>NC_052530.2:6998927-11998927 GCF_016746365.2 Drosophila yakuba
TAAATGCTATGATGAACTCACAATATTGCCACCGATTTTGGTGCCGATGTAGCCTCCGAGGAACTGAGTCAGAATGTAGCCGTAGAAGAAGGAGCTAAGGATTAAGCCCTTCTGCTTGGAGTCCCAGGGGAAGTCCTGCTGGTAGGTCACGTTTCCATCGGCATCGAAGACCGTGCGATTCTCGGTCATGGCCACAATGGCCACCGAAAGGTTCACCCTCAGTGAGTAGACATTGAAGAATCCGAAGAAAGCCAGTAGCACCACAATGTAGCGCTGTTTACGCCAAAATCGCCAGGTGAGTGGTTCACTCTCCGTGATTTCATTGCTGAATAAGAGGTGTATAAGAAAATTGGTATTGTTACCATGGTTCTTCTTATATTCGGGGAGCCGACGGGTTACTTTCCCTTTCGGTTAACAATCTTTTGCTGCAGGCGGTTCGCTTAACTTTGTTGTTGTTTTATGTCTAGCCATGAAACCCGTTTTGAAGTTGTTTTTATTCAACCCATATCGCTCCAGGGCCTGACAAAGTCAATTTTTTATACAAACGGTGGTGTTTGCAGGCTTATGCAAAAGAGGAACATTATTTATTGTTAGAAAAACGTATCAGAAACCCTGACAAATAATATTCTTTTGCATCTTTCGTTTATTTACCATCTTGGTCCCATTACACCCATATTCTTCAAGTTGGAATATAATGTTAAAAGTCACGTGTAATGCCACTATTCTAAAATTACATAGTACATTGTATTTTAAAACTTGTTTATCATACACTTTTCTGATATATCGACTGGTATTTCTTAGGATCAAGCTATGCGGAACCACTTAGAACCACCTATGTACATGACCTTGCAGAAAGTACTCACTTGTTGTGGTGCACCTGCTCCAGGTGCTTGCCGTTCTTCGGAGACTCCAGGTCGGTCATTGTGCCAGCCGATCGACGTGAGCCTGAAATACGTTCAATTTGTTTATGCAATGCGGCAATTGTGGGGCCCGACAACTCGTGTGCGTGCTGGCGATTTATTAAACTCGAATTGAAGATGATTGGCCCAACACGAGTGCAGTCCAACAGATAATGAACTCCCCCCACACACAAGAGCGTGTTATAATTCCGCGATTTGTTAGATCTCGAATAGCACCCGACTACAAGCGCATACTCGTATATATTTAGAACCGGGCATCTGTTGCGTGCCGGTTGCCGTAATTGTCATTGACACTGAGCGAAGAGCAAACATTTTGCTAAGTAATTTGTGGGCCACTAATGCGGAAACATAATACGCCAAAGATGCCAGTTCTGAGATGAGAATAGAAATCTGAGCTGGGCATCCGCCACGGGAACGCATCTTAGCTCAATTATCCATTTAGTCGATTAAGCAAATGGTTCGCCAAGTGTGGCACGCGAAATCCCGCACACCTCACCTCACCCCACCATACTCTGCCTCTCACTGTGGTTGCCATAATCTAATAATTGTGGCGTAAGTGAGCCACGTCTGGTCGACTTGATTCGCCTTGATTTGCAAATTGCAGGAATTTTCGGCACTATTCAACACGCGCTGCTTCCGAATGTCATTTCAAATTGAAGCAATTGCACACGCACGTGTTAAAAGCGGGTTTTCTGTGAAAGTACTTGGTTTTACACTGAAGAAAATTCTTTACGTACAGAAATAAACATGGCATAAAGTACACAAAGCAATTGTGGGGAACGAAATAAAGTATGTTGGAGTTATATTCTTTAACTGGTTTGCCTCAGAATGAAAGCATCAAAAATAAACAGCAATTTTATATTATTAAATGAAAGTCCATTTTCTAAGTGTACAAGCTCTTGTAGATACCGAAATATCTTCTTACAAGCTGCTTATCATTATAAGTTTATGACAACTACCGTGCAATAATCTGTCATAAAAAAACGGAAAGTTCTTAAAAAATGTTTCCATGCTATCAAATAAAACAGTTCGCTGGTCGGGGTTAAAATCCTAATTGATATTTAATGAATTTATTTCTAATGGCTAAAGTTTCAACTTTGTTGATGCCTTTAGATTAGTGACCATAAAATGATATATATAGCCAGCTTTTGGACTTTTATTGCCACATGGTTATCTTAAGCGATTTGTTTTTTATTTTGGACGCTGAATAACAAGAAAACCCGCTGAGATTTTTGTTTTATAGAGTGCCCATTCGGATACCATAAATTCCCGCCTGAGCTGATAACTTTGCCTGGGACAGACCTTTCGACATCCCCAACAGAAAATAAGCCTCTAAGAAGTAGCAGCTTGGTAAAAAACATTTTTTTTTTTCAGGAAAAAAAGGTAACTAAAAAGTATCATGTAATTCCAATTTCATTAGCACTTACTCAGTTATATGACAATGTGGGCCAATAGAAAGGTTTTAGGAAAATTGAATGCATTAAGCGTTAAACAGTTTTAGATACTAACTTTCGTAGTATGGGACGGACGTATGTATGTATGTATGTACATATATCAACTCGGCTGTTGATACTGATCAAGAATATATACTTGTTATGGTCGCAAAAATCTCCTTCACTGCAATCTTTTGACTGAAATCAATATGCCCCTGCATGGGTATATAAATATATGGCACACAGTCCTAGCTTGTAAAAGTTCTAACACATGACCAATGATTTAATTTAGTATTCAACACCCTCTGAAAAACACCTGTTATTTAGAAGAAACAGTTGCAGCTGTTAACCCATGCAAAAAATGCGGCTAAATGCCCTAAATTAAAAGCTAATCAAAGGCAGTTGAGCAAACAGTTGGTTTAAGAAACACCAGCACAAAAACACTTTGAAAAAAGTGAAGACACCTTTTTTTAATGCGGCACAAACTTTTTGCGATATAAAAGACGAGAGTTTAGCTCAAAACGCACCAATGAAAGTTGAAACTTGAAAAGCGCGCTTCTGATAACTGGAATCCGAACTGCTTGCTCTGGGCTCGGACGATCCGTTCGACGAACAGCACTGCTTGCAGGTGGGCGGGCAGGTGTGAAGTCGCCGATGGCTGGCAGCAGACTGAAACATCCAGCCGCTTTCGATTTATCAGCTTAACTCGCCACCGGCACCGGCTCGGCATCGGCAGCTCGATCCAATCAGCTGAGTTTTTCGGGAGCGGGAGCTGGTGGATCTGGGATTTCCATACCGCTCATATCGTGCACATCTCATGCGTCGCCCCAGCCAACTTCAATTGAGGCACTGGCACTGCCAGGTAATAAAGAGCTAAATCCGAAGCTAAATCGAGAGAAAGAGGCAGGAACCTTGACGTGATTAGAACGCCAGCACGCTGATAGTGATCGGCATAAAGCTTATCGTTACGCGGAATATGTGGCGCTTGTAAAGATAAATTCTTTCGGTGATTTCGGCGAGCAGGCAGCAATACGCTGATGTCGTTTTGCTGCTTAATTGAATCTGCCAGATTTGCCAAATTTACCAATTTAGCTACCACAAGGGAAACAAGTGGAAAAAGAATCATACTATATATAGAATATACGAAGGAAGGAAGTCCACATGCGCGTGCATAAAATCTAATTTAAGTATTACCATTCATGCTTCAGTATCTATTGACTTACACAGTCTTATATGAATTATGAAGCAATTATATGAATATAATTATTTTTATGTTCACGCATTTTTTAATCTTAGAAACATGCTATTAATAAAAGGTGTCCAATTTACATATTTATGTATTACATTACATATTACATATACGTAGTGTTAAGCTGTTCCCCATTAAATAAGGCATACATACGTATTAAACGCATTTTTTTTTAAAAATACTGTTTGTCTTCCTAATTAGTCAATCATGTCTAAAAAAAAGTTATAATTATAAAAAACAAATTTTACAATTTGATTAACACACTTTTGAACTCATTACCTGTTTTTGTCACCGTGAGTAAATTTTCAAAGAATAGGTTTTATTGGTCTGCAATCTACAGTGTCAATGGTCATTTGTCAAAAGTGTCATTTGTCGGCCGTTGTTGAAAAACTATTTATTGTGTTCTATAATTGCTCAACATGTCTTTATTATTCAGTTCTTCGCAAATAACCACAATGCAGTAAACAAGTCGGTGCCAAAAACAAATTAGCAAGCAGCTCACCGCAGAAATTAACAGTTAGGGATCGGGCACGACAATTCTGTGGTCTACGCCTCTCCTAATGTCATCTATTTTCATTGGCGAGTGTGAATTGTTTTGTGTATTGCGGCAAACAAACAAGCTGCATAAATATTCAGTTCAAAGTGGTTCATTATATTATCCTAAGATATTATTGATGTAGGTTTTCATGGGGTCTTTTAGACAGCTGGGTGTTGCGAAAAGGTAACAGCGGTAAGCAGTGCGATTAACAGCCCAAGCAGGGGCCCTTTTATCGGCTCTGCTTGGCCTGTGATGTATACATACGTAACGTATGGTCATAACGTTGGGTAGAAATAATTGCCGTTATTTGTTTTCAATATTTTTGAAACAAAGGAGAATGCAAGGTATGCACAAATTATATATCGCATTTAATCAAAAACAATGTACATGGAGAAAACTTCTCTGTTGGAAAAATATTATTTGCATTTTAATTGAAAACTTATACAATTTTTGAATTTTAAAATCAGGCATTATGTTTTTTTTTATTTTATGGTTTTTAAAACGGTTTTTTAAATATTAAACAATACGATGTCGTAAAATTAACATAAGCTGCAAACATTTTTCAACACCTCTGTCTTTGTTTTGAGTGCACCAATCGAGGTATTGAAAAAGTGGCGAATTGAAGTTAAGCCTTCTGCTGCGCTTCTGTTTTTTCGGCACGGACATATCATAAACAATTGGCGCAGTCACACGTGCTGGAGAACAAATAAACAAAGTGTGGCAGCTCAATTTACATGCAGCGAGTGGCTGCAGCACGTGACAAAAACAGTGCAACATTGTGGCACCGAAAATTGGCAAAACAAAACAAAGTGGCAAACGCATCTATAACAGCAACATGTGGACATGTTGAATTAAAAACGGAAAGAAAATAACCGGAGTTGATTGCTCGAATGACAACTGCCGTTCCCTGTCGGCACCGAAATGCCCCAGGCATACGGTATGTGTGTACTGCAATTAATTGATTTTTGGGGTCCCCTTCGCCAAAAATGCCATATGTGGGTTAAACGAGCGCCCAGAGCGATCATTTCACACCTCAATGCGAATTGAAGCCGTGGCGTGTGCCCACGAACTTCGCTTAAATCTTGGGGGTTTGTCACCTAAAAAAAAGGGGCTCAACCCGTTCTTAAATCAAGGTAAGCCGAAACGGTAACAAATTGGATTTGCAGCTAAAAAATCCCTATTAAATGCCACCATTTACTGCGGATTTGCGCTCATTTTTCTCTGCCCCTCGGACCAGGTGTCGAATTTGCTGCTCGGCAAGCGCTTTACATTCGGCGACTCCATTGTTTTGTGTGCTCGCTGCTCTGCCAAATTGCATTTTAATTGTGCGCTCAAAGCAAACGCAGCTAAGTGCAAACAATTTCAGCTGAATGCGCGACAAACAAAACCAGAAAATTGCTCGCCATGCTTTAAGCGAGCTTTTCTGTTCGCCATTCGCATTTCCCATTGCAAATTTGCTACACCTTCAAAAACGAAAAACGCGTGAACAAGGTTCCGATGCAAATTTGTCTTTTGACTTTGACTACGTGAGCCTTTAATGGTTTTTCTGCGAGTAACTTTAGTAGAAAACTCGAAACTTTTCAACTTCCTGTTCCGTCCCCTTTGATTTCGAGTTGACAAAAGTTCGCAGCGAGTTTAGCGCATATTACAAAGGTCCTGTTCTCGGACACAGAAGTTGGGTGCTGGGTGGCGTGGGGACTGCTTTTCCCAGGATTCTCAGGATCCGGGCGTCGTCTTGTGCCGTTGCGCATCTTACCTACTTGAAATGCAGCAGCTGCTGTAGCAGTCAGCGAACTAAAAGCACAAGTCCTAAACCTCTTCGATTCCCAGTCGCCAGCAGTTGGACATTTCGTTTTCATTCCATTTGGACACACGTAATTCCCCGAAGGTTAACGCAACTCCACTCTCTGCCCTGCCGAAGCTGTTTAAATATTTTAGCTGACTGCATAGCCAAACTTTGCCTAATTGCCAACCAGATAGCGCCGGGAAGTAGGCTACGTCGGATTAAGGTCACTATTCAGGATTCCCCTCGCGCACCGGTTTGTCCAATTCAAAGCTGGCTGTTTGGATAGATTTATATTGAGGTCTTGGCATAAATTATCCTAAAGTAAACCTGTTTCCTGCTCATTAAATTCCTTTAAGCACCTACATTATTCTCCGAATTGTTTATTGTAAATGTTGTATTTCAAATAATTTTCTTGCTGTAACATACACATTTAGTTAGAAATTAATATTAATAAATTAAAAATAATTAAATTAAAATTCAAAATTAATATAAATTAATATTTGAATTATTTAATTCGGATAGTATTCGATTGTTATTTCGGATCGCTAAGCAGACGCCAAAGTCCACAGGTCATTCTCATTTAGAAGCATGAATTTGCGTCCATGTTTTATTGTCATTGGATATGTCCTCGAGCTGAAAGCTTTTTAATGACCATAATTTAGCTGCAGGAGCTACTGTCGTGATGCTGCTGCTGCTGCTGTTGGTGCTACTGCTACTGGATCCTGGGTCAAGGATGCACACATGATGGCTATGTATCCGGCGTATATAGTCGAGGCAAAGACGGGATAACCTTGCGCATAATTAAGCTGCGAGCACGCAGCAACCGCAGAGACAGTCGCAGCAGCAGTAGAGACATCCGCATGGTTAATCATACGCCACGTTGGCTCCGAAGAGTTTGAAAAATGTATTCAGCAGGAGCCAAAAAGCCTTTCAGCACTAACAAGCAGGCGCAACGCGAACGGCAAATATTGTGACAATAGCGAAAACAAAAAGGGGGAGGTCGCATTTTGGCCCACAGGTACACGGCGCCCGTCTGTGTAAATATGGAATTTTATAATAACAAAGCACGTCGCAGGTGCAATTAGTGTGCAAATAAGCGTTTATTTGCCTTGCCAGACAGACAGGAAGGACACGACAGACGGAAGATACTTGGCAAGCAGAGGGTATATATTTAACTTAACTGACCCCGTTCGCACTCCCCCTTGCAAAATTAGAATTCAATTCAGTTCAAGCAGCATTGTCACTGGGGAGCCATATTCAAGAAAATTGCCCAAGATTATGTCAAGTGAAATTTGCTGGCCCATAAATCAAGCAACGCTTACAACCGAGCAACCAAACAACCGAACAGCAAGCAGCATTCGTTGCAGCCACGGATGCAACTGCAGCACAGGCAAAAACAGCAACTCAGTTTAGTAAGAGGCGGCTCAACAACATTACTCAAGGCACCGAGGACACAAGGACACGAGGACATGCAAGATCCAACACACACCACACGAGGCAGGACAAACAAGGAAACTGAACCCTGACCAGTTGGGGACTTGATGTTTGCACACATGCAAAGTGCACTGACACCCCCACCCATCCGTACACCCCTTTCCACACACACACGCACACACACACACACACAATGACACTTATACACACACGTTGCTCAGAACCAGACTCAATTGACTGCGAGATGGCAACAACGTTTTTATTCTCCACGTACCACGTTCGCCAGCCCTCTTCTCTTACACAGTACACACTTATTGTAACCTTATTAACATACAACAGTAAAGTTTATTTTAAAAACTGGTTTAAAATAAAATTAACGAAAAAAGGAGGTGTCATAAAACAAAGCTAGGAAAAACTTTTGCAACAATTTCACAGCAGTTTTTGGAATCTTTTCTGCCAGTGTTGTAGCCGAGACCGCCGGGGGCCACAACCTGTCCTAGCCTCCTGCCCTCGCCCACCTGTGTGACAGCTGGCAGCTGCCTAAAAACTTGCAGAGAAATTTCCAGCGCCCTGGGATTTGATGGCAATCGCAGCAAATTGGCCAGCCTGCCATTCTGGCCAAATGGAAATTAAAATGTTTTTAACCTAGGCTGTGTGAAATTGATTGCGGAGCTGGGAGATTGGAGCTTGGAGCTTGGCGTTTGGCGCTCGGACTGTGAGAAAGTCCAAGAGCCCCGCCCTTCGAAATGGCATGCCACAGTTTTTCCCCTTTTAGCGGTCGATCATACATATTTGCATGCTGCAGGCAGAAGTTGCCCTCGGCGAGCGGCAAACTGTGCTAAAATGTTATTAGCGCTTAATTAGTGCACAACTTTTGCCATCACCCAGACCGTCGACTCGACCACAAAGACAAGGTGAGCTGCTGGCTGAACTTTTGCTGCGGCGTTGTGTGGCAAAGTTTTAATAATGTTCTGCGAAAGTGAATTAATGCGTTTTACCACCAGACTAACTGAGGCGAGAGCTCATCCAATGAGAAGCGGATAAGCCAGACTAAGATGCGATGAGAAAGGCTTATAACCGGCACTCAGATGGGTAAGAAATCAAACTAAAAAGCAACACAGCACATATAGTGGAGGGGAAAAAAAGCAAAGCTTGACACAAAAGTTGCTGGCAACAAATTCATTAAACATTCAGGACATGGCTTCTGGGACGAAAGAGGGAAAACACTGGACAATTGTCGGGTCCTGAAAGGGGTCAACAAACCTGACAGTTAGACAGAATGTTTCCAGCTGAAGCTCATGAATATCCCATGCACACCAAATGCAGAAAGTGGTATTAGTAGTTCGCATAGGGATGCCATCAATGCATTTCCCTCACACTAAACGCCATCAGGCACATCACTCATACGCACTGTGGCCTCCTAAGTATCGTTAAGACCACGGCTGCGCGCCAATAAGTGCAGTCTTAAGCATGCCTTCCTCGTTTAATCAAAAATAAATACGGCACACATGCTGGCAGGCTAATTAAATGGGGCCGAAAAAAATGAAAAAGATGAGGACCGCGTCAATTTATCGGGTGTGCGAATGGAGCTATCAACGAAATTTTAATGGACTGCCTGCCGCCACAGGCTATGACATGCCTTTACGATCGCATTACGAGCCTTTATGGTGCACTGCAAGCGAGCACACCAGATGGTCGGGCTTATATGTCAAGCATAGAGGAGAACAAACACCAAACGACTCAATTTGAAGTGCGGCACTAAACGCTTAATTAAATTGCATTTGTCACTAAATCGAAATTGAATTTTCAGAGTAAATGAATCCGAATTCAATGCCTCCAATTTATGCACACGCTACCCAACGGTAGGCCTTATTTACAGCTGACCCAACCCACCGCCCACCAATATCTAATTTATGGACAGCCTCCTGCCCCGCGAAAGGTGTGCTATAAATGGAAGCAGCCCAGACATCGCACAGCAGTCATCCTGTTTGCATACACACTCACCCTCGAACAGGTGCAAAAATACAAATACACCTGCGCACACTTACACGAGTATATGCACACATACGTACTTGCCAGGTGCTCGTGCGCTATTTAAAGCGAATATATCGCATCTGGCGGTACGCCTCAATAAGTTTTCAATGAACACTTTGAAACTATTTTTATAGCGCATTACGTTTACACCTATGCAAATCAATGTGGGTGATTTACAAGCTCGATTTTATGTGCTTGCTTATGTAAGACATGTTTTCATGATCTCTGCCAGTTGAAGGCTTTGGGCTTTTGGAACGTAAAGATGCTGCCTGAGACTAGCAATTTCGACTCGAAAAATATGAAAATATCAAGTGGTAACAACCATGGGCCTAATGTTCATTGAATTGATTTGGAAGTAAGAAGAATTCAGGAATGGCTAAAGAATGTAAGTTCGAAAAGGCTTTAAATATACAAAACACAGCTATGAATGAATGGCTAGCTTTGCATTTAAACGAAATCGTTCATTAGGGATGAAAATAATTTTAATACATTCAACGTGTTGGATAGTTTAATAAATATGCTAATCATTTTTAGAACTCTTTAGATTTGAATTATCAGTCCCTTTTTTAAAACCTGCAATACCTTTAAATCATGTTTTATTCAAAATATATATTTAGTAACTTGATAACTCTTAGCCGGCAGCACGATTTCAAATGCATGTCCTGGTAAAGTATCTCAGTAATGTAAGGTATAATGCGTATACGCCGCAGTGTCCTTCCGGGATCTCTTTTATCCACCTACTCTCCAGGTTTTGTGGACTTCTTCGCTCTTCCTAGCGTTCCGCAGTATCCGCACATGCGCTCTTCCATCAACTTTGCCACTGCGGATAATTTTGCAGCACGTGTTTTTGTTTACCTTATGCATTGTTGTGCCCAGCGCTTCCGCATGAACGTCATTGACTTGCCTTCCTCACTAGACCACTAGAGTTCTCCATTTTTTCCTCCATTTAGAGTAACCCAGTTTGGTGCGTGGAATCTGGAGCCCCGCAGAATCTGGCGCTCAAGTGGCTCATCCTGCTCCTCGTCATCCTGCTGTTATTTTGGCTGCTTGCGGCGGTCGTTGAGGGTGCTCGTCCCCTTCCTTGAATTTCCATCCAAGTCACCAATGTGAAGTTCGCTTTGCACATTTGTGCTGAGCTCTGAGGACCCTTGAGCAGCTTTCAGCTCTTGGCCGGGAAGTCCAATGCGTCTGTCAGTGGCACATCCACAAAACCCATCTCCATACACCGACACCTGCACTCGCCTCCCTCAGTTTCGGGGGGCAGCATCCAAGTGGGCGGAATTTGGGTAAATAATGCATGCGCATCGCACGACGTGGAGAAATGGATTTGCATAATTCACTTCAGATTTGTTCGCTGACCCAACTTCTGGCAACTGCTGACAAATGCAGTTTGTTTTGGATTACGGGAGCAGATCTTCAGGATACTATGTGTCCCATGGTAACGCAAAGCCCAATTAAGTTGTACAAAGGCTCCCTGTGTTATTTTTCGATAGAAGGATCTTGGTTAGATATTTATTTACTCCTATACATTTGATTTATTCAACCACTTTGAAAACTGCTTTTGAAGTTTAAAATGTGTTCTATTGCACAAAAGCC
Source organism: Drosophila yakuba (assembly GCF_016746365.2). Lineage (NCBI taxonomy): Eukaryota > Metazoa > Arthropoda > Insecta > Diptera > Drosophilidae > Drosophila > Drosophila yakuba. The sequence continues at coordinate 7,009,918 of NC_052530.2, forward strand.
TAGAGAAGTCGTATTTATTAATTTTTGGTTTTTTTTAATCACTAGAATTTGCAATTGATTCCTTCATTTTTCGTTATGTTATGTTTAAACGAAACGCCAAAAGTTGGCTTTAAAACAGGATTTACTAGTCTCTTTGTTACTTCCCATACAACAAAGGACATCTAAAAAATTATTCGCCCATCGGGGCGGACATAAATACAGCTGCTCAGCCTGCGATGGGTTAGAGAAGGAAAACTCACTGAAAACTTAATTATCTAGCAACGACCATAAATGTTTTACTGCCCCGCCCACCGATTGCAGAGGTCCTCGTGAGAGACGCCTTTGGCGCTTGCACAGAAAGCATAAAATTTATTGGTTGTGAAATTTACAAAGAGGAAAAATAAAATGGAAACGAAAACGGTTTCAGCCAAGGAAAATTATTGCAAGTTTGCATGCATTATGCCTCCTAAAGTTGCAGTTGTTGTCTGCAGTCTGCTCTCCACTTTCGAGACTTTTTAGTTTTTTGGTCGTCCAGTTGGGTTATGTTTATGCATAATCCGCACCTGGTGCCAAAGAAATGGGATCCTTCGGAGCGGCTTTCTCATGTGGAAAATTCATTTTCATCCTATGCAATTTGGTCGCTTGTTTTTTCTGGCTTTTTGTCCTGCTTGCTGGGCACTCTTTTTCTTTTTTGTATATTTTTGTTTTTTGTTAACACAATTTTGTGCCAGGACTGGCAGGATTGTCAGGACTTCCTGGCCTGTAATTACAGGAAAGCGGCCAGTCGATTTTGCCGCAAATTAATTTTGCTCCGCATAGAAGCCGGCGCATTATATATGCCAAAAAAATATTCTAAACCAATATTGAAAGCGAGGGGATGAGGGGAGGAGGTTGATCTGCATTTAACTTTTGACTTCACAGATTTAATGAATGAACCTGAGCCTGCTTAATTATTCCATTTCGGGACGAGTTTATTTTCGACACGCGCGTTTTTACGCGCCAATTGAAGTTTTTAACAGGAAAATGCGTGGGCGAGTCCACAATCCGCACTCAACTGTGCGAAAAGATGAGCTCTCCTGGCTCGAGCCCCATCGCCACGTTTTGTGGCATTCCAATTACAGGTCGAGCGGGACTTAATGAAATTAAAAAGGTCCACAAATAGAAATATAATAAAATTGAGTTCCCGGTGCCGGTGAAAAGTGGAAACGCCAGAAGGAAGGAAGGCTAGAAGTCTAAACCAGTCGAGTGACCTCAGCATGGGTCGATGTTTGCGCCTAATTAATTGCCATTTGCGGTCGCCTCTAATTGCAATTAGTTACCTTTAATTATAATTAGTTTGATTCACTATTTAGATTATTCAGCTGCGGTTACCGCAACGGTTAACTAATTAACAATTATTTGTGTTTTAATTATGTCACAAGTTCGAATGCAAATGTGAGTTCCCAACCTATAAATAAGCCGAATACACAGCTGAGCTATTCGGGTTATATCTCTATTAGGCAGGGCAAAAGGTCATGAGTCGAGTAGAGGCATTGTGTATGCTGTCAAAGCCAATTAATCCACCTAATCGTGTCGAAGGGCATGCACAGTTTACAGAACCAATTCCCATGCAAAACGTATTTCAACATTTTTGTAATTAAATAAAAGCCTCGACGGACTGTCATGAAATTCGGAATGTGATCTGCAAACAAACGAAATTTAATTTCAATTTGTCAAAGCCACACAACCATCCTAATCACACACCATTCCTCCACCTAGGTCGTCCTGCCAGGACATTAGAATTTATCACATGAAATATAATTCGTTCTAGTAAAACGCTTTCCCATTTCGCAGCGGAATGGGAAATGGGAATCGGACTGGATTGGATTGGCTTGTATGGGATTGGATTGGAAAGGGGGAACAACGGGTTATGTCCGACGACCATTTATAAAATATGCATGGGTCATAGATTTATATTGTATGCGGCGATTATAATGCAAATGCCCAAACATTTTTGACAGCTCTCAAAAATGTTTTCCCCCTAGCAAATGCAAAAGAGCGACCAGGGAATGAAATATTTATGTGTTAAATCCTTTTGCGGTGTGACGCAGAACAATAAATAATAAAATCACTAACTGGTTTCGCCATGTCCAAGTCGCCAGACTTACCATCGGGATATACAGCTACGGATACAGATATAGCTGCAGATACAGATACAGATACAGATACACAGCCACATCCTCATCCACATGGATGGTGTCCTGGGAGACGCTTACCTAAATCATAGTCGAGGAAAAGCTTTTGCCCTAAACCCCGAACATATTGACAGACTCGCACTCGCTTTGATAGCATGTATAGCCGCCCAGCAGAGGGCATGATGAGGGGGTGGTTCCACATGGAGGGTGGAACCGGGTGGGTGGTGCAAGGGCGGCAGGTTGCTTGGGGAAATCAACGGCGGCGACAAAGTGAATCGGGCTCACGCAGCACACAGATATCATTATCAACACATATTCCATGTATATACACGCTGTGAACTAGAACGTGTCGATTGGTTCCTAGGTGGTTCTTTCTATATAGCTGCACTCAAAAAAAAATACCTCAAACTCACACTCTGATATCCCTTTTATTAAAAGCTAACACAAATGTAGCACACATTCAATTTGGAACTCGCTTTCAGAGCTCAGAGCATTTTGCATATTAAAGTAGGACGTGCTATTAAGAAATATTAACAAAACACAAAAAAAAACTGATATTAACTAAAATTTTGACTATAGTGTTGCAAGCATTTGATATTTTTGTGCTTACTAGCAATTCAATGGTAATAGTACCACACAAACAAGAATACCCGAGAATCCAAACATATAATTAAATATTTTCACCAGCTTCGAATCGGTCTTATATCAATTTATTGAGGCCTTTGGAAATAAGTTTTCAGGGGATTTGTCATATTTAGCGAGGAATGCCTGTTAATTACAGAAAACATAAAGAAAACTCTTATTTGCTAATCGCTTCTAATTGCACCACATTTAACTGCACAATTAAATATTTTTTGCTTGGATATCAGAATTGAAAACTGGCCGATTGCAATTAAAGTCGCAATTGCAGGGATACATGTGTGTGTTCAATCCTGGGGCTCCATTAAAGTTTTCGACGTCGCTTAGCCTTCGGTTAGCTGAGAACTCGGTGCTGGGGAAAAAACTTTTGATAATAGCACAGCAGCTGAGCGGGAGTTGATTGTCTATATGTGGGTGCTCCTAAGCCATGTGGATTGGTGTGGGCGAATCAAGTCAATGAAGCCAAAACAAATATAGGAAAAAGTTTTCCAATTTTCGATTGCCAATTGCGGGGGATTTTTTTTCCCCCTTGCAACTAGCTGGGGGAAAACGGGAAAGTTTCTGTGCCATTTGGATTCGTGTGCTTGTGTCCATTTCGCTCTCGATCTCGCAAACTCCCTCCTTTTCGCGTTCCATTTATGGCAAGGGAACATGCAAAATAATTTCTTAATATTACTTTAAATTTTGATAATTAAGACATACGGCGGGGCTGGCAATTGTGGTTAGGTAAATGTCTTGAATTTATTTTCAGCTGACTTTACACTCGTTTAATGCTTCGCATCACACAACATAATTGTTTTAATTTTGTTAATTGAGAATTTCGTTTGGATTTCAGCAATGTTTGAGCAAGTAAAACATTTTTTTCGCCTTATTCAAATTATTCCTGGCTCCGACTTTAACTTTCGCTTTGTCGGCAAACTTTTGCTTTTATACTACAACTAGCGTCGAAAGTTTTACCTAACGCAATGCAGCAAAGTTTTTCCACTTCAAGTGCAAGCGACCCGTTACCCGTAAAGCCACCCATCCGCCCAACCACCCACCACTTTTCCGGGACAATACAAAAGTTGTACAAGTTTTCACTTGCCACACGGCAAGAGAAACCCTCGGCGACACAGACTAGTTGACTAAGTTGGTGTCTTGATGTCCATTTTATTTGCAGCAACTGTGCAATTATTTATGCGGCAGTCAGTGCGCTTATGCCACATAGTTCAGTTCAGTTGGCAGAAGCATATGGCCACATTCCATACTTCTCATGCAACGAAGGCGGTGGCACTTTAAACTTGCCATAAGTGTTTGAAATGCGCTCGTTGCATTTATTATTGAGTGGCTTTGTCGCCTGGCAGACAGGCGAACGATGCACTGCACCCACTGCCGGGATTATGTTTCACTGGGCTATACTCACTGCTACACTGAGTTTCTCTGGGTTTCGCTGGATGGCGACTGCCCCTTTTTGGCACCAGCGCCCCATTTGAATGCAGGACGAGAGCGATTTTGGCGCAATTCCCCATCACGTTGCCTGTAGCATACTTATCCGGGCATCGCCGGTAGTCATGAGAAGTTGTAAATGCATATTTTATATTTTCATTTCATTGAAACCAGCACGTTGGTCCAGCTGTCTAGAATTTCATGCATTTCAATTGAACCCGCTGGCAAATAATTGACACTTCTTTTAATTAAGTTTGCATATAAAGTCCCAAGCGCTTTGCTTGACATTTTATTTTTCTTCTTTTGTGTTGATTTGGCTCGAGTACCGAACACCATGGGTATTAAACCTTTAAAAATCATTTACAAAAACATGCGGCAAATTGTAGATCGACTTAACACGTTAGAAATTACACTATTTCACTGAACATCTATTTCAATAAACCAATACCTTTCTCATTAAATTTCTCCCTGATAAATATATAAAAATAAAATTAATATTACTTATAAGCAGTGCACTGTTCAACATCAGGCTGTGTTTTTCTGTCGATCTGCTAATGCAATATGTACTTATCAATAGAAAATGGTTCGGTCCTTTTACCAATCAACTTGCGAAAAGCCTTTCCATGTTCGCACATGAGACGGCGACATCTTCAATTGCACGCGGCGGTACATGCATTTTTCATTAGGAGGCGGAACCGCAGAGGGGCTTTTTCATCGGCACTTAAAGACCAAGAACAAAGTTTGCACTTTCTGCATTATTTAGTGTCTGGCAATAAATGAACATCATTTGTGCTCGACGAGCACGCTATAAAATGCCTCAAACGGCGGCCTATCAAACAAAGTCGCTGTGCGATTTGCATTTTCCATATGGATTTTAATATACTTTGGAGCCATGCGGAAGAGTTGGCACATAAAGCCGCCGGCGAGGGTATAGCATAAGTTTGTATTTACGCTCTGCTTGTCACGCAGATATTGCACTTTATAAATCATCTTGGGAAAAAGACCGACGGGCACGTGAAAGTAGACGAAAAATGTGCCCTGTGCCGAAACATATATCCCTGTAAAGGCGGAGCACTGAAAAGAAATTGCGGTAACTTAGCGATGACAGTGTTTGTTTGTAAAGTATATTGAAATTTTCAATTGATTTGAGTCGCTAGATTTCCCGTAGACAAAATTAGCTGAACATCCCGGAATTGCTGGGTAAGCATTAATGCTCCATACCAAATAGGTCTAAAAAGCAGCTCGTTCCTGCTTCCTGCTCATTTGGCATGGACATTGTGCCTTTGTCGCTCTGTTTGATTCGGCCCAGAAGTGCCTTTCTATTTGGTTGATCTACTTTTGCCCTGGCTGATTCGCTTTTTACTGCCGAGCACTCGGTTCGGTTTGTTTTTGGCCGCTGCCATTGTTGTTGACCCGGGCCATCCAACTGCATCCTGTGGACTCCTGGCGGGTCCTGTGGAAATGGCTCGAGTACGTGATGCAGGCTGTTTTCCAGCCACTGATTAGAGTGTGGAGTCGCAATCGGCGACTTTCGGCACCGAAGAGTTCAATTTGCGAGGAACTATGTATACCATAGAGTCACCCAATTGCGGCCTCATCTGGGTGTATGCAAATCGACTTCGTGGCCGGGATTTGAATGCAGATTGGAGGTTAGAGGGTGGAGGATTTAGATTACGAGCAACAGCTCGCCTCCCGTGTTGACTCAACGTGCTTGCTGTTTGGCTGCCAATTAAATAAATACACAGCCACATAAGCTAGCCCAAAACAAGAGAGAACGCTATAGTCGAGTTCCCCGACTATCTGATACCCGTTACTTAGCTAGTGGAAGGGAGATGGAGAGTCTTAAACACAGTTTTTGGCGGTTTGTAGGCGTTATAGTGGGCGTGGCAGAAAGTTTTTTGGCAAATCGATAGAAATTTACAAGACCAATACAAAAATGAAAAAATTTCAAAACATTTTTCAAAAGTGTGGGCGTGGCAGTTTTGGGCGGTTTGTGAGCGTTAGAGTGGGCGTGGCAAAAAGTTTTTTGGTAAATCGATAGAAAATTAAAAGACTAATACAAAAATGAAAAAATTTCAAAACAGTTTTCAAAAGTGTGGGCGTGGCAGCTTTGGGCGGTTTGTGGGCGTTACAGTGGGCGTGGCAACATGAATCGACCAACTTGCGCTGCTTCTATGTCTCTGGAGTCTGTATGCTTAATCTCAACTTTCTAGCTTTTGTAGTTCCTGAGATCTCGACGTTCATACGGACGTACAGACGGACGGACAGACGGACATGGCCAGATCGACTCGGTTATTGATCCTGATCATGAATATATATACTTTATATGGTCGGAAACGCTTCCTTCTGCCTGTGACATACTTTTCAACGAATCTAGTATACCCTTTTACTCTACGAGTAACGGGTATAAATATGGTCGCAAGTGGCTGATTCTGTCGCTTTACTGCACTATTAGGGAAAGGGTTTACCCAACTGATAGATTCATATGATTATGATGATTAATCTAAAAAAGTAATTGGTATCTTTAACTAATATTCGAATATTTGTAAGTTAAAAGTGTTTGAATTCTAAACACTACCTAAAAAATACTGAGAGTATATAGTTATATGAGAGGTTATAGTTCCTAAACCTCAAAATATTTAATATATTTATAACCCAAGTCATATTTTTATTCCCATATCCTTAATGTCTATGTTTACCCATCCAATAAACAGCTTCATCTTGCGGATTCCGGAGCGTGGACAAGAGCTGATTAATTTATGACATTATCCTCCGGCATTGGGCAACCAGGTCACGTGATTGTTTCCAACTACATTAGGGTAGTACGCACTGATTTAATTTCCACCCGACCGTCCGACTACCCGACTGTCCTCAAGAGCCACTTACAATTAAAGCGAGGACTACGTGAAAACGAGCCATGTACTTGAACTGCTCAATCGAAGGTCGTTAAATAGGCGGAGAGCAAGGGTCGGAAAATCTCTGCCGAAAAAATCAAAAGTTTTGCTAAGCCAAAACTTGAGCCCCCCACTAATTGGTGTTTAATTGCGTCCAAAGTTTGCCAATGGTTGGGGAATGCACAGTTCCCAGAGCCGTTCCACGAATTCTGGTTAACTAAAAGCAAGCATCCCCTAACACCGGCCAAGTACATGCCACATTTGCGCTGCATTAAAAATGCATTTCTCCTCTTCCCCCGCTCCCCCCGTGATTAATAGTCTGTGCAACAATGTGAATATGTTTGTGCTTCATGGGCGTAATGCTGATGGCGCTCGTTCCCAGGCAGCCATATAATTTGAGCATCATGAAGTGCACTTATCAGTACGGTTGGCAAGCACTGCGATAGATAAGCATCAGCTGAGTGAGTGTGTGGGCAAAAACTGCATTGTACTTACCGAAACTGAAGCAATCTTGGGGTTCTTCTGGCTGACTGGGTGGCTGGATGAGTGGCTGCATGCCTCAGAAACTGAAGCACCCAAGGTGACATCCTTCAGGATCCTCCTAAGCCATTGCTTATTAAAACATACCACGACATCCTCGTACCCTAACTGTTTTTTTTACACAGAAAAACATTTCATTTTTATTCGTATCGTGACATTAAACTTACGGTAAAACAATTGAGCCTCTTCCACAATAACAATGTGCTACAGCGGGTTTATATGTCCCGGCATGTGTACAACTTTACAGTTAAATTTATATTTATGCATAGAAATAGATTTGAAAATTTCAATTCTTACCAACAGCAAATTAAAAAATTCTCCACATCGTAAATTCCGTCCAGTGTGAGATTTTCTTCTGCACTGAAAGCAGTTGACTTTGATTGCCGTTTGGACAACGTGTCGTATGATTGTTTTTAGCTTGGCTGCTAAAGAACGAGCTTTGCAGAGCCAGATTGATTTGTGCACGTGCACAGTTAGGTAATGAGGCACGGACTGACCCAACGCTCCGTCGGATGGCATTCGGAAATGCTTTGGAATCGTCGCTGACACTCTGCATTTTTCCCTGACCCATGCAGACGTGGAGCTCTGGAGTCCTGAAGTCCTGGAGCCCTGGGCTCTTCCTCTGAAATTCTCCGGTTGCAACTGACAGGTGGCAGGGATGGATTTTAAAGGGGGCGGTGGCCAGAACAGGATATGTACATACTGGACAGCTGCCAGGTCAGGGCGGTTGCCATGTTCACTTAATTAACAACATTACGGCATTAACACACACACACCCATACACCGGCATGCATGTGCTGCGAAAGTTGCATTAAAGTTTTATAATAAATCTAATGGTCAACAAGGACAAAACTGTAATTTTGTTTGTTGGCTCGACTGTCAGGCGAATGGACAGGCGGGGACTGTAGATTGGGCATTGGAGGCGTGTCCTGGGCCCGCCTTTGTCTTTGCAATGGCTGACACATTGTGTAATGGTGCAGTCGTGCATATGAAATTGCTGTTAACAGAGGGCAAAGGACTTCCTGCAACCGCAGGATGTGCCGCCCTAATGGGTTTGCTTGGCCTTAGTTATGGCAATCATGAGGTGACACATTTACTCTCTTCCTGACCCACAACTCACGACACCTGACCCCTGACCCGTGTACCCAGTTTCAGGGTCTTAAAGTGCTTTGGGAAATCAGTGGCAACCGAAAACTGAACACGAATCGAACAAAAAATGGAAAAGTGCCGCCAAAGCGATTGATAAGCGACCTGGCAGACAGGCGGCCCCCAAGGCCACCCACCTGATGGGTGGTGGGTGGTGGGAGGTCCTGTTTGATTACGCACCTGGGACTTCAACTTGTACGCGAACGTGAACAACCATATCAATTGAATGTCTATGTCGACAGTTCTCATTTCCCAACCTAAATGCTTAAAGTGATGATAGGTTTCAGAAAAGTAATAAACGAAAATAAATAACTTTGTTGAACTTCAGTGAAAGAATGTCCATTGTTGCTTAATACCATTGGATGCTTATGTTTGCTATAACTAAATAAAAAACAAGTAATAATTTGACTCTTAATTACTAATAGAGTAATAAATTATTTATTATTTTATTGATTATTATAGTATAGTATTGATTATTATAGCGTTAAATTGCTCTGACACTTTAAAACACAGTATAGCCAGCAATCGATTTTAAATAACTTAATTCTAAATGTTGAAGAGATATTTCTATACATACATGTAAATATATGTGCAAACATTTCTTTGAGGGGTCAGCAAATGAAACAAATTAAAAATGAATATTTTATGGACAACCACGGGATCCTGACCACCAAGCCACGAGAAGCGGCTGGAGAGATTTGCAAATTGGCCAAGATTTATAGTGTTAGCCACAGCTGTTGGATCACAAGCGCACCTCTGTGCGTGCTGGTGCAAAGTTTTCCCAGCTCGTTGGGAGATGGAAATAAACGCAGGGGCACCGGAACAGGTGAGCCAAAACTGAGGCCGAACCTGTCTGGGCCTAGTCTGCTTGGGTTTTCCTGGGGCTTTTGGGTCAACCGGCTTCTGGCTTGAATTGGGTGGCGTTGGGGCATAGAGTCTGCCACTCGACCCGACGGCTGCTGACTAATCTGTTAATTTATGTTGAAAAGTTCAGGAAAGTTTCGAAGCGCTTAGCAAACAAATTGTAATAAATTATTAAGAATATTTGCACACAAAACGGTCGGGTGACGGTGGCTTCGCAGTTTTTGTGCATTTCATTAATTTATGTTTCGTTGCCGGCCAAAAACGTCTCGTCACTTGTGTGGATAATTTGAATTCACCGTAGAGCAACTTTACACTGCCAGGAGGCGAGATTCACACGCAAAGATAAACACGAGCCCGTGTCCCTTGTCCCCTGTTTCCGGAATACTGTGTGCCGTATTTTGCATCCCCATTCCCCAATCCCTTATCCCTGATTCCTGATCCCGTCGAGGGTCGAAAGTGGCCAACAAAAAGTTAAAATGTTCTTATGCATAAGTGATGCGCCGGGCGCCTCGGCCTTTTTCGCCTTTCGGCTGGCGACAAAGTCCTCACGAAGTGTCCGCAATGCAGTTGTTTCCGTTTCGCTTCGTTTCACTTCGTTGCGACATGAAAACTTAATGCCGTAATTAACTGTTTGCGTTTGCGCTTTAAGAGTGCCCACAAAAAGGCGTCGCGTATACGTCCCCTGTGCGTCACTGCTTAAGCCGCGTATGCGCCCCTAAGCCGAGATTTAAACGCATCGCGTGACCCACTTGCAGCCTGCAACTTTCAATGCCGACGTGTCACTTTATCAGGAGAAACTGGCAAATGGTGTGACACGAATTTCCGGCCAGGAAGCAGAACAAAGCAAATAGAGCAAAGCAAGGCGAAACGGCTGACTGGCATTTCGAAGCGGGAAATGGATGTCAAAACATCATAGCTCCAACTTCCACCCATACGAATTAACTTTGATGACTTGGCGGAAAAAGCAAAGCAAAAATCAGTTAGCAGTGAGCAGTTACCTGGCGCGATTCCATTTCCGCCGCTTAACGTTATTAAATCGCTGAAATGGAAATTTCGGCCTAGAGCTAAGCTCCAAGGATATCCAACTAGATTACCCTGGCACCCGGACTCGGCAATTCCCCAATTTGGCTGGCTGTTAAATAAGATTGTCAACTGCAATTAGCGCGCTTAATGCATCTTTCGAATGAAAATTGACAGACAGACAGCGTGTCCTTCACGGCTTTCAATCTGCCAGATGTTTAACCACTTGCCTGCCATCCTGCCATATCAACCTGTTTACGGCACGCATCCTAAAGGACTCTTCCGAGCAGTGTGGCAAGGACACGACTGTGGCACTCAGACATGCATTCGCCGCTCGCCACTGCCAGCAGTGGCCCCTCCAAGTTGCACATTTAAAGACTGCGGCGACTCGAGTCCCCTTCTCTGTCGGCTGATGGCCCTTCAACTAACGCACCTGCCCCACACTTGGCTAAATGGGCCATAGAAAGTGGTAGCGAGCTGTTTTGCTTCGCTGCAAATTAAATAAACCCCGTAGATTATAAACTTATGCCCAAAGTGGGGCCTGGAATAAAGACTTCCGTTACAAATGCCTGAAAATGTTTGAGTTGTTTTCTCCATTTACTTATGAGGATTTTAGAGCTACTTTAGAGGCAAGCGAAATGAACTTATAATAAGGCTTAGAATGTGTAGGATTAATGAATGTTTCCACAATATTTCGATCACTGATTACTCTATTAAGGGAGGACGGAATTAGTAAGATAACAATTTTATAATTTGAAAATAAATTTTACGATTTCATTTTAATAAAGCTTTATCATTTTAGTCCACTTAATATAAAACACGTTTGCTTCCGACAGTTCTTATATTTTATATTATTATATTCCGAATCTTTAGCTGTGCCAGACTATGATTGACTGTGCGTCCATCCGTATAAACATAAGAGATCTCGGAAACTTTAGGAGCTAGAGAGTTGACTCTGCAATAATGCTCTCTGCTGGTCGCATCATTCAACCATAGTGTATCCTTTTGCCAATGTAGCATCATTTTTTAATTTTTGAAGGGATTCAAATTGCAAGATATCACTGGAATTGCTAAATATCCACTTCCCTAGGAATTAAGTCATAATAAATTAAGATAACCACATTATAATAGGGTTTATTCAGTGTCAGTCGATGATTTGTAACAACTATAAGAAACTAATTAACCTAATCCAAAAGTAGTCGGGAATCACTTGGCCTGACAGCACTTGGCTGCCGTCTTGGCGGCGCATTGGCATTGGCTGTTTCCGGCGCAGTTACCGCCGCACTTTCCGGCTGAGCACTGACAGTCTGAAGGTGGAGATTTCATTATATTAGTATAACTTTATAATATATAAGTTTCCCCATTTAGGGTGACTGGTACTTACTGTTTCCACATCCCTTGCAAGGCATCTTGTTGGTTGTTTGGTTTGCTTGTTGCGGTGTTTTCAAGTCTTCGAAGCTTTTAAACTTTTTGATGCCTTCTGGGTGGGAAACTCTCCTCTTTATACCCAATCCAGTCCAGTCGAAACTGTGGGCCGTGCTGCCCGATAAGATAAGAAAGCCGTGTGCAGTTCGATCGGCGTGCGCAAAAACATAATTCCTTTTATGCCCGGCGATGATAAAGCGATTTGCACACGCCCTGATAACGAGAATCGAATTGGTGGTGCGCAAAGCAGTGGAAGCACTATAAGAATGCTGCACCTCCAGGCGACAATCATCAAACAGTGATACCTTACGGCTAAGTGAATCGGGTTTATTTTAATATAAACAAAAACCAAATAAAAATCACATAATGGGTTGCAAGGCTTGTGGAACAAGTGAGTATACAATTAATCCTGGTTAATCCAGTGCGGCTGCTTATTTCCGGATTAAATTCTCAGACTGCCAGTGCTCCGCTACCAAGTGCGGCGACAACTGCGCCTGCAGCCAGCATTGCCAGTGCTCCTGCAAGAACGGACCCAAAGCCAAGTGCTGCTCCACCAAGATATCCAATTAGATAAAAGAACCCTTCTCAAGCTCATCTGTGTGATATACATATAACCCGTCGGCATGGAATCAAAATAAATACACAATCACTTCAAACTAATGTTTAAAATCAAATCTTTATTGGCCATTTTGACAAGAATAGTTTCCCACTTTAGCTTTAGAAACTGCACACCCAATTAGCGTTTGAAATTACATTTAAAACACTTACACCATGTACACATTTAATTCAAGTACACCGTGAGTACAGGACAATCAAAGTATCCAAATATCAACATTGTTTTTGGCGAGCGTCTCTCGTGTGTATTTGTGTGTATCTGTGTGTTATGTGGTGTTTGTTTAGAGTTTTTTGGGAATGTGTGTGTGCAATAGCTTTCATAATGAAACATTAAAATTTTACGTACACATTATTACATATTGTTTCGCAAATTGTGAGTACACAGAAGGAAATCCGCTCTCGTTCACATTTAAGTGGTTTATGTTTATTGAATTGTATATTTTTTTGGGGTGTACTTAAGTCTTATAAAATTCTTAAGGTTCGCGTACAAAGCTAAGTGTAGTATTGTGTTATTGTTGTTGGTTACATAGATAAATGATTATGTTTATGATCTCTCATACAAACGTAATATGGTCCTCGTGTCTCTAATAGCTGACTAAAAAGGCAATTGCATGTGGCGCATTTGAAATGCATTGCAAACTCTGCCCAGATGACTCAAACAAACAAGTTAAAAAAAAATATACATTGATTAGTTTAAATTTTTGCGCATTTTCAGCATTGGAAGCCAATAAAGGAGGGGTTACATAAAGCAATTCAATGTTACTTAGATTATAACTAAAATTAAAGCAATCAATATCGGCGTTGCTGCTTTCGTTGATTGTTTTTCATCTTTCGTTTAACATAGGCTTAGCACGCGAAGTAATTTGTATATCCAAGTTTTAAAATTAGGCGATTAAAATTAAAATCAAAATCAAAAATTTCGATTCAACAAATAGTTACTCACTAACTAAACCGATTCTCTCGTCAGTTTAATTTAAACGTAATGCTTTGTCACAGACGAACACGTCATATGCAAAATTGAAATCATATGTATACATATATAAAAGGTATATATAAAAATATAAAACAACATGCGGACACATTCTAAAGGTTTATACAACACAGAAATTCTAAATTCTGCTTAAGTCAGACACAATCATAATCACGATATATTATATAGACAATGTTCTGGCTGTGAGCTGAAAGTATTTGTGTTGAGGTGCGCATGCATTGATCTGCTAGATCTAATTGTTGTTGATGTTGTTCTGTGTTTTGGCGTTTCACAAAAAGCTGCAAGGAAAAAGGTAAGAGTTCAATATAAAATATATAAACGAAAACCTACGAAAATAGTTAGTTCTTAGACGCAAGTAGTAGGTACACGAGTAACATTTAAAATACACGGCTAACTTGTTTTTAAAAATAGTTTCACCATCTGCGTCAAGAAAGAGCTTGTGTACATATATACGTATATAAATATATATAGATATTTTGCATGTAAATTCGTAATTTGTTTCGTTCCCTGTACGGAGTTTCAACTCTTCTAGCTAGCTTTAAAAGCAAACGGATCCATGACCATTGAAACCAACTCACTTCCCTGCCGGAATCCATATCCTTTCTCTAGTTTATTTGTGTATAACGTTTGTATACAGCATAAAACGACGAATAACGCTCAAAACACGATAAACAATTAACTGGACAATCGCGACTATTTAGTACGTAGTATAATAAACCTCTTCGTTACAATTTATATTTTCTCTATGAATTTGCTAGGTATAAACATTTTACTTCAACATTCTTTCGTTCTTTTTGATCTAACCCGAAGTGCTAGGAAAATCTTAGTGCGTTTTAGTGAGTTTTGAGGTGGAATAATATCAAGATATAAAATACGTACCAATCAAAACCTTCCACTACGATGCACTCCCAAATTTAATAATAACATCTAAATAACATTAAATAAAACTTTAGATTAGCACAATGAGTCATGCGCCAGATCGTTTATATCGTTGAGGTGGCGGAATCGGCATCGTCGAACTTCCAAGATAGCGGCACACGTTCAGGAGTTTATTTGATTTCGATTATATGTAGGCTTCTATAGTGGTAATAGTTTCAAAAGTTCTCAAAGTTTGTAATCGTATCGAAGTCCGCCATTCCAAAGTCACCACTATAAGAGGTTTCGAATAAAGTTTTGTAAAATTAGAAAAGAAAACGTTAATAAATAATAAAGAACCGGAATGTATTAAATCAAAATCATGCAGGCGATCCAAAGAAAAGGTGGGATAGATGCATTATATGAAGGCATAATATAATGAAATGACAGAAGTGCTCAACTTATTACATATTTGTACTTGAGAAATGTTGCGCAAGTTTTAATGAAAGCTAATCCCCAACAATTTAGAATGCAGTTTCACTTAACATTTAATATAATAACAATAACATCAAATTGAGCTAAGTTCGTAATAAAAGAGACAACAGCAACGAACATGCAAGTAATCGAACGACCCTTAAAAATGGGCACGTAGGAATCTAATGTAGCAATCAATTTTAAACACTTGTCAATTTTATTATTTTCTTTCAATCTGAAACCCCCTATGTCGCTGGATTTTTTTAAGTCAGATTGGTTTAGATTGGATTTATAGGTGCATGATGGTGCTATTCTGCAAGCTGCGTTCAAAGCGGAAAAGGAGAAGGGTAAATATAAAGGTTAGAGGGCATGATTTTAAAATTTTTTTCATATATCTTACAAAATTGATCGAGTTGTTGCTGAAAAGTTTAAAGAGATGGCAATACTTTAAAGTGAAAAATATAAAAGAATCTCGTAACACAAAACGAAACGTAAGTAATTAAGAGATAAGAGTTATCTCATTCGAGAGCCCATCTGAAATTTTTGAATCAGGGGAAGACTGAGGCGATGCAATGAAATGAGAATGAAGTAGCCAACTGCAATTCGATTAGGGAAACTGGGAGATGGCGGTCAGGTCGGATCGATCGGATGAGAGCGCTATTTGGGCGTGAGTGAATGCGGACTAGAGCGCAGGAATTATCAACGAGTGAACGGGTTGCAGTGATCTGAATTCAGTGATTTGAATGCGAAACTTAACTAAAATGTTATACCTTTCGGTAAATGGCACATTCAACTAGCGCCCAGTACCCAGCCATCGGGTGTAGGCGGTGGCACAGCATATGATCAATAAACGTCATCAGTAAACGTACTGTCTATAGTTGTATGTCAATAAGGCTTCAGTGATTTCACTTATCACAGGATCGTTGGGTTGAGCGCTTTTCACAATGCTCGCTAGGGCCTCGGCCGTTTCGCTAGCATCGGAATCTGATTCCTCAAGTCGGGTTGGGCTATAGAAAGTGATGCCGCTTTGTGGCGAGATACTAAACCATCACCAAAAAATCATTAGCCGCAAAGGTGGAAAATGAAAATAAACAAAGAGTAGGGTAGGTAAGTTTCTGTGTAAGTACAAGTAAGTAGAGACAAGTGACATGGAGGCATCTCAAAGAGCTCAAATAAAGTTCCCAAATAATTTTATTAGTTTGTTAAGAAAAGAGCCTCAAGTTCGGGTTAGTTGGGAACCAACGCATTCGGTTAAAACTTTTTGCCTCTTTACAACGTTTTTTTCGAATTCCAAGTATTGCAATCTGATTAAACTTTTTGGTCAAAAACATAATCATAATCAACGTAAATTAAAGCATACAAGCAGAAACAAATAGGGCGAATCAGCCATGACATAGAGGCTTTATCGATCATCTCGGCCCAAACATTAGCTCTCCACTCAAGCTTTTAAGCCAAGTATAAACGCAATAGTTAATAAATGGTTTATTGTTTTTTTTTTTGGTTGTTGACGGTCGATTTGGCGTCATAGCTGTAGCGTCGGCTTCCAAAACTTACTTTCCCAGTTGCATGCTTTCCTGAGCATGATGCGGAGTTCCACTTGTAGATCCATTGTCTCCATTGCTACAAACGTGAACGTGCAATGTGCTCTTCACATAACCGGTCACGGGATCTAGAACGAGGGGTTCAGGTTCTGATTAGGAGTGTTGGACCGTGTTATCTTTGATTGCATTCTTACCTTGACGCTTTGAGTAGAACTCACCAAAGGCGACGTCCCTCTTCACGGGACTCGCGTTGCGATCGCTAGGATGCAGCCAGCAAAGCACATCTAGATCGCGAATGCGATCGGCCAGGTTCAGCACCTGAAAATCACGTGCAGTCCATGGCGCCAGCATGGTGACCAGTCCATTTTCGTTTACGTAGGCGATAGTGACTCCACCTGTAGTTATATTGTTATTGTTTTTGGAGATCTTTTTTGGTAAGTAATTTTAACAAACCGAGCTCGCTGTCGGAGAAGCGGAGCAGGAAAGTCCCAATACCATAGACTGAACGCAACAGATCATCCTGAGCCTTGGCCTTGTTGATGAAGCCCATAATGCAACCTGCTTTCCACATGCCCAACATGTGATCTTTGGTGAGTTTCATGATGGCAAAGAACCACTCCCAGAATGTAAATGACCGGTCAGGCATGGGCTCCTTACAGAACTGGTTCCACGTAATGTACTCAGATCGCTCCTCACGCTGGAGTTTCTCGTCTGTAAAGAAAACGAAAATATAGATCAAGACCGTCAACAAATAACGGAGATCGAACTCACATAGGAAATCCAGGTTATCTATAGTCAAAGAACGCCCTGTACAAGATCCGAATTTGATGTTCAACGCGACTGACAGCTGGGCCCAGGTAACGCGGTCGGTAATCATGAAGGGATCGCGCACAATCTCCGCAAACGCATTGTCCCAGGTAATGGTAGCCCAAGACTGGGGCTCTTGGTTGCCGTGCACAATCACCACCACCGGTAAGGACAGGGTCCACACCCGGATCTGGAAATCGTTTACTGTGGTGGTGGTGTAGAAGAACAGGGCGAATTTCTCGTCCATAACGCTCTCAGTGCCTTTCTTTTCTGCCCGCTTGATCTTCTTTAGCTGCATGTTTCGGAAGCTGGCGGAGAAAACATGGTTGTTTTGCTGATACTCCATGGTGCTAGAGGCGTTTTGAATCTCGCCCGATGATTGACCGGAGAGGCTACTATTATCCATCTGTGTATTGCGCGTGACGAACCGTTGCGACTGTATCTCTGTGAATGTGAAAAGGGGAAGCGTTAGGTTTATATACTGGGCAGTAAAAAGCGCACAGATAGTTACCTGACATTATGATGCACTCGACTGTGGGTGGATTGTTGTGGATGCCGAGCTGGGAGCCGATTAGCCAACGCACAGACGCTGCGAAGCGTGTGTTAGTCTTCATCACTTGCGGGGGCTGTTTGTCGACAATAAAGGCGGAGCATACCAGGTTCTTCTGCGCGTTTTGCACCTGCTCGAGCAGATGTGTGAGCTCGGGCTCTTCGGTTACCAGACGTACGCGCATCAACTCCTTAACGGCAGCCAACATGTGTGCGATAAAGGTCTCGAGCATCTCAAAGCAGCGCTGGATGTCATCCAGGGAGCCCTCATTAAAGGGAGCTCCGTTTCCAGCTTGCGCTTGTTGGTGACGCCAGTTCTTGAGCTCGTTTATGACCAACTCGTGGAGCGTCTCGTAATACATAAAGCTGCGACGCATTGTGAGCACGATGGCCGCCTTTTCATCGATTAGACTTCTGTAGGCAGCTTCTGCGTTCGGCGAGGATGTGGAGTTCAGCATGTAGCCATAGTTCTGGACAAGCAGTTTTAATGCATTGGCACAGTTGCCAAAATCATTGAGGGCCTGCATGATCTGATGTTGAACATCGTACAGCTCCACCTTGGGCGGGACCATTCCGAGGGCTGGAGAGGCTATGCCTGGATTTTGCACATTGTGGATGGGGCCTATGCCCTGAACAACAGGCGGATTGCAGCTGTTGGACACCGCCAGCAGTTCACTGGGGTCCATGTAGCCAGTAACCATGGGCGTGTTGTTCATGTTGTAGGGATTTAGCGGCATTGATTGGCCTGCGGTGGCAGCCACGCTCTTTTCGGTGACCAACTGCAACTCTTTTTGTAAGCCGCTCCGCAGATGCGTGTACAACTCGACAGCGGAGATCCGTTGGATGAGGGCGCAAAGCTCCACCACCCGGAACTTGAGGGCCTGGTCGCTGGCGGTGCGCGTGGACAGAAGCTTTTGCTGCAGATCTTCGTTGAACTTGAGGGCCACTCGCTCCAACTGGTCGGTAGTGTTGGGCGTTATTTGCTCGGACCTACAGGGATAAAAAAGATTCATTAGACTATGCTTTCTAAAAAGACCAAAGAGGACCTTTTGCTCGTATGCTGCTGCTGACTTCAATCACCCCATACCCCCAACACCCCACTCTACTCACATTATCCTGTCTTCGATCCAGGGTGCCAAGCAGAGGCGCAGCTCGAGCAGACCCTTCTCCTCGTAGTAAGCCGCCATACGCTGCTCGCAGTCGACATGGCTGGAGATGCGCTTCCACAAGCTCATGCTCTTGCTCTACCCGATGGATATGATGATGGTGGTATAGTGATTTTGGATGCTAAGCTGTGACAGCTGAATGTGTATGGTGATCAGTGCAACGGTTGGGGTTCTTATTCTGGTTCGGATTCAGTTTTTCAGTTTCTGTTATGGGACTTTATGAGCTGGCTCTTGGGCCGATCAATGTCCTGCTGGCTTCCACAGGCAAATGAGTCTCCATAAAATGCACTTGCATACATGCGAACTAGATCGTGTTTTTCTGACTTGGTTTGAATTTAGTATGGTTAGGAGGAGGAAACTATAAATACACAAGCATATGTACATGAGGGTAAGTGCGATGTTTAGGCAAGATAATGTCTCCTAATATTGGATTAATATGTGATGTGATGACGCTATGGTTTTGTGCGATTCGTAGATGCGACCCCAGTGCGACTTTCAATAATATTTGCACTGCAGCTCGTACTCAAAGCCGTATACCCATATAGACGGCCAATTGTTGACTTATCTATCAAGGTTTGGGTCTCCCCTCGGTCAAATATTAACAATAAGCATAGTCGTGTTTGTGTCATATCGAAAGGTAAAGTAAATGTTAATCAGTAACACATCTTTGTTACGCCTTCCATGGTATTACACATCATAAAGAACTGATAATTCGCTTGTTTACATTCGAAACTTATTTACATTGTTCAAAACTGAAATTTTTAAAGGAAGACCTATATGTTACTTCGTAGGTTGATATAAATGATAAGTTTGTGTACGTTAGGTTTCTTAAATAAGACCAATGCTAAATGAAATGTTTTCAATTTAGGTAATGGAAATGTAATGAGCTGTATAATTTTAGAGAAGGAAGCAGATCTCCCAGCTCATAGAACAATACTTTATGAGAGCAGTAAAGAGCTGAATTAATGCGACCATGCTGGCTTTAGTCTTTTATTACCATAACGAAAAATTATTGCAAATGACAAACACACCGAGAAAAACCAGCTCGCACGCAAGTGATAAAGTAAACAAAAACGAGGCAAAGCAACGCGTGAGGTGAATTCGAGACGTCCCGAACAACAGGTGTGAAAATTAATTGCACCTCCGGGCGAGTCCGAGTGCGATCCGTGGGGAATATGACTCTTTATGGCCATGCTAAATAGTGCTGATAAGGCAGCCTGGTGGCGGTAGCGGTGGCGGTGGCGACGGCGTTGGCAACCGGTGGAGCCCTTCTCCAACGAGCCGCAGTTCTTGGCCAAGTGCACAAGTCCGGCGACAATTCCTCGGCGTCGAAACGTGACCGTAAATAAGTGGTAATCCAGACGCAGGGTCCAGACTCATAGACCCGAAAGCCAAACCCGAACCGAAACGTGTTTGTTTTTGTGGTCGATACGCTAATTTCTGTAGTTACCCGGAAAAAAGGCCAGCGGGACGCTCACGTAGCAAATATGAATGGCCCAAGAAAACGAAAAAGTTGAAAGAGTGGTGTAAGCAAGGCAAACCAGTCCACTTCCAGGCGACTCCAGTCCAGGCAACAAAATTAGATAAGGATCTAATGGCAGAAACAAGCCCGAAAATGCAGCTCAAACAAGGGACTACAGAGATGGAGGAGGTGGATGATCAAAACAGGTCGCGCCGATACCTGACCCTCAGGAACCGCATTCGAGTTCGGATGTGCGGCTCACTAGGTACGAGAGTCAGGGAGTCAAGAGCTTAGGTAGATGGAACCAATGCGACTGTGTGGAGAGGTAGTTTTAATTCGTCCGCAGGCAGGTTTCTTTCTATTCATAAGTCAGTGCTGCTGGCTGCTGTTCTTTTCTTTCTTGTTCTGCCCTTCGGCACTTTTAAGTCCACAGTAAAGTGGTTCAAGGTTTGATTTGCTTTTGGTTGCCCCTCTAATGTGTCAAGTCAGCTGGAAGAAACTCAGTCAAGTTGGCAAAAAAAAGAGTTTTTGTTTATTCTTATTAGTAGTACCGAAGAATAGCTGCCTTTAGAAGTACTTTTCCATTTATCAGCTTGAAAAGGTGCAAAAATACTAGAGAAACACAATTGCATCCGAGGTGAGTCACTTGCACGGGGGTTATCAATGGAAAAGCTTCGAACGAAACAGAAAGAAAGCCTCGGTCTGGTGGATGTTTTGATTTCTCGGATCGATTGACCGGCTTTATGTGGAATTGTTCTTGATCTCACTTGGGTTATCTGAGTAGAGCATAGGCTGTCAGGCGGCTGCGAGCCGACTGTTTACAAACAATTTTCCAGGGTAAGCCAATCGCAGTATTGTCACTATGGGAAGATCATTTTCCTATCTGAACATTAACAAATCACGGCGAAACAAGCTATTAATGGTTATATGTGAAATGGATGATTGTTGATTTATACAGGTATTTACCGATCAATCGTAGAAGTTCAACTAAAGGCTTGGCTAATTTGACTGCCTACTTTTATAGCCGAAACCTCTTACTTGATAAGGCGCGAAGGGGAATGTCAAAGTAAGTAAGGCCAACCATTAAGAATGATATGAAAATTACGCTGAAGTAGTTAGAATAATCAGTGTTTGCTGGAAATTTGCCGTATTCATATATTATTACCAAGCTCTGATAGCGCGTTGACCAAAAGGCATCGATGAATCAATTGCCATGAAAGATTGCGTATGGATTAGGTGGAAAACCGTACAAGCCACTTATCGGCCAATTTACTAACTTTAAATAGCCCTCAACGGCTTCGCGGAAAAGCGACTG
Organism: Drosophila yakuba; assembly: GCF_016746365.2. NCBI lineage: Eukaryota > Metazoa > Arthropoda > Insecta > Diptera > Drosophilidae > Drosophila > Drosophila yakuba. The sequence continues at coordinate 7,031,799 of NC_052530.2, forward strand.
GAGTTTTCGTTTATTAGGAACTGGGAAACTAAACTACTGACCGCCGAATGCGAAAAATGCCTTTGTCCACAATGATATTATTATGATATTCGGTTAATGGAATTATTATGTTAATTTACGCACATAGCCTCTTCGTAGGTCTTAATTGGGGAAACGCCGGTGTATATTATCAACGAAATAACCAACCGCACCCCATAATTAGAGTCAAAAATGCATGGATGGATGACCGGGTGGCTACCACCCCTCTCGGGGGCCGAGGAATTCCCATCTACCATATTGCAATAGTTTTTGGTCATGTGCTGTCTTTTGGGACCGAAGCGACCTGAGCTTAATTTTCCCGGCAATCTAACTGATATAGGCGCATTTCAAATGAGAAGTGTCTTTTTATACAACCGCGTTAGTAACAACTTGTTGATATCGAGTCAAATCCTTTTTGGGCCCGATTTTATTTTCGTTCTGAGATGGTGCCCCCAAGAAATCCAGTTTCTTTCGCCAACCGCACGAGCAGCAAACGCTCAATGAAAACAAAAACAAAGACCAAACAAACCGAGCACAGACCCAGACGCGATAAAATTGTTTTGCGGCCTTTTTAAGTTTCGGTATTGAATGCGCTGAAAGCGAAAAATATCTCCGGCACGTGACGTCAGCAAAAAAGCACACTACGAAAAAAAATTCAATTAAATCGCTCATTTAAGCAGAGTCAAAGTCTTAGAAAATTGATAAAACATGACCTTGTGCCTAATGCATAGAATAATATTTTAATTTAATTATATATTTCAGCCATTATAATATTGCTCATTACTTATGTTTGCACATTTCATGCGAAATTTTTAAAAGTTTTACTTATCGGACTTCCTGCGATAAGCGCCTCAAACTTCAAACTTCGGTTTTATAATTAAATAACAATTATGCGCCCATGCGCTACTTAAAAATGTAACCTTTTTAGTTGTTTGATTTTTTTCTAATTTGTATAACCCTTAGTAGCATGCTTTTGACTATAGTTCTCGGAACAACTTGGAAAGTAGATGTGCACAAAAGAAAACGAGCAATTTCGAATAGCAAAATATAATTAATTTTAAAAGAAAAAATCATCTGTTATTATGATGCGTGTTATTCGCCTTGCTTTGCTTTGGAGATAAAACATCGGCCGGCATTAACTTTACCGCAAAAGCCGCGATAACCGGTAGTTACCTACTGAAGCCCCACTGAACCCATCCCCCGCACGTCGGACACTAGCGATTTATAGCGCCATATAGACCACATTTAGGTGTGTTTGTTCGGTGGGGGGCAGGGGTGAAATACGAAGTATATTTAGTTGGTTGCAGGCGAACACGTTAGTCGGCGTTATTCATACGCGGTTGTAAATGTTCACACATGTCCACAGGGGGTTCTGGGCCAAATGGAGAGGTGAATGAGAAACGCCCGCGGCTGGCGAGCTTCAGGGGTTTAAAATGTGTATAAAACTCATACCTCAAAAGCGCCTCAAGCACGCAAACACGAGTGTATTTCGACCACCGCACAACAAATATGTAACGAACGAAGCTTTTAAATTTTTTAAATGTATGTATAAATTCATTTCGATCTCTCGACGGCGAAAATGTTTTCAGTTGCAAAACTTGAATTTGCATTGACGTCTATCTTTTGGGCGAGCGTTCGAAGAATCGCCGTATATCCAATGCAAACATGTGTATTGTATTGCACGCAGTATAGATTAACAAACGCTTTCGTAGCTCCGGAAATATGACAGTTTCTAGGCATCCCACAAAGCACCTATGGCAATTTCCTAGTACTCAGAGCTGATAATGCAAAGGAACTCATTTTTCATAATCAATACAGCGTCCGGTCAAGTAGTACGCGCAATCAATTCCAGTAGCTTAAAGAAGATAGGAATCAGCTCTCAAATTTTAAAAATTCGATTTTTCCGAACGCAGCTCCTTAAAGCAACTCCAGTGTCTTCTGCGACCTTGAACTTTGAATTTTCCACAACGAAAAACCTGTGCATATAATGAAAGTGGTTTGCCAGTTGCAGTGAAAAGCGAACTGGTTGGGCTGCTTTTTGCATCCGTTGTTTGTTGTAAGGTATGTAAAGCAGCGGATTCAAGTAAAATATAAGTCAATTCAGCGTTCGCCGGGGAAAAACCCGCAGTTCATAGTAATCTGCACTTACATTTGAGTGCCAATTGTTATGGCATACATACATTCTTGACCAACGGATTGTTTGCCTATTTGTACGAACGTGTGTGGATATTTTTATACCCGTTACTCGTAGAGTAAAAGGGTATACTAGATTCGTTGAAAAGTATGTAACAGGCAGAAGGAAGCGTTTCCGACCATATAAAGTATATATATTCTTGATCAGGATCAATAGCCGAGTCGATTTGGCCATGTCCGTCTGTCCGTCCGTCTGTCCGTCCGTATGAACGTCGAGATCTCAGGAACTACAAAAGCTAGAAAGTTGAGATTAGGAATGCAGACTCCAGGGACATAGACGCAGCGCAAGTTGTCGAATCATGCTGCCACGCCCACTCTAACGCCCACAAACCGCCCAAAACTGCCACGCCCACACTTTTGAAAAATGTTTTAATATTTTTTCATTTTTGTATTGGTCTTGTAAATTTCTATCGATTTGCAAAAAAACTTTTTGCCACGCCCACAAACCGCCAAAAACTAGCCTTCGCACTTACACTAGCTGAGTAACGGGTATCAGATAGTCGGGGAACTTGACTATAGCGTTCTCTCTTGTTGTATCTGTGTTCACGAGATACAGATTCTCAACAAGCTCTCGCCAGCCAGCTGCCCACACAAAAGTTGATTTTTTGCTGTCGTTTAGTTCAGCAAACAAAAAGCGAATCGCAAACAGCAAAGAAATACGACGAGAAATGAGGAGATAAAGGGGGAGATAGAGGAATCAGCCCCGTTGCACTTTTAGTCGTGTGATTAATGCCGAATAGGCGCGTTTTAGATAAGCATTTGGTTGGCGGATGATGACTCACATCGCCGAGCACCAGGCAAGCCACACCGAGCCACTTTGTTTATCTTTCTATATCTGCGATGCGAAATCTTTTGGATAAACAATCTGCAGATTCAGATTGAGTATAATCCCCGAAAGCAGTATGCACACACAATATCTGGCCTATTGCCGCAGCGAAAATTCTGGAAAACGTGTTATCTGCAAAGTGGGCGTATAAACAAGATATAGCCAGAAAGAAAGATCCCCATTTTCATGCGAACTGAAAAGCTCCGAGGAATCTAAGTGCGGCAAGTGGAAAGTTTTATGGCAGCAGCCCGGCACTGATAAGACTGGTTGAAACTACGTATCATAAAAGGTAAGACAATTAGTTGGGACAGTGATACCTCTCCGCGCGGAAACATAATATTTAAATGATTCATTATAAATCCCGCAATTGTATAGACTCTATTCGAAATTTGTATTCCAAACTTGACCATTACATTTATGTGCCGAACTTAAATAGCCAAATTTCTTTTTATATCGATAAGCTAACAATTAATAATGAGAAGTAATTTTTAAGAAACCATTGTACTATTTACGTATATTTTCTTGTTTTCCACTTCCAAAAGGATTTCACACAAAATATGTACGTATTTTTATTGATTCCAATTTAAGATAACAGCATTTGTAACTAGAATCCGCATTTTTAACAACAACCTTTTATAGATCTAGAGATCTCGAAGTACATATGTTAGAACTAATACAATTTATTTAAATTTATGGTTTTGGTTTATGTTCTGGTATATAACATTTAAAACTCGCGTTCTTTGAGTTGGGCAATCCAATTTGAATATTTGTCATGCACTCGGCAGGGAAAGTTTGTATGGGCATGGTATCAAAGTTGGATTGTTATGCCATTGGAGCAAGTAAAGCTTTGGTTAGGGTCACTACAGTTTCCTCGGCCCTTGGAAGTTCTGACCAATCCGAAAACCGACGATTCGAATCCCCCAAGTGTGGGGGTTCTGCCTTTGTTGTTCCTTGCTGTTCTTTGCGCTTTTTGCTTTCTGCTGCTTCGACATTTGTCGGCCAGCCGTACATTTTATATTTTTCTTGTTCAATTTTTTATAAACAACGCACACACACTCACGCTTTCTGTGTGAGAAACGAGTGTCGTTTGTGGTATTTGTTTTTGTACTCATAAAAGTTTAATAAGCATGTCTCAGTGTTCTTTACCCTGTGGTTGTGTGGGTGTCTGCCGTACTCCGACATTGGAAACCCCACCGTTGCACCACCCCCAACCGAACCCAAAGTGACCCTCTTGCCCCGCCAAGTGTTTTTAAACTAATCATTTATCGTTGCTGCTCGCCTGACATTTCGCACGATGTTTGTTGGTTTTCGTTTCCTATACCGAGAAACAGCGGATCGATTGGGGTATATTCGACTTTGTAGAATGTCGGCACATGGTTTTTTAAAACCATCTACATAATGGTAGGGTATATGTATTTGTCCAAATTGTCAGGTTATCGCTTAGTTATCACTTTTGTGTTTGCTCTCAATGGTGCGAAAAGTGATTATTTGACTGTAGATATTTAGATTATCAAACAATACAGCTACCCAACATTGTCTTTTATTGCTTAACTGTTAAGTCTTAACGGAATGTCATTTAGGCTAATCTTATCTGCAAAGTGCAAAGAAAAAATCTCAAAAATTTGCTAATCCTCAATTAAGTCCAAATATATTGTCAGATTCATTTTAATAATAAGCACAGATCCGTTTACTTCGCAGTTTACTTATGAGGCTGAAGCAATTCCAGATTTGAGTTTCGATTCGCTAGTTCTGGGTACCACCTAGAAAAGCATTTTGCCAACGATAAGCAAGCACAATGTGTAAGTACAGTAGGCCCCCAATCTAATGATGGGGCAGCAGTGTGCTCCAGTTACGACAGCGGCCCCAACGATTAAATGCAACGCAATAAACGACTTTGATAACGAGGTGTCAATGTAACAAAGTAAATAAGAAAAGTCGCCGATAAGAAGCAGACCTCGATTTGCGCTTGAGGATAGTGATTCGCATAATCGAGTAATAATTAGCACTGGCCATATCGAAGGTCCAGAAATAACTTTAAACACATGTGGACTGGATTTGTGGCGATAAACTTTCCTGCATATGTTCACATCTGAGGCGAGTGAATTCCAAAACGATATTGAAGGAAAGATTGGGGAACAAACCTTGAGTACCCTAGAGTTTAAAAAAACTCGCAGCATTATAAAATTAATAGTGGGTCCATTGAAATTTAGATATATTTCTTTCTTAAGTAAAATATAGTTTTTCAATGATAATTTGTTTGCCCATCACATGCGTATAACATTATATACAGAGGGACAAAAAGCGCATTTTAATTACTGTTAATAAATATGGTATTTATATAATATTGTTGACCGTCCACCTGACCATCGATTGGAGGACTCACAATGGCCAATGATAATCTACAGTGTCCACAACAATCCGATCGGGTTTATCAAATGTGAAACGCCAAGGGGTTAACTAACATCGGCGTCGCTGACAATCGTAATTTGTCAGAAGTGGTAGGAGCCAGCCGGGTTATAGCCAGGCCAAGAAGTCAGGGTGCAGAGAGGGGAAGCCCGGGTCGGAGGAGGGGCAGTGAGCGACCGACAGCGAGCAAGATAAAAGTGTTGAGCGCGCAGAAGTCGGCGACGTATGAAAGCAAGAGTAGCATGTGAATATGAGAATGATAGGGCCTCGTAAGACAGACACGTAGAAAAATATCCTAAGAGTACTAGTTAAATTTGTGTAAATAAATAATTGATTTTGGGCCACATCAAATGGTTTTAATTTATTAATAACTTATAGAAATGGTTTGAATATATATTTATGCAAAAGGGGTGGAGCATAATTTTTTAATCAGCAGATATTTTATATTTAAAATTAAAAATATATAATTTAAAGTTGATGGACTCGCTTTTCTTCCTGTGCAAGGGAGCGAGTGGGACGCGGTGATGGGAAACAGCTAATATACTCAATATCAGTGTTGTTGTTGCTGCCATTTGTGCTATTGCACTCGAAATTCTTGTTGCCTTTGTTTTTATGGGCTTTCCAGGAAACAACAATGAACGAGGAAGAAGAAGACCGGGAAACAGGAGCATGAAGCACACATGTGCATGTGTGTGGGTATTTTGTTGATGTATAAATAAAGCGTCAAGTGGAAACACATGATGATGGTGCATTGAATTCGTGGCTAAACGGCAGAGAACCTTCGTGAAGGCCTTGCGGAACCACCACACGCCCACCCACCCAGAAAGCACCCACACTTTTTGCGCAGTGCACAATTGCAGTGGAGTCCTCCCACCCACACACGCATTTATGTACGTACCCCCCACCCCTTAATTTGTTGCTCTTTTTCTTCTATTTTCTATTTACCTTTGGTACACAAACACCAGCGCACAACACTATGTAAACACACGGCTGGCTGGTATCGGTTTGTTTGTGTTGGTACGCCTGCCGCTGTTGCTCTTCGATATTTTTTATTATGTATTTGCCGTTTTATTTTTAAATCGCGCTCGCTTCACGCACACACTAACACACTCGACGCAGTGCGAGGGAGACGGAGCACACAGGCACACCCGCACACGCACTGAGAATTTAAAGAGGTATTAGAGTCTCAACAAAAGGTAATTCTATCTGTAAATCGAATTTATAAAGACAAAGTGCACTTGCAAAAGAATTCAACTGGTTGCGCACTTAAAATTTGCTCCGCTTTCGAACAATTCCCTTTAGTGGCTAAAAAACGACTGCCGCGTCTCTAGAGTTGGAGCGAAAACGATCCACATGCGATACTATCGGCCTGTGGACACATGTGAACAATCGATACCATCTGCAGATATCGATTCTTTCGTTACATTTCTGACATACCGGGATATTCTGATTAGAATACCTTTGCTTTAATTTTATAGAACAGCGGGCTAAAAAATTGTTAGCAAGCAATGGACAAGTAGCAAGGGCTTGCTAACTATAATAATATAATTATAATATATAATTTTCCGTGCTTTAAACTTAATTTCTTTTAAGTACATACATATATGTGCATGATTTAATGAACAAAAATTTAAGGGCAGGATTTCCTTTTAAAGTGTTATAAAAGCAACACATGAGTTAAAAACAAACTACGTTCAATATCTAGAATAGATTTATCTTCCACTTCATTTTGTGAGTTATTTGATAAACAGTAAGTAGAAGTAGTAAAAAATTTGATGGTTCGAAACCCGGATAGCCAAGACTGCAACCATCGCCGCACTGTTAACCTAACAGCAATGGCGGGCAGCAAAGAATAAACAATTTACCAAGCTAATTGCGATAAACAAACATTTATCAACGGGGATTTAAACCCTTTTTCGCATTACTGTGGCGCCGCAGATATGACTGCGCATGTTGTCCGTACACACATAAGCTCCCACCCACACAAATACACCACTGGCAATGTAATTAATTGCATTTGATTGATTTGTCCACCGAAAGTCAAGGTTACCCCAGTCGCAGAGAGGCACAATTAATGGTTTTTTGTCTACTCTTGTGTATTCTACACATAAACATAGCGACTTCTTATTTTCACCTGTTGTGCGCAGCAACAAGCGAGCATGGGTAAGCCACCCCCTTTATATCAAGAGGGGGTGAAATTCAGAGAGGGCTTTTTTAAGGATGGGCCCCGTCTAATCAATAGGCCTTAAATAATTAATCCATTCCACAATCGCGCAGCACATCAAATCACTCACCTTTTAGATTGCCTTTTTGGTTATGGCAGGTGTTGTGGGAAAAACCCTTTTTATCCTAAAAGTAACACCGCCTGCAGCTCACGGCTGTTAGGCCACCTAATTACAGGGCAACTAGATTTAAATATCACTTTTTAAACGCACTAAAATTAAGTTGTTTTCGTTTTACGAGAACTCGAAGTTTACGAACGCGACTTCCAAGAGATTTCGATAGACAGCACCCCCGCAAAAGATGTTATCGTCCAATCGCTGGAGCTGCCACCTGTCGCAAGTATTGGCGCGCGTTTTTAAAATGATTTATATAATCGGTGATATAAACAATTTTGTAAATTTTAATAATAAAAAACACACTAACGTACAAGAATTATATAGAATATGCTTAAGATGTTTTCGCTGGTGAACACCCTTAAATTCATGGCTATTTTTACAGTCGCAGCGGCTTGACATCGATTTGGAAATACACAATATACAAAATGTTCGGGTAAATCGCTATGATAAGTCTAGAAGTAAACGAGTGGTGTGTACGATTAGGTTATTGTCAAAGTAACACCATTGAATACGAGGTCCTGGGGAGCAGTAATTGCCAGGCGAGTCACTATTCAGACAGTTTATTGGCTGATATACTTTCGGCTTACGGCGATAATAAATCAATTACGGTTAATAACAAAGTTAAGCGCTGTCGAGTGTCTTCACTTCATCGCTTCCTTCCCTCACAACTAACAGCTAAAAATATCTAACAATTAGAGCATGTCGGTGCTTCACTTCTATCTCCTCAACTCATCCATCGATCACGAGACTTAAGATCAAAGCAGTGCGTTTTTGGTGTGGTGTTTATGGGTGACTGGGGCAGGGGGCAGGGGCAGGGCTATTTCTCAACCCGTCTCAAGTTGGCCAGCTCCGTGAGCCACGCCTTGATCAGATCGTAGGTGGAGAAGCTGATGCCCACGGCAATGGGTCCCTTGATCCAGTTCATGCTGAGTCCCTTGTAGAAACCATTCTTAATGCCCTCCTCGCTGCGTGGTAACGGAAAACGCATTTATAATATTGATAATATCGTAAACAAGGATCTGTACGCACCGATAGATCTTGACGAGAGTCTCCAGGATGGATGGGTACCGATCTCCAGCAGCCGTGTTTACCCGCATTGTCTGCATTCTTCGCCGCACAATGTCCAATGGATAGCTGGCCGTTTGTCCAGCGGCACCAGCCGCAGCACCGAAGGCCAGGGAGACTAGAGTATTGGGTTTATTATTGCCGACCATTTCTGCAAAGAAACAAATAGTTTTAAAAATTTACCAGCATATAGAAACTTTCAGACAGCCATAAAGTTTGTACTATGACAATATCAAAATAATGATCCAGAATGCCCGTTTTAATCGACACAACATGGCTTCTCGTAATTATCTTAATAATGGGTTACGAATTCAGACGATTAAAGAACTTATAGTCTTGTATACTAGGATGTATTGTGCATCCCTACCATAGTATTCCCGCTTGAGAGTCTCGTAGGTGAAGAATGAGGTGCCCGCATAGGGAATCACTCCAAGAACAGTCGCCCAGTAGCCACGGAACAGCGTCCGCGGACCCTCCTCCAACCAGATCTTGGTGAAGACCTGTCGCAGGGTGCGATAGCCAGTATACCGATCCGTGACGGCCATGCGGGCGCGGGCCAGGTCCAGGGGATACGTCAACGATTGCGAGGTGATTCCTGCCAGGGAGCCAGCCAAAAACCGACGACCTTTTGTGCTGCAGAATAGAATGGTTGGTAATTAAATGTGTTAAGAGTGTACAACAGAGCAGAACTCACTTGGAGCCGTCTTTGTCCACATGCAGAATGCGACGCCACTGCTCGTGGGCCGTGAACTGTATGGCTGCGTAGGGCACAATCCTGGCCATCGTGGCCGAGTTCCCCCGCCACAGGGCCAAAACGCCCTCGTTGGCATAGGTGTTTTGCAGGTAGCGCAGCGAGGCTCGGAACGAGAAGGGAACATCGTTGCGGATCTGGAAGTTTATCTTGGTGCGGTCCAACGGGGCGATGACCGTCTTGGCCAGCGCCCCCGCCGCTGCTCCGGATATCAGACTGATCACCACCTGGTCGATTTTCTGGCGCACTGAGGTGTAAAGAGAGCCAAATCATACATTAATATAGATATGTTTGTCATTCAAGTGATACGAAGTGCCTACTATACATTTTTGTATCTGTATTCAAGTTTTAGCTTTTACTTACTGGGTGTGACCGTGACGTTGATAGTGACTGTAGTTGCGGGTACGGAGATTGCTCCTGATGTCTCGGATGGGCTCAGCTGGGTGCGCAATGTCTCCGCATCGTCCAGGTCCGAGGACAACGTCGCCGAGGACGTGGTCATCGTGCTCGAGAGCTGACTACCCGTGGACTTGATGGACATGGTTATGTTGGGCTTTTCCAGGAGACGGCTCATGGCAGACTCGGGCTGGGGACCTGAAATCACTTTGCATATCAATCCGAGCCGGGTATATTGCACCACAAATAGTGCCGGCTTATCGCCACCAATGATAAGGGTTCAATATGGCCAGAACTAATCTAAACCACCCGAAAATTGCTTCGCTATTATAAGACTTCCCAGCAGAGACATAACATACTGAGTGGCGCTGCTGTACAGCTGAGGTCAATACAATAGCACAGCACAACTAGTATTATATAGGGAAAGGGCTCCATTAAAAGTATGCAACAGGCAAAAGGAAACATTTGTATTTAGCCCCTAATTAAATTATTTTTTTTTTAACTGGAAGGCTTCTTTAAAAGGCTTCTTCTAAGCTAAAAGTTTAGGTGCAACTTTGTGACGAGTGTTTGGATTTGTTATCAGCCTACTAGACAAACACAGCATTGAATTCGATGATAATTGATTTGTGTGACCAATAATGAAAAACAGAGGAACACACGAGTACTGTTCTTTATTAATTGCGAAGAGTAAATGTTTTGGGTGCTACTCTTTCAAAGGCAGGTGTATTTATGGAGCTCAGGAAAGCAATGTGTGTGCCAGTTGATAGCGAAAACACATTTCGCAAGTTCATGCAAATAATATGCGGCTCTCACAATTGTTTCGTAATTGATGCAAGCATTTCCCCTTGGCATAGGTTCAAAAATAGTCAATTGGAACGCTTTTAGCAGCCACCAAACCCATAATACTGACCAATATTCTGCTATCTGGCCAAGTTTCAGTGTTCCAGTGCCACTGGCTGCTGGCAATTGAACTTTGCTTGGGCCCCAAGTCGAGTCATTCTGCCTCTGGAGTGCGAGCTATCAAGCTCCCCGCGCTTTCAGCCGGCATTGATAAGGCTCTGACCAGCTGCTAATTGCGCCTTACGATAGATAGAAGCCGAGTGTTCCAGAAGACATCGATGTACCCGCTCTCGCCTCTCTCCCACTCCAAAGGCCAAACGAGCCCGCAAACCGGTTGCTTTGGTATGCTCATTGTGGAAGGCAAAAGGCACCGAATTATCAGTTCATATACATACATAGGTACATATGTATGTGTATATATGTACATAAGCATATTGGTATGTAGTATATTGCTGATGTGTGGCACACACCTCCAAAACAATTATCATGCCGAATATTGAAATGCGAGTTGAGCTCGCCAAATGTGGGAATATCACAACACGTGTGTTCCTTCTGATTACCGACTTTTGGGGGTTGGGCACTTTTCCAAGTTCAACAGCTGAGCGCGGCTAAAATAAAACGCTTTTCATGCAGCAGCCGGTGCGGGAAACCTTTGAGAGGAAAACCGAGAGCGTTCATCAGGGCAATAGAAAATGAGTGGAAAAGTGCAACCTTGAAAGTGATTGCGGCTAAATAGAGCTTCTGAGGTGTACAGTGGGTACTGGCTAGGCATGGCATTAGATATATGTACATTAAAAGTTTTTAATTATTTTGATGTGAGAGCACACAACAAACTAGTGTACAAGCACATAAGGCAATTAGTGCATACTTCCTTTGTACTTTAAAATGATTATACGTACACACATATACATACATACATAGTTACATATATGTATTAATATGTAATAATATACAAATGTCTACTTTTTTAAAATTTTAAAACTTGAAAGCAGATCATAAGCTACATATGTATATTATGTATATACATATCTATTGAATATTTTTAGTTGACTTGCTGCTAGAAGTTTTCACTGTACCTAAGATTTCAGCTCTTTTTATCTTGAAAAGTTGGGCTAAAAGTAGTTTTACAAATACTCCACGCCTTTGCTTGCAGCTTAAGTGTGATGTTCGCAAAGCCACTTGATATCTGCCCTTCATAAATTACTTTTTGATAAGGAATTGGAGCGATGAAAGGCACTTTGCAACCACTGTGCACTTGGATGCTGTTGTTGCCGGCGCTTGATAAACGTAAACAAGCTCGTTAGGCGGTGTTTGTGCACTTTTTTCTCTGCTCTGCTCTTGCACTCAGTCAAGGTTGAGGTTTACTACGGATCCAGTTTATCCAGCGAGTGTTTTCCACTTTGCTTCTGGCTATGAAATTTGTTTGCTATAAATAGCCAGGGGATGTGGGGAGGGGAGGTGACGTGAGATGTAGATAGTAAAGCAGCTACAACATCATTTCAACTGGACTTTGTACCCCCTAGGAAGGAAATAACAAAAACAACTGGGCAATGCAAATTTATGCAAATTACTCGGAAAATTCACTTTCACATGTGCCATTTTCTGGCCAATTTAATTTCTCGGACGATAATCCAATTCGCAATACTTTTGTTTGTTGTTTACAAAGCTGGAATCCTCCTATAAGAATCATACGTGACTTAATTCCGATTCTGATTGGACTGAGAGGACTAGGTAAATGTAAAACAGCTGTTGCTTGCTGTGTTCTTGTGTTGTTACGCGTTTGTTTCTCTTAAATTTAAGTACTTTGTGTGCACCAACTGTTTGGCAATCCATTTATATGCTCTTGTTTACACCGATCAAGCGCTTGCAACATCAAAAAAAAAACAACTCACACACGGACACCTTATATAATTGGGCAAAACGAGAACAACAAATTATTTTGTACCAACACATACATGTGCATGATTTCATGTGTGTTCCGACTCTACACGCACCTTTGTTTTTGTTAGCACAGATTCTTTTTTTCGGCCTCTCTTTTCGCTCCTTCGGCCTTGGCAACAATAACAACAACAACACTTAGCCGTGGGTGGCGTCCGCACTGGTTTTCGATTCCAAAAGCACAGGTGTTGTGTTCCCTTTACCGCGAGCTAACTCTTTGTCTCTATTTCGGAATTTACTATTTGTTAATGGACATTTTCCGCGCGATTCTCGACTCCGCCAGCGAAGCTCCAAAGAGCAATTGACAAAAACATCGAGAACTGTGCCTCGGCGCTGCCACACTAAGAGCGCTGCCAGACTGCATGGGTGGATTCCGCGCTAAAGGAAAGCCAAGTGCGCAACCATTTAAACCGTCGCACAGTGGTGCAAATTCGGAGAGGACTTCTATTAGGAAAATACTTTAAAATTTGATAACATTTTTCCCAAAGCCACCAAATCATTAAATGTTGAGCTGATCAAAAAGTACAATTTCTCAATTAAAACGTGCAAATAACCCTTTGTAAAACCCTTTGGGAATTTACCCTACTTTTAATTAAAATTTTGTATTTTCTAGAAAGTTTAGCTTACGTAAAATATAACTTTATTAGTATAAAAACATTTTGACACATAAAACATTTTAAATATAAAAGCATATAAATATATTAAGCATTGATTAATTATACATAGTCAACTTAAATAAGAGAGTAAACACATTTGTGAAGAATGCATAAAAAACAATAATTTAGACCAATAATATTTAAATATCTTAAAATTTACGGAACACAACAAGAACAAGAAGCCGCTACAGATATCTTTGAATATTAAGTTATTTTCCCGCTTAAAGTTTTGACAGGTAATAAATGATATTAGTGTCAGAAAGTTGCAATGCACATTGTCATAATTATGTGTCAAATTCGATTATAAATAACTATGTTTCTACTGCGTATAATGACTTTTTATTTGAGGCTTTACTTTTAGTAGAAAACTTTGTTTTATTTTACTTGGTTTTGCCTAATTATAATTTCGCCTAAGAAATTTAAAAATGCAAGAAATCGATATCCATCTCACCGGCGATAGTCCGCGGTATGGCAGCACCATACCGTTGTTGCGCAGCCAACTTCACGCGAGACGCATCGAAAACAAAAAATACTGCACAGAAAGCAATTGAGAAAACCCAAATAAAAAGCGAGTGAAAAGGACCATGAACGTAGACCTGCGATCGTACTCGCGCCACTGGCTCACGGAGTTCATCGAACAATACCAGGAGGAAGAGTGCCTATGGCAGCCCAAGCACAACGACTACAGCAATCACGCAGCCCGAAACAAGTCCTACGACCGCCTGGTGGAGAAGCTAAAAGAAGTGGAGCCAAATCCGGACAGGGCGATGGTAGTAAGGTGGGATATATTTCACAGAGATATTTAACGGTTCAGTAAACAAAATTGACCCTTTGCAGAAAAATCAACTCGCTGCGTTCTGCTTTCCGGCGGGAATTCCGCAAGACGTCCAGCAAAAACGACTACGAAACGCGTTTGTGGTACTACGACAAGCTACTTTTTATCGCTGACCACAAGCCCAAGCGTCACGAACTCGGCTCCAAGCCCAAGAGAGAACTCCAGATCAGCTTCGACGACGAGGAGTCAATGGAGTTCGAGGACGACTCACATCACACGGGCACTCAGTCTCAGCACATGGAGTCCATAATACCCACGTCCCCAGACGAAGTGGAAGATGTTGCGGCGACGGCCAGCAATGTGGTCGTTAGCAGTCAGGGCGCCACTCTGAGCACCATTTCGGTGACGCCCGCGGAATGCGTGACCCTGGTTAAGAGCGAGGAGCACCAGGCGGCCGAAGCGGCGGCAGCAGCAGCCCAAGCACACCAGCAACTGGTAGCCCATGCAGCAGCTCAAACCTCCATTGCGGCGGCGGCAGCTCAGGGACATGCCGTGAAGGTCCTGGAGATCACCTCTCTGGACTCCAACTCCCAGCGAGAGATACAACAGGTTGGTAGCCCCAAAGCAGTGAATGGTTTCTTAAGTTCTTGAACCACCTCCTTTCCTCAATTAGGCTGTCAATCATCTAGAGCACCACCAGCAGCAGCTGCACCTACAGCAGACGAATGGTCAACATCAGGGCGTGCCTACTATCCAGATAGGTCGCGATCATTACCAGCCATTGTTTGGCAATGCCGGCACCACTGCCTACACCACCGCAGCAGCTCCGAGCACTTCGCATCGGCACGACGACGAGTACGATGCCATTGGCGTAAACGTGGCCAGCAAACTGCGCTCAATCAACCCCACGCAGCGGATCGTGGCCGAGAAACTTATCAGCGATGTTCTATTCAATGCCCAGCTGGACAACCTCACCGTCAACTCGGCCCTTACGCAGTAATCTCCATCGTCTCTAGGCTAAGTTTATGTAGTCCCTGGCTTTATCGCTCCATTTTGTCTGTGTCCCAACCTGCAGCCTGGCCAACATGTGTCGCCCGGGCAGCAGTTGATTGTACCATACCGTTCGCAAGTAGTTTTAATTATTCTATACAATAAATAGATTGTATGTCTTAAGCTCATCACAAAAAGGTTTGTCACTCCGCCGAACTTCCTCCGCCCGTAAGCTTGTTCCACGCAAACCTGGCAAACTGGAGAAAGAGGAGATGCAGTCTTGAGGTGGTAGCCTTAAGGATGAGGACCAACATACCGTGACCGGCGGCATCTCGATCTGTTCCGCCTCCGTGACCAGTTTCCGGTTGCTCTGCATGTAGCTCCAGCCCAGATGGATCCCCACCAGACTGGGGATCATCACGATGGCCACCAGGTTGCGCGACACAAACGAAGGCTGTTTGCTCATCTCTACAAAGTGCGTAAAACGAAATTATTATTATTTAACAGCTATCAAAAATCAACAATGATTATGTGACCGCATTGCGATGTTTGTTTAATCTTCTCAACGAAAAATACCAAACTCAAACGCTGCTCCAAAACGGGCGGTTGGCTTGAATCAAGTTTCTATCTCCGCCAACTTGGTTCAAAGTCCAAAGTTTTCGGGGATAATAATGGGAAACTAAACGTCTCGTAATTCTTTGTCTGGGACTTCGGTATTTGTGCAGATAGCCATCTGTCATTAGTTTGTTGCGGTTGCTGGTTTTAATGACAAATGCGGTGGAGGTGGTTGGAGTAGATCAAAGCATTGTAATATGGAGAATTGCACTTCTCGTTGAGTATATTAGTTGTTGGGTAGTGATTCTAGAAATATTCTTTGTGATTACATAATAGGTAAAAAGTCCTTTAGCCTATCAGAACTAACAATAAGTTTCAAATAGCTATACAAAAGCAAATGATAACATTTTCTACTTAACTTTCTAAATAACAGAATGGTGAGGAAAACTATAAATGTTTTACGGTATTTAAAGGACTAATTTGTTTATCTGTGTGCGTTAATTCTTAAAAGCCGGTTTTCTTTGCGGGAAAAATTACCTGGGAAAATAATAAATGTTTATAAGCTGTATGAAGCACATCTGAAAATTATAAATGAATTAAATTAAATTTATTGTATGAATAAAACCAATAGCATTTTAACGTATTATTAAAATAAAGGATTGAGTGTGACCGTAAGCTCCCGTCTCAATCGCAGTTCTGGTCACACTTCTCAGGCAGGGTGGAGAGGCAACTAACTAACTGTTAATTGATAGCCCACTGCGTCGCCAACTAACCTTTTCCCATATTCCGCACTCAACCCATTAAGTGCGAAATCCACACCCGCGTCGCCGGAGGGGCGTGGGCGGGCTCGGATGGGGCGCTTGCTTTGGGGCCACGCTGGAGGCTAAGACTCGGATGCGGTCTATGCACTTTGCGCACACAAACAACAACAGCGGCGGCAGAAGCAACAACAAAACAACACCACTGTCAAAGCAAACAAATTCTGTTATAGACGTCGACGTCGCGTTGTTGTTGCCATTCCATTTTGGACAGCACCTGCAATTTCAGTTGTAGTTTCAGTTTTAGTTTTGGGTTCCTGGCGAGCGGACGCTCCATTGGATAGTTCCTACACATACACATACACATAAATTTTTGGTTGATTTGCGAGAGAGTGAGTTTTCCCACCCATTGTTTTGCCACCTTCCCCTAAATCCGCCCTTTTTGGCAGTGCTGAGATCGATAGTGGCCGTCATCCGCTTGCACCTGGAGGAGCTATGGCTCAGGTAAGCGAATCGCCGGTGCGAGAACCTCGTCCCAATCATTTGTCTCCCCCTGGTGCAACACACACAGAAAGACCAGGATACAGGTTAGGCCGTAGAAGAACACGATTATCATCTTCTTGTTTCGTGGGATAGGAATCAATGAAAACAGCGGAATTATTGGGGATCGTTGCATCTAGGGCTTAGATGGTTAAACGGTCAATAAGTTCAGGCCCTTCTTGTGTACATAAATAGCTCGATCGACATTACAGTTAATGAATACTAATCAGTTAGGTGCCATAATCTCCTTGGTAGAAGCTATGAAAAGAATTTGTTCACAATTGTCATTAGACAACTTTAGTTAGTTATGTGAAGTTAGTTATGTGAATACGAATTCACTTTTCAAAATTATATCGAAAGAACGTGTTTCTCATCTTACTTCTGCTTAAATCAATATACTATAAATCTGGGTTATGTAGTCTTGCTCTATCCCTGAAGACTAAATACGAGGGTCGTTTGATAAGTCCGTGACTTTTTGTATTTGCCGCGCACCTGCTCTAAATACAACACTGCTCCTGTCAGCAGTTATCGATTAACAGCTGACTGTAAAATTTTGAGAAAGCTGCGTTTTTTGGTTTGCGTTTTATAGGCATTGAAAGCAGACGATCTCGTGAATTTTAACGAAAATGGAAAAAAGTGAATTTCGTGTGCTAATTAAGCATTATTTTTTGCGTAAAAAATCCATCACCGAAACCAAGGAAAGACTTGATAAATATTATGGGGACTCTGCACCATCAATTTCAATGGTTAAGAAATGGTTTACTGAGTTCCGTTGTGGTCGTACCAGTACAAGTGATGCCGAACGTTCAGGTCGCCCAAAAGAGGTCGTCATGCCAGAAATCGTCGACAAAATCCATGGAATGATATTGGATGATCGGAGAATGAAAGTGCGTGAGGTAGCTGAGGCTGTAGGCATCTCAACTGAACGGGTACATCACATTTTACATGAATATTTGGACATGAAAAAGCTTTCCGCGCGATGGGTGCCGCGATTGCTCACACACGACCATAAGCGCAACCGTGTGACCATTTCAAAGGAGTGTTTGGCGATGTTCAACCGCAATCCAAACGAATTTTTGCGCCGTTTCGTTACCGTAGACGAAACATGGATCCACCACACCACACCAGAGACCAAAGAACAATCAAGACAGTGGGTTTCTCCGGGTGAACGTGCACCAAAGAAGGCCAAGGTGGGTCTGTCGGCCAACAAGGTCATGGCCACAGTTTTTTGGGATGCACAAGGTATCATTCACATCGATTACCTTGAAAAGGGTAAAACGATCACCGGCGAATATTATTCAGAGCTTTTGGACAGATTCGATATTGATTTGAAGCAGAAACGACCGCATTTGGCGAAAAAAAAAGTGCTGTTCCATCAGGACAATGCACGGGTGCACACGTGTGTAGTCAGCATGGCAAAATTTCATAAATTGGGCTACGAACTGCTACCCCATTCAGCATATTCTCCAGATTTAGCCCCCTGTGACTATTTTTTGTTTCCAAACATGAAGAAATGGCTCGGCGGTAAGAGATTCGGGTCAAATGAAGAGGTCATCACAGAAACAAACGACTATTTTGAGGGCCTTGAGAAAACCTATTATTTGGAAGGAATAAAAAAATTGGAAAAACGCTGGACTAAATGTATAGAGCTAAAAGGAGATTATGTTGAGAAATAAAACGCTTCTTTGACGAAAAAAATATATTTTATTCAAAAAGTCACGGACTTATCAAACGACCCTCGTATATACTTATAAAGATAGTTTACAACACAGTAAAGCAGACATTACTATCCTACGAGTGAATCGTCAGCTACTGATTGTTATTTAAACTATTAGAATAAAACCAAAAGTATGCACATTATTCCCAAACCCAGCTTGCGTCTCACTAATTGAGCATTTAACATTTGTTCCGGGAATCCAGTTTAGCATAATTTCGATCTCAATTCTGATATCGTATTTTGTGTTTGAGTTTGTGAGATACTAATTGGCGATATTTAACGAACGTGTTTTTGATTATAGCTTAAGGTGCTGACGTTAAATCAAGTATATTTCACCCTAACCAGGAAATAGCTTTCTAGGCGTATTTGTTTGGTTGCGTATACTTCGTACCTTAGCTGGGTAAAATCGAAATGTTTTCAGTCATTTATTTCATAATATTTAAACTTGATTATGCGGAAAATAATCTTTGCCCCTTTTATGGTCTTTTGACCTCGTCGTAGAAGTTCCAGCGAACATCAAATCGAATTTAAGTGAAATTGTTATTGTCTAGTTATTTTTATTACATATCAGCCCGTTTTCCCAGTCTCTTTAATTAATTGGTTGGTTTTTATGTTAACAGTTAACAGTTAATTTAATTTTTAGGCCTTTAGCCGGGTTAAAGGTAAATGCATGATTATTACTGAAATAGTTGGTCGGAAATAACTTACATATAAAGGATTTTATCAGAGAATTTAGGAACTCCAATCCCTATAGCCTGTCGAGTTGGAAGGCTTACTGAATAATGTTATCCTTCTTCAGCTTGGCCAGCTCATCCGGCCCACAACCGAGTAGTTCACCCAGCACTTCATCCGTGTGCTGGCCAAGAATCGGAGGAGCTGTCCGGGCATCGTTTCGCGCTTCGCTGAAGGTCACAGGGGGACCCACCACCTTGACGGTTCCGTCCTTTGGATGCCGCAGGCTTTTTACCAGGCCAATGGCCTTGATATGCTCGTCCTCGAAAACCTCGGGAATGGAGTTAACAGGTCCCACGGGAAAGGAGGCGCCCTCGAAGAGTTTCATCCAGTTGCGCGAAGTGCCCTCGGATAGCATTTGCTCCAGTATTCTCAGCAGCTCCACTCGATTAGACACGCGATCTTTGTTGGTCTTGAACTTGGGATTCTGCGCCAAATGCTCCACTTTAAGACGACGACACAGGTCCTCAAACTGAACATCACTGCCAGTGCCCAGGGTGAGATAGCCATCCTTCGTCTTGAAGCTCTGATACGGGACAATGCTGGAGTGTGCGGTGCCCATCCTTCCTGCTTTGACTCCTGAATTCAAGTAGTTACTACCCACATTGAGCAGCAGGGAGCAGCAGGTGGACAACAGGTCGACTTCGATCTTCTGGCCACGCTGTGTGCGTGTCCTTTGATAGAGTGCTGCCAAAATCGCTCCATGGGCGTACAATCCCGTGGACATGTCCGTCACAGCCACGCCCACCTTGCTGGGCGGCCCATCCCGCTCCCCGGTAATATGCATCAGTCCTCCAACCGAGGAGGCAATCACATCGTAACCAGGTCGCTTGGCATAAGGTCCCACAGAGCCATACCCTGTCATAGAGCAATATATCAGCTTGGGATTCACCTTACGCAACTGCTCGTAGCCCAAGCCGTAACGCTCCAAGGTGCCGGGCACATAGTTCTCGACCAGCACGTCGCTGATCTCGACCAGTCGATGGAGGAGCTGTGTGCCGCGCTTGATATCGATGCAGATGCTCCGCTTATTGCGATTGGGAGCCAGGAAGTAGGCGGCATCGTTGCTGTTCTCAAGGAAGGGTGGTCCCCACTTGCGGGCTTCATCGCCGAAGTTTGGACGCTCCACCTTGATGACTTCCGCCCCGAGATCCGCCAGAACCATTGTGCAATAGGGGCCGGCGATGATTCGTGATAGGTCCAAAATCCGGATACCATGCAGCGGGTGGCGTTCATCAACATCACTGGCATTATCGGGTGCGTTGTTTTTATCGCCAACGGCTGCAAAGTTTCTCAAGCTCTGGCGGCAAACTCCGTAATTAACCAATCCCCGGACGAGGCGCAAATTCTGTGACAACATGGTTCTTTTTTGTTGCTACTTGTGGGTCAACTAATCTGTCCAGTATGTGCAGTACACATATGATGTGTGTGGAAAGTTTTGCGGTCCGACTTGATCCGCGGCCACTTTTATCGTCACTGAAAGTGGCCCTCCATCCAAAATTCGTCGGAAGCTCGTATTCTTATCTCTTTTGAGGTGCTCTTAAAATTCTCCTAAGAGTGGGAGCTTTTTTGTTAACTATCTTAAGTCTGCGATAAACAACACTTTGGAGCCCAAAAAAGAAAAAGAGTCTCTTTTGGGGTTCACCTTGGGGAGTTTCCGCCGAGAATGTGGCGAATCCTTTCGGTTTTATGGGGGGAATCGCCTCTGCTGACCACAAGATAATAAGAGGTTAGTCATCCGCGATGCCATATCATTAAGTACATATCGAATGCTTCGCGTCGCGCCGCCCTGTTTAGTTCTGTACTCCGATTATATCACCTTGCTGACATCTTGGATAGCGTGATCTTATAGTAAGTGATGCGACTGAAATCAAAACAAGCATTTTGTTTTTCTTGAAAAACTGACAGGCCAAGAGCCTAATGTGCGGCAATTATTCCCTAATGACCAGCACAATTAAAATGTAATTTAAATGTCGTGGCTGGATAACTTACGCCTGAATGCTCACCATAAGTGTCAGGCGGATCAGTAATCCGCAACTACTAAGTTTGTGTGATCTTAATTGGTGGGCCTAACTGGTTCATCCACGCGCAGGCGATTAATTAAGATTCATGCACAGGGAAAGAATTTGATTTAAATTAATTCTTTTAAAGGCGATTTCTAATAATAAGACATATTTTTCAAAATCACATGTAATAACTGGATTATCATAGAGGAAATCATGATCTCTAAGATTCGTTTTTTATTTTGTCAAATACTAATTAATGAATTATAAATTCTCTCTTTCATATTGTTAGCTTGGATGAGAGTGGTGAGTTAATTAGAATAACCAGTAGGATCTTCTTGAAAATAAAAGTAACCTATTGAGGGTATTACCATGTAAGCGTAGGCATATCATTATCTCATCAAGATCAATACCCACATCTTTGGGAGTCTGCTTAAAATAACTCGGCCTTTCCCATAATTATTGCTTCTTATCGGCAAAGTCGATGGGGCCATCAGAAGAACATGTTGACCACGGCCTTGAAATAATTTTCTCTTGTGTAGAAATTCTAGCTAATTTTAGAAAATACCTGTTCCTGGCTAGTTACCAACTCGTTGTCGAGGTGTAAGAGTAGGTTCAAGGTTCTAGTTCCTTGGAAGTGGCTTTTCCCCCGGAAACCTCGCCTCGTGAAATCAATATTTATTTTCAGAATGACGTTGCACTATATGTGTGCTGGTGATCTCAGGTTGTTACTCAGCTGGTACTGGGGTCAGCATACATGGCCCAAACAGCCCGATACGGTCCGAAAGCTATAGCCATAGCCCATTTGCTCTCGCCGAGCTGTGTAATTACGATAGGAGTCCTCCCTTTGTTCATGTCGTTATAAACGAGGCGATAGCAATCCAAGATTCGAATGCGACTTTAATCACTTGGGACTGGGATCAAGAGTTCAGGCCATGTAATTGTCGATCTATGAAATGACGCACTTGGCCGCGTTATGGCCATTTCCTTTGGGCCATTCCAGTCGGGAATCACGTTCACAATCACGCTGGTTATTATGCCAAGCGGATCTTAAGAGACAGCCTAAGAGAGCCAGTTTCCAAACAGACAGAGCTTCTGAGCGATTGGGAGATGGAAGATGGGAGAGTCGGGCTTTAAATACTCGGTGGCAAGCTTGGCCAGCGTTTATTTACTCAGCTCGTCTCGCTCGCGTCGGTTCGGCTCGTGGTTCCACCAGATACACACTTATATACATATATACAGAAAGAAACCGAAAGCGATACCGATACCGATTCAGATGCAGATGCAGATGCAGATTGAGATAGCCAGTGTGTTTTGAGTGAAACAAAATGAAAGCCGGCCAAAGGCTGCGCATGCGTCGGCAGCTCGGCTGTTCCCAATCGGCTTACTCGCGAGTGCATCCCGCAGATACCACTGCCAACTACCATTACTAGCGAATTACTAGCCAATGCAGTCCAGAAAGCCTCGACTCGACTATTAGCCAACTGACCAAGCCAAAAAGCCAAAAGCATCTCGTCCAGCTCTCAGCTCTCGGTACCCAAAAAATTGTGCAAGCCAAAAAGTCGATTGCAGTCGTCAGCTGCGGATTGCCGATTGCGGATTGCACAATCCTGGCAACCTGTTGCTGTTGGTTGGCTGCTGCACGCAAGTGTGTGTGTGCGTGTGTGTGTTAGCCGTGTTGTAGAATCTTGTATCCAGCGTATCCAGTCGGAGATACGCAGCTCACATCGTATTTTCCCCCATCGAGTGGTGTGTTGAGAGAAAACCGTCAAAATTGCTGTGCTACTCTGTTCCAGGATCCTGGGGTACATCATGCGCCGGTTCCTGCGCTCGGCCATGATCGTCTTCAGCTGGTTCGTCGTCCCCTACAGCCGGTACACCAACATCAAGGTGATCCGGCGCAAGCTGCCGCCCATCCGGAGCCACCTGCTCGAGATTCCCGCCGTCGACCTGGCCAAACTGATTCGCACCAGAAAGGTGAGTAATTGCAATCCTCGCGCTCACTGCCTCCACTCTCCCAAATTGGGTCACTTACGCAAAGCAAGCCACCTGGTAAATGGGTCAGCCGAAATCTTGCCAAATCAATTGGAAAGACTGTTGCCACAGTAGCGGGTTCTGTTGCCACATTGGATTACTGATTGGGTACCGGCCATAACTACTGCTTGCGGCCAACTCTTGGGGAGTGGAATGTCGAAAAAGTAGATATTTTCGCTTCTTTTTGCAGAAAGTAAAAACTCATACGAGCCAATGACTCCAGTTTCAAATTTTTCACTTTTTAAGACGCGGAGCACTGGCCCCTCACACTTCAATTAAAAGTAAGCCATTAAAAAGGTCGAGGGTAGAATGAATGGACAGCAAGCAAAGGGGTAAATACCCTAACCAGACTAATAAATTGCCTAAGCAGTGCTAAAGAACCATTTCAGAGTAAAGTTCACTGCAAATATAATTTTCAGAAGAATTATTATTTTAGTTTTCTTCAGGCTATATTCATTTGAAAGTTCATCAAAAGGTCACCCTAATACCAAGTGGAAGATTTGGCGATAATTGCTTGTTAAATGCAAGTTTTTTATTTTACAACCATTTAATAGTAGGAAACGAAATGAAGATTGTAGTAAAGGGTCAATTTATTGTTTTGAGGTCATAATTAGGTAACAATTGCTTCACATTAAGTCAATTCAGTGTGCTTAGCCATAAATAACAAAACTTTAGGGGTCAATAAGCTCAAATGGTTAAAGTTCATAACATTAAAAAGTTCTCAGCTGTCGGATAAGGAAAATACCAAAAAACCGTACAGGTTTCTTAAAAAATTAAAATAACGATGATTCTTAGTTTTTGCCGTTGCCGTTGGTATTGGAAGATTTCAGAAAAAATTCCGATGGCGAAATTTGCCAACATTTAATGAAAAACGTTTTTATCAAAAATCCTGTTTTTAATACGTCGTTCGACTCTTCGAGAAGTATAACAAGCATTAAGTGACCCTAGGCCAGAGCCAGAGTATTACCGCCAGATGAAATCGAAATCAATTTGGGTTTTTTTCCCTCCATTTCTACCGCCGTCTCGCAAGCACTTAAGCCAATTGGCCCAAAACCAAAACAGAGGGCTGGGATATAGACGCAAGGCATTGAGGAAACCGACGGCTTAGTCATCTAAAGCACTAGCCAAGTGTTTTTATGACGCCAGCAGCAGTTTCGCAAATCATCATACATGTGGGCAAGGCCTAGAGGTCGCACTCTCTGCAAACGAAGCTGATCTGTATCTGTAAATGTATCTATATCCATATCCACATCCATATCATATCTAAATCAAAGTTGAAATATCTGCCCATGAGATACGACCTGAGCGCAGTTGTTTCTCTATTCGGGCTGCCAATTACATGCCCCATGTGTCTTTGTTTCTGTGTAAATGTCTCCGGGATGTGCAAGATCTGGGCCCCGTTCGTTGGTCCACATCGTGTGAGGTCACCACTCGAGAGACCTTATCGTAACACCAACCGACCACCACCCGCCCTCCAGTTACCATATCTCGCTCAGTGGGCTGCCTTTGTTTAATCGCATGTGCTACATGGAAAAAACTTGCAGTTGGGCAGTTGGTTAGTTGGGTTTTAGTGCACGTCCGTCTGAAGTACGAAAATTGTAGTTTATTTATTTTTTAGTGGCTCTTTTTACTGCTTCTGTCTTCTTTCGGCAAGGCGGTCATATGTGCGTACGAGTGCTAAATATTATTATTTTAATTATGCATCTTTATATGTTTTTTCCCCTCTTAATTGCCGGCCGTTTCATTGCCATAGGTTAAGCCTTGCCTCACAACGAGCCAAGCGTAATGATTTTGTAATTGGCATTATATCAGAACGCGCGTCTAGTTGGCCGATCACCTAAGTATATTAAATAATAATCGTCGTCTCAGCAACCTGAAGTTGCATTTAAGAAAGTGATACTGCTAATTGCCCTTGTCCGCTGTGGAATTAAGTGGATTCTCTAACTCTAGGTTTATGTTCCTGAGTAGGAGGGCTTTTAAATAAGTCTGCCGTTCATAGGTACCGGTACCAGATGATCTATCTGGAATCTGCTTATGTGGATTCGTACTTGAATCGCATAATTCGTTTTTAGTTTCGTGTTTTCTTCTTTTGCTCCGCCATTTGGCTCTTTCAGCACGTACTTCATACACCATACAGATCCGAACGTATCTATAAAACCAACTTGAATCTGTGTCTGTGTGTCGCGATTTCTTTATACGCTATGCTCGCCGTGCCACAAGATCTTTTCCACATTGTAAACACCGAGCGTTGGATGGCATCGGAATCGGAGTCGAAAGCTTTTCGGTCGCTGATTTCGTAGCAAGCACCTCTCGAAGCCCTCGACTCCTCATCATCCGTTGCATGCTATTGGCCGGTTGCAGCGTGTTTACCTGGTCGGAACCCCCCTGCCGCCACTAACTTATTATTACACTGGAAGTCATTGAAAAAGTCAAGTAGCCTTAATTTTAATTATACATAGGCACATACGAGCGGCTTTTATGTACGCCGGTGCATCATTTGTGCGTTGCATGAGCCCGAATTAAGGCGAAGTAAGGCAACTTATGTCTCAATCCGGCGGCAGTTGGGAGGTATAGGGGCACATGGAAGGCCTTCTGCCTTCGATTACCCAGATTAACTGAAATCAAGTTCAGAGGTTACCCTCGGTGGCAGCCTGTGGTTCGGAGTAAGGTGTTCGCTAACTATCTGGTTTCAGTCGAGTGATACCCATTTAAGTGCACCGAAGCTCGAGCTCTTACAAGTCGGTTTGATTGATACGTGCTTCCCCCGTCAATTACCTAATCAGATCTTTGAAAAGCGAGTGAGAATGTGATTAATTACATTATCGGCTACATCAGCCACTGCTTACGACTCTAAGTACTGTTGATGGGTGATTTTAATTGTATCGGTTCTCTCGGTATAATTATAAGTTTATTCACTGCCAATTCCATGGGCGATGTGTGAGTCATGAGAGAACACGGGAGATTTCACATCTACGTGTTTTGATCTATTGATCGCTTTATTATCCGTGATTATCAAAATTCTTTGTGTTCCCAATCCCATTTATATATAGGCTCCTTTATTTTATTGTTTTGTTTGTCAGCCTATTTGGGTTTATCGCTGGAAATGGTTTCTTTGTGAATTAATTGTGACACATAAATATGGATGGCAAATAATTGATCAATACGTGCTGCAGCCCATGGATTAGCTATTTATTGTTTCTCCCTTTTAATTTACATAATCCATCAACGCTTTGTCAACATTTTGTTTAGATTAACACGCAGATAACTTGTTTTCTGTTTTAGAATTCTAATTTACTCTGTCCAACCACTCAAGTTATTGTGTAATCATTGACCATAATACTCCTATTATTATCTCTGTGGCTTTACTTATCGTTAAGCATTTTCAATTTCCTTAATGCATGATTGATTGAAACATTGTTGATCGCTCAGTCCATAAAGAACTCTTCACGTCAATAGATTCTACACTGAAGAATAACACGGAAATCAGCCTGACTGATATCTCAATCGACACATGGCACGGGATTATGTATTTTAGCATTCTTTGACCTCTGTATTGACCAATGAATCAATTTTGAGACCCCAAGAGTTTTGTACCCCTATGCCATTCATACATTACTCATACGTCATGGTGCCGCTGATACTGGGCGATCGAAAGTGCATGCATCGCACGACGAACGTCACGACTGCAAGTTGTGTTTGGGTTTATCTTTTTATTGATTTTAATTTAACTCAAATTGCCTTTTCGCTGCGGCACTGGCACTGGCACTGGCCGCTTCCCAATAGACTTCTGAATTGATTGCTGGGAATTTCAATGGGAATGGGGAGGAATGTGAGCTGGGAGGTATGCGAGTTAACCTGCGGAAATACTCAAACATTCTTTGTTTTCCACTTGCAGATTAAAAGCGAAGAAGTCGTGGAAGCCTACATCGAACGATGTCGACAGGTGAGTTAATATGGGTATCATATCATGGTATCAAACACAGAAATCTATTCTATTAAGTGGTGCGATTTCCTATATTTATGTGAGTTTCAGCATGCTTTACTTCCCATGGAAGAGTTCAATTATTATATATCGTAAAATTTTGAATGGTTGAACATTAAATTTTACGATTGTCATTTACAAAATGATAATAAACAATCCAATTAATTATATGTGAAGTATTATATTATCGCCGGTAAATAAAACGATTTTTTCGGTACCCTAAAATACCTAAAATAGTATTCTTTATTGAACAATTACAAAGTATATGTGAGCTTTATACTTTGACTTTTTGAGGTGTTATAAGTGTAATAAATATGAAAATAATAGTAATATTCAACATTTTCCGTTTGATTTCTTGCAGGTGAATCCCCTAATAAATGCCATTGTGCAGGATCGCTTTGAGGAGGCATTGGAGGAGGCTCGTGAGATAGACAACGTAATAGCGATGGGGATCAACAGCGTGGAGTCGATGGAGGAGCTGACCCCGTTGCTGGGCATTCCGGTGACCGTCAAGGAGAGTATTGCCGTCAAGGGCATGACCAACCAGGCAGGTCGGGTCTTCAAGACGCCGCAGATAGCCAAGTCGGATGCGCCCGTGGTGGAGCAGATTAAGCGCTCCGGCGGCATCATCCTGCTGGTGTCCAACACACCGGAGCTCTGCCTGCTGTGGGAGACGTACAACAACGTGACAGGTCAGACGAAGAATCCGTACGACCTGAAGCGTACGCCGGGCGGATCCTCGGGCGGCGAGGCGGCCCTCCTGGCCAGCGGTGCCTCCCTGCTAGGCCTCACCTCGGACATAGGCGGCTCCTCGCGCCTGCCGGCCATGTTCAGTGGCATTTGGGGCCACAAGCCCACGCCGTATGCGGTTTCCTTCAGAGGTCATCACCCGACGAGTGACTTCCCCAAGTGGGGGGACTTCTTCACCATCGCGCCGATGACCCGCTACGCCAAGGATCTGCCGCTGCTGCTCAAGTGCATGAGTGATCCCACGGGTCCCAAGCTAACACTGGACAGGCCGATCAGTGTGAATGGGATCCGGTTCTTCTTC
Source organism: Drosophila yakuba (assembly GCF_016746365.2). Lineage (NCBI taxonomy): Eukaryota > Metazoa > Arthropoda > Insecta > Diptera > Drosophilidae > Drosophila > Drosophila yakuba. The sequence continues at coordinate 7,060,364 of NC_052530.2, forward strand.
ATGGACAACGATGGACCATCGGGAATGATGCGACCGCTGAGCAGGGATCTGCATGCGGCCATCAACCGCGTGGCCACCGATTTCAATGCCAAGCGAGTGAACATCCGCAAGATGAAGTGGTCGCTGGACATCTCGCTGTCCGCCATGCTTACCATGAAGAACATCGAGACCATTTACCACAAGACGGAGGAGGGCGAGCAGCCCAAGACCGTGTGCAAGGAGACGGTGAAGTACTTCTTCGGATGCTCGGACAGCATCCTTCCGTCGGTGATCTTTGGCCACCTGCAGAACTTCATGAAGATCATCCCAAACTCGCGCCACAAGCACCTAGCCAGCATCATCGAGGCGCTCAAGACTGAATTCAAGGAGATGCTGGGCAACGACGGCGTCTTCCTCTACCCGACCTTTCCCAACACGGCGCACCAGCACTACCAGATCTACCACAAGCTCCTGGAGCCCATGTACATGGCCATTTTCAACACGCTTGGCCTGCCGGTGACCAACTGCATGATCGGTCTGGATAGGCGCAACTTGCCCATGGGCATCCAGGTGGTGGCCAACCCGGGCCAAGATCATCTCAGCCTGGCGGTGGCCCGCGAAATGGAGCGCCGCTACGGCGGTTGGGTGCGTCCTCCGTCCGAGGACAGCCACAGCAGCAGTGGGAGTAGCAAGCAGCGTGGCTAGGGAGCACTGACCGGAGGATTGGCTTTATCCTGTGTGTGATTCATTTGTACTTTGTTCTGTTATTAGCTAATTGTACACTGTCGAGCAGTTAGAGAATTTCAGAGAGACTTTAAATTGATTTAGACAAATCACTGTTATCAGCCGGAGTTGGCTGACTGGTAGAAAGGAATCCCTAGAGCAGCCTCTACACTTTATTAGCATTTTATTCGACCACACATCACACCACTAAATGTTCGGGACCTTCGAAATTAGTAATCCCTCAATCGCGAGTCATTACCCATTGTATTAAATTATTGTGAAAAACTCCCCTGAGCTGTACATCGTAATCGTATTATCTTTACCTATATGTAAATATTCGTCTAGCATCTAAGTGTTAGGTTTATGTCGCGTCCGGCAAAGATCGATAAATATAACCAGTATGTGTATGCACATATGTACGTTTTGTAGCATCTCGTTTGAGCAACTTGAAAACTTTACAACTTTTGCAAAGAACCAAATTCGTTGAATAAATACGTAACAGAAAAAATATTAACCGAAATTTCAACTTCTGTGGCGCAACTTCTGTGGCCGCCGAAAAGCAGTTGGCCTCCACTTAGAAGCCATCGAGGGAGGTCCGAGTTCGAGTCCGACTCCGACTCCAAGTCCGCGAGTACTTAAAATTGGGCCCACCTGAGTGGTGGACCCGAAGACAAAGTAAAACAAGTATTAGACGGCTGCTAGAGACAATACACGCTTGGATACGTGTACCACTTAATAAATGGTTCCACTTCGCTGCCCGGCTTAGAGAATCTTACTACAGTCGTACCTGTTTTTGGTGAATTTTAGTACTGCTGATTGGAATAACAGATTTCATATAGGTAAAACTCGACGAGGGGTAATGTTGTATTATGTTGCAATATAATTTAATATATTTGTTTTCAATTTTTCAAATGAAACTTGACATTGATAGTAGGTTACCTTTATTATTATTAAAAACAGCAACTTACCTCTCCTTAAAAATGAAATGCAAAAAGGCATCAAATGTAAGTTCCTCCCATCGAGGAGCGACTGTAGTGCTACCTACTTACCCAGAGACTGGGAAATCTAATCTAATAGCCTTAATCGTGCGCATGCGCGCAGTTTTCCCAGCCAGCTGCCTTTTAGTGAGTTTAGTGAGTGTCCAATGCACTTTTGTCATTCGAGTTGCCGAATTTTGGGCACATTTTATTGGCCCGACTGGGCAAATTTGGAGTTGGACTGGGGGTTTGTTATTTTTCTATTGCAAAAATGTGTTTTCGCTTGCGTGTGTAAGTGGTTAGTTTTTGGCTTTTGGAGTAGCCCAAGGTTGCGCCAATACGGCTTGCGCAATTCCGCTGCCGAACGTGGTATTTGGCCAAAAAACTCGGAGGTAACTCAGATTCTTGCCCAAGAATGTGGCGGTCGCTGTGTTTCAAATTGTTTTCTGGCCAATGCCAGGCGGGAAAATTGAAGCTACCAGTATTGCCTCGAAATTGGGTGAAAACATTTTGAATTGCTTACAGCGGAAAAGTGCAAGCGGCGTGACGAAAACTGTGGAAATCTTGTCTTCTGTGGAAGTCGTGGTCCGACTACCTGTCAGGGAATTACTGGAAGGCAAAGCCTCTCTTTCTTTTCTCCCCTGGAAGGGAAAGGCACTCTACCTGAGATACCTGTGCACTCCAGAGAGCCGAAACTTTTTCGAAATCCAGCGAAACTGGAGTGAGAGGCATTCCAAGAAGATGTGAGAAGGCCATGCTGGTAGAAGAAATAATTCCGAAATTTCGGACTATACTAATTAACTATAAATATATACATATGTAAGTGAACTGGTATTACTACACTGTTCTTATGCTATTTTTCAGTCAAATTAAAAACTTTTTCAAAAATACCCCGATATGATGCGGAGTTACGCGAGTTCTTAAGCAATTCTCTGTAGTTCGAATAAAGTACTTTGGCCAAGTCTAAGCTTCCAAGTTCGTAACAACAATGTTGAGCCGTTTAAGGGGGCCATTAATCCAAAAAACTACAAAATCCGTCCCTGATTAAACACTCGAACGGTTATCAATTTTAGTGGCCTGCCTTGTGCGCCGAAATCTACGACCTCAGCACAAATTCGGATTGGAGAGATATAACTGCAAATGTACGTTTGCAGAGAGGGAGAGCGGAAATATCATTCCAGTCGCCAGCATTCCAGGCCATGCTGACCAACCGTATTCCGGCTTTGAGTCGGAACGGAGCGTTCATTTGAAAACTGAACGTAGAAGCGAGCGGTTGTGTTCGTTCCACGGCCTGTGCTTCACTGTAGTCCCAGTCCAAGCTTGACTGTACTTAGAACCTTAGTAATCTGCGCATTTGAGGTGACAAATCTATCGCATATTTGTTTACCGTGATCTACGCAGAGAGATTAAAACTGTGTCGATTACCGTGTTAAATCAACTAAAAACCAGTGTGATATTAACCCCGTAAGACTCAGACATGTGCTGCCAAAGACTCCACTCTTTGGGCAGCTCGTTTTAAAGCCGAAAGTAGCCGATGCCACGTGTTTGTTTCACATGCAACGTGTCGGCAGAAGCGATATTACAAAGGCTATCTATTTAACTCAAATTTGGCCATGACGAGCACATGCACTCGCTCTGTAATCTGTTTAAAAATTTATTTTTTAAATATGTTTTTTTTTTTTTTTTTTTTAAATTAATTAACATCTTTATTTAATATTATTCAGGAACAGGTCAATTAAAGCCTTTAACCTAAATGTTGTCTTAAGTAAATAATCTCTTAATTATAAAATATAATTTGTTTTCATCTTAATATATAGGAATAGGTCAAATTTCGAGTAGTGAGGTTTCAGGTAAATAATATATTCATACTATCATCTTAGAAGCAGCCCAAAATGTCTTCTTTTGAGCCTGCGAATTGGGATAGCCCCCTGTAATCTCCGGGCGAGACGATTACGGTGGGCAGTTAGTCGGTCGTTGTATCTGCTTGAGAAGAACGAGATTTGGTCTTCAATAATACACGTACTTGTATATATTTTGACAGATGCTGAATTTTTATTTCATGCTGAAACTATTTAAATAGTCCAGAAAAACTAGTAGAAGTACCCTTCGTAAAAATAACAGCAGGAACACAGGATTTTAGGTGAAACTTATGAGGGCTAGGATTTAATCTTTGATGCCCTAACCTTAACAATTTGCAATGGAAAAAAGAAAACGAAAAACAGAATGATGCGTGAATTATGAATTATGTGATGGCAGAGGGCAGGTCAAGCAGCTACAACTATTTCTCTTTGGGGGGCAACGTCTTTCGCGGCTTTGGCTCAGGTGGATCGATAAGATTGCCGTGACGCACCACGTCGATGTGGCCCAGGCGGATCATCTTCTCCTCCCAAACGGAAATCGATTTCCTAAAACGCACAAAAAAGGTGTTGGTTCTTAGAAACAGCGTTTAATATTTATTTTAAAATGAGTAATGGAAATAATGTTTGAAGAATAAGATACTTTAATTTTTGTATTGGGGAGAATGAGACTGCCATCGCGAAAGAAAAATCTAACGACCACGTGATCGTAATACGCACTTTGAAAACAAATCCGGTGTAGAACCTTAAAAATAAAAAGTTACGCAAGCATATCATGGCAGAATCTTATTTTGGGCCATTTGGGTTTTAAAGTTTTAAAAAAAGTGTAATAAAAGATTTGGAAGAAGGTATTGGTTCGAATAAACAAAATAAACCTTTATTAGCGGGTTTATCACGACGTCAGCCGAAAATAATTATTTGGATCTAAAGTTTTTACTCAAAATTGAAACTAAATGTTACTTATTTCAAAACTTTTAAATCGAAATTCATATAATAATCCATATTGTTTTACTGGAACCGCGGAATGCTGAGATCCGTATATAGCATTCTCAGTAATTTTTTGCAAAAATTTAATTTACAATTTCTTAAATTCTACAAGTTTAATTCCAAAACGACCACTCACCTGTAGAGCTCCATCTCCTGGCGCGACTCCTGCATGTAGACCTCCTTCTCGGAGTCTGAGAGGCGGGACCACTTGGCGGTGGTCTTCTGATGCCACTCGCGGTAGGTTTGCTTGGCTCCCTGTGGAGTGTTGGTGCGTTCGCTGGCAATGAACCGCAGGAAGGCCGAGGCGGGCTTTTTGGGGCGCCCCAGCTCCTTGACCCGCTTGCGCAGCTGGCGGCGCTCCTTGGCCTCAACGATATCCTGCTTGAGCTGCTTGATCTCGGCCCGCTGTTCTTCAGTAAGAGTGGCATCGTACTTTGTGCGCTGCTCTAGGTAGATTTGTTGGTCCCGCTTGAACTCGGCCTGCAGGCGCTCCTTCAACTGTGCATCGACATCCGACCAGCTCTTAGACAGCTGGCGCACCACCTCGACGGTGGTAATCTGGGGGTTGGCAGCCTTCAGCTTGGGCCGCTGCTCACGCATGAAGCGAAAGTAGGGAGTCAGTGGTTTCTTTGGTCGCGGCGGCAGGCCCACCTGCTCCTCCAGTGTTTTCGACGGCACTACCGGAGTGTTGCTGATGCTGGCTGCTGCAAGGGGCCTAGGGGGTTTGAGGGGTCGGTGGTCGGTGTCATTGGCACGAGTTGGAGCACTGGGTGGCCAATCTTTGGCTACAACTTGCCTGACTTTGTTGATCAGCGAGCCGATGAGGCCTCCACGCGAAGACATCAGAGTTGTGGTGTAGATCATGATCTCAATGGCGATCCTGCTTCTTCACGTTGTAATCTATTAGAAAATCACGGAGAACTTGTTGCATTTACGGAAAATATGATTTACGTAAAAAAATGCGGCATTTTAGGCCGAGCGTTGCCACCTGGTTAGGTACTTCAGCTTGGTGCTGCCACAAAATCTTAATCTTTCGTTATCGACAGACGACCATCTCTATTAACAATTGCCATAACCTTGATCTCTGATAAAAGCCTAACATAAAATAATCCTACGAAAGGATGACCAACAACGATGCGGCGGCTGAGACAGCCGGCTCCAGTCGGGCCAGCGGCAGCAAACAGCAGCCGAAGCTGGAAATCACCGAGAAAGTGCGAGTCCTGTGCTTGCACGGTTACCGCCAGAATGGAGAAACCTTCAAAAGCAAGCTGGGATCCTTCCGCAAGTTCGCCAACAAGTATGCCGAGTTCGTGTTCATCACAGCGCCGCACGTGGCCAAAGCACAGGAGTCGGCGGCGGAGCCTGTGCCGGAGCAGAGGAGTTGGTGGGCGAACAAGGACGATGGATCCTTCAAGGGAACTAACAAGGGTGGTCCTGCCTTCGGCTTTCAGGAAAGCCTGCGCAGCGTGGAGGAGGCGTGGCGAACGCAGGGTCCCTTTCAGGGACTTCTGGGCTTCTCACAGGGCGCCTGCTTCGTGGGCCTTATATGCGGCCTGGCCAAAAAGAAGTGTATGTCTGGTCAGATATCTGAAAATAAAACCTTTGTTATGAGTGAACTTTGTCCCGCAGTGACCTCTATCCGGCCGGAGTTTGCTGTGCTAGCCTCGGGATTCTTGTCTGGCAGTCTGGTGCACATGAGCGCCTACGAAGAGGCCATCAACATACCTACGCTGCACATCTACGGGCAGACGGATGAGATCATTCCGAAGGAAATGAGCGAGTCCCTGACTGCGCACTTCAAGAACGCGGAAGTCCTGGAACACACCGGTGGACACTACTTCCCGGCGACGGCGCAGCAAAAGCAAACATTTATTAACTTCTTCCAGGATCGGCTGCAAGAGTACCTGGAGCACCAGGAATTGCAGCAAAGCGGCAATGCCTCCTTTGTGGACAGTGGAGCGGAGGATGACAACGATGCCGAAGTGGCCGCCATGACGGCCGAGCTGGACGAGAGTGATTAGCCGAGGGACGGGTTTTTTCGTTCGTTTTTAATAATAATTAAATCTTATTATTACAAAATAATGATTTGATTATAAATTATAATATAATTAGATCCCAATATTAGTTAAATATTCACTCTGCTTACGAAGGATCAAGCGAATCGGGTATTGAAATTTCTGCACATTCGCTCAGTTCGCACATTTGTTTTTATGACTTTGTGTATTTTCTCAACAAATTCGTATAAATTCCATTTAAAAGAAACAATCAAGTGGGGGTAGGGTAAAATTAAAGCCGAATATTATAAATCCCATTCCAAAGTACAATTTTGTGTTGGAACCATAGTGAAGTGTTCCTTGGTATTAACAACGAAAAATGCATATTTAGCTATTGCGGCTGCGACTGCAGCTTTTGCTTTTTCACCAGGCTGGGAAGTTGAAAATCGCAGACAGATCTTCCTTATTTGTCCGGACTTTCAATTTCATACATTTCGTTTGCGGGGGACAAGCGAGCGACAGTAGTAGGGAGTCTCTGGATTAAGAGGATTTAGTTTGTCTCGTTGCTGCTGCTGTTGCTTTTAATGATGTGTTTGCTGCTGTTTGTTGTTCTCGTAGGGGTGATTGACTGACTGACTGCTGTTGTTGCTTCCTTATGCAACCTGCTCCTGTCCGTTCGAGGCCTCTTGGTTTTTCATGACTTCGGGTAAGTCTGGTGGTGCCGAGTAGGGTGTCATGTCCAGTGTCTCAAAGTCGCCCACCTCGTTCCTTAAAATAGAAACAAAATCCGATGTTGTACTACGATTAGCTGTAAGCCTGTAAGCGGTACACGTGCCGCTCGACCGCCTAGTGCGCTAGATAACCCGCACCCGGCTTATCAGCCACTCTCACCTGAATGTCAAACCCAGCTGCGCCGGAGCCTGCGCCTTGGCCGTGGACACCGTCACGCCGTAGTCCTGCAACGTGCTTTCGTCCTCCATGACATCGTTATCCTGATTGTATAACCGCTGATCCACGGGCTGCACCTTCAGTATGCCTGCAATCGATGGTATTTATGGTCAGTCATGGAGTTACCCAATAATGGCGCTGCTCTATAAATAGAAGCCAACACTTACCCTCAATCATTCGCTTCAGCTCGGCCACCGTTGTGTTCTCCTTGGCGTCCGTGAAGATGGTGGTCTTTTGTCGCCTGATCATGAGAAACACGTCCTGCAAAGAAGGGGAAAGGCATTTGATTCGATACGATTTGTTTCGGTCAAAGTTCAGTGGCGTTTTTTTAGTGTGTCATGTTCTCTGCGATTGCAATCACAAAGGCGATGTGTACACATGGATTGAAAGCGCATCGGTATCTATGGCAGTAGCATCTGCGATGCACTGCATCCTTTCTAGGCTGTCCGACACCGGCACCAGCACTCACCATGTTGCGGAGTTTGTGGCGCTGGCTGGGACTTCGGCTGAAATGCGGATTTGGGTTAACCAGGTGGCGAGTGCTCTATATTCCGGAACTGACGGCGAGGGCAGCGCTTCCTTTGGCGGTCGCGGACGTTCGTTTCGATCGGCTGGAATTTTCCTACTTCGCTTGCACCACCGCTGCTGGGCGCTTCTTTTTTTCGCTATGTACCACTCGACCGGAGTTGGGGGGCGGGCGCAAGAGGGTGTGGCGCGCGGTTTGCGGTAAGGCGAGCAAGCGTGAGTGTCTATGTTCGAGCAACAGCTTCCTAAGTTGCCCCGCACTTGTAGGTTTTCGTAGTTTTACGATTTTTTCTGGCCTTTTGCTGCTGCTTTCTCAACTAATTAGAGCTGTCAAACCATCGATGGTCGCACCGATAGTATTGTATCGATAGTTCAGGGTCAGCGTCCTTCATTGTCTAGACCCATCGCTATTCCGATACTACTGCACAGCTTTTAACACAGAAGTGTTTAAAGCATTGGCAATTATTAATTTGTAAATTTGTATAACCTTAATGTTCTATTTACCTTCATTAGTGTATATTGATTTTAAATCAATTAATTTTCAAGTTATAATCACTAAAGTAAAGAGACTGTGCAGCCCTTGTTATTGCCAAGAAAATGTACTAGAAAATACCGCAGTACCTTAGCTGTCAGTGTCACTTTTCTCGTTTCGCCTGTTTTATTTGCCACGAAATGGTTTTGCTAGACAATTCGAACGTAAATAAATGAAATACTTTCAAAATAAAAGGAGAAATATTCGTATTCCCTTTCAGTTCATCCTGCGCCTGGAAAAGATCGCTAATGCGGCCAAGAAGGACTCCTCCTTTACGTTGACGTTCAAGCGATGTAAGTGGATCCCGAAAAACATGGTGATTTGGAACAAATTTGCAATTTAATTAATGTCCCGTAGATGATGGCAACGATAAGCCCGTGCCGAGAGCAGGACGGCCACCGCTGCCCAAGCCGGAGACCTATATGTGCCTAATGCGAGCCCAGTCCAAATCCCAGAAGGTAATTTCGATCGAACTGACTAATTAATATTAATAACAATAAACCAACCTTCCCGACAGATTTCCACCGTTGTTCGGCAGGAGGATGTGCCCGCCATGATGGGCATGTACTCGCAGTTCATGAAGAGCAAGATGGACGGACTGAAGCGAGTGAAGAAGGTCAAAAGCAAAGCCAAGGCGACAAAGGGTTAACCAGGGAGTAGTCTTAGTTAGATTTTATTTGACTGTTAACTGGTCGTTTGTTTTAAATCTTAAATGCATCATTTTGTACGGAAGATACGCTATACGTCTTATTTCTATCATAAATCTGACGCAGATCGAGCAGCCACTTTGGCAGTTCCTGCTGCCTCAACCCGTAAATGAACTTTGGCCTTATCAGGTCAACTAAACTGTAGAGATCCTCGTTCATGTGGTTCTGACTTATGAGCTCCTCGTCTACGTAAATTACGTCGATTCCTTGAAAGAGCCCTGTGCGAAAGCAGTCAGGGGCCTTCGGCAAAAAGTCCAGGTAGCCTGAAAGGCACTCCACAATCAGATATCGTGTATGGCCGTCTACAAATATATAAGTGTTGTTAGACTACCAACAGACAAAAGACCCAGAGGGAATACCAACTTTCTATATAGAACAAATGGCACTCCAAGCCGTTTTCTTTTTTTCCTGCTGGTATCAATGTAATGGTGATCTCGTTTCCATCGTAAACTATTCGGGTAGGATTATTTGGAAGCAGGGTTTTAAATGTGCAGCTCTCTGAAACAGATTTTTGGGATTTCAGCCGTGAGATGTCCAGCTGAGACCCTACAGCCAGATTGCACCAATTTTGTGGAATAATTAGATCTTCTGAGGCGGCTGATGAACAGAGCAAAGCTCCACTGTGCTGGAAGGCAAAATGGTATTAAAAGCGAGCTCATATAGACTGTATACGTACCTCCTCATAAGAACTGTAAGCCTTTCCTGATTCCACCTTTAGGGGCTGGCCTATGTCATTTAAAAACATTATTAGTTATCCACCAACTTCTTATGCATTTGTTTTTTTATTTTTGTGTTACCAGATCGCACCAACAAGAAAATCCGAATTCTTCAAAAACTATTTTTTTCATCATTTTCTAATTTTAAGTTAAGTTGTGGTACATTTTGGAAATATAAGAAAATCCCTTCATAGAAAAAAACTCACTCAATATTAATTAAATCTGATAAAACACATTTGTTTGGTCGCATCAAATCATTCTGAAATATTCGGCTAAATCTTTTCTTACATATATCTGAACTACAAAAACATCCAGGCACCTTTCCTTTTGTAAAGCAGTCAAAGAAAAACACGGATTTTAGCTTAATAAGTATAATGGTTTTCTTTAAACTTTTCGTTTTAGTAAACGTACATACTGTTTGTTATATTTCTATCACAATGAATATTTGTGTCGCGCGTGTTAGGTGTGAGATGGGCTTGTCTTTGATAAAGAATTCGATCACGATACAAGGGATACAATGAAATTTACTTATGCTAGCATCTAACGCTTCACGAACAAATCGCCACGCATAAGTTAGTTTTAAATTTTACCAAATTTATTTTTGCTTTTAGAACAAAGACAGTCTTGATTAATATCCGAAGGAATCTGCAGTTGAATTCCCCAACTTTGCTGCACACCCGATATTGCGGTGCAATAGATGCTTGTTACTCCACATTTTGGCCATTGATGAGCAAGTGTGTGCGTAATGTTTAAAGATGATGATTGCAATGGTAACGTAAGGGGATATAAAGTATTTGGAAACGAAAAAAAGATTCTATCATCCCTGTACATGTACATTTTGGGAGCAGGGCGTCCACAAGGTGCTGGTGTACAACAAGAAAATGACTAAGCACATAGAGTGCACATAGAAATAATAACAAATAATATTTATCACACCTGATCCCGCCTTCCAATCCAATCAATCCAATTTAGTGAAAACTGCCATGGACCTCAAACCGATATTTAGGTTCAAGGCTATACAGTTGCAATTGATTTGACCAAATTTAACGAGTAGGTCTTCAGAACTTAGGCGCAGAAATTAAACTATATGAATATTTTGCATAGGTAACTGCTTTCTAACCGATTCCCTCAAGAACCTAGTTGAAAGTGTTGTAGCGCAAGTTGCTATCTACATCGCCCACATTGCCTGCAAAGCTCGGACTCGGCGGCTGCTCCTGGTCCGCCATGAGGTCTACGCTGGACTGCGAGTGACGCCGTTGACCCGGCCACGTGCAGGCATCGCGGATGCTGTCGATTAGGCGCTGCGGGAATGTCTTGTACTCCATGTCCACCGACTGCGTGTCGCCGAAGTTGAAATCGGCCACTTCAACATTGAAGCTGTGAAGCGAAAGAAGTGGTTGAAAGCGTGTCCATTGGTATTTTGACAGTGCTTACCGATTTCCCCGTTGAATATAATAGGCCACGCCGAAAACAACAAGAATTACCGCCACCAAAGTGCAGCTTACGGGCACAACCACGACTGAAAGCTGAGATTGATGCTGAGCTGCGTAGTCAAATAAACAATAAATTGTAAAGAATTATATTTAAATTAACTTCGTTTTACCCACCTTCATACATGTTTATGGTGACCTGATTGAGTGTTTGGGAGACCTCATTGCGTATGAAGAACAGAATAGTCTTGCTTTCACTGAAGTAACGCATGTATTCATATGAGCAGTTTTCTATTGGTTCATACTGGTCGCAGGTCTCATTGCCCGTGGAGTTGTAAGGAGCTACAAGAAAAAGACAGTCATTATGATAAGAAGCAATAAGCAATTACAATGCCACTCACCAGTGAAGACTTGAGTGCACAGCTCAAACGGCGGTGATCCCTTGCAGTTGACATTGAGCTGAAGCACCTCCCAGTGCTGAAGCCAATTTTTGCCCGTAGTGCCGAAACCGCTTATGGGATCTAAAGTGTTTTCAGCTTTGAGAATTAGAAAACGGCTCATGCAAAACATTAAACAAACCTACCCTTAGACACAACGCGTTGCTGGAAATAGCCGTATATCTGCTTGGGATCCTGGGCCACGAATTTTTTGGTCACGCAATTGAATGGCGGTTGAAGGCCGGGTACTAAAGTGAGCTTGGACAGCCTTCGCACTCCAAGCGGATTGACCAGAGCCACGGACACATTCCCACCATTCTCAGCGGAAGCCTTCTGCTGCTTTAGCGCACTGGTTATGTTTAAGCCGAGAAGGGCAGCGTTGGCATGCATGATCTGGGCTACATCGCGTTTGGATCGTCCCGGCGGCTTTGGAGTTGTAGCTTTTGTAGTTGTTGACGACGATGTTGTTTTCGGAGTGGTTGTTGTGGCAGGTGTTGTCGTAGTTGCTGGAGTTGTAGATGTGGTTGTTGTTGTCGTCGTCGTCGTAGTAGTGGTTGTAGTAGTAGTTGTTGTGGTGGTCGTAGTTGAGGGCGTCGGTTCCGGCGGAATTTCTAGTGAAGCCACCACTAATACCTCCATATCATAGTATTGCTCAGCTTTCGGATATGTGGCCAGATAGTACAACGAACTAGACATCCCGAGATATGTGCAGTTCTGAAACCAATAGGTCAGAATGCGATAGCCCTTCGACCGCAGAAAAAGTAGGTCCGCATCGGAAAGCGATACGCTGTGATTCACCGCCTCCTGGGTGGACACAAACTCATGTGGTCTTATCACATTGTTCTGAATCAGCTCCAACTGACCGCCTAGCAAGCTGTCCAGCTTGATTCCAATCGAGGCCTTGGCCTCTGTCACCCAGAAAAAGGAGACGAACTTCTCCACTTCCACTTTGATGACATGCGTGGCCGGTTGCTCCTGCGTGTACACCACAGACCAATTGCTGGTAGCGCTGTTCGTTTCAATCGCCTGTGGGGACAAGGGGAAGTGTTTAGTATATTTGGTAGCAGTTTTAAGCCACTCTGCATGCAAATTCGTCCACAATAGCAGCCACCAATTGGCGCTGATATGGCCACGTACCAGGCACAATCGGAAAAGCTGTGGCTGAATAGTAATTGTGTAAAATTACCATTCAAATGACGCCATATCAATTGAAGCCACATGGCTGAGATTAGAAAAGGAATATTTTACGGCTGTTTGCACATGTAAACGTTTGCTTGCTTTTGTATTCAAAATATATTTTTTAAATAAATATCTTATTGAATTCCGTGAATTTAATTCTATCTAAACGTGTTGGGAAAAATTGCGACGGAAATAATAAAATTTGTATGATTTTAATCGAACAAGAACCGGTTTTCATTTGATAAATTTAAAAAAAACAGATACAGATCTGTAAAATCATTTTCAATATTATGCTCAGTTTAGCCATTGCGGTTATAGATTTCAATCTCAAGTTTGCTTGATAGAAATAAACAATCGTTTTCGATGTTATCGTTCGTTTCGTTATTCGTTCTTTCTGAAGGGGGAATAATTAGGATAGGATTTCTGAATAATAACCAGGAAAGCAATGTATGTATAATTATTTAGACAACTGTCTAACAAATGTCTACAAAATGAAACCTTTTTTTAACCAACATTTTGAATAAAAAGTTCTAGGATCTCTGAAATTAGGAATTGCCAAATAGGTGTCAATAAATTTCACTGTGGAACTTTTGTTTAGAACAAAATTTGGTAATGAACAATTGGCATGGACCAATGCTAAACTAAAAAAAAAAATGGTAGAGAAAGTTCTCCTTTGACCAAAAACGACAACTTTTGGCTATAGCAATTATTTGCATTAATGATATACTGCTTAGCTGAGTTTGGGCCAACCACTTGGCACTAGTTCCCCTGACCAGTTTAATGATGGCCGTAGATGAAAACTCTGGGCTTGTCGACTGGCTTGCAATATTGGCATTTGCATTCGCAGGCAATAAGTCTAATCACCATCATTCAAAACTTTTAGGCTTTGTTTAAGCACGTTCCGCAGGGGGATGGGGTGGGGCGATGGAGGTGGAATTATTACCTTCCGATGGCCAGCACTGTCGGACCAGGTGAACCTGTAGGGCCTGCCCCCGGCAGCCGGTTTGTCGCCATCGAAGAGCTGGGCGGACACATTGATAGTGGATCCGATGAGGGCCTGCTCGGGAGCGGTGATGATGACGGTGTAACAGGTAACTGCAATGTGGAGTGGGCATCATTAGTGACACAGTTCTTGGGCTCGTTGGTTTCACCACCATATCCACTCTGCACCTTACATTAACCATCACCCACTTCCACCATTATCCATACCTGTCTGCAGCAGAACGAAGAAAACCAGCGACGATGCTGCTAGCGTCATGTTCGACAAGCCGATCGCCATTTCCGTCCACTTAGCGCTGGTTATGGAAAATCACTTGGGAGCACCCCTGCAGCGAGTCCCCTCCCTTACCATTAAATCGCAATCCAATTCGAGCGACAAATAAAATTATAACGAACAAAAAACAAACACAAAGGGGTATCTCACTTTTCGGCGACGGATACACCCACTTTTACGACCTATTCTCTACTTTGAACACGGTTAATTGCTTTCGTTTGGGTTCCGGAGCACTGGACTCCGTGATTGTGTCGAATTTGCTGCGGTAATTCTGTTATTGCGTTTTTAATTTGTTCTATAATTTCTGCAGCCTGCAGTGAATGAGTGGACAATAGTGTGGCCAGGTGGCAAGCACAACACGAGCTAAATAAGGGCCTACTGCAGTTTAATCCGACGAAAAGCGCGCCATTCTTAAAATTCAAACTGATATTTTTTATGTTTACGGTGCATAAACTTTAGCTTAAAACAAATCAAAGGTAACGAAAAAGATGTATTCAATACGTAAATATGTGTAAATTATGTAAATAAGTTGACGAAACATATCAATTTTAAAAGAGGTATATTTTTTTCAAGCTGTTACTTTCTATAGAGTCCAGGACATACAATTTTAGTTTGTAGTACTTCCACAAATAAAAACAAAAGAAAACCCACCAAAGCTTACCATTTTAAAAACACAAGTTTCCGGCAAACAGCTCTTTTTACCTTGTTAAAATACTAAGTTCGATTTATTCGTTAGTTGTAAATACATAATCATATATTACTGCGTACATATGCGTGTAGTTGTGTATATGTTAATATTTGAAGTAAACTTAATAGTACAAATGAAAGACAACGAGATGAGAAAGCAATAATTACTTTGGGATAAGCGAACCGCACAGAATTCTCAATACATTGTTCGGCGGTGCCGCCGGATTCTACTTCTTCTTGCTCTTGCCGAGGGTGAGCGTGTGGTGGGCGGTGACCAACTGCTGCTTGCGCCGCTGGAAGTCGAGGTAATCCTCCTCGAGCGCCTTTCGCGACTCCTCCAGCTTGCGCTTCTCCTCGGCGTGATCCCGCTTTAGTTTCTCGAACTTGGCGTGCAGGTCCTTCTCGCTCTCCTTCAGCTCGGCCTCCTTCTCCTTCACGCGCTGCACGAACATTTGGCGAACCTCTTCCTCCTTCGACTGCAGCTCGGCCAGATGGTTGGAGCGCTTGGCCTCAAACGTCTGCTGGAACGAAATTGGCTTGTTGTCGCTATCCACATCGCTGAAGCCCATTTGCTCAAGTCTCTTCTGGCGATACAGCTCGTAGTGCCGCGTGTGTGTCTTTTCGCGCATATCCTCCATGTTGGTGCGAATAAGCATCTCGCGAAGCTTCACAAAGTCGCAGTGCGTCTCATTCTCCACCTGCACCGTGCCCCAGGGATACTGGCGAGCGCGGATGAGCTTGTTCCCCACCTTAATAAACTCCGTGCTGCCCACCACGGCGAAGGGAATGTGCGAGTTCATGCTGGTGTTGGTCTCGGCCACCGTCTCATCATCGGTTGGGAACTGATAGATGTGTACTCCATTGGTGTTTAGCTCCTGAATGATCTTTGCCTTAAAGCGCTGCAGCTCAACCTTGGAAATGGTATCCGCCTTAGCAATCACCGGAATGATGTTCACCTTGCTGTCCAGCTTCTTCATGCACACCAGATCCAACGATTTGAGGCCGTGCCCAGTGGGGCAGATGAAGTAGAGGCAGATGTGGATGCGGCTGTCGTGACATGACACCAGCGATCGCTTGATCTTCAGCTCCTCCTGGAGATAGTTCTCGAACTGTGCATCGATGTAGTCCACCACCGCCTTAAACGAGTCGTCCTTGTTAATCTGATCGCCGTAGCCCACCGTGTCACATATGGTCAGCTTGAGTCGCACATTGCTCTCCTGCAGCTCGTAGGTGTGTGCCTTTAACTTGACGCTGGGCAAGGTGTGGGGACTCGGTGTGGACTCGAAGCTGGTGTTGAACAACGTGTCCATCAGCGTGGATTTGCCCAGTCCGGTTTCGCCTGCGGAGCGTAAAAATATTAAAATGGGGGTCAGATTGGTGCCAGATTCGGGGAACCTTCGCCCAAGTGAGCTCAATTGGCCACAGAAGCACCCAAGTGAGCTCAATTGGCCACAGAAGCAGTACGGCATTGGTGTCACGGTGAAATTGTAGAAAGTGGTGGAGGAAATCGATTGCCGGGCACTTTGCATACTAATCGTATCTGGGCGTCTGGTTATTTCAATTGTTTACCCGCAGACATGTACGCATGTGATTCACTTTATCTGAGCAATGCAATCCAACATGAGACACTTGAGTACATAGTACAGCGATGTCCAAACCAAAAGCATATATTTTACGAAGTGCTGTTAAGTGCTGTGCAGCCGTTAGTTTAACTCTTTATTTATATCTCTAGTACTATTTTACTGACTTTGCTTTAATTCTTAAAGTTGAACATAATAAAAGAACACACCTTTATTTTTTTTAATTACTCACTGTATCGAGGGACCACTGTATGTGGACAAACAAAACACAAGTTTGAAACATGCTTTAAGCTATTATGTCGTTATTGTCAAGAATAATACATATCAAATAATAGAAAACCAGGCACAATATGTTATCCTTCATGGGAAATGAAAAACCAGTGCTATTGCTTTGGCCACCACTGTTTTATATGCCAGTAAAACTTCGGTTGATTCACTGTGCCGCATACACACTCACACACGGAGAGTTCACCCGCATATACACACCTATACACATGACGTTGAAGACAAATCCATTCTGGACACTCTTGTTGACCAGTTGGTCCGGCAAGCTGTCGAATCCCACGTGACCGGACTGCTTCAGGGTTCGGAGATGAATCTCCTTTTTGTCGACGAAATCCACTTCTACGGACATTTTCCAATAGTAAAGTCAAATAATCCAATAATCCGGGAACAGAGATCGGATCAAAGGCGTCGCCAACGAATCTGCAAGTGTGGCCAGTTTCGCCGAAGGGCAAAATACCAGCAGCTCAGAAAAATTTGTGGATAAAAATAAAAACAAAATTATAGCTTAAAGAAAGTAATTCAAGAGTACAAATGTTATAGTGGTATCTTTATTTAAGTTTAAAGCCTAAGTGACTTTTTTAAATAATGAAATATCTAAACAAATTGCGAGCCATCTGGCATCTCTGGATCCACACAGTCGTCGATCCGGCAGCCCGCATTGCTGATGTGTCTACAGCTGTCAAAAGTTGCATGTTAAAAGGAAAGTCGAAAGTTGAAGTCTGCGAATTAAATATTATTTACCACCCACACACTTGCTGAGCAACCAGGATGTCAAAGGACGCTAATCCCAAGGAGGCGCTGATCAAGGCTGCCTACGCCGATGTGCATAAATTCGGCAATAACCGAGAGTTTGACAAGGCTGTCAAGGCAGTGAATCGCAGTAAGTTTCTCAGATTAAAGAGAATATAATCCACAAGATGACTTCCCTATGTCTTCTGTAGTCCTAGGCGTTGCCCCCGACGATCCCACCGCCCTGCACTGCAAGGTGGTCTGCCTGATGCAGCTTTCAAAGTTCGAGGAGGCCTACAAGTTCATCGAGAAGAATCGTCTGTCCTCCCTTTCCTTTGAGAAGGCCTACTGCGAGTACCGCCTAAACAAGCAACAGCAAGCGCTCAAGACTATAGATGATGCGGGCCTGCAGCCCTTGCCGCCGAATCTTAAGGAGCTCAGAACCCAGGTCCTGTATCGATTGGAGCGCTACGATGAGTGCCTAGACTCCTACCGTGACATCATCAAGAACACCAGTGACGAGTACGAGGACGAGCGAAGGACCAATCTTAGCGCAGTGGCCGCCAATTTGGCTGTGGACCAGACCAAGGAAGTGCCCGATGTGCCGGAGGACACCTACGAGCAGTACTTCAATAGCGCTTGCATTCAGGCTAATCGGCAGAAGTACGCCGAGGCCGAGCGCAAATTGCGCACCAGCGAGAAGCTCTGCCGGGAGTTCCTCGAGGACGAGGGTGCCTCCGAGGAGGAGATAATCGAGGAGGTGGACGTCATTCGCGTCCAACTGGCCTACGTCCTCCAACTGCAGGGCAAGACCAAGGAGGCGGCCAGCATCTACGCGGACTGCCTGCGCCATAAGCCCAAGGACGCGGCCTTGGTTGCCGTGGCCAGCAACAACTCTGTGGTGATCAATAAGGACCAGAACGTCTTTGACTCCAAGAAGAAAATACGCGCTGCCCTTGCCGACGCCTGTGAGCCCAAGCTCACCTCTCGCCAGAAGCAGGTCATAGCCGTTAACAACTGTCTACTGGCACTTTATACTAATGCCGGCGACCAAGTGCAACAACTTAGCCAAAAGCTAGCACAGACCTATCCGCAGGTAGAATTTGAGGCCCTCCTCATTCGCTGCAGCCAGCTGGCCAAGGACCGCAAGCACAAGGAGGCAATCGATCAGCTACAAAAGTTCGCTGCAGCCCACAAGTCGCACGAATTCGTCAGCAAGTTTGCTGTCATCCAACTTCAATTGCTTCAGGTAAGTTACAAACAATTTAAACAATATGAAAACGTGTCCAACAAATTTCTTTCTTTTTTTAGGGCAACCGCAAGGATGCCATAGAAACACTACTGTCATTGGGCGAGGCCAAGTACAAGCCTGGCGTTGTCTCCGCTCTAGTCTCCCTTTATCTGGGCACGGACAACAAGACAGCAGCCTCGGCGCTGCTGAAGTCCGCTGTAGACTGGTACAAGAAGAACAAGGTGAGCAGTGGTGATCTGTCGGATATGTGGCGTCAGGCGGCCGAGTTCCATTTGCGTGGTGGCGCTTCCGAGACGGCCGCTAGTTCCCTGGAGGAACTACTCAAGCTGAACTCCAACGATACCAAGGTTTTGGCTCAACTGGTCATCGCATACGCCCAGTTCCAGCCCAAGAGGGCTCTTGAGCTGAGTAGAAAGTTACCCAAACTGGAAACGTTGACCACTGCCTCCGAAATCGACGCCCTAGAGGCGGCCAACTGGGTGATGTCAGTAAAGGCGGCAAAGAAGTCTGCCAATGCCAAGATCGAACCCTCGCCGAGCACACCGCTAGAGAAAAAGAAGAACCAGAACCGGAAACGGAAGGGCAAGCTTCCCAAGAACTACAACTCCGAAGTGGCTCCTGATCCAGAGCGGTGGTTGCCCAAGTACGAGCGCACAGGATTCCGAAAGAAGCGAGGTGGTGCACGAGGCAAGGATGTCATTAAGGGCTCCCAGGGCATGGCGTCTGGAGCAGCCGATCAGTAGTAAGCTCGTTAGATAAAAAACGTTAAAATGTTTCTGATTATAATATTCCTTTACAGCGACATGTCCAACCGCGTCAATCTGACCAAGAATTCCCCCGCCACACCTGTTTTCCAAGAAACAGCACCAGGACCAAGGCAACAGCACCGCAAAGGTGGCCACAAAAAGAAGAAGGGAGGCCGCTTTTAAATTGACACAGATCTTATCCATTGCCTTTATACTTTGATTATAAAACCGGTTTTGCATTTTAACTTATTGTACAACTGGTCAATTGATTAGGCTTTCTTTATTAATGTGCATACACCAAAATCTATTTTATTCATCATTGTCGTCATCACCACCTTTAATCTTCTTGCTATCCGAGGAAGCTGGAGGTGCGTCCTCCGCCCGCGTGTCGTACGAGTGATAATGCAACGTTCCTAACCAATCGAGCATGTTACGCTGCTCGGCTTCCGTCTTATAGATTTGGCTAAAGATCTCCCTCTCGATAAACTTCTGCACTTGCGCCTCCTGCGCCTGCCACGTCAGCGGATTGTGGATGCCATCCTTGCCGTAGCGATCGTTGTATCGCTCGTAGTGCACTGTGTCCAGCACAAGGCCCAGCCCAGGGGCCATCGGCAGGTCCAGGCGCTCCTCCGTCAGTGCACGCTCTAAAGTCGCCGCCGTCGTGTTTCCCCTAACAATGGCAATGGCTAAACCCACCATCTTGCGGATCTGGTGCAGCATAAAGCTCTGACCCTTGACGTTAAGTGTGACAAACTCTATGCCCTGGGGACTCCGGAATGGCTCGCTGCTTGTAAAGGACATGATGAAGCGCTTGGACGAAGGATCCAGGAAGCTTCTACAAGAATAGTAAACAAAATATTAGTTCGACCAACAAGGAAGTATAAACCTGAATTATTTACTTCTTGCTGGTGAAGTTGTGGAAATTCTTTGTGCCCTCATAGAGCTTTAGGGTTTCTTTCACTTTCTGCAGCAGCTCAGGGGAAATCTGAAAGGTGTCGTGCAAGTCTTCGACCTTTTCCTCAAATGAGGCAAAAGCCACGGTGGGCAGAGTGTAGGTGTAGGTCCTAGCATTGCACTGGTCCTTGGCATTGAAGCCTTTAGTCACGCGCTCTACGCCAAAGAGACGGATCTGTTGCGGCAGATCTGCATTGAAGGCCTCCAGGTCCAGCTCCTCAGCTGTAGGAAGAAGTAGGTTTAATATTGTATGGTAAGGAAGAATAATTAGACTAACGCAGCTTGACGGAGCACACCTGTCGTGCTGCGGAGACGCCCTTGTCGGTCCGAGCGGCCCTTTGGAAACAGGAAATCTGAATCTGCTCAAAGCTGTCCTCTGTGATCCACTTGTGCTTTAGCATGACTTTGAAGAGCTCCTCCTCTATGGTCTGCATGCCGGGATTGCGTTGCATTCCATAGAAGTTTGCTCCGCAATAGCTAAGCAGGATGGCGCTCTTCTTGCGCTTGATCCGCTCGGCTGGATCGAAGGGCGCCCGCTTCACCCCGTTGGCGGCATCCTTCTCGTCTTGCTCCTTCCAATCGACCCATTTCTTGCGCTTAAGTGTTCTTTTGATGCGGTTGGCCTCTTTCACGGCTTCGCTCTCTAGTTCCTTGGCCTCTTTCCTGGCTTCCTTCTCCACCTCCAGTTTATCTAGCGCCTCTGACATCGCTGCAGCGAAGGATTTCTGGCGATTCCAGGGTTTGCAAAGGTTTTTCAGGCGAACTATAAAAAGAAAATGAATTATAAACTCTCATATTAAAGGTACCATCTTTAATAATTAACCTGCCTTGGTGTAGTCGTTTAATAGCCGCCTTAAAAACATTAAGTAAACAATTTTGGATTTAAAGTGGAGGAATTTACACACGTGTGATTATGCTCTTCTTCTTGCTCTGTGACGGAACAGCTGTTTTATTTAATAGTTTGGTTTGGCTCTTTATATTATGTTCATTCGAAAATCGGTTACTTTGAATTATCTTAATTATTATGTTTAGTCATTTTGTTTTTAAAATATTTTTCATCTTTAATTTAGCAGTGTGGCGCAAAATGTTAAAAGCGTTACGTGACGTAATGCCAACAGAAACAGATTTAAAAAATTAAAAATTATGATATATTTTACGAGAAAATAATAATACCAGGCTTAGTAAGGAATTTATAATTGCAAACAATTAGCACCCAGACCGAAGAAACAAACATTTTTAAGATTTTAAAGCGAATCGTATCGCAGACTCATGTGTAGTCTGGCCAGACCGCGTGTTTAGTGTGACCTCAGCTGCTTACGTCTTCACGGCCGTGCGTAACAGCCCTTAAATGCCGTCGAATTGGCAACGCCGACATGAATTAATTGAATCCAAAATGGCTGAACATTTTTTGTACAGAGGAAGCGTCCAACGAGAGCAAACGCCGTGAGACCGTGTGTTTCCACAGCGAAATACACCAATAAAACTGCACAAAAGTCGCGCTCACAGCGCAAAAAAAGAATTCAAGCCGCGTGTGGACGAAATGCGGCACGAATCGCTGGAAAAATCGACGTCCAGACGCAAAAATAGCAGCGAAATTCGAGCGAACGTCGTGTATAAGTAAAACGAAAGTTGTGTCTCTTTGTGCGAAAGAGAGGGAGAACCAAATATTTTTGCAAGCCAGAAGTCGAAGGTTAAATTAAAATGTATTAGCAACCTAAATAAAGAGGAGTCAACTACGAACAAAACTCGGATCTTAAAGAATTAGCGAAAAATCGTTTGTGAACATCATACAATACAACCTCATATCGTTGTTTTTGTTGGCTCGCGTGCAGTTCGTGTGTATTGGTGCGCGCGCCCTGTGGATGTGAGAGTGCGTGTGAGCATTGGAATGGATTAACAACCCAACTAATTCCAAAACAATAATACCGCAACATAATCGCAATAGTTATGCCGTACCAAGGCGACAGCTTTTAGAGAAACATTCGGTCGGTCGGTTAGTCAACCAAAAATCTGTTCCTATAATTAGCACTCCCACGTTTTAAATTCAACGATCGCCATCAACCGCCTACGCGGTAAAATCGTAGGACTTCGCCAACATGGACATGGATTTGGAGCAGCTAAAGAACGACTTCCTGCCGCTGATCGCCGGAATCAAGCAGGAGCAGCTGGACGCCGTACCCACGGATGTCCTGCCCCAGATGAGCACACCCAGCACGGCCAGCGGTGCGCCCACCACCTCGTCCTTGAGCTCCTCTTCGCTGAGCCTGAGTAATCCCTGCGACAGTGCTGAGAAAAGGGTATGTACCTAGTCCGTATCACGCGTTACCTATTAGCTACCACCAAGTTGAGGTTAGCAAAAGCCGCCTAATCACACGTGCTCTTGCGGCTGATAACAAACGACCGGCTCAACTCAAATAATCCCCTTTGCCTCCTCAGTGTAAAATTTTGTTTTGGTTTGATTTTGATGCGCTCGTGCTGCGTCCTTATCAAGCGTTTCGAGTTGAGTCGAGTCTCGTGCAAAAGCGTTTGTTATCTTTTTCCCAGTCCAAGGCAAACAAATGCCAGCACACTCACACAGCCAAACAAACAACGAGCAATTGCAAGTGTTGCTGTCTTACTTTCACGGCCCAGTCCAAGATCTTACACTGAAAAAACGCCGTGCGATTTTCTTTATGTTATCATATTTTTCACATTATTCGAAGAGATATTATGAAAGGTATAAGTAATAAATTTCAGAGCTATATAATTAACGTTAAATAACATTAAATCAATTCTAAAATGTGTGACATCAAAAATTGGAAAGCTGTATGTATAAAAATCACTTAACGCAAGACGTTAAATTAAAAATCTACAAATTTTAAGATTAATGGAATTTTCATAATTATTTGATATAGTCGCGTAACATATTTGCATGTTTGAGCAGAGCAAGCTGGTTCTGGGCTGTCGCTACCTCGCTTTTACCTAAGTGAAAGAGCTAAGTCAAGATGGTCTCTTCTCTCCTGGAATTGGAGATCAGCTGCAACTTGCAGCTGCCACTCTCCAGATGAGCGGCAAGAGAGTGTATGTGGTTGTGTGTTTGCTCTCCGTCGTGCTTGAGCTGCTCCTAAAGCCACAGTGGAACCTATGTAGGTTTTCCCGATGAAAAGGTACATCCCCTTTCCGTGGTTATAACAATAACCCATAAAAAATATTATATTTATTGCTATCATTTTGCACTGATAAATATGCAGCTTTTAAAATCTTTATGGCAATATGTGCACTTTATTATAATTATTTTTGTTTCTTTGTTTTTTTACTTACTCTATAGTCACACAAATTGCTTTAACTGACCTTGCAATATAATTTGGGGACATACCGAATATAACTACATACCTTAATTTTAACGTAAATTGGTAAATTTAAAAGCTTTCTATAGACTTGATCACAAATACATTTTAATATTAAATTGAACACTATAAATTCAAATCAAGGAATTGTGATTAAATAAAACGAAATTTATGTTTTTCACAAATGATAACCAATTTAGATGACTCTAATTGGTTACGTTATTATTTATGTGTGCTAAATAAAATTTAAACACGTTTTCAAGTAATTAAAAATGCGAGCTCTAACTTTCTAAGCGGCATGTGTTACTTCTATTTACGGAAGTCTTACTGTATGGAAAGACTGAAACTTCTCCGGCAACCGTGCAAATAAATGTTCGCTTAGAGTGGGCCTTTTGGAGTGGCCACTCTCTCTTGAACTCAACCAGGGATTGGGAATGACATGCACTCATTCAATGCGTCCGTCAATCAAGCAAACGATTGTGTTTGCTGCGGTCGTTGGGGGCACTTAAGACCCCCAGACTCCAGAGACCAGACTCAGTCCCTAGCCCCCTGCTGAATTTCCTCCAGATCAGTTAATGCCCATTTCTGATGCGGGCAAACTATGAAGTGGAAAGTACTTCGCCAAGGCTAGGTGTGGAGTTCAAGTTAAATAATGATGGGGATTTTAAAGGAATACGTTTTCAGATTCGTGGTTCTTTTAAAGATAAATAACATAAATACAAAACATTCTTAATTAGAAAACAGTGTTAACCTTATTTCTCAGGGAATGGTTAAATACTAAATATGAAATTTATGTATATAAATTTATTATAAATTTATAAATTATTTATGATACACTATGAATTATGCGATCCTTTAATTAGATTTATATGCTAATGTTTCTTCTAACATCCATTTTTCCACTTTATCGAGTAGATTATTCTAATATATGCGTGACTTCATAAAACTAACTTTACCAACTAAATAGAAAACTCGTGAATACATTAAAAAAGCGAAAAACACAAAGCGAATTTCTCCATGAAGACTTAAAATTTACTATTATTTGTTTCCTATATATATACATATATGAATTAGTAATTAATCAAGGTATTATAATAACAAGCTTTTATTTTTGAGATATTCTTTTTACCCTTTATACTTTCGAATCGGTAAAACATTCAAAATCACTGAAGCTCAACTGAAAAGAGAAACCTATTAATTTGTAGCTCCTGTCGAATGGCGGACTTATGGCAATAAAAGTGACAGCTGATGAGGAAGTTCCCGCTTGCGGGCATCAATATGTCATCTCCAAAACACTGCACCTAAATGCATTTTCCTACCTTCCATGAGACCATATTTTAAACTCCCATAAATAAGTACATACATATGCATGAAGCCGGGTCTTTGTGTGTTACCCCATGCATGCGACAGGTTGTAATTAGATTGCTTGACACCAAAATAAATGAAAACCCAAAATCGTACGACGCCATTTTGTGTTAGATACCGACGAGACCCGAAACGAATTCTTAGAATCGGCCTTTAATGATGTACAATTAAATTTAATTTGATGAGAATATGCAAGCAAAGCAAAACGAGGAGAAGGCAAAGTGCCGATGGGCAGACTCAGACGTCGGTGCTAGGAAACCCTAACCCCCCAAATAAAAGTCGTTAAATGCACAAGAAAAGTAAAGTTTCTAATTAACTTAATTACCCTGCAATAAAGGCGGTAAATCTTGGAAAATGATTCTCTTTTCACTTTTCTCGATTTTCCTGAAACCAATGCAGTCATCGGTTTTTTTTCAAAATGTCTGGATTTTAAAGCGCCTAGTTAGTCAACCATCCCCTTGTGATTCTATTGAAATCGCAATTAAGATTAAAAATACTCTTTATAATTCGATTTCTGAATCAAGGTAATGATGTCAACATCGATCTGTTTATTACAATTTTTTTTTACTATAAGTCAGTTTTTTAAGTCAAAAAGAGAAGTCTCTTTAGCCGGGGAAATGTATTAAAACAACATTGCATTGCGTGGGGATTACTTCCAATCTATCTTTAATAGTTCCCGAGATCTCTGCATTTAATGGTCTTGAAGAAGATTATATATTAACTTTACTGTGAGCCTGAAACGTTTCTTTTTACCTGTTATTTTCTCTTCATTGAATCTGAAATGTTGTAACGCATTAATAAAAGAACCATCTGCTTGATTTACAGAGCCTCCCCTTAGTTGAGGAATGCAAAAATATATATTCTAAAATATTAATCACTTTATAACTTTAAAGGTGGTTCCATTTAGGGACGTCCTCCTGTTTATCCAAGATATACACATTTTAATTGCTTTTCCGGGCAGTGTGGGCGTAAGGCCGCCCTAATCCATCCATCGACATCCAGTGCGTAATTAAAGTTGACTGCGACTGCGGGATCAGTGCGAATGGACGGAATCGGATTGGAACTGAAAGTGGAAATGGGAGTGGTGAAGTTGTAGGTGTGGTGCTCGTTGGGAACATGTGTACGCTGGTCGCACTCCTGTGCCGGGATTAGGTGCTACACAGGACATAATCCGATCACAAAAAGCGGATTATAACGCACAGCTACAAAAATGCTGCAGCCAGGCGGCAGTGGTAAAAGGAAACCAACTGACGCTACTTTAAAGTAGAACGTTTTTATCAGTGGAGGGGGAATGCAGAGGGCAAAGTTTTATAAGCTGCATAAGTCCTGAGAAACGAGACTGTCTGATTTCCTACCATCCTACGGCAACAGACAGCAGATGTAAGCAGATTTCTGAGTTGCGTCAGCTTGTCAGCTGCCGCCTTGGCACGCCCCCTGATACGCCTACGCCCACGTCCCGGTACCATATCGGTTATAATATTGCTATTCCTGCAACTGGCGTCACGATTTTCGGGCCCCCTGCTGGCTGGAACGTCTTACCGGTTTGTGTATCTACATCAGCGGGGAGTCGCCATTTTGGAAAACACTCGTACTCGTAGTTCGTGCACACTCCATCCAATCCACATATACAAATATATGTACATATTATAGTGTATATGTGTCTGCTTATGCCATGGCCTCCGGGAACAGGAACAATT
This sequence comes from Drosophila yakuba, assembly GCF_016746365.2. Lineage (NCBI taxonomy): Eukaryota > Metazoa > Arthropoda > Insecta > Diptera > Drosophilidae > Drosophila > Drosophila yakuba. The sequence goes on from NC_052530.2 coordinate 7,087,248, forward strand.
GCATCGGGCACAAAAAGAACCGCAAACCGCATCAGCAGCAGCAACAGAAACAGCGGCTGTGACGGCTTTGGCTCCAGAGACCGAGGGCCACCGGCTCGTCGGACCAACGTAACCACAACGCCCTGCCCGGGCCACCGCCAATGCAACCCTCCCACCCGACGCAACCCTCGACCGACGTCTGCACCAGAAGCGCTGGGGTCCAAAATCCGGGGACCAGTCGACAGCTCAGTCCGTTCATTAGTTTGCGGTTTCCTGGTTTCGTTTTGGTTGGCTCCCCGTCTTTTGGTCTCTTAGTCCCCAAGATTTTCAATACTAAATTTATGCTCGCAACATGATTGGGAGTAATAATTCTTATATTTTCCGTTCTGTACCTAGTCAAGTTTCCCAACCCAAAACATTGACTGTAAGCACGAAATCGTAAAACTCGCAAAAGAGAATATCAAAACAGGTTGGCGTTTGGGACCAGAAAGTAAAATGGCGTTTTCTAAGTAGAAATAGCCTTATTTCATTTAACGCCGAAACGCGGGAAAGCTATGGTTAGGGTTAGCCAATGCCAACCGTAGTCGGATCCAAATAACAACTCAGAATGGTATCATCCCGATTCGCTCGTCTATCCTTCAATTTTGTTTATATTTAATCTGCTTCTTGCGTTTAAAGTAAACATTTTATTATTGGGACCAGAAACAGCTGTGCAACTATACTACAAATTGCCAATTTTTCATACAAATGGAGTACAGGTCACATTAAATGGTAAACAGATTATGATTAAGTGATAGCCTTGAAATAGTATTGTACAGAACTGAACTGCTATTAAGTTTCCTTTGATCAGGGAAGTTCGGTAACTATCTTTGAATGAATCTAATCGATCAACTCATTTAACAAACGACCCTTCGCTGTCATTACAATCTCAATGAAGCCGCTGAATATGTCATTCTTGGTTGGAAGTTCCAGTTATCAGCGCCATTACGAATCCCCTAAGTCCCAGAAAAAGGGTCTGCCACATGATGACAGTTCTGTGAAAAAGCATTTTTATTTACATCAACCCAGTCAACTTCCTTCGGTTATGACCTGTAGTTCGCCAGTTGTGACAGCTTTTAATGGGTTCCATCGATTTTCTCATAAAATAAACCAAAATTTTTTTGTTCGTGCCATTTACGATTTCCATACAATTAAATCTTTACGACTGAAGCGATGTGGCTTGAGACATTTGAGCAAAGAAAACGAAGGATACAAAAGTGTAATATTTAATGGGTTCCGTCATCAACATCCCGTTTTATGGGAAGACCTTAAAGTACAGATAGCTCTTCAAATCTTCCAAAAAATATTTCAGAAATATATATTCTGGGAATACCTCAAGCACTTGAGTTCTATCATATACATATACATATACATATATATGTTAGTATATAGGTATAAAATAGGAAATCAAGAGTGCCATCAATCTTTTTCTCAATTGCTGTTTGTGTATCTGTGTAAATTCGTAATAATGGTTTTTATGAAACCATTTCTGTAGAAATGTATATGTATGTACAGTACACATACTTTTTTGGTGGCTTAAATTGCGTTATGAAATGTTATGTCGGGTCATTAGGGCTTGTCCATTAGGTGGTTTTCGGGTGGTTCACCACCCTGTTGGTGATGCTTCAGCTCCAGAGCGGAAATTGCAGCGACGTTGGCCGGATATGTCCGCGATTAAACCGAATGGCCAATGGTCCAAAATGGCGAAGCTTCTCTCGCTTTCTCCGCCCTTTTTCATTGGGTGGAGATACGAATCCGATTTGAAGTGCTCCTAACGATTTGAAATTCGTATTTGGATTGGAATGCTTTTAATTCGTGTACGACGCTTCTCGCTGCATCTGGATATTTACAATTTTATTTATTTATGTTGAAATCGTGGATTGGGTTTGTTTATATGGACATCTGGCGGTGGCCTCGCCATTAATATTTATCAGCTGCTGCACCTTTCCCGGCCCTGCAACTCGGTTCACTCCCCGATGGCGTCGCATAAATCGCAGCAACTTTGGCCCGACACGCCCCTCGAACGCCCCTATTTTCTCTGAACTCGCTTGCTGGGCTCACAAGTTCCAGGTACAATCAAGTTTTTCGCTTTTATTGTGGGGAGTATAATATATTTTATACGGCTCTATCTGCCGCCGTCTTCTGCGCTCCCTTTCCATCTTTTCTACCAATTTATGGCGGCCATTTTGTTGTGGTGGTGTCTTTGAAATTTCAGTTTAGTGCACAGTCTCATAAATATTGCAAGAGCAAGTTTCGTCTTCATCGCTCCCGCTCGATATAAACCTGGGAAATTTATATTAGTGTGCGAGGGAGCCGGGGATTTTATGGGGGGATGAAAGAGAAAAGCATCATAAGGTTCACGAACTATGATGTGCCAGTCTGTCACCTGAGTCCCACTGTTCGGTGAAGAAGTTCTTTTGAGTGCTTTATGTATGTTCCATAAACACGACTGCTCAGTTACTTGTCGGTGAGGCATTTATAAACCTAGTCAATTACATCATATTATCATAATTCGGTTCCATATTGCATTGTTCAACTCCAAAGAATCTCGGAATTTATTCACTCGCCTCTACATATCTGGGAAGCATTTCCAATTTGATTACTTTGATCAGGTGAATGAAGCATATCGAATGGATCCGCCTTGCCCAAAACGGGTAACTGCGGCGAATGAACCTTGAATGAAAAGCGTAGCGAACTACATACAATTACTTTCCATTTGCGTAAATTATACTTTTAAATTAGGTGTTGGCATTTCCTTTAAAGGTACTTCTTCTACCAATCTGATCCGAGATTCTTAGTCACGATTTACGGACAGTCTTAATGATGAATTGACGATTAGCCATTGTCCAAAATGTGGACCCAGCAGAAATCCTAAACGTAATTAATTTTCTGCTTTTGTTGTATCAAAGGATTTTCCCTGTCGTCCGAAAGTTCAAAGTACATGTACGCACACATATACATATGCCCGTGCCATTTGATGTCTGCCGTTTTGTGTTGTAAATTTGCAAAATAAACGAAATTGACGTAGGAGCAACAATAAACAAGTGATGGCCGCCCATCATCAACCGGCATCCAGCCGTCTGAAATCCGAAGAAACTCCAAAAGGACCAGCATCATTGGGCTTCATCTCTATCTGAAATCGCCATTTAACCAGCAGGGCGACCGACCTCCCATGATGCACGTCTCATATTGCACTGATTTATGGCCGGGTCAGTGGGCGGTGGGGTGCGTATGTGGCAGAGGTTGGTTACCAGCGGGTGGAAAACCACCCAAAAGTGCAACTCGTATTCTGCAACTGCACGTCGAACGACATCGACCAGCCACAGGGGTTCCAAAGAGACTGGAAGCTTATTTTTAACTTTCCACAGATTGAATTGAAATAAAGCTTAATTAAATTTTAAGGCTACCTGAACTCTGAGTAACAAGGAATACCTTTATGAGGCCAGGACCACAAAATGGGGCGGTGATTGCCATCTGAGGATATAGTGGAGTCCAATTGGGTGGTATAAATTCACATAGGGTTTACTACATTAACTAAACCAAGATTCATATGTCTGGAAATTAAGTTAACTGTGTACAAAGTTGGTTATATGTAAGTACATACGTCGATCTGGCCACGACCTTTTATCCGTATGAACAATAACTAGATAGATAAAAAGCTAGCGATATAGATAGTTTCTTTCGATTTTTATACCCGTTACTCGTAGAGTAAAAGGGTATACTAGATTCGTTGAAAAGTATGTAACAGGCAGAAGGAAGCGTTTCCGACCATATAAAGTATATATATTCTTGATCAGGATCAATAGTCGAGTCGATTTGTGCATGTCCGTCTGTCCGTCCGTCTGTCTGTCCGTCTGTCCGTCTGTCTGTCTGTCCGTCCGTATGAACGCTGAGATCTCAGGAACTACAAAAGCTAGAAAGTTTAGATTATTTTGTTTAGATATTTTTTCATTTTTTTTATTAGTTTTGTAAATTTTTATCGATTTGCTAAAAAACTTTTTGCCACGCCCACTCTAACGCCCACAAACCGCCAAAAACTGTCAGTGTTGAAGACTCTCCTTCGCACTTCCACTAGCTAAGTAACGGGTATCAGATAGTCGGGGAACTCGACTATAGCGTTCTCTCTTGTTTTAAATTTTATAATTTGTCTTGTCTATTCCTATAGGTATGCCAAAAACATTTGGGCCACGCCTACAAACCGCAAAAGCACTGTCACGCCCACAATTTTTAAAATGTTATTCTTGTATGCGTTATGGGGGTTTGTGTGCGATGAATAGGCGTGGCAATGGCAAGAAAAATACATTTCGATTTAAAAATAGGAACTTGCCCGGTTTGTAGGAGTTACGGTGGGCGTGTAAATTTTTTTTAACGAACTTGCGTTACACTGGCGGCACTAGATTCAGCATGATTATTTTGTTACTCCGTTGGTAACCACTTAAAATTACTTTCCCATAAGAAGATGGCCAGCTAACGTGTCTATACGAGAGCATTACTGATTACCCATAATGAAATCTTTTTGGCTAACAATTAACAAGCTTTGGCCGTGCTGCTTATCTGAAATCTAAACTAAAGATCTATCTAAACTAAAAGATTATGCCAATTATAAAATTTTATAATAGACTTTTAATCACCTGCTGCCTTTTAATCACAAGCTGTTTTTAATCACCCAACTATTGTGAAGTCTAAAGCGTCGTAGGATCGATTCATTGGAGCTGATGTCGAGCAGTTTCTCTAAGAAGGGGTTTTTATCGCGAGTGCCTTCGCCTCGCCATATGTAAAGATCTCTGGCCTTTGACACAGGGGAATTCGTTCTGATGGAGGGTCGTGAGCAACTTAATGGAATTATGGCGGCCTCAGAAAATGGATTTCGAATGTGAAATGTGTCGAAAAGTTGTCAGCTTGGACTTTCAACCGATGCTGGTCTTGTGACAGCGTGAAACCTGTGGAAAAAAAGAGAAAGGGGAGAGTGTGTGCGAGTGAGAGGGTGTGTGGCGCGAACAGTGGCGAACTGCAGTTGTGGAACTTCTTTCATTTAATTTCAGCAACAAAGTTTTCTGTGTGACTAACGAGACTGAAACTTTTTCGAAAATAAATTTGAAATTAAATTTCGCCAAAGCCTTTTAAAGTCCGTTGCCAAGCCAATCGAGAGATGAGAGCAAGTTGGCTGAAAAGCGGGGAAAACTTTTCACAATTTACTTTCATCAAAATTACATCAATCATAAATGCACTCATTCAGTCGTTGTCATGTCGCCATTCCATCAATTCCCATTTCTAGAGCTTCGTGCGGATGTTTTTGTGTGTTGTAGCCTCAGTCTAGTTGCCATTCTGCTGTAGTTGCTCTTGCGGGGTATCCTTTCAACAATTTTTAATTGAAATTGATTTAGAGTTATTTTTGCCTTCGACTTTTTTCCCTTATTTCGGTTTAGCTTCGTGCGAGCGTGCTGTTTTTTGATGTGCGTGGTAACCTAATGGTCTACGTGATTGGCCGCTTTTTGTATAATGGAGGAAAACGGCCAAAAATGTAATGGCTTTAAAATGAAACTTCGTTTTCTCGTATTTCTCATTTGAGGAATAAATATCTTAATCTTAAGCACGAATTTGGAGTAACAGAATGTTGGCGTATTAGACCCAAGTCGACATAGTTTTCCATTTGAGCGACTTGCATGATTGAAAAATCTATTAATTCGCATTACTTGCAAAAAAACATTCTTTAAATTCCTGCCACATGTTGCCCACCATTTATCGGATGGGATGCTACGGACATAGACATACACACACGTTTTAATGGCATACAAATATATATGCATAGCTCTGTAGGTGCGGACCGAGAAAACAAGTTTGCTACCCGCTTCCAGTTGCGTCAAGTCATTGCGATGCGATGGAAACATGGGGGTAGCAGCTGGTTTTTCGCCACATTTATAATGGCCTGCTCTCTGGGCCAGTGCCGCGGGTCTTGGGCAACTCTAAGTGGGTTGCGCGGCACCGATCCGAACCGCCGAACACCAGCCGAACCCAACCGATCCAAGTCCGATGCGCGTCCGAGACGTGGCGAGAAGCTCGCGGGGATGGAGACAGCCTCATGATGAATGGCTTTCAAGTGGGACGCAGCCTTCTGGGTACCGAGACGCCTCCACGCCGACACGCCCTGCACACAGCTCCACTGGTCGGCCGCCCACTTACAGTGTACGCCAAAATTATAGTTGTGGGAGTACGAAAGGCAATAAAAGTATGAGTTTCGATGTATGATATAAATGCATTTGCTTGTTATTAGCTTTTATGTCAGACAACCTTGTATATTCGGAAACTCGGTTGTTTGTGTGCACCTCCTTAAATTGTTAAGCTCGTATTTTCGAAACAGCGGCCTAAAACTTGTTAGTCATCGGGCACATTACGCATTACGTTTGTTCCATAAATTCAGGCTGTACTTATTTAGAATCACTAAAAACACTGTTAAAAAAACTTTGCCAGGTGTGGGGTTCGAACCCACGCTCTCTCACGAGAACCAGAGCTTAAATCTGGCGCCTTAGACCGCTCGGCCAACCTGGCTATGTGTTTTCACTAATTCTAAGTACTTTATACCCAGAAAGGAAATACGATTGTATATTCAGTACTTATAACCTTTTGAACCTCGTTTTAAGCACTGCTTCCCTCCTAGAAATTGATTTCGTGATGTGTATAGACTCCACAAATTATGTTAAACATATTACACTAACCGCAACTGTACTTGCCACAAAATGGATGTTTCTTGTATGATTTATGAGCGCCCGCCGAGCCGTTTCGAAAGTAGCGAACTGAACTGGCTCTGGAGAAAACTGAGGCAGGCGAAACTTTCTTTCGGACAGAAGATGGATCGCCGGATCGACTGGGATCCATGTGCTAAAATAATGTGCGCTGCAGTTACACCCAGTCAGAATCCCTATTGCTCACCTCCCCCTCTGCCGGCGTTGCAATGTCCGGACTCGAGTCCGGATTTCGGTTCTCCTTCGGCCTGCCGTGGCGCATTCATCAATGTCCGTGGCGCTTCCGTTGCTATATATGTATTCACTGTACTTTGTACTCTGTGGGGCTGCATGCAAAGCGCTCGCACACCAATGCAACAATCTTTATCGAGCACAAACATAATCAATCAATTGGATTTATGTGCTCCAACTGAAGATAAATCTAATCAATCTTCGCCCAGCGACATTCGGAGACAGAGTTGGGGACGCCCGGCAATGGAGGCCATGGGGAGACGTTGGCTACGCTTCGGAATCGCAGCTTTTAGCTTCAGCATCGTCCACAGTTTATTATTCAGCCCCTCTCAAAAGTGGTTGCTATTAATTGTAAAGAAGATTCGAGGCTGCGACGTTGAGACGTTGATCTTGGCCACTTGTGTTGAGTAAATGTAATTTCCGGTCTCAAAGTTCAAGGCAGATAAGCCTCTCGACCGATAAGGTGGATGGATGGCTTACATAACTCCTTAAATCTAATCTATTATTATATCTTTTTACGCTAATTTCATGTCATTTCATTCGATATTATTTGATTATAGTTATTGCAAATGGACTTAAGCCATAGTTTTTGACGGTTTCGAAATTTAGCCCAAATTAAATTGAATGCAAAAATATTTTCATCGTCTAATACGTCGGAAGATTATATTTTGGGAATTACGCTCATAAATCGTTCGTCAGCGTTATCTTGGTGGAAAAAAAAAGATAAGATAGAGAGATTGTATAGCGCAGTGAAAGTACTGTCCTTCTATAACCTGGGCCTTCTTTTATAGCTTAATAAGCCTGTAATATAAATTATCCGAAGAGCCCTATCTAAAGATTTACTGTCGATTGAAGGATACTTTTAATAGAGGTTTTTAAATGCTGTAGCGAGACAAGGTTGTACAAATAAAAACTAGATATATGACCACTATTATATTAAATTAACTCAAATAAAAATTAACTCGAAAAACAGATTAGTAACGAATGGTTCTTTCTTATTTTTATTGCAGTCAGAGTCAAACTCTTCCGCATCAGCAAAGTTCACCCTATTCAAGTGCGTTTACTGCGCTCAACTCCTCGGATCCAATGATCGACCCAAATTGCTAGAATGCCTCCACGTGGCTTGTGCCCAGTGCGTGAGCACCAAGTTCTCGGAGCTGGACCGCTCGCTGCCACCATTGATCCATTGTCCCGTATGCGACAATGCGTCGCAGCAGGAGTTTATCGTGGACAACCAGTTCCTCATCGAGCAGTGCACCGCCGGAGACAGTGGTGATGGGGTCGGTCTTCTGGGCTTGCCAGGCGAAGGTCAGAAGAGCTCCGCTGCGGCGAGCATCCAATGCAGCAGCTGTTCCGATGGTGCAGTGGCCACGTCGTGGTGCGTTGACTGCTCGGAGTACATTTGCGACAGTTGTGTGCAGGCTCACCAGCGCCTGAAAATCACCAAGGACCACACGATCAAGCCCAAAGACGAGGCCAACAACGAGCAGCTGGCCGGAGCTGCCGGGGTGGACAAACTGCACATGTGCCAGTTGCACCCACAGGAGAAGCTTTCGTTGTTTTGCGAGACCTGCGACAAGCTTACTTGTCGTGATTGTCAGTTGAGCGACCATCGGGATCACAAATACAAATTTGCCCACGAGATTGCCACGGAGTCAAGACAGGCGCTGTCCACCCTTGTTTCCGAAATCAACTACAAACGCTTCCTTCTCTCCTCGGCTACCAAGGTGATTGATGACCGCCAACAGCTGATCCATGACAAGAAGAAGGACCTCATCAAGGAGATCACAGCCATGGCGGTCAAGATCACCAATACGGTTAATACCCGAGGCAAGCAGCTAATCATGAGATTAAACGAGGTGTGCGACAGTAAACTCAAGGTGCTGGTGGAAAAGAAGGAGACGCTACAATTGCTGTCTGACAACACGGACCACTGCATCGATTTCATGCAAAACGCTTTGGAGAAGGGCAGTGATTTCGCTATCCTCTCGAGCAAAAAGTCTCTGGTGCGTCACCTGCAGAAGCTCAAGTGCCAAAGGGCGGATATCCCCAACCCGGAAATCCCAGTGCGCATTCAAGTTCAGCTTAACCAGGTTTCCGATCTTCAGAAGGTAATCTCGCAGCTGGGCATCATAATCGTTGATGGCAAACCATATCCGCCCACGCCCTCGCCCAACGGTACCCCTCAGCCGCAGCACCCACCTCGCCAGCCTCCCAGCCCGAACATGGCGCCACCCCTGCGTCCTGGTCTTCCACCCGGAATGCCCGCTGGCCTCTCGCCGAACGGACCGCCCGTCAACTTTGGACCGCAGAACGGACCGCCGCTCTACAGCAATGCTGCCCAGCAGCAGTTCAACAATCTGTCCATGAGTCGCTCCTTTCCGGGTGACGGGTCAGGTAAGGGTATGAATGATTTATATTTTTATTTATTTTTACAACGCCAACTAGAGTATAAAACAAGAGAGAACGCTATAGTCGAGTTCCTCGACTATCTGATACCCGTTACTCAGCTGGTGGAAGTGTGAAGGAGAGTCTTAAACACTGGCAGTTTTTGGAAATTTGTGGGCGTTAAGGTGGGCGTGGAAAAAAAGTTTTTTTGCAAATCGATAGAAATTTACAAGACTAATACAAAAATGAAAAAATATCAAAACATTTTTCAAAAGTTTGGGCGTGGCAGCTTTGGGCGGCTTGTGGGCGTTAGAGTGGGAGTGGCAAAAAGTTTTTTGGCAAATCGATAGAAATTAAGAAGACCAAAACAAAAATGAAAAAATATTAAAACATTTTTCAAAAGTGTGGGCGTGACAGTTTTGGGCGGTTTGTGGGCGTTAGAGTGGGCGTGGCAACATGAATCGACAAACTTGCGCTGCTTCTATGTATTGGGAGTCTGTATGCTTAATCTCAACTTTCTAGCTTTTGTAGTTTCTGAGATCTCGACGTTCATACGGACAGACAGACGGACATGGCCAGATCGACTCGGCTATCGATCCTGATCAAGAATATATATACTTTATATGGTCGGAAACGCTTCCTTCTGCCTGTTACATACTTTTCAACGAATCTAGTATACTCTTTTACTTTACGAGTAACGGATATAAATAGAGAGAACGCTATAGTCGGAGACAAATGTTAAAAAAAAACAAGAGAGAACGCTATAGTCGAGTTCCCCGACTATCTGATACCCGTTACTCAGCTAGTGGAAGGGAGAAGGAGAGTCTTAAACACAGTTTTTGGCGGTTTGTAGGCGTTATAGTGGCGTGGCAGAAAGTTTTTTGGCAAATCCATAGAATTTTACAAAACTAATACAAAAATGAAAACATTTTTCAAAAGTGTGGGAGTAGCAGCTTTGGGCGGTTTGTGGGCGTTAGAGTGGGCGTGGCAAAAAGTTTTTTGGCAAATCGATAGAAATTTACAGGACCAATACAAAAATGAAAAAATTTCAAAACATTTTTCAAAAGTGTGGGCGTAGCAGCTTTGGGCGGTTTGTGGGCGTTAGAGTGGGCGTGGCAAAAAGTTTTTTGACAAATCGATAGAAATTTACAAGACCAATACAAAAATGAAAAAATATCAAAACATTTTTCAAAAGTGTGGGCGTGGCAGTTTTGGGCGGTTTGTGGGCGTTAGAGTGGGCGTGGCAACATGAATCGATAAACTTGCGTCAATGTCTCTGGAATCTGCATGCTGAATCTCAACTTTCTAGCTTTTATAGTTTCTGAGATCTCGACGTCCATACGGACGGACAGACGGACGGACAGACGGACATGGCCAGATCGACTCGGCTATTGATCCTGATTAAGAATATATATACTTTATATGGTCGGAAACACTTTCTTCTGCCTGTTACATACTTTTCAACGAATCTAGTATACCCTTTTACTCTACGAGTAACGGGTATAAAAATTAGTGTTGGGCATTTAACATTTGGAAACAAAAACTTACGCTGCGTCTATTTCTCTGAAATCTGCTTGCCTTATCTCAATTTATAGCTTTTATCGATCGAGGCGTTCATACGGACAGATGGACATGGCCAGATCGACTCGGCTTGTGATTCTGATCAAAAATACATATACTTTATAGGGTTGACAACGCTTTCTTTTCAACGAATCTAGTATACCCTTTTGATCTACAAGTAACGGGTACAATAAATAACCCAAACTATTGCTCTAAAATACAAAGTGTATTAAGTTTCGTTCGCCAAAGTTTTTTATTATTTCAATGATTTAGTAACATACCAACTGCACGGAGGAGCCAACAAGCTTTCCCAGAAAGACTCTACCTCCTTCCAGACAGTGGCAGTTATCATTTGGCGAACAGCTTTGTAATGGAATTTGTAATTTTGTCTGCGTTGCAGTTCGCTTCGGGGGAATGCCTCCAGTAGGCATGCAGCGACACGGACAACCGCACGTGAGCTCCTCCACGCATCCGCAGAATATGGGTAAGTGCCAAAGGCGAACTTTGAAGTACCGGGCAAGGTGAAAAATTAATTTTCTCTTCGCGCAATTTCAGACATCAGCCTGCGGGGCCTGCTGAACAACCAGGCGGCACAGAGCCCGAATGCCCACATGGCATTCAATGGACCGCCCAGCTATCCGGGTGGGCCGCAAGGAGCCCCGGCTCCGGCGCACCAACCGATGGGTCCGCAGATGCGTCCGCATTTTATGCCCGGCCAGCAGGGTTTCTCGCAGGGCGGTGGTCCAGGAGGCGGTCCGCGAGACGCCAACTTTATGAACAGCAACGCGCGCTTCCAGTCGCAGTATCAGCGTATGGCCAACCACGCTCAGCAGGCGGCGGCTGCAGCGGCCATGGCCGGAGCGGCGGGGGGCGGAGGCGGCCAAATCCCTTCGCCGGGTGCACTGCAGCGACCCCAGATGATGTCCAATCCCATGCAGAATGTGAGTGCCATGCAGAATGTAAGTCTACAGAGCAGAACTTTCATAATAGCCAATGCGGAGAATTAATCTTTTCCCTATTTTTCGTTCCACATCCACAGTCGTTGGGGTTTCATGGGAGCCAGGCTGGCTTTAATACCGGCCCACCGCAGACCTCCCCGCAGTTAAGCGGCGGAGGCATGCACAGCCTGGCCAAGTGGCACATCCCGCAATCCGCTCAACAGTCGAACAGTGAGTAATTGAATTAAACCCCTCGAACCCAGTTGATTTACTTTGGTTATCTAAATTATTATTCATCCATATTTCAGTTTAGTGAAATTTTCAAATGCTTTTGACAAGGTTCTCTAATTACTCATCAAATATTTTGCCTCTTATTTTAGTGTGTTCGCAACAAGGTCCCCTTTTGCCTTTTGCGAATGGTCGCCAGACATCGGAAAATTTTAAAATCTCACTCAAATCCCCAAACACGCTCAAAAATAGCACCCCGCCCAGCCTGGGGGGCGGTGGTGCGGGTCACCCGGGCCACGGAAACGGCTCCTCCAGCGCCCAACTGAACGCAGCTGCCCTGGGATTGGGGCCAGCCGTTTCGATACTCTCTAACGTCACCTCGACGAATCCAAAGACGCCCAGTCCCAGCACTCATGAGGTGGGTCTTTATATTGGTGTTTTAAAAATCTTTCGCTAATCTCTTCATCATAATAGAACACCAAGGACTTCACCGAACCCATTGACAAGGTGCGGGATGACTCAATCAACGATCTGATTGCAACCATAGCCAAGCTAGACTCAAATGGGGTGCAGGTGTTGCCGGAGGGTCGCACAAAGACCACCTCGCCACAGGTGCACAGCTCTACGGATCTGTCCAACACACAGGAAGGTAAGTTCACCCACCGCGGTCCGTCTGTAGATGCTTCATGTGCGTGTGGCGTTGTAGTTGCCGAATTTCATGTTAGAGTCTTATCCAAACGGTGGAGGAATCACTTTGTTTACGTCTTTGAATGCTTGTTACCTACTTATGTTCAACCATCAGCCCTTAATCCGTTTTAGTTTTAAATTTTGGTGTAGGTTGAATACTGTTTTGTGTGGAGTCTTCTTTGTGGTAGGGAACGCTACGCTGCATCATTACCATTAGTTTTGCTTGCGGGCTTACCAAATAAAATTCTAAAATTCTCATAACTTTGCTCTCTTTATTTCTATTTTCAAAATAAAATCGATTTCCAAATAAAATCCAAACGCGCCATAAACGAACGACACGAATAAATTACTAACAATTACTGAATCAATTCTAAACCAACACTCCAACACACTCAAACCAACTCGTATTAATCAACAACAATGCGTACACGACACACTCACATGAACACACACCCGAACCATGAATGCGAACAAAAAAACTAATCATATCAGTTAATAATAAAAACGAACAAAAAGATGATCCCAACGAGGACTGGTGCGCCGTCTGTCTGGATGGAGGAGAGCTGATGTGCTGCGACAAGTGTCCCAAGGTTTTTCACCAGAACTGTCACATCCCCGCGATCAGCTCGCTGCCGGACGAAAGCGAGAGCTGGCAGTGCCTGCTGTGCGTTAACCTCAAGGAGCTGACCAAGGCGGAGGGAAGTGAAAAGAACTCCTCGGGCGAGCTGAGCGCCCTGGAGCTCCGCATCCTGCAGCGCATCTGTCTAGAATTGTACTGCCAGTACGAACAGAGTCTCAATTTCCGGGAGCCGGAGTCGCCAGCCAATACATCCTATTACGAGATTGTTTCCAGGTAACTTTTTGCAAAACTTTTAGATCAGTAAGATTGTATCTCCTGATCAAGGGTATACATATATGATTGAAAATTTTATATTTTAATATTTAAATGCCCATTACAGTCCCATGTCGTTAGATGTTATTCGCACCCGCCTGGATCCATCCAGTCCCAACCACTACAAGGATATCGCAGGCTTCGTGTCCGACGTGCGTTTAATATTCTCCAACACGTACCTCTTTTATCAGGTGAGATTAATAGTAATACAGCATAATAGCAATCCCTACTTATGACCCAATTTTCGGCTAGGAGGACACGAAAACTTACTCCAATGCCAAGTATTTGGAAAACTTCTTCGAGGAGCAGCTAGCTAAGTGGTTGCCGCAATTTGAGGGCAGCAAGCCACTAAGTAAGCGCAATACCTCAAACTCCCCGGCGCTGTTAGGTGTGAATGCAACTGGTTCGCCGTCGCCCATCGAAAACGGAAGAAAAAGCTGCGGCTCGGCATCATTAGGTGACAGCGATGGTGGCTGCTTGCCGGCCAAGAGGGCGAGACGATCGGCGCACGAATAGAACGAGCTAATGCCCGGAGGGAAGGGCACAGACGGAGAGCAGCCAGCGGAGACGGGACAAGAACGTAGCCAGGAGGAACAGCAGCCGCTTCCAGGTTTCCTAGAGGAGATGGACCTGGAGATGCCGCAGCGGCCGCACAGCTTGGGCAGTAATGTAATCCAAGAGAGCGCCGATTATGTTCTTCAGCTATTGCACGCGTACGCCGCAGCGTTTGGACTGTAGATGCACATGCTACATATCCAATTTGTCCGCTAACGTAGAGTTTGTTGTTTTTAAGCAACTAGACCTAAAAAAGCAGAGGTGCTCGTTGAACTTTTGTGTTTCAAAATATTTATAAAAACTCAGTTGTAAATAGTAAAACCAAGCCAGTCATTCGATATGATTTTATTTTTACGTACAATGGAATTAATTAAATCCTTGGGCGCTCGAAAATGGAAAAGAGATATGTTTAGCTACATTTTAAGTGTTGAATATCCATAAACATTGATATAAATATAACTATAAATATGTATACCTTTCTTTAGGGATTCACTAGAGATTAAAGTGATTAGGTGTAAGTGTTCAAGTTCGAGTGAATTTGTCATCCTTTTTTCACCGATTTTTGTTTTGGATGAAACCCATTCTAACTTATCTTTGTTGGAATTGTATTTACTTTTGTGATAGCGAAAAACAATAAGATGAACAAATTACCGATTATTCATATATATTATTATTACCATTAAATTAAACACTGTGGCGAAGTTCTACAAATATTTCGAATTTGACATATACGATATTTATTGACCGCTAACCATCTATCGGTAGAATCTAATTAGGACACCCATGTGCAGCCCTCAGCTCCTGCTCACCCAAAAAACAGCATACATTCGTATACCACTTAAGAAGACGCTTGAAATAAGTTAGCTGCATTCTAGCCCTCTAAGTTTCGCTGATGAATCAAACCCTTAAAATACGAGTAAGCAAATTTGATGTTTGAATGTTGTACGTTTGACGTAATAGCATACAGTAGGTGTAAGGAGTAACTAGCTCTATTTATTACCAATCGATCGGCGGGACCGCCGCAGGAGATGTACATAATGATCTATACATATTTCCGAAAAAGAATCAATATTTCATATATATATATATATGTATAAATTTAACCGAGCGTGTATGTAGTTTTTTATAATGCCGGATCGAAACTAAAATAAAACCAAATCAGCTAAGGTCGATATTTTCATAAATGTTTTCAATGCGAGACACAAAGATCAGACACGAACAGAATTAACACTGGACAACTACAAAAAATATATTACAACTAGACGCTAAAACGTCAGCTCCTCCTAATAACGCCACAATAGGGAATATATAGGGGCGCAAACATATTAATGAAATTAAATAGCCATGCATAAATGTTTGTACGACGTTCCCGATTAGCGGACGTTCATGTGTGCTATCCTATTGCAAAACGAAAGAAAAGCAAAATAGATCATGCAGGGCATCTGCTAATGTTTGTATGATAAATGTGAAACTATGGAAATTATTTTATCTGTTTTAGCCGTAAGTTTTACGATAACTAATGATTAACCATTGTATATTAATGTACTACTTACTATCGAGTGGATTACTGAAATAATAAAAAACTTCCTGTAACTTCTCGTATATCATTTATATAGCAAAGAATCCGTCCTCCCGCAGATATTGCTCCTCTCTTTGGGGCTACAAGAGAAATCTCTCGTCGATGAGAGTCTTGCGGGAGATGTTGCGGCGCACCCAATGGCGGAACACATGGCGCAGTAACTGAATAAGATTATGAATCAATTATTTTGTAAATCATTTTTAAAATGATATCCTACTATGTTCAAAGCACAAGCCCCTGCAGCTGCAATCAACAGATTAGAGGACAAGAGGAAGATTGACAGCACCAAGAGGAGTTCCAGGACAAAGATGTGTAAATGGTTACCCAACAGGAGAACACGGGAGAAGCTGAACGAATCGTCTATGTAAAAGGTACCCCTGTCTGAGATTTTAAAGGATGTAATATCTAAAAGGGCAAAATCGAATAAGGTACTCACTTTCCGTAATGTAGTTGTCAGTTTCGCAGTTCAGCAATTGCTCCACAAACGACTTCTCCTTAATAATGTAATCCATGTCCTTGATGGCCTGTCACAAATATAAGCATAAAACTTACTACTTAAGATACAACTGGACCCACAAACAGCATAAATAGTTTGGCTTTGTGAGTTGCTTGGTATTCTAGATTCTAGATGCGCGTAAGTGTGACGTGGTCTAAATATCTAGTTTTCAAAGATCCTTAGATCTCGACTAGTTATCCTGATCCAGAATATAAACCCTTCTTTCTAACTGTTACATACTTTTCTACGAAACAAGAATACACATTCCATCTACTGAAAAAACGAAATGTTAGACTTTAAGCTCACATGGTCGATAAAGGCGCAGAAGAAGCGATTGACGCTGGCATAAGCAATGGAGGTGCGTTCCATCTGTCCATCGATGCTTGGTACAATGTCCTTTTGATAGAGCATGGTCTGCGAAAGGGTGCCGGTAAGACTACGCTGGAACGGAAGCAGGAGTCGCTCCAGGTAGATGCTGAAGTAAAAACACTCTGTTAATTTTATCCTCTTTGGATTTATATAGAAATCTTACTGAAGGTTTCTGGGAGGCAGGATAACGTACGCCTGCTTGTCCGAGTCCATTAGCAATCCCCTTCGCCCACTCATGGTCTGGGTCCTCTGCAGCTGCAAAATCATCGAGGACATATCCGTATCGGCAAAGCCGTGAGGAGATCGTCCGTGGATGTAGTACCCAAATCCTGGCTCCGTCAGTGAAAACAGAGATATGTTGGCCAGACTGCAAAGGTCGATGAACTTCTGGAGGGGATTCGATACAAATAGTTGGTGGCCTATTATCTGAAGTAGATATGTCAGCAGATAAGCCGCTGCTATTAGGCAGCAACGTAGAAAAATATCACCCCTGGTAAAACTCTCGAGGAACTGATATCCAGCGATGACCACAAATACCTGACCCAAGGTGGAGTACTTCTGGGCCACACTCAGGCGAATCCAGGCATTGGCTGTGAAGAGGACTCGCCAGGTGGAGACGCTGCTTTCGGCCACAAAGGTGCGCACGCTAGAGCAGAGAGAGGAGCTGTCCAGATTTAGGCGTTGTCCCTCGCAGCTGCTCCGCGGCCTTTCCCAGTCGATGAGGAAAAGTTCCAGCTGGCTGGAGCGCCACAGCTGAACGGCCAGAAAGAGGAACTGCAGCAAAAGGGCGGGATAGAGGAGAATTTTCAGCATGCGGGAATTGGAGGCCTGTAGCAACAGGAGCAGCAGAACACTCGCCAGCAGAGCATATGCCACATTTCCGGCCAGCTGCAGGAGAAACTCTAGAAGACTGCTCATTTGATAGAGGTCCGCCTTTCTCCTTCTTCTCAGATTCTGGAGGCGGAAGACTGCAGCTGCAAAGGCCAGCAAAAGGAGCAGAGGCAGCGCCACCTCTAGGATCAGCCAATCCCACCCACGTTTTACTTGGTCGTAGCTAATCTTCAGGCTGAATGGGTACAGTTGAGAGAGGGATGTATTTCTCGATCCCATCTCAATGTGCCGGTATCGCAGGCGAATAAGAGGCAGACCCACTCTATCTGGCTGATCCCTGTCCAGCGTATAACGAATATCGATGTCCTCCACATATCGCAGTGAGTAATATTGCTGGAGTTTGTGGGCATCCTCATAGTGGGGCATGGTCTGGTGAAGATGATTATTGCGCGGAGAGGCGGAGATTAACTGGAATCGCTTCACCAACTGCCACTCCTCCTGCTGGGGTCGCTAATCAGGGAAATTCAGGAATTAGGATAAAAAGTTCTATTTTTTTAATATACCACTCTCCTCACCTGGTTTTCCGGCGTTAGGGTCTCAATGAGTACAGGTAACTGGTGAAAAAAAAACTGCCAGTTACTGCTAAAGTTTAGGAAAACGGTGAGAAACTCGTCGTTGTGCCGCTGGTTGGCCAGATCAATGAGTCGCTCTAGGGTCAGCTGGCAAGATACCTCCGACTCCCTTTCGGGTAGAGCCATTCGGAGGCTTGGCGCCTTCTGTTGGCACATATTCAGTATCTCCGGATGAAAGGCACCCCACCGTTTGAGTCCACCATCCAGCCCAAATGTGGTACTGAAAAGCCGCAACTCTTTGCGGTCTGGCAGTTGAAGCGTCTTCGAGAGCAGCTCCTTGGTAACCCGACCCTTCTTGTAAAACAGGAACGGCTGCAGGGATCGCACCTGCTCCCCGGAGTGGGCATACTTCATCACCACATCAGAGACCTGGGTAAGCAGAAAGGCGCTGCATGGCGAGTGCTTTTCCAGGGAGAAGTGGGAGAGCACGCACAGATTGGCCAGCTGCTGGCAGGCGGTATCGTTTCGCAGTGTCAGGCAGAAAAAGGCAACGAACTTGAGGTCACCGAAGTGGCTGGGTACACTGGAATCCGGTGCGGTAGTGCCCTGCCAGAAGGCATTGTAGTGCACATACGGGCGGAGCAGGGTGCTAGCCAAGCAGAAATCCTGATACCGGAAATTGTGCGTCATATCGCAGGAAATGCAGTCTCCCTCTCTGCTCATCGGATTCGTCTGGGTCAGTATGATCCCGGAAATGAGTGGATGCACTGGCAACTGGTTGGCGAAGGCAGACGTGGAGTTCAAGTACCGATATTTGCACTGGTTGGAAGGTCGGGGCTGGGGGAGCCATACCGAAGTGCAATTGTCGGTCCTGTCCGGAGTGCAAATCTCATCGCAGGTGGGCCACGTCTTGCCTCGCTCATAGATGGATAGATGACCATCCGGGCACTTGCAAGAGAATTCTGGATTGACAATAGACAAGACTTTATAATTTCATTAACATAAAATCTTTCTTCTAGCCATATCTCAAGGCCTGAAAACGCCTTTCCTGCCTTTATAAATTTACTATGTAGGTGGAATTAAAAATGGTATACTGATTTTATATAAATGCCTTAAAACGGTTTAAAATTGTGACAAAATTATTAGTTACGCACACTTTCATATTTCGGTCATTTAATAAATAACTGATTACAATTACCCTTATTTTTATGAAAACGAACAATAGGAAAATCTTTAAATATCAATTAGAACAGTCAAAATCATAAAACAATGCATTATTTATACTAGGTCAATTGATAAGTCCCCGGCCTACCACGGTTAAAAATTATTTTAAAACTAGAGAGAATGCTATAGTCGAGTTCCCCGACTATCTGATACCCGTTACTCTATTGGAAGTGCGAAGGAGAGTCTTCAACACTGACAGTTTTTGGGGGTTTGTGGGTGTTGGAGTGGGCATGGCAAAAAGTTTTTGGCAAATCGATAGAAATTTACAAAACTAATACAAAAATGAAAAAATATCAAAACATTTTTCAAAAGTGTGGGCGTGGCAGCTTTGGGCGGTTTGTGGGCGTTAGAGTGGGCGTGGCAAAAAGTTTTTTGGCAAATCGATAGAAATTTACAAGAGTAATACAAAAATGAAAAAATATCAAAACATTTTTCAAAACTGTGGTCGTGGCAACTTTGGGCGGTTTGTGGGCGTTAGAGTGGGCGTGGCAACATAAATCAACAAACTTGCACTGCGTCTATGTCTCTGGAGTCTGTATACATAATCTCAACTTTCTAGATTTTGTAGTTCCTGAGATCTCGACGTTCATACGGACAGACGGACATGGCCATATCGACTCGGCTATTGATCCTGATCCAGAATATATATTCTTTATATGGTCGGAAACGCTTCCTTCTGCCTGTTACATACTTTTCAACGAATCTAATATACCCTTTTACTCTACGAGTAACGGGTATAATTAGATCTATATGATTTATAGTAAGCCCTAACACTTAAAAAGCAAATGTATAAATTTGTCAGCTGTGGGTTCATAAGTTTGTGAGTTATATCATTTCAAGTGAAGCTACTTTTGCTATTGTGATGAAAATGGATAAAATAGAATTTTGCGTGTTGATAAAGTACTGCTTTTTGAAGGGGAATAAAACAATTGATGCTGTACTTGGCTTGATATTAAGTTTTCGGACACTGCCCTAGGTAAATCAACCATGAAGGACTGGTATGCTAAATCTAGACGTGGTAAAATGAGCACCGAGGACGGTTAACGCAGTGAACGCCCAAAACATCAGATAATTCATGAATTATTGGGTCCGAAATAACGGACGTGGGTCAACAAACTTGCGCTGCGTCTATGTTTTGGAAACGGTATGCTTAGTTCCAACTCTCTAGATTCTATAGTTCCTGAGATCTCGACGCTCATACGGACAAACGGATATACGGACATGGCCAGATCCTGCTTAAGAGTATATATACTTTATATGGTCTTTTTGCCTGTCACATACTTTTCAACGAATATAGTTTTTCCTTTTACTCTACGGGTAACGGGTATAAGGTGTTAGGTGTCCGAAGTTGATGTAAATAAATCTTGATTTCAGCGACTTAAAAAACATATATGTATGTATGTATATCGTAAAAAAAGACGTGTCGCATTGAAAATAGATTAAAACAAGAGAGAACGCTATAGTCGAGTTCCCCGACTATCTGATACCCGTTACTCAGCTAGTGTAAGTGCGAAGGACAGTTTTTGGCGGTTTGTGGGCGTTAGAGTGGGCGTGGCCAAAAGTTTTTTGGCAAACAGATAGAAATTTACAAGACTAATACAAAAATGAAAAAATATCAAAACATTTTTCAAAAGTGTGGACGTGGCAGCTTTGGTCGGTTTGTGGGCGTTAGAGTGGGCGTGGCCAAAAGTTTTTTGGCAAATAGATAGAAATTTACAAGACTAATACAAATATGAAAAAATATCAAAACATTTTTCAAAAGTGTGGGCGTGGCAGCTTTGGGCGGTTTGTGGGCGTTAGAGTGGGCGTGGCAACCTGAATCGACAAACTTGCGCTGCGTCTATGTCCCTGGAGTCTGTATACTTAATCTCAACTTTCTAGCTTTTGTACTTCCTGAGATCTCGACGTTCATACGGACAGACGGACAGACAGACGGACGGACAGACGGACATGGCCAGATCGACTCGGCTACTGATCCTGATCAAGAATATATATACTTTATATGGTCGGAAACGCTTCCTTCTGCCTGTTACATACTTTTCAACGAATCTAGTATACCCTTTTACTCTACGAGTAACGGGTATAAAAACTCGCTTAAAATCTATATCGCAAAACAATAATAAGGTCCTTGCCCCTTCACATGACACCCCTTTGACTTATGTTTGATCAATACTACCACTCACTGTCGGGTTGCAAGTTTCCGAGAGCCCCATCTCCGTTGCCGACCTCATTGCAGGGCACACAATCGAATAGGTTGAGGTTGTAGAACTCGTTCTTGAGGCACTGCGTCGGATTCTGGAATCGAAAAGTGTGAGGCGTTGGCACCTGCGAGGGATTTGTGGTCGTGGTGGTCAGCGCGCAGTTAGCCACTGGACTGTGCAAGCCGCTCCAGAAAAGGACACAACACCAGTTGATAGCCCGGAAGAGGCACATCATCCTCATCCTGTTTTGTTTTCTGGAGTTACTGCTTGCTCCTCAAAATTCGAGAGGGTACTGAATTCCCTGAGCTATTTCAGCTGCAATTTAGAAGGCGTCCAGGAAGGCAAGTAAACAAGTGGAGTAGTGGAGGGAGCGGTGTTGCTATAGCTACCCAACCCCCCGATTTCTACCGGCACGCATGCAAAATGGCCATTATCCGGGGGGTTGGCCCAGGTGCTCGGTCCGTCGACCAATGTCCTGTGACCAGGAGGCCACCTTAAGTGTAATGAGTCCTGGATTTCCTTTTTGATTTCAGCACTTTGCGTGCTTAAAATTGTGATTGCCTTTATTATGAGCATACTTTCTTAGGATTTTGCATTCATTTTGTACCCAAATATAGCTAGGACTAATTTAGAAATTGAATCCAACGCATTATTATCGGGTTATTACATTAATTGTTCTCCTTTCTTTTGCATTTTTAAGTTTTGATGGTTATTGTTCTTAAGTGAATTGTAAAAACAATGAGGGAGAGGGAGACCGAGCTTATATACATATTAAACAAATTGGTAAGGTAAAAATTAATTCACCCGGACTTTAAATAAAAATTATTGTAATGTCCAAATGAAAAATATCTTATTTTTTTTAGTTTTCTTTATTGTTATTATTTTACATAAATAATTTTTAAATTTACGTAAATTAATTAACACAAATATATATTTTGTTTTATTTTGACAAGTTTGGAATTTTAGAATTTCTTAACAGATAGCTCCGACTTAAACTAAATTTATGTTGAATATTAAATAAACCAATACACATATTTCATATTAAGCTTTTAATACATTTCTAAAATGTAATTTTTATATTATTATAATTTATTATATACCCTTACCTATTATTATATTTTATTTTAGCGGAAAATCGTTAATTAGGCCGTTACATGAATATGAGTTTGAGTTTTGCAAAAGCTCATAATATTGGTTGTACTAATCAAAACTTAAACAGTTCTATAGAGGAAGATTTATATGCCTTAAATGACATTGTTTTCACACCAACATTTATTAAATTATTTACCTATTTAATAATGGTTAAAACATTCCTAGTCAGGCATTAAGCTGTCTTTTGTTTTTAGAGCTTTCGGCTGCGTCGTGCGACGGTCACACTAATGGCCTCCCCCACTTCTTCCTTGCAAGGACAACACAATTAGGCGGCGGACACATACAGTTTTTTCCCTCGATCCGTGGCCGCCAGTTAGCCCAGTCTCGTCCCCCGACCGACAAGTGATTCCCGACAGCAGCCGTTGGCCATTCGAATACAGGATGCTTCACTGGCGCCACACAGGTTAAGCTATTGCAGTCCCAGACGAAAATGAACAATTTGGTGAGTGGGCGGTGACGGAGTTCGGTTTCAAGCTCAGGTCTCGGGTGTCTCCACCTTCGATTGTGAATACCAATCAATCAATTATAACCAGTGAGATCCTTGCAGGAGCACTCCAAGCATTTCTATCCCGATAACTACAAATTGGATCTGTCTGAGACCATGAAGGCGGCTCTATCCAAAGGACCCGGAGGAGGTGCCGGTGGTGGGGGCGTGGCAGGCGGGGATATGCTGCCCCAGCCTAATGCTGGAATGCCAGGAGTGGGCTATGTTACGGAAAAGCTGTATATGCTGCTGCAGCTGTATTTGCAGAACAAGGGCTGGAATCCCAGTGCTGAGCTGCTGCAGTGCTTCAGCGATCTCAAGGACAATGCCATGCTTCCTAGCGCCGCCTATCTGCAGTAAGTAGGCAATGGGTCTACTCGGATTAGTTCCTTACACTTACTCCTTTGCAGGGTCCTGGCCAACCGGTTAACCCTGGACTCTCAGGGACGTCTCATACTACGCGACAATGGAAAGATTGTGTTGCCCTTCGAACATTTTGCCAATGCGGTTATGCTAAAACACATGTCGGGGCCGCATGGCTTGCACCTTAGTGTAGACGCCACAGTTCGGGCAGTTATTGAGTCGTATACCATTGGTCGGGATCAGTTCGGTATGGAGAAGGAGTTCATTATCGAGGTGGTCCAGTCCTGTCCCAGTCCCGCATGTCGCTACTACAAAAACCACATGGGGATCTCGCCCATGCCGTTCATGGAGCAACAGTATCCGGGCGTAAACACTCCAGAGTTCCTGCAGCGTTTGGCCCATCTGCCGCCTGGCGGAGCAGCAGGATCTGGGCCGGGAGGCTCCGCAGCTGGATCCAACTCAAGTGTGGCAAGCAGCTCAAGCTCGGCGAATGTGGAAATCGATCTGTCCAAGTCGACGGGCTCTAAGGTGCCCCAGGTCTCGGTGCCGCCGCAGTTGCAGCACCTTACCAAGCAGCAGCAGAGTAGCCTCCAGACGCAGCTCTCGCAGATCAGTGCTGCCGCCGCCCATCACCAACAACAACAACAACAACAACAACAGCAGCAACAACAACAGCAAGCAGCAGCAAAACACCAGCAGCAATTGACTGCGGCCCTAATCCAACAGCAAAACCGGGTCCTCGCCCAGCAGAATTTAGAGAAACTTAGTAACCACCTCAGTCCGCTGGAAAAGCAGCGAGTCTTCGCCCAGCTGGATCCCAAGCATTTTGATCCCATGGCCGTTGCGGCTGCAGCCGCCAATCTTCAAATCCAGGGCCTGATGCAATCGCAGGCAGTGGCTGCCGCTGTGGCCGCAAATCAGCAGCCTCCGTCGGCAACGACCACATCTGCTGGAGGAGGCGCTGCAACCGTCCCGCAGGCCCATCATGGACACCATCCCTTGCCACCGCCATCGCAGTCGCCACACTCATCCTCCTCGTCTTCCTCTCATTCCTCGCTGGACCAGATTATCCACAAGAATGTTACCGACTCCTTGCGGTGAGTGAACGTTATAAAAAGTGGAGCTGCTTAAAACAAAATAGAAATATAACTTATTCAAATTATTCAAATTCTTTTTCTGGATATAATTGTTTTTAATATAACTTAATTTAAAATCTTAACTTATATTACAAAAATATAATAAGTATATAGTAACGAAATAGGTTCATATCAATATTATTTATTTGTTTTATATTTATTTTTTTGGTTTTGTTATTTTGCTTATTTCATTTCTACAATTTAAAACAAGAGAGAACGCTATAGTCGAGTTCCCCGACTATCTGATACCCGTTACTCAGCTAGTGGAAGGGAGAAGGAGAGTCTTAAACACAGTTTTTGGCGGTTTGTAGGCGTTATAGTGGGCGTGGCAGAAAGTTTATTGGCAAATCGATAGAATTTTACAAGACCAATACAAAAATGAAAAAATATCTAAACATTTTTCAAAAGTGTGGGCGTAGCAGCTTTGGGCGGTTTGTGGGCGTTAGAGTGGGCGTGGCAAAAAGTTGTTTGGCAAATCGATAGAAATTTACAAGACCAATACAAAAATGAAAAAATTTCAAAACATTTTTCAAAAGTGTGGGCGTAGCAGCTTTGGGCGGTTTGTGGGCGTTAGAGTGGGCGTGGCAAAAAGTTTTTTGACAAATCGATAGAAATTTACAAGACCAATACAAAAAAGAAAAAATATCAAAACATTTTTCAAAAGTGTGGGCGTGGCAGTTTTGGGCGGTTTGTGGGCGTTAGAGTGGGCTTGACAACATGAATCGACAAACTTTCTAGCTTTAGTTGTTCCTAAGATCTCAACGTTCATACGGACGGACAGACAGACGAACGGACAGACGGACATGGCCAGATCGACTCGGCTATTGATCCTGATCAAGAATACTTTATAGGTTGGAAACGCTTCCTTCTGTCTGTTACATACTTTTCAATGAATCTAGTATACCCTTTTACTCTACGAGTAACGGGTATAATGATAACTTTTGAGTTTTTGTTGTAGACAAGTAATTGTATTGATTTCATTTTTCCGATCTCAGTTCCAATCTGGACTCAATAGAATCAAATAAGGATCTACTGGCGCTGCATAATGGAGCTTGGGCCACCGGTGACGTCAACCGAATGGATCATTTGGCCGTGGGCCAGGACAAGATAGTGCGGATCTTCGCGGAGCTGATGCGAAACATGTCGCGAATGAAAACCTACATACGTCCCTCTATGTGTAAGCCCTACGGCAAGCAGAGTGAGAGTCTGCAGAAAAGTGAGTACCTCGCTGGAAACCGGTTTTGCTATCTAAGATACTGACCGCCTCCTTCTGCTTCCTCGTTCTCCTCCTCGACAGCCCTCATGGACACCATTCAGATTGTGCAGACGCTTCGTAACTGCCTCCCAGCTCCCCACATACCCGTGTCCTCCTGGAAAAGCGAGAGTGAGGGCAACGTGGGATCAGGCGTGAGCGCGGGAGTTGGAGTGGGTGTCCCTTCAGGACTTAGCCTGGGCGCCGCCTTGGGTCTGCCATCTGGCAACATGCACTAGATGCGGGATGGAGCTCATCAGGTAGCATGCAATATCTCCGAATTCACCCACTAACATTCTTCCAGCAGTTAGAGAACACTTAGTACTTACACACATAAAAAAAAAGTAGATAATAGGCATAGCAATTTATCCTCGTAGGCTTGACTCCAGTTTTCCTTTTAGCAATTATGTGCCATGTTCAACACAAGACTTGATTTAATTTTCACATTTGACTGACATTTACATATGTATACATATGTATTGAATCCCGCTGTTTGGATTTAGTTCTCATCACTCTTTGTTTCCCTGTTCGGCACGCAAAATTATGAAGCAAATCGACAAATTAGTTAAACAATTGGCAAAACGTCTGTGATATTTGAATTATGTTGGCAAACGGAAGACAAAACTAAATTTAATTTATTATGTTGTGTGCCCTCTGTTGTGACGTCTTACTTTTTACTTTGTGCATATCTACTAAGCATATATTCTTATCCATTCTCGTGCAATCGACGATTTTTCGCCCATATCAAAAGCAACTCGAATGAAGCCCATACTTAAACTAACCTACTGATAATCGACATGATAGACGCGTAAGATTTACATTATATTTTGCATTAGAACTTCAGAGTATCTGAATTACATTTGGAGGAAGGGCGCGGTGGCCATCGAGAGATTACGAGTTGTGTTTAAATTTAAGAAGCTGAATAAGGGTTGTATTCCGCATGCAAGGGCTATTTAAATATATATTTAAACCCGCCCGAGCTCAAAATTACCAGTAACTCGATAAACGAGAAAACAGTATTATATGCAATAAAAAGGCACCTGCAACCATAAGTATTTACCTAGCTGATGTGCGGGAATTTATTATAACATACCATATTATTGCTTAATGTTTACCTTCTGGACTTAATAATAAATAAATATTTTATTCTACAACAAACCCGATTTTTTTAATGTTAAATTATAAGCTACTTTAAGCTAAATCCTTTAAACTTTCGAATTAAAAAAAACTTAAAATTCTGCAAGTTCTTCAATGGAATCCGAATCTCTTATGTCTTCGGAATTCAAACATAAATTAGGAAAAATTATAATGTTATAGTTCCTATTTCTAAACTGTATAAAAAGACGGTATTAATTAGAATTATAGTATTCTTATTTATTATTTTATTTTTGGCTATATTATATACTGTTACTAAAAAAACTAGATCGCTAAGAATTGACAGATGAGGCTAATTAACAGAATTGTCAATTTTATTAGACTTTTATCGATGAAATATATCGGAGTCGGTGAGGATTTTACCCAAAAAAAGTAGTTGAAAGAAAACATCTTTATTTGTAAGTCTTTAAATTTAGTGATTCCTTTTTTAGCTTTTTGCATCAACAGCGACCTGTGTGTTAGCTTACATTAACATAACATAAATGTAAACGTGTGGTTAATGCAACCAGTTAACATTGGCCAGTGGAAAGTGGATATTTGTTAGCATGCTGACTGGCGCCGTGGATTTCTACGTTCTTAGTTGACGGTCACACAGCGCACAGAGCTGCGTTTTTCGTTGATAATTTTTAAATTTATTTATTAGTTTATTAGTTGGAAATAGAGCTGCCCCCAACTGCACGCTGATTTCGGAAATATCGGTCCGGTCCACCGCCCTCCGCTTTAACACACCATTCGGAAATCGATATATACGCTGACGGTAATTGGAGAACGTTTTTTCCATTTTATCTCCACCTTGTCCGCACTTCGTTTTGTGCTCTCTTTGTGCGCTGCCTCCGCTTAACATTTGGGCCTTTAAAAACACACACAAGCAGAAAGCCCCGCCGTGTTTGCCTGTGAAATTGTTTAAATAACGACCAGTGAGATGGGCCATTGGCCAAAATGCAATAAGAATATGTGTGTGCAATAATAATAGGGAACGGTACGGTACGGTGCCCCAAAACATGAAAATGGTGCTAGACGCTCCTAACGCCGTGCCGAGCTGGCATATTTTGCTTAGCGACGCCGTCGGCGCCGTTTTTCCCGGCCACGAACTCTGCTCGAGGAATTTACAACAAAAACAATGAATTAAATGGTATTTAAATTGTGCATACAATGCGGTTTGGAAATGCGAAATTGTGCCTAATTTGTCCGTTGCAAACGAATGTTTTTTTTGAAGGCCCTGTCTTAATGACGTCACAAGCGTAGCAGAGTGCAACAGACAGACAACAATGACCGATGAGCATAAAAGTAACATTAACAGTAACAGCAGTAACTTCAGCAACAACAATAACAGCAATAACGACAACAACACCAACGACGACGCAGCAAGTAGCAGCAATAGCAAAAACAACAACACCAGCAACGAGAGCAGCCGAAGCAACAACAATACTAGTAGCATAATTGCAGAGGCGGCCGCCAAGTTTCTACTGAAAAATGGCCTAAACGGCAGTAGCAGCAGCAGCAGCTTTCCCCCTCTGCCACCGCCTTTGCCCGCCAACTTAAGCAGGACGACCACGCCCACGCCAACGACCACGCCCTCATCCTCCAGCTCCACCGCCTCAAATGGCTTTTTGCCGCATGTCAAGACGCCCAAAAGTTGTAGCATTATGGCTGCGTCCGCCGCAGTGGCAGCCAGTGTCGTTGGAGCTACTGCGTCCAAGCCCACCATCGATATCCTGGGCGGCGTCCTGGACTACAGTTCCTTGGGCGGAGATGCAACAGGCTCACTGCCCACCACTGCAGCATCAGCAGCAGTAGCGGCGGCAACAGGAACGACGAAGATTGGCAAGGGAAGCAACTCCGGCGGAAGCTTTGATATGGGCAGGACACCAATATCGACGCACGGCAACAACAGCTGGGGCGGCTACGGTGGCCGTTTGCAGTTCTTCAAAGGTAAGTTTCTCCGAAATCACAGCAGTAAAAATAAACTCATTAAACTATTCTGCGTAGATGGCAAATTCATATTGGAACTGGCACGGTCCAAGGATGGCGAAAAAAGCGGCTGGGTCTCGGTCACGCGCAAGACCTTCCGCCCTCCATCGGCGGCCACCTCCGCAACTGTGACCCCAACGTCGGCGGTGACCACAGCGTATCCAAAGAACGAGAATTCCACATCGCTGAGCTGTACGTAACACATGTCATAATAGTTCCCGACGAATTACCTGTTCCATTTTATTACTTGACCTGAGAATCTAATTCGAATCAAAGGAATATGAATTTGAACCAAGTGTAATTTGCTAGCGCAATTCGAGCGGTCTATGCTTAGAATAACGCAGTTATAAAGGGTTCTAATGGCACGTAGAGGATAAAGTCCAATTTCGAAAACAAAGAAAAAAATATGTTTAAAATCTGTGATCTTTTAAAACTGTAGGTGGTAATAATATATTTAAAATCTAGTTAATTATGTTAACCTTTTTTTTTTTAATAAGTAGAGGCAATGAAATTTTCCGTAATCGGTCAAGCTCTTTTAGGACAATCTTCGAATTCGATCACTAAGTCCGTTCATACTTGTATACATGTAAATCCCATTTCAGAAATAGTTACTTAACAATCACAATCAATAATTTGTTCACTTTTAACCAAAGCTAAATAATTTATAAATGTTTTACAATTAAATAGTTTTAATTATAATTTATTGCTAAAATGTTTCTAATATATGTATATCTTGCATTAATATTCATTTCCATTGCAGTTTCGGACGACAACAGCTCGATACAATCCTCTCCCTGGCAGCGAGACCAGCCCTGGAAACAGTCCCGACCCAGGCGCGGCATATCTAAGGAGCTGTCGCTCTTCTTCCACCGCCCCAGAAACAGTACGCTTGGCCAGGCTGCTCTCCGAACAGCCGCTCGGAAACGACGGCGCCCTCATGAGCCGCTGAGCTCCAGTGAGAATCAGCTGCCCATTTTCGCGACGGTAGTCAAGGCGGAAAATGGCGACGATACTCTTAAAGCGGAGGCTGTCGTTGAAACTGAAAATATCGCTGTGGCGGCGGACACATCTACAAATGAGATTAAAATAGAAAACCCGGAAACGATCAAAGGCCAGGATGATGCTGAACGGCTTGAAAATGAGCCAAAGACGGCGGTTAGCGATGACAGCGAGTCAAAAACAGCATCGCCCGCTCAGCAGGTTGATACAAAACCAAATGATGAGACTGTTGAGAAGATGAATACGAGCGAGGATGAGGAAGCCATGGCAGAGCTGTCCAGGATCACGAATGCCGTTAATGGTGACCTAAACGGTGATCTAAAGGCGAATATTAAGAAACTCAAACCGAAGCCAAAAGCCAAGCTCAGCAGCATCATTCAGAAACTTATTGATGCCGTTCCAGCACGCCTCGAACAAATGTCGAAAACATCAGCTGTGATCGCATCGACAACAACGTCTGTAGAGCGCATTGGTGGTGGTCTAAGTCACGCCTTGACGCACAAAGTAAGTTTTACTTGGCACAACCAGCGTTTTAAAATGTTAATCATATACTAAGATTTTTTTTAATACTAATTATGTTAAATAATTTGAGTCATTAAAGTTCTAAATCTAGTCTAGAGACTAACGTAAAGAAAATTGAGAGAATTGAAGCAATTGAATATCTTCTTTTAGGTTTCTCCACCCTCATCGGCGACTGCAGCCGGCCGACTAGTCGAGTACCACACCCAGCACGTGTCGCCCAGGAAGAGAATCCTGCGCGAGTTCGAAAAGGTATCGCTGGAGGACAATGGTAGTGTAAACAACGGCAGCGTTGGAGCTAGTAGCGGTGGAGCTGGAGGAAAACGCAGTCGGGCAAAGGCAACTTCGACTTCGTCTCCGGCTGGCAAGGCGTCACCAATGAACTTGGCCCCACCCCAAGGAAAGCCGAGCCCCAGTCCCGGCTCCAGTTCATCCAGCACTTCGCCAGCTACCTTGTCGACACAGCCAACGCGGCTCAACAGCTCTTACAGTATCCACTCTCTGCTAGGTGGAAGCAGCTCATCCTCCTCCGGCAAGAAGTGCAGTGATCATCCGGCAGCTATTGTCAGCAATGTGCACCACCCACAGCACTCAATGTACCAGCCTAGTTCCTCAAGCTATCCTCGCGCTCTGCTCACCTCGCCTAAGTCTCCTGATGTGAGTGGAAGCAATGGGGGAGGCGGAAAATCGCCCTCGCATGCGGGAACTAAGAAACGTTCGCCACCATACTCGGCGGGATCACCCGTAGACTACGGTCACTCCTACTACAGGGATCCCTATGCGGGAGCAGGACGTCCTTCCACATCGGGCTCAGCATCGCAGGACCTGTCGCCGCCGCGCTCTTCCCCAGCATCGCCTGCCACAACACCGCGCACTGTTCCCAAAAAGACTGCATCAATCCGACGCGAGTTCGCTTCGCCGTCAGCCAGCAGCAGTAGCTGTCCCTCGCCCGGCGACCGGAGTGCATCGCCTCCTGAACGACGGCACATGCAGCAACAACCGCACCTCCAGCGGAGCTCGCCGCTGCATTACTATATGTACCCGCCACCGCCCCAGGTGAACGGGAACGGATCAGCCGGAAGTCCAAACTCGGCGCCGCCCGCGTCAAACAGCAGTGCAGCTGCTGTAGCGGCGGCAGCAGCGGCCGCAGCCGCCTACATTCCCTCGCCTTCGATATACAACCCGTACATATCCACACTGGCGGCGTTGAGGCACAACCCCCTGTGGATGCACCACTATCAGACAGGAGCGCCGCCCCTGCTGTCACCACATCCACAACCCGGTAGTTCAGCGGCCGCCGCTGCTGCAGCTGCTGCTGCGAGATTATCGCCCCAATCGGCCTATCACGCATTCGCGTATAACGGAGTGGGGGCGGCTGTTGCCGCAGCAGCAGCAGCCGCCGCCTTCGGACAACCGGCTCCCAGTCCCCACACGCATCCGCACTTGGCTCATTCGCATCAGCATCCGCACCCGGCTGCACTGACACACCACTCTCCCGCTCACCTGGCCACGCCAAAACTGACTGATAGTAGTACCGACCAAATGTCTGCAACATCCAGTCATCGCACCGCCTCCACTTCGCCGAGCAACTCGAGCGCATCAGCCTCCTCCTCGGCGGCCACTTCTGGCGCCAGCTCCTCCGCAATGTTTCATACTAGTAGCCTAAGGAATGAACAAAGTTCAGGTAAGCATTCAATCGGTGCACCATAATGTTAAGCAGTTGGAAAGTTGTAGAAGAGTGAACTCGATCCAAAATAACCTTAGGTTCGAGTAAGATAGCATAAAATGTATTCCAAGACAAGCAGTTTTAATAGCTGTGTAGTTCAGTTATCAAAATTTGATAAAGATTTGATAAAGTCTCCAATTTTAAGTCACATTAGTTGTTGTTTAAATGTAAATGTAATGCTTTATCAAAATCAATTTGCTGTCATATGTGCACTTTAATGCAATTTAATGCACCATAAACTCCATCTAATCCGCTTTCTCATCTTTCTCTCCTTTAGACTTACCACTGAATCTGTCAAAGCACTGAGACATACACACGCCCCAGCTGCCCCAGTTTCTGGGCCAACCATTCGAGTTAAGAACATTATCGCACTAGTAGCGCTTAAGACGACATTTAATACACGTAATTTAATTTGATAAGTTCGCCGATAGTTTAGTTGTAACCTAATTGTTTAAACCTAAGTCTAATCCTAGGTTCTCAGTTAGGGACGAACATTTAAAAATCGCATACAAAAAGAGATGATAAACTCAAGTTTATTTTTAAACCTGTTCCAGAACCTTTTATACAGTCAGTAAAGAAATGTTATTTTCTACAAACTGGACAAAATATGCAAAGGAATTTTATTCTATACCAACTAATGGAAAGATATACTAATAAAAACCTTTTCTATAGGATGTATAAAATGCAAGTCTTTAAGAATCTCAAAAAAGAGTTACGTTTTTTTTCATCAAAACATTTCCTTGAAACAGACTGAACCTGATTTTTTTTAGAAAAAAAAAATGAAAAACTTAGTTACGAATCGCAGCATATAACATTTTAAAGTATATTTAACAAAACTACAAGAACAGATTTTTATAAAATGCTTGTGCCTTTAAAAATGGAAACAAAACTAGGGATACAAAAATTAATATTAAAAAAAAGAAAAACAAGTTTACTATAACCAGATTAATATGCAAGCATACTTAGGTGTTCTATAGTGAAAACTTTAGAAATCCTTTATATCGGGGTCCAAAATTTAATTGACAGAAATTTGCTTTATGCAGATTGTATACGACCCCAACATTTTCAGTACATTTATAAATGAATTTTTTAATTATTTTAAAATTATCATTTTAAATTAGTTCAAAGATAAAAAAAATCTCTACTCTTCAAATTAAAAGAGTTTCCTGATAGTCTACAATTTATTGATAGACGTTGAAGTTTGAATTAGAATCCTCGGCGGATTTAAGTTTAACTCACGATTGTTGTCATTATCTAAAATGTTGTATAACTCTGCCTAGTGCAAATTCTCTGTCAGTGGCTGTCCAATCAAAAACAAATAAAATGTACAAAAAATCCACATATACAACAAATTTACAAAAAAAGGAAAGCAAAAAGATCCTAAGCAGACAATTTCAAACCGGAACTCGTACAACTGAAACTGATACAAATAAAAAACATATTCCTAACGCAAAAAGACAAAAACAAAACGCGGTTTCTCATATTTTCTAAATTATTTATATAAATCAAATGTCTATTTATATTTACCGATAAATAAATAGTTGTAATTGTAAATACAGTATTTTTACACAAAAAAAAAGTTAATCGATACGCGAGAAATAACCAATATATTTCATATAAATATTTTTATAACGGATTTTAACAAGTAACTGTATATTTTGTATCTGATTACGCAGAATAAAAACAAAAGGATTCCATATGAGGTCAAGAACAGTTTGCACAAGGCCGCCTGAAACTTGCTTAAAACTTGATTAACTGAACAAACTTGGAACTAAACACATCTGTTAAGAACAGATCCAAAATATTTTCCAATGGAAAAATGGAGAAGCTTCATATTATTTAAAAAATCACGACAGAGAATTCAGCCAGAGAATGTTTAAGCAAGTGCCAGTCGGCTAACCTTTTAGTAGGCGTTACGAAAATATAAAGAAATATAAATACAATTTCCATACAAATTCCATATGGTTTCTACTACCTACTGATTAGTTAGTTAGATAGGCGTCTAGGGACTATTCATTTACTTTTACTATGGTACTGTGTACGACGTATTTGTTTTACTGAACTGTAGTGTTTATAATTTAAAAATCGATGTTTTTAGAGAGTTGCTATTGTTGAACACATGTACTATGTGCATTGTCAAGAATGTGCGCAAACCCGAAAATAATGTTGGCAAAAAGTGAAATATACGAAGTAAGCAAAGGATTTCAGAATACTGCATCTCGGGATGTTAAAATGTGTGTAAGGTAGCGGAAACAAAATTAATTTTAAAGAAATATATTTTATATAGGTATATATACTGAAACTGAATACTTGATGTCAATAAAAACCTTTACTAAATGTAAGATAACGTATTTACGATTTCCACACGAAAAGGACATTAATGCGGTTTATCGTAAACCTAGAAGCACATAATATATATATATATTTTTCTTGTTTTCCTTTGATTGTATAAAATCGTTCGATTTTATATTTCATTTCATTCGTTTTATTGTATTTATCCAGCGATTTACAAAATACGTTACAAATATTAGAGAACATTATAAAATGAAACCGGGAAACACGAAAATGTTGATTGGTTGCTGGTACAAAAGCAGACACAAATTATAGTACACAATTAATCGTAATGTAGGGATAGAA
This sequence comes from Drosophila yakuba, assembly GCF_016746365.2. Taxonomy (NCBI): domain Eukaryota; kingdom Metazoa; phylum Arthropoda; class Insecta; order Diptera; family Drosophilidae; genus Drosophila; species Drosophila yakuba. The sequence goes on from NC_052530.2 coordinate 7,122,151, forward strand.
AATCGTTAATTGTAACTTATAGAGTTAATGTCTCTTAAATTAATATAGCATAATAGGATACAATTTTTGCACGTTCATGCGCCAGTGTGCATGTGCGGGGTGTTCAAACAACAAATGAATAATAGACAACAAAACAATTCCAGGGTCTAAGGGCACTGCATGAGAAGGGCGATATTACAAGAACGGGTGAACGTGAAATGTACAAGTTAACAGTAAAGTATATTGGAGCACTTGTGGGAGCGACATTATCAGCTATGGATCAAGGGGTTGTCGATTGGGTATATCTCGGCCTAACATAGTGAACACATAGTTTTGAACTTTATAAATTGGATACAATAATTGTACTATGCCTGTTGCAGAGGCTCGGAAGGCCAGGCAGAAAGAAAAGTGGATCCGATTAGACTGGTGAGTGGGTTTGCTTCATTGGGAGGTGTGACTGACTTTGAAACAATCGCGTTGTCAACTTGTTGATGTCGATGTAGTTGTCTGTTTACTGTTTATTGTTTTTGGAGAAATTGTGCGAGGCCCAGTTAAGGGAAGTCTTCCAGGAGTTAGCCAAAGCCTCGCTGAATTTCGCTCTGAAATGATCGCGTGCTTTTTCTTCCGTGTAGTCCAGCACCTAAAAACAGATATTTTCGATACGTTAGTTAAGCCTATTTTAAAATGTTATTCTAGGACCTACTAAAGTTTCCCGTAGGTAGTTCAAATCCTTTTCGGAGGACAGTTCTGGCAGTCCCGTTGAAATCATCATTGAGAACAGTGATAAAATAAGGCAGCCGTGTTTACGTAAAACTAAAAAGGCCTGCAAATGTAAGTAATTTAAATGTTAATATATATATATATCCTTTGAGTAGAGTTTAATAGACGTACGCGCTCGCACAATTCCTGAAAGTGACAAAACTCTTTAGACTCCCTGTCATTAAAACCCTTGTTGATCACGTAGACGAAATCGTGGGTCAACACAAAGGGAACTCGTTCACGACGTACTCCAAGTTTTTCCTTGAAGTGGCCCAGGATGTGGCCGAAATCGATGTGAAATAGCTGAAAACGAAAAGACACGTTAAATGTGTTCCATGCTCAGCAAAATATTGACATCAACCTGTCCATTTCTTTTGACCATTATATTGTCTGAGTGCCGATCAGCTACGCCAAGCACATAGGTGGCCACGCAGTAGCCCGCACAACTGAGCGTGAACTCATTGATGGCTTTGTTCAGTTTGTCGGCGGGCTTGTTATGCTCCTTAAGCCAACTGAGGAGCGAGCCCTTCTTGAATGGCGACGTGGCCGAGAACATACCCTTCTCCTTCTGTATGTTGGCAATGGTTTCTGCGTGGCGTACCACCTCTATCATGCCGAGGCTTTTTTCCATGCTGATGCAGTTGTATATGTTCATGCGGAAGTCCATACTGACAGGGTATAAGGATTAAACATATTCATTGTACGCTCTCTGCAGTTTAGCTTACCCATCGCGTTTCCACAGCTGGTCCATCACACGCAGCATCTGCAACGTGAGCATGTCTTGGCGGAGATCGTCGCCATTCTTGAAAATGATGTGCACATCGCTGGAGTTCAAGTCGGCATTCTCGAATACCACCCATAGCGGGCGCATCTTGCTATCCATTACCTTGCACCTATCTGGAGTTACACCGCTGCAACGAAAGCTGGGATTAAGTGGATTTTGGATGTTCTGAAAGACCCCCGAGTTGCGCTGGTCACGCAGGAAGTCCTGCAGCATGGTCTTCACTTTTTCCTTGCTGCCTTTCTTGGCAATCAGAGATCCCTGTTTTAGTTTCTCTAGCACATGTAGCTGCTTCCGCAGCGGCGCCACGTGATGTTTGCAACCCTTGAGGTAGACCTCCAGCAGCAGGCCAAAGCGCGTTTGCATAGACGGCGTCTGCATCTCAGAGCGCAAGTGCCAGAAGAAGTAGTGGCCGATGCGCTGGTTGCGCAGTGCCCGCTCCAGCAGAAACACTACCAGATCGCTTTCCAGGTACGATTCGTGCTTGATGGCCTGTACCAATTGAAGCAGATACAGGAGCAAGTCTTCGTCTCTGTCGGTAAAAAATGTGGTTAATAAATGAAGTAAAAGTTAAAATGGTTAAGTTGTCCAATTTTTATCGGAATCTTCACATTTAATGTGCGTTATTGTACAATCAAACTAAAATTATCTCTTTTGATTTTTAAATAATTAATTAAAACGGTCCCTCAGAATTCGGATCGCACTACGCTGTACAGTTTTTACAATAAATTCGTTTTTGAATATCTCGTTTATGTAAAAATAGATCAACCATGGTAAAAGATATTCAGAAAACAACTGCTCTTGCGCACTGAATCCTTGTTGTTTAAGGGAATTTTAATGAATGTTATTAAACAGTCCCGAAAATGACACCTAAATACCAATTCTACTACAATATACTATTAAATAACTAACAAACATTAGAGCTAAATGGGTGATGTGTGTATCTTACTTCAGAAAGTGTAAGCATCGAATGGCAAAGCGTCTCACTGACGGATCTGGATAGGCGTAGTCTAGCAGCTCCAAGGAGCGTTCTATAGAAATAAGCGGCCACTGTTTCAAGAGATACCATATGTCCGCTACGTCGTCACGCTCCTTCCAGTAGACGCAGTGAAGTAAGATGGACAGTTCTTCTGGAAGCTCGCGCATAATGTCGTTTCTGCGAGTAGTAGAGATGGTAACAAAGAAACTTAACCTTAATATCTCAATGTTGAATATTTATATTTTGCATATTTACCTGCGTTCCCAAATGGCATTGCGGTCCTGGTCAACCATCTCGTAGATCTTATCCAACCCCGTATAGTTCGCCACCAGATCCTTCAGTTCTTTGATCGGCTTTTCTGGTCCTGCCAGTTGCGTTTGCAGTCGACTAGCCTGCGCCCGATCCGCAGCGTACTGCAGCACAACTTCCTCGCTGGGATATCGCACGGTTCCGGTTCCGCTACTGTGGAATGTGAGGTCCACTAGCGCACATTCCTCTTTGCGCGGATTGGGTTCGATGGTGCCCAGCGGATGGAACACCTCGTCAGACTGAATGTCGTCAGCATACGTCCACGTGTACAGCGTATGGCGACCAGTGCGCAGGAAGTCCTTGTGGTCAAAAATTGTTGTGTTGACCCAGGCTAGCGGGTTTTTGTTGTAGGAGACGTCTTTCAGAGTGCTGTCCTTATGGTTGGAGGACTTCTTCGAGCGCGACATCTTGGTCACCTCGAAGATCACAATGCAGAGGCGTGTCATTCGCGGTAAATTGCGCATCTGTATGTCAAAGTCCATCACTAGGTCATTAAACAGAAACGTGTCATAGTTGCCGTTAGGGGAGTCCGTTGATCGCTGGGCGCACAACTTTTGATCGCCGTGATATAGGCACACATGCACGCCCACCTTTAGGGCGCGCGTCTTATCATAGTTCACATTGGAGATGCTATGCAGCGTCAGCTGAAAATAGTTGCCCATGTCCCACAGCGAAGAGAGCGCCTTGGGGAGGAGAGTTGGCTGTTTCTTCGGCGGCGGTCGCTTGGGCGCCATGGCCTGCTCGTTGTGGTGGTTGATGTAGGACTCAAGGCGATACACTGATTGCAGCACCACATTTGGAACTGCCGAGTCCGAGAGCGTCTCTTGGATGTACAGGAACTGGATCAGCGGATAGTCGCCGAGAAGGTACTCGTCGCGACCGCTCACCTTGAGTATGTAGTCGGAGGTCCGGTCGTTCATTTTCATCTGCGATCGGTTCATCTTCTGCAGCGTGCTCTCCGTCAGCGAGAAGGGGGTGTCCTGCTCGTTCACCGACAACGTGAACGTGCTCTGGTCGTTCTCGTTTTTAACGACAATGAGAAAGGTCCTGGTGGGATGCCGCTCTCGTATCAGCTCGGGCATCTTTGTCGAGTTGGCCAACCGTAGCGGATGTTCGTAAAGCAGTCTCTGCTGCCAGGTGTAGACGGAGCGCTCCAGCTCGATGTTGTCGCAAGTTTGGGTCATGTACAGTCGAAAGTCGTCAATCTCGGGCGAACCGTGCGTCCGATTGTGGTCGAAAGTGGTACCGATCATTCCGCTGACCATCTTGGTCAGCTCGTAGTCGCTGCTAAAGCTCGTTGTGTCGGTGCGCTCGCCCAGGCTGAGCAGTCCGAAGTACGGCTGCACCTCGCTGAGTCGCTTCGTTTCGTCGGTGTACGGCTCGATGTTAAAGGTCGAGATGCCGTACACCTGGTACTCACAGGCCTCTTTGATCACATAGCTCAGTGGCATCTGTTTGGCCTGGTTGACCATCTCCACCTTGATTACCTGGATGGTGATGGCCGGATTGACCCTGAGCTCCAGCAAGAATCCATTAGGCAACAGGCAGATCAGGTCCACCCAGTCCAGCATCTCGTTCTTCCACAGGTTAACCGAAAAGCGCATGCAGGGCGGCTCCGCCTCTTCCGGCGGTGGCTCATACTTGGGCTGGTGGGCCACGTAGGCCAACGACCGGTTGTCCATCATGTTCATGACTTTTTGATCTTGAAGTTCCGATTTCGGATCTGGTGCCTCGGATTGGGAGGATCACCAGTTCCTCCTAGTATGACTTTTTAGTGGCGTCTTTACAGCTGCGGAGTCTAGTTGGTTCGCATTTTACTTGTTTCCTTATCAACAGATTGTTGTTTTCAAAGTTTTCCATTTAAATCAGCACGCCAATCTCTCTGCGAATAATTCAGAATGTGGTTACTTGAAAGAAAACATATGGCATTATACAGATAATTGTTTTGGTGTCGAATTACGGAAATTACTAAAAATTAACCGCTCACTCATTGATAAGAAGGCGCCCCCAGATTTTGTCCCTAAGATCTACGAAGATCTGGATAACATCTCGATGCACCGTAAAGATGAGTTGGTTTAAACCGCCCTTAACCACATGGGATAAAATAGAAAAAAACTACATCTAAATCGTCGGTTCTTGTTAATTAAAACAAAAACGTTGACTTTATATTTAGTATGAATCACACAGTCGCAAGTTGTGGGCTGGGGGTGGGAGGGGTCAACTTGAAAACAAAAACAAGAATGCAGGGTCAGCCAAGGCGACCTATGAATGCCCTTACTTTGTTATTTGGAAAGATTTAGACAACGGTATGACTGAGGTAGACAGGATTCAGTATTTTTCGATATGGCAGTTAAATGGAATGTTTTTAACGATTAAAATATGTGCTTTTAAGGCATCTTTCTGTGCCGACGGTTCTAGTTTCAAGACCAAACAGGTGGAGTTGAACCCGCGGAAAGGGTATGTAAAAAGTTACGCGGCACCGATGTCTCATCTCTAAGTCGCGATGAAACAAAAATGGAAATTACAGACAGTTAGAAACGGCTTGAAAAGCACACGGATTGGGAAGTCATCGAAGTTGTACAAAATATTTGGCACAGCCCGTTTGTTTTTGTTTTTTGCTTCCATTTTGGCCAGCCTCGCCTTTTCGCTTTTTTTTTTTTGGGTGTGAGCTGCGCAGTTTCCGCTGGTCCTTACTTGATTCTCTGCACCGGTACCTCTTGTTGGCCACTGTCGGCCATTCCTCGTTATTGTTGTTTTGCGAACGCACCGTAAAATCGGCTCAAATGTGAGTTCGATCAAGGAATATTAAATTGTTTTTATTTGTATTGTTGAGATTGTGCTGTTAAGCGTCTGTTAACCTCCACAGGGTGACTATTGAGCACAAGGCGTTCTGGGCATTTGGTGGGTTATATCGATAGCGTTTCTTTCGATAGATGTATCTATAAAGGTCACCGTTGGAATTATGTACATATATAAAAATAAAAAAAACACTCCGCTAAAGAAAGCCTTGTTTGTAACCAGTTAGTAACAGGATTTTGAAAGCGGCTATACAATTTAGCGAAAATTATATAGTCTTGTAAACGGTAGCTAAGAACTATTAAATCCTCGTCAAATTCGGTCAATTCAGTCATTACAGATAAAACAACAGCTAGGTTCAATTAAATACAAATAAATTAAGTGCAAATATAAGTAACAGTCGATCAAAATGTAAGCATTATCGATATTACTGTTGGCAAATCTGCTAGCAATGCGAAGTACCAGAAACATAGGACACTACCTCGCTTTTCATCCTTGGCATTCATATATGCTTTCGGAAATCAAAAGCACCAAATTATTTAAGCATCCCGTAAAAAAGATGAAATAAAGTCTTATTTGTTCTAAGATGTGGCGAAGGCAAAATAATAGTAAAGTCCTCTAAAAGTTTTAAGGCACTATTTTAATCATTCTAAGGTGAAAACTTTTTGTACATTTTAAGTTAATTACATACAAAAATCAATATTTATGACTTAATTATGGTATTGTCTTATGGGGAAATTTAAAACTTCTGCTTACGCCACTGTTTGATGGCAATAACTTCCGATAGTTTGTTCACACCGAGCGGTTAACATCACATATCGTGCCAAAATGAGGAGATATATTTTAGCAAACAGGCACCGGTCACATTGCTTGTTGGCAAAAAGGTAAACAAAGTGAAAATTTCGAAAAATGTGCAAAATATTGAAGTAGTGCTTTGTAAACGTGCTACTGGCCAATCTGGACTATATCTACTTCCCATTTATAAGTTACTATGAATGACTTGAATATCTCGTGAAAAACGCAATCAAAATAATGAGCGACTCCGATGAAGGTGAGATAACTTAACATTTTATGAAATTATGAAATGCATAATATGAAATATATGATAGCTTTGTGCACTATTTAACCCGGTCAGAGGGCAAACTAAGCATTATATGTTTGACTATGCAAATTAAAACTCCAACCAGTTGTTATTGGTTTTTCAACAACACCAGCAAGCCCACAGGGTGACTTTGGTGCAATGAAGTGGGCGCGCAAAAACGTTTTTTTAAATAGTCACCACCCCACAGAAGCAACTAGTGCACTGCAAGCACTGGAGCATCTGACACCCACGTAGAGACAATCAAAACAAATGCCACGCACCCAATGCCAGTCCATGACCAAGTGCAACAGTTGCCGCGCTTCTTGGGCCGCGACTTGCGCAGTGCGACAAAATACGGCCTGGATCAATGACCACAAAAACGTGGCCATCGATTTTCCGCAGTTCAGTTTTTGCCAGCGGCGCGTTCGGTCATCGTCTCCGATGCCTATTTATTTTTGGGGCTTTTTCTCACCGATTTGGGTTACATAATGTCTTGGAAATTCAGCATGGAACAGCCCAAACCTGGAACTGAAACAGCTCTGGAAGCCTGCGACTACTTCGTGGATGAGGTCATTGAGGCATCCTCAATACGGGGTGTGAATTTGTTAAGTCCGAAGATGTCGGGTATTTTTAAACAATGAAAACTTATCTCTTACAGATGCCCGCGAGGAAGTGCGTCAGATCAAACACGGGGAACTGCGAACGGCAGTTAGCTCAGGCGATGAGCGGACTGTGCGGGTGCTGCTGGCGGCTCTGGGAACTGAGCGGCAGATTATAGTCAATATGGCTCCATCAGGAGCGAATACCCTACTATTTCTGTGAGAAAAAGTCTTTTATAATTAGTAAATTTCGAGCCGTACTAATATTGGTCTTATTTCAGAGCCTGCCAATCTGGTTACGAGAGCATTACTCAGCGATTACTGGATGCTGGAGCGGATGGTCGCTCCCATGCTGTAACCAAGTACTCACCCTTGTACGCCGCTGTCCACAGCGGTCACTTGGGCATCGCACGACTGATGCTAGACCGTTTTCCAGAACTGATTCAGCAACCGACGGTAGAACGCTGGCTGCCGTTGCATGCCGCCTGCATCAATGGACATACCAAGCTGCTGGAACTCCTTATCAGCTACAGTTATCCCGACTACCTCTACCAGACATATCGCGACGAGGACGGCAAGTGGGAATGGCGACTCCCCTTCGACGCTAACGCTCATGATGTGACGGGTCAGACCAGTCTGTACATAGCCAGCATCCTAGGAAACAAGCAGCTGGTTGGCGTGCTTCTAAAGTGGCAGCTCCAATGTCGCCGTACGTTGGGCGATTCCGCCAGCTCAGTGAGCACTCCTATTACGCCCACCAGGAAACGCATTTCATTTGGCATTCAGGCTATCATGTCCAAACTGCACATATCTGGGGAGTCGGAAGGACCCGACGACCTAGCTTCCCAAGAGTCAACTGAATGCCAACGGTGTCCCATTAACGTCAATCTGCTCTGTGGAGCGGCGAGAGAGACAGCTCTTCTAGCGGCCGTTCGGGGCGGCCACCTAGACGTGGTGCAGTCGCTGTTACAGCATGGAGCAAATCCGAATATTGTAGCCAAGCCAGTTGAGGATCACAACGACCCGAAATGTAGCGAAGAAATATATGGGCTCAGTAATGTCCCCATTGCAGAGGCCTGCAAACAAAGGTCGCTGGCTATGTTGGATCTCTTGCTAAAGCATGGAGCCCGCGATGATAATGGCACGGCCATTGGAATGGCTATTACTGGGTGCGACGAAGCCATCCTGAGCCGCCTTTTGGCCCGACGAGTCCATCCGGACTCTGACTACAAGATCAACAAGAAGGGTCTTCCCACACCAGTGGAGGTGAACGTATTTTTGCCATCTACCAGCAACATATCCTACAGCGCTATGTTCCCCAACAATCCAACCATTATTGACTGGCACAGCATGGGCTCCAGTGTCCAATTGTCTGTAGTAAGGGTACCCTGGATGGTCAGTGGTGTGTTGCTGCTGAATCCCAAGCTACAATCGCATCCTCGACTCAATGAGGTAGCTCTGACAGCTATTACGCGAATTGATTTCTCGCACAACGTTCTAACGTCAATTCCACAGGAGCTGTTCCATTTGGTTAGCCTAAGGTTAGTGAACATAAAATATTAAGTTATTAAGAATTATAATAGTATTCCATTACAGATATTTAAATGTGGCGCAAAACAAGATAACCTATCTGCCTGCACCAATGGGCCAGACATATGGTTGTCCGGTACTGGATGAGTTTTTTCTACAGGACAACCAATTAACAACGCTACCGGCCGCCATTTTTCACCTTCCCGCCCTATCTATATTAGATGTTTCAAATAACAAACTACAACAGCTTCCCTTTGACCTGTGGCGTGCGCCCAAGCTGCGCGAACTTAATGTGGCCTTCAACCTATTGCGGGATCTTCCTGTGCCGCCAATGCAGACTAGCAGTTCACTGCTGAGCCTTGAAAAATTGCATTTGCAATCTTTTGAGGAGCCGATATCAAACAAACCGCGAAATGTGACTCAGCAACGGCTAACCCATCGCAATCTCTGGTCGGCTAGTCTGGACATAACCGATAATGACATGAAGTGGCAGCATGAACAAGATTTAGGTGATGGAAAGACACCTGGTGCGGGCTCCTCCCAGCTAAGTAGTTTAAATATAGCAAATAACCTTTTCACCAGTATCCCCGCTGCTCTGCCCTGTCTGGCTGTAAACTTAACCCGGCTGAATATGTCATACAACAGTCTGCGTTCTATGGGACATGTAACCAGTTATCCGGCAACACTTAAGCAGTTGGACCTAAGTCACAACGAGATATCCTGCTGGCCAAGTCTACCACGGATTACTGAATCAGATCCGCATTTACTGTGCTACAGTTGTGTCCAGCCACCAGAGGGTCGAGATGACGATTATAAGACTGCCTCCTCAAAGAGCAGTAACTCCTCTGCCACATCGTTTCGAGCTTCGGTATTAAAAAGTGTTTGTCGGCACAGGCGTCATCTGCGCCTAGAGGCCCTACGCACACTGATTCTGGCTGACAATCTGCTTACCCGCATCCAGCTGTCAACTGATGATGCTACAACCCTTTTCAATGAGAGCGAGGACGCCGACTGGAGTGTGGTAGGGGTCAACCGGTCTAAGGTGATATTTCCCAACCTATCTATGCTGGATATGACAAACAATTGCCTGAAGGAGATTCCCGCTTCGCTGCATGAACTGAGCAGTCTATCAGTGCTGAATATTAGTGGCAACGTCAACATCACGGAGCTGCCACCGCACTTGGGGCTCCTTTCGAGGCTTTGGAATCTCAACACGCGCGGCTGTCTACTGCAGGAGCCACTACGCTCTATGATCGAGAGCAAGAAGCACAAGACGATGGACATTGTGGGATACCTTAAATCTATTTACGAGGATGCTCAGCCCTATGCACGAATGAAGCTAATGGTGGTGGGTGTGGCTGGAATCGGGAAGAGCACTCTGCTGGACTTACTGCGCCAGGGAGCGGGCTCAGGGTCCAGCTCCGGCTCTCATCGATCACGAGCGAGTGAAAATCATTGGACCAAGCGAATGGGACACGCACGCAGCACATCTCGATCTCATCGTCATTCGTCCTCTTCTAGCGCAAACATTTCCACAGTAGGAGTGGACATTGGAACATGGATATGTGAGAAACGGAAGCGAGCGCCCGGATCCCACGGCCCAGTGGTGTTTCGTACTTGGGATTTTGGTGGCCAGAAGGAGTACTACGCTACACATCAGTACTTTTTATCCAAACGAAGTTTGTATTTGGTGCTGTGGCGCATCAGCGACGGTCACAAGGGCCTGGCGGAGTTGCTGCAGTGGCTTGGCAACATTCAAGCGAGGGCTCCCAACTCCCCCGTAATCATAGTGGGCACACACTTTGATGCCGTTGGTGAATCCATCTCTCCCCAAAAGGCCGAGCAACTGCAGCAATTGATTCGGGAGAAGTTTATCGCAATTCCTGATGCGGAAAAAATAGGGCTGCCACGTGTGATTGATTCCATCGAAATAAGTTGCCGGTAAGTGTGAAGTGAATTGAATTTGTAGGACTCTGAATTGTAGGCTTTGAATTGTAGGACCCTGCACAATATCCATTTATTGGCCAACATTATTTACGACACCGCCATGCAACTGCGATCCCCCGGGTCCAAGGAGCCCATGTTACTGCAAAAGATCCCCGCCAGCTACATTGCCTTGGAGGACATTGTGAATGTGATTGCATGCAATCTGCGCGCTGCTGGACGAGATCCCGTCCTGGATGGCGAACAATACAGGTGCTTGGTCACCGAACAGATGCGATTGCACAACTACAAGAGCTTTCGGGATATCGCTGAGTTGCAGCAGGCCACAACTTGGTGCCACGAAAATGGAATTTTATTGCACTATGACGATGCTACGCTGAGGGACTACTACTTTCTCGATCCGCAGTGGCTTTGTGACATGCTGGCCCATGTGGTCACCGTGCGGGAGATCAATCCCTTTGCCCCGACAGGCGTGATGAAATTAGATGATCTGCAGATGTTGTTTCGCAGTGTGCAGGTTCAAGGAAATGGAAACCGAAGGTAAATATTTCTTTAACTGGATTTGCAGAACAATTTTTTTAGTTGTTTTGTTAATTAATAATGAGGTGAAATATCTTTGTATTAATTAAAAATTCCTTCTTTAAGCTACATAGTCAGCCTACTTAACAAGTTCGAGGTGGCTTTAACGTGGGACTCGAGAACGCTACTCATACCCTCCCTACTGCCTTCGCAGGAGTCATTAACACCCAATTCAGGAAGCACAGTTAAGCTATCGCAACGTTCTCGCGGCCGTAGTTTGGGTTGCTCTGTATCGCAAGAAGTAAATCTTAATAATTTGATATACGAGCAGAGGTCAACTTCTCCCTCATCATCTTCTTCTGGATCGGCTAGCCAAGGGTTGCGTCGCATTCTGTTGATGACTTATTTCCCGTCCGGGTTTTGGTCTAGGTTAATCACACGGATTTTAGCTGATGAACAGATAATAGAAGCGATTCGGGGCGTTTATATGGCTTCGGAAGATGTAAGTCGAACATTTTACATCACATGCAAGTTGTGGGTCCAATCTTTATTTTCCAGAAGTACTCGGACTTCGATATACGCACATCGTTGGAGCAGGATACCCAGTGGAATCTTTGGCAGACAGGCTTAGCACTGTACTATGGACCTATTTTAATATTCAAGATCTGGGAAGTACCATTTCAGAAGACAGAGCGAACGCAACCTTTTCGCACTGATGGCTGCCGGTTTAAGCTGAAACAAGATGGAATCTGGGGCGATGTAAATCTCAGCTCCTCCAGCATTCTGGAAGTTTACTTTCCTCTTCATGAAGTAAACATATCGCAAGAAGTAGATGACAATGAGCGACAGTTGCTGGCCGAGACTCGGCCGCACATGTCTCAGGTGGCCAAGCTTTTGGCCCTAACAGTGGACCATATTGACTTGCTTTTGGAGGACTGGTATCCTTCCTTGGGAACGCGGTTTGTGCACACTTCGGAGGGTCGATTCCTAATCACTCGATTGGTGTTATGTCCGCGCTGTCTTTGGAAGCTGCAGCAGAACAACGAACCCTCTGATCGGGAAGTGCCTCCAGTGGGTTGCAATCGACCAAGTCGAAGTAGTAGGCGTGGAGCGGGAGCATACTTTCTGCACGGTGTAGGTGATCCCGGAGAGGATGGTGCTTTAAACGTTTTCTCGGCATATTTAAACGCCACAGCAAGAAAGGAGCGCCGATCGGAGGATTCTTTGGGAGCGGGATCGGACGCAGACTCGGGCGTCGGTCCCGACTCAGCCGGCTCTTCGCGCAATACTTCAGTGGATGGTCATCCTGGCTTTCACTTGCCTGATAACTCAAATGTTTGTTATGCCTGGATGATTGAAGAGTGCATTTTGTCCGTTTATAATCAAAGCAAGATCAGTTGCCCTGTTCATCTTGAACAGTCTATGGCTCAGCTTGCGCCGGACGTCATCTTTGCCGATATTCCAGATAAGCACACTATTCCAAGTGAGTGCATCACCAAAGGATCGCTCCTTGGTCGAGGCGCTTTTGGATTCGTTTTTAAAGCAAACTGCAAGGTAAGGGGCGCCAGATCCTTTAAGCCGGTGGCAATGAAAATGCTTCAGCCAGTGCCTCCGGGAGCTCGGGCGAAGGAGGTGAGTGCGACAACTTAATGAATGCACTGCAATTCATTGTAATTTTTCCTTTTAGAGCGCTTTGATGGCCTTTAAGGTAGCTGTCGGCAAATGGGATCGGGATCCACTTCAGCACTCTTGCAAAGCCTACTGCACTGCCCGTCAGGAACTAGCAGTACTTTTAACCCTGAAGCATCCAAATATTGTACCCTTGGTCGGGATCTGCATTAAACCATTAGCTCTGGTTCTGGAACTAGCTCCTCTGGGCGGTCTGGACGCTTTGCTCCGGCATTACCGACGCAGTGGAGCCCACATGGGTCCGCATACTTTCCAGACCCTTGTTCTCCAGGCGGCACGAGCAATCGAATACTTGCATCGCAGAAGAATCATTTACCGCGATCTAAAGTCTGAAAATGTCCTGGTTTGGGAGCTCCCACAACCTCACACTGAAGACAGTCCCCGCAACCATGTGCATATAAAAATTGCCGACTACGGAATCAGCAGGCAAACAGCTCCAAGTGGAGCTAAAGGATTTGGCGGCACTGAGGGTTTCATGGCTCCCGAGATCATACGCTACAATGGTGAGGAGGAGTATACTGAAAAGGTATGTTTATATTTTTTATTACTCTTAAATCAGTTGTTTTATCGAAGCTATAATGTCAGGTGGACTGCTTCTCATTTGGAATGTTTATTTACGAGAATATCAGTTTGCGACAACCTTTCGAGGGTCACGAATCCATTAAAGAGTGCATCTTGGAGGGTAGTCGTCCGGCTCTGACTCAAAGGGAAACCCAGTTTCCAACTTGCTGTTTGGATCTTATGGTCTTGTGTTGGCACGAACAGCCTCGTCGCAGACCGACCGCAAGTCAGATTGTTTCCATACTTAGTGCACCGGAGTGCATCCACCTGCTGGATGTCGTGGCCATGCCGCATAGCGAGAAGATTGTTTGCGGGGTTTTTCAGTCGCTTGTTGGTATGGGCGATGATGAGCGAACTGGCCTAGAGCTGTGGCTTCCGTCCTTCGGCTCTCGCATCGATATTCTGGACTGCTCCCCTTCGGGCAGCCTACTGCAGTGCAACAGCATCAGTTGTTCTCCGCAGCCACAGGTGGCACCGCCCAAGACACCCGAAAACGGTGCCAATTCACGTGCCCGATCGGCTCAACGTTTGCCCAAGATGAACATGCTGTGCTGCTGCCTGGTGGGTGATGCCATCTGGATGGGCGACGTTTCCGGTAACCTGCACGCCTATAGCACATCCAGCTATGTCCACTTATTTTCGTACATGCTCGATCCAAACATTAAGTCAGCTGTGATCAGTCTAGTCTACATGGAGAAAATAGCTCGCGTGGCCGTCGGCACGCATAACGGTCGGGTGTTCCTGGTTGACGCCACGCAGATGCCCACCAATTGCGCATTTGCCGAGGGCTCCTTTGTGCTTACGGAGATCTGTTCTGGTTTCGTGTTGCACGCCGCTTGTTCCGTTCTTGTGGATGGGTAAGCTGACAAATTTAAAACTAAATTTCTTTTAAGTCTGAAGTGTGCTTTTTTATAGAACCTATGAATTGTGGTGTGGCGAGATTGCTGGAAAGATAAATGTATTTCCGTTGAACGAGAGCGGCGTGTCCGGACATCAGGCTTTATGCCACAGCGAGGAACCCAATCTCATTGAGGACGTCAAGGTGGCTCGAATGTGCAGCAATGCTAGCCATGTCTTTAGTTGTCTATATCCCGGTTGTATGGTGTACCAGTGGGGTGCTATCTCTAAACGGATAGAAAACAAGCTGGACTGCTCAAAGCTGCTCCCCTGCTCTGAGTCTCTGCAAAGTATTGCGATTGATGAACATGTCAACCTCATAAAATGTCAGATCTCAGCACTGGCGGCTCACAATTTAGAACTGTATATTGGGACGACCTGGGGCTGCTTAATCGTGGCCGAGGTGCACACCCTGCGCCCCATTAGTGTTTTCCGACCTTATGAAAATGAGGTAAGATTGGAAAATTGTTCGTTGAATATGTGGATACTAAAAATTCCATTTTCTTACAGATAAAATCTATAATAACCCTTTGTAAAGACAATGTTCCACTGATCGCCACGATCGGAAGGCGATATCGTTCTCTGATCTCACGCTACATGGACTCCGCAGAGTCATCCACCAAGAGCTCTGCCGTCAACACACCTACACATGGTGTAGCCAAATCCGTTCCACCGGCGGATGTGGATAATCACATACATTGCCTGTTGTGGCGCGCGAAGCACTGGACCTAAATTCGATCTCATTCGATATTTGTTTAAGTATTTAATCCATACACAAAAATGGTGAGAAGGTGCTAGATACATAAGAGGATTATTCGCTGAGGAGTATATATTTCCTGTGAAATGTTATGTAATATTATTGCCGATTTTTTAATATATTTGACATATAGGAGGTGCAATCTATTTCCTTTGCAATTTTTCATATCATTTTGTACCTTTTGTATTTATTTATTAAAAAATGTTACACAGCTTATAATTTTTGTCAGTTCTACAATTCATTGTAGGACTTAGGGTGCGTTTACTTATAATTTTAACACGAAAACAAAAATTCCCCGTTTTTAGAAGTTTTTGCTCAAAATTGTCGTTAATGCAATCATAAAAATTCATCGAATATTTTATTTTCTTTATTTTCCTTTTTTATTGTTTTGTAACAGAACCAAATCTATTACATTCCGCAGATCAACTTAAGAAGTTTTTAAATCTTTGAATAAAAACTTGCATCAAAAATAAAAAGTCTTTTTAATATATTTAAAAATTAAGAAATCTATTTAAAAACTTTTAAATTCAGGTTATATGTAAAACATTATATACATACATTATATATTATGCATGCGAAAAAACAAATATTTTCCAACCGGCATTCGACGAGTGAAAGGGATTTCTTTCTACTGCGATTGGGCCACTGAAGCTACTGACATCGAGGAGTGACGACTGCGCGAGTAGATGGAAGCGGAGTTTTTCAATACCCGTACATAATTATTGAAATCGATAACGAACTGGAATTCCTCCTTGAGAGCGTCGCGCAACGGAACCTGTAACAAATTAAAGCAAATAATTACGGTTGCCTACCGTGCGGAAGATGTCAACCCACTCGATAGTGATGAGCTTTCTTCATCACAAACAAAACCCAGCTGATAATCCCGTAAAGCAAGGCGCAGCAACTTCCGACGAGGAGTACGAAGAAAACTCCCTCCAGGTTATTCATATCCAAAGGTGTCGCATCAGGAGCATCCTCTTTGGTGGCGCAAATTCCGGTGCCCACCTCGTTCCACCACTTGTTCTTCATTTTCTCCAGCACTCCCTGTTCCTGGAGTTCCAGGAGGGCATTATTGAACTTGCCGCGATGCGGCCAATCTAATATTTTCAAGATATAGAGTTCAATGTAATATTCTGAAGATACATTACTTACCCTTCCTCATGGCTATTCCATAGCCTTTCTCATCCAATGCATCTCCAATCTTTTTAAGATTGCATTCACGCTTGGTATTATACTCAATGGAAGTGGATTCCATCAAAAACGCATAGTGGGTATTGGTCTTAACTCGATTTACTCCCTCCATGTTGTCTTCAGTGAGATATTGAGGATTGTCGGACATGAATTTATTCATCTTCTTATATCGTTCTTCCGCGGAGGTCTATGGAGTTTATATTTTCATTGTAGCCCGTTAAAATAAAAATAATTTCGAGATTACCATAAAGAAGTTTCTGGTGGATCCAGTTTTCTTTGCACCGTAAACCACACCATCCTTGTTATCTGCCAGATCGTCTACGCTGTTGATTAAACTTTGCGGTTTTTCAATGGTCAAAAAGGCAGCCAAATTGGCGGTGTAAGAAGAGACGACAATCAGCGTAAAGAACCACCAGAAACTGGCTACAGTTCGAGTGGATAAAGCTCTAAAGAAGATATACATAAATATAAATACTTTCTATGTTCGGGATAATTTTCATACTTAGGACCAATTTCAGAACCCTGCTGAAGCAGAGCTCCAGTTGTAAACCAAATCGAGTTGCCTATTGTAAACTGGTTTTCTAGTTCTTCTGGCTCCTCAATACAAGGATACGGGTTATCCCATTCGCTTGGCGACAGACGGCCCAATATGAAGAAACTCAAGGAAACGCCCAAAAAGGAAAAACCTAGGAACCACCAGACTTCCTCCGAAAAAGGGTCCATGAAGGTAAAGAGCTCAGGTTTGGCTTTCTGGGGCTTCAAATAGAGAATTGCAATGCCTGAAATGTATGTATGTATTATATGACTTATTTTAAGTGAGCTAATATGTGACATGCCCAGATTCATGAAGGGTATGGTAAAGTCTAAAGCCTGTTCACGCTCAGAAGTAATGGTCAAATCCGTGATAGCCAGGTCAGCTCGCTGTAAAAATATTTGCTTATTAACGGGTTAAAAGATTGAAAGAATCTCGCACCCCAGTCATTATCTCCCTCAGCATGCCCGTGGATTCATTTGTGGATTTGTTGTACGATCCATAATCATTGCCGCCGTTTACGAATGTAAAATTGAAGCCCAGCTTATCGGCCAGTTCCTTGATTAGATCGACACCGTATCCCTCATACTGGCTGTTACCCTCTAGCTGCTTGTAGGTCTCCACCAGTTGGGCATATGGTTTGTTCTGTAATGTTGTATTTCAGTATGTTTTTAGGTGATTAAAGTGGCTTGAATCGTACTGCCACCTACCGGTACCGAGAGCAAGATAATAAAGGTCTTATTGGCCAGCGAATTGTCAACGCTATCGAATTGGGCAGTGGTGGGTGCCAGTCGCTGTGGTCTATACTGCCGTTCCTCGTCCCATGTGCCCACCTTGACGATTCCCGACGGTTGCAGTTCGATGATATCCAGGTGGTACCCCTTGCGGACGTTTCCTTCGAAGTAGATGGGTCCCGTAAGCAGACGATCCGTGAGGCGCAGCTGTAAAGATCAAAAGTAAATGGAGTGAGTTTTAAGGGATTTTTTTCTATTTATTTTTCCTATTTACAGTTCGCATATAATTCTTGAAGGAGGAACCATCATCTCGGACGCTTTCTGTTCTTTGCGAGCAATTTTGGGGCACCGGCTTGAAGGGAAGGTTCTTTAGGGTCTGTGCAAACAACTGGACGGCATCGTAGGTTAGGGCCATTTCCACGGTTATGGGACAAGAACCTTACAGAAACAATCAAATTACTTTGTTACTTGAAATTTAAAGCATACCAAATATTGATTACCATTCCTGAACTCATCCTGATCGGTGGGGTAACCCAACTTAATGAGCAGTTCCTTGACGGCCATTTTTTCAGGAGAAAATAAGCGCAGACCTGTTATATTGGCCTCACTGTACTTGTACTCCTCCAAATCGAAAGAGTGAAAGTCCAGATTACCGATTATGTACTTGTAATCCTCGTTGATGATGCCCACTTGTTGCGCCTGGTTTAGGAACTCTGGCATCGTTTCACTGGAGCCCACGACCACAATTCGATTATCCACGGACTTTCGAACCCGTCGAAGGACCTGTTTGTAATTGCCATTCAACTGCATGTCGTATCGCAGCACCGTGATCACAGTTCCACTCTTTCCTAACATCGTGGTTAACTCGTTCAAAATGTTTAGATACTCGGCTGCAAGTCATTTGGGATTCTTTTATGAAAATCTTTTATGATGAAATGCATAGACAGCTTACCCGACTCGTAGAGGAAAATGAAGCGGGTCCAATTGAACTCCGTGATTAGGCTGTACAGAGCTTTGGCCAGGTCAGACGGATGCGGGTGCAGATTAAATCCCTCCGCGTTCTCACTCATGTAGGAGTAGATGTGGGGTATGTCCATGGCGTCGCATATGGACATCAGGTGGACGGCAGTGTGCCGCGACGAGGGTCCAAACACTCCAGCGATGCCTGTCTAAAAAGTAATAAAAAACATATTATATACATATATACGAGTATATAGTTACAAACAGCAAGTTATAAAAGACCGGAGAATTCGTTGTAAAATTCAAACTTGTCTCCATCGCATTCCCATTATAATTGATGGAATAGTCGAGGAACATTACTGTTTGCTGATAAAATCAAAATTGTGCCAACCCTAATCGACATACGCATATTAACACCAAGATTTAGTCAATACTTACCTCCAACATCCTGCACAGCCTGCCGTAGCTCTGGTACGCATCCCCGTAGTTAACCTCCTCCTTGAGGGCAGTCAAAGTGGTGCCCACCTCCTGGTTGGCGACATCGATGGCATGGTCGAAGACTATGTTCATCTGCTCCGTGTTCTGGTCGGTGAGCAGACCTGAAACCGAGAAAGTCTCTCTCATCCACTTTTGGCCATTTCCCTTATGCCGGTTTGTTTATAAACAACAACTGGACCGTCCCCTTCAGTCGGAAAACCCAAATAAACAAACAAATACTAAAACCGTTTTTACGAGCTTTCAGCGTTGATGGAACGAACAGCGTGTTCTCTTTATGAGAAATTAAAAATAAATCGCGCGTTGAAAACAGTTTGTTTGGAACTGCACGACCAAAAAACTCATGCGACACACATTTTTCAAATGAGTTATTTTGGGGCGTCTTCTCGAAATTACTTACCGATGGGGACACTTCCCAAACTTTGGATGTTATTGAATCCGCCAAAGTTCTCATACTGAGCCCTGTTAACTGAAATTTTAATGCTAATAATGCTCCACAAAATTATAAAATGGTTGCAAAACATTTTATACGGTTTTTATTTTAAACATATGAATTTATATATACATATATTTGTCATTCAGTGAAAAAAATTCTTGTTTCCCGAACTGAACACTACGAGTGAAAAACGAAAACTGATTTTTGCTTCCAACATGTCAATTTGGAAAACGTTTTGAGTGAAATTATCGAGAGCTTTTCCGAAACTTTGGAGAGAATATTAATCATGAAATATCTCAAATTTAATCCTCAACCGGCATATTTTCCTCAGAATCAGTTTTAAGGGACTCTATGGACTGAGATGAATTCCGGCTACGAGAGTATATGGATTGGGCACTTTTTAGGGGTCTTTCATTCTCCGAAAAGCGAATGACAATTTTAAATTCCTCAGCCAAGGCATCGCAAAACGGTACCTGAAAATAAATTTTATTATTTAACGCTCTTTTTGGAAGGTAAAATGTACTGCACCGCATAGTTCTTAGCTTTCTTGTAGACAAAGAAGCACCAGCATAGAATGGAGATAATCATGGAAATTATGGATCCGATGATCAAGACAACGTAGATGCCACTCAGATTGTCAACCCCCAATTCGGAAGGCCCATTATTATCGCTTTTTGCCTGCAACAAAAGTTTTATTATGGGATTATTAACAGTCCACAGCCCACTGCCCACAATTCACATACACTGCATACACCGGCTCCAACTTCATTCCACCATTTATTCTTCAACCTGGCCAAGACACCTTGTTCCTGCAGCTCCAGCAGAGCCTTATTGAACTTATCGCGATAGGGCCAATCTGTCGGAGGTAGTTAGTACGCCAGATCAGAAGGATCATTGTTTATAATACCCACTTTTCACCATCGCTATGCCGTAGCCCTTCTCATCCAGCGGATCTCCCACCTTTGTCAGATTGCACTCCCTAACCGTGTTAAACTCAATGGAGGTGGATTCCATGAGGAAAGCGTACTTGGTGCCCGCCTTCACCTTGTCCACGCCTTGCTGATTGTTTTCCATCAGCATCTCCGGATGAGCGTTCAAGTACTCGTTCATTTTGATATAGATGGGTTCCTCTGACGTCTTTGTATTAAATAAATATTATTTAACGTCGACCCTAACTTTATTACCTAGCTTACCGAAAAGAAATTTCGCGTAGATCCTGTACGTTTAGCTCCATACTGAACGTCGTCCTTGTTATCGGCCAAATCTTTAACACTGTTGATAGGACTAGTGGGATTCTCGATGGTCAAGAAGGCAGCCAAATTTGCGGTGTAGGAAGACACCATAATCAAGGTGAAAAACCACCAAATCGCAGATATTGTACGTGTGCTGAGAGCTCTATAAAAATATATATGATTATAAAGCTACTTTCAGCAATCATCAATGGTTACTCTTACTTGGGTGCAATTTCAGAACCTTGCTGCAGTAAAGCTCCGGTGGTGAACCAAAGGGAGTTATTGATAGTAAATTGGTTTTCCAGCTCTTCAGGCTCTTCAATACATGGATAGGGATTATCCCACTCGATGGGCGAAAGTCGGCCTATAATAAAGAAGCAGAGTGATACGCCCAGATAGGCAATGCCCAAGTAGAGCCACACCTCCGAAGAAAATGGGTCCATGAACGAAAAAAGAGCGGGTGGGGCCTTCTGAGGTTTTACATACAAAATGGCTATACCTGGCAATCAAAATCGTATAGTCAGAACAAGGAATTAGCACTCCCACTTAAAAGCCTCACCCAAATTCATGAATGGAATGGAAAAATCGATAACTTCCTCTCGCTCCGATGTTATGGTAAGATCGGTAATGGCCAAATCAGCTCTCTGTTATTAAATTTCATTTTCGATCCGTAATTATTTGATTCAATTTGATATTTACCCCTTCCACAATTTCCTTAAGCATTCCTGATGTGGAGTTCGTGGACTTATTGAAGGAGCCATAGTCATTACCACCATCGCGGAAGGTAAAGTTGAAGCCCAGCTTGTCGGCCAACTCTTTGATTAGATCCACTCCATAGCCCTGGTACTGATTGTTGCCTATTAGAGTGTCAATGCTTTCCACCAGACTGGCGTACGGCATGGTCTGTAATTTAAATTCCCGACGGTTAAATCTTAAACAACTAGAAAGCTATGAAAATAATTATAGTGTACCGCCACAGATATAAGAACGACGAAGGTTTTGTTGACCAGAGAACCATCGTCAATGTCATTGAAGTTGACAGCTTGGGGAGGCCGTTGGAACTCAAAGTCCATGCCCTCCTCCCAAGTGCCAACCTTGACCAACCCACTGGTTTGCAGTTCGATGACGTCGAAGGTGAAACCCTTGCGCTTATTTCCCTCGAAATATATGCGGCCTGTGATGGTTTTCTCTTTGATCTCCAACTGTATGAGTTTTAAAAATTTAGCAATTGGATTAATGATTGCTAAGGCTTACTAACCGATCTCATGTAGTTCCTGAAAGTGGAACCATCGGGTTGAACATTGTCGTGGCGCTCGGAGCAGTTTAGCATCTGAGGTTGGTAGGGCAGATGTTTTGTTGTCTCCGCAATCACACGTACCGCATCATAGGTAAGAGCCATGTCCATGGTGATGAATGTAGAACCTCAAACAGAATTTTGCAGAAAATAGCTTCATATGATCTCCATAAAATTACAATGTAATACCACTATTTACGGGTTCACTCTCCCCCAGTTCTTGGTGCAGCTTTTCCATCAGATCTCGCACTTCCTCCTGATCAGGTGAGAACATTCGTATACCTGTGATGTTGGCCTCACTGTACTTGTACTCCTCCAGGTCAAAGGTGTGCAGGTTAAGGTTTCCAATGATGTATGTGTAGTCCTCGTTCATGATGCCCACCTGTTGGGCTTGACGCAGTAGCTCCGCCACGCCGCCTGTTGAGCCCACGACCACGATGCGACTGTCCTCCGACTTCCTGATGCGTCTGAGCACCGATTTGTAATTGCCATTCAAGTTAAGATCGTAGCGCATTACTTTGATGACAGGTCCTTTGGTGCCGTATCGGGTCATAAGGTGATCCAAAATGTTCAGGTACTCGGCTTTAGTTCAGAACCAATAATTAGTTAGGAGTCAAGGCGGATTCTTAGGAGCACCAACCGGATTCATAGCAGAATATAAAGCGGGACCATTCGAACTGATTTACAATGTCGTAGAGCGCATTGGCGATATCCTCCGGACTGGGATGCAGATTGAAACCATCCGGATTGGATCCCCAGGAGAGATGCGGGTATATGAAGGGTATGTCCTTCGAGTCACAGGCATTCAAAAGATGGGAGGCTGTGTGCCTGGCAGCTGGTCCAAAGACGGCTCCCACTCCACTCTGGAACTCGAGAAAGGTTAATCAAGGGAATTCCTCTTGTTTCGCACTGCAAGTAGCTCACCTGCATTAGCCTACAAAGTTGGGAAAATGCCTGGATGGAGTTGCCGTAGTCCACCTGCTCGGATTCCCCAACCAAAGGAACACCCAGTTCATTGTTTACCACCGATATGGCGTGCTCGAAAGTCTGCCGGATTCTATCGGTCGCGTCGTCGGTGATAAGGCCTATATATATGAATTATTTTGAGTCTAAAAGTGGAAAGCAAACCACTCGAGCACTTCAATCTATTTCACTCACCTAGGCGAATGGATTGACCACTGAATGCTTCGTATGCATTACCCCCATAAAACTGAGCCTGCACTTTATTAAGGCTGAGAATAATAAGAGAAATCCAACAGAAATGCATCGCCTTAATTATTGAAGTTTGGATTTAGAGTTTTTCATCTCCCTCCGCTGGATTTCTGGTTATTAACAATGGGTATATCTAAATATATACGTATATTTTTGGATCACCAACTAGCGCGATATCTTTGAAGTTCCTTAGTCGCTGAGCGCACGTTCTCAACTGAATAGCCACTCATAATTGCTTTAAGAATTCCACTCGAAAGTTTTTCAAAATATTCTTTTTGAACTTGAAAGCTTCCAGTGTTGAATAATTTGCATTAAATTAAAAGTCACAATTTATTGATAATATACATTTAATTAGAATTATCACAAACATAAATTGCATCATAAACTAAACTATTGCAAGTTACAAGTATAAATAGTTAAGGGCTAAGAAAAATATATAGATTGCAAGTTAATTTTTGGCACATTATCTTTGTTGTGATGGGGAAGCCATAAACCCAAGGCGAGTCTCCAGGAATGACCAGATGGGTGTTCCGTCCCTTCATCCCTGAAATGGAGAGGAAAATCTTAACGGATCGTATTAATAGCTCTATATAGAGTAGTGACTCTCAGACCCCATAAGCATTCCAAGTGGTTCGCATCAATTGCAGTTTGATTGGAAAGACAATTGGAGAAGTTGCTCCCCGGAAAAGAAACTGAGCCAACTGCTGTGCATAAATCACCATTAATTAAGTGTATGCGCCCCAATTGAAGTGTGATGCCGTTGTTGGCACAACAGCTAGGGGTAAATGGGTAACGAGCCACAAGGAAGATGTGCCAGACACCACCACTTTCTCCGTTAAGTGGCGCCCAAAGTGGAGCGCAATTAAAGCCCTGACATGGAGGTCCCACTGTCTTCCGGGTACTCACCAAATGGCTTGCCTTCGGTCTTTGGCCTAGGAATGCGTGGCATACGTCACGTTTAATACTCTTGGGCTATTGCTTTGATTTCCTCCGACTACCAAACGCTGCATTTCTTGTGAGGATTCATCGGTGATCCCAGAGGACAATTGAACTCCCGCGCAAAGTCAACGGAGTTCGAGAGCGTCCCAATAACCCGGAAACGACCCGGACTGTGGATGGCCGTGTTCAGCTTGTTCCGGATAGCCTCTGGCCGCATCGCTCCGCACCAAACCTGACCAAAGTTAAGGAAGAACAGCTGCGGTCCTGTCATGTTCAACCCTGGCAGGATCTCGTCCGGCACCTCCCTGGGATGCTCTTTCAGCCAGCGCTGGTACGCGTGGAAGGCCTGCCTCAGGCCTCCGTTGTCCGCGATATTCTCACCTGAAGTAAATTATTATAAATTATAATTAAATACTCATAAAATGGTAAAATGTTTTGAAAATGTTGTGGGAAATTGTATCATAACCCAATACTAATATAAGCATGTTTTCAATCAATTCATAAAAATAAAACAAGGAAGAACGCTATAGTCGACTATTCCCGACTATCATATACCCGTTACTCAGCTTGAGTGCGAACAAGAAATTTGAATATTTTGTTTGGTATATAGATAGAAATTGGCCAAACAAATAGAAAAACGAAACAAAATCAAAGTTTTTTAAATTTTTATAATTATTGAGATCTTGACGTTCATATGGACGAACAGACGGACATGGCCAGATCGAGTCGAATAATGATTCTGGTTTAGAATATATATACTTTATAGGGTCGGAAAAACTTTATTCTCCCTGTTACAAACTTTTTAACTTGAATACTACGAGTAATCATTTTTTGAAAGATTTTAGTGTCCGTAAAGTACTCTTTAAACAGCACCTTATTTCGAATTTTTAATCAGATCGACTTACCCTGCGTACTCTCTCCATTCAGGACGATGCCCACCTCCTCGACAGTATAGTTGCTGTATTGGGCGATAATGCAGCGGGCTCGCTCGTCGAAGCCTCGAATCGAAGAGTCCGTCCACCACTTGTGGATATTGCCGTTCCGGTCGAAGAGCCTGCCCTTGTCGTCGAATCCGTGGGTCAGCTCGTGGCCAATGACTACACCAATGCCGCCAAAGTTCAGCGACTTGGGGAAGTGACGGTGGTAGAAGGGAGGCTGCAAGATGCCGGCGGGGAACATAATCTGGTTCTTGTTGCGGCTGTAATACGCATTGACGATGGCTGGAGCTGTCTGCCAGTTGGTCTTGTTGACCCTTTCGTGGAGCTTGGCCTGCTCCGTTTTGGCCGTATGAAGCAGAACATTCAACGTGTTTTCAAAATACTTTTCCGGATGGATTTCTATGCCCGCGTACTTGCTATTCAGCTCACCCGGATTAAGAATGAAGTCCGGATAGCCGATCTTCAGAGACATGGCGTTGACCTTTTCCTCCGCCAACTGCTTTGTGGTGGAGTCCAGCCAATCTGTGGTTTTAAGGATATCCCGGAAGGCCTGCTGCAGATCGTGGGTCATCCGCAAGGTGTCCCGCTTGCTGTTGTTGTCGAAGTAGCGACTCACGAACATGGAACCCACTGCCATGCCCATGTTGGTGTTCACCTGAGCGATGCACACCTTCCATCGCTGCGGACTCTCCTCGCGGCCAAAGAGTGCGTGGTAGAAACTCTGTTTGATGTCATCAAAGCGATCGTCTACGTTGTTGATCCTGTGCCGCACAAAGCGCCACATCATGTAATTGGCTACCGTTCGGGTGTCCGTTTCTTCCATAAGAGTTACCAGCTTGCTCATGTACTCCACCGCGTAGATGACCACTTCCTCGGAGCCCAGAACCTTGCGATCTTGAAGACTTTGCAGGTAAGCTCGCCACTTGATTTCTGGAACCACTGCCTCTAGTTGGTCCAGTGTCATGCGTTTGTAGAGCTGGGCGGAATATGAAGATATGAATTATGTCTTGTAGGTATTCTAAACAAAAAGGATTCACATAAACCCCTTTGAATTCTTGCTTAAATTAAAAATGATAAGTGTAGAATACTGCATTTGCCAAAAACAATAAATGAGTACATTTGCTAGTTAGTTAGGATGGTACTTTTTGGAACATGATACAAACTTGACAAAGATGTGGCTTTAATTATGCATTGCTCAGAATATAAATGTATTTAAATCCACATAATTTAAAGGGTTCTATCTCCAACACCAAAGATATGTTCTGAGGCCCTATATCTACGGTGTTTTAAATTTCAAAAGTTCTATAGGGCGAATTCATATATGGATCCCTTCAACAGCACTTAGATAAGTTCTTGCATTTATAAAATAAAGGTCTTAGGAGCCACTCACCTTGGTGACATTGAGTCGTTGCTCCGCTGGAGCCGTAATCCCGGCCAGCTGCGTCTCGAACGCCACCAGCTCGCTGGCCACCCGCTGGGCGTCCGCCTTGGAGGCACCCATTTTGTGCATCACCTCGGCCATGTAGCGTTGGTAGGCCTGCAGGTACTTGGCGTTGCTCGGCTGGAGAAAGTACTCCCTGGTGGGCAGGCCCAGACCCGTCTGGTCAAATTGAACGATGTTCTCCTCGGAGTTCTTGATGTCCGCCCCCACCCACTGGACGATTAGGATGTCATTGTTGTAACGTCTTAGGGTGGCGGCCAGCACCTGCCAGTTAAAGTGGGAGTCGCTCCATTGGGACTCCAGGACTGGCCAGCCGCCCAGTTCCCGGATGAGCGTGTGCAGCGGTTCCAATCCTCGCTTGGCCAGCACCGCACTGTTCACGCATGACCGGTACAAATTCTTCGCTTTTAGCTGGGCATCGTGCTGGGGCTTTAGGAAATCGGTGGGCACATGTAGTTGCTCTTCGGTATCTGGCTTGTCCTTGGCTCTATCCTTCGGCAGAACACCAGGTGGAGCAGCTTCCTCCTCTTTGGTCTTCTCCCGTGGGGTTTCGATAAGGCGTTTCCTCTTCGTCCCGTTGGTATACCGCTTGTAGCGCACCAGAACGCGGTTGAGCAACTGCCTCTTGCTGACAATGTGCCGACGCAGACGTTCCGCAGTAAGTGCCGCAGCCTGGTCAGCTTCGCCCTCACCCTCGCCCTGCTCATTAAGCTTAAATAGAGTATTTCGCACGGTACTTTTTCGAGGCTCCGCTGCGGGGTGCACAGGGGTATTTTTCTCCAGGAGATTACGTAGCACCAGGTCCAGACTCTCACGCAGCATTTCGAAGGTATCGAAACCGGCCTTATCCTTGGGTATTGGATGCAGGCGCTCCCAGTTGCCGCAGGCGTACTTGTAGAAATCCACGCAGGGATCCACTTTATTGTCCATGTAGCGCTTCATGGTTTTGGCCTGGGTCATGCGAATGCCCTCCCGGGTGCCTTCCTCGTTCCAGAAACTCTGTAGAGCGGCGGTGGCTTCGCTAATCTCGGCACTGGTCTCCTCTGCCTGGCGTTCGGCCTCGCGACGCTCCCTTGTTTTGATCATCTCCAGCCAGTAGGGAGCTATGTCCTGGTAGCGCTTCTTCTGCCGCTGGTAGAGCTCCTCATCTAAGGGCTTAATGTCTAGGTCGATGCCGCTGCCGAGGCACTCGCGTGGAATTCCCAGTGGCAGGAAGGATGTGCGGGAGTCCTTCATCAGCGTGTTGCGCTCCTCCAACTCCATTGACTCCCCATTCCCGTAGCGATATGGTTGGCAGCGACGTGCTCTCTCCGCGGCCAAAATCTGCAGTTGGGTCCGCTTGCCCGCCGGCAGGATGAACTCCTCGTTGATCAGGTCGTTGTAGGTACTTCCCTCCGGTAAAAGGGATTCGTAATCCTCCATATAGGACGGCACCTCGGTTGGAGACTTCTGCAGATTCCGCATCCTCTGCTCGTTTAATTGCAGCGCCGCCAGCATCCCGTCCAGCCGCATGATCAGGATGAGCACCAGGGTCAGCGGCAGCATTACCACTGGAAGAAGTAGAAGCAATTTACAGCAGGTCAGACCGGGACACCACTGCACCCGACCTGTCCGCTGATTAACACCCAGTCCGAGCTTCACGCTCCGGGCTTTAGCGTTCACAGGCGAGCCAGGAGCCGCGGCTGCAGCGCCGTGGACCGAGGGCATCGCTAGCTTCAGTTGGCTATGGCGACTCATCCCACGAGCCACCGTAATTGAGGAGCTCGCTGGCCTTTATACTTTAATTAAACGCAATTTTTCGCGAAACGCAGTTTGCCGAGCCGCACTGGACGTAACCCAAACCGAGAATGCCAAGCTGCAGATCGGATGCCGGAGGCTGGAAGCTGGAGACCGAAGACTATACTGCGGCCGAGTCGCGCTCGCATCGCCAACTGAAAGCGCCGCCCGGGGATGCGCAATCACGGCGCGCGACAAGCAATTGAGCGGCGACAGCAGCAAATAGCAACCAGCGACATCAGCCGCATCAGCAGCAGCAACATCAGTCGCAGCGCCATCAGCGACTACCAACTGGGAACATGCAATCAATGGATCTCCAGCCAAAGGGGGGTTGGGGGATTCTGCTTGGGGTGATCTTAGTTTCAAACAAAACTTATTCCGATCTTGGGACAGGAAATATCTGGTATTACCCTACAGATACAGATACCTGCACTGCTTTGACCCCTTAACCTCAATCGCTTCATTAACTCGCCTTTATATCTCAGTTAATCAACAGTAACGACTACAAAGCAGATCGTTCAAATATTTGTGTCATTATCACTGGACTAGCAATAACAAACGCGCCTCTATAGCAATTCCTACACAGAAAATAAATCAAGATACGCTTTGGCACAAACGAAATTAGATATTTATAAAATATATTATATTTGATTGATATTTGCATGTATTTCTGCATGTAAATATTTATTTATTAAATCAAATAGTTATGAATTTAATAATAATGGTTGCCCTCACGATTTGGGGGATAGTAGGTGTAGGTAAACTAAACTCATTTTCTCATAAACCACAATAAATTAAATAAAGCTAGTCAACATTTAATATTATTCCATAAGGAAATGTTTCATCCACCTTATATTTTCTTCGCGTGCACAGCTGCCACCCAAGCACCTCCGCATTGACCTCTGCCAGAAGAGCGTCTAAATTCAATCAATTTAATTTAATTTCACAAAATAATTGTACACTCCGACGACGCACAGCTGGCCACGGGTTACGTACTCGAGTGGACTCGCTGGATCGACTGTCAAAGAACCACAACTACTACAGCTATTACAGATATAACAGATAGTACAGATACGGATGCGTTCCCGTTGAAATCGCCCTTTAGAGGCTGTCAACAGCTCCCATAACTATCCCATTTCGCTTTGGCCTGACCATTCAAGTGTAATAGAGATGGCGTCATTGGGCGCCAATAACTACTCCAGTCACACGTGTTTTTGGGGGTGTAATCCCCATCTGCGCGTCATCTGGTGTGCCACTATTTAAAGGGAATTAAAGCTCTGCGAGGCGTAACCGAAAGCCAAATTGGCCCTTCAGAGTGCGGAGGGTTCGGGGTACTATTACAAGATTATGCGGGTAATTGCTGGCATGCGATGCCATCTAATGTGCCTAAAACACCCCCCTTCTGCCCCTGGCCACCTTACTTTGCATATGTGTGTATGTGTGTGGCCGGGGATTGCCAGGGGGGTCAGGGGGGTCCAGGAGGTATGGCTTTTGTTCACGTCATGTATTTCAGTCTCATGAACACTAAACACGCAGGTGTATCTGTGTGAGTGCGGGAGTGGGTGAGGGTGTATCTGAATCTGTATCTGTATCTGTGCTTCTGCTGCCGGGGAAATGGCGATTGCTTCATATGCTAATTTTAGCCTTAAACCTTTTAATTAGCGACTATGACCGAGATTAGTCGACTCGTCGTCCATTTGTCAATCTCATATGCAGCAGAATGCCGCAGTGCAATGTGCAACATGTGTGGGCTTTCGAAAGGGGGGAAATGGAAATGGCCTGCAGCCCCTACTGCAAATGTTATGCAATTTGCCAACGCTCGGATGGATTCTAATTTCAATTGGCTTTTGTGTTCACTTGATCTGCGGTTCAAGACCAACCCGTCGACGCATGACCCACTGAGCCAACATGCGATGCTGCGATACACAAACACAAATTCGATTGCGGCATCAGGTTTGCGAGAGGTAAACGAACGAGTCGTGAATCAATCAATTGATGAAAATAAATATGCCCGGGGATCGAGTGTACTACGCATATAGTCGACGGATTGCATTTGGACGCGGTCGGGACTCGGGGGTAATGACTGTTGAACTCGGGTTATCGACACTGGCAGATTAATTAACTTAACTAACTTAATCATTAGACGACAAGCAACGGGGAGAAGGCTGGACGTCATGCATTTTCTAGATTTGTTTAGAATAAATTTACTTATTCTCGTACGCATAATTTTATTCCAGTGTATTTCTTGAATTTTCTAAATAGATAGTTTGCTAGAAAAGCTATTGATGTTTTTGCCTTTAATTGACACTGTATTTAGTATTTAATCTAATTAAAGCAGCCATTTACCTAGTTTTGCAATACATTTTTACTGCCATGGTGTAAAACATAGGCATCAAATTGTAAAACGAATTAAATTGTAATAAATGCGAAATAGAGAAATAAATACAAGAGCTATAAAATAAAATACACTTAGGAGCACTACTCTGCACAAAAATTATAAAAATTGACTAAGCCACGGAATTCCAACCAAAACGTTGACTACATTTCAAGAATAGAAAATCTTTAAGGCTACTTATTCCATTGAACCACTTTTCCTCCTTCCCCACACTTCACGAACAAGGATCCACCTGGATTTCCTTTTCGTTTGGATAAGGCAGTCGAAAGGACTTAAGCTAGAAGTGTCGTAAAACCAACTCACTTTATGGCCACTCAGGTTGCACCACACTTCAATACTTCAAATGCCTGGATCGCGGAATCGTTTCAATGGAGGAATATGGAGCACTGCCGCTGCTTGCGAAGTCGTTCTAAGACTGATTTGAATTGAAATCGTGGAACTGCGACGCTGCTACCGGCGTGCTTGGTGGTGATCCATCTGCTCGTTATCGCCTGGGGCTTTTACCACTGAGCTGTCTGCTGTTTTCCAAAGGGAATATTATGATATTGACTGGTGAGTGGCGACTGTAAGGGTCTAATTCTTGCTCGATCGTCATCAATGAAAGTGATTCACGGCCATTCACTAGTGCGCAGGAGATCGGCAGAGGCTTAATTTTACAATTTCAATGACATTTTTCGCAAAAACGCCTACTCAGACACTATAAAGTATATAACAAAGGGGGTCCCCTTAATTATCCTGAAGAGTCGTTAGCATATGAACCCATTTGGGTTCGTTTTATTTAAAAGGAAACCGTATTGTATGATACATGGATAAATGAAACACGATCACTTCTCATCTTAGGTATCGATTCGGCTAGTGGTCCAAATCAAGAATATATATACTTCAAGGGTCTAATTCTACCAGTTACATACCTATCAACGAGTCTAGTATACCCCCTAACTCTTCAAGTAAGTGGTAAAATAAATAGTGTACCCTTTAACATGCAAAAATAATACTAATTGTATACTTGAGATGTATGTAATTGATTGCCAATTGAGCCAAAAAGCAAACATAAAACTTAAAATATAATTATCTATTTTATTTACATTTTAAATAATTTGTATTTTCTCTTAAAGTTAAAGTTAATTACTCGGAATATAATTGCAAGTGACATGTAGGTAGCTCACAAATGCATGTTCATATCTGTGTCATTATAAAAATGCTAATTGAATTCATCAAACACAATGCGCGATTGACAACTCCAACTGGCAGTCGAGTAGTTTTATTAATTTAAAGCCCACGAGCATTGATTTATCGACTCACGTTGTTTGCTGTCGGCTGACAAGAATATTTCAATTACAATTTGATTGGCTAAGACCACACCTGAATAGGCCATTGTTAGTCATGTTTGCTTAGCGATGCCCTTTTTGTGCAATAAATAGTTTAGTTGTTATCAGAGTGCCTTTTATGAGGGTCATTTAATAATTAAGGACTAGATAATTAACGAGAGTGAAAAGCTGATGGCCTTGTTCGTGTGTGAACATTTTATGGGCAGTTTGTGTATTTAGATTTTTGTTTACGGCCCTAGTTGAACACATTAAATATTCGTGGCGAGGTGAGAAAACCAATACATTTTTTAATTACATTACCATTCGCATGGGCCAATTAATTTTAGGCCATTGTATAACCATCACTTACGAATTTCGATTTCACTAATGCACTTCCACCAGCACTGCGGCCTCATTTATTAGTCTAATTATTTGTGAAATACAACATCAGCGTCGACAGTGTTGGCCAAAACTGAAAGCCGGCAAATAAAGCCGGCATTTTATTAAACGCTGAGACTAGTAAAACACGAAAAATTAATGGGGGAAAATGCGACTGTGGCGACTATAAATTTTGCACTATCGATCATTGTCGGGCTGCCAGATAATTTACAATAAATCTGCCTCCGTTTCAGAATAGTTGGCTGAAAACCGAAAAGCGACCGCCAGAAAACATAAATTAGGATAATTACAATTGCACCCACAAGTGCCATTCGAGCCATTTTTGTTGCCTCGGACGTTTTTTTAGCATTTTTTTTTGTATTTTTCGCCCCGGGATCAGAAAGAATTTTGATTGCATAAACACACAAACATAACAAACTGCAACTTTGTGAATTGCAAATTGTCAGCAACGGGCATTCGTTCGAATGGAAATACTGAAACCCAAAATAAACACACACAAATACGAGTATAAAATCCAATATCCAAAAATTAGCCAAAAAGAATTGCCAACCGTGCCAATTACAACAATAACAACAAAAGCGAGAGGGTGCTCACAATTAGGAGACTCTGGAAATGGCCGTAAGTATTTGCCAACTCCTTGGTCGGTCATGTTTGGCCGAAATTAGTTGGCCAAGCGCTGATTTTTTTGGATTTTTGGCTACCTAGCCAGCCAAATGGTTGAGGTGGGGTGTGAAGCGGTGCGTTTCATGAGCCCCGTTCCTGCAGCAAAACAAAATCAATTAAAACGAATCGCTGGAGCAAAGTTCCAACCAACTCCGACTGGCTCATTCATCCGTGACTTTGCACTTTGTCGGCGTCTACTATTGCGGCGGTTCCCTGGTCGGTACACAATGAACAAAATCTGGTTCTAATATCATCAATTGGTTGGAAAATAGTGTAAACACTATTGTGTGGGATACCACAATACCTACATGATAATACTTATTAGATTTGCTTAGCACTTAAAAAGACAAATAAATAACAGCAAAAATAAATCTGCTTTAGGTGCAGGTGTAAAACCAATGCGTTTCAAAAATAATTAAAAAAAAAATTAATAGCGTTCTTAAAAACAATATACCTGTGGACTGGTGTGCACTGCCATAACATAGTTTCATCCGTTTGTCTGGCATAATATAAGCTATCATAACGATCTTACAAAAGAGCCATATTATTTTATGAGCAGTTAACATTTCATTTGGCCACAATTGCTTTCTGTGCAGAGTGTATGTTTTCCATTTGCTGCCCTGCCGCTGTTTCCACTGACAAGCGGACCACCCGCCAGCGTTTCAATTCCCAACCGATTCGCGCTGCGCATGCGCAGAGGTGTTGCTGTGTTGTTTTTATACCCGTTACTCGTAGAGTAAAAGGGTATACTAGATTCGTTGAAAAGTAGTAACAGGCAGAAGGAAGCGTTTCCGACAATATAAAGTATATATATTCTTGATCAGGATCAATAGCCGAGTCGAGTTGGCCATGTCCATCTGTCTTGTATTAGTCTTGTAAATTTTTATCGATTTGCCAAAAAACTTTTTGCCACGCCCACTTAAACGCCCACAAACCGCCCAAAGCTGCCACGCCCACACTTTTGAAAAATGTTTTGAT
Source organism: Drosophila yakuba (assembly GCF_016746365.2). Lineage (NCBI taxonomy): Eukaryota > Metazoa > Arthropoda > Insecta > Diptera > Drosophilidae > Drosophila > Drosophila yakuba. The sequence goes on from NC_052530.2 coordinate 7,156,253, forward strand.
ATTTTTTCATTTTTGTATTAGTCTTTTAAATTTCTATATTTTTGCCACGCCCACTCTAACGCCCACAAACCGCCAAAAACTGTCAGTGTTGAATACCTCCTTCGCACTTTCACTAGCTGAGTAACGGGTATCAGATAGTCGGGGAACTCGACTATAGCGTTTTCTCTTGTTTTAGTTGAAAGAGGCTGCTGGTGGTTTTGCTGCTGCCGTCTGGCATTCGATATGCTTTATATTATTTTGCATGCCGACTGCAAGTGGCTATTGCTGTCGTTGTCCAAATTGCAGCAAGACGGGCTTGGGAAATTGATATGGAAATGTATCGCTTAACTAATTCCGTGCTTGAGAGAAATGCGCTGCTAAGGACTTGTGGCCAATTAAAGTTAGTTATTGCATGGAGCGAGATAGTTCAGGTTGGGAAATCTGTGTTTGTAGTTTAGTGGGCAACCTATAAGAAACTTAGTAATTGATCGCTAGTAAATATCTGGGTATATTTCGGCTTGTCGATATTTACAGAAATGTAAATTCCACGAAACCAGTAAAATCTTGCATCATATACATGATAATTATAAATATATTTTTACAATATGTTCCTATCTAGGTTTGAGTTCAATATAATTTCAATATAATACTTTACGAAAAACTAATCTTTAAATGTATTTACTCTTATTTTATTTGACTATTTATCTTGCCAATTTTCCACGATATAAAAAAAATCTTTAAAATTTCCCCCTCGCATTGCTACAGCTATCTGGTAGTCGAGCACTCCCGCTTCTTATGTTTTTTTTTATTGAAATCTGAGACAACCCCAGAAAATTTATGATTAAGATAGATATTATACCTTGATCCTAATATATGCAAATAATAATATTAATTTCTTTCTTTTGGTCCCAATTTATTAAATGCGGTTACAATTCGCCATAGACACCAAACTCAGTTTGGAAATCATTGCTCCAAGGTTGTTTCTAACCAACACGTAATTTTCACGCAACTCTATTGGATCCATGGCATTGACTTTCAACACGAATTCCCGTCTGGCGGGAAACTGCACAACTGCGACTGGTTTTATTCGGGGCTGTCCCTGAGATTGCGTATACGCAGTGGTGTGCGAGCACGCATGCGCCACCGAGCCGAGTAATTGGTGTGGTTGGCGGCAATTTGCCACACTTGTCACTAATGTGGTGAGCGTATTGCAATGCGGGCTGCCTCCGCTCGATTCAATTTATTTCCAATTGATTTGCTTTGATTGCAGTGGCAGTACAATCGTACAATTTTCCTGACGGACTTTCACACTTGGTGTGCCAACTTTTATATTGTGGTTGCGATTGTGCTAATCGATTGCGGCGGATTATACAAATGGCACTGCAGTATTTAGCCAGTGGGTAAAGTTTTAAATGGCCTGCATCGGCACTTCCGAAGGATCTACAGAAGTAGACAAATTGCAGGACGCTTGGCTTTTTTATCGCCCTCTCTTTTTGTCTATATAAAATCAAAAGCAGGGATAAATAACCGCCTGCCAGTCTGCGGTTTTCCTCGTTAGCTTTCCACTTTGCACTCTGGCCTTTTTATTTACGAGCTCGCCTAATTAGTTTTTAATCCCTTTCAGTGTCATGAACTTTGAGTCAAGTTGGCTGCAGTTCACGAGAATGTTGAAGCAGGTGGGATATCAGTTTCTCCACTTGTCCACAGTATAATTAGCCCTGAAACCACCAAAGCACCGAACCACTGACCTGCAGACCCGATCCATCAATTGAAAGTCTTGCTGTGCTGACACCGAACGTGACCTTTGTTACTTTGTTTCTCAGTTGACATCTCCCCGAAAGTTGCACTCATAGCGTGGATTTGAAAGTGAGACCGCTGCTGGGCTGTCAGATAGGCGATTTGACAAATGGATAAGAGCCCCAAAAGCGAGCCGTACTTGATTCGGATTCACATTTTCCCAAATATCGAATCGGACTTAATGCCAAAGGTCGACATTTGACTAAAATTTCGAGCGGATGTCGTGGGCGTAGCAGGCGTGACCTTCATAAGTGGGCTATGAATAATGGAGGAGCGGAGCCACCATACACCGTGCACACTATACCTATCTACTGTACGTGTGCCGTGGCACGTGGCTCAATTTGAAAAATAGGGATTTGACAGGTTCGAGAAATGCGAGGGCTTCTAATTCCGGTTTGATGTAAGCATGAAATTGTTATGCCAGCAATAAATTACAGCCTGTCTTATCCTCTCACCTATACCAATTGTAACTGTCCGAGGGCCATTTTAAGTTTTCGAGGCACTCCTTTTATGAGTTTGTGCATTTGAACAAAATAAAATAGACATCAGCGTGCAGCATTCTGGTACGTTTTATGACCCCTTGTTACGCTCCATCCTGGTTGTTTACTTTGTTGGCCAACTTTATGTTCACCCGGCTGACTGCACATGTTACCAAAAATCTCTGGGTGGTCAGCTTGGAGTTTTAAGGTCTCGTTTTATGCATGTGGATTAGCTATGGATTTTCAAGTCTCCCCATATCTTTATTGTGCCCGTTGGCCGGGTGCGCCTCCAAAAATTTTAAATATTCGTTTGGCGCACTTTATGTCACGGGGTTGCGGGATGACGACGCGTTTGCGTTGCTAGAAAATGGAAATATCAAATTTGGCCATTCGTGACTGTGCGACGTTGTGGGCCAGGACACGAGTGTGTCAACTGCAGGAATCCGGTGCGAAGCGTGGGTGTGGCGAAGGTATCAACCTGGCGCCCAGCTGGTGAACCGACCACTCGCAGCAGGCCGAGATGTTGCAAGTGAACAGAAACCCGTTTGTGACGTGTCAAATTGCTTATGGCTGGAAGCCTGCCACGATGTGCCTCTGACCAGTTTCAAACTGGGCCATTAGATCGCAGCAGATACCGCTGAGAACCCAAGCCCATTACCGCATCTAAACCCTCCCACGTTGGCCACCTAGGAATGAATCTGCGCAACTGCAGCTACCACTTTGCAGCGGCATCCCAAAGCAAAACTCTGGCTCTGCCCGTTGCCAATCCATCATTTTGGAAATTTGCAATTTAATTTTCTGTTGGCTACGCCCGCAGCTTTGGGTTGGTTAACCCCACCAGCATTCTGCCAATTAGCTTGGGTCCCCCCATGTGACAAATGCCAGATACAGATTTATACACAGATGTAGATACATATACTTAGAGATATGGTTGCGCCCCACCTGGACTCGGTTCATTCGTCAGCTACACCCTAATAATATGTTAGCCAAAGTCCCTGGTTATAATTTTCATAATTCCACGTTAGGGTGGCCCCTGTTCGCGAAACAAAATTGAATTGAATCGCCAAACACTCAACACGATTCGAAGTCAAATACCGAACAGTATTAAAGTTTCAATCCAATTCGATTAGAGTTGTTGTTGCATCTTGCTATAGGTTTTATCTGCGGCAATAATTGAAGCCAATTAAATTCATAAATTTTAATGATTTATTTGCCTCTGCACGCTTAGCACATTAAATTAATTATTGAATGGCAGCAGACAGGGTGTTTGTATACATTCTTGTAGGGGCAATTAAAGCTGGGAAGCGGAAACTTACGGAATCTTGCAATAGAGTACTAAGTACCAAGTGAACCTACTCTACCACCCTGTAGCCAATAACTGCTCAATTCTCGCATCATAAACTTATTTGTCTTATGGCCACAACTGGCGGACCAATTAACATTTGTAATTCACCGCAAATATTCGAAGCAACAGTTTGTAGTTTTGTGTAAGAACGAAAAAGCGCAAAAGTGAGGCAAAGAACGAAATCGACCAATGCGATTGCTATTGCCGTTGCCTTCAATTAGCCATTTCCAAGAGGGCATTTACACCCCGATTGCATCCGCATGGCCGAAAGGCACTCAACGCTTCACTGCATCCACATCGCTGGGCAAACCAGGGCATACCGTCCGGAACAGCTAAAACCAGCTAATAGAAGAATTTCAATGCCAAAATGGTACGATGGGATGAAATCGCGGATTTCATGGCCATCTTATTGTATATAACGTGCTTAGAGATTTAATCCACATTTTAAACACTTACCAACTTTCGCCGACTTTAATAAATAATTTAAGAAACCTGATTTCCATTTTTGGTAAAAGATATATAAACACTAGCGAAACTGTTAAATTTTTTTTAAGGAACATGTTAGTTGCTGAACATATATTTTTTAAGGAGTTTTTAGACTACAGCCTTATCATCTTTTGGCCAGTTGATGCGTGACCAGGCTAGAAGGCATGCGCGATGGTGTTGCCAAGCTAATTCCGATTGCAACTGGTATTGGCCAAGCCAGTTTCAGTTGCGAAACGTCATGAAGAATTTTATTGTCTTGCGGGCACGATTTTATATATTAATTACAACTAATTGCCCCGACTGGAAACGGACCACGCTTCATTTGCCTAATGGCTTCGCTGGTCGCAAGTGGCCAGCCACTGCCACTGAACGAGTGTTATAAAACACCACCACCCGCTATCCATCTTAATTATGTTGTTTAACAGTTAGTTCAATTAATTGAACATGATTTAGCCATGCACGTATGCAATCGGAATCGAAAGACAACCGATTGCACCCTCAACACCTGCCCACACGGAGGTAATTCCGATGCAGATGCAAATGTTATTTTTCGGCCCATAACTGTAAATAACAGCAATTGAATTAAGGCTGAAATCGAGCAGACAATTTATGGGAAAACATCTATGCGGCTTGCATCCAGCCCTGATTTGCATATATTCAAATGGATCAAAAGGCAACAAGTACCTGTAAAACTAGAAGGGGGCTGCCCAACCTACGTCTACTTGAAAGTTTTTTAGCTCTTTGCAATTGTTTGGCATTCCCCGAATCTTAAAATCCACAATGACTGCAAATATAGAGAACTCTGGGAACTCGTAAGTGGTACAAAATTGTTTTTAATATTTTTTTTGAGGGAAAGACAGTTTGGCATTGGAACGTGCTAAACAAACAATGAGTAAGCCCAAAAGGAAAGCACTGAAAAAAATTGGGGAAATATTCTCAAAACAAAAATTCCGGAATATACTTCATATTGTTATATAGTCTAACTATACTAGTTTCCTTTTCAACCAATTTTTACTCAAGTCAATTAAATTACATTGAACGATTTATATTTTGATAGCATTTAAAGAAATAAATTTAAAAATACACTTCAGCGTGGCTGCGCATAGATTAGGAATGCATTTAGATAAATTGATTCTGATTGCATAATAGGCGTTATTAACTGGTAATTAGTTCATTTTCACCCAGATACCGATCACAATTCATATGACCGACACCCGACCAGTTGCGTTCGCACGGAAAGCCAAGACCATAATTACAGACGCCGCTCGCAAATGGAGCTGGATTGGATCGGGTCGGGTTGGGTTGGAACTGGCTGAAGGTGGGCACCTCGACAATCCACAAATGTGTGGATTGCACTTGAGCCAGTCAGGCATTCAGGCAGTCGGCCCACAGCTGTCGACAGTGGGCCGAGCTAATAAAATGAAAACAAAAGTGGCTCCGGCAAAAAATATAATTTATAATGTTGCGCATACCGCAAAAATGTCAAACACGCCCCAAACTGATCACCCGCCCGCGCATTAAAACAACAACAGCACATGCGGGTTCAAAAGAGCAGTTTGAAGTTGGTTTATTCAAATTAAATTGGTGGCAGGCAAAGGCAAACAAATTAAGTTGCCGATACGAGCTTGAGAATATGGCATGTGCCATACAGCCCATATATACATAGGCATATAGCCACCCGCTCTCCGGATTCCGCTTATCGAATGCAAATAATCAAAGTTAGCCGGGGTGCAAGCACTCATTACATTGCAACGGACAAGAGAGGTTCACTGCTACACTTGGAGAAATAATTGAATATTCTGGACCTATGAACAGATATGGAACAAAATTTATTATTTAATTTTAATAGGCTTAATTGTGTGATACATTTTTTTTATTAATCCGTAAGTTCTATTGAAAGAGTAAAAATATGCTTCCCTCGAATTCTATTTCAAAATCTTTTTTTTTCGAAATTATTGTTTTCTTAAACATCTAGGTTTCGACAAATATTTTTTTCTTAAAGGATTCTTCTAAGTTAAGGGTAGCTCATTAACAAACAAAAACAATAATTCGGTTTATTTTTTTTGCGTATTGTAGAATCATTATTTTCCAAGTGCACTTGTGAGTGCAACATCTAGATTAGCGGACAGCAAAGAAATGCTGCAATATGTGGCAACAACGGTGGCCAAAAGCGTATAGAAAATACATTTTGCTGTCTTTTGTTTTCCACTTGCTTCTTTGGGCAGTGCTCTCGTTTTTCTTATTTTTAATTTGCAAAGTTTTCGTTTCGTTTTCCGATGCAGTTCAATGATTAAGGAGGCAAACGCCCAGAAATTGGCCAGCTCACATTTCGTTACGGCCCCCGTTGGGGCATGTTGCAAGCGGTGGGTAAGAATTTTTTAATTTGATCGAGCGGCGCGCTTGGGGCGGGGCTTTTGGGCGATTTTTGGAAAGGCACGAGCGATAAGATCGGCCCAATCCCGTGGCCAAATAATGAGTGCTAATTGTCCGCACCGCACCGCGGAAGTCAAAGAGGTAGCCCCCCAAAACACCATCAAATAAAATACATTAATCGACTAATGTTGAAGCCCGGTTGAAACCAAAACCGGCAATTAAATCGCGTTGAAAGCAAGGTCATGGCAGCTGTGAATTTTTCTATAGTGACAAACGCATCGAAGAAAACGCACCAGCAACATGTTGCCGGTGCAACTGCACGTCAGCAACATGATGCAGTGTCGCTCCATTGCAATGGTTGATTGATACACATTCTTCGGCTGCGATATCCACTTCGGCTCTGGCCAAAACCCGCTTCGAGCCCCGATTAAAGTTGTAATTCGATTACTCTGGAACTGGTACCACACATTGTTCTGCGCTTGCTCTCGTTGGCTTTTGTTTTTTGTCCGATATTGCTGGTGTTGCGGTGTTTTCGCTGCTGTTACCAATGTTGCGCATGAGCCGGCGTCTCAGCCGGAGTCTCGGCTGCGGTGTCTCTGCTCCCAATCCCCGATCTCCGGTCTCGCCGGTCTCGGGCGGTATATATTAGGGCCGCCAGCCAGCAGCCAGCACAGTTCGTTAACAGTCCTAGTCGTGGTTCTAGGAGGTTCAACCAGCGTCCAGCGACCAGTGCCTGTGCCGTGTGTCGTGTGTAGTTAGTTTTCCGCTCATCGTCAGTGTGTCCCCGAAACTCCTTTTCGAAGCTCAATCTTGTGATCTTAGCTAAAATGAAGCCATTCGTAAGTATGCGCCCTGGGACCGAAAGGATAACGCCGAGCAAGAGGATTAAAGTTATAAATAATACCAATGGCTATGTGTAGGGAATTGTGAGGAGTAAAGGATATTTATTTCCAAGTTTTACAAAAAAGTGTTTCACGTTCTTACATGTGACAGTAATGTAGTTTTCTTAGAGTACAACGACTTAACCATAAAAGAATACAAAAGTATATAAAATTGATTGGTTCTTAATATCTTGAAATGTTTCATTATTTAACAATTTAGTTCATTAAAGGAACTTCCAAAGTCCTTAGCCGCCAAGGTTTAGATAGATGAAACATAAATAGTACAGCTGCTTGTTTAGTACAGCTGCTTGTTTAGTTTCGATCTTTGCGATAATCCTTTCCCAAAGAGAAGTGTGCATACCACACCAAATGATTAAATTGGATTTTGACAGCCATTCGAAAAGTAAACACCAGCATGACAGTGACTTGCCATTAAATTTGAATGCATTCCTGGCATTCTTTTAATCTGTCATAGCGCAATTGGCTTAAAATTGAACTGGCATTGCTTCTGTAAATTCAATTTAATTCGCCTAAGTTCCGCTCCGAACAAAGTGCCACCTGTACGTCATGCTAAGCGAACCACCCAGAAAACCATCAGCTGCCATCGAACTCAGTGCGAAATCCCGTTGATAAGCCGTTGACATGTTGCATGTCAGACAGTTTATTCAACCGTTTTTCCACCACTTTCTGCCCCACTCACCTGCTGACACATAATATGGTACATAATCGCGCCGCATGCGGTAATATCTAACTGACTGCATATCTGGGAATCGAATTTAACGGTTGCGCTTCGCGGCTCTGAAAAGCGAAAAGACTGAAAAACCGAATCCAGAAAAAAAGCGAAAAGATGGGCGTGTGGGGCAAGAAAAGCGAGAGGAAAACGCTGGCGCAAAAGCAAGAAAAGCGAAAAGCCTGTAATTAGGTTAGCAGAGGCGGCTTATAAGTTTCCACTGAATGACACCTGCGATTAACGATTTTGGGCGGTGGCTACCGCACGAGTAATTATTGAGCAGTCACATAGTCCCACGTATAACACCTTTTGCACTGCGAGAAACATGTATACACATTGTTTTGATTATTAGAAGTATTCAAGCAAATGAACGTATACGAGTTTTTTAATTATAATCCCACAGAGGTACAGTCAAATATTATTGTATTCTTACCTAAATTATGCCATTTTCATATGCCTCAGTTTATTTTCATAAAATGTGAGATACACAACTAATATGTCTTTCGTAAATGCATCACATTTAAATGTCTTAAAAATGAGTTAAGTTACCACACCGCTGTTTGTAATTTAACATTTAAGAAAATATATTCAGCACCAACTATAATTATATCAAATTGTCAATTTTTATTCAGTTTATTACCGCAGCGTTGCTGGTCTCGACGGTGTCCGCCTCGTGGCACGGAGCCGTCTCCACACAGTACCAGCACCTAGACCCGCACAGCCATACCTACTCCTACGGATACGCCGATCCCAACTCACAAAAGCACGAGACGCGCAGCCATGACGGCACCACGCGCGGGTCCTACTCCTATTTGGATGGTCATGGTCATTTGCAGTCGGTGTCTTACACCGCTGATCCGCATCATGGCTTCAACGCCGTGGGCACCAATCTGCCTCAGGCTCCTCAAGCTCATGCCGCTCCAGTCTATGCCGCCGCCCACGCCCATGGCGCATATGCTCCTTACGCCCACGGACCCATCCACATCCCGGTGCTGACCCACGGAGGCGTCCCCGTCGATACTCCCGAAGTGCAACACGCCAAGGCCGCCCATGCCGCTGCCCACGCTGCTGCCGCCCACAATGCCGGAGGACACCACCTGTACAAGCGCTCTATCTACGGCGGAGGATGGGGATACGGACAGGCCGCCCATGTCCCGCTGACTCATGGAGGTGTGCCCGTTGATACTCCCGATGTGCAGGCCGCTAAAGCCGAACACTATGCCGCCCACGCCAAGGCCCTGGGTCAGGTGGCTCATGCCCATGGAGCTCCTGTTGAGACGCCCGAGGTGCAGCACGCAAAGGCTGCCCACTTCGCTGCCCATGCTGCCGCCCGTTCCGGACATGCCGTTGCCCCCATCAACCACGGTGCTTATCACGTGCCCGTAATCCACAATGGAGTGCCCGTCGATACGCCCGAGGTGCAGCACGCCAAGGCCGCCCACTACGCCGCCCTGTCGCAGGCCTCCGCCCACGGAGGAGCCTCGCACGGATCCTGGGACGATGGCAGCTACGACGGACGCTGGGAGCAGAGCCACAACAGCCACAACAGCTACGCCTCCGGCTACGCGCACAAGGGCCCCATCCACATCCCGGTCATCCACAACGGCGTGCCCGTGGAGCCTGCTGAGGTGCAGCACGCCCGCGCCGCGCATCTGAATGCGTTGGCCGCCGCCGGACATGGAGCTCCCGCCAGCCATGGTGGCTACTACGGCGGCAATGGACACGAGGATGATGGTCAGTACCACGCGCACTACGATCACTACTAAGTGGCCAGCGGTCGGCACTTAGAGTGTCTAACTTCCGATCGACGACGAGCATCTCTATACATTCTGACTAACCGAATACTTTGCATTGCGTACTCGCACGCCAGTGCCACTTTTATGCAGCATTCGCAACTCTCTGTCTTTCTATACATCTATCTGTTCTATGCTGTTGCTATATCTTAACCTCTGCCACAAAAACACGGAAAACTACAAGCAACTACACACGGGAGATTGAAGTGCTTCGCAGGAAGCCTTCCTTGCCCGCTGGGGTTTGACCGAATGGTTTCTTGATCCAGTCACAGCACACACATTACCTACATACTTCTATCTGTACTACGCCTTCTCTTTATTCCTCTTCCTCCGAAAATCTATATCTATAATCTTTATTCCCCTGATACTTCGATTGAGAATAGCTGTATGAGTATGTTGTAAATAACAGTTGTAATTTTTATGTATCCGACCAGATATAGATCTATATTATATATGAACCTGCAAACAGACAAATAAACTGCAAAAATGTATTTGATCACATTTTGAAGTGTTTGGATTATTTGTTGGTATTGTGGCATTGAGAGTTGGAAATTAAATATTGTTTTCAGCGACCACCAGGATGCAATGTTAACTTGCTTTTTAATCATGCTTTTAAGCATGAAGTTTCCCTACATCAGTATTAATGATATATTTCTTTTTTAATTTTTAACATATTTGTGGAAATTATTGACGTTTCTCACACAATTATTTACTGCATGATTTCTGTTAGCATATATTAAATAAAGAAAAACAGAATATAAAGCTTCTACACAAAAATAATAAAAACGTATTATTCTTATTAGACTGTAAGTTTGAGCATATTAAACAAACTTGTTTATTTAAAGTAGTTGATACTTTTTATACCCGTTACTCGTAGAGTAAAAGGGTATACTAGATTCGTTGAAAAGTATGTAACAGGCAGAAGGAAGCGTTTCCGACCATATAAAGTATATTTATTCTTGTCAGGATAAATAGCCAAGTCGATATGGCCATGTCCGTCTGTCCGTCCGTCTGTCCGTATGAACGTCGAGATCTCTGGAACTACAAAAGCTAGAAAGTGTAGATTAAGCATACAGACTCCAGAGACATAGACGCAGCGCAAGTTTGACGATTCATGTTGCCAGGCCCACTCTAACGCCTAAAACTGCCATGCCCACATTTTTGAAAAATGTTTTAATATTTTTTCATTTTTGTATTAGTCTTATAAATTTCTATCGATCTGCCAAAAAACTTTTTGCCACGCCCACTCTAACGCCCACAAACGGCGTGTGTGTGGAAGACTCTCCTTCGCACTTCCTCTAGCTGAGTAACGGGTATCAGATAGTCGGAACTCGACTATAGCGTTCTCTCTTGTTTAATATACTTTTAATATTAATTAAAAGGGCATCCAGTTTTACGGCTTGGCCTTAAAAGGGAAGGGATATTCCGTTTACTTTAAACTCTGTCGCATATTTCCCAGTCTCAGGTCAACTGGCGCACCACCCAGAACAACCACCTAAACCACTACTGGTGCCGCACAACTAGCACCACCCACCAATCCACCCACAGTAACTGCATTGAAAGGAACATAAATATTTGCAATGCAACGATTGAAATTTGCATAGCCCCATGCATATACATATGTGTTTGTGGGTTCTTTGTTGAAATGCCCCTGTGTGGGCCGGTGGGCGGTTTGCTATGTGGGCGTGGCCTTTGAATCCCCACCAGGGAATAGCTGCATGTGGCACGACACTGAGAGCGAACAAACAATCAATCAATGCGGTATGAGTCCTGTATTTTTTGCCCAGCCGCCTGCAAAATTGTGTGTCTTATGCGGGGAATGTGTCACTCGACTTCGGGTGACTCGAACTATTCGAATACTGAAGCTTGGCAAACAATTTGAGTAAATACATTTCCAGGCATTTGTCAAGTTCGAATGAATGTGCCCCAATAAATGTGTGACGAGCTCTGGTCTCTTGGCCCCACGGTGGGCGCCATAAATCCAAGTGCAACCTTTCGGCCCAATCGACGACCTTGAGCCAGGGAGGGGCTAGTTTATTTCACAGGCAGGCTGGTAGCTAATTAAAAATTAACAACTCCTGGCCGGCACGCAAAGGTCAGTCGGCAGGTGAAAGTGTGGGCAAGGATTCTCAAATTTCCATTTTCCACGCATAAACAAAGGGGCCCAGCTCGAGTTATCGTAAATTTTGGGACGTCGTTGGGGATGGGTCGTTTGCCATTTAATTAAGCATGCATTGGCATTTCGATTTACGACCAATTGTCGGCTAACGGTGGCAATAAGTGAAATCGTTTTTAAAAATATGCGACCTTGTGGGGCAGGTGGGGCTCACAGTCTCAGTTTGTTTCGATCCGGTTACTGACCCGGCAGTTAATTTAATTACACACCAAGCAGAACATAAAAGCCCCAAAATGGTTCGAATTACCCGCCGAATTGTGTTTATCTGCAGCTCCGAGTATTTGGCACTCAGCTAAATAGGTAGTCTGACCAATTGGCCAGCAGAACCCGCAACCGAATCCGAATCCGAATATTCACCTCGATGGAACCACGGCCCGTTTGGCCGCAAGTGCTGGGGCGTGGTCGCAGGTTCCAGCCAAAAGTGAATGTGCAACGGCAACATTGCTTCCAACTAATTTCGAACAACCAATATTATTGCAAGTGTTAGCGTTGATTTGGACTCGCTTCTTATTCCGAGCTTTCAAAAATTTCATTCCGTTTGAAGAATTGCATTTGCATTTGCCCGCCAGTTAAGCAAACCAATCGATGCCTCTTGTGGTTTCTCGCCAGAATTGGCCAGTTGTTGTGTGTGGCATTTGGCCCAGCGCTTAGGGCATGGATTTCTGGCTTTAACTGACACAGCTGTTGGGTAAACACAAAACTTTAAGCCAGCACAATCCGAAACAATTTCGGGCCCTGCTACTCTGACGCTCTCTAGTCTTTAGTTTGGTGGGCGTTGCACTGGCGTCGAGGGGCATTTTGCATATCTTCGGTCAAATGGGTCTTATATTTTACATACATTTAATTTATGGTTTAGGCGTTAATTTATGGCCTAATTGATCTGATTTGAATACATGTTGCAAAAGCTGGAGTGTCGAAAATATCGGTAATTGTTGTGTAAATAAATTGCTACTCGGATGAGAAAGGAGCCATAAGCGTGTTTAACACTGGAAGAATAATTCATGATTTCCTCCTTTAAATAACAAATTAAAATATCAATTGCATATGCTTAGTCTGAGCCAGGTAAATTTTTATATATTATTAAGAAATATTTAAAAATATAAAAATATATAAACAGAAAACATTTACTAAACTTGTTTTTTAATTTTATATGTGAACAATATATTAGCAAATCAGGTTAGCATCGAATTTTAAAGTACCTTCAAATATAATTTCTTTATAGATGTTAATAAATTAAACTGTTTCTATTACTCTAAAATTTTCCCCACACTGAACATATAAATATAGTTTTATTTACAATTTTATAAATTTACAGGTGGTATTATATTCACATTTTGTCTTTCAAAATATTTAGGTTAAATAATAAAATTTACTTTAAAAAATCAGTTTTTAAGTACTATTCATGCTTTGTTAATTAATAAACTAAAACTGTGGGCTGGCAACAAATGTTTCCATAACTATTCCATTTATCTTATTACTAAGAAATGTTCAGTCTTGAGAAAAAGTAATCGGTGTCCGGTGGATATTCTTTTTGTTACGCAATCCACTTTAATCCGCGAAAGTGGATTTGTGTCTAAGCACTAAGCAGATACTTTGTCGCAGCTGCTGTTTCGATAAGGATTCATCCACTTTGCGAGACGATTTGAAGATATCAGCGCAAATAGCGCCAGCACACACGAATGAGGCAGAATCATTGTTGCAACGTAGATAGTGCAACGCTGAAAATTCGATTTCTAGCTATTCGCGCAATTTGTGCAACAAAGTAAGCCACACGAAAGCATGAAAATGGAAGTAATAAGAAGCACTTTTGCACCGACAAAGCGGAGACAAGTGTGCAGGAAACTTTTTTTTTTTTTTTAATAATAATTTTATTTATTAAGGCATACGGGGAAATCTTGGAGCCTGATATTGAATAGAAAAACAGCGAGTGCATCTGAGCAGAAACTGTTAAAAAGTTTGGAAGAGAAAAGAATGGCATAGTTTCCCTAAGGGTTTAACCTTTTCCCACATGAATACTCAGTTGAAAGCCGCTTGTGATACAATGTATTAAATGCACTGTTTTAGTGTTGGCTAAAACTCTCTTGGAGCTCCCCTTTCAAAATTAACATCAACTGATTGGCATGTAATTAGCATTTTCCCCCGGAAAATCGGTTAGGGAAAAGCATATGTAAATTACATTGCCTACTTTTAGGCATAATTTATGCATTACTTAAACCGACATTCGAAAGCTGCTGTGTGTGCTTTTGTACATATCCGATTCTAATTGACATATGGTTTTAGTATTAATTCACATTAAATATAAAGCAGTTCGAAAATAAAGTGACTAACCCATTTCCATTAGGGCAACTTGTACATATGTTGAAAGGTCGCCTATGTGACTACCATTTGACCTTTGTTCACCATGTGTGATGAAATAAAAACTACAAGCCCCATTACTTTGTGATCGAATTTTAATATTCGCTTGCCTTAGCTTAGGGTAAGTGTGACCTCAAAAAACATTGACTAGCTTAAGGACTAACTTAAGTGACCATCAAAAGGGATTAAGGCAAATGGCACGAAGGTTACCGGGCGTTTACACAACGTGACTGCAAGTAAAGTGAGAAAATGATAGTCTTTTTAATGTCAATATTTCACGGCTCAATATTTACTTACATCGCATTTGGCTCCGGATCGGCCCAAACGGGAGCGGGCACCAGCACGGCCGCCTGGACAGGAACAGCAGCCGGTGGTGGCTGAGGAGCAGCTCCACCAGCTCCACCGCCGCCTCCAGCTCCATTACGTGCTCCCTTTCCTCCCTTGCCGCCCTTTCCGCCCTTCGAGCCATCCGGACCGTCTGGGCCATCGGCTCCATCGGCGCCATCTTCGCCATCGGGCTGCGGACCCGCCGGACCTGGCGTTCCGGGCTGTCCACTGTCGCCGCTCTGGCCGGATGTGGCCGTTCCTCCACCGCCACCGCCTCCTCCACCACCACCGCCTCCAGCGCTGCCTCCGCCACCAGCACCTCCTGCTCCTCCCGCTCCGCCTAGAAGTGCTCCCGCCAGTCCTTCTTGACCGGCACTTCCTGCTCCTCCGGCCTCGGCAGGAGGAGAGGGGGCATCTTGAGCGTCAACAGATTGTGACGCAATCAAACTCAAGGCAGCAGCTTCTTCGGCACTAGATGAAACGCTTCCACTACCACTCTGGATCAATTCCGTGTCCAAGTACTCTCCCTCTCGACCAGGCTGTGGCTGCCACGAGCCATCTTCGGGGGGCGAAGGCGGCTTGTAGGAGCCGTCGTCTTCCGGCGGAGGAGGAGGTGGTTGGACTAGCAAAACAACGGGTGGAGACAGCAGATAGGTTCCGACTGCTGGAAGACCCACGGGCACAACATGACCATGGGACTCCTCGCAAAAGCTGATGGCCAAGAGGCCGAGGAAAAACTGGTAAAGAGACAAGAGAATAAGTTAAAGAATACAAAATTTCTTTCACATGATGTGCTCATCACTGCACTCACCACTGTGGCACGCATCTTGGAGAGCTAGTTTCCGATCCCTTCGAGTCCGTGCTCGACTGCTTCCAAGGCGGGAATGACTCGGTTGGCAATGCCCTAGGCCAGCTTTTATACGGTGATACTGAGATCGCCGACTGCGGTTGCTGATTAATTGCGAGCAGAGGCACTGTCTATACTTGGAAGCTGCTGCCACTTTGCATGGCACCTGCATAAATCAAGTGCTACCAACGCTAATTGCTGCAACAACAGTTACGAGAGACAATGATCTTGTTATAGTGTGTAATGAGCACCATAACCATACATAACGCTTGACCACCCGATCAAAAGACGCAGTTGCCATTACACCTGAACTTGGCCTTTTAATTGACACGGGCCAGTCTTCGGAACGTTGGTTGCCCTACATGGAGCCATATATGGAGTTGGCAATACATTCTTGTTTATAGAGGTTTTAACTTTTGCAGATCTACATGGTTAGTTACATAGATCGTAATACCTGGATTGCTCTTCATTTTAATAATCCTATCTAGAAAATTTGTTTATGAAAGGTCTCGAGCCCTTGAATACTCATATAAATATTATTATAATCTCTAATTATAATCTCGGTTATATTTTATGAATAGTGCGATATGAACTAATACGTTCCTAACGATTACCATAAAATTTAAACAACTGCCTGGATTGCTCTTCATTTTAATAATCCTATCTAGAAAATGTGTTTATCAAAGGTCTCGAACCCTTGAATACTCATATAAATATTATTATAATCTCTAATTATAACCTCGGATATATTTTAAGAATAGTGCGATATGAACTAATAAGTTCCTAACGACCTGGCAGGTCGCTTATATGTCAAAAAAAGTAGTAAACCTAACATACTTTCTAGACGGATAAGTTTTTATACCCGTTACTCGTAGAATAAAAGGGTATACTAGATTCGTTGAAAAGTATGTAACAGGTAGAAGGAAGCGTTTCCGACCATATAAAGTATATATATTCTTGATCAGGATCAATAGCCAAGTCGATCTGGCCAATTCCGTCTCTCCGTCCGTATGAACGTCGAGATCTCAGGAACTACAAAAGCTAGAAAGTTGAGATTAAGCATACAGACTCCAGAGACATAGACGCTGCGCAAGTTTGTCGATTCATGTTGCCGCGTCTTGTAAATTTCTATCGATTTGCCAAAACAATTTTGGCCACGCCCACTCTAACGCCCACAAACAGCCCAAAACTGCCACGCCCACACTTGTGAAAAATGTTTTGATATTTTTTCATTTTTGTATTAGCATTGTAAATTTCTATCGTTTTGCCAAAAAACTTTCTGCCACGCCCACTCTAACGCCTACAAACCGCTAAAAACGGTGTTTAACACTCTCCTTCTCCCTTACACTAGCTGAGTAACGGGTATCAGATAGTCGGGGAACTCGACTATAGCGTTCTCTCTTGTTGATATTTGTTTCGATATATTTATTAAGATATGAAAACTTCAATAATTTACAGCTTGCATCGATAACATTTTACTATCATTACTAAGCAATTACAAAACATTTGTTTTAAGGGCATTTGCGATCGTACTATGAGGGAAAGTATAGTACGATAAATAAAAAGGGGTGATAGAGCAACCGACTCTCCCACTGTCACCAGCATCCAGTTCAGATTCTTGAAATTTCTTACTGCTTAATCTGCTAATAAATAATTAAAATGGGTTTTTAAATGCACCAACTGCCGGCGACGAGCTGCTTTGCTCCGCGATAAGATAAAACGGCTCTGTGGCGTCAGTTGGCAATCCGAACTTCGCACGGAGGTTGACTACTGTTGACCAGTGGTTGTTCTGAGTTGGCTCCAAGTTGGCGTTGACTCAATAGCCCGGCTCGATTGCATGGGACGGCAGTGTAGGAATATGCTTTCAAACCGGTTTTCACTCTCAACCTTTTAGAGCGTAAAAAAGTGTAGCACAGTGGGAGAGAAAATTAAACGACTCGCCAAATAAAGCGAACGGAGCGAAGAGCTTCTCGTGGCTGTTGGGCGCCACATAAATGATGAGCAACTATTAAACTCTGTGCAGCTTCAACTAAATCAATTAAGCCAACAAGCTAGAAACAACAGCAGCCACACGGCCAGGAGGAGCTGCGCCAGCAGGCAGCTAAACAAAGTAATGGCAACGAGGCTATTATCATCATCGTCCTGTGACGCATTCCCGTTCCCTGCTCCCCAAATCCCCACTCTCCAGTCTCTCAGCTCCCACCTCTTCCCTATTTCCCTGGCCTCGTCATCGTTAGCATTTAGCAGCACAAGCAACAACATAACTCACGGCAGCCAGGGGAGGACTAGTTCCGCAGGACCAGGAGGTAATGGAGTCGTCTAGCTTGGGGTCGGGGCATTCTGTTTGCCCATCCGTGCGTTTCCCAGATGAGATGGCGCTGGTGCGTAGTGCGTAGGGCGTGTGTGGGTATGGGCTACACTCATCGAAATGGTGGATGTGCCGGTTGGAACTTGTGCTTCAGTACCACACCTTTGATTTGATAAAAGCATGTTTGCATTGGTTTACTTTTTGTAGCAACTTCCTGGAGGGAAGTCTTAAGGCACTAGTCTCTCACTAGTCAGGCAAATTAACGATGCATGAAACAATCCTTCGACTTGGTTTTATGACTTATTACCAAAAAAGAATAGATTAAGGATACTCAGCATTCGTTAGTAATAATACTTTAATTTTGTTATGTTACCTTTGGTCTTTTTCTTATAATTGGGGTGTGTGCATTAAAAAATTTTTTTTAATGGGCATTGCCTTAAATTAATTGTATGATATTAGAGGAATATATTGTTTAATAGAAGTTAAAATATTTGTATTTTAATAATAATTAGGAAAATGACAAATCACTTGTTTATGTTAGATATACTAATTAAATTTAGAGCGCATTACTGATACCCAGTTAACATAAACCTTAAAGGAATTCAAAAATACACATTTAAAGCTGCACAACAATATATGTATGTAACTTTATTTATTAAACAGATTGTAGGGCTAGAGGTTTACCCATGCATATAAATATGTAAGAAATATATTCAATAAATCAAGCTAAATTATATTTATATTTATATTTACAATATACATTTTAATACTGATGTGCGTTTATGTTTAATCGATATTCTTCATTTTGGCTCGTTAAACGTTTTATTATTTATTATTAGGCACTCAAGACGTACATTTTCTAAGTGTATTTCCATGGTGAAAGTTTGTGCCAATTAGGCGAAAGAAACTTTGGAACGCGACAGGACAGGCACGTGGAAATAGACAGTGTAGACTGAGATTCCTTTTGCTGGCGCTGCAGAAATTCAATGTCCGCAAGTCGATTAATCAAGACGCAGACGCACCGCAAATGCAGACAATGCGCTAAAATATGCTGCCAATAAACACGATGGACCACCTTTAAGGATTCATCTATCAATCCATCTGTTTGAACTGGGGACACACTCGCTCTCGCGCCAATTTCTCCCAATTCCTGAGCACGACTGGGGCAGCATATAAATAGTTTCTCTGTGGCTTGGGGCACCTCCATTTGTTTTGCCGCCTGACAGACAAGTCAAGTCAAGTTGCCCAGGACAGCCATTTGTATCCCGATCCCTGGACTCAGTTTGCGTGTGTGGTTGCGGGCCCCGAAAGGACGAAAAGGTTTCCCTTCCTACGTGCTCTGAATGACAGGATGCTGGTGACCGCGGGGGGCGGGGATCGAAAACAGTTTACAGAAATGATTACCACTGGGCGAATGCGTAATGGGCAATGGGGCGTATGTGCGATGTGAAAAGTTATACGAATGCAAGCGCTCTGAAGTGTGAATTAAATGGCAGCAAACTTTTACGATGGAAATTTCTTGGAAAACCACTTTTGGCGGCCATCAAACTAAAGCGATGGTCGAGTTTCATTGAATATATACAAGCGTTTTGAGAAAATTTGAAATACGATGAAAGAATATTGCACAACATTGATTACGCCTCGTTCTCTGACCGGTGTTTTCGTTGGGGTCAGCTAAAATGATTAATGATTTATGGATCGCAAGGGGAATGCACCCATTAACTTTTAGCCATGTCTTTACACCTGTCACATCTTACTCATACTACAAAAATACTTGGGGAAATCATCAATTATATTTCAAACACCGAGGAATAAACCGTGCAGACAGATAGCGAGGCAAAACCACATTAAATTCACTATAAATCAAAGGTTTGTTAATTACACCGCCCACCTGCTGTGAAAGTGGGCGTGGCAGCTAACCATCAAACCACAACCACATAGAACGGCACTCTGTTCCTCCGATAAAAACTCATAAACGTGCCGCCATGGAAAAAAATTAAACAAACACAGAAATACGGACAAACAGACAAGTGACTAAAGAGCTTAAGCAGAGTGTGGCCAGAATGGTTGGCTTTAACAAAAATTGCAATATTTGTATTATTTTTATTGACCGCCACAAATTGGCCCATTGTTGCGACAGCGTGGTCCGCTTTTATGGCCATATCATAAAGGCATTTTGCTTTTGTTTTGCAGTTTTTGATTTCATTGCTATTTTTGTGAGCCTGACTTTTGGTTCGTTTTCGCCATTTATATTTCTATATGCCCCGACACGTTTATTGGGTTTCACGCCATGGCTAATGACCAAAACATTTACGAGCACAGGCGGCGCCTCGGGTGTCCAGCCAACCAAACAGCTATACCAGCTATCCAGCTATTCAGAAGCGGAAAAAAACTGGTAACACGACTGGAGTTGGACTCTTCCCGGTGGGATGCGTCCGGTTATGAAATACCATGCTTAAAGTAGTGTTTCCTCTGGCAAATCTGTCAAAGAGCTGCCTAGATAAACGTATTGCCTTAAACCTACATATCTGACCTTTATAAATACAGAAATTGAGTACCCATTACAGACTAAATTGTTTTCTTTTAATTCAACGCTAAGTTAGCGAAGAAGTTTACTTATGAAACGAAACATAAACTGGAGAAAAGAACCGTGCTATTATTAGGGCCAATAAAGGAATGTTAAACATTGCGTTCAACAAAGCACATTAAAGCGTTTGGCTTAAATTAATGTTGGAGAATGTTGTCTGTACTTTAAGATGGCGTAATATCCTAGGTCGTGTCAGCCAAAAGTCGTGAAGTGTTAAGCCTGGGGATTGGGATTGAAAGCCGTCGAATATCCCATAAATACTGCAGGCCAACATTAAGCGACTTATCGGCTGCCTGCCGCCAGTTGGTCTAACATCAATTTGCTCCATTTTATTCGCCTGATCCCTTATCAGCCAGAAATTGCCATCTCCAGCGTGCAATTTACACATAGACCATTGACGCCAAGGGGGCAGAAATGGTGCTTCCTTTTTTAGGCGGGTGGATGTTTTCATAAATGGAGTCCGAAATCTGTAGCACAAGTTGGGGAAACTTCACGTTCCAGCTTCACCCTGTCAAGTTGTGTAATTGGTGTTAGCAATGAGGCAAGGAAGCCCTTGTATAGTTCAGTTGCCACCATTCCCGCAGTTGCACTGGGACCAAAGTCAGTTGAGTAAACCGGAGATGTCTGGGACAGCCAGCGGAAAAGCAAATACCAAAATACAAGGCTCTTCTTGGCGCAGTCCTTGATAATTGAATGTATTGTCTGTACTCGTGCTATTCGTAGCGTAGAAGACGTCCATTTGCATAAATGTCTGACGCGACACCAGGCAGACATCGAAGGAGACCAGAGCAGACTAGCGTTTTTCTTATTTTCCCGATTCATGGGGATTCACCCGCTATGAGCACTGCAGATTAATATTGGAGCCGGATACCCAGTCCCAGTCCGAGTAAAGGGAACTGATGACGCAAGTGCCCTTCCATGCCTTGCTTTTGTCTTGCGATTCGCCCTCCATCTGGCAACCTGTTGATATGGCGACAATTCGAGCTATGATTCCGATGACTCATTGGAAAATATGGCGGAGCAGCCATACAAGCGAGCTCTTTTTTCTGTTTTAAGAATCATATACGCGTCAGCAGTTGACCTTCTTCGGTCAAAGATGACAAAACAGCGATGGCTCTTAAATTTAAGCAATTCCCCCTTTAACACTCATATCATTAGATCTGGCACTCGTTACTTTGGTGGCACTTCATTCTCGTCCACAGGGTTGAGCAGGGAATATAAGTGACACTTAAGCGAGCAACGCGGCCGCAGCTTTATACCCACTTTCGGTTTCGGGTTATTTATTGCCTTGTTTGCCCAGCTCGATCACACAAAATGGCTCAATTTCGTTCCAGCTTTATGCCAGGAACTGTTTTTCGGCAGCAGCCCACAAGGGGGTTCATACAAACACCAATCATCGAAACCACAAGAAAGCCAATTTGCATGCAGCACACTAAGCCTCCAAAACACGTATACGCACCGGTGGACGGTTGTGTGAGTGTGCGGGTGTGCTTACACGTGGCACAGGCATCTGGGAAATGTGATGTTTGGCTTTTCTATGCCAGCTGTTGACTTTTCACACTGCCTGGCATATTGTTGTTAACAGGGAGTCCCAAAAAACAAATCATATTTTATTGCAACGCATTAATCTTATCTCGACCTCCGTGGTTGTTATATGGGCCACGAAAGTGCTAAGTTTGGAGCCGAAAAAAGGAAAACACAGGCACTTCGGCTGGAGTATTCAAACGTACACATAATTTTTCAAGTTTCCACCGCAAAACCGTGCATAATGCCGTTGTTCTTAGATCCTTTTTTGTTCGGCTGCTTTTAATTTTTGCGTTACTTTGCTTTGCCTACCTTTCTGTGCTCGGTCATAAATTACTGGCAGGTGTGGGGCCTCTAATTGCGTGATAAGTTTACCAATCCACTGATGAGAATGGGTGGCTCCTGCCGGATTTTTCCCAACCGCACGGCCAGACATCATTCGGTGATTTGCGTCATTGGCTGGAACAGCGTGGGCGCCTCGAAGGCGAGGATTTTTTGAATGAGCTTCAAATTTTATGCAACGCAATGGAGAATAACAGTGAAGGTTTATACTTTTCGAACTCAAGTTTGTTAGCATATTAAATTTTTTATATTTCTTTCAAGTAGTGCAGAAATGACGAAAACTACTTATTACCGTTCAAAATATAACTTTGATTAACTGCGCATAATTGCGAGCTTTTTCCGACCTACAAATTGATTTACGGCCCAAACTTATTAGCAGTCTTTTCCCGGTGCTCGGCATGTACTTGCCTGGCTGGCAACAACTTCATTTGCGTCCAAAGCTACGAACCACTTGAGCTCTGCGGCCGCAAGCCCTATTTCCCCTCCCATAGCGGCGCAAAAACTGAAGCATACTTGCAGGCTTGTCATGCTTCCGCCAGCGAAACACAAAACTGCCAACTTTGATATTGCCCCTGTTTTTGTGCCATTGCCCCAGCAACAAAGATGGCCAGAGCCCTGCCTAACTGCACATTGAACCGAAATCGCCTGGCAATGGGTGGTGGCTGGTGGTTGTTGTCTGCCGGCTGTGTAATTTTCTTTTTGGCAAAATTGCGACAAAAACTCGCGAAACGATACATCCACGTTGAGCGGCATGCAGTTGTTTAATGGCATGCTGATATTCGGTTGCCACTAAAACTGAACCGAAAAATAGTTAACAGTTAAAATAATTTTGTATTAAAAGTTTAGACCTTGCCCTTTTTTCAATTATGCTAATATTTTATTTGTCGAATGCCAATAGAAATTATAACACACGCTGGATGATGAGACTTTTGTGATTTACAATTTGCAATTTAAGTTTTCACATAATTAAATGAAGTGGAATAAATAAAAAATAGATGCACTTCTAAGTTATAATCTAAAAAAAGTAATTCCTATCTGTTAGAAAGTGTATAAAATGTTGATAATTTTGGAGATTATTTGTTTGAGATATTGTAAGAGGAATCGTAATGCTAGTCAGGTTTCACGAAGGGGTTATTTTATATACGTGAAATTACCGAGCAACTGCTATGAAATCTTCCACAGTGTAGCAGCTTAACCGAGCGGCAGGACTTCTGTTTATCTTGCGCTGTCAGTGGCAAAAACTCTTGCCGCTCAATCGTGGCTGACATTTAGGAAAGCCCGGGAGATTGTTGCTTAGTCATTTCGCATTCAAAAACCACTCGAGTGGCCACGGGTGGGCGGACTGGCGGGTTGGCGGGATGGCAAGTGAGTGGGCGTGGGAAGAATAATTCCGGCACACGCCAAAAGCAGGCGATTGACCGAGTTCTGGAGAGGATTTGATTATTCTGGAATACCGCCCACCACCCAATAAATAAATGAGATATTTGGTTGGCCACAGCATTGCGTACTGAAATTAAGGCCACATTTAATAGCATAAGACATTTCCCAGAAGCTTGCCTTAAATTCAAGCAGTTTAAAACTACGCATTTATTGAATTTTATTGGATAAAATATGGCAGCATTAATGAATGATTGAGAATGAATTGACGTAAGGTCATGTGGACTCAGTTCAATGCAATATTTGAGTGGGAGCCAGGGATTGATGGATGGCGGAGTGAATTGAAATAAATAAATGGCATTCCCAAAAGTGCTTTCATTGAAATGTTTTCTTGTACACCCCACAATCTGGCACGCTCCATTGCTAGCGTTAAATAAGTTCATATATAGGATTAAAGTTTTGTGAAATATAAATGGTATTCATGAAAAGCCATTGGGCACACGGCCAAAATTTAAATCCCCACCGGAGAATACTAACATAAAAACTTGATACGTGAAAAACGCGTACAGGTGGACAAGTTCCATCTGCTTTTGACATTTCCACGGGCCATATCCTCCGTCCTCCTCCGTTTTCCCAGAAGCGATTTATGGGGAAGTCATAAATCTGTGCATAGCAAACAATGGCCAACAAAAGACCTGTCGAAAATTGCGTTCTTTGTGCCTTTTCTGGCAGTAAACTTCCGTATAATGCGCACCCAATGAATTTAAATGGCGGTCATGTCTTTTATTGTTCCTCGATGCAACAGATAAGTGACATTCATTTGGACCGGACCACTTTTCATTTAAAATGAAAAATAAAAAAAATCTAGGGATTTCCCTAATTAAAGCTGTCATAGCCATGGTAATAAATTGTACGTTTCCTTGAGCTTCAATCGAATAAAGAAAAGCTTAAGACTTCAGTCTTTCTCTCAAGTTCAAGTTACACGAAGTGCTTAAGGTCAACTAGCTAATTGGATGAGAACAACTTTTGTATTCCACTTCTCTCCCGTTTTCCTGCTAATTTTGGTCCGTTATAAGTTTCTCCAAATACAAATGACCGCAGGCAGTATTTCATTCCGCGCATTTAAGCTGAACCTACTTTATGCGCAAATTCCCTCAGAATCAGAATGTGTACCAGACTCAGCGAAATCGAGTGCCAGTCAGCGTTTAGGTCAGCTGACCTCCGATGGATCATAATTGAATCGGGCCAAATAAGTTATTGAGTTGAGTCGAACGTCTGCTTCCGTCAACAAATTATCAGCAACAATAACCAAGCAACTTATCAAGTGACACAAATCCAAATGAAAGCCGGTGAAAATCGACTTCTACGTTTTTGGTAGGTTGGTAGGCTGAGCTGGAGAAGTCGAACAATGTTTTCGGGAGGGACATGCTCGCAGTGTTTCTCTGCGCTTTTCGTTTTGCCATAAAAGCAAATTGTTTCCCACTTTCTTTGGATGGGCTGCTCGAAGGGAGACTCCAGCTTGAAATTCTTGGCTTTTTTTTTTCGTTTTTTTTTGTGTTTTTGTGTCGTTTTGTTTCGAGTATTTTTGTGGCAATCGTTGGAAAGGAAATGGGTTATTGAACTGCAAAATGGCCGGGCAGGTGGCAGTTGGCAGGTGGCACTTGGCTGACAGGCAGGCGACCAACCGCACTATGGTCCTGCGGATGGCAGGACTCGCTGGCTTGTTCGTTCAACGCGTCAACTCCGGACTTTTCTCCCAAGGGTTCTGTGCCTGTGAATCCCCGTCTGTGGGTTGCAAAAATTGTTTTCGGCTTGTGTGCGTGCTGGGTATTATGTTATATTTTGTTTTCTTTTTCTTTCTTTTGGATGGGTAACAAAACACTGTTCCTTCGGGCTGGTCCGTTGATTGCACTTCAGGCGGTCATAACAATTAGGCTTAAATTAATGAAATTAACGCGTTGCGCAAGTTGTCATCAATTGGTTTGGCTTGGGAGGCACAGTTAAGTGTGTGTCCTTGTAGTTTTGTACTTGGTTAAAAAGGAGCCAAGCCAATAACTTGACATGGGTTCGGCTGATGGAAGACCTTGAGCATCGTTTACAAAAGGACCCTATGCATTAACAACGCTGTGGGGAATTTAATGGGTGCTTACTTTCAAAACAAATCGATTGCGTTATCCCTGTTAGTCCAGCGATTTAAAAACTTTTTCGAGTTATCGTAAAATGTTAACTAACAATTTGTCAAACTTTTGCACTTAACGAGGCTAGCAGCAGCAGCCTAAAGCCCAGATAACAATGTTCGATACATTTTTCTCGACTGGCCAAATGGGAAACATTGGGCCCGTAAGAGTGTGTAAACAGTTTGCTGAGTTGGCTGCCCGCTAAGCTGTCTTCACATTTTCGATTCCCATTTCTTGTAAGCTCTCCTTTTGGCCATGTCTCTCTGCAGTTTCTGCTCTGAATCTGGGAATTTGTGAAACACTCGAACAAACGTTTTTATTTTCGCTCCATTTGAAAATCCACTTTATAGTTTTCAAGCTGACTTATTTGTTTTGCGGGTGTTGACTGTCACAGGAAAGGGACAGGAAAGTTGGCAAGTTGTGGAGAAACTAAAATTATATGATGCCCTCATGCTGTTAAAGAGCTATTGAAGTTTTTGTGAATATAGAGGTCTTTACATTTAGCATACATGGACACTTAATTTTTTTCGCTTTGGATATTAAATTTTGCAAAATACTACAGAGCCGCCATCAATGAGTATTTTCATTACACGCAGACAAAAAATGGGATATGCTAAGAAATGCCTTTTAGAATGTAGTGTTAGATGTTTTATTATACATATATATACCTTAAAATATATATAAAAATATATATATTTTAAAATAAATATATAAAAATAAAAAAATTTTGAATTTGGCCATTTATAACTTTGGGTTTTTAAGTGGTCAAAATCGGAAATCGCACGACTCTATTATGTAGCTTAGTTAGTCATGGTTTCGTTGTTTTCGGCTACCGAAGCTTCCAGCTTCCAGTTTCTAATCTTGTTTAAAGTCATTTAGCACAATTAAATCGATTAAATCTTGAAATCTCTTGACTCGTGTGCTCTGGGCATTCCATTTAAGTGCCCCCACTTTTCACTGCGTTTCCCCGTTTCCCTGTTGTTCTGGGCTCGGATTGGAATGTTTGCTCTATCGATTGGGAAGGAGCGTTGGGAATCGGCCGCCTTCAGCACCGTTAGCTTCTGTATCCGCTTGCCGGCGTGTCCTTCTATCTGCACCTTGGAGTGCAAACAAAGGGATCCAAAGCCAAAGCACTCAGACAGTGCGAGCTGGTCAGACGGTCAGTCGTCCGTTTGATGCACGCTCCGATGCCGTTTGGTTATATCTCCGAGCCCGGTCATTGAAGCTTAAGGCCTTGGCACAAGCAGGAATTACAGCGGCAGTGAGCTTTGCAGCTTTTAAAGGAGTCCACAAAGACTGTCTTCCTACTATTTATGTGTGGTTAACATAATAAAATCAGAAACTTTTGTAATTTATGCCTTCTCCCAGTTTGTTCTACCATTTGCGGGGCCAATTAGCAACTACCTGCCTTTAGGGCCCCTAATGTTTTGCCATTTTTATGCAAATGTGCTGTATGTATATGTATACTTCAGTTTGACCGAGTTCCGGGGTGCATGCCTAAATTGTTTTTCCTGCGAGTCCTCGAAACCCCTTGAAATCACAGGGAAAATTAAATTTACTTGATCAATTATGCCTACAAAATGAATCGCTATAGGGGCGGCACCGTTCAAGATCTTGCTTATCGTTAATAGCCTAACTTTGGGTGTAATAGTCGCCTTTATCTGCTCTCGTCCAATTTTATGGAGGTCGGAGGATGGTGGAGTGGGTTCTGAAACTTTAGCTGAAAGTTAATGCCTTTTATCAATTGATTTCCATCAAATAAAACACTTTCTTGCTGCGGAAAGTGAAGCAAATAAATTGGATTTCTCTGGGCGTGGGTGGGGTATTCTTTCGCAGAGTTGCTTAGTTAGGAAGAATATCCGTTCGGGGCATAAATTAGAGGGTTTATTCATTTGCCGTTGTCTATTTTATGTGGACGCATGAGGGAGCAATCAAATGGAATGTGTTGGAGTACATACCTGAATTTTAGCCACCCTTTTGGCCATGTTCCGCACTGTACTTTCACTCACTTTAGCTTTTAATTTAGTTAGCGGAAGTGCCTTGGGCAATTCTGCTTTTAATTTGGCCTTTGTAGCTGGCAGCTTGGCAATTTCTTTATGCTGCAACTCTTTTGTTGCAATCACCTCTTGCCCTTCTGCCTTTAGCGCGACTTTTGAGTACATCCGGTTAATTAAAATCATAGTTGTCCGTCTTCTTTGTAACACCCCGAGAAAGAAACTTAAAGACAATCGGACTTAAGGTTGCCGAATAAATAAAACTTCCTTTATTTGTAGCACACATAACGTTTAACTGGAGGAACGTATATTGTTATAGTATACGAGCATATGCATACGTTGGGTTGGTAGGCAAGGGTTCGTTTATTGCATTTAACATGTATTCAGGACACAGATATAATCTCCTCGGCCCAAGAGTACAACATTAACACTTTACTACTTTAGCACTGGGTTATGTTTTATTTGCGTTTAGCAACATTTGGTTTCTGCTTAGTGGTAACAACCAGATATCATTATTCATGTGGAAGTTAAGGGTACAACTCTCAAGTGCCAGTGAAATCCTAGCTAGAGTACTCGTATATATACACATTTAGCACCGCCACTTGGCCATCCTAGGCTAGGAATATAAATCGATGCAGACTTCACCTGCTCTCTATGTACAATATACAATGGTGGGTTTACGGAGGCTGGAGGAGTGGTTGCTTTCTGTCCTTACTGCCTCCTTTCATGTCAAAGGATTGTCTCAGCTGTCGGTTAAGCTGCCTGAGTTCTACACTGAGGAAAATCGACTTTGGGAGTTTAGAATAAATGCTTGACGAGGAATCAAGTCATTAGACATTTTTAAATTTCTTGGTCTTATTGGCATGATAAATAAAGGTACATTAAATCTGTCTTTAAAGTAAAATTTTGATGTGTATTCAGAGCATTGGGGTTACACATCCCGGGAGGCAAAATAATTATTAAAGGTATACTTTATATTGTTACAGCTTTTATCTAAACTAAGAAATATTTTGAATAGAAAACTAGTTTTGGAAAAAAGCCGTCTTAACCAACTGCTTTGGGCTTGTCGACTTTCCTCAGTGTAGCCATCTCAGCAGGCAAATCCTAGACCCTGGCATCGCTGTACTCGATGCGAACCACGCGCCTTGGTCGCTGCATTCCGGGCAAGGGTATCGTCACCGATCCCGTTCCCGTTCCGCGCAGCGCCATTAGCTCCCGCGGCTACAACTGAGTCCGCTTCGGCGCGCCGCCTCCACCTGCAACTCCATTTCCACCGCCCACGGAGCAGGAGGTGGATGCGTCGCTGGTGGCCTCCACATAAGAGTAGCAGGCCGTCTCCATGACCAGTGGATGGCAAATCTCGTAGACGGGCACCTTGAGGCTTGTCTTGCGCAACCCGCCCAAGCTGCTTTGCGAGCTTGAGCTGGGCCCAAACGATCGTCACCTGGGGTCGTTGCTCATCTCGGAATGGTGCAGCTCACTCTCGTCTCCGAAACTGTGGGCCGCAGCACTAGGCGTTATACTGGGCGTTCGGGCCCGAATGCGAATGGCCGACATGTCGGATCCGCGGCGGGAGCTCTTTAGGGAGACGGACTGCCGGGAGCAGAAGCACCTGCAGATAATGCGCTTGAAGGCGAAGCGGAAGTCCTTGGAGAACAGGGCGTAGATCATGGGGTTGACGGCAGAGTTGCAGTAGCCAAGCCAAAAGAGCACCGAAAAGAGCAGCGGATCGACGCAGTCCTGGCAGAACGGCCGGATGATGTACATGGTGAAGAAGGGGCACCAGCAAAAGATGAACATGCCCACGATGATGGCCAGTGTCTTGGCGGCTTTGGTCTCCATGCGGAAGCGCTTCACCTGCGCCTTGATGTTGCGCCTGCCCATCTTTTTGTTGGCCGGACGCGAGTGTCCCGATCCTCCGGCTTCGCTGGTGTTGCTCTGCCGTCTGGCCAGCTCTGGCAGACCCTTCCCTACCTGCAGGTAGCATGAGCTGGCCACGCCGTGCTGCTGCTGCCGGTAGAGTTGCGATTCTGTGGACTCCCGCCCATTGGTACCGTTGTAGTGGACGGCATACAGTGCGTTTCCCGATGGCCGCCGCTCGCGGCCCACATCCCCGTGCCCGTGCCCGGCAAGCTCGTTGATGTTTTCGCTGGAGGGGTAGGACACCGAGATCTTGATCTTGTCGTGGTGGTGCAGCCGCCTGGTGGCGTACTTCGACAGCCTCTCCGGGGAAGGGGTGCCTAGGGTGGTGGTGGTGCTCTGGGTGCTCCCGTTGCTGTGCATGGAGTCCTGCTGGTTGGATCCCCGTCCTCGGTGGATGCGCAAAGTGAGGCGTTGCTCCTCGAAGCGCGACCCGATGCCCTTGGAACCTGGTCAAGGAAGAAGGCAAAGAACACATCAGTACAAGCAGAATTACATTTCGGTGGTGTTGTATATTGCCCCCCAATTTCGCTCCCCTTCTGGCAAACTTCTAGTGAATATCGCGCATACGCCCCGGTGCAAGCACTTGGAAGTCGATGCCTACTTCACGGCTTTTGGGCCACTGGAAAAGAGCTTGCCAGCCTGCCTGCACTTTGGCAAATTAAACGCGTAATTATGCAAATGTTGCGCCATAAACGCGACAAGCACTCGACGTTGTCGTAGTCCTCGTTTCGGTGTTCCTACCTCTCCCCCTCCACCAATCTGTTTATATGCTTGGCAAGGAGTGTAGTCGCCTTTAAGCCGCCTTCAAAGCGAACTTTATTTCATTAACACAACCATTTGCATAATCCTCGCTTTCTTGCTTTCCCGCTCACTCATCCGGTACATATGTTGACTGCCTCCGCCTTGCTTTGCATTTATTACTCATACGCACGTTTAACTGCTGAATACATTTTCATTACTCGGCTCCACTCAACCCGCGATGAGTAATGAATAATCGGCGCAATAATGCAATATTTCAGCCGGGCCATTACTGGCACTGTTGCGTCTCCGTTTGCGGCATTAAAAGCTGGCTTATTGTCAAAGAAACACTCGAGGGCTTTAAGTCTGCTCCGAGTTTATGGACACTTGGATGGGCAGTAGACCATTCGGATTGGAGGCAGCCCACTTGAGTGGGACTGCCCGGCAAAGTCCCATTCAATTAGATTGCTATTATAGCGGATTCGAAAATCCAGCAATGAATTAAACAACTTTAAGAATGAGTCTGAATTCTCGCAAGCTTATGTTACTTCTTAGAAATTTAAATTTGCTGGCTGATGAGGATAGGTCTATGTAGTTTACTTTAATGTAAAGGTGAGCAAGAAAGTTGGTAAGGTAGAAAAATCAAGGCGTCCGAAAATTAAATTTTAAGTTTGAACATTAAGATTAAGGATTAAGATGTTGCCAAATTCTTCTTATCTCTTTAATCACTCAATTAATTACATAATTCAGTCACGGGGAAAATGAAATGAAAATATATTCATTTTATTTATAGCTAGTTCGAAATGGGTTTTATATAACCTTCATCGAGGCCTATACATATCCCCAAAAGAATAAACTAAGCAACTGGAAGGGTATATGATTGTCGGTTTAGCTAGGCTTGTTTCGTTGTAGTTGTTTCATGCCACGGAATGTTGACCTTATGTCAACCAATACCTGTGAGTTGACCGTGGGTATTTACCAATTTCTGTCTTCGTGGTCGACACTTGTTTTTATCTTTTGTGCTTACTCTGATTGGTTTTCGTTTCGTTTTGTTTTGTTCGATTTTACTTTTATTGAAAACGCAGCCGACTTACCCTGCTGCGTTACACACATACATATACATTTAATATATAATATCTGGATTAACTTATGCATATGAGTTGTCCTCAGCGACTAACACATGTACTTACACATCGGAACTGAAAACAATGGTCTGATTACGTCTAATGTATGTATCTCATACTGCTGTATCTGATAGGTATAGTACTATATAGTTAAACGTAGCCTTAGGTCTAGGTAAATACATGAAAATTATTGCCATATAGTTACAACGTCGTTCAATGCGAATACTGACAGTTTTGAGAAGTGGGATGCACTGCGTCTGCCTCTGCGTCTGGCGGAGCTTACAAAAGTATCAAAAGAGCAAAATGCATTAGAGGACGCGTCCCTTGCAGAATCCTCCCCGGCGGATCCGCCGTCCCGATCCCGACACGGATGCGGAGCACTCCGCCTCCTGCGGCAGGGAGGAGCTCCTTTGCAGCGGACTCGGCTCATAGCTGCCGATTAGTCAGCTGAAGTCCACACCCTCGCCGTCATCCGAGCATCCGGATATGGTCTTGTGGAATGTGGCCGGTGCCATCAGGGCACGCGCCGCTATCATCTGGAAATTCTCCGACGCCCGGAAGCCGCTGCGGGTGCAAACGCATCGGCACACGATCCGCTTGAAGGCGATGCGAAACTCATGCGAGAAGAGGGCATAGATCATCGGATTGATAGCCGAGTTGCAGTAGCCGAGCCAGAAGAGCACCGAGAAGACTGTCGGCTGGATGCAGTGGTCGCAGAAGGCCCTGATCAGATACATTGTGAAGAAGGGCAGCCAGCACACGATGAAGCCGCCCACAATGATGGCCAGCGTCTTGGCCGCCTTGGTCTCCATTCTAAAGCGCTTCACCTGGAACTTGGCGCTACGCTTGCCTGCCCGCTTCTTGGCCGACAGCGATGTGGTCGAGAGTCCGGTCTCTAAGTCTCCGGGACCAGACGCAGCTGCGTCCAAATTAAAGGTGGTTTCGCCAATGTCGAAGAGGCTCGTCTTGAAGGAGGCCCGTCGTCCGTTGGCGCTGTTGATTACGGCGTAGTGTGGCGACGCCTGTGGCTGTTGTCCTGCGTCGAGGACGTTCTCGGAGGAGGGAAAGGACACCTTGATGGCCACCTTCTCGTGTCGCTGGCGGCAGACGCGCATTGAAGTGGCCCGCTTGGGGGCGCCTCCCTGAAGGTGATCCTCGGTGGATGCACCCAGTCCCGAGGCCACCGCTCCACCGCCGCCCCCGTTGCTGTTCACGCTGAGAGTCGAGGACATTGAGTGCACCGAGAGAGGCGTGCGCTGGGGGGTGGAGCAAGGTCGTCCTCGGTGGATGCGCAATATAAGCTGGGACTCGTCCACTCGATTGTTGCCCGACTCGCGGGGACTGCCTGCAATTAGTGAGTGGTGCAATTTGCGGAGTTTGCATCGCGGTGACCTCTCATTGATTAATTTCGGTGGGTTTGGTGGTTTCTTTGGACAGAGTGGGAGTGTGAATGTGGACATGGATGTTGGACATTCAGCTTGTATTGTACATGTACATGTGGTTAAATGGACGGTTTGTGGCTGCTGTTCGAGGTGATTGAGTTAGATACAATCGGTTAAATAGATGCAAGATACATTTCTCCTTAAGTAAGGTAAAAATTTATTGACTGACACTTTACGAAGAGCGGTTTACTAACTACAAACTGTTACATTGAGATAGGTTTAATGGTGGTAAAAACTTACGACTAGTTGAGTATAATAAAATGCTGCTCTACTTTTGTAATTACAAAACATATTATTTATAGAGAGAAAAGGGACTCATTCCATTATAAAAATCTAGTTCAAGAAAACGCAGAAATATTGGAGTTTTTAAATGTTTTGGTTTTTTCGTTTAAACTCATCTATGACCAGGCATTGAACAGAGGACTTGGGTTTTGTGGATATTGATTACATCAGTTTCAAATGCAAAATATTGTCGGTAATTAATTGATATAAAAAAGATGTTTAATTTATTAGGTTTAATTGAAGGTTCTGTTTTTTGTTTATATTTTTGAGTTTTTCACCCTATGGGAAAGGCTTTATTAGCTTAATTTTATTTATTATTTTATGTGGGATAGGTCGGAGAGGATGGTTGGCTGGTACATAAGGAGGACTGAAAATGGAACTAAAATGCCCTATTTACGCCATGGGTATATAAGAAAGTCAAAAGGATACGCTAAAGTCGATTTCATCATTTCTATCATCTGATAAAGGAAATCTAATGAGAGGAAAAGAAACTGTTCAAAAGTTTTATGTATATCAATAAAATTGGCCAGACAAATGATAAAATGAAATAAATTTAAATTATTTTTTAAAAGTGTGGGCGTGGCAGTTTTTGGCGGTCTTGTCTTGACAGCCGGACCGACGGACATGGCCGGATCGACACATCTAGTGATCCTTATCAAGAATATATGAATATATATAGGATGGAAAACGAATCTAGTATACCCTTTTAATCTACGAGTAAGGGGTATAGTAAAAAGAGGGAAAACAAACGAATTTTTCAGTTGTCGATGGTTTTAAAATTTGCCCGACATAATATAGCAAAATAGCCCATTTGGTATTGGCAATCATATTAAAGTTGTGAACTGAATAAATATTAATTCAGAAACAGATACACGTGTACCCAGAGTTATCTTAATTTAATGCGAAGCATGCCCCATTTATATTTGCATAAACCATATTAAACCTATTGAGAGCAAGTATGGCTGGCCTATGAATAAACGAAGTGGGTGAAAGGAAAATGTGTACAAACAAGAAACCCAGCATATGCAGGATTCAGTAAATAAAAAGAGATACACTATTGATTTTTTCCTTCTTTGCCCATACATCTACAAAAAATAAAAGTTAAACAAACAATTTGTATACAAATATACCACCGAAATATCCTAATGTATGTAAATATGCTAGGATGTGCAGGCGCAATCCCGGCGAAAGCCTCAGGATGTTTCGCATCCTGCGGCGCTGCTGATTTAAATAAATGTATAACTTTTACCCGCCGCTAAGGATAATTCTTGCACATAAATGTACATTGAAATGCTTGGCCGCATTCTACAATATTCATTTCACTGAGCGCAGTAGTTTACGTCCATTAAATCTGTATTTACAATTTACTTGCAATATTTGTAAGGGTCTTTGCGTGTCCTTTAATTGAATGGCATTTAATAACAATTAAACGTCTGAGTGCCGCGGGATAATTACCCAGAATTGATTTGTCTGCGATCAGCTGTTAATTTTTGCGGAATTGCATGATGTGAACATTGTCGCCAGCCTTTGACCTTTGGACGATGTCCTGGCAGGGACAGAAGACAAGTGGCTTTAAGTCAAGGCCCAGGACTCGGTTCAAGCTGAGCCTAACTGCCAGGAGCAGCTCGCACGAAAGTTGCCGGATCCTTTCCGTTTCGTTCTGCTCTTGACACGGGGCCAGGGTCACACTTCTGGAATTTCTAAGGCCTAACAATAACAGTGACCTCCTCCTCGTGGTCGACGCCGTGAACCTCGGCAAGTTTTGAACTTGAAACTTGATTACCTTCAAAAGCCACGAAAAACGAGAACGCGTGGGCCGGATAGCACACCTACCTCCAAAATAATAGAGAAAACCAGAACAAAAACCATCAGCACCACCCGCATTGTGTCACGGAGCAATTTCCGACGTTGCGCACGCACCGGCCCATGTTCACATGAATACGACCAATGCTCAAAATAATGGGAGTGGACGAACTGATGGAAAGTGTCTTAAAGGAATATTTTAAATTGAAATTTTAGATTGAAAAATGAATGAAAGGAAAACTTGCACCCCTTATAGATCTTAGCGAAGTAATCACCAAATGGCCTAAAACATTTAACTTATAGTAAGACTTCCACAAAGAGCAGTAGGTAGGGTGTTTAAGTTTAACTGACTCAGAACTTGAATAAAATTATATATCTTACGTTATCAAGTACAGCTTTTAAATTAAGCAAATGTTCAAAATAAGGACAGTCATTTATTTTCTTGCGGTGTGTCCACATAAACTATAACGAGCTGACCCGCGCGTGGGTGTGTTGGTAAACAGCTCTCTTAAGCTGCCTGCGAGTGTGTGTGTATGTTTGTTTGCGAGGAGACAAAACATATATCAAGGCTGCCACACGACGACTCGCGCCAGTATTGGTGAGGCAAAGGGTGGGTGGAAGTGTCTGTGTGGGCTGCTGGCAAATCTGGGCTTTGTGCTCAAAATGGCGCCATCTAACGACACAACGCTGCCAAAACAATAACAACTGCCAAGGCAACGGGAGCAAAAATGTCGACAACAGCATTGGTCTTAAGCTGATGGCCCCAAAATGCACTATCCGCTTTCGTTTTTCAAATCGACTAAACTCCAATATGGCGGCAGTCAGCGCCCCAAAGTATGCAATCACTTTTAAAATGCAATTTCATAGCATACATCCCAGAGCTGCAGGATTTGTGAGGCCCATAAATTAGCGGGGCGCATTGATTTCCAGCTACGAAGGTTGGTTATTGATTTTGCCGCTGAAGTCAGTCGGTCGGTTAACTTAGTTACGGCAGATTATCAGCGAATGCGTGCTATGGATAGAATGGGACATAATATTTCCGAGAAGTGTGCCCAATGAGCTGATCACGCGGAAGAAAGTGCGCTGTGGCCCTGGCCAAGTAATGGGCCACATATTAAAATAAACACCCAGTGCTAGTCTAATGTGGGCTGGGCTGCCGACTTCAAACAAAATCTGTTCCCGGGGATTATAGCCACCACAGTCTTTGGGGACCAGTGAGGCCCGAAACGACAAAAACCTAAGAAAATAGAAAATTGCATTGATGGCAAACCGAACATGCTAACATGGAAGTCTTATTAAATTTTATTTTATCTTAGCCGATGGGTCGCTTTCATGTCTCCCATTTTCTGGCTGAATCCCGCTCTTATTTAATCCTAGCATCCGTTTTATCTAAGCCGATTTCTTTGATGTGCTTCCTCAGCATTCATCAATTTCTTGTTTTTGCCCAACTCGGAATATAATGCTAATTATGATGCGTGACTTCTTCCCTGAGCATGTGATTTATATAATGCTGTGATAATTTTAAAGGTATGGGACATGTGCAGGACGTTGATTCCGGGTCTAAGGGATTGTTGAAACTTTAATGGAGATATGTAATTTTATAATTTTATGATTGGCAAGGTCAATTGGGTACTTGGGGTTCATAGCGGAATATTCACAATTTAAAGTTGGAGCGCTTGTTAATCATACGCATCTATATGTTCACTTAGTTGGGTAACTAGGCTAATTAATATTTATGAGTTGGGACTTTACGGTACTAAGTTATTATCATTCATTTGAATATAGTTAGGGGGACTTAAATTACAAGGAATTTAATTTACTCCGTGCTTTACAGAGACATTTGTTTATTCAAAATTAATTTTTCTTTCATTGCTTACATAAAAATAAGAACTGTATTTTCAATTGGTTTTAAGGGTTTGACCTTGTAATTCCTGGGCTTTCACTAAGTGTGTATGCATATGTATTCTTATAAATTTTCTCATTTCCAGGTTATTTATCATGTTTATTTATGTGCAAAACACAAAAACAAAATGCCGACATATGTATGTATATATAAATGTTTTAGTGTGTGCGTGAAGTTATTTATGAATGTAAATTTAGTGGTACTCTTTTTGCGCCATCGATTTATACAGTTCCTCCGTGTAAGTTGTTATATACTCCCTGACAATTTATGCTCTTCAGGGGCGGTTATTCAGGGGGACGGGGACAAGGTCGAGTGAGTGGTTCTGTGGGGGTGTATGGAACGCTCAGTGGGTGAGTCTGTACACTTTTCGGTAGGATAACCAAAATAAAACGGGACAAACGGGACGTCACACTAATGACTACACGTCGAGAGATTTTAAACTGTTTAGCAATCGATATTAAAGCTTGAATAAAAGGAACTAGCTACGTGATTACGTTACTTATTTGGTAAGTAAACAAATATATTTATATATATATATAGAGAGAGAGAGATGAGTATTAAAACCAAACTGTTAGCTACGCACACGTTAAACCAAACTGAGGGTGACAAGGCTCAAACAATTCGTGTCCAAATGAGCTGGTGGTTGTGGTTGCTGGGTCAGTTATCTACGGAAGTGACTTACCTTTGGTGGTCTTAAAGCCCTGGTTGATGGCCCTCGTGGTTCTCACGGCAGCTCGGTAGATGCGCCAGTAGAAGAAGAGCATCACGAACATGGGTATGTAGAAGGATCCCAGGGCGGAGTACAGGACATAACCCCGATCGTTGGTCAGCTCGCACTTCCACGGACAGCTGCCTGAAATTGTCTGGGGTCTGTTCTGCGGTGGTGCGTTGAGCAGATCGAGGTCCATTTCCGTTTCCGTGGTGCTTGCACTGGAACTCGTCGTCGTGCTGGTTGTGGTTGCTGGAGTACTAGTCGAGCCCATGGCCGCAATCCGAATCTCCCCGGATCCATCGATGGGGGCGAAATCGGGATCGTAGGGATTGTAGGCGTTGCCATTGCCGACATGCGGCGGGAAGGGAGGCAAAGAGGTCTCGCCCTGGTCCTTAATGCTATCTAACCCTAGTTGACCATCCTCCGAGCTTGACATCGTGGTGGTATAGTAAAGCGTATGGTTTCCCTTTGGATAGGTCGGCTGTATCACCGCCTGGAATGAAGTAGAGCAGAGTACGCGTATAAAGATATGGGTTCATGAGATGACACTTGATATTTGGAGGGGCACATTAATATTCCACCCTCGTCCTGGCACCCTCTTCACGGCGCCAAGAAGCCAATAAAAATGCAACTTAAAGCGGGTTATATTGCCAGAGATATTCGCCGACGTGTTGCGCATAAATATTACTCGTGGCTAAAGGTGGTGTTAACAAAAAGCCAACAGACCGGCGAAATAAATGCCGCGAGCTGTATGTGAGAACATGTTGGGCCATCAGAGAATCAGGGCATGTTGCCCAACCCCTCGCATCCTGACTATAGCGCCGTAATAATAATCGATGCTTACAGCCTCGACTCGCTTTCCCATGGCAGCGGGCTGAATGCCAGCCATTCAAACGTGGCCCATTCAACTGCACTCAGCCACTGCAGTTGTGAATCACATTGAATTGAATTGAATTCAGTTGAGTTGAATGGAATGTCCTTCGAAAGGATACATTTTCGCATGTGCAGCTATGGAGAAGCCATCACTTCATCGGCACCTTGCTGCAAACTGGATTTATATGTTTGGCTGGGCAAATATAACCGATAGTACAAGACAGGACCACCATAAACTGGAGCAGTGCCAAAAGGCGAGTAGTCATGTATCCTGCCTGATCTGATTACCTAGTGACTGGGGTGTCCATAAATTGTGCTCCCGGCTTGTTGGCAATTTCGTTGCGGCATGTGTAACACATCATTATCAGTGTCGTTGCGTAAGAATAATGTCAAATAATGTCCCCAGCAAATGGA
Source organism: Drosophila yakuba (assembly GCF_016746365.2). NCBI lineage: Eukaryota > Metazoa > Arthropoda > Insecta > Diptera > Drosophilidae > Drosophila > Drosophila yakuba. Next base: position 7,195,344 of record NC_052530.2, read on the forward strand.
ACGAAATTAGAAGTAGGTCCCTTTCTCTGAAAGGACGAAACTTGTGTCTTGTTTTACGGTAATTTTGACACAAATGAGCCGGATTGCAGTCTTCAGCACCAGCCTGTGTCGCTTCCATTGTCGATGTGGTTGAGAAACCACTGCTGCCAACCCCAAAATGGTGTCAATGACAGAATGGCCCTCAGATTCGGGGCTCTGGAAACAACTTTTGGCAGTCGGTCGCCTGCCTGCCTGCCTGCTTGTCTTTTGTTCTTTATGAGGCTGACTTGAGCGTGCTAAAAACAGTTTACCGACTTTCAATTTTGTCGGCCTGTTCGGCTTTAACGTTGGCAGAGACAAACCGCGTTTCCCATTTACCCCGTTAATTTATCGCATTGGGTCACTTGTGGGTCAGTTGCCGCCACCAACTTACCTTCTGATCCTTCCAGCCGACTAGCGGCGGAAAGCAAATAAAAAATGAGAGTACCCAAATGCCGGCGATTAAGGACTTGGCCTTCTTCGTGGACATAATGCTTGGGTAGGTGACGGGTCGCGTGACCGCCACATAGCGATCCAGAGATATGGCACACAGATTAAGGATCGATGCCGTGCACATCCACACATCGACAGCCAGCCAAATGCGGCACCAGAGATCGCCGAATATCCAAACCTAAGGATTAAAAATAGTTCGATGCTTAAATGAAATGAAATTTCAAATGTAATTTTGTTTTATAATAAAGTGCATATTCTTTCATGTATTGGAACTCTCCACTGTAACGCCCACAATTATGAAAAGTTTATTGAACTATTATGATTTTACTAATTTCCTTTTCAATTATTATTATTTCAACATTCTCAAAAAATTTCAATATATGTAATATCATCATTATCGAATCTTATCTTTATTTTTTTTGTATATATAATGCATTTAATAAAATTTTCTAGATTGACTATGAATTAACTGTCAATTATCCAATATAAATGCATTTCTGAATTTTTATAAATTTTTATTGTAGTTAAAGCAAAAGTTGGTTTGAAACCCCAAAGCTTGGTGCCCTTTCAAAATTTGGATAGTTCGCTGAAATTAAACTATTGGGACTTACCTTGAAAACCTCCCAGGTGGCTGAGAAGGGTAGCACGGCCAAACCCACCAGAAGGTCGGCCACAGCCAGGTTGACAATGAAGAAGTTCGTTACACTCCTCAACTTATTCGAACAGAAGACGGCGGCAATCACGAGGCAGTTGCCACCGATGACCAGAACGTTGATGAACTCGAGTACGGCCAGGGAGATCAGATTGGCTGGTTCCGTCCATTTCACAGATTTGATGAGATCCTCGCACTCTGTTTCATTCATGGCGGTACTTTTGAGATGGGAGTGTATCTGAGTTCACCACCTGCAACAGACAACCACAGGCAACACAGCGAAATTTTAGAAAAAAAAGATACACAAATCATTTGACTGGCTGCCTAATTGCTGACACAACCTGACCTCGCGTGCCTAATTAATTTATGAAAAGGCTGGTCTATAAATAGTCCAAAAATGAATGGAGCAAAAAACGAGGAAACCCAAATGAAATATAAATGTGCGTGGGTTAGACATGACCAGAAGGCATTACTCTATTTTGGGATCAATGTGAACTGAGCCACACTTGCAAATAGCTTGACAATAATTGGAAATTAAAAATTGGTAATTGGAAAATAACACAAAACTTTAGCTATAGCCTTGAAACTAAATGTAAGCGTTAATTTTGTATTTTCTATATAAATACAACATATTTTTGTAAATGAAAGAGGTGGAGTGAAATCCCTTTAAATACACTTTGTTGAATACGTATCACTACAAGGATAAGAGAAATCGCCCCCAGCCTTAAATGTAAAAATAGGGCAATTAGAGGCAGAAGTGAACAAAAAGATGGAAAGAACGAGAAGGAGGGACTGAAAAATAAAAGAGGATGTGCCGCAATGCCGGTGGCGTATTTGCTTAATTCTTTTGTAAGACAACATAAGCCCAACCTTTAGGTCTTTTCCGATGCTGACCTGCGCCAATGATGTAATATTGAATACTGGCAGATACATATATAATACTGAATGGCATTTTGAATTGGCGGGGTGAAGCCGTATACACCTTGCTCACTTGGTATTCAGCTGCAGTTGCACATTGCAATTTAATTGCCGTAATTAATTACGGTCGTTAATAATGTGTGCGTGAGTGTGCGTTGGGTGAAATCTATGAATGAATTTGCAGCCGAATTGGCATTGTCAGCACATTTCCATTATGGAGGGACTGAATGAAGAGATGCACACTCAAATAGCTGATAATGCCCGATAAATTATAAAATCAGCTAAACAAGCAATCGATTGCCATAAAGCGAGCTCATTGCCGCATTCCATATTGGCGCATGATTTGGGTGCCAATCAATAATTGAAATTATTTTTGACTTTAATGGTTCGGACGACTACCAGGCACGCACCCAAAATGTGAGGAAGGCTCCCTAGGTCGATTTTGGGGCCGGCAGGTAATTCCTGGGTTTCACAGCACGCAACAAATCGATTAAAGTACACATTTGCCTGAGACTAATCCACTTTATGGAGCGAGGCACATTGCTACCAATTGTGTGAGTTTTGCAAGTTCCCCACTCGGGCCACTCGGACATGTGCTAAGGAACACCTGTTTTGGTCGGCTTAATATTTTGTAAATGGTTTTAATAATGCAGATTCGAGCCCAAGTAGAAAGTAGAAAGAAGGCAAGCCTGCACATAGCTAAGGCCGAGTGCCATGGGAACCTGTTCACCGTCCAAATGTTCCAATCAAGCCAACTAAATCAAACAATATCGATTTGAAAGTAATACTCGGCAAATCATTGTTTACGGGCTAGGTTCAAGGTAGTGCCAACCTTTGTTGGCGACGATGGGTTAATGTAAGTTAGCACACATTGTGCAGAAACCATGGGATATTCCGCAGTATTGCCATTCCGGGGCAAGAAATGCGTGTACGAGGCCCGCATAAATTACTCACATGACAAACAAAATGCACAAGCCAAAGAGGAACACGCCCGGCGAACATTGTTGCCAGTTGAAAAGTTTAAAAGCATTTTGGCAAGGGGACGTGGCAGGAAGGCCTCCCTGAAACTCGGCAGTTGATGGCATTTTCTTGGCGCACAAAATTTGCATGTGGAAATTCGCTTTGTGGCAGCTAATAAGGAGAAATGCCCAAATTGAGTTGCACGCCGAAATTTGCCAACATTAAATTGCCGCGCGTAATAAATAATTGGCATTAAACCGAGTTGTAAAAGCTTTTCACCCACGCGGCGTGTACGCATTCCCTTTTTTTCATATACCCTTAAAAAGTGAGTTGCTTTGAAAATGTAATAACAAGCTACAAGAGGCTATTAATTTGAAAGCTTTACCGGATTATTGATGTAATAAACTAAAGAAATAATATATTAAAAAATGTTTAAACAATTATTAAACAAAGAATAAGCCACGTTTGAAAGAGTATCAACAGATTCAACCTGCTGATGCACTCTGCATTTTTTGTTCCATTACGTATACGCCTAGTTGACGATGACATAAAGAGGAAAATATTAATGAGTTCAGGGGTGGCGTTTTGAAGCAAATTAAATTTAATTACCGCAGCATTAAAAGTTAGCAGAGTTCTTTATACGAAATTTAACTGGCAAAAGGCGTAAACAAATCACATTTTCCATGAATCATCATTCATACTTATTCATATATACGTACTTTTACCCATTCATTTCCTGCAAATGACTCACTTTTAAGCACACAACAACAATTAATGTTTATTTATTCTTTATAAGTCTTTTTTTTTAAAGTTGCACATCTCCGTAAGGATTTCTCAGTGTATGTTGTTTTAACATATTCCAATTTAATTGCTTTCTTGTACAAACATTTCGGTTGATAAAAGTAAAATAACTTGAAATCTTTTGATCTGAACTTCTTCGTGACATGAACTTTCCCCTTAAAAATTTAATTGTCGCGTTGGAGTAGTTGAATATTTTTTCTCCTACTTTCATAACTTTAATAATAGCCATCTATTCCTCAACAATCAAATGGTAATGTTTATTCACGGAAACACAATGCAGACAGTGTTTCTGACTAGTTTTATGTATGCAAATGAAGCATAAAATTCCATTATCGCAATGTAAATATTAAATTACTGTCACAATGACCCGGAAAGAGGTGAATTTGTATAAAAGTACTTTTCTTTCTAGGAAGAGGAGGGAAAACCCTGAATTCAATTTGCGTGCCAAAGCTGGAGAGAAAATTAAAAGCCGGAGCAAAAAAAAAAAAAACAAGAGAGAACGCTATTGTCGAGTTCCCCGACTATCTGATACCCGTTACTCAGCTAGTGGAAGGGAGAAGGAGTATCTTAAACAGTGACAGTTTTTGGTGGTTTGTAGGCGATAGAGTGGACGTGGCAGAAAGATTTTGGCAAATCGATAGAAATTTACAAGACTAATACAAAAATGAAAAAATATTAAAGCATTTTTTAAAAGTGTGGGCGTAGGAGCTTTGGACGGTTTGTTGGCGTGAGAGTGGGCGTGGCAAAAAGAGTTTTTTGCAAACCGATAGAAATTTACATGGCTAATACAAAAATGAAAAAATATGAAAACATTTTCAAATGTGTGGGCGTGGCAGTTTTTGGCGGTTTGTGGGCGTTAGAATGGGCGTGGCAACTTGAATCGATAAACTGCACTGCGTCTATGTCTCTGGTCTCAACTTTCTAGCTTTTGTAGTTTCTGAGATCTCAGCGTTCATACGGACGGACAGACAGAAGGACAGACGGACATGGTCATATCGACTCGGCTATTGATCCTGATCAAGAATATATATACTTTATATGGTCGGAAACGCTTCCTTCTGCCTGTTACATACTTTTCAACGAATCTAGTATACCCTTTTACTCTACGAGTAACGGGTATAAACACTGGAGAAATTGCATCAAATCAGATTTCTGAAAAGTTGCAGGGAAATAGGAAAATACAGGGGAATGCAAGGTGCATTGCAACAAGTTGATTAGGTCATTACACTATTTTATTCGAATATTGTCCCTTTATATTTAGGTAAGTTTATTTGATAAGTCCAAATGAACCAAATTATATGGAATATTTCAATTTTACTTTTTCGTATTAAATTGATTTTGAAATAAGTCCATTAGCCGGATAAACCAATTGGACTAACAAACCGCGACATTTGTGGCGTAAAATCAAGTTGGCGCCAATTAGCTAGTCGCGTAGTTTCGGCCGCTGAATGAGCTAAATGAGAATTAAAACGCGAAATTCGCAACAATTTGCAGTTACCACATAACCGGAAACCGGATTGCAAAAACCGGAAACTGGACCATTACACACAGCCGCAAAAGCAGCCCCCACGCAGATAAAACAATTTTGCGGCTAGCTGATTTCTGCCAACTGCAATTGCCCGACGACAGCTCCCGCAGAAACTTTTAATTTAATTCTGATAATTGCGCGCGAATGGCTCTCAGAAATTAGAGGGGCACCCCAAGCCCATCATTGGGCCAAATGGAGGCAGTCTGGCAGTCGAGCCTGAACTTTAACATTCGAAACTATCACGGCAAGCTGGCTTTAGCCCTAGGCGCTGAAAATCCCTTGTGCGAATACAATTACGTAGTTGAAAATCAAATGCAAATGACAGGCCTAAGCGTCTCGATGTGTTCGCTGGCTTTGTTCGAACGCCGAGATCTGAGCATGAGCTCAAGTGATATCTGGAGAGGTGCTGTCAGGAAGATGTCCTAGGAGCTCTAGCTGGGGTGTTTTGAAAACCTGATTTATTGTGCGAATTACTTGAAGTAATTAAAATTTAATTAATGGCCCGCCTGGCTGATAATGTTAAGTAGTTGGGCCATTAGCTGAGACCCTGCTTTTTCACTTCGTCCACCGTTTACGAACGAATGTTCACGTAGCTTTACGAGCATCTGCCGGAGACACATAAAAGTGTCCCCCAACTTGAGGATACATCGCGGCATATATATATTCATCCGATTTATTGCCGCTCATTTGGACAACGGTATGTAACTGCAGTAGCAGCTACGCAAACAGACAGACAAGATAATCAATGTCGGACGCACACACATCATCGTGTCAGAGTTGATTGCAACATTCATGTGGACATGGGTGTGGGTGAGGCTGAGGGAGTTCCTCGGGCTGTGGGTGTGGCAGGATGGGCTCAAATTCGCCATTCCGCTTGCTGTCGGCGAAATGTGCAACTGACAGCTGCTGAGCAGCTGCTGCAACAACTCAGCTACAGCTATGGCCACACAACTAGGACGTGCCTACGACTACTGTCAAATGTTCCTTTGCAAGGAGCATATGTATGTATACGTGCCGCATACTCCTACTACAACTTCTACTTCTTGATGAGGCGCAGAGGGGCGTGGCAGGACGTGCGTGCCACTTTGCCACAACAGCAAGAAGCAACGGAAATAATAACAGGAAATGTTGCCAACTAAATTTTTAACACAGCAAAAGTTCTACGAGCAGCTTGACTAATTGTGCGCGACATGCATTCCATTTCTCACAAGTCCCTTTGGGTAAATAGAGTCGCTGGCAAATTGTTTGATTGATTGCTGTTTGTGCAAGATGTCAGAGAAATCAAGATACGAAAAGGAAAACGAGTCCGGACCTTAAAAACGAGTCTTCGAATTCGCATCAAAGAAAAAAGCTCTTGAAATGCTTCACGTTTCTATAAATAAAAGGCGACTTTTGGGAAAGACCTTACACTAAAATTTTGTATCTAAACTAAATATAAAATGTTGGCAACAATTTTCTAACCGTCCAAATAACCTTAGTAACCAGCTTCCATTTTTTGACTGAAAAAAGCCTTTTATTTTGATTACGAATACAACTTTCCGAGTACCTAAAAAACTCACAATTATGGTCAGCTTTTACAAATCTTAAATGTAATCACACTAAGACTTGACACCCTATGTAAAATCCCTCACCGAAGGTTTATTTACTCACCAATATCAGCAGTTCGTTGGGTAGTTGTGACCATGAATTACAGAGCTGTTGCTTTATGGCCATGTTGTTGATGTAGCTGGCGATGTCTAAGCTGCGGTTGTTCCTGGCAACCGGTGGCCACTGCCGCTGATGATGGCCGTGTTTTGGACCAAAAGCGGTCCCTTTGCCAATGCCGATGCCGATGCGGTGGCTTTAGTGGATTCCTATGTGTCTCGTGGGTCCCGGCACCCGCAGGTTGTCACCATGCAGAACAACTGCGTTCCGGGGTGACAGTGTCAGTAGGTGCTCCTAATAGTCGAATCGTGGAGTGCTTTGTAGGTGCTTACACTATTGCTTACAAGACCCGTGGTTTACATTCCAAACAAGTGCGATAGCAACATTTTGATGGCAGTTATTTGAGAGTTCCGCAGGATAATGCACATAAGCTGCAGGAAATAGCTGCAACAAAAGTATGCAAAACAGTTGTTATCAGTCACACGGCGTATGCGCAATGTCTGGTTCAACAAGTCAACACTAGATGCCAGTTGTTGACTGTGTGAGCTTAGAAAGTTATCAAAAGCAATTTGGAACTGACAATTGCTTTATGTGCTCAGAGATTAAAATCGGCAGATGGTTTAAATCTGTAAAAGGACTTTAGATTATGATAAGTCTACATGCCACTTAGGTGGCAATCAATAAATCCAATCGCTTTTCTCGTCATATAGCTGGGGGTAACAAAAGCTATCTGAATTTACTGATTGCCTAACAAGAAACTTTTGCAAGTGACTTTGCAGCAGTCGTAAAACTTTACATGACCTGCATTCCGTCGAAAAGTTATGCGGAAAATAAATAAACAAGTAAGTTGTTCAACAGAAACTGGCAAGTAACTTAATTTTGATTGACTGAGCCTGTACAATTTCTGTTGAATGCATTTTCTCCTTTGTTAATCCTTAAAGCCTTTTCCGCTTCCTCGCCCCGATTAATTTCTCCAGTTCGCTGGAATTCCTTCCATTTTTGCACTTTTCCCCGGAATATATTCAGTTTCTCCCATTTCACACGCTGTCAACTTGGCAGAGGAATTTCCAGATGCTCTTTTCCTCGGTTCCGAAAATTAAATGTCAAACTTCGTTGCGGCAACTGTGAAAAGATGAGAAATTGCATTTTCGCAGGTAATTTGCATTTGCTGGCCATCTTTCGCTTTTCCTTGCCAAACTTCCCGTTCCACGCACAAACAAAAGACACGAGCCCGGGCGAAAAAATGACAAAAACAAGAATAAAGTCGATAGGTAATCAATGTTTAATATCTTTAGCGTGTTCCTTGACCATGGCGACTGAACCAAACCAAACCAAACCGAATCCGAGTCGAACTGAAAGAAGCGGCTGTCAGCAATGTAAACATTGAATAAGTCATGGGACGCTCCTAGCGCCTTTGCGCATATTTAATGGACACATTTTACCGAGACCACGTTCCCGAAATACCCCCAGTCATGATGGTCAAGCAGTTATATCAGGATATAGTGCCGAATGCGTCACTTAAATTTTCGGCGCGTTTTCGGGCCGCGAAGGTCAAATCATTGTCAGGGCTAGGACTTCGCCAGAAGTCCGCTAATAACCATAATTTGGTCCTAATGACATTCGGCATTCGGTGCTTCTTTAAGGCCTGGCCACCACCCCTGGCGCTTGCCACACCCCGGACCATCCGCAGTGGACACATATAAATAAATAAATATTCATATTGGCCTTACGACCGTCCGGCACGACATAATCGATTCATTTTAAAACCTCGCATCGCCTTCACATTAAACGGCGAAAACGTATGCAAATTTAACAGGCTGATCTCATTTATGGTCGTTTATGCTAGTGTTCCCTGAATCGAATTAACCCACCGGGTTTTGACTGGAAACGTGCATCACACTCGAAATGGTTAGTTGCCATGTCATGTGCAGGTTTCTTTGTGTCCATAGCCGGAAAACGAACGACTTCCAACGAAGCTGTGCGTTGCATACACGATTCAGTGGTCTGGTGAACTAATTAGACGACTGACGAAAACGTTGCGAAAAGTGGCTTATGAGCAAATAGACATAAAAGGGTTAATTTGCTGCTTATGGAGCGAAGTGGATTTGTGTGCAGAGAATAAGTAAAGGGAATTCCCGGAAGTAAAGGTGGAAAATAAATCCCATTAGCCTGGGCAAACACCAACCAATCCAAGGGAATAAATAATACGAACTGCCAGACAGAGCACACTGAATAAATCACTAAAGGACTCATTAGATACGAATTTAATATGGCCATACCTTTGAATAGGCTAGCAATATAATAATGGCTTCAAGTGGTTATGATTGTTCAGCGCGATAACGATGCCCTAGATGGTCGCGAGGAAAAGGCAAATAAAACATTAAAAACAAGCCACCATTTCATACGTCATCTAGTTGAGGTGACCAAGTTTGCTGAGTAGCCAATTGCGACAGGGCGAAATCACTCGACTGCAGAGATTGAGATTCAGGGCCTCTTAAGTGTCATTACATTTGCCTTTGCCTCGCATTTTCTCTTTGTCAAAAGTTATTTATTTGTTTGCTTTTTTCACCTTAGCTGTTTATTGTACTACTGCTAAGGGAAAGTGGACAATATATCAGCCAATTGTTGGAATGTGATTAACTTTATGCCAACGACATGTTTACTTTATGCTGCGTTTGTTCTTGTTAAATAGGATTATTCCAAACATAGCAGGAGTACTTATAAACAAATTTATTTCACCTAAGTCAATGAAAAACATTTGGGGAATAAAGACATTTTCAGGTATAATAAGGTATTACTTTTACCAACTTATCATTCAACACTTTCTTATTTATTTTTACTTGTGACAAAAGGCAAGCAAAATTGTATACAATTATTTGGTACCCATGTTTAATAAGGAGCAATTAAAGGGAAAGCAGGAAGGGCTTTCAAAAATGTATGTAACGATATTAACAAAGCTACCTGTTCGCTTTGTTAATATCGTTACATACATTTTTATAAAGTATAGAAGAAAAATATAAAGCACTTACAACCCAATTTTTAAACGTTTTTTCAAAATTTTCCTATTCTGTTTTATTGTTTAGCGAACACATTTTAAAGATTTTAGTAGCACATTCGTGTTGGAGTAGTTAATGACGTTTATGCTCATTGCCGTTCTAAATGTACACAAGCACACCAACTCACATGCAGCTCGACTAACAAAGGGTTTTATGTGCCATACACAACGAAATATAAAAATTTACACTAAGCCAAGCCCTGTTGTTCCCAGTTTCCATGTGCAGACCCATCCTCATCCACATACCCATTCACAATCCCATTTCCATTCCCATTCCCCAACAAACATGTCAGCCGTTGTCTTGTCTTGCCTTTACATACAAAATTGACTGTGAAAACGCTTTGGGCACTTTGGTTCTCTGGTTGCACACACCCTCGCTGGAATCGTCCTAGTCCGTCTCCAGTACCTTATACACATGTGTACATCCAACTTGAATGTGTGTGCATCCAACTTTTCCTTTCAAGCCTGGTATGCTATGTCGGTCTATGTCGGCTTCTAGCTGTCTATGTCGCATTATGTTCGCCGGTCGGTTCTGCACATTTGTATTTTAGTTTCGCGCAGCTTTGCTTTTTTATGTGCGAAATAATTTGTGTTTCGGTTTTATGCTGTCATAAAAGAATTCACTGCTAGAACGGCCCTGTTCCAGTAAAAAGGGCTGGGAAAAGTGTGTGAATGGGTCCAAAACCCGAATCTATCCACATATCGCCACGCTTGATCAATTAACTAATGAATGCCAGTGAGGTGAATGCATGAACAGCTGCAGGAGTTCATTGAGTGGTGGCATGAACGCTCGACTTTCGTCAACACGCACGTAATGACACACAAAAGCACACAAAATGTTGCCTCAAAGGCAAACTGCAAATTAGATTAATTACACAACAACACACACCCAGGAAATCAATTCGGTTTTCAATAGCATTCAGTTCGATTCCTCTTGGCGGGGTCATAGCTCAGAGCTGAGGAATCGAGCGTTGAACAATCGGATGCAAGACAATCTCATCTGCCATTTGACATCGAACAAATATGTATATATTGCTGGCTGCCAAACTATGAGTTGTTGCCAATTCGGGCTGCCAATCAACATCACAAAACAATTGAAATCAAATCCATAAATTGCTTTGCGAGCACAGAACACAAAATACAAAAATACATTTTATTTTGCATTCGATTCCGACTTTATCTACAATATTCCTCGAGAGGGGCTGGGCGTTGAAATCCCAAACATGGCTCGAGTCTGGCACTTTGCATGAGTCTCGGATGCGAATTGGGCCCATTCCGACTCGTGGAGGTGTGCAATTAATTCAAAAGTGTCTGGCGAAGAAAGTTGCACTCATTAATTAGCTTTTTAAAATAAACCTACAGTCTCTCTCGCTTCTCAGTTCATTTGGCACGTTGTGGTCCAAAAGGAGAACAAAAATGGCAAGTAGAAGAGCCCAAGGACCGGGAGTAAAGCTCATTTCCGCTTTATATTTAAACACTCGGGGGCTAAAATGTTTGCTCTACTATTTCTACGCAGTGCAAAATCATCATAAAAGGTAGGGAATGAAAAAATAAATAGCCCAGTCCCAGAGAGGGTCGGTCGATGGACCATGGAACTCGGAGGTGGGAAACGCTTAGCAAGTGGATTTTTAAATTAGTTTGCCGACTCGACGACGACGAGGCATCCTTCTTCTGCAGATAAAATCCAATTCGGTGACTTGAGGCTTCCTAACTTGGATGAAAGGTCCTCTTTTCGTAAATGGACTTGGTCCGCTTTCGGCAACGACTTCTTCTTGCTTATTTAAATGAATTAGGCGATTTTTCAAGAGCTTAGCTCGCCACGAGCAGTGAACTCATTTCCGGCCAGTCGGCAGTGTCCATTGGCCATTGGCCCTTCATGCTTCATTTGGCCCCCACTTTGTGGCTGCATTGCAATGAGCTGTTAATTTGCAGGCCACTGCGTGTCAATCAAAACTTCTCCTAGCTTTGACCCTGGGAAATCCGATTGCTACCCACCTAAGCAACGGCAAAAACACAGTAATCGTCCCAGGGAAAACCAAAAAAAAAATGTAAAAAAAATATTGTTTGAGAGGGTTCGTAATAAATGCTCCTTGAGTATTAAGTACATTAAACAGATACGTACTGTCCATGCTGACAACATTTTTCGGCAGATTCAGGGCCCACACGCAGCATACGCGATTGCCGCTGTTTTCTTGTCGCCCGTCTGCTCCTACATGAGCCCCATTACGCATACGACGCGTGAGCCAGGCGGCGGGTTGCGAGGTGAGAAATTCGCAATAAAGCTGCAAATTGGCACGAAGAAGCACACACTTAAAAAGAGCGAGTCGGATATTGAAAGTGAAAGGGTACCTCCTGCACATTTTGCCTCGTTTTATTGCCGGGTTATTGTTATTTAATGCCAAGTTTAATGCCAACGCACACACAAAAAGTGGAAGCAAACACCTAAAACAATCTCATGCCCGCCCCATTAATATATTTCAACTGGTTTGGTCTGTTTTATATTGTTTTGTTTTGCTTTACTTTACTTTTGTACGTGTGGGCTTCCCCTGCATTTTGGCCGAGTGGCAAGTCATTTGCTCCGCTGGTTGCACAATTCTATGTTGACGCTCTTTTGTGTTCGACTGGGCCAAAGAATCTCAGGTTTCGGTGGCTTATGCACGTAGGTTGCCATTGTTGTGCCCGCTGGACAAGGAAGCAATTTGAATGCCTTTACAGAGCGCTGCACAAAGCACAGAATTATGTTTACGGAGCTCTCACTTCTCAATTCTCTTTTCCCTGTTCCCAGTTCCCAGCTCGCACTGTTTCCTGCTTCCAGCTCCCTGTGCCTGGCCAGGCGTGAAGATTTCCAAAGCTGGACACAGGGACAAGGTTTAAGAAGTGCTTTCTGTACTGGGATTCCCCAGTCTCTACAGTTTTCGGAATACTATTTTTCACAACTAAAAAACAAAGTTTAACTATTCAAGTAGTGCAATAGACCAGCTTGTCTTATTTTAAAACGAATTATATTTTTATGAGCAATTTAATAATAATAATATAATAATAATAATAATTACTAATCATTTATTTCAGACATATTCTGCTTCTATGCAAGGCACATTACCATTTAATTGCCACATGGCATCCGAATTTATTCAAAGTGTACTCTTATAGTAAAATGTAAAGCTTTAAGTTAATGGAATTAGATGGTGAGCTTATGCGTTTTATCTGCTTTAAAAGGACGTAGCTGCGTAAAGTTCTGAGACCCTCACAGAGAAATATTTACAAAAATCATTTTTCTATCACTTAAAAATGTTGTATTTTCAAGTATCTTAATTTTAAAACGCTTTTAGCGCATACTATGAGTAAAAGCTGCGGGCTTGGAAATGCTGGCTAATTAATGCCTCCGATTCGTGACTTTAGCCACATATTGGGATGTCTATGTGTCATTATATAAAAGTCGGGCTGACTGGAATTTCACACTTAAAGTTGAAATAAATGGGGATCCATTTAAAAACCTAATTTATTACTACATTTCCCAGCCGTTCGGCTGGCAACCCGTCCTTCCGACGGACTGTTTGTCCGTGTTATTGGGCCGGGCGGTCCATTGTGGCCCTGTCAAAACAACTTCCATTGTTTGCCCCCATTTCACCTGTCAACTGGCCTTTGTGTCTGCTAAGCTTCACACTTGGTGGCGGGAAACTCGGAAGATGGGCGAAGGAACTCTTGCCGAGTGCTGGATGGGTCGCACTTTGGTTTCCATTGTCAACAAGCTAGCCAATTTAGTTAATTAGGCTACCGAGAGTGAATAAACAAAATCTGTAACCAAAGGCGGACGACGGCCACGTGCTAAGCTTTGTGGAAAAAAAAAAAAAAAAAAACGAAATAAAATAAAACCGCAAAAATGCACAAAACACTTGACGAATTTTTCCGTTTTGCTTCGTAATTTATATGCCGCGCGCCTTTTCCCCCCCAAACTAATTGCGTTGTCGCCTTCGTAGATGTTGATATGGGTTTGTAATTAACTGAGACTATGGATTTATGGCCAGTACTGTTTGGCACTAATTCCCATTCTCATTGCCCAAACATTGCTGTGGGGTTTCTGCCGGTACCGATTCACTATTTGGGTGCATGTAACTTGAAAGCAGTTTGTAGATCCCCTGATCAGCAAACAGAAGGTATAGGAGTATATGTGAGCATAAGAAATGCATTAATTTAATGGCTTGCGCTGTGTACATACCAACTTCGTATTCAATATAAGATGCAAATTTAATATTTTTTTAATAATAAGATGTTAATGTCTTAACGCTTTTATTATATATTTATACCCGTTACTCGTAGAGTAAAAGGGTATACTAGATTCGTTGAAAAGTATGTAACAGGCAGAAGGAAGCGTTTCCGACCATATAAAGTATATATATTCTTGATCAGGATCAGAAGCCGAGTCGATCTGGCCATGTCCGTCTGTCCGTCCGTCTGTCTGTCTGTCTGTCCGTCTGTCCGTATGAACGTCGAGATCTCAGGAACTACAAAAGCTAGAAAGTTGAGATTAAGTATACAGACTCCAGGGACATAGACGCAGCGCAAGTTTGTCGATTCATGTTGCCACGCCCACTCTAACGCCCACAAACCGCCCAAAACTGCCACGCCCACACTTTTGAAAAATGTTTTGATATTTTTTCATTTTTGTATTGGTCTACGTAGCTACGTAGCTACGAAGTTCTAATAGTGCAACAGCAACTGCTATTACAAAATGTTTATGACTGAATATATATTTGCGTAGGCTTTTGATAGTTTTATGCCCAAATGCTTTTGAAATATAATTGTTTGTATTGCCTCAAGAAGTTGAAATAAGTTTATATTTCATTAACACTTTTCTGATATATTTAAATTAAATATGCAACATTTATATACATATGTATATAAAATTAGTTTCATTTCGAAAAGTGCCTTAAACTCGAGCACACTCACCTGCATAAATCATCGCGATATCGATGGCGGTTGTGATCTGAGTTTTCTGGGCGAGATTAGCGAGAGGCCGTCGCCGAATCGCAAGGAAAATCGGTCAAGTGTTTGTTGTTATTGGTTTTCCGATGCACTTGCTGGCGTTAACCGGCTCACCAGATAGCTATATATTCTCCAAAGCTATAGCTATATCGACTTGTTGCCGCCAGTCATATGTGCTCTCGCTCTCTTTGGCCAATTAATTGGTTGTCATGCGTTGAATAATTGCACGCATTTTGCCTAAAATCTCCATACTCAGCATTTGGTTTTCGATATTCACTACTCAGTTTTCAGTGCTTAGTTTTCAGTGGTTTGTTTGTTGATCTTTTCGATTGGGCGTGACTAGGCCGGGTTTTGTTAAATTAATAGTTTGTTTGCGCTAGAATTTGATTGAAATATGTTTTATTTGTTAATTGCATGGATTGGCAACATTGCACTGGAAATTTATGGCAAACCAATTATTTGCTGTCATTGCTCAGGCAGAGCAGACACAAGGGCGAAGGAAATGCAGTTGTGATCTGTGACTGACATCATCTATAAACAGAAATGCGAGTATTTATTTTTGCTTATGTGCAAATGTCACAGCGGGACAATTATGAAAATTGCACTTTGTCAATGCTATGTTTGTTTCGGCGACAGAAAGGAAAATTGTTTGCTAATGAGCGAAATTACGAAACGGAACGAAAGCGAGCGATTTGATTAGGCGAAACTAGCACGGCGCTGAAGAAAACCCCATTAAATCACATAAGACACATTCACACTCGTCTCGCACTCGCAAATTCATTATGAATGCACTCACTGGCTCGTCGCGCTTTTTGCGAATTGTAGTATTTTGGTTTTTTGGCCAGAAGGCACGTAGCTGCCTAGAGCTTTAGTTTTGGTTATAAATCATGGGTAATTTTAACTTGAATTATATGGCTAACGTCCTTTTGCTTCGATCGAGGACTCAACAGGAACTGAATTCGCAAATGGGGGAAACAGCTGCTGTTCGCGATCACGAGCACTCGGCTCTTCGGCAACTCACACAAACGCACGAGCGCACACACCCACACAGCGCTGCCTGGCACTTACACCCACACAACACTGTTATCTACCGTTATGTGCCGTCGGCAAGAACCGTTAGTTCTTGCCAGTTTTCTTCGCTCGTGCGAATTGGCACAACCGACGCGGCAGAATTTTCAACACGAACTGAATTTGCAGCGCGAACTGTTGGCCCACAGGCCTCGGGCCGGAACGAACGGAGTGGAACACGGAATGGAACACGGAATGGAACACGGAATGGAAGGCGGAATGGAACCGGTGGAATCAGACATAGTAGAATACGAAATAGAGGAACGAGAAACGAAACAGCGCTCAGTAGAAGAGCAGAATTTTTAAACAGCGCGCAACAGTCGCTTAGAAATAAAATCGAATGCGATTCGCATTGTATTTACTGTAAGAACCAAGGAGTCTAATTAGTTATAAACCCTTGATTCGCCTAATCTGCATTCGCCTGCAGCCAGTTTGAAATTCCCTTTGATTTGCCACGCTTTCTGGCTTGTTAACCTTTTGACCAGACAAACAGGCACTTGGCCATGGCCAAATAAAAGAAGCCACGCATAATAAATTGGTAAATTCGGAGCAGTCAAAAGGATGGCTATCCTGCCAAAAAAAAAAGGGACACACACTTGCCCCTTTTTTGATGGGCATCCGCATCCTGATTGTACCATCCGCTGATTTTTCTAGCAATTTCATTTTATGACAAAGTTGTCCGACTTCAATTTGCCCAATTTTCCATTACAGCTGCGAGGCGTTGATTGCGGTCTTGTATTTTTAACAATTTTCGTGAGTATTTGGCTTACAATTCCGCCCTGACCAATACTCTATTAAAAACTCATTACGAGGCTCCATTGAAATCCGGAAAGCTCAGTAAGTGGGGGCACTTGTCATGCAGGAGAAGTTGCGACCATTACTCACTTGATTTCTGCCCGCTTAATCGACTCACATTCCAACTTTTATCTCACTGACCTTTTGGCCGCGTTTGGTCTAGCCCAGTAATAATGATAAATGAAAAGAGAACGCCTCGGGCCCACCCCTTAACTCCTACCCCCCCTTCAACTGGCATGTGTGTGTTTGTATCGTCTCTAATTAGGATAAACAGATGTTGCCCGAAAATTAATTACACATCATGAGCACTGAACAGCCGCCCAGTTTCCCTTTCCCAACTGCTCATTAGTCCCTGGGGCTCGTGATCGGTCATATTGAATTAATTTTGGCCATCATGGCAATTATAGCCTTTCGCTGACTTTCTGCTACAACTATCTAACTATATATATCCTGCTTCCGTTCTCTGAAGGTCTGCAAATCACAGTTAACGATAAGTACAGCACTTTTAACTTGGATTAACATAACTAAATGAACCGAGGAACTCGCAGGACATCCCGATTTTCTCCCTTTTCAGTTGCATTAAAAACAAATACAACCATTCAACTGTCTTACCTCAATGGCTACAATTTAAACCTTAAATCGAAAGAAAAACACAATGATTTCTGCGGAACAATCTGTTGTTATTTTTAGCCCATCTGTATCCTGCATTTGGCTCGGGATTTTTCAGGAATTCCGCATTTTATTCTTCAACCAAATCGGATTTGCAAAATTTCCATCGTCTGGCCAGATAAAAGATGCGAAATCAATTTGCAGGCAGAATCGAACAAAGAGGTGGGATGACGTATCCCTATCTTAAAGCTGAAGCCCGGGTATCCCGCAGCTTAGAGAGTTCTTCCCTGGGAAGCTGGGAAGTGCCCGAAACTAAGCTCCGGCGTCAGATTGCGCCTTCTGTCAGTCAAAGGCAAACACCTGTAATAAATATTCGTTTGCCGTCTTTCGCTCGCTCGGTTATCCTGGATCCTGGATTTCTCCTGGCGCTGCGCTGTCACAGATACATTTTGTCTGCTTTTCCGTGTGAGCGCACAAGGCAACGGCGGAAAGAACCGGAAAAGAATGCCTAGCTGGTAGGTTTTTTATACAGTTTGAGTTCAGTTCAGCCGGCTCTGCCCAGCCGCCCCTTGAATTTTTATGCGGGCCATAAAGAAAAAGCACTAGGAACGATGCCAACAGCCTGGGCAAAGCACTTGACGAGGCTGCTGGCGGTGGCTGGTTCAATGGCCACTTTTGGGCTCCCGCACTCCAGAAGCAATTCACTCAGCCATTTATGGTCGCACAAGTTGCCCCAACACGCAGCCATAAATCCGCGGAGCCCGGCTTCTGTTGCTTCTGATGCACTTAATTTTAGCCAGGAGCCCAAGGATGCACCAAGTGTTACATTTTGCGCCCAGCTGGGCGCTCAGCGTGTGTAATTAATTGCGTAATTTGTTTATTAATACACAAGTGCACATGCGGCAGCAGCAGCAGCAGCACCTGGTGGGGCTTAAGGATCCACCCGTCCGCTGTCCAAAGACGCGGGCTTCAACCCATTCGGAGCAAATTGCCTTTGCTCATTGCTTATTCAGGCAATCGGGAGATGTTTGCCATGCTCTCCAGCCCACCGTGTAATCAAATTAAATCTTAACTGCATAAACATTGCGGGGAACTGTGTGACTTACAATTAAATTGTACTCCGCCCTTAAAGGCGGCATAAATCAATTTTTATATTCCAGCGCCTCGTCCTGCATCCTTCGTCCTGCGTCTTGATTTCTGGACCCAGTTTCCTGGCTGTTAATTGCACACACAGAGAGTTCTAATGGCAAACACGAGCCAGAGTTTTTAGTCGGCAAAGGCGGAGACGTTATTAAATTATAATTACCAGCGCCTTATTAGCACAATTAGAGGCGGGGCCAAAACCGCAGCGAAGGACACGTTTTCCAGGCTGTCTGGCTTGAAAAACCCAGGCGGTTGGGCTGACTGCTCGATGACAGACAGAAGACCGTCACATGTAAACCAGACGAGATGTCAGGATATAAAACCAATTAATCCAAGACCTATTTCAAGACTCAAGCCTATTTCAACTCGTTTGCGGCGCGATGCTATTACCATTTCTATAGCCGAGCAAATGGAACTATTGCCGCCGTAACATTCTGCATACCGCACTACTTAATCAAAGTCAATGCTTAAATGAATGCATAAACAACTCGGGCATATCTCCGACGTCGTGGCAGTGGGAGCTGCCCATATTGCGCATACGTCACGTGCGCCCCCGAGTTGCATGCGTAATATTGCCTGGCTGCTGGATCGACTCCATGGCACATCAATGATTACCATACTGTGTTGGTCGCTGTACACACCTGCATCCTGCGCTTTCCATCCCGCACCCTGCATCCTGCTGTTGGCAACACTCACTTAACACTCCTACACGTCTGGGCACCATCATCGCGGCACAGGATTCAATTGCAGCAGCTGCCTGATGCAGACGCAACAGCAGTCTGGAAACAACTCGCAGCAACACCAACAAGAGTTTTCAAAGAAATATGCTCGGAAAGCAGAGTGTTTGTTGTTTGGACTATTTTATACCTAATCTGAAAACTACATATGAAGCAACACAGTTGCAAGAGGAGTACTCATTATTATAATGCTTAATTTTACTAGCATTGCTTTAAAAACCTTATTTGCTTATGTAATGCTAAGTTTGTAGTGAATAACTTAATAACAATGAGCACAAGCTATGGCAACTGCAAAGCTAAATTCCTTGAATCACTCATATTATGTACATATATACATATATTTATTTAAGATGTACTATACTACAAATACATTAAATATTTCAATATCTTAGCTCAAAATAAAAGGGCATGGCCTATCTCAATGTCCCTGAAAATACCCCTCATCGGCATATAACTCGTTGAGTGCATTAGATGAATATTAAAAGCACTTGCCGCAGCAGCACTTGAAACTTAAAAGTGAATGGCAAGCGGACAGGTCCTTGTCCAGGACCAGGACCTGCACTCGCCAATAACATCAACGTGAAGCAGCAGCATCATGGTGCGTTGCATAATTTATTGTTATGCAATCAATCGGGGCGAGGTAGCTTCGTTGAGCAGGCAACAAATGGAGCCTGCTTTTCCACCACTCAGCCTGGCCGAGTGATTCTGATGGACTGGCCTGAGAGGCCATAAATTAAACATATTTGTTAGCATATAATCCATGTAATCAAATTACGTTTGCACAACCTGCTTGCACGTATTCTGTGGGTTCTGTGGCCAGGTACGTCGGATTCAGACAAGCCCAACCAAACAGTTCCTGGCTAATTTGTGCTGCGTAATTTCCATTTTCATTACCATTTACCTCCGCCGGAGTGCGGCTCATAATCTGCAGATGTGAATGCGAACAATGCCGCATTAAGTGGCAGTGTCAGCGAAACGTCCTGGTTAACCTGTCATCGCCAAACGGAGCCACAATGTCGGTCAACTCGAGACCACCTGAGTGAGCTGGACTGGTTTTGATTGCCCGTTCAAAACCTCAACGGGCATAATTTCATCGCCTGCCGTACACGGAGCTAAATGGCGATGTTTTTATTTTCAGGATATTTTCGTCCTTCTCGGCACCTGTTGCTTCTTCCGCCGAGCTCGAGCTGGGGTCCCCTTTGCTAATCAAGCCCTGCGACGAACACAATTTATTTAAGCGCACAAAAGGGACCAAGGACACCGGCGTACGCATGATGCGTAGGCAAGGACGAGCGACGGACAACCGAACACTTTTGGCTAACTTCCGGTGGCTCTGAACGGGAAGGAAGGCTACAATAATTGCGTTAAGGTCGCATTAGCCATCTCACCTTGTAGAAAGGGTAATCAGCTAAGCCAAAAGGCTATATCTAATATTGGTGCCTCCATCAAATCTCCCATTGCACTTAGGGCAACTCGTCGTCGCTCCACATCCGCCATGGTGTCCCATTCCTCGACGGCTGGAAGTTGGCAGACATATTGCATGAATAATTGCGCACAAGCTGCTTCTGCTCGGGCTGCATTCATCCATCGCCGAGCAAAACGGAACAAGCCAAGCAAATTAAAATCTTAGCAACAAAAGCGAAAAGTCAAAATGTTTGTTAGACAAATAAATTCAACACTTCACGCATATTTTCATAAGCTGCCAGAACAGCACACATATGACTACACTGCCAAAAACAAATCAAAAGAAATAACAAGATATATAAATGAGAGTTTCATAGAATTTTGACCAAAACAAAAAAAAAAACAAATAAAGCTGAACGGAAATTGGCAAGAAAAATAAATAAATGATAAAAATCGAATTATTATTTAACATTGTGAGCGTTACTGTGGCCCATATACGACGACAAGTGGCCCATATAGTGGGCGACACACCTTTTTGAATCTAGAATTTGCAAATTTTAAAAGGTTTTTATATTTTTTAGATCTCGACGTTCATACGGACGAAAAGACAGACGGCTAGATCAACTGGGATAGTGATCCTGATCAAGAAAATATAAACTGCATTGGGCGTGCCTTTAAGTGTTACATTCCTTCCAACAAACCTTTAGTAAATATTTAAATATAGTTCATGGAACTTTCGTAGCAAAAGCTTGGTAGAACATATTGATACCTTAAAGGAGCATTCATGTTGTTATTTGATACTACTCGCATTTATAATTACTCAATCAATTTCAATCAACCAATTATTCAATTTCATTCCCATTTTAAAAATATTTTGCGAATTCATCGGAAGTCTCTCTCTCTGTGTAGGCCGTCGCCCGGGCACATTTGTTAAATCTCAGTGTGGGGAAGTGTGTTTTAATCCAACCACAACACAAACACCAAGCGAAGTGTGGGTCGTGCCCCAGGCAGTACACGGACACTTAAAGCAAACTAACAAGGACACAGCGGGTGAGGCGCCATCGGAGTCGGGGTGGCCAGTATGTCGAGGCTCCTCAAATTCCTTAGCTTATCAACGAGACGCCGGAAGCTGAGGCAGCACTCATACATATTTTCGAAACATATTTACATGGCTGGCTTCACATTTCCGGGACGAGGCATTGAGTGTGCTTTGTCTGGTCCTGGTCCTGGTACTGGTACTGTCTCATCACATTACGTATTCAGGAGTACGCTCGGTACAGGGCGTGCGGTTACATCGAGAGTCCTTGGAATCCTAGGGGGATGTAATGTCAACATTCTATACGGAATTTTCGGACTCTGCTCCGTGGCAAAAATATTCCATTCGACTTTTCTTACTCAATTAGGCCTGTTGCAGTGGTCCAGGGGTCGTTTTCTCCATTCGTCGTCGTCCTCGGAATTGAAAGATATTCGATGCAAATTCAATTGCTGTGAAAAATGTCCATTAAAATCGTAATTGAAACGTTAATAATTTAATGCTATTTCTCGAGCCGCCTTTCGTCGGCATCCTGGCGCAAAAATCGATCATAATTCAATAAACGCCCAACCCAAAGGACGCGACAAGTTCAAGCCGGAAAAGTTAGCATCTCTTATCATTTTTGTATTTTGTACCGAAAAACTATAGATAGATACAGTTCCGGGAAAAGGGATATATTTTTCAATGCTGAGAAATGCCAACGTAATCAGTTCTCTGCGTTTGTCATCATCTGTTAGCGAAATGCCACTCTACTATGTACACCAAAGAGCAGTTTTCGAAAATGAGATTCTGTGAAATCCCCGGCATAATGGGGACATCAGTTGCCAGCTCTACGGCGGAATCACGGCCGAAATTCCCTCCACAATGGTAGGCATCCATCAAGCAAATTGAACACGCCCCCGTCGCATATATTACGCCCAGCTTTTTACCCTTTTTACTCACTTACTTTTGAGCAGGCCGAGGCAATTGCAAATCCCACGCATGGCTTCTATAGACAGCTCGGTACCCCTAATGTCGCTCCATAAATAAAGTCAAACAATAAGTGCGCTAACCTGCCAACCTCCGTGTGGGTAAGCGGACGGATCCGTCATGGTGACAGCTCCTATGGAGCTGGTGGCCCCACATCCTAGAGCTGAGTGATGATGGGACGCATGGTGTCTCAGTCGACACGTGTTGACATGTCAGTTAGGCAAATGAACATCTGAAACAGCATCTAGGAGCCGGTGTTCCAAGCTTCGGCGGGTCTATGGAGCGACAGGTCCACCGTACACCGACTCCATGGCTACCGGCGAGTCATTAGCCGGATCTCTGGGCGGGCTGAGACAAGACAAATGCCGGGCATTTCCCGAACAATTGTCCTCGGCAACTGGACCACTCCAGAGCGGAGCTTAAAGACTCTGATTAATCAGAATTTGTCCTAGCATCATGCCGGCGGATAGCTGGGAATTTTGTGGTGGTTTTAACGAGCCCGATGTCGGTCGACGGTCACCTTGATTGGCCCACAATTCTAGACCCAGATTCACAAAGAGCTCGGCAACAAATCCAGGGCCAGGGCAGCGGCGGCCAGAAAGGGTGAAGTAAAATATAAATGCAAAATAATAAAAATCGATTTGAAACAGGCTCCAATTGGATTTGAATAGACCCAGGCAGGCAGCTCCATCCTTCGATCCGCAGGATGTGGTGATGCCGAGCACTTTGCACGTTGTCATTTGATAACCCATTGTGGCAGACGCAAATTGAAAAAAGTGCCATCCGTTGGACAAAATGGAAACGGGGCGAGGAGGCCAGGGAGAATGCGGGATTGCAAAGTTCTATTCCAACAGAGGGGCTGGAGGACAGCTGGCGGATATGTGTGAAAGTGAGGTCTAACATGGATACAGAGTGCATGCCAGCCCAACTGCTTACCATTCTAATTCGACAAAAAAAAAAAATGAAAAAGGGTTCTGGGCCATTGGTTTCGACCAGCGACGAACTTTGAACTTTCCGGGGACAAGCGTCGCCAAACCGCAACAGAAAAGCAATTAACATGGAATGACACTTTGATTGAAACGTCTAATGTGCAGGCAGTCCAACAACCCGGCGGTCAAATAATTCGATGTTCATGAGTTCATGAGCACATGAACACTCGAATCGACCCTCGAAGGTCAGTGAAACAATGCTTTTTTTGGTTTAGAGCATTCGCTCGAGCATACATTCCAAATTAGTGTGCCTTAGACACTGAAAAAGATTCGAGCTTAATAATTAAATCAGCCCTCTAATGTGCACAAATCTGGCACTGCAACAAACAGTACAAGGCCTACCAACCCTTTCTCCTTGTGTAGTACTTGCACTCCTCCAACTCACATCCAAGGGCAGTCAGGCGCAATGATAAGAGGGGATAAAATTTCTTGGCGCCCACCTCGTCGTTCTGGCCAGCATCGAAAGCCAAAATCCAACAATGCCCGCACTTTTTTGGCCTTGGCAGTTGTTGGAATTGAGAGTGCAGGAATTGCACAAGTCGAACGCGATACGTGTTCTGGTATTTGCATTTGCCTCCGTATCGGATGCCCATAAGCAGTCCTCCTCCTTTATCTCAACTGTCCGTGTGCATCTGTTGTTTTGGCTGGACTCCACTGCGTATGCGTAATATGAGAGATGCGGGCAATCGAAGGCACGCAGTGGACTTCTCTGGGTCGAAAGCTTACGGGCACTTGCAGCATCGAGATCTTCGAGACACTCAAAGGCAGTGGAGCGGACACGTGTTAACCATTTAATGCCAATCGTAAATAAGTAAAGTCGTTAACCAAAACCCAGATATATACAAATTAAAATCTGATGCCCCCGCGAGGTCTGCGACCATCTAATACTCTTTTGACGTTCGCCCAAAAGTATACTATGGCTATTGGCGCGATGGGCTAAAATAGCTATTAGCTAACGTGCCCCAAGAAATTGGCTGCTGCCTGTTTCCATAGCTTAGCGATTAAAGTCCGACTGAAATTGGATGTGGAGTACAAGGCACCCGCCTCCGCTTTGATTCTACACAATCCACACAATGTCTAAGATTTAATTTAAATCTATTCTATGTAGGCGTGTAAACTGGCATTCCCAGGCAAATCCTAAACACGCTCTTCGGCTCGGAAATAAACAGAGAAGCAAACCCTTGCCCAACTTTGTGCGGAGTTTGTGTTTGTGCATAAAATTAAAGGAAGACGTCGACGATGGGGCAACTTTTATGATTGGGTTGTTGGGGCTCCGCGTCCCGAGCCGGCAGCTTTGGTTAATAAAATATGCAAAAACTCAGCTCGAAAATTAAGTTTCCTTTCCGCAGCAGCGGCCGACCCTTCGCACTCGTTTCCCCTTGTCCTTAGCAATCCTGAGGAGCAACATATGCTTAACCCCGCATCAACCCAGCATCACACACTCGCCCCGTTGTCGCCTGTTGACTAATAATCAAATTATTTAATAAAACTTAAAATAAAACTTTTCAGAGGCTGTCACGTCTCAGCTCCTGTAATGGGTAAACTGTGTTTCCTGCGCCCAAATCTCATGTCGTTATAATTATCTTGTTATTGAGTTAATTACACATGCAGGGTGGTTGTATTTAGCTGGAAGCGATTTTAACAGCTTAAAGCTTTAGTTTTTGGCTTGACAGCCAGCCCCTGGGCGGTTGAAATTTGTTGCCACCCAAGATTGCCTTCACATGATTAGGACCGGTCATAATTTGAGCCATACGTGCGCCGCTATTCAACGGGAAATTCATTTAGCACACAAATAACGCAATTCTATTAAATAAATTGAATATGTGCAGGGGCCCACGAAGCCTTTTAAACTAATATGTGTTTTGGGTGGGAGGTCCACCTTCCAACTTCCAGCTTCCATCTCCCGATTTCTCTTTGCTGAGCACACAAACGTTGGTGGGCAAAAACGCCATAAACCGAAACGAAACGAACGGAATAAGCCTAACCATAAAGTCAAGGGCCTTTCATTTCAATCAATTTTTGTCGATTGTTGTACACGCAGAAGGCATGAATGTGGCTCCATATATCAATACCTGATGCTCCACAGCCCCCACAACCAAACCAAACGAAACCAATACCCCAAACCAAAGCAACACCCCAAACCAACCGAGCACAAAGGTATATATTATTTATAGGTGTGTATTTTAACTAAACAGAATCGAATATTTGTTTCTGCCTGTTTGCTATTTGTGCCTGCACGTGGCTTTTCGCCGCCGACAACGTCAACAATTCCTTTTTTCGCATTTCCCATTTTTTGCGGTTTATTTATAAGTGAGCGAAATAAGAGTCGAACGTGTTTATGGGACAAATGAAGTACTTTAGATTCAATTATGCATTCGTCAACAGAACACATAATGGAATCCTAAATTGTGTCATCTGTGTGGGCGGCATCGCTGGCATCTTCTGTTTGTTTGCGTCGCTTAAATTTCAAGCGAAATGTGTGGCCTTGGGCCAAAAGGAGTCTGTCTAAAGGTTCTGTATCTCTGTATGGCCAGAAATCAGATTTGTGATTTATGGTTCTGCAGGCCAGTAGTACTGGGAAACTTAATAAGGCTGTTGGTGCCGGAGAACAACCGCAGACAAAGATTTCTGGCGGCCAAGGGGCTTAAAAGCTGACCTTTGATTGCACTTGACAGCAGGACGACTCCAAGTCAAAGTTCTGTCTGTGTGCTTATATGTTTAATAATGGTTGCCAACTTATTTGACATTATTCATTGTAGGTTATTTCACCGAATTTTCCTATGGCCGGCGGAAAATCAATACATTGGCCATCCAAGTAGGAGGGTGTCAAGAAACCCCTGCTGACAGTTCCAATGCAATGACCCGACTCCCCAACTAGACAACCGTAATCGAAAGAAAATCCGAAGTCCACAACACTCCCGAACAATGGAAAACTAAGTGAAGCCGAAATCCTTTGAGAAATTAGTTGGCTCGACCAAGTGGCTTTTCACTTCTGTGGGCAATCTCCAGCTGGTGGCAAGCGCTCCCCGTGACTGCGGTTTTATAAGCTAACCAGGTCGGAACACAACTTAATCTTGGCAAGCAAATCCCCAGAACTCCACGACCCATCTACGTACGCACGGTACGGTTTGGGTTTGCTATGGATTTGGTATATTTAGCTGTGTGTGTTTCGTTTGCATTTGGCTGCTTCGTCCGTACTTGTCTGTCCTTCTGTACTTCTAATACATACCACAATAAATGAATTTGGAAATATGCCATGTAGCTTAAATACTCGTTGTGCAGTTAGAAGGGGGGCAAGGAATGCAAGTTCGACTTGAGTATTAGGGCTTATGTGGAATATATTCACTTTCGGAAATATATAACACTCACGTGATTCTTGCCAAGCTACACTATACAAAATCAGTATAACTGTTACTCTCGACTGCAGCTACTGCACTGGACAATCAATCGACAATGTCGCCAGACCCGAGGACAACATGGACGACATGGGAGGGAGTCAAACTTTGCACTGCCTGCGGTCACATGGAAGTGGATGTCCAAGCTTTTTGGCAACCTCTTGGCCAAGTGAGTTAGCCCGAGAGGGCTCTGTGGCGGGTGGCATTTAGCTGCCATTTGTTGCTGCATTTAGCTGAGTCAAAGGCAGCTGGGAATCAAGTTAACAAGCAAATGCAATTACAAGCGACTAAATAAACTGAAGTTGCCCTCTAATTTTATTCCCAGGCGTCCCCAAAGACACTTTGCCTCTCGGCAGGGTGACGTTGAATGCAAGAAATGAGCGAGACACTGATGGGTTTGTGCCTGAGACGCAATCAGGCCAATTCCAAGCCGGCTGTCGGCTGACTCAATTAGGGAGACGGATTTGCAAGGTCGCAGTCGGAACACAAAGTCATTAAGTTTTTAAAGCCCTCAGCGCCGGAGTTACCCAGGAATCAACGCCCTCCTTTACTGCTGGCTTTAATTTTCCGCCCTTCCTCGCGCAGGAACCGAGTCACCTTGCAGGCATCCCTAATTCAATTATCGGCAAAAGCAACCAGCTCCCATGCCACCTCGTCGACCATCTGCAGGGTAAATATTTGCTTAAACTTTACAATAAAATTCTCGGAGCGTGTCATGCCAGTGCAAGGAAATCCGCTCCTCCTGGGCTTCCATTGAGGCACTTGGAGAGTCGTACGGTAATTGAAGTGTGTTGTGGCTAACAGTGGGAACTGAGTGGCAAGTGGCAGGAGTAAGCACTAGAAAATCGTTCAAATCCGTCTTACCTGGATGGAACTGGATGGAGTTTTGTGTAGCAGGGATTTTTATCAAGCAAAAATTACAAACTTCAAACTTCATTTAGGGAAAAACGTTTTAAATTTCATTGGAAAGAATCCGCAAACGGACCATGTTTCGGACACAAAGGAACACTTTATTATTTAAAATACAATGCTTGGTTAAAAAGAAGTTGGATTTGCGTCCTTTTTTTTGGTCAGACACTTAAAGGTCTGATTTCTTTTCACATTAACTGCCAGATCTTGGTGCCCTAATAAATCTCCAGATAGCAATCCCCCCAAGCTGATTTACCAGGAGCAGCGGAGTACCTGTCCTTGAGGCTAATCCCTGAAATGTGCGGGAAACTCAGTCAGTGGATTACGGAGCACTGCATTCAAGTTTCCGTCGCGTTTAATTGAAGTCTACCGCAAAAGTCCTTTTCGTCGCAGTGTCGTGGCAGTCAAGTGGTCTCTGGGCGCTTTAAAAATTTAAGAGTGCGCATGGTCCTTAAATTTTCAATAGGTTGGCTGCTGGCAGCTGGCGCCCGCAGTGGGGCAATGAGAAATGGGGCATTGTCGTCCTTCCACCGTGCTCGCACCGTACATAATTTAATTTGCTGACATAATACGCTGAGCATTAACAAAGTAATTACGGGCATTATGGCAACCGCATCGCCAGCGAATCCTCCGCCGCCAATCTGCAGTCCCACTGCGATTTCCACGATTTCCACCATTTCCACGGTTGCCATGGATGAGTAATGAGCCAGATGAGATGAGTAACGGCCATTGTGGTTTCCACATGGCGTACACTCGGCCACAAGCTTCAGTGTTTCGCAATTAAATCAGAGCATTCGGCCCGCTGGCGAGACTAGTTTCAAGCTAATGACTCTACCGGATTGACTGCTGTTGAGGATGCCACTGTGAAGCCAACAAAAGAGCTTTTATACAATGGATTTGGTTAGCTTTTAGCCAAAGCATGTTTTTAAGGCTCTTTAAATTCGTTCTTCATACATTAGCTAAATTTTCATTATTTTTTCTACACGCAAATATTTAAATTATAGTTTTAAAAAGATTTATTTACAGGCAGATTGTCAGCTAAAATTGTACAGACATGTCTAAAGCGGACAGAAGCCGAAAAGGTCTGAAGGTTAAACAGAATCCGCTTTTAAGACACTTGAAAAAAAATCTAAAAAGTGCAATATGATTAAATTAAATTCATATTTAATTTCTTCCATTTTAACATTACCTTATGGACGCTCAAAATGGGTTGCCATTAGAAAAAACTACATTAAAAAGAAATTCGATTGAGTAAACATAAATGTTGTAATGAATTTTAAGAATTATTTAATTTTAAGACACAATTTATTCCCAGGACGACTCCTTAGCATTCGGCATACTACAATATTTAAGCCACTTTCGGTTAATTTAATTAGCCCTCATCAACTTGACATTTGACGTGTTGAACTTAAAATAAATCTGCCTGCGAATTTATTCTTTATATTCGTCTATCTCCTTGTCTCCTCGAAAAAGTAAATAAATACAGCAAGATATGTCACCGCAGTATCTTTTAATGCCGAGCAAAACCAAAGCGAATTGCCCGAGAGAATAAAGAATGGCAGAATACCAAGTAAACAGCTTTAAATGAAGACTCGGCAAATTAAATTAAATTCCTTAAAATGTCATCCTGTAGGGAAGGCGAAAATGAGCGGGATCGAGCGAGTGCATAAACACGAAATAAAATGAATTAAAATGCGAATTGTAGCTGGCGAAACGAATGAACAAATTCCCTTGCTAGCGGCAGATTTCCGTTGTCAGTAGCGACTTTTGATTTTTCCCATCACCATTTTGTTATTTTATTTTTTTCCGCTACTCGTACTCCATCATTTTGTTGCTGTACAAACACGAATAATCAAATGCACGCACAGCTGCCGTGTTTGGGAGTAAAGTGAAAGTTAAATATTTCCCTGCCTGCCCTTGGGCAATATTCCACACACACATCCACAAATCCACACATCACGGCTACCGTGTCAAAGGAGCCAGAACGCCCACCTAGTCGTATTTGCAACAAAGGCAGAATGGTGCGTATACGTAGAGTGGGCAGCAGATTGCATTTTTGTGGAGCCCATTAATGTGATATTTTGTTGCAGCTCCTGTTTCAGCTGAAACTCCAAATCACTCGCGAGCAAAGATTACAGCAAATGCCAAACGAAATTCCATGCTATTATTTAGGTGTACGAGTGTATGTGGGTAGCAAGGTTCGTGCCACAAAAATACGCTAAAACGTTAAATGTCGCATGTGGGCAACACGCCGCAAATCGGCGAGGAGTGGGCGTGATTCATGCGCAGTGGCTGCCATTTGGCAACTGCCAAGAGGCAAGCCCGGCCGAAAGCTATGTTTACCAAGTCTAAGGACCGAAGGAACGTGGTGGCAGGGAAACGGTGGGATCTGAAACCCAACGACTACGGACTATAGCCTAAATGCTCCCACTTGCATAATGCGCCAAATCTCGTTGTTTATATCTCAAAGTGCCCGTGAACTTTTGAAATGGAGATTAACGGCCAAAGTTGGGGAGTCCTTTGCCTCCTTCTACGACTTTCCTTCCCCTGAAGATCCCTCTTTCAGGCTTTCCCCTGGGCGACTTGGGAGCTCTAATTGGCAAACTGGCTGCCATGGGCCGTTATTCAACCATCCGGCGATTGACGGAAATCACCTGTTGCTTTCACCTGCCGTCTGGCTTGTCCCTAATTAAAGTCCTCTAGCTGTCCCAAATTAACTAAGGCAAGGTCGGGACCAGTCCAGGGCCCAATCCAAGTTTTCTTATCTTCGGAGCAAAAGTTACTCTCTAATAAGTGGACAGCACTGGATGGGAAATAAAACAAATTAATCCACTTTGCTGAAATTTGTCAAAGCCATGCCATGATGGTGGGCCCAGAGGTGAGGCACCTAAACTTATCTGATTCAATGTGACAGGCCTGGTAAGATGATGACGGACAAACTTTGGACATGGAGGCGAACCAGTAAATAAACCATTTACAGATTTGGTTTAATGGTAAGTTCATTTATTAATATTTTCTATCATTACACCTTTGTAGAAGATGAAGAAGATTTCTGAAGTTATATATATTCTTGATCAGTATCAGCCGAGTCGATATAGCACAGCTCAGTCAGTTCGGTTATTATTCATTATATTTAATCTAAAGGAAGCCCAAGTAGCCGCTAATGTCCATTTTAGTTTTAAATAATGCAGGCCAAGAATAAAGCTGAACGGCAAGCAAATCAGTGCGTGATAAACAACAGATGACAGGCATTCAAGGTTGGGGCTAAACTATCGGACCGAGAGGCTTTGGCCAATATGACGTTTTCAAATACTTGGTACATGGAAAACCTTTTACTTTCTCCATATTGTTTGTTAGCAGGGCTGTGAATTATTTACGGAGGACTGGAGGACGAATTGGAAGGGGAAAATCGGGTCACTGCCAATGCAAAGCGGTGCAAAAGTTGGCAACAACAAGTTGCCGGGACACAGATTATAACAGGGATTCAGTGGGACGATGAAATATCTCACACTAGTGGGACGGTCCTCATGCTGTCGGGACTTCCATTGTTGGCGCTAATGACACTTTTATAACTTTTTATAGATTTCCCACACATAACGTGAACTCTTGGGCCATTTATCGTGCCAACAGCGACAACAATCCTTTTTGTACAACAGCATAATAATATATAAACGACGACGGCGTTTATTTCGCTTTTCTTTTCCAAACTTATTTGCGAAAGTGTGCGGAAGAAGCTACCGGATTTACAGGGCCTGGTGTACGGGTGTATCTAGTATCTCGTATTTACTATCTTGTGTTGGCTGTGTGGGTACTGAAGTGGCGCCTTGGGCGCCCACGACGCGTATACGCAACGCGGCGCATACGAAACAGGAACGAAATAAACAAGCCGCAATATAATTTCGCAACAAATTTCAAATGCTAGGCATGAACAACTTTTAAACTTAACCCCCACAAGCACACACATCTGGGTAGTACATGCTCCTATAGTAACGTTGATGCGTGGCAACTTCAATTTACAGGCGAATAAATACAGCTTGGTATGGGTAAATAAGCAAAGTCAAAAGTAATCACGCTGATATTTGTACAACCCACGTGAATTATCAATTGGATTTCCACCAACGAGCTTAGCTTGATTTTGATTGGTCTTAAAGCGACAAAAGATTTCCCATAATCTTTCTAAATCGAGGTTTGTGAAATTTTTCTATGTCGCTGGAGTCTGCATGCTGAATCAACTTTCTAGCTTTCATAGTTCCTGAGATCTAGGCGTTCATACGGAAGATTGATTGGAAGAGGTATTTTTCTCAGTGTTACATAAGGGCATTAGCCACAAATACACGTATGTAGAGACAAACATCTGTTGGCGGCGGTTGTAACTGATTGGCTTTTGTTCAAATTACAAGTTGCATTTTTGCCAGCCATTTGCTTTTCCTGATGACAATGCCAGGACCTTCTGGCGTTGCCTTTCCCGCTGCTGTTGATGTTGCTGTGCGAATATCCTGGCATCATTGCATTTGCTGCAGCCCGAACATGTGCCAGCTCGTTCGCTGGGAACTATGTAGCTTCTGCGAGCCCTGTTTCTTCGCCCGATGTCCTTGTTTTCACCAGAAACTTTGACATTTGGTCAACACCTTTGGAGGGTTGGATCGATGGTGGGGCTCGGGCTAAAGCTGAACACCGGCAATTGGCATCGTTTGATTTTATTATGTTCTTCAGCTTGCTGTAATCACAGTGCAAAATGTTCAAAATATTAACAGGTTGCTTCCGCTGTTATTTTCTCAAAAGATCTGCCGATAAAAGTCTATTTCTGACATCAACTATTTATGTCCATAAATACAACACAAACAATTGTTAACGATAAATTTGAATTGATTTAATTACATAACGCTCAATTAGGCATGCAGATTTCGCACTCGGTCGATTGTAAATAAATAAATTCATATGCACGGGCAATAAATCTTTTATTCATAATTTCGCGAGTTCATAAGCTCTGACAAATGATTCAAACTCCCAAATCCTTATTATTTATTTATTCAGAGCAATCTTAATTGGTTTGCCATTATCATTCTGCTGGAGGGTGAAATTAAACTAGGAAGCCGCACGTTTTAATTGAATCATTAATTCAATGTTGAAAAATCACAGCATATTAATTACTCACTTATTTATTATACCCGTTACTCGTAGAGTAAAAGGGTATACTAGATTCGTTGAAAAGTATGTAACAGGCAGAAGGAAGCGTTTCCGACCATATAAAGTATATATATTCTTGATCAGGATCAGTAGCCGAGTCGATCTGGCCATGTCCGTCTGTCCGTCCGTCTGTCCGTCCGTCTGTCCGTCCGTCTGTCCGTCTGTCCGTCCGTATGAACGTCGAGATCTCAGGAACTACTAAAGCTAGAAAGTTGAGATTAAGTATACAGACTCCAGGGACATAGACGCAGCGCAAGTTTGTCGATTCAGGTTGCCACGCCCACTCTAACGCCCACAAACCGCCCAAAGCTGCCACGCCCACACTTTTGAAAATTGTTTTGATATTTTTTCATTTTTGTATTAGTCTTGTAAATTTCTATCGATTTGCAAAAAAACTTTTTGCCACGCCCACCCTAACGCCCACAAATTGCCAAAAACTGTCAGTGTTTAAGACTCTCCTTCGCACTTCCACTAGCTGAGTAACGGGTATCAGATAGTCGGGGAACTCGACTATAGCGTTCTCTCTTGTTTTTAATTGTAAATGTATAAAGCTTCCGCGCAATCATAGTGCATGTACTGCTTTGTTTAAATATCAACGTCGTTCCGAGAAATCACCGCTTTAAAACTGGATTTGATAGACAGATCAATTTATGATCACTTGCCATATAAGAGAGCCCGACGCGGCTGATCACGACTCAGTGCTACTCAAATCTTTTAATCACAACGATGTGGACTCGGAAACTCTTAACTTTTCTGGTGACAATATCCACATTACATGCAAGTAAGTTTTACTTTAAGCTCTCTTAAAATTCCAACTTATAAATGTTTAAATTGGAGCAATCCAAGCCGCCTCCTTAGGCCAGGAATGTGGGATATTCAATGAAAAGCAGTACAAGAGTGACAATATTATTGCGGAGCCTACCGAACATCCGTGGGTTGGACGGGTCGTAAAATTAAACGAGGATGGCACCAATGAATTGCTCTGCGTTGGCATCCTTATAGATTACAGACGCGTTGTGACTGCAGCTCATTGTGCTTCAGATGATAACATTTATGGTGTTGTTTTCGGGAACTCGGACTCAAGCAACTCACTCAATCACGTCAGCGCGGTCACCGTTCATCCAGATTACTCACCCCGGAAATTTGAAAACGACTTGGCCATAATAGAGCTGACCCAGGATGTGATGTTTTCAGATTTGGTCCAACCCATTTGCTTACCTTCAGCAGAGGATCCTAGAAGTGAAGCCTCCAATTCAAAACTAATCGTCGCGGGAATTGAGGGACAGACACTAAATGGAAGAAAGATGCTGGATAATCGCATTAAAATGGTATACACCAAAATTGACAGCAAGGAGTGCCATAGGAAGCATGCCGCTTTTCCGGAGGAGCTCATCTGTGGCCACTCCGATAGGATTGCTCTTTCAGGATCTGCTTTGACAGAGGCTTCTGGTACTCCACGCAAGTTTCATCTAATTGCAATTGCGGTGGCTGGTGATTCAGTTTACCATGGATACTTAAACATTCGACCTTATTTAGATTGGATCTCAAGAAATTCCTTAAAGTAAATATGTAATGTATAGTAAATTCTCTAATGCTATATCTAAA
Source organism: Drosophila yakuba (assembly GCF_016746365.2). Lineage (NCBI taxonomy): Eukaryota > Metazoa > Arthropoda > Insecta > Diptera > Drosophilidae > Drosophila > Drosophila yakuba. The sequence continues at coordinate 7,230,199 of NC_052530.2, forward strand.
ATACCATACTGTTTTACATCCAACTGCAAAAGCTCCTGAAGCTTTTCGAATGTATTATTTCTAAAGCACATCAACGAATAATAAATTGGCTAACCACCGTAAAGCTTGTACTATTATGAAATATTATTAAAAACTAAGAACACGAAATGGGCTTATTGAAAGGCATCCGCCATAGGATTGGAAATTCATTCAAGCTGCAACTAGGAAATCTTATCTTGAATCTCATACTTAAACAGAAAGTCCTTCAGTAAAGAGGATTTTCAAACTTTTCTCATTAGTAAAAAGATTTTTAATTTTTGGCAACCAAGCTGTGACTACTGACAGGTGGGTTTATAAGTAAGGAAGCAAAGTCTTTTGCCAAATTCTTGGTTATCCATTTACCCGTGTTTAGTTGCTGTTGCTAATAAATTGAGAGCGCTTTCGGGTTATTTGCGCAAAGTGGTCGGCTCCTGACCCGAACCCAAATGCATAAATCACGCGAAGCCCCAAAACACAGTAGGGAGTCCTCGCTATTGGGTTGTCCTCCGCACGGAATTCAATTCACATTTGCTCCAAACTTTTGCCATTAGGCAAGCGCCCACTCCTTCTGTTTTTGGCGCAATGCAGTTTCTCGACACTTGGCTGGCGCCAAAAGGCTTAAGTACACATCAAGTGAGAATAATTTATGATCTCAAGCCACTCGCTCTCATCTCAACCGGTGCAGTAGAGCCACCTTATCGAGTGGCAGCCATGGAATATGGAAATTCTGAAGCAGATGCATTCATAAATTCATTGAAATGAAATGCGAAATACTCGTAATCGAGGCACTCGGGTTCGAAGTTTTCAGTGCCAATGAATCATGTCTAATTTTCGATTCGATGTCCCAGCGACATGAGTACCGATCGAAGTGGCTGAAGGATTCGGTGAGGTCGTCATCAAGCATACGCCCCGTGGCCCGGAATGATTAATGTGCCATAAATGCGCGCGCCAAAAACATTCACAGCTAGAGCCTAAGCACGCGAAAAGTAAACGCGGAGGCACAAGCAAATTAAAATACGGATTTTTATGGCACTCTTTTTATTGCAACACGTAAAACACAAATTGAGACAAGATGGAGTGTAAGCGAATTGCGTGTTGCTGCCACAAGCAATTACAATTACAATTTTAAATGCAACGCACATAAAAAGCACGGAATGTCTTTTTAAACGATAAGGGGTAAATCTCGCTCTTCGGAATTAACTCAGTTGTAGCCCGACTTTTCAGCACATCACAATGCCAAGCGGAATGCAAGGCAATATGCTTTCATTTCAATCGGCGTCAATTTTTGTCACTTTAATGATAATGACTCTGGGAAGTAGGTATTCCATTATTGTCTCCCTGATCTCGGGCTTTATTCTGATACTCAATTCGCAGACCCATCTTTGTCCAGCAGTTCAAGAGAATGCACGAGTGTAAAGCCAGTATTTTGGGAAGATAGTCGGGAGCAATTCAACTGGCTGGGCAGAATCAGATACACCAGGTCAGTGGGTGGGGTGTTGTATCCCTGCTCCGGAGTGGCCATTACCAGGCGCCATGTTCTCGTGCCGGCTCACTGTGTTCTATTTCTGGATATGGGCGATGCCTACAGCTTTATGGTTGGAAACAGAAGACATGCCGTCAGTCGTATTTTCATTCACCCAGAGTATCGTTTGGAGCTTACGTCCTATGATGTGGCCATCCTTAAACTGAACTCCCAACTAAGATCATGCTTGTCTGTATCGGAGGATACAGATTCTGATGCCTTGATCGCCCGGCTATTGGATGTGGTCAGCTCGGTAGTGAATAAGCATCCGAAAAACCTTCATACCCTAGCCAAAGTTACGGGTCACAAGTACTGTCAGGAAAAATATGGAGATTTCAAACTTAGTCACAACGAGGTTTGTGCGTACATACACCAGGATAAAGATTTTCTAAATGGCGCGGCTCTATTAGGGGTCAAAGTTGTAAATGGATCTGAGGCTTGGCGACTTTTGGGAATATCAACGCATGGCCCTTACGAAAGAAACCCTAAGATACCCGAACTCTTTACGCTTCTTTCTTCACATAATAAGTGGATTGCGAATATTCTCAGTTTATAATTAAGCGGCTGGAGCAAATATAAAATTAGCTTAATTGGCATTGTCAAATTCATTAAAAACGGTAAAAACGGATTAAAAAAATATAAGTTGATTTCATGAATTATACTTTAGGTAATGCAAACTGTGCTTTAAAAAAACCTAAAGTTCATTCAGGCAAATGAACTGGAAAAATTTCCCATTCGTATCAATTTTTGCTAAAAATTCGTAAAGTATTTGCGGTTGATTTATCCTAAGAAAAAAGTTTTGCAATGCAAACAAAGTTTTATGATATTTTTCACAATTGTTTATAAAATCCTTCTCACCAATATGCACACGTAAATCAATAATTATAGAAAAATATATCGCATTGCGACAACAAGAATAAACTTCACACTTTATCTGCAAAAGGTTATTATTCTCAGTGTGCGAAAACATGGTGATTTCCTCGTTCGAAAACGACTTGGTTCAGTTGACATTCAATTGTGAGAGAGATGACAGTAAACGAGCTTCTACTGGTTATACTGGTAATGAGTAAGTGATAAAATACCATATGTATATTAAAACAAAAATATGCTTATCTACCCGTTTTCTTTATTTAAACATAGCGGCCACTGATATAACCGCTGAAGGTCAGCACTGTGGAAGACTGTTGGAAACTCAGCTTTACAAACACAAAACACACACGGAACAGGATGAGCATCCTTGGCTGGGACGCATTCTCTATAGGGATGCAAACCAATTCACCACCTACCGCTGCACCGTCGTACTGCTCCATTCGCGTCATGGCGTGGCGCCAGCTCTCTGCGTGACTGGAAGGTCCATCAGGGAGCAGACCCCCTTTGCGGTCATGTTCGGCAGCCCAGAGTGCTCATCCGGCGGAACCTTCGAAATAGAGGACTTCTTCGTTCCGCCTAACTATACCAACGCCAGATACGAGATCGACTTCGCTGTGATCCGCCTTAAGGATGAGGTTCCCTTTTCCCAGCACATCCAACCCATATGTCTGCCTCAATCTGACGAGATTGTCCCGACCTTGGCGGGACAGAACGTGGAAGTAATTGGCTTTGAAGTATGGAGCTACGAGGTCAGCAGCTTGCGCCGGAAGACATTCGCCCACTTGGTCGTCCATTCGGTGTGTCAGGAGCAGTACAAGCACATATCGCCTCATCTAATTTGTGGCTACGTCCGCGGAACCCCTTTGCAGCAGGGAGCTATCCTGGTAGGAGTTCGCCTAGTGGAAGGGGAACCAAGGCAGTACTACCTCATCGGGCACCTCCTGGCCAAATTTGATTCGGTGGTTTCAGGAGCAGATCTTTTCATGTACATCGCACCATACAAAAATTGGATAGAAGCGAGAATCAACGGATTGGACGACAGTCATATGTCATTAAAAGTCCCTATTTAATACATATAGTGAAATACTGTTGTATTTTTGAGTCAAACTAATATCACTTAAGTTGACTAAGGACAAATTTAGAGAAATAGTTTTCACGTTTTCATTCCCCAACTCTAAATATTCTTATTTCTTCGAATAAATATGTGAATATGGACTATATATATATATGAATGGTCAAAAGATAGCACTTTATTGGAGTTGACATAGGCCATAGAGAAACTGTACAATTTAGATTTTTGCCCAACCTTCATTAAACTATAATATATTAATGAGACTTTAATAATAAATTTTACTTTCAATTAGTGGTAATTTAAAAATTTGACTAGCTTTGCAAACCGTTACCTTTTACTCTCAAGAAAACATTGTGCGAGTTTTATTTCATAGAAGTCGTTTAATACACATTTGTTATAAATAATATCATAGCCGTCGATTAACTGGCTTTCATTTAAAAATACCGGATAGTCAAACCCTTTTCGACAGAGCTGTCACATCGCAAGAATAATCGATTAAGGAATTCTTATCGATATGCGGTGCGGTAGGTGAATTATCGGCGGCTGCATGTGAATGGCTTCAGGTAGCATCACCAAAGAAGAAGAATTTCCCTCCAAAAAAATTGGTTTTATTTTGCCAGCGAGTTCAGAATTTGTTTACCAACTGAATGAGTAAACCAACTCGATGACCACCATTCTAGACAACTTTCAACGCGCCGAAAAGATCGGCGAGGGCACCTACGGGATAGTTTACAAGGCGCGTAGCAACTCTACCGGCCAGGATGTGGCGCTCAAAAAGATTCGGCTGGAAGGGTGTGTAATCTAAAGCAGGAACCCACAACACGCATTTCACAGCAACCACAAGAAACACTATGTGACATTTGCTATTATCCTGGACGTTGCCATCCTGGATTAAACTCATTCACCTGCACCCCGCAGCCCGAATTATGTGGGAGCTGCGCCGTTTCTAAAATCCGTAGCACCACATGATTCGGCTTCGTGGTGCAGGACATCAGCAATTTTTGGTAGCCAATCGTTATCTACAATTACTAGTCAATATCATAATTCCCTATTTAATATCATAATTTCCATCCCAGCGAAACGGAGGGCGTTCCTTCGACGGCCATTCGAGAGATCTCCCTGCTGAAGAACCTTAAGCACCCGAATGTGGTTCAGCTCTTCGACGTGGTGATCTCCGGCAACAATCTGTACATGATATTCGAGTACCTGAACATGGATCTGAAGAAGCTGATGGACAAGAAAAAAGATGTTTTCACCCCTCAGTTAATAAAGGTAAGTTCATTAGTTCGGCAAACCAATGAGATATTACATTGCCACCTTGCAGAGCTATATGCATCAGATATTAGATGCCGTCGGCTTTTGCCACACCAACCGTATACTGCATCGCGATCTCAAGCCCCAGAACCTTCTCGTGGACACTGCGGGCAAAATAAAGGTAAGACTAGAGTTTACCCCGTTTATTGAGTGATATTAACTAAATTCCCGTCTAGTTGGCTGATTTTGGCCTTGCAAGGGCCTTCAACGTTCCTATGCGAGCGTACACCCACGAAGTCGTCACCCTTTGGTACCGAGCACCGGAGATTCTGTTGGGCACGAAGTTCTACTCCACGGGCGTTGACATCTGGAGTCTAGGCTGCATTTTCTCTGAGATGGTAGCCTTATTATAGCCTGTTAATTTTAAGCGCATCTGTTTACTAAACCAAAATTTACAGATAATGCGCCGCTCCTTGTTCCCCGGGGACAGCGAGATTGATCAGCTTTATAGAATATTTCGTACCTTAAGCACACCCGATGAAACAAAATGGCCAGGTGTGACACAACTACCAGACTTCAAGACCAAGTTTCCAAGATGGGAGGGAACCAATATGCCACAGCCCATAACCGAACACGAGGCTCACGAACTCATAATGGTGAGTGCAGTAAATTTAGAGTCACAACCGAAATCCACCATTTTGTACCTTACAGTCAATGCTGTGCTATGATCCCAACCTGCGCATCTCAGCCAAGGACGCACTGAAGCACGCTTACTTCGGCAATGTACAGCATGTTGACCATGTGGCCCTTCCTGTGGATCCCAATGCCGGCAGTGCTTCGCGCCTAACGCGGCTCGTCTAAGCATGAGCATATCCAATAGCCCCAGATCTAGCAAATTACTTGTGATCTTTAGTATAGTAAGTTCGATGTCTACCTCACTATCTTTAAGGCGAAACTAGTGCAATTATATGATTTGAATATCTAATCTCTCTTGCAGCTGCCAGCTCAATTTCATGCATTCCCCATCCTCACTCGCACCTAACACATACGATAAATACACGATCATCCATAAGTAAAGAGTTTATAGTTTATAGCTTAACATGTATTACCAGTCGACCAGCCGTGCCAGGTGTCGTTGATGATGGCGTGGCGAAACTTTGACGGCGGAAACTGCGACTGGCGCTGCATCGCTAGCAAGCCTCTGGCGCTGTCGGGTGTGGCTATCGTCGCGCATGTACGTGCCGAGAGTATTGCGCATGCTATCGGAGAGCGCTGATTGGGCTTCGATATCACCATCGTCGTCATCGCTAATCTGTGCATCGCTCAGTGCGCTGCTGTCTGTTTCCTCTGCGGTTTCTTCATTATCATCGGAAGGCTCCGGTTTGCGGATTTCTACTAGCTTCGTTGATGATTGGCCCTTGGCCGACAATACAGGCAGTGGTCGCAGTAGAGTCACTTTTCTGGTTCCGAGTCTTCTCACTACTGGCGCCTCTTGCTCAGGTTCGCTATCCACCTCCTCTGCCTCCCTTGGCGGGATATTAAAGTTTCCGTAGAAATTATTTTGGAAATCCTGCGGACTAAAGCGCTGTACTCCGTAGTAGCTACCGGAATTGGTATCGTAAAAGAACATTGGCTCGGCGGACTGTGGCGGAGAAGGTGGCGCGAAGTAGGAATCGTAAGGGCTGTAGGCATCGTCGTTCTCCCCCGAGTCGTAGACTGGTCGGCGTTTTTGTTGCTTGCGGCGCTTCGGCTTGGGTTTCTTGGAAGACTGGGGGGCCACTTGAACTGGTTCCTCAAGCTGCATCTCCTGGTTATCATTGTAGGACTGTAGATAAACCGGCGACGTCTCGATGATGTTCGCACTGCCATCGTTAAAGAAGTTGGCCAGCGGATTCGTCAGGTTACGGAAACTGAACGCGGGCTGAACACTGCGGACAAAACTATTCCAAACACGAACCAAAGGACGTTCAGTTGTTGTAGGAGCTGCTTTAGCCAGACTATGAATATAGCGCCTTCTGTATCCACCTCGAGCACTCGGCAACAGGACATATTCGATGGGATAGTTTCTAGAGCTTGAATAGAAATGTTAACATTAATATAAAGGTTATTGATTGATAGTTATTTGATACTATTTAAAATAAGCAATAATATTTTATTTAAAAAGGTTCGGTTTTAAAAAATGCCATATCTCTCGAAAATCTTCAACGTTAGCTCACCCAATCTTTGCCTGCTTTTGCGGCAAGCGTCGCTCAACTTCGAGCGCGGATATCCTTATTCCGTGCGAAGGATAACTCCATGCTACAAAAAGCACTAGGGCAGTAAAAAATTGCCACTGCATGGCTGAACACTATATGTTCCTCGGACTAACAATATATTTGGAATGCGTCCGTTACCGTTCCCAATCGAAGGGAAACTGAAACTCATCCGATTCGCGAAATCAGTGGTCAACAGCTCGATGGCCCTGCTTTTGTCTTTTTGACCAGCTCGTTAGATTAGTTTTTATTGGTTCACAGAACGGTTGGCCAGAGTCTAAGCCAAATTGATTTGTAATGGCATTGTCCCAAGCCCCAGATCACTTCCAAAGGTGGCTATGTTGATACTAACTCATGCCGACACTAAACCAACTAACCCAATTCGGAGACCGTCTTCATATCTCCCGCGGGGCTCGTTGGCAGCTGCCAATCTCGCCCATACATATGTAAATGGATTTTTATAGATTACACAATTAATACCCCATTCAGTTGTTGGCTGGGACTAAAAAACTCGTTTGCTGGTGGGTTCTGAATTCGAAATTTATGCTAAACTGTCTGGAATGAGTTGTCGGCTTGCAAAATGCTTTCTCTTGACGAATTTGTGCTTATGGGGTCTTCTCCTTATCAAGATTTTACGATCTTTATAAGCATATGGGTGTATTAATGGGTGCATTTTCTAGCAGCTCCTACTTTTTATGGCATAACAATGCGGATTGTGATGGCAGCCCCAAATGGACACATTAGATGGATTTGACAAATTTGTCGATCTTTACTACGAATAAAATTGGAGCATGGAAATCATGTGAAAGAAATGTCACACTTTCTAAAGGTGTTGCTAGAAATAAAATATACATTAATATTATAAAAAAAATTACTATTAATGATTACATTTTTCACAGAATGCTTAAGATCAATGGAACCAGATCTGAAGTTTTCTTGTTAACCACTTAAATCGATTTTGATTTGGCTGCAGGAAACAAACAATATTTACAAGTACCAATTAAAATGCAATGTAATATTTTTGAGACATCGTTAAAAGAACAATATTTATGCAACAAAATATTATGACTAGAAATAAAAAAACACTCATACAAAAAGTTTTTAATTGGAAAAGTAATATAAAGTGGCCATGTGAAAGTTTTCTGTTCGATTTATTCTAAGAAACTATGCTGCTATAACTTATTTCTGCTCTGGCAGTCACGAAATGCAGAAAATCCTTATCAGCCAAAATCGCAAACCAATTTATTGAGTCCCTTGAAGCCGCCAAATGCAGCGACAAAAGCAAAACTAAAACAAAAAGCAGCAGGCCCGTGAAAAGCGCAAAGAAAAATCGTAACAAGTGTTTTTCTTTGCCAAGCCAAAGAGAGAGGAAAAGCGTAGCCCAGAGAGAGGGCTGTCGGCTGGGAGAGCCAGGAAAAGCTTTCGACTTGGCCGAATGCGAGGCATCTCAGTAATCGCTTCAGTCGACTTTGAGATTCCTGGCCAGAAACGACGGAGAACGACGGTTTCCAGGACGGCCGCGTCGGGTGCTCTAGAAAAGGAGAGTTGGAAAAACGCCAGCGGCAGCTAGCGCCAGAAACGCTGCTGTCACAGTTTCCACCTAAGTCGAAGGAAAACAAGTGAAAAGGCTCGTTCAAGTGGCAGTTGCTTTTTTTGGGCCAAGCCAGCGGTTCGTTTCGCTCGTGAGTGAGCCACAATGCCTGTAAAAATGTGAATCAGTGTGCCTGCGTGTGCGTGTGTATCTGTGTGTACTTCCTTCGTTTTGTGTATCCGTACAGCGTTTCGCTTGCGAGCTGCTCCAAATTTATACCCAGCATATTTTTGCACATTTAATTGAATTAAGTAAAGGGCTGAGCTCAACCGCGGAGAACAGTGTCGCCAGTTCCAGTTCTATGAAACGGTTCTTTTCGGTCCGTTCGCTATCTTTATATAAGAGAAAAGAGCTCCAGAAGGCCAGCGAATTGCGTAAAGTTTGTGTTTATGTACCATGTGGTTGTTCCGTGGGAAAATGACATTAAGTGCTTAAGTAAATTATATAAAAACATTAAACGCCTCGCTGGGCATCCATAGCTCGGAGACATTCAAAGCGACTGCTCTTCACCCTGGAAAAACACTTTTCAGGACTTCCGCCTTCTGATGGCCAAGATAAACGGATTCGCCAGGCAATTTATCCTGCCCTGTTTTCGTGGCAATATGAAAAATTCAACCGCCCCAGGTTGTCACAGCCCCTTCTGAGCAGTGGGCGTAGTGGGTGGTTGGGCTAGATTTTCGACTATTGTCAAGGTGTGCGCCAACCTCAAGGTCTAGTCACTAACCACTAACCGAAAGCCCAAGCCACAGGCACATACGAACATCGCAACAGATCAAGCGGACGAAATAAAGTCATCTTGTCGTTTGTTTGTTTTTCCACCTTTTTGCACCAAAACTAATATAAATATTGGAGAGCAAATAAATCCAGCAAAGATGCCATACTGTGGTACATTATATAGAAGTTTTGCCCATAAGTAGGCTACCCGCAGTTCTATAAAATGTATTATTTGATGTGGTAAAGGCCTTTGAAATGCATATTTTACGTAGTAACTATAGAGCTTGGATTTACCAATTTGTTTCCGTGTCTCCGTGTGTCCCAGGTTACGGGCGTTGTGGTTGCCTTTGCCGAGGTGCCGAGCAGGTGTCTGACTGGCAGTGTTTTTGGCGTCACTTTCGTTTTCTTTCTCGCATTGCCCTCGCTCAAGTGCTGTGCTTGACCATAACCACTAAAAGTGTCACATTGCGTATACGCCGCGTGGTGTCCTCGACCGAGGTGTGTGTTTGTACGCTTACTGTTGCCTGTTTTTCGCCGTTTTTGTTGTAAGCTCGTTTACTTTTGGCCAACACACCACCCACGCAAAGCTGTGTGTGCCCTCTCAGTGGGACTCTCTCGCGACTGAGTTGATTTCTCCTCTCTCCGGCGCACTTTCTCTCCAGTTCAACTGTTTGTTTTGTTTTGAATCGCATTTCTCCTCGAACTGCGGCAGGAACGCGCTGTTTATCTCCGTCTGTTGTCGGTCATTTGGTCACGTTTTCCTGCCCATCTTCATCTTGAGGCGCTCATGTCTGGCAATTTAAATTTTATTGTGATTTTTATTCTTGGCAAAAGTAAACAGCGAGCGCCTTTTTCCTCAGCTTCTCTTTATAGAGCAATTTGGCGCACAAAAGAATGCTTCGAGACGCCAATAAAAGCCATGTGTCTACATTAGCTTGACGAGACCTCGGAGAAAAAGGGTGATGATAAATGAAGAAACTTAATATTTAGTCCTCCTGGTTGTTTCGTTTTTGCCTTTGTAGCAAAATTTTAGAAATAAACAAAAGTCCGTACAGAGCGTAAACAAAACATCGAAAAACCATCTCATTTAACCACTTTTTAGAATAGTTATTTGGAAAAGATATTTCAATTAAAACCTTTTTTTTAACAAAAATTTTCATTCAAATTTAGCCAAAATCTTTAGAACGCTTTAGAGCGCCGGATACAACGTATTTCTATAATACTGATTTCAGCGCCCATCTACCTCAGTTGAACTTCCTTTAGTTAATTTCCTAAAGATGAGGGAATTTCTTGACTTGGCTAACTTTACACATGTTTGCGACTATTTGTTTTTAATTCATCCCTCTGTAAGCGATTCGTTCTCCTCCTAGAAATCTTCGAACTCTGCCAGTCAAGGCAATGTCTTGGCATTCGTCCAAAGCAAGGCAGCCCAATTCCTTGATCCCCACCACCTTCCACCAATGCCGCCCCCTATTCAGAACCCTAGGCTTCCGTTTCCGTTCTGCTGGGTATTTGCAACATTTTCGGCTGTCTCCTGTCGACTGCCAGACTTTTACACTATTATGGAGAGGGGGTCTTCGGTGAAAGCGATGAAATTTCCATATTCCTCGCATTAGCCAACTGGCGGCGGCTGCGCTGCGCTGAGTTAGCGCTCATTAAAATGCTATAAGTGTAGGAACAATTTGCATGTTGCACGAGCTTCGAGCTGCGAACCACGAGCTACGAGTCTCAGAGCTGAATAATTAACACCCCAGCAAGACCTGTTGGCAGCTGGCGTTTCTCTTTATTTCTGGGCTCAGGACCGTACAATCAAATCAATGGAGTTCTGCTGGATGAAGTCCATGTAGTTACGAATGGCCAGGAAGCTGGACATGATGCGGCTCTTCTCCCAGCGCCAGTCGATCATGATGCCCACCAGGTAGTAGTTCTGCGTGGTGTGCCCCATCTTCTGCATTCCCACCAGAGGTGCGCCCAGGTAATACGCCACCGGGTTTTTGTGATAGCCACACACCGTGTTGCTGCTGGTCACCAGCGTGTTGACCTTTGATTGGCAGAAGCCGCGACTGAGCGTGTTCACCCACGTCTTCAACCTCAAGTCCTCAAAGACGCGAAGACCAGCCACTATAAATGTCTGAGCCACCAGGGTCTCGTTGACCAGGCTTGGAGGTGGCATGCAAATGGGCATTACATTCGGGTAGAGCTTTGCGTCTCTCTGAAGAGTCAGCACTGCCAAGCAGTTTTTCAGGGTTCGCGAGTCGTAGTCCGGATGGATTGCTATCTCGGCCAGTTTGATCTCCTGCGACGGACGCACGCAATAGCCATCCGTTTCGCACACTCGGACTCCGACGGGAGCACTCTTGTTGTGGACACCCAGATGGACGGAGAAGGCCTCCGCCACCCCGTTGTACTGGACAAAACAGTGGGCGGGCGCCAAAACAGTGCGCTTCGATACAAGCACGCCCAGACACCCATTGTCCCGAATCTTGCCCTCAAACCCTGAAGTAATAAACGGAGATGTATTGCGTTCTCCTCGAGCTACTCAGAGATTCTTACCCTTGCCATACACGATCCGGGCCACCCACTGCTGTTCCGTGGGAACGGCGAAGGGTCCTTGCTTGAGCATCTGATCTTCGTTAAAGGCTCCGCACTGGTTGCCATCCACTTTCGCCGACTGAACTTCCGGGCCAAAAAGACCGACGAGCAATAATAAAAACGCGATTCTACCAAGCATTCTGAAGCAGCGCTCAAAGTCAACTGACTGGGAGCTGAAAAACACACAAAGCACATTGCACAGGGGATTTATCCAGAGGCTTATGATCGATATGAGAACTTTGCTGGAACACTAGAATGAAAATACTACTCAATTGTTTAAACAATTTACAATTCTGAATTTAACATTATTTGTAATTCATTTGCCATACATACACCGCCTTACTGCATTTTGTAACCTAGTTTATTTATGTTTTAAGACTTTAAATATTATTATATTATTTGCTCAGAACATTTGGTTACTTCAAGATTTGATTTGAGTTGATTTCTTTCCGTGCAGCAAGATGTTTGCTAAAGTTTCCAACTAACTCTTCCAATTCCAACTACCTGTTTTTCTACGTATCTAATTAATGTTCTATGATTACATTACTGCAACCGATCGAAAACCCGTTTCCAAAGCGGATCCCTGGGCAGCTCCCGTCACGATGCATCAGTAATTTCCCTGAACCCACAAACATGTTACTTCCTCATGCTGAATAGTTTATTATAGTTTATTAATAGTTTAAGCATTCACTAAACAAGTATTAATGCGTAAAGGGAATCGTTCTACTTCAAATTATCCATTATCCACGAGCGAGCTCGTCGGACATTCTGGTAGACCTGGGTGGTAGCCTGACCCGCATCCACGTTCCGGACAAGAATGGCCACCAGGTAGAAATTGTGCGGCTTGTCATCCCGCACTTCGATGTCCATCAGTGGTGCTCCCGGATAGAACTTGGTCCGTTTCACGGGATATCCGCACAGCTGATTCACCGGGACTAAGACGCTGGAGGAGGTCAGTCTCTTGCACTTTTGCGTAGATACCGTCATGGCCAAGCCCTTGCCCTTCTCCGGGTTGTCATGGTTGAAACCGGTGTAGTGCAGGTTTCGATTGGTCAGCGTATCCGGTTCCGAAGTGCCCTCCAAGCAGATCGGCTGAATCCAGTCGGTCCACTCGACTGGTTTTTCCAGCCGCAAGATAGCCAAGTCGTTGTCGCCCGTGTCCCTGTCCGTTTGCGGATGCACCTTGATCTCGACCACCTTGTACAGCTCAGGCCCCGGTACACAGAAGTCCTTGTCGTTGCACGACAGCTCTTCCTCCGGGGAGTCGGTCTCGTCCCAAACACCCAGCATTGCTACGGCTTTGGTGTCTCCCGATCGGTTGCTAAAGCGCTTTACGCACGTCGCAGTGGTGAGGACGTGCAGATCGTTAATAATAACCATGGAGCACCTCGTATTCTCGTACCGATTTCCTGGAAAATCAATGAAGGTGGATAAAAAAAAGCTTTAGCACAAGCATAAGTCATGTTTTTAATTCGTGGCTCTAGCAGATTGTTCTTTAGAGTTTTTCGTAACATGTCTCCTAAACACTTCTAACCGTGATCCTCCAACAGAATGCCCACCCAGGGATGCTCGGAGGGCTCCGCCTTCTCGTTGGTGGTGTACAATAACTTTTCATCTAGACGACCGCATCGGAACTCTCCCATCGATAATGCTGAAAGTATTTATAGCATGTTAAATAAATGGTAAATGGTAAACTGAAACAGTTGTATTCAGTTTTACTAACCGTTTAGCCAAGCCAGAGTTACAAACTGAAAGAGTTTTCCGCTAAGCAGCATTGTTATGACGATGTGCTCAAGAGCTCAGAGTTAACTAAACTAATAGAAGTGAATAGTGTGAAATCGTACCGAGCGCAGTCGACTTTTGCAGTGAATAATTAATGAAAAATCTCCCGCTCTCTCGTTGTGTATATTAAAGATTCTCGGTGTGACTCTCAATCATTATACCCGTTACTCGTAGAGTAAAAGGGTATACTAGATTCGTTGAAAAGTATGTAACAGGCAGAAGGAAGCGTTTCCTACCATATAAAGTATATATATTCTTGATCAGGATCAATAGCCGAGTCGATTTGGCCATGTCCGTCTGTCCGTCCGTATGAACGTCGAGATCTCAGGAACTACAAAATCTAGAAAGTTGAGACTAAGCACACAGACTCCAGAGACATAGACGCAGCGCAACTTTGTCGATTCATGTTGCCACGCCCACTCTAACGCCCACAAACCGCCCAAAACTGCGACACCCACACTTTTGAAAAATGTTTTAATATTTTTTCATTTTTGTATTGGTCTTGTAAATTTCTATCGATTTGCAAAAAAACTTTTTGCCACGCCCACTCTAACGCCCACAAACCGCCCAAACCTGCCACGCCCACACTTTTGAAAAATGTTTTAATATTTTTTCATTTTTGTATTGGTCTTGAAAATTTCTATCGATTTGCAAAAAATCTTTTTGCCACGCCCACTCTAACGCCCACAAACCGCCCAAAGCTGCCACGCCCACACTTTTGAAAAATGTTTTGATATTTTTTCATTTTTGTATTAGTCTTGTAAATTTCTATCTATTCGCCAAAAAACTTTTGGCCACGCCCACTCTAACGCCCACAAACCGCCAAAAACTGTCCTTCGCACTTACACTAGCTGAGTAACGGGTATCAGATAGTCGGGGGACTCGACTATAGCGTTCTCTCTTGTTTTATATGGACATAAAGCTTATTGAATCTACTGTGACTGACTACTTCCATTAAAGTGATAATGAGGGTACATAACCCACTGGCAATCCTTAATAGGAAACGGAATTTGCTTATAGACGTACTTACTACTGGTAATGGCCTATTGGAATTCCCAGTTCAAACATTCCAATAAAATAACCCATTCAAAAGACTCTTCTTATTGTAACTTGCCATTTTGAAATTAAATTAAAGACTTTTCTTACGTATCTATTTTCATTTGATTTCATTCATTAATCCATTCAAGGAGTACTTCAATTATGAGCGTATTTATTTAGGTATTTTATTTATGTTTGCTTATCTTGATGTGGAAGTATTGGCTGTATAAAGTTCGAAATAAAGGATATTCAACGACTGTGTAAAATGTCCCACATCTTGACTGAAATCGATGGAATATTATTCTCAACCGCTTAAAATCACAGGCAATTATCAGGACCTTCATTATATAGCCATTAGACTCTTAGAATGCCCCCTCGAACCCTCGGAACCTCGGAACCTGTCCACAACTATGTTGAATAATTAATGTTTCAATTAGAATACGATTATCGAAGGCAAGCACAAGCTGTTCGACGGGATGCGAAGGTGAAGGACACCGAAGGACATTGTAACTCATCCGGCCTGGTGGTGGTGGGTGGGTGGACTTAACACTCTACTAAGAACGCTTACAAATTGCCGGCCAGATCCGGTTGGCAGTTTATTGTCCACTCAACTTGACCTGCTTGAGCTGCGGCGTTCATAATTCGCATTGTTATGAGCCGTCCCTCGCCTTTGTGGCCATCCAATCAATGTGCTCCTGGTCGTGTCTGGACTTTAATGAACGGCCGGCTGGCAGGATGTTTGGTTGGTAGCTTGGTTAGTTCGTTGCTCGACTGGTCGGCGGTGCTCGTAAAACTTGGCTGGCCTAGCCTTGAGTTTGGCCTACGCTACTTCCAGAGAAGAGGGCAGCGGTAGAAAGTGGGGCCATGCAAATTGCTCGGACCATGAACAAGCTGCGTGGGCTTTTGGGTGCGCCTTTCGCTTGTAAAGAGTCGAGAAATGGCCTCCCATTTGCGTGTTCCTCAATCTTTAATCGCCGGGAGCACGTGAACAGCCTGGTTCGAGACTGCTTAGGCGCTGCCGCAGGGTCGGAACTTGGCTGGTCGAATCGAACTGAATCATTGATTAGGCCCCGGACCAAGGACTAGGGCTTTCTTAAAAAATTACACCAAAGTCCAGGTTTCAGCCTTAAAATTAGTCAGACTTTTAAAGTGAAGATATTTATTTAGGTATGGAAGGTGAAATTGAGACCCTAATATTTAAATAGAGAATCCCATAAACTATGCTAGGCAGTGGTATTCATTATTTATTAATTTTGCAGGACCGGATCACTATGAGCGACAAAGGAGCTCGGTAATGGTGATAGCATGACGCGCGACGGAGAAATTCCAGCCATTTTCAATCCGAAAAGAGTGCGCACTCCTTCCGTGGTGGTCACCGGCGACTCCTCGACGAATGGACCGTACAGCAATAACAGCACCGGCGGAGCGGGAGCCAGCAGCAGCACGGCAGTGGCCCCTGGATCGTCTGCCCAGAACGGCAGCGGCAGTGGCAGCGGAGCAGCGGGCAGCTGCGGGTTCAGCAACGTGCTCACCTCGAGCAACCCGCAAATAACCCACCAAGACTCGATTTCGTCGAGCCAACAGGACCCCAATGAGGTGATCATCATCCCGGCGGACACGCCCACGAGCGCACCTGGCAGCCACAATGCAGCACACCACTTTGGAGGCGGCGACTCCAGCGACACTCAGACGGAGCAGCAGCAAGCCAACGGGCACGGCGAGGAGTCAGAGCTTCGCTTTCGGAAGCTGCAGGCCTGCAAGGAGTCATGCTGCTCTGAGCTGGCCCGGAAGGTGGGAACATTAGTGAATCGTTCCGTCATTTATAAGAAGGATCGCTGAAGTTATAACAATAATTTGATACTCTTATTGTTCGTGTTCAATAACAGCAGTGCACTTGATTCGATCAAAACACCTCTCATACCAAGTTCACATGTCTTCACAGATGTACTTCGGAGTGTGCGTGACCATCCTGATGACCGCCTCGTGGGTGGGGGCCACCCACTGCATTAAGTACATGTACAAGTACCGTGCTCCGTACGACGACTTGCTGAACGACGACCAGGACACTTCCTCGAGCCGCGCCGATCTGAGCACGGAGCTGGAGGACATACTGGCCATCAGCGACTCGTCGCTGCACCACGTCGAGGACGCCACCGAGATGTTCAACATACCACCGCGCCAGCCGGTCTACTTCAGCGCCCCCTTCTTCGCCGCCTGGTTCTTCACCAACTTCTCGCTGCTCTTCTTTCCCATCTACCTGCTGGGTCTGGTCTCCACCCGCAAGTGCGAGAAGCTGAGCGACATCCTTGGCGATGTGCTGCGAGGATTCCGGGAGCGCGGCTTCACCGTGGGTCAGTTCGATTGAGTTCAATTGAGCTCGTCCGACGCACTTGGAACATCCTTTTGACTGGCTCTTGATCCACAGGTCGCTTCCTCAATCGCTGCCTCTGCTTCTGCATTTTGTGGCTGGTCACCACCTACCTGTACACCCTCTCCCTGCACGTCCTCTACGCCACGGATGCCCTGGCCCTGTTCGCCACCAACGTGGCATGCGTGTACCTGCTATCCTGGGTGATCCTGCACGAGCAGTTCGTGGGCGTCAGGGTAAGTAATTTCAATCTGCAACGCCAAGATCCCCCCTTTACACACAGTTCCAAAGAAATATAAAAAGATATATATATAAAATATTATAATAGTTTGAAACAAAAAGCAAATAATATAAAAATAATCTGTAGGTTTTATTTGTTCATTTTATGTGTCTTCCTTTGGAGCTCCTGCTCCTTTTCCTTTTGAAGGATCTTAACTATTTCGGCAATTACACTGCCGTCCAGCATATTCATTGGCTTGCCCTTTTCCAAAACGGCTACCTCCAGGCGGCTCTGGCCTAACTGGGTGACTTCGAGAAGGGCACGCATGGCCAGCTTGATGGCTCCACACTTGGTGGTCACTTCATCATCACGATAGGCCTTTTCAAAGAATTCCTTCACAGTATTTGCCGAACGTCCAGTGGCGCTCGCCTTGTACTCGTAGAATATACCGGATGGTTCGGTGTGGAATAGACGTGGAGAGCCATTGGGGTCAATGCCTCCGATTAGACAGGATATCCCGAAAGGACGACGTCCATTGCTCTGCGTGTACTTCTGCTTGAGCTGGGCAATGTATCTGGTGATGTACTCGAGAGTCACCGCGTTTTCGAAGTTGAGACGATGGCTCTGGCACTCGACCTGCCCTCGATTTATTAGGATCCGTGCATCGGCTGTAAGACCGGCAAATGCCAACGCCACGTGGTTGTCGAGCATGGTGATCTTGCGCACCGTTCGGTACTCCTGCATCTTGGACACCGAGCTCTTCTCCACGCCCAGCACCACGCAATTGGCTCCACGCACCCCAACCGCCGTGGAGCCCTTTCGAACAGCTTCCTGGGCGTACTCCACCTGCAACAGGTGGCCATCCGGCGAGAATATGGTAACAGCTCGGTCGTAGCGTGAGGACATCCTTGGGACTTGCTTGTGGGCAGAGCAATCTATACTTGCTTGCGACCAGTTAGTTATTTGAAAAGTAAAGTTGAAAAGTAATTAGTTTTTCATACATCTGATGTTTGACGTGAAAGTCTTTGAATGTCTCTTAAGCCTAACAAAATATTTGCTTAGTAACCATTCCATGTTAATGTTTTTGTTACTTAACGCAATCAGAAATTTGTGCAATTCCTTGCAAATAAAACAAGTTATTTAATTTAATTTTAGAATAATTTGTGAGCAAGTGACTAACTCCCTTATGTTGCAGATAGTGGCCATTATACTTTGCGACACAGGAATAGCGTTGCTAGCCTACATGGATGGAATCACGGAAAGCCGAACCCTGAGCGGCGTGGTCCTGGCCACATTGGCCGGAGCTGGCTATGCCGTGTTTAGGGTGAGTACTCCGTCCCTCGCCCACATGGGATGTCCTGCTTTCCCGCTTTGTGTGCGGCCATGTCGTGCTCATATTGCCGTGTCGCTTTGCAGGTTATGTTCCGCAAGGTGATGGGCGATCCGCCGGTGAGCCAAATCGCCTTCATATTCACCGCCCTCGGCTTCCTCAACGCCCTGCTGCTGTGGCCCGTGGTGCTGGGACTCTACCTGACTGGCACGGAAAGCCTCACCTCGGAGAGCATACCCTGGAACCTGCTGTTCGCGGCGAGCCTCCTGCTCCTCGGTAGGACTCCTTTCCCAGCCCTGCTCCTTCTGCATTTGTTGTGCCGTAAACTTTTATCGCCGTAATTAATTTTGATTGCAGTTTTCCACGTTCTGATGCAGTTCAGTGCCGCCGTTACGTACAACATGTTTGTGACATTGGGTCTGATTACGGCTGTGCCCGTTTCTGGCGGTATGTACACGGGCGAGCTCCTCAGCATGATTCCCTGGAGTTGGTGCGGGTTGGTCGGGGTCTAGGGTTAGCCTCTATTCGCTTGAAGGATTCCGTGACTATAAGTTGTTTTAAATTTTAGTATTAATGAGGGGCACTCACGTGGGGCACGAAACAACATTTGATCTTTGCAGTGGGCACATTGCGACATAAACTTTTAGAAAGCAATAGGAAAGCACTTTCTTGGGAAAGTGGTTACTGGTAAACTATTAAAAAAAAAGTATAACAATGGCTTTCAATGATGTAACGTATTAGAATAAATCTCAAATTGGAGACCTTACGTTTTTGGGACCTAATTGAAATATACATTTTTGAAGATCCAATTTAACTGATCTCATTCGATCCCTTAGCCCTCGATGTCATACTGTACAGTGCGAACTTTGCTGGCATGAAACTGGCCGGAGTTATCCTGATTGGCATCGGTTTTTTTCTCGTCATGTTTCCCGCCAACTGGCCAGACTATATAACGCGATTGTTGCGGTAAGTGGGAGTATATTTCGTATATATTCATATTGCTAGGAATAATTTTGATCCAATTAATATGCTAATTTTCTTTGTCAAAGTTAAAAAACTCGTGCGTGTTTGTTTTGAATACTTTACGGCTTCAGTTTATTCCGGTTCTATATTATTTTTTATATTGTTTTGTTGTTGCTACTTAGTGGAATTTATAACTAAACCAAACATTAAAATAAATCATCGAAATATTTTAACTTTCTACTCATGTTTGATCTCGATAAAACGCTGTTAATTTCCTGTATACTCACATAAACTAAATATATTTAATTTTATATAAACAAACATCTTGCAGAAAGAGCGTTCGTGCCATACTCCGCTACCAATGTTGTTGTGAATTAGCCGAAATTCGCTATGCTCATTCGGTAGGCCAAAAACACAAGCTAAGCCAAACACCCAAAGCCCAAACCCCAAAACTAAAATTGAAAACCAAACCAATCCCTGATTCAAGACATTAGATATTAATTAGAACTGTAGGTAACCACGGATTTGTGCTTACTGATATCTAACCTTCGTACTGAACTTTGACCTCATAGTGCTAATCATAAGTAACAGAAACTTGGCAGATTTTTTACTGAATACAACAAAAACTTCTAAGCTATCTATAGGTATTTATACTTAACACCCATATATTCAACAAGCAAAAACTACAACACTTTGGCTTCCAACTTTGCGCTCACCCTTGTTGAAAGAAATACATATAGACTTGTGTATCGAACTGTAACTATATTTACTTGCCTTTATGTACACCGAAATATCCATATATACCGATATATACCCCCACACACATGTACGACATACATATATCTATATATCGTTACAAATTAATAAAGCCGTTCTACAAACACTACTTACCTCGGCTGTTGTGCAATTGGTTGACAATCCCATCTCGTTGTTGTTCCTAACGTTTTTTGGCGCTGCCGTTACCATAAATGTATTTATTCATATTGTTGTTGATATTTTTGATGATTTCGTTTCGGCATATCAGCAACCCCAAACCCCTATAATATACAGATGTACCACCCCTATTGCCATGGTATATCCCGACCGATCTCAGAGCCAATCTTTTGTTTTGCCCACTTGTGTATGATATATCCTTGTATCTGGATGTTGGTTGCTGGTGCCAAGGTTCTATTACTGTAGTAGTTCCCACACCTAAACGACACAATCCCGTCTACACCTCTTGAAACACACACACACCCACACCTCAACGTACATGTATGTAGTTTGAGTTTCGCTGGTGTTGCGAAAGTTTCCATTTCAAGATCCACGCAGAACTCCAACAATATGGATGCTGGTGACTATGATATTGCTGATGATGATATGTTTGGCTGTTTGTTGTATGATCTCTACTGAATTGCAGCTTCTTGTAATTGGGTTTCATCTGTACTTGGCAATCACCCGTTTGGTGTACATAAATTTGATTTTTGGTTCCATTTTGTTTGTCAATTAAACTGTCTGCACTTAGAAAGGAGAGCGCAAGTTAGCATAGATGTTAAATTACAGCATGACCGAATTTAACAAAGCTGGGGATATCTATGCTCCAGCATCCCAAGTAATGTCGGTTTTCCATTATCATTTTCACTTCAACCAGTCAGGATGCTACCGACCACAATGAGACCAAATAAAAACCAAGCCCTGATCCTAACGATTAAAACCTAAATAATGATATACATTAAAGTGCATTCGAATTGTTACTGATTGGCATGTTTGAACCGAACTTCGTTTTCTCTTCGTTTTCGTTTCCAATTGACGGTTTTTCGTTTCCCAACCTGATCTGATCTTGAGTTGCTCCTTTATTTCTGTGCGATCTGTCTGTCTAACTTTAAATTCTTCAAGCTCTACTCTATGCTAATACTCTACCTACTTCTTATATATATAAAAAACGTGTCGACATTTCTCAATTGTTTTTTACAGAAGCATCATAATGTTGGGTCACAATGCGAGGTGAGTTTCGAGATTAGGCTGAGATGAGAATTGAGTATGTTTTTAACAACCTAAGCTAAACCACCTAAACACGGTGCCCGAAATCTGAAAGGGTTTTTCGTTATTGTACCATATAGGAATACCTTACTCTAAATACCCAGCCCATACCGAGACAAGCAATCAACAAACTTACTAAAATATTTATCAAAATCCAACTGTAAGCGAAGTATGTTTTTTATTCGATTTCGTTATAATCCTTAGTCAACTCTTGTCTAGACTTTTGATAATTCGGGTTTGATTTGGTTTCGTTTGGTTTGATAAGGATTGCAAGTGAATCTCCTCACCTTACATCTCGCATCCAAGTTTTGATTTCCACATTCTTTTCGTAAGCTAATCTGAGTAACAGTATGATAGCAATTGATCAATAAGTAAAGTTTGACCGAGTAGTCCCGGTCTGCCAGATTTCGGTTAACTCTATTTTTGCCCCAGTGCTAAGGTAAGTCGATCCAAGAGTCTGCATTGCCCACCGCCAGCCAAAGTCACCTCACATAAAGTGCATCGATGGGATGCCGAATGACAGACTCACCCAATCACCCAAGAACCACCAACCCACCCACTCACTTTCGGAGACACCGGAGTAAATGCAATGATCATGATCTTCCGTTGAACAGTTTCTTGTATGATATTCTTTTTCGAGGCCATCTGAAATCGATTGCTGGTTGTCAACGATGCAGCGGCCAAGCACTCACGCCCCTTTCGAGAACGTTCTCACAAAACAGCTTAGCCGCTGTATCGTTTACACACGTTGTTCAGAGATCTAGCAGCTCTCTAGCAGTAGAGTCTCCTGATTTGTATATAGTAACACCGCTAATCTGTACTATTGCTTCTTTTCTTCTTGTTTTTCTTCTTCACCTCTGCCACAACCTGCCTATCTCTCTTTCTCTCTCTTTCTCTATGTGTTTCTCTGGACTATCTCCTCTTCTCGAACTGTTCTCTCTCTTTCTTCACACACCTACACCAAACACGTACACACAACTGGACGGGACCTGGCCAAATTGAATGACCTACGTTGCAAAAATAAAAAAAAACTACACCGCAAAAAACTGTTGTACCTGACCACACATTAAATCCATGTAGCGGTAGGCCAGCGCTTTGTAAACGAGATGCTATAGTCACAGGACCGTCCACCAGATATGCGCAGCGGCACATCACGCGCACGCACCATATAAGCTAAGAGTTTTGGACAAGTCACTGAATTGTACAGAAAACCAAATAAGAAAACAGAACAAGACAAGATATATTTTGTAAAAAGATTTTCAAAAAAAGAAACTTAAAACCAAAGAAAAACTCTATCAATCGAATGCACCACTTGCCAGATCGGGGTAAGTACAAAACCTGATTAATTTGCTAGAGATAAGTACTACTAACAAGGTACAGTTGCCACTCGTAGAAATAGTAACATGACAGGCATCGTCTTGATTTCTTTTTTTTTTATATTTTTTCTGACGATCTTATTTGACATCCCCTTAAGTTATGCGTTCTATTCTTCTCTCCCCTATCTTTCTACCACTCTGTCTGGACTCTTTTTGGATTTTCGACTCACAGATCGCAGCATATATATGCTACCCATTACAAACATAAACGAAAGTATTACGCGGTCAAAACCGACTCATATGTTGTTTGAGCCAATCGCATGAATGAAACCAAAAAAAAAACAAACCAGCGTGTGGCTTCCGACTGTTTTCGCTTAGGCCCTTGTGCAACTGCCACGCCCACGCAACTCCCCAGAAAACCCAAAAAGTTTTTACAACTGTTATGCGACTGTTAGGAACACTTTTGTACCAAACTACTATAAGTAACATTCAAGTTTCCGACTGAGAAACTCAAACGAACGAACGGTGAGAGCATCATACGATTATTTTCGATCAACTCCTGAATCACTAGCTGCACCCCCAATCCTCCATGTACAGCTCACTAGATCAATCACTATCCCAAAATCAAATAAAGGTTGAAAAGTTGTTGAATCTTTTTTAAGTTCCGTTTGCTTTGTAACGTTACAGCTTGCCTATGTTGTTGAGAAGTATCTTTACTATTCAAGCTACTCATGAACTTTGGAGAGCACCGCTTAATGTAACTATTTCGGCACCCGTAACTTAATACCCCGCTTTAGCCCTAAACACCAAAATCCACACACACTCCACACACAACAACAACCCCACACAAAACACACGATGTATTTGTAATAAATAAAAGAAAAACACAGAACATCAGTAAAAAATCCGTAAAAGTCTTAGCGCTTAGGCTATTGAATGCGGGCACTGGAGACACGTGATTCCACCCGGAACCCAACTTCCGAGAAGTCCGCTCAACCTGCAGTGCCCAGTCCAAAAAGATATAGTCATGCAAGCGCTTACTCTATGTAAATGTGAGTGTACGTAGCGCCTTAGAGCTAAACACCTAAGAAATGCCTAGAAAGTAACTAAAACTAATGCCAAGCAGAAGAGATCCCTACCCAGATAGCTAGCCCAGCCGATACTAACAGTTGACACTTTGTCTTCCACAAAAAAAAAAACATGTCTCCCAAAACCCAAACTATAGATGGGGTCGCGGCCCTCGGAGCGGTACTTCAACAGGTCAGCATCCCACCATTATCGACTATCGGACGGGATACATAAGGTCCCATCTTCGTTCACCCTCTGGCCGTGTGAGATGACTGATCTGTCGCCGACCACCTCTGGGTTTCTACATGGCCATGGCGGCGCCAACGCACAGCATCACCAGCAACTTTTGCACCACCAACAGCAGCAGCATCAGCAGACCCACCAGCAGCACCTCCAGCAGCAGTACCACCACCGGCAGCACTCGCTCCACCAGCAGCACCTGCAGCGCCAGCACTCGCACACCTCGCTGACCAAGATCCACCGCCAGAGCAGCAGCCACAGTGTCCACGGTGGTGGCGGGCGGGCGGAGCACCACCGAACCACTACCGGAGCCACCGGGCGGCTCTTCTCCTACTTCGGAAACGAGCAGGAGCACGAGCGCAAGAAGTCGGAGACGTCGTTCTTTAATCTCGGATTTCGGAGGAAGTCCACCGTGGTCTACTACGCTCCCGCAGATTGAGGGAGCAGGACTTGCTCAGGCGTATCAGAAGCATATAAGCAAGAGGATACAATCAGATTAATTAGCGGGACAGATGGGTGGGTTATAGTTTGTTTGCCATTATATCATAATAATTGTCGTTGTTGTTGATGTAAAAGTTCAATCGGATCGCATGCAGTTACAGTTTTGCTCAAATATAACACATTTAAAGGATACAGTTACAGAAACAGAGATACATTCCCAGACACAAAGGCAGATACAGATACACACAAGCACGGAGTTAGTCTCCCCACCTGCAATGAATGAAACCCATGACCATGCACCCTGCCTCGCCTTGAATCTCAGTCAAGAATCTCAAGATACAGAAACCCGAGAAGGAGCCCGCGAATCGAGCTCAAAAGTGCCCCGATAGTTAACTATATACCGTTATAATTTAATACTCTTAACTATTACGAAATTGTATAAGGAATCGAAGCCAATTGTTTTAGCAATTATATACATTTATTATAATGGCAATTAGTAGTCAAATATTTTAAAGTGGATTCACCGAAAGGCACACCTTCAGAAGGAAAATATAACAAAAAAATGAACAAAAAACCCAAGATATTGAATGCAAATAGTTGATAGACGTCACCGAGAATATTCAAATTTCACCCGGCTAAGAAACCCATTAAACTGTAAGCTCATCTATCGACTAGATCTGAATGGTTTTTCATTTATGTATACTTAACAATTATATAGGGATTACCTTTTTTTAAGGGCTTTTATTTGAATGCGAACTGAATGTAAACCGAGTCAAAACAAATTGAAGTATTAGTATTTTTAAATGTTTATGTGTTGTTCGTAAATCGTAATTTGAATTATTATAAAGTCGAACGAGGATACTGTTGTACTAACGCATACGCCCCGTCTTTGAACCCATCTGGGAGTACCCATATTGGAACGTTCAGATTAGAGCTGTTGCATATTATATGAATTAAGTTGTGTAGCCACATCCAATAATTGATTTGTGATAGTTTTTAAAAATGTTTGGTAACCGGTGTATGCGGTTCACCACATACCTTTACCAACCCGACCCAAAAAGAGAGGCGATGGTATAGCTGGGATGTATTTTAGAACACACGAAAACCGAACACGAAATAAATAGTTACATAAAACCCAACCTAATAAGGAATTTGCTATATATTTTAATGGGTCAAAAACAGCAGGCCAGGGGCCACTTTTCAGTTGTCTAGGGAACTGTTAGGAAGGAACATTTTCTCAGTATTAAAACATCAATCATTCTGAATAAATCCCCTCCAAAAATTTGTTAAAATTCTAAAAGGATTAAAAAAAATAAATCAAAGTCCAAATTGGAAATTCTTCTTAATATTTCGTGAATAGAAAGCCGATTGTAAGCCGTTGGATAGCGCGAACCAATTCAAATCGAGCCAATCGATCGAGTGATCGCGAATATATTTAAGATAATATTATTGGAGGAGAATTTACGCCGCTCGGCGATAAGACGAGCGACGTGAATACGTTTTGGAGTTTTCAAGATCTTTTGTAATTTGTTTTGTTCTCTAAAGAATCACATATTGTGATATCATTTAGCACTTTTATAAAAGCTGGAAAATTCACTGAATCGCTAGATTTTGGTCTTTGATTTGTGCTCGTCGATCGTACTACAAATTGTAAAGCGTGAAGAAAAATCACATATTGACAAGAACTGAATTAAGAAGCACCGACAACTGACGTTGGGGACATCCGCATACAACATGAATAAGTTTGGTAAGTCAATGGGGTTTTACTACAAAATCATATATTTGAACATTGTGTATATGGATGGATTTCTTTTAAATTAAAAGACACTTAAACTCTATACATTAGACTACTCAAGAAGGTTGTAAAAGTTTGCGATTTTGTCTCAAGGCACTTATCACTAAGATATGTAAATACATAATACAAAATAGACTACTCATTGGACGGATGTTTGATATAGTCTGTTGTGTTAGAAATATTCAGTTTAAGGCACAATTTACACATTTGATTGATTCTTTTTGCTTTGTACTGATCTACAAATAAGTTGCGGAATGTTCAGGGGGGACAAGACTCCCATAAACAAAACCAAAAGCGGACACAGCCAGCCACTCGAACGTGTTTCAGCAGACTCGGTCATCTTTCCACATGGAAATGGAGGAGTTGCCCGAATGCTGAGACAGTTACTGCCCACCGCTGCTGCCCTATAATGACTATGAAAAATGTGTGAAAAAGATTTTTTCTGCCCCTGTCCAGCTACCTATGCCTATAAAGTTTTAATGAAAAAAGCTGGAGATTTCTTTTTGCCCTGGTAGGAGACCAAGTGGCTGATAAACTGGTTCTTGCAGCGCATAGAAAAAGTTCTCAGGGTACAGATAATAAAAATTCAAGCGCATATGATAATCAAGGCACAAAAAGCGGAAAAAACGGCACAGCGGCAGCAGCATCGGCATACATATTTAATTCAGAAAAAATCGCATCCAACAGACCATCGTCGATTTAATATAAGAAAAACACGACGCCGGGCGTTGGATTTTTTGTGGCATCCGTTGGTAGGAAAAAAAGGTGTGTGTGCGGCACAAACAACCCTCAGCTAGGACCTGGACGACCTCCCTGATGGGTGTAGGTACGCCTGGGCCTAACTGGGTTCCGATGTTAACAGGTTTGCGATCGCCGCACATACGCACACAGCTGTGCGACTGCACGGACATTAGAGAGGATCTCCGCAGGAGAAAAAGACGAGCTACACGGCATTTCCGTAATCTGAGCGAAGTAGGCGCGGCTGTTTGCGCTTTTCTGACGATGCTGCTGCTGCTTTTGCTTCTGCTGCTTGTGCTGCTTCTGCCGCCTTTGATAGAAATGACAAATAACCAGATTCATTGTAATAGATTATGTCTACAACTTAATCGCCTTGCAGATAAATGATGACAATGTTCAAAGGGAGCAACGATGGAGAGCTGGGCTGGCAGCTCGTTTTGTTTTTGGGTGTCAATTTTGTGTCTGTGTTGCTTTGTAGTTATATCTTTTGTGGAGAGATTTGATGTGAGTTTTGTTTGGACGGAAGTTTGCGTTAGTTATTTGGCGTGCGGTGCTTAACTAAATCTATACAGCAGGGTAAGCGTGAGCCCGATCAGCGCGACCACAAGTCCCAAAGCGGATTGCAGACCAGAAGCTCCGGCTAATCGGCACTTGAACATATCGTAGCGGGTCTCGACATCAGCAACGATATTTTGGTACTCGGCCTCGACGAGCTGCCCATCGTAGTATGTGATTAGGTCCTCAAAAGGATACTCGTATCCCTGCAGGCACTCGCACTTGTAGCCTCCGGTTTCATATCCTCGACCCATAATGGGAACACACTTAAACAAAAAAGAAGCAAATTAGATTGGACCATAATTTATACCAAGTTTTAATAGATTGTCCTTACGTAGGAGGATTGTTCGTCACACTTGTGTGTATTCTTAAAGGCATTCGGTTCGTAGTACCAGTCCGGGCACTGATTGATGTCCAGCTGCATCATGTCCATGGAGACGGCCACCACACCCCTGCGCAGAGCAAAAAAATTAGTCTTTTTAATTGCTCCTATTTGCATCACAATGCCAGAAGTCACAAGTCAAAAGTTAGGTCTTGTCAACACTCCAAAATTAGACAATCAAGCCCAGGGCATTTGCATGTGAATGAAACTGGGATAGGAATTGAAAGTGGGACTGTTCCCTAAAAAGGGGTTTGAGCGGCCCGCGACGGCGGCACGCAACGGACCGGCCCAACAAGTCGCTCGATCTCAACGCAACCCCTATACCACATTATCCCCTCAACTTACTTGAATTCCAGCTTGACTTTCAGGCTGTCCCAGCCGAAGAAGGGCACCGCATAGGTCACTAGCCACTTCTTCACATATCCGTCGCAGTCGAATTGCGGTTGAGTCCAGTAGCCATGCTTGATGTTGGCAGCTCTGTACGAATTGGGGTAGTGCTCGTACTTCTGCTGGTATTCACCTGTTTCGTTATGGCGTATCTTGATCTTCATGTAGAAGGTCTCCAGGTCGTCGAAATTGGTGTTCCAGCGTTGCTTCAGGAACTTGAAGTACTTCTTCTCCGTGTACAGTTCGTGCGTCTTGTTGAGCCGCGCCAGGTCCTCCACCTTGAACTTTCGCGTGTTGAGCTCAGTTTTATATGCATAGGGTGCGAAATATGTGCGATTGGTGAACTTGTTGCGCTCCCAGAGCATTGTGGCCGACCAAACCTTGCTGTCGCCCAGGACAATGGCTAGGGTCTCACCGATCATTTGATCCTCGGTTAGCGGCTTGTCGGCCACACGCTTGCCCGAGTACACTTCGTTGGGATCCGATACCTGTAAGGCGGAAAATCTAGTTATATATATACAAGCATACGATAAAAAATAGTTCGGGGGACATTTTCGGTTTTGGGAAACGGAAGAGTTTCCCTCAACTCAGTGTTCAATGCTAACAACTTGTGCAAATATGAGCAGGGAGGAGACTCTCATCCCCAGAATTTCCCTGTGTTCGTTGTTGCTGCAAATGGTCTTTAATGAAGACGACGCCTTGTGGTGAACCCGTTTTTCGTGTCCTCGGCTCAAACTAATGAATTTAGCATTTGGTAATGGTTTGACACTGAATATTTAATTCACGCCGCGCGGCTGGCAACTCAGAATACCAAATAGTACGAGCAGCAGCGGCAAGCACAGAGAAACTGGCAATGCAGGAAATTCGAGGAAGTTGAATTACGCGTGGAAAATTATAATTTACACTTGAGAAGATTTCAAGAGCCGTCGTCGAAGGCTCTTAATAGGTGTCGGGTTATCAATTATTGCTCTTCATTTAGCGTGAAGGCGATGGGAATCCCTTGCTCTGAATCGTTTCCTTACCTGCAGAAAGGCGCTAATAAAGTTGGCCAGTCTCACGGCCATCTTGGCTTCGTTCTCGAACTGATCCTTGGCGCCGAAGCTCACATCACCGCGTAAAATCAGATCCTGCGGATGGAAGCTGTCAGGGCGATAGTATAATTGATTAGTTTTATGAAGAAACCTCGGCTAGAAGAGTTCAGTACGTCTTACTTTTTGCAAGTGCGATAGTTGACTCCATGAATATACTTCAACGCCTGATCAATATTTAAGTGCTCAGCATGAAGTGATCGAGAGCCGGTAGTGTAGTTGCGATACTCCGGGTGCCGGTCTAGATACTTTTGGCGTACATGGTAGGAGGCCTTGTCCCACTGAATGGGTAGCTTTTGAATCCCTATGAAAAACATAAACAGTCAAATCGAACTTCTACATATTGTTACCTTATGCATACACCCAATCTTAAGACAATCGTACTCGTTGTAGTACTGTTCTGCCGATGCGCGCTCCACAACCTCGCCAAGATAAGGTCGCCGCACCACGTTGGGTAGTCGGAAACCTGGCTTACAACGGCACTGATAGCCCCCGCGCCTAAAGCCCCAGCCTTGTAGTGGTTCGCACTCTGTGGTTTCTTTTTTACACCGCGCAGTGTCCGCAAAGTGATTCGGTCCTTTGTTGCCTTCACCCAAGGGACACTGGTTTATGTCGATACGCTCAAAGTCCATCTCAAGAACCGAAACTGCAGTGTATCTAAGAGAGATAAAGAAGATTAGAGCTAAAAAATCCAGCGCATAATTAGGTATCTTACTTGGGATATTCAATGTGCCGGAACTGGGTGTGTCGAGGGTAGATATCCGCAATGGGCACTACAGCAGCTACCAGCCACTTGTTGGATCTGCCACAATCGAAGTACGGCCTTGTAAATTTGATGGGACCAGGGTTTTCCTCGGAGCCTGGCGGTCCGTGGAAGGTATACGTCTCGTTCGTGTTGTTTGCATATCGGATTTCTACTTGGTAGGTGATCTTCGTGTCGTGCCGTCCCTCAACGTTGTCTGGAAGCCAGGCGCGGTACCACTCGTTTATTTTATACAGGTCGTGGGTGTAGTCCTTGGATATGGAGTCCGGGTGATGGGCGCCCAGATCCTGAACATCGAAGGTATTCCACGTCGATATCTTCTGCAGATGAATGGGGTCGTTGAAGTCGTCCAGCCTGAAGGTTCTTGGCCCAAATCTGGGGAACGTCTTATTGAAGAAGCCGCGATACGAGGAGGAATACGAGCTGTTGGGCGAGAAGTACACGGCTGAGGCGTTGATGTGCGGATTGGCGGAGACGTCGGCCACGGTGGACAGAAAGTAGTACATCATGCCGGGATCGTAGGTGTCATTGATGGCGGGACGAATGAACCTCGATTGGAGGATGTAGCTCCAGAAGAAGCTTCTGCTAAGGGCCATATTCTGCAGATGCAGCAGGGCGGTGCGGTTGGGGAACACCGGATTCACGTTGATCTCCTTGATGTCCGGCTTGTGGGATACCGCATCCATGGGCATGAACAGGTCCGAATGGTGCTGGATGGGACAGTTATCTGCGTTCACCTTGTCAAACTGCCTCTTGATCTCGTCGAAGGCATCCCGGGCTTGCCACTCGTGTTGGGCGAACACGCCCACGGCTAGCACCAGCATAAAAAGCAAATAGCTGCGCCCCAAAATCGTTGAAGGGAACATTTTGCCCGATTCCTATCACACACAATTATTGCAAATAAAACGAGCAACACTATCAACTTAGAAACTAAACATAAAATGAGATTCTGGGGCGGGCCAACGCCAAGCTGGGATTAGTAATAGAAAATTGTGATGCTCAGCACTTGTTGGAACTACGCCCTCAAATAGAGATGGGCCAACCATATCGATAGTATCGATATATTGTTTATATTCGCTGCCGACTGATATCGAACATTTTAATAAATGGCCCTTGTTCGATATATATATATAGCATATAAGAATAACATATTTTCCTTCCTTA
The DNA here is from genome assembly GCF_016746365.2 of Drosophila yakuba. Taxonomy (NCBI): domain Eukaryota; kingdom Metazoa; phylum Arthropoda; class Insecta; order Diptera; family Drosophilidae; genus Drosophila; species Drosophila yakuba. Next base: position 7,261,741 of record NC_052530.2, read on the forward strand.
AGTCCCCTGTAACCGGTATTGCATAATAGATCCATTGTTTTTAGGCATCATTCATTTTAGTAATAAAACAAATTTTTGTTAATGTCATTAAGAAATAGTTACCAGTGCTGCAAAGCAAATAATATGTTTGATACGAATAAGTTTTCTCATCGATTATTGCACTGTTTGTCTTATCGAACTGGTGGTCAAAATAAGAGGGAAAATTTCTAAAATTCAAATTAGTATAATCAATCCCAAATACAGAGGATGCACTGTAGCTACCCGTTGGAACTTGGCCAAAAATAAATTGGTCAAAAGGGCTAGAGGTGCAGAAATTTGTGTGCCGTTAATTTGTGTTAGTGTGCTAGGAATGTAGTGCGGTAGCGGCTTGCACTTGGTTAATTAATTAAACTTGACCAAAAACTGACAGGATTTCCACAAGTGTTCCCACTATATAGATATTAAAGGCATTCAGGGGTATAGGAATCAATGAAATCGTAAAATGATTCGTTTTTTTTTCATGGCCTCTTTTATTCAGTGAATAATGCATTTAAAATTAACAAATAGGTGCAATAATTTGTACACTAAAATTAAAAAACATAAGCCGCCTATGTTTTGTTTTCAATGCTTAAAATATTAAAATATTTGAAAGTAAAAACATAAGCTATCTTACCATGCCGAAGCTTATATACCCTTACCAAATAAAAATGGTAATCATTATGCCTTTTGCAAGGGTATACAAATCAGGTAAAATTTGCACCCCTTTACATTCTTTTTACATCCCTGCCCAATGACCCTCTTAGGCGACACGATGCCCCTCCTGAATTATTAAACTCTCCTGTGTGATAGGGATTGAATTAATCCAGATTCGGGTCAGCACCCATAGTAGCTATTTTGGCAACTTTGCGGCCGTGGTCACAGCTTGAAGCTTTCGTCCCTGGACCCCTGAGGCCCCAATGGCCATTTCCTGGCGCTATCGTCCAGCGTCAATCTGTTGTGGTCGTCCTGCTCATCCTCATCCTGCTATGCAGACAGCTCCTCCTCCGTGCAGTTCCTTCCTCATCCCTGCCCTCCGCCTCTTCTGTCACCACCTGCGCTAAATGACACAAATTAGTGGACGAGTCGGGTGACCCCTTCCTTGACCCTCCTCTGCTCTCGCATTGCACCACTTTCATTACATTGCTGCATCCTCGTCCTGGCCATTTCTCCTAGGTTATTTATTACACCTGTCGTTTGTTGTTTTGCTTTTGTTGTGCGTTTTAGCCCTGGCCAGTAGCTTTTTTGCCAGTTGGACTGCAGGGGGACCTCCTGGCCGACAGAACTAAAATTCGGCACAAACATACATAATTTCCAGTTTGTCGACTGACATTTCCGTACGTGTGTGTGGGTGTATCTGTGAGACAGTGCATCTGTATGTGTACCTGCAGCGGTGTGGCATAATGCAGATAAATCTACGCGCCTCTACCACCACTTTATTTTCCACGTGGGAATCGCAACAATGCACTGCAACGAATATTTGTACTATTTTTAGAAAGTGAAAAAACTTCCTTGTCTGACCTTAGATTTAAAACAAGCCTTGCAAATTAACTGTGTGCTTTCTCTCAGTGTGCTGTTATTTTGTTCTGGCCTCGTTTTCGCCGGTCTTGTGTGTTTTGTTTTAGTTGGCCCATTCGCTTTTTGTTTTCGTTAGCACCGCCCGGCTACTGTAATTGATTGTTGTGTAAATTCCGTTGTTGTTGCCGCAGTTGTCCTAAATGGCAATTGCTTTGAGCCAACTGGCGAGGAGAGTGTTTTCCGCGGGGGGCAGGGGGGGGAGGAGCAGCTCTATAAAATGATGTTGCATGGAGAGGAGCCAGGAGATTTGGCAACGATGCATGGCAGATAACATTTTAATTCGGCCATGTGCCAGGGCATTAAAAGTTTGCCAACTGGGGATTGAACAAGTCGGAAAATTTGAAAGTTTGGCACAAACTGAGAACCAACAAAAGCCTTTGGTCTGAAACCGTAAATATATTGCTACAAAGAGCGTTCCATACAATTTAAAATTTCTTTAATGTAGAATTATAACAAATTACATCCACCATAAATAAGTTAATCTTGGACACTTAAATACAAAAATATAATAATTTTCTCTTTGAGCGCTCCTCCCGCTTACTCCCAGAGTTTTTTGAACTCCCAGAAGACATTTAATAATAGCCGCACTGACTAATTTGCGATAATATTTATCAGGACCAGGGCCCAAAATGGTTTGCATTCTTTGCACAAAATTGCCTTCTAAATCGAGGCGAGGGTTCAAAAAACCAGCCGAGTACAAAAAGCGCAGCGCAGATAAACAAGATGGAAAAATAAATATAGAAACCATCTTAGAATGCCAGACAACGGACAACAATTTAAACAAAATCAAAAAGAAATTATTTTTTGGGGCGTAAATATAATAAAACAAAAGCGAACATGAACAATGCCCGACAAATGAACATACATACTTAGGATTTGGATTGGGACATGGACTTGGAAATATGCAAAGCGATTTTCCAGTCGATCCAGTCCTCTACCACCCCACCCCACTCTGCACCACTCCACTCCACAACTCTACTCCAATGAGATCTGATCCCCGATCCCCGATCCCGGGCAGCAAAATAAGCCAAATCAAGTGGAGAGTGGGGTCCGAATGTGGATGCCTGCCTGTACGTTAGCAATCAGCAGCAAAAAGCAGAAAAAGACAGCAAAAAAGCCAAAAAGCAGCAGCAAAGCAAGCAAACGGCAGCAACACCGCATACAAAATACAAAAATACAAAAGCGGCCTAACACAGAGCGAAAATGTGTTTTTTGTCAAGGGTGAATGACCCAGAATCAAAATCCACAAAGTCGTCGACGTCGTCGTCGGTGCTGCCTGGCTGGCTGCTCCTGCCCCTCTATGCCGCCGCGTGAATCTGAATCTGAATCCGAGTCCTCATGCGGCCAAATCGGTGGAGTCTTCGTGCGTTTGGCTCGTTTCAGTTTTCGTCATCCTCGAAACACGCCGCACCTCTCGCTTTCTGCATTATTTTGTTTTGTATTCGCACTGGTCGCTATATGGGCACCCCCTGCATCCACCTCTACGCCCCTGGCTGTTATGATTGCCGTTGCCAGACGATAACCCAAGCCAAACCAAAAATGAAAAACACAACAAAAAAGTGAAAAGTAAAAAAAATATATAGCTAAAAGCAATGAATTTGAACATTTTTGCAGCATTGCACACGCGACTCTCGCGCGTTCCCTCAGCCAGACAGTCTGAGAGATACAAATGCGGCCCACTCGCAGATACGGATACAGATACAAATACAGATACATGTGCAGATACAAAGTGTAAAGAACTGCGTACTCTGGCCCCAAGTGCTATCGGGCAAACCAAGAAGCGCTAATTGCCGTCGCGTTTGCGTAGATTTCTACTCAGTTTTTAGTAGAGTTGATTTTCTTTTCTTCGTTGGATAGTAATTACGATAGTAGAAAAGTGAAAAAATACAGGAAAATACAAATACAACATTTGAAGATTCTCTTTTTTCAAGTGTACTACCCCGAACAAAGCGGCAATTAAAGTTGACCCAAGACGTTGTCGACAAGAACCAAAAGCCCGCTTGTTCGCCTCGTCCTGTCACCTAATTTCCGTTTTAGAAAACATGTCCTCAACCCCGGCCAAGAGGCACTTGAGGGAGTCCTTCCCTGACCCCTGCCTATCCCCTCCCCATGCCAATCAAGTCTTGCTGTCCTGCGAGCACTACAACTAGTTTTGCCAGCCGTCCTCGTCCTCAGAGGACGACGACAGCAGAAGCAGTAACAGCAGCAGCAAATAATTTTGTAATTCAATTGTTGTCCTTCTGCGCATATGGCGTGTGTGCCGACCGAGTCCTGCGGCAGGTTCAGCCGTCTAGCTGCGAGGCAAGTGGCCTAGCCAGACCAGAACAGGACAGACCTGAACAGAAAATAACAGAGCTGACGGCTGTTGGTTCTTTGACTTGTCCTGCTCCCGTTTCGAAGACCTACGACAATAGCATAACCGGAAAAGGAATGGCGGACAAGCACCGTCGACCTCGGTCCGTTCCTTCAGTTGCTGTTGAAGACTCGGCAAATTGCAGGTTCTGGTGTCCTGGTGTCCTGGCTCTATCCTGTTCTATCCAGTCTGCTTCCTGTGCCACAGTTGGCAAACAGTTTTCACGTTACCTGCCGCAGAGGACTAAGTGGCAATATTTTCCTAGCCTTCATGGCTACAAAATAACACTTCCTTTTATATAAGGATCTAGGACAAAAATTCGTATCTCATATACTTTCATTTTATTCTGTGATTCTTGCATACAATTTTGTATTAGCACAGTAAGCCGTAAAGATATACATTCTAAACAGTAACATTATCCATGTCGACCTCTTCGTGTCCGTCCACCTGTCCGTATAACCTCCGAGATTTTCGGAACTATTAAAGTAATGTCCTTGCTCCTTGTTTTGCTGATATTTCCACCTCTCTCAGAGGTCTATTAGCCGAGTACCCGAGTATCTAATAGTCGTGGCACTCTACTGTAGTGTTCTTTGTTGCTTTCAAACATTATTATTATTATTATTTCAATATATAGTAAATTCGCTGACTTTTTCCGGTGGACCTGCCGTTATTTCGACCAAAACTTTTGCATTGTGCACAAACTTGTGTCGCTTGTGCTATTTCGAAGTGTGTGGATCTGAAAGACGAGACTTTTAATTAGAGCTTCGTACAAACTACTTGAAAAGCACAGATGATCTTTATCCAACTCAAGGTGTCGGTTGCAGAAGCACTGCTTGCCCAGCTTAAAGCATTTTCCCATCGGCCTTCGATGTCGAGATGGCCGAAAGAGAGCTTTTCCCATGACTACTCATCGCTTATCCGCTCTGTAATTTATGCGTATTAATTTCATCCCAGGCCTATCCGGCTTCCTGTCCCTGTGATGGCACAATGCAAATTGCTTCGCTCCTTTCTGCGCCTCGTAATGCGTTTTGAGCCGGCCATCGTTCGATGTCCTCTGTCCTCTGTCCGTTGTCCTGCGGACCGGTCATTGCATTCCGCCAGGCATCGTATTGACCGCCACAAAAGATACGGCATGGATACAGAAAAACAAAGAAATAAGGGATTCGCTCGCTCTCGTTATTCCGCGAGGACAATAGGATTGCAGAATGCATCGCAGGAACCGCACAATCCCTGCGCTATTATTCGCATTATAATGCCATTTCGATATGTATGTAAATAAACAACGAAAAATATGAAAAAAAAAACAAAAAAAAAAGAAAGTGGAAGCCTCGGTCATGGCAATCGCTTGTGTTCTAATTGCCGGCAAGGACCTGCCTGGATCCGACTGCCTGGCATCCTGCTAGGCTGGACATGCAATTGCATTGCAGTCGCTGCTCCTGTTTCTGCTTCTGCTCCTGCTCCTGCTCCAGCTCCTGGCATTGTTCCAGGCCTGCTTAAGGGTTGAGTTTCAAGTTCTGCACTCGTCGGGGTTATCGCACGATTACAAAAGATTTCCTTCTCTATGGTCAGCTTCAGATCCTGAATCGGATTTGGATGCAGATTGAGGCTCGGGTTTGAGTACAGCAATGCGAAAAGGCGAAACTTATAGCGGAAGTCAAGCGCTCATTTCAGCATCAGCATCATCTGCCTCTCCATCAGCTGCTCCCGGATTGGGATGGCAGGGCGGTAGGATTGAGATTTATCTAGGAGATACTTTATGCAGCAGCTGCTGCGGAGATAGGGGGACATTAATCACTGGGCTCACTTAAAGTTTGACCTCTGTGTTCGGCGTAATTCGCCACTTCCTGACGCATTTTTCTGACTACTCCTTTTGCGCTTTTCTGGTTGCCGTGTACAAGGAGAACAAATTACAGTCGACCTAAGGTGCAATTTATAGAAGGTGGTCGGAAACAATGTTATTTTAGATAAATATACTTTACAATGATACTTTGCATGATATTTTATTATTTTTTTATGCTAGCCACTAGCTCAAAAGGGACTAAAAACTTGCCTGCATCCTTTCTTGAAATGTTTTCTTATAAATAATAAATTAATTTGGGAAATGGACCAAACCGATTTTAGCGCTTCCCAGCAATCAGGTGTTAACCATGCAGTAGTGTGCTGATATTTGTTTGCATGACACTAAGATTGAACAAATACCACTACTCATTGAACTCATATTTTGTTGTTGTTCCGTGTGCGTGTGCTTGACCTTCTGGGCTGTCGTTGACCCCGCAGCGGTGTGAGCCCAACTGCATCGCGCCCATGCGGGAAGGGATGCGGGGAGTGGAACGGGCAGCGGTCTCGTACATAATGAACAGGCAAGTCCTGCTGCACTTATAGGAGCAGGAGCTTGGCCCGCCAGTCGCGTTTCCATCCCGCCTTTGTTTTAGCTTGCAAATTTTTACAACACGTGCACTTGAAACATAGAATGCACTCTCGACCCCACACACTGCTTTCTGCACACTACACACTACTCACTACACACGGCACACTCGCATACACTCGAAAATACTCACTCGGCCGTACTGACCTATTCCTCTGAAAACGCTGGTTAACCCGTCTGCTTCCAAATGCCTGAAGTAGGGGCCCAGTGCAGAACATAACATAACAGCGATTCTCGAGACCAAGCGAACCGTGAACGTTTAAAGTTCCCATTGTTTTTGTCCAGGAATTAAATGTGGGCGGCATGAAGGGGGCACGATGTGGCGGATACGGAAATTTAATGGGAAGGATAATGAATAGGTTGCCTAGGAATTGCTCTCCGATGATGTGTTTCACTAAATGCGGCCAAAAGATACCAAGCGGAAAAAAAGAAATTAGGATATTTTCTGACTTGGTGTTCGTACAAAATAAACTGTTCAAATATTCTTCTTCATTCCCACTTTCTTGAAAATTTAAAATGTAAAAATTCCAGGACAATAAATTGTTACAAAAAAAAAAAAAATTCAGTTGAAAAGCGCTTAAATGCTAGACTCTGAAAAATTATAATATTATATCATAAGCTTTAGTGACTAAAATAAATTTTAAGGGAATATAAAGCACAATAAATAAATAAATAAATAATAAATTCTTCTTCATTGATTGCTGTTACGCCTAACTATAATACCCGTTACTTGTATAGTAAAAGTGTATATCAGACTCGTTGAAAAGTATGCAACAGTTGATCTGGTTATATCCGTCTGTCCGTCCATCTGTCCGTATGAACGTCGAGATCTCAGGAACTACAAATGCTAGAAAGTTAATGTTAAGTATACAGACTCCCAATACATAGAAGCAGCGCAAGTTTGTCGATTCATGTTGCCACGCCCACTCTAAGGCCCACAAACCGCCCAAAACTGCCACGCTCACACTTTTGCAAAATGTTTTGAAATTTTTTCATTTTTGTATTAGTCTTGTAAATTTCTATCGATTTGCCAAAAAACTTTTTGCCACGCCCACTTCTACGCCCACAAACCGCCAAAAACTGTCCTTCGCACTTACAATAGCTGAGTAACGGGTATCAGATAGTCGGGGAACTCGACTATAGCGTTCTATCTTGTTTTTATTAATATTGTAAGTAAATATCTCGCGATTTGCCACGCCCACTCTAACGCCTTCGCACTTTGTCTAGCTGAGTAACGGGTATCAGATAGTCGGGTAACTCGACTATAGCGTTTATATTTGGCGTGAGGACCAATACTTTCGGAAGTGTTGTGTGTCACTCACTTTGGAGCGTTTCGTCACCATTTTCTAACAATTTTTGCTGTCTACCCTTTTCCACTTTATAAGATTCTTTTTTTAATAATTAAATGAAGTATTTATTTATAGAATGATACTTGTAATATACAAGCAGATAATTGGCCCATTAATAATTAAATGAAGTATTTATTTATAGAATGATACTTGTAATATACAAGCAGATAATTGGCCCATTAATCTGCAATGCAGTCATATTCAAAAGTAAACGCATTGCAGTTTATGCAAATATGATCTCTCCCTTGAGATTAGTGACACTTGATTGGATTGCGTTATGGCCACAAGCTCTGCAATCTCTTAAAAAATCGTTTAACACCTCGTTGAGCTTACAGGGGCTTGCGATTGGGAATGCTTGGGGATCCTGGATCCTGAAAATCGATATTTGGACAGAAGGTTAAAGATGGAGCGAGGTAGTAGTAGTAGGGGCACAAAAAAAAGAAATAAATAAAACAAAACCTGGCTGCCAACACCTTGGAGCAGACGGACGACATTTGTGGACGGGGTATTGAATGTAATTAAAAGGAGTTGGATTACACGTGTTGGTGGTTGAGGGCGGGGCTTAAAGGGGTAGAAAGGGTTGGAGGGGCTGGAGGACCCCTCACAAACGGAGCTGCTTGCATGCATGCAGAAACCAAACGACAAACCAGAAAAAAATGGGGAATGCCTAGAGGGGAGAGGCTTTTTCTTTTCACTTAGCACACAAGTAAAGCTCAAGCTCTGGCTCCCGCTCCGCTCCCGCTCCACTGGATCCCTTCTGACTGAGCGACTCTTCAAAATGCACTTTAAATGGCAGTTTCCGGTCACACACACACAGACACATACGAGTGTGCTCCTATAGAGAGAAACAATGCAAAACGCCAAGGAGTCGCGCTGTGCCAGGAGCAGCAATGCACCGCTTGGTACATACTGTACTACACCCCTCGACGTCGCTGTCATGTCCGCCGTCATCGTCCTTTAGCCGTCATCCTTGCCGTTGTTGTTCGCATCCCTCACATCTACCTTTCCAGTACTCTCCTCTGCATTCAGGATTCCTTATCCTTCGTGCTTAATGCAGTCTAAGCTTTTCATAGGCCTACCCCTTGCAGTTTTGCATTTGCAACGGAATCGTCCTTTGTGAAAGGGTTGCTGCTGCCGGCCGAGAGGACTCTCTGCATGCAGTCGACTTTATTAATCATTCCCCGCACATTAGCATAACGAATTAATAATCATATTTCTGGTTTGAAGCGCAGTTTCTTTCCTATTTTCTTGGCCGCCCGTACAGTTGCGCGACCCACATCCTGAGCCGCTCTCCGCGTCTCCCGCTCTCCATCGTGGGCAGCCCTCGAGGTTTCCCGCTCCGTGTCCTTCTCAGCCCGCCTAACTTCCCACTCTCCATCCTGGGCCGCCCTGGCTGTCTCTCTGCCCGTATTCTCGGCTGCTCGTCCAACGGCCTTTCGCAATCTCACGGCTTCCCGCTTCACTATCGGGAAAGGCATGCAGATCGGGCGCAACTGACGTCGCCAGAAATCCACACGCATTATCCTGCTGCCGGACGCATCCACGTGGTGGGTCGCAACAGCTATGGTGTCCTCATCCAATGGCTGGGTAAAGTCCTCGTCATTGCCGGATTCATACAGTTTACCAAGGAACTTTTCGATCTCCCTGGTAAAGGGGCGTTTTTCGGGATTAATTTCTAGGCAACATTGTATTAATTGCTTGAAGCCCTCTGGGCAATCGGATCTCACTGCATCCATTGGCTGTTTTACACCACAAATATAGTTGTAAATTAGAAAGAAATTATACAGCAAAACTTAAAAAAAAAAAAAGTTAATGTTTCGACTATCGAATACTCATTAATCATCTATAAGCAAATGGACGGGCGGACAAACAGCCAGATATGCCTAGATTGATTTTGACAGCTTTCATAGTTTCGAACTGGTTATTGGGGTTTTCCAAGTGACTATAGGGCAATTTACGGGTCATTAGTTCCCACAGCACTATTCCTAAGCTCTGGAGCCATATACCTCAATGCTCCACGCAAATCGGACTTATTATTGGACATTTCCGTTGACAGGCCAAAGTCACAAAGCTTTAGGTCTTCGCGCTGATTATGCAAGAGCATATTTTGCGGCTTATTATCGCGGTGAACAATCGGCCGCTTCATCGAATGCAAGTATGCTAAGGCCTAAATCAACGAAAATGTAACAGACCGTGAATGTAACAGCCGACCTTGCTCCACGGTGTACTCCCACTTGTTTTTACCGTACAGGAACTCGTGGATCCTTTAGATACTCCATCAACAATTATTTATTTTTTCCATCACTGGCCCTGCGGAACACCCTAATAACGTTTTCGTGGTCGATCCCCGACAAATGTGATTTCCCTATGCACTTTTTTTAATGGGTTCTTTTAGAATATCAAATATCTTGACTGCGATTTCCTGATCCTGAAAGGTTACTTTGCGCACTGCACCAAGCAATTCCTGGGGTTAAGTGTTCTGTGAGTCCTGAACAAGGTTCCAAGGAAAACCTACCTCACTAAGCTTGACCTCCGCAAAATCCACAAGCTTTGCCATGTGCGATCGACTTGATTCAATCTATGAACTGAACTGCGAAGATAGTTGCGTTTCATTCCTAGCTAAGTGAGATAAAGACAGCTTATCGTTATGCGATAAGAAACAAACAATTCTGTCTTTCCCCGTATTCAACAATGCTCAGTTTTATTTTTATGATTTTTTTGCAAATAAAACTAATTGTTTCTTCGACTTTCTTTTATTGCAGTTTCCCACAACCTGGGTCGCGATTCGTATCGGACCTTCAGCCCGGAAATGTACTCGTCATTATCGAGCCCATTGGGACCGCACGGAACTGGTGAGTGATAGTTTATTTTAAAAGTATTTTGAAGTAGTTAGTAATAGCTACAATACTATTTATTTATGGGTGCGTGGTGTGAACTTGTTCCGATTTTACATTTGTCTGCAATACGTTTGCTGTTTTGCAAGTAGATGGTGCCGTCAGTGATTTGATAGACACTAAAATGTCCTTTTTATGGGTGAGCTTAGAGCAGTCTCGTGCTCTTTATATTGGCAGCCTGCCCATGTGTATCTCGCATTACACGAGTGTCTACGGTTATATAAAGCCTCTGACAGCAGTGGCTCCCCCTTAGTTTGTGCCCCCAACACAGAGTTCTTTGCACTCCTTTCGTTTTCAGCAATCCTATACCCACACATTTGTTGTTGTAGGTCCAGCACCAGTACACCGCTATAAGTCCGGGTTCCACTCTCGACTTATGTAAACCACATGCCCACTTCACTTGGCAGGCTGCCTGACTCACTGACTTGCTGAATGGTGCAGACAAAAAATCTGAGCTGCAGAATATATGAAGTATTGGGATATAATTTTCATGATAGTATTTTGTATATTACAAGTGCAGTCAGATAAACATTTTGTTCCATACTGAATATATTTTGCCGTGTAGCAGGTTTGGCTGGATGGTGGAATGCGTTTACATAATGCAAATGCAATTATATAGCACTTGAGCATGCTCTTCGCACCACGTTTCGCATATTTGCCGGCTGCTTGTGTCCTGGTTTGGGTTTTCCGGCTGTGCCACCGTTTCTGGTTAGCCGTTTGCCAAGTCAGCACCTACCAACGTCACTTTGAACTGCGGCATTATTAGGTTAAGTAAACAGCCGTGTAATATTTTTCAGAGCCTATGTTTTTTCGAGGGACTTTTGGGTATCCCAAGAGGGACTTCCGCACTTTTCCCCATTCAGAGGCCTCCATTTCGCTATTTCCATTTCCAGCTCACCGAATGGTTCGCAAATTATAAGAAAGTTTTTAAATAAATATTTAAAGAACTCTGCTGCTTGAATGGAGAGCATTGTCGACCAATCAATCGGTTTATAACTATATCATTTAATAAGCTTTAATAAAGAATTAGTTCAATTTCTTTTATTTTGTTACTGCACAAAGTTCGGTGGACTCGGTATATACATATTTTGTATTTGCATGTAGAAACTGCCTAAAAGCAAAAGAACACCACCTGAATCGCGATTCACGTAGGTGGATGCACCTTGCTGAGCGAAATGTAGGTGAAACATTTCGCATTCATTTGGCGGTCTTGCACTTTAACCGCACTCGAAATACTCAATGTACACAGGCGGGCGGACTAAAAGCGCTGATGTCGTCGCCATGTGTGCGCAGATTGCATTTCAATGGGTCCGACCCGTCCACGTTGTCCCTCTGCCTAGTGATTCCCCTCCAGAAATCCTTGCCTGCATCTCTGCCGGTTTCCCAGGCTGCGCCATGTGCAAGCTGCACGGCTGTTGCTGCTGCAATGTGGCTGCTGTGCTGCAATGCATTGCTCGTTGCAAGGGTCGGCTGTTGCGGCTTTTGTTTTAGGAAAAGAGAAGTGAGAACAACTTGCCCCTTGCGATGGCAAAAGGCAAGAAAGTAGGCCAAGTTAAAATTGATTTAATGCGTTGATTGCGTGGAAGCCGAGTCTCGTTGCAATTGCAATTGCAGCTGCAGCTACAGTTGCAGAGCCCGAGATTTATGCCGCGTCAGCTGCGTCTGGTTTAACTTTCGATGGATCTTAATCTAGCCCGCGATCCGTTGGCCTGGGATCGTACTGACCCAGAAAGGGCGAAGTATGGTAACACAGGGCTTATAAGTAACATGGGATTGCGAGCATTGACCCAGGACCTTTGGCCACCCACTTCGCGCGTTCGTTAACAATAATTGCCAACCCCTGTGCAGTTGCATGTCGCAACCACCCCACCCATCAGCTACTTTCGCAGTTTGTTGATTTTTTCGGCGGCAACGTCAAGGAGCTTTCCTTTTGACAGCTAATTGGAAAAATGTTAGAAAATTCGGCGACTGTTTACTCGCGCACATCAGATTGTTGCCTCGGCAATCGTCACGGATCGAATCGAAGGGTCCTTGGCAGGATGCGGAACAAGGGCGCATTATATTTTAACACCTTCATCCAATTGCCAGCTTTTTGTTCTACTTCCTCGGATCTATCCTGTCCGCTGTCAGATGCGTTGCCCTTCTGTCTCTGCCGCGGGCTTAATTTATGGACTTTGGCCATTTGCTGGCGCATCATTATACTATATTTTTTGCTTGCTGTAGCTGCTCCATGCCAAAAGTGACGACAAAACATTCCACAATATGACAAAAGCGAAAGAAAGAGAAATCCCTTTTGCAAAAGAATCAAATGCAAAAAAAGAACGCCATCGACAATTTAGATAAATTTTCCCACCAGCCATGGCCATAAAAACAAAGACCACGACCCGAGAAGATCATCGAGGGGTGCTCTAGCTCTCGCTCTCTCTGTTTCTCTGCAGGATTTTGGGGTGTCCAGGCCACGGGTGCGGTCATCATACTCATCCTCATCCTCAACCTCATTCCTATATTCGTCCCCACATCACCCAGTCCATTCATCCACAATATAATCACGCTGTGCTCGATATCGAATGATAAACTCCGAGCCAGAGTCGTATGAAGATGATAGTGTGCGGTGCTGGTAATGGTGATAGTGATGGTGGTGGTGGTGCAGCTTGCCTCCTCCAGTTTTTGTGTGCTCAACGGCTCAGCGCATATCCTTCAGGTACAACTTACTCATATATCACAAAAGGATACTGCGCTCCTCCCGTTGTGTGTGCTTTTCTGCTTAGCTTTTTGTCTTGTCTGCGTGGCTAGCTCTCTGGCTATTACTTTTTATCCCCTCGATCCCCGCGATCCCCTTGATCCGCTCGTCCTGCTGGCCGCTCGAAGGTGACACCGTGGCACAGACAATGGTCAAAGGAGGAGACACGATGGTCAAGCGACCGCCTCTCGCAGCGCTAGGAAAAAAAGGAAGCGACGAGAAAAAAATTAGACGAAACGAACCAGTCGCTGGTCAAATGCAAAAAATACTTATAAAAAGAAGTACGCAAATCAAAATCATCTTATAAAAAACGTCGTTTTATATGTGGGTCTGCATTAAAAATGCAAATGTCGCATTGAGTTTCCTTACTTCATGGCTGTTTTTTTGGTTTTTTTTGGGCTCATCGTCCTTCTCTTGCGATGTCCTCGCAGTGACTGGTCATCCACTTCCTGTCCCTGTTTCTGGGTTGGCATTTAAGATTTTGGGTAAACAACGTTTCGCAACGGTGACTAGAACCTACTTTCTTAACTTTAATATCTAATGTACTTGGAACAAAACGTGACTTGTCCATGAAAATCGATTTCAAAGTATTTCTAAAATTACAACGTAGCCCAGGCTCAAAAAAGGTAAAACAAAATGCCACTCTTATCCGACTGTCATTGCTTAAAACTCTTTTTTAATTCCTTTAAAATGTAACAGAAAAATAATATAGTATTTCATGTAATAATAATAAAAATTAAAAAAATCAATTTAATTAATAATTTTAGGATATCTTTAATTAATTATTTTTTAATAATTCTGCACCCGCACTGCAAGAGATTTTATAAATCCCTATTGATTAGGCTCGCTAATTCCGAGAGTAAAGCAGCAAAAACGTGAGCAACCACCGCCGATAAAAAGCCGAGCCAGAAGGAAGAGCGAATAAGAAAATTAAAAAAAAGAGAAACTGAACTATCAATAAGTTTCGGACCCTGGACATTGTCCATCCTTTTGCGAGAGAGGTTCAGGTACATTGGAGGAAGCAGCGTCCTTAGGCGAGTGTGAGTACCTCTACCTCTGCCGCTACCTCTACCTACATCCATTTGAATGCAGACAAGTCCTTGCGTCGTGATCTTCCTTTGTGCGGCGGCCAAGTGCGCGCTGCTGTCTGCCGCCCTCCCCTCAAAAACCGCTCGACCCTCGGCAAGCCGGGCATCTCGAAGGAAATGAAATGAAAAGCATGCAGAAAAAGTTTTATTATGCGCGAGAGGGAAAAAATACGATTTTTTATATGAAAAATATTTGTGGCAGGGGGTTGAAGAGGGAGCGGTACGAGGACGAGCATCAGGATGATGATGAGGGGTTCGCTGTAGGGGAACAGGGGCAGACATGTACGGGGGTAGGGTCTCGAGCTTTGTGCCTTCGCCTGTGTGTTTGTGCCTCTCAGATCGCAAGAAGTGTTGGATGTCATCTTATTATTTCGAGACCATCGCCGCGACGCCGGCAGAAGAGCGCTCCGATCCGAGGCGATTCAAGCCGTTCCGTTCCGATCCGATCCGATCGCCTTGATGATGACCATGCGTCCGTGATATTCCCCTACAGCTAGCTGCCAAAGAGCCACCGCCACTACGGGGCCACAGCGTCCCCCGTCAGATGTAAGCCTCGCAAAACTGTGGGAATGAAAACAGGATCGGCACGAAAAACTGCGTTATCGCCGCGGATACGGACATTTCTTAACGTTGTTGTTTCTGATGATGCCTCCGACTTTTGATGATGATGATGCTGCTGCTGCTGCTTCTTCCGCTTCTGGTGGTCAGCGTGATCGGCATCAGCATCAGCATAAACGTTATCCTTTCAGCCTCGTTGCCTACACTCGCTCCGTTTGGCATTTGTTTTCTGCCCTGGTTGCGAACAAAGACGCTTTCGATTTTTACCCACCGGAGGCTTTCGTCTATGCCACAGTCGTGCTTCTGTAAATTGAACTGTTATCTACTGACTGTTCAGATATGATGGTACTGATATTATTTGAGATTATTGCTTGGATGATTTTGTACTGTAGAATCGCTCAAGATCAAAGGCTCATCAATGGGAAATATAACATAATTGAGAACTTTATGTAATTATTTGGATTATTTGGTCCTAAATAAAGGACTTACTAGCCCCCTAGAATCTTTCACAAGACTCTCCATCCATCCTACAACCCAGCTTATATCATGGTTTTCCCATCAGACTTTTCGTATTCTTCCGGCTCGGTCATCGCACCTGCTGACTGGCTGGCAAATTGAGTTAGCGAGTGGCGAAAATCCGGCCGAATCAGTAACTGAATCCGAGAGAGATGGGCAGGCACATAGAGCCGTGACAGATCTTATCGGGGGCATCTAGATACGCTTTACTTGTCGCTCGGCCATTGTCCGTGACTTCGAGTTAATTAAACTTGGACGGGTGGCGGGCAGCGCAGTGATGTGGATGGATCATAAAAACGGATTGCCCGGCGGGCAGCGATGGGAGCTGAAGAATTGCAGTTAATTGAAATGTTCCTCAAACAGGAGCGAGCGCAAGCAGGACGGACGATGAGGGAGTAAGGGAGACAGAGACATGCGATACAGATAGGAGAGCGCCTGGCGACAAAACGCATCGCTACTTTGTTGGCATCTTTGGGCATCGGAATCTCGAACTGAATCTGAATCAGCATCAGAATCACTGAGGGGTCAATTCCATGTGGCAGAAAACCCACAAAAAACCATCGAGAGAGAGAGCGGTGCTCTCCGGGCGACAAAGGTCTGACTACAAGCCGGCAAAAAGCTGGGTGGTTGCTAACTGTGGCTGGGGCGAAAAACTACAAAAAGCAGGCTACGCCAAAGTGTATCTGTGTGTGTGCCGCAGAGAGAAATTGCAATACCAATGCAGACGCTGTCGTTGCGAATGCCAAAAACAAAACAAAAAGGAAGCGCAGAATGCGCCTGTGTGCGTAGCCGGCAATCGTACTTGAGCTCTCTCGCTCTCTCTCCGTCGGAGTGTTTCGATGTGTGCGTTGTTTCTGTGAGCGGTTGCGACTGCGACTGCAAGCTTTTTTGTCGCCAACGACGACTGAGTCTCTAAAAACTGGGACTCTGAGACTGACTGACTGCCCAGCCAGCCGGGTATCTGTATCTGTATCGCATCGCCACTCCACTCGCAAGTATCGCGGACGCGCAAACGACCATGCGAAAATATTGCAACCACAAATCTGGAACTTTTTACACAAACGGTTAAGGAATCTAACCATAAACATCACATCTTTCGGAATTAATAATAAAATACCCAGTCAAAAACGCAGCCTTTGTTGGAAATCGCCACTTAACAGTCAAAATTCTATTCAGGATCGGAGTCCGCGCATACGATATCTTCAAAACACTTTGGATTATACCATTTTCTATATAGCAACTGCAATAGAACCAGCAAGAAGCCCATTTAAAAAAATCAAACAATAGAATCGAATCACACACAGTTGTCAGCAGATTAAAACTTGTTAGTGTTAAAACGTTTAAGCAAAACATTTGCCAGTTTTTGTTTAAGTTTTTCTTTATTTGCTACATTTAATAACGACGGTAATTTTTTTATAATATTCTCTACTATGGTTAAGTGTTCAAGCCAATTACGCTTTTAATTTTAACCACTAATTTTAAAATATAAAATCGAATCGAACGAACGCAGTCAAAACGGCATAAAACTTGTGCTAAATCGGGAACAAAGTATCTATGGCCACGCGTTGCAAACTCTAAAAGCGTACGCAAAATGCAGCGACATGTCTGGAAATGCATTAAAATCAAATACAAAATCTATAAATATTTAACAAGTGAAACAAACACAACCTAAAAAAGTCAAAACCAAATCAACCAAAAGAAGAAAAACACAGATTTAGTATATATTTTCAAGAGAGTAAACAACTAAAAGTGCATACTTAGTGTTCAGTGACAAACTATGATCATCAAGTGAGGCGAACTAAAAACAATTTGAATTATATAATTAACCAGTTAGAGCAATCTACGTTTTGCCACCAGCGACTGTGTTCGCCCACATTCGCAATTTTGGATCGCCCCAATAAAAACCACGAAACGTAGTCGGCCGAGACTTTCCAAAATTCGTAATTGCTGAAGGAAATTTAATCAAAATTAGCCAAGATTGCCAGCCTGCCTGCAAGCTTTACGTAACCCACAGAGCCAGGGAAAGTGCATCCGAAGCTTTTGCAGCGGCTCTGGATCGCCGATCGAGGCTTCAAAGCTCCACGCGGGGTATACGCCCCATCCGAAAGAAAACAGCAAGAAAAAAAAACACGAAACGCAGCAGAGGCAAGAGAACTGAGAGTGCAACTGCATCGGCCGATCGACCGACGATCGGGAAAGCCGAGCGCTCGTAACTTGTTCTCCGAGCCTTCGTGCACTTCCTGTGCCGCGCTGCTCTGATCGACGATCTGCAGCCACAGCCCCCAGCAACAGGCGATCAGTTGGCTGGCGAATGCACCGCTGATTGCAATTACTGCAGAGCTGCATTCCTGCTCAGAAAGAGAGCCACGATCGGACTGGATCGGTGTGATCTACTGTACTCTCCGTCGAGCATCGCACTACGCACATTGCACACTACACTCTGCATACTGCATACTGCACACTGCACATCTCGGTATCTCTATATCTCCGCCACTCTCGATTCTTCGGATCGCAACGCAACGTGTCGAAAAAGCGCGAAAGTGGCAATTAATTTGCAACAAACACCCATTGTAGTCGATAAGTGCGGTCAAGCGAATCTATAACTAATCTCCAGTGAAGTTCTTGAATAGTGCAAAAACGTAACTGAAAACACACATTCGCATTAATTCGCATAAATATAGCTTAGCACATTTTCGGATTAAATATCTACAGCACCCATTGGATACATCATCATCACCATCGTCATCATCATCGCCATCAGCTGCAACAGCACCCCTTACTTGGATACGCAGCGCCTGAGATATTCTCCACTCGGAAGTTGCAGCAACAATTCGCTCGAGTAAGTCGCCAACTCAGATTTTAAATAGCCAATACAGCTGCCGGGCACACCTTTTCGCTAAATAGAACAGATATGGATCTGTGATTTTTTATTTTTCGATTTCACAAAGAATTTCATTAGCCGCCGTAAAGACATAGCGTTTAGATGGTGACTCAAGGTCGCACACCAAGACTTTATATTGAAGGGCTTTGTGTTCAGGTTATCTATTGCGAGTAAAAATCATGGGATCGCGGTTTTATTTATCTCAGAAACATTCGAAACAGTCGCAAACATTCTCACACTCTCCTGGAATTTTGCCAGCACACTCAAATAGTTTTACCAGCTTCTAAAGTTACCCAGCGTTTTTAGTGATAGTCAGCGGCACCCACTTATGTTTTTCAGAGCCAACTTCCCAGGGTCTCCGTTTTCATCCCAAACTTTGGGTAACTTGAGAGACCCTCTGAAGTTGTACCGCAAAGTAAATAATTTCGGCATATTAAAGAATTCCTCTGATTGTTGCTTATTTTTTCACCGACCGATAGAATCGTTTTACTGTTGAATCTGGATGTTCACGTGCCGACGAGCCAACTTACCTTGTTGGGGGTCGGCGGGTCGGAAAGGGGGTGGTGCAGCGGGTGGTGCAGCTGTTGTTTTGGGGACCGGCAGACAGCGAAACCCACAAGTTCATGACCAAAAAGCCGGAAAGCGTGGGCGTTGGGTTCCTGTTCCACCCGAAGTGAACCCCCCTGGAAAACACTAGCCCAAGCACACTACTGTCCAGCCAACTCTTAGCTGCATCTGTGTGGGTGTGTTCGTATCCGTATGTGTTTCTGTATCCGTGCGTGTGCATCGGCATCCATAAATCGTATCTGTGTGTTTGCAAACTGACTGGCCAGTGCAACTGTGTGCGTTTATTTTAGTTAACGATACGACTGACGATTTGCCCTCATGCCAAAGTTGTATAAAATTTTACAGACAGCATCTAAGTTTTTCACTCAGCCCTTGGGCATAGGCATTCGGTCTTTTTGTTGTTTTCGCTCATTTAACCCCTTTGAAGGAATGTTCATCAGAGTACTTTTTTATACACAGAAGCTTCTCATGCTCGCATTTGTGTGACTGTGTCTGTGTGGAACGCATTGTGGAACGTCGACAGTGCATGCGAAATATACGTTGCACAGGAAAAAATATCAGTTATGCTTGGATAACTTGTATGTTGTGATTATTACAGGTTCTGGTGTAATAGTTTCCAAATTTTTTATAAATATTTTATCTGATTTGTTATCTTATGTGTTAAGATCATATATGTACATTTTTCTTTTGGTGTATAAGAAATTGCTTCTATAGGCTGAAATTCTTTTAGCCTATTTATAAGGCCATTTCACTTTTGTTTGTCTGGTTCTTGCTTTACTGTTTATAGTCTCTGCAGTTCGATGTTGAAGAAGATGAAGACTTGGTTTCCACACGCGTCAAGATTCGATTCTCGCATTATTTTTTTTCGCGATCTTCCACAGGCAGCAAAAGAGAACCAGAGAGAAATACGAATTTGTTTGTTTGTGTATGTCACTGAGAGAGCATGTTTTTTCGCTATTCACTTTGTTGTGCAAATTCTGCTGCTTATCAAGCTGTGGCTCTCCCTCCGCTCTTTCTCTTGCTTGCGTTTTTTGCGAAACTTTTTGCCTGCCCTGAGACCGAGATACAACGTATCTGTGTGAGAGTGACGCTTCGTGGGCTCTCCGCTCGCGGTGGTGTGCGTGCACTTTTGTCGCTGCAGCTTTTTCGTGGCTGCGACTGCGACTGCTACTCCCCGAGTTGTATGTGTTTGGTTTGTGGCTTTTGTTGTGCGACGCAAGTGACGAAGTGAAGACCAGAATTGCGAGCGGAGCGGCTACAGCCTCTGCTTCTGATTCTGCTGCTGCTGCCGATTCTGATTCTCAGTTCGATTCTCAGACGTTGGCGAACCGAGAACCGGTGACGTAGACGTTGCCGTCCGCCATTATTACAACGCGGCTGCCACACGCAAAATTGGACATACCAGCTACCCAAAAATAACCAACGCCAACTGCAGCTCGGATGCGAAGTGTGCTTGCCAAAAATCAAACGAAAATAACGCAGGACCATAAATTCCCATAGTTATATTAACAAATAATACAAAAAATATAAAAATTGAAATATGCTGACTGAGAGCGCGCGCAGCATGCGAATCGAAACGGAAACGTAACGACGGAACGGCGGGCGGCCAATTGTGATCTCATATACGATACGATCTTAAATAAAATACAAATATTCTATTTAGAAAATGCCAGGAATCTAGCAACAAATTGTGCAACGCCGAGCAGAGTATAACAACTAAACAAAATAAATACCGATAGTTCAAATTGAACGCAACGAAGTAATATTGTGAATTTCTTAGTGCAAGCCAAATACAACAAAACACAAAAAAAAGGTAATTTCAGTTTCTTGGCGATACATTTGCAAACTGCAATTTGTAATTTGTGGCTACGCACACACATTGGCACCGTCCTATATGTACTAAATATAAAATGTAAAAAGTGAGGGAGCAGCAGACAACAATATCGTATCAAGTGACTGTGTATGTGGGTTTTCGAGTGCCCGTGTGTGTGTGTGTGCCAGTACGTTCCGATGTAGGAACAAAAAGCGACGGCATTTAATTTTATATTATTTTTTCACTTCGCCTCGTCTTGCTCTCCCTCCCTCCACTCTTTTTTTTGCACTGCAGCCCCAAGTGCCCAACACATAGGTTTCGGTGTGTGCGTGTTTGCAATAATGTGCAAAAATTGGATAGTCTATATGTGTACACTGCGTATGGGGTATAAAATTAAAACGCCAAACAGCTGACGCATGGCGTGAAGTGAAACGAAATGAATTTAAATGAAATGTATGTGCGTTCAGGTGTTTTTCCCTGATATTTAATAATATAAAAATTGAAACGGGCGACGACAACAACAACGCCCACGTTTCTCTGCGTTACTCAACACTGCGGCTTGCACGCACACAAAGAAACTCAGTGGCCCCACAATGGAAGCGCCCCAACATAGACACACATACACATTCTCAGCGAAGAGAGGCATGCAGCATGGTTTTTTTTCCTTTTTTGCGTGGCTTGCACACAAGCATGTATGCGTGTGAGTGCATTTAGCATCGTCACAATCGCATTAAAACGCCGTCGTCTACCTCTTTGGTACCCCTCCTCTTCACTCCCTCGCAGTCCCCAATTCTTCTTTGGCCACCATTTTGATTTTTGCCTTTTGCATCGTTTGCTGCTTTCCTTCTTCTTCGTCTCCTGCTTGTCTTCCCTCCCTCCCTTTCCCTTATTGCCCTTCCTTCGGCTCCAATATCTGGTCGTAGCCGCGGTCGCCGCCGACGTCGCTTAAATCATTAATAAGTGAACTTAAAATAAAGAAAAGTCCAGCCAAGTTGAATCGTTCCTGTGTTAGTATTGTATCTGTGTGTGTGTGTGTTTGTGGCAAACCGGTTTGTAGCGCCTCTTAAACTGAGATTTTTACTCTGTTTTGTGGTACGTTTTCGAGTGTTGCCTTCCTTTGCATCCTTTGCATCATGATTTGGCGCAGCATGCTCTTGCTCCTGGGCTCCACATTTTCCGGCCACGTGTCAGGCCAATGGCGTCCACACTCACACACACACTTGCAACACAAACTAAATCCACACACATGCAATTTCGAAAACCGGCCGGCGTGCATTAAAGGGGGAAAGATGTGGGGGGTGGCTGGGTTGCTAGGTGGCTGGTTTAAAGAGGCCGAAAGCTCGCCTGCATTGGCCCAAAAGCTTTGAGTGCAACGATTGCTCTCTCCAAAGAGGCAAAGAGCATTGGAGAGCGACCAATTATTTGCAGTTTCTTCTTCTGTTTGTCTGACGCGTCCTCAACAAACCGCCTTGCATTATCCCCATGCAACCTACTCCCCTTTCACCCCACCCATGTGCGCATAATTTGGCGCTTCGCCATGTCCCCTCCTCGCCTTTGTACTTCCGCGCTGCCCCCAAAAGCGGCTCTCACTTACTTCGTTTGGGTGTTGCATGATGCATGACTCTTGGGCTCTCGGCAAGAACATGGCAGGCGGCCAGGGGGTTTCCATTCTGGGTGGGGGGCATTGGGGAGTCTCTCCACAGGGGTTGCCGGCAAACACGTTTTGACTTTTGCATTCAACTTGGGAGTCGCGTTAAGTAATTTTCTCTTCTATGTCCCTTTTCTTACCCCTTAGCTGGGGAATGTAGTTGTTTTGCGAAAATACTCCTTCTCTTCGTTCTGCTCATTAATTATTCAAATTGAAAATATGTATTAATTAGCCTCTCTGCGGTGATTACACACTGATCTCAAATGAAACTCAAAACATGTGATTTTGGATTATCTTAGTGAAACACGGTACCTAAAAGAGGTACTATAAAGGTAATGCATGTTCCCTTTTCTATAGTTTTCTCTAAACCGTTGCTTTGCTCTGCACCCAATTTATTCAGGCCACTTTGAATGCCGATGTCTCCGTATCCACACTGCAATCAGCGGGCGCCGTGCCATCCAGAGCTATCCAGGATATGCCACCCACTCCGTTTTACCATGCCACGCCACACCATGACTACACCATGCCATACAATGGAAAGGCAGCACGGCGGGCGGTACTTGGAGCAGCCTAATTTCGCAAATAATAAAATATGCTAAAATAAAAATGCAAGATACGCCGCTCCCCATTCCATCGTGGATATATGCACATCCATACGCCACATAAGCCCCACGATTCCCCCTAGAATCCAATGCAATTGAGCGGCGCCTGCAGCCGGCACTTTTCTAATTCGCCAAACTATGGGGAACCGAGTGGATCCCGTGCCCGGCTATCTTAGCTCAGCTCAGCTCTTGTCCTACTGGAACTGGGCTGGGGTTTTGTGTCGGATGGCTTCGGTTGGGTGGTTTTGTGGGATCTGTTTGGGTTGGTATGGGTTCATATGGGGGTCGTCGCGTAGCGCACACAAAAGCGCTTTTCCGTTTACGGCTGCCCGTATGGCATGTGTTCTTGCCTCTGACTTTTTGGGCACGTTTTTGCTCTGCTGGAAGATGCTATAAATTTGGTCAAAAAAACAGGCAAATATATATTTACCAATTTGCTTAAAAAAGGATTGAATAGATTGCTCATAACTTTTATGTAATTAACGAAAGTGGCAACAACTGGACAGGCAGCGCAAGAGTTTACAACATTTGCAAAAACTTCTAGGGGGTGGCAAGTTGTATTTGCATTTGCTTTAAAACAAGGGCTTACACGGAGTTATACCACGCAATAGCTACACAACATCTATTACACGGACTTTTTCAAACCAGGGTATCCCGAATTTCAATCCCCAGAACTTTGTGTTTTTTCAGCAACTACTAAAGTTGGCTTTCCACTTCTACAACTCTAGCTCCGACATCGACTCCTGGGGGCATCTTTGGCAGCCATAAAAAAGCATGCCATTTTCTTCCTTGGCAAACTTTTGTGTAATTTTCATTTTGTGCTTGTCGCGTGCCTTCCATTTCTCCAACCCGCCCAGCCCCAGCCCACTTCCTCCCATGAGCCGGCGGCTTTATGTACTGTTGCATGCCCGTCGTACCTTGTTTTTTCACTCCTTATGTTTGGCAGTTGCACAGCGCAAATACCCACGGACACGGATAGACACAATGCCTCAGCTTGAGCAACTGTTTGTACATACTGTCCGTACTGTCCGTCCGTTCGCTTGTCCGTCTGTCCGTTGTTGTCGCTGCCGCAATGCAGTGAATTCGGCAGGACCCCTTACTTTTGGCCCGGCCAACACGTGACTGACCTTTTGGAATGGAATGGCTTCTGGGGGCACGGGGGCTGGTTGGATGCTGGGCGCCATTTTCATTTGTTGATGCGGTCGGGCAGCATCCCTGCACTTTTGCGGCCACAAAATGTGAGCATCAAATATTGAAAACATTTTCCTGGCCCCGAGGCTGCACAATTTGTACGGCCGTGGCTGTGACGGTGGTTGTGGACCCTAGTGACGTGGCCAAAAAGAGCTTTTTTGGCAGATATTGCAATGGAGAACCCGCCTGATTGGTTTCTTGGCAACAAAACCCCACTGAACTGTCACGAACTTGTTTCTGTTTACTCAAATAAACCCGACTTGCAACTTATTGCCATGTTATCTTTGATTTTGGCATCGGCTCCTGGAATATATGGTGTACGCTGCCGTCTGGCCACGTGACTCTATTTAAAAGTTAACTTGGGATGCAGTTGGTTGAAAAACAGAAAAGTTATCTGATGGAGGTACATAAGTTCAGGAGAATAACCTTTAATAAAGGCCCAGATATTTTATATAATTTTTTTGTATTAATTAGTATGGTTTTGGCCTTTAAATAGATTGGGGATAAAAATAGATTCAAATCTGTAATTAAAGGTAAATATCTCTTATTTAAGCGCCTAAAAGCAGGCCGACATTCCTGTTACACCAGCTCCGAAATGTAGGCAGCCATTAAGTGTCCCTTCGGATTACACTTTAAATGAAGGCCGTCCTAATATTTCATTAAACTTCTTCTGTAGTCCACCATAAATTACAACAATTTTCATTCATTTAATATTCTCTAAAGGCCGGAAAGCCATGCTTTCTTCCCTGCAATCTTCACCGTTGTCGGCCGCCTGCGAGGCGCTTCCATCTAATTTGCTTGGTTTGCCTGCACTTTGCAGGGAATTTGTTCGTTGTC
This sequence comes from Drosophila yakuba, assembly GCF_016746365.2. NCBI lineage: Eukaryota > Metazoa > Arthropoda > Insecta > Diptera > Drosophilidae > Drosophila > Drosophila yakuba. Next base: position 7,286,796 of record NC_052530.2, read on the forward strand.
GCAATGCCATAAATTGTGCAACTTATGCGGCCAACTGGCCGCCTTCTAGTGCGCCCCACCCCATCACAACCCCCTTCTGGGGCTATAAATTACAAGAAGGCATTGCCACACTTCCGTTTGGGGGCCTTCATTCAGGTCTGCTGCACTGTCTGCACTTTTCACTCCGGCCCGTCTGAAGTTATTTTTGTGCCTTAAATCGGCTTAACTGGCCGGCGAAGTAGTAGTTGTGGCTCAGCTGGGCCCAAAGGGGGCTGAAAATCAATAACCCCGTGCAAGGTTGTGCTATAGAGCCCCATTGTTGTCACCGTTGTCCATGGCAATAACATTTAAATGGCAAGGGCTTCTTGAAATTCAAATGCGAAAGTCCAAACTTTAACACTTCCTCTATACGACGGCGAGCAACCCCAGACTACAGCCCTATAGCCTGTCACCATACGAAACATGGTGTTCGTAGTTTCTGCAGTCTACAAACTACAGTCTACAGTCTGGCTTCGGTTGACAGACACAGGGGCGGAGTGGCGGATTGGCAGATTGGCGGAGTGGCCAAGGGGATCTTGTAATTCTAGACCAGACTGCTGCTGCCGGTGGCGACGTATTGTCTGGCAGACGGACGCGAGTGACGAACAAATGTGGCAAAACGATTTATTTGGCTTTATCAGCAATTTTGATTCTCCTTTGTCTCCCATTGAAAAAGCGTCGCATTAAGTGCTCCGCCTGCGTTTGCGGTGATTTGTCATATCGCTGATTTACTAACCTTACACCAGGCATTATCTCTTGGCAAAGGAGACCGAATCCGAGTCCGGAATGGCGAAGGAGTGTCGGAATCGGGGGCAAACCACCCCTGCGAGCGGCTAGAGGGTGACTTTTTCTGTTGTTTTTTTGCTGCCGAGGGTGTAACTAACCGACAAAAGTGCAAGGGGCAGGATACGGCAGGATATGCCAGGATATGCATATATGGCTGTGTATGTATGTGTATGTGTATCGCCGGCATCAACATCAAATTTATTGAGGTAGTTGCCAAGCGGCTCTGGCAAACAAAACGAGCATGCAAAATGGAATGTTCTTTAACATGCAAAGGCTTCTTTGTTTTTTCCCCATTTTAGCCGTGCTTCTATTTTTTGTATATGCATGTGACAGAGTTGCCAGCGTCGGGGCAAACAAGCGGCGACTACCCTGTTGCCATAACAAACATGCATAAAAAATGATGGCACGGGCTGGAAAAAAAGCAAACACATAGTACGGCAAGTGGTGCAAATTAAAAGCGGTTTTAGGCCAGGGGCAGTCACCTGAATACCCCTGAGTACGGGGCCCAAGAATAAAGACTTCAATTGGCTGCGGAATGTGGCCCATTCCAACACAGGAGCATGGCAACACTGCGAATAGGGAATTCCAATTTATCGATATTTCGCTGCAATCCTAATGGAATTTCTTGCCTGGATGTCTTCTCCTTTCAACTGGCTCTATATCCATTGCCCATGTGTTTATTACTAATTTCCTCGCAGTGCCCCAAAAAAGCGCTCTTTCCGATTTCTCCGCCTTTCCCGCTTGGCCAGCACATTTTCATGGCGCTCCCCCGGTGTTTGCCCCTCTGCGGGCTTCCCTGCGGTTGTTGTCGCCAACACTTTTCGCAGGCAACAGCCCAGATATTTTACATACATATACATATATATCATAAATACATATGTCTATGTTGGAGCGGCCTAGAGAATGGGATGTGCCTTTGTTGACTGGTTCCGTTTGTTGTAGTTTATTGTAATAGTTGTTATAGCGCACATGGCATTCTGATGGCCCCACTGCAGTTGTCATAAATTTGTGGTCTTAATACTTGCACCATACGACACCATTTCCAGGATTGCCACCTCAACATTGTGAGTTCGGTAACCCTTCCTCAATATGGAATCGTAGTTGGCCCCACTGGGCAATTGTCAAAAGTCATTCGGCAACGATTTTTGTTCCTATTCAGTTGTGAAAATTTTTAGCCGTCTTTCGAATCGTTTCGGAACAACTACTTCTCTGACTATTGATTTTTACTCAAAAAAAACGAAAAGAAAAAACCAAAGGAAATCAAATTCTGAAATTGCCTGATACACAATTGCAAGCGAAATTCCAAGTCGTCTAAGGAAATTGAAAATTGTTACATTTTTGCATTTCGCGGTGCTTTCCTAGATGGAAGCCTCCAATGTGCAGAAGGATGAAGGGGGCGGCGAGGCGCTGACCTCCACGATCCTCAAGAGCCAATCTTCCATCGGGATCCCCAGCCAAATGCCCAGTTCCAGCAGTGAGTATTCTACGCCGATTTTGCCGCTCCGAAGCCCCATTTGCCCCCGATATCAATCGCAAAGTATTTCAATGTCAGCGAAAACGAATCGCATGGTGGAGCAATAATGCGAAATTCGCAGAATGCCAGTGAGAGAGCAACAAACAGAAAAGATTTTAGAAATGTTCGGGTTTGCCCATAATTCTTGTGGGTCGCGCTCTATCGCTGGTTTGCCTCTCCCATTCTTGAACGATAGAGCTTGCTGATATATTTTGCTGCTTTTGCTGTATTTGCTGTTTTTGCTGTTTTTTTGCACATGTTACGCAATTATGACTCTCGGCTAGTTGGGTTGGGGTCCCTCATTTTTATTTTTGCAGCTTGCTTCGTTTTTGTTTGAACGTCAAACACACACAACTTGCTATATATGTATGTACATATGTTCATATGTACATATGTATATATAGGTGTACGTGTGAATCAAAATAGCATTTGCTGATAGTGTATAGCTAAGGTAGCTTTCTATGCTACGGCGTGTATACATAGGTAAGCGTTTGCCACTTGACAACTGCGGAACATTTACATTTTCATTATGAGTGTGCCATAAATATTCATTTATGATAAATGACTGAGTGCAGCTGCAACTGCAACTGCAACGAAAGCGAACGGCTCTTGTTACCGCGGCTCAACTTAATTTTGGACGCGGAACAAATCATAAATATGTAAATGTATTAGGCTGATTCAAATACCCAAGTACTAAACCACATTGTATCAGTAATAGATTAATCAGCTGTTACCATGCCAACTAATACGTCACGCTTATCGCTCTTGTTCATGAGGCCGGCCACATCGCGTATACGCATCACGTCACGCACAATTCGCCAATCGCGCCTCCTTCCGATTGTTTACATTTTGGCCAACACGTTTTTATGCGGCTTCTTCTTCTCTTTCTCTTTCTCTCGCCTTTCTCACGCACTTTTCTGTGTACGGCTGTGCGCTCTTCTGGATCGCGAGTTTGTGCGTTTCGCATTTGTTTGGAGTCAATGAACTTGCCGCTTTGTTGTCTGCTCTCTCCCATGCTCCCTGCTTTATCGCATTCCCCATTTATCTCATTCCGCGAGTGCGTGCGACGGTGCGTAAGTGTAAGTTGCGAATTTCTCGTATTTCGCACACTCTCGCGACCCATTTTTTCCAAGCGGTCACAATTTGTGGTTATTTTGTGGCGTTCGTTCACCTCTACAAGGTGATTTTATAGGTCGCTAAAACTGTCGGTCCTCACTTGTACAATTAACAATAAATAAATTTATAAATAACAATTCTTGCTCTTGCAGAAATGGCGGAAGGTAATGGCGAACTGTTAGATGACATTAACCAGAAAGCCGATGACCGTGGCGATGGCGAGCGTACAGAGGACTATCCCAAGCTACTGGAATACGGTCTTGACAAGAAGGTGAGTACTTACTTAAATATCCCGACAGAGGACAAAGACAAGCATATACTATGGGACATGCTCTTAGGTCGCCGGCAAACTGGATGAGATCTACAAAACCGGCAAGTTGGCTCACGCCGAGCTGGACGAGCGCGCCCTGGACGCGCTCAAGGAGTTTCCCGTCGATGGTGCCTTGAATGTGTTGGGACAGTTCCTGGAATCGAACCTGGAGCACGTGTCAAACAAGTCCGCCTACCTATGTGGCGTGATGAAGACGTACCGCCAGAAGAGTCGAGCCAGCCAGCAGGGCGTGGCCGCGCCCGCAGCTGTCAAAGGTCCTGACGAGGACAAGATCAAGAAAATCCTCGAGCGCACCGGCTACACATTAGATGTGACGACAGGTGAGAGAAACTGAATTTGTCAGATTTTAATTACTGGAAAGCTAATATCTATTACTTATACCGAGCTCAGGTCAGCGTAAATACGGAGGACCGCCTCCGCATTGGGAGGGTAATGTGCCAGGCAACGGTTGCGAGGTTTTCTGCGGCAAGATACCCAAGGACATGTACGAGGACGAACTGATTCCGCTCTTCGAGAACTGCGGCATTATCTGGGACCTACGCCTCATGATGGACCCGATGACGGGCACAAATCGTGGTTATGCATTTGTCACATTCACAAATCGCGAAGCGGCCGTCAATGCAGTGCGACAGGTATTTAAGCCACCCACAGATCATCCATACCATGTACCACCAGCCTAGGCCCACCTGAAAGTCCCGTCACCGATGAACCCTACCCGTCCCCAAATCAGTTGACCCCGCTTCAATGTTTTTACGTATTGCTAACTCTTACGACTTATACAAATATCCTTTATATACATAAATTTAACGTATTGTATCCACATATTTACTATCGTGTTATACACATCGAAAGAAGTAGGAACAGCTATGCGGCCAAAGCAAAATTCAAATATTTGAAATTCTCCACAGCAAGAGCGAAAATTGCCGATTTGATCCATACCCGATTTGGCGCTTTTAGATCCGACCATGGAAAATTCTACAATTTCATTTAGTTCTTAACGTATGCTTACTTTTCCTCTGCCTTTGCTATAAAGAATTCGAACTATAGGCAACGCAATCTGTCTCACTCTCTCGCTGTCTCTCTCTCTACTTGATATTTCTGTAACTTATGTAATGCATGTCCCGTCTACTTTGATTTGTAATCCTGATTTACGCAAACAGATCTCTTCAGCGCCCAAAAATCGTTCAAATTGCAAGTTTGAAAAGAGTTCTCTCCTCTTCGAATAAAAGATTTGGCCTCCTCCCTGACAAATCACACAACCACCCCCTACCGCCCCTTTTCTATATCTGTTTTACTTTCTTTTTAGTTAAATTTTCTATAGTCCTAAGCCCAGCTATGTAGCTATCAACTTTTGTAGACAACTTAGCAGCGTACGTTCAATCTCACTGTCTGGTTTTATTTAGACGAGCATGACCAAAAATTTAGATCGTGATATTGGGAGGCAAGTTATGTTGCCGCCATATATCACCTGCCATAACCAGTTAACAACTAACAATGTTTTTCCTTTAACATTTCCAAACTGACACTCAACCGAAATACAAACCACGCAGCCCGCTTCAAAATTGGTAACAAAAACGACAAGATTTTCGTATCAATCCTTATCTTATTATTTTACCCCTTCTCCCTATTCTTATCTACCTTATTTGCCTTAGTTCAAAATTATTTACTAGTTATGATTTTACTTATTATTTATTAATAACATTGAATTGGTATTAAAAAGAATCGTTTTACCTTCCCTCCCACAATTTAGCTCGATAATCACGAAATAAAACCCGGCAAGTGTCTAAAAATAAATATAAGCGTACCGAATCTGCGCCTTTTCGTAGGCAATATTCCCAAGTCAAAGGGCAAAGATGAAATTTTAGAGGAATTTGGTAAACTTACAGGTAAATTAACCAAAAATGTATTTTAAATTACCACAACTGGAGCTGCGATCCGGCACTCCGCAATCGGCACTAAATTGTAAACAAAAATCCAATTGGCTAAACCAAAAACATTGGCTAATTGCAGGGAACAAGACTAATTGATCAGACTAGAAAGGGTCGTAGGGCTTTCTTTTTTTATATTCCGTTCAATTTATATGCTATTGTTTTGAACTCATCCTTACTATTCACCCCCACCTCAACCATCCAAACATCCGTCATTGCCATTGCCATCTCGACACTTCAGAAAGTAAAACTGAAAATTGAAAATTGAAACTTGAAAAGTGATCTCCCCCGAATCAAAAATCGAGACACTCTTTTCAAATGCGCTCCCGCCCCATGATAAAAACCGAACCATATACATCGTCGGATGCATTTCTCATATATGTTGCCCCACAAAAAGTACACTCAAACAAACAACGACACCGATACTGTCACATGCTCACATAGATACAGCGACACACCCATTTGCCTCATTGCCATTCGTTACAAGCTTGAATTGTCGTATAAGAATATTTCTTTTTAACTTATTTACATAATATCTCCAGTCATTAACTTTGCCTACGAAAAAGAACCAACCAAAAAATATTCAAATTTTTAAATTTTGTACCAAATTGTTATGCATTCCAAAACTTTATTTCCATTATGTTCTTTAATAATAATCACACCGTAGGAAAGCAGGCTCTTGAAAATATAAATATTAAGTATACGCCATGTGCCAGCTAGAAAGTCGATTCCCATGACATTTCTAAGGTAAGATCGAGTCGCATTTCACTTTCTAGCTGCACTGAGCCCTTTCTGTTAATTTCGAAGTAATTATTTCGCATAGTAAGTACTAGTACTGGTAGCAACAACGATAATCCACATCAAATCAACTGGAATTTAGCTAAAGAACAACGTTATTTTTGAGTAAATTCATTTTTATTTGGCACGCAATACAAAATATGTATACCGAAAAATAAGTTACTAAAGTTTAGATAATAGAACTCCACACCTTACCTCACCCATGAGAATTACTATCAAACACGAACACTCATTCTTCCACCATTGAAACCACAACCCCTATACCAAATCGATCCAAAATCAAATCGCAGTACCAATGAATTACAAATTTTTCATAGCAAATCAAAATTTTCTTTTGTTTTGTGTGAACTTTCAAACAATTGCAGCTAAATGATTTTGAAATTCGGAAAGGCAAAAAGATTGGTGTTACGATATCATTTAACAATCACCGGCTTTTTGTCGGCAATATACCTAAGAATAGAGATCGCGACGAATTAATTGAGGAATTTTCAAAACATGCACGTAAGTGATCCAAAAACCAACAGCAACAGCAACCATAAACAAAGCAAAAGACCCCCAAAAACCAACCAGCCCAGCACCAAAAAAAAAAACCACCAACCCCAATTGGCTACCAGAATTGGCCAACCCCAATTAATTGTACTTAATCCCATAAATGTTTTTAGGGGCGATACTTGCAGAATTGAAAAACGCATGGAAGCCTACAAAAAGAAGTATCAATTGGATTTTTGTTTTGCAATTTTCGCTTTTAAAATGCTAATACCCCGAAATCAAAAGGAATGAAATTATCAAATACTTCCGCACAAGCGACCAGATAAGAGGACATGGCTTTTAGCCAAGTTAAAGCCATGTTCTTGGGTCTATTGCATTATAACCTCTTCGTCATTATTCGCTCATTTTCCGCGCTGTTAGTAAATACAACAAAAAATTAATTGTTCTTTAGTTTTTTCGTTTAAAGTTCCGATTGTTAAATGTGCCCAATTTGTTGACATTGAAAACCTGTAGCTAAACAATTCGCTAACCAAAACATTTTGAATATTTTTGAAAGAAAAAACGGAAATACCAATGGAATAAACCTAGTTTTCGTTTTAGTGCAGACCTATATCACATACACATAGATTAATAAACGGCGCACACATACGATCCCGCCCCAAAATCCAGAAACCGAAAACCAAAATATGAAACAGTAATTCGCCTACTCAAATCGATATGTTTTGGCCCATTCATGTTGAATATATGAAATTCATTTACTTAATGACTGGAGACCTTAAAAATGAACTCATTTTACTCTAACTATCTCTGTATCTATCTCTCACATAAGCGCTACTTCCCCGAGCAATTGATGCAAACGAATCGACGAGAAACTAAGCCAAATTCAAAATCCGATATCCATATTTCGTTGTTACGTTATTGTTCTCTATATCTCTACCGATCTCTCTTTGTATCTGAGTGTACACACGTTCTCTATCTCTTAATCTGTCTAACTCGGCTATATGTTTGTATAGTTTTCCCGTTTTCGTTTTCGTTTCCATTACTCCAAACTCCAAACGAAAATAAATCCAAGCTCAATGTGTGCTCTACTTCGTGTTGTGTTTTTGGTTATATACATATATCCTTTTTACTTTCCTATTTTGATTGCAATATGTACTATATAAAAGCAAACAACAGCAACAGAGGTTTTTAAGTGTTTTTCTAAATGTGTGTTTCATTTTGCAATACTACTACTCTCTATACGTACTACATATCCAACTTAATGTTATATCCCCGCTCTCTGTGATACTTTCTCAAAACCTCAAACCTCGCATACTCGTACACGAAACCGAAAAATGTATTAGCTTAGCTCATTCAATAATTCAATTATTCAAAAATATTTCAAAAAGTTAAGCAAGCAGCAATTGTTGGCATTGGTTTTCGAAATCATCTAATTCGCTCTACATATTATTTAGAGATTCAGATTACGGACATGCACATTACCTTACACGGCAAAATCAATAGCGAAACACCCTTCGATTGTCGTGTAAATTTTGTGCATTTACTCTCATTTACTTATAATATACTCGATTCGAGTGCGTCTGTGTCCTATAACCTGTGCTCTTAAACATTGTCGCACACAAACAAACACATGCCCATACCGGTACAGATACAAATACTTTTTTGTTGTATTACTTTCGTTTCAATTTTTACATATATGCAACCAACTAACCATATTGCATTTGAATTGATAACACGGTCTATATTTGTACTCAAATGAATATTTTCTTTATTTAAAAATAAACCTGATCCCGAATATGAACCTATAGCTGGCCTATACGAGGTAATCATATACAGTTCGCCAGATGATAAGAAAAAGAATCGCGGTTTTTGCTTTCTTGAATACGAGTCACACAAGGCGGCATCTTTGGCCAAACGAAGACTTGGCACAGGAAGAATTAAGGTAAGACCAAATTTGGGATTCGTTTCGGATAAAGTTCCTAACAAGAGATCCTTTACCATTACCAGGTTTGGGGATGTGATATAATAGTCGACTGGGCCGATCCACAGGAGGAGCCGGATGAGCAAACTATGTCCAAAGTTAAAGTTCTTTATGTGCGAAATCTTACCCAGGACGTCTCAGAGGATAAACTAAAGGTAAAACCATTTGTAAACCACCTAATAATCCAATCAACTCCAATCTAATAATACACGATTACCAGGAACAATTTGAGCAATACGGAAAGGTGGAACGCGTTAAGAAAATCAAAGACTATGCCTTTATACACTTTGAGGATCGTGATAGCGCCGTCGAAGCTATGCGTGGCCTTAATGGCAAGGAGATCGGCGCCTCGAATATTGAGGTGGGTTCGACTTAAAGCATCTAAAAGAATCCTGGAATCTATTTCTAACCGCTTTGCTTTCAATCGTTGCAGGTCTCTCTAGCCAAACCTCCTTCAGACAAAAAGAAAAAGGAGGAAATTCTGCGTGCTCGCGAGCGCCGAATGATGCAAATGATGCAAACGCGTCCCGGGATCGTGGGGTATGTATTTCCATAAACATTGTTCTTAATTCCCTACCGGAACACTCTACCTAGAAACTTGTCTAGCACAGCAATACCTACATTACCACAGATTGGCGCAAAATCCAAAAATAACTAAAACTCAAACGCATTCACTTAATGCAATCCCTTGGGGGACATTCTATTTCGGCTAAATCCAAATTAAACATGTCTGTTTGCTTTTCAAGTCGCCACCACTTAAAGCAGTCGATTAATTATACTTATATTTTCTGTTATTGTTTTCTTTCTTTCTTTGCCAATTGCCCGTCACGCGAATGAAATACTTTGTTGTCCCCCCGCACACGACACCAATTTAAACCGAACCAAAAACCATAAACAATCCGATCAATCCGTACTCAATACATATATTGAAATGCGTGTGGGATTACCTTGTAAAGATTTGAAACCTTGTCTCCATACAGAAACCTGTCGCCGACACATCCTAGCATGATGTCCTTGACGCCCATGCGCCTCCAAGGGGCGCGCATGCCGCTGCGTACGCCGATACCCCGCGAATACGGTAAGTTTGGCAAATTCGCCAAGTGAATATGGCCGCATCCGTCGGGTGCGTGTTCTAGATGTCTCTCTGTATGTATATGCATAGCCCCCCGAGGGCTATGCTGTTTGATATTTGATGTTAATATTGATGATGAGAAGGAGCTAGTGCTCCAGGCGCCTTCCCTTTTGGGACTCTAAAAAAAACTAAGAAAAAATACTTAATAACTTTTGTTAATTTGATTTAGTTCTCGTAGTAGTCAGTTAGCCAAGTTGTTAGGCACACTCACACACTCACACACTCTTACACTTACACACGCCACTAACACCTTACATACACCACCACATAGCGTATTGATCGAGTACTCCAGTAACTTCTAGGTTTTGATTTTTCTAACAGAAAAGCCGCAGCAGCAGCTACTGATCCTAACACTAATCCGGTCTGCAGTTTAAGCCTTAAGTTCAACGATATACCTATATCATGTCTGCCATCGAACGCAACGTTTTGTTACCCTATGTTTATATCTTGGTTTTATTTCTCCTCGCCTCATCGTTTAAGTTGTTTAAGATTTAGAAAGCGTGCGCTATCCACTAACATTTGTATGATCGCCCCCTTCCGAAAACAGAAACCAAACCATACTCACCAGCCAGCACACTCCCACTTTCACTCTCACTTTACTCTCACTCTCACTTGTACCCCAAAGGCCCAAAGTCACGCTTAGCACTGCCCTCGAGTCCCTGTCGAGTGAGAAAACGTATCCAGCTAGATCGAGATTAACCCACAACCCACTAACCTTAAGATCTCCGACAATCATTGGCAATCAATTGAAGTAACCGAGTGTAACCATTTCTCACCGAATTCTATTACTTTTCCCATCTGACTAATCGTAAATGTTGTTTCTTTCTTATTTGTATACTCTCGCATTTGCAAGCTATATGTCGATGCTACGTTTATTTCTACAATAATTCTATTCTCGTTTTATTTGCATGCCCTTGTTTATTTTCTTATCGATGTTGTCGTCCAGTCTTACTTTCCGTTGTTCTTTATAACTCAAATCAAACTACCCCGTACCTCCGATCCGAACTCTCTGTGTCGCAAGTGCAGGGCATTACGAACACACACTCAATCCATAAGCAAAGCATATAGACATTTAACCTTACCGTTGTCCATAGTTGTTTACGATAATTAAATGTTGCAATTGTGTTCTCTGTGTAGCGAATGTTAAGCACCCTGTATACTGTTTGATGTTATATCACCGGTAAGTAACCATAAGTCTCGTCTACTTAAGCCACATACCGTACCGATTCGATCGCGTGTGTTAGTTTGACATCTAAACTATCAAGAAACCAACCAACCAACCAAATCCACCCACCCACCCAACAACAACCACAGACAAAAGCACTAATCCATCTTATCCCCTATCTATTGGAGTATCTTTTTGCGCTCAGTACGCGCCCGATTCGATGGCTAATTGGCAAATCGACAATTGGCAGCATATGATAGCTAGGTATAGGTGTACAGGTGCACAGGGGGGGGGGGGTAAATGTCTCCTTATCTCAGAATCCTAATCCCTAACCCCGCCTTAACCCCGTAGACTACGATTACGACTATTTCGGGTTCTCGGACTACCGCCAAGGGCTCTTTGCCAATGAGTCCTACTACGAGGACCTGTACCGCTCGTATGATGGGGATTACAACTACTATGATTACCCGAACGGTGGAGGAGGGGGCAGCGGGGGAGGAGGGAGTGTGTCCGGCGGTACGGTGGTTCCGCTCTCGGCCGGCGGCTCCCAGAATTCACCGCTGGCTAGTGGACAGCGATCGGCCAGAGGATCGGCCAGTGGTCCCAGTGGTTCCTCGAGCATTATGGTGCGTTTTAACGAATCGAATCCCGATTACTAGATCCTTTTGAATCGGTGTATAATTTGAAAACAGATCAGGAACACAACGCACACAGAAACCTAGATTTGTAGAATTCGTTTTGAATTAGATATATACATATACATAAATACCCCTTAGTTTACTTTGTACTTTATATTCCGTACTTTGATTTGTTAAACAAACGCTTCATCATTTGGCTTTAACTTTATTTCCCCCAAAATGTGTTCTCTTTGTTTCGTTTATGAAGTCAAAATTTGCACGTCTCTTGCTGCCAAATTGCACCAAAAAATGAAAACACCCACTACTCACCTACCAAAAAACACCCAAAAGCCATTCCACGCCCACACAACAGCCACAGAGACACGTGCACGCCCATTGCCGGAACAAGGATTATTTGTTGCTTGTTTCGCCCTTTCTCGCTTAACACACCCATGGAAACACACCCGTCATCCAATAATTTAAGGACTCGACGCACCACAACGCAATTGAGAAATCAATAACAAACGGTGCTTTACAACGCTATTACGCTTAACTTACGCTTATGCTTTGCTTGTACGTATACCCTACACCCTACCTGCTTAGTTATTTTTTAATTTTAATTGCACCACCCATCGCAAGGGCGAAGTAAACATTTTAAATTTTATAATAATGAGCTGAACACGGCGTGCTGATGTTTTAATTTAAATTAATTTCTAGCGATTAAGTGAAGCGCATTATATTATTTATTTATTGTACCCAACGCAACGCTTTAATGTTTAATCCAATTAACCGCATACGCTTATTGTACTTATAGTTACGTTATATAAAACAAATTTACAAACATGGTAAAGTTATTTTTTGAATATTGTGTCAATCGCAAGAGGCAAAGCTTTTGTTGCTTGAACTTGAACGATTCAAGTGCCCAGATCCGTTGTTATAAGTATATTATAATACCCAATTGACTAGTTAAATGCTCACTCAGTCTACACAGAATACAGAGAACAGTATCTATACATCTAGTAATTTCTATATAAATAATACATACTTATATGCATACATTACATCGTGTATGTGTACAATCAAACAAACAGTTTTACACCAAGAATCTAACGCGTTTATTTCGATTTTTCTTTTCTTTTCTTTCTTTTTATGTGTTCTTGTTGTATACTTATCTATATACAAACAATTCATTTGTTTTTCGGTACAATATGACAAAATACAACAAATCTTGAAAAATTATATATATGTTCGTCAAAACCAAAAAAACCAACCCACATTAAAATTGCCAACTCTATCTCTGCCACCACCAACCTAAATCCAAATCAAAACGAAAATCAACCACCAACTAAACAACCAAATCTAAAACCAAAATCTATCGTTAACCTTTCGATTCCAAAACCAAAACGAATACCGTTTTTCTGACCCTTTCCGACAACGCAACCGCTCCAAATTCGAAATTCTCATCGATTCGACATTCCAAATTCAAAATCAATTCAAAAACGTTCTTTATTTTGCTTACTCTTTCGTTTGATTCGAAATTTGAAATGACAAAAATTTGACAATTATCTTGGCGATCCATATATATACAAACACATTTAAATATGTTTAAAAAACATGCTTATGCTATTGGAAAACTGTAAACGAAAATATTCGAACCAAAATCTCGAAACCCAAATCAAAACGCAAAACCAAACCAACGGCCGATGGATAACCGAAAATGATGGAAAATGGAACGAATCTGGAAATGCAACAACACACTCACACACTCACACACACCACACCCACACACACACTCAAAACACACTCGTACACCAACACCAACTCCGACACACACACACCCCATCCCACATCGCAACCAATGCATGCAATAATGACCATGATGATGATGATGACGACCGAAAATTCTGATCACTATCACTATGATGACGATGCGAATGATGTGTAGGGAGTTGGTCGTGGGCATGGAATCACAGTGCCGCGTGGCAGAGTCGTTGGCCAACGTGGCAGCATCAGTCGTCTGGGGGCCCAAACAGCGCCACAGGCGGCGGCAGCGGCAGCGGCGGCGGGACAGGCGGCGGCGGCGGTAGCTCAGCGGGGGGCCACCGGTCAGGGGGCGCCGGCAGCAACCGGGGGGGTCCGTGGGGTGGTGCCAACGCGTCCCAGCGCTCGTGGCACCCAGCACGTCAAGCCGCTACAAAATTTACCAGGTGAGCTCAACAAAACACAAAGAACGTACTACTCGTATCCCAATCTCAGAAAAATACTACACCTGAACAAAAACAACCAAAATTAAGCCAAACCAATCAACAAAAAAACCACCAATCAAATTCAAACCAAACCAAATCAAACCAAAACCAAAACCAAATCGAATCCCAACAACCTGCGCCAAGTGAAATCTGCATAATCAAACCAAACAACTGCGTCAAACTTGAGAGAATCTATACATTGTCAAATTCAATTCAATTACATATAAGTAAAGCCAAGTAAAATGTAAACATGCATACGAAACACCACCCACACCCCCAAAACAACATGCACACACTCATCACGCGCACCAATACAAAAACGACCTCAACGAGAGATTTCAAAATAGTGTGAATCCCCTTCCAAATCCTAAAAAAAAACATTCACTTTAATGTCGTGTGTATCGCATTTGTAACTGTTAAATGTTGTAAAGTTTAAACCATTTGGTAATTTTTTTTATTTTCTTATCCAATAATCATACTTTTCAATTCTTTACCTAAATGTCACCTTGCCATCCTAACAGTTGTCCCTTTGCTGCTTACAATTGCGGTTCACTTTGATTTTTATTACTTGTTCGGCGCTGAGATGTATGCTACAATTTTTGATGCATGCCTTGCCTTTGTTTTTTCAACTCCCATCCAACTGTAAGCAGCAATCTACAGCCATGCCCATTAGATACGCCCCCCACACACACACACACACACACACACACACACATCCACACACACACACATGCACACACACACACATGCGCACACACACACTGAAACAAACATCGCCTATGTATATGGAAAGCCATTATAACAAATTGAGTAATTGTTAACATACGCATATTGTCTTGGATATGTAACCACCTAACTATATTTGAGCCATGTCTGTAAACGTTTATGAATCGATTAGTATTTATGTCCCACCACCACCACCCTCGCACAAAGAATCCATTGAATCTATTGTCACCTACTAATTAAGCGCCATAGAGAGTCGAAGAGGAGTCGAGTTGGATTAGCACACGTGTCCGTTGCGACTTCAATGTCCCTACCCATCCATAACCGCCCATCGAAAAGATCCAAAAAGACCATTCCAAAATTTTGACGTACGTGTATATAATTTTTTGTCTTCTTTCGCCCCGCGCTGATTAGTTGGCCTCCAGATACAAATAATATACTTATACAAATGAAACGCGTCTCAAGATTGACCTGATCGATTGCGATTGCACAAGTCTAAATATAAAAACTTTATTTATACATTTCTTATATTCTAGCCCATTACTTTAACCATATACATATAATATTTTGTGATTTTATGTATATCGAATTGTGAGTCTTGTTAATTAATTATCCATCATGCTTTGCAAAGCCAAAAAAAAGTAATGAAAAATAAAAATAGTTTAGTAACCTACACACACATGTATACCCAATGACCTACATATGTATAATATAATCCCCTTTAACCTGTCATACATATCATCCACACACAGGGTGACACCTATGCCAACTGAAATCGTTTTTATTTACTTTACGTATGAACAAATACTAATCGATTCGTGTATTATGTTTACAACACACACACACACATACACACCAACCAATTTTTGTTATAATTTTTTGCCAATATACATATAGCGGAAACCGCCAACCAGATCTCGCTTTTGCCACACTAAAATGTGGGTTGACTAACACCGTCTGGCAAAAGCGTGCTGACCTCGAGAAGGGAACCCCCCAACTTTCCACCCTTTCACCAATCACCCAACACCGAACACCCAACACCTGCTTCCGTTTTGAACACGCTTTACATTTTTGTGGCTGTATTCGTAGACACTTTTGCCCTCAAGGAAGACACCTTTTTATTATGTTCCTTTGTAAGAATGCTTCACACAGACATGCTCATTGCCATATACAAACGAACGCTTTGTTTTGTATCAGCAAAATAAAAATATATAAGCCAATCCAAAATCCAAAAACCTACAAATGAATGCAAAACAAACCGAACCAAACCAAAATCCAAAACCTAAATCTGTTTCTAGCTGGAGCTGCACTCAAGACATTCATGGAGGGTAATTAAGCGTAGCTCATCGACCACCTCCTCGGTCAGCGACAAGAGTCGCTCTCCGGTGAAGAAGCGTAAAGTCCATAGGTCCTCACATAGCAAAACCAAGTCACACAAGTCCAAGAAGCATACTCACAAGTCCAAGTCGTCTCGGCCCGAAAAAGAAAAGAAATCCAAGCGGAAGTCCGAATAAACCAAATTCGATAAGTGGGCCAGGTCCACATCAGTCTTAGTCCCCAGAGAACACACGCCATACATTCAATGTGATCATATCATCTTGTTTTCTAAATCTAAATCAACTCAAATCAAATCAAAGAATCTCGTCATTGGCAATGGAGGCGAATTCAAGAACACTCATCACACATCACGCATCTCGTCTCTCGTCAAGAACATGCAGCATCAATATCAAAATCCTTAGCGCCAGATCAGATCAGTTCAGCCCTGCGAACAGACCCCGAAAGTCCTTGCCAAATTCAAAATTTCCAAACTAGGAGTGGATCAACGCCCGCCCAGCACACTCGTCAAGACCCGCAACACTTACAGATACACGAATAACCCCGAGTCCTTTAAGTACAGCGCTCTGTTCTGCTTCGGTCCAGGGATCCATCGATCTGGCGGACGATCCCTTTTGTAACCCAAGCCCAGTTATCGCCGCTACCCATCATGCTAGCTGTGCTAAATGTTCCATGTTCCATGTGTCAGGCGATAATATCATGTACAATATTTTACTTACAAAAGTAACACGTTTGGTAACTGTTAACCTCACACACACACACAAATACACTAATGCACTAATACATAATAGTCACACACCCCAAACACCATATATTTGTACATGTAATCAAGTCCCAAGTCCCTGGCGTTATGTCGAGATAACACTATTCCCCGATTTGTGATGTGTATAACCAATGATGAGAAAAATTAAACGAACCATGATCAAATGTGTTGTCTTTGTTATTTTTGGAACACTCAAACGACCATCTTCCCTTTACTACTTACTAGCCAAATAAAGACACAAAATGAACCTGGACAAAATCAAATTGTGCTACTAAAATAACTAAACAACGTCAAGAAACCCCATTCGAACCGTAGACCAGTTGAACTAAATCCAACCGAAAACAACCAAGACCAAAACAAAGAAAAAATAGCAACAACTTTGAACCATTTTTGTATTAACAACATTTTTAACTCTCTTTCTCTTTTTTTTCTTTCGAAAAACTCCACCACCCAACACAACCACCCATCCCACCAAAAAACGAACACACAACGCACACCAAAAACCTACCGAATGCCGCCCCACACCAATGAAAATACCAATACCAAATCGAAAACCACCGATCGCCGTCACCAATCGGCAGTAGTCGGTAAACGTAAGTTCGATGGAGGTCACCAAAATCCGGCAGATGTTAAGCGACGTTACCCGAGCGGTTTAATAGGAAATGGCGGCAGTTGGGGCAGTTTACCGCTACCACAGCAACCTTTAGGCACCAATGGTGAACAGTGGTACATGGATACGTTTTCGGCATGGAGTTAAAACCACACAGCAACCCAATTCAATCAATAAAAGCATCATTAACGACAACAACAACAACAACAAAAGCAACCACACAAGGAAGTTACAGCCACAAAAATATATAACAACTTTCTCCGAGCGACATCCTGGAGAAGAATCGAATCCTTCGCGTCATAGTAAAGCACATAGCAACCGTTCTTAAGAACAATAAGTTTAATTTTCAAAAACAAAATAAGGTATAGGAACCGCAATTAGCCACAATTCAAAAACATTGTTAAAGAGACTCCTTTCGAACTTAGTTCTTTTGCTATGAACGCCGTAGATTTCGTCCCTCAAAATAACCATAAATAAATGATGAAACAAGAAATCAGCAATAGCAGAACAAATATGTCGAGTAGAGTATATGTATTGTATGTAATCACTAAATAGCCATTGCAGCAGAGCATTTTAAACGAAATCCTTTCATTTAGCGAAACCACAGTTTAGCAGATTCTCCCAAGACATTTTTAAAAAGCGTCAGCCTCACAACTTGGATAAACCAAAGTCGAGTCGTTTTAAAAGTTCACAAGTGTATAATGAAATTTGTCTCATAGCGTTTTTAACTCGAAATTGAAACAATAATTGAGCATATATAGCAAAACCTATACAAAAATTTCAAAGTATAAAATATATTTATCTATAACTATATAGAGAGAGCAGTCTAAGCCAGTACAGATTGATTTTAAATCTTAAGCAGCATGTAGCACCCTTTTATACATTGAAAAAACACAAAAGCAGGCAAATTCAAAATCAATTCGACTCGAAGACATTTTACTACATTTAAATGCGTACTGGAAAATTGCGAGCGCTGAAGCTAGATACATATGAAAAACATATATTGACAAACATATATACACGAGATCAGGCTCAGATGCAAGTTGAAAAGCAAAGCTTAGTGAGGAACATTGACTGACAAAAGTAAACAAAAAAAAAAAAATTATTAATTAGATGGAATACGAAGAGTTGAGATGAGAACGATAAGCAAATACAAAAATTAAAACGCAGCCAGCATTGTTATATAATGCGACTGGCGACGGCAACTGGCAAGACTTTCTGCATAAATTTGAAAACCGACTATTTTTTAACAACGTAAATTTTAGGCAACTTAAAATCAATTATCTGTCGCAAGTAAACAAAAAATATGTAGAGCTAAGTAATTGCGCACATACAAAACTACACCTAAACTCACTGATAATACAGATAGGCAGATCAAAATCGCAAATCAACACTATGTCTAATGTGACTAATGTCTGCGAATCGAAGCAACGAATTAGAAAGAAAACCGAACACAGACGCGGAGTCAACACATCACGAACCAGTAAAATAACAAACCTAAAGTAAATTGATTATAAATTTTTATAACACTAACGCATACTTAATATGAGAACTAAACTTAATATGAGAACTATAACTATAAAATCAATTAGCCAACGCTCAAGTGCGAATTAGCAGAAGACCTAAAACCCTAGAAACACTAAAACACAGCTAGGAATTCTATTAAAGTCCTCTTATCTAATATCAAATTCAGATTAAACTGTTTTCCCACTTTCCTTTACTCATCTATAACTGCTACGCACACAAATAACACTAAAGAGAACCCAGCCCTAAGATAAACTAAAATTTATCAAGCTGAATTGTTTAAGCAAACTTAAACTAGCTCCATGCCTACAAAAATTAATGCCACACACGTGTCAAAATGCGTTTATATACTCGTATAGGGAAAATTATTGAAACAAACTTGCCCGTTTTCTGTTCTATTTTGCAAAATTTCGATAACAAAATTGTTTGGTTGAACGAAGAACCCTGTCGTTTACGTTTCCGCTATTGCTAGATCTCAAGTAAAGCAAAAAGTTAATTAATATAAATAAATGTAAAAAACAAAAATATATAAATTAGTTTTAAACCTAACGAAAGAATACTTCCAATTTTGAACTCAAGTATAAAGCAAAATACAAACTGTTGGCAGTTGATGAAGACGCGTGTGTTTTAAAACGTATCTATGAACATTGTTCAGCATAAGCCTAAAACAATAACTTTTTTAAATTTAAATTACACATACACAGACACACACACACACACCAAACAGTTGCCTAAAGTAAAAAATAAAACAAATCGAAATAATGATGAATTAAAACTTGCGCAAAATTTGCCAACCAGCAAAGAACTTTAAATTCATAATATTAGCCGCAAACAATAAGAGAATATATACAACAAATTCTAAATGACCATAGTTAAGCTTAAATTTAGTAACACTCACACACACATATACACATAATTATTAAAGTAAAGTAAACTGTCGTTGTAGAGGATGATGAGAAGTGTGCGCCATTTTCTAACTACAATAACAAGAGATAAATTACTCAAATTTACTTCTTACCCAATTTTATTTTTGATAAGTTTCCTTATGAGTTTCCTTGAATATTTTACTTTTTTATTGAGAGAGCATTTCACGCAACTGCAATTGATTATTGCCTTTGAAAACGGAGAAATAATTTTAAAACTTTAATAATTTTTTTCTTAAACACACACAAACACAACAAATAAATTAATTTGATAAGAAAGTGAATTATGAAAATTCTATAACGCCGCGTCTTTTTGCATGCAAAATTTTTGACTTTTCGCCCTGGAAATTTCCACATTTGGTGACTTAAAACCTTTGAACCCAATTCAAATTGCAAATATATAAATATAATTAATTTTAACGATTTGTTTAATTCGATAACTGTACTGATTTTATATTGTTTTAAATTTGTAATTTAATTTGTAAGTTTTTATTGTTAATGTGTTTTTTCTATTGTAAACTAAAACTAAACTAAATCTATAATCCAATTGGCAAATTGTTACACAATCCGTTCATGTTTACCGATTTCGATTCAAAAATTGAGTGTGAAATTTTTTACCAAAATTTAGAAAACATTTCTTTGGAAAACCAAATTTTCCTGAAAGCCCACCCCGCCCTTAACCCATACCTCCCAAAACTCCTAATTGTGTTAAATATTGTAATTTGTAATTTTTGTTTTAATTTTTCGGGAAAGCAAAAACGTTTGGCAAAATTAGTTTTTAATTTCAATATTTAGTTTTGTTTGTGCGCTTAAGTTTTCAATAGTATGTTATATATATTAAACTATGAATATTAATTTTTAGCAAAATATTTTTACGACCTAACATAAATCACTAATGTTAAATACTTAAAGAACTAATTTGTTTAGCTGTTTAATTGGTTTAAAATCTTTGTGTATTGTGAAGAGGAGCGCAAGCAAAATTATCTTTCTTCTAATAACAAGAACAATAACAATAATTGTATACGTGTGTAAATTTCAACCTTTTACAAAAGCAACACAATATTGAATATAAATAAACAGAAATAAAGTCGAGAGGAATCATGAAAGAAAGCAAAGTGGACAACAAATTGCAAACTGCGCATGGAAACTGAGCGAAAAAAATGAAAAACTTTACATGAATTGTGATGATGCAAAGGCAAGATTTAATCATAATTACTAAATCTATATATACAATAAATATATATCTTTCTCTATAAATATATATATTTGATTATATAATGTATATGTAGGCGTAGGAGTGTATAATCTAACTTTACTTTTAAACAGACTGCGTACGTATTAAAAATTTTTAAAATTAATTTGTGTAAAATGTTTTAAGTTTTGAAAAATTGGCAAATAAAGAAAACAATAAAAATTAATAAATCAAAAACACGATTGTATTGTAAGTTGAAATATACACACTATTTCGACCTATTCCAAATTATTTTCCAAACCTTTTCAGCAAACAAAATCGTTTCATGTATATTTCAAGAATCGGCTTAATCAAGCGCACCTGTTTATAAAGAAAAATGAAGGACAGTGGCAGTGAATGCAAGGATCTGATTCCTTTGGAAAGTTTTCAAGATTGTTTCTTCTTGATACACAAAATAGAAAAAGCTAAATACTTGATATGTATGAAGACAATATCTGTTGCAGGCATACATACACACACGTTAGGATTAACATTGCGTAGTTCATTTTTGTTTTACTTTAAATTTATAGTTTGTGTGTGTTTTCTTGCTCTTTTAATTACATATATAACCAATTATACATGATTGATTTTATACCCCTTTTATAAACAACCCAAATGATATACATCACAAAACATTTGCATACATACCACACGTATGAAAGGGATTCATGCCGTGAACGTAACGTCGCCAATTATTACGAGATAAAAACAAATGGAAATTAAATAATACAAATAAACAATCAGAGTTTATCGTAGAGGAAGGCCGAATGTGAGAAAAATGGGAGAACAACTTTTACGTCTTAATAAACAATTATTGTTAACGAAGAAAATAAATGAAAAGAAGCATATTGTACTAAAATATTTGATATACATACATTTGTTATTATTTGTAATACGAAAATTAAATAAAATTGCATCCAGATAATGAAATGAAATAAATAAAGAATGCTGAGATCGTCGTCTGCTCAATTTTAGACTAAACAAATGAAACGCCATCACTCGGTTTCAACGCCACTGATTTATTTCAAATCCTTAGCTTATTAAGCTAAATTATTGTTCAAAAGCATTTGCTGCGGGAAGAGGACTTGCTCCGACGACTGCCGTCGCTCGGCCTCGTGCTAACGCTAACAGTTGTGATGCCCATGTCATCTCCCAAGGCAGTTTCATCTACGCTGGTGTCGTCCGCAGGTAATTCCTCGTCGCTGTTTTCCTCGCCGGCGAATGAACTCGTGGGTGTAATAATAGAATCTCCGTGGAGATCCCTGTTGATCATATTTCCCATGTGAAATGCAGAATGGCAGTTGTTGGCGGCCAAAAGGGCTTTTACTCGAAAGACCAACGTCTCAATCGTCTCCCGAAGGCTGGGAATATAGCTGATAATAGCAGTATTTTTAATTGACTTCGAATGGCAGCACAGTTGATGCAGGAAGCGTGTCACTTTCTGGAGCTCGTGCAAAAACCTTGTTAGCCTTTCGGGATCGTCACGAACAATAGATTCCAGCGCAGACATTCCGTGCTGAAGAAGCAACTTAAGGAATAACAGGGAGTGTTTCAGAAAGAGCCCAAAATTTCTGGGCTGTTCCACCTGCTGCACAATGCTGAGCAAGCCATTCAACAAATCCACTGCAGACTCCCACAGTGTCAATCTATCACCATGTCTATCGGCGCTAACTTGACCACTTAGGGAGTGAATAAGAACCTCGCACAGTCCGCGAAAGAGTAATGGGAAGTTGGCCCTAGAACGAAGCATTAATAAAACATAAGAAAAGGGGTCAAACAGTTTTCTTACTTTTTGAAGTTGGGGAAGGAACTCAGGGCTTTGTCCTTCGTATTGAGTATGCTGCATTGCTTAACCAACTCACTAAGGAGATCGGTTTGACTCGTGGAAGTTGATTTTTTTAGGAATCCCTTGATCAGCTCGTCCAAATAGATATTGCATTGACCGCCTTTGTCCAAAGTACCAGCGTAGTGGAACCATTTACGTCGCAACAATGTGCCACACAGTATCCCTGCATGAGTAATAAACTCTAAAAATTGCACTTTATATTTAATATTTAGTGCTTACGTAACTCCTCGGCTTGCTGAAATCTCGGTTGGCTAGCATCACTTTGTAAACTCCCCAGTTTCAACAAGTTACACAGCAATCGATAAATCTGAACCGCAGTACTGAGACTCAATACGGATTTCTCATACTTCAGAAAGTATTGAAAAGTCAGGGTTGCCAGCTGAGGGACACTTTGCTTCTCTAGTCTTTTCCATTGTGCTTTAGGCTGTAGTTTAAGCAAAGACTCTGCAGAGAAAATTAATTTTTTATATTTTAAGGTATGCGGCAAATTTAAGCAGCTTACTATGGAGCAGTTGTTCCTGCGACTTATCACTCCACTCGCTCCAGGCGAAGTACAAGGCAAACAGCCGGACGCACAGCCCAAAACACGATTTGATATAGCAAAATTGCTCTTTAAACAGATCCAGATTGCTGTACACATGATTGACTTTCGTAAGCTCATTGTCGATGGCTTCAGCTAGGGTTATTAGATGATTATTCACCTCATTTAGACATGGAAGTAGATCGCAAATAAAATCTTCCTGTTTGGCCAAATGCGGCTTAAAACTGTCCGCATCAAAGAAATCGGTCTGTCGAAAAACTGCTGCTTCAAGTTTTTGAACCACGTCTTCCAGCAGGAAACGTAACTCCAGGAGACCAAGAAACTCCCCCACTTGCTCATTTTCCAGCTGGTGACTCAAGACAAACTTCTGCTCGACCAACAGCATGATGATTTCAACTTCCATTGGCCTGTACCTCTCTCGCGGCCCATACATCTGCTCAAAGTCGGTCTTCATCTTAATGGTCTTGCACGGTCCAACCTTAATAGTAAAGTCAGCGATCGTTGTTTGATTACCACTTAAATCTGGTTCTGGTAGCGTTGTGTTTATTTTGGCAGCTGGTTTAGGTCCTGGACGTTTCAGATTCTGGTTCGAGAGCTTGACGTTGGTGAGGAATTGATATGGCGGTGCCACGAAGTCGACAGGCGCTCTAGCCAGGAGGGGCTTAATTCTCTGTTCGATACGTATTAGCTCTCCGAGTCTGGAAAGAACTCGACGCCGAGTAGGATGATCACGTTGGGATGCAAACGCACTGATCGACACCCTCATCCAATTGATGGTCTGAAAATAAATGCTCAGAATGTCCTTTTGCTGTTCCGCCTCAAAGTTGTCAAAAACGGGGACATAGTTGTCATCCTCAAAGAAAGAAGGCAGCACAATGGCACAGCCCAGCAAGGCATTGATATTCTCTAAGCTGTCATGGTGGCGATGTTTGTACAACACCCTGACACAGTTGAACAGAGGAGCCAGAATGTATATTGAATCACAAGGTCTGTAAATAAAAACCGTAAAAAAATAAGTTTTATAAACGAGGCAAGGAATTAATGAACTTACTTCGCTTTCGGTGATAAAACCAGTTTTGACATATTTATGCCAATATTAAGGACATCCGATTCAGTATTTACATTTGTATCGTCCAATTCATTGATATTTAACTGATATTCCAGTTTAATTCCCCTTAAAAACAGATAAAGTTAGCAAACATTGAAACAAATATTAACAAGTCACCAAATACTTTAAAGTCTCGGGAACATCCTCTGTGACAAAACTTGCCTGAAATCGGAATGTCACTAAGTCACAGACCCAAGCAATGAATTGGTAGTCCAAGTCACAGCCGGTGCTTCCCTCATTGCGCTGATTGAAAACCGTGGCCAGTTCTTCAAAAAACAGGGCTAAAGACTCGGTACTATTTCCTATTGATGACTCGGTGCGTACTGTATAGAGAATATATTAATATACAAGTTTAAGTATGTCAAATCTTAATTACTGATTAAGTTGGCAGCCATTTTGCCTCGGCCATCGGGCAAGGAATCGACGTTTTCCACGCTGGCTATAAGCTCGTTACGCTCAACTCCGTCGTTCTCAATGCGTGCCATTGCATCGATGAGCTGCACACAGCCAATTATGCCCTGCTTTTTAATATTATCAATGGAATTGATCAGCTGCTTTTTAACCACCATATCGACTTGCTCTTGGAGTTGCAGGCACGGCGATAGGTTCGGACCTGGAAACGCAACATGGCACAAAAGGTCCATAGCAACGCGGGTTTGTGTAAGAGTAAGATCACTTATCCTATCAAGCATGGGAATAAGAAGAGTGGCACAATTCTGAACATCCTTGGCGCTCTTTCGTTGAAGCTCACGAAGCAATTCCAGTGCCATTGTTGTCAGGTGCGGTGATGATTTGTCACAGGTAAGCTCCAAAAGCTTTTTTAAGATA
Organism: Drosophila yakuba; assembly: GCF_016746365.2. NCBI lineage: Eukaryota > Metazoa > Arthropoda > Insecta > Diptera > Drosophilidae > Drosophila > Drosophila yakuba. The sequence goes on from NC_052530.2 coordinate 7,312,348, forward strand.
TTTTTTTGGATCGAGTTGAAAGTCTTAAAAAGTATACTGCAAAAAAAAAGTCATAGATGGGAAAATAACTTATGAAATTTCTTTAAGGTTCGATTGTTACCTGTACGAAGACTTCGCGAAATCGGACACAGTGCGATTTTTCTCTCGCATAAAGTCGTGAAGGATGTTCATCAGTGTGGTAATGTGCTGCTCCAGGATGTGTCTATAGTGCAGTCGTATCTCTTCCAAAATGCCCACTGTTATATGCTCCAATTTAATGCGACGTCGAAGCTAAAAAAATAATTGTAATATAATTTAATTAAGTATCTGCAGTTATTTATTTATTAAGGAATACTTACAATGTTTTCGATGTATAATGAGTTATCTTCATTAACATGTATCAACAAAAGCAGAAGTATCAGGTCGAAGGAGCTGCACATGTGTATTGACTTAAGCACTGTATTTGTAAAAGCAAATCCAGCTACTTACGTAAATTCTTCAGCAGGCACACTAGCACATGACCTCTGGCATGCTTGATAAAACTTTTTCGAGCGTAATAATGCTAGTTCTAGAAAGCCAAAAAGTTCCAGCTGAGACTTCTTACTGTCGCCTGTTGTTGAGTTTTCTTCCCTCACAGTTGTGTGACGCCAGTTGAAGATTTCTCGCAAGCTGCCTATCAACTGAAACTGAACGAACTGAAACTTGATGCATAGGGAAAAAAGGAAGAGCCTTACGTCGCGCACGCTGTCATCTGTGTCTATTTTCAGAACGTTTAGCAGCAGCCTTATAAGATGCGGCAAGTTCTAAGATATCAAAACTTTAAAATAAAAATCCAGTATCAGTCAATTATTTCAAATTACCACATCGGGGCAGTGACCACTTGTGGCGAAGTCCAAAATGCGCAGTCGTAACTTGGCCTGCGTTCTGTCCGAAAGAAATAAGTTACTAAGAGTTTGCACCGTGGTCATATGGAAAAGGTCTTCAGTGCTGGAATAGTTAATGCTGCCACGAAATAAAATTATAAGATTATAATTATAATGAGAAAGAAGGCTGTAGTGGGTTTTCTATACCATCAGATACTAGAGATATCGATAGAAATTAACAAAATCGTGAAATAAAAAACAAAATCGAAGCATAAAATATTTTTGGTATATCTACGGAAATTACTTTACGAGTAATTCTGTTTGAAATATCTTTACTTACTTGAGAAGCTCGACGAACTCATCGTGCATGCTGGCATCGAGTATCAACTCAGCATTGGCTATGATGTCAAGCTTTGCCGATTCCGTGGCCCTGTTGAAGATTACCTCGATGCGACTGTAGATCTCCACCTTGTGCAAGGCAGTCAGGTAGCGCAGTTGAGTCAGCATCAGGGGTAGCAGTGGCAAGGGAATAGCTGCTTTACCCATGATGACTCGGTCGGCTTTAGCCACCTCCTCGATCCTGTTCAACAGCACCTCCACGCAGGCATCTCGCATGAAGTCGATCATAAGGAAGTTCATAAACATGCTGTTCTGGGACTGGTAGATCTGCTCCTCGCCAGCTGCGTCCACGGTGCAGCCGGTTAGAAGCTTCTGCACCAGCTTTGATCCGGGCGCCATGGAAGCATTCAGACCCGTCTTGAATGTCTCCATTTTGTCGGTATAGGAGGAGGCACTCGTAAAGATGTCACGCAGCTTGGAGACAATGGATACATGATCGCAGGCCATTATCAGACTATCACCCTGGTCCAACTGGACACCGGCTCGAACCAGAACCAGTTCGAAGAAGTTGTTCGGTTGCCGGGAGAGCGTGGCAATGTTCCGGTTCGAGGATTGCGTGCGACCAAGAGTGGCGGCCAGGATCGCACTGTGCTGCGACAGAAAGCGCTGCGTATGCTCCTGGGAGGCGGGTATGTTATCCTCGCTCCCACCGGATGAGGACTCAACTGAAACATTTGTGGTCGTCTCTGCCAGGCGCTGAAATACAGATTCTGGAAATGTGGTTCCAAGTCAGTGTTTCCACTTACGGGCACTTTCATGGTCGCGTTTTCATCGATCGTGTTCAGAGGTTTCTTCGAACGTTTTTTAAATTGTTTATACATAGTGCAAGTAAGCTTTACAAGCGTAACTCTTGATCCTAAATAACAAAAGAGTAAAAACAAAACACTTTGATGGCGCGTTAGCAATGCAGTGTGACCGAGCACTGCCATTAGATATTATCGATAGTCGCTGTGGTAGAGGTTTGCGTATTCGCTAAGTACCGTGGAGTACTGCCGGTGAATATTGTAACGATGGAGTCTTAGTTTTTATATATAAAAAAAAATTAAAAGACTAACAATTTGATCATTATTGCAAAGGAATTTTTCTTGTTTTAAGATTATTAATTGAAAACTAACAAAATAAACGGAGAAACCACTTTTAAAGCACTGTTTTAATCTTACTCATATAAGAAGTCTAAAAGATGTTGCATGTTTTTAAATTCAAATTTAAGTTTTTATTGAAACATACTCTACATAATTCATACAAAACTTTTATTGTTTTTTTATTTTTCAATTTATATATATTCTATCATATGTGATGACTATAAAATGTTCAACTTAGCGCCTTATATTTATGATCGATACGGAAGCACGATCCAAAAGTTGATATTCGTATATGTAATGGAAAAGCCCAAGGCAACACTAAATAAGATGATTGTGAACCTATTTATAAATTTAAAGCCTTTCGATTTGAATTGTTTAACTTGGGTGCTAGCTCTGATAATTAGATAAATAGATCTTAATATCGATTTTCAACTCTTAAAAGTGCAAAAACTCCATTGTGCTACACACTCTTAAATGTATATAAATATGCTTTATAAAATGGGAAGTACAACATATGTATGTCTTGAAGTGATTATGCCAGAAATTGACTTATTCCAGGACTATAAAGCCCCTTTTTTACCTAGTTCATAGAAAATCACTAATTTGGCGTTGTTTTCAGTATTGCTATTAAGTATATAATGATGAACATGATGCTGATTCTATCACTCTAATGCAGTCCAAAGCGAAAAATTTGCGATTCTTTCACAATACTGTGCTTCAGGAAACTCAATGGCCTTCCAGTTATTGCTCTTCAGATTACTAGATAGTAAATTATTGTTTTTTCGCTCGTCGTCTCTTAAAGCCCGTCATTTGCTTTAGAAGCTGTGAGTTCTCGTCATCGAGATCCATATTTGGCTCCCAGAGCCGCAGTCGTTTGGGTATGTAAATTAGTCCCAGTAGAGTTATAGCTGAAAAGGTAAAAGATTAAAAAATATTTGCGATTATTAAACAGGATCTATATCTATAATAAAACTTGAAGTCTTCTTCATGCTTCACTCTTTGAAACTATTAAAAAGACATGAATATGAAAACTTTCCATCTTATAAAATATTTAATTTGATATGTATATATTCCATATATAATATATTATGTAAATATTATATAAACATATTTTTATACTTGTGTATAGTAAGTTGAAGAGATAATAAAATTAATATTGTTGGTGTGAATTAGATGCTCATCATTAAAGAGTGTTCTTATAGAATCTTTATTACTGAATTTATTTCATTTGTACTCACAATTTAGCACACACGGGAAGATCACGTAGAAGTTAATGGTGCTAGAGCGAAAGTAGAGTGCCTCGGTGGCATAGAAGACCATGGTGAGGGCCAAGGAGCAGCCACCCATGCTGACCACCCTGAAACGTAGGGAAATAAGCCCATTAGTAGCGTCTAAGCAGATGATAATTTAAATTCACTTACGGCTTGTAGTGGATGTAGAGCGTGCAGTGTACAAGAGCGATGGCCTTTAGCAGGCAGTACATCCCGATGATTCGCGATATGGTGTAGTCCCCTGTGAAATGGGACTTGAAATGGGACTTCAGCAGCTCATTCCATCCCGAACTTACCCTCTATGAACTGAATGTCGCTGTGGTCGCCCATGAAGCTGCGTCTTTCTATATAGCTCCTGAAAGCCGTGCCCAAGTCCATGAAGGCAACGAATGCTATCCATCCTCGAAAGGCGTACAGCAATCGCTCGCGGGGTCGTCCACCAGACTGCATTGCAGCCCTACGGATCGAGGAAATATGATAATGTTCAAACTAATTAGTATAATTACTATTATATTTCTTATACTGCATATATTTGATATAGCATTAGTATTAGTATGATTGTCAAGTTCTCATCATATCCCTTCAGGAAAATAATTCGATTTAAGGGATGCGTTTATTGTAAAAACAAAACAAATATTAAAACGCTAAAATACTAACTTTTTATTACTAATTTGTCTAAAGTCCCACCCAACTTAAATCTTTTCTTTACGCATATTAGAGTTCTATATTTAGAAATTCATTTGAAAATTAAAAAAAAACCTATAAAACTAGTATGATAATAGTATGATAAAATTTTATTTACTCGTATCCAATAAACGAAAGTTCTTAGGTATATGCAAAACACCTCAAGAATCTTAGACGGAAAGTACACTAATTGTTGTGTTTCTAGGTTTATAGCATCATTACGGTAAGGACAAGCCAACCCAATCCCCAATTATGATGATATAATAAGAGAACCAAGCCATTAGAATAAACCCGATATTATTGCGTGTGCATAATGAGGCTCTTTATTTTAGGGGTTTCAGCCGCAGCAGCAACCAGGAACTCCAACCGAGCAACCGGGTCCAATGGCATCGGCAACCGGCTTATCTCCCCCTGAGAATCGCATCGCACTGGGAAGTCCCAGCACAACCCACCACCCCACACCCCACCGCACACCACTCCATTCCATTCCGCAGGTCTGGGCAAAATCGATATTATGACACACTATGCTGTGCTATTTGCGCAATGCAAATATGCAGAGCGTGATTCCCGGCTGCACGCGACCACGTGGACCGTCTTTTGGTGGATTCACTATTAGCAGCACCGAGCTCTCCACTCTCCCGGGTTGTTTATTTTCAAGCAACATCGCCGGCTAGGTCGTCCGAGCAACGCGATTTATGGCCCCGGGACCGGCTATCATGCGGTCCGTCCATAATAAATGCACTTGGTATGTGTGTATTTGCTTTCGGGAGCTCTCCTCCATTGACTCACATTTTGCAGAGATTCCCGAGTTAACCAGCGGTCCCGAGATCGTCCCACCTGGCGTATGCGTAATATTCGATTGCAGCACTGCCACGGACACTCTTTAGTCGCTCGAAACCTATTTTATGCTGCAGCGATTGTTTATTTTACTTTTTCGCTGTTCAGCTGTAAACGCGACTAATTTTCGTACCGCCGCCTGCAACGCCTTGCCAGCCACTAAAAGTCTAGAATGGGAAAGTTTCGAGCGAGGGCAGGCAGCTTTTATGCTTTCAGAGCTTTGGTTCTTAGAAGGTTCGTATCGCACCGGGGATACCTGGAGGAAGTGGTCTAAAAAGTGGTCGTCTACTATGTGATAAGAATTATTATATAAAAAATAATAAGTGCGCGGTTGATCTCTGATCACTATACCTCTGACCATTATAAGTGTGCGTTACTTATTCAAGAACAAATTTGAAGTGCGTGTTTAGTATCACTTTATTAAGCAAAGTACAAAAGTTGTGAACGGCTCCAAAGTCATACATAGATTTTTATCCATGTGGTGTTTAAATCAGAACGTTATATATAAGTATAAGCAACTTGTTTAAAAGATCAACAATTTGTCAAGTTCTATGGCTCTCTCGGGATGAAACTTGGTCTAGTCCTTGCCAATGTTTGCCTCAGTCTTGCGGTACTCGGCCCAGTCGACAAAGCCATCATTGTTCAGATCCATGGACTTCAGCACATAGTCAATGGTGTCCTCCAGAGCTTTGTCCGTGTACACTGATCCGGACTTGTGATCCTCGGGCTGGTCCGTTTGGCCCTCGGTGTGTCCTTCTTGGTGGCCCTCGGCTGCTTTCTCGCTACTGTCTTTGACTAGAAGGGTAATGAAGCGTCACATTGTTTAAAACTTCACTTGGCATGGTTAATTTGTTAGCTAAGCGCACCCGAAACCGGAAAATGTGTTCTAAAGTCTACAGTTATACTTGATAGAGGTACTAGATGTGGTCGCCAGTGATTTGAAATTGATTTTATTCGCTAATTCGGCTTTACTTACAGAGATTTGCATGCGTCTATATAATAGATTTCAGTTTAAACGGAAATGCCACACAGACGGGATTTCCTTCGTTTTTTTGCATAGTTTCTTTTTCTTTTTGTACAAAACAAACGTTTACACAATCAGTCTGTTTTTTGCTGCTCTAAAGTTGCGCTTAAAAATTAGTTCATATCGAAAAGTAACTAAAATTATGACAATTGAAAACAAACGAAACAAGGCGGCTGGAATTGCACAAACCAATTGAGAGATTCGCAAGAAATATTCGAAAATGGAAATCTTTTGAAAAAGTTCTCTGAAGGACGTTTAGTTAAAATTTGTTCAATGATGTTCTCCGATTGGAATGCTTGCAGCATGTTAAGTAAATTTAATTCAAAATTATCTAAGAAGTGCGCTTAAACCGTCGACGTGGTCCACGTAATTTCAGGAAGTTTTGGGCAGAAACAGGAGTATGTGTTGCATGTCACAGAGCGCGGGACGAGGACATAGTTATGTATGTAAACTGAACGGATCTGGGTGACTACTAATGAACCGGTTGCTGCTGTTGCTGCTGTTCTTGCGGCTGCTGCTGTTGCTGCTGCTGCTTCTCGGCTGCCTTTTGCTGCGCCTTGATAAACTCGGGATAGTCAATGTAGCCGTCGCGCGAGGTGTCGTCCATCTGCAGGATGGGATCAATGAGGGCCACCAGCTCCTCGTCGGAAAAGACCTTCTCCTCCACGTGCGGCTTCTCTCCGTTCGGCTGCTCCTTGCTGCCTTGCTCTGCGTGGCAATGAATTGTTATGGCGGATGCGAGATGGATTAGCATGAGATTCGAGCATGACCACAACCATAACCGGGGACAGCCCAGTTTTATTACGCATATGCAAAGAAGTAGAACAGAATAGTGGGTCAAACAAAACGAAATACAGATACCACAAACGGAACTCTAACCATCGAGCCAGTTTAAAAAGCAGTGTCTATCTTACCGTGCCAATGGATCAGTGACTTGATCAGCTCGCAGCCGTCCAACTTGTTGTTGTTGTCCGAGTCGTGCATCTTGAAGTAGTGGAACTGTAGCTCGGCTTCGGACATCTTGCTCGTATCGATCGGCACTTGCATGTGCTCCTGGATGTGACTGGAAGTTAAAGAGTAAGGATGGGTTAAAATCCAATCGAAGTGTGCATAAAATAAATAAAATTAGAGTGGGTCTAGGTCTCTGGAATCTGCACGGATCTTTATCGAGCAACGTTTAAATAATGAAGTAACACTCCCCGCAAAGAGGATGTTTCTGGCACAAACTTCGGCATGATGCTGCACAACAATTTTTATGAACACAATAACAAAATGTAATATATATAATATACTGGTAGACATGCGCTATGTCAGTAGCTTCCAGGAGATTTTTTACTTTTGTAAATGACTATGTGTGACTATGAATAGTTGGCTAGCGTCATCTTTCGTAGAACGCTACGAACTAATCCCAAAAACCTACTATTTGTTAAGAATAGAATATATTAATGGACACATAAGAAACATCTTTTCAAAACACTTTAGCATAACTTGTATTTACACCCGAATATCTTATTTACTTTAAACTTGGAACTCTTAATATATAATATATTAAAATGTAGATGGAAAAATACTTCACATCACTTTGGCTGTATGAAAATGTTACCATTGTTAATTTATATACTTCTTCCCTTATTCAAGCTTTAGATTCGAGGTACAACAAAATACCTCCCATCACATTAATGATTTATTTATGACACTTCTACTTATATACCCCGAAGCTCCACTGATAGATAGTGATTGCCAGTAGCAGTGATAAGATAGACAGGTACTTACGCGCGCTCCTGCTGGATGTTGCCGGTGTTTAGGACCTGCTGAGGTTGCCCATGGTGGTGGCCACCTGCCTGCTGGTGGTGCCCCTGCTGCTGCTGTGGTTGCTGTTGCACTTGCTGCGGCGGCGGTTGCTGGTGGATTGGTTGATGCTGCTGCTGTTGCTGCTGCACAGGAACTTGCTGATATTGGGCCGGTGCGGGCTGCTGCACGGGGACTTGAACCTGCTCATATTGAACCTGCTCATATTGCTAGAAATCGGAGCCTACTGGTTACATTTCTGCCTTTGGGCTACTTTCTCACTTACGTATTGCTGGGGCGGCACACCGGGTGCTGAGTGGACCTGTTGCTGGTACTGCGGCTGGTGGTGCTGCGGTGGTGGCGGTGGGTGGTGCTGTGGCACCTGCTGCGGCACTTGTTGCTGCAATATGTGTTGGTTAATTAACGAATGGAGGTGCTTTAAACAACTCACATAGTGTTGCGGATTCACGCCGGGAGCTACGCGTTGTCCGCTAGCCAATCCAATTATGATTAGGGGCAGTAGCAGCTGGACTGCCGGCAATTCCGCGACGCGCATCTGCATGGAAGTGCTGGATTCTGGCGGGGATCGGATCGGTTTGGGATCTGTGTCGGATCTGGTGGCTCTGTAATCACCACGTCGCAAAGACAAAACACACACGTACACAAATCGCTGCTTCTTCGCCGCTGGCCATTCGCAGCGGGCGACAGCTGTTTCACAGGTATTTGCAGACATTCGCCACGAAACGCATGCAGAATTACGGCTACACAGCGAGCCGTCATCAAGGGTATTCAAGTATCACATAATTTTAACTAGATTTAAGGGAAAAAAGGAAAATCTATAATTATGTTGATGGTTCCATTTAGCAAATGGAAAATGAATCAATTTAATAGGTATATAATTTCACTGTTCTTAACTTTAATATCCCCATAATATTTGGTTAGCAGTTGATCAGCTCAGGGAACACCGCAAATGCAGTTGGGCATAATTAGGGTATTTGGGGGATTCAAATTACGGTCTGCCATGGACACCATGTTAACCTTCTCTTCGTTTTCAACCAGCATATTGACTGGTTCAGCGCTGCTCAAAATACAAAGATTTGAATATCTCGACCAGGGAAATTGCTAAATAATGGTAAGAATGATGATGCCGAAGCACCCGTAACTACTGCGAGTTAATAGCAGTGCTTGTATGCGCCTCAGCTCCATAAAACATCGTGCACGTGTGATGGCAACTCAACCTAACCCTACTTATTCCATGTTTCCGCACAGGCTGCTGCACCCAAGGATATTGAGAAGCCCCATGGCGGCGATTCTGCCTCTGTGCACCGCATCCGCATCACCCTGACCTCCAGGAACGTGCGTTCCCTGGAGAACGTGTGCCGCGACCTGATCAACGGTGCCAAGAACCAGAACCTGCGCGTCAAGGTAAGAGCATTCGGTCCACCTCAGGGATTCTAATGTTGCATTTACCTGGAGGCTTTGCGTGACCCCAGACGCTTAGCCTAGTCATTTATAAATGCCAGATAAAGTGCCTGAATCGGACATTATTCCTGCGCTGATTACTTCAGAGCAGGAATATCAAATGGTTCAGGCTACAAATCCCTTTTTATATGAAATGCCTTGCTTATTCTTATATATTTCATCATTTCAGGGCCCCGTGCGCATGCCGACCAAGACCCTGCGCATCACCACCCGTAAGACTCCTTGTGGTGAGGGTTCGAAGACCTGGGATCGCTTCCAGGTGGGTTATCCCTTATACTCAACCTAATATAGCAACAATTGGGCAAATTTAATATCGTGGTTGGGCATCAACCAGTCGCTCCACAGTATTGATGATTTGCCCAGATAAAACGTATTCTCATAGTACAATTTGTTGGTATTTCCTCACAATTTGCCTCTCTGAATTCGACAAAAATAATGCGTCATTATTAAAACCTAATTAGCTTGCATAAAAACTGCTTAATTAATCATTATTTAATGCTAATCCTTATTTCCAGATGAGAATCCACAAGCGCATCATCGACTTGCACTCGCCCTCTGAGATCGTCAAGAAGATCACCTCCATCAACATCGAGCCCGGCGTAGAGGTTGAGGTCACAATCGCCAACTAAGATCGGCAGATGCCACATTTTTACACCTCAAAAAGTTTGGCGTACAAATAAAAACAAAGAACTTTTTACAAACACATTTGGCCAATTTTATTGTGCGAAGATGGAATTACTTTACTGGAATGTTTCGTAAATGGTAATGGAGTGATTCGACTTGCAAAGGCAGGCTAATAGTAGTCGGGAACTGGGGCACATGCAATCTTGACAAAGTCCGCATACCGCACAGTGCTATTGTTGTTCACATTGGCCTCCCGGAAGATGTTGTCAACCTCGCGCATGGACAGACCCTCTCCCCAGTTTTGGAGAAGATTGCGCAGCTGCCTGGCCGAGATGGTTCCCTTATTTTGCGGATCAGCTGCTTTAAAAGCCGCAATGACCTCGTCCGGCAAACTCTCCACCTTGGAGTGCTGGTGCATAATGTCCAGGAAGTCGGCGAAGCTCATTTTCCCATTCTTTTGCTTCAGATAAGAAACCAGTTCTTGAATCGTCGGTGAAAGACCCAACGAACGCATAATAACCTGATGGTATAAAGTTTTTGTCCATTAGTGTGTATTTTTCTGGGGTGGGCGCCCCACTTACGGTTAGTTCGTCCAAATTGTTGATTTGGCCCGAACGGGCGAACAGATAAAAACATTCACGGAACTCTGGGGGTTAAAGATAAGATATACTTTCGGAATGAAATCATCAATGTAGCGAACGAATATTTACCATCAATATCCTGTTCTTTGAAGTAACGAGCCTGTAATAAAGTTGGGAAGTAGAAAGTTGCATAAATACAAATGGGTAATGGGGGCATTCGAGTGGAAAGTGCAGTTATGAACAGAAAAAAGAATTTTCTGTTTAAGGAAAAAGTATTTGTAGCTCACCATTTTAGAGTTTCTTTATTGTATTTGCAATTAGTTAAAAAAAAGTTAACAAAACCATAAATAAATTAAGTAAACAACACAGAATGATTTAATAAATAATCGAAAGGTAGAACTCAAACAGGTAGTAGCCAGTGTGACCAACAAGTTGTGTGCCCGTTGACGGGTAATTCAAAAGACCACATTTATTTGCAGTAAGACCAAGTATTTGTGTGATTCCCACTGATTCAATTTTTGCAATTTCACCAAAACTTTTAACCTCTTTTAAATGGTTTAAAAAACAACAAAACTTTGTCCAATATGAACCCATATTATTGAACATTTTACATATGATTAGCTAAACATACTGCCCATTTAAGTCAAAATACATATATCATTATTAGCGAGTTAGTTCCTATTGGAAGCAACCTCTCCTAGATTTATTTAAAATGATTTCTTTACCCATGTGGGATACCCTTTTACCCATCCCAAATAAAACATTTTCTGTTTAATTTTAAAATGTATTTACCTTGCGACACAATTACACAAGTCAGAGCACATTGTTGTATTTAAATATTAAAACAACATCATTTAGTTATTGTACAATAAAAAATATCTGCTTCCCTTTGCATACAAAAAATCTGAAACTGCACCTGATGATCTTATAAACTAAGTACGTCCTCATCAAACAAGAAGTTATAGTATAATATATGCGTGCGATCCCCGGACGGCACCGCTTCTAATGATTTTGTGAACATCAAAACTAGAAAGTATAACTTAAAGAAGCAATATGCTAATAATTTGTGTCCAAATGTTGTAGATAGTCGAAATATTAGTTGTATTTGTGGGTGGTTAGGTCTGTAGTTGTGGTTGGATAGTTTAAGCGCTGTTTTTGGCTAATGCGCCCTAAAGCGTTTCCGTCTCATATAAACAAACTGGTAGGCATAAGTACGTCGGCACACTTGCTGGCTAGTTAATGCACATTGATGATGGACTCGCGACCCTTTCCAACGCCCACCCAACGCACGGGCACACTCAGCTCGCTCTCCAGGAACCGGACATAGCTCTGGGCATTCTCCGGCAGCTCCTTGAAGTTACGCACATCCTCAGTGGATGTCTGCCAGCCCGGCAGCACGGCGTACTCCACCTCAATGCTTCCCAGCTCAGCTATGGTGCCGGGGAAGTGGTCAAGCTTTTCGCCATTAGGCTTCTTGTAAGCCACAGCCACCTTGATCTCCGGCAGCGTGTCAAGAATATCCAGCTTGGTGACACAGATGCAAGTGTAGCCGTTGACCAGCGAGGTGTACTTCAGCAGCGGTATGTCCAGCCAGCCACAGCGGCGCTTCCGTTTGGTTGTGACGCCGATTTCGAAGCCGCGTGTCTGCAGCAAGTCACCAATATCCTGGACAACGAATAAGGATATTAAGCAAAATTTTTCGAACGGCATTTACTAAGCTACTACTCACATTTAGTTGCTCGGTGGGGAACGGACCGTCGCCCACACGCGTCGTATAGGCCTTGACCACGCCAATTACCTCTCCAATCGTCTGCGGGGGCAGACCCAGGCCCGTGAGAACTCCTCCAATGCTGCAGTTGCTGCTCGTCACATACGGATACGTGCCGAAGTCAATGTCCAACATGGCCGCGTTGGCGCCTTCGACCAAGATAGTCTTTCCGTTGCGCAGGGCGGTGTGCAGGAAGCAAATGGTGTCCTTCACATAGGGACGCACCTTATCTGCGTAGTCCTTGTAGCGGGCCAGCTCCGCCTCTACGTCCACGTTAATCGATGGGAACAGGCGCACGTGCGTGGCCACAATCGACTTGAACCTAAGTGGATGTCAAATAGAGCGGTTAGAATCTAGGTTCCCCGAGTTCCCGGCCAAAACTCCTCTCACTTTTCACTGAACAGGTTGAAGTCTCCGAGCAACTCGCCCACTCGGATGCCGTTGCGGGTAGCCTTGCTAGAGTAGGCCGGACCAATGCCCTTCTTGGTGGTACCGAGCGACTTGCCGCCCTTCTCAGCCTCCTGCATGCCATCGACATGCTGATGGAAGTCGAACACCAGGTGGGCACGGTCCGAGATGATCAGCCGGTTCTCTAGGTGCTGCAGCCCCTTGGCTTCGTTCTTCAGCACCTCGTCGAACAGCGAGGGCAGGTGAATGACGACGCCATTGCCTGCAAATGTTCATGTATTTAGTATTCGCAAAGGCACTGGATTCAATGGATAAACCACGAACAAACTGCAGTTAGCAGTCATGTGATTGCAGGGGAATTGTGATTTACTTTCTTTTAGGGGTTTCCAAATCTAAGTTTTATTGCGATTGCCGTGAAACGCACTTGGGTAAATGGGCAACTGTATGTATGTTTTAGTAAAGCAACTATTACGGTCAAAAATTTCCCAGACCTTCTTAGTGTTTTAATGCTTTTATAACCGTTCTTCGTTAATCACATAAGTTAGCGTTCAATAAATGTACTTTCTTTGAGAGTCCTATAAAAATAATCAAGATAAGACGTTCTTTGTTCAACTTTAATGTCACATAAGAACTGTTCTAACAGTAGAGAGACTGGGCTGCCTTCAGAGGCTGATATCTATAGCGCGAAGAGACATTGTTGCATAATACACGAAATGGGGAGTCCATGGAACCAATTCGGAACTCATAACGCCAAGGCACGCGAGCCGGCTCAACGAACGGGGTCGACGAGTTCCGAGCGGTTAGGAAATTAAAAATAATAAGTTAATTGCCTGATTAGAATAATTTTCCGCTTCATGTATGTAAGGCTCGGTGCTTTTGTGGCTGAGTGTCATAAACGATATCTAAAAGGCAAAAGCTCTTGGGGAATGGTTGAGGGGTTTCACTGGCTTTGTGCGGTTGGTTCTGACTATCTCGTAAATTAGTCTTGTGACAAACGATGACAATGCGGATTGGCTTGTTGCTCTGTGCAAACAATCCCACCCACAACCACACACCCTTCCCGCAAGATCGATAAAACTTTGACAAAGTTGCGATTATATTCACAAACTGGCGACCTTGGCGTTGACAGTCGGTGACGTCACTGGTACTGGCAGGCACAAAGGTAATATTCCTTTTGCATATCCTACTCGGATTTAATTATCTCAATTGCTTATCTACAGAAATAGAACAGAGAAAACCTTTTGTTTTCAGGGTCATACGGCGTACCAAAGTCGAAAAACAGCCCGACTGACCCGCAAGCCAAAGTCAATGATGCACTAAATCTGTGCCAGAAATTCCTTGCCTACATCTGACTTTGTATATATCGGACTATACATATGTTTGTACACATATAGCTGCATATATGTATGTATATATGTTGGTTCGATACATTCAATTTCACTTTGCCGCAGAGCGAGTGAAAACTAAAAGCAAAACAAACCGACAACAGACCGTATATTTACGACCTATACTGTATGCGAAAATTCTGTATATGTGTCTATATATGTATAAATAATAGATAAATAAAACTAGGGAGAATGCGGCGAACGAAAAGAATAGGGGAATAGAGTTTCATTGACAATTCTTTTCTTAAAACTCTGCAAAAATATTCCAATAAAAAGAATCAATAAAAATTAACCAAGAATATATTTCCAAAGTTTGGAAGCTAAAGCTTTACTGGTTTGAGGTATGCACAGATTTATATAGGATTCGGAACGCAATAAGCTAAAACCCGCATTCATAACTAAGATCTTGCACAAATCCTTGCAGATCCTGGCCTATATTTCCCAACCTAGCATCCCAACTTACCAATGACGGAAACGCACTTCTCGTTCACCACACCACTGGGCAGGAGATGGAAGTCGAACTCCGTGCCATTAGCCACCACAGTGTGTCCAGCGTTATTGCCGCCCTGTGGATGGGAAAGATTAAAAAATTGAGTTTCCCAGATATACAAAGTAGATCCAGAGGTAGATATACATAGGTGTTGATATGCAAAATTAGCATTATTTGTTTTGCTTTCGTCGAACAAACGACGAGCGAGAAGAAAAACAAAGATTGTGAGAAAAATAAAAAAATATTATATGTAGGTGTATTTTGCAAATTGAACCACACAGAGCCCATCGAAAGGGGTATCTACATACATACATATGTATGTCCCTATGTACATACGTATTTGTCCCACGTGCCCACAAATATCAAATGACAATAAACGGAAAACGTTTCCACACATACAAATAACTACGACCATTTCACGTAAGCACTCGAGAAATTTAATGTGTTTTTCCGTTTCATTTTGGCAACTGTACAGAAGTGCCTACATTTTGCTAATCTAACGAAAACTGTTTTCTATGTGAATAGACTGTCAGCGTCAGGAGAATACGAAATGGGAGATTAGCGGCAGCAGAAGAGTACGAATTCTGGAACCTTCACAAATCATTGCTAAAAACCAAAAACAAGATAATCAAAATGTTTACGCAGTGCCAAGGAGAGGGCTTATATGTAGCTTATAGTCCGGGTCTACGATAAGATACGGGAAAATTGCGAGATCGCGCACGGAGCTTCCCTTACATGCCCCGGATCGAGTTCCCGTCCGTGGACCCTGACCTTTCGCGACGCAAAATGCGAAATTCAGAACAGAGGGAACATACATATACATATGTAGTATGTATAATAATGCTCCAGTCAATAATCGCCGCAAGGGGCGTGTCAGTCGTGTGACTCAATGCGATTATCAACTGGCGATGGTATTATATAAGGAAACTGATAAGACTTCGATTCCCCTAAAACACTAGGTTGGAATCCGCTCTTGGCCGCATATCGTCCATTGAACTGCGTAGATGCTTCCGAGAAATCAACAAGTGGCCGGACATAAACAACCCGCTATAAGCAGGCAATTCCCTAATCCCACGGATGCTTGTATAGCCCTCCCAAAGTTCTGAAAACTAGAGATTATTCTGCACGATTGCATTTCCAGAGGGGCTCTACGAGCTCATTCTTCTGAATGATGTTGGCGGTTATGTAAACCAGCACAGATGTGTGAAAGAGGGACGGGGATAGGAATTAACGTCAGGCACGAAAGAGACGGCCAGCACCAGTGACGAATTCTGCTGCGCCAGCATTGTTGGCAGACTTGCTGACGGAATACAAGTGCTGTAGGCTATTGGTTAGCAGAAAATTTGTTGGCGGGAAATGCATAATTTGTAAATCAGTGAGAATTTGCTGACTTCTGTTTAAAGAACTCAGCACTAAAGTAGATATTGATATTTATTACGTTGCATAAGAAGTAATTTTTCTGGCTTAAAGATATCGCAAAAATAATCTACCTGCCTTTTAAACCCGAATGCGAGTAAAACTTAATTTAAAGTTCACTTAATGAGTTACATTAGTTAGTAAGACAAAGAATCGAAAGCTATAGTAAGAAATCCAGATTTAAGCGGCATGCTACTCTCTTTTTCACTTCATGGACATAATATTCATTATTTTAGGAAAACCCATCAGAACAAAACAAAATTAATCTGTAAAGTAGCTATTTTCATTTTAAAATAGTTTGGTCCAGAGATCTTTTTGACTTAATAATGCTAACTACTCGTACACCTGTCAACTATGCTAGTTCCTGACCTCTGAAACAAGCCAGATTTTGCGAGAAATCCGCTGCGCCGGCAGCAATGCGGCATACAGACCAACACATGGGAACGCCAATGGAAGTAAAAGGTGGAGCAGAGGAGAGTGCACGGGGAGAGGAGCACACATGCGCGCTCTGCACGAACACTTGGACAAACAGGCTCACGGGCGGACGCACACAGACGCAGCCACATGGCGGGATGGCAGAATTGATAAATACAAATGAAAAAGCATGCGGCGGCGGCGGCCGAAAAGAGCGATAGTGAGACTGTCGGGTTGGAAAAAGGTGGCTCATCTGGTGAAATACGCAGATGCTGGCTAGGTGACTGGGTTACTGGGCGCCTAGATTTAGATGTCCTTGGGCAAGGATATCGCACGTTATCAATGGCGGTTTTCCCGATTTGACCATTATTCCGGATACGCCATGTTCTCACCTGACACCTGCAGACGATGTCCACATCGGAGGCCAGCATGTCCACCACTTTGCCCTTGCCCTCGTCGCCCCACTGGGCGCCCAGGACGACATCCACCTTCGACTTGTACATCTTGGTGCGGCCCTGGTGCAGCTGCTCGTAGTGCGTGCCGTTGGTGGCGCTGGTTGACATTTCCCCGGAGTGGAACAGAACGGATCAGATCGGATCGGAGCACGGACACGGATCTCGGGCACTTGGAAGTCGTTCGCGAACACGTTGTGATTATTCTCTGCTGGCTGCGCTCCACCAGCATTTGGCTATAAAGCAAACAGAGAGTGGCCTGGTGCGGGCGGACGGTCCTACTGCGCGCGCCATTTGCGCCCGCCGCACGGCATGGTAACACTAAACGCGTTGCGTGGGTGGAGTGTTACGGTCATATTGCAGTCCTTATTGTTTACGCACATTTTTATATATATATTTGAAGAGATGTTTTGCATTTAAAAAGAGGATTTCAGATCTCTCACGTCTTTATGTTTTAACTGTTTTTTAATATATTATATCTTATTATTCATATCCTTATCATTCAATGTCATATTTGAGTGCATGTTAAGTTCGTAAATTTATGAATTTATGTAAAAAGATTATTAAAACTGTTTAAAATCATTTAAATCAATAATCATTTATATCAATTTGTTTATAATTAATTTTGATAAGGATTTTATGCAAAAAGAATTTTGAGAGTTTGAGAATGATTTAACAAATTAAACCCAGCTTTTCAAATAATTAAACCGTACTAGCTGTCTACAAACACAAAAGATTCATTAAAACAGTATGAAAACTAATGACTCACATTTGAAAAGTGGTTATTTATCATTACCAAACGAAGCATGGTTACGGTCACACTACAGGGATCAGCTGTTAGCGGCCGCATTAGTTTGTTTATTCTATTTTGTTTGACCATGTCGGAAGCAGATGAAAAGTGTCATTTGTAAGTAGACAACTAGTAATAATAATAATACTTGTTCTATATATAATAAATCTCCTGCAGCTGCCGGGAGGTGTCCTTCAAGTACACTTGTCCCAAGTGCAATGCTTTGTACTGCAGTGTGGGATGCTACAAGTCCAAGGAGCACCTAAAATGCTCCGAGGCTTTCTACAAGTCCTGCATTCAGGATGAACTGACCCAAAACACGGTAACGCAGGAAAGCCAGGAGGACATGCGGAAAATATACGATATACTAAAGAGGATGAGAGAGACGGACAGTGGCTTCAATCCCCAGGACTTTGATACAGATGGCCTGGAGAATTCTTTGGATTCAGATGAAGGAGAGCCAGAAGAAGATGATGCAGAAGAAAACGTCGCCGAAGGGCATATACTTGATGAAGATGCGGAGGAAGACATTGCAACTCGACTGAAAGGCGTTGATATCAACGATGCGGATGAAGTTTGGAGCAGGCTAACTACGGAGGAGCAAGAGGAGTTCCAGAAACTAATCACCAATGGGGATATAATGAAGCTTATGCCAGACTACAAACCCTGGTGGCTCAAGCCGAAGAACTCTAAGATTGTGATTATACCTACACCCGAAGAGGCTGCCAAGAAAGAAAGCTCTGTTCCCGAAATTTGCAAGAGCATTGCCAAATTCTCCGATATATGCAAGAAAACTCCTTCGCCGTGCCTGCACTACAATTTGTGGAACATCCTTAGCGCCTATGCTTGTGTGGCTCGTTTTTTTGGCGGCGAACAGAGAACAAATGCCAGTGAAGCGGTGGCCCATCTTGTGAATCTCAGCGCCTCCCTGAAGTACGGCACCAACTTTGAGGATGCTGAGGACGCCATTGTCTCTGTCGAGATGGAGGCCATTACCACGGGAAATGGTCCGGCGGGTGCTGCTGCAGTTGGAAGTGCTGCAGCAGGAGCTAATTTCCTCGTCGAGAACAGAGAGCAACTGCAGCAGGATGCCCGTCAGTTGATGGCTACGAAGGATCACAAGTTGGCCGCCCTTAGCGATGTGCTCCATTTACTACAGCAGACGAAGGCAATGAGTCGCCGACAGAATGTCCAGGAAGCGGAGTTCCAGAAGCTATTTGCTTTGGCCAGCGGAAGTGTGCAATTGGATCGCACCAAACTGGCTCAACTGGTTCGGAAAATGGAGTTCATGCTGGCGTATGTGGCGCGGGAAGAGGTCCTTTAAATAATCCTTCAGAATATACATTTCGAAATTGCTTCTGGTTTTAAATTATCCTCAAAGATAAAAGCGGTCTTTGTCATTTTAGCTCTTTTGGGTTTTTTCTGCAGTTCATAATAAGAAGAAACGTAAGTATTGCACCGATTGGTATTTGAATATTTTATTGTATTTAGGAATTCAAATACAACTAACGAAAATTAGTTAAATTGGTCAATGATAACATCTTCTTGATTTTAAATGGAGGTAGAGGGAAGAGTGTAATTCCTTTGTAATTTAAATTCAATTATATTTTTTGGGTGCTATTCTATAAGTAATTTCGAAATTACAATTGAACGCGTTCGTTTATATTGAAAAATGCATTAAGCGGCTTTAATTTTTGTTTGATTTCTTGTTCGATTACAAAAGTACTAGAGAAAATAGGCGCAAGCACCAACCAAAACGAAAATTTCGTTATAAACTTCACCAATTTCTTTGGTTAATTTCATGCTAAATCACCCTGCACATGGGAATCATTAAACTTGGCCATGTTAATACAGTATTACATTTTTCTTTTTGTTGTATCAAATATCACTACCTAAAAAATAAAACTAAATTTAAATGTCCATGTTATTTAAGATCGATCTATGGGAATAAAAAAAATTTTTTAAATGGTCACCCTACAATTGTTAAGTGCTTTCTTCAACCAATCAAAAAACCACAGACGTCTTAAAAATTAATTTGTATTTTAAATAACATTCGGTATTTTTTTGGTAGTTATTAAACAGTATTTGCAGCTAGCCGCGAGGTAAATTTTAATTGTCACAAAACGGTCATACCGTACATAGTTTTTTAGTTGGCGATTCCAGACACACACTCAAGTTGCAGTGCTTTTTTACGCTATTTTGTTATTGGTAGGTTGTCGCTCTGTTTCGGAATTAGCAAGTGCCAGAGACCTAAAGCCAAGGATTATTTAATAACCGATTTAAATGCAATGCAGCTGCAACATCAGCAACAACAAAACCGATCGCAGTTTAGAACATTTCGTGTAAACGCGTTTGGGTGTAGCGGAATTTCGCTTCCCGTGTGTTTCTGTGTGTGTGTGTGTGACCTAGCCGAGCGTGTGTGCGTGTCGGTGTGCGTCTGGCAACAACAAAATCCAATCGGCCAGCAAGTGTTCTTCGTACGCTCCGCCTGCTAAAAATTAGTGCACAGCGAAAGCATTTTAATCGCAGCGCCCAAGAAGACCTTATGTAAGGTGTGCTGGAAAACGATGCAAATATTTACAGTAAAAACGGTCGAGACAAGTTCAATCTCAAAGATAAACGAGTTTCTCGATAGGGTGGTGGAGGGGGACTTCTTATCGCCTAAGTGTGCGACGTGTTAGTTTAGATGTGCATGTGTATATGTATATGTGTGCGTTTGTGAGAGCGCCGTAAAGTTGCTTATCTATCTCCACAAATATGCGAAGTATGCGTCAACCTGTTTGTAAACTTTCTGCTGGCCATTTTCACTCACAAAACACGAAAATCGCACAAACCCGCGATCCTATATTTATATTTATAGCCGATGATGGGGGAAACCCGTAAGCGCATCGTGCGCCGATGACGCCCAAATCAAGTCAACCCGAGATTCAAGATTCCAGAATCTTCAGCCTTAACATCAGTCGTCAGCCATCTACATATGTGTGTAGATTATTACATTCCAGCAGAGGTTATTATACATATATAAACAAGAAAGCATGTATATGACCGGTCAATGCTGCTGAGAATTTAACCGTTATTCACCATAGGGGTGTGTGCGAGTGGAACTCAAACCACTGCATTGTTTACAAACAGCTGATGCAGGGAGACTCCACCGATAAGATACCCACTTTTCCCATCGCAAAGTATTAAAACATGTAGCATGCTACACAGAAAGAATTGAATTCTGAAATGTTGTCACAATACGATTCATGTTACATCTCAAACTCAAATATTAGTACCTCATTTTAGTAGGCTAGAAAGTTATTCAAATTGTTTGGATGCCAACAGGGGATGCAGGACAATTACCTTGATAAGATGTACAGAGAGAAAACATTATCTGTGTTTCGTAAAAAAATTAATTAAAATTGAAACTTAACGCTTATTAAATTTATAAAATGAAAAATTAGTGTAAATAACGTCGAGATGTTGAACTTCCTTGTTTGCACTTCCACTCGACTATAGTTCTCTCTTGTTAGTAATAATTTGGTCAATTTTTAACTTATTGAAATTTCCTAAATTTCTTAGTATTCCAATTTTAAAATAATAAACAGATAAATATGAACTATTCGCAGAGTAGCCTGCAAAGTTTCACAATGAGTCAGGGGTGATAAGTCCAGTCCTTATCAATGGGGACACTCGGCGAAACCGTCAAGAAATACGGTCGTTGATAAAGCTCCAATAATTAAACTTCTGCCTGTTGCATCAATGAGAAGGAATTTCTTAATCGAAACAAATTGGGCAAACAAGAAATTTACTCAGAGACTCGTTTGGGTTCACTATAGTATATCGTTTAACAAACGATTTGTTGGTCTTAGCCAAACACTATAAAAATACAAGTTTGCATATAAACAAAGAGCTTTTTGTTGTTGCTGCTGTGTGGAAGTTTTTTATGGCCGCCATGGCAGTGTCTATATACGTAACCAGAACTCATATTTTACGATTATTGCGCTTAAGCCCCTCGTGTGTGATTGATTAATATTAATTGGAACCCACAGGAAATGTCCCACCATAGCGATGATCAGCTCCTGCAGGCTGGAAGCGATTCCTTCTGGGAGCCCGGCAACTATAAACGCACCACCAAGCGGATCGAGGATGGTTACAAGTGAGTGGAGAGACTTTATTACCAAAATGTCGTCAAATTCCTTCATAAGACACAATTGGCTTTATATTCAAAAACATATGCGTAGCTGCAATACATTCGTTTTTTAACGTTTCTGTAATACCAATTGGTATTGGTATATGATAGTAGGGCATGCTGTGTCATCACATTGTTTTGAATACAAATTTACAGCATGTCGTCTCTATGTGTAAAGTAATTTAATAAGAGATACAGACCTATTAACGCGTGTTTTAGTATTAACTCAATTTGGTCCACTTATGATTACATTTTTCACATTTTCCAATTAGCTCTGTATTCTAGTGATACAGATATTGTTATTATATACATTTTTATTATTATACATTAATATGCATTTTTTATAAGTAGACTGGCTAATTATTGATAGCTTAAGTTCGTTTCTCCATGTGTATTGCACTGGGCGACGCTGGGTCATTGCCAGCCGAGTATATCGGCACCCGAACCAAAACCCAAGCCCAAAAGCCAAACCGGTTTGCATTATTATGATTCTTGTCTCATTCCGCAGACTCTGCAATGACCTACAGCAACTGATACAGGAGCGTGCCGACATCGAGAAGGGATATGCGAAAAGCTTGCGCACCTGGTCAAAGAAATGGGGTGAACTCATTGAGAAAGGTAAGTGGACAGAAGGGGATGTGGGTGGCGGGATAAGACATCATCAGTTGTGGAAGCCTTCTGTTTGCTAACACTTATTCACGAGCTAAAAGCCCAGTGGAGCATCAAGTGACCCGCTCGCGTTTAATTCCCACCACTTATTTGGCCCACTGGCTGTTCTTATTTTCTACATTCTGTACATCATTCTGAGCATTGTTGTTGCCGTTGTGCGATAAGTGGCTTAAGCTATTAATGGTTTTTTTTTACGTTTTTCCTTACCTCGTTTTTGTCGGTTGTATTCTGCAAAAGCTGCGTACTGTGGTTCAAAATTGCTATACCAATTTATTTAAGTATGTTAATGAGCGGAGCAAGCAAAGTGTTTCGATTAACTTACATAAACATATGCATACACTCCCACTTTGTTCTGAACATTTTAAATCGGCAGCGGAAGTCTCAAATTTGTATAGGAAAAGAAAAAATAAACAAAGAATCAAATGTCCGTGTTCTTCTGCTTTATAATAAAATAAAATTTTTGAATTTATTGACATTGCTATTCCTTCAGAAATTTCTATACCTTCTCCGATTCTATGATTTTTAAGCAGTGGGTCGGGCCCGCAGTAGTAGTTACAGGCAACGGCGGTAATAATCGACTCATACTCCTTGTTTTGGGAATTGGGTCTCTAACCATTTTTGGCGGATGTCCGGCACAGTGTGCGCGCTTCTTCGTGAAATGAAATTTAGTACAGCGCTGGCGAAGTTAGAAACGGCTTTGCCCGTTGTTTCTATTGCTGTTATTTTCTGTGACCACCTCTGCACGGAATTCTCAGTGTCCACTTTCACAGTAACCAGCGATGGCAATTGCAAAAGCGACCACCACTTCCTCCGCCTCCGAGTGCTCTTTGAGTTTTCTTATTTGCGAGGAATTTGCCTAGCTGTGTCTAGCCAAAGATACAGATACGAATACAGATGTAAATACAGATACATTCTCAGATACAGATACAGATACGGAGACTGGGAGGCAGAAGCGCTGGACAGTGGCCCATTACTCGGCACCAAAGCAAACCGGCACCAAGCGACGCTTGAAATGGTTTCAAAAATCAATGCGACGTGAAAATAGAACGAGTTATTTGTGTGCTAAGCGTCTCAATTTCTTTATCTCTGTCTGTGCGTTTTTTCACATGGGGCATTGGGGATAGTGAGTCGTTAGGCAAACGAGTTCCGTGCACTGCCAATTATAAGACGAGCATCATATCAATTGGATTGCCGTGTGTTAGGGGTCCAATAAAAAATGCCAAAAATGTACGATGTTCCTTCCATAGCAGCACCCATACAAGCGCTCGTTCTTCGGGCATATTATATTTGCCATAGCTATAGCTATGGTTACATATGTACATACATATATATCTTGCGGCTGCGGCTGATTAGATAAACCAATCGCCCGAGGGGCTCACGGTGACGTCAGCGGCAAACAGCTCGACTTGGTGACATGCTTGTAATCTGTTGTTAATTGAAAATTGCTAGAAGAGATATGTAACCCATGCCTGATTTGTTCCAGGTCCGGAATACGGAACTACGGAGGCAGCCTGGAAGGGCGTGCTGACGGAATCGGAACGCATCTCCGACGTTCACATGAAGATCAAGGACAATCTCTGTAACGATGTGAACAGCCAAATAAAGACGTGGCAGAAGGAGAACTACCACCACACGCTCATGCAGATTAAGGAGCGCAAGGACCTGGAGGATCTGTTCAAGAAGGCCCAGAAACCTTGGGCCAAGCTGCTGGCCAAGGTCGAGAAGGCCAAAGCGGACTACCATTCGGCCTGCAAGACGGAGCGCAGTGCTACCAATCAGGAACGCAATGCCAATGCCGACAGCTCGTTGTCTCCGGATCAGGTAAGGATCTTCCAAAAATCAAAAATAATTTGTCGTCATATGATTTTATACTCTTATGTTGACACAATCCTATTTTAAATATTACAGCACAGCCACAGCAATAGTGTAATTATATATACAATTATTATTAGCTGTTAGTTGCTGGATTTTCTCAATTTTATGTTCACACCATTTCTCAACTCCTAATTAGGTAAAGAAAATGCACGATCGAGTGCAAAAGACCAAAGATCAAGTGCAAAAGTGCCGGGAAAAGTACGAGCAGGCGATTGCTGAAATCACCAAATACAATTCGGTGTACATCGAGGACATGACATCCGTGTTTGATAAGTGCCAAACCTTTGAGAAGACGCGGTTGCAGTTCTTCAAAGAAATCCTGTTCAACGTGCACTCGTGCCTTGATCTCACGAAAGTGCAAAGGTGCGAAAAGAATATAACTTAACCATGACTGAGCTATTTTAAAACACTTTTCATGGTTTACAGCCTGCCCCAAATCTACGAGGAGTTCTCCCACACGATCAACAATGCAGACCAGCAGAAAGATCTAAAATGGTGGTCGAACAATCACGGCATTAACATGGCCATGAATTGGCCATCATTTGTGGTGAGTGTTCTGTTTTACTGAAGCCCAGTTCAGCCGTTAATGGAACTTCCGCTTTCTTGACAGGAATACACGGAGGAGTTCCGTGACATTGCCAAGGGCAACAAATCAAAAGAGGCATTGCCGGCTGCACCCATCACGCTCATCAACCAGCGACCTGTGGCCGAGGATGTGCACGTAAGCTAGTTGACCAAACAGTAGTTAATTTCTGACTAAGCCAACTCTTCAGCAGGAATACCCCCAGACAAACAGCCTGAGGAAGAACACTAGCACCTTGAGCAGTGTCAGCAGCAGAGCGAGTGTGAAAAGCGAAGTAGCGACCACGCAATCCTCAGCCACCACATCGGAAGCCAAAACATCGGCAGCAGTTGCCGGCGCTGCGACAGCAACGGCAGCAGCGGCTACAGCGGCCTCCAATCGCAACTCGACCGTAACGTAAGTTGAAACAGTTTGTATTGTTTTGAATTACACTCGGCCTGATGGCTGGATAGCTGGCTTGCTCGCCAACCCAGAGACACGTCGCGTTGAATGCGCTCATTTTCATTGAACTAATTGATTTCAATTTGTATACACAGCAACGGCAACGGCAAAGTCGATGCAAATCCATTCGACGAGGAGGAGGAGTGGGACGAGGGCGACAACGTGCTGGTGGACAACGGTGAGCCGGGCGTGCCGGTCAAAGCGCTGTATGATTACGAGGGCGCTGAAAGTGATGAGCTCACATTCAAGCAAGGTGTGTGGAAGCCCTCCATATGATAATCTCCAACGGTCACCGCTCACCGCTCGTTCACCCTTTTACTTTGCTCTTTTAGGTGATGTTTTCGAGAAGCTCGAAGATGAAGACGAACAAGGCTGGTGCAAGGGACGCATGAATGGACGCGTCGGACTGTATCCGGCGAACTATGTGGAGACCGCGTAAGCCGGCGTAGGGGAATAGTGGAAGTCGTTAAGCAGTTATATACACGCAGATATGTATATGCAGCATAACAGAAAGGTTAGAGACGCATTACGGATTGCGTATACAGTAAAAGAGTCGTTGATGAAAAAATTACCATACATATGTATTAGAAATTGTTATGAGCAATCGCTTGCACTATTCGTACTTATCCGAACGATAGTGCGGCATCTGAAGCATTGGGCATCGAATAAATGCAGCGATCCCGATGCCGATCATTCAACCAACCTACCAATCAACTCACCAACAGTAGCAATGCGGCCGTTAGCAGGTCGATACGAACATGCAGATATGTAACAGAAAACTTAGCAAAAGTCGTCAACAGAACAATAAGTGTAAACGTCAATGTATGAAATGACATTACAAATTAAATGTATTATGTAATTTATGCTATGTATAACAAACTGAAACTGAAATTATGTATTTTTTGTCACGATGCGGCCGCAATTTTACTCCCTCTCTGTGCCGTAAACCTTTTTTGTGGTCAGCCGGGAGGCGCAGCGTAGTCTTTGGCATATTTAGATATTGTACATGCATAGCATTTGTAATGCGTTTCTGGAACATTTTATTATTTATGAAGTTTTGTGTATGCATACGTGTTGGATTATGTATACTGTAAATGTACATTTTTAAATGACTTAAATTATTGAAATAAAAAAAATCAAAACCCGATTGTGATTTCTTCAGTTTATTTGGGTCTGATTTAGATTCTATCTTACCATACGATTGGATAAATGTATAATTAAATTATTCTACTTCTACTTTCAGGCAGCCTAAACAATAATATTTTTAAGGAAGAGGAATTAGTAATACTTTTGTATTGGACATAAAGTTAACAATTGTAATATTTACAAGGATACTTACATATTTTATATACAGTAGAATCCGGTTATAACGACTCCGCTCATAGCGTCAGTCCGGTTATTGCGACAGAAACTGGATGGCTTGGTTGGTCCTCATACAAAGTTATATGAAAGGACCTCCGGTTAGTACGTCTCCGCTTTTAGCGACAAACCGCTTATACCGACGAGATTTTTCATAATTCAACCGGATATTGCGACGTGCCTAACAAAAACAACAGCCAAGAGAGAACGCTATAGTCGACTATCTATCGACTAGTTCCCCGACTATCTGATACCCGTTACTCAGCTAGTGGAAGGGAGAAGGAGAGTCTTAAACACAGTTTTTGGCGGTTTGTAGGCGTTGTAGTAGGCGTGGCAGAAAGTTTTTTGGCATATCGATAGAAATTTACAAGACCAATACAAAAATGAAAAAATATCAAAACATTTTTCAAAAGTGTGGGCGTAGCAGCTTTGGGCGGTTTGTGGGCGTGGCAAAAAGTTTTTTGGTAAATCGATAGAAAATTACAAGACTAATACAAAAATGAAAAAAAATTTCAAAACATTTTTCAAAAGTGTGGGCGTGGCAATTTTGGGCGGTTTGTGGGCGTTAGAGTGGGCGTGGCAACATTAATCGAAAAACTTGCGCTGCGTCTATGTCTATGGAGTCTGTATGCTTAATCTCAACAATTTAGCTTTTGTAGTTCCTGAGATCACAGCGTTCATACGGACGGACAGACAGACGGACAGACGGACATGGTCATATCGACTCGGTTATTGGTCCTGATCAAGAATATATATACTTTATATGGTCGGAAACGCTTCCTTCTGCCTGTTACATACTTTTCAACGAATCTAGTATACCCTATTACTCTACGAGTAACGGGTATAAATACAGCAAAATATTTATTATATTAATATTAATATTAATTTATTAAATTTTTTGTTTGATTAAAAAATTAATTTGTTTTATTTTAAAACATATTACGAACATGGCAACCATAAAATAAACAAAAGCTGTACGGTTTTTGTTTTTGTGCGATTTAGCAACAATTCCATAAACTTGAAGGCTATACCTCCAAATCGAACTGGTTTAAATTGCGATTTTGCAATAATTTCAAACGTTACAATTAATTTAAAATTTCTTAGCATGCTTTTGGGGATGATCATTCGAATTTATATTACAGTTAAAAAAATCCAAGTGGCTATTTGTAATATTACTTTCAAAAACTTCGTGTACAAATATGGATTCTGAGCAAATTAAAACGAAAATCTAAAAAAATTATATTTACCCAAGATAAGATGATCGAAAAAAAACTATGACTTTTTGCTATTATTTTCTATTGGTTATCGACTTTTTATATGTAGCTGTATAATATAGCTTTGATTTTGATACCCGTTACTCGGAGAGTAACAGGGTACACTGAATTCATTGAAAGCTATGTAACAGGTAGAAAGAATTAGTCCTACGTGTTCCTATAAGCTTTTGTAACCCTGTGAAATATAAATATATATGTACATACATATATATAAATATATATTTGATTTCTTCACTACTTTGGTCAGTTGATCAACAAAAAAATTGTCTATCAAATCGCGCAATTTTTCACAAACTTCTTTTCATGAGGCTCTATTTTATACGGATTATTTAACATAAGGACAAAAGAACAAAAACCGGTAATATTGTGTGGAAACCGATAACTTCAATTTTAAAAGATAAGTAAATTTGTTGATTTCCTCATTGAATTTATCCAGAAAAATGAATTTCTGAATCTGCAGTAGCTATATATATTCTTGATCAGGATCAATAGCCGAGTCAATATGGCCATGTTCGTCTGTCCGCATAAAAATCGACATCTTAGGAACTATAAAAGCTAGAAAGGTGAGACTTAGCATGTAGACTCCAGAGACATAGACGCAGCGCAAGTTTGCTGACCCATGTTGCCACGCCCACTCTAACGCCCACACTTGTAATTTTTACGCCCACAAGCCGCTAAAGACTGTCTGTGTTAAAATTTTTCCTTTACACTTCCACCAGCTAAGTAACGGGTATCAGATAGTCGGGAAACTCGACTAAAGCGACTTCGCTAAGAAGTTCATGTGGTTATTAAATTCTAATTTGAAGCAGCGCTACTAAAACCATTAAAGCAATAAATGGTTAGACCCTTTTAAAAGATAAGCAAATAAATATGGCAAAAAAAAAACTAAATTATATATAATCATGTTGAGTGGAATTGGTTTACTGTGTTGAAACAATTCGCATGGTACTAATTATACCCGTTTCTCGTCGAGTAGGAGGTATACTTTATTTGTTGAAAAGTATGTATATTCTTGATCAGAATCATTAGCCCTATTGATCTGGCCGGATGTCAAGATGCCAGAGACATAGTTTGTTTCCTGATTTTATTATTGTATTTCCGAATTTCTATTGATAGTAGGGAAACTCGACTATAGCTTTTATTTCATTTGCCAGCTTATTTGTTATACCCGATACTCGTAGAGTAAAAGGGTATACTAGATTCGTTGAAAAGTATGTAACAGGCAGAAAGAAGGATTTCCGACCATATAAAGTATATATATTCTTGATCAGGATCAATTGCCGAGTCGATTTGGCCATGTCCGTCTGTCCGTCCGTCTGTCTGTCCGTATGAACGTCGAGATCTCAGGAACTACAAAAGCTAGAAAGTTGAGATTAGGCATACAGACTCCAGGGACATAGACGCAGCGCAAGTTTGTCGAATCATGCTGCCGCGCCCACTCTAACGGCCACAAACCGCCCAAACTGCCACGCCCACACTTTTGAAAAATGTTTTAATATTTTTTCATTTTTGTATTGGTAAATTGTAAATTTCTATCGATTTGCCAAAAAACTTTTTGCCACGCCCACTCTAACGCCCACAAACCGCTAAAAACTGGCCTTCGCACTTACACTAGCTGAGTAACGGGTATCAGATAGTCGGGGAACTCGACTATAGCGTTCTCTCTTGTTTTGACTTGGAGACGATAACGCCTCTGTCCTTGTAAATACACTTAATTTTATTCATAGAATATTTAGTAACAAGTGAATAACAATTTTTTTTTAATAAATTAAATGAAATAATTATAAAATAACTAACTTCCACCATTCAATTATTCTGTTTTCCATATATCTGTTTAACCAACTTATCGTAAAAGTGTTTTTCAAAGTGTACTTGCTTTGATCGACGCTTATCCATATTCTCGAAGCAGATAATAATAGAATTATTACAATGCCGTATGCAGTGTGAATGGACCTTCATTTGTTTTTTGCAACAGCTCATCAATTAACAACAACAATTTAATTACCTGCATACCTTTTACCTAGGCGTCTGTCTTGGTGATGACCATTTCATAGCATTTCACGATAGATATGTAAAAGACTTTCCGTCAAGTCACGATAAGTGAAGATCGCGCCCAATCGTGGAAAATTCTTGCCACCTTTAGTGGTGTGACAACTTTAAAAATGTATGTTTTTATAAGTATTGGAAATTTATGTAGCCGAAGTAATAACACTTTGTTATATTACAATCTTTGTAATACAAAGCTGACGATTTCTGTGTACGAATGTATTTTATTATAATAGTTAGTAATAATTTTGTTCCATACGCCCGCTTTGCAGTTTTATTAACTATTAATGGAAGCGAGAAAATATATTCTAGGATAACGTAATCAGCTTCAAGGGGCAACAAATCGCCTTTGAAATAATTATGGTATGACTATGTACTCGAAGTTATCTCAGTGGACCGCACAGTTCCCAGAAACTTTTGAGCACTCAGTGTTTGATTAGTAATAGAGAACCCCCTTCATTGCTGGCTACTGAAAGCTATCGTCAGTTGTGTGTAAAATTCTGAGCGTGGCGGACATATGGGTCCGATTTCAGTTATATCGCGGAAATGGTGTGGATAACGCTGGGTCAAGAATAACAAAAACGGAAAATACTAGAAAAATATAATTTATTGGAATAAAACAATCGCTTTGTTGTATATGTTAGTTTTCGGTTAGTGTCAATTCTTACATGGCGAACATTAAATATGAACTTGTTCCAAATGAGGAGCGAGAACCTAGCGAAACGAAACCCTCAAATTGGATAGTGAAAATATTCTTTTTAAGCTTGGTGCTTTTAACCTTGGCAATTTATACCTTGAGCAGCGCAGATAATCCTCTGAAGAGCGGTGTAGCTCCTGATAGCTCCACCGAGGATCAAACCGAAATAAGCACCACCGCGAACATGGATAGAGTCCTTAAAAGCAGCACCTCATTACCATTTACTGGAGAATGGAGAACAGAGACTTTATATGCATTAGAATCTAATGGAAAAAAGTACTTCGTCAACAGCCCGCAATGCCAAATGGGCCACCCCAATCCCTTTGCCAGCAACATCCAGCATATCTACAAGAAACATTCCTATATTGTGTGTGACAAAAGTCCCGACATGATCACAGTGATCTTTAATCAAACGGACAGCACCTACAGGTTGCACAAGAACGAAAACTCCACCTGCTGCTTCAAACAGATCCTTCGAGCAGGCTCTTCAACCAACGCGGACCATCAGTACAAGTAAGTTCCAAACGACATTCAGAGATGGACACTGAAGATGAGTATCCCGGCAGGTTGCGGCCTTGCGTTGAATTTCAGCAGGACCTCTTGGTGCCAACTGAAGTGACTGCCATGATCACCTATTGTCGGCCTCCATTCGATAAGGTGTCGCAAAAGGACGCCTTCAGTTTTGTGCATCCTCGGAAGGATCGGATCAATAATCCTACATCGCTGCATAAACGAAGGCCCAGTGTTTTGCTGTGGGGCATTGATTCTATTTCACGAATGACTCTTGAGCTAACGATGCCCCGGATGTTCGAGTATTTGAACAGTCAGCATTGGTTCGAGCTTCAGGGATACAATAAGGTGATTAGATGTCTGAAAATAAGTTAGTTTAAATTTGAATTTAGCTTTTTACAAATTTCCATAAAAGTTATGCAAATCACATGAATTTATTCACACTTCTCACCTTTCTACATTAGATGGGTGACAACACGTTTCCAAATCTGATGGCGATTCTCACGGGATTTAATAAAACCTACGCGAACGCACGGTGCCATCCTGATAAAGTACGTGGTCTGGACGCCTGTCCATTTATTTGGAAGGACTTTAAGGACAAAGGATACACAACGGCCTTCGCCGAGGACTGGAGCAAGTTCTCCACATTTGACTACTCAAGCAGGGGCTTTTTCAATCCACCGACAGACGTGTACGGCCGACCACTGGTCCTGGCCGTGGAGAAGGAGCTGAGGATGACGCAGCAGGGTCAAATGCCCTACTGCTTAGGGCGCAGGCCGGCTTCCGAGTACATCTATGACCTGGGCGTCCAGTTCACCAAGGTCAACCGGAACAGCAGCTTCTTTGGCATGTTCTGGACCAACACATTCAGCCACAATGACTTTTCTATGCCCTCCGCCATGGATGAGAGGATGGTGAAGTACATGCGGACGTTGGACAAAAACGGAATAATGGATAACACCATCATCATCTTCTTCAGCGATCATGGAGCCAGGTTTGGACCATTGAGGAAATTGGATAGCGGTTTCGTGGAAGAACGGTTGCCCTTCATATATATCCGTGTTCCGCGTTGGATTCGTGAGAAGTACCCGAAGCTCCTGCGCAACCTGCAGGTAAATAGGAATCGCCTCGCATCACCGTACGATATCCATGCCACCCTGAGACACATCCTGGAGTTGGATACCCCGAAGGATAAGCTTCCTCGCCCTGAGGGCTGCTCCACCTGCCACAGCGTTTTCGAGGAGGTGGACTGGTCCAGGAATTGCTCCCAGGCCGGGATCGAGGAGCACTGGTGCACGTGTGATAGCCTCTCCGAAGTGTCCACAACAGATTCCAGGGCCAGGAGCATGTCCACCCAGCTGGTGGAGTCCATCAACAAATATGTAGCCAGCAAAAAAGGAGCGGAACGGTGCCGTCGGTTGAAACTGAGCCGAATATTCTCAGTCCAGAAAAGAGGGAACTCTAATAGGTATCTTATCCAGTTGAGTGTGCAGCCGGGTGACGCCCTTTTCGAGGCCACCGTGGAGTGGGATACCAGTGCCCGAAGGATTCCCGTTCAGATGCCCAGCATCAGTCGGTTGAACATTTACGCCGGAAAGTCGGGATGCTCGTCGGTTAAGGAGACCAGAAAGTACTGCATCTGCTGAGTTCCAACTCTAAACTCTGGACAACCGCAAGACCGCACAAAAAAGGACTCGCTACTGTAATCTGCCGGATCTCAGAGCCTTTGTTCTCCTGAGGTATGGCATCCTATCTCTGGGGTGGATCTGTGGCCGAATGGTTAGGTGCTGGCATCTACTTTGGCAAACGTAATTGCAGCTTGGCAAATTGTGCGAATGGAAAATTAGTTGACAATTACATGACAATTGGCAGATACTCGGGTAATTGTCCAGTGATTAGAAAAAGATACTGGCTCCAATTAACCAAAATCTTTTCAAGTATTTTTTAAGCAAGTTTTAACAGCCGCCTAAACAATATAAGTTATATCTACTACCCTAATTATTACTTCTTAGTTTGCTTTTCGTAATTAAGACCAAATTAAGGATGGCAACCAACTCAACCTTACTCCCATATACATGTACATAAAAATCTGAATTGTAGACAAAAACCACGATACACCTAAACGTTACCAAATGTTAAACAATACATGTATCGTACGGCTAGGCTCGCAAAAAAAGAAAGTATTGATCCCGTTAAGAGCGACAGAGAGTCAGAAATTGAGATAATAGGATACAGCCTAAAACTAGGCGAGTGTAATTTCCAGTTAACCCACTTGGCACAGAGAAGTTCAGCCGACTAACCAAAGGCGGCCTTTCAACATCGCTACGAATAAGATTATAAATAAGGGCTGCGCCAAGCAACGTAGGGAAGGTAAGTTAATTATTACTATTATAAGGTGGTAATATAAGGTTTGCATCCCAATTTGGGCGCCGTAAGGATGACCATACTAGATCCATTAACAAATAGGTAATACATACTCATTTACATTTACATTTATGTTTAGTAAGTTATCACTGTCTAAAACAGAGTGCAAGTACGAATGGTACGAATTGTTCTTATACTGCAAGTATAATTCAGCATAATCTCTGTACATACATAAGTACTCAAAAATAAGTTATTCCTAAGGGAGAAGATTTATAAATAAGGTAAATAGTAGCGAACCAAGGTGTCTTTCTTCCATAACACTAGAAAGAGAGTTTTCAAAGATGATTTGTGTACGCCATTCAAATATTTGAAATACATTTTAATAGATCACCTGCGAAACCGAATCAATCGATCCCCACTAATGATATAATGAATGACTAACAGAGCCGCGTGCTTTGCTAAAGTCAGTGGTTGTTATATGCCTGAAAGTTTTTTTAAAACCCTGTATCAATAATATCTTTTATGAAGTAAGCTTTTAAGGGTTAGAGGTTTTACAAAACCAAGTTGACACGCAGATATAATTGGTCTTCAAAAAAACTTAGAAATTGCCGACAATGTAGAGATACCTCTTTAATTGGTTCCATCCAATTGTTTACTTTTAGGTACAATCTATTTTTTTCACATATCAAAGAACTTAGAAATTGTTAAAGAAATACATCCAACATTAAATGGAAAATAATGGAAAGGAATTTATGGTCTTGTGATGTTTTATAAAGTGTTCTTACTCGATGTTTAGTTACTGTTTATGAGTACAATTACTGTAAGGGTATAAAGGCTTCGGCTTGGCTAAGCTAAATTACTTCTTTATTGTCAATGTGTTAGATGTGGTAATAGAACACCTAGATTTCCAGTGCTAAGATAATTACTTACAGTAAATACCAGTTGGTTTTATCAGTTAATAATGATAGATACGTTTTCCATTAAATCATTGGAATTGTGGGCCTCAAATTAAAAAAGCCGATAAAGAATAATGGAAATAAATTACTTTTCATAAACTTGTATGCCGAGGTCAAGTGGTATTTTAAGGTTCTTAATCTTTGATTCCATTCATCATTCCAAATGTCAAATAGCTTGTATCAAGTACTAACATTTTAAATAAGATAATTGGTTTTATTAAAATATGTGATAACAGAAACTCGTTGATAAACTGCCGTTTAGAAGCTTTCCTCCCTTTTTGCAAACTAGATAGTATTCTATTATAGTTTTTGTATGCTGCCTATTCAGTGGTTATTTTCAATTAACAGGGTAATTGATACTTTAAGAACTTTGCGAGGGTTGCCACAAAACTCGTTTCGCAAAGGCAACTGTTATGAAAACAAATTTACGAATCAATCAAAACATACGAGCATCGAAATATATCAGGCTCAACTTGTTTTCCCATCAAAGGGATGAATTGGAATGGGATCTGATAGGATGGGAGGGCTTGAGAAAAACATGGCAGCATATGATTTCAACTCAGGAACAACTACCCTGTCCAACGCCAAGCAAAAACCACAACAAATCAAAAACTATCACATTCACGAGGAATATTTGGAACGGGCACAGGATATACCGAAGATCAGATGCTCTTTGCTATAAGGTTTAGGCTAATCAGTTTGATATTTTCCTATTATGCTCTACTACAAATTCGTCAACTCTTTTGCGAGGCTATAATTGCATACAACAATTAATATAATTAAAGTAAAATAATGTGGCTCCTTACTACATTTTAGGATCAGACAAAATGACCTTAAAATTTAATGACAAACTATTGATATGTTAATTATATGTATGATATAAATCACATATTTGCTTTGATACACCAAATACTTAATTCTCCCTTTTTAAAGTAACATTACCTTTGCAGGGTGTTTAGATTTTACTGGGAGTCAGAGATGATTTTAGCCCGTGTACTTGTATTTATTGCCTTCGTGGGCCTAATCTGGGCCGCTGAGGGGGTAGTATTGGTGGGCCAACGGATTTCTACCTGGCCGGAGGGATGGGAAACACCTATTAAGCGGCTCGTTGCTTCCGAATGAGATTTGAATTGGGCCAGGCCAATCTCTTCGTCCTGCGTGACAAGGATGGCCATACTATCTGCTGGGATGCAAATGGCGGCGATGGGAGGTCCTTGGATAAATAGCTCGTGGATGCGCAGCTAACTCAGCAGTATCACTTCGACCACCAAAGCGAAAGGATCGTCGCAGGATGAGTGACTTCAGTATCGAGTACATTTTGAACCGAGCCGGCGACAGATATGTGGGCACCAATGCCTCCTTGGGAGTCCTGCAGCGACTTCGTGCCAGCTTGCCCTTCCATCCGTACGCCCACCCAGCATCTTATTCCTCGAAGGAGTCTGCAGGTTCTCCTCCAGTCTCTGCTGCAGAGGCTCAGATTCCCGTCTACGACTGGCTGCAGTACACCCGCTACCATCCGCCCAAGTTGCCCAGGGCCCTCCGCCACAATGCTCCCGCAAAAAGAACTCCTGGTCGCCTGCCCCGCATCCCATTTACTCCGCAGCAGCTGCAGGCCTTGGAAAGTGCCTACAAGGAGTCCAACTACCTAAGCGCGGAGGACGCTAACAAACTAGCGGACTCCTTGGAGCTGACCAACACGCGGGTCAAGATCTGGTTCCAGAACCGAAGGGCTCGCGAGCGACGGGAGAAACGCGAAAAGGACGAGAGCTGCGACTCCACCTTCTCATCGAACGCTTCCAGTCCGGAACCGGAAATGATCGTTGTATCTTGAGCTGGGGAAGGATATCCAAATGGACTGTAACTGTTAGGAATTTAGTGGCTTTCTGTAAATATAATTCATATACCTAACAATAAAAATAAGAATAAAGAACAAATCGACAATATAAAATATATTATTCCGAATTTATTTGCTGTTTCTATGGGTTCTCATTAAAACAATTAAAGATATCACAAAATATTTTAAGCCACGAATAAAATAATTACTGAGTTTCGTTTTAACCTCTGAAAGCAACTTACTAAACTTAATAATTTAAACAAGTATAGGTAGTTTTAAAAACCATTTTCTTGCGGGATTGCTTATCGAACAGGGGAGGACGCTATTGTCGAGTTCCCCGACTATCAGATACCCGTTACTCAGTAAGTGGAAGTGCAAAGGAAAAATTTCAACATTAACTGCTTTGTACGCGTTAGAGTAGGCGTGGCAAAAATATTTTTGGCAAATCGAGATAAGAAAACAAAACTAGCAACAGCAAAATTTTAAAACACTTTTCAAAAGCGTGTGCGTTGCGGTTGTAGGCGTTAGGGTGGGCGTGGCAAAATGTTTTTTGGCAAATCGATAGAAATTTACAAACAACTAATAAAAATATAAAAAATTTCAAAAAGTTTTTTAAAAGTGTAACAGATTTGCGTGGCAGATTTGAGCGGTTTGTGGGCGTTAGAAAAGAGTGTTGGCATATCGATAGAAGATTACAAGACTAAAAAAAAAAAAACACAATCTGTGAGCTAAATCTCAACCTTCTAGTTTTTATGGTTCCTGAGATCTCGACGTTCATACGGACGGACAGGGCCGGATCGACTCGGCTATTGATCCAGATAATATTTTTATCAGGTATATATATATGTATATACGTGGTCGAAAACCCTTCATGCTGTCTGTTACATAGTTTTCAACGAATCTAGTATACCCTCTTACGCAACGAGTAATGGGTATAAAAATCATGCAGCACTCAACTAAATTTGTACATGTTACTTAGATTTATTTCAATTCAGAAGTGTTTTGTTGCAATTTATTTTGGCTTGACAAATCTTTCTTGGAAATGTGAGGTTTACTTCATTGATATGATGAATTGAAAGATGTGTTTGGTAGAAATTTATTAAGGCTTCCGAACACCTTTTTGCTATCTGGGAAGTACCTCATCTTATTTATAGATCTTTTCATTAATTCTTGCTTAGAATTCTTGAGAAGCGTATGACTCAAGAAATCAATTACTTTTTTTTATCAAGGGGCCATTGTTGTTATTAAAGTTCCACTTAACTAAGCTAAAGGAGCGTGCTCTTCAATATGCAAGCCTATGTATATTATAAAGTACCTTTTAAAAAAGTCCAGTTTTCTTTTCAGATTATGAAATACCGTCGGCTAATAAAGCGTTACTTAAACCTACAACATTAATAGTCAGATAATCTATCTGTTGCATTTATTTTGCGAGTCCCATTTCGAGAAAAAGGATTTTTAAGTATCGTAAGACTTTACTTTACATTAATAAAGTAATGTTAAAATTTTGACGAGCAAAATAGAAAAACAAGAGAGAACGCTATAGTCGAGTTCCCCGACTATCTGATACCCGTTACTCAGCTAGTGTAAGTGCGAAGGACAGCTTTGGGCGGTTTGTGGGCGTTAGAGTGGGCCTGGCCAAAAGTTTTTTGGCAAATAGATAGAAATTTACAAGACTAATACAAATATGAAAAATTATCAAAACATTTTTTAAAAGTGTGGGCGTGGCAGCTTTGGGCGGTTTGTGGACGTTAGAGTGGGCGTGGCAAAAAGTTTTTTTGCAAATCGATAGAAATTTACAAGACCAATACAAAAATGAAAAAATATTAAAACATTTTTCAAAAATGTGGGCGTGGCAGTTTTGGGCGGTTTGTGGGCGTAAGAGTGGGCGTGGCAACCTGAATCGACAAACTTGCGCTGCGTCTATGTCCCTGGAGTCTGTATACGTAATCTCAACTTTCTAGCTTTTGTACTTCCTGAGATCTCGACGTTCATACGGACAGACGGACAGACGGACAGACAGACGGACGGACAGACGGACATGGCCAGATCGACTCGGCTACTGATCCTGATCAAGAATATATATACTTTATATGGTCGGAAACGCTTCCTTCTGCCTGTTACATACTTTTCAACGAATCTAGTATACCCTTTTACTCTACGAGTAACGGGTATAATAATGGTCAGTACAATAGTTCTCAGTTTTTTGCAACTGAAGTAATTTTTATTAACCACCATTTCAAATCCATTTCACCTGAAACAAATCAAATATAGATTGAGTAATTTAATATTTCAATGCGGAAACTGGTTGACTTCACTGTTTTTTTTCTCATGCTAACACCGGACTCATATAATGGGATCAAAAACAACCGACAACACAGATATGATAAAAATTGTTGCCTAAAATGTAACTCATATGGGAAAATACGCACTAAAAGGTGAATGGAAATGAGGAAATTCGCGTGCCGGGAAAGCAGCAAATGGCGAAATAAAGACGAGGGGAAGGCTAAGCCGATTTGGCAATTGTTGCCGTTGTTTTTATGGTCAAGAGTAATTTCTTTTTCCGCTGCCTTTGTGTGCAAACATACTAAAATATCAGATTACAAAGCGGCAGTTCCTCCACGCAGTTTGGGGTAAATGATTTCGGATGCGCTTCCCAAGTCCAGATTCTGCCACAAGGTCTGGCAAATGAGTTTACGCAAATCCAGGAGATGTCTGCCCCTAATCCCGAGCAAATCCGATCATGGGAGTAGGGAATGGCTGGATTTCCGTTTAAATCAAAGTGGACAACAGGAAAAGGGGAATGCACGTGACAGCTTGCTATCTTAAATGAGCATCGAGAGGTGGTCGTTGTCAAAGGGTTAAAGAGTAATATCAAATGTCGCATCTGGTATTGAAGGAACTTTCATTCAGCGAGTCCTAAATTATTTATAGAAACGATATACTTTTTATAGCTAAGGCTGTCTTTCCAGGTTCAGAAGTTCCATCTTAGTGTCCAGAGCCACGGAGGATCCTGACAGAACTAAGCCGTACTCATTAGACGAAGATAATTCGTGCAAATTTGTCAAATCGGCTTATGATTTGCATTCTATGAGCAAATGTTTATGTTACTAATCTAGTCCTGTTTGACAAACAATGCGGCAATATTTATTCTAATGGCGTAGAATAACACACAGCCCTGGTCCTCCAGGATTTCCTCTTGTGTCTTCTTCACGATTCAAACAAAAGACAAGCGCAGGCGCATGCGCGCCCAGATTCCGCAAATGGTTCATTTGTAAGAGCGGTCCTCAAGAACTTGGTGAAGACGGGATTGACAGGCGCGGGCGGACTATTTCTTGGGTTCAACGTAATTCCTATTTTGCGTAGATTGCGGTAATCGGGGTGCGCTGGCTTAGCGGGCGTCAGCCAGACTGTCCTTTTGCGATCCTTTAAAGGGAAGGAGACGAGGGCATATCCAATGCAATTCGTGTAATATTGCAGGGATATGGTAACCATTTTTGTTTAAGAGTAATGATATAATACAAATGCAATTATTAAAAAGTACAACTCTTAAATGAAATTATTAACTTACGGATTTAAATAAGCTGGCTTTAATTTTATGAAGCCCAACAGTAAACACCTTTGACAGTTTCCACGAAAGGTTGATATATTATTATTTTCTTACATAATTGTAAATTGTATTAATACGTGTTTTTTATTTACTAGAGTTTTTCCCAATTGTCTATACGAACATTTAGAATCCCATGACTTAATATAAT
The DNA here is from genome assembly GCF_016746365.2 of Drosophila yakuba. Taxonomy (NCBI): domain Eukaryota; kingdom Metazoa; phylum Arthropoda; class Insecta; order Diptera; family Drosophilidae; genus Drosophila; species Drosophila yakuba. The sequence continues at coordinate 7,352,622 of NC_052530.2, forward strand.
AACAAAACTAAATAAGGTAATTGAAAGTGTTATTTTGGTAAGTGAAGTTGAGATCACTGCTTAAGAAATACAAAAAAAAAAATATTTTCGGAATATTATTTGAATCAAAAAACTTTACGCGATATATTGTTTTTTTTTTATTTTATTTAGTTTTATTGAAGCGACGAATCCGTACATACATCCGTACTAGTACCATAACATTGCAATTAAACATATAAAAAATATAACGAACCTCTCACTTATCGCGGGAGGACTAACAGCGATATATTGGTAATTATATTGTATTATAAAAATAGTTCGTTATTGGGACGATTTTTAAAATTAATCTAAGCTGTTACAAAATACCACAGTTCGGAAATATACCAAGCCCTAAAAACTGAATGCAGACTGGTCACCCCTTAAGTTATCGATACAAGTAATCGATTGGCCATCCTTGCCACCTTTACCTTAAGAATACGGCCAGACAGTCAAATTAAACGCACTAACGCCTGACTCGATAGTACGACAACAAAAATCGATAGGCCCATCGATACTTCTGCGCCATCTTTCTTTTTCGGGATCCGCACACCAAGTCAAAAGGTAATCGAGTGATTTTTGTCGAAATATATAAGAAAATAGCCCAGTTAAAGCGAAAATACCAGTAAAATGTGTGTGCGAGCGATTGTCAAGTGTGCTGGACACCAAATGCCACCTGCAAATCGACCGAAAAAGCGAAAAAATTGACCAAAACGCGGCACACGTGTTTCCCCCCACAAGTCGATATGAATATGACAACTAATAAATGCATGCGGCATGGTTACTTTGCAGAGCGAATCAACATGCAGCTGTTCGTCCGTGGACTAGAAACCATCGAGGCCCTGGAGGTTTCCCAGGATGCCACCATTGCCGGAGTCAAGGTGAGTTCCGCAAATGAGATACAAATAACATAACCTAATTGTGTGTTCCTCATCCGTCCATCGCGGTCGTCTCAATAATAGAACCAACTGGCCCAGATCCATGGATTCAACGCCGAGGAATTCAGCCTCGACTGCGAGGGCACCACTCTGGCCAACGACACCCCCGTGACCGCCCTGAGCTCCTTTGAGCTGGACCTCAACATTCCCATGCTGGGAGGTAAGGTGCACGGTTCTCTGGCCCGTGCCGGCAAGGTCAAGGGACAGACGCCCAAGGTAGAGAAGCAGGAGAAGAAGAAGAAGAAGACCGGACGCGCCAAGCGCAGGATCCAGTACAACCGCCGGTTCGTCAACTTTGTGCAGGGCTTCGGCCGTCGTCGCGGCCCCAACGCCAACTCCACATAGAGGGATTTTGGATGAACAAGTGTCTACCTTTTACTCCAGATTGATATGATGTTCATAAAGTAATTTCAAATCTTTAAACAACCGGTGTTAAGCATTTCAAGTGGTTACAGTGGTGAAATCGTCGCGAGCAAATGGCGTCTGGCTTGTTTCAATTGTTTGTTGGAGGAATCTTGTTCCTTGGTTATTTATTTTATTAGACTGTTATAAATTTGCAACGGAATATTAATCAAGTGTAACGTAAACTATTTAAAGTGAAATCTTAAAGCACATTTTCCAACTGGCAATACTTTAGTTGAAATGTTATAAAGTAATAGTAAATCGTCATTAACTATCCTAAAAAATCACAAAAACCGCTTGACCCTCGGCCTCCTTTACAGGGTTTTCCCCTGCGCATAGCTATTTAAGTCAATCCTGTTCAAGGCAAATATTTGAATGTAAACTGAAGCTCTTAAGGGGTATATTTCTGTTAAGCTTATTTAAAGGTTTATATTTGAATTTCATCAGCGATGTATAGGCCAGTTGTCATTCTGACATCACACTATTCCAAGCATCGAGTTTTCAGCATACGCCAGAGGTCAGTTGATAAACTGTCGCCGTTTACGACTGGCCCGAAAGCGACGGCACCAAAACTCGCCGCAAACTATTAAAAGAGCCACAGTGAAGCCCAAGAGTAGGACTAGAAAACATCCTTGCATGTCGTCCATGTTCACCTTGTGGTTAGTAACCTGCCGCTGGGCGCTCTTCCCATTGCACTTGCCCGCGCTTGGCAAGTTCATCTGGTGCCATCGCTCGATGAAGCCCATCCGGAACATGCTGTTGATATGGCGGTTTACCAGGTGCAGATACGCACTCTTGGCCGGCACAATCATGGCAATCTGCTCGTCAACGAAGCTCTCCTTGCCCAAAGCAAAGCGACACTCCTTGTCCCGCTCAAAGTGGCGCTGCACAATCAACTGCAAATTGATCCGCCAGTCGATGTTGATGCGCTCGCCGCGCTTTACCGCCTCGATGTCCTCCTCTTGGGCGCTGCCGTAGATCCTTGCCCGTTCCAGGTAGTGTTTGAAGTCCTCCCGGGTCGAAGATTGAACGTAACGCTCGAAGAAGGTGCCGTTTCGCAATCCATATTGTACAATGTCCTTGTGGTGCGCCAGCTGGTTTAAATAATCCACGCCCGGTTGAAACTTGGGGAATGTGAGAAAGGCCACAAGGTTTCCGCAATAGGTGGTCACCAAAACAATTACCACGATCCACCAAAAGCCGACCACCAGGCGTGCACTGTCGGCTGTGGGCAAGTACATGCCTCCTGCCCATGGTAACAGATGGAATGAAAATTTGGATTAAGCTGTTTGGTTTAAATAATACACTCACCCTGTTGTAACAAAGCCCCGAATATGTACCAAAAACAGCTTTTAACTGTGGACAGGCCCACGATTCTCATCTCCTTTAGGGGAGCGAGGCGATTAATGGCATATAGCGTGGGAGCAGTCAGCAGTATGATGCCCATTAGGCAGAACCAAGTCTCCACGGTGAAGGGGGCTGTGAACAAGTAGATGCGGGACACCTCATCCGGCTTGCGGGTGATGAAGGAGTACTTCTGCACACTGATGGGTAGGGTGTAGTTGAAGGGCTTCTGCTCGGAATCCTCCACGGTGGCTGCCACGGCGGCTATGAAAAACTGATTGCCCTGCACCATCTCCACCACGCGGTAGGGTATCCGAAAGGTCATGGACCCAACTAGCTCATCCTGCGCAAATTAGGGTTCTCAAGGAGCTCCATGGCCCATGTCAGCATGTACTCACGCTCTCATTGCTGCCCGCTGATGTGCTAAGTGAATATTCTTCCTTCCATGAGGAGGCTTCGTGAAGGTAGTAGCTGAAATTCAGGGCGCGACTTAGCTCCTTGACGATCTCCATAACGATCCCCTTGTGCTCAACGATGACTCCATGGCTGTTTTTGGTGAGGATTTGCCAGGGTGGATTCTGCGAGCGATTTGAACCAATAATAAGAATTATATTCCTGGCTCAAAAACTCACATGCACGGTCAGAATGTCCATGGTTATGTTGCGAAAGTGGTGCTCGATGTGCGGAAAGGCCAACTCCTGGCAGACGAATCCCAGCACGGGACTCCAATAGCCAATGTTGATGAACTCGAAGTTTCGGTTTTTGGCGTCGCGTAAGGGAGCTGCTCGATATTGAGTCACACTAGTATCGACGAAGAAAATCTTACTTACTTGTACGAAACTTGCGATTCTCCTGGCTCTTGCCCCAGGTAATTGCCGTCTCCACACGCCATCTCGCGCAGCTGGAGCACTTGGCATTGTTCTTGAGGTAGTCCTGATCCACATTTGAATTTAATAATAAGGATAAAGACAAGTTATGTTTCAATGGAACTAAACCAAGTCTAGAGAGACACTACAGTCAGTGCTTCGACTATCAGATACCCGCTACTCTGCTTGTTAAATATTCTTTTTAAGCATCGGTATAAATTGCCAAGACAAACAATAAAATCAAAAATTATGAAAACAGTTTTGAAAATTGTGGACGTGCCAGTTTTGGGCTGGGGGATCTGCACTCTCCGCGAACGAACCACACAACCCAGCACCACACACCTTTTGATATTAACTTCTTCGAGGAATGGGGATTCCGGGGTACCATTGGGAATCTAGTTTACCCTTTTACTCTAAGAGTAACGGCTATTATGCCTTTATCAAAGAAGAAATATAATGTTGATATACATTGATATACCTTCATATACTCCAGAATTTCCGCCTGCTTTTCCTGCTTGGTGAAGCGAATGGCCTCCCATTCCTCATCGGAGATCTCACCGTATATGGACTCCTCCTCGACGGTAATTTTGGAAATTGAGGTGACCAGAGCGAGACTTAGTTCAGAGATTGTGCAGTTCAGCGAGTCCTGACAGTTAGGATCCGTTTCGTTGAGGGCGAAGGCTATGTTGGCGCCCTCATCGAGATTTATGGTTGCAGCGCCGACATCGAAGTCCCGACCCACCATGCCCAGCACGAATATCATCCACTGGTTGCCCACGTGAAACATGTTTAGGGTCTCGGCTATTTCAATGATGTCCTCGTGAAAGGCGGATATCACTAGAAACTGCTGGCGCATCTCTTCGTGCTTGCTGGGAGCGAATTGGGACAGAGCTTGGCGCAGAGCAACCCGCTTCTGCTGGCCCCTCAGGGAGTCGTTGATCTTGTAGAGGATCAGGGAGATTGGAGTGATGTGGTTGGTTATACTTTCGTGCACAATCGATTTTACCAGAACAGCGTTCTCGTCCACTGTAGCAATTAAATATTACAAATTACTATTTTAAGGAATAATGCATTCGAAGCTCTACCCACATATGGTTTGGTCCACAAAAATCACAGCGGTCTTCCAATTAAGAATCTGCTGGACCTTGGCATCCAGAATAAGTTGCGGGAATTCATCGCCGTTCTCAACGATGGGTACCTAAAAATCAATGTAGTTCTAGGGTAAACGTTGCCTAAAATCAAAAGACCTTCCATACCATCAGAGCTCTATTTAGAGGCAGTCGGGGACAGTCGGAATCTGTAATGGCGATCAGTAGAATCGAAGTTTCCTGAGTATTCTTGTAAAAGTTCCACGTATTCTCGCAATCCGTAACGGTTATGGCGGCCAAAAAATCTATGTTTTTTCATATTTAAAACAAATCCCAGTCTTTGCAGTAGTTTAGTTTAATCTCACCCTTTTTCAACCGAACGGCATTCCAACTGAAATATTTCACGTTTATGCCACCATTCCTTAGGTTTTCCCGTACTATGTCGCTCAGGATTTTCTCAAAATGTGCCAATATGTTCTCGCCATGAATGGTCATGTACTCGTGATCCACCACAACGGCTGCATAGCCAATAAATGGTACAATTTTATAGAAAATTCGTAGTTCCGTCAAATGCGAACTCACCCAGCGATGCATTGGCGCTCAGAAAGGACGAAAAGTCATTGGCCTCACTGGGAACCGGAATAGAGAGCTGCAGTCCAACCAGGAGCAGAAGGCAAGCAGAAGGCCGCATTTCGCCAGGATTCATCAAACACGACTGAGGAAGCGAAACCCCTCGAGGCTACGAGGATACCTCTCTGATAACAGCTAACCCAATTAAAACCAACCCACTGGATTTCCGCTGAGCGTGTGCAGGTCCCATGAAAAATTGATTGGGGAGAAAGTGGAAAAGTCTGGTGATTGACGGTTTGCGGTTAGGCGTCGACAGCCACATCTAATGCCAAATCGAGTGCAGGTGTTCATCAAGGGATATCATTTTTGTTAACTTGTTTTATTTAATTGTAAGTTTGTAAGTATTATATGAAATTCTTGTTGTCAGAATTGCCTGTATGAGTGGTAATTACATTTTACAATCTTATATTTTAGGGGACTGACAGACGATTGGGAAAAACAAGAGAATGTTGGGTTCATGGATCTAAGCCAGAATTACAATTCACTTAGATCTACTGGCTAAATGCGTTGAATATATCCTCATCCACTGTGTAAATTGTGTCCGGCTTCTTAGGGTTACCAGTTCGCTGATCCTGTCGTCTGGGTTATATGCATGTCTATATATAATTTAGCTACAATTACGCCTATAGGTCAATTCCCAAAAATGCTTTCAAATATAAATGCAATACGATTTCGATTTGTTGCAAGTGTTTGTTCGTGGTTCCTCCAGTGTATAGTTTATGTATATGGTTATTACGAGTATGTTACGAAAGGGAGTATAACCTGTATAAATATATATATGCATTATATATTCCTCAGTGTACATATATCTCTCATATGTAGCTTGAATCTATATTAATATCTGGTTCGACGCCGCCTTTAAACTGGTGCAAACTTTTATTGGTGGCTCCGGTATCCTAAGCTCCACTAAACTTTGGTCACTGATTCCAAAAACTTGGAGGATCCGGCCAGCTGTAAAGTTGATAGGGATTTCGAATATTGGCTATTTCGTCTATTGATCTTGATATTTGCTCCACCGAATCGCACATTCCCATCTCTGCTCGCATTTCTGATTGATCTCCCGAGACCCATTCGTGGCCTAGACCCATTCGTCCCGGGTTTACGACTTTTCTCATTCGTTCAGTATCGCGCTTAGGCGCTCCTCCACGGCCACCTTGCGTGACTTCCACACGAATTCGCAGACGGCAATAACGCAGGCCACGCCCATACCGCCCATCAGGACCACGAAGACGCCGCCCACATTGGCCAGTCCCAGTTCATTAGCCGCCGACGAGGACTTGGAGGTCTCCACGCGACACTTGCCGCCGCCTCGCTTCTCCTTCCACCACTTGGTTTTCAGGATGTGCAGCTTGCCCTCCTCCTGCAGCTTCAGTATCACGCTGTTGATGGCAGTGCGATAGGGGGAGTCTGTAGATGGAATTAAACACCGGTTTGTTAGGGGCCTCGCTGAAATTGGCTTTAAACGATGCAGCTAGGGATTTGGTAGAGCAACCGCTGCACCGTTTATAACCCAATCAACATGAACTTACTCGGTGGAGTGGCAATGCCATAGCTCTTGGTGTCCAGCATTCCGCCGACCTGCGTCAGCTCGCAATTGCGCTCGGTTACATACTCAATGGAGGTGGATTCCATTAAAAAGGCATATGATCCTGAAATATGTTGATTTGGTTTCCATTCGTTTCTTACAAAATATCCTTTAACTCACCTTTTCCCTTGGCCACCCTTTCCACACCCTCGCCATTGCTGGCCGTGAAGACTGAAGGACGAGCTGATTCCATGAAAGACCACATGCGCTGATATGTGGAGATCTTTGAGTCCTGTGAGGTAAATACTGTTAGCAATGTAACCTCCTAAAATGTTCTGCATTTACCCTAAAAAAAGCTGCCGTGCTGCCGCCCTTCAACGCGCCGTATTTGATCCTCGTTTGCTTGGCCAGATCCTCGGCACTTTCGATGGGTGAATCCATACGCTCCACAGTCAAAAAGGCAGCCAGATTTGCAGTGTATGAGGAGATCATGATCAGGGTGAAGAACCACCAAATGCCGGCCACCATGCGAGTGGATAGAGCCCTGCAAGTTATATCTTTTAAAGACGAAAACCAACTATAATTTCAACCTTTACTTGGGCAAAAAGTCACATCCTTGCTGCATCAGCGATCCGATGGCGAACCACATGCAATTGAGCAAGGTGAACTGACTCTCGACCTTCTCGCCATGGGCATCCGTATACGCAGGCCATTCATAGGGTGTGAATCTAGATAAGGGATGTGGTCAGATTAAGTAATTCATTGTGAGAGTGTTGAACCCACTTAGCCAGGATGAAGAGCAGCACGGAGACACCCAAGTACGCAGTGGCCATGTAGATCCATACGTCCAAGGACAGGGGAGACAGAAAGGAGAACAAGTTGGGCGGCTGCTTAATAGGCTTCCGGTATAATATGGACACTCCAAGATTCATGAAGGGTGTGGTGAAGTCTACTGCCTGCTCCCGCTCAAAGGTGATGGTGAGGTCCGCAATGGCCAGATCAGCACGCTGCTCCAGCAACTCCCGGATCATGCCATTCCATTCTCTAGATTGGTTAAATAAAAATATTTAGTAGATCCCTAATTATATCAAATATGTTCCTACCCCGTCAATTTATTGAGACTGCCATAGCTACCATCGGGCACAAGTTGTATTTTATAGTTGAAGCCGAGTGACTTGGAGATTTCGTGAATCAGATCCACCGCATAGCCCTCAAACTGATCATTGCCACTTAGGGGAATAGCCGATTCCTTGCGCATGCAGTAAGGATTGCTCTAAAGAAATTATAAAGACTGTTAATATGGCATATTTATTTACTCCTCAAATTTTCATACCAATATGGTTGTAACCACCAGCGTCTTGTTTTTCAGATTAGCCTCGATCTCCTGCTGCTTCTGACTGAAGGTGCGTGTAAAGTTGATACCGTCGGGCAGCGTGGAGTTCCAGGTGCCGATCTTCCGGATACCCGCTGGAGTTAGCTCCACAATGTCCAGCATGAAGTCCGTGCGGAAACCCTGGTGATCGAACTTAATCACATTCGTCAGCCCCTTCATCTCGACGATCTTCATATAGTTGATCAGGCTGAAGCCGTGCTGCCAGGTGCTCTGTCCATCGCAACTGATTGGATGGATGTCGATCTGTTGTGAAGTGTCCAGGTCGTGCAGCGCCTTGGCGAACAGATGCACTGCATCGTACATGAGAGCAGTTTCCGAGCGCACGGTGGTCAGGTTGGCGGAACGGAGCAGACCCTTCTCGTCGATGCTCCACTGGCGCACCACGTCCGACACAATCTTCTCATTAATCAGGCGGAACCCAGTGATATTAGTGCCGCCGTACCGAAACTCATCGAGGTTCACTGTGTGCAGGTCCAGCGAGGTCACCAGGTAGCTATGGTAATCACTCATCATGCCAATCTGCTGCGCCTGCTTCAGCACCTCGTGAATCCGCTCCGTCGAACAGTCCAGCACGATGTGCGCCTCCGCCGAGTTCTTGATCTGCTTCAGAAGGGGCCTGTAGTGGTGATAACAATTGGTAACAATATTCTCATTAAGCCCGTATATGCATTCTTCTAAATATATTTTATTGACTGGCCGAATAGGGTTCGAGCCCAATCTAGAGTGCCTGCTTTTGAATGCATTTCGGATGGTTATGATTAAGGGCACATCAGCTTAAGAGCAAGTGGCACATGTGGGCCACAGTAACGCAATACCCATTTAAGTCGGAATCGGTGGATACGATTGGCGCGGCTTACCGGTAATCCCCGCTGTCGCTTAGCTGTCGCACAGTAATGGGAAAGGGCGTCATCCCGTGCGCCTTGAGCAGCTCCTGTAGCCGCACGATGCCGTCATTGTTCTCGTAGATAATGGTGAAAGTCTTCCAGCCCCAATGCCGCACTATATCCACGTAAGCCTAAGTACAAGAGAAAACATCGACAATGCAGTTTCGGGTGTGGAAGGGGCATCCAATTGCACCTGCCTACCTTGGAAAGCGTATTAGGGTGCGGATAAAGGTTCACCAGGCAGCTTTCGCGTCTCAGCCGGTAGTCCCAGCGATTCTCCAAATGGGGAATCTGAAATAAGTATTAGAAGTTCGTTTGTCAGAGAGTTCCATGGGTCCTATGGGCGAGACATCTCGCGTTTGCCGACTCACCTCCATGTTGTCACAAATGCTCTGCACATGGCTGGCCGTGTGGGAGGATTGTGGCCCGAAAATGGCTGCCACGCCGATGTTCAGTAAGCCACAAACTGCAAGACAAACAGTGCCATTGAGGTTTATGTTCAAGTTATTTGTTGCTCTTTAATGAACTAAGTTTCAGAAACTATCTTTCCACACCCCCCTGATGTGCTGAAAATCAATCGCAACTGCTGTAAAATGTCTGCTGTATAGGATGTTCATGGAGTCAACACAAATCCCAAAGAGCTTAAATGTTTAAATTGATTTCCAGGTACCGTGCTCGGTGCCCATTCCCATTCCCATTCCCACTCCCGATCCCAATCCAATCTGCTTGTGGGGGAGATAATCTGGGGCTCCGACTTGAAAGGCTCAAAAAGTAAAAACGAGCGCAAGTAGCGCAGTAATGTGCTTGGCTTTCGGCTAGGAAATGTTCAGTTAGCCTCGTTCGCATATTTAAAATGCACTTCAGTATGACATAATTTCGTTTAGCCCGTTTGGCCTTTCCTTTTAGCCCTCTCCACAGTCAGTCCCCTCATGTCAGTCAGCATTCATTCGGCTCATCAAATGCGCTAAGCACGTGTAAGTGCATGTGCACCGGCACTTCGATGTCCTGGCTCTGTGATGCGGTTAACCTGCTCTCAGGACTCTGTGCCTCTGTGTCTCTGTGCGATTGAGGGACCTGCCTGGCTCGCTGCTCGTCGTTACTGTCGTGCTGAAGTGGGGTTTACTCTGGCCAAGGAGTTCATCCTCTTTTTGCTTTTTTGGCCATGTGCTCGGGCCAACTTCGGCGTCATTTGTGTCTCATTTATCACAGGATATTCGACAGTTGGCTCACGTTCCTCGCCCGCTTTACGATTCATCTTCAGCTTTTAACGATTATCAAGTGCCGGGGAACTTACCTGCACCCAGAACCCACAATAAACTGCAAATTGAGGACCGTCCTGGCTTGCACATCACGATATGTTTTTATCTGGACGAATTTAAGGGACTTCGCTTTTTAAATTTAATAAAAGTGCTTTCTCTTTAGTTAATACCAACAAAAAGTAATCCTACTTTTCAGGAAATTTTCACTATTTTGTACTATTGATATCGTTTATTCACCTTGTAAGTATTTCGGCTAGATAAAATCTTCGCTTTGATTTATGTTTCTAAAGAATGACAAATTCTTAAGTATAATCGGAAGACGCTTTTCATCACCAGTCAATTATTAAAAACTTGATGGTTGGACACCGTTTTCTAATAATTATAAACTTTATTTGAAGTGGATAAATTTCCGGCTGTACTTTATTCTTCTCACTTTATTCTTCGTCTCAATGCAAACGTATGACTAACTAAAAGTATATAAAAAAGCAAGAGCCTCTAAAAAGAATACTAAATGTTGCGGCAACCAAATAATTGCGAGTCCTTTAAATACAAAAGAATTGAGGTCTCCTTGAGGCAATTACCATACCTTAGATCGGAAATCATGAAAATCAAAACAAGAGGGCTAAATTAAGTACGTATCAAAAAAGGAATCAAAGTGGTATCAGTTCGAAAACGGCAAGGGAACTTAGGAGGACCCAGCAGAGGGATGTGTCCAAATCAAATATGCAGGCAAAAGCATCAGGTGAAGGTGAAGTTTACGAGGGGGCAGGTGTCGAGGGGACGGGGTAACGTGATAGGACAATGGGAAACCAGGCCAAGTCAACACTCCGAGTACTGTGGACATGCAAACTCACCCCTTTTCCCGGCGTGGAAGCTGTCGAAGGGCGAGATGCGCTCGATTTGGGCCACCAGTTTAGAGCGCGGCAGGATGGAGCGGTCGGCGTTGATGCGGTCCACCGCCTGGCGGAAGGCCAGCTCCTGGTGGTCATCGGCGGGATGGAAGAGGCCACCTGCGGTGAGAAATTACAGGCCGTGTTTTTGGACGTATCAAATATGTTGGTGCCACTTCTGCAGTGTTCAAATAAAAACAAACAAACAAACACACACATCCGTTCAAATAAAATACACACACTCACACAGAGACAGGCGCTCTTGATTATGACGTGTAAAAAATCGATACAGAACGAAGATGCGGGCTGAATTTTTGTTTTCATCCGGGCTCTGCATGAATCCCCTTGGATGTTGACTCTAAGAAATATGAGTAGCTTTCCATCTTCTACTCACCAATCTTGATGATATCGGGCAGTGAGTGGGCTTTTCGGCAGTTTAAAATTAATTGCAGGAGCAGCAGCGGCAGGATCAAAACTGCACTCGACCGCATTCTGAATTCGTTCGCGAAGACAGTTTTCGGTTTCAGATAATTGCCTCACGGGATGTCAATCACTTGTCACTTGGCAGATATTTGTATCTAGCAAATATTTAACATTGTTACTTGGCGGCAAGTCCGCTGTGCGTTTTTCCTATCTCGAGAAGGGCTTGCTCTTTTACTTTCACGAAATTCCGCTCAAACGCTTTCTGCGAAGATGTGCCATCCACTGAGTTGCGAGTGTTTAATTTGCCTTCTTTTATCCTGTTGCGGACTTGGACGACGAGGCTGGCTGATTTGTGGGGTGGGCCAGCATCCAAAAGCCGGCTGACAGTTCCAGCACCTGCGCAGTGGATGCTGGGAGAGCAGATGCCAAGGGTTGTCACCACATCCGGCAGATGAGCTTTTTATTCTGAAGGCCGATGGTGGGAAAACAAGGGTATCCGATTTCAACTGCTTTCCCGACATACTGTCTTCGAAGCTTTTGGGCCTCAATAAAGGTTTTCTCAAGCTAAAAACTTAAAAATACTTCGATTGTGACTAGTAAAAGTACATTTACATTTCATTTATTACTATTCTAAACATAATGGTTCAATATATTGCTCAGATTTTACAGGATAAAAACAAGACAGAATGCTATGCGAGTTCCCCTTCCCTATCTGATTACAGGACTAAAAATAATATGAAAAAAAATCAAAACATTTTTCAAATGTGCGTGCTTGGCAGTTGTGGGCGATTTCTGGACGTTAGGGTGGGCTTGGAAATAAGTTGTTTTGCAATATCATTACAAATTTACAAATCTTATAAAAAAGAAATGAAACAAGAAAGAACGCTATAGTCGAGTTCCCCGACTAGCTGATACCCGTTACTCAGCTAGCGGAAGGGAGAAGGAGGGTCTTAAATACAGTTTTTGGCGGTTTGAAGGCGTTATAATGGGCGTGGCAGAAAGTTTTTTGGCAAATCGATAGAAATTTACAAGAGCAATACAAAAATGAAAAAATATCAAAACATTTTTTAAAAGTGTGGGCGTGGCCGTTTTAGGCGGTTTGTGGGCGTTAGAGTGGGCGTGGCAACGTGAATCGACAAACTTGCGCTGCGTCTATGTCCCTGGAGTCTGTATACTTAATCTCAACTTTCTAGCTTTTGTAGTTCCTGAGATCTCGACGTTCATACGGACAGACGGACAGACAGACGGACGGACAGACGGACATGGCCAGATCGACTCGGCTACTGATCCTGATCAAGAATATATACACTTTATATGGTCGGAAACGCTTCCTTCTGCCTGTTACATACTTTTCAACGAATCTAGTATACCCTTTTACTCTACGAGTAACGGGTATAAAAATATCAAGATATTATTCAACATTTTTTTGAAAGCGTTAGAGTGGGCGTGACAACATGAATCGACAAACCTGCGATGCGTCTATGTCTTTGGAGTCTGCATGCTGAATCTATCTATGAAGTTTTAATAGTTCCTGAGATCTCGACGTTTATATAGACACACAGGCGGACAGACATGGCCAGATCGACTCGGTGGTCGACTCCTGGTCAAGAATATATATGGTCGGAAACGCTTCCTCCTGCCTGTTGCATACTTTACAACGAATCCAGTATACCATTTTACTCCACAAGTAACGGGTATAATAAGTAGAGGTGAAACCACTATGGCATTAAACTTGGGTGTTTTAAATGGTCTTCAAATAAATCAAGAGATAGTCATTAGTACAGATGAACGGACGAGCGGACAGGCGGACTTGGTTATTGTGCCTGATCATCGATCTTCTGGTGACATTCTTTTATTTTCCTTTTCTTTTCATATCAACGAATCTTGTATAGTAAGTTGCTTAGCTCTGGAAGCAACAGCTTAACATTGCTTATGTGTAAAATGTAATCAACCGCTTTTAAAAATAAGCAAATATTTTACTAAACAATTGCTTAGCCTTGAAGCGGTCCTTGCCGAAGAATAAAATAATATATTAAGAACTTAATTTTGTAACCAGTATACTGAGATTAAACGTAATATTGGTTAATCTGAAAAGCTGCAGCCCCACTCTTAATCAGAGAACCGCGTTTTCCTCGAAAGTACTTTTAAAATGCCAAAAAGGAAAAGGATTAAGCATCACAAGGGAAGCAGCCAGCGGAACTGAGGCGAATAAAAGGCATTAATAAAACAGAGAACTCATTATGCCGTTGACCGCGTTGAGCTTAAAGTGCAAGCATAATGCAAAGCGGCAGTGATGGGGAAATGCACGCGAATGGTCCCTTGAATTGCAGGCGCGTAAATGTGAGAGTATTAACAATTTAACAAACAAAGGCAAAGGGCCATTAATAACACAGAACAACAGCGCTGTCGCTTAATATACCCACAATCACACACACATACATTATGCATGCGTATGTAACCATAAATACGGAATGTCAGAGCGGGAAAATCGTAGGCTCTGTTGCCGTGCAAAGTCAGGTGCTTCCGTCAGCTCCAATTGCACTTAGAAAAATGGTACAAATCGATTGAATTATATATGGTCACGTAATTTAGTTTCTTGCTATTGTATTTAGTTTTAAGTCTCCATAATCCTACTTAATAGCTAAAATCCATCAATAGAAAATTTAAATTTTTCAAAACCCAGTGACTTCTTCCTTTCTCACAGCATACATTCACGCGGGTGGCAAGTGGCTTTAAGTGACAAAATATACAGGAAAACAGTCCCAAATTTGTTCTTACTGTGCTAATGTGTGTGTGGAGCCTTTCTCCGGGTATCTGCATCTGTGTCCGAGTCTCCATGTCTGTGTGTGTAATCATGCATATCTTTGCCAGTGGGTTTTCGGTTAGTGCCTTATTTACGTTGGCCGGAAGCTGCTGGTTGTGCTTGTTTCCGCTTTTGTCTGAGCGACTTCATCAGCATCAATACTCCCTCTCGCTCTGTGCTAGCTTCCCATCCTCTCACTCTCACTCTGTTGCGCCTCTTTGCTATGGCAATGAAGTAGAACAGGCTTATTAATTTCAACATAACGCGCACATGGCAACAACAACAATTTTTCTCACGTACGCACACCTATAAATTGCACACGCTCACACACGTCGCGGACATACATACATACATAGTTGGCTCCTAGCTTTCAGCGGTAATTATTTCAAATTAAATGGCAAAGCACTTTTCCAGCATGTGCTCCCGAAAGTATGCAGCACATTATTAGCATCAGGTGGGTGCGTGGCGGGTGTGTGGGTTGGTAAAAGGTGGTGGTATAGGCAAACTTCGATAAGAAGAACGGCATGACTCTGTACAAATACTATGCAATTGTCTTTAAAATCACAAGTGTGGAACAATGGTGACTTTTGTTTTGTCCCAAAGTAAAATTAAACTGGCTCCAAAATGTATCTTTTATTGCATTGATTACAAATAAATGAATCGCTTTTAAATACTTATTTTATGCGCTTTGGTGCGCATAGTTTTTTGGATTAGCCTAACACGATTTTCTAGAATGAGTGGCTTTTTGATTTCGTTCTTTTCTGACAGCCCTTTTCCGAGATGGATAATATGAACTCAAAACAAGACATCTGACTTTTGGACATTCTCCATGCTTCGTGACTTTGTCTGTTGGTCGTCTGGCCTCCATCAATTTGGCCTTTGGGCTGGTTTTATTATCCCAATGCGTATGGAAATGCTGACAAGACTTGCTTGTCATGGCTGACTCTAAGGCTAAATAATTTTAATAATGCAGAGTAAGACATACACATGTGAAGGTTATGCCCGGAGCCATGGCATTCCAGGGTCAAGTAGACCTCAAACCATTTCACTTTGTGCATTAATGTAAATACATTTTCGAGCAGCTAGTCATTCTCCTTCCTTCCATAAATTTTAAGGGAATCCCAGGCAACGAGAGATGAAAGCGATATACCAAAAGGGAAATATCAGAGCTGAAAACTGTTGCCGTTGGTCAAGCATATGCAATGTGTTTTCCATGTGAAACAGCTTACTTGAAAGAATTTAAATGGCTCGCATTACTTACCGATGTGTAGTTTCATATGGTAGTGGCCATATTTTTCACAAAAGAATGTGGCTTCGCATTCACTTGATCTTCGCTTTGATTTACCACTCAGGGGAAAAACTTTTCCAACTGACCGTTCCCAAATTCAAAATGATTTGATACACTGTATCCTTTAAATGGCGTTTAATTAATCGATAAACGTTGGACGTTAATAAAAAGGCAAGCATAGACTTTAATAACATTCAATCATTTCACTTAAGCGCGTGGAATATCAATTGATTTGAATAATTTAATGGCTGCCTAAAAATTTTGCGCACTGAGAAAATTACTTAAAACTCAAAATTATAAAATATATGGGCGTTTTAATTGACAGGATGCTTAAAGTGGGCTTTCGCCAATTAAAAAGTGCACAAGAAGGAACTCAAAGAGCTTTTAGTTAGAGCTCTCCAGCACTTTGTGTTAGTTTTTTTGAGCACAGCAAGGACGGTTTATTAGTGTTTTTAGAGCATTCGGCAGGCAATGATGTCAGATGGATGATAGCGAGGACGAGTGACGCAATTCGACAGGAGTGGCATATGCAACAAATTTGTAAGGACGCCTTTAATTCCATGTCAGCTGCTTGGATGCCTGAGCTGAATGAATGGCTGAAGCCCTCGGGACATGCTCTAAAGTCCTCAGTCCTCAGTTCGAAGGCGCCTCGCTTAGGGCTTTATGCTTTTTCTTTGGCCCGCTTTTATAGGCGCCTCCAAATCCACTTTGTAAGCCATTCCAGTGGTAATAAAGGCGAAAGTGAGTGCTGCTAATATAAAATTGAATTTAAATAAATGGAGTCGGGGCCGTAAAAAACCGAATTCTGATTTGATTTGTTTGGAGGCGCCCGCCCAGCACTTAGGCGCCATTTGATATGCAACAATCTTTGGCGCCAAATGAAAATCGGGAACTCTGAAAATCGGTAAATCGAAGAGACTAGGAAGGGGCATAATCATCATCAGCATGGGGAGTTTTGTTCTGTATTAAATCTTGTGGAGGAAATGTAGCCCGAAATCGCTCCAATTTATCCATGCCACGCGCTTTTGCCGTTTTATAGGGGGGGAATTTATAGGGGAATTGTTTAAGCTGATTGATTAAACTGACTGGTCCTTGATCCTTGAATCATATTCCCAAGTACATGCAATGCCTCTCCCTTTTTCTTCGAATGCGAATGCCGCTGACTCAATTTCAAAGGGGTAAACTTGAGCCTGCAACCGCCGCTTTCATTAAACAGTCGCCAGGCAGTTAGTCAGCTCATTAAAGAGCCCGCCTACAAATTGGCAGCTTGTGTGGGTCATGTGGGAAAGATTTAGGCAATTAGCACCCGCAGTACACCCATCCGAGGGGGGTGGTGGGGACTTAACCCGGACTCTCGACCCTTCCGCCCCCAAAAATACCTACGATTTCAGCAGTCGGTGGAAATGTTAACACCTAGCTAAATGTAGATTGTCGTCGCATACCTGCTCAAAACATCTTGCTCTGTGTCCTTTTCATCCTGCGAGCTGATTGCGTAATTCCAGCTCACAAGTGGTGACAACGGTCGGGAGTCTGTTAAAAATGTATTATCACTGCGATGGCCCCCAGATCCTGCAAGAGTGTCTACTTAATCGCAGCATATACCCATAGAATCTTCGCGCAGTTGTTTGGCTTTAAATGTTTCAATTAGCCTGGGCGGTACTTAAAACAAACAGTCTGACTCCTCACTTGGTTCACTGTCTATCCATTTGGGGGAGCACATTTAATTTAATTTAAAAGGAAGTAGATTTGCGAATTAATACATTTTTCAGATTGAACCTTGCATTTAATGTGGCTTATTTTAAAACCATCTTGAAATTGTCATTGTGGATAACTATTTGCTCATCGCACTAGTATAACTTTTCAATGTCATTTCGGTTATTTTGATAACTATCATAATTCTAAGGAAAAGCTTGAGAAGAAATAAACTAGCATAGTTACACACGAGTTTAGACATGACTATTAAGCAGATTAAGCCTTATCAGTTAATAATTAATAGAGTGTTTCAGTTGTTTTTGCACAAAAAAGTCTTACTTGATTTGCTAATCAGGTAAAATAATGAAAATTCCAACGAACTTTGTAATTGAAAAACATGTAATTCTATGGAATTTTCGGTGCGTTGTCTAATGTCTAGGCTAGCTTGCTAATATTCAGCATTCTAAGAATATCACAATTCATTTCACCTTTCGCTGAGCTATAAATTCAGCTCCTAAGCTGCTGGGAAATCAGTACGGTTTGCCTCAGCCATCCAAAAAGTCATAACCAAAATGAATTCACTAACTGGTTTTATGTACGTAGCACCGAGTTGCCTGGTTTTACTTTAATCCAAAATATTTTACTGTGATCATAAACTACAAATATTCTAAATACTTAACTAGGTGCTGTGCACTGCTGCTGATTAGTCCTTTATGCATGGGATATACCGACGAAGATCGTGAAGCCGACAGCCGTAAAGTTGCTGAAATTATCAGAAACTCCCAGGACGACGACTCTAAAATCAATAGCACACAGGAATTACTGGATATCTATAGGCGTTTATATCCCAGTTTGACCCTTGAGGATCGGGAGAGTATCGATAAGTTCGTCAATGAACACACGGATGCGATTCTAATCGATGGAGTTCCGAGTCAGGGAGGCCGTAAGACCAAGTACGTTGGAAAGGTTTTATCCCCAGCTGCGAAGGGATTTGCCATTGGATTCTTTGAAGAACTTGGTTCCAAAATTGCGCAATTGTTCACTGGATAATAATTGAAATAACTGAATTTAAATAATTATGTGAAAAAAATAACAAAATATGAGCAATAGGTTTTTTAATTTGTATACAACTATTAACCAATCATTTCAAATAAAATTTTAATGAACATTATGTAGTGGCACATTATTAACTTTCGATCGCACTCTGAAATCCACTTCAAAAGCAGTAAACTGATATACGACGTGCTCATTGCCATTCATACACAGGATAATGGATTATGATAATGGTGTTATGATCTTAGCAATGCTCCCAATGTTGTTTCCGCAAAAAGAATAAATAACTAAATATTTGATTTAAACTGTAACTATACTTTAAAAAAACTACTACTTAATTGTAGTGCAATTTTATGCTCATATTTCATTATACCCGTTACTTGAAGTTTGTTTCAAAACAATAGAACCAAAACACAGTTTTAATTTTTCTTTTATATTTTTTTTACTCTACGAGTAAAAGGCTATAAATAGATTCGATGAGAAGTATCTGTCCATTTGTATGAACGTCAATATTTCAGAAACTATAAAGTTGAGATTAAGCATGCAGATTTCTGGGACATACATACATGCAGCGCAAGTTTGTTGACCTATTTTGCCACGCCCACAAACCGACCAAAAATGCCACGCCCACACTTTTGCAAAAGGTTTCGAAATTTTTTCAATTAAATTTGCCTTTTACAATTTCTGTTAAAGTTAATACTAGATTCGTGGGAAGGTATATCTCTATGCCAACAAAATTTTGAAATATCTTCCTGGCACTTCCACTAGCTAAATATCTGACAGTCAAGAAATTCGACTGTAGTGCACTCTTTTGTTCTGGTTCTGTTTTTATTTAAATAAATATTTTTAATTAACATTAAAGTGTATTTTTGTTATTAACGCTCTGGCGCTTTGTGATAACATTCCTCGAAAAGCGTTAATCTTTATTTTGTGTTCGGTTATCAGTACTGAGAAGTCATGAGAAGTATTATAACTTGAAGTAAACATGTAAGCATATCTACAAAACGTTTTTTATTGTTATAAAGGCTATATAAGATTTATTACTGTAGGTATCCGTATCACAAAATACAGATGATGTTCTTATTAGCATTGATAGAGGTAATTTCTAGTTATATTTTCTGATCACTGATCATTGATAGGGAAAATTCTCGATCATTTGGTGAGAAGTTCATTTTTCTAAGTGCTACATTTCCTCATACATTTTATATAAGAACATACATTCACTGGTTAATGACCATTAAGGGGATCCTATTGTTGGATTTTGAAAAACATTAAAAAGTTGTAAGCTTAAACTCAATTACAATATTCCAGCTGCATAGCAGAGTGGAAAGACTATCATTTGATTCTTAGAATAAAGTTTGTATATCCTTTTCAGTATTTTCAATTTTACATTTTCTTTTACATAAAAAGTTCTTAAAATATTAATGCAATCGGCCAATGCTTCCTTATATTTATGAAAATAATTGTATTGTCCACTTTTAGTAGATTGTTTTCTTTGCATGGATCGTTGAGAAAAAGCTTCTTTATTCGTTATCAGGGAGCAATCCATGAATATAAATTCAGTCTTGTCTTCAAGATTGTCAGTTCGGCTGCACTTGCATTCTATAAAGTACTTACAAAATGAATTTTAATATGTCGATGATGTAAGTGGCGTTGCGCATTTTATATAATTTTAGTAAATTGTTTGTGTATTATTCAGTTGTTTCGCACTGCTCCTGATTGTTACTTTGTGCTCGGCGTATTCTGTCCAACAACGTCAAGCTGACAGTCTTAGGGTTGCTGAAATTATACGAACCTCCCAGGACGAAAATACCAAAATCAACAGAATCCAGGAACTACTTACCATATACAATCGTATGGCTCCCAGCTTAAGACCAGCTGAAAGGGCGAGACTTGACAAATTCATCAGTGAACATACGCAAGAAGTCCTAATCGATGGAGTTCCCACCCAAGGTGGTTCTAGGATGAAAATCATAAGGAAGGCCCTGACTCCGGCTGCAAAGGACGTGGCAACTGGATTCTTTACCGAACTCGGTGCAAGTATTGCAAGCATATTCACTAACTGGTTTAAATCTAGCACCGAACCAAGCCAATAAAATTATTGAGTTCTTTCTTTTAATAAAATAAATTCCGTTTTGAAAGTGAATTGAGTTTATTGCAAATAAGCATTCAGTTAAAGCTTTGAAAGCAGGCAATATAAATGTCGGTTTTAGGAATAAAAGGTTAATTAAATAAAACTCAGTTCTATCATTATTTTAATATTAATATTATTTTCTTATGAAGTGGACATCGTGAGCATTTCACCTTGCACATTGCCTTGCATTACGCATTCAAAAAATATCCACTCAAATTAGATCGTATAAAGTTGATTTATAGTTTTAGAAAGAAAGCAGGCCGAACTTTGTTCATTCAATCTGGCCAAAGTTTGTGTTGAATTCAATCAACACCCAAACAAAACTGGACTGTGCAAGAATGTTTTTCGAAAATGCTTTCGCAATTATTATTTCTGGGTAAAAACACTTTTTTCGGTGTTCTACACAAACTCGTTTTCGGCTGACGAAAGTTTTTGATTGTCTGGTCGAAACAAGGCATGTGGAAAGTAATTAACATGCAAGTGTCGAAAGCGTCTGACAGAGACTTTCAACGGAGTGTGGGCGTCTCCGGCTGCCACAGGACATCCTTGTGGGTGAGGACTAGTGTGCCCCCTTCATCAACGCCATCAGCTGTGGCATTTGACTTCTGAATGTGTCGTAAAGTTGATCCTTCCCCCATCCCTTGGCTTTCCTGGTTTCCCTTCCTGTTTACTGAACTCGTCAACGCTGCTGCTGCTGGCAATTTGTTTAATTAAATGCTAGCCCGAGAACCAACATACACAGACGAACACAAACACATTATCAGGATCCGGGGTTTGGAGCACAAAATTAAATTGAATAACAACTGCTAAACACATTGAGGCTAACACCTGCTTATCGAAGTGTCAACAGCAGTGAGTACCTGCTTTCAATTACAGTGGGGTCGGCATACACAGATCGTTTCGTGTAACTATATAGCTGAAACTTTTGAAACTATAATGTTACAGAATGTACATATTTTAATGTCCGTATTTTTTGGTTGCCTATAATTGTTAAAATAAGTAATTTTGGTTGCTAAAAGATGGATCATTGTACAGCTTTTCCCTTGACCAGTTGGAATAAGGTGGATTTAACTACTGACGAACCATTTTTGGCTAGCTAAGTAACTGGGTCACAAGGATTTGATGGCACAACATGCAAATGGATTTCGTCCAGTGGAAATAAAAAAGTATATGTTGCCCAGCAGCTTTGCACCCCTGCATCATAGTTTTCCAGGAATGGCTTAGTAGTCAAGACCTAAACACCAGCAGAAAGACTTCCTAATAATGTTTTGTGTGGAATTCAGCCTTGGGGCTCAAAAAGCCGTACAGCTGCATAGGGTGTTCTTATTTCTGCCTGCCCTTTGCTAAGACGTGCTTACAAGGGTTCCTGGCTGTATCCTGTTGTCATGTGAAGGCTTTTACACCATCGCCTATATCGTCCTGATTATCATGTGACAACGTGGCGCACACAATAAAATCTGCATTTTTGCCTTGTCAAGTGTTTTTCCCCGCAGACAGCCAGCTAAAACCCGAATCGAACTGAGCCGAGCTGAACTCTGCTCTTCAAAATGAAATATCCTGCAGGCACGCAAGCTACTGCGATGTCGACTGCCAAAACAGGATACGCATCCTGCTGCTGGGCGCGGATAGGTCTTCCTCCCAGCATCTTTTTGCTCAATGGCATGACCGTCAACTATTTACACGGCCAAAAACATGTTAGACACTGCCAGCAAGCTAGGAACATTTTGGAACTTTTGGCGTGGCCTTAACGGCTTGGCTAGTAAGTGCTTTCAACATTCTTGGCGAGAAAGAAATTTAAAGATATAACGACACTTTTTCAGTTTCTGGCTAAAGGCCAGTAGGTGGTATTCGATGGAATAGAGGAATAAGCATTTAGCCCACGTTTATTGTAAAATAAACCGAATGTACAACAAAGGAATAACTACTTGAGCATTTCTGGATTTTATGTGCATTCCGCTACGTAATTTCTATTCAAAATTAATAAAAACAATGTTTGTTTAGTATAAATGTTTTACAATTTTTTTTAAATAAGAGGTCGGAACTGTTTTTGTATTCCTGGAAGAACTATTCCCATAACTTAAATATACTATGTACACCTAAAGAAAAGCACCAAAAACTGTTTTTCCCTTCCCGAGCCACACTGTTTTCGGGGAAAATTCAATTTCGTTTGTTTATGAGCAAGAGTCTCTTTCAAATGCAAAGATAAGGCACAACGGTGGGACTACAGTGGATATGGATAGATACTTCAGCACGCCTCCTTCCCTAAATTATCCTATCTTCGACTCTTTTCGAGTGGTTTCCCTTGCCACACGCATATTGTGAAAAAGTTTTAGCACCTGTGCGGATAAAAATACGGAGGCCGGCAATGCGAAAAGAAAAGTTTGCCATTTACAGCCCATCAAGTCGGCTTCAATTTTGCCCACCTTTTGTTTGGCCCCTCACACTGTGAATTTCCCCAACTTTTCAGTGTATGTAGGTGGGCCTCTTTGTTTGTCACTTTCGGCAAAGTTTATGCGCTTTTTATAACGTGTATCCTTTTTGCATGTCGACTTACTGTTTTGGCTTTGCCCTTCACCATTTTATTACACCAACAACGGGCTCCTTAAGCACATGTAAAGGGCAAAAGTACACATACATATGTATGCAACCTGAAGATAGCACAACAGTGAGGTTGGAAAACTTTGATCACCCTGGCAGGAGACTTAATTTAATGTTCTTCTCGTGGGCTGCCGACTCGACTTGCCGCTGACTTTTTGTCCTGTTTTGTTTTAGTTTTGCGTCGTGACGCAAACACTGAATTTCAATTACCGGCTGCAAGCGTCCAGGAGTGCACAGAAAAAATAAATATTTTTCCAAAGATTATTTAGCTTAAATAAAATCATATTAATGCATATGTTACGTTTTGATGCTGTTATTAATATATTAAAGCTGTTTTCGAATTTAATAAGTTAGCATACTAACATGTAGACTCTGTGCGTTTAAGTACAAGTGCTTAATCCAGAACTGATAAGAAAGCGAAAATATTGTTTCATTTCCAGAATTTAATGAAGAAATGTTAAAACTTTAATGTTATCAATTCCATGAAAAGTCCGTAATCAGTTGCTTTTACTGACCCAGAGAGTTCTCAGAATCCCTGCACAATAATTGTAGATAGCTTCCCTATTCAGTGCTGCCTATAAAAGAAGAGTTGTCCATGAACATACATTAGTTCACCATCCCATCTCAAGTAAAGAAAGTGAAGATGTATTTTGCCATCCGCCTAAGGTAAGTCAAGCACTATATTGAATCCACGAAATAATAATTCGGTGTGAATTTCAGCTTTGTCCTGGCTGTGCTCTTCTGCCTTACGGGAAACGGAAATGCTAGAATGCTGGGTGCAGATTTCAACAGGCTCCAGCAACTTCAGCGTCGAAGTCACCAATCTAATGATGCCAACACCCAGCTGAAAATCGCATATGAAGTCATCGGAATTTATGATAAGTACAAGGGCCAGAAGGGATCAGATTTGTTAAGAGAAGCTCAACTGAATTCAGAAGTCAATGATTTTAAAAGAAAGAATGTGGTCGTCGATGGAGTGCCCGCCCAAGGAGGAGGAATTAAAGATGCAGTTAAGAAAATTGCTGATGAGGTTCCTGATGATGTGAAGAAGAATGCTAAGGATATCGCTGTGAAAATTGCAAAATCCGTAACTAAAAGTATATTTAAATATTTTTTAAATTAGCCAAAAAAGAGTAAATTGCTAGAAAATTTCATAAATCCACACAGAAATGAGTCGTATCTCAAATGGTCCGGTAATAATAAATAAATGACGGTGTAAATAATCTTTCAGATATATGAATCTTTAATAAGCAAATACTCTATTATTGAAGATATTTAAATCATCTCACAGTTTCGATACTTAAAAGATTTTTTGAGGTTCGATATTTCGAGTTTTTACCTTAATTAGTTGTTAAAAACTCTCAACACATGCCGAAAAAGATTCGTATTACTTATATGATATAAAATGTAGTTTAACTTCGTTCTTTTCCCATGTGTAAGTCTGACTGGCCTCAACCTGTGTTTAATATTTATACCCATTACTCGTAGAGTAAAAGGGTATACTAGATTCGTTGAAAAGTATGTAACAGGCAGAAGGAATCGTTTCCGACCATATAATATATATTTTTGATCAAGATCAATAGCCGAGTCGATATGGCCATTTCCGTCGTCTGTCCGTCCGTATGAACGTCGAGATCTCGGGAACTACAAAAGCTAAAAAGTTATGTCCAGAGACATAGACGCAGCGCAAGTTTGTTGATTCATGTTGCCACGCCCACTCTAACGTCCACAAACCTCTCAAAACTGCCACGCCCACATTTTCATTTTTGTATTAGTCTTGTAAATTTCTATCGATTTGCCAAAAAACTTTGTGTTACGCCCACATGAACGCCCACAAACCACCGAAAACTGTCAGTGTGGAAGACTCTTCTTCGCACTTCCAGTAGCTGAGTAACGGGTATCAGATAGTCGGGGAACTCAACTATAGCGTTCTCTCTTGTTTTGCGTTGTAGTTGCTGTCTTAAAGATTTCCTGTTACCGGCCAGAATTTGGACCGAAATTTTTGAGCTTTGTGTTGGCAATGTGCCCTCGCGGGACTTCATACATAAAAGGGCCGACATCTTTGCCAGATATTAGTGCAATTTCCACGTTGACCAAAAGTTCAATTCATTTCGTACAGGGACGTGTCACTGCTCCTCAACTGTTTTCATAAGAATTTATTGCTTTTTATTGGCAACTAAGTGGATCAGATTTCTCTTGGCAACTTTCGCCTGTGTCCCGTGTAATATGCCACAGATTTGGTGATGGCGAAATTACTTTAGGTTTAGTTGCCTCCATTTCAGGACCCTTTGCTTGTCTCTTCATTCCCTGTTTTTTTTTTTTTTACAATTTTGTCGTATTAGATTGAAAATTGAGTTGGGTATTTTGGGGGCTAAATGTCCAAACGAAGGAAGTGGCGGGCGTCCGCAGACTGACAGTTTGAATCTCACTCAGGTGAGATTTTCTTCAGGCCAAATGGTTCTCTTTCGGTAACCGAAATGGAGGAGTTCTTAAGGTAAATTGATTTTTCTTGAGAACTTGCATGTAGTTTAGTTCATTTATAAATTGACTTTTTTTGCAAAGTAACAAAAGGGGAAAGGTATCTTCAAAGTATTTATTTAATAAAAATACGTATCTTCTATCTTTACTGCAAAACTAATTAAAACAAATCCTTTTACTAAATACAAGTAAATTTCAGTTAAACAAGAAGTGCAACCTTTGGATCCGTAAATTCTTCCATCCTTAATTTGGGAAATTATTCAAATGCCAGTATATTATCTGCATTCTCCATTTGGTGACAACCCAAAATGTACGGCCATTCTGCACTTCTTCATTTAGAATTGGCGACTAACGTTGCCTGTATCCTTGTGCCGTAATTAAATTTATTTCACTTGTGCACAGTTTGATGTTGAGTGCATGCAATTCGGTGGCTTATTCGGTTTTCACAGTGCAGGCAGTGCCGAATGAAAATGTATACCGAAGTTTTGTGTGTATCTGTGAGAGTGTTGTCCTAAAAGTATGTATTGATTTTCAGCCTGTCAGCACAACGAAAATATTTATTGTCAGCTCAGGGGAGCTGAGCTGAGTCCTCGGATGCCAGCCAAGTTTCGCTCAAATTGTTCCCTGGCGGCAATGAGGCCGTTGATATAATGGAATGGAACGGAGCAGTATGGAGACTCCTTAGGCATCTTCCCAAGCTCCTCGACTCTGTCAGCATCGGGAAATCGAGAATTATTAACAACTAGTGCGTTGATGGGCTCATAATTACGGCCGTGTCCTTGCTCAACCACTCGCACACTCACATCCTGGGTGCTGACATGCATTAAAATTGATTGCTGATGTCGCTGAACCGCACTAATCAGAGCCACATGTCGGTGGCCGAGTATTGTGAATTCTGTGCTCTGTACATTGACATTGACACGGGCATCCTCGTTTGGATGGTATTTTACAATTATCCGCATCCTTGTCCGCATCATCGCCGTCACCATCATCCATTGTCATGGTCGGCGCAATGAAATTACATATTACATATCGCATTTACATTGCTGTCATGTAGTTCTCCTCCTGATTCAGTTGTTAAGTTTTTCATGCATGTTCGTTTCGCAACCTTGCTAAATGAGACAAACCTCATATTCAGCTTGTCCGATAGGTTTTAATTCCGTCATGTTGAGGAACCCAAAATGCAGGTGCCATGAATAGGGATTTCATCAAATCTCTTCAGTTTAAGGCAAGGAAAGTATGTATTTTTACTATATTTACTAATAGATTAGATGAAGTGTACACCTTTTATCCGAAATACATTGTGGATTTCACAATACTATTCCACTTTTTAATTAGAATTGCACGGTTTATTAAGTCTTGGCGGAACTAATTGATAAGTTCTGCTCGCCAGCAAAGGACTCTACCAATCAATCTGCGTTGATAAGATGGCCCCAGGGGCACACAGGTCCCTATTCAGATATGCCATTTGAATACTTTCTGTTTTGACATTCATTTGCGAAAGTCCACAGAAAGCGTTTGCAATTTGCCGACGCATTGCGCAACTGGGAAGCAAGCGAACTTGGAGAAGTTTTAATGAGTTGGCAAATGGAATTGGCAATCCGTAGTGGGTGCTCGACACTTGAAGCATGAAATCAAACTAATTAACTCAAAATTTTACGTAAACGCCGGGAAAAGTTGCGCTCTCTGCACATGATGGCATTAGGAAACAACACAAGTCGAATTGAATTTCTGGCCATCAGGAGGATAATCCGATATTAGCACCACCGCGTTGAAAGATAATTCAGTTTGCCGGCATGATGAACAAATTAAAAACTTTTCTTCTTCATCCGTGAAAAAGATGGTTTTCCACCAACTTTGTTGATCATTTTTCAAATATTAGTCAACGCAATGCCTTCTTAGCTATTTAAAGAACAGATGTTCAAGAGCTTCCCAGATAAATGAATTTCTATATGATAAGTTGTGATGCTGTTATTAATATATTAACGCTGTGCTTTGCATTACAACATCAAGAGCCATATGTCAGTAAGGAAAAAATTAATGTTGTAAGTTCCATTTACTGACCCCGAGAGTTCTCAGAATCCCTGCACAATAATTGTAGATAGCTTCCCTATTCAGTGCTGCCTATAAAAGAAGAAAAATTATAGAAAATTTCATAAATCCACACAGAAATGAGTCATATCTCAAATGGTCCGGTAATAATAAATAAATGCAGAAGTCTAAAGAAATGACGGTGTAAATAATCTTTCAGATATATCAATCTTTAATAAGCTAATACTCTATTATTGAAGATATTTAAATCATCTCTCAGTTTCGCTATTGAGGAGATTTTTTGAGGTCCGATTGACTCCATCATGAGGATAAACCGATATTAGCACCACCGCGTTGAAAGATAATTGAGTTTTCCGACATGATAACAAATTAAGAATGTTATCCATGAAAAAGATGGTTTTCCACCAACTTTGTTGATCATTTTTCAAATATTAGTCAACGCAATGCCTTCTTTGCTATTTAAAGAACAGATGTTCAAGAGCTTCCCAAATAAATGAATTTCTATATGATAAGTTGTGATGCTGTTATTAATATATTAACGCTGTACTTTGCATTACAACATCAAGAGCCATATGTCAGTTAGGAAAAAACAAGAGATAACGCTATAGTCGAGTTCCCCGACTATCTGATACCCGTTACTCAGCTAGTGGAAGGGAGAAGGAGAGTCTTAAACACAGTTTTTGGCGGTTTGTAGGCGTTATAGTGGGCGTGGCAGAAAGTTTTTTGGCAAATCGATAGAATTTTACAAGACTAATTCTAGTTCACCATCCCATCTCAAATAAAGAAAGTGAAGATGTATTTTGCTATCCGCCTAAGGTTAGTCACGAACCCACGAAATAATAATTCGGTTTGAAGTTCAGCTTTGTCCTGGCTATGCTCTTCTGCCTTACGGGAAACGGAAATGCTAGAATGCAACTTCAGCGTCGAAGTCACCAATCTAATGATGCCAACACCCAGCTGAAAAGAAGTCAATGATTTTAAAAGAAAGAATGTAGTCGTCGATGGAGTGTCCGCCCAAGGAGGAAGAATTAAAGTAATAAAAGCACCTTGGAACGTGACCAATCGTTGGGGACGCTTCAAACAAAATAGCTAAAAAAATATTTTATTATTTATTTAAAATTGGCAAAAACAGAAAAATTATAGAAAATTTCATAAATCCACTCAGAAATGAGTCATATCTCAAATGGTCCGGTAATAATAAATAAATCCAGAAGTCTAAAGTAATGACGGTATTTCAGATATATCAATCTTTAATAAGCTATTACTCTATTATTGAAGATATTTAAATAATCTCTCAGTTTCTCAGTTTCGCTATTGAGGAGATTTTTTTGAGGTCCGATTGACTCCATCATGAGGATAAACCGATATTAGCACCACCGCGTTGAAAGATAATTCAGTTTTCCGACATGATGAACAAATTAAGAACGTTATCCATGAAAAAGATGGTTTTCCACAAACTTTGTTGCTCATTTTTCAAATACCAGTCTACGCAATGCCTTCTAAGCTATTTAAAAAACAAAAAACAGATGTTCAAGAGCTTCCCAGACAAATGAATTCGAAAAGTTGACTCTTGACCTTTGTATGAGGACTTGTGTAAATGTATGCAGGGTTTAGAACATGGAATTATATACATATATGTCTGTCAAAAGCCGCTTTAGCTAAAACTAATGCAGTAAGATGTTGTAGCGCAAGTGTTTTTGAAATGCCAAATTTCTCATCAACTGTTCGACTTTGATGTTTGGAATTTAACGTGGCATGGAGTGCCTAATGTTTATTACATTATACATATATGGAATACTTCAAGAAGATGAGGCCCCATCATGTCCTTTGGCGAAGCGTCATAAAAGCAATGCATATGCTTTGAGCTCGTCAGCAAAGGTTTAAGCATCGATTCCTATTTCACTTTACCAGCAGCGGAATTCAGAAACATGCATAAATATGTATGAGCTGTGTGCGCATCTAGGTCTCTCTCTGTGTATCTGTGTTTGTGCAGCTTGACAGTTCGTAAAATCAAAGTTGTGTCTCACAAAATGTAATAGATTTTTATTGCCGGCGGCAGTGGTTTGCTTCATCTAGTCACCACTTCCATTTTGACTGCCAACCAAATCGACTTTCTGGCTGTTTACCACACATAGGAATAAAGCACACAAATACTCATCCACCTACAATTCTATATAGATACAGCCAACCGGAGGAGCAACTTTTCCATTTTGTTGGAAAATGCTTTTAATCTAACTAAAAAGTTGCTGGAAAAGTTGTCCCTAAGTTTTAAGGTTTCTTTTCGGCCGTCGAGTGAAATTCTACAAATTTAACTTGTCCTTGACACGTTGCCAAAATGAAAGAGATATGAACGAAATACAATTTTACATTTAGCTGTTTTCCAAAAGGAAAAGAGCAGATAGAGCAGGGAACAAGTCTCTGGCTTGGAACAAAACTTTCAGTTCACCTCTAATAAATTTAAATTCGTAAGAGGTCGGCGAACATATTAAGTTGTCCGAGGAAAAAAAAATAAATATATTTTCTTTAAAGCCAATAAAAATTAATTAGCGCTGCACGACGCAGATTGCGACCTCAATTATGATGCCAGGTCCGTTCCCACAGAGTTTGGCCGAAAAACGAAAAATCAATATGACAGCCTAGCCGTTGGGAGGGTGGCTGGACTCGTCCTTGAATGGCGGACGCGCTAATTTCAAGAGCCCAGGGCCATAAAACCGTGTTGAGGGAGTACAAAGCCCTAAAAACCAGCAAAAGCGAACCGAAAGACGTTCAAGCCGGCCATAAGTAGCCGAGGATTAGGCAAGGACCTCAAGCCCGTCTCGGCCACCTCGCTCTTCACTTTCTCTTACTTTTCGGCATCGAATCGGCGACTCAAGACGGTAGTATATCTTTTAATTAGAAGATTTCACTGGATATTTAACAGCCTCGTGCTCGATTGTGAAAGTATTCGGTCCCAATGCTGAGCAGTGATGGAGTCCCAAATGGCATCACTGATTAATGTCTCGATTTTATGGCGAATAATGTTGACTGCGAAACCGAGGAGATGGATGCGGAACCCATTTTCCGCGGGAAGTTGAAATAAATACCTTTGTGCGAAGTCTTTGCATTCTTTCAATTTTTATTGATCGATAAAATAGAATACCTTGTTAAAAAGTTCGAGAAGTGCACTTTTCTCTCTTCTCTTTCAGGAGAAAATAGGTAGTTTTTAAAAGTTTATGCAGCACTAAGAGTGGTTCGACCTCTTTAACAAAGTTTCCCGATGGAGGCGAATTTATTGGCTATATCCCTAATTATTTTTTTAAAATTGGTGTATTTTTCAGATTTTACAAAAGGGCCCAGAGCATCCGAGCTTCGTTTGGGGGCCATCTTCATTTTTAATATTACTTAGCCATTTTGCTCAGCCGCTTTGGTTTTCTTCCGGCCCTTCGGCTTTGACCTTCCGCATGTCTCTTTTGGCTTTGCGAGGTTTCAACCGCCTGCAATAATAATACAAATTAAAAAGTTGGCAGCGGCATTTGTGCATTAATAAATTATTTGAGCTGGACCACTTGGAAGCGGTCTACGGCTACTTAAAAGTCATGAAAATAACCAGATGAAAATATGCAGATGAAGTTTATTATAAATGGAGGCGAGGGCAGGCAGGCGACCATTGGGCAAGTTGTGTATTTAGCTTTCTGTTGGCCTTTTTATGGTTTCTTTGGGACAGGATGCATTTGCATGTCTAATAATTGCGTCTTTCCCCCATTCTGAACAGTGTGTATCAATCTTTTGCGGGCCATAATGAGACTCCTTTTCTGGAAAGAACTCTACATCCTTCAAAACCATTTCATTCATTTTTGATGGCACCGAAATGAATTTGGTTATCATAAAAAATTTCGCCGGCGACAATAAAGAGAAGCGAAACAATTGAAATCTGAAAGGCTTCAAACTGCTTATCGATTCGAATGCTGTCATAAAATGCTGAAATTTGTTTCAACCCACCCAGTCCCTCGGGCAACCCCTTTTATATATACTTTTTGTCGTTGGCGGGAAGACCCTGAACATCGTCCAGGCGTGCGACCCATAAAGGAAACCTATTACATTTTTTATACTTAATGCGAGGCATTTAAAAAATTACACAGAGCTGTGCGCACCGTACCAGTCGAGGGAAAATGTGTGAAAGGATGTTTGAAGGTCACTCCTTGGTGACCCCGGCTGCTCCGCCCCGATAAGCAGATGCTCCCACTTATTGATCGACTATGGAAATCGAGCGTTGGCCTCGTCCGGCAACTGCTAATTGAATAATTTAGTTGGAGTCCGAAAATATATTTCACTTTGATAAGCCCAAAAACATCATTATCAATACAGTGCACCGGTGGACGGAAATTTCAGGTCGTTATTTCTCTGATAAATACTTCTTCCCAACCTCGCAGGGCAGCCGGGACACGTTGATGTGAACATCAGGTGGGCCCTGCGCAGTTCCAGTCCCTACCTGAATCGCCTGCCGGCCTGCGGGATCATATTTAATGATTTATTGGACCTTGGTCTGGTCTGGCATACTCTGCGTGAGTCCCTAAAATTTCATAAATTTCAACCTCCTGGCTGCGTGCGCTTTATGGCGACTACTGCAAGAAACTTTCCCGGACGCTGGAAGACTGGAAAAAGTCAATAAATGAAAGCTGCTGTATTATATGTACAATATATTGTGTACTACACATTTTGGCCGTTGTTCGTCGTCCATTGGTGGTGAAATGCGGCGTTTGGGTCTGTTTGACTTTGCAAATTGCTCCGAAATCAAACATTAAAGTTAAAAGTGCTTATTGTTGCCTTTTCTCTGTTTATTTTTCGCCTTAGTCTACATTGTTGTGCTGGGCCACCGTGTCGTATACTTCATTTAACCGTTGGCCACTGTGTAAGGTCGGTCAACTGATTGAATTTATTTGTATATATATGTACATATGTACATACATTTTTATTTGCCTGACCGTTGGCAGTCATTTCCCGGCGGCATTGATAACTGCGGATGGAAAATTTCATTATACACTCATCCGGCGAAAAACGAATGAATTTAATTAAATATTTTCGAGAAATCTTCGAATTTCAATTTGAACGTAGCTTAAATTCCATTACCGAATTTACTCGCCGATAATTGAATGTATACGAGTATCACTTGTTTGCCACGGCAAATGACATTTTAATTACATTATCATCTACTGAAACCAAGTGCGACATTATTTGTAAGCGGTGGTATGTACAAACGAATGATTGCACAGAGAGTGCAACGTGTGGAAAATTGCAAATTTGATTCGATTCCAAGAGCAAGAAAGTATATACTTCATTTTGCCCAGGTCAGGTATTTGATTGTGAGCAAGTGAACTTATCTGTAGATGATGGCACGCCCCATTTTGTTTTGCCCACCTTCTTTTATATTTTTTTGGCGCAATCAGTCCGCTTTCCCGACTTTTCTCCTTCTTCCTTTAGGCGGAAAGCTCGCTTCGCAACTGACCTAAGCAGCATGGTAAATTTAACGAAATACAAAAAGTTTGGCAAGTGCAATTGAAAATAGAGTACACAAACTGGTTCGGTGGCAGGTGCTTCAGATAGTTTCTAACTAGTCTTTTGTTGAATATGCATGGTAGCAGTTATTTTCCAAAGAATTAATAAGAAATTGCAAGCTCATATAATTGTCGTTCAGAAAAATAATATGTTTTATTTTGTTTACATCTAAGCTCAACGATTATTCAACACCTTAAGCGAAAATTTCGCTTTCGTTCGAACATCTTTCACTATTTAACATTAGAACGTTGTTTACTCTTGATAGCAGTAAAAAATATGATTTATTTGTTTACAGCTAAGCTCAACGATTATTCAACATTTTAAGCGAAAATTTCGCTTTCGTTTGATAACTTTCATTCGTTGTTTACTCTTGATAAGCACGGGGATTACGATTCCTCCGATTGCATGCAGAGCCAAGGCTCGACATTACTTATACGCCCCGTTGACGGTCTTAATAATTCCCTTTATCACACTCCCCCACTGGTTCTGTGTTCTTAAGCTTGCCTTCACTTTTTTGGCTCTGTGATTTACTTTCATTTGCCTGCTGCAAAACACCTTTTAAAACGGCTAACAGAGAAACATTTCTTGTGACAAATTCGTAATTTATGTGTTCTACGTTTTAAATTGTAGAGCACAAGGAGATTGCGGTCTCTTTTTTATCTCCCTGTCTTCTTTATGTGATTGGTATGCCTGTGTTTCTGGCTTCCTGGATTTTCATTTTGTGAAAATGCCTTCGCATGGTTTCGTGACTTCGTTTGGATTTCTCACTTTAATTTGCTCTGATTTTGAATGAGTTTTCATGCCAATTGGCAGTTAGGCTACTCCACCCACAGCGGTCATGCGCCTTTTTGGGATCTCAAAGCTAATTTGCTTGCTAACACAACAGCGTTATTTCGATACCCTTGCCGAGGGTATATCGTATAAAAGGAGACGTTTGCTCCATATAAAGTATATAATTCATGATTAGCCTCCACAGACATGTCCATATAGCCATGTCTTTCTGTCCATAAACATATTAGGTTCTCTTTTTTTTTTAAACCAAATTATAAAACTCCTTCAAAAAGACTCCTTCTCCTTTCTCTGAGTTTGTAAGTCGGAACGGCTCATATCAGACAACTAATTTTATTTATATAAATAAATATATAGATAAGAATAATAAGGGAAAATGTGGTTTTTTAAGTCATTGAAACATTAAATTTTAGTTTTAATTTGATCAAAATCGGACGTCTATGACATAAAGATGCCAAAATAAACGTCGAAATATTAACTGACAATATAAGAAAAGAAATGTTGTCTCTAACTGTTAAGTGATTAACTTTGTTATACACCAGATTTCAGACAACATACATATGTGTTCGGTGTTACTTTGTCCTTTAAAAGTAATAGAAAAGAAATTATAATTTCGGTGTTTTAGATCATATTGTGTTTTATATGGTACACACCAGTTTTTTAATGTATAATTACTTCAAGGGCTTATACGCTTCGGCTTGCCAAAACTAGCTTCCTTTCTTATTTTCTCTTCTTTCCTTTTCGACAAATTTAAATGCGACTGATTTCCGCTTCCGTTTCCCCTGACAGCCATTTTATGTAGACCGGCGGTTTTTCGTTTAAGACTGCGATTTTTGTTGTTACTTACTCTTATTTGTAATGGAAAGCTGCAGCCTTTTTGAGGTTTTCTTGCCATTTATTCCAATTGAATTTCATTCTTTTGCAAACCAAAGTACAAAAATGGTGCTGTCGATGGCATTTTGCGGGGCTTAAAGTTGATTACGCTTTGGTTTTTTCATTAAAATTTCCGCCCGCGGCTCTTGTTTCAGTCACAAAGTTTCTCCTCTTTTAAATGCCATCGAGAAATTATTAATGAAGCTATGAGAGCCGAGGGACGAATCAATAATTCACGTCCGATACGCGAGTGTGTGTTCGTGAACGAGAAACTAATCGAATTTATTAGAACGGCAGCAGACACGTCTCAGGGAATTGCCAGCGGCCGTGGGTCTGCTCTGTGTCCATGTTCTATGTGCTCGGGCGATATGACCTGGCACGGTCCTCAGCATTATTGCCAATATTTATGCTCGCTGCCAGTATGCGAAGCAATTTTCCAACTGCTGCTGCAGGATGGCGAATGACGTCCTTACCTCGTCATCATTATCATGGGTGGATGTTGCCTTTCCTCTTGGATTTCTACACATGTAAGCATTTTCCATAAAACCCATTTAAGTTTTGAAGGAAATGTAGTGGGCTTACATTCTAAGAACAGAGTTGTGCGTTGGGTGGAAAGATAATTATGGTCCTTTACTAATAGAACCTTCTTATTAATCCTCTTGATTAGCATTAAAACAAGTGAGGTCAACTTCAGTGGCAATATATTGCTAGCATTGCACTTGACTTTAAAAATGTACTAATTCTGCTCGCTTTATCAAAATATATAAAAAATAAAAAGAAATGAAATATGCGACGTAAGTTTGAATGTTTTTGTAGTTTTTTTGTATAGTTATATGCTCTGCCGAACTTCGCCAATTTGTAAGGATAAAATTGAATGCTGTGTATCAAAGGAAATTAGTTTGTAGATTGAGCTGGCGAGCTAGCTTAGCAGCCCTTTGTTCCGTCCATTGAAAAACTAAAATGTTACAAGTGCCGCACACACACCTACACCATCGCACACTCAGTGACACAGCACAAAGCCATTGCCATTCGATGGACAAAGCAAAACCACAATGGCTGAGGGGTGTGTGGTGATGTGGTTGTGGATGTAGATGTGGATGATAGTGCGCGCTCATAACACACCGACCATGTCCTGCCGCTCAACACAGCACGTTGGTGTTTTGGTCGCTTGTTTTGCGCTTTTTGTACTTTTTTATTCCGCCACACAAAAGACAAAAACTACGGAAAGCATCGCAGGTAATTTCATTATTCAAATATGTGTGAATGTGGAGAGCGTGCTGACTGATTGACTAGCTGACTGACTGACAGAGTGGCAGGCGACTTTGTTCTACAATTGGCACTTTGGGAAATAAATGGATACAGAGCCAGATCCAATGCCAAAAGCAAAAGAGAAACCACAAGGTCCTAAAGCACTGACCAGTGCCTCTGTCTTTCATTTCCGCTTCTTGTTTATTTTTGCTTCAATTAATTACGCCTTCTTTGCCCCTACTGTTTGGTCTATTAATTGCAAATTTCATGCATTCTTTATGGTAATTTGGCTCGTCCAGTTTCCGCAGCTTTTCTAAAATTGTTTTTCGTGCCTCATTAAGTAAGCTGGCCATCGAGGAGTCTAGTCCATAATGCTATCTCTTTTCTGGGGTAGCCTGTGGAGAGGGCGTTTAATTTGTTTCAGATGACTTTTGATTATTTTTGCAATCGGATTTACAGCTAGCCATAAATAAATATATATTACGTGCGACCAGAAAATTGTATTAGCTGTTGAAATTCGTTTAATTTAAATTTAACCATCTGGAAGTTATAGCAGTTAATAGAGCTTTTAAAATAGTAAGACGAACTCTTGACTGATTCAAGGAGCTTGTTTTACACTCTGCCTAACCAATCGTAACTGCTCACAAACCGCAAATATTTTAATCAGGAATGGGTATTGCCGCTTGAGGAATTTCGACAGTTTGGCCAGATCTCAAAAAATCAAACCCGAAATGAAGATGCAAGCCCACAGCCTTCTGAACATTTTACCCAGTAGTTGGGGGCGGTCGGTTATTTCTTAAAGCATATGCCAAAGGTCACAACTCGTCGGGCAGCTTGCTATAAATTAGCTTCTTGGCCCAACGATTTTGGGCGTGCTGCTCTGACCATTTTCCTTAATTTTCGCCTCCTGTTTTTCAATGTGAGTTTTGTAATAAATTCTGCCGGTTTCTGTTTAGCTACATTTATCACAGATGTATACACCTAAGTCTGCTTGCACGGACTGAAAATCAATAAACATGTGGCAGTCCTCTTCCTAATTCCCGTTTTGACAGCAATTAATCAAGGCTCGCACTTGCGTGCAATTAGTGTTGCTATAAAATACTATAAATTGTTTTATGCTGCCTCCTAATGGGAACTTCAGGAAGAAAACGAATTAACCCCTCTTACGAGGAACATGCATGAAAAATTCAAATCACTTGATTAGTGGCAATTAATTTGCCCAACGCCGTTGTGTAAATCACTTAGCCAGCGAGAGCAGAGCTCCAAGGGGAGTTTATGCGGGTTAAAGACCGTGACTCTAAGCTAGTCGAAAATACATGAATAGTTTTTATCAAGCAAGGCTTATCGACACTGTGATGGATTGTTCCCCGAACGAGAATTACCTGTACCATATTGCGGCTTTATTATTGTATACGCCCAGGATTGTTATACCATGACATGGTGTTTCAGGACCCCTTCTTTATGTCCTCTAGTTAGGGTGGGTGTTTATGGCTCGTTTGCGTGCCCCACCGCCACTTATTTTGACCTTGCCCAAGTTCTGACTTTACACCACAAAAAAAATATGTTGTATATAGTGTTTATAAATTTTTCTTTGGGACAAATTCTTGTTCATACTCAGAATTTGTGCGTTAGATACTTAAATAACTTTTAATGTAAATAGTAGATTAATAATGCAATTGAAAGTAGTTCTTGTTATAATTTTCACAAATGGGTAAGTACAGAATAAAATAATAATTTCCTATTTGAATTATTTTTTCCGCCCTATTTGTGGCTGTGGCTTGGAATATTCGATTCGTTACTAATAGAATTGTCACTCGCATATCGCAGACATCTGTTGGCGTTTTTCACTGCCATCCCATCCACCTAGGGCTGGGAAAAGGCGCCATC
Source organism: Drosophila yakuba (assembly GCF_016746365.2). Classification (NCBI taxonomy): domain Eukaryota; kingdom Metazoa; phylum Arthropoda; class Insecta; order Diptera; family Drosophilidae; genus Drosophila; species Drosophila yakuba. Next base: position 7,390,706 of record NC_052530.2, read on the forward strand.
ACTCACCGCAATTGTGTTGTGTGACAAGTGAATTTGTCATTGGCTGCTCAAGTTGAAACAAAGCCAAGGCCGGACGACAGAAAATGGCTTGTATTTTGTCCGATGAGGTCGGGTGAAATTTGAATTTATGTTGGGGGCCGCAAAAAGGGAAATACTTTCATTTGGAGCTGCCACAAAGCATTTCCGCTTTGTGGCACACACATAATGCAGAATGTGTGTATGTCCTTCTGACAATGAGTGATGTTTCTGTGAGCCTTGGTCAACGGCAAGAGACACTGCAAGCAGAGACAGCATGTGGTCGGGCATCATGATGGATGGTCACATATTAACTGTCTAATGCATATTGCAATTACAAAATAGGTGGCCTATTAGTTAATAGCCCTTATCTACGTGTTTGAGGAAAGCAATAATAGTTAGCTAAATAGATGCTTATCTTATCTTAACATAGATAACATTCACATATTTGATTATTTATTTCTAGAAAAAATTCCATGTTTTTTAACTACTGGTGTAATATAACTTTATATTTATATGAATATTTGCAATAATATTGTTTAATTTCGATTCATAGTATTTTACAGTTCAGTATGTTCTCATTGCGCGTGCGCATCCTGCGTGTTCTACCGCTCCCTCAAGCTCTTTGACAGCGTTGGTTTTGAATATAGCTTTTGGCAGCCGCAAGAACGTAGCCTCTTTAGCTCAGTGGTAGAGCGTTGGTCTCGTAAACCAAAGGCCGTGAGTTCAACCCTCACAGGAGGCAGTTGGTAAAATCCTTTTTTAATTACAGCTTATAACAAATGTTAAAAAAATGTTCACGTTTTTAAGTAACAAAAAACAAAATGGTCTTTTTAGCATTGTTTAACTTAGACCTATAGTTGAAACATAGTAATACTTAAGACAAATTCAAGTGAAATTGAATACCATGATTTTGATAAAGTTACATATATTTTGTTTCGATATTCTATCTTTGTGATCGCATAACATATATACAGTAAACGATATATGTAGTAATACACACAACACAATACGTTTTATTAAGCAATATGAAAAACCTTAGGAGAGAAGCAAATTACACTTGATCTTGATCCGCTGCTCATAATTCTAACCGCCTTTATTCTTACTCTCTTTGCACCACTCACAGGGTTATTTCCCATAGCGTATTTGGCAGCGATCACCACGTCGCCTCTTTAGCTCAGTGGTAGAGCGTTGGTCTCGTAAACCAAAGGCCGTGAGTTCAACCCTCACAGGAGGCAGTTTAGGAAATATATTTTTTGGCCTTGCCCCTAATTAAATTTTTTTTTTTAACAAATTAAATAATATTGAACAAAATGTTCTAATGCTCTAAACAAACTTGTTTTTTTAAGTACTGATTTGTTGACATTACTTTAAGCGTAAGTTTTCCTATATACCTAGGACACATATCTAGGCAAACATTCCCTAGAACGCGTAAAATTGGATATAAAACATTAGTGTAAAATAAATACAACGTGTAAAATAATAAAATGTTTTGTTGTTATTTTTATGACCATTAAATTATTTGTACAACATGCTCTTTTAAGCCCAAAATATTGAATAGCGTCTCGATCTGTTCGCCTTTAGTTCGAACAACCCTCATGCTTTCTCTATCTCTCGCGATTTCGTTATCAAATTTTTCACCACTCTCAGCACAGCGTTAGCTTGTATAAGTCATTTGGCGGCGCTTTGCCCAGCGCCTCTTTAGCTCAGTGGTAGAGCGTTGGTCTCGTAAACCAAAGGCCGTGAGTTCAACCCTCACAGGAGGCAACTTCAGACAATTCATTTTTTAGTTCATATTTTTTTTTGCTAGATCCAGTATTATGCACTTATTCTAATTACATAACTGTGTTTCCATCAAAGTTTTCAACATTTCACTTGACTCTTACAGGAGAAAACTTCATCAGAGTTATCCGGCTTCTCTCGGCCCACGTGTTATTTTATGACTGTCGTACTTATACACACATTTCACTTGCACGATTGGGCCTTTAAAACTAACGGTAATACGAGTTGGAAATAGGGTTTCGGGGTCTGTACGGTGAATGAGTAGTCATTATGGCCAAGTACATATCTGCGTGGGAGGCTTTGCTGAGGAGCATGTGTGGACGTGCAATGATTACATACATATGTACAATGTGTGCTGAGCTTATGTACTTCTTTGTTTGTGTTTGAACGATATTCGCGAAAATGTTTGCAACGACATTGAATGTGGAAATAAACATAAAACAAGAGAGAACGCTATAGTCGAGTTCCCCGACTATCTGATACCCGTTACTCAGCTAGTGGAAGTGCGAAGGAGAGTCTTCAATACTGACAGTTTTTGGCGGTTTGTGGGCGTTAGAGTGGACGTGACAAAAAGTTTTTTGGTATATTGATAGAAATTTACAAGACTAATACAAAAATGAAAAAAGATCAAAACATTTTTCAAAAGAGTGCGCGTGGCAGTTCTTGGCGGTTTGTGGGCGTTAGAGTGGGCGTGGCAACATGAATCGACAAACTTGCGCTGCTTCTATGTCTCTGGACTCTGTATGCATAATCTCAACTTTCTAGCTTTTGTAGTTCCTGAGATCTCGACGTTCATACGGACGGACAGACGGACGGACAGACGGACATGGCCAGATCGACTCGGCTATTGATCCTGATCAAAAATATATATACTTTATATGGTCGGAAACGTTTCCTTCCGCCTGTTACATATTGTTATACTTTTCAACGAATCTAGTATACCCAAATCGCAAACTTTGCTGCCAACATACACATCTCTTGACCATAATCACGGCTATCTAAGCTGCGCTTATCACGATGAAGGTTCCAACCATAGATAGAATGATTTAATAATCTCCACTAATTATGATCTGCTTACTTTGAGCCTATGAACAAAGATATCTTTACTCATTAATATACCAGATAATTCAAGATTTAGTGAAATAAGAAACATGCTTTGCTTAATGAATTTATCTGAACTGAGTTGGTCGGATTTTATTATTATAGGAGTATCTATCATTTTAAGGGTAAACTACCAGATATTGGAATAATATTCGTTCACTTATACTTATTTAATGGAAAACTTTCCGTAATATTCCTCTGGGAAGCAAAATGTCGTCGCGTCCTCTTAACCTGCTTAACATTTTATTGAAGGGTATAAGACTCACGTTTCACAACCTGCGCATTGGTAATTAATGTGTAAATTTGGCACCAAAGTACGCCGCACTTTCCATTTGGCTTGGCAATAAAGGCAGTCACGAAGAACGCTGAGCCTAAAAGGCTCCAAACTTTGGCACACCTTAAGGGATTCTGCTTTATTGAGGACAGCTTTAAGTAATCTCGCCGCGACCTATGCTAAATTTATATTTATGAATAAATAAAGCACGCAGATGACACTTTTGTTGTACCGCCTCCAGCTGCGAAAGGATGGTCGAGGGACCGCTTTCCTTCTTCGTTTCGGGACTAATTGAAGATGACAGGGTGCCCAACTTTGTTGCTGCCACCGGCTGAGAAGAGCGAAAATGTTAATCAAGGACGCAACTTGGCTACGGCCAAATCAAATCAAGGTAATTTACCGTAAGAGACAAAAAGGCATCATTTCATTTCCCAGGCTCTGAAATTGACAACACATCCGCCGCCTTTTCCACTCTGCTTTCTGTGACAGTTAATTTTTTTTTTATCGCCTTATTCGGATAAAATTTCAAACGTTCCCTATTATATATTTTGATTACTTGTTTCTTTAATAACAACAGCGAATAGGCTCTGCTAAAGTAATTGTACAGTATAGTAATGCTGAAAATGTAGTTTGAATGATTCGTTGAAAGTAGTGTTACAGGTAGTCAGTGTTACGAGCACTATGGGTTAAATTATTTGTAGATTTCATATCTATATATATAAATTTATATATCTATGAATATATAAATGAATGTGAAAAACTATTAATAATCTTCACAAATAAGCTTTCGTAATTTTTAGTAGAGATTTCTCATAGTGTATTCAGGAGTAAGCAAGGCCAAGTATTTGCTCTGTAATTTATATGTGCACAGCAGATACCAAAATTCAGCTTGGAGCTGCCTGATATTTTACCTCATTCTGGACTCGCAATTTGCATATTGTGTACATCTTGAGTTCGCACAGTGAATAAGAGTCAGCCCCACGTCCTTTCCACACACACACAAACACTCTCATAGAGCGGGGCATAAAGAAATCCTGCGTGATGCTTAGTATGCAGGTGGCACATCAGCTCATCTTGGATCTTAGTCCGTATTCTGGGTATCCTTTTATGCAGTGCATTTCCGATTTCGTGCCGCTTTTATTGGTAAACCTTTCTGCTCCCGAAACACACACTTCAACACACACACCCAGAGACAAAGAGGAATATTGCGAAAAGGAGGAAAGTATTTTCCCTTCTAATTTCCCCATTTCTCAGAGCCCCGTTTTGGTTTTTGTTTCTTCCGCGAGGACCTTTCAGCCCAGTAAAATTACTGTTGCCTGCTTTGAATTTAAACAAATGAGGAATTGTTGCTGCCGCTTTAATGGTCGCCTTCATTCATCTCCTGACTTTCAGCTATTTATATAGACTTTTGTTTGAGCCCACTTTTTGAGGCTGATGTTTGCGCCGTTTTTCCCCGCAAAAGTTTTGTTTGCCATTGTTTGTCCTCTTATTTTTGTTGGCTCGACTGGGTTGTTTGTTTTATTTTCAATGAATATTTGATTTCTTTATGATTGTGTTTGCATTTTGTTTTTATTTGTTTAGCTGTCAATTTTAATGAGCTACCGCCAGTTGGAAGCTGGCAGTCCATAAATTTTATATGTCGCTATCAATGTCAGCGAACTTGGCTGCCTCGTAATTTATTTATTGAATTTAATAATGCAGCACAAATTTTGTAGGCCACAGCCAATTAATTAGCTGGGAATAAGCCACACAACGGATTTAAGTCCCGAATATACATATACTCGTACATATACATATGCGCTAAGAACCACCTGCGCCCAAAAAAAAGTATCCCTTTATTTATGGTTTCTTTAATTTATTGTTTGCTTTTCGCTTTTTGCAAGTTATACCTCTTTACATACATATGCTTGCTTAGACGCACACTGATTGGCTATTTTAGCAATTTTACTTCTCGCTTTTCTAAGTACATTTTACATTTTGTTTTAGTTAATTTGAATTAGTTTCAGTTTTATTTTATTAATGATACAATTCATATCCGGCGCCCTGTCCGTTCAATCTGGATTCAATTACATATAATACTAAACATTTATAAGATACTTTCAATATCGACAATTTTTTTAATATATAATTAGGTATATATAGATATTTGTATATATCGATTCATATTATCTGTGTAAGAGCCGTCAACTCACACCGAGTCGGGGTCAGTATATAATGGGGCTTAATAGTTTTTAATGCACACTATTGCTGATGATAACATATGCTGCTTGCCTCTTTACACACGATTTATAGAATTTATTTTGTATTGTTTTTTACAAATTTTTCGTAAATTTCATGAGTGTTTTGTTTCAATGTTGCGCATCGGCATTTCCAATTCATATTTCCGCCCAAGCGCTTCGATCCATAAATTTCAAGTGAAATTTCATGAGGCGAGTTCAACAATAAACCTGCGGAAATGTCGAAACTGCGATTCGAGATATGTCAGCGAAAAAACATTTTCATAGATTCGCTCCCAATGCTGATAAACCCGATAGTAACCGAGCCTTTCTAAAGTTCAGCAAATTTAGTTTCGTACGTGTCGTATTCCCATAGTAATTCTGGAAGTCCTTGTGACCATTTGGTATTTGGCATTTTTCATTGCAGCTGACTAATAATTCATAATCGAAAAACTATTCTCATTTGGCTTCGACAAATGATGGGTAGCACCCATAATCAAAGATCAAGGGTGTGAAAGTGCTATTGTACGAGGGGGTCAGCTGTTTTCTTAAACGCACTATTAAATCGTTTTCAATTGTTGCCGCAGCACCCAAAGTAGCCAAGCCAAGGCTGCCAGCAAATCCGGTGCCATTGCTTTGAATCGGAAACGATTTAAGAGTTATGGCAAAAAGGGCGTATCTTATGACAGCCGTTGTTTGGTTTGTATAGTAAATGTACTTCAAATATCGATTCGTGTTTGAGTTTTATGGATTGCAGGCTGCTCTAGGGCTTGGATCAGAGTATTTTTGGGGCCACATGTCGTGTCGCTCTATTTCGTCCTATTTCGCTATTTGTATATTCTTTAGTTCAAGTTTCGACTTTTATTAGACTAATAAAACTTTATATTTACCATTTGCTTGGGTTAGGTTTTGGTTGCTTGTGGTATCTGTTGCTACAATAATTCGTTAGTTTGTTTCAAAAAGTAACCCGTATTTCAAATTGTTCAGTGTGATTGAATTACCACAAATACGTTATCCGTTATCCATGTGGTGAGTTCCTCCCCCGTTTGAGTTTGTTTCATTGATGCTAATCTGTTTAATGTTTTCTTCTCGTCTTGTTTATACTGCATTGGATCAACAAAAGTTGGGGCTAATAAAACGTTCGCTTTGCTTTGTTATCTGCACTTGCCGAATTGTTTTCACTTCTTGTCAGCCAGTAAATCCGAATCGCTTTTCATTCGTCAAAGAGTCTGGAGCAGACCAGCTCGTTTATCGAATTTAATGGGGCCCACCCTGATTTAAGATGAACGCGTAAGCAAAGTTGTAAATAATCAAGGCAATACAAGGAAACACGTTTAGTATTCAGTTAATAATCTTCTAGACTTAAGTGTGGATTGTTAGTTCAATTGTACATTCGAAATGTTCCCATTTGTATATCAATAGGTGGGTTGAAACTGAAGCCATTGAAATATGTGCGTCCTCCTCCTGATCCTTTCCATTATGATGGGTCTGGTTATCGAAATTCTATTTCCAAACAAATCACGCACAAAGAAAAAATAACGATACAGAGCTGGATTGGGTGGGGTGTTCTGGGGTGCCTCCATTAGCTTCCTAGTCCCGGATGAAGACGAACTCATTGTAGTGGTTCCAGCGATTTTCCTCAGTGTCCACGCCCGGCTTGGGTTCCGCTGCCGAGCCGGCGGTTCCGGATCCGCAGCTTCCGGCCATACGGTATCCGTGGTCGTGTAGATTATCGAAGGCCTGCTCGATGTAGCAGTGCTTCAGGAAGAACCGCGAGGTGTACCGATCCGTGCCGCCATGATCCGGATCCCGCGACTCGTTCAGCGTATCGCCAAACACCTCTCGGCACTGGGCCACTCGGCCGCAGACCAGGATGCGCGACAGCTTCCGGAACTTGACGTCGGCCAGTCCGTCCTTGCCGAACTGGAAGCTGCCGCGGTAGCCGATGGTGATGCACCCCGGCGGTCGGGCGTCCCGCTCGCTGCGGATGCACTCGAGCATAGCGGTCAGCTTAAAGTGCTCCGCCTCCCGGAGCAGCCGCTGACGCTCGCGGAATCCCTCGGGAAGGTGAAGCGCCTTGTCGCGCAGGAAGTCCAGGATGTAGCGGAAGAGGACGCCGTCGCGGTCCAGGAAGTAGCGACCCTTGCTGTCCTTGGCCAGCGCATCGCGACCCTCGCCGAAGAGCTCCGCCAGCAGCGTGCTTTTATCCTGCTGCAGTGTGGCCAATGTGGTCGTGTAACTCACGCCGCCGACGTTCAGCTCGATGATTTCGGGCATGATGGCGTTTAGGATGCCGTTCAAGGATCGGATTGGATTGGATTATATCCAACAAATCTAATCACACATATGGACACTCGCGAACGTGGGCCACTATATGGGTTTGTTTACAGCTTTAGTGGAACTGGCTGCTGTTGCTTTCTGTTTCCTTTCGCTTTCTGTCCGCCAAACGCGTCCGCACTCGTTCAGGTCTCGTGTCGAACTGACGGGGCTTCTGGCCTGGCTGAACCCAGAACGCTTTTCACTCGCTCGTTGGTGTACATTTGTGTGTATGCATTGGGGAAGAGGAGACATTTCTCTCTGGATTTCTCTGGGGAAGTGTGCCACTCTCAGTTCCTCTGGCCTGCGCACTCGCTGGCCATGTTTTGATATCGGATATTATTGTTTAACAAGTGGTTAAATTTCTAAAATGTGCACGGATACTTCTGGCATATGTATATAGCTGCTCGAAAGGTTGCCCGCCGACTTTTGCCGACTTTTGGCGCCCGCATGTTATTAATTTGACGAGGGTCCGCAGTGCGTATGCTTAATGGCCAATATGCTGGATTACTCTGTTGTTTAATGCCAGAGATGCTGCTGCCTAAATTGTGCGTTCGAAAAGGCGATTTAGCATTAGCATTCAGCTGGCGTAAGGTGGGTTCCCCTTTTCGGGACAAAGTTCGTCGCCATGTCATAGCAAATTATGGCACATGGCATACTTCAGGGCGTCGCACATACTTTGTGCCACGGCATGCCAACTATCCTGGTTGATTTTTTCACAATGTATGAGTGTGAGGGTGGGTGGGAGAAAGCGAGAAAGGGAAGGGAAGGGCTGCCCCGAGTGGCAACAGGCCGCTGACAATTTGACACCGTGACACTGACATTAACATGCCACAGCAGGCCATGCAACTGGTTGGGCTGCCTTGGCCAGCCAGCCTGTTCTGGCCTCGTGCCAAATGGGCCACTCTGCCCTCGGTTTGGGCCACATCAGCGCAGACTGCTTGGTGGCCTGTTAGCATCTCACCTGTTTGCTGTTAACATTCCACGAAACGTCCTTTGTTTGCCAGGACATGCGTGCAACTCGCTGCAAGTGAATCAACAACAGCGAGCCGTAACCAATACGCAGTCTCTGGCCTACCCCCCTATAAGAGTAAATGTGCACCCCCTACTGCGTTAGCCCTTTGATCCGGCCGAGAGGAGCTTGAGATACACACAGACATGGGCTATGAAAGAACTAGCTTTAACTTATTTCAGCATTCTGGTATTGTTTGTTTTTAAAACTATGGGTACCAATAGGATTGTTTAGTACACATATTTTATTATCCCAGCTGATAATCTGAGAGCCTTATCAATTTAGAGCTCAGTATCGGGGTATCTCATAATATTTGTTAGGAAAAACAACAAATAAGTAATTGAAAAAAGTTTGTCCCGGAGCTCTCGCCAAGTCTGCTGCTAATTGCAATGAAAACACTAATGTCGTGAGTTTGGGGATGGCTTTTAAAACGTTCAACCAGTCGAGAACCCCTTTAGTTTGCCGCCGTTCGCTTGCTTACTCCGCTCATTTCCGCTTCCGGTTGCGGCTGACGTTGTTTCTCGCTCTCGCTCTCACTCCCTCCACCGTTCCCTCTTAGAATGCGGCTTATACCGCTGCTTCTTAACAGCCGTCCGCCTTTTTCCCCTTCCCTTCAAAGAATCTGCGGCCATGAATTGCGGTTTTGGGCACGCATTAAGATGGCGCAACATTTTGCGCGCCATTACGCGCTGCCTGCATGTGTGTGTGTGCTTGTGTTTGTGCCACTTTGAACGTGAGTGTGCGGGTGTGAGTGGGCGATGGCTTTACTCTCTTGAGGATTGCGCGCTTCCGTTTCGTTTCTGTCCAAGCCTTGAATGCTCCTTGTTTGTCTGGCTGACTGGCGCGATTCAAATTGATTTTGTCTGGCTGCCTTCACTCGAGCGCGCTCGTTCATATATACTCACAACCGCTTTGCATCTGTGCCGCTTTGTATCTGTGTGCGACTGAGTGTACTGAGAGTATCTGTGTGTTTGTGCTGGAGCACTTTGTTTTGACAACGCGGCAAATTGTCGCCCAGTTTGCATGCTATTTCTGGTTTGTTTGCCTGTTTACCTTTCGGGCTGTCAGTTCCGCAGGGCGACAAAATGGGCTCTAATGGGTTAGGTGTTGGGTTAGCCACCTTGGCGATAACGCCTGAAAAGAAGCCCTCAGCCATTGTCCTTTTTGGGGTGCACACTCGACGATCTGCTGTTGTAACCTTGCCGCAACCATTTTAGGCTCCCAAAATAAACTCTGGGACTCCAAGGCTGCCTTGTGTCAATCAAGATTCCAGTGCAATTGTGCATTTGATTTCTCTAGATATTTTTGCCTCTCTGGCATTGACAGACCAAACAAAGTTGGCGTGCCCCAGAATGCAAAACAAATGATGTGGAATCAGCAATAAGCTGCAATCAACAGCAGTCAAAATATTTCACACCCCAATCCATTCGAAAAATATGAGTTAGAGCCAATAATCGTATTGGGAAAAAGGCAATAATCTGATACATATGTCGAGGAGATCCAAATCAATTGCTTTTATCAGCTAATATGGATGGAAAATAAAGTATTCAAGCAAGTTATGGAAAAGGAATGCACTTCACCAAAGCAGATAATGAACATAATCAAATAGATTATATTACAGCAGTTAAATGGAAATAGGCAATAAATAAAAAATTAATTCAAGTAAGTGGAGAGTAACAATGCAGATTCTAAATACACAGGTTGCGTTTGCAAGTTCCCACCCACCTTCAATTCCAAAAATATCTCACATAAAACTTCGTGACACAAAGGACGTTCTTAATTCTTTTAAACATGATCGATCCACTTTCGTCGTTCAGATTGTAAACTAGAGACTCTCACTAATTGCCACTAGAGAACTCAACGCGGACACTTATGCAAATGCACGCAGTGACCGTGTGGTTAAGTAAGCCCGTGCATTTGGTCCTGGCGTTCGTGTGCATAATGCCAGCAGTTCTCCATTCCTAGCTTAAAATGCAGGCCCAGGCACGCGGTGAGTGCCAGAATGCGTATCCTCAAGATACATTGACGCCGGCACACGGTTATGTAAATGCACATGCACGCGCTTCGCTGCTGGGCAATTTAACACCACGCCAGTGGCAAAATACCAGCAGCAGAGAAATGTAGGAGAATAGGGGTCTTAGAATACCCTTAAAATAACTTCGAATGGTATTTGTTGCATCAACTATTTCATTATTTTCATACATTTCTTGATAGTTGATGCACAAAATGAGCACGTATAAAATATTGTCAAAATTCTAAAATGACACTTTCCCGAACATCTTAAAAATAACATATAAGCTATAATCACTTTATTTCCATCAACATTTAAAACTTTGATTACCAGCGATGAAATAATCTTATTAAGGGCATTTCAATAAGATATATAATCTTTATAAATCCTGGTCTCACAATAAGGAACGAAAATAAGTTTAAGTTGTTCCGCGATCGGGAATTTCTAGCAACTTGAAGACAAAACGAAAGGTTGTTAATTTTAAATCTGCACCTCGAGGATAAATGCATCCTGGGCGGCAGTCACGGCAGGAGCCTTCTGTTGACGGAGACGTTGATTTAATTCACAGCTGACAGCAACAGTTTGCTGCTGGCGAACATGCCCGACCACGCCCCTTCAACAGCGCCTGGCCTTCGTCCTTTTGACGGCATTGTGTGTGTGAAGGACATGCCCGAAAGTGGGGAACACAAAAACCTTCCGGCATAGCTACCAGTGTATGCAACTGCAGCTTTTTGTAGTAATTTTTACATTTCAGCCCCATCATTATTAAAAATATGAGATGTCTGGGACCAGCCACGTTTCCCTGCTTTGCATGCTCTAAATGGATTATTCAAAGCCTGGTCCCTCAATCGTGCTGGGCCTTAAAAAATCCACAAGTGTGTCGCACGTCCCTGGCCAGATGGAATGGCGTGGCACCCTAGTACCATCCAACTTTCCAACTGAAATGCAATGAATTTGCTTACAGCCATTGGCACAGACCCTTCTTTTCGATTTATTTCTTTTCTGCACTTATCGATGCTTGTTGCACGTCCGTGGAGCCACAACATTTTCGGTGGAAAGCTGTTTTCAATCTCTTGGCCCCTTTGGGCAACCCCTGCACTCGGGTTTTTTCGTTTTCGCCTTGATTATTTCTGTTTTTCCCAAATCAGTTGGATACCTGCCATTCAGGGTCCAGTTCCTCGCTTCCATTTGCCGTGGAATTGTATGCTTTGCACGCTTTGTTACTGCGGCGGATTTATTTTCAACTTTCAGCACAGTCTGGCACTTTGTACTGATCCATTTCAGGGTTGAATTGGCCCCAAAAGGTGAAGTTTATCGAATTAATCCTTTACCCAAGTAGGATTTAATTAGAGAATGTTGGGGAAAAACACTTTCCGGCACCCGAACACTTTCATTCAGAAAAACCCAAGAGTGGTTAAAAATACTCGAGGCGAATTTATCAGCTGCCGCAGCATCAACAGCAGATTGCTGTTGGCCGTATTTTTGTGATCTTAGCCATTTCTATTTGCATTCCCGGTGGCGGCGGACAGCCGGCAGAAATGTGCAAACTTAGATCGACGAACAATCGCGCAATTAATTGGAAATAAGTGCGGAATTCATTGCGCGTCAACCGCAGCAAATATTTATGAATTTTTGATTACGATTCGCGGTAAAAGCCCTTTAAGAGACGCGGTTAGGGAACATGATTTCAGCAGAAGCAAGTTTTCCACTTGGTTTCATTCTAACGAGCCTGCTATTGGTTTTTCTCGGATGCCACGGAGAAAGGACGAATGTGGGTAAGTAAAGTGCATTTTTCGCTTAAGTTACGTAAGCAGGAATTTGCAGCGCAGCATGCAAATGTGTCATGTATTTTTATGCCGATGGCGGCGGCGAATTCGCGAAATAAAAATATAAACAGAACCCACTAAGCAAAACAAAGAGCAAAAAAGAGTGTCACTCTCTCTGAAATACTATTTGCCTGCAGGCCTCGTCTTCGAGAACACCGAACCGGATCTAGAGAAGATCTTCCATCTGGCCATCAGCAAGGCGAATGAGGAGAATGAGGATCTGGAGCTGCACGGAGTGTCCGTCTCCATTGAGCCAGGAAACTCCTTCGAGACCTCCAAGAAGCTCTGCAAAATGCTAAGGGTATACTTCAACTAAAACACTAAAAACACTTGCCCAAGCAATAGCTAGGGATATGCGGTTATTGAAATCATACTCTTCCACTCATGCACAGCAAAATCTGGTAGCCGTGTTCGGACCCACCTCAAATCTGGCCGCCCGTCACGCGATGAGCATTTGCGACGCCAAGGAGTTGCCCTTTTTGGACACGCGCTGGGACTTTGGGGCCCAGCTGCCGACCATCAATCTGCACCCACATCCAGCAACGCTGGGCGTGGCCTTGCGGGACATGGTGGTGGCCCTGGGGTGGGAGAGCTTCACCATCATCTACGAGTCGGGCGAGTACTTGGCTACCGTGAGGGAACTGCTGCAGATGTACGGCACCGCCGGACCCACGGTCACGGTCCGCCGCTACGAGCTTGATCTGAACGGGAACTACCGGAATGTACTGCGGCGTATACGCAATGCAGATGACTTCTCGTTCGTGGTGGTCGGATCCATGGCCACCCTGCCAGAGTTCTTCAAGCAGGCCCAGCAGGTGGGTCTGGTGACCAGCGACTACCGCTACATCATCGGCAACCTGGACTGGCACACCATGGACCTGGAGCCATACCAACACGCCGGCACCAACATCACGGGTCTGCGCGTCGTGTCGCCGGATAGCGAACAGGTGCAGGAGGTGGCCAAGGCACTTTACGAGAGTGAGGAACCCTTCCAAAACGGTAAATCAAAAAAGAATGTCAGCCCCACCTGAAAGTATCGTGCCACTGGGATCTAGACAATTTATGCAAATCCGAAATCCATTCGCTTGGCTGAATTTAAATAATTGAATTGCACTTTCATGGCCCCCAGCGCTGGTGGAAATGATAAATGACGTTAGCCTTTATGACTCCTCCTCCACAGTGTCCTGCCCCCTGACCAACAGCATGGCCCTGGTCTACGACGGCGTCCAGCTTCTGGCCGAGACCTACAAGCATGTGAACTTCCGGCCCGTGGCCCTCAGCTGTAACGATGACAGTGCCTGGGACAAGGGCTACACTCTCGTCAACTACATGAAGTCGGTGAGTCTGGGGCACGGCAGGGTAGTTGAAGGTGCATAACAATCAAACAAAGCTAAGCACGACATTTTAAATATACATAACTGATCACAGAAGTGGCAATGCATCAACTTTTTTCCTTGACTCACTTCATTTGAATAAGATGTCTAGCTTGTTGTTTGGGCTATTTTTGATAGTAAAATCTTATAACGCGTCGGTTTTCTACTGTTATTCAATACGTATTGTCTTGTTTACAAGAACTCGATTATGTTCTGTCCAAAAATAAATCCTATAAATTTTCAACATTTTCACTTCTTCTGAGAACTTTTTTCTCTGTACGGAAAACTTTCTGATTCTGAATAACTCATGCAACGAGTCTCGGTCCGCAGCTAACGCTGAATGGCCTCACGGGACCCATTCGGTTTGACTACGAGGGACTTCGCACGGATTTCGAGCTGGAAGTCATCGAGCTGGGCGTTTCGGGGATGCAGAAAATCGGACAATGGAGCAGCGAGGATGGCTTCCAGGAGAACCGCCCTGCCCCGGCGCACTCCTTGGAGCCGGATATGCGTTCGCTGGTGAACAAAAGCTTTGTCGTCATCACGGCCATTGTGAGTAGTGGGCGTGGGCATAAAGGTCTGGGGCCAAGCTGACCTTGACTTTCCTTCAGAGTGAACCCTATGGCATGCTGAAGGAGACCTCCGAGAAGCTGGAGGGCAACGATCAGTTCGAGGGCTTCGGCATCGAGCTAATTGACGAGCTGTCCAAGAAGCTGGGCTTCTCCTACACGTGGCGCCTCCAGGAGGACAACAAGTATGGTGGAATCGATCCCAAAACCGGCGAATGGAATGGCATGTTGCGTGAGATTATTGACAGTGTGAGTTTTGGCCAAGGTCGTAAAGTCCTGGAGGCACATAAATCTAGTCCACATCCGTTTCTCTGCGGCCATTTAAATCAGTTAGCTTATCTCAGTTAGTCCTGCGTGGTTATTGATTTGCATTGAATAGCCATAAATGCTGCCATCATCGTTAACGTAAGCGTTAATGCCGTCATAAATGGCAGCCTATTTCAGAGTGCCTGTGGCCTCAATTGCCTCAAATTAATTTGGTTTATAGTTAAGCGATTAATCTGATATTCCCACATACCGTTGTTCGCATTTGGACACCATCATAAGTATATTAATTCCGCTTATTAGCAAACTTTTTGAGCTTTCATTCAATGATATACTTATATGTAATTTAGCTATACAAATACCTTAAGCAACAAAATAGACTTTTTACCGTCTAAACGTTTAAAATTCTATTACAACATGAGTGTTATTGACTAGTTTATTTATAGATCGATTTTTATAGTTTTTCAAACCATAAACAAATTACATCTGACTTTTCCCATGAGAGTTCCAACACCTCTAAGATCCAGAACGTATCAATAGCATGAAAGTAAATGAGGCACGATTTGTTGTAAATCACGATTAATTAGTTATGTTTTGAATTCTTGAAGGCGGTGTAGTGGAATTTTTGGCATGTGTGGATAGACCTTCCTCCCTTTTCTTATTAAACAGAGACGAAATATACCGCGTTCCGACTCTGCCCAGGAAGTGCCCGAATACGTTTCCAATTGTTCCTCCTTGGGGCGGAACACCATCAATCAAAACTCTCCGGTACTCCCTGTAGTCATGAATAAACCTTTCAAATTGTTGCCTGTCTGCGTCGGATAGAGGAACGTCTGTGGGATAGCGATGATAAAAAGCGATTAGCTCCGGAATATTTCTTTCCTTAATAGAGTCATTCACTAATGGATTGTGAAAGATGTTAAGCAAATAATTCCTATGGGCCTCATAGCTTGAACTGTATGTGCCAGCACTTGCGAAACGAACTATGCCTAATAATACGCATATTAGCAGGCTGGTAATATAAAACTGCATAGTTTGATTGGTTTTTAGAAACTAACAGTTGATTTTGGTAAGAGGCATTAATAGAAATCAATCAAATCACTTCTAGAATCTAACCTGCACCTATACTCAACGTCATGTTAATCGCAAACAATTCCTGATAATTACAACTCATTTAAGTATAATTTCTTAGAACATTAAATGCCCTTTATTTAATTTTTTTAATACTAGAGTAGCTAAAATATAGATCCCATTAAAGGCGTGCAATTATATTTAAAATTGCATAGTAATTAGATGATTCTTTAATAAATTTGCGCGCTTGGCAAATTCAAACCCAAATTTTAAACATTGTCCAATTACAAAGCTCAATCGGGCGTATGCGCCATATTTACATATGCATACACATTTCTATTAATAAATTCATGAGTTCATGGTTACAGAGAGGCCAAACAATAATCTTTCATATTTAATTAGCGCGCTGACATGGGCATTACGGATCTGACCATGACATCAGAACGAGAGAGTGGCGTGGACTTTACCATACCCTTTATGAGTCTGGGTAAGAGCATTACAATTTATTCAGCAAGTAAATAAACAGAGTATGAATGTCAAAATGCCTCATACATTATAACTTTATTAATTTAATTTTACATAAATTTCTATAATTATTTTCTTTATTTATTTATTTCTTTATTGAAAATTGAAACTAGGCCCTTGATAAGGAGCAAATCATTAAAAATTTAAATACTACTGATAAGCTGATTATTTTGATCCACGAATCAATTCCAGGAATCGGCATACTTTTTCGCAAGCCGATGAAGGAGCCACCGAAGCTGTTCTCCTTCATGTCCCCGTTTTCAGGAGAGGTCTGGCTCTGGTTGGGTCTGGCCTACATGGGCGTTTCCATCAGCATGTTCGTGCTGGGACGTCTTTCTCCGGCGGAGTGGGACAACCCGTATCCCTGCATCGAGGAGCCTACGGAATTGGAGAATCAGTTTAGTTTCGCCAACTGTCTGTGGTTCTCCATAGGTGCTTTGCTTCAGCAGGGATCTGAACTGGCTCCCAAGTAAGGCCCATTATATATATATTAAAGTTAGTGCGCTAAAGGTAATATCGTTTTTAAGGGCTTACTCAACTCGGGCCGTGGCCGCTTCTTGGTGGTTCTTCACATTGATTCTGGTCTCCTCTTACACTGCTAATCTGGCGGCTTTTCTCACTGTGGAGTCTTTAGTAACGCCAATTAACGATGCGGATGACTTATCAAAGAACAAGGGCGGAGTAAACTACGGGGCCAAAATTGGGGGAGCTACTTTTAACTTTTTTAAGGTAAGGTCATGACTATCTGTCTATCCAAACTGTTTATCCAATATCATGTATGAGTGCTTTTGTCCAGGAATCAAATTATCCTACATACCAGCGGATGTACGAGTTCATGAGGGATAATCCGCAGTACATGACCAACACCAACCAGGAGGGAGTTGATCGAGTGGAGAACTCCAACTACGCGTTTCTCATGGAGTCGACCACCATAGAGTATATCACAGAGCGTCGATGCACGCTCACCCAGGTGGGAGCATTGCTGGACGAGAAGGGATACGGCATAGCCATGCGAAAGAGTAGACAGCTGAGAGTGCACGTGGTATTGGGACACATGCTGACCAAGATCTGTGTTTTCAGACTGGCCGTACAGGGACACGTTGAGCCAGGCCGTTCTGGAGATGCAGGAGCAGGGACTGCTGACCAAGATGAAGACCAAGTGGTGGCAGGAGAAGCGCGGCGGGGGAGCATGTTCGGTAAGTGACCAGCCTAATCTCAATCTCTGGCAGCTCGTCCATGAGTGGGTGTGTGCAGGATTCGGACGAGGACTCTGGCGCCGTGGCCCTGGAGATTAGTAACCTGGGCGGTGTTTTCTTGGTGATGGGAGTGGGCTCCTTCTTTGGCATCTTTGTCTCCCTGCTCGAGATGGTGCTGGGCGTTAAGGAGCGCAGCGATGAGAACCAGGTATCCGCCAGGGAATATTCCAGCTTCGAGAATACCCCGCCTCACGATCCGACTAGCTGGCCTGCCTTTGTTGCACACACACTTTAAAACTTTGACATCTCCGACATCCTCCGAAAAACCCACAGGAAGCCCCCGACTCAGATGCCTCCTCGCTGGGATTCGCTAATTTGGGCGGCGTCTACCTGGTCATGTTTGTGGGCAGCTGTTTTGGCTGTATTTACGGCCTGGTCAACTGCGTGGTGAGCGTCTACTTGAGTGCGCGGGAGAACAAGGTAACGCGGATGGAGACCTATAAATGTTTCCTGCTGTTCGTGACTAAAACTGCCGGAGAAAGGGTCGGCCTCATCTGAATAACGGACTCGATTCATCGGCTCTGCTGAACGACAGCTCGAAGCCATAAATACATTCACAACCTTTTCATTTGTGTCGTCTTTAATATTTCAATTTTCCTAATATGTCATTTTGTTCTATACTACAATGCCTAGTTCATGAATG
This sequence comes from Drosophila yakuba, assembly GCF_016746365.2. Taxonomy (NCBI): domain Eukaryota; kingdom Metazoa; phylum Arthropoda; class Insecta; order Diptera; family Drosophilidae; genus Drosophila; species Drosophila yakuba. Next base: position 7,408,960 of record NC_052530.2, read on the forward strand.
CTTTACGATAGATTTCATCTGCATGCCAGTTTCGCCCTTCTATTAGTGAAGTGTTTACTCAACAAGTGCACTTTCGTATCGGCAGGTGAGCTTCAGGACGGAACTTCTGGACGAGATCCGCTTCATATTACAATGCTCCGGCAATACCAAAGCGGTGAAGTATCCGAAGAACTCCTCGCGATCCAATGCGAGCTCGAAGTCAAAAGGCTCTTCCATGTCAGTGGATTCATTGCCCGAGGATAACTCAGAAGCTGATACACCTGGCAAGCATAACCATGCCAAATAGTGAATTAACCAGGCGATTGTATCGTTTGTATCACACAGTGAAATAGCATGCATGGAAATTTATAATAATTAAAAAACAATTGTGAGAAATATTAGGTTTTGATGGGATAATAAGATTAAGTAATTACGCTGCGTATTATATAAAACTTGATGTCTATATTTGACCGAGAATCTGAATAAAATCTGTACCACACAAAAGTTCTAATAATGATTCCTTGGAATCGATTACAATTTTAAACCGTCTTTTAATCAATATCAAATATTGTAAGTTGGTATGAAGTGGGAGAGTTCTTTAAGTATAAACATGTCGAATTTAACTTTTCCCGACATGGGATATTGTAAAAAGTTTCCCACTAAGGAAAACAACCAGTATAAAGATAAAATGTCAGCACTGTTGAGCACAGCTTCCAAGCTTTTACGATTTTGATTTCCTAAGGCTTACAACGTAAACTTAGGTCTTGCGCAGGTTCTATTAGTCAGATGTAGAGGTCGCTTGAAAATATGTAAAATACGCGTAAAATACTCAACGCTACTCAAACATTTTCGGTCGTACCAAAGACTATTACAGATTGAGTCATTGGTCGTATCTTTCTCAAATATTGCGACACGACCAATTCCAAAAGTGAGAACCATTTGTTCTTAGACTTACATAAAACTATTAAACTTATGTAGCTCACCGTATTTTGTAGCAACTGTAACTATTACACTATTTATTATACCCGTTCCCCGTAAAGTAATAGGGTATACTAAATTCGTTGAAAAATATGTAACAGGCAGAAGGAAGCGTTTGTTACCATATTAAATATATATTTTCATGATCAGGATCAATAGTCAATCTGGCCATCTTCATCAGTCTGTCCGTTCTTTTGTCCGTTGGTCTGTCCGTCTGTATGAACGGCGAGATCTCTGGAACTATAAAAGCTAGAAAGTGCATTCAGCTGGCAGACCCCAAAGAAATAGACCCACCGCAAGCTTGTAGACTCATATTGCCACTCTAACGCCCACCAACCGCCAATCACAGATAGTCGGGGAACTCGACTAGTATTTATTCCAGAAATGAAACAATCATTTGTTTCCTTTTGCATATCAATATATTTATCGATTTTCTCATATTATCGAGTGTCTTGACACATATTTTTACTGATACATGCAATATATTGGAAACTCCCTTCCTGAAATACATTTAATGCTTTTTGTTAGACACTGAGATGTTGAAAAGGTAAAATTGTACGAAGTTTTGTGGTTGTAGGAGTACCGACCGGCCATGTTCCTCATGAGGGTCTGTATGTATAAGTGGGTACACGGGTATATGTTGTTTATCGTGTATAAGTTGTATAATAACACGAGTAACATTGTCGTATATAACTATAGTATTTAAGTTTGCATCTTAAGGTATGCCGCAATATTTGCCCAACTGTTTGAATCCGTATTCTATATTGCAATGAGTTCGTATTGGCCACATTCACGCACACACTCGCAAGCACACATTTGTTAATATATTTTGATTAAACTTTATAACTTTAATACCTGATCATTACAGTTTAGTTTTAATTAGTTTAGCTATAATTGCATAGTTATATATTTGTATATTATTTGTTCTCATATTATGTGTAAATCGCGTGTTTCAATTTAATTTCAGCCCCCATTTTATGCAAATGGCGGAAAATATTTTTCAAATTCCAATTTAATGCTCAACAATTACCTACGTAAACAACACAACTCATCGCTTAGGCTTAACCGTCTAAAGGAAATTTGTTAATTCATTAAATAGTATGGATTTGCATAGTTGATTTGCTATTTGTTCAACATTTAATTATCTATTTTATTTATTTACTATAAATGTTTTGCCGCTGATTCAGCTGTCTTTTTTTGTGGTTATTGAAAGGCTAGCGTCAAATGTTTTTTCACACTAAACGCTTGGAGAGGCAGGCAGTTAAATTATATGTATATTTTAAAGCGACAGGCTGCATTAGGGGATCCAATAGTAAGGGTGGTGGTAAATTAACCAGCAATCAGATGCTGTGAAGCATATAATGGGCAGCAAACAATTGTTCGAGTAATTTATGCACTCAATTGCACTTTCATGATAGCTGCGGCTTTTCGAATCTGTTCCTGATTTGCTTATACTCAGATATGTCAGATATGTATGCACTGTGTATCGGTGGGTGTGTCAGTGGAGTTTCCGTGGTAAAGAGGGGTTCTCATTTCTGCCAGTTTAATTTGCCGGCTATTAGTGGCGCAAATTTAAAGCAGTAAATTGAGTAGGATTTCTATTCAAAAATAACATAAAAAGAAGAAGGGGAAAGGGAGTTTGCGGGAGTCTAGCTCTCGTAAAAAGTTGTAAGCTCGTCTAGGTTTTCCTTTGGTCTCTTGTGTTTGAGTGTTTGCAATGTGTGTTTGGGTTGAGGGATTACAAAGCTACAAGGTATGTATGCCCATTGTACAACAACGAATCCATGAATGCACACATCTCAACCGAACTTTTGAAATGCACATTTGCATTTGGGTTTGTCTGCGCGCTGCAGGGAACTTAAAGCTGAACGTTTCGATACACACATAAAGCATTTGTTAGTTACTAATAGTTACAGGCAAAAAGGAAGTCAACAATAAGATAGGTTCTAGGATATGGGGCTTGGTGTTTCTTAAAAGGTGTTAAGAGTAGAGTTGCTCACACCGATTGGGAATATTTCCCTAATATTGTCTAACTAACATCTAGGCGTGGTGTTTACTCAATACAATTTGATATACTTTGGTAATAAGTATAATATATTCAGCTAACGGCTATCGACCAGTACTTTACCCAAAACAAACTCAAAGTGGTGGCAAAGTCATGCCAAATCAAACGGTTATCAATTTGTCATTAGTCATCTGGTTTGGAGTATCTTTGGTTAGTTCACATATGTATGTATATATTCCATATTCCTTGCTCTATATTTATGTGTATAATACTAGACTCAGTTTGTTGTAAGTGGTACATACAAATTACACAAAGTTTGGTTTGATTCTCGATTTGATTTTTGTTCATCGTCTTTGAGCGCTTTGTTTACTATTTTATCAGTAAATATCTTGTGTATCTATTTTGTATTTTTGTAGGTATAACACTGTATTCATCTCAAAAGTTCATTAAAATAAATGCCTTTTAGTTTGTTTGCTGGCACTTCAGTGCCGAAGTGTTTGTATCTGATAATGTCGTGTAAATAGTTCCTTGTTTAGTTGGTGGTGGGTGGTGGGTGGTGGAGTCTGGGTTTAGTAAGTAGTTGGTTAGTTAGTTGATTAGTTTGTCTTGGCTTGCCTTTGAGTGTTGGCTAAAAGAAGGGCCGAAAGAGGTTTTAGGAACCCGCTCCTCTGGCGGAGGAGTTTCGAAGAAGTTCGGAAAACTCTAAATCACTTGAAAATTCGCATGCGAATTCAGCACATATGCATACACATTTCGCAGGACTCTAATCCTGGGTCCTGCGTCCGTGTATGCTGCTGCTTGTATTGGTATTGCTATTAGTTTTTGGGCCCTCTCAAATGACACTCATGCGACGCCTGCCATTTCCGGTGCCCTCGGCTCAGTTGGCGTTGGCCAGTGTCTCGTGGCACACCTCCATGTAGTCCGGATCGTGCATGATGCCCTTTATCATATCCTTCAGCATTGTGTAGCGTGGAAATATCGGATACATCTTTGAGCTGCCGTACTCTTCCTGCGGGCTCAGATACGTATTAAAATACAACGTGAACTTTGCACCGGATGCCCACTCACCTTCAACACACGTATGAGGTGTCGCAGTCCCAAGTACTTTTTCAGCAAGCGGTACAAGTCGTTTATTAGCTGCGTATTCTCATGTTCGATTTGGGCCGTTGTCATATCTGCGAGTGCATGTGTCTTCAATATTTTACTTTAATCATTGGACAGGGGTCTGACTTCACTTACGTTCCAATCGCTCCATCCGCTCCCGCCGCTCAGCCGCCTCCTCTGCCAGGCGGGCGGAGGTCTTCACTCCCTCGCCGGACTTCTGTGTCTTCTCCATGATCGAGCAGGCCCGCATCACATAGGAGGGCACCGTCTCCTGCTTCTCCTGCCGCGGGATGTCCACCAGAGTCCAGTACTGGGTCTCCAGGCGGATAACTTCCTGTGGGCGGAATGATTTAATCTGTATCTGTAGCTGCTTGAACCGAGGTAGTCATGTCTTAAATAAATGCTTTTCAATCTGATGATGCCAAGCTATGCCAAAAAAACCCAACATGCGGAATTTCCACAGACGTTGATTTTATATATTATACCTCTAGTTCCTATCAGCACAAAAGAAAGATGATTGAGCTATTAATCAGTAAATGCGAACGAATGTCGCTTTGTCGAAGCTCTTCTATACTCAGTATTCGGTGATTAGGCTACTTAAGATTATACTTGCATCTTGCAGTAAAGGGTAGTCAACATGATTTAAAGACACACATTTTACTGACCTTAATCATCAGCTTGAGCATGGGATAGCGTTGGAATATGTTGCGTTGGCTCTTCGAGTCGCCGTACTTGTTCATGAGGTTGATCAGGGCTTTCTTGGCGGTCTCGTAGGACTCCTCCAGGCGAAGGCGCAAGGATCGCAGGCGCTCGTTTGTCTCGATCACCTCGTCCCGCGTCATTCCACTGGGCGCCCCCTCGTCCTTCACATCCTGCACGATTCGCCGCACACTCTGCGTGAATTTGCCCACGAAGTTTGTGGTTGCTAGATGGCAAAAAATATAAATTAAACGATAAAACAAAATACGTAGTAAAATAGTTTAATTGTACGGAAATTGCGCGAAACACTGTCATTCATTAATCGGAATTTCAGTAGACACGCGCATTAACCCTTAATTAATCTGCGATTCATGCGGAAATTGTTCGGCTATGGGAAAGTCAAACTATTATGCCATGATGAAATCGCATCGAACCAGACTATTTAGTTTTATTAAAAATAGATTTATCCAAACTTTTTTTTTCCTCTCTTCCACACTGCGCCGGGAATCGAACCCAAGGCGAAAAAACATTGTGGTGCCGCAAGCGAATCGCGCTAACCGGAGCACCACGGCCACTGTCAAAAGTCTACTGTCTCATGTTCGATTTGTTTGCGTCGCTTTTTAGAGCTCTTATACTGAAGGAATATCTACATCTACAGTATGCTTATAATTTCACCTGATAAAATGAAAATGTGTTGATAACTTAATTAAAGACAAGGAGGAGTATTTTAGAAATGTTTTAATTTCATTTCTTTTTATTATTTTTGTTATTATTAAATAAAAATGTTTGTTATCTCCTTAACTTTAAAAGAAACCACTTTATAGGGCTGTACAATTCTTTTTTCTACAATGTAGATTATACAAAATGTAATCTTGGTATTTAATGAAATATAATTTGATCCATAAAATTCATCAATGTTTAATTTGTGTATAATTTTTTTTTTTCCTTATAAATAAAATATAAGGTCTAGTATAGGTCTTGTAAATAGTATTTTATTGAAAAGGATTAATTCATAGTTTGTGTATAAAAATTGTGATACAAATTACCATCAACAAGAAAGAATCCCTGCCTTTTAATGAACCATTTTTGGTGACGACAAAATTCCAAAATTTAGTTCTAATGGCGTCATAAAAACTCTTTCAGAATTTTCATTTGAACAAAACATTAAAGTATTCATTTGCATTTCGCTTTTTATTGGTCGATGTGTCTACATTTTCACGACGCCCATAATGCAACAAATGGGAAAACTCCAGCCTCAATTGAGAGCCGTTTAATGGGCATTTCGTTGAGATGGCGAAAATGGCAATTAGCATTCGTCATTGTCAGTCCGTTTCTGCGTCCGTAAAGTCATGCAAAACGTGACATATCCCAGTCCCCCAATTCATATTTGTGTTTGGGTCGTGCCTTTAGAAGGGGCTCGTTGATGGCAGATTCTGGCGGTGACTTGAAACCCAGCGAATTAGTCGGCGATGCATCTATCTATTTGGATGCACATTCTCATTGGAAACCCGGCCATCTGTGGACTTATACAGAGGCGTTCCCTTATGCGGAAAGTGCGCTGTCAGTTTGTACTGTTCCACCGTGAATCATAATTCCGGCATAAAGAGACCGCATTGTGGGTGTCTGGAAAACTCTAATTGCAGCTGGAATTACTGCGGTCAAGGACTTTGGCCGCTAACGTAGATCGTGACGTATCCACTTGCAGAGACTCTGAGCAATCCCATAGTTATATTAATAACTGGTCTGGGTCTGGTATTACACTGGATGTATTGTTGACTTAAGAGAGTGGCAAAGAGCACAGCATGTTCGCTCTTATTTGCTTATTAAATTTCTGCTCGGCTCGAGGTTTATACATATAGTCGTATACCAAGCGGAATATCATCAGTGCAAAGTCAAGAATCTGGCGGTAAACACTGCTGTGTCGCGATCCGCGAAAAAATACATCAAAAACAAAAGCAAAACAAAAAATTCCAAAAACAAAATAAAAGTGAGCAAAAGATACTATAACATCAAAGAAAGAAAAATAACAAACGAAATATATATAACGCATACATTGGTATACATATGTAGACATACAAGTACACACATAGCGCCGAAATAACAAGAATAAACAGAATGCAAATTGAACTGAAAATACATGTGCTAAATGCTGAAACAAAGAGAAATAGAGAAAAGCTCTCTAGAACTGTGCAGCCCAGTGGGAAATTTGGAAATATTTGGAAGCTATTCAGCTGAATCTCGAGATCGCAGCATATGTGTTTGTCTATTTGCTCGATCGAAACTATCGACGGGGCATGAGCTTTATGAGTGTTTGCCCCATGATTGGTTTATCAGTATGCCATACAGAGCCAATGTTTATCGACTCGCTCTCGACCGACCAGGTGGCCTTTTGCTCGGCTTGTGATTTTTGCCAGTGCAGCAATTTCTGAAAAATCGTAAATAATTCGTGCTTGTGTTATTTATCCCTCTTCTCCGCTCGTCTTTGGACCGATTTTTTTCAGTACTTTGCTATCTGTTTCTTTACCTTCTGTTTTTGCCGGCTTGCAAAATATCTAATTTTAAAAAAAAATATTTCAAAGATAACATTTATGGTGTTTCTTATTGCCCGTCACTTCTGATGCATACTTGCTTAATGAAGCATGAATATAAATGTTTCTTTCTTGATAACACCACCCATATGTGGAAACAGAGATTATTAAAAAAAAAACTTGTGTTGTTTTGTGTGTGGCAATTTCATAATAAAATGTTTATATTCGTTGCTGACATTTGTGAAGGAATGTAATATATTTCCTTGACGAAAGTCATATGAAATACTTGGTAGTTTTGTTATATTAAATTCAAAATGGATAACATTTTTTAATTTTTATGTATGTAATTGAAAAGTAAGTAACAGTCGGAAGGAAGCGTTTCCGACCATATAAAGTACATATGTTCTTGATCAGGATCAATAGCCGAGTCGATCTGGCCATGTCAGTTCGTCTGTATGTCCGTCCGTATGAACTCCTCGATCGAATATAAAGGCATAAAAGTTGAGATTAATCAAGCAGATGCCAGAGAGATAGACACAGAGCTAGTTTGTTTCCAAATGATGCCACGTCCACTCTAAGGCCGAAAACTGCCACGCCCACACTTTAGCAAAGTGTTTTGATATTTCTGCATTATTGTATTAGTCTTGTAAATTTCTATCGATTTTCAATAAACTTTTTGCCGCGCCCACTCTAACGCCCACCAACCATCCAAAACTGCCACGCCCACACTTTTTAAATTTTTTTTTGGTATTTTTAAATTTTGTATTAGTTTTGTAAATTTTTTTGCACAAACATTGTTTTGCCACGCCCACAAACCGCCAAAGCCTGTAAGTGATGAAATTTCTCCTTCGCACTTCCACTAGCTGAGTAACGGGTATCAGATAGTCGGGGAACTCGACTATGGCATTCTCTCTTGTTTTCTATAAATTTCATTGATGTTTTCATTTATTTATATATGTATCTATATTTTAATGAAAATGGCAAATAGCTTATGATCGTTTATAATAATTAATCAATTAACGAATTACTGAAGTACGAAATTCCGAGCTGGCACGGTAATATGGAAAGCCTTCAACAATTATAGTGAAACGTTTTTATTCGATTCGATCACGATTGTATCTCTGGCTATTGCCATTGATCAGAACAGCCGTTTAGGTGGGAAAAACCCATCTTTTATCCAGTTTAACTCGTTTCTCAGACTGTGCGGATGCAAACTGGATCTGTCCCAGATCTTCCCATATCTCAAGGCTGAGGACCCTTCATAAGTAAGCCGCTTGCTCTGTTTGACTGGCTGGTCGAGTGAACTGACGACAGTTCATACCTGGTGATGTACTACACCAGTTTTACTTATTCGGTAGATAAAGTGGGGCGGTGGGTTGGTGGTAGGGTAGTTGGGCTAGAAACTCATTCGACCTTCCCACCCAACCCACTGATATCAGTGAAAACGACAACCCACAGTTTGTTTGACTGCCGGGCGGAGGAGAGACGGCTAATGAGCAAAACGGCTTTTGTTTGTCTTCTCGGCCCCAAAGTTCCCCAACGTTGCTCTTCCTCGGGCTTCCAGCTAAACAGAGTACCTGCGTAAACCAGTTTTTGCTAATTTGACAAAACACAAAGCAAACAAAATGAAATATAAAAAACGCCAACATATGTAAGCTTTTTGGTGCGGAGGTCTGGGCACAAATATGCTGTTTGTCTTTGGGCTTTTGCTGCTTTTTTGAGAACGAGACTGAGACTAAGAGCACATAATTTCACCAACAGTAAACGAAACGTGTCGTCGTGCCGCTCATTGTCTTTATTGGAGCTAAAAGTATCTGTAAGATACATTTCGGTTCGCACATAATTAAACCCGTTCACGTGTCTACATTTGTGTGGGTGGCTGCACTTGTGTATGTGCCCCAAGTTCAACCGTTTTTCATAGGGGATCCCCGGCTTTGGTTTGCGCTACATTTTTATTTGATCCGTATTTAATTGATGAATCCACTTCGCTTTATTCATTTTTTGTTAAAATGTTCTCTCTTAGCGACTTGCTGACGTCGTCTCACCCTTATCACTTGAAGACTTTGGGATTTCCAAGATACCTGGGCTTCCAATGATATTACTCATTGCTCAAACACGGGTCATGAATCTTGAGTCTTTATAACTTGCCTATGGCTCATCGTGGCCTTTTTCCAGAACGCAAGTGCTATTTATAAAGAAATATAAGAATAATTTCACATTAAGGCATCCTATGATAAATGTTAAGGCGCCGGCCACCGTTTAATTGCATGTTGCACGAGCCAACAAATTGCCGGCCAGTGTGACTTGTCTTATATTAAATTTCTCTAAGCCCAAAGCCACAGGCACGCGTCGAGAATTGAGGTTGGGTTTGGGTGATCACATACTATATTTCCCACGACCCTTGTGTTTTGTCACTCCTCTTACTCACTTACGCAGCTGTAAGTAAGTGAAATCACGTTTTTCAGAGATAAGGGAGCCTGGAAATGCCTCGTTTTATGCACTGCGACTCGTTAGAAGTTATATTTGCATACAGTACGTAGTAATAAACTACAGTTTATGCCATGCAGCGTATACTGAAACTAGGAAAACCAGTCCTATTATTAGCATTGCCCATTTATTCTCCCATATGTGTTCTTCTCATTTTTTTACGCTAATCATTACACAACCTGTCAACGGCCTTTAGTTTTCATTCAAGAACCAGGAAATTTCGAGCACCTAAGAAAGTCTTCAATTAAAATTCTAGCTTCCATCGTGTCTAAGTGCAATTTGATCGAAGCATTTCAGCAAATTCGTATAATTAAAACGACAAATTAATGGTTTTACGTTGAATAGGTGTTGAGTTAAAGCTCTACCGACAAAAATGAGTGGTTGAGCTAACCCACTCCGAAGTCCAAATACGCTAACAAATTACAATGTTATATAATGTGGTGAACTAGTTTTATTTTATCAAACCACATAAACATTTGTCACTGGTTGTTTAATTAAGCTTTATCTTTTCAAGAAGCTGGCTTTTAATTGTATAATTATTAAGTCATTTTGAAGGCGTAGAACCACTGATGAGTTAATAAAAACCGGCATAATTGCACGAAGCGTGTGCCATTTAGATCTAGGTAGCGATTTATATATCCGCTAACTAATGAGCAATCATTAGATACACAGACGTTGCAATTATGAATGGGTTCAGAGTTTCGGAGCTCGAGAAAAGATCACTGAGTATTTGGTCATGCTCAGTGGCTTAGATGGTTATATGTCACGGGGATGAGATCATTAGTTCGTATATAAAGCCCACGAACAATGGCTCTGGCTGACTCTCTCCCAATCATGCTTGCCACCCGAGCTCATCGCAATTACCATAGCCATTGTCTGCACTGGGAATCCTGATGGCTAATCACACTAAATTAACTTGAAATGTGAATGAATCATTTGTGAGCTTGCAGGTATTTGCCGATTTTTGGCCACGCTTTATATGTATGTATTTACCTGCAAATATTCGAATTGTTTGTCACACTCGATTACCGCTGACCTTCCGACGGCGGACGTGAATTCGTATGCAAAGGGCGTGGCTCGACCCCAACCATCAGTAACACAAACTAAACGTCTCGACCTCGCTAATCCCGGTGGCACGTGCTGATTACCAGCACTCCCCAAAACCCGTAACCCAATGTACGAAACGCACACCTCATCCCAGAAACCATCGAGTTTGCTCAGCGTGTTTTAATTAGTTCGGGATGGCAAGGACTAGCTTCGCATCGCAAACGCTTCGGGTTTGACTAATTGACCGAACTTGGGGGCGGTTGTCGGGGGCACACCCCTGCTAACACCCCCATCAATCATCGAAAAGTCGAACATTTTGAACATTTCGACACGCCCCTGATTTATTGAAATCGTGCAGCATGCCCCTGAATTTTTGGTATAGGCAAACTGTAAGCTGCAAACTGCATTTTCATGGAGGCGTCATATGAATGGCTAATCCCTGGGATTAGTCACCATTATCGTGGTTGACAAATGCCACCTCAAATGGAGCACAGTATCATTGTTTTTGGTCGGCAGAGATCTGATGAACTGATGAATGGGAAATTAGAAATGCTAAAGCTGTGCAAATATTTTCCAACAAAGTAAACCGCATGAGGCAATACGAGATGAGCAATGCTCTTGTTCGAAAGGTAAATAGGCTGGTTCCACCTATGAATAATAACCATGGAAACCTCAAGTTAAGTTGATCTTAAGCCACCATTTTTGTTTCGGCCAAGTGACCAGGTTGGACCACATCTTGGTAAAAGTTTGTGGTCATTGAACAGATACTAACTGAGTTTTGTGGGCCACCTAAATAGCTCAATCAATGAGCAGCCACAACTCCAGGATATTTCCGGTCGAGTTGGGGACTTAGATTTAGGGGCCCAAATTACAGCTAAAGTTTCTGCTCAAATTGCCAATTTGCTTGCTGTTAAATTGAATTGAAGCGTCGAATTCAATTATTATTTGAAAATTTCCAGGTTTAACGGTGGAGAAATCCGAGCCGGCTATTTTATGGAAATATTAAATATGCACTACGGCGCATTGCTATAAAGCCACTTAAAATTTAATGAAGAAGAGTTATGGGCCGCAATGGCAGGAAAGAGGAGAAAGGGGTGTTTGCCTGAGCCTGGCATTTTCATTAAAACTTTAAGTCACTTTTGGTGCCGTTATTTGATGCTACTATTTTGCATTATTCAAGAAACAGCCTCCCACGCCGCAGTTGGGCAAACACAAGCTTCTCAAAGAGCCACACACACAACTCACATGTGAGGAGGCTGCAAATCCTTCGGATTCGTCCTTGTCCTTGGCAGTATGTATAGTAGGCCCGACAGCCAACACAAATAGACGTGTGCCCAAATACACAAACAAATGCGGAGCAAACGAAGCGAAGTTCTCGCAAGGCACACATGGGACCTCAAAATCGGAGACAGGAAGATGAAATCGGGATGGGACGGGATAGGATCCCTTTTTCGTGGGCCGTTGAGCCACCGTTTGAACTTTGGCATTCGGAGCAGCGACGAAAAATGTGCTCGGATAACGAGGAGCGGGCTAAACAAATATATTGAGGGTCATATCCATACGAGGAGTGACAAAGGACAGACTGCCAGGGAGTCCAATTGAAGCCGCAGTTTAGCAGCCGCACAAATGCGGAAGCGTGCAGCATCAGCAATAAGTAGTTACCATAACCAACAGTGAGTAATAGCCAACATAATGGCAATCTGTCAGCTCTGGCCAAACTAAACAATGGCCCAACACACACACACCCACTCACACTCACGCGGAATAGACAGGATAACGCATCCAGCCAGCGAGACAAATTGACAGACAATTTAGCTGTCAATTGTGCGTTGCCCGCTCGGTCGACAGCTAGACCAACATCCTGCCATTCAGCGTTCAGAAAAGGACATTATTAGGTTGCTAGAGAGACTGCTAGAGAGAGGTCAGGCCCGTCCAAAACACATAACTCCAGCTTGAAATTTATCAATGAGCTATGTTCATATGTATTCATTGGCCTGAAAGGTATAAATTTAAATAAACGCATTTTCATTTGCATGGAAGTCATATATCAATATCAAAATGATTTTTGTATATGCATGATTTGGTATATGCACAGCCAATTTAAACAAACGTTTTCATTCTCTCTACTTAATATAATAAGAAATCAACTCGAAATCTATAATTAAAAGGAGAGAAATATTTCACTGCAAAGGTGTATCATAGTATGTGAGTTAAACAATCTACTGGAAGCTATAAAAGTAAATTCTGCAAAGTATTCGCTCACAAAAAGTATTACGATAAACTCAGTAAGAGCACACAGCATTCGCGAATCTGCTTGTTGTCTTTGATCCGAGCAACAAATGCAAAGCACGCAGAATAAAAACGGCGATTTGCCGGATGACAGTTGAGCCGATCCAGCTGCAGGACCCACAGAGTGCTGAGGGCGATGTAGCCGGGACAATGAATACTCCCTAGTAAGTAGCTGTAAGCACAGGTGCTTACTGAGGGGCATTTATCATACTCCGCGTGGGCCAGGCGTTGACATAACAATTAAGCGAATTGGCCTTGCTTAGCAGAGGATGGGGTGGCAAGGGAAATACCTGGGCTGATAATCGCCGTCTTCAGTCATACTTCATAACGACAGCCTGCCACTGACATTTACCATTCTTCCCCACACTTTGCCGCGGCAAGGATATTTATGTTCTTGCCACTTCCCCTTGGCCAAGACATTCGGTTCCCACTGGCTGAGTGCATATAATTTCTCTGGCTTGGGCTTCGGCTTTGCCCAACTTTTGCAATTAGAACTGCACCCAAGTAGCTGAGTAGCCAAGCAGCCAAGTAGCCAAGTAGCCAAGTAGGCAAGTGGTTGCTCACAAAGTGCCATCAACTTTGGCGGCACTTCAAGTGGTTGTGGAGCACCAGCTCTTCCAGACCACAACTACCTAGTGCTTGGCAGACTGGCACTTGGTGTGCTTTTAACATGTTGATATTGTTTTCCTGGCCACCCAAACTCCACCCACCCCTCTTCATCCTACCTCCCCTACCATCCTTTTGCCCGTAATTTTCGCTATTTTCGTTTGCGGCTCGTGCCGCTGTCACATGGCAAATCTCGAATGTCGGGCATCTGGAATGAAGTTAAGTTCCCATGCATGTGTCAGCCAGTCTGTTTTTGTTTCCCTCGTTATTGTGCCCGTTTGTTGCCATCAGCTAGGACCAACCAGAACATACAGGACAAAGCCCAATGACAGCTGGGTTACATGCTGCACTGGCCATCCTTTGTGCGCCGACGTCCCTGATGGATGTTGAAAGAGCCAGCTACCTTGATAAGCAAGTTTCGATGTCCACCGACATCGGTCAGCCCACTCAAGTCACTTGACTCGGGCCAAAGGTGGAGCCAAAACACATTTCTTTGTGCAACTGATCACTGAAATGTGCCTTATTGGGCAAATAGTGCCTATTTTCCTTCATCTCGGCCAGATGTTTTATGGAAACTCATTGCAATGCAATGTACTGCCTACATTTCGACCCGGAATGAGCAAAAAAACATGACAGCAATGTGGAAAAACATTTTCCACTTGCATTGTTTTCCACTGGTTGATGATGCCCCACTTTGCTCTGTGTGTTTGCGAATGTGCGTGCCGCATAAATTTCATTTTAAACAATAATAAGAAAAGTTGGATGTCGTTGGCCTGCAGGGCTTCCAGTCGGATCACAATCACAAACGGCAACAATGGTGGTGTTTTTTGTGTGCATTTAATAACAAAAACACCGAAACAAAAGTTTGGTGGGGAAGACAAAAAACTGAGGACGAAACAGGCAAGCGACAGCAGGCCAGGGCCATGTTACGTATACGCACCATTGAGCAGCTAAATCGCATTACGCATTCGCCATGTGGTCGGTGCAACCTTAATTACAATCACCCTTGCAGTCGCACAGCAGGAGTGACCCACATTGATCGCACATCGACCGGAACATCACGATTATGCAGTATGCTCCGAATTGGATTGGTTTCATGTGGATGCCACCACCTGACGGCATTTGCATTCTGTTGCCGTTGCATCTACGTGACTCGCCGTGATGTGTGACACTTTGACACTTGAATGGAGCTGGGGAAATGGCCAGGATAACTCTGTCTTCGCCTCTGTGGCGATGTCATGCTCTAAGCCAATTAGGAGGAACAAAGGCAACCACATCTAACCACATCTAACGCCATCGCCACGTGTTGCTCTGCCATAAACAATTTATGAGCGAATTCTTCCGAAGAAAAAAACCATTAGGGCGAACCGCAAACACTCGGTACGCACAAAAAGTATTAAAAAACTTAATAATCATATTTGGAGAGGGGGATTTACTCACAATTTTTTGCTGATCATCAGCATCGGCGTCATGATGAGCGTACCAAGAAAAAAGACCAAGCAGTTTATTGCGTATTTTTAGGTCAGAGCCAACAGTCGATTCAATATGGCATCGATTGAAGCATCTTCTTACCTCGCTGCATGTTTTCCCCACCGTGCTTGCCTTTAATCGCATCTGCAATGAGTTTTCCGACTTTGATGAGTTTGTGCTTGCTCGCCCGGGGCCAGCAACCAAATTTCCATATCAATTAGCAGCCCTGGCTCCGATCGAACATTTACGGATGTTTGCGCAGCCCCACCGCTCAAGTATACCCTATCTTTATCTATTTTTTTATTCGAATAAATAACAAACTAACGAAATCTGATTCTCCGCGCCACTTTATGGCTTTGCCCGCTATGCAGTTACTGGCCAGGAAAACAAACTATCCAAAGGAGGAGGCCACGGAACATGTTGCTTCGACGACACTGGGCACGAAAACTTTGGGCCTTTCCTTGTCCGAGCCAATTGATTTTTTCATAGAGATTGGGTATCATTAAATTACTTTTACGAGTCCATAAAAATTTATTTTTGTGTTTAAGGCAAAATAAAAAGATGTTTTGAGGTATTCGGGAAACAAGTATGTTTGCATCTATGAATATATATTTTCGTTGTGCACTTTAGATTTTTGAAATCGCATTTAAATGGGCTGCAAAGTAATTAAAAACCATAAAGTTTTACTAAGAGTTGACGGTGATAGAGATTTTCTGGAAATTGTTTTCATTTATTTTCTGTTTACTTAGTAATTGAACATACGAGTATTTTAAATATTGAGGTACTCGATTAGATTGCAGGCATTAAAATATTTTCGAGGTTTGCCTTAAATTTTTTCTTGCTGTTGGCCAGTGTAATCGACCTCGTTGGCAGTTTGTTGGCGACTGGAGCAGGAGGTGTGCCACACTTGGCTGCCCACATCATCTTTTCGGGGCCACAATGGCCGACGCGACAATGGGGCAGCGGGTCCGAGTTCCGCCCCAGGTCACAGTTCGTCCGGGTTCAGCTGGCTCCAGCCAACATAACCTGGTCGTAGGTTAAATTGCATTCGCCCCATTGCTCCGTTGCCGATAACTTTCTAATGAGTGGTAATCGGCGTTCGGCTTTATGTGTGGCCTGCTGAAAAAGGGACCGTATATGGAAGAAGGTGGCAGGATTCGGGAAAGGACTTTATTGTGGCACATGCTTTTCAAATTAAATTTGCCTTTGTGAGGCGCCGCAAATGCTCGCTGCAGTGCCACAGACTGTGCGCTGAGGTGAGAGCTGCAAGGACTTTGCATATAATTATTGAAATTGTCGGTGGACAGCAATCGTGCTATGAATAATGCACCGTTGGGTTTTGGCTTAATTAAAAGCGTCCTATTTCATATGGCATTTCATTCATAATGGTCGAGCTGTTTTTCAGGCTTGTCAGCGGTTTTACTTTAAATTTTGATTAGCTATTTCCCTTTTCATCCCATCAACTTAATCCAATTAGGCAGGACTGCTAAAAAGTAGCCAACATATAGCCCAGCAAATTGGATTACTGAGAGCTAAAAAAAAACTAAAAATAATCCGAAAATTGCGGTCATTGTAAAAAAACATCCAACATTCAAACTGAATATAGAATATTTTACAGAAAACCAATTATGTGCGAACTTTTTGGTATCGTTACCACTGTCAGTGATAATATTTAAATTGAATATTTAAAAGGAATTCTATGGACAGAAGAGTGGAAAGCAGCATGTGAGCTTGTTGCTTTTATTTTTCAGCTTATTCATATTGATGATGCAGCGCCTCCCACTTTCGATTCTCTTTTTTGCCAGCTTGTTTTCCATGCTCATTTATACATCGGCCACTTGTGGCACGCTCGAATTGCCGTTGTTGTAGCAACAATTGGGGGTGGCTATTCCCCAACAAACTTACAATTTCCGTTGGCTATTCACAAATTTGGGAATCGAGTTTTAGTGCTGTACAGGCTCTTATGTTCTTGCCGGTTGTGCCCTGCCTGACCCAATATTTTCAACTTCAATAAACGGGGTTACTTGTGTGGCTCAGCACCCCATTGCCCAGGATTTCGATAAAATTTCCTGTGTGTGAGTGTTTGAGTTGGGGATATGCACAATCTGTGTGGAGTTGCATCGGCGAATCAGTTAGCATACTTTTATGGGCAACAGCTGCTGCCGGAAGAGGGACATGCATTTTGCCATATTTATTTTGGTTTATTCGCACATGCTGCCCCTGGTTTTCGCCCTCTGATTCAAAACAATTTAGAGTTTAGCAGTCACCGCAAAATTGTTGGGGCAAAATATGCAAACAGTTTGAAAATTATTACGTGCAAATTAAATTTGAACGTAAGGAATTTTTCAATTACACATAAACAACTTAAAAATCTGATTTTCATACGGAATGTTGAGTTTGATGGCGGGGTCGGATGATTTATGATCCACCATAGTCTATAAATCATCCGTCTTTCCAAGCCACTTCGTTTCCCTCCAATATCCACTAGATGGATTCCCACGGTTTCAGGTTTTCTCCCCAGTTGGTAAGGCAATGCTTTTCCTTCTCTAATTGGTTGTCTTGTTAGCGGGAAAGACTCTTTCAAATGTTCTACTTAATAAAGAAAATGATCCGACGAGCCAACCACCAAAAGGGAAATAGGAATCAACAGAATGTGTACTTTGATAAGAAAGTTTCAAAACCCAAGAATAGCAAAACGAACATTAAATACTAATAAGTCAACAACTACAATGTGTACCAATGATTCAAATGCCTTTGGAAAACTGCACTCTGAAAATAGCACAGCTGTCAGGGAAATTATGGTGAAATAAAGTTATTTTTTATAAGAATTCTCAAGAATTCTGAATGTCATTTTAGTTATGACGTAGAAGCTCGGTGATATCTTGTTTGCCAAATTGAAGGCATTCACTTATCGCAGCTGAGAAATGAGACATCGATAATAAAAACGCCATCTGTGCTGTATTATTTCACTTATAGAAAAGCACATTTAAGCATTCGCTGCAGTCAGATTCCAACATTCAAAGTGTAAGAACACAATCGGAAGTAGTGGAAAAGAATTTGTATCGATTAAGCAGTCGGTTAGTTTGAGCAACAAGAATAGCACAGGAATAGTGGGCTTTGGAATATTAAAAGGCTAGAGTGCTTAGCCATTGTGTGCGGTGTGTCGAACAAGTTTTTCCGCTTGAAAACGCTCAGGGAACAGGACCTCATTGGGTTACGACTGGCAGCTCCGAAGTGCCCGAGAAAAAATAAAATAAATATAAAAAGAAACAAAATAAAATGAAATAAAATATAGAATCGGGATGGCGAGTGGGGGATAAACAGAACAGCAAAACAGAAAGCCAACGAAAGTAATTCAAAAGTTTGCCACAGAGCAGAACGGAGCAAAAGCCAAGAAAAATTGAACTCAACTTGATGTCTAATTTAAAACAAACCCCAAAACCAAGCCGGGGCAAACCAAGCCAAACCAGATCCTGATCCCGATGCCAGAAGCCAGAAGCCAAAACGATACCGCAACAAAATTTACAACTTGAAAACTTTGCCAACGGCGGTTGTCCTGCCTGATGTGTGTTTGAGTTTTGAGTTTCAGGGGAATGTTTTTGTGTTTTTTTGGGGGGGTGTGGCGTGGAGGAGTGGCCAAGTACAAAATTGAGATTGAACTGCAGAAACAAAGTTGAACTAATGCACAATCTTTGCTGGCTGCCAATTGCAGACCCGCCAGCCAACCGAAGGAGATGAATCGAACTTCGCTGTCCGGTGGCAGGACTAGCCGCAGACTTCCGGCTCTCTTGTTTGTCCTGCTGCTCTGCCTGGTGGCCCGAACCACCGGTCGTCCTTCGACAGAGGACGAGGGCGACTTGGCCATCATTCCGCCCGATGCCGACAATGTGGAGGTTTGTGTTCGGGTCGAGCGTGAAATCCAATCCGGCGTTCCTAACAATCTCCCTCTTGGCAGATCCATAAGGTTAAAATAGTGAACGGTGTGATGCAGGAGGATCATCCGGTTATCATGTACAAGGAGGACTTCGTCAGCGAGGATTATGGTAAGAAGAGTGGAGGTACTTATATTGCAAACCCATCTGCTTGTTTCATATTTAAGAACTCTGCCACTGCTGCGAGTGTGTGTATACTCGTATGTCTAATATAAATTATCTTTTGTATAGATCCAACAAAACCCGATCCAAGTCCTAGTCACCACAAGAAGCACAAGCGAACGCGTCACCATCATGCGAAGCAAGTGACAGAAAGGAAGGAGGACCAGATCCTTTTCGATATTCTGCCCGACAAGCCGATCGTCCTGGAGGAGGACCTCAAGGCTCTCCCGCCCAGCAAAGTCGAGGCTGCACAACTGGCGGAACCCATCAAGGAAGAGTGGCTGGCCAAGTATCCCAAGAAGTACCACAGTCGTCAGCGACGAGAGGTCCCTAGAAATTATGAGAAAGTCTTCGATTACCATTACGGCACTGTAAGATGGGAGCCGCCATTAACCTATTCGCAGTAAGAAGAATGCAGATGCTGTGGCATGGTTAAACTCTTACATGATTATTCCCTAAAACCATTTCAGTTTTCGGGTTTCAGTGAAGGGTAAGGAGCCCCATCTTGTGGGGCCTCCGAATCGTAAGAATCAGGGCCAACAGAATATCCCAACACCAGACTCAGTTAATTCTAGATTAGACTTGTTTCACAATTCGAATCCAGCGGATGCGGATAACTCAGTCTTCAACGGTTCTTCCACCACCACTCGCAGTCCATTTCAAGTGAACGATAGCGATTTCGGTAAGTTGAGTTATACACCTTTAGTTCTTTTAAGTAAGGATCAGTTGAAGACATGACTCTCACGTATATTAAAGTACTCAAAATGATCGGACTCATTCGAAACGTGATTAACATAGGGCTTCGCCTGCTAGCCACCGCATTCAATCATTTAGCTGTCTCTTACTATCGCTTTATCTTTCCAATCGACCTGACCTCTTACCAACTTTTTTGAATAGTGACGTCGTCACCATTGGCACCATCGGTACAAGAGGCACCAGAAGTACCATCGTTCCCATCGTGGCGACCGGCGAACAGCCTCCCCCGGCCTCCACCCACCAGGACCCCCGTTGTGGGACTTCCCACCCTCCGGCCCAATTCAAGGCCGGTCCCACCCTCAGTGGGGGCTGAAGGTGAGCCCAAGGTCAGCAAGTGTGTGTGGGCGATCGTCAACTGCTGCACGGGCGAGAGCAAGAAGGTGCGGTACAACTGCTTCGAGGAGTTCGGATGCCATGGAGCCTTCTGGGACATCAATCCGTGTGCCGATGAAGGCGTGAAGCAAGGTGCGCTTGCCAAGGTCCTGGACGCCTACCAATGAGCACTGAATTGATCCGCAGACTTGCTCAAATTGTCTCAAACGCAAGCTTAATTTATTTTAAACATAGATTAAGTTATGGCTTTTGTAAATATACAACTTTCGGCTTAGCATTTCAGATGCATTTCCGTTTTCATAACAATATCTCGAATCTTAATGCTTAACAGTATCACTAAAAGGCTGTCATGAATAATTAAACTTTAAAAATTTAATTTTGAAGAGCACCCAAATGCTGAATGTCTATGCTTATTATAGTCGTTACTCATATGTATAAAGGTCAATGTGCTAAGCCCAATTTAAATGTTGTTACCTTGCAAATTACCTTTAATCATTATGAGTAATGTGGCGATTTCTAGAGGTGCGTAGGTACGGTAACGGGTATCTCACAGTCGGGATACTCGACTGTAGCATCCTTTTATGTTTTCCTTCTTTTTATTAAAGCTTCCATTACCCAATCGGTGAAGGACACAACTAACAGAGGGTTTGGTTTCCAACTGCTAAATATATATATTTTTTCAGTTGTGCTCTCACTTCTCACGTTCATTTCGTTACATCCAAAAAGCAAATTACAATTTATCCATTTACCCTTACGACTTGAATATGTTTGTTTAATTGGTTGCCAATCGAGTGTCCAGACATGTAATCCGCTCCCAATTCAATTGCAATTACACAATCCCTTTAGCCATATCAATTAACCAGCTGCCAGCAGTCCACTGGCCATTGATGCCATATCTTTTAATTGGCCGTCTATAACGTCTATAACGTGCCGCAGAACACAATTTACACCTGCAAATCCAATTGCAGCTGTATTGTTTTGGCCACACACTGAAGGATATAATTATGTATCTTGTTCCTCCTTAATTGGCACATGCATGTAGCCGTACACTGAACCGAATGATATGTGGACTAAGCGAATTTAACTTAACTTAGTAACTTGTTTCCTAAACTGTGTTGTTCCTTGGGCTTCAGTAACTTTAACTTGCAGAAAAACAAAATACTTTTTTCTACAAGTGGTAAATAAATCAAAATGTCCTGAAATGTTAGATTAATGAAATTAAAACTTAAATAATTCACAAAAAAACTAATTATGTATTGCGGTGTATGTGCTCCAGCTGCAGTTGTTCATTAAAGCCCAAACTCAAGAGCGTTGTTCATTAATGGAGCTTACAAACAGAGGCTCCCAATTGGCGAAAGTGCACACAAATCATACACCATCATAACCATACACCATCGAGCACCCACCAACTTGCACCTTAGCCCATGGTTTACATGCCGATGCCTCTTAATTGCAGCTGAACTCGTGCCCCTAGCCGGATTCTCACCCCCCGTGTTTACTCCACCCGTACCAGGCCGTCGTCCGTCCTCCAGGAAAGGTAAGGCTGGCAGAGCAAACCGCACTACCACGTACGCCATTCACAGACCGCCATTCGAATCCCTTTCCTTGCAGACGCCTTCCAGTTTCCCCAGGATATCGGCTACCAGGAAAACAGCAAGTGCCAGCGGGCCTCGAAGCTCTGCTGCTCTCAAAGAAATATTGGATCCCAATACGACTGTTTCCACCACCACGGCTGCAGCGAGAGCATCTCTACTATTATCTCCACCTGCTCCTAGGAAACGGACGAAGATGTCAATGGTGTCCACATATGCTTTGCAAATTTGCCTGCTTCACGAGCCTCGCGTTTCGTAAGCCCCATTTGCACCCTTAGCATTCCCGGATTAGTCCTGGAACTCACATATGAAATAATGAATAACTTCTAGTCGGCTTTGCCAGTGGGGCTGGCCCAAATTATTAAAGAAAATGTATTGAACTAACCAAACTCGGTGATTTTTATTCATAATTACCATTACCTATTGTTCGCATTCCTTTTTGTCTTTTAAAGGGCGAAGGAGAGACTGTTCTTTGTATATTTTTTCAAATTGTTTTGAGTTTCTGTATTACTTTACACATCATTGAAGATACATTGCACAAATTCCTGAATAATTGTAAACTACTGAGTAACCAGTTGCACCTCTAGAAACTATTTTCCGTGCAATTGATGGTCGCAACTGAAGGTTTTCCCCCTCCTAATTTAATTATTTTCCATCGCTATACTCCTTTACCCCAACACCTCTCGAAAAAAGATCCCAGATAAGGGAACAAAGCAGAACAGCGACAGCTTGACAACAAATCTCCGCTGAGTTAATTTGCCAGCCTAATGTCATTTCCCGTGGTATTCAGGCCCAATCGCAGGACGTAAGGCGATTACGCAGTGCCACGCCCACCTCCCCTTTTTCGAATTGTGTTCAGCTGAATGGATCCGTTTCTGAAGTACATTGTTGAGGGCATCCCTGATGGGCTTACGTTTGGCAGGAATTAACTGCACAGCACTTGGTTTCCAGTCTAAAGCCTTTTTCAACAAAAATCCCTACTTATTTATGTGATTAGGCGAAAGAGCCTGAAAACTGAATAAAACTTATATCTTTCGGAAATATCTAACTCTCTTTTAATTTCATTCCTTCTTTAATATTATAGTTTCTTCTTTTAAGAATATTTTATCAATTTGCTGGCAGACTGCCACAATTGCAGTAGAGTTTTGCTTATTATTTAGAAGTTGGAGTTGCAATAGAATAATTTATTCCAAAAAATTAATGAATTAAAAAACCGTTTAAAGCTATAATGATCTCGAAGTCCGAATACAGAAAACTCAAAAGTGCTTGGCAGTTTTTCTCAGTGCATGGACTACTCACCGCTTCCGCTGTCGTAGGATCTGGTGGTGGAGCCACTGGTATTAGAGCGCTTTATCTCGCGTCGCCCCATTTTGCTTGCGGTCGGCTGCAGGTGCTCCGGCCTCTGAGGCTGGTGTATCTGGTGATTGGGGGATTGCAGATGTCGGGCGCAGTCCTGATCGGGATCCCTGGACACGTGGCACGTGGCAAGGAGCGCGCAGGCCGTGGAGGCAGCCGCTCTGGCAACTGCCGAGCTGTACTGACCACCGGCTGTGGTGCAAGGGTGCTGCTGCTGGTGGTGGTGGTGCTGCAAGTTCAGGGACGGCGTGGAGACTGCGGTGCGCCCGCTGTGGTGCAACGACGCCTGGGCAGGAGCGGTGGGCGGGAACTCAAAGTAGTTGGCCTGCAGATGATTGGCCAGCAAATTGATGGCCGGTTTCGTGGCCAAGCCGCTTGAGTTTTCCGCGTGGCTGGTGTGACTTGAGCTGCTGCTGCGCCTGTGCTGGTGGTTCTGGTACTGTGGGTGGTGCGGCAGTGGGTGGTGGTGCGGATGCGGATGCTGAGAATTGGAATGAGGCGGAGTGCTGCTGCTGCTGGCGGGATTGACTTGGTGCGGCGTGGGCGGCGGCGGGGGACAGGCGTTGTTGATGCTGCTGCTGCTGGCGGAGGATGATTTGCGCAGTGATGATGGTCTCAACCCTTTGACAGGGTACAATGGGTACTATCGTCCGGCAACGCGTACCCAATCGCGGTGGTCACTGTTGTACCAAATACCTGCAAAATATAATATATTTGGTTTAATGGTTCCGTATAGTGACTTTTGGTGTCTGGAATACATTGTAATTAGCAGTACAATTTATCTTAATGCAAATCGATAAAAGTAAAAACAAGAGAGAACGCTATAGTCGAGTTCCCCGTTACTCAGCTGGTGGAAGTGCAAAGGAGAAATTTCCATACTGACAGTTTTGACGGTTTGTGGACGTTAGAGTGGGCGTGGCAAAAAGTTTTTTGGCAAATCGATAGATTTGACAAGACCAATTCAGAAATGAAAAAATATTAAATTAGAGTAGGCGTGGCAGTTTTAGGCGGTTTGTGGGCGTTAGAGTGGGCGTGAATCGACAAACTTGCGCTGCGCCTATGTCACTGGAGTCTGTATGCTTAATCTCAACTTTCTAGCTTTTGTAGTTCCTGAGATCTCGTCGTTCATACGGACGGACAGACGGACAGACGGACAGACGGACGGACGGACAGACGGACATGGCCAGATCAACTGGGCTATTGATCCTGATCAAGAATATATATATTTAATATGGTAACAAACGCTTCCTTTTGCCTGTTACATACTTTTCAACGATTCTAGTATACCCTTTTACTCTACGAGTAACGGGTAAAAACCCCAAACAGGAATGATTTTTTCTAACTTTTTTCATTGTTACAGCGTTTTATATAGTTAGCATTTATTTCAAAGACTAGTATATATTTTTACATTTAAAGAAAGGTTTTGCGTCTACTTTGAGCTTAAAGATTAAGTTGGAACCGGAATTGAAACTGAAACTCCTTGCGCTAAACTATTTGTTAAATCAGAACTCCTGAGGACGATGACAAGCTATTGCAAAAGAAATCATAATGGAATTGCGTTTTATCGCCGATTTTCCTATTCCGCTCTAATGGATAATGTGGTTGTATTTCCATTAAAAAAGCAGTAGCACGAAAGGAAAAAATCCCTGCTGCTGCCTGCTGAGACTAAGAATCTTACAGTCTACTTCTCCGTCTACTTCTATCTTGTATGAGAACAGTGTCGTTCCGACTAGTTTCGACCAATACGAAACTGCGAATTGGCTGATTAGCCCCAAGAAAGCGGATTTCTTCGATCTTAAGCTAATGATATCGCAAAATGAGATCTTGGCACAAAACTTTAAAGCCTTTTGATACCTTTGGGTGCTGTGAAAGGGAAAAAATATAACAAATTAAGGCGTTGAACTTCCTTAGTATTGAAATGGAAATTTCACTGCCTAGGATTAAACTTTTATCAAGGAGCAATATCTAACTTTTATATCGGAACATGCCCATTAAGTCGCGGCAAAGGATTTGATCACTGTAACAATAATTCCTATAAAGCTTTCCAATTAAATTATATAAATGTAGTTTAACATTTCTTCGTTCGAGAAACAAAGAAACTTAAGATTACATTAATTATTTCCGCTAATAGTAATAATTATAATCCCCAAGCAATTTTATCCAGAACAATATAGACACCAGCAAAAATATGCGGTGAACTGTGCTACGTAATCGCTATTGTGGCCCATCGATAAGCGGACATTAACTGCATGCACACACAAAAGCACACACACTGTGGCGGGATATGGGGCAAAGTGCACTTAAAGCCAACTCCAGTGTCGACGCGTGTCCTGCATGACAACGCAGATTGCGCATACGCCCCGTTAATGTCCGCCATTAGCAACGCCATTTGGGACAGCTCGGCCATCGTCGGCGTCAATTTTGCCAAATATTTGGCACATGAAATCATTTTGCGCTAATAAAATTTTACGCCCCTTGGGCGGTCGGTCCATTGATTTCCCGTAACGTTTTACAGGCCAGCCCACAAAAAGTGACCACACACTCGCCGTTGGGCGCCACATACCCAGCCACCACAAAAACAACCGCACGGTAATCGCCTCTAATGGCCGGGCATTAAGATTCACAGAGAAAGGCCATTAATATCTATGTTTGGGTGGCAAGTGCCAAGGATTAGTCGATGTTTGCCAATCAAAATTGATTAAGTCGCGGCAACAATTGAAAATTTAATGACGCGAAGTCATGAAAGAGTCTTTCTAATTCCAAGAAAAACGAATGAGGTCCGTGGAGTATGGAGTATGGGAGTATGGAATACATTTGTTTACCCAGCTGGAAAGAGACTTTTGCTCCCTGAAGGGCTCACTTTACTATTCCTCGCAAGTCAAACTCGACAAATCATCGAACAGGCGATGCAATAAGACGCAGACATCGGCAATAGAATCAGTGCATATTGAATTAGATGCAGCAATTGAGGGGCATCCACATCGGTGCCTGGCGACAGTTCAACAGGTTGCTCCAGGCTGCTCCAGGTTGCCGATGGACAAATCAATTGATTAACTGGGAGCGCATCAAATCGAGTCAGCGACAATATATGTGGACCAGGCAAATAAAATTGCAGCTACATCGGTGCTATGCACTATTGAATTATGGCAAACCAGCCATCCAGACATCCAGCCATCCAGCCAGCCAGCCAGGCAGCCTGCAAGTCCCAGGTGGCAAATCAGCACTCGCAAATAAGGAAGATGCTCGCTCAAAGACAACTCGATCCGACCCTAGCCAAATGCAATTTAAGTTAATGGGATTCTTGGGAAAGGAGTCCTCCTCCTGGTCAGAACCAGCTGGCGTTTCCCACTCTGTACTTATGCCGGCACACACAAAGCTGATTCCTGGCCCACAATTGCTACCCTTCGCCTGCACATTCCTAAAATTTGTGGGTTCCTTTCTGACCATGATTTTACAGCAAAACTGCATTAATGTTAAATACCAGAACCTGTTAAAAGATTTGAGTACTTAATGAGTGAGGACTTCTAAGAAATTAAATGATTAGATTTTTCAAAGTACTTTTCAATTTCCTTAGTACAAAAGTATTCTTCTAGCTTTGATCTGTCACTATGGTTGACATATATTCATCATAACAATCGGAAAAGGAACTGCGGTGGATCGGTTTTCAGGGAAAAGCTGCTTTTCCTCCTGCACATGTTGCGTGTAATCGGCCTCCATGCGAATTACCATAACACGATACCAGAAAAGGACACAAAAAGCAGCATGCACACACATACAGATACGCCTCACTCACACATCCACGTGCTCAGGAATATGCGTGCCAGTTCGAATGAATCTCAGTTTGCACTTGGCCAACTGAAGCGTAGACAAGGAGCTCTTTAAGTTTGAGCTAGACTTTGCCCGCCACCCGTTTGTTAGAGCAACGGATTAAGGCTTCAAATTGTTAGACGAGTTCGAGTTCCTGGCCCGACCCTGCTTCTTGCTTGCCCGTGGATAGATCAAAGTCCGTGCTGCATATAGTCGTAGATATCGGAACCATAAGCACACACACGCGGATGTGTAGAAGGTCCTTCTGGGTACGTGTGTGTTGTGAACTGCGACGTGGCTTAAGCCCACAGCCCTGACAATGCCTTTTAATCAATTCCCCGAGTCGGTCCATCAATAAGCGACGGCGAAGGCCCGGAAAATGCGAGTTTTCTTTCCGGCTGTCTGCGCGTGCTTTCCTTTCATTTCTGCCATTCAGCTTTTTTTTTTGTCTGTTGTATGTTGTCTTGTTGTTTGCCCGGCATATGTACGAGTATGTCAATTTTTCTAATGAGCTAGCAAAAATAATTTAAGTTAGGGCCTTTTCTGCATTTCGGTTTAAAGCACTTTGAAGAATTGCCATTTCATTTTTCTTTTTTCGCTGGGAACTTAATCGTATTTCAAACAAATTATTATCTGAAATAAATCTTTTCTTTAAATCACATTAAAAGGAATTGAATAATATTTGGCAGCCAGTTGGCTTATAATATCACTTGCATAAGGATTTATTTATAATATCGGAACATTTTCCGCATTTAATCTTTTACCTATTTAGTCTTAAAGAGAGCTTTAAAATTTTAATAAAATTTTAATAATACTGGGGGGTATCTATACCATTAAGTTTCAAATTGTCTAAATCTGTGGATAATTAGTTCATTAAAATCCATTTTCAATTAGTTTTCAGTAAAACAAATATATTTTGGAATACAGTTGGCTTTTATTTATGAACAAAATTATTTAATTTTCGGTATTGATTTGTTGTTGTCTGTGCGTTCCTAAATTGTTTATAACGAAAAATCCCCTTTCTAAACGGGTACAATTTGGAAATTTAAAACTTACATTAAAGTGAGTAAGTTTTAAATAAGCATTGCTAAGTTGGAAACATGTAATTGACACCTTTCTCACATAATCACTTTAAAGCCGTTTTAATATGGCTCTCATCTACAGAGTCCTGCAAATGGGTTATGCAATTTTCCTAATGAGTTGGCACAGATAAACAAACAAAACTCGGACCTGTGCCTGCATTTAACTTTAAAGCCCGTTTAGGGCCGAGCTCTCAGTTCTGGGCTCTCAGTTCTGGGCTCTCGGTTATGGAGCGCACTGTACGCCTGGCTGACCACAGACCACACCCTCACACTGACACCCTGAAAGCCAGGTAAACCATGTTTGTTGCCTGTGCATTAAATTTGATGGCTGCAAGTCCTCGGCTCATAATCACAGGCAGCCTCCCACCTGCGAAAATGGAATTTAATTTGCTAATACGCTTCGTTGAGTAGCAACGGGAGGCGTTTTAGTAGGGTTTTCGGGGGTTTTGGGGGCAACTGAAATGGAGGTAGCCAGGTGAGACAGGTTGACTATGATAGGTTTTTGGGACTGCCGCTTTTTTGTTGCGCCTGCGGGAGAAATTGTTGAAAATACTTTGCAAATCGTTGCTCCATCCCATGGCTCCATCCCAGACTTTGGTAATTCTCGGCTGAAAACTTGGCTTTCACATAGTTGAGCTGGTCTCGGCGCTCGCATAGTTAAGCCAATGTAAACTTTTTTAATTTGCAATAATAATAAAAAATTCCGTTTTCGGCTGAGGCCCAGGCAGCCAAAGAATTCCGAAAGCCACGTCCAGGTCCCGGCACCGAATAATTCAACAAGTTTTTGCGCCACTCCCCCATCAGCCTGGATGTCCTTCGTCCCTGCCGGTTCAGAAATATTTGCGGCGGCCATTTTCGCGTTCAACGACAGCTCGCAAACACATGAGGCACATCCTGCGGATGGGAAGGACCGTCTAATCCCCGGCCAGCCGCGTTGTTTAAAAACCCATTTTGATTTATGCGACGGGCTGATGGGGCGATATACTCAAACACCTGTGCAAAATTTATTATACTCTAAGCGAACTATCAGCCCGGTTCAGCGAGCTGCAAGGCTACAAACCGACAATGAAGATGACGTTGACGATGATGATGATGATGACGACGATGATGACGTGTTCACTTGGCAGCGGAACTGCCAATTGGCGATAGCGGAATCAAATCAATAATAACACGAACTCAATCAACTGCAAGTCGGCCAGCCGTCTGTGGAATCGCCATCAAAATGGAAATGGGAAAGGAAATGGCAATGCCAAAACTTAACGGCGGGCTAAACAAATAGTTGCATTGCCTAATCCAGGAGCTTGACCCGGGATCGCTCAGTAATCTGACAAGCATTTTCGACTGTTCCATTAGTCGCGGCCCTCGGCCGGGGCAATTTAAGGGACTTGGGCCTGGCTTTCGCTCTTAACCTTAAACCGACAGTGCCGACATGCCCGACCTCGACTTCGGCATTGTCCTGCCATGGGCGTCTGCCAAAAGGGGCTTCAATGCAATGAAGCTCTGAACTGGACGGCAGCCCCAAATCTTCGAGTTATGTACCAGACGTTCGCATCTTGGCTGAGTACAGATTTCTTAACCATTTAGGCAACGTCACTGCCACAGTAAAAGGACTTAGTTGTGAAACACTTCACTGAAGGAGAATCCGTCAGGATAATTTACAATTTGTAATATTTTATCGGGAAATAGTGTTTTCAGATATGGAATCGTTGTGTATTTAGGTTGAATGTATATGCATATATAAATATAAAATCACTATATATATCAAATATAAAATCAATAAAAATTTGTACAAAACTATTCCACTGGTGGAAAGGAGCAATCGTTCTGAGTCCTTTACATTAGTTATTGTGTTAACCCATTTGGCCCAGTGCAGACGATTTTGCCGTTGTCGCTGTCAGTGGTGCCCTCGTTTAGACCAAAATCGATTGCGACCCGACAAGGATAACTTCGCGTGGAGGAGAGGAGACGCCAGCACCGCGGAGACATTAAAGCTTGAGGGGGGCGAAGAGGAGCGAAAGTGCTAACACGTGGTTAGATGCAAGGGGGCCAAGTGGAGAGTGTGGAGAGGCATTTAGCCCGAGGTGGCGGTATTTTTTCCACCGATTGACGCTATCATTCTGAAGCCCCACAAAGGGCTGCTTGATTGAATGAGTGTCCGTGCGTGGGCACCTGGCAACCTCCTGATAAGCGCCAGTTTCGACACGCGTTTGTCGCACCTTTTTAGCCTGGTTTTTCCCCCACGAAAACCGGGGAAAACGCGGATTTTTTGTGCAACCTGCGCCCACCGACAACTGCATGTGTGGATCCTGACCAGGTGTGCATCCAGGTGCCAGGTGAGCGACCGCTTGTGTAAGCCAAACACACACAACACTCCGCCAGTGACCCCCTGGCAGTATGCCATGGTATGTGTGGGGTTTGTATCCTGCTGCATAAGAAGTGGCGCCAGTGAAAAGCTTCCGGAGGATATGGACTGGCAAATGCTGCGACTCTAATTAAAACTTAATGCAATGAAGCGCAATACTTTTATTGGCCATTTGCTTATGGTGGTATGGGGGTATATGGTGTGCTGTGGTATGTTTTTTACACTTATCCTTTTTTTATTTATGTAGGAATTTAACCTGGCAGAGTTGGGCAAACATGCCGAACTGGTAGCTCTACTCTGTTGGTTTAGTGTCGGGCTTAATCAAATTAAATAATGCCGCTGGCGTGGCAATGCAAACAAGTAGGGGGCGGGAATGAGGAGCAAAGGGGCGTGGCCGGGCACCCAAGGCAACACATTTAAAGCTCTGAATAAACGCAGCGATAAAATATCAGGTTTCATTTGCAGAAGTTGATTGCGCAGTAGATTAACTTCCCGCCAACTAAATAAATCACCTGTTTTGCATCCCAGCCATCTCACCTGCTAGGCAAACAAGTTAATTGTATTTACAAACTGTGTTTTCGATGCAGAATATTCGGAAGAAGCTGGCAAACTGCTAACGTAATCTAAAAGTTGAAACTTTTATTGTTCCCGAAATTGCGTTTCCTCCTGCGGCTACAACCTGATTGAGTTGTCACTGATTTGCACCAAGTAAAAGTAACATGGATAACCATAAACTAGATTTACATTAAACTATTTGTTGAAGCAGAAACCAAGCTGGCCGTTTCAACTGAATGTGTAACTACTTTTCAAACTAAGCATCAAATTATTTCACAGGTGGAGGTGGTATAAAGTAACCCTCCGATTAAAAACTAATCTAGCAAACTAGAAAGAAAGTTTTAATACCAGTTAATCGTAGAGTAAAAGGGTAACTACTTTTTAAACTAAACATCAAATTATTTCACAGGACCAAATACGTGGTACGAGTATAAATAATTCGTGTAGATTAGGAGGTGGTATAAAGCAACCCTCCGATTAAAAACTAATCTAGCAAACTAGAAAAAAAGTTTTTATACCAGTTAATCGTAGAGTAAAAGGGTAACTAGATTGGTTGAAAAGTATGTAACAGAATTCACCCTATAATATAAATATGTATATAGTTTTAATCTGGATAACTAGCCGATAACATGCCCTTCTGTCCGTCTGTCCGACTGTTCGTTTGTATGACTGTTGAGATCTCCGGAAGTAAAATAGGCCTACGCCGGAAGTTGTCACACCCTTACTTTTGAAAAATGTATTCTTTTTTGCTTATCTATTATTCGTCTTGCCAATTTAAATCGATGTGAATTTTGAAATTCCGCCCTTGCACCCCCACTAGTTGAGTAAGGGGTATCTGGTAGTCGGGAACTCGACTTCAGCGTTCTTGTTCCCTTGTTTTTATTTAAAGTGGCTGTAACCGTAGGCTTCCCTCTCTTCCTATCTTCGTTCTATCTTCATTCTATCTTCATTTTAATTCGCATTTTATAAAAGACAAAGGTTACCTGGGAAACTTCCAAAAAACGAAAGCCGCTCTTCAAGAAATGCTCAAAATGTAATGAAAAAACGCTGCAACATTGAGATAGGCATCTTGAGAGAGCTGCCAAAATCACATTCCCCAGAAAATATGTAAGTGTATAATTCTGATTTTCCTCGCCGCGTTTACGTCTTTATTTGAGCAGAAGTCAAATCAAATTTCACGCTCGATTTACACATTCTGCAGGTGCGTGAATTATTCAGATGGTTAAGGACCCTGGGACCATACACATATGTATATGTGTACTTATATTCTTTATCCTGCGCGTGCGGGTTAATTACTCGGAGAATCGGGGAATATACATATATGAGGGCTGTGAGGTTCTCGGTTCTCGGTTCTGGTTTCTGGTTCAGTTGGCAAGGCCGACACTTTCATTGCTATTTGGCGGCCATTGCCGTTCTCGAACCCTCCGTGCATTAACTTCATTATCACTGCACAGCAATTTTAGCATACCTGTCCCAGTTCTTTAGTCGCCCTCCTCAAACATAAAATATAATGCGTTGGCCCCCTTTTTCCCCAACTTCCCCAACGACTTCACTTGACTTGCTGGTGCTCCATACTCCACTTCCGAGTTGTCCCTGGGAAAACAGCTTTGGAAAATTTGCACGTCATACGCACACAACGCTTCCGAGGGTTTTATTCCGGGTTTTTCCATGGGCGCTGGGGCGGAGGGGTAGAGGGGCGAAGGGTGTGCGGCCACCAACTGACAACCCTTTTTCCCCGGCAGCATTTTATGTGCATTGTAAGCGAACCGAGCAAAGCGAAGTTTTTCGTTTTACGATGTGTTTTCAACAGTTGGTACGTGACTTTTCACTGAGCAGCGCAGTCGCCTCAGATTTCTCCTTCCCCTTTTTCGGTTTAGTTTTTTTTCTTTTTTTTTTTTGAGTTTTTGGCAGTGATCGCAGAGTCAAGCGTTCTGCAGATAGAGTCAGTCAACAGTTGGCCAGCACGCACACACACACAAACACACTCACGCACACCCGCACGCAGAGTACATTTGGCTAAAACGCACTCCTATTAATTGCATGGGTGGCCGAAGTCAGCTTTGACATGAACATGGCAGTTGGCATTGGCATTGCCAGGGGTGGTGATGGAAGGGGGTGGAAGGGGGTAAAAGGTAGAAGAGCAGCTTTTGTGGCTGCATTCGTAATTGCTTTTGCGTTAAATGTCTAAACTGTATGCCGTATACACCACAGTTCCAAAAACCATGCCACTCACATACTGGAAAAAAAGAATTTAATCGGCTGTAACTCCTATCATCGTGAAAAGCTTGGGCACTTATAAATTTTTGGGGAATTTTATTCCAAGCTGTCAAGCTATCAAGCTTTGTTCATTTCCTACATTTCCAAAGATTCCTTTGCATCTGTTGGTAAATATTATACAAATGCCTTAAAATAGTCATCTTCGAATTGGAGACACATAAATTAAATAGCAACTTAAATGCAGCTTAAATGCCACAAATAAATAACTTTGCTACGTATATTAATCAAAATATTTCCTAAATTTAAAAAAATACATATTTCTTTCAGTGCATGCATTTTTCTTGCCGCCCCATTGCCACACACATCGCCTCGTTATCGTTCTCATTGCATTACGGTCGACAGGCAAAATTTGACCCACTTCGGGGGAGGGTGGAGTTGGGGGTGGGTGTGGTTGTGGGTGTGGGTTACTGCCGGAAAGGAGTTGAGTGCACCACAACGTAAATCCACTTTCGGTGGCAAAGCGTGTAATTAGCCTCCGCCCGAGTGGCAAACGAGAAGCAATTACAATTTCTATTTGCCGGTTATAAATTAGGGCTGCGACCAGAACCAAAACCAGTACCAGAATCCGAACCACAAAAATACAAAACCCGGATCAGAAAAGAGGCAAATCAAGTGGGCAATAGAGCACTCCAAGGATAACAAAATGTCACCGAAAAATCACAGGAAAAGAGACTATGGCAACTACAAACAAATGGCAAGCGTTGCAAGCCCGGGAATTGCCCACCGATGTATGCAATGAAAAATATTCATTTCGAAAGAGACGGAAACAGAGGGAAAACCCAAAGAACAATGCAACTGGCGGGAAAAAAGAAATTGCAACGTGCACTTTCACTGTGTCCCACTGAGTCTTTGTGTGTGGGTGTGTGTGGCTGTTAACCATTTGAGTGTGGCCAGCGAGTGTGCGGCAATTTGAAAGCTGAATTATTCGGAAAACTCGCCATTAAAGACAAGCCGCGAGAAATGGAACCTCTCTCCGCAGTTGCTTTGAAATACCCCTCTCCTTGTTTCGGAGGGGTAGCGGTGGCGAAATGGATAGGAAAAGTGGCAAAAAGTATCAACTGCCAGCATCCGTGTCATTTTCACACACGCACACAAGTGTGAGTGTAAGTGCAAGTGTATGTGTGAGTCTGAGTGTGTGAGCTTAAAAGGCAACTTTCGATTGAAAATGCCGCCATGAGGGAGATATGGAATTGATGTAAGTAAACCGCTGCGATGCGAAGAATTTTCCCATAAGCCGCCAGCTTACAGCGCTTTCAATTTGATTAGGGCTGTGAATAAACAAAAGAGCACTGCGAAAGCAAGCCAAATCCAAATAGGACGTAAAAAATGGGGATACAAAAATATCCCCATATCGGTGCCAATGGATAAACCGAATATTCTCTAGGAAAATATGCACAGCAAGAGCTTTTAACAAAAGGCATAATATTTTCCATGCCGTGCAAATAAATATTGAAATGGAGATATTTTACTGTGCTCAGAAGTAGCTGTAGTGCTTTCAGCAAGCGTTGTAAATTGAAAGAGTGCTCTGCTGAAAAAACACAAGTTAAATAAAATAAATATCTGGTTGCTGCTTTTAAAAGTTTACTAATGTACACATATTTTAATTTCGCTATTCAATTACATTCAGGGATTCACGCTTTTAACATAATTTATTGAAAGCACTTGAAATCAAATGGTTTTTGATTGATTCGCAACATTTTCGGTTTCCATTTGTGAAACTACCCGATCAACATTATTCACAGATGTTTTCCCAGGCTCTGCTATTCTCATTCCTCGCATTGTGCGGAAAAATCGAGCAGAGTGCTTCATCCGCTGAGGAACCACCTCAAAAAGAAACGCTTTTGCAGACTATTTACACATGGGCGTATGGCCGCTTCAGTGTGTAAGTGTCCTTAGGTTTTCCTCAGACTTTTCCCATCAAAAACACCGCCCATCGGGTGTGTTTGCTTGCAAAACTTTACAATTTCGATATGGCGAAGTAGGTGGGTAAGGGGCGAGGGGGGAAGCGATTTTTATTTTCAATTTTCTTTGTCGAACACATGACAAAGTGCCATCAACAAGCGAGCGAAGCGATGCGACGCGTTAAGGGAGCAACAATTGGGTATGTGGGTATATGTGTGTGTGTGTGTGTGTGTGTGTGAGGGAGGGGGTGTGGCTGGGAGAAGGGCGGCAGGCGCTTGCCACAAGGGCGTGGCATTTGCCTGTTGAAATATTGCAGCCGCTGCCAATAAGCGAGGAAAGGATAACAAAAATTGAGCGATGTGTCTGCCGCATCAAGCGGCTACCAGTCTAATAAGGACAACAAGAGTGATACGTATTGTGGACACATCGCACATCCACACATCCGCACCTCCACATATGTGTCCTTACAAGCGGGCCCGATACTTGTATTGATCAGATGACAAATGCGGCTGCCATCGTCTTTTACTTGTGGATTGCGAATTGCCATCGCAGCTGAGACTCGAAGCTCGATGAGAGCCGCCGAAGGAAGTGGTTTGATTGCCATCCGTCAGCTCAACTTCAACTCAACCTCAACTTCCTGTTTCGCAACATATCACCTCATTTATCCTAGCAAACTTGGGTATAGCTCCTCAAAGAAAGAACTTGGATGATGTTCATGTGTGACCAATCGAAGTCCCTTTTCAACTTGAATAGGGGTTTGCATTAAAAGCGACACATAATTACTTAATTTTCATTCTTGATGATGTGAGATAATCCCTTCAGATTCTGTAAATCGTATGATTATTATACCCGTTACTCGTAGAGTAAAAGGGTATACTATATTCGTTGAAAAGTATGTAACAGGCAGAAGGAAGCGTTTTCGACCATATAAAGTATATATATATCGATCTGGCCATGTCCGTCTGTCCGTCCGTCTTTCTGTCCGTCTGTCCGTTCGTATGAACGCTGAGATCTCAGGAACTACAAAAGCTAGAAAGTTGAGATTAAGCATACAGACTCCAGGGACATAGACGCAGCGCAAGTTTGTCGATTCATGTTGCCACGCCCACTCTAACGCCCACAAACCGCCCAAAGCTGCTACTCCCACACTTTTGAAAAATGTTTTGATATTTTTTCTTTTTTGGTCTTGTAAATTTCTATCGATTTGCCAAAAAACTTTTTGCCACGCCCACTCTAACGCCCACAAACCGCCCGAAGCTGCCACGCCCACACTTTTGAGAAATGTTTAGATATTTTTTCATTTTTGTTCTACTAGCTGAGTAACGGGTATCAGATAGTCGGGGAACTTGACTATAGCGTTCTCTCTTTTTTTTTGTATGTTCTTGGTTTTTTTCTACAATATAAGTACATACATCATTTATAAACAAATTATTTGTGGATATTCGTTTCTCAGTATATTACTTAGCTAGCTAATTATTTTAAATATCAAGAAAACAATTTATATGTATTTTCATGGTTCATTTACATTTTTGTAGTTTTTATATTACATGTTTTTTAATTTTCTCTTGATTTATCAGAATTTTCGCTACCTTTCTCCAATTGTTCTCGTTTGGTTTTCCCTCGGCATGCCGATCAAATGAATTATGGACGAAAATGAAGGTTTAAAGTGTTAATTAAACATACAAAGCTCGTTTCCATTCTGTTGCTGCTGCATAATTTGGAAAACTCGCTGCCATTTTTTGTGCTTCGCTTTCCGCCTCTCCTGTCCATTTCCACTCACAGCCCCTCCACCTTTGCCCCCACACCCCCATTATACCCACCGACATTACAGCTTGTAAGTGCTCATTAACATAAGCCGCTGATGTCGTTGTGCGCATTGTTGCCATTCCGGTGGCTCCACGGACTTTTGTCTGCCTTTTTGGGCGCTGAGAGTGGCCGAGTGGCCAGGAGTCCGGACTTGGGACTCTCCACTCCCGACTCGCGCTGATTGTCGCATTTAAATTAATTTTCATACAACGACGAAAAGTACGAATCAAGCAAATTATAGAATCAAAAGACATTGGCCCATAAAAGTAAACAGGCCCCAAGTCCCGAGCCCCAAACGAGAATCGCTGGGGCGGGTGGATCAGCAGGAAAGCCCCGAATATAAAAGTTAAATTAAAAAATAATATCCGACGAGCAGAACGACAATGAAATCGACGGCGGAGAAGGCGAACAAAAATGCGAATTACACATAAAAAGCCGCAATTGAGTTTTTGGACTTGTGCCCGTCAACCCGGGAAAATTGTGGGGAAATCTGAGAAATTCGAAGGAAAGGCGGCAAAGGCGGCAAAGGGAAGCTGACGAGAGGGTAACTCACACAAATATATGCGTAAATCTCGACGATTTCAATGGGCGTGGCTTGTAGCGGGTGGGCGGTGGTCGGTGTTGGGAACTCGGTGGGTTGTCAGTCAACAACAAAATCAAGAGAAGCAACAACGAAATGTGAATCCAAATGAGCATCGCTTCGCAGCAAAATAAAGGCAGAAGTGAAGCGAAAGCAAGAGCAAAAGCGACAAAGGATCTGGCGAAAAGCGGAAAGAAAAGCGCCTCTCGTAAAATTTGCACACTCACACACACACACACACTCACGAGTTTCGCTGCACACTTTAAGGTGGGAGCGGGCGGAGAGGGGGCGGTGAAAGTCTTAAAGCAACCGCTGCATTGTTTCATTAACTCCGCCTGAAATTGTGTGCGCACCAGCAGCCCCTTTCCCTCTTATTTTGCGCTTCCCGACGACATTTGATGGCCCCTTTTTTTAAACCGAGATCATTGAACGCTTACCTACACTGATAAAAACCCTTCCTGCTGTTCCACAAGCGCTTAACACAAGCCACAAAACCAAAACTAATCATTTTAATTGATTTCTATAAAAGCAAGTCCTCAAACCGTAACCGCAACCATCAACCGCTTTAATTTGTTCAATTCTATGGATGCCGATAGCCACAATAATTGGAAAATTACACACTGATTTGGATTTACTTAGGCCACTAAACCAATTTCGATCGACTCAATTATCATCTTCACTTTCGCCGAATATATACGTTTAACTATACTTTGTCATATTTTCTCCATAATTTACAAGT
The DNA here is from genome assembly GCF_016746365.2 of Drosophila yakuba. Classification (NCBI taxonomy): domain Eukaryota; kingdom Metazoa; phylum Arthropoda; class Insecta; order Diptera; family Drosophilidae; genus Drosophila; species Drosophila yakuba. Next base: position 7,447,393 of record NC_052530.2, read on the forward strand.
TATTCCAACAGTTTCCAATAAATGCTAGTATACTAATAAAAATAAACAAGTAACTGACAAAAGGGGAGTTCTGTTCTTTACTATACATACATTTTCTCTGGATACTTCTTAAATCGTATCTGGATAGATTATATCATCATTTTCTTTAATTTCGGTTGATTAAAGTTTTTCCCAGTGCAGCATTCGCTGTTGATTTACACCCAGCAAAATCCTGTTTAGTATTTTTCTGGAGCAAGTGAATAAATATATAATATGGAATCCAGATTTTCACGGGAATCCATCCCTCGAGCTGCAGAATTTCGCAGACTTGCCACTCTTTTCTTTGAGTGCATTGCGGACTAATCTGAGTTGATTTAATCATTATTCGCTTTGACGAAAGTCTCGTGAATCCCCGTAAAATGAGCAAATAAGTTGTAATTCTCAATCTGAAATCTTTAGCGCTCCCCAAAGATTGTTTGCAAAAAGCTGCTGCTAATTAGTGAGCTGAAAAAGTGAAAACCGAGTTGTTCGCTTCGACTCATCTTAATAAAGTTTTCCAATTTACTTTTCGCCCTCTTGTTAGGTAGATTTTCGACTTCAATGGAGAATCGGCGAATCACCGGGACAAGGACGATTCCCGTGCTGTTTCCACCCACTTCCCACTCCCACTCCCACTCCCACTCCCACTCCCACTCCCACTCCCACTCCCAACCCCACTCCCCGGGGCGGTCCTCATTTCAAGCACAATTACCGCACGGAGGCTGCAAGTTTTCAAGGCCGCTGTTGGCACGTAAATTAATGTTGTTTCGCGATGTTTGTTGCCTCTGTTGTTTTGCTCGACTCAACTTTTGTTTAGTGTTTTTCTAGGTGGGCAGAGGAAAGGAAACTTTTTCGTTTTCCACGCCGCACCAAAGGCGTCTTTCCCTATTTCTCGCACAGAGTGTTGAGTGGCAAGCACACAGAAGTGTTGCCTGTGTATGTTCCGTCTGTGTGTGTTCTTTTTTCGAGTTTGTCTGCTTTGTGCAGTCATCAACACTCGCACACGCACACAGCGCATAGTAAATAGAAAGGACATTAAGTGGCGTTAAACAGACACTCGTGCAACAGCCGCAACATGTGAAGTGGACCAGCGGGGAAGTGGCACGCCAGGACATCGGCTTGGTTGCATGAGGGAAAATGCATGAGGCAGCGCCATTGCGAAGAACATTTACGAGTTTTAGCCCGCCACACGATTCAAATCGGTTTGCTCTCTGCCTCAGCCTTTTTGTATTTTATGCCACAAAGCGAAAGGTGTATTTGAGATAAAGTGGCTGCATTAAAATGGCGTTTTACCATTTCGAAATAATTATAAAGTTATAAAATAAAAGTCACACTCTGCTGCATAATCTTTATAGGCAGCAAAAAGGTGACGAAAAATATCTTAATACACAGACATATATAGTAGATAGTTTGCAAGCAATTAAAAAGTTAACAACTAACAAGTTAACATTGAATCAATTAATTTAGAGAAAGAGTTTCAATACGTTTCCCTATTTTAAATGTATTTTATCTGGATTTATTCTGCAAAACCTTGCATTATTTTTCATAGTTTAACAGGATGGGCACTTTTTTTTTGTCTTGTTGTGCACAACTTGACTTACTTATCATTTTATGCCGCTGGGCGGTGCGCGAACCCAAATGCTAGGATTAATCCGGCTGGCTGCTTTTCGCTGAGGAACTCGAAGCTCCGCTTTTGACCGCTTCAGTCCGCACTCGAATTGAATTGAGTCGAATGGAATCGATTAGAGAACTCGCGAATCGGTCACCGGGAATTTCCGGGAAATAAGCCACGAAACTTTAAGGATCTGCCCGCGTCGGAATCGTACTGCTCTGTTGCTTTTCAGGACGAGCTGCTGATGCTGTTGCTGCTTTTGGTGTTGCTGTTGCTGCTGCTGTTGCTGCTGTTGCTGCTACTCGTGCTGCGTTTTTGCGTTTTTGCCGCGCTTGCCACCCAAGGACCCAACCAGACGAGGACTGTCGATGAACTGTGCGTCCAGCAGCTGTTGCTGCCCGGTGTTATACAGGCCATAGCACAGTTCGCAAAGTTGGCACAGGCGGCACGTCCCCAGGCACAGTGGGCCATCGTGGGGTAATTCACGCACACTCGGCGTATGCGCAATGTCGGAATGGCAGGAGAGCCGAGCGAGAGCCCGAGTAGCCGACGGAATTTACTCACGCAGCGGCGGAGCAACAATTTGTTGACGAGCCGGGACGCAGCCACGAATGCCATCCGGACTGTACGGACTGGAGGACATTTTGCTATTTGTTATACGGCAGACAGGCAGCGTCGTCGTCGTCGTCGTCATCGTCGTCCTGTCCAAAGGCAAGAAATAAGACCGGAAGCAGAAAGTCAGCGCGATAAGCAAAGGGGGGGAAAGGGGAGGAAAGGATATCCTCCTCTCCTGCAGCTGCAAATTCCTGCTGTCTTTCTTTGGCAATACGAAGGGCGAGCGCCAGGACGAACCCACTTTTTCCTTGTTGTCCCGTTACTTCTTTGCCGCAGCACACCTGAATTTTCTTTCTTTCGACATTAGCATAATCGGCGGTGGTAGTAGTAGTGGTAGTAGTGGCGTGGAAATGAAGTTGCTGCTGGGTCTGCACGCAGAAACTGCGCCAGAAACTTACTCCATGGCACACGCGGCGTATGCGCAATGTGCGGCAACTGTTGCTTGGACCCACTTTGCCCCCAAAACAGTTCCCAAAAGGGAGCTTCAGCACCAGCACAAGCACCATCCCCTCCCCCACCCCCTCCACGACTCAATAAATATGCATGAGCGGGAGGCCAAGGGGCTTCAATTAAATTTACTCAAATTGCGGTTGACGGGCCAAACGGCTGCTGCTGTGCAGCTTTTTTCTGCGTGGACGAGGTCAGAAATTTGCATGCAAATATTTTCGGCATTTCCTCTGCAGGAAATTTATTTGTTTTTTCGCCTTAATATTTCTCGCATTTATTATGAGCGTAGGCAGAAAAAGCGGCGCAAATTAAGACGCCAGCTCGTTGATGCGTGTCCTGGTAGTGTTAAATCGCGAAATGAACTTAAGTGAAATGAGCAAGAGAAGCTGAAGGAGCAGGAGGAGCAGGAGGAGGAGCTTTAATGGCCAGCATTCTGGTCCTTCCGCTTGGCTCCAAATTGGAGCCCTGGATGGGGAATTCCAGGAGCTTGGCAGAGCAAACATGAACGAAAAAACATGAAACGTGCCCTGCCTGCTAAGGACATTCATTACGCAAGCTATGAAGCTGCCTTTTTCGAACTGAATCCAACATCCCCCCACCCTCCCCTTTTACTCAGGGGCTTAGTGGGCGGCTGGCCACGCCTCCTATTGAATTATTCCCGTTTTATTTCTCGCCATTTGGCGTGGCACACACACCGAGCCATCTGCCTCTGCAGTGGAGCTGACTTCTTGCCGTCGGTGATGCCGCCCGGTTGAACCTCAAACACCCAGACACACAAACACCCAAGCACACAAACACTAAGCACCAGCACGCAGCAGAGGGAAAGACACCTGTTGATTGGGCCTTTCAGGTTATTTGAGCCAAAGCAAAAGCAAGAGCAAGAGCAATAGCGAAAGCCAAAGTCGAAGACACTGGCAGTGGTAGTGGCAGTGGCAGTGGCAACAAGGCGATTTCCCTTCAGCTTATGTGGGCTCAATTTTGTAGTCGAGCCGGCTCCGTCTAATGGCCATGGGATATTGAATCGATTGACGGGGCCGCAGGAAAAGGAGGCCGGGAAAAGGAGGGAAAAGGTGGGAAAACAGGGAAGTGGGCTGCTCGGCAGCTGAGGGAAAGGTCGTTTGGAATAAGCAACCACTGCCCGTTTGGAGCTACTTCCTTGTTTGGGCTCGTGTCGGCAACAATTGATTTCAAAATATTAATTAACCAGATAAACCAATTGAAGCTTCCTGAGAGGGTAAATGACAGGAAAGGGCCAATAAAACGGTAGAAGGGGTTGTTGTAAGAGGCGCAAATCTGGCACTGTAATGGGAACGAAAAGTTCCAACTGGCAGTTAACAGTCCAGTGGCTACCGAGGTTTCGAGTTTGCAAATCGGCCAGGCCGCAGGATAAGCGGGTCAAGGGGGATTGTTGTACTAAAGATATATATCATACATATCCGGTATTACATCAAGCACCTGGAAGCTGAATCTGTGATGCCCGAAGACTTAGATTGCCAGTGGAGTGGTAACTGGCAGCCAAATGTATTTGGTTGGGAAGATCGTTTAGATCAAAGGACTCCTTAAGGAAGACGGACGTGCAAGCCTTTAAGCACACAATGACTTGTTGCATCTACTTATCCGCGATCATGGCTGGTTTTTGGAGATTCGATAAGTTCAGCGGATTCTGGAGCTTGGTTGATGGAGTGAGTGGCTGTGCGGACGTGCGAGTGGTTGAGCCCTCCTGGCCGAAAGGCATATATTGTCCGCAATATCCCCTCGATTCATATTGCATTTGGAGGGTTGTAATGCTTGTGGCTCCATCAGGCTCATAAACTGGTGCATCTTCGTCCTAAGATTCGCATGGTCTTCCAAAGGAATGATGACCAGTACCTAAGAGTAGCGTTTTCAATAAAAGTCGAGATAGAGTAACAGAGGTAAGAGAGAGATAGGTAAGAGAGATAGAGTAACACTTGGACTTGGGATGGAGGTGCCTTTCGCGGCAACACCAAACAAATCAGTTGAGTTTCGGTTTGTATCGCTTGGTCGACAGCGGGAACGCTTTGTTCAGGTGCGGAAGTTATTACCTCCAGGATGTGTTCTCTTCCCTTTCTGGCCAGACTTGCACGTCGACTGGCTGCGACTTCCTAGGTTCCCGGCTTACAGAAAGACATATGAGAAGAGTTTAGTTTCAGTTTAGCACTGCGTGGAGTGTAGCTATTTACCCGGTAAACAACCGCCGTCTACATCTTATTCTGTCGATTTAAAAATTGTTTTCATCACTACACCGCCACCTATGTTTGGAACGACGTCAAACGACGGGCTCCATGTCTTTGGTATTTTATTATCGAAGAGAATCGACATTATCGAAATCAAACGACACTCCCAACAGCCGCAGAAGTCAAAATGGCAACTCGTGAAATGTGTAGAAATCAAGCTGGCAGCACCAAAAATATTGTAAATTTAAAATACTGTAAAAGAGCGTTGTTTTCAAATTGGGATATAGAAAATAAAACATATTGACTTTGGATTAAACAGCCTACAAAATCTTCTAACAAACAGAAAACATATATAATGTGAGTATTTAAGTCCAAAAGTAAACGAATGTTTCAATGTATTAATTAAAAATAATTCTTCTATTGTGCCATGTAGTACTGCAACCGGTTTGGGAAAATCATATATCAGTAATAATTTATTTTCTTAATTTTGTATTTCGATACGCTGGAGAAAGATCGAATAGTTGCCTCTTTTTCCAAAGTAAAATAATAATATACATATGTACATATATACACATTCCTTACCTATGCCATTCCGATTATAACACTACTCGCGAGCTGCCTAAATTTCTGCACTGGTTCGTTCGATACACCGATATTCTGGGAAATCGATTTGGTAATCACGACATCTGAATATCGATACATTACAATTTTTGTAAATCTTGCACATCCCTGGAATTAATCGAGTTAAATTAAAATAACATGGCGTTAAGGTCGGATTACGAGGTGAGCAAAAATAAAGCCTGGATTACAATGAAAACTAAGTTAGTTAAGTGAGCAAATGGTTAAGTGTAAACTGTTGTTAGACCATGACATAGGAACCGAAAAAACCCTTGCCAAAACAAATTGGCCAAGTGAAACGCTGAGCGGGCGTTGTTTTTAGTGGGAAAAATCGAAGCCCGTGTGCGCTGGTGTGGGTGTGTGCGTGTATCTGTGTTGTGTACGTTGCTTTTGGTGTTGTTCTTGCTGCTGCTGCTTCTATTTGTTTTGTTGCTGTTGAAAAAGCGAGAAGCAACGACAACAACAAAGCCGAGGCGACGCCCAACGAAGTTTATTAATTTGTTTGCTGGTTTTCGGCAACTGGAAGTGGAATCGAACGTGAAACTGGGTGCAGCTACTAATCCTATTGGATCTGGCTCGGCCTATATCCGCTTACCTGCTGATCTGTAAAAATAGCGCTTAGACCTGGTTTTTTACTTTTTTTCTCGAATTCGTATTCTCTCTCTCTCTCTCTCTTTGTCTCTCTCTCGCTTTCCTGGTGTGCTTCGTTTTCGTTTCGCTCGGACTTCCACGAAACGCGAGTAAACCCTTAGCTGACATGCGCAATTCCCATTTCCAGGCCGACCAGTTTCCCAAATTTTCCACTTTCCCGGCGCGAAAGCTTTCCGCTTTTCCGTGCCTGGAAATCTTCCAGTTTTCGGCTTACATAACCGGTACTGCTGCCGCCCCTCCCGAACCACGCCCCATTCCGTCGCATCTCGCAGATTTCATTATTGGAATTTCGAGCCCTAGAACCTACCCTGAATAACACGTTTATTTTTCCATTTTCCGTGCTTACCCCCCTTCCGGAATTGGTGTCATTGGGCCCGGTAGTGCGCTGCTAATTACACACACTGCCACATTAGCGTAAATCGACGTACTTGTTCCCGTATTTTTTCTACGTTTGTACGTAGCCCTTTCTTTCCTTTCCCCTTCCCGCCGATTAGTAACTAAATGTCCCACCGATGACGCCACTTAATTACCCCGCAGACGGTAATGAGTTTTTCGCCAGGGTTGTTGTTTCTACCCGGGCTTTCGCTTCTGTTCCTAGGGCTAGACCCCAAATCCTAAGTCCCAACTGCCAGCTCTATTGATTTTGGGGCTTGTCTAAGGGCAGGTCACACACACGCACCACGCATACACACTGGTTCGACGGCCCGAAAGTATGCAAAGCTATGGAGCCAGCGGTCTGATTCCACTCGCAATCCACAGTGGGTTGACATGCAGGAATTTTCTCTTGTACAAGATATTCCATATCAAAATCAGACTTGTTTGTGCTACTTTTGTTTTCTAATATTATATTTGTAGTTATAAAATTAAGTATGAAAACTGTAATTAAACCATTACGTATTTAATATTATAGTTGTATACATATTTTATATTTTGTTAAAATAAGTTATGCAAATTATTTAAAACTCTGTAGGTATACAATTTCGCAAGTTTAATTCTAAAATATAACGCATTTGCCAACGTCTTTTCGAGTGTAATTTCGTTTGACAATATAATAATAATAATATTGGTGTGTAATTATTATAAATTATTCTGTCGGACTGCGATATCTCTTATAACTTAAACTCAGTGTGCTCAGTGGAAATTCTATTATGATTTCACGCACAAATCCGCGTAGAGCTGAGTTATGTACGGGTGTATCTCACACCCCCACCAGCGTCGTGGCTTCATTTTGTATGCTGACTCATGCGCTTTCAATTGAAGTCAATTTAAGAAAGCACATGAAAAATCAAGAAACTACAATCTGACGGTGCTCTAAGAATGTGATAATAAAGTTTTCTTGCTCTCGATGTGCGCTCCACAAGTAAATGATTTGGAATTAAGGGCCAGCCGAAACCAGAACTAGTTGGTATATGTCTGAATCTACCCGTTTATCAGTCAAAAAATGCAGATAAAGCAATTAAGAGTTTATGGGGAAACAGCAAATAGGCTGAATGTTGTGCTTCCAACGTGGGTAATGGCAGGTTCTAAATGCTAGCCCCCAGGACTTGAATACTATCAGCAGTTATCAGCGTTGACATGTAGTACATATGTATGTAGCCAGATATTTTTTACACTCGAACAGACGGGCCTCCTTCTCTATTTGACCAGTTTTACCCGGATCGGAGATTTTAAGTTCGCGTTAACTACTTAACAGATTGGCGATGGCGGTAAAAAGCGACAGCGATAATAATTACAACTGGAAAATACCAGAAAACCGTCTGCCAGAGGCGGTGACTTGCTTTCGGCAATCGAAGCGTGGCAGCAAAACAATATGGGCCGTTTTAATTCAATTACACGCCAATAAAAATCTAATCAACTGACAATGGCAAACCGTTTGAACAGAACAGATCTGTATGGAAAAGACATCTATACTATGTGGCCATCATCAATTGGCAGTGATAATCGTAAGATGTGGAAATTATCACCTCGTCCGTTGACTGTTTGCTGTCACATCCAGCACACAGATTGCACTCGACAAGGACTTCGATTTGTTTCGCTGCGGTGTGATATTTGGCACATGGCTGCCCAGTTTGCGTCAATGGGTAGGGTTTTAATTACTGACGATTGCATAACCCACTGTTAGGGGTCTGGGCCTCTAGTTTCCGAGGTATCTGTAGCTGTATCTGTTCGCTATATTTACCTTTCGTCTGCTTATCAGATAACGCCTGCTCGACCCACACTTGTAGATTAAGTCTTAGAGCTGTACTGTGATTTATTTTCGTTTTCGTTTGTTTTTAAGTTGTTCTCTAGCTGGTAGGTTTCTCAAGGTCCATCGATCATACCCTTCAGGGGTGGCTTTAGTTCGAAGGGGTGGTTTATTGTTCAGCTACCTGAAGTAACTGAGCCGGAGCTCAACAATGGCTCAATTGTTCCTGTTCGCCACCGGTTTAAACGAGTTTCGGGCGGCGAGACGAGATTTGTAGATCTCCAGAACTCTGAATCGTCTTGTGTCACGCACTCAATATTGTCGGAGCGACAACAATTACCGCAATTACCGCAAACGCATTGTGGGAGGAAGTAAACGAGCTGGCCGAGATTAAGCCGGCTTCTGTGGGCAATCTGTAATGCATAGCTAAGGAAATGACATAACTTTCGAATATTACTTTGATTCAATTGCCCGGCAAAATGGGAAGGCACAACAAATGAGTAAACACAAAAAACAGCGGGCGGGCCAACTATTCCGGATCGGATAAATAAATATATATCCCGCTCAAACTCGCTAAAATCGGATTCTGCCGCCACTTTTCCGTGAGATTACTTTAGGCACTGGAGATGGAGATCTATAAAAAAATCTATACCTGCCTGCCATAAAAGCCAAAATCTTGGCATTTCGAAACAGAAATGGAATGGAAAATGCTTTCCAAACGATGCGATGCAGACAATTGAAAGATTGTTCGAATTCTCGCACAAGATACACACAGTTGTATAGTAGCTCAATTGTGTGTGAATCTGTGCCTGTATCTTTTGATTCGCACTTTGCTTGTTGCCCGACGCTCCTTAAATCGTCATAATAAATTTTTATTTAATTTAATGCCTCATATGTGACGACAATATCAGCAATTGCCGCCACTTGCACACACACTCGGCCAGTCCGTAATTTGTTTTAATTTAAATACAATTTAATACGCGCTGCTGGCGTTGCTCTAAAGCTACTTTCGCAGTCACGATCGCGCCCTTTTGGCCAAATGCAAATGCAAACAAATTGAAATAAGTAGCGGACAAACGCCAATTTGGTAGTAGCCGAAAATATCCAGCTCTTCGGAGTCGAATCAAATTATCGCACCGCCCGATAATGAGTTATAATTGTGGTATATATATGTCGGGCAAACAAATAACCGTCGACAGCTGTAATTGGTTTTGGGTTCCGCCACACTTGAGCTGAACTGGTTTGCGTCGTGACCAGGTGAAGTGCGTCAGAGGATGGCCGATGGTTCCGACTGATAGTGGATACCTGATAAGGCGCAACTGATTCGCAATCGACATAATTGGGTATGGTCACCGGGCAACCTTGGTGTGGGGATCTGGGTGGCATTACCTCCAGCAATTCGCTGTTCAGATACCTTTTACCTATTTGTTCACTGTCTTCCAATTAGACGTGCCAACGTGCCACAAATCGCTGGCTTTGACTGTTGCCGCTCAAGTAGGTTAGCCAGCACACTCTCAATTGAGGCTGATTTAGTGCCAAGCGGTTCATTGAGCGGTAGCGCGTGTCAGCCCGATGCACCCACCTAGCCCACTCCGGAACTCTGGAGCAGGTGGGATTTCTATTGATTTGTTGGTGTCAACTATATAGGAAGCGTATGCTTTAGCAGGCGAGTGATGAACATCCTCAAAGAGGTATTGCAATCATTGGATTTTTGCCATAAAATCCAGTAGTTTTTTACTCCTTCAATTGAGTCATAAGTAAATTATTAATGGATCAATGCGTAGAAGCGCAGAACTTTAGGGAGTTTTATATTTGAGAATGTCTAACTATCATTTAACCCCGTTTCCCAGCCTCCAAGCTGACTAAAATATATGTCTTTCACAAGATCTCCATTATCAGCTCGCTTTTATGGAGATGAAGTGGCAACTTGTTAGGCTGTTTTAGGGCCTTGGAGAGCACCCCCAAATAAAGTAGATACACCTATATCTAAAATGTATATGTACTCGCCCTGAGAATGGGAAAAATCACTCAGCAATCCCCGCTGCGCGAACTCATTTGGCCAACATATTGGACGCCCCCCTTAACCCACGACAGCCCCTTTTCCCTGGCTTAGTTTCCAGGCAATGACAAGTGCACACACGCGCTGAATGGGCCATAGAAAATGCTTGTGCTGTACTGACTGGCCGGGCCTGGCTGCTTTGCTTACTTTATTATTATGTATATTTTAATTTTGATTAGAATTTATTGCTCCATTTTCGGACGGGCGGTCTCCGGCGTTTCGCATTACCCAACTGAAACTCAAAGCCAAGCGGTGTCTCTGTATCTGAAGCTATGTATGCCTGTGGCTGTATATGTATCTGTACCAGTATCTGTGTCTATGAGATGGAATAAAATGCGATGAGATGGATTAGGATGTATCCAAGATCTGCCCGCCCACAACGATGCAGCCCAGTCAGCTGCTGACTGTCCGTTCCCGCAAACCGTGAAATCGGATTTACAAGGTGGGCGGTAGGTGGTGGGAGGAGGCTTCCATTGCTCTACTAAATTAAACGTGGAATAACAATTGGTTTTTTCCGGGGCATTTCATTCAATGCTGCCCGCCGCGAGATGCCAGTGACTTTCCTTCATCGTTGTCGCCGTCTAAGGTTTTTCTCATCTTTTTAACTACTGTATGAGCTGGATGGATGGATGGTCGCTTCTTTACAATGGGAATGGCGTAAATTAGACGAGCTATGCTCGTAAATCTATTGTCATAAACGCCTACGAAAAGCGACGAGCAAATTGCTTCGAATGGCATCATAGACTAACTAGAGCCGGACTTCGACTTGGGTTAGGATCGAGTTTATACGCTGCTGGAACGTGACATGATCTGGGAATCAAGTTCATAAACTAGGGGTTATTTTTTATAAGTGTTCCAGATATTCAATACTACATCCGTTTTGATATATCTTTCATTTGAAGTTTTTGATTTTGATTGCAAGCTTTTAAAACTTTTGTTTTTACGTAACTTGTAATGAATTACCCAACATTTCCCTGCCTTGAAACTCATCACGAATCCGTCACCATGCATGACCATTGTGGTCTGTCTGCCATTCATGGCGAGAAAAGACCTCCCGGTGGTCATGGGGGTGGTGGGGGCACACATTTTAATCAGTGCTCAAGTACAACGGCTTTATGGCTCATTCGCTCTCATATCGGGGCACTCGTGATGGCAGTGATTATGCTGCACTCGGACTCGGACTTTCTGTCGCCGTCGCCGTCTCTGTTTTTTTCTGGTTCTGACAGGGTCCAGGTCATGAACGCCATTATGCAACCGAATCGAGGACCGCCACCCACTCGCATCGGCGGGGGGTCGCACTTGCCAATGGCAATTAGCGAACTGGCCAAAGTTTTCGCTGCAGGCTGCCAAACCAACTTGCACGCTTTTCCCCTTTTCAAATGCAAAGTGTGAATGCAACTTCTACGAACTAAAGTGGAACTTTCCGAGCTTGAACTCTCAAAAGTCGTCCGACAAACCATGGGTCCAAGTCCCCAAATGTCACATAACAGATTTTATAGATTTGATATTTTGTTGCTTCCCCTGAATTTACCAGTATTTCATTTGGGATATTTGGGATCAAAAGCTTAGTTTTCTTTCAATATTGGCATCTTAGCAAATCCAGTAGCTAGTTGATTTTGACACAACGCAAATTTGTAAAGTCATGAGCGCTGCTCGGCCTATTGGTTTTGCCTAAAAGTCATAATTGGCAAGGGAATAGACTCTTTTAACCCAGCTTTTTTAGCACAACCAATAACCGCAGTCATTGCATATTGATTTTTCAGGTGGTTGGCATTGAATTTCCCAAAAAAATAGGCACCGACACGTGGCAGGTGACAGACCAAATTAAGTTTTTCCGGGGAATAGAATATCGGGGATTGAATGATCGATGGACGAAGTTGGGAGACGTCACGCAGACCGGTCAACCTACGGTCAGTAGGCTTGGCTACGTGGAACCCTCGTCAGTTGACCATTTGTCAGCTGAACTCATTGCCGTGCGCTTGTGGCGCTGCTCTCCTTTTTACATAAGTAAATGTTCACGGGCGACATGTGTGTCCATGTATAACCCGGCAATATCTGGGCGAAAATGTTATCTATGTATCTCAACTTCCATTCCGGTTGCCAAGTGTTTTTCTTTTTTTTTGTCGTGCCATTACATAAGTGGATATTGTACGCCAGCGATAGATGGAGAACTTTTGGCGTACACAACTGGCCTACACGGTCACTCAAGTCGGCATTTGTTTATTTACTCTGGGTCCATCTCTGCACCTCCCTGTAACATGAAGCCAAGTTGATGACCCACAAATTGAGTTTGAGTTCATCTGGCCGGGACACTCCTTCAGCGTATATCACACGCGATTCGATAAGTTGATAAAACGTGCACGGTTCCGGCCAGAAATCTGGATGCCCCCAGTAGATCGATAGGGGAGTCATTCGGCCACCCTGCGCTCCAGAAAACCAGAGACTGAAACTTTTCCCGCTGCTTTAGCTGGCACGATGTCTTATATTGATTTTTCGTGGGATTTAATGCACGCAAAAAAAATAAGCTGGGAAGTTCATCGAATACCATACGGTGCTCAAAGAAATATATCTAATAAATGGTCTCATTTAAATTAAAAAAACTTTCCTATCAGCTAAGTGCCAAGCCTAGCATATGGTTACAATTTTTTTATGATAAGAATGAATTTGAAACACTTTCAAAGTCTATTGGAATGTTTCAATCATCAGTTTAGAATTATTCTAGTGTATTACTTACTGAACAAGTGCGTATCCATGTGATTTGCTTGTGTCTCTGTGTTGGCAGCATTACGTGTAATTAAACTCGAGTTACAAGGGACTGGAAATAGACTCAAGGTCCGAAAAGGAAATTACTTGAGTCCTTAAGCCCTAAGCCAGTCGTGGTGTCATTTTACCTGCAACCCCGCCACTTTGCCTTTGAATGCGTTAAGTAAGAATAGCAAAAGCTTAATATTAGTGGTAGGGGCACGCTAAGTGGATTCGCATGTGAAACCTCCGATTCGTAGATTCATATGGGGATATGATTTTCGTAACGTGCCACATTGATCCACCAGTTTCGGGGGAGGTTTTCTGGTTGGCTCCGGGGGTTGTCCATCTGACTGAATGTTAAAAACGGGTCTGGGTAATTGTCAACACTTTTGGGGGGATGGGTACAACTGGAGTGACGTCATGCAAGGGCTCGAATAGGCGGCTGTTTCGAAATGCCAAAGTTGTTGGCCTGCCCTTTTTATCAAACGCTTTGTTTTCGTTATACAATTTATGTAGATATTCGCTCTCTCTCTCCCTCTCTCACTCTCTCTGGGAACCCTCCTTCGCCCTTGCCACCCCCCATTTTTCTGCCCGCTGCCCCATTCTCCGCCGCCGTCGCTCTCCAACTGACACACATTCCGCCGCTCCGGGCTGCGCAGCCAACCCCTTGCCTGCCTCACTTGTGACACTGCCATAGATTTTTCGGCTGGAAAGCTCTCCGCCGCTGTGCACTTTTCGCACGAGAGGCTCCACTCGCAAAAAAAAAGTGAGCACTAGACTTTAAAAATTCGTGATGAAAATTTATTTATTCCACCGTTTAGTCAACAGTTTGGAGAGTGAAATATTTCTCTTTTTTCAAACTATTCGCCATTATTTTTTTAAAGAGAACCTCGTTGCAATTACTGTTTGAAATACGCAGATAAGAGTTTATTACTCATTTTTGATGCGACATGAAACGTATACTGAGATGATGAATCATATTTAAATTTACAAGCTCTTAAGCTCAGACTAATGATAAAGACAACTAAACTAAAGCTATGACATTTCAAAAAATTTAGGTCACATATAATAATAGGCATATAGTTGTAGGCGTTTGTGGCAATCCCCAATGTATACCCGCACATTCATGGTTACTTTTTCGCCGAGTGTAGGAGAGCGTTGGGCCGCGGTGTAACATCTGCTAGCGAAAGCTCTCTGCCGACGTCGGCAGAACAGAATGTTCTATCCGAGAATCGAGAAAGCTTAACCACTCGCGACGCGCCGAAAAGTTTCAGTCGAACGTCGAATCCGAACTGGGAAGGTCCAACTGTGACAGCAGCAGCTATCTCGTCTCTTTGTCGGGTGGTACAGTACAGCTCTGCTCCCCCGCCGCCCGCCCGCCCCCTCGGCGCTGGTGTGTGCCCGCTGCTCTGCTTACACAATAACTGTGCATCGATTGAGTCCAGCTTCAGCGAGAAGAAAAGCAGCCCAGGACTAACTCTCGTTCGACATAAGAATAAAAGGATATTACGTTTGCGAACAGCAGTCGTGTGTGATCAGTATTTGTTGTATTTCTCTCGTTCCAACGCGAATCGGTTCTAGTGCTGAAAACAAGTTCAATACTGCTAACGGGGTAGTTTTCTGCGAAAGCCCCCAAAACACAATACGCAACGCCAAGCGCAAAAATTGTGTAATAGCACCCAAACGTGTAAAAGGTAGAACAAAATAAGAAAGCATAAAAGAAAAAACGAACAAACTGAAACCAAGAACTTTCCATGTCTGCTCAACTGCAGCGCCCACCGACAGCCACCACCCCCCTTTGGGGCGTCGAGAAAACGACAACGTCCTTGTACGAAATCGATTTTTCCAAAACTTCATGCCTGGCGTAATGGATATATACATTTGTAACCATCTGAAGAGAGAATCGGAGATCGAAAAGAACTGTGTGACCAGGCATTTAACCTTTTTCCTTTTCCCTGGGGGGAAAATGGAAGATGGACATGTAGAAAATGCATTTTTATACGCATTTGACAGTGTTCGAGTGATCTAGAGTGATTTAGTGTATGTGCCATAGCGAGACGAATATGCTGAATAATGTTTTTCCTCCTTTTTGATTTGGCATTCAATTTGGCGTTCATGGCAAGCCAAACGCATGTCCGTCCGATTGTCCGTTTCCTCCGCATCGCTTTCGCCTGACGTACTTTTGTGGCAATGAAATCGTTTAGATTCAATTGCCGCGATTTACATTTTGGAACAGCAGTAATTTCCTGGCCACCCCACACGAATGAGTGGATGTAGCGAGCCAGCTACATACATATATAGAGCGTTTTGGGCCCCCCGCCTGGCGATTTCATAATTCCGCACACAGCATAAAAAAAGGGGGGCACAGGAAAAATCTTGGAAAATTTTCCTGCCGCTCTTTTCGAGCTTGCGCCCCAACGGCTCGCTCCCAGTCCGCTGTTTACCGTTAAGCTCGCTCACTTTCGAAATTCTGTCTCTCGCTTTCTCTCTTGGTCTCTCCATCTGCCATGTGCCGTTATTCGGCATCCTGGAAACTGCAGCTCGCCTGCATTTCCATACACACACTCGCTTCCATCGTCCACTTCCACAAAATTTCCCGTGACTCCGTGGCCTTCCAGCGGTCCACTTGCTGCTCCACCGCCTCGTCCTTCCAGCGGCCGCGTATCCTGTGGATTGTTGCATAAGCTCGAGTCGCTTTAACCATTTTCGCCTCTATTAATTTCCCCTTTTTCAAACTTTTAATTTTCTCATTTCAGTTTATCAAGTTTTTATTTTGTACTCTGTTAAACGTGTTTTATTTGCCCCAACCGTTGTCGTGCCTTACATTATTATTTGTTGATCGTTTTACCTGTCTCGCCTCTAATAAGTTTAAACAAGAATCCGCATAATGAGTGGTCAGGTGGGTAATCAAAACTGACGAGTTCAGAAACATTTTATACACTTAGGTATATTTTCCCATCAATTGTAATTTACCTTGACCGCTTCTAGCATGATTTATTTAAGTTAACTTTTATGGAACAGCGTTACATAACCTATCCTTGTCCTCTTAATAAGTAGGGAAACGTATAAGGCACGCTATAGGTCTGGTAAAAAATATGGTGGTTGGGGTTTTTATAGAAAGCAAGCAAAACGTGCGAAAATTAAGCAGACAATTAGCTGGAAATTGTTAATAATATTTAAATTAAACACTTGGGCAACTGAGATCATTAGCGAGTTCTGCTCATCTGGCGTTTCAGTCTGCGGATAAAAAAAAAATAATAAACAAGTCGGGTGAAAATGCATTTCTCAGATACTAGAGATGCCAGACACGATGTGTTATCTTGCCCAGCCAAACTGGTTTCTATTTTCTTTTTTTCTGGTACTATGAAGAGGGAAAAACGAACCTAGCAAAACAGTTTCGATTTCCCAGTCGAATGCATTGTGTTCTATCAATCCGAATCAGACACCTCAACGATTGAGCTGCCTCAATCTGGTTTGAAACTGGTTAAATCCAAACTTGCACTCACCTGCCGGCTAATGCACCTTCGAATAAAAGCGATATGTCGACAAATTCGCCCGATTTCTGGCATACACATTTCCCTGATACTTTTGTATTTGCACTTTTTTGCATTGATTGAACAATTAGCGCGTCAATTCGATGCACAGCTCTTTCCCTCCAAATAGTCGACATGTTGTAAATTGATATTCAAGTTCAAATGCCAAATGGTTTGCGGCGAAATGTGTGCATACCGTTTTGTTCTATTCGGCTTAGGGGAACACATTTTAGCTGGAGCGCGGCAACAGATACAGATACAATTGTATCTGTTCGTCTAATTGGCTCGCTGGCAGCTCACAATTCGCAGTTTTCAGTGTTCAGTTCTCAGTTTGCTATTTTCCATTTCACTGGCTTATGTAAGCTTCTCTGCGGCTGACCGCCCATTGTCGTATTCTGATTCATATACCTATATACACGTTATTCTCGCCTCGAGCTTCATCCTGGACCCTATCCCAATTCCAAACCCATACCCCTGGTTCCACATGCTGTGCCTCTTGGCATTGTTTCGGATCAATTGAAGCATGAAAAGCCCGATTAAGTTGAATTAATGTGAATAGAAAAATCAGAATTCGCTGCATTGTGGGAAAACCCGGCGCTTTCCGCCCACAAAGTCATGGTTAACAATTGTTTGGTACTTAGTACTTTCTAGGCAAGGTAGCATGTAAGCTTAAGATAGTATTATCACTATGATACATTCTAACCCGTATCTTAACTTTAATCCTCCCATCAGATTGTTTAGCACTTGAGAGGGAATCTTAGAACGAGGGAAACCAGCGACGCAAGATTAAAGATACGAAAGCAGATCGATAGTCGTTTGAACACTTGTCATAGTGCGTAAGCCGAAAAGTAGGGAAACCCTTCAGTAGCAGGCCCCTAGACCCGATTATCTCGATTCGATTTATTTCATGCTGCCAAAGCGGCCTCAATTGAACCAGAAAGCCCAAAACCATCGAAAAAAGAAAAAACATGAAACCAAAAGCACATACATATAATGAAATTAAATAAATCAAGACACGCCAGGCCCGAAAAAGCAAAGCCAAACAAAGCGTAAGGTTCTCGAATATGTATAGTCAGTATACCCGCAAGTTGGCTGCCATGTGAACGCGACAGGTTTGCGTTCTCGCTTTCCCCTCGCCCTCGCATTCATTAGTGTATACATACTTTCCTCTCGAGACATACGTATTTTTAATTAATTTGATTTGATTTCCTTCGACCCCTTCGTTTTTGCATGGCTAAACAAACAGTAGCCTATGTGTGTTTATATTGCATTGCATATCTCTTGAGTTCTTTTGAGTTTCGCTGACGGGTGCGCTCTTCCCTAGCCTTTTTGTTTTGTTTTCTTTGTTTTTAAATAATAATCATAATAATAATAGTGAGTCACGACGCACAGCAGATAATGCTGCCCGATACAAAACCGAGTCGAATTTCGGGTACCGCTTGCTGGAAAGCCTTTTTATTGGAAGTCTATGTATAACACATGATTCATTGTCCTTTGGCAGCTTGGCCAGTTTTCCATTTCCTAATGGCGCTGAATCATCAAACCAACTGTGTGTTGCCAGGCCAACAAAATCCGCAATCCCCGAAACGCCTTTAGTTTTAGCTCAGAGTTAATATGCATCATGACCTATCATATTAATGTTTATATTAGTGTTACATAAATTGATTTGTAGTGTCTCTGTTTATCCATAACATATTTATCATATATTTGGTTATTCTTTAGTTATCTTACTTGCTACTCGTTAGATCTGGATCTGGTAAAGTGAAGAAATTGAGAAGATTAATAAAAATTGTAAATTCTAGAAACTCAATTTGCGACTTGAAAAAAATATATATCTAATTTAGCCTTAACTTGCATTCAAATAAACATGATTAGAAGTGAAATAAATACTGCTTTTTCAAGTATTGAAGTAAACAAGTCTGATTTATCACTGTAACAAAAAAAGTTTTAAGTTCATGAACATCATCTATCACATTACCAGAACCAAATCATAGCTTACTTAATATAATAGCCATATACATACATACATGCATAGTGTACGTCTTGCAATTGTTTATGCTCGTTTTTAGTTTTGTTCGATTTTTGATTTTTATCTCTTCCCCGTTTGAATACGTTACTTGTTCGCCCATCATCGACATCATCAATCAAACACCACCCAACGACCGACCCACCAACACTGAAACACCCATACTGAAACCGAATCCGAATCTGAACCCGAACTCGAAACCCATACCTTCATGTGCGTAGCATGGGAGGGCGGACTCTTATCGAGTCGCCACGGTTATAGCCACCGATGACGACAATCGCACAGCCGATGGCCAGTACAAGGTAAATCGAATTTTCCTCAGCCACACACTGCCACACATTCGTATCTTTTCATCCACTCTATTTACGTTTTTCATTTCTAACACAGCCCTATTCGATTTTAAGCGCTTTACTAACCCACTTCGTTACCACCGATTTCCCTTTTTCCGGCTTATAATTGCACATATTATATATTATATTTGTTAGACTTGGGCATGCATCCAATGGCATTTACCGAGTGCAGTTGACATTTAGAAATCTCTGGCGAAATGCTTACAGAGGCTATAAATAGCTATAATTCGCTATGTATAACGATGGCCAATAATAATGTCAGAAATATGGCCATTTTTGATTTTCTCTGAGGTTATTTTCGAGACTTTGTTTATTTTTCAATGAAATATTGTCTGGAATTTGTAGTACTTATGCGACTCAGTTTTTTGACTAACTTTAAAAGTTTTTCAAATGAACAGGAGTTCAACTTTTTGCGTGTCTTTGCTTTGTTTTGCCTTGATTGCATGGCAACCCCAACAATGACGTCAGGGAGCAAAAAATCATTGCCCGTGCGTCTTGAAAAGAGAACACTTATAGACACTGTTAAAGATAGAATGCCAGACACTAGACAGCTGCTAAGATTATATATAATATATCTTTTGAATCCATTTATATTTTATTTCGAATTCTTTTTCTTTTCTTTTTTATGGCCAATTCAAAGGCTTTCGAGGTCAACTAATGCATAGTAAATCTTTATATTTTTAGCTGCACTATAGGAAAAGTTAATTTTCATTCATTTTTTTGTGTTCATGTTTAATTTCTTTGTTTTGCATACGTAACATATGTGTAGGAACAAATGTTTGTATAATTGCTTGATCTTTTGTTTTGTGCACCTCAATTCATTTACGTGCTCTTCTCATTTCGGTCGGGAGCGTCATTTAGCGCGCATTTTGCATGCCTTAGATTACTAGAGCTCTACGAATCAGCGCTCGTTTTGAATATTCTCACGCTCGAACTCATTTCGGAATGGGTTCGCCGAAATCTATAACCACATCCTCGTGCACAGGTTGGGAAAATCACTTGACCAGTTGTAAATTAGTCGGGTAAGTAGCTAACAACGGGTGCCGGTAAAACTGATACCTAACTGATCCCTAAAATCTGATGGTAAACGGTACTGTTGAACTATTTTAAAGGTTTATTCCGTTTCCACCCCTTTGGTAAACTCTTCTCTTCACTTCTATCTTAACCAACCCAAAACTCCCTTGCGGTACTGAATCCTCTACGCCTTATCAAAGGCTTAACCAAGGCATGAAGTAAATCGAATTCTGTGTCGGCTTATGGGTCTATTGCTGCAGTGCATCATTACCTTCAGCCTCTAACATAATTATCTGTCTCCATTCAACAGTCAAGACGCAAGATGCCGGCCAAAGTTAATAAAAAGGAGAATTTAGATGATCTCAAACAGGAGTTGGATATCGATTTTCATAAAATCTCTCCTGAGGAATTGTATCAGCGCTTTCAGACACATCCCGAAAATGTAAGTGCACCATTTGAGGGAATGGTATCCCATCCGACATGTGAACTGATACGTCTCTGATCTTCCGCAGGGTCTAAGTCACGCCAAGGCCAAGGAAAACTTGGAGCGCGATGGTCCTAATGCGCTGACGCCACCCAAGCAGACGCCCGAATGGGTTAAGTTCTGTAAGAACCTGTTCGGTGGCTTCGCCATGTTGCTGTGGATCGGTGCTATTCTCTGCTTTGTGGCCTATTCTATCCAGGCCAGCACCAGCGAGGAGCCGGCCGACGATAATTTGTATCTGGGTATTGTACTTTCCGCTGTCGTCATCGTGACGGGCATTTTCTCATACTATCAGGTAGGTGTTCCCCAATCTGAGCAGCTCAAGATCAGTTTACTAACTGTGGTGTGCGTTCCGCAGGAATCGAAAAGTTCTAAGATCATGGAATCGTTCAAGAACATGGTACCCCAGTTCGCCACCGTCATCCGCGAGGGCGAGAAACTCACGCTGCGCGCTGAGGATCTCGTTCTGGGCGATGTCGTTGAGGTGAAGTTCGGCGACCGTATCCCCGCTGACATCCGCATCATCGAGGCGCGCAACTTTAAGGTGGACAACTCCTCGCTGACCGGCGAGTCGGAGCCGCAGTCCCGCGGTGCCGAGTTCACCCATGAGAATCCACTGGAGACCAAAAATCTGGCCTTCTTCTCCACCAACGCCGTCGAGGGCACTGCCAAGGGTGTGGTCATCAGCTGTGGCGATCACACCGTCATGGGCCGCATTGCTGGTCTCGCCTCCGGTCTAGACACTGGAGAGACGCCCATTGCCAAGGAGATCCACCATTTCATCCACCTTATTACCGGCGTGGCCGTGTTCCTGGGCGTCACCTTCTTCGTGATTGCCTTTATTCTGGGCTACCACTGGCTGGACGCTGTCATCTTTTTGATCGGAATCATCGTCGCCAACGTGCCCGAAGGTTTGCTGGCCACCGTCACTGTGTGCCTGACCCTTACCGCCAAGCGTATGGCCTCCAAGAACTGTCTGGTGAAGAATCTGGAGGCCGTGGAGACCCTGGGCTCCACATCGACCATCTGCTCCGATAAGACCGGCACCCTCACCCAGAACCGAATGACGGTCGCTCACATGTGGTTCGATAATCAGATCATCGAGGCCGACACAACTGAGGATCAGTCGGGTGTTCAATACGATAGAACCAGCCCTGGATTCAAGGCGCTCTCTCGCATTGCCACTCTCTGTAACCGTGCCGAGTTCAAGGGAGGCCAAGATGGTGTCCCCATCCTCAAGAAGGAAGTCAGTGGAGATGCCTCCGAGGCTGCTCTGCTCAAGTGCATGGAACTGGCTCTGGGCGATGTGATGAACATTCGCAAGCGTAATAAGAAGATTGCCGAGGTACCCTTCAACTCCACCAACAAATACCAAGTGTCCATCCACGAAACCGAGGATTCCAACGATCCGCGCTACTTGCTCGTAATGAAGGGTGCTCCCGAGCGTATCCTGGAGCGCTGCTCTACCATTTTTATCAACGGAAAGGAGAAGGTTCTGGACGAGGAGATGAAGGAGGCGTTCAACAATGCCTACATGGAACTCGGTGGACTGGGTGAGCGTGTGCTCGGCTTCTGTGACTTTATGCTGCCATCCGACAAGTATCCCAACGGCTTTAAGTTCAACACCGACGACATCAACTTCCCCATCGATAATCTGCGTTTCGTCGGCCTTATGTCCATGATTGATCCCCCCCGTGCTGCCGTGCCCGATGCCGTTGCCAAGTGCCGCTCGGCCGGTATCAAAGTCATCATGGTTACCGGCGATCACCCGATCACTGCCAAGGCCATCGCCAAGTCTGTCGGTATTATATCCGAGGGCAACGAGACCGTCGAGGACATTGCTCAGCGCCTGAACATCCCCATCTCTGAAGTGAATCCCCGCGAGGCCAAGGCCGCCGTCGTCCATGGCGCTGAGCTCCGTGATGTGTCCAGCGACCAGCTGGATGAGATCCTCCGCTACCACACCGAGATCGTCTTCGCCCGTACCTCGCCGCAGCAGAAACTCATTATCGTCGAGGGTTGCCAGCGCATGGGAGCTATTGTGGCCGTGACTGGTGATGGTGTCAACGATTCTCCCGCTCTAAAGAAGGCTGATATCGGTGTTGCCATGGGTATCGCCGGTTCCGATGTGTCCAAGCAGGTAGGAAATCAGATTATAGTGATAAAAATTGGGCGGAGTAAAAATATCACCAAAATTGGGCATTAATTAGGAAGTTTTATAATTTCAAAGCAACATAAATTAATTTGCATATGAGCGTGATATTTTTCTTATTCACACATGAACGATTACATATTACCATTCAAAGGATTTGGTTTGAAAACGCGTTTAATGTTTTTCATTGGGGAAAGTACAATACAATTTTCCTTTCTGCATGAACTAATGTTTTTGGTTTATGACACTTCTGTAGTAAGTGAAAGATGGTGCAATATGGATTTGATGTATTTTGCTTATCAAAATGCCTAAATAAATTATCTAAATGCTCCTGTGTAGGCTGCTGACATGATTCTGCTGGACGACAACTTTGCCTCAATTGTGACTGGTGTGGAGGAGGGTCGCCTTATCTTTGATAACCTGAAAAAGTCCATCGCCTACACCCTGACCTCCAATATTCCCGAAATCTCGCCCTTCCTGGCCTTCATCCTCTGCGACATACCACTGCCACTGGGAACCGTGACAATTCTGTGCATCGATCTGGGCACTGACATGGTAAGTTTAGACCTCCGCCCCGAACCCAAGCCCCATCGAAGTTTAAAGTTAAAGTTGCTATTAAGTCAGTATCATTCGAGCAAGTTAAATATAAAAGTTGAGCCCATCCCAGTTAATAGTTAAGAATTAGCATTTTTAACACCCACTCTGAACGTAAATTGTGCGGCTGACTGCACTGACGATCAGATTCCTGCCATATCGCTGGCCTACGAGGGACCCGAGGCTGACATCATGAAGCGCCGGCCGCGCAATCCGGAGATCGATAACCTGGTCAACGAGAGGTAAACGCGCTAGCCTCCGCTCCGATGTAGATCCAGCAGCTCCGGCTAGAAATCAACGCTGTGCTAGGCCCTCGCGTAGCTTAAGTGCTCTTAATCACGTCCCGAACTCTAGCTACCCCCACAGGTCTAGGCCAAAATCGAACTGAATTGAATTTATGGAATGTAAATTGTTGCTAATGTAACTACCTGCCATAATCCAATACCTAGGTGCCAGCCATTTCATTGGCCTACGAACATGCCGAAGCCGATATTATGAAGCGTCCGCCACGTGACCCCTTCAACGATAAATTAGTGAACTCAAGGTGCCAATCAAGTCAATTTATACCCCACACTAATACACACACACACACTCACCAACTCACTAACCTTAACCTTTAAAAGGATAAGTCAAGACTGAAGTAAAGAAAAGCGCAAATCAAGAGAAAAA
Organism: Drosophila yakuba; assembly: GCF_016746365.2. Lineage (NCBI taxonomy): Eukaryota > Metazoa > Arthropoda > Insecta > Diptera > Drosophilidae > Drosophila > Drosophila yakuba. Next base: position 7,471,360 of record NC_052530.2, read on the forward strand.
CCATATAACTATAGCATATGTCTTATGTGTATGTGGCTGGATTGTAATAAAATAAGTTGGCCAGAACGAAGGCAGCGTAACCATTTAACAATGCCGTTGACTCGTTTATGGCTTACTAACTACCCAACTAACTATTAAGAATGTTATCACTCGTACATACATGCCCACCACAACAGCTTTCCTCTCAGATCTCATCTCTGTAGCATATGTCCATTCGGTGGCAGATCCCTCGTCATGCATATACCATCTATACATAACAGCATCAGCTATGTACATTTCAAGTATAAGTCCATTTCCACCTTTATTGAGTTCCTCGCAGAGAGTTATATATACATGTACATGTACAATTCAATCATCCCGACTTTGAATACCTCGCCCAAACGAATTTTGAATTCATCTGCCATACTCTAATGCTCTAAATGTTAATATGTGTGCGTCGTATATTGTTAATCTCTCACAAATATATAATTCAGATACATATCGCTCACGACTTTCGTTTTGTGGTGTAACTAACACTGAGTTAACCGTAAGATTCACCCCTCGACGTTATTTGAATTGGACAAATTGATTGGCATTTGTAATGGATTTTAAGTTTGTACAATTTGGCAAAATTTCAATATCAAAATTAGCATTTGCACACGATTTTTATCAACTAACCCAACCGAAAAGAATGGTTTTTATTTCATGATTTGACTCGAGAACTTACATTAGCTTATGTTTAACTCTGTTCGTCACTCCACACATCAAGCATTGTGCCCAATAAGTCTCTGCAGCCTAAGTTTGATTTAAGAGGGGGGGATTAAGTTATGCAATCTAGTTTATAAGAAATATACCCTTATAAACCAGCGTCGCCCCACAGCACAGCGGATTTTTCAGGGTTTCGCAGAGTTCAAGGAGAGGAGTTTATGTTTCCATAATTTATCGTATTTAATTTAATTTATTTTTTCCACTTTAACCAACTACCAACCGATTATCCACAACCACAAACGATCGTTCGCACGTTTAGGTGCCAGCCATATCCTTAGCTTATGAGACGGCTGAATCCGATATTATGAAACGCCAGCCGAGGAACCCCTTCCAAGATAAACTGGTCAACGAAAGGTAAAGTTTCGCTCCGTGCTGCTATCGAATCAATTACAACATTTACCAGAACAACCAACAAACAACTTTCAATCAACCAACCGAACAACAGCAAGAACCGAATTTCTATTTAACGTAAATGACACATATCCGAACGCAAATCAAGATTTTGCATATTTTGCTACTCTATGAACCACCAAATAATTCCTTTTTGTCACGCAATGAAAAGCAAATTGAATAGCATTTAACTGAATTTCTACTTTGGTCGGCCAAAGTCCTTAAAGCAAGCTAAAATCAGTACGCTTTCTTTCTATCCTAAAAGTCGAAGATAATAAAATCATTTTACTCTATTTTTAACCTATATTATCTATTATCCGCTATATCTCTGTCTTTCTATATACTAACTAAAATATTTTAAAATAGCTTAAGTACTCCTTGGTTGAATGTTGATTATTTGGATAAACTCCACCAATGTTTTCCATGTTTTATGTTAAATGTTTCATTTGGTAGCTTTTCTTTGAATTCTGTTCACTGTTCTCTTATTTAGTTGAATATTCTCAAGATTCTTCTAGTCTCTGATATTTCCATTCAGATAGTATGAAGTAAAGTTTAAAGCGATTAGTAATTTTAATTGAACATACATAACTATAAAACTGTTAGTAAATCAAGGCGTGTTCTTAGTAAATTCGTTAAGTTTGTTTCTATAAGCTGTTCCTGAAAACACACTTAAATCCGGACCTGACCTAAATAATTTTTAGAAAGATCTTTATAAAATACTTAAAGTATATGTTCTTATTTTATTTTCTTCATATGTATGACATTTTGTAAGATTTTTGATTTGTTTTGCAATATTGCAATATATCGCATTATTGTACGCTGATAAATGTAACTACATACATATATTTATACATAGCTACTATTTTTTATATAACCCAGAAGAATTTTTTAATCTTTTTGAGTTTTAACTAAAGAAGACACAAGGAAGAACAACTTTATCGGATATAATACTCTCAAATATTTTTGCACTCGAAATATTTAGAAACTGTATATTGGATTAGGAGTACATGTAAATCTTTTTGTTATAGCAATGAAATCAGTTAGTTTTCCTTTCACTTCTCTGCTTAACTTTGGTAACCTTTCGATCTCTTTATCACTTTCTCTCTATATCTAGAACGATTCTTAAGGTGTTATGAATTTCCGTTTTGGGGCTTAAGCATTTTTCCAAAGATATATTAAATTATATTTTCCGGATTCGAAAACATTCATAACATTGATAACTTGGTTTAATTATTTTAGATTTATGTTCTACTGTAGAAGCTCTACAGATATTTGTTTGTTTTTTGAATGAAGATCCTTTTATTTGTGGTGCGAAGGTAAGTGGAGATCATTTTGATACCTGAAGACTGTGGCTCTAGCTCAAATCTGAGCTATGTTTTTGTAGAACTAACGATAATTGGATACTATATCAATACAGATCTTTTCCATCTTAGTTCCTAGCACTATGCTAGAGCAGGCCTATTGTTAATTTAGTGAGTCTGTATATTCTATGACATATATACGTTTCTACGTATGCTACACTCATGTTACGGTAGACGAATCTTCGGTCTCGACATCAATTCATTCATGAATCTCCTATTACAAGGGTCAATTCGTATCATTCAGCACATTATATCAATCAATCAGACAAGAGTTTACCCTGTATTTTTCTCTACCAACGCTCAGTCATTCATTGACACGTCTTCTTTTGAGTTGTAGTTGAACGACGCTCACACAAATCTCCCCCCAACTCAATCTGAAAACCAGGCTAAAACTGTCCTATAGTAATAATGATACATGTATAATGATTTAGCGCAATTTAAGCTCTAATCCATTTTTGTACACCCCATATCTGTGCATTTACTATTACCTACTATTTACTATATATCGATTTTACTATTACTACTGGGTGCTCTATGCTCTTTTTTGCCCTAGACTAGTTTTAGCTTCGTAAGTACGCGGGAGCTAAGAAAAAAACACTATAAAATGCAATAACAAATGCCACATGTTGGTATTACTTGACACAGACTCCCGCCCTCCCCTCAGATCTCTATCTACCTACTACGATCTATTAGCGATTATTAATTAGCGTATAAAGAACAAGTATTTATTACTCGCCCGCAAGCATACTTATATAAAACTTTTATACAAATATTTTATATATATTTGTAAACTTTAACCAGATTTTCCTTTGTATTTCCCTACATTCTTTCGACTCTTGTTATGTCTTTCTTTTGATTATCAAACAACCAACTAACAATTGCAACTTGCACAAATACCGATAACCGAACAATCAATAACCATTAATTGCCATATACCGCAAGATTCCGGCCATTTCACTCGCTTACGAGCAAGCCGAGAGCGATATTATGAAGCGTCAGCCGAGAGATCCGTATCGCGACAACTTGGTGAACCGCAGGTCAGGAAAACTTAACGCTAAGGTCTTACAAAAAAACAAAACTCCAATATCCAAGTGTTAACCGTCTTTTAGTTGATTAGTTATGAAATAGAAAATGAACAAACATGCAACCATATTTTACGTTACCAACTTTGAACTTTGATTGATGTGCTGTGGTCGCGTTTCTTGCATCGTAATTTGACCAAACAAGTAGATCAACCGATCATTAATCCGTCAAAAAATGCAATCGAACGAATGCTAAATTCCAAATTTCACCCAGAAACTTTTGCGACTGTTTGTTCGTTTGCTGATGCGTTCATGCGTTTCTACATGTTTAAATTTCAACTCCACACTCTTGAACGTAAAAAAAACAATATTTATTCCACAGTTTTCTGTTTTACATAGTTTTCTTTCGTTCCAATTTCTATGTGACCTACTTATAATTTGCTTTCTGAAACTCTTAATGTGGAATGAAAATATCTTTCGAATATTCAAAAAACCAACAAGTTTCTAAAATTTACCCACCATAAAAGAATCCGTTTTTATTTCCAACCTATTTTACTTAATTTCATATAGAATAATCCCTTAATGTATCCCCCACTTAAATTCCTAACTCTAAGTGTTACAGTTGTGGTGTATTACTCGCACAACAATCTTTGATCCTTACATACACTTGTGTATGTTCAAACTATTGAGGAACTAAATTCGTATTGAATCTGAAAGTGTGTGTTTTGCAAACTGTAGTGCCACTAAGAAAAAAGCCCAACAGCTGCTTCTAGAGAATTTGGCAATGTTAGTTCAAAGGAAAACGCTCGCTCGCTCAAACGCTCACCTGCATAAACAATAAACAAAAACAATGTACACGACCCATACAACAAACAATGAAATATAAGGTGGATATATTTCCACAAGCTCTTAGACAAGCAAAAGACTGAACCAAACAAACAGAAACAAAAAAACCACCAAAATGAAGCTTCTGCCGTTACTCTTAGACCAGTTAGTGCGTTACTTGTAGCTGAGTTTGTTCGAGCCAACTACAAAACGAAAATCGCTTCAGTTGCGTTTTAGATACACCATATGATCGTTATATACCAAAGCTATATCTCTAGACTCGTTTCGAAATCTGGTTCCAAGTTTTCAAGTCGTGGTAAGTCTAAATGTGAGGGAGGGTGTCCTGAAAAAAATAGGTAATACTTGAGAATCTAACAAGAATGGCAACGGATAATAATTTGTTATGATTTTCTTGTGTGCAATTATCTTACGTGTTTATTACTCTTAAGTTTGTGTTTACGTGTAAGTTTATGATTAAGCTTTTGTTTTATGTTTTATGTGATTTCGATCAAATCTTCCTTGAACGTAAGTAAACCAAAGGTTGTAGAGTTGCACTCGCCTGTCGTAGTCATAGTGGCACGCTTTAATGTCCTGCAAGTTTTAAATGTATGTCCTCTATTTAGACCGCATGATCGATTAGCACTAACAATACCTTTGCTTTTCACATCCACATCCAAGGCAAAGTGTAAAAAAGCCAAACAATGTAATAAATTCAAACAATTCTACGCCATCACGCTTTCTATCGAGAGTAGACTGTACGATTTGCTTTTACGCGCTCTTGAAACTAAATCGAGATTTGCCTTGACACTTTCCACGCTACATAGAGTAACATTTTAAAACCACTAAATCTAAACGATAAACATCCATTTGCTTAAACAATCCATAAAAGAGCTTCAAGGTAAAGTGGCACTAACACCAATCTAACCGACTAGCCCCGAGTACGAATTGGTACTCGTATCGCGGACTGATCGGACATTTGCAGTCCTTGGGCAGGGTTTTTGTTTGATATCCTCCCTAAGTGTTTTGTGTTTGTTGTGCGATTTATCCTTTGGTTCTATCTTTCTGTGTGCTACCGTTAACCGCTTAATTTAAAGCATTTGTTTCTTATAAGTACCCCGAACGTCCGTCTTTAAAGTTCTACGACAAACAAAAATCCTGACCAAGCCGCGCATGTTCCTGTTTTCTTCAGTCCGATGCCCGAAACTTTACCGCTAGCCAAACTGTAACGAGAAGTGTCTTGCGTCCTGAAAAAAAACAAAACCAAACCCCACACAAAAGAAAAAGTGTAGCCTGCCTCTGAGAGTTGTCTAACGAGATCTGCTTATTTCTCCCAACTTCCAACTTGGTCCCGCCCATTTAACTAATCCAGGTTGATTTCGATGGCCTATGGACAAATCGGCATGATCCAGGCCGCCGCCGGCTTCTTTGTATACTTCGTCATCATGGCTGAGAACGGCTTCTTGCCCAAGAAACTGTTCGGCATTCGTAAGATGTGGGACTCGAAGGCTGTCAACGATCTTACTGACTCCTATGGTCAAGAATGGGTAAGTCGACACTCGTTTTGGCACTTCAATTTATTTAAAATACTGTTATAACAGCCAATGATGAGTTGGAAAGTAGTAGCAAAATCTAACAATAAATGGGATATATAATAAATTCATTTATCTTTTACTCTTATAGACCTACCGTGACCGCAAGACCTTGGAGTACACCTGCCACACGGCCTTCTTCATCTCGATCGTGGTTGTGCAATGGGCCGATCTGATCATCTGCAAGACGCGACGTAACTCGATCTTCCAGCAGGGCATGCGTAACTGGGCTTTGAACTTTGGCCTCGTCTTTGAAACCGTGCTGGCCGCGTTCCTCTCGTACTGCCCGGGCATGGAGAAGGGTCTGCGCATGTACCCCCTGAAGTGAGTGGTCCTGTAAAATCCTCAGGGATCGTTTTATATAATTGACTTTCCATACCCAAACTATAGACTCGTCTGGTGGTTCCCGGCTATTCCATTTGCGCTGGCCATCTTCATCTATGACGAGACCCGTCGCTTTTACTTGCGCCGCAACCCCGGAGGCTGGTTGGAGCAGGAGACCTACTATTAAACACCCACACTGCTACACTCCCACACACAGAGCCACATGCCCACACACGAACACACACCACAACAAAAGCAACCAGGAACACCCACAAACAACACCTACAAACCATGGAGAGCAACAAATAGAAATGTTTATGAACCACAAAACCCACGAAACCCACAAAAGCAACACAACCACAGTAATAGCAACAGCAGCAGCAACGGCAAAAACAACAGCAAAAGCTACGGCTACAACAAGCTACAGCAAGAACATATTACAATATATTTTATTTTTTTAATTTAATTATTTAAAGTAAACGAGGATAAACAAAAATGCAAGCGATAATTATTTTAAACATTAAGTAAATTTAAATTATAAATTAAAGCTAAAAATAAGATTTAAATAAAGTATAAATGAAAATAAAACAAACAACAAAAATGAACAACAATTTCGATGAAACACCAATCACAACCAGACAAGAACAACAACAAGAAAATCAACCAGTAACTAAGCAAAACAGTAAAAACATCTTTTTAGTAAAATTATTAACGTAACGAGAACTGGATGAAGCGATTTTTATCGTAACAATAAAAAGATCCCAAAAAGCTAACACACCCATACACACGCACTCACAAACACACACACACACCGATACACAACGCATGACGAGACAAAGTATATAAGAAGTTTAGAGAAATTATAAAACGAAGTAAATAAAAAAGTAAATGAGGAAAGAAAACAATGAAAACCCCTAGCGTAGTTACCAAGTAAGCCGTGAAAAGTAAAGCCCAATAAAAACCACAACAACAACAACAACCAAAACAAAAGAACAGAAATTAATTTGCAAAACTGGAAACTTGTGTGTAAACGCAGCTTAGCGCAGAAGAACGAAATATATATATAAACAGAAGAAAAACCACAAGAAATGTGAACACGACGAATATAATTGTTTATATATATACACACATATATTATATGGAAAAATTTGATTATATAAATGGAGCTATACAATACACCAAAAACCAAAATTGAAACCATAACGAAAGCGACCGATCTGTACTTGGCACTATGCCGAGGTCCGGAAAGGGGTCTCCGAGCGATGTTTGGGGCACTGCCGGTCTAGAATTTGTTAAAATCTAAAGAAAAACCAACTAAATGTTTAATAATAAACCCCTTAAACCAATTGACATGCAATATTATGCTTTGTGTGCATTTAAGCCCAAAAGAACCGATGCCGAGATTCGGTGGGGTTAAGTCCCCCGATGTCGATATCGAGATTCAGATACAGATACCATTACCGATACCTAGGCCCAGAAGGAAAAGATAAAACCTAATAAAACTAAAAACTAAATTCAAAAGAAAACAAAACAAAAGAAAAAGCGCCCACAAAATAAATGTTTGTAAGTTTTACACGGCACAGCGCCCCAAAATGGGGCAAGCCCAAGGCAGTATTCTGTTTACCTTTTCTTTGATTGTTTTTTTTTATCGCTTTCCCTGCCCACACACGCCCCCCCCCCCCCCCCCAAAAAAAAGAAAAAACAAACAACGTGAACGGTTGAGCGGTCAAATTGTTGGTCATTACATTGAAGTTCGACGAATTAAACAGCTTGGCATTGTCGTAATCAAATGAGTGGGTCTGAAAAATCGGCTCGGGCTGCCTAATTGAGAATTTCAAGTTGTGAATTGTGAAAAGTGGATCAGACAGCGATTATAGGATGTTCAATAAGCTCGGCTAGACCGATAAGATCACACCCACGCTGAGAGATACGCCCAGACATTCGAGTTAACTTCGCTGCTGTTTTCGTTTAACCAACTGTCTTGTTTTCTAACTTAGTGAAGATGATCATTAGCATTGGGGATAACGATAATTATGGCATGTTAGTTATGAAAGAAAATGAAAACTAAACAAAATTATTATTATTAGTTGTTAACAAATTATATTGAGTAATTAATAATATTGATCGATGGATGCTGATGTGAAAGAGATATGATACTAAACTTAAACGAAGCAAAGCAAAAACCAAACGAGGACAAAAACAAAATATAAATAACTCATAATATGGACTACAAATATTTATAAACAAATGCAGAATTATATAAACGTTCGATGGTAAAAGCAAGAACTTGAAGCAAAACAAAAACCACAACAAATTTGTCAACAACACGCAGAAGTAAAAACTTGCATGTAACAACAAAACAATGAGAAAACATTTTTAATTTTTTGTTCTTTCGCCCTCCGCTGTAAATGTATTTGTAGATTTAAACAATGATTAAAATAAAAAACTACATAAATAAAACTTAAAAAACAAATCTATATGTTTTACTTGCAACAACATGTGGAATTGGGGTTTTGAAAAAAGTTAAAACAAGATTTTTAAGTTGATTGCAAATTCACAGAAAAAAAGTTAACAAAAGGTGTTTAAATTTGTAAACTGCTATTTAAATTCGTAACCATGTCATGATCTTATGATTGCCATTATTCATTCATTGAATTGAGTTATCGTTCCAAATAATCATACACATTCGAAAGAAAAATCGCGACAGTTTTATGCCTACACGCGAACTGGCAACGAGGCTATAAACATAAATATATTGCTCATACGCCCCGTGTTCACCCCTGCAGAATGCGTTAGAATCTGTAAAGAAAGCTAACAGGAAAGCGGACGAAAAAATGGACTCCAAATACAAAGGCAGGAAAAGGTTGTGAGCACACACAATGGCACAGATGTGCTGTACTTACAGCAATGGCGTGCAGCGTTTGCTTCTCTTTCGCTACTTCTGCAGCTTTCACTGCTGTTGTTTCCCTTGCTGCGTCTTTATGGCCATCAGGCTAAAGCTGTTGTCGCGGCTGGTCTCTCAGGGGCAACATGGGGAGGTCGCTGCGACAGCGGCAACATTTGGGTTTTATTAATTTCCGTTTTGCTTATTTATTTTTACGACGCCTCGCCTAGCTCGCCATTCAGTTCGCAGTTCTGGGCCCGTCAGCCGCCGAACCGCCGAGCCATCCAGGTCCCCAAATTCAAACGCAGTCGCCATAGCCGAAAGAACATTCGTAAGAAATTCCGCCTTAGAAGGCATGGCGATGCGCTACGATTGTTTGGAAGCTATGGAATACTTTCCGAGCAATACTGTAAAATATAGCTTGTTCCTAAATTTGTTTGGCTTAAGTTCTTAATTTAGCTTTATTTTATTGCGGTAAGCTTAAAGCAATTACTCTTAACTAATAGCTTTAAATGTTTTTGTGACAGTAAGAGAATTAATGTTGCCATTATGAGTTTCTATTACAAGTGAAGTATTTAAAATAATTGTGTTAAATAGGTAAATCGATTTATTATAAAACTATTTTGGTGTCATAACTATAATTAAGTTTTGATTGAACTGAGGATTATTAGTTTCAGTTGCATGTTATTAAAAAATTAGGAATGCATAATTACGAACCCTGCTTGATACATTTTAAAGGCGGGATGCTGAATAGAGAGTCTAGCAAAAATGGCGTAATCAACTAACTCACATCAAGAGAGAACGCTATTATCGAGTTCCCCGACTATAAGATATCCCTTACTTCCATTAGTTGAAAATGAAACATTTTAACAATTTTCTGGCATATTGATAGAAATTGGAAAAAACAAAAAATGATAACCATTTCAATATTGTGGGCGAGATAGTTTTTGGGGGTTTGTGGGTGTTAGAGTGGGCGCGGAAAAACGTTTTTCCAGCTTTAAGCATTCTTGAGATCCTGGCGTTTATACGGACGATAGACGGTCTCGGATATTGCTCCTGATCAAAAATATATATGTAAATACTTTTCAACGAGACTAGCATACCCTTTCACTCCATGAGTAACGGGTATAATTATACAGGGAAAGCCGTTTATTCGGTAAATCACCTAACAATTATGTTATTTTTAAAAGTTGACTTCAATACGGTCATTACATTTTTAACCGATTTAAGTTAGAAATTAAGTTAAAAGATAAGTTTGTGGAATTTAGACATCGGATAAAAAAATAATAAATATTAATAATTTAAGAAATTCAATACTGTACTTCTAAACGTAAATAATTGATTAAGCTTACGAATTTAAAAACGATATTACTACAAAAAATTAAATATTGTGCCACATAAACTTTTAACTGGTTGTTGAAAATGTATATAAATATGACCTTATGACTTTGCACCCTAATATCTATCTGAGAGTAAGCACTTTCCGAAACGGTGCTTGTGGTTAATAGACTGTTTTCCAAGCATAGAGTACAGGTACACTCGGCAGCAACTTTTACCAACCGACTTAACAGGGGCGTCAAAAACTTACGCGCTTGCTTGTCTAAGACAGCGGGAGGTAGGGGTGGGGGAGTGGGCTATACTAACTCGCAGTACTGCCACACCACCCTCCCCAACCTTTACCCCCCTGCGAAATGCGCCACTGCAACGAGAGGAAAATGGGAAACATCGGAGAGCGTCAGCGAGAGAGAGCGGCGCAGTTGTTATCGCCGTTCCTTATCCTTATCCTGTGCACTTTCTTCCTTATCTCTCCCACTTTCCCCCGCCCTCCCTCGCCCACACTACTTTTCGTGTGAACGTCGGGTGCCCTTCGTGTCGCGACATTCGGCACTTCTAAAGAGGCAGTCGGCCAATGTGGCAGTCGGTTACTGGCTCGCAGGTTAGTCTTTCATTATCCGGCGTATGAGCGTGTAACGTTTTCTCCGTGATATCCACACGCAGCAGCGGTAAATACAACAACAACGAACGAGTTAACCAAAACAATAACAACAACAATAAAAGAGAACAGCGGCAAACGGTTTTTTCGCTGCGCTTCTCCTATTTTAAGTGCCGAGCGTTTTACTATTTTTACTACACAGCAAAACATACACAGATACACATATACACAAATATATGTATTTGTTGATGTGTGAGTTGTGCTTCAGTCAACAATAAAAACAAAAACAGTGTTAAAAGCTTCCATAAATTTCAAAATTAATTTAAGCGTAAAATTACATGAAGGAAAATGCCTAGAAAGTGCAGCTAAAAACCCACAGTGATGCTGTTGGAGAATCGAAACTAGGCTAAATATCTTTGCATACTTTTGGGAAAGTTGTGCGGCACACACACACACCCGTTCGTACACACAAACACACACACAGGACCTGCGCCTGCGGTCGCCGACTTTTGAACCTGGTTTCTGACCATTGACCGTTGACCACCGAAAGCGGTGCCGGGCGCCTCTTTTCACTTTTGGCAACGCGAACTGCAGCAGCATCTGCAAAAAATGCAACTGGAAAGGAAACTGTAAGAAAAGAAGAGGATGTGCACCAAAACGGCATAGACCAGCAAAACTGGCCAAAAGAGTTCAGAGCGGTGCGGTTCAACAGCCCCCGGGTGTTCGTGTCAAGCTCGAAATTCGCAAATTCGGCGTCAGCTTCGTGCATCTGTGTATCTGTATCTGGTGCATCTGTGTGCGGCCATTCTGCAGCTGCAGCTCTGCAGCGGCGAAAATTGTGTCAGCAGCATCGGCAGCGGATCCTGCAGTTCGCCACACTGGCGCCTCCATCTCCGATTGCCGGTAATGTATTCGTTTTAGACGTTTTAGCCGTTATACCCAAGCACGACTTAATCACTCATACGCCCCATGTGAAGTACCGTGCGGTATGGATTAGACATTACGCATACGCCCCGTGTGTGTGAGTATGAACAGTGCGGGCGGTCGACCGCGGTCTTACCTTGACAACGGACGGGGACAGTCCGTGACAATTGTCAGTTTGTTTTCCCATTTTCGTTTCGCTATCGATTAAGCCCTCTGGCCCCTCGTTCGCCCTTTGTCTGCGAATTAGCGACAACTTCTGGGCCGAGCAGCATATGGCTTTGTCCACCGTCTTTGTCTAACGCCTAATTGAGTCTTTTGCAAGACTCAAGAGACGAGCAGCACCGCAGAAGAAAAGAAAAGCAAATGGGGAGTCCAGTTGACATCGGCATAAGTCCGAATTTTAAATTCCCTTTGTGCCCAAGAAAGAACGTTTTAACGAGAAAGAAAGGTATAGTCCATATATTCAATATGGAAAATATTAAAGCATTTTTCCAAAGTGGGGCGATACAGATTCGGGAGGCTTGGGGGCGTTAGAGTAGGGGTGACAAACGCCTGAAACAAACTTGCACGAAGTATTTTAGAATTGGCATTCTTAAACATAACTTTTTAGCTCTTATCTCGGGAACTGATCTTGACGTTAATACGGATGGACGACAGGCAGACAGTAAGGACATTTGCAAAAAAATATAAGCTTAAGATTTCGGACAAAGCATTTGTGGGTTAAAAGTTATATGAATTATATTTCACTGTCTCGTATAAATACAATTTGTTTAATTTTATAAACACAGTTTGTTTAAACTGTAGGCACAGCTTAGAGTATCATGCCATCTTATAGGGTATCCATATAAAATAGGCAAGGAAAACAATCAACACGGAGACAACAATTAGAAAACGGAGCACTCGTACCTCCTGCCCAAGTCGTCAAACCCCTTGAGTTCTTTAGCGGTGGGTAAAAGCATTTTCCTTTGTCAATATCATGCAAGCTATTCGCTTCACTTGCCTTACATTTGCTTACCATTTCAGTTAGGGTTCACTTTTTCCTTTGAACAAATAAATAGCCATTTATTCATTCACTCGGTTATGGGGCTGCTTTTCACTGACCAATGAATAGAGGAAGTTGGCCCCATAAGTATTTGTCAATTGGCCAGAAGTGTCAATAAAACTCAGTTTGGTCTTTATATCTAATCAATCTGAATGGCAGCAATTAACTAGCTAATCAATCCAGTGCCAAAGCATCAGCATGACTCGAAGCACTCGAAATGCTCGATTTTCTGACTCTGATAAGAGGAATACATCGAGCAATTTAAAATTTAGTATGCAGCATATTTAGCGAAATGCAGAAAATCCAAATGAAACAAGCTTTTGGGAAATTCATTTAATTTATGGCTCCATCAATTAAAAGCAACAAACCACACAGCCAGCCCGCAGCAAAACTCTCAGATGAAAATTCAGCGCTTTAAAGGCTTAGAGAAAAGTGGCAAGCACTCAAAGGCTTACGCCATGCATACGTAGCAGCCGCAAACAGTGGCAGAAATCCTATTTTTTCGGTTTTTCGTGTGAGAAGCGAGCAACTTTTCTAACTAACAAAAAAAAAAAAACCGCGCACATGTGTTACACAAAAGAAACTCGAGGAAGAAAACTGCAAATAACAAGATTCGGTCATGTTTGATTCATGGAACCAGCAGAAAGTTCCAGCCCCTCACCCAATTGAACAACAATGGTGAAATAAAGTTACAGTTGCAGTGGCCACGGCAACTAGAAGCCAACATTTCGCACAATGGCGCAGAATCAACATCTTTAGCAGCTGCCGTGCTTCCTGAAAAAAAAGCCTCAAAAAGCACACTTTCAAGTGTAGAGTTTATGCAGGATTCCGCTGCAGCAGAGTTAAACATACATTCGTCTGACAGAAACAAATCTCTAGCTACGGGCCATAAATAAAAAAACGCATCCAGCTTCGCCTTGCACATTTTCTTGCTAGATTTACCGTGCATGTGGGCATCAAATTGCGCATACGCCCAGTAATCCGTCGAAATTGGCAGATCTGCAGACAATTTGATTAAGGCCAGCGAGCCATAAAGAACGTAGAGAAATACTGAAACAGGACTTACTTCTAAGCCATTCAAGTCGACCAAAAAAGCAAGCAGAGTTCTTTGAAGGAAAGAAAACGCAAAATACACGATTGCTCAGTTTCCCGGGGCCGGCAATTAAATTGTGATGGCAATGACGGCGGAGCCGGAGAATATGTATAAATTAAAAGAGATAAAAATTCCATAAAGACGACAAAAATCAAAGGGAATGAGGGAAAGGCGAGGCCAAAAATAAAGGAAAAACTCTGAAAAAGAGACGGAAAAATGGAGACAGAATCACAAAATGGCGGACACGGCGCTGACAGGCGAGTCTTAAGTCAGCTTTTGTGGCGAAACAAAAGACGCGCGAAAAGAACAGGATATTGGGATATCTAAATTACCGTTGTCACGCACCTAAGTTCGCACACACTCAGTCACACACATACAGACAGCAATGTTAAAACACACACTTACACAAGTAGACATCGAAATGTCGGCATTGTGTCAGCACGGAAACCAAAGAGAAAACCTTTCATTTAGCTTTTCTCCGCCCATTCAAATGGTCGAGTTCCATTGACTGCGCGAACAAAGGCCAAGGATATGATAATTTTCCGCTCAACAGACACAGAAATATCTACATGTGTGTGTGGATTCGGTTGTCGAAATAAATTGCCAAGAAATGAAATTGAAACGCTTTCAATTAACTCTTCACATGGGTAGCACTAAATTCTTGTCACATTAACTGGAGCTCGCATTCTGGTTTCAATTAGGTCGATGTGACGCTTGTTTGAAATATTCATCGAGGGCCCAGCCATCAAAGGGCATAATCAGGTGTGTTAAGGTAAATAATTTAAAAGTGATGGGGGCCTTGCTCCACAACGATACATGTCAGATATCAGTCACGCCAGAGGAATCTTCATCTGCCCTCGTTCGAACTTAATTTCCATTTGAATTTTCCCCATTCATTAAGGTCCGTATCTTGCCGTCTCACCCATCTCTCTGCATCGCTCTGCCCTCTCACTCTATTACAATTGGGCCAAAACTAGACAGCCACACTAGAAAAATATATTTTGTGAATTTTGTGTTAAGAACATATTTTTAAAATGAATTATGCTTATTGATCATATAAACTACAGCCAGAGATCAATGCATTAAATATTTAAGCCTGTTTTAAAGTGGGTTTTAAAAGTGGAACTAGCCTTTCCGGCATTCCAGGAAGTATAAACTATTTATGTTGAATTTATGAAGAAGTGTGCTTGTTTATCAAATTGATTTTGCCCCTTATGGCATATATGTACGTAGTAAGCTAGGGTGCGCCATTTTGGCTCTGTTTGTCGGCATCCTAATGGATTTCCGAGGTCGATGCATAACAATTTGTTTGTGGGCCGAAACTGTTGCTCCGGCCGGAAAGTTTGCCACACGATTATTAAGATGATAACGGTCGATGATGGCGATGGGATAATGCGACTTTTTCCAGGGATTTAAAGGCAGCCAGCACCATCGTTGGCTTTTTCATGCCCAAGCAAGCACACAAATTATATGACAATGGGATGACTGTATAGTGCTAATCGGCTATGAGGATCAACGGTCTGTCCCGCAAATCAGCATTGAATCATTGGGGTAAACAAAAAAAACGAAGAACTAAAATCACTTGGCCCAATGTTTGCTCTGCTGATTGCCACGACTTAATCAAGCTATCTGCGTCAGCATTTTCAAACATTCAAAGATTGATTGATGCACTGACTGGTGGCTACTTTTTCCCGCCCGAGGAAACACCTGGTCAACTAGTAAGCCATCCATCAGGTATCATCATCTTCGTGGAACTGACGAACCTGCTGCTGACACACGGTAAATTGTCGGGTCCAGTCGCAACTCTTTAGCAAACACAACTGGCATTCTTGTTTCAGTTAAAGTTTTTCCAAAAGCTGGGTGGTGGTGGGGGTGTTGGTGGGGACAACCCCTGCGGAAGCAAAAGTTGGGTAGCAAATAGCTTGGGCTAACCACCCACCCACTTGATATGGCAATGGCGAACAACTTTAACAACGCTATCTAAACCAACTTTGGCATGTCAGGGCCTCGATTCCTCCGCATTCGAGTGAAAACTGGTTTGGGGTTGGAAAATCAATAGGAGCAGTGCGACA
This sequence comes from Drosophila yakuba, assembly GCF_016746365.2. Classification (NCBI taxonomy): domain Eukaryota; kingdom Metazoa; phylum Arthropoda; class Insecta; order Diptera; family Drosophilidae; genus Drosophila; species Drosophila yakuba. The sequence continues at coordinate 7,487,566 of NC_052530.2, forward strand.
TACACACGCATATGTTTATACCGCACGCAGCTGCTTTCCCCATTTTCCACTTCCCAACTCCATCTGCTTTCCCTGCAGTCCGTAAATCATGGCCAGCAAGTGATAATAACCTGCCCGAAAACTAGACTATTTGACACTGCCACCGAACACCGCGATTATTCATTGAAAGTGAGCTTATCGCACGGAGTACTATTTTAAGCTTGACAAGCAGTAAAGAAAACTTTAGAAACCATGGAAAGTAGTGTAAGCAGTATACTTGTGTATTCCATACTCGTACATATATCTTCCCACTTAATGGGGCTTGTTTTTAGAGAATTGTTAATTATAATTTATGATCAAGTTTTTGTCAGGGACTTGCTATTGTGGAAGACAACTGGCATTAACATTCAGCCAGATGACTTCATGGTTGCTCCCTATAAGAAAATACTATTACTCTGAGCAAGACGTGACTAATGTGTGTACCAACGTCCTCGAGTTGTTTCCTCCAGAAGAGGAGAGAGGAGGAAATCCTCTAATGACCTTTTCTGCGTGTATTTCTAGTGCAGATAAACGTTTGTACCACTACCATAGTGCAATACAAATGGCAAATGGCATCCCCATCCTCGGTGGCATCCTGACATTTAAGGTTGATGTGATTTGAAATCAAATCAATGTCAATGCCAGCGCGCGATGCTTTGATATGCGTTGCTGGCCTTGATTGCGCTGCCTGATTGCCATTGACCAGTGATGTGAGTCCTTCTAGGCAGATATGGAAGTGCATAATTGACAGACCAGGAGGAATCTATCCGCCTCACCCTAGACGCACACACACAAAGCCGAGCCACGAGATAGGAATGTGTAGCCTACTTTCAGGCACGCAGCCTAAAAGCCTGTTTCCGCTGATTCGAGAATTGGCGCCTTGTTGCGTCCGTTTCGCAGTCAAGTGGCAAACACACGCCCAAGCACTTTTGTTCAGACACTCAGGGAAAGATATAAGGATATACAGAGGTAAAATTAAATGATGTATATCTTGAATGTTAGATTATACATCGTCTTGCGTTTTGAAAGGATTCGTTCTTCGATACAAATTGCCCATATACATATGTAATTAATAATCAAATATCAAAAAGTTTCGAAGCAATTCCATTGAAAAGGATAAAAGCTGTAAGTTTAATGTGTAATTAAACGGTGTCATGGACTACTTTTATAGAAATTATATCTCCGTATTTTTCCAAAGTGCTGAGACATTCGCTAAGCGCCCGACTATTTAAATCTTAGCCGAGAGCTTTGTGCTCGGATTTGTGTGCGTAACTTTGTAAATGTGTGATAGACAGTTATAAATAAATAAGAATGCTCGAAACTCATACACCCGCACACATCCTTGCAGCAAGAGGAATAAAAAAGGGATATTGTTAAATAATAAACAGTTTACGCTCTGACAACACACAACAGGCGTGAAAATGGAGGGCGGTGGGGCGTGGCCGTTGGACTGTCAACACACAATGATACACATCTGCAACCCGGACATCCACTCACTCACACATCTGCAGCAGATAAGGACCCTCTCACACATACCATACCACACTCCACACACAAGTTCTGTGACAAGAAGGCATTTCAAATCGACGATTCGCATAACGACCGTCATCAAACTTGTTGTAATAACGTCGCAGCTACAGCAACAAGGACAATATCAAAATGTCGCCAATAACCGGGGGGTTTACGGGCTAAAATATGCTGACATCGCCAACTGTTCCCAATCGGTCCCGTATTAAACATGTCATTTTACGTCCCAGGACTCGAACATGTAACAGTGAACAGTGAGCTCTGAACACCGAAACCTAGCAGACATTCTCTTGTTAGCATAACGAATCTAAATACCTTTGTCACGGAAGCCTGACAAATCTAGAGCCTGAAACAAAGCCCCCACAAAGGACATCACAAACTATGTCAAACCTTATCTGCTTGGCAATGAAATCACCGGCACTCAGGGGGGTTTCTTGTGGAAAGCGATTTATGAATTAGGTAAAGTGTGCAAAAACATTCACTCAGTTAGGTAGATTTCGCCTGATTTGAGATTTCACGAAAAGACTTTAATTCTCGGTGAAAGTGTCAGGTGTTTTTCCCCAGTGACTTGTGCGTTTACCTATTGTGGGAACTTTTGGCTTTTGCCAACTATTTAACTCAGTTACTTTCTGTTTAATCGCAAACCTAATCTAAGGCATAAGCATATTTTGAGTTTGCATCATTAAGACAATGACGCAATAGTTGCTATTAGGCAGTGCTCAATATTACCGGATCGCATAACACCGCGAACCAGAAAGCGAGAATATCAAGATCTTGAGTGGCTATCAGGAATGGTCGCACAAACGTAATTGCCCCTACTTATCGCCAGTGGTTCGGGACCCTCCATTATATATCTCCCTATCGAGTCTCAGTATCTAAGGCCGCTCCGTGCGTCATATATGTGCACATATACATCTACACGATCTCCGGGGATAGAAACGGGGCCAGTTGATAGCGGCGGCTGCCAAAGTGGCGATTTGATTAGACGACACGCGAATGCTCTGATTTATACTTCACGAAAATCAAATTCGAAACAGAGCTAACGATTTACCCAAGAGTCAAACACCGAAAGTACCGAAACCGTATCCACAGGTAAGTGCGTTCCACCCCCATCACTCGACGGCCAGCAACCCACGCATCCCGTTATCTCACTAGTACTGCGCACCTGGCTGAGCGGCAGTACGGCGGCCCAGTTGCTTGCCAGGAAGCGAACCCACCCGACGGGCGGGAGAAACTATGCATTGTCACGCCTGAGACAAACGGCAGGGCTATCTAGTACATCATCCACTCTTGAGACTTCAGCGTTCGGTTTCCTGTCAAGTCCCACTTCCAAGTCAAGTCTCACTTCCATCATCCGCATCTCCGCCAGCACAGAGTATAGAGTCAATCCCATCCCGGAGTAAGTATCCCTGGCGTAAAATCCCACAGCATTTCGCTTTTATTATTTAAGGCGAAAATGAGATGTCTAAGACTATTTAAAGTGGCAGTCAAAAAGAGTAGCATTCTAAATTTCAAACTTTTCGTGTTTAAAAATTCTATTGTGAAACCATAAAAGTGAAACTTCTCTGAAGCGAATTCTTATACTGCAGCGATATCAAGTTGTGTTTCTATATCTGTGTTGCGCTAAACCCATGCCCAAATTTTGGTAGAATTCAGCTCCCAAGCTAAAGACGTGTTCAGAAATAGTGTTACTAAGCTAAAAATCACTAAATTCAATTGATATTATGGTAAATAATGCTAATTTATTTCTATTAATTAAGATCTCTAGTTAAAACAATATATCAAAGAGTTAACTTTAATCGGTAAATTCTACATTGGTTTGAAGAAAGCTCTTTTTGACAAACTCGTGCACAATGATATGTTCAGGCCAAAATCCCGGATTTAAAATCATGTAATATATGGAATCGGGCGCCATCACTTTAAACGATGCAATTTTTCGTCTTTGCTTATTATATATTTTTCTGACGATGATGTCATCGGGATTCGGATAAAAGAGTTTGGCAATAATGTAGTGCTTAAGGGCATCTTCAGTAGTTGAAGTTATAAGCCTAGATACGAACACAGCCTTCATTGGAGGAACAGCTTTAAGAATATCCGGATTGGGTTGTAGCGGTAGTACCACTGGAGCCGCATTATGATGCCATATTTTCACTAGGTGCATACCCGTAGCATTGTGTATAAAATTAGATGACTTGTAATCTTCTACTTCTTTATCGTCATTAGTATCCGCGAAAGTGGGTGGTGGGATTTTACAGGGGTTAGAGCTTAAGGCACCGTCCTTAGCTGGCAGTTGAGGGTCTACTATTAAGTAATAATAAAAGATAAATTAAGAAGATTGAATAATGGGAGGGTTAAGTTTTGAGGCTTACGAGATGTAAGATGCGATTCCAGCTTCGCCAACTTGTCATGCACGGCTCTAATTTCCTTAAAGAGTTCGGTAATTTCCGTACGCGTTTGCTTCATAAATCTTCCCATCTGAGATTTGATCACTCTGCAGTTTTCACAGGTCCACTTGAGTCCACTTCTTTCTTCAATCATTTCCACTACACTGTCAGTTATGCCCGCGCACTTAGCATGGGCATATTCGTCACACAACCAGCACCTCACATGCTCGTCATTGGAAATCGAATTGTTTAGTTCGCAGCCTTCAATACAGCAAATCAACATTTCCAAAGCTATGTAGGCAAGTGTACAAAGCAAGCAAACCAATGACTAATACCACCAGTCTGGTTGGGTGCACAATAAGTGGAAGAGATAACTGTACGCGACACTCCAAAACTTAAATAATTTGTAGCACAATAATATTAAACAACTATCACCGACCACCAACGCCTTGCTCGAAGTTATACAGCAAATAAATGCGATAAATTTCAACCGAATTAAATAAGAATTATAAATCTCCAAGCTTTCGGAGCACTGATTATGTGCGTGAATATGTTTCGAGGTTCAAGTGACGAATGAAGACGTTTTCTTTTTTGTCAATATTGGGGGAAGAAACCTCCAAACTGCCAACTTAATCGTTACTTTAACAATCTAAGTTGAATGACACTTTACCAGTACAAAAACATAGAATTCAGAATTTAAGCAGAAACTTGTTTAAACTAGTACCGAAAGGCATATTCCGTAGTTTTTAGATAAGATTGTGTTGGGAAAAGAAACCAAAACTCATCGCACAGGCATACAATTCAAAATACTATTTGTTTAAATTCGTACCGAAAAACTTCACCTGGTGTGCTAGTATTTTGGTCGTATACGTACATTCATGACGCTATGTGGGAATATAAAAAAAATCACACGGAAAGACGATTAGATGGGAGACGGAAAAATGCGAATGAATGATGTGTGGCCACCTAGCATATATGTATAGTCTATCCTCATGATTTTCTGTAATCCTCACATATCTGCCCGGCATATTGCTATTGGCTCTCTACCATCGCATCGTCTTTTGTTCGCGGGGAAAGTGCTTTTGAAATGAAGAGCCACTCGGCCAACAAAATTAGCACAATATTTGCATGGCTACCGAATGATTGCCTGCATTTTGTAAGACTAAGCTGAATATCACAGACAATAACAACAAACCCATGAGCAAATAACAAATCAAAATTATAGGGCAGCGAGTGAAAGGTGGGGGAAATCAAATGATAGAGAGCTTGCAACGCAAGCGAGGTTTAATATTAAAAGGGGGAATCATCACACGCATAAGGTTATATGACCATTTAGATACTAAACAGTCATTCATTTGTTGAAGGCTGTTTAAATTTGGATTAACTACAGAGCCACATTAAATGAGATTTATTAGTAGAATTTATGTACTTCTCTATTCGGAGCATTAGATAAGATCGACTTTTTTATCTGTGTCAGTAATTGCAAAATGGGGTTCTATTCCAGAGGGTAAATAGTACATTAGGAGAGGGTTGGGGCATTGAGCAGTAAAGCTGCGGAAATTTATTTCCACAATAATTAAAAATACACTTATATGCTCTTTGAAGAAATCTCCTTTCCCATTTAGTTATTATCAATCACATTTCAACGCTACAGCTGTGGCGATAGCTCCCGTTTCTGTTTTTTGCCACATTTTCGTGTCTGAGTTCGCCCGATTTTCCAACGCATGTAGGTGGATGGGGAAAGCGAAAAGAGCCGAGCAGAGAACAAAAGCAAGTCCGTGCCCGTGCCCACCAAATAATTATGAACCGGGGGACACAGAGAAAATGAGCATGGCAGAGATATACCGACAGATGAGGGAAAAGCAGGGGGCAGACAGACAGGTGGTAATATGGGGATTCTGGCGGTGGATTTAGTCGTGCCTGGGCTGCCAAATGCGATTGCGAGTCGCGAAAAAATGGAATCCCAAATCTGTGCCAGCTGACGAACGACTGAACTTGGCGGTCTCTACATGAAAACATCTGTACCGGGAATTAATTAACAGTCAATTAGATTTTGTGTTTGATTTACTAGACGATCTCAAGCGGGACTGTTCCTTGAACTTGGTGGCACACCGAAAAATTGGATCCACTCGAATCCGTCGAAAAACGTATGTATGTTTGCATGTAAATATATATATGTATACAACGGTACAGCGCCAACGCAACGTAAACAAAATGCCCCTCCGTTTAACCCGCTCAGTTTGCCCATTCTCATTTCCACACTGAGAAAAAACCGACGAATAGACGTTGCCACGTCTATTTTCGAAAATTAAAACAATATAAATGATTGGATATCAAGTGTTTGAAATTGAAGAGCAAATAGTTACCCCTATGATAAAAGCGTTTATCCTTTCAGGATCTCTAGTCTAGTTCATCAGCCATATATGTATGTATGTATGCCCCTCTATCCGTCCGTATGAACATCAAGATCTCGGGAACTAGATCTTAAGTACCTCACACTTCCCCACTTCTTTTAATTAAAGGGTATCTTATGGTCGCGGCCCGTGAGCACAGCGATCCCCTTTTTGTTTTTCTGCGTGTATTTCTATTCGCATTCCCACGTTCATACTCTTTCATATTCGCTCAGTCGCATTCTCAGTCGCAGTCCTTGGCAAAACGCGGCGCGTTCGATCGCCAGACGATTATATTATTTTTTGTTTGCGCTAAATTTAAAAATCCACGTTAATTTTAGTGTTTCGGCCTTTAACGAGCATAAAGGCTGCGTGAAAGATCGCGGTTCGATCCGTTTGGTAAGCGGGGATATGTAAGCAAGCGCTTTTGGCCCGGGAGCAAAGTTTTTAATTAATTTGCAATCTCTTCACCCGACGTGCAACAGTTTTCCAATAATGGCCAAATGCAATTTACCGCCGGAATAAAATGGAATAAGACGGGGAGCGGGGCATGTAGAGCGCCTGCCCAGCATATGTTCCGTGCTCCCTGGGGCGTCTCATCCCCATTGTCTCATCCTCATTTACTATGTCCGCTTTCTCCATATTCCCAGCTGCTCTCCGTCTCCCTCGCACGCCATCAGTCTGTCCCGCTCTTTGTCTATCTATCTATATCGAATGCTGCTGCTGTCGGCTCTTGTTGTAATTGCTAAATTAATGCAAGCGCTGATGATTATCTTAGCCCCTGCGCCAGAAACGGTGGGGCATATTGATTTATTGGATTTCGAAGCCAGCGACAAAGTGTTCTGCCATCCGAATGGGTGTGTGATCCAAATGTGCATATTAAATAAAGAAATACTTGAGCTATAAATACACCAGAACTTTCACTGCAAGTGCTAGCCGGGCGAACTCCAGATAAAGGGTTGTAGAGTTAGAAGTATCCCCTCTAAAGGGGAACTCATGTTTTTTGTAAACAGGCCGTACACACATAAGAGTTTCATAAGTATAAATAGGTATAAATTCAAGGTTAGCATTAATCTTTCCTTTTTAATATTACTGAAAGAACCCATTCAGTTTCTATAGGTAAATGAATCCATAACCAATATTAAAGAGCACGTTGCAAACATGGAGATGTTTGACTGCGTGATATTCGATGTTATAAAACTTTGTTTCCCCCTTTTGGGGGGAACTGTCAACAGTTTTTATCTGCCAGTGTGCATTTCATTCGTATTCGCATTTCCGCCTTTTTCTTTGGTCTGTCTTGTCAGTTAGTCACTTGTTTGCTTTTTATTGCCATCCAAACGTTAATGCGCTGGTTTCTGTGTCTGTTTCTGGTTCCTGGTATTGACATTGGCGAAATATGTGCAAACATATGTGCATATAGAATATCGATCTTGGCCAGCCCCATTTCTCGGCATTTTGCGCTCTCTTTCGGCTTACAATTCAATCTGCAACAAGCTTTCTGCAGCTGAAATTCATCTCGGTCTGTTTTTCAGTTCCTCGGAAAATGAACTTTGTTTGCATTTAGTTTGCGTCTGCTCTGGCCGATTTTATAGCTACACTTTTGTTTATGTTTTATGCTGTCTATTTACGCATTTAATTTCGTTTTCGTGTAAATACACAAAACAGCTGAATAGAGAATGTCTGGCAAGGCTCAAAGAAAAGCTGCACCCGCCTCCACCAAAAATACGGACTCTAATTAATTTTAGTTTCCATCACTTTGGAAGATTGTTTCGTGAGTACGAGAAATTTTGTAAACTTGTGCACTTTTCTGTTGGAGAATGTGGTATTAAATTTGTTAACAGCGCTCTAAAATTTATTTTACTTTTCTTGTAATTTATTCATAGTACCTTATAGTCATGTTGTACTATTTCCCAAAACTTGAACTTGTAGAACAATTATTTGTTGATGGTAAATTAATTGTGAGTCTGTAATTTAATTTACCATGCAACATATACATATTTAGAAAATATTAAAGCATTTTATTTCCTGGTACATTCCAGATGCTGTATACATATGCCTTCAGATTTTGTTTGCGAACTAGTAGAAGTGCTTCTGAAGGCACTATTCTTTTGTAGAGCTTTTTAAGGGGTATTTTAAAGATTTCCCAATTTATTGCACCACCCCAATGAGACACCCCGCTTGGCGATCTGGGCGGGCTCTTCTGTTCTAGCGACTATTTGCGGGCTTTCGCAACCTTCGCAGTGGCAATGCGCTCCGCTCGGCGACACACTCGTGATGCAAGGCACCCGAAATAAATGTCCGAGAATAGGAACCGCACTGTTAGTGGCGGCCAGTCAACTACCAACTAACTAATATATGCCTTCCCTTCCGCTCTTTTCCCTCAGGTGCAGCGGCCCAACTGCGTCAGAGTGTTGAACGTGCCATTGCGAGAATGCCTTCTCGCGGTCCCACGTCATAGTTACCATCATTAGCACCGGGCCACCAAGACATTGGCAACTTGCAACTAGCAACTAGCAGCACTCCCATCAGCAACACTTATTGCAACTGAAGCAGCAACTAGCAACAGCAACAGTAACAAGCAGCAGCAACTAGCGACTGCAACAGCACAAATCACAGCCAAATCGAACGCAACAAAGCTTCCAGAGACAGGCCAACGGGACAGCGAGTGCCCGAATCACTTCCAGGATAAGAAGAAGCCATCCTAGTCAGTAACCAGCCATGCAGTTGCTCCTCAAGTCGATATTCACCTGCGCACTATTCGTGATCTTTGTGTACGCCACCGCCCAGTCACTGCTCAAAGTCCAGGAGACTGACGCGCGGAGGGCGTACCTCAATGTTACCTCCTCCAGCAGCACTAATCTCAGCCAGGACGATGGGCACTTCCTCAGCCGGCGGCTGAGACAGGCCACCCATGGCGAGGAGGGCGATGAGGGGGCGCCCTCCCAGATGGAGGACGAGACTAGACAAATGACTAAGATCCATGGGGATGCACCGGACGTGGAGGAGCTGCGCGAATGCAACGAAGGTCTCGTCCTACCTCTCTGGATGCCGCAGCGCAACATTTCGGTGGGTGACCGCCTCGTCCGCGGCTTTGTCTACTTTGTTCTACTGATATACCTGTTTGTGGGTGTGTCCATCATTGCGGATCGCTTCATGGCCGCCATAGAGGCCATCACATCGATTGAACGGGCTGTGGTGGTCAAGGGACCCAACAACACCAAGCAGGTGATGCACGTGCGCATCTGGAACGAAACGGTGGCCAATCTAACGCTAATGGCCCTCGGATCAAGTGCCCCCGAGATCCTGCTCTCGGTTATTGAGATATATGCGAAGGACTTTGAGAGCGGTGACCTGGGACCCGGCACCATCGTAGGATCTGCTGCATACAACCTGTTTATGATTATCGCCGTATGCATGATTTGGATTCCGGCGGGTGAAGTACGGAGGATCCGGCATCTGCGGGTCTTCTTCGTTACCGCCCTCTTCTCGGTCTTCGCCTATGTGTGGCTGTGGCTCATCCTATCCGTGTTCACGCCCGGCGTGATCCTGGTCTGGGAGGCGATCGTGACCTTGCTATTCTTCCCGCTGACCGTGCTGTGGGCCTACATCGCCGAGCGGCGTCTTCTGGTCTACAAATACATGGACAAGAACTACCGGGTCAACAAGCGCGGCACCGTGGTAGCCGGCGAGCACGACCAGGTGGAGATGGATGCGGAGAAGGGCCCCAAACACCCAATGGTCACATCCGCGCGCGGAAACGACGCCGAGGCCTTCGACGAGGCCCGTCGCGAGTACATCAGTTTGCTGACGGAGCTGCGCCAGAAGTACCCCGACGCCGATCTCGAGCAGCTGGAGATGATGGCCCAGGAGCAAGTGCTCGCGCGGAGCAGCAAGTCACGCGCCTTCTACCGCATCCAGGCCACCCGCAAGATGGTCGGCAGCGGCAACCTGATGCGCAAGATCCAGGAACGCGCTCACAGCGATCTCACCGAGGTCAAAGCCCAGCTGCATGCGGGCGACGACGAGGAGGCGGACGATCGCACCCGGATGTACTTCGAGCCGGGTCACTACACCGTCATGGAGAACTGCGGCGAGTTCGAGGTGCGCGTGGTGCGCCGAGGCGACATCTCCACCTACGCCAGCGTGGAGTTCGAAACGCAGGACGGCACCGCCTCCGCCGGAACCGATTTCGTCGGACGGAAGGGATTGCTAAGCTTCCCGCCAGGCGTCGATGAGCAGCGCTTCCGCATCGAGGTGATCGACGATGACGTATTTGAGGAGGACGAGTGCTTCTACATCCGTCTCTTTAATCCCTCCGAGGGCGTAAAGCTCGCCGTGCCGATGATCGCCACCGTCATGATCCTGGACGACGACCACGCGGGCATCTTTGCCTTCACGGACTCCGTATTCGAGATCACCGAGTCCGTCGGCCGGTTCGAGCTGAAGGTGATGCGCTACTCCGGCGCCCGCGGCACTGTTATAGTGCCCTACTGGACGGAGAACGACACGGCCACCGAATCCAAGGACTACGAGGGGGCCCGCGGCGAGCTCATCTTCGAAAACAATGAATCCGAGTGAGTTCAAATGTTTCATTAACTATTAACCAGTTGGCATATTTCTGCATCAACTAATTGAATTCTACATAAGCCATTGCCCTACTTAATTGGCTAAATGAAGAGTTTTAGAAGTTTCGATAGAATGGAAGTTATTGAATTGCCACTGAACTAGGCAGTTTTTAAACGATCCCCTTTTAACATATATGTGAGTTACGAAAATACTACCAAATTGGTAGTGAATTGCATCTTTAAAGAGATTTTGAATATCATAATTTGCTTAAACTCAGATGAATGAAATTAGGCATATTACGTAAGGACTTGGCAAGTTAAAGCCAGTTATAAGCAATTTAAAAATCAGAACTAAACACTCAGCAAAAATGATCCTGTTGCGGCTAAACAACCAAAGTTTCTCGCCCCTTTGTTATTTGGTTGACCCACATAAGGCTAAACCACCTAGATATCATTAGTTTTCGCTGGAAACTCCGGGTTAAGTTGTGCCTACACTTGCATGCATCGATTCCCGGATTGCGCCCCCCTCGATTCCGGCCGTGTATATCCTGACCCCCGATGTCACGCAATGCGAGCTCCCAGCGGAGTATTTCGGCAAACTCGCAATTTCCGCTCTGGGAATAGACAGGCGGCGGGATGTGCGTGAGGCAGTGCGCCGCGAGTCGATTAAAGTTGGAATAATTGGGGCTTTTCATTGCCGCACCAGCTGGCAGATGATGGCATTGCCATTGCCATTGGCCAGGAGCGAGTTGGAGTTGGTATCCTGGGAACTCTCAACCCCAAACTCCCACCGTGAATCCATTATAATCCGGTGAATGTGTGTGCATGGGAGTATCCTGCTGTGTGCCCCTGGCCCAATTGTCCTGGCTGCGTGCTGGGTGACAACGCCAGACACCCAAACTTCCCCTCCAGACATTAACACCCGGCTCGAAGCCCAGAAAACTGCAATTAATTTTGCAAAATTTATTCATTTTGACAAACATTTGGCAGACGACAGCCGCAGTCAGTTAACTGCGTTTGCATATGTTTTTGCGGCTTTCATGGCCATGTCCGAAATGTCGGGCAACAAGAAACACGCAACATGGCCATATCCACATCAAAATCCCCATATACTCGTATGTAGGTCGAGGGTGGCTTTTTAAGATGATTTATGGCCCGAGAAATTGGCCAGCATATCCTGGAAATTAGTCTGGCCAAAAATCTGGGGACATGGCTTCAATTTAATGGGAACCAATCATGACTTACTGGCTTAATTAACGCATAAACCTTTCACCCTGGCATATATGATAAATATCGAAGCGGTATTTCAAACATAAATATTTGTCTAATGCACTAAAAAGGTGTCTTTAAAAATATTTATGAATACATTTTGAAACTTGTATGTTATTGTGGCTTCTGAAACAAGTTTTATACTCTGCAAGACGTCGGCTGTTTAGCTACTCACACTTTCCACTTTCCAACAAAAACTAATTTATAATTATTTGCAAATGTCTGTACCTAATGCTTATTATATGAAGCGCTTACCCCGGGGCAAATGTCGTCTGTATGTTATTCCTTAGACTCCGCTGCACAAAGCCTCATTTATGGCTGTCCCTGGCTGTCCTGGTTTTCTGCACTCCCCAGGGCTGTTTCGCGTAAAATTGTTTCGAACACGTCGCCACAGACACAACATGAATTTTTGAGGGTCTTGCATTATTAAGTGGCAACGAAAGCGGGCGGACAATTAGGGGGCGAGGCACGTTGAACGTCAGCGGGGGAAAACTTACAGGAATTAAGTGGCAACAACGATGACGTGCAACGTGCGAGGATGTACAAGGATGTGTTCTGGTGTCCTGGTGTCCCGGTGAAACGCTCCCAAAGTGCTCGTTAGACTGCTCCGGAGTTGGCTAGTCAGTGCTCAAGCCGTTTTCCCATTTGCGACGACAGTTGGAATGCTTTTTAATGTTTGTTTTCCGATTGGATGGATGCAATTGCTGGGGCTCCACTTTATTCGCAATTATTTGCCAACATCTAAAACGCTTCATTGTCGCCAGAGCCCGAATAAATTTTCTGAGCAAGTGCACGTCCTGGCGATCCTTGCGGCCCTTTTGTGGCTTTTACAGCCACTCAAGTTGAATGCCTTGCGGTGCCGTTCGTAATAATGTTTGCTTTAATGTTACCAGTTTCGCTGGCAACTTGCCAGCCAAGTAACCCCAACAATCCCGACCGACTGCCAGCTGAACTCCTGCACATCGATGACGATCTCAGGGGCATCTTCTTTGCCCCTGTCACTTAAATGAGCAGTTGCCATATACTAGCTGCCACAATTAAGGCGATTTTTATGTATTTTTAACTGGCTATTAAAGAGCGGTTCCCTTTAAGTTACCCAAAACCATTCGAGCAGCTAAATTACATCGCTGGAAAATCTACTTTGAAGTCGATGCGTGCGCCTCTGTGGCTGCAATAAATTTTAGTTTTTTCCTGCTCTTAATTTAATGAAAATCAAATTCAGTCCCTGCGAACCTCACATCGGCAGACATACGTATATACATGTTGATATAGCCATAGTATCCAGACTTTTGCCAGCTTTCAGGCAGCGGAAATGCGCAACAGCAGCAGCTATGTTGAGCCGCTCGTCATAAAAAACAAAAAGAGCACCAGAAGCAGCCGTCGTAGTCAGCAATGCCATTAAATTCCCCAACGAAACTGAAAAAATGGAGAAAAAGTAGGTGGGCTGGGCTACAAAGTGCCAACACTGTTGCATAAATTTGTATAATCTGCTGGGCTCCGAAGTGGGCACACTTGGATTGAGTTATAGGACCTTAAATAACCGACTCTTGCAGTGCGCAACAAGTATTTAAAAAAAAAGCCGAAAGTCATAGTCTTCTTTTCTGGGCCGCATTCAAGATAAGGCCCCCGGGAAGAAGCGGCGTTTCCATTAGTTAAAACAGACAGGTTTTTGCAGACAACTTTTACTGTGCGTGGCATTTGTTAATTAGCCACAAATTAGGTGGCTTGCCACATGGCCTAAATGCTGCTCCCCAGAGAAAAACAGAGGCGCATTAAAGATTCTCTTTTGGGCGACTTCAAGTTATCCAGTTCACCCTCGACTTGGCCAGGTTGTTGCAGACAATCCTGGTTAAGCACCGCAAATGTGGGCTTTGAGCACATAAAAGTCAAACATAAAGTATGCGAGAAGCAACGGAGCTAAGAGAAAATATTTTATTAAGCACACATAATCTAAAATTGAAATTTATGCCATTGTGGAAGCTGGAATCCAACCAACTTACAAGCTAGCATCGTCCTGTGCGGCTTTTGCTAGCATTCCCTGTGGCCGGCGGGGCATTTCCCGGAACGAGCCCGCTGCCTAACTGACTGACAAGAAAGCGGGGTCTACCTTCAAGTGGTTGTCTTCGTCCATCCACTGCCAACCTGGGAACTCGATCCGCACGGAGCTCATACCTTGTTGGTATATCGCTAGACAAGATATATCTATATTAGGGTGATTCCTAAAAGGAATGATGTTGGTTTTATACAGAAAATTGCAAAATTGGATACATCAGTTAAGCCCAGCAGCTAACGTAAGTTAAAATTTGTACCTACAATTATAAGAATTATATTAGAAGCATAACTTTGCTAGTTACTTATAGGAAATTGGCTCTACAAACAGAAACAAATACAGCAAGTGGGCATGTGTGCCCTTTTAAACACGCCGCCAACACGCAAAAGTCCTACATAAGTCCAACACGTCCTACATAATTTTCCCTGTCGAGCCAAATGGCTGTGGGTATCTAAAAGCGTATCTACTATTCGATCGGGCTAAGTGAGTGGGCCAAAGTTTCTTATTTGCCATTCAATTTACTTTGGTTTCTGGGTTTCTGTGCTAGACGGGATCTCTGCTCCTCCTCTCTCGGCGCACAAATTTGCGAAGGAAGGAGCAGACAGCAAGTCGTCCGTCCGCAGGTCCTGGCCAATGTCAATTGGTTGTTTTTGCCATTGCCGCTGATTCTTGGGTAGCCTGGGCATCTCATGTTTATCTGGATGTCGTTAGCATGAGCTGAGCCTTCTGGGCTCGTCCCAGATTCCCTGCTTCATCGGGTCCCTTTATTTAGATTACTTCTGTTACTCCTGTTTTCATTTGCCTCGTGGTTATCGTTATTATTATGACATCAATGGGAGCAACAGGGTCTGGCTAACTTAATCATCACCATAGGCAGAATGAACGTTCTCCAGGACCATCTCTTGCTCAAAGGGGTATAGGGTTACTCCAAAGACGCTTCTACACCATCCCAACCATAAGCCTTGGTAACATCCTTTTGAGCCCGATACAAAACTCTTTAAACCGCCAAGACAGAGTAATAAAATTGCGCTTTACTTCAGTAATTGCTGCCCAAATTAAATAGAACAACCTCTCACCTAGGAAAACTTTTCTAATAAGAGAAAGTAACGCCTAAGCGACGTTAAATTTGGAAAGCAATTTCGCTGACTTAAGTGCTTTCGCCGGCGTCAATTAAAAAATGTTTATTTTTGCCAAATGCCAAATGAAGGTTAAGCATGTTTATTTCCGAGTTTAATCGGAAGAAGACCTTAGTACTGAAAATTTCTTGGAAAATCTTTACTATCGACCCTGCAGCTTTACAAGTGCAAATGTCAGCTAAACCAGGTGCTGCATGCAACTGTGCAGTGTGCTGTAACATCTAAATCTGCGCCTGATTTATGTATGCCAGTAAACAACTCAATAAAGCCGAAGTCAGCTGAAAGTGACAGGGCAGCTCAGACAAATGATGGAAAGCACACAAAGCACACAGGCAATGTCAAAGGTCACAAACACAGACCTTTCCCCCAACTGGGAAAAACCACCCACACATGTCACGACCGATTGTGGGATATGTTTACAGGCACTTTGATCTCTTACTCGTTGGTTTCTTCATAAAAACGTCACCTAAATTTGACTCACGGCTGTAAGCGAAGAAAATGTCGAGAATATTTGGCGGACGAAAGGCACGTTGAAGACCCAAGGCGACCTGTCGCCCAGCTAATTATGGATTCCAAGGACTGTGGGGCCATTAAAAATTACCCATCACGAAGGAGAGGGGAGTAGTATCCTTCCTGCAAAGAACTCAATTACCGCTGCTCCTTTCTAAAGTGCAACATGTAGCCCGTAATGGTGGGGAAATACATTTGTTTTAATTATGTTGAGTATGGCCAACAAATTTACTTGATACCTAGGTAAAAAGGTTCGGTACTGCAAGATTAGGGAAAGGTGAATGGTGAATTTATTATTCTGCACCCGAAGATAGACTCCGAAACATTGAGGTAATATTAATTGAAACATTTATTTGCAAATGCTGGGATATGAGTTATTAAACCCGCTACTTGAAGAGTAATACCCTTTTACTGGACTCGTTGAAAAGTATGTAGCAGGCAGAAGGAAGCGTTATTAACCCAATAAACCATATATATTCTTAATCAGGATCAATAGCCGAGTCGATCTGTCCGTCCATCTGCCTGTCCGTATAAACGAAGATATCTCAAAAACTATTAAATCTAGAAATTTGAGATTAAACTGTAGTGCTTCAAAACGTCGCCACGCCCAATCGAACGACCACAAATTCTTTTTTTATATTTCTTCGTTTTATTATTTGTATTGATAATTTCTATCGGTACACCAAAAGCATTTTGTTATTTATATTGATAGTTTTAAACGCAAATTGTTTCGATATCGGAATATGAACAAAGAACATGAGAAAGAATGCCTGCACCGCATTTACAATTTATTCAATTACAATTCGACTGAGGAATTTTCGGACATTCGTGGACTGTGGCTGCAGCTTAGGCTTCCACTCGATTTGCATTCAATATATTTTCCGAGAGCTATCAAACTAAAGGAACGGGTTTCCCTCGTAGCCAGGAATGTGCCAGTTCCTTTTTAATTAATTGCTCGTTGAGCGGTCGTCTTTGTTTCGCTCTCAGCATGGCGATTAAAAAAAGTTATCAAAAAATCAAGAAACTAATAAATGCGCTTAAGACTCGAACTCGTAAGATGCGGAAACTTTCAGCTGAGGTCCGTTCAGCTTGGCAATTACAACTTAATAAGTAGGTTTTTGCGACGGTGGGGAAGCGAGCGAAGCGGTGGGTTTTCTTTAGTTTTGACATTTCCGTCGACTATTTTCCTCCAAAGCCAACTGTGTGTTTACGGCCTTTTAATGAATGAATTATTACTCATACGACATGGCTGCACAGCGGAATTGTCTAAACAAAAACACGAAAAAACATAAATACGTGATGTGGGTTTTTCAGTGGTTTACGGGGAAATCTTAGGAAAAACCACACGTGCCGTCAAAATAGGGAGAACAACTTGTGTGGCTGCGGCCAATTAAATGGCAATTTTAAATTCCAGAAAAACAACTCACGTTTATTTACTGAGTGCGAACTTTGGTCATGGTCAGCGGCATTTCGTAGTATCCTTGGAGACACAATAAACGGAGAAACAACAACTGCGTGATTTTACTGGGAACCATATCCCAGATTGATTTACTTTACTTTGCTGGAAAGTCAATTAGGGCTTACAAATTGTTATTCTTTTAACTGTTCCTCGTAGAGTAAAAGGGCATACTAACTTCGTTGAATGGTATGTACTCCCTGAGAAAAGTCAGTTGTCAACGTTCTCGATTTAAGTACTTTTTACCTTAAAACCTAGTGAAGAACGACTCATGCTCAGCAAATTGAGAAAATGTCTTTTCGCTTTCGAGAAAAATGGATCTAGGTATCCAGCAGATCCGATACCACAAGTAACATTTACATATAGGTGGAGGTGGTTTTGCATAAGCTGAAATTTATTAGGCAAGGCCGGTAATTTCTTTCTTCCCACTTTTCGCAATCTACAGCTATCCGATAGCTTAGAAACCTGATTTGGCAGAAAATAATGACATTGAGATCTTTTTCAAAACTAAGAAGGGTTCTTCTCATGAGAATGATTGTGGCAACTGAGTAGTCCTTCTCAATTTTTCCGACTGTAACAGGAGGAAGATTGACGGATTGGAGATTTAAAAGCTGAAAACGGGGCGAAATTAAATTAATTATTAAAATAAATCTGTCCAAAAAGCCAACCAAGCCCAACTTGCGTAAAAAGAATACTATAATAAGTTACCCCAAAATGTATTTCACCCCAAGCTTTCTGCACTTGGAATTATTGCAATAATATATATCCTTTTGGTTTGGTCCTTAAAAGGACACATCAAGAGCTCGAGTTTTTCTATATCACATCCGTTGATCAGCTGAGAACTGAGTATTGTGAAAAGAGAACATTTTTCTGCAGTGTGGCTAAATAATGTGCAGTTTGAGTTGGGAACTAAGAAGCGCAACATGGAAATACTTAGTTATCCAACATGACACGGAACCAGGACACACGACACGTGACTTGTCCGCTGTGTGAGTGTCTATTCCGAAGAGAAGTTCTTTTCTGTCCCGCGGGACCACCCACCGTGCACCACCGTGCACCACCAAGACTACCCACTCCACCTGCATGTGACATGGCTAGGGTAGCCCGCATTTAGCTGGCGGGTTATTATTTACCCGATACGATTGTGGGGCCAGAGATAGTGTTGTTGTTAATTTCGCGCCTCAACAAGTGTAATTTGTTGTCTTTGCGGCGACACCAGCGCCAAAGGCAAGGGTAACTCTTTGTTCCGCGCTCCGGTCACCAGTCGCCATTCACTAGTCACGCTCATTTGTCGAACATGAATTCAATTTGCCGCTATCGGAAAGCTTTGGTCGCCCCTTTCCAGTGCATTTCATGTGACAAGCCGGAGATAAGAAGGACATATTTGTTTACCAGAACAAACATTGTTTAACGGGCATTTAAGGTGCAAGAAGGGAGGAAGTTATGAAATAAAAACAAGAGTCAAATTATCATACAATTAAATAATTAGGAACTCCAAATGAGATGTGCTATCCTAAATACCATCTTAGCTAGAATAAATGTATAGTACTGTAGACAAGGCTATCATAAATTGATCATTTCAATTAATAAACATATTTATTATATATATCTTTAAATATCCCTGTATTTATTTTATAATTATACCCGTTACTCGTAGAGTAAAAGCGTATACTAGATTCGTTGAAAAGTATGTAACAGGCAGAAGGAAGCGTTTCCGACCATATAAAGTATATATATTCTTGATCAGGATCAATAGCCGAGTCGATTTGGCCATGTCCGTCTGTCCGTCCGTCTGTCCGTCTGTCTGTCCGTAAGAACGTCGAGATCTCAGGAACTACAAAAGCTAGATAGTTGATATTAGGAATACAGACTCCAGGGACATAGACGCAGCGCAAGTTTGTCGACGCCCACTCTAACGCCCACAAACCGCCCAAAACTGCCACTCCCACACTTTTGAAAAATGTTTTAATATTTTTTCATTTTTGTATTGTCTTGTAAATTTCTATCTATTTGCCAAAAAACTTTTGGCCACACCCACTCTAACGCCCACAAACCGCCAAAAAGTGTCCTTCGCACTTACACTAGCTGAGTAACGGGTATCAGAAGGCCGGGGAACTCGACTATAGCGTTCTCTCTTGTTTTATGATTGCAATCACCAATAATTATGCTAGTATATTATGTCATCCATAACCTGAAGGTTAGGAGATAATGATGTATAATTCGTACTGCCTTACATTGAACTTCTACTAAGAGTTAGGACCTAATAATAACCTTGTAAATTCGGTGGATGATGAATGACAGCTAATGTGGGTAATATCACGGAAGTACGGTATAAGTAGTTAAGAAGGTATATCTTCTTCACCCCGATGAAATGTTTGTGCACGTTAGCCAAAGTAGAGGTTTTTGATAGACTGTTCATATTAGGGTCAATTTAACTGCCAGTCTAAAACGCAAACAATTTAATAGTACCCGGCTCTAACCAGTCAAAACTGAAAGCTCTCAAAATAGACGACCAACATTGCAGGGAGGTCGGATATTTTCGATAAATTTTAAATGAATCTCGCGTTTACTTCGTCAATATTGGACAGCCTGATAGACCGATGTATCAACAACGGTGACTCGATGATTTACTTCGGGGGAATAAACACAATTTCGTTTTCAATTTATTAAATTACCAGCCTTGACCTTTGAACCTTCCTAGAGGTGGTTTTCCACCGACCAATGGTCTTTCTCATACCTCTTCATACCTTTATAACTCACTTTCACTGATAAGCCACTCAATATCACTCGAAAATGGAATATGCATGTTCGACATGCACACTAATTGAAATAATGAACCAGCAGCTTGAGGAAACTTCTGGCCTTGTCATTTCCCTAAACAAGAGCTCATCATCATCATCTGGATTGAGGACGTATTATACTTATCGCAATATGCCAAAAGCCTGGTATACATAATAACCGAACAGAACCGAACAAACATCAAATGCTTGTGCTATGAAAAAACTTGATACTTAGCCTCAGAAGGCTATAATTGAAGGCTGGTTACACTTGTAGAGGAGAAAACTTCAGGGAATTGTTAACCACCAATTATTACTGAACTTAAAAGGGCTGCGCTATAATTTCTACGTGTCAAACTGTTTATGGTCACTTAATTCCTCTTTAAATCCCCTCGGGCCTCAGCTTGAGGGAAGTCAGGCACAGTTAATTGATTTTCCCGAAGTCACATTCGATCTGACGCTGAAATTCCCTCTCAAAATTCAGTCTGCATGTCCGGCAGTTTTTCGTAGAAATTCCATCGAAACGCCGGCTGGCAAGAACATTAATAATTATCGAGATAGCATTATTAATTGACCGTCTGCCTGGGGCTGCATATTGCAATCAACACCACCGATGACCGACTGGCTAAGTCAACGGCTCCCAGGGATTTCTGCCAAGGATTTTTAGCACCCAGGTGATTTGCACATTTTGCCGTGAGTTGAAATCTAAAATTCAAAACCTCAAAAGCCACACTGCGTCCCAAATAATATGATATGCAGGCGCAACGTCATTTGCAAAAGAAAACTCCCAACTGGAAACGACGTTTTTCCCCACTCTGCACGTCGTTCTGCTGGGATTTCCAAGTGGGGCAGATACGTAGGATACGACAAGCAAGCAAAGGGAAAAGTTTTCCAGAGTTGGCAATTGGGGTTTAATGGTTAGTCCCACCCGAAGGCAGACCCCAACCTCCCCTTCTTGTGCACCGCTCATTGCTATGCAAATTGCTGTATTTTTCTTTAATTTTATTTTCAAGCACGAAACCCACCTTACCCACCTCCCCGCATTTTCCCGTTTTCGTTCCCAGTTTTCCGAGGCTGGCCTCGCCCTTGCGTTGACTAAGTAATGCTATTATGTGCGCTTGACCATACAGGTATTGCAGGGGATTTCTGGGGAGATAGGGGACAGTTTAGCCACTGGGTTTGCATGCCCAACAGGAGCCAGTTTCGAAGCTCGGCCAGGTAATTGAGGCGCTTTCCAGGAGCCGTGACTGTCAGGACGAGGGGCGTGGGTGGTCCACCTCCACCAACAGGACCTCTCGGCCGGATTATTAGCCTGAGCTCTGGCATCAATCAGTTGAGACGTTGTGTGTGCGGGATGTGAGGCAGCTGCCGGATGCTAAAACATATCCGGAATCCAGAGGTGCGGTCTGTAATCGTCGGCTTACAAGCTCATCCAACCAAATTGTCCGATTTTGAACCGGGACTTGGAGTTGGCCATGTGGGAATGTTATTCACTGCTCTTTTGTTTAACTTTTAGCAAGCTTTCGCCATTCTTTCCCCTCCATGCATTGGGCTGTTTAGGATCCTAATAGTTTTTTTTCTGACTAAAGCTAGTTCTACGGCTTTCTCTGCTTCAATCAAAGATGAGTCTGTGCCTAACCGTTTTCTTGAACTTAACATAAATAAAAAACCAAGTGAGCTAAAAATAGTTTGTAGCCCACCAATGTCTGGTGATATCTTAGAAAATGACTTCCTATGACTTTTACCTGTACTCCTACTATCTGAATTTCATTAAGTGTTTTTTATTTATTAGCGTCATATAAAAACTAATGACGAGCTGAATTTCTTTAGCTGTTCAATTGCGTGATATTGACCTCCTCAAACCGCACTTATTGGCCAAGTGCAAACGCTGACCGCAAGCGAGACCAGACCAGACCGGAATGACATGACCGCAGGCCAAGAGTCCGGCCTTCCGGTTGGGCATACGACTAAGCAGCTGTCTTCGACCATGTCCCTCTCGCTGGCCACCTTTCCGCCTCTGGTCAGAAGCCCACTTGATAGTTTTGCAAAATCAATAGACCTGTCGCATTGGTAATGGGAGTGGGTAACAACGGGCGACGACGAGGTGGTTGCCATTGAAATCAAACGGCGGATGTGGTTCCGGGCATTGGGAATACAACAAAATTGGCATTGAATGCCAGGGCAACCGATTGGTGGAGGTTCTGGGCTGTGGGCTTTCCATTTTCCGAGCTCGGAGGTTCGCCGTTGTTGGTTTAATAGCTGTCATATGGGGAAATGAGGTCTTCGCCGAGCACTCACACTCGTGCGGATATAATTTGGCGCGGAATAGAATCGGAAATCGAGGTGGAAACGGGCATAGAGTTATTGGAATCCTAGTTAGCTGGCAATTTGCGTGCAATTTTTCGAATTAGTCAGACTTGCGATGACGCATGTCGCTTAATGATTTTAATTACCCTCACCCTTTTTAGAGAACCCTGAAAATTGGTATTGCAAATATGCAATTAAAAAACTCTTACTACACGGAGTCTGCCCGCTAATCTCTCTAATAGCATCGCAGCACGACCCAAAACGTGGCAATTTGCACATTTCCAAGGGCTCCAAACTCTTGGCGTGCGCACGCAAGGGAACCCAATCCCCAATCCCCGAGCCCGCAATCCCGGAGCCAAGAAGTTGGCCAAGAAGTCGGAAAAGGAGCAAGCACATCAAAGTCCTGATGAGTTTCAAACTGTGAATTACGAAGGCGGTGATGGAAGCAAGGCGCCCAGCACGAAAGGCGAAAACTTGGCGCGGAATAACCCAGTTAAGAATGTTCCTGGAAAGCGTTCTAATTCAATTTGCAGTTTGCGTTCGCATAATAAACTCAAGTGCAGGCAAATGCAAATGCCGCTTACTGGCTGCATTTAATGAGCTTCAAACTTAATTGTTACAGCCAGCCGGCATGGCATCCTTGCGCCAGCTGCGTCTCATCCTACTTGCACATGGTATGACCCTCGCCCACACAGGATGCGTAGGCCATCAGGTGCGGAATGGTGCTCTGCTCGTAGACTCCGGTGAACAGGTGCGCCCAGGGACCCAACGCGTAGACGGGCACATCGTCGCCTCCGTGGGAGTCCATGTCGATGGGCACTCCCGAGGGAAACTCATCGTCGTGGGCTCCCTTCACAACCGTGGTGGGATCCTTCCGCTCCTTCGTCTCCGCGTCGTAGAAGTTCTCGTAACTCGGTCCGTTGGCGTAGCTCAGCACCATGTATGGCTTGCCATCGTGTCCATTTACGGGGGTCTTTCCAAATACATCTGCTCCACGGTACTAAAAGGGGAAAAATTATTTATGTTATAGCTCGGTTAGAATACTGCAGCACAATCCTAAGATCGGTGATTAAAGAACCATCTCACGACTTTATTACAAGCTAGAGATTGTAAGAAGCCAAATGGTCACCAACCTTTCTCAAGTCTTCTTAACATGCCCAAGTCAATCTGATAGTCATTAGCTCATAACTCCTGCACTCACCGAGTATCCTGCGTAGGTGAACACATGTGAGTGGTCGGCGGTGACCACTAGCAAGGTGTCATCCTCGCTAGTCAGTTCCTGGGCGGCAGCAATAGCCTTGGAGAACTCGATGGTTTCGTTCAGAGCCATTCGCGCCTGGTTGATGTGGTGGGCCTGGTCGATGCGACCGCCCTCGATGAAGAGGAAGTAACCCTGCTCGTTCTGGCTCATGTACTCGATGGCCTTGCGGGTCATCTGCTCCAAAGTGGGCTGGCTGCTCTCCACTGTGGTCTCCATGAGGTACTGCAGGTGATCGTCGTTAAAGAGACCCAGGAGGCGATCGGTTTTGGTGACATCCACCGCAGCCAACTCTCCGGCGGTGGTCACATAGACATTCTTCTCGCTGGCCGATTTAAATTCATCGATGAGGTTTAGCCCATCGGTACGCTTGCCCCACGATTCAAGACTGGAGTCCACAAAGTTCTTGCTTCCGCCGCCCAGGATTACCTTCAGCTTGCTACCCACCTCGCCGCGGGCCAGTTGATAGGCAATGTCATCAATTCCGGAGCCTGCTCCACAGTCGCTAGATACCTCCGCATCGTTTTCCCAGTCGCGTTCGGCGATGTGGGCGTACACTCCAGAGGGCGAGGCGTGGGTGACGCGAGTGGTGGTCACCAGACCCGCCCACTTGCCCGCCTCCATGGCCCACTTGGCAATGGAGTCGACGTGGGTGCTCTCGTCCAGCATGACCTTGCAGTCGGTGCGGGGCACCTGGCCGTTCACGCCGATGGTTCCCTCCTGACCTTTCACGCCACACAAATAGGCAGTGGCAGTGCATGCGGAGTCGGGCACAATCTTATCCACGGAATAGGTCTTTGAGAGGCCCGTGTAGGGAAAGTTCTCGAAGGAGAGGGACTTCTCCTCGCCGCCCAAGAGATTGCGAGCCGCTGACGTGGTGGTCACACCCATACCATCGCCGAGGAAGAGGATCACGTTCTTGGCCTGGCGCTTGTTCGGCTCAGAAGCCAGCTTCTGTTGGACAAACTCCACTCCCTGTTGGCGCCAGTATGAGTTGGTCTCCTCGCCATCAATAACCCGGAAGGCATTGCCATGCAGTTCCGGTTCCGGCATATCCGGATGCATCCTGCGCTCCTTGCACTCCTCCGGAGTACGGCCGCATTCCGGAGCCGACCAAGCGGGATGGGCCACCAGCACGATGGCGATCAGTAGTGCGTTCAGCAGGCGGAACATCTTGCACAAGACTGACCCAGGCTAGTGGCTACTCCGACTTTGGCCTATCGAGAGATTCGACTCGAATTGTTTGCGATTAGATTCGATAAGGCGGAGACGTGTAGCTCTCATAAACGCGAAACCGCATGAAATCTAATACGACACCTAATTCCCTTAGTCCGAACCGTGCTTTTATTTACGATGGGCAGCTATACATTTTATAAATTTATAGCACGTGAGTAGTAGGACTTGTTGCCAACCATGTGGATCAACAGTGGTTCCATTGAAATGTCAGAGAAAACGGACCTCCCAATGGCCTATTGACCATCACGTAATCAGGCTGCAAAATCTGGCGGAGGCACGTGAATGAATGGCAGTGGTTTCGCACGCAGTGGGTGGGTGGGTGTCATTTCACATTTATTTGGAGCCATAAAAAGCGGGTCATAAACAGGTGACTGTTTTCGCCTGGTGGTTTTCCCTTTTAATATCAAGCTGAGAAATGCAAAGGCATTGGAATGGAAGAAAGGCAGCTGCCTGCCAACCGTCGAAAAGGTTAAAGTTCGCCAGGCCAAGAGAGTGGGGGGGCACATTGGGGGTGGCTTGACCTTGGTTTGAACTTGGTTTGCATTTGGCAGCAAGGAAATTAGTAAGCAAAAGGAAAATGAGTGGCAAGCAGCTAAGCTGCAACTGTTGAATCTTAAAGTTTGCCATCGTGTTTGGCCACTTGAACTTATCGTTATCGCCCACAAAACCGCATTGAAGGTAAACAAACTGAGACTTTAATTGCTAAGCATAATAAATTTTTTAAAGCAATTACAAATCGAGTCACCTTTGAGCACATTTATAATGTAAATATTTATGTTCGTAAATGTCCAATCGGGCGTATACGTAATGTATTTATACCCTTTACTCGTAGAGTAAATAGGTGTACTAGATTTGTTCTATCGATATGCCAGAAAAATGGTGCAATTTTTCAATCGCACTTCCACTATCTAAGTAGTGGGGATCTGATAGTCGGGAAACTTGACTATAAAGTTCTTCCTGTTTTTTTTTTTTTTTTACAATACGCACTTAAAGAAGAATTAGAAATAGGTGGGCGGAGCAATAATTTCGCATTGAATGTCGCTTAATAAATTTAGACTCCGTTTCGAGTGCCAAGATTGTGGCCATTTTGGCCAAGACGATGGCATTAACCAAAGGGGCCAAGGCTCTCGGCTTATATGCAGTCAATTACCCACTTCACAGATTAATAGATTAATTAATACATGCGCCCTAATCTCTTGCAGGAAATTCATCGATCTGTACATCCTGGAGGAGAGCAGTTACGAGAAGGACGTCAGCTTCAAGGTGCACATCGGAGAACCTCGATTGGCACCAGGTGAGTTTAGGCCACAAGGCGTCAGAAAAGCACCCAAAAAACCCAGAAATCCATCCCCATCCGAAATCCAAGAGTCCCACGAATTCCACCCACCCAAAATGCTAACCAAATTACGTGAAAGCAGCCCGGCATCAGTGCACCGAAGGCGGCACGGTTCTTGTCTGTCCCGTTGGGAAGTTCAACATGCGACACCCGGGACTCCAACACTTCAGCACTCCAACTTTTAGCCCCAAATCCCACAGCCCGAACTCTACCCCCCTTTGACTCTTGCGCTTTGACCCCGAATATTAAAAACAGGTGAAATAGCCCAAATGAACGAGAACAAAAAAGAACGAAAACTTTATAAATTGGAAATTCCAGTTCGAATTGAGCAAAATTGTTACCTGGTTTCGTATGTCTTTTCCCATCCAATCGACTCATGGGTTCTTTTATACTTTTTGGTCTTTAATTTGTGTTCTTTATGCTTCTAGATTCCACTCAGTACCGTAAGCCTTGAATTGTGCATTAATTAATTTTATTTTAATTGAACACGAAAGCGTAGGGCGCTGAAACGTGGAACGAAAAGTGGGAAAAGCAAAAATTCTCTTTCGGGGTTTGGATTCTTGAGAGTAACATTTAGTTTCTGCTCCATTTGTTTCCTTCACCGAGTGCGGAAATTGCGGGCAAAAAAGTGCAAATTCATTTAATTCTCTTGGTTTCGATTAAGCCCAAATTTTCTGCCATTTCACGAGAATAAGAACTATATATATAATTAAATTGCGTATTTTTTAGGTGTTGTGTATGATTCAACCTTAGAAGATGCCACATCCTGTTAATGTTTTATGTTTTATCCTAAATATTTATTTCCCAGTCCCTTGTGTGTATAATTATTTGTTTATTACTACTTTGAATATACTATATATTTAGTGGCAATGGGCATAAAATATATATTCTGTGTTATTTCTGTGCCACCTCATCGAAGTTAGCGATTAGAATAACTCACTCGCATCTCCGTAACCCCAAATGCAATGCTAGTCTCAGCCCACAGAGATCAGATCCCGTCCATTTATATCCCCTATTCCACAGCACCACCCCGTCCCTATAGATCCCCAGTACTACCCATCGACATTTGCTTGTGACCATAACATTAGATTAAACATTCCATACTTGTCTCTCTAATCCAATCGAACCACTCGCCTCCGTAAATGTCAAATGACACATGATCAATCCCCACGCAGATGACACTAATAAGGAATCATTTTTCAATCGATTTTTTGGTATGTAAACGTCCGTTTTTTTTTTTCACATATTTGCATATTGCGTGATCGATCGACCATTTCAAGTGTTCAGTTAATAGTGAATATGCCATAAAAATTGATCAATTTAGAAGATGATAGTAAGCGGTCGGCAAAATCATTTCATGCGTTTTCTTTTCTTTTTTTAACTAACCAACATTAGCCCACAGTCGTGTACATTATATCGGTGTCATATTCGTAAATGTATCTGAATATTTAGTCATTGAGTATTTGTGTGTGTTTGTGTAACTGCATCTGCATTTATCCCAAACAATTGCGCTTTTTTCGACGCAGCAGCCACGCACTTGATATATGCAAGCTTCAGGCTTCTGTAAAGTAATACTTAAAATCAAAGCAAAACAAAGCACCAAGCCAGCAAGTAAATCGGGTTCGTCTTCAATTGAAATAAAGTTAGTCCAGGTCACAGTTTTTGGTAATGTTTTGGTTATCTCTATGCTCGGCGGACATTTGTAATCGCGCTTGTGCCCGCTCCTCCCACATTGTTGTGTGCCTGTGTCCCGACTTGCTGCTCGAATTCGATCCGATCCGATCCGATCCGGTCTGATATGATCCGATACGATCCCGATCTAAACCGATCCATATCATCGGTACCAATCAAACATGCCTCTGCATCGCCAAATCGATTTGTAAGTAATACACGTAACCGCTGACGAGTAACCGATATTTGGCTTTGTTTCCGTAATTTGTGTTCCTTCTTGATTTCCGTTTACCGTGTATTATCTGTGTGTTCTAGACCTAAGGCAGTATAATTTAAGCGTGAACGGCTTCCGACCTAAGTTAAGTCCATATCGATGTATTCAGTTCTGTTTTGTCAAGTATCTACATATGTATATTTATGTGTGTGCTTGCTTTGATCCGCTGGAGAATTAAAACCAACGCTAAATGTAACAACCCGATTAAAGACCAATCACCACAGTCATCGCATATTGGTTAACTGAATATTTAGAAAGTGATTGTTGAAGCAATATCCAACATGTTCGAGACCTTTTAACAACTATTCTCTAAACTTAACCCTTAAAAATACACCATCCATTCTCGATTCGCCTTTGTCGATGTCTGTAGAAAAACACGAACATTCCGGAGAACCCACTCGTGAGTCATTCAAATCGGGGTCCTAATGTCAAGATGTGATCTTTTGCATGCCTGTTTCTCTCAATTTGTCAATTTGTTAACCTGTCAATCTGTCAATTTGACCTTTGCTTAAGGCTCTGTCTGCCTAATATGCAGTTTTTCAATTTCTATCTTCCACCCAATTGCATCCTGATGGCACTTCCATAAACATTTCGCAAGCTCATTGAAGTCACTGGTCTGAAACGGAAGTGCTTTTAAAGAGTTTCATTTATGTTCAAGACGATATGTTGGTCCTTCAATGAGTTTTTGATATTGCTAACCTCCCCTTCGGTTGACTTCCTCCCCTCTTCAATTAAAGCCCGCATCCAATGGGATGCATGACCGCCATATGTTTCTAATTAGTTTCCAACTAATTGGGGCGTATGTGTGCTTTAGTTGAAGTATACACATATTTGTTAAACACCGCTTTAATCTCTGTTCTTTATCTATTTCCCGTCACCATTTCGTTAGTATGCCACCACAAACTACATATGTCTGTCTAGTTATACCCTATTTTCCTTCATCTAATCTTAAGATATTCCGTTGTGGGGGTGCGGCTGCATGCAATACGGTGTTTACTAATCTTAATCATATTCAGACCATAATTGATAAACTATTTGAACACCTCCCTGGCAGACGATGAATTGGCAGACAAAATCAAGGAGGTCGAGAAAAAAGCCGTTCAGGATCTGACCGAACTGGACCGCATCCTGCTGCTGAGCAAGCCGAGAAACGGAGAACTGACCACTGCATATGTGCGCATCCGAGAGAGCCAGGAATTCAAGGTGAGTGGATAACCCTTGATTGGATTGGATTGGATTGGATAGGATTGATAGCTCACCCTCATAGTTTCAAAATGCTAATGAAAGACAATCACATCCACTTGATGGCCAGTAAGCCCCAACTCACATTTACATCCGTGCAGTTAAGTGAATGCGAGACAGTCACACCCATTATGAGTCCCAGGTGGAAAGCCACGTCCTTATCCGAGTGCCATATCGAGTTACCGTTAAGCGCTCAGGTGCACGGCAAATAAGCACCTAATTGTGTGCAAATCTCCAAATGACACGTTAAGTGCTCTGTTTGTTCTGGGTCTGTGTGTGCTTATTGTCTGTCGGTGGCGTATACGCAATGTGAGCTGGGGAAAAAGTTGGCCATCAATCCAGTGTTCTGACTTGCTTTTTCTGAAGGGTGTTTATTATTGGGTAGTTATCTTCAGTTTATTATCCTTGTTCCTTAAAAAAAATAACACAGGCTACAGTCGACAAGCTGGTGGCCAAAGCGAACGTTTCTGCCGTCCTTGGCACTTCGTCCTGGAAGGAACAGTTTAAAGATGCCCTCACCGTTATCCCAGGTACACGAACTCAATTTTTTCAATTTGCAATCAATCCATTTTCATGATACAAACAACCTTTTGCAGCCGATGAAAGTGAGTTTGATAACGACGATGTGGAGGAGGAGGTGCCCAGTTGCTTCAGCTACGTGAGCCACTTCGTCTGCCTCTTCTGGAAGGTTCTCTTTGCATTTGTGCCGCCCACAGGCAAGTATCCTTTTTCTGTTCAAATGGTCAATCCATAACCATCCATAACCGTCCCCTTTCCAGACATTTGCGGCGGCTACGTTACCTTTGTGGTATCCATATTTGTGATTGGCGTCATAACTGCCATCATCGGAGATGCCGCCTCCTATTTCGGCTGCGCCCTCAACATCAAGGACTCGGTAACGGCCATCCTGTTTGTCGCCCTGGGCACAAGCATACCAGGTGAGTGATCCCAAACCACCTGCTGAAATGTAACCTTCACAAACACTGGAATCCCATCTGCCCTCCAGATACATTCGCCAGCATGATTGCCGCCAAGCATGACGAGGGTGCCGATAATTGCATAGGCAATGTCACGGGCAGCAATGCGGTCAACGTGTTCCTGGGCATCGGCCTGGCCTGGACCATCGCCGCCGTCTACCACAGCTCCCATGGCCTGACCTTCAACGTGGAGCCGGGGACGTGAGTATTCCTTGTCCTTAAGTACACCTTTTAAAAGTAAACTTGGGCAAGTAGACTAGGATAAATAAATAAGGTTATCCTGCTCTCTTATGGCTTTATCGATTGATTACTAAAAATTAATAGCTAAATAAAACTTTTATAGATCTATTCTTTGAGTGAAGGAACCCTTTATTCTAACCTATTTACAATTTCAGCATTGGATTTGCCGTGGCGCTCTTCTGCGGCGAGGCCCTGATTGCCATCATGCTCATCATGATCCGGCGCTGGCACAAGGGCATTGGCGCCGAGCTGGGCGGCCCAAAAACTTCCAAGTACATCAGCGCAGCGATCCTGGTGTTCCTGTGGGTGTTCTACGTGGTCATATGCATACTGGAAGCCTACGATTTCATTCGGGTTTAAGGAGTCCGCAGTCGCGTTGGAATGACTTCGGCTTGGTTATTCGCATTGGCGTTGGATTTTTCCGTCAAATTGGAGACGATCTATGCGAAGAAGGACAGAGCTAACCGATACTTAGGAGCTATCGAAAGATGCTGTAGATGCAGTTTTTATATGTAAACTTATGAAATTGATTTATATATATACGAATGTGCTCGGCGCGATATATAAATATTTCTTGTGTAAAATTTATGTTAATACTAAAAGTAAAATTTAAAAGTTTAACTAGGTTTAAGCCAGGCTTATATAAAAACCATTTTACGATTATTGTCTCTATTCATATATTAAATTGTAAATACAGAAAAGCTGCCACGGCTCAGCAATCTTGTAAACGTAACGAGATCATTTACTGTTATGCCATATATACTTAATTTACTTTATAAAGAATACGATTATATTTATTATATCATTCTGTGTAAAACTTAAGTCATTGTTGTTGTTTGTTAAGGCTGTACTTAACCGACCCCATGAAATCAAAACGGGAAAATCGGAATCGATTTAGAGTTTAAATCTGATTCCGTACTCCAAACTCGATATTGTCTCTCCATTTGCCGAATACCATTGTTAATTTAATACATGTGTAAGTTTTAGAAGAAATCTAAAGGTTTTAGCCAAGAAGAAACGCAGTCCCTCTAGCCATCTACTACAAATACTACAATTATAACTACTACTACTAAATAGGGGCCCCCTTGACAACTAGTTCTAGTCACCACACACTATCGACACAAGTCCAACTAGCAACACTTTCATTAACTCTGACCAAAGCAAAAGGCGGCACTACTTACTAGCGTTTACCTGTTAGCCAGAAAGACCACCAGTGTGTCCACACTGCACTATAAAGAACTACGAGTACTACCAGTGAGCACTAATCAATTTACTTAAAAAAGACTTTCTATTCGCTTACGTCGCTGGGATCGAAGTAGAGAAATCTGGATATTAAAGGAAACACCAAAACAATACCGAAATAATAAACAGAATAACTAGAATTGATTGTAAACCAAGTGTAACGCGCAGGTACATATTTTTTGTATAATGTTGTACTATTTTTCATATAGCAAAATTCTAGCAAATTAATGTTGGGAAGAGGAGCCTAATGATATTTATAGACACATGCATAAATTTGTATTATACATTTGGGGTCACACAACTATACGGGGAACTCGTTGGGAAAACTGCGCCAAATTTAGACATAATTGATGACTAATTACTGCATACATATACGAATTATTAAACAATTTAAAAAATATACAAACATAAATAAATAATAATGTACTATATTACTATAATTAAATTTCTTTTTAAATTTATTTCAATCGTTGCCTTTTTATTTTCCTTATTAAAACAATGTTCAGACGATGTCTGAATATTACTAGGATTTTCATAGATCGCGAGATATACAAAATGCAGTTAACAGACGTTTACGAAAAATCGGTCAGAGTAAGAAGTCCGTGGCAAGGAAATCAATATAGTGCGAATAAAGCGAATAGTATAGGACAAGTGCTGAGGGGCAATGAATGTAACAATACGACAGAGAGGATAACCAGATATATAAGCAAGCATACAAACAAATTACCATAGACGATTATCTTTAATGGCAAAGGCAAATAAAACGATTTAAGTGCTTCCGACATAGGGTGTAGGTACTTCTAGAAAACTAGGAGTAGAAAGCGTATCTGAATGAAAAGAAAATATTTCTTTAGCAAATAATTGGTTCCACTTTACACTGATTGCGTATTTAAACATTTTGTATTGATTTAAACAATTTTAATATTCAATAATTCCAATAGTTAATTGGGTTCGAGTCTGTATGTCTTAGTTAGTCTGATTAACCTTGCGTTGTTTATATAATTTCCTATTCATTTGACGAATTTCGAAATTAATTACGTATGTGTACCATAGTTGATAGGATTCGAATATATATGTTTTGATAATCAGACCAAGCAGTTAATATGTATGAATATTGTACAATATTAAACATTTGCTGTTTGCTATCGTGTTTTTTCGAATTCAAATTATACCTGCATTTTTAGATGTGTACTTATGAATGTGATTTTACCCAAAAACCAAAGCAACAAACATATACTCGTATTTACTAAGCCGATAAAGTATGCAAATAGTCGAAAAGATTTAATAACACATACTCGTACATATGAAGTTTTATGTAGCATATGCTTGGGGTGACGATCCACCGATCTCACTAACCGTATCTCTTCTCACTTCAACACGCTATAAGAAAATACCCAATCGAAAGCTACATATTTGAATATATACTTGTACTCACAATAAGAAAATACCCGTTGTCGTAAAGAAAGGTAGGATCTTCTGAGAATCGGATGTGTATGGCTTATCGTATTACCTTAATCGAATCGTATAGAGCCTAGCCCCTAAAAAGTTACTGGATTCGAATATATGTATTCCATGTGCATGTTTACCAACCGAATCCCAATAAACTAACACATTAAACCGATCGATATGGCTGTGATCTTTTCACTTTTCTGAATCTTGGGCTTATCCTTATCGCTATGGGAAACTGGGGGAGGCGACTGCTCTGCTGCGGTTATGTAATGCCCCAAAAATCGGCTCCAGATAAGACCAACCGCCGGTTGCGGAAGATGAGCGGAGCCCGTAGACACGGCCCGTAGAGATAAAGTTGTTTACAGGAATCCAGACCGAGCACAAAGACAAACAGCAATGGCAATAAAGCAATGGGTCGGAGAGGCAACCCAGCTGCAAGCTAATTAAAGTTGCGACAGAACGCAGCTAGTCGCCAGTAGTCCGCCAGCTCTGAACGGAGCAATTTCCAGCTGGGAGTGTTTGCAATCCTGGTACTGGGGTACTGGTACCCGAGAATCATACAAGTAAAACGGCTAAGAAAGGTGTCGACTGTCAGATACCCATCTATTCTTA
This sequence comes from Drosophila yakuba, assembly GCF_016746365.2. Classification (NCBI taxonomy): domain Eukaryota; kingdom Metazoa; phylum Arthropoda; class Insecta; order Diptera; family Drosophilidae; genus Drosophila; species Drosophila yakuba. Next base: position 7,521,492 of record NC_052530.2, read on the forward strand.
ACTTTAGTGATTGCAGCAACTCTAAGCGCTTATGGCGAACATTATTATTTATCAAAAGTATATTGAAAAAAAAAAAACCATAGTTGTCAGACATCAAACATCAGTTATGTAGAATAATGTTTATTGTATGTTTCAATATATCAAGAGATAAAAGCATATACAAAATATTCATTCTTTACAGCTGACATAAACTGCATATACCCTTCTTCTGCACACATCCACGATTCCACAAGGCAAATATGTCCTGCAATGAGAAAACAGCGCTTCTGGCATCGCAACAAGGACATCAGAAGCGGCAGCAACAGCACATCATTGTCGTGCCCGCGACGGAGAAGGACTCAAAGGATTATGAGCCCATTTTCACAACTGCTGAGTAAACGCTTTCCGTCGCATTTCATTAAAAAATAACTTCGTTACACAGTGCCGTCTCCCCGCTTCTTTCACAGCTATTCCTACGGTCTGACTCTCGAGGAGCTTCTGCCCTTCGCTCTGGATCCCTGGTGGCAAACCGTGCGGCGCCTCAGCTGCGGGGTCCTGGGCCTGACTTTCCTGCTGACCCTGATTGCTGGTCTGGTTATGGCCTTTTCCGGCAGAGTCTGTCAGCCTAATAGAGCAATTAGTGAAAACGCGACCATGACAACGATGGCCACGCCACTATCCTTGGCTCTCAACGGCTCGCAACTGCTGATGGCCAGTTCCTAATGGCCGCAAGGTAATCTGCGTAGCATTTTGGAGATGCCGCAATCCACCGGGCGCAATTGCATCAGCCGCATCAGCTCGCACTACTGGCATTTGTTTGGCCTGCCGGTACTGGATCCGACCTAATCCCCCATAGCCTCTAGCCCAGTTTCTAGCTGAGTGATAAGCGACGCACCGCAAAATTGATTGGTTGCGGAATAATTATACTGATTAATTTATTTGCTATACAATCCCGTACTCGTAAGCATCCCCCCGTAAGCATCAGTTAATAGGAAGTGTTTCCGATAATTACACTAAGTACACATACATACGTCGGTTAGTAATAAATTTGGTAACTGCAAAAATATGAATATTACCTTACCTGATAAACCAAATGTTCTTTTGCATCGCTTTATTCTAGGTTCCATTACGGCGAATTCCATGGAGTTCGGAAACTTGAGCTGTATAGTTGGATAATAAGCATGCAGATTCTAGGGACGCCTAATTTGTGCAATTATATTTTATGTTTTATGTTGAACAATTGTTTTGATTTATTTGCCTTTTATAATTCGCCCTACCAATTTGTATCGAAATGCCGTAAACTTTTGACCACGCCCACTCTGGCGCCCAAAAATTACAATAAGCAGTAAATGTGCATTCTGTTCATTGACCGAATCACACTTCAGATTTCGACTGTAGCGCACTATTTGATTTTTTTAAATATATACTGCGCTACTACATTTTTTCTACATGGCACAGTGGCGCCGTCTGTACGCTAAACAGTGTTGGAAAGCAGCTGCGATTTCGATTGATTAATCGATTATTTGTTGCATATGTTGTTTACGCCAATTGTTTACGAAAATATTTATTTACTGCTGGCGAAGTAATTTGTTCGTCATGGATTTCGACAGTCCCGAGGAGAAGGAGTTTCCCGGGCTGTACGCCTCCGAGGCAGCGGATGCTAAGTCGAGGAAGAGCAAGGAAGAGAGCGACTGTGAGTGTAGTGCAAAGATGTGGGCGTAAGCTGGGTAAAAATCAATGGGTTCACCTTGCCTTTGCAGTTAGTGAGGATCACGAGCATAGTAAGAAAGACTTGTTGATCGGCCGGCGCAAGGACAAGAAGGAAAAGGGCAAGGATCGGGGATACGCCGCTCTGGAGGGCGAGAGCTCGCCGGAGGAAGAGTTGGACACCAAGTGGGTGCAGGTCAGCCAACCCAGACACAAGTTATATTTTTTTCTTTTACTCCCAGAAGTCCCACCAAGTCGAAAAAGTCAAAGACCTTTAAGTTCACCAGCTCCAAGAGCAAGGAGAAGCGCGAAAAGTCACGTGACAAGTCCGAAAAGGACTCAAAGCACGCAGAGGAGGAGCCTTCCGTCTCCCACAAGGTCAAGGAGAAAGAACGGGATAAGGACAAGGACCGTGATGAGCCTAAGAAAAAGGAAAAGGAGGAAAAGCGCAAGGAAAAGGACAAGAAGGCTGACAAGAAGGACAAAAAGGATAAGAAGAGCAAACAGCTGTCGCAGCAGCAGGACGACGCCTCCGCCGCGGAGGAAGTGTTGGCACTTGGATATCCCGTCTTCGGGGTGTCCGTAAGCTTGGCCACCGAACGATCCCGCTGCCACGACGGCGTGGACATTCCTCTGGTTGTGCGCGACTGCATTGATTTCCTGCAGGATCACCTGAAGTGTGAGCAGATCTACAAGATTGAGCCCATCAAGACGCGTCTGATGCACTTTAAGCGGTTGTACAACAACCGGGAGCACGACTCCGCCGTCGATGAGCTCAACCTGCCTACCGCCTGCAGTCTGCTGAAGCTCTTTCTGCGCGAACTGCCGGAGCCATTGCTGACCACCGATTTGGTGGCCCGCTTTGAGGAGGTAGCCTCTCATCCGAAGGTGACCACGCAGCAGGCAGAGCTGCAGCAGCTGCTCGAACAATTGCCAAAGTGCAACCGCACTCTGTTGGCGTGGGTACTACTCCACTTCGACGCGGTGATCCAGCAGGAAAGGCACAACAAGCTCAACGCCCAGTCGCTAGCAATGCTGCTCAGCCCTACGCTCCAGATGTCCCACCGACTAATGGTGGCTCTACTTTGCCACTGCAACAGCTTGTTTGCGGACGTCAAGCTGATAAGGTGAGCAAACACCGGCAAGCACGATAACAGTGGTGGGAAATATCCAAGTACCTTTGTGTTGGTACAAAATTCGCATTCATCACCTGAATAAGTTGATAAAATCACAAGATCAAATTAAAATCCAACGAGTATGTGCCGTAGAATATTTATAACTTCTAGATAATATATATTTATCTAATGATATAAATTGTTTTGAAAATGTATAATGTACCTTGTAGTTATAACAACCCATATAATTCCCACCACTGTTGTCAGTTGATAAGATTGTTGCTTAAAAGTCGTCAGATTTAGTCGTTTTTTTGCTACCGAGGATGAGCACATTATCCCGTAAACAGAAGCGCTTTCCGCGTTTCGCCAGTTTCCTAATCAGTTATTATCTGACTAAAATTTTATTTCTTAGGTATGTGCCCCCGCTCACATCGGCTAGCCCAAAGCTGCCGGATTCGCCGCAGGACATCCAGACAGAGTTGCGAAAGCAGGACAGTCTCCTGTCCCAGATCCACAGCGAAATGAACGCAGGGTTCATTACTAAGAAACGCGAGGAGCAGCTGTGGGAAGTGCAGCGCATCATTACCCAGCTGAAGCGGAAATTGCGTACTTTTGAGAAGAGACAGGAAAAGACGGCTGAGGAATTAGACAACAGCAGCTGTGCTCCGCCCACAGTAGCCAGTGAAGATACCACTGATGCCAAACCTGCAGTAACTCCGGCCGTATCTACGAACAACAGTATTTGCCAGGAAGAGCCGAATACCGATTCGCTATCCTCGAAAGATGCTCCCAACGATTTTACTATTGATCCGGGCACAGGCTTTATTTTGCTCCCCAAGTCAAATCCGCACCGCGAAAATTTGCTTAGGCTTCAAATCGAATATGACGAGCTGATGGAATGGCAGAACGAGCTAAAAGCACGTATCGTCGCTGAGCGCAACGAAGTCTACAGGCTCAAGCAGCTGTACGAGCAGCAGTCAATAAACAGCCAAATGGCCTCCTTGGCCGCGGGATCTCAGGCTCCCCCGGAATCCGACTATGAGCGGATAATCGAGCATTACACACGAGAAAATGCTTTGCTAGAGCACAAGAAAAATATGCTAGGCATGGAACTAAAGGAGGAACGACGGGCTTGTATTGCTCTACAAGTGGAGCTTCGACTCCAGCAGTTTTAATGTATTAATACGATTAATGTGTTACTAGGATGGGTCAAGTTGCGGGATACAACTATCTTCCAAACAAACAGAAATATTTCATATATTGAATTGTCTTCATTTACAACATACCGATTTGACAGTCGGAAAAATAACCGACGAAACCTGCCATGATTGCCCGGCAGGTTTCGTCGATTATTTTTCAGACTGTCAAATCAGTATGTTGTAAATGAAGACAATTCAATATATCAAATATTCAAATGAACAAACTTTAAAAGTTTTTCATAACTTATCTATAAATATAGTCACTGTTCTAAACAGTCTCCTTTATTAATCGCAATAGATGAAAACTTTCATTTCAAGAAATAAAATTAAAATACTGTCAAAGGTAAAATGGATTCCTTACGCCTAAAGTCAGTCTATTGTTTATTTGGAAATTACGAGCTTGTTTCAAACTTGACCCACCGAAATATATGTATGTATATAGGTTTACCAATTTTAAATCTCAATGTCTACTTGCGATCAAATGCTTTCTTTAAACTAAAATTATTGTTAAACGGCGCAAAGCCCCAAAGAATTCATGTTAGACAACTTTATTGCTTTTAAAAATTAAAAGTGAAAACGAAAACTCAAATTTTCCCTCTTCTGTTATTACCAAATTATCACAAAATATTACACCGAAATAAGTCGCGTCAAAGCCATTTGTAAAAGCTGGTAAAGCAACAGCGTTTGTGTGTGCCGACAATCAAGATCCGATTTTCTAAATCGGTCTGATGACTTAATTCCAATCTGAGAAATACAGGGCACAGATTAGAATATCAGGGCGCTGTGAGTATAGACGACGGATTGGCTGTTCGCTGGGGTGAAACGGAAATGAAATCATCGCCTATTACGTCTCGTCAACATTGTGATGGTCAAGGAACTGAGTTAGGCGTTGCGTGTTATGATTACTTTATTTAATATTTATTATTAATAATTTTAGAATACATTATCATTATGTATTACGTTCGGGGCGTGTTCTGTATTCCGCTGAAGTACAACTTAAAAATATCACACACAAATACCACGCGAGAAAGAAGAGTCCTCCGGAATGCCAAACCGCGTCAACTCGTTCTCCTCCATGATTAAGTTATTTCCGCAGGACTACAGATCAATGGATCCATAGCTCTACGGACACTCCTTGTCGCTGATTTTTTGAAAGTCTAAGGAAGAGAACGGGAAAGGGTTATATTTATTAATGAGTTGTAGATAAAACTAAAAATATTTTATGCTAATAATGTGGGTTTTACGAGCATATGTATACGCAGGAATTTGGATCGCTATTCCCTACACTTACTTGCATTCTGGAGGCAATTTTCCGTCTTCATGACGCACAGATTGCGATAGGTCTTGGTGGAACCCTTGTCGTCCGCAGCACAAATGGATCGGTACTCCTGCGTGTCGCACTCCATGACACACTTGGTGCTGGGATCGGGCAGGCCAAAGCACTGGACCAGCGAGAGGGCAAGCAGCGCAACTATAAATAGACGAAGGCATCAGTCCCAATTAGTTAGGCAGGAGCCATACGAAAGAACCACTGGCCGTCAACCGGGCCCGCATACAAAGTGCCCTGATCATGATATCACCCACAATCACATCCCCACATCACCACATCGCCCATGTCCGCCCATCGATTCTCCGCGACGCCAGAGCGTCTGGCAATGCCAACGAATCAGAGTTTTCTATGGGAGGGGCGATTGACGTCCCCTGGAATTAGCGCTGCATACCCAATTAACCATGTCGGCACGCAACGGAACCAAGTCCGCATTACAAAACTGCGTTGCTGGGGTGTCTAACCCAATGACTAATCGAAGTATGAAATTTTCCATTCATAGGTTTTGCGATTGCATATGAATGAAGTTCATTGGGCTTGTGCAAAATACTTTGCATTGCATTCCGAAATCAACATTTATGTGAGCTATGTTAGTTTAAGTCTCCTATCACGCAATTAATTAGCTTAGGGTCGCCACATTTGTGGGTCACTTTCTTTTTGCTCTGACGCAGATGTTCTGATCATCACAAATCTCATGCAATTTATGCAGAGAAATGTGCCTTCAAATAGATTGCCAAACACAAATTCAGGAATGTAAATGTTTATAAATCGGAGACTGTTGAATTGTACAAAACTTAACGTAATACTTGTGGGAATAACCCTAATAAAGTATTTTGAAGAATTAATTAATGAGACTAAAATGTTTTCAAGGAGAGTGGCTCTGTTATATGTACAATTGAAAGTGATTTATTTATTTTTTATTGATAAGAATATTTTATATTCCAAACCCTGTGCTAAAGAAATGGTATATAAACTAATTTGACCTCGTATTTAGCAAACATATAAATTCAATTTCTTTAGTGCTTACCAAAATTTCTTAGAAAGGGTCGTAAAAATGTTGTTTATTTAGCATACAAATGTTTGGAATTTCTTTAAATTAAAAAAAAGAGACCCCCCGAAAGAATAATTATATTTTAATGACAAAAAATTCCACATATACATATCCTGTTTTTCTTTCTTCTCACGTCATGAAATATGAATCAGTGCGCAACACGGATTTTGGTGTTTCGTGTAATTTTTCTAGGCAATTAGATTTAGTTGTTTTAGAACATTATACTTACTGGCCAACAATACTGCTGAGAGCTTCATGCTGTTACTAGTTGGTTTAGTTTTCGGATTGGCTGGAGTAGATTACACTTTATCGATGCGATGGCCAACACTTTGCACAATCGTATTTGCTTTGCAAGAACTTTACGGGTCAGACGAATTAATTATGCCGTGCCTGCGCTTGGTTTCTAGCTGATTAAAAGTGTTTTACGATTTCACGATTTATATATATTCAATGGAATATAGACGCCTGATTTGGGGCTTGTCACTGAACTTCAGACACGTGTGTGCGGCAGTGTTTTGGTTCTGGTAGATTAATTCGCGCACGATTCTTTTTCTATTCCGATTCTAATTCTGATTCAGAATCGAGAGCTCATAACTGAGAATTGAGAATTAAGAACTTGAGAATTGAGAACTGAGTACTGAGTACTGAGAGCTGAGTATTCAGAGTTCCGTTCCGATCCGAATCTCTCTATCGGCGAGGCCGCACAGCACGCGTCCAAATGCGAACTGAAACTAAAGCGCCGACCGAAGATATCCTCCAGCCAGAAGCAAAAGTCGAGTGGGCTAGTCGATTCGATTGACTAACTGGCGCGGTGACTCGGTGACTGATTGATGGCTCGACGGCTGGACGTTGTCCGCTGGGACTGGGATTCGAATTCAGATTGGTATTGGTATTGGTACTGGGATGCTGACGCTGATGCTGACCGCTGTTAGATATGGATGCTGGGATGGCGATGCCGATGACGGTGCTGTTGCAGATACTTTGATGCAGAGAGATTTTGAGTCTGGTTTGGGTTTGGGCTTTGATTTTGGATTTTTGGGCAGGAGATGGGGCCGGGCTGGGCAATCAATCAATCAGGGCCTGTCCGTCCGACCAGCTATTTGTATCTCGGTATCTCGGTATTTGGTATCTGAATCTGTATCTCGGTATCCGTATCTGTATCTGTATCTGCGGCTGTCGTCTGCCGTCGTAGCGCTCGAATGATGTCCGACCACACAGTGCCTGTTAGTTTTATAGAATTTTTTCATGCTAAAAAGATTTACGCTCGTGTCGTCGTCTTTAATTTTCTTTTTGTTTCTCCGCACATTTCGCCTGTAGTTGATTTCTGATTTCAGATTGTTTTATTGTGTTTTTTCCTCGGGTACTGGGTATTGGTTATTGGGTATTTTGTGTTTGGTATTGGGAACGGTGGATGCGGCTGCTGGTAGCTGGGCTGGAATACGCCAGATGACGCGGGGCAGGGCTCCGAAATCGGATGGGTAGATCGGTGGATCGGTGGATCGGTAGATCGATGGATCTGTGGATCGGTCGGGTCGGTCGTTTGATCGATAACTCTACAGGCAGGTCACGTTGTCGTGGTCCAACTTGTTGTTGCTGCTCAGTTTTTTGAGTTTGAATTATTCATGTATTTATGCAGTCACTAAAAAGTTAGCTCCTCATCGCTGACCGCTGTCAATTGGTTCACGTACCGCTCAATACTGAGATGCTCGGGATAATTCGAAAAGCGTTCAAAATTTCGTCAGCATTTCCGAACAGGCTCGGCACACGCTTATCGCAATCTGAGAGCTAAAGAGCTATAGAGTCTGTAGAGCGAGAGAGTCAGGTCGCAATACAAATAAGACGAAATACGAAATAAAAAAGAAAGCAGGGCAAAAAATATGAAAATTATTTGTTTCACTTTGCGATGGCCACGAGTTCACTCCACTCAGCAGAGTCTATGAATTTTCTTTGATGATGCTTCCCCCCAGATACAGATACATACTTATTTATATTAGGCTTGTTATTTATGAATACGCGACGCTTTGGATTTAGCATTTCCATTTAGATTTTTGGAATTTTCAGACTTATCAGCTGCCGACTACGCAGGCAGCATTAAGTCGCATTCACCCAGTCGCCACGAAGAATATTATCAATTGGCGGTGGTTTCCACGGGGTACTACTACCTACCGAATGTAAACAATTCCATGGTAAACAAATGAAGTCACTGAAAAAAGAATTAGGGGCGGTTTCACCTATTTGGATTACCAGTATCAATATAGCACAATAATTCCCCACTCCAGTCAAAATAAGTTCTGCATTTTTTTTAGGTTTTATGCTAGTGCGCCTAAGGCAAGTCTACTTAGGAGGTGTTTTATTGTTAAAACGGTGCATTCTATAGAAGAAATCGAAAGTCAAACTTGGAGTCTACGGTAAAACTAGGTTCATTGGTCTAGCTTATTACTATTATTGTTCTACGTTGTGAAATAGAAAAAACTAGGAAGTTGTTTAAGCCAGATAAATAAGTTTAGTTAAGCATCTAGTCTAGGTCTGCAATAGCAGCGCTACGCCGGCCAGAATCCATTTGCCGGGCTTGTCTTTGGTCTTCAGATTCAAGTTGGAAACATAGGTGGTGGGGCCTCGAGTGCGGGTCTTGTAGACCGGGCACTCGTACATGTTCCTCAGATCTTGCTTATCTTGGGTGATTGCCTGCGGTACATAGACGAGGTTATATTGAATCGGAATTGCATTCAGTGAAGTAGAATAATGGATTGGAATCTAGTTTTCGAATTTATGCCAACATGCGCCAGCACTGAGACGCCACAGATCCGCCCTCGATTCGCCGATTTGCGGATTTTAGCATTTGCCCGATTTGCATTTCAAACTCACCCGAATGTTGATCACCGGCATGGAAGGGTAGAGCTCCTTGAGGCGCGACTCCATGATGATCCCCTGCTGGATGTCCCACCTGGCGCCCTCCATGAAGATCCCATGCACGCAGCAGCCGTCGCGCGGTGCCGTCCTGCAATTAAAAGATCATCTTAGATACCGCGACTATAGATAGCTACAGGGCTAGCCCAGAGCCAACTAGAGGGGCGGGTGTCGATGCTAATCTCCATGCAGAGATGCATATTAATTCCGACGACGGCGCGACGGATCTCCATTGTTTTCCAACCAGCGTCGCCATGTGAAACGTGGCTGGCGGGGCGCCACTTAATAACCAATCAGCTCATCAGCCCAATCAGCCGTTGAGTAAATAGACAATTGTAATTGCGGTCTATTAATAAGTCGCACTTATTTATACTCCAGTGCTGGTTTAAAATTAGCTCTTATGAAATAGCATTGTGCCTATTTTTAAACAAACTCGCTGGCCATTGGCCGCAGCTCGATTTTTTCCAGCTTGGAGGGATGATTACATGTCACAACATTACATTATGCGATTGGGATTGAGCTAGCTCTGAGCAAATAAGGTCGAGGGGAGCAGGAGATTATATTTGGGAAAAATTTGTAGGGCCAATTCAAAGATGGGGGGATCTCATTCCTCACTGAAATGTTGAGGGATTAAACAAATAAGAGTGTAATTTGCTAGAATGGTACAGTAAATACGAACAATTAATGTGACAGATTTGTGTTCTATGCGGCTCAGTCTAATTAAGACCTTTCCATTTTAGAAGGAAACGAACCTCTATCCTCAGACAAATTCTTTGGATAAATTTCACTTTTTTGCTTTTCGAAAATAAATAAACTATTAAAATATTCTTGGAATCTGTGACGATATCGAATATCAGATTGATGAAAAGCACCTCAAGCTAATGATAGTGTAAACATTCCCGGGAAGGGGTCACCTCAAGAGTCAATTGGGAATTGGCGTGGCAATGGGAGCGGCACTCACGTAAATTCCTCCTTCTGCTTCTTGGTCACGTCGCACTGGAGGCACATCTTGTCCAGCGGCAGATCATTTCTGCGGGCGGTGCTCTGCATGATCGCCGTGAGCAGGGATTGGGGGTTAAAGAACCCAGCCAGCCAGACGCAAGAGGGTAGCTATGGGTGGGGATTATAGAGATTTTAGGGATTTCTCTTAAGCCAAATTAGTAATACGAATTACTCACTACAAAGTCAGTGGACCAGGTCTCCAGTTCGCGCAGACGCAGGCACAGATCGATGAACCAGTTGTTGAGACCCAAGAGCGAAGGATACGCACGTTGCGTCCAAATGGGCGGCACTTGATCCAAAAAAAGTGAATTCTCCAGCACCTCCATGTCCGATGTAATGGTCAATTCACCCTTTAAGCCCAAGTCCAACTCCTTCAGGCTGCGCTTCATCTCGCTGGTGAGGAAGTTCATCCGCTCGCACTCCTGAAAGGCCACTATCACATACGGCGTGCGCTCCTCCACCTTGTTCATGATCTCGACCATGTTAAACTCCTCAGGCAGCTTTTCGATGATCTCATCGACGATCTGTTTGACTTTGTCCTCGCGGGTCACCGTTGCCCCTCCTCCGGCTCCAGCATCCCTGGGCTGCATCTCGAACACCGTGCGAAAGATGTTCTCCGCACGCGTGGTTAGGAACCCAATCTCCGCATTGGGATGCAGTCCATACAAGTAAGGTGATTCCGCCGGCATCATTTCGTCCACGTAGGTGTGGTATCCCTGGTAGTCCGTGTTGGGCGGAGCGGGAAATGAGGGCGCCAGAAAGAGCTCGCCATCCACCAAATCCGGCTGCATGTACTCCTCCAAGTAGGTGATGCAAAGCCTTCGGTCCCAGTCATCCGTGATATGACCTCCGTACATGATCTCGCCGAACAGGTAGCGCAGATCCTCCCAAGGCACCTTGGCGTTCGCCTCCAGGTAGTTATACAGCACCGACACACTGATGTTGAGGTCACCCACGTTGAATGGATAGATCTTGTTCCAGCCTTGGGGCCCAAACTTCCGACGCTCAGCGACCACAGCGTGGAAATAGCAGAGTGAGAAAAGGATGGCTTTGAACTCTGCCTCCTTGCCCGACATCTCGAGTGTTTCCTGGGTAAAGTTATCCAGCGCCTTGTGGAGATTAGCCAACATTCCAGTCGGAGGCTCGTTGGTGATCTTAATTGATGACTCCAAGATCCCCTGAAAGCGATAAGAAAATCAACTAGTTTTGAAATACTCGAAATAACATCTTAAGCATGTTAATAATGATATAATCTTTATGAGAAAAACTATAATGCTTATGTTATTTTTATCTGCTATCAGGAGTAAAAGGGTACATAGATTCGTTGAAAAGTATGTAACAGATAAAAGAAAGCGTTTTCGACCCTAGAAAGTATATGTATTCTATCAAGTATATATACATATATTTTCATCGTCCCCCCTATAAAAATAAAAACAAGAGAGAACGCTATAGTCGAGTTCCCCGACTATCTGATACCCGTTACTCAGCTAGTGGAAGGGAAAAGGAAAGTCTTAAACACAGTTTTTGGCGGTTTGTAGGCGTTATAGTGGGCGTGGCAGAACGTTTCTTGGCAAATCGATAGAAATTCACAAGACCAATATAAAAATGAAAAAATATCAAAACATTTTTCAAAAGTGTTGGCGTATCAGCTTTGGGCGGTTTGAGGGCGTTAGAGTGGGCGTGGCAAAAAGTTTTTTGGTAAATCGATAGAAAATTACAAGACTAATACAAAAGTGAAAAAATTTCAAAACATTTTTCAAAAGTGTGGGCGTGGCAGTTTTGGGCGGTTTGTGGGCGTTAGAGTGGGCGTGGCAAAAAGATTTTTGGTAAATAGATAGAAAATTACAAGACTAATACAAAAATGAAAAAATTTCAAAACATTTTTTAAAAGTGTGGGCGTGGCAGTTTTGGGCGGTTTGTGGGCGTTAGAGTGGGCGTGGCAGCATGATTCGACAAACTTGCGCTGCGTCTATGTTCCTGGAGTCTGTATGCCTAATCTCAACTTTCTAGCTTTTGTAGTTCCTGAGATCTCGACGTTCATACGGACAGACAGACGGACAGACGGACAGACGGACGGACAGACGGACATGGCCAAATCGACTCGGCTATTGATCCTGATCAAGAATATATATACTTTATATGGTCGGAAACGCTTCCTTCTGCCTGTTACATACTTTTCAACGAATCTAGTATACCCTTTTACTCTACGAGTAACGGGTATAAATAGCTGAACACAAAATACTGTTTTTAAAATTGAAGAAAAATCCGTATATATTCGTTTGGGAACTACCCGCTGAAGAAAATGTGTTATTTTGTATCTAATGATGAAATTAACAGTTTTATGGCAAAGAATGGCTGTCAGTATAGAGAGGAATACCAATTTAGAACAAATGGACATACCTGCGGTATTATGTGGGCAGAAGGTGTCGAAGCTGGCTCTGCACTCAGGAACATGCGATAGTCCGGATGCGAGTCCTCGGCGTAGTACTCGAGCTTCTTCTCCAGCACCGGCAGCCACTTCCTAACCAGATGGATGTTCTGCAGGACCACCCAGTGGCCATGCTTGGCAGCCGTGTCCATTGCGGCCTCCGCTATGGCTTCCTGGCCCTGTCCCAAAGACACATTATGGAAATTACCCAAATCCATGCTGAAGCCCATTTGTTTGCCCAGTGCCTCCACATCCTTGAGTGGGTTTACACCTGGCGAGAGGATGAAGAATATGGGGGTGGAGGGACTTGCTTCCTCGTACGATTTAGCGAACTCCATGGCGCGGCTTTCTACATATTTCGATCCAAGCTTCTCCTCAATAAAGTCCCTGTTCGGAAAGTAAGTTAATTATCATATATCCGGAATGGAATATATATTCCTAGAGTTTACGTACGCTAAAGCATATGTCATGCGATCAGGTCTTAAGGCCCTGATCATGCAAAGTCTTTGTAGAGCCGTTTTGTTTTTCCACTCCTGAGGGAATTTCTCCTTTTCCGGTAGCTCAGATTCAACCAGCTTCTTCCAACGCTTCGAGGAGGTCTCGATGTCGCGGTCCAAGTTCCTGAATTCATCTTTGGACGCTAGACTGCATATTCCGCCCCACGACTGATTGGTCAGAAAGTCCACAGGACTTGTCACATGTGGCTTGATCGGGAAGCGGAGCAAGAAGTCCAGTTCCGCCGATGTTACCTCCTCGTTCATAAGAAGAATCTGATCGAGAATCGAAAGAAGCCATTGAAGTACTTAACACTGCGATGGTTGTAGGATAGGTCTTACCTGAAATGTCATTTGCGAGGCGAAGATGAGCTTGTCGCATTCGAAAAGACCACGCGAAGTGTACTGAAACACCGAATACGTTATACAATCAATCAGATTGGAGACACGCAAATCCAAAGTATCGCCAGGTTCAGCCTTGGCTATGGCCTTTTGGAACACTACACTAAACGCCTGTAAATAAAGGAAATGCAGAATAATAATGCCATCGAGATTTGAAGTCATTATAGCCAACCTTCAGTGAAAACTGATATATCGGATTGATAGTGTTTAGTTCGTTTAGAATGAAGTAAAGCAAACTGGCTCTGGCCGCCGCCGGTCTGTAGTATTCTCGGGCCTTGTCGATCTCCTTAGAGGTTATCTTCGCCTCGGCCACCTTCTGTTCGATCTCGGAGGCGGTGCTCTTCGTGGTCTCCAGGTTCTCCACCAGCGCCGTGTCACCTAAAATATTCTCACCCGCCGACGAAAGGCGCGACAGTAGATCGTCCTCCAGTTTCTTCAGCATGATCTTAAAGTCATTCTGTTGCTTTGTGAGATCCGCCTTCAACTCCTCCAGATCGGGGCGCTCGGCTTTCACCACTTCCGCCAGCAGTTGATCCTCTAGTCCATCGCGTGTAACGGTGAAGTTAATAAGTGTGGTTTGTGCTTGCATCTCTGGCTTGTAGTGCGGATTAGCTAGCTTGGTGTGCAGGATCAGACGGAAGTTAGAGTTGTATTCGATCTCCTTGTCTCCAATTTTGATAGCTCTAAATAAGTTGGATAAGTAAGGAATTCGCTTTACAGCCACATCCAAGACCTTCCCACTTACTTTCCCTTCTTGATCAGATTTCGACCCAGCAGAGAGTCCAGCACTGGGTCCAAGTTCTCATCGATATTCTCGATTAGCACATTGCAGCCCCCATTGATGGACTTCTCAATGATGTCCAGATAACTGCGCTGACCCAGACGAATAACCTTCAGGTCCTCGCCATACTTCTGCTTGATCCACTTAACTCCCTGCAGCTGGGGATCGATCATCAGTGGCCATCGATCCGAGTTGGACAGGATGGTGGCATTTTCTATGGACATTCGATCGCTGGGTAAGCCCTCATTGGTCCAAATGGCGATGGTGGTGTCGTCGGTCAGCAACGAAAGGGGATCGAGATTTTCAGTTGTGGGTATGGGCGGATCAATGCTCTTTAAAAAGGGTGTCCACATCTTGAGTAAAAGGTCGATGCGGAATCCTTTCGTGAAACAGCCGACATAGGAAATAAAGGCGGTGATGAGTAGAATATCGCCGGGCAAAGTGATGCCCTGCTTGACGAAGCTGATTTAGGATAAACATAGCCATTAGGTATGATAGTTTCCTTACATGTGCATAGGATACCTACTTGTTGACCGCTTCGGCCCACCGTACGTTCTCACTGGCCAGACCGCCCACCAGGCGATTGGCAAGGGCAATGGTGGCTTGGGTGGCATCCGCTTCTTGTTGGCATCGCAACTTATCCGCAGTGGCCTTCTCAAAGTCCGCCGTCAGTTTGGCCAGTTGCTCCTCGAGGCTCTATATAACGGAAAGAGCTTGGTATTAAGAGAGATCGTCTAAGTAAAGTCCGTCAGTAAGTCCGAGTCCTACCATCACTTTCCGCTTGATGCCAGCCAGTTTGTCCTGGGCAGCGGCCAGTTCCGCATTCGCCGCCGCCAGGGCTTTACGCTTGGGTTCCACGTCGCAGTAGACCTCGTAGAACTTGATGATATTTATGACCCAGGCGCACAGACCAGCCGCTGCACCCGACTTGGAGCGCACGAATTCCGGCTCGAACTCCGGATCCTTGAGATAGGGCTGGATAGCCTTGGTGATCTCCGGGTGAATGTTCTCCTTGTCGTAGTTGATCAGCGAGTCGAGGAACGTGTCCACCTTGGCCATGGCGATTTTGGCCGCTTTCCATGAGCGATCTTTAGGCACTTTGCCACCCTGGGAGAGCAGAACCATCACGGCGGCGGTCACATTGGTGACGGCGCCCGGCGGCGAGCCGAAGCTTTTCAGCTCAGTGAGATTCGCCTTATTCAGGGTGTTCAGTGCATCCTGGGCGGCCATTAGAGCTGGCTCTGCCTTGAGGAGATCCTCCTCGCAGTCCCGCTGCTTCTTACTGACTTCGTCGGCTATCAAAGCGACCTTCATTTCCTCCTCGTCGGCCACGGCTTTCTCCGTTTGCACCTTCTCCGTCTCGATGCCCACAATCTCAATCAGGGCGTCGGCCGCCTCGTTCTTCTCCTTCAGCTCGATCTCCTGGACGGCGAGCTTCACCTTCAGGTCGGCCACCTGGAGGGCAGTGGACCGCAGCTTCTCCAGTCCATTCTCCAGACGCTCGATCTTGCTCTGCAAGTCCTCGTTCTTGTGGTTGAGTAGTTTTATGTAGAGGTTTATCTGCTCCAGATAACTTTTCGGTGTGGTATAGTTGTAGCGCCTCTCATTTTGCAGATACACCTTGGACGTGGTGTTGACCGATGTGTGGACGTAGGCCATGAACTTGGCCACGGAATCGCGGTGGTTCTCTGGCAACACCTTGTTCTGGGCGAGGAAGTTCATCGCCACCGATATGAGTGCCTCCTGAGGCCATTCGTGGAACCAATTGATGGATGTGGCATTGATGATGGCCGGGAATTTTCTCGACCGAACACGCAGTGTCGAACCCACTGGTGAAAAGCACAAAACTATCTTTAGCTGCTTGCGCACACGATCGATGAAGAATTTCCAGCAATTTTCTCGCGTATCAACAAGTCCCGCGCCTTTAACCTCATTTCGAACCCCTGCGATAATATTCTCAATCTCGTCATCGGGAAACAAGTCCGGAATCTCGCCAGTCTGAAAATGGATTACAACTTTGGCTTGAAGGACGTATGTGTAGTAAGGACTATGTAGGGCATTTGATTACTATTTAGTAAAAACCTACCGCCAGCATATCGTTAATCAAGACGAGGAAATCCTCGCTGGGAATCTGTGCATCCGTCATTAGGAACATAATGCCAACGTTCTTCAATCCGGCCTTTAGATAAAGCCCTGAAAATTCATTCTGCAATGGGTAGATAGTTAGGACTAGGCAGGTTAATTTAGAACTAGTATATGGGGAAACCTTCAAGTCATTGACTCCGTAGCCCTTCTTTAACTGTATCTGCACGACCTCCAAGCTGGATATGAATGCTGCCAAGCGCGCTAGAGATTGTTTCCCGCTGCCACCAACACCAACCAATAGGGCGCTGCCACGCGGTGATTCTAAAATGCGATTGATCCTGCAGTAGAAGTAGCGCGATTAGAATGTGAAATGGAGTAACTATAATAGTGTATCCAACCTGCACACGTGCATCATCGCATCCTCGAATAGCACCAGGTTCATGGCAGCGACTAGATCATTATACGATGACATTGCTTCCTGAAGGAGTTTGTGAAGCTCAGGCCAACCCTTGATGGGCATGTACTTAGGATCACCAATTCCTCCAGCGAAATGACAGTAAATATTCGGCTTGTCGAATATGACGGATTCGTCTATTTCCTCGAATGACTTCTTAACAATGTCATGCTGCATCTTGGTAAAGCTATCGATGTCCTTATCGTCTGTTAGCTTATCCGAGTACACCCTCTGTGTCTCGTGCTGCCACAAGCGTATAAGATCTGTGGAGCCCGTCAAGCACTCTGTCGAACTGAACAGCAATCCCTGAAAGGGGGTTAGCCACAACGGGGGGTTACACAAAAACCCACCAACCATCCACAATTGTATAACTCACCTGAAAGACATTGCTGATGTCGCGCAGATTGAAGATGTAGTGCGACTTGATTGCCGTGGGCAGGAAGACCTGCAAGCACTTGTTGTGCAGAGCGATCGTGGCGGCCACAATGTTGGGCGTCATCCGCGTCACGATCGGAGTGAACTTCTGCTCCGCGTTGGCGAAGTGCTGTGCCAGGATGGACGAGTACATGACCGTAATGGACTCGGGGCCCGGAAAACTCACAGCCAGGACGCAGAAGTGGCGCTGCAGGCGCGGATTGATCGTGAAGCTGCCGGAGGTGGGGTTCATGCAGGCCACGTACTGGCAGTTGTGGATGTCCTTCAGAGTGAGCTTGTTCCGGTCGTACCAGTGGCCGTAGTCCAGGTGCTGGCGCATCAACGTGTGCGGCTGGACCGTTCCGTAGGCATCCACCTCCGGCATATTGATGTCGTCCACGAAGTAGCAGAGCAGCTTGTTGCCGGGCGGTCCGTAATTGCGACCCGCCTTCTTCTCTAGCGGCTTCTCGAGGATCTTTTGCAACATTTCGGACGTGGTATAGTAATTGAATGGTATTGTCGTGACAGCGTAATTCTCAGAAAGCGATTGAAGCTTCTCGTTCACCAGTACGGTCTTGCCGCAGCCGGCATTCCCCACTAGCATCACCGGGTGCTTCTTATCCATCAGGAGATCTAGGAAAAAACGCAGGCGTATCGACTCGGAGGTGTGCACGATGACAGCCTGCAGCGGCAGGTCCGAGTCCAGCTCGAATTTGGGGATCTTCTCAGTCCAGGGCAGGAAAGTCTTCGTCTCGCTGTCCAGAAAGTAGTCGAAAACTGTTCCACCTTGGAGTTTGAAATGCAGCAGGGGAGTATTCGGTAAAGTTTGTGGGCTGAGTCAAGTATTCGAGGGTCGGCACTCACCTGGCGGGAACTTAACAGTTTTGAACTCATTTACCCACCATTTGCTGAACTCCACGCGGTAGTCAATGGCTTGATCCTGGAACATAGCCGACCCGAAGGCCCAAATACAGGCAAAAACAAAGTACAGTTCGTGCCATTCTTTTGGACAGTCGGCCGGCGTGTTCGCTGGTATTAAAAAACAGTTTAGGAGATGGCACAGCATTTGAATGTGTGCCATTTCGGCGACAGGCGTGATCTTCTTGAAACGCACGCGAATCGTTTCCAATGAAGGCGGTATGTACTTATCGAATAACATGACCAAATTGGACTTTTCGGCTGGAATTTTACGCGTTTCAACCCAACTGGTTACATAGCTGGAAAGAGAGATCGGTTAGTGGAACGAACTCGTATAGTTCTTATATGGAAATATAAAAAGTGTTCTAAGAAAGATAGGAAAGTTCCGATTCCAGCTATTTGAGAGGAATGCAAAGCGAGAATATGAGTTACGTTACAGCAATGGCCAATTTTGAATAATAAAGAAACTAGTGAGAGATTCGATCTCTAGAAAAGAGAATCTAGAGTATGTGAATCCCAGTTACTCCCAATACTCACGGATTCCAACCCAAGTCCTGGGGGTTTATGTACAGGATGCCAGCCCTGGATACGGTTGCCGGCGTTGCTGTTCTCAGGTTGGAGATCTCGAAGAGCAAACGCATCGAAGGCGTCAACGCAATGCGTTCGTTGCTGGCCAATGTGAGGACCTTGTTGTCGTCCATCACGGTATTGAGACTTTCGATCCACATCGGATCGATGTCGCCGTCGAGCACGATCCACTTTGGTTGATCGCCCGTTATGTTTGCCTGATCCCGCATCAGCACCGAGAACAGGCCGTCCTTCCACTCACGTGTCGCCGGGTTGATAATGCCGAAAAGTTCATCATTGGTCACAGCTTTTGGATTCAAGTCATTGAAAATCGGCTTCCGCTTGATGTTCTGGTAGGTGCGCAGCAGCGTCTTCCACACCTGGGTCTTCCCTGTGCCCGCATTGCCAACGATGAACACGGAGTGACGTACCTCCAACAGCTCCTCCAGCTGCACTACCTTCAGTATGAAATTGTCTTCTGGTTGTAGTAGGAGATCGGAGGCCGCTTGTTTTACGGTGCGTTCAAAGTCCTGATCACGTTTGCGGGGCACATCCAGGGCGGGAAACAGGTCGCTGATAAGCCCCATGAACACCGGCATATCGTCCGTGATGATTTTCGGTATGTTAAAGTCTCGGAGGGCGCGCATCAGCACCTCCTCCTCCGGACGACCGGGATCACCTCTCTGGAAATGTTAAAATAGGTATGGCAATAAAATATCAAACTATTCTGTGGTAGTTAATTGTTCGATTTACGAAAGCTGCAGTGTATTTTATATACTTTATATATACTTTAGAAATCTCACCTTAAGGGATCCCGCCACCACGAGCACAGATTTAATAGCTCTGAGGCCCCAATCGTAGTGATCTTGCTTAGAGAGCAGTTCCTTGCAGAGCGTGTAAAGGGTGATGAACTTGCGGGCCAGGACTCGCGCGTCCTGGAATCCTTCGGCCACCAGCATTATCTCGCAGATAAGCTCAAAGTCCGGTACGACCATAGCGCAAGGCCGGAAGAGGGCTTTTAGATTCTCCGGTAGCTCCGTGCGGCCCGCGTAGCCCGGATTCATAGTGATGAATATGCCCACCGTGGGCACGCAACTGATCATCTCGCCCATGAAGTTGAACTTGTCCTTTTTGTCGCGAATGGCATCCTGAACGGACTTCACTTGAACAGCAACCACCGACAGCACCTCCACAGTGATGCGGTTAAATTCGTCGAAGCAGCCCCAGGCACCCGTTTGGGCCAGGCCCTTGTAGATATTGCCACAGGATTGGTAGTCCATCTGCTCGGAGCAGTTGAAGACGTAGACCGAGATGCCGATGGCGCGTCCCAAGTCCTTGGTGGTCTCGGTCTTTCCGGTTCCGGCTGGCCCGGCTGGAGCACCCCCCATTACGAGGTGGAGGGACTGGGTCAGTGTAATGTAACAACGATCTGTGAGCGGCGTTATGACCAGGCGTGGCGTATTGCCCAAGTATTCGTGACAATACTGGAATTCTGCGTCGCAAATATTGGCAAAACAGTCCTTCTCCACATCGTCGAAGCGATGTCTTAACTGCGATTGCCACATAAACGCGGAGCCCGAATCCAATTTGGCCTGAATCATCTTGGCGACCACATCTCTAGAGTGCACATCAATTGTGCATATCGTCATTATCTTCTGACGATCGCCTTTACTAAGCTCACCCAGCAGAAGCGTTATGAGCAGACTGAGCTGCGATATCTGTTTCTTGTAGTAGTCCTTGATGGCGTTATCGTAGCCCTCCTCCAACCGGCTAAAGGCGATGTTCACCTCCGTGGACCACCAGATCTGCGATCCGCAGAGGGACACCTGGGCAGGGTAGTCGAATAACCACTAATTGAAAGAACAAATTTGTTCATTTTTTAAGCACTTAATAAAATTCGTATTTTTATAATAAGACGATAATTCGAATTGGACTAACCTGTTCCCGCTGCTTTTCCTCGTAGGCAATCACCGCCTCCATGACGTAGTGCCTCAGACTGGCACGCATCGCCGCCTGGATACGGTTTAGCCAGACCTCTACGGGTCCTCGGATGCTGGCCAACTCGTTGAACTCCACGTACTCACCATCTTTGGCGTACATTCCCGACGCCGTGTTGATCTCGTTGGACTCGTCGCGGTTGAACTTCAGTCGGGCGATCGAGTCAAAGAGCTTGGTCAGGTGCTTGGTGACCATTTCCGGCTGGATGCCGTTGCTCAGCACGTCCAGCAGGTCTGCCGAGGACACGAAGTAGAAGCGAGGAAAAGCCAAGCGTTTCGTTTCCAAGTACTCTGCCAATGCCTTTTCGCAAAGCGTAAGCTCCTTCTGCAAATGCTCCAGGCGTTCGATTAGGCCGGAACGATTGGTGGATGCCACCACGTTCGACGATACGGACATCTCATCCATGAGGACGCGAAACTCGGCGTCAATGTTATCGAATCGATCCGAATCGACGGGAAGCTGTTTGCGTATGTCTTCCGAACTCATGAAGATACTCTCAAGATGGGTCCAAGTGCGTTGCACCTCAAACCATACGGTTATCACTTGATCGGCGATCATAAGCTTATTTTGCCAAGTGGACACTTCTTCGAGGAAATGGGCGATGTACTTGGATGTTATTAGATTCTGTAGGCAAACCTGATTATCTTCAAGCGTCTCTATGAGTTCTTCCGAAGCCTTCAGGAGGTTACAGCCGGTACGCGGGTGCAACTCGTGGTCGAACTCCATGACCGTCCACGTTGTGTTCAGATCCCGCAGGATCTTCTCCATGGACATCTCCTTGACGGCCTTATCGACGATGTTCTTCACCTCCTCCTCGCATTCATGCAGATTTAGGCCCAACAATTCGGCCAGCGTCGTTTCGTGGTCCATGATGAATTTGACCTACAAGAGGATCACATTTAAGCAATGCAAATCGGTGTCATTTCGGGGTGCAGAATTCAACTACAGTGGCTATTACTAATACGGATATTACTACATTACTACGACTGCTCATGCGCTGGACTTGGCCTAGCCACTTACGGTCACTTCCTTGGGCAGGGCGGCCAAACTCTGCAATGAAATGGTATTTACAAGAACTGTACAGTTTGGGCCGGGCACAGTATCCCGGAAATCAAGCGGAAACGAAACGAGTTTGGGAAAGAAAACGATTAAAACGGTATTGCTATACAATGGAGCACCCAATTGGTGGAGCTCGAGTGCTTAGGGAAGTGGAAAGATTTACACAGATTATTTACATCGGTCCAAATGGCTGGGATTGGCTTAAGAGTTGAAAAACAAAATAATCATTCAAAAAGGAAACACAAAATAGACCTTGGTGGAGTTCATCAGCTGGTTCCAGTGACGCTCCCGAATGGCTGGATTCTGCAGCTCCCCGACGGCTCGGAGCGAGGTCAGCATGTTCTTGACCGTCGACTCCAGGTTTATGAAGGTGTCCCACGGTCGCATCTCCTTGTCCAACAGACGTATGTCTTTGGCAAACTTCTTGCACTCAATGTCCATGTTCTCCACGTCCACCTTGCGCCACGGCGTCGTTTTCCAATCATCGATGCTGGTGGCCACGATGTTGACGTAGTCCCACAGTTGCTGAGCGAGTTCAAAGAGTTATTGCAACAATCACGGGATTAGTACGGATTAGGGTATTTATTACGATTAGGGTTAGTAAATCACTTGGGGGGAGGGAAAAAGAAAAGCTCAAAGTTCCACATGTGGCATGCATAAATTTAGTACAGTAGTAGATTAAACATGCACAGATAAAAGGTATATATAAAGTGGTAGATAGCAAATTCAGATTTGTGAAGTTCTAGAAGTAAAAGAGATACCTTCAGCATGCGCAGCTCCTTGCGACACTGTTTCAGGACTTTGAATTCTGGAATGTTGACCTCAAACAAGCTCCCGGACTCCTGAATGTCCCTCATTTCACTTTCGCACAGGAACATATCGTCGTTGATGCGGTCCATCAGGAGATATGGCTTGTAGCAATCAAATCGGAAGAAGTCGTACGTCTTGAAGACCTCCCGGAAGAGCTGGATGTGACTCTCGAAGAGGGCGATCTTGTTCCGGATGCTGACCACCTCAGTGGCCTGCAGAGGCGACACCTGCTGCTTCACCGTGGTGGCGATCTTCTTTGTGTTTGCCCACTGCTCCGGCAGCTCCTGCAGCAGGACGTTAACCTCCTCGGGAATATCCATGTCATAGTACTTCAGCAGCTGAATGGTCTCCTGCATGGGCTCGAACATCTCGTCCGTCTTGGCGGCCCGTTCCTTAACCTGCATCAGGTACGCCATAATGCTGACCAGACCCTCGTAGTCTTTTTCCTTCACCGTCTGCAGCAGACCCTCGTCGGCTTTGCGAATGAAGTGACTAAGATTCATCAGGCTGGAGGTGACTGTGGTGACCAGGTGCTCCTTGAACATGTTGCCCCATTTGCAAACTGTATTGAGCAGGGCCTGACGGAATGGGCGCACATCCACCTGGAACCAGGAACTGAACACCTGGAAAGGACCAATGTCCTCGATCTCGTTGAACAGGGATTCGTAGTTGTCGATCTGCTCCCTGAAAGCCTCGATCGTGGGTTGGCAGGGTTGCGGTGGCGGCTGATTGGGATCGTTAATCAAAATCAGCTCAATCTCATCAGGATCCAACGTTCGTCCGTACTCGAGGAAGTACTCCATGCACTCCTCGCGATCGTCAAGCCAGAGATACGAGTACCGCTCGAACTGGCGACAAAATCGAGAGGCCTCTTCCATCACCAGATCCACACCGTTCAATATTTCGCGACGCATATCGATGATGTCCTGGTTTTCCTTTATCATCTCCACATAGTTGCGCTTCTCATTGGGCTTTAGACGTTTGATCAAGGACCCCATTTTCATGATGTCTCGCATCAGTTCTATCAACATGTTGTTGAAACCCATGGGATCCTCGGGATCCAGCGAGGGCACAAACACGAGATTGGGCTCCACAAGCTCTAGACGGGACTCGAACAACGGAGCATAGTTGTTCTCCGGATCCATATTCTCTGCTAAATAGCCAACGCTCACGCCTACCGTCTTTAGGATGTTTTCGTAAACGATGTTATCCACAAAGTCCACGTAACTCAGCCACACTGCGTCGTCCTGTTTGCTTTCCATGTCAAACTGCAGCATGTTGTCCTGCAGCAGCTTGTGGATCTCTATCGAAGCTGCCTGGATCTCCGCGTATCGTTTGGATGTTCGATCCGGACGCTCGTCTATGGAGAGGACAGTGTCCTTCTTGCAGTCCCGCCTCTCGAAAAGAGGCTGCTTGGCCCAAACGCCCATGATCTTGCGGATCTGGCGGAGATTTCCCTGGGTGTGGTCCATGCGATTCTGCAGAGCAGCCACCGGCTTGCGTAGCTTATCGAGGTAACTTAGAATGTCTGCAAGAGACAAGGTGTTTTTAAGTTCAAATGTATTTTTAAGAAATTATCCCTTATATTAGGCGTAATAAAATACGTTTGGATCTCTAATAAAAGCGAAATTTATCACTTGACTGGAGAGGCGCACCTGACGAATTCCAAACTAGCTGATTCACGCCGATCTCAACCAGATCGTCAATCATCTTTATCTCGGGTTCGATCAGTCTAAGTTCCACCGGTGAGCTGCCTTCTTGTATGCTGTTGTACCAATCGATGGTCTTCTCCAGGTTGAGAGTATAAGATCGGAAGACGTCGCTCTTTTCGGCAAAGTCGATGGCAATTTGGGGAATTCCGTCGATCTTCATTTGCTGCATGTAGTGCACCTCCCTCAGAATGGAAAACAAGGCGGCACTGAAGTTAAGGATCAGCGAATTGTGGCGACGATCGCGCGCAATGAGGGACTTCTTCAGATTCTCTTCTATTTGTCCGTCCAATTGGCTGGCCCAGTCATCAAAGAACTGAGTCTTGCAGGAACCGAATTTCACCATGAGCACCTCGTAGCGCTCAACGATTTCCTGGGACTTCTCTGTCTTGGTGATCCTGCAACAGATTTGGGATTGATGGAACGGTGTTCATTTTTGAGTGGTTAGAAAACTGACTCATGCTGTAATGCCTTGAAGTTCTTGACTGGAGCCGTGATCCGCGTCTCCAGCTGATGGCACCAGCGGATGAAGGCGGCCACTGGTGGACAATTGTAGTTGGGATACAGGTTGTCGCCCAGCTTCTTCAGTTCCATTTGCTTGTCGTAGATGGACTCACAGATGGTCATCTCGTCATCGAGCATGCGCACTATTTCGGCATATCGCTGGGTAAACTCCTCCTTGATCTTTGGTCGATCGAGCACACTGCCAACAATGCTAATGAGCTAAAGGATAGTCATAGCAGGTCAGTAAAAACATAAATATATTCTAGTGAACTCCACGTGATACCTTGAAAATACTCTCCAGGTTGTGGCAATCATCAAAGGCCTGGCACAAAATGGCCGCCAGCTTCATATCCAGCTCGAGGATGCGGGTCTGGAAGCCCTTGAAGTCCTCATCGAACTCGTGATCATCTGGATCGAGGACATCATAGCTTTTCGAGGCAAAGGCCGTGAAGTATTGGTTGAACTCCACGTACACATCTGTGATGCGAGTGCTGAGCTGGCGACCCCGCAGCCCACCGATTTCGACTTTCTCTAATTTCAGGAATTCAATCACAGTAAAGAAGAACCTTGGCGAAATTATAGATAAGTAGCAGCAACCTTAAAGCATCCCTAAAGTGAATATGTCCAACAAACTACAAACCATTGAATTGTTGTGAGGCGTTCGAGGAAGGCATTAAAGCGCTTGAAAACTGAATTTGGATGAAAAGTCCATAAAATCGGCGGCCGCTCCTCGGGCTCCGTGAAGAACGTGGCCAGTCGTTCCTTGTAGTAGTCGAATAGCTCTCGGAAGAACTTCAGTATCTGAATGGAAAGGGTGAGTCGCTGCATGGCCTCGTCGATATCGCTGTGGAATATGGACGAGGGATCCAAGTATCTCTTGGCCTGCAATCGATCAAATATATCAGATGTCGGGTGCCTCAGTCTCCACTGGAGCACTGGTGCTTCCCACCCACCTGGTGTATAATCAAGTTGCATATTTCCTGCAGCAGCACGGTTATTTTCGCCGACTGGCAATAGTAGCGTGAATTGCCCCACAGAATGCCCACCGTGTTCATGAACGGAATGAGCAGCGGCTTGCACTCGGCGAAATCAATCTCCTCCAGGTGCTGAAGTGGGCGCTTTAGGGGGTTTAGATAGAGTGTTATGTCCTTTGCCTCCGCCAGAGCTGCGGAAATCACCGATTGGCATGCTAAACTCACGTTTCGCGGCACTACACTCACCCGTAACGACGTTCTTGAAGAGGGTCTGGAAGCACGGATGGTAGGCACTCATCGAGTACTCCAGTATCAGGGCCATGGCACGAATGCGCTCGTTGCGCAACTGGTCGTAGATGAATGACAGGTTCTTGAGGCGATTGTTCCAAAATGTAAACTCTGTCAGGGAATACGGATGGCACGAAGGAGATAGCCCAATTAAATTAATTAAGAAACCTATTTTGCATATCAGATGTTGGTTTTTTTTTAAATGGATTTACTTATTGGATCATTTTGCTGATACGGTACTTATAAAGTCAGATAATTGAATGATAGTAAGGTATGAACAGTGTGATTAAAACACCACAAATTATTTTCTTGTTAATATTATTGTTTTATTCACTGTTTTTCGGCTCTAATTTCTGAAAACCCCGTGAACTTTGGAGCGGATTTAGGTAAATCCAGCCCTTAGTTTCCGCCATTTTATTAACTCATTCCACCCAATTGTTAATGTCAAATGTGAACGCGTAATAAGGGCGAAAACCCATCAAGTCCTACGGCAATAGTATCAAAAGCACATATTGCTTGCACGCGGAATGTCATTCGTGAACAGTAAAGATAGTAAAGCCAGACAAAACTTTTGGATGAGTATGAACATGCAAATTTCGGGGTTGCTAAGATATGGGGAGACGTGAATTTTATCAATAAATAATAAATGAAGGAAGCCAAAAATAAAACCACCACACGTGCCACAACGAGCACCACCACTCGTACTCACCCGTGTGCGGAGTGGGATTCTGGCCATTGGCAAAGGCGTTCGAGGGACTCTCCTTGATGACCTCGTGGATCTGGGTGGCCCACTTGATGACGACGCCTTCGATGGCGCTCTTCAGGTACAGATCGAATTGGCACTGCTCCGTTTCGACCAGCTCCTTGGCCGCCTTCACGATCTTCTCGACACCAACGGGCATGGCCAGGATGGTCTCCCCGCTGACCTGACCCTTCACCTGGTGCACGGTGCTCTTGAGGCTGTGCACATGCTTCTGGACATCCTGGGCCACCATGATGGGCCAGCTGCGATAATTGTCCTCGTTGGACAGGAGGGGCACCAGTACCTCCTCCACCAATGCGGACAACTGGTCAATAGTGCGGGTGGCCAAATCCCCGTAGATGATGAAGTTGCCGCAATCCTCCCGAGGAATTGGCAATGCATAGCGCTTGATAAAGTACACGCCCTTGCTCTTCAGCTGTGACAGTGGAAAGGTGGTCGAGGGCACCAGCTGGGCAGCTGGGGTAAGGATGATAATCAGGACCACCGGGGTGTTCCTGTCCAGAAACTCCTTAATAATGCCCTTGTGCTCCTCTACCGTAACGACACGCGTCCACTTCTCCGGCTTCAGCTTTAGGGACTTGATGACAAACGACCCCATCAGCTCCAGGCGCGGATCCGGGCCACCAGCTGCCGCCGCTGCAGCGGCCTCTGCGCTGGTGGAGGGCTCCATCGCTACCCACTCGCTGGTGGTTGGCTGTGGGTGGGGCGGTTGCTTTGGTGCTTCTGCTCCTGCAGTGGTTGTCTGGTTATTGCTGTTGTCTGTTGTTTGCTGTGGGGACGAGGTGCACATGCATATCTGAGTGTTTGGCTGACCTTGTTACCACTAACAACTAGTATATAAAATCGATTAAAATTGCAAATCAATAGGAATTTTTCGGCATTACGAAATATATTATTATAATATTCATTGATTCTATAAAAAATAACTTAGTTAAACTGGGTACTTTCAATTTAAAAAACTTTTCGGCATGTTACATAAAAGTTTCTGCAATTTTCACTAGTTACATAACGCTAATGGTTGCAAAGCTTCAGCTACTTCGTTGGAGAACCAGCGAAATCACAAAATTTTAGTAGTAATAAGCACTTTACACGTATTGGCTATCAGTAATATGATTAGTTAATTAATTTGCAATTTGTTTTATATATTATATGTGTTGGATGAGGTTTCCAAAGGGGGCTTCCGCAGGTTTTCCTTTTCCGGTTGCGACTGCTTACCTCGGCTGCTGGTAAGCGACTGAATTGATTGTTATTTCCGCTGACGACTTGACACGCACTTTCAGGTGCAAAAGTGATCGTGGCAGGACCCGTTGCTAAGGATTTGTTGATTTTTCACCTGAAATCCTTCAGGGCCCAGTGCCTACTGTTTGTTATTTCCCCTGTGCCATAAAACGCGTTGTCAAGTTGGTTGCTAAGTAAATGACCATTTGTTGCGCCTAATTCCGTTTAATGGCTGAAAGCTCGCCGTTTTCAAATTAAGTTCCTTTGATTGGCACACTTTGCTTTGATTGATTGTGTGCTAATTGATTAAGTGTATATGCACATTAGTCAATGAATATTAATTGTGGCTTAGTATTGTGTGAATATATCGAAGAGGACGTGATTTTGCTATGGAAATGTAATTGTAATGTAATTGAAATCTTTTGAAAGTTTGCAAACAAAACGACAATAATGTTTACGCAAGTTATGTCGATGTACACTCAACTCTTGCATTTGACCTTTAATAAATGCAAAATTGGGTGTCCAAATCGATAGGTAAATTATGTACACTTGACTCCTTCATTTTACCTCCATTGAAAAATTAGATGTCAGAATACAATTTGAATCTGCAACATGCACCTCACTGAACACGCAAAAGACTAAAAAAGGCAATCAAGCACCTGTCCGCGAATGGTTGGGATAAATGATTTCCAAGCACGGCAAGAACTGTTGCTTCAGAATCGCAACAGTTGGCCAGGGGAAAGCCTCAGGTAACACCATCCAGGTAAATCATTCTTAGTTCCCATAATTTGTAACCCCTTGTTATGGAAACTCGAAGCGCAAGCGCGATTAACAGGTGGTTGTCAACAAAAAAAGTCACCTGTTGCCACGATAGCAACAAGGTGCATAAATATGCCTAGAGAGCAACAGATAATTGCATGACTTCCGGGTGTAAAAGTTTTTCCACTTTTCCATTTCCACCTGAGATTGAACAAGGCCTAGGTCGCGGAATGTGTCTCGTGCTTTGGGTGTTGTGTGATGGGTGATGGTTCACTGAAATCCAGACCCCAAAAACCGCACCACGTTTATGCAAGCAGCCAGCCAAGCCTGAAAATCAATAAGCTTATAAACGGAAGCCAGAGTCGGTGGCTCCAACCAGTTGATTGGCAACCATGTGGCAGTTGGCATTGGGACTGGGTCTACTCCAGCAGCTCAGTGTAGCCATCGTGGTGGAGCGCAACATGTTCGCCTACTACAAGGTGCCAGCTGCTCAGTTACTGTTTGCCCATGACTCTGACCCGGACTTCGACTCCCACTCCC
The DNA here is from genome assembly GCF_016746365.2 of Drosophila yakuba. Taxonomy (NCBI): domain Eukaryota; kingdom Metazoa; phylum Arthropoda; class Insecta; order Diptera; family Drosophilidae; genus Drosophila; species Drosophila yakuba. The sequence continues at coordinate 7,550,944 of NC_052530.2, forward strand.
AGGAAATCAGCACTCTGGATGGAGGCCAGCTCAGCGATTTGTACTATGTACTGCAGTGTCCACCAAAGCTCGATGGAGGCATTCCCAAGGCGCGGGACATGCAAACCTGCAGCGTGGTGGACCAGTACCAAGACATGTGGAAAAAAAGTCCGAAGAAGCCAAAGCCCAAAAAGCACTTTCACATGGTCCCATTCCGGATAGTTCTGCGTCCATTAGGACCGCCGGCCAGGAGACGCAGTCTAAAGCGTCGTAAACGCCAGGAAAAAGTTCGCAAAGCGCCGGATAATAGAACTCCAGTTGATCGGGCTGCTTCGAAAGTGAAGATGGAGGAGGTGACTAGTCCCCTTCAATTCCTGGGACGCACCCACAAACGGCAGAAGCTTCTGAAGCTGTATGCTGACCATCGAAAGTCCAAGCGAGGCACCAGTTCCAAAGCTCTTCAACATATGTACCACCGCGATGAGTCATACAACGATCATATATTCTACGACGAGCTTCAGGAAGACGGTGAGTTCCACAAGCTCGGCAAAGAAAAATCGAATTAAATGCATTTATTGCATTATTGGGAGATCAGATATTGGATATCAGAGCGGGCTGAAATATTTAACTAAATAAACTTTGTGGGATGCAATAAAAAGCTTCACGTGTATTGGGGATTCGGGATTCTGGGTTCTACAAACCTTAAACATAAAAACATATTATTAATATTGCACTGTAAAGAAAAACATCAATAGATATGTTGCTAATATTGAGATGTACTAAAAGATCAAATGATATATTTGCAGCATATTTACAGGTTGTCTTCTCTGAACCCCAACTTTAGTTCAATCCTACCTAGTTAGGCGGTGGTACTAGGACCGCGACCGAATGTCTACGTAAGGAAGAAACATATCATCGTAGGCTACGTTCTCGAACACCCTGTTTAGCAGGACAGTGAAGGCTTTGGTGAAGGCTTTGACTAGGCCGGGCTGCAACTCATTCCAGAACTCCACCCAGTTATCGTTGAACACCTTGTTCATGAAAATGGTTATGTCCGTGTTTTCCTTGTACAGCCCATCCAACCAAATGATCCATCTAGAAGTTGGAGTAGAAGGTAAATCAGGGATCTCTGGCCATTTGCCATCCAATTACCGATCCAAGTCGAGGCTGGGCACCAGACTGTAAACCTTTAGGTAGCGCTTGTCATTCCTGTACTCCACCAACGTCTTGATGGTCAAGGTAATCCGGAAGTTCTGAAAGTCGGATTGCAACGTCCCAGTGGTGTTGTAGGTGAATAATAAAATCCTGCCACTCATGTCGTAGGTGGCCTCATGCAGGAGGCGTGGCAAACGGACCTTCAGCACAATTTGCTTTTCATTGGGCTCGTACAGGAAGCCCTCGACGTGGGTGATTGTGGCATTATTGAATCCCTTGTTCACGTTGTTCCGTATTTGAAAGTCTATCCAGATGGGACCGCGACCGGGGGATTCCAAAATGATGGAATCGGAAAAGTTATAGGCGTCCAGCGGCGGGAGTCCTATCTCTGGGATGCCCTTGGGCTAGTGACGAATCAAGGCATTGATACTTCTGACCAGGCAACTTGAGTCTCCGAAGTGGCACTTCTCAACATCTTCGGCTGGAAATGTTTACCTCGGTTAAAATCAGATAAACTTGGCACTGGACACCCACGCACGTAAGCTTGCTCCCGAGATTATAACTGGAATGCACCAACACAAGAAAGCCACCAAAATCAACTTGTCCATTGCAATAGCGTAATTCAACTGACTGTGAAACAATAAACGCTTCGGTCACGAAATAGTAAACTGAACTCGAATGCTTAGAACCTGATCTAAGGGGAGCTTTTCAACTATCAACAATAAAGAATGTAATTCTAATTCATAGCTGCAACCGGTTTCAAGCAATATTCATCTTTGTCCTTTCAAGTCTCTAATAAAACAGCTTTAATAACCTTCAATCGTTTACTTCGAACTCTTTGGAAATGGGTAAGAACATGTCATCGTATGAGACCTTTTTGAAAATATCCTCGAAAACTGAGAGAAACACACCTGAAAATATTTTCAGGTTTTTGGGCTCCAGCTCGTTCCAAAACTCAACCCAGTGCAGATTGAAGACCTGATTAATGGCTATCGTCAAATCCGTGTTTGATTCGAAAAAGTTGTCTAGCCAGAACACCCATCTGTAAGGCAATTCTTGGTCAGTTTATATCGGATTACATGGGGCTCAACTCTTTAACTCACCGGTCCATGGTCACGAAAGGGGTTAGTTCGTATATCTTCAAGTAGCGCTTGTTATTCCGATACTCCATTATGACCTTCAGCTTAAGAACAAAGCGAAAGTTCTGAAAGTCCGAAAGGGACTCCCCCGTGGAGTTCATCTGTACAATCCACACTCTTCCTGTGCTAAAGTAGTCGCCCTTGTGGATGAGACTGGGTATCCGGCCGTGTATTTCAATCAAGCTGGATGTGGGATTCTCATCGAACCCACTCACCTTTGTGATCGTCGTGTTCTCGAAGCCGTAGTTCACTTGATTGAACAGATCGAACTTTAGCCAGAAGGCGCCTACCATTTCATCATTCCAAAACTTCGAGTTCCTAATGTCCACCACATCAATGGGTTTTAATCCGATCGCCGGAATGCCTTTCGGGAAATACTTTATTACGGAATTCATAGAATTAACGATGCACTTAGAATCTCCAAAGTGGCACTTTTTTATTTCCTTTGCTGGGGCACCGAGTAATAATAAAAAATCGATTATTCCTAAAAGCACAGTAACGCAATGCCCTTGTTTGTTACCTACGCAGCATTTGGCCCTGCAACGATCCGATGATCTGAAGGAGCACCAGAACGATCCCTGTATCTCTCATTGTTGTATATTTGCGCCACTAGTATTCCATGTTGACTTCTATTGCCTTCAGCTGACGACTTCGATTTGAAACCATAGGTGGAACAATAACTAAAACTTAGTTGTGCGCTTAGTGCAACCGGTTTGCTCGAAAGCTCAACTTGTCCTATTTGCATTTTCAACTTGAGATATTTCAAATATTCAATGAAAATCAATTTTATTTGTAACGATGATGATTTGTACAATTGCAATCCAGTTGCACTTAGTAACTTTAATATCATTTTTAAATATACCAATTGGGTCTTCTGAACAGCAAAATGTTCTAGGACGATCTTTGTTAGTAATCTAATTTAAACCTTTAGACAATCTGAACGCTCTTTATTTCTTTCTGACTGAAGAATTTTTAGAAGGTTTGAAAAGTATTCTATTAAAGTATCAGCTCGTTATTTTATCCACATCAACCGGCTCATATTCTGAATTATTGAGACGGACTGCACAACCGAATTCGCTCCTATGGCATACATGATATAAATATTTGTAGAAAATATAAGCGATATTAAATAATTTATAAATACTCTCTTAAGCCGAATTGAAAAACCCTATTAAATATTATCTTTTTTAAACATTCGATTATTTTATATATTATATAGTGGTATTATCAACCCATTCAAACTCACTTTCCTCTCACTTTTGGAAACTGGGAGACTACTTTGCATAGTAATGAACGGACGGGGGGACGGACAGATGGAAATAGTTATATTGATTGTGATGTTGAAACTAATCTAAAATATTTAACTTTATAATGGTCAAAAATATCTTCTTCCCTTCGATGCATAATTCTAGCTGTAATCAGTATACCCTGAAATACATAAAAACGACAATTATGCGGTCTTTTTTATTATTTTCCATAGCATTTAAAGATCGCACGGTTCCAGATTAATAATAAACTGTTACATTTAAGGAAAAACAAGAGAGTACGCTTTAGTCGAGTTCCCCGACTATCTGATACCCGTTACGCTGGTAGGGGAAGTGCAATTTCCACACTGACAGTGAGTGGTGCGGGGTGCGAGGTGCGAATCTAGTATACCCTTTTACTCTACGAGTAACGGGTATAAAAATTGCGTTCCATCGATCTGCAGAACCAACAAAGTGATTATTGCAACTTATTTTTAAAAACTACAACCGGTTGAAAGCTTTATTCATTAATTTAGCAATTCAAAGTTCAGACATTTTTAAATCTACAATAAAAATACAATTAATTATGCAATAAAGCGATTACGAAATAAAGGTATAAAATTACAATGTGATATAATAATACAATATTTTAATATGAATTTATTTTAGAGTCATTTTAAAGCCAAATGTATTTTATTTAAAACATTTTTGTTTCAATCTTCAATAAAATCTAATATCATGTATTGCACTGTTTCCTAGCTTGTATTGCCATTAGTAGTCAATTGGCTAATAAACTTTCAATTCATAACAAGTATGACGCTTATATTTCCATTGCAATTTTCAAAGGTCAACAAAGAAAATGCGCATAAATCGAGAACCAGTTTTCATATTATATACATTTTTCCCCTCAAACTCTTACATACAGGGTTTAATACCAGTATAATAAGGTAAGCTTAGCAAAACATTTACAAATATATTCGGGCAAATTCGTTAACCTACTTTACTAAAACTAGAAATTATGCTACGTTTAAGAATACAGTTCTAAACTTATGATTACTATGAGTCTTCATTGGATAGGAACAGATCATCGTAGGGTACGTTTTCGAATAAATTCTCAAATAGACTTAGAAAGACGGTTTCGAACAGACGCAGAATACCCGGCTCCAGTTCGTTCCAGAACTCCACCCAATTCCGATTGAACAGATTGTTAACGGCTATGGTCAGGTCTTCATTGTCGGGAAAGAAGTTGTCTAGCCACATAATCCAGCTATTGAAAAGTAATAAAATGGGAAACACAATATGAATGATAATTGATATATGTACATGTAATAGAAATGGCAAATGAACTCACCGGTCCAACCTTATATTAGGAACTAGCTCGTAGATCTTCAAATATCGCTTGTTGTTTCTGTACTCGACACGCACTTTTAGCGAAAGAACAAATCGGAAATTGAGAAAATCCGACTCCGATGTTCCCTGGGAGTGTATATCGACGAACCAGAGCATCCTACCCTTGGCCACATAGTCGCCCTTGTAAACCAGCCGGGGAATCTTTCCGTGAATTTCAATTTTGGTCGCGGTGGGATCCTTGTCGAATCCTCTGATCTCCGTGATGGTGGTGTTCTCAAAGCCGTAGTTAATCTGGTTGATCAAGTTGAAGTAGTACCAAGCACCGCCCACCTGGGTATCGTTGACCAGCAACCAGTTTCGCACGGGCAGCACATTGAAGGGATTCAGATTGACCTCCGGAATGCCTTTTGGGAAATCTCTCAACAGTGCATTAGCCGACTCCACCAGGCACTTTCCGTCACCGAAGTGGCATTTTCTCACCTTGGCAGCTGTGAAAGAAGGTCTTTTTTAGTCGGTTCTATTGGGGATAGTTCATTAAAGCACCCACGCAACTTCTGGCACTGCAGTCCAACGAACAGCTGAATCGTTATAACCACGTAGGCCAGGAAATGCATCTGACAGCGGATTCAATGCCAATCCTCCACAGGTAACGCTTGAGCTCGCAGTAGACCGATGCACTTGCACAGCCGATGACAACTGCTTGGTGATCAAAACCGATTTGTTGTAATGGCGGAACATTTATAAGGAAATCTAAGCAGCGCCCATTATCATAACGTGTTACCCAACAGCCTATGTATGTGCTATACACTTACTGAAAAAAGCACTTATTTGTAATGTGCTCAGATAACAGCACAGTTTATTTTATATTAAAGTAGAAGGCAAAAAATTCTCAGAGCTGGAATAAAATAACTGACTGCTTTAATTAGCACTGCCGTGCTAATTCTCCCCTTAAAATGAGATCTAAGCTAAAAAGCTTCCGATATCTAAGCTTTTACCACAACTGGTCGAGATTTTCTATCCACTAACACAGATCTGATATAATAGACTTAAGGAAACATATCTTTATACGGTACTACGAATATTTGATTAGTTTTTTATTTACATAAAGACGAAGGATTTCCGACACAGAGACCGACCCAATACTGGTTTGCATTCATGTTCATCCAATCATTCACAATCAGGAAGAGATCAGTGTTTTCCACAGAGAAACTGTGCAAAATAAGAAAGCCTAAGTTGAAAAAGCTAAGTTTTGTATTTATTCTAAACCAGAATCACTAGCCTAGTTGATGTGGGCACGTCCGTCCGTCTGTCCTTCTGTCGTTCCGTCTGTCCGTCCGTATAAACGTCGAGATCTCGAAAACTATAAAAGCTAAAAAGACGAAAGCTAGAAAAAAAAATATAAAGCGCACATTTTGTGAATGTTTCTATTATGATTCGATGCACTTTTTTTACAAGTTCCAGTTCAATAGCCACCCAAAAATCCGTCCAGTTCCGATCATCTATTTGTCAGCGATCACAGTAAGGTCTGTGTTTCCCACAAAGAGGTATTTAAGCTCCTAAATCCAACTGAAAATAAAGTATGTACAATCCTATAAGCAAATCAAATAGCACCGATCCAAATGCAAATTAAGACTACTTTGGATGTCTTGGCATATGTTTTATCGTTGAACCAGTAGAACCAGAGTATTTACTTTTTTTATTGTAAGAAATTTGTTTATAAAATAAAGCCTCAGCGATGACCACAAGCCGAGTACCATGAATCTCCACTAACAAGTGCCAAGGTCACTGGTCACTTTGAATCCAATTATGCCGAAAGGGTAGATCACGATCCCCCTTTTAATTGAGTTCCAATAGAGGCATTTTTTTTTACCTTGGCGGCTTTTCATTAATTGAAGAAAACTAAGTTCAGCCATACACATTTGAAAAACGGTAATAAGCAATTTAAGTGTTGAACCAATTATTTATGAATGTAATAAAATTTGCACAATAATTCAAGGTCTAAATATAATATTGTATTTCTAATCCCTATAGAAATCTTCATATGGTAACTTGTTAGCTACTCGCTTGAGAATAGACTCTACCAATTGATCCACTGCAGAGGTGATACCCCTGCGAAGAGTATGCCAAATTTCCAACCACTTAGTGTTAGCCACAACGTTCATGGCTTCGCTCATTTCTGGGTTATTGAAAAGATTGTCGAAGTTCATATGCATGCTGGCAAGAAGACTTTATGTTAGAAATCATTTGGAAATCTGCTTGAACTGAGACATTACCCCTGCACATCCAGCAAGCACTTGACCTTGGCTATCCCAGCATATTGCTTTCCATCGCCTCGGAGATCCTCTAAAACCCGCACCTTGCAGCGAACGCGGCATTCCTTGATTTCCACATGGGCTTGACCTTTTCCATGAATGGGCATCGTCAGCAAACTGCCACGCATCTCGTAATACCCATCGAGTTTCAGCAATGGAATCCAGCCACTCAACTCCAGGACCCGCGGCAGATCCGCTGCGAATCCCTTTGCCTCCGTTACTGTTGAGTCCGCAAATCCTTTTACGGTGAGGTTATGGAATCTCAAATCTAAGGTAGACGGTCCATCTGGTTCCATCCGACTGACGACTACATTCTCGAACCCAATGGAATCCAGAGCATCCAAGCCAATGGAGGGCAGACCATTGGGATACAAGCGCAGAATCCTGGTCACTGTTTCGGCTACGCAAATGGAATCGCCAGCCTTGCATTTCTCGATATCAGAAGCTAGAAGTTGTTCAATTTCCTACAGTCCATTTACGTATCCTAGGTATACCCATCCACTTACGCAGCTGTCCCAAACTTGAAGCGCTCCACAGACAGCAAACAATCACGATTAGCCTCATTTCGAATTGGCTTAATGGTAATTAATGAGTGGCTTGCGACTAACTATTCGCTTTTATAGGCCATTAAACATCGGCTAACAATTGCCGGTTACATGCAAATGCAAATCAGTCAATAATCACTTCGATGAATGGATATATTAGATACCCGTCGCCCACGCCCACACCTGATTCCTAACCCTTTGTAGATTGAGCGATCCCATTACCTCATTAAGCATTTAAGGCAGTCATTTGCACTTTCAGTCACTTAATCGGTCGTTCCACTGATTTTAATTACAACAAAACATAAGAGCGTATACCTGATGGGCTTCTATAACTGCAGACTCTCACGTTAGTCCGTATAATATCTTTCAGTGTTTTTCGAAACAAAGAGCAATATGGCTGGTGTTTCTTAATATAATACAAATCTTTATTTATACCGATTTTTGTACACAACAATTTTTAAAATATTTTATGCAACTATCTAGGAGATGGTGGACTCCTCTGGACCTTTAGTTTTCGTTAAAAAGTGCAGATTTAAAGACGGAGTTCTTAGGTTAAACAGTACAAAATAAATACAAAGTACAAAGTTTCATTTTTAAAACATTTGATAAATAATTACTCACATACGTTCAATACAGAAATACACTATTATATCATTGTACAGACAAATTTAAATAAGATTAGACAATTGATGTGGTTCGATTTACACTCAGTTAATTTCACAGCCTTATTATTAGACTTTTCAACTATTTGCTTTAATTAGAAGTGCCTTCGATTATTGATAATTTAGAGGATCCCATTGATTTTCTATTTTGTCTCTCTGCGCTTCTCAGTAAGTTCAGTTCGTGAACCATTTTTGGTACGCTTTTCCATTAGAATTTAGTTATTGTTTTACACTGATCCCAGGTCCTCTCAGAGAACCTATTAAATAAGTATACCCGAAGCAACAGCGGACGCCAACCCAATCCCCGCCAGCCAGGTCGAAACGGATTTTAACCTGTCCCCGGAGAACTCTGCCACATTGTGTCCGTTGTCGAGTGGTTTGTTAAGGCGGCGGCTTTCAGGGAACCTATTCGAACGCCACCGCTAGCTGAGGACGACGTGCTGACCCCCAGTTCCGTTCAGATTGCTGCTGGGGCAGCCGAGCTCGTTGTTGTTGCTGTTGGTGAAACAAACCTCCTCACTGCCATCAGAATCAGTGCAGCACAGTAATGGCTACGCATCCTCACCGGCCAAGCCCTCCGGCTCTTGGTCCGAACTCGTGGCAATCCTGCAAGGAAAGTCGCAAAAAATTTGTTATAAATGAATGATGATTGATGGTTGATAGTTGATGTAGGGAGTATGTCCGATGAGTTTGGGTGCGAATCTCTCGGCAATGCAAACTTTAAGTGTGATTAAGTTACAGAAGAAAACATGTATGTATGTATGTACAAATTTCCAGAGGCTCTCTTGGATTGAGAGGGTCGACATAAAAAGCTACTTCAAATTCAAAGAGTCGAAAACAAACATTTCTATTTTATTAAAGTAGTACCCTTGATATAAATTTCATTATTGTTTTGTATTTTATTATTTTTATTAATTAACATACATATATGTTTATTTTTTTTCTTTTCTTGTGTATTACATACATATTACCTTTTCTTAAATTACGAATTTAAAAACATGTTCCCTAATGGCGTACTGGTTTAATAGCCAATTTATATTTGCATGTAAATTTTGATACAAGAGCACGGCTCTGTGCCGAAAAAAACATTATATCTTGTGCATAAAAATGAACGAGACATCATGATGGTAGAGAATTTGTTGACTCTCAAAACTGTAATACTGAAGATTTTGAAAAACCAATACCTACATTAACCATAAATTTTAAGTTAGTTCGATATAACGACACTGATTTCAAAATCCACATATAAAACCCTTTTCTACAGCTTAGTAAATACCAAAACATGAAAAATACATGATTTAAAGTAAGCTAAAACTCAATTTGAGTCACATACAAAGTTAGCCAAAACAAATAGATATAAACGCATCGTGAAATTCAATAACACATTTTAATTCACACGTAAACAAACACACGAAGTAAAAAGTAAAAACCACCAGAGAACACAACATTGAAATTGGTATTTTTATTGTCCGAAGAAGATACTGGAAAATTTTATGAAATTCATTTATTTCTAGAGTTAATAAATTATGTCTACTACTGTACATACGAGTTCTAAAAAGTAAACAATGGTTTATACAACGCTTCGAATATTAACAAAATGTGTACAAGAAAGGTAGTACGTACATACAATTCGTTCAATAAATAAGCTAGACAGATCATATAAAGGAAAAATACTTAAAGCGCACAATCTTAGACCATACATTTTCAACAACATTTGCATAAAGTACTTGGGAGCAAGTTTTAAATGTTACAATCGGCTTTGGAAAGCTGAGGAAATTACACTTAAAACTATCTTAGTTGGTTTCGTTGGGTGAGATTCTGGTTTGGATTCTGAATGGAGTTTCTTGCGGCTCCATTATCGTTAAGCGTCAGCTCGCTATATACATTATAACCAGGATCCGATCCAGATTCGAAGTGGTAGTAGTAGTAGTAGTACACGTTGATGGGTCACCGGGCAAAGAGATAAAATCAGTTTTCACCAGCACATTTTGGGGCGCCGCGCATTCTGCCCATGATATTTTTAAAGTCAAGTGAGCAAAAATGGATTTTTATTCGGGTACCCTCTAGATTGTTTCAACGGTCATGGCACGCGTTCTACAATTGGTCAATTATAATTTAGCCAGTTCAATAGCTTCGATTTGGGTTTGCCTTGGCTTATGTTGCATTAAAATTTTGCATATTATGCGCAATTCTTCGAGAATCAATTTTCAGAAATTCAATCAAAAGTTTAGAAAAGTAATTTCAATTTGTTTGTATCAATGCCAAAAAATCCATTTGCTCACAAAAATAAAATACATTGTTGTGGTCGTTGCATGTATGCGTGTTTAGAGTGGGTTCGTGTTTAAATTTGTTTTTGTGGTTGTCAATTGGAAATAGTTCGTGGATTTTGTTTTAGTTGTTGTTTTGTACATTTGTTTCGCACATTTCAATTAACCACAAATGAATGGGAAACGGAAAACATCAATCAATCCAGTCGTGTTGCAGACACACCGACACACCGAGTATAAGAGTAGCGTGTATGGTGTATAAAATAGTACGGATAGTGAGAGGGACAGTGGTGAAACACAGACACAAACAGAAAGAGCAGGGTTTCCAAGTACATATAATAAAGAAAATATGTTGTGAGTCAAAATTATTTGGAAATTACCCACATTTATTTTGATTTCTAGTTATTTTAGTGGTATTAGGATGATGAATGAGCCACGTCCCATGTGCTTTATGCCCATTACCCAAAATATACTTAAAATAATCTAAGATATATCTTTCACTTAAGAAAATAAAATATGCCTAATTGTTCTCTTATTTCGTTCTAATTCCGTGTGAATACATACATATGTATGAGCCATCAAATTGCAATCATTAAATGGCTAATTTTCGCACTTATGGCCAAATACCAATTACCAATAAATTGAAAGACTTCTCGATTAATACTTAGTGATAAAAGTAACTTTATTTAACATGCTAAGTGCCAAAGCCTTATAAGTACATAATACCCGTTGCTCGATAAAGCAATCATCGAAGACTTACCACAGTCCAGCTTACTATCTATAGGACCCCAACGTTGATGGGTAAATGCTTTTTATGTACAATTGTAGTTCCCCTAAAGACATGCCTTACAAATGCTAAGGGTTGCGTAGAGCCCTGCTAGGTACGTGTTAGTAGTGTTAAGCGTGTGATTTAGTGTTAATATCACAAGGGTGTGTGGGGGAGTTTGGCCTGATTGAGTCACCGGGATGATTCAGTTAGGCACTTTCTCCGAGACGGTATCAAGACCTTTCACCGTGTTAGTAGCTGAATCGCCTACAACTAAGGTTACATCACTGTGAAGAATCGAAAGAAGAGAGCACAGCAAGATACGGGTTGTGGGTTAAGTTTAGTTTCATTTCAGAGATCGTAACCAAATGTAGATTAGTAGAGGCAGAGATAGAAGGTCAGTACAGATGAGATAAGATAGTAATAAATAAAGAGGATGTTATGCCAATATTAAGTTGAAAACAGAAAAGGTAAAAATCAAATCACAAGCTAAGGGTTAGAAGAAATAGCTATTAAGGAAAAAGATGCAGATCGAGAGAGTTTGTGCATTCGAGTGTGTTTTGGATGGTTATGTGGTTGGGTGAGTCAATAGTCGGGAACATACCTGGCATACGTCGAGTTGGCATTCTTTATCGAAAAGCTGTTCTGGCTTGGCAACACGAAACGCTGCACCCACTGTAAGCAGAGAATACCTTGAGTACCAGTTGATGAAGTAGGCATAAGCTCTCAAAGCCCCCAAGAACCATATGTGGTCAGTCACGTAATTTGATAAAGTCAGTCCGTTAATGGCGGTATCTGTGATGCTTTAAAATGTGTCAAAAAGTTCGCCTAATTTGTGATTCTCTAAGTCCGCTTGATAAGTCCACTAGTTGCGCCCAAGTACTTACCCGGCTGTTCATCAAACGCTGATTGCCCATGCAGGCAGCCATGTGTATCACAAGGTAGAGGTTGAAAAGTATATACAGAATGGCAAAAATGCCTGCAATTAGTAAGAGGAACAAATACATTAGATTCGGTTTAAATTGTAGCAATTGACTACTCACAGACTAGGGCCAGCAAGCCGCCTTTTATTTCCATGCTCTCTACTTGCACCACCACAAAGTACAAATTAACGCCAATCACAACAATAGTGAGCAGTATGGATACGATTTTGTTGCCCCTGTGAACACACAAAGTTAAGGAATGCCCGATAAGCAATTAAAAGTGTTTGCATCACTTACAGTCCATTGACGAACTCGCCCATTATGGCGGCGCACGAGGTGAAGGCGATGGTGGGTATGGCAGCGAATGGCAGCTGGAGCGACATCACCGCATTCAGGATGTCGTTCATGCTAGTCAAGTCTTCCATCTTGCTGAACATGGCCAGGCAGAAGGTGGGAATAATGGCAATGCAGCGCGTGACCAGCACGCGGCACCAGCGCGGCCACTGCAGATTCAAGAAGCCTTCCATTGAGAACTGACCCGCATAGGTGCCCGTCATTGTGGAGCTCTGTCCAGCAGCTAGAATGCCCACACCCCAAATGTACATGGCCACAGCTCCAAAGGTGCAGCCAAGGAAAAGACCACCCTTGTATAGATCCGCATCGATGATCGCGGTTCCATTCACACTGTCCACAAAAGACATTTTGGCGTCCTCGTACATTGACTTGTCCTTACATTCGTTAATCTATTGGGCCACAAGGAGTTAGCTATCAGTTTAGACATAAATTGTATTTCGAAAGACTACTTACAACGTCGTTATTAGTTTTGCCATACATGCCATGGGCAAATACAGCCACCACAAACAGATTGATGATGAAGGACACAAACAAAGCTACCGAAGCCTCGATAAAGAAGTAAAAATTCGCCTCGCTAACTTTCTTCGTCTGGCGGCGGTCAATATCGCGGGACTGTTAAGAAAGAATTGTAATTACGAAGTCACAAAAAACTTATTTTTTATACCTTAACCAAGGCGGAATGCAGGTAGAGATTGTGTGGCATAATAACAGCACCCACGACACCCACGGCTTGCAGCAACACATTTGAATTGCAGTTGGAGCACCAAGGCACAAACATTCCCTCGAGAACTTCACCTTGATTAGGCGCTGACACAATGTACTGAAATATATGGGAAATAAATTAAACAAGACAAAACAAACAACCACATTAAAATTTATTATGGGGACAAAACTAATTTCCCCTGGTTTATTTTCTTGGGAATAACAAACTACATGTTACTCGCAAAAAACAAATCCCCACAACGCACCCACACTTTTTCGATTGTTATTATCTCCAAAAACCCCAATCGGTATATGTATAATTCTGGATTGTATAATCAAAGTGAAAAGGCCTGACATTCCAGGCCACATATCCCATCTGGAATTGTTTGTCACATCCGGCAGCATCATGTGCCTGCCAAACGAAAGATGAAGTCCCCAGCCACCCCGCCCAGAACCCCTTGAATTGAGCAAGTGCAGCTTATCTAATCATCTGGGTCTCCGTCTGAGGCGAAAAGCTCAAGTACAATTGTTTATTATCTGGCCCGTTAACATGACGTTGTCGTAAATTTAGGAGTAAGAATATGGGGCTAGCTAAAGGCAAACTTTATCGATTAATTATTAAGTCAAATGAAGAAGTACTAATAAAGGTCTTAAAATTTAACTTAAAAAAGCAAATTCTTTGCCATTGCGGTCGTCGCAATTGTTTAAACAAATTGTATTTGCACTCACGTCTGGTAATTTATTCTCTTGACTACTTTATTGTCTATTAGCAAGGGGAATTTCTCGTCGATTTTAGGAAGTACTCTTAATAGTTTCTATTTTTTTTAATTTTGGCTTGTATTTTTGTATTTTATTTAAACTTACCTCATAGCCAAATGAGACTGCCATAATTGTGATGAGGGTGCCGAATAGGAACTCCAGCTTGCGTAGTCCGTACTTGTCCAGAAAGAGGAACGTGAACGTGTCAACAATGGTGATCAACACTCCGCCCCACAAAGGCACCCTGCAAAGGGGGAATTCACCGGATGAGTAATGGATATTCCGACATTCAGCGCATTAGATTTGCTTACACTTTGTTGGACAGCAGGTATATGGCAATGGCCGTGCCAATGACCTCCTGCATGTCGGATCCTATAATGGCTATCTCTATCATGATCCAGAGTATCCAACGTGGCAGACGCTTGTACTGTCTGTAGCACATCTCGGCCAGATGCAGGCCTGTGACCACGCCCAGTCTGCCGGGAAGATATTAAACGCTTATAATATAATTTTTTTGCTAGTTGCTGAGACCCAATTACCTTGCAGCCAAGCGTTGCATGAGCAGACCTAGGACTGTGGCCCATAGCAAGACCCACAAGATCTTGTACTTGGCCGCCGCACCAGACTGCATATCGGATTCGATGTTACCGGGATCCAGATATGCAATGGACATAAGAAAACCGGGTCCGGTGAAGGCCCACAGCTTGCGAAAGCTGAAACCCACCTGCAGATCACCAGATATTAGATAATGTTTGACTAAATTGGCTATTCAAGCGGGACTTACGTTTGTGCTATCATCGTCAGGTATGAGGACCTTCTCATCGCTGAAGTAGGCCTGCTTGGCGGCGGGTTTCAGGTAGGTCGTCTCGTTCAGTATCTGCTGGTGGTGCAGCTGGTTGCTCCGCTGACTACCTCCGGCGGATGCGCCAGACGATCCCCCCGATCCATCTCCACCGGCACCCGGCTCGTGGTAGGCCTCATTCGAAGACATGCTGCATAGAAGAGGCTTGGAGGTTAGAGTTAGACCGGACTTTCGAGTATATATATATGTACATATATTCCTGTCCACTGCCCATCGACGACTACTCTAATCTGTATTTGTTGTGTGATTGTTTCACCTGGCATCGGCTTAAATCTCACAATTTCCATTTAATTGAGCATCTGTGTGTGATTCTAGCTCAATTAGCATTATCATAATGCACACAATAAACAAACGAATTGTGTACTATTATAAAGGTTTTTGCACCATATATGTATGTACCTAATAGAGTTTTATTTGGGGAATTTCACCATAATCAAGAGCAAAGTCAAGTAACACGTTTTATTTTTCCCGGAACGTGCGTGGCAAAACAAGAAAACAATAAATAAATAGTTTGAGAGGCTTTAGACCGGGGGAACTGATAACGCATCCATAATATCACTGAAATCCGCACTATGTTCTTTTTGGGTATGGGGGCACATAAGGAAATAAAATGAGCCTGATGATTCATAAAGTCCAGTAATTGAAATGAATCTCCCAATTTACCAAGATATTCATGCTTACGTATTCATAGGATCGCACATGCAGTCGTTTAGATATCTACATGTGGCTGGTCGAAAACAAGACTACTTGAACATAATCACGAGACCATTGACCCGACCAGTGACCAGGGACCAGTGTATCGATGTGAAATTTCGGACTGTTTATTTGGTAAAAGTGATTACAAGTGCATTTCAAATGGGAGATGCCTGAGCAGTCTTGGCTGCTCTTCAAAACAACACGTTGGATGTGAGCCAAGTGGCTCACCTTGACAAACGCGGCTGCCCCACTGATGCTACATACATATGTATGTATGTTCATATCAGCATTAATGGATCTCTAATCGCGGTGCAGTGGCTTAAACGAATCGAATGTGTAACGAGTCGACGGAAGGTGTCTAGTTCATTGGAATACATTTTTTGTGTTACAGTCTGCTCTGTTTACCCAGTTGTACGGCAATACCCACGCCCCCAAAAGCGGAATTTTAGCCGATAACCGTATAATCAGCTACAGACATGTACGTGTTACTCTGCTATTTTAGTGACCAAATGGACAGTGGAAATTATAATAATTGATAAACCAAAAAACCGACAATTTCGGGCTAATTTCCGCTGTGTCCAATTTAAGTGACACAAAGAAAGCATGTTTTTATTAAAAGAATACATATATATTTTAAACTGCGTACCATTTTGCGCAGTCAGCGGGAATAAACAATTTATATTGTATATTGAAGCAGGCGAAACCAAACACTACACAACAAAAAATTTCTAAATCCAGATAACAGTAATTTGAAAATAGAAGAGCAATACTTATCAGCACACATTGTTAATGCGTTTGTTTAAAATATCAAAAACAGTAATTATACGCTTTCCGCTTCCTAAAATAGTTTTTTCAATGTGAGTTTTCGCAGGCAATAAAATAAGTAAATTGCGTCTGCAAACCTACCCATTGTTAAGGGTTTTAAAGTGTGAAAGGCTTGTCAACAATTACTTTCTGTTTACGGGTTTTTACGGTTAAGAACTATACTACATCATTCTCGTCACCGGCTAGGGGAGAATGGAGAGACGGAGAGTGCACCACGTTGTTTTTGTTATTAGCACACACCTGCGTGCGCACTCACACACACAAACACACACACACGGATAAAGGCACAAAATACTGATGGAGATGTAAATTATTGGGCAACTCAGGTTAAACAGCACTTCCTAACAGTTAATGGCTTACTTGCAAATGGGGGTTAACTAATTGGAGCCCTCGCCTTTATTATATCACACTCTCGGCACCTTTGGCAGCTTATAAATGCATTTTCCTGCTTTTCTCGCGAAGCAATTTACGAATTCCGTGACGTTGTACGGGTGAAACAAGAGTGATGGGAGCAGTAAAAGAAGCGAAGAAATTACGATGAAGCGGACTGTTTGGCTGCCAATTGCTGACTTAGTTAACGACAATTGACGAGCGTGCAGGCAATTTGTGCTCAGCCGTGAGCGCAGCTCTTTGTTTATTAATTTTTCTCACAATATTTGAGATTCTGCCACCAGCTGCTTTCTTTTGCACGCACACTCACTCGCCCATCACACGCACACTGTCTTTTCGTCTTTGCCCAATGTGGCAACATGCGGCCACTCTCTCTTCTTTGGTTTGCCAAAATCTGGCAACACCCGACCCGAGTACTAACCTTATCGGCCAAACTGAAGTTTTAACTCTGAGCCCACGCGATCGAGTGACTATAGCATTTTGCGGTAGCCCCTATTTATTTAAAATATGTCTCTCGCGTGCTGATAAGCGGCGAGTAAGAGAGCGTGAGAGCGTGAGAAGACTGAGAGAAAGACTATTGGTTTTTTTGAAGGCAGTATTTGTGATAAGGCTTGAGATTCGGAATCTTGAATACCGCCTAAGATTTAAACGTGCATTTGAAATACCGGTTTGCGCGTCATCGACCACCACAGGCTACCGTTAGATAGGTTATGCGATATGTTACCATGTAGTTGCATATCCATTAACGGACAATCATAAGTTAATATTCTCTACGTTATTGCCAACACGCACACTTTATCGTAATACCCGCTGCGCTAAGTTTAATTTATACATCAACTTTATCAGTCAAAACTTTGATTTCGTCTGACACTTTTTCCGATTACGATCCGTCGCCAATAATTGCGATAAATCTTATCAAGTCAAGTCGCCGCTTCTTCGGGATAGTCGCTTAAATTTACAACATGGCCGTACGTACTTACGGCTTATGTTCTTTAACTAATTAATCAGCAGCACAATGCAAAGTTCTCTTTCTTTGTTGAGCCCCCATAGGCACTCACATGCGCCATACCATGAATCATGCCAATACGCGGTTCATGTAACATTTTCTACTTGTCCAGATTACGATGCTTTCGGAAAGGGAAGATAAGAAACCCAATGCATTCAAGAAAGGCCTAGACAGTCCTACCTCAAGCTACCAAAGCCAGCAATTTGCTCTTTCTTGCCATATAGAAATTTGTCATTTCCTTAATATCCACAAACTAAAATGATTTCATATGTTTCGTTAAGACTTTTAAATTAAGATAACAGACATTTCCGACTACGAAAAAATCACACGAAACCACTAGTACCACAAATATAAAGAAAACTCGTTATTAATTAACTTTATTAATTATGTGTTCTTTATCAAAAGAGCAGACTTTTTGTAGTGACTGTCTTCAACATAGGATCCGTCCTTAACATTGGATCAGACCATCCGACACGGGAAACTCTCGTAGACTTTATACAATTCAAAAAGACAAAAATCGTTACTTGACACAAATATCATCACTAATGTTTTAAATATGAAATGAGCGATATCTAAAATAGCTTGGCATATTTTCTTGGTAAAATATATGTGTTAAATACAAAGAATGTGAAATGCAATAAATGGTACATATATTAAAAATGGAATTCCTCGATTACTTTAAGTGCTAGCATAACAAATTACAATAATAATTCAATCTCTAGCAGTTCGTTGCACATAATTTGGAGGGATAAAAGGGGAAACAATGGATGGGAAATGGGCTGGGTTAGTTGCGAATTGATTTACATGGTTTATAATCCAACATCAGTATTATCGTTTTCGTTAGTATGTAAATACAATTTGATTTTGTTCTATCGTGAATTTCAATTGGAAGCCTTTATGAGTTCTGTCCCACCACCTGCACGTAGTTGGCTGGAAAGAGTCCGTAGCGGTTCTTGCACAATCCCCGCCACCACCCATCATCGATTTTCTCAATGTGGGTGATCACGTCATCTGGATCAAAAGATATCTCGTCGTCATCCGCCGCCTGGTAGTCGTACAGGGCAATGGCGTGGATTCCGGTGTCCTCCAGGTAGTCGGCCAAATTGTCTGAGTTCGCGTAGATTGCCTCCTCGGGTACGGTTGCTCCGCTACTCGGAGCGACTGCCTCTGAAGCGGAACCATTCGTTGGGGGCAAGGGTGAGACAGCCTTAATTTCCGCCTGGTTTTGGTAAAGTGGTTCTTCTTCAACTACTGGCTCTGGATCGGCTTGAGGTTGCGGCTCAGGTTGGACTTGGGCTTGCACTTCGGGTTGAGGAGTCGGCACGTTCACTGGTGATTGTGGCTCACTGCCGGGCGGCGTGGCCACGGTTTCCACCTCAATCTGGGGCACCACATCTGGTGGGGGAGCTGCAGCCTTCGCCACTGGCGGAGTCTCCGGCTCACGAGCGGGGACAACTTCCGGAGCAGGAGCAGCCACAGCTGGTGTTGCAGCTGCCGTTGGCTCCTCCTTTGCTTCTACTTTAACAGGCTGAGCCTTGGGAATGACAATGGGTTCCTTTCGTGCAGGAGGAGTTTCCGAAACAGGCGATTGCATCTGGTTGAATGCACTGATGGCATTGCCAATGCCGCCGGTACGACCTGTCTGGATGGCCGCCCTGCTGCCCTTTGGAGGCGTTACTTCCGTCGAGGAACGAGGGGTGTTTTCGGCCACAGTCTTCTTCGCCGCCTCCTCCCGATCCCGCTTGTCCTTGGCTTCACGCAGACGCTTCTGCTCCTCGGCCCGCTTCCGAGACTCCTCCTCGGAGTTTTTGGCCAGATTCTCGAACTTGGCGCGCAAATTGGAAGGCTTGGCCCCTTCGATGACAGGCTTGACCTTGTGGTCCACCTGGCTAGCGTGCTTCTGCGGCGCCTCTTTGTGGTCCCATCCCACTGCGGACTTGTCCTTTCGGTCTTCCTGAACTCCAAACTTTCCGCCAAAGCCCTTGGAGTAATCTGATGTAACGAGAATAAATAAATAAAGTAATCAGACACTCATACTAGAGTCTAGAAAGAACTCTGTAATCAACTTAAAAATTGTATTTTAAGCAGCTTGGTTAGTTGACATACCCTTCTGGGACTCGTGCTTCTCCACCTTTTCGATGTGATCCCAGCCCACGGCCGATTTGTCTACCCGATCAGACTGCACTCCGAACTTGCCTCCGAAGCCGGTGGCGTAGTCCTTCTGGGAGGCGTGCTTCTCGACCTTCTCGACGTGGTCCCAGCCCACGGCAGACTTGTCCTTGCGATCCTCCTGCACACCGAACTTTCCCCCAAATCCATCGCTGTAGTCCTTCTGCGAGGCGTGCTTGCCCACCTTGCCCTGGTAGTCATGACCCACAGCCGACTTGTCCATACGGTCCTTCTCAACGCCAAACTTTCCGCCGTATCCGTATCCGGCGTTCTGATCCTTCAGCAGCTGCTTCTTCTTGTCCAGATCGGCCTGCTCCGTCTCCTCGCGCAGCTTGTCCATGCTAAAAGAAAGCGAACAATGAACCCGATACCCAGTTTCTCGAGAGTTTTGGATGACTCACTCGATGGTGCCTGCTGTGCGTCCGCTGCCGTCGATAGTCTTTGATCCCCAGCGCTGCTCCTGCTCGCTGACATCGTTCACGAAGTCCGGATCCGTCTCCCAGTCGTCGTCCTCCGCGGAGGCGGCACTGGTGGCCTGAATCTGGTGACCGGCACTTGCCTTCCACATTCTGCTTACCGGTTTCTGGTCGCTAGCTACTCGCTTATCCTTATCTGCTGGGTACATAGATAAACACCAAGACGAGTGTGAGTAGTCGGGGCAGGTTTTCAGTTGCAGGGGCTCCGCTTCCGATTCGTGGCCCAGATAACCAGACACCAAACACCGAAGAAGGGAGGGGCCGACGAAGCCGGATCGGGAACAAGATGGCTCTGGCAGTCTTGGTGCATATATATACTCACATCCCGATGACTAACTCCAACTGCAAGAGGAACTGCTGATCTGTCGCCGCAAGTGATGTCTACAAATTTCTGGGAGGAGAAGGGTTAAACAATTGATTCATAAAGAGACCAACAAACGGGAAACTAACTGAACTAAATTACATTCGATACAATGGACGCATCGATAAACTTCGAAAAGCCGATACATTGTTGTGCTGCTGAAGGAGCTTGACAAAAGGTAATTGATGCGATTTTAGTGGCGCCACATTTAAATGATTAAATTTATAAACGCGGTTTTTAATTTCATTTGACAAGTCGATCCACCGATACATTTTGCAGTACTAATATGTGGTCAATGGGCAGCCGTGAATACTCCGACAGAAGCTATTTGATGTGATACTAAGTGGCGCCACATCAAATTTTTTTAAGCATAACATTTATCATAAATAGATTATGCATTTTTGTGTGGATGTAATTTTGTCCGAATACTCCGATAATATTTATGAAGGTTGTTTTTGTTTAATACGTTAATGATGAGCACAATCTTAACATCGATATATCGATAGTTTATTGGGTATTCAGATTTACGAAGTGAAACAAATACTTTAATATTTTGTTTTATATACTGGTTAAGTATCGCATCAAGACTTACAATAATGTACTCGAACCTACACCGAAATCCATAAAACTAGTTTTAATGACCTAATGACTGGCCATTAAAAATTATTAATGCGCCGATTTTAGAAGTAATTGGAAATTTAGTTGACTGTATCGTATTGCACATTCATAACCTCCACGTCTGATTATTGAAATCAAAGGTTACGTTTCAAAATTTAAAGCGTAATCAGAACTTATTTAATTTTCCCAATGTCGTCATTATCACAACGCATATACATATGTATCTGCAAATATCGTGCTTTCGTCATAGTTTATGTCTCAGCAGCTTCCAACGGCTATGATTCATGCATCTCGTAACTCCGCTATCCCCCAATGTTGTCTAAAACTTGCGGCCAACTTAGGGCTACGGTATTTTCGAGTGGAACCAGCTCTTTTGATCCCAATCGCCGATTTGAGAGCGCGAGAGCTGAGAGAGCGCGAGTATAAAAGCCAAACGCGGAGCTCAAATAGCTATAGTATTTATTCACATCGCATTCGCATCGCATCGCTTGCAGTTCGCATCGTCAGACTTGTACGTTGAAAATCGAATATCATTGGTAAATCGAAAGGAATTTGTAGATAGAACCCATTGTTTACTCTTGCTGTGTCAGAAATCGCAAAGTCAAGCGGAAATTCAGTCGGAAAAGTGAGAAAAGAAAGTGTGTGCACAGCACTCCAAGGCAATTTTCACCAGTGCCATTTGTAGAATTTTGTAGAATTCTGGGTGCGGCATCGCGAGAATTCTCCATTAATTCAGAATCTTGCTTCTCTATTTACTTTGAAGTTCTACCAGCGATTTCAATAATAAAAGCGTCGGGTGGGAGAAACATTCAGAATCCAAAGATGACATCATCAAACTCAAAAGCCCAAGCTTTTTTCGTTCGCCGTTTTCTCTCGCGACGCGTGTGACTTTGACTTTTCTCATCTCCGACTAAGTCTAAGTAAACTGTTGTTCTTTTCTATTCTCTATTTTCCCATTTTACTTGGGAATGAGCGATAGCGGAATGCCGCGAAATTTCTGTATCCCCCGGTTCCCTGCTTAATTTAGTAATTCAATCAACTTCAATTGGCCGACAGGGGCTTCAAACTACAGTAAGGCGCAAGTATGAGCGCCAGCATTACTCACCGAAATCGGATGTGGCCACATTCCACCGTCCATAAGATATACATTCGTAGTATTGTATCTAGTACTCGGGGCCGGGCAATTATACTACAATAGGTGTGTCATCAAGGTTTATTACCGAGTAACGTGCTCATTGCACTTGTAAAACATTGCTGAATTTCGAGGTACAGTCCATCGAGGTCTCCACAAGAGGGTTCAACTACCAAAGCTTTTGTTTATGAAGTTGTTCACACTTCGTCACGAGCTATTCCAGTTTTTGCAGTCTAATTTCTAATATCTCTGCTTTCAAGTCGTGCTCAGAGCTTCCAATTGACGTCACAAATCTAATGAATCACTGAGCGCTGTAACCTCAATGTATCACCAGGCATGACTGTGAGATGGCTATTTCAAGAACATCATGACCAGATACGCATCTATCTTCTATCTATCGTATTTCCAGTCCCCCCAACCACTTCCATGGAACAAAAGAAGTACAATTAGGTTGTTTCCAAACACAGATGTCCCACTAGAAATGAAGAAACATTGAGGTCGGACTATCCCGGAGAACTCCAATCGATATTTAAAAAGTCCAACAAATGATTTTTCTTCATTATTCCCAACTTGCGTTTATAATTTATTAAGGGAAAATCCTGTATATACTCAAGAGCTCGAAAAACACCAGAATTTTTAGTTTGGTTGTACGCCATACGCACTAGTATAGAACCGGTTCCAACGTTGGCCAAAACATTTTGTTTGTTTATAGCTCGACTGCAGAGGCGTTTGTAGTTGTTTCTTTTTATTCGTTTTATTTTCTTGTGGCTTGGCGTCGCCACGTCAAGTCTTTTATAATGCTTTTTTCGGCTGTCTTTTGTTGACTTTCTACTTTGGCGGCAGCCTATTTTGTGGTTACCAATTCGCCAGCGATCAAAAATCTCAATCAATTTATCATTACTTATCGTTGGGTAGTTGGCCCTATTGATTTTCGGGATTATGTGGCTAGAGTCCCCAAAGATAGTGTTCCACTTGACAACTGAAGTGGAGTGGTAGACCTAGAACGAAAAGGAAAGGGTGGAGAGGCAGAGGAAGAGGCAGCCATTTCCCTGGAGCTTTCTCTTGGCCACAAACGAGCCGTGCCCGATGTTTTCCAAGCCAGAACGCAATGAGCTCATCCGTATATCATCCATAGAAGGCCAATTCGTGTGGGCTTGGTCTGGCCTATCACGAAACTTAAACGCCATGCCATTTGGCTATCAGACGCACCCAAGTTCCAAGCAAGCAACCTGTCTACTGAAAAGTGGAAACTTTCACTTTCGCCGGTGGTACGTTGAACTTCGATTTGGGCAGCAGTTGGTGGGGAAAACTAAAAAAACTAGGAACAAAAATCAATGGGAAAAAGTGCTTTAGCCCAGCGCCATGCTGGCTACGGGGCGTATGCGTAATGCGAGGCTTTTACGAGTGGATGATGTCACCAGGCAGGGCATGAATTAACTAAAGGCCGGGTCAACTGGGCCTGGGAAGCATAATGTAGCCGACCTTGCTGGGGGTTCATTTTCCATCACGATTTTGGCTTAGCCATAACTCATTATGTTTTCTCACTTCCTACTTACAGATTTTACACAACAACCCAAATCAAAATGAGTTCCGCTGAGTACTACCCATTCAAGGTGAGTTTACGATGGACTGTGTTCCATGAATCTGAGAAGAACTGTAACTGCATCAGATTCCATTACTTCATGTGACTAAGGCAGTTAATGAAAAAATCAGATCAAATCAAACCAGATTCAGCAGATAAATGAGAGCTGTTCTTACTAAAGCCTTTTAGATTGGATCTTATAAATACATATACACACAAGCCTCATATTGTTTCTGTTTGAATGCTTGTTGTTGCCAGGGAAGCAAGATTTTTCTCAAAGCGAATAAAAAATAGTGCAACCAGATGGCAAGAAATTACCTTTAATTAGGCTTTTAGATGATCGTAAGTGGTGTATACTAAACAATTGTTGACAAACAAGTACCGACTGATACGAGAGTGATAGGAGTTTCATAGATAAGAGTCAGCGCAAAAATAAAAGCACATTTGAATAGCGAACTTTATTGAAGAAGAGATAATGCATGGAGAGAACGATAACGTATTTGTATAGAGAGCAAACGCCGCTGAGTAATGTTGAGTCACCTCTTTGGGATTGGGATTACGTGCTCAGCATTAAAATACACCCAATTGTTCATCGTTGTTACTCACTTGCCGATTGGCTGTATCTGATTCGCAGTGCACACCCACCGTCTACCCGGCGGATCCCTTCGATCCCGTCGAGGATGCGGCTATTCTGCGCAAGGCGATGAAGGGCTTCGGCACCGACGAGAAGGCCATAATCGAGATCCTGGCCAGGCGTGGCATCGTCCAGCGTTTGGAGATCGCTGAGGCGTTCAAGACCTCGTACGGCAAGGACCTGATCTCGGACCTAAAGTCCGAGCTGGGCGGCAAGTTCGAGGATGTTATCCTGGCTCTGATGACGCCGCTGCCCCAGTTCTATGCCCAGGAGCTGCACGACGCCATCTCGGGTCTGGGAACCGACGAGGAGGCCATCATCGAGATCCTCTGCACGCTGTCCAACTACGGCATCAAGACCATTGCCCAGTTCTACGAGCAGAGCTTCGGCAAGTCCCTAGAGTCCGACCTTAAGGGCGACACCAGTGGCCACTTCAAGCGGCTGTGCGTCTCCCTCGTCCAGGGCAACCGGGATGAGAACCAGGGCGTGGACGAGGCAGCGGCCATCGCCGATGCCCAGGCTCTGCACGATGCCGGCGAGGGACAGTGGGGCACAGATGAGTCCACCTTCAACTCGATCCTGATTACCCGTTCCTACCAGCAGCTGCGCCAGATCTTCCTGGAATACGAGAACCTGTCGGGCAACGACATCGAGAAGGCCATCAAGCGGGAGTTCAGCGGCTCCGTGGAAAAGGGTTTCCTGGCCATCGGTAGGTTCCAATATATTCCAACTCCATTGAATAGTATCTCTTTTAACCGATGCATTGCTCTCCAGTCAAATGCTGCAAGTCCAAGATCGACTACTTTTCGGAGCGCCTGCACGACTCCATGGCCGGCATGGGCACCAAGGACAAGACGCTGATCCGCATCATCGTCAGCCGGTCGGAGATCGATCTGGGTGACATCAAGGAGGCATTCCAGAACAAGTACGGCAAGAGCTTGGAGTCCTGGATCAAGGTAAATACCGATTTCAATTCGCATTCGTATTTGTGTGTGCTTGCCAGAAATTTCTACTTTGCACCCAATCTATCTCAATGTGCCACTAACTCGCATTCGACTGCATAAACTCCTTGCAAAAATTGCCATTAATCGCGGTTCCATCAAAGTTCCATCAAATTTCTAATCGTCCAACGCTTAATCGTTCATCCAAGCTGGCTTCTCCTGTAGTTGTTTCTTGCCGATTTCCGAAGCCACTATCCCTCCCAGCCCGATTGCTTCATTTGTGTGCATAAAACATTAAAACTTGGCATATTCTATATTTTTAGGGCGATACATCCGGCGATTATAAGCGTGCCCTATTGGCTATTGTTGGCTTCTAAAAAGAAAAGAACCCCATCCAACAATAACTTGTCACTTTCGTCTGTTCCACGCTCTAACTATATGCAAACCGAATGTACAAACGAAATTCATATATCGAGTAGTTTTTGAATTGGAACACGTTTTAACGAAGACGCAGTGCATTTAAAGTCGTAGAATCAGAACCCCAGTCTCGCATCCTGTTGATTATTATAAGCATTGTGACTTTTATTATTATGACTATGCACGCCACATGCACATATTTGTATCTCTATAATTTCAACACCTCAGGCTATATGCATTGCTATGTAGCTATGTAGTTGTACTTTCAGTTTTGTTTTGAGTCTCATTTGCAAGATATTTTAACTTAAAAATACATAAATAAAAAATACGAAAAATGTGAAATACAAAATTAAAATTGAGTTTCTGTTACCCTCAGCAGAGGTCTCTGCACTGCTTGTCATGTAAATAACAGCGCTACATTGGGTCGCTAACATCAAAACATTAAGCTTAAAAATGGCGTGGGTTAAATACGCATTAACAATTTAAATCGCTTCAATGGGACCATATAGCCCTTTTAACTGACTATATAAACTTGATCAGCAAGTGTAAATGCTATATAAATATAGTTCACTTTAAATGAAACCTCCATCTACTCGAAGCAAGCAGTGTGCTTTGAATAAATGTAAATTAAATGTAAATAAGATGTATAAACATTGTCAAGATGTAGAACCTTAAGTGGAATGTTGAAATCGAACATATAGACATTCACATACCCTATGCTGATCAGGAACACATATAGTTGTTGGTCAATGATAGAAGATCTTAACCACATACTTACTACTCAAAGAAGTAGCTTCAGGGAATTAACCAATCCATAAGCCATGTATACAAAGTAAAACGCGTTTAATGCTCTGACCCTCTGCTCTTTTCACGCCTTTCCTCTACCCCTTCGAACCAACCACCAACTACAGGAGGATGCCGAGACCGATATTGGATACGTCCTGGTCACTCTTACGGCTTGGTAGACGAATGCAGCCGGAATGTGCGAATGTCTATGAGCAATACTCCGCTGTTCAAGTAGAAAATGCCAAAAATAAGCAAACACGTTGCATTTCCCCAAAAAATTATAACAAAAGCGAGAAACAAATGGAATTGTGTGGTGTTCTGAAATCCAATCTACGAAACGCTTAGTATTTCCCTCTGTGCAATAACGTCTGACGTTCAACGATTATTTAACACTTTTACGTACTTTTATTTTGTATACATGTCTTTTTATTGTAAATTGCATAGTTTGTGCTTGTATTAACTAATAAAGTTGGCTTACACTCAACGGCAAAGCTGGGTCACATTCACCATCCACTGATCTCCTTTCCAGGACGACCTCTCCGGAGACTACAGCTACGTTCTGCAGTGCCTGGCCTCCTACTAAGGATTTCCTCGTGGACGAGGCACTTCACATCGATTGTTAACCATTCTAATTGTTGTAACTCTTATTTTAAGGCAAGCCTCGATTGCCAACTGTTCTGTGGAAGATTCATAGCCTATGTTCACTTCATAAATGCACTGTAAAATCGTGGTAAAGAGTTTTAAAGTTTTTCACTTATCTAGGGTAACCGAAACCAAGGGGGAATGGGTATTGGGGAATATTTGTTAAAGGGGAATGCTGGTTGTGCCTTCTACTTGGCGACTCGATCCTGGTAGGCTGCCCAAAGGCGGTCGCGGTACGTCTGGGCCGCCTGCTCCGGACTGGTGGCCTTTAGGATGCCCCTGCCCACCACTCCGATGTCGGCTCCCCGCTCCTTTACCACATGCTCCGGGCTCTGGTACTGCTGGCCCAACTGGTCCACGCCCTCGTCTATCTTGACTCCGGGCGTCAGCTGCAGGAGGCCGGGAAAGGCAAAGGCATCGGAGGATTGGCATACTACACCGGCCACGAAGTCCACATCGGCGCCCTCGGTGGCGATCTTGTTGCTGTTCTCCTTGTACTTGGCGTCGATCAGGTTGCCGCTGGCCGACATCTCCGCCAGCAGGAAGACGCCGCGTTCCTTTCCGGCTCCTCCTTCGCCAAGGCCCGCCTTCAGGCCCTGCAGAATACTGCGTCCAGGTAATGTGTGGGCCGTGACCAGGTCCGCCCAACTGGAAATCTTATAGATGCCCTTGCCGTACTGCAGGGACACCGTGTTGCCTATGTCTGCGAACTTCCGATCCTCCATCAGCAAGAAATTGTGCCGCTGGGCCAGAGCTTGCAGGGCAGCGATGAACTTTTCACTGAAGTCCTCCACAATGTCCACGTGCGTCTTCAGCAGGCAGATGTACGGACCGCACTTGTCGGCCACGTCCAGGACCTCATCGGCACGGGTCAGGTCGGCGGCCAGGCAGAGGTTCGTCTGCTTGCTGGCTATTAGGTTGAAGAGGCGCTTGGCCACCGAGCTCTTGGCCAGATTGGCGCGACTCTCGTAGGTCAGTTTGGTGCGCTGCAAGTCGTTGGCTGCGGGAAAGTGGGGGAGATTGGTTAACACTTGAGTTGAAACGTGCACGGAGACCTATCTTATCGCTTTTCTTATCGCTATAGTAAATAGCTTCATAACGCATAAATACATTGAACTATTTTCATCTGAAAACTGCTTTTGGCGGTTTGTACAGTATCATATTACAGATTTTAAACTTTATGCCGGTGGTTTAACTATGAAGGGATTTTATGAATGGAGAATACAGATATCTTAAAACTTAAAGTAAGACTTTATCTTAGGACTTTAGATATCGAGAAAGACCTACACGGTATTAGAACTCCTTACTGACCGAAGGCAAACGTGAGTTTTATTATCAAATTAGAATTCCGTCACTTTACAGGTGGAAACCCGAAGCAAACCGGTTTGCATACACCTCATCAAAGCCCAAAAATGAACTGTGATTATTCATAGAAGATGGAAGATGGGAAACAGACCGGCTCTCGAGTGGCCTGATAAGCGTGGAGGCATAATTGGGTGCGGACCGGACACTGCCCTGAATCAGAATCACGTGCCGCATTCCCCGGACTGATCCGGTCCGATAGTGGAATCCAGATCGGCCTACCGCCGTTTATGGCGGTTGTATAACTTTATAGTAGCGCGACTGAAGCGCTCCCCTAATTGAATTTGGTCGAGGCCATGTGCTGGCCGGGTGTCATGCACTTATTATCTATCTATCCATCCATGTATGGATGATATCTGGCAGATATCAGGGGGATCTGGAGCATACGCACCTCCGACAACGTCGGCCTTATCGCCGCCGACGAAGGTTCCATCGCTGTTGATTTGGACCGCGGCAATGTACTTGGCCACCGCCTCCACGGTGGACTTCTCGATGCGCCCGGCCTCGTGGAGGGTGTTCAGCAGAAAGGAGAGCGTGAAGAGCGAGTGCATTCGCACTCCGTGCTTGGCAATGTTGGCCACTCCGCCCTGCTCCCGGTCCACGACGACCACGGCGTCGGTGACCACAATGCCCTCGCTCTGCAGATCCCGCACCGTGTCCAGAATGCTGGAGCCGGAGGTGACTACGTCCTCGACAATCAAACAGGTGTCGCCGGCATTAAAGATGCCCTCGACCAGCTTCTTGGTGCCGTAGGCCTTGGCCTCCTTGCGCCGCACCAGCATGGGCGTTCCCTGCTGCACTGACACAATGGTGGCCAGCGGGAGCGCCGTGTAGGGAACTCCGCACACGTGCTTGGCGGTAAGCTGCTTGTCCTTGATGTGCTCCACCAGAAGGTCGGACACGGTTTGCTGCGGAAGACGAGTTAGCTACTGCCTTGGACATGGACCCCTAATCGCAAATACTAACCATCACATCCGGATAACTGACGATCACTCGGAGGTCGAAGTAGACCGGCGAATTTATGCCCACCTTCATCTTGAAGTCGCCGAACTTGAAGGCATTGATCTCGAAGAGCTTCAGGGCCAGGGCCCGCATTTTGTCGGAGTTCTGGGCAACCATGGTGGCAATTCTCGATCTCAAATCTCCGGACACGTGCTAGCTCGGCTCCAATAAGAACCGTCCAATTGGGAGTCTTACGCTTTTTAAACATGCTGCCAGTGTGACCGTGTCCGCTGGCGTTAGGGCGTACTTGATACTCCCTAATTAAGGCACGCACTCTGGCTTCACTGCCTGGGTGGTTAACTTCGCTAGGCCGCAGAAACTTATCGAATTTCAAATGAAAGTAAATGCTGAAAATATATATCAGTTTCGTAGTTTTGATCAACATTTGCTTTAAACTCTTGTGCGTCAGTTATCAGTTAGAGAGCAGGTAACTAAAAAGCATATTAAGCTACCACACATGCGATGGAATACTAGATTTATGGTAAGTACGTAATATATACAAAATTGTGAGCTTTCGTTATGCTTTAAATGTGAAAAGGGAATTTCGACCTTTGAATATGAGATGGTGATAATATGCAGCATTTTGCATTGCGTATTCTTAGCACTTAGCACTAATCCTCTGAAAGTTTGGCTCCACCCACAAACCCCTGACCGAAACTTCAAGGGAGGAGTCTAGTCAGTTTCCAACCACCAATTGCAGTGCTCTAAGCTCAAAGTGCAAAATCAAAGCAGAAGCGCCTGCGTAAGTCAACAACGTTTCCGCCATTCTTTGAAACAATTCCAGATCCTTTGGAGCGTGTGTCCAAAATTTAGTTTCTTTTCGCTGCTCCCCAAATAAGTCGCAAAATTGTGCTCCAAGGCAGCCACTTCTTAATCGGATAATTTCACTGAATCCATTTCTCGACTGCGTTGCGATGGCCAGTTCAAGTGGAGAACCTGCTGATGAAGTGGCTAATAAGCGTCCTCGTCTGGTGGGCAACCCCAAGGCCCCCAAAATAGTTGAGCCCCCACCGCCCAGTCGCCCGGTCGCCAACCGGGTGCC
The DNA here is from genome assembly GCF_016746365.2 of Drosophila yakuba. Lineage (NCBI taxonomy): Eukaryota > Metazoa > Arthropoda > Insecta > Diptera > Drosophilidae > Drosophila > Drosophila yakuba. The sequence goes on from NC_052530.2 coordinate 7,582,044, forward strand.
CAAGTGCGCCCGCTGCCGAAACCATGGGATCATTTCAGAGCTACGGGGTCACAAGAAGCTCTGCACCTACAAGAACTGCAAGTGCGCCAAGTGTGTCCTGATCTTTGAGAGGCAACGCATCATGGCCGCGCAGGTGAGTGAAGATTAAAATGCTTTATTTGCACTCAAAGAGGGGAAGGGTATTTACCTTGTAGTATCATAGCAAATTGTACATTAAGCATCTTTCTTTGCTCTCTTATGAAAGAGTGTACAAGTTGTTCATTCCCTATTCTAAACAGAAGCATTTACCATTCGATGCATAAGATTGCTGAAAATTTACTGGTCAGTTAGTCAACTGAAAAACCTTTTCTTTACCTACAGCATTTTCATTTTTCAACTCTGATAGTTTTGTGATCAGTTGCAAAATAGACCAGATTTCCTAATTATATTGAAAGTATGTATTATGCAACAACGTATTTTCAAATGAAGGCTATTTGTATATACATATGTAATAGAAGTATATACATAGAAATTCAAACAATAAAATTAAGAAGACTGTAATAATATAATTGAATGGCTCAATGGCTTTTGTGAATTAATTCTTAACTAGAAGTGAATTCCTAACTAAAAATTAACTAAAATAAATATAATGAATTTAGTTCCATGGACCCATTTAATTTTATTCCATACTTCAATTAAACTCGTTTTACACGTGTAGTTGTTTAGACTATGAATTGAAGATTTCAATGTTCTAAAATATACGGTTCAAGAATATAAAATATTTCAAAATTAATGAATTTATAACAAATTTACCACAAGTAATTTACCAATTTTCGACTTATGCTAAACTTATAGTGCTGTAACTAAACCAGGGGGAAAATCAAGAGCGTTAAACGTTTAAACAAATGATGTCAAAAACCGTCATTGGAAATCGAACATACCTTTCAAAATCTAGCTTGTTTAGCCAATTTTCCGTTAAGCTAGCAGTTTTCAAAAATGTTTTGAAACAAAAACTATAAAACAAAGGCAAACAAACAAAGAAATAATTTGTTTAATTTTGTGTCGAGTATTCGTAGAAGGTTTTCAATGTTATGACTCTATATAGAATGAGTAGATTGGAATGTAGATTGTATTCGTGGACTGATTTCAGAAGATAATTTTGGAGTCAGCTCAATTCAAGCATAATTTAACATAGGAGGTAAATAGTTTCCTCGGCATCCAGGACAAAATGTGTAAGCCACCCCATCCGGATTCAATCAATCTGTGTAACTGAATTCAATTGCCAGCTTTCTTGGAAAATAGTTAGCAATGGCATTTATATTGTGTTTAGATTAAGCGCTGCCAAGTTCTCAATTCGAAACACAAATAGCCGACGGACACACCCCACTCCAATGCCGCCAAGTCAAACAGCCAATGAAACGGAACACGGGGAGCAAGTCCAGCCAGCACAAGGACAACCGGTCCTGGGTCCTGGATTCCCTCCCCTCAGATGATGGTGATGGAAAGTTGTCAAGGCGTAGGAACAAATCGACCAAAATATCCGCTTACCGAAACTGTTTGCACAAGTGTGGCTCCGTCTCGCATTTCATTAGATCGGCGTCAATGGGCTAGAATGAGCTAGGAAGTACTACGATGTGCTAGGATGTGGGGATACCCCAAGGAATTGCTGTGGCCTCTGTTTGCGGACAAGTTAAACAGCAGCAGACGGACTGCGGACTGGGATGTTCACTTGTCGCATATTAATTTCCATTTGTGGTCTTTCGTCTTTCAGGTTGCCCTGAAGCGTCAGCAGGCGGTGGAGGATGCGATTGCCATGCGGCTGGTGGCCAACAAAACGGGTCGTTCCATCGATGCACTGCCGCCAGGCAACATATTCGGTCTGACCGTGACGCAACCCAGCTCACCGCGCTCCAAGCGGGAGGATGACCACGCGGAGAAGCCTCTGTCAGAGGAGCAGCAGCAGCAGCAGCTGAAGCAGAAGGAGGAGAAGGAGGAGTACTGCGGATCGCCGGCGGTGGCCCAGGACCTCAGTGCTCCCCGACGGGATAACGTCTCCCAAACGGCCATTGACATGCTGGTCCAGCTCTTTCCCCAGCGCAAGCGATCTGTCCTGGAGCTGGTGCTCAAGCGCTGCGATCTCGACCTGATCCGGGCCATCGAGAATGTCTCGCCCACCGGCAAGTCCTCGCCAGTGGACGTCACTACCCACCAGGTGCCCAGCCAGGAGTCGGGCATGCTGCCCGCTGTGCCACAGCCCACGCCCCCCAGGAGCAGCGCCTTCAGGCCTGTGATAACAGATCAGGCAAGCGACCTCACTTTCATTCCCAATATGTACAGTGTACCTTTCAGGATTTAGATATCGCAATTCAAGTTATCCCATTCACATTTCATATCCTTTTTATATCGCGGACACTTCTGCTTTGTGCAGCAAGTAATTATACCCCATACTTGTGGAGTGAAAGAGTATACCAGATGCGTATAGCAGATCTATAAAGAAAATATTCTTGATCATCTGGGGAATCATGGGAACCATCAGAGGTAGAGAGTTGGGCTTACTCTGTGCCAGTTTCCTGAATAGTTTACATGCCAGTTTTTATTAACTTATCGAACCTCCTTGAAAGTTAATATTTTTGTATCCTATATAGTATACTTTTAGCGAAACACCAAAAACAGACCGAATCACTTTTATGTGATTAGTGTTTAATAAATTAATGGTCAATCTGGGAAACATATACCCATTTTCTTAGTTCTTGTTCTAGTTGAGTAACGGTCTATGAGTAAATGGTCTATAAACTAATTTTGAAAAAAAGAGTGTACATTAAAAACATTTAATTGTCAGAATATAAATGTATTCCTTGATATAATTCATATATTAAAAAAGTGAAGCATTAGCAACAAACTCAAAAGCTCATTAACGATTGTAAAAATTAAAATTTTTTAACCTTTGTTGTTTTTATACCAAGGCATAGAACAAATTATTAGTGACTTGTGTATAATGTTTTTTAATCGTTTTTTGCGATTATAACGTTTTTTTGAGTGAAAAAAAAAATTTGGAACAAAACGATTTATCATAAGATTGCAATGTGGGTTCTTTTGATGTTTAGTCGTAAAAACATTTGTCCCTTTGTTTTTTTTTTGTTTTGTTTAATATAATACACTGACGAGGAACTTGTTAACACGAGTTCAGTATATTTACTAAAGTTCAACGGTCTGTATTTCCTCTTCCACTTTTATTTTTAAGATTTCCGTTTTTTTTTGTTTGTGCTGATAATATCCAAGGATATTATTATCACCAGATAATATCTACCAAATTAAAATAAAATAAAATTAAAAATCTTTAAGCAAATCACTTAAATAATGGTACCGCATCACATTCAATTTTGGTTGTTCACCAATGCGATTTGGTCCTAGGTAGAATGCAAAGAGTTGAAGAGACTATACAGACCGTTGAAGTAGAACAATCTGTGTTGCTGGTCCATATAAGTAAGAAGTCCCTAATGGGATATCTTTTAAATATACAAAATCTTACCTTTCAGTACCAGAGCAAATCGGTGGTCGAGCTGAAGCCGCCGGTCTTCGGAAGCAGTGCATCGGCGGCGGCAGCGGCCATTTGTGCGTATCCCAAGTGGTTTGTGCCGCTTTCCTTTCCGGTGACCATGGGCCACCTCTCCAACCTGGCGCCCCGATGCACCTTGCCCAACTGCGCCTGTCTGGACAGCTACCAGTTCCACTAGGAGCCCACCCATCAAGTACTATACTATTATAACTCGTCAACTATAACTTTAATGCAATAAATTTATTTAACCTAACTACAAGCTGAACTATCTTATGAGTTGAGTCGGTGGGCAATCATTCCCCTAGCTTCACTTGGGAGTCTCCTCCGCCTCTGCATCCGCATCCGCCTCCCCTTCATCTTCGTCGTCGTCGTCTTCATCGTCCTCGGATAGGTACATCCGATCCTCCTCATCGCTCTGCTGGCCACTCCTGCTCCCGCTGCCGAGACTCAACCCGGGAACACTGCTGCTCGCAGCGGAGGAGGGGGATCCCACGGCAGCGGCTGCTACTCCTTGGGCGGATGCACTGCGCTTGCTGAGGTTGGCCCGTCGCCACTTAGCCCGCCGGTTCTGAAACCAGGTCTTCACCTGTCGGTCGGTCAGTTTCAGTTGGAGGGCCAGGTGGCGCCGTTCCTCCGGCGACAAGTACTTGGAGCTCGCGAAGCGGGCCTCGAGATTTTTGGTCTGCTGGGAGGTGAATCTGATCTGACCACCTTTTCGCTTCACGCCGAAGTTGGACATGTAGAAACTGGCCGCCGGATAGGCGTTGCAGTAGAGAGCGGCTGCAGCGGAGGCCGGGTTGGGGAATCCTACGGGGCAAAAAGGACGACACATTGGTAAGGATCAATGAATCTATGAATCAATGAAGAGGCTACAAAGGCATGGCTTCAAAGATATCAGTTCTAAAAATTTGATTGAGATGTAAAGTATTTGTAATTATTGGCACTATTGACCACCATTCCATTTATCAAATTCATTTGTAACAACTTGATCCCCCGGCAAAGTTTTCAAAGGCTGCCATGGAAAAGTCGAGGACAATCGATTTCTTTGAATAACAATTTCGAACTATTTGCCCGATATAAAGTGGCACAATCATTGGATTTTGATTGGTGGCTCCTGTGGCCCGCTTTCCCTATCTCCGCCCACCAGCTCTTATCAAACTAATCGGACACAACAATTCCGAGTGGTACAAGTGTATGAGTGTTCGGGAATATACCAGTACACAGTGCCGTCGTATCGGAGATATGTCAACGCCCACTTGTAACTGGGTGACGACTTGGTGGCCATTGCGGATTGCGAGATCGACTGTACGCCGAGATTCCGGGGCAATTGAGCGAACTCGATTGGCACCCGACTGGCAATCAGATTGCGAACCTATCTGCACCTGTACTCCTACTCGAATGTGATAAGAAAGCAGCTCTTTCAGTGGAGGTAACGGAAATTCGCACTTGGAATACGCATATTTGGAATGCGCCTCACCTACTAAGCTGATATTTCGGGAGCCAGTTACCTCATAAGGAAACCGATCTGGCCGAGGACCATTGGGAATTGCCGAACAACGCCTGATTGCAGATGCCATAATTTAAATCGTTACAAATAGACTTATTAACGTTTATTTTTATTAAGTGGCGTACCCATTGATAAGGCCGCAGAGCCCCCTTATCTTCTTCCCAACGGCATTTGATCGCTGAAAATTGGATTTGTTATTATTTTATATAGTGCGTGTCCGATTGAAGGAACAAAATCATATCAGGTACTTGTCGCTTCAACCACTTCCACTTCCCCAGCCCCACTTACCACCCCTCGTCCAGGAAGAACGAGTGTCGAGAACGGACGAGCTTATCGTAATCAAATGGCAATCGTGGCTATAAGATGATGGACAGCGCCTATTAATCGCCTCTAATAGCATTTTTGTTTAGATAAGCCAAACAAATCGGAAATCGGGATAGCAGTACAGTTGAAGTGGGCTATACAAGCCCATACTCCTATCTGCATTGTGTGATCAATGGCACAGAACAAGCTAGCCAATTTTCTTGTTAAGCGGAGTTGTTGAGCCCAAGTCAATTTGACTTGATTTGAAGATTGCAAACAGAAGATATTCCATTACATTTCAATACTATATTAATTCCTATTTCATATCCCCCGAATGAGTTATAGTCTGGGGTATTTGTGTACAAATAAGTTGTGATATGAAAAAGATTAAACGAGTTTGATTTCCCACAGTGCCACTGATTATTTGCATGGATGAATATTAGCAGACCGATTTTTCCTACTGAACAGCTTTCCCCTGAAATGGGAAGACACTGTTACTTGAATTTCCACAGCCTTTCAATACCTGCACCTCAATTTCAAATATTTGTCACCTCCGATAAGCCCCCAAAATATTTCGTGGGTTCTCCGATCTGAATGGGGTGTAAGTTTCTGGGGGGTGGATTTCGGGACTTTGACCTTATCGGCATGGCTGGGTTAATCTACCGTTACACTGCACAGAAAACAAACCGGGAAATGCAGTTTTGGGGCGGGGAAAGTGATATTTCGAGTGGCATTGGCGCCAACACTTGACTTTGACAAACACCCAACTGCACACACACATTAATCATGTTTATGGCCCATTTTGCGTGGGATCCCTAATACTCGGTGGTCCAGGCACTTCGGACTTAGGCTAGTTGGACTACATTGCATTAAAATGAGGATTTCAGCTACCACCTTTCTCATGGCGATCAATTTCCATGTGTCAATTTGATGGGCGAGATTAAGATGTCAGCATGGGGAGGTTCAATGACTTGAACTTGGAACTCGAAAGGGGCGCCTTCGCAGTCCTAGTCTCTGCCGAAAACTGTGAGAAAGTCGAATAGAAACTATAGGTTCTTTATCTATCTTTAAGATCCAGGATTTATCATATCATACTTTATGAGTACTATGGCCATTATCTGCATTTTGGTGTTTAATTGATAATTGAAGCGCTTATTCATTCATAACAACTGTGACTCATTTCCGGTCACTTCATAGTATAATGATGAAATGCTAATGAGGTCAAACGATCAAAGTGTGGTTGCGAAATATACCCTGCTGATATACATCCTCAACCGAGAAGGTTTTCAAAACAGTATTAATTAATATATTACACTAATTACTATATGACCAAGTCAATAGCAAAGTCTTTTTAATACATGGTTATTCCTGTACTTATAATCGCTAAACAAAGTTTTGAATGTACTGAGATTAGATTGCATATATAGTCATTTAATATTTCATTAAAAAACTTTTTCTCCAACTCTGTACTAATTCCAAAACTCTTCTCTTTTTTTTTTATCGAAATATGTATATATCAAAAGTAACTAAAAGATCTATCTGATTGTCAATTTTTCGATTAGCTTTTTGAAAATGTATCTGTATCCTATGATACTATATATAATACCAAACCGAACGCCATGTAAGCCCCACAACGTAGGCAGAACTACTCACCTTCGCAGTCCATGGTGAAAGGACTGTATTGATCACAATAGGCTGTGGGCTGGACGGCGACTGCTGCGGCAGCCACTGCGGCTGCCTGGAAGTGGGGCATGAAGAGCGAGGGATTCTTCTGGAGCTGGAGCACCTGCTGGTAGAACAGAGAGGCGGGGTCCGGGTAGATGGGGTTGAAGCGCAGCGAGGTGGGCGCCAGCACGGCACTGGATTCCATACTCTTCATGGCATACTCGGCGGCAGCCGCCTCGCGGGATAGATCGAAGATGTTGGTGGTGGACGAGGGAGAGGGAGTGGGCCCAGCAGAGGACGAACCAGTGGCCAAGGATGCCTTGGGCATGGCCAGTGCAGGTGGAGAAGGTATTCCGGCTGTTCCCGTCACGGGACTTTGAGAGGACCCCCTGCGCGACTGAGATCGATGCGATGAGGTCTTCTGCTCCAGGATATTCTCGATGGAGAAAGCGGCTTTGCTTGACTTGGTGGCGATATCCATATTGGGGTTCTCAGAGTAGCACGTCTATCGTACTACTAGCGATTGATTTGGCCCGGAGCGATCGAAGCGACTGCGTCGGCCGCAGGCGATGAACTAATGGCCACCAGCTGTAGAAGTCGCCGCAGAGCCGATGGGCGCTATAAATTGTACCAAATCTGATTTCACAGAATATAATAGATTGTACCTATAATGTTGTGCTAATGGGTAGATATCAATATTAACAATAATAGAGCGGTATGTAGATATGCCGCGCATGGAAGATAGTGCCGAGCTACCGGCCATCGATTGATAAGCGAGTGGTGGTTGGTTAGGCGCTCCAGTGGCTCGATGGCACTCCACACCACTCCACTACACTCGATTCTTATTCCTATTCCCAATACCCAATACCCAATTTCCAATTGCAGGCGGCGACAGCTCGACATCGGTACCCGGTTGGACATCCAATCGGCGATCGTCGTATAAATCACGGTCCTGCTCGCCCGCTTATTGAACTGCCAACCGACCAACCCACCGAACCACCCAACCACCCTCTCAAAACGCCTCCCACTCGGCGGGTCGGTGCGTTTGATCGAGTAATTGTTAATCACCCCTTATCGGTGTCGGTATCGTTACCTGGTTTCGGCTCTCTGCTACTGTTAGCTATTTTACTCAGTTGATTGTTGTTGTAAACAAATTAAAATTACCAATCTCTCGCTCACCCCCCACCCCCTTGGATCCCAGTCCCCCCTCATGAAAGACATCGCTTTGATTGAGTAATCGAGTTTGGGTTATGATTTCGGCCATGGTGCCATGGTCTGCCTCTGCTCTTTGGAAACAATATATGCGTCTGTGTATCTGGGGTGTGGATAGGTGTTTCGGGGTGTCTTATCAGTTGTACTCGGGCTCCTCGTAAAGCCTCCTAGATGATGGATTACTTCTGATTTCGGCTTGGGCTGGTGATAATGGTGATAAAATGGAAAACGCACAGCCATAAATGCCTCCAATTGTTGTTGTTATAGTTGCTGATTCCACAACATTGCCCGATAGATACCCCTTTGATGTTCTTTTTCAGGTCGCCCCGAAAATCGGTACCTTCGAGATAAGTTTTGGGCCCCGACGAGTTTCCGGAACAGTGAAAATCTTTAGTTTCCACTTGAGGAAAGGATGTCATGCGTTCATTTCGCACGGAGAGTATAGAGTAAATTGTTTGAAGTTTTTTATGTTTTGAGAGTGGTTAAATGGTGACTATTTCCAATTTGGTGGACTTCAGTAGAAACTGTATGACTTCACTATTCAATGACTCAATTCCATGTGATATTAGGCTATAAAGCCATTTCTTTTGATACGGTTCGCTGAAAAGTGATTTAATAAATTGCAAGTAGAGTTCTCGGGCATTCTTCGTTGAAAAGGGCAGTAAACTACAGGCAATCGATTGGTGATTAGATTTTATGACTCCCAAATTTAAAAAAAAATGACATGGAAGATAAGTAAAATGTATACTTTGCAGTAAAACATATTTTAAATTTTATCCGTTAAATAGTAAATCCCTTTTCGAATAATAACCGATATACCCAATTAATTTTTGTTAAAAACCCATAGACTGAAGGAGAGATTAAAACATTTAGAACACTAATTTATGCAAAGCCTGCTTTCCAAGATATGGGGAAAGGAACCCCATGCTCCCGAGTGCACCTGTAATCCCCGGATATTTCACTTCGACGCTTCAATATCAGCGGACACTTGTTCGTCTGCTATCAGATAGTCAGTTGTGTGATCCCCGACAAAATCCCATCGATACAACATTTTGCACCCGAAAAAGTCAACTGACGGCCATTTTGTGACATATCACAAGGTGAGTATTCAAATTTATCAATATGAATGGTTCGAACAGCGTATTTGGGGAGCGAGTGGTCTGAAGAGAGCTTTCAATGGTAAGTAATGACCATTCAAAAAGTTTTTTGTGCTTTACAAGAAGATGAAAACTTCATAATAAATAATGAATGGTGATAAAAATACAGGCCACGTTATTTTTTTTAACAGAAGCGTTTTTCGAAGGTATGCGATAAGTAAATGCGACCAATTCGAGACATTGACGAGGTCTACTGGTCGATAAGGTGCCATGGCCTGGGGGGCTTATGCTCGTCAAGTGAGGCTAAATTATTAGCAATTATCAGAAGACAAACGGTTTGAAATGACTTCCAAATTGGGCATAAATAATTGTGGCACGCATTAATAACAGTAAAGGAAGAACCGGCTGAGTTTTTTAATTCCACAATGGGCATGTGCTCCGATGACAAGTTTTCGACATTTCTCCCAACTATATTTTACATTTATAACTTTATTCGATCACCTCGAAAACTGTAGGTTTCCATACATATTTATATATTTTCTCTTGACTTGTTCTCCATGAAATTGCGATTGATTCAAACTTTATCATATTTATTTATTTTCATTTTTTTATTTATGCAAATGAATAAATATTTTGTATATAGCACTACGTTGGCTGCAAGTAATTTATAAGCAGTTTCATCATTGATCTCTTATTGCGTTTGATTCACTTATCTCTCTCTCAGCTCTCCTTCTTGATCCTCCTTTTCATATAGTGTACATCATAATATATATAGTATTTAATTTAAGTTATCGTTAGCTTTATTTTATAACTATTTATAGGCTTCGCAAGAAGTTCTTTAAGGTTTGCTTTGCTTCGCACTGTTGAGAGTTAAGAGTTTCTTTGAGTATTTGCTTGCTTGCTTTGATTTAAATTCCATTTAAAGAAAAACAACAGTTAAAATGCAAAATAAATTAATTCAACTACAATTTGAGACATAACTAGGCATGCACGCATTGAGTTTTTAGTTTTGGATACTTCTTTCAGTTATTTTTGGTTTTAAAAAGCACTACGGGTTACAAGATCGTCGAGTATTTGGGTTGTTGCCATTGTTCTAAACAAGCATCCTAGTCATTACGAAATAAAATTAAATCCATAGACTTTTGGTCTTGGTAGCAATAAGTGAGAAGATTCGAGTAGCAAACGAGTTAAAGTTAAAGTAGGAGTTAAGATTAAGCTTCATCATCGTCCTTTGTATAAATACAAATTGAGTTAAAGTTAGATTTGGTAGGTAGTAAGTTAGGATAGGTTCATAAAGTTTGCATATTGGTAGGTTGGTAGGTAGGTCGTTTGCCGTTTTTGGCCCGTTTGGGCCAACAGCCCATTAGACCAGATTGGCCACGTGCGTCGTGTCCATGTGCTGAATTAAAGTGCGCATAAAGGACATCTCTTTCCGAGCGTTCTCCAGAATCACTTTGGGATCCTCCGATGTACAGCGCAGGCAGTTGGGCGCAAAAACCATGGCCAGATTCGAGGAGTCCATCTTGGTGCAACTGACCACCTCGGGTATGGCAAACTGTTGCAGGAAATGTATTAGATACGTTAGAACCTGAAAGCATAGATAATTTATAAATTAATAGCTCCAATAGTTTTTTTTAATAATTCTATATCTTACCAGCTGATTTATTTCGGGCAACTTATTAACTATTTCTTTGGCTTTGTCGGGATCCTCTGTGTTTACGCAATCTTCGTAGTAGGCATCCGGTATAAGTGGATCGTACAATTCTCGATACCACAGCTTAAGCAGACTGGCTGGCGTGTGTGCATCAACTAAGAAATGGAATTGAATATTAAACTTCATTTAGTAGTTCTTATAAATCAGTTGTGAAATTAATCTCTTACCCAATGTGTTTTTGTAATCAGGAACATCCCACCGATCCAGGCGGTTCTTCATGCAACCTACTTCATCCACATCCGCGGAGACTCGAAAGATTCCTTCAGTCTGCTTGCCATTGAGCAGGAGTACCTGAAAGAAAGAAACAATTTTATTTACATAAAGGTTTAACGCGCATTACAGCTAGGCACACAATAACATACGTGCTCTGATAGTGTGGTCTGTATCCAGGGCAGCTTGCGGAACGGAAATTTTTCTTTTTGAAGATCCATCACTTCAGAAAGCGTGTTCCCAAACATGCTGTTCCTTAAGATTTGTTGCTAAAAGTTCAGGATCGAGCAGATATTATAATTGTTTTTAACATTTTGGAGTATGATTCGTTACCCGCGCTTGCTCCACCTCGTCTACAGTTGGTTTTTTGGCCATTCGGCGTCCACTGCTACCTATGCGATCCAAGCGGCGACAGCACACAGTTGCGTAGTGTGAAATTTGCACATGGATAGGCCATTTGCTAACCTCCAAGAAACCCGTGGCAAACGATGGATCGCGATGCCGATTGACATAACTGCAATACGAAACATAAAATAAAAAAATTTATATTTGAATTTATAATTTAAATTACTGACTTGAGCAGCGTCGGTTGAAAAGTGGGCGAAGGGGGTACGTAGGACAGACAGATGGCCATCAACTCCCACCCGCGGATGAGCGAGTCTCTCTTGGGATTCTCAGTCGTTTGCCGACACAACTGGACGTAAAGCTCGTCTCTTAATCTGTGAAAAAGAAATACATATTAATTTATTGTTTTTACATATGTATATTCTATTAAGGTTATTAACTCACTGTTGCTGTGGTAGGGATGCACCAATTATTTCTATGGCCACTGAATTTAAAGTCATTCCTATTCGCGCCTTGCGATCAGCCATGTAGATCTGCACCAGTTTAAATAGTTCAATGGCCGTTTTCTTGTCCGCCTTGTCTCGGGACAATGCCAACATGGGTCTGCTAATCGCTTCCGCCGTCCAACTTAGCATGTCTCGCACAGATGCCTTTTTCCGGAAGATTCCCTTCGAGTGCAAATTCAGATTGTCGGCAGCGAATTTCTCTATATCACATTCTTTCATGCAGGCTAACGTAGGTCCACCCAATCCTAAGCCTCCCATTCCTGGCGCCCGTTCGCTGGGTGGAAAGATTTGCTGGATGGTGGGCTTTAGCGAGGGAGGAGCCATCTTGTGACCAGGTCGGGAAAGACTAGCTGGCGTCACTGTACCCACGGTTGCCTGCTGTTGACCGGCAACAGTATTGTGGCCGGTCTCTTCTTTGGATGATGCAGCTGGTCCCGATCCTTGGTGACCGGCGCCAGCTAGGCGCGAAATCTGCCTGTTAGGGGAGGGGAGGGTCTGCGACTGCTTCTGCTTGGCGTCGCTTGGATCTAGGTTCAGCTGCTGCTGGTGGGGCACTGACGGCGGTGGAACGTGATGGCCATGACCATGCCCAGAATACGGCGGAGTATTGGAGTAAAGCTGCTGACCGTGATAGCCGCTTCCTGCTGAGGGACTGTGTGATACGGTGTCGTAGTATGAGATCTGGTAACGAGGCTTTGGCTTGGGGGCGGTGGCGGTTAGAGCCGAAGGTTCTGTCGTATTGCCACCAATTCCCTCCAGCACAGCCTCCACGTTTTCTGAGCTAAAGTATACAATACAAAAGTTAAAAATGCTGGAGAAGGAAGAAATTGAGTCTATACTAACATATCCTCCCTTCCGGCGGGATCGTGCGGCGGATACATGTACGCGTAGTAGGAAACGCTGTCACCCATATTGGCGTAATCGTCGATCATGCCGTAGTTGTGTTCCAGATAACCGCCATGCGTGTCCGATCCTCCATCCGAGTCCTCGTTGTCCGGTTCGTGTCCTGAGAGTGAGTGCTCCGACTGGCTATCCGAGTGGTACGAGTCCGAGTCCCCGCCATCGCCACCACGGTATTCATAGCGACCCGACAACTTTGCCTGCTCAATGATATAGTGCTTGAGAGGCAGCAGGTGGGGCATTTCCTGGTCCCAATTGGTGTACAAGGGTGAGGTGTTTCCATTGTCGTACTCCACGTCGCTGTTGTCAGCTTGCTGATGATAGTGATGCTGCTTTGAGCGCCGCTTTTCACCGCCTGTTCCTGTCCTTCCATCGCCACTCCCTCCTCCCACATGGTAGCCTCGTTTGTCCAGACTAGAACTGGCGCTATGTCGCAAGGAGCTCTGTCCGGGATAATGTGTCGACTGCGAACGGTTCGCCGAGGAGTTATTGGACTTTTGGCGCTGGCGGGCAGAGTCGTTGGAGCCGCGCGACGAGTGCGTCAGCAGGCCCAGGTTCTCTGTCCCACCTCCTGGTGAAATAGGCCCCGATTTTCCCAACGAAATCCTTTCCAGACTCAACAAATCTATGCTGTGGCTCGGCTCCTGCAGGCGCGGTGAATGCTGCATCTGGGGCACAGTACTGGTGGCACTCGTCTTAGCCTGCCGCGAACTCTTTGTCTGGGGACTGATCGGACTCTGCGGACTAGAGTCGCTCGAGTGCTTTTTGTGGCTACTGCTGCCGCTGCCCGCCGTGCTGGTGGCCGTGTTGCTGCCACTGGCCCCACCTCCGCTCTTGGTTGCATTGGTGGTGTGACGGCGCCGCGAGAGCGGTGTGTTTTCCACTGACTTAAAGTACTTCTCGTGCATGGAGTCATCGCTGGCAGCTCCTCCATTCGCCGCTTCCGCGCTGCTCTTACGGTAGGATTTGCTGTGGTGGCCCGCGGCGGCGGGATTGATTGAAGAGGACATGAAACTGCCAGACCGGGCCAACGACACTTTGTATTCGCGATCTAAAAAGGTTGAGAATATTTAACATGAAGATAAATCGTTTTGTAGTGCTATAAACATCGTTTGGCTGCATTAAAATTTAAGTTCACTCCTACTACATATCCATACTAAGGTAACGACTTAGAGCAAAACCGGTTATATAAATTAAGAGAAACTCAATTTATATGGAAATTCATCATCCTTCCGTCAATGTTTTCTCATCTAGCTTATTAGCAAAATTTCCGAACTTCTTAATAGCTTATGCATGTATAATTCAAGCAGCCAACTGAGGTTTACAGCATGGATCGCAATTCGTACCGCCTCCATAGGACTTGCTCGCTGGGGCTCCGGTGCCACCAGCGCCTCCACCACTGCGTTGTGCGTTTCTCTGCTGATGCTGCTGTTGTGCGTAGTTGAATTGTGCAGCGGGCGCTGTATCCGGCGACATCTTCTTCTTCTGTGACTGGGGCGTGTGAATGGAGTGCGTGGGTGAAGCAATATCCGACGACTTGGAGGAATAGCCCTGCAGGTGGTTGGGCAGCAGCTGATGATCAAAATACTTGTCCCCATAGCCACTGCCACCGGCGTAGGATGAAGATGTGGAGGTGCTGCCATGCGGTAAATTATGCGAACTGGTGCTCTCTTGCAGCATCTCGAAACTGAAAGGCAATCCGTAACCCAAGCGCAAGCAGAGATGGAGATGTGGGTACAGAAGCGATTTAAAGCCGATGAAGTGATGGATGCCAAACCTCAAGTACTTACGCTCCATTGTCCTTGCCACCGCCACGCTGCTGCTTCTGCAGGGACCCAAGACGCAGTTTATCCGGATGTCCCGACCCCGGAACGCCGCTGTCATTGAAGCGCCTGTAGCCATGCGCACTGGACAGACTAGAGTCGCTCGACTTGCCCGATTCCTTATACTGATTGCATGAGTCTGTCCGGTTGAAAGAATGATGATGAGTCACCAGGATGTTGGGGTTGATCAGAGCACTCACCTTGCGAACGCCTGGAGGCGTAGCCCTGCGGATGCTGCTGCTGCATGTCCATCGAGCGGGATGAGTCACCAGTGCCAACGCTGCAAAGTGGCCCAGAATGAAATGTAAACATATGTGAGTGTAAACAATGTAGGAGCAGGCCCCAAATGGGGTGGCTCAATTCAAGGCAAGCCCACTCACCGAAAGCTTTGACGACCACGTGGACTAGAGATCACTTCGTTGCTGGTTAGCTTCTCCTCCGAGCTCGCCACCGTACCATTACCACCGCTGATCCGCTGCTGGCCACGTCCTTTCTTGTTCGGTCCCGACATGGGAGAGGGTTGTTGTTGCTGCTGGGAAGAGTGCTGAACCTGCACCTGCTGCTGTTTTTGGGGCGTTGTCTGCTCGCGACGCTCGCTGGGATCGGTGTTCTGCTTGAGCGTCTGCAGCTTCGCCAGCGGAATGATGTCGCACTTACTCGGCCGGTGCCACACGGTCTTCTGCGTGGCCGCATTGTAGTAGTAGAACCGCTGGGTATTAGTATCAAACAGTTCCCACCACTGCGATGAGTCGGTCCGCTTAATTGGCACATCCTGTAAAGCGAGAACGGAACGGGAATGAGTTTCGGACTAAGACTGGGAACGAGAACGGAACGCGGTACGCGTGGCAAAATTAGTTTGGATCGTTGTCATCAGACCGAGAGTGGTGCAGTTCGTATCGGATCGTTGGTCGTGGAATTTGGGATAGGTATCGAGAAGGGGGCAACACGTGGGCCGGGAGGTCAACGGGCGTTTATTAGATAAACACTCACAAACAAAAGTATGCTGAGAGGTGAAGCCAACACTAATCGATTCATAGTTCCTTACTTAAAAATGTTTCTACTCTCAATGCAGATCAACAAGAAATTTAACTAATGGTTACTTTCTCGTAAAAATTATATCAAACATATATATATTATATATTATATCAACATATATATATAATATAATATAATAAAATTATATTTTTACCTATGAATATCTTTTTTTTAATAAACTCTATTCAGTTTCTTTGTCTTTGAAATTAAAATTAAATTTAAAAATTATTCCAATGTCAAGTTCTTATTACTGCAATCATATTTCTACTGATAGATTGGATTCGCTAAAAAGCATTGCAATTTCTGCACGTTTCAACATCTGACACACAAACGTAGTTTCATCAGAAGTGACACCGGACCCAATTACACTCAGCTCTAGTGGTGGCAATGATGAGTTCCATTCTGCTAAAGCTTGGGAGGCTCCATTGTTGCCGTTGCTATTGCTCTTGGTGTTGCATGGCGCTGGCTTTTATCCCTCCTCTTGAATTATCCAGCAATTACACAAAAGCAGATCTATTTTGGTATCTCAGCTCAAGAGCTTTTCTTGGGGCTTAATCAGCAAACTCGAGCGCACAAAGAGTGCGAGTGGGTGTGCCTCTGTGTGTGTTTATAATCTCAGTCTGAGGGGTTTTATCAGCCGAGTAAATACAAATACAACAAGTGCTTGCCAAACAGGAATTCTCGATACTGTCCCGACTGCAGTCGTTCGCATGAGCCTTGTGCCGCATCAGTGATGGGTACAAGATTGTGTACAAGATTTGAGGCACATTGCATTATGCACGTACCTAGGATCTAAGAACATTGATACTAACGAATGATGGTTGATGACACACGCCGTGATTTTACGCAGGCAATAAATTAAAAAAAAATAAATAGCTTGAATCCTCTTAATAAAATAGAGTAATTCTTATCGATTGTCTTAAGAGCAGGTACATATATGTATAGTGCCGTAATCACGAATAATTAATTACATTTTCATACAGCTTGTTAAACGTAAACTTTGGTAATACGTTGAAGTACACATCTCTGATTTTATTCTCCCTTTAATATCTGGCCTTGATGGCGAGGCGCGTGTGCTTAATCCGCTCCATCTCGCTCTTTCCGCACTCCCCATCCCTGTCCAACCCAGAAGTCAGGGTTATTTCTGCAAAATGCACGCAGTAAGAGCACCAGCAGCAACAGCAGCAGCAGCGTTGGCCTTGAACTTTTGCGCTGCAGATGCGTTCACTTCAGACTACTGGGAGACCCAGCTTCAGCTGCACTTGTCCAGGCCAGTTGGGCGGTGGGAGGTGGTTGGTCCCTGACCCACGCCCTCTTTTAGTTCAGCTGCCTGCTGGCGTTCTGCTGCTCGTGCTTTTGTGGTTGCAACTGGCCACAGATAGCAACAATATCAATGCCAGCCCCGCCCACCGTTCAATGCCCACCACCCATTGCCCATCGCACCCCGCTGCAAATGGAAAGCTTTCGGCTTGGCTGCTTTTCATTTCTGGTTTTCATTTCCATTTCGAAGCGGCGCCCCTATTGCGTTGCATGTTGCATAATTTGTGGGCGCGGCCAGACAACTATTGGGAGGGGGATGGGCTGGGAGCAAGGCCACCCACTTAGATGCCACGTCGCCTCGCTACGCTTTTCGCATTGTTGGGTAGCTTACTCGGTCGTCAGTCGTCACTCAGCAGTTAGTCAGTCAGATAGTCCTCCCTCCACGTCGCCAATGATCCGATTCCCCGCTGCCTCGATTCAAGATGAACTATAATAAGAAACATCAAGCGACTTGACCTCATTTTTGGCCTGCTACAAAATTCTTACCTAACTTTTCATAATTGTGGAATATGAACAACAATGCCCTACATCTTAGTCACAAAACGGTCAGCTTGAATTTGACCATTGTGTTTGTTGGAAGTTGGGGTGTAACCAATTACTTCAAATATTTAAACAGTGACTTTTTGAGTGTCTTTAGTTATCGTTTCATTTGCAATATACAAGAACCGCATTTAATTAATTTAAAAACAAATCCTGGCGCTATTTTGAATTGCTGACTAAATAAAATTAGCTTTTTAATATTTCCTTGAACATTATTGATACGAATTAGTATAGTTTTTTATTCCCTTTTAAACTGAGATGTCCAGAGTTTTACTAATACAAGAGGCATTGTGCTTCGCCATATAGAAATTATTGAATTTATTTTTACAAAAAAATCCCATTCCTCATGGATTAAAGTGTCGGAATGATTCGCCTCTGCATGACGTATTATAAGAATGATTACTCATACGCCCTGTGAGATAGGAGATGAAAGACCTATATGCGCTGCGAGATATACTAATAAATAAATTTGATTCCTACTACAACAGTCTAGAAAGAACGTCGTACAAAACGACTTATTATAACAGAGTTATTAGATTGACATGATTTAATTGCGACCCCATTAATTCCTTTAATTGAGCCAAGCGTTACATATAGATCCCTCGAGTAATGCATTCCACTTCGTTATCTGCCATTCAATTTGCCAACCATGGAGTAAAGTATGGCATGTGGCATGTGCGTCTGGCGCTTATTGAAAAACAATTACAACTTTTAATCAGCGGCAAGTGGGTCGATCGAGGCGAAAAAAGAAGCGAGGCACGCACAAGATTTCTAATCGGCTGGAGTTCTGGAGTTCCTCGTATACAGAAGACTATGGCCGAGGTCAGTTTCGGACCCAGCCACTCTTCCTTTCATTTGCTCATCTGTGAATCATGCATCGGAAAAACAAGCAAATGATATTAAATGAGACACACCAACAGACTGCGTTAAAAACAAACAGAAAGTCAACGCAGAGCTTTCGGTTGCCCCTCCGAAAAATTAGGTCATCAACAGAGCAAATTTTGAAGTCCAGCGTAGATCCCAAAATAGAACGCATGGAGGCGATAACGTCGTCTTATGAAATTCGAATGGAATGTGCCGCCAAAATTCGAAATCAATGAATAGAATCGAATTGCGGTTGAACCTAAGCAATATGTGCAGATCTGACTTCAATTTAAAGTTTTCTCGTCTCATAAAAACAACAATCCCCAATAACTTTTTCCAGACGAAAGCAATAACAATTAAATATTCGATTTATAGATTAAGGCAATGCAGTTATCATTGAGTTGGGCACATGTTTCACATTCTCGCCAGTGAAATGGAATGCAGATCGCAAAGAAGTCCAAATCAAATACTTATTTATAGATCCGTGAGCAACAAAAGAGCCTAGTCCTTCGCTTATTTACGATATGATGCTACTAAATAGCTCGACCATAGTTCAGCAACACAAGAAATTAATTCATTGGGCAGGGATCTGGGATCGAAAGTGATCATCAACCAACTGCACATACTTACGAATAAATGCGAGTGATTCCCTTTTATGATGGATGTAATCTATAAGTTATAAGTTCTAAAAACTCATGCATTTTTCAAAAAAAAAACATGACTAAGCCATATTAAGCACAAAATAAACTCCGAAGTTATTGAAGTTGCTTAAAATCAGACAATTTCGCCTCTAGGGGATTGCGAAAATTATAATGTAAATTCCCCAGCAAGAAGCTCCGAACGACGAAATTCATTAGCAATATTTATGCACATTTAATTGACTTCGTAATTGCTTTCAAATTGTGCCAAGCAAAGCGGAAGAAGTCTGTATTCAGCTGGGCCTGTGTGGATCCGAAAACCACACTTTGGTCGCAAAGACAGGAAACTAGACTTGGCCCAAGAAGGCAATGGGCGATAGCCAACCGACTAGGAAGAAGACCGGGTGGCAAGGAATACCTCAAGTCTGGAATCATAGATAATGCATGACATGCATATTCAGTAAGTTGGTAAACGAAAATTGAATTCATTGAATCAAGCTTCTTCTGACTTACAATACCTAGTATTATGTCGGTACTGGCATTAGTATTTCGTTTTAGGAAATCCAATTTATCTATAAATTCTGGAATAGCGATACCAATTCTCATACGAAATAAATTATTATAATTTCCACAAAAAGTCTAACTCCGAACACAACACACCACCCTATTCTGATCTCAATAACGAAGGCAATTTTACAAATCAAACTTCTTCAAGATCTCCTGCGATTGAGTGAAATTGCCTTGGGTCTAATATACCCGAAGTAGAATAGGTACACAGAGACCTCACTGACAATTGAAATATTTTGGCGATTGCGTAGCCCAAGAGCCTTCACTGAAGCGAAGAGGGAGGCCCAGATCGCATTTGGTTGCACCACCTCTTTCTGAAGGGGATTGGGATTGAGGTCGCGGGAGCAGTTGGAGTACTTGGATGACGCCGGCGGATGCACGTGAACATCCAATGATTCTGGTGCGACTGTCTTGAGGTTTTGAGGCGGGTTTCGTAATGTGAAACATGAAACGAGCAATGGACGTGCAACTTGTGGGCAACTTTTCTTTTCTTTACTGTTTCTCCCTGCCAACCGGAAGTTTTACAAAACCAAATGGGCAAAAAAAGCGACACAAAACAGTATGAAAAAGTTGACAAAGCGTCGAGAGGCAGGGAGGGCGGTAATTTCGAGTTATAATAAAAAAAAAGAAAGGGGAGAAAAAAGTAGACGGTGTCCCAGCAATTGTGAATAAATTTCAAATCACGTACAATGAACGCAGCAGCGAGAGTTGTCGTTTTCTTGCAGTTGTTGTTGTTTTTGGTGTCACCAAAGGGAGCCCGGCTAAAACAAAGCGCTGCAAGTTGGCCAACAAGCAGCTGCAAAAAATTCGAGAACAGAATGTTACTAATTTAAAGCGAGTTAGAAAAGAGCGAGGGTGGAACAATGAGTACGCAAAGGGTGCCCGGCAAGGTGGTGCAGTCACCCTTTATTCTTTAATAATGCCATTTTCACGCCGCCCTGCATAAATTGTGCGGATTATATGGCGCAGTGAAAAGGATTCACTTCCTCATCGCCACGAGGGGAAGCAGCAACAATTGCAGTAGCTGCAATCAGATACGGAATCGGGGGCAGGTCTTTATAGCCTTTATCTAGTACTTCGGAAGGGGCAGAATGGAGTCGGAAGTGTCGACTTTACGCTGCCAAATTCACAATAGAGCCCCTGAATATAACAGGTTAAGTTTCACAACAGAAGATATCAAACTAGAATGCTTTAATTATTTATACATTAAAATAAATTATTACTTACTATAATATAAGTAAAGTGATTTACATAAACATACAAAACTAATAAAAACAAATGATTACAATTATATTACCATAATATACCGTAATAATTGTTTTGTATATTGTTTCATTCGAGTAAAGATAAATTATTTCAGCAATGAAGCTATTATAAACAAGTCCATTCATACTTTAAACATAAGTATTATAAAAAGCCATGTTTGTGGGGGCTTGGAGGGGGTGTACTCAGAATGCGGATGATGTAGTCGATGAGTCAAACAGAGAGTGAGAGTGACAAAAACCGAAATGAAATGCACATAAATAAGCATTCGAAGAGGCCAAATGAAAGAGAGAGAGAGCCTGGTGACTTTGCTGCAATGCCTTGATGGTAAGAGAAGGGGGAAGGGAAAGCGGAAGCAGGACCGTAGGACGAGCAATAAATCATGGCTTCCAAGCGGACCTTACGCTCTCTTACACACAAAAAATTATCTGAAAGTTGTCCACAAGAAACCTTTTTGTTCTAGCTGTTTATTATGGGTGTGTTTTTTGTAGAAAATTACCTTTCAGGATATACATTGCGTATATGGCGTTAATATTTTTTTATTTTTTATTAAGATTAGTATTTTTAGATGCTGCAACACTAAAATTACCCGATATAAACAAAATGATCCTTCAGTTAACGTATCTTAAAAATGCATTTGTATTCATATATGTACATACGTTTTAAGATTACGTTTTCGTTTATTTTGTCCCAATATTTTTTTCGTGTAGCTCCTCACGTAAGCCTTTCCATTATGGATGCAGGCCAAACACTCCTCTGCACACCAATACCTTCGGAAAACTCCTGCCCAACTGATGCAATCACGAGCGAAACGAGGACATTGCAGGGCAAAAACAAAATCAATGAAATTTTTCCTACTTCCTTTGGGAGGAAGTAAAAAGAGGAAGGCAAGGGGTATTGAAAGAAAGGTGGCCTGGTTTGTTCGTCTGGCCGATGTTTGCCTTTCGGCTTCGTCCTGCAGGCGAGACCAAAGTTATTAGTCCGCAACACCTTTTGGCGTTGCAGCATTAGCCAAACAGCATAAAAAATGCAGCAAAAAAACCATGCATTTCAGCAAACAGACAGCTAATGGTTTTTCTTTCGTTCCCGTCTGAAAAGGAAAAGTTTTGCCTTCAGAGACGGAAAATATTTGCACTGAAGCATGAAAGACTGCAGCATTTCCTCCTTTTACCCAGCTGTTATATCAGAACGGTTATGATGATGCGCGCATCATTCGACAGTTATTTTAATATAATTAACCTTGGTCACGCCACTTGGCGAAGTGGGTTACAAAAAATTTGCAAGCCAAACACAAGCAAAAAAAAATTGCGCAATCAACTGACCCCGAGTAGTAATTAAACAACCAGCCCCACAACAAGTTACTCATCTAATCAATGAAGTGAGCGTGGTCACTGAACCGCGTAAACATAGAAACATCTTGTGCTGCGTAAGATAAGACATGGAAACTGTTGACTTTTCATACATAACTATAAGCTTTAACCAACGAATAATACTTAGATTCCAGTCATGATGTTTGCTTAATTCTTCTATGAACAGCATGAGGATGTTTTTACAAATATAGTGGTGTAGACTCATTTGGTTTGAAGTTTTTGAAGTGAAACATATAACAAAAATGGAATATTCGTTATAGAACTGTAATGAATGATGCTAAGGCCGAATAAGTGAGACCTTAACTCAACAATGCCCTAATTACATTTTAAAATGTTGTAGGAGTCACAGATAGCTTCCGTTGGAAACTTGATTTTAGAGCAATTCTTTGCTGATACATATAGATATACAACTTAAGAGACTTGTACTTACTTCTGGTGGATCCCAAACACACTCGCCAGTGGTGAGATTGGCGTACATGTGCTCCTTGGTGCGAGGCTCGATGATTTCTACCCATTCTATTCTGCTGGTCCAAAGCAAACAAGAAGATGGGGAACGGAGATCCGGAGAAGGCGAGAAATACACATAAATAAGACATAAAATGCGATGCTTCTATTTTCGAGCGGCCGAAAAATGTATCTTAGGAATGCCAGCCGCAGTCAAGTTGTTCGAGATTCGAAGCTTGGTGAAAAACGCCCTCAGAAGCGGCAGCAAAAATCAACAACGGCCAAATCTGCCAGCAAACAAATGTTTCATTCAATATTTCAGGGCATTCATTGAGGCAAATTAATAGGAGATACCAAAAAGTTGACCAAAATCGGCATTGATGATACGCATCTGGGTGCGTGTGTGCTTGTGTGTGTGCCGGTTTTTCCCCCATTCAATTGGTATTTTCTGTATGCCGCCGACAAACATATTTAGTCGAGCATTATCCGGTTTTTCCTTATTTGAAAATTGCAGTCCTGACACACTCACACTCACACTAACACTCGCTTGGCCGAGAATGGGAGTTGGGAGAGAGTGGGTGAGGTGAGCGAAAGAGGGTGTAAGTGCTAGTAGTACTCTCTCTGGCTCTCTCCATTTGGCACATTTGGCGGACGACGCTTGTTGCCGCGCCTTGCCAGAAAATCGATTTTGCAGGCGCCTCGGGCCACAAAAAGACCCAAAAAGTGCATAAACCAGGAATTTAATCAAGGTAAAGGAAAATGTACGCGACAAGAAAGAGTGAGGGAGAAGGGGAGAGAGAGACACGCAGGGAGGAAGAGTTGCCACCCACACACGCATTCTCACGCACGCACACACTCTGGCAGGCAAATACGGCTCCTTCCGCACTCTTTTCCTTTTCCTCTCCTCTTTTCACTCAAGCACGTCCACGCCTACCATCTCCTTTTACAACCCACCCACTCGCACTGCATGGAAATTTTCTGCAGCCAAGACTGCGATTTATTCAACAAAAGCATCTGCAGTTGGTCATTGTCGTTGCTGCTCTTGCTTTCTTAATAAATTGTATACACAATTTCGACATTCGCGTTGTCTGGAGATTGCCGTATTTTTTGTTGTATTTCTTTGCTGCCGCTGATGGTAGTGTTGTAGTTTCTAGTGTAACGGCACACACCTTTCACAACTTGAACTCATTTTTTTCTCTGCTCTTTATTAGGGGGCTGCTGTTGGTTGTTGCTGCTGGCGGTTTTCTCTAGCTTGTTGTTGTGGCTGCCTCCTTTTGCTATTTCTACTGCTGCTGGTGCTGCTTCTTGCTCCTTTTCTTGCACACACAAACACTCGCAAGCACGCACACACCCCGAACGCACTTTATATATATATTATTTTCTTTCACTTATTTTCGTTTCAGCCGCGACAGCGAATATGCAATTTTTTTCTCAATTGATTTTTTCTACACACTCACACTCCTTTTCACATGCGTGCAGTTTATGTTGCTATTGCTGCTGCTACTGTTGTTGTTGTTGTTGTTGTTCTGGCTGCCGCTGCAGTGCAACTTGTAACACTTTCACATTTATGATACAATTCACTGGCCATATTTTTGCTTGGCTCTCCGTTTGTGCAACTGCATGTTCACAGCGCTTTTTTAATATTTATGCTGCAGTGCGTACAAATTCGAACGCGAGACCTTCCGCTTTTCGCTGCATCTATGCGCTGAAGATGTGCCACAGTCGATAAGCTTGTCGATAGTGGAAAGGATTGGTGCCGGAACTATCGATTGCGCACACTACCCGATGGTATCGGCGAAATGAACAATATCGAAATTGTGCTCTATTTCCGCTTTATGTTTTCCAAATTTACAATCAACCTAATACAACATTGCTGTAAAATTTGGGAGATAGTTGTTCCATGCATGTATCGATAATAACTCGTTTCACATCGTTTTAAAACAGTGTCACCACCAACGGAGAACCAAAACAAACACGACGCGACAGCGTGACCAGCCTACTAATGATTTAGAAATGGATTAAAATCGTTTAAAAATAGGTCGTCTTAATTCCAAATGTGTTTTTTTTTCTTTTTTTTTTTAAAGTTAACTTATTTAGAACATTATCTCGTTACTGTATTTATTTATTTATTTTATCTGCGTCGGCGAAATAAAGTCTCACTTTGAGTTCAAAACTTAGTTAGTAAAAATATTTTCTATTTCACGGAATAACACTTTTAGCATACTTCACAGATGGGTTTGGACCGAAAAACGGCTTAGCACGGGATTAGTAACAGTCCGAAATCATGTTTTCATCGTCGCGCTTCAGCGCGCCGAGGATGTCATCCAGCAAGGAGGTAAAGTTCTCCTTACACTCGAACCACTCCTGGTGATGCTTGACCAACTGGTCCAGGTCAATGGCCTTTAACTCCTTAAAGAACTGCCGCAATGGCACCACGAACTGCTTATAGTAGAATTCCTCGATGTGCCGCTTCTCTGTTTTTTCCCCTTCCGCGTTTATCTGCATCTGGGTCTCAAACGCCTTTTCCAGGAGTTGGACATCCTGCGAGTTTAGTATGGACTCGATGACCTCGTCCGCCTCGGTGGGATTGACTGGTGGCTGCTGCGGAATCGGAGTTGGCTGCGCCTGGGAAGGGAAGTCGAATGTTGGCCGCTCTCTGTCCGAGAGCGGAGATCTCATTTCAATCTCCTCCATTATACCCTCGTATCGCTCAAACTTTTCTATCATGATCTTGGCCCCCTTTATAACGAGTTCTAGAACCTCCATAGAAGTCTCCTCGCGCAGGCACTTGAGCAGGATGCCAAAATATCCGTACTGCTGTACTCCACCAAATACTTTGGCAATGCTGGTTTGGATTTCTTTCTCCGTCAGCGTGACAATCTTCTTCTGCTCCTTAGAGAAGGTCACTGTGGGAAAAGAACCATCTATCATGCCCTGATTGCTAAACTGGCGGTAGAACTCCCGACGCCAAAAATTCAGCGCATTCAGCTTCACCTCTGTGTGATGATCCCCGATTATACAATAGTTTAGGGTTGAGAAGAGCGTGTTCTTGTACTTTTCGTGAATCTTACGGTGCTCGTAGATCTTCATTAGCGTAATCACGGCCTCGGCTTTCACAATATCGTTGTTCTCTCGATACATTACAAACAGAAGATGGTCCTGTTAGGATATTAATGAGTTTACCTCATGATTTTTTGAGCATATAACTAGATGAACTCACCACAAGATCGAGTTGGCTTAGACCATTCTCCCACAAAAGGTTTATGGAGACCATTTGGGAAAGACACTTGAAAGCAGAAGCTCGCACATAAACTTCCGAGTCATTCTTGGCCATTTCGTAAACTATCGGTGGTATCTTTGAGTCGATTAGAAATCGTTGAAAGGCGGGAAACTCTAGAGGAGCAATGTATCATTAAAGTTAGGCAATACCTTAAGATAATCACAAGCTTACTCATGCGAGAGATACTGGCAATGGAGGTGGTGAGCTCCAGCGTTGTGTCACGCACCTCCCACATTGTGTCGTGCATTCGCTTCACGATAATGGGACCCAGGCAGACCAGTGCGGAGCCCTGTAAGTTATCCACCAAAAGAGCCATGTTCGGTGAAAGGAAGTGCTCTACAGCCAACTGAACGAGCTTCAGCGCCTGGACAGTGCACTGCAAATATAGAACAAAAATGTAACGGAAACCGTTGCCCGCTAGGAATGACAGTTTGTTTTGCTCACCCTGACATCCATGTTTGTGTTCTCCAGAACAAAAGCCAGGCAATTGACAAGGCCAATGGTCTCTACCGATTCCTTCCACGTGATCTTAAAGCGTTCGATCAAGGTGCGCAAACCCACCATGACGGAATGCAAAACCTGTGGATCGTTGACGACCTGCTCGGTGCCCCGGGGATACAGTTCCAGATAAGAGCTGCCCGCACTGCTCACGCTGTGACAGTCATCTTGTGCACTGTTCGTAATAACACTCATGGCCACTGCCTCGCGGAGCACATATAGCAAGGCCTGGCACACAGTAATCGCCTGCTCCCGATCAAGAACGTTTTCCAGTGCCAAAAGGCTGTGTATGCATTTGTTTGCCAGACCGGCCGTCACCAAACCAACAGCCATGCCGTCTGCAGAAAAGAAATTGTCCCGCATTGTGTAGCAGAGCCGCAAGGTCTGTTCGCAGGAGATCTCCAGCAACTTCACAATATACGCATCGAAAAGCTCTACCTTACTCTCTTCGTTGGCGATCTTCTGCGCATACTTCATGGAGAAGAGCAACGGCAGCATATGAAAGCAGATAAGCTGGTTTTCAAACGTAACGCGTTCTTGTTGGATGACAATTTCCTTGGGCGCACGTGTTCCCAGTTTTTTCCAAAGTACATGATTAAGCTCCGCCAACTTCACAAAGCTCACGCCATCCTTGCGGGTAATACAAAATTTCATGAGATTAAAAAATGCCAACCCGAACTCGGTAAACTCTTCCGGGGGCTCAGTGGCGTCCGGATTTAGCAACTTCTCATGCAACAGCAGGGCAAAGTTGTAGCTGCTCAGCGTTGTAAAGATCTTCTCAGTGAAGTACGGGTTGTGAGTCATATCGATCAGCTTCCAAATGGTAATCTCGAAATCGTGATACTCCTTGAGCAGGGTAATCAGAGTAGTGCGCTCCTCGAGCATTAGCGTCTGCTGTAGTATGTGGGACAACAGATCCAGTGTCGCCGAGATCTTGTGCAACAACTCGTTGTCGTCCACCTTAATGTGAATGCGCTCCACTCCTTCGGTGTTCTTATACAGATTGTCGTGAATCGGCTGCATAATCTCAGACAAAATCTCAAGGGTAACAGCCTTGTCGTGCAGCTTGTCGCAGGACTTGTACAGCATGTTGTAGAGCACTTGACGGGCCTCCCGCACAACGTACAGCGTGTGATCGTTATTGGAATACTGGATAAGCAGCGTCCAGATGCGGTGCATCCGCAGAAAGGCCACAACAATGCTATACACGGTGATGGCTTTCATCAGACGTATTCCGCCTAGCTTTATCGATGGGCTGAAGTTATATTCCCTCTGTAGGAGTTTTACTGCTCTAAAATGGTAGTGGTTCAGTTTTAAGAGATTAGAGCAAAGTTTTCAATCCTGCCACTTACCTGTTTACTATATCTAGCTCTCTTAGGCGCACAATTATCCACTCGTTGCTCGCCAGAAAACTGGTCAGATTCAGCATAAAGGATATCACTTTCGGGTGGATCTTGTTAAAGTCCTCGGTCACCGATGTGATGCACCTATCCACCCACTCCACCACAAATGGGGCCTGAAGCACAAAGGCGTTCTCTATGGGCAGATATGATTCAGTTGAGGATTGGATGGCAGATAGCAGGGCGACTCCGATGGTAAACTCACCCTTGGCCTGCAAATGTGTGAGGAGCTTCTCAAAGTAAACATTGTTGGTAGTGGAAAAGTTCTCGCGCAAAAATATGTCGAATATCATTCGCAGGCGCGACAACACCTCCTCTTGTTTCTGCATCTTGCTGGTTCCACACTGCTTGAATAGCGATGGTCCTTATGGCATAGTTTTGGAGCTTGCAATTGTTCCACCGAATAATGAAATCGTCGATTGCGGTTTCTGGTTCTTATCACGCCGAAATACACTTGTTTTGCATTGAGTGGCCGTGCACGTTCGCAATCGAAATCCGAAGCGCATTCGCCAGAGTTGCCAGGTAAGCGACAAGGTCACGGACCGAAACATATAACGGTCAACTTTTTATCCGTAACTAATAAGTAATATAATTATCGTAAAATAATTAAAAATATTGAGCAAAAAAAATGTTGTCATGCTAGCCATAAATTATAGACAGGAAACTTTTTGGCTTAGGCTTTTAATTTTACACATCCATCATATATCACATGCATCTTTATATATCCTTAATAAAGCTCTTGTACTTAGGCATAAAATATGACTTGAAAAATTACGATTTTTTTATACATTTTTATTGACCCAGTCACTTGATCACATATATTCGCATATTCGCATCACTTCTAAGAAAGTCGTGCTGTGAAAGCCATAAATAGCTGCCATGGTCACACTGTTTTGATGCAAAATAAAATAATGACGCTGACATAGAATCGGACCTAGGGGACGTATAATGGATAATAATGTAGAGCAATTAGCAGCGAAGAGCCAAACAGAAAAAGCCGATTCCACAGCAGCAGCAACAGGAACACCAGGAGCAAGAGAAGCACCAGTATCCGGAGCAAGTGGAGCGGGACCAACGCCCGGCGCAAACTCCTCGACCTTTTGGAAAAACAGCGGACGTCGAGTGCCCGGACGTCCGAGTCCCAAGCGGGAGCTCGAGAAGGCGGCGGCAGTTGGGGTAGCGATCGGTCGCGGCGCTGCCCCCGGAAGTGGCATGGTGTCCACCTTCACCGAGTACCAGAAGTCGGTGAGCGATGCCTGGGACATGGGTGACGATGAGTTCTGCATCATCAGTAGTACGGAGGCTGCAGCGGCGGCCGTTGGAGCTGGCGGTGGTAATGGTTCCGCGACCACGAAGGTTTTTCGCAACGTATGATTCCGTTTTGATCCCCCAACAGATGCTGCTCGTTTTTCCCGGCAAGTGTCGCAGACGGTGGCTCTCAACGTGATTGAGACGCACTCTCGAAGCAATCAGAACCATAATACATCCCGGTCAGCAAACGAAAGTGGAGCTGATTCGGTGCCAGTCAGCAGTAGCTCGACGGACGATTGCAAGGAAGACCGCAGATCTCTGACGGACAGTAACGAAAACAGGTGAGCGGCGCCAACTCTACTGGGAAGTCAAAAAGAAAGTTTAACCCAACGCCTGCAGTTGTGCAAACAAGTCAGGGGTGTAGCGGTTTAAACCCGCTTTCTGAACTCATTTCCAGATGTTATAAGACAGTAAATATTTAAAAATGTTTAAGGTTTTAAATTATTTTTTTATTATCAAAGTTCAAACTTAAGAAATGGAACCAAAGAATTTAGTTCGTATAGGAGTTTAAATATATATAATAGAATTTCACATATTTAAACGATACTTTTAAAGTACGACCACTTAAATTAATTTAAAATGTAAATTTTTCAACAGTTTTAATCGTGTGCTTGATGTTGCTTAATATATTAAGTTACAGTTAACTAAGATAAATCACGAAAACCATAATAATGTAATAAGGTTAAAATTAATTAGGTTCGTAGCTGTTAGGCGCTCCCAATTTATCATTGCCATTCCCCATGTTTTAACAAGTGTAAACCAACATGCTTGGCAACCGCTCCTGAAGCATTTCACTTTCTTAACTGATAGCCACTCCCAGCACTTCCCCCCCGAGCAATGTCGGAAAACGCGGAACCAAGACCAAAAGCAATAAAGACTTTAACAGTTACTAAGAGAGATTGCCATTTCAGATCTAGATTAAGGAACTACCCGGGAAGACCACAATTGCAGAAGATCAGCTCGAATTGCCAGGACAGCGAGTACGAAACGAAAATTGAAAAATTTCAAGTGGTGCTAGACTCGCCTCAACTTGACTTGGTGGCTCTCAAGAAGATAAGTTGGTCTGGCGTGCCTCGGAAGGTGAGGATCAAGTTATTAATTGTTGTGCAATTTTAATAAACCGCACTCTAGATGCGCGCTGTCAGCTGGCGACTCCTTTCAAAGTATCTTCCGCCTTCAAGTGAGCGCAGGATGGCGGTGTTGGAGAGCAAGCGGCAGGGCTACCAAGACCTCAGGCACAACTACTTCCGGGTGGATAGCCAGGATGAAACGCAGCAGGACACATACCGCCAGATCCACATCGATGTGCCACGAATGAATCCCCAGATTCCGCTCTTCCAGCAACAGCTTGTCCAGGAAATGTTCGAGCGAATTCTCTTTATCTGGGCCATTCGCCATCCTGCCTCTGGCTACGTGCAGGGCATCAATGACCTGGTTACGCCCTTCTTTATCGTCTTTCTTCAGGAGGCGTTGACGCCGAATACGGATCTCGAGAAGTACGACATGTCCACGCTGCCCGAGGAGACTCGAAATATTATCGAGGCGGACTCGTTTTGGTGCTTATCTAAGTTTCTCGACTGCATTCAGGATAACTACATCTTTGCCCAGCTGGGCATACAGGAAAAGGTTAACCAACTCAAGGATCTAATTCAGCGCATTGACGGTGAGTGGCAACTCTTTACCTTTGGCAGTAGAAAAACGCCACATGAAGATTACTTTGCAATGGAGGTGATCAAATATAGATGGAGATATGTTAATGCTCTTGTGATTAGATAACTGGGGAGAATTTGGCTTGTGTAAGCAAATAATAGCCCCATCAACGTCAAGCATTTTTGATACACCCTGTCAAAGATAATGAAGATGCTTTACAATTTACAAATTTAACAGGTTTTTAAGAAAAATAAGATTAAGCTTATATGGTGTAGTAGGATAGCTTTTGGTCAATATGCATTGACACGATACTACTAGATAAGCAAAGTTGGCAAGCAACCTACAATTCCCAAGTGATGATAATAAAGTGTAATTTCTGTTTTCAGTGAACTTACACCGTCATCTACAGGCGCATGGCGTCGACTACTTGCAATTCTCATTTCGCTGGATGAACAATCTGCTGACACGCGAGCTGCCGCTGCACTGCACCATCCGGTTGTGGGACACATATCTTGCAGAGTCCGACGGCTTCGCCCTGTTCCACTTGTACGTGTGCGCGGCATTCCTTTTGCACTGGAAAGAACAGCTGATGCAACAAAACGATTTCCAGGTGAGTTCCTCATAGGATTTACTTCCTGAAACGTCTACTGATCATTGATATTTCTCGGCGGAGGCAGGGTCTCATGTTGCTGCTACAAAATCTGCCAACACACAACTGGTCCGATCGCCAAATCAACGTTCTGCTCGCCGAGGCATTCCGCCTGAAGTTCACGTATGCGGATGCGCCCAAGCATCTCGAGACGAAGAGTTGACAAAAGCAACACCAACAACGCATATACGTAACTTAGAAGTTAGTTTATTACGATTTGCGGAATATACCTACACAATACACGTACGCTACATACATCTAATAATTATATACAATTTGTTATTTAGACGTTCCTCTCCGTTTCTTTTCATTTATGTCGTTTTCTTTTTGTATTTATCAACAATCCGTACGTAGGCAACCGCTGAAGTTCTCGGCTTTTTGTACATACGAATCAAAAAATTCAAAATACAATTTTACACGTTCAACGGGTCGAGACTTTTCAATTGAAATTTGTCTTTTATAAAAACAAATCGAATCAAAAGTAATGAGAACTAAATTCTTTTTCATGTGAGAATTCAAATTAGCCTAAATAATAAAGATTAAAATCTACAGATAATGATTACACGGGTACAACAATGGAACAGCTTGAGTAAAGCAATAGTAACAGCCTAAAATTTCTAATTCTGTCTATCGGCGATGTGCTTTAGCTGCTTGAGCACTGTCTCTAAAAGTTTCTTCTTGTCGTTCTTTCGCACCAGCGAGAAAATGGGCTTCTTGTCCGCCTCACGGATCTTTTCCAGTATCACAATAATGGACTGAGGTTGCACCAAGTGGTATCGGTTCTCTTGCTTTCCATAGTCATGGAAATACGTGCTCCATTCCTCTAGGATGAGCAGATCTAACAGCTGACGGTTACGCAGGAAGTACTTGCTCAGTTCTCCTTCCTTCAGACCAGGCACAGGTTCCGAAGCCGCGAAAAACTCGCACTGCATTAGATCCAGGTTGATTTGTGTGAGTGCTCCGGTGGAAATCTGTTTCACATCCTCGTCATACATGATCGAATAAATCTTTTCTGCAATGTGTTCGAAGGTGCGTCGGCAGGCCGCCTGGGCAATGTGGGGCAGCTTGAAGGCAAAGTTGTCAAAGGTGCTCTTAAGGTAAGAAATCATATCCGTAATAAAGGCTGAGGCTATTCCTGGCGGTTCTACCAGTAACCAGTCATAGGCGCTTAGTTCGAAGAACTCGTCGATCTTCGAGCAAATACGTAGGCCAACCTGCTTCTCGGCATCTTGCCGAGCCACATGGAACATGGCTGATGGTGTCTGAGATACACTCCTCTCTGTGTTGGTCATATGACACACGAACTCGTCCAAAAACGGTCCTGCCTTCTCCAAGTACTGCGTGTCAATTATGATCTGGATGAGCTGCGTCAGCGTAATGCTTGGTTGGCGGAATACCACAGATAGACATCCACTGAAACTTCGCGTGAGCAGAAGGTTGGCCGCCTTTCGCACCATGGCGGCCACCTCGTTGGGCGATAGGGTGAGCTCCTCAGCAAACTTCATGCAGGCGTACATGAATTCTTTGGCCTGGTGATATACCTCTGGCACCATTCTCGAAAAGGGGAATTTCTTTGGAAACGGAGCATTCTCAAGCTGTTCCGAGTGGAAGGGGAAACGTTCGATTATGCATTCATACTCTTCCGTGCTTTGCACAACCATAGGTAGGAACTGTTCCTTGTCGAGAATTTCGCGGAATACATGCACCCAGCGTTGCAGTAACACCTAGAAATAAAAAAACAGAGGAAGCATTAACACATGTCACGCATACCGAGATTCTTGCAAGTTTTACATATATCTTAGTATATCTCAAAGCTCACTTCATTATAATGATCCCGCATGTTGTGCAGTAGTTCCCAGAGGATGTTCACGGTGTAACCGTAGCACTTAAAGGTGTTGATGGAAAGCATTATGAGGTTTTTAATGCGCAGCAGAATATTAGGATCGGTGCAGGACGAAGAACTCATGCTGATTTCGTTGACAAACTTGGTTAGCGAGCTGGACCACAGATCCTCCAAATAACTGCTGGTCACGACATCGCCCGCCGTGTTCTTAACGTGATCCTCAACCACAAAGAAGCCAACGATGGCACAGATGTAAGTCTTGTAGGCCTCCAAATTGTCGTGCATGTTGGGCGGCGGTTGAAGCACCAGTTTCGCTTGATCCCTTCGCTGCTGACGGTAGTCCTTCTCAAAGTACTCCCGCTGACCCAGCACCATGTAGATATGTAGGCAACGATAAATGGGGGAGAAGTCAATGAGGTCTTGGGCACTAATGTTGGCGCCATCATCATCCCCACCAGCACCTGCTCCACAGGCTTCGCCTCCATTCACCTGCTGCATGTGCTCGGCAATGATGGCGTTGATATCCCGCTTTTGGAGCTTTTTGGTGTGTGTGATAGCCAACTCTCCGATGCGGGGCGAAAATTTGCGGATGTTCTCGAGGAACTCTCTAAAATCTGAGGCGGAAGAGCGACGGATATTTTCCTTGATTATGGGAATCTGTATCTGCATTTGGGTGGCGAAGCGGTAGTTGTGTGTCTTTAAACGCGTTAAGTGCTCTGTCTCCAGGGTCTCCAGAGTTCTCAGCGCCTGGTAGTACTGCTTATTCTTGGCCTGCTGGGTGAACTTTATGTAGCATTCCAATGCTGGCAGACAGGATTTAAGTGCCTCGATGGCGCTGGCCAGGTTGGATTCGATCTGACGGGCTCGCACTAGATCATTGCCCTGCTGAATCAGCGAGGCACTAATCTGGCGAAGAGACGTGTCCAGGGAATGCACCTCGTTGTGCAGCTGTTGTGCCTGCGTGCGCACCTGGAGCAGCTCCTGAATTGAGTCAATGAAGCCCTGATAGTAAAGGTTGCATATCCGCTCGATCTCCTTGTCATGGCTACGAATCCGCTGTTCCAATTGGTCCCCAATCTGCTTGTTGTTGTTGCCTGTGAGGGAAAAAGGAAAATGGGCGTAAGCAATGCAGCAAATTGTTTCTATTTACAGTCACCTTCGAGGATCGAACGGAATGTCGGTCCCCAATAGTCGTCCACCGCCTCAATATCTTGCACGGTCACCTTGGACATCTTATGACAGTATTTTGCCTCTTTTAAACAAACTTTTGGCAAAACTTAATGAACAATTTTTTCGTCGAGTTATCGGTATGGTATATCGAGAACTTGCTAAATGTTATCGAGGCTTGACTTTCGATACTATGGATAGCGAGCCGGTATGTTTTAATTTATATAGGAAAATGGTTGCACAGAATAATTTGTTCCCAATCCAACGTAATATATCTTAAGGAAAAAGTAATTAATCCAAGGATGGTATAAGCTAAATAAATAAAACAAAAAAGCATAAGCATAAAGCTACTCTCATCAAATCATCGATTATAAACAGCGCCTAACGATGAAAATGTCCAATGCCAATCGCATCTGGTTTTTAATCTTTTTTAAAGTAGTAAAAGTTTGTTAATGTTTATTTTAAAGTTTACAGCTTTACACTAAGTATTAGTTGGGTTCGCCTATTTCGTATTTCTTTTGTTTAAGAACAATTAAACGGCGATGACTGAATCGGACTGTTGACTGCTCTTACATACAGTGGTTTGAATAACTCAGTTTGGCGCCCACTTTTCAGATTCCTCCAGCAAGCAACAGGTTGGGGCGCAGTCTGTTCGTTGTAGGCCACCTTGGAACAGCTGTTGCTGTTCAACTTTCACTTTGACTTCGCTTTGGCTGGCCGCTTCTTGAGAGGGCCAAGAGTTGTCGGTGGAGTTGCGGTTCCGTTGATACAGTTATGTTGCAGTAACACCCGTACACGCACGCAATCACGGCACAAGCTAACACCCGAAGTCAGCAAAGATGGCCGACCTACGGAGTCGCCACAATGGAACCGTTGCTGTCGAGAAGCAAAACCAAGTCCAAACCGGAAGCCGCCACAACAACAATGAAGGGCTGGATAAGGAAGCATCCGCGAATGAAAAGCCGGAGAAGAGTGACCCCATGATATACATAATCTTCGTGTCGCTGCTCTTCGACTTGCTGGCCTTCACCATCATTCTGCCACTGCTGCCCTCGCTGTTGGAGCACTATCGCCAGAACGACAGTTCCGGCCTGTATGCGGTGCTCACGGATCGAGTGCGCTGGTTCCAGCAGCTCCTTGGTGCCCCGGAGCGCTACATATCCGTGCTATTTGGGGGCTTTCTCGGCTCCATGTTTAGCTTCCTGCAGTTCGTGGCCAGTCCGATTGTCGGAGGACTCTCGGATTACTACGGAAGAAAACCAATCCTGCTGGCTTGTGCGGTAGGTGCTGCTTTATTATTTTTATTTTGGCTTGGTCCGAAATTCATGCAACCCCCAGTCCCAAAGCAAAAGACTTGGGAAGTTCAAATTAAAATAATTATTAACTCGAACCTTTCCTATTGGAATGTTGCACATATCGCAATATTTAATCTATTTCATCTCTCATCTCCAGACTGGCATCGCGTTATCCTATCTCCTCTGGGCCTGCTCTAGCAACTTTGCCCTGTTCGTTTTGGCCCGCTTCGTGGGCGGCATAAGCAAGGGCAACATATCACTGTGCATGTCCGTCATTACGGATGTGTCCAGCGTAAAGACGCGTGGACGCGGAATGGCCCTTGTGGGCGTGGCCTTCTCACTGGGCTTTATTGTGGGGCCCATGATTGGAGCCCTGTTCGCCATTTTCTCCGATAAAAGTGGAAGCACTTGGTTTGTGTTGCCCTCTCTCCTGGCGTTTGGCCTGGCGGTTGGAGATCTTTTGGTCCTGGCGTGTTGTCTGCGGGAAACTTTGCCCAAGGTGCGTTTGGTTGGCTAAAGTAAATAGGGCCAACACAATTAATTGTGTGACATTTTCGCAGGAGAAACGTGTGAAGGAGATATCTTCTGCCCTGTCGTATGGCCTGCAGTTGCTCAACTTTTCGGCCATATTTAGGTAATTCATTGTTTTAATTAGCATGTCATGAAAACCTGTCGTGTGATCAATCGAAATCGTCAGTCGGCGAGAACTGAAAGCCACCCGGACTTGTCTAACTGGTTTGATAGACATTATTATCATGCTGGGTTCTCGGACACGTTTGTTTGATTGCCTTATCAGTTGTTAAATTTCTTGTAGTTACAGAGAAGGGAGTCAAGTTAGCTTGAAGATTAGTACCAATGATTATGTCTGAGTTGTATAATTATATTTCAAACGAAATCTTCTACTGCCAGATTTGCTGCCATCAAAAATGTGCCCAAGAAAGACATTGCGGCACTGCGATCCATTGGCCTGATATATTTTCTCTACCTCTTTCTGTATTCCGGCTTGGAGTTCACCGTCACATTTCTGATGTACCACAAATTCGGTTACACTTCGATGGATCAGGCGAAGATGTTTCTGACAACAGGTGCGGAACTCAGTTGATAATCTATATTCCAAATTACATTTGCGTTTTTTGATAGGTGTAATAATGACTTTGCTGCAGGGATCAGTGGTCCGACGATTGCCCGAGGCGAAGATCAAGGGCTATGCCATCTTCAGTCTGTACCTCATTGTACCCGCCTTCGTAATTGTGGGCCTGGCGGAGGGCAGTCGCATGCTTTACGCCGGCATGACTCTATTTGCAATTTCAACAGCCTTCGCTGTCACGTGTCTGACCACCCTCGTATCCAAGTACGGAAACGATGACCAGAAGGGTTCAGTATTGGGCATATTCCGCTCCCTGGGAGCTTTGGCTCGTGCTCTGGGTCCCGTTGTGGGGTGCATTGGTAAGCTGCTAAGTTGTCCTATGATAATACCTTTTCTAATCTGGTAAACCCTTCATAGCGTTCTGGTGTGTGGGCTCAAAGATCACCTATATAGCCGGCGGACTTCTGCTCATTTATCCAGCCGTGGCCTTGCAACGCGCTCGCATTTAAGTGCAATAAGAACAAAGTTTATAAATCACACTAGATATCAACGCAAGTATTAGCTGCACATTATACTTAATTTATTGTTTTATACAAGTATTTTATATTTAAATAAACACATTTTACTCCGATTTGTATACAGGGGTTCTTTGCTTCGGGATTGTAATGTTTTCTATCATCATTTATTTTTTTAATTAAGTATTGTATCAGAAACAGTTACTGCTTCTGAGAGACTTTATAAATATTGGATAATAAATATAAATATGTAAATAAATAGCAAGTAGCAAGTTAAAAAGCCCTTTAAAAGGCGTTCAGCTTTTTTTAAATGCAATATAGAATCAGGATTAAGAGCATTTTATCCAAAATTCGTCCTGCCATCTGGTAACTCCAAATCAGACATCTCGTTAATTTAGTGATGCAAGCTATGTGAAAACATCGATAATGAAATACATAATTATGTTGCTGCTTTATAATAATATAAATCACTTAGGTAGAAGAAAAAATGATTGGATTTGTTTTCATAAATTTGCTAGAAATATGTTTAGTCAAGGTAACCTCTTTAATTAGTTTATTAAATAAGTTTTAAGTATGACATGTTTATATTAACAATTTAAAAATTATAAATTAAAAATAAATTGAATTTTTCAACTCGAGTTTTTTTACAACATCGTACTATGGCCCTATCGCTATTTTAAGAAATCGATAACCATCGCCAAAATAATTCGATGCTCGATGTACCGATGTTTTTTAACATCTCTAGTCTCGTTGGAAATATAACGTGACGTTATTGGGAGTGACTAAGTTTTCGTGTAAGAGAAAATTGCAAATAAATGCGCT
Source organism: Drosophila yakuba (assembly GCF_016746365.2). Classification (NCBI taxonomy): domain Eukaryota; kingdom Metazoa; phylum Arthropoda; class Insecta; order Diptera; family Drosophilidae; genus Drosophila; species Drosophila yakuba. The sequence goes on from NC_052530.2 coordinate 7,620,419, forward strand.
GCAAGCAGATGCAAATGTCCAATTAATACTGCTCCAATTGCCGGACAAGTCCTGCCACCATATTCGAACTCAGTTGAGCCGAAAGAGCAACCGATTTCGCCACTGAAATACTGATATATACACTTTTCTCTTTCTTTACAACTACAACTACAAATAAAAGTGTAAAGTGTGTGAGCCAACGACAAACACATTAAAGAAATCAGCGGCGCGCAGGGATTATTGGATTTCGTTTAGCACCCGCACACACAAAACAAAAAGGACGGAACTGGATTTCCAAAGGATATAAAATCGAGCGAGCGATAGCAAAACAAATTAAGCAAAATGGGTGCAAGAGAAGACGAGTACGATTATCTGTTCAAAGGTAATTATAAACATGATTCAGCCGCTGGGCGAAGATCGCGGAATGAGGAGCAGGAAAGGAGGAGCTGCACTTCCCGGCGCTCTCTTCTCCCCTCCCGTGAAAGCCAGTGGTTCAATGGCACTAATTGAAACTAATTGGAGAATAACAAAAAGTGCACTCAAAGAGCCCAAAGTTCATGTGATGGTATGTGGTGTGTTTGTTTGCATGAGTGTCATTAATTCCCAAAATAAGAAGTACGCCCCCTCCCGAGTTTGTTGTTGTTGCTGCTGTTGCTGCAGTTGGATGCCCTTTGGTGGCTCCCTCGCTCTCACTCCGCCTATCTCCATTTCTTTGGGGTTCTCTTTCGGATTGGAGTACGCGTACTTTGCCGTTAACTGCCTGTTTTGTCATTACAGTGCCGTTGGTCTCGCCACGTTGCATACAAAAGCCAAGCAGATCGTATTTATAATCGCTTTGTAAAATAGTTTATAGGCTTGCCCACCTACTCAAATTGCTAAGTTGATTAGATATCTCCAGTAAATGGATCGAGAGTGTGGGTATTATGCTTTCTGTACAGCTGGCTTTTGCAATGGTTTCTTGTAACTTCGTTTAGTAGCTCGCTCTCTCCCTCTCGCGCTCTCTTTTCCACCCGCTCTCAATCGAAAGTTTGGAGCACAGTAGAGCAAAACGAGGTGTTTGCAGGTAGAAAACAAGACCTTTATCCCGCATCTTCTCCCGTTTCTGTACATATGGCAGAGGTCATAAATTCTCAGCTCTTTGTTCCCTTCGTTTGCTACTACGCCATAAATTCCAATTGCGCTTGTAAATCTCTGCTATCACAGCTGAGCAACTGTTGAATGTCATTAATGAAAATTACTTTGGCACATATTTTCTCAAATATTTAAAACTTTATCTTTAACTTTTTTGGGCCAAGCTATCAAAAAATACAAAAAAATAATAATGCGTCAGTGTGAGGTATGCATGATGAGGCCTCAAATTTCACACATGAAACAATATTAAACGGGCATGACTCACTGCAACAAACTGTTGAAGCATTCCACTCAACGATAAGCGCATAATCACATAACCAAAAGTGGGCCGTGTTCGGGTGATTCGAACCATTCCCACTACTAAGTAATGACCGATGATTACCACTCATCCCCCTTTAAGTTTCTCGTCGCATCCGCTTAACTAAGTGCAATTTCTCTTTGAAGATCGGTATAAACGCTGAGAAAGAGAGTAGAAAACAAAGTGACTCAGCTCTCTCGCTGATAACTGTAACCACGCTTGTCCCAGCTGTCCACACTGCAAGAAAACTCTGTTCCTCTTCGCTAGCTATATTGAATGAAAAGGTGGTCAATTTTTTTTAAAGCTTTAGCTCTTAAGTGCCTTTCACATTTCAGGTTCACAATTAGTCTTCCCATAATACCATATTTATTTTACTTTTTACCGTGCAGATATAGCAAAAAGGTGTTTGATGAGTTTTAGTTGTTGTTTTCTCAATGGATAAGCAAACATGTTGAATCAACAATGTCCGAAAAGGGTGCCAAAAATGAAAACTAATAGACAGTCTGTAAACATAGTACCAAGACATCAGTTTATATATTTTAGCCAACAACTATAGCCGCATATAAAAATGTTAAAGACTAAAGACGAAATTCTTCTAGAAGTTATTTTTTAAGAAATATTAGTTTTAATATTTATTTCTAAAAAGGTCAGTGGATAGTTATTATTGGATAGCGTATCAACTTGGGATGCTTGTTTGCTCGGTCTAATATCCTCCACTCAATTATCAAAGAAATGTTTGCTATCGGCAATGAAGCACAATAACACGAACTCCCTAACGCTTACTGCCCCAATCATAAAACTTTTCTTTCCATGGCCTGAAATCCCCCGAGCATGGCGGTTTTATGTACTCGCTGACCTTGGTGCGCCGTGCCAGCGGCTATAGGAGGACATGACCTAGCCGGGCCACCTGCAAGCATTCTGTCCGGCCGTAAACACAACACACACCCACATAATTTATGCAACTAGGGGCTTCGATTATCCAATGCCAATGTCGGTGTCACTAATTCTCTCTAATCCCTTGCAGTTGTCCTTATCGGTGACTCCGGTGTTGGCAAAAGTAATTTGCTCTCACGTTTCACGCGCAATGAATTCAATTTGGAGTCCAAGTCGACGATTGGCGTTGAGTTTGCAACGCGCAGCATAGAGGTGAGTACGGGGGCCAAGAACTCGAGGGTGGAGTGGCCAATTAAGCTCCACCCCCATCATCCACCGCACCTACTCTGCGGAGTCACGAGTGAACTTGCGTGTGCGTTTCGGTGGGAGGACACGTAGTTGAGGCGTCTAAAATACTGGGGGGTAAAGTTTTCAATTTCAGTGCCAAGAATTTCACTAAATAAAGCATTACAAAATGGACTTCTTGTATAATTCAAAAAGCAATCCTGCGGGATTAGGCAAAAAGTTGAAGAAAAAGCTGATTAATAACTATTAAATATAATGTACATATGTATATATTTATTAGTGTACAATAGTACTTGTTCAAAGAACTCTTTGTAGGTCAGCTTAATATTCATTATATCGAATGGTTTCTATTGAGTTAACTACACTATCTACGTTTTTTTAACTGCGGTAAGAACATTCTACGAACTGGGTACTTTCACTATAGTTAAAAGTTATCCCTAAATTATATTAAGGTTTGAGGACCCGATGAGCCCATTTATAATATTAGTTTAAATATAAATTTTCAAAACGAATGCGCCGCAGGCATATCGTGGCGAAATTGCCAATTACTGTCACTATTCTAATGCTGTCCTTTGTTTCGTCCTCCTTGCCCATCCATCACAGGTCGATGGCAAAACAATTAAAGCGCAAATCTGGGATACGGCCGGCCAGGAGCGTTATCGCGCCATCACCTCTGCCTACTACCGCGGTGCCGTGGGGGCCCTGCTCGTCTATGACATTGCCAAGCATCTGACCTACGAGAACGTGGAGCGGTGGCTGCGGGAGCTGCGCGACCACGCCGACCAGAACATCGTCATCATGCTAGTGGGCAACAAGTCCGACTTGCGGCACTTGCGCTCCGTGCCCACGGACGAGGCGAAGCTGTTTGCCGAGCGGAACGGCTTGAGTTTCATCGAAACCTCGGCCCTTGACTCGACGAACGTTGAAACGGCATTCCAGAACATACTCACAGGTGAGTCGGTCATGATAACTTAGCCTTCACTTAAACTATTGATCGCCACTCTCGTTTAAGAGTATGAAATACTTGAATTGCACAACTAATGGGTAAATTATACATTTAAGACACATCTGTATATTCCAATCAACACCACCAGGTTGTTCAATCTTCCTCCTCAAGGCGTAGATTGGCGTATCCTATTAATGTATTTATGTTAACGTTATTCATGTTCTAAAACAGTACTTTCTCAATCTTTGAGCTACAATATCAGTCATATTTCCCAAAAAAAAACAATGACTAATCGTGACTTTAAATATATTCTACTCAGAGTAACCTAAGTATTGCTATACATTCGCTCTCAATTTATATAAAAGTTATTAGAAGAATAGACTCCTTGACAAATCTTAAATCCAGAAGGACAGCGACAGTAATAATTAATGCTCCACTGAAAGTCAAGATAAATAATAGTGAAGCAAGACTAATGGACTCTTGAAATCCCCTTTCAGAGATCTATCGCATTGTGTCGCAGAAACAGATCAGAGATCCGCCGGAAGGCGACGTCATCCGCCCGTCGAACGTGGAGCCCATCGATGTGAAGCCGACTGTCACCGCCGATGTGCGCAAACAGTGCTGTCAGTGACCGCCCCAAGCAATTTTCGCTATTCCCCGCAACCGCCAGAACAGCAACATAAACAGAAGCAACAACAATTACAACTACGACTACAAGAAGAGCAGCAGCAGCCAGAACTACAACATCAAGATCAGGAACAGCGAATACCCGATGGCCCTGGACCGCACTGGAGGTCTTTGTGTTTTTCAGGCACAGTTTGTCATTTGTGCATAAATTGATAAGTCAAATCAAAACAAAGCCGCCACTCCACCACCAACACCACCACCATCAGCAGCAGCAACAGAATCGAAAGCAACAACATCCGGCTGTAGTTAACTGCGGTTTAAACTGAAGTTTTATAAATACAGATTTAATGAGTATAAATCAAGCGCATAAATCAACCGCCGCGGAAAGAAAGCAAGCAAAACTAAACACTCCAAATTCAGTTTAAGCTGTAGAACTATAATTTATATAAATATACATATATGCTAATATTAAAAATATTAATATTATTAATTTTTCGCAACATAAATATATAGTTGAAATTTCGCGAGAAGAACAACAACAAACAAACGGGAACCTTCAACTAAAATGCAAATGCCAATTCATTACCACAGCACTGCAGCTCGGACTTTCTTCTTCGGTTTTCACAACATTTTAAACGATTGGCCACTTGGTAAAAACTAGCTGATAAAGAAAAATCAAACAAGAACAGTTGTAAAACTTTAAATGCATAAATGAAACGAAATAACATCATTTGTGTTTGCTATGTTAAGTGTGATTAAATAAATATAATTTAAATAAAAAACAAGAGAGAACGCTATAGTCGAGTTCCCCGACTATCTGATACCCGTTACTCAGCTAGTGTAAGTGCGAAGGACAGTTTTTGGCGGTTTGTGGGCGTTAGAGTGGGCGTGGCAAAAAGTTTTTTGGCGAAAAGATAGAAATTTACAAGACTAATACAAAAATGAAAAAATATCAAAACATTTTTCAAAAATGTGGGCGTGGCAGCTTTGGGCGGTTTGTGGGCGTAAGAGTGGGCGTGGCAAAAAGATTTTTTGCAAGTCGATAGAAATTTTCAAGACCAATACCAAAATGAAAAAATATTAAAACATTTTTTAAAAGTGTGGGCGTGGCAGTTTTGGGCGGTTTGTGGGCGTTAGAGTGGGCGTGGCAAAAAGTTTTTTTGCAAATCGATAGAAATTTACCATACCAATACAAAAATGAAAAAATATCAAAACATTTTTCAAAAGTGTGGGCGTCGCAGTTTTGGGCGGTTTGTGGGCGTGGCAACATGAATCGACAAACTTGCGCTGCGTCTATGTCTCTGGAGTCTGTGTGCTTAGTCTCAACTTTCTAGCTTTTGTAGTTCCTGAGATCTCGACGTTCATACGGACAGACAGACGGACGGACATGGCCAAATCGACTCGGCTATTGATCCTGATCAAGAATATATATACATACTTTTCAACGAATCTAGTATACCCTTTTACTCTACGAGTAACGGGTATAAAAAAGAAGTCAGTTGATGTTTTCAGTTGTAGGAAAATGAAAATTTAAATTAAATTAGTGTGACCAAGGGAGGGCTTCATCGTGGGCGCTCGGTATTTTCCGCGCAAGCAGCCACACTGATCCCAACACGTGCGGGAGAAAAGTGGACAAAAACATTGAAACATGGGCGGTAAAAAGAAAGTGCATCCCAAGACGCGCACGGCGGCCTTCAAGGCCAGCGAGCCGAGCGAGATCGTGGAGGCGCCGCACTCCTTTGTCATCCATCGCGGCCTCGCCTGTCCATACATTACTGACCTCACCCTGGACTTCCGCCGCATCATGGAGCCCTTCACGGCCAGCAATCTGCGGGAGAAGCGGATGAACCGTATCAAGGATTTTGTCAGCCTGAGCAGCTTCTTCCACGTCTCGCACATGGGCATCTTCAACAAGGCCTCCACGCAGCTATCTTTCAAAGTGATCCGCCTGCCGCGCGGTCCGTCCCTGACTTTTAAGGTTTGTTTGTTTTTCGATTAATCCCACTAGATTTTTGACACCGGAGTTATCCTTTGGCAGGTTCACCAGTTCACTCTTGCCAGAGATGTGATCTCGCTAAGCAAAAAGCAGATGATTGACAACGATCACTTTAAACATGCTCCGCTGGTCATCATGAACAACTTCAGCGGCGATGGCAAGCACCTCAAGCTGATGGCCACCACGTTCCAGAACATGTTTCCCTCCATCAACTTGGCCCAGGTCAATATTGGCACCATTCGTCGCTGCGTCCTGTTCTCCTACAATCCGGAAACGAAGCTGGTGGAGATGCGACACTACTCCGTGCAGGTGGTGCCCGTGGGCTTAAAGCGAGCGGTACAGAAGATCGTAAAGGGAACGGTGCCCAATCTGGGCAAGTGCAACGAAGTCGTGGATTTTGTGACCAAGTAGGAAATGCTTATTTATTCAGATTTCATCAATTAATCATCATTTTAATTTTCAGGGACGGCTATGCTTCTGAATCAGAGGCCGAAGATGATGAACAGTCACACGTGGTCCTGGCACAAACTCTTAAGAGCAAGGGCAATTTGGAGGACAACAAGAGCTCTATTAAGCTACACGAGATCGGACCTCGTCTAACCATGCAGCTCATCAAAATAGAAGAGGGACTTCTGACAGGCGAAGTTCTTTATCACGACCATGTGGTCAAGACAGAGGACGAAAAGGAAACCCTGCGCAAGTTGGTCGAAAAGAAGCGAAAGCAGAAGGAGCAGCGCAAGAAGCAGCAGGCAGAGAACCGGGCTCGTAACCTGAAACTTAAAAAGGATGAAAAGTGGGCTGCCAAGAGGGCGGCGGAGGGACGAACTGATAGCGACCCTGAGGATGATGCGGAGTACTACAAGGAGGAGGTCGGCGAGGAACCAGACGAAGGTGAGTGGTGCAACACTCCGTGGAGAATATGAACTATAAATATGAATATGAAATCTTGCAGAACTCTTCAAAATGGAAGCAAAGTCCTCCCGAAAGCGGCCTAGTCTGGGAGGCGGAATGAAATACAAGAACAAGCGGGCTAAGCTGGATACCAAGGACACGAAGGAGAAACCTGACCGCAAGGAGAAGTACGATCCCAAGGACAAGTTCGATCGTAAGGACAAGAAGGAAAAGTTCGACCCCAAGAACAGGAGAGCCAAGTTCGATCCCAAAAACAAGCGCGCCAAGTTTGACCACAAAAAAAGTAGAAAATCAAAGTAGTACATTTAAAATAAGCTATTTTATAAAGACCGTTGGCTAGCCTGACATCGAGATGTTATCAATTGAAACTAACTAAACATACGCTGCACCACCTCCTTGTAATGGGCATTGCTATCCTTCCAGCTGCTAGCGATATTGTCGCGCAGCTTGCTGAACTCTCGCTTCTCCTCGTAATTGGGCAACCGCTCGATGGTGGCCTGTGCCTTGGCGAACTCCTTCAGGTGATAGTAGGCTAGTGCTCGCCGGTAGATGCTCTTCTCGCTGGGGCTCTCCTCCGTCTCCACAAACTGCGTGTGGTAGATTACGTGCTCATAGCGTTTCTGCTGCAGCAAACAGGCGGCCAGGTTGGTCTGTATCTGGATGAAGAGCACCTCCACCGCCTGACCGTTGATGCCATTGGTCTTTTTGGTCAGTTTATCGAAGGGTTTGTAGGTGATCAGCAACTTTGCGGCTCGCACAAAGTAATCAAAGGCGAATTTCGGGAACGTCTTAAAGGTGCCCACGCCGCTCTCCTTAAGACGCAGTGCCACCTCATAGATCTCTGCAGCGCTTAGCTTCTCTACTTGAGTGTTCTTTACAATCTTCTCTAGCTTCAGCTCAAATTCAATCCGTTCGCCGGTTTTGGCCCTAATGCTACACGCTGCCGTTTCACCAGGCACAAATTGCTGCAGCAGCAGCTCTAAGTAGCAGTCTACTGCGGTCAGACTGGTGCCCATTTCTAGGATGTGCTTCTGAGGATACGTCGCAGACTCATCGCTGGCCAAATATTTGCTAGGGCGTCCTCCCAAGTTGGCGGCTTTCTTGTTGACACTGAATTCCACCGTACTTATTGTCGTTGGCTTGTCCATGTCGGTGAACTGGAGGCTTATTACCTTCTTCGCCAGACCACGGTTCTTGTCCTCCCACTCTGTGCCCACGTACCAGTCCATTATGGGGATTTCGCAAATAAGAAGTCTCCGATATTTATCAGTAAACAAACTTTATGATTTGGGGGTGTGACCAGAAACCCGTAAAAATTCTGACCTTAGATGTGTCTATCGCGAATAATTCTAGTAAAAAATACTTTGTTCTCACTAGCTTAAAAATGTAGTGCGCACACTATGTATCTCTTTGAAAACACGAGCTGGTCGACTATCTGATACCCTCAATACCGTGCCTTGCCTCAACCTTCTGTTATATATATTTTCTGAGAACACTATTCTAAACCGACGTTTATATTTATCAAGAGTGCATACTTTTTAGGGTCTTGACGCTTTCTTCTTGTTACATACTTTTGAAGGAATTTTGTTTATCCATTGAAATACGAATCGAAAATCAATATCCAAAAAGCTTAAAACCGCCTAATAATCCTTCCTACATAGAAATGGGCACATGGCTCATACTACTCAAGTTGTTAAGTAAAACTTTTAATAAGCCAGAATCACTTCACTTAACTTAATTGATTGGGTAATAAAATACACACATTGTTAGGATTTATACACAATTTATTATTATTTCTAGTTATGTTACATATACTAAGCCCATTCGCGCACTAGCAGTTGCTCGGCCATCGTTTAACAAGCTGCATTCTTTCCTCTAACAGTTTTACATAATCCGGAGTATGTGTTCATATTTGATCAACTTTTGTTAAAGTAAAACGTTATGTACATACATTAGTTAACGCGGAAGCGGCGATCGTGATCCAGATTAAGTATACCATTGGATCTTAACTTACAAATAGCAATACATATAGTAAAATATCCATCGATCACAATCAACGAACGGTATACATATAATTATATTGTTGAAACTGCCTGGGAATTCGCTATTTTCTACATACATCGGTATATCTAGAATCTACAGTTAGCATAGATCAATCAAAGAATCGGTTATATATTGCAAAACAATGGATTCATTTTCAATTCATCTTTACTCTAAAGATGTGTAACTTCCAATTGCAGACACTGCAATTCACTCAGTTAACTTTTCATTTAAATTATTTGTATTTCGGGTAACTTAGATTACAATTGCCAATAAGATACTAGGCTTAATTTTACTTTACAATTAACACAAACATTAGGCAAAAGGCGTGTAAAGTAGGTTACAAATGTGCAAAACGGCTAACCGCATTGATGCTCTGCCAATTTCAATGATGCAACTCTAACTAACATTTATGCTACAGACTGATTCCTCTGGCCGCGTTGCAGATTCCTGCTGCGATAATGTTCCAAGCCATTTCACAATTTTCTCTTAAGGCGGCAGCTGCCTAAACGCGAACTTGTGTATTTGAGCTAAAGAAACACTTAAAGTAACGCCCGCTCGGTCAACCGATCCCAAGTGCATTTCAAAGACTGACCCTCGGATTAGTGTTACAGCGCCTAGGTAACTTATACATAATTTTACTTTTCTTCTCTTTTTGCTTCATTTTTGTTTCATTCGTACATGACAAACCTAACAGCCAGTTTTGCGAAAATATCTGCATATTTAGTATATTCCTTCTGCATTTGTTTTTTTTTTGCTTTTATAACTTCATTTAATTCATATTATGTGTGTGTTCCGTGTGGATGTATGTGTGTGTGTGGATGTAGTGTGTAGTGTGGTGTGCGGTTGTAAAATAGACGCTTAGAGATCGCTGTATCTTGGGTTCAATATAGTTTTCTGAATAGACGAGTCGCATGCTGTGTGTATATGCTGGTTTACGACCATTCACTCATTATTCATCATAATCATTTATATTCTCTACATCTACATCAAAATCCAGGTCATCCGATTCGGGATCCGAACCGGAACCGGTGACGGAGTCTGAACCACCACCATCCCGGTGCCTAACATATCCCCCCATAAACGCGCCAGCATCATTTCTAGATTCCTCCTCCTCAAAATCATCTTCATCGTCCTCGTCCTCATCGTCGTCTTCCTCTCCTTCGCTCGAGGATTGTAGATGTAACTCGCGCAGCTGCCGTTGCACAAAATGTTAATGTTCCATCAGGGCCGCTATAACGCCAGCAGCAACAACCACAATGGAAATTGAGAAAACAAAACGAAATCGTTATGCATAATTCAAGAGATCAATGAGGTGAAAGTTGGCTTCTCTTACGTGACGGTGTGCGTCCGGTCTTGTTCTCATTGGGTGTGAAATTTAGAAAGTCCCAAATCAAAATTGTATCATCATGCGAGCTGCTAACAATCTGGAACTCGTCAAATTGCAAACGAAAGACGCGACCAGTATGTTCCTAATAGAGTTCACCACCGAGATTAAATAAAAGCGTATAAAACGGACCGAATCACTCACCACAAGGGTATTCAGACAGAGAGTATTGGAGGCTGCCCTTGGATCAAGGGCGGCGACCAAATCCCAAACCTTGATCTTGCCATCGTAGGCGCCGCTGACGATTCGTTTTGTATCGAAACGGATGCAGCGAACCAATTCCTCGTGACCCTCCAGGACACGTAAGCAGGCACCGCACTCAATGTCCCAAAGTCTGAAAAAAGTTAAAGTAGATTGGAAAATTAGATTAGCTACGTCAGGTTGGGTCCTGGGAACATAGGAAAGTATAGGAAGAGCCAATTATCTCCTTATGCAGCGGATAATTATAGGTCAACTTAATATGTTGTAAGCTCATATAATATTTAAAATAGATCTTAACTCTCAGATACTAATAAAAAACAACAGAAATAAACATGAATTAAAGCACTTATTCCACTACTAATCGGAACATCCAGGAAAAGATTGTCTATCACAAATCATTAGTGCCAAAGAGTCGGTTAAATTCGCACGCCTCACCTTATGGAATTGTCTGAGCTGCCGCTGACAACTAGGCGATCTCTATACTGTAGGCAGGCTATGCCACGCTTGTGGCCATTCAAGGTGCGCACGAATTCACAGCTTGACGTGGACCAGACCTTGATGGTACGATCCCCGCTGGCGGACACGATGTACTTCTCGTCAAAGTCCACCACATTGACAGCAGCCCGGTGACCGACAAGGACGCGCCGCAGCGTGATCTCGCTGGGTGAGGTCATGTCCCAGACGGCGATGGAGCGATCCTTGGAGCAGGTCACCATCATGCCGTTGTTAAAGCGCAAGTGCAGCACCGCCTCGCAGTGGTGGATGAGGGTGTTGACCATCTCGCCGGTGTTGACGTCCCACACACGGACTGTGGAGTCGCTAGAGCCACTGATGATAACCTTGTCGTCATACTGCAGGCACAACACCGATCCAGTGTGGCCAATTAGGGTCTGGAATTTTGGAGTCGAGTATATTGATAGTATTAAAACATTTTAATTCCTGAGGTATTTATATTACTATTATTTCAGGCTGAAACCTACCTTAACGCACTGCAAATCCGTGCGATCCCAGATCTTGATGGTGTTGTCCCTTAGGCCGGAGACAATTTTACCGTCATCGTACTGCAGGCAATAGACACCCTTTGAGTTCTCGGACCGGCAGTTGATGCGGCGCAGCATGTGGCGGCCAGTCCGCCAGTTGTTCTCTATGCTGTCTATGTCCTGAAATCATAGAATGAGTGGTTGAATAAACTGATTGCATTCGGCACACTCCGATGACAACTCACATTCATTATCTTGGGGAACAACTCGCGATGGAATGAGTGTGGCCGTTGAGTCTGACCCGGTCTGGGCTTGAAGAGGTACTGCATCCAATTACGCCGCTCGGCCAGTCCGCGCCACAAGGAATCTGTGCGCACCTTGCGTTCGATGAGCTTCTTCCAGAGCATGCCCTCGGAAATGACGCGCAGCCATTCCTTGCAGACCAGCTCGGCCGATTTGAGCGACTCGGCATCCAAGTACGACAAAATGTTTTCTGCGATGTGATCCAGACCCTTGACTGCAAATGGAGAAGTTTAAATATAATTAAGACACAGATACCATATAATCTAATTAACTTGGCAAGCACATCTCTATTGACAAAGTTTCAGACTAAAACAGCTAAATATTTGGCTCCCAGCTATCTTTGATGTGACACTTAACCGATTTGCCATCAGATACGAGGTGGAGCAATTGTGGCCGCTACCGCTCTTGGCAGACACCTACGCAACCCAACCCAACCAAAACAAATCCATGCAATACAACCACATCAGCCAGCTTTAATTGGGCGACAAACTAGAGGCAAAATGATGCACCTAACGGCATTAAAATGCACTTAGCCCAGTAAGTGCAAGTGGGTGTGGAAGGGAGTGTGTGGGAGTGGCTGTGGAGGAGGCTCAACCTTTCGGCTGGCATATTTACATGTGTCACGGATAGGAGTGGTTGAGTTTCCGAGGATGAGGAGGGGATAGCCACATCCACATGCACATTCACATCCACATCTTCATCTGTATTGACAAACCGGCTGATGGGCCAGCCGAGAAGTCGAGTCTGGAGTGCATGCGAGCATTCGCATTCACATTCAGTGCCTTCCCTGCTCGTTGTTCGCAGCATTTGCCCAACACAATTAAAAATGTGCATAACTCGGAATGGCAGGCTGTTTGGCGGGCAGCAGCGATTTCGCTCAAGTTGTTTGCCGTCGCCGGCGACTAACGGTCTTAAGAGTGTCTATCCGTCTGTGAATCCGTCCGTCCAGTTCAGTCGCTCTGTCCGCCCGGCTGTCCCCCCGGTTAGCTGCCTTTGAAGTGCATTACAATGTAAATGGAGGGGACAATGTTGCCTACTTTCAACTCTTTCATTTCCAGAACACACTGTGATGCCAACTAAGCAGAAGTTATGCAAAAGTATATTACCATTCGACTTTATTTTAAAAGTAGTTCTTTAAGTTAATCAATTAATTGGAGAATAACTGATCGAATGCTTAATAAGAAAAGTATATCATTAGTTTGATTTCACATTACATTTTGTAATACATTTATCTATCTCTACATTAATAATTATGATAAGGAATTAATTCAAATCTTAATAGCTCGGTATGTTTTTAATTAGCACTGACTATACTCAATACCTTTTAGGCAATATAATTCAGATCTGACCGGAAGAAAAACCAAACCGTCATCACCGCGGATTAAACCAACGGAAGCGTCAAACAACTTCCTCAAAAAAAACTAATTCCCGACTGGTGGCTTAAGGAAGAAAAGGCTTGCAAATTAAAGAGACAGTCTTCGCCATATAGTACATAATAGTACAGGTATACATGCATGCACCCAATGGCATTGCAGCGAATATCTGAACGAACGAACCGAAAGTAAATATACATTTTCTGTATGGATGCCCTAGCAAAGGCTAGAATTGCACGCACAGCTCTTGTTGACTGTTTGAGTCATCGGTACGCTCACGTATTGATGCATTGATAAGCGAAGTGATCGCTTATTCACTGAAGCCGACTCATTGCTAACCTGTTTTCCCATACCAATCATATCAATAGTTTTGTTATTACTTAACATCTGTTGGACGACAGTCAATGGCATAAATAAATCGATTCACATTTTCTTATGAATAATGTACAAGGTTTGTTCCCGCTTTCGTTCTGTTTTTGTTCCGGTAAAGCGCGTTTAATGGAAGCAACGACCTTTCAGTCAACAGCCAACAACCAGCAACCTTAAGCCCACCCACTGGCTCCTCCTCCTTTCCTCTCCAATCCTCTCCTCTCCTCTTCACTCCACTCCAATCCTCCAGTTAAAAACATGCCCGGCAACAATCCGGAGGAGGAAAGGTGTCTACCGGGGTTCAGAGCGGGACTTGCCTTTCATGTTGTTCAACTTTGTACCTGCCGTTTGTTATTGTTTTAGCTATTGCGTGCCGAGGGCTTAAACACAGCTTTGTACTGATAGTCTTGCCTAAGATTCTAATGGTGGATGAGTAATTTTGAGTTTTATTTTGGGAGGAAAACTCGCGCTCTTCGGTCGTAGAAGCTGGCAGCTGTTATTGCCTTCTTATCAGCTGCGGCAATTGGATTGGTCAACTGGGATTACTGACCTCCCACACAGGGTGGCGTTGATAACGACAGGGTGATAAATCACAATCCTAAGGTGACGCTTGACTGACTTTATTCGAATAGGCTTGGAATAATTAACCAATCTGCCAGCTTATCCGTTCACTAGATCAGATAATATTTGGTAATATGTTGATTTGAAGGTAGATTTCACAACTTAACAAATTTGTCAAGTTTTGAATTTAAATAATATGTGACATATTATTATGCCTTTAAAGGGTGTAATAATTAATTGAACAAGTAATACCACTCTATCATTTCTCCACTTATAGAATAAATAACCTAGGGTGCAACTATGCAATAAATTGATTTCTCAACCAGAACTGCATTTTTAGCGTTCATATTTTCAAAGTTGACTGCCTAACGTTTTACGACTTATACTTTATTGTGAACGTTATATCACAACAATAAACGGAATCGTAAACGAAAGTAACAACACGGATAAATGTTTAACTTGAATAAATGGTGAATAAATCAGTATTAATAAGTTTATTGTCAATTCTAACATTTAATCTAGTTTGGAATCAAGGGTTTTTTAATGCCGACATTGTTGGGGCTGACTGAATAAAAAAAAAACCTAAACTGCGTCAGTTAGTTCGAGTATTTCTTGGAAGATCGTAATTAAACAACCGACACACATTTATCTGCGGTTGGTTCAATGTTCTTTAGGTCCATGTTCTTCTCAATTTTTGCAAAGGCTCTAGAATGCTATTATATACACTGTGTCTTAAGCTATGGGTGTATTAATACACCATATAGAGTCAGAGAAACCAAAGTTAACAAGAACTTATGAAATTTTAAGCGGATAATAATGATAGACAACCTAAGGTTATCCTTTATTCACATTTTCCTTTTTATTCCCTGAGAATGGTGAAGTTCAAATCGATTTGTTTTAGGCCTCGACGGGTTATCAGGTAGCAATACACAATTTATAGTCACTCACTTGGCAGCAATGTGATAAAGTCCCGCTGGAGCATCGGCTTGAGATAGGCATTGATCTGTCCGTGCTGATAGTGGCACATGCGCGACAGCAGGTGCTCCACGAAGTCCACCTGTCCCGACTCGCTCCACTGAGTGAAGTACTGAAAACAGAGTTCCCGCTCCGTTTGGTAGGTGGGCGATGAGTCTTTCTTGCGCACCGGGTCGTACAGCATAGTGGTTGTGAACTGTACGGGTGAAAAGTGGCATAAAGAAGCAAATTAATTATGAGATTGCATTGGTTCCGTTTGCGTTTTCATATGGTTTGGGGCGATGATGTGAACTGTTGTGTTGGGGTGCTTGTGTTTGGATGTCAAGGGGCGATCGTTAAAACTCGAAAAGTAGGTAGCTGCTGGTTGTGCAACTTTTCTTTAGTTTAGGCTACTACTGACGACCCAAACTGGGGGCTTACAATTAGGCAATTAGCTTCGACTCCGCTGCGAGTTTCTTTCTTCTCGTAATTTTCTCGTTTTGTTTTTATTTGGCGGCGAAAGAGTTTGCAAAGCGGATTTCTGAAGAATGAAAAACTGGCAAAAAAAAAAAAACCGACTGGCAGCGGTAGAAACAGATCATTCACGCGGCAGTTTATAAATAATAATTGTATCGATGTTTATTTGGTCTTACATCCTCATTATGCGCATTCTATATATATACGTTCCCATTGATGGGCCCCAATTAAATCAAGCGTCATCAATTAAATGCTAAAGATCTCCGCAAACAATTTTAGCAGCGTGAAGTAAACAAATTGGACGATTCGAGTGTGAGTGATTTGAGTAATTAAGTTAACTGCAATGCCAGCAATGCGAAAACCTTGCGAGTATAGTAAATGTTGTATATATGTATGTACATAAGTTGTATTGGGGTCGGTTGCCTTAATTTAATTGCCATATTATGGTTTTTTGTAAGCTTTAGTTGTTTGCCTTTGCCTGGTAACTGAAGGATGCTACTTTAGCTATATACTGAATCTTCTATTGTTATATGCCATTAATAATATCTCGTCTGTGTTTCGGAGCAATTACCAAGAAGAAATCTGCATTATTACCCTGATTCACCTTGAATACAGCAAAATTAAAGCCCAGATGACTTAAGAGAAACCGAGCAAAAAAAAATTACAAAATATAAAACCGATTTTTGGGCCCATTGCTTAATGGTTTTGCGGGAACTGACCTTCAGTAAGCCGCCTATCACATTTAACTCCATAACCATAGGCGCACAATAAAATAAGTACTGATTGAAATGTACACGGCCGTACTTTGTGCACGGCGTTTGTTATTAATTGTGTACACAAACTCGAGGCCAATTAACGAAATCTTAAGACTCAGAAATCGGAAATTGGGGATATATATATGAACGGATGATTGGACAAAGGGGGTGATGATGTTGATGGCGATAATGATGATTCTGGCTGATGAATAAGTAGGCTAATGCCTAATATCCACAAAAGTTTAAGGTTATAGCCCATGGGATGCCTATATGCCACAGTGTCCGAATTTAATAGAGTGCACGAGTGCAAAATCTGTAGTATATACGAAAATAAAGCACTAGCGCACGCACACCAGTGTGACACGCATAGGTGGCGCAAGTGTGCGTGCCCGTGTGTGTGTGTGAGTCTATTGAGGCGACACCTTGGGCATTTTGTACTTAAATCGGTGTGTATTAGGAATATAGAAGGGCAGAAATCCCGCTTAAAGCAAGTAACTTAGCGAAAACTCACGGCCTGTGCATTGGAGTTGGTTTCGTCCATTATTTTGTCAGTCTCCATTTTCATCATTATGTTGTTTGTGTGTTTGTAGAGTTTGCTGGCTCGTATTTTGCTTCTCTCTCACTCGCTCGCTGCAAGAGTTTTCCGTCGCACTCGCACCACGTAGCGCTTTTTGCAGATTTTTTGGTAACACGACTTGCAAATTGCTTTTCGCCAGCAATTTCATATAATTTTTAACTCGAAAGAAAATTACAATTTGCTCGTCTCGGTTTTAGTAGGACCGCAGGCGGAATGCGCGAAAACGGCGCGGCGAACGCGATGGCAAACTCAACTCGCCGAGGTCCCCTCACCAATTGAGCGAATCTCGTTGGCAAGTCATTATTTTTACCGCTCCTGACGGCTTGTACGCAGTTTGTTTTTAATTTACAGTTGACGCTAACCACTGGTTATTCACTTTTCACACGAAGGATTTTGTTTTTTTTACCAGTTTCCGCCTAATTACGGGCTGCTAACCACAAAGCCAAAGAAGATGAGTTTGCACTATCGTTATCGATATCTGTGCGAGGGACGAACGGTCACGCTGCCCAGGGATAGTGTTGCAAAATACACCAAGTGCATACAATTTCGTCGGTTCTGCACTAATTTTTCAAACAGGTAGTTGCAATTACGACTATTTTTGAATTGCTTTTAAGTTATTTTACTTTCAGAATTATGAACTGTAATCAGTATACGACTACCCAACACACTTTGCCAGCTCTGGCAACTCCAGGCATCAGCTGATTTCTTGATCGCTCTCTTCGTTTTCTGTTGTTATTTAATTGATAAACTTGTTGCGGGGGGCCACTCTCCAGATAACCCCCCACTTTCGAATTAATAAACATTGCGCAAGTAAGTGCCGTCCAGCTCGTCAAACGCTCACTTTCATTCGACCGCAGAGCTGTTCCAATTCTAATCATTTCGTTTAACATTCAGCTTCAGAATCTAACTAACATATTTTTCAAAATTTACAGTGGTCCAGCTAACCCAAATCCTAAGGATGGCGTGCCCAAACCAGAATGCCGCCAACTTCTTGCACGATGGCAAAAAGATTGTGGGGGTGGCTCTCAATTACATGTAACTTAATGCTATAGTAATCTTAGGTCTGCATGGATAATCACCGAATCCCTTTTTACGCCGCAGGGACGTTGTGAAGGCCAGGAATGTTCCCGTACCCCAGGAGCCGCTCGTCTTCCTCAAACCCACATCTTCGTACCTCCAGGAGGGACAGCCCATTGTGGTGAGTTCTAGAGAGAACAAGGCCTGTAGTCTCATTTAAGATAGCATCGAGATGGAAACAAGACAGCAAAAGACCATATATTTGACTCTTTGGACCTTGGAAAACCTTGGACTCTTATAAAAAGATAACATTTATGGGCCATTTATGAATTCAAATAACAATATCTAGTTATGTGTGGGTCAACATAAAATTACATAAGTGGAAGTTAAAATCCCTTCTTGTATCGGTTATGATATTACGATATACCCACTCAAGAAGAAATCTCTGCTTAAGGCTTTGAACATTTCACAATTTAATCTTCGTATTCCCCGCAGTTGCCCAAAGTCTTTACCAAGGTAGCATATGAAGTGGAACTAGGCGTGGTGATTGGTAAGCCCTGCAAGAACGTATCCAAGACAGATGCCATGAGTTATGTGGCAGGATACTGCCTGGCTTTGGATCTTACAGCCCAATGCAATTTGGTAAGGCAATTGATGCTTACAGTCATGAGCCATTGTGACTAATAATTAAATTTAATAATATCAGGGAGCAGCTCGGGCGACCGGACATCCGTGGACATTGGGCAAGGGATTTGACACTTCTACGCCCGTGTCTCATTTCATACCACTCGAAAAAGTGAATGATCCACACAACTTGCAGCTGTGGCTCACCGTCAATGGAGCCGTCAAGCAAAAGGGGTGCACCGCAGATCTAATATTCAAGGTGCCCGACATCATCTCCTACGTGTCCAAGTACATGACCCTGGAACCAAACGACCTGATCCTGACCGGAACGCCCAATGGTTCGGATGCGTTCAAGGCAGGCGATGTGATTGAGTGCGGAATGGCCGATCTTGCTAAATTGACCTTCCAAGTAGAGGCTGAATAAATACAAAAAGTAGCAACATTTGGACTGAACCACTATTTCATTTGGATGCTCCATTCGGATATATTCAATGGTTATTTCTTTCTATCCACATCATCACAGGCAACCAAATATTTCCGCATCGCTGTGCAATCGCTAGTGTTTTTCCATTTGCTAATCGGGCAGTTGATGTACACCTGTTCCATGATGCAGGCCAGCAAGGTAGCAGGATAATAGTCGCAGTTGCCCTTTTTGGGCATCCATTGGAACTGCTGAACCCGGTTCCTAGCTACTTAAGTTTAGCCATTATTAAGTAGATAAAACATTCGCTCACCCACCGTAGTCCGTGCAACTATTGAGGCTCCTTACCACCAGTTGAGACATGTTCGAATCGTTTTTGTAGCGTTGCTGGTAACTCTTCTGTATTGCCTGGGTATTAACACTTCCATTGCTCAGCAGAAAGCCATTGATCCTGAAGGAACACTCCGCAATGCACTAAGGATTATACGTATCCCGAGAGTATAACATATTTTAGAATTAATTCATGTTTTGGAGCGATACTAACCACATGCAAAGCCACTTTATCCGACTTTAGATTGCTTACTTCCCCATTCAAATTGGTGGAATTATTGCTCAGCAAGGACTTACGGCACGATTTGATGGCCATGTCGTTTTTCTGAACATCGCAGCATGAGCTCAGCTGCCAAATATTAAGTCGTAGTTTTTATTTAGAATTCGTTTTAATTTCGAATTTCCATACAAACTTTGGCTGCTTTGCGTGATCGCAGCTTGTATAGTTGAAGGATGTTGTACAGGAGGTAAAAACTATTAGAACTAAAAGTAGATTATACATATACATGTTGCGCTTAAAATGTATAATTAAACTGGTACTGAATGCGAAACGAACGTGAGTTTTAAGGCCACATTTTAATTAACTTTAATTAAAAAGTTAATGTTGCATAACTAGCTCGCCTAATGCTGTGAAATTAATTGAAATGATCTGCACAAAAGAGACAGAACTAAAGTTCTGCTAAAACCAATTTGTATCGTTTTGTGGAATATTATGTTATTCAGAAACTTCCTTTATGAGGGCCTCTACTTAAAGCTTAAAGTTGAAACTTAACAGTGGAGTTTTCCCACTGTCAGATATCCGTTACTCAGCTAGTGGACGGGCAAATGGAAAATTTCAACATGTTTTGGCATAACGATAGAATGGAGAGAGCAACATAATAAATGAAAAAATTCTAATGTCGCATCGTTTTTTTTATTTAAAAAGAACTTCGTTTCGCCGGTAAGCGCAGTGTGCCCAGCTGGTTGTAGGCTAAAAAGTACTAACTTTTCGTGATATTATCATTTAAATGGTATCGAAGTGTAAGCAGCCCCAACAGGTTCCTAAATAAACGTTTTCTTATATATTTTATTTACATACAACCCAGATTTGCAGTATACCAACCAATGAGCAGCCTTCCCTGACAACAAAAGTTCCCCCAGTAAGTATTTTTGGCCAAAAACATATATTTAGAAAACTTAAATCTCGGATAATTTTAAAGCACCGTTTCGACATGGAAAAGGATGCGGCGCTATACGGGGGAAATGCTGTATTCCGGAACCAACCATCGTACAAGGTCTTCAATAAATCCTTCGAGCACGTGGACGATGCGCTATACACACTGCTGAACGAGGTGGACCCAGAGGTACTGCGAATGGAACTCAAGGAAACCTCCGATGTCTTCAAATCGTTCAATCGCAACTCCGCTTTGAGGGATCCTCGCAACAACGAGGTCCCAGAGAGACCGATTCGCGACCTTTCCACCGTCACTTCCCTCTACAGTTTTCCCAATCCCCTAGAGCGTCACTCGGAGCTGAATCTTACGCAGCAGGCCGCTTGCATGCGAGTGCTCCTCGCCTGGCAACGCAGGCAACCCGTCGATGAACAGGACTTTGTGGTGTGGCAGGCCACGGAAAAGAAGCGATGCAACGAGCAACAGCGTGTGCAGAAACACATACACGACCACGAAAACGGTAGCAAAGAAGTCATTTATGCCCCCATGAAGAGCCTGGTGGCGGTCTACAGGAAGTGGTACGAACTGGGTGTTAGGAAGCTTATACAAGCCTACCCCAACGACTCATACATGACCTTCTCCGGACTGCCACAGTTGCCCCAGTGCAAAAGCCTCAATTCCCAAACCGCTAGCATAGAGCAGGTGGAGCTGGAGAGGACTGTGGGTCGGGTAAGACTCTGGCGAGAGGTGAAGGTCCGCCATGAAGCCATGCGAACTTTACGACTGCGCTTGGATCGCTACGCGACGAGGAAAGCAAGGGAGCCAGTACAGCTTTTGCGGAAGGAAGACAAGGAACTGGAGCTTGAAGCTGGCAACGTGTTCGTGCTGCCCCTAGACTCCCTGTTAATGCTCCTCACAACCGGATCTTATATAGACCTGCCGACCGAAATGTTTGTCAGCCTAAGAGAATCGCCAAGCAGTAGGCACAAATGCATGGAATTCCAGTCGCCATTCCCCGCCCGCAACTGTGGCTGGCATACAAACAGTTTAATCTTGAAGCTGGCTTATGGGGCCTACATTTCACAGCCTGGGCAAGCCGAGTGGCTTGATTACAACATAAATGGAGCAGTCCAGGAAGTGCCCAATGAGCCTGCCTGTGATAAGTCATCTATAGATCTGCACATGGTCTACAAGCCCCAAGCTATCGATCAGCAATCATCTGACGTGCTAGATGGAAACTGCAATAACGCCTTGGTTAGTTGGACACTGAGAAGTAAAGGCGAAGGGGAGGAGTGCAACGATTTTCAAATCTTTAGCACATTATCGATACCAGCAGTTACGGACTCCAACGTCAAGGATCCACTTGGATGCCACTTCATAAAGCTGGAGAACAAGCCAGATTGCGGATGCGAAATAATGTCCAAATACGAGTTGATAAGTGCCTGGCTGCAGTTAAAGCTACTGCGGGTCGAGATGGGACACTGCACACGCATCTCGCTCCGAGATTTTGAGCCCATGCTGGAGGAGAAGCTGACGTTAATGTCACTGGAGCAGCAGCTTCATGACTATTACAACACTAGTATGCCGCAGCTACTATCCAATTTGTGCGAGTTTCTAAAGCTACTGGACACTGTACCCGCTGGAGATTACCTACTGCGATACTCACCCAAATACAAGGACAAGTTCCTACTGTGCATTGTCACAAAGGAGACCACGCCCCAGAGTTTTGAACTGCATAAGCTCCTTACGGAATCCTCTCCCAGCGACCAAGCCTTCCTTACACAAAGCAGTTACCTTCCGATCTCACCTACACTATGTGGCCGCCTGCACGAGGAACTCCAGCTGCTGCCCTGCGCTTTTCCAGCAAAAGCAAACGGTCGCTCTGTCCAACGTCGAAAGGTAGTGGTGCCTAGACCAGAGCCCTCTAGACAAGCTCCAGTGAGACGACAATCTTTAAAAAAGTGGAGCGAAACTCAATCTAGAGAACTTCGACGACGACATAAGGCGGGTCAAAAGAAAAGAGCCCGGGCTCGCAAGAAAACAGCTGCCAACGAAGAAAAGATACAGCTGGAGAAGATTATGACGTTGTAATAACCGCACTCTGCTTGCTTGTATCTTAAATACCTAATCTTAGGATTTTTATTATGGTTGTTGATACTAGCTGTTCCAACACCAAAAAGTGATCCCCATAGAGGGGTTAACCGGCGTATTGCGATAACAATAATAAATACTAAACGCTTTGTTGCGTGTACAAGAACGTTTTGATTCGCTTTTAGATGCACCACAATTTACACTTCCAAAGATCTTCGATATTCATATTCATATCTAATCATCTTTAAAGCTTTTATTAAGTGTTACTCAGGCCTCTAACTTCTCAGACTTGATATTTTTATTATTAAATAGCCATTTCTTCAGAATTTCCTCATCGTGTATAACGCGAATGCCTTCATATTTTATATTCACTTGACTCGTTTTCTGCAAGATATCCTGGTAGGCAGCAGTCAGGGGTTGCTGCACTGGCTCTTTGTAAACATAGTTCTCGCCCTAAAACAACACATTTTAGTGGATTTAACCAATTGAAAATATTAAAACCTACCAAATCGTATGTGCGGTCCGAGTCCAGATCGCCTTTGTAGGCAACAAAAGGAACTTGAACAACGGGCGGACTCTCCTTCTTTCTGCCCACCCAGAATTCGGGATTATCGTGCCATTCGGTAATCAGGTTGCAGGGCTTGTAGCCCTCGGGTAGACAAAACTTTTGAGCCACCACAAAAGCTTCAATGCTGGAGTTTCGCGAGGCGGAGGGCTTGAAAACGCATACGTCCTTGAAGAACCGTTTGAGCTGGGTGTACAACCGACTGGTCTTATCTGCACGGTAGATTTTCGACACGAAGGAGCCTCCCTCTTCTAGTATAAAGGTGGAAATGCTGAGGGCAGAGAGAAGTAGTTCGCCCTGAACATAGGAGTCAAAGTCGTGCATTCCAGTGGAATCGGGAGCGCCATCACTAACAACAATCTGCGCCTTCTCGCCGCCAAAGAACTCGATTATGGCCTCGGCCGTCGACTCCTTGCTGATGTCCGCCCGGAGTTGCGTGACTCCTTCAATTGAAGCCATTCCCTGCAGGTCTACGGCAATGATTTTCACCCTTTCCCGCTCCTCCGGCGGCAGCGGCTCGTACATTCGCTTGGCCAGCACCTGTGACCAGCTGCCAGGAGCGGCACATAGGTCCACGGCTCGAGTTAGACCTGAAATAAGTAGCCAATTTGAATCGGACCGAAAAACACGAGGTTGGAAAACTACCGTCCAGCAACTGAAACGTCTCCTCCGCCTGGAGCAGTTTAAAAGCACTGCGTGCACGCCATCCCTGCTCCTTGGCCAGTCGGTAGAATATGTCTCGCTTATCCTTCGAAGTCCTGCCCATTTAAAAAATTTGGTTTTAAAATAATAAACAAAAGGTGATCAGCTGTAAAACGAGCTCCACAGTGTTGCTTTAGTCTTAGCGGTTTTCCCGCCAAATTTGTCAGTTTCCTGGATTGCAAAACAGTACAAAGTATAAATACATTTTCAGATCAAAAATATTTATCATATTGTGGTAGAAAAAGATAAAATAGAAATTCCGATGGACGAAATAGAATTTATCTGAACCGAACCAATTAAAAAAAATCGTTTTATTTGTTTCTCAAATTTAAAATGTAATACGGATTATATTCTTATTTGGTTGTTTGAAATATACCAAGCATAACAGAAATATATTTCCTTGTTGATTTTTAATATAAATAGCTCAATGGCTAGATTTGTCCAAGCTGAAAACATCGTTCTCTTGCGACAGCTCTATCCGATTTCATTGTTATCGATACATTTCATGCAAAATAACAAGTGATTGTGTTGTCGCAGCCCAGCCCGCAGATTGAGATATTCCTGCTATGAAAACAGGAGAATCGGCGACATCCCAAGTCCCAAATTTAACGTAGCTCCTCACCCGCCCCGACGAGAAAAGACAAACAATGGCCAAGTTGAAGAAGCTGCACATGAGCTCCAACCTGGAGGACCTGGAGAAGATGTCTATCATTCCGGATCTGCGCAGCAAGGGCATGAAAATGTAAGTGGACACCGCGAGTTAATGCTGATGCGGCTGTTTTGATTTACCTGGTTGATTCTTCCCAGCCTGCTGAACACCGCCCGCAAACTGTACATGACCGCCGAGGAGTACAGACTGGATGGCGACGAGGAGCTGGCCTACATCACCTACATGAAGTACTTTAATATGCTGACCGCTATTCACAAAAAATCCGATTACGCCAGCCACAAGGCGACGGTGCGCCAGATGCTGGGCGACACCGAGTCGAATCGCCGCATTATGGACACGCTGGAGGTGATTATCAACTCCCTGCGGCATCGATATGCTCAGCAGCGCCAGGAGCCAGAACCAATTGCTCCCGACCTGGTTAGCAATGGGCGTCTAAGTCTGGACTCGCCGATAACACCGCCAATACAGTACGCCCGACTTGGACTGATCACCTGTCAGGATCTGTATCGGCGAATGCAAGAGAAATCGGTTCTAGTTATGGACTGTCGCCCAAGCGCCGACTACGAGGCCTCCCACCTCACTTACTACTGTGCATTTAATGTGCCTGAGGAGTTAATAACGGCAGGGTGAGTTGTCCATTCTAATTCTCTCGCTATCTGGCTACTAACTTTTTAACTTGCACAGAATGTCGGCTGGCAGATTGCAGGCTCGTCTCAGCAGCAGTGGTAAGGCATCGTGGGCATCGCGTTCCGTCAAGGATTCGGTGGTTCTTATGGACTGGAATACCAAGGATGCCCAACCGGCGGCCAACACAGCCATTTCAACCCTTCTTGACATTCTAAAGAACGTGAGTATGAATGTAATCCACCCACAGATCACCAATAATCACCATTTTCTGGTAGTGGGATCCGGATGTGACTTACCGCGCTCCCATTCAGATTGTCGAGGGCGGTTACGAGTACTTCATTATGATGTACCCAACTCATTCCACTAATCCCAGTGTACAGGCGCCGCAGCAGAACAACAATGATATTGAAACCATCGATGACATTGAGTATCCCTCAATTCACGACATCACCATGAAGGAGGATATTAGTGCGAAGGACTTCAGACCAAGACCAGACATAAATCGGGCAAACAAGCCCGCGGCCAATCGCACTTATGACCAGGGAATTTCCCGTTCTTCTCCGCCGGCTAAACCTATCGCTGAGATCATGCGTGATCAGGCTGAGTTTTTACAGCGGGCGGAGCAAAACGATGAGCAGTTGGAGAGGGCCTCAAAAATGTGGAAGCGTCAAGCAGCAGAGGGCGATGGATTGACTGCTACCGAGGACCAGGAGCTGCACTTCAGGATCCTACAGTTGGAGAGCAAGGCTCAAGACTATGTAAGATCAATAAATTACTTTATAATTCACATATAATTGTCCGTGTGTCCCGCAGATAGTTGAAAACAATCGACTGCGAGAAGAACTAACTCGCATACAAGAGCTACACAATGTTACACAGCAGTTGTCGCAAAAGGAGGTCGAGGCAACGAGGAATATAGAGTCCAAGATACGCGAACGACAACGCTTGGACGAGCAGCATGAACTTGAACGTCAGGAGCGGGAGCGACTTTTGGCGATCGCTCGCGAGACAAAAAAACATTACAAATCACCAACACCTTCGGGTCCGCCATCGCCGGGCAGGAACTTGGAGGATTTACAGGTCGTGTCAGACAGCCTAGAATCCCTGCTGCAGTTAACCGGCGAGGATCCGACACTTGCGCCAAACAAGGTGGAAAGGCCTACATTCGATAGGGCGATGAAACCGCACCCGAGGAACGTGGAGAGGACATCGCAACGCGTTCGTGATTTCTCGCCCGTCATTGGTCAGAATGTGGTAAGTATTGCATGGGTGGTGGTTGATTCACTGGCCACACAAATATAGCCGCGCCACGAGTCAAATCAATAGCCAGCGGGTCACGTTTTGAAGACACCCGCCCAGACGCGGGCCGTGCTTTTTGCGCTGCCCCCACTTTTAGTCGCTCGCCGTCCGCACTCAAAGCATGTTTAAACCAAAGAAACGTACAATTGCCATACTGTTGAGCAGGAATAGCACTATACAGGATTCCGCGAATGATTTGTGTGGCGGGCGTGAAGCTCCAGCTGCCAACAGTTCCTCCCACCTACAGCATTTATAGCTCCATCTTCCCGCTGAGACGAGTAAAAGCTATTTATATTATTTTTTACTCTATCTCAGAACCGTAACCTACATTAATTTTCGGATAACATTGCAGGGTCGTGGCCTGACTGGTTTGAAGAATCTGGGCAATACCTGCTATATGAACAGCATACTCCAGTGCCTGAGCAACACGCCTCAGTTGACGGAGTACTGCATCTCGGACAAATACAAGAATTACATCAGCAGAAGCAATAAGACCAATGGGCAAGTGATCGAGGAGGTGGCTGCACTCATCAAAGAGCTTTGGAATGGACAGTACAAGTGTGTGGCTAGCCGAGACTTGAGAGTACGTAGCTGACAAAAATAACACTTAAGTATATTTGTAAACTAGAGATATTTCATTACAGTATGTTGTGGGCCAGTACCAGAAGATCTTTCGCGGCGTTGACCAGCAGGATTCACACGAATTCCTCACCATCCTGATGGACTGGCTGCACTCGGATCTCCAAACCCTACATGTGCCCCGTCAGCGTGAGATGATCAGTGCGTCGGAGAAGGCTTGGCTGGAATTTACCAAGGCAAAGGAGAGCATGATTCTGCATTTATTCTACGGCCAAATGAAGAGCACTGTCAAGTGTGTGGTCTGTCATAAGGAGTCGGCCACGTACGAGAGCTTTTCTAATCTCAGTTTGGAGCTGCCGCCCAACTCGAATGTCTGCCAGCTGAACCAGTGCATGGACATGTACTTTAGTGGAGAACGGATCCATGGCTGGAATTGTCCTAATTGTAAAACCAAAAGAGATGCCATTAAGAAGCTGGATATATCTAAACTGCCACCTGTGATGGTGGTTCATCTGAAGCGGTAAGTGATGCTAACCGCCCAACTATCCTGCGCTTGTTAATATTCTGTTTAATCCCACATAGGTTCTATGCGGACCCCAGTAATTCCGGCGCCTACATGAAAAAGCAAAATTACCTGCGCTTCCCGCTGGAGAACCTGGACATGAATCCCTACATAGCACGGGCGGAATCGCGGGCGGTTACGCCCAAGACCTACCAGTTGTACGCCGTGTCCAACCACTACGGCACTATGGAAGGCGGCCACTATACGGCCTTTTGCAAGAGCGCCAACTACGGAAAGTGGTTCAAGTTCGACGATCAGGTCGTCTCAGCGCTGGACTCCTCGAACGTTGTTTCCAGCGCTGCCTACATTCTCTTCTACACCTGGCTGCCTCCTATGCAGGTGTCACTGTAGACGCTTCGCACTGTTTTGATTCGGTTTTGCTTCTTCGTTTCAATTGTTTGTTGTTTTCTCTCATTTTAAAGCTTTTAAGGTCTAGTCGCCACCTTTTATCATTTACAAATTACCGCTTAACTGTTAGCTGCTATTTAAGAGGATAATCGCTTGTTTGTTGTTGTCTAGGCTCTTAGGCCGCTGGAAAGTATTACGCATGGGGCGTATTTTCAATGGGTACGGGCTGCATTCACTAAAACCGAGAACTTCAAGTGCATTACCAGTGTAACAAAGAGAAGATCGCATATACGCTTGTGTATGTGGGACTATAGTTTATTGTATTTTGCAATTATATTTTTAAACCAAATAAACGAAATTAAATTTCTGATACAATATTTAAGCACTCACTTCATAATGTAAAAATTTTCAGTAAGCAAATTTGAAGAGCGTTGATTGTACATGTTAATATGATTTTTAGCTAATTCTTTAACGTAAATTATATAATTCCTATTATTTTACCATTGCAAAGAAATATTAAATTTAACTAGTTTTCGCGCTGAAAATTTAAATCGGCGATATCCGATAAGAAAATATATTTATTTTAGATTGACGGCCACACTGGATAGCGCCCCCGCCATTTACCAAATGTAGTGTTGTTAACTCTAGCTTTTAATAAATGACTAGTTGATTTAACATTTTAATAAGATGTCTTTATATTATTGTTATATATTACATATACTTATTTTCCAAAATGGTAAATAATTAGAATTAAAACCTATTTAAAAGAGATAACCACTTACAAATTACCAAAAAACAGGTAGTTGTAGGTTCCTGCAATCATATAGTCAAATCTGGCTAGTAGACAGCTAAATCGGCAGCACCGACCACGTATTTGATTGGATTATTTGATAGTCAACGCCAAATCACGGCACTGCAGCCGCAACTAAGGAGAATGCCAACTGTTTAGGATCGTGCATAAAGTCCGACCCAACCGAACCGCAAGTCACACGCTTCCCAAAACCGCCATCTGCCCGCCATGAATCTGCCGGAACGCAGCCGCTTTGTGATCTACGCCGTCGGCATCTTCGTATGCTACTTCTTGTACGGAATTGTCCAGGAGAAGTTGACTCGGGGCCGCTACGGTGAGGAGGTCCAGACAGACGGATCCGTGGGCGAACGCTTTACCTACGCCTTGGCCCTTGTTTGGGTGCAGTGCCTCTGCAACTATGTGTTTGCCAAGGGTAAGGATTACGTGGACTGCCAACGAATCACTTCTGATCTGTGGTCTTCTAGTGCTCCTAACCATTAGGCCGCAAAAGGAAGACACTACCAATGCGGGATCCTACGTGGCCTGCTCGCTGACGTATCTGCTGGCCATGGTTTCCACCAATATGGCCATGCGCTGGGTTCCCTATCCCACTGCTGTAGTGGGTAAATCCGCCAAACCCATCCCCGTTTTGATCCTGGGCGTGCTGATTGGTCGTAAATCCTACAGCTTGACGCGCTACGCCTGCGTACTTACCATTGTCCTGGGCGTTATCCTGTTTATGTACAAGGAAGGCAAGGTGTCCAATTTGCCGGCTGAGACCACGCTACTCGGCGAGGTGCTGCTCTTCCTCAGCCTCTCAATGGACGGATTGACTGGAGCTGTTCAGGAGCGCATCCGAGCGGCCAGTGCGCCCTCGGGTCAGCAGATGATGAGGGCCATGAATTTCTGGAGCACCCTGATGTTAGGCGTTGCCATGGTATTTACAGGTGAGTGTTAAAAATACTGTTTTATACTGTATTATATACATAAGTTAAATATTTTGCCTTAGACTTTCACTGTAAGCTTCTTTATCAAACTTACATATACGAATATTAAGTTTTTACAAATGTCATAGAGAGCATTACAAATTATGGTTCCCCTTTTTCAGGTGAGGCCAAGGAGTTCTTGTACTTCACCATCCGCCATCCCGAGGCGTGGACCCATTTGTCGCTGATAGCTGTTTGCGGCGTGCTCGGTCAGTTCTTCATCTTTCTAATGGTGGCCTGCTTTGGACCGCTGGCCTGCTCCGTGGTTACGACAACGCGAAAGTTCTTTACCGTCCTGTGCTCTGTTCTGCTGTTCGGAAACGTCCTGATTGCCCGCCAGTGGCTTGGAGCTGTCCTGGTATTCGCTGCCCTTTTTGTGGACATGCTGTACGGCAAGAAGGCACCACTGGCTTCGGCCAAAAAGCCTCCAGTTGAGGGAAAGCTATCCGAGGAGAATAAGAAGCTGACTTCGTAGAATTTAATAGATGATTGCATAGCCTTATGTACATACATATGCACATACACATATTTAGAAGACAAAGCTTTAGGCTCGAGCGGCTGCAGCGCCGAAGTTTCCCCATTTCCTAGAACTGCTTATCGTACAAAGAATTCTATCTATAGCGAACACAGCATTCGATACTTGATCTGCAACCCATTAACAGTCGTTTTAGGTAATTAAATTATTGATATCTATTAGAAAAGGAACAAATATTGTGCAAAAATTTACACCAGACCTGATGGTCTCTAACTTACAGGATCATTCAATCATGTAATGCTACAATTTATAATTAAAACGTGCTCTTTTATTAAAGGTTTGTTTTTATTTATTTGAAACCGGGTATAAAGTATAGAATGTGTTGTTCTGACAAAGGCAGTTTATGTCCTGGTTTTTTTTTTATAAATATTTCTAATGCCTCTTACTTAAATTTCGAGCGCTTACATCAAAGTTGCCACCTTACACAAAATCTGAACTATTATGTTTCCAGACAAAAGCGAAACGCTATAAAACTCAAATTAATAGATTAAATATTAATTTGCCGTTATGGTCAAATAAAACTACAAATTTAGTTAGCTACTATATGAACATAAATGCAATAAATAAAAAAGTACACAATATTGTTGTATCGATACCTCAAGGAACCAATTGGCAACAATCGATAGAAGCACTTAGTCGGCCCTGGCAACTCTAGTTTATTGCCGTAGCCGTTGCAGATACGGTCGAAATTTTCAGAATGTTTTTTAAATATATAAATCCAGCGTGCGCCATGCTTATTATACAATAAAGTAAACGGATCAAAAATTGGCGAAAAATAAAAAAAACGCGAGCTTTGAGTTTCGGAACGGAAGGAAACGCAATCGCGCAATTAACCGAAAGTTGCAAAAAGGATATGCCCTGAAGTAGCGGGAAAATGCAATAAAAATTGCAAAGAAAAGCAATAGAAATGCAAAAATTGTGAATTTTTATTGAACGAGTGCACTGTGACGTGTGATTAAAAAGAATAACAAAATTTGCTCGTTTGCATAAATCAAATAAAATATTTTCTTATTGGATGAGTCGCACTCTAGTTGTTGTTGCTGCTGCCGCTGCCAGCTGTTTCACTGTGTATTTGTTTTTGCCCTGGTGACGTCCGTGCGCGTGTGTGTGTGAGTGTCTTTTAGCTTTGGCTTAATTTTAGCAACTAAATTCGATTGAAAGTGAGTGTGGGTCGCAGCGACGCGAATAAAAGCGAAGACAAAGGCGGCAAAGTAAGTGAATTGTGTATTTATAATCGAGATATGTAAGGTGTAATTTCAAAATTGTTCAATGTAAATGTGCTCTCATGCTAACATGTTGAAGTGGGAGTGAAAGCACAACAAACAACCCCAAATTGCGGTCTTACTATCTCTTTTCCCCCTGTGGCGTGGAAGTGGCTGGTCATATGTACCGTTCGCCGGTTGTTGTTTCCTCTCTCTCCCTCTTGAAATAACGGTTAAATAGAAGCCGGCAAAATGCATTATGTAAAGTTTTAACTTGTGCCCCAATTTAATGTCATACTCCCACTTATCAGCGTGTCGTCAGACGGAATAATTGTGAAAAAGTGATTTATGCTTGCGATTCGCTGTCTCGCTCTTCTGCAGATAGCGAAATTAAGCGCCTCCAGCCCCTCTTATCGCCCGCACCAGTTCAACAATAAAATAATGACTGTCGGGCAAAACAAAGAGCACATGCATAAATAATACAGGCAGGCCACTGGGCAAAAACAAACACACACATTGCAATTCAGATGCGACATTCACACTGATAACGTGACGTCGGACAGTACGAGTGCTGGGGGAGGAGAACAATTACAAATCATTCCGTGCTATCTGAAAATGATTGTTTGACATGGTGGTAATGAACACTGAACATCACGTGTGTTTCATTATTTGATGATAGTAATAGTAGTATTCATGTTTGAAAAGTTACATATGTATCTTTTACAGTCAGATGTTCTTAAGCAAAGTGGTATTGCTACTATTACTACGTATGTACATGTATTTTGCGTAAATAAGTGGGACAACCTTATCATCTAAGAAAACATATGTAGTTTATATGACACATTTTTATTACGTAAATTTTACTACTACCATTAACTACTTTGGTACAACGTTAATCTTACATGCATATGTATGTAGGTTATTTTAATAATTGCACATTTGAATCTGTATTGGGGACTACCCATGGAACAATTCCACTATTCTTTGATATTCCACAGCTAAATAAAACCTTGAGAAGCCAATGACCTCCTACAAAGATTCAGCATATTTTCCCTTTGACCCCTACAGACATAATCACTCTTACTTTTCTGGCCTCTCAATCGTAACGGCTCACCTGAGGCCAATAAACGCTCCGGACATATTCGAGAATAAAAGCAAAGCAAATTTAGCGGGCAATAGTTAGAGAATCAATCCTTTGGACAGTATTTATAAACACCCTTTCCTGTCTGCTTTTCTTAATTCATTTGTTGAGTTCGTGTGTGCCCAAATGTCTGCCCCAGGAACATCGCTCACCAATTCACCCATCAACCACCCACCATCCATGATGTCATTCACTGCGGGCCATCGAGTCACATGTTTCGATTTGGATGTGCGCCCAAACGAAAGGCGAAATAACGAAAATTAAGAACATTTCCTTTGTAGTGAGGAAAAGCTTAGCTATTTCTTCTCTTTAGACGCAAATCGCGTAAAGTTCTTCGCCAAGCAAAACGTAAAAATTGTTAGGATATGTGCTGTTGAAAATAACGATAGACGGACGGACTGTGAGTAGGTGTTTATGCACTGAGAAAAAATTGTCTTATAATATTTTCACAACAAATAATCCACGTTGCATAGTGAGTAACAATTAATTGTTTAAATTGATCAAGTAGTCGCAGATTGACATAAATAAGTTTAAAACTCCTTCCCATATACTTTTCTCAGTGTATGCTTTATAGGAGCACTACAACAGTAAGTTGGCACTTTGTTAATAATGTTTTTAATTTCATTGACAGTGCAATAAAGTTCTGTTTACTGTTTGCTTTTAATTTTTCCGCTGGTTGAGTTTCAAATCAATTTTAATTGGCATTGATTTGAGATTGGCGTTTTACCTAATCGGAGAACAAAGAACCTCTTTATTGCCTTTGGCATAGTGCGAATTAATGCATAAAAATTATAAATAAGTTAGGGAACATCATGAAAGCTTAAACTTTTGATCATTCCTACTTCCTGCTGAATTCAATTTTGGGGTAAATCCTAACTATATTGGGCTGCTGCAGCTATATTCATTCCTTCATGATGATGGTTGAATACCATATGCATGTGAAATGGAACTCTATCAATTTACCATCATTAGATTCACCATTGTGGTTTTCATGCGTACAAGAAAAAGCTATTGAGATAAGGAGGTACATATGTATGTACATACATATATAAAGTACTTTATAAGGAATAAATTCCCTTTATGACTTGGGGGCTTTTCAATATCACTTTATTGAATATGAACTCTTGATTACCATTTATTAGGTCATCCCATCCATTTGCATATCTGTTTTGTTTTTATCAATTCATCACATTCTTGTGCAATTCCACGACAGAAGTCAGATTAAGTCCTATTTCATCACTTTGACACAATGTGCGACTGAGTCGCTAGATGATTCCATTGGACTTTTGTTTTTTCATCCTCCCAATTGTCAAAATCCTCCGCCCACAATTGTCCATCTGCTTTCAATTAGCAGACATGCACCACATGCCCCTCCCCCCTCCAATGGGGGGCGGTGCGCTCACGTGTCGCCAACAGCTGATGGCGGAGCTTTCTCTGGTGTCGTGTACGCGATTTCTGGCACTTTCTAGGAGCACCGCTCTTGTTCTCTTTATTATGCAGGCCTATCCTTCTCTCCATTTATCCGGTACTTTTAGGGACATGTATTTTCTTGCTCCCACATGGGTTTTGTTTACAAACAATACCCACAGAGATATATAAATCTAATTCTATAAACGTATTAAATGTCTTTTAAAATGTCCAGAAAATTTCATTTGCAAACACTGATGCCCAAAGAGGGAAAAGTGTAGTTGGGACTTTCATTTTATCTGCAATTTTATGAATTAAATATACTGCAGAGCTCTCTCGCTCTCCTTATCTCCGATGCTACTTATTGCACGGCCGCTTTTGCTCTCTCACACTCTCTCACTGCATTTGGTTGCAGTGGTGGTGGTGGTGGCCACTCGTTTCAGCCACTTCTTCTCGCTGACTTCTGAATTCTGACTTCGGATTCGGTTTATTTTGGTGCTGCATTCGTTTTGGCCGCGTTTCGTTTTAGCTTTCGGGTCCTCTTGTTGTTGTTTTGCCAATTTCGCTTTTGGCAGTTGCATAAAGTGAAACAAACGAGAAATAAATTCCGCAGCAGGTCGGCCGCTCTGATTCTCTTAGTCTGCCGCTCTCTTCGCGTCTCTTTGTTTTTATTATTTTGTTCCAAGTGCTCAGTCGAGATGTGTTAGCAGCGCGTTCTAAATGCTATTTTTTATTGGTGCTGTTTTAGTGTTTCGGTGTTAATTTGTCGGGCATAAAAAGAGGTGCAGAAAATCAATAAAATATTATAAAACATTTCGAAACACGCAAAGTCACGAGTTTGTCAATTCCCACTGACCATCTGTACAAGTGGCGTATGAGCAATATATGTATATCGCATGTTTGGTTGTGCGTGTTATGCAAACGTTTTTCGGCAAAGCAGCTGAAAAATCAAGTTAACATAATACAACAAAACGATACATAATACAATAAATACTAAATTAAATAAATACTTACATCGTAATGGTTCTACTTAAAGTGAAAGTGTTTATAATTCACTATTTCTATCTAAACTGCTGAGGCAAAGCAATTTATATAAACATTACTAAGGTAAATGTAAAATCCTGATCTTTATCTTTGTTAACGTAAATATCCCAAAATCCAAGGGTTGAAATAAGTTAATTGAAAAACGTAATTGTGCTCAGAGTATATAACAAAGTAGGAGATTTTTCGTAAATTACTTAAATATTGTTTACTTTTGTGTAGGCCGCTGACTTTAGTCGCAGTTCAATAAATGATATATGCAACTTACCGTCAAATGAAGCTGTCGAGCTTTTTATTGTTGTGCCTAGCATTGGCGGCAATCAAAAATTCCTCTTGATGCTCGGAAATTAGTCACATAGATGATGTCTCATCTGAGTAAACAATTTCGTTTTTTGCGACATTTTGGAAATGCCAAACAGGTTCAATTAAGGAAATATAAACAAAAGATAAAAGAAATATTAAATGCTTGGCTGCCGTTTTTAATTCTGCGCAGCCAGGCAATCAACCAAATATATCACACATACGCCACGTTGCCGCGTGGCGCTGAGTCAGCTGTTCACCCCCACCGCTTTTCCTATATATTTCTGCAGTTGAATGACTTGTGTGGCACACTTTTCAGGAATTCGTTCATGCACTTTTCGAGATTTTCAATTATGATTTCCGCAAAGAGAGAGAGAAAGAGCGTAGCCACTTTGCACATTATGCAGTCTGCTTAGAGGCGCCAAGAAAGCTATGTTAAAGTAAACTCGCGTGCAATGAGCTGGCAAAGTCAACTTTTCGACTGCCTCTGACCACTGCACAGTGGGCTGAACTCAGATTGCCAAGTAAAATAAACCAACAGCTAGATAACTAACTCGTGCATTGAGATGGTGTTGAAATACCTAATCCAAAGCCCTCCCAATAACCAACGTGGCGTATTAGTAATTAGTAATGAACATGAGCTGTAGCTCAGTTGGTTACGAACCAACTTCATTCATTTAAATTCGTTCATGTAAAGTCCATATACAATTTTTTACGATACATCAGATGCATCATATATTATATTAATAACTTACCCCCTTAATGGCATATGTTAGGGTATTTTTCTGGTTGTATTCGAGAAATCCTCTTTTTATCTAATTTTTGCCCATGTATTTTTAAGAACTCAGGAAAATTTTTTTTTATATACCCCCCACAGGGATTAATATAATCTCATTCTCTAATGACTTTAATTTCAGTGAGTTTAAGTTTTTTTTGTCAAAAGTACAATACAATTAGACCACCTGTGCGCATTATTGATTTCATTTTCTCACACTTCATTGCAGCTCCTGCCGAGGCCGACGAGGAAGCATCAGCTACAGGATGCAGAGCAGTGCCGGCGGAGCGTCGGGGGGGAGCAACTACGAGGACGTAGCCGCCGCTCGGCGAGGCCGCTTCCGAGTAACCTCCTCCACGCCACAGGGTCCGCCCGAAACGACGCTCGGCCGCTTCCGTCTCATGCCCACATGTAAGTTGCTTTAGTTCGTTTGCCTTTAAATTAGGAGTTTATACATACTTAATAGGTTTATCTAAAACTCTTCGCTTTACTTGGCTCTAATTTGGGTTATTAGTCATTACAGCTACATGTCTAGTGCTGAAAAATGTCTAGTGCAGAATACTGACCCCTTCTTTCTCCATTGCAGCTAATTATGGCGCCATTTCGCCAATCCTCCAGCGGGGTCGCTTCGCCGTGATTCCCGAAGAGCCCCAAGCCGGCTCCCCCGCATTGGGAACTCCTCCGCCGGGCAGCCGAACAGCGCGTTCTCCATCGCCCGAGTGGGACTTCGACATTGAGCAGGTGAGTGGCTAATATGGATTGATCAAACAGCAGCTATGGTGTTTTCATCGAGAAAACCTATTTTTGAGAGCATTTAAAGTGTATTTGTTGCGTCCCTGGCCCTATTTTAAATGGACCAAGTGAAGTTCGTGAATGTGCGGAACTTCAGCGACTCCGATTTCGAGTACTTTGCTGTTTCTGGTGGCGTCATTTTGTGCTTCTAGGTGGCCTCAGTGCATTGCGCCATTTTTATTGATTTTTGTTGGCTTGGCCGAAGTTTCGAAGAGTTTGGGTTGGCTCCGCAAGTGTAAAAGGCAAGTCAAGGCAACTAATTCGGATATTTCGGATTATTTATGGGACATAAATTCGAATTCTAGCATTATGATGGAAATAGGAATATGCTAATTAGGGTTCGATGATTTTGTTGGGTTAGGCTAGATAAAGCTATATTTTTTATAGTAAACTGTTCACATTTTCAATTTTTGGTCACACCAAAGAGCGTAGTAGTTTTCGCAATTCAAGCTCTGCGCCTTTTTGGCGCCCAAATTGGTGGTACATGACCCAAGCTGCTTGTTACAAACCACACGCTCCGATCTGGCAACGTGTTGGTTCATCAGTATGACCGTAGCCGGAAAGTGCAAAGCGTATTTCATTTAAAATAACTTCTCTTTAACTATTGGTTTATATTAGAGTGAATTTTTGGCTCGTAATACGGGTTGGAATGTAAATCGTAAATCAGTTGCAATAATTTCAATCATTTTACAAATATCCAGTTATCGAAAATACTAAATCTACTTCTATAAACCGCACTCCCATTCCAACAACATTGGGAAAAGATCTGTAGCGATAACGATAGGCACAGAGTAAGACCTTTTCTGCGGGATTTCTCCCCCGATGACGATGACAATAATCGTGAGTTTGGTTGCGAACTCTGCTTGGTGAAAACGCAGCGGATTACGAGGTTGGAAAAAACTTTTTGATTCGCGTTAAAAAACGGCAGTGCAGTGAAAAACAATCAAAATTAAATGTTAATAACTAATCACTAATTTATTATAAATAAATTGATTGAGAGTAATTTCGAGTGTGGTGTCAGGATAGCGTATCCACACCAGTAAGTGGCTCGGCAATATTATTTTTTTGTGATAAGCTGCGTGAACAGCTTTTAATTGTGCGCGAATGGAATGCAGAAATTGCATTGACAACAGCAACGACGCACAATCGATCTTTGTTCTTTTGAATGCGCAAATGAATTGTGAAACTTCTTCCTTGTTTCACAAAACAATAGCTCTAATCGCTGTTCCTTCCCATGCATAAATATGTACATCTACATGTTCATCTGTACATCCATATAAAAAATCAATAATCGGCGATCAGCTGTTACGCATACAAACAAACACATGGCGTCGCCTGCTGCTGCTGGAAAGAGCAACCAAAACGTTTTGGAAATTTTCCACGGACAAATACTTTTATTTGCCCAGATTCGCTATTTCCTTGTTTTGTGCCAGTTTCTGTCTGTGCCTCGCGCAGTAATGAAATTGATTCTTAATAAAAAGTTGCAAATACGTCCTGCTCTTTTGCTCCTCTTCTTGCCCCTTCCATTGTCCGATCAGCTTCGGTGCGTGTTCCAATTGGAAAGTCGAGTACAAAGTGGAAGCGCGCGCCCGAATAAATTTTCCTTTTTATTTTTTATGGCTCGCATTCTTTTCTTTTATTAAGATCGATTCGGTTGTTGTTGCTGTTGTTTTCGTGCTTGTGATTTATTTGGTGTTGAACAAAATGGCTGATAATTAGCCGAGTGAAATGAGTGGTGTAATCTAATCTAAAAATTCAACACCTCGAAAGTGTTTGGACATCCAGTGAAAAGTAGTCATTATAATTTCGCCCTAATCTCTGAATACGTGTACATATATACATATGTACATATAATGCGCCAACACAACCAGCTAATTCGTTACGTCTCTTCTTATTTACAATAATATTTTAGCGCAGCTAAATGCCTAATCGCAAAATTGTTTACAAAAGTTCTGTTTTCCACCCGTTCAGGTGAACGTGAATGTGTAAAGTGTAAATGTGTAATTGTGGAAATGTGTAAATGTGTACGTGAGTGCGGATGTGTATGTGCTCCTGTGTCTGTGAGCCTGTCAAATTAATTTTTAACCGAAATTCGACGATTGTGATTCTGCAATCTGCAATCGAATCAAAAACACATCCAATTACTGATACTGATTAATAAACACAAAAGGTGGGTGCCAGTTCTTTCTATAATTATCAAAAACATGATTTATTTCAGTGCCTTAATTTCTTTTTGTGTTGATATGAGCGCGTTTGACGTTTGATTTTCCCCAAATCTTTTCCATCTGCCTTTTGTGTCGGTGACTAAGTTGAGTGGGTGGGAAATTCCCCAGTTCGCGGCGACGCTGGAAAATACCCAAAATCGCGGACACTTTGGATTTCATAGTTAGATTTTTGAAACTTAGATGTTGTTTTTGTATTTCGAGCGTTCAGGTATTTTAGAACAATTTAATTTACATTTTTATGTTTGGTGGAATAAAAAGAATAATAATATATGTATCTTTCCAAAGCTTAGTATGTTGTTTTGGGAAATTTTTCTTCAACCAATTTAGTTTTTGAAATTAAAATCGTAAGTCGATAGCGACATTGTGATAATAATATTACACAGAACTTTAAAACAAAATCAAGAACCTTAGAAATTTATCAACATAACATATTTTGAGGTCTTACTTGAATTCTTTATACAATTTGATTGGTCGTAAAAACACGATTTGGGACATTCTTCGAGAAACTCAAGTTTTGTTGGATGTTTTAAAACTTATTTAAGTTATAAGCTATAAAACCATGAGTGCCTTTCTTATTATCACAATACCTACTACCTCTTAGACATTGACTAATTAAGCAAACACACTTCAACTGAATTCTCAGAAATTGGGGAAGATAGCTACTGAAGTTTCCAATCAGCTAGCTTCGAACTTTGATCTGCGATACAACTAATAGAACTCACAGATATTCACACTCTATGGTAATACTGAATGTTCGCACTTACAGCTGGCACGATTTGCGTGCCAATTACCTCAAAACAATAATAAATTGCACTGCCAATATACACAAACCGTATTCGAAATTCGTGTACGAATGGATATATGTATAATGGAATATCTGTAGATTATTCCTAATCACATGCACACGATACTCCGGATCAGCAGATTGGCCAGTGATCGGATCGTCGAGTTCCGTGGGATTGGATTGGTTTTTTCTGCCCTTCCTTTCGAAGTGGCTGCACTGAAACCGAAACTGTTTGTTTATCTTAGCAATTAGTTACCAATAAATGTGTGAGCAAGCGAATCGTAGGAACAGAGCGTAAATAATCAAAACTGCTGGCATTAGCAGATGGCAATTTATATCTGAAGTCTTAAGCTATTCGATCGAATTCCATATTGTTGTTTAGTTTCCGAAAATATTGGTTCTGTAATTGACTTGACTTTGTCCAATTGCTCAAGTTCTTCGAGCCCCTCAATCTTCTCTTTGGCCACCAGCTGTCCCCTTGTTTATCTTTTTTGTTTGCCAGCCCGAGTTGAACGAACCTCTTTCAATATCTTTTAGCAAGGGAACACAAAGCACCGCCATTGCTGTGCTCGAAAAACAATATTTTTGTTTAAATATTATTGTACGTATACGACACAGCGACCAACAAATATTTACTAAATGTGGTCATTTTGAAAATTGCATTGATTTTGGGGGCTGGGAATGCAACCTCAGCAGAGAAAAAGAGTATGGGCAGCAGATTTGGTTTGGAGACTAGGGAACCAAAGTCAAGATCCTCGACTATCAGATACCCGTTACTCAGCCTGTGGGAGTAGTGGGCGTGGCAAAATTGGGAAACAAACTTGCGGTAGTTGGTTGTCTCTGGAATCTGCATGTCTAGCTCAATTTTCAAGTTGTTGTAGTTCCTGAGATTTCGTTGTTCATACGGACGTTCATACGGACGGACAGACTGATGGACAGATGGTCATGGCCAAATCGGCTCGGCTAGTGATCATGATCAAAAATATATATATGGTATACAGGGTTGGAACTGCTTCCTCCTACCTGTTAGGTACTTTTGAAGGACGAGTGAAAAATGATTTCTTTATTAGACTGGAAAATTGTATGTTTAATGCTGAGAAGGTTTAGAAAATTCCTCATTTATATGTGTATATAATTGTAAAGCTTTTAAAATGTGATCACATAAAATAGACAATGTATTACATCGTTTGGAACCAAAAATGTGGGGAGCTTTAGACGGACAAGGTCACCTGACTCCAAACTGTTTTGTTGAGCACTTCAAGGGCCTGAATCTGATCATTCAATTGGGAGAGTTTACTGGACATCAAATCAAACTTGGACTCAAAGTGCTGCACCACCGCTTTGAGTTCCTCACGCAGTTTGTCCACCTCACTTGAGTCAGAATTACTTGTTGTTGGGGAGGACTCCACACTGGCAGAGATTTCCGAGGAGGAAAAATCCACACCCTCCTTTTCGGGTAAGCGATACATGCAGGCTATTCCGTGAAAGTATTCCCCCGGGAAATCCGGATCGTAGTTGTCCACTGTGTAGGCAATGCCATTGGCA
The DNA here is from genome assembly GCF_016746365.2 of Drosophila yakuba. Classification (NCBI taxonomy): domain Eukaryota; kingdom Metazoa; phylum Arthropoda; class Insecta; order Diptera; family Drosophilidae; genus Drosophila; species Drosophila yakuba. The sequence goes on from NC_052530.2 coordinate 7,661,973, forward strand.
CGGATGAGGACATCCATAATGTTTCTCAGGTTGAAGCAGTTCCAATTATTGCCATGAATGTAGAAGTGAGTTAGTTGCGTGAGTGTAGGGAACGCGGAGGGATCGATTTCCGTCAGATTATTACCGGAAATGTCCAGCTTTTGCAGATTTTGCATACCCTGCAGAGCTTCCAGCGGCAGCTCCACCTGGCCCGTATTCCGCAGCACCAGCATCTGCAGGTGTGGCGTCCGCCAGCCCTCGGGCAACTGACCCAGCCTCGGATTGTCCGCCACATCCAGGTGCCGGAGTCTGGGCACCCGGCTCAACGACGCCAGCTGAATCAGCGAGTTGTTGCGCAGCACCAAGTGCTCCAGGGCCTCCGAGGCGGGGAAGTACAGCTCCCGCACGCGATTGTCGCTCAGATCGACATTCGTCACCGATCCGTACAAATTGACACGGTCCAGCGAGCAATTGCGAACGGTCAGATTGGTGGCATTAATGTTCAGTAGAAGCACAACCAGCTCGGGGTTATGCGATAGATCCACGTACTGCATCTGGTGATGTGGTCCCCGGGATCGAAAGGCGTACTCGCCCACCTCCCGCAGTCGGTTTTTCTGCATGGCGACCGACAAGATGCCCGGATTGTGAACAAATAAATCGCTTTCAATGGTGGTCAGTTGGTTATCGGCCAGGCCCACGTGCCGCAGACTCTTCAGGTCGGCAAATACACCCTCGGGTAAATCCTCCAGGCGATTCTCAGTGAGATCCAGGTACTGCAAGTTTGCGAGATTATCAAACGCACCCGCTTGCAGTTTGCCCAGTTTGTTGCGATTCAGGAAGAGAAACTCCAAGTTTCCGGCTCCCCTGAAGGTTTTCGTGGGCAGCACTTCGATAAGATTATCGCTCAGCAGAAGGATCACTAGCTTATCCGCGCCAATGGAAAAGTTCTCCCAGTAAATGAAGCGGATGCCACAGCCTCGCATGTCCAGCTCACTGACCTCCAGAGTGTAAAATAATCGCAGGGGAAAGTTTGTGAAGGTGCAGTTCTCGAAGATCAGGGTTCGCGACTGCTCCTCATCGCCGACTTCGTAGGTGGTGCCATCCTCAGCAATCCGCACCTCCGTTGGCAGATCAAAGGTGGCCTTCTCGTCCTCTCCCGCAAACTCAAAACCCCTGCAGCTGGTTACCTTGCCCTCCGTTTGACAATGACCTTCCAAGCTGGAAACCAGCACGATTCTAGATAGATTCTCCACATCTGTATCCGCGTTCTCCTCAGCACCAGTTGTGGCCGTCAATGAGATCAGCAAACAGCTCCAGAGGAACGGCAGACAATTCCGGACGTACATTTGGCGTGCTCCACGATTCACGTTCGACCTGAAACTGATTCCAAACGATGACCGCCAAACGCCTGGCCAGATAAGCCCTGCTATAATGCTCAAATAACGATCATCAGTTCTATATAATTTCCAGCCCATTCTATTCATGGTGTTTTGATTTTGCGAAAAAAATATGGTTCATCTGAGGCGAGTACAGTTCGTTTCGAAAGTGTAAGTCAGAGAATTTTAGGCAATCGAAATGGCAACGAATTTCTCAAATGGTTAGAAATATGGCTTACTTTTTAAATTCTGATCAGTGGAAACCAAGAGCAAACATGTAATTTGTTGGTAATTCAAGAATTTTCAAGAAATATAGAGCTTTAAAAATCGCTGTAAATGCGATACTGCTGACTACGTAACAGACTTAATTAGAATTATTCGTTAGAGAGCTAAAATATTAGAAATATCTATTGAAAGGAAAATAACGTCTATTGCTGTATGTGAGATAGGAAAATCGGGTTGGTTTTGTAGTCACCATTATTTTGACACTTGTTTGTGCTCTCCATTTATTATTCATTATTTCTGCTGCCCCATGGAGTTCTCGCTCTGTTGCTTCCATTCGAAATCCCGGCGAGACTCACTAAGTTCGAACAAAACATTGTACAATATCTGCGGAGCAGTTCCAACCAGCAGTTCCCTGTGTTGCCTTATCATGAAGTGTTTACTCGGCGATTTGCTGAACAAAAGGTGGAAATCTCTTGGCTGCTGATAGTGGACATGAGACACTCGCCCAGTGCTGGCCATATCGAAAACACCCTTATGTAAGGGTATTTTCACGGGCCTAAATGGCTTTTACCATCGAAATTGGGCGAAGTGATTCTTAAAATACGTGCAACTTACACATCACCCATCTAACATTTGACTGCCTTGCGCTGAATATTTTTGCTGATTATTGCGCGAATGACTCAATATTTATCAAGCAAACTATTTAGTGGAGGGCATTTGAGTTTCGGCTCGATAAGAGCACCCGAGCTTCCGTTAACTGCTTGTCGTTTTTATTCTTTTTTTTTTTATAATTTTTTGTTGTTTTTAAGCAATCATTTGCTTTGGCAATCGTTTGGCATGGGTTCAGCGATGAGCAGCAAGAATGGATGCCACCCTTGCACGAAAACATCCATAAATTATCCAACCCAGAACTTTCGCCTGCCTGCCGCAGCGACTGCGAAGTGGTGACATGTCAGTGGAAAAATGTGTAAAATATTTAGCCAATATATCGACGTGCGAGCGGGTTGAGAACACGTTCAACCTGCTTTCAGTCGCTCAATTAGCCAGTTGCAGCTTAGCGGGCGAAAACAAAAAGATTGTGACAGGCAAAGCCTTATTAATTTGTATGCAAACAAATTTATTCGCTTGTTGAAATGTAAAAAACGAATTTTCCATTCGATTTTGGTGGGATTTGCTGGGCTTTGGCCTGGCAAACAATTTGAATATCGATGTCCAATTTTTCCACTTTACGTATTACAATTGAGCCGCCTATTTGCACTGCGCTTATTATGAGCCAATGGTTTCTAAATTACGCGACTCGAGACTGCTTTTGTTCTTTCCAGGGCATTTGCTATAGCCATATCTACATATATCTATTGTAGCTCAATTGAAACGGCATGACTTCGTTTAGCGATACACTTTTTCGTCTGTGCCCCCTTTGTTGAATTCAATTTGCCGCAATTACTTTGCATACAAGCCGCAAGAGTGAGAATTACCAGCAGAATTTGTTCAGCTTTTCTGCCGCCAAGAGACTTTGCCCCGCCGTCTGTACTTCATTCAAATCAAATTCCCCCAATAGTTTAGCAGTGTAAACAAATGCGATACAGAAATATATAAATCAGCATACTCGTACAGCCGCACTTTTTGCCTCTATTGTGGGTGATTTTATATGGCGCCTTCGGTTTATGGCACTTGATTTATTTCATTAGGTTTATTGGTCATTCGAACACTAAATGTTCAGGATATGCAAAGGTTGTTCCACCCATCTGACTGCACCGATGACGAAATCGGTAATGATATAACTGGAAAATGAGCTAACTGCCTTTACAACAGGCGAGCTTACTTCCAAGTGGTCTTTTTGTATTTGTTTTAAGGCGGAAATGCTTTAAATTACTAGAGCTTTAGTAATATGCAGTTCAAAAAAATGAGGATATTTTTATACCCGTTACTCGTAGAGTAAAAGGGTATACTAGATTCGTTGAAAAGTATGTAACAGGCAGAAGGAAGCGTTTCCGACCATATAAAGTATATATATTCTTGATCAGGATCAATAGCCGAGTCGATTTGGCCATGTCCGTCTGTCCGTCCGTCTGTCCGTCTGTCCGTCTGTCCGTCTGTCCGTATGAACGTCGAGATCTCAGGAACTACAAAAGCTAGAAAGTTGAGATCAAGTATACAGACTCCAGGGACATAGACGCAGCGCAAGTTTGTCGATTCAGGTTGCCACGCCCACTCTAACGCCCACAAACCGCCCAAAACTGCGACGCCCACACTTTTGAAAAATGTTTTAATTTTTTTTCATTTTTGTATTGGTCTTGTAAATTTCTATCGATTTGCAAAAAAACTTTTTGCCACGCCCACTCTAACGCCCACAAACCGCCCAAAACTGTCACGCCCACACTTTTGAAAAATGTTTTAATATTTCTTCATTTTTGTATTGGTCTTGAAAATTTCTATCGATTTGCAAAAAAACTTTTTGCCACGCCCACTTTAACGCCCACAAACCGCCCAAAGCTGCCACGCCCACACTTTTGAAAAATGTTTTAATTTTTTTTCATTTTTGTATTGGTCTTGAAAATTTCTATCTATTTGCCAAAAAACTTTTGGCCACGCCCACTCTAACGCCCACAAACCGCCAAAAACTGTCCTTCGCACTTACACTAGCTGAGTAACGGGTATCAGATAGTCGGGGAACTCGACTATAGCGTTCTCTCTTGTTATATTACCTATTTAGGCTGTGAAACAAGTCAGTCGGCAGATGAATTGTAATCCGCTTTCATGATTCTATTTATTGCTTAATTAAATGCAGCATACGGGGAAGTACATTATACGCTTTGAAGATAAGGTATCTGATTCAGAAAATATAGATTGCAACCTAAGATAGTGAAAGATGACCCCTTCAAATCAACACCATATGCACCACATCTAAACCTTCTCCCATCAGAAGATGACAGTCCGAGCTAACTGCTAAATGCTTGTAGACAACTCCTATGATTATCAGCGACCGGCCAGACCAAACGTAGCCAGACTTGGCATACTCTTGCAATGGGAGTGCTCCGTCCACAGACAGCACCCATGCCATATCAACCATAGCAGCTGGCACAACTGGGCCATAAACTATAACTACGAGTATAAGTATATACTATATAGCCTCGCAATCCGCCGAGAGAGCCGTGTTATGAAGTGCGGATCGAGAGATCGTGCTTATCGGCGGGTATTATGCCAAAACCGTGATAATGTTCTCCACCGGAGCGCAGAAGCAACAACAATGCAAATATATTCATTGAGGGGAACAATAAAATTTTATTGACCACAAATCGAACCAGATTGTGGAGTGGGTCGGCACAAAAACAAACAGGCAAGCAAACAAACGAACACCTAAAGACCTGTTTCGGCTTTTTTGGGGTGGTTCTTGAAGGCCGCGTTCTGGTTTTGTATTAAAGTGCCCCCCAAGCTAGCTTTAGGCTCAGTCTTCTTAAGCCAAGATGCGGATGCTAAACTATCTGAACTATATTTGTATCGCAGTGATTGGTTTCGCGACCTGTGAGGTTTCGCGACAAAAGCTTGAGGAAATTGCAATTGAGAGTTTGGATTGCCGCGAAAATACGTGCACGAATTTGAAATACCCTTTGGCTGCAGAAGTGGCCTACTTCTCAGAAAAAGTGACTAAACATTTGAGGAACTACGAATCTCTCATTCTTCATAGTTCCCATTTGGCCAATTTGCCGAGAAAACTCTTTCTAAAACTTCCTCAACTTGTGGCATTCCATGTATTGGAGTGCGAGCTTCAACAAGTTGATCGAGAATGTTTTGAGGGTGCCAAAAACTTGAGAAGATTGAATTTTGGGGGGAAATGCCCTCCGAGTTCTGGATAGCAACACTTTTGAATTGGCCACCCAACTGGAGGAACTCAACTTATCAGACAATCAAATAGAGGATCTGCCCACCACCATATTTCGGCCCCTAAAGAACCTTCAAAGGATCAACTTATCTAACAATCGGTTGATGACTATATCCCAGTACATCTTCTCACAACTAGGATCTCTTAATTCCATAAATCTGGACAGTAATCAGTTGAGTGAACTGCCTGACGAACTTTTCAGAGATCAGCGAAAACATTTGTCAGATTTTTCAGCCAGAAACAATCAACTCGAGCGGATTCCTTTTAATATGTTTAGTAAGATTGCTCATCTCTCGCTCTCATTCAATCGCCAACTCAGAAGTCTTCATCTATCAGCTGAAATCAATGAGCTGGAGGCCACCAATTGTGGTCTCGAATCAGTGAAGTTGGATGGACGGGTGGTTGGTGTCCAACTGGAGACTAACCTGAATCTGAATGAGTTGAAGATTTCCCAGCCCCAGGATCTCGAGCATCTCTACTCTGTACAAACTTGACTTCCTGTCGAAGGCCACTAAACTAGTTGACTTGGATGTAACGGGCATTGTAAATCTTGCGGACTTGCCAAAAATTACCTCAGCCAAGGGATTGGAAAGATTGAGCTTTACCTACGACAACTTGACTTCGGATCACATGGAGATGCTGCCGCATCTGAAGGATCTCAACTATTTGGAGATCAGCCACGAAGAGGGAAGGGAGATCTTTATTAAGGATCTGGACGAGGACTTCTTTGTTGAGGAATCGGAACTTAACTGCGGTCAGTTGGCGGATCTGTTGGAGTTCGAACTGCCCAAGGATACAGCCATCTTGGAAGATCGACTAGTTGGAGATCCTCGGGGGCCAATGAGATGTGGAATGTCATAGAGTTTAAGGTTTTCAAGGGAAAATAGTTTTAAATGCGCAGTTAATTATGAAAAAAGTATATAACTGCGTAAATCTTTTATAAAAAGGAAAATGGTTCAATTTGCCATTTCTTTGTTTGACTTATATTTTCATACAACTACAACCACTTGCCACTACTTAAGGGACAATAGAACAAGTACTCATAATTCATCTTCATTAAAATTAATTAAAAAGTGTAAATTCTGCATACTGTTTACAAATCATTAATCAGCGCCTTACAAAAAGAGATATTTTTGCTTTAACTTTTACGCCTGTCTTTGCAATTGTTTTCGGTTTACAGGCATTGCAACCATTGTTTAAAACCGATTTGTCAATTCACAAACACTTGTGATCGCTGATCTCGAACTTCAATAGCTGGTTTAGCGTTTTTTAATTGGTGTCAGTGGAGCGCACAGATCTTGTCATCTGCGATCTGCGATCTATGATCAGCGGTCAGCGATCATCGATTAGCGATCACTCGATTGGCCACCGACCAGTTTCCCAGACGAAGGTGCTTATATCTGTCTCAATTTATTAGCTCATGTTGGACTACACAGGTGCAGTGGACTACGACTATGGTGCAGAGATCGCTGGAGATCGTCATTTGAGGGATTAGTAGCGCTCCCGGTGCTCCATTTTGAGATGGGGAGCTGGATGGGTGGCGGGATTCGTGCCGGGAATTAGAGTATTGGGCACCTGAACAGGGTGCGCAGTAGTAGATTGCTTTGGATTCGCTGGAGGCAAGGGCTCCTTTGTGCTGGCCACATCGTCTACCTTGTTGTTCTCCTTGAGGATACTGGTTATGTCCAAACTGTCGGACTTGTGGTAGAAAAGGTAGGCGGAAAACATGAGGCCAACCAGGGAGAAAGTTATTAGGGACCAGCGCAAGACAGAGTTGATTTTGAGGCCCCTGAAATGAAAGTAATACAAGTTATACAATTTCTCTAAGTATTGTAGATTCCAAACTCACAGAAAAAGTGTGTATTTTACTAAGTTCGTGTAGGTCTTGTTGAGATGTACGCCCTCCTCCACCCAAAACATGGGCAGTATCAATTTGGGCAGATTCCTCATGGGTTCGATGCCCTCCACTGGCTCCATGTCCAGGTTAAACTGCAATCGCTTCGCAGCCTGAAAAGGTGTTCCAGACATCTGAGGAGAGGACAAGTAGAAAATATACGTGAGTATGCACGAATCTAAGTGGCTCCGAGTGGCTTACGAGTTCAAAGTCTATGTAGACAGCATGATCCTTTTCATTCGGATTAAGACCATCCACATCTGCAATCAGCTTTGGGTCGCCCAGATAGAAATGAGGCATTGATGCCATCAACGGACCTCCAACACAGGCCGCCAGATTCATAGTTCCCTTGGGCGGACACGTGTCCAGATCTTCGGGATCTTCGCAGAAGCAGTGAAGCCTCTCATCAGCACGTATATCCCCCAAGTCCAGGGTGTATCTCATCGACGGCATGCCGTGGTAGGACGACTTGTGCTGGTAATAGGCTCCCAGGGATCTACACAAATCCGGTGTGAATGCCCAGAGGCCATCCTCCTTCTTCAAGCCGGGTGCAAAAACCGTGGAATCAGTGCCCACGAAGGTGTTGCACTCGCCATCTGGCCAAATGTCTTGCTCCGGTTCGTCGGCGAACTTCACAACCTTTCCCAGCTTCTTGTTATTCTTCACTCCGCGACAGACTGTAAACCTCCCGGCATCCGAGTGATTCGCCTGTTATTCGATATGATTTAGTGGAACTTCAGGGGCTTAAGAAGGACTATTAGCAATATCATTTGCTCACCTGACCCATAAACGAGAACAAAAAGTGCGTCTGGTTTACTTGTTTGGCCTGCTTAACCTCTCCCGTGTAAAACACCGTGCAGAGGGCCTTTGCGGCGAATTCTTCCGAGGAGCAGTCTACGTTGATGCCCCGGAAAAACAAATCCATGAACTTGGCTTTCAGAAAGGCTTTGGCATCTGGAAACACTATGCTTAATCCCTTGGAAACCAGCTCCATCATGGCAGCCTTCTCCCTTTGAACCGAAATGCCGCCAGGCTGTAAACAAATTGTAGGGAAAAAAAATTTCAGAGTAATTTGAGCTTTGAATTACAAAACACAAAATACGCCATTCTGAAATCCATTTCTATCCCTCTTAATGGGTTAATTTCGTGGCTGCTATTTTGGGGCTGGGAATGCAATTTGCATAATTCACTTGGCTAACAATGGGCCACGTGGTCATTAGCTGGCGCCTTTGGTGCAGTTTTCCATAGCTCTGACCAGAATCTCAAAATGCTATAAAGTCGCTGATGCAGCGAATGCTAATTTTAGATTAACAATAAGATTGTAGTAATGGATAGCAAATAGGATTTGATTTTAAATGAAACTATGGAAAAATATGATTACTGAAAATATATAGCAATAAAATACCAATAAATGTGAGCAGTCTTAATTATTTATTATATTCCTACCATGCAGCTGCTCGTTTAAAAGGTTTCAGTTTGTTTCACAATTACCTGCATTATGGGATGCGGAAGGATAATCTCCTCCTCGCCCGTGAGTGGCAGCGTCTCCTTCGCGTTAAATATGAAGGTGTTCCTCATGGTGAAGCTGACCGTGTCCTCGACGACGTCATCCTCCAAATCGTACTTGTCCTTCCACTCACTCAAAGCAGGGAAAAACAGGGTTAGTTACGTGCTATCCCGCACAATCTAATATATGTTAGCAACCCACTCGAATACGAAGGGACCCACTTCCTGTAGACGTGGCTTGGCGCCTTCGGATACCTCATCCGGATTGGTAACGTTGAAGACATAGAAGTAGAAATGCAGTGGGAATGGAGTGTTGGACCAGAGTTCCCGAACATCCGATCCCGGCTTTAGGGTTACTTGCTATTTGGGGAGAGCCACTGTTAGATTAAACCCGGGGATTACTTCTTTTTCGATCCCACCTTTGAAATCATAAACTTGAGAATCTTCGGAAAGATAACCCAGCCGTAGATTATGGCAAAGACGAACATGGCTCCCGAGCCCATGAGCAGCTTCACCCGAGGTACTTGCATCTCTGGGCTATGGTTCCTTTCTTTCTCTTATTTTCTATTTGACGAAATCCTTTCAATCCGATTGCCTCCTTCGAGCTGAAGACCTGAGGCTTTCACAGTCGCGACGCAACTGAATCGCCGCGACTCTGGAGTCCGGAATCCCCTCCTCAAATTGGACGGAACGTGCGAATATTTTTCGCTCACAACTCACCCATGGCAACTTTGCGGTTGAGGAGGCGGCAGGCCGGATGGCAAAACAATCAGATAACACGGCATTACTTATAAAATCAATAATTGCATGTATTTGAGTATTATAAATTGTTTCTACTCTACGCTCTACGCTCTACGCAGATTCGGCCATAGTCGGACGCACGAATGCGGTTTAACTGGCTTTTGTTCTGGACCCTGGTCATAAAGTCGGTTGATCATGCACCTGTGGCAATCTGACTTAATTGCTCGCATAGCCCAAAATCGGATTCGGTTGAACGATCTAAGCGGTCCATTCTGGTCAGGATCGTTTTAAGCACTTAAGCTTTTGATGGCCTAAGAATATTAACGAAATCATTTCATTTGCTTTCTTTAGGGGGAGTTAAGTGAAGATCCTTAAAGGTCTTGGTTTTGCTATAAGTCGTAAGCGAATTGTAATTTGGTCTTTGGAATTGATAATAGCACACATCGTAATCCGAAATCAACTGATAAATAAGCTTTAGCTACCCTAAAATGGCAACTATCACCTACCTAAACGTTATGCACTTGGACTTGGAGAACTTATTTCTATACTATTGTAATTGAATTTCCCAAATGACTTATGACTTATGCGACACCTGGCCTATATTCCATTATTAGGTCTTGTTGCGTTTCCTTGGAAAATTCTTTCCGTAATTGCGGCAATTACATTTTCCAATTTCATGACGAACGAATGCAAGTGTTAATGGATATTCAAGAAAGGAGTGAGCCAGACTCTCAAGGATTGAATGGAACTTGGGTGAAAAGGACAAATACTATGATTCTATATTATATAAATTACAACAAATTATTTGTTGGTTAGGTCGACCAATTCTAAAAAAAAGTATCAGTTGAGTTTTGAAAAATACAGTGACACTCTTGATAATGTTCTTTATGCTACTTAAACCTCTTCCTTCAAATAACTGATTATGAATACAGTTTTTTGAGCGTAGTTTAAATATCTTGGAGGGATCACGCTATTCTGAAATATTCGTCGCCTTCTTAATCTTCTGAATATTTGTGCGGGATTTTAATAGGCCAATAAGTCTCTTTGAGTTAGATGCTCTGCCACCTTGACCGGGTAACTGGGCACGGCCACGCCCCTTCAGTTAGCTGTTTGTTGACACAAACAGAAATCGAAACTGAAACCGAGTGCAAAACATAATGCATAACAGTGGCATAAAACGAAAACAAAAACTGAAAGCAACAAGAAATCAAAAACAGAGAAACAGCTTGAACAATGGCAAAACCCAAACACGTGACTCTGCCGTCGAGTGGAATTGAGTCGAGTCGAGAAACATACATACATATACATATGTATGTATGTAGATATGTAGGACAGACAGGGCCTCTCCAGCTCGCCAGTCGAAAATGACAGAGAAAAACGAGTCGAGACGAGAGTGGAAAACGTAAGCTGAAGCGCGCTTGACAACGGCAGCCGATCGTTCAGATTCAGATACTTCAGATACGCAAAGTACATATGTCCCCAGGTTTCTGCGATTTTCTGCTGAGCAAATAGAAATTGCAATGGAAAATAAAGTGCCAGAGCAGCTAACTACTTGATTACGTTTGAGCTCGATGCGAAAGAGGAAATTCTCAATTTCGATTGCTGCCAATTGCCGATTGTTGCCCCAAATAGTTTTCGAATCGCCGAAGTGCTCAAGGGGTTAAGAGTGTAGTCAACTGGGTCTTGTCTTCAAAATACAGAACGTATCAAAGAAACCAAATCAAGGAAACATACGTGTTTTCATAATTTTCAATCCCGCTACCATTGCTTTTACCTTATTCAGTAATTGATTCTTATTGATTTGGTTGAGTGTAGCTAAAAATATTGAAATTGTCTAGTTACTTTTTATGGGTTTTTTTGATGAAGTCTTTAAATATTTCGACAGCGCGATGATCTTATCTCAAAAGTTGCAATACGGTTTACAGCAATGCAGTTTGTCTTAAGTACGTAACCTTAAATTGTTGTCTGAAAATAAGTTGACTTAACTGATGTCGTTGCTTGATTAATAATGATACTAAACTGTCAAGCTGTGCAAAAATGTTGTTCTCATGGAAAACTGCCTTAATCGTTGAAAACAACTTTAATGGGCAGTAACGTAATAATTTGATTATGATTCTAATTTAGTTTAACAACTCTCTACAAAATAGATGGTTGTTTAAGGATTACAAATCTATGAAGTACAAGCTAAACATACATGTTTGTATTTAAAACTGCCTTAATTGTTGAGAACAAGATTGATAGGCAAAAAAGAAGACTATTTAATTATGATAACCATTTAATCTGAGAACTTACTAACAGAAAAAATTCTTGAAGCATTCCAATGTGCCATGAAAGTGCCCTCCCACACACATGGCAAACTCCCTAAGTTTATGGCTCCGCAAACGAGCTCTAATTGGCGGCATCTTAAAAGTGGAAAGCTCGCAATTAGCAGGAAGCTGCAAGATCCCACGATCCTCCACCCACTTGAATCCCCCATCCCACTGGCTTCGCAATGCTAATTTGTTGGCACTTGCCACAGAGCTCATTGTTTGGAGTTGGAGTTCTTGTCTTGGGGCGGAAGTGGCTTTAACCTGGTGGGATTCCCTTTCTAAACGTCCAGCCCACTTGGTTATCACTCTCCACTCGTCACGACGATTGCAATATCAGTTATGCGCCGCCTGACAGCCTTTAATGAATCGCTCGAAGTCGATGGAAAGCAAGTGACATTTGTACTATCAGACGAGTGATGTGAATCATGTTCTGGGGAACAGGGATCACGTGAGACTGTTTTATTAGTGGATTAATTGCATAAGCCTCCAAAGAACCGAGTGACGATCATTCAATCACCTGTGGAAGTGGAGGTGCCTCGAGCACCTGGCATCCTACATCATTTACCAGCAATTACAGCCCACTCATTGTGCGGCACTCGGCACTATATACTTGTATATTCGCTCGATTGCTTGTGCACCAACCTAATTTCAAGTGCCAAAGTCAGCACGGCAAGGCACTTGGCATATTCAAATGCATTTATTCACTGCTACCGTGTATTTCAGAGAAATGCCTGATATGGTATGCAAAACGACTAAGTTTAGGAAGCAGTTGGAGATGTTAGTGTATGCCAATAAGTAAAAGTAGGATAATATAACTCTTGAACCACAGTACTCAGTATATTCATAATATTTTATTGAAAACACAGCTGTAAACTATAGAAAGCCGGCTTGTAATCGCGCAACTTATGTCATTCAGAACTGGGTGACCCCTCCACCAGCTATACAGCTATACCTAGTAAAAATGCATTTACACTTTATTTGCTGCTCGGGGGATATTCAGATGCCTAAATGACACAGAAAATTGTTTGAATGCCAATTTTGCGTTTGTTTTTCGTTTAATTATTGTCGTCGGCGCCGACTTTTCTTTGTTGCTAAAAGTTAGCTTGCGATATTTTCGCGGTTGCCTTTTAACTGCTGTTTTGTATCGCAAAATCAACCAGTTGGTTTGGCAGTGCGGTTTCTTCCATTAAACAATAATATCGATTACGTGACGAGAGTTCAATGCTTGAGTGCGATATGCCTTCGCTGTTTGCGAACAAAGTGCATAAAATGCGTTAGAAATTCGAAATGGAAATGAGCAGAAATGAGGGAAGGAGAGTCACGTATTCGCTTTCAAATCGCTTCAAATCTTTCAAAGCTTTAGTTCTAGAAGGAAATATTGTTTGATTCGGTTCCAACGCACGACTAAATAAAATTAACCACTAAAAGTCACAAGGCAGAAACGCCAGTTTGTCTGCCAAAGTCGGCCGCAGATGCAAAGATACTCAGATACAGTGGGCAGAGATACATAGATACAAAGATAAAACTGCCCGCGGGTCAAACGCTGGCTATGGCTGATAATTAATAGATACATTGCCGAGCGATCAGCTGACTGCAATTGAATCAGTTATGCAATTAAGTGCAGGGCGGAGCTTTGGGGGTCGTTTAATTGCATGCTAGTATCCATTGGATACAGATACATTGCAGTCGGTCGTGTTTCTGGATTGAGTCACAGTCAGAGGAAATAACGTGCCCGGTAATTAATGCGAATTTTCTAGCCAAGCGAAATTCCAGCGAAACGAGCGTGAAAAGTATCGAGGCATCTTCGGCTCACTACTGGCAAAATCAAAGGTTCAACTTTAAAGGTTGACTCACCAGCAAAAGTGCGTCACCATCTCCGTCAGACATCGCTGACATTAGCATATGCACGGATACCAGATACATTTGTATCTAATTGCCATTAATTGCGGTTGGTATCTATTAGATGCGTACGCCATATGCTCCATTACACAACTCGCGGTTTGGGTTGGGCCACTCGGCTTTAGCCACGAATCTCACACTTGTTGCTTGGAAACAATTTGCGTATCTTTGGTGATTCCTGCTTTGTTCTTGGCAAAATGTTTTTAAATTTGTTCAGTGCACATGTAACTATTTGTTGTCAGTCTTTCTCAGAAATCCACGCTGTTCTATCGCTATCAATTAACTTGGTTTTAGACTTGCGCAAACTAATATTATTTCCAAAATGCCTATTTTCCATTTCAACTTCGCAATTCTACTGTGTGTTTTGTATTGATATATATGTTTGGTGGATTTCTGCTCAATCATTATATAAGCTGCCGTATGTTTTTCATTTATTCCATTTTCCATTTGTTGAATTTCGCATTCGACTTTTGTTCTTGCTCCAAGCAAAACCACGCCGATGACGAAGCGTAAATAATGAAATTAGCTTTTGTTTTGCTCGATTTTTTTGTTTGTGGAAGACGTGGGAAAGAGAAGGAAAGGGAAGGAAAGGGGAAAATCGTACGACCTTCGCCTCCCCAAGAATGTTTGCCGACTTCTGTTCAGTGAACTGTTGAACTGACTTAAATGGGTAAGAAAAAGGTGTCAAACAGCTCATATCAACACAAAGGAACGATGAAAGGCTGAGGCGCTGAGTTGTGGTCAGTCGATTGATATACAATAATCTTTTCACAGATTCCCAAAGAAGACGGCATATCAATGTCGTACAAAAGAAAATATTTTGCATAGCGCAGAGTGAGAAACCCCATCGATAGACAGAACAGCAGAAGATCCATAGCAAAAGTCCAAAGATAGAACGCAAACCAACCAAATGGCCACGAACTGCGACTTCATAGAGCAGCAAGTGAAGCAGCAGCCGTTGGCCAATGCAGCAGTCATGGGCGTCCAGCAGGAGGACAAGACGCAGGAGCCCAAGGAGTTGCAGGATGAGCCGGCGAAGCAGCCAGCTGGCGGCAATCCGTACCAGCAGTTCGCTGGCGAGGATAGCTTCGAATGCGCCTTCGAGTCCACCATGGATGACCTGGAACAGGGTGTCCTGGATGGCTACGAATCGGACTCGGAGGCAAGTGCCAATGACCAGATCACCGACTCCGCCTCCTCCGGCAGCCTGGGCCAAATGGTGCAGCAGCGGGAGGAGCGATTGAGGGGCTTGCCGGGTCCACTACATGGCCAGCACATCGATTCCGAGATGCTCAAGTGCCTGCCGCGATCGAACTCCTTCGACTTCCACAGCAGCAGTGGCAGCAGCTCGGATGACGAGGACGATCCGGACGACGACGATGATGAAGTCCACCACAGCCTGGGACTCAGCCTCAGCGGGAAGTTTGTCAAGGTCGATCTCTACTCGGGTCACCAGAGACCCGGCTATCTGCTACCTCCCTACATCGAACGACGCCGACTGTCGCAGTGCAAGGAGGAGGATGACGAGGACGAGGGCGGCGATAGGAGCCAGCTGGGCGGAGGATCTTCCACCGGAGAGTCAACCAAATCCGAAAAAGCCTCGAAGGCGCCCCCACGGCCACCCACGCCGCAGGATGAGGCCTCCAAGGAGAAGTTCAAGGATCTGGAGCGGCTGAGGCAGCAGTTCATGCACAAGATCGATCGCATCAATACGCGAAATATCGAGGAGAGTGGAGCACCGCCGCCCCCACCTCCTCCGCCGCCCCCCATACCAGCGACGATTCTACCAAAGGCCCTGAAGGCGTTACTGCACACCCAGGAACCAGTTGCGCCCCCTTCCCGTCCTCCTCCAGTCAGTCCACCGAGTCCTGCACCCACATCCAGCGTTATGGTGGCACTGGAACCGCCGGTTCCTGCAACCCCGGAGCCCGTTTCCCCACTGCCCCTGCCCACGGAGCCCCCGCTGATCATCAAGGGCAAGTTTAAGGTCACACTTGCCCAGGAGACACCCGAACTGCGAGTCGAGGCCCAGAAGCTGAGCAAACTGAAGGCCAGCTCCAATGCGCACACCATCAGCTTCCCCTCCAGCTTCGGGGGCTACTCGTCGGTGCAGGGCTTGTTCTCGCAGCGATATGGCTCCAATCGGTTTCCCACCGCCGCTCCCCATCTGTCCAAGCAGTTCTTCGAGCCATCGCTGGTGGAGATTCGCACGCCGGCCCAGAGCAACGTGGCGCTGAATACGACTGGGCTGGCCAACAGCAATCACCAAAGCCTCACTTGTGATACAAATAGTTTAGCCAACAAGCCGCGCACGCCCAGCGAACGGGAGCTGGACGAGATCTGGATACGGCGGCAGGACGGTGGATTGAGTGCCACTGCTGCATCAGGTGCTCCTTCAATGCAACAGCAACAGCAACTGCAGCAGAGACCCGTCTCCCTGGGAGGAGCGTCCACCATGCCCCGTTTGCTGAGGAGCGAGAGCAGTGCCTCCACCACCAGTCCATCCCGCCAGCTCACCAACTCGGGATCCGTCTCCGTTTCTGTTTCCGATGATGTAAGTGAAGGGTTCAGTTCAGAAAGCACTCTAAAACTACGCTAAAGTGCAGGGAACAGTCAAAAACATAGAACACGTCTATCTGGGAGAAGTATCTGGTTTATGAAGGATGGGATTAGTACATTTGTAGTACCTAGCTACTTTGATTTTGGTGGTTAATCACAGTTGTGCTATGGAAATATATTTACATACGCAGACAACTAATCAAATCGATGAAATTATGCTCACTAAAAAGTTCTATATCTACACAAGAAACTTAAAGCCATAAAACCTAAAGCACACAGTTAATTGAGGCTAAATGGGTTTGTGTAATCTTTATATTCACAGATCCGACTGACGTCATTCGAGATATGTGCCTTTATCATTTTCAAATAATTTAACATGTACAAATTGGGCAATGAAAGATCTGGGGAGCGAAACTGGGATGGGCACCGAGTCGATGATGATGTCATAAGAACAGCTCCCATACATCATTTGTAAAGTGTATTTTTAGTTCGTTACATTCAGGGGCTTGTGCTCCAGGGTTATTTCTGAATACTCCTTCGATCGCCATTCCCAGAAATATATATTTTGTGTACTACTTCTTGAGAGGAATAGGAATACGGCTAAAGGGCCGCCACTTGACCTGCACTTGTGGTGGAATCTTACACTTTGTTTGCTCAATATTAATAATTCGCTTGCTGTTTGTTGTTTTTATGATATCCATTAAGTTGTCTATTTATAGCTCGAAAAGAGCAAGAGGTACACGAATTATTCCAATTCTTCAGTCTTCGCTTCCTCTTCGGCTTTTCGAGTTTTCCAGTTTT
The DNA here is from genome assembly GCF_016746365.2 of Drosophila yakuba. Classification (NCBI taxonomy): domain Eukaryota; kingdom Metazoa; phylum Arthropoda; class Insecta; order Diptera; family Drosophilidae; genus Drosophila; species Drosophila yakuba. Next base: position 7,679,142 of record NC_052530.2, read on the forward strand.
CGAGCTTTCGACCGAAAGGTAAACCAAACACTGCGAAAAATCAGCCTTTTGGGCTTGTTTTTATCGTGCCACACATGTGGTGGCTATATATAGTAATATAGTCAGTATAGTCGGGTGTTTCTCTATATCTGTTGGCTCTCCGCTTATCATGACACAGTTTGTCAACATTTCCCGCTGGAGCCCATCGCCGCTTCTTATTTGTTTTGACGGAACGCGGGCATATCGCATATGTACGTATGAATGCCAGTATAAAATTTCCATATATATCTCCCTATATAGATGGGCAGATAGTCAGATAGGTATTTACCTTGTGTTGGCAAACAATGACGTCAGTTTTCTCCAGTTACAGTTCCGCCACGCCCTAAAACAAACTTAGGAGGAAGGTCTTCCCTTTTGCAGTCGTCTAGCGTGTTTCATAACTGCTTAAATATTGAACTAGACCGTGTCAAACAGTTGATACTCAGCTGCAGCTACCCCAATGGCACCCATATATTTCTAAGCACCAGCTTTTCGTCTGGTTTCTCTGAGTGCTGACCCAATAATTTGAGACCGCCTTTGTCGTTAACTCATCGCGGTCGTCTGCGACCCTCGGGGCACGTGACTCGGCTTTTCGCACATGAAACCCCTTAGCCGTGAAGAAAGCCGCTTCGATCTCTTTGTAGTTTCGCTATAAATAATTCAAAGACCGGTGTTTGCCGTCTCCGATCAAGATTTTTGGCCAGTGTTGCGTGGAAAAGGTCCAAGTCCAAGTGGAAATTTGTATATGTGATTTAACAATCAGTTAAGTTGTTAACATTCCTGGAAAATTTGGTAGTTTGTCTATATCGAAACAAAACATTCTGATTCAGCTTCGTAGATAACTACGAGTATTGCTATAAACTGGTCTCCAAATAATAATAAAAAAATAGGTAGATCGCTAGACTACAGAAAACGATACTTAGTTCGAGTAAAAAATTCAACTCAGAAAAAACAAACAACGATGAAGTGGATAATTAGTTCGTTCTCTCCCATTGATCATCTGTCATAATTAGCTGCTCATTAGCATTTTGTCTTTAAGGGGATGCCCCTTAAAGTGTGATGTACAAGGAAATAGTTGGAGTTCCCTGAGTTTCGGGTAGAATTCCTAGAACCGTCGAACTATAGCTTCCTTGACAACGGCTGTCCTGGGCCACACATTCAATTGCAATTTTGCGTAATCATAAATTAATTGACTACGTTCGATTGGCGAGCAACAGGCGGGATACGGATACATAGGTCTTCCTGTCGCCTCCGTCATGGTGTTATTCCAATTAAAGGACGCATCGTGTGTCGCCTGCTCCTCCAATTGGCGTCACCCCGGGTTACGCCACCGAATCCATTGTGTATTGTGGCGAATAAATTGTATTTGTAGACAATTCGGCAATAATTGCAGCTGCTGAAGAGGGACGGACAGTACTGGGGATAGTACAAACAAGGGTCAGAGGTGAAAGGATACGGCGGATAATGTATAATGCCGTTCGGCTGGTTTGTCCCATCAGGTCCTTAGTTCGTTTTAGTTCGTCTTGGCCAGCGGCGCCAGAAACATGCAAAGTACTCTCGCCGTCGAAGTCGCTAGCCCACTGGATGCCAACTCCAATCCCCCCCACATTCCCCATCCAAGCCAGCCACAAACTAATTCCCAAAAACGGCATGTTCGCTTCCAGGAGCAGGATGGCAGCCTCGGAGGAGCCGGCCGGATGCCAGGATCCCGACCCTCCAGCGCCCCCGCAGAGCCAAATGCCAAGGCGGCCAAGAAGGCCTACAAGAAGATGGAGAAGGAGCAGCGGTGAGTCGCTAACCAAAATAGTAGAGAGTTATTCCAAATTCGGAATAGAAAACAACTGCACAGTGTAAATTTGCTGAAAAGGGATTATTTACTTGCTTTAAACTGTAGCAAGGAACGTATAATCCAAATCTGAGACGTTTTTTGTTGTTTCTATTAAACCCAGCCATATTATGGAGCTGGAACTGGGAACAATACTCGTTCCAGAGCTATAGCAACATGGCTGGTGCCCAATTAAATGTCATTTGTACTAATAAATTCATTTTCCTACGCCACAGTCGCCAGGAGAAGGAGCAGTCGCGACGGGAGAAGGAGGCCCGCAAGCTGGAGCGCGAGACGGCGAGGCGGATCGAACGCGAGGCGGCCAAGCTGGAGAAGATCAACAGGCACAGCGAGAAGATCTCACGCAGCACGGAGCGGATGGCCATGGCGGGAGTGGGCTCGCGGTCCGGTTCGCTGGAGCGGAGGCGAAGTGGCGAGGACTCGCCCGTGCTCAATCAGTCGACGGTGCACGGCATAGCGTCACCCAACCGAAGGCCCACGATCTTCGACGTCTTCCGACCACGTGCGAAATCCGATGCGAAACGGCAGAAGGAAAAACACCTGCTGGATCCCTCCTCCGCCGACAGCAGCGCCACCAGCAGCACCTACTCCGTTTCCGGGGGCACAGGTCCGGCCTCGAGCTCCGCAGCAGCCGGAGCAGCAGGAGGAGCGGGCGCAGCGGCGTCGGGCGGAGCGGGAGGAGCCGGTGGCCTTATGAACTCCATGAAGGTGGCCATGCAGAACTTCAGCCATCGCCAGCATCCCGCCGTGACGATAACGAGCGCCGACGGGACTCAATCCACGGCAAAGAGCAAGTACAAAGACGGCAGTGCCCATCCGCATCAAGGCAGCGACGCGCAGGTGAGTCCCGGCTGCCGCATTCTTGCATTATTCCACGATAACTGATCCAACTTATCTCCTCGGACAGTATTACCACACGGTGACGGCGGTGCGTCCAAACTCTTCCCAGCGGTCCCCGATGACCAAGGTCATGGATCTGTTCCGGCATCGATCCAGCTCGGTGGTCAGCGAAGCCGACAAACGCAAAGCGGTAAGTGGAAAGTTCTTCCTTTGTAAGACTTCAGCTTGATTTAATTTCTAAGTTACTCCAAGTGCTTGCATCACAGTATTCAATTAGTGGTACTTAGGGGCTACCGCCTTTAAAATAGATGCAATTAGTTAAGAAAATACCATTACCCTATACATTAACAATTTACCTATTTATCTATTCATATAAAGCTCTAGAAATGAATGAATAATTTAATTCCCTTAAGGCTATTTTAATTTACTTTTACTTTGACCTTGAACCAGTTATATTTTCTTACTTTATTTTTTTCATATGACGTTTGCTATGTTTGCATATTTTTCATTATTGGTTAAATGATAAACCGCCAAAATTTGGAATCAAACGATTACCTAAAAAAAATAGTCGATAACTTTGTCGATGTTCTGAACTATCGGTTGCAATCTGCGGATGTACTACAGCGCCACCTGTCGAGCTGTAGCTAAAACTGCTGCTGAGGTTTGAGTCTCCGCTCACAGTTCACCGCTGAATAAAGTGTCCCCGCTATTAACTTTTAAAATCAGCGGCTTTGTTTTTGTATTTTTGTATAATTCAATAGCAAATTGTTGTAATTGTTAATAGCTTAGTATGTAAAACATTGCATCTTGGGCCAGACAATAGCTTACCATTTAAGCTTGAACAAATAAGCATCTGAGTTTACATGGAAAGTATCAAAAATCGAACAACGAATTTAATGGAATTAATAGAAAACAACGAGATTAATGGTTATTTTGTTCATGAATATTGCTTATCTCGTCCCATAAAATTCAGAGCAGTATGATTAAGTGATTACCAGCATTTCACTGCCAAATGCCATGTTGTCTCGAAAAGTCCACTTGAGGGCTTATCGGCGGCAAGAATCGTCATTAACAATCATCTATAAATAATTATGCGCCATTATTGATTTCAACTCGATAGGCCTCGATCGATTTGATTGATAAGCCTCGTTTCTGATTATTATGTATCGTTTATAGTAAGAGAGGCTGAAGAACTGAAAGCTTTAGAAATTTTCAAGCACAGAAATCTATAAAAATATATATGTCATTATTTTGTGGCAAGTATGTGATTGATTGTTTGCCTAATATAATACATTAAACGTTTATAGAACTTGTTTGTCAAATAATCACTCAACATTTTCAAAGCGGACAATTTAAATATTTTTCCAAGTGTATAGAACGGAAAAGTCCTTTACAGCGAAAGCTTCAAGAACAGGTGATCGGCTCAGCTGTTTTCACTCTCCCACTGCCGTCTTTCTCCCTCTTTCCCTGTCTCCGCAGTTGTCCGTCTTTCTCCGCTTTTCTCTCGCTTCTCTGGCTGTTTTTGGACTTTTGCACACTCGCAAGTATATTACGTATACGCCAGCGTCGCCGCCATTGTCACTTGAACATTTTTTGTTTGGCCGCCGATCGAGCGGATGTGTTGTTATTTTCACTTGCATTTCCAATTCAGCTAGCCAAGCGGCAGTTGTACGCGTAGTTCGTGGTTTTCGCTCCTGATCCTTCGGATTGTGGCCCGATTTTGAATTGGAATCGGGATATATTCATTCCATTTGTGCGTTGCTCGAATTAAACATAAATACGGCCATCGCGGGCGTCCGTGTGTTGACATCGAACGTTTCCGTTTATTTATTGTTTTTCTTGGCAAGAAAACTGATGGAACGGCCTGGAAGAAACTGAAATGTGTGTCTGGAGTGCTATTTTAAATAGTTTATCAGTAAAGTGTTCCTAAAAGCCCATGAATAAATAAAACAAACAAATTTATAGTGGAAATATATAAAAAAATAATCACAACTACGAACTATTTGAAATTTGAGTGCTGGGGATCGCCAAAGTGTAACAACAAAATAGCGACTCAAAAGTTCTGGCACAACCACTGAATAAATAAAGAAATATTTATATTTATATTCCGTGGCGTGAAAACAAACCATACACGTTTGCCCAAAACAATTATTTTTAAATCAAACAAATCTATGGCGTTTTATTTCTGATGCCATTTAAGTTCTAATGTGCCGCGACAATTAATTTAATTTAAAACACACCGTAAATTTCCTCCTTTTTGGCGGACAATTTGAGCTCATAATTTTCAAGTTCATTGACGAAACTCACGCGCACATTCATATTTTTGCACACATTTGTTCTTTGTGCAAGAACTCTTTTTGTTTAATTAAATTTATTGAGATTTCTAAGGCATGGAAATGAGCATATTTGAATATGCTATAGGGCAAGAGCACGAAAAAGCCGACATAATAAATGGCCAGCATGTGATCGGTGTTTGGTGCTAATGCTCACAAAATACGCTAAATAATAGGTGATGGTGCGGTTGTGCTAGCTTTTCTTGTTGCTTGTTTTCAAAGCCTTTAGGCCAATATCTTAGTCGCTAATTTGTGGGGTGTCCAACTTTTGTGGCAAGAAAAGTGCTGAGGAGTGTTAACATGGCTCCTCACTTTATACTTGAAATGCCATTTACCCGAACTCAATCATCTGCTTAATTATTCCATTGAAATCTGTCCCAATAGTTTGACGTTTTCCGTGAGGACACACAGCTGTTGTTAATAATAGGGGATTTTCCACGCCTAAGCATTTTCAGTTTTCGGGTGATTTGTTGGTCATTATCACGGACTGACGCTTGACTATTTTATGGCATCTCAATGTATGATATCACTGTTTTCGCTGGCCCTTTTCCCGCTCACGCGATTACTTAACTGGGCGATAAGCGCCCAAGTGTTATTAGCCAAATGAAAACGAGGAAGAAACCTATCGGCGCTGGCCTCAAAGTCAACAAGAAGGAAGATTCAGTTAGGGAAGCGCGAGCGTCTGGAAATTAATTTAGAATATACAACGGAAGGCAGGCGAGTAGATAAGATAAATGCAGGCTAGGGCGGCCAAATAAAGTAGAAATAGAAATAGAATGAAATTTAGCAGATAACTTGGGCATAAACCAAATATATAATTGCAGCTGATAACTCCCCAGATCGGAGATACAAATCAGGAAAAGAAACGGATTGCTAATCAGCAAGCAAACCTCCACATATCAGTCCGATCGCAATCAGCTTTCCCTATATGGCACTTTATGGCACATGCCCACTTGGGATTTCGCTCGCTTTTTATGTTCCACGAGGAAGTGAATAGAAAGTGAATTGTTTCAAACAGACATTCTGATTCTCTGGTTCTGTGCCCACTTATTTAATTATTTCTATTTATGCATTTCGCCTGAGTTCGCCTCGCTTTTTTGGGCCCTGCTCGTTAATCAATCACTTGTCAAAGTGAGAACTCTTCTCTGTTCCCACTACTTATTTAATTTTGCAAGCCTACTGCTTATATTTATTTTGATCTTTATCTCACTTGCTTAGAGGTCAACCACAGCCAGGCGACGCAGCTTATTGCTGATGTGGAAGTTTGTTTATGGCTAGAAAGCTTGATTAGGAATGTGTAAAAATATATTCACTTGGTTTTATATATGGAGTCGCAATCGCCAGGAACTTCGCTTGCTTCCAAAGTGGTTTTGAGCAGAGAATATTGGGGAATATTATACAGACAAAAAGGAAAAAGGAAATATGTATCTTTTTATATGCTGAAAATATAACAAATGAATTCCGAAGCAAACACATATTATTTTAACGGATTTTTACAATTGGTTTAATGGTCGCATGTTTTTACAAACAGGACAGATCTGCTAGTAAATAAATTATTATTGCACAATGGGCTGCTCTTTCGCTTGTCGGAAATCTTTTACGCGCTTGGTCACATGCCAATTGGAAATTAACATGCCGCTGTTAACGCAATGTTAATTAGCGGCCATGTTAATTCTGGACTGGAAGTCTTTCAATCGATGGAGGAACTGGCAGAAGTCCAACCAGACGCGGAATGCTAAATGGAACTGAGGCGAATTGATTTGGGCCAGATACTAAGAGTTGGCTCAGTTTGCTGGCTAAAACTAAAACCCTTTCGACCAATACTGCTTCCTTTTGCTTATGTTTATTATTTGTATTTATTATTTGCCTTCGCGCGAGCAACTAATTAACGTTAATGACTTACATTCTGTTTGCGTTTGGTTGTCTGGTCGCGGAGTCTGTTTTGCTAGAATATTATTTACTTATTAGTTTTCCGCGCATTTCCCTCTCAAATATTGGCGCTCACAGCGAGGAATATACATATTAGAAATAAAGCTAACTACATACGATTGTATCTGCGAATTCGCCAGTTTTCAATGGCTAATTTTACTTGTATTATTTACGTCTTTGATGCATATTTGCTGCCTGATTGTCGTGCTGAAAACAAGTTACAGTGCCGAAGTAAACAAAACAATCAAAATACGATAAGAGCGCAGAAGCGCAGGCTGACAATATTAAGTATACGCCCCGCGGAACTCGGCTAGAAAATTATCAATTCCTTGGGACCTTGTCAGGTGCTAAGTATGAAAGTCTGAGAATTAAATAAGATTGGGTAACATTTTGTGGGGCTTTATAAATTTGCATCAGTCTGTGGCAGCACATTTAGTCGATTGTTTATATAGGTATCTATCTGTAAACCCCTTACATCGTGTCAATATGCGGTTTTGGCCCTCGACCATTATGAGTGTGGAAATTTTGGTATGTAGAGCCGGCAAAGCTGAGTTTCTTAAATCGCCTTTTTCAAAAACCTTCACTGCTGGCGTACTTTTCTGCTCTTGACCCATTGCCACAACTAGAATATTTCCGCGTCGAAATCCCCGTTTCATTGTATGGAATCGCTTTCTTCTGGTCTCGTGTCTCGTGCCTTCTGTTCTTTATTGGGTGCACCTTTCAATCAAAGTTTTTGTCAATTTCAATTGGACGGACACACGACAGCAGGCAATCAACCAAGAAAACAACACGCCTCCTCTCAAATCCACTGAACTTTACGGCTGCGTTCAATCAACTTAATGCGTCACCAGTTACTTCTTCAGAATGATCTTGCTTTGTGCTTATTTGTTAATTAAAAGAGTTCGGGGTCAATGATTAATTTGCGGGGTGACGGGGAAAGGTGATAAGACGCGGACCGGACCGCTGGAAATAATTATAGCTGGCTGCTCCAATGATATTCTGCGACATTGTCAGTATTTCACTTATTTTCCTTAAACACAAAAACTCGGCGAAAATTCTTGCCAGGTAATTAAAAAATATACATAAATTGGCATTCTCCCGCTGCGAAGGCAGGGAAATTTACATAGTTTATGGGTGGCACTGGCAAATCCCCTATATGCACTTATTAAATTGTATTTTATTTATTATGGGTAAACAAAAAATCAGAAAAAATAAATGCCGTAACACGGCACAATAAAGCGCACCTTGTGTTGAGTAGCGAAAGCAAATGTTGCAAGCAGTCGAACGGCAAGCAGTGGTCGCGGGTAATCAAGCAGTCGACTGCTGAATTTAAATTTGAATTTCAATTGGATTTCATGTGTAGATAAACATTTTATCAATTTATTAAAAATATATTACCAAAAGTGAACTTCGGTAAATATGACTCACATCAGGTGATAATATAAATAGCAACAATAAATCAATACATAAAACTGCGACAAAATGTCGGCGGTGAAGCGCTGGATATATCGGCACACTCACTCGAGCAGCTCTGCCACGCCGCCCGTCTCGCCTACCAATAAAACGCGTCGGGGGCGCAGCCACTCCCTCGATGTGCAATCCCTTCCAGGAATTCGCGCCATGATGGTCAACAATGTAAGCATTGCAGCTGATTGAATGACATAAGCTAGACTAGAAACCTTATAATACGATAATACGATAATTAAGCATAAACAATTCAACTACTACCAGCGATACTGGTGTACAGGTATCATTGTAATGCACTCCTAAAACTACGTATCTATATTTCGAATGAGAATAAATTAAACTTATTTATTTATTTCTTCTATTTACAGCGTGCGGCGGCGCATCAACAACAGTTGGCTGTGCAAAGTAAGTACGAAATAGAGTTGCAATTTATTCTAGAATATTATCACAACAGCAAGTACCAGGTAGAAAACATAGAAAATAACAATTTACAGAGCCCATAAACCCAACTTCATTTAAGCGTCCACAGCTCAGCAAAGTCAAATTAACCTTGACTTTGAAAACCGAAAACCGCCGCGAAAGCAAAAAACAAAACAAACGAACGAGCGAATAAAATTCAGCACCGAAAGCCAAGTTTGAGTGTTTTACATATGTAAATGCCAAAAGCCAGAATTACTTAACACTTTTATCCAATTTATTTATCTATCCCCTGATCGACGACACCGAGATCCAACGCAGAAGTTCGGACAAATAAGTTCGCAAATAAACATATAAACAAATAAACAAGACGCCGGAAAACGCTTAATTCAATTGCGTGGGTGTGGGAACATCTGTCGCTGTGGAATATTTTTGGTTTCATTGACAACCTAAATCGAGTGGTTTCATATCGCTAATCGGTTGACTAATTCGATCAATTTGTGAATTATAGGAGATATTTAATTTAATGAATTTAATTTATCAGAATTTTTAGGATTTAGTTTCCTTTTAGTTCTACTCATCTCAGTTTTAAAAGTAACTTCGCATACAGAACGCGTATCGCAGTCTGTATAAAGTACGTCCTATGTACAAAGATACTTTTAAATTGAGTAATTATCTTGAATCATTTGTATTTGGATTTATTTTCATTAATGGAAAGGCATTTGAATATTGCTTAACTGTAAAGAAAAGTAAAAAAGTTTCCATAAGTTAAATTTAAGCTTTAACTTTCCAACTGTAAATATACATATGTAAGTACTTAGGTTGCATACTTAGATATTGTTCTTAAGAGTGGAAAATTGTGTCGTTTGTAATTGTTACATCTGAGTTGCGAAATACCGGGAAAAGCAACTGAACAAATAGAACCGAAGAATGCGCAGCAAAAGCAATTTTCTCATTTCGCACCACAAAAAAACAGCTATCGTCTACGAATAGACAGACGAAAACAAAATGTGAGAATGCGGTCACCGTTACAGATCCCCAAAAATAGTGCTTTCAATTAGTAAACTAGAATAAAAGACCGAAAATCGTAATCGTGGCGGCTGAGAGAGCGGGACGGAGCGAGCGGAGAGACCCGGACCTTTGCTCCAGTGCAGTGTGCGAGCGAGAGAGCTGAACTAACTGTTGCTGGGATGTGCTTACCCTTCGGTTGACCTTGAAAGTTTTCGCGTACAGGCTGCACTTTTTGTTGCTGTTGTGTTCCTTATGCTCAGCTGCAGTTTCAATGTCAGGCGAAACGCAAAAGAAAGAACGAACAAGCAAACAGGCTCTCCAGTGCTGCCACTTTAGCTGTTTTGTAGTAGATGCGGTGATCTCTTTTAACGCTTGTACAAAAAATTTAGCTAAATCCAGTTAATCATTGTGAATTTTGAGAAAATTTCGACTGCAAACTGTAATATGAAGTGTGGAAGTACTAATTTTTTTTATATTATAGGGTTTGTATTTATAGGGTCCAACAGCTCGGCCTACATCCCACTGTTCCCATATAATTTTTTTAAATTATCCAGCTCAAAAAGGATTTTTAAAACTTAGACGTCTGGCTCTATTAAAGTGAATTCCTAGTTTCTTTAAGCAAGATTTTCGTAAGATCGAGTTTAGAGTTTAGAGATATTTCGGAAGCGCTGTTGACATCACTGCCTCTCTCCCTCTTCGATGCAGTTTTGTGTCGCTTTTTTCAGGTCTTTTGTTTGTCATGTTTTTTGCTGCCATGACGTAATACAAAAGCGTGTGTGAGAGAGAGAGAGAGGCTTAGAAAGCACACAGCTTGGAGATTTCGTTCAGCCCACAAACAAATCTCAAGCGGCATTGATGTTGAAGGCAGGCGAGACAGTGTGGATATGTGTGGGCTCGTTTTATATTATTTTTTTCATTTTTTATTAGGTTTTTTCATCGAGTCAATAAAAGCATAAAAACATAGACTGCGCAGCGAGAAACTAGAACAGACTCGGTGTATGCAGACAGAGCGGGATGGACACAAAAAGAGAGAGAGAAAGAGGGGTGTGTGAAGGGGGCACCCCACCAGCTCCCATGCTAAGGGCGAAATATTTTGACTATTGTTGGTCTATTTGGCCTACGTGCGTTACGGCACGCACACCGAGAATCTGCAGACGGAGCATTAGAATCGATGAACGAAGAACCGAGCGAAAAAAAACAAAGTAATCACAATAACAGCAATGTAAATGTTAATGCCAAGTAAGGCAGCTACAGTGGAGCCCATCCATGTTACAAGTTCTGCGCCCATAAATATTCACATCTCATCTTATGATATTGACGCTTCGACTCTTTTTAAGGTGGTTAAAAACACATACCAGAACCTATGGCCCAAAAATGTTGAGTATTCCCCCGAAAAATGAAATCTCAATTTATTTAATGTTCTCTTATGAAGTTAAAAATTAAAATAAAATTGCCTTGTAGGAGTGGTTGCTATTTCGAATCCAGTGAGTTTTTAGATGGCTTTTCAATTTGTAAATTAGTGTACATACATATGTATGTATGTATGTACATAAATATCCTAATATCTCGAAATCCAAAGCCAAATCCAAATCAGTATAAAAGTATAAAAGTAGTTATTAAATTTCAATAGATGATGGAGCTGCCAATTGATCTCTTCAGTCATCAAATTATCATCGCCAGCAAATGTATATTTGAAAGTTAAAGATATTTCACAAGTGTAATGGTTTAAGTTATAGAAATGTGCCTGTTTTGAAAATGCCATATTCACGAGAGCGGCGAAGAGAGTTCCAGAAATGGATCAGAAAACAGAAAGTGGTTTTTTGTTGCCCGAGGCGGTCAGCTGACTGCGTGCCACGCCCCACAACGCCCTAGGCAGGCCCTAACCAACTCGAAGTTGCTTATCTATTCAGGTTTTTTTGGTATTATTATGTTTTTTCTTTGCCGATTAGGCCACCTCTGCGTTTTGCTTTGCTCGCTTGATTTTTTGTTGTGCTCACCTTTTTCTCGCCGCGCTGGGTATATAAAACAGAGAGGCGCGCTCTCACGCACACACCCTCGTACCGCCTCGCCGGCATTACACACAGATACGGGAGTATATAGATGCAGATACAGCTACAGATATTGACCGCACTTCGGAGCACATGGGCGGACCGACCGACCGATTTCAGTACGATTCCAACTGCCGGCAGAGTCGGATGCTCAGCCACGTGTGTTTTGAATTTCGATCAGTTAGTGAACAGTGAACAGTCGAATTGTGACTTGTGTACTGTGTGCACTCACTAATTAATACGTTTATCCAAAAAAGCGAATATCTCGAAGAGTCGTGCGTCGAGAAGAGTGAAATAATATTTAAACGGTTGGCAGCCAAGGGGGAATAATTAGTAATTTTTAAGACGCGAAACATAATTAGTTTCAAACAAAAGACAAAGAAAACTGGATTTTCGGACAGCACACGAAAATATTTCCGAGCTATCTGGCTATAAATATGCATGAGCGGGCAATTTATGGTCAAAATCAAACAATAAAATCACCGCGAAGTCAGCTGAATGTGCGTGGAAAGCCTTTTCGATTCTTATAAGTTAACATTGGAAAATGGGATAAAAGTTCGATAAAAATCAATCGAATATTTATACCAACCGTTAATACAAGTGATTTGTGTTTTTAAGATGCTGTAAGCAATCCAGACTAACTTGAAGTCCAAATAAACAAGTTGAGAAACCGTCTCGCTAATTAACAATATAATTAAACGACTTAAAAAAAAACACGAGTGCCAGAGGATCATTTGCATAAGTTAAAGTTTAATTTGAGCGCGTAACCAAGGACGTGTAATTGCCATAAAAATTAAACAGATAAATAATTTCAGCCGCCCAAAGCGGCAGGGAAAATGGACCATGTGACTGAGTTTTATAAATAAAATACATTTAAACACACAGGAACCGTGAGTGAGAAAAGTGTGACGACATTCCTGAGAAGAAATACATTTTATTTGCATTTTGTTGACTTTGGGAAAGTGAATTCAAAACCTACATGTTACTAGAAAACTTGTCTAGTGAACTGTTCGCTTACCGGCGAAATATTTGCAGATTCTCGCGGAATGATTTGATTTAGGATTTTGTTTTCTGGTCGCACAACATTTCGGTTCTTTGCTCCTCACTAAAGTTTATTTAAATAACTAAAAAGAGGGAATGATGGGATTTGATTTATGGCCAAGAGGCGCCAATCGGCTGCTGTTTCGCCGTCGCTGATTTTTTGACGTAAGCGGAGGATGATATTTTAATAAGCCGGAAAGAATATACGGTTTTGTGACTGTTTCTGTGCGGCACTTTGTGATTTTGTGGGTTTTGTTTTGCATAATAAACCACGATTAAAATTGATCTGGAAACGGGCTCTGCAGGTGTTTTTTGCCCAATCTGTACTCCCTTCCCTCGAATTTCTTTTGCGCCTGGCTTCTCGTTACTTGCGTTTATAAATAACCCCAGATAATAACAAGCAATCAAAACCGAATGCAAGACTAACAAATAAATAATTTCATAAAAATAACTACAGCACATCTGCGATTTATCAATAAATATAAATATATAAATTTAAAATGTAAATGTAATATAAATGTACATATATTTACACATAATATTATTATAGTTGGCACTGATAACCTCGTTGAGAATCACAGCTTTCCACCACCACCATAATCGGCAATTGAAATCCGCTTGGAATAGGTCAGTTTCGGATTCGGTTTCCTTCGCAATCCATTTATGAAGAACAAACAATCCGTTCGCCAAGATACATTGTAGTTTGTGCGTGGGGTAAACAGAGTCAACCTGAAAGGCTCTGAATGAATGTGGATGATATGAATATGTTTTGCAGCTAATTCAATTAAATTCATGTCCGCCTTCAAATGTTTCGCAACTGCTGTGGTCGTTGTTTACGTGTAGGCCATTAAATGAAATTAAATTTCGGGGCAGCCGGCTCAAAACAAGATAAACAACAACAAAACAGCATGTGGGAAGCTACTCTTTCCACTCGGATTTCTGTAAAAAAAGGGGAGAATTTCAAGAGCGTCGAAAAGCGAAGAAATGAAAACACGGCAAAGAAGAAATTGCGCAGTAAAAATATTCTGCTGCGCTTTATTTTTGCTTTTTTTTTTGCCCTGGTATTTTGTTTTTGGACAACCACCACTTGAGAAAAGAGAACACTTCGCGCTCTCAGAGAAAAAAGAGAAGAGAATTTTTTCGGATTTTGCGTGCGGCGCAAAAGCCTCCGAATCAAGACAACCCTCGGCAAACTTCAATATACATTTCTATACAGTTCTATACCCTAATATCTACGGATCCATAGATACGCACTCAGTGGCTTGTATGCGTTTTACGATCATGTAATACGGTTAAAACTGCCCATAAACTCACAATTAGAATGGGGGTGTTAATCCTTAATCCTTCTTAATAAAGAACCTTGAATCAGGCTTTTTCAGACTAAGAATATCTCGCTTTAATTTAAGCAATTCCCAATTTCTGACTGCTTCGCACCAAGTACCTAATTTTTTCTATAATATACATACTGAAGTAATAAATATAATACTAATTGTATCCATAAGTAATACAAGGAAATATGCTTCTATCGAACGATCTTAAACAATGCCCAGGTTGGGCTTCATTCAAAATGCACATTTGCAAATAAAAGTAAATACGAATACGAAATTTCCAAAAGCAAACAAGATTTAAATATTTTTCCACTGCGTAGAATGCAACAAAAATGGTAATTATCGTCATGAGTAAACTAAATATCATTTCATAACCTGTTTTTAAAAACAAACTAAACTGTTATGAAATTAGTTGGCTGTTTATTTGGCGATGACTAGTTCAGTGAACTGCTGGAAAGTTCCAAACACTCACGCTTATCTAAATGTATTTAAGATGCATATTTCGGGTATTTTCAATGGCATGTTTTGAGTTCATCAATCAATACATTTTCCATTTCGTAACACCGATCTCTGTAGATTGGACCTCAACTTAAAAGCTTGTTTCGGATGTTTGTTGCTTGCCATATTACAAAGGGGTCGCCTGAGAATTAGGTCAAGACGAGGAACTTACTTTAAACGGCAATTAAATTTCTGTTTATTTCGATTTGCTGTTGTTTCTCCCAAGCTGTTTAACTATAATCTCAGCCCGCAACAACATAAATATTTCATATCGCCTCCCCGTCTGATGATCGCCTTTGTCTTATTGTTGTTCATGCTGTGTTGCCTTAATTACAACACGTTGCGATTGCAGTTGTCTGCTCTTGTTGTTGCCGCATAAATTTTATAGTGCACTTAGCTTACAGGGTGTTCCAGAATTCCAGATAATGCCTGATAACGAACTTGAAGTAGAAACAATTAACCATATTTCACAGCTTGATATCGAAAGCGTTTCTGTGTAAGTTCTGGAAACTTCTGTTGGGCATCCTCAAGATAGTTGAACTACTGTATTATAGACCTGCCCATTATGTCACCACAAAGAAAACGCAGATTTTGTGCACTTAACTTTTCCTTCTAATTGTTCAAAGTCGCTCCTATTTCACCATTACGGCGACTGAATATTCTCGGTAATTCGAGGACATTTCTCTCCGTTAATTGAGTTCACGCCAGCGAACTTAATGAGATCCCCAGGCGGTCTCCTCTTAGTCGTCGTCTTGGCTCGGACTCATTGCCGTTTCCCTGGCCAGCTTGTTAAGTCCCGCGGAACGACCTCTGCCACTCGGTTGGATGTGGATGTGAATGTCGCACGTCAGCTCCAGACCACGCCCATGAGAAAACATATATACGTATAGTATAGTACATATATTCTCGAGTATATTCCAACTCACACACTCGACGGCGATTGTCCTTGAACTGGTTTCTGTCACTTAATCCTGTATCATATGGACAATAAAAGCATCTGCGTAGCTTTGGACCAGGGAATCGCCCCATTATCAAGTGAACCAGCTGAATGTGCAGCTAGTGAGGCGTACAGTGAAAACTGGCCAAGAAGGACAGCTTACATTTGAATAGTAACTGAAACTAATTAATTAATCAAAATATCGTAAAAGGAAACGTAAACGATGAAACGTGACTTTCTCAGATGAAATAAACCAAATGCAGTCGAAAATAGGCTAGGTTCTGATCAGTAGTGATTAGTTCGCTCTGGAAAATTATACGATAAATACTTTATTTGAATAATTTACACACAGCACACAATACTATAAAATCTTAAAAATGAAAAGGCACAAACAACTAAATAACAAATGATAATAGGTCTCCCATACTTAAATTCAATATATGGCCCTAAAACGTGACTTATTCTGGTTTTTTGCTCCTTTTCTTCGTTTGCCGTTTGCGAGCTGCTAATTTAAAATACAAATTTCCACTGCAATTTACGGTTTTTAGCACGCAGCTCTTTATGGTGATTTATATGAGGGGTTTATATAGAATCGAACACAGATGTGTGAGAATATAAACATACATATATATAAATCAAATATGAGTGTGGCTAAAAGTCAAACACACCCACTTTAAAAGCTGATAATTGGCATGAACAATTGACCGACCGTTTCGTTCGCCCACTACAACCCCACTATATCCCACTATATCCCGCTATATCTCGCTGAATCCCTCGACAAGATCAGATCTGGATAAGGGCTGACCTTGGCCGACCCTCCTGGGGGAGGTGACTAATCAAACAGCTTTCGATTGACATCGCGACAGAAACATCAGTTGGTCAACAGCAAATGCTCAAATTCGCGTTGAGTCGCCTTGAGTGGGTAAACAACTTGCAGTCCTCCCCCAAATGTATCTACATATGCGCACAGCGAATATATCTGCAGTTGCAATATAGTTTATATTTACCAAGTGCACACACTAGGTACACTTTTTGTACTCATATCGTACGTCCGATGTGCAGCCAAGACTTTGCTTCACCCGTTGATAACAAAACAAGAATAACAATTCACTTGTTTGTTCATCGTTTGCACCGCTAGATATGCACACACTCGATTGGATATACTCGTGCATATACACACAATCGTATATATATGGAGGCAATAGTACACACGTACCATATCCAAGTGTACTTTCCTACAGTCAACAAATTAATTCGCTGTAAGTTCTGTTGAGAACCTGTGAGCAATTAATAATGTTTTCCGAGGAGAGGAGGCTGTGCGGGTGAGAGAGGGTGACAATTGTTAATTTAGCTAATTGTGATTTTTATGTTTTCACATGCGGAAGTTTTTATACTGTTTTATTTGCAAAATCAAGGTTCAACGAGTTTGCCAGGAGTGATCAAAACAGTGGGACTATTGCATATTATCTCATATATAGTTGAATCCATATGGGATATACTAAGCGCTGTGAGCATGGGCTATTATGCTGTTTTTAGCACATATCAGGCAGGATACACAAAAGCCGCCATTTACTTATGCTATTCATTTCAGTTGCGTGCGCGGTTGGCATTTTCCTGCCAGCCAGGCAGGCTTTTTCATTAAGCTTGACATTTCCATTCCATTTTCCATTCACTGTCCTCCCTACAACTGTCTGTATTCTGCACTTATTATTCTTGCCATTGTCCTTGGCTTGAAAACAAAGAGTGTGCTGTAATCTTGCTTGTTTTCTCGGCCTCTGCAATCTTTGTGCCGCATCTTGGCCAGATGCCAAATGCTAAGTTTCAATAGCCACAACACAAGCTCATAAAACCCAATTAGCACCGCCGCACAACCTGCCAAATTTCGATCCCGAGATCCCGAGTTTGCTCGTTGGCATGATTTGCCAAACCCACATCCCATTTCCATTTCCATTGACGTCAGCAAATGGGAGGTAATAAAAAACCATCGTCCAGGACGGAGAAGTGCGGAAGCGGGACTGGTCTGAAAGTATCTAAAAGATAACAACCTTACAACTTGACATTCCCATTAGTTTGCTTAGCAATAATTGCCTAGTGGTACGCGAACTTGTACATTGTGGCCAAAGGGTAAAACAATATCAGATGTCAAACAAGTTTTAGATATAACCCGTGACACCATATCCCACAGAAAGGTCTTTGAATATGTTTCTTTGCACAATGCAGTAACGATTCGTATAATTGTAAATATTCCAACTTTTTGGTGTGCAAAATAAAGAAAATGGAAAAACCCAATTTGTTTAATCGTAAATTACTGGTGTTGTAATGAGTGTTGCACATAGACATAGGCAACATATTATTAGTTATTTTTCCTATCCACATCTTTTTCCCCTCAGTTTCATGGCGTGTTTTGATAAATCGCCTTCTAGTGACGTAAGCCCAAAGAAGTAAACTTCGCGGCGCGTGAGTCTCATTTGTTATGGTCCTTGAAAGCCAAAAAAAAGCAAAAGAAAGTACAGCAAAGATAACGAGGTAATATATATAAAATGGTCAGCAAGAAGTCTACATACACACTCGTAGGGCAACAGTCAGTGCCAGCGTTGGGGTTAAAGATCGCCTGATAATACGGATTCAAATGCGCGGAAAACCCGAGTCGAGCCCCTGCCGCTTTTCCCTTTCCACTTGCCACCTTCCACTTTCCGCCTGCTGAGGGGGCCACTTCACCGGTTGGTTATGCAAAGAGCTGAAATGTGAATCAGATGTCCGACTCCATTAGAACCGTAAACAGAAAGTTGAGTCGCCAGCTAGCTTAAAAACAACAGCGGTGCACTCATTAATTGAATTCAAGTCATACTGAGGCAACACTGGTAAAAAGTTACCTGCGCAATTTGAAACGTGGCATGCGGAAATTAAGCACTGATTTAAAACACATTTTACAGACATTTTACTTTTTCTACTTTTAGAACTCCTTGGGTTCTGCGTTCTTGATTTTCTTAGCTTTCTTGCTGTTCTTAGCCGGTAATACATATATTAGCTTACAGTGATTTCTCTTAGTGTCTGAGTAGGCGTGTGTGCCCTTGTGAGTGAACTGCACTTGTTGCTGCGAGGAAATCTTGACTCGGCTGCCGGCTCATTTCAATTGCAAATTTCACCGGCTGCGACCGATTGCACACGGCAAACACTGGCCACCAGGGAAGCTAAGTTCCATGAGCACACCTATCCATATGACCACATCCACGTCCGCGTCCACGCCACGTCCATTCAGTGTGTGCTGTGTGTGCCCAGGTGTTATGTAAGCCAAACGCGTGAGTCGAGTCTACGCTGAGTCGCCACTGAAAGCCGAGTCATCCCCAGAGGGCGTTAAAGGTCTTCTTTGCTCGGCGATGTTTGTTCTATGCCCTTTTCACCACACACTCGTATATTATACCATTATACTATATATATTGTAGTCAGATATGTAGAACTTCTTATGCTAAAGTGCTGGTGGAACTCAGTGGAATGACTCACGGAATGTGGTTCAGAATGTGAGCTGACTTTAATTTATGCACTTTGCTTCTTTTTTTGACTATTGCGGAATGGTAGACAATAAATTCAATGGCATACGAGTCACCGATTTGTATGCTGTTCTTAATGATATGTATAATAATTCTCATAAACTATTAGCTTCTCGTTAAAGTGTTTTTGGAATCCGCAAGTATTCTTGTTTCACTGAATTCTTTGAATAGTAGATAACTCATTTTACGGCATTTTAAATATCATGTTAATTTGACAATTTAGTAAGCATTATCCAAGATTTAATACAACTCTTCTTGTGGTTTTGTGTGAGTGTTCAAAGTTACTTTAATGTACAAATAAATTTTGCATAGCAGTCATTTAACTTTGAAAGGTTTAATATACTCGTATTGTAGGGCAATGTCTTAGTGTAGACACATTTGTTGTTTTAGTAAAACTTGGTCATTTTTTGACCCTTCTGTCAACGAATTGCAAACTGAGTAGGACATCCAAACTATAAATGAGCGATGCCAAATCGCATTAGCCAAGAATGAAATACATGTAATTGGAGGACACTATCTATTCTACTCGGAAAATCCGCCTCACCCAGGGCTATTTTCCGATCTGCGGTTCCGTTCCTTTCCGTTTCTTTTATTGTTTTATTTTCGGAAACCCCAACCCGAAAACCAAAGCCAGAAAACAATTAGCGGATGGCAGCGGCGTACAGTGCAGTATTTTGTTAAACGTGCGGTTGCCAATGACTGCGCTTCCGGTTGCAGTTGCAAACATACTCACACTGCATTTGTTTAATTGCACGGCTCTAATGATGCGGAAACAGCAACAAAAAATGGCGGGAAAAGAAGGGGTAGGGGGTGCACATTTCCCACTAAAACTTGGACGTACGCATCGCATCACAACGTGCGCACAAGTAATTCGCAAGTGGAAATTAGTGACAGTTTTATGGGTTTGTTCTTGGAAATAAGTGAGCTGTCTGCAATTGCAAGGACATTTGAATTGTAAGAGCTTACAGCTGAGTCAAATTTTGACCCCGGCACACAAAGTTACAAGGTCGCGACCGCTGTGCATTATGGCAAAGGTTCTATTTGTGTTCTAGGCGAATGTGAAAGAAAAACCACAAAGTCAGTGAGTTCAGCGACTTCTAAGAAGGTCGCTGCGTGTCCCGGTTCTATTCTTTGTTGGGTGACAACGGTCCGATATAAAAGCAAAAACCCAATCGATTAGGTTGGCAATTGTCGGTTAGCTGAGTGGCATTTCACTTAGATAGTCGAGTGAAATGAGGCTCTGAAGTGAATGAAAGAACCATAATTTACTAGTAATTATAAACCATTTTAATAATGGCACTACTTAACGATGGCCTACGTTACACCCCCTATATTATCTACATTAACCTGTTGGTTATACATACATACATATATATAAAATATTGCCACACAAGTATATACCTTGAGTAAATATGTATGTGTTTACCTTAAGGCACTTGATATTTGAAACAAACCATAAGATCCCTACTCGAAATTACTTCAAAATATTGGTCTATATGGAAACTACACATTCAATTTGAAGCCAGCCGTACGAAGATCGAGAACGTTGCCCTTAAAATAGTTATATCATCCAACAGCTCGTATTCGGAATGCCAGGCCCCCAACCTCTTCTCCCCCCTTTAATCCGCGGG
The DNA here is from genome assembly GCF_016746365.2 of Drosophila yakuba. Lineage (NCBI taxonomy): Eukaryota > Metazoa > Arthropoda > Insecta > Diptera > Drosophilidae > Drosophila > Drosophila yakuba. The sequence goes on from NC_052530.2 coordinate 7,700,034, forward strand.
CAAGTTCAAATATTGTCGGTTAGCGAGATTTTCGCCCCTCCCCATCCTCCTGAATTTTGGAGCTGAATCATCGGGTTATATGCTTTCAGCGCACAGAGGCAAACAAAAGTCAGCACAAAACAAGCCGGAGTTAAAGCCAAGTGCGAAATTGGAGGAGTCTTAAAACAAGAAGCAGCAAAGAAGAAGCTACTTAAATCGCACACCTTAGCAGAATGCAGAATGCCGTCAGAATGCTCCCCACATGACCAGTGCATGGCGATATGTGAATATAGGGGGGGATCGGGGAGTGCTTGGCACTTATTTACACATATCCAATATCCAATCACGTTCAAGGTAAATGCTGGCCGAATTTCGCACAAACTAAACTGCGATGCAGAGCCCAGAAATAACTTCAAACCCATATTGTTTACAGTTACTCGGCGTAGTGGGCTACCAAAGATAAATTAAGCATACGCCCCATGGGCGGTTAAACAAATTGTTTGCACCTTTTGGCCTTTATTTATGGCTCCCTGTCAATCAAATCTAATTCGCGATAGGCCCAACGCAAACAAACACGGCTCTTATCAGCCCAAAACGTTACCGTAGCATAGTATTTCCTTATCGCCGGGGCTTGTCTAGTGGGGGTCTGCCTGATAATGCAGCAATTTAAAATCTTTGCACTCCCTAATCAAAGTTCTCTTGCGTACACACTTGACCTAAATGCGCAATTCTTGGGACCTATAGACTTTTGGAGCAAACTGGGTAGTACATAACTGAAAATCTATATAGTAAATAATATTTCTTTAATAGGGTAAAAGACCAAAAGATTAAACATTTTTAATAGCTTATTAAGCTTTTCATTAAAAAGACAACAACTATTGTTTGAAAAGGAATAAATTGAGAGTTTCTTGAGAGGAGGTCAATCACCGAACCCCTAAAATACACCAGTGACGTATACGCATATATAGTATAGTATTACATATTACATATACTTTCACTTTCTTCACACGCATGCGCCATAAATGGGGGCCTAAAGTGGAAAGTCGGAAAGGAAGTTGACCTCAGACAATCGTGTTTCTCTTTTATATTTTTGGCGTGTCACGTTTCAAAATATTGCATACTTAGACGGGCATTCTGGTCCTTATGGCAAAATTGCGCTGTTCATTGGTTTTTTCGCACTTAAAAAAACCAAGATGATTTTCCCTATACACGCCCAGAAAATCTTTTCACTTTTGTGCGATTTAGGGGCGAGCTATGTGGGTGCCCTTGAGATGCCCCTCAACTAATTCGAATGCTAATCCACCGCAGCTGCTAATGGATTACACATGGTCAAGTGTTGGTTGCACTGAATGGGGGGAAATGGTTCAATTCATGCTTTTACTCTCGCTTTCTGAACTCACTTGCATATGTACTTAGATTTCAAGGACGCCCCGCGCCCCCACTGTTAGCGGTAACAGCGCTGTTAGCTTGCCCTCTCAGTCGTTCACTCTCTCTCTTTGGCACTTGTTCGACAGCACGTGCACCATTTGTTCTTTTCATTCTCATTCTTCTTTGGGATTTTAAGCCGAGCGGTTGTGTGCGTATCAGTGTTCGTGTGTGTACGTGCGTAGGCGGCCGGTCGTATTTTATTATGCATGTGTGTATATGTATATAGAATTTCGCATTATTAAACACATTTGATTACTGGTAAATAAGTTAGCAACTTAACCTCAATTGAACCCGCTGCTCTCTTCGCTCACTTTGTTCTACGACTCGCAATGTAAATTGCATTAAATTTAATCAAAGTTGTGAAATATCCCCCTGAAAGCCACTTGAAAGCTAATCAATATTCCTCAGTGTTCTGCCTCTTTACGTTCATATTTTCCATCTTTCCCATTTGTTTTTATCAGTGCCCCTTCGGCTCTTTCTTCATTTGAAATCGCTTGCCGTGTTGTTATTGTTGCTTTGATAATAAAAATAGAACTTAACTTTATTTTTCTGTGCTTTGCTTTGGCTCGCCTCTCAAATGCGGCGGCCCCGCTCCGCCCGACTCCCACTCCCCCCGCTGCGTTTGTTTGTTTTTACACACAGCGATAAAGATAAAGGCCGTTTATTTAAATCAAGCGTGCGATTTGAGTGCTCATGTGAGTTGATCCCGAAGAGTGAAAGATTCTGATACATACATATAAATGTGTAAATGTAGCTTTTCTCGAACAGATGCAACTCGTATTTATTGCATTATAAACCAAGAGAGAACGCTATAGTCGAGTCCCCCGACTATCTGATACCCGTTACTCAGCTAGTGTAAGTGCGAAGGACAGTTTTTGGCGGTTTGTGGGCGTTAGAGTGGGCGTGGACAAAAAGTTTTTTGGCGAATAGATAGAAATTGACAAGACTAATACAAAAATGAAAAAATAACAAAACATTTTTCAAAAGTGTGGGCGTGGCAGCTTTGGGCGGTTTGTGGGCGTTAGAGTGGGCGTGGCAAAAAGATTTTTTGCAAATCGATAGAAATTTTCAAGACCAACACAAAAATGAAAAAATATTAAAACATTTTTCAAAAGTGTGGGCGTCGCAGTTTTGGGCGGTTTGTGGGCGTTAGAGTGGGCGTGGCAACATGAATCGACAAACTTGCGCTGCGTCTATGTCTCTGGAGTCTGTGTGGTTAGTCTCAACTTTCTAGCTTTTGTAGTTCCTGAGATCTCGACGTTCATACGGACGGACAGACGGACAGACGGACGGACAGACGGACATGGCCAAATCGACTCGGCTATTGATCCTGATCAAGAATATATATACTTTATATGGTCGGAAACGCTTCCTTCTGCCTGTTACATACTTTTCAACGAATCTAGTATACCCTTTTACTCTACGAGTAACGGGTATAATAATTTAATTACCCAAGAGGCTGGGACATCCGACAGCCACACAACAACCGCAAGTGCGACAGGCCTAGAAAGCTGGCCAGGCGACAAATATGTCGCTTATATTCTGATAAAATCCTACCAAAAATTAAATCGAAATAATAATCGAAATAATTTGGGACTTGATTAGGGACAGCACAAACAAAATACTTATTGCCATATAATCGTATACTATTGTATTGTAAATTATTTTTTTTTGATTTCGTCTACAACTTTATTATCACAGAAATTTCCAAAAATTTCCGGACTCCAATATATTTCCAAGGGTTAAACACATTAAATAGAGTTTAAGTTTGTGCAAATAAAAAATGTCGAGTATATTTATTTTTATTGCGCTCTCGTGGCATTGAACTTTGCAAATGTTGTCGCCTGGGTCGCTAAACCCGCCTAGAAAAGTGACCCTGAGCGCAGGTTGCATGCGTACAGGCGACGCGAGCGTCGCAAACGATCTTTGTGGTAATCTTCCCGATCGATTAGGCCTTTATTTATTTACCCGCTACATTTTGCAATGGCTTCGCAGCGACAAGAAGGCAGGGAATTAAATGAATTGAAATAAATGAGAATAAAGCTTTGCGCGCATTGACACTGCCTCGTTGTTTTGCCATTGTGGACGGTGTGGTGAACTTGACCAGTGCATTTATCATTTGATATTTGTTGCTATCGGCTGCTGTTGCTCTTTTTTTATACTGTCGATTACGGCCAATATAGCTAATACAAAAAGTGTTAACAATTTTGAAAATATACAATAGCGTCGTGGAAAGCGAAACGCGACAGAAAGAACAAATATAACGCGGCTATGTGTGCAGCTTTGACTTAATTTCAGTGCGTTCAACCTAGGAGCAACCGAGACGGATAGATATAGAGAGAGATGCAGAGCAAAAGCTCTCGAGCAAGTGCATCGATAGTGGGCGAGAACGAGAGCGAGAGAGTGATGTGTTGTGTTTTTATTTACAGTTGAAGGATTATTATGTGACTTTTACAAGGCGAGACAGAGACAGCGACAACGGATCGCAGTGCTTACTTTAACCACCAAATTGACAAGTGCAACAATAACAACTGTTTTACACTGCGTTACAAAAGTGTAACAACAACAAGAACTAAACCAAAACAAAATTAACAACAATTGACAACACAACGGAAAAAGAAGAACGGCCCAGCAATGCATGGAATCACACACCTGTACCGCCAGCATGCCGTGGAAAAACAGCTGAGCGGTGGCGAGAGCTGGTCCCGCCAAATTTACCCGAGCTACGGCAGCAGTGCCGATGCCTCCTCGCAGGGCAGTCGTCTCTACAGCGTCGACTCCTCCAGCAGCTCCAGCTCCAATTCCAACAACTCTGGAGGTGGAGGAAGCGGGACTGCAGGTGGTGAGAGTCTGGGAGGAGTCACCGGCAGCGCATACGCCCAGTGGCAGAGCGACCGCCACTCTCTGCCGCAGGCAGTTCCCGATGCCCCTAGGTCGCTGGCCAACCACCACTACCGCAACTCGCCCACGCACCAAGCCCACTACCAGCAGCCCACTAGCAGCAGTCTCAAGCGGACACCCTCCTCGAAGCGCAGCTTCCTGGAACGATCTCACAGTCCGGCTATATATGGCGTGAGTAGAGTGGGCGAGACAAGGATGCAAACCGATCAGGAAAGCCGAGAAAGTGCCTAATAGAATTAATAGAATTGGGGACTGACTTTGTTAAACAAAATTAAACGCATTTTTATATAATGTATAATTTTATGGTTTAGTAGATTGAACTATTATAATCGGTTTGCACTCCTTAATCGTATATCTTTAAAAAATGTAGTTAATGCTATTAAAAACTTTTAGAGCATGCGTCGCAGTGCAGGTCCAGACTTCGGCTCTCCACCGCCCACCGCACCCATAGGTGGAGGAGGTTACTTTCCACACGATCTCGACGACATCTACGAAAGCCAGGCGGACCATCAGTATTTCACCCACACGGGTGCCAGCGGTCCTCAGCAGCAGCGACCCACAGCTATCTCGATCTTCCATCGAGTGAGCGCTGCCCACACATCGCTAGATGACTACAGCTTGCCCGGGGATGCATCGCGCCAGTCCATGAATAGTACAGACAGCGGGGTTAGCAGCGGACCCTTCAATCGCCAACGTTTTGACAACTCGTCATTCGCCAAGAGTCTCAGCATCGACGAGCAGGATCCACAGCACTCGCCTCATAAGGAAGGACACAGCAAACACGGAAAGCACCATCATCATCATAGCCACCACCACCATTCGATCCACGAACTAGTAAAGCACTTTGGCAAAAAGATGCACCTGTGGCCGAGGAAGCACCATGACGCCCAGAGCGTTTGCACCTCGCCACAGAACGATCCGCAGGAGAACTTCCGCACCAGATCCAAGAGTTTGGATGTGAACACGCTCAGCCGCCCCAACCGCATTCTGGATGACTGCGGGGCCACCTACAAGATCTACGATCGCATAGTTAAAGAAGGTAAAGGGTTTCGGGTTTCCGGTTACTTTCAATTGGTACTTGCTGTTGGATTAGGTCTAGTTTTGCTTTGGAAATTCGGCATTTAGACACCTGTACTTATGGCAATTTGGTATTCTCTTTCAGGTGCTCACATGCGTCGCGCCTCCGCGGATTTGGAGAAACGACGTGCCTCAGTTGGCGCCGCCGGTCGAGGTCTGCGAGGCGATGGTACCTTGGATCCACACCATGCAGCCATCCTCTTCAGAGACTCACGAGGGGTAAGTTTAAAACTTGCTAGCTTATAAATTATTCGGTGATGCCGATCATAATTCCTTGATCATTTTTTTTGTTTGACAAATATTTAGAAACTTTAATAAGGAATGAGTATATAAATACAAAGGCAACTCTTTCTTGGCTTTGGCAAAATTATCTTCCTTGTTACGCATAACAATCCATTATAATAATCTACGCCTTAACTTTTTATACAATTATCTTTCCAACTAGATGTAATAATTTATGATCTGGCATATGCCATCTCGCAAGTATTCTCCCTTCCACCTTCTCATTTGCCTTTTCTTATCACTTTAAAAAGCAATCTGCTCGCTTCAAAACTATTAATAGCTTAAAAATACACTTCTATGAATCCCCTTTTCCCGCTTACTCGGGTTGACTCCTCCCCATTTTTGTTTACTTCGTTCGGTTCGCTACACCGTTGAGAAATGCGTTTTTCCAGTTGGTTGCATAATACCTTCAAGGTCGTGTTCTGTCTACGTTGCTCTCCCTCTTCTTCTATTAGCACCTGTTGAATGTTAATAGTTTTATGAAATATGCCAATTTTCAAGAACTCCATTGCATCCCTCACCCTAGTTTCTTTTATATTGCATACTTAGAGGTTTTCGCTCTTTACACGTAATGTAGACTACATGTAGAGTACTACGCGGCGAATTAAAAGTACTTATGACGTACCTATTAAATCATATTCGATTAAATCCAAGGGATACTACTTATGTATGAAATTCAAGCGACATTGGTGAAATAAATTCAAACAAGTGAGCCACTTTATATTAAAAACAAGAAGTCATGCTGATAGCTAATTGATTTATCCGGTGGCTTTGATTTCAACTTTAAATTAGTTGCAGAATTACCTTTCACTAGGCTTTTCGCCCACACCTACATATACATATGTAAAACCCAAGGTCTTATAATCGACGTAATGGCCATTATAAACAGTTATTGTATTGTTACAGTCTGTTATTGTTTATTTCGCACTTAAAAACGTGGTCGGTCACCCATGGAAACTGGTTTATATCGATAGAATTGAATCATGTGTCAAGTGTTTGTTGTTTGGCAATGCACATTCTTGGGATTTCTTGTTTGTATTCTTACGTCAGCGGATTGGGCTTTCACCATTAAATTCTTTATGGTAATGCCTTGTGGTTGGTATGTTCCCGCTAACGATGATGATTAATTACCCAACTACTTTTCACATGTCAGGCTTTGTTCTTTGCTCCCTCTCCCTCTCATTATTTCTAATTTCTCTTTAGCAAGGCCTCAATCTTGCAGTACCGTTTGCCTAACTTATCGCTCAAAGAAAACAACAAGTGTACACATAAGCTCTTTGCTTCTTGGATGCGTATTTAAACAGAGTCACTTGACTCTTGAATTGAGTGGTTTCATCTGTTGAGTGGAGTACCCCTGCTAGTTCTTCTTCCTCTTGTTCCGCCTGCGGGGGCCTTCTTGAGCTTTTCGCATGTGGGTGCAAGTTGGTCTCGCTCGTTGTGTCCTCTCTTGTTTGCTTTAACGATATAACGATAAAGTCGAAAAAGAAAGAAACGAGCCCCATTCTCTGATACCCTTTTCCATGGGGTATTCAAAATATTCACTCGGTTTGCGACCCCTCTCACGGAGAAGAAGAAAACACCCCACGGTAGGGAGCCTGCTGAAAGATAAGCGAAGCAAACGATGTGTAAGAAGTGAACCGTTGGAGAAACCAAGAGTTTATTTTTGAAGCAGTCAACCCAGATTTTTTACTGACCTCGTATCAATAATTTCATTATTTTCAGAAATTTTGTATTGGAAGAAAAGTAAAACATTTGTATAAAATTAGTAACAATTAGGATGACGACATCTAATCAATTAATTTTTAAATGCGGAAAATTAAATATAGAAAGTCAACCTAATGCCATTGTTTGTTTCATTCACTGATGATAAACTTGCAATATCATCAGCATGTGTGATTTATTACGATTATTTTGTGGAGTGTGGAGGGCATTCTAGGGTCTTGTAGCTTCGTGACAATTACAATTATATTTACATTGTGTGCCGTGTGTGTTCTTGTATTTGCTCATACTCTAGCACTCTCGCGCACTTTTGGCGCTCTTCTAGGCAAATCCTCTCGCTCTCTTTCTTCACTGCTCTTTGCCGTGGGGCGATCATGTGTGGGGTCCGGCTGGCGCTCGCTAAACTCTTAACCAGTGGCTTTTTTAACCAGTTTAAGTTTACATTTGCGTGAGCGCAGACGTGTCCGGAAAGCGAACGGAAGATAAGTGAAACAGAACGAAACGGAACGGAACACGGCCGTATAATCAGATATCAAACAGAAAAGTAGTGTCGTCACTTTTGCGACTCTCAAAAAATCCGTCGGCCACTGTCTGTTGCTTCTTTTCGAGTGCGCGGTTTTCATGTATCGCCGCCGCTATTCCGCCTTCGAGTCGAGCACGCCCCGCGTGGGAGTGCTACCCTCTCCGCCCCCACAATATGGCAATCCCCCCGCCGACACTGCCGCCACGAAAACGCCGCCCAAGTTGAGCGTACACTTTGACCCCAATTTGCCAAAAGACAACGATAGCAACAACAATCTCGCCGGCAGCGAAAATGCAAATGCTAAATGCGTCGGCCGTAAGGCGCGTTCGCTGAGCAATTCGCCACTGTATCACCGCAAAAAGCGGTATAGCCATCTGCCGGCGCTGATGTCGAATAACGGGCCGACGGCCAGCAGCAACTACCAGCTGCTAAACAGTGCGAATCTTCGAGATCTCGTCGACGGCCAACGTCACTCGCATCACGTAAGCAGGCGCGATGACAACCAAAGCCACAGTCATAGCGAAAGCCCAAGTCACATTGGCCATATTAGCCACATTAGCCCAAGCAACCAAAGCAACAAAAGCAATCAAAGCATCCTAAGCCTGCCAAACGGCAAAAACAAGGCGAAAGAAGGCAAGAAGCTGAAGGCAACTTTAACGGCGGCCATGTCATCGTCGCTGCTGCGACGCAAGGCGCACAGCAATCACAGTCAGCAGCAGAAACTGCAACAGCAACAGCGAGAACAAGAGCTCCAGCAGCAGCAGCAGCAGTTGCAGCAACTGAGGAGCAACAACAGCAAGACAATTGCAAATGCTGCCCGCCATTCGCTGGGTCATTCACCCTCCGCTGCCGCCGCCGCTGCTGCAGTGCAGCAGACTCTCGTCTACGAGCGGCGGCGCGTCAGCAGCGCCCACTCCTCCCCCTCGCCCTCCTCCAGGCATCACTCCCCAGTGCACCAGTGCATGCTGATGCGACGGCGCAGCGACTACAGTGTCGAGCAGATCGAGCAATGGAAGCGCCAACAACAATTGTTGCCGCGATCCGGACGCAAGATAAGCGTAAGTGCACTGGGAGAAAACGGGCTTTGGTTAGATGCTGTGGGACTTAAAATAATATGTTAAATTCTCAAACTTTTTCGAAAAATAACTTTCGCTTTACGAAATACATTTATTATTATATAACATTATATAATTATTTAACACCAGTGGGATTTGTTCTGTTGTTTTTACTGACAGATGTACTAGCTGTTGAAGGCGTAGTATGTACGTGTTTCAAAATACTTTAATCGGAACGCTTTTCTTTTTGTTTGAAAATGCATTCAGAGGAAAACAAAGGAAAAGCCATCGAGTGTGTGCCAGTAGCAAAGCTTTGAGGGAAAGCTCTTTAATACGATTGACTTCGGTCGGCTGCGTTCGTTGCTTATATATTTAGACAAAATGAGGGTCAGCCTTACAATGCACATAGAAAAATCAACATAATAAACTATATTAAATTAACATAAAATAAAATGAGAAAGAACATTATAGTTAAGTCATTGGTACAAATGAATTCAATTCTTAATCTCCTCACTTTTAAGTAGTGTTAAAGTTATTAAAATTATTAACCGAGGTCAATCTGCCAAGACTTTCAAACTAAGTATAAAATAAATAATTGACGGTTTTTTTTTTACATCGATTACATCGGCAATTATTTATTTTTCAGTGCACACTTTTCTTGACCCCATTTCTAGCTACAAAAGAGCACTGCGAGAGAGGAAGAGAATGGTTGCGGATAGCGTTGGTAACGTTTAGGCTTAACCAAAATTGGCCTGCACCTGTGTGCGAGCGTAATTTTTCAATTGCCGTATCTGATATGGGGTACTTGTCCCATTGCCTCGTTTCCATGTCCCTCCCCTCTCCACCCCTTCCCTTGCTAATGTGTCATAATTCCTCAATTGCACATTTCAATGTTAATTCAAAGCTACTCGACCGAATGAGCATTCAGCTCACCCCTCCACACTCCTCTTCACCTTACCTACAAATATTTCATTGGGGCTTGAATTGTTGTTTCTCTGGGTTCTATCTGCGATTTCGCGTTCTGATTAGCAGATAACGTGTAGGGGAAGTATATCAGCGCAGTTTATATTGCTTTTTACGTAGCGATCCCTTATTGTTTACTTTTATACCTGAAATGCGCCAATCATTGTTACCCACATATAATATCTGATTGACGAATAAAACAGGGCTACACCGATCTATATCAGGTTGTAAGGAAAGAGGAAGTGCTAAGGAATCGTACTTGAACTTGCAAAGCGAGGTGTAAGTTCCACTACGCCTGAAATACCGTGCATAACGATTAACGAACGTATAAATATTTGTATGTACATATGCACATTTTACGACTTTTCAAGTTAATGATAGTTTACTTTGCACTGCCTTATGTACTTAACAGCTATAAATTTGGTTTACCATTTTGAAAGTTGATAAACGAGGCAAGTAAATTAATTAAACTTGCCGTTAGACTTTCAAAACAATATATTTATCTTTAATATAACAAAACTAATACTGTCCATGCTGATATTTATAATATTTATATCTTTAAAAAATATATTAACATTACATTTAACACATTACTTTACTAAATTCCAACCAATCATTTTTGCTTTTGATTACAGTTGCCCGTCGCTGATCCGTTCCTAGAGAAAGTAAATCTATCAGACCTGGGTAAGTTTTCAAACCACCCTCTCAATCCACTCCCATGTCAACTTTTCCGCAACAACAGTCTGTGCGCCAAACAAAAATGATAAGTTTAAACAAATTAGCAAAAAGTCGGCCTCTGAGGATATTTGTTGGGCACACGACGGCATCGCCAGAATATAATATAATCTGATATACCAAAATATAATATGTACTATGTATAAAGGCGAAGAAGAAGATAAGTTGAAGTTGAAGAAGATCAGTCGTAATTAACGGGGATTATGTTAGCATCCTATTTGAATATTGGCGTGGGCTGTCTAAAATGCGACATCCAATAAAATCGCTAGGGAATAGGAACTCACATATAGTTTTTTCATTCCCGAGAAAACAAGTGGAGACTTCTGTTCTTTATGTTTCTAATCAGAACCGAACACACCCCCAAAAATGTATATTAGCTTTTCTTCTTTACCAAAGCTAATTATAAGTTCCAAGTACGCCGGAGACCACTCGGTGAAAAATACGCAACTGTGGCGAGGGCACAATGAGAGCCGAGAGGAGGGAAAACAGTGCAGGTAATTGGTTGGCAATTTCAGACATTTCATGATCCTCATTAACGTCAATCCCCAGCCGATCCGATCCGATCCGATCCAAACGATCTCTCAGCAAAGATTATATTCAATTTATTAAACGCTCTGAGAACTTTTCGATTTAGTAGCGAGCAGAAGCTCAGAGCGTTTCCACTATTATTTCAGTCTATAATTTGTTTGTTTGTGCGCTTTTCCCTGACGAAAAACTTTTCCGCCACAGAGAGCCAGCGAGCGGAGGAGGAGATGGAAACCAAAACAGACTGCAGATCAGTTTATGATAAAATTTCGAATGGTTTAGAACGTCGCCAACGAAAGACGGGCAGACGACAAAAGTTCGGCTATTTTCCATTCCTTGTGCTTTCCGTGCGGAATTATTGGCAGCAGGAACCATTCGCGATCTATACGTATCTATATGTGCCAGCCAAGTGCGTCTATGGATACTGCCCAGGCCGTAGAATTTACCTACCAACCCAGCAATCGAATCCAACCGACCAACTGCAAGCAAAGACGACCCATCGAAGGTCTTCGCTTCTCTCTTAGTCATTCGTTAAGAATTTTCGAATAGCGCCGCGACGCCAAAAGCAACTTAACCATCGCAACCACCCTCGCCGCTTCGCCGCCTCCCACTCCCCACAATCGCCACCCATTGCGAAAATGGGTTTTCAATTGTTTTGATCCCGCACGGCAAAAAAGAAATAGCACAATACTCAACAAAGCCACAACGCCAAGGTGCATTTCAATTAACTCGTGTGGCCCGTGGTCCCTGTCAAAAGCGACGCAAAACGTAGAAGGGGTCTGAATCGAAAACGATAAACCATATTTACATTTGTCTTTGCCACTGAATATATGCATTAAAAAACCAATCAAAACAGCAACAAAGTACGAAAAAGATTGAAGAGATCTTCACCGATATCGACAAGCTTTTTTAGCTCGATTTCCCTTGACTTTCTTTATCTGTGCAAACGGTTCGCCGCCCGGCAACCGCAGTAAATTCCATTTATTAAACAACATTTAAATGTTTACACAGCTCAGTCGGGAAAATCTCTTGCCGCTTGCATATAGCTCCAAATATTTTACAATTTATTTCGATGTATATATTTTCTTTCCGCAGTATCTGGCCTTCGTTTTTTTATATATTATATTTGGTCGTTTTTAAACTTTCCGCTTGTCTGTTTGCTTATATTGTGGTGGATATCACCCGGATAATTTGTTGGAAATACTTTTACCAGTGGCATTCAAAATTTACGCTAATCTCATACTCTTGGATGGCAGGCTTTGTGTATAGTTCATTTCCTTAAAATTTTTTCCGCTTATTAATGTATACCATTCAGCATTTGTTTCTAAATCGATAAATCATAAATTTACTTTGATGTGAGTTCGTGCCAAATAAAACCTCAGACCAAACCTCCTGGGCAAAAATTAACCTGCCAATTTGTAAATTGAACGAAAATAATTTTTGCACTTGAAATCAAGTTAATTATTTCTAAAACAGATTTCCGATACATTTTGTGTAAAAGAAGCGCAATAATCCCTGCAAACACTCGAAATTTCAGTGTTGAGGTCTTATGCTGCGGTTAATTAATTTCTTGGCACAACTGCCTGTCCCAATATCTGTTGTGTGTCGCTATAATGGCTCCGACAAATGCTGAATCGGTGAATGTTTGGCTTGCATTTATCAGACCCCTGACAAGAACGATCTGCAGCCCCTGTGATTTTATATAGTTTTTGATTAACACCTTTTGCCCCGCCTCAATATTTATTTGTTTACATTGTGCCATAGCCGTCTACATTATGTCCCTCTCACTTGGTTTCTCTTTGTCTGAATGGAAATTAAAATAATATTTATTGTCGTACAATTTGGCGAATCTATTCTATTTGGATGTGTTTGCCTTAGCTGTGGCTGCTTCGGTTGCTTTTGTCGTACGCTAAATTTATTTTAATTAAAAATGTCTTAATTTAATCTAACGAAACGCGTGCGCCCTAAAATTTATTGGCAACGGTTGTTCTATTTCTGGGTTCGGCTATGGTTTAACTGCCTTAGCTTACCACAGTGAGAAGTGCGTAGAGCGGCGCTGCTCTGTTAGCGGACTGTTAGCGGTCTGTTAGCTAGTCGGTCGATCAATTAGGCAAATCAATTAGCGGAGCAAATCGAGTAGCCCAGTTAATTGCTAGCGCCCACAGACCTCAAACAGAAGACCAGATCAGATCGGATCGGATGAGTCTAGCGTAATGCGACACTGAACTTCGGTATAAACAAAAAGCACCCCAAAAAGAGTGAAGAGTCCAATTGGAGCAGAGTGGGAACCCAGAACGCATGTTACAGTTGCACTTCTACTCGAATCATGCGGGTCGTCTGGTACTCGGAGGTGGCAACGGTCGCCCGGCCGACGTCCTTTGCTATCCGTTGGAGAGCATCAAAGAGTTCGAGCAGATTTCTGAGGCCTGGAAGCGCCTGCTAGCCGAGTTGCTAAAGAAAGGTGGACATCCCAGACCCCAAAATTTCAGCCCATATCGTGCTTCTTCCATCATTTAACCGACGTTTCTTTTTGTTTCTGCAGAGGAGGACGACTCACAGATCTTCGTGAAGTTCTTTCGTTTTCACAAGTGCTATGATCTGATACCCACCTCCGCCAAGTTGGTTGTCTTCGACACCCAGCTCCTTGTAAAGAAGGCCTTCTACGCCCTGGTCTACAACGGTGTGAGAGCGGCACCGCTCTGGGATTCGGAGAAGCAACAGTTCGTGGGCATGCTAACTATCACGGACTTTATCAAGATCCTGCAAATGTATTACAAATCGCCAAATGCGTCCATGGAGCAGCTGGAAGAGCACAAACTGGACACGTGGCGAAGTAAGTGAACACACACATTGGCATACGGTGATTCCAACTAAATTGTATCCTCTGCTAGGTGTGCTGCACAATCAGGTGATGCCGTTGGTCAGCATTGGACCGGATGCGTCCCTCTACGATGCCATCAAAATTCTCATCCACAGCCGCATACATCGCCTGCCCGTCATCGACCCGGCTACCGGCAATGTCCTCTACATCCTGACACATAAACGCATACTTAGGTTCCTCTTCCTATACGTGAGTTTCTGGGATTTGCATTTGTTGCCCAATAGCATAATAGTAATATGATTTTTTCTGTGCGCAGATTAATGAATTACCAAAGCCCGCGTACATGCAAAAGAGTTTGCGCGAACTGAAGATTGGCACCTACAACAACATCGAGACCGCCGACGAGACGACAAGCATCATCACGGCCCTCAAGAAGTTTGTGGAGCGACGGGTCTCAGCCCTGCCACTGGTGGATTCCGACGGTCGCCTCGTTGACATCTATGCAAAGTTTGATGTGATTGTAAGTATACCTCTGAGCGCTCACAGATAGATCAGATGATATGTATGGGATTAGATGGAAAATTAGCACGTGTTATAAAAAACAAAGTTCTTTTGCCTATTTTACAAATGTATTTGCTTTTTCAAGATGCTATGTGTAGTAAGACAGATTCAAATAGTTCAGGAATTTCAGATTTGTTCTTAAAAGTATAAAAAAAAGAATCAATCAAAAAAAAATTGACCTCGTTATGCCAAACCAATGTAAATCCATAAACTCAACGTACAAGTCTGGACATTCGAGTGTAAAGCAACAAATGTTGTATTGTTGTTAAAAAAAATGATATAGATTACCCATACGTGAATATGTAAGGTGGATTAAATATGAAATATACGTTAATAATAATAAGTTATTAAGTAATAATAATAGTTAATAATAATAAAAATATTCTTTTCATTCAGAATCTCGCCGCCGAGAAAACCTACAACGATCTCGATGTTTCGCTGCGCAAGGCCAACGAGCACCGAAACGAGTGGTTCGAGGGCGTGCAGAAGTGCAATCTGGACGAGTCCCTGTACACGATCATGGAGCGCATCGTCCGCGCCGAAGTACATCGACTGGTGGTCGTCGACGAGTACCGCAAAGTAATCGGCATCATCTCGCTGTCCGACATCCTGCTCTACCTTGTTTTGCGACCTAGCGGCGAAGGCGTCGGTGGATCAGAGAGCTCGTTGCGCGCCTCCGATCCTGTTCTGCTGCGCAAAGTGGCTGAGGTGGAAATACCAGCGACAGCCGCAGCGTCGACGACGACGCCCCCGCCTCGTAGCCCATCAGCCGGATCCGGCAATCGCAGCTTGATCGAGGACATACCTGAGGAGGAGCCGGCGCCGGCGAGGAGCGACGATGCCGACAGTGATAACAACAAGTCCGCCAGTGAGGATAAGGCCAACAACAACCAGCACGACCAGATGACGACGGCTGCGACAGCTAATGGTGATAGCAACAACAGCCCCGTAGAAGTGTCCTTTGCCGATGAGGCGCACGAAGAAGAAGAAACCGCCGACCAGGTCGAGCGCAGCAATTGTGATGATGATGACCAGCCAGCGCTAGCGGAGATTGAGCGTAAGAAGGCATCGATGGACGACGACGAGGACGATGGGCTGAGCAGCGCCGTCTCCGCTGCCTCCGCCTTGGGCCAGTCACTGACGCCCGCGGCGCGAGAAATGGCGTTGGTTAGTGAATAAACCTAAACCTACACCCTAACCTTAATTTAAACACATGCTAAAGAGATACAGCTGCTACAGATACAAGAAAAAAACAAAACAATTGCTAAACAAGAACTAAGAACCCCAAAACACAACATTAATGATAAAGCAGAGAACATTATATTGAATATTAATAGTTGTTAAGGATATATTATTACAATTATGAAATATTATGTATTTTACAACAAGCAACTAAAAGCAAAGCAAAAAAACATAAGCTGTTAACAAGATGTTGATATATACACACAAGAAACGAAAACAAAACAACAAATTACATTAGAATGTCTTTAAATTTTAAACGATGTAATTGATTATTAAATAATAGTACAGTACAAGTCATTAATTGTGTTTAATATGGGGCTGTGGCGGAGCTTTTATCCGGAATAGGGTATTAGGAAAGTTAAAATTGAGTTGTCCCCAATTACTCTTAAATTCGAAAAATTTAATTAGTCCTTTTAAATTGTGTTGAGTTATTGGAGAAGGAGAAAGACAGGACAGAGTTTACTTTCCCTAATTTACTTTCAGAAAATAAATATTAACTTTTTATCACTTCGTAACGGGCAAAGTTAATCTTTTTTCCCGCTAAACAAGCTTACCGACTAAATTGTCGCAATTTTTTCATCGGATTTCAACAGGTGAGGTGTCAATGAAGGGGATATATATTTATTTCCGTCCGAAGTATCAACGTAGTAAAGCAATAGATTAGTTTTTAAAATATATTTATTTAATATATATATAGATAACAATATTAGATATACATATATAAATTTATTATATATTCTTATCTGGCTACAAAATGGCTAAATTGTTTGTACTGCTTCAACTCATAGTCGCTATCTTGACCCGCAGTCATATGGTGATTTTGTTGACGTTTACTTTTTGCGCACCAGGCTGGTAGGCTTCCAAACATATTCACAATGGAGCTGATCATTCTCGTGGGGATCGCCACAGCTCTTTTGGTAGTGATCATTACGCTGTACCTGCTGCAAAAGAAAAACGCCGCCCCAGGTAAGTCGGATGCAGAGTTGGATGAGCCAACTGGCGATTAAAACGTTAACCCCAAAACAGAAACAAAGCCAGCTGCAGCCCTTCAACGTGGCGTCCCACAGCGCGTCCAGGAGGGTGTGCCGCGTCGGGCCCAAATAGCTCGAAATCAGCGCAACAGGCTGCGCCAGAATGCTCCAGCGGCTCCCGCGGGTCAGGTTGCTCCGGCAGCTGGTCCTCCTGCGGCCCCCGGCGACTCTGACCACGAGAATGAGGGTCAAGTCGATGACGATGATGCCCGTGTGCCCCAGGGAGCGGTGCTGGATGAGAAAATGGGCGCCAAGAAGCGCGCCAAAATGGAGGCCAAGGAACAAAAACGGCTGCAGCGGGAGCAGGAGCTGCACGACCGCGAACAGCGCAAGGTGAAGGAGGCAAAAGAGGAGGCGGAACGCAAGCATCAGGAAGACCTTGAGGCTGAGGTTGAGCGCAAGCGGGTGGAGGCCGAGCGCCTGGCCAAGGAGGAGCGGGAGCGCAAGGAGCACGAGGAGTACCTGAAGATGAAGGCCGCCTTCAGTGTGGAGGAAGAGGGCTTCGAGGAGGGCGACGCCGACGAGCAGGACAGCCTCCTGGCCGACTTCATACAGTACATCAGGGATAACAAGGTAGTTGTTCTAGAGGATCTGGCCGTGGCCTTTAAACTAAAGACGCAGCAGGTCATTGACCGCATCCAGGAGCTGCAGGCCGATGGCACCCTCACAGGCGTGATCGACGACCGCGGCAAGTTCATCTACGTTTCCGAGGAGGAGCTCTCTGCCGTTGCCAAGTTTATAAAACAACGCGGACGCGTCTCGATCGCTGAGCTGGCCGAGAGCAGCAACAACCTGATTAACCTGACTCCCATCTCCGCCGGCGGCGAGGAAGCCAGCTCCTAATGAGATTTGTTAGCCATTTATAAATTAAATTTATATTTAGATGCGATGTTTTGGTAAAGTAACATAAACAAAACAATTCAAGATTGCGTATCAGCTGTGTTCGATTTCTCCGCCTTGCAATCTACACACTCGCAGACCAGCAGGGTGTGGTCATCTTTCAAGTGTACACTGCAATTTTGTTGTGCGCTGGACAGAAGCTTCGCCAATTGGACATTGGAGGCGTACAAGCTGCCTTGAAAATTTTCCGGAACCTGCGGAGCTGGCTTGCAGAGGAATTTTCCAACAACTGTGTGGGTAGTGTGTTCTGTTATCTACTAACTTTTAAGTAAGGCATCCACTTACATTCTTCTACTTTGGCTTTGACCTCATCGGACATAAGAAGCTGCTCATACGTTGAATACGGATCCTCAAACTGCCTGATCCATTGTGTGAAGGCCTCGGAGGTTAGACCTTGAACGCTGGTACCCACGATGGAGATTAGTGCTCTAAACGCCTCTGGTGTCCTCAACTATTTGGTTAAATGAGCTTATAATTCGGTTAGTAAACTAGGACCTTTCGTATATGTATTTACCCTGGACAATTCGCTCTCGCAAAAGACTTGGCAGTACGCAAGGTACAAGGAAGGTTTCCTAAAAAGCAGATGATACTGGATGGCCCATAGGAGTAGCAGGATTACGACCTGAGCGACGGAGAAACTTACTATATTGAAGTATATGCTATCGCATGTCCTTCGATAGAGTTTCTCTTCAAAACGCTGGTAGTTCTGATTCCTGGAGATATCCTTTGCCTGATTCATCAGCTGTAGAATTCGCAACTGCATGTAGTCCAGGTTGTACACCCGCCGAACGTTATCGTAGTCCACAGTCCGCTCGCCGGTCTCAATGTCCAGGTGGACACGTAAAAGAGCGCCTTCAAACCACGCAGAACTGTTGGATTGCAGGCAGATGCGGTGGTCACCAGGCCAGTGGGTTGTGAACTTGAGACGAGCCTCCGACTTGTAGACGCGGGAAAGGACAACCTTGTTCGTACTATCCCTCACTTCCACATGTATTCCAAGGCCAGGCGGCGCGGGCATAAAGCCGCCTGAGCTTGAATCTTCCACCTCAAAGGCGTAGTGAACTGAAAAGAGTTAAGTGGAGCAGTCACGGTGGCCCAAGACTTGAAGATAGGTTTCTCACTGTACCCAGCACATCCGTTTCATCGGGCGTAGTCTGGATGAAGCACTTTTGAACCGTTTCTCTCATTGTGAAGTACAGCCCGCAAATGTGGTGCAGGGTTCCAAGAAGCAGTACCAGGAACATTAATGTGCGCTCCATGGCTGGTGAAATCCGAGTTAACTTTCTGCATGCGTATTGCAACAACCGCTGCACATATGTATGTATGTACATCTACTATAAATCGCTATAAAGCTCACAAAGACAGCAAGTGTTGGGTAACGTTGTGGAGGGCAGGACGGTGGTCATGGTATGACTATCTAATCTATGCATTTGCATGTGCGGTTTGGAAAGAGCAACAATTCATTGTTTGCAATAGCAAATTGAAAAAGGGCGACCCACATCTACCTATATAAATGTCCACCAACTTAATAATGTTCAAACTTATTTCCACACTTCTTCAAAATCTTTAACATATATTCTACAATCTTTGCGTACATAAGAACTAATAATCGAATAAACATTTTTCGATCTATGAAGAATAATAGTGGCTTAGTCTAGTTCATGTCGTCATTATCGTCGTAGTCGTCCATTTCGTCGTCGTCCTCGCTTTCATCACTGGTCTCGTCGGGATCGGACGCCTGGGCGCGGCACTTGGGGCACTGGCAGATGAATACGTAGTTCTCGCGCAAGACCTTGTGCCTCGAGTGGCGACTACGCTCCAGCATGCATTCGTCCAGATAGGAGATGCAGATCTCGTCGCCTTGTTGAATGGGAGCCAAGGCCTTCAGCACAATAATGTCATTGGAATAGGGAAAAGTGGAGCAGGCATTTGGCACGCAACTGTGGTTGATTTTGCTCTGGAGCAGGTATAGCCCAGAGCCCTCGTTGTTCAGGAATTCGCCAGCAACTGTCGGGGAGATTTTTATATGCATAATTTTCCTACAAGGTGCTTTAATGAATAGCTACATTCTCCGACTTTGGCGTAGAGTCCGTCGATGACCGTGTCGAGCTGTGCCTTTTCCGAATCCGAAAGTGGCAGATCGGACACCTTGACAACCCACTGGGAGAGCACGCTGGTTGCGATGCCCTGGCTGTTGGTTCCTAGGATGGCCATCAATGTCTTGAAGGCATCCGGCGTTTTGAACTGAAAAATAAACAATGTATTCACATTTCAACGCAACCTGGGAGGATATGCATACCATGGAGAACTCCTCCCCCGAAAAAGCATTGCAGAACGCAAGATACAACTGCTCCATCTGCTGCTCGAAGTTCTCGCCCAGCATTTTGTGATAGATCTTCTGCTCACGATTCACAATCAGCGATTGGAAGGACTGCAATTGCTCGAGGAACTCGGCCTTCTTGGTGCTCTGCTGGTAGAGTGCCATTAGGCGGACAATCAGCATGATGCTGCCCGTCTCGGGCGGATAGTGCATCTTTTTCCAAGTCTCGTTCAGCACATTGATGGGATGTGTGTCGTCGGAGCGGAAGGCGCCCATGCAAGCCACGCGGTGGTAGCGCTTCTGTGCCTCCATCAGGCAGTCCTCGGAGCAGTAGCGCACCTTGCATCGTGGGCACTGGGTGAACTGGGCCACCCACTGGGCGGTGGGGTCGTGTTGAAGCAGGGGAACCTCAACTTGGGGATCACTGGCCAGGCGGCGCACATTCTCCAACACCGTCTCCAGCGGCCGCATGCAGTGGTCACACGCCGCGTAGCCGTAGGCCACGTTCCACGAGAACTGCCGGGACACGAACGGTTCCTCCTCGAAGATCACCTCATCTGTCGTGAAGTTTTTCAGCGCGATCATGGCGCGACCCTGAGGAAATATATATAGATATACATATATAATAAGGTGTGGGTAGAGTATGGACTTGACTTACCTTGCCGGGCAACTCCCGAATTTCGAAGTTATTCATTGTTTACTCGGCTGTTTGGGTTTGTTTTGGCCAATCCAATTGCACGTGTAGAGCAATGTGACCTTACTCTCAAGCAAGAATTTAAAATACTATGGTATTTTAACCGGTAAGTAAGTTTTACTATAAACATTTGAAAAACCGGCCTATTCAATACATTTTCCGTCCGGCCTAAAATCAATTAATTGGGTAGAAAGTTATAACTCATTCCATTAGTTTCTTCACAGATCTAAAAAACTTAAGTCAATCCACTGATTGAGCAGGTTAGGGGTTACTTTTTAAAAGTATTTCAAAGGCTCTTCTTGTTTCAGGGTGCACCTTGTTTATTTATAAAACTAAATTTATATCGATAATAGATTCGACATGGCTATCTATCCACGCATCTATCGATTGTCGATAGCATACGGTGCAATTGTCCGAGGCTTACGATATACAAATCCTGAGGAGAGAAGAAAAAAAAAGACTTAT
Organism: Drosophila yakuba; assembly: GCF_016746365.2. Taxonomy (NCBI): domain Eukaryota; kingdom Metazoa; phylum Arthropoda; class Insecta; order Diptera; family Drosophilidae; genus Drosophila; species Drosophila yakuba. The sequence goes on from NC_052530.2 coordinate 7,721,255, forward strand.
TTGGTCCTCGCACATTGCCACATCCGAACCTTCGGCCTATTAGAAATGGCACATGAAGCGGGCACCCAAGCCGATGGCAAGCGGCAGTTTATCTGCGGCGTGATCGAGGGATTCTACGGCCGACCGTGGACGACGGAGCAGCGTAAAGACCTGTTCCGCAAACTGAAATCTATGGGCATGGGATCCAGTCCTTCATACATGTATGCGCCAAAGGACGACTACAAGCACCGCGCTTACTGGCGTGAGTTGTACACCGTTGAGGAGGCGGATCACCTGTCCAGTAACTAACCTTTGAACTCTGCAAGTCCTTTGGTTAAGTGGCTTTCTTGCAGGTCTGATTGCAGCAGCCAAGGAGGCGGGCATCACCTTTTACTACGCTCTATCACCTGGACTGGACATGACCTACAGCAGCCCCAAGGAGATCGCAACGCTGAAGCGCAAGCTGGACCAGGTTGCGCAGTTCGGTTGCGAAGCATACGCTTTGCTCTTTGACGACATCGAATCAGAGCTATCGAAGGCGGACAAGGAGGTTTTTCAGACGTTTGCAAACGCCCACGTGTCTGTCACCAACGAGATATACACGCACTTGGACAGCCCCAGGTTCCTCTTCTGCCCTACCCAATACTGTGCCTCGCGAGCGGTGCCCACGGTCCAAGAATCGGAGTACCTAAATACCCTGGGCTCCAAGCTGAACAACGAGATTGATATTTTGTGGACGGGGGATAAGGTCATCTCCAAGACAATATCTCTTGAGTCGATTCAGGAGATTACCGAGGTGCTGCGCCGGCCGCCGTGCATCTGGGATAATCTTCATGCTAACGACTACGACCAGAAGAGAGTCTTCATGGGGCCGTACAGCGGTCGATCGCCGGAGCTTATTCCCCACCTGCGAGGTGTTATGACCAATCCGAACTGCGAATTCTACGGCAATTTCGTTGCTATCCATTCGTTGGCCTTCTGGTCGCGGTGCAGCCTGGACTCCAAAGTGAACAGCTCGCTAAGTGCAGACATTAAGCTGGAGACTGAAAACGATGATGACCTCCCGGCGGAGTTTCTCTCAAAGAATGTTTACCACCCACGTGTGGCTCTCAAGTGAGTAAAACTGACTGCATTACTCGAGCAAAGCTGACCAATCGAAATCATTTAAAGAAACGCTATTACGGAGTGGCTACCGGAATTCTTCATGAAAAAGGAGGCCTGGGGACCCATTACAAAGCCCCAGCCTCAAGTCCAAATGGTGATGCCCATTATTCCTATCATACCCTCCATTAACACCTGCATGAGTCTCACCACCTCAACAACCACCTCAACGAGCTCGAGGACGGTTCCACCCACGGTCAACACCACCCAACTTCAGGCTCTGGCTGATGTTTGGTAAGAAGAGTATACAATTAAATATAAACTGCTTTTTAGTTTTCATAAATTTTTCGTTATAGCGTTGTGACCTCCTCGCTGACTCCTATCTCCAATCCAGTAATGAACTCCCTGGTCTCACCCACAAAAGTGATCACAAACGATGACATCATCAATCCCATTCCTACCACAGCGGCCAGCAACATTGAGCTGCCCAAGAAAATACCGATCTCCGTTGTCCCAGTGCCCATTATGGAGACAAAGAGTGTGGGGGCTTCCGTGGAACTGGCTTTGGACAATGCGGTGTTCGATGACAATGGAATTGAGCCAAATAGCGATTCCGTGAAGGAGCGGCTAGAGCTGGAGGTGGACATAGAGGGAAAGCAGGAACTGGTGGCCAATCTCAGTGTGGACACAATGCTGGACGATGACAGTCTTAGTCCTCTAAGTGGCGTAGTCAATGAGCCAATGGAGTGCAGCAGCAGTATTGCATCCCAGGTCTCTCCAAGGGAGGAGGAGGCTATTAAAGTGGTGGCCGACGATGTTCTAATGGAGTCCGTTAACGATGTGCATGTAAGTATGATAGTGCATCTGATTACAGTGCATCCATTACATCTAATACGTTTCATGTTCAAGAGTATGCATGTGGAGAGTGGGACTTCGTCGCCGATCTCAAATGCGGAAATGCGCGAGGAAAATGAAGCTCAGTCTGATAGGACTAACGATAATAAGTATATATTTTGAATTCACCGATGTGGAGGAGCAGTTTTTAAAGATTTTCCATCTCAGTACCATAGAAGGCGAAGGAATAACCGTTGACGATTTGGTTCTCCTCTGCGACCTGTTCTACCTGCCCTTCGAACATGGCAGCCGCGGCCACAAGCTGCTTGTGGAATTCAATTGGCTTAAGATCAACGCTAATGTGATACTGCAGGACCGAACTGCCGCCGGCGGTGGCGATGCAATTAAAGCAGCCAAGCCGGAGGTCAGCGAGTGGCACCAGCGCCGTGAGCAGTTCGACCACCTGTGCAGCGCCGTTGTAGAGCTGCTGATTAAAATTGCTAACTGCCAGAACAAGGAGATCTGTCACGAGCTGTACTCGTATGTGTGGGACATTTCTGGCGCCTTGTCTCTGCTCAATTGCTATGTAAAGTGGCTAGCTCTCGGGCATTTCCCGCAAAACACGTCTTCCTACACAGAGGGCAGCTACACATGTAAGTAAACCGATCGATACTTTAGTGTGGAGTACTCTAATATCCCTAAAACATTTCAGGGTTTAGCAAGGGCTGGAAGGAGGCGTTCATGTCTGGTGATCAGGAGCCCTGGGTCTTCAGAGGCGGTCTTATTGCAGACCTTCAACGCCTTATGCCTGTGGACTCGGGCAACGACCTGTTTGTGTACAAGCTTCCGGAACAGCCCACGGCCAACTACTATCTCTTGAGACCCTACTGTAATTCGGATGAACAGCAGGTCAACGATTTGTGCACTCGCCTCTACTTGCAGTGGCAGGGAGAGCTGGACGGAGGCACCCACATTCCGTTCCCGCTGCCGGCGAATGTGGCAAACATAGTGGCGGATGGGCTGATTGGTGGACATATCACCCTCAGTCCGCAACTGTGCATTGTGGCCTACGACGAGAATAACAGTATCATTGGATATTCTTGCGCCGCTCTGGATGTCAACATATTTCGACGCAACCTGGAACTCTGCTGGTATACGGAACTACGCGAGAAGTACTCTAGGGACGTTTGTTCACAGGAGGACGGCGAGGTGACCCAGCTCGTCACCTCCTTTGTGGACAATTATCATGACAGCAGCGTTAACGGGGCTGTGGACCAGTGTCCCGTAGAGGTGAGCGGGTCCTTCCCTGCTGTGTTGATCTCCGGAACTCTGCGGGAGGCGGAGGAGCGGGACTCGGGAATAACCAAGCGGATGCTCACCGTACTCTTGGCCGCCCTGCGAGCAAATGGCTGCTTTGGAGCTCACGTACGTGTTCCCCAGCAGGATATCGCCCAGGTGAACTATTATTCGAGAATCGGTTTCGTAGATGTCTATCGCGAGGAGGCCACCAAGTGTATTTACATGGGTCGCCGTTTTTAGCGTTTCTGGATGCCAGCTTCACTGCCTCCACTTTTAATGTTCCTTCATCTTTGGTATTCCGGCTAGCAGCGCTAGCCAATCATGTCATGTCCTCGTCGTTTTTCTATTCCCTTAAGGTTTAAAGTTTGTATTACTGACCAACCCTTCGAAAATTTATCTTAAGCATTGTTTTCTTACTGAGAAAAACAATAAAAATACCAATTTAATAAACACTTGCTAGCTTTTGCTGAGGTCGTAGAACCAGACGGTGTTTACACCGTCCTCTATAATCTTCACGTGCTCCAGGCTGGGGAGTGGAAAGCGACAGGCTATAATCTTGGTGTTGTGTGGACACTCGGCGATGAGTTTGTGTTCTAGATCCCGCATCATCTGCTCAACCCCAAAAATGACCACGAAGTTGTAGTCTTTTATTTCGAACTTCCAGAGATCTCGCCGGAAAAACCTCGTCTGAGTGGAAACCCCGTGTCGCAATGCAGCCAGGCGTGAGTAGTAGACCAGCCATGGGTTCAGCTCCACACCGTCTGTCCGTAGTGCCCTGTTGTGCTGTGCCGCAGCTGGAAAAGATTACATAAGTTTTCTGTGATATTTCTGAAATGACTAGATGAAGCGTACTTACCCACTACGATTCGTCCGTCTCCGGAGCCAATGTCCAGCAATTTTCCGGTCGAACTCTTGGGCAGGAAGCTTAGAACATTCTGTATTTGCTCGGTCGTCGCTGGCACATACGGCAAACAAATCCTTCGGAATGCCGGCGCGACAAAGGAAGCGCAAACAATCGACAGGCCGATGCCTACTCCGCCGGTTGCCGCTATCAGGATCTTTCCGCCAGTGGACATCCCACTCTTTGCCGTCTTGGCAACCGGGTTCAGTGCATCTTCGTTCAGGAGTTCCATTTTATTTATCAGAAGTTCATGTTTACTATGCTAAGGAATTAGGCGATTGTTTATCGATAGTTGGCAGCCCTGGTCAAGAAGTCGTCATACGTTCACATTGCACGGGGCGCTGTTACCGACGGCGTTTTGCAACACTGCACCGTCCACACTGTTTGACATGTGGCAACACTTTTTTCGTGCGTTTGATGTGTGCGTGCGCTTCCTATTACAATTTTTACGAAGGATTTTCCGTGTGTTTTGTTGACGTGCAGCGCGGCAGAAAGTGAAAAACGCCATCAAACAGTGCCGTGCAAAAGGGCGGGTCATCGTTTGGCATAAATTGCAGTGTGTGCCCCGCGTGCGGACAGGCGTAATTCGTAAAAATGGCGAACGTAAGGGACAGCGACACATCACTGTGGCTGCATAATAAACTGGGCACCTCGAACGACTCGTGGATAAACGGCTCCATCTGCTCCCAGCTGAACAAGGAGGTGCTGCGCAACATCAAGGAGTGCTTCCCCGATCTGCAAACGCAGGTCAAGCTGAAGCTCCTGCTCAGCTTCCTTCACATCCCGCGCCGTCTGGTGGAGGAGGTAAATGAAATCCCATGAATTGAAATGGCGTTGGTGTATGGAAAAAGTACACCAGTGCACACGCACGCATACTGCGACACGCGCGCACACGTATGTACACGGAGTACACTTGCCGTTGTTGAAACAAAAAGTGCGAACAATTTATAAATACTCGGAAAATTTCATAAATCTCATTACCTGAAGGACCCTAAAGAACATTTCTTTGCTTTTAACAGTTTCGCCAGCTGGTGACTTAGCTGGTTGGTGAAAATAAATATTAGCAACGTTTCCCGCCACTTCTACTTTTGTGTACACATTTCTCTCTCTTTGACACTTGTGCCTGTATTTCTCTCCCGTGTGCCTCGGTGTGTTTATGTGTAAGTGGGCTGTTGTGGGCGGCCGCGGATTCATTTGTTTTGTGGTACCCTTTCCCAGAGAGCATTTTGAGTTTTATCTGGCGTTTGTGATCGCAGTTTAAAAATACATATCTCCATCGACTTATTTCTTGTTGAGCTTGCAGATCAAGTAAGCAACTAACTAAAAATAATACAACCATATTTTTTTTATTAATTATGTATGCTTATACGATTTTTTTCGAATTTCATTTAAAACGTGCGGTGATATTGTGATTGAAATCGATTGACTGAATCCTTTAACTGGATTAAACTAAACATACTGGGACTACCAGAACTGGTATAGTTATTGTATAAATTACGTGGAAGTGTCTTATAGCATCGGCTTGTCAAATTTAACTGCCTAATCCAACTCATTGTTAATTTGAATGCAATTTTCAGTGGAAAGCGGAACTCGAGGAGGTGATCGAGGTGGCCGGCCTGGACTCAGAGCTATGGGTTTCCATGCTGGCGGAAACGATGAAGACCTTTCCGGCGACCAGTTCGCTGAACACAGAGATCTCCGATTACGAGGACACGCGTCCCATCTTTATAGACATGGTCAACGACCTGCGCAAGTTGGTCACCAAGCATTCGGACCTGGGCATGCTGCCCCTCGAGTGCCAGTACCTAAACAAGAACGCACTGATCTCAGTGGTGGGTATAGAAATTTCCTAAATCCTACCTGATCTGAACTAATCCTCTTTCTGAATTCAGGTGGGCCAGCAGCCCGCTCCCGTCAAGCATTTTACGCTGAAGCGCAAGCCGAAGAGCGCCCAACTGCGCACCGAATTGTTACACAAGTCCGCCGATGCGCAGTCCTCGCTGAAGAAGGCTTCGGCGCCCACAATTCCGCTGCGATCGCGAGGCATGCCCCGTAAGATGACAGACACTACCCCGCTGAAGGGAATTCCCTCGCGCATGCCCACCACCGGATTCCGATCGGCCACCGTGCCGGGAAATGCCGCCCAACGCCCCAATCTCAGTCGCACGCCTGCTGGACGCAAAGACGGCGGCATAAAACTGATCGAATTCACCGAACAGCCTTTGGGCTATGCGGCAGCTAAGAAGCGTAAGCGCGAGCAGCAGCTGGAGGAGCAGCAAAAGAAGCAGGAGCAGAAACAGCAACAGGCGGCTGCAGCGGCAGCTGCGGCGGCCACAGCAGCAGCTAACAATGCTGGTGACAGCTCGCCAACGGACGCGGCAACGGCTAGTGGAGGCGAAACACCCGTCACGCCCACGTCAGCGAACAACAGTTTTGAAATCAAAATGGAACCGCAGGTTCTCAACCAGAGCGCTGGAAGCCTGGAAGAGCCGCAAGACGACGAGATGTCTGGCAAAGCGAATATGGAATGCGATATCGAGACGCCGGAGTACGCCACAGCCACCCTGGACTTTGCCCAGGCCTCTTCAACGTCCGTGGCAGATGGTCAACCCGGAAAACCACCAGTAGAAACAAAGCTAAAGACGCCGCGAACACCAAAATCCTCAGCAAAACTGAACAACAACAACAATAGCTTCAATCACACCCCAAAACGAATCAAACAAGAAATAGAGATCAAGAGCGAGGAGATCATAGTACCCGCCAGCATCAAGCTGGAAAAGATCGAGACTTCACCGTCTTCCCAACGCGTCATTATCCAGCAACAGCCGCCTAGTTTGGTACAGCGCACCCCGCACCTGCTTATTCGCAGTTCGCCGACAAAGCGACAGAACAACGGGGCAACCACGAGCGCAGGAACCACTACTACCACCGTTGGCAATACCACCATCAAGATGGAGAAGCTGGACATCAAGCCAATGCTACGAGCCACCGGCGTCTCCCCTTCGACGAGTGCGGGCACTACGACTACACTCCTCACCCCGCAGCAACTGCGTCAGGCGGCCAATCCGTTGGCCAATCTGCCCAACAACATCTCTGTGAAGATAACCTCTACCAAGGCAAAAGCGGCAGCTGCAGCAGCTGCAACCTCCAGTGGCAGCCAGTCTCAGCCTCAGCAGCCGCAAACTGTGCAGGTTCAGCAGACGCCACAGCAGACGCATCCCCCGCTTTTGATTAACAGCTCCACACCCGTGATCTTGGCGTCCTCGCCCAGCGCTCAAAGAGCGGTAAGAATAAAATTACGCGTAGGTTTATTGACGAACCTCTAGTTAGGGATTTGTTGAAATTTCCTTGATAAATATTAAACGTACTATCGCGTTCTATAATGGAGCTTAGTCTTTCTTTGCTAATTTACTTACTTATCTGGTTTCAGAAGGCTTTGGCTTTGCCTAGTAGCAGTACCGCCGCCACCACTACCACGACGATACCGTCGCAAGCCATAAAGACGATGCCACTGAGCCAGCTAAAAACGGCAACCAACAGCGGACCAGTGATCATATCGCAGACTATTATACAGCCGGCGAAGCGAGCCCAACAACAGGCTGGAACCTCCAGTGCAGCAGCCGCTTCCCAACAGCAGCAACAGCAACAGTCGCAGCAGCAATTGTTACACCAGCAAATCCAGCAGCAGACCCAACAGCAGACACAGTTACCACAGCACCCGCAGCAGCAACAGACGCAGTACATTCTAGCCACACCCCAGCAGCAACCGCAACAGATTCAGCAGCAACAACAGCAACAGCCCATGTTGCCAACGCTTACCTCGTTCTCACACAGTCGTCCTATGCCGCAGACCACGACACTTTACCAAGCGTCCACACCCGGCGCAAGCGGTCAGACGCCCACCAAGATTTTGCTGAAGACCTCGGGCACTTCCAGCGTGGTGATGACGCCTCTGCGCCAAGCGCAGCCGCAACAGGCAACCGCTGTGGTGTCGTCGAATCCTCCGCCTTTGGTGGCAACTTCGGCGGCAGTAGTTTCCCCCGGGCAGACAACCCTGAACATTCAAAACGTGCAGCTACCCAATCGACCAGTGACCATCCAACCAGCCTCCCAAGCCGCTCAGCAGCAGCATATGCAGGCCCAGTTGCAGCAGCAACAACCGCATCCACAGCACACGATCGTGGCCAATACGACGGCTACGCAGCAGCCCAAGTTGTCTCAGGTTCTTATGCAGCCAACATCAGCAGTTGGCACTGGTGGCGTCTCCGCTCTGAACGTATCCCCTACGTCCGGGAAGAACAAGACTATCATACTCACCCAGAAGGGCGTTATACTGCGCAACATTGGCGGCGACATGTACCAGCAAATACCCATCAGCAATGTAAACAACATGCAGGGACTCGGAGGCACCACGCTGATGACCACCACAGCTGGGCCGCCGAGTCTGGTGAAGACAACACCCTCGACTGGTATGCAGTTGCAGCAGCAACAGCCTGGAAAGCAGATCCTGCCCACCCTTATACCAACCAGTTCACTTGGTGGTCAGCACGTAATAGTACAGCAACAGCAACCCACTAACGTCATTGGCAATGTAAGTGTAAAAATTAGGTTTCGCAAAGGTTTTCTCAAACATTCTTTGCAAAAGACATTGTGAATCCTCTTCCCCCACGGGCACAATATTGTAATAAGTAAAAACTAACCACACGTATATCTATCAGTCCCAACAGCAGACCATAATTCGGCCCGTGATGACCAATGTGGGCGGAGGCTTGACCACGCTGCCGCAGGGCCTGACGCTAATACAACGGCCGGGCCAGCAGCCGCAGCTGGTGCAGGTGCAGGCGGCGCCGGGCAGCACGCAGCGCACGATTATTACCCAATCAAACACGGCGGCGGCGGCGTCGCAACAGCAGCCGCGCCAGCAGCAGCAACAAATTCTGGTCCAACACAAGCCGGCTCCGACTCTGCAGCAGCGATTGGTCACCTCCACCACCAGCGGTGGCCAGGGACAGCAGGGAAATCCGAATGCGGGGATAGCGCGCACCGTCCAGGTACAGGTGCAAGCTCAGCAGCAGCAACCACAGCAAGCTACGCAACAGCAATCGCAGCAGCAGGCTCCACAGCGACGTGGACTCTCTTTATCGGTAAGATACATTTACATATTTCATTCAAATTTGATTTCAAACCTGTGGCTTCTTTTCTTTTAGAACGAACACGTACACAAGGCGCATGAAATGTTCCGCAAGGCAAATCGCGTCTCGCGACCTGACAAAGCCCTTATCCTTGGATTTATGGCGGGTCTGCGGGAAAACCCGCGCCCAAATAACGAAAATGTGCTGGTCATTAAGTTGGGCGAAACAGAGGTAAGGATATTTGACTTTTACTAAAAGATCCTTTAAAACAAAAGACAGAAAAACGCATAAAAGTTTGTTTGTGGTTTTGCTATTAGTTTTAGTTAACAAAATGTACAAGTAACTGAATTTACCACATGCTCTACATATTATTTTTAAGTTTCTTATTTGTTAATGGGATTTAAGTTGTTTTAGATTGCACTAAAACATATATGTTTAATTGTTACAGGAAAAAGTACAACAGGACAACGGCAACACAGCGCTGTGCCTGGTTGAGTCACACATCCGGCTGGACTACAACACCGGTGAGTGGAAGACATTCCAAAACTACAGGCTACAGGACCAGAGTGCCGCCTCATAGTCCACAAGGGTCATACGCATAGTTCGCAGCACCAAGTGAGCACGGACAGGCAGGCTGAAGCTGGATATGGATTGTGCGTATATGGATTGTGGAGTATAGATTTTGATTTGTCATCCGTTCTGCACGGGCTGCTTCGTTGCCGCCCCCAATTAGGCTATTATAAATTCCCTCTCTCTCCTTCCCCCACCCTCCCGCAGTCAGCAAAACGCCCTTAGAAATGCTGGATATAATGAAACTATTTTATAATTAAGGTAAATTAGCTGTACAGTTGTTTAGTATGTAGTAAAGGCTAGCGCTTAAACATATAGTAAACAAGCCCCTTCATACATCCATAAAAACACCCATTCATCCAAGCACACAGGCATAATCACCTCTGGCTGAACGCTTCACTGGAGAGCAGTTTGAAAGGCGGATGGGCCAGAAGTGAGCGTTTGGACGGATCACATAGGCACACACAACACATGCCCACACTCATGCATTTTAAATCTGCATATATATACCTAGCTTATGTAATTGCTGTCGAGTAAAAAGTTGTAATTATCTTACCAAGCAGCATAAAATTTAGAGACGCTGATCGGCGCTCGTATTCATTAGAAATCCAATGAAAATATATAGTTATTGATATATATGTATGTATGAGTCGCAGCAACCACAGCAAAATTAACTTAAATCTTGAATTGTGTAATAGACAAACAATAAAACTAGCATATGTATTTATGGCTTAAATGTTAAAACCACTGGTGTTATATTTGAGTGCGGAAAATGTGGGTCATGCAAACGTCTATTCAGATATTCAAACCCTCGATCAATTGATCAATTCGATTATCAAGTGGTCTGTGCCCAACTGGAATTTCAAAGACCTATTGGATTGGTATGTGATTGGGTTTTGAATTGCATGTAAGAGCAGTGCCTGTACTGCCAATAACCACTTGGGAAATAACTTTTCTTATACAATGTACATATGTATGTATAAGATTGTGCATTCTTACTAAATAAGCTGCGATTTGAAATCACGCTGGGTTGGAATTTTGGAAAGTCAAGAGAGTGCCAGTGCAATCAAACCACTTTGTAGCTAATTATTAATTGTTGTGTATTTAATTGTCTTGAAATCAAAGGCTTACAACTAGTCAACACAAACTTACGAAACTTCTCGCTAAGTTACACTAGTCTAGGGCTAATACTAGGTGGTAGGCTATGCTAGTTAAATATAATACGTGGTGCGGGATAAATTCGCTGCAGATCTGGTTTGGTGACGCGTTCACCGGGTTGTCCTACTTGCCCACCTCCTTCCAGTGGACGATTGCGCGTTGCTCGTCCGGTGCATCGCCGAATGGTCGGCTGCCGTCGGAGTGCACGTACTCGTTCACCTGGAAGTTGAGAAGCGTCTTGTAGTGGTACACGTCCGCCAGCTGCTGCGTCAGCGGACTGGTGTTGGTGGTGAAAATGCCGGCGAACTGCTTCTCGCGAGCCACCCGCAGCACCTCGTGCTCCATGAAGTGCATGCAGGCGATGTTCTCGCGGGGATTCAGCTCCTCGGCGGTGCCCATCATAAAGGAGTGCAGAATTTGGTTCAGCCCCTTGGGCAGGTAGTTGTCCCTGTTAAATATTCCGAGTGAGCACATGGTTCAAGGAAGGAGGAAGGCTTGACATCTTACCTGATCGGACCCTCGCAAAACTCCAGGAACTCGAAGACAATGAGCAGCTTGGACTTGATGTCCACCTCGGGCTCGTTTCGCGCATCAAAGTTCAACGCTGTGCCAATGATGCGATCCGTGTTGGTATCGTATACCACGAAACTTAGGTCCCGCTCCACCAACACATTCCAGATATCCTGCCAAGTTAAAATTAAGGAAATGTGGCTACATAAAATATGTAGTAAGCTTTAGTTACTCACGTTCAGGATGTCGCTGTAATCGGTTCTCAAAACTCCGGGCTTGAGCCACTGCTCCAGGTCGGCCTTGTTATAGAAGCTAGCAACAATAATGCTGAAACGGGTGTTACACGATTAGTAACTTCACTTCCGGTCAAGCTCGGGCTAATAAGTACTAACTCGATGACTTCCTGACGGTGCTCCAGGCGTAGCGGCACCGCCTCCATCTTAAGATGCGGACAAGCATTCAGGGATTCCTCCTCCAGCTGCACTGCATCTTGGTTGGCCGCCATCTTCTCGATGATCTCGCCCAGATTCTTGGCCGCTATGAACTCGGAAATGCCGATGTTGTAGCCCTTCTCGCGCAGCAAGGTGACCGTGAAAATGGAGTTCAGCGAGTTGCCGCCCAGCTCGTAGAAGTTACTGTGCGGAGCCAGGGTTGCTCTGGTGGAGCGTCCAATAACCCCACCCACTGTCTCGAAGAGATCCCGAGCCGTGAGCTTTAGATCCTCAGGAACCTGCGAGTAGTCAAAGTCCAGGACAATGCTGGAGTCGCCTTCGTTGTTGTTGGCCGTCTCATAGGTCTTAAGCAGCGCCTGGCGATCCACCTTGCCGTTGACCAGCAATGGTACATGCTCCAGGATGACCACCTGCGGTGTCATGTAGTCAGCCAGTTTGTCCTTGAGACGCCCCTCCATCTGCAGCTCGGTAACCATGGGTGCATCATCGCGCAGCTTGACGAAGGCCAGGATCGCCTGATCCACCTGACCAGCATGGTAGCACAGGACAATGGCCTTCTCCACCAGCGGCAGCTCCGCCACGTTCTTCTCCACCTCGGAGAGATCGACGCGATGTCCACGGATCTTAACCTGGGAGTCGGTGCGTCCCTCGTACATAATGCTGCCGTTCTTCAGGGATCCGTAGTCCCCTGTGCGATACAAACGGGCATATTCTGGAGAGGCAAGGTCGTATTAAGTAATAATAATATTTAAGGATATTTAAGGATATAAATCAACTAGCTTGAATGTATTTTGAAATGTATACAAGATATAAGATGAATTACTTACTTTTCTCCACAGCCAGAGGATTCTCCAAGAACCTCTCCGGATCGCGTCCGTTGACATAGCCAGCCGCCAAGTTGAGTCCCGAAGCAAAGATCTCCCCGATCTCGCCGTTCTTCACTGGACGATAGTCGGCATCCAGCAAATAGACAACGGTGTTCGACAGTGGAATGCCTTCAGGATGAGAGATCACGGATTATGCACAACATGGCAAATTAGGAACACGGGCTAAATCTCACCTATAGGCACATTGTCGTACAAGCTTAGTTGCTTCTTGCTTTCACAGGCAAAGTAGGTGACATCGCCCAATACCTCTGTGGATCCGTAAAAGTTGTATAGCCGGTGTACACCTTCGTCGAAATAGTCGAAGAAGCTGCTTGCCAGGGAAACGGATAGGGGTTCTCCGGAGCAGACCCAAATCTGCAGGTTATACAGCAGTTTCTGGGCAGCTCCGCCTCCCTCCATCTTCAGATACATGAGCAGCGAGCGCAGGAGAGTGGGCACCAGCACAAGACGCCTGATTTTGTATCGCTCTAGCAGGGCCACCAATCGCTGGGGATCTTTGGTCACTGCCTTGGGCACCACTAGAATGGCCAGGCCACACATCAACGGACTCCAGAGCTCGGCGATCGAGTCCACAAAGGTTAGGGCCGTCTTGAAAACGCTCACCGTCTCGTTGGTGGTATACGGAAAGGTGGCCCACTGCCACTGGAGGCGATTGAGGATGCTCTCGTGGGGCAATCGAACTCCCTTGGGGACCCCCGTACTGCCCGAGGTGTAGAGTACGATGGCGATGTGGTCGTTTCCACCGCGCAGCATCTCCTCTGAGAGCAGATTGGAGCCAGCCAGCTGGAGGGATTTGGCATAGAGTTCGGTGGTGGATAGCGTGGGAGTTCCCTGGAAACGGCCGGCGTCTATGTCGTCGTCGCGAATCACCAAAGTGGGCTTGGCCTCCAGCAGGATGTGGTGGATGCGGTTCGCCGGGAAGCTGGGATCGATGGGCAGGTACGCGCCGCCTGCCTTCCAGATGGCCAGTAGTGTGGTGACCAGTCCCTCCGACGGCTGCATGCACACAGCCACGATGAAGTCACCATCGCTGTTCGGCTGCAGGAAGCGGCCGTGGGTCTCGGCCACCAGGAGACGGGCTGCCCGGTTCGCCCGCTCGTTCATCTGGCGATAGCTGCTCTGACTGGGCGCCATTCCCTGCCCCGAGGTGCTGGGCTGATAGATAAGAGCCACCTTGTCGGCGTGCCGCAGCTGCTGCTCCTCGAAGATGCGGTGCAGAGCTCTCGGCACAAAGTCTTGCTGCAGACCCTTGACGATCGATAATTGTGGCAGCGAACCCATCTTAATGTTGTATTATCTGTGGGGAGAATTAAGAAAAATCCTTTACTTGAAATTGCTCAAATTATCAGGGCAGTATTAGCATATCAACCGGAGAAGCTCTAAGTTACATCATCTTTCCCAGCTTTCATTTTCCATTGCAATGCTGGTTAATGCCTTACTGCCTTGCGGTAGCAAATAAATTCATTCATACATGCATATTTATAACACTTCGTGTTAATGGAGCGCTCGCACAATAAACTATTATAATGAATGAGTATGAATATTGGACCAGCCTTAAACGGATGGCTTCTGGTGAGCTTTATTTATTCAATTAAATTACAGTCTGCAGCTTAAGATGCAGATATTGTAGGTACAACTAAAATGGAATTCGATTTTCCATCTTAATGACTTGTTGATTATGGGTTTCAGGGTAATAAGGTTTTATTAATGATTTTATTTATAAAAATGCAATCCATTTATACACATCAGTACTTACGAATAGCCTTACACGAAGAATTGGAATTTCTTATTTCTTTGTTATAGGTATAAAGATTATTATTTATAAGTTTTTTTTTCTTCTAGTAATAGTTTCTTCTGATTTTGATTTCTTCAACTTTGCGACTAAATGCTTGGCAACGGGGGCCCATGTAATTTTAAATTATGGCGACATTTTTATCTACCCGCTTAGCACCATATTTTTCCCTAACCTATCACTCATACTTTCATTACAGGTTTGTTTAATAGGCGACTAGAGATCTCCTTCACCTAGGTAAGTACAACTTAACGCATTAGCATAGCCACCTGTTTGTCGATACTAATTAAGTCCAGCTTAATCTATGTGGGCTTATACTATAAATTGAGATGTGTTCCGGCTTTGAAAATCCACGTTTATATCGCCAACTATTTTTGCTAAATAATGTGCCTTAATAATTGAATGTTGGAGTTTTGAGTAGATGATTTCCTAGTTAAAAAAGTTAGCCTGGCTTAAACGTTGTACCTCAGTCGTTGGACTTGGCCAAAAGCCCAAATTCAACCGCTCGGAATGCGGCATGCTAACTTGTTAATTGTGTGGAGCCAGCCAATTGCCGGAGACACCAGTGCTGTTCCATTTTACGAGCCGGCAGAGCACGCAGGCGAAGATTGGTGGAGGTCATTGAGCTACGCCAACCTTATGCCCATGCTCGTTAAGTTCCATCGGCATGTCATAAAAGCCAGCTAAAATGTCATTGCGCCGACCACTTCTGGTGTCCGAGACTGTAGTATCTACTACCTGTATCTGATTCTGCCGGGCTCCAATGTCAAGCGCTCTAATCCAAAACCAAAACATGAGGACAAGCTGCCGTCTGGAGGCCCAAGAACGGCAATTACCTGTGCCGTACCCGTGGCCTTAGCAAATGTTAGTCTCTGATTTGGTTTAAAAATTAGATTTCATTAGATTTGAGGCCTCGTCAAATGACTGCGATCGGGGAAGTGGAGCAATGGAGCAGGCGATTCCGCTGGGAAAGGCAAGGTGGCTAGGAAGCTTCTTGGGGCAGTGGGCAATGAATTATTTAGTTGCTTCCGCTTCTTCTCCAGCCGAGGAGGAAATGGAGTGGAAGTGGAAGTGAAGGGTGGAGGTGGTAGCTTGTTGTAACCATCGCGGCTGGGGAGCTCGAAACAAGTTATACTTCAATTGCGCAACTCTAGAGCTGAAAATTCACCGCCTGGCTTCTGGGTCTGGTTTTCGGACTTGCTTGCTTCTGATTCTCGACTGGCATACATTTTTTGGCAGCCAAGTAATTTACAACGGTTTACGGGGCGTATACGTAACGAATTCAAGGCTAGGCTGAAATCATTTCCCAAGCGCCCATTACGTATGCGCCGTGTGAGTCCAATTAGTTTGTTCACTTGCACACACAGCCTGCACTATGTTTGCCCACTATATATACTACATGTACATATACTCGAGAATATGTATATGTATGTAAGCTCGTAGTATACTATCTGCATACAATGCTGATGAAGTCCATTGTTTTGGTCCCGCCACTCGAGTGCATTCTTGAGCCCCTATGGTTCTTGGCATTTCACATCATCGATTAAATGCATCCAGCGACTTCTGTTCACCTTCGCTGCTTCTGTTGATGAGGTGAAATCCATGTGGCTGCTTTAAAGTTATTACTTTTGCCCCTGTTGCCATTAAATCAACCAAAAACAAACTAAGCAGCATTAAAAACTAGTAGCAGCTCGGTCGAAAAGCATTTAAGACCGCCGCAGTTCGACGAGTGCTGCTTATAATTTTCCGACCAAGGTTGCATTTGCGTTAGATCGTTTTCAGTTGGAGGCTCAGTTGGAGGTTCTGGCGCTTTTGGAAAATCGTTCCATAATTATCAGCCTGCCATGTAATCTGTAATTTACATAATTATTGGCCGGGTTGAAAGACCGTTGGCAGCGCGGTGGCTGTTGCACTTGGCGGATCAACAACATTGCCTAAGGTCGCGGGGCTTATCTGGTATCGCAAACGTTTCCGCTGGTGGCAATTCCGAAGAGTGTGGCTAATTAATTTGTCGACCCGTCGTGGGAGGCGGCCGAATCAAAACACAACAGTGCTCTACGCTGAAGTCCACTTCTGTTCATTTATTGAATGTATTATTATGTCTTTTTTCTGCCGTGACTGATTTGCCTAATTGAGTAAAAAGCGTCTAATTTAAGCCGTGCTGGGGACCTCCACTGCATCTGCACGGCTTTGGGGGTCGTCCCGGTGAGTGTGATCTGTTTTTGTCTGAGTGGGTTTTTTATTTTCTGTTTTCAGTTTTCCCCACCGCCGCTGTCGTTTTCCGCAGTATTTCCGATTGTGAGTCAATTGGATGACAAGCTCGTATTGTATGTGGAAGTGAACCAAACCGCGTTCAAGAACAGAAAACGGGCAAAACTAACGATCTCGACCAAGAGTCTTACGTCAATGGGGGAATCAGTTCGCGTTGCTCATTAACGAGCCAAGTTTAAGTCGTCGAATGCAAATTGTGCACCATAAAAAACACTTGTAAACGATATGCGACACTCGTTTAGCACATACTTAACATAATTAATAGCCGATCGCTTTGGCCAATGACTCAATTGCAATTATAAATCCATCACTGCTGGCTACTGCTCTTAATAACAAGCGATTTGCTAAGCGCGCCAAGACAAATTAAATGTCATTTGCGGGATACTTATGCTGGCAATAAGTATGTCGATGGCTTGCCTTAAAAGCCGAGTAGTTGGCAAAAGTATCAGGTGCTAAACGCTGAGAAAACAACTGGGGATTCTGAAAAAGAAGGGCTTAAATCGGAGTTTAAGAGCCTCGTTAATCACTGAAACCCCTGTAATGCCTTTTCTGACCCCGCCCCGCCTCGAATTCTGTTTGCCTTTTGAATTTCAGTGCATTTCACAGTGCATTCTCAAGGAACGAGCCGTTATGGGAATCCAGTTTCCTTCTTGTGTTTAGAACTCGTTTAGAACTTCCTCAAACTGTAAATGATTTCAATAGAAAAACAGGTCTTCTACTCGTGCCTTTCAAATCCAAAAAGGTACATATATTATGTTTTTCCTTTAAGTCGTAATAGAATGGCAATTTTGACAGCAAAAACCTTAGCCCACAAAAATGTCTCCGTCGAGTGAAGCGAGGTGAAAACACTTTGTTCAATCCATTAATTTATGGTTGAAACTAATTGCATTTTTTCGTCGTTCTTTTTTTTTTTGTAATATTCTCAGCTTAATGAATTTTATGCAATGTTTGTCGGATGTGAAGTAAGTTTGTAATGCACGGAGGAACTTATTTCGGCCATAAAATTACGCGAGAATTATTTTGTTAACTGCTTCTCAGCATGCATGTGAAGTTAATTTGCACATTAATTTCGGGAAATCGAGTTTGCCGAATCTAAATACATACTTGATAATCACGTATACGTACCGTGGGTAAGGGCAAATTCTGACACTTGATATTTTGAACAGGTTTTAAATTTTCCTTTTTCAAATGTTTATCTGTGGCCGTTTCACACTGAGCACGTTATTCTTAAATTTGATTGTTCTTCTTTATTTTCAAGTATAAAGTATGAGAGTGGTGAGTCTACCAGTTTAAAAACTTCCGTTTCTGGTCACTTCACTAGCGTTTCACTTTGATTTCGGGGGACACCCAAAAAACTTGCAACGCACTCGGGAAACTCAACGTGCTATGTACTTGTAAACGGCGCTCGCAGACTAATCAGAATCCCAGCCCCCGACTATCTTATATATCCGACCGATTCGCTGCTGTCTCAGTCGCCGTCGGCTGCGCAGTCGCAGTCGCAGTCGGGTGGCAAAGAATGACAGAAAAAAACCAGTTCCTGCTCTTACAGCCCCTGCAATTACTGCTCGCAGCATACCACACATACCCATATGCGGGCGCCAGTGTGTGGACGCCAGATTGGTCGCCATTTTCAGCGGACCGCCGAGCGGTGACGTAGGAAATGAAATGAAAATCCCGCCGTCCCCGCACTCATTAATTGGCAGGCGAATCGCACAGTTTGAATATTATTCTTCAGCGCACCAGACCTTTTGGAAATCCCTCGTGTGACACACAGCTCAGAGCGGATTGAGGAAAGTTAGATGGCCACTGGTTACGCGCAGGTGGAAAGCTAGTTTAAATAAGTCCTTGATTCGGATAGAAGAATGGATTTTGTGAGGTATATAACAACAATGATAACTAACAATGATAATTGACTGATGTTAGCTTAAAGTTGATGGTCTTAAGAACTATTTTATTGGAAGTGTAGGAGTGTGTAGCACCAACCCCTTAATTTGAATACACTAAATCCAAGTAAATACAGAAATATATATTATACATTTTGTTCAATAGTATTGAAAGGTACATAAATAGCAAACATTCTGACTCAGATATCGAAGTTGAGTACACTGCCTATAATCTTTCCGTACTATTCAGATCTGGCACTAACTAAAACTAACTGGCTTTATAGAGTTTCAACTACTAAAGCCTCTGATTGCTTAAGATTGGTCGAGTTTAAGACCAAGAGTATCGGCGATTATGGCTTTTACTTCGCTATTGCTAGTACAATGTATCGTGCGAAAGTAGAATCGCATTAGAAATGGAATTTCAAATAGACCGATAATCGCGGTCGCTGCAATTTGTACATCGATTCTGTAGCTGTCAGTGGGTTTGTGAGAGGGATTGCCTTTTTCTAACGTATGCCAGCCGTCATGTTGTGCTTCCCATTACGAAGTCAGTGTGAAAATTTGCAGTTGAGGCGCCTGTCCCCTGACTTTTAGTGCAATCATTACTCAATGCATAGCTACTGCTTACAAATGCAGTTGTACCCGGTGCACAGTTGGAATCAATTGGACTTCATAACTACTTTGTAGGAAAGTCTGAAGTTGATCATTGTTTGCAGTGCCAAGGTTAATCAGTTGATTGATCGAATACTTAAAGAAAGCCCTGGCTCCGAATAATGTGGATCCAATTAATCGACTATTAATTAGCGAATCATGAGTGATCCGTGCAAGAATCAACGTCAGTAAATCCAAATTGCGATGCGGGCTAACAATTTGGAGCTGTCGATTACCATCATTACCACTCAATGTGGTCCCATTTGCATTCGTATTAACTTGATTTTAATAGAAGAATTTATGACAGCTGGTTATTTGTGCAATTACTTTGTGAGTTCAAGAATAATGAGCGGATTTATCATTTCAATTGTAAATAATAAAAAATACTATTACATGGATTAATGTAATAATATCAAGAGATTTGTAATCAATTTATTTTTATTTTTATTCGAGCAAGTACACCTTTAATAGCGCTTATAAAATAAGTCGCTTTCATAAAAATAATTATCGGCGATTGAACAACTTCAACGCTTGTTGCATTCACTGTTGAATGCCCATAAAAAACGCGGATTTTCCTATTCTAAGCGTTCAATAAAAAGTACTCACTTCCTTCGTTCAACTGCTCTGCTAATTTGGCATTCTGCATTTTAAGCGACTGCACAGCGTGCTAAGCATAATGAATGCATTTGGGGGACTTTTTGGTGGACGGAAATAAAAAGGATTCACACGAGAACTGGGCCACAACCCTACTCTGGATTGAAATCAGTTTTTAAGTGATTCACTGCCGAAGTGTTATGTCATTCGTCTGCTGCTGATAAAGGGATCTACCAGAACCCGTAATTAACCGACTATCAAAAGATAATTGATTTCCATAAAAGCAAGCCAAAAAGAAGGTGTGTCCCAGCCCATTTAAATTAACCCGCTGCTCTCCCATTTGCATCTGCGTCCGTTTGTATCTGGTAGATGCAAAGATTCATATCTGAGCCGTGCTCACTTCGCACCCGAGTCACGTTTCCAGACCGAAACGTCAGCGGCCGTGAGGAGGCATCTTTGGAACCGGCTAGTAGTCGGCTGACCTAAGTTGATTCGACCGATCTCCCGCATCCGGACTTCCCCAAAAAGAAAGTGTGACGCATCCGCGATGTCAGTTGACCGATTCTACGAATCGCATTGCTTGTCGGCAACAATGTTCTCATTTGTTTTTGTCGATTTGCTTTTTAAGGCACACTTGTGACGCAGTGTTGCACAGCAAAAAATCCCAGAAACCCGATTGCTTTTGAGTGATTGTTTGCATATGAAGAATTAATTTGGTCCGCAAATTACGAAAGGCTAACCGATTAAAAAGTAGCAACAAAAATGTATAAAAACGTAGATAATTATAGGATCATTAGCATTAATAACTCCTTTACTTACTCACCGATCAAGGCCCCAATGTCCTAATTATTAACACTAGAGCTCCATCAAACTTAGCTATTTATGAATAGTCAGTTTTTTTTAAATATAGTGACTACTAGTTACTAGAATTTGCCTGCTTCATCTCAACTCAACTTACTGAAGAAGAAATTTTACATACTTATACGTACAACAGGTATAACAATATATTAAATTTAAAATTGAACTTTCTTTCTGTGCACATTTACGGAGGCAGTCGAACTTGATTTCGCCACGACAAGTATTTCCCTAAACAACTCGACGCGAGACAATTTACTGTTAAGAACAGCCGGCGGCTATCGAATCGAACAATTCGACGGCTTTCGCATTTGGCTGATCGATTCTTTTGATGTTGTTGTGATCCGCGACTGTGACTTGGCCTTTTCAGATTAGGTCCGCTTTGTTACGCATACGTCGCGTTGGACATGACAACGACGCTTTTTGTCAACAGGCGTATCAAACGTATGAAATCATAACCATCTTAATCGCAAACGTGTGGAGTACCTTGCGATTAATTGCAAAGAATCTGGTCCTGCACTTACGGAAGTGTGGAGCACTTCCATCAGCTCGGCAGCTGGTCCAATTCTAATTGAATTATGCGGCCGATTAACAATCATTAGAGCTGCAGGCCTAAACCACTTGATCCAGCCATATATTTGTATCACCGGATAGTGATCTTAATGGATAGGCGTGGTGGCGGAGACGGGCCACTGGTCATGTTAGATGCTAATTTGCAAATGTCGCAAAATGTAAATAAGGCGATTGTAAGAAATAATCAAGTTTATTTATGAGCTCAAAAACACCTGAAAACTTTAAAGCCCAGCAATATTTCTAAGATTATTACCTGTGTCATAGCCCATTTTAATTGGTATTTGTTAAGCAAGTGAAGCTAACAGCACCCAAAAAAGGCTTTTAAATTGAATTAGAAATAGATTAGTCAAATGAAATCGGTTATATACTCACAATGCAGCTTGCGAGGTTCAGTTCAATGACTTTTACAGCCTCTTTGGCCCATTATTCTATTGATAGTGTTTAAAAATAAAATAAAATAAGCTAAAAATATCTAAATCGTAAAATATATCTAGCTGTGCATAAGCGAAAAGCAACTACGTTATAAATTTCGTATTTAGCAATTAAACCAGTTATTCGTAGAGTAATAGGGCATACTAAATTCGGTGAAAGGTAGGTGACAGGCTGGTGACAGAAAGCGCTTCCTAGTGATAAAACATATATTTATATTCTTGACCAGAATCTCTAAACGGGAGGATTCCCGACATAATCGATAGAATTTGGGGCATAAAATTGTAAAAAAGACATCTATATAGTGCTTAACTTTCTAACGATTACAGTCCCCGAGATCTGAATGTTCTTAAAGACAGAAAGACGGACGGACATGGCCAGATCGACTCGGCTAGTTATAAAAAAATAACAAAGATATACAAGATGATAGTCAAGAATATACATAGTTAAGTATATACATACTTAATAGAAACATCTGTTACATAATTTTTAATCTACGAGTAACGGGTATAAAAATGTGTTAAATATGAATTATGAGATTAATTACACTACCATTAAAGATGAATGCCTGAATGACCTGACCATATATTAATGGTGACAAGTTGCAGCCACACCAGCTGATCACTATACAAGTCTATCAAGTTTTACTCAAAACCCGACTTATGTTAATTAACTAATTGGAAAGATTGGATTATTAAGATATACTCGCTATCAACTTTCCTGGCTGATTGCATCTACTTAATCAAAAAGTTATAAAAAGCACCTGAGAACCGATTCAACAGTCTAAGGCGTGTTTGAATTACCAGACATCGGTAGATAAGAAAGTGATTTACAATACTTCCATCGCCGTTACTTGAGGGGCAAAGGTATATTAGATTCGTTAAAAAGTATGCACCAGGCAATAGAAGCGTTTCCGCCCAACTAATAATAATAATGATGATAATAATTAACAAACCTTTGCTGCGTCTATGTCTCTGGAATCTGCATGCCTGAGATTTCATACGGGTGTACAGCTCGACTCGGCTATTGATCCTAATCAAGAATATATTTACTTTATATTTTTACTTTAGTATGATCGGAAACGCTTCCTTCTACCTGTTACGTACTTTTCAACGATTCTAGTATACCCATTACGAGTAACGGGTATACATATTTTATACATGTAAGTGTTAGACATCGGCCTGGAAATCGCTAATAAAAAAATTTGTTCATTGGTGGATAGATATGGACAAAGTCTTAGTACTTCGGTATCTTTGGCCTGGTCAGTGCCCGGAACTAAACCAAGGCATTAAACTATTCCCAGACAGGATGCAACACAATGTGGCGATGCACATAGAGATTGTAAGACGATGGCTTAAAAATGTACGGATCAAGAACCAGTGTGCCAGCTATGAGGCGCTATTTTAAGGAATCCATGCTACAGACATGCTAAATTTAAATGTAAAGTACAAATCGAGTGCCTCGACTATGAGATACCTTATCGCTCTCCCCGCTAGGGCAATGAGCTTCATTTACTACATTCTTTGCTCATAACTCATTACGCATTATGGCCGGAGACACTTATACATCAACTACAACTCCAAGAAAAGCTGATATTGGACATACATACAAAATATTCACTTCCCAAAATGCATCTACAGTGGTTCCACTTTTTGTACTTGGTACTTGGCTATGTTCTTTTGGGATATGTTGCACATGTTGCAGCCACCTTAGCTGATGAAGTCCATCGAATTCCATGAAATGGTAATTAACCAGTTATCTAAAAGGATATTTTGGATAAAATCCCAAAAAACTTTTCGAACTGATCTCACCTACTTAATCAAAAAGCAATAAATGTCACCTTAAAATCTAGCGACCAATCTAGCGTGTTTAAATTACCGGACATTGCTTGATAAGAAAGTGGGTTGCAGTGTTTTTTTATGTCAGATCTCTTCAAATCTGATTTACCAAGGACAAGGACAAGGCCGTGAAGCCACTCAGTACCCGTTATCACAATATGTATCTAATATTACTCGTATATATAATATTCGTATTATAATCTTTAATTATAAATGTGCGTTTGGAATGATAAGTTTACTGTTTATTTTAAATGTATGCAGATCGATAAGATAATCGCACTTCGACCCCCATAATATGCAAAAACAAAAAATTATAAAATACCTGATTATAATTGAAGCCATTTCCGATGTTGCACAGTCATGTTCAAGTACAAAAATCGGTTAATCAAAAGTGTTCATATATTACTAATCCTTATCGCAGACGCAGACCAGCACCAGACATCGCTTATAAAAAGGGTTGCTTTGGTCCGGATGCGAATTATTCGGTAGTTGAACGTCTACAGAGATGGCGAAAGTCTCAGTAGTAATACTTATTTTTGGCCTGGTCGTAACCAGAGCCCTCGACTTCGGTCCAGAACTGAATCAAGGCATCGAACTAGATGCACAGGACTACCAGCGCCTGAACAAAGTTCGTCACTTGTCAGAGCAGTTTTTCAGTCACTACAAAAATGTAACTTTGGACGACCTGGTGCCCCAAGGTCGACTTCCCACAGTCTCGGATCTACAGTGCTACGCGGACTTTGCTCAGCTGACCGCTGGACTGACCACTGGCAGCCTGTGGGCCTACAGAAGTAAGTGAGAGACAATGTGCTGCTGTGAACAAATTTATTAAGGACTTCCCGTTCAGTGATTGACTCCTGGGGATCCATACCCTCTGGCATCCTGAAGGGTCATCTCAAGGACCTTGGTCACTACGACGAGTGCATTGACATCGAACAGTCCATGGCGTCGGGCTCGACTCTGTTGGGAAAGTACTGCCTGGCCAGTTTGCCTCTGCAACAGCTGCTGGGAAACGCTGGCAGGATGCTGAATGTCCAGACGGCGGTTTGTTTTCCCTCCTCCTGCTCGGCCACCAATATGGACACGCTTCTGCGACGAGTCCTGAAGCAACTGGTTGGCTTGGAACTAAATGCAAATCAGAATTTGGTCAGCGAAAACTCCTGCAAGACTTCCGAGCGCGAGGCCTACGATGGAGGGACCATTGCCGCAATGTAAGTTTAATATAAACTTTGTCTTACTTATTATTAAGCTGCAATCCCAATTTACAGCGTTATTCTATCCGTGTTCGGAGGCGCAGTGCTTCTTTCCACACTTTACGACTACTTTGTGTGTGAGGATCAAAGTAAATAGACCTTATTTTAAGGCACAATCAGTTGGTAACTTTTTAACATACTTGTAGAAAAACTGCCTGCTCTTCTGAAGGTGTTCTCTGCACGTGCAAACTCACGATCACTTTTTCGCATCACCACCAAACCCAACCCCAACATGATTGAGTGTCTGCATGGATTGCGTGGAATGTCCTTGATCTGGGTGTGCTTCGGTCACGACTACATTATTGGCATCACATCTCCCAACATCAATCTCTACGAAGTGTACACTGTGGGTAGCGAGAAAGGCTTTTTAACGCGATTTGATTGCTTACATTAATCATTCCTCAGTGGGCTAAGACACCTTTTATGGACGTAATTAAGGAGGGCGTCTTTGCTGTGGATTCATTTTTCTTCATTAGCGGACTGCTGGTTGCGATGGTGGCCTTGCGTTCCATGGAAAAGTAAGTCGCCTTTCTCACCTATCCCCGTCCTTTCCACAGTCTATCATATTTATAGGGCCAAGGGAAAGCTGAATATTCCACTAATGTACCTCCATCGCTATCTTCGCCTGACGCCCATCGTGGCAATATCAATACTGCTCTACTGGAAGATACTGCCCTATTTGGGTGACGGTCCGCTGTATGGCAATTGGAACTTTGATAGCTACGATAGGTGTGAAGGTAACTGGTATTGGACCCTGCTCTACATTCAGAACTACGCCACCGATTCTGAGGTATGTCTGCATTCGCTTCATGGGCGCACTATGATAACTTTTCTTTCTATCAGTGTCTGGCTCACACGTGGTATCTGGCCATCGATATGCAACTGTATATCATTGCGCCCATCCTGCTGATTGTTGTGTACAAGTGGGGTAAAAAAGGTGCAGCAGCTGTTCTGCTCCTATTGTTGGGACTTGCTGCCTACTTATTTAGCATTATAGTGATCAACAATTACTCTTTGTAAGTATTCGCGATTAGCTTAGGCTATGTGCAGTATAACCAAATTCTCCTACCTTTACTACAAAAAATTAGGGTTGGCGGTGGAGGTGGTGGCGGACCAGATGATTATTCCGAGGACCTCGAACACTATACCCACAATCGGGCTTCCGGATGGCTGGTGGGCTTTTTGTTCGGTTACTTCCTGCACACGATCCGTGGAAAGACGATCAAGCTAAGTCGACCTGCTGTCTGGGTAGGCTGGATCACATGTCTGGCCCTACTATTTACCTGCATTTTCGCGATGTATCCTTATGGCATTGGCAAGACCAACACGCTTTCCTCCGTTAGTGAAGCCTTCTACGTGTCGCTCTCCCGGATCGCCTGGCCCTTGGGTCTGAGTTGGGTGGTCTTTGCCTGCGTGCAAGGATATGGCGGATTGGCCAACTCCTTCCTCACATCGCCATTGTGGCAGCCTCTGTCGAAGCTTTCTTTCTGCGTCTATATGGGACATTTGTTGATCCAAAACCTTAATGGTGGGCGCACGAGAGTTAACACCTACTTCTCAAACTACGATATTGTAAGTTTTATCTGGCTATGCCTTAAAGTTATCAGCTGCAGTGGTTCTTTTTTCTTAACAGATGCTGCGCTTCTGGCAAGACTTTGGGTTTTCGGTCCTCCTCGCTTATGTCATGTACATTTTGATCGAAGCCCCCTGCGGCGGACTGGAGAGTCTGATCCTGCCGAACCGAAGACCAGCTCCCCAGCCAAAAGTGCAGGCTGCTGAGACATCTCCAGAGATCATCCCATCACCTGTCGACCCAGAGAAGCAGGCTCCAGAATCGAGTGCAGCCGCAAGTGACGGCGCAGTGGCATCTGCTCCTCCACTGGACAGCAAGACTCAACTGCAGGCTATCGAAGGAAACGAAACTTCTTAGGAATATCTAACGGATAGAAACTAATATAGAAGATTATTTATATTTACATGTACTCGTAGTATTAAAAATACAATGAAAAATATTTTTTCAATTAAAAAGCTTGTTTTGTTTACTGGCCATCAAAAGAAGCCTGACCTCAACTGTGGTGTTATAAAAATATTATTAATGCCTAAGATCATTTGTCTAAAGTTTGGGGATCGGTGTGAATTGATCTACCTAGTCTATCTAATGATCTACCTTCGATATATTAACCTGTTTCCCGCAGATAATAGCCTAATTTGAACTCCAGAAAATAGATATTAGTTATTGTTGTACCCAATCCATAAAAGGAACCAAAGGAACTGCTAATTTTCTGCAAACACGTATTAAGAGCATGAAGACTCCTTGTCAGTTGATCAGTACGTGACTCACGAAGCCTCGGCGCGTTTGAGTGGGTTTTAACTGAACTTAAATGATAGCTATTTATACTAATAAATTGCGATTACCAATTTTCACTTGAATTAATAAAGACGAAGAGGTTAGCCGAAGTGCTCGGTTATCGGCAGCCAGAGTTAAAAGGCCTCTTGCATATCTGATTGAATTTTAAAAACTGAAGTATGAAGTGTCTGGGGTTCGGGAAATCCAGGCAAGCAATAATATTTTGATTGCTCATTTGGTGGCTTATTGCCCTGATAAAAGCCAGTCGATCATTTCGCCAATTAATGTTGAGTCGGCTCAACAGCAGAAAGAAGGAAATTCCGTTTATTGTTTTCGTGAAACGACAGACCATTTGATTAGATAGAAAACTTTTTTTTGACCAAATGTTCAAAGTAACACTTTTTTAGTCAGATTAACATTAACAAGCACGTGCGGAAGGTCATAAACAGACAAATCAACACTTTCAAGCCTTAAAATTATTAGTTTATCTCAATCAACTAGATTGGTACATTTTATATGTGCGTGTTGATTTAAAAATGATCAGTGACTCAGCATTTAAGACGATTAGTTCAAATTCGAAGACTCTTTTACTCACATAAGAAACTAAATTATTTACCAATTTGTTTATAGACTTCTACTTTAGGTCGAAGAAATAAAACATAAGTGTATCGCTTTAACATGATAAGACTAGTGATTTATTGTTGGTAAATAGCTGCGATTATTTGTGGTACTTAAAACCACTTACTATTAAAAAAATTGTTCTTTAAGTCCTAAATTATGGTAGCACCTTAATTGAGAGCTTTGTAAGCGCTTTTAATTAGGGATAGTGTGTAAAAAGGGATTAGGAAAGGTAAGGATAACGTTACTCTCTGCAGCGTAGACAAGTTTGTTGTACATACAGATAGTAGTTGCAACATATAACACCATTTGCTTCTTTTACCTTCAGAAAATATGTTTTATAGCTTCACTAATTTCGGAATGTAATTATGTATGTACATATGTACGAGCCCCAACCACTATTAATTCGAACAGCATGTGATTTTTGCAGTGTGCAATGTTCAACACACGATAGTTTCGATACTATTACAGATAGCGTATGTCAATGTATTTTTTCTTAAAGAGAATTTGGTTCTCTTTACGATGATAAAAAAATATTTCTTGTATTTACAACAACAACAAAAATATGAGTACTTTATTCAAAACGTAGACTTAAGAGATAAGAAAAAATTGACCACTATTAATTCGAACGCTGCTTAATATAACAAATTAATATAAATTAAAATTGTGTAACGTCACCTTTGGCCTGTATTACACATTTAATACGTTTTGGCATTGATTTCAACAAATTTTGGCAATGTTCTCGAGAAATCGAGTCCCACATCTCTTGCAATTTTATTTTAAGGTCAGAAATGTTCCTTTGTGGCTCATTGCGAAGCTTTCTTTTCATCAGCCACCAAATATTTTCAATGGGGCTTAGATCAGGACTATTTGCTGGCCAATCTAAAACCTCCATTTGTTTATATTGAAGCCAATTTTTTGTTGTTTTGGCTGTGTGCGATGATGCTCCGTCCTGCTGAAAGGTGAATTCACCACAGTCTGCCAGTTTTGGTATTGATGGCAGCAAACTATCTTCCAAAATATTAATATATTTTGCAGCGTTAACCGTTCCTTCAATAAAATGTAGTTTTCCTAACCCTTTGGCAGACATACATCCCCATACCATAAGGCTTGCAGGAAACTTTACTGTCCTTTTAAGGCAGTCTTTATGATATGCTTCTCCCTTTGTACGGATTACTCGTTTTCTTGTATCGCCGACACTTACATCAAATTTAGCTTCATCGCTAAATATGATGGTGTCCCATTGTCTTTGAGTCCAAGACATCCTTTCACGAGCCCATTGCAAACGCTTTTTTTTTGACGAAGCGTAAGCAAGGGTTTTTCCTTGGCCTACGAGTCAGATAAGTTATTGGTTATGATATAAAAAGTATAATAAAACATACTTTATAGAATCCATATCCAACTGCTGTCGCGTCCATTCTCGTTTCACAGTTTTTCCAATTTTCTGCGACCACTCTGAAGCCAAATTTCTTAAAGATTGGCGACGATCAGACTTGACAATTTTGGCCAGTTCCCTTTTGTCACGGGGTGTTATTGCTGATGTTCGGCCTCTTTTTGCGATATTACTTTCAATGTTCCCAGTTTTCTTGAACAATTGAATAACCCCATGGACCGACGACTTAGACAAGTTAAGTTGTTTGCTTATATCTGTGATTGTCTTCCCAGATTTATAATAATCCCTAATCAATATTCTGATTTCGGTGCAAATAGGTTTACCACGTGCCATCGTTGCTAAACTTTGACTGATCTGCAGTAATTTAAATTTTTTTGCATTCTGCATTGTGTTATTATTTGCAGATTTTAACTAGATAGTGATTCCGTTAGATTGGTTGCTTTTGTTTTGTTCTTCTTTTGAGATAACGGTAAGCTTGCGCAGCGTTCGAATTAATAGTGGTCAATTTTTTCTTATCTCTTAAGTCTACGTTTTGAATAAAGTACTCATATTTTTGTTGTTGTTGTAAATACAAGAAATATTTTTTTATCATCGTAAAGAGAACAAAATTCTCTTTAAGAAAAAATACATTGACATACGCTATCTGTAATAGTATCGAAACTATCGTGTGTTGAACATTGCACACTGAAAAAATCACATGCTGTTCGAATTAATAGTGGTTGGGGCTCGTATTTATGTATGTATACTGTGCATGCCCAATTCAAGTTGGACACTGTCTGACTTTTGATTTGAGTTGGCCTGTTGCGATGAGATTGATGGGTAGTACCCATTGGGTACCTACCGATCAGCTCACAAGGCATTGAATCATTCTAAGGGCAAACATTAATCCAATTTGTCCCGTCAACGTATGATCACCGATCTAGAATCCTGATTGCCAACAATCCTCTACTCGGTCGCTTCTTCTCCACTTGTTGGATCCTTGGTGCTTGCCCTACCGATAGTTATCAACCAACGGTGCGCGTTATCGATAAATTTGGCTAACGGCGCATTATAATTTCACATACATAGTTAGTGGTGTGCTACAATGGAAATCGTACAGCTTTATTTCCCTTGTTTATTACTTCATGCAATTTTTGCTTTAATCTATACTAATATATATATTTAAATTATTTGTAAAGCTACTGTATATTTTAAGCCATTGATTCGCAACTTATTCACTTATCATACCTCGTAACTTGGGTAAAACTATCCAGGAAAGGCGCATTTATTATTAATTGTAAGCCATATGTATTTATGTACCTTACAATTAATAATAAATGCGCCTTTCCTGGATAGTTTTACCCAAGTTACGAGGTATGATAAGTGAATAAGTTGCGAATAAATGGCTTAAAATACATATATAAAATAGTAGTCTAACCAGCACCACCCTGTGTTGCTTGTGATTGCACGCCGGCACTTCATTCAGGTTGCGTCATAGACCTCGGTAGTGATTACCCCGTGGATCTACACACTCCCCCGATCCAAACAATGTCCAATCACCAGGGCGCTTTGGTGCTCCATTCACTAAAGCCCCGTAGAGTGCTTTTCGCGCCAAAATGACAAATTGGCGGAGGGAAAGCCGGGCGGAAAAGCTCTCGGTTAGCTTGAGATGGGAGATGTGAGCTTTTCCGATTCCGGCCAAGAGCTTTTGGCAGTTGTTTTGGCCATGCCGGCAAACACAGCGTATGAAAATTGTTTGCTAGAAAACCGCGCTGTTAGTCTTTTGGAAAACCTGACGTCGAGCGGTTGGCCGGATCATTTGCCCTTTTGCGCGGCGAAAGAAAGTTTCGGATTCGAAATTTTGGAAAAATAGAATTCACGCGTCTGGGGTGACAGGTGCATCTCGGCATATACATATAATATATTATCGTCTTTGTGGGTGATGCCTCTGGTTCTCCAAGCGAGCGGACTGCACTTTTCTGCTGCCATTAATGTCAGCACCGATGTCAGCTGGCTGCGGTTGTCGGCGGCGTCGTGTTAATGCTTTTAATTACAAGCAAAACATAAAAAAGTATTTCGTTAAGTGTTGCCGTGAAGTTTGACATCGGAAATTAATGCACTTGCCACCGCCGGCATTTCGCGGGGGTCGACGCACCAGTTCCACAATCTCCGATCTACATTCAATGCAGATCTTGAGTTCCCGCCAGTGGTAAGTTTTTCCACCTGTGGTGTGTCAACAAAGTGATGGTTTTTATGATGATGATATTGAATGAAAGTCATATGCTCTGGATAATTTGAAAAGTAAATTGGGCCAATATGCAATGCTGATAACCGGTTATCTGCCTCAAATATCGCCTGAAAAGGCCGTGCCCCTAAGGAAGATTTCTTCTTCCCAAAACAGATGTTTTGAGTATTTGTTTTACTTTTGCACCTACTCTCGAATTATGAGAGTTAGAATCTTTAGAATCCCACCTCTGCGTTAATATAGACTGCCACATTAACTTTTTGATCGAATAAATGGAAAGCAACGATTTGCCAGCATTTGCATACGCGTTTCCATGGTTCTGTACGATTTTCTCAATAGCCCCGACTATGCGTTGAACCGTGGCTCAAGCATCGTTATTAATAGTGTTTATTTTGCTGATAATATTGATTTCAAAATATAAACATTGACAAATTAATGCCACTATTGAGCGTACGCAACCGCCAAGTCATGTTCGTCCTCAGCTTGCTCATCGCTTTGGTTTCGACGATCAAGATCGAGATAATTTTGAGTGGGCTCTTGAAACCGCACTCGAAAAGTGTGGCGAACTGAGCTTCTTGAAGTTCTCACCGCGAACTTCCCGCGCAGCGACCTTGAGCCCCACTCGAAAGCCCCAGCGATGTCGCAGAATTTTTGAACACACGTAGGAGCCTCACGTTCCCATCCTCGTCGAGTGCTGCTGGTCCAGAAATAGGCGAATAAGTTGTATAAATATGGGGTTTTATTTGCTTAAGAACACATTTCCAACACCCCATTGATACCAGCACCCGCCCAACGCGCACCCATCGGCGGCTCATTAAATAAATGCAACATCTGTTGGCGCGTTTTTGGCCTTTTGTTTACCATTCGCATTGCCGCCCAACTTAATGCCAAACATATTTAATACGCACCAGGTCGACTTAGCCCGGCTCAGTGGAGCTTGTTTATAAATTTCGCCCCATCGAAAAGTCATGCGTGGGCGTGGCACAGCCCCAGAAGTAGCAACCAAATCCGACCCATTATATCGCTCACAGCCCAGCGAGCTTGGGGCAAATCGGATAAAAGAGAGAGCAAGCGGCATAAGAAATATGAAAATTTATTGCGTATACGCCAGCGAGGCCGGCATATCTTTTGAGAATTTTTCGGCTGCATCATAAGTTGATTGGGCTTTGCTATTTTGGTCAATGGGCAGACGGACAGACCCATCATCTCGAGGCCCAGTTCCAAATCAAATGTCTTTATTTATGCGAGTATGAATTGTGATTTATGCGCCCGTCTTTCGTGTTGCGATTTTCTATCTGGCCGGCTGTCTTTTTTTTGCCTAATTACGTACTGCTGGAAATGAGAAAAGCCAAAGAAATCAGAGTAGGAAAACAAGCGAAAAGGAAAAGTATGCGGTCAAACACGTCCACGTCGGAGCTGTCCACTAAAAAGCCTGAAGATGAGGGGAAAATTAAGTCAGTCGCTTGTCCATTTGATTTGCCAGACGCGTGTGTGGCGCCTTTCGATTTTTTGACTTCGGTTTGAATTTCTGTTTTCTTTATTTTGCCTTGTATTTTTTTGGAGCAATCGCGATCGCGTTTGCAATCGCAGGGACGCCGTCTGAATAAGAAATGCCCGCCGTTTTGGCCGCACACGGACTCACTGACTCACTAACTCTCTAGCTCAGCCATAATAAACAGCAGCCACGCCATTCTCGGCGTGAATTTCTTTCTTTTTAAAATTACTCAACTGTCACCCGCAATGCAAATAAGAGGTGGGTCTCCACCCATCAAAAAGGGGGTGGTGTTTCGATGGGCTGGGCGGCATTTCCAGTGCAGCGTTTGCTTAACCCAAATCGACACTATTGATGATTTATCAGTCTATATAGTTTTGGTGCCCGCCCCGTATTTATTTTGTTAAAATTTTTTACTTTTACTTTCGGTGTGCGCTAATTCTTTTTTATGGTCGAATTCTTGATTGAACTTTGGCTAGTGGGTTTCTTTATGTTTGGAAAAACAAACAAGCGGCACTGCCAAAATGAGCTCAGCAATTAAGTTTAACGATTATGAATTGTTGAAAGGGCACGTGCAGAGTTGGGGTTCTAGCGGGGATTTCAGTAATTCAGTATTTCAGTAATGCGTGTTTAATTTACTGTCAACGCAGTCACTATTACTGCACGGAAGAAAATTATGTATATAAGAATTTCGAATTGCTTAAATTTGTAATACTCAGAGATTTATTGATTATTGCTATTAATATAAAGTAAATTAATTGCAAGAAAATGTATTAATATTTCAGTTCAATTAGGGAGGTTTGGAATTAAAGCTGCTCGTTTTCATGGGAGTTGCTTATTGATTTATAAATGAATTCTTTCTCACAGTCATTATAAGCGAATCCTGCACGTGGCGCTGAGGAATCGACGGCTGTTAATTATCCTGCTTGTTGTCACAGATTTGGGCCTAATTCGATTAATCCGTAACACTTCCCTTGCGACTCCCAATGTCAAGCGTAATTACCAATGCCCGGGAAACAAAGCCATAGCCACAATAACAAATAATTGTTTCATCATTATCGACGAGAAAAAACTTCTCGAGGGGAAAATCTGCCACACACTTTCCACATTTGGCCATTTTAGCCCAACTGCCTGTTTACTTTTCAGCCTCTTGAGTGCTGACTAAGAACCATGGCTATCACTTTTGGCCTTTGGCGGGAAGTCTGAGTAATTCATTAGACGTATATTGTGCCGGGGCATTTGCATAATTATGCAATCAGTTTTGGCACACTTACACATTAGGCGCAGACTACTGATAAACAAGGCGCTCCTGGGCCCAAGAGATACACTTCGCAGACGGGGACTAGACCCAATTTGATTAGCACGCGAATACGGGGCGAAGGCCACCACCTCCTCCGGAGTTCCCCGTAGTGCTCCGTACGTGGCCTCTTAATCATTGCTCCTGCCCTCGGAGCTTCGCGGCTTAATTAGAAGCCAAATGTTTGCCACTCGGCAAGGTCGTTTCCTGGCTTTTTGCATTCAGTTCTTTTTGTTTTTTTTTACTTTACCGCACGGTGGCACATGTCTCGCCTTGTGGACTGGTGTTTATGATAGGTCTTATTGGCCATTTGTATGCCTGCGGGGTCATGACTCCGAGATCAGCCAACAAATGGGTTATTAAGTCTGTGCGCCCTCCAGATAAATGATACCGGGAAGCGCTGAATGGGAAAAGTTTGTATGGTACGCAGTGAAATGATGGAGCGAAGTTAACATCCGACCAGCTTTTCCGGCACCATTGTCAACCCGTTCCACGACCTTTGCCCCCTGAGAAATGACGGCAATCGTGGAGCGAGCCCCAATCGTTGAGAACACCTCATTTGTCATGCAAAGTGCGGCCATATGGCCACTCGGAAATATGCTCCCTCATTAAGTTCTATTTATATGCAGCCACGCTTAACTAAACAATTAGCACCGCCTTCACTCGGGAAGTTACTCCTTTATTTTTGCCTAATGGCACATGTTGCCAGTCAATTGGCCAATTAAACGCAATTGTTTTGGTTGTTCTGTGATCACTACCTGATTTCCACATACACCTGCACCCGAAAGCACACGCATATTTATAGCCGTTTGCTTCGTGTATATTGATTTGGATTTGGGCAATTAAAGCGATGAGGCATCTGCGTTTGCTTCTATCAAAAATCAATCGAAGCACTACTAAGAGCAACAGAAAAGCGAAGAAACAACAGTAGCTGGTGAAAACCCAAAGGCAAGCCTCTTTGAATAAACTGCCAGACCATTTTTCACGCCATTCCTGCGCATATAAATTTATGCATGCCTATTTTCCAAGAACCGTTTAGATTATAACC
Source organism: Drosophila yakuba (assembly GCF_016746365.2). Classification (NCBI taxonomy): domain Eukaryota; kingdom Metazoa; phylum Arthropoda; class Insecta; order Diptera; family Drosophilidae; genus Drosophila; species Drosophila yakuba. The sequence continues at coordinate 7,756,636 of NC_052530.2, forward strand.
CGCTCCGCCCGCGCGCTCCAGGAATTCCAAGTGCGTCCTAATCCCAATCCCTGACAAATGAGCCACACGCCGAGTAACAACTTTCTTCGTCATTACTCTCGAATTGTTTCTGGGCGCATCAAAATTGAAAAACTGTGAGCACCCACGCAATCCTGGTGAGCTGAGGATGGGGTGAACCGATGAAACGATTCCCTCCCCAGAAACGCCGACCACTTGTTCCGCAGTTTGGTGCCATTTCCGGATTCATCGAGTCCGGATTGGATCGGGTCCCCTTCACATTTATTTTTGAGCAGCTCAGTTGCTCAGATGCTCAGCAGCTGATGTCGCTGCTCTGGTTGTTCTGGATTGTATTTTTGGCTCTTCTCGGGCAGTTTCATTTGCAATTCTAATTGCCTGCAGAGTCGCCTTAATTGAAAGCCAAATAAAAACCGGTCGAAAAGATTCGGGACTCTCTTATAAGAGGAAGTGTAGGCAGTGTGCTTCACTTTACGAGATTATTGCAATGTTCCTAATTCCATAATTAAACAAGTAAACTCTATTAACTTTATTTTGTATCGTTGTGATTTGTTTTTTGATTGTTGCTGCTCGATCTGCAGTTCATAATTATTATTATGTAAATTATATGTATCGCCTTTATCGCATTAACATGTTATTCCAGTTTTCTCATTGATAAATAAAAGCGGAAGTGAATAACCCCATATGGTCCGCTCACTGGGAGTCGATTGTTTTGATGCAATCATTCCTGGACAACCGTCGATTTATTTGGCCAGAACTGGGGTCCCAACCCATTAAGGATCGGCGTATTTCATCAGCCATAATCGTTAAGTTTAGGCTGTAAAGGCGCGGGAACGGAGTCATTCCCGCTGAGAGCTGGAACTCAGTCCTCACACTTTCGCACTTTTGTCGATGGCTCGCGAATTCTATATTTAGTGGCCTGGCCAGCTGGCATCGGCCTTCTTGGGTGATTCCGACCGCCCCCGAATTTCATCATGCAATCTGCAGTGAAGACGACACTCCGGATAGATCCAGACGACTGACAGGGCGTTTAATTTACTGATAAATATTTTTATTCTACAATAAATACATTTTTCATTACGCACTTGGCAAACTCGTGGCCGTGGTCGGCAAAGTCGTAAAAACATAGCCAGCCAAAGAAAGCCAGCAGCCGTGTTCGCGTCCATTTCCATTTGTGTCCTGCGGTCATTATAATGTTGTGTTTGCATATTAAGCCACCGGATGGCGTGTTGGTGCTGGCGGCCAAGGGTCGCTGAACTCGTAAAACATTTGGCAGGGCAAATATGAAAGTCAGCCAGCGGTTAACTATGCAGGCAGCCCATAAAAAATTCAGCCAATAAAAGGCGACAATTGCTAAGTCCAAGTCCAAGCACTTGACACTTGGCACTTGTCTGCGGAATTATCGGCGGTCTCATCGGTGGCTCAGCTTAATGCAGTTTTAAGTTCCACTCATTAGACGTTGACAGGTCGTAGGTTGCTCCCCCATTCGTCACTCTTCGAGGACTCCGGGTGAATTACCCTTCTGTCCTTCGGCTGACGTCAGCAGCCGAGCCACGCCCCCAAGCCAGCGGTGGGCGTCAGTGTCACGATGACAAATTAAGTGAAACAGCAAAGGAGAGTGCAGCCAAAGGCATGGGAATGTCAAAGGCGGACTGGGGAACGCCCAAGTTTGCTTAACAGCCACTTCAGTTGGCGGCAGGATGCGAGTTAGGGCCAAGTTAACGATGCGGGGCCACGCACCGCTCAATAATTCTGCGGCGGAAGTGCGGCAAGCGCCATTTTTCAATATGCGCAACGGAAATGACGGGGTCGAAGTCGACCGAAGCCAGAAGAACACGGAGTGCAGCTCATTCCAGCAAAAGGACTCAAATAGCACACATGCCAGCTTATTGCATTCTTCAAGTGAACGTATGGGATCGAACTGGGAGCAATTCCCATTTGGCACTGCGAAATGCGATAACTTTCAAGGTTGGCCAAATGTTAAATACGCATTAGTGGTCCATATTCAAATGCCACATGATACGCTAAGCACACAAAGATACAAACACTCAGTGAATGGAAGCAATTAAAGTGTCTTTAGCTCGGAGCATGTTGGAGTTTCCCCAGAGTATGGTCGGGAATATAGGATCAGCTTTAGTTTTAATGGGAAAATATAGCAATAGCTGTATGCCCATTTTTAAAAACGAAATCCCTATTCATGTTAACTAATCATATTAAGTTTATTGCAAACTAACATGACAAGTGGTTAAGGTCGACTTATTCTTCACTTTAGGAAATCCCTTCTGCTGAATGTTACAATATTTATTATGCATTGAAAATCCCGCGGTATTTTCTAGTTGAGCCAGTGCCAGTTCTTTCTTCTGCTCTATTTACAATATACACGAAATCGTAAAACAATAGCTAGTGCTATCTGCGCTATATGACCCACCGACTGAGCCTGTCCGCCCATCGGTCTGTGCAGAATGTGTGCTGTATGAATTCCCATAGCGGGCAAATAGACAAACAAGTCCCAGAAGGTATGGCCAATACGGGGGGTGTTGGCAGACCAGATGCAGAGTTTCCCGGCCCGCGGCGATGGCAATGGCGATGGTGATGGTGATGGCGTTGGCCACGTCGATAGCAAAGTCCGTGGGTAGTCGCATCTTTAGCCCCTAAGTGCGGAGTCCGCCGATAAAACGCCTGCTCCGGCCAATGGCTTATCAATGCCGGGTCTTGGGTGAATTCTTGCAGCAACAAGCTCCACTATAAAATTACATTCGTCTGACGAGAAGGAGCAGGGGGTGGGGGATCGGCTGACAGGGCGAATGAGCAACTTGAACGGCTTCAAAACAGCAAGCACATTCTCCCGCCAGATAAAGAATTCTAGCTTTAGAAAAACATTAGTTGAACGACCGACCCATACGCCACTGTGTACATTTATACACACATAAACTTACAGTTTAGTCCCGCAATTTAAGTGCCTGAGTAAAAGAAATGGTTTCGATTATACACAAATTGTATCTTAAATGCTTTTCCGGTTCCAGATTAATTATTATTTGTTGTTTTACAAATCCTTCATTACATGCCATTTAGTCCTCAATCTTCATCAAAAGCACACACTATTTTTTGTGCCATTACTGTAAGCCCCGTTTTCTGGCCATTGTTTGAACGTTTAGCTTACTTACTGCGGACGAACAAACCAACAAACAGACAAACAAACAGAAGACGAACTAACAGAAGGGACAGACAAACGGTGGCAGTTACAGTAACGAGTATCCAGTATCCAGTTGGAGGCAAACAGTTGGGATGCGAAAAGGAGCGATTTCCCGTCGCAGTCGCATAAATAAGTGAAATCGGACAGTACGGACAAAGGAGTTAAAGCTGGGTGGCAGAGCCAACATCCTTGACTCCGTGCAGCAAAGTTCACAAGGAGCAATCAGGTCCAAACTCGCCGAGGAACTGGCCGACTTTGGAATCCGCGACATGAAAATGTAATTCCTAATAGCGTGCCGAATCAGTCAGCCATTTCCATTTAAATTCCTGACTGCCCAAGCTGTCTCTGCAACTATTTACTGAGTGAAAAAGTGTACTTTGTTTAGGAACAGCTGACCGAAATGTAGGAAATTTTTAAAGCTGAATTTAAAGGAACATACTATAGTCTAATTTTGTATGGTACCCAAAAAGTTTTGATACAAATTGTGCATTTTTATTGAACAAATATGTGAAATACATGTATAAAAAGAAAATTATATGAGTAACCTAATAACATTAAATGCATTTTAGGTATAATGTAAAAATATACACAATCCTTTTCGCCTATTTCTTTCCACTCCAATAAAACTATTAAAGTATGTAACAGGTGGCAAGAATCTTGATCGGAATCTCTTGTCGATTTGGTCTGGCCATGTCCGTATGCTCATTCCTTTAACATTCCTATTTTCCTTAATTATTTATATTGCTTTTCCAACAAACTGTTCAAATTGTTGCTCACTATCTCAGTGTAGGTATCTGATAGTCGAGCACTAAAGCGATCTCTCCAGCTTAGCTTTGTATATGTACTGCCCAATCTAGCCCTGTGTAGAAAGTTTTGTACTTTCTTCAACCCTGCAATAGCCCAAACATATTTAAGAAGCTTTAGCCCATACTAATGTGGCTAATTCGGTGGGGAAAAGAAGGCGACGTTAATGCAGCCGCACTAGCGCTGACCCAAAAATAGCCCCTGCCTTAATTGCCATTCAATGGTCAATTAAAGGGACATGACTGTGGGACATGACCATCGACATGTCAATTTCGGATTCGAGGGGTTTCACACAAAGCCAATTGGCCACCCCGCCGGATCCCGTAGCCAAAACATCCACGTTGGCCACTTTGGGTGGGTTCAATTGAAAAACAAGCTTTTGGTTTTACGGCGCTTTGTTCGCCCTTCTCTTTTTTTGGCGGTGGGCGACGAGGTCCTTGTTTCAGGCATTCAGAAATTGGTTCCACACGAGCGACGATCCGGCATGCGAACTAGTTAGATTAATTTAGCCAGAGTCACAAATACAATTACGAAGTCATTTCAATTTATTTAGCGTGCGACACCCTCGGCGAGAATATACAAAGAGCCACGCTGATAGGATGCGGTTGCTTTGGGGGAAATAAATGTTTTCCAGACCGCTTTCCGCAGGATATTTCAGAGACTAAAGTAGCTGATTCCTTGCTAGAAAGTTCGAAATCACTTTGACGGCCGGGCTTTCATTTTTTCGCCTCTTTTTGTACGCTTAGCGATTTGTCAAAGTGGCTGCTAGGGCACCTACTCCCATAATCATCCCATGTATCCACTGGCTTGACTATTATTGAACGATAAATTGATTAGATATGCGTGTGTGCGTGGGTGTGACAACTTTCTCAGACTTTCCCTCTGTCGATTCTGAAACTGATACTTCGGCGGCTGATTCTTATTGCCGCCTCAAATTGCCATTTCAATGTTAATTTTATTAGGGTGTCAGCAATAAATTTCGTTCAATCTTAAATACCATAAAAAGCGCTACACTGCCACATGCTCATACACACACTCACAATTGGGAGTCCTTGTACAAGAAAATCCACTCGGCCCCCCGCACACAAGCACACACCCTCCGGAATGCAGGCCAATACGCTCAATTGCCATTATCGCCAGCCTCCTCGAACATTATTTAAATCACAGCCAAAAATGATGCCAAGATGGTGTACACACAGGGAAACGTCATTATATCAACTATAGTATGTCCACTTGTGCAAAAATGTCCCTAAATCACTTAGTCCTCCAAAACCTGTGGTGAATACTATGTATGTTTTCAAACGAAAGGATACAAATCACTAAAAATACACTACATTTCAAATGGAATGCCCCAAATAAAATATTTTATTGCACACTTTTCGGCACCCCTGCTATTAGCATACTCAAATATTCAAAATTTTCTATTGTGTGCAATTTTATCCCGAGTTCTGAGTTTTTGCTCACTTCCACTCAAAGACCGCAAGTTGTCTATCAAATGGCCGCTCAACACTCGAGAACTTGGGATTTGGGGCGAAACCATAAACTGTTTTCAGATTTACATGCAGAACTCGCGTGGTTGTGGCGGCAGTTGTTGGCTTCCTAAGTATACATATATATATACATATATATATACATATATATATATATATATATACATATACATACATATATATATATACATATATATATTTTGTTGGTTTTTGGTGTTGTCCGTTTACCCAGCCATGTGGGCCATATTGATATTGATGGGCATGGTCACAGCTCGGAGGGAAAAGTTTGAAACGATTCATTTGTCTTTCTACATGACCAACTCGAAACTTGCGAAACAATTACGCCCAGCAAAATGGCCAATGGAAACAGAGTCCATCCAGGGATAATCCTTCGCTCGGCATCGTTAAAGTCGCATTTTCAAGCCAAATGTGACACAAACTGCCTTGTTATGTCATTCGGGGGACATTGAACCCACAGGCCATTCCCCATGCCGCCCGGAATCCTGGCCGCAACAAACAGTGTGCACAGCTTGGCTCAGTTGGAAAAAGAACGAGATGCAGACCCCTAGTCAGGAGCATCCGGACAGGAACAAACCCTAGGAACTGGCCAATATGGTGTGCGCATAATGAATTTATCAAATTAATCAAAATGACGCTACTCGGGGTGATCCCACACCCTTATCCCCATCCTACAACCCACCCCCACTAAACAGCAAACAAACACCGGAAGCCTGTGTTTATGCGTCCCGGTGTCCATAGACACTCTCGTCCACATCGTCGAATGTCTGTTCAAGGCCCTGTATGAGCATAATATAATTAAGCGGGTTGCGCGCCGCAAAGATGGGGATTTAATAAAGCCATTTGGCTGACAACCAACAGCCATCCTCATGCTCCTCATTCGCCTGATGAGGATGGAGATGGTCAGCAGACGCCATCGGCGATAATCGTCGTCTGCTGGGCGACCCTGTCATCCGAGATTGGAAGCAAGCATTAACTCCAGGAGCGGCGTTCGGGGTTTAGCTAAGAATATATTTAATATTTAACTATTTCATTATGATCGACTTGAGGTTTTTGTAAAACTGAAATATTAGGTCCCCTTTTAAGCATTTCTCATTATCAACATTATGGAATATTTTAACTTCTAGACACACCCTTTGTTTTAATAAAAGATATGAAATTTTAAAAGTGAGTGAACACTTTTGAAAAGCGACGATGAAAAATACAAATAATGTTGATTATAAATATTGGAATCTTTTAATATGAACACCCGGTTAGCAACTTAGCCCAGGCCTCTGTCCCCTTGGCTTTGGTTTCGGTCCACTGCCGTTTGGTCAAGAGTGTCCTTCCAAGGCGTACGATGAGCTTGTTCATGGCGAAGCGGAGATGATTCTCTGCTGGGGGCCGGATGCTCTAATGTTATGTAAATGACAGCGCCTAATGAACTTTTCATTCATTATCGTTAGTTAGCCGGCCTGGTCAATGGCTGGTTATTTCCTGATCCTGGCCAGGACACTTAAATGCTAATCCCATTGCCGTTTCAGCCACTTGAGAGCGCGAACGACAACCGCAAAGCCCCACTGATTGATTTGTTTAATGCGCCCGGATCCGGCGATAGCGGAGTATCCGTGAATCCCTTGGACAACTTAATTTCATTAGCGCGTATTTAAGTGTGAGCATAAACTTGCCGGGCGGGCAATTACATCGGATTTGGCCAGGACACCCTCTCGTAACTCACTTAATTGAACAGCGGGCGGTGGCGGCGACGGCCCATCCCGAAATCCGACGAGCCCCGATGATGTCCCTGTGATTCCCATTGCGGGACTTACTCTCCGAGTGCCGCAGGACGAGGACGACGAGGACACGCAGGACATTGCTGAGGGGCAGCCACGGCGTCGCTGTGGCCTGGACTGGGCAGCTTCCAAGGCTGACCAGCACTTGCGTAGGCCCGAGGAACTGCCTGTGGCTCCTGCTCCTGGCTCTGCTTCTACTCCAGGCCCAAGATGCAGCAGCAGCAACATCCAGCGCAACAGAAACCACACCGCCGCAGCAGGCTGGGGTATCCCGTGGCTCTCCTAGTGGCGACCATGGCCCACACCACACACCTAATCGTTTTCCAGCCACAGGACTTGACCACCAGGACAACTCCACCGCAACAACCGCAGCAGCAGCAGCAGCAGCAACATCCGATGTTGAAACCGCAGCCACTTCAACACCAAGTTCCAAGGACGATGGCGATGCTGAGCAGATGCTGCCACAGATTCCGTCGTATATCCGCACAACCGCCATGTTCTTCTGCATAGTCATCATGCTGCTGGGCGTGGTGGGCAATGTGATGGTGAGTCCTGCCTCCTTTTAAAGAAAAATGGGCGAAAGCTTTTGTAATTGAAATTAATTCATTTGGAAACTGCCTCGTGGGCGCGCAGGGTGATTCACCCTTTTAATGGTTGATAAACACTTTATTACGTGAAAACACAATTTTAAGGAATCTTATTTACAATTCACTTGGTAATTGTAAATTAAAAATGAAAATAATGTATACAAATATTTTTTACGTAGGCCAAATGTTCAGCCTAAGACCACTAAAGACACTCATATGTATCAGGAGGAAACAAGGATTACCGATCCTATTGTCTGAATATTCTTGATCAGGTGTACTAACCAAGTTCCTCTGTCCATCCGCCTATGCTGGTGCCTGTCCGTCCGTTTGTGTGTCCGTCTGTCCGTATGAACGTTTAGATATTGAGTACATAATCATTGATATATCAACACAATACAAATACAAATTTATGCCTTCCGAGCTGCTTAAGATTGTCTAATCCCAAATCCACTCGGTTGCAGGTGCCCATCGTGATTGTGAAGACGAAGGACATGCGCAACTCGACGAACATCTTCCTCACCAACCTGAGCATCGCGGACCTTCTGGTGCTGTTGGTCTGCACACCCACCGTCCTCGTGGAGGTCAACACTCGCCCAGAGACCTGGGTACTCGGCCACGAGATGTGTGAGTGGCTCCAGCTCCAGTGCTCCTGGTCTATTTATTCTCCCCAGCCTAATTAACTGCTGTTCTATCCAGGCAAGGCTGTGCCGTTCGTGGAGCTCACAGTGGCCCACGCCAGTGTGCTGACCATCCTGGCCATCTCGTTTGAACGCTATTACGCAATCTGCGAGCCATTAAAGGCCGGCTACGTCTGCACCAAGGGGCGGGCCATCCTCATCTGCGTCCTGGCCTGGGGCATTGCTGCACTCTTTACGAGGTAAGCGATTAGGGCCTACAGGCAGTGACACGCACTCGTACTTCTTAAATTACTTCTTAAATTATATTGGCATTATGCTAGCATTATACTTTTAATATATTAATTAGTTTAGTCGCTTTTCACTGCATGCTTTTTGGTGTTGGTGGTCCTATACATGTGTATATGTATACTATGTGTATACACATGGTATTATCCTGTTTAGATATACTTAGTTTATGGCCTCTTTCCGTTTATTCATTTCGCTCAGTCAAGCATTCAGTTTCTCGCTCATTAATTATAAGTGTCAATCGCCATCATTTAAATGATTTGTGTTTTGTTATTGGGTTTTGCACTTTTTTTCCCGTTTTGTTTATTTTCCATTATGACGTGGAGTTTCTGGTCGTGGTATTGGCCCCTTTTGTGCGCCATCTACGGTGGCGCGTCTATTTACATGCTAAACTGCGACTCTCGCCTATCTATTCCATTTCTACTCCTGTCCTGCCACCTCTCCTGCTCCACTTGCACCATCATTCCCATTGACATCCTTCGCCTCAAGTTCCGGACGGCCTTTGTCCAAGATCCGGGAGCGTGCCGTTATCAGCGCCCTGTCATCTTTAATAAGCACCGATGTCCGCTATCATGGATTTCATTTCATTGACACTTTATTATTGTGCGCCCTGTCCAAGGACGAGCGGCGACCCTTTTTAATTTTGCAAATCTTGCCGCGTCCATAACAATGAAATAAACAGCACATTGTCGAGCTGCCCACCCACCTCTCGGCACTCCGGGAGCCATGGGGTCATCCACAGGACACCCGCCTCTAGGCCGAGACCCATTAATTACGCCACACAAGAAGTCGGGGGCCTAAAGAAGCGCAAACATTTTAAAAACACATTCAAACAGAATGTGTGGGCGCCACACGATGCCCATAGGCGCAAAAGTGGGCGTGTCAAATCGCTGACGCACGTACAAAGCGCCCATATTATCCTTGGTGGAAAAAAATACGGCCACTGCCTGTTGACTGTCGTGGCATTTCGTTTATCGGTCTAGCCAGTTAGGATTTGGGCTGGGAAAGTGTTTAATCAGCGGCTCGGATTACTCAAAATAATCAAATATTTAAACTTGTCTGCTAGATGTATTTACAAAGTCAACAGAGCATATCCCACCAGAAATTCTAGAACTACTCACTTATCCCATTGTAAGTAGAATGTAATCACCATAATATGAATAAGAACATGTTGAGCTTTACTTGAATATATTTTTAGATATAAATCAGCAATGCATAGTAATAGATATCAGATAGATACTTTAATTGTAATAACCGCTTGCATTTTTTTTAATTTTTGATATTATTATAATTTGTAATGCCCTAATAATAAAAATATATCTAACGACCACTTACATTACAAAACTCTGAAGAGACACGGTAGACGATTTTTATAAACAAAAATATTTCAAGTCAGCTTTCCTAATTGCATATTTACCTCTTCCTCCCACTGCTTTTAGCTTAATAACCGGTATTTGAAAGTCGATTAACTTAACTATAGCGTTATTTTTTGTTTCGATTTATATGATATCGAATGATAGTTTTTCTAATTAACTACCAATGATTTTTAATGGCATAGTACTATATTATCTGTGCTTCAACATATTTTTTTTTAACGCTGACTCCAAGAAATAAAAAACCCATCAAAACAATGGGGCCAGAAAAATTGTCCAAGACTTGAACTTCATCCCAAACTGGATCCACCTTTCGTCCATCGCCATTCGTTCATCGTCATAAACTGCTTCTCTTCCTGTCTTCTGAATCCTCCTCATTCACCCGCCACTCTTTGCCTTCTCCTCCAAAATCCAACCGTATCCATTATCCACGCCCCCGGTGACCCCGCCACCTGATTACGTTTCTTGTTTGCTTTCTCTCCCCAATCTTCGATTTTCCCCGAACAGCCCCATTCTGTGGGTGGCCGAGTACAAGCTGGCCGAGTACATTGATGGATCGTCGGTTGCCGTGTGCCTGACCCAGGCCATCACCGACTGGACGCTGGCCTTCTTCCTGATGACCATCTCAGTGTTCTTCGTGGTGCCGTTCGTGACCCTGGTGGTGCTGTACGGTATTATCGCCCGAAATCTGGTCTCCAACCGGGCGGCCATGTTGCGCGCCCGCCCCACGAAGCCTGAACTTAGTCTAAAGGCACGCAAGCAGGTGGTCCTAATGCTCGGCGCCGTGGTGCTGTCCTTCTTCGTCTGCCTGCTGCCCTTCCGCGTGCTCACCCTGTGGATCATCCTCAGCACGGACCAAACGCTACACGATCTGGGATTGGTGCGCTACTACAGCCTGCTCTACTTCTGTAGAATTATGCTGTACCTCAACTCAGCCATGAACCCGATTCTATACAACCTGATGTCGACCAAGTTTCGAAGGGGCTTCAAGCGGCTTTGCCAAGACGCTGGGCGATTACTGCTGGAGCTGGTCACGTTGGGAAGCAGGAAGGAGAACTCCTCTCGCGGACGCAGAGGCACCTTGTCGCTGGGCATGGGCACTAATACGAACACGAATACCAGCTCCTCAAATGCCATGGCGGCCACGAGTTCCAGCATTCTGTCGAGAAGCTCCAATCGCAGGTGTAGCGAGGATATAAGTCGCACCCGCCTTAAAATCGAGATGCAGATTCCATGTGGCTGTGATCTGGAGGCCATGGCCATGCTGCAGCATTCAACCTTGGGCAAGGGAATGGCCAGGAGAGTGAGTGACAGCCGGCTCCTGCCTGTGAGAAACCATCAGCTACGACGCCACAAGCCGCAAAAAAGTTTCGATGAGGAGGAACTGCAGGAGGATAAACTTAGCGAAGGGAAAATCCCACCAAAGGGTCGGAAAAATCTCCCCAAAATACCAGGAGAAATAGTAAATCTTCCCGAAAATCTCCTCTAAGCGAGATGGGCGTGAAAAATCGCCACTAACCCGTTTACACACTCGCTTCACTTGGCCGGAATGTGCCGATGATGCTGATCCCGATTTCTATTCCCGTTCCTGGTAAACACAAATCGCTTCCTGAACGCTTTTGGCAGGCATAATCGATTTCAGTCACCCGCTGACAGCTGCCGAGAATCCCGAATCAAAGCTGGGCTGCCGCCTTGGACATTTCCGTACCAAAAACAATCAATTTTTCGGGCTATTAAACTCGAATGAATGTGCCAAAGATAAATAACAGCAACGACAGCCGAACAGCACTACAACTACCACTACTGGTCAGGGTTAGGAGTCCAGATAGGGACTGGCACTAAGGGGTAAGCCATTAGGCGGCCTTCGAGGAGCAATGGAAGGCAAATGGAAATGGCTTAATATGAGTTTGGGCGAACCATCAGGTCGGCGTATAAACATGATTTAGGTGCATTGAAATAGTTTCCGTAAGCCGGACCGGACAAAATGGCCGCTATTACACGGGCGGCCATCACCGGAAGTCGAAAAACTGTTGCCTACTTGGCGGCGGCTCAGATAAAAAGCTTAGCTCAATATGCACACAATGTCCACATGTAACACAGCTGTATATACACCATACACTCACACGTACACATAGCCAAATATTAATATATATATATATTTGTCCGAACATATTAATATACATACATACATACATACATACTCTGCTTATAAATACAAGGAACCACACGCACACACACACACGAGAGTTTGTAAGTAAATAAATTTTTTATGACAAGTCATGGCGGGTTTTTCCCACATTACCCCTCCCAATCGGAATCTGTAATTTATATAATTCTAAGGAAATCGGACAAATGTCCGTCCTCTGTATATATACGTATTCGTACCATACGCGTAGCTTTTTAATTTGTTTTCGTAGCCTTATGACGTAGACTGCCTCGTTTTGTAGAGTAAAAAGTAATAAGTAACTGGAATCCCCACCATTCTGCGAGTATGATGAGTATGAGCAGACGTTGCCGTTTCCGTTTCCGCTGTGTGATTAAGTTGAGTGCTTCGCCCTCGAAACTTTTCCAGTAGTTAGCCGTTGAGTAGCTTTTAAATATTTGTTTGTTTCCTGCCCGCAGCGCGTTAAAACTTTGCAGACAACACTGAACTAGTCACTAGTCCCCACTAAAACTGAATATATGATTCTTGCAGTCCCATCATCGCCATATCCAGCTACAGTGTAGAGCCCTACGGAGACGGAACCGATGCTCCCGTATGCACCACCGCCGCGGATGGGTTCTGGTCTATCTTCTATTTCGTGGGCTGCATCACGCTGTTCTTCTTCCTGCCCTTCGGCATCCTGGTCCTTCTTTACGCGGCCATCGCGTACAAGCTGCTGCGTCCCAACAACGCCTTCCACAGACCAACCTCCCCGCAGCCGCAGCAGCCGGTTGGCGGAGCTACCAGTGGTTCATTGCAGGTGCCTAGCACCAAAGGCAACAGTCATCAACAGAGCAACGGCATGAGGAAGCACCGCAAGCAGGTGATCTTCATGCTGGTGGCCGTGGTGTCCAGCTTTTTTATTTGCCTTCTGCCTTTCCGGGCTTTCACCCTTTGGGTGATCCTGGCCAGCGCCAATGATGTGGAGAGTCTGGGCATTGCCGGCTACTACAACCTGCTGTACTTCTCGCGCTTCATGCTCTACCTGAACTCGGCCATGAACCCGATCCTGTACAACCTGATGTCCTCCAAGTTTCGCAGCGGCTTCTGGCGGCTGCTGCTCACTTGTCTGGGCCAGCGGCCACATCACCATCGTAGCCACCACTACCATCAGAGGCAGCATCCGGCGGCGGGCGGAAGTGGGCGCAACGCATCCAGGCGACAGAAACAGGATGCTGAGGAAGGAGCCGCGCTGGCGGGAACGACCAGTGCCAGGCATCCACGTCGCACTCTCCGCCGTGAGGCCACCTTCTTAATAAACTCCATATCCACCTCCTCGGGCACCGAACGCACCACATCATCTTCAGCGTGGCGCAGCAACAGCCTGTCCGTTTCCGGTCTGAGCGAACGGGAGCGGGGCATTCTGGGAGCTGCTATTATCGGAACAACGGCAGCCACCGTTACCACTGCCTGTCTGCAGGAGCGACGTGCCAGCAAGATCTAAATCCCATCCTGAAAATGCATCCTTCGAATCCATGCCCACTGCCAGCAACCGTTAAAGTATTTAGTTGAATTCCAACATCAAATAGTCATAGGTTTAGAAAAATTTTGTTGTAAAGACTGAAGTACCTCAGAAGAAGTCAATAAACGCAGAGAAAATGTTTTTGAAAATTGAAACTAATTTTCTTCGGGCCTTGACAAATTTAGGTTTGCAAGCTTTGTGGATAAATGAGCTTTAAAATAATTTTTAGAACAGAAACGAGTATTATGTTTTTATGCAATCATTTTATAGAATCTCTTGAGATTTAATTGGAATTAGGGTGAGAACATTTGGGTTTGCACTAAGCAAGCATTCACCATGAATGAAACCTTTCACTTAAGATATGCTAAACAAACATGAACTCAGAAAGCTCTCAAGGATGTCCAGGTGATTCAAATGATATAGTTGGACGATTCAAGAGGTTGGAAGTAAACGCTTTGTTTAAAGGGCCCTATGCTAAATCTTTGCCCTTTCTTAAAAAATCGTTCTTATCTCACAATAGCTTTATTTGTGTTTGTCAATTTGAAGGTATATTTGTATCCAGATAGATTCTCAATACTTTTATCCGCTTTGGGTGTACGATTAATTTCAATCTTTAAAGCGACAAATTATATACTATATTTCCAAATCTGTCGGCGGTGATTTAAGCTGAGCAAGTTAAATAAAAGGTCTACATCATTCAGATGATTGTATCTCATGTTAGAAGGAATGTTTTGTATATCAAATAAGAACTATTTTCTTTACAATTTTTTTTTTGTAGAAAATAATGAGTCACTTCATAAAATCCTGTATGTATACAAGGCAATACATAAAGGTAGAGTACATTATTATAACAAAAATTTCCTTCCAAATATATGCATAATATAATAAACATAGTTTGTAAAGTATCGCAGACATTAGATTTTTAAACATTTAAATATTATGCAAATCCCTAATGATGCATTGATTAAATACTAATTCAATGCCATGATGCAAATTTTAAAATATGTCTGATACTAACGTAAAATTTTACAAAGTTAAGTCAGAAATACTCCCAGGTTCTAGGACATATTCAAAGTCTGAACTTTTGCTTGATGTCTAAACAAGTGTTTTCCAGTTTCAGCCAATTATTAAAACCAATTTTTGAAATTTTAAAAGTACTACACAAATCGGCTCACACTTCTAGAAGTGTTTGCCAAGTGATAAGGTGTGTGCGCATCTGTTCTGGCTTCACTTAAGTTTTTGGAATCTTTCTAAAGTCAAGGAATAAAACAAGTCGTTTATAGGCATCGGTACAGATCGATTTTATTAGACTTAAGTGAAGTTAAGATCCAAATTCGGGCGACGGTTAAAACCGAAACTAAAGTGTCTCCTTGATCCCAAACCTTTCAATTTATAAACGCACACGCAATCATTTTTATTAAACTTTATCGCTGTCGTCATTATTACACTAATTATGTGCCTTAACAAATCCCTTGTGTCACACGAAAATTCAAACACAAAATCATTCGACGTTAATTCTAAAAATGTTCGTTCGGTTTTGGGTTCGATTTACATAAAATTTCAAGATGACTGAGACAATTGGCGATCACGTTCGCTAGAGATAATATGTTTAGAAAATTGAATTTGTAATTTAAACACATACATATGTATACATAGTGGTAAGTAGTAGCTGACACAGGGCAAGTATAATTGCTCCTGCCGTCGCCTGCGCTCAATTAATCTGTAGTTAATAGTACATATTAGTTTCGGTATTGTTTCGCGCTGCTGTGATAGGTAACTTCTTACTATAGGTTAAAGTAATATTAGGTTATTGCTACACCGAATTAGCTTGCTTTGCACTACTTATGAACAGAACTGCGGAAATCAGAGTGACGGTTAGTATTAGGATCGATGCCTTTGTTGTTTCTGTTTTGGTTGGGGATGTCTGAAGTCTGAATTTGGATCTGGTTGGCTACGTACCTATAAGATATTTGCTTAAATTGTTTATCGAATTGGATTACGGTTAGGATCATACAAACGCACTACTCGTCATTTCTCACCATTATTGTTATTACAGAATTAGTTATTATAATTACGATTTCGTGGATCCGCCATCGGTTTCGCTTGTTTTATTATTATTGTGTGGTTTCCGTTTTAATTTATTATATTTAAATTTTGTTTAATTGTATAATAAAATAATGATTCACAATCAGAGTTATTCAGCAGCAACCGGATTTGGTGTTTTCCACTGGACGTCCTTGATCGATTTTCACTTTGCTAGCGTTGTCGGTGGCGCTGGATGGCGGCCCGACGCGATTCTTGATCTCGGCCGCCATCGTCATGAAGGCCTGCTCCACGTTGGTGGCGCTCTTGGCCGATGTTTCAAGGAATGGAATGCCTAACTGGGCGGCGTACTCCTGCAGTTTCGGAAACAAAAGGCCAGTTTAGTAAATATATGCACCTATGATTCCCCCGATAAAACCAGCAATATACGCACCGCAGCTGTGGTGTGGTCGACTACCTTCTTGGTGGTCAAGTCGCTCTTGTTGCCCACCAGCAACTTGTTGACATTCTCACAGGCATACCGCTCGATCTCCTCCAGCCACTGCTTTACATTGTTAAAAGACTCTTGGTCCGTGCAATCGTATACGACAATGATGCCATGGGCTCCTCTATAATATGAAGACGTGATGGTGCGGAAGCGCTCCTGGCCAGCAGTATCCCACTACAAACAGACTAATTAGCTATGGACTGGATTGCCTCAGGCGTCTTTATGCTTACGATTTGTAGTTTAATGGTCTTTCCGTCGAGTTCGATGGTCCTGATTTTCTGCAATATAAAGGTTTATGAGTCAGACATAAAGAGTTTTCACAACTTTCTGGGTGGCTTACGAAATCCACTCCAATTGTGCTGATATAGCTTTCTGTATATGTGTCATCGGCAAATCGCAGCAGAAGACAGGACTTTCCAACGCCCGAGTCTCCAATGAGCAGCAACTTAAAGAGATAGTCGCTGTGGATTGAGATATAGTTATTTAATGTTTTATATCATTAATTAAGCTGCTGTGAAGAGATAGTTCTGATACTATGCTGTATACTTCAGTGAGTTTCATAGAAAGCTTAATAAAACTTAGAAAACTGACTGACATATTTAAGAAAGTGATGTACAAGACACAAAGTTTAACATCGGAGATGATAATTAATTGGATGGCATAAGGTGGTTTTTTAATAAACATGCATTGCTTTATGCAAAAAATTAGGAGAGGTTTTTCAAGGGAATAGTTTAGTCGGTTCAGATACTAATATGTGTATGCATAGAACCGGTTTGGTTTAGACTTTATCTTATCGTGCTATGTCCAACATCAACCCCCAATTGCTGAGTGATGTGCGACGGTGTTTCAATCCTCCGCACATATGTATGCTGACGATTGGAGGAGGCTTTCTAGAGAGTGCGAGCCAAGATCGGTTGAGATTTAATTGCTTCGAAGTGAGAGCAGCAATTAAGTGAAACTGGAATGGCATTTGATTACGTAGCACTGCGCTGGGGGTGGGAAACGCTTTCCACGCAGGTGACTCATCCGCCCAGCGAGTTGGCCCGTCAACTGGGATCTGCCCACATATATGTATGGACTGTATACATATGCAGATTCCGAAGAGAGCAATCTTTTGAACGCGCTTTACTTCGCCTCGCCCGTAGTCATTTTATTAAAATCCAGTTGAAACACACACTTTGGGGTTTGGGTTCTTGATTGGGGCGGTTGTTAGGTTTGAGTGTGTTTTTTGTTTTCAGCAAATGGTCTGTTTTTTGGAGTTGCCAACGAGGGCAAAAGGGAGTGGAGTGGGGCTGCTCGATAATGAATGGGAATGAAACGTAGCAGAAATGACGTCGCAGAAAAAATAAAAGAAACCACATTCGAAAGGAAGTGGAAGAGCTGTAAACCGTTTTAACTCCAGATAACTGCGCATAATTGCGTGTGACGACTTACTATTCCGGATTCACAGATGACATTTTCTGGCTTTTTCACAAGATTATATATTTGCCACGAACAAATATTCGATTTCTGGCCCTGTATTGGCTGATGTTTAGAGCGTGTTTATTCGACTTGCGCGCTCCGAATTACTGGAAATCGACACGCACTCGGCTTGTGTTGTGTTTTGCAGTTCGCTATTGTGATTATTGCAGCGAATTTAAATGGGAAATACGTTTATTTCCACAAATTCGACGGCCGAGAACGAGAACAATGGCGACTGAAAAAATGACGAAGTGGCATTAGGGGCAGTGTTGGAAAGCGCGTGTGGCCCTCTTTCAACCAGGGCCGCACACTCTCTTGCCACCGGAGGTGAGTGGGCGGAACCAGAAAAGAAAATATATAATTATCGCCATTTGACCCCTATCACACCCCATAAAAAACCAAAACTCATAACTTTTGCATACAATCTCTTATGGTACATCATTTGTTTCTAAACACGGCTTTTAACATTTGAGTGTTTGCATAGAGAACACATTAAAGATAATAATAATAATACGCGTAATAGTATATGAAAGAAGATTCGATAAGCGGGTATAGCGCCTGGGGGAATGCATCTGGCAGATCCGATATATGACTTGGGCCGCTACTCCAGCGAATTAAGCGTGAGCAGCTGCTTGAGCACCTTCGTCTGTGAAGTCTCCCGGATCTCGCCCGCCAGGAACATCTCATCCACCACACTGTACACCTTGTAGAAGTTGAACACAAGATCCAGCTCACACACGTTATGGAAGTATTCGTTCAGCACCTCCACGAAGTTGTGGATGGCCTCCAGATAGCACAGGTTGTTGTCGTTCACATCCACGCAGATGCAGAAATACAGACCCGCATAGCGTCGGTAGACGATCTTGAAATTGCGGAACTACGAAGGAAAAATGTGGTGAAGCGGTTCATCAACAGGATATACAGACTCGATCCTACCTCTACAAAGTTGGTGTGCTTCGCATCGCGC
The DNA here is from genome assembly GCF_016746365.2 of Drosophila yakuba. Taxonomy (NCBI): domain Eukaryota; kingdom Metazoa; phylum Arthropoda; class Insecta; order Diptera; family Drosophilidae; genus Drosophila; species Drosophila yakuba. Next base: position 7,775,434 of record NC_052530.2, read on the forward strand.
ACTGTGACCACGGCATGCACCTCCTCAATAAGTTTCTGTTTCTCGTCGTCATCGAAGTTCATGTACCACTTGGCCAGGCGAGTTTTTCCAGCTCGGTTTTGTATAAGTATGAATCGAATCTGGGCGAATGGAGAGTCAAATGGGGGTCTAAGCTAAAAGCTGGCTAATTGCTCACCATTTTTGAAGAAATTTGTTAGCCCGTTCCTTGGCTATTTACAACTTTTTTTTATTTCGACAACGGGGGCGAAAAACTGATTATGAGCAAATTGTGTATCACTGGGACCAGGGCTACGACTACTGTTCCGGAACAGCTGTTTCCTTGACAGTGTTGCAAGCTGGTCGTGAAGAAAGCAAACGAGTTGGCAGCCGCGCGCGCTATATTACGAAGTTTCACTTTCACACATATTTGTTTTGGCCCCACTCGAAACTAGTCATTAACCAAAAATGTTGGTCTCTCGTTTGAATCTCCTGTTGCCACGCTTATCCTGGCTGCGAGGTTGCTCTACGAGATTGGTGGGCCAGCAAAAGCAGCGACAGATGCCAACGGAGTTTTCCGTACACGACCCTCTGCAAGCTCACGCACTCAAGGAGCAGTGCATCCTGGTGGACGCAAATGACCAGACCATTGGGGCCGCCTCAAAGGCAGACTGCCACCGGGTGCATCCAGAGACGAAAGATGTTAAGCTCCATCGAGCCTTCAGTGTTTTCCTCTTTAATTCTCAGGGGGAGATGCTAGTGCAAAAGCGATCGGCTCATAAGGTGAAATCTTAAGGAATCTGTTTTTCATAAAACCCATAATTAACTGTATCCGTAGATAACCTTTCCCAACACATACACCAACGCGTGCTGCAGCCATCCGCTATACGAGATTGAGCAGGAGCGCCAGGAGAGTAACGCCCTGGGCATTCGTGTTGCTGCCCAGCGGCGACTCAACTACGAACTGGGCATTCCTACGGAAGAACTGCAGCCTCAGGACTTTCGCTACCTGACCCGCATCCACTACGCAGACACAGGCGACGGCGTGTGGGGCGAGCACGAGATAGACTATATCCTGTTCCTGCAGAAAGACGTGACGCTTCGTCCAAATAGCAACGAGGTCAGTGAGGTGCGCTACTTGCGGCGCGATAAAATCGACGAGGCGGTGGCCAAGTTTAGTGCCCCGCTGACACCCTGGTTCTCTCTGATTCTACAGCATCGATTGAAACTCTGGTGGGATAATTTGCACCAGCTGGAGCAATTTGAGGACTTAAGTAATATTCAACGCTTTTAAGTGTGCTAACCAACCAAAAATACACGTAATGACGTCTCAAAGCGGCCTTTTGTTCGTTTGGGTTTTTAAATTCGCTTTATTCAAATGGAAAATAGTGTGTGTCTGTGTGCGGACAATGGGCACAAAGCGGATTTTATGCAACCTCCGCGGGTCGATCAGTTCAGTACAACGCTTTGTATATGTAAATATATTAATATATAGTTTGTATAGGCGCAAGATATTCAATATGTTTCATAGCCTAACTAATGTGTTTGTATGTTGAATATCATATAAATATTTAGCTTTTAAAATGATCACATTACGTTTCTCATAATCATCATCGTTATCGTCGCAACAAGAATAAATATGTACAAAAGTACGACTACAGGCTAACAGAGACACAAACTAAAAGTATTGATTCTAGCCTAAATACAGAAAAAACAAACAAAAGACAAGCTGCAGCACTTAACATTTAAATCTATCGCTTCGGGAGCGAGTTCGAAGCGCGCTTCGAGGCGTGAAGTGCTGACCCCGTGCGAATCCGGAGTCGACGTTCACGAGGCACCACCTTGGCACCGTTTCTATGGGTACTCGAGTAAATAAAGCAATTGCTCGGAAATTCCAACAACTTACAGCTAGACCCTGCAAACTTCGAGTGATAGATTGCACCTTTACGGCAGGGGGTTGAATATATAGTTATAAACGTCTACGTACTTTTCGCATGCAATGGGGGTCGTATGTGTGGATGTGTGTATGTGTGGGGATCAGGATAAGCGCTTTATCCTGAATTCGAATAGTGGTTAAGGCACATTGGTATGAGTCTATCGTGAATCTCAGGCTCGTTCAATCTATAGAGTTAGGGGTTTAAAGCTGCTGGTTGGCACACTTTGTCGTTCAGTTCCATGCGGCTCCGTTTCCGTTTTCTAGGACAAGCCAAACAGTTTCAGGGCATTGAAGGCGGTGGCCAAAGCCACCTCGTCCGGGGATTTCTTCATGAAGGCAGCTATCATCTCCACAATGGCGGGCAAACTGCACGGCTCGTTGCGTTGGAAGGTACAATATCTGGAAAGTACTTTGAACAATTAGAAAATGTACCTATTATAGAATATGGTACGTCCCGGACCTATGTAAGTACAACAATGAACGTTCGGTGATGCCAGTCTTTACGTGTTGCGGCAGCTTGGAAGCCCTTGTGTTTGGGTACATGAACGGAGCATCCGTCTCCACCAATAGTCTGTCCAGCGGCAAAGTGCCGTCCTCCAGCAAGCGGCGGACGCCAGTATCGGATTTGTCCTTGCACAGGTAGCCCGTCAGGCTGATGTAGAACCTGCGCTCTAGGTACTTAAGCGCCTCCTCGGCGGTGCCCATAAAACCTCTGATGATCACAGGCGGCAGATTCTCGAATCTGCGTAGGGTTGAAAGTTAAATGTTTTGTAATCCAGATCTATGGCTCTTACTTGTCAAGTATTTCGAGTAAATCGAGCTGAGCCGACCGCTCGTGAATCAGCAGAGGTTTATTTAGCCGGATGGCCAGCTGCAGCTGCTTGGCGAAGATCTGCTTTTGGGCGTCCGGTTCGGAGAAGTCCCGCTGGTAGTCCAAGCCACATGGACCAATCGCCACGCACTCCTGCGCCTGGGCGATGTGCTCCAGGTCGAACCACGTGGCCGGCTCTTCCACGATGGACTTTGAGTCGTGCGGGTGAATGCCAGCAGTTGAGTAGATTATGTCGGGATAGATGCGCGAAAGGCGCAGCGCTTCCTTGCTCGATTTGACCGAAGTGCCGTGAACCATTAGTTTCTGAACACCTGAAAAAGGAAAGGCGGGAGAAAGTTAGTGCAACCTGCACTGGGCTACAGACTTATGTAGAAAGAGAAAATATGTGACTTCTGCTAGTTAAAGATCAGATACTCTTATCAGGTTTGGACTGTTTCCTTTTGAGTTAATGCGTTCAATGAATTTTTTGGTGAAAAACAAACCTAATAAAGTGTTATTTATATTCATTTAGCATTAATCTTTTAAGTATACATATTTATAAAGTTCTGTTGAAAATCTGAAGTATATTTCTGGGTCTCAAGCTACCTTCCCACTTCCCATTAAGTTCGTAATGCCTTCTGCAAGAGCACATACGTATATTAAAACATAGGCCCACTTGTTGCTCGCCAATAGCCCGACCTTCTGGCTGCCTGGGTGTTTTCGCAGCCTCGCCCCAAAACAAAGACACTGCCCGGTCCTTTTTAATTGAATATTCCTGCATATGCAGTATCCGTATCTCACACACAAACCTGCGTCTCTGGCTCTTTGCACCACGGAATCGAGATCACGGCTATACTTTTTGTTGGTCAAATTCGCACCCACGTCGATGACGATCAGGTTCTCAAAGCAGTGCTTCATGTCCAGCTCCAGCTGATCCTCCAGCAGCGGGGCAACGGGGGCCACCACCGTCTCCTGGGGCGTCTGTTGATTGGGGTCCATGTTCTGGATCGGATTCTTGGCCCTATTATCGACGAAAATAGCTTATGACGCAGGCGATGGATTGCTGGGCTGCGACTGTGTGCGTGGGTAATTCAATTAGCTTGTCTTTGGAGGGCAAGGAAACGCAACGGCGGTGAAAGCCGTGAAAAGGGGCTCTACTGAATTTTTTACAATTTGGAAGAGTTGACCAATTCGGCAATTAATGGTCTAAAAGTAATGGAATTTTAATCTAAAAAACAATCCCGACACGAACTACAACTGCTGGCTAGAGTTGAACAACGTTCTTAGCACAGGTCAGTAAAGGTACTTCACTTTGCTTGCAATCGATAGTTGGAATCGATACCCAACACCAAATTATATCGTGTTTGAATTTAAATGGTTATTAAAATCGAACATGATCTAATGAACTACTGCCCAATTATTCAAAATGAATATTTATACCCGTTACTCGTAGAGTAAAAGGGTATACTAGATTCGTTGAAAAGTATGTAACAGGAGGAAGGAAGGGTTTCCGACCATATAAAGTATATATATTCTTGATCAGGACCAATAGCCGAGTCGATATGACCGTCTGTCCGTCTGTCTGTCCGTCCGTATGAACGTCGAGATCTCAGGAACTACAAAAGCTAGAAAGTTGAGATTAGGCATACAGACTCCAGGGACATAGACGCAGCGCAAGTTTGTCGATTCATGTTGCCACGCCCACTCTAACGCCCACAAACCGCCCAAAACTGCGACGCCCACACTTTTGAAAATTGTTTTAATATTTTTTCATTTATGTATTGGTCTTGTAAATTTCTATCGATTTGCCAAAAAAACTTTTTGCCACGCCCACTCTAACGCCCACAAACCGCCCAAAACTGCCACGCCCACACATTTGAAAAATGTTGTAATATTTTTTCATTTTTGTATTGGTCTTGTAAATTTCTATCGATTTGCAAAAAAACTTTTTGCCACGCCCACTTTAACGCCCACAAACCGCCCAAAGCTGCCACGCCCACACTTTTGAAAAATGTTTTGATATTTTTTCATTTTTCTATTAGTCTTGTAAATTTCTATCTATTCGCCAAAAAAATTTTGGCCACGCCCACTTTAACGCCCACAAACCGCCAAAAACTGTCCTTCGCACTTACACTAGCTGAGTAACGGGTATCAGATAGTCGAAGAACTCGACTATAGCGTTCTCTCTTGTTTTATTTTATTAATTTAATAGAACTTAGAACATAAATGGTAGCCGCTAAGGACAAATAATTGATAAATACAGAATGCCACTCCAGAAGTCGGGTAAGTTGCCAGCTGCAAATAGTCATAGTTATACCCGTTACTCGTAGAGTAAAAGGGTATACTAGATTCGTTGAAAAGTATGTAACAGGCAGAAGGAAGCGTTTCCGACCATATAAAGTATATATATTCTTGATCAGGATCAGTAGCCGAGTCGATCTGGCCATGTCCGTCTGTCCGTCCGTCTGTCCGTCTGTCCGTCTGTCCGTCCGTCTGTCCGTCCGTCTGTCCGTCTGTCCGTCCGTATGAACGTCGAGATCTCAGGAACTACAAAAGCTAGAAAGTTGAGATTAAGTATACAGACTCCAGGGACATAGACGCAGCGCAAATTTGTCGATTCAGGTTGCCACGCCCACTCTAACGCCCACAAACCGCCCAAAACTGCCACGCCCACATTTTTGAAAAATGTTTTAATATTTTTTCATTTTTGCATTGATCTTGTAAATTTCTATCGATTTGCAAAAAAACTTTTTGTCACGCCCACTCTAACGCCCAAAGCTGCCACGCCCACACTTTTGAAAAATGTTTTGATATTTTTTCATTTTTATATTGGTCTTGTAAATTTCTATCGATATGCCAAAAAACTTTTTGCCACGCCCACAACGCCCACAAACCGCCAAAAACTGTCCTTCGCACTTACACTAGCTGAGTAACGGGTATCAGATAGTCGGGGAACTCGACTATAGCGTTCTCTCTTGTTTTCTTGTTTTTTTTCATTGCTTTATAACATGCCCACACACACATACCGCCCTCCACTATTACCATGCTAACTACTTTTTATTATATTATTTTCAAACACCAGCAAGTTTATTCAACTGCTACAACGATCCATTGTATTCAAGTACAAATATTTGTTGTTTTAGTTGGCCCACACAAAGCCCATGTCATTTCTTATCAAGAAACAAAGGTTTATACAAGCTCGCGGACGAGCTTGACAGTGAACTCAAGTTTTATAGCTTGCATGCCATTTGAAATTGCACTGGCTCAATACCCTGCTCTTTGCTTCGACTTGCCGGTGTTCCAACCCACTGAGTGTATTCGTATCTTCAATGGGCGTCAGATGCTTTAAACTGGGAAATCAATATAATATACAATTTATACCGGGTATTTAGAGCGACCCACAGATCATTCGATCATTCATCAGATCCCCGACTTTTTGATGAGCCCGTAGGCACCACCCAAATTCCTGTCCTACCACCATCACTTCCTTGGCTATCAGCTCCCGACAGCAGCTTCTCCAATTCCGTCACTGGACGACGGCAACCCGATGCAACTATGAATCATGGCGAGAGATCTGGATAAATTACTGTCTCTATCAGCTGTTAACCGAAGTTCAGTGACTTTATTTAGACACCTGTCTCTTGGCAGTTCGATAAGTTTTTTGCAAGACTTTAACAAAAGTATATGTCCACGTTGTTTATCTTTTGGGGAAATTGTTGAAATTATAAACATAATCATGTCTGGGGTGGATTGACCACTTAATAGATAATTTCCAATACTGTTAATTTTAAATGTCGTTATTGTAATTAATTTGATTTTATTTTTGATTTGAAGAAATCATTATTTATTTCTGAATAATAATTTCCTATCCATGTTGGCCCCTAATCCTCTGATCGAGAGATAATCGTGCGGGTGGTTGTCTAGGTAAGTTTTGCTAACATCAATTATTGTTATTCAAAATCGCTAGATTAAGATTAATAACTGATTATTCATATTCCTGATGAACAAACAGGTTTACTAGAAAGGCAGTTCAAAGTTTGGGGTAACCAAAAACCAGTTTACAACTGTTTCTAAGTTTAGATTAAATAGCGACCTTGGGCGTATTTTTCTTTTAATTAAATTTTTCGATTATTATTTGTTTGCACTACTATTGAAACGCTCAGCACAATTGTACTATATGCTCAGCACTTTGAGCACTTGAGCAAACTTAACGTTCGTATCAAAGTGGACACTTCAAAAGGGTTCACCAACCGGCTTGATAATCAGCTCCTTTATCTGAACGGTTGGGGGCGTCTGGATGCAATAGGACACAGCATCGGCTATATCCTCCGATCGCAGCATGGGCATGCCAGTGGGTTGCTCCCAAGAGCCGACTTCAAAAATTTCGGTGGCCACTACTCCCGGGCTAATGCTCTAAAATCGGACACGTGTATATAGATACATCATTAAAAGCACTTATGCGAGCTTGACGAGCGGGTTTAACTTGCCGTAATCTTAGTTTGTGTGCCCTTCTTGATAAACTCCTGGCGCAGGATTTCGGTCAAGGCTGTGATCGCGTGCTTGGAGGGCGCGTACATGTTCAAGCTAAAGCCCTCCACAGCCGGAACTGAGTGACCCACCACACTGTTGATGACCACCACATGACCGTCGTTCACCTTGCGGCGCTGCAGCGATAGGAACCATTGGCGGGTGCACCAGGTTACTCCCAACACATTTACGTCCAGAACGGCCCGCACATCAGCGGAATTTTCCGGGTCCGTAATGTTCATTTGACGTATGATCCCGGCATTATTGACAAGCACATCGGCACCACCCAGAGTGCGATCGATCCAAGCGAAGGTATCGATGACCTGCTGCTCGTTGCTGACATCACAGGGACGGGTGTGGAAGCGAGCAGCCTGATCGGCGGGCAGGGAGGACCTAATGTCCTGCAGAACCTTCTCCCTCCTGGCCAGGCCCACCACTACCATTCCCTTGGCCACCAGATCCCGGCAGCAGGCCTCTCCGATTCCGGCGCTGGCACCAGTTACAACGGCAACGCGATTCAACCAGCGGTTCATGGCAAGTCTGTTCGATTTGATTTTCAATAAAAGACTAGGTTCGATCTCTACTACTTTATACCATACATAGATGTAAATCGCTTATTAATAGGCAGAGCTTTTTGGTGAAAAGTTTAAGCACAGATAGCTTCAATAAATCTAGTTGGATGGGGTTATCAAGAGCTGAAGAGCTGAGCTCAAATTCTCAAGTGGAATTTATTTTATTTCAAGATAGCGGCACCATCACCACGTATGATCGTTATCTATGGATTTATGGATTATACCCATCAAGAACATTCTCCAGTGTTATTTCGTTTAGCTTTTAAATACATTTTGCCAAAAAGTATTCTACATTTCTGGTGTTATTTATTATTCCATCAAACTAAGAATACTAATTAAAATTTGTAGTCGAAATCGAAAGCATAACGTAAATGATCCTCCAATTAAGTTATTACCACTGAAGTTTAGTTTGTATTTTTATTTATTATTTCTGCTAACATGCATGTATCTTTGGTGTTAGTTCTATGCGATAAATATACATATATATGTATTCATTAACACATATATTTACATATATAATATTGTGTTGCCTTTAATGCCATTCTTTCGGTTTAACTGGTTAACGCGCGATCACTTTTTAAATATTTTATGTTATTTTGTATTCCGCATCGGTAAATAACGAACATAATGCACATGCATGTGAGTATGGGTATGCTCTACGTTTTAAAACTTTAAAACCTAAAGTTCAAATTGGGGTATTCGATAAATATTACTTTGCTTAAATCAGCCTGCTCGCAACTTCCGGGTTAATTCTTTCTTTTTTAAGTGGAATCAAAAGCGGGAAAGAACATTCTATTGCGCGCCCTTCGTATTTGCAGCATATAATATGTATGTATTTATATAAATGTAATCTCTTGTTTACTAGACGATGTTGTTCGCTCTTGTGAATGCTTGCCACATACTGCTAACATATGAATCGCTAGGCCTATATAAATATATGTTTGTATATTTGAAATATATTATTGATATTCCTCATTGTAGATTCTTGCCTTACACTAAGCGCTGGAGTTTTGAACGGGCTGTGCATGTGTTCTACTTTTTCCATTTTTGGATCGGGGTCTTAGCCTTCCATGTCTAAACAGAGAACGATAGGTTCGACTAATCTAAATCTCTGATCAAATCATTCTCGGTTACACCAAAGCCAACCAAAACTCTACCGATCCGCGCCTAATGCAATCGAAGTATATAAAGATATATAACGTATGCTTTATGCTTGATATATTCTGTATACATATAAATATTTACTTGTTCGTTACTTGACAGTTATAAAATTTTGGCTAACAATAAAATTGCATAGTTAATCGTTACGTTTAGTTTCATAGTTTTACCATTGATTTTGCCCCCTTGCGATATCCGTTAAAATTTTATTTCGTATAGTTTAAAGTTTATTGGTGTTTAGTGTTTAACGAATTTGAGTTCGATTATTGTTTGCTTCTTTGTTAGTTTGTAGTGATACGTTTAGTGCGAAATCTTTGACTGCTTTGTGCTCACTTAGCGGACAACCTACTCCTTCGTCCAGCTCTAATCCTAATCTAGCCCTAATCCCTAGACTACTCCATTCCCCCTAATCTACTCTGTCCCAGCATGGTCAAGTGTTACTTTGTGCGCGTTTGATGCCTTAACTAACTCTGCTGCCTCTGCCCATGGTTACCGAAACACCGAAACATCGAAATATCGAAATAATCGGCGATTGGACAATAACAAAGCTTGTATGGTGCGCCAATCGTTTTCGTTTTCACTCGCCTTCCGGTGCATTGCGTCTTCTAACCCATTTCCGCTGCTGTGCCATTTCCGCTGCCGCGACTCAGTTGTGTAAAATTCTAATAAAATTGATTATTGTTGTTTGATAGATACACGGCGTACGCGCAGACATACGCTTGTATTGCATATTGCTTATTCCAAAATCAATATAAATATATATGTATAAATTGTAAGAATTTCCATACAAAAATTTAGTAGGTACGTTACTTTAGACCTCGGTGTTATCTCATTTTGTTTTGTTTTCGTTTCTCAACTATGATACTGGACTTGCCCGTTTCACTCACGTTCGCCGTCGTACAAAAAGTTTAGCTAAGCTATTTTAACCCCTTCGATTCCCACGTTGTTCCGCCCACTCTTAACCAAACTTTTCGATATTGCAAATTGCGAGTACAAACCATCTTAAAACTGCGTAACGGTACATATAGGTATTATATAGCCATAGCCAAGGAGTAGTTCCTATCTTGCGTAGTACCTCTGAAACACGTATAAAACATCTATTACCTATTAGATCTGTGGGGAGTGTCTTCAGTGTCTTTAGTGTATTCTATATTCTGTTTTCTGCATTCTGTGGTGTCTGTGTGTGGAGAAGTCCTGTTGCTCGAACCCCGTGTGGCATATCTGTTCTTAGCTAAGCGATCTCTGATTAGATATACCCACCCACTATTGGTCCATCCCGATGTCCGTCCCCACTGGCACTCCATCCCGTCCACTAACCTAACCCTATCCCAACGACGATGACGGGACGGATGCGTGCGGCACTGCCTAGTTACTAATTCTGAACCCACCAGCGCGCCGACTTGTATCACAATCGTAGGCCTATCACTCGACTTCCATTCGACCCTGTCTGAGTCTATCTGCTATAGAAATCTGCTAAGATTTCCTTTGTGGTTCGGTAAGTTTTTGGTATCGTTGCTTTATTTTGTATGTTAGGTTGGGTCGATTTGTTAAGCAATAAATCCTAGGGGTTTGTGTGATTCAAGAACTTATTAGAGCACATCTGTTTAACGAAGGTAAACCATCTTAATTATGCTTTGAAATTTCTGCATTACATAAGCCCCTAATGTAGTTCATCACACTTGTTTAACTGAAACCGACCCACGCATATGGTGGTTGGTATCTATCTACCAGAGTTAGGAGCTCCTTCAACCCAATGTTGCCTGCTCGTAGAAATCCGCATTTCTGCGAGGAGAAGTAGAACTGCCGTAGCTGATCTGCGAGTCGGTCTTCTTCAGAATGGAAACGTGGTGGGTGGGTGCATCACCCGTCCGGTTGGCCATGAGCGAATCCTGTTTGTGGAGCAGTCCGCGTCGCTGGTCTGCGAAGGAGATGACCGAGTCCTGCTTGACCAGCTGATGGCGCCTTTGCTCTGGTCGCTGGTCAACAAACGAGATCACCGAGTCCTGCTTCACAAATTTCTGCCGCTTATCGAGCAGGGAGCTCGGTGTGGCGCCCTGTCGCCGGCCAACGTCCATCGAGACACTATCCCTGTCCACCAGAGTGTCGTTTAGACCGTGTCCCGCCGCCCGTCGAGCCTCCATGTATGACACAATTGAGTCCTGCTTGGACAGTGACACCTTGGAGCCATTGCTGTCCTGCTGGCAGAGGGGTCGCCTGATCCCGGAGGCATCGCTGCAGGAGCTCTCCTGCTTGATGAGGAACTGACGAGATCCGTGAGAGTCCTGCTTGAGCAGCATTTGCTGCGACAGGTTACTGTCCTGCTTGAGCATCATGTTGTGGCGCCGCAGCGAGTTATGCTCGTAGATGTATGACACCGCGTTGCCCTTGCTGCTCGGACTCTTTCTCGAGCTGTTCTGGTGGTAGTGCGATGACTTTCGTGTGCTGGTGGTGCTGGAGGCGATGGCCACGTTGTCGTAGTACCTAGGTGGTTAGGTTGGAAAAAAGGTTAAGGCTCGAAAATTAAATTTGACATTAATGTTTTAGGTCTATAAATATTGTATCTGTATATATTAGGTCAATATATTTAGAAATTAACTAACCTGAGGCGTCCGCAGCAGCTGCGCGACTTTATGATGGCCGCGAATCCGCGTCGGTACTTCTTGTTCACCGAGTAGAGGATGGGATTGATGCAGCTGTTCGAGGAGCCCAGCCACTGGGCCACCGGCATCACCTTCTTGAGGATCTCGAACTCCTCCTGCGAGATGTCCGAGCCGAACTTGATACGCGCGAAGATGACGTAGAGCGGCAGCCAGGACAAAACAAACAGGATCACCACGGCCACCAGCATCTTGATGACCTTCACCTTGCTCTTTTGCTGCATGCGGTCCATTTGGGCGTCCTTGGACTCGCCAGGGATGGACCTCGTGGAGACCTTGATCCAGATGAGCACGTAGCAGAGTGTGATGAGGGACATGGGCAGCAGGTAGCAGGCCACCAGGTTGGCTAGCAGGAAGTACAGGTTCCCATCCGTGCCCGGAGGCCAAACTTCCTGGCAGAGAAACTGCGGCTGCGAGTAGGCCGAGACCAGGGCGTCGGAGAAGACCTCCTCGGCGGGCACCAGGTCGAAGAAGAGCAGCCAAGGGATGGTGGTCACCAGCGCGATTACCCATATGCCGATTATCATGATGCGAGCACGTCGCTTTGTCATCTGCTTCAGGGGCCACCAGATGGCAATGAACCTGCAAGAGGGGAGTCGCAACAAAGGGGATTTTTACCAAATATAGTACTCAAAGAAGGAGTCTTCTTAGGAGCAGGAGCGGGAGCGGGATCGGGAGCAGAAGCTCCAGATGCCGTTGACGGCTCTGAGCCGTCAAGGATAATGGCAATCATCAAGCTGTCGAGTCGAGGCGACGATGACGATGACGACACCGTTTCAACTAGGAGAAGCATGCAAATATCTCCGCTGATTAATTCGCACACGCAGGATACCAGCAGCCATCCTTAAGCCTTTTTCTGCTGAGTGTTCGCTTTCCAATCTCGACTATTGAACCCGCCGGCTGCTTCTGCTCCTTTGCTACACATAGCGTGATGGGAATCTTGGAGCAGGGGTGCCATTTTTTATTCTGCTTGCCATAATGAATTGTAATTTGAATAAGAGCTGCGAGGTAGCGAGACGAGTCGGTATGGGGCCAACAACAAGTTCAGCATTTTTCATTTAGCTTAGTGCAGTCGGCTCAGTGGTCATAGACAAGACTTGTCTCGGACCAACTGGGTGTCTGCTCCTGGCCCGAACCATGTAATTACGTGCATTGTGCTGGTAAATTTGACTTGGACTTTGGGTCGTCGCCTGCTTCTGTCCGCCAAAACATTTGGCAGATAACACAGCGGTAATTCCATTAGAGGGCGGCCAGGCCACTACCCCAGAATCCAAGTCCTCCGGCTCCGGACTAAAAATAGCAAACTAAACAATGTGGCCGAGACCCTCATCTCAACGAAAAAGGTGGGCGGCCTGGGGACCAAACAAAGCTGTCCGCAAAGCCAATAATCAAATTGTCATAACGTTTATTTATAGGAGAGCAATCCAATTGCATTTGCATAATTTGCCCATGCGACTTCTACGGCCATAAATCAGGCGAGAGCTTAATTGAGTTCTTTTGGGAAAACAACGCACTCGGAAAAAGTAATCAGCAGTTTTCGTTGGTTCACTCTAATAGAAACTAAACCTCTAATTTGATGTGGAAACTTGGTTAAATCATATTGATTACACTTTTGATGGTGTCAACATTTTTCTGAGCTTAAAAACCAACATTTCGCCATATGCGTTTAAATTTTATTTTATGATTATTCATAAATGAAATAGCCTTACAGATTAAGCTACATTTGTATGTACTTTGGAAAGACTGCTGGCTAAAAATGAAATTACCATTATTATTTTGGTAACCACGGTAGTTGTCAATTCCCCTGAGTACCATCTCTAAGGACTTGAGTTCAGAATGGTTACCATACTTATAAAGCCACAAGGTTTAAATGACAAATTCCTTCTTAAATACAAGACTACAAAGCTTTCTTCCGAGTACAACTAAAACCAATTGCTGTATATTCGCGATTTTAAAGCGCATAATAAGAAGCAAGTGTATTAATTTAATAATTTCCACATTATCCCGTGTTTCTGTCTAGATCCACGTGGCTTTATGGCTCTTATTTCGCTTCCTACTGCGGTTACCCATACGCACTGTTGACATTTGCGACGAAGACACAAAAGCCGCAATGCCAGCGCCGTAAAGACACAACTATGTTTATAAGCGAGTAAGCTGTCTTATAGACTTTATGATTATACGCCATCCAGTTATATACGCATACGTATTCAGACAAGAAAATACCCTAATTAAATGACAGTGGCATAAGTATAAATACAAGTATAAGCAAGTGATAAGCTAAGTCGAAGGGGCATTATGGGCCCAGGATCCCAAAGTCTGTGGGGAGATTTAAGTTTCATGTTACAGATAATAAATCTTAAATTTCGATTCAGTTTACGATGGCTCGTAAAAGGAGAAAACCCCAGCAAAACAACTGGATAAACGGACATCGATGGCGCTGGACTCGGGCTTCGACTGGGACTTGGAAGTGGATGAGGATGTGGATTTGGACTTGGACTTGGACTTGGATGGGTTGGCATTAAGCGTGGGCGGTGGCTGATATGCGGGCCTGTGGGTGACCAAACGATGAAGTGATGCGCTATGCCTTTGTCCCGCTGGCTGAAAAATGACAGTGGCAGAAACAGAAGCCTCTGGCCACAACTCCTCCTCCGATTGTGGTCAGAAATTGATATAAATGGAAGTGCACATAAAGCGACGGGCGACTGGCAAGTCTTATTGCTTATTGTCCTTGGGGCTATGACTGGCACACGTCGAGGGACTTCAGCATCACTTGATAAATCAGTTGACCGCGACATTTGCCGAATTTATCGCTTTTTTATTTTCTTTATGAGCCAGGAAACGCAGGGCTGGCACTTTGATTCCTGGCGGCCAACCACCAATGGTATAAATAATATCGGTAACGCGGCTAACAACATTCTAAGGCAATTGAAAATGCACAAAAAACGAGAAACATGAAATTGATTGTAAGCAGCGCCTAATACGGACAAGGTGAGCCATAGAAGCATATGATGAACTTGATCTTGAGACGACTGCTCCACTGACTCTCCTACATAACTGCCTAGCTGCCTAACCGCCCAACTGCCTAACTGCCATACTGACCAGTTTTCCCCGCAGCCGATTGCATTGAGTGGCGCTCACTTTCGGAACGGTCGCCTGGTGCAAGCCACCTATAAAAGCCGCACTCGGAGCTCAAGTTGTCACCAGTCGACAATTAGAAGTCATTAGCCTAGCTACCTTCCCAACTTTAGTTATCCCGCCAAAAACACCGCCTCAAAATGTTCAAAGTTGTGAGTATCAGTGTGCAGGAGATGTTGTTAAAAGTCTAAATGCAAGCATCGAATACTTATGATGTGAATACTAAATTGTTTTGCTCTATCGCATGTTACAAAAGAAATAGTTGCTACAAAAATCCAAGGCATTGAAAAAATATTAACTTTAATTTGATTAATTATACCCGTTACTCGTAGAGTAAAATGGTATACTAGATTCGTTGAAAAGTATGTAACAGGCAGGAGGAAGCGTTTCCGACCATATAAAGTATATATATTCTTGATCAGGATCAATAGCCGAGTCGATCTGGCCATGTCCGTCTGTCCGTTCGTCCGTCCGTCTGTCCGTCCGTATGAACGTCGAGATCTCAGGAACTACAAAAGCTAGAAAGTTGAGAATACAGACTTCAGAGACATAGAAGCAGCGCAAGTTTCTCGATTCATGTTGCCACGCCCACTCTAACGCCCACAAATCGCCAAAAACTGTCGGTGTTGAAGACTCTCCTTCGCACTTTCACTAGCTGAGTAACGGGTATTAGATAGTCGGGGAACTCGACTATAGCGTTCTCTCTTGTTTTTATTTCAAGTCTATATTTAAACACATTAAAGCTGTATTAGTCAGCTAGTCAGTTGTTAGGATCGGTTTTATCTTACCCAGAACGAATTATATGTGCTTTAAAGTCTGCCACATCTAACCAAATGCATTGCCGAGTGGCAGCCACCTGCTGCTCCGTCTAATACCACTAATCAGGCTAATCCGTGAACTCTGATCCGCCGCAGCTGTTCGTTCTCGCCGCCTTCGCCGCCTCCCAGGCTAACGCGCATCCCGGAGTGGTGGCCGTGGCACCCGTGGTGGCGCACCCGGCGGTGGTCCACACGCCCATCATCCATCATGGAGCCCACTCGGTGCACTCGTAAGGCCATTCATTTCCAATCTGCTTATCGCACCACCGGACCACTCAGTCATTTCTTTTCTCCCCTCCCTCTCTTCCTCCCAGCCATGTTGTTCATCATCCGGCAGCCGTCAAGGTCATCACCCCCGTCGTTCACAAGCCCGTGGTGGCGGTGCATGCCGTCAGGCCGGTGGTTCCCCTGGTTCCAGTGCATCATGCCGCCCCCGCTGTCGTCGTGCATCATTAACTGCAGTGAATACGGTCCAGTTTCAATCCCTTTTCCTTTCCCGCTCCCGATCCCGATCCCTACCAGACCCAATGCCTCCCTGAACCCCACAACCACGATCCCACAATAAAAGTTTATAGCCACGTATTGGAGAGAGTGTTTTTAACTTACCTGTCCAGGGAAACGGCAATCAGGCTGTAGACAGAGGCTGCCACGGAGACACCTTGTATGTAGGGCACAAACTTGCACATCAGCCATCCGAGCATCCAGGCTGCGAGTTCCAGCGGTTCGCGAATTGGATGGGGAAAGGGGAAAAGAGAGTGGGAGGTGAGTATATTAGTATATTGGCTATAAACAATGCACAAATTTGGCCGAGTAACTTTCGGTCGCATTGTCCTTGCCGGTGGCCTAGCAATACACTGAAGAAAACCTGAGGGCCTATGAAAACTAAAATGAGTTTTGGCTTTATTAAAATCCCCCAAAGACACTTCGCGTCCTAACCACGAGTAGCAACTTAATGTGGCTAACCTACCATAAGATTCTTTTAGTTCTTTTGGGCCATATTCCAATTAGTAAAGGGCGTATTTCTATAATCATAAGCCATAAGTCAGACCATTTATCTTAACTGCTTAGCCTACAAAATAATGAAAATATTATCAAACTAAAACTAATATTGCTAAGGATACGAATAAGGAATATATCGAACCTGAATTTTAATGGCTGAATATATTCAATATCTTACATTTAATATTGAGTACCTATAGTTTACAGCTGGGAGATAATCAAATTTATACAAGCTTATGGACTTCTTTATAGCCACTGATTTTCCCCGAGTGCACTGCTAGTGGTTATCCTTATGGTGGTGGTGGTGGTAGTGGTAGTCACGGACAGTTGGGTTCGAGTTCTGGTTAGCGTTCAATTCTTCTTGTCATTGCCGCCGCCCACGTTCCCGTCGTTGTTTGCTGACTGAGATTTATGTGCTGCATATCATTCATAATTTGGTGACAAGTCTCAGATTGCGGCCAGCCATCGGAGTGGGTGGGGCAGAATGTGGGGTCCTGGGGGCAGAGCATTGTTTGCCTAGACCCAGACCCAGACCGCAGTGGACCGACCGCAGGACTGCCTAACTTAATTTGTATTCCTTTTACTCCATTTTGTGGCAGGAGATGGTAAATGGAATACACGGGCCCTACTTGCGCATAGTTGAGCGTTATGACTTTTATGCTAAGAGGCATAACTCACTCAGACACAAAAGGTTATAAAGCATACATGGGCGTTGAAAAGGAGGGGAACTTCCCAAGGTTGATGACAGGCGGGCGGAGTAAGGCGCTTGGTTCATGACATATTGAATGGCAATTAAACAAGTGCAAGTGCGGCCCACACATCATTAGCAGTTAGCAGTTAGCTGTTGGCTGTTTGGCAATTTGGCACAAAGAGTTCACGCAGTTCAATGCTCGACAGGGAGACGCCTCCTGCGTCATGGGGCTCCTAATTTCCTGTCTCGTTCGCCTGTCTTATCTCGATTTGTTGTCGCTTTTTATTATGCATACGCACCGTGGGCCGCCGAGGCAGTCCAATAAAAGCTAACTTTAATGTGATTTGGCACATAAAAATATAAATATTATTGACGCTGTGGCGCTTTGTGCAAGTGAACTCTGTGGCTGTGGACAGGTTCTGGACAGGATCATGTGTGTCTGTAGGGTATGCAGGGTGTGCAGGGAAGACATCCACATTCTCCCCAATGGCAAACAATCAACAGTGTGTACTCAGGACAGCAGCCCCAATGGGTTTTTCGGTTTTATTCCTCCGATTTGAAATGGCTTTTGGGCAGACCTGCATGTGCAACAGACTGGATCCAAGGCTATTAATGGGAGTGTATTTGGCCACTCACTTGATATTATGCTGATAAGGGTGAACTTTGATATATGGCTGTCTGCGGGAGCTCTTGACTCGGCAAACTTTGGCTTTCAAGTAGCTTGAAAACAATTTAAATTCAAATTCGGTTCTGAAATGCTCCATCACTTGCGGGCCACCGGATTAGCAGTGCCACAGGGTGAACTTTTTCAAAAATACATGTTCACCCAACTTCCCTTAGACAAATAAACTATCTAATTGTGTATGCAATTCTATTAGGACAGGCAAACGTGACTCGGACGGTTTGTCTGGGATAAAAGTTAGCATCAGTGCACTCTGGCAGTCAAGTGTCTTAACCAAGTTAAAATTTTGGTTAGCTTAGCGCAGTGAAGTGACTTCTCGATAATCCCAAACAAACAATGGCTTTTTACTAAATATGGAAGGTATTTTGACAGGCTAAAGCGTTCAACACTGTTCAACTTATTATATTGTCCAGCTCACTGACTTGGAGAATTCCAACTAACGAGAAACGTTGACATTTAAAATGGGTTTTTTGTTTACTTAAAACGACTAAAAAGGAATAATAAATATTTATGGAACCGCAAATCCCGTATTTTATATAAAACAATTAAATCTATAGTTCAAGGGCTTACAATTATGCCGGCAGCTATTTTTAAATACCACAAGCTCAGATAATATATGTTTTTTTTCTAAGAATACCCAATCATACGAAACCAATCTTTTAATAACCCCAACCTTTAGGCTACATTAATGTGTTGCACAAACATAATTGTAGGTACCAAAATAACCCTAATTGCCTTGCGTGACGGGGCAAACCAGAAACTTCTTGTGGCATTACCCGTTTGAGGCCTCAAGTGAAGCCAAACCCTCCACGGTTTGCTCTGCAAACATCCAGTCATCCCGCCATCGCGCCAAGGTGCGAATGAGATGGGGGTTTGATCCGACTTGGAGTGTGTTTGACATGGCAACATATGGCAAACAGACGCCTCCATTTATACGAGAAGGCTGGTGCTCAATATTGATCAACTGCAGGAGATAATACCAATCGATACTCAGACTTATCGGCAGCCTTCGATTGTGGGTTGTGGGTAGTGGGGTGATGGCGCCCCATCAGCCCTTAAGAAATGTCAAGTGCGCCTTAAGCCTTTTATTTATTAGCCTCTTACCCTCCTTTCAGACAGAACTTTTGTTTTTCGCTTGTGACACAGACAAAAATATTGGTGGTGTGGGTGTTGCATGATTTTTAAAAAATGTTAATAAAATTTAAAATAAAAAACATTATGTTCAAGGAATAATTTCATCTGAGTCTTAAGTATGTCCAACAAAGTTTCGTTATATTTCTATCTCCCAATCTGTGATTGTGTCCTCTGAGTAGGCGAAGTGGATTGGATTATTCCGGGCATTGCGGATTCGTTCCAGTGGCGGGAATGCCAGACACGGAGTTGGATCGTAAAGTTAATGAAATAATCAGGCGTGACAAATCCGCAGGTTTGGAATCGGGAGTGGGAGTGAAGTGGAGTGGAGTGGCCATGGAATAAGCATAACATAACACTTCTGGCAAATGCGTTATTGTTATGATTATCGCCGCGGCGTCACGTCCTGCGGCGACTTCTGTGGCAGCTCTTCGGGACAATTGAATACCACAGCCAGTTCGCAGAAAAATGCGCGTGGGTCTCGGGGTGGAAACAGAAATAGGAATCTGAATCGAGGAACCTCGAGGTGAGATATGGGATTGAGGGAGCCAAGAGGCTGCAGATTTTAGGTGGAGGGGGCAGAGGTTAGATGCCATTTGCCGACGGCACGTAGAGACTAAATTAAAATACAATTGGCGAGCTAAAAAATGACTTCATCTGGGCTAGGGAAACAGAAATGCGGGAGAGTCTGCCACCAAGTTACGCATATGCCGCGTTCGCCCAGCACAAATCACGTGGCCCCTTAATGATCAAACTGGCAACGTGACTGCAAGATTTAGCCAACGGGAGATGCGGATCTAAAAAGGGCCGTAATGATAACGATTTCCCATTGATAAAATAGAACAACAATGGCCATAAAGCCCCATCTCAGACAATTGCCGTTGCCTGTGTTCCCGTTGCTGTGGCTGTGGCTGTTTTTGTTTCTGTTGCAAGGATATCCTTCGTCTCAAGGCGGCATCGTTGCTGGGAAATCAATTCATTTCGCATTTTATTGGATTTCGAAGCACACACATAAATAAGGGCCAGCGCCACATTCCAACCACCTCCCACCACCTACAAAGACTACAGGCCCACCCCAATACAGGTGCCCCCAGCCCACTCCACCCCACGCACACACACCCACACACACTGGCACACTCGCAAGTGTGTGTGTGTATAACCCTGACTATTAGGTTTGCCAAGCGAAATATTTAGGTCAATTCATCCAGCCGCAAAGAGCCTTGAATGCAAACAACCTTCCATTGCAATTCTGAGGCTTGAAGGTGTGCTTAGATAATGGCGCTGCCAGCGGCGATGGCCACCGTGGGCGTCGCTGCCAGCTGCGACTGCGACGGCGACGTCGTCTTTGACGGCTCGAATTTGATTTCATATAATTCATTTCGGTAGCAAAACACGGCGACCATTCCACATCCCGCCCACTTTGCCGCTCGCTTAGCGCGAGTAGTGGGAACTATCCGACAGCAATGTGAAATGCTCGATGTGCAAGTATGCCAAACTTTCAAGCTCCCACGCACTATGCTACACAAGGAGAAAATGTGTATTAGAGGACAGCCTAGGACAGCCTAGAGGACAGTCGTGAAGAAGAAGAACCACAGAATTTACACTGGTAATGATTATGAAGAGTGTTTGGAAGAGTTATAATCTTTTCTGGCGAATCATTAACTGACAAAATAAAAGAACAATTTAATTTAAATCCAAAAAATGTATTTTCTTTAATCATGAAAGAAAATAATGCGTGAAACTTTCGTTTGTAAATATTGTGATACACATGAGAATAGTTGGCAACCCATGTTTCTTCCGCTGCATTAGTGCTATTTCACCGCTGTCGCTGGGAACTCGTTGCCTTCGTTTTAGCTTCAGCAGGTTGTCGAAAGTGAATAGGAATGTGAGTGGGGTTCAGAGTTGAAGGGGCGAGCATTTGCCACCCCAAAGGCTCCAATGCCAGCAGGAGGGCTGCAATTTGTTGTGACTGCCGTTTTTGCTAGGCATCGGCGGCTCAGCTGAAACTAAGACATGCCCAACGAAAACTTCTGAGTGGGCGGCCAAAAGGGTGCTCCATCCAAACAACCATTCAACCATCTAGCCCTACCAACTACCAACCAACACCCACCACCCACCACCCCCAGTGACCCAGTAAGAGCTGTCGGCCCTGCGCCCAGCTTGAATTTGTGAAATTAGGTCAGTTTTGTGTCGATGATCCTTTGGGCCACCCCGAAAAGCAGCCACCAATGCACCAACACATGCACAGCAGCGAGCACACACTCACGGGAGTGAGAGCGGGCGAGAGAAAGCGGAGAGAGTGCGCAGTGACATGGACACAAATACGGAGACACGGACACGGACACTGATACAGATACAGATACACAATGCAGGCGGAGGTAAACTCATTCACTTTTCGCCACTCGCTTCATTCGTTTCTGGCGATTCTCACTCGGCAGCCTTCGTCTACTACATTTGCCCCAAAGTGGGCGTCTCTGGGGGAGGTATGGGTTGGGATCAAGTGCAGTGCCGAGCTGCACTGAAAATACATTTAATACATTTGTTACTGGTATGTAACATTAATATTCAGGTTAACAAATAATCAGCAGATAGGAACGAGTATTTACATAAATTAAATTGAGATTAGTTTTAACTGAGAATTGTTTACTACAAATGT
The DNA here is from genome assembly GCF_016746365.2 of Drosophila yakuba. NCBI lineage: Eukaryota > Metazoa > Arthropoda > Insecta > Diptera > Drosophilidae > Drosophila > Drosophila yakuba. The sequence continues at coordinate 7,797,183 of NC_052530.2, forward strand.
ATTTATATATAAATTGGAAAGCTCTTGCAGAGTTAGGAAAGAACTTTTAAATAAATAAAATAAAATTAAAAAATTTGGAATAGTAGTAAATAAGCAATGCTGACATTGGAGAAGTGTTATAAAATTATCATTATTATAGCTAGCCTGATTTCATAATCTTGTATTGAAGAATTGTAGCTGCACAATTAATGTTTCTTGTACTCCAACATTTAAAATGAAATTGAAATTTTGCCAGTGTATCGCTGTATAGCAAAAAGAAAGGGAGAGTTCTCACAGGGCGGAGCCACTTAATTGGCAACACTTGGCACAACCTGCGAGCCTACGACCTGGCATTGGGATTTGGGTCTAGGGACTTGGGACTGGGATTGGGGTAGCCATCGAAGGCAAATTGCAGTGAAGGATGGAGCTTGCATGGCGTGCTCCACAATCGGAATTTGATTTACCAAGGATTTCGATAATTTTTCCATGTCGACGGCGATTTGCATAGACATTTGCCAACCTGCTCACCTTGTCGCCCAGGTCTACGACTATCAATTTGGATGTCAGTCCTCTAAGTTCGTTACGAATGCAAGCGGGGAAGTCGCGGGAGGGAAACCGACTGGGGGTGCAAGACGGCAGAGAGGGACAGATAGATGGATAGATGGACGGATGGATAGGCATGTCAGGGAAATTTATTTAAATTAAAGCATACAATTATGCGTAGCCTCGTTTATCGGGTCGTTTGTGGGTCGTCTCTGGGATTTGGTGGAATTGCCCTCTAATTAAATAGACACTTGTTCTTTGGCCCTGGCTCCCAAGGAAAAAGTACAAATTTATTTAATTGAGTGCGAGCATCCGATGCTACGAAAATCTGCCACATTTCTGGTGAAGTACACTGAATAAATTTATCTTGCTGGCTTTCGTACTGAGTGCGATTTACTCCCTTGATTAAATGAATAACTGGTTTTTGTCTTGGCAGTCTATTTTAAAAGTTATAAAGTTTATGCTGGTCAACCATTACTGAAAGCTATTAAATATTGATACTAACGCTTGGCACTTTCCAGATGCGCCATTGCTATTTTTTTTTTGTGCATGTACTAAAAATTCGGAAAAAGCCAAGGAGTCTGGCACATAAAATGCAGTTTGCAAGTAAACGGAAACCCAGTCTATGTCTGTTGAAAGTAAATATAACTGAGTAATAAAGTCCCATCATTTTTGTTTTTAGCAGAAGTATGAGCACTTTTGTTCGGACATTTATGCCGACATTAGGTCTAATGAGGGTCCATTACATTGCCCAAACATATCGGACACATTACGCATACGCAGCGTAAGCACGCAGGAGCAACAAATTTCGTCATCGCCATTTGGCAGGGCTTTATCTAAGCGGCGATTAATTGCAGTACATAAATCGGGCTAATATGCAGAACAAACAAAAACACTTCGGCTTCTCCCTAGCAGCTAATGTGCCCCCCAGTGGCAAATAAATCTCGTCGGCATCTTGCGGAATTAAGGAGATACTTACGCACAAAGATGTTGCCAATCAGAGTGGCTGGCAGGCAGAAGACAATGACCAGGATGTCCGCAATGGCCTTTCGTTGAAGAGGGGGAATGTAAATTTTATTTCAAATTAATGGGGTTCGTCCACGAGATTTACGGGTTCCACCCACCAGATTCACAATGAAGTAGTTCGTCACCGTCCGCATGCGAGGAGCCCGCAGGACGACGGCGATCACGAAGCTATTCCCGATGAGTCCAACCAGGAAGACGACGATGTAGGCCACGCAGTAAACCATGGACATGGCCAGCGAGTGGCGGTAGAGTGGGTCGAACCCGAAGTCCACGTTTCCGTCCAGCTGCTCCCACCGGAGGGCACTGTCGTTGTACGACTTGGTGGCCGCAGCCGCCGAGATCAAGCTGGTGGTGGCCGGCGATAGGTTCAGCAAGTTGGAGTAATAGGTGGATGAAGTGGCGTCAGCAATAGCCAAGGACTTGCCCGCCAGCGATCCTCTCGCCGATGCTGTTGTGGTGGCCGCCAAGGTGGCTAGAAGCGAACTGGCCGCCGGAGCCACCGTGGCCGTTGCCGTAGTGAGAACCGTGCCAAGCAGAGTGTCCGTAATGGCGCCGTTATTCAGCTTAATGGCACTCGATGCGCTCAACGAGCTGATAGCACTGCTACCACCTACACCACCTCCACCACCGCTGCTACTAGTGCCATTCAATTCGTTGAAACTCAAGAGGTTCTGAAAATCGACGAAATTATGCGTGAAATTATTGTAATCCCCGGCGAGGGCGGCTTCCTCCATTGTCTCCGCGACCGTTTTTCCAGGCGCCGTGGTCGAAATGGGCATGGGTACACTAGTCGTTGTAGTGGGAACGTCGCCACTTGTATGGCTTTTATGCTTTCGCTTGCGAATCCGCCCGCTGGCTGCCATCATCAAATCATTCGGCCGTCTTGATTGGGCGGATGGCACTTTCACTGGCGCCTCGCTTTCGCTATCACTATCTGTAGTCGTATCTCGAATCTCGGTTATTTTAGAAAAGGTCTATAAAAATGGCATCGTCACTTGGCATTTCGTTGGCTTGTGTAGGATATGCAGGAAGTTGAGTGGCTTTTGGATTAGAGAACAGTTTTTAATTAGCACTCATGTCCGCACAACATCTCGTTTATCCGGGGATTGTGCTGCGTTTGCCATAAAGTCGCACAATAAATGCAGTTTTCTAGAAACTCGCTAGAAAAGCGCCCAAGGACCCTTTCGTGTTTTTTATTTTTTGCTTTTTGGGTTGATATCACCTACAACAGTTTGTTGCCGTTTCGGATGCGAATCCGAATGCGGAATGCAATGGCTGTGTCGTTCGTCAGCTGGTTGACGTTGCCTTGGCTGACATTACGAAAAAGTCGGCGGCCCAAGGCCTCGTGTGCATATTTCAGATAAGGCCAGATGCTGGCTGCCTGGATAAATGCAGCTGGAGGGGATTGGGCATCGGGCATAGGAGCCAAGAGCATCGGCTCAGGGACATGGTCACCGCCGCCGTTGCAACACATGCGCGTCGCTAATTAATTTTAATGCCCGTTCTGCCATTGTATGGCTGCTGTATTGGGGGAAATTGAAAAGCCAGGGAGCGTGCCCTTTGACCTCAAAAAATCGACACACAACCATCGAACCAACGAGCAATTGAGCTACTCAATAGCAGCGCATAAAAATTCCATTAAGCACAACTGCCAAGCGCACGCAGCACTCTTCGATTGAGTGCCAAAAAATTGCCAGTAAGCATTGAAACAATTGGTAACAAACGAAGCCAGTGCGACATTCTTTTGTGCGGTTCCATGGGAGTGTCCACATCAGACAAACTGGCGACTAAGGACCCCTTGGCACACAATTCAAACTGACCACGCACAGCAAACAAAAATAATGCATTTACAATACTAAATAACGTGTATCGTACAATAAATAAAAGGCTTTCAAACACACCTTTTCATTTTCAAACAGAGGGATTCCTAATCTCAAAATTGTATGATCAACACAGTTCTGATAAAAACTAAAGTTTTAAAATATCTTTGCTTGCAATACATCAAGAAAATTATTAAAGCAGAATAGTGCATTTCCATAGTATACTTTCCAAGTTGAAAGATAAAAGTGCAATCAGTTTGAAAGGTTTTACTAAGGATACTAAGTTGAAAGTGAACTTTTTCCGTGTAGCTCCGCAACTGGCGTTCCTTTCGAAATTGGATTGGGACCTTTTTCGAGCGTGAAAGTGCTCGGGACCTAATTGAGCTTACATGCCTGCTGGCCAAGTCGGAGGCGATGCCAATGCCGATATGGTCCTTAACGTGGCCCCAAGGCGCAATGGGGCGTAAGACCAAGTGTCAACACCGAGACAAATCGGGCAAACTAATTAAACTGGGGGCTGGAACAACGCGAAGCTGCAAGAGCAGATGCAATTCCTTAAGGACGAACCGCGGAAAAGTAGGGAAGTCCCACACCTGCAGGTGCAGATGGGCCAGGGCAAGCACAAACAAACACTCCCCCGGATAAATCAGCTTCAGGACATGGACGCTCGAAAGGTTAACACTACGCGTGGTCGTTTCCGTGGTGCGATATCGTGGGTCGTGGGCCGTGGATATAGTCATCCGCCCCTGGGGCGACCGCGTTGTCAACGGATTCGCGTCTGAATGAGGACTGCTGACACTGCGGCCGCGGCAGCTCGTTTTTTAGGCCAAATCGGGCCGATAAGAGCCGAAGGACAGGATCCGACTGAATGTAGGTCCTTGTTGCCAAACCGCGCCCGCCTGTGGCAGCCACTGCCTTTCACTTCGGCTCTTCGACTCGGACCTCCGGAAGGAGTGGGTCTGCGCTTGTTCCAGTGCCACCCACTCGGGCGTTCGCTCGCTCGCTCGGTCGGTCGGTCGTCCTTGTCGCCTATGTACTCCACTCGGTGAGCGCTGAACCAACGGCCCTCAAATGCAATGACAGAGCTCTCCTATATGTTTATGCCCGTAGTTCTCTACCGTTCCCGTTCCGTACTTTTCGCAGGCTTAGCGCACAACTTTGTAGGCTTAAAACTGAAGGACCACATTTGGCAATATCCAAGGTTGGATTCTTGAAATGTCAGGGCGACCGAGTGGGAGGCTGCGTTTCCTCGACCCCCACCTTTTACCATCTCGAACACACACCTCCAGTTGGGTGTGGGATTTGTCATCGTCATATGCTCATTTCGGGTCCTCCATCATAAATACGTTTATTATGCCATTTGACTTCTGGCCATTGTTTGTTGCGTGTGTCAGCCTGCGGCAGGAAACAAAACAAACCGAAACGGACCGCACCGAACCAAGCCAAGCCAAACCGAGAGCAACAAGAGGGGCACGCGGCGTTTACGCAATTTCCGTGCTGCCTCCATTATGCTGCCGCTTTTGTTGCTCGTGTCAATTGCTTTTGTCCGTCCGCTTGTTTATGATTATGTGTCTTTTCCTTGCAATTGTTGCCCGTGCAACTTGGCTTAATGGCGGGACATGAAGATGCTTCCGCCTCATTCCGGACATTGCTTAAGCTGGGTTGGCAATTAAATCTCAGTCCACCGATATAAAATAATCCAAACTTTGCATACTTTTTGTTTGAAGTTTTAATGGCAGTTTTCAAGTTTCGGTGCTCAGCTCGTTAGAGTTTAGTTAGCGCTCGAAACTAAGCACTCTGTTGCTCAAGGATGTGCAGCACTCACTCATAGTGCCACTCACTCATTTACCCACCCACCTCTCTCTTTCGGAGGGAGTAAGTATCTACCCACCCCGAGGTCGATTGAGCGCAGGATGCGCGTGCGTTTGCAACAGCTGGCTTTCCTGCTCAGCCAGCGGCCAAAGGTTCAAAAACCTTGTGTTTGGTTCAGCACTCGCAAACATTTGGCCACTCACCAAGCTACACTGAACGTATTGCTGGGTGGTCTTACCCAAAAGTATTATTCTGTCCAAAGAAGAATGTTACAATGAGGGATATGCGCGAGTAGGTAGAACCGGATTAGGATAGGTCTGGAAATTAACTTAGGCATCCGAACATATACCGAGAATTACTTTGAAAAGCTATGTACCTAATTAAGAAACACATAATTAGGATGAAAAATCTCAATATAATGTTAGTTTATGACCATTTTATAAAAACAAGACAATCTTTTTAAATTTGTTTCATAACGTATTATAAATTTGCTAGATTTTTCCAAATTTAAATTCTTTCAGCTAATTATATTTATTTTAATTGTATGTAATATGATTTATTATTAAATACCTGTGACTCACAAACTATCGATAGGCATCGGTATTTTGTTTTACATTGAATACAGCGCCCTTACTTACATCTACAACTGTGTTCGTTTTTGGTACTTCTGGTTTGACAGTGTTATACATGTATATTACATTAAAAAACCTACGTGTTAGAAATGTTTGTAACTACTCGAGTATGTATTTAAATGAGAAAGATCTTTTTATAAAATATAACAAAATTCATTTTTATTTATTTATCATTGACTAAACTAATCGGGATTCCTTCATAAAATTCGATCTGAAAAGAGACAGCCCTATAAATCAGTATAACCTAGTGGCCTCTCTCGAAAACTGACGATTATTTGTCTCCTTCTAGATATTTCCATTTTACACTAATCAACAAACATTGTTCCTTATAATATTTAATATTATTATATGTAATATTTTAGGAATAGCTGTTAAGGGAATTATTTGAAAGTGCTTTTGTGAAAAATAATGTATGTAATCAATTATGTTTATAATGTCACTGAAGTATTGCTGAAACAGGAAGTTCTTAACCATTGTATGTATGTATGCCTATCAAAAATCGGTTAGTCTGTGCAGTAGTTTCTGAAACACAAGAGAACAATCCAAATGTGTGTGTCTAACCGGCTTACCAACCTTTCCCATGAAATAAGGGTAGATTTGTAGCACAGTGATGTAGACACTCGTGAGAAACCGGGCAGGCACGAATCCGATATATGTACATATACCTATAGTGTACTCGTTCCAACCCCAATGCCGCAGACCCGAGAGACAGGCAGATGTTTCACGAAGCCAGCGGATTGGTATAAATAGAGCTGCCTCACATGGGGCACGTCACTCTCAATGGAAAAGTGTTCAAGTGCAGTCAGAGTGAAGCTGAAAGAAAAACCAACAACCAGTTAAAAATAGTACAAAGAAATTTTCTCTCTTGCGATCTGCAAGCAGTAGCTGTATCCGAAAATGGAAATGTGTAAAAATTGTGTCCCAGCAGACGAGCAGCAGTGCGATTATTGCAAAATGCAAGGGCAAGGGCCCACGTAGTATTTTTCCACGTCGGGCATTATTGGCTCTCGAGTTGGAAACAAAGAAGTCAGACTGCAAACCCACTGGAAAAATGTGATTAGTCATCAATTTTGCTGGTCAGCGTCGGGGAATTTCGCAATGCGGGAAACAGTTTTCTTGAATTTGGCTAGAAAGTGATACACTAGGCAGTCTGAGGCAGTTATCCAGGATGTCAGGACGTGCAGTACTCTGTGTCGAATGGCGATGGCCCTGACCTGCGGATTTTGAAAGCTTACGATAGGAAGCCAGGTATACATACACAGCAACGAATGCAGCGTGTTCGATATTCTTAATTCGTAAGCCCAACCTATGTTTAAGACGTAGTCTATAACCGAATGTAGCGAAATACGTTTTTAAACGTCGCATCAAAGCCATTTATTCTGAAGCCTTTGCAATTTCATCATGTTGCGTAATCGCGAATTGTAAATGTTTCCCTACTATTTTACATTGTATGTGTATATCTGTATTCAAGTCGAAAATGCTCGAACTATTCTCGTCCGCAACCCCCCCGGATCGAACGGCCACCAACTGCCTCGCTCTCTTTATAAACAGCGTACTCATACGCCCCGTTTACAATCGCCTCTCTACCATTCGGGTATACACATTTTATATATATATTTATATATATATATATACACTTAAAGTGTACAACGGTAGCTGCGCACCGACCTCTTTACTTGCCTTTCCTCAGTTTTGCTTCCCGATACTTATATATGTATGTATGTATGTATAAGGTGTTTTTCAGCGGAAATGTCGGCAGCCTGACTTTGTCCCATCACGTCTCTGTCGCTTCTTTTGGCTATTTAATCTACATAGATCCTAGTCGACTTAACATTTATCTAGCTGTTAATCTTATTTGTAACCATCTCTATATGCTACCTGCCATACCACTTAACCAAGCAATATGTATTTCTTTCTCTAAACTTTATAGTTGGGCGTTGAAAGTTGATATCGATATCGATCCGTGAAAAGTCGATACCCTGCGCAAGCATGGGGCGGCATATGGGTGCTGAAAGTGCACTCGGCCCGATCCAGATTGCAGCGTTATTCAAAAGCTGAGTCTGCGACCGTGACTGAGATCATATGCGTATATATATCTAATGTCCGGGGTCGTAGGCCAGCCAGGGTGCTCAATTCGGTCAGATTGATTGTGCGGATTGTGTTATAGGAACACTGGTGTATCGACTTCTCTGCTCCACTATGGGTGAAGGATACCCTCCCGAAAAGGCCTTCTGTCGCTTACTATCACCGAACAAGTTCCGTAACGGGCAGACATACGTAAACGTGGCAGCACATTCCGTTCAATGACACATCGTCTCTGGATTAGTAATTGAACCAACGAGCACGAATATACCCTGCCAGTTGGTTGTAAATATTAATTTTGTTCTTTTGTTCAGTTGTAAAATCAATACGGAATACATTTCCACACCAACCATGTGTCACTTATGTTCTTAAATACCTGAAACTGTTTAAATTTTTGTTCTTATACACTTCACAAATTAAGAATTAACTGTACTGATGTAAGTGTACCTATTGAAGCACAACAAAAATAGAAAAAATGAAAAATTATTAACAAAAGAGCTCTATACTAGAAAAGCCACAGAAGAAGTAAATAAAAAATTCCAAAATTCAACAAATAAATCTCGAAACATTTGCTCGTGATATTTTTATTTCAAGAAAAGATCCGATTTCAGTTGTACCATCTAGCTTAAATGTAGCGTTGAAAGAATACTCCTAGTCCCTCGGAGGAAGGGCCCTTATCAAGATGCCAATAGCGTTCGTCTCATACACAAATTACTCAGACGTTCTAGTGTCTACAATTGAGGAAAGGGCTATTGATCTCATTTGGGCGCTAAAAGTTTGTATTGGAACGAGATTGAAGGTTTAAAATCAGCTGAAAAGTACGTATAAATATTCCGCTTTATTTTTCTCCACATTTATAGGACTTCAAAACTATATTTATTGGACAAGTCAACGGAAGTTCTTTTGTTTGGAGTTCGCCAATGACGTACACCGTTACACTTATTCTTGCGCACAAGATAAAATTATGTTTTGATTGACAAATAAACATATACGTTCTAAATGATTCGATGTACTCAATTAATGTACCAAAGCAAATTATACAGGCGACTCGTGTTACATTAAGAGAACTGCAGAAATAACTATATAGATATAGCATAACAAATAGAAAATTTAAGGATCTAAACGGTGTACTTTCAATAAACCATTCTGATCTTTGATCATTTAAATCTGCAATGAAAAATTGTATTCATTACAAGGTATAATACTTTTTATACCACAGTAACATGAAAAATTCAAAAAGCCCATATATTATCTTTCGGAACCGCTTAGCCTAATGGTCAAGTAAACTAAAATTTATATACAATAATTTATTTACATAGGTAGTGTACGATATACATACATATAACTGTCTTCCAAAAATCGAGTTATTTTGAAACTCTAAAAGATCTTGCAAGGTCGGACCTAAAGGTCAACTTAATAGGTAGGTATAGATCTTAAGGTAAAATCAACTGAAAATTGTAAAATCCATATAGGTAGGGTGTGATATTAATCTGTTCCCATTCACGATCTCGTTTCATAATCAACTACAAAATAAGAAAAACTTGAAAGGTAGGATTTATGAAGAATTCTAATTGACTTAATAGGTAGGAATTGAACTTACGCTGTTTTTTATATGGTATACGTCGGCAACTACAACATAAGCCACAATAATATGAACCCTTCAATATTAGGTATGATTTATCTCTATTACCCCAAACATTATCAGTCGAAAAGGCTTAGCCTCTTGGTAAAATCAACTTAAAATTGTAAAATCCATATAGGTAGAGGTGATATTAAACCGTTCCCATTCCCGATACTTCAGCAACTACAACATAAGCCACAATAATATGAACCCTTCAATATTAGGTATGATTTATCTCTATTACCCCAAACATTATCCGTCGAAAAGGCTTAGCCTCTTGGTAAAATCAACTTAAAATTGTAAAATCCATATAGGTTGGATGTGATATTTAACTGTTCCCATACATGATCGCGTTTCATAATCAACTACAAAATAAGAAAATCTTCAAAGGTAGGATTTATGAAGAATTCTAATTGACTTAATAGGTAGAAATTGAACTTACGCTGTTTTTTATATGGTATACGTCGGCAACTACAACATAAACCACAATATTATGATCCCTTTAATAATAGGTATGATTTATCTCTATTACCCCAGTAATAATCAGTCGAAAGGGCTTATCATCTCGGTAAAATCAACCCAAAATTGTAAAATCCATATAGGTAGAGGTGATGTTAAACCGTTCCCATTCACGATACTTCAGCAACTACAACATAAACGACAAAAATATGAACCCTTCAATAATAAGTATAATTTAACTCGATTACCCCAAACATAATCAGTCAAAAAGCCTTTGCCTCTTGGTAAAATCAACTTAAAATTGTAAAATCCATATAGGTTGGATGTGATATTTAACTGTTCCCATACATGATCGCGTTTCATAATCAACTACAAAATAAGAAAAACTTGAAAGGTAGGATTTATGAAGAATTCTAATTGAATTAATAGGTAGGAATTGAACTTACGCTGTTTTTTATATGGTATACGTCGGCAACTACAACAAAAGCCACAATAATATGAACCCTTCAATTTTAGGAATGATTTATCTCTATTACCCCAAACATTATCAGTCGAAAAGCTTAGCCTCTTGGTAAAATCAACTCAAAATTGTAAAATCCATATAGGTAGGATGTGATATTACACTGTTCCCATAAACGATCGCGTTTCATTATCAACTACAAAATAAGAAAAACTTGAAAGGTAGGATCTTGAAGAATTCTTATTGATTTAATAGGTAGGAATTGAACTTACGCTGTTTTTTATATGGTATACGTCGGCAACTACAACATAAGCCACAATAATATGAACCCTTCAATATTAGGTATGATTTATCTCTATTACCCCAAACATTATCCGTCGAAAAGGCTTAGCCTCTTGGTAAAATCAACTTAAAATTGTAAAATCCATTTAGGTTGGATGTGATATTTAACTGTTCCCATACATGATCGCGTTTCATAATCAACTACAAAATAAGAAAAACTTGAAAGGTAGGATTTATGAAGAGTTCTAATTGACTTAATAGGTAGGAATTGAACTTACGCTGTTTTTTTATATGGTATACGTCGGCAACTACAACATAAACCACAATATTATGATCCCTTTAATAATAGGTATGATTTATCTCTATTACCCCAGTAATAATCAGTCGAAAGGGCTTATCATCTCGGTAAAATCAACTCAAAATTGTAAAATCCATATAGGTAGAGGTGATGTTAAACCGTTCCCATTCACGATACTTCAGCAACTACAACATAAACGACAAAAATATGAACCCTTCAATAATAGGTATAATTTAACTCGATTACCCCAAACATTATCCGTCGAAAAGGCTTAGCCTCTTGGTAAAATCAACTTAAAATTGTAAAATCCATTTAGGTTGGATGTGATATTTAACTGTTCCCATACATGATCGCGTTTCATAATCAACTACAAAATAAGAAAAACTTGAAAGGTAGGATTTATGAAGAGTTCTAATTGACTTAATAGGTAGGAATTGAACTTACGCTGTTTTTTTATATGGTATACGTCGGCAACTACAACATAAACCACAATATTATGATCCCTTTAATAATAGGTATGATTTATCTCTATTACCCCAGTAATAATCAGTCGAAAGGGCTTATCATCTCGGTAAAATCAACTCAAAATTGTAAAATAATAGGTATAATTTATCGCTATTACCCCAAACATTATCAGTCGAAAAGTCTTAGCCTTTTCGTTAAGTCAACTTTAAATTGTAAAATCCATATAAATAGGGTGTGATATTAAACTGTTCCCATTCACGATCGCGTTTCATAATCAACTACAAAATAAGAAAAACTTGAAAGGTAGGATTTATAAAGAATTCTAATTGACTTATTAGGTAGGAATTGAACTTACGCTGTTTTTTATATGGTATACGTCGGCAACTACAACATAAGCCACAATAATATGAACCCTTCAATATTAGGTATGATTTATCTCTATTACCCCAGTAATAATCAGTCAAAAGGGCATATCATCTCGGTAAAATCAACTTAAAATTGTAAAATCCATATAGGTAGAGGTGATATTAAACCGTCCCCATTCACGATACTTCAGCAACTACAACATAAACCACAAAAATATGAACCCTTCAATAATAGGTATAATTTAACTCGATTACCCCAAACATAATCAGTCAAAAAGCCTTAGCCTCTTGGTAAAATCAACTCAAAATTGTAAAATCCATATAGGTAGGATGTGATATTAAACTGTTCCCATAAACGATCGCGTTTCATTATCAACTACAAAATAAGAAAAACTTGAAAGGTAGGATTTATGAAGAGTTCTAATTGAATTAATAGGTAGGAATTGAACTTACGCTGTTTTTTATATGGTATACGTCGGCAACTACAACAAAAGCCACAATAATATGAACCCTTCAATTTTAGGAATGATTTATCTCTATTACCCCAAACATAATCAGTCGAAAAGCTTAGCCTCTTGGTAAAATCAACTCAAAATTGTAAAATCCATATAGGTTGGATGTGATATTTAACTGTTCCCATACATGATCGCGTTTCATAATCAACTACAAAATAAGAAAAACTTGAAAGGTAGGATTTATGAAGAGTTCTAATTGACTTAATAGGTAGGAATTGAACTTACGCTGTTTTTTTATATGGTATACGTCGGCAACTACAACATAAACCACAATATTATGATCCCTTTAATAATAGGTATGATTTATCTCTATTACCCCAGTAATAATCAGTCGAAAGGGCTTATCATCTCGGTAAAATCAACTCAAAATTGTAAAATCCATATAGGTAAAGGCGATGTTAAACCGTTCCCATTCACGATACTTCAGCAACTACAACATAAACCACAAAAATATGAACCCTTCAATAATAGGTCTAATTTATCGCTATTACCCCAAACATTATCAGTCGAAAAGTCTTAGCCTTTTCGTTAAATCAACTTTAAATTGTAAAATCCATATAAATAGGGTGTGATATTAAACTGTTCCCATTCACGATCGCGATTCATAATCAACTACAAAATAAGAAAAACTTGAAAGGTAGGATTTATAAAGAATTCTAATTGACTTATTAGGTAGGAATTGAACTTACGCTGTTTTTTATATGGTATACGTCGGCAACTACAACATAAGCCACAATAATATGAACCCTTCAATATTTGGTATGATTTATCTCTATTACCCCAAACATTATCAGTCGAAAAGGCTTAGCCTCTTGGTAAAATCAACTTAAAATTGTAAAATCCATATAGGTTGGATGTGATATTTAACTGTTCCCATACATGATCGCGTTTCATAATCAACTACAAAATACGAAAAACTTGAAAGGTAGGATTTATGAAGAATTCTAATTGACTTAATAGGTAGGAATTGAACTTACGCTGTTTTTTATATGGTATACGTCGGCAACTACAACATAAGCCACAATAATATGAACCCTTCAATATTAGGTATGATTTATCTCTATTACCCCAGTAATAATCAGTCAAAAGGGCATATCATCTCGGTAAAATCAACTTAAAATTGTAAAATCCATATAGGTAGAGGTGATATTAAACCGCCCCATTCACGATACTTCAGCAACTACAACATAAACGACAAAAATATGAACCCTTCAATAACAGGTATAATTTAATTCGATTACCCCAAACATTATAAGTCGAAAAGGCTTAGCCTCTTGGTAAAATCAACTCAAATTTGTAAAATCCATATAGGTAGGGGTGATATTGAACTGTTTCCATTCACGATACTTCAGCAACTACAACATAAGCCGCAATAATATAAACCCTTCAATAATAGGTATGATTTATCTCTATTACCCCAAACATTATCAGTCGAAAAGGCTTAATAATAATATGTATGATTTATCTCTATTACCCCAAACAATATCAGTCGAAAAGGCTTAGCCTCTTGGTGATATCAACTCAAAGTTGTAAAATCCATATAGATAGGATGTGATGTTAGTCTGTTCCCATACACGATCGCATTTCATAATCAATTACAAAATAAGAAAAACTTGAAAGGTAGGATTTTTAAAGAATTCTAATTGACTTAATAGGTAGAAATTGAACTTACGCGTTTTTTATATGGTATACGTCGGCAACTACAACATAAGCCACAATAATACATTATACACAATACAAACATTATCAGTCGAAAAGGCTTAGCCTCTTGGTAAAATCAACTTAAAATTGTAAAATCCATATAGGTTGGATGTGATATTTAACTGTTCCCATACATGATCGCGTTTCATAAACAACTACAAAATACGAAAAACTTGAAAGGTAGGTTTTATGAAGAATTCTAATTGACTTAATAGGTAGGAATTGAACTTACGCTGTTTTTTATATGGTATACGTCGGCAACTACAACATAAGCCACAATAATATGAACCCTTCAATATTAGGTATGATTTATCTCTATTACCCCAGTAATAATCAGTCAAAAGGGCATATCATCTCGGTAAAATCAACTTAAAATTGTAAAATCCATATAGGTAGAGGTGATATTAAACCGTCCCCATTCACGATACTTCAGCAACTACAACATAAACCACAAAAATATGAACCCTTCAATAATAGGTATAATTTAACTCGATTACCCCAAACATAATCAGTCAAAAAGCCTTTGCCTCTTGGTAAAATCAACTCAAAAATTGTAAAATCCAAACATTATCAGTCGAAAAGGCTTAGCCTCTTGGTAAAATCAACTTAAAATTGTAAAATCCATATAGGTTGGATGTGATATTTAACTGTTCCCATACATGATCGCGTTTCATAAACAACTACAAAATACGAAAAACTTGAAAGGTAGGTTTTATGAAGAATTCTAATTGACTTAATAGGTAGGAATTGAACTTACGCTGTTTCTTATATGGTATACGTCGGCAACTACAACATAAGCCACAATAATATGAACCCTTCAATATTAGGTATGATTTATCTCTATTACCCCAAACATTATCAGTCGAAAAGGCTTAGCCTCTTGGTAAAATCAACTTAAAATTGTAAAATCCATATAGGTTGGATGTGATATTTAACTGTTCCCATACATGATCGCGTTTCATAAACAACTACAAAATACGAAAAACTTGAAAGGTAGGATTTATGAAGAATTCTAATTGACTTAATAGGTAGAAATTGAACTTACGCGTTTTTTATATGGTATACGTCGGCAACTACAACATAAGCCACAATAATATGAACCCTTCAATATTAGGTATGATTTATCTCTATTACCCCAAACATTATCAGTCGAAAAGGCTTAGCCTCTTGGTAAAATCAACTTAAAATTGTAAAATCCATATAGGTAGGATGTGGTATTAAACTGTTCCCATAAACGATCGCGTTTCATTATCAACTACAAAATAAGAAAAACTTGAAAGGTAGGATTTATGAAGAATTCTAATTGAATTAATAGGTAGGAATTGAACTTACGCTGTTTTTTATATGGTATACGTCGGCAACTACAACAAAAGCCACAATAATATTAACCCTTCAATATTAGGAATGATTTATCTCTATTACCCCAAACATTATCAGTCGAAAAGCTTAGCCTCTTGGTAAAATCAACTCAAAATTGTAAAATCCATATAGGTAGGATGTGATATTAAACTGTTCCCATAAACGATCGCGTTTCATTATCAACTACAAAATAAGAAAAACTTGAAAGGTAGGATTTATGAAGAATTCTAATTGAATTAATAGGTAGGAATTGAACTTACGCTGTTTTTTATATGGAATACGTCGGCAACTACAACAAAAGCCACAATAATATGAACTCTTCAATATTAGGAATGATTTATCTCTATTACCCCAAACATTATCAGTCGAAAAGCTTAGCCTCTTGGTAAAATCAACTCAAAATTGTAAAATCCATATAGGTAGGATGTGATATTAAACTGTTCCCATAAACGATCGCGTTTCATTATCAACTACAAAATAAGAAAAACTTGAAAGGTAGGATTTATGAAGAATTCTAATTGAATTAATAGGTAGGAATTGAACTTACGCTGTTTTTTATATGGTATACGTCGGCAACTACAACAAAAGCCACAATAATATGAACCCTTCAATATTAGGAATGATTTATCTCTATTACCCCAAACATTATCAGTCGAAAAGCTTAGCCTCTTGGTAAAATCAACTCAAAATTGTAAAATCCATATAGGTAGGATGTGATATTAAACTGTTCCCATAAACGATCGCGTTTCATTATCAACTACAAAATAAGAAAAACTTGAAAGGTAGGATTTATGAAGAATTCTAATTGAATTAATAGGTAGGAATTGAACTTACGCTATTTTTTATATGGAATACGTCGGCAACTACAACAAAAGCCACAATAATATGAACCCTTCAATATTAGGTATGATTTATCTTTATTACCCCAAACATTATCCGTCGAAAAGGCTTAGCCTCTTGGTAAAATCAACTCAAAATTGTAAAATCCATATAGGTAGGATGTGATATTAAACTGTTCCCATAAACGATCGCGTTTCATTATCAACTACAAAATAAGAAAAACTTGAAAGGTAGGATTTATGAAGAATTCTAATTGAATTAATAGGTAGGAATTGAACTTACGCTGTTTTTTATATGGTATACGTCGGCAACTACAACAAAAGCCACAATAATATTAACCCTTCAATATTAGGAATGATTTATCTCTATTACCCCAAACATTATCAGTCGAAAAGCTTAGCCTCTTGGTAAAATCAACTCAAAATTGTAAAATCCATATAGGTAGGATGTGATATTAAACTGTTCCCATAAACGATCGCGTTTCATTATCAACTACAAAATAAGAAAAACTTGAAAGGTAGGATTTATGAAGAATTCTTATTGAATTAATAGGTAGGAATTGAACTTACGCTGTTTTTTATATGGAATACGTCGGCAACTACAACAAAAGTCACAATAATATGAACCCTTCAATATTAGGAATGATTTATCTCTATTACCCCAAACATTATCAGTCGAAAAGCTTAGCCTCTTGGTAAAATCAACTCAAAATTGTAAAATCCATATAGGTAGGATGTGATATTAAACTGTTCCCATAAACGATCGCGTTTCATTATCAACTACAAAATAAGAAAAACTTGAAAGGTAGGATTTATGAAGAATTCTAATTGAATTAATAGGTAGGAATTGAACTTACGCTGTTTTTTATATGGTATACGTCGGCAACTACAACAAAAGCCACAATAATATGAACCCTTCAATATTAGGTATGATTTATCTTTATTACACCAAACATTATCCGTCGAAAAGGCTTAGCCTCTTGGTAAAATCAACTTAAAATTGTAAAATCCATTTAGGTTGGATGTGATATTTAACTGTTCCCATACATGATCGCGTTTCATAATCAACTACAAAATAAGAAAAACTTGAAAGGTAGGATTTATGAAGAGTTCTAATTGACTTAATAGGTAGGAATTGAACTTACGCTGTTTTTTTATATGGTATACGTCGGCAACTACAGCATAAACCACAATATTATGATCCCTTTAATAATAGGTATGATTTATCTCTATTACCCCAGTAATAATCAGTAGAAAGGGCTTATCATCTCCGTAAAATCAACTCAAAATTGTAAAATCCATATAGGTAAAGGTGATGTTAAACCGTTCCCATTCACGATACTTCATCAACTACAACATAAACCACAAAAATATGAACCCTTCAATAATAGATATAATTTATCTCTATTACCCCAAACATTATCAGTCGAAAAGTCTTAGCCTTTTCGTTAAATCAACTTTAAATTGTAAAATCTATATAAATAGGGTGTGATATTAAACTGTTCCCATTCACGATCGCGTTTCATAATCAACTACAAAATAAGAAAAACTTGAAAGGTAGGATTTATAAAGAATTCTAATTGACTTATTATGTAGGAATTGAACTTACGCTGTTTTTTATATGGTATACGTCGGCAACTACAACATAAGCCACAATAATATGAACCCTTCAATAATAGGTAAGATTTATCTCTGTTATCCCAAACATTATCAGTCGAAAAGGCTAAGCCTCTTGGTAAAATCAACTCAAATTTGTAAAATCCATATAGGTAGGGGTGCTATTGAACTGTTCCCATTCACGATACTTCAGCAACTACAACATAAGCCGCAATAATATGAACCCTTCAATAATAGGTATGATTTACCTCTATTACCCCAAACATTATCAGTCGAAAAGGCTTAGCCTCTTGGTGATATCAACTCAAAATTGTAAAATCCATATAGATAGGATGTGATATTAGTCTGTTCCCATACACGATCGCATTTCATAATCAATTACAAAATAAGAAAAACTTGAAAGGTAGGATTTTTAAGGAATTCTAATTGACTTAATAGGTAGGAATTGAACATACGCCGTTTTTTATCTGATATACTTTGGCAACTACAACATAAGCCACAAAATTATGATCCCTTCAATATTAGGTATGATTTATCTCTATTACCCCAAACACTATCAGTCGAAAAGGCTTAGCCTCTTGGTGATATCAACTCAAAATTGTAAAATCCATATAGATAGGATGTGATATTAGTCTGTTCCCATACTCGATCGCATTTCATAATCAATTACAAAATAAGAAAAACTTGAAAGGTAGGATTTTTAAAGAATTCTAATTGACTTAATAGGTAGGAATTGAACATACGCCGTTTTTTATCTGATATACTTTGGCAACTACAACACAAGCCACAAAACTATGATCCCTTCAATATTAGGTATGATTTATCTCTATTACCCCAAACACTATCAGTCGAAAAGGCTTAGCCTCTTGGTGATATCAACTCAAAATTGTAAAATCCATATAGATGGGATGTGATATTAGTCTGTTCCCATACTCGATCGCATTTCATAATCAATTACAAAATAAGAAAAACTTGAAAGGTAGGATTTTTAAAGAATTCTAATTGACTTAATAGGTAGGAATTGAACATACGCCGTTTTTTATCTGATATACTTTGGCAACTACAACATAAGCCACAAAATTATGATCCCTTCAATATTAGGTATGATTTATCTCTATTACCCCGAACACTATCAGTCGAAAAGGCTTAGCCTCTTGGTGATATCAACTCAAAATTGTAAAATCCATATAGGTAGGGGTGCCATTGAACTGTTCCCATTCACGATACTTCAGCAACTACAACATAAACCGCAATAATATGAACCCTTCAATAATAGGTATGATTTACCTCTATTACCCCAAACATTATCAGTCGAAAAGGCTTAGCCTCTTGATGATATCAACTCAAAATTGTAAAATCCATATAGATAGGATGTGATATTAGTCTGTTCCCATACTCGATCGCATTTCATAATCAATTACAAAATAAGAAAAACTTGAAAGGTAGGATTTTTAAAGAATTCTAATTGACTTAATAGGTAGGAATTGAACATACGCCGTTTTTTATCTGATATACTTTGACAACTACAACATAAGCCACAAAATTATGATCCCTTCAATATTAGGAATGATTTATCTCTATTACCCCAAACACTATCAGTCGAAAAGGCTTAGCCTCTTGGGAAAATCAACTCAAAATTGTAAAATCCAAATAGGTAGGGGTGCTATTGAACTGTTCCCATTCACGATACTTCAGCAACTACAACATAAACCGCAATAATATGAACCCTTCAATAATAGGTATGATTTATCTCTATTACCCCAGTAATAATCAGTCGAAAGGGCTTATCATCTCGGTAAAATCAACTCAAAATTGTAAAATCCATATAGGTTGGATGTGATATTTAACTGTTCCCATACATGATCGCGTTTCATAATAAACTACAAAATAAGAAAAACTTGAAAGGTAGGATTTATAAAAAATTCTAATTGACTTAATAGGTAGGAATTGAACTTACGCTGTTTTTTATATGGTATACGTCGGCAACTACAACATAAGCCACAATAAAGAATTCTAATTGACTTAATAGGTAGGAATTGAACTTACGCCGTTTTTTATATGATATACTTCGGCAACTACAACATAAGCCACAATAATAGGTATAATTTAACTCGATTATCCCAAACATAATCAGTCGAAAAGCCTTAGCCTCTTGGTAAAATCAACTTAAAATTGTAAAATCCATATAGGTTGGATGTGATATTTAACTGTTCCCATACATGATCGCGTTTCATAATAAACTACAAAATAAGAAAAACTTGAAAGGTAGGTTTTATGAAGAATTCTAATTGACTTAATAGGTAGGAATTGAACTTACGCTGTTTTTTAAATGGTATACGTCGGCAACTACAACATAAGCCACAATAATATGAACCCTTCAATATTAGGTATGATTTATCTCTATTACCCCAAACATTATCAGTCGAAAAGGCTTAGCCTCTTGGTGATATCAACTCAAAATTGTAAAATCCATATAGATAGGATGTGATATTAGTCTGTTCCCATACTCGATCGCATTTCATAATCAATTACAAAATAAGAAAAACTTGAAAGGTAGGATTTTTAAAGAATTCTAATTGACTTAATAGGTAGGAATTGAACATACGCCGTTTTTTATCTGATATACTTTGGCAACTACAACATAAGCCACAAAATTATGATCCCTTCAATATTAGGTATGATTTATCTCTATTACCCCAAACACTATCAGTCGAAAAGGCTTAGCCTCTTGGTGATATCAACTCAAAATTGTAAAATCCATATAGATAGGATGTGATATTAGTCTGTTCCCATACTCGATCGCATTTCATAATCAATTACAAAATAAGAAAAACTTGAAAGGTAGGATTTTTAAAGAATTCTAATTGACTTAATAGGTAGGAATTTAAAATACGCCGTTTTTTATCTGATATACTTTGACAACTACAACATAAGCCACAAAATTATGATCCCTTCAAAATTAGGTATGATTTATCTCTATTACCCCAAACACTATCAGTCGAAAAGGCTTAGCCTCTTGGGAAAATCAACTCAAAATTGTAAAATCCAAATAGGTAGGGGTGATACTAAACTGTTCCCGTTCACGATATTTTAGCAACTACAACATAAGCAACAAAAATATGAACCCTTCAATAATAGGTATAATTTATCTCTATTACCCCAGTAATAATCAGTCGAAAGGGCTTATCATCTCGGTAAAATCAACTCAAAATTGTAAAATCCATATAGGTAGGGGTGATATTGAACTGTTCCCTTTCACGATACTTCAGGAACTGCAACATAAACCGCAATAATATGAACCCTTCAATAATAGGTATGATTTATCTCTATTACCCCAAACATTATCAGTCGAAAATGCTTAGCCTCTTGGTAAAATCAACTCAAAATTGTAAAATCCATATAGGTTGGATGTGATATTTAACTGTTCCCATACATGATCGCGTTTCATAATAAACTACAAAATAAGAAAAACTTGAAAGGTAGGATTTATGAAGAATTCTAATTGACTTAATAGGTAGGAATTGAACTTACGCTGTTTTTTAAATGGTATACGTCGGCAACTACAACATAAGCCACAATAATATGAACCCTTCAATATTAGGTATGATTTATCTCTATTACCCCAAACATTATCAGTCGAAAAGGCTTAGCCTCTTGGTAAAATTAACTTAAAATTGTAAAATCCATATAGGTTGGATGTGATATTTAACTGTTCCCATACATGATCGCGTTTCATAATCAACTACAAAATAAGAAAAACCTAAAAGGTAGGACTTATAAATAATTCTAATTGACTTATTAGGTAGGAATTGAACTTACGCTGTTTTTGATATGGTATACGTCGGCAACTACAACATAAGCCACAATAATAGGTATAATTTAACTCGATTATCCCAAACATAATCAGTCGAAAAGCCTTAGCCTCTTGGTGATATCAACTCAAAATTGTAAAATCCATATAGATAGGATGTGATATTAGTCTGTTCCCATACTCGATCGCAGTTCATAATCAATTACAAAATAAGAAAAACTTGAAAGGTAGGATTTTTAAAGAATTCTAATTGACTTGATAGGTAGGAATTGAACATACGCCGTTTTTTATCTGATATACTTTGGCAACTACAACATAAGCCACAAAATTATGATCCCTTCAATATTAGGTATGATTTATCTCTATTACCCCAAACACTATCAGTCGAAAAGGCTTAGCCTCTTGGTGATATCAACTCAAAATTGTAAAATCCATATAGATAGGATGTGATATTAGTCTGTTCCCATACTCGATCGCATTTCATAATCAATTACAAAATAAGAAAAACTTGAAAGGTAGGATTTTTAAAGAATTCTAATTGACTTAATAGCAGGAATAGGTAGGAATTTAAAATACGCCGTTTTTTATCTGATATACTTTGACAACTACAACATAAGCCACAAAATTATGATCCCTTCAATATTAGGTATGATTTATCTCTATTACCCCAAACACTATCAGTCGAAAAAGGCTTAGCCTCTTGGGAAAATCAACTCAAAATTGTAAAATCCAAATAGGTAGGGGTGATACTAAACTGTTCCCATTCACGATACTTCAGCAACTACAACATAAACCGCAATAATATGAACCCTTCAATAATAGGTATGATTTATCTCTATTACCCCAGTAATAATCAGTCGAAAGGGCTTATCATCTCGGTAAAATCAACTCAAAATTGTAAAATCCATATAGGTTGGATGTGATATTTAACTGTTCCCATACATGATCGCGTTTCATAATAAACTACAAAATAAGAAAAACTTGAAAGGTAGGATTTATAAAAAATTCTAATTGACTTAATAGGTAGGAATTGAACTTACGCTGTTTTTTATATGGTATACGTCGGCAACTACAACATAAGCCACAATAAAGAATTCTAATTGACTTAATAGGTAGGAATTGAACTTACGCCGTTTTTTATATGATATACTTCGGCAACTACAACATAAGCCACAATAATAGGTATAATTTAACTCGATTATCCCAAACATAATCAGTCGAAAAGCCTTAGCCTCTTGGTAAAATCAACTTAAAATTGTAAAATCCATATAGGTTGGATGTGATATTTAACTGTTCCCATACATGATCGCGTTTCATAATCAACTACAAAATAAGAAAAACTTGAAAGGTAGGATTTATAAAGAATTCTAATTGACTTATTAGGTAGAAATTGAACTTACGCTGTTTTTTAAATGGTATACGTCGGCAACTACAACATAAGCCACAATAATATGAACCCTTCAATATTAGGTATGTTATATCTCTATTACCCCAAACATTATCAGTAGAAAAGGCTTAGCCTCTTGGTAAAATCAACTCAAAATTGTAAAATCCATATAGGTTGGATGTGATATTTAACTGTTCCCATTCACGATACTTCAGCAAGTACAACATAAGCCACAATAATATGAACCCTTCAATAATAGGTATGATTTATCTCTATTACCCCAAACATTATCAGTCGAAAAGGCTTAGCCTCTTGGTAAAATCAACTCAAAATTGTAAAATCCATATAGGTAGGGTGTGATATTAAACTGTTCCCATACATGATCGCGTTTCATAATCAACTACAAAATAAGAAAAACTTTAAAGGTAGGATTTATAAAGAATTCTAATTGACTTAATAGGTAGGAATTGAACTTACGCCGTTTTTTATATGATATACTTCGGCAACTACAACATGAGCCACAATAATATGAACCCTTCAATATTAGGTATGATTTATCTCTATTACCCCAAACATTATAAGTCGAAAAGTCTTAGCCTCTTGGTAAAATCAACTCAAAATTTTAAAATCCATATAGGTAGGGTGTGATATTAAACTTTTTCCATTCACGATCGCGTTTCATAATCAACTACAAAATAAAAAAAATCTTGAATGGTAGGATTTATAAAGCATACTAATTGACTTAATAGGTAGGAATTGAACTTACGCCGTTTTTTATATGGTATACCTCGGCAACTACAACATAAACCACAACAAGAGAGAACGCTATAGTCGAGTTCCCCGACTATCTGATACCCGTTACTAGTGTAAGTGCGAAGCACAGTTTTTGGTTTGTGGGCGTTAGAGTGGGCGTGGCCAAAAGTTTTTTGGCAAATAGATAGAAATTTACAAGACTAATACAAAAATGAAAAAATATCAAAAAATTTTTCAAAAGTGTGGGCCTGGCAGCTTTGGGCGGTTTGTGGGCGTTAGAGTGGGCGTGGCAAAAAGTTTTTTTGCAAATCGATAGAAATTTACAAGACAAATACAAAAATGAAAAAATATTAAAACATTTTTCAAAAGTGTGGGCGTGGCAGTTTTGGGCGGTTTGTGGGCGTTAGAGTGGGCGTGGCAGCATGATTCGACAAACTTGCGCTGCGTCTATGTCCCTGGAGTCTGTATTCCTAATCTCAACTTTCTAGCTTTTGTAGTTCCTGAGATCTCGACGTTCATACGGACAGACAGACGGACAGACGGACGGACAGACGGACATGGCCAAATCGACTCGGCTATTGATCCTGATCAAGAATATATATACTTTATATGGTCGGAAACGCTTCCTTCTGCCTGTTACATACTTTTCAACGAATCTAGTATACCCTTTTACTCTACGAGTAACGGGTATAATAATATGAACCCTTCAATAAAAGGTATAATTTAATGCGATTACCCCAAACATTATCAGTCGGATAGGGTTATCCTCTGGGTAAAATGAACTCAAAATTGTAAAATCCATATAAGTAGGGTGTGATATTAGTCTGATCCCTTTCACGTTCGCGTTTTATAATCTACTACAATAGTACATTAGTACACATGAAAGTTTAGTACTCCAGGTCTTATTTCAATGTTTAAATGTAGGGTCGCTTTCATTTTTAATGACTTTTGTTCCGCTCTTTTATTTCCGTTTCGATCGTTTTTTCGCCAATATCCAAGTGCTTTTCTTTCTTTTAAAATCTTCTTAATTTAATCGCATATTAATAGCAATATATAACTGGTTTACACTAAGGCGCGCCATACAAAAATGGGATGTTAACATTCGGGCAACATTTGATCGACCTCGATCATACCCACGGTCCTATAGTCTTATAACACACTTTTAAACATGGTTAAAGAATAGCAGCCTCGTGGATCCCTTTATTTGTTCGGTTTGCAACTGTAAATCATTATAATAATGGGACGCACCTACAATTCCAACAATATACTTAACCTGCGGGGAAAACCTAACGGATTTAACACGTTTCTTAGGATTACAAGATACTTCACATTTCCTAGGTTGAGAAGGTCTCTTAATTCCACGGGGTTCAGAAAGTCTACTGTCTACAAGGTTCACATTGTCACACTGCCTACAAAGTACACTAAGTCACAAGATTCAGTAGTTATACAAGGTGCAGTAAGACCACAAGGTCCAAAAGAAACACCGGGTTGAACAGGACCACAAGGGTCACTAGGTTGAGAAGGTACAACAGCTCTTGACGAAATCGGACACTGATCAGAAATTCCCTATTGTTAAAACTCAATGGGCTTCTGGTATTAATTAAATATATGAATTTCCACCAACTCAATTGTCGTCGTCCTCCTTCTTGTCTTGCCCATCATCATGGCTGAGGGCAGGCGTTCGCAAACGCATCGGGCACTGGCGATATTGGTGCCCAATCTCGAAGCAATGAAAATACGCTCCTTCCGGGCGCTTTGGCTTCTTACATTGACTGTTGAAGTGCCCTATCGCTCGGCATCGCAATAAAATATTGCAGCAGCGATTCATTCACACAAATAAAACGGCTCTGCAACTGCTTTGCCAACTGGTTATTTGTCATTTGGAATCCAAAAGTGTTTCGCACACTCTCGCTTAGCTTCTTCCATAAAGCTGGTTTTTCGAGCATAATGTGTGAGCGAGCCGATCGACGGTGAGAGCTGTCTAGTCCGTGCATGGCTGCAGCCAGCTCGTGTGCATGGACATGTTTTCATCTCCCGAAAATTTCCGTAAACTAGCCTCAAGGTCTCTGATCCCAACTATGGGCTTGCATTCCAGCAAATTGCCTTCCAAGGCGGCAACCTTCGCTTTCAACTCCGCGAGATCCTTTCGCGCTTTATACAGCATAATCTGCTTCGTAATTTTAGCTCTTTGCCTTCTTTTATGGCATTATCTTGGTCTATTACCATAGCCTTTACCAGCAACTTACTTAGCAACTACTACACCTTCGATAGTAGGTATGATTTAACTCGATTACCCAAAACAAAATCAGTCGAAAAGGCTTAGCCTTTTGGTAAAATTAACTCAAAATTGTAAAATCCATATAGGAAGGGTGTGATATTAAACTGTTCTCCTTCACGATAGCGTTTTATATAATACAAAAAGATACAACAACTAGAAAGATAGGGTTTATAAAGCATAAATAGGACATTAAAGATACGTTATCTTTAATATTATATACTTTAGCTAATACAAGATGAACCACAATAATATGAACCCTTTAATAATCATCCGAAAAGGCTTACCCTTTTGGTAAAATCAACTTAAAATTGTAAAATCCATATAGGTAGGATGTGATATGAAACGGTTCCCATTCACGATCGCGTTTTATATAAAACAAAAAGATAAAAAAACTTGAATAAAAGAAAAAATATCAAAACATTTTTGAAAATTGTGGGCGTGGCAGTTTTGGGCGGTTTCTGGGTGGTGTGTGGGTGGTGTGTGCCTGTTACATACCTTTCCACCAAAACGGGTATACCCTTTTATTGGACAAGTAACGGGTGTAAATAAACACACAAAAAATCATTTAAATTTTTGAAAAAATACCACGGAAATTACGTAACGATTACTTGCATTAAATATAAAAATAGATTAGATATCACTTTTCAAATAACTTCAGAAAAAAGAAAAATTAATGAAAAGATTTAATGAATACTACAAGTTCGTACACTGCCTAACAAACTTTTTAAAATGATTAATAAGAAAACCTCTAAAACATCTTTGACTACATTATCCTAAAGCATTAAATCAGCTGAAAATGAAGTGCTTAGCTATTATACAATGTTGGATTAAATTCTTCTATTTTATTTTATTAACAAAATTCACTTTAAAAAAAATTTTGAAAAATACACACATACAACCTGAGATACATATATAAACCAATTTTAACACTTCTTAACTAACCTTTCTCTGTGAATGCAAACATTATTCAAATTTAGACGATTTCTAAAAAAAAAAAACGTTAAAAAAAGAACGTTAAAAAAAGAACTTAAATTTGGTTTAAATGTTGTTTGATTTTTGGTTTATGGTACATACTTCCTCAAATTCGTTTCGTTCATGAACAAATACAATGATTTCCGGATTTGGTCTGATTTGAAAAGTCTATGAAGCCTATGAAGTTTATTTTGGAAGCTACCTAAGAACATTTTTTCTTTTAATTTCTTATTAAAATGCAAATGGGAAACTTGCTTTTTAATTATCGGAGGTCGAATTTATTTTCAAAACAATAAAATCTTGTCTCCTAAGAATGCACTTTGAAAAGTTAAACAAGTATGAATGTTAATGTTTATGTTTGGTGTTCTAACCAAATAAACATATTATGGACCTTTGTAGACAACAAACAAACAAATTTAACAAACAGTATTAGCCATATAAAACCTTAATAGCAATATTGGTTATTTTTGGCCATTTTTTCCAATGCTTACACTTTCGTATACTTATGTTCGAAATTTTCACACCTTACCAATTTTACTTTGCATCTTGTGCTTCACTTTACACTCACAGCCACTTTGGTTTTCCGTTGGATTCTATACATACCAAAACTACTTGTAGACAACAAACAAACAAATTTAACAAACAGTATTAGCCATATAAAACCTTAATAGCAATATTGGTTATTTTTGGCCATTTTTTCCAATGCTTACACTTTCGTATACTTATGTTCGAAATTTTCACACCTTACCAATTTTACTTTGCATCTTGTGCTTCACTTTACACTCACAGCCACTTTGGTTTTCCGTTGGATTCTATACATACCAAAACTACGCGAAATAAAATAAACCAATTTGATAATATTCTGTATTATTCGACAAATAAATTAAGAAATTTGACTCCTTAACCGCACCATTAAATTGGCCAAGACAAATAAACACAACGAACAGAACCAACATTCTGGAGAACTAGAAATGCCCTTATTTCTAACCTCTTCCACGAATATATACTCATGCATACTCATCTTTAACAATTTTGTGTACTTTACTACTGCAAAAGTGTGCTTTCAAACTATAGTTCTGCATAACACCATTCAAACCGGCAAATGAGACATTCGTGTTGAAACGAACGAAGTGAATTCGGCGCGTTTGCAAATGAACGAAGTGAAGTCGGCAACCCGTGCCGACTTCAGTTCATTCAATTCAAACGGCACATTCTAAAACGAATGAAGTGAAATTCAAACCAAAGTGTTTTAAATAGCTCGCCAATAAATAAGTGGATTTGAATTGCATATTACGTCATTACAACTATGGATCTAAAAATGTACAGATGTTCTTATGTATTAGCAGCGCATTAATCAAAAATCGTTTCCCTTACTAAGAAAAAAAAGTTATTGGCTTTTTAAATATACTTACCAAAATTGGTCAAAATAAAATTGTTTTTAAACGACATCTAAGCCCTAACATGAAATTAGAATGGTATAAATGGATTTAAAAAAATTTTGTTTATTTTAACATCAAACAATTATTCATATATCAAATTGAAAGACTCCTTGAATTTTATGGTTTTTTATATCCCACCGTTATCGTACTCGTATTTTCTCTTTTTGTTTTACTTTTGGTATTGAATGGATGTGGATTTTAGTCGCATTACTTTGATATTTTATAGCACGAATGTATTCCTTACCTTTTTCCTGTTTACATGTTTTTCTCTAAATGTTTTGCCCAAAACCAACTCTGGTGGTAGTTTTTCGGAATCTATAATTCATGGTGTGTACAAAAGGAAACCGCAACCCCCAAAGTCTTAAAAAAATTCATTTACTTTACGTGCGTACAAAAAAAGCATCAGGTTTTCGGGTGAGGTTTCTGATGCTTTGTCTCTTAAGTTTTTCCTAACAACTAGTCCCTATGTTGGTACTATGAATACCAAATCAAAAAACCTCACCCACCAAAAGTATGAACAGAGAGATAAAAATTTCAATATAAAAACATGTCAGTCATTATTTTTTCAATGACAATGGCAACACAAAACCGCAACACAAAACCGCGAAGGAAGGATGAGCCCAGTGCTACAAAAAGGATATTGATGAAGGATGCTATAACTACGCCCTAATATGTTAACGCTAGCTTCTGCAAACCCTGGATTCCTAACTCCCTTAAAAAAAAAATTTTAATAAAAATTATAAATTATTATTTTTTAATAAAATAAAATACACGTTTATTGTACTTAAAAATACATAAAAGAATACTACAAAATAGGATATCAGTGAGATGGCTTATCAAGGTACTTGATGTGAAGGAATGTGTGGAAAGAATTTGGAATGATTTAGCTTTGTAGCCAAGATATCACCGTTGATCGGTATATAAATAAAATGTTTCAAAACCTCCAAATGCGAAAAAAATAAAGTTATTTGAATATCATGTGCCCTCTACTTGGCTAAAGGGGGTTCGATGAAAATTGAGCTATGTAAGTATTTAAGCGAGTTTTTCACGATGTCTCTACAGAATTTAGCAATTTTAGACCGATAAAGTGTGCTTGTTTTCGGCATATCGATACAAATTGAAAAGACACAAATAAAAAATGCACAGTTTTTAAAACTGTGGGCGTAACTACTTTTGACATGTCGATATATATTGGAAAGACAAATAATGAACTTAAAATAATTTTTAAATATGTGTAAATATCTGACCCGTTTCGAGAACAATCAAGCATTTATACCCCCGCTACTAAGAAATTCGTCCGATCGTAGAAGAAATCTCAAGCTCCAGCTGCACCGTTCCAACACTTTATTTCGTCTGTCTTTCGGGTTACACCAATAGTTACAGTGTTTTTCAGGAGGTTAGTTTCCATTTCATCTTTGACCATGATTCTCATCGCCTAGGGACAATCGAGTTTCCAGTTTTTTAGTTTAAAGAATCAGAAACCGTCAAAATAATGGTAAGCTATCGGTTAATTAGTTGAATAAAATTAATAATAGTCTTTCTGTTCGCGAATGATAGCAAAGGCGGACGGATTATTTATACCTTTTTGGATAGAGGAGTGGGCCCTTCGACCTATGGCACAAATTTCCCTATACGATTTTCCATCTCAGAAAAATGTTATTATAATTTTTCGCTCTTCAATATCGCCTTACGGTAGGAAAATTAAAATCTTCTAAAGATACCACCTACCGTCCATAGGTGGCATGCACGATTCATAACCCCTGGTGGGATTATGCCTACGTACTAAAACAAAAACCTCCGTAGGCTCCTCTGTCCTATAAACGCTCACCGGAACTGCCAGTCAAGGTAAGACTTCGATGAGCAGGATGTGAAGCCAGGTCGCTCTCCCTTCCTGAAGCATTGGCCATGTAGCGCTCCTCCTTTCCACCCTTTAGTCGCCTTTTACGACAAGCCGGGAACGCTGAGGTAGTATTCTTATCCCGCCACCTCACAGGAACACTCCTTCTGTGTTTTAATTGCCAGCTCTGTTGGCCGTCTCGTCGGCACGGACTCTTTTCATCATATTTATGATGATGCGGTGTCCCAGCTCCCATTTATTTACATTCGCTGTCATCGCCGTGATCAATCCATTTGGACTAAGCGGGTCTCCAGATAACGCTTTAAGCTGTTCCCTCTCCGCCGAGAACCTAGATCAGTGCAATAGCACATGTTCCGCGGTTTCCACCGCATCAATGCAGTATAGGCATTGGGCTGATTCTACATGGCGGAAACGATGTAGGTAGGCCCGGAAGCAGCCATGGTCCGTGAGGAATTGGGACATGTGGTAGTCCAAGGTTTTATGGCTGCACTGCGTCCATGCGTCTATCTCCGGGATGAGTTTGTAGGTCCACCTTCCCCGTTGCGAAATTTGCCATCTCGTCTGCCACTCTCCAACAACCTGTTCGTAGGCCTCGTCCCGTGTAGCACCATTGCTGATGAGAACAAGAGCCTTGATCTCCAGATCGGCTGGTGGCATGCCTGCTAGAACTAATGCTGCATCCTGAGATATCGTTCTAAAGCCTCTTATTAGCCTAAGGGCCATCGACCTTATCACCATCCGCGCTCCATTTAAGTATGAGCCTTTCTTTGTGGCGTCACTCCAAATTGTCGCAGCGTATAAAAGCGTTGCCTTTGCTACGGTTACCAATAGCCTCCTGGCTGGGTCTCTGGGGCCTCCCACGTTGGCCTCCGACGTTGGTCGAGATAAGGCTGCCGATGTGATGGCTGCCTTTCTGCTAGCGTATTTAGCATGGTCCTTAAAGGATAGCCTGTGGTCTATGAGGACTCCGAGGTACTTCAAGGACTCAGCTGAAGACACCTGGGTTCCGCTGACTGAGACTTGCATGCTCTCCACCTTTTTTTCTGCTGCTTAATAGGACAGCTTCAGTTTTATGTGCCGCTATTGCTAGTCCAGCTTTCTCAAACCAGTCGATGGCCGCTCGAATTGTTGAGTTACACTTCTCCTGGGTTTCCATGATCGTTTTTGCGACTGCAGTTATAGCCACGTCATCTGCGAAGCAGTGCAGCTCAGCTCCTGAGGGCTTCCTGATTGCCAGTAAACCATCGTACATGATGTTCCACAGGATCGGTCCAAGTACAGATCCTTGTGGAACACCAGCTGAGACTCGGTAGCTTTTTGGTCCATTTTCCGTATCATACCAGAGGATACGATTTCTAAAATAGCTGCCTACAGCGATCCTGAGGTACTCCGGGATACCCATCGTGTACATAGCATCGAGGATTAGAGGCCATCTTGCCGTATTAAATGCGTTTTTAACGTCCAGCGTGACAATCGCACAGTATTCTTTATTGCCACCTAGCCATCTGTCGCCCTCGAGCGCGTTCTTGGCAATGTTTCTCACTGCCGTGAGTGCGTTGAGGGTACTCTTTCCCTTTCGAAAGCCATATTGGTGGCTGCTTAGACCGTGTGTGCTCTCGGCTACCGCCTCTATTCGGGCATATAGGATGCGCTCAAATAGCTTTCCTACTATGTCCAGAAGGCATAGTGGGCGGTAGCTGACTGCAGCTTGTGCTGGACCTTTCCCTTTAGGTAAAAGTACCAGCTTCTGGCTTTTCCACCTTGCCGGAAAGACTCCGTCCAGAAGGCACTGCTGAAAAGTGTCCCTGAAGATGTCCGGTCTAGACAACGCCACTGCTTTGACGACTACTCCCGGAATGCCATCAAGTCCAGGGGCTTTGTTAGCCTTGATGCGCCTTGCTGCCTCCACAACCTCCTGTGCAGTGATGCTCGGGAAGTCGGACACTGGAGCTGCGGCTAATGGCTGCCATGTGGTCGACTGCATCGGAAAAAGCTCCGCAACGATGTTGGCCAGAACATCAGGGTCCGAAGGGGGGACATCTCTCTTCCGCAGTTTGTTGCTTACCAGCTTATAGGCCAGACCCCAGGTATCGTCGTCTACGCTTTCGAGCAGATTCTTGTAGGCCTGTGCCTTGGCCGCCGAGATTCCGTGCTTGAACGCGGTTCGCTTGGCTTTAAAAGCTTCCAGCAGCTCCGTTTGATGAGGGCTACCTCTAGCTCGTTGTGCTCTCCTCCTAGCCTTGAGGCATTCCGATCGCATCTGTTGAAGGACGGGGCTCCACCAGTATACGGGGGGCTTACGCTGCACCTTTTTTTTGCGAGGCATTGTCGCATCGCACATTGCTACGAGTATTTTCATAAGCTCCGCCGCCATTGTCTCTGCGTCACCCGTTGGGATTAGTAGGGTGTCGATCTGATATTGCAGCATATCCTTATCGAACTTCCTGGTATCCCATGCTTGCCCCAGTGATCTTCTCGGTTGACTTCTGGTTGTGCCAGTCAAAGAGACGCTAAAGGTGATCAGAGCGTGATCGCTCAGCATTACCACGTCCAGTACCGTCCAGCTTGAGTTAGCCACTAGGCCTCTGCTGACAAAAGTGACGTCAATAAATGAGGTTCCCCTGTCATTATTAAACGTGGGCACGCGGCCGTCGTTCAGCAAGGTCAGGTCAGCATCATCATAGCATCTATCACCGCTCTGCCTCTGGGATTGGATACCCTGCTGCCCCATTCGACTGCCCAGGCATTAAAGTCCCCAGCAATAATTGTCGGACAGCGCCCTCTCGCATGATTGACAAGAGTGTCCAGCATCTCCTCGAATTGGTCAGTGCTGTCGCTAGGCGGGGCGTAGCAGCTATAAATATGCACACCCTTCACCCTGGCATATGCTATGCCGCGCATCGGCAGGTAGGCCCGTTCCTGGACGTGGAGAGGGCTGCAACACTTTATGGCCGCTTTGACCGTGGCCGTATTAGAAAACACTTTCTCACTTCACTTTTAGGGGGTGTACATGGACTTATGCGAGTGAATGTATGTAAATTTTAAATCCTCTGTTTGAAATCCAAGTGGCCATACCCAGATTAAAACACAATAAATATTTATTTTTAATTAGTTTTTATTTGTATTTATATTAGCTTAAAAAACAAATCCAAACAAGGTAAGAACACAGTATTCAAAACATTCAATTATTGACGAAAATTGCATACATATTTCTTCACACACATGAACTAAATCGACGGCATAATTACATTCATTTCCTTTCTGCTTGCTGCACCCATTAAAATAGACAATTAAAATGATTTATAAAATCGCATTGAATATAAAAATCACTTATCTCTAATGCTTAGCGTTCACACTCAAATGGAGCAGCCACGCCCACAAGCTGAAGCCGCCGCCCATCACACATAAGTCGACTGCAATAGGCCATACACAAAAACTGGATAAAAATTCAAGCGTTGCTTTGTCTATTTACAAAAATATGTTTGCACGTTTTTGCTTGGTTTGGATTTATGTTTGGTTTGCCGTTTAATTAAGTAGCAGTTTTTAGAAACGTTCGAATACATTTGTGGAGACCGTTTGGAACATCAATAACACACTAAGGTTCTGACAATGATACAAGTTGAGAACTTAGGCTGCATCCTGAAGCCGATTCAGAATTTGAAGACGGGAAGGGTTGGGATGTTGAGGGGGCAGTAAAGTGTTTTGTGTTTAACAATTGCAAAATAAAGCAGAAAAGCGGCTACCAAGTGGAATTTCCTGGTTGGAGTCCTGGTGATGGAGGATGGGCTTTAAAGCTCTCCCTTGACTTCAAGTGTTACTCGATATTTCGTTTGATTCATGTGTCTTCGGTTTTGTTCTTTAAAATGCTTTTATCATTATTTTATATGCTCGTATTCGTATGTACGTTTTAAAAGCTGACAACAAATGGAAATACCTATTTAAAGAGAGGTACACTTAAAAAAAACGTTCAAGCACAGCGTCTGCCACTTCGTCCGATCATCATTGTACATTTTTGTACATCTCATCTCGACTACTGATTTGTCTGGCCACAACGATATGGTGTGCTGCATCTTCTGCCTTCCTGCTTCCGGTTCAGGTTCCGTTTCGGTATTTCCCATTAGGTGTCGGTCTGCTGTTCGAGTTTATAATTCATTATCTTCGTATTTCTATATAAGTGTTGCTGAATGTATACATAGTATTTAGAAAGTAACCCATATCTTACTCATCCGTACGCCACAGTGCACGGCAAGTTGTCGGTTCCCTAGCCACAATCCTTTCGTCCTTTAGCTAACTAGGAATTAGTTACATATGTATACACACACCGTACCGCGTACCGGGGTCAATTCGCATTACATTCGATATTTACATGGAACTCAAAGTTACGCTTCATAAATTTTGACTAGTTGCCTTGAAGGGGTCTCTTCTCTCTGCTTATGTCCTGGCTACTCCTTAATGGTTACTCGATACTCGCGTATTAGTTCGCTAAGGTTTTCGTTTTGGAATTTGGGCAAAATGATTGCTTACTACATCGAGAGAAAAATGCTAGTTTTTGAAATCCTTTGGATACACTTGATCATCATTAATTCCTCGCTCAAACCCTAGCAGATGTTGTCCTTTTGTTCTGTTTGTTCTGTTTCTTCCGGTTTTTCTGCAAATGCAGTCCGCTTTTGTGCTTCTATCAGAGTTTACACAGTTCTTTATTCTAGACCTATATCACCGCTTAATTGTCTTAAACACTCTAATTATTTTAGCATCCTTTGCTACCGACCTGACACCATTTGTCTTTCATTCGTTTGGTTGAGTCGTGAGCTCATCTTTGTTGTTGTGTTGTTTTCTTGTTTTGTATCTTACAAAGTACGTTGATTGATTATGAAAGTGGTGTGCCTCTACTTATTAAAGTTGCTCGAATCTCTCACTTTTTCTTACATACCTACGTATGTACGTATGCTTGCCAGTATATATAACTATTACAATGAATCATACAATATATGCGTACTTTGCAAGGTATTAATTATGTATTATGAAACCAATGCGATCCTATGCAAAACGTTATTCATTATATATACTCGTATGTATGTATGTATGCACGATTTTGCGTTTTGTACATAAAAATATATTGTTTATTTATGCCATATGTATTAATGCTGAGCTGCAGGCAGCGTTATAATCATGGAATGGCCAACGATTGGCCATTTGCTTGTTTGTACATTTTGAAAGCATCGCGAAATCGGATTTTCACATTTATATTGTATAGTTAAAAATGTTCTGCCTTCATCCTGTTTCTCTTATGTACTTTGTTATAGGAAACATTTCGGAAATGATATAAAAAAATACATTTCATACAACACACTACAAGATGATTTCAAAAAAACGAAACGAAGAAGCTTTTAGCTTGTGTTCGTATAGTTCTGATGTCTTTTCTCTGGTTGGTTTTATGTTCTAAACGCTTAACGGGTAATCGTACTATAAATAAATAGCATTCGCAGCATACTTGCGTTCATAGTGGCGCTACTTTTAATAATAGACGCGTTTTACTAGGCCTAATCAAAATAGCGCTGACCTAAGGCTGTATTGCAAACCATTTTCCATATTGTGTGCTCCTGTGTGTCTTAACTATCGAAATCTTGTTTATTTAAAGCACTTAGAACTAAACAAAAGTGTGTATCATTACTAAAGAAAAAACAATATATTATATACAGCCAAACCAGCGCGAAGTGGTTTGATTTCGCCTTACACATGCTACACGAAATATACAATAAGTCTTAGATGTGTCTTGTTTACATGTCGATCATAATGGGATTTGGTTTCGGGGAATTGGTGATGTATACGTAGCGCTTTGGCTTGTCACGCTTAGGTGCCTACATATGTACGTCTAGTTATAGTTCCTGCCACTTGTTGTCCCTCAGCTGTGCAGTTGAAGCCATGACGCCATCGCCATAACCACCAGGAGCAGCCAATTGGCCAGGTGAGCTTGCGCGGCACTGGCGCCCGTTTCGCCACATTTACCTGCGGGTTGGAGACTCGAAGCTTTATGTTTCTGTATTTCACGTATTTCGAACAATTTCTCACCCAAAACTGACAGGTTGGCCTCCAAATGGTGATCGGGTGGCTTCTGTGTGCCGCGATAGCAGGCATCGCCCACTACCAACTTGGCAGCTGTGCCCTCCGTGGGTCGATATGTCAGACAGACTCCGTGCTTGCTGCCCTTGTGGCGCGCTATGATGTAGAAGGTGCTGTTCTCGCTCCAGGATCCGTGACAGGAGTACTCTGGACATAGGCAGGGAGATATGATTTACATTTTATTATCATTAATATTACTTTAATGCAATGATGTAAAATCAATTAGTTCTGCAGTCAAAGAACTTATATTGAAGAAACACCACAGGTAAATAATTCCAAATATCTTGGTGCCCCTAAATCACGGAGTAAGATTTTGAGCAGTGTTCACTTCTTAAATATGTGTTAACTGTCTGCCAAAACTTTACAAACTAATCAAATCATTGTAGACAACTGATTGAGCGGCCTTAATTAAAATCATTGAAAGATATTTAGCACTAAGTGAAAAATTAAAATACTAAGCTTTAGCCAAATCGTGACAGTAAGGAATTTATCAAATGCTACATCGACAAAGTGTCAATACAGATTACTCCCGTAGCAATGTGACATCTACTCACCCTCTTCACCATCCACACTGCACAGCGGACTAACGTCTATCAAGTTCTCCGCCGTACAGCCCACCCAAAGCTGCCGCTGGGCATTGTAGTTGGGCACACAACCGGGAACATCCCGTCGATTCCGCGTGGCCACGAAGCCCACGCTTGTATCGCTGCTGTTGACCTTTTCCAGGACCAACGCCTCCTGCTGCTGCTGCTGCTGCAGATGCTCCTGCGGATCCTTGGGTGCGTTGCGGCGACTGCGAACGGGCAGGCCTCGGGTATTGGCATGCCAGGAGCCGCGCTCAATGCGCTCCGCGTTTCGGAAACTCAACGAACTGTGTCTGTGACCATCGAAATAGATTAATAAAAGGCAGAGGTGGCAAGGCGCCACACAGAGAACATACCCTTTATGTCCGAAATTTCCAGAGTCAGCGCCCTCGTGGTGGTGATGTCCGTGGCCCAGATGCGATTTTCCGTTGTGATTGCGCTTGTGGCGCGTGGCCAGGTACGGCGGTCCGATGGCGCCACGTAGCGAGTAGATGCCCTCCATCGGACAAATGGCCAGGTCCGGATTGCTTGCTAAGGAACGACATGAGCAAACGTTTGAGAAGGCTCGCAGAGGCGGCGGCAGGCAAGTCAGTGCAACTTACCCAGCAAGGTAATGTAGGCCATCTTATTGATGTCAAAGTGATCCGGTGCACAGGCGTCCTCCAGGCGAATGGCAGGCTTGCCGGTCTGTATCTCGATGACGAACGTGTCCCGTCGGTAGAACATCATGCACATGAATCCCGATTGGCTACCGGCGGACAAGAGAGAGGGTGGACATTGAAATCGGAGGCTGGGTATTTTCAATTTGGGACCACTTACCACCCGGTGGTGTAGTGCACCACGGCCATCATTTCGGTCGGAGTCTGTTTATTTATTTGCTCGCACAGCGCACGTGTCTCCATATAGCCGTTGGGCTTAATAATGTGCACGGACCCGTCGCTGCAAAGTGGATGTTCGAGTTCGGGATCGGTTACGTTTTCGAATTTGGATGACAACTTGGCCGCAGGCCTGATTGCTACTCACTTGGAATGATAATTGTAGACGGCATTGCCCATGAGGGCATGCCAGTGGCGGGGTCCCTTGAACCAGGCCGGGAAGTCGCATCGCTCGGCGATGGGAGGTTTTCGCAGCGACATGATACGTGAGCCAACCTGTGGGCGGCAGTTGGTTGGATTAGCAACTGGGCGTGGTCTTTCAACACTCAAAACAATAGTGTTGCTTATAATGATCTCATTTCAATGTTAAAAGAAAGATTTCTAGCTCCCTAATAGGCCGCGAACAAAATTAAAAACATACATCAAAGGGTGTTGGTTTATAAAGAAACGCTTAGCGAAAAATTATGCTAAAAGCTATCCATGGCTATAAAAACTATGCGAACAAGTAAGTTTTTTTTCGAGTGCAGCTGGAGTAAAATGGCAGGAGAACAGGGTGTGGCACTTTCGGGGTGGGAGTGAGATCTGGACGGGGTGTGGAAAATGCTTACCTCGGCACTGTCTAAGCCATTGCAAGTGGCGTCGCCGGATTGGGCCAGCTTATATTCGGCATCCTTGGAGCTGAGCATACTGGGTCCGCCTGCAAAGGGTACAAGTGTACGGGTATTAGGGCCCAAACAAAAGTTCATCCTGTTTGCCCGGGGGCTGGATGGGAAGCCGCTTACCCATCAGCGAGGAGATTTTCTCGTAGACAAAGCAGCGATAGCGCTCCTCATTCGAAATGGCGTGATGGTGCGAGACGAGACCGACCAAGTAGCGTGAGTTGCCGTCCTTCCAGGTTGCCAGGCAAGTCAGCTCCTCGACTGCAGGAGCACCACCGAAAAGAAAGGAAGCAAGAAGGAAGGAAGGATGTTCGTCTTGAGCTCCGGCCAGGCACAGAAAGGCGATGAGTCATTGGCGCCTGCGGAGGAGGCGGTTCTTACCCGTACTCTCGGTTCCCTGGACATCGGGACAGGCCTGGAAGCTCAACAGGAGGCGGCTCTCCTCCGTGCAGCTCTCAATATTGGACACCGGCGACTTGCACTCCCCGTGCCCGCGATTGTACGTGAAGATGAAGGGCCCTGCGAAAGATTGTAGAGGGTTGTAGATCCCCCTTGGCAAAGTCCCTGAAGTGCCCCAAGTTCCTGGCGGGGCTTGGGTGGCCTACTCACCCTTGAGCGGACACTTGACCGGCTCGGCGCTCTCCCGGAACAGCGAGTAAAGCAGGGCATCGCCCGGAATCTGGTCGCAGAGATTCTGTAAAGTCTCACGGCCCTTGCAAAAGTCTGGGGGACATGATTATTTTAAAAGCACAAATAAAAATTCAATTAATGCAAATCGCAAATTAGATGGTCGTTGAACACAGAACACACAGAAGTAGGAAAAAATAGTAGTAGTAGTAGTTATAGAGTGGTGGTGGTAGTAGTAGCAGTATTAGTAGTAGAAAGCAGTAAGGTTTTTAGTGGGAGCAGAGTTGGTAAGTAGTAAACTGTACTAAGTAATAGCAAAACATTAAGGTAAGGGCAGGGTTGTTGAAAGGAAGTCAAGTCTACAAAGGGCTAGGGATGTGAAAATTATGTTTTATATATATATTTATTTTTTGGTTTTGATTTTTTTTTTCAACTTTTTGTTTAGTGCCGCACTGGAAGCTGCCCTGCTGCTGGGCTGTTGGGATGTTGGACTCTTGGGACGTTGGGATGTTGGGATTTCTCATGCGGGGCCATCGCCAAGCATGCCATTTAAATTGCACAGAAATTTGTTTAATTAAGTGGCCGCTGATGCTGATGGTCCGGGAGAAAATTGCGCAAATAAATGACGAAATGGAGCTCTAAATCAGCAAAAATGTCGCAAGTCGAGCGTTGCGAGTTGCGAGCTGCTTTGGCTGTTTGGAAAGGCAAAGGCAAAGGCAACTTGCCACCGCGGTCATGCGCCCAGCTTGGAGCTTCCAGTGCGGCACCGAGTGGAGAAACAACAACAATTTCTGTGGAAATGTGTAAAAAGCAGCGGTAAGTACAATACATAAGTAAGATAAGTATGTAAGTTCCAGAAAAATACAACAAAAATATATAGGAGACAACAAAGAAAGAGGCAAACAAACCAAAGGCGGTAAGGAACAACAAACCAAAGACTTATGACGTT
Source organism: Drosophila yakuba (assembly GCF_016746365.2). Lineage (NCBI taxonomy): Eukaryota > Metazoa > Arthropoda > Insecta > Diptera > Drosophilidae > Drosophila > Drosophila yakuba. The sequence goes on from NC_052530.2 coordinate 7,837,370, forward strand.
CACAGAAATAACTTAAAGACAAGAGTTTTTCATTTTCAGCGGCTGTGGAACTTCCTTGGGCTGTGAAACTGCACTGCCCAACTTTTGTATTGTAAACTCAACTGAAGGGCACGACACGTTCAAAAAAATAACCGAAAAGCAAAAACACACACTTGGTTCATCTTGTTCTTCCGGCTTTCAAACCAAAAGCACGGGATCTGGATGGGTTTTGGATTGGGATTGAGATTGGGATGGGGATTGGAATTGGAATTGGGTAGGGGAAGGTGGAGCTGGGCGGGGAAACAGAAATTCAGGTCGTAAAATAATGTTAGTGCCTGGTAAGGCCGTATATAAGGTAGTTGTTGCTAGAGCAAGCATAACATTTGAATCAACTAAATAATAATAACAAACATTTACTCATGATGAATAAATTGGGTAATCGGTGGTTTATGGTTTCTTTGATGGCAAACGCGAGAGATATATGTGGCATATATATGCTCTTGTGGTAAAGGGTCCTCTCTTTTTTCGTTTTCTTTTTACTGGTAAGAGTTGTTGAGTTGTGGGTGTAAAGTTAATTGTAACTAAAATCCGTTTCGTGTAAGTATACACCAACAGATACAGATACAGATATGGGCATAATATATACATAAACACATTCAGGCATTGTTCTCAACAGTACAAAATGTTTACATCTAAAAAGACACACAACAAACGGGTTTTGTATTCGTATTTGGTTTTTATTCAACTTTTCTTTCAGCAAATTGAAATGTTTCAGTTGGTTTCTTTAGCATTACACAGGCTACGGCAAGGAACTTAAAAACAGGCACACGCATAGTCGCAAATAGAGTAAAATAATTATGGAAAAAGTACCAATTACGTATGTATGTAATATGTGTGGTGTATAGAGCCAGAATATGCAGGATACACTCGGGTGTAATCGACTGAATTGGAGAGATGGATGGATGGGATTTCAGGTTTGCTGGTTTTCAGGACCGGCCTTGTGGCGTTTTTGAGTAATGATTGTAATTAAGTAGCAACTACACTTTATGAGTTATACAAGGCACAAAAGAAAGGTGTAGAGTGGGTGTGGCATTGTATGGGTGTCGTGTGTCATGTTTTATGTGTGTGTGAGAGTGGGTGTGGGCATCGGATGTTATTCATATTCATTTTTTTGGAGGTATAGTACGTGTGTGTGTGTGTGTATGTGTGCGTGTAATGTTCAAATACTACGGAAAAGCGTTTGTAGCATATATATGGGAGTATATCATGACAAGGCAAAAAACGACATCACAGACATGGAAAAACGTAAGAAAAAAATGTAAAATAAATTATAATACTTTTGCAGTTGGTTTTCGGTATTCTCTTTACGATTTTTGGTCTTTTTTTTTAGATTTTTTGTTTTTGTATAGCGGTCAGACGGACCGTTAAGCGCAGAGTTACATATATTAGATAGCCGGGCTAAATTGCAGTATACAGCAGAGTATAGTGGCCCAAAAACATTCTAACGCACACACACGCACAACACGAACAACAATGATAAACGAGAAGAGACACACACAGCTAGGAGTAGGAACAACAAAGGATTGAACCAACCAACGAACTAACGAACGAACAAACGACACAATTGTAACTTATGAGTAACCGAGAGCAGAAATTGTTGAGTTTCATGTTAAAATTACATTAATTAAATTACACACATGTATGTACAGAACGTAGGGAGTACCGACTGCACTGAACTGAACTGAACCGAACTGAACAGAACAAAACCGAGCTGAATGGAAACTAATTAAACAACAACAAAGCAACTGAGGAAACCAAAAAATCGAAACAACCAAAGCTGGGAACTGAAAAGGACACAAACACGGACACACAGAAAGGAAAGAACAACACAGAATGGTGAACCCATAGAGCAAATAGTAGTACGAATAGTAGTAGTAGTAGTAGGGTAGTAGTAAGGTAAAGTAGTAGTAGGTTGTTAGGTTAGGTAGAATGTAGTAAGAAGAAAGTACAATAAGTAATTGATAAATGAGACAATTATACTAGCGGTCACCGGGCAGCCCATCCCAACATTTCATCATCATATCATCATACAAAGATGTACTCGATATATGTATATTCGTGGCTAGATACATATCACTTTGCTGTGCTTCGTTATCTTTCTTCTTCTCATTTTTTCTCAGAGGCATGTGCAAAGGAGCACAAAATTTAGCTGAAATCCTTTCTTGTTGAAATCCACAAAATTGAATTAGAAAACAAAGTATGACAGAGAGTAGGTAAAGTAATGAGCTTTCTATACAGATGTGTCTCGAAATCGCTTTCGTAGGCTCTATGGAAACCAGTGAATTTTCCTGTTTTAATCCTTTTTTTTTATTAAAGCGAAAACAGAACTCAAAAGCGGGAGTTGTGAGGGATTGTGGTGGATTTTTCGGGTGCGGTCGGGTGCATTTTGGGGATCGGACAACTGAAGGAAACTTAACAAACCGGTAAACGAAATTCGAAAGGCATTCTTTTTGAAATGGAATGGGCATTTGGGTTGTACGATTTCCAAGAGCTTGGCAGACTCGATCTGATTAGATTAAAAAAAAAAAAACAAGGCAAGAATTATTTCCAAAAACATTATTAGGCATAATAAGGAGATTTACAAACCGTTCGCTCGGATCACAATCAAATTAGAAGCTTAGAGAGAAAACATTGGTGAACTTAGAGGTATGGAGTTATATTACAAGTGTGTTTATGTACATCTCTTCATGCACCGCTACCAATCTTGGAAATCCTACATTCAACTTCGTCGCACGCCGAAGCTCCAGATTTGGGTTAATCTTCTTTTGTTTTACTTTAACTCGCTTATGGTTTTACTGTACAAAGTTGATGATGATTTTTGTTAGCAGTGGATTAATATAAACATTAATAATCATAATCATTTACAAATACAAAGAGTTATATATAATATTCAAAAAACAAAAACAAAGCGTCTCAATTGGTGACAACGAACAGTATCTCAAAAGTAACTGAAAATCAAATCAATCAGTAGTAAATATGTATGTAAGTATGTATGTACCAACAAACAAACACAATTAAATATCTGTACAAGAGAATATATGGAATTTGGACCTTTATTTACAGCGTTGTGTGTAATTGTTATTGTTATTGTCATTGTTCATATTCACATTTCTACGACTGTCGTTTGCGGTGAGGTTATCGCCTCTTGTTCGGCTTCTACTTCTGCTTCTAAATCAGATTATCATTCCGATTCGAATTCTGCCTCTGCTGATGATGACTATTTTACGTGGCTACGCGAATTTATTGTTTGCAGTTCTGTCGAATTTGGCTTTAATGCACGAGGCTAGTTTATGGTATGCAGCCCTCCTCTACACTCCCCAATTTCCCAAAATATTCGGCAAGGGACCACGGAGGCTAGACACGCAAAGATAAGTGAGCCGGGCATAAAAATAATAAATAAGTATCAACAAAACACAAAACACAGAACCTAACCGTAGCCGTAACCGTAACAGTAACAAAACAAGGCATACAAATTAAGACGAATGGGGTTTATGGCACGAATTTTATGCGCATACAATACTAGGTACAAATAGACGTGTATCCACCAAATTGACAATGGAACCGAACCGTGGCGGATGGCAAATAACCGGGCCAAAGCGGCACCGACCAGGATGGTCTGGATGGTAAGGGGACCACGAGGAGCCCGAGTGGAGCGACAACAAATTAATAGAACAATCGGGCACACCGACGACAGCGAAACGGGCAAAAATGAATGAGCACATAAAATATTGCATAAATAAATGAAATGAATTGAAATGAAAATGGCAATGTGAATATATACGCATGTGTGGGTCATGGCTGTGTGTGTGTGTCCATGCCGGGAACCGACAAAAACAACAATTGGCAACACGGTGTGTGTTTGGCCAGGAGCGTTGAGAGATTTTCTTTTTCCCCCACTCCCCCTTTCATGTTGGGGGCCAGGACCCGGGGAAAACACTCGAAATTGGTTGACACCCCGGGCGCCTGACGCCACTGAATCGCCCCGAAATCGGAATCCGGAATCCGGCTCTGTTCCCGGGTGTCCCTAGGTAAATAAGTTTTTATGCTCGGTATTCGGTATTCGCGCTTTATATGTATATATACATACATATGTATATATGTGGCGAAAACTGTACCAACTCACGCAGGGCCCCAGAAAAAAGGCGGAACACGAAGGAAAAGTGGGCACATGAAAATGCCAAAAACTATATAAAATAAAATAAAATAAAACTCGGTGTCGGACTAAGATCGGGGTTGAGTTGGGTTGCCTGCTCCTCCTGGCCACACTAACAAATTACCCAGTCAACGTCCAGGTGAAAATCCCCACACCCACAACCCCACGCACACCCACACACCCACTTGCACACACATCCACCCCCAAACGGAATGGCAATGCCCTGTTACGTATGCGTGTTGTTATTGTTGATGGCTTTGCCTCCCCACGTTTGCTTTTTTACTTTTGTCGAAGCGGGCACAAAAGGCATGGCAAACATTTTTACCGACATTTGATTAAATTTAAATATTCTTGCACCGAAATTGGCGAAAGCATGTCCTGTTATGTTGTAACACCAAATAACATAATACAAATTATGAGGGCCCAAGGAATGCGAGTCTGCGCTGAACGCCCAAAAAGATAAACTCATAATAAAACGCCCAAAAGAAACTGGCGGCGGATGCGGCGAAAAGAGATGATTGTTGAATATTTTGGCGGAAAAAATGTGAAAACGAAAACTCAAGTAGAGGGCCACCTCCTCACAGCGCCGAGTGCTCGGATGCCGTAGTTTTGCTTAATTATTTTAATTATTTTCATATCCGCCTACGCTTCTGTGCTGCAATTAAAACGCTGCGGCCTGGCCTTCATTGAGTGCCCATCACCCCGGCCTAGGCTTCATTTTTTATTCCCAGGGTTTTTCCGCTTTTTGCAGGCGGAGTGGAGGAGGAGGCAGGGGGAGTGCAGGTGGAATTGGAAAAAGAGGCAGGTGGGTGGGTGGTAAATTGGTATGCAAATGCTGCCTGGCAGCTCGTCACCAGCTACACAAAATGTCTGACTAAAAGCGCTCGCAAAAAAGCGGTAAACATAATTAAGGGGGGCAGTGGAGATTGGGGAAGATTGGGTGGCGGGTTGCAGGGGGTTGCAGGGGCGTGCGGGTCGAGTGGCTAGTGATACTCATACTATCGTGTGTAGTTTGTACTCGAAAATGCAATTTAAATGGCAGTTAGCAAACGCCCCGAAGTATGCAATTGCTTTTGATGGCTCGCATTGGATTATCATTGATGCCAATGAATCGAAGGATTCAGGAGTCGGGCAGCAGACTTGTTCATTTGATTGGCAGCTCGCTTAAACGCACTTTGCCTCTCTGGCACACCCACGGTCGAAATAATAGGGCTACCGCCTTGACATGGATTTGTTTTTAATTATGTTTGTTTTTCTTCTGGGACGGCAATCTATGAGTACATTCAATTGATATTTAAATGAAAGACACTTCAAGTTATTAAATAATTTAAGCTTAACTAGGCTTCAACATTTAATGCATATACCTCCTCAAACAAAGCCCTATGCGAAGCTATTATTTCGACCGAGAGTGTAGATTCGCCGGTGTGTGCGTGGGAGTGAGGAATAGCTTCCATATACTTTGATGCCCGACACGAGTGAAAACGACACTACATTAGCCTTATAGCAATTAACAAGGCTTTTCCCTCCTAATCCCGTATGTACAAGTTTTCAGTAATTGAAACTGTCGACTGTCTAAGCCCAATTACAGTCTGCCAAGCCAGATGCAGATACATTGTTTCCATGTGTGTGCCATAAAAATGACTGAAACTGTCGTAATTGAAAGCAACTTTATTATGCCGTTGCTGAAAGTCTCAATTTAAAGGCCTTAAACTAGCAAAATGCATGAGGATGAGTCCTTGCTGTGTTTTCAGTTTTAAGTTTTCAGTTTTCCGTTCTCAGTACTCAGTTTGCCGAAGGGCTTGCTCTTTTATCCAAAGCTGAAATTTAATCTCGTGTTTGTGTGCGCGCTTGTGTGACAATCTAAACAAATAATGATTTAATAAAGCACAGCACACAGGCACACACGCACGCAATTCCATTGTACTATTGATACCATTGTTTTACGGTCTGCTAATCAAAACCAACTTGACCCCGCCCCCTCAATCGAGTGGACGGGTGGCGGGCGGGCGGTGGGATCCCCTGAATTATAAATGAGACCTAAAACTCTCGTTTAATATTTAAACAAAATCAAATCAAGGAAAAAAGGAAGGCAGGCAGCCAAGACTGCCAGTCAGGCAGTCAAACAGTCAAACAGTCAGACAGTCATTCAGTCGGACTACTGGAGCTCCAGCTCGGAAATATCAAGTGGAAAATATCAAAATGTGGGGGGTGGCGATGGGCGGCTTGGTGGCGATGGGCGTGGCGCTGGGTGGGCGTTTTTCAAATGCGAAGCCAACTGTCTGACTGCGCTCTGCTCTGGGCCAAGAGCTCGCCACTTAAACTAATTTGATTTCTATTGAGGCAAACAAATAATAAATAATGAATTTACATTTCTATGCGTGTCCGGGTGGATTGCGGCGTTGCCATGACGGATCTGGATCTGAAGCTGAATCTCGTTTTGAGTTTGAATCTGCATCTGGATCCGGCTAAGGGAGAGGTTAAGTGAGCATGTAAGAAGGTCGAGCGGCGGCGGTGCAACCTGCATTATGTGCCAATGAGATACTTTTATGCCCTCTCTATTTTCTATTTTCCCCGGTAATTAGGTGCACTAGAACTCGCTACCTGGTTTAGAACCAAGGGAATTACAGCAACTAACAACGAGTTATGGATGCGAATAAAATGTTTGCAGCTGGTCGGATGGATGGATGGAAGTATTCAGATGGATACTTTTGGCATGGGTAATTGCTGCGAGTACTCCGAATCCCGTCGGAATGAAGTGAAAACACTTTGACACTCGGTGTCAAGTTTCCAATTTCCATTTTAGACCTATAAATAAATCATGGGCGGGCGAGTAAAGTTAAGAAAGTGGGTTGTGAATGTGATGCCAGATAAAGCGAAAAAAATAGGATAAACAAACTTAGGCAATAATTCTTCGACAGCTCGCCAAAGTACTGGAACTTATTGGAAATTCAATACGCTCAACCGTCAGAGAATTGAATGAGTTTGTTTTTGGGAAACTGGTTCAAGACTTCAATACTCCGTATTGGTTCTGTAGGATCGTCGTATTCGTGTTCGTATTCGTGTCCGGTGTGCTGGTCTTGGGTCTTTGGTCTTTGTCATGATTGGAGGTGAGATTTATTTACAGATGAGTAGATGAGTCGCATCTCTGGGTCGCAACTAAATACAACTTTGTTTTGTAAATACAGATGTGTGGGTGCTCATTTGGGGTTCGGATTGCTTTGTTTGCTATACAGAACTATACAGAACGAACTGTACAAAAACTTAGCTGCGGCTGGTAAAAATGTACAAAACTTTAAATATGCAAATTTCAAAACCAAAATCCAATCAAATTTCTCGTGTGTGTGCACACCTCAGTTTGTTATTATTCATCTCTCGATATTTGAATCAAATACACACTGGCACGGCACACTCTCTTGCACACGTGTTTTAACTTTGAATTGCTCCAAATTGATTTGTAGTTGTAGTTTTGGCTTGGGTTTTAGTTTCGGTTTTGGTTTTATTTTTGGTTTAGGTTTTCGAGAGATCTGTTATTGGAGTGGTTTGAAATGTTGAAGTAAGAAAAATATACATATCATATAAATATTGAATAGAGTTTGCAAATATATATGGGTATATATTTAGGTATATGTTTGGTAATAAAAAATGGTTATGGAACAAACAAGTTCATTTTTCAGTCTCATGTTTCGTATTTGTTTTTACTTTTATATATTTACAACATTTTTTCGCTTGTATTTGGGAATTATTTACAGTAAGTTGGAACTAAAAGAGCACAAACCGAAAATATAAACTGAACGGAAAAGAGAGAAACAAAGGTTCTTAACTAAAACTGGTTATAGTTTCCTGCTTTGCTTTTTCCCTGCTTTTGATTAGAATGGGGTTCTGCCTTTTGGTTCCGATTCAATTGGATTCAATACTGCCGCACTGCTTTCTTTTGTCTAGGTAGTTTTCGTATTTTGAATCTACTGAGTGAAGTAGAGTAAGCCTAGTCGTTGTCTTGGGTCTCGGCTTCAGGTTCTGGTTCTGGTTCTGCTTTTGATACTGGATCGGATTCAGTTTCAGTTTCAGTTTGGCTTTAATTGGTTGCTCTGTTGGGAGGGGTTAATCTGCTAATCCGCTAATACGCTTGCAAATCGCAACTAAGTAGCTTAATTGGATTGACACTAACATTGGGTATTGGTTAATATTTATAGTGGTAGCTTTCGGGATAAATTGCAACGTGTGTATGCTGAGGAAAATATACAATTGATTTTGGTTTTGTTATCGGTTTTCTAGGTGGTTATATATATATTTTTGTGGTTAGATATGTACTTCTTGTTGATTGATACATTGAGTGGTTATTCGTTGTTGATTGATTGCTTGATTAAAGTGAGGTGAGTTCGAGATTTACAGAGAGAGAGGTAGAGAGAGGACCCTTGCCATGACAAAAGTAAACAAAGTTGAGTTATTTTTATTCATTTGGTATGCAGAGTAATTGTTGTTTGAGACTATTTACAAGTTTGGTTTGGTTTGGTTTTTTTTTTTGGTTTTGTTTTGTATAAGTAACAAAAAGTTGCATTAAAACTCATACGAGAACTGAAACCAAAACTAAAGTAAATTCGAACGAAAGAAAAAGAAACTCATCGGAAATACCGAAATGATTATTAAAAATCCTGCGTTTGTTTTGTGTGTGTTTTTAAACAGTAAAAAAAAAATTGAGAACGTGTTTTCATATTTTCGATTTTTGTTTTTGGTTGCTTTTCAGTTGGTCTTTGGAGAGAACGAAAAACTTTTGTATTCTCGTTTTGAGTGAAATGAAAATAGCGCTTAAATGATAAGGTTAGGTTAGTCATGTTGGTTAACTAAGGGAGCATTTCGAAATATCGAAATATGTAATAATAGGTTAAATGATAACAGATAACTGGTATTTTGAGATAGCGAGTTAGGAGATAGAGTCTTTGTATTTCATTTAGTATGCTTGCTTTGCTTATAACTTATTTTAGAGAGAGAGATAGAGATATATAGAAAAATATAAAGTTAATGCTTACAATCATTCATATCGTCATTGGATCTCATTATGTACTGATCCGATGAAGATAGTCTTGAATGCCCGTTCGTATTGGGATGAGCTCCCCCCCTATGATCACTTTGTTTATTAGAGCTACGCATCGCCAGTGCAGATGGGTTCGACTGATGCATATACATACTATCACCTTCGCACTCACTTTCTTTATATTGGAGCACATTTTTATGCTTCTCATAGATAACCAGGCAACGATGACATCCTTTCCTAAAAGAGTTTTTGGTTGCAACGAAAAGTTTTGTATTCGGTATCGGTAGTTGGTATATATGGTTCATTGTTTAACGTATATTCTATATTCTATATGGTATATTGTATATTGTAGATTGTATTTTGTTTTGTATTCAGTAAATGGTATTGCTTGTGTATATGCTATTATGGGTGTGAAGTTTAAAATACTCAAGTTATTGTTTCTCGTATCTTGGGTATTAGTATTAGTATTGGTATTAGTATTTCTTTGGTTCGGTACTCGGTGGTGCGGGATGTGTTGGCTTGTTTTCGGGTTCTTGGCGCAATCGACAAATAAAGTGGTAGGTAACTAGGGCTAAGACTTTGACCGGAAAGTCGCTCCGTGAGTGTGTGTGAATGGAAGGTATCGGATATGAAGGTTCTTATGTTTGGGCATACACTGTGTGCAAAACAAGGATAGACACACTGATGGTGTCACAGCGATCCCCTCTACCTACATTCGAATGTTGTTTTATTTTCTGTCGCCAAACTGGTACAACACAAATATGTTATGATCCCGGAAGTGAGTCCCAAAGTCGAAACTAGAACAGCCCTTTCTGTATTTTAAAGAAGTTACATCTATCTTGATTTGTTTCGACTTCGCTCACTCCATTGTTGGTTTCAATCGACTGAATAGCGATTACTAAGTTGCTGTTATATTTCGATAAGTAATGAAATGATCATCGAAAGGAACTCAAAGGACGTACACTGAATAACGCAAGAAACTCACAAAATATGTGTTGTTGAAAAGTGATGTAAAAATATTCTGAATACATATTTATTCGTACTGATAATCAGATAACGTATCAAAATAAAAAGTTTCATCTTGGTTTTGTTTGATTCTTGATTGTGGTAGGGCTGAGTGTAGGGGTTTTGTTGGATTCCTAGTTCGTAAAATACAGTAAATGGGGCTCGGTTTGGTTTTATGTTTACGATATTTATTGGTATACGACAAAAACTTGTACAGAGCAAAATGAACGGAATGGAGAGCCAGAGGAGAGGGCGTGGCAAAAATGAATTAAATATGAATATAACCCCTGCCCTCGCCTCCAGCAGCACAGCAAAAAGGCCAATACTATTTAAAGAGTAAAAGTAAGGCAGCGTAAAAATCAAAAAACATTTTCACATTTCAGCTACAACGGAAAAACTTAGCTTAAAGGTAAGATTATTCATATGTTTATTAAGTATTCATAAGCATAAACATGGCAAAACAGAAAATTCAAAATAAACTCCACTTGGGAAACTTAATGTTTTGCATTTTCTTTGTTTTTACTTTTTTGGTACTTCTGATTTTTTCTCCATTAAGGAAGTAGCTTAAAAGGGTTTTAATTGTCTTTCACATTGCTCTTTACGGCTAAAAAACATTCGTACGAAAGAAAACAAAAGAGGAATTCCAGACCAAAGCGAAAGGAATGGCATGGAAATTCGCAGGACAAAAAGCAATTTTCCTTAAATGTCTTTGGTTTTCGTTTCGTATCGTTTAAATAAAAAGGCATCGAAAAACGGGCAGCTACAAAAAGAGCTGCTAAGTAGGAGAAATGCTTGAGTAACACAGATACAAATACAGAGTAGTCAAAAGGCAGTTCTCTAAATTAAAAACACAATACGGGGGCACGTAAAAAATTTTGATTTAGTTTTTAGCTTGCTCAGTAGCATTTACAACACGAGTGGGTACACAAACACAGGCACGGATCGGATCTCTATATCTATCGGGCGCTGGCGATATACATATGTATGCACGTATGGGGAGACTCTGAGAATTGGGGGGTTTCGGGTGGTTTTTGTCTTGGTACATGACTGCCTCTTGTCAAACATCCGAATTACGAGCAGCGCGCTGCCTCCAAGAAAGTGCCCTGCACACGGAGCAGATGGAGTGCGGATGGATTGCGGAGGACATGGTGCGGCATCGTGTGGCATGGTGCTCCATGGTGTGCAGACAAACTCGGCTCGACTCAAACCCGTTTCAAAGGCAAAAGTTAAGAGCAGCAGCTGGCAAGCAGCGGCAGCGGCAACATCAACAACAGCGGCAACGACAACGTTAGCGATAACGTTGACGACAGGTTTCCCTGCGACAGTGTGTGTGAGGAGGTACACTGAGGAAAAGTACTGCGAATTATGTTCTTCCTATTCCTGGGATAAATACGAATGTGTCTTTTAGTATTCAATGAGAACACGCAATACAGTGTAAAAATGTGTATCGATAAAATTTATCCTTGCACTATTCATAATAGCGAAATGGCGGATACAAATAATTATCTTATAGGTGAATTTTAGTTAAAATAATATTTCAAACAACTATAACTGTATTAAGTGGTGGCAATACTATACAGGCGCCTGAAATAATCAATTTCAAGTTCAGTATTATAGATGCTCCTACTGAACTGACGTTTTCTCTCGGTGCACCTCAGTTTAAGACGCCTCCTTGCCGCTGTCAATGCCGATGTCGCTCACCCCTTACTGTTGTCTTTGGCCGGCACTCCACTCACTACACTCACTCCACTCACTCCGATGTGCTGACTGGCTTCTTTTTAATGACGTTAGTTCGGTATTTTCCCACCCGTGCGGAGGGTCCTCAGCCTTACCTTAACACATTTTACCGAGCGCACACACCTTCGCCGTCAGAAATGAAAACTTATTCAATTATAGGCGCTCCTCGACAAAGGGACCAACACAAAAAACACATATGGGCAAATGTACATATGTGGGGGAAAGTAAACCAGAACATCTCGTTTTCCTCGGCCTGTGCCAAAAATCAGAATATTCCCTATATTTCGCCAGCCAATGGACCGAGTATCGGGTTGAGATGTTAGCGTATTGTTAGCGGGGCGAAGCGGGACGCCAAAGGCCCCCGAGGGGGGGATTTTGGATTATCCCGGACGGAGAATTGGTACTTACTCGTCGACAATCAGATATTTGTTACCATCGGAGGCCGCACACCTGCCGCGATAGCTGAACTGGGAGCCCTTGATGTGTATAGATTGCTGATAGCCGGACAGGAACCAGGAGCCCTCCCATCTTGCCGGAAATGTGCAATTTGTGGGCGCTGCAAGCCAAAATAACAGTAATAATTTATTAATAAACGACTTAACCATTAATGCATAAAGATATTATATTCCAATTGCCTCCCCGTGGACTGCAGCTATGTATAGTACATACAAATGTACGTACATATATGGTCGGATGGTTGATGTGGCCTCAATTGCGTTCATTGTTCATTTAAGAGCCGTATAAAAGAGCAACCGCAATCTTTCCCACTGAAGTGCGTTTGCAGGCATATTTATTTACGAGTCACCATACAAAAGGCACTTGCTTATTGATAAATTTAGAATATTCGCTTGGCCACTTTCTTCGACTGCTACTGCTCTTCTAATTGTATTGTCAAGTTTCGGGTGCCAAGATTTGTGGCTTTTTAATTTGTAAATTGTTTCAATTATTATTATGATTGTATTTAAGTGCGTGCGCATAAGGGCCTCAAATTTACGACCCGCTGCCAGGAGTGCGATATTCGGATACTTGGGAACTCGGTAAGGGTAGGGTATTTGGGCGTTTTAGGGGTGGCCAGGCGCATAAATAAGTTGAACAAGCGAGGCAACCAAAAACAGCTCGTAATAATAATAATGTCACACACAGATACGCACACATACACTCGCACAATGGCAGCAAAACTACCGAAATGGCAATTGTGAATATTAAAAAAAAAAAAGGAACTGAACTGAACGGTAGAGAGAAATGGGAAAGGCGAAGCCAAAGTATAGAGAAAGAAACGTTAACGGAAAGTTAGCTAACGGCATGCCGCACTCGCACACTCAGAAAATAAGTACTATATCCCATACAATGGGTATAGACCCGCACACGGATACATATAGAAAATGGTAAAACCACCCTCTGAGCCACACATATAGCTTAATGTTTGGGCACGATTGGCAGCGGCAGCAGAGGCAGGGAGCTGCAAGTTGGGATAAGGGTGGTGGCCAGGACAGAGAACGGGAACAAGAACAGGAGCGGAGATGGTGGCAATGGCGGTAGCGGAGATGAAGATGGAGAGGCCAGTCCTGATGCCGATGGGCGGGCGGTGGGTAAGGAGCACTCGGAACTGGCAAGTCGCAGATGGAGATGGAGATGGAGGACGGTCCGAGTTCGGGCTACGCATTCAAATACAGAAAACCCGCAAGGAGAGACGAATGTGCGCACCCGAGCCAGAAACAGAAACAGAAACACAACCCAAGGCACAGAGTCGATGTGCAGACAAAACAATTCACACTAAAGAATCCTTGAGTCGAAATTTTATACCATCTATTTGCCTAGGATTCTAATAAGAAAGATCCTCGGATTGCGATTGTTCCAACTGGATCCAACTATTTGAAATTTATTCAAATTTGAATGACCAATTGATTTAACTTGCAATTTTTCATCCAGCATTGATTTATTTTATTAATTTTTCCCATCCTTGTCAAGGCATTTATTAATAAAAGAATAAATCAATCATCATTGAATGTGAAAGTATGCACATTTGCCATAAGTCCATTTCTTTCAGTGCAGTAACAGCAAGAACTACAGCGACAGGGCAACACGGTGCCACACTCACACTCGCAGTCCGTACTCACAGCGATACACATTTTATTTTATTATTCCTTTCCTTTCTTTTATTCTACTTGTTCCTTGTTGATTCCACTTTTTCAGCTTTTCTGTTTTTTGTTTTTACATTTGCGGCAAACAAAAGGTACTCATGCGCAGGATCAGCGCAGCCCTCTGAACTCTGAGCCCCAACTGAGCCGCTGCTCAGAGCTCTGACTAAAGTCGAACGAACATATATATCTGGCTATAGCCAGAGCTATACACTTACACAATATATGCGTGTGTGTGTGTGCTGTCCAATGACTTGTGCTTTTTACGGGCCGCACTCGCATTCGCCTGGCTGTCATAATGCGGCCCATACGCACAGCGGGCGGCCTGTTGTGCAAAAAGTGTAGCATACTTTGCCGGGCAGCCACCGCCCCGAACGAAAGTCTGGAGTCAGGGGCTCCGGAACCGGGAGCGAACCCGGAACGTGGTCCCGAAAACCCAAAAATACGAAACCCGAAGCCCGAAAACCACCCCCCGCCGACGAATAATTGTTTCGCCAATTTCAAGTACCGTGAATAATTTTCCAACATGATTCAATACTTTTGCCTGAGTGCCGCAGCGAGCAGGGCATTGTTGCTGGCGTAGCACAAGCGTCGCACGTTGCCCTTCGTCCTTAATTCGCTACCCCTGAAAAATATGCTGCAGGACAAGCTTAAGTAAATACAAGCTGAAAGCAATAATACGACATAGACCACGACCGACTGACAGACAAGCGTACAAATGCGTATAGACAGTTGAAATGACGGACGCGAAAAGCGGGCACGGGGCTTTTCAGATATATTTTCGGTGTGTTTTTCGTTTGGATTAGAGTGGCTCAGCAAGCATACAGATGGTATGATGGTGGGAGGAATGACGAAGCTTAGGCAACGGCAAAGCGAAATGGGGGAAGCACGAAATAAAGTAAAATACATATGCTCAAAGAGTTGCTCCTCACAATGGATCCCCATAAACCGACAGTAATCAGGTGCATTAATCAAAATAAATCTCGGGGATCTGCGACATCTGCGAGAAAGAAGGTAACTGAGGCGACTTTTCAGACACATATACATATGTATATGTACATGTGCTAAACAAGATGTAGGAACTTAGAAAAGCGTTACGGAACCACAATCTTTCAGTGGCAGTGACTATCCTTAAAATTTAATTTGATTTGCTTGGGATAAAAGGGTGTATGGTGTTGATTTTACAATATACATATATGTATTCATTCCATTTCAACTGTCTTATGTTTTCGAATGTCTACAATTGCTAAAACGGCGGTTGTTTTACATCTGGTACCTTTTGATGTAATAATTCCGAATCAAGAGCACACTTCCAAATGATTGAAATTATAGGTCATTATTCTTCTCTAGTATTCAATTAAGATTGACAGCGGGAATATTTAACACGATATTAATTATGCACTACTCCGTCATTTGTGGTTCCTGTTATGACAAGCAATTTCCTATCGCAGCAACGTGCACTTATCTTATGCACGATGATCTATAATGACAACTTCAATGCGCTAACAACTCCTTAACCCAATTATGTGGCCCACACTTATGGGTGTGCGCACTTTGAAGAGCTCGTTCGTTAGGCGCTTGGGAAGAAGTAGTCGGTGGGATAGACCAGCTGGGAGCCCATTCAAGGGAGCCCGGCATATTACTGGACCACCCCTATTGAATGGCAGTACGCACCCCTAGCGAACAGACAAACACTTATTCCAGCTCGGCTATGTCGAGCTCAAAGAGCATGACGCCTGCGAGACTCATTTGCGTTTTGGGCCGGGTTCTGGATGTTGGACTTTCGCTATGCAGAGGGACAGCTGTGATGGCGGATTTCGAGGAGGTGGCGGGTGCGGCGGGGGAGGTGGAGGCTTAGGGGCGGGGCAACCAAAATGCTTTTGTCTAACTTGAGTGAATTATGGTCAGCGGTCGGTCGGTGGTCGTTGGTCGGCGGTTGCTGGCTGTTTGTTTCGGGCAATTTCCGTACAATTTGCCATTGCATGTTGCTGTTGCCGGAGCGGCTGTTGCTTGTTGTTTTCATCGTTTTTCTGCTCTGTTCTGTTCTGTGCTGGTTTTGTTGTTTATGCTGTTGTTTTTGTTTTTCTGGGTGAATTCGTTCACGGAGAAACAGTTGAAACGCATTATACCAACGCAAACGCAGATCTGCGGTCACAAACTACTTATGGATTCAATTGAGCATGACCAAAAGAGGGGGTGGCCCTGGGTGTGGATGGGGCAACTCGATTGGCAGAAGGGGAGAGGGGGATGAGCCGCCAGCTGTCGCTCTGTTGCGAGTACAAATTATGCCACAAAAATTAAATGAAATTGGGGTTGGGGGAAGGATACTGGGGATGCTGGAGCTGACATTCTGGGTCCCAAAGTTGCTGCGGCACTTTCTTGGCGCTCCAAGTGAAATTATAAATTCTTATCATAGCGCTACTTATCGACGGGGGCTCGCTACTCACCATCTTGCCGACCGCCCCAGCCGCTGACGGACGTGGCCAGGAGCAGCATTAGCAGCGGTCCCAGCCAACTTTTTGTCGACGTCATGGCGCAGTTCCTGCTCCTGCTCCTTGCTTTCGTTGTCGTCCCCGCTGGGTAGCTGGATTCGTGGATGTGGGTGTGGGTGCGGATGAGTATGGGGTCGTTGTTTCCGTTGCCGGGCAGCAGATGCTGCCACAAGAACATCAGCCACGTAATGCCGGAAAGTTCCGCGGTCTCGCCCCGCCGATCCAGACTAATATCACCGTTATAGTTAAAGCACCTACATTCATCATTCTCATTCCCATTCTCATTCTCTTCATCATGCGGCAATGCTGCACCAGTTGTGCCCCTTGCCGTTGTTTTTGTCGTTGTTTGCGAATTGTGAGCGGCTGTCGTAGCCACCGCTCCTGCTCCCGATGCTTCATCTATTGTTGCTGGTCTAGTGCTGGCGTTGGTGCTGTTGCTGGTGCTTATGCCTGTGCTGATTGGATTTACCTGGGCCAGCGACGCCGCAGACGCATGACTTGGTCCTTCGCGCCGCATTCGCTCACGTCGCCAGCATCGCTTGCCGCATTCCAAGACGGCGCCTTCTGCTCCAACTGCTCCCACTGCCACCACATCCCCGCTAGCAACAGTGGGCATAACTAATTGCGACGTCTGCCGGAGATCGGTGCAGCTATGCCCCGCTGTGGCCACGGGTAACCGAATACCCGGCAGCAGGAATTCACCAGACCAAGAGGAGGACATTGTTGCCGCTGCAGGTCCTGCAGTGGTGATGATGCTTGCCGTTGCAGTTGTTGTTCCTGCTGCTCCTTCTGCTGCCGTTGCTGGTGTCAACGTCGCCGCTGAAGCATGTTTATCATAATTTTTATGTTCCCAGCCGGGCGGACAACAGCAGCTTCCCTGGCAACTCTCGCTGCCATGGCCCAAAGTCTGGCTTCGACTCCGATTCGTGGTACCGGCCGCAGGCACATGCTTACATGGATAGCAGAAAGGCGGTAAATAGATTAACGACGTTATTCCTGCTCTCGTCTTGGATGTGGACGTGGAGCTGCTGGCGGTGGCGCTGGAGCTGGAGCTGGAGCTAAAGCTCGCCGTCCTCAGTGCCGCCTGCATTGGATGCTGCTGTTGCTGCGTGTCCTGTGGGGACAGAGACAAGAGTGGAATATTTTATTATTATAAAGCACAAACAAGCTGGCTGAGCCAAGTAAATATGATATAAGGTGGTGGCGAATTTGAATTTAAAAGAAAGCTACAGCCCAGCACTGGCGTATACAAATAATCCCACAAGATTCATTGTTCGGCCTTCCAACGCGCACCAAAACAGTTGCTCGTATACATATAAATAAAACTTCCTCGGCGGCGCATTAAAAAGCAATAAAAATAAATATGGGCGCTGGGAAACCGACACTCCACTCCACTCCACTCCAATCGAAATAAAACTTCCAACGATGCGTAAATCAAAAATCACGCGCTATAAAAAAATTAGGCCCCAATTTATACGCATCGATTTATGTGTGTTCCCAAGAACGTCTGCATCGCCCCCGTCGCATCGCCATTGCCAGCATTTCCTCCGTTATAATCTTTTCCTGCATTTAGCGCCTCCGGCTAGGGGAAACTCTACTAAATAAAAACCACTTGAAGAGGTTTGGATTTTCGGATTCTTGGCATGTGCGTGGATACCACCAGTTCGGTACTGTAATCCCCATATCGCATGAATGCTTTGCTAGCTACACACATACTTCGGTTTTTTTCCATTTGAGGGAAACTTAATTGGTCACTTTCATGGTTCAGAAAGATGGTCAGAAATTGTTATTGAGAATGTCTAGTTCTAAACAGAGCTTTGACAAATTTTAGATGATGAATGTCAATCCATCAATTTTATTGGGAATTTCAAAGTTCGTTTAGCGTGGTTTGTTTTCATAAGAAAGGAACTTGGGAGTTATTAAATCCAATATAACTTGAAAAGCTTTAATATTTTTACTGTTAATGCTTATATGGATTTTAAAAACTGCCTAAAACCACCAATGTGATTTCTTTAATGGTATGAAGTATATTCCTTCCTGACGTGTGGGATTTTACCGATTTTACCTTACAAAATCGATTATAAGAGAGTACACCTTGCTTTCTTACCTCAAGAAAGTTACATTCATTTCTGAAGCAGGCTGGAGGAATGAAAAGCTTTTTCCAACTACCTCATGAAGTCTCCAGGCCATGTGTCATTTATTATGTCATGAATGTTTTTAGAAATTCAGCATGCTCGAAAGAATCTAAATCAAAATGGGCGGGATTCCCCGGAACGAGCACAAGCCAGCGGACCAGCTTGTGAGGCATAATGCAATTTTGATGTTGTGTAAGCGCTGCTCTTAGCCCATCATCTATGCTAATTAAGTTAATTAAAAAGTACCAGCAAAGTATTTGCACTTGGCCAACTTCACGTCATAATCAAAGTGGAGGCGGCGGCGCATCGAATGGAAAATGAAGCCCAAGTCATGTCAAATGCTCTTAAAAAGCCAAAGCATCCCCTTCCTCCAGAGATGCTGGATATGAAGATGACGATGATGAGGGAAACGGAGGTGGAGATGGAGGAGGAGGAGGAGCTGTTGCCGGGGATGACTATGTTGCCATCCACAGAGTGAAGTGTCTTTATTTAAAAATGAAGAGACCTGAGACCAAAAAACGGGGCCAATTATAAGCTACGTCATTAATTTGAATAAAATTCCTAATTCTCCCAAACACACACAAAATGAAAATGCCACAAAAGAAATGTGCCACAAGAAGAAAAATATGTCCAAAACGGAAAATAACGGGGGCCGAATGACAGCAGACGGTGGCAAATAAAACATTTAGGCGGAATTATAATTTTACTTTGCTTATTTATAATTTACGTTTAAAATGTGAAACACCTGACAGCTAAAGAGAATTTATGTTTGCATGTTTTCCATTAATTTATTTTTCCGAGGCGCACCCCTCCCAAGAAAACTGCCAAGACAGCTCCACAGCTCCAGCCTCGAATTGCACGAAAATGCACAGCAGGAGGGTGCTCCCGCGGGCAGAAGGCATCGGGAGGAGCCAGAAGACGGGCACATTTCGCTATCACGTTTGGACTATAAAACAGGCCAGCCCCGGCCACACAGTTGAAGCCCAAGCCCAAGCCCCAGTCCCAGTTCCAGTCCCCGAAACACACTGATGATGTTGTTGATGACGTGGAGCGCCTAGCGAGTGCATAGCTCCGCCGAAAATGGCAATCGGGCAACCCAAGACACTGGTCCCGACCAGAAAGCAGGAGCTTCACACTCGAAGAAACAAGACACTCGAAATGGGAGCTTGATTCATATACGGGATAGAATGTATATATCATACAGCACATAGAATTCTCCTTCAAAAACGGGGACCAAAATACGGAATCAAAGTTTTCCAGCGAGTGTAATAACTTGTATTTGAATTTAAATAAGTGGCAAAAGCATTATGTTCAAATAAGGAACGTACTGTGATAAAAATGGCTTATTTTTCCGAGTGTACAGCTGGCACAGACACAAAGACAGCAGAAGACGGAGACGTCTCGACGCAGTGCAAAAACTTGTCAAGTAAATATAAACGAAATGTGTGGCACGGCACCCGGCCGGGTCCGTTTCGTTCCGTTCCGCCTCTACTTGCTTTATTTTATTCCCATTTTATTATTATTTTCACCAGGCCAAAAGACGCAGACGCTATAGCAGCAGAAGCAGCCGAAGCAGCAGCAACACACATAAAAAATATTTTTATGCAAAATTTTTATGATTTCCGTCTGGTTGCGACAGCGGCATGGGCACAAAGAGACTTCGAGGCACACAAGCCGGCCCAATTCTGATTCTGAAGCCGATTCCGATCGCAATTGCGATTGCGATGGTCCAAGCCATCTCCTTCACCTGGTTTCAATTAAAAGACACTTTTCTTTTATGTGACGGCTTATTTCTCATTACGTTCGCCATGCTCTTTGTTTTTTTTTTTTTTGTTCTCATTGGAAACGGGTTCTAGGATGCCGGGCGATGCCGAACCCGAACCCGAATCCGCATCCGAATCGGAATTGAAATTGGAAAAAGGCGACTGGGGCTGCCTGCTGGTGTTGACGGTCGTTCAAAGTTTTCTGAAGGGGCGAGTGCGATTGCGAATGTGAATGGAATGGATGCGTTCGCTCCCTTGTCTCACTTCATCAATCATTAATTTCGTTTATTTTTAGTGAAAATAATCACTTTGTGCAACATATGTGACCGAGCAGCGTTTCGCATGTGTTTGCCGGGTGCGAATGGTCTGGGATGGGGTGGATTTTGGCAGGGAGTTCATTGCGGAGCTTGACAAAGAGTCTGAAAGATGCGCACAGTCCAAACCAGAAGGAACACCTCCTTGCAATTATCAAATGGACTCTGTACCCTTCGCGGTTGCGTGATGCTGTCTCCTTTTCGGTTAGGTTAATGTGTGTGAAATGACTTTATTGGTTTTTCAGGTGGTCTGGTCGTCTGGCCCTGGGTAAATGATGGCCTTGCCTCATGCCACGGTCTATTATAGACACATGTGTCCCGGGCTTCCAAGGGTGGGCGTTTGGGGGAGTTAAGTGCGGTTTAGATGGGATAATAACACAGGCATATTCCTAACCCCACATGGGTTTCTATAAGCAGAACACACTTTGCTCTAATTGATCGATAATAGTAGAGTTCTTATTGAACTACTCTTTAGGGAAATAAACCAGTCACCAGTAGTCTATTTAATTAGGTTTCGTTCCTATACTGCCATTAATTATTAGAAATAACCTAATGTTAATCATACAAATCAGTCAATTCCCCTATTTATAACTTAAAAGGACCTTTTCATTCGAGTCAGTCAGTGAGGACGGAAAACAGATTACAACAGGCTCTATTTGTTTCTGTGTAATTTCAACTCTATTTACACAGCTAATAATGATTGCACTCTTGACTAATGGAATAGTGTTCTGATTTTACGAACCCCATGCGTTTATCTTAGTTATAATATAGTAAAAGGAGATTAGAAAAGACATTCTACTTGCTCGCCCCATTTTATCTCGATGATCAAAGTATGAAAATGCCCATTTCCTACCCAAGTTAATTGGAGCAAAGTGTCCACATAGGTTGGTAGTAAGTCAGAGTATATTTATGACAATTTTATCGTTGCCTTACCCCTGTTTAAGTGACACATCTGCTTTGTCGCAAACTCAACGGCTACCTTTCACAACTTATCGTGCGTTTGTTAACTTTCGCACAAAGCTTCCTGTAAAATACGTAAATCCTTATTCACTCGAATGACTCAGAGGCATTTCTTATCTCGCCCCAGAGCAACGAACTGAGCAATAAATATAAATAGAGAATTTTCACATACGACAAACAACACCACAGGCAAACAAGCCAACTTCCCAACTACCCAGCTACCCATCCCAAACCCACACGCACCTCGAGCTGAATTAATCAACAACTCCGGAGTTGCGTCCCGTCCCGGAGTAATTCCCCTAATGCAATACATTTCCGCCGTGCTGCGGGTGCTCAATCGGCATTCTGGTATCTGATATCTGGAAAAGCCATGCAACGTATGTACATCGGTACCAACATGATTTTTATCTATGTGTCGATAGCATAAATATGACGGCTGGTCAGGAAAAAGGTGCTTGGGTGTGTGGCTAGTGCAATTGCAGTGCGCACCTCATTGAACTTTTCAGACAAACACAATTTGTCCGATAAGGAAAAAAAGCGTCTACACGACACCCGCAAAGGGGCGGCCAGCCGAAGGGGGCGGGGCGGTCGAACGGCGCGCGCACTAATGGCCACCATTAATAATTGAAAAACTGAAACAGTCGAGCATGTGAGCAACTGAAGGATGGTGGCGCTACGTGGGGGGTGTGCCGGAGGGGAAGAGCGGAGAGGGTCTCGGATGAGGTTGGGTCGCCAATGTTAGGGGTTGGGGTGACAAAAATCTATAACCAAAAAAGTTATGAATAAGCGAGCGAGCGAGTGGAGAGCAACGACGGCCCCGACTTGCACTGAGAAAAACCCAATCATAAGGGTTCATACACTTTATTTGCAGATATGATCTTAAATTCAATAAAATCCTAACTCCAGTTGTGTATCAATGTGCAAAGTTATTTTGAAAATAGTTTTGATTAATATTGATTACTATAAAAGGCAGTAATTGAACTATTTAAGAAGTAGGATGTTGTACAAACTTTTATGAAATGCTCCGGAAATCAAGAACTAACATACTATTTTACCTTCTAAAGAAAACTGTAAGGGTAATTTTATGTCAAATTAGACTTACAGCCTTCAAGTAAAATTAAACGAATATTTTCTTGGACTAAGCTGAGAAAGGACTAAATTCCTAAGTATTAAATTAAAATACGGCCGATTGATTTATCCCACATAATAGATACATTTCAAAAAGAACCGTTAAGTACCGCTTAGAACTTTGGTCCAGTTGGAAAAGCGAATAACGAATTAGAAAAAACCAAATTTTCGCTGTGTACAAACCTGTTCTCTGCCTTCGTTGTTTCTGTTTCTGTGATTGTTGTTGTTGCTGGCGCTGGTGGTGCTGCAGATGTAGTTGTAGCTGTTGTTGTAGTTGTAGTTCATGGCTAGCTGATGAAGCTGCGACGCTGCAGCGACGCTGACGTCGCAGCGACAATGTTGGAGCTGGCTCTTCTTCTTCACCTTGTGCTGGGGCTCTTCTTCTTGCCGTTCTCCTGGTTTTACCCGTTCTTCTTGTTGTCGTTGTCTTGGGATTTAATTTGGATGAAAATGCAGCAACAGAGGAAATCGCGTGCGGAACGCAGCCAACCAGCATTGGTAACTGCAAAAATCGCAGCCCGTTTTCGGTTTTCTTTTTTTGTTTCTCCTCCGTTTACTTTTTTTGGGAGTTTCTGCAAGCTGTCCAGTAATTTTTCGTTAAATTTTCCGCTGCAGGGCAGCAGAAAGCGCACGAAGCGAACCGAAACTGAGACTGAAACTGCGATGGTCGTGCAAAATCGGATATTTCCGTCGATGGCGCGGCGGGCGGGGGGTGTTAAAATATTGGAGCAAGGTGTTTCCAAACACACAGCTGCGGCGAATTCGAAGCAATTCGCCGAGGTTCTCTGCGCAAAAGCAAAGCGGCGAAGAGATCTGAGCGGCGGCGCTACATTTGCATGGCCCTTGTTGTTGTTGCTGCTGCTGCTCACTGCTCCACCATCATTTGCACAGTTATATTATCTCTGGTCGATGGGGATCTCTCTCCCAGTCTCTCTCTCTCTCTCTTACTCTCTGAGCCTTTGCTCAAGTCGCCCCCTCTTCCTCTGGCCCACTCGCTGTGTCAATCGAATTAAAACGAATGCTCTTCGGCGAATAATTGGGTTTAGATACTTTTCTAGCAGACAAAGTTGTATTTTTGCACTTATTGATATTTAGCAAAACGCTTCGGGCAAATCACACTCACACAAAGCACACGCGCACAGCGGTTTTTCAATCTGCAGTACCCCAAACAACACACACTTTTTCCTTCTGCCTATTCCTATCCCTTTAATATTCCTCTTGAAATCGCTGGGCAATTGGCGATTTGAACCGATTTTCACTTGGCTCTTTGTTATATTGAATTTTCACCGAGACGCTCTCACAAGCAGAGACGCTTGGCTCGTTTGCTGCTGCTTCTGCTGCAATACACACCACCTACGAAACGAGCCAGGGAAATTGTATCTATGGGCTGTGTATCTACGCGGCACGCGCTGCACGTCCGCTCGCTTCGGGTTTTCGAGAGAGAATATATCTTTTTCGATACGGTACGGGTACGGTTCGCCTTCGAGGGATTGTATCTCACCGCTACAGTGTGACCGCACCACAGCGCAGCTCTGCTGCAATTTCACAGATGTGTAGCAGGGACTCAAACCATTCTCCTCATCAGCATAACGATGGCGTTTGGCGCATTAAATTAATTTCAAACAACATTCTGCAATTTTCACCAGGTATATAAATCCTTGATATTTATAATATTGTGATATTATTTTTTATTTTCTTATGAAAATACTCAAAACGCTTTAACATATATTATAAGCTCAAACGTAAACAGACCAAACAAGTAAAACGAATTAATCTTTTCCGATTTTTTATATACATATGTATTATACAAAATTCACTGTATGGCACTAGTGTCATATTGCAAAGGCGAAATATGGCGCCGCAAAAGTTGCACGTCGTTTCATTTATTTTTCTTAAGAAACAGCCAACTTTTTGTAGTCACAGTCTGAAGAAAACAAATGCGTTATATCAATAGCAGATTAATATGCCTCACTTAGAGGCACATTTCCTCTCCTCTTGGAACCCGATTTGTATAAACAAGACCCACAAAGTTTACTTAAGAAATTAGCAGGCCCGCCATTGTGTGCGGTATCAATTTGAGAACTGGCAATGCAACAAAGGGTTTTTGAACCAATAACGAAAGTATATGTTTACAAAAACGGTTTTTCGTGGCCATGTAAAACTACAATGCCAATACACAATCACTTCACAAGCTTTTTACAAAGACTTAAATCCATTCGAACAAGACATTTTATTATTTTTTTTGGTAGTATTGACTTGCACAGCTTAATTTTGCTAAATTATTAGAATTCTAAAAAAATTGTATTAATTTTTACTAATAGAATCTAAATTTAAAATATTATTTGCCATTTGCGTATGAGCATATCAGTAAAAATTGGTCAGACAAAAATTAAAACGAACAAAAAATCAATACATTTTTAAGAATTGTGGGCGTAAATGTTTTAGCGGGTTGTGGACGTTTCAGTGGACGTGGCAACGATCTAAAACAAACTTCCACGTTGTAGATGTATATCCTTTTCATGGTTGAACATGGTTTCTTCTACTTGCCACATACTCCTGATTAAGAATATATTTACCTTTTATGGTCGGAAAGGTTTCCTTCCTTCTGCATTTACTCTACGAGTAACTGGTATAACTGTACTTTACAACTCCGAGATACATATTCAGTGTTGAACATTTTTAAAATAATAATAAATAATAATAATTATAATAATAATAATTTTTAAAATAATAATGTTGCTTGGTCTCTCTACTGGATAAATTGTACACCCATGACATAAAAATAAGTGTATGATATAAATTCATAGCTTATTTTTTTATTTTATAATACCTATATCCTGTTAAACCTAAAATGTGTAAGAGGTGCTCTTGATAACTTTGGAGGTACGTCTCTTATAAACGCAAAACTTATACACCTACTGTATTGGCATAATAGTATATAAAAGTTAACTCAAAATTGTTAACCTTCATAAATAGGCTATAAATAATGAATACATCTAGATGGGTACATTAAACTGTTTTTGAATCGAAATGGTACGAGATTTATTGCCTAATGCTCGGGATCCTTAGTCTTGGGGCTTGAAGACAGTGGTTTCTCCTTTATATCAGCTTTGGGTTGGTTGAGTGTGTCGTGGTTGTGTTGCTGGTTCTTGATGATCAGCTCCCCAGTCACAGAGCAAGTTATAATTCGAGCAGCGCAGCGCATATAACGATTTCGAGCACAAAGCCAATAAGTTTTAGAACCCCGCGAATTGTTGCGATAATACCTTCAATATAAAAAAAATTTTACAAGCAGTTAATGGAATTATTCTTATTAAATTAACAATACGAAAGACTTACTCGTAGCCGCCCATCAGCAGTTTGGGCTTTCCTTTTGTGCCCTTTACTATCATTATCCCTCGCTTGCGTATTATATCTGTAAGTAAAAGATCACACGAGGGTTAGTTTAGGTCACTTATTTAATGGTATTAAATGGTACGCGCACTTTCATTTATTTCTTTCTTTTTTTTGCTTTTACTTAATTAATTTAATATTTTAAATTCAATTAAGAGAATATATCCAGAGCCCAAACTACTAAAAGGAACATTCCATTGCCATTTTGAACGGTATCTCCTAAGGTTTAACTTGATTAAATAATAATTTATTTTATAAAATGCTTTAAAATTTATTCAACAGGTATGTGCATTTTTTTAGGTCACAGATGTGAGTGCTTCGCATATTTCAGTCGGTACACCTCCTGGCCATTCTTCAGCACGTGGGTGGTGGCCCTGACCTTGCAGTTCGAACTTCGATATCTGGCACAACGCCAGTTGATGCTGCTCTTCAGTTTCCGATCCATGACAAACTCATGTCTGTCGATTACCAGCTTACGCTTTTTCTTCCGCGTGCAACTAAAGCTGGCCAAATGTGCCGTGCCTGAAAAGGAAAGCATACAGTGTTAGTTATATACAGACACAATGTAAAGCGAGAAATAAAAATATTGAATCATCTAAAGGAGGCTTGGATTATGTTTAATTTTTACATGTCTTCATCTTAATAATTATATATGACGAAATTATTACACATATTTTCAGGGTATTTTTAGGGTTTTAATCGAGTATATGAAACGTAATAAAAAGTTTCTTTCGTATAAATGTCGAATGTGGCTATTAAATTTATATAGTCCGTTTTTAAATTAATTTCTTAGGTGTACGTTTATGGTATATAAGTCTATAAAATGATTTAATATCGTTTCTTTCATTTTAATGACAGCGGTAACTATCAAGGTGTTTTCTTAGGTCCATAAAGGTCCATAAACGAGTAAACGAATACGTTTTTGTCAGAACTACGAATAAGGAATGCACGGCACAGCTTTAAGCTATAGGTTTAAATTAGGGTATATCAGCACGACAAAATCAATATTGTTTGGAATTCACAATGATAAAATATATAGTTATTCACACATTATTCAATAACAGCTTCATGTGCTGCCTTCGTTCCTGGCCAGTTGGTGAATGATTGTGTCTTCTGGAGTGCACTATTTCTTCATTTAGCACATGGAGCCGACCATGGCACTTGCTTTGGGTTGTGTACTGGGTGCAGCGCCAGTAGGTTTTCCCCTTTATGCACTTCTCTCGGACGTAGCAGAACATTTTGTGCATCAGCAGGACGTGACCCTTCTGACTGACAACGTACTCCAATGTGTTTTCTATAAAGAAACGAAACGTTAAAGGTTAGAATGGGTTACCTAGTGTAGACTTGAACAATTGGAGATGAGGAGCTAATAAAGAAGTTTGGTCAAGCAAAGTATTTTCTTTCCATTTATTATGAATGAATGATCCACTTTTGCTTGTCTCTAAAGTACACCTAATGCCAACTACAGTCTCCCTAGACGTCGTGAGTAAGGTCATTGAGCTCCTCCTCGTGGAGATCGAAGCTGACGCCGCCAGCTCCCTCCATCTCGCAGTCCAATTTGGTGGCAATTTGGTGCGGTTCCCGAAGCGTCTGCGCCTTGCTAGAGCTGTACTTGTTCCGTTTGAGCTCCGCGTGCAGGTGCTCCGCCTTGTTGATTATGAACTTGGGCGGCGTCTCCTTTAACATGGTGATGCGTGCAGGACACTTCAGCTTCTTGGTGGCCATCGAGCTGCAGCGCCACAGGATCTTCTTTTTGTTCTCGCTCATGATCAGAAAACGAATGCCATTTGCCATAATGGCAGGGCGACCGCGCAGCGATTGCGTAAAGAAAACCAGCACATCTTCTGGATTGGGGACCTCGTCGTTGGCCAGAACCACTGCAATAAAGGAAGAAAAGATTAGGTAAGATCGAAAATGCTGGCTAATACAACAATACATTCAAGAAATTGGACAATTATGTAGGTGTCTCATAGGTTTCGTCTCGTTTTATTAACATGTTTTTGAGAAAGACTCTTAAATTACACATCGAACATGTGCGCCATGCTCTGCGGAAGACTCCTCACGTTGGACACCACAGGAGTCTTTATTCTGGGCCCTACTCCCGTGCCAGGTTTTTCTTTGCGCTTCGGTCGCATGTGGCAGTGGTCATGGATCTGCCGGAAATCGTTGCTGTTTGTCTTGCTCATGCAAATAAGTACTGGGCACTTGGTATGGCGATAATACCAATGACAGCGCCAGTACAGATTGGTGCGGTTTATATTGTTGCGGAAGAACTTCATCCCATCGAGCCAGAGAAGCTGCCCGCCACGCTTGGACACGGAAAACTGGATCAGCGGATTGTTGCCGCGGTACTGTCCATGTCCGTAGTCAAATTCTGGAAGAACACCGAATGCAGAAGAAGTACTTTAGTAACTTGTTCTAAATTCTTAAACTTAGTTAAATTGGCTTAGACTGATACATAAAGGTATTAAAAAACATTTGACATGGCTTCGCTTTAATACACATATTTCACAGGCTTATGGACTAGGTGCTAAGCAGTATCGCGGCTAGAAGTCTCGGTTTCTTTGTTTCGATTTTATTTCAAGGAGTGGCGGCGGCTCGCGAGTAAGAGGAGGAGGTCCACGAGTTTCAAGCTCCGGATCCGGATCAGCTTCCATCTCAGCCTCTGGTTCCGCTTGTGCCTCGTCTTCAGCGGTTCCCAATAACTTTGATTCTGAGCCAGGCAGTGGCTTGATCTCAATGTCGTTGCTTTCCGTGTGCTGGTGCTGGTGACACAGTCGTAGGATGAGGGTGGACTCGTCATGGATGGCGATGGCAGGACAACGCTCCTTGTAATAGTTCCGGCATTTCCAGTACTGCAGATGACCACGCTTTTTGTTTCGAAAGAAGCGGAAGCCATTGATCACCAGCAACTTGCCACCGTTCTTCTTGGAGTCCGCGAAGTCAATGTGAAAGGCTGTGGATGAAACAGAAACTTTGGATTAGTTTAAGAATTTGTGTACAAGCGCTACGTCAAAGGCGTAGGTATATCCTTATGGAAAAATATGTAGTTCGTCTTAAATGTGGTTTAAAGTGTAAAGCAGTCATTTATTTAAGAGTGAATTGTTAAATGTCTAGCGGTTTTGACAGTGTGCACTTAAATGTAAGCCTTGGACGAATCCAGTGATAACGCCTTCTTCTCCCTTCTTATGAGAACAGGCAGATTCAGGTTGTTGCTAGGAAATTTCCGGCTGTGATCATGCTCGTAGGTGCATTTGATGATTCGCTCTTGTGCGTTTTTGTCAACCGCAGTCACGACACGAGCTCTGCAGACCGTCACATCCTGTTGGTGGTACAAGGGAATATGTGGTTACTTCTCCACTCTAATTTAAACAAGAGAGAACGCTATAGTCGAGTTCTCCGACTATCTGATACCCGTTACATAGCTAGTGGAAGTGCGAAGGATAAATTTCACCACTGACAGTTTTTGGCGGTTTGGGGGCGTTAGAGTGGGTGTGTTAAAAAGATTTTTTGAAAATCGAGAGCAATTTACAAGACTAAAAAAAATGTGAAAGCTGAACTGAATAAGTCAACAAACTTGCGCTGCATCTATGTCTTTGGAGTCTCAACATACTTAATCTCAACATTCTAGCTTTTATAGTTCTGAAGATCTCGACGGACGGACAGACGGACATGGCCAGATTGACTTGGCAGTTAATGCTGATCAAGAATGTATATACGATCGGAATATATATGGTCGGAAACGCTTCCTTCTGTATGTAACATTCTTTTCAACGATTCTAGTATACCTATTTGCTCTACGAATAACGGGTATAAGAATCTTTAAAATAATAGTATTAATACAAAGCAGTAAGTATAGAGCAAACAAGAGAGAACGCTATAGTCGAGTTCCCCGACTATCTGATACCCGTTACTCAGCTAGGGAAGGGAGAAGGAGAGTCTTAAACACCGTTTTTGGCGGTTTGTAGGCGTTAGAGTAGGCGTAGCAGAAAGTTTTTTGCAAATCGATAGAAATTTACAAGACCAATACAAAAATGAAAAAATTTCAAAACATTTTTCAAAAGTGTGGGCGTAGCAGCGTTGGGCGGTTTGTGGGCGTTAGAGTGGGCGTGGCAAAAAGTTTTTTGGTAAATCGATAGAAATTTACAAGACTAATACAAAAATGAACAAATATCAAAACATTTTTCAAAAGTGTGGGCGTGGCAGTTTTGGGCGGTTTGTGGGCGTTAGAGTGGGCGTGGCAACATGAATCGACAAACTTGCGCTGCGTCTATGTCTCTGGAGTCTGTATGCTTAATCTCAACTTTCTAGCTTTTGTAGTTCCTGAGATCACAGCGTTCATACGGACGGACAGACAGACGGACAGACGGACATGGTCATATCGACTTGGCCATTAGTCCTGATCAAGAATATACATATCTACATACTTTATATGGTCGGAAACGCTTCCTTCTGCCTGTTACATACATTTCAACGAATCTAGTATACCCTTTTACTCTACGAGTAACGGGTATAAAAATTTCTGTGCTTTCTCAAATTCCCTTTCTTTAAAATCTATCAGTTATAAACTCTTGTTTCTTTAACTATGCATTTGAAATATATTTTTCATAGAAAAAATTTTAATATTCTTTGCAAAGACATTAAATCATAAAAAATGTTGAGCAAACTCTAAGTGCTTTCTGGTAAAAAAAAACCTATATTCCATGATTTCAGCAAATGCTCATAGCTAAACTTACCTTTTTCGAGCATATCCAGTAGGTACGAGAGGCGGAACATCGGTTCTTAACAAACTTCTCATTCTGAAAGAGCAGCACGGTTCTTCCCCGCTGTCCAGTGCCAAAGACAGCCAGTTCTAAAAGGATTGAAAAAGATAATTAGACATTGCGAAAAACCAAAAACTTGGAAATGTTTTTTAAAAGGCATGTGTAAGTAACTACTAATCTAGCTTTCAAACGAAGAAGTGTATGTTTATTGGAAATATAGTAATGTGAACATGTCTACAAATGGTTGTGCACGCCTGAAATAGCTACATAAGTGGGCTTGGTTTTGTGAGTAATCATGTAAACGTTGCAGTTTAATCGCTTTTTGGCGCACCACCAATATATGATGTCGTTGTAGTTGGCCCGTCGATCATAGCGATATCCGTCGTAGAGCAGAACATCGCCGCTCTTGGTCCTATCGTACCGAATGCGATCCCAGTCGTCCAGGGTGCGGACGCACTTCTGTTCGGATGCCAGTCCACAGCGAACATTTTGTGGCCGTGTACCATGAGTTTTGGGTAAGAAGCTTTCGTTTCCAAAGTCAGCCAGGTTTCTCGGATCAAGCTCACCCAAACCTGAAAAGAAAAACCATGTTAAGGTGTGAACGCAACAAGATATATATTCTAAGTTTAAAAGAAAAACAACACCGCAATGCGGAATACGAATTTATACAGAGATATATATTTAAATAAAGTAAAATAAAACAAGACACCTCAATTTGCCATACATTCACATATATAAGTTCAGTTTTAAGCAAATTCATTGGAACACTCACCTGAGCTTACTAAAGACTATCATCTGCAATATAATCCTTAAACTGACAAATTGAATGATGTTATTGCAAAAAACTAAAATTTAGTTCACTATTCTTTTCTATACATATGGGTGCTTTATTGCTATAGCTATGTATGTGGCCCGATTCAGCCCGCTGAATGCTCTTTATCTAAGAATGATTGTGTACCCCGCTGACGGCGTAGCGGGATTGGCCATTCGGCAAGATGTGAGTGATGACGCGGGACCGGCATTGTTTGCGCCACTTGCTGCACTTCCAGTAGACCTTGTCCTTGTAGGCGGCGTTCCGTAGGTAACGATGCTCTCCACAATGTAAAACTCCATTTCCGGCCGGAGTACGAACATAGTGCACGTCCTCCATAGATTTGGACAAACGAACGCGCTTCATCAGCGGGTGTTGATCGGATTTTACGAGCGGAACAGTTATTACATCGAATGTCACTAAAACAAAGAAAAATAGGCAGAATTAGTAAAAAGCTACGCAATCAAACATATACATACAGATATTTTTTTTCAAATTATATAGTACACTTCGCTTAAACACATAAGACAAACAGTTTATTTTAGATTCGCATATAAATAGTCTACTCCTAGATCGCAAGGTATGGCTAGATTTTGAGTCTCGATTCATTACAGGTTGTTAAGGTCCTCGATGCTTAAGTTGAGTGTCCTTAGCTCTAGTGTTAGATCCTCGTCACCCTCCTCCTTTATGAAGCCAGTGGATACAGCCTTTCCCGACTTGTTTCGCTGTTTTCCCATGACGTTTGCCACCGAAAGCCGTTTTTTTCGCTCCGTGTTCAGGCAGGTGTGATGGCAGGATTCCAGGACTATTTTGTGCACACCTTCAACCACATTGGTGACCACTCGAGCATTGCACTTCGTGCTGCCCTGGAATAAAGATATGAAATAAAACAAGCTGATTTCTGTCTGAAACTGTCATAAAAGCCATAACTAAATAGCAAGTACAACTTAGCAACTTAGCAATAAGTTTTTTGTGTGGTTATCCTAAAGGTTACATCAATTTTGTCTTACCTTTTTTGAGCATATCCAGTAGGTCTTCAGGTTACTGCGACGATTTCGCACGTAGTTATGACCATTAAAAGCCAACAGTTTGCAACCGCGCTGTCCCCGAATAAAGGTGAGTAGGCTATGCTTGATGGCGCCCTTCATGTCATCGAGATCGTCGAATACTGTAAGATAACAAATTACCTTTAAGTAAGCTTAAATGCAAAGACTACAATTATGGAGACTGTTGAAGTGTGAATTCTATAAAATACGGGTTTGATTTTCCAGATTTATATTCTATAATAAATAGGCTATAAATTGATTCTATACAATGAGCCTAAGTTGGCCGGTTTTTATATGTTTCCTTAATAGGGCGGATGGTTATGTTGGCCGCATTTTATGGTCACATCGTGGTCTTGCCCGGTGACCACGCGGGCCTTGCATTTGTGAGCACCCGCTCGAGCGCAAGACCAATAAGTTTTTAATCCCGAGGTCTTGTTTCGAGTGAAGGTGAACTCTCCGATCTTCAGTTTTCGGCTCCCGCGAAACCCGGTGATGTACGAGTAGTACGCAACGGAATCTGAGAATAAAAAGTAGACACACATGGTTAGTACAAACGAGTGGAGAAGTAGGACTCAGATCTAAATCTAAAGGGCAAAGAGACGCTTGGGACACCAGAAACTTAGCTAACTTTAACTTTATTGAGTCAGACGAGTGTTGAGGTGATGCAATATTTTACACTTGGACTTAAGACTAGAGCGCTATGTCGTTGTTGGCGGTGCTGGAGTGGCGGGTGTTTCAAGAGGGTCCTGACGACGCTCCGCCCGGGCCGCCGCCTCTGCTTCCGCCCGCTGACGCTTTAGAGAGCCGTACTTTCGCGCCTTGGTGATAACTTCGTGGTTGTGCTCGCTGTTCAGGATGGTGAGTGTATCCAATTTGGTTTTAAGCCGCGCACGACATCGCAACACTGCAAACTAAAGGGAGAACCACAATGAATATATTGACTGATGTAGATTTGGCTTAAATGTAGGAATGCAGTTTATTTGTGAAAGATTATATTATATTTAATCAATAGGGTTCAGTTTGGCCATCTTTGATATCAGCTGACATCTGTCGCGTGCTTTATGTTCAGTTTGGTTTGGCAATTCATGATGAATGGTTTAACAGCTGATCAGCGATACTAAATCGTTAAATTTAATTTCGAAAATGATAGGTCGTTTATGAAAGTGCACCCTTTGCTTCGCCCGTTTTATGGTCCCCATAATCGGCCATCAATTCAGACTGTGCGCAATACTATCGAGAAATTTCGCATCCAGTTCACTCTTTTGGACCTCCGGCCACCGACTAGACTTCGCAGAGTACGCACTGAAGAAGATATTGTACGAGCTATTGCCGACATAGGGCACCAGATGCTTGAAAAAGTTGTCAAGAATTAGACTTCCAGAATGCAGTTTCTAAAACTACGAAGTTATATTCCACCATTAATGCCATCGAATTATCTTTATCAAATAAATAAAAAAAATCTGCTCTCTACATCCACCTGTACATTTTCTTTTTCACTTTAAAAACATAAACCTCCTAAAAAAACACCCTTTATATACAATAAAGCTTCTAAAAAAGAAGGCTGTGCGAAAATAACTAACAACTTATTAGAGTTGCTCAGAATAAGTAGAATTATTACTCAGAATTATTACTCGGAAAAGTAGGCTTCACTAATGTTAATCGCGACCAACTAGTACCTAGTTTTTTCTCTAGTAATTATATCTATAATTTTCTGTTTTGGGCATTATATAGAAGAATTTAAAGCTAAATACTAGGACGCCTGAAACGTATTTTACGAATGTATATCTCAGATCATACACTTACCTGGCTGCAGCGCCAATACGTGACGTCGTCCCGGCAGATGTGACGATTAAAGGTGTGCTGCTTGAGCATGATCTGCTTGGTGCCGTACTTGCTGACAATGAAGAAGGGGGAGTTGCTGTTGACCACTCCAGCGGACGAGGCGTTGGCCAACTGCATGGTGGCCTCGCCCACATCCACGCTGATCTGGTAGTCGAATTTGGCTACAACAAGAAGAGTTTTCCGCGTTAGTAATGCGTGCTGATTGGATTAGGGACATTTTAGTTGAGAAGAGGAAATAAAACACTTGGGATTGCTTTAATGGATTTCGGTATATTGTACATCGTGGGTTCGGCCTATGACTACATACACATCCTACATCCTACAAGCACTGCAGACAGTGCTGGGCGTGCTCATGATGCCTGGTGAGTCGAGGTCGTCGGCTCAGCTCCACGAGGACATAGTAGGACGGGCAGTTCCTGGTCAAGCAATGGAAGTAGGTTCGGTACTGCATGGCGCGGGTTTTCTTGTAGGATTTCCTGCCGACCATCAGGAATTCGCCCTGGGCGGTGCGTTTCAAGCGGACGCCCTTGTTCTGGTCTTTTGCTGGAGAAGATGAAGGTACGATGATGAAATGACGGTTGCCACATGAGTGCTTAATGTAGCTATCGCATGCAAGTGTGTATATTTTTATGTGAAAATTACATTGCTTCGGGTTTGTGTAAATTCATTTAATATTGGGGGTAAAAGGCATCCTTAGGCATTAGTTTAGCGGGCACCTTGCCACCCAAAAACCGAGGCGGATGGTTGTGGGCATTCTTCCCCAGCTTGATCCCTCCATCGAACTTGGTTATGGCCCTCGCGGAGCACTTGTTCTCATTTAGACGCTTGCCGTTTCCGTCAGAACAGATCCAATTGACCGTAGCCCGGAAACTGGCCTCCTTCTTGTACATGTATCCATTGAATACCAGGTTAAAGCCCTGTTTCTGGTTTTTCAGGAAGAAATACTCATGTTTATCGATCCACTGGCCACGCGGAATATCCCCGATGAACTGACCTGTAATGGAGGTTCATAGGAAACTGGCTTTATTACCCGGGTGGCTTGAAAATTAAATGTATAGCCCACAGAAAAACACATGAAAGTTTGGGGTGCTGAGTAAACTATTTATTGCAGGCAATTCCCGGTACACTCTACTATTTATAGCCGCTTATTTATATCACTTGTGGGAGTTTGTAGCTACTTACAAGTCGATTTATAGTCTACTATTCTAGTATTTCGCTACAGATCCTTTTCGTGGACAAGGAGGGTTCCATAGCAGCAAGGTGGGCTCACCTGGGGACTCACCTGGACAGCGGAGAAAAACCACCTTGCTTCCCCAAGTTACTAGTTCACCTTATATTCAAATATAACATCCATTTGGCACTTTTTTTTGGAGGTATTCCTTTTTGAGACACCAACAACAACAAAGATGACAATCGCTGCACACACACAGACGCGCATAGAACAATCACTCACTCGCTGCATTTTTGCAGGACAATTCACAGTCCACCATTTCCGGACATTTATTACCATGCTGCACTTAGCCACATTTAATCCTGTTCACCATTTACTAACTCTAAAATACCAATTTGTTTGTCAAAAAACAAAAACGGAGCGAACACAACACGGCGAAAAAATAACAACTACAACAAAAATGGCGTGTCAACAGCAGCAGAATCAGTGCTGTTAGCAGAAGCAATCGGTTATCGGCTGTTAACTGTATTTAAATCATAACGGTTTTTTTTTTTTAGATTTTTGATGTACAAGGAGCTTAGCAATGTTTTTATTTTATTTCACTGATATTCTTGCTATTTTTTCATTCTTTCAGAGGGGTTTCTTTATATTTTATATAACAGAACTTTTCAGATATAAACAATGCTAAGTTAATGCTGTTAAGAAAATATTTTAATGTTAGCTTACAGCCTTATAATCGATGATATCCAGGCATCCATCTAACGCTCTAACGCTACTATTGTAAGAATAACCTTTCATATTTAAAGGGATCCCTTTCAGGTTTTTTTTCAGCTAAACTCTTTGACTGATTAATAAATAAATACAGGTGATTTATTCAACTGCACTAGCCAAATAGTAAATCAGTAAACGATAGTGTTAGGTGCCAACCATCGATAACATAGTAAGAACTTATCCCAGCTCTAAAGTACAGTGCTCTTCTTCTTTAAACCGTGTTTTTCGTGCATTAAAAATTGTATTCTATATATTTGTACATTACTCCCAGCTTGAAAACCAATAAAATACACAAGAACCAGCTAAAGACCCTTCTCAGTTGTTTTATTTTAATTTTTCGTCCGAAAAGCCCAATCTTACACAGATGCTTTAACCTGTTGCGTTTGATTCTCCAATTGACAGCCGCCACATCCTCATCTGCAACTAAGATTCCACCACGTAAACGCGGCAGACCGAAAACCAAGGTTGAGGATCAGACGCCCAAGCCAAAGCTCCTGGAAAAATTACAGGCGGCGACCCTGAATGAGGAGGCAAGCGAACCTGCAGTGTACGCCTCCACAACGAAAGGTGAGTCCGAAACCTGGCTAGAATCCTGCCCACAGATAACCAAGCTATTTCCACGCTCCATTCGCAGGCGGTGTCAAGCTAATCTTCAATGGCCACCTGTTCAAGTTCTCATTCCGCAAAGCGGACTACTCCGTGTTTCAGTGCTGCTACCGTGAGCATGGAGAGGAGTGCAAGGTGCGGGTGGTATGCGACCAAAAAAGGGTATTTCCTTACGAGGGCGAGCACGTGCACTTTATGCAGGCCAGCGACAAAAGCTGCCTGCCCTCCCAGTTTATGCCGGGCGAATCGGGTGTCATATCCTCGCTGTCGCCCAGCAAGGACACCAAGGTGGAGCTGCTAATCAAAAACACCACCAAGCTCGAGGATGCCGGCGACAAGGAGGATGAAGATTTTGAGGAGTTTGAGATTCAGGAGATCGACGAGATTGAATTGGACGAACCGGAGAAGACTCCCGCCAAGGAGGAAGAAGTGGACCCCAATGATTTCCGTGAAAAAATCAAGCGACGACTTCAAAAGGCACTGCAGAACAAGAAGAAGTGACACAGAATATGCCTTAGAACTTCAAATTATACTTTTTACTATATTAACTTAACTATGATCAAGAAGGCTCAAAAAGCCCAACAGTACAATATCAGATCTGCCTAAGAGCTTGACTTTATACTTTCTATATTCAATCGGGTTTTAAATACCCATAATATTCTAAATAATTAAGTTTTTCGTAATAAAACGATGTCAATAAATCAGACCTTAAACCATTTCACTAGCTAGTAAGCTCTAACTTAATACGTAACTGTACTCAAAACCGTTTTTAAATGATAAGTAACACACTTTTTCTGCCTTTCAGTTACTCAACACGTCCGCAACTGTGGTCCACAGATGTTCCTGATCAGCCGCAAGGGCGGCACTCTTTTGACCATTAACAACTTTGTATACCGCTCCAATCTCAAGTTTTTCGGCAAAAGCAATAATATCCTGTACTGGGAGTGCGTTCAAAACCGATCGGTTAAATGCCGCAGCCGATTAAAGACCATCGGAGATGATCTCTATGTAACCAATGGTTCGTAAAGTGCAAGCAAAGGCCTTATACCACATAATGACTTCTTTCCATATTCAGATGTGCACAATCATATGGGCGACAACAAGCGTATTGAGGCGGCTAAGGCCGCTGGGATGCTAATCCACAAGAAGCTCAGTTCCCTCACAGCCGCTGATAAAATCCAGGGTTCCTGGAAAATGGATACCGAGGGCAACCTAGACCAGCTGCCCAAGATTTAACCGGTTCCTAGACATTCCCAACCCAACGTCCAAGTTCTGTTAGGGCTAAGCTAATGTATTCTACTATTGTTCTTGAAAGTATATCATTGATTTAGACTGAGTGTCCCGAGCCTAGTTAGAATGGGTAAGTAGCCTGTTCATCTGGGATCTCAAAATATCATTTTTGTAATTCTTAAAGTCCCGGGTAATATTATTTATTCTGTTCTCATTGCCTAGACGCTTTTGACCACGGCACTGACTTAAAAAATGGCTTGTGTTCCGTACAAAATATGAACTTTTAATAAAATCAGATGAACATCTAAACGAAATGCAATTATATGATCTCGTCAAAAGATACGTGAGATTCCTGGCTGAATCTCTAATTAGACAAACTTTCAAAGTGGTTCACTACATACTAAATAGTTTGTGTTTATTTTGTGCG
The DNA here is from genome assembly GCF_016746365.2 of Drosophila yakuba. Lineage (NCBI taxonomy): Eukaryota > Metazoa > Arthropoda > Insecta > Diptera > Drosophilidae > Drosophila > Drosophila yakuba. The sequence continues at coordinate 7,876,323 of NC_052530.2, forward strand.
CTTAAGAGATCTAATCCCATTTTTTTTGCAAGATTTACAAATCAATCCATTTTCGTGGGTCCGTGCTGAAATCTAATTTAGAGTTGAGCTATGCACGACTACTTTGATATTTCACTTTGCCTTAAGTTATTAATTTTTAATGTTTTAATTTAGAAACTGTCTGGCTTTTTCGAGAAATCCATATAAACTATATGCTAATTTTGGTGTATTTCTGACAACTTACGATTTTCTCGTGTAGCTGGTAAATATTTACGATAAATTATGAAGCCTTGTATATAACCTGTGCATTGCTAGAGTTGGAATGTTCTTGATATTGAGAACAGGACTACGTTTAGTCCTAATCTGTAGTGACCCAAGGCATTTTTAGATTTTCTAGCTTAGCCCTGACATTTTTATGGTTGTGCGATGAGCACGTGCTGCGGTATTTCACCTCGGAGTCCACCATGAATGTGGAGGCTCGGGCCTTGCAACCCTTGTGATGATACATACAGCGCCACGATCCGATTAGGTTGTCCTTGCCCAAAATGCGGTGGACGATAAAGTGCTCATTAGCAATGATTAGCCTCGGCCGTCTATGAGCAGCAAGATTAAACTCCGCAGGCCCGTCAAAATGCAACAGCTTTTTTGAATAACGCCTGCGATCTGAAACAAAAAACATTAAGTCAGAAAATTGTCTTGATAATGTGCAGAAATCTATTGTGTAGCTAGTGTAAATAGCTAAAACAGTATAGTAGAGTAAATGTTTCTATTATCTTTATTTTGGTTTGTAAATTGCTTAAGCTAATCAGGACCTATAAAATTTTGCACTTAGCTTAGGTTTAGGTGGGTCGATTTGCAGTATGCAATTTTTGGAATATTTTAAGGACTTTCTAGTAGCTTCCAACTCAACCGTGATGTTATTCAATATTTCGGAAGTTAAAACCATATGACACCCGTCATTATTCCTACTACGTTATACAAACAAGGTATATTATGTCCTTAAAATTCTGCAGACTCTTGCCCACTAAAAATCGCTCACCTTAGGTACACTCTACATCGACATTAGTTCAACAGATTATTTAAACCACAGAATTTAGTGAGCCCACACCCGACGGGGCTAGTAATCTTTGCTGATAAAGACGGCACCGTGGGCCTGGTGCTGTTGCATCAGTGCCATCATCTGCGGCGTCTGCACGTGGGGCAGGGAGAGGGGCATCGCCAATGACATGGAGACGGGCACAGGTACCGTCACCGGCATGCCGAGGTGGGTGGGAGCTGTGGCGTATGTTGTCGGAGGCATCTGCGAGACTTGGGTCATCATCTCCATCGCAGGAATGGACGTCGCCGAGGTGACCACAGGATTAGGGTTGGGCGGTGAATTTTTAACCGCAGGCACAGTGCCGTTGGCCTTGGCCTGGCAGTAAAGTTGACACAGGGGCAGCAGCTCCTTGTGCCGCCTCTTGATATGGCTGAGAAAGTTCCCCGTGGACTTGGTGGTACCGGAGATTAGTCCGTGACATGTTGTGCAGGTGGCCTGGATAGCTCCTGGCGTCTTCTGGTTGGGCTGGATGTTCTTGTAGAACTTACCGTCCAATATCTTGGGCAGGGTAAAGGGTTTTCGGAACGATTCCTCGTCGCTTAAATAGGTGACAGCCAAGGCGGCCACAGCAGCATCCGTTGACTGTCCAGGCGTCGGTGAAGGCTCCATTTTGATCTTAACTGCAAAATGAAAATATTAACAGATTAGTTGGGATTTCAGTAGGCTAGCAAACTATAGTAGGCACAGAACGAGAACACGCATAACTACATATTGTGTGCACATTTCATTAAATTTATTTAGGTTAAGGTAGAGCTGAAATCTATGAGTAAATTATATTAACTGCTGGTTGATCAGAGCCTACTGCAGCTCCGGGAATTCGTCCAGCAAGTCAGTCGTGAGATCCATCGAGTTGACTTCCGGACCATGAGTGTGCGGAGCGCCAGCGATGCGCAGGGTGACATCTTGCACTTTGGAGGTCACCAAGGTGGCTCGGCAGCTGTGTTTCACGTAGCGTGAGCACCGCCAGAAGACGTTCTTCAGACTTTGGCGATTCACGACATACCGGTAGCCCTCGTAGACCAGCATTACCCTGCCTCGCTGAGTCGTGGTGTAATGGATGCTGGCGCTGGTGGTTTTGCCATCGAAGAGCGCCTTTAGCGACTGGATGACACCTGGAAAGGGGATAAAGGCGGTTCACAGACATTAGTTTTAGGAGTTTTAGGTTATTTTAGGAGCTCTAGGTGAGACCACTAGCTACTGCACAAGAGGTTTAGTGGGAAGTTCTATTACAGGCATTTATTTCGGTTTACGAATGCAAAAATCAATTTAAACTAGTTCCCCTCCTTGACCACCATAAGTTTAAGCGTAGACAGCTTGTGGTCAATGAACTCCTGTACTGCGGATGGGGTCAGCTGGTTTCCGCGCAAGGCAAAAACTTTGCACACATGGGCTGGAAAGATGGGATAAAACACAGGTTAGTAATACTCTTCGTGCAAGGGACGTAGCCTTCATTATGTACTTATGATGTCTAGGAGCAGGTCCTCGTCCGCGCCCTCCTCGTGATGGGCGATGCGCACCAGCTTATCTTTACCAATCACCAGATCCATTACCCGGCACGTATATATCATCGGCATGGGGATATATGCCTTAGCAAGCGCCACCTTGGACACAAAGACCCGACTGCCATCGAATAAAGGGATAGCATCAGCATCTTTAGGGGACTTCTGCACGCTATCTGTTGCTGGTTTCCTTGGATGCTCCGTGGGCTTCGGGATGGCGGTGTCCTTTTTTAGGCCATCTGGAACGGCACATGGGTGCAAAGCCGATTATAACACTTTGTCTTGTGAGGTCAAAAGAAAACGTAAACAAAATAAAACACGGATAATGCGGTTTTCGTTATACGGAGCCTTTATTTCATTTTGATTAAGAAACAGTCGCATACACTTTCAGAGCAGTTCTGGAGTGCAAGGATCCAAAGCAGCTTTCCCATTATATTTTACATTCATTGCCCAATTTCACATAATAAAACACAAATTATTTATTAAAATTAAGTCCACGCGAGTCACAGAAAGACAAGGAAATGGCAGCAACCAGGCCAGGGCTGCACTCGACGCACAGTGAGTCCTCGGTAAGCCAAAGGCTAATAAATAAATAAACTCACAAGGCCCACGTACCCCTTCATATGTTTACTAAATTATAGAAAAATTTGAATATTCGGCCAGAGCTGGTAATAATAGAATATCCCATAAAGGTTATTAGTAAAATAAAGAGGTTTCCTTTTTCCATTTGTTCATAAATTTGTTCAGTATTTTTGCTTATTCCTGTAGCTACTGTACTCCCAAACATTGCAGCCCTGAGTGCATACGCTTGATCTGGCAACTCTATAAAAATGTCGCCTACAGTTGTGAAAAAATAAAGTGAATTCTGAAAATGGTTGTTAATTTACTAAACAAAAGGTGAAATTAAAATTTGTAATGGCCCGGAAAAAGTGAATTGTGTTGGTGGAGACCCAGCTGTGAATGAAAAGCCCGCTTTCCTAAGAAGGGAGCCCATGCCGAGTAATGAAGATGAATAAATGCCGACGACGCCTCGAATTTCAAGCAATTGTGTACAAATGTTAAAACAAGATTTCAAAGCGACGCAATGCGCGCAATGTTAATAAAGTATAGAAACTACAGTGTAGGAGCAGGCATATATTACTTGGCGGATCATCTTGGGCAATCAATCAGTCAGAGCGCTCTAATCAATACCCGTTCCTCCCATTCCAACTTGTGTCTTGCAGAACAGGAAGATGACTACAAGGTGCACCTGCCGCTCCTGGTGGCAAGGAAAAAGAAGACTCCCGGTGGCTCACGCAAGCAGAACTTTGACCACCTGGAGGTGAGCTTCACCAGAAGCAACCGCGGTAACAACCTGCTGACCATCGATGGGAAACCCTTCACCCTCAATCGCCGGATCAAGGATGTCTGCTACTGGGAGTGCGTCAAACTGCGCTGCAAGTACATCAAGTGCTCCGCCCGCGTGGTGACCAAATCCAATCGGATCTCGGCACTGCGCGGGCTCCACAACCATCCCTAAGTTACGAACTACCTGTGCCATCTCATTAGTCTAATAAAGGTGCTTACATTGAACAAGTTTATATCTTCCGCCTCTCCTGTCGTTGTGGATAGTTTGTAGTGTTCTTACGCAACTGAGGAGGTCTTCTGACTAATCCTTTTCAATTCTTGCAGCATGCTACCAACTGGTGCCCAATCGCCGCGGTGGGAAGAACCTCATCTTCCAGGGGCACATGTACTCCGTGGAACGTAAGTACCGAAATAGCATCAACTGGGTGTGTTCCAAGAACAGCAACAGCGTGCTCCGCTGCCCGGCGAGGTGCGTCACAAATCGGGAAAGTGTTAACGGCATCAAGCTGAGCCACCGTCGCCACAATCACCCGGCGGATTCCTTTAAGCCACACAAGCGCTGTCGAAAGCGTCACGGGAATCGCAACAGCAAGTAACCATGTTCCAGGCGACTTTCAGCAAAGCATGCAGCTTTCGAACCAGGATTTGCTAAATTGTTAGTTACACTAAATTTAAATGTATTAATTATAAATGTATTCTCATCGATGTCAAATTGTTACATTTTGGTGAAATGGAAGCACTGTTCATTTGGTCTAGGACTTTCACATATCCGAATCGCTTAAATAATACTTACCAGCATGTTACCCATAAACTTATGCTAATTTTATATTGTAGTTAATATCCATACAATTTATGACTTACGATGCAAATCTCTCAACAGATTTTCGGCACCGTATTGTTTGCCGACAGAACGGATTTACGATAATCGATGGCTACCGCTTCGTGATCGGCACTACAAATCTGCGTCGCACCTATTTGAAGTGCGCCAACTTTCGCAGCAACTGCCGGGCCCGGGCCATAATAAATAGGGACACGAACAAAGTGCGGATGAGGCATGAGGGCCACAATCACAGCCGTAAGGATGCGGTGAGCGGACGTAGCTCTAAGAAGTAGCAGGTACCAAGCTGTCTACAGGAATAAACATGATGTTTCCGTTAAAAAATGTTTGACTGCTTTTCACTACCACTACCAACAAAATAACCATAATAACCTTACATCCTCACATATAAATTGAAAGACTGACCGGGATCTAACTAAATTCGAAAATCTTTTGCAGATAACTCGAAGCTAGCCCAGTATGTGCGCTCCAACCGAGGAACCGATCTTGTTTACCACGAAGGAAACACATACACACCCAATGAAAAGCTGAGGGAGGGACAAAAGAGTCGGGACTGGAAGTGCTCAATGTACCACAAGGCCAAGTGCCGGGCACGGCTGGTTACTCGCATCACCGGTGGAGGGGATATTATTCACGTGACCAGCAACCTGCATACACACCCCACAATGTACACCACGCAGAAAATTGACACACGCGTGGATGACCAGAAACTGTGCCTCGAGAGGAATCCACTCTGCGTTAACACACGATCGATCAAAATGTAGAGCCTGACTGGTTAGGATTAGCATGATCTGCAAATGAAATAACACATTGGTGAACAGTTTTATGAGTTATGCATGAGTATCACTGCCAAAAGCTAGTTTTGAACCTAATGTGCCAGCCTCAATTACATATCCAAACCAAAGGATATTTTTCTCGAACGAATTTTAGTATTAAAATGTATTAAAAAAATACTTCAAAAATACTTTAAAAACATTTAAGTAAATTTATTTATTTATATTAGACATATTTCTTTAAGTTGTTTTATTGTTGCACTTTACTTCGGTTTTCATAACTAATTCTAGACCGTTTCTTTTACAGGACATCTTTGGACATTGCGCCATCTCCCAGTGGAGGCCATATTTGATGCGGACGGTAAACAGATGGACTTTATCCCCAACATTCGAGTCATCCGAAGTCAGCGGAAGACCATAAAGCTGATGTTTAAAAAGTATGCCTACTCTAAGAGCAACAATCACGAAGCCACGACTTACTGGCACTGTCGTAGCCGTCGCAATGGAAATCCTGCATGCAAAGCTCGGTTTTCAACCAAGAAGCTCAGGAACGGGCGCTATAAAGTATATCTGACCCAGCCGGAGCACAATCATCCTCCGAAAAAGCGTCACCTATAATCAGAATAATTATATTTTAAGATGAGAGAAATATAAAAAAGCCATGATTTGGCAAAATGACTTGCACTGACTATGAATCTGTATTTATAGCGAATAGCCCAGCAGTTGACTAGTTACTAATCACAATTGTACACTCTCCATCCACAGAAAGCAGCGTGGCGATCTACTCGGCAACTTCCCGGGGAAGAATGCAACTGATTTACGGAGGACAGCCATTCATCTTCGAGAAGACCCTAAAACTGTCTTCGGGAGAGGAGAAGCGCTTCTGGCGCTGCAACCAATGGTGGAACCAAAAGTGTCGGTCCCGTGTCTTTACCATCAACGATGTTGTCTGTCCGCTTAACCGATTCCACACGCACGAGGAGATTGTGCGCCGAAAGAAGCGAGTGCGCCGCGTGCCACCGGTGGAGACGATTGCCAAGGTGGTTGCTACAACCCCGAGGCAACCGCAGCCGCAACAGCCAACCCAGCAACAACAAGAGATTCATATGACCAGCGATGCAATTGCTGGAGCAATACTGGACGACGAATCCCCAGCTACAATCGATGTCAGCGAGCTGGGGATGCACCTGAAATACGAAGAAATCGTAGCGGATGTCACGGGCATTGTGGGAGCCACGCGAGTGGTCAGCCGCAGGAAGTGAAGATTGTTTTTTTTCTGACGAAATATCGCAGGGTCATTTTCCTTCTTTATCAAAACTCATGCTTTGAGTTTTCATTTTTGAACTTGCCACGTCGAAACCCAAAAGCCAGACAGTTTTGATGAATTTAAAAAGGCTAAATACAACTACTAGCCAATATTAACATTTTTATTATAATTTAAGAACATATATTTAAACCATTTTACTAAGTGTGAAGAAACATATTCCAAGGTTTCCTTCCTTTATTTGTCAAATTTTATAAATGCGTCATGATTTCTTATGACATTTTTGACACTTCTAGATTACATTCTGTTCCTTCTGTTATGCCTTTATTTAAACAAAATTGACTTAGCTTACTTCCATAATTAATAATACAAAACTGCGTTTTAGGAGACGGACAAGCTAGCACTTATGATTCAGCTTATAAACAATTTATTATGTGTACATTTAATAAAAGTAAGCCCCAAACAATGCAATTGAATCGTTGTAGAACCTTCGAACCTTCTTCACATCCCTCTTGAGATAACTACTTCTAGCGAAATAACTATTTACTAACGCATCGGGTCACATATTTATTATCTTTTAAGGTGACGTTCCCCAGTTCTACTTCACCAAGGGTCAGCGCGAGTCTGTGAAACTCAACTACAATGGTCATAGTTACGTAAAGTTTATGGAGAATGGCCGCGGCACCAAGTGGATCTGTGCCACCCGCTCCACCACAAAGTGCCGTGCTCGCATCCGCACCACAAAAAACAACCGCCTGGAAGTACTGCATGCGTCCCACAATCACGACCTTCCACCGCAGAAGAAGGATCGCGGTCGAATTCGTCAAAGCTTGAGATCCAAAAAGTGATTGGGAGTGTGACTCACTATGGCCAACTTCAAACAGGGAGGTTTTCCCTTACTATGCTAATCTTTTTCAGTCAATTTCAAAATAGGTATAGATTAAATTGGAAGTCATTGATAGTACTGATACTGAACACTTAAAGCTTCCCTTAAAATCGCTTGACTGGAAACCATATGGTCTTCTAATCATCATTGAACCGCCATAAACAAACATTCTGAGGCGCTGCCAACCAATTCACTATCATGAATCTGCCTTGGGTTGGGGGCTAATCTGATGAATGTAACCTTAATCCTCTCCATTGACCATGCTCAAAGTTTGATTTGGCATTCTTAATTTACAAGAACGCCTTTATGATCTTCCTATCTCAAAATATGCAAGGAATAATAACTTACATGATCAAAATTTAATAAAATAATTCAGCATAACGAGGGCGCCAAGATTTTAGTTTTCCAATAAAACATTTTATTTTTCATGCTTAAGTTTCCTACTGTAAAATACAAAATAAAAGTAAAATTTTCCATTTGGGACAACCAAAGCCAAATTGGCATAAATCAAAATAATAAAGATCCTTTTTAATCTGGGCCATCAAATTTGAACTTACACCTTGTCTTAGTCGATCGCATTTTGTGGGTAAAATCTCCTTTACTCAATTCTTTGAAGAGTGAAGTTCCTCGAAACAGGGCTCACACATCCAGTTGCTTCCGGGACATGTGTTGCACAGTGTGTTGATCCTCCTCAGACCCGTCCTGTTCTTTTTGAGGCAATTCACGCATTTCCCCTTCATACGGGGCAATCCCACATGCACAAAGTGGTGCTGGTTGGACGATGTGCGGATTATGTTGTCCGGATTTTTCAGGTTTAGCCTTCCAGCGGGCTCCAGTTTTATGACTGTGCTTAGTATTTTTTCATCCCGCACCAGCCGCACTTTTTGTACAGCTTTAGTTATCAAACCTGTAAAATAAGAGGAGGAAATATGTATAAAATGGTAATGATTTTATTTTAAATATAAGGGGTATACGAATAAAAGTTTAAATAAAAATTTTGCTTAAATAATATAATTAGTTTTTGGTCTTCACTAATTTGTACAGTTTTTTGTTCATTTATAAATTATACTTAAAGTGAAATTAAGCAAATGAAATATACAAATTGGGAAATTTATACAAAGTTACAATTTAATTTTACACATTTAAACCGTATGTTTTCCTAACTGAACTAATGTCACATTTAAATTGACATATAGAAATCTTTCCGATTAAAATAATATAGTGAACTAATTTTGTAGATCTCATTTAGTTCTTAAGATCTAACAATCCTTTTTATAAGGCTGAGATAGGCAATCGACCACTCTGGGGACAAATGTCTTTAGCCGTTCTGGTGGCTTGTGATTGTGAAATCCTCGGATTGATTTTATTGACTTTATGTGGGTGGTCAGCGCCGCAGTGCAGTTTAACTTTTTGTACATGGAGCATCGCCAGAAGGCGACATATTTCTCGGCATTCCTAGAGTAACAGCTGAAAGTGAATCCCTCATGGACTAGTTTTCCTCTATCGTCGTAGGTAAGAACTGAAAGAAAAGGATTAAATTAGTCAATGAAGACGGGAACTACGCATATTCTTCAATACTTCGCCTCCTAATCAGATCAGAACGAGGCACGGTTACTTTCAGGAGTTCAGATCTTTATTTCACATGAGCACATAGCCGTCAAGGGAATGGTGCAATTGGGTTTGCAAAGAATATATGTACTTAAAAACACCTTCATTGGCTAATCGAAATTTAGGGGCTTACAGCTATATTCACAATCTCATTCATTGTACTTCAAATTATACTCGATTCACTAGTTTGCGACAATTCAAAATGCACATCCGGGTAACTAGGATGAAAATACCGAAATAAGTGTACATAGTCCACTCCCTAGATATGTACTTTCTATAGCTGTTACTTAGTAACTACATTGCACTGCCAGGACCAGTTGAATAGAGTTGACCGATGGTCAAACTATTCGTGCATAAGCATCATGGAGGCGTGCATCAGATCTTGATCTGTCAGTTGCAATGTGGCCGCATCGGTAGTCAACTGGTGTTCATCAATAAACTCCTGTTTCTGCTCCTGAAGCTGCAGCTGTGTGAAGCTGTGCGTTCTGGAGAGCTTTCTTCCGGTGCTGACCGCTGCCATTTTGTTTCTCTGAATGATCTTGTCAATCTTCTCCGTGTGCGGCTGGTGGTTATGAAGTCCACCGGTTACACTCTTAAGACGTCCGTTTTCCAGGACGCAGCGAGATCGACAGCGCATTTCGTGCACTTTTTTTGAGTAGTTATGGCAGCGCCAATACTGTTTGTTGCTCTTGCGGCTGTGGCAGTTGTACATGTATCCATTTAACACCAGGCACGGTGTCGACCAGGGGCTCTCTATGAAAACTAGCTCATCATCTGAAAAGAAGAAGTTTGTAGGGTTAGTCAAGTAGTCAATATTAGAGATATCAATTTAATAACAATGGGGCGGGCAATCCAGTCCACAATGAGCACCATACTTTGTTTTGGTCTCAGTTTATTAGGAGCTATATATGAAATACGTTTACAGAAGTCAGTAATGTTTCTTAAACTATTTTCGAGGAGTCGGGTCGATTTCTTTGGACAAAATGTGGAATTGTGAATGGTTGCTTGACTAAGTTATATTTTGTCATTAAGATGTATAAAATGTGATAAAAATGTATAATTAATTTATTAGGGAACTGGAAGGCTTTGGTTTCCTTGGTAACCTAGAATGTCGATTGCGCGTTATTTATAAAGAATAAGCCAACACGATGCCAGCTATAACTTTTCTTATCCTTACAAAGACCATCCAACTGATTGACTTTAGTTGTTTAAAAACTCCCAAGAGAAATCGACGCCTTCCGAAGTTCGAGACGAATAATTAGCTTAGGTGCTGGCTGATAATTCTTAGGGGTGGTCTGCCTTCAGCAGGGATCGATGCTTGGCTTCCTCTGTCCGCCACCTGCCCACCCGTTGCCGTCCACGGTCTCGCTCCGCGGCAAGCTGCTCCTCCGCATCCATCTCCTCTTCAGCGGCGTCTACAAGGGCCTGCATCTCGATCTCTGTGGCCTCGGCTGCCGGCAGAAACAATTTGCAGTCCTTGCCGTCTTTGGCGGTCACAATGATGTTACTGCTGCCCAGGTACTGTGAGATCTTGGGGTTCGACGTGCAGATCTCGATGTACTCCTCCAGTTCCTGCTCCACCTTATACAGTTGTCGCTGGCCAATCCTCGACGCGTGGGACTCGTGATTGTGCTGCCGCCGGGCGTCGATGAAGTGGCCGTCGCGGGTGATGACCACCGCCTTGCAGCGGAGCTTAAGCACATCCGCACAGCGCCAGGTCGTCTGTCCATTGGCCTGGGTAAGCTTCTTGTTGTAGATGTAGTTCCGGAACACTAGCTGGGCGTTCTTCTTCTGGCTGCGAATGAAACTGATCTCCGTGTCTGCAAGAGCCCGAGGGAAACCGAAAGCAAAGGGGCGACAAGAAGGCGGTGAAGTTGGTTTAGTGGGCATAATATATGAGTAGAGCCAATGTCTAGTACCTATTCTAGTAAACAATCGTACATATGCATGTATAAGGCTTAAGTGCTAAGTTAGGATCGGCGGAATAAAACAACTTTAGTTTATACTTTGGCTTTAAGCAGTTTATTTGCACTCAGTGAACTAAAGAACGCGGCGTTACTGTGGTTTAACACTTACCAAATTTCAGCGGCATTGCACTTTACAACTTACGGTAGCATTTCCTTCCAAATTAGCATCGTTTGAGTTTTTAATGAGCATTATCACAGATTATCAGAAGAACACAGAGGCATTGCCAGTTACCAACCCCACCACTTTTTTAGCAAGCACCACACCACGCACGCTGCCACAAGCAGGAAATAATTAATTTGTAGACGAATAGGCCTTGCAAAACGCATGCAATCAAATAACAAAACAAATTTGCCTGCATTATTTTATGATTTTGCACGGCGTTGCCACTGTACTGAAGAGCCAGGGATGCACATGCAATAAGGGTTGCCGTAAGTGGCAACGCCGCCCTCAATCTCCCGCAAATGGCAACGCTACATATCAAATTTTATTCTTTATTTCTCTATACTATAATACAAATATTCAGCAATTATTTAGGACATATTACTATCCAGAGTTTATACAGAAAAGTTAAATTACCGCAACTTGTTCTTTTTCGCTTATGCACGATTAAATTAGTAAAATAAATCCGATCTACCAAAAAGGTTTGAAATCGCCAGACGATTATGGGAACTTGGCATTACTTAAATTTGTTCATAGAAATATCTAGTATACAGAAATTCAACAAAACAAAAATAGCAGGCAGTCCAATACATTTTTCCACCAAATGAAATATGAACGATTATGATTTCAGTTACTTCTTGAAATGTAAAAACAGCCCATAAATATTAACAGGGTCGATGGTGCACGAGCGAATAAAAATGGATGTCTACATATACATACGAGCATGCATAGCAGCCCTTTTTCTATTTAACTTGTCCACTATTAATTTTTAATCGATGGAGATTGAGAACAAATTATATGTACGAATAAACTTTGAAGACTCGGCAATGAATGCCGTTGCTGGATTTGCATCAGCAAGCTTTTACGTTGCTTGAACAAATCCAGACAACATCTTTAGGTACAATTGGGATAACTACCATAACAACGAACCCCAGTAACCTTAGCATCACCAGAGCATCGTTATTGAAACAGAAGTGCGCATGTTCAAATAATAACCCTTTGATCATTTAAGATAGCTTACTTCAATTTCAAATTGCAAATACTGAAAAATTTAGAAAAATATATGGGAAGGTGGTTTAAGTGTGCTGGTATTACCTTAAGTAGTTGCAGTTTTTCACGGGTTCAGCTTCATGGTATGACATCGGATCCGTCCTAGCAGGTTCATAAAATGTCAGCACTCTACTTACCTTTTAACTGAATGAATGTAAGAACGCGCGATCTGCGTCCAGCATTTAGCAAATATGCATCGGACAGCAAAGATCTGCCTAGTGCTCTTTATCGATTTCAAATAGAACACAGGCTGGTAAACTGCTTATTTACTACGAGTCGGTGAAGTATAGCTGAACTTTGTTTAAAACAAAATTAAGCGCACTTTACCGGACTTTAAAAGGACATGATCCGTTTGCGAAGCTAATAGATTTGGAATGTGATCAAGGTTAAAATGAAAATGTGACCCTTGAATTAGGAATCTTTTTTAACGTGTTTGCATTTCGCAAGCGGACTCCATGACCTTGAATATTTCTTATATCTATTGGCCTTTGGCCATGTATGCTGGGAAATTCAACCAACCTTGAGCCTCTGTGTTGCCCTGATCCGCGCTGGTGTCGACAAACGATGATTCACTGTAGTTCTGCGATTGTTGCTTAACCACTGCCTTGGAAGTTGTCGCCGTAACTCCGCCACCGCTCGTATTTGCCGCAGTCTGGTTGCCCGCATCCTCGTTCTCCGTGAAGTAACTGTCGTCGTAGCGCATGTCTCCGTAGGTATCGTCCTCCACATAGGTGCCCTCTCCATCACCGGCGGCATCGCCATGGTCCTCAGAGTAGTCAGGTTCAGATTTCGTGGGCAATTCCATGGGGAGATCAATGTATTCGGCTTCCTCCTGCTGTTGACGAACCTGCTGCGGCGATTGCTGGTGGAGCTTTGTTTCTGCCGCAGAGACCACAGAGGTTTGCACGGTGATCTGTTGCGGCACAAGTTGGGTAGTTGTCGTGGTTCCAGTTTCCGTGGTCGAGTCGAGAGGGTCCATCACATTTGCGGAGGTGCTTGTCTTAGAGCGCTTCACGCCGCCGCTCGAGGAGGCGGACGTCAGTGAGGAGCGCTGGGCGGAGCGTTTGTTTGTCGACACCAGCGTTGCCGTCGTCGTGGTTCCCGTCTGCAGCGCCTGCGTTTGGATCTGCTGCGCCGCCTGCTGTTGCTGCGGCTGTTGTACAATGGTGGCTTGGGGTGCGGCCGTGGTCTGGATGACGATCTGGGTGGTGCCCTTGTTGTCGTCGCCCAGGCCGTCGTCCACGGTCTCGATCTTATAGCGGGCGGAGGCGCGCGGCTGCTGGCGCTGCACCCGCTGAGCCGGTATTTGCTGTTGTTGTACATGAGGTGCTGCTGGCGGCGGGCTAGATTCCTGCGGCGGCTGAGGCGCAGGATCGTTCTATAAAAAATTATTGCATATTTTTTTAATGGAAATATTCAGGGAATTCAAAATTGATAAAATATACACACATTTCTCCTAACTAAATAGAAATCTGGTGAAGCTTCTTAGCGAATGACTTCGTTTAAATATTTTTAATAATTAATTATTGGACAAATAAATACATATTCTAGTTCTAATTCCCCTTTTCATTTAGTACAGATGCACTAAAATTAATTATAAAACAAATATAGCAAATATATTCATTTTAGTCGGGAACATAAAAAGTATATACCAATTAAAGTGTTAATGGTAAAGTAAAAAGGAAATCGCCAAAAGACTTGAATAGCAATAGTTGCTTTTTTATATCCGCTACAAATTAATGTTTATGCTTTGGTATCGAATTCGCTGCGAAACAAAAACAACCACTCAATTGGCCGCTGCCGTGCGAGTCAGAGCGGGACAAATGCTGGGCGCATAGCCAATACAGTTGTCTCTATCTGGCACGCGTGCCTCTTGGCATTTCGTTTGCGAGAAATTTCTCGGTACAGTCAAACCATGCTCTTATACAGACGCCAGCGCGTGTGTATGTATTGGGCGCGAACGGCGATGTGCTGGTTGCGTTGTTGTTGTTTGGCTTTGCTGTTCCCCCGATTCGATTTACCAGTATCCCAGTATGTCACATATAAGCACACATATACTTACATCCGTTAGCCCCTTGATTTGCAGCGATTCCGCGGTGCTTATAAACGCGGGCAGGGCGTCCTGCTTCACGTTGACCTCGCCGCAGTACATGAATTGGATGAGGTCCTTAAGCGCCGAGTGGCTGACGTTGTTCAGGAATACTGCAAGAAATGCGAAGAGAATGAAGGGTCAGAAAAGGCCGCCATCACATAGAGTTAGATATCAGAGGGGCAAACTCACCGATAGCGTGGGTGTTCGACGGCATCTGAGTGAACATCTTGCGGAAGAAGGGCGAGCAGACGGATAACACCAAACGATGGGCCTTCACTATTTGGCCCTCGGCGGCCAGGGAAACGTCCACCAGGTCGCCGCGGCATAGCGACTCGTGAAAGCCGGCCGACAAATTCGTGTTAAAGTTGTTCCAGCACAAGCTGAATTGCTCGTCGTCCGCCATCTTGGACGAAAATCAATACTTTTCTGTATCTATGCGTTTGCTGGCTGCAGGCGAAAAAGTGCAATGCGCGATTAATAATCAATGTTGCAACTAACTACAACGTTGTTTACAACAGCCAGGAGAGAGTGCCGAAAAATGGCAATATCACACACAAAATAAAATGCACCGCAGACAAAAAAAAAACTGGGAAATTTCACGCGTCTGTATGCGTGTGTGTTTGTGTGCGTACGTATGTAAAATTGCATTATTTTACTGATTGACTGCAAACTGCTGTGTATATTCACTTGAAACGCTGTTACTCACCTCTTGATTAAATATTTTTCCAATAAAATAACTATCTAAAGCCAGAATTGAAATTATTTTATTCTCGCGCGGGCAACGCGCAGAACGCGTCCGATTTCTTCGACGTGAAAATTAAAAGTGTTACCAGGCGGCAAGATTACTGGCGATGGCACAGTATAAAAGTTTCAATATATCGATAGTTCAAAATATTGATATCGTTATATTTTTATGAGTATTAATAGTTGATGCGTTATGATATTTTTTGAAAAAATTTAATTCGAGAATAATATATAATCGCTATAGTCAAATTCACGACTTAGAGATAACTACTTCCATATGAAAAAATGTTTTACAAATGTTCACGACTTGGAGAAAACTACTTACGTAATAAATATTTTACAAATGTTGCGCAGTTTTTTAAGAAAATAGAAATCGTAAGAGCCGTTTTTGAGAAATCTACCAGGATTTAGTGTTTTTTTTTTGACATAATATTATACATATATCAGGATCAGAGGCTATAGCCATAGGGAATTTATTTCCCGTATTATCAAATTTGTATCTTAAGCAGTAGAACTAACGTTTCTTATATCGAACTGTTTAAATAACTACTCTACAATACTAAAATTGGTACACACGGACTAAAAGTTAATAGCTAATTGAAAAAAATTGAAAAAAGTCAGTTAAAATCAAAAATAGTTTCAATTCGAAGTTTAACTAACCATAAAAAGACAGATTTTATTAAAATACTGCTGTATTTTTGCTGGTAGACGGACTGCTATAGTACATTTATCCATGTTGATCATTCTTATTATATCATAACAGTTTTAAGTGAAATTACAAGGATGTATGAGAGCGTAACATTAAAAGCAAACATATTCCCCACTATTATATTATTTGTTAGCTTAGTACACTCTTAAAATCAAGTGTGCGAAAATCTACACTTGAGCGCCACTTGACAACCGCTGTATACACAAAACGCGCGGACAAACGTAAATACATGGGGACTGTAAAACTTAAGGACTTTGCGATAATAAATACAGATACTTAAGCTCAAGTAGCGAAACCAAATCTGCATAAAGTGGCTGCGAACAAACAACCAATAAGAACGGGGATCAGGCAGCGCAGTTGTAGGAGTCGGATATTGAATCTGATAGTCAGGTACAATGTGTTCGATTGTGCAAAGATACTTTCATACTTGCATTTAAGCAGACAAGCAAACATGTTCGGATTTAGTGATGAGCAGAGTTCACGTATAGTCTGGATAGCATATATATACGTCTCTAACATCCATTTGATTATTGAATTAACGAATGGATTTAATTATTTTGTTAGGTATCTGTTAATTTCGACATTGGCCCTTGTGGCGAGCGATATATTAATTATAATGAATAAATTCAGGGATAACAGGAATAACACAATCATACTCGTAAACAAGCGAAGAGCGAGATGCCGCATTCCGATGCTGTGCTGTGATTGGCTCCATGGCGGCCATTTTGCTCGTGTGCGCACTGTGCACACACTGACACGCACACATGAACACATCGGTATGTGGCGGTCTGGGGTGAAAGTAGTACGCGTTCAGTACCAAAGTCGAGCTGACAAATTGCAGACACGGTCGAGTGCGCATCGGAACGGCGCTTTACGGCTCACGCGTTACGGTTTACGGTTTAAGGAATTGCGGATTTGCGAACTAGCGGACTACGGGGTTGCGACTCACTTACAGTTGCGCTAACGGATGCGTGGGGTGTGCGCCCGATTTTTCGATTGCCCGTCTACCCGTCTACCCGACTAGCTGACTAGCGAGATACCCATTCAAGTGTCGCAAGTTCAAGTGCGAATTGGCCAAAGCAAATTGTTGGACTTATATAAACCGAAGTGTTTTTCAAGTGGCCAAGTGATTGCATTGCGAGGATGTTGCAGCACCACCAGCAGCAGGCTCAATCGGGTGGCTACTACGATCACTACAATCAGTCGCCCAGTCCGGGGAGCCTGACAAACGCGGATGCCCTGAATACCACTCCCTTTTCGGTCAAGGATATCCTGAACATGGTCAATCAAACGGAGGCCTACGAAGGCTCCTACGGACATCTCGATGGGTAAGATTGCCAGTTTAGAAGCAATTATACATAAAGGGCCAACGGCAATTATAAGCCTATAGATCAGAATACTACGGGGAGAGTACTGTAGTCCCAAAGACTCTATGTGTTATCAATCAGCATGTTCTACTGAGCAAAATCGTATCAGAGTACCCAAACAAAAATACTATTATACACTAGCTACTCGTCGTACATTGAAAGTATGATTTCCTAAAATCAGTTTTTATAGTTAAGTGTGCAGTTCTGACAGTCTTTAACCCCTGACCAACTGTTAGTTATTCCATTTTTTACATATCAACTGGTATGTATGGCTATTTCCACCACTTCTACCTGTCAGTGACTTCTTCCCGAAGACAGCGCCCCTGCCCTTCCCAATCGCCTTTATTTATTTTTATTTAATAGGGCTCCATAGGAAAATTAATTTCTACCAATTTTCCAAAGAAAGATAATATTTTGATAACCTTCCGCCGAGACGCAGCAGAAGAAATCCTATGAAAACACATAGAAAGCATGAATTGCAAATAGGATCTGGGACTGAGCTGAGCGTCGAGCTCGAGGTTCGAAGTTACAGGTTCGAGGCTTTGACAAATCATCGTTGTTTGTTCAAGAGGCCGAAGACAAAGACTGGGAGACACAGTGTTAACAATAAGAACAACAAGGTCCGAGGCAGGCAGTCGGGAGTCAGGACGATCGCTGCTTCGCCCGATCCCTTCTGGGCTGGCCAACATGTGTGATTCGCATGTGTGGCCGCCGCGCAGGGGCGTCCTTAATTGCCTGATGAGCCATGAAATGATGTCACCATGCCACCATGGATCCTGTCGCGCCAGCAGGAAGTGGGCAAAAGTCCTCGGCCCCTGGAGCTGCTGTGTCCGGCGAGATGCAACACATGGCGGCCATATATGTGTGCTGCCCGTTTCTAACCTTGCGCTTTTCCTTTATCCTGCTTTCCCGCAGCGCGGTGACTGCCTCGGCGATTTTCGGCGCCGGCGAGTACCAGCATTCCCACCAGTACCTCAACCATCAGCAGCATCAGCAAACCGAGCTGCCGATACCGCAGCAGCAACTGCATCACCAGCACTTGGACGATGGCACCACCATGTCGTCGTCCCTATCGCCGCTCTTGCCACCCCCGCCCCACCAGCTGTACGGCGGATACCAGGACTACGGAATGCCCGCCCACATGTTCCAGCACCACCACGGACATCCCCACCAGAGCTTCCAGCACTCGGCCTCGGCCTACAACATGTCCGCCTCGCAGTTCTACGCCGGAGGCACGGCCTCGGCCTCGGCCACGGCCTACCAGACTCCCGCCTCATACAACTACAACTACGCCGGATCCGGAGAAGTCTACGGCGGAGCCACGCCCTCGGCGGTGGGCATCAAAAGCGAGTACATACCCACGCCCTACGTGACGCCCTCGCCCACCCTGGACCTCAACAGCTCCGCCGAGGTGGACAGCCTGCAAGCTCCGACGCAGAAGCTGTGCGGCAATCCCCTGACGCAGCGGCTCATGGAGACCGCTAGCAACTCGTCCTCCCTGAGGAGCATCTACAGTGCAGATGAAGGCGGCAAAAAGAGTGAGTATCTGCAGGGCACAATTACTCAAAGGAGAGGGGTGGGTCTACAAAAAGTGCATTGGCGGAAATAAGTTAACAACTAGCGAGATTTGTGGAATAGAAAGGAAGAAGCTGTGGGTTTATAAAATGTGTTGCACACCTCTTTTAAACATAAGAGTCTTTTAAAGTTGATGGTAATTAAAAATTACGAAAAGTTAAGGCAAACCCATACATACAGCGAATGCCCAATAATTGTTGCATTTCGAAAATAAAAACGTCAAGTAAATAGAAAAGTTTTAAAACGCAGCACTATAAAGTTATGTGATTGAACACTTTAATGACATTTTTTTTATAAAGCCCTATGCCAATGGATCGTAAAGTAAACCATCGCTTGAACATTATCCTAACACACTAAATATTCGACATATCTCATCTTCCAGAGGATAACAGCCAGGTGACCTCCTCGCGTTCCGAGCTGCGAAAAAACAGCATCAGTGGGAACAGCAACCCAGGGAGCAACAGTGGTTCCTCGAAGCCAAGGATGAAGCGAAAGCCTCGGGTGCTGTTCTCCCAGGCACAGGTACTGGAGCTGGAATGTCGCTTTCGGCTGAAAAAGTATCTGACGGGTGCGGAGCGCGAGATAATCGCCCAGAAGCTCAACCTGTCGGCCACCCAGGTGAAGATTTGGTTCCAGAATCGCCGCTACAAATCAAAGCGTGGCGACATCGACTGCGAGGGCATCGCCAAGCACCTGAAGTTGAAGACCGAGCCACTCCACTCGCCCACATCTCTGCCCCCGCCGATCCCAACGATTCCCAACCACGTGATGTGGCCCCCAACCATGCAGCAATCCCAGCAGCAGCAGCAGCAGCATCATGCACAGCAGCAGCAGATCCAGCACATGTAGTGGGCACCTCGCAGGACGATGGATTCGAGTCTCTAATTTATTGCAGTTTCAAGCAGAATACAAGTTGTAGTGTAAGGAAAACGCCTCATAGCTCTAGTACTTTGTTTTATGTATGTATATATTGGACAATAAATAAAGCTTAAGACCAACATTTCAGGGAATATATTTCATTTTAGATGGGAGGACTTTCTGATTAGATTTGTAAGTTGGCAATAAAATGTCAGGATAAGGAGATGGTTGACATTTCCTTGATTAACAAGTAATGTTACATTATATTCCAGTGATTCTTGGATTAGAAAGGTAATGTTTCATTCTTTAAACTGGTAGGAATATATTTCGACTTTAAATCAGGGAATACTTTAATGGAACTTTTTACATATTGAACAATTTTCGGTTTGTATCCTTCTGTATTTTGAAAGTCAGCTCAATACAACTGATTTTAGTGGAGGATCAATCAGAATTTCAGCTTGGCCTGTCATGCAAACTTGGACCACAGTATCCCATGACTCCTTGTTCTGCCGCACTCGTATTTATATCTTCATGAACAGCTTTCGATCGGCCACCGATCCATTAGGCACCGCATCTGCGTATAATTGCCGCCGATCGCCGCATAAATCAATTTTATCGGAGCGGGCGATCAGTTTTATGAAAAACCAATTCGAAGGCGAATGAAAACACCACAATTTCCGCTTTAGTGAAAATGGAAATGTTTTCCCTTTTCTACTTTTCGCAGGGATTCCTGGGGAAGGGGAACGGGGGAAGTGCGTTGGCGGCAGACATTACAAAGGTTGCATTTATGAAACGTTTAAGTGGCAGCAATGCAACTGTAAAATGTTTTCCTGCCTCCCCAGATACAGATACCCTCCTTCAGATATGAGAAGCAGGGCATTTTATGACAGCCATCGGGGCAAAGGCTAATATTTCATTGGGGGCTGAGTCTGGTGGTGGATCACTGGTGTCGGTGGTGTCGGTGGTGTTGTGGCAGTGGCATATCAATTACTCCGCAAACATATGCCAGGGGTCATCGGGTGAACGGGGGGTTGCGGCCACAGACCAACAAGTGCAGCTGATCACACTTTCCGTTTGAGTTTCCTCATTTCTGACAGCCGGAGCTTCTGGGGTTAGCCGTCGGCTAAATACTCAGATTTTGTTGCCTTGGGTTAAGTGTCAATCACGGGGATCACGGATTAGCTCAGCTGCACTCAATGAAAATATCTTCCAAACTACAACGATACTGATCATCTGTAGCGTAGCTGGAATTTAAGTTTTAGTTTGCAAACTTTATTTTAAAATCTGAAAACGAAGGCTCCTTATAACTTTCGCTCTCTCAACTGAGAAATTTTACTGAAAATTCACGAGCAACCATAAAAATGGTTAATATAAATACAAAATGTCGAAGGAAGCGCTTCCGACCCTTCTTAGCTATACGTATTCCAGATCATTATGACTTGCGTAGTCGAACTGGCTTTTGTCCGTTAGTCTGTCCGTATAAATATCTCAATAATTAGAGTGTATCGGACAGCCAAGGAACTCGACTGTAGCGTTACTCCTAGTTTATTAGAGTTGAGACAGAAACGGCTCTCAAGCACTAACAATATGTAAACATAGGTCGAAGCAATTAATGTGGATTAAAAATGTATTAATTGGTTAGAAAAGCCCTATTCTAAATTTAAATTTTTTCTATATATGCATTATTTGTAAGGAAATTACCTTGGCTGGCGATACTCCTTCTCCTGAAGGTCGCTATTTCTCTAAACTCCCAGCGTCCCAAGGAGGAGTCCGTGGAGTTACCAACAAAACGCCCTCGCAGGCGGAGGATAATGCATGTCAAGTGGCACTAAACACGACCTAATGGACCACACTGACCAGCCACGCCCCGTCGGGAAGGCGGAATATGAATATGCGATCCATAGCCATAAACAATTACGGTCTCGTCTTTCAATGTCGGCGGCAATGTTGCGGCGACGAGCGCTCCTCCGTCGAGGATCTGGGTCCCCGGTCTGGAGTCTAGACCGGCGCAACTCTCAAGTGGAGAATTTGTCATTCCCATATATCACACGAAGGATCGGGGAGTTGGCGATAAGCCAGGATAGAGTTCGCTCTGAAGCGCCGTTTAATTCATGTTCCGTCAGAGGATCAAAGGTTCAAGCGCCGCTGTCGCAGCTGCACCCCTATCCCCCCTTTCCCCCTCACCTCCCTTGTCACACCCTTCAGCACAGCCCCGCCCCATTACGTACTTCGCCTTTCTCCCGATTGCTTTCACTGCTCTCGTTTGCATTTCCTCAATGTCAGGCCGCCAAAGCAGGCGTAAGGTAAGCAAATTAAGATTTATTAACAACAATAAATAAACAGTATGAAAACGCAACAATAGCAGCAGCTCCATCGGTGGCTTGGGCCCAAAACAGTTTCCCATTTCCCGCAGTCTTTGAATAATGCCGCCAGATCAATTGCGTAATTTTATCCTGAGCTGATACTAAATATTTATGCAAGTTGTAAGTTACGGAAGTAGTGAGTATAGGGCGCTAGTGTCTATCCCTTACGTTTCTCACTCATATTGAATATATAATATAATTCTATAATGCAGTGTCAATTTCAAAATATGTTTATTAATCCATTAAAATTAAAACAAAAAGTTTAATTAGATTTTATCAATTTTATCTTTTAAAAAACATAAACAGATTCATGCAAATTAGTAGACATATTTTTATAACATTAAAAAACAAGTAAGTATAAAAAACGTGCGTGTACCGAATAAAAATACCCTATGCTCAAAAGCAGGAAGATACATTTTTATTTCATGTATTTTTTGTTTATTCCTATTGCAGCCATGTGATAACTAAGTCTGTTTCAACTTATATACTACCTGCAATAGAAATTTGACTTCTGGAAAATTGCATGCAGATAGCTTTAGAAGTGAGAGCCCCAAAAGGGAACATATATAATTAATAATATAATAGTTTGTCCGAAACATAAAAACAACTACCCGCCGCAAATCTATTGCACAGTAAGAAAATTTAGCACACATTCGTTAGATCCACGCTGATGTCTCGATTTCAGAGGTAACTTCGTGTCGACTCTTCACATTCTGTGCCTTTTTACTCAGCCTTTTCGCCTTTCACTCTTGCTGTCACTGCCACGGATCCAGATCCATGCTGTCAAGTGGATGGCGGAGTGACTGCGGCACAGTTCCTCCATAAAAGCCTTTGACATTTTATCGGAAAATCCATTGGGGCGCAGTCTACATTTTTATTTGATGTGCGCTTAAAATTGCGATCTCGTTTTACATTTTCCCCGCCAACGCGCCCAAGTTTTGGGTGTCTCTGTTTTATATCCATCGGTTCATGGCTTTGTGTGGTTTCAAGTGGGAAATTGTGACAATTATATTCAAATTAATTGAGTAATTGCATTCGGAATCCGAGCGGCAGCAGTTTGGAGCGTTTGATTTATGGCGTGTGGAAACTGGCACTCAAAAATTAAATCCAAGTAAGCCAATAATCCAATGGCGTTGATGTCGCATTCAATTCGCTCCAATGAAAGACGCCCCTTGGCAACGAAATTCGAGGGTCTTCCGCCGGTAATTCAGTTCAGCATCCTAATCTACTTTCGATTCCTGTAAACAATCTAAGACATTTTTATACCCGTTACTCGTAGAGTTAAAGGGTATACTAGATTTGTTGAAAAGTATGTAACAGGCAGAAGGAAGCGTTTCCGACCATATAAAGTATATATATTCTTGATCAGGACCAATAGCCGAGTCGATTTGCCATGTCCGTCTGTCCGTCTGTCTGTCCGTATGAACGTCGAGATCTCAGAACTACAAACGCTAGAAATTGAATTAAGAATACAGACTCCAGGACATAGACGCAGCGCAGTTGTCGATCATGTGCCACGCCACTCTAACGCCACAAACGCCAAAAACTGCCACGCCCATACTTTTGAAAAATAATTTGATATTTATACCCGTTACTCGTAGAGTAAAAGGGTATACTAGATTCGTTGAAAAGTATGTAACAGGCAGAAGGAAGCGTTTCCGACCATATAAAGTATATATATTCTTGATCAGGATCAATAGCCGAGTCGATTTGGCCATGTCCGTCTGTCCGTCCGTCTGTCCGTCTGTCCGTCTGTCCGTCCGTCTGTCTGTCCGTATGAACGTCGAGATCTCAGGAACTACAAAAGCTAGAAAGTTGAGACTAAGCATACAGACTCCAGGACATAGACGCAGCGCAAGTTTGTCGAATCATGCTGCCACGCCCACTCTAACGCCCACAAACCGCCCAAAACTGCCACGCCCACACTTTTGAAAATGTTTTAATATTTTTTCATTCTGTATTGGTTGTAAATTTGTATCGATTGTCAAAAAACTTTTGCCACGCCACTCTAACGCCACAAACCGCCAAAGCTGCCACGCCCACACTTTTGAAAAATGTTTTAATATTTTTCATTTCTGTATTGGTGCTGTAAATTTGTATCGACTTGTCAAAAAACTTTTGCCACGCCACTCTAACGCCACAAACCGCCAAAGCTGCCACGCCCACACTTTGAAAAATGTTTTAATATTTTTTCATTTCTGTATTGTGTTGTAAATTTCTATCGATTTGCCAACAACTTTTGCCACGCCCACTCACGCCCACAAACCGCCAAAAACTGTCAGTGTTGAAGACCTCCTTCGCACTTCCACAAGCTGAGTAACGGGTATCATATAGTCGGGAACTCGACTATAGCGTTCTCTCTTGTTTTTAATTATACCCGTTACTCGTAGAGTAAAAGGGTATACTAGATTCGTTGAAAAGTATATAACAGGCAGAAGGAAGGGTTTCCGACCATATAAAGTATATATATTCTTGATCAGGACCAATAGCCGAGTCGATATGACCATGTCCGTCTGTCCGTCTGTCCGTCTGTCCGTCTGTCTGTCCGTCCGTATGAACGCTGTGATCTCAGGAACTACAAAAGCTACAAAGTTGAGATTAAGCATACAGACTCCAGAGACATAGACGCAGCGCAAGTTTGTCGATTCATGTTGCCACGCCCACTCTAACGCCCACAAACCGCCAAAAGCTGCTACGCCCACACTTTTGAAAAATGTTTTGAAATTTTTTCATTTTTGTATTGGTCTTGTAAATTTCTATCGATTTGCCAAAAAACTTTTTGCCACGCCAAGCTATTATGAAATGACCAATGACAACAGCAAAATGCTGCTGGCCAGCTTCGCTGACGACGTCTGCTTTCTCAGCTCCTCGAACAGTGAGACCGAGTCGTCACAAATGCTGCAAACTTATCTCAACGAATTCGAGAAATGGGCCATGGCGAACAACATCAAAATTAACGAAAGCAAATGCGTAAACGTTTGCTTTACGTTACGCCGTAAAACAACTCCTGCGGTACACATTAATAATGTGGACATAGAGCAAGCAACTAAGGCGAAATACCTAGGCCTCACACTGGACAAACGCCTAACCTTCCGAGATCATATTGCCAGAGTCGTCAAAATGTGCAACCTAAAGCGTAACCAACTATTCTGGATGCTAAATAAGAAAAGCAAACTACCTTTAAGATGCAAGCGTCAGATTTATCAGCAAATTATCGCACCTACTTGGAGATACGGCATCCAAATTTGGGGAGTGGCGGCTGCGTCCCACCGAAAACGATTCCAAACCGTCCAGAACAAAACATTAAGACAAATCACTGGCTGTGACTGGTTCGTTAGCGGCCAAACGCTTCACAATGATTTAAACCTGAGCCTTGTTGAAGACCAAATCTCGTTCTTCTCAAGCAGATACAACGATCGACTAACTGCCCACCGTAATCGTCTCGCCCGGAGATTACAGGGGCTATCCCAATTCGCAGGCTCAAAAGAAGACATTTTGGGCTGCTTCTAAGATGATAGTATGAATATATTATTTACCTGAAACTCACTACTCGAAATTTGACCTATTTCTATATATTAAGATGAAAACAAATTATATTTATAATTAAGAGATTATTTACTTAAGACAACATTTAGGTTAAAGGCTTTAATTGACCTGTTCCTGAATAATATTAAATAAAGATGTTAATTAATTTAAAAACAAGACCAATACAAAAATGAAAAAATATCAAAACATTTTTCATAAGTGTGGGCGTGGCAGTTTTGGGCGGTTTGTGGGCGTTAGAGTGTGCGTGGCAACATGAATCGACAAACTTGCGCTGCGTCTATGTCTCTGGAGTCTGTATGCTTAATCTCAACTTTCTAGCTTTTGTAGTTCCTGAGATCACAGCGTTCATACGGACGGACAGACAGACGGACGGACAGACGGACGGACAGACGGGCATGGCCAGATCGACTCGGCTATTGATCCTGATCAAGAATATATATACTTTATATGGTCGGAAACGCTTTCTTCTGCCTGTTACATACTTTTCAACGAATCTAGTATACCCTTTTACTCTACGAGTAACGGGTATAATTAGTCAAAGCACATAACATTAACCATATTACATTACATTACAATATCAATGATTCCATTTACTCGATTCTACATTAACTTGTTTATAACTTTAACCGAACCGAATAAACATATAAAAATTTATTATGTCCACACAGTTCCTGCAGGCTGCACTTCGCACTAGTACGTCATTTGCTACTATAGGAACCAATCGTTTAGGTGGTTCCTGCCGCAGGCTTAAGTATGCTAAGTGCTCGGAAGTGAGGTCAGTTTTACTGTGCACCACAGCCGCTTGAAGGAAGTACTTCCACGCACCTTATTTCTCATCAGCGATTAGGATCTTGATTTAGGTATAGAGTAAGCCATTGGTGCGATCTAAAAGACGAATTGGTGCCTCGTATGTCCTTCAACTCCTGGATAGACCGGTACGAGAGGTCCTTAAACAGCATGGCCTGCTCGCTAAAGACTTGCTATTGGCTTTCGCAACTGCGCGACATCGATGTTGTTGGTGCCCGTGTAATTTAAAACGAATTGTTTTTGCAATATCTCAAACAAAAAACGTTCAGTTGTAAAACAGGGGGAGTAGTATATATGGCATAAGTCCTTTCCTGGCCGTAAAGGCTAGGAACAGCGGCACACTGTTGGCAAAGAAAACGCAACCATGGCTCGATTTTTCGCGGATTCGAATGCTGCATTAATATAAACGTATAAATAAATACGGCGCTATAATTCTCTTTACATACAAATATTTTAATATTCTTACCTTTGGAAAATCTCACCTTTTATGGTGTGACCGCTCCCGCCATCTTGCACTGGGGCCGGATATTCCCAAACTGGTTTACACTGTTCCCAGACGGTGACTCCAAATCGGACCGTCGTCTTCCTCTAGTCGGAGTCCTGGCGTCTCAAAGGTGTCGGTGCCCGGTGGTGGTGGTGGTGTGGTAAGTCCACCACCAGTGGACTTCTGAACGGCGATAGCCTGTCACCGCTGACAACGGGGCATAGAAGGATATTCGAAGTAGGTTGTCCCCATCATGATCGGGATCTGTGGTCCAGAGTGCGCCGCTTACGTGGTCGCCGCTTCTAGAGTCCTATGTCGGAGTTTTGGAGCTTTCTGATCACGTGATCTATTTGACAAACTCACCGTCCGCTAATTGCCGTGACAGCTCTCTAAACTTTACCACATTTGTAACCACAAATACTTGACAGCTGAAAGGAAGGGTAGAACGATAAGGGTATAATAGACATTTTATTTGAATTATTGATATATTTTTATACCCATCACCTGAAAAATTGAGATTAAGCATGTATATTCCAGAGACATAGACGAATGTTGCCACGACCACGCTTTTAAAATATTTAAACATTTTTTGTTCCTTAATTCTTGTTTTCCCATATTTATACTTTAAAATACTTAATGTACATGATTATGTAAATTATTACGTATGTAAATCAGCTGTTAAAATCATCAAAACAAATCTTTAAGAGAAGAGCGCACATTTCAAAAAATTAAAGAGAAATGAGTAGTTTTAGCAAAGCCCTAAACCGCTGAAAAGTACATGTACATGTACATACATCGCTAAGTTCTACAGATGTAAAGAAGATGTTGTGTAGAATCCGACAGTTTTTCATATCATCTGGTCACACTGAGAACGTAAGAATAACGTAATCCGATTCGTGAAAATAAATTTAAGCAATATTTTTAATTTCGTGTTTTTTTGGAAATGTGTCGATACCGTTTTTGCCTTTTGCAAGGATAACTTGATTTTAGAGACTTAAAGGGTTATGCAGTCGGACCTCTAATTGGCCAGTTCCCCCACTCAAGATAACGCAAAGTATTCTGAGAGACAGGCTCGATGAACAAATCGAAGTAGAAAAAAGGAATATGACATCGATTGAGAAACTGGTAGAAACTCTTCCGTTTTTTAAGGAGTATTTTGAACAAATTTTACTTTTATACCAGATTTTAGGACTTATATTTTGTTTACATTATTTTTATTTGTATATTATTTATATTTTCCGATCTAAATAAATATTGGCAATGATCCACAAAAGTCCAGTCCTTTTGAAGGGGCTTCCATACTTGCTCTAATGCAAATAAATAGGTCGAAGTCATCCAAGGTAAATTCGCAGCTCATTTATAAAAAATCAACAATTTCTGACAAATTGCAATAGCGTGTGGTGGGCTTCAGTTATAAACACAACATAGTTTTATAATGGTTGATAGGCCAAATAAAATATTGTTTAAAGATATATTAAACGCTGATAAAAACTTTATTACCCCTGCTCTCCACGTCCAAGAATTCCAAAGCTATGGGGCCAACAACACAGGTAGATAATCCATTGTTAATTGACATTATTAACAAATACTTTTAAAAAACCAATAGATTCGAGATTACTTTAATATTTACTAAAGTACTACGACTATGCTACTAATATTGATGTTAGTTTTTAAAATGGAATGACCCAGTGCAAGCAAACAATACTTTTGATTTTGAATTAATTTCAGTTCGGTTAGACCAAATCAACGCAAACTTGAGGAGGGAAAACACTTGTCCCCATTGAACATTAAAGTGGCACAAGGAGATCGGGTTTCCCAGCCAGATCCATGAATGGTAATGTAAAGCAGGGAAAGGCAAACATTTGAAGTGGCTTTTGATAAACCA
Source organism: Drosophila yakuba (assembly GCF_016746365.2). Lineage (NCBI taxonomy): Eukaryota > Metazoa > Arthropoda > Insecta > Diptera > Drosophilidae > Drosophila > Drosophila yakuba. Next base: position 7,905,223 of record NC_052530.2, read on the forward strand.
TTAAATAAAACTCAATACCACAAGGACAAAAAGCCTGCAAGACTTTGGGGCGATGGCGAAGGCGATGGGCATTCGGAAATCAAACAAGAAACTGTCGAATTTAATTGAAAATGCCAATTCATCATAGCATCATAGGGGAGGGATGGATATCCTCCCCCTCCACTTTTATGTAATTGAATACCTGCTCCATTCAAGGGTAATCGCATCAGCAAAAGAAGCTAACAAAATCGCAAAATTAGCGACAACTCACAACTCAATCGGAGGGGCGAGTCCTTTGGGCGCGTGCGCCTGCCACAAGCATCATTATATTCTAATTACTCGAGTATTATCGAAACCCATTCAGTCGAAATGGTATAACGAGTAGCAGTTCCTGCCCGATCCATTCCACTCGCACACCGCACTTGGTCCCGCACTTGGTTACTCAAATCTGACCGCAAAACACGGAACCCTCGCCCAATCACCCCTCTCACTTCCGCGCTGGCCATCATCCATTGTTGGCTTGACTTTGCGGCGCCCGCGGCATCAAGAGCCACTGAATTGGCAATAAAAAGATTATAGCCCGAAGGTGTGAAGTGCAGTGGAGAGCAGGAATCGCACCGAGATCCGGAATCACCGCGCACAAGCCACTAAAGCCACCCCAACGGAGAGGCGATGGGAACGCGTGCTCGATTCGCACGGACCTGTTCCAAGCACCAGCATCCCACATTCACATCTACACTCACATCCACACCCACTCGACTCGAGTAAGGCGGATGAGTGCCTTTCGCACTGAGTGGGCAGCCATGTTGCCACAGCCTCCGGGCATCCAATCAGCGCTCTCTGGGCTCCACGACAGCCAATAAGGGGAGCTTTCTTTGAGTACTCTTTGAGTGATCTCGGGAATAAGGTTTCTGCATAACCAGTTGCTTATAATCTGTCTATAGTTTCTTCTTCGTTGGGTTATTATCGTATGATGCCCTAGTCTAAAGGCTTACTTTTTTGCTGGGTCAAGAAATTGGAATTTATTCAGCAGGCTCGATTTGGGTTTGTTGATGTAGGAAGTACTATTCTTTTGGTTTTAGTTGTTTAGTTAATACGTTCTACGCTCTGTAAACAGGAAATCTTCACAATGAGTCGGTGCATTTTGTATCCATTTTACAACCGAAGGATTTTACGCAAGTTTCGCAGTAAACTATCTGTGGCTTGAATATAATAGTAAGCATTAATATTTACTTATGCTAAGTAAATGGGTTTCGATAGCTGCTTACATTTCCACTAACTGACTGCATTTAAGAATCGATTAAGCGAAATATCCTTCACTATAGTAATGTATGGTATAAAATTCTAGGATAAAGACCATTTCTTCTCTAGGCCGCCTGCAATTAGTGAAGATGTGGACAGGGTGCGTATGGTCATAATATAATATAATTCATTATAATTAATATAATTAAATTACAATTAGAAGCTACCGAGAAATATTTTTCGTCACATCCATTTGAATATTGTTTGGTTTCGGCTTACAATTCCAAACAATTACATGACCCAACTAACCTACTTACTTTAAAAAGTTGCAGTTTACGGTTGTCTCTGGGTTTATGGTTGCATCCAAGTGATTTAAATTCCAAACAAATCGATCTCCTGGAGTGGGCATAGTATGTAATCCCATTCGGAGGACTGTACGCGTACCCAAAACGGAGGAGCAGTTAGCGGGCTATAAACAATAAACAGGATGCATGCACTCCCCGAAAAGTAAGGCGCACCATAGAAGTACGTAGAAGCAGCCGTAGCCATTTACGACAAATTTTGTTTACGCACTTGAGAGGAAACTCAAAGGCTCTCCAGCCAGGTTTCGGATCCACCAATGGCAGGAGTCGAATGCCAGTTTCCACCACCACCACAGATGCCGACGAGCCACTTGAGTACGGCGCACATTTCCACTCCGGCAAACCGAGTGATTCTGCCCTGGACCTCGGCCACTATTTAAAGACAGCCCGGAGCGCTCAGTGGAAGCACATTCGCTGCGCAGCCCTCGAGTCGTGAATATCGGAAAACCAAGAGAATATCCGGAGTGAACAAGTGTCGAAAAGGCCAAAGATATTCTCAATTCCCAATATTAAAACATTTTAAAAAACTCGAAATATCCGAAATATTCGAAATATTTGAAGTATTTAGGAATTTCGAAAAATGCTGAATATGGAAAGCGCGAGTGTGAGTGCTGCGATGGCGGGTCTGAGCAAATCGCTCACCACGCCCTTCTCCATCAACGACATCCTAACGCGCAGCAACCCGGAAACACGTCGCATGTCCAGCGTGGACTCCGAACCGGAACCGGACAAGCTAAAGCCCTCCTCCGATCGCGAGAGATCGGCCTCCAAGTCGCCGCCGCTCTGCTGCCGAGATCTCGGCCTCTACAAGCTGGCCCAGCCCAAGGAGATCCAGCCGAGTGCCAGGCAACCCAGCAACTATCTGCAGTATTATGCGGCGGCTATGGATAACAACAACCACCATCACCAGGCAACAGGCACTTCGAACTCCAGTGCCGCGGACTACATGCAGCGCAAATTGGCCTATTTTGGGTCCACCCTCGCCGCTCCATTGGACATGAGACGCTGCACCAGCAACGATTCCGGTAAGTTACCGACGAATACCACAAATTAGCGCCATTCAGGCTCTAATGGACTTGAAAAAGAACGCAACCTTTTGAATGGTCTTTTGTATAGGATGCATGCGCTAACTTTCCGTAATTTTCCCTTTGCAGACTGCGACTCACCGCCGCCACTGAGCAGTTCGCCCTCGGAATCGCCGCTTTCCCACGACGGCAGTGGATTGAGCCGCAAGAAGCGGTCGCGTGCCGCCTTCAGCCACGCCCAGGTCTTCGAACTGGAGCGCCGCTTTGCCCAACAGCGCTACTTGTCCGGTCCGGAACGCAGCGAGATGGCCAAGAGCTTGCGGCTGACGGAGACCCAGGTGAAGATCTGGTTCCAAAACCGCCGCTACAAGACCAAGCGCAAGCAGATCCAGCAGCACGAGGCCGCCCTTTTGGGTGCCAGCAAGAGGGTTCCCGTCCAGGTCTTGGTGCGCGAGGATGGCAGCACCACCTACGCCCACATGGCAGCTCCAGGCGCTGGACACGCTGGCCTGGATCCCGCCCTGATCAACATCTACCGCCATCAGCTGCAGCTGGCCTACGGCGGTCTTCCGCTGCCGCAGATGCAGATGCCATTCCCGTACTTCTACCCGCAACACAAGGTGCCGCAGCCCATACCACCACCCACCCCCCAGAGCTCCAGTTTTGTGACTGCATCTTCGGCGTCCTCATCGCCAGTTCCCAACCCCATCCCCATCCCCATCCCCATCCCGGGCGCAGAGCGTCCACAGCGAACCCCGTGTCCCAGCCCCAATGGCCAGATGATGAGCGTCGAGAGCGGAGCAGAGAGTGTTCACTCGGCGGCGGAGGACGTCGACGAGAATGTGGAGATCGACTAGGTTCACCACCTTTGAGTGACCACATCTCGAAGTTGGGAAGGTGGGTTACGTTTTTGTGATAGCCGTAGAAATTGTGTTTTAGTCTCTATGTGTAACCAATAGATGTCCCATAGCTTTAGTAGCCTTAAGTTTTAGTCGTATCTACCCGAGAGCTAAATAAAATTATAAATTGAAAGAAAATTGTGTGGTTAGAATTTTATTTTCTACAACAAATATTTGCACATTTTTAAGCCGAGAGCTTTACTTTATTGCGCCGAATGAATTGCTAGAATAATCGACCCACTTTATTGATCCACTTCTACTAAGTTGCGCTTTAACTTAAAACATGAAGTTCAAACAATTTGTGAAACAAGCTGTGAAACATTTCTCCTGGCAGAAGCTTAAAGTTTTAAAGTGAGTGAAAATATATTAAGAACACATTGGGACTTCTTACTATTTTCTTTACCATTCAAGCCTCTAGTTTAGTAAATATCTTTATATTTACTAAACTAGAGGCTTAGTAAATATCTTTATATTTAAATCTTTATCTTTTAACATTAAATTATTCCGATTTAGTTGCTGACGCATAATTCCATACAATTCTTTTATTTTGAACTTGAAAAATCTTTTTTTTGTTAAAGAACTTTTATAACCCTTAAATTAAAAAAGTTGGTAAATTGGCTAATTTACTAAGTCTTCTCTAATCTGTAAATAATTTAATATGAAATATAAATGGCCGATCCAAAAAGTTGGCAAGTGAGCAAATAATCGGATTATAGTTGTTTCTCAGTAGGCTTTTAAAACCTACTTATTTTAGTAGACGAAAGCCGTTTGCTGAGAAGAATGCAACAAAAGGCGCTTTGTCCCAAATGATTGTTACATAAATTGTTACCACATGACCTCAATTTGCATCATCGGGCGGGAAAGCGGGAAAACGGAAAAGCGGTAGAGCGGGAGGCTGCTCAGACCCTTCAGAATGACAGCGATCTGGCGGATGAGGGCCTCGAGATGCGCTCCGCTGAAGTGGAATGCGTGTGGTCGGAGTCGGAGCCTTGCGAAAGTCGAAAGCCGCTGATGATGACCGACCGACTATGACGAGCCCACTCATTGACGACATAGAAGTGCTTCAATGTGTCAGAAGGGTCGGGCCGGACGTCTGCGACCCACAAACCACTGACTTACATACGCCGGACCCGGGCGCTTTTGCACAAGATCATCGCGGGAGGGAGTAGGAGGCGGAGGAGGAGGAGGAGGAGGAGGAGGAGGAGTGGGAACGGGATCGGGAACATAGACATGTCCTTAGCAGCACAGTTGGTGGCTGACGACACAAGGACATGACTCAAGTGCCCGGCGGCGACAATTCTAACGGCCGGGCGACCAGGCGATGTTTATAAACAAACAAACCAATAGAATCACCAACTGATCACGAGATCACCAGGATGAGAAAAAGGACATGTGCACAGTGGGAAATGATCAGTGCGAAACATCCTCTTCAGAAAGATGAATGCGTTTAGAAACAGTGTTGCTCGGATTTCCAAGCATTTGTTAACTTCCCTTAAAGACATTCACCTCTTTCTTTACTAAGAACAATTTTTGGGAAAATATATAAATATTATTACATATTTTCCTTTCAATCTCTGAAATCTATTAGAAGGATAAACAAACCCTTTCATTACATTTTCATTCGAAACGGCGCCAAACGTATTAAAACTCTCAGTTTATAGAGATTTTTCGAAAGTGTTAAATTTTTGGAAAGTGGGGCATTGAACGTGCTGCTCTGGCGACTGCCAACTGAAAAAACAATGGGTATGAGGAGGTTGCTAAGTACATTTATGTATGCATGTAGCTCTTGGACGCATTCTTAGACTAAAAGCACGCAGGCATTTGACAAATTTGGGACACTAAAATCGATTGACAGATGTAATTACTTGGGTAAATAGGAGCTCCAGCAGTTTGGGGATGTATCTTTTTGCCATTGAGCTCCCAAATTCTTGTCATTTTTCATATTTCTGATAGATTTTTGAATTTATTTAAGTTATTATTTTGTGTTTCAAAACATAAATGAGAGGTTGCTCTAAAATTAGTATGGTAATTTCCACTTTCAGATTCGCAATGTACCTAGACAGTAGTTAAGACGTAGGTGCCTAAATAATCTCTGTTAATTCTTGAGATGGGATAAATTTAAAAAATGTCTGTTAAAGACCTAAATCAATCAAAATTGTTTAAAACATGATATTGTGCTTATGATTTGCCTAGAAAATCGAACCTTTTACTGAGGTATATAATGAAATTTCCTTCAATTGAGGTAGACCAGATTGAGTGTTTTTGAATTATGAGTGAGTTTTTCGAGACCCGCCCCATTCCGCACTCTCGGCTAGCAATAACCCCGATAATTCGTGGACTCTTTGACTTTGAGTTTCGGTTTTAGTTTTATAGCACGCTTCGGATTTCGAAGGGTTGAAGACGAAGACACACGCTGCATGTGGTCGTGGAGCGAATTGAAGTCGTCCTGCTGCCGGCGGCTCGGCTACTAATTTGTTTATACTGCGCCGCCTCCGGATTTGTTTATGCAACCTTTTTATGACACACATGCCGGGGTGCTACGAGATGTCAGCTACTTGACGGGAATCCTTTTAAACCGGGCCGCCCGATCTTTGGCTTATTTGGCTTGTAATTAATATGGAAATTAGTCATTTGCCGGGTTCGTGGTCGGTGTTGGATTTGGGCTTTGGGTTTGGGGACCAAGTGGCGTATGCGCAATCTTTGAACTGCAATTAGTCGTCGCCTGTCACCGGTCGAGGACGTCTGGTAAACAATTTTGGCTATATTCGCTATTTGCTTAAACATTTCGGGGAGGCCTGCATTCTTAAGCAGAGAGTGCATTTAATGGCGGAACGCGAAATTCAAAAGAAAACGCCAAAATCGTTGGCCGGACAGCTTAAAGTGTAAACAAAACGCCCGACCCGTTCACTTATTATAAAATGCACTGCATTCTTGTTTTGGCCCATCTCGATGCACTTTGCCGCAGCGCTTCGTCGTTGTCTTCCCATGCTCCCGTTCACTATGCCCCTCCGCCACGAATCCCAATCCCATTCCCAATACCAATCCCAATCCGAAACCGAAAGCGACCCCTTCCACAGCCGTGTCCCTAGATCTCTGGATCCATCTCTGGATGGCCGATCGTCTGCTGCACACATGTGTGCCATAAAAGGAGGCTGAGGAGATGGGATTTTCGACTGCGACTTCGACTGCCACTGCCACTGAGACTGACACTTCGATTTGCCACTGCTATTGTTGTTGTTGTTGCACGTGTGGCTCGGCCGACGCGTTTGTTTATGCAACATCCCTGCTACTAACAGTTCTTGGTAGGAATAACTTCACAACAAATTCATCAACTAAACTCTAAACTCCGCAGCGCGATACTCTTGCGCTGGTTGGGTCCATGGAAAATGTAGGGTCTATAGTCGAAACTGCTTAGTTTAATACCAGGGAAGAAAGTAGTAAGTAAGAGTAGAAAATAAGGGAAATTAAGTAGTATATACCTAAGCGCATATTAATATCTAAACTGACTAAAGAACGACCATATTTGCATCAAAATTGCAATCTTTTAAATGAAATACAGTTGCCCAATTTTATGTGCGTAGATTCGTAGAGCATTTCAGTGCCGCATGAGTGAGCATCCAACCTGATTTGTTATTGGAGCAGTGCTCTTTGTTTTATGGGAGGATGGACCTGGTCCTAAGAGGGCGAGTCCCAGCTCCCGAAAGGAACTGGAGTCGGAGCCAGCGACATTGCCTAATTGCTTTGCTGCCGGGCGGGCGATGGAGTTGGCCACTGGGATGGACTGGGTCGTGCTTCTGGGTAGGTAAATGAATCGTTGCCTTTCCGGAGCGATTAACCCACTCACACCCACGGAACACGATTGCTGAGTAAACAAAGCTCGGAAGCAGAGTACAAATGATGCCCCGGCCTATTTATGTTTATTTTGTTTTGAAAATTGTGCGTTTAATTTATAGTTAATTGTTTTCCAGCTTTTCATTAGCCAACCAAACCGAGCGGTGACTGTGTGCGGTCCCGAGAATTCCCGGGAATCCAGCCCACAGGCCCGAGCATTCGGATCATATTATACTCGCACACCAATTGTTGATGATGGTGCTATTTGCGCAAGTTGTTGGCCAGCCCGCCCGTCCGACAAAATGGCCACCCACCTCAATTTCAATTTCTATTTCAATTTCAATTTGAAATTCAATTTCCAACTCAATCTTCCGTCCGGCAGCTGTTGAAGTAATCTTTGCGTAATGCCAAATCCATATCCAAATCCAAATCCGATTCGATCCAACCACGCCGCTTTCGGTGGCCACTCCTCTGCTTATTTGGCTTCAAATAAAAAATCATTTAAATGATTTCGAGAACGACGGCCTTAGCCGTAGAGCATGGTGCCATGAGATTGAATGATAAATGTTTTGGCTTTTGTGATTTTGTTTATTGTTCAATTTCGGGTAAAAAATTCCAATTTTCACCGCATGCATAAAACGCTTTTGGTGTTCGGTCGCCTTTTTTTTTAACTTATCGCGTTTTATAGACAGCCATTCAAATCGGCAGATATTGAGTTGAGTCCAACTAGCACTAGATGAATGATGTATTTTTTCGCGAGCTGTTTAGATGAAAATGTTGTGGTGTTGCGGACTGCAAAAGAGATACGAGATGGGCACACATGTGTCCAAGTTCCATTCGGGCAACTTCATTAGCGTTTTTAATGGACCTGCCGACTCGTAATGCCCGACAATTAAAGTCGCAATAGACATTTGGTTGGGCCGCCAGTCGATTCACGTGTTAGATGGGCCCCGGGGCCAAAAACTGAGTGGGTGAGATGCGATCTTCCATGTATACAGTACATAGTAGTGTTGCCCAATGGACCTTATCAGCTGGCTGAGCGCTACTAATAGGCTACCAGGCGGAAAACACTTGAAGATCTATTGATAAACAGTCACTTGGTATGTGAGCTGGTGGGATCTGTTTTTCTCCACGGAGCATTTGGCATCGAAAAGTGTTTAGATAGATCGAGACGAGATGGGAAAACAAGCTGAATGGTGTCGTCTATATGGTAAACACTTCAATGAATCAGTTTCCTGGGTGGAAAAGTTTTCGGATCGGAATCTTTTGGCTGAGCACCTGCAACTTACTTGGTCGTTAATCGTTGTTTTCTTTTATTTATTTCGAACAACATAAAAGCGCTTAAAGCCCGTTTAAGTGCTCATTGCTTAGTGTAAACAGTTTTTCTATTGACTGAGTCACAAAAGGGTGTAGCTGCTTCTGGGATTTAACAATTGCCTATGCGTTCTTTGAAATACTTAAATCAAGTCCAAGAACAAAAACATACTAGATCTGGTACAAAAAGAAAACAACAGACAAACAAAACATAGATTCTATTTGATTTTTATAATTTACAGCCTAGAATCCAGCTTAAAAATGTAGTTTATTGTTAAAAAACCCTGATGTTGGGTTGTCTGCATTGAAATTACTGTGAGTTTTCTGCAATGCATAAATCAACATCAAATTGCCGAAGAAGAGCAGTTTAACGCCTCGTTAGCTTTCGTCACTAAGCTGAGCAATTTCGGTTTCAAACGAATTCCACCTCCTTCTTCCTCCTAGTGGCATCTCTTTATCTTTCCTCTTTTGGGGTATTTTATTTTTTCATAATCAGTATACGGAGAAATTCCCTCGTCCTGCCACCCAAACGCCTATCGGCCACACCCACTCCAACGTCGCCAGCTATTAGCAGCAATTTTCAATTTCCTTTCTGATGAAGCACATGGCAAGAGAGCAAATTACATGGCGCACAACTTGAGACATTCGCTTTTCTTTTGCTCGCCTTTCTTTGCTCGCATTTCTTTTTTCTTTTTTTCTTTATTTTAGGTGGATTTCCCCCCTTTTGAAGCCAGAAGTCCTGGCGCACACGTACGCTATTGTCCTGAGCGCTTGACTTCGATTCGAAAAGAACATTTTCTTGCAATTTCTCCTGGGTGGCTGTGCTGTGCTGAGTGGAGTAGAGTCGAGAGTAGAGCCCAGACGGGCGCAAATGAACGGCCATTATGTTTATCCGAAGTGAAAGCGAGGGCTGAAGTGAATTTTTAACGAGCTGGCGGTGGAACGGGGCGAAGACGAGCCAAGGAGCTCCCAGTGCGTTGCAGTGAGTTAGTGAGGTATCCTGCCGGCAAAGGACATGCTTCAATAGAATAAGGAGAAAATTACACTTAAACGCTGCGGCGTGTCGAAAAGCTTCAGCTTCCCTGGGAGGTCAGCCTTCTGTGACCTTGCTGAAGGTAGCTTAGTGTGGATGCGAGGTTTGTAACTAACGAGGTATACTATATTTATATACTATATTTATACTGTATTTTTTAAAGCAAAGATATGGCTGAAATAGGGTATCTTGACTAGCATTATATTATTTGTGCTCCTTAGTTATATCGTTTCTTGTTTCCTCTTCAAAGTTAAGTGCATTGCGACTTCGGTTCCAGTTTAGTTCCCAGCCAACTGTTGCCCAACTTTGATTGGGCTCCATTCAAAGGTGGCCATCCAAATTGCCGGTCAATTAACCATTTCTTCTGCGGCCTTTCCTCGTTAACCTGTCCTCATCATTCGCGAGGCAATCGCATCGCCATCGCATAAGCACATTCCAGTGCCGAGGGATGATTTTAAGTTTATTTGCCCAAGCCGTTGACAGACAAACAGCTTCGGTTCACCCCTTTCCGCTGCTCATACTCAAAAACAGCACTCATACGCCCTGTGCGCCATCTGCATTAACATATCATTAGTGCGTGCGTGTGTGTTTGGCTGTTTATCGGCGCTTTTGTTTACAATAAAGCGTAATCATGTGTTACAAATACCAATAATAAAGCCTCTGGGCCATGGTAACCCTATAGCTGTAGCCATAGAAGCATCCAGCATGGGCGTCGCACCCACTTCAATGTCAGTTCGTGAATGCATAATGAGCCCCAGAGCTCCACGTCCACAATCGTGTCTCCGCAATCCGTCCTCAAGTGCACTTTGCCGGAGATCCAGTCTCCCGGTCTGGGTCTGGGCCTGGAGTCGCGTAAACATCCCATTTTCGTGCAAATGTCCAAATGGCGCTCCAGTTGGCGCAGCCATTGCAGGAAGCAACTGTCTTTGGGGTCAACTTGTTTATGCGAAATTTAAAATAGGAAGGAAAATAATGAACATTGCTGGGATCTTCACATGTGTACTTTGGTATTCAAGTATATGGGTGTATACAGTGTATACCTCGGAAGTGTAATCATTTTTATGTGTACATTTATATTTAAGGGGTTCTTGATCTGCAGTCTGGAAAAGTGACACGGATATCCATCTATCTTTCCCTCGGAGTTAATTGGCTCTTGATGATTTGGTAAGAACACACTTTAGCTGACCTGCATCATCAATTGGGCTGCCCAAGCCCCAATGAAACATTATGATGATGTTGAAATCCCATTAAATCTACGGTGAAGGGACTTTATGGTATTCTTCCGAAGACTTTTGCATTTTTGCTTAATTCGTGAAGAACACTTGGCTCGGCACTCAGGCGCCTTAAGTAGAACCAACCAATTTGGATTCATTAAATACTTAAGTAGAAGCTCAAGTGCCACGGCTTAAGTGTTCGGGCTATAATTGCAAAAATATGTAAAAAGAACAAAGTGCAGATCAAGTATTTATAAAGAACTTTATAGAAATCTCCATTTGGTGTTGACTTTTGTTAGAAATTTTCGACATACACATTTTTTTTGCATAATTCTTGATTACTATATTATTTTTACCTTTCATGCAAACTGTTTGGACTTCGTTACCCTTGATAGTTTTATAAGTAAATAGCACTCTGAACATTTTTACTTTTCATTCATATTTCGCCTCTTTCTCCAGCGCTCGAATACCTCGCATGGATTTAATCTTTCGACTAACAGCATAAAATGCCAATAGTGGTAAAAGAATAATAGTCAGTATAATTGCTGTGACATCCAGGAGATAAAACTGGTACCAGAGCAGATGTACTCCCGCTGCCACCAAATGTGGTGCCCCCCGATGTTCCATGACGTAGTTAATCCAGTACATAGCGGTGTCCATGGCGCCGAGTGGCCGATCCCGGAAAATTCGCGATGCGTTGTCCATATTGGCTTGATATTTCGGATTCGTCAGCAGCTCATGAAGCGCAGAGCTCAGCAGATCCTTCGAAATGGTGCGATAGTCCAATTCGATGGCATAGCCAGCTGCTTGGCCCGCCTTAATGTTTATGCCCTGATCAAAGTAGAATGGCAATCCGAGCACCGGCACCGCATGGTAGACTGCCTCCTGCATTCCAAAGAGTCCTCCATGGGCGATGAAAACCTTCACATTCGGGTGAGCCAGTATGTCCGCCTGGGGTAACCACTTTTCTACCCTTACGTTTTCCGGCAGATTGGGCAACTGATCATCCTCGAATTTCCAGAGGACCCTTTGCTTCAAGCTGGCGAAGACTTCAAGGAAAATTCGAAGCTTTTCCGGTGGCATGTCAGCACTGCGCACTTGGGATCCTGAAATGTGCAGAGGTTTAATTTACTTAGATTCGAATCAATAGTACATGTATAACAAGAGAGAACGCTATAGTCGAGTTCCCCGACTATCTGATACCCGTTACTCAAATGCGAAGGAGTGTCATCAACTCTGACAGTTTTTGGCGCTTTGTGGGCGTTGGAGTGGGCGTGGCAAAATTTTTTTTAGGCAAATTGATAGAAATTTACAAGACTAATACAAAAATGAAAAAATATCAAAACATTTTTCAAAAGTGTGGGCGTGTCAGTTTTGGGCGGTTTGTGGGCGTTAGAGTGGGCGTGGCAACATGAATCGACAAACTTGCGCTGCTTCTATGTCTCTGGAGTCTGTATGCTTAATCTCACCTTTCTAGCTTTTGTAGTTCCTGAGATCTCGACGTTCATACGGACGGACAGACGGACGGACAGACGGACGGACAGACGGACGGATAGACGGACGGACAGACGGACGGACATACGGACATGGCCAGATCGACTCGGCTATTGATCCTGATCAAGAATATATATACTTTATATGGTCGGAAACGCTTCCTTCTGCCTGTTACATACTTTTCAACGAATCTAGTATACCCTTTTACTCTACCAGTAACGGGTATAAAAATTACGTGTGTAAATATTAAAAATTTTTTAGATTAGGTTCTGTCAAGATTAAATTTCCACAAATATTTCGCATAAACTCACCCAAACTAAAGTAGATCGCTCCGTGCTCAGCGTTATCCAGATAGCTCCCAATATGTTCTGGTAGGGATTTGGTTGGCAGGATGTGCAGTCCACCCACTGAAATCATGTTTTGTGTCATGGGTCTTGGTGAAGTCAGCGGCAGGTAGCTATTTAAAAGAATAACCGAGATGTTCTGTTCCAATTGCTTAACCGTCGGTACCTGGGGCAATATGAGGCCAAAATGCTTCCTGATAACAGCATCTTGTTGCGGATAGTAGGATACTTCCCGAACAACATCCTCAGCAGTGCTAAGCAGTACATTTTCCAATCGCTCCCACAATGACATTCTATCCGTACTGGCCATAAAAACATTGGGAACGTAGGCCAATGGGTTTACAAAGCCGAAGACTTGACTAAAATAATTGGCGTAGGCGAAAGTTGCTATGGTAATTACGGGTATTTCGTAAAGATAACCCAGCATTAGAGCTCCCTCATTGTAGAACTGTTCCACCAGGAGGAGATCGAATTTGCCCTCCTTATCCTTGGCGTGGATCAACTCCTGAACTTCCGGGTGGGCTAGAGCAAAGTCCGTTGACTTAATGCCAATGTGTTGGGCCAGTCGCATGTGTGTTAGCTTTGTCATGTCAATCATGTCCAAAGCCGATTGGATTTTCATTATCGCAGATACTGTGGAATTGGGCCATTAAATTTTTACTGAATAAATAATGAACTCACTTACTGTCGGCCCAGGTGTCGTACTTGGGCAAAAGAATTTCCCTGTACTTTGGTCCCAAGTTCTCCTTAGCCAACGACAGCGGGGTAATGAAGGTGACCTCGTGTCCACGTTTCACTAATTCCCTTATTATGGCATCCGTCATCATGAAGTGGCTCTTTACAGGCAGGAAGAAGGGTGCCAGAATTCGGGCTCCATCTCCAATCCCCAGAAGGAATAACAGGAGCAACTTGATGAAGGGAATCTGCGCCTTCAAAATAGATAAGGCCATCTTAATGAATAAGTTAAGTATTATTTAATATAATTCAGGTTAATTATATATCTTTGAACGCGAAACAAACCATTCAATTAAGAACAATACACTGAACTGGAAGCAATCTTACCAGTGGTTTTATATGTTCTCTTATCTTTCTTCAGTGGCAGACCACATACCTATAGCAATAAAGGATATCAGTGACGCCATTCTATGTAGTGCATAGTATAGCACTGATAGAGAGAGGAAGATAATACGATGGATCGATCTAAATGGGGCTTAGACCAATCACGGGGGGTGCTATTGTTTAATACTTTAACAATGTAATTGATTTGGTCACATATTAACATTAAGTTAAGGTGCGATCGTCACTATATTGTTGCCAAGTTAAGGCAATATTTCTTTGTAGGTAGATGTTGTTTTCGGTGATAAGAGTTCATTCAAGTCACCTATCAGTTGGTAAAGACTATTTTTCGAGATAAGCAGCAGCCGAATGAACTTGATAAAATCAAAGATTGTTTACACATTTTCATCATAATCTCCGGGTTTTGAACGGCGATCAACATTAATTTAAATTAATGCAAATTCTGTATATGTTAATGTGAAAAAAAATATTTACGTTTTCCGCAACAAAAAGCGATATTTTTATAATTCCTCGATTTGATCAAAAGTGTACCATAGACTCAAGACTTTCCTACCCCAATTTATATTGTACTTCCCAAAGCGATCAAGTTAAACGATGGGAAACAGCGCATAAATCAGGGGCATTAGACTAAGTTAAATATTTGCTTCCCGGTTGCCAGCCAGTTGTATAGTGTGGTAAATTATGGTGCTAAACTTTTTTGTAAACTTTCCCAAATACCCATATGTGCAAATCGAAATGGTTAAGTTGCCATAAAACTCAACGCGCCAATTGCAGGCAATTAAATGTTGAGTTTGAACTGGAATTTCGGTTGATGCTATGATGACGTTCGGTGTGAACTTTTGTGCGTATATTGATATTGATTCCGATTCCTATTGCAATCGTACTGGGACTCAGATCAGCGACGCATCGGTCGATCATTCAATTTGGCAGCCATTCGCTGCGGACTTATATTATTGTTTACTTTGTCATATTTTGCCAATGTGTTTTTATTGTTCTGCGGGCCGCATTCGCATTCTACTCGTATTTAGATTGCCTCTATTTGTTGCTGCATGCCAGCAGTGATACTTTGTTTATTATCTCGGCCAGGCCAAATAAATGCAACGGCTTTTCTGCGGTAAATTTGGCGTTGGCGGGTGCTTGATGCGATGCGATTGCGACCTGGCCATAAACCTTGGTCGGTCATGTGTGCTTGGAATGGGGCTCAAGTGGACGAAGTTATTGCAAATTCTCTAATCGCGGGATAATGCCCCATCGCTGGCAATCACTGCAATGATCTCAACGGCCAAATGCTATGAAGGCAATGAATTCCGCGTCGGATGCCCAAGTGTTCCATCAAAATCAAAGCTTTTAAGCCGCTGCCTGAAGTGTTTCGCTTGCGTTCTAATTTGCCTTTGCAGCGAATGCGTAATTAGCCGCTATTACATTAATAATACGCGTACTTGTCCTCGGCCGACCCATTACCCATTGGTAATTGAAAAATCGGCTATTTCCAATGTGGCAATCGAAACAGAAATGGAATTGAAAAGCGCACATTTGGCCGAAGTGAATCGTCCGTACTTAAGAGCTTAAAAGTGCGCATGGAGGCACTGCATCCGAGTACCGATTTTGAATCTGTGTGCTATTGTGAATATATCTGTGTATCTGCACAACAAAATACTAGTTCTCTAATTGAGGCACTGCTAATGGTTAACGGGCCAACTCAAAATTAAAAAATATTAGTATTATTTGGACTATTTGAGCCTTTACCAAGGATAAATATAAAATATGCATTTAATTTATGCACTAAAATATTTATTATGAAACCCACTACGCTTTCCCTCAGTGTGAAGTCGCCCTTTCGCTTTGCGGCGACGCTAATATGCAATTGGAAACCACCGGGGCCGCCAGTCAGTTTATGTGGCTTCCCCGCCCACGTGGCGATGCAGTGGCTCCATGATCATGTAATCATGCGTGTGGCATTGTTTACAAATCACGCCTTGTCGCGCGACGCTCCCGACCAGACAGGACACACTTGAGGATGTCGGCAGGAGGGTGAAATATGTGTGAACTCCGAGCGCAGATCCTGCGTGCTGCGCATCCTCCGGTCCCTCAAGTGGCTAGTTGGGCTGGGATGGCTTGGTCAAGGTGCCTAATTGGGATCTCCACTCGACATCCGTCTAGACAGCTGTTCTGCGGAGGTCCTGCGACAAGTGGCTTGTTTTGGTTGTCGCCGCGGGACATTTGGGACACATTAGTTAACCACTGTTTGCAAGCAAATGGATGGAAGGGAAGCGCCAAGTCGGGAGACCGGAGGGTCGGACCACACAACAGACGCAAATAACCCAAAACCGTACTCCAAATAAGCAAAGCGCGATGCAACAACAAACAATTCCACACGGAAAGGAGATCTCGATGGAAATTAACAAATGTGTGCTGTTCCCAATGAAACTAGAATTTTTTAGAAACTATTTGTGACGTTAGTCTCACAGGAACCGGATTTAATAAAATTTATATAAATTGTATATATTTTCTTCTTGGAAGCTGGTGCAACTAGGGATATTGTAATAAAATTTACCATTTCCCATTAACTAACTGAACTGATTTCTATACATAAAATAAACGTACTTTTTCAGGTTTGGGACTCTTTCTAAATATGCCTCGATCTCTATTTGTTGTTTATATAACAGAGACAATTTTTGGCCGTGTATCCCACCACTCCACTAGTTCATTTAATGCTGGGGCAATGCAGTTAATGAACTAGAGCAACTCCTTGGCTCAACTCGACTCGGCTGCATTTATCCATTCCCATTCCTCTCCAACCATCCATCCAGCCAGTCCACCATATGAGCTATCCATCCATCCACCCACCCATCCATCCATCTATCCATCTATCCGACTATCAGGGCCATCAGGTGTGTGGTGGCGTTGGCTTTATGGATGTGGATGTTCCACGGCCTCCGCCGTTAGAAGCGCAATTTGTTTATGCTACTTTGTGAGCAATAAAAGCACAGACGGCCATGTGGGTGGTCCCACCTTGGGGCTTGGGACTTGGGGATTGGGGCTTGGGTCTTTGGATTTTGTGCAGTCGCTGGATGTGATGTGTGCTACTGGTACTGTTACTGGTGCAGGGATGGGGTGGTGATGGTGCTGGTGATGGTGATGGTGGTGGCGGTGGTGTGCTAATCATCAGCAGCTCTTCGGAGTTGCTCGAGTGGAACTAATCGGAGCATTGTGCGCTCCGGATGCAGCAGGATGCGGTGGGTGACTCTAGTCCCTGTGGGAATAAATTGAGTCATAATTGAATTGATTGCCAGCGGGGCGGCCACTTGCAAGTGTCGGAATGGAGGGCCCTGGGACAGCTATGGTACAACTGAAGTGGCCGCCAAATTATTTGACATAATTGCGCCTTGATGAAGCGTTATCTGCCCCTGGGAAAGGGTGGAGCCACTCCAGTCGGGTGCTCAAGTACTCAACTCATTGGACTGCATTGGTACATTGGAGATGGAGCTGTGATGGCTGCTTTTTGGTAGTTTGTTGACCTCGGAGATGTGGCCCCAAACTTGCCACTTCACGACAGTGTAATCTTCAACAGCGATCCAATTTAAATGTTGTGTTTGTTGATAAAAAGATCAAGAAACAATAAAAAGGGTGGCAAACGGTAAGGTCATTCAATATCATTATGTTCAATAAGTTTTTTAGTTTATAAACTGAATTTTTATTCTAAGATTACGAAATTAGGTAGAGTAAAGTAGAGAAGTTGGAAATTAGATTTGTAGTACAAATATCTGGATTAAGCAGGCTTTGAAATGTCATTGCTAAAACGTCACTTTCACAGCACTTAATTGTCCATTAATTCCCTTTCACTCAAGCCAAGAGGTTCAACTTATCGTATTAATTCAAATATTTTTATCGCAAATAATTTGTCAAGTCCATTTAAGTCAGCAGTGAAAACGACGCAGTGCTACAGTTTTATTAAAAAGCGATTAAATATTAAGGTGAATATCGAAACCGTTCTTTTTCTACCATTTGCAAGCAGTAAGAGAGATATTTTCGACGATAAAATGCATATATATTCCTGATCAGTCGATTCGATCCGTCCATTTGTTTTTACGCAAGCTAGTCTCTCTATTCTTTTTACTTTATGTAGTTTATAGTCGGACAATAGTGGTTAACTTTATAGCTACTGTAAGAGTATGTATGTAAGCTTCGGCGTTGCAAAGCTATCATCCTATTCTTTGAATTAGTATTATATGAAAAATTCTAGCAAATATGTGCAAAATGCTGATGTGAATTACCTATAAAAGTGCACCTGACTAATTCCTTTTATACCCCTAACATTTATTCGGCTTGCTTTTTTCTTAAACTCTCTCAAATTAGCTCATTCCGAAGCCGCTTTAGAACTTGGTAAGCAGTGAAATTTCGCTTCCTTGGACTCAGAATGGAGACGAAGACCTCGGGCCGCCGTAAGCGCCAGGACTCTGCTGACGGGGAGGAGGAGGCCGATCTTCGCCTGAAGAGGACTGCCGAGACGAAGGCGGCGACCGTGGAGAGGCTGATGAGGGGCCTAGGTTTGCAGGACGGAACTTCGCTTGAGCTGAGGCTGGCGAACCTGTCGTACCTGGCGTTCCTGCTCAGCAAGGGAATTAGCGGCGAGCTGAAGAAGCACATTATGAGCCTGCTGATAACCTGTGTGGGCAGTCATCCCGGACAGGCCAGTGTCTATGCCACGTTTGTGGGCCTACTGAATGTCGGAGACTTTGATTTCGTCTCCGAGTGCCTGTCGTTCATGTTGCAGAAGGCTTACGAGTCGATGCACACTCGCGATTGGTCCAAGTGCCGGGGAGTAGTCCACTTCCTGGTGGACCTGTACAACTGCCAAGTGATTCCGTCGTCCTCCCTGCTGAACCTCCTCGCAGTCTTCCTAAAGGAGTGCGAGGCTCTGAGGGATCCGGACGATGTGGTGGTAGCGGCTCCGCAGACACGTCGCGATTGGCTTGCTTACTGTGTGCTATCCGCCATGCCCCTTATTGGTAAAGATCTGGAGGGGGAGGCGGCATTCGAGAAGCTGATGGTCTCACTGCAGATCTACATCAAGAAGCGGTGCGCTATGCACACCACCATGCTGAGTGTTTGGCGAGATCTCAAGCAGAGGGACTATCTGGAGCTGCTATGGCAGCAGGTGGACGGATTGAGGCAGGAGCATTGGGCCGAACCGGAGCACCAGCTGATCCCCCGACTCTATATGGCCTTCGATGAGACCTTGAGCCACGGCCAGATGCACTACATAAGGGATTTTCAGTTGGCCCCCCATGAGCAGGGTTGTCGCTATCCCCCGCCTCGAGTGTGCTTTCGCATCTTCTCCTACGACTCCGTCGGCGAGATCCATCATTTGCCCTCGCCGGTGCGCATCGAAAGGCATCTGCTGGAGGCCCAAATCCAGGATATGCTGCACTCCTTTCACAAAGAAAGAAGAATCTGTGCCGACAGCCTCTTGGGCTACGCCGCCTCCAAGCCCCAGTTGCCGGTCTATCACTGCATCGTGGAGGTGATCTTGGGCGAGATGCTGCAGCTGCCCACAGCCCAGTGGATCAACATTAACTACGGAGCCCTTCTGGTGCAGCTGTGCAAGGGCCAACCAGACAAGGTGCCCCAGGTGGTGGTCCAGGCCATGGACATCCTCTTCAATCGGCTGGGCTCCATGAGCGTGGCCTGCTTCGACCGGCTGGTCAACTGGGTGTCGCATCACATTAGCAACTTTGGGTTTATCTGCCAGTGGAGTAAATGGGCTCAAAGCCTTCCATCGCCAATCGATCCGAGTGCCAGCAATCTGCAGCCAAAGGTGGTTTTCCTTAGGGAGTTGATCAAGAAGTGCCTCAGGTGCGTAACATTAAATGATAGGTTTATTCCCAATTGTTTGTTTTACGAAACTAGTTGTAAAATTATCTGAAATACGTGCTTTGTGCTCCAAAAACTAGATTGTCGTACCAGCAACGAATTGCAGAGATGGTGCCGGATACCCTGGCCGGTTTTCTTCCGCCGCCTACGCTTCCGCACTTTAAGTTTGTCGATGAAAAACTTCCTGGTGCCATTTTGTCCAAGAGTCTGCTAGAGGCGATGCGCAGCAAGCAATCATGCCCAGAAATGATCTCCGAGATTATTAGTGCCACCACTGGAATCGGTCCGCTGCTCAAGATCAACGTGTTCACCCAGAACTGCCTTCATTTGGGATCCAAATCATTTAGCCACACTTTCGCAATTCTCAGCAAATACCACTCTGTCTTCAAGGTGAGATTTGGATTCCATATCCAGTACGTAGCATCAACTGTTGTAGCCAGCTGAAGATAGTTTTCTATCTCGTTGACTCTTAATATTTGCCTATAAATGATACGTTGATTTGCAATCGTATTTTTAAAAGGTCAATTTATTGAAATCTCTAATTCTAATCAACCGAAACGAGTAATTATAGTGTCATCCTAATTCAATCCGGATTTTTATCCCTTACGGTTCCATTTCGATTTTAGGATTTGGCTGCAGGAGATCCGGAGAAGCAGCTCGCGATCTTGAACGGAATCTTCGATGTGTGGGTCGCCAGCGATCAGTATAAATTTGTGGTGTCTGAAAAGCTGGTCAAGATGGAGATCATTGATCCCAATAGCGTTGTGAACTGGATCTTCGACCCTATGATGCGCCAGGAGCTCACGAAGATGTACGTGTGGGAGCTTCTTCACTCCACTGTGCGCCACCAAAAGCGTGTCCAGCATGCGATTGAGGTCGTGGATGTCGATGATCCAAGTGCGTCCGATCCTATAGTCAAAGGCATCCTGTTGAGCATAGTTCAGCGTTTTGTGAAGACCCTATCTGGTGCTCCGGTGGCAGACGAGGGAACAGAGGAGCACTACTGGTTCCAGTGGGTTCTGGGAAGGCTGCAGGAGACGCTCTTTATCTATGCGGATGACTGCAAGACTTTCTCGTGCAAGTTGCTTAAGATATGCGAGACCTCCGAAGTCAGGCCTGAAATCTCAAAAACCATCGAGGCCTTTGTGGCTTACATCATGTAACTTCTGTTGAAGATTTCATTTGTGATTATCAATTGGTATTTAATTTATATTATAATTTGTAATTACAATTGATATTGGTGTTGTTTGTTAATTTTAGACCAAACGATCTTTAATAATAAAGTCAAGGCACATAAGGGTTTCTGTCTTGATTTTCATCACTTGGAATCCGAAAGTCAGGATATGTTTTCAATAAAGATCTTATAAAACATTGAGGAAAACCCCTTTGATCAAAAAACAATCAGTGGTGCTATTTATTAATTGTTAGAATAGTTGAGTTCTCATTCAAATGAGTCTGTGTGTTTATGGAGATAAAGATATTTAGAAATAACGCTTCGCAACTGTGCATGACTGCGTTTTTTTATTTTCTTCATCGTGTTTTGAAAATAAAGTTGCGCGCCAATCTCCGGTATTTTTTCTATCTGCGTGTATCGATAATATAACTAAATATTTTATTATCGACAACAATCGAATGAGCCGGTGTGGAAATTAGCTTAAGATATTGGCAGTAAAATAAATGTAGAGTATGAATAACATTCTACGTTGAAGTGTGACCACATTTCATGGCATTCTGTATATAATGGTATAGATAAATACATTTGAATATCAACGTGTAACAACTTTAATAAGCGCTCATATGTTTAATGGGATATTTTAAGCCGGAACAAGGATTTTTAAATTATTATCTTATTTTGAAAAGGATTTAATGTTTCCTTTTTGAAAGCAATAAAGAGATGTAATTCGGAACTCATCCCACTAGCGGATCCTGAAATTGACATGTAAATAAAATTAGTGGAAAGTGCATTTATAATTATATATTAATAATTGGACACGTGCCGACATTATAAGAGCTGAGATAAATATTATATTTTGAACTATAAATTTAAAGGCTAATTGTAAGCCCAAGTAGATTACTAGATTATTATAAAACCCATATCTCCATGTAGATTTAAATCATACGCGTGTCAAATATATATTATTTGCATTTGGGTTTTCTTTACGATGTATGTCTTATAAATTTTTGTCCTATAAAAAAGACCCGGATAAGCGAGATTCAAAATCAAGGATGATACAAGGAATGCCACTGCTTACATAGGCTTGTTCTGCTGATAGTTTGCTTTGAATTTGTTTAATCATAGTAATGATAAGGATTTAATTGTTTCTCAACGAAGATTTTGGATAAAGGGATATTTTTCTGCGACAATATTGTACTTGCCACAGCAATGATATATCTTCAATAATTATTAATAAACAACAATTAAAAGAAATACCAATTTATTTAGGTATTGCAATGTGATTATATAAATATCTAAATTACTTAAAAGAAAATCTTTAAAAATGCCCCATTTTGCTGAATCTAAAAGCCTTTTGCAGGAAAAGGTTGTTTAAGGTTCAGAAAAAATATACTTTATCGGAACGGAACGTTATTGAATCTTAGTTCATTGTTCATTTAAAACTTGTAAATAAAAAGAAATCTGTAAGTAATGGCATCCCCGCTAGGTGGTGCTCGAGTGCGATCTCTAAAGCAGTTTTCTTGCTGCTTGCCGAAGCAGTCGATTCACTGCTTGCATATTTCCCTCGCACTTACCGGGTATCTGATAATCCCTCTCGTGATACCCGTTACGCGTAAAGGGAAATGGTAACCTACATTCGTTGAAAAGCTTCTAACGGACAGAAGGGAGCATTTGACCCTTTAAAGTATATAAATATATTCGTGATAGGGACGGGTTGTCGACTCGATGTTGCTATGACCATCTGTCTGTCTGTATAAACGCCGTTTTTTAATTTTTCTTTAATTATACCCGTTACTAGTAGAGTAAAAGGGTATACTAGATTCGTTGAAAAGTATGTAACAGGCAGAAGGAAGCGTTTCCGACCATATAAAGTATATATATTCTTGATCAGGATTAATAGCCGAGTCGATCTGGGCATGTCCGTCTGTCCGTCCGTCTGTCTGTCCGTCTGTCCGTATGAACGTCTAGATCTCAGGAACTACAAAAGCTAGAAAGGAGAGATTAAGTATACAGACTCCAGGGACATAGACGCAGCGCAAGTTTGTCGATTCAGGTTGCCACGCCCACTCTAACGCCCACAAACCGCCCAAAACTGCCACGCCCACATTTTTGAAAAATGTTTTGATATTTTTCATTTTTTTATTAGTCTTGTAAATTTCTATATATTTGCCAAAAAACTTTTTGCCACGCCCACTCTAACGCCCACAAACCGCCAAAAACAGTCTTTCGCACTTACACTAGCTAAGTAACGGGTATCAGATAGTCGGGGAACTCGACTATAGCGTTCTCTCTTGTTTTATAATTTGATTTTAGAGTAAAAGGGTATACTAGATACGTTGAAAAGTAGGTAACAGGCAGAAGGAAACGTTTCTGACCGTATAAGGTATATATATTCATCATCATCCTCCATCTTCCACCTTGAAGCGCAACTTTGTTTCCAAATGTTGCCACGCCCACTCGACGACCACAAACCGCCCAAAACTGCATTGCCCACACTTTACAAAAATGTTTTCACATATTTTTATGCGGGAAAAACATTTTGGCCATGACCTGACTTTGCGAAAAATAATAATTTTTTTCATGAAACCGTCATAATACCTATGCATTAATAGATCTGATGAAAACAGCTACAAGACCTTGTTTCGTGTAATTCTTCTAATCTGAAACACAAAACAGATAGGTGGCCTAATAATAAATAAATATTCTAGAAACACGCGAAATTTCTGATAAACCAGATTGTAATCTCATACAACTTTAAATTTGAATGGATCGTGTAAAGATGTATATCATTAGCAAGGAAACACTCAATTTCCGATATATCAGATTATGAAATAGCCGTAGCTTGTCTATTAAACCAGCAGGGGCTCAATTCAATTCGCATTCCAAAAAAAGTGAAACATGGAACGGCAACAAGTTACTCTGCTACAGATCCTTATATCCTTATCATTGCACCTTATAAGCCTTTCATTCGCATTGAATCACTTTTTTATTCCTGAAAGCGATGAGCTGTTTAGTGAGTGCCCCAACAAGCCAGGAGTTTCTTTCGTGGATAAGATGGCGGATCTTTCCCTATTGAGTCTTAAAAAAGATGTAGATGGTGCAGTGAATATATCGGGAAACATTACCATGAAATGGGATGTTGAACATTTAAATCGCGTCGCGGTGAGCATTATAAAATCTTACATCCTTACTGGGCTGACTACAATCAATCACATTGCAGGTTGAAGTGAGCGTACACAAGTTTGAAGGAGGAACTTGGAAGCCAACTGTTTTCAAGGGGGGTGATACTGACTTCTGCAATTCCTTTTTTGAGAAGAACACTATTTATTATCCCTACTCGACCAAACACGTAATCAACAAGCAGCAAATTAAGGACAAATGCATTACAACTCCAGAAGTAAGGATAAACTAATGCAAATTCGAGGTTTTAATGGTTTTGTTTCGGCTATTTAGACCGTCCTAGTCCTGGAACCCTATATCCTGAAAATATTAATTAATTACGCAGTGCCTCTAACTCCGGGACGTCACAAGGCTGTCATTTTGTTTTCTGCATTCGAAAAATCTGGAGTTAAGCTTGAAAGGGACATATGCTTGGAAATTGTTGGCGATATAGTGAATATCTGAGAGCAATTATTCATTTTACTTTTATTAAAGCTTACTCCGTATTAATATTAACGAGATGTATTCAAATATTTTATTCAACATAATAAAGCTAAAAACGATTTTTTAGTTGTTACATGTACTGAACATGGAACTAAATTGTTTGCGATCAGTACTTGTTATGATAGTACTTTTAAAATCAGAGACCAAAATATTTTATTTTTATAATTAAACAAAGACAAATGAAATAGACACAATCGAATTATCATCTTGGACTTTGCGCTTCACATTAAAAACCGTTGAGAATATTAGAATTAAGCTTAGCACGTTAAAAATTGTATTTCATAGGTGGTTGTGCAGTGCATTTTATACATAGAAAGTGTAATACTTGAATTAATCAAGCCAACAGAACATGGCCATTTCCTTTTAAACTAAGCGGTTTTATTTATTTTTTTTGGCAAAATCGATGCAGATAAAAGCGTTATTTTCAATAGTTTACAAATTAGGCTACTCAGTGTTTTGCCTTAGGGAAATGGGCAAATACAATGCCGGTGGTTGCTGACATAGCAACTTGCCATCGGAATAGCGCATCAGGGTCATTAGCTTCAGCATGCGCAGCTCCTCTTTATCCTTATCCTTGTCCTTGTCCTTCTCCCGACTCGTATCCTTGTCCCTATCCGATCCTATGATCTGCATGTGTGGGTGATGGTGATGTGGGTGGTGGTGGTGCGAGCGATTGGGATCTGCTGACTGGTCGGGTCTTTAAAATAGTCAAGTCATTAACGTTCTTTAAAAAGCTTTGGTTCGCTGACATTTTCTCGCACTGCACGTCCTTTTTCAGCTCTTCCATGTCACGCTTAAGTTTGGCCCTTCGATTTTGGAACCAAGTGATGACCTATTATGAAAGAAACAGTAAGTAGTTGTTCTTCACTGTTACTCAAAGTGGGGAATACGTTTCAAAATTAAGATGGTGTGTTTTAAGTATTCACATTTTAATATTTGCAAGCAATCGCTTGATTTAATTCTAATAAAATTGCCTTGACCTTTGCACTATTTTCCCTATGAAAGAGATGAAGTTATAACAATACTACAAATGCGGTTAGAATGGGAAAGAACAGTTAATCGTATAAGTTTTCCGTCCCACAAAGGTAATAGGGCACTCTTGACTTTCAATCGCATTTCCCTCCTTGACCAGCACCTACAGACATTCCCATACTCACCTGTGCATTGGAGAGGCCCAAGCCGCTGGCGATTTCGTCGCGATCCGCTGGCGATAGATACTTTTGGTAGAGGAAGCGCTTTTCCAGCTCGAAGATCTGCTGATTGGTAAATGCAGTGCGGGACTTGCGTTTCTTCTTGGGATTGGAGCGCGTGGCAAATATGTTCAACGTTGCGGGATCTGCAATGCAAAAGGTGAACATTAAAATTTATATCGGCGGCGGAATCGATTCGGAAAGGTGTGATGGCATCGTAAATTATTCAGCGATCAGTCACTTTTATATGCTTCACACGGATGATCGTAAACCGGTGGGGTTTATGGGGCTTTTGGCTCCGGAGATCATTGCGAGGATGCCTTAATGGTCGCTTTTACGGCCGATCTCTACGCACTCACCGGCACTCTCAATTCAATCACTGTAAAGTTCGTGGTTAGGGCAATTTTAAACACACAATTCGATGGAATTCATAATAGACAATCGACATCCCCAAATCGGTGGCCATAAAGACAGCGGGCAGGGGATTCTCTAGCTTCTTCGTGTATCCCCATACCATCGCATTTATGGGCCTCGCCGTGTTGAATGATTTCCCCTGTGTTGTTTTCTTAAGCGATTCGATGGGGATTGGGATTTGATTTGATTTGGATTTTGATTGCCGGTATTTGTTTTTGGCATGTTTAAAGGTAATACGGCGGCTGATTGATGTTTTTACCGTCCGTTTTTTTTCGAAAGTATTTCGCGGCGGAAACGGCTTTCAACCCGGTTGAACCCAGTGGATTGGCATCCATCCAGCCAGCCCAACCCCATTAGGAATTGTTTATTTATCGCGAGCAATTCAATTTCTGCGCCTTTCGCTTGAGTGTTTATTAATGTCCGATGTTTATATGCCCACGGAATGATCGCCTCGAATGAGCGTGAGTACTCAGCAAAAGTATCAACGGAAATGGCTGTTGCGTCGTTCGTTTCCTTCGTTTTTGGGGTTGAATTTTGGGGATCTACATATAAGGTCCCAGGAAGTCCGACGACGGTAGAAGATGGCAGCTGCGCACTGGAAACCCTGGCGGGCAACACTGTTGTTGCCAAACATGTCCGACGAATAACAATTAAGACACCCGAATGTGGTCCTTGAAATGTGCAAGGATGATGGGGTTGATTTATTCCCTATTCCCCTGTTCGCAGTGGCCTTGCGGTTAAAGTCGAAATTCGGGTCCAAAGCCATTTTGACACTATCCTGATGTGTTTATTGTGAGGCTAGATAATCTACTGTTTGGGGAACGCCCTTTGCCACCAATAATAGAGGGTTGAAGGCATTCTTGGCGGTAGGAAGCACACATAAACGTGTTTTCCATTAACATGAGCAGAAACATGAAGAGTTAATTAAAGGTAAATGCTAGGAATGCCCTCAGGACACTTAAAATGTGTGTGAGTAGTACCATTCGGTGGGTTTTTGCTAATGTTAAATAAAATTAACTATCTTTTCAAAAAAAACCAAGCTAAACTTTTTAACTACTCTACTGCATGACTAGGAAAACATCTTTTGTGCAGATAATTTCTTTGGCTAAACACATTGGTCTTCTATTGAAATCTATGCCGGATACGGAAAATATTTCGCTAGATTTTTGGGAGAAGCGAGATTGGCTTGTACTAGATACACAAAATGTACTTTTTAAACATTAAGCCTGTGGATAGTTCGAGCCTCAATTGCCATTTTCTTAAATTAACCGTTACAGGCATAAGCCGAATTCGATTCAATTTAGTTAATTATCCAGTGTAATGTGGCCCACTAGCCATCAATACCACGTCCTAGCCACGCCTCTAATTAAAAGCCGTGCCAAGCCTGCTGTTGGCCAAAAACTGGTCGGTGCTCGCCATGGTGGGAGTTTTTTCGGCCATTTGTGGAGCTTTATTAATTAAGAAAACTGCACTTCGGGGGCTGGACCAAGACGGAGGCTGGTTAATGGCTTAAACCACATGGAGTGCGTGTGTCAGTTGCGGCACTTACAACAGCCCAGACGGAGCTGAAGTGCAAAGCCAAAGTGTTTGGCAAAAGAATTACGACCTGGTCGGTCACCTGGTCAACACCTACACCTCGAGTCGTGGCCAACAAACAAACAATGTCATCAGCATAACTAATCATTGTGGCAGGCGGCGGAGAGTTACCGGTGACACCTAACCACCCGGCGACATCCAGCACAATGGGTCCAAGGAGCTGCTCCTGTTGTCTGAAAGTATGGAAGTATGCATAACTTATGCCTTCTGCCTTCTGGCAGCGTTGCTAATTGAGACACAAACAAAATGACGCATTGTCCTTGTGCGTTGGTTTGTGGGTTGGGTCTGCTTCTAATACGGGGAAGCGTACACTCTACAAAAGTCAAGTTGGGTTGCAAATCATTTGGGATTAATATGTTCCTCAGCCGGAAACACACTCAGTGTAATACATTTAAAGACAAATCAGCAAATCTGGATATTCTTCCTCCGAAAGATTATACATTCTATAAATGTACAAAATGTGGTAACTGATTTGGACGACTTGACTTAATAATGGCAATAATAGTAAACTACTAATATTACTATATTTATTTTATAACTGCTACTGTATTATAACAGCTATAGGAGAACCTAATTTTTATGTAAATAGGGGATACCAGCGCCGGCCGTACTAATCCCTAACTGATGTGATATTACTAGTGCACCGATTTTTCTCCGAGTGCATGGGCGCAACGCGACTTGAGATGGCGTGCCTTATCAACGGCCAATCTGAAGCCCATTCCTGGTGCGCATGGCTAATGGTGTGGCTGGTAATTAGGCAAATTAGCTGGACTCTGCTACTGGGAGGCACATAAATTAACAGCAATTAATTAAACGCTCGCTGGTTAATGCCGGATCACGACCGGCTCGCTCTTCCGCTCCTTCGCATCCATCGAGATTGTTTGGGAAAATGAGCTCTGGCTCAGGCTGAAACCAGAGTGAGGCTCAAAGTGCCGGAGCAATTATGTTGATTAAGTCCGAACGATTCAATTAAAGCCAGCTCCAAATCAATCAGTCGAGATCAGCCAGCGGCCGAAAAAGTGGCAGTGGTGGCAGTAGACGTGGTAGTGGTAATGGTAATCTCCGGGGATGCACGGGGATGCATAAAGCGAACATCATAATAAAAGGCAGTGGAGATCACAACGTCGAGATACTCGGGTGCTACCAAGATGCGTATCGCATCGCTCGGATAAGGCTAATGCTAATGCTAATGCCCAGGGAACGGGAACTCTCGAATTGTTTGCCACAAGGTGCCTGCTGTTCACACGCTCTTCAAATGCTTCGGATCGCAGCGGACCCTTTGAAAGGCGAGTAGGTAGGCCAAAAGGCAGGCAGGTTTGGTGGCGAGGCTCGGATTTGGCTGGAGGAAAGCAGGCCAAAAGCATGACATGTGGAATGTGAAATCGGGCTGCCAGCGGAAGACTCAATTAGGAGCTTGGGCTTTTCGGGTTTCGGGGGATTTACGACCGCAAGGAATTTCACATTCCCAGGTCTCTGGGATGCCTAAATACCTGCCAATAGCTTTATAAGATCGCCGCCACCACAGAGTTATGACAAACTCGAAACTCAAAACTACAAACTCGAAACTCCAACTCGAGCCGGCAAAGGACAAAGGCGACCTTCGGATGCAAAAGAGTTTGGCTAAAAGCGCTAATTATGGCTAAAAGAGAAGGAGAAGCAGCAGCGGCAGCATCACCAGCGGCAGACCACAAATTGCGTTGTCCAGAAGCTCGAAAGTGTAATCAAAAACTAATTTTAATCCTGTTTGGGGCTTGGGGTTTGGTGCTTGGGGTTTGGGGTTTGGGGCTCAGAGGCACAGAATGAAAGCGAAGTTGCGGAGAGCCGCTTTGTGAGCCGATCGGATCAGAGATCTTTTTAGCGGTAGGTCCCGGTTAAATTATTCTAAATGGTCTTTTGAAAACCCCGAAACAACACGATAAGTTCACTTATGACGTTGCCGGCGACTCTCCTTCTCGCTCGAATTTCCATTCCCGCTCCCGAAAATGAATATGAATATAAGAGTGCCCAATTTGGGTTCTGAAATCTCGGGATCTGGTATATGGTGTATGGTATCTGGAATCCGAGATCCCCGCGATGATTCAGACCGGATCAAAGTCGCTGGCGGGCCCTGCATATTTTTC
Organism: Drosophila yakuba; assembly: GCF_016746365.2. Lineage (NCBI taxonomy): Eukaryota > Metazoa > Arthropoda > Insecta > Diptera > Drosophilidae > Drosophila > Drosophila yakuba. The sequence goes on from NC_052530.2 coordinate 7,935,068, forward strand.
TCACTTTGGCGTGTCTGCGTGTTGTTAGCAATGAAATTGATGAGTTCGAGCAGGTTATAAAACCCGATACCTTTTGGCTACCTTTGTTGCTGGCTCTTTTATTATTATTATTGCTGTTGCTGTTGCTGGACCTACGAAAGGCCGAAACACAATAACACAAATTAATATAAGAAGATGAGACAAATTTAGCCGCCGACAAAGTGAGCTGGCCACGGAGATTCCCATTCCCATTCCCATTATCATTACGGATCGAAGTGGAGCGCGGGGTGCGGCTCCATAACGAGAAAGTTATAAATTTTGGTATTTTCCTTTCCAGATATTCGAGCTGGCGACTTTTCGACTGGTGGGGTCTTTCCTTCGAACCGAAAGACTGTCATCGTTGGCCGCTTGTTTACACGCTCGTAATGCGCCCCATAACGTTTTGTATTTTGTTGTCATTTGTACCGCCCCGGAGATCTGGGAACTGTCCCTGGTTTATCACCAGTGCTCTCATTTAAGCCAAAAATGGACGCTATTGATCTGGTTAATAGACCAGCCTCTGGACTGGCAAATCTTATATTCTGATGTCTGATACCTCACAATGGCAATGGCAATGGCACTGACAAGAAAGTACCTTTTTAAAACTGAGTTAAGTGATTACCTTCCACTTTTAGTAAAGGTTTTTGAATTTGTACTGTGTAGAGAAAACAAATTAAATACTCAAATCTTCCTTGTAGTAATCAAATCCGAAAAAAAAAATCGAAATAAAATTCGAAATCCTTTAAAACTATGAATGAATGGATGGCTAATAAAACAGACATTAACCCAAGATCACTGAGTATTTTTATACCAGGATAGAACACTTTTATGTGTATGAGCTCTCTGCATGACACCTTTAGGCCATCGAAATTACTGTTTAGCTGTCGGCATAAGGGACTTTCTCTGGGTCTTTTCTGCCCCTTCACTTTAATTGAAATTTTCGTACGTCAAGGCAGAGCGTAAAGTATTCATGTTCATGTTGGCCCGCAGCTATTTTGATTGCGATATTACATCTTGTAAACATTAACATGGCCAATAATTGCGGAGTGCCCCGGCAATTTGGCGAGTGGAAGAACATGTCAACGGTACCTGGGGGCAGTAATCAGATGTATTCGATGGCTAATTTCTTCATACATGCATCGAGCGATCGGATAGTGGGACACTTTCTTTCCAACGTCCCGGGGACTTGTTCTCCAATATAAACACAAAAGGGTAAACCCACAAATCGTTTGCAGGCGATGTGCACTCACTCTGCACTGCCCCAAAATGGAGCTGGTGCAGAAAATATATGATCAAAATTGAGTTTATGGAAAAGTAAGCCTCAAATCTGGACTCCAGAGCATAAAGTACTGACCTATATCAAATGAGAAACAACAATGCTCGTAATTTTATGTTAATATATGATCAAATATAAAACAAGAGAGAACGCTATAGTCGAGTTCCCCGACTATCTGATACTCGTCATTCAGATAGTGGAAGGGAGAAGGAGAGTCTTAAACACAGTTTTTGGCGGTTTGTGGGCGTTAGAGTGGGCGTGGCAAAAAGTTTTCTTGCAAGTCGATAGAAATTTACAAGACTAATACAAAAACGAAAAAATATCAAAACATTTTTCAAAAGTGTGGGCGTGGCAGCTTTGGGCGGTTTGTGGGCGTTAGTTTTTAATAAAAAGTTTTTAATAAATCGATAGAAATTTACAAGACCAATACAGAAATGAAAAAATATTTAAACATTTTTCAAAAGTGTGGGCGTGGCAGTTTTGTGCGGTTTGTGGGCGTTAGAGTGGGCGTGGCAGCATGACAAACTTGCGCTGCGTCTATGTCCCTGGAGTCTGTATTCTTAATCTCAACTTTCTAGCTTTTGTAGTTCCTGAGATCTCGACGTTCATACGGACAGACAGACGGACGGACAGACGGACATGGCCAAATCGACTCGGCTATTGATCCTGATCAAGAATATATATACTTTATATGGTCGGAAACGCTTCCTTCTGCCTGTTACATACTTTTCAACGAATCTAGCATACCCTTTTACTCCTCGAGTAACGGGTATAAATATATGATCAAAATCGAGTTTATGGAAAAGTAAGCCTCAAATCTGGACTCCAGAGGATAAAGTACATGACCTATATCAAATGAGAAACAACAATGCTCGTAATTTTATGTTAATATATGATCAAATATAAAAATATATGATCAATATCGAGCTTATGGAAAAGTAAGCCTCAAGTCTGGACTCCAGAGCATAAAGTACATGACCCATATCAAAGAAGAAACATGCATTCTCTTAATTACTAAAGAGCACTTGAAGATGTAATCATTAATTGACACTGGACTAGCGGCTTTCACTAGTGATTGCCAGTGAACTCTGTGGACCACCCCCGACATTATGTTTGATTGATTTTAATGGCTGGCAAATCAATTGCAATTCCGACGCAGCGAAACAAAGCGCCGAAAACGTGGTCATCCTTAATTCAATAATGTATACGTAGGTCTCAGACGGGAAGAGACGCGGCCACACACACACACACCACACACCTCCTCCGCGGGACACCCGTCCATCCATCCATTCAATCATCTAACCACCCGACCATCCAGCCACCCGACCATCCGACCGTTCCGATCCCGATCCCCATCCTTGGCATCCAACATCCGCCACATGATTCACGATCGGACCGTTGCGCATGCGCTACGCAAAGTTTTGGATGGGCAACGGGAGGGGGGGAGGGGACAACGCGTCGGCTCCGAGACAAAGTGTCGGCTCCCTTTGATCAACACGTATAAAATACTATGGCCCCGCCCTCTAAAAGGCAGATTAAACGAGATGGCGCTCGGGCAGTGGGCAAACGTATACTTAAACTTAACGTAACGTAAAGAGCAATGAAGTCAGTCAGTGTAAGGCTCGGTGGAACACGAAGCTGCAGACTGGAAGTTGGGTCGGATACAAGGGGCGGGGGAGGGAGGTGCAGATGGAGGGGCTTGGAGCCAGTCTCTGGATCCCAGGCGATGTCTGCAAGAACCATGTTTCGACGCCTCCCGAGGCGCAGTGGTATGAAGTTGCAGCGACAGTGGGTCAAAATCATAAAGCTGTCGATAAAAACCAGTACCTGCAGTACTGACAGCGTTGAAAGGTAATGTGCATGGGAGTAGAGATTTAAGAGTTAATTAGGAACATTTTCGTAGGCACATTTAATTACAATGAATGTAAGTCCTAACGGACATAAAGACGAAACATATAGAACATTTTAGAAGTAATTTACCAGTTAGTACCTATAACCCCCCAAAACATGTTACTAATCAGCGTATCACCAAATTCGTATATAAATGTTCTTTTGACGACTGTTCGTCACATAAGAGCAAAGTTGCCTAGTGCCGATCAATGTATTACTACGTTGAAGAGCTAACGATGTCTTAAACCTGAAGAATTCGCTGCAGTTGCATCAATTTTAAAGCCCAAATAAATTTTGTTTGCCTACTTTGTTCAATTATAAACCTGTTTAAACTGCGGTGGTAAGAAATCACCATTTGTAGTTAAAGGTATTGGAAATACATGCCCATGATGGCAACCTTAGGGCCAACTGTAGCACAATTTGTACCACTGTGTGAGCTTCGCTTGTGCGGTGCGAGACAATAAAAATTACGTAGCATTGCAATTTGGGCGCTGAGCAGCCCATGCTGGCCCAATCCCCCTCTGGACCCGAATCACTGCCACTTTCGGTGGTGGATGGGCCCCACTACATCATTTTTATGTTTGCATGCTCTTTAAGCCCTCCCGATCTGGGGCGGCGGTATTTGGCGGCTGATGTTAAGTGAAAATCTGGGCTTGCAATCGCTAACATCAGCTAACAATGGTCATCATCATTAAAATGCGATCAAAGGGCAGGCAGCGGCTCTGAGATCCGAGAGGATGGGAACTGGATGGGATGGGATCCTGCGCCCTGATTGAGTGACCTTCCCCAGCTCCGACTCCTGGATCATCCTCCGCGCACACACGACTCCAATGTGGGCCAGCCCATCGCGCGGAATGGGCTTGCTGGCTTAATGTCTTTATAAGTAGAATGTCTATGGGGTCTGTGGGCAAGAAGGGCAAGAAATATGCGCTGTAATCAAAACCGTTTAAAAAACTACACACTAATTGAGTTAGAAGTTCGTCGGGGGCTTTGAACTGGCCGCCGGATCAAAGGCGCCGCCGCTCTATTGGTGGCACAACAAAGAGCGTTGACAACGGCATGTAAAGCCAACAATGCCCCAAGCAGCCACTAGATGAATGGATCCCTGCTGATGATGATCACCATAGCCATAACCATAACCATCGCGATCGTCGAGCCGCTAAACTTGCCCCAGAGACATTGTACGATAGTTTTGACAACTCAGCGAAACCAAAGCGGCGGCGAACAAGAAGAAAACACATCGAGTGCTTATTAATGAGCGCTCGCCAACAAAAACCATAGGTTGGTTGGGAATCAATTTTAAATTTGATTAAATGTGAATGCCTTTCGGCAGGGAGTTGGCTGCACTCAAAAAAATAGGCTACTGAAATTAGGGCTAGCGCCCTCAGAAATCGTAAATAATGGCGGTCATTTATGCAACATAAACAAGAAGCTATTCATTCCGATTTATTTCATATTTTTAATATTTTCATTTAATTTATAATAAAAGCACAGTTTCAGTTACCATATTTCTATATGGTATATTAGATACTATATATATAATATAATTATAATATAAAATACATCTTTGATTTATAGTCCAAATTATGTTTGGTGCACCACCTGATTGCATCGTTGATATTATGACAAGCTGTCATAAGTTACAAATTAATGTAATGATGCGCAGCCAGAGTGGAAGTTAGGAGTCGGAACCGGAGTCTCCGAATGACTTCCTCAACTTGGGACCAATTTCCCATCGACCAGGACCAGGACCAGGGGCAATCTAACTCTCTGCAGGTAGCCGGGGATTCTGTGGTCAGGGTCGTGCGACCGATCGATCGCAGGCTGGATCGGATGCGATGCGATGAGATCGGATCTGATCGGATCGGATCGGATGGTGTAGATCTCGATCTGGGGCTCGATCCCAATGCGCATCGATTGTTCGTGGCTCTGTGGTTCTGAGTCTTTGTGGTTCGGGGTTCTGTGTTCTTGGCGGGGGTTTGGGTTTCTTCAGGTGCCGGCATTGCCACCGCCATTGACTGGCCTACCTTACACCTCGCAGAAGCGAAGATCAAAGGCTGCCGTGCCGACTTAATAACATAAATTAATCTTCTCATTGTTGGGCCCAGAAAGATAGAGAGAGAGAGAGAGAGAGAGCGGGATAGCAGGTCCAGTTATAGCAGGACGGGAAGGGGGGCCGATGCACATGCGTGCCAAAAATGATACAGTAACAACACGCTATGCTAATCCGTCGTTGTTGGTTGCCTAACCAGACTCTGTTAACGCACAAAGGCAAAACGGCATTTAATTTGGTTTTAGCCCGGTATTTGGCTCCGATTCGATTTCATTCATTATTTCGGGGCGAGCAATGAATTTGTAGCTCCTAAGCGGAGATCAAAGCGTACGGGCCGACGGCAAACAGAAGATGAACTGGCCGTGCACTTGGGAAAAAAGTTATTATTCTGAACTTTTACACATTTTTATTAATACATTAATAAGCTGTTTTAAGAATAAAGTACATTTTATATTTCTAGAGTGTTATATTGTCTCTCTATTTCTTAAACAAAAATATATATGTATATTTGACAATATTTCAAAGTATTCAAAGTTCTTCCTCTGACTTAAGGCGCTTTATGATCAATTGGATTATTTGCTGCTTAAGACTGAGGCTCAGTTTTTTCTCAGTGCAGTGATGGCAAATGTGCTGGCGAGCGTTTTGATCGAACGGCTATGACGACGAAAAACAGCCAACGAGCATTAAGTATTTGAAATGACTTGCCAGGCATGAGTGGAAAATGAAACGAGCGCAGCAAATTAGCTAATCAACGCCCATTAGTCGTAAGGTATTGGAATTTATGATAAATTTCCGTTAGTACCCATGCGACTGGGGCGCAGGCTGCGGCACGAGCAGAACTCGCAACTCAGGAACAAGTTAATTTGGCGCTGGAATCTATACCAACTATGCCTACCACCTGAAAAGACCCCTGATCTGCTTGATCTTCGATCCGCCAATCCAGCCGATCCCGTGGATCCCGCTGATCCCGCCGATCCCGATAGCCGAGTGATAAAGCAGGCATCTTTATAACACTGCGATCGCCCAGCAGGACGAAGAGCAAGTGCATCTCTCATCGCAGTGCATGTGCGTCTGCGCGCTAATAACACATAATTTTCCTGTAAAACAACAAACCGCTGCGCATCGTTATCATTATCGTTATCATTATGGTGAGTTTTTATGTGCGCCTGCATGTTGACTGCCCGTTTTCGAAAAGGCGTCGGCCCGCTTGCCGTTTTCAGTCGGCAGTTGCCACTTGGCAGTTTGCAGTTTGCAGTTGGCAGTTTTCAGCTTGTAGTCGCCGGTTTGGGGCGACAACGACAATATCGCATAATTTATGTTTATCGATATAGCCGGCCAGATAAGCGGCTTTAAGCAAGAGCAGTGGGCCGCGCTCGTAGGTTTTGTGTTTAGTGAGTGCCATAAAATGAAAGTTCACTGCCGATGGCCGTGGCTCGGGAAGGTGGAAAAATGCCACTTGGCTACCAGCTGAGAGGCACCAAAAGCCATTTGACTCAAATAAAGTCGGCATAAAAAGATGAACTTATTTAAAATTATTAAATTCAAGTGGTATCGTAGGCCGAGTTTCTCTGACAATACTTGGTGTTTTCTTCAATCTAAGTTATGGTTGTTGCAACATAAAGCTAAAGTTTTAAGTTGCAAATCAACAATATACTTACCATACATTCACATTTTTACATAATTTACATTTCTCTCTATTCATAAATTTAATTAACACCAAGAATGTATATATGATAACCTCTTCTTAAATGTCTGTCAACGTGAAATCGTCGAGATAAAGAGATTCCAATCAAGTGCAAAATACACTTATTACCCAGCCGATTTCGTATCTATTTGGTCCGAAATAGCCACGTTAACTGTTTCTGCGTCCTCTATTGACTGGTCTTCAGAACGGGTTCGGTTCCGTTTACGGCCGATCCAAGCCATTAGCCATAACAAGCGACCATTTGCATGGCGCTTTTGATGTGCGTTCGTGTTGCGAGGGCCGTAAAAAGTGTTTTGCATGTTGCACCGAAAACACAAAAAACTAGTTACGGTTATGTGTATAATTACGGCGACAGCATGTTGGCATGACAAATAAACTGCGAGCGAGACCGTAAATTACAGTATCAGAATGCGTGAGGAAGGGAGGGGCGGGGCGGTGGGCGTATGGGCGGATGGGTGGAAGGAGAGACGGGGGAGTGGCACACGCGAGGCGTCAAGAACGGGCTTGGAAGTGGAGATTGGCAGGACGACGAGGAGATCGGCGGCGGAAAAGCGGCAATGGCCACCTGACGACACGTCTGAGCCAATTGTTAAGCCGTTGATATATGTCTGGTTTAGATGTAAGTATGTAGGCCTGATTCTGCAAGTGCGTTTTTTTGTGTGGCAGACACGGCACTCGAGCTGCGGGGGGCGTGGCACACATTCAGCCTTCGTAATTGCGAGGCTCGCCGGATGACATGCCAAATAAATTAATATTAAATATTGTGCAAATGCACTTTTTGCACACATCATTGTGTGCACTGCAAAATAAGTATATTTGTTTTAGAGACACGCGAAGGAATACTTATACAAGCTGTAAGTATTTTTAAATAAATTACATATTTAGCTTCGGTCTAATAAAAATTTGTTATATTGTTACTAGGTACTAATTCCTTTATGATTACTAAAAAGCTCAAGGACTTTAAACAATTTTCTTAGCATTATCTTTAAATAAATTGCGTGTTTGAAACAACGTGACTGGGAATATGGTCATCAAAAATTGTATTTGTTTTATGCAGAAGATATCTGGGAAAAACCATTATAAAATCCCCTGGGGATAGTACATAGTATACCGCCTGCTGTTGCATATATGTATGTACTACTGTCCCATTTATGGTTGCCGCTTTAACGGCACTGCAAACAATGCGCAGATTTATTTAATTGCAGGTGCCGCACATGCACGCACACATCAGCACTGTTATAATACAAATTTACGCACAAAAATGCAGAAAAGGCGACGTCGCTCTTGGAATTTATTTAATTAAATCTACGCCCCGTTGGCAGCCACTTGGCTGGCTCTTAGCCCCTCCAATCGGCCAAATGCGCATAAATTCAGCACTTTATGCATTTGCTCAGCGGCGGCCGCAGGTGAAGTTGCAGTTGCAGTCGCTGCAGTCAGGCTGCCATTACGTATACGCACCGTGTTGCAGGCAAGCGCGGCTGGAAACATGCCCAATGACAATTTCGTTGGCGTTCACAAATGTGCGTGATGCCCAAGGCGAAATACAGCGGTCAGCGTCAGTTGAACTGACATAAAAAGACAGTCAATTTGGTTTCTGAGTAGGATGGTGGGTAGAGACCCACAACTTGAAAAGAGTCCAAGTTGATGTAGTTTTAACACGGATTAAAGTACAAGGAGCAGGTAAAAGTTAAAAAGTACTTCACTCTCTGTAAGGAAAATTATATAAGGAATATTTTTCTAAATTTAACAAATTTTAATCGATTTCAATTTTTGACTAATTTGGTATTTGATCTCCTTGAAGGGACAATTTAATTTATTCATAATAATCAAAAGTTAGTATAAATGAGTTCTTCGAAATTCCTAAAAATAAAGTGAAATACTGCAATTCAATTAAAATATTGACATATAACCTATTCATCTATTCTGAACTTAAACTGTTGTGTGTAATTTTTAGATATCACAGGGTATTTTAGAGATGTTTACTGCATTCCCGTATTCAATAGTCTCCCGCTCTCTTGCAAAAGCAGAGTTTATGAAAAATTCGTTTTATTTCCTAAGTATTTCACATCTGAGCTCGCACAAACGATTTGATACACTCGAACATAAATCTGTTGCTTTTGTGCCTGCCAAAACGCGTTACGTGGGTTGTCTACTTTTGGCCAAATTATACGAGAGGAACAACATCCACTTGATATCTGGCTGCTGATTTTGCTAGCGAAATCAATAGTAAGAGTGGGTTATTTAAGAAGAGTTATATTTTAGGGCTATATTTTTACAAGTTCTTGCCCTGGAAAGTGGTAGTGCTGAAGAAGAGTCGGGAGAATGGCGAGCTCCTTTGTTGTCCAGCAGCTGCTCTTAGCCTTGGGCCTCCGCATTCTTAAGTGGCCCCAACAACAGCCACATTCACATCCACAACCACAACCACTGAGTGGCCAAACAAAGGCACATAGTTAAGCATAATTTAATAGATACGCGGCTCGGGCTCTGCAATCTCTTTATGGTTGACACTATTGTCTAGGCCAAGTTTGTATGTGGGGCCGTCATAAAGTGATGAATGCATTATTATTATTGTTATTGTGGCTGCCGTTGTATGGTACAGTGTATGTAGTATAGTGGATAGTGTATAGTGTACATTGTGTATTGCTGGCTGGGCCTTTGTTGAAAAGCGTTAATTGAGTGTTGCGAATGTGCAACGGCAATTGAAATTGTTTATGACTTGCAGTTGCTGCCTGCCGTAGCTCATGCTCAATAATGTGTAATGTGTAATGCAACTGCGCCTGCTAATGGAGCGGTCTGTCCTACACCATCCACTTGGCTAATCGGCTGATCGGCTAATCAGCTAATCAGCGGCTGTATCTGAGCAATATCCTGCGCACCAAAGGATACCGCCGACGGCAGCTCTCTCCTACTTGACAAAACACTCGGGCCTTCCATTTGGGGAGCGGTGATTATGCTTTATTAAGATGCAATTTTCATTACTGGAATCGGAACCTGGGAATCGGCCATCGGGAATCCGAGCCACTTGAACTGGCTGGCGGGCTGGCTGGCTGGGGGAACACTTGACGGCGACGACGAAGATCGGCCATAGAAAATTTTGTTTCTTTCTTACATTTAGTGGTTTTTAATTGCCATAATTAGCGAGAACTGGGAGCTGGAAGGAGACTCAAGTGCATTCTGAAGTGACGTCTGCCGGGTGGATTGTGGTCGATTGTTCCCCATGATGGCCGACAGACGACACAAGACGGAAGCAATTGATTCCGAGTCGGGGCCATAAAGATACGCCATAAATTAACACCAAACCGATTAATGAAAAGTGGCGATCCACTTCGGGAGCACATGTTTCGTGTCCGACGACCCAGTCAGGATATTGGCACATAAAAATCAATTAACTGGCCCGACTCTGATGGACGCAGATCTGGGTTTCTGGTCGCCCAACTCGAAAAGTGGCACAGATCTTCGGTTGGCATCTTAATGAGTCCGATTTGTCCGATCGCCAGTCATAAACTTTACGGCCATTTAAATGCTGACTTGTAATTTGTAACTTGTAAAGGTGTTGGCCCGACGCGATCTGTCGGCTAAGCATTTAGCTTCAAGATTTGCATTGTAAATGTTTTTACACTGATAGAATAATTCATTGTGGGGCTATAATTAAAGTCGATTATAAGGTATTGTTTAATATATATTATATGTGTAATGAATTATTAAGAATTACTTAACAGTGTGTTTGAAAATAATCTCAATGTGTTAGTTGAAGCCAATACGAGTACTAGTACTTAAGCAAGTTAATAATTAAACCGATTATGTGCAAGTTTTATTGTGTAATTAAATACCATTTCTATCGAAGCTACACAAAGTTCGATCTTAACGATCATATTTTATCAGTCGAAAAGTGGAGAAGAATCTAAAGGAATTGCCTCCCAAGACTATCATTCGGCACAAAAATAATAAAGCGATAAGTAAAAATAATATAGTGCATTAATAAAGTAATAAAATCAAGTGAAAAATCAATCAGAAGAGGTTGTTTTTTCTTTATTAAATCTACAAAATTTTCTGCTGTGTATCAATTCCAACGGCTCAATAGGATTGACGTGAAAATCAGCACCATTTTAAGTTAGCACTGCTTATGTTTTTAGAAAACAGCCCCATTTGATTAGCTCTGCTCACTCGTTCCGCTGTTATGGCAAATGAAACTTAGCACTTAAATGCATTCGAACTTGACTGGCTGGCTGTTGGCAGACAGTCAATTAATTAATCGAAAAACTGCCGAAATTCCAAAGCTGTCAGCCCGTAGACATGTCCGTGAAATGATAAACTCCAAGCCCAGAAATCCGTCGCGTCGGCCGATCCCCAGTCATTTTGCCACTTGAGCAATAAGCCAGTGAGCAACCCTTGTGCGCCTCCTTGCCTTTATTTCATGTTTTATGTTTTTTTCGTTGACTGTCTCTTTTACATTCGTTAGTTGCCCACTGGCCCCTGGCATTTATGTTTAACACTTTAATTGTGATTACAAGCTGCAATCAAACGGCTACGAAAATAAACTAAAGGTTGCTTTGCTTCGGCTCCTCCACTGAGTGACTAACTGACTTGCACTCGAGCCAACGGCGGCAGTTCCCCCTTTCTCAGCTCCCCGCTCTTAACGTGGCTTATTCATGTTTAAGCAGCAACTGCAACACCTTTTGGCAACAACAGCGCGTCATGTCGCTGGCTTTATTAAATTACTTGTCAAAAGTGCGCACACGAGCCCGAGTTAAGTTAAAGCCCGAAAGAGGGAAGGGGAAGCAGAAGGGGCGGGGGCGTTGCAATGTCGGCGGACATGAAACAGCCCCAAACAACCAGGCGAGTATTTACACGCAGAAAAATCAAATCAATCGGCATGTATGCAAGGGAATAAATAATTTAAAAGTGCCAAGCCTAAAGTGAAGTGAAGTGAATGATACAATATCAAATAGTTTTCAGATTGTCACTTACATTTAATCAACTACTTACTGTCTTATGTTTTTACGTATTTCGGCTATAAATCTATGTATTGATTTCCTGGTTACAATGCAATGGTAAATTCCATAACCTTCAGGGCTGCAATTTATGAATGTTTTGCAATTCTTAGAATAGATAATATTTTATCTACTATTTTTGCACTGCACTCAACCAATGCTGTTCTGCATATGGCCAAAACATGAAATACAAAGCCTTTCGTTGGCATAACGAGACGTGTCATAACATTCTGCACTGCAAAACGGAATGCAAACGAAATCGAAAAGAAATGCCATGGAGTGAAAATCAATTAAGGCAAACATTTAGTTTTCATTTCGATTTCTCCGCAGCTGTGCAAGGGGATTAATTAATCTTGTCAGCGATTGCAAGTCATTTGCCATGGAAACAGCGGCAAACATCTCGAATAGTCAAATTAATTTACTTCACACTTTAATAAACGATTACACAAATAGCCACCAGCACATGGGGTTGCTGTTGTGCCGCTGAAGGTGTTAAATGCTTTGTTGACATAGCCCACAGTGGCAGCCCAGCATATAGAACTATATATATACCGATCTGAGGAAGCGATTCGGGGGAAGAAAACATTTTCCACAGATTCCTTCGATTTTACCGTGAAGTTTGTCGTTCTCGGTCTGCTTTATTGCGGTGATTGTTGGTGGTTGGTGGTTGGTTCTCAGCCGTGTTGCGTGTAAATAGCAACATCAACATCCACATCCAGACAATAACACCAACTTGTGCTTGTTTTTCCAAATCACTGAGTTCTCTATTCACTCCCGAATTCGTTATGCCCTTCGTCCCCTGAATTTGAATTAAAGTGAAGTCTCGAATATGTTCCGGCGAAGGGCAGAATGCCTTCTTTGATGTATTGACAATGCGGGGGAAGGCGTGAAAATGACTTAATGGACTGATTAGGGAAGTCAATCGTCGGGAAGGAAATGATTTTGTGCATCCGACTGTAGTGGGAGGTTGGGGAATTGAAGAAATTACAGGTGATGATTAACGAATTTACTCGGACTAATAAATGCGTTTAGGAACTAATGTAAGACTTAACAATAAATGATTGTGAACAAGTTCTCACTTTAACCTTTGTTTCTACATAAGGTCCAACGGGGCTTGGAATGTGCTTTGAAAAGTCCCCTTTGATATTTAATATACTATATAGTTTAACCCCATTTAACCATCTTATCAAGCGCACGATCTCCTGCACTTCATGTTTTTATCGAAAGACATTAAGAATCCGCCACGCTATACAATTTAGCGTTCCTGGATGATCCTATGACGGAGCGGCCTGATTATGAACCCTGACGAATCCTGTTATATTACAATGTATCAAACGATACTCGGGGCTCGTCAAAAGTGGAGTAGATGACTGCACCTGTCGGCGCAGCGAATGGACGAAAACCGAAGATGGGCAACACCTTGCAGGCCGTGGAACTGGAACCCTGGAGTTCCTGGGGAGGAAGTGGAGGTCCACCCCGGGCATCTGCAACTATGTTTCTTCGCATTAATGTCGCCTGATCCGTAGCTGTGAATAATTTCCCCATCCGCTCGGCTGATTCCTCCCCTCTGACCATCGATTGCCGCTCGTTTGTTCGGCATCGCTGCTAATGATTTGAATGGTTTAATTTATGCTGGCTTTTCCACATTTATCATCAAAGGCCTGGGCATGTAAATATGATTTGTCTCCTTGTTCCTCGGTGCTACAGTTGGCTTGGCACATATCCATAATCAGAACGACCATGGGATTGGAAACCATTCCCTCCTATAGGAGGGAAATAATTTACTTAATTTACCAAGTTAAATTAAATAACTTAGAAGCTAACTTAATTATTTAATTAGTTTGTCATCCTTACAAAAAACTAGTTATTCTTTTCTCAAATAAAAAAATTATTCTTCTTTGTTTCGGACCATATTTCTTGCAGTGAGTACTGAGATCTGCACAATGGCAAGCGCTAGGATGAAGAACTGGTTTTGCCCGACCAGGCGCCAATTGACCCACATAATGTGCAGCTGGAAAAGCCGCGAGGAAATGCGTTTTCCCCTCCGAGCCTTTGAGCCACCTAGTCACCCGGCTGCAGTAGTTGGCTGGGCTGTCCGTGAACGCATCAATCTCGCGCTCTGCGTTTCCTGGCCAAGACCCTGTTGGCCAAGACTGCTGGCTAAATGCGGAGTGGGCTATACGCCTTGGGCCGCGGGGTCAGCAAGGAGGAGTGTTGCTGTGGGGCCATGGGCCAGGCAGAAAATGCGTTTTTAAATGGTTTTTATGCGTGGCGCGGGCTTTTGATGTTCGACACATGCCGAAAATTCACAGCTCGGGCGGTCCCATCTCTTCACTCCGGCCAGTGATTAATGTTTGGCAAAAACGCGAATACGAATGCGAATGCGAATCGCAGTGGGAACGGGAATGCGAATGCGTTTTTAAGAACTTTGACAAGGTCCTGACTTGAATGCCGCATTCCAGCCCCCTTTCTGGGCACATCTGGTACACGGAAAACAATGTAGAGCTTCTACATTTCATTTTATAAATTTAGTAGAATTTTACATATTTTTTGGTAGCTTTATGCTATTTTACATTCTACAGGCAATTCAGGTACAATCTTAATACTGGTATGGAGGGCAAAAATGCATTAGTAGTTTGTACTTGCACATGTTTAAATATACACTTTTTTTTTAAATTTCCCAAAATATGCAAAAGTAGTTTATTATATACCGCGAATCGTTAAGAACTGCCCTGACTAAGGGTAGATTAATTATGTAGTTCCCAATAAATCTGAAACACCCAGATTTCTCTTCGTGTAGCCAACACTCTGTGCATTTCGTAACAGTTGGCTTCGGCCTTCCATATGGCCCTGCTCTGATGGAGTTATTACCAAATGTACAGCTCCTTGGCCAACTCTCGTTCGCACCTCTATCGCTCTGCTGCCACTGCCACTGCCTTTGTCTTTGCCTTTGCCACTTCCACATCCACTTGCACTCCAATTCAGTTTCATTCTCAGTCCGAGTTCGAGAACTGGTCTCCGGCAGGCTAATTCTCTCATTTGCTGTCTCTTGTGCAACTGTCGATGCTTGATTTTCGCTTGTCTTTATGATCGGCCTGCCGGCTTTGATCTTGACGCCGATGGACAGTGGAGGATGAAATGGACTGGACGGGACTCAACTGAACTGAACAGCACTGAATTGGACCCCTTTCCGCCCGATCGGATCGCGGGTAATGGGCAGAGAAGAAAAATGCAACTTGAGCTCAATTAGTGCTCATCAAAAGCGTGCAGGCAACACCTTCAGTGCGTCGCTTTCGCACACCTTCTCAGCTGGTGAGTATCTGTGTACCTGGCTATCTAAGTATCTGAGTGTCCCAGTGTGCGAGTATCTGCTGCTCCGACTTTGACTCTAACCGGACCGAGCGAGGTATGCAATTTGCTTGAGGGGCGCCCCATGATGACGGACCACCCGAGTGGTACCGCTTCAAATGGTATAGCCCGGAATACCGTGGCTCAGGGTTGAGGTGTCTATCCCTGAGGGTCGAGGGCTAGTGAAAGCAAATCAGGCAGTTAACCAATTTTGAGGGGCCACCAAGTTAGCCCGGCTAGTTTTTTGTAGTTATCGCTAGCTCGTTTTAATGCAAATGCTTTATGGTAAGCCGACACGCAAACTCATATTTCTCCGCCACTTTTACAACTGGCGAATTATAATTTTTAATAAAATATTTGAGGCGCAACCGTTAATTAGAGAATTTATGCCGAGCGCCGGCTTGTCAACTTGTTTCGGCTGCTCGGAGGCTTTTCGCAATTTCTCATGTATATTTTATGCGACGTTAGAACGAACAGTTTGCGCCCGCAGTCATTTTTCTCGATTTTATTGAGGCAAACGAGTCTCGCCTTCTAGCATTCAATAAGCACATATGCGAATCACATTTTTTTATAGTATTCGCTCGGTGTTTTAATGTCATTAACGAACGAATTTCGTTGAAACGCTGTGCAGCTATTAATCATTTGAAATGAATTTTATTTTTACACTTCAGCGGGATTTCTTTTTGTTTGCTTGATTTATGTGTAGTGTGAACTCAAAGCTGGTTGACTTTTGCCAAAGGTTTTCGCCTATTGAATGGGTTTTCTTGGGAAACATTTAAATTGAATGAAATTGCAGGTGCAATTGATCAATTTGCGCATTCGCGCATTAATCGAAAGAATGTGCAGTAGATTTGCGCCTAGCTTCCAAGGAATTTTAGGCACATTAAAATAACGGAACAGATAGGTTTTTGTTGTCCACCAAATAGGTGTTTTGCTAAATTTTGTATGGGTTTCGATGCACGCAGCACTAATTCTTTTTATCAGGAACTAGATTTTTAATACCCGTCAATTTGGAGGCAAATATTTGAACAGCAATTACGGGGCAAGTGGCCACTAATGCGAAAGATGGAAATCTATCTGGCACAGCAGATAAACATATAATACCAATGTAGGGGGCGTTCTAAGCCAAGGCATGCCATTTTGAGTGTCACGTTGTTCGGAAAGTAGAATCTCGAAAAGCCATTACCCCACCCATTAGCACCGATGGGACGTGGGACATGGGAGTACTTTTTGGACGTGGACCGGTTATGGATCGTTTGATTTGACGTGACTGAAAATTGCCCTCTAACAGCTCTGACTGAGATCCATTTGCATGGTAGTTAGCGCACAGCCCGGCCCACTCTCCGTGCGGATTTCCAATTATAACTATAATTTATGCTCAATCCGCCACTTATTTACATTTTCGACTTTGCTCCCATTCGAAATTAAGTATACGTCTAGTTGAACTAATTAGCTTCGACTCTTTGGGCAGCACCACAACTCACACCCGGCCACGTTTTACTATTGTTACTTGGCCCCGCCCCGCCCCGCACAGTCCCTCCCCGCGCCATCAGCCCGCATGTTGTAAAATGTTTACACTGCTATCTGTCAAATCAACTGTCAACCCGAAGAGCCATCATCATTGTGGCCGGAGTATCTGTGTGAGTCTCGGCGAGTTTGTTTTACTTCGCTTCCCGTGCGCTTGTGTGCGTCTGGTCTAGAGCCTGTCAATGTATCTGGTTGCGGTGCGTTTTGTGGTTCATGCTCGGGTGCGTCGCAGTCTTCGTAGCGTTCGTAGTCTTCTGGTGCTCTGGTGTTCTGCCATGGCCGCCGCCTTTTGTCAAGTGGGAAAGTTTTAGTAATTAAATTGTAATTAGGGATGCATCCGCCGCTCTGGCCGTTTGTGCGTTCAATAACGCGGCTGTCTGTGCCAATTGTCTTGGCTCTTCATGAAGCCCACATTTCAGCGGCAGCCACCGTCAACCCGTGCTGATTGCCCCAAGAGCGGGCTTTCTTTGTGCCCAAGTCTCCACCCCTTTGGACCAGTGCGTTTGCGGGCATGGCCTATAAGGGGGTAGTTCCCTCTATAATTAGCCACTTTCCATTTTCGATTGGGGGAATGTTAACCAAGCCATAAAATATTATTTACAACGTGCTTAATTTGGAAAAATATGAAACTATGCACAAGGCAAGTGAAAATACAAATTAAAAGAAAGTAAACATTACAGTAAAACATCTTCTAACCCCTCTGGCACTGTTCATCTTCGCTTAAACGTGCGAAAGGGTACCCATTATTCGGTATAGTGTGTACGCCTAATTGACAAGACCTAACGACAGGTCCATTGTTCAAATAGCTGCAACTTTTCAGCCATTTTCATTGTAATTATTTTGTATGTGCTGTATGGGCCTCTTTATGCTTTATCTGCCGGCAATCGTCATGAGCGGTGAGCAGGCCCAAGTGGGGCTACGATGGCGTTGCAATGGAAGTTGTCGCTGCTCCTAATTACCAGGCGGAAGTGCCTCAGATCTTTTCCTCAACTGGACGGTTACGGCTTTTGATCAGCAGGGTAAATTGCAGGAGGCAGCCGTAGAAAGGGTTCAGTCCATGGCCACTTCCACACCGGATGCTGTCTTGGGAAAATGCAATACAATTCTCGCAAACTGCGCCGCTTAAGTGCAGCTCGGCGATAATCATAATCATCCCGGGCGGCACTCAATGCCAGTAGCAGTTGATCAACCGATCAAGCGATCAAATCAACTGGTGCTGATAAGATGGCTCTGTGGCAACACAGCAACCCAGCAACCGAGCAATCCGCCAATCCGGCAATGCGGCAATCTAGAGTGGAGCACGAACCAATTGGCTGATGTACGTGCGCCGCGTAAATTCAATTTCAGTAGCTGATGAACAAAGCGCAGACTATGGGTTCGCTGATGGATTGGTGGTCAGTGCACTCGCAAAAAATAGGGGAACTACAGCTAGCAATGTATTTTAAAAGCCATTCATAGCACCTCTTGTTATGGCTTATA
This sequence comes from Drosophila yakuba, assembly GCF_016746365.2. NCBI lineage: Eukaryota > Metazoa > Arthropoda > Insecta > Diptera > Drosophilidae > Drosophila > Drosophila yakuba. Next base: position 7,953,355 of record NC_052530.2, read on the forward strand.
CATATGGATTTTCATCCTAGAAATATTTAAGTTCTGTTTTAAAAAATCTGGCTTAAATTGTCTATTTGTAATTTGTAGGAAGTTGAAGTGATTTTACTTGATGTTTTTGCCTAAAGAAGTAAATAGTGGAAGTCAATCGACTAGATGATTTTCTCACTGGCTCTCGGCATTTTTTGTTCCGAGTGTGGGATAAATCGGTTCGCGTCTGCGACTTAACGAGAAATCAACGCCGCTAAGCTAATTATGCCGAACGATACGCATGCGCCAGAGCCATCAGACATCAGACATCAGCCACCAGCTGGAGTCTGAGTTCGAGTTGGAGCAGCATTTCGCAGTTGGAGCAGCATCATATCACTGGGATGGGGCCTTCGAGTTAGTCTGGGCATGGGACTGGGACTGGGACTGGGTCTGGGTCTGGAGCTGGGAAAGGCAATTGCCATCAAAGGCAATGCCGAGCGAGCTGCCAGCCAGCCGGTCAGAAATTGATTTAGCCACCTCGGCTGAGCAAGCTGACCTCACTACTGTTTTTACGCCTTAAGCAGAATCTCATCAAGACGTAATGACAACAATTGATCAATCGCTGGCCGGGCTAATGGTTATGATGGGTCTCGTTGGGAAATCAGTTTATATTAAAATGTAGTTTGATTGCGGTTGTGCACACAGAGCAAAATGCGAGATAATTCGTGCCGCCGAACGCAGAGTAAGTAATTCTGAAAGATTATGGGTATTTTTAGGTGCATGACATTCCACTCATACGAGTGAAGACCGAAAATAACAGTTACCAATTTACATTCATTTCCCAACTATAAGGTTGGGTTAGAAAATTTATAGTTTTCCACAGCAATTGAGTGCACGGTATGCTCATTTAAAAATTACTCACCCTGCTCCTCGTCAAAGTTCTTGGTGGACAGCTGGAAGAGGGCGTCCAAGGGAGTGTCTCCACTTGATTTGCTCACCCCCCTTGGCTGTTCCTCCGGCGACTTCTGTGGGACATCTTTACTGTCGCCTTGGGATCGCTTTTCAAGTTTTTCCGCCTGCCGTGGGCTGCAACAGTCGGTGCTGCCATTGCTGCTGCTCGATCGCTGGGAACGCTCGGAACTGCCGTCCTCGGAGGCGATGATCGCGGGATTCAGGGTCATGTGGCGGAGGAGTTGCGCCTGTGCCTGGAAGTGCTCCTGCAGCTGGCGCTGGTAGTCCCAGGCCAGTCGCTGCTCATAGCTGTGGAGCAGCGCGGGCGACAAAAATGTATGTAGGGCAGCCGGTGGAGGACAGTTTGGCACCACGGGCACTTGCAATCTTTCGTTGATCAGCACAAGGGGAGCAGGTTCTCCTGGTGCAGCATTGGGAACTGCATTTCGCTCCGGCTTCTTCTCCACACGATCCCCTTCATGCCCTCGCCCCAGGATATCGGCTATGGAAAAGCTCTTGACCCTGACGGGTGATGACTTTTGGCGGTCGTTTTGCAGGCTAACAGGACTCCTCAAAAGCCGCAATCGTTTCATATTTAACGATCTCATGGGCGGCGGACTGGGGGAGCCCACGGAAACATCCGAATTAGCGGGACTGGGAGTTCTTTGCGGCATCTCTAGGTGTATCTTCTTTTGGCCACTCAGCACATCCTGGCTGTATCCTTACGGCTTAGCTCCAAACTCTTTTCAACTGGGCGATTAAAAACGCGTCGGCAAAACGCGCGGCTGTCACACGAAAAACGTTGGCACAACGTGCAACACAAACACCAACAACGAAAATGGCTCGTGGCCAGAATGCGATGCTAATGCTGCTCGGCTCTCTGCCTCTCTTTCTTGGCCAAGCTCTCTCAACTGGTTTCTGGGGCCTCCAAACTGGTTGGCACCCATGACGTCACGGACTCGCGCAGCTGCGCAGCTTGTCTAATTGGAAACGCCGCCTCGCTCTCGCCAAAGGGGCGTGCCAACCGAAAAGAGAGAGACGGACAGAGGGAGAACAAACCAGGGGACCAATAGCAGATGGGCGAGGGCATTACAGCCCCCCTCGCCATCCCAAAAGTCGCTGTCAACGTGCGAACGTCATTAATTTGTACAATTTGACATGCGCTCTCTTTCCCTCTCTCTCATTCTCCCGCTTTCTCCCTGACGACACTGTTTCCTTCTCTTTCCCTTCGCTTTCCAGGCGGCTGACTGCGTTAATTATCGTAATTGTTGGCTCACCCGCTTTTCGCAGCTCTCTTTTGGCCCACTCAATTGTCATCAATAATGATGTCTCGTTGTACCGTTGGCTTCGGCTCCTCATCTATTTTCCACTGGAAAAACAAGCCTTTTTGAATCCGTGTTTCGAGACCTCTGGTGCACTGGGAAAACAAAGTTTCCGGATCTGACCGTGTTTCGTTCAATAAACACGAGTTTACAACATAAGTTCATTTATCGAAAAGAGCTACTTCTTTGATAATTTTTTTTTATTTCTTAATAAGCACATGACATGTCGACCGCAATAGGACAAACATATAGAGTAACATAGCTCTTGGAATTTAATATTTCTTAAGTAGGGATTGTTGTTATTTGTTGGCTTGAGATTGTTGTTATATCCAATATGTGATGTATTTTTTTTAGAACATTTTTAGATCAATATTAGGTATTAATACGAAATTTGAGGTTATTGCATCTTGGCGTTAGTTTCGCTACAAAAAATGTATGATTCCATTTCCATTTAATTATATTTCCATTTAATCATATTTCCATTTGTTTTAGTGCACTATGCCGGCACACATTCGTTGGTCTTGCCACTTCCCCCGCTTCCCTCGCTTCCCACACCCCAGCTCAACTCAATGCACTTCCAAATTGATTGCAACTTCGGTCCGCTCGTTGTATCACTTATGCGCCCTGTATGCGCCTCGGCCCGCTTTGTTTGTTTGTCAGTGTCAGTTTTTTATTCAATTTCGCTCCGCTGTTTGTCCTGGTTTTCTTTTTATTTCTCGCTTTTCCTTGCACTTTGCATGCAAATGTCTATTTAACTGCAATGCGCCCTTTGCCGGTGGGAATGTGACTGAAGAGTCGGCTAAGTGAAATGATGTAACTGGCGAGCCGTAATCGATAATGGGTTCTACCTCGGCCCACACTGCCCTTTGAAAACGGGGTATAATTGATTACTTCGAGATGGGAAACGAAATCTAGCAATTTAAACAAAGTTGTGTTTGTATCTGTTTATTAAAGTGCGGGGCAAAATTTTTCTATGATTATTGGTTTTATCTGTGGATTAAATCAAATTACACTAGGTAGTTTGGACAAATTACAATATAATAATATGTTCCGAATGGAGGTATTAGTTCCAGCAAAAGTAGTACAGCCAGCTACCAGCTGACAAAGTGACGAGAAAAGCATATTAACTATAAAATCCAGCTTATGCAGACCCCTGAAAAAGGGTGTATTTTTAATGTATTTCCACCTCGCCATTTATGACGCTGCATTTGCATAAGGGCCCTTCTCCCATCCCCTTGCCTGCCCCTATTTTGGTTGCAAGATGGCCGCGGTGTTTGATTAATGCCTGCACTTGACTGACTGCAGTTGCGGAACCAAGGCTTCGGCTTCCTCTCCTTCTGCTTGCCTTAGAAGTGGGAAATTGGAAATTGAAGGGGCTTGTAAACGAACATTTGCAATCGCTATCGCCTGCGTATTCAAAATCAATTATAGAACGACTCTTAATTGGGCGCCTCAATAGACGCGACACGCCCTGTCAATCACAATTAGCCATCGCCCCTAGTAAGCGAACCGCTCGAGCCGGCCCTCAGATCCATGGCCCCTCAACCGATCCGATCCGACACGCCTCTAATTCTGCAAATTCATAAGCCAAACGTATTGGCTCTATATCCTTTCATTAGGCGACCCAAGATGGCGGACCCGTGTTCATTTAAACCTCATAAATAGCCAAAGTGTTTATTGTCGCATCTGGCAAGCCCAAATCCCCGGAGGGCTCTCTTCACCCCGGTCCACGTATTTGTGTACATTGTCATATTGTCATTTTGCCAGGGGCGTCCAGGAGCGGGGATGGACAGGGGTTTGAGCCGGGGCTTCTGCCGGGTCGATCGGGGATGTCGGAGCAGGAGTCAGTTGCTAATAAAGTCATTGCCGTTGTGTCCAATTCGTCACGCCCCTTCGGCGACTTCGAGAGTGCTGCTGGCAGTGCATTAATGTCGTCCTTTGTTTTGCCGATCCGATTCGATCCGATCCAAGTCGATCCTCACCAGAGCTCGAGATCGAGTTCCCTTCCTTTGGCTGACGATGATGAAGTTGTGCCAGCCAGTTGTCAACAATCAGAGCTCACCACTCAGCGCTCCCAAAACTGCATGGCAATTATAGCCAGCTCGCAGCTATCCTCAACCCAACCTCAACCTTTCAGCTGCGCCCGAAGAGTGAAGGAGAATCTGTGACGAATGCGCTTATGGCCAAGCGATGCTCGCCTTATCATCGAGTAATCTTCGACACTTGGGACAGCTGTCAGCGTTTTGCCAACTCATTATGCAGATTTCGACCACAAATGCGACACGAAAATGTCGAAAACAATTTACTGAACGCGACGAACAACATTTGTCAATGCGGATCGGATCCGTCTATTAAGACCAGCACCGGAGATTCCTCAACTTTAGTTATTTCGGCAAAGCCGCAAGACCACACAGAGAAAAAACATTACAAACCTATTTTTCAATGAATCATATAACCTGAAATTGTCATTTGCACAATTTCTCTCTGTGCATATACGATGAAACTTAGCACGAAGTGACACCAACAACCGACTTTCAGGCTACCGCATAAAATTTACGGTCTGGAATAATATGCCCCAGCGTTTATCCACAAGATACACACAAAAGTGCCGCGCCCTGCGGCACGGTACAGAATGGAGCTCAACCGAAGTTTGGGGCAGTGGCAATTTGTATATCTTTGTGATAAATCAAAACATTATCAATAATAAAATCGGTAGCCGTTTGCCACTTGGAAGCGTTTGGGGCGAAATTTGTCGGCTTTTTGTTGTGGTCAGAAATCCGAAAGCCGAAAATCCAAAAACCCCAAACTCCAAGACCGTATATCGGAGAGCGTATTTGAGTGCTAGTGCTCGTGTGTAATTTGTATGCTAATTCAGCATCGGGTTGAATGTCTGATGAAGCTTAATGTCATCCAGAGGTGGATCGAGGCAAACAAGAGGGGCCAGGAAAGTGTGGAGGGGGGTCCAACTAAAGTGACATCCATTAACACTTCCCTCTGTTCGTAGGAGCTGTGAATCTTTTGATTTCCCTAATCGCCGTCCGCCGCCTTATCGGCGATGTAGCGGTACAACTGCGGAGGCTGGCGTCAACTCATTGCCATCAAACGTATTAAGTGGGCCCCATAGCATCGATCTTTGTCCGCGAACGTGTCCGGCGAATTCCGAGCTCCGGTGACGGACACCGAAGAACCTGCTGCAGGCGCCTACGTGTGTGTTCCCTGCGAGATGGGCTAAGTGGCTGACTTTGATGGCTTTTGTGGTGGGAGGGGGATCGGGATCGGGGGTCCGATCAAGATGGGATGTGATTGGGTATGGCGGCTTCGAGCGTATGATCTTATCGTGATATAAATTAGTCGCTACCAGCGTGGGGAACCAACAAGTGTGGCCTAAATGCAACTCAATGATTTTCAGTCCGGGTGATTAATAATAGGTTAAATCAAGTGTTCATAAAACATTATAACATAAGATGGTACCACAAATTTAAATCCTTCTGCTAGGAACATGTTTCCGAATCTTACTTTTTAAAGAATATTATTTTAACCCTTTAGGCCGCGTGCAAGACAAATGATATCTTTCACATTGTTTGGGGAAAATGTTAATGTTGCTTTCCACAGTTTACAACTTCATTAGCGCTTTGTAACGACGAATCATAAAGTTTCATTCATGAATCAGGTAATATTGTTGTTACATTGTTGTTTTTCCCCTATGTTTTAGATTCTTGAATCGAAACATGCCGCATCATGATCAAGATTCCGGCGTATGAATGAATCCAGTAACTGAAACAGAAATCAGAAACGCAGAAAGCAGAAACAAATTGCCATCAGTCGGTACTCAGTCCCCCCTTTTGTGCTGCATCATTTCCATGCCCCATGCGGCATTATCCTGTGGCCCAAAACGTGGCCAAGTCGCCGGCCCGAGGTGTCGGCTGTAAGCTAATTGGAAGCGTGTTCAAAGGTGCCGCCAACAAATTAAGTATGAGTTACCAATTTAGCTTTTATATCTCTATCGCACACGCACACAAGCTCAACGAGCGGCACATAGATACTCACACACTCGGTAGGAAGAGAGATGCGGATGTTGACCACGACCAAGTTGCACTTGGTGTTTCGGAATCTTGGAAACTTGGCCTCTTGGGGGTTCCTCGGTTCCATTGCTCGGTCGGCTGTTTGGCTTCTCCAAACTGGTTCTGGGCCCGCTCTCTCACAACTTAGTTGTAATTGCAGTCCTTTGATTGCATTTGTGTGCCAAGCTGAATTGTTTACATTTATCATAATCAGCACTCCAGTCGTTGTAACCGCCGCGAGGGTACTTTTTCATCTTTTGGCAACGCGGCGCCAGTTAAACTGGAAGTCCGAGTTCGAGATGCAGATGCAGATGCATCTGCGTCCCAGACTGGCACTTGATGTAGGTCGCTCGTCGGCATGGTTTGTCAGTATCTGTGTGCCGGCACTTGATCACCTGACAGGGGAAACGTTGAGTAATTGCTGACAATATGGCTGAGCAGGGAAGACGACGCGATAAGTCAAGGATCGGACAGGCGAAGCTAAGACGGGTTCCCCAAAAACTACCAAAGTTTTAATGGTTTGGGTAACTGCTTGACGTTATTATTAGTTCCGTTCTCAGAGATTTTAAATACAGACCGATTTTGTTAAGTGTGCAGAATAAGGACGATTTATTTTTTAGTCCTATTGTGAGGGAAATATTGGCAACCCAGCCGAAAACACAAGAATTCATTACGGGTTAATGATTGAATATATATTACTTTGAATAGGGTAATGTTTATATGAATATATTTACATGGAACAACCACAGCAGATTTTCAATTTCTAGTGTCAATTGCTTTTCATAAGCTGCACAAATTAGTTAGGGGTATGTTTCTTCCATTTCCCATGGATATTATGAGAACAACCGTGTTCAACTATTAATTCTATTAACAGGGTAACGATTTCCCAACCTACTGAGTGCCGCAATCATGGCCACTGCGATTTTCTCGCATCTGGGCCCATTAAACCGGACTGAAAGGCTCATGAGGCACTTACTGTGCGGTAGGTTCATTAGACATTTTTAGTTGATTCGATTAATGGGTTTCCACGTTTACGCATTTCTGTTTGTTTTCACGGAAGTGGTCGGAGAGATTTTCCCATAATTAGAGTCCGGCTACGTTTACCTCGATTTGCGTGGCAAATTTTCTCAGCCAATAAAACAAATGCCACCGGTAATGGTTGCTGTAATTTGTACTACAACTCTATTTTAATTAAATGCTCTGCGGAGATACTTTCGCCGGCCAAGCGAATTTATAACACCCAAGACCGGGTAATCAGAAGCTCTTTGGGCCCACTAAAAGTTTTTATCGCGGCGCATGCGTTGCATTGTCACACATCCGAAAATGAAAATAAATTGCTTTGGGCCGAGTTTTGAGATAGTCGATCTGCATCTCATCCATATGCACGAGGCTTTTCCCGTCTAGTTTACGAACTGTGAGACACTGGGAGTGGGCTTCGAATGAACCAGTTGGTCGGATGAGATCCGATCCGATCGGATCGCATTGGTATCGGGCATCATTAGCAGCGGAATTGATAGCTTGATTATTCAAATGATTAACAAACGATCGGCTGCTGGCCAAGTTCGCTGGGTTCGCTTGAGTGGGACCAAATCGAGACCGAGATTGATGGCGCACTTCAGTCGCGGAGAGATCGCAGGTCATATTTTCGGCTCCTCAGCTCTTCAGGTTGCTATTGAAAAATGTGTGCGCCGCTGGCGATGATGGGCCACCTTTGAACTTAGCCGCAAACGGTAGCCAGAGAGCAGCAGACTTTGGCTTGGAAATTTATGAAAATAATCGCTTCGAAAATTAATAAATATCGAAATAATTTCGAGTAAATTTCGTATGCAAATTGGCGCCGTGCACAAATCCACAAAAAGCCAGTCACATCATCGCCCGGCTTTGCACACTTAAAAGTGTTGTGTTTCGGCTCCGAGTTTTTGCCTAACTCGTTTTCGATCGTGCCAAGTGATTAAATTAATAATTAATTAGTTTGAATTTATGAATAACGGTTGTAAATAATCATTAATAAAAATTAAAAAAGATTTCTTTTACTTTAAGACTGCGCCACTCAGCACAGCCTCAAAATCCGTAGCAACATCATTAACATCGATCGCGCAGAAGCAGCAGCAGCAGCAGAATATTCAAATTAGAACTGCTGGCTTCCAGATACAGATACAGAGACAGATATAGATACACAAAATCGAATTGAACTCACCGAAACTGGCCGAATGGAAGTTCTCGCTGGGACTTGGGCATTGTTTGCTTAAATATGCTTAAATTTATTGACAACAATTTGCGGTCTTTTATATCTCCCTTTGTTCGCATCGAATTATTAATTGGAGTGAAACATATTTCTCTTTTTCAAAGCTAAATGGTTGGGGAAATACAGACAGAATATTGAGGGTTATGAAAAACTGAAATTGATAATTATAAGTTAATATCTCCATAAAAATTAATACTTTGACCCTATACAACTACAACTATATTGCAAAATTGCTATTATACAAAACATCTTCACCTTGAAAACTATTTCGTAAGCCGCTTAAGTTTAATATACTATAATGTATTTTAACTTTTGATGAAAATTTAAAAGCCTCTTCGTTCACCCTTGGTGGCTCTCAAAAGAGCCGATTTTAATCGATGTGATCCTGGCTGTAGAGCCGAATCCAAGTTCTGGCTGGTTCCATTTCCACTTCCGTTTCCGGCTATGATTGTTCTGGCTTGATTACACGGCCCACAAAGGGGCCTTGGTCCTGGCTGGTTAGTCTCCATCTGGGCTTGGCGGTAAATGTTGCCCTTGCCCTCTGCGTTGTGGCCTCGGAAGCTGTTCAGGATGTCCTGCATCTTCCTTGGCCGTCGAATGCCTGGGGGAAATGCGTTGGGCGAAAAGAAGCCTCCCAACTTTCCCGGCACTCAGCTCAAAATTAAACAAAATACTCGACTCCTCGTTGCTCACTTTCTGTACCAATCATCAGAATGCTTTGGCGGTTCGGTGCGCACCTGGCCACGCCCTCATTTGGGCGGAGCGCCGCCCATAGGCACGGATCCCGGCACAGGAACCACCATTCCGGCAGCGGCTGCCGCAGCGGCCAGGCCCACCATGTCGGACTCATGCATGGGCTTCTTCTTCAGGATGCTCAGGTCGTTGACGTTCTCCAGGAAGGACTTGTGGGCGGAGAAGACCTTGACGCTATCGAAGTCCTTCTTCAGCTCCTCGATGTCCCGCTTCTGCTTGGCCCGGCGGTTCTGGAACCAGGTGATCACCTGGGCGTTGGACAGTCCCAGTGAGGCGGCGATCTCATCGCGGTCGGCTGGCGACAGGTACTTCTGGTAGAGGAACCGCTTCTCCAGCTCGAAGATCTGGTGGTTGGTGAAGGCGGTGCGGGACTTGCGTTTCTTCTTTGGCTGCGGCCTGTTCGAGAAGATGTCCAAGTGGGATTTATCTAAAATGAGAGTGGATATAATGATGGGTTAGTTAAGTAATGCATTTGATTATCTATAGTTAATTAAACTATCATATCATTATTTAAAAGCAATGCATTCACAGGTACTTGAACGCATGCTAAGCCCTTTACCGCCCGACATAATAATATATGTTGTTATAATAATAGGAAGATCATTTTCCCGAATAGCTCATATTAATTGGAGTCAGTCACTCCAAGTGTGGCCACTGGCCACTGAATTTCCCGATGCATGGCATTCGGCGAACCGGTTACTAACGAGCGACTTTGGCTTTGATTTTAATTGACTCGCCGAACTGGGCGCGGGTTGATTTAAATGCCGTGATTGATACATTTCATGAATGCAACTGCAGTTCAAGTTTCAGTTGCTGTTGCAGTTGCAGTTCTCAGATCTGAGATCTCAGATCTCGGATTCGCGACCTCAGTTCGCCACTTGAAGAGTATAATTTCGAGTTGATTGATTGCGCGAATTGTGGGCGTTCGTTGGCTTTGTGGGTCTAATGACGATCGCAGCTTTCCCAGAGCCCCGACTTATGCAAGACAGCTGCTCATTTGCCTCGTTTGTAGTGTGATTTATAATAATTATTGACACCTACAAATCAGTATTAAGTGGTACACGTAGCCACGGCTTGATTAATGAGCCACTGACCCGTACTTAAGGCGCTGATTGAGCTTGCATAACGTTTCCTGGTGCAAATTATTGACGAAATTCCGAGGCGCGGTGCCAGTCAAAGCGATTGGAGCCGATCGGCGATCATCAGCATAAATATTTATCTATTGAATATTGGCAAACCGGTTCCCCGGACGATGGATTCACACCCATTTCGATTGCTTGTCAAACAAACTAGATCGACATTAAAAACTAATTAAATGCCCTCCAACCGAATGCAAACGAAGTCTCTAGAGCTTGTCTGTGGGTATACCCGTTTTACATACACATATTCGGAATGCATAATTTGGTCATTTGTTATCTCGAGCACGTTTTGTAACCCAAAACCCATTAGGCACTTGACTGCACGCCTCTCTTTGCTTTCTCCGAGCCTTTCTCCCTCTCCTCCGCAGCTATTGTATTTGTTTTTATCGGCCCTCATTAAGTAATTTCCATGACTTATCTCTGGAGAAAGGGAGAAACGGAGAAAGGGAGTCAAGCGGGCCACTTGGGTATCCTTTTACCCACTCAGGTGTCCACTTACAGGCATAAATATGGCTCTTACTGGGGGAGTTTTGTTTTGGTCGCATTTGTCAGGCCTTCATGTCGAATGTTAGTTGGGAACCCAGGAGGAAACCCGATCGATTTTCGAGGAACCTGCGGAGCAACAGTTGGCCACAGGGAGTTTTTATGTTTTAATTTGGCGCGAGTGTCGCAGTACCGAGAATCGCAATTATTATTTGGCCAGCAAAGGCGACACCACGTCTAGCATTCAGTCCACTGGGAAGAGAGTGCAAATGAGCTCAAGAACAAATACTCCTTGCTTTCCAATTCCCAATGTGTAAATATCTCCGTCTAGTGTGAGTGATATTAATGGGCCCTCGTCATAAATTAGGAGACTTCCATGGCCCCCCAACTTCCTATCTGCCTATCTGCCTATCGCCCTGCACAGACTTCCTCCATCGAATTGATGATAGACAAACGACGCATCCCAGTCGCAAAACCGAGGAGATCCGTCGTAAATATTTCGAGCGCGGCTTATACAACATACGACCCATGATAAACAGTAATACTCGTATGTGTATTTTGTCAACTTAATACTCGGGGAGATACGGCATTATACAACGCTAATCGCTCGTTGGGGGTATTTTAAAACATGTTTACGACTGGAGCTGTAGCCACTATATTCACTGTACAGTTGGGCTAGAGTTTGTCAGCTATTAGTTTTGAGTAGCAACAAATGGAAACGGCATGTTAATTGTTCGTTCGCCGCAACAAAACTCGATTAGGCAATGCACCAGCCAGCTAATTGTTGCTAATCGCTGCAGAATCGACACGACTACACCAATATACTAATGCGGATAGTGCGGACTATTAACCATTAATTGCCATGAAATCACTTTGGGGTCGGGGGTGGAGTGCAGGGAGTACTCGAACGCCCACTAAATGCCTTCGGATGAGTTTATGCCTGTATACCAAAGTTGAAGAACAAAAAACGCCGCAGAATGCGATATATTTTGTTTCTGTCGGCCGCTGGCGCATGCTGCCAATTAATTAAAAGCCCGAAATCGAATCGGTTAAGGAATTTACATAACAAAAGATATCAAACGGAGGGTCGCGGGAGAGTGGTACCATTTGTTTCAATTAAACGCATTTCGAATTTGCTGATTGATAAATGGAAAACGTCATAATAAGCTAAATATTCAGCTTCTGCGTTTGCGATTCCCTAATTTCAAAACGATAACAAATTATAAGCTTTTATTCTAATTAAGAAATCCCGCTGATTTATTACGGGAATTGAGACGTTTCCTAATGAAATCAATTGGCCTACTAAGAAATCCACAATTTAGATGTTGATTAAATGTAATAAAGGAAAGTGCATGATTTAGCTAAGTTAAGACTCCCAGTGAGAATCACATTCAAATCACCAATATATCCCAATAAGAAGGAAAGGGTAATATACTCTATAAAATTAACAGAAAACAAGGATATATCCTATTGACCAAATACCCTGCTGGTAAGTCTGGAAAGGGTATGCTTACCTTGTGACTCGTCAAAGTCCTTGGTGGTCATCTGGAAGAGGGCATCCAGAGGAGTGTCTCCGTTCGATTTTCCAGACCCCGTTGGGTGCTCCTCCGACTTCTTCTTTTGAGCATCCTCACTAGCATCTTGGGTGGTTAGTTTTTCAAGTTTTTCCGCCTGCCGTGGGCTGCAACACTCGGTGCTGCCATTGCTGCTGCTCGATCGCTGGGAACGCTCCGAGCTGCCGTCCTCGGAGGCGATGATGGCGGGATTCATGCCCATGTGGCGGAGCAGCTGGGCCTGGGCGTTGAAGTGCTCCTGCAGCTGGCGATGGTAGTCCAGGGCCAGACGCTGCTCGTAGTGCAGCAGGGCGGAGGGGATGAAGGGGCGGACGGGCATGGTCGGACCCAGGAGGTGATCCCACGGGCGGACAATCTGGCCGCTTGGCAGGAGCATGGCAGCAGCGGCAGCCGGGTGGACATCCAGAGGTTCTGTGCGTGGCTGCAGTAGTCCGCCCGGCGGGGCAATGGGCCTGGAGGCAGGTGGAGCCAGGAGACTCGCATTTGGGGGCGGGGAAACGGACTCCTCGCGCTGCTTTTCCGAGTGACCTAGGATATCCGCGATGGAGAAGCTTTTGACCCCCTCGATGGCAGACTTGGTGGTCTGGTTGCTCTGGGGCTCCGGAATTGCTGACGGCGGACTGGGCGTGTGCTCCCGAGGCTCCGAGGAGGACGAGGACATGCGCAGGCGCTTTAGCGGATGGAAGTAGTCCTCCGGCAGATTGCCGACGGCACTCCGGGTGAGTCCGGAGGCGGCTGCAGCTGCTGCTGCGGCTGCTGCGGCGTGGTGCTGCATCAACAGCTGCTGCTGCTGCAGCAGATCGATGGTGCTGGCCCGCGGATGCTGCAGCGGATGTGGATGCGAGTGCGGATGCGTATGGTGCTGCGTGGGCAGGGGGCTGGGGGCTCCGCCCACGGAGATTTCGGATTCGGCGGGACTGGCCGGACGCATGGTTGGAGGGCAGAGCATTTAGGTTCGCTTCAGCACTTGGTTTCTTTTCCGAGAGTTGCGCTCCGTTTCGTTTGGGTTAGCACTTAACTGTTTTTCAAGACGGCTTTGTCACTACACTACACCATACACCAAGTGGGTACGGACAATACTGGCAAGCCTTGTACACTCAAATCTTGCTATATTTTCTCTGATTTGTTTGATTAGTTTACACTGATGCTTCGACACGACGACGCTGATCCAATGGCGTAGGACCTCTCAACTCGACGCTTCGCAGTCAACTGTTCGAAACTAGATTGAAGATTGGTTTGCTAACTAGACACGTCGATATTTCTTCAGTTCTTTTGCTGCCGCTGCCGCTGCCGCTGCCGCTGCCCACTGCCGCTGCTGCTGCTCTCGCTCGCGAGAGAGAAAAACCCGTTCTGCGGTGAAGCGAGACAGCCATACGTTACTGCCATCTCGCTCTGCTCGGCTCTCAGCACCAATCGGCTACAGCAACAAAAAATAGCAATGGTGGCGTATACGTAACGGTAATTATGGCGTTCATCATGAGACTGGTGTGCAAAAGGGATGGCAGACGGCGGGTGCGAGCGAGATGGGCGCTCCTCAGATTGTAACGAGACTGTATTTAGTATTTTAGTCGCTGCAAAGTTTTCACAACTCCGAATGCGTCGACTGCGCCGCAGGCAGCGGCAGGGCAGAGGGGCTAGGAACCCCCTCGCCACTTTATGTACAGCAGCTCGTAACCCCCTCACAGTTAGCATTAATGACGATGACCCCCGAAGGCAGCCCGCGTTTAATTGTCAAGCGTTTGCAATTAATTTGCCGTAAAAAAAAGGAACAATTAATTTGGAGGAAAACAAAAAACAAAAAATAGAAAACAGCGGGGAAATAAAAATGCGCATAAATTTGAAGACATTTGGAAATTAATTGGAGTCTAAAAATGGAAATGAGGCCAGTTTCGAATGAATGAAAAGGAATATTCCATATTTTTAGCCAACTTTGGTCAGGAGTCACTTTGTTTAATTGATACTAATTGCTCGGACTACCTATTTCACCCCTATCTATTAATTCGGTTTTGATAACTTACTTGTTTTCACTACCGACGGCTTTTCACGGAAATTAAAATTATGATTTTAGTATTATATTAATATTTCAGAAATAATACTTCTTGTATTGAATTAATCAAAACCGCGATTCCATTATTTAATTTACAAATAATATTTTTAATAAGATAAATGTATTGAGTTCGTAAAATATCTTTACGGTATACCATACATTTTTTAAGTCGAAATTGAACTTGTGAATTATACTAAATTACAAATGGCGAGATTTAACAGTTTATTAGATCTAACAGTTTTATTTGTTTCCATTTTGAATCGGAATACTGTTGAACGGAAAATAAATCTGTTCAAATAGATTTTGAGTGCTTTTTTTAGTAGAATTTAATTACTCAAACTAGTAAGACTAAAATGTGCCTCTCTATGATTTCTAAAATACCAAATATCGACATTGCAAAAGTAAGAACTATTACAATTTCAAGTGCCCATAATCCCTGTCGTCCGATTTCGAGCTGCACTTATTTGCCTGCCAATTTGCAATTGTCCACACGTCTTAGCGAACTTGAAAGCAATTGCTGACACCTTCGGGCCAACAAACAACGCCAAATCCCTTTAATTGAAACAAATGCGAGTTGCAGCAACAAACAGCGGAGAACAAAGGAGCAAATAGTAGCAGCAGCGGCAGCACAAAGGCGTCAGGGCGTCTGAAAACAAAGGGCCAGAGGTCTATTAACGAAAAGTCGAAAATCCAAAATCGAAACCAATTGCCGCCGCAGCAGGATGCTAAACGAAAGGAATCGCCGGCGACCACCGCAGGCTCAGCGCCCGGCTTTAGCCGCAGTGGGTCTTTGGGCTCTGACCTTATCCGGACCCTTTCCCAAAGCCGTGGTGTACTACCTGATGCTCCCGGAGAGCGACTGTTGATAAGGACTAATCACACAAATATTTGAGCATTCCGCTTGTGATTGAGGCTCGCCGCGAGCGGCGCGTTTGATTTCCCGCGTTTAGCGCTTCTGTATTTTTATAATTCTAAATTCGGCTGTCCATTTCACCTTTGTTCTCGGCGGCTATTAGTGTATCTATTAGATACTAACCCACACATACACACAGGCACACGAACGGGGGCTGCGTGGGAAAAGCCGCCGTGTTAATTATGCCAGGTCCTTGAGTCGATGACTCCTTCGCGGGGAAGGTCAATTTACACCTGTGCTTCCTCTCTAAATTTCCCACTGTGTGTGGCTCCATTCACACGATGATAAACTCCTGCAGTGAAAGTGGGGATAGGGAAAGGGTTCATTAATATTCAAATTTAAAAGCAGGGCGACGATTTCTTTGATTTATCGGCTCAGCTCCAGCTGCTGCTTAATGGTGGAGCATACAGCCGGAGCAGCTGAATCAGTCGATTCCGCCGGAAACGATAGATTTTCTATAATTTAGATCGTCGCTCCTATCGTCAGATATCTAAATGCCCCGTAAGTACTAGGTGGACGACTGCATAAGCTTGGTATCAACTAGCAAAATGTGCGGTATGACCAATGGCCATTAACTTAAAAGAGTGCTTTACTTTAAATAATAATATATTCAATTCATCATCTATTACATCATGGTAGTTAGCATGAAATAAATAAAGAAATATTTATGAACGATTTTTTCTACTCAACATTATAGCGTATTTAACGACACACTTTCAATGGCCAAAACTAAACAACTATGTCAACGATTTGGTAGAGAACTTATATGTTATTTTAAAGGCCCATACTATCTGCCACCTACCAAATCGAATAGTTCAAAATTGTATATTTAGGTATCTCCTGCGATTTAATGAGATAATTTAGTCCCTTCACTTCACTTTGCTCAAGCTGGCTATATTTATCTATCTCAGCAAGTGTATTACCGTTGTCATAATGCCCCAACTACCAAAACAACGACTTGTCCGTAATTGTCAATTAGCAAGCTTTCAACGGCAGCCACAGCCTGAAGTCACAGCTTCCATAAACAAATTTATATTCGATGTTTTTTTGTGTGTTTAGTTGCCCTGAGCGATTTGCATATGCCACGGAGTGGCTTTCGGTTCCGGTTTGCAGCTCCACAGCGACCCACGCAGCATTGACACATGCCCGTCACTGCCACTTGCAGTTGCTGATGTTGCGGCTGTGCGGCAGATAAAAATGCAAGAGATTGGAATCGAGTTTGGTAGCATGTCGAAAATTGTGTTACTACCGATAGCTAGACAATAAGTATGCATTTATGCCGCCTTTACTTTGTCCGCTACACTTGGGTGTGTTTGATTGACCCAAAATGATTCAAAAAGCTTGGAAGTTACAGTGGATTACCGTTGTCTAGTCTTATTTACAATTATTTAAACTCACATTAAATTGTATCGTAATTTTAATGTAGCTTGAGGAAAAAAATAAAAAGCAAAGTTTTTCCAATATTCCCATGACAGCCAAGCGCTTGCGACAAATTGAGCAATCATTTGGCCATATTTCTGGCTTAAATCTTGATTACCCAAGTTGAAGTCATTACTATATTGTTTGGCTTGAGTCGAGAATCAAAGAGAAAGTCCTTCAGTTCAAGCGTTTTGTGCCGAATTAAGAAAAACGGCTGAAAAGAAAACTCATCAAAGAGGAAAGTAGTTAGACACAAAAGACACTTGAGCTGGAGCGGCCATTAAACATTGCCAATTTCACAGTAATCATCGGCATGGCCAAGAAAGCCCTGGCCGAACAAAATGTGGCCCAGAGGAAAGAGTAGCAGAGCGAAGTAAGCCGTTTAGGGGCCACCCACAAAGTGTGTTTTGGACTCGAAGTCAAAGACCAGGCGAAAAGACCTGGCTTTCGGGCCAAGTTGGGCAGCCTCCGTTGGGCACGCTAATCAAGACGGGATGGCTTAGAGCTAAAAGCTAAAAGCCACATACCGAACACCAGAAAGTAAATGCGAGTCACAAATCAAACGCTCTATGGAAAGCACAAAAACGGAAAACAATGAACAAGCGCATGCTAATTAAAGCGATGCTCAAATTGAAATGTTTAACTTTTTCATCTCGGTTTCTATTTTCGGGGTCTGTGCTTTCGACTCCATATATTGCTTCTTTTATCCCGTCCGTGCGAGAGAGAGAAGCGATCCGCAGCAGAGCAGTTCGATCTGGGCCAGCAGCTCTACACTGCAAAGAATAACTTTGGTTTCTATGCTAAGGAGGGTACTCGAAATTAGAATAAATGTACATATATGGGCAAATGAGAAACTGAACTGATTTACATCTGAATCTTCATGCCGTAGCTACCGAAGCTCATAGCAATGCACCTCATCAGCTTCGAATATTTCCAGGTCAGGAATATAAATATGTAATAATAATACATTTAAAACTTGTTCTGATTATCAACGCTATATCCTATCAAATATAGATATAGTACAAGTAGTACAGATATTCCATTACCATGAATTACATATATAGTTTGGGCTTCTAAATAAAAATATTTAATATATTTTTAGCTAAAGACTAAACTTCTGAATAGAAATATTTTTCCTGTGCTGTACTCCCTTCTCGGATCTCACCTGAGATACGTGCCACACGGGGTATACGCATCGAGCGAAGGTGTGTCAATACTCGCCCCATTGAGCCCCCAAGAACCCACATGTGTGTTCTAGTGCCCGGGGAACCATCGTATTTGCATGCAACAGAGAACACTGTTTAGATACTTTTTCGACTGAATGGCGCGCACAAATATTTGTTCGTTGGCCTCTTAATTGAGTTAATAGACTTGGACGAGAGTGCGCGTGGCCGGCGTTGATTTTGACCGACGTGTGATAATTACAGCGCTGCCCCAGCCACGGCGGCTTTGATGAGGCTGTCGAAGTAGATGCTACCGACTGGTCCACAAAGGCCAGGGAAAACAACAAAAAAAAGTGGCATCAGCGGTGGCGGCGCCTTTGTCTTTGACTTTGCGTTGGCCGTGCTCAAACAAACGGTTCAGTGGTTCATTTGGACTGCACTTTTTTGGGGAATCGCTTGTTTAAATATTGAGACTTGTGTTTAACATAATTAATGCGAGTGGAAATTACAGTAGCCCCAAGATCGACTTCCACATCGAGGGACTGACTCACCGGCTTACAAGAGGAAACAATGTTTTATTTTGCGCTGCTCGTCGCTCTTCTCTCCTTTTGGGGGGCAACTGCAATTAACATTTGCATACAAAAACAAAGTAATTACATGGCTGCGACTGACCATTGCTGTACTTTCACGCAGGGTATTTTAAGTTTCCAAGCAGCTTGGACTATCAACTCGCCTGGTCCTTAAAGGCCTTTAAGCCGGATTCGCAGGTTAAATAGGTACTATATTCGTGAAGTCAGTTGAGCTATTTATTGTAATTAGTATTAGTTATGTCATTTGCTCATAATGACGCGGGTAACTAAAAGGGTATTCCGTCGACTTCCCACCTAAAGTCCCAGCTTTTGTTGCTAAAAAGGCCGACAGAGCGGCACAATTACTTCGAAAGCTGGAACGCGGAAAGGGCCGGAAAGACGCACGTATGAATATCAAATCAACTACATTGCAGCTAAAAAGCGCATTTCAAACACCTCTCAGCTGCACTCGCTCGTTTGGTGGTCCAGAACGCCCCAAGAGCATTAAGACCTGGCCAAGAAGAAGGGGTTCAGAGGGTTTAGGGGGCTGCGGGGTCAGACCACATTGCTTGATTGCCGTGCGCCTCTCAAGATGATGTTGCATTTGCGACGCTGCCCCGAGATCGGCTTCGAGCCACCAACTCAGTCGGGAGACGTTGGCAGGAAGCGAGGAAGGGTTTTTCTTTATTTGGCTCCCCTCCCTCTGTTTCTTTTCTCTTTTTGCGAGCCCATATGTGGAAGCAGCAATTCCGATTCCAGTTCCCTTGGCCGATCCGAAGTCGCTTCAGGTTTTGGCCTCATCACGATGAGTTGGTTCTGGTTCTGGCCGAGAAGAAGTTGCACTGGCAACAAAGAACCTGGATGCGGGAATCTATTGCCCCACTCTGTGCAGCTTCTTCTGCCTCTGTATGGGTGCATCGGCGCATGAGTGTGTGTGTGGAGCAGAGCGCCATCTCGTTTAATGCCTTTAAGGCGTGACCATAGTATTTTATAATATGAACTGATCAAAGGACCCCGACGCGTTTCAAGTTAGCCGCTAAAGCTGCGGCGACTCCAGATTTGCGCGCTTCGTTCTCGGTTGCAAAAAGGTTGTGGCAACGTACACCGAAAGCAAACAAAGTAAATGCAACTTGTTCGCTATAACAATCTTTATTTATATCAATTTGTAAGTAGTAAATTTAATCTCTTTTTAGGGAAATAATGTATTAAACATGCTCTTATTTCGTGAGAAATTCATTAAGTAGAATTAAATTAAGTTTTACTTACAACAGTTTTTGTCAGTGCCGCTTTAAGAAGAGTGCAAGGCAACCAGCAGAAGGTGAGTGCAACAATAACAAATTGACCAAATCGATTTCTTGGCCGCTTCGTCGCTGTCGCTGCCTTTTCTTGTTGGCTTTTCCTCTTGTGGCATTTTCATTTAATTCTATTGCTCATTAGCTGCATGAGTGTGAAAATGGCGAGTGCCATTGCAAAAGGGGCTGCTGACTAACAAATCGTATTTAGTAGGAAAGGGTTCTTTTTGAGTCTGGTTCTCGATGTTGCCACTTGGCGCATGCGAAATGAGTGGGCAATTTTTGGGGCTGTGCTGGGATTTATGGCATTTTAATTCAAACAAATTAAGTCCCTGCACTCGAGTGGAATGGCCAAAAAGGGTCTGCCAACACTTCGACGTGACGAATGCGGCGTATACGTGATATTCAGACTCGGGGTGGTTCATCTCATCCCCTTCGTAATGCTCGGCACTGACAATGCCCATGTCACACTTAATTGAAAACTCATTAGAGCCTCGAGGGCTCTGCGGGCAGGAACCAAAAATATGAAGGAGAAAATGTGCCTGGAAATCAAAAGGCAAACTGATTGCCAGCGTGAAATCGCTAGCAAATGCAGCTGGGCGATGGAAATTCGCAGTTCATATTTATGACTCTATTAAATTCATGAGTACTTTACAGAGGGTAGGAAAAACTTCTATGCCAATTGCCAATTGAAGGACCTTCCATTAATTGATTGGCACCGTGTCCAAAACACAGAATGAGGATGGAGAATTCTAATGAATTAACAAATAATACATTGCACCGAAACTGCAGTTCCGCATCACCACATCACATCGACATATACACATACAAGTTTTTATCGCTTAATGGAAAAAATTAGTAAGAAAATTGTATTCGAAATAGAAATAACAAGAGCGCGAATTTAATTTATAAATAGAAACACTTTATTACAGTTCCGAAGACAGTCCACTTTCTTGATTTTCGTTAAATTATACCACATCTTCATTTTAAGTTTTCTCATCTCATAATGTCGGTTCGGCGATTTCCCCATCGTAAAACACGCAAAAACCGAGTCCCCCATCCATATAAAAATACATACTGAATAAATTTTCGCCTAGTCGGATGCAGTTTCCATGGTCTTTGCATTTATTAATTGCCTGACATTTCCATTCACTTAAATCAACGATGTTTTCGCGCTCAAGTGCATGAAAATCCTGAAGTGGCATTGCCGTAGGTGAACCACCAACATTGCACCACTGCTTCGCCGTCCACCACCGAACCATCGTCCAATTCATCCACCGTGCAGCAATTAACATAATTTTTCGCAAATTGCAGCATAAATCTCATCTTCGTTTTTATTTGGTGCCATTCGCCTAGTTCGGTCAATTAAATATGAGTAAAATTGCATTTTTGGCATTGGGTTAGTGTGTGGGCTTAAAAAAAAAAAATATAATATTTAAGGGAAAATTTACAAGCACTATTTGTTAATATTAGGGATAAAAAAACATGTTTAACCATTTTAAGGTACCAATGAATAAATATTTTCAATAATATGCTTAAAGGGGATCAGTATCGAATCTATATTTATGCAAATATTTCCCCAAGTTTAAAAATACATTTTAAATTATCTTTAGCTTACATAAGTCTTGCCATACAAAGAAGTCCCTTTAAAGATTACTGTATTCAAAAAATTTTATATATTTCAATCAGATTATTGATTATTACACATTTTTGTAGTTTTACTGCAGATTTATTTGTTGTCAGCGCAAAACCTCATGCAAATTTGTAGTCCATTTGGCAGAGCTAATAAACTATGATTAGTTCCATATGGCCAGCCATTGGTTTGATGCCACTAGTTTCTACCGCTGTTTTGAATTTATTATGGCCGCGTTTCGGTGTGTTTCAAAGCTAAATAATTAATTAATTTGATTAGTGAGAGGCAAGATGCCTTAATTTATTTTTATTTAATTTAAAATGCTGTTCCCGACCGCATCATGAATATTCATTGCCATCAACGCAATAACTTATCCGCGTAAACATTTTAATTTACAGCCAAGTTTGCCTCTTGCGATTAATTTTTGGTGATTAGCCCGTAATTTATTTGCCGGACTCACATCCGACTTGATCGTGATGTGCGGCCCAGTTTCTTTTCGAGCAGCTGCAGCACAGAGGGCCATCAATCAAGGGGCCAGTTCATATCGATTATCTGAGCAATGGTTGCGATGGGCAATCCGTGATCGTGATGTGGCAGCTTTTCGCCCGTGTGTGGCACAGCTATTGATGCCCATCAACGCCTGCCCCGGAACAAATTCGGAAATTAACATTTTCGTGTGCTTTAATTAGCAGAAGCCTTGGAACTTGGAACTCCGTTCCAGAACCAGGTCTCGTACCCGGGTCCTCGGGTGTGCTACCAATCCGCTTTCTGGGAAGGGCCACTACCAGGTCAGAATGAGCTTCAAAAGTGCCGTCCGTTGCGTTTCCACGAAAACACGGGTTTGTTAATGAAAATGTGGCACATAAAACGCATAAAGTCGATGCCGCCGATGCCGAAATCAATGCAAACAATCCCATACGGATCCAAGAATGCCTCCTAACTAGCTACCGTTTAATTTTTATTACGCTCCACAGAGGTGAGTGTGAAATCGTCGGCGTTTTTACGATTCCGAATCCAATGGAGAATCCCTTTGATTCTGTGATCTCTCTCCCGGCTACATCTATATCCCATCTCGACATCTCCTAGTTCTGTTTGACTATTCTATTCACACGGCTTTGACAAGTGCCCAGTCCCGAAAACTCGTATGTTTCCCTCGACCTGGCCAAGGAGCTCCTCCAAGGCGGTGGGAAGTGTTCGTTCTTGTGGCCATAAAATATCTCAAGGGATCTTGACTTTTGCCTATTTTGACGTTTATAAATATCCCACAATTTGTTGTTCGCTTGCGTCCCTCTGACGTAATGCTGATGGAGAAAGGTTTCCGCTGTGAGAACGCACATGTGTCCGTTCGCTGGATCGCCTTTGATTGCTTTATTTGTTGTTTTAGGCCTCTCGAGGGCGTTGCAAGTGTGTTTTGATTGTTCAACATGGTGTTTCTTTAATTGCCGTCGAATTTTCCACGCTTCCTTGGTGGCACTTGCTTGTCCGGCAGCAGCCAGGATGTTCCTCATTTTTGCCACTCGGCGGCGGCGTTTTAAGCCAGGAAGTGCAACATGGGAAATGGGACTCCGGTTTCCCCATCACTCTGCGATACTTAGTATCACTTAAAAGTGCTCATCAATTTAAGGATTTCCTTTGGAAGTCACTGTCACAATGCGTACCCTTCAGTACCCTAAAGGTGTTTTTAAACTTTTTTGTTTTATATCTTTATGGCATAACATTCTTTTGGGCTTACAAAAATGAAGATCGTGAAGCTAGGTATTAAAATGATATATACATAAACTAATGACTAATACTGGTTTCTTAAAGATAAATACAATTACACAAGGAAGTGCTAGAGAACTGATTTTTAACAATAGTGCTTGGTATCTCAGTGTATCTTATGGTGGAATAATAATAAATATTCTTTTGAGATCTGAGAAATGTTATAGTCTGTTTGACAAATCCTAAGTTTTATGGGAATAATAAATCTGGAGTTCCATGGTATAAAGCAAGGGACATGTTCCAATATTCCCCAAATTTTTCACATACTGATCGCCGCTCGTTTTTCTGCTTACCGCGAATTCATTTTGCTGACATTTGTCTGGTTGGCAGTGGTGCGTGTCCGAGAAACAGAGGCCTTTGATGTGGCCCCTCTGCTGGAGGATTGTGACAGTTATGCTAATGACACCCGGGGGTCCCCGGATTCGGAGCCAATGCCCCGAATGACTGACTTTAATTTGACAGAGTCTTGCATGTCACTTTTGTCGCATTTGGCATTTAGCATTTCGCCAGCGAAATATAACCGATTCACCCAAATCGTGCCGGCGTCTTGAAACGCCACTCATATTGCCACTTCCGCTGGCGTTTTGCTGAGCTGAGCGATCTTGCAGAATGTCATGGGAATGTGAAAATATCACATTCGGTGGCATGGTGTTTGTGCCTCCGCCGCAGGAAGAGGGCTTTTTGTTGGTTTTTATTTGTTTGTTGGTGGCATTGGCGTTGGCATTGGCATTGGCATGTCATTTGGTCGGATGCCGCCGCACGGCTACCTGCCAATTATTCTAGCCGAGGAGGACTGGATGGTTGAATGGCTGGATGGCTGGAGGACTGGGGGACTGGGGCGGCAAAGCCCAGAGCGACCACCAAGCTAGCCGCTTCTAACAGGCAATGCCGGCTTTGATCTTTGATCTTCTGCCGCCGACTGGCCAATGGCCAGGCAATGTGATTAAGCCACAGATACACAGATATCTACGAGATACGAGACACACACCCGTTCGAATGCATGTACATATACTTCCACACACACAGGGGCACTGCGAAGCTCGTTACCTTGCGTCTCGGCCTGTTTTCGCTCGTTATTCTCCACTTTGTACGCCTGTCTGGCCATTTATCAAAGCTGGCCAAGAGCTCTCGCTCGCACGGTATCCATTGGATGCGTTAAGCGGCTCATATCTTCCGTCTGGCTTTGAAGTTCGGCGCGGCTGCGTGATTGGCCAAAGTCGTTTAGGTTCCAGCACCCAGTCCATCCAACTCCAACGTGCAGCATCCAGCGTTCTCCTCTGCTGCTTGCTGGTTCATTAGAAAAATGACGGCTTTGTCTTTTTTATGGCTTACTTTAACGCATTGCTCTGGGGCCTCGGTGGTTGTTCTTGTTGGCTTAACTCATTTGGCCGGCGGGCCTTTTGCCCATTAGCCATAATGGCCACATTGCCACCTGTGTTGTGTTGTGGTCGGTCGTCTGAGCTCTGGGGTTGAGTGGCCGCTCAATTGCTGCATACCTTGAGGCGTTCCACGCCGTTGTGCCCCATCACTTTGTCACCTCAAAGTTTGCTAATATCTCCACTACAGTTCCCACTCCCGCTCCCGTGCCCGCTCTGTGTCTTGACTTCTTTCAATTTCGGCCTGGGAAAGGCATTTGGCAAATCTTGGGAAAGTTTAGCTTCATTTCATCCATCCAGTGCTGCTGGGCTGTGGGAACCCGCTGTTTCCGCATTTGGGCCAAATTCAGACTAATCATGCCAATAATTTATTGTCACTCCCTCGGCGAAGCCAGAAAGCTGCGCAACGAATCCAGCAAACCCCCAAACTTGGCCCAGCCACCCCAAAGTAACCCCGCGAGTAAACAAAAGTCCAGAGTCAACAGATCGAAGTCGATGATACATGTGAGTGGGCAAAATCTAATGGATTGATTTATGTGTTATCACCTGGAGTGAAGAAATTTATTACTGCCCGGGCAATAAATCACAGCGACACTTCTGTGTAGACGCAACAGACTGATATTGATATACAGGGAAAAGTTGGCTGAAATTGAAAAGGGATGGCGATTCGCCACACTCCATTCGGGGATTTCGGTAATTAATAGCACCCAGCGGCATTTTTGCGAGGCGGCAATAAAAATATGTTTTCCGATTTGTTTCTCTTTGACCAAAGCCAGCCCCCATTGTT
Organism: Drosophila yakuba; assembly: GCF_016746365.2. Taxonomy (NCBI): domain Eukaryota; kingdom Metazoa; phylum Arthropoda; class Insecta; order Diptera; family Drosophilidae; genus Drosophila; species Drosophila yakuba. The sequence continues at coordinate 7,978,801 of NC_052530.2, forward strand.
GCCATTGCGTGGGTGTTGGAAAATTAATTGCTATCATTAAGATTTAACATTTTCGGGCGGGGGCATCGGGGGGAGTGAGATGGAGTGAGAAAATCCCGCACAGGATGTAAACGAAATGTAATTTGAGATTTTATTGCTTCCGCGACGAAAGCTGTTGAATGATTTTGTTTTTTCGGGATCAGGACTCTTTGGCACTTCTTCGGGCTCCCCATCCCGGCTAATGGAGATTAATTTTTGGGGCGTGATTTCGGGAGGCAGATGCCGATAGATCTGAGTGCAATGACTGGACAAGGGCAGCAATTAACACAGTGACGCCACATTTTACGCTCCGCTCCGCGATTGCTGTTGGGAAATGTGTAAATTAGCCTTAAATTTTAACAGCAAATACAACAACGCCCTCGAATGGAAATGGAAATGGGAATGGAAACTGAAATGGGAAGGGAAAGGGGCTTGGGATTCGATCGATATCGATCCCGTTCTCATGAAATTCGAGTGCGGGATTTTAACACAATTATAAATCTCTCTCCGGCGTATTAATGCCTAATTGTGGCCGGGCTCTAAGCGGGCTAAGAGGCACCTGTGTGAGTCGGCACAGATCAAAGATAAAGGATCAAAAGGACGAATCTCTCTCTCCCACTCGCTACATCGTTTGCGATTCTCCACGCTCGGCGGATCGTAGGTGTGAAAGGCATTGACCAAAACTAAAGTGCTTGGTGCGGCAGTCCATTAGCCACCAACGCCGAGGACGAAGAAGGACTGCTCGAGTCCTTGCGCTAACTACGTGTACCTAATGCGAGTCCTTTGTGCACGGCTGCGGATTATCACACGCTTCGTAATGAGTTTCCCTGCACCGAAGTCCGAAAACCCAGACCTGCTGGCAAACCTGTGCCAATTTCGACCCCTTTGTCCAGGACATTGGCTACGCACCTCCAGACAATGCAGCCTCACACCTAAAATCCCCATGCCAGGATTATTCCATTTGTAACATCAACACATCGATGAAACAACAAAAAGAACACTGGCTGGGGAGAAAAAGTAAATTAAACTAAATCGAATTAAGTGGACTCGCATTCAGCTTGTGCATCCGAGGTTGATGTTTTGAAAAATCGAATTTTAATTTGCCACCCAAGAAGACACGGCGGCAAGTGGAGAACCCGCCTAAAAGGTTTCCACTTTCGGCCATTTTCGATAAGCGTGATGGGCGACCAATCCGAAAATTAATTTGGTCGATGCTTCCCCAAAATGCGTGTGGCGATCCACTTGATTCGAATCGGATCGGATAGGATCGGATTCATGTGGGCACTACTTCGGCCAGCTACTAGTTCAGATAACTAAATGACTGCGGGCTTTGATTTCCAATTAGGCCTTTGTTCAAATTAATTTGAACTTGGCCCTTGGGAAACGGTGAAAGGCTTGGAGGATTGGAGGCTTGGAATGGCGCAAGCTACTTGGACAAAATAGTTCAAGTCCTTATTTAGCCTATCAACAATTAAGTTATGGCTCATTATAGAATCAATTTGATTTTAAAGGCTTTAGGTTGTGAGTTTAGCTTTAGGTTATATTTTGTTAATTATATAATTACAGTATTATTTCCTGAAATTCTTTTTAGAAAGGCCTTTTTTCTATTTCAGGCATCATATAAATACAACCGGACTGCAGTGAAATAATATTTCATATATACATATAGGACGTTGCTTAATAAAATGATATAGTTCGGTATACATCGGTATAAATTGGACTACTATATCACTTACCAATTTACTAAAAATAAAAGAAAGAAGAGCATAGATTCGTTTTTTTCAACATGAACTTGGAGCAGATCTTAAACATTTGAACATTTATTGACCCATTTTGATTATATTTTTATACTGCAAGGATATACTTAATTCCCGTGCTCTTCTTGTTTGTTTGCCTTCCCAGTTTTGCCCTCAGAGACCGCAGATAAATAAAAAAATGCATATAAAAAAACTTTAATCTTTAGAAAAAAACTATAAACAAAAGAAAGAAAACTTTCTTAATTGTTTGTCAATAATCCTGGCTTAAAATTCTTACAATATATATCGGCTATTACAATATTAATTGTATTTACATAGGTAGATGTGCTTTCTTTTGAGTAAAAAACATAATTCCTAAATCGAAGAGCTTTCACTTTATTCAATCATTCAACAATTACTTATTATGTTTAAATGCAGACTACGTAATAAATATATACAAAATGAGGTAAAGTTAGTCCTGCCCATAAGCAGACTCCCACAACCTTCGAGCATCGAACGTGTTGCAAGAGAGCGGCCACTCTCTCTTGCTGACCTCCTCTCCCTCTTTTGTGTTGCTTCCAAGCGTTGCAGGCGTGTCTTACATGCCACTTGCAACAGTGACGTCATTGAGGCACCCAGCCAATCAGAGCCGACGAAACGGAGTCGGCGCACACGAAGCAGTGGATACACAGAGCGGCAGCGAACATTTAGCCAAATTAATTGTAGGATAATAACTTACGTCGACCACCGCCCATCCACCACTTCGCATACGCGTAATTGGATTTCCTTCGCGCCTCGCTCCTTTTTTGTGGCCACTACCGCCTCCACATCGTCTTACAGTTCCATTCCACTCCAATCCCGATCCCGAAGCCAGAAACCCAATGCCAAAATTCTGACGGCCATTGCGCCGAATAAGAACGCTATCTCGATGCCATCTGCATTTCATTTCGTTCGTAATTGGGCGCAATTCAATTTTAAAATAAATGTGACTATAATTTCAGTGCAATTTGTGTTGTTTGCCATGTGCCAGTCGACTCATAAATAAATTAATGAAGTGAGTTCACATGGGAGACGAATAACATTGTGACATTTCGTCGCCGTTTCCTCATTTCAATATCAATACCACTGAGTGGAGTCTGAAGCAAACGTATAATTTGGCAGGGTAAAATTACCTGTAGCCCAGACATAAATTCACCCAGCTTATAATGTCATATTATTAACGATAATGGCGCATTTGGCTTTCAGCTTTTAGCTGATCGAGCAAATCCATCATGCGCTGTGTGGAGAGGCCCCATTCGAGGCCCATTGTCTAATTAATTAGCCCGACTCTCGGCCAGTCGCAAATTAATTAACACCGACAGGGAACGAGTACATTGCCATTGTAATCCACAAGTTTCATGCAGGGCCTTTCGGGTTTTTGAAGTCATTTGGCCTGCAGTGACAAAATAGCTTTCGTTTTTTCTTTCATTATAATAGTTAGGTAATAATATTATGCAAATTACATCTAGTTAATATAATATACAATTGCCATTGAATTTATAAACGGATTATTATTTGGTTTAAGTGTGAGCTAAGTCATGTGGCGCCCAACGATAAAGGTAAAACCTAACGTAAACTTAAATAAGGGGGACAACCTGAAATTTATTTAATCTTACATTTTTTTGCCACTCAGTGGAAATTTAAATGTAAGTTTAGTTTGATGCTGATATAATTACCATGATTTCATGTGGCAAACGGTGTAAGAATATTGAGTGGATTCCTCCAACGCCAGCAACCTTGGTTAAGTGCAGCACATTAGTCACTTGGCTCCGCACAAACAATCATTCTGCGTTCATAATTGAAAAAGTAACGTTGCACTACCGTTTGACAGAGCCGGGTCTATAGACGAGATGCCCATTCGGCCACTAATTGCCACCAGTTAATGGCGCAATTTGATTTTTAAATAGCGGCTGGGCTGCGGCCAACATCATCAATGACAGCTTTTGTCAGCAGCTTTTCAATTGAGCGTGTAGTAGTCGCTCCTCCGGCTTTCGGATTGGGGCCTTCTGTTCTGGTTTCGGTTTTGGGTGAAATCCGACTGCCGCAGAGAAAGAGATGCGGTCAAAGAGTTTAACACGAATGAAATTCCTCAATTAAGGGTAATTGTAGAGCGACCACAAGCTCCCCCTCCCCCCGACCCCATTAACATCTTATACCTTCGCCGATCTGGCGATCTGGAGAGTACGTGTCGATAATAATATTTCAAACTAATTGCGTCTACAATTTCAAAGTGCTGCCGAGCCGATCGAACATCGATCGGTAGCCGCAGAAGTGACATGCAGCTGACAACTGAGTTATGATCAAGGGCCCTTTTTCACTCAGTTCAGCTCAGTTCAGTTTAGTTTAGTCTTCGACATCGGGCTACTTAAAGCCAAATTTGGGGCTTGGCGACGAGTCTGCAGCCGGCGGCCATGTTTTGCCAGGGAAGTGCGTATAAATTCGCTGCGAAGCTTTCACCGGCACAACGAGATGCCCAACAAGGCCAGTTTCCTTGCCAACGAGAGGCCGAAGAGGAGAACTCGAACTCAAACTCGCGGTCTCCTTCCACCGCCAAAGCTCTGTTCTGAACGCATCTCGGATCGCATCGCATCGAGGCGACCAAATACGTCCGAAGTGAGGCATAATTACCACCTTTAGGAAGATGATGGTGGTTTTTCGCGGGCTTTGATCTTCCGCCGCGGCCAAGGCAAGTCCAAGTCCACCAGTCGATCTCCAGGGAAGTCGCTGAGACCACAGTGACGACCACGACGATGACGACGGTCGGTAGTGCTGGTGCCCAATCCATCTATCGATTTTTAACGCGAGGCTGACGTTAATGGGGACCCGGATTGGAACAGAGCTGAGAGCTGAAGCTTGCTGGCACGCAGCGAAAGAGGTATCCATGGACACAAGACCTCAGACAAATAATGTTACCCACATATTTCGATTTTTTTATCTCACAATCTCAGTTTCCACATGCCAAGGCATTACTTTAAGTTTACAAAAAATATGTAAAGTAACTAATTGGTTACTACCTATACGTATAATATAATTATGCAACTTAGTGGAAAATTCAATCAACAAGCAAATCAGACTACTTTAAACGTATTCGGAAAGTAAACCACAATTATATTTATTTATTTTTCCGTAAAATTTGTGTTAATCTCTATGTAAGAATCTACTAATCATTGCTTGCAATTGACTAATATTTTTGATGTTTTACATAATAAACTCTGCAGTTAGTTTAATAAATGGGATATACTTTTCCATAACGGGAACACGTTTGCCATTTCCCGGTCACAGTGCTGGGCATTAGAATAGGACCACGGAGGCCCTGCGTTCCAGCTCTTGCATTCGGCGATTCTTCGTGTGCAGTGCAATTACGCGCATGCGTCATGCACTCCGCACTCTTTCGTCCCCCAAAGGAAGTTCCCCTTTTCCTCGGCCTATAATTATGGAGTACTAAGACTCTTATTTTCCAAGCCAAAAGCCGGCAATTAAACTTTCTCGCTATTTTGTCTACTGATTGCTTTGCCGTATTATGCGGCGTTGGCTCTAATTAATTGGTAGTAAATATGACAATTAAAAAGATCTAGTGGAGAATAAGAAAGAGCAATGAAAAAACTATGATTAACTTGTATTTAACGAAACATTTATTCCTAAAATACTCGTTTTTTTATCAATAAACCCAAGGCACTTACTTAAAACATTCCACTATGTTTGCTCTGTTTTGGCAAAATTACAGAGGCACTTTAAAATTTTCTTCTTAGCCATAGAATACATACATACATATACCATTCCGTCTTTGTCTGCTTGATCCACTCGAATTTCAGTGGAGGAACGTTCATAAATCACTTGACTTTCTAATTTTCCCGAATCAGACGAAGAAGAATGTACGTACATGGTAATAAATGTTGAAAATTTCAGGTTCATTAAGTTGTGCTAATAAAAATAAAGTCACTTGACTGCATTAAATCGCATTGGCCACGCGCACTTGTACGCTGAATCCGGATTCCGGACTTCAGCCCTCGCAACATTCGATGTGGCAGACAATCCTCCCCTCCGGAGGACCTAAAAACTTACAACTGCTGAAGTTTAGATACGCATGCCCACCACCGCAGGATAATGAATGCAGGTGCAAATGGAAGCGGAAGTACGTCACGCTTTTTGTGCCAGCACAGGAAGCGGGGAGCGCATTAACTTGCCCCACGATGTCACATCGTCATGGCTTTGATGACTACGAGGAATTTTCAATTTCAAGAGGATGGTTCTGGGGCTGGGACTGGGTTGGTCGGCCAGCGGATGAGTTTCTCGTCAAGTGCGCGTTGCCAGTTAGGCCATCATGTGCCTGTCATTTGAGGTGAGGCGTCATAATGTGGCTCCTGCGTTCTGAGTCCTGAGTTCCGCTCCGTTTTATGAGGCACACCGACCACCGCCCACCGCCCCCAGAAGGAAGTGTCGCTTAATGAACATTTCCAAGTGAATGGACACATTCATTTCAATTTGTCAATCTCGCTCTGCGCCCATCCCCTTTTGCTCCGATGGTCGTGTGGGTGTGGCCCAGCTTTTAATTCCACTAAATGGCAGGGCATTGTCGTGTTTATACACGTGAAAATGCTTGACAGACTTTCTCAGTTTCCTTACCCCTGCCCTGACACACTCTCTTTCACTCAATCGCTGATTGATGCTGCATCGATATCGATTCAGAGCGGCTCAATCGCTGCTGTAGGTCGCTCTGGGGCAATGATTCGATGTCGATCTCCCTGCGCCATAATGTAAGCGATTTATCTGTGAAACAAAATCACCGTTCTGTTGATTTTTCGCTCCTACACTTGGAGGAATTATTGAGAATTGTTCTCGAGTTTTAAAAACAAGTTTTGGGATGAAGAGCTAGTATTCTGCAATTGAACTTGTTGTAGATCTTACAAAAATGTATGATAAACAGTTTAGAATACTTAAAACACTTATAAAGAGAATAATATAGTTAGTTAAATAATCATTATTATATTTAACAAAAAACATAAGACCAACAATGTGCACTTTATTTTTTTGCAGTGCAGTCAGTGGCTTGTGTTTTCTATGGCAAAGAGCTAAGTTGGTGTAGCGAAGAGACAACAAACTTTGTTGCAATTAGAAACAGAGACAAGATTTGTCGGTAATTGCTGCCACACCTCCCCACTGCTCACCCCCCCTCCCCGCACCGTTCCTTCTTTTTGGCCTAATGTCTCAATATTTCCCAATTATGCGCAACGCATATAATTTGTTGTTATTCGCGCCACACAGTCAACGTGCGCATCGATCGCAGCCAACAAAGCAGCAGATAGCGGCGAGCAGATGGCCCAGAGTCCAGAGAGCAGGTCCAGAGAACTGGGATCGGGATTGGGGATGGGGCATCAGGGCGATCTGGGCGATCTGGGGGATCCGGGGAGTCGGGTATCCGGGGCCATGGCAATCGTACAAATAACTCCATCGTTGACTCCAATCAACTTTCAGGCTGCACACGGTGTTGCTGGCACCGGGATCCGCCAGACTGGGAGGTCTCTTCTCTGCCCCGGAGCAACTCCGTTTCCATCCTGGTGGAGATCGTGCGCCGAATGCAGCGTTTCACATTATTAGATGCGGATTACCACTTTGGTGCAAAGATCAAATCACTTTGTGGCCACACAACTTGGTAGGCCGGCGGTGGACATCAGTGCTGATGCGTTAGCCTTTTTCTGGCTTTTTTTTGGGTCTACAATTTAGAGATTTTCAGTTAATCTGTCTTTTTTAGTTGGTCACAATAGGTCTCGATATAATAGTTAAAGGCATATTTTTAGATTAAATGCAGGCAAAAGGTTTTCAAATAAGAATATTTTGGAAATTATTAGATTGATCTAAATTTGTTGCGTGACTACAAATGGATTTAACTTTCTTAAATATATATTATAATTTATTAATTTTATTTTGTTTAATTGAATTTAATTATAAATAAATCAAAGTCCCAAATAAATGAATAATGAATATACTCAACTAAGATGTAAGACACTTAAATAATTTTTCACCATGGAAAACTTCTTTTAAAATCTGTGAGCAGCGGGCACCACTGGTCGAGCAGGAGACCACAAGGTGGCTGCGGATTGGTGGCTCCAACGGGGATGGGTCAGGGAGTCGGAAGGGGGAGTGCCGCCCTGCTGGCGTCAGCTTGAGGTGGCTCCAATCACGATTTGGTGCTGCTTTTTCGCGCACTGCTTGCCTTTTACGATTTGTTTGATTTGGCCAAATGAATTGCGCCGTTTCAATTTTTGAACTACGATACGATGGCCACATGCTAGGCAGTCAACTGCGATTGAAATGTCATTTGTCAAAATAAATTTAACGGCCTTTCAAGCCGCCGCCGAAACGCCCCCGAGGGCCAACTAAAACCGCACCCAGATCGAGTCGGAGCGGATATATCCGAATCCGAATGCGATCTGCTGGATGGACAATGTGCCACAACGGCGTGCGTGTTCAACACGTGTGCTAATCTCATCAAAACAACCGACCACCAGGTACCACAAGGCAGCCCAGCTCCAGTCCGAGCCACTAAATGCAACAAATCAACCTTCAATCAAGACAATCGCACTTCCCACCCCGCACCACACCACACACCAGAGCGATCCAAAGTCGGGGCGTTGTTCGCCGATCCTTGTGCGGCATCATCAAACTGGCATAAATCTTTAATGGAATTCATTCATTATGGGGCCACAAAGAGGCACTTTGGCCATGCCAACAATGGCCCTGGAGGCCCTCGTTCTTGCCGTTTTGTATCCTTGCAGGCATTGTAAATTCGCCTTTATGTTTACGGGACCCGGACCCGAGTCGCAATTATCTGAGCGTTTTCCGCACAGGGAAGAGGCGATCCTGGGTCTTTGTGGCCTTTGTCAGTGATAAAGCGAAGGCGCTAAAGGATAACACCTTCTTAACACCTACCAGGTATATTGATTGTCTTGTGCAGCGGCGAATTTAAAGACCACTATGTCAAGAAAGCATTCCACTGATGCCACTGATAGAAATTACTGGGCCGGATAAGTTGACCAAAAACGGATCAAAGGGAATTAGGGTTTCCTTCTATTTCTCTAAGGCTTAATCAAATGGATGAATGAATCAATTGAATTGAACAATTAAAAAAACCTTAAAACATTTGTATTTAGCAAAGTCATTGTCAAAGATTGCTATTAACAATTATGTAGAGTATCTACATTTATTGCTTAATTTTAACAGTAAAGTCTGTTAATAAATAATTAGCTAAAGGCATCAATGAACCCATTTTGCGTTCAGTAAACATTATATTGGCCATCTGAATACCGCATCTCGAAAACTCCTTCTCCTTGTGCATTACTCATTACCCTCATCGAGTTCCTACCGATCTCACTGCCTGCCACACAGTACGTCGGAAACTCCCACAATCGTAATTAAGCCGTTGCCTTTGATTGCCAATCCGAAGCCCAGTCCAATCCTAACCAATCCTACCCAATCCTGTCCCCAGCCCTTTGGCCCCCGCCCCCATCCTTGATGGTTGTTGTGATTTCGAGGCGTGAAATAAATTGATAATTTCGGCTTTATTGGATTCTCCAGGCTCCAGACGCGCATACCTCGGCATGCCTCACATGCTGCATGCTTCGATGCGCTGCTGTAGGTCTCCATTTCTTGTTCACCCTGGTTCTTAACTCCCTGCCCAAGCACATTCCCGTATCCATACCCATACCCATACCCATACCCATGCTCATACCCAGACGCATTCCCATAGCCATACCCAGCGAACCCATCCCATCCGATCCCATACCATACCTCATCTGCTTGTGGGCAATTAATCTGGGTGAGCGTGCGCGGATGGCTGGCTGGCAAGGATTAAATCGATTTTATGTAGCCGCAACTCGATCATGATCTTTCGTTTGTTCCCGAATCATGGATTCGTGGCTCAGAATCGGGGCTTCGTCTCCAGATTATGAAAATTACGAATACTGGGGGCATAGAGCCCACCAAACAGTAGCCGGCGGCCACCAAGGAGTCCAAAAGCCGAAAAGCCAATCGAAAACCACGGCAGCCTCAACAGTTTAGCGCTTTTTGTTTTCCGCTCCGCGTTTATGGCTCAAAAATGCCGTTTATTGATGGGCACAATGCCTAAGCGGATCTGCATGCGCATAAATTGCCGAAACTCTGTCAGAGACTCTTAAAAACCAATAAATTTACAGACAAATTTTTTCGGAGAGTGCGTTCCCCAAACTCACGTTAAAATGTCGTAAACAACTTAGTCATAATTTTGGTAATTAAAATGGGCCGCCCGCGAACTTCGACCGAAGTGGCCGTCATACATAGCCGTAGTTATATATGGGGCCGTGAGTCACTAAACAAATTATATTTAAATATTTGTAAAATCCTAACATTATAAAACCAATTCAATGACATCAGCATTCACCAATTTTTACAATTGACCGTGTAGAAATTAGAATTTGTGTTTTGAAATACTAGCCGTTTTTCTATACATTTGCAGCTCTGCAAAACGAAATGCCAAACCAAATAAGTGTATATATAATAAAGACCACCTCCCAAGTTAACCCGTCACGCACACATCTCTAGGCGAACCAGTGGAATCGAATCCCTCTGCCGATTTATCTCACCGCCTTGAGGTGTGACTGTAACTTTGTTGTGCGGTTTTTATGGGGTATCCAAAGCGCTACTTACAGTAGGCACTTTGGGCCTTAATGACGGCTTTTTCGGTTAATTGAATTACTTTTAAAAAGTCCGTGTTTATGGCGGATTGATGAGTAAGAAACGCTGCTTGGGGCCAGCTTTCGATTTACAATATTTCACAAATATTTATGGCCCGCAGGCAGATATTTCAACCGAATATAAGCAGAAATTGATTAGCACCTGTGACGAACGCTATGGACTTTTGGTCTTGGCTAAGTTGGCTAAGTTGGCCCGCATCGCTTTGGATTAGCACATCCTTCAACTGGTACCAGTCGATCTAAACATAGGTAATTGCCGGACTTCAGGCCCTCCTAATTGACGCCAATCAAAGACGCCACGACATCCGATCCATAAGATTCATCCGACAGTTGGTGGATCGACTGGCACTGGCACTAGCCCGAAATTGGTCGGGGATGGAACCACAACTCGGAGATTAACTCATTCCGAGCGGTTAGCACGGCAACGGACAACAGTTGGCCAAATAGAAAGCGGCTGCATTAGGAGCATAAACAATTTAAAAACCATTTGGCAAAACAATTTTCTAATGACGCTCATATGCCGAGCGTTCATTTTGGTTGCGGTTTTAAGGGGCAATTTACCCGGCAACGGCCACGGGCAATTAGACCAATGAAATCCTTTATCAAAACAATGGATAGGCAACAAAGCAACAAAGGGTTTCCTTGGTGCCCCAAAGCCAAAAAAGTAGATGGAAAGAAAGGAGGATGGGAAGGGCGCACTAATAGATACAATGCCTAATAGATACATTTTACAATGCCAGCGGAGCGTGCTCAATGGCCATCAGACACTGGCACTCAAACAAACAATAAAAAATTTATTAAAGAAAGGCAGGGAAAATTACGAAACGCACAAATTAAAAACACTGCCGTACAATGAAGCGAAGAAAGTGGCATGTCATATGGCGATGGAACACCCAGAAGTAAGTTCCATCCATCCCAGGGAAAAAGAAACAAAAACCGACCAGCTCTCGATGAAGAAAACCCAAACCAACCCAGCCCCAGTCCCAGAAATTGAAATATAGACTCTCGCGGGGAAATGTATCAATTTGGATTCGGGCTTGATTGGTGCGCTTAGGGCTCGCAACGGAATCATTTAGGAAATTGATATGGCTTTGGTTAAATATAGCCATAGCCGTTTTTGGGTGCTGGTTTTCGGCCCTACCACACGCCAAGAACGATTATAAACAAATTTCCGCTTTTGACGCGCGCGCTCTCCCCGATAAAAAAAACCAACAAATTGGTGGGCTGATGACCTGAGAAAGTCCGCCAATGGACTGCTCAAAAACGAATTTGTGCAATTAACGCCAGCACCCGAAAGCAGTGAAATATGGACTTATAGAGAAAAGCATTTGCTCGCAGCGCGTGTACAATTTATTAATTATACGCCATGTTGTGCCGAACTTACAGCAACGCCCTACAAACAAAAAGGGCGACCACACAGAACGCGTTCAGGCCTCATTTGGCTTCCATTTTGTTTCGGCTAGTTCTTACTTGCTGTTTCTTTATGTTTTCCATGGCACCTCGAGGGTACTCAAGTGGGTCGATTGGGCAATTCAAGTTTGTGCAGAACAAATAGCTCACCATTGATATTCTCTGGCGAATTAAGCTCATTTCCCTTCTTTAAACGGGATATTACTTAATTTCAGAACTTAAGAAAGCTGGTATAAGCATTTAAAGTGCCTTAGATACTTAAGTTTTTCGAAACATTCACATTATCATTGGTGATAACGTTGTATTAAGCTTTGCATTTTAGCAGAGACGAGTTAAACATTTCTAATATTAAATCATCAATTTTATTTCGAATACCGAAATATATCCGATTCACGTATTACATTTCCTTGTAACCCAATTGTAATAATAAAGAAATGCGGCATGCAACCCCGGGCTCTGACTGCCCCATCCAAAGAGCCCTATTTGAGCCCCAAAAGGCTTCATTAAAACCATTATTTGCGGTTTTACCGAAGGCATAACTATGTGCCTGTGTGTTGGGCCTAGACAAACGAAAGCGATTTGCGTTTAATTGGATTTTAATATAGCCAAGGCACTGGTGAATGATCTTTACATAATGAGTTGCCTATGCGATTACATCATCATTAGAGGCCAAGAAAACTTTGCATGCCAGCAATTACGCGGGGCAATCGTTTAGGAATATGTGGCTCCCCACGTGGCTATGTGTGTGTAACGTGAGTCAGTCCCATTCCACCGGATCGAAACAAAGCCACGTGCCGCTCCCAGCGGAAATTCGAAACTCCGCATGTGGCAGCCCGCAAATTGCAAATTAAAACAAATAAGTTGGCGGCGAACGAACAACGAACCAATTTAATGATTCGATTGGGTTGTGTTCGATCCGATCAGAATGGCAATATGGCGCAAGTAGGGTGTATGACCCGGCATATGTGACGCTCGCTTTAAGCCGCTTTAAGCCATTTTTCCAGCCGACTGTTAAATCATCCACCAGTCCATCCAATAGTCGTAATAGTAGTAAAACGAGGGTGGCTCGCCGGATTTTCCATTAGTGACCAGCCAGGCGATTGATGGGATGATGGGTCCGGAAATCGCTCCTGACGCCATTACGTTCGACCAGGTCCTGACTTGCATATAAATAACCAGCGAAAGCAAACCAACATCCAACATTTTCGGATCCCACATCTGGTGAAGAGCAACCACAAAGACAGATAAAGTTAAACTCATTTTACGGTGTGCGAAATTGTAAATATTTACGTTCCCGCTGCTAACGTGTCCAGTGGTTGGGCTGCCGTCAAGGGATGCTACCCGTAGCCGAAGTCAGCACAGTGGTCTCAATAAGCCTTTTTTACTGAACAATGTATAAACAAAGTTACAAGTTTTATTAAAACTGTTTATAATTAATTTTATTTAACCTGGGGTTTATGGCCTGCACTTCTTTGTTTGCTTATTGAGATTTTCTTATATATAAAACCACTTTCAATTATGGGTCTGAAATCTGTGAGTATGTCGTTAGCTGCCAGACTAGCTGAGTACATATCTAAAGGCCCTAGCGAGCCACCTAAATTTCTGTCCACAATTGTGCCCGATTTGCCCACTGTAACCGCCTCGGCGCCATGTTGGCTTTGTTGTTGCCCTCTTATTATTGCCACAGTCATTGTTGGTGTGGCCGTTGGGCGCTGTTGTTATCCTTACGCATCAAAACACTTAATGCGGATAAATGGTCTGACAATTACGTTTATGTCAACAATAAAAATTAAATTAAATCGCTTTTCCGAAGGCCCTGCCCTGCCTCCCCCGGACACCCCCTCGCTTCCAAGCCTGCAGATGTTGGAAATAGATTGAAGTGACGCTGCCAGCGAAATACAAACCAATCAGAACGCGCGGGCGGGTGGAAGGGGGAGGGGTAGGGGGAGGTGTTTTGGGTGCGTCGTAATATTGTGTGTGGAAAAAGCAGGGAACGTGTGAAGAGTGTCATGCCGCCATGCAAACTGTCAAGCGGCATGTCAGGAAAGTGTCACTTCAAAGTGCCACCGCCCCGGCCACGTCCCCCCCGCCCCAGCCGGCCGCCCCTGGTCCAAAAGGACTCCCCTTGCGGCGGGATGAACGCAGAACATGCGTGACAATTTAATGAGCACTCTGTTGCAGCCCGGCAGGGCAATGTTTTAATCAAAATTACGCATAATGGATTTTGATTTTATTAAATGCGACTCAAATGAGTTGGGACATAAGGGTACACGGGGGCTTTGGGGCTGCATTTATTTCTTGGGGCTGCAGACTAATTAAGCAGACGGCACTCGGAGATCGGCGGCCATGCCACATCAGCAGCAGCGCCGCCCGTGTTTTCGGGGGTGTGCGAGCATCGCAAAAGTATCTGTATCTGCCAGATACATGAGCATATGCACACATACTGCTTACCGATTTGCTTGAGATGCATTCGGCGCTAATTGCGTTTATATCCTTCAGTTAATGGCACTTAATTAACAACTGTGCCGCAGCACTGAGGCGTGTGGCCGAGCTTTTTTTCGGATCTAAGCACCATGCATTCTAGATGCTTTACTCAAGGAAACTAGAAAATTACTAGGGAGTATTGCTGTAAAGATCAAACAAAAATGTCTTTTTAAAGGGTGCTGCAAATTAATAAAATGCGCTTTTCTGGAGAAAAGATAAGTATAGATTGAATGATTGTATAATTATTGCCCATTCTCCCCTAATATAATATGATAATTGATATGATTATTGACCTGTAACTCGTCTAATTAGCGTAATTTATGAACAACCCAAACACCTCTCCATAAAGTCCACGGGCTTCGGATCTATTGTTCTGGGGAAGTTCCAAAGTAACTGGAATCTTCTAGTTGACTCCCAGTTTCTGGCAGTGTAATTCGGTAGCACTTCGTACCGCTCACGAGCTCTCGATCGGCTTTTTCTCGCATTTGGGCAGCGCTAACCAATGTTAAATTTATGCCAGCTAAATGCGGCAAACAAAAGCAGCTCCAAACTGACAGTCCAATTAGCAGAGTCTCATATTTGGGGCCCCATCGCCCATATGGGTTCGTATATCCATTTCCATATCTGGGCCGGATGTCACAAATTGCAGCCCACAGCAGCGGAGGAGCGGACACTTATTCATGAGTTTTAAGTGCCGGCGAGATCGGATCACCGATCGCAGATGAGTGCCCATCCCGGGCGATTCCGAGTCCACATCCGATTACGAATCCAAATCCGAATGCGATTCCCAGGCCCCCAGCCAAGCAGAAAGCCTGTGGAAGTCACGCCCCCGTCTGCGGAAAAAGTCTGCTCATTGCACGCACCAGTGCCGAATTCTTGGGAATTATACGAGACGTTGGGTTTTATTAAGCAGTCATCAATTATTTGAATAAAACTCGAATAAATAACTGCCAGAAACTGGGTACAGTTGGCGCCGACAGCAAATCGCAAGTCAGTGCAGTGGGTTATGATTTCTAGTTACCTCAAATATTGTTTGATGAATATTAACGCTAATTGGCAGCCGTTGACAGACTGTTTTCCTGGCTTTATTCAGTCTGTTGCCATGGCTCCAGTATGACTATTGTCTCGGCTTAATTGTTTAGCTTGATTATGGCAGTGTCGCTAATGAAACTCATATGAGAGCATAAAAACAAGTGAGTCCGAGTTTGGGGGGCCCTCTAACTGAGTCTCTGATGAATGCTGTCACAGGCCCCGGTCTGCTATATTGCTATAATGGTATATATCTATATTGGGTGTATAAAGCCGAGATTCGAGACTTCGCCTGATTGGGGCGTGATTTGCGCAACGCTAAAATGGGTTCAAGTGGGTTTTAACTAATTTTGATTAGCAGCTTTTTGTGGCCACGGCGACGGGATATTTTTGAAATGTGCCAATTGAAGTCATATACGGCGGTTCTCGGCTTGCCGATGCCTTTGGTCTATTTGGACTATTAATACTAATGCAAACACGATATATCGGCGACGATAACGAAATTACCATAAACAAAATGTGCTAATTGGTGAAACTTTAAGCAAATTAATTTACACAGTCGCCACAGAAATAGTCGCCGACTAATTAGCCAGACAGCCATTAGGCTAACACCCAAAGCTGGTTCACGAAGTAGCCACGTCCAAACAAAGTCGATCTAATTGATTTATTTCAGTGTTTGTCTTTCCCAACAAAATGGTCGTTTCCCCTCCCATCGGGCAGCTGACTCAACTTTCAGTTCCCCTCCGGAGTCCGGACATGATCACGAGCATTACGGCATGCCCTAGGATCGGGATCGGGAACTTGAGAACAGAAAGCGGACAAACGCAGCCGGCACATGACAAAGCCACTTGATAAATGTGACTTGGCCAGGCCCATTTACGTAGCCATACGCACATGATCGAATTAGCACTTTGATTTAGGTTCGCTTTACGTTAACATGGCTGCAGAACGAAGCGAATGCAATTAAGACAATCAAGTCGAGAACGGAGCCTCCGGCGTTCGTAGTTAGCCTAATGGTACACTTTGAGAAAATGTGCTAGGTGTAGATATTCCGCTGATAGGGGAAATCGGAACTTTGGCCAGATAACGACCTTGATATATGCTAATTTAAGCTTTTATCTAATTGAACATCTTGGTTTATGTTTGCTTAAGACCTACAGATTGTGTTTACTTAAACCAGTTTCAAACTTTATTATTTCATTGCATTTAAATTGCGTAATAGCTAATTATAAATTGACAAGATTGGGGTTTTGTAATGGTATTTTGGCTTAAACTTAACAATCAATCTGAAAACAATTTAATGTTTGTATATGTTTTTAAAAGTGTAATTTAACATTAACCTCCGTCTTGCCACATTTACTAGCACAGTGGCCTTTCAACATGGCGGCCAGTGCAAGGGGCAATAAACAAATTTCCAGCTGAGCCTTTCAGGCCGCGCTTTCAAGCCAAGTCAATGGCAATGGCCGCCTGCCCAGCTGGCCGGCCAATCAAAGCGGCCAGTTTCCAGTTTACCTCTGCACTTGGCCAACTGGCTGGATATCTGCACTGCAGTCGCGCTGCAGTGGGAGATTGCGAACTGGAACTGCGATTCGAGAACTGCGGCCTGGGCAGGATTTCTGAGTGATGTTTGTGTTCGTGCTGAAATGGGCCTGGTGTTTCTGTCGTTTCTGGCGTTTCTGGGTAGCCATTTGCATACGAGCACAGCGGTCGTCTTTCGTGGCCTGGCACATTATGTCATTATTATATCGTTGTAACGTGTAATTGGAGGAAAACTTTTGCCGCCAAATGACAAATGCATGCGCCAAAACGGACGAAACATCAAAAAGCCGCCGTCGAGCTTATGAATTACAAATAACCAGGCGACCAGGCAGCGAAATGGCCCCAGGTGGGCGTGGCAACCACATCTGCATGCCCATGCCCACAGTCCCAGTTTGGGCCAAGAGTACCTGCAGTGGGAGACCAATGCACTGAGAAAAAAAAAAACCTTACCGAAATGGGATACTAGGAATACCAAATAATTGACAAAGTTCATCTTACACGAGTTCTTTAGGTAAATGGTTGTGTTAAAACAATATATTGCATACCTACTTATTGAGAATGTACATAATAATAATAAAATGTATTATTTTGTATGACAATGAACTACCATGCGACATAGTGAGCAAAAATCACAGACAAGCCCCTCGAAAAGGCGAAAGTGATCTTATAAATATTTATTCAGTTCATTATGGCCTGATCTGGATAAGGTGGCCAGATCATGATCAGTCTGGATTAGCCAAAGAAACCTGTTTAAGCATATATCCAACCTTGTGCTCTGCTCAAGTGACTCTGCAAATCTGTAGATAGAGTATTACATACGTGGTTTTTCTCGCAGTGACTGCCATCCGTCATGGTGGTTCGTCTCGTTCAAGTTGCAAGCCATAGCCAAGAAATACATTTAGCCAACTAATGCGCCAATTTAAATGCAGCAAGCAGACAAAATATTTAACTTAAATGGCAGTTGGGTCTGAATTGGAAATGAAAATGGAATCGGAATGGAATGGAAACCGGGGGATGGAAATGACACGGGCAACGGGAAAGGGAACGGGTGCGGGAATGGGAATGGAGCTGGCTTTTTGTTTAGCGTGTGTAATTTGGAAAATGAGATACTTTTGTGACTTGCCGAGTATATAATTAATGCGAATACAACTGCAACATCGAGATACACCACCGGCAACATTTGCTGGCACAGTTTCAAATATGGCGGCAACGTCAACGCCGTCATTATATTTATCTTTTATTGTTGTTACCACTTTGTTGCCCCTCCATTGTGGCTGTGGGTGTTGGCACGGCCTTTGTGGCTTTAGCGCTCTTGAATTAATTGCATTTCACATGGCTCTGCATTCGGCACTCTGGTATTTTGCATGAAAATTAATTGCTGCTATTATTTATGTGATTTTCGAAGTGCCATTGGCCAACAGTCTCGCGTTTTGCAATGCAATTCTCAGCACCAAATAATCGAAATTATCAGAAGATCGTTGGGCAAATGATGGTGATCGTTTGAAATGGGAAGGTGGATGCTCGGGCAAGTAAATAGATCCCATTTTTTTGGTTCTAATGACTAAATTATGGGAATGGCAATTATTTGGTTGGGTGCTCATATGTGATTGTTGGGACCTGTAACAAACGTTAATTGTAAGTATGAAAAAAAGGGGTGAACAAAATATTATAGAATGGTTTCGCAGGCTTTTATATCAAATACGAAAATATTTAAAGCTACCTCCAACAAGAAGGTAAAGGACTTTACGGTTCTAAGGTGTTAGCAAGGTAACCATTTTTGGCTGTATCACTCACCACATGCTATGGGAACTAAGTTACAAAAGTCAGTAAAAAAAAGCTTTAAAAACCAACATGTACTGTAAAACAATGTTTAATCCTGTGCTGATGGGTGATATTTTCCGCTTTGTGTGTTCGACTATGTGTTTGAAAATGAAAATCCCATTTTTAAATTTGGAAAATTAAAGTAAATGGTTTGTATTTACGCTAAGATGCCTCAGAGAACTTCAAGCTGGTGCTACTTTGCGGCAAAGGCATGTGACCCAACCAGGCCCTTACGGCGATGACTTTGATGGCCAAAGCAGACTTATCGACATGCTTGTTTGCGCTGAATGTATTCAAAATTTGAGGCTACTTAGAAGCGACTAAGAGCAACCCGCAATTACGGCTGCCTGCACTTCGTGGACAAACCGGAGCATTGGAGTGTCACGCAAGTGCAAGTGGCTTTACGAGCTGCTTAGAGCGGCGGCATTAATAAGCGGCTATACGAGAACTCAGGAAAAAAGAGCCAAGTCACAATTACGTGCCTAACTGCTGGCGATTCGAGGGGCTGCAGTTTAATGGCCAACGAACGCCTTCTCATTAAACGCTAAATTGCACGGGCGCATGACACGAATTCGGGAGACACCCTGACAAAGCAGAAAAACGCCTAAATTTACTAAATATTGTAACTACGACAACATTGTAAGCGCCCGGCATGCACCTCCCCCCAACTGTGGCATTTAAGTCAGAATGTTAACGAACAAACAAAGTCGATGCTGGGAGCTAGACGGGGGTGGGGCTGCCGATCGGGGTTTCGTTAGCCGATTCAAAAAGGCACCTAACATGCAAGGAACGTGCACTGCAGAAAACTGTCTATCAGAAAATCTTACTTTTTAATAATACTAAACAAGCTTATATTGTCTTAGCCTATTTAAAAAAGTTAATCTTTGGGGCAACAAAATCGAAAGATTTGATTAACTTAACTTCACCCAAATGAATGTTACTAGATACTTGTTTTTTTTGAAGTATAATACGAAATTACATAACGTACTTTTAAAGTGCACTGCATTATTTACATACGAGTCTAGGATTATGAAACGGTAAGGCCCGCAGCCAATTTACTTGACTAAAGGGCCAAAAGACCGATCTAGGGTGGGAGGGACGGAGACGGGAGCTCCGACGCATGCAAAAATCGAGCTAATAGACGCTTGACGTTTTGACGTCTACTGCACCGCCCGTCAGCCCTATCATTAGGCAGCGGGGATCGGGGAAAGCGAAAGGAGGGGGACTTCGGGGGAGTACGGAGTATGGAGTATGGAGTATGACAACATGCAATATGGTGATTTCTGATTTGCATGTCGGCCCCAGCCGAACTGACTTGGCGCTGCTGCAACAAACGAAGCCGTCAGCTGCGAAGCAACGATGTTGCGAGCCAGGTAATTGCCACACGGCAAATTGTAGCTCATAGTTAGCCGTAGTAATATGCTAAATTAATTGGACGATATGAAGTGCGTGATATTGACTTCTAATTAAGTAAGTTATTGCCAAGTTAGTGGCGCTTAAGCACGAGCTTGATTTAAGAATCACTGCATTCATATGCTGATGTTTTTTAAATGCTAATGAGGATGGCGTTGTATTAACTGAATATACTGTTTGCTCTTGCACCACTTTAGTCAGGTTCATTTGTTATTTTATGAATGCGTTCTTGTAACATACTTTGGAAAGTAAATGCACTTCTAACACGTGCATCGTGGCTAGTTCTTAAGGTACTTGGACAGCTGCCAGCTCGGACACACCCACGGACATTAGGCGAGCAAATAGTCGGCTTCCATTCATTGATCACTCCGGGCGAGAAGAGCGAAGCCCAGCAGGTAACTCGGTAGCCGGGCCTTCTGGGAAGGCCTCGAAGGACCCCTGGTCGCTACAAATTGCATATAATTATGCAACGCCACAGTCTTGGAAGTTCACACCTACCAGCCACCGATCCGGATCGAGGATGCGTGCTCTCCTCGCATAAGCATATCCTGTAGGCCGTGTCCAATGCCGAAGGACTTTCCTTTCTGGGCCCATTAATGCTCTGTCGGCCGATTTAATGCCCTGGACGCCATTAGAGTCGATAGCCATCAAGCGATGGCGATCCCATCCCCATCCGCATGCCCAACCCCATCCCGATACCCATCCCCATCCCTATCACCAACCCCATACCCCTTCCCAACCCGATTCGATCTGATCAGATCGCATGGCAGTCAGCACTTAGAAGAGCTGCCCGATTAACCCATGACAACAGGTGCGGCACGTATGTATGCAAACGGTTTGGCCGGGCTGGGGTTAATCGATTCGAGCATCGCCTGGGCAGCGGCGCCTGCAGCTGCGCCATAATCTGATGAAGGGTTGATGGGTTCCTGGCGGAGATGGAGACGGCTATTGTCTTTATAATGAAATCGTGTTGACCAATTTGTTATTTTATTCCGTTGGCTCACAACGGCGCATCTTTTTGTTCCGTCCTGTGAAAGTGTGAAGTGTTCGTAGCTTGGCATGGGCGTGTCCTGATGATTCCGCACTGCGGTGTATCTGATCCTGCAGGTGCTGTTCACATAAGCTCGCCTTACTGCCGGCAGCCACGAGCTAACCAAAAGTTGGGCTGCAATTTTTGGCAATTTCAGCTAATGAAAATTCCTAATCTTTGCACACGGAAAAGTATTACTTGCAACCTCGCAATGACAATCCGTTGCTAAAAATAGTATAACTTTTGTCAAAACTTTTAATGCAAAACGTTTCTCTAATTAATTGCCTTAAACATATTATTAATCGATCTGTCGAATTTTATATTTACCACATTGTTTCAATGCTCAAAATAATAACTCATTGTTAATAACAGTGACATCCCTTTAAAAGTCTTCGGAGGAAAATCATTTTAAAACACCAATTAAAAGGATTTAACAAATATAGTAAAAATTTCAGCTATAAACAGTTTTTATAAATTAAATTATAAAGGAATACTAAAAATATAAATATAAATTTGTATACTATTATATAAGAAATCCTTATTTTCGATATATTCATAGAAATGCGCTTGCTTTTTAAATAATATTAACAAACTGGAATATACATTTTTGTGAATTTCTGAGACATTACTTTCTCATATTTAGATTCCTTTCTCGTAGATATGCTATTCATTGAAAAGAATGCTAAAAAATATATTGGTGTGCAAGTGATACTTACAAAAAATTCTTTAGTTTTGACTATTAGAAACCTATTGGAAGTACTCAATTACCGCTGGCTGCAGCACTTGCTTTGCTGGATTCATAATACTTATCAAGATATATTTTTTCAGTGCTGCCCAAGGTATACTTGCACATCGAATAACTTCGGGTGGTGGCTAATAAACGAAATGTTTTATTGCCCGGCAACAACCGGGGAAACAAATATGGCAGCCCAGATAATTGGCAGCCATTTTGAGTTGCATTTGGCTTAGTTTGTCTTTCCATTTGTTTGTTTGTCCGTCTGCTGGCGACACGCGCCGCTGCATTCTCAGTGCTGGGAGCTTGCAACCGACGAAATGCCACTGCAGCTCCATAATCGACGCAACTGCAACTCGATGGCACTGCAATTGAGGTAGACAATCGCTGAAACGTTGATTACCAACTGGCGCAGCTGTCGCCAGGCCATTGTAACTGGCACCGCAAATCCAGGTCCATTTCCGCCCGAGGTCCCAGCACTTAGTTTTAATAAGTGCTAATGAGTTGCCCAAGCCGCAGAGGTACTGCGCACTGGCGAGCTGAAGATGCATTCTGCAAGAGGCTCAGAATGGGGAATACCCCACAAGCCTTCGAAAGTTAGTAAAAATATAAATTATAAATAAATAAATTGTAATTTAATAAGAAGTAAACGTAATATAATGATAAACTACAACTAACTAAATCACTATTTTCTTGTTGGCCCATATGATAGTCTTCTCAAGCGATATTAGTACGAGGCTTTCTTAACACTTTTTTTCGAGTGGCTCTTCGAACTGTAGTAAAGACCCTTCGGATTACCCTAGCCCCGCTTAAAAGCACTTTGCATAAATGGGTCTGGGACCTTTTTGGCCTGCTTTTCCGTGGTGGATGCTTCCGCTTGGGCAACTTTGTATGGAGAGTGCTCGTTATGATGGCAACCGCAAATACTCGTAACTTGGCGACTTGGCGTCGTCAGAGATACATGAGTCGATGAGTGGAGAAGGGTATGGCAACCGCATCGCATCGCAGCACTTCGCATAAGTCATGACATTTATGTCGGGCAGGGCATCGCAATAACCTGTGACTCATCACATGTGCCCATAGGACACTCGAATCTACGTTCAGATATCTGGTCATTAGTTTCATTAAAGCGGCAGCCAATTAATAAACAAAAATAAATAATTGCACAATTCATTTGGTAATTAGACATGGCTCATAAAGCCGAATTAGGCAAAAGGCGTAGTGCCCATGGCCCACAGATACCCACAGATAGCACGCACACAAAACTACATTCATACGTATGTACTCGTATATTGTCTATATGAGGAGGGAGCCCCGAAGAGAGGGAGAACTTCATGCAAATGAAATGAAATTGACTAGAGAGCCAGCAAATTGAGTGTGTCCCGTGTTCCCGTGTACCCGTGTACCCGTGTATTTCTGTCCCAGCTCACGGTGGCTGGCGAATGGGGTGCCCCGCCCCCAGTCCCAGCCCCCCGCTACAAACAGACACACGAACTTACGTACATAAGTGAACAATTCATTTGTCACACTAAATTTGTTTCAATTCATTTGCTCGGAATGACAAATAATGCGATGTAATTACATTTCGGAGCGTTCTCCGGTGCTCGCGCTTTTCCGCGGGAGTGGGCCATGACATCCACCACCCGGACTCAGATTGCCCCACTCAGGGTCAATGCTCATTACGTGGAGATTTTGAAATGAGATTGCGACTATTTACGTATGTTTTTCCGTCTAACTTGGCCAAGTGTATGTGCTCGCTAATTATCATTTTCCCTCATCAGCAGCATGGCAAGCATTTGTGGAATGGCTTCAGCTTAAGGGTTAGTTAAGTATAGAAAGTATATAATTTCAATAATTTTATTCGGCTTTTATATTAGGTTTACCAAAGTTCAATAGTGATTGGATTCTAAGATTGGATGATTTACTTCTGTCCTTCATTAATGCTTTTCTTTTAATGTCAAGTCTTTTTATGGGGGAAATTAAAGCTTGTACGAGGATTCGTCGGTAGCGCCTAATTTAAGACAATCAGAACATCTACGACAGAAATATCGCGAAAAGTACTCGGGCAATCTGTAAGCACGCAGTGTATTCGCCCAATTACGAACTGGCGACATTAAATGGGGCTTGACATTTCCGGGCAAATTGTGAGGTCTGCGTTTTGGTAAGGATTTCGTCATTTTACTTTTTACTTTGGATATAAATGATTCACGTCATGGGTGTTGATACTGTTTACTTTAAACGCTAAAAGAGCTCTTTTAATTTGAATCCACCATTGCCATCCGATCACGCAGCCACTTAGTTTTTTTGTTTATTCACTAAAATCAACCTTTCACTGTTTGAAACTGGCGCACTTTTATTTGAATAAAGTGTTTGCCCAAGGTAAGCAGCAGTGGCGCCATCTGGACGAGTGCTGCCACTTTAGTATCTGCCGCCATTTTAGAGCACTGTTTAATGGCTCGCAGAAACCGCGCGGTTTGCTTGGATGGCTAACAAAAATGTTATGGGAATAATACAATCTATTTATTCTATTCAAATATTCTAAACAAAAATGTTGGTACAGGAATTTACAGACAGAAATTAGATTTCGTGTCACGACTTGTATGATCGATATCGCATGTCTCACTATCAGCGCCACCTGAAACGATTAGCTCATCACTAACTGAATGTTATGTTGTAAACACTATGTAATGCAATGTAAACACTTTCAAATCAAAATGTAGATCGTCTTCGACCAGTTGTTATAAAAAGATTGCTGTTATCATGGATGTGAATTGGATCGACGACGACGAAGACCTAGTGGCGGCCTTGGCGATGCACGAAGAGCAGAAGACCGAGGTATTTACTCAAATAATCGTGCAAGCAAGGAGTTTCCCACTGTTTGGAACTTCAGGAAGCCGATGGAGCAGACGGGCACCCACGGCCGGAACTCTCCGACGAATCCTGTGATGGCTTCGATGTGGCCACTGGTCACAACTGGATATATCCAAACAACTTGCCCCTGCGATCCTATCAACAAACCATCGTGCAGTCGGCGCTGTTTAAAAACACCCTGGTGGTGCTTCCCACGGGATTGGGAAAAACATTCATTGCGGCAGTGCTGATGTTCAACTTCTACAGGTGGTATCCAAAGGGAAAGATCGTGTTCATGGCACCCACAAGGCCGCTGGTCTCGCAGCAGATCCACGCATCCCAGAAGATTATGCCCTTCCCATCTGCGGATACGGTGCAACTAACAGGTCAGTTCAAATAAGGAACAAACCTCGAACACAAACAATCAGTTCCCATCCCATTTTCTTACAGGCCAACTTCCACGACCCAAACGAGCTGAGCTGTGGGGCTCCAAGAGGGTCTTCTTTGCCACGCCACAGGTGGTGCACTCAGACATGCTGGAAACTGATGGCGGATCCACCTTCCCCTTTGAGTCCATCAAGTTGATAGTGGTGGATGAGGCGCACCGGGCCAAAGGTCGCTATGCCTACACCCAAGTGGTCGACTGCCTGATGGCGCGTAACAGGAACTTCCGTATGCTGGCTCTGTCCGCTACACCGGGAAGAACTATGGAGGATGTGGCCGCTGTCTGCCAAAACCTGTACATTTCCAATCTGCAAGTGCGCTGGGACACCTCGATCGACGTGCAACCCTACATACACAGGCGGACTATTCGAACCATAGTGGTCTCCTTGAAGGAGCGAATCAAGGAGTCGAGGGAACGATTGCTGCAGATCATCGAACCATACCTACGTCAGCTTTTGGAATCGGACATTTTTAAGGGCAACAAGGGAAACGTGAGCAAAAACAGTTTGCTCTTTGAGCAGAAAAGCTTCATCGAACGATCGGCGCAAGGCCAGCGGCATCCGGATCACAACATCATAATGGGCAACTTTGCCATGTGCATCAGCATGTACCACTCGCTGGAACTAATGGAGCGGCACGGTCTTCGCGTTTTCGTCAACAATTTTGATGCAGCCGAGGACGGACGAGAGAAATTTGTACTGGCCAAAGATAGTGATCTAAGGAATTTGGTAGAGCAGGTCCGCCAAGAACTCGGCGCCAACCCCCTAGATTACACCACCCATGCCATGACGAATGGTGAAGTGCCGCCTTTGCCTTCTGATTTAGACTTTGGACATGCGAAATACGAGAAGTTGCGAGAGGTGTTGGTCCAACACTTTCAGGTAGGGAAAACATCAGCATGTTGCGAGTAACATTACCATGAAGCTACAATACAATTACTTTCATTAATAGGCAAACGCCGATTCGCGCGCCATTGTTTTCTGCGAGTACCGTGAGTCCGTGATGCTGATTCACCGTCTACTCCTGCAACACAGGCCGGTGCTCCGACCTCGCTGCTTTGTTGGCCAGGGCAGCACAGTTGGAGCAAGCTATGCTCTCACCCAGAAACAGCAGCTGCAGATAATGTCCGACTTTCGATCCGGCACTAGCAACGTTCTAGTGGCCACGTCGATCGGAGAGGAGGGTATAGATGTGGGCGAAGTGGAGATGATTGTGTGCTTCGACATTTCCAGCTCTAATCCTACTAGATTCGTTCAGCGGATTGGGCGGACTGGAAGGAAGAAGAATGGAGAGGTTGTTATGCTAGTGACCGAGGGACGCGAACAGCAGGTGCTTAAGGAAGTTCTGGCCAACAAGGATCAGATTAACAAGAAGCTATTAAATTCATCCGTTGTTAAATTATCGCTTTATGAGCAAAATCCTCGAATGGTGCCATCACAGTTTCAACCGAAGTGCGAAGAGAAACACATGGAGCCAGCGGTTGAGGAGAAACCCATGCCAAAGTCATTAGCCAAGATGAAAGAACTCAAAAAGCGGAAGCAACCAATTGCAAAAACGGGTAGCCTACAGAAATACTTTAAAGCAAGCACACCAACGGAGAGTCAGCACGAAATATTGCAGGGAATAAAGCCGTACCAAATGAGCGAAGCGTCCCAGCAAATGGTAATGCAGCAAGTCCTAAAACGCAGCGTAAATCTGAAGAATTTCTTCGGGGAATCTCAAGGCAGCTCGACATTAACCAAAAGTCAGGAAGATGTGCAACGCCTCCGAAAACTCACTCGCCTTCTGCAGTCAAACAAACCATTGGTGTCGGACTCCAAGGATCTTATAAGCCATTTGCAGGACGATCACTTACCCAGGCAAATAAAGCTCTACTTACTGAAAAGCAATCCCGAATTTCTGAGGGAAACACATTCAAAGATGCAAGTCCAGAGCGAGTTGAATATAGCTGATGATCGCCTGAATAGTAGACAGCGACGTACTAGAAATAATTATCAACTGCTGCTGGACATTTGCGATGGAATGGACCAAATGACGGAGCTTCTCCAAGACGATGATAACGGAGCAGAGATTAGCTTCAGGGATGAAAAGAATCCTATTTATAATCAGAGTCCGAAGAAGTTCGAAACGATTTGTGATAAGATTTTCGAGGGTCTGAAAGAGCATGGCCTGAACTCGGACAATTTTAAACTGAAGCAAGATCTTTTGGAAAAACTCGATCTTCGAAGTCTGGAAACCACAGTAAATGAGCAACTCGGTGGCAATGAAGCTTCCTGGTCAGATGAGAAGTGGGAGCAACAGGAGGAAGACGTGAGATGCGAGTCCGTGTACCTAAGCCAGCAATTGAAATTGTCAGCCGCGGATGTTGTCCCCCATAGCTCAACGCCGCTGAGGGTGAAGCCCTTGAGAAGATTTAAGTTTGAGACCCTGCAGGGCAAATTTGAAGAGGAGTATCAATCCGAAATGGAAGCCAGCGAATTAGTGGACAACTTGGGTCGCTTAAATTCCCTGATGAGCGCTAGTGAATCGATTTTAAAGATTGAACCAACTGAAAGGTCGACACCCATTCCTATCCAAGAGTCTACAATTGAGACAAGTCGCTATCCTGCCGTAGAAGAAAGTCAAAGATCAACTCCCATTCCCATTGCAGAATCTTCAGGTGAATCAAATCACTGTCCTGTTGATGAAGGAAGTGAGATATATCCAATGAGCATAGACGACACGAAAGTAGAAGTTAAGTCCTCTCCAATCATGCAAATGCAGGTGGAATCCAATGCTGATGATTTGGATATCGACTTGGATGCTTTTCTAGAGCCAATGGACGAGGAACTCGAATTAACCTCTCAGACAAAGGGGAAGGCACAAGAAAACTTCCTAGATAACCAGACGGAGAAAGTGGAGAAAAACTGCCTGCAGAAAGAAGCAACGCACAATGATGCACTTGATCTAACGGCCGAAGACTTGAAAGAATTTTTAGAGCCGATGGCAGAGGAAGTAGAATTGATAAGTCAACAAAAGACAGATGACTTTACGGACTTTCTAGAGCCAATGGCAGAAGAGTTAGAGCTAATGAGCCAGCAGAAGAAAAATACATTGCGTTTAAGTACAGAAACAAATAAATACTCATGTCCCGTGATCGCACCTGAGGACTACTCGCGAACCGTTTCGCCAGATATCTTTGGCTCTGAATCCATGTCGCCCTTGAAGCCACAAGGAAGAAGTCTGGCCGCCAAATTGGCAGCCAAGACTGCAGCAAAGGCTTTGCCTGGCCCACCGCCGAGTGCAGTAGGTCTTAATTCGCCGGAGAACCGGAAACGAACGAATTCCGTGATCCAGGATAAGTCCCCAAGCATCTTTGATCTATACTTAAATCGAATGCGGGGACGTGGTCGTCTGGCTAAAGCTGCGGAGAATCTGCACCGTATAACTTCAACCAATACCACAATCCCACCGGCTAAAGACGAAGAGGATTCACCTATTGCGCGGCGTCCAAGCAAACGCAAGATTGTTATTAGTTCCGATGAGGAAGAGGAACAAAAGCCACAGGTTCCGGAAACCCAAGGGGATTGCGATTCCGATGAATACGAGCAAATTCCTAACACGCAAATGGTATGTCCTTACATGCAGTTTAGTATTTTATCTATACGACTAATATATATATTTTCCAGCCCGATACGCCTACGACTCCAACGAGACCTCGACACAAACGTAGTAAATTTAATTCCTTTATTTTGGATGAGGCCGATAAAAGCGGATCAGATCATGAGGAAGAAGGAGAAACTACGATTGGCACATATCTGAAGGACTCTATGATCGCTTCAAGCGATGATGAGGACCATAACGACACAAACACTCATGCTATTTACCTCCGTGCAATGAAGTAAGTCGATAGTGAATGCCAAAACTGTCTATTTAAATGAAATCTCATTTTTAGGAGTCCCATTCAACGGCCAGGTGCCTTCAAGATGCCCCCTCCACGAGTTTTTCGCGACGAGTCCCATATATTTTCTCAACCAGTGGAAGACGATTCTTCGCAGTACATGCAATGCTCATTTATCGTTGATGATGAAAGCTCCACGATTGAACGAGGGCATGATGTCTCCGAATGCCCTCTTGAGAAAGCCGAACGCATTCTGAAGGAGCGACGAAAGCAGCGTCGACTAGGCAAAGCGCCTCCGGCTCCGGCTAATAAACGACGACGATTGCAAACCATGAGCACTTCAAGCGATGAAGATGATGTTATTTTAGTTGATTAAGAGCGCCGTGTCCATTAAATTATTTGTGATTTGTTAAGATGTTCCAATTTTATTTCGTTTGATAAAAATGTTACTTTAATCTTGTAAATTTATGTCTATACGTGATACATATTTTTAGAAGTCCAATTGATTGCTGTTACTTAAGAAAAGATTTATAGTTTTACCGCAAGCAAGAACCCTAATTTAACTAGCTTAATTTATTTTAGGTGAACATAATAACAAATTACTGAAAATATTTATGGTAAAGTGCTTTTTTTCTGATTGCTATCCTTATTTACTTGTCTGGTTCCGTTGGCAGATAAAAACTATAATGGGTGCATACTCTAAATAGTTTGCATGTCCAGAAACGGCACAATAGTTCAAGAATTAAAATACTCTTTGGGTCGGAAACCCTTTCTTCTACCTATTTTGATTAGCAAATACAGAATACTTTTTTACCACATTTTAATTTATAACTTTTTCTTTGGGTAACTGAATTGTAAATCATTTTAAAACAAGCACTTTTTTTAGAGGCAGGTTGACTTATATAAATCTTTAAACCTTTGATTACCTTATCAGTAAGCCGCTCTTAAAAGAAGTACGAATTACCTTAAGTTAATCTTAATTATATATATGTACATATACATACATATGTTTATATTTTACACATTCATTATATTATTATTTTATATATATATTAATTAACTTCTGCTCAAACAATAAAGGTATATTGATAAATATGTTATATTTCCAAAACGCGAAAATAAATGTCACAAAACCTTTTTAAAATGAGCGCCTAAAAGGTGAATCGATATTTCTGCACAAGATTTAAATGTCAATACATATGACAAAGTGCTTCCCAACACTTTTTAGAACACCAAATTCTGGTAACACTGAAGTCGTCCACTACGAAATTATTCCTTGTGTAGTGTTGCCAGACTATACATATATATTGCTATTCGAATGGTTCACTAGATGGCGCTGTACTCCGGATGTCCTCCTATTATAAAAAATACGCCGCCTTCTTATTTGTAACGTGGGAACGAACAGCCCGCCAGATGGCGCACAATATTAGATTGTCGTTAGAAGTTATAAGTCGTACTTGAAGTTAAATTAAATCAGACAGTAAACCCACGTAGGTAATTGCTTGTTCATTACTAAATTTTAAAATATGAATTGAAAAAGGCAATATCCGGCATATTATTTCATTATAGCTATACTATAATGCTGCTGAGTGGGGCGACTATTAGATACCCTTTACTTAGATAGTGATAAGCTAGATTGAATGACATATGAAGCTCAGCTAGCACTATCTAGCTGGAGCATGTAGAGATTAAATCTGGGGAAACCTGCACTCGGCGGATACCACGCACCCTGGTGACATTTAAAATTTAAAAAATATCTATTTCCACGAGTGTCAGCTACCCATTAGCCTTCTATTTTGAGTGCTTTGAAGATATTAAACAATTTGTTTTGCATATCGATAGATAGAATTGGCAAGACAAATACTAAAAAACCTTAAAACATCAAATTTTAATTGTGGGTAGATACCCTTTTCTCTGTTGGAGTGGGCGTGGTCCAAAAGGTTTTTAGCATAATGATAGAAATTTGGAAGACCATTGAAAATAATTCAAATTTGAATATGGTTAACCATAAACTAAATTTGTGCTGGCCAACAACATCTCCACTATAAGACAAGAATCTGCAGGCAAGGTGTTTTAAGCATTGCCAAATATTTCGGCATTGGCCCTAGTAAAAAGTTTTTCATTTATTTACTTTAATTATTTTAATTTTTGGCGGCATTTAAGATTTGTTTTATGCAGTATGTTCATGTCCATAGTTATCTACGAAAATTTTTCTGTTGCTGTATGCTACATAATCAATAATTTTTAATTTAACAACAATCGCACAATCGTTTCAACGTAATAACCATTATTATGTTTTCAACAACAACCTGGTCCACAGTAACAACAGCAACAACAGCTGCAGAAACGGCAAGCAGCAACAACAAAAAGTCAATTCAATTTTAATGGAGTAGCAATAAAACAGAAAAAGCGCAAAAAATTGATATAGCCATGCGGCATGGCCATAAGCCGTGAGCCGTGAGCTGTGAGCTGTGAGCCGTGAGCCAAACTCAGCCAGCCAGTCGGGCAATGGCAGTACCATTTTGCAATTGCAATAAAATAATTTAAAATCGTTTTCATCAGCATCAGCTCAAAGAGTTTTTGTTGCCGCTCGAAATGCAAAAATGATTTTGCGGCAATCAGCAATTCCCTGGCCCGGCGATGATGACGTTGACTTGTTGATGATCCAAGCGATGGATGATGGAAGGCTGTTTGAAATTGATTCGCTGTGAATGCGATGGCCAGTCCAAGACATGGCCACTTCATAGCCGAGTCCATCATGGCCGAGTCCAAGCCAATTGCAGGTTGTAACCCGGTCCTGGAGTCTTTACGGCCCCGGCGATTTTCTTAATACGAAACGTGCCTGCCTGACGCGCCGAGTCCAATTTTGTAGTTCGTTCTTTTGTAGGGTATGCTAAATCGCGCTCGAATTTCAAATGCGTTCTCGGAGTTTCACTTTGAACCTGGGCTCCATAAACGGTCGGCCCAAAGGGGCTGGGCCCATCGTTTTACTCGATTTGCGGTTAAATTGTCTTGCGAAACAAAACCAATTTCAATTTCAAACAAAACGTTTTGTGGGAATTACGCAAAGGTGTACGTCGGACGTGCTGCTAAACTATCTCTTTCTCTCCAGAGAACTGCAGTAAGTGGTCGGCAATCGCAGCCGATCTCATCGGAAGTGTTTTCGCTGATTGGCATTGGCATTGGCACTGCCTAAAAAGGTCCAAGTCGCTTCACGGAAATGATCGCTGGAAATGATTTATAATGAAGAGCAGACGAGGCGCTGGCACTCAGAGAAGCGCACAGCCTAGACATTGATTTATTCAAGAATTAACAGGTTAAAAGAGGGACTCACATTCTAAGAAATTCTCAAGTCCTCGCTTAACAAGCTAACTACTTGCATTAATGACTTCTGTAGTTTGGAGTTTTCAGTTCCAAGAGGTACTACCCCAAAGCGTACATCAGTAGTCCCAGAACTCAAGAGCTACAAACAGTAACAATAATGTTTTTCAGTGCAGGCCATAAGGCAGGTTTGGCTCAATTCCTTCTCAATGACAAATCGATTTCAAATTGCCCGCTGGCCATTTGGTGAGACAATGGAAACGCCCACCAACGAGGTTGCGGGTCTCCCAATCCCCGACTCCTATCATATCTCCTGACAAATTGATATTGTCTAAGCCATTTTCGATATGCATATTTATGTTCTCGATAGGTTTCTTTGTTTGACTCACGACCTGGCTTTCTGGCTTTGTGTGTGTTGCCTGGCTTTATCGCTTTACAATTTTTCTGGGCTTTCATTCAGTGAGCTTGGTGGCCTAGTGGCTTGTCAGCACACATTACTTGGAGACCGGGGGTCCGTAGTAAGCGTGGCCACAGCCGATCATCCAAGCGCATCATCCACATCCGGTACGCCGTTCTTTGTGTCTTCGCTGCCCCAATGATAACTTTGCTGATGAGCCGTTGACTGCTCTTGTCATATTATCGTGTTTGCTTGTCAAAAGCGCCAGTCCATAATTGTATGGACTGGACTTTGTGTGGGCCACGAATTACATGCTTACATATTTACGAGGCTTTATGGCCGCTGTCTTTGATTAATGCGTGACAGGCGTGGAGACGCTGGCCAAATGAATACTAAATTCGCTGCCCCGCCGCATAAAGGCGACATCAATTAGCTCTCGGGCATAAATACATTAACACAAATCGCCGAGCATTTGGAGTGCCCATGTCCATTCCCGTTTCCGTTCCCGTTCCCGTTGCCGTTGCCGTTCCCGCTCCAGTTCCCGTCCAGAAACGATGCGTATACGCTCCGTGTGCCCGCTTATCGCCGCATGTAAATGTCTCAACTATTTGTTAAATGCTAAAGCGACATGGTCATAATGGAAATGACAACTTAACAGCCACGACGCCGATTGGTATGGCAAAAATGTTAAAAGGCTCGGTCAAGTGGCCAGGCATCCAACTCCGCCTCCGCCTCATCCTCCGCCTGTGTCTCCGACGACACCCAATCTCCTCCTGGAGCTGGAGCCTTGCCGTGATAACTGTATTGAGAGTGTCATTAACATTTTGATTGGGTCGGCTCGCAGTCCCAGCGCCACTTCAACTCTATTATGAGCCCGACTGCATTTCGCTGGCTACTTATCGCCACACCAGACATGCACATCGTTTGTTAAGCAAATGCACAGAGCGGAAAAGGCTACATGGTATATGGTATTTGTTATTTTAACCAAGGGATCGCAATAAAAGTGCATGTTAATGAATCTAATATGAGCAATGTAATATGAAGTGAAGTAGCCATTTTTTCATTTAAAGGTAATCATTTCAGAACTACAAGCTAATATTAAGTCAAATCCAGCGTTTAAAAGATTATTTAATCGTGTTTTATAATGTTGTGTTGTATCATCAAACTCCTTGTGTGCAAACTCCTTGTAAAGTTTCCAGTGCAGAGTCACCGTCCAGGTGGATTCCTCTTACCCCTTTCGATTGTGCGAGGCAATTAATCAGGACGCTGTTTTCGCATGCAAAATGAAAACACCTTTTTAAAGACATCAGCATCAGCATCAGCGGCACATGGAGCAACAAGAACAACCACAACGATGTCATCAATCAGCTAAAAACTTGGAACTCCGGGCGGCGGATGCTGGATGGCGAAGGGCGGAGGGCGGAGCAGGATTCGTGTGGCACTTTTCGTTTGGTGATGGTGGTGTGGGTGCAGGCGAAATTAAAAAGCGTCAATTTGTCACACGTGGTCAGCTTCGGACCGGACAGGATCCAGTCCCCATCCTCCGGTTGTCATTAACAACGGTTTTGCGGTTGAGTCTTTAATTGCCCCCGTGCTCGGCTCGAGAATCCGATTTGGAGTTACCAAGCTGGCACAGTTTTACTGCCTTCTCTTGGAGAGTTATTAACTGCGCTCGCGATCCATTAAGTGGGCAATTGGAGGACGGCGACGCCGGATTTGGATGGAGTGTGGGTGTAATGGAAGCTGGCCAATCGCAGTGTCTCGGCAACGGAAAATGGTATATGAGGTGTCTGAAGGGGCTATTTTTGATGGAGGGGGTTCGACGACATCTTACGCCTGCACAGACATTCATCAGGCTTTGTCACTCGGCCGTCGAGGTTGCACAAAGATATTGGTCCAAATGGCAGCTTAAGTCTGCCCGTAATGGCTTGCAAATATGTTCAACATTTGAAAGCCCTTTTGAATTGTAAACATAAATATTTAAATTAACAATTAACAATGAATGGATTCACTGACTTTGGGAACCCCGAAAAGTTATATACAATAGTTTTACAACAGACTTCCAATGGCATTTCGATTGGTATTTGAAATAAACAAAAATGTATACTAATTGTGCAAACATTTCAAAAGCCGCTTTCTAGATTTGCACAGAAAAATTTGTAAGCTAGCTTCTTTATTCAAAATCTTCTGAACTTTGTATTGATCAAAAGAGTGGAGACGGCAAAACAATTGAGACATTTTTGAGTGCAGTATAAAATCGTAAGATGTTTCAAAAACTCGATTTCAACTGTTTTAATGTCAAGTAAGAACACAATTTCAATAAATTTACGTATATACGTAATATTGAGTGGGTTCAGAAATGAGCCTATACCCATTTGGAAACCCTCTGACTCAAAGTTCATCATTCTTCTGCTAATGGCAGGACGGCCATTTTGAAATATTCAACAGCCAGAGGCTGGCAACTCCGAGGTGGTTCTATCACCATTAACCGCGGACTGCAGTCCCACTCGCCACAGTCGTGCAACTCCCACTTGGCGGAGCTCTGGGACTCGGCGGAGGAGCAAACAAGTTTCATTTGTCAGTTGGCCAGGGCGGATCTCTGGTTCTCTGGCAGCAGACCGCTAGATGCTGGATGCTGGATGCATTTCCCAACACCTGGACGAGGCTTCTCTGAGGCTGAGGCCATTTGAAATTAATGAACTCTGATTCACGGCCCTCTCCGCCTTCCACTTTCTCTCTTCCGGCGGAGCTTTTCCATTTTCACCGAAGTGCATTTCACATGATGAACGACCCAATCCCATGAATCCCGGCTATCCCGCCCATCCAGGCATCCTTTTTGCCATTTTTAATTGTTTTGGGAACAGACGGCCAGCTAGGATGAAATTTTTCATTTGTTATACCCGGAACGGGCCAAGAATAGCGTAGAAACGTAGAAAAATAAATGGAAAATGCTAATTTGCATCCGCACAGCCATTTGAAAAATGATTTTTGATTTTTGTTTCATTGTTAGTTGCGAGCTTTTTATAATTTCTCATCCACTCATTTTTCAGCGCTGTCCCAGGCGAATCGAATCGAATACTGAGCCGGAGTTCCCAAATTAAATATTAAACACCTCGGCCAGAAACTTGTTAATGATTTGCTTGAAGAAATAAACACATTTTAATTAACATTTAAAATGCGTTTTAAGCAAAAAGCTTTTAAGAAATCGGCGCCATAACAATAATCATAACAAAAGCACAAAACAAAGTCGCTCACAGATCGATGCATCAAAATATGAGCGGTGGGGGGCAAAGAACGAAATGCCACTCCAGGGGGATCTCGACCCCGAGCTCCTCAAGTTGGTGCACTTAGAGAATTTTAGTAAGCTTATCTCCACATTTCGCCTGTAATAAGTGAAGTTAATACGGGTTTTAAAGGTTATATTGCTTGAAGAACTACGAAAGGAGTCGATGAGGGTTCTTCGAAACATTTTCCCGTCTCCTATCTCATGATAATCATAATATCTACGAGGATTTCCGAGCTCTGTTTTGTATGCTTTGTAGCAAACGAACATTTCTCGCAGTGCGGTTTCGATCTCAGCCCCAGCTCGTTCATTAACAAGCGCGTCAAAGTGATAAGAATGCGCGGGGCGAGGGGCAGGGAGCGGAGGAAGAGCGGTAGAGAAACAGGTCACAATGCTAATTGATTGCAGCGACGTCGCCGTCGACGAGGCCCTCGTAGCAATAAAATTATTGAAGCCACCGCCAGGAGACAGGAGACGCATTTTTGAGTCGTTTTCGGAGTGTCGATAAGCAAATTGCATCCCAGAAAGATCCAATATGACTCATGCCCATATATACATATATACATATGCACTTCGGCACGAGGGCAGGTAGAAAGGTCGCTGGGAAATTGGAATCGGAATCAAAATCGGAATCGGAATTGGAATCGGAATAGGAATCGTAAACATTCCCAATGCCCGGTCTAATGCCCTGAGGGCCTGAGCAGTGTGTCTCAACAAATTAAGCAATTAACTGGGGTAGTTGAGATAACCGTGCTATGTAGGAAGGTGTCCGCTTAATAGTATTTGTGACCCGATCGCGACGATTAAGTGCATTTAGCCAATTTGTATATGCAAATCACAGGGAAACGGGTTGCAGGCACTTTGATTCAAACTCAGAGTAGGGAAAGACGTGGAGAGACACTTTTCGATCCGCATTTGAATGGCACTTAAATGTTATAATTTGCTTTCAAAATGTCTAATGGCTGTCCGTCCTCTGTGCCGTCGGTGCACAGGCATTTGTCTAGTGACTTTATGGAGGCCTGAGTCTAAAATGGCCTAAACGAAGGCTTCGAGTTGCCGTGGTGCTGTTTTGCTCGGCTTTTACGAGCGTGTCTTATTTAATTATTTTTATGCGGCGAAACGATAGTAAAACTTGAATATTTTCCTCCATATAAAGCTAGGAGAGCTGTTATTAAAATTAGTTCAGTGGACTTATATATAGAGAGTTTCTACTTGTTATGGAAACAAATTTAAGTGTATACCAAACACCGTGCTGTTAGCTAATTAATTTTTGGCATAAAACGAGATACGCACTCGGCGAATTTATGACCCACATATCATTCACCCCCTGCAAAACCAACCCCACTTGAAATAATAAAAATCATGGCTCCCCATTGCAAAGTATCCATAAATTCGGGAGCTAATCGCAGGAGAGTGTGGGAATTGTTCGTAATCACACGAAAATTGCCTACAAATGAACTGCTTAACGGTGTGTCGCCCATCCAGACAATCGCAATCAGAACTCCCCCACAATTACCCACAGTTTCCCCGCAGAAAACCCATTTAACACGGCCCCGAAAACTGTGCCAAATTTGCGTTTGCGGCCCAAATCCTTGACTGGAACTGCGCGCGGGCATATTTAATTTATAAAACGACTAAAGCGACTAAAACGGCTAAAACGACTGAAACGGCACCCACCAAATGGGCCAGAATTCCAAGAGGCGCGTGGGTGAAAGGGGAAAGCCCCGGGGTGAACGGAG
Organism: Drosophila yakuba; assembly: GCF_016746365.2. NCBI lineage: Eukaryota > Metazoa > Arthropoda > Insecta > Diptera > Drosophilidae > Drosophila > Drosophila yakuba. The sequence goes on from NC_052530.2 coordinate 8,016,693, forward strand.
AAGAGAAGTCTTTTGTGCGCCACTGAGAAATGCGTGAAGGAAATCAGTTACTTATTAAAAATGCCCATATACATGCAACAAACATGAGCTCATGTATTTGTATATGCTTACATCAGCGTACATAAGTGTAAGTGGCAGGGTGCGCTGCATAAAATCAGTAGCTCCTTCTGGGCAATCGAGGTGATTGGAGTGGGTGCGAAATTAATTAGAAGCACCCTTATGGTCATAGCGAAATAAGGGACTTTGGAACTCTCAAACCGTTTCTTGATGTCAAACTTACGAAGCGAACATTTTACATCAGGAGCCGCGTTTAATTGAGCTGCTCTGGTGACCTCATCAACAAGCTGGTTTGTTTAAAGTTGGGACAGATTTTGGGAATTGTTTAATCTTTTCCTATTTAAAAGCAAGTTTATACGAATAGTTAGTGTTGCTAGGTCAAAACAACATCAACCATCTAGGTCTCTAAACTCCCAAAATCTCGATGTTCATGCGGACAGAAGGCTAGTGATCCTGATGATGAACATACGGCATTTAGCGGGTCTAGAAACAGTACACCACTTCACTCTACAAATAATTGGGGGTGCTGGTAAACAGCCATTACATTCAACACTAGATTTGCTTTCAAATCTTCTCCAACAAAGTCTCTTCGGGCCGTGAAGAACAAAGAAAGAAACCACAGTTGCCGATTTTAGGCGCTCGTTTGAGCCAAATTACCAGAGACATGGGGCGCCGTTCTCTTCTCCCCGTTCTCCATGAAATTGGACAAAGTATATACACCACACACACACAATACCACACCCACTTTAGGCCACAAGTCTGATCAATTATTGATGCGTTAATTTATTGGTTGGCAAATTGTGTGGCCAATTGGCTAAAACAAAAACACACGCATTGAGCTCATCCGAGCCATTTCAGAGCATTTTGGGCAGCCTGGCCTAATCGAAGTCAAGTGTGGACAGACGGATCGAGTTTCGAAAAGCAATCACGACGGCCTTGCTCTAGAATGGAACTTAGGTTTGATTTCACCAAGGGAAGCACCCTTGGTTGGTCCTGGCGTTGAGGGAAATCACCAAAATGAACCAACCGACGTACCGGGATACTAACAGCACTGATGGCAAGGTAATATTAGTGAGCATTGCTAAGAATGCAGGGTAAGCTATTGTAAATATGATTGAAAAACCCGAAAGTTCCCAAGTAGCCACGTTTTTTAGGAGTTAGGGAAAGAAAGGTGTTGGTGTTCGTTTTTATGCCCTCCTGATTGAATAGATAGTGGACCATCTCTACCCGCATATGGCGGTATCTTCGGTATTCATACAAAGTATTCCCGAGCATGTGTGCATTTTAGATTCGCATAAAGGTAAAACTGTCACCAATAATAGCCCAGCCCTGACCGCACATAAAGTCCTTGCTGCGCCATCCTGAGAGAAAGCGAGACAGCGGACTCAAGTGAGAGAGGGAGCGCAAGATATGGCCATAATCAGTATTGGCATTTTAAGTGACACTTGGTCTGCGGAGTACGCCGTCCCCCGGAAGCCCCGCCTTCCCGCCTCCCCCCTTTCCCCGCTTCCCCACGCTGTCACACCAATCTGGATCACATCCCCCCGACCCGCCCCGCCCCGCCCCGCCAGCGAACCAAAGTCGCGCCGGGCTCCGCCATTTGTATATGAGCCGAATAAAAATGCATACCAAATGAGGCAGCAGCTCTGCCAGGACTTCGAGGGGCATGAGCGACTCCTGGGGCGGTATTATTCGGAGGCACTTGCGCAAACTTTGCTGCTGAATATTCCATGAAGTTGCCAATAAAGTCAAGTGGCAACAACTGAACCTCAGGCTGCACCAGTTACAGTGCATACACTGAGAGAAGATGCTTTTACCACGTGAAAAATTCATTAACATTTTTTCTCGGTTTTTACAGCTCAGAAACGTACCGTTCCCAAAGAGCTGTAAGGAAATCAATCGCCTGGTGCGACAGCAAGAACAACAATTTCCCGGGGTTGGTGGTACCTGTAACCTTTTCCTATAAAGGAGGTCTAGATTGGAGTTGTTTGGATTTAGCTAAAGCAAATGCTAAAAAGCGGGCACTTCAACTAAGTATATTAAGAGGTAGTTAATAACACTTTTTATTGAGTTCTGGAACAACTTGTTGAAATCAAGAAATCAATTGAATTTCACCCATTATCAGAAAGACACAACTTATCCTCCCAGTGATTGTGTAGATACACTTAGGCTAAGTTCTGTTCTGGTTGTTGCTGTTTTGTCTGCCACCCGACTGCAGTGCCCTGCTGCATACTAATTTTCCACCGCCCTGTTACCGCCCTGTTACCGCCCACCGCCCATCGCCCACCGTAATCTCGCTCTCATCTTGGGATCAGAACCACCACCACCAGCACCAGCACCAGCAGCACCAGAATCTCAGTCTCCTTCTCCGGCCCCTGCATGAGTGCGATGTGGTGGTCTGGGCCTCATCATTTCGTATTCATACCAAGCACCAATTCCTCGTCGTTGCTGCCGCTGCAGTTATTGTTGTTGCCTGCTATTAAGTGAAATAAAAGTAAAAATGCAATAAAAATGTTGGCCGCCTCTCGTTTTGCATTAAAATTGCATTACAATTGCCTACGTTGTGGAAGGGGCGCTGTTGTTGGCGTCTTTGTTGCTTTTATTACGGCAATTGTTTCTGCGTTGTTTCTGCCCAAATGAAATCCAATTAGCCAACTACAAGGCCTACCAACGACTACCAACAGCAGCAGGAACAGCAACAATGACATTGCGAGGCGGTACGAGGAGAAATGGAGTTCGCCTCGTGACTTTTTCCAGAGTCCTTTCCACTGGGAGGTGGTGTGCGTGTGCTGTGTGTGCTGTGTGTGCTGTGTGTGCCTTGGCAATGGAATATGCAGTAATTGGCTTTCTTCATTTTTGGCCGTGATTTGTTGCTCGTGTCTGACACAGAAACATGGCCAGTTAAGTGCAGAAATGAATATTTACAGCCGTTACTTCTAGCATTGGACTCTGTTTAAATGGTAAGTGAACGGTGTGGCACTACGGCCCGCCCTCAAGCATTTTATCCTTTAGTTGTTTGGTTATCAGAATGTGGGAAATAATAATTAAATTTCAAAAAAAGATGTATATCGAGCCATATTAAATACAGATGGGTTTCTGCAGTTTGATAAGTGAGTGATCGGCTGTACAGTTCTCTTCCTTTAATCTCAGAATAGTATTTGTAAGAAACAAAACAAATTCGTGTGACTGCTAAACAAGCCGTGAAAGTAGAGGGAAAGTAAGCTTACTTTGGTGCAATGCAGATATTATTTTATGTAAGATAGATAGTGTAAGGTCATATTACGGCATTATTTGGGATTTCATACCATATCCTTGTGGAGTGGTTGAGAAGTTTAGCTCACCGCGCATTCCACATCTCGACGGCATGGCGGATAATGAAAACGGAGTACGCAATCGCTTCTGGCCACACACACGCATCCCAGGCACTCGCATTTGGATGCCAGGCCGGCTGGAACAACACCTGATACTGACTGAGCCAGAGATCCCGGCCAGCGGTGAGCAGCAACACGGCTCGTGCCCAAGGAAAACTGTCAATTAACCCGTGGGGTGAACTTGTGGAAAATGCCAGAGCTGCTGCATCCGCTGCATTGGCTGCATCTGCTGCATTGGCTGCATGCCGCGCAATTTGCATTCGCATGGCTGGGGCAAATGGATTGGATTCCTGAGGCTTCAGCTCGAGTCTGCTTATCGCAATCGCCGCCTGCCAAATGCCAGGCGATAGCGCGTAGAACTCTTGGCGCTAATAAAGATCTCAGTAGTCAGCAGAGAGAGAGGAGGTAGAAGGGGCAGTGGCAGAGATGGTGGTGCAGGGCTGCCCTCCTGGCCAAATCCGCTGCTTTGTGAACTCAAGCTGACAGAACGCTATTTCCAATTGTGCTATTAATCTGCCACATTTGCACTTTCCCGGAAAAGAGTCGGCGGGTGGATGCTATCTCTTTCGCTCTCGCTCGCCAGCTGGCTGCCTCGTTCTGCAGGGGTAATTTGCGGGCGAGCGAGTGGGACAGAGTGTGGCAGAGTGGAAACGCTTGGCTAACCTGAAAATAGAAACAATTGAAATAAAAATACATTCTCTTCATGCGCTCGTCTAATAAAAAACCCCAAAAGCAAAACGTTTTCCATTTAAAATGTCGTCGCAACTGCCAGCTGCTGCAAGCGGGACTCGCGTGGCAAGTGTGCGGGGCAACTCCGGCCAGCAGCCAGCGGCCGGCGGCCAATGGCGGTTCGCCGAGGCCACGCCCCGTGCCTCAATTACCGACCAGTGCTGCCCATCGGCGGGCAGAGCGAAACCTGTTTCCACGAGCGAGAGGTAGCGAGGCGCATGTGCGGCCAGAGCGGGACGGAAGTCGCAAGGGTGGACCAACCAGAAGAGGCAGGTTGCTGGTATTGTATGGTATTATGGTATTATGGTAGGTTAGGTTCAAACAAGGTGGCAAACTGGCTCTTAACCGAAATAGGAAGGAAATCGGCAGCGGCGTCGACGTCGGGCAACTGGTTTGACTTCTTTCCGGCTCACTCCAACCGCCCGAAACCACCAGCAATCGGCAGAGGCAGAGGCAGCCTCTGCGGCAGAGGACAGGCAGAGCAGCGGCCGTCGGCACAATTTGATTGCATTTATGAAAAGCGTTTTCGGCCGCCAGCACGCGTCCGCTCCCAGCTCGCAATTCGCCATCCGCCATCCGCCATCCGCCATCCGTAATCCGTAATCTGTAATCGTTTATCCGTAGACCGTGATCCGTAGTCCGTGAACCCACAGCGGTTCGCAGTTGAAACTTACATCAACGGGTAGTGCTTAAACGCGGAATCTGAACTGAAATCAATCAAACGTTTAGTGTGTGCTTCAGGGTTTAAACACTCTACTGCTAACTATAAAGAGAAAAGAGTGCCCAATAAGATTTGGAAAGTGCAGTGAGCGAGCTCCGAATTGGCGCCACTAGTTGCCAAAATGTCCAGCCACGAGGAGGATGACCACGAGCACGAGAACGAGCACGGCGAGGAGGTGGAGGAGCAGGAGATCCATGTGGACGTGGACTCGGACTCGCGGATGTCATGTGGCAGCGGATCCGATGTGGATATGGACGGCGGCAGTTGCTACGATGAGTCCGAAACGCCATTGAGGTGAGGAGGGATTTTGAATAGGCGGAAAGTTGGCAGAATGTCTTTGCAAGTACCCGATATAGACATACATTTTCTCAATATATCATAACTACGAATTTAAACAGATCTTCCAATTTCAATAGCACTTCTATTCCCGTTTAAATTTGCCAAATAGAAACCAAGTTAATAGCGATGCTATAAGATACTAAGTGTAATGTTTTTAACTAGATTCCGTACTATTTACATAGATTTGAAGAGGCCTTTTTAAAATATTCTATTCGTCTAAAATTGAAGAGGATAAAACACTGAAAGTCCATTGAACCAGACAATCAAAACTATTTTTGATTTACTGGTATCGTAAATAATGTAGCATATTTAACAGTGATTGTGTCTCTATTTAAAATAATAATGATAATAATAATAATAATTGTACATTGTACCCAACAAAATCATTGGTCTGATACAATTAATTACGGAAAATCCCCAAAAAATATTAAAGTAAATGCCCAGTGTTCCGTTCCGTTTTAAAAATGGGTGTGATCATCTTGTATATTTATGAATACGTAGGAAGTTATGTATGTGCATTTACATTATTCCACATGATTTGTTAGAGATTCGCATAAGTCACTAGAGTGATTTACTGACTTACTGCGAGGAACAGATTTGAAAACAATAGTTATAGAAGTTGGCCTGCAGTCTCATTTTATTGCCCGATAAAAGTCAAACAAGTATTGTGGCAGAGAAAAGCTATTTGCATCTGTTATTATGAGCTCATAACTCCCACTGTTTTACGATCTTCGGTATTTTCACTCATAATGCTCACAAGTCAAATTTTTCGAATCGTGGCGTTGAGCGCCATTGAAATGCTCAGATCTGTAAGCTCATTGTTCGGTTCTACAAAGGGCCCCATTTTCCACCGACAAAAGGGGATAACAAGCTGCCATTGAAGCGCTTGTGCGCTTGTGCGCTTATGCGCTTAGGAGAACGGTGTGAACAAACCTCTTAAACGCTAATGAATTGACCACAATGCCACCAAAAGAATCAAGTCGAAATGTCCCATAAAGTGCCAAAGAAACTCCCTGAATTTACATAGTGCACGGCTGGACTGGGTTTCCAATAGACGGCGACGATAAAACGCACATTAGTAAGGCGCCAAAAACGCGCTGTGATATGAGTTTTGGGTCCATTTGGGGTTCAATCTGGAGTTGGATCTGCGGCTTGAATGCTGGACAAAGACGAAATCGTTTGTCGGATTAACATTTTAATAGAGATCGTCATAAAAAGGCTATAAAAGCCGCGTTCCAGCGAATGTAGAGCACCAGATAGCAGCAAGTTTTGGCCAGCAAAATAATATGTGTTTGCTCATAACTTTTGATATTGGAAAGTGTCTGTGAGATCATTGTCTCCATACAAGATACAATTCCATTCCTGTTCCAAATGGGTTTTTACTTTTTGGATTTATAAATTAAATGCCGTGCGTGACTTGTTTTCGGTGCGTCAGTTGATGGCATTCGATGATTTATGGGCGCGTATTAAATGCCTCTAACGGCCGTCAGCATTTGCATAATTACTTCATTTCCAGCCGCATTGCGTATACGCAGTGGTGGCCACACGGGTTCTGCATGTCATGTCGTCAGATCGGCTTATTCGCTCGCGTGGGCTTTTGGTTAGTGGTTTCGCGACTGGCACCGTACTGCAGCAGACTTAATTATGGTCAATGTTCTCGGGTTTTCCCGCTTATCAGGCGACACATTTTAATGAGCCCGCACCTCTTTAGGGCTTCCTTACCTTCGATTCTGATGTCTTTTCTCCGCTTTCTTCCCCAGCGAGTCCCTGCAGTCGGAGCAGACGCGCTCCTCGTCCAGTGAGAATCTGCCCTTCAGCATATCACGCCTGCTATCCAAGCCCTTCGAGACGAGTCACCACCACCACAACAACAACCACCTGCTCAGCAGCAGTCCCGGCTCCAGCAGCAACAACAACAACAGCGGCGAAAAGGGCGAGGAGAAGGAGCTACTGCAGCAGGAGGACCACGATCTGGCCGCCTATAAACTGGCCACCAGCATCGCCAACTCGACGTACGGAAGCGCCGCAGCCCTCTACTCCTATCCGCATCTATATCCCTCGGCGGCCGGCGGTCATGTGCTGCGTGTGCCGCCCCAGCGAACGCCGCTCACCTGGGCACTACCGCCACTGCATCACGCGGCGCTGGCCCATCAGGCGGTCAAGGATCGTCTGGCAGGTGAGTGAAGAGCAGTGAAGTTGAGAGCCAAGAGCGAGAGAGGCAAAATCCAACCCATTCGGGGCCCCCATGTCGGGATGGCCCATGTTCGCCCAGATCTCTCGGGGGAGCGATCCTCCAGTGACCCGCGGTGGCAATTGCTACTGTTCCCCAAATAAGCACGATCAGAGAAGACTTTTAAGGCAACATGCCTATCGGCATGTCATTGTTGGCCAACACATTCGTGCACCGAGAGAAAATGTGGCACTTGTATAAGAAAGCCTTGTATATGCCTATATAGCGTATAATCAGATGCACTTAGTTCACTTAACAAGAGTATAGGGACAGAATTTGAAACTTAAAAAAAAACTATTTAATGTCGATGCATATTTTTATATATTATTCGACTCCTTTTAAATCATGTCAATAAGGTGCGAAAAACGTTGTTCAATGGTATAAATGGTCTTACATACCAATGCTTGCATAGCTCCGGTTTTCAGTTCAGAAAAAAAAGATATTTTAGAATCTTCTGAGTAAAAAAATTCCGATGTTGCGGCTGTCCTTTCAGTGGGAAAGAAGCAGACTAGAAGAAGACTAGACATTATCAGAGAGCTGACAATAAGAAGTTTCCCTCAGTGCACACTCACTCACGGGAGCTTGGGATGCTAAAGTATAAAAACATGTTTGCCTTCAAATGCACAATCGCAGCTTAAGTTAAAAACTTAACGCTGAGCCGCCGCCCAGAAGCGACGCAGGAATGAGATGCGCCCTCTTATTTGCATGCGCATGCGCAGCTGTATTTGTATCTGTATCTGTCGCTGGGCCTCTGAATCCGTAACCGTATCTGTATCTGTATCTGTATCTGTATCTGTATTCCATCTGAAGCTGCATCTCCATGTGCAGCTGGGTCCTCTGGCTGCCTTTTGTTAATTTGTTTACATTATGAGCTTCACTTGTAGCTACAAGCGATGGGCACAGCGCGAGCCCTTTGAAATAATGAGACGGCGTTGATTTTATTACGCCTCGGCAGTCGAGGGATCTGCAAGGGAATGGGTTCCCGATAGGACTCGAATCCTATAACTCATAACATTCGGGCCTTTTTCGGCCATGTGATGTGGAAAAGCTGCTTAGGAGCTGCGCCGTTCGGCAATCTGATGGGCTTTTATGGCCGACATCCGCCTAGTGGTTCTGATGCTGGTTAGCTGTTTGCCCTTTTTCTTTATTTTAGTTATTTTAATGAGCTGGTTTACATGACTTTTTAATTTCGCGCTGCGCCCGAAAAGGAATTAATTACGCATTGGGCGGTCGCAGTGCTCAGCGAGTGAGTTTTCTGTCCTCGCCGGCTTATTTATCGCCGCATACCGCACTTCACATTTGAGTCCAACTGACATGGTCAGCTTTTAATTAGCCAGTCGAATGCTGGCGATTCGAGGGCTGCATATCCATATCCATACTTGTGCGTATATCCGCGGAGAAGGGGCATTCGATCGGATGGATCGTATAGAATGGGATCGGATCAGTCACTTCGAGTCGACTATTCCACCTGAGGGGCACACTTATGAGGCCACCGGGTGATCCAAGTCTCTCCCGCTTGGTTTCGTTTTGTCAACATCTTCGTCTTCGTCTTCGCCTTTGGCTTCGTCTTGATCTTGGTCTTGGTCTTGGCCAACGTCTGTGTCTTTTTGTGTTTATTGTGTCGCTTGCCTTGTGGCTGATAAGCTGGCGCCTTGGCTTTTTTCATTAACAAGACAAACGAGCGTCCAGGGTGCGGATCCGATCCGATCCCTTCCCGCGACCAAAGTGCACCTCTACCTTCCGCCAGGGCTCTTAGCGCCATATGATTAATAACCATCGCATGTTAATTCTCGTTATTTTTTGGGAAACTACGTCGCAGCAGGCGCCAATTACTTTTCGGCCATGAACGCCCTAATGCAGTTTCATAACAGCCGTAATAGCCCGAATGGGAGTTGGGCTTTTGTCACGACACTTGTCCACACGAATGTTACCAATGAATGGCGGAGTAGGATCTATAAAATCGAATACATTTATTTCTTACAGTAATTTACATTTTAGTTTTGAAAAGTAATAATAAACTAAGTGAGCTTAAGAGTTCCTTTGTGCATAAGTTTTGATTGGTTACGGGCAAGTCTTGAGATAATAGTGTCTAAATAATCCAAATCACTAGCAAAGGTCAGAGTGCAGCACTTTCCGAAAAAGACCAAAATAGCAGAGTGGGAGGAAACCGAGGAAGACGAGCCACAGGCCGCCATCAATAATGCATGCTAAAAGCTTTTTGCATTATTTTAGGTATTTCTGGTGAGACTTCTCGGCCGCATCCACACACTCACCGCCATCTGTATCTTTAAGATACTTGTGGTGGCTTGTGCGAAACATCATAAATAAGCTCGGTGGAGCACGGTGGAGCGTTGGAAAGCTATAAAATTATGCTTATGCGCCGTATCCTCCCTCTAAGCAGCTATGTTACATCCTTAAAGGATACACACATCTGAGCTGCGGTAGAGGGAAAATCCCGAGGCTGCTGCTTATGTGGTGCGATAAATGGCTTTTTATTGAAATTGATATTGCTTGAAATATTCAAATGATCGGCAGCCCACACGACCTCCGACCCAAAAACCTTTGGATTACTTATGCAACCAGCTCGAAAGTTTATCCCATGTGCGGGAAAAGCCCTGAAAAAGGGTTACCGGGAAAAGTCGCAATAAGAAGCATGATTTGTCAGCTTAACACCCGCCATTCGTTCGTCGGCATTTGATGGCTTTTGACAGTCCAGCCATTTTCCTACGCCAGCTTGGACACCCATAAACACAACTCAGTTTCAATGGCACTGGTTGGATTGTTATTATTGAAATGGGAAAGTTATATTCACATTTTAAGGGGTTCATACTTTAGAATTTATTCCAAGATAATGGGATTGGGAAATGCCCCCCACGCACCATTTACGAGTTGGGTATGCTTCAGATACATATATTGAATATTTATCATTACAATGATATGTATTGCTGGAGTCCTTGTGAAATTCGTTAGAAAATTTAAGAATGCTTGTGAGTCTTCACTTTCACTGCTTTTTGTATTTTGCATTAATTTATTACGATTTCTTTGAAACATGTTAGTTGTCTGGGTTTTAATTACACTAAAAGTATTGAGTGGCAGTTGATTAATTTGAATAGTTTTGGGGCATTATAAATTAGGTTTTGATTTAATCATTGCTAAAAATCTGTCAATACTATAAGGCAACAGTTGCTGCTGCCTTGGCTTTGTTTAAATTGTTGTATTGGCTGTGGTGGCGGTGATTGGCCATCACATTTCACAATTGCTGGGCAGCACATTTCCCTCCAACTTCTCACTTTACCTCATCTGCGGATCAGTCAGTTGGTAATCCGGTTTCCTAATTGTCGCTTGTGTTGCGTTGTTGTCAGCGACTGGCCGACCGCCTTACGATTTCGGCGCGCACTGTGCCTGCCTTATCGCACCCAATAAACAACAAAGCACACACAACGACGACTGGCAGGAATTTTAAAAGGTTCAGCGCCAGCACAGGCTCAGCCACCGTTCCGCGCCGGAATCCACAAATCCAGAAATCGAGAAATCCAAAAACACAGAAATCCAAGATCCAGACTCGGACACTGGGTCACTTATGCGTCCTACGAGCGCGACTTTATGACTCAACCTCAATCCGAATGGAAATGGATGTCGCGTGCTTTGTCTACAAGAGGCGGCGATAAGAGCTCCTGCTAGACCGCCGCCTGAAACCTCAATCCTTGGCAATTAGGCAGCGAGGCAGCAGGGCAGGCCTCCAAATTGATTTCCCAGCGGGAGGGGTCGTATTTAGCCACTTAGCCATTTAGGCAGCCAGGTAACAGCGAAGAGCTAACAGGTAACAGGTATCGAGTAGCTAGCAGCGCTAAGTACTCGGAGGCGCACAGGTGCCGCCGCTCAACTCCGGAAGCGGCGCTCGGAAATGGCCAGTTATCTAGGAATTTATTGTTTGCTAATTGCCCGCCAGGACACTCACCACACGCAGGGGGAGACGGATACAGATGCAATCGCAGGAGTCGCATCTAAATTTGAGAGGGTGTCCTTACTTAAAGTTTTATTTTATCAATATAAGAAGCCTATCGGTTCCTAATGCTCATTGCTACTTTACAAATTGAAACTGGAAAGCTCATTAAAGCTTAGGGAATAAACCATTAGGGAAAATGTTACTATATTACTTATTTCTGGAGATCATACCTCCAGTTAATTCCTGGGCTACAGGTGTACGAAGAAAGAATAAGGAGACTCTAAATCCAATTGAGCCTTATTGAGTACTCACACACTCCTCTCGTTACAGCTGCCTTTCCCATCGCCCGACGGATCGGACATCCCTACCAGAATCGCACGCCGCCGAAGAGGAAAAAGCCACGCACATCCTTCACGCGCATCCAGGTGGCCGAGTTGGAGAAGCGGTTCCACAAGCAGAAGTATCTGGCATCCGCGGAGCGGGCGGCGCTGGCCCGCGGACTGAAGATGACCGATGCCCAGGTGAAGACGTGGTTCCAGAACCGACGCACCAAGTGGAGGTGAGTTATCCCATTTCCCCTCTCCGCCCCTTTCCCCTTCAAAGGGCATTCCCGCTGGGCTAGAGGCAAAAATCAATACCCATCCCCATGCGCAGCTACCGTTTTCCGGGCTCGGAAGTGCTGACAGCTTGACACTTACCCTCTTTTCTGTTTTTTCGTGCCGTTTTAAACTACAATATGCACAAAGGCTTTTGTTAAAAAGAGCAAGTCCAGAAGATAGCCGACTTGGAAATGCCCTGGAAATGGTGGCTTAGGTTGTAGGACTAACCCTGGGATTTCTTGTAACTCTATCTTTCCGAAGCAATCTATTCAGTTATAAAAATAATCTTCAGTTCACTCTTACTAAAGCTAGAGTATTATTAACCTTCTCACCAGGCTAATGCCTAGTCCCGTATAACCCAACTAGACCATAGGGCATCAAAGCCCGACGCGCATAAACGGCGAGCAAATAGCTCATACAATATGCATGGGCACATTAAATGAACAGCACCCAGCCCCAAGGAAAAGGGGAGCATATTTACGAGGCTTGTGGAGGGATGGCTGCTTTTTGTAGCCACAAAGAGCGCTCTTGTTTAACAAGCTAATTGCCAAGTTTTTTATGCCAGTCGCAATGCCTGGCTAACTATATGGCTCAAAGTCGCATTGAGGTAGACTTACGAGTATGTCTAGCCGCGGCATCTAATATTTCCATTCAAATTCATATACATTTTGTGAATATAATAATTACTTGGGCAGTTTAGTCAATTAACATTTTTATACTTCAATAAAACGTTTGTACGTTCTCTTACCAGCGCACTCTTTAAAAATATGACAATTTACTATTTAATTATCTATTTCGAGTAGGCAAATTTCTTTGTATGGTATTAACCTTACTTTATAGTGGGTTTCTTTCAAATAATTGGGTGCACACAAGCTAGGTGTCAGATGGCGAAGGAATTTCTGATTTATGTGGCCCCTGCTAGAAAAACTCATGTACTCACATTCAACATGCAAATGACTATTTATTTGAAACCGAAATTAGTCAGACAAAAATGTGCCCAATTTGGCGGGGTATTGATGCGTGATATTGCGTGCGACTAATTGTTTTCTTTTTTATTACCGTCAACTAAAAGTATTTGAATATGAAATTTTTTGAGCGGATGAGTTCGGATAGTCTTGCACTCATATGCGATTAGGGGCCGTCATAAAGACGATGGCAAATGGCGGCTAAATGGCCGAAGTTTCCCACTTTCCCAGGAAAGGGAGCAGGAAAAGCGGGATGCGAGAAGGCGGGAAAGTAGGAAGGCGGGAAAGCGGGCGGGACGGCGCTTAAGTCGCGTTAATTGCCGCTTAGCAGGCGGCCTTTTCAGGCGTTTCAGTCGTTTTCAGACGTTTTTAGAGCCCTGTCCTCCTGGCTTATCAGCCATTTTGGGCCTATTCCAGCTCGTAAAAATTAATGATGTAAAACGCAATTTTGTTAACGGCAGCGACAGCGGCAACGGCCACGGCTCGTTTGCGGTTAAGTGAAATGGCAATGGCACATTATAGTTGCCATGATTACGAGGCACTACTCGTAAATATCCAGGGTATGTGTAATGTGCTCGCATAATTGCCTTAATGCACACTGCGCTGCATTTGCCAGTAATTTGAATAATTAGCCCTGTCCAACGTGGCGTATGTGCTATGTGCCATGTGCCATGTGCTATGTGCCGTGTGCCCATTAGACAACGAATAAAGATTGCGAAGTTGTTGTCTCTTGCCAAATTCCTAATAAATAGCAACTCGTTTGCGACAAGGTGAGTGCCTCATTACAAGTATTGTCTGTATATTGAGTGATTCGATACGATTCGATTCAACAAGAACAGCAACAACTTGCCATCAATTATTAATAAGAAATTGCGCGGCCAAATGAATGAACTCCTGTTGCCCGTCACTGTCTGACAATGTGTTTAGCAAGAAGGCAAGAAAAAAGACGAGAGGCAGTCTGCCAAAGCAGATTCAGACACAACGCAGATACAGATACAGATACGGATACGGATACCAAGCAGGGGAAAGAAAAAGTAAAGCACACTTCCGGGCGTTTTATCCATGTGGCTCCGAAACAAACACACTTTGGTCTGGGACCTTATCCCTCTTCACCGGGTCTATAACTCAATTAGTTGCACAGCCATAAATCAAGCTGCCGCTAAACCCTTTTTAATTACACGCTCGTTTATCATCCCAAAGCATTTTCATCCCACTCAAAAATATTCTTGGAAAATCTAAGCTCAGCTTAGCTGGTACTTCACAGTAATTGCCTGGCATGTGCGAAAGTTTTGCTGCTGAAAGCTGGCTAATTAAAAATTTACACACATGCCAGAAAGCAACTTTGACCGCAGAACAAAAATCAATTTGACTGAAAGCAAAGTTTTTGCGGACAGAGCCGAAAAATCAAATAAAATTAATTACAATGGCGAGATCCATTTGTAAATTAACTCGGAATCCTGTTTCGCCCGTCGGCACGTGTCCTGCGTAGAATCTTCAAGTTTGCGGTGGGCCATTCCCTCGGGATCTCGGCCTGGTTGCTTCTTGGACGTCTTGGGCAGCCAATTGATGGTCTGGCTAAATTGTTATGTCTTGGGGGATAATTACCACAGGACCTTTTTGGGACCGCTATCTCCCTCTCAACTTGCCGACGTCGTTCGCGTGCAATGTGTGAAATGATTTTAATTACCAAGACATGGCCGGAAAAGTCTTAAACAGCAGCTGCCTCCGTTGGCGACAATTGGGGCTTCAGAGCGGGGGAGCTCCGGAGATTTATGGGCCGAGCTTTAATAAACATTTTAGGCTAATGTCGGGCCATTACTTATCGCGGATGGCAACAGAAAGTTTCCACATCAACGCGATGGCGCCAAGAGACCAACATTTAACATTTGTAAAGCGTTTGTTACATTTCCCAGCTCCGTGCCCGAAGATAAATTACAATCGTGTCTCTGTCTCAACCCCAAGAGCGAATTAAGCCCGCACTCATACGAATCTCACAGAGGTGCTTTCGTTGGCCTGGCCTTTTTGGAGTTTTTAATCAATTTTCGTTGAATTTTTCATGCGGTAGCTGGTGAAAATGCTGCCCGATAAAGGCAGCTTGAAGGCGAAAAGGTGAACAAGTAAAAGCGAACTGCTTGCTGCCTAATAACTCACTTCCATCGCGAAAACGACAATTGAATTGTTGTGCCAACAATTGAATTGTTGGGGTGTAAGAAAAGTAGAGCGTTTCTGGTGCCAGTTTAAAAGAGATACCACTCCCGCATAAAGTTCTTTTGGAATTTCTAAAACTAAGATAATAACTGATGAACAAGTTTTTCTGGTCCCTGGTCCCCAAAACTAGGCACATTTCCACGCATTTGAGTGGAAGTGCTCCCTTGGCTGAACCACTAGTCAGCCATGAAGACACGAGCTAGTTATCCAATTTGTGGGCCGAAAGTTTGCACTAAACGCCCAGGCTAATGTATTTTTAATGAATCCCACTTGCGAGTTACGAAACCGTAGTTTGAACGATGACATTGCTGATGAAAGCCTGAAAACCGTAATGAAAGCATATTAAACAATAATTATGATATATGTCTGCCATGTGCTGCTAGCCTCTCCTAGTTGTGGTTATAATTCGAGCAACCCCTTCCCCCCTCCCCTCTTTAGACGAAACATAAGAACTTCATTAGCTCATGAAATATTCAAGATGGCGCAAAACAACCCCCAGTTCTGCGGGGGTGGATGTTCCTGTGGATGGAGCATCGGTGGTGGAGTGCTGGAGTTGTAGAGGCAGTGGTGCTGGTGGTGGTGGTGCAGGTCCATGGCCACAATTAGAGCAGCATGCTGCGCAAACGCGGGCCCGAGCCGCTGCATCTGCAGTGCAACTCAGTCCTGAATTATTTATCAGCTGGCAGGGCACAAGTTGGGGAGTGGGGCTAATCCCTTTAAGCTGGGAGCATTCAAAATGCAATTTACGCAGCTCCAACTCGGCACGAAATTAATTTTCCATTTTCCGCAGAAGCAAGCACAATCGATGGAGCAGTGTGCCTGTACAGCAGTCAGCAGTCAGCATATTTGATTTGATTAGTTTTAAATGGTCTTTATAGGCCGCCCACATAATGACTTGATGAGCCCCTGATTCGGCCCCAATTGGACAGGTGTGAGCCACTGAAATGGGCTTGCGGCAAATTGGTTTTCCATAATGAATATGTACATTAGGCGATACTATTTGCCAGATAAGGTTCAATGTGCACGGTCATCATGCATATCGATTGGGGCGTGACATAAGTCGCAGCTTTAAATTATGTTAAATAAATTAAGCCCTAAGCCCCTGTCCTATATTTCTCATAAACAATTGCCGGAACTTAAATGTAAATCAAAGAAAATAATTATGAGTGCTTCCCAATTTCGTCTATTTTTTATGTTTTACAACATCCGTTACAACTTAAATTTTCTTTCAAGAATTTAAGTTTCAGAAAAGTCATAAAATTTGACAAGCAAATATGAACATCACGGAACATTAGACAGCCACCACATTAGGCTTCAAGGAATAATTCAATAAAATATGAATTGTTTCTTGGTGTATTCACATTTTACACCAAACTCAATATCCGTAGCTCTACATCAATACCTTCCCTTTTCCCATTTCAGACGACAGACGGCCGAGGAGCGGGAGGCGGAGCGGCAGGCGGCGAACAGGCTAATGCTGTCCCTCCAGGCGGAGGCCATCAGCAAGGGCTTCGCGCCTCCTTCGGCGCCTCTGGGCTCCCAGGGGGGCGTGAACGGGGCGCCCCTGGCTGCTCTGCACGGACTACAGCCGTGGGCAGAGGCGTCGCATGCGGCGGGCTGCTAATCGCATCGCCATCGGTGGACGAAGTTTGGCGGGAGCTGGTTTATTTGTGATACACTTCGCTTTGTACATACATACATAGTTCGGATGAACGGACAGTTGGCACTGTACATAGGAGAGGGGCGGCGCCTCGAGGCCCCACTGTAAATACCTAGCTTTACTCTGTAGTGACGCTTACCTAATGGATTCTAAAATGACGAGGATTTGCGATGGTGGCCTGGACCTGCGCTTTAAGTTTGTGTAGAATCTCGAATTTTCGTTTTGCGTTTCGTAGTGGTGCATTTAGGATCTTAGTTATTGTTCGACAGTTCAGCAGAAGCAAACCGCATCTCAAAACGTCGCAGTGAGCTTGGAAGCCACGCCTAGTAATAGCATATTTAATATACAAAATTATATACAGATTGTAATTGTAATGTATTGTAATTGTAACATCTGTCTCTAGGCTTAAGCGAATGGCATTACCTAGTATTATAAATTATGAACCCTAAATACATGTACGATTATTGAAAAGTAGACAGGATGAGCAATGAAAATAAACACATTATTGAATCAAACAACGGAGCTTTTTCTTATTGTATAACCATATCAAAAAAAGTTGTACAAGATTCAACATAAATACAAATTCGCAATTTTGAATACGTCGTAAAACAGGATCCTTCGTTTCTGGACAATAGGTTTCTTTTGATTGTTTTGTTGTCTCACCACATAAAATTCAGCTTGTTTGTTTGGAAACCAAATAAGTAGCAATTGATATTAACCTCCACCAAAACAAACAGAATCAGAAGTCAGGGGATGGTTTCTTCAGTTCGGCAGTTAATCGGCACTGTTCCAACCCTTAACTAGTACAAACAATCCATTGAAGATGATTTATAGACGCTTATTGACAGGACTTGGTGTTTCGATCCATAGACCACTTTTGATAGGAACCTGCCTTAACCGGATACCTTTCGACGTGCTAATGACTGGGATGCCCATAAAAAAAATCAGCCATATGCTCGGCCTGAAAAACCAACAACAATTAGCGGCGAATATGCCAAGCCCATTCATTATAAGAATATTACGTGTTTTTGCGCTGAAAGCAAAACAAACAGGCGCCGCCGGACAGGTAGCCCTATACTTAGAGCCATCTTCTCCAGCCCTAGAGTCCTCCGCCTCCAAAGTGTTGCCGCTGTCACATTAGCGCTGAGCTCGGTCCAAATCGGACCTCGACTCCTACAAGTTGGCCGGTGGTCGTTGGCCGCCTGTGCGGAAGTAAACGATTTTAGGGTCCCGGGAGTTGAAAGACGGCGCCCCAAACTCACAAAGTTGCAGACGACGGCCGATCAAATGCTGTTTATTGGGGCTTCAGCAGAGACACCTTTTTAATTTGGCATTTGCCGCTGCCGGGCTTGTGGATGGGAATGCACTGCAAAAAGCAAAAATGGGTGCCTTAATCTACATCATTTAATATAAATTTGTTTATCGTTTAACGTATATATCCATACAACAATATATGGATATTTTATTTATCGATATATATGGATATTTATTACGGAAATTTAATCAGCACTCTAGGTATTTATGAACTTTTGTTTTAAGCAGATATATAAAAATATAAATATAGAAAATAAACCTATTACGCTTTCCAGACTTTCTAAGTACCAATTAATACGTTTTAGCAATATATTTAGTAATATACAACAATATATGGATATTTTATTTATGGATATATATGGATATTTATTACGAAAATTTAATCAGCACTCTAGGTATTTATGAACTTTTGTTTTAAATATAGAAAATAAACCTATTACGCTTTCCAAACTTTCTAAGTACCAATTAATAGGTTTTAGCAATATATTTATTTTCTTTGAGTGCAAGCTCTCGATATGATGCACAAACAGGGCTACTTGGAAATCCGCATAAATTGCGTTTAATTGGACAATCTTTGCTTTATTTTCTTGTGGCCGGCGGCCAGCGGCCAGCGAAGAAATCAAATTTTGTATGTAATGAGGATGGCATTGGCATCCCGATTCGTTTGAATCCTCGGTCCAATCGAGTGTGTGGCATTGCATGTGGGTTGCCCCTAATTGGCTACCGTTGATGCTGCTGCTGTTTCTGCTGCCCCGGGATCCCGATTTGGGCTTTCAAGTCCCAGGTTTGATTGATTATTGAGCAAACTTGCGGACAGGCCGAACTCCAATCTATTTGTGTCCACTTAGTGTAATACAACATGAAGCGACTTGGACGCCGAGCGGAAGTGGGTCGAGTCCTCGATAACAGGATAACCATCATAACGACTGGACAGTGGTCGGAGTGCTCCAAAGTTGCTGGCCTTGCGAACGGAAATCCCCCGAAAAGGAAAAGCCAAATTGGAAGTGACCAGGGGGCCGATGGGCGTGTGTCAGTCAAAAAAGTGGATGCGAGTATGAAAAATACAAACGAACAGCCCGAACAGAATGCGGTTGGTCAACAAGACAGGATACGGAAACAGATACAGATACAGACGTAGATACAGATATGTACTACGGATCCGGATCGCCGGAGCCAGGACTCTTCGCACGTCCAGCTGCCCATGTACGTGTCAATTTGGATTATGGCAAGATTGAAAAGGATTTAAGCTCACGGATGGCGGTCGCTTGGTGGCAGACATTATGGATCTGGATCTAGGTCCGGATCTGTATCTGTATCTGTAACTGTATCTGGAGCATAGCCAGCCAGAGCCACAAAGCTGAGCACATTTTCAAATTAGTTTTTCATCATTTTAGCTAAGGCCACAAAAGAGTTGACAACAAGAGGAGTTGGACAGTTTGCAGTCTGTCACTCAGCCTGCTGGGTTTCCACTCAGCCGCTCCGCGGATGCACTGCTTACTGGGGTCTGTGACAGCGACTGATTATCGGGCATCGGGGGACATTTAAATTAAATATGAGTTCCTATCGCTGCGCGCTGCACGGTGCACGCAGGTAAGTAGAGGTGAGTGTGTACATATGGCTGCTACGGGGGCTATCTAATTATGGCGACCCCCTGTCGGAACGGGCCAGCTAGTCGTAAAAACGTCATAAAGAAAACCATTTCACCTAACGTACGAGCTGCGAGCTTGTTTCGCTTGTATCGCTTGTTTCGCCGCAATATGAGTGCGGTTGTAAAAACGAAACAGGGCCGCCATTGTTCTGGTCTTCTGGCAAACAAAAGCGGTCGCGGCCAACTGTCATTAGCCGTCTCCCTTCCTCCGCATGGACGTCGTTAAAAACGGGGCACCAAATGGGCTTAAAAATGAAGTAAATGGAGTGCGCTAATCACCCCCTCCTCCCCGCTTCATACACTTCATACACTAACCCCTGTGTGGTGTATGTGTGTAGGTATATGTATATCGGACCCACAACTAACAGCACTCTAATGGCCGCCCCGCTCATTTGTGCTGAAAACTAATGATTAAACTTGTCATTAGACTGTCCGCTATTTGTTAGCTTTAGTTTTTGTTCTCGGGGGAGTCCCGATTTAGATGCTATCTCGCTTTAGTGCGCATTTTGGGAAATAGATTTCTTTAAAAGGCTTTTTGAGTCAAACAAAGCAGATATCTGCAATTATTATGGGTCCACGTCTAATAAACAAGCAACTTCTGTTAGCAGTCGTGAAAAAAAGGACCTTACCCTTATCAAAGGACACATTAGCGCGGTGTGACACTGGAAAAGGGGCGAAAAGTAGCAAAGATTTACACAGTTTCACAATCAAGAAAGATTTGAAAAGAGCACAAATGTTGTTGGTACGAAAAAGCTAAAATAATTTACGTATTATTAGCAACAAGACTTACTTTTTGATTGTGACTTTAGCCTCATTAAAAACTTGGCACACGTTTTAGTATGATAGCTCTACATTATTAACCATGTGAGATAATAAGCTGCAAACGGCTTGAGGTCAACTTTAACTGTGAATCTTGAAACCAGTCAAACTCAATGCGATGACAATAAGAGATCATCCGCACTTCAAGTTTTCAATAAACAGCCCTGCCCACGTGCGAGGAGTGGCAAGTCATGTAACTGATTTTCCCATGCAATTTGACATGAAAATTTAATCGAGTTTGTTTCCAATTGAGTGCAAAATCACATCACCAGCTGATAAAAACTGTGTAAAATTGTGTGCCAGGACCGAGCTCTCCACTCAATGGTCAGTATTGAACTCTAAATTGGTTTCGGGGTGGTTCGATCTTTTTTACAGCACTCCGCAGCCCAACCCACAAGTGTCAACAGGATGGTCGACCTTCCACGTGCGAATGGCTGTGATAGAATTATTCTGGTATTTATTGCCGAACACACAAATTTATAACCGACCAACCAATGAAACGCCATAAAAAACCCCCACTGACTTTGACGTGCTGCCAGAGCTGGAGTCTGCCCGAAAACATTTCAATTTTATAGCCACGCTCCGTCCAAAAAGGCTAATAAAATATTGAAAAGTCTGGAAAATTTATGTTGAATTCCATTAGAGTTATGGCGTGAAAACTGCCCTGCTTGTCGTTCGTTGCTGGCCGGAAATCAATGGCGAACATTAATTACGGGCTCGCAGGAAGTGTCAGTTCGCTTGTTGGCAGGACACGGATGTTCAGAAAAAGTCAATCAAGACGGCTCAAAATATTCCGCATCCTGGTCTCCAGTGTCCGTTTAAAAGGTCGCCATCTCAGGTATTTAAATTGCCGAGGCTCGGCTCTTCCATAACTTGACTCTCATTTCATTTACTGTCCGACTTTCCTTAGATACCTCCTTGTTTTGGGCCCAGTTCCAAGTTCCCTGTTGTCCATTTCACGGACGAGGCATTTGCATCTTTTATTTGCCGCACAACAGGATCCGACCTTTTTTCTTGGATTCATTCTGTTTGGACTCGCACTCGGACCTCCTGTAAGTGGTCTTCGGGGGAAGTTTTGATTTCTGCGTAATTTTTCTTTCGCCTGTCCGGAGCCAGTCAAAACTCGTAGCTGCCACGTGAATAATTCAAAGAAAGCTGGACAGGATTTGGGCAATCAACTCGGCAGACTGACTGCTGCTCCTCAAATTTTCACGCATTTGTGGGCCGAATTCGCTGGCAAATTGAAACAAAGAGAAAAAGAAGCTACCGGACAAATTTCTCCCAAATGCATATTAAAATGTCTAACCCGGGTACGCCGGGTATAACCACTGATTTCTCAGGCCAAATAAATGTTGGGCCGTAAAAGTAAACGACAAACGAATGGGGAGGCAATAAAAGAGCTGCTATGAAAAGGCAAGGGCGTTTTTGTGGGCGGAGGGGTGGCAGGTTCTCGTCGTTGACTAATGTTAAGCGCGCACAACTTGTCCTTGTTGTTGATGTTGTTGATGTTGTTTATGAGCGGGCTGGCTGGCTGACTGGCTTTTCGGTCTATCCTTATTCAAATCCCTGCGGCCTGGGGAGATCCGATCCCCGGATGAGCCCGCCAGAAAATGACGCGCGTGCCTTCGAGTCACGCGTTTGGCAACATTTCAAATTGATGAAGTCGTGTTCGGAACATGAACATCTACATCCATTCACATCCACATCCACCACCCCACTCTCGGCCCTTGGTGTCAATTGTATAATTGCCAAATGTTGTTTTCAAATATTTAATTGAAAGGGTGTTTTGTCGTTGCTGGCGATGTTGGCGATGCTGCGATTGCCGACTCTCCGTTTCGTGGTTACACGCGTATCCTGTTACAAATCCTGCGTCGATGTTGTTTTGCCTGCTGTTTAATATAATTGTTATCCGCTTGTATCGGCGTTGAGTTGAGTTTGACCGGCCAAAGGGGGTTGGGAATGTAGTTTGGTTCAGTCAAGTGTCGAGACTTTCTCAGGAGATAACACTTGATCCCCAGTAGTGATCGCTGGTAGCAGATGCTACTCACATAAACGCGAAGTTTGATACAAATTCATGGGAAAAAGATTAACAGGAGTGTTTTATCCTTAGGGTAGGAATATAGAAAAATTTCGCTTAAAATATTTAACTTAAGTTTCTGGCTTGTAACAAAATTCATAGAGTTGGTTCGTTTTGCGAAAACGAGTCTTCCCTCCTAGTTATAAAATTCACTTCAACATCTAGCCAGCTCATTCATATCCCTTGCATGAGAAATTACGTAAATTTAAAAGCCTACTCCTTTCGGAAATTTACTATTTATAAGCTACTAAAGGCTGTTAACAGTACTTATTGTTCAAAGATAATCAAAAAAGGGATGCGGACATCAGCGCACTTCTTACTTATCTGTAACTTTGGGCTAAGATTCAAAGTAAGTTGCTGTATCTAAATTAGTATTCAACCAGGCTACTTTAAATAAGTATTTTTAACCAGAGCTAATTATAACTCGACTTAATGAGCAATAATGAACAAGAGGCAATTGCAAAGGTCCCCATGCTGCGCACAAATGTCTCTTCAAATGTCCTGGTGTCCTTTCCACTGTCAAATCGCAGTCGCAAGAAAGTGGGAAACGCGTTGAAGGCAGCTATCAATACAGTTTACGCAGTCCTGGGAGATAGGGAGCCAGGTAGGATGTCGATGACACCTACACTCGATGGCACTCAACGACCCGACGGACGGGCAACTGGAGATCCGCAACTGACAGTGGCCTGGGAAAAGTCGGAATCGGCGGTCGACCGGCAATTCGAATTGCATTTTAATGCAATTACAAGGACGTCAGTCAGTGCGCTTCCACCCCGAACCGCCCACTCTACCCACTCCGCACAACCCGCCCAATCCACCACACTTTACACCCCGAAGGCCCACTTGACAGTGACAATTAACAGAGCCAGAGTGCAGCCGTTCTGCTGAAATATGTCCTGCGTCCTTAAATTCACTTCTATTTGTGTGCAGTGGCAGAGGGCAGAAGAGGACAGAGGCAGTCATTGCCGCTGTCGCAGATTAAAAGATATAAATTCATATTCCCCAAGCACCAGGCAAAAGGACCTCGAGCGCGTGTCCTGGTCCCTGCCTACCTCCCTCCCTCCCCTCCCCGAGGATCGATTAGCTCGTTTGCAATTCAATTTGAAGCACAGCACTTCCCGTGTTTCTGCGTGACTGTGTCATATATCTTTTTTATGAATGGATTCCGTGAATGATGAGCCGGCTTAGCCGGATGGCAGGGCGTTTGATTTGCCTGATCCGCCAGTTGCGACTGTCCGTTTCCGTGTCAGACTGCCGTGTTCCGGGTGGCAGGTGCATCCAGCCACCAACACTCGGCATTCAACGTCCAACTAGCAACTATCGCCGTGCCACTTACGGTAATTAACTGCGAGATGCTGAGCGCCGTTCGTCAGCTCCTCAGCATCCTCAGTCGTAACCTCATCGGCGTGTCCTGTGCCTTCATCCCCGTCGGAACGAAGCCAGCTCAAAGGACCAGGAGTGGCATAAAAACGTGCCTACATTGTTTTCTCATCAAGGCGCGCATGACAAATGTTTCATAAATGCGCAACGCTGGCCCCGTCCCCATAGTAATTTGATTGGGCCATTTACAAGATGAGCACCCGGATCTGCATGTTGCTCAAATTGATTTGTGCTCTTTCAATGTCCTGCGCTTTATTAAAACATTTGTTTTTCCAGAAAACAGCTCGCGGCGGGGAAGGGGAAAGAAATATGGTTTTTGCAGCACATCTTGAAACAAGACTTTTCCAAATCGATTTTTCACTCCCAATCCCCAAACTGGGGACTTCAACCCGTTTTAACGGCTGCCATAATCGCACCCAGCCGCAGACTGACGGGAAAGCATTGATTGATGATAATGACCCAAATTCGTAAATAAACGATAGCATCGTTATTATAGCTAGTGACTTGGAGCCATTTTTTCGAATCTTTAGGGTCGCCCACAGCTCTACGACAGTAAATACATATATAATTAAAAGTATACTAGAACGATTGGAATGTACATATGTATTTAGTATGTGTATGTAAAGTTAGAAAAATACGATTATATGATATTTACATTAAAAACATTCTCGCACATGTTACAGGTCAATTTATATGTGTACTTTCTCGGAATCAGCTGGGCTATTTCCGCCATAGTTCCTAAACCATATAGCAGAAGTCATGTCAGCGCATAGTGAATAAATATAATTAGTTATTTTTATGCTCGCAATATAAAATAATATATATTTTATATAGATTATATAGATAGACTATAGTACTATAGTACAAAAGGAATCACCTTGGCTCCAATTTTTAATTATTCTTTATATTTTTTTTAAATGTAAATCTGTTAGATCTGTTAAAAAAGAGAATTTTTTGTTAATGCTTTTTGAATACAAATGAAATTTGCCTGTATGATAATGGTTATTTATTGTATTCGTCTAAAATAATATTGCCTCCGTTTTCAAAAAATATAGGATTTAAATAAAGTAGTTTAAAGTGGTTTGTAGACTACAGAAAGAGCTTCTCCTTCTAGTTTGACCACTATCCTCTGAAAGCTTAAAAAAGTTTATTTAAATATTATCTTGAGTCTTATTTTCTTAATCTTATTTTCCTATAAGTTATTAACTATAAAGGGATTTATTTGTATAAAGAGTATCAAATATTTTCATCTCTTAAAAAACTAATAAACAATAGCAAAACGCTATAGTCGAATTCTCCGACTATTAGACACCCGTTACACAGCTTGTGGAAGAGCAAACGAGAAACATTATAATTTGTCTGGCATATTGATAGAAAATATATACATATACATATATATATACATATGTACATAAGGAAACAAGCTTGCACTGCGTCAACATCTCTGCAGAGCTGATCCTTACTTTCTAGCTTTTATAGTTCCTGAGATCTATTGACGGGCACACGGACGAATAGTAGGACATGGTCAGAACAACTCGGCTAGTGATCCTAATTGAGAACACCTTACTTGAACCTGTTACATACTGTTCAAAGAATCATGTATACCCTTTTACTGTACGAGTAACGGGTAAAAATATACAGAGTGGCGCCATCGGAAAATAAAGTTGGCCGCTTAAAGAAAATTAGTTCGGTAATAGACCGTAAAGATGGAGCCACTATACATGAATTGCCCAGGCAGTTTTGGTTTGTGTAGAAATTGGATGGCAACTCCCAAATTTGTAGAGTTCAAAATGGCAGCGCTGCGGAAATACAGAAAAATACCGGCGATTGCGCAGAAACGTTATTTTTAAATTGTGAAATGGAAAATATTTCTTTTATGAAAAGTTAATACTTTATAATGTAAATAGGTGGCAAAACAAGTTAAAGACTATCTCAGTTCATAAAATTTTGGCCTGAGATCTACTGCGTTTTATTCTATTATTGAATAAAAGTTTGGTCTATAAGTATATGTATTCCAGATCAAGATCTCTAAAAGTCTATAGAGCTTCAGGAGCTAATAAGTTTATATACGTTCAGAAAGTTTGTTTTAATGGTAGTAGTATCAAAAACTGATAAATAAATAAAAGAATTCCTTTTTTAACAGTATTTTTTATTACTAAAATACATATAACTCTTATCCGTTTCGAGAAATTTTAAGTGAAAGTAATCGATGCTTGCCGGAAATTATCGTCGCAGCCGTTATCGATAGTATCAAATGGCCTTTTGTTCCATCCACAGTCTGGTCACACCGGTCATGTCACAAATTTCGTAAACAAAAGAGTCGCGAAATTGCTCGTAATAGTTTTCTCTGACTTAGTCTGCTAGTTGGGTAATGTCGCAAATAGAGTAGAAAAGCCAGCCATGGAGGTATTCCAGACCGACTCGCACTATATCTTCGTGAAGCGGGACAAGAGTTTGTGGTGGCACCGAAGGACGTCAGAGTTCTCGATAAAAGCAGGTATATTACAGGTCTCGAAACTGTCGAATCGAATGAGTCGTGCGGTATTTTTGTGGGTCGCGCAGTGTTCATTGTTTGTTTAATAATCGGAGGTCAATATTGTTACAAAGTTCATTCAGACAAGTGATGTATCATATGCTAAAAATGCGCAATTGCGACTTCCTGAAAAAGTGTCGTTTGGGTTCAGTGTGTATGTGTCACAACACTCTGCGACGATTTTAGATATTTCAAGGGCGCAAGCCTTAAAAGATTTTTGAGTCGTGAATAATCCCGGAATGCGGTTTTCTCCAGAACCCCATCTTATCAAAATACTAGTTCAGTTCAGTCTCCAAGTGCGCAATGATTTACCAGGACCTGGGTGACAGTTTAATAATTTAGGAGCTTAAAAGATTCATTGCATGCCATTCCATCAACTAGAACTATGTATATGTAAACTTCGTTTCGTATACAGCCGAGTTGTCATCCTGCTGTTCGTATCATTAAGTCAAATAAATTACAATCAACAGTCGACAATGCGTCTGCAACCGCTAATGGCGTGTTCATTGCGCAGCAATTACATTTGGATCAATTTGGCGACACGCAACCCGCCTGTAAACGGAATTGGACTGTATCCCGTCTCCTCCGATTCCAAGTCCTTGGGGATGGCCACTTTTTGTTTAACATGACTCATCCGCCCTGTGACCCCTGACCCATACGCAGCCCATAAATCTTTGCCCAGGTCACCGCAGATGCTTCGCCCGTCAAATTTCATTGTTTGCTAAAAACCGGGTGCCCCACGATGAAAAGTGGCTTGCCACCCATATCAACTTGATCTAATTTATAAGGGCCACATTTTCATATCGATGTTTATGGCCAGCAGTAGAAGGCCTAAGCTAAGGATTCCAGACAGTATCCGGTGTTATCTCGTTTGGGAACAACCAGACAAACTTGGCTGGTAGATAAGATTAGAACAGGTCGCTTTAATGTGCTTGTACAACTTTTAAACGTGCCACATTGAAAAGAATCCCAAGGATGCACGTAGCCGGCACGCAAAGTGATATTGCACATTGCTGCTTTTAGCTGCAGTGGTGGGCAATGTGGGTGGCTTTCAGATTCGCTGCACAGTAATGAGCGGTTGTAAACCCAAAGGGGAAATCATTCCACACGCAACGCCCCAGATGCAAATATGTGACCTGAAATTACAGGCTTTGTCACTTAAGGGCAGTCCTCATTAGTCGGCGGTCATTATTCGTCCTCGCCTATCAAGCAATGTTCTAGTTATTTGGACTAGCTTTACCAGTTGTTTATTCTGAAAGATTGTTTCATTCTGGGGGCGTACGCTAATCAAATCCCAATAAAGCCCAACGAGCACGAACATGGTCATTAGGGAGAAGACATACCTACAAATCATTCATTAACTTGTCGGACAATTTATTCCGACTTTTCTGTATTCGAACTTAAGAGACTGAGTACGATTTCGATCACTACCTTCTCATCAATATCAATAACACATGTTCCTATTTAAAAATGTCTTACTTAAGTACTCTATAATCCCAATTTAAAAAGTTAAAAATTGAATTCTAGTCGAATAGCATCATTCTATAGTTCCAGTAATAAAAGGTTTAATTTTATTGCTAATGAATTAACCTGTTTACGTTCTACTTCCAGGATGGGATCTCAGTTCTGTGGACGACATAGAGTGCATTGGAGTGACACATGGAATTGTGGGTGTGATCTCACTGCCCAACGTCTATGAACCCCATTTAATAGTGGTAAAGGAGGCAACCGCAGTGGGTGTTCTTTATCCACCACACTTGGTGTATAAGATCAAGTCCATATGCATACTGAGTGCCGACGAGCCGGACACCGATTTGCCCAATTGCAGCAAGCATACCAAGTAAGTTTATACAATAGCTTACGTGTGTTCCCTAGTAATTCATTTATGTTTCTAACTAGGAGCAACCAGTCCACACCCACGCACAGCGTCTCCACCTCCAACAACAACAATGCCAGCGTTCCATCGAGCGCCGGAGGCTCCTCAAAGAGCACCAAACTGTTCGAGGGGATGAACAAGACGTGGGGCGCCGTAAAAAGCGCGGGAAACACAATTAAGAATACGACCCAGCAAGCTGCGAACTTGGCCACCAAGCAGGTTAAGTCATCAGTGGGCATTCGGGAGCCCAGGCATATTGAACGGCGCATAACGGAGGAATTACACAAGATATTCGACGAGACGGACAGCTTTTATTTTAGCTTCGACTGCGATATTACAAACAATCTGCAGCGCCATGAGGCCAAATCGGAGGAGAGTCAGTCGCAGCCGGATGAGAGATTCTTTTGGAACATGCATATGATACGGGATTTGCTTAACTTGAATGTGTGTGTTCCGGAAGTTTTCGTCACTGTTTTACAATACTAAGTCGTTTTTATCGCAGGACAAAACATGGATACTGCCCATCATTCAGGGATTTATGCAAGTTGAAAATTGTGTTATAGGCAACGAGTGCTTCACCTTGGCCTTAGTTTCGCGGAGATCACGTCATCGTGCGGGAACACGGTATTATACTTTTACTTACTCGTTTCCGTCGTTGTAATAAATATTATTCATTCAGCTATAAGCGACGGGGAGTAGACGAAAAGGGAAACTGCGCCAATTATGTAGAGACGGAACAAATACTCTCATTCCGCCATCACCAGCTTTCCTTCACCCAAGTGCGTGGATCCGTGCCTATCTACTGGAGCCAGCCCGGTTACAAGTACCGCCCACCGCCACGCCTCGATCGTGGGGTTGCAGAGACCCAACAGGCCTTTGAACTGCACTTTACCAAGGAAATGGAGAACTATGGACGGGTGTGCATCGTCAATTTGGTCGAGCAGAGCGGAAAGGAGAAGACCATTGGAGATGCTTTTGCAGATCACGTGATCAAATACAACAACGATCGATTGATATATGTGACCTTTGACTTTCACGATTACTGGTAATTTGCAAATAGTTAAATTTCATCTGATCATCTAATGAAAAATACTTGTAAATCTACCTGTTCAGCCGCGGCATGCGCTTCGAGAATGTGTCGGCTCTAATAGACGCAGTGGGTCCTGAGGCAGGTGCAATGGGTTTCCACTGGCGCGATCAACGTGGAATGATATGTAACCAGAAATCCGTGTTTAGGGTAAATTGCATGGACTGCCTAGATAGAACGAACGTGGTGCAAACGGCTATTGGAAAGGCTGTGCTCGAATCTCAGCTAGTAAAACTAGGCCTCTCTCCGCCATACACTCCCATTCCGGAACAACTGAAATCTCCATTTATGGTGCTATGGGCAAACAACGGTGACATAATCAGTAGGCAGTATGCTGGCACCAATGCCTTAAAGGTAAGTAGATAAACAACAAATTAATCGAATTGTCCACTAAATTTAAATTGGTTTGATTTAATTCAGGGAGACTATACTCGCACCGGTGAACGCAAAATCAGCGGTATGATGAAAGACGGCATGAACTCCGCCAATCGGTTCGTATACAAATTCTATGTACCCAACATTATTGTATTTGTTGCTGCCTTTCATTTGTTCCATTTTCTTTATCTTCATTAATCCCCTTGTCAATAATAATTTCCTTTTTGTTATTAAAATTATAATAGACTCTCGGTCATTCTGCTAATTACTGGTAATTGGGCGTCCAATCAATCAAAACTTCAAGTTCAATAGCCATGTCATGCGTTTATATTTTTAAAGCCGTTTTTAAATAGTCCTCATATGCTTTACTAACGCTGCATGCCTGTTTCTGCATACTCAAACAAATCTAATGAGAACAAGTTTACATGTTCGTCTAGAATTCAAACCCAAAGTTAAGCAAAGGGTTATCTTTCTAACACCATAATACTATTCCAATGCACTGACCCGTAGCTAATGCCGTGCCCAACTTCTTCGTAGCTTTTTCATACAAAACTTTGCGGACTCGTTTCGCCAATGCATCATCGATCTGATGCAGGGCCAGTTGTTGCGGGCAGAAGACTTGCAGGAGGACGAGGTCCTAGACACCATTCTTCAGATCCTTACTCCTGAAACACGGCCTCCGCTTCGGGGCTATTATAAGCCCGGTGTGCTGGGTCCCGAGCTACAACTCCTCGAATCCATCGTTACGACCAGGTGCGCAGCTCGCAGACGATGCCAAGCTGAAGTAGATGGCCATGAAATCGAGTCCTGACAGTCAGTTTATGTTTCTTCAATTGTTTATATCCTATGATTATTTTATCACAAAAGGTACTATTCTCACATTATTCTTATCCTTTCCTATCATTTGCACATCCGCTTATTTTTTAACCGGTGATAAATTTAGTTTTATTTAATAAGTTTTGTGGAACTTTCAGTTATTACTTGGCGCGTTTTAAGGACTCGTATCGACAGGCCACCATAGATTTGATGCTAGGCAACCAGGTCTCCTCGGAATCACTCAGTGCTTTGGGCGGACAAGCCGGCCCAGATGAAAATGATGGAACAGAAAACGCCGAGCAAGCCAAGTTGCTAGTGGAAGATTGTCGACGCCTGTTGCTGGGAACTGCTCAGTATCCCGTTGGAGCTTGGGGTCTAATAGATGCTGACCCAAGGTTAGTTAGGACAACATACATCGCATTTCTTTAATATTTATAAACATGCAAATTTTATTCGGCAGCTCCGGCGATATCAACGAAACGGAGGTAGATACCATATTGCTGCTCACAGACGATTGCTATATTGTAGCCGAATACGACTCGCATCTGGACAAGATTGTGCGCTTCGAGAAGGTGCAACTGACGCAGGTGCGTCTCATTGAGTTGGGAATGCATCAGCAGACGAAAATTTTTCAGGGATCCGCTCCCACGCATCTTTGCCTGCGTCTCAACTACAGCGTAGACGAGCAAGAAGGCTACTTCCACATGTTTCGCTCGGCCAATCTAAGATTTTTTAACAACATGACCTACGTGATTAAGACGCAGGAGGAGCTAGCCGAGTCTATGACTTCCATTGTCGAGATGTTTCGCATTGCCCTGGATAACGCAGGAAATACAGAAGTCCGCTACATCACGGGTGGTGTGTTGCAGCGAAGAAAGAGCAAGTTACCCACTCTGGATGTTCCAAGAGGCATGCCGCGCAACCTTTCCGAGTCTCAGCTGGTACAGTTCAGCTCCAAGGCACTTTCAAATGTAGCGGGACAGTTCTCGAAATTGGGACAGACCTTCAAAAAGCCTCAAGCTCATTCCAGTAGCTTGGCAACTACTATGAATTCTCAAGGAATACGTCAGAGAGATATCGAAATAGAATCTGGCCAAGAAGCGGAAAAGGCAGTTTTCGCCCTGGGTCGCAAACAGCGAAATTCCAACAGCGCCAGCAGCACCGATACCGATGAGCACGATAACAGTTTGTACGAGCCCGAGGTGGACTCGGATGTGGAGATAGCCATGGACAAGTCCAACTACAACGAGAACGCCTTTCTGCCCTCGGTTGGTATTGTAATGGGTAATCAGAAAGAGGGCTCGCCTAGCTCCTCCGATGAAATTCGACAATTGGAGCAGAAGGATAGCATGTCCAAAACCACAGAGGATGTGCTAACCATTTCCATTACCTCCGTGACGGACCACGTTGGTTTGCCCACAGGCCTTCTGGAAAATGCTCCGCCCATTCGACCGATTACACCGAATCCGTTGATCTGTGTTGAAGCTCAAGAAGCATACGAGGACGGGGAAGAGGGGGTGAAGCCTGTGTCAAGGTCTGTATTCTACGATTGATCTTTGGTTGTAGAGAACATTTCGTTTAGAACTTTGTGTTTTGTCTTATGTTGTTAAGTAGCCGAACTATTTATAGTAGATATTGTAAATGTGTTTTTGTAAACTTTTGGTCAGTTTTATTCGTTCAAGCTCAAAGTATTACTATCCTTCTATACGTTCAATGTTTTTAATCTTTACAATAAATACCTAAGACTAGCATGTATTATTGTACAAAAAAGAAATATCAGTGCCTGCTCCATACCACATACACTCAGCCTGTTTCTGGCCAGAAATCGCTGAAAATAAATATATTTAGTTAAAGCTAAGCCGTGTTTGTACTGTAACGCGTTTTCAGTACGTCGGCCAGAGATCTAAGCCTTCCTGGTTTGCCCACACACCCAGAAGCCAATAAGCTGAAGCAGCTTACCAGTCCGCTCTCAAAGCTAGCCAAGAACAT
Source organism: Drosophila yakuba (assembly GCF_016746365.2). Classification (NCBI taxonomy): domain Eukaryota; kingdom Metazoa; phylum Arthropoda; class Insecta; order Diptera; family Drosophilidae; genus Drosophila; species Drosophila yakuba. Next base: position 8,049,432 of record NC_052530.2, read on the forward strand.
TGGCTTGAACTTGGATCCCCGAAAGATAGTCACCAAGGTATAATACTTTGATTATTTTTATATATTTATTAAAGCATCCCGGATTTTGCAGACCGGAGTCCTCTCACCTACCAGCCTCTCAGCCGAGAATTCTCCACCAGAGCGCGGCCCAAGCTCACGGGATCACTTGCTGGAGCTATGGGAAGTCGAGAAGTGCAAAACCAAGTTAATAGCCCTGTAAGAAGGCCAATAGGCGAGCAATAACGGAAGCTGCACACTTTTGAATAAATGCGTGCAAGTGATATATTTATTTTCGAAATAGAATGCCACAAACGAAAGTTGTTCTATTTGTTGTTCGAGGCACTTCCATTGATGTCATATTAGGCATAAAGCAAAGATTAAATTGTAACGTTTTTGTGGTTCTAATAATATAGATGATATACACCGTATTTGTGATTGTTATAGCACCACGATGTAGTGAGTTATACATTTTTGAGCAATCTAAAAAAAGTTTGGGTGTATTGTAATGGACAACAAGGATAAACAGCATATTTAAAGAGGAGATGGGCAAAGTGACCGTTTGAAGAGATATAATTTATTGAATATTAACAATATTTTAAACAATGAGATTCTATTTTATTTAAATAATATTTTTGATTATACAAATTATGTTATTTATTATGATCATGAATGGTTGATTGGTTTTAATTTTACTTACCAATGGGTAAGACTTTAAAGCCATTTTTGGTGAGTGATGGTATTTCATTAATAGAACTGCAACCTATTGTCCTATAATATGCTTGCACTGCTTTTAGCATTCAGCTTTAACCGACAGTTTAGTTTTAGGGTTAGTACAACTTCAGCAGTTGGCTTATGAAACAGTTATACGTATGCTGGTAAACATAAAACACAAAACCACGAGAAGACAAAACAGAAGACTTGGCGGCTGTCAACTTTTTTACACGCTACACTTATAGGAAAACAACACATTTTGTGGCTAAAAAACCAAAACATCATATTAAACTAGGCAATTGTATGTGAGCAAAGTCAACGAATATTGGAAGAACTATATATATATATATATATATATATAGGTACTCATAACGTTTTGGTTGGGATACGTTCGATATTAGTCTCTGTAGTGTATATGTATGTAAATAAAGGAATACTTTATGTAAACGTAATACAAGTGTTACTATGCGCCACCGAAAATGTAAAATACATACGTGTTTCAATGCTTAAAATGCGATTTTGTGGGCTAACAACAAACCAATGGAAACCATGGTTAATGGGAATCGCATTGGTCTCGCCATCCTATCAAAAACGCAGCACGTCAGTGTCAAGTGGTGTCCCGTTGCTAGATGTGGCTTGTGGCTTGTTTACATAAGCGATAAACAAGGAAGCAAAAAATGGCAGCCGGGCACCAACCCCCCTGCCAAGTGGAAATCAAAAATCCATTAAAACACCACGGAAACGGACCCCGAAATGCTGTCAATCAGCTTACACATACACATACACAAGTGTGTCTCTATTGATATTGGACTTATTTATGCGAACTTTGGACCAACTCCTCGGGAACTTTTGGCCCGCCAGCTGATAAGAGCCACACGCTGATGCGGACAAGGATGCTGCTGCTCCTCTGATGACCAGGAAGCTTCGTCCAATATCATGCTAATGTGTACGCACAGTTGCATCAATTGTTTTTCAATCAAAGTGCCATCAATCTTGTTGGCTGTTTGTTTAATTAACGTACGCATTGACTACCTATGGAAATGGAAATGGAAAGGGGAATGAAATGGGAATGGGAATAAGAGAACAAGGAGTGGTTGTGGGTGTCAGCTGGGTGGTAAGTAACTTGCTATATTTCATGCCAATCCGTTTGACCCCCAGTTACGCCTGATTGACCCGCACCCACCCCGCCGAGCCAAAGATGCACTGCCTCCCGAATCCATGGCATTTTTCTTTCGCATTCACTTCTTAACTTTGTCCATGTCTTTTGCGTCCATTAAGTGTGTCTGTGCTAAGACTTGGAAATTGTCTTTTGAATGTTTCAATTACACGCCTTCTTAAGCACAGCTTCCCTTTCAAATTGAACCAACGCCACCAGACCCGTCCGGCATCAGGCATCCGGCTTCCACGGTCGGATAGTCGGATGGGCGACTGGGTGAATGGGTGGATGGGTGGACAGCCACTGCCAACGGACGGAGACTGATCTGGGCTGCCTTGCCTTTGCTGATTCTCCTCCTTCGTATTCGTTTCGGTTTGACTCGGTTTTTATGCGCCAATAAAGTGAAATGCGGAGATAGTCGGAGGATTTACTGCCTGCTGGAGTAGGCTACATGGTATTCGGTGTGCATGTGTGCTGCCTTATAACTCCCATCCCCATGCCCCGGCCAATTTCGTTAAACACTTTTGCCTTAAACCATTAATTTCCTATACGTTCGACTTGTACGTGCTGCCAGCACATCCCTGCATCCCAATCCTCTATGGAAAGTTAATTTTATTGCTAAAAGCGGGTTAAGTGCTTGGCGCACAGCTGAGTGCCTCGCCTCCGCTCTGTGGACCGGATTTTGGGTGGTCCGTGATAGAAATCAAATTTACTTTATGGTATGTATGCTAATTTGGTGTCTGGCTCGGGCTGGGTCATTCAATCTGGGGTCCAGTGCACTTGGTCTTGTACCTCGATGCACTTGATGGTCCTTTAATTTTCGATTGAGCCACATGCTTGTCCACATGAACTTGTATTGTGAGAATTCATTTGGAAGTTACTGCAAATAAAATTGGCCATAAAGATACTCCAGATATATTGTGCAATAATAAGTAACTATGCGAATAGCATTATGAGGAAATACAATAAGGAGGACAACAAAGTTAGTGATAGGAAGTACGGTTAAAAATGGGAAGACATTTTAATCGATTTTATTAAAGCGTGAGTGTACGAGTATACTCTATTACGTATGATAAGATTGTTTTGGGGAAAAAGATTACGATCAAATAAGGCTTCATTTCCGATTATTATGCAGCTAAGATGTTGGAAATAAATTCAGGACACAAAAATAGCTTCCCCATTGGATGAATGAACAAAACCACAATTTTCTCGCCCTAATTGATATGATTGCACCTTAACCCGCGCCGAACGTTAAACCGATTAAAATAATTGCATCCCACTTCAACAGCGGGAAAATGCAAAATTTATAGAGCACTTCGATGGTAATTCGAATAAATCAATCGAAATAGCCGCAAACTCAAATGATGCGTGAATAAAATCCAAAACCGCTCGGCGTGCCAAACAATATTTGCAGATGCGAATCACCTCGAGGTCAAAGTGCACGCATACACACACCGACATATGCTGTGTGTGATGGTTGGCACTTTGGCCTATGACCTATGTATGTAGACCTAGCCTACGACCATGGCCAGACCAGAAACCGCCATGCCACTTCAAAGCAAATTAAATAGAAAATTGAGTTTTTCGGAAAGTCATCCCGAAAATGGTTGTGAAATTTTATACATAATTGAATTTCTGGTCAAGCACTCACACACACAAACACACACACACACGCGCCGAGAATCTCTGCATACAATTATCAAAACCTAAACACATAGACAGCTGAGGTCAGGTCAGCGAGGGCCGGCTGCAGGGGGCGGGGCAGAGCAGGGCGTGGCCTGTGGCCATAGCTATAGCTATAGATATATAGCACCACACGCCAAACAATCGGAAACCGAATGTCATCTTCAATTTCAAATTCAATTATAAAACAAATTGGTTTGAGAGCAAATAAGTACTCACACAAGCAGATAAATTCGCCAGTGGGTGGTGGTCTGGATGGCGAGGACTCATCCTCGAGGCGACATCAAACGGCAAATCCATTCATCCACTTTGCAATTGTGTCCGGTGAAATAAATGTAATGAAATGTTAACAAATGACAACAGGCTGGCAAACAAGTAGCGAAAACCACAAGGGTGGCTGTTCCTCGAGGACTTCCGCCCTGGATATCCTGCACGTCCTGGCCACCAAACGCCCAACGGCCAACGTATCGAATTAGTTCGATGAGATTTATTGGCTCAAGTCCCACTTGACCAGCGACCAGACAATTATGGATTAGAGCCATTTGTTTTGGCTGCGCCGGGATTGGATATTCCACATGGTCACATGACAGCGATGAGTGCCGACCATGATTATGCGGCATAATGTGGCACCGATTTTCGACGCCTTTGATTGCGGCATCTCCATTTCCTAAAAGGTATCCGATTACCTCCGCCCCACGTCCACGCCCTCCACCCCATTCGCAAGTCCACCCCCGTTCGCCATGGAGCTGTGTCCTTGGACAACCCACGCATGTCAACGCCAGGAACGGCCCTCGTCACTGGTCCTTGGGGGAAATTTGTCAGAGCATCAGCAGCGTTAAGGTGCCAATTAAGGGCTTTTTAGTATCAATTACAAAATCGCACGTTTCCACACCTTTATCAATGTGTGGGGCGATTTCCTTGGGGGTCCCCCAATGGGGAGTGCTCGTATTACGTTGACGCCACCGACATGTTGGTCAGCATGCGGATGAGCTTTACCTCGCACCCGGCCACTTCCACACATCCCCACATCTCCACATCCCATCTCCCAGCTGCCAACTCCTTGCGAAATTGTTTTGTGGCATTGTTTTTATCGTCCTGTTTGCTGGTTCACTGTTTTTTCTGCTCTGTTTTCATCCTTGTCACTCGGTCTTTGACAGCGTCATTTTGCCAGTGATTTATTGTCCTGTCGCTGGTAAATTGGGTTTGTCATTAAAGTCGCTGGATTTGGCAATGGCATAATCGAGAGATTACCAACTCATGCCATGGGAAGCAATTTGCGGATGTTCGATTTGATTTCCTTTTGCAGTTCCTAATGAAACCAAAAGGAAATCGGATAAATTTATTGGAACTGCAGCAGTGGAAGAAATATTTCTGTTAGCAGTGGTCATGATGCGGAACAGGTTACTATAGCATGTCTGTCAAAAGATGCTTTTTATTTGGAAAGGAGGCAAAACACACAGTTTTACGATCGCGACATAAATTTTAGTAAATGTGCCAACCTTTTGTTACCTAGGCACACAGTCTCGAAGTGGATGAAAAATGCACTCAAATTGAAGCTGGACCTCTTGTCACATTTTCTCAGGCTGCTACTTAGTCACACTTTCACACACATGTCTGCGGTTTTATCCGCCGCACATCTTCCCCAGCTCCATACCCGGATTTTGACTGGGACTCCGACTCCAGGTGGCACCTTCTACGCTCGAAATCAGCCGGGGGCTAGCTGGGTGTAATCCACACCCGAATCTCATGGCGGCGCATCTAAGTTACACCCAATTTCGACTCGTATTACAAATTAAAATGTGCGGCAACCCACACACACACACACTTTCGGGGACCCATTTCCACGGGAATCAGAGCCAAGATGGGCGAGTTCGGGATGACAGCGTTTTAAACTGATTAGCCGACACTCGTAGATGCTTTCTCCTGCTGCGGCTGCCACGGGTCAATGAGATGCTAAGCATATCAGCGTATGACAGCTACTGAAAGGGTGTCGACGCAGCAACCTTCAAAGATTGTTTAATTTTTAAGCAGCCACCCAGATGAAACAGCTCTCAAATAGAGTCACTCGGCAAGGACTTACGGGAATTTGTAGGATGTTCGTTTGCGGCTTTGACATTTCGGGGGATTGATGGGTTTTCCCGTCTCCTGAGCAGTTCAGTGAGCATAGCGTTCGGCGCTTTGATTTATTTGCCTCCGATTCCCAATTTAGTTTTTTAAAGTTTGGGCCAAACGGAAAACTGGCGGAAAACTGTCATCGTGCCGTGGCTGGGTGACTTATGATTAATCGCTGGTAATTATATTGATTAATTGCCTTATTAGAGCCGTTGGCTTATGCGTGAGAAACCAAATCCGGCTGCTGCCACGGATCATAATTCTCGGGAGCGTGCTGGGACATTCTTCGGCGGGGCACATCGTTTTAAATAGAACAGTGTTCGTTCCGTTCTGAATCGCAGGGCCCCTCTTTAATTACCAGAAAACCATTTGGCGCAAATGTTTTTCTTTGTTTCGCCCATGCCCGAGCGGCGGGCAAACAGGAGAGCAAAAGCCCCTGGTCAAGCAATAATATTTCATTACACGCTGCGCTTTTCAGCTTCTCCGGCCCTTCGACGGGGCACTTAAAATTAAGCGTGCCCAAATCCCCAAAGACCACAAGCCCAACATAAACAAACTAACCGAATGAATGCAGCTCCTTCCCCAAGGAATTCCCGGTGTGGTAAGAGGAGCGAGCAGCGAAAGGAGCGAAAGAAGCTAAAGGAGCGGGCAGCCGCAATCATAAAAATAATAACCACATTATTGTGTTTAATAATGAAAAATATCATTTTCGGCATAACTTTTGGCTTTTGTTTGAGCAGCCAGCCCACAGGCGCACCCCAGCATTGCGGCATTTCGGCAGCTCGAAATCCCAGCATCCTCCAAGGGACGCCCGCATTTTGGTTGGTCCAGGATCGGAGCAACCCTTAGTACTCGCCTAAGCATATTTTCTAAATTATTGCTGCCAGGAACGGCAGATTGGGGGAGTAGCTGTAAGCTGGTAGCTGGTGGCATCGAGTGCCTTTTGCTTAATTTGTGGGCACACCCACCCACCCACAGGATTGTCAGCGCCGTTGGCTGCCACCAAAAGGGGTGCGTCTTGAGTACCTGCCAGTGCGGATGGAGCCACCCTCCTGGCAGGAGGCTGTTGTTTTTATCGGCATGTTGACTTTTGAAATTAGTTTTTAATATGCGCAAATACTTTTGCATATGCGGCAGACACAGGGGCACTGGCAGCTCAAGGGCTTTCAAAAATGCGCCATGTGCCCTTAGATAAATGTATGATTGCGAGCAGCCGTAAAAAGTGTAAATATTTGTAAACAACCAAAATGCAATCCACAAATTGTTCACCCCTTCTCCGCCGGCAGCACGAAGGGTAGGAAAAATCCCTGCATATTGACATCAATTAAACTGAACCAAGTCGACACTCGCGCAAACAACGTAATTTACAACAAATGTGTTTGAAAATTGCTCGACTCCGATTCCGGTAACAGGAACTATTCATTAGCCAACCCCCAGGGGCGCTCGCCACTCGGAACTCGGAACTCGGCACAAAAAGGTTCGACAACGCAGAAGCCACAGTACAAGGCATCCTTGCAACCCCTGTTCCCTAAAACTTCGTGCGGCCAAAAACAGGAGCTGCAAAAGGGACAAAACCCGGAGGCGACAGGCGGACACACTCAAGTGCGTTGATATGCGCCTTGAGCTGTTTTAGGACGGGCCGTGGAGGTCAACGGGAATAGTTCTATAATGAACAAAACACATTGTAAATTGTCCTGCCGGCGTGGTAAATGGGAACAAGTGTGCAAGGACCCAAAAAAAGCACACACTCAAAAAAAAGAGAGGAAGGGAGAGAAAGTTCTGGAAAGCTGAGGCATTCTATTGAAATTCATAAAAGATTAAGTTCTGTTTTCGATCAGGTATGTAAGTAATGTCACACATTTGTGTTAAATAATTACAGTGTGGAAACATTTTTTATTTTTAAATGTACAATTAATTTCATTAGCTACAAATATAAAGTTGTACAAAAGCTCATTCCAAAGGAGGTTATAAGGTGGTAGCAGTAGCAATTCTTAAGCGATCCATTTGGTGAGTACTTAATTTGCTCAGTGCATCGCCCTGAAGCACCCACTTAGGTATGCAAACAAAGTACTCCTTTTGTCATTCGGCTCAGTGTAGTTTGGGTCGCATGCTGCAATGTAAAAGGCAAATTAGCAAAAACCAGCCCGGCAATTTAAAATAAAATGTTCTGGGGCGGCAACAACGATCCGAACAATTCTCAACTGCCTTTCTCTCTATTAGAAACTTGTCCCCAGACGATTCAATTTAACTACCCAAAGGCGAAAGGCCTCCGCTCCCTAAGTGCAGGCACTCACAAATCACTGCCGGAGTCGAGTCCTCGTTCCTCCTGGTGGGGGAACCACCACCGGGCGATGGTGATACTCGTACATGCAAAACTGCTGGCACAGCTAATTTAATAATTTATCATTTGGCTGCAAGGCAGCAACAAAAGATTATTTAAATTCGCGTGTTACACGGATCGCATCACATGGGATCGAATGGGATGTTTTTGGATGGGTTATGGATGGGTTGTGGATGGGTTCTGGATAGATTCTGGATGGGTTGGTTGAAACGGGTGATTTCCTTTGTGGGGTTGGCACTGCAATAAATGACGTGTCGAGCCGCCGGCGATGCAGCGCAATAATTTAAAAATTTCCACACCCCGCCGGATCTCGATAAAATATTTAAAAATAAATGATGTGGCAGAATTCAAATTTCTCAACTATTCTAATTGGCGCAACTAATGGCGAGTGCAGCGAATTGTAAAGCAAATCACCAACAAAAGAGTAGGACGTAGGATCGAAAACGGAAACGGAAAACCCTTTGACGAGAGGCGGGCTCTTGAAACAAATTTGTTTACGCTGCGTTCTGGAATATTTTGATTTATATAGACACGCTCTCGAAATGCCAGTCCTCCAGGTCGCATGTGTAATCCTTTCGTGCCCATTTCAATTGTTCGATTTGACAAATTGATTTCCACTTTTACCCGCTCGACTCGGGTCGCTCTGATTGCTTTTGGCTTTGGTTTGTTTGCTTTGGAAATTGGCATTTTCCGATGTTGCTGTTGCTTTGCAAGCTGCTGCTGCTGATGTTGCTGCAGTGTCTATTTCACATTTTTTGGCCACATGTGCGTAAATATTTATTTAGTTCTGGCCAAACCACCACAACCAGTTTAGTTGCGTTTTGGGCCACCGCACTGTCGCCCATCATTTAAATGCATGCAAATTGTTGGCTTACCTAGCTCCCCCCGTTTCTGCCAGTCCCCCAGTTTCCCGGCCCATCTCAGCCTGCAACTCCCCGTTCGAGGATGTATCCGTGTGCCTTGACTCGATTACGAGATGCTAACAGGGCCACGACAACTTTGTTGAAATTTATGTGCCATTGGGCAGTCCTGAAGCCAAGGAGCAAGAACAAAAAGCATATTAATTGCTTTTGCAAATGGAGTTCGCTGCCAAAATGGCGCTGACCAGCTAGTAGTCCACAGTCCACAGTCCACACATAGTTGGCTGCTTGCCCTTTTGTTGTGGCTATAAGTGGAGAGCGTTTCGTTTTCTTTTTAGTGTGTGCACTGAAACACACAGGAGGCGATTTAGGTATTTAAGGCATTTAAGGCTATTTTAAACCAAGATGTATTCTATTTATCAACGTTTCAATTTTAATGTTTAAAGTGGCTTAATGAGCTTAGTTTTTTCCCATTCACCCCAAATACTGTACGCAGAGTTCTATCCAATTCCTGCAGTGCAGTAATTGAGCTTTGCATATAGAATCATATTTTTTCGGGCCCGCCATGTCACTAAACCGGCCATTGTTCTCGTAAACTAAACCCAGCAATCGCAGACTGCTACCCAAATCCGGCGCTACCCTTTTGGCCAGCTCTTTGGGCCACGTTGGCGAATATAAATTGCGGCTTTATCAAAGCGCACGTCAAATCTCGTTTAAATTAATGAGTTTGAGCACTTTTTTTGCTGTTTGCCCTGCTGCTGTTAGTCGCATAGATGACGCCTTTAGTTTGAAATTCAGTTTATTTATGCGTCATAAATTGCAGGAAATAACGATGGACTTGGGCCAAGGAGCAAACGGGGGAGACGGGGCAGACGGAGGACTCCGTTTCGAAACAGGAAGCACTGCCGCCGGCAGAGCGTTAAAATTATGAAACATTGTTTGCCACTTTGCGATGAAAGCCGAAATCGATTAGGGGGGATGATGGGAGAGCCTGGCTATACGCCGGGGCAAGTGTGAAATGAGCAGCGGTTAAGTAGTCATAAACTTGCAGGGAAAAGAAAGGAGACGCAACTGGAGGACGCCTCCAGTTAATTAAAATGTTTAGCCCGTCGAAGTGTTGATGACAAAAGTATAAACATACATATATAGAGGGAGCAAGCCAAAGCCGAAGACGAGTCGGCTGCAAAGTTATTAAAGTTATTGTGGCGTGTAATTAGCTGACGAGCTGTCAACAATATAAGCGGAGGCCTCCGGCGGATAGATGGATCATTTTACGGGTCTCCGCGTTGTTTGCATGCCAAATTGTCGACTGATAAATCAATTGCTGGCGGTGCTGGCAGGGTGGATGGCGAATTACAGTGCCTCGGGGGGAATCGTCGCCAGTTATTTGTTTAATTGACTTGCGAGCATCGTTTGGCCGCCGGGCCATAACTAATTTTATAATTAGGCATGCTGCGGCGTGAATTACGGCTCCTATTACGGAGCGCCAGAGCGTTCCGGGATGTGCCAGGATATGACAGGATGACATGGCAGGATGCGTCGGGATGGCGTGGCAAATGGCGCTATGGCGCAATTATGTCACACATTCGGCATCTCTTTCATCATCGAATTTGGTGCGCTTCCGTTTACAACCTTTTACAACCTACCTTGCGATTAGTCACGATTCTAAATACACAGATCCTATTACAAACAAATGGGCGCAAACTTTGTAGAAGAATTTCCAAAACAGTTCTGGGGTTTTACGAATTATAATATTATTTGTGTCTAGGTAACGAATTCATGTTGCAAATATATATGAATATCTTATGTGATAACAACATAATTATATGTGCATTTCAATTGGTCGAGAACGCAAATCAATATATTTTCTGTGCAGAATGACATCCTCTCCAGCGTCCTTGGAGGGTAATTGTTTTACTTAGTAATTAAATTAATTTGTTGCTGTGGAAAAACTTTGGCAGTCCTAATTGAAAAATGCGCCTAAGCCGATAATTAGCATATTCTGGAACAGAGTCCGAGAGGAAATCTGGCCATGGAGTGGGATTCAATTACTCATACTTGAGGCGTGAATGGAAAAGTTTCGGGCCGTCCCGTGAAACTTTCGCCTGTCCTTCAAGTGACCGCTGCAGCAACTCTAATTGGGCACAAAACACACACATACACGTTGCAAATTGTTTTAGCACAGTTTGGGCCATCCTTTGGCCAGGATGACCCTCGCCTCGCCCTTTCCCCGCTCACACACTCAATTAAAACTCAAGACCCATCATAATGCCTTTTAGTCTTGATGTTTTTAACCTTTTCCGCTGGAATTTTTTATTTCAACAGTCTGCGGGAAAAAGGATTTACTTGGATTTTTTTCTGTTACAGCATAGCGCAAATTGTGTCCTTTTTCGGGGAAGGTGGACATCTGAAAAGTGTGTAAAGTTTAAAGAGCCTTAAGGGATTATGCGCACAAATGTGTTGAAATTCGGGTCTTAATGATAGACCAAGTGGCAGCTAACCGGAAAAAAAATCCCAGAATAAAGTAAGTGTCCGAAAAAGGACACAAAAAGCACAAAAAGGACACGCATTTCGTTTCGTGGCTTATGGCCATTTATAGATAAGAAGTTAGCCCAAGCTCCGCCAGTTGACCCGATTGACTGGCTGCTTATTAGTGTCCTGCCAACTGTGTCCCCACTTGAGCTGCTACAGGAATAAGTGGCCATAAGCCTGCAGAGGATTGGCTCATCTTGCACCACATTTTCCCGAGATTTCTACTGGGATTTGCGACAGGTGGGTGAGGGCCATCCCTTCGGGGTAACATTTAATATTTCTGTAATTTCACTTTATTTACATTTATTTGTTTGTTCAGCATTGACTCGCTGACATTTATATCTGACATTTATATCCCTGCGATGTTTGTTTGCCTCTCCTTTTGTTGTCTCCTGCCAAAATCTGTCAACTTCCCATTCGGAACTCAGCTCAAGTGGCCAACGAGTCGCGTGTCCAAATATTGTTGTTTGTTCAGCCTGGTCGAGGACAGTTTGCAGCCTAAGAGGGGTAGGTCCACTTTGGAGAAGTGCAAGGAGAAGGACAATCCAATTGGGAAACTACAGGATATTGTTTTCAATCGTGTGATGGAGTAGACATAGGGAAGTATCCTTATTAACGACTGTTAACTTGTTGAGTGATAAGTACTAATTGAAAAAGAGTTACTCGACCGCCTGGTTCGGTTAGATATATGTACTTTACCTTAGATATTTCTCCAAGTGTTTACACCTTTACTTTTCCATATCCTTGATACCAGCTTTGTGTGATACGCCCCTCTGGGTCAAGTTTCCTTCGAAAAATGTAGCCCACACGAAATGCTACAATGTTCCAAAGCACTTGGCTACAGGAAAGTTCTTTTTGGTCCCATCCCGAAGGCTTTTCCAGGAAAACCCAGCATCACCCATTACGAGCAACAACAATGGGCGGCAGGCAAAACAAAAGGCAATCAAAAAAGGCGCACTGCTTAAAATAAAAAAAAAGAAAAGGAAACAGGAGAAAACGAAACACTTGCAGTTAAGTTTTTACTTTTTATTGTGCCGAGGAGGGTAAATTATACTACGTGAGTGCACATGGTGAATTTCCCAAACTCTACTTAGTGGCCCTGGTTTTGGGCCGATTTCCTCATCAGGGGAAGTGGAAAATGTGGGGATGGTGGCGATGTTGGCGATGTTGGTGGTGTTGATGGTGCGTTGCCGGAATCAAATATAAAATACATTTAAAAAAGTAAACTTGAAGGTATTAAGAGCCAAATGCATAGCTCAAACAAAACCATGAAAATCGGAATCGCAATCGGAATCAGAATCAGGGAGACATGGATAAGTGGCTGGAAGTGGAGAAGGCGGAGGAGGAGGAGCTGACTGGGGCGACACTAAGCAGCAAATGCAACCGACTCTGCGGCAAGTGGCTTACACTTACATTGCCTCCAGATCCTATGTTAATTCGCTTGCCACACAAATCGAGATTGATTTCGGCAGCCCCACACACTTGACTTGAGTCGATTTAAAATTTTTGCCACCACAACAGCATGAAATATTCAAATGGAATTCAGTCGCCTCGCCTCGCCTCGTCTCGACCAGCCAACACTTCTCGATTTGTTCTCGAGTGCGATTCCAGATTCCGGTACAAGGATTCGGATTCGGGTTCGGATGCGGATGCGGGTGTGGGTGCGGATACGGTGCTCAATCCGGAGTGGAGCGCCTGACTCTTAAGTGCGGTTGCAAATGTCAATTGGCCGTTCGGCCAAAATCGAACCGGTTACCGATTGCATTTTAATTTTCCACTTCCGCTTCCTCAGACCGAATGCAGATTCAGCTAGGGAGATTGGCAAACTCTCTGGCATCAATCTCGTTTTCCTATTTACATTAAAAGCTGTTTGCATTCACTTAAAAGGATAAGCAATGTCCTTTTAATGGGTTTCAAATTGAATAAAGGATTAAGTTGTTAGTTTAGAATTGAATTGCGTGCGCTCATCCGAAAGAACTTCTACTTGTCCAAAGGGTTAGTTTTCTTTCTCGGCCCGGTCCCTTTTCCGGGCCACATTTTCCAGCAATCCCATTTTCACGCTGATGCCCGAAAATCGAACGCCCGAACAATGGACAGCAAATAGATGGGGGAAAACCAATAGATATAACGACCTAAGGTCGGGCCATCCGCTAATTAGCAACGCTATTGGCAACCAGCGAAAACCGGGATCAGGATCAGCGTGTTTTAGCAGTGTTGTGCAGTGAGGTCTTCCGAATTATTGTAGCTAAATGCAATGTTGAAATAAAAAACAAATTGGTAAATAGCGTTACTTTTCATCCTGTAACCTTTTCCATTGGTTATAGCTGTTCCGAAAATATATATTAAAAAGCAAATTATAAAATGAAAATATTTTTTACATAAATTATTTAATTGTAAAATCTATTTCAAAGGCTTTAAAATCTATGTTAGACTACCTGAAAGTCTGAGTCAAGTTATAAGCACGGATAAATCATCCGACTTACGTTTTAAACATACATAACTTACCATCCTTTATAGCATGTACATGTGAGAATATTTTGTATTTCAAAAGATTCCGTTTTTCAACCAATAAGTAGTAAAAATTGTGAGCAAAATAGCCAGATTAAAAACTGCTGAACTGGCATCACCATCCAACAGCAGTGGCTGCGATAATTATTTGACAATTTTGGCACATCCAGTTGATGCGATGCATTGTCATAACGACCAGATGCGAGTATTCTGCAGGTGTCGCATCTTTTTGCTCACTTCCTGCCAGCGGAAAACTTTAACGAGCACATTAGCAGCATCCCCTGCGAAGATCCATTCATTTTGCGGACTAGCGATTTGTTAAGCTCGCCTCGTCCGTTGGTAAAAATGGGATGAATAGCTTAAAGGGGGTTGAGTGCTCTATCCAGATTCGGATACGGATCCGGATGCGGATGCAGATGCGGATCCCACTCGCAATTAGTTGCCGGTCGGGCTGCTCATTTTAAAACTGCCAAGTGAGGCCAGGCCGGGCGCTTAGTTTGCAGTCCTTCTTATTAAAACAAATCTGCTCATTACGGCCGGCAAGGCAGCAAACCAAAGCCATTTGCAAATGTCCTCTTTGTTAGCCAAGTTTATTTGGGAGCCCGAGCCACCGCAGATGTGTCTGGACTAGTTTCCCCTTGCGAGTCTCCGGGGACTTCGTTCGCTCCGTTCGTATGTGATTGAGAAAAATCTAGCGCAACAAATGAAACCCAACTTGGCAGAAAAGGTGAATTACCAGCAATCCGAGAGGTGGCCCTGTAATTGAGTTCCATGGCCTTAGCCGTAGTCAGTCGGATATAACGAATAAATTAAATAAATTGATGGAGATATTGGGCAGCCTGGTGGGGCCCAGGAGTGCTTGGAAGTCAAACGGGATGACAGGGACACTTGTTCAGGGCAAATGCAAATAAATTAATCCTTGTAAGCGCAACATCAAAAGATACTTTCCGCTCCTTTGTGGCTGCTTAGTTCCGCCGCAATTCGCGTATTATAATTGCTGTAGTTTGTTGTCTGCCAGGAGGTTCCATTCATTCCTTCCTTCCGTCTTCCAGTGCACAGAAAGAAAACTTGAAATGGGGGGTTTAAACCATTTTAGTTGTCTAAATTGGAATTTGGAAAAATACTTGGTAGCTGGTAATAAAAATCAATTTAACAAAGCTTGCGCTTAATGGCATTTACCATCGAAATTCAAATCCGTAAGAATATGTATATGATATTACTTATTCAGTTGAATTTAAAATTCTTGAATATTTGATAAAATTTTTTTAATTTTTTAATACATTCTCCAACTTTTTTTAGAACAGCAATTAAAATACTATTGAAAGAGAAGTACCGGCTTTTCGAACATACAATTTTAGTCGGAAGCTGAAAGCATAAAACGCATTGTATACAACATCCACACCTTTCAACAAACTTTCTCTACAGTGTTTCTTCTGTTGGAGTTCCTATGAACATGGGCAAGTCCTTTGCCCGCAAAGTTGGCGGCAGCTCCTTTAATTATGTGCCGGCTTTGTTTGCTTTCGCCTGTAATGTCACACTTAAGCGGATTTCGCCAGAAAGCCCGGCTAAAGGGTAGCAATGACATAAATAATCAACCAGCTGGTGGCAACTTCTGGCCACTCGGAATGCTGATAGTTTTATGTTTGCCTCCGCCACTGGTGGGATAAAGGGTGGCCCTGCCCGACACTTGCCCAAAACCCGTGAACAATGCTCTCCGGCCGCGTGGCGCTTTGCGGGCTCAAACAATGGCAACAACTGTAACTGGAACTGATTCGCCAGCGGCGTCCACATAAGTATGCAGAGCAACAGCTTTGTACCAAAGATGAGGTACCAGAAATAGCTAGATCAAAGCACTTCCAGAAAGGGACTCTTATTTATTTGTAATAATTTGCAAAGGTTTTGTTCTTATAAAACACAGTTGCCAAAATACCTAATCCTATCAACAGTCTAAATCATATCGATTGGTAAGTACTTATCAAGAGTGTTTATCCCAAACTAAAATGTAATGCGTAACAAGTAACTAAATTGTCCCATCTGCGTTACTATGCAAAAAAACAACACAACAAAAAGCTTTTATGAAGTGACTGATACTGATTCAAGATTGTTGTTAGGTCTGGCTAAAAAAAGCCAATTGGGCAGTTCCGACTCCGGAGCAGAGCGATCCCCAGATGACCGCGCCCGAACACACGCCCGCAGTATAAACAACTCAATTTGAATGCATTTAACCGCGTAATTGAGCCACGCGTCGGGCAGCTACGCGTGCGCTATTTGCGGCCAACCCCGCCAAGGCCGCTGCCACCCACTGCCACCCAAGCCACCCACTAGTGCGCACTACCCCGGCCACCAGGCACCATGCACCACCCACCCCGCCCCCTGCTAAGCGCGGCAAATTGCAAACCAATTGGCATGCAACTGGTTTCTGGTCACAGGGCTAATGGGCAAGGGACCAGGATGCGGAGGAGGAGTAGAAGAGGGAGGAGGACCGGTGGCCCAGTCAATGCCCAGAAATTAGTGCGTAAATGTTTTCTCACCAAATAAAATCGGCGAAAAGGCCCGTAGTGGAGTCTCGGAATTGCCGGGCTTTGTGCCTCATTTCGCCACGCTTTGCCGGGAAATTAACTGCGAATTATTCGGGCAGACGGGCCAGGCTGGGCGGGCACACGTTCAATTTGGCTGGATTCGCGACGCCCTTCAGAGTGGAACGCAGCCATCATCCCGGCTGACAGGTGAGCCTGATCGGGACGATGATGAACTGGCGGCGCGTGCGACGCCTAAATGCCAATCAGTTGGCCACTCAATTGGCCAGCGGAAATGTGGGAATCGGCATTCGATCTTATCTATGGGATATCCACATTTACAAATCCTTAATAAGCCTTGTACGAAGTATCTATTCGAACGCCACTCAAAGGAGTAATGATTAGATGTTAGACATCAGGGACTGATTTTAAAACATAAATATGTATAGTACATAGATGGGACTCTGCATTTGTAAAGTGGCGCATTTGCCACTGGACACAAATATAGTAAGCAGTTTACTTTGTGGACCAGCCCTTAGGCATTTTAATGTTCGAATGCTTAATGCGTATATGTAATGAAATATGTGTGAAATATTTGTATATTTCGCAATCTTCAAGAGTGGAATTATTTTTCAGCTGAACTCGAATAAAAATACTGGACGAAAGAAGTATTTCCATAAGTCTCCGGCTTTGAATAGTTGCAACGTTTATACTCGCATATAGGACTTGCCTATTTCCAACCCCCTCCCCTAATCGACCATAATAACATCGAGAATAACTTTCAGCACAAAGGCGGTTTTTTACAGTTTTATTGCCCATGCGCAATTTCAAATATTAATAGCCCGGCAAAATGGGGAACACAAACCGAACCAGTTAAGTTCGCGCAAACAATGGGAAAAAACGCGTTACACTTACAGCAGAGCACTGCTCCTCAATATTACATGAGCACAAATTGCAATTTAATCCACAGATGTCAGCATTACGATCAGTGTCTCTGGGCCAGCCCTTTTGCACGTGCCTTGGGAAAAGAGGTCGGGGCTGCGGCGCCCTGAAGCTGAGAGATGGCATTAAAGTCACATTGACAATCATCAAAATGTGATTCGCCCGGAAAACAACAAAGGGCTCAGCGGAACCCACCCCCTGGCGGTTGTGAGCGAAGACACATGTGCCAGCCGACCGCCCAGCCACCCACCCGTCCGCTCCCTGGTGACACTTTAGCGTTTCCGTCCCTTCGTAAGGACTCCAGTCCGACCTTCCAACCTTCCGACTCGAGCTTCATCAAAACGCTCTGCACAAATCTGTCATATAACTTCGGCAAAAGGACTCTTGGGAGCTCGTTTATGTCAACTTCAGGCCATAATTTATATGAGCCGCATATGTATACATACATAGTGAGTAGGGGGTGTTTGGGGCGTGGCGCACTTATTAAATTTTAATTGCAGCTAGAGAAACAGATGGACGCGCCAGCGAATAGCGGACTAAATGAACTAAACTAAGTCGCAACTTTATCTACCACTCCCAATTAGACAGGGAGACTCGGCGGAGGAGTAGTTTCCCGGATCCCTATTTATCTACGCTTCGGCAGAGTTTTTGGAGCGCACTCAGTCGCGAAATTGTCGCAGCAATCTAAATTCAATTAAACAAACACAATAAGTTTCGATAAAGCCGCGCCGATAAAGAGGGCAAACTAAATATTCGCATAAAATTTACTAGCACCCAACCAACCAGCTAAGGGGATGGTTTGTCCGCGGCAGCGAGGAGCAGTGGGTTTTCTCCAGAGAAGAGAAGTCAATGGGGCAGATTAAACGCTGCTCACACCATCGCAACTTGGGCACATACTCACTTGGAGGACGAGGATGTGATGTATGCGTAATCTGCAGCAATTCAGGCGCATAAGAAGGCCCTTCTGAAACGCGTGAACAAAAAAGGAACTGAACTCAACTCGAAACTCTCAGCTCGGCCCACAAAACACTGCGCGAAATCAAAATCGAATTCAAGCTCAAATTCACGGAAAACTCAGCTCGGCGGATTAACGGGAAATGGGCGGGCGGGGAAAACGACTTAATTGTGTGAGTGTCGTGTTTTGATTCTGCGGAAAATCTTCGGAGAGTGACACCGAAAGTTCCACAACTTCCTTCCGCTAGCTGCGAAACTCCGGACTCCGTACTCCGGACTCCGGATTGAAAAGCAATTGTCTTGGATTTGCGTTTGCAGGCATTTGGGCCTCGTTAAGGGTAGCTTAACGCCAGCCGACCCGGCGTTAATTTATCGTTTCACTGATTTGCGAGGCATTTTTGTCAGGCCTAATTTACACCCCCAGCGTATAAATTTCAAATCGTATTAGAGCTTAGGAAGCTCTGTTTAAAGTAATTTCTTATTTCCCACAAACTAAGTTGAATTATTTGTGGAGATCTGGATGGCGAACGAATTTGAATGGAAAGCATATAATTATTTTAATAGTATTTTATTTAACTCAGTTTACGTACCGAAATTCGCTGAAGCTTTAAAGAAACAAGAATTTTGTTCTTAATTAATATAATAATATTTTAACAATTAATTAATGTCAAAGAAAAATATTTTTTGAATGTGCATTCCCTTACCAATTACTCGTGTGAAACAGAAATGAGAAATCATTTTTGTTGTATATTCTGCAACTCAATTTATCCAATTTCAAATGCTGCGGAGTTTTTGTAAACTAAAAGAGCTTTGATTGTTTATGTTTTACTCAAACAAAATGATTTGTTTCTAGATTGGAATTTTTTTGTGCAAGTGTTACATCGGTATTTTATCTGCTTATAGCAGCAGTGTCAAATATCTATCTTATCTTAAAGCGTTCAAAGCTGAGGTCGTTTGTGTAGGCGTGTCCAATTTGTTATTAGCTTTTTAAAAGGAATTGGCAACCCAAATAATAAAACGAAAAATATTTAAACATATTTAAAAAGTGGGTGTGGATACGTTCTGCAACCAACTTTCACAACATCTTAAATATCTAGCCTTTATGGATCGCGAACTCGCTCCGTTCATACGGAGAGACAGTCAAACGGACAGGCGGACCTGTTACGCTTTCTCTTGCCGTAACATAGTTTTCAACCAATCTAGTATACCATATAACATTATGAGTAACGGATACATACAACTGTATGTTTTCCTCCATTCGCAAACTCACTCCGTTCATACGGACAAACAGTCAAACGGACAGCCGAACATGTTACGCTTCCTTCTATCGTAACATATTTTTTAACGAACGTAGTATACCCAGTTATGTAGCTGCCGTAGGACTAGTCGAAAAAATTAAAATACCTTCGTTGTGATTCTAGTTCGGTATAAATACTGATTACGCTGCCTTTTTTTGTTGGCTTTCTCTACTGTTTTTCGTTTTGCTAAGCGGTAATTAGAAACCATTTTATATGAGATATAATTCCGATTTGCAATCTTCCACTATTTTAATGACTAATAAAACTCATTAATTAACTTTATGGATTAAGTATCCATTGGGATATGAGGATATAGAGTAAATTATGGGCTGCAGATTTGATTGTTGCTCTAGAAAACCCAAGAGAATGCTAGTGCGCACTGCATTCGTGTCCCCATTTCGCTCTGCCCTCCGCTAAAAGTTTTCGGGATGAAGTGTGTGCAACTAAAATAAGCATTAATTTTATGCAAATTAAACAACTTCCACCCTGCCCCCTTGCTGCTGTTTCAATTTGCTCACATGTCTGCAGCTGAATAATTTAGCGACTTACATTTACAGAAATTACCGCACACCAACACACGCGCGTCCTTGCGAAGGATACGTTCATGTGTGGGCGTGCGGTGCAAACAGGATTTGGGCGACTAATTGCAAAGTACTTAAGCAAAGCTTTAAACAAATGTAAAAGCAAAAATTGTTAATAAATTATTTAGGCGAAAATGAAAGAACGCGGCGACATAAAACCGAAATAATTCCGAATGCACCCGCTCAAAAAACAGAGTGAGTCCGGTGGTAATAGATATAAACGGCTTTTCTCGGATCCACGCGCTCTGTTTGCGTTTGGGTTCCGATGTCAGCGGCAGGCGCAGTCAATCCGGGCCCAAATGACCGGTCATGCATGGATTTCTCGATTTCTGTTTCAATTATACGCATCTTGGCCCGAACACACGCACACTCCCTGAGGCGATTATAATATCAATGGGCCGGAGGTGTGTGCGCGTGAATTTATTCATTTGCTTGTCACTGTTTTGACAACCTCTCGCCGCCCGACTTCACCGGAACAGGAAGATATATCCGGCCAGAAAGAGACAGACGGCCGACGGCGGCCAGGAGCATTGTGTCACCCAAACATCCAAACAACCAAACACCCAAAGCGGATTAAGAAATTTCGTATTCGCATCCGTTTGCCACATAATTGAGTGGCTGGGTGCGAGTAGCTGGGTATCTGAGTGCCGCCTGAGCCCCTCATGGCAAATGAGAAGCAAATTTAAAATTTTACACTTGACTTAGCTTTGTTGTCCTGCCATTTCACACGATACACACACACACTCATCGCTTCTGTGTCCTCGCACCCCCCAAAGGCGATCATCCGATATTTGAGTAAACATATATGCACATTCGCTCTGGGTAGTTTTCAAAATGTTTATTTTTCACTTGACATTTATGCAATTTTTTGTTTGCTCTTTTTGATTTTGCTTGCCACTTAAACGCTACAGGTAATTGTATAATTTAAATCTAGATATGGCATTCGAGGTTCTAAGCACTAGCATATTAGGTATATTTTACAAAAACTATATACAGCGGATAATCAGAGGAATCGAAGTACCAAAACAAATCTCTGGCCGAACACTAAACACACACTTAAAGCAGTTTGACATTTACAGTTTATCCTTGGGATCCACCAGTGGTTTACCCACTGATCCACTTCCGGCCGCAGGACCTGCCCCTCCCGCCTCCGTCCTGCCTCGCTTTTCGAACAGTTGCAACAATCGCTGTTGCATCTTGCAATTTTATGAGTGCGAGTGGCTGAGGTGGTGGGCGCCCAGGGGGTGGAAGTAGGGACCGTAGGGCGGGTAGGGCACCGCGTGCGAGTACAGGAGTCCGCTGGCATACGCCCCCGGTCCGAAGGAGCCGCCGCCGGGCGGGGGAATGGTGGGGGAGTTCACGTCCATGCCGGGGTTCTGCTTCTTCCACTTGGTGCGGCGGTTCTGGAACCAGATTTTAACCTGGAAAAGCATGATGGGAAATGGCATTGTTGAAAAAGATTCAACTTCATATTCTAGTTCTAAATTGTAATATACAATTTAGAAGAAATGTGTATGTGACTACCTGGTGGATGGACACATTGCAGTGAAGACTTTAAAAACATCCTTTATAATAACAGATATTTTAATTCAACTACTTTTAAAAAAATGTAAAGGCGTGAACCTATAACTACTGCATCAACTTTTTAGGAGCGTTTCTTTTGTTTTTATTCAATCGTAATGTTCAGAATTACACTACAAAACAAATTCTAGGCTTCGCTTCATCTAACATTTGCCTAAATATACCTATATTTTTTAGATTTTTCGACTCTCTATACTAAAGTATATAAGCATTGCTCACCTGCGTCTCCGTCAGGCTCAAGCTGAGGGCCAAGTTCAGCCGCTCGCAGACGCTGAGATATCGGGTGGTCTTGAACTTGTTCTCCAGGGAAACTAGTTGCTCGTATGTGAAGGCGGTGCGAGCTCGTCGAGGCTTTGAACCACCTCCGCCGCCGCCACCGCCGGATTTTCCATCCCCATTACGACTGCCTCCCTTCTTGGAGTCTGTCTCGCTGCTGGGATCGTCGATATCGCTGCCATCGTCGCACATATCGTCCTGATCCATGTCATTCAGATCCTGGGCTGCAAGAAAAAAGAGGAGATTGGGTCTTCAGTTCTGCGTGTTCTGCGTTTCTCTTTTTGCATAAGTCAACAGGGTAGGACCATCCATCACAGACAAATGGCAATGTCCTGGGGGATTGGCAAACGGAAATCAATCACCTCGGCCACCGCATCATTGTTCGATTAATTGGAATTTTTCGGCACATGTTGGCGCACATGTGACTGCCGGATGACCGGATGACCAGTCCGCAATTTTCCGAGGGCGGAGTGTCTGGCTCCGTCGATTGCCATGATTCGACAATCAAAATTCAATTAAGGCAGCTCGCCAACTGGCCAACTGGCCAACTGTGTCCGTGGGGTGTGCCTTTCACCGAAATATCAGTTACCAATTACGGCAATACCTTTTTGCCGCTCTGATTGCGTCATATTATGCAATAGTAAGCCAAATTCGGTAACCGAAAATATTGTAAGCCGCTAAGAACTTCGCTTGTTAACAAATTTCTCTGCGGGCGTAGGGCAATTTTGCGGTGAACCCCTTTCAAAGCTGCGGAATCGATTCAGCCGGGCGAAAGTGTCAACCCTCCGTCAAGGATGCTCGCGATGGCACTGCTAATTGGCCAACATGATTGGCCGTGTTTGCATGAAATTAGAGGGCGCAGAGTAGCGAGTGAGGTAGTGCCTAAGAGTGCACCGCAGACTGGCCGGCAATTAAACCGAAAATTAACGTGAACGCTTCATTTAATATTTAACGAATTTCGAGACATCCGCAGTGTGGGCACACTACCATTTACCGCTGGTAATGGGCTGTGGAGTGTTTGCAGGCACTTTGATATGCATTAATGGCACATTAGATGCCCGCCAGCCCCATCAAAATCTAACCGATTCGAGTCGACGACTGGCCCTGACCACAATGGGTTTGAGTCAATTGAATTAACAGCCCCGAAAACCAACGGCGAAAATCGACAGCCAGCCAGACGCGCTTAATGCGCTGCCAAACAAATGGGGAAAGTTCAAAGGGCAGACGAGAATGTCGGGAAAGTCGGGAATGTCGGGAGGGGAGGCGAAAAAGCCAGAGCTGCTAATAAGCGTTGCAACCACAATTTTGCAGGACGAGCCATGGCGCCTAATTACGCTGACCATTCAACTGAGCGCTGCAACGTGGCGTATGCGTGATGTCTGGTACTTGGGGGGGGTGGAAGATGGGGAAAGCCCGTCGGACCACGTTCAATATTTGTGCTGACGTTTAATTAAACTGAAAGGATTATGCATATTTGCGTAGGGTAATCTGAATATTATGTGGATGCAAATTTTCCTTTACTTTCTATGATTTCTATGATTATCCTCAAGCTTAAATTGAATAACTTCTTGGTACAAGAACAACAAGAACCCCATCTTGTTGTACTTGAATACTAGACACCCGGGCTGGATTATTGTCATTTAATTATCATAACTTTATACTTTAATAACCCAGTTCCTTTATATAAACACAACAGTTTTAATCCACCTCATTTAAAAGAGCATTTCTCGATTAAATCGATCCAACTGGTGCATAATTTAAGCTGAATGCCCATAAAAGCCAGAATCATTACGAAATTCTTATCTGTCTGGTGTCTGCCATTATCAAAATGGCTGCTGTTAATTATAATTATGACGAAAGCACTTCATAAGCAATGCTGATGATATTGCGGAGACAAGGAGACTGAAAGCGAGGCACTCACAAGGGGAGTGAAATTTGCAAAGGGAAGAAGGACAGAGGGTAGCTGAAATTACAACATACAATTTAAACTTAATTATGAAATCCGAGTGTTAATTACCACAAACTGGCGCATAATTTAGCCCACACACACGGGGGCTCGCTTGAAATGGCTTATAAATTTGAAGCTCTTTGTGCTTGGGCAATCATTGTAATCGCATCCGCCTGGCCAATGCGACCCCGGGGAGCATTTGTCGTCTCATTTTGCCATTTTCATAAAATAATAAATGAGTGGCTGATGGACGGATATACTCGTAAAACCGGGCCGAGCTCCCTGGCTCTGGAAATTGTCGCTTAACTTGACTTTACGGCAACTGCAAGAAGGCGAAATGGAGCTCGGCGTTACACACATTGACATACAGACTCAGACACAGGACTCCCCCGAGTCCTGTCGCCCATAAAAGCGCACGAGAGAGAGAGAGAGAGAGCGCAAGAGAGCGAGCAAGAAGGAGCGCCAAATGGAGTGCTGAAAAAGAATAAAAGTTTTTCGCAGCCATTTTACATTTTTGTTTCGGGGTTGGTTGTACGGCCTGTGTGTTAGTGCTCCATCCTCCATTCCTGTACCGCCCACATTTAAATGTCGGCCACCCCCGGATTTTGCCGCCCCCTCCCCACTTCAGTCCGGTTATCGCTTGTTTTTTCATATGACTTTTGGGGCGCATTTCAGTTGCTTTTCTGGCTATCTGGATTATGCAGACAATATGTGGCTTTATTGTTGCAAGTGTGCCTAGCTCGTGTTGTTAGTTTTACGCTTTCCAATTTAAATGAAATGCAAATTGCTGCGCCTGAAACGCAATGAATGGCTCCTTCGAGAATTGCAGTTAGCCCCGGCGTATGCGTAATATTTGTGAATTATTAACCAGCTGCAGATGCCCCAAGTTAAATGCGAAAGGAGCGAGTGTCCTGGTGACATAAAATCTAATTAATCGCAATGACAAAGAGCCGCATAATTACGCTAATCTAAACCGATGCGAAGGCATTAACACCTCCTCCCAGAACAACGTAAAGCAGGGGGTTGGAGGTGGGTGTTTGAATCTCTCTCTCTCCCTCTGTGTATATGCGACAGCTCCATTGAAGCGCCTAATGAATGTGCGGTAATTAAGTACCTTGCTAATTAATGACTACAGCAACACCAAGCAACAGTCGTTGAATGCCAGCCGGCAAACAGTGCGTATGCGTGATGCACACACACACTGTCTGTCTATATGTCTTCTGTCTGTGTTTGTGAGTGAGTGAGTATGCTGCCTTGGGGTTGCTGTAAACTGGCAGCCACATAATCATTTCCAACATCATTATCGTGGCAAAGTTGCCCCGCCTGACTGTCGACTGTCGACTGTCTGCCTCCATTTCAGTGCCCACCAGCACTCCACTGCACATCCAGGCTCTACACCTCCACCTACACATCCACATCTCAACCCCCTTTCATGGGGTCGTTGGCGCGGCCATTGAGTCGGTTTTATTAGCAGTTATGTTCGCAGCCCTCGCCCGCCATTGATGAAGTTAATTGTGTTTTATTAACACAAACACAAATGCGCAAACAGCAAAGCCGACAGTCCGAAATGGCCGATAATGTGTCGTTGATAATGATGTGGATGTTGATGCGAATGCGAATGTGGCTGCGATGTGAATGGCTATTCCACCATAGTCAGCGAAACGCCATTTTCCGTGTTTATAATTTTCAACATAAGCGCTTAACGAATTGCCCATTAAGAGCAGTCGTAGTGCGGCGGCTTAAAACAGGTTAATTAATTGGCAATATAAATTGAACATTGCTTCTTGGATAAACACAAATACGGAAGCTTCAAAGAGACCAAAGAGAATGGGTTATTGCAGCCGATCGGATTGCAATCGAGCCTCGAGTGTTTAAATATTTTCAACTTAAACAAATTCCTACGTGTCAATTGCTAGAGAATTGCTCTCACTCTTTTCAAAGGAATTGTTGGTTACCTTTCTGAGATACTTTTATTTATTTAGAGAAACAAGGTTAAGCAACACATTACGAGTATAATTTAAAATTATTTAAACATGTTAACTCATCTTGGCGAGAAATACCCTGATTAACAGTATATGTTTGCTTATCTGTTAAACTTCTCAAAAAGTAAAAACCTTCGAGTAAAGTTTTAATGAATAATTTCCAAAGTAATGCATACCGAATGGTGGAAACGCGATCATATTAATATAATTTCCCATTGATTCCAAGCCTGTTTGCCAAGTCATCAACTCGTTTTATAATCAGATCATGAGCAGCGTTCAAACAAGCCACATAGCATTTGAACTTAAGCTCCATCAGCCAAAACCCCATAAGCATTTACTTTCTTTTTGCAATTTTTGGAGCTTTGGCCAGTGGCTTAGCGATGGTATCGCCGTGCCCCCCGCCCACAACAACTTCAATCAAATTTGCAAATTTTTATTTGAGCAATTTCTTTGCAACGAGCCAAGCATGAAAATCAATTAATTTTCAGCAAAATTTTAGCCAGCCATCGAAGGAAAAAAGGCAGCAAAGGCATCGAAAAAATCATTGGGAACCCGAAACCTGATCCGCAGCAAGACAAACAGTTGGAAGGGGGGAAACAGAGAGTGAGTGAGTGAAAAAGAGAATTTAGCTTCCCAGCTAGCAATGGCTTTTCCCCAATTAAAACATCAATCAATCAATTAAAAGCAATTCTATTGAAAATCCTTATTGGATATGAGTGCAGCTTTTTTGGTCTAAACAAGTTTGCGTTGGAAAAACGCAGAGTGCCAGCCTCACAAATCGGAGATCCTTTCTTTTTTTGTTTTGTTTTTTTTTTTTTGGATTTGGTTGCTCTGGCATTTGCGCATTTGTTTGCTATTGAATATACGCAAAATATAAATGCTTTCATGGCCAACATAAACACACCACCCAAGCACCAACACACCCGTAACTACGTGACTTGTGCCGGAAAGCAGGCAACACGAAAAATCCCAGGAACTTTGAAATGGCAGAGTCCCAGCTTTCGAGGGTGCTGCTGGCAGAACTAAAGGCAAATTCAAAATCAAAACATACACAAAAACGATACAAGCAGCAGTATAAATATAACATGTGCCTTAAGCCCCCCACCGGAATCCCGGGCACACAAAAAAAGGAAGATGCGGATGGGAAGCAGAGCTGTTTGCAGGTGTCCTGCCCATCCTCATTTCATTGGACGAGTACTCGAACACGGAATGTTGCACAGAGTCACTCGGGGGAACGTGCCATGTCGGCGTGCCCTGAATTTCCTCCGATTTCAATCAAATCAGACAGCTAACCATCAAAGTGGTTGTGGACTCACAGGATGTGGGGGTCGGGGTCTAAGTCAGTTGCGAAATGAATATCCTTACTCACCAGACATATCCTCGCTCTGATCGTCATCCAATCGCTCCTGCATTTCCTCGTCCCTCTCGTAGCTCCACTGCCTCGGATGGCCGAAAGGAACACTTGGCAGCTTGTTGCCCGTGAACTTGTTCGGATCTAGGATGTTCTCCACGGAAAAGGCCAGCCGCTTTGTGGCGGCATCTCGTTCACTGGAGGCACTCGTGGAGGCCGAGCTCGGATTCGCCGTGGCATTGCTGTTCACCGATCGCGTCAGATCAACTGGGCAGACCTACAAGGATAATGGATATTAAGGAGAGTAAAGGGTTAGAGTAAGATATGAGATCACTGCTTTATATGCCAGCTATATTCAAATGCTACATGTAAGTACTACGAATGTTGTTTTGATCAACTTTCTAGCTTGTGAAAATGGGTGGTTCCAAAAATGTAAGGTGGGACAAGACATTATTTGGATTATAGCAGCAACTAACAATCAGTGGCAAATGGCCAGTATGGCCAGTAATCGCTCAAAAATAGCTTACTTCTTTTGTTATAGGAGATATATAATAATGAAACGTACAAAAATGTGATTGAAAAAAAGTAAAAAACCGATTTCAATATGGTTTCAATCAAGTTAAAAACTGTACAAAATAAGTTCTTTCTCAACCAAGTGTTAATTGTGTCAAATACGCGAATGCAAAATCTCTTAAAAAAGTTAATTGAGCAGAACATAAAATTAATATTTATAAGCCAATTAGCAATTAGCTAATAAAATCTACTAACACAACCGAATTAAATTTGGTATTTACGTTTTCGCATATTCGCTAAAACCCTTCATTTTAGAACTATTATTCTCATCAATCCATTTTATAACATTTTACAAATTTCGCGCACCCAAATCGTAACGCAAAAAGCACTCAATCTAAACCCTTTCTACATGAATTTTCGAAATCTTTCGCACTCAGTACCCTTATGTCTTGAGTTCTTACCGACGGCGTGCTGTGCGATCCATCGTTGCTGTCCTCGTCGTTTCCATCGACGTTGAGCTCCTCACTGGAGTCGCTCCTCGCGTATGTGGCTGCCGCAATCTGCCGCGAAGTGGCCGCCGCAGCAGCTGCCGCCGCCGCCAGGCCGCCCAGCTGTATTCGGAATCCGTAGTCGCTCAAGTCCCGGCCACTGGGCGATCCAGAGCTGGAGTTGGAGATGGAGGTGCTGGCGTTGGACACGGAGTTCGAAACGGACGCCAAGGCGGAGGTGCTGGAAGCTTGAGTGGTGCGGGCTGCTACCGCAGCCACCAGCTTGATCCGCTCGAGATCCATGTCCGATGGTGCGGCAACCTGCTGCTGCTGCTGCTGCTGCTGCTGTGGTGGCTGCGAGGAATGTGGCGGATTTTGGGGTGGGGCAATGGGTGGGCTCATCTGCTGGTCGGAATGCAAGGCCGGGGAAGTGGGCGGCGACAGGGGCGAGGTGGCCGGAGAGGGTGGGGCGGTGCTGCTGCTGCTGGGAGCCCTCAAATGGAAGACCGCCGACGGATGTGGATGCGGATGGGGATGCGGATGCGGATGCGGATGAGGATGTGGATGCTGATGCGAGTGCGGATGGACTGGGTGCTGGTGATGCTGGTGGTGGTGCATGTGCTGCTGGGCGGCGGCCAGGAACTGCGGGTTCTGCAGCAAGTGGGGATGCTGCTGCAGCAGGGCCGCATGTGGATGCTGCAGTGGCTCCGGCCTTGCCAAGTGCCGAACGGCATTCAGTTCCAGGAGCTTTCGCTGCTGGGCTGGGGAGGAGAAGTTCACGGATCCCACCGAAGCTGGAGGCGATTGCGAGCGACGTGGATTGCTGATTGCGTTGTGGTTAGTTAGACTGCTGTTGTTGTTGTGATTGGGCTTCTCCTTGTCCTGGGAGTCCTCCTGCAAGGGACTCAAGCGGCTGAGCAAGCTGCCCGAATCACTACTCATTTGCTTTAGCCGTTCGAGGGAGTACCTCAGTTCCTGCTCCTGTTTGCCCGCCACTGCTGAGCCATTGGCGCTGATGATGAACTTGGGTATCTTGGCCGCTGGCGGAGTGGTGCCACCTCCTGCGCCGGACACCACACTGTCCACAGTCGCCACATCCGGAGAGGTGTTGGACTTGGGCGAGTCCGGGTTCGAGTTGGGACTCATCAGACCACCGACGGCTGTGTTTTGGGCTGACGCACTATCGCTGGCCTTTTGCGCCGGCGATTGCAACATGACCATTTTTCGGTCTTTGGGTATATTGTCTTGGATGCACTGGGCGTTCACTGAGAGTTCGAGTTCACTGAGTGTTGTTCACTGCGCGTTGCGTGTCTTGTCACCTTGAGGGCAGCCAATCGACTGAATCCGGAGATGCCAATATCCGAGGTGGACGCTGCTGTGCTGCCGCTGCTGCCGTCGTCCAACGTCCGATTATCCTTGGCGTAATCCGCGCGCGACGACTCACACGCTCAAGAGCCAGAAGCGTAATGATGAGGGTTGTTTCCGATTTCTCCGAGTTGTTAATCCAACAGATGTGCAGTGTTGTGTGCCTGTGGCAAGTCAACAGCTAAATGCTGATGCTGCTGCTGCTCCTGCTTTTGCTTCTGGTGCTAGCGGTGGTGGCGGCGGTGTTGATGGTGGTGGTGGAGGCTGTTTTTGTGGTACGGTGGTGGTTTTCGCTTTGAGTGACTCTCTGTGCGGCGCTCTACACGCCCACCGCTGAGTGGTTCTTTGAGTGGATTGGCTCCTCCCCGCCGTGGCTCTAATCTCTACTAGCATCTAATGATTTAATTTGCCTTCCACTCGTTAGCAAATGTAATGGTCTGTCGCAAGTCTAAGCCACAGAGCGGCAGGATGCGAGCGCGAGAGGAAAGGAGAGGAGAGGATTCAGGAGTCCTGTTTTACATAGTTCTTCACTCAACTGTAATAGCCACCCGATGGAAACAAAGGCCAGCCATGGAGCCATACAGCTAGCCAGCTAGCCAGCTGGGCAGCCATCCATGCTGCCTTCGCCTCTCGAGGATGTGAGTAATTGTCAAATTATTTAGCGCAAAATTTGTTTGTTTATGCGGTTGGGTGCTTTCGAAATGGATCTCAACTTTTTGCACATTTCTCTCAGTTCTTACTTTTATTTGTTGTATTTTATTTTTTCCTATTTCATATTTTTGCCAGTTGTGTGCTGAGTTTGCTTTGCTTTGCTTTCGGCATGCCTGGTTTGTTCTTAGTCATTTATGCATGAATGCTTTGCGCTTTCTTCAGCTTAATTGAATTTTTGAATATTTTCGTGGCCGTAATTATGTTGCTAATTAGTTGGTTTATTTATTCTTTCTCTTTCATGATTAGAACGAAAAAATCATCCTTGTGGCTTTCCTCCTTGACACTTCCTATGTAAAACTCAATGTGTTCGAGGGGGACAGCCGCATTGGTAGCTCTCTCACTCTCTCTTTTCTCGGGCTTTTTCCTCTCTTTCTTCTGCGCTTGCTCGCTCTCGGAAAATTCTTTAAAATTGAACAAAAATTTATATGCGCTTTGGCACAGACGATTTAATATCGCATCCAATTTGCGGTTTATACGCATCCCAGCAGTGGCCTTCAATGGGGCGGGTTGGGTGGTCGATGGGTGGATGGTGGGATGGGGGGATAGGCCACTCGGCTCTGGGGATTTTACTCCTGTTTCCTTTTTGGTCGAGGGGACAATGGGGCGTATAAGTGACATCGTTAAATGGACGCCGGGCGCTGCTTAATGAACTCCGACGCTGGAAAGTTGGGTGTTAGCTACTGCTCCTATACATACATACATATGTATATCGACTGGCTTTACTTCGCCGCTCGTTAGCAAGGCTCGTCTTCTCCCTTCTATAATTAACCACAGATTGGGGTGGCGAAGGGAACTCGGATGCTTAATGAGCAGCTTGTTATGCCGTTTTTCGTTTTAATTAGTTTTAAGATGCTCACCACCAACACCAGAGCGTCGGGCACTCATTTTAATTGGTCCATTGATGGCGTGGATCTCGTATACTCGTACATACTCTACACTCTGCACTTAGCGCATTATCACACTCAGTTGCCCATCCCTGCCAGTGGAGCGTCCTTCGGCTTGGGCCGTTTCTCTCTGTGTAATAAGTGCTTAACTCTTTACATGCAAAATTAAATGATGCGCATACGCACGGTAAAACCGCAAATTATTTTAATTGCTTGTCTCGTCATTATTCATTATTTAAGTGCGCTCAAACAGCCGACGTATACGGAATACGCTATGGCATGTGCATATGTATATGTATATGTACACCCCTCGCATGTGTGTGTATGTGTGCGTGTGTGCGTGTGTGAGTGTGTGAGTGGGCCGCCAAAATTGGCAATGCGCCAGACGCACACACGAAAGCCGCTGTTTACATAGACATCAAACTTTTTGCGCTGCGGAAAAGCGGAAAATTGCTCCTGCTGTCGCATGTGGCCTTCCCTCTCTCTCTCTATCTCTCTCTCTCTCTCTCTCACTCTCTCTGATGTACTTACTCTTCCATTTAATTAGTGAAAATAAGTATTAAATGAGCAGCTCTTGTTAAAATAAATAGTGCATGCAATGGCGGCCCGCCCCCTTTTTCTGTTTTCTGTTTGCTTTTCCCGTTGGCTTTCAACAGGCTGTGCAAGATTTACAACTAATTAAAAGGCAAATAAAAGGCTGACAGATCGAAGGGGAATATCGTAAAATCGATAGGCCGATAATATGAGCCACTGACCTCGGGACAAAAGGCAATAAAAGCACAAGTGCGCGGTCATCTGCATAATTATGCGATAATTAAATTATTGCCAATTTGTTTATAGGATTTCCCTCAGTTTTTCCAGCCGTCTGCCCTAAGCCCTATCCCATTGTCCTATTGTATTTGTATATTTAATGAAGTGAGAGGGAGCTGGCCTCCACTTCCGCTCAACTTCCTCACTCCACCCGCCGCACTTTCACCGCTTGCTCTGTTTATTCGGCCATTTTGTTGTTTGCACTCCACTCGCCGTAAGCCCCACGTTAATTTGTTTGACTAATTAAACTAATGAGCGTTCAAAGTTAATACATAAATTAGTCAGCCAGACGGGGTAAGCGGCGGCTGCAGGACTGTCTAAGCTCGTCTATTTCGGCCGTCAAATAATTTTTTTGTATATCATTTAATAAATCATTGGATTGGATTTCGGTTGGTCATTTGAAAGTTTAATGGCGTAGAAATTCGAGCTGAATTATTTGGCTTTTTTGTTGTAAATAGTTTTTAATGTCCCAAACCACTAGTGGCTATTATAGCTAGATAAGTAAATAAATTGATATGTAAAAGTTACACTAGTTGTAAAGGGATAAACTATAAATGTATATAAAGCAAACAGATCCAATTAAGTCCTGATTAGTGGAAGTTTGACTTAAAGGTTTGCCACGCCCACTCTAACGACCACAGTTATGGCAAAAAGGTTTTTTTGTACATGGTTGATACATTTCCTTGAATGTAAATATATTTTCAGCCCACATCTAGGAAATGGCGCTCAATGAGCAATAAATAAACAGTTAAGTGGCGCCCATGGCCAACATGGAGAGCAGTCGGTTTCCTACTTGAGGGTATCCATCACTTGCATTTCCATAAGCTGAGTAATGGGTGTCCAATAGTCGAGGGACTCGACTGTAATACTAAGAACTAATAACTAACGACTAATAAAATAGCATGTAAAACTTATTATTTCAATAAGGGGAAGTATATTAAAGTATATTTATAAAGGCAACAAGAAAAGTTTAAGGCTGAACCAAAAATCGAAATTTTAAGCACCATTAGAACACTAAATTAGGTAACGAATTATTGATCCAATCAACGGCGCTTAGGCTGCGATTTTTTCCTTGCCATCGGCTAATCGAATGTGTGCCTAATCTGCATTAAAAATGTGCACCTAAAAGCCCATTAGCCTATCATCATTCACTGGCCGCCGCACTCGCTGGGCAAACAAGGACCAATCGCCGTGGTTGTTGTTGGTGCTGCGAGTACGAATTAAATATGCTGCGCTAATTCCTCCATCAATTTGCAGCTCATTTCATATGCCAACCCATTTCGCAGGCCATCATCAGGGGCATGGAAGTGAGCATTGGGCTTTGGACATTGGGGAATCGGCAATGGGCAATGGGCGGTGGACATGGACAGGAGCTATCGAAGCACGTGGGCAGCCGCACGAAATGCCGGCGGGCAACCGGCCGGATGAAAAGCGGATGGAGCGGGAAAACTAGTTTGCATTCAGCTTGTGCACGTAATTAGAAAATTTCTAGGTGGCGCGAGGCGGCGGTTGGTTGGTGGAATGAAAACAAAAACAGAAACGTGCTAATTGCAAATTAATTATGCACGATATTGAATTTGCACTAAACGCAAAGGCGGAAACGGAAATGGTCCGCTAGAGAAAGTCCGCTATCAGGAAAGTGGAAAGCCCGTGAAACGTGATTTGCATGATTTTCCTTTTTTGTCGGGAGGATCTTTCTCTCTCTCTCATTCTCGCTCGTCTCTAATGGCCGACACGATTAAGTGTCCACAACAGCGGCATCAGCATATAAACAGCTAAAGTGTTAATTGCCATAAATGCTTGTCATTGTAGCGGTAAACGTTGGTGTATACTGCGCCAGCGCTCACCCACACACACACCCGCACACCCATATGCAGAGAAAGAGAGACAGAGCGGAAACGGAAACGAAACGCTAACGCTAACGGAAGCTGGAGTTGGAGCTGGAGCAGCGGAAAGGCATTTAGGCAGCGCACATCTCTGAGCACTTGCACTCAAATGAATGAAATGAACTGCTAAATTATGCACGCGATTTAACCCTCATTTTGCCAGCCGCAACTTTGCGCTGTCACCCACTCACCCATCCTGCCACCCACTTTTCTCAAGCTGGCCTCTCATTGCGCAAGCGCTCTACGCAAGTACATATATATTTTTTACTGCCACAAACTTTTTTTTGTCGTCAAATGTTTCAGTTGCTCTCCCGCTCAGGGAAACCCAATTGGAGGCCACGCCCCTCAACCTGCAGCCAATGAGTGAAATCAGTGGCCACTCGAATCTTTTCAACATGGCCGCCAAATGGAAGTCACTCGAAGAGCGAGAGAGCCAGAGAGCGCGAGAGCGCATTGTGTGAAAGTGTGCGTGGCTTTCCCCTGCTGTGTTGGTCGTTTTGCAGACTTTTTGCACCTTTTATTTTGTCATTTGTGTGTAATTTCGGAAAATGTTGGCGACATTATGACGCTCGACGCCAGTTGGGCCGGGGTCGCGCGCTTAAGTGTCCTCCAGGGTACTTACTTCGTTAGCAGAAGTTTCTTGCCCTCCCTCGTCCTTCGTCCTTTGCGCGGCTCCTTGTTGCTGTTGGTTTTGTTGCTGTGGCTGTTGCTGTTGCCGTTGCTGTTGCTGGTGCCGTGCGGTGCCGCACTGTGCTTGTCGTTTTGCGGATGTGTCTCTTATTTTCATAACTGTAAATTGCTTTAGATATTAAGTCTGCTGTACTCGCTGTGGATTTCCAAGCGGCACTGTATGTGTGCGTGTGACACCAAAAGGACGAAGGATGGGTCTCCCACACGGAAAAAAAAGGGAGGCCCATGAGTATGCCCCAATGCTAGGGGCAAACGTAACTTGATGAATAAATAATAATAGAGATAATTATTCACAATTAATCATTTTTTAAATTCGGATATAAAAATTTCACCAAGGAACCAACAAAATATTAAATTAAATTAATATTAAATTTAAATATGTATACTTAAAAACAATGATCAAACATTTTTTTTATAAGAGTTTCTGTATTGTTAGCAGTCATGCCACATTTTTGACCAAACAAGTACCTTAACCCACGTTCTTTCTGTGTTTTTAGAAGACTTCATCCGGGGGCAGAAAATGTCCATTCCTTTGGAGCAGGGTCGTGTTTTTCAGCAAAATGGTAGGATATTTATTCTGTGTGCAGGACAATATGTCCGCATGAGGCACTTGGCCAGGCCATTTAAATAGTTTCAAAGCTGCAGTCATTACCAGCAACAATTACATTTTGTCGCTTCGAATTTTATCATTCACTGGGGCAATTACAGAAATAATTGAAGAATAAATTG
This sequence comes from Drosophila yakuba, assembly GCF_016746365.2. Lineage (NCBI taxonomy): Eukaryota > Metazoa > Arthropoda > Insecta > Diptera > Drosophilidae > Drosophila > Drosophila yakuba. Next base: position 8,084,840 of record NC_052530.2, read on the forward strand.
CTACGACTCCACCACGAGATAGAAATTAAAAGAATTTATATAGGTCTTAGACAGGATAATATACATATGTATATAGGAAAATGGTCTTGCTTAGTTATAAAGTTATTAATACTATACTAAGAATATTTAGTAAGAAAATGCTGGTAAGATATGCTACTGAACAAATATAGTTTTTTGAGACATTACAATATAATTTACACATAATAATGATTTTGAACGGAGCAAGGCATAGTATTTTATATTTCTTTTAGTTGAATTGAGCTATAAAAAATGATTCACAATAATAAAAAAGCGAAATAATATAGCAGTGGAAATTCGAAAACATACAATCTCAGAGCGCAAAATGAAGATTTTAATATGCGCAAAATTGAGACATAAATTAAAGTCACATAATTCTCATTAAAAGGCCGTAAATGAAACCGCGCAAGAACAAAGAAGGCGAATGGTCGAGCAGTAATAAAGATATATGCACCTTAAAGTGCCTTAAAGTATAAAAAGGAATCTCCGGGGCATTGGGCTTGGGGGACCCCAAAGAAATTTGGCAGCCAGATCAAAGAGCAACGACTTTTTGGCCATAACTTAATAGTTTCGAAATGCCGAAATTTAAGTCTTGGGCAAATCAAATTAAACCAGCCGAATCGGCCACTAAATCCACGCACACACATGCTAATTGCCAACATTCTAATTTGAGGCGGGAGCGAGACGGGAAGAGCTGAGAGAGAGAGAGACAGCTGCCACCCAGGGCGTTAAGTGGGCGGCGATTCCTTTCCATCGAAATTAAAGGGGAAAAGGGGTCAGCCTCTGATTTTTTTGGCCTGCGCGCGCAATTTAAGTTGAAATTTATGCGCAGTCCAACGGAAAGCGCATTAAAAATGAAGAGCAAACGCTCGTCTCAATGTGTTAAACGGCACATGTGATTTAAAACTGTATTTATTATGACCTTAATGTTTTTAATATTTCCGACTCTTAGCTGCCCGACTTCAGCCATTTGTCTTCGGTGAGGCGTGGAATTTTTTCGACGTGCAGGAATCTGTTAATTTCGATATTTGCCTTTGTGGCGGGCGATATATTAATGATTATGAATAAATTCAGGGGAAAAACAAAATCATAAACTACACAATACGTCCATCCGCACACAGATGTTTGGCGTGTTATGTGCGCTTGTGTGTGGCACAATACATGTGCATAAAATATTTAGCAACGCTCACACGAGCTTAGATTGCATAATGCATATTTTATGAATGTTTTCGTGTTTTCCCCGCTCTCTTTTCTTTCTGTGCCAAGTCAGGTCGCACAAAAAAGTGTTGAAAATAAAAAAGTAGCCTGCACTGGCGAGGGGGGCAGATTTTAAAGCCACTGCGGCAACAAAAGGAGATGTGGCACAAACAACCGGCATATGCCACCAAACTTCCCACCGCCACTGTTACTGCAAAATCGACACATCGCACACCATGAACGCTAAAACCCAATTCTTCTATATAGCATTTTTATGTACACTCAGAAACGAACTCTTCAGTTTCCAAAGTCAATATACATGTGAACCACAAAGTTTGACATTAATTTATAATTTAGGAAGATATACTTATAATAGATATATTACTTCGGTGAACTACAAATAATAATGATAAGGGAACATCATAACATTTTTATGATCCATTCATCCATTTTTAAAAATTCAATTCCCCTGTTTCTTTTTATATGTATATATGTCCTGGTAAATCTTTAAACTTGACATCTTTATTTGATAATTTAACAAATAATTGCTATCATGTCTTTTTTAAACTTAATTAAGGTGAATATCAGTAATTTTTTGCTAATACTGTAGTTTCTCAAAATGCAAAGGGTTGCATCCACTGTGCATTGCCCCATTGTTGCCGCTTGGCCAGTTCCAGTTCCTCGGATTTTCTGTTGGCCATGTTTGGCTTGCTGGCTACTGGCTGAGTGCACAAACACTCATGTGTGCGAGCTGATGTCAATCCATCATTTGCCTTAACACCATGATTTGTTTATTTGACGAGCTGTATTAAGAGAAATGAAACACAAATGCCATTCGTGCTCCGCTGCTGATTGCCATAAATAAATAATTTTCAAATCAGACACTGACCAAATCCCCGAAATGGATGCGAATGCGAGAGTACATGCTTGATTAGGCCTCCAATTGTGTGGATAGTTTTGATGTGATGTAATCAAGATAGCAGGGAAAGGGAACTCTTTCTGTTCCAAAATTAAAGACCAAATATATCATATGCATAGCTCTGAGTCTTGTCAGTCGTCCCACCTGAGCTCCTTGCGATGTACAATTTTATGGCTCTGTTTTTTAGGCCAATAAATTCTTGTGCACCACCAGCACTTCCTCTTTAATAAGCTCATAAAGTAACAGCCACTTAAAACTTGTTGTTGGCAGCAGTGACATCAATAAACGCAATAGACTCAAAAGAGCTGCCAAATAAGCCGTGAACGAGTTCCGCCTCCGTGGATGCCACATAAACGTCAGTGCCACATCATCATCTTCATCTCGGGCGGGTTGCTACAACCCCTGCAAGCTGTCTGTTTATAGAAATTAAATGACTTCAGACAAAATATGAAGCATAAACTCAACTCAACTCAACACTTTGGTATTGAACAGCGACACAATGGCCCCAGAGCCCCCCTTTCTCAGGACCCACAGCCCCCAATACACATAATAATATCCGGGCAACATTTGTGGCTGCTTCCTCTTTGCATTTATCCCTGTTTTTTAACACTTTCGAGGGCTTTGTTGGCATACTTTTAGTGGGATTTTAAAAATTTAAATTGTCGTAATCGTAAATTAATTTCATAGCACATAAAAATGCGAGAACACACAGCAAATACAATGTCTTTTCGGGCTATGTTTGTTTTTTCGGTCGCCGTAAGGGCCAAATGATGCTTTGTCTTATAACGCAATATATTCAAAATACATTTTCTTCTTTTATTGTATTTTGAGTGTGCTCAGTTGGCAGTGAGCGACATTTTTAAAATGAATTGCTGGGAACGTGTACGCGATGAGGAGACCCATGGCAGCAAAATATTTGGCTAGCTAAGTTTTCGGAGCAGACAAATGATTAAACTGCTTATAATGCAGTATTTAGAGGATGCATTAAAGAGTCATAAAAGCATTATATTCACCAGTATCCTAATTAGATGTGTAAATTATTTTTGCCGCCGACATTCAGTTGCACACGAGACGCCTGCAAGCAGTATTTTTGTCAGCGCCTTGTAAAAATTACCCGGCCAGACGGACAAAAAACGGCGAAAATGTGTTGCAAATGAATAAAGTTTTATAAATACACATCAAGTGCAATTAGAGGCATGACTAGAGGCAGGAAATGACATTCGGTAATTGTTTCCTCAACCTGACAGTCCACCCGAAGGTGTGAAGATTCCGCTCTTGAAGCCTCTATTTGAGATTTTTCATCCTTTCGCGACAAACCGCACAAATTGCGGCCTTACAAAGTATTTATAATGAATTAATGCAGTGAATGCAACTTGTAAATCTGTCACGCGTCCCAGTAAATCATCCTGCATAAGTAATGTGCAGTTTAGCCCGGCGAACACACCCAGAATCCGAAAACGATACTCCCCTCGAACCACTTTGTCACTCGAGATACTCGAAATACCCGAGGCACTCCGAGATACTCCGAGATACTTGGAGATACTCCTCCTCTGACTGCAACAGATGCCGGAATATAATAAAGTCGGGGGAGTGTGAAATTGTGTGCTCGCGGCGACTGAAGGCGGTCCGCGGCTAATCTATGACAGAAAACATGAAATCGGAGCGAACTGCCGAAAATAACTCGGTCTCGGGGACCTTTGACTTCATTTGCAGCTCTTTACTTAGCCATGTTCCCCAAGGCCTGGCCCTGGCACTAAAGTTGCTCTGGGTGGCGATTCAGCGGCCAATTAAAATCCCAATCGGGGCTTCGCCGTACTAGATGGTGCGTCGAATTTAGTTGCTCAAATTAATTATGGAGCACGGGAAATAAAAATGAGTTCGAACACCACGCAAACAATAAAGACAAATCCTACTTTTAAAATGTCCTTGGAATGTCTGGCTTTTACTGATTACTTTTATGCACCTTCATAGTGGCTTCCAACCTCGAAATTGTTCAGTGTCCCCCTTGTTGGATGTCAGTGCTAGCTATTGAATTAGTATTTTTTCCAGTACATTTTACCATGTGCTCCATCCAATTCCCAACTCCGTCCGGGGGCGGCACTTTCTTTTTATGACTGCTTTGCTGCCGTCGAATAAGTGAAGCGCGAACTAATTGAAATTTGTTGCGCTGACATGTTCTACAAGATCTGCTTGCAGATGGGCGACGGAGAAGATGCTGCCCTTGTCGATCGTCTCCAGCTCATTAGCCTCTTCCCGTCGTAGTTATTGTCTAATTTTAATTAATTTATCACAAGCATAAAGTGGCGCAACTCCTGACATTTCCCCAGCGTTGCCCCGCAACAAATCACTCACACGCCTCGTTGGCCGGCTAGAAACTTGCGAGGGGACATAAATTTCCACCCGGGATTCTTGGCATAGCACTACAATCAAACCGAATTTACGACGGCTTCTCGTCTAGTCTTTTATTTTGACATGCTGAACAAACAGGCAAACTAGCAACAGCTCATTTGATTGGGTCGTTTGGATGCCACAGCAGGTACGAGCCATAACCAAACTGAATAATATGACATACAAAAGCAAAAAGAAAATAAGATGGCACTAGGGAAGAGCGATATCAATACGTGAACTTCCACTGGTTTTTCCAGGTCTCGCGCTTGTAAACATTCTTGTACGTCTGCACGGACACCTGGAACTCGGGGCCAAACAAGGTGTTGGCCAAAACATTCTCCACAGCCAAATTTCGATTGGTCACCGCGTGAACAATGATCAGCGGATTGTGTACCTAAACATATAAACAAGGTATATGTTAAGACATTCTTACCCTTAGCTTACCCTTTTAATTTACAAGTTACGACAATACGAACAAAATTAAATGAACTTACGGGTATGGTTTTGCCTTCGCTTTCAAATCGAAGATCAGGATCCTTGTGGGCGCAGAAAAAGTGAGTGTGGGAAGTGGGCACTCGGGCAGAAGGGCCACAGTTCTGTGGGATATGCAAACGACGTCGGACTAAAGGACTCTTAAAGGACTAAAGGGTTTGCAAACCTTATGGGATACTAAGCCAAGCGGAAGTGTAACCTCGCCGTTTTTCGTGGTGAAGAACGCCTTGTCCACGGGGAGCGAGAGGTTCAGCCTCTTGGGTCCGCTGAAAACATACATGGGCTCATCAGCGGGCTCCAAGGCTTGCAGGCGGAACTTTTCGCCATAGGCCAGATACTGACCGGTACGGTCATCCTCGTTCGGACTGACAATCCTGAAGCTGTTGCGCAATGCGGGATGTGGCGAAGGAGCCACCGTGAGATCGCACATCTCGTTGATGGTGTTGCAGTTGCGATGAAGTCCCTCCTGAGTAATTACCACCGACAGCACCAGGTTCTGATCCGCAACCTGCTGGCGACAGACACTGATATTCACGGGCCGGATCTGCACCACCACTCCGAAGGCCAGAACATCCTGCGGAGGACCCAGCACTGTTCCCTGGTAGAAGCGGTCGTAGACGCCGCGGGTTCTGTCCAGCAGCAGGTTCCCGCTCTCCCGCCGCTTCTTCATTTCACTCACACGCATCTGAGTATAAGGAAACCATTTACATTACTAGTCGAAGGATTCATACAAATAAATGGCAAACAAGTTTTCAAGATGCTAAAACATAGCGATCACGAGTGGATTTCAAGAAATGTATTAGTCAAGTTTTATATACTAGAGAGAGATGGGCCCGGCAAGCCCATGGCCATTAGCTAGGAATATATCGACTGATATGACTGACAGCCACCCCTGCGCATCGTGTTTTCCGCTCATTCAAACCATAAACAAATATGCTCTTTTGTAAACTATTAAAACCATGAATGCTCACCTCCTCCGACAAGGCAGTTTCCAGCCAGTTGCCCACTTTCACCCCAGGACCGTACATAGCACCGTAGTTATTTCAGATATTGGGAGCTCTCGTCAGTGCATATCCAGTTACCTAATCTGTCCAGTATCGCAGGTGGTGTTTCCTTGTCGTGTCGTGTGCTGTGGCTTCCTAGTGACAGCCCGGCAACCACCTACTTCGATGTGTTCCCTCAAAAGATCAAAGATAGTTTTCTGCCCCGAGAGCCACACACAAAGCCTCACCCACCGACGACTAACCGAGCATAATATTTGCATGCGGGGCTTTGGAGGCGGCTTCATCTTTGATCCTGTCAAAGAGGCGAAAATAAATTGCTCAATTATGAAATATTAACTGCACACAGCGCCAACGAGAAGTGAGTCCCGGGCGCAAGTTAATTACTCATTTGTTGATTGTCGACTGTGGTTAATGAAGTATCCAACTAATTACAAGTCGGGACGGGCCGAGAGTGCGCATGTCATCAGGCGTTCTCTGAGGAATTCCCGCTTATATTGAAAAATGTCGCTGCGGAAACTGAAAGTGCCTCGGGCATCTTTGGACCGCTTTTCCACCAGCTGCCGAGGAGCCAACGACTCTGAGCCCACAATTTATTACCTTTCCCCCTGACATCTTGACACAATGTCGCCATCCCCCTCGGCACCGGCATCTCCAATCCAGTGGCTCGCGTTTCTAGTAGTTTCCGCGGGGCTCTGAAATTACCCGCATTCATCTTTTGACAGTGGAAACTCATCGCACTGGCGTCTAATTAGATTATTTGTCAGGTTCCCTGCTGAATGGCTAGTTCAGCCTGCTCATATCCAAAACTTTGAGATTCCTTCTCGATTGGCCCGACACCCCAGAGATTGGAAACGAAAGAAAAGTACTTGCTAATTAGACAGTCAATCACTTGAATCTGCTGAAGGTTAGTGGGAAACTTTTAAGAACTTTTTGGGGTCAACTACACATGGCATTTTATCAATTTCACTTCCTAAGAGTTATCCTAAGAGGATAAGAATTCGAGTTTAAAAATTTAAAAAGTTCTGCGAACCTTAGCAAATTTTTAAGGCTCGGATATCTTTAATGTAAGGAAATTATATAAATATAAACAAGAGAAAAAACTGTCGTCGTGTTTTATATTTTTTTTTATTAATTTTGTAAATTTCAATCGATCGGCATAACAAAAATTTTCCACGCCCACTCTAGCGCCCACAAACCGCCAAAAACTGTCTAGTGTTGAAATTTCTCCACCGCAATTCCGCTAGAGGAGTAACGGGTATCAGATAGTCGGGGAACTCGACTATAGCGTTCATTCTTGTATTATTTTACTTTTGGTGCCTATTTCTAATATTAAATAAATATATCTAAATTCTGAAGTATCTTCTTAGCGCTTCTGTCTCTTTAATTTACATTTTTTGCTTTAAATAACAGTTAATGATCCTGAAAATGCAGGCATTGTTTGTTTTTTAATAAGTGATCCAGTGGTTGTTACTTGTAGTAGTGAATTTTATTTGTATTTCCTTTTATTATAAGTTTTTTTTTTGCTTAAACAAACAGGAAACAATTAACTTAGCATTACTTTTACAATTAGCTTTAATTAGAAATAATAAAAATATTGAAGCTTTTAATTTTTATCCTTTTCTGTTGTGTTTACAATGTTTATGTGTATTTAGTTGACAATAATTTGTTTAAATGGTACTGTTTATTTAAATAGATGTTCGCGTGTATATACATTAAAACAGCAAGGAGCAGCGGCGACTCAAAGCCAAACTTTCCTGAATATATATCGCTATACAAGTAGTTGATATTTGGCGTTGTCGCGAAAGCGCTCATGTTTCCACTTTATGTTACAACAATTTAGTTAATTAGACTACTAAATATACATGTTACGTGACGCCGCACAGCGCTTTCTGCTTTTCTGCTGCTTTGTTGTTTTATTTTAATTTACTCGTTAAATGTATAATTCCATTAATTGTTTTTACGTTTTCCCACCTTTTATTTCCATCGATTTAAGTTTACAATTTTCGTTAGAATTTCTCTTATTTCTTTTCACATTTTTTATGTACATAAAAACAAAAGGAACTATATCTTTCAGTCTTTTTAGTGTGTATGTGTGTAATATATGTAAATGTGTGTATGGGTGTCTGTGTGTTTGTGTATAATATCTATTGTTTCGTTATGCATATAGCGTATTACATTGTTAAATTAATATAATTGTTTTGTTTTGTTTTTTTTTTCGTATTGTTTTGTTTGTTTTTTTAGTAGATTTTACTTCAGTTTTCAGTGTAAATATCGCTTGCTTCCCAGTTTTGTTTATATAATTAGCACTAGTTGTTTTTGTTTTTCATTCATATACTAAAATTAGTTCAAGGTTTCCTACCTATCTCTCAATTCATTGTCTCCTCCTTACAATGACTACAATCTAAGTAATTTGTATAATTCATTTAAATATTTAGTTTCCTTGTTTTCGCTTTGCATCTATAAAATAAAAACAAAACACCTAGCACATGCGTGTTTTTGTTTGTTTTTGTTTTTGCTTTGCTTTTCTTTGCTTTGCTTTCATTTAGTCATTAAATATATGTGTTTGTATAGTTAAATATATAATAATATAAAGAGCGAAGGCAAATATCGAATACTTTTGTTGTAGTTGTTTTTCGTTTAAAAATTCCATTTGTTGCAGTTGTTGTCGATAATGTAAATGTTGTTGCTGTTGCTAAAGTGGGTTATTGCTTACTTCGGATTTCAAAAGAATGTTGTTTGCACCTGGGTTGGGTTGGGTTGGTTTGGATTGGATTGGTTTGGATTGGATTGAACTTTGGGTTCCGTTTCTCTGCTAGAAATCGGAGAACTGTCAGGATAGTACACTCAGCAAACATATCACGTTCAGTTCTTAATTATGTGTAAATATATATGGTATATAATTTGTCTATTGTTTCGACTATGAGCTATTGTTGAATAATTAAATTATAGAAAAACAAAATCCGTCCGGTTTCTTGTTCATATTTGAGTTGATGGGGCGTATGGCAGAATATTTAGGTCTAGTGAAAAATGTTGTATATGAGTCTATGGTGTTTGTCTGTTTCGTTAAGTGTTGCTTTCATCTATAGTTAGTACAAAAAATGCTTTTTTTTTCGTATATAACGAGTGTTGTATAAAAACGACAGCAGATTGTATACAATAATCATGATGCATTAGTTAGTTAAGCTCTCAGTTTGAAATTACGTTATGGGTTCCTTTTCTCTTAACTCCTTTTCCGAAGCTTGGCTTCCAAAAAATTGATTTAGAAAAAAATATTTAACAAAAGTTTTTCCGCATGCACTTCCTACTGTGCCCTGCTCTCGCTTGAAAGTGATGAACCAAGTTTGAAAGTGGTACTCCTAGAGCAGAACAATCTTTCGCAAGTTGATCAATAAATACTATAATTACGCAATAAAAAATATAAGATATTGTAAGTGAAGTATGAACAATCAAGCAATGCTTACCAATTGCTTAACATAAATGTAGGTGTAAATATAAATAAAAATCAGGGGTAAAACGCACTAAAACTGCAAAGCTCTTCGACATGCATGTAAAATTAGCTGAGTAACATTTAAACCTAGTTACGTGTAGTTTAGGTGTATCGATAATTATTACTATTGCTAGCTAACTCAGTGAAGACAGTTGCTGTTTTGTTTTTGTATTGCTTGTTTGCTGTTGTAGAGTTCATCTATTTCTGTTTTTGCTGGGGCTTTCACTTACTCTCGCCTTGCTCTAAGCGATTTGGTAGGTACTAAAAATTATCATAATTAATATACGTAGTAGGTATGAGTTATAAGTTATAATTGGTAGAATTTGTATGTCTATTTAAACGGTACTTAGGTTGGTTGGTTGTTGGCTTTTGTACTTTTGTTATTTGCATGTAGGACTTGTTTTGCTTTTATTTGTTTTCTTGTTTTCTTCTGTTTTTGCTTCCACTATCGTTCTCTGCTCTCGTTTTATATTGCGTTAACGGCTCTAGTGCATTAATTTTAACAAACAAAAAATTTAGAGTAAATACTAAACGAATACGTAAACATAAATAGGCTTAATCGAAACTATTGGTATTATACATGCGCGTTTAGGGTGGTTCGATGACTTGAACAAAGAATCGTGGAGGGGATAGCAATCTTTTTGGCTCGTTCTTAGCAAATGAAGCCATCGTTTCCATATGGACTCCATATAGTCGTTGGCGTTATCGTCGACAAAAGTGAGAATAATTGAGAATTCAAAAAAAGCTCTATGAATATAAAATTTACAATTTTGGTTCGACACCAAGAAGAGTCATCGTCATCGCGTCAGGGACAAGTGTGTTCTTATACGAAGACTAACACAAAGTTTTTAATTTTCTAATAAATATTAAATAAAGATTCAACTTTTTGTTCGAAGCTTCATCGCTAAAAAGTTACAAAAGATTGCTAGCCAGTCATATTTAAATACAAATATCTTTGGACCTACATCTCCTCCACCGTAGTTAGGCATAGAGAAGAGTCAAATTCAAAGAAGCTTGGCTTGCGGACAAGGCTTGCTGCTCTATCTATGTCCATGCTGCTTCTCATCTATTTACATGTGGGTCTACTGAAATACCGGTCTTAACGATTACGCCTCCCTTCCGATGAATCCATTTGGAGGTGGGGGCCTTGGCGTACTCGCCGGGCGCAGCCAGTTCTCTTTTAGCAAGTTGGATCGGTTTCCGGCTCCTGTAGCTCCGACTCCGGAATTGGGATTCGTAGGAGATTTTCTCGTTTGGCTGACGCTTCGACTGCGAGGCGGCTGCGTCTTGCTCGGCAACGCTCTTTGCCTGGGCCGACTCAATGGCATGCGCTCCATCTTGATGTGCTCCACATGCTCGTCGTCCACGTCGTCATCCTCGTCCTCGTCGTCCTCCTCCTGCTCGTTGTCCTCGTCGGAGCTACTTTGGCTTTGGCGTGCATTCAACGGCGCCTGCATGGGCTGGTAGTTCGGATTATGGCTAATAGTCACACCTGCCATCTGCACAGGAGCCTCATTCCTGGGTATATAGTTCGGATATGTCAGACTGACCAGGCTGCCTGTTGGGCGCATCATCTCGTAGTTCGGATTGGGGCTGCTAGTGGTAAGAATGGTCGCCTGTTCGCTGGCTATTGATTCGTCTAATAGTCGATAGTTAGGATTGTCGCTAATGGCCATACCGCTACCTCCACCAGGAGTGGCTGTTGGGGTGTAGAAGCGGGGTGTGCCAGTATAACTGCCAGCCGAACCACTGCCTCCACTTTCGATAGTTCCAAGATTGCCCATGGCCACCGGGTGACTTGTCAAGTTGGTGTTACTGCTGGTACTAGGAGCATTGGAGGCATTGCTCTTGTGGCTGGTATTGCTGCCCGTTCGCTTGTGGTTAAATAGGTGGCGGTTAATAAAATTGGCCTTATTGCGAACCGTATCCGCCACTGTTTTCTTCAGACTTTGACGACCAGTGTGAGAACTGGCATTAGAGCTTGCTGCTGATGCCGTTGAGGGTTGCAGTGAAGATCCACCTATGACATCATCTGGCATCGAGCTGCTCATGATGGCGGGCTGCCGACCCCTTCTTGGTAGCAAATGTTGTTCTCCGCTAAGTTTTCCACCGCCTCCAGTACTGCCACTTCTGCTCGTTGGCAGCTCCGCGCATTTCGGACTAGGGTCGTAGATCTCATATCCCCTGTCGCCATCCAAAGCGTCTGTATCAGGGAGAACGTATGCCGCCGAAATATCACCTTGCGTTGCTGGAATATTCTGGAATGCAGTTGGCATTGCAGTTTGCCCATCAGGAGTACTGCTCGCAATGAATCCCGACGGCAGACTAAATGGCAAGTGAGTACCCTGATCATCAACCATGGCGATGGGGCTCTCGGGCGGTTGGTCTAAGGATGAGTTCGGCTGATAATCACCCATTCGCAAAGGTGTGGTAGCATCCTCCTGCTGTTCCCGGTCCTGCAGATCCTGGTCCAAGGGGACTGCCGCAAATGCATCTAGCTGATTGCGCTCCTTGCGCTCCTTTTCCCGATGCTGCAGACCCGCCTCTGAGTGATAAAAGGATACATCCTTAAATTTCGAATTGGGACATTGTGATTCGAGATACGCTATGATATCCAGAAAACTGGGTCTGGCCGAAGACCTATGATGCCAGCACCTTTGCATTAGTTTATGAAGAAATTCTGGGCAATTTTCCGGCCTCTCCATAACTCCTCCATCGATGACGTAACGCAGGACTTGCTCGTTGGAAAGACCTTGGTATGGCTGAGCCGCTAAGGTGGCCATTTCCCAGAGAACCACTCCAAAGCTGAATACATCACTGGCACTAGAGTAAACGCCATCTCGCAAGCTCTCTGGTGGCATCCAGCGAACTGGCAGTAGCCCTTTGGTTCCCTTCCGATAGTAATCCGTTTCATAGATATCGCGAGTCATGCCAAAGTCACCGATCTTCACCGTCAAATCATCAGCTACCATACAATTGCGAGCTGCAAGATCACGATGGACGAACTTCTTGGCGGCCAAATATGCCATGCCATCCGCGATCTCAATGGCCATCTGGTAGATCCTTCCATAAGTGGGAGGCTGCACATTACCAGTCACTCCAATGCGATTAAGATACGTTATCATGGCCTCATCCCGCTCCTCCGGACGATGGGCACGCAAATAGGACTTAAGGTCACCCTTCTTCATAAGCTCCATGACCACCAGAGCCGGCTGGCCCCTGGAGCATACTCCGAGCAGTCTAACAACATGATACGTATCGAACTCCTTCATAACACTCGCCTCGCTTAGGAAATTAGTTCGCTCGCGATCAGTAGCATTTTCGTTGACAGTCTTAATGGCGCACTCGCGGTCCAAGCCACTGGGTGGGAAGGATTTCAGGATTCCCTCATACACCATGCCAAAGGATCCCTGGCCTAGGGGAGACAACTGGATGATGTTCTCTCTCAGCACTTCCCAATCGTCTGGGATGTATTGCATGCTCGCATAGAACGGATTCACTTCTGTGTTCATATGGAGGTCATTAGAGGGAACCTTCCTCTTATGCAGGTAACAGACATATCCGAACAAGGATACAATCAGCACCGAAAGGCCGATTCCCAGTAGCCAGAAGAAGACCTTAGCGTAGCTCGGCGGAGGCTGTTTGATAAACAATAAAAACAACAATTGTTTTAAAGTTATAAGTGTAAGAAGATAAAAATTATTCAACATACCTCCACTTTTATATGTTCGACTTTCGTGAAATCGCCGTATCCCGCTATGGAGTTGGCTCGCACCCTAAAACTGTACGGGCCCTCGTTGAGCTTTATTAAATAGCCGGCGGTCTGGTTGAAGTCAGCAGCCGGGATGCACTTTCCTTCTTCCAGTTGGTCGGGCTTGAGCAACTTGTAGACCACTTCGTAGGTGACAATTTCACCGTTGGGATCTACTGGAGGCGTCCAGCGAACCCGTACAGGGGACTCGGTATTGTTGGCGTGTTCTAAATCTACCTTTAAATCCATGACCAGGTCGGCAAATTCTATAAGCAAATGAAACCGTTAGTAATAAAGATTAACACGTTCTCCTGTCCACCTACTCTTTCTCTTAGTAGTTTGAAAAACGGTGTCGTAATCGCTGCAAAGCGACTTCTTAAAAGTGCTATCCCTTAATTTTTCGCTGGGGATTTCTTCTCTACAGGCCACCACGAAGATAGCGTAGCGGGTGAAGTGGCGCAGTTTTTCAAAGACAAAATGTGTTTGATTTGGCGGCAATTCCTTAGCAAAAACCTCATAGAATTGTCTGTTGGAGGACAAGAGTTCTTCATCCTTATAGGTATTTTCGTCGTCCTTTTCGAAAAAGGCATCGCTATCGTCTGTGATAGAGCGCACATGGCGAAGAAGTACACTGCCTTCCACATCGTCCAGCTCTGGCTCGAGCGCAAGGTCTCGCCTTTGACGGGAGGTGTTAGTAGCTCCTCCATTTGGAATAGCATTGGAATCGAGAGCTGCATCTTCCGCTCCGTCTGATTTGTCAGTTGATCCATTCTTGCTTTTCCGTATGTTTGGAACGAATATAAAGTTTTGCAATGCGTTCTCAAACTCCATGCCCGCTTGAACTTTACGATCATCGTATTCCTGGCTGCTAGTTTTCTTTGAGCCCTCCACGCACTTACAGTCACCTGCTGACGGATCCGGTGTTTTCTTGGTGGGCGTTGTGGCTGGCAGGTCATTTTCCATGGCCTTAACGAGAGCTGCACCGATGCATTATTTAAATAAGTTAACAATGGATAAAACGAGGCTATTTTATTGCTTACGTTCAGTACAGTAATCCCGGTTATTGTTTCGGGTCGGCCGATTTATCAGTTTAGCTTTTAGAAAAAAGCGCGTTAGCACGCCATAAGGCTTATCTAGGTAGCTCCAAGTTACGTTCTGAAAATGCAAATAGAGGGTATCAGTTAAGATCAACAATTTCGTCACATCTAAAAATCCTTTCAAATTCTAAAGGGACCAATTGCACAACGCCATACTCACAATTTTCGAGTCTGAGATGGCGGTTGCTACCACCTCGGTCACCTTTGATGGTCGTCCGGGATTGGTCCTAAAGTTTTTTACGTCACTCTCCGCGTTTGTCAATTCCGAGGATATAGCCATGGTTCGGACGTAGTAGGAGTAATTAGTGTACGGAATCAAATTGCTGAACACCATGATCCCGCTCTTGTCGGGAGAGCTGACCTTCCAGCGATCATCGCATGGATCGTCGCTGCTTTTAGTTGAGTTCCCGTACGGATCGATCATATGATAAAAAACAAAACCGATGAAGGCGCGCGGATCCTTGAAAACAATGGTCGCGTTGCTCGGCTTTTGGGGCTCTCCTATTTCGACTTTTGTCGTGACGTTCAGCATGGCGGAGTTTGCTCCCACTGATTGTAATGTGACGTTGAGAACGGCTGTTCCACCTGGAAATGTATTATTCGGGTCAGTAATGCCAAAATATTAAATTATACTGAAAAATTCAATAGAAACTACTTACAAGATCCGCGGTTTCCGTTTGAGTCGGCGCCCACATCTGACTTTTCAAAGAACTTTGGACTGGAGGCCAGCATGGGTAGCAACTGGTTGATAGTGGACACACACAGTTTTGGGTTGAAATGAAAGAAGACACCGCCCTTCCTAATGAACACCGTTTGGTTGGGTGCCCAGAGCTCATCCAAATCGCGATTATCCAGCACATACAAAGCATATTTATCCGCGTCCATCGGTGGGTCGCCGCTAATTTCAGTTAGAGACTGAAAGAATTTTAGGGACTTCAATCCGTAAGTCAAGTGAACCATTAGGGACGACTGAATTTTATGAACGGCCGCTAGGCCATATTTTAATTCATCCATGACGTGAGCTAAAGAAAAAAGCAGTTTTATTATAACGAAGGCGATAACTTTTTGTCAATGTTACTAATGGATTCTCATATTAATTAACAAAACTGTAAAAACTTAACAATAACTATAATGTCTACTTCAACAATATTTGCTCGTTTTAATAAAGTTGAGTCCTACGACTTTTGAAAAAGTCGATAGTCAAGCGGGACAGGACAGTCATACATAACGTAATCGGCAGCAACCACTTACCACCGCTTTCACGTTTGATGCTGATAGTAAGGGGCTCGGTTCCGGTTATAATGGTGCATCCGTGGAACTCCCGAGCACGCTCTAAACTGTCGATAAGACCGGAGGAGCACTCCTTGTCACACTTGCCGCCCGGACAAGGTTCGCACATGCGCTTATTCTCCGACTTCTGGTACCCCGTTGGACAGTGGGTGATACATTGGCCGTTATACGGAATACCGGAATACACATTGTTGGTTTCAAACTTTGTTAGTGTAGTGCACTCGCTCGCCGTAACGCAGCGGCTGTCGAACTGCGAAAGAGTATGAAAGTTAGCTACTTGCTGTACAGTTAAATTGAATCAGTTTCTACCTGATAATAGCCTTTCGGACAGGTGTCCATGCAGATGTTATTAAAAGACACGTTTCGACAGGAAATGCAACTCTCATTCCCATTCTTATCGATGACGCATCCACCCAAACAGTCCTGACTGCAACAGGTGTGATCATCGATGCAGTTGTTTCTGCACTTTTCGGGGCACTCTGGAGGAACGAGGATAGAAATGCAAATATTAGTAAGAAAATTGTCTGGCTTTTCCGGGCAACTCACTTGTCTGGCATAGTTTGCTATTCCAGCACAGGCGCCTGTTATTGTGCAGCTGACAACTGGCGCTAAGCTCTCCCTCAATGGCCGCGGAATCGTGCCCCTCTTCGATTTTGATCTCCCCCGGACACTTGGAAAGCCTACACTCTTTCTCCTTGCCGTTCTCCGTCAGCACCACCAACTGGGTTTCGTTTTCCGCCAGAATTTCCAGCCAATCGATGGTCCTATCATAGCACAGCTTATGATTCTTCTCAATGCGCACACCGCCCCTGGTTATGGATCGCAGCTTGTGAAGTCCCAAATCCATGAGGTCGAAATTTGAATAGACGACCAACGCGTATCCGTCGAACAGCTTGTTCCCCCTGATGACGCTTAGATTGGGAAAGATCTTTGACAGTGAGTGCAGTCCGGTCACTCTGTAGATTATAATATAATCGGTGACCTCGGTCAGCTTGGGAAAGGTCCTGTTCAGGGGGCTTGCGTCGTTTATCAAGTCGATCAGCAGGAAGCCCTCGATGACCGTGCAGTTCTCCAGCTGATTGAAGTGCGCCACCATGTTCCTGATGTCCATGGATTTACAAGCTATAAGGGTAATGGAAAAGCTATTAGTGCCTGCTCTGTTATTGTATAAGCCTATTCCTTTAACTATAAATGTAGATTTTAGGTAATACATACGTTTTACATTTTGTGACAGTCGCATTGTTTGGGTTGATTCGCTCCTTGGCCATCGCGAATGTGTATCCGTCAGCGCAAGCGCGTTCTTATCCACTCCATCAGCTATATCATTGTGCAGCAGGTGCTGCGTATGTCCTGGCAGCACGACCGCTTGGATGGCCAATGTGTTGGCCAGTAGGATGCAGAGCAGAATGCTTATCCAAGGCGTGTAATAGTAATTTCGCTTGTAGTAAGAGCTTTTATGCTCCCCTATATGTTGTTGCTTTTGTTGCGGTGTGGCACGTGGCAGCTGATGATTATGCTGTAGTTGTTGGTGGTTGTAGTTTTTAGGGCTTAAACTCAGTCTTGTGGTTGCTGCTGCCAGTGTTTGAAGCAGCCATAGGAATTTTGTGTAATTAACGTGGACTTGCTGCTGCTGCTGTTGTTGCTGCTTGTGCTGATGCTGCCGCCTGCGTCGCTTGTTGAAAATGCCGCAATTGAACATGAGCAGCAGCAGCGACTGCAATGTTCGCAAAATATTGTGACAGTTGCTGAAGATATTGAACTTTTCGCGCTGATGTCGATTGTTTTTCGTGCTGCCATCGTTGCATTCATTGCTGCACTGATGGCCACTGCATTTTACGTCCCTCTTTTTACCCGTCGTCTCCACTTCTTCAAATTTTGGTCTGCGGCACAGTACAATATCGTCATGACTAAGAAACCAGACTTGCTTCGAACTGATTTCACTGCGTGCTTGACAGCTGCTGTTGTTGCTGCTTTTGCTACTGCTGTTGCTGCTGCTATACGTTTCGTCGCTGCTTGCGGAGATATCCACTGCTTCCACTGCTTGCTGACAGCAACATGTATCCAGCAACATTTCTTGCCGGCACAAAACACAAATGTGTCCCAGCGTACAGGTTGTCGTTGTTGTTGCCATATCGTTTTCCATCTTAATTTTCCCACGCTTAGATTTACTTTTTGTCACTCCACGTGGCATATTGTACATTTTGGGTCCTTCTATTTTCTTATGAAATAGTTTTCTCAAATTTTCGTCTTTCCACGAGTTTTGATTTTGGTTTTTGGGTCTCTTTCACCCCCGTTAAGTAATCATCTTTCGTCCCGCTCTCACACTCTGTTGCGGCGGAAAAGCGCAACAAATATTTCACTTCAGTTGGAATGCAATTTTCTTTTATTTGCTCCGCCGTTGCAACTGTAACGAGAATGTAAGCAAAATGTGCAAATTAGTTTTCAGTTCTCAAGCTAAAAAACAATTCAGAAGAACAGAAACCTACGTAATTCCATGCGAAAAAGGGCGCCAAGTGCTCGGCACACGTGTCTGAACTACCTGCCATCTGGCGTCTCTTTCGCACAAAGTGATTTTCATTTTAACGCTTTACCCTCGTCATTTCAAATCCCTAATTATTGCACCTCGTCTATATACTACACAGTATTCAGTTTACGTAGCACGGAAACGAGATGGAATATTCGGAAATTGGACACGACTTGACCTATTGGACATCCAGATTTTCGCTAAAAGTTCTACTGCTTAGTTCTATGAAAACCCATTATTTATTATTTCGTTATATAGATAGATGAAAATAAATAGATGATACATTAATATTAACTACTTTGTTATACGTACATAAATTTAATTTAAATTTTAAATATTTATCTTTGAGAATAGACGTTTAAATGGATTTTTCCAAATCAAGTCAACATTTTTTTTGTCAATAATGAAATAAAATTAATTAATTATCGTACATGAATAATTTGTTAAGTAATTGGGAATCCAAGTACAAATATTTTGGTAATAGGAAATTAATACTTGTAAAGATACAAAACGCAAGCAGCAACAACAACAACAAATAATACCCTAAACAGCTGGGAATCAACGATCCACTCTAGCCATCTCGCTCGCACTCGCCGAGTAAAGAGCCCAGCTTGCTAAGCAACAGCAACAGCCAGAGCAAAAAAATAAATAATTTTATGCAGCAGACAAAAGAGCAGAACAAATAAGAATGGCAAGCATATGGAGAGCGATTCTTCAGCTTAGCATTGACGTTCATTTTTTTTCGAGTGTTGAGTGTTCTTTTTTCAATTTTTGAATGACGCGCGACATTCGTTTGACGTTGACAGCGCAGTCGCGTTGTAAGCGTGGTAAATAGTAATTGCAAGTGTGTGCGATTTTTACTACGCTGTAATTCATCAAAACCTACGCCTATTCAAACGGGTGACTTGTGCAAAAAGACTTGTATTTACTATCTCTGCTCCTTCCTTTTGCTTTTGCCCCACTAATTTTGGGGCGTAACTTGGGGCTAGGAAAATGCGACTGCGTGGCAAAGGAAAAAAAATGGAAATGCGAGAAAGAGAGAGGCAGACGGAGAGGGAGCCGCAAGTGAGCGAGTTGTTGTTGTGCGAATTTCAGCTGCGTAGTTGAAAACGTAGTAGATGTACAACACAAACACAGGCAAAAGAATAAAAAAAAACCGCACACGCAATTTGTTCTTGTTTTGCAAATTTTTCTAGCTTGTCGCCCCAAAGAAAAAAAAAAATAATAAAAACAGCCAAAATTTATCAAATAGCCTTCTCTCCGATTTCGCTCTCTCACGCACACATTTGTGTGCTCTCAACTAATGCTGCTTGTTTATTATGCTTGATTAGTTTTTGTCCTTATTGTTGCTTTTATTGCGCAGTAAAATATAATACAAACGGCCAGCAAATGTCGCGCTATAAATACATAAAATACATGTTTAGCTAATATATTTAAAATGTTATGCCTAAAACATACAAATAATGTTAAGAGGCTCGACCGAATGAAGTTACCACAACTTAATAAAGAAGCGCTATCTTTCTCGCTCTTAGCCCACCAGCCACGGTGACTCCCAAACTGTGGCTCTAAAACTTTCGTCCGGTGCATATGTGTGCGGGTGACCCAGATTAACCTGACAGTTTTTTTTTGTTGTATCTTTCAGTTTAACCCAACAACTAACTAAAAGATGAAAGTTCCGGTGAGCAACATTTCCGGACAACACAACATTGCCAAAAGGTCGGAGGCCCTGATGATGGGCTATACATTGTATAAAGATAATATGCCACACACAAGGAATGTAGGAAAATAACAATAGTAATAGTAATATAGTATAACTTCAAATTAACACATTAGAAATAATATATTTATGCTTAAATGGCATCGCCAATTTTGTTTGTTATATTTATAAATAAAAGAATTTACATATGTAAATATGTATGTACATAGTTAAAATCATAGATTCATTTACATATACATATATATGTTACGTTCAAGATGACTAAGTCCACTTAGTAGAACCGCATAAGCCCACAAAACTTTAGCCACTTGAAAAACGTTTAGGTCTTGAACTAAAGATGTCAAGCTGAAGTGGAAACACGGCGGCTGATGATGACGCGATAAGGGGAAAGGAAAGGGCCAGGCCAAAGCGAAACTGGCTCGGCTGGCTTGGCTTATCAGCACTCGTTTACACACATGGAAATTAACAGCAAACGCTCCGCTCCGGACGCTGGCGAGCGTTTTATTGTTTAATTTCGTTTAACGCGCCTCGGGCGCCACCGTGCACGCGCCTCGTAAAAAGTGTAAAGGTGCATTTGGCACGCCTAACCGTCATTTGTCCCTGTTTTTACTACTCATTGTTGTTGACGCTTTTGTTTCACATTTTCAAGTGCGAATGGCAAGACTACTTGACAACGAACTGTTTTCAGATGCGAATGTGTTAATTCAGTTTTGCAGGGTAGAATTAAAGGGTTTGGCTTAAGTGCATGGCAAACTGTTAAAAATCTGGTATATACTTTACCATCTTATTACATATTATATTACAAACATATTCCCCTCTAAAATCATTGATGAGCACTAAATATTTGGTATAACTGCTTGCCGAAATGTCCACAAAACTGCTTAACAATTAGCAATGCTTGAGACGTGAACACTTGAAATGGATGCACTTAAACGGCTTGCAACATTTCGCTATTGCTTTAAAAACAATAAGAATGTGTAGAGAAAACAATAAAAGCAAGAATTATCAAAAAAGAAATTGGAAAACTGCATTGCCTTTTCGCCGCCTTTCCTTAAACCTCTTAATCTGACTCACTGGCAAAAAAAACAGAGACACTCCGAAGTAGCGTGGCAATAACCACAATAATAATCATAACAATAACAATATTAACTCCGGCATTGACGCAATAACGGGCAGAGGATAAAAGGCCAGTGAAGACAGAGGACAGAAGAATGTAAAGAGGAGAATCGGAGATCGGAGAAACAGAGACTCTGTGCGGCCGAAACCAAAAGCCAACAACATTCCAATCCGGACCGAAGTTGCCAGACCAGTTAGGAAGCAACGACAACAATCCCAAGAATAACAAACAAAAACAACAGCCTCCAGAAGACAACAAACAAGAAAAAGAATCTGAATCTGAAGAAGGAGACCAGAAACAGAAAACAAGCTTATTGAATTATGTCGTATGCTCCAAATCCAACGACTTTTGGTTTAAGATTTTTTGTTTCCCGAGTTTCAAAGGCAACCGAAAAAGTGGAAAACAATCAAATTATTGCAGCATTATGATAAGCGAAGATCACGCCAGACTCACTGGGAGATATAAACGATCGAAAACCTGATTTGACCGACCGAAATTCCAACTTTATATCGATTGGCCGCTGGTGATGGTGATCACCGTCATCATCAGGTGCCGCCGCCGCCTCCCATTCATAATATCTCAATCTTGTCAGTTTGTCACAGCAACGACTTTTTTTTTATTCCCCAGCGATCTTGCATATTCTGTTGAATATTTTGGAAAGGTTTTTTAAGCGAGCATTTAACACTGGCGATACGCAAAGTGCTTCAAATTATTCAAATCCCTTAACTTTACCATGTTTAACTCTGTTTTACTTCATAATAGTCTCCTTTGAATGTCGGGAGAACTATTTAATGTTCTGGAAACTTCTGTGACGTCGAGATCGAACCCGTGCATCATCGTGACTTACAATACCGGTCACATGTGGCGCCCCCTAATCTCCAGATCTGCCAACTCATGCTCAGAGTTGGGATCCACCAATTTGCTGCTGTCCAACGATCGTTTTAGCACCAGCAAAGGTGACTGAAGCTTTCGAGCACCTAAATACTTTTATTTCCCAGTCGTTGTCTTTCTACAATCGCCCAGTACGTTGATGTGGGCCTGTTGTTTTGCTTGACATGGTCGCTTTTCAGTGCGAAAAGCATATTGTGGCGAGTATCGGTGTGTTCGAGGTGCGAGTTCCAGATAAGCAACGTGACGCCGCCGCCTCACGCGAGATAAATAACTCTGTCCCCTCCCGGCAAGTGTGAAAAAGAGACAGCCTCTAGCCGGGTGCGAAAGAGAGCCACAAGCTTTTGCAAATAACAAATATGACATTTAAATGCGACTACTAACGGGGGGCACAATTATCCATATAGATATAGTTAGTGCCGCCTGCCCAGCCCCCAGATGTGTGGAACGAAGCTAAGCCCAATTAAAACATTCAATTGTGGGTGTCGCCAATCTTGCCCGCTGTGATGAAATAATAATTAGTAATTTCATAAGTAATTTTGTTTTTTGGGTGAGAATACTAAGTAGTGCCCATGCGAAATCGAACTAAGTATAATAACAGACACGTAATGTTATCTTATTCTTTCTCACTGGGCAGGAAAAGTGCACTGTACGTTTTTTGATCTATTTGATCCAGGCTTCCAATCCAACTAACGTGTTCAATGGAACCAATATGACACAAGAGTGTTTTTCATGAATAACTTATACTGGAGCTGTATGCAAAAATATAACTCTCATTCAGTCATTCTGTAATAACTGCGGCTTGTTTGTTTCCGCAAACAAGTTGGGATTTTTTAATCTTATTCTGGGGTATTTCGTACGCCTGACTGCGTAATTTCTATATACAGTTTGGGCTTAGTATGCAGTTCCCCCATCTACAGACTTTCTACGACAAACAATTGTCTCGAAATAATGGCCGCTAACTTCAAAGGAACTAACGTCGTAAAGCGAGTAAAATAGGCCTCTCTTCGGGATTCCACGCTATATGGAGTTGTACCAGGCGATGCCAGTTTTCCGAAGGTTTTCATCAGAATGTTTTTAGATCTGCTTTACAGGAGCTGGAAAACGTAGGGTGAAAACATGCGGGTAGGGTTGCTATGAGGCTATAAAACACTTCTAATTATGGAAATGAGTAGATGTATAAATTACAGAGAGATATATAATTACAATAAGAGGGGAGGAACATAAAAATGAAGTAAAGCTCGAATCCGATATCGTTTGAATCGGATAAATATCGTTTTAACAGAGACTTTCGCCTTTTCTATTAAAAATAACTCCAAAATAATTAAAAACAAAATAGTATTATTCATACAAGTTACAGATGCAAACTCAAATTATGCAAACATTTTCCTAAATATTATAGAAAGAAAAAAAACAATTCCACTCTGGAACTTAAAATAGTTATAATCATAAAAACGAGTTCCCATTGATTGCGATCATAAAAACACGGCCAATACTGTAGTCAACTAATTTTAATTATTTACGACTTCGATTTCAATTGACTTGCTTGGCTTGTCACCGATTGATTTTCTTCTGTATTTCTGTGTTTTTTACGTAGTGAATGCCTTCGTTGCGGTTGATACTTATGCTTCTGCTGCTGATTGAGCGCATTTCAACGACACTGGTTCCAAGCCAACCAGAAACAGTCTCACACCCCTGAAAAACCACCCAAGCCCTCGAAACTCTGGTAAATGTCTCGCGCTTTTTGTTTGTTTGCACGTTCATTCATAAACTCGTAAAAAATTCGAAAACAAACAAAAGCACCACAAAAAAAATTCCAATAAAATTTTAATTAACACACAAAAAATGTAGGAAAGCCGACATACCAAGAAATAGGAACGCAACGAAAATGGGGAGATCCGCTTCGAAAAGCGAGCATAAAAACGTAACGAAACGAACCATACAACAGTAAAAACACTAACCTTTGAGGCCTAGCCCCAAAATCCGTCCAACCCAATCGAATCGGAGCCGATCGAAAAGAAACCATTACAAGAGACACCTGCGAAAATGTTAAAATAATAATGAAATGCCAGTGCGCCCTACAAAAAATAAGCCCCGATAAGTGAGCACACACAGTAAACGGCTTTTATATTTTTCTGGCATTTCGCATTCCAAGCACACTAGTGGCTGTCGAGATGGTTTTGGGGAAAATAAGACGGAGCCGAGACGGAAATTCCACGATCATGACGTACACGCTTTGGCGATGACTGACTTTTATCGCCCCGAAAGTATGGGTAGTTGGTAATCACATCATATGTATACATTTTTACCCGCAGGTTCCAGTAATCGTAACCGACTAACAATTTATAATCGAAAAATCAGCCCAAAAAAATTAACGAATGTAATGACAAATGTAATTAACTATAAAAATGATCACATATGAAAAATGGGGGTTTAAGCAGTTTAATTCCTATGGCTTTCAGTTAACTTATATATTCAATCTACTAAAAATATATCTTGCCTAAAGAAGACAAAATATTTCGGGTAATCGAAAGTTAATAATAATTTATATCCATCAGTCTACAAAGCGTACGAAATAGTTGGTTT
This sequence comes from Drosophila yakuba, assembly GCF_016746365.2. Taxonomy (NCBI): domain Eukaryota; kingdom Metazoa; phylum Arthropoda; class Insecta; order Diptera; family Drosophilidae; genus Drosophila; species Drosophila yakuba. Next base: position 8,109,315 of record NC_052530.2, read on the forward strand.
GCACACCATGCCGAAAAAAACTATTGGAGGGAGCGAGCCGAATCAGAAATCTTAAAGTCACAAGTCTCGGCGAAAACAACCACGTCAGCTGATTAAGACCAAAAATACCGATCTCGGTGCGTGAGCCAAGTCAGAAACGGCCAATCGGAGATGGCCAGCGATAAAGATAACGACAGCAAAGAGAACTATGATTGCCGACTGCTTTCGGCTGCCATTGATACAAACCCCTATTTCGGTAAATTATTTCGCTTCATCAGTAGCGAATAGTTTTGGAAACTCAAGGCGTTCTTTTTGTACTGACCACTACTATAGGGATATGACTTAATGCTGATTTATTCAAAAGTGCACATTTCACACGACCATCGAAAGAAATCTAAATCCCAGAAAAGACCTCCATTACCCCGCTACGAAATCTCGTGACTTTCACTAGCAGATAGAGCCCAGCAAACAGACTTTGGTCATCAATCACATGGGCAGACCGGTAAAGTACCACACAGCCTTTTGACAATACAATAAGCCGTCACGTTCGAATCAAAATACATTGTTTATTGCACATTTTGCGGGCTGCCCCTTTCGTTCGCTTGTCTTTATCGGAATACTTCGGAATACTACTTTTCACACGTCATTGTCATATCAAAGACGATGATTAGGAGCGATCCTTGACGCAGTGTTATTTTTACAGTTGCATTCCCGGCTCTATTCTCCAGTGCCAAGTGCCAAGTGTAAAGTGCCGCACACACCCGCTTGCTGTCTGTGTTTACTCAATGAATTATTATTCAGCCGATCGGCAGGCATTGAATTTCACAATAACAATAACAAGATAAGAGCGGGCATTACTAGTGCAATTGTTCCACTAAAATTAATGATACGAACAAAGTTCGTACAGACAAATTAGCGGCTAAAATTAGATTTCCAGTAAGCCAGAGCGATGTATTACTTAAAAGCATAACTTAAATGCGTATGCATACCTCATAGGCTGAACACTTTTGTAGTGAGATTGTTATCTATTCGTTCCACCAAGAACACCTGAAAATAGATAAGGAAACGGTACGTTAGTTAAAAATACTACTAATCATACATACATATATACGGACATAGTTCACTAAATTTAGTTCGGAACAGTAGTGATATAATCGAAGAAATAATTTATAACACACCCATATCTTAATCTTTAAAGGACTGCCTTGACTGATATACATATATTTACCCTTATAAGCCCCCCACCGATCCAGCAAGTCAGGTGAACTGTTTGCTTTGCAAGTGCTGTTTGCAACATTATTGCAATCTGAGTCAATATGTAACTTAGAGCTAGGGATACATGACAAAATGTTACAGACGATCCCTTTCATTACCTATCCAAGTTCCTGTTGGCCCACAGCAAATATTGCTGCAGTACTACACGGAATGAGCAATTTATATGGCACTTCCTGTTATGTTTGCTTCCCAGTTGGCATTTATTTATCTAGGCACTTCTTTTGCACGAAAAGCTTACGCAGAATTCTTGGAAAAGCCACCACAGCTAGCAAAGGGCAATGCAAACAAGTTAAGCTGTTGTGATTGATCGAGTACGAGAGTCCCTGTTTCGAAATCCAAAAGTACTTGAACAGAACTAAAACTGTTAAATATTTCAAATAAAATAAAACGGGTATATAAACCTTATTTTTTGCATAACCAGCATGTTTCCAATGTATACTAAACAATTCATTAGTGTTCATTCTTAGTGTTCATAACAACAGTTCATATATGTTATAAGATATGATCGCATCTAAAATAGCTACGTAATTAAAGATGAATCAGAACGAGGCTTACTTTTATATGAACAACCAAAAGAACTAATGTTTCGTATTATTATTATTTTTTAAAGCACTTCCAGTTTTATAATATTTGATATGTTGTCTAATAATCGGGTTTGTATTTATTTAATTTCTGTCGTGATTGAATTGTAAATTTCTATCGATTTGCGAAAAGACACTCTAGCGCCCAGAAACCGTCGAAAATTATAACGCCCACAGTTCTAATTTGAATTTTATATTTTAATTGATATTTCAAATTTTTCGTACGCACTTCCGCTAGCTGGGTATAGGGTATCTGAAAGTCTGAAACTTGAATAAAGCGTTTGCTCTGGCTTATATTGCTCTTTACTTTTTATTATTTCTTTAGTTAGCAACTTAAAAAGAAATTGTTAATACAGTTATATAAAATTAATATAAACATACTTATTTTAGAAATAAATACTTGTCTCACTGGATCCCGCATCCTTCCTTTTTTGTAAGGTTCATTACAATCTAAATTTACTCGTAAGTTATCAGCAATGATTAAAATTTCACATTTCACATTATCGAATAGTAAAACAAGTTTTGCCTTTCAATTGAATCGTGTGAAACGTGTCTCGCCTTTCATTAATCTTATTTATGCGGTTGGGAAATGCAATCGCATTACCAATAATGATTTTATGAATTATAGTATCTAAACTTGTGGATTGAGAGTCAGTTCTTAAAGACCTTGAGCTGGCCAGTTCCGGTCAGATAAGATCCTTTTCAGTCTGGTTTTTGTTCTTATTATTGAGTTTGCGGTTGTGGCAAGTTAAAACCCGCTGGAGCTTATAAAACATTTTTGTGGTTTTTTTTGTTTATCACAGTGTTAAATGCACAGCGGAATACGTTTCAACAGCAACTGTCCAAAGAATAATAACCATTTTTTTGTTATACTATAAAATAAAATATGTTATATGTATGTACATTTAAAACTATAATTTTAATTCACAGGTTTGTATACAAATACAAATACACATATTGAATGTTTTTTAAGACATTGGTATTAAATAAGACAAAATTTAAAGTACTTTTACTACTATTACGTGTGTGTATGGTAAGTGCCGCGTATTTATTGAATGAAAGGCATGAAAAGCAACAACAGGCGATCCCATGGTACTTGCACTGCTTGCTCGCCCAATCTGATGGCCTCTCTCTCCCTCTCCAACGTGTGTGTGAATGAATGCAGTGGCGTAAACAGCACAAGCAACAACAGCAACCACAGCAACGACAACAAAGGCAAGCAGCGTGAATCAAGTGAATGAAGTATTAAGCGCGCGCCTTTTTTCTCTCCGTGTGAAATTACATTTTCAAGTGACCGGACGGACGCCCGTAATTCGCGGGAGTGTATGAGTGAGTGAGTGAGTAGAGAGCGAGGTGTGCGTGTGTGGTATGCAAGTGAGTAAACAATAATAATTGTCAGCGGCAATAACAGAAATAACATTTCATATAAATTCCGATTTGATAAGCTTTCCTCCCTAATCTCGACAGGGGATTTTCCCCTACCGATCCTTTCTTGCTCTTCTTATTTGTTTGTGGGTTGGCTAACGCTTTATTTTCTCACTTTTATTATTTATGATACGTTCCGCTCCCCCCATTGCCCAATTGTTTTTGTTGGAATGCATTGCACAAGATATTTCCCAGTGTGCTTGTAGCAGTGCGATTGTGTGTGTGAGTTGTTTGATTTGGCATTTTCAAGTTATCAATGAATTTCATACACACGCACGTAGGAATAACGGGCGTGAGTAGAGTAAATTTGTCCGCGTACTTATTGGATTCGATTTCATTCACACCCAGGGACCCCGATTTCCCCCACGAATACCACCAGAAATTGAAGTTGCCACAATTACCGACAGTACAGCTTGGCTAGCGTGAATTTTTTTAAATGAAATCCCACTGATTTCCCAAGATATGCTCGCTTTTCTAATTACACAAATACCACTACAAATAATTCATGCACCTTTTATTTGCTTTAAAATCGTCCATTCTATTTATTGGTCCTTTTAATGCATACAGTACATTTTAGAAGTAAACTATTAGATATACGTTCAGGCAAGAGAGGTTTTGCCGTATTTACCTACTGACGGCGGGTAAATAAGTTCTATATTTGCTTACCTTATCAACCGCCTTATCGCCCTGCGCTCACTCCACAAATGTTCCCCATTTTTGTTGAATGAATATTCCCCTTTTGGGAAATGGGAACACCACAATACAACCCACGAAACCCCCTCCGTTTTGGCAGCCCATTCATCTATTCCCATCTGTCGGCTGTGCGCTGTATCTTTTGAGCTGAATCACAACTTTGACGGGCCAGTCACAGAGTCAAGCTAATTAATAACAAGCTATGGTCGTCCAAAAAAGGTTTCCACCGCCTTTCCCCCTCCCTTCCTCAAAATTTTGGTTCTAACATGTTATCAGTTGGATTCTCGCTCGTGCGCCCCCTCATCTGTTTCCTTTCTCGCTTGCTGGTGCTTTTCTGCTCGCCGCCTGTCAAATTTGACATTTGCTATTGAACCGTTCATAAAATAGGCGCCAGACTGATTTTCGCTCGAATTTTCTCCGCTCCTCTACTCAATATAGCAAGTCGCTTGGTTCTCAGTTCTCAGCTCTCGGTTCTGTTTTGTTTTGTTTTCTTGTTATGATTTATTAAACATTTATTTGGCTTAATGAATTAATTTGATTTGATTTGGACAGCGTAACGGAAATGCCTGCGCGTGTGTGTGAGTCCGCTTTTGTCTGTGTAAGGCGCCAAAAAGGCGCGCTGCACGACGCAATTGCCTGAGCTCGGAAAAGGCGGAAAAGTGCATGGCGAAACAATAGTGAGGGGAAAACAAAGAGAAACACCGAAACGACAACGACCGACCAATACATTTTAAGTATAAACTTGCATAATCTTACTAATTTTATTTTTTATGGATTATAACTAGTAATTGCTCGCACGTAATTATCCCCATTACTGAAGGTCAACTTTATTACAACGGGCTGGAAGGGGAAAACGCAGCAGACCTCCAGAGCACAAAATAGAACGCAATATGTTTTTACAAGCCTCTGAAAAATTGCCAAGAGACAGCAACAAAAGGCCACCAAGTTATAATGGTTGTTTAGCTATTAAGTTCCGCTTAAATTGTTAAATTTCACATTTACCTTATGCCCGTGCGCCAATGCTACAAACATTATATACATATTTATATATGTATATACATATGTACGTACATATGTAGCTACGTTTACAAACACATGCAAGCGAAAGCGCCAGCGGCAAAAACAACGACTACGACAACGACAACAACAACAACAACAACAACAACAACAACAACAACAACCACTGAAGCAGAATGGGGAGAACTACATAAGCAAAGTGCGAGGCACAAAAGAACCTAATCAAGAGCAAAACGCCGCAAATAAAGCAATAAACAAGACACAATATTGTTTTTTCTCCTTCTTCAACTTCTCCTCTCCTTTATTCCTTGCTTCTGCCTAATAACAACAGCAAAACGAGTAATAATAATACAAACAACAATGAAACGAGAGCGGTTTCGAAATACTTGCCCAAACAGTGCCAGTAGTTTCCATTTCCATCCACTCTCAGTCTCTCGAAGCTAAAATCTCGATTCTCAAAGCCCCAGTTCAGTTCCGAGCAGAAACAACAAGGCCCAGATACACAAGAGAAACTACTAAAGTACAGTAAATAACCAGATTAGCAACAAAAACACCTAGATTCGCGACGATACGGGCAGACAGACAGACAGACGCAGCTTAACTTTTTAGCAAGGCCAAAGGAAAACAAATACAGAAAAATATTTTACAAAATAAATATGTATGTTTTTAAGTACCAAAACAAATCAACAACAAATATTTTTCTTATACAAGTACAAATTTGACCAATGACGAATACGTTTTACAGTCAATTTTGGAGAGCTCTAGAAAATAATTATATTTCTTTACATTTAAATACAGAAGTTTCATACTGGCAGCATGTGACAGAAAAAACAATATTGATTGCGTCATACACTATTTGATAATAATACACAACATTTCACATTTACAAGAAACTATACTTCCCAGAAGACGTGTAAGTGTGTTGTTTGAAGCTCGGTTCTCAGAAACTGTGTCAAATGTTTAATATTTATGACTATCCAATTGTTTGTCAAGCTTTCTAGGAACTCTATAATAAATTAAATTTTGCAGTTTTCTAAGATTTATATTAAATATACAAATACTGTGCGCAAGATTATCGCGAGATTTCTTTCGAGCCGAACTCTTTTGAGATTCCGGTAGACGAGAGAGAAGAATTCATTTATTTTCTTTCTCTCGGGAAAGATGAGCATTGATTACTTTGTGCTCAGCTTATTACTGAGCTCAGCTACTGCGGAGTAATCTATTCATTTTACGGACGCTATTCCTTTTTGATGTTACAGCAATATTTCTATTACAATTAACGACACTTATGGTAATTTGTTTTTCAAGCTGAGGATATAGGCGTAGAAATAGAAATACATTAGACAACAATTAGGTAGGGGGTTTACAAAAAACAACACCGAAGACGGTTTCAATTTTGCAATATGTAATAGCACAAGCAACTACTACACAAACTCCGGTATCAGTGACGGAATTAAACTAAATAAACTAATAAACTAATCAGAAAAGGCAACGAGGCGCAATAGTCGTAGTAAAAAATAGCATACAAAACAAACTAGAGAGATGCAATAAAAAAAAACAATGCGGTTAGAAGTATCTGGTTAATGTAAAAACACAAAAATAATCAGCAATAAAGACAATAACAAGAAAATCGTTATACACAACCAAAAACAATATTCCTTTTGTATTATCAACAAAACCTCTTGATGAATTTGCATGCCTTAAACTCAAATATCATGGTTTTTTATACGATGACTTTACCTTTTTACAAAAAAAAATAAAAGAATTTAGGTCTCTGAATTTTAAGATTTAAAAACAAATGTATGTTGTTTTCAAATATTTTTAATGTATACCCTAATTTTTGAAACACCCTAAGGGTTGCACGGGACCTATCGATAACAAAGGCAAATCCGCAAAGTAGCTCAATGCGACAAAGAGCACGCACAAAATACCACGCACGCATTTTTAAGCCAACCACAAAAAGAAGCCGAACAATCCGGAGAAACTGCGATGAAAACAGGAGGTGGAGAAAGGACGGAGAAAGAGCGTACACAAAGCCCGGGTTTACAGTTGTTTGATCCCACAAATCAGATTAGAGCGAGAGGGAGCCTACTGGACTGACGTGTGGTAAGCTGATGCGCGATGTGTTCATCCCCAGTGTTCACTGGGGATGTCACCCAACACCTCTCGTCCTTGCTCATAGAAATAAAATTAGAGGATCTGCACGGGGAAAGCAAGTGCTGGCGACAGCTGGGTCACCAGATTTTCATCAATCACACTTTTTATGCCACATCAAGCGTCGGGCACAACATTGCAACGGAAATAGTGCCACGTCGAGTGCAGCGATGACATTTTGGCGAGACAGTCGGGTGACACTCAGACAGAGACGAACATCGGAGGAGATAGGGACGGAGATGTCAGACGGACGGACAAGGCAGTAGGCAGTTCCATGTGTTTGTAAATTCTTAAAACACATCCATAAAATGTCTAAAGCAACACATTTATTAATTTCTGTCCGATTCAGGATCTAACTAATTGTAGATACAGATAAGTATCTCGCACTAATGAAAGTAACATTTTTATCCAATTATAAAAGCCAGCACCAACCATGTTTATTTTTAAGTTCGAACCAAAAAAGCCAAACAGTTTCGTTTTTGGGTAACTAAATAATTTCAGACGATTAGCAGCGAGTTTTTTCGAGTGTGAAAAGTGCAGGGCAGACGATCCGACACCAGCCCATCACACCACGCCGTGAAACAGCGGACCAGCATCAGCATCAGCATCAGATTGCCCAGACCGGTACCGCCGGGCGCAGGTGCGAGCGGGATGGGCAGCTTTTGTGTGCGGACGGGGCCATTAGATGATCGCCGCGGCTAAATTTAAATGTCTGTGCGTTTAAGTTGCAAGGCAAAAATAAATCTACATAAAACGTAAACAACACACAGTTTCGTCTCAGGCTCTTCGTCTTTTTCGTCGTTGTGACAGATCACAAGATCCGTGTAGACGGGTTAGATTTGGGATGGGACGGAATGGATCGGTCTGTTGCCAAGGGGTTGCCCTCGGGGTCCGACAAGGGTTGTCTGCTCCCCCTTCCCTCACACCCAAATAAATAAATGTAAATGGGCTTTTACACAGCCCAAACTTGTTTATGCAAAGAAAACAAAAAGTTCATGATCAACATTTTGACAAGGCCTATGGTCTATATGGCATTTCCGCGTCATAAAAAGAAGCGGGTTAAATATTATTATGCATAGGGGCTCGCAGATGTAGTTCACTAAAAACAACCCATAATTAAATTACTAGGGAACAATATACAGAAAAAAATCATTGCGATTAAGAATCAAACATTTTACTTATTTGTTCTTTGAGTATTTAAATTTAAAAAGATACGTATTAAAGCTTGCTCCATAACATAATCATTAATTTGTTTTATTTGGGAAAACCGTCAGTAGAAACCGATGTCATCCTGGCCAATCTGTGATCAATCGATGACGGTCTAAAGCGGTTTTCAAACCGAAATTCCTCATGAATCTTATTAGTCAGAGGTTTCAGAGAGATTTCATTATATTGAATCGGCACTGAGTGACGTGAAAGCAATTAGGAATTCCAAATGGAGAACAACCTACAAAGTTGGAAACAACATAAATTTGCTGCCTCACATTTACTTTCTTCTGCAATGACTTTAAAGTCCTTTCACCTTTGCCGTGCTCTTCACGGGTTTCCTCCCCTTCACCAAATGAACTCTCGAAGCTTTCTCTTTAATAGTCAGCTCCCCCAAGGACTTTGTTTTTAGCATGCATCTGCCGGGGGTGTGAAATTAAAGGAAAAAATTAAAAATAGCAAAATGCATTTGAATCAAATAAATAACACGAGACAACCGACGCAACGTCCCCCCAATGGGGACCCCTGAAATAATAGTGGGGAGAATTCGTAGGGTTGGACGTGCTCTAAAGGTGCAGTTTGTGGTCTCTGCACGTCCGCATTTTCCTAATTTAATTTTCGTGTTTCAGTTCACGATCAATTTCATTCTAATGATTGTAATTAAAAACATTTTCCTGCGCCACCGAGACAGAAAGTTTCACGAAGGGGCTCGGATTGCCGGAAGACAGAGAGAAAAGTGGGCGGTTGGACGCCCACTTAAACGCCGTCGTATAGCGAAAAAATTAGCGCTTCGTTTAAAGCGAAACGAAAAACAACATGAAATAAGAAGAGGAAGTCAGCGCAAATCCCAAATACTCTCACAATATGACCACATTATATTTTACAAAATAATTTCTTCACTGTCTTTTAACTGTATGTATTTACATACCATTCGTCAGTTCAATCTTTCTCATATGAGATATTAAAACAACATTGTGTGCAATTTCTAGCGAGTGTACTTGAAACAGAGTACTTTAGCCGACTTACCAAGTCGGGACCATCAACTTCTCCACGAATAAGATTACAAAAACTGTTCCAAGCATCGTTATACGGTAGGTTATAAGTTAATAAGTTTATAATCTACTGGAATAAGAAGGTCATATAATAGTTGCATCCCAATTTGGGCGCCGTAAGGCAACTTTTTTTCAAGAATCGGACAGACAAGCGAAACTAATAAGGTTTTACCAAAGCAAGGATCGTCAAATGAAGATCATCATCCCTTGACCACCTTCTTATAAAAGCAATTACACCCCTGGCTTTATTAATGTTATAATTTCCTTATACTGCATAATTTAACATATTTTCACATAGGTACACGCCAATGTTTTATAACTAAGGTTTTATTAACTCGGAAAATACAGGAATGAGAATTTTTAAAGAAGACCATTTATGTGCTGCCATTTTAATAAATTAAATCCCAATTAAAAATATTAACCGGCAAACCTAATAAATCAGGTTTCCCTACCAGAAGTGAATGATTAACAGTCAAATGTCTTACTAAAGTCAGTGGAGATCTGTTTGAAAACTATTTTTGATCAGCGAAAGTTTTTCTGTTTACCTTTCCTTTTTCTTAATTATTTTCGGAATGTTTTTGATACCCCTTGAAAACCGTGTAAGTGGCATAATAGTTGGACAACAGCAGCGTCGTCAACGACGAGACAATGAGGCAGAATCCCAATAGCTTTGTTATATTCTTGCGAGGCTCGTGGGTCGTCGTCATCAGTGGGATGCAACACCCCCAGCTCTACCTGCCCCACCGATGCCGCGCTGAATTTCGTCAGATGAGGTCCCCAGCAAAAAAAAAAAGAAGAAAACAATTTATTCTATATGTACAACATCTTGAGACGACCCCGTCGCTACGACGGCGTCATCTGTTGTGCATTTCAATTTGTAATTGTAATTGCATTTTATATACATTCTTACATCCATATGTACTGTGCGGACCCAATGAATTGCGGTGTGAGAGTGTATTTTGGTATTTTCGGTCATGGGACCATTTGTGCTACGTCTCTTTGTGTCTGCACATTTGGCAAATGTCGCTTGATTGGCAACGAAAGCTGCCAGACTCAAGACTCATGTGTTGCAAAGTGGCTTAATGCTTGGTCAAATGCTTATTTTTAAAACAATAACATCTACATAAATATTGGTGGTTTTATATAAATAACTTATTAGATTGCATGACAATGAGGCGTTAAAGTAAAAAGGTAGTAAGTACCATTTAAAAGAACAGAAAGTCTAAGATGGTAGGAACAAATTTGTGGGGTCCAACATATATATATAATATAATATATATACATATGTATTATATTATAATATATATACATATATATATAAAACTACTTTACCAACATGCCGGCCCATTAGATTCCAGCGTGTGCGCACCTAGGGAGCCCAAGCCCGACATCATCATTATTGCATATATAGTGTGTAATGGCCATGATAATCGCTATCACATCATCATCATCACTGCATCCCGGATGCATGAAAATGCAAAAAGCTGCAATGTCAAATGCAGAAATGGGCACAATGACACAAAGCTGGCTGCAGATTGCGGGCTATAAAAAGCGGCCAGCCGAGAGAGCAGCTAACTTTCCAAATGCCAATACCAAACCAAACACATACTAGCATGTGGAACAAAATCACAGTCATTATGCATAGTATCTGTGTGTCTGAGTCTGTTTCCAATGTTTCCAATGGGCGACGACAACGTCTCAGCGACACTTAGCTGAAAATGCAATAAACAACATTCCGATCTAAACTCCCAGGCGCAAACGCCCTCCCCCTCCCGCTGTTTCAATTTACCCCTTTTTGTCTGACGGACAGGAAAAAATAAAATAGCAACTACAGCGGCAGCCGGGTCATTATGCGCATGTGTCGCCCATTATCGTATAATGTCGCCGGCGATCTCCAAACAATACATCCACTGCAGTTACTATGCATACCACTATACTACTATAAAATAAAGATCGCAACCGAGCTTGGAGTAAAAGTCGGTACGTAGAAAAAGTTTTAAGCAAATAAAACTTTAAGAAAACGACTCCACCTTGCGTATCTTGATCGCTTTCAGTAAAACAAATCAACTGGCAAACGTGGCGAAATGGCCTTGCGGTAAAGTTAAAAGGTCAGACTAAAAATTAGGCAGGGTCACTTTTTTGCGCCCAGAGGAGTAAACGATAGAAATATGGGGAGGACGAGGGGAAAAACACGTTTCTTCTGTTTGCTCTTTTAGAGGGTACTGTGGTTTTGCAATTTAAATAGATATCTATTATATGTGTCAAAGTTATATTATATGTATGTATGTACATCTGCTTTTCTTTCGTTAATGGTCTTTTAAACACCCATATAGTTATCCAAGTAAAGATCGGTACAGTAGGGTAGGGTATCACTATACTCGATACTTTTTACTGCTTTTCCCTCCCCGCTGTCACTCCCGCCCACAGCCTCCCAATGACATCGTCAATGTCAATAACAAGATCGTTTCTTCGCTTCCTCTACACAAGCACTCGTATGTATAAAAAGCAGGCGACTTGGATGATATGCGCATATGCTAAGAGATCTCCAAGAGGTAGACAGGCGGCGGCGATCTTGTTGCATACGCTTAACGGTTTTCTGGCTTTAACCTGGTGGCGTTATTTTCCCCAGCCTCCTCGCTCTTCAAGTGATTAATGGGCCCAAACGAGCAACGAGCAACCGACTTTACCTTGTACGGGTTATGCTTGAGGTAAATATACATTTATGTATATGGGTGGAGGAGACGAACTTTGACGACTTTTGTGAGCAATTAAAAAACTATTACGGCGGCAGCCAAATGGCAAGCTGCATTGTTTGCTGTCGAGTTTTATGTGCAACGATGACGTTTTTATGGGCGCCACACGAGTGTGGGTCGAGGTCTTTCCCTTCCTTTCCACTCACTCCCTCCCTCTGGCACTGTGCCTCACTCTCTCTCATTCTCTCTATCTCTCTCACTCACTCTCGAACTCCTCTATCCGTCTTTGTCTCAGGAACCGTTGCGCATGCGCCCGACTCTGTTTTTCTTTTTTTTTCGGTTTGTTTTGCTGACTTTCCACTGTGGAATGCGGAAATGGTTTATACCCATTAGTCTTTTGGTTTCTGTGTTTCTGAGCTCTTTTATTTTTAGGTGCATAACTCAAAATGCACCCTAATGACACACATAAAGTATGATACTCGTGCCATCTCTTTTTCGCCTTTGTCCGTTTGTTCTAAATTAATTGATGGCCATTAAACTTGGTTTTAATGAAAGGGAGTTGGGGACAGCGAATGGCGGCAACCAAATTGCCATTGAAGGGGTTACCGCCGGTTTACTTATACAAAAATGAAAATAAATTAAATGACAGATGAGTAGGCTTATTTATGGCTTTATCTTTTCATTATACCTCAAGTACAAACTATTAAACGTTTGCTGGGTTTATTGTACAATTTTAATTTTTCTATCGGTTATTTGTCCTTGTATTTAAGGAAGATAGGTTTACGTCAAAAATTAGTACTTTATGATGTAATAAAAGCAGCACCCTGCCTTATGAATATGTTTCAATGAAAACCTAGACACATTTTATTGTCGTTTGACATTTAATTAAATGTGAAACAAAATGAGAAAATCTAACAATGACTTGGAAAATAACTTAAATGATTACAAACCAAAAACATAAAAAACTGGTTTATTAATTTACGTTTAAGCCAAATAGTAATAAATAACATAAATAAAAATACGATACATACAAAAACAGATGACAATGCAATGAAAATACTTAAGTTTAAAGCAAATGGGGTTAGGTCTGGAAACGAAAGCTTACATTCCGGGACAAATCGAGGAAATTCTCACTCTCGGCGAATTAAGTCTGCATTTTTAGCTCGATCGCATTCGCAGACTGCGACTATGTCCGTCTTTTTCGTTTGCCTTCCGGCCGTCTCTTTCTTCCTTGCGATTCGAACTCTGGACTTTAACTGATTCACGCGCCGTTCACATAACATAAAACGTGATTTTAACATGGAGAGTGTCGATGAGATGATGCCACGATTAATGCTGCTGCTGCTGCTGCTGCTGCGGCTGCTTCATCGACTTCATCTTCGTTTTCCTCTTCATCTCCAACATTCTTGACAACAAAAAGAAAGAGAAACAGCTACAGACATTGGAATGTGGCAGCGCCACTTTACACCCTTCGCATTGCGATTGTCGTCTGCGGCTGCAGCTGTTTCTACTAGTTTATTGGATACATCTAAAACCAAGTCGGGGAAAAGGAGAAAATTCTGGAAGGGCCGGGTTAGGGAAAGTGCCTCCGGGAGAAGTGAAAACGGTACGGCATGTTAACTCACTGTAACTTGTGAGTACACAAAACAAATTACCAAATCTCAAAAAAAAAAAAAAATTCACTTTTCATTTTGAAAACATTTAGGCTTGGAAAAACTATAATTTGGGCACCGTAACGAATAAACGAAATTATATACGCAAAAATTAACAAAAACGTATTAATTTTATTTCGTTTACCAACGAAACAAAGCGGAAAAAAAGCCAATGCATAACGGGAAATTCGGTCTTGTGTTTTTGCTTACAAGCTCGAACTAGGCGATCAAATGGGGGAGAGAATTTGAGAGAGCAGTACTCTTGTTCTTTTGAGTTTTTATTGCCCCAATCTTATTCGCGACATTATTTACGTAAGCCACATTTCTTCTCGTTTACGTATTCATTTCCGCTTTAATTTCTGATTTCTGATTACATCATTGCCCAGCAGTCGGCCATCAATCACACGCACAAAACGGAAATAAATATAGAACTAATGCGAGTGGGAAAGCGGAAGTGCGTCTAATTGAGCAACTGACAGAATGTGCGCGTCTGTGGCGAGTGGTACAAAGCGAGGGGAACGCCCCCAAAAAAGAAGAGCCCCCGGTACTCTGAGACTCTGAGACACCGAGATTCAGAGACCCTGAGACCCTGAGACGCCCCTCATGGACCCTTACCCTTGTTCTCCTCACAGATCCAGTCTGCTATCTCAATCAACGTCTGGGTGACTGACTGGCTGGATGGCTGGCTGGTTGGCTGGCTGGATGGATGACTGACAGCCAACACGTGCTCACCGCAACCAGTTGGCCATTAAAGACCCAAAACAAAACAAACCAAGGCCCATGGAAGAGCGAAAAAAAAAGCAGACGGCAACAGTGCGAATGCGAATGGTTGTGGGAGACCGCGTAGGAGATACTGTTGGTTCCCTCCTAAACTCATTAAAGTCCTCCCACGGGAGCCTGGGAAAATATCAGTTGCCACACAGAACTCGAGCCCAAAAGGCGAAGAATGCGAACTAAACTGATAATAAAAGGGATTCCCACATTTTTCACATTGTCAAAGGAAAATAAAACTGTTTATTCTAGTAGCAAAAACAAATCGATTTCCCCAAAGTAAATGCACAAGCTCGTAAATATTTCTAATCGATTTCCCCAAAGTAAATGCACAAGCTCGTAAATATTTCTCCTACGCGAAAGATGAATTAAAGGTTGCGACAAAGTATTTTTATACCCTAATGTCCAACTAAGATAGTATGCCCCGTATGTATACATAAAGTGGAAATACATACATTAATAAAAAAATTAAAAACATTTTTATTTGAAACAAGTGAGTAATTAGGTGGACTTTCGAGTGATCATGCAATTTCTCTCATTTTTTGTTTATTCCATTCCATTTCACACAAATGAGTTCATTGTAGCTTTTCAGCTGCACTCGCATGAATGGAGGCCACTTATGGCTTTATCAATGACCAGAGCACAGATCTTTCGACCAGGTTGCCTTTCCAATTGAAACTGTTTCCGGCCCGACTCGATTCCACCGCAGAAAAACAAACCACAACTACAATGAGACGGCGACACAACCACGAGGCGTGGAGAGACACATTAGAGCAATATAGAAATGTTTGTGCAATTGCAATGGCATACCGCATGCCACATGGTGCCACACACTAATAGATCCCCCCGTTCCCCTGTCCCCCCGCACTCCCTAGCCACCACTCTCCAAGGCGTCAACCGTCGTCGTCTCTAGAGTGGTTCCCAGGCGAGCGAGTGTGTCTGCTCCAAAACTGTGAAAATGCCCAGACAGTGAGTGTGCAATTGAGCGACTGCTGCTACTTCTATTTCTACTTCAACTGCTGCTGCTGATGCGGTTGGTTGCCTCCTTCACTTGCCACCCGCCCACTTCCCGGGTCCGGTGGAAATTTGTCTACCCCCACGGAACCCACTCCGTAACCCCAACTTATAAGCATATAACACATAAAAAGCTCTATAGATACATTATTTATTTTTTATATTTCTCCGAAGAATATTAGTTTAAGAGTTAAAATTGATTGGATTTTTCCTCCGCGTTGTAGCATCACTGTTCAAGACAATTTCTTAAAAATATTACCCATCTAGGGGGGGTTCTTAAATCCCCCTATTAACCTCCTGGATGCGCTCTCCACTAATGCAGTTAGCTTGCTGCCAAGTTAATATTATTGATGTTGTTGTTGCGGCAGACGCACCATTTGCTACACATTATTTAGAAACAGAGGCCATTTAACACCAACTTCTGCCACCGTTCGCCCATTTTTCCCGCATTTTTTCCCTCATTGGCCAGTCTTTATTTTAGTTTTTGCTCTATCCCATTTTACCCAGTATTTATTGTAAGCGAGTTACTGGAAATTGGGGCATGCGGAAATACCAATGTGAATACCAATGTGGGAGCTCGGGATGATATATCCGGAACCAGAAGAGCTACTCCCCTTTTTCTATATCTGTCGGGCGGAGAAGTCCGCTTCTAGCTCACAAATCCCCCATTGACAATCAAAACAGCATACATTTCTTAGGAAAAATTCCAAAACGTCCCCTTCTGGTTCAACCTCATCGGAATGTGACACAAATTAAGCACAACGAAAGAGATAGATGTGGACAAACAAAACTACAGTGGAACTTTCCCAACGATTTCTTTCTGTTTAATTCTTTGAAAATCATAATGGATTGGGTTTTAGGAAAGTAACTTTTGCTTGCAAGTTTATGAATTTAAGTCTATTTGATATTTTTCAATGTTCTTACAATAATATATCAACAGTTTAACAACATTGTTAAACAATATTGAAATGTTTTTAGGTAAAACCCAAGTTATTTTACTTTAATGAAAACAAACAATGCAATTTAACTTACCGCAGTCGAGAACAATGAATGACACCTTCTCTCGCTTTTCCTTGTTGTTATAAATTTCAAACACGTTTCAATAATATTTTTCTTCACTGCTGCCTTGGTACTTTCTTTCCAGCTTGTGGCGAAAGCTTTCTTCGGTGGCAAGAGAAAATTGTAAATTCGGGAAAACCCCCGTTGACCAGAGAGGTTGAGATTGGGGGAGAAAATGCACGCGGGATCGGAATTCGGATCACTTCTATAACTTAATTTTCTTCTCTCTGTCTGTGGCTTCGAGTTCCCTGGTTTCTGTTGTTGTTTGTTTTTTCTGACTAGCAATTTGAATTATTTAGGTTATCATTTTTCTTGATTCTTTCGATGTTTTTGTTGCTCCCTTGATCTTTTGTTTGCAAGTCTTTGTGGTTGTTGTCACATAGGATTCCTCACTTATTCTCACATTTTTCACATAATTTTTACTTTTACACCTTCGAGCCACTCAATGATCATTTCACGAGATCTCAATCATGCATTTAGTCGTCACCGATCTGAAATGGGAGAATAAAAAATAGACGTTAGGTGAGAACGAAATATAAAAATTAGAATGATGACCTAAAAAAATTAGTCAACTTCTACTGGATAATAATAATATTATGATTTCGATTAGGTACAGACGTATATGCAGCATACAACTACTGCCTGAAAATGGTTTCAACAAGTTTACAACTTGTGTCTGTCGAAAAAACCTTTCCCAATTTAAACTTGCAACCAAGTACAATCAACGCAGTAACAACTATGTACTGTGCAACCATTATCCAATTAACAAATTCCTTCGAATCACTTTAAACCAAGAAAAATAGCATTCGTGCCACTTTAATCCACCTGAAAATCCATAATTTAATGCTAGGCTCTCATTCCAATAGCAATATCCACTTAGCCCCACCCAGAATCAAAGAGACCAACAGCACGAAAACTTTCAAATTTCGTGCGAATCCATAAGGAAAGCAACAATAAATTCGCCAGCCAAGCGGAAAAAAACATTTAATATATTATCAATTTTAGGAAAAACTTTATAAAACAATAAACAATATTTTATAACAACATCACCGCCGCAAGAATGGCTAAAAAGATAGTCGTTATTGGTGGCCACGCCTTTTTTTCAAAAGATCAACAACGACGACAAGTACATATGTATGTACATAAGTACATATATAAAATTTATAAAGTGCAACCGAAAAATAAAAAACAAAACTCGTAACAGAAGTGTGGAAAAATAGAGAAGAACGGTAAACCGACATTTTGACGGTCTAAAACACAGGTTTTTTTTGATAATTCACCAAGAAACTTTTCAAAAACATTTTCAAAGTAAAGGTTTTGCTTATGCAACTTATTTGCAAAAATATCAACATTTACGGTACATTTTTTATCGGTTTTACTATATTTTGTTGTTAGAATTCATGTCACCTTGAAATTAAAATAGTTTTTATTTATACATTTGTTTTTTTTTACTACTTTTATTATTATTGTTTATATTTTAAGTTACAAATAAATTTACTGTTCGAACAAGCGCTTTGGCTTTACAACCTAATGGGTATAAAAACCGTCTCCGCCAAAAATAACAACAAAACCAAGAAAAACAAGCGAAGTTCAAGCATCAAAAAGCTGCCATCACGCCCCTCTTGAGTGCGCTTGCCGCGCACTACCCCTGCCTCCTCTGCCCCACCATACGAGGCCAGACCTACAGCGTCTCTCTCGCTTTGCTGCTCCACAGCTCCCACTTCCCACCACACTCCACAAGTCACGTGGGGTTTGTGTGCAGCACGCGAAATGCAAAAAATCGAAAACTGCTGAACTAAAGCTAAATAAATAAATAAATTAGATGGTTTATTTCGGATTAATGCATATTATTAGCAAAACAGTGGGAAGTGCTCCAAAGCTCCACAATTTTAGAAACCCATTTCTACACTATCATGTTTTGAATTTGAAATACGTACATAACGATTACTATGAGTTAAAGTCTTTCCTAACTGTTCATATTTCATTTACATAACAAAATACATACTCTTTTAAGTAAACACTTCAACAACAAAATATACTGCAAAACGGTGAGTATAAAGTGAAACTAATTAATTGACTTTTGCACTTGAAATAATAAAAACGAATAAATATTGGCTTCATAGTTAGCTTTACTTTACTTACGATTCCGCATATTTAACCAAAAATTCATTTTGGTCAATGCAAGAAATCAACACACACAAAAACTCACAGACACTCGCACAGGCCGGCATTAAAAATGTGCTGCAGCAGCAAATGGGAGAGCAAAACTGGGAGAGCGCTTGCACACGCGAGAGAGATAAAATACAAAATACGAGACATGCACAAACAACAAAAACGAAAAACAAAAGGAAAAATCAAAAAAACGCCAAGCGTGCAAGAAGCGCAGCACCGACGCCGGCAGAAGCAGAGCGCCGGCAACCCTCGAGATGACGTTGACCCCGAAAAATGACGCGAAGCGCAATGTGTGAAAACGAATGCGAACGGGGACGAAAACAAACTGAAATCTAATAACAGCCGGCGCGAGTGCAAGCGAGAGGCGAACAGCGTCGACGTCTGCATGCTTCGATCTCTTTCTGTCGATCTCTCCCGCTCCAACAGTCGGTTTTTTGTTTTGCGGATAGACGTGCTAAAGCGCAGTGCGTATAAAAACACGCAGACAGGACGAAAACCTAAAGAGCAACAACAAAGTGCAAGCGCAGTTAGGCGGCGGCCAGACAGAAAGGGACAGGCATACCGAGCGCGCGCAAACTGTGAGGACAAAGAGCGTAAGAAAGCGAGGAGAGCGCATGTGTGCGATGGCGAAAAGGAGGAAGCAGAATTTGGCAACGAAAAGGGAGCGGTGGAAAGGGGGAAAGAAAAAGGACGAATGGAAATTGCGTAGGAGTGCGTCCATGCCATGCAAAAATATTTTCCACAAAAAAGAGCTATAAATATCGTATTTTTTAATACGTGAACGTAAGACACATTTATAGTCCTCATGGAATTTATTAAATTTGTAGCTATGTAGAGCTTGATACCTACTTTTAGTTTATGATGAGTACCAGATAAAATGCATGTTTTGTTAATTTTCTTTTTATTATTATAATCTCTTTATTATTTTTATATCTAAAAAACATTTTAAATTCAATTTTTTTTGGTATCCCTTAGCTGCTTTCCAGTAAAAGCTGAATAAGCAATGTTATAGCAAAACCCTTACGAGTTCATGAATTGCATTGCACTTATGAGCGTTTGATATACATATTTATGTTCGTTTTGGCATGAATAAATCACAATTCACATGGCTTACGTATAAACGTACGGTGTAGAAAACCCGCAGGCTGAGTCTGTGTTTGTTATAAGGGCGGTAACTTTGCAGTCTCACCAAGGAAAAATAGCTACAAAGGACAAAAAAATAAAAAAGAAAGAGCATCAACTATTTCAAACACAAAACAAATTTCCTCACAGATGGAGACCGTCAAATAATTTTTTTTTAATATTTTTTGCCAAGCGCCAGCAGAGGGACAACAGCAACAACAACGAGTCGCAAACGCAGTCGCTTATGAATGGAAAAGAGGCGCACGACTATCTCGCTCACACCCCCAAAACGCATGTGGCCGTGCGACAGAGAGAGCGAGGCAGACAGAGGGAGAAGGAGTTTCATGTGTGTGTGCGAGTGCGAAGTGCAGAAAATGTCGGTGTCGTTGGCCCTTTGCTGGTATTTTTGATGCTTTGTTGTTGTTGCGGCGCAATGTGGTACAGTGACTACCAAAAATACTAACAGGCACCTCGTAAAACGGCCAAAAGAGGAAGCGGCAAGGAAGAGGAAAAGCAGCAGGAGGACAAGAAGAAGAGGAGGGAAGTGAGCAAACGGAAGCGGCAACGTCGCCCAAATGGGTTGCAATAAAAAACTACACATGCGGTTGTAAAGTTGTAAAACTGCAGACGTAGTTCTAGTTGTAGTTGTAGTTTCCAGTCGTAGTGGTTGTAATTTGTAATCGAGTGTTTACACTCCCTCTGCTTTAAAATCGGGACATCAAAGGCACATTATCCTACCACAACAAATTGTTAGAGTGCATAGAGAAATTTTTATGAAAGTTTAGAGTCAACCTTGTAAAAACCCATTTTAACGGCATCGGCCAAATATTTAAATCATTAGAGTACGTGCTCGAGTATGTATCATTTGTATGTTAATGGATGTTATTGGTGCGATACACCAAAAAGCAAAATATAGTACATTTAGGTTTTTTTTTTTTTTTTTTGTTTTTTTTTTAATATATATAACTTCAAATGTTACATGTTTTTCATTAAGAGAATTTGTTTCGGGCCATAGAATTCAATACATTTTTTGTCGGTTTAATGCTTTGTGTTTTGTAAATGAGCTGCTAATAAAGAAGAAAGGGGTGTGTTGCAGAAGAGGTCCGAATACGAAGGAGTAAGAATCATCAAACGGCGCCGCCTAATTAAAAAACCATTAAAAATTAAAGCCACCGCCTATGAATGGGAGCTTATAAATACATAAATTTTCAGCAACGGCAACGGGCGCCCAAAAATAAGGAAAATAAAAATAAAAGCTAAAATGAATTACCTTACGAAACAAACAAGAAGCCGCGCGGTAACAGCGATAAAAAACCAGAGAAAAAGGGGATACTAAAAGTGCACTCAAAGCACATTGGGTTCAGTTTCGGTGAAACTAAATTCTTTTGAAAAAGAAGTAATCTAATGTTATTTTAGCCTTAAACTTCATTTAACATTTTTAATGGCCAACTTAATTTTTAACCTGTTAGGTCAAAACTATTCCAATCTACACAAATGTTTTCCTGTACTTAAGGATTTTTATATGTTGCTTTAATATAACTACATATATAGTTTTAACGGAGTAAATGGAAAGTAAGGTAAAATGTCAATTAAAAATGGGAATTGTATTCGAGACAGTTATTAAATATGTACAATTATTGGTCATTAAGAGCATCTTTTTATCTTTTGTGACTGCCAATTCTAAAGTTCTTCAAACTGGATTGCAAACTAATTGTAGACATTTTAGACTCAATTAAGTGCAGTCAATTAGGGTAGAAGTTCTCGGCTTTGCTAAATTTCTGTGGCAACCGCCATTCCAAGGATTGCGATTCGGGCCTGGAAGTCTACGGATCCGATCCAACGCCCATTGGCCAATGTGCAGAGTCAGCGTGGCAGACGGACAAAAAAGCGGAACATCATGGAAATGTGTCTAAAAATAAACTTGTGCAACAATGTTGCAAAAGCAAACATCAGCAGACAGTCAGTGACACAAAGTGGGTGCCGGTGGTGGAGAGGGGACTTTGCTGGGGCTCGGGGGATGTGAACCGACCCGGCCAGACAAGAGTGGAGCGCTCTTGGCCAGACGGCGGCCTTTCTTCTGGCCCTTCTCCTCCACTGCCTTCTTCAGTCCATGTCCCTCATTCTGTTTGTCTGCTGAGTGGAGTGCCGCAGTCGCATTGTTTGTGGAGCGGTTAAAGGGGCGGCAGCAGAGACAACGGCTAAAAGGAGCAGCCGCAGCAGCAGTGGCATGCTTGGCTTTTGTACCACGAAGCATGAAATACTCTGTGTCTATAAAACGTTTATGACCACAGAAAACATGTAGGAGAATACATAAAATATTTTTATATATTTCTTATATTTTTAAGGCGGTTTCTTCAGAAGAATCTAGTCTAAGTATTTAATACTACAAAAAAAAAAAAAACAGATACCTTGAGAAGCTTTTATAATTTATATATTATTTTTTTTAAATGGTCTGACCCTTACACCACATCTATAGAACCGCTAGAAAGGGTACAAAAACACGATGTGGTATATGGTGTGCCGCGTTGGGCGCGTGAAGCACGCGAAACGAGATCTGGGTGGATGTAGAGCGGTAAAGGAGGGGGAAGAAGGTGGCCAGAAGAAGGACGCGAAGGAGAAGGTGGCGCAGTGTCCGAGAAGAGACACATCAAACAGCCAGAAGAAGCGAGGAGCAGACCGCGTCCACTAATCGCTAAATTTACGAGTACAGTTAAAATAAAATAATAAAAATGTTTTCTCGATGGTTGTTGTTGAGGCAGGCAAACAAAGCGAAAGAGACGGCGTGTGGCGTGTGATAAGGACGGCAACAGAAAAAGAAACAAGGGAGAGAGTGAAACCTGAGTTTAGTTTACAATTTACATGATGAAGTAGTTCAAGAAGTTGTGGCCTGCAATTTCCACGAAACACTTGGGAAACAACTTCCCGGGCACACATCATTTTGTAGAAAAAAAATAAAGACAGACACGCAAGCAGACAGCCCGCCGCAGAAGAAAGAGAAGACGACAGAAAGGAAGACTAAAACGGTCCGAGGGGAAGAATTTAATGAACAAAACTCTACGCCACAAGATCATTGGCGAAATAAAGTTTTATTTCAGGTTTTCTGGCCTCACTCATTTTTCCACTTCAATGGAAATGAGAAAAACAACAAAAACAAGCAACCCAAGTAAAGGTGACAACGTGCGAGATTAAAGCAAAGTGACAGGCAATTGCCTGTCAAAGATTTAAGCGAACCTCTGACAATGTTAGAATTAATAGTAAAATTCGTTAGTTTATAATCTGTAAATAAATGAATTAGTTTATAACAATGTCTACTATTAGCATTTAATATTTAGAAGTGTCCGGACATAATCGCCGTCACTTTTAATAAATCCTTAAAGTGCAATCCGAAGATCACTGATCGTAGAATAAGCGAAATGAAATAACGGGACAGGCGAAGGTCATTCACGGGCGAAAGAACGACCTAAAGCAAGAGGCAAACGAAAATAACGGCAACATTGTTGACGCCACAGCGATTAGAAAAGAAAGCTAAACAAACACTTAAAAAACGAAGAGCAACATATTAACTTGAAATAAAGAAAAAAAAAAAACGAACATATAAACAGCAAAAGCAAGGCGAAATGCCGTCAGCAAATCCAAAAGCCAATCAATAGATATGCAACGCGAAATGCCCACGCACAAAAACACAAGAAAAGAAGAAGGAGGGGACAACGAGGGAGAAGGGAGCGGGCGTCGGGCTTATCTCGTAATGTTTATGAAAATGACTATAAATACAATACAAAAGCGGCGAAAACAAGCAAGAACGCTTAGGTAGATTGCATAGACTTTGAGATACCCGTAACCCTCGGCCCTGGGCAAAAAAAAAGTTTGCTTTAAGACGTTGCTTGATAATCAAAAGCAGCCTTTACTATGTATATTGTATGTACTTAACAGAATGGTCAAAGAAATTTATAATTAAATATACATATGGTTAATATGAATATATAAATATTAGGAATAATAAACACCGATTTGTCGGAGAACCTTATTTTAAACCTGGCACATTTTAACGAACACAACATACCCATTGTTACCTAACGGGCATCAAACCAAAGCGCAGCCACCCACCTAGCAGCGACGTCGGCGTCGACGTTAGCAGCACGCAAGCAAAATGCTCCAAGCGCCACAGCACACGCTCGCCAAACACACACATCGCCATAAAAAGGCAAACAGCAGCACGCACTTTATCAAAAACAAAATATAAGATCTCTCTGACTCTCTCTGTTGCCTGCAGCGCGTGGCCGCAAGAGGAAGATGGCATGCGTAGAAATGCAACCACGTGTGATGTTTATTACACCAGCACACACTCGAAAGCTGGCAACGGAAAATAATAAACGAATGTCAATACGAAAACGGAATCTTTCAAAACAAGAAAAACAAATAACTGCGCAAAGCGAAATGCCGAAAAAGCAAAAACAAGGTGCAGTGGGAGCGGGACGGTACTATCTGAGCGACAGAGACAGTATGATATTGTCAAAAGGAGAACGGGCAATAAAAACAACTAAGGGGCACACATTTGTTGCTCATATTGCTACAAACAGGGTCTTGAAATTACGGAAAGGGTAATATCAAGTCCGTTAAGTTATGAGATATTCAAAAAGTAGCTATTGCTTTTTGCGGTTCTAAAAGTATTTACATTTAAGAATTTGCAACCTAAAAAACTTGAAAGTTAATTAAACCTAAATATATATTCCCATAATATTACCATGCGTAAAATGTATCCAGTATGATATTGAATCACAAGATCAGATTTCTCTAGTTACTATCTGGTTTTAGGAAGATTTTTGAGGCTTTCGTATAAATTTTTCAGATAAAAAAGGATGATGGAAGATTAAACCTAAAAATACATTGGTGACGGAAACTAAATACATATGTATTTAGAGCCTATAAAACCATATATTTCTTCAAGATATTAAACGTCAAAAAAAAAATTTAATTGTAGTTCAAAGGTAACTAATGACCAATCATACGCTGTCCTTACATACTATTAACAAATTTTAAATTCCAATCTCCCGCTACTTAAGGTATATATATAATACATTTGTAAACATCTGACATATGTACATACATGTTGCAGAACTAAATCACTACATAAGTTTAAATTAGTATGGACTTTTTTAGTCATATGTACAATGTATAATTATCAATTATATAATTATCAGGGCTATGTTTCAAACGACTAACATGGTTAATCACGGCCAACTAGCTTGATAAGCTCTTAATCCTTACTCACCATCCGCAGAGGTTGCCCATAATCTGGAATCAAAATATCAAAACAAACAACTTGCCATTGGCCAATTGTTGATTCTTGTAGGTGTATATTCTTATTGAATGCGTTTGTGTGTGTGTCGCCAAATGAGATACCGAATAAACACTTCCACGAGAAGACGGACCCATACAAAATGATCACAAGATCCCGTAACCATATAAACACCACGTCATCGCCTGTCCACCGCCCATCACTTCCCCACCACCACCCACCCACGTCGACCAGCTTACCCCCTAAATTTCCTGTAGATTTAGTTGCCATTCGCACCAGCAGTTTATTATACCTAACTTTTCCTATAATACATTTGTTATTGCTGTTCTTTAAATCACATAGTGAAAACCATAATTGTACACACTCGCACACTGAAAAATAAATTGGTGTGCACAGCTGCGGAAGAAATATTAAAATTCTTAGGTGAGTCATTCATTGCTTAAGGATCGTCAAAAGTTTTCAAAAGGCAGAAAAAAAAGCAATAGAAGGCAATGGTTATTGAAATCGATTTAATTTAATTTGAAGAAATATAATGGTGTAATCAAATGTTGTAATATATGTAGACAATTTTCCACTGCTACTACTGCTGTTAACGTTCCTGCAAGTTTCAACTATTAAGAACTATTTATGTGACCGCACTTATAAGTTCGAGGCTCATGCGTAGGCGACAGCCTACTTCCGAAGGGAAGGTGAAATCGGGGGACTCTCGTCATACGACCGACTGACGAACGTCGACCATGTCATGTGTTGTTGGTTCCAAGTGTGCGCGTGGAGGGGCTCCATGCGTTACTTTTGTTCCCGCTGTCGCCAGCACTATTGTTATTGCCATGGCTGTTGCGGCTGGGTATTATTTACTTGGACCTTAGACCCTCTTCCCATGATAAGATTCGGGAGCAGCTGCGTGTAATGATGGGTGGTGGATGGTGGGTGGCGATGTCTGGGCGGATGGCGAGATGGATGGGTGGCTGGTTGAGTCGTTGAGAGATGCGAGTCCGCATGTGAATCACTGTGGCTGCCCTCGCATCGCTTCTTGGAACAATTGATTCCGATTCATTCGATTTTCCGCAAGTCGAATGCAAATAAAAGCACAATTATGTGCGGCTGGTACAGCGAAAACAAGTTGACTCACTGCAAATACGTTGCATTTCGCAATGGCAAAACAAATGGCAGCTACACGGCTTGCGTAATTAATACCAATTTTGGGCATGATCAAAAACGCACAGCTGAAAGCTGTGCAATAATGCCAATAATTAAAAACATTCCCCATCTCCTTGTCTATCGGTCAGCTATACAATAATGTGTGTATAAACGTACAAACTTAAATACATGTTTTTATAAAATTTATCTGAAACACAAGTTTAAAAAAATTTAATAATCATAAAAATAAAAGAAAAACTCTATTAATATTTTATCAGAAACTCATACAACTCACAAATTATTTTAATGGTTAGTATAAATTCAAATTAATTGAATTATATTATTTTTCTACTATTTTTAACTTCTGGACAATCGACGAATTCCATTGCTGGTCCCATTAATAAACAGAAAAACAACAACATCGTAGTGCGTGCATGCATTTGTAGGCAGAAGGGGGCGGGGTAGCAGGGGGAGGAGTTCGGAGCGATTAGGAGAAGCGCGTCTAAGTTCAAGGCCAAGTAGTTCACAACATAAGCAGTGAAGGCAGCAGCAACAACAACAAAGGCGAAAAAGCAGCAGCAGCAGGGCGAGAGTGCGAAAGTGAGGATGGAGAGGGAAAAGAAGCAAACGCAGCTGAAAAAAGTGCACAGAAAATTGTTTGGCTATGTGAATGTGTGTGTGTGCTGTTTCGCAGCGAAAAAGGTCAATGACACCTGTATGTTTGTCTCGCTCGGCTCACACACACACAGGGTTATCACCGGCCACTCTCTGCACTCGCGCCCTCTCTTTCTGGCCTTCGCGCACCTACGTTTAGACATGTGGTCAGAACAATTTTTGTTTTTTTCTCGCTTTAAAAGGCATTTGTGTTGGTGGCGGCATGTGTGTTGTTGTTGTTCGTTTCGGCACTGTTAATTAGTGTGGCCAAATTATGCGCCAAAGCTGACAACAACTCGATGGTCATACGTCATCAACAATAGCCGGACAAACAATTTCCGGTTTTTAGCCCCACCATTAAAAAGCCAATATCAGAAATAACATACACGAAAATAAAATAATAAAAAAAAACCGAAAAACAAAAGCAGGCGCAACAACAACAAACATGGCCCGGGTTCCGTCATTGCCTCATCCTCTATAGATCTCCTCTGTTCTTCTGCTTTATTTTGGTTCTATTTCAGCAATTTGTTATTGCGGCGACTTATTTTTGTCGCAAGCATGCACACACACTCGTATTTATGTTCGCATACGCACACTCACACAGTGCAGGCGGGCAAACTCGATTTAAAAATAAATAAATTACGCACAAATACAAATACATTGGCCAACATTCTTCGGGCCTCGTCAAAAATATAGCATGATTAATACAAAAATGCGCAATTCTGTGGTGTTTTTTTTACTTCGGTTTTGCCTGTTGTTTTAACCCCACCTCCCAATTTTTTATGGCATTTCTCTCTTATTATACAATAACAACGCGTATATAATAAGAGCACAGCAAGTGGGCAGTCCAACGGCATCGCAAATAGCAACAACAAGCGCAGCGGCACGCCAATTAGTGCTTATGCTTTTTAATTAGTAAGTGGACCCATCCCCAATTTCCCACCTCCCCAAATTTACGCCCACAAAAACCCCTTAGCCGTAGTATTTCCTCGCCAGTTATATGGGAAATGTCTTTATATTTTTCACTATTTGAGGTCACCCACAGACCCCAGATCTATTGGACAGCTTTTGTTGTGGATGTAACAGGTTTCAAAGTCCCTAAATCGTGGGTGTGTCTAAATCTCGTTCTTTCAGAAGAAAGACCCATTTTTAATTCCGAATTTAGTCACAATAATCTCAAACTGTCTAAGTTCAATTAAATGTAGCAAAAAGTGGAATTAAATATTAAATGTTTGTTATTTTAAAAGCACCTAATGTTTTTACAAAAATTTGATTATTATCAAATTGAAATCGTATTTATAAGGTAAAAGTTAGAACAAATATGCTAAGCTGCTTGAAAATTGTTTTGGTTTCTAATGCGAAAACGTGTGAGAGCTTTAAAAGTATACTAAATAAATTGGGCTGGTTTTGCACAGCTAATGGTCACTCTAACTACGAGCTCCAAAATAAAATTGAAAACTGCAATGTCATGACTTTTTGACAAACACTAAAATTATGGTGTCCAACTTAGTTGTTAATTAAACACGTTAAAAAAGGGCGTAAACAACCGTTTTCCAACAAATGATTTAACAAATCGACAGGTGAGGAAGCTAAAATTTATTAATAAAATATTTAATAAAAGTTTGCGTTTTGCAGGCGGTACTAAAAAGGAAAAAGTAACAAAATAAAAGCGCTTTTTAGGAAAAATACAAGTATTGACGGGATGTTAAAACGCTAACACTACTTTTGGAGTTTAATGGAACTCGTTTAATACATTTAATAACATTATTTTAATGAATATACATGAATACATTTTTATATTTTAAAATTTACCAAGGACAATAGATATAACATTTTTAGTAAGAATACTAGTAATTTCATGAAATACTATTTTAACAATCGTGTTAATTACTCTTTTAGTGCTGGATTTATTTAATGCAAAACTTATTTGTACCGTTCTTCAAAATGCGTGCAACAATAAAAAACAACCAGGAAAACAACAACAAAAAAACAAAAACCGGCAGCAATCGAAATTCTTTCATTTCCTTTGCGCCTCTCTTCGCGCAGCCGCTCTCCGCATGCCAGAGAGAGAAAGAGAACATGTTGGTGCGCCGCTCATTCACAAAACGGAGACGTGAAGCGGTGTGCGAAGAAGAAGAACAACAACAGCCGAAGATATGATAGATATGGAACAACAACAAAAGGAACAAGAGAAACCGGACGAAGAGAGGAGAGGAGAGGAGAGGAGAGAAGAGTAAAAACAACTTGGCATAAATTGCTGCTGCGTAGTAATTTCAGTCGAGTATTTTCCTAGTTA
The DNA here is from genome assembly GCF_016746365.2 of Drosophila yakuba. Lineage (NCBI taxonomy): Eukaryota > Metazoa > Arthropoda > Insecta > Diptera > Drosophilidae > Drosophila > Drosophila yakuba. The sequence continues at coordinate 8,138,563 of NC_052530.2, forward strand.
CGTTCTCACTACTATTATTCATTTTATTATTTGTTGTTTTTGTTACATACCCTTTTGCAACGTTGTTGTTGTCGGGCATTGTTGTTCTAGTTGTTGTTGTGTCACCTATTTTTTGTTTTTTTTTTTCTATTTGTATTTTATTTTGGTATCGATTTCAAAATAGAACGACGCACTTTCCCAGACGCAGGCGTAATTAAATTTTCTTATGTTTTATTCGCGTGCTTTCTTTTTGCGCCGCAACTTCACAACATGCTGTGTATATATAATTAATGGGCGCGTGTATGTGTGTGTGTACACAAATTTTATTTATTTATTTACCGTGAATTTTACTCGCACACCCGGGCATGCCGTACTCTCGCAAGCACACGAGAATCGCCCGCACTTGTATTTCGTGGAATTTCATCTATTGGAACTCCACCTAACTCGCACTATTTCTCTGTATTTTGTGTTTTCGCACTTTTCATTCACCAAATGCTGGGGCACACATTTTCGCCTTGCACAGTATTAGATATCGGCAATCCACTGTGGCCTCTATTTGACAGCGAAGATTTTCCGCACGACGGACACACTCACAATTCCAATACCAATTCCCGACGACCGCAGCAACGAACTTAACGTTTCGAAATCGCGTGAAACACTGCCAGCCGTTACCCTTGTTGTATACGCGATTTTCGGTTTCGTGCGTTTTTCAACACTGTTCGGGCGTTTTAGAACTCTGTCTTCTGCCCGCTTACGAACTCTTTTAGTGACTAGCTGTCACTAGCGCGCCACCTATAGCAGCGCTGTTAAGGGACAGCGATTACTAGCAGGCCTTAGTAATAAATCCTAAAAATTATTTGTGGTATATGCTTAAATTATATTGGTCTGCTGTTATCAAAATCATAAAATTTTTCTGAACTGTGTTTTGTCCTGTCTATGTTTTTATTTCTTTAACATTCGATCGGAAGAAAATACTTTTCGTTGATGTACTTTTAATAAAGGAATTTTTAAAAATTATTACTAATTCATTGTAAAAAGCCTCTCCTCCTCATGCAACCATGAATAATCGTTTCCTTGAACCATGATATGGACAGACCCTGAAAACCCAACCTAAAAACAAGTTTAAGTATTAAACTATTAAATATTGCCCGACACACTTAAATTTCGTAATTGCAAGCAGTATGCTGCTTGAACTGCTTACCGAGTTGGCAGGCTGTTCAAAATATGCAGACAAATCTGCTAAGTAATCATAGGTAAAGTTATAAAAATACTTGGAATAGATTGCATATGAAAATTAAAATATTAGAAATACAACTTGCCGTTGTATTATTTTTTAAAATAATTCATAATATATTATTTTAATTAGCGTTTATTTTTACTTTGCAATTTTCTTTTTGTTTCGAATTTATATCATTATTGTATGTATAGTTTTACTTTTTTTATTGTAAAAATGAAATTCCGTGTTGAAAGCCAATAAAATTTTGCCGTTCTGCGAAATAATAGTCTACTAAGGACAGAAAGCGAAACTTTTTTAGAACCGAAACAATATCAAATAGTTAAAAACGAAGTTTTCCATAAATACTTCTCGTTGATTTAGAAACTTGGCTTGAAAAACTTCCATTTCCATTGAAACAGGAGACATTTGGTTTTAAAAATGTATTTAGTTTATTTTAAAGTTTCCTTCGTTTTTCTAATATTTATTTTCTCTTTTTTTCATGTGTTTGTTTTTGGAAAGAAAGAAAAGTACCTAACAAGTGTGTTCTCTTATAAAAATTAAACGTACAATTATACATTGGTTTGGGATTGTTGTGGTTCTCCTTCGTTTATTTATTGGTTTTATACAATTGTATGATTTGCATTTGTTTGTTGCTATTATTTTAGTTAAATATATAACTCCTAGGCGAGAGTTTAAATAATTATTTATGTACTTGTAGTTGACTCTGTTAAGTGGTTGGTTGTTTGTTTTGTGGGATGATTTGGCTTCTATGAATAAACTGCTATTGGGCCCATGTGTGTGTTTACAGTTTAAATTTTATAACAATAACAAATTATCATACATAGTTATAGCTTTAATAATATTATAATTAAAAATCAATCGATAAATCCAAGCAAATGAAACAAATGTCAGAAGAGGATTCTGTTGCATGCGTCAATAAAACAGGAAGGGCGAATTAGGAGCGAACCAAAGGCATTGTTGGTGCCCAGGAGTTGTGTCCTCTTCTTCTGCTCCATATGAATTTGAAATGTCGTCGATATTTTTTTACAATTTGAAATTGATTTTCTTTTTATTGTTTTTGTTTGTTTAATGTTGATTGGCTTGACAACTATTTTGTTTTTTAATTTAAAATTATATGTGTGTGGTTGTGTTATTTCTACTAATTTACAGACAGTTCTAGCCCAAAAAGTTCTTTGATAAGTGGGAAGTATTCGCATTTTTGTGTGTATTATCCAATCGTTTAAATAGTATTCCTGATTCTTTTTGCTTTGTTTAATGGCTAAAATTAAAATTTGCTTATAAAATGTGGCTCTTCTTGCTACGACTTCTCCCCATTTCTCTCGTGAGGCTAAGTTTTTATAAAGTAGATTTTGTGTTTTCGTTTTGTTTCTCTTAAATTAGTTTGGGTTATAAATTTTAATGTATATATTTTTAAGCTTAAAATTGTACACACAACTTAGTTTCATTAAGTTTTGCTGATTCGCTTTTTTTGTGTTTTGTTTTTGGATTTTTTGTTGTTTGTGGTATTTGCAATCAAATAATTTAATAAATTGTAATTTGCTGGCTTTGTTTTTGTTTGCCATTTGTGTATAATTTTAAATTATAAACACCCCCAGAATCCCAATTTTGTAGACATATGTGTGTGTGATTTTGTTTCGTGGACGTCTCCTCTTAGGGTCCATAGGCATCCGAACCGAAGTCGAACAGCCGATCGATGCCCTCGTTCGCGTTCAGCGCATACGGATAGTCGTTGTCGTCCGGCGGGTTGATGGACACAAAGGCAATATCGTTGCTGAAGTCTGTAAATAAGAATGAAACACATTACTGGATGTTCAGGCCATTTTCTGGTGCTTTGGTCTGGGCTGCAGATGAGTTTACATGGGGTTATAGGCGATTTTATCTGTACAGTACAGCCATAGAAAAGGAGAGAGCTGATAGAGCGAGATATGTTGTGGATGCATGTTTGAAATTCACGCCAGAGCTGAATCTCATGGTGCTACAGAATTTCAATTTCAAAATGAACAATTGGCCCTGGAGCGGTCAGTGTTGTCAGTGCAGACCCACGAGAATTCAGTTCCAAAATGAATTTGACACGAGGACGATTGCTGACGAGGCGGCGGGTTTGTTGTCGATATATACATATATACATTTATGCACAATTATTTTATTAGTAAATGGTTAATGGTTACCAGTTCGATGTTAGCACAGTGTGAAAGTAAAAGTTGTGGTTAAAACATAATGATGTATTGTTATAAATGTTTTAAAGGGTTGGGCGATCTGGTTTTTGTAAATTTTTTTTATATATGTTAAGGTTTGAGTGCAAAAAATACCACGTTCACTTAAACTAAGCTGTCTCTCCTTTTAAAAAAATTTTGTTAAGCTCTTTTTTTTTGTATATGAATAAGGGATAAAACGAAAAAGAATATAAAATCAAATTGTCAATTTTGAACTGATTCTCGTTGGCCGAAAGGTTGTGAAAAATTAAACAAATTGAAAATTTGGGAATAAGTATACGTTTTTAGTACCCAACCCATGATTTCGCTTTATGTTGCTTTGAGGATTTCGCGCTCAGCAAGAACTCAGACTGTGATGCGGCTTTTAAGTACACGCAGGTCACAGAGAAAGTTCTTGACAAGTGCGCCTCATGGAGAACTAATGGCATCCAAGGCTCCTCAGCGACAGCTACAGACGGATGCTGAATGGATGGATCATGAATGAATGAGCGGCGAGCGATAGCAGGCAAGATCGGTGTAAGATATTTACACATGTTGCAATGTTCTAAGCACTATACATAATTTCATTTTTGTGTACCTTTGCCAATACATTAGAACTATTACTTTAAGCGCTTAGAGCAAAGGACAAATAAGGTGCTCAAGTTACTTACAGTCCGAGCCAATGTCGTTAAAGAGAGCATCGAGACCCTGCAGTGTGACATTGCTGCTGTTGCTGTTGGCATCGCAGTCGGCAACGCTGGGCGGCAGGCTGTTGCGGCCATGGCTGAACGACTGATGGGGATCAGCGTTGGCGCCAGCGCCAGCGATGCTGCCATAGCCGCCGTCACCGCCGCTGCTGCAGTTGTTGTTGTTGCTCTCCGCCACGGCAGCGAATTGCATTTGCAGCGAGCTTGCTGCCGCCGATCGCGATGTGGCAGCTGCCGCATCTGCCGCTGCAGATGTTGTGGTTGCGTCTTCCATTGCACAATTATACATGGGCACATCGCTGCGGCGCTGACTGCTGCCGTAGCCTATTGTGTGTGGCTGGGATTTGCTGTTGCTGCTGCTATGGTTGCTATGATTGCTGTGGTTGCTGTTGCTATGACTATTAAGCGTAGTGGTTGCTGTTGTTGCGCTGCCTGCGGCAATTGCTGCGGCTGCTGCCGCCCGCCGCCGCTTGGTAGGCGTTGGGGGCGAGGATTCTGTTAAGCTGCTGAACAGCTCCTGGATGGAGGGCTGCTGATGCTGCTGGAACTGATGGGTCCGGACCACAGGATTCGTCAGTGTCGGAACCAACTGGTTTAGCTCCGCGTCCACATCGTCCTCCTCCTGCTGCTGCAGCAACTGTTGCTGGTGCTGCTGCTGGTTCAGATTATGATGCTGGGCCATCGGAATATCACAAATGTTATTATATTCAGGCTGGGACTGCTTGGCGGCTTCCTCGATCGATTTGCTGAGGTTGCGAGCCGAGCGGTAGGGCGTTTGAACTGTAATAAGAAGCGAAAAAATAAATAACTTTATTCGTAAATAGTAGTAATAGTTGGCAATCAAAACTAACTATTGACTATAAGCAGATAGTAAATGAGAAGGTGCGACTATCCTTTCAATTAAACCTTGATTGTCATTTAACTCACCTAATCCCTTGGTACTCATGGCATCGATATTGTTGAAGAGCGGATCGTTAAGTCGCTGGTTTGTCAACGGATGCAGTCGAGTGGAGGTGGCCGTTCGGACGCATCCTGCTCCGGGTGCTCCAACGTAGCCGGTGCCCGCCGCAATCGGCGAATTTTCCGGCGAGGTGTCATGGCAGAGGAAGACGTTGATCTCCCCGCTGTTCTCCGCCTTCACGTAAATCTCGCGCGGCAATTTTGTGTTGGGCAGCTGAGAAAAAAACACAAACGAAACCAGATTACTAAACAAATTCCAAATGTAGGTACGTATACACAATAATTAAATACCGATAAATGGCAAACGGGGAACTAACGTTCAAGTTAAAGGGGAGCGGTTGAAATTTTTAAGCGGTCGCCGACCGCTCGGCAGCAAAAGAGAAACACAAATGAAGCGAGCCTCAGAATGAGCAGCGTTTTTTTGCCGCACGCGTATTTTTAGAAATGATATTTTGCTTTTCGCTGCTTCGCGCCCCCTGTCTTCTTTTATTTTTATTTAATGTTTGAATAGCCGCCTTTTGCGTTCTTGTTATTTCGGCAATCAGTTATTGGCGTTCGCAGAGGGCTTGCAACATATACAAACTTTGGCAGTTCCTTATGGCAAACGAGGATCTCTGGAGGTTCAACTATCTGAGGAAATCCACGAGCACCAATGCTCCCTTCTGCACAGAAAATAGTGCGAGCGCAAGTTCGTTTAACAGTTCAAGGCGAGCGGATACATTAGGCATTGGTATATTTTTATAAATAGTGCGGCATCTAGGAAGACCGAGCAGCAGCAACGGCGGTTGGAGAACTCTGGTGGACGAGGCCACAAATTTACTTGATATCAAAAAGAAGGTGGCCAGGAGGGAAGGCGAGCTGGGCGGGATTCCATTTCGCCTGTCGTGTCTGCCGCTGCGATGGGCAGACCGTCTATAAATAAGCGCCACGTTAAATGGCATGCAGACGCTAAGAAGAAGCACCAATGACTAGAAAAAAGCAGAGAAAAGCTGGGAAAAGCTCTGACGTAGACATCGTATGTATGTATGTAAGTATGTAAGTCAATCGTCGAAAATTGTTACTATTGCTGTTGAATTAATATCGCTAGCATTCCTCATAAGTATCACATTTTGAAAAACTTTATTTCCAGTTGACAAGTAATCAACACTCTTTGGTGGCATTTACCAGCAAAGTCACTAATCACGGTTTATCTTTCACCTCTGGTTGCCTCAGATCGAATACTCACCACAAGCTTAGCCTCTGGCGGCGCCTTGATCACGATTACGATCTGATCTTTGAAGAGATCCACGTTGAGCAGGTCGTTCTGCGTGACGTAGGCCATGCCGCCGGAGTTCTCCACCTCCTGGGAGATCTCAGCCAGGTTCTCGCGCATTAGGTCGATGGCCATGTTCAGCTCGTTCTCCTGTTGTTCCAGCCGCACCGAATCCGCTTCGATGCGACGCGATCGCTCCTGGCTGACCATTGACTGCCCGCAGCGCCACTGTATGTTGTTCTTTGACTTCTTCTCCAAGATATTGATGCCTTCAAGAACATTGGTTATGTCGTAGATGCGTCGCTTCTGGACGTGCAACCGATTGGAGGCCTCGTTCAGATCCACCACGCCATCCGGTGACTCCTGCAGCAGGTCCACAAACTTTTTGGTCAGTATTCCCAGCGAGGTGTCCGCCCGATTTCGATCCCCGCTTGAAGAACTGCTAGCCACCGACGCGGCCAACTGTTGCTGGGGCGTCGACAGTGCAAAGGGGTGATGCGATGCTGGCTTGGCCACCCGCTCCACCACATCCTCGTCCAGCTCGGCATCCGCATCATGGTGCAGCTGATGGTGGCTGTGCCGGAGCTGCTGGGGCGTGCTGCTGGCCGTGTGCTTCTGATACACCGTCTGATGGTGGGCGCTCTGCTTGGCCTGTTTCTTCGGGTGGATCTCGTCGCTGACGGCGTGTGGACGACGTTTGACCTGAAATTTAGAGTATAAACAAGGGTTATTTACCGAAACCAATTTCATAACATTATTGTGATTTATATTTTCTTTATCAATTATCTTCCGTTATTGATGTTTTAATAGCAACAGATCTCATAGAACACCAACTGACCTTGTAATAATTTGTGATATCGTTAGATTTGCCGATCGCCTTGCGTTGCTGCTGATTTTGATGGTGGTGCTGCTGCTGCGTGTGGCCCGTCGTTGCCGCCGCTGCTGTTGCCACTGCCCCCGTGTTGTGCCCCTTGTCCAGACTGATGTAGACATGATCCCGCAGGTGGGCTGCCACGCCGCCGTTGCTGTTGCTGTCGCTGCTGCTCAAGCCGTGATCGTAGTCCAAGTCGAGGGCCTCGTTCTTGATCACAATGTTATTGTTGTTGTTGATGCTGGTGGTGCCGCCGTGCAGGTCGTAGTTGAGTCTGCGGGCCACCATCGTGTGGCCGGTTGTCCCGCCCCCGCCATAGTGTTGTTGGTGCTGCTGGTGTCGTTGGTTGTTGCTGCTGGTGGTGGTGTGGCTACTGCTGCTGTTGCTGTTGTTGATGGGGGCAACATTCACAAAGAACTTGGACATTTCGGTGCCGGTTCTTCTGTGATTCCTCGGCGATTCACCGCCTGACTCTTAATCTCGCTCTCTCTCTCTCTCTCTCTCTCTTTGCTCCGCGTATATATATTCTGTATATATTCTATATATATGCCGATTCTGTTGGGTTCGCCTCAGTCGGCAATCGCTGGCAGTATATTACAGCATACTTTTAAGCACTGCCTTCGAAAAGTTGCCACCCCGTCGGAATTTCCAGCGCTCGCGTCGGTTTACTTATTGTACTGCCTGTTTCTGTTTATCGCTTTCTAACTTCTCTCTCGCTGCTTGCTGCTTGCGCTTATCAACTAAATTAGCACCTAGGGATTCTTCACATCTGCAAAAGAACAAACAAAGAATACAAATATTAAATGCGGTCTGTATGTGTGTGTGAGTGATTTATTTATAGCTAGATTGACCTGCTTTTCTCGATATTTTATGCATTTGGCACATTAAACTTTTGATCTGTCTCTTACTTTTGTCCAGTTGGGCGAAACAACAAATTAAAATGCGCAACTGACCAGCGGACGGGCGAATGTTTGTATGTGGTAATGCAAATATATACGAATCGAAAGGTAATGGCGAAAGAAAAAAGTTTCGCGACTATAGTAAAAGGAGGGCTAAAAAGGAGAGTAGCAAAGCGCAAAACCGGTCAATAACGAGAGACATTTCGACGTATTTTTTCTGGCCAAAAACCACATCAGCAACACCTATGATAACAGAGAGTCATATACTGCAACTGACTCATAAACTTTCGCTTCAGAAATACATAATTAGCTTCTCTTTTATAAGATTGTGACACGTAAACATACTTTTGCTTTTGGATACACAAATTAAAATAGTTGTTTCCAGAAAAGTGATTACTCTTTACTACACTATACTATAACAGACTATGCTACAAATAATATATTTATCTGCTTGAAAAATCAGTCTTCTACAGTTTTGAAAGGCAACTAACCACATAAAATCAGATGATAAGCAAAAATGTGAAATACGGGAACTTAAAAATAAAAAAATGCCAAGCTCGACCGAACCGGATTCAAGTGTTAGAAGAAGAAGGGAAACGGGGAAACTGTCCGCTCTGAAGCATGCCGAAACTATTTCTGATGCCAAGAAGAAGACGCGCTTAGGTTCGCGCACAAAATGTCAATAAACTCGGCATAAAATATTAAACAATCAATATGTGTGTGGAAGAATCACCAGAGAGAGGCAACAAACGCAAAAGAGAAGCCAAAAGATTGGAACGAGAAAAACCATCAGGTAAAGAAGAAAATAACGTTATTGCCGCGCTTGGCTTTAACCGCTTTTGGCACAATGCCAGAATAAGCACTGAAAGAAATTGGTATGCGGCATACAACCAGATATAGTCTGGATATTAAAATATAATTTTGTTAAATGTAATACGAAATTTCTTTCGCGATGTCATACATATTTTACCAATTTTCAATTTATACGATAGAATTCCACTATATAAGTGTACAACAGTTTTTCGCAGTGTTTGCTACCTGTCACCTCTTGTTCCCCAAGCCTGACTCAAAGTTCATTAGGGGAATTCTGGCCCCATTCGCAGCTAAAGCGAGCATGAACGGAAGACGACAACAACAAATTAAAAAGCTCAAATGAGCGTAAAAAAGAATAAAATAAGAAGAGGGCAGGTAAGAACGGCAATTAGCGCTGCTCGCCCTGCATGCAATGTTAATTTGCATAACAGAAACTGTTAGCCAAACAGCCGACGAGATTGAGTTTAGCAAAATATTTAGAAACACAACTCCGCGAGCTGATAATTATTTCCAAAGTGACAAGAAAAAACCCAGAGAATGATAAGGTAAAGTGAGCCAGAGACCGCTAAAATATCGCATGGAATTTGCTGAAATTTGCAAGAAAATGGAATTGCAAACGCGCCAGGTAGGCAGACCATCGAAATTGACATTGCACAGTGGCCTTGGCGCTCGCAAACCGCCTTTCAAATTTCACCCAGATGAAGGCAACTAAAATCCAGAAACTGCTTATCTAAGATATTTATTTTTTCTCTAAGAGTAGGAATATACATATGTATGTATGTATGTACGTTGGAAATCTAGGTGATATATATTTCATAATGTTAAAACCATTATATGTACATAAACAATAAATAGATCTCAAACCATGCTCCCTCTCTCTTTCCCTCCATATCGCTATCTCTCTTCCACTCAATTGCAGTCGCGTTGGCGGCAACTTAATACCCCACCACAACTTTTTTCGCAACCATTTGTACATTGGCCAAAAGCTTTGCAGTGATTCTTCGAGCGTGTGTTAATGTGTTTATGTGTGTTTAAGCTAAAAAAAAACGGTATCTGCTTACAGACGAATGAGCTCAGGTAATTCAACTCCTATACATGGAAATCGTATACTCTCTCTCTCTTTCTCCCTGCCAAAGAAATGCTAAAATCATGTGGGCCAGACAAAAGACGCATGTGTAGAGGGGGAGACGGGGGGGGAGGTACCGAAAAATCCAGGTAGGTCTCGCCGATTGAAATTTCCAATTTAAATTTCTTTTGATCGGCACGCAAAATGCGAACAAGTAGCTCGAAATATTTTGCATCTAAAATTACAGTGGAACGTATAAAATTACCCAAACAACACAATTTAGCAAGAAAAAACGGGGAGGCGGACTCGCAAGCCTTGAGATCATACAAATAAAATGCAGATATATAAGTTCAAGCCATACTCTTTTAAGGTCACATAATTTGTAGGTCTTCTTCAAATGTATGTGATATGATGACTATTAAGGCCCTTAACTTGCATTTTTACATTACATTTTATTATTATAGAGGGGTTAAAAAAAGGACTCCTCTATCTTATCAACAGTGGGAGATTGCTTCAAGGTATGACACAAACAACGTTTTTGCTTAATGGATATTTGTACATGTACAAGTAGTTATTAATGAATTCAATGACTTGGTGATAACTATTTATTTGAGAAAACTTATTAGACATTTCAAATTTCTCCAAACAATAGCAAAACAAACCCAACAATGTACATACATATATCAAAGATAATACATCTTATCTGTATAATAACAACTTCTAAGTGCACTTGTCAGTCATCTCTGCATACATTTATCTAGCAGCACAAGGCGAAGCAAACAGAGAAAAGTAACATTATGCAAACAGGGAAATGAACATGAAAATACGAAGCGGTGAGTGGAAAATCGTGGAAAATGTGGCCTACACGCCAAAGGAATAACAAGTTTTTCTTTATTTTTTTATTGTTCCCTCTCGCTTTTTCCCTATCTGTACGTTTTTCAATCGGCATTGGCGCAACAGAGCGGAGCTACAATAAAACCTAGAATAGCTTTTCTTTGCTTTGCTTTTGCTTTGCCGTACAACATTTGTATTACTGATAAAGAAAAGGCTAGAAAATAAAACGTACACATTATGTAGTGGCCAAGTAAATAATTCCGTTGGGGGTTTTCAGTGGGTGGGGAGGGGTGTTTGAAGGGGGAGGGAGGAGCAGCCAAGCGACTCAGAGCACGCAATGCGACTTTTGATAGCGCTGCCTCTTTTCCTCTGTTCCCATTCCACTCCTCCGTTCGCCGTGTTAATTTCGATTAAGTATAAAACAAAAACCGGCCGCCAGGTGGAGAAAAGAATGTTAAATGAACGGGTCTTTACATCTTATAATTCAAATGAAATGCATCTTTACCCGAATAATAAATAAATCTCATTTCACGTATTAATAAAATATTAGCTAAATTGATAACTGCTCTGCAAATTTCCTGTAAAATCCCGATTCGAATGCACTTAATGGCTGGCATTTAACTTGCAGGCATAACTGTATTCCTTTGGCATGCCAATTTCCCGTTATTAATTATGAAGATCATGCATTTACATGGCTATTAATTATGCACGTTGTTATGTATGCACACACACACACACTAGCAAAGGCTCAAACACACGCAACATACAGGCATGCACACTGACACCCACACAGATACCAAGAGCTAATAAAAAGTTTCGCTTTCTTTTTGCACATCATTTTGCATGCGCAGTAAAAAAGGCAGGGACAAGTGAAATAAATACAAATAAATACTGTGCGAGTGTGCAAGGTGTTTAGCAACAACAATTGCAAAACAAGGAAAAAAGTGAATCAAAAGCCAGAAAAAGAGGAGGAACACGAATTTTGTGTATTAAGCGGCAGGCAAGAGAGTGAGAAAGAGAGCGTCTGCCAGAGTGTGCGTGTGCGGGATGGGATGCTGCTAGGGAAAAGAAAGGGGGAGAGAGTAAAAGCCGGCCTGAATCCGAATAACAGCTGTTACTCACAGACAGAATCCACATGGAACTTCTCTCCTCGTCTTGTTGTTGTTGGCTGAAAAAAGTCCACATGGATGCTTTTTTTCTAGCCGGTTTTATTTTTTCTATTAACTTAATTTCTTTTGACCAATTACACTTGGCGCGTTTCTTATGAACCTCCAGGCTCAAGACACAGAAGCCATCCACTTAATTGCACACTTACAGAAATAAAATATAGTATTATAAAATAAAATGGCCGTAAGCCTCGCCTTGGCTTTTTTCGTTTGAGAAAGCCAAAAATCTTTGGCAACTGGCAGAGTCGAGAAAAAGAGAACAAGCGAAAGAGAAGGCGGCTTTTTGTCCAGGGAGAGGAGCACAAAATGCGTCGCAAAATATTTCGCCCACAGAAAACTGCAAACAAAAAGAAAACCCGGGAAAGGGAAAAGTATCGCGTGGGTGTGGAAATTCAATGCCGGCAAGGCAAGGAGAATTTCGGGGAAGTCCCCTGCTTATTTCACACGCAAAAAAAAATACAAAATATACATAACTCCATTTCGGCTGTCCATTAAGGCGATGACGCATTTAGAGCCAATCGAATATTGTGTACTCAAAACGCCTGATAACAGGGGCCACATATCATGTACACACACTATGTGTATGTGGTGCAGTCGTTAAGTACATGTACAGATTAAAGCGGGGAACTGTTGATGCAAGTCCAATTAGTCCGACGAAAGTGTTAGAAATAACAGTCAAAAAACAAAGGCCCATCAAATTTGGAATAGCATCTAAATAAGTCAACTGACCTGCGATTTTGAAACATTAATGTGACCAAGTATATACGAAACATATTATTTAATTATTACATGTATCAATTATATCTGTGAGTGAAATTTATATAATTTAAGGGTACAAATCACTGTTTCCACGGCAACACAAAAAACTTCACTTAGTTTCACTGAGCTGGACTACTCTTTTAGTTTTACTTGAATGTATTTATGCATTATGTATTTATGTCTTAATCTTCAAAGTTACACCACGAGTTCTCCAAACTGTTACCTGTACTGTTGTTTTAACATCGAATAAAATGTTAATCTGGGGGCGCCATAAAGAAACGGCCGCCGACTTTGGGCAAACAGAAATAAAAACTGATGGACTCCGAATTTTCGATTCGTTATCTCTGAAAACTGGAGCGTTGGGGGATTGAATGAGTGAGCGAATGACTGCTATTCACCGTATCAGTTTTGGAGGTTATTAGAGGGCTTAGCCCAAAATTGAATGATTAATTGATCATCATCGGTGATGTGGAAACTCCCTCCCTTGGTTCTTTTTCTTGTTTAAATACGCACCTAAAATGGAATTTTTGTCGGTTTTTACTTGCTTTCTATATATCACACGGAACCACAACAAATTCCTCTGCTTTTTTTTCACCGCCGCCTGCTCCTTCTTGTTCTTTTTGAATATCACACACGTTTCATATTTGCAAATTTTTCGTTTTTTGCAGGCGTTTTGCCTTTTCCGTCGGTTACTTTTTGTATTCCACGTATAATGTGCTGCTGCTTCTTACTCTTTTGACTCAGTCTGCGTGTGTATGTGTGTGTTTGTGTGTGCGAGTACGTCGGTGTGTGTGGGAACTTTTAACTTTACTACGCGACGTTTTCGATTCTCTTCTTTATTCTCTATATATTCTACGATTCTGTGCGTGACGTCAGCAGTTCGAGCATTTGTTGTAGATATCACATAATTGTTACACGCCCGCACTTTTCTTGTATTTTATTCTTGACTTTTCAGCGCATTTGCTATTGCTACTCAGCGATTGGGAGCTTTTACTTGCAGTGGCAGTCTTTTGCGGCTTTTCGGTTTTCCCCTCAGTTTTCCATTTTCACATTTTTGCGGACTGGCGACGAAAAGCGAACTGAACTTGGGCCACAAAGTGTGTTGTGCCGTGTCTTTTTTGGAGTCGCCGTCGCCGGCAAAACGCAATCCACACGCGGAGAAAGAGAATCGGAGAGAGAGAGAGAGAGAGAGAGCGGGATAGAGAGATAGAATTGTCTTACGTCAGACGGAGAAAACGTAAGCGCCGTCGTAATGGCACATTTAATAGCGGCCACTTGTGCTTAACTATTGTATTAAACCGCATTAACTTATTAATACCTCAGTCTTGTACTCTTTTTAGTTAGGTTTTATTTTATATTTTCAGATTTTTCCGTCGATTTTTCCCTCGTAACGTGTTTTCTGCTCGCACATGTGTGTGGGGGCGGCAGCGGCAACAGCAGCGTCACGACGCGACAACAACACTGAACGCGGCGAATCGACGGAACAAGCTATGAGCCACAAACCTGCGGCGTCTCTTGTAGCGGCGAATTCAAGGCGTCAGCAGCTGAGCGTTCGCGACACGAGAGAGTGTGAGAGAGTGGATCGTGAATTGAGGGGAGAAAATCTGATCAAACGATAGCTATTCGATAGTACGAGAGTATGTCAAATCAAAAAGGAACTAATATTTTGTGTAATTCAAATATTGCTATAAATAAATACATATAATTTTTTTTTATTAAAAATATTAAATTCGAGTACCTAATTATTAGATTCGTTCATTCATTTATGTTATAAACAAATTTAGAGTAATTTTAAATGCCCATTAAGCCTATTAGTCACATACTTCTTTGACTTATAAAACTGTATTATTATTATATTATCTTTTCATTAAACCTATTCTTAAATTTTTTTTAAATTTTTATTTTATATTTATATTCGGTTGACATGAAAACTAAGGCTTGGAACTGAGAGAGGCCCGCTGCTTATTGCAGCGAATTAGCGGCAACAGTTGAGCACGAGAGAGAAAGAGTGAGCGGGGCGGAAAGCGAAAGCGCAAGAGGGTGCAATCTGAGTGGCGCCTCTTCCTACTCTTCCCATGTGGCATGTGGAAGCCAGACTCGAATGTTCGGTGAGAGCGGCTTTTGCTTTTTGCTCCATCCCTTTTTGCTCTCTTCGGCTTGCCGGCTACAAATCGGCTAAAAATCGCTCAGACGGAAGTGGCGATGTCGCTGTTACCGCACCCACATCGGCAGCGACGTAGACAGAGGCGATGGCAGAGAACCTTTTCCTTCCCCCTCTCCCATCCTCTTCCCCATCTTCCTTATCTTTATCAGTTGTGTGCCAAGTGTTGCATTGCGTTGCAGTGACGACACATTGTTGTAGTTGCAGCAGCGCTGCAGCGTTGCCGATTTTCAGAGCCCCATCATCAAGGGGTTGATTTTTTAAGGCCGGAAATAGCCATTAAGTGGGTCTATCGCATAACTCGACATGTCGCACACGAATCTATTAATTTTTACGAAAATCATGAAAATGATGCCTGAGATTATAAGCAAGTACGTACATTTATATCATTTATGATGTCTTATACACCACGTAAATATACTTAAATTTGCAATACATTTATTATTTTTTTAAATATTTGTATACAAAAACTGAAAAGTAAAAGAGTAAAAGCGCACTAAATTCACCTATATGTATATTTGCTCAGCCTTTGACCTGTTTAAAGAAACCTGTTCAAACATTTAGCTTTCCTTTCTTATATTATTTGTTTTTGCCAAAATGCTTTTTAAGTACTATAATCGAAAACATTTTGTACCAACAAAACTCATTCATTCTGGAATAATGTGAAGTTTGTACTGATAAATTACCCGAAATTGCTCCCTCGCTACTTTTTTAAACGGCTATCTGAATAAATATTTACAACTCATGCCCGCAACCATTTGCATTCCTGGTTTTGTGTGCACAAATGTATCTCGCAAATCAGTACAACATGCCAGGCGATCCGATCTGCGCAGTGTTTCTCATACCCAGAAACTGAGATACATCCCCCCACCACCACACGAGCTCAGAAATGTAATCTCCTTTCCAGTTTTCGATTTCTATTAACTTTTTGGGCAGTTTTTGGGATTCATTTTTTGTGGATGCGAGGCTGTTATCCTTTGCGTTTCTTGGGTGGGGTAGGGTGGTTTGGCGAGGACCCTCACAGATCCGTGAGTGTGATTTTTTTCGCATTTCCCATAAGCCAGACAGGCAGACAAGAAGAAGGAGGAGAAGGGGAAGAGGGGCGAGAATCACCCCTCACGGACGCAGAAAGAGAGGAACTTTGGCCCCTGCCTCTCTGCCCCTTCCCCTTCCCATCCCTTGCCCGGCATATGCAATTAGAGTATCTCTATGCTTGATTTTTTTCAACCATTTTCTGCAAGATGTTTTTTTTTTTGCTTGCCAGATAGAATAGAGCAAGCGGGAACTTCCCACGATCCTTGGGTGGACTTTTGTACTTTGGAAGACATTTTATGTGCGCAGTGTCATAAATACTTTTAATTAACTGGAAATGCGTGTGCGAGTGCCTGGCTTCTTTTTTTCTGCTATTCTGCTTTTCTGTTTTTGTGCTGCCTTGTGTGCTTGCCAGTCGCTCGTGAGTATCTGTGTATCCGTTTCTGCCCATTTCAGATACCCGAAAGCGGGGCGTGAGTTTTCAGAGGCGTATTTACCATAATTTGCTTGATTTTTTCCCGTATGTATGTCCGTATGTCATATCATAAACTCTTTCGGGTGGGCGAGGCGAGAAGGAGGGAGGGTGCAGACAATGCGGTGAAATAGATATGTGGCTAGCACAAGCGCTGCGTACATATTTGAGCAGATGTTTCTCCTTTTGGACCGGATCAATGAACTCTTAGTCAAGAATTCGGCTTTAACACTTGTCGCACTTTTGTAACACCCACGTTTGGTGCGAGTAACTGGGGCAGTGGTAAAGGCTTTAAAATACTTTGATTACGCCGAAAATGAAAACATAGTTAAGGAACAGGTACTTAAATATCACTGTTCTAGAAAGCCTTGGTAATAATAGAGACATTTTCTAAGCAGCTAAATATATTTAAGATAAATAAGGAAAAATACATTTAGAGTATGAAATATGCTATTACATTTATTATCCGACAAGTCGCAACCCTACGAACGAATTCAAGGGATAATTGCACTCATTTAGTTTCCCTGGAAAGTATGCTACATATTTTTTCCATTACTGGAAATCGTGGAAAATTTCAAAGACTGAGAAGGCTGACGCTAAGACACTACTACACGGTATCATAACGCCCAGAAAATCCATGATTTGTATTAATTTCTTTTTATTTATCAAAAGATTCGAAAAGAATTCGAAAATTCGACACAGTTTCTGGTTAACTTTAAAAAAAAATTAACAATTTGCTCCTTAGCCATTTATCTTTTCGGTTAATTTCAAGCACAGCATTTCAAGTCTGAGAGCCTGGAAGAGCTGCGCCTGGCATTCATCAGGCTCCTCGACAACCTCGTCACTCGTCGCTCCCTGCAATTCCTTCCTCATCAGCAGAAGCAGAAGCAACCCCTTTGCCTTCAGTGGGGTGCAAAAATCGGATGTCGTACTACAGTACTATGCCCCCACCGCCATCCCCTCTGCCGCACGAAGAGCCAGACATATGGGAAATGAAAGAGAGTTGCCGGCGGAGCACGGAAGCACAAGAGGAAACCACGACGCCGGCATGGAATGCAATCAACAGAAAAACTACTTGAGAATCTCCGGCCACGGCGCAATATTCAAATTTGAAAATAAAAGTGAAACAAAAAGGGGGAGGTGCACAGGGTCGACGGAGGGGACGGGGGACGGGCGGTTGGTGGAACGAGACTATGTTGAAGTAGACGTCGACGTCACCGCCTATTTGACAGAATGTCAGTCAGACTTTCAGAGCCGGCCGGGGTGGCGTTTTTTATTCAGCGGCAGCAACTTTCAAAGTACACTTGGAGGATCTAAAATGTTTACTGACTGGAGTTTTAGGGATCAAGTAGTATCACTTTGTGATCTTAACAAAAAAAAATTAACATTTTATGATATAATCATAAGAATTATATTAAATTCATGTATACTGGTTGATCTTCGATTATTTCCTTACCAACATTTATTTGATTCAAGTCTGAGCTTAAACAAGACTTTTTCCACTGTATTGGTTCTTAGATTTTTCTCTTTACCTCAACCGCTGCCTGCAAGGGACATTTATTGAACATCTTGTGTCACATCCTGGATTCTCTACAAAATGGATTGGAGGAGTTTCTGCACTCCTTAAATTTTCACAGACGGCAGCCCTTACCCATTCTCATGTTTTTCTTCCCCATTGCGAAGTATCTTAAATGCTTCGCCGCATCCATTTCCGATTTTACAGAAATTGAAAATAAATTTGATTTTAGGGTAAATTAAATTAAATTAAAGACATTGCGTTTGGGCCTTAAATCAGTAAAGTGGAAAGCGTTTGGTTGATGCGATAATGAGTGCTAGTCCAGTTTACTAAAACACTGATAAAAGCGAATGCAAGGAAGATATTTGTGGTTTAGTACCTGGAAATATCTAACCTTAAATCTTAACGTGTCATATATTATTTGTTTTTATCGTATTGAATTAATACACTTTACTGGGTTGAATTAATTTTTGAACAATAATAAACCTTCGTCTATGAGGTAAATATGGGAATGACTTCAAAGTTTTTTTCCACTAATGCCCTCTGTCAGTTGACTCTATTCATACACATGTGCATAGAAATGTACAAAAAGCAAAAACAGTGACTACGAATTACGAATCACATTGCTCAACGATCGACATTGAGACGTGCGACTCCACCAGATACCCTCCTCCCCCTCTGCTACCACTTCCCCAGTAATACTGTAGCCCCATGTGGGGGAAAGAGAGAATACCAAAAGTGGACTACCTGTCCGCCCTAACTGTGAGTGCGATTTCTCAACAAACTCACAGATACTCTGCAAACGCACAGAGCGACCAACCGACTTAAATGGTTAGACATTCTCGGTTTTCAGTTTGAGTTTGGGTTCTCGATTCTACCGAACCACGTTCAATGAACTTCCTCTCTCTCTTGATGTCTATCTGTATTCTGCTCTCTAGGCCACAAGACTACTAACAACAGAATGAATTCCTATTTATGTTTAATTATCATTTACATGTAAGTGGAAAAACCAACCGACTGTGGTAAGAAATAAAACCAACTTGCCGGAAACAAAAGGTTCTTAGCTTGAATTTATTCCAAGTCGATATTGGTTATAAAAAGCATCTTTATAGAAGTCGAATTTATAATATCCATAAAAGAAAAATATTTGCTTTAAACATTCGTTTTTTTACTCTTTATATACTTACACATTTGAACAATCTTGTTGTATAATCCAAAGGGTCTTTTTGGCAGCAATTTTGAATTGAATTTTATAAGATTGTATAATTTAGGTGTATACTAATGTAATTACAAAACCATAATTCAAATGTAATAGTAGTGTATAATAAATAAATAAGCGTTACGAATTAAAAGAATTTGGCTTTTGTTAAATAACATAAAAATAGTATGTATAACTTTAAGAACTTGTATTGGGTTTCAAAACAATTTTGAACAAACTTTCAGAATAGAAACACTTAAACAGTAATGAGATTTTGAAGAAAACTTGTTCTTAACACGTGAGATTTTTAATAACAGATAACAAACAGAAAACTTGAAAGAATTTTAAGTATTGCATAGATTCAAGGTAGAAACAGAATTTGGTGTTTGATTTTTTTGTGTTTTATAATATTTTTTATGCTTTTATATTACAACCGTGATTTGTGCATTTTTGAGTAATATCCTCGGAAACCGAAACATTGGTAGTGATGTTTGCTTGTGGGTTATAACAAAACACAACACTTTGCAAGCGCGCGTATACTTTTTGTATCTTGCAGATACATTATTTTGGGTTCACTTGGGTGAGTTGGGATATTATTTTTAATAATGTTGGCAGCAGCGATAACAAGGCAATAACAAACAACGCGCGTATAACTATGTGCGATCCAGAGATCAGGGAGATCCGCTGATCACTTCCACTTTCTGCTGCGTTCGATTCGTAAATGTTGCGTACTTCTTTCTTGCCACAACAAATTCCGAAAAACCGGGCGAAAAGAAAGAAGCAGAAAGAGAGCAGGCTCTCTGCAAACCGAAACCGAAAACGAAACCAAAACCGAAACAGGAATGCAATTGCAGGGGATCATGAGTGCGAGTGCTAGTGCCAGTGCCAGGGGAACGGAGAGAGAGAGCTCGTAACGGGGCGCATAAGCAGGAATGCAGCAGGGTAACAAAGCCATAAGGGAGGATAATGCATTCGGATCGGAGAGACCTCTCGGGAAGGAGCAAATGGGAGAGCTACGCTTCGGAGAAGCCGGAGAAGAAGGGAACCGGAGTACGAAGAGCTTTTCTCCGAGGTGGCATGGACATCAAACAATAGGCGTCTGGACAGGGATTTCCAGGCCTTTGTTCCCAAATCCTTGATTGACTAAATGACCCAACTACGAAGACCAGCCGAGAAGCAGGAATCATGGATGGCGGCACTTGAAAAAAAAAAACCCAAAACAGTGCCTTCAGGAAGTCCACATCAACAGTTCGTGCCAGCGAAAGGATTGGCAAATATATATTGTATTTCAATTAATATGTAATTCGCTTCAATAAATTATGCTCTGTGCCAAAAAGTGTGTAATAAGGTCTTAGGACATATTTTACTCACAAAATAAATCTGATAAATTAAAAAATAACCAGTACTAACAAAAAAGGTGGTACTCTATCCAAAAGCTTCTTCAAACAGTAATAGATGATAATAATATAATTGATAATAATTTCAATTTATAGGTAGATTTCTTTGCATTATCATTTAAACAATCTATATGCATTTTTCTCCGTGCTAAGAGGGAGTAAGCATCTGTGTGAAATGGAAGGAAGGCAGCACCGAGGGAATCCACAGAGAGAGTGCCCTATCCTACTTACTTACTACCAGTAAAAGTTGTCTGACCTGAAAGAGGCCTCTTCTGGCGATAATGTTGTTGACAGGTGCTAATTGCTTGCCTAGATCTACATAAGTCTATTGAACCCCAGAACGCGAGAGCTTAAGAGCCACTACAAGCCATCAGAAGACCAAGAAGGCATAACGCTTTTATGGTCATGCAAATCCAACAAAAGAAGTTCAAGTCAACCGGAAGTCAGAGTTGCAGAAGAGGTGAACAAAAATCGGACCAGATTGCTCGATCGTTACTGACTTAATAACAGGGAATAAACAGGACACGTCCCCTTTTCTGATTGCACACAAAAAATAAATTATACAGAGAACGCACTAAAATATTCGCTGACTTCTGAGATTAGCAATCAAAGTTCGGCAATTTTATGTTCAGATTATAAGACTTCAAACATCATCTGTTAAGATGAAATAATTCGGTTGATATATTTTAATGGTAACAAAATTACAATTTTTATTACATTTGTTAGTCAAATAGGACGAAGCTAGCACCGACATAAAAGTGTGAGCAATCAATTTCAAAATATAATCACTTTATGGCTGATTTTGCAAAATTGGAAAGCGGGAGAAAGTTGCCGCAGATGTAGTCGGAAGTAAGAAATTGAGACAGGAGATTGAGTTGTCGCTGTCTGGGATCCAATTTTCCCCCAAGTGCTTTTTGGGCGTCCACGTAATTCGCACGGAAAATAGAAGTCACAGCGCTGCGATGCCTGTACTGTACATCCCATAACTGTCAGGTCCTGCAGGATAGTACAGACTGCCCAGGACATTGCACTGCGGAGAGGTGAGCGGAGAGCAGAAGCAGGAGCGGGAACAGGAGCAGGAGCAGGAACAGGGAACCATACCAAAACGGGAGAGAGAGAAGAGCTCGTGTTGCACTGAGGGGGTTCGATGAGGTTTGACAGAGGGTCTGACGTATTGCTGCGATGTATATGCATAAACCATCGAGGAAGGAAAAGGAGAATAGTTTGCAGCTGTCGCTCTACGGCTTTTACTACCGCTGACACACACACAATCAGCAATCACCAATCACCAATGCAAACCAACCTTCTTAGCGCATGCCACAAACAAGAAAAGGGGAGTTGGCATTGCTGGAAAAAGGGAACGCAGCCAAGGATCTTACAAACATTCCTACAGATGGCAGACGGCCTGGTCTCTCAGGGGTCAGGGCGATTCTTACAGGGCAGCGTCCTCGTCTGAAGATCGTATAAGAACTGTAATAGTGAGGGGTTCTCGAGGATCTGAGAGGACTCCGAGTTGGAAGAACCACGAAGAGTACTGGAACATACCGTCGATCAATTGGTGTCACTCCCGGATCCATTTCGAACATCTCAAACATCTGTTGAATAGATGGAGTACGATGTTTACCAACTCAAGATACGTTTAGGTGTATTTGAATTAAATAACAAAGTATTATTTGTAGCTTATGGTTACAATTTTCCAATAACTTTTCAGTTTGTTAGTGATTGAAAATTGCCGAAGATACTTTTGGATTTCTGGATTTCTTTCCAAGCAGATATTTCCTTTAATAACAAATAATTTATTGGTAGGCGAATTGTGTATCTGATTATTTAACAGTTTCTTATATATACTTTTGGATTTCTGGATTGTCTGGACCAAGCAGATATTTCCTTTAACAACAAAGAATTTATTGGTAGGAGAATTGTGTATCTGATTATTATATTACTATCACTGCAATTACTTCCACCGGTTGAGTCTTGGATATCCTCACTTTTTAGTATTAAGGAGCGATTGGAGCTGGGATCATTAAACATAGAGACAGGAGAAAGAACGAGGAAAAAAGAGATAGAGAGGTGGCTACCTGGCTACCTTTGGACGATCTGATCTGAGAAGATCTGGTCTGGTCTGGGCCGGGACTGGGACTTGGACCTGAATCTGAACCTCAGGCTGAGTCTGAGGTTGCGGCTCAGGCTACACCGGTTTTCAAATTTGGGATATGTTCACCTCACGTTTTCTGCTTTCGTTCATTTCAGCTATTTTAAGTAACAATAACGAGAGGAGCCGCCGGCCAAGGAGTGCGAACGGGACGGGGATACGCGGAGCGGTACGGCAACTAAAGCTGCCGTTGCCTGTTCCGAAACCTTCGGGCCAAGTACCAAGTACATTCATAAGAGTAGCGGCGGCCTTAAATGTCCCAGGTTGAGATTCAGGTTCAGGTTGAGGGCACTGAGATGAAAATGCTGGTTTAAAAAAAAAATTAATTTTACACCCGAAACCGAACTAAGACTTTCAAGCAAAGCTTGTTTCATTTGCGATATTTCTTAGAGTTTTTCGAGAAATGACCCAGAAC
The DNA here is from genome assembly GCF_016746365.2 of Drosophila yakuba. Taxonomy (NCBI): domain Eukaryota; kingdom Metazoa; phylum Arthropoda; class Insecta; order Diptera; family Drosophilidae; genus Drosophila; species Drosophila yakuba. The sequence continues at coordinate 8,161,641 of NC_052530.2, forward strand.
TCTACTTCTCAATCCGAAAACGTGGTACACGATTTCTCTCAGTGCACGCACAAGATAGGTAGAGGATCTTAGACCGCTCTTTCCACACAAGTTCCTTCTCTCTTTTTCTCTCTGTGTGTGCTGCGCTTTTGTTTTTCCCATTCACGGAATTCCTGGAAATTTGCCGATCACTAAATCTCTTGCGCCTTTTGTTGTTGCGTTTCCTACGAAGCAAAAGCGGAAAACAGGACCAGATCAGGAAAGGACACTGCCCGCAGGAGGGAGAAAGAGTGTGCAATTAGCCTGGAAGGGACAATGGGGGTTTTGGGCTCCAAGTGGATCCCAGGCGTGGGAGCTTCTTCTTCCTCTTCTGTCTCAATAAATAAAGCAATCCCGAACGGAAGTAAGCCAAATCCAAACGAAATCAAATGGTGTGGCAGATGTCCCACAAGAAAACCATATAGGCAAAATATGAAGAAGTGGAAATGGAGAAGAACGAGTGGAAAAGAAGCCGAGAAGCAGAAAAACAGAAAAGCAAAAGGTAGCGCACACGCACTTTTACACCTGGTTCGCTTTTCTTGCGCAAAGGAGGTGTGGAACCAGAGCAAAAGAGACAGCCCGAAGAAGCACCCTTAAAAGGAAAACCAAAAAAAATAGTAGTAAGTAGCAGTAGTTCGAGCACCCCTTCATGGCAACCGTCTTCCACTACCCACCTTGGTTTCCACCATCCACTTCAGACTGGAATGTAGGAAAGTGGAACGAACCAGGGGTGGAACCTGGGCGAGGGGTGCGCCGTGGGGTGCAGCCTGCAAATGTCGCGCTTTTTGCCTCCTTGATAGGATCTTGTAGGGCACTTACGTATGTCCAGGTTGCAGAGAGGGTTTGCTAAGCCCAGCGGTAATGAAGAACACTTTTCCTTGCATTCTCCACTTGGTGATTTAAAAGTTTTATTTAAAAAGGAGTAAATACGTAATACATAAAATCGAAAAACAAGGACTTTTCTTAACTGAATCAAATAAATATTTTTCGAGATCTCCAGTCAGCCTCCAGTTTAAGCTTGTACTATTGTTTAGCTATTTTTCTGTAAAAGCAATTGTCTACTACGACACATAAATAATAATATATTTAAATAATAATAAGAAGAGTATTCGAGACTTCGACTCTCCACAGAGACAGAGGACCTTTCCTGTTGCTCTGTAAATGTTGCATGTTGCAACAGAGGCATTACACCTCACACCACTTATTTTCACTCTGTAATTGTTGCTGCCGAAATGCAACAGAAGTTCTCTTGTGAGGCTTCGCCTTAAGGATCTAGTATTAGAATGGACTGACTGCTTTCGGCTCCCTGTGTTCCTGGTCGTGTTTTTTGTCCTTTCAGGGCTTCCTGCAACTGCAACAGGAAGCCGAAAGTGGTTGCTGGGGAACGTAGCTCAAAAACCAGCATTGTGGCACAGTGGGACATTTGGGTTTGAAATTTGCTTTAAATTGATTGTTTTAAATTGATTTTTAGATAAGACAATTTGCTTAAGGGAACCTTAAAATGTAAGTCAACAGATATTAATAAATAAGATCCAGACATACAGACATATACAGAGCAAGTGTTATGAGTCTCGTGAATTAGCATACATTTAAATACAATAATTTTAATACAATTATGTATGGAACTAGCAGCACTTGGAAAAACTCTTACTTCCAATCAACTGCAGAGGATCACCACCAACCCCGGTTACTCATTTAAGATTACCCGGAACATCCACCAGTTTAGAACCAGTGTGCTGCAAGGGCGCAACTTTCGAGGGGAGCTGGTTAGACCCAAAGTCCACTACAGGCATTGGCATGTGCCGGAAAGTCGATGGCCCCTTCTCGCCGAGGAGGGTGACCACCAGCAGCACCACCGCCAAATCGAGGGCTGCTCCGCTCACGGCACTGAGCCAATAATTAAACTAAACTAAAGCAGCCAGCGGGAGGGGAGGAGATGCAACCCCTAGTCGGTAATTTGCCAGTCAGGAGTGGGAATAGGGTGAACCACTTTTCATTCCACATTTTGATGTCTGCAAAAAAGAGCGGAAAACTAAAGCAAGCAAGCAAAGCCAGCTGGCAAGCCGAATAAGCAAACACCCTACCGATGGATGGATTAGAACTATGAACTATTCGTTAAAATATACTCATAAGAGAACGTCCAGATAGTACTAGTTGCCAATTTATATTGGGTGTAAGTTTAAGTAATATATAGCTCAACTATTTTAAATTTATGCAGTCTAGAGCTGTGCAACTGAGGCTGGAAAACAATTGTTTTGAGTCTTCTCCCTAAGCGAAGGATCAGTGGGCAATGAAAACAAGGATGCTTTGAGGTTGTTGATCTAAGGTAGGATGATTGCTGTCGAACGTGTCAAACGTCTGGGCCAAGCTGTCGAGCTCTCGTCGAGGGTAAAGGGGTCAATAAATATAAAATGGTATTGTAAATTAGAGCAGAGCCAGCCGGAGGCAGGGGGTGCAATGAAGAGCGAGGGTTGTCGGTTACAACTAATCAGTTGGTCCCCTTGTAGAGGTATGTTGCGCAGACGCAGTAACAGCTGTCACTATTATTTCTATTTTCCGTGCTATTTCTGCTCCTGTTTTCCGTTGAGGCCGGGCTAGGCTGGCCTGGGGCATTGCAGGATGCGTCGCGCGTGTCAAGAAAATCCTGAAAAATCTTGGTAAACATCCTGACCCGAAGGCGGCGTAACTGTGCGAAATCAATACAGATTATGTGCGAGACCGGGATAAGGCGACAGTTTGCCGCCTACCTACAAAATATGGGGAGGGATGCCTGATGCAATGTGCAATTACATGCATAGAATTCAAAAATCGGAAATTGGAAATCAGAGCGGGTTAGAGGTGAGGATCAGGGCCAGGTGCCAGGTAGAGAACCGGACGGCCCCGTGTGTGAAAATCATCGGAGCGGAATTAAGTCCCTCCCCGAAAAGCCGTGGGATTAATTAGCATTTGGATTCGGGACAACATTTTTGACCCTGGCCCGTTTGTCCCTAGTAGAATAGTACAATTTTAATTTATGCATTTGGCGGACAGCAACGTGTCAAGTGAATGTCAAACAAATCTGTGAAAACATTTTTGTGCAATCACCATCACTCCAGTGGAGAAAATTCAAATTGATTTGTAAGCTTAATATAAAAATAGGGGAAAGAGGAGATAACCAGTTCCTGTGAACCGTGTGACATTTGGCGGGATACAGAAATACACCAATAACCATCCGCCTATCCTTGTCCACCGACGGACTTACAAGTTTGTCTTTTGATGTTTGTCCGCGAGTCTTTCCGCCAGTTTGTTTCGCCTTATTTCGTTTCGGGGTTAACTTGTTCCCTGGCTTTGTTTGCCCGGTTGTTTGTGGTCCTTCAAAGTTGTTGGCTGTCGACTTGTCCACGGTTGAGTGGACTCGGGTTCCTTAGGACGAGTGAACCCTTTGCGGGCTCGGTTCACCATGGGTTAAGTGCAGATCAAAGTGAGGAAATTTTATTTGCATACAATTTAGCTTAAATAATTTGTTTACACATACGATTTGTCCGGGAAACTACAAATAGGAACATAGGACTATCTCATTTTTATACCCGTTACTCGTAGAGTAAAAGGGTATACTAGATTCGTTGAAAAGTATGTAACAGGCAGAAGGAAGCGTTTCCGACCATATAAAGTATATATATTCTTGATCAGGATCAATAGCCGAGTCGATTTGGCCATGTCCGTCTGTCCGTCCGTCCGTCTGTCCGTCCGTATGAACGTCGAGATCTCAGGAACTACAAAAGCTAGAAAGTTGAGATTAAGTATACAGACTCCAGGGACATAGACGCAGCGCAAGTTTGTCGATTCAGGTTGCCACGCCCACTCTAACGCCCACAAACCGCCCAAAACTGCCACGCCCACCTTTTTGAAAAATGTTTTAATATTTTTTCATTTTTGCATTGGTCTTGTAAATTTCTATCGATTTACAAAAAACTTTTGGACACGCCCACTCTAACGCCCACAAACCGCCAAAAACTGTCCTTCGCACTTACACTAGCTGAGTAACGGGTATCAGATAGTCGGGGAACTCGACTATAGCGTTCTCTCTTGTTTTTATATTGGTCTTGTAAATTTCTATCGATTTGCCAAAAAACTTTCTGCCACGCCCACTATAACGCCTACAAACCGCCAAAAACTGCGTTTAAGACTCTACTTCTCTCTTCCACTAGCTGAGTAACGGGTATCAGATAGTCGGGGAACTCGACTATAGCGTTCTCTCTTGTTTGATTGCTGATTTGTGGAACTAGGTTCCGTTTGGTGATTTCTATAAATGGGTTTTAGAAATATACTAATCGAGCTAATGCCTTTCTTTTATAAAATCACGAAATTAATTACCCGAATGATGATGTATTCTATAATTTTATTATAAGACTTACCAATAATTCGATAATTAAAAGAAGCGATCTGCAAAAAAAAGTATGATAGTTTGGTTAAAATCAAATTGATTTCTAAAATAAAGAAGAATGAAAACAGTCTAAGACATTATAGGATACACAGTCACTGTTTTTTTGGTGTTTTCTCCGGAACCTACACACATTTAAAATAAGTTAAACGATCCCCTAGCTGCTTTCCTGAGACTTCTTGAAAATCTTTTAACCATATGTTTGTGGATGCATTGTCAGGTTTATTCTACATCAATCTTCGAGAATGTGAGGCTGTGAAAACACATCCCTCCTTTGGGCAGGGGCCCTAACCTAACCTAAATCAACAAATCGGGCTAAAGCTATCTGCTCCGATTTAGAGCAAAAAAGTTGGAGAGGTTCGGAGGCAAACACAAATGAACAAACATCGTACAGGCAATGCCAACAAAGTTGTCAAATCAAACAGAGAACTTGAGGAGCAGGAACGAGATCCAACCTCTGTCAGATCCCGATTTGGATCGCCATGGTTTTGGTGTTACAAATATGAAAAACATTTATAACTTTTTGCTGAAGAGTTCTTCTCCTCGCTGGCTGGCATTTAAAGAACTTTAGCGATTTATGCGTCTGTCAGAGGAGGCAGGCGAAACCTGATTTGCTGCTGACGATCAAGAACGGGGGCTAAGGCCAGGAGGCCCAGCCAAAGTCGCAAAAGTTTAAAGGGCCCGAGCGAGTGTAGGTAGGAAATAAAACCAGACCCCGGCCCAAAGGGGAGGAGCAGGAGGAGTGACTACGCAATAGATGGCAGGAATCGAAGCGGGAGACTGCGGCCAGAAGACTCCAAGCACTCCTCTGCTGCATTCCGCTGGAAACTGCGACACCGAACTTCCAGCGCTTTACTCGGCCACATGTTGCACACACTGTGAGAATGAATTTAATTAAAGCAAATCCGTCCCACAGCAAAAGCCAAGGGACCAATGGAGCGCCACACAACCCGACCAGACACCAGCCAGACCCCGATCCAGATCTTCGCCAGCGGAGCCAGCTGAGTGCGTCTAGTCCAAAGTCTAGTCTTGGCCAACCGTGGGACCAGATCGCGGCCTGATCGATGAAGCCGTTGCGTCGTTTTAAACAAACAACGATAAGAACGTTACGATCTAGGGCATTGGAGTCATACTTTGGCTTACCCAACATCAGAGTTATCATACCGAAGAACATTCTATGTGTTAACCATTGCTTACCAAAAACGCAAGGAGATTAGGAAATAAGTACCACAAATTGCCAAATTTGGAGTCGGACTAACTGAGAATGAAGCCTGTCGAGGGCAGATAGTGCCGCAATGCTCATTTGGTTTATCAACAAAACCCATATTTGTGGTTAGTGGAGGAAGTCAAGTGGGGTACTTGGCTCCGAGGGTTCCACATGTGAACACAAATTGGAATCAATTTGCAGTCGTAGTTGCCACGATGTGCACCGCAACAATGCCAATTAAATCCCATTTCAGTGGCACATTAAAATGCAATAAAATATATTTCGTGTGATTGTGTGAGCGCTGATGCTTCTTCCATTGGAGCGTTTAAAATATTTCATGCCCAACACACAGTACCGGGTCTGTGGCATTCGTGCTTCCTTGCTGCACATGCTCCCAAAACTGAGGCAGCCGAGCCCAAAGAAACTACGCGTAGAGATGCTGAGGCTGGCCGGGCGATAAGCTCACAATGGGTCTGCAGTTTTTAGAGTTGAACGAATTATGTAGCCTCGAAAACGAAATTCGCCGCCGCATATTTAGCTCGCATTTCAGCATAATTTGATGTAATTTCAGTGGCCTCCTGCAACATTTTGGGTCTGTGCTTGCGATGGAACCTTAAGAGCTTGGATTGCCGAAAGCCACGAGATCGTGGCAGCCAACTGACCACGAAATTATATTGCGAAATATTGATCAGTCCCGATTCCAAGGTTTCCCCACACCCCGCGATTCGACCGCATCCACATGCCCAAACTTCCGAAACTGCGTGACCGCTCCACAGAATTTTATTTTTATTTTGAGCATTTTTATATATATTTATCTACACAAGTGAAAGTTGTTTTTATGCACCTGATGCTCGGATATATTATTTCTCTGCTTTAAAAAAAAAAATTCTATTGTACATATTCTATTTTAGAAATATATACTTATGTTTATTAAGTTTAATCAAACATAACCTTTTCAAAAAAATAAATAAGTCGGTTATATTTCACCGTGCTTATGCAATAATAAAAAAAAAACGGCAATAATACAAAAACTATTTAAACCGTTGTATGAATTTTGTTTCAAAACGTATTTTTATGATATTTAGTCAGAAGTGAATTATCTAGCCACCTTTACCATTGGTAACGTTTTGCTGGGCTTATAGCCGACTCCCGCCGACATTCTGCCAAGAATCCCTATATATGTGGGCAATGTAAAGAATCTTTATAAGCAGTGGAACTTTCAGCCCCTCTGCCCCCTCAAAGGGTGTCAGTTTGTCAGGCTTAGCTGGCCAAGAAGCCCAGACGATTAACTGTGGCTCGCGACTTGGCCAAAAGGGTGCCCCACCACCCCTTCGCTCCCTAAATCCCTCTGACAAACCGCAAATGTGAAAAATTTCGCCTGTTTTTCTTATCTTAACCCGTTTGTGGCCCCTACCCCAATGGTGACTGCATTGCAATGAAATAAATGAAGTTAAGCCAATTTGGGGTTAAAGCCAAAGAAGGAATTCATTATTTTTGTTGATGTTTTTTATTTGTGGTCACCACTCGAAACGTGTGTCCTGCTGGGAAAAGGAATTCGCACAAAAGTTAATAAAAACAGGCATCTGTTGATCATCGAATAATTTAACACTCTTGCTATAAACTAAAATGTTCTTGGTTACTTGCAAGAACTTTAAGTTAATTAGTTAAACTCGAGAGAAAACGACTTTTTTAGAAATTGAAATAGACATTAAAATATTACGCATACGCAGTGTTGCCCAATTTTTAAACATTTTCTTCACTGTGCTAAAACTAAAGAGTATTTTAGATAAAGCGTTTCGAGCGACCAAAGCAACCGCAAAAATGCGACAAATGCAACAATAGCTGTAAAAAGGAAAACAAGAAGTAAGAGACAGTGCAAAAGCAGAAACCGCAATAAACTTGAGTGGAATCCAAAGATGAGGTGCAGGATAAGCCAGGAAAAGAAGCCAAGCCCGAAAATGGCAGCACTTGTTAAGTTAGGACGCGGAGAATGGCCTTATCGAAGGCCCAAACTGTATGCTTTGCATATATTGCACACACACGACCGATAAATTGCTATATAATGAAAGGTAACCAATTGCGTAACCAGTTCTGTACGACAGCATTCACCAGCTTTCAGTGCTATTGCTGCTGTTTTTGTTAATCTTTTTCGCTGGTGCTGGGCGGGCAACTCCAAAAGGGCATCACAAAAACGTAAACAACATCCCAAAACAACAACAACAATCGACCATAACAACCAGCATTCGAGACAAGAGGCAGAGGATTTCAACCAGGAAAGGAAAAGGGGGGACCACCGCCAACGGCGGCTACATTCAAAACAAAAACAAAGCAAAACTGTAAAAAAAATATTGGTGTGGGAAATTAAGTTAATCGAGGGAGGGATTCGAAATACAGATACCTTTTAAACAAATGCAGTACTTTAAAAAACAAATCATTTTGCTTAGAAATAATAACTACATTGATTTTTGACACTTCTATGGGCATTTGCGAAATTATTGATTTTAAGCATGTTTATCTATAAAGCAGAACAGTAAATAATGTTTCTATAAATAAATAAATATTTTTCCCCTTTTAAAAACGCTGCAGCAAAATATGGGGTGTCTTGAAGGAGGTGGCCCCATAAAGGAAACTAAAGCAAATATAGTTTAAATAGTTTAGAGTAATGCAAAGTTTATTACTTAACCAAATTTATAACCTATAAATTTTTTAAATAAAATGCACATTTTTGTTTATGCAAGCATGAATACTATTTAAGCATCTTTCCACAAAAATACAGTGTTTTATGAATCACCTAAACACCAAAAGTTTACATTAACCATGGGCCCAATATTTTCCGCTCAGTGTACGGATGCAAGGAGCAGACAAAGATGCGTGTCTGGCTCTTTAGACATTCCCCTGCCCCCTTGTAGGAACTTCTCCTCTACTCAGCATCCTTTACTCCTTCGTTTGCACTCACATTGAGAGTTCCATTGAAATCGTTTGAAAATTGAGCCCCATGCTGGAGCATCTTGTGGATGCAAGGGGATGGTGGGGACTTGCAGGGGTAGACACGTCTGCCGCCTCTCTTGTAATAAATAAACGCCAGCGGAGCAGCGACAACAACAAAATCAAGAAATAAAACGACAGATGATGACGTTGCAATGTCTTCTGCACAGAGAAAAACATAAAACTTACCGAAAAAATTTAAAATTATTGATAAATCATATATTTTTCAAATTAACACGTTAACAAGTAAGTAATGCACGAAGTTTATGTGCGTTGGAACGTATTCCAAAAAGCAATAAATTACCATTTGAAAATGAAATAGATTAACTATAAAAAGTTCTAAATTATTTACCGCACATTAAACTGAGAATAAACTCATATAATTATCAGTTTATTCCTATAAAATACTTTTATACTTTCGTGTGGAATCTTCCCACTCCTTTGTCATTTTATACATACAAATGTAGCCATAAAATGTGTAAAAATAACAAAGCATATGAGTTGCATTTTCAACGGGCCAAAGGAAACGGATGAACATTATGGGCTGCGGAAAAAAAGGAGTTACGAAAAGTTGGGGGCGCACTGCATCACCCGCATAATAAACCAGAGCGCATAAAAATGTGTGTAAAATTGCAACCGCAACGTATTTCGCCAGTAATTGCCCAGACAGACGACAACAAGGGGTTGAGGAGGGGGGCGGAGGAGGCGGAGTGTGACAGGGAGTTGGGGGGGTTTGAAAGGAGGTGGCGACAACAAAGTTGCACTCACGCAGCCCCACAGCTCCAGCTCCAGACCCAGAATCGGAATGAAGAATCAGAGAACCAGACGCAGTCTTCTTCTTAAGACCCCACCAGACGAACTGGAGTGCGAGGGAGATAGAGAGGGGGAAGTGGGCGGGGAGCAGCACAGCAAGAAGTAAGCCGGCAGATGAAACGGTCAGACGCGAAGCCCGCCGGACAACAAAAACAACTGCAACCCCATCAGCTGCAGCAACAAAACATCCGGCGAGAGCGACAAATAGAAAAACAAGGAATTGGAATGCAAATTAAAGGATGCCCAACTAAACCATTGGATACCCTGTATACAGTTATTAAAAACATATGTTTTATTGCCATAAAGTAACTAAACGATTTCGATTTAAAAACGAAAGTTATTTTTGAAACAGCTTAAACAAATCAAAAAACCATAGCCCTCTTATATCATTGATAAAAAAGAAACCCTTGAAACCCCTAACTGTAGGCTACAAGTTAGTTTTAACTTATTGTGTAATTAGTGGGAATTAGTAATACTAGAGATGTTCAAATGTACTAAAATGTACTAAAGCTTGTTTTAATATTTCATTCAATATCGAACTCGAATAGAACTCCCACAGCCCCATACACCCCGTCGATACAGGGTATTTGCCACAGCAGAGCGAGCGCCACACGCAGACAAATGCACATAGAGTCCTCACACGAACGCAAAAGGAAGTAAGACGGGAAGAGGCGGAGAGTAGGACAACGAGATGGAGCCCGGCAGAGAGGAGGCAGAATCTGCATCTTCAGCCTCTCGCGCTCTCTCTTTCTCTCGCGCTGGGTTCAGCTCCACACATGTATGTATGTGTGCCAGTGTGCCTGTGTGAAGTGGAGCTTGGCGTGGACGTCGACGTAGCGAAATTTCATGAATGGAATTTGTAAATTTTATTTTCATTTGCAACGATTCGTTTTCCTCCTGCTCTCGCGATTCGTGTTGTTGTAGCGCTAATCATGTGCAGAGAGAGAGAGAGAGAGACAGAAAGAGATAGAGTAGGAAAGAGAGATACGAAACGAGACCCCAAGTGGGGCAGAAAACAACAATGATGTGGCATGTTGTCCAACCTCCTGTGTAGCTCCATTTCGCTCCCGCCCACCCCTTACTTATCTTCTCTTCCCTTTCTTTTTGCGAAACGGGTTTTGTGGTCGTTGAACATTTTTGCTTGCTTGTGGCAAGCTGTGCTCTTCTTTTTCCACCTCTAATACACCAGCAAATGCGGCAAATAATGTTTTTCTTAGTTCTAATCAGCAAACGAAACAGCGTAAGCAACGTGGGCGAGGGGGAAATGGGGGAGGAGAAGGGTGGGCAAGAACCTAATGCGTTTTTAATTGTTGAGGCTACGGCCTGATGACGTTGAAAACCCAAAAACCCCACCCCCCAGACGCTAATTCAAATTTTTTGTAGTATCGCACTAATTACACGACTACCAAAAGTGATTTAGAACGAAAATTAAAAGGTAAAAGTGAAAACAGTTATGAAAATAGAATATGCTGCCTTTTACAAGCTTAATACAGTGCAGTCCGTTTAAAGAGGACATCTCCGCATCTTCAATTTTAATAATGCACAAATTCCACACATTAAATATTTAATATAAATTGTTAGAATATGTTAAAATATTGTTTACTAACTTAAAATAATTACATTAATCAGTTTAAGCTGACTACTAAAATTCAAAAAGGATCCTATCCTATCGTAAGTACGCATGTTTCTTATTGGGCCCTAAATTGTTAGGAATTTTCATAATATATATCTTTTCTATTGAAGATCTAATTGGCAGTGCGTGTATATTCAAAACCCAATTGTTTCAGAAATTATGTTCTTGATGTACACTCTTATGTACTCCATGTATACCTATCTAATTGCGTTACCACGAATAGAAATGGCTAGTTGTATCATCGCGTAAGCAAAGTAAAAAAAACCTTGAAGGAAGGAAGTTGTTGGGTCGGGTGGGAAAGGTATGCGGAGCAAGGGAATCGGACTCGAAGAGCTGACTCGAAATTCCATTATACAAAAATGCGTCGAAACCGCAATTACAGAGCAAAGTAGATAAACGACAAACGGCGACAACGAGTGGAGCAAGTAGATGAGTAGCTGAGCAAAAAGAAGCCGCGAAAGAGAGCCATTGGCTCTCTGGCAAATTAAATACAAAAAGCGCAGCAAGCGGACAGAGGAGCAGTGGAGAGTGCAAGAAAATAAACAAAATATAAAACGGGAATACGAGAACGCGCCGAACTTTTGACACACTCTACATTAAGTCTGATTCGGGAAACTCTTATAAAACGTGTTTTATAAATAATGCCCTCTTCTTTTTACATAGCTTTTGGCCTTGGTCTTATTTTTAAATAATAGTAGACAGTCTTAGGGATTATAGTGCTGAATTGGGTGATAAGAGCTCCAAGTTAAAAAGAGTACAACTTCCGTATCTTGACTGAAGTCTAGAGTTTTATCCTGTTGAAATAACACATTCAACATTTTACAACAACCCCCAATAAGATAATATGCTACTGCTGTATTGTCCTTATAAATTTCAGAAGTTCTTGCAGCAGACCGGATTTATTCCATTCAAAGAGCATCGAACGATATCCTCAGAGCAAAAAGATCGCAAGCGGCAAAAAGAACACCAAGAAGCAAAGAACCAAAACAACAGCACAGCAGTAAAAATAGTCATTTGACTTTGAACTTTGCGACTTCTGCGTCGGAGGTGAGGGAAAGGATATGGCCGATGCCGATGATGTGCATATGGATGAGGATGGGGATGGGGATGGGGATGGTGATGGGGATGGTGATGGGGATCGGGGTGGGGATGGGGATCGGGATGGGGATGAGGATGGGGTAGATAGTCAGTCGAGGTGCGTGCGATCGCACTTGGATTGGCATTCCTTGGCGTGGATGTGAAATACAGCATACAGCATACAGCATGGGTGTGGATACGGCCCATATAATCTAATCGGGCAATGTGAAACGTGTGTCGATTTAGGCTCGAGGCCATAAACAACCAGAAACAACTAGTAACAAGACGAAAACAGTGGAAAAACTGGAATCGCCCATTCGATTCCAGTTGCTGAATAAAAAAGGTGGCATTGTCCATGTATTATCACAAAAAATCATTGCAGATCGAAATTATACGTACAGGATTAACCATTTTTTTAACGTCAAATAGCGAATTTTATATTAACTAAAAGGTAGCATTACTATGGACACTGCTATGTGCTAAACTTTTAGTAAAGTGAAATAATTCTGTGTTTTGTTAGCCTTCAAAAAAGACTAACAGTCAACTCAATTAGGCAAAAATACATGATCGCATACCCCTTTATAATGTGAGGAAATCGTAAAACAGCAATTACACATATCAAGGTTGCAGAGGCTTCATTTGCCCGACTGTACAGCACACCACCTGTTTATCCACACAAAAGGAACAAATTGTCGAAGGTGTAGAGTAAGGAGAACCCTAACAGTTTGAAGACGGCGCTTAATTATAAAACAACAAATCGACAATATGAAGCAGCGCAGCTGTCCTAGAAGAGGAACAGCTAACGAAGATCATGAGCAGGTGTGTATCTGTATCCGTTTCTGTATCTGTATCTGTGTGCCATTGAATCTGATGCCGAAGCATAAATTATGAGCACGTACACGAAGATCCCGGTATGCCGGGGATTATAAAAGATCATCCCACAGGCAAACAAAAAGTAGGAGGAGGTGGACGCTGCGGCTGGGAAGGAGGACCAAAGATGCATGTCCGCTTCCCTTTTCATTCAGAAGATGATGCAAAATGTCCCCAGAGTTGCCTTGCCTTTGTATTCGACAGCTGCCATTCTTCCTTTCCCGTTGGAAAGTAGAACTACTACTACTGCCAGCGACTTTTGCAATTGTCTCAATGGCCGAGGTCCTTCACTCACACTTTCTTTGTCCTGGGTGATGCAGCTGTATCTCGAGGATCGCCCCGTGTCCCATAAATTGCATTCGTTATCGATTTTCACAAAGTTTTTCTTTTACTCGGTCGTGGGTTCCTTGTTTCTTTCGTGATTTCTTAGGATCCCGGGGTGAAATGCTTTTACCTTTCGCATAATTCGAAATGCATTAGGCAATTAGTGCATTTCCAGGGGCAGCTGCTCGATCGCTTTGCTTTATGGCATAATCAAATCAAATCAAATCAATTTCGTGTAATTATCTAGGGTTGCATTTTCCATGTCGTATAAATATTGGACCGGAATTATGATTAGGGTGAGCCTTTTTTATGTCTAGGGTGGCAAGGCTTGAGGATCGCGGCATGGGAATTTTTCATTCTTGGGTGATCAAGCATAAATCATTGGGTGAAACTGTAATCTATACAAATGGTTGAATAAACGAAGATAACTTTTAGTCGAGGTATTAGTTGTTCTTTACAAATTGACTTATTTTTTGTTTCATACTGTTACATACATATATTATTATTAGTATTTAATAAAAATAAAAATATTACGTGAGATCAATCAAATTAATGAATGCTGTCCATATGTGATCCTAGCAATTTCTGAATTCCCTTATGTTTGCTTTTAGCTTTCGCTCATAATACCGAATTCCAAGCAAAATGCAATAAAACTTTATCCACAAAATTATTCCAAGCCGAAAATGACCTCAGATGAACCCAAAATTCGTTATCAAATCCGCATTAGACCCCAAAAGGGAATGTCGTGCTCGCGTATAAATTGTTTAAACATCCGCTTTTACGCGTCTCCGTCTAGGTGACACACACAACTCAAAATAAAGCATGTGTACAGAGAAAAATTACATATTTATCAAATATGCCCAAATTACGCTTTTCAAAATACAAATATTATAGAAACTTAAGACATTACAAAGAATTTTTACTTACTTAAACTATTATTTTCATAATAACTTATTCGTTTCTATAAGTGCTTTAAAATTGGTTTAGTAACACACCGTTTGCAAATTCTTTCAGTGCATCTATGCATGTGAATTTTTCCTCTCACACCCCCGCACACTCACCATAACGATTAATCATTTTATCAATGAAGTGCAAAGTTGCTTTGCGACATAAAAAACATGAGATGAAGAGATAGAGGCAGGCGAATGAAATGTTTTGCGAAAAGAGAGTGAAAAACGGACTTGGCGGAGATGAAGAAGCTGCCACGACGCCAATGTGACCTAATTGGTTCTGGAGTCGAAAATGGGATTGGATTGTTTCTGTTGCCGTTTTTGTTGCTGTCATTAAGTGACGACGTCACCCACAAAGAGCCACTGGAAAAAGGACAACAACAAATGAGATGTTACTCGCGTACGTGTATACGTAGCGGATTCCCCCACATGGGGAACATGGGAACTAGGCAGTATTTAATTATCATAAACATAAATTAAACAATAGTCCTGGGACACAGAATTTATTTATTTATTTGAAGGATTCTTTAAGACACTTAAATCGTATTAGGCATCTACAGATACAAAACGCAGTCATCACAAAAACAAGCAAGTTTTGTCTCAACTTTCTAGCTTTTACAACTCCCGAGATCTCCTTTTATACGGACAGCGTGACGGACTGAGAGGCGTGACTGGAGATCGTGTTATATATGTATATATGTACTTCTCAAGAAATCTAGTAAGGATTCTGCTATGTAGTTACAAATGAAAACAAAAGTCGCTTAGATATCTGCGCATAAATAATATGAATGCTTGCGGATTAAGTATGGAAAAAGTATCATATTAAAACACTTTTGTTGTAATCCTAAGATGTTTGGTTACATTCGGTTTCAGCAGATGATAGGATTTTTGAAATATTCATTATATCAAGTTTAATTTGTCTGATTCGCATCTATTTAGTCAGAAACAAAAAAGG
Organism: Drosophila yakuba; assembly: GCF_016746365.2. Taxonomy (NCBI): domain Eukaryota; kingdom Metazoa; phylum Arthropoda; class Insecta; order Diptera; family Drosophilidae; genus Drosophila; species Drosophila yakuba. Next base: position 8,176,893 of record NC_052530.2, read on the forward strand.
AGACGTAAAAGTATCTGAATCTGTGCTCTCGTCCCTATCCGTTTCTTTTTTCTCCCCCTCATTCACAAAAAGCCAAAAAGTCGCGACTCGGATTGCGTATCTGTGTGTAATTCTTGTGCGTCCGTGTGGGTAAATGTGGGGTCGCGCAGAGAAATTCCATATTCCACATTTCTTATGCGGCCAACGCAGCAGCAACAGTAAAAGCAGCAACAACAATTGCTGATGCTACTGCGCCGACTTCGCGTTGCCTCGTCTTTTCCTTTTACTTCGCTCTTTAATTTGACTTTTTTGTTGCTTTCGCACAAAATTTTTAAAAATAGCCAGGCAACCAAAAGCCCAACAGAAACCAGCTAACAGCACTGACAAAAAAATCAACAACAAAACAAAGAACACGAAAAAATTAAGATGCTAGCCGAGTTGGCAACAACGAATCATGATACCCTTTTTTTGGACGTTAAATAACCTTGGAGATAAGTATTTATATTTCAAAATTTATTTGCCGAGATAGGAAGCATTATAAATAAACTTAAAGTATACATTTAAAAAGCACATGACAATACGTTTTGACTACACGTGATGTTTATAAATGTGTTATTTCTTTATGTTACTTTAAATTAATTTAAGGTTTAAATACATACATATACATATGTACATATGTAGATATAGTAGTCATGATTAAGGAATTATTATTACTAACTTTTAATCATTATCCAGTAAACAATTGGCAATTTCAGTGATGAATTGTGACGAAATATCCTAAGCAACAATTTCCCGGTCTTATTAAAGCAGAGGGTATCAGAGGGCAAGGGCAGAGATTAAAAAACAATAAAAAAGTAAGCAGCCACAGCAGCGGCCAGCACAGTAACAACACCTCAAGCGGAGGGAATCGGCAACAAAAAAATATTAATGAAATCGCTTTTAACTCGTTTCGCTTAAGTATCTGGTGCCAGCGTGTGTGCGAGCGTGTGTTTCGGGCATGGAGACTTGCCTCCTCATGTGGCCCCCTTTTGGTGTGTTATAAAAGTGCAACAACAACTTAATACACACACAGTCACTCGAGGTAAAAAGCAAAAGAAGGCAGCACATGATAAAAACAAACACGATACGATCGGCGGGCTAGCGATGACCCAAAGTGGTCAGTCAGTCCGTAATAAAAATGGAATTCAAGTGTTTAATATATCATGAAATGTATTAGCCTGTCCGAAATCTGGATATATATTGCTTGAAGCAAGTGCACAAGTTTTATTTGGAGCGAGTGTGCGTGATATTTTTTTGAGCTGATTGTATAAGCCATCCAATGAGCTTTATGTCGGAGTTGCCAGACGGTCCAAAAATTGGAACCGGTGCTCGCTACTTACATATAAATTATGTACATATATTATTATTATTTTATGGTTAGCTTCTACGCTTATCAATGCGTACAGGAATTTATGTTAAGCACCTATAGCCTAAGTACGATTTTCTCGGTTTTATAGAGCTAATCAAAAAATTAATTCTGTCTTATTGTCAGTAATCGAATAAATAAATGTAAGACGTACTAAGTCAGAACTGTATTCAATTAAGCAAACCATCTTAAAAGAAGCAGGTGGGTTTGAATGAAAAAGTAAAAATTCAGTAAGGAATTAAAAATGCATACCTATTAAAGACAATGCCCAAATGAAAAATCATTGCTCCCCTTAATAAAACGAAGAATGACCTAAATTTCACAATTTTCGAAGGCCTTATCATCGCAGTAAGAGATAAAAGAAAGAGCTCAAATCGAAGCTGTCGGTGCGCCAATTTCACTTATGGAAAGATTTGGAATTTCCTTTGCGACATAGGGCAAACAGAACGGAGTGTACAAATCACCGCTTCCGTAATGATGTATCGGATTTGGTGCATACTACGGCAGTCCAAAACCATGTGTATACCAAACAGGGGCGAACAGGTAACAGAGGCGCTTAGAGCAACTGGTTCACAAAAGACCCGACCAACAGACCAAGTCTGCGCCCGAAGGCCAGGCGAATCCAAAGTAACCAAATACAAAACGAAATGTATAAAAATCGGAAAAGAAAAAACTGCAGACTCGAGAAATTTCGTCGCCCAATACATGGAGATGGAGCAAAAAGCCATGAGACAGCGTCGTCTTCGATGTTCGCCATTGCCCGGCTGTAGCGTGTGCACACGGACGTGCATAATTGCTCGAGTGTTGGTGGGTATTTGGGTGTGCGAGTCGAGTGGAGGTCATCAAACTATGACGTCGCCAAAAGGTGACCCAAGACGATTGCAATTCCTACCTTGAGTTCTTGTGTCTCCTACGCCTGGATGTCACGGAGAAAGTTGGAACCGCGGTCTTATCGAGCCCAAAACAAACTTCATGTTTCCATATCTGGGTTAATTGATACGCCGATAAGGTTGCAGCTATCATGCGCCGGCTTTTAGACATGTCTCATGTGTTTCCATCACATTACGGCACTACAAAAACCACACCCTTGGCACTAGTCTCTGCCCCAATCTGAGGTGATCGCGTGCACAGTCACAGCATCCGTTATGGGCGATCTGGCAACGCTTGCACGAGCTTTGCTGCTCCAATTTGAAATCTAATCAATTCCCCAGGGGCTAACATGAATTCTCGGGAAATGAAACACGCCAATATATAAATATAAAAAATAAAGTGGTCTTCCAGAAGTGGGAACCTCATTGGGGGTATCAGAAAAGTAATATTAATCAACAAGCTATTTTTATACCCGCTAATTGTAGAGTTAAAAAATATATTCGTTGTTGAAAAGTATGTTACTGGTAGAAGAAATGGTTTCCAACTTCAGTTATATGGAAATATTTATTGACATACCAAAAACATTTCTACCACTCCTATTTTAACGGCTGCAAACCAATTTTATTTTGAACATTTAAAATTGCAACCTCGTAATCCCAATATGTGAGTAACGGGTATCTGATAGTCGGGTAACTCGACTGTAGATTTCTCTCTTGTTAAATCAGCGTTGTGTTTATTTATGTAAACGATAAAGTTAATGATGCTAAGTAATAATCATATAAGTGGGTAATCGCTCTTTATATTTTTAGACCCAACACGATTCTGGATGCAACAACATTTGGAAACAGGAAAGTATGGATAAAATACTAAAAATAAATAAATTTATTGCTTATTAAATCTATGTTAAATAGCTAGAAATCATATTAATTCCAAATTCTATAGATATAAGGGACAATATAAGGGATTTACTTAGCTGGGTGTTCTGTTATAAAAAACCACTGTAGTTTGTGATCTAAAATGACGTTGGAGTTCGATTTTTGATATCTTAAAGTTTCATATTCTTAAAACAGACGAAATTCGTAAAGAAATTTAAATGATTGACTTATTCTGGCCTTTGCAGGGCTCACTGTAGTCTGGAGCTCGACTTTACACTTGAGATAAATAAAATTGAAATGATTGCAAATGAAATTGGAGTGACGTCAGCGCAGAGATCCCATGAATTGGAATCTGACAGGAATCCGTTAGCCATTTGCCCACATCTACCCACACATACACCCGCACACCTATACGCATACAGATAGAAGCACGAAACATTAGAGATGGCGCACAGGTAGCTGCAATTATATAAAGTGCGCATTATCATCAGCCCTTTTCTCTTGCCGTTTCCCCCAAGATGCTTCTCCCCCGCCCTATCACTCCTCCCACAAAGTTTTTTTCTTGATGCAGCTGCTGTGTCAGCTGGACCGGCATGCAATTTTTTGCATATGAACTTTTTAGCCGGCAGTTGGGGGCGCACGCCCAAAAACAGTTGTTTTTTATTTCGCTCGCGGGGCCGCTGTTATAAAGAAAATGCCCAGCGCAGCACCCCACACACACAGCCAAGCACACACACATGTCACATTCTCTACTTCTAGTACTACCTACCACATTTTTTCCATTCCGCCTTCGTATGGATTTTTCGGCCACGTTTTTCACTGAGTTCCCCTTGGGTTAGCTTTGTGTTTTTGATCGCAAATTACAGGTGAGAACGTCACCTGTCTATTGGAAGGGATTGCAGGGCGATATCTGCCCGATTTCTGGGCGTAAAACGGCAACAACTAGCGCACAATGTGCTCACGGGCTGCTGCTTCCTCTTCACTTTAACACCATGACAATTGGTGGCTGCAGAAAGAATGAGCGGTGCGGCGAATTGGCGGGGCGAATTGGAAAGCAACAGCAAACAGAACAACAAACAGCGGGGCGGACGACGGACGTTTGTGCCACCCCCTTTCCGCCGAATATCACCACGATTAACCGTTGTCTTGTAAGCAGAAATGAAACTTTTACCAGGGTATTAAGCCACTTCAACTTCTGCGTACTCGAAAAGCTAAATGCTAAAGCGAATCGAGTAACTGGCAGTTTGTGTGTGCGTGTGTGTGCGCGGGCTATTTGCCTTCATACTTTGTTTGTTCTTTCGCACGCTCTTTCGTATCGCTCGACGTGCCGCAGCGTTGCTTTTTTAATATCAATCAGCTGTTAAAACGTATATTTTTCAGTTTGCCGTTCGCCCTAGGTTCCAAGGAAAAATACCGCTACTCTCGCACGCACACACCCACACAACTACAAAAGCCCATATGCTGGGCGACGTTGCCCGGCAAATGTTTTTTTTGTTGTTTACTTTTTGGGTTTTGACGGTGCCGTCAGCTGTTTCAAAACAAATCGCTCGGTGTTACCAGCTGACTTCGCTCAGCGGCCACTAAATAATCTCGCGTCACGCGAAAATCAACCTAATAATACCGATTTTCTGCCAAATCGGAAAAAAACGCGTTATTTAAAGGAAATCAAAGTTTTTTTTTATTTATATAAATATTTGTTGACTTTGTCGTGGGGATGTTAAATTAGCGATTAGTTAAGTTACATTTTCTAAGCTAATAAATTTATTGTACCCTTTTGTTATAAACATTATACAGAAGTAAGTTTGTTCTGTTTTTGGCCCACTATTTTCCATAATTTAAAAAGTGACTTGCTTCTAAAAAACAGCTTATTATCGCTTTTCGACTACGGCAGGTCTTGCATTACTGACTGCTGTGTTCGACATGACTTCCCAAGAAAAGCAACTAAAGTCTTTAATGAAACCCAACTCAGTAGCTACTGAAGGCTGCAACATAAAAGTGCATTGAACTCAGCCTGGGAAAGGACAACAAATTCGGCGCTTGTCTGGGAATTCAACACGTTGCCAATTCACAAAGCCGTGGGCAAAAAGTGAGTAGTACACAAAAAATTGGGAGGCAAAAAGGGTAAATCTTGATTCCGGAATCAGACCGTTGGAAAGGCAGCCAGTCCTAATTGCATTTGCAGCCGCACAATCGAGTGGTTTCTTGATAAGTCATCCTCAGCCTCATCGACAAGGGATGCAGTCGCAGCATGAGAGATTGCAATTTTTCGGAGCTTTTGCAGCGGTTTTATATCGTTTTTTTGGCATTTCACTTATGATTAATGGAGACAAGCAAAGGGGTTGAAACAGAACAGTCACATTTAATTCCCGCCGATCGCTGCTGGATCAAATGTCAATTATCACAAACACCTCGTAGTTGCTGGCCTCCGCGTCCTGAACGATTTGCATCGCCGAGTATGTGATTGCCTTCACCTCGGTGCCCTGCGGATGTTTTCCCAGCTCAAATGGTTCCCCGTAACAACGACAGGAAATCTGGAAAGATTCCATATCGAATTTGGTGATCTCCAGCTTCTTGCACACCAAATACGGTTCGGCGGAGAACAGGAACAGCAGCTCGTCCAGAAAGTGAAAGAGTAAGCCCTCCAGATCATCTCCTTGGGCTTCGATCTCAAAGCATTGCTCCACGGACACGTAATCCAGTTCGGTCATATATCCGAACATGGCCACTCCGCATTGTTCAAACGCCTCCTTCAGCGACGATCCCCATCCGTGGATTCTGTTAAATGGAAGGGGATTCTATCAGAATAATCGACTGTATTCTTCATTTAAAAGATATATCTCGGCTGTTGTGGTCACAATCCCTACGTATGTATATTTCCCTTGTCAAACTAACAAAAACTATTGCCTTTCAGTGAAGTAGTATTAATAATTACCATCTTCTGGTACAAGAAAGAACCTTTGACTGAGATAAAAAACTGCGGATGACGTAGGGTTATCTGAAAAAAATGCCAGCTGATATATGTATGTACATGTTGTCTAAATTTACAAAAATATGCATTATTTATAATCTTTAATTGGGTACGACTACATAACTGCTAGACTTTCTTCAATTTTTGCAAACTTTTAAACATGCTTTTATTTTTCTGAACAAATTGGTTTCAAAACTATTAGGTTACTTTAAAAGTCTTTCGTAAGTTGCCTTTGAACGTTATTATTCATTGGTTTAATATTTGCGCTATCTTAAAATTTTTTTTTTCCTGGCATATTAATAGTTGATTCCTTTATGTGTCGAATTTGGGAAAATATAGAAAAACGTATTTTAAAATATGTATGCCAAATAATTTCTTATTCAGAATGTTTGAAATTCCTAGAGAAATACGCTTAAAAGAATTTCGCTTATTATTTGTATTTTTTAGATATGAATAGCGAACCACCCTACTGCACATGTTCATCGGGCACTTTGTGGTTGTGGTTGTTGTTGTCTTACTCACTGGACATCCGCCGTGTGATCGAGGTCTGCAAGGCAATGTGATGAAATAATTAGCAACAGGTTGGTCGCCTGCAAATCGAAGATCTACTCACACTCGTATTTCAACTCCGGCAGCAGAAAGTTCTCCTTACTAAAGTCCACCTCCATTATTGTTGGTTAAAGCTAAAGTTAACGAGAAATTGGCGGCCTAATAACTATAAACAAATCAGCAACCGCTCAGTATGACCTTCGGTGCGCAGGGGAAAAATACCGATTTGCTAGTATCATGGAAAATACTGAACTCCAATAAGAACATGTTAACATGCTAATTGTAATAAAATGTATAACATTGTTTGTAAGAACTGATAAGGTATTATTACATTTACGTTACAATTGTAAAATTAAATTATTAAATTCATTTAAACTTTAAACTTATCAAAAATATTTTTAAAACACCTTAAATGCTTCTTTTAGAATCTTTCTTAATTTTAAATTAAATTATATAGAGCAAAGTTTTATTAGTTCTGTGTTATATTTTCACTCTTAAATTATTGTTAATGTTTTATAATTTGTTATTATATGTTTTATGTTTTATTATTTCTGGTCATTGTGTTAGTTCACAAAACGCTTCCCACAGCCTTTTTAATTGAAAATAAAATTAAAAAATGTTACAGATTAATTTTTTTTGTAAAGGCTGTAATTGTAATAAAATGAAGTCATTACAAGCAAAATTAAGGCAGAATTTCCAGTTTACGCACACCATTTGTTATCGCAATTAAAGTAGCACAAAGTGCTGGCGTATGTTTTCAGCCCCGTTTTGAATTTCTGTAAGAGCGACCTTGTCCTTTCATTAAATTGCAATCAGCCATAACATCTGAAGCTGCAACCTTGTGAGATCCATTTGCCAAAAAGCAGTCCACATAATCTTCTTCTCGTGCACCGGCAGCTTTGTCGTCAATCGTTACGATTGTCAATCACGTCGCTTGATTTATTCAACTCCATGAACTTGAGAGCTGGTGGTGAGTACTTGATTCGATACTTGACAAAAAAGCCATTGACGGACATGGGCTTGCCTAATAAACATTGCCTAATTAAATTCGGATCACTTTTCGACCAGCAATGATGGGTTATTGTTTGGAACAGACGGATGGATGAAAAGAACATTTCAAGTATAAATTCAAGTTTAAGTATAAGCTCAAATAAATCTGTCCAAAAACTTTAATTCCATTTCGTATCTACATTGTTTGTTGCTTAATATTAAACTTCAAAGTGGATTTAAAGTTATATGACATAATCATAATTATAACTTGCTAGCCAAGCAATGGGTATCCGCCAAGGCGCATCCCGCACAACTAAGTAATTCTACGCATTTCTAAAGGAATTTATGAATGATTTTTGCTGGTGATTTACGACCGTTTTGTTCATTTTCGTAAGTTGAACATGAGGAAACGCGACTTGGGGGTGTCAAACTCTGAGCCGAGTTGACAAAGCTTAGTTTTGTGCCCGGCCATATCATGGCTTTCAAACATTTTCCTGCTATTTTTGTGGCTTTTTATTATGGCTCATTTGGCTGCTGCTGCTGCTACTTTTGGTGGAAGCTCTTTTTCTCTGGTTTCTTCGGTCTTGGAGTGGTTCAGTTGGCTACGGGAGCTCGCCTGATTCACGTCGCGTATTCGGCGCAAATAACTGTAAAGCTATTATTATTCGCCAATATTGGCGCGCCTTCGCGTACGAGTTCCAGAATTTCATATTTGGCGACAGTATATTCGGAACAACTAGAAGTTGTAAATAGCTTCGAAGTAAAACTAAAGCTCTGGAGTTTGAAAACTTTACTAAACTAAGTAGCTGCATGCATAGGTAACTTGTTTTGTTGAATAACTGACCGTTGGTCAATTTGGTTGCAAATGCAACCGCCAAACTGAACAATTGCCAAATATTATCATACGTTGTTGCTCTCGTGTTGCATGACTGACTGGCTGCCTCTAAGTGGAAATAAAAGTTGTTCGCACCCCCAAGTTTGTGTCTCGTCGAAGTCTTTCGTTTACCACTGTTACCATGTCTCCATACTGACGCACAATTTGTCATGTTTGTAGTTTTCTTTTCACGCTGTATTTGTATCTATTTACTGCAGTACTAAGAGCAGTAATAATCGCGAGCTTAGGTTAAAGGGGTCAAGTGCAGGAGGCGAACAAAAAGATTACAAAACGAATTACATGAAGATGATGCCGTTTGAATGGCTTGCGATGAGAAGTGTCTTTTATTTTTGGTGCTAGGAGAAGTCTCTACGATGGCAATTATAATAATCTGGAAGTCTTTTGAATTGTATGCAAATACTAAATTCGGATGACAATTAACCAAAATAATCAGAGTACACAAAGTATCTTGAAACATTTTTTATAATTATACCCGTTACTCGTAGAGTAAAAGGGTATACTAGATTCGTTGAAAAGTATGTAACAGGCAGAAGGAAGCGTTTCCGACCATATAAAGTATATATATTCTTGATCAGGATCAATAGCCGAGTCGATCTGGCCATGTCCGTCTGTCCGTCCGTCTGTCCGTCCGTATGAACGTCGAGATCTCAGGAACTACTAAAGCTAGAAAGTTGAGATTAAGCATACAAACTCCAGGGAAGCAGCGCAAGTTTATCGATTCATGTTGCCACGCCCAGTCTAACGCCCACAAACCGCCCAAAACTGCCACGCCCACACTTTTGAAAAATGTTTTGAAATTTTTTCACTTTTGTATTAGTCTTGTAATTTTCTATCGATTTACCAAAAAACTTTTTGCCACGCCCACTCTAACGCTCTCAAACCGCCCAAAGCTGACACGCCTACACTTTTGAAAAATGTTTTGATATTTTTTCATTTTTATATTGGTCTTGTGAATTTCTATCGATTTGCCAAGAAACGTTCTGCCACGCCCACTATAACGCCTACAAACCGCCAAAAACTGTGTTTAAGACTCTCCTTTTCCCTTCCACTAGCTGAGTAACGGGTATCAGATAGTCGGGGAACTCGACTATAGCGTTCTCTCTTGTTTTTTTTATAAATAATTAGTAATTTTCAATTTAGATAAAGAAAATTATTATTTCAGCTTGAGATAAAAGAAACTTTCCTCGTTCCTATCGGTAACGCTTTATAAACTAACATATAATTTCACTGATCAATTTTATTGCCTAATTTGTACCTGTTTTTCATATTCCTTCTTGAAACTTAACCGAAGTTAAGGAACTTAAAACGTACTGTAACATGCTGAAGAATCAATAATAGCAAAAATTATGTATGTACAAATCTGCGTGCCAAAGACAAAGACATTTTGAACAAATACCGGTGGCTCTTCACGCCCACTAAATAAGATTACTTAAAACAATAGACAATAAAAACCCAACGTATTTACCTTTGAAATTAACAGTCGACCAACAGTTCTGTTAAACAAACCATTGCTGTTAAACTAACACCACGAGCATGTCGCAACAGTGGCCCTCAAACTGTGCTAGGCTACTAGCTTACCTGGTGGCGACTACGCTCTTTGCCACTCACTTGGCCAACGCGTCCAGCCAGATCGATGTGGATGCGGATCTGAAGCACATGCTAGGTCGTTGTCACAGGGTGGACGAGGATTTCAACGAGTGCATGCGGCAGGTATTCAACGACCTGAGGGCCTACTTCACAACAGGTGAGTGAGATTTGGATTACGGCGAGCAATCATGGGGCAACTCTTTCAGGTGTGCCCGACTACAACATCAAGCCCTTTGACCCCCACCACTGTGGCTATGTTGAACTGCGGCGGGGTGCTTCACAGGGTCTTGGCAGCTTTCGTCTGATATTGCGCAATGTATCCGAGTACGGATGGGCGCGATCCGAGGTGACCAAGTTCCATGCCGATCCAGAGGACCACCGCATCGTCTACACACAGTATTTCCCCGACAAAAGCTTGGAGGGGGAGTACGAGTTCGCCGCCAAGATGCTGGGCACCGAGATGAACAGAAGAGGCCACTGGAACCTAACCCTCTATGATTACAGGTGGGCACCTCGTTGCATGCAAATATTTCCCAAGCCGTGTTGCAAACACCAGTATTGTTGTAAGCTTTGGCTTAAAAGTTGACTCCACTGCTCCCAAGACGACAACCTAACCTTCCGCTCACTTTATTTCCTTTCTCAGTCAAACCACCAGCGTTCGACGCATCGGAGGTCCGGGTTCGCTCATCAAAGTCCACGTGGAGGTGGACCGCATCGGCGGAATGGAGCTGCATATTGAGAACTTGCTGCAGGGACAGCCCCTCAACCAACTAGCCGATGGAGTCATCAACAGCATGTGGCAGCTGGGATTGCCGTTCATCAAGCCGATGATTAACGAGTTGGTCAGCACGGCATTTACGGATATATTCAACGAGTCCTTCCGACACTTTCCCCTCGAGAAGTTCCTCGCCGCGTGACCTCATCTAATTAACCATATCTGTATCTGTTTTGTAGTATTTTTAATGGAACTTATAACAAAGGCTAGTTAATTAAACACTCAGACGACATCTGCCAAAGCACTCGGGATTGATTCGTTCTGCTGCTGCGCCACGGGCGGTTGCAGGCTCATCTGAGCCAGGGAGCGGGCAAAAAGCTTGCTCAGCGAGATGATCACGTAGGAGGAGCTCTGCAGCTGCTGATCCACCGTTTCGTACAGGAGCTGATAGGCCTGCTCCAGCTCCGGGGTGAGGGTGGCTAAAAATAAATATATTTAAATAGAATAAATATATTTTACTACAAATTACTAAGAAGGTGAGGATGCGAGCCTAAAGAATTACATTCTGTGTTCAAGGCTGGTACTTCTTTTAGAGAAGTTTTTTTATTATTTTCCATTCCCACCTGTCCGTCCGTATGAACGTCGATATCACGGAAACTAGTAGTATAAGAGCTAAAGATTAAGGATGCAGTCTTGTTTTTTTTTTTGTTTTCAAACCGCCCAAAGCTGTCACGCCCAACTTTAAAACTCTTTACAAATTCAAATATTTTTTCATTCCATTCGGTGGGCTGTCTTTCTAATAAAACGCAGATATTTCTTACTCGTACTCCCACTATTTAACAGTCTAAAAACTTGACTTTGACTCTTCTGGTTGCTTATATACCCAAAATTGTTTACATTCTTGACTATAAATGCTTTGAGTTTACTCACGTTTTTGGTGCAGCGTTTGCTTTCCGAGGTCGAACATGAATCGCAGGTAGCAGAGCTGATTGTACAGGTCCCGCTCCGTATACTGACGCAGTAGGCTGCCACTCCTGCACTTTTGGCACAGCGGGCGGTGCGACTTCTTCCTTAGGGAGTGTGTGCGGGTGTTGAAGTTGCAATCCGGGTGATCACAAACCAGCCAGTTTTTATAGAATCGTTGCACATACCGCCGCATGGAAAGCTGCAGCTGATTGCGGACGCTGGCCAGGTACTGAATCGGTGCTGTTTGGCACTCGGGATTCGCGCATTGCTGGAGCACGGCTATGTGGGAGTTGCTTGGTCCCGGTCGGTATGCGGTCGCCATCAGCTGCTCCGCCTTACAGGTAACGCACTGGAAGCGGAACGGTTCGCACAGGCGGTACAACTGGAGAGTTGTCTTGAGGAGCGACTCACCCTCCGACTGCTCGGTGTTCTCTTGCTGGGTTCTATATACACGAAATGATATTTAGATTCGAGTTTGTAAGGAGTAATATAATAGTTTAAACAATTATTAATACCTTTGCGCGTTCTGGCGGAACTTGGTTGGGTCCATGCCCAGACACTCGGCGATGCGACTTGCGTCGGTTCCTTCTAGCACCTCCACCATTCGCGTTACTACCGGATGGATCTGGTGTCCCAGGTAGTAATTCGTGTCCAGCTGCAGCTTCTTATCCTCGCTGGCCTTAAGCTCATCCAAATGGTACGCTCGCTGCATTGCAGCATTTGTGGTGCCATCCAAACAGATAACATAGTCCACCATATCGCCCTTTTTGTAGCGCCTATTACGCTCTCGATTCATCCGAAGGGCCACCTGGACGTGGGGTAATGAAGCACTATTGGCATATTCCTGGGGAGTCCGAGTTAGCTGCTTGGTGATGACAAACAGTGGCAGCGGTACTGCACCCTCTGCGATTTGAGTTTTGATCTTCTCTAGCTGGGCATGCACTGCATCCAGTTTTTCTTCCAAAGGCTTTTCCGACAGCACTTCATCGAGAACGGCTTTTCCCACCATCACAGCTAGCTGAGACCAATCCCGACGAACTATATCCAGGCCCTTGTGCTCCTGCTCACGCCTCAGGTTTCCCTTGGAATCCTTGCTCAACTTGACAGCGGCATATTTCTTTTTCTTCAGCAAGAGCAAACAACCAAATACTCCATCGATATCCAATTCCAGCTGCTTATACAGTTTATTTACACTCTGTTTAATGCTGTGACCAATCTTGTAGACCTGATCGTAGTCGGTTATATTGGTATTTATCATCAGGGAATCTGTATCTCCATAAACCACGTCATAGTTCAACTTTTGAACGAGTTGCTGTGTGCTTGTGAGGATTTCTCTGCCCTTGTGGGTGACCAAAGCAGCCAAGTGTTGCGCAAAGAACCGGGAGTGGGCGAAGCCCAAGCAACCATACATGGAGTTAGCAGTTAGCTTCAGGGCCATCTGCCTAATGTGGTACTGCATCTGCAGTTCCGGCGAAAGATCTGGCGCTGCCATTAGCTTTTTCACCTCTTTCCGCGACTCCACCAAACGTTTTAGTTGGAGGGGTAATATTCCAGCTTCCGTTTTGGAATCCGGTAGCGTGGGCAACTCATCTGCATCCACGGGCTGTTGGACAGTGGTGAAGCATATGTTGTATTCCTGTATTATGCTGGGGTACAGGGAGTTGAAATCCATCAGGAGAACGTACTTTTCGTAGAGACCGCGCAATGGCTCCAGGACCAGTCCACCAGCATAGGCTGCCTTCTTTTTGCTTTGCAGCGTGGCATCTGCACCCGAAAACGTGGCCTCTGCATCTCCTGCAGCACTGCGTTTGGAAACCGGCACCTTTTTATCCGGCACTATGTAATTCTTCTCGTGGAAAGCATGCAGCAATAGAAACTCATTCCGTTCAGAACGGCCTCCTTGAAGGGTCCTGGTCATGGTGTTGCCGCAAATATTGGTGATTTGTAACGCTAACGGCATGATGTTGAGCTCACACATCAGCCTTAGTAAATATGAATTGTCCTGCATGGTGAGCGATATGAGCTTAGTGATGCTCTCTCCCTTCTCATACATCTCCAGGAGATCATCCGCATTCACTTCCATTCTCTCCGATTCCTTAAGCTTCAGAACTTGCTTGCACAGCGTTTGCAGATCATAGGATCTTGCTCTTATACACTCCTCGGCAGACCGCTTTACATCGCAAACCATTCGGCCGACAAAATGTTCCAGCAAACGCTTGCCAAACGACTGGCTCAGTCTCAGTCGCCCCATTCGGGACCATTGAGGAATCTTCAAGGCTACGATTTGATCGGTTATCACATTTAGTTGACAATCCATGGAATCAAAGGTCACAATGAGATCTGCATCTATTTTCTGATACTGAGCTAGGAACCAACTTAATAGGGCCCTCTCCGAGTCATGTTTGTGCACTGTAGTGGATTTGTATTTTGCCATCTCGAAGTTCAAATCCAAAGGCCAACTAACCACTGCCGGACGGGTCAAAGCGCACATGTGTCGATTGAAAGCGGGCTGTGGAGCAGGGCGGTCGATGTGAAAGCGATTGTGGGTCAGCATCGAAATCATGCATATCTCGTTTCTCGAGGTTTTGGGATTCATTGAGGTGCGAACATTAAGGGCTAGTATCGTAAGTGGAGGTGGTGGTGCTGGCTTTCCTCTATCTTGCACCAACTCCACATTTTTGGGCTCAGTCAGTGTGACTTCGATGTTACACCAACTCATGGGAGCGGGGTTCACCTTAAATCCAGTCACCTGCAGCCAACAGGGCCCCTTGATTTTCCGATCCAAGAGGAATCTTTCGAGTGCATTGGTGGTGGCACCGAATATATGTGCTATGGAGTTGTATTTCTTGTTGGCCGACAAATTCGGCAGAGGTTTTTTGCCATCGTAGTGAACCTCCAAGTAATCGCAAGTCTGCGGAACTTCAATACCGATGGCGTGGTGGGCAAAACTCTTGGTGACCTTGCGGGATCGAAAGAATTCCAGCTTAAGTTGGTTTGCCACCTCGCTATCGAACTCCTTGTATATGTCTGCAACTGTCACCTTTTGCTTGGTTGGCTCCTTCGAAATGGGGTCTAAGAGCTAAATTAAATAAAATAGAAATTGAAATAAATGCAAATACATTTGCGAGAAAATACTCACGAATTGCCGGGGTAGCAGATAGAGCACACGGTTGATGTTCTGCACACGGAGACAGACGGACTTTCCATCGGCGGTCCGACCGAAGAGGAAGACCTCGCCGGGCATCTTTACTGGATCTTCGTAGGCCTCCCAGTACCAGAACCGCAGCTGCTGATCTGAGGAGATTGTCGATTCCTGATCCGTGGTGAGCACGGATTTTTCAAAGTCATCGTCCATTTGGCATATGGACTCCCAATTGTTCAGCAGCCTGCTTATGTCCTCCGATTCCGATGCCGATTCCTTTGCGGAACACTCTGTTTCCTTTTTGGGCGATGCATTCCCGTCGACTTTAGCTTGGGATGATTCCTCGGCTGAGGCTTTCGTTTGGGAAATCTTCTCCTTGAACTGCGTCTTCTCCACGTCGAATTGATTTTCGTCGTCATCCAGACAGCTGAAATCCATTTCATTGTCGGAGAAGGCATCTTCGGTTGCTGTTTTGGCAGGTGTCTTTTCGGGCGCCGGCTCTTTTTTGATTGTAGGACTGGAGAAAAAGGCCACCTTTGTGTTTGGAACTGCTGCCTTGGGCTTCAGGATGCGCTCCAGCATCTCGTTATCGCTACTGGCCTCCGCTTTTTTCCGTTCCTGCTCCTGAACTTTGATGTTGTTGAGAAAACTATTCATGTATTCCTTGGCAGCAGCGGCATCGAATTTACGCGAGGTAACTGATATTTTTGCTGGGGCTATAACTTTTTCAGTCTTCTCTGACGTAGCCGCAGGCTCTTCCTTGATTTCACCCAAGATATCAGCCAGGATATCATCATCTTTCACACTGTTCTTTACGTCTATCTTTTTGGGCACTGCATTGCTAAAGAGATTCTTGATGGACGCTTTTCCTGTTACTGGTTTTTCAGTCTCCCGTGGTCTCTTTTTGCTGTTGGGAGCAACACCCTTCTTCTTTTTGAAGTCCTTTTGTTCCTCCTCACCATCGGAGTACTCATCTTCGTCCTCGAAGAAATCGCGAAGATCTTCTGCGTAACCAGTACCATCTGAGAATCGCAATTTGTATTATGAATGATTAAGTTCAGAGGATGCGGTTTGATACTTACCCTCCTCGATCCAATCGTCGCCGTACTTTTCCTGCGCCCTCTTGGCGTATTCCCGCTCATCAACCACATCGTATACGTCGTCCACCTGGTCCTCCACTTGGCATTTGTTCTTGGTTCCCTTCAGCTGACGCAGTCGCTCCATGGCGGCGAACCTCCCATTTTTGTCTACTCTCTGGCGCTTGGCGCGTGGTTCCGCTGGACATATATTATTCCGGTGAAGAAGATGTTTAAGGGTGCTATCTTATTAACTTACACGGTGACTCGGACATTGCAATTGCTTATAATAATTTGATTATAATTCCGCCGTGTTGTGCTGCAGATTGGTAAATTTTGTTTTGTGACCAGGGCTGCAGGCTGATTGAAGCGGGAATGGCGGGAAAATATCGATAAAAGAAAAACGATGTGTTAAGTGTTGCCGTACCTCTGCAATATTATATCGATAGGGTCGTAACGAAGAATAATAATGTAAGTTCTTCCTTCCGAGCCTATCCGTAGTAAAAGAAAATAACATAAAAGCCGTCATCCCATTTGCCCATTTATTTTTAACAAATAACCATATTATTTATTGAAGTTTACATTAATTAGTAATTGGTTGTTGGGAATATATCGAAGGCTGGCAACACTTTATGTTAGCCCTGGGCACTGTTATCGCCAAATCTGTCAGCACTGTTCGTTTACAATTAACAGTAACAGTTAGCATGAAGATCTGTGTGCTAACAGCGATTTTAAAAGACTGTTATATTTTGGCGGGAAATTAAACTTAATATTTGAAATAAATTAGGCAAGTCCCTTAATTTGTATAATATACTTAATTTGTACTTAATATACTGCACTTTTCCTCGATAGTAATAAAATCCATTTGAAAGTTATTTTTAGCGTGATAACTTTGTAGCTTTTAGAAAAGCATTCTTAAAGTAATTTTTGAGCTAAAGCTTTTCTATTTTAGTGGATTAAAAAGCGAATAACCTTCTCATGAAGATGTTGCTCCATGTTATGTTATTGTCCTTTGTATTTATTTCCCAACTAAAAGACAATAGTTTGTTTGGTTTTAATCGTGTTTTATTTAATATGCATAATATTAGGCTTATATAATATATTTTATTATACTTTAAATACAATATACACCAATTTCGCTTAATATTTGGGTGGATTTGAAAGTCGTTTTTCAAATAATAATATAATTATCAATGCAAAATCATGGTTTATATATATACACACATACACAAAACAGACTTACATATTACATGAATACATATATTTATGACTATATTTGCTGTTTAAATGTTATAAGCAAAAATTCATACATATTTACAATTTATTAGTAAATATTTAGAATTTCTGCGTTTGCAGTCGTTATATTATACAATTATTTTCGGGTGTTTTGGTGAGGAAAATTTTCGAAAGATGAGGAAATATGGAAAATACTGTTTTAGTAGAGGATGGAGGAACTATAGAAAAGGTATTGAAATATCAGTCTACCAACGAAAAATGTACAGAAAAACAGATTAGATTAGATAAAAGAGGGTAGATATTTTGGATCCTTGAGGTATTTTCTTCAGCTATGGGGTGTATTACTCATTTCTATATGGTTTTATTTTTCTTGTAAGCCACAGACATGGCACAAAAATTTACTACGTTTTTTTTTTTATTTTTAAGGAATTTTTCTCCGTATATGGTTTCCATAGTTTTGGCTAAACATTTAACAACAGCAACAAATATAAAAACAACAACAAATAATCGTTAACAAGTGCAAGACGAAACTGAAAAGAAAAGAAAACAAAAGAAAAATAATCAATAAAATATTCAACAAAATCGTACTGTTTAAATTATATGATATTATTAACTGAATTAAATCAGAATACAGGTCTGTTTGAGATAAAGTCTTCTTAAAATGTGTATCTACATTGATTCTTTTGATGTTTTTAAAATTTTTCTAACGTTTATTTTTATTAAAAAATTTACTCGATCTGGAAAACAATACTTTTAAATTTTTTAAATATTAGTCTCGGGAATTTCTATCAACTCA
This sequence comes from Drosophila yakuba, assembly GCF_016746365.2. Taxonomy (NCBI): domain Eukaryota; kingdom Metazoa; phylum Arthropoda; class Insecta; order Diptera; family Drosophilidae; genus Drosophila; species Drosophila yakuba. The sequence continues at coordinate 8,194,942 of NC_052530.2, forward strand.
TTCTTACGCCCCGAACCGCCCAAAACTGCAACGCCAAATCTTTTTGGAAAAATTTTAAATTTATTATTTTTTCCCCCCCATTTCTACCGATATTCCAGAAAATGTTGGAATTTTAGTTCGCACTTCCACTAGCTGAGTAACGGGTATCTGATAGTCGAGGAAATCGACTATAGCGTAGCGTCTTGTTTATATTTACACTTTGTCGCTTAATGGTTATTATCTCACCTTGCTCTGTGCCTGCACAGATGCTACAGATGCTAGACCCACTGTTCACGCCCTTTACACCACCTGCACGGTGGCAAAGGCGCTAAAGGTGACCTTCTTGGGAAACTCCGGTCCGGGGGAGCCACGCGTCTTGATCACCGGCTTGAGGGGCTGGCGGGGCTTCAGGGAGAGCAGTCCGGCGGAGGCGGCCAGTTCCCTGAGGCGCTGGGAGAAGCCGCTGCCTGTGTGACCGGAAGTGGTGGCCGTGTTGTGATGCTCCAGTCCAGCGCAGTCCAGAACATCCAGGCCGTTGCTCGAGCGATAAACCTGGGCGGTGGCCGTGGGATAAACAGCCAGATTGGTGCCACCCACGCCTCCTGCCGCTGAGGTTGATGAGGTTGCCGTTGCATTAGCGGCTGCTGCCGGAGTTATGTATCTGAAATACAAATAAAGGTTCTGAATTAGACTTTTTTAGGGTAAAGCTATTTTCAGCTCTTAAATGTATCTTCATTGTTTAGGTACAAAGTGAAAATACCTTAAATACATTACCCTAAAATGAATACAAAATGAAACGAAAATTAAGATGATAATATAAAAAAAAACAATATTTGTTATAGTTACGATTTGTTTTTAGAATGCATATTAGGGAGTGGTATGAAAAAATGGCTGATCTGAATTTGCATTATAACGAACGACCGCTAAAAAATCCCACTTCAACGTCAAGTGTGGTAACAATATACACTCCCCATCTTGTTATCGCCACCTGGATGGAAGTAGAAGATTGGCAAGGGCTGGGCGCTGATACATATTACTCAGCCCGCTAATTGATTTATTTTTCTTAGCGCTTAGAAACTACCCATACACGTGCCGGGTGTGAAGAGATCACCCCATATATAGAGGTGTGTCCCCTCAGGTCGCACACAACTGCGAACTCTTTGGAAGGATGATGCCCAGATTTGGGATCCCAGTGGTTGGCAACAGCCGTTTTCCGCTATCAAATCGCAGAAATTTATATATGATCCATCAGTGTTTACGAGTGTTTTTGTGTGCCAAGTGGGCTTTTTTGGTTTGGAGCTGCTCTTGGTGCAACGCTACAGGCGCTAATCAATTTGTTTATGAGACGAGCTCGCTTTGGGCTACTTTAGTTTATATATATCTATATATTTATAAGGTTTTCATTATTTGTGCTGTCGTGCAAAAATATATATGCAAATGAGTTTACACACAGCAGCCTCGATTTTTTTTCGAGATAATTGTTATGCGCTGAACTGAAATGGTTGGGTAAATAAAGTGTGATGAAAAATAAACGCCAGATGAGACATCAATACGCCAGTAAGGAGATCCCAGTGCTCAAGCACTGAAGGGGTATATCCACTGTAAGCCGAAACTGAAGCCGAAAACCAAAAAATGGCTAACTGCCACTTGGGATTCAAGTGGCGTGGTTCATCTGATTTTTGAAGGGATCTCTGTAATTGGGTTTATGAGAAGCAAATATTTACACAATTGTATAACAAATTCATTGCCTAGTTTTCCACATACTGAAGACGCACGATCGATCCCATAAATCAGAAACGAAAGTTATTTGGTAAAAGTGTTATTTCAGCATTAATGGAAACGTTTGTCTTTTTTACTTTAATTTTGGAGACAAATAATAATGAAAATAATAATAATAAAGACAATTATTGTAATTTATATTAAGACCATAAACCAAAACTAAAGATTTCTAAGCGTCTCTAATTTAGAACAAGCCTTTTTCGGTAAGGGTATTTATTTTGCAGGCATTACGATATAATTGCCGCTTGCTTTTTGGCTTAATGACGGATGGTTGGTTTGGATATCTGCGCTTTTTACGATAGATTCGGCATTCGGCATTGTTGAGTTAATTGTGGCAATTATTTTGGCAATATAATTCGCTTGCTTGATGTCAATCTCAAGCACGCTTGCCCTTACAGTGCATTTCGAGTGCAACTTTTGTACTTAGATCGTAACTAGTCCGAATTAGCATAATATTGCCTTGTGTTTGAACTTCCTAACAAAGTCAGCTTAAAATGAGATTACAGGGGCTTAATCGTCTTAGAATACAAGCCCTTCATAGAAAACGAATTACACTTAATAATTTCATTATCTGCGATTCGATTTATCAGCTGTAGGGCGATTTTGATCAACTGGTCAAGAAAAAATCTATGTGAGACAGAGCGCAGTCGAAGCTCAAAGTCTTAATTGCATTCATTAAATTTGTTTGCTAAGCTTTCAGAGGATTTTATTGGATTCATTGCTCGCTATATCATGCCCTTTGCTCAAGTGCTCGAACCGTGTGAATTATCTTCAGGTTTCGTTTTACAATTTTGTTCATCTTTTCTGCGGCCATTGTTCTTGTTTTTTTTTGTTTTTATTACTTTGGTTGGGCTGCGGCTTATGAGTATATCATTAAGCAGGGAGTTGCATTCAAAATGTATTTTGTCGGTGGCTTTTGTTTTGGTGTGTGTTTGTTTTCGCTTTGGCATTGAACTTTGCTTTGACTTTGAGGTTTTGAAGCATTCAGAAAATCATAATTAATTATAATATTATAGACATCTTCATATTGTCTGGCCCACAACATACTCGTATGACGACTGTCTATATCTGCAAGTGTGTGAGAAAATTGCTCCACATTTTTCTCACAATTTACAGTTGAAGGGGGTTTTTTTCGTCGTGTTTTTGTTTCGGGGTATTTTAGTTTTTTAGGTATTTGCAGTAAAGTCAGGGAAAAGTACGAAAATAGGCTCCAAAGTTGTTGCCGCGGAGTGCATTTTGATGCCACTTGAAACTGAAGAACTTTAATTAGTGTGCCTGCGCTGTTAAAAAATGCTAATCAATACTTTAGTTATTTTTGAAATGCTATTTTCGCTGCAAAAATGCATAACTTTCGAAACAGATTTTCCCTTTGACAATACATTTTTGTATGGTGTACATTTACTCCTCAATTTGCCAAATTCTTCTTTTCAATGTCACTCTTCATTCTTGCGATTTCAATTTCATTTCATTTAGATAATGTATGCACTTCTATGCAGATCAAAAAGTGTTGTGTATTTTTCACCATAAAGCATTCTTTGAGATATCTTGGTGGCCGTCAGCACTTGTCTAATCCCATAACTTAGTTTCCATGCAACTCCCACAAAACGCATCCAAATTGGCTTAAAGAGTTGCTAATTCTGACCCAATTCTCATCGCCTGTCTTTTAAGAGGGGAAGTGGGGAAGGAAGTGGTTTGATGGGGATCAGACCGGTTAAGTTAATAAATCATAGCTGATTTCGGCTTGTCCAAGATGTTTGTTTGCTTCCCCATTTAATTTTAATATATATGCATCTCGGTGACGGTTTTCAAGTTCAGCGAGCGCATAAATTTAAATCCAATCGAAGGGTAAGCGCAAGGGGAATTGGTTTTTGGCCAGGTAAATTATATGATTTTTGGCTGTGGCAATTTAATTGGCAGATCAACGAAATTGATACCGATTGGGAGTTAATTTGATTCGATGTGGCAATCTTCCAGCACCGGTGCATGCAAACAAATATTTCAATTTTGATGTCACGAAGTTGTCAAACTTTTGACAAATGACCAAACAAGTTTTACTGGCTAAGTACTCACAAGATAGCCAACAACGCGCTGCGACGATGCTAAGCATTAGGCAAATGTCTGGCATAATAATTTGTCAAATGCTCTCGACATAAAACCATCAAACCAAAATCAATAGAAGAGCAAAAGCAGCAAATTGCATAATAAATCCAAATAAAAGCAAGGCTAAGCCATAAACATTGTAAGACTTTGAACGAAGAGGGGAAACACACGTTTGAAGATGGCAGTGGGATAAACTGCAAATATAAGAAGTCTAAGAACCAATATTTTTTTTTAAATAAAACCAACTTTTACTAATGTTATTTCTTTAAAATAAATTACTTGATACACGTAAAATTGCAATATTACGTATATCATAAAATTCAATTTGAAACATAATTACGTTTCCAGATACCATTAAATTTTTTCATAAATAAACACAAAACTTCATTGAACCATAAAACCGTAAAAAAATAAACTAGTTGTTTAATTTGCACATTTTCAAACCAGAAATACTATAAATATATTACCAGCTGTAGTGCATAGATATGGCATAGAAATTTCTCTTTAGAGCTGCGGATCTAAGGCACCTGCCGGCTGTCTTCCAACATAATTACATATTCTTACTGTTGCAGTTGCATCTTCTTTTCGCAGCCCGTCTGGAACTTCCCCAGCTTTCTGCTTGTGTGGTATGTTAAGCAGCTGCCCAGAAAATGGCAAAAAGAAAATATATAATAACGAAAGGAAAGAAAACAAAAGAAGCGCCGCACATGCTCAGTTTCACATCCGCATGGCTTTCTTCCCCTTTCCCGACCCCTCTCATCACTCGGTCCAACAATTGCTTTATTTTGGGGCAAATGAAAAGCAATTTTTATGCCACAATTATCTGCAACAGCCAAAGGCGATGCAGAACGCGAAGTGAGGCAAGTGCCAGGCTCCAGTTCGTTGCCAGAGTCTTTTGTTTAGCATACGGCACAAAAATATTCTAGCAGAGTCTTAGGAAGTTGCTATGGAAAGTGTCGCTGGTTGCACAGATTCCATGGAGAAATTTCTACAGGCAAAGGTGTTTTATATGGTGCACTTACAGTTTGACAGCCACAAGGCTGTACATATTAAATTTGCGTAAAATGGATAGTAACTGTATGTAATTAGTTTCAGCTTTTTTAGTTAAAGGCGGGGTAGCAGAGAAAAGAAAATAACATAGACATTTATAAAATTAATTTTTTAACTTTTAAACTTGAAAAATTAAAAACCACGTGCTAAAGTCATTTTAGCTTCAGAGGAAGCTAACAAAATTTCGCTTCACTTCAATTTTGTTTTGGCCTGCTTATTTGGTATATTTGGTAATATAATTTATTTGGCATACTTTAACCGACTTGTTATTAGCATTGACTGGTTCCTTCAGATCGCTGACTGTTCGGGCATAAGTAATGTCTATATAAAAATATGTATCGCATCATGTGACTCGACTTTTGACATTTTCAACCGATTAGCGCAGTTAGTCGCATCGAAGCGAAACACGTTTTGATCGCTTCTCGAAATATTCTAATATTCAGCATGGGCGTTCTCCCTTTTATTTTGCGAAAAACGATCACTTGGGGCGATGCGAAATGTCAAGGTTGCTAGTGCCAAAAGACATTCGTGCTGACTCGTCAAATATCCATTTGCGAGTTCGCAACTTGTAAGCGGCGAGAATTTCCAATTACAGTGGCCGAAGGATAGAATAGAAGATGGGCATCAAAAAGCCCAAATGGATCTCTGATTGTTTAGCCAGTCATCGCCCCGAAGAAGTGAAGGCACAGAAGAATCCCGGAGACCGAAGGGCAGGAGCAACATGAGGTGAGGCAAATCTTTCACACGTTCATAGCTCTTTCGAGGGGAGTACGAGTAATCCCCACTCTGCCTCGTCTACTGTGCGTCTCTCCGCTCCGCTCCGACCATCGAAATTGTTTATTGAAATCGATGATGAATGATTGAAAGTTACTATTAGTTGCCAGCAGTTGCCGCAGTTGCTGCCGTCGCTGTTGTTATTATTGAATTTGCTGTCGGAAGCAATTTACAAATTGTTTCGCCAGACAGCAGATTCTTTTCTCCACTCTGTTTTTCTTTTTTCTTCGCTTTGTTTTGTTAGATTCTACAAATTTTTTTAGCTTTTTACTTTTATTTCGGTTTAAAGTTCTGTTAAAGACAACAGAACATTCAAAATTTAAATTAAAGGTTTTATGGTGCACCAAGAAAGTAACATGTTCGTTGTTTAAATCTTTTGTTTGGAATAGTTCCATATACCAACTATACAAATAAAGAGCATTAAAATAGGTCTACACAAATACATAGATCTAAAAAAATATATTTATGAAATAAAAAATAATACATATTTTTGTTATGTATGGGAAAACAGAAAAATTTCAAAGGAAAAATACATATAAGAGCAATGAATTGTAAGTGGAGAAAGCTACACAAACTGAGCTTCATCTTAATAAATTTGGAATAATAAAGTTTCCAGTTTCTCGAAGGCGTTGTTGGTGTAAAGTGATAAGTGAGTGATTAACACCAGCAAAATAATGCAATTTTCGTAGTGCTGCGGAATTGAAGCGTGGACAGCACTCTATCTTGTTTTACACTCCAATTGCTGGCTAAGACAACTGAACTCACTCATATTCCGATTTTCACTCCTTTTGCCAATCGGCAGAGAAGTTGATCGAACCTTGAAAAGTAAGCACTTAAACCATTCTGATTGCCCACAATTGTGAATCAAAAAATAGTCTGGCGAGCAAAACAAAATGCCAGAAAACGTCTGCAAAACTTTAGGGTTAGCATTACTGAAGAGCAGAAAAAACAAAAACTAACTACCTGTACAAAAACAAGAAGAAGCGATCAAAGCGCAGTAGAAAGGAAACACAAAAGGCGCGCAAAAATTCAAAGAGCAACGGCTGTAAGCAAGGGAAACAGTTAGTTTCTACACTGATAAATTATAGCTTAATATTACATAAAAATGTTAAAAAATTTTAAATTGTAAATTCAAATTTTTAGTTTTAGTATGCCTTATTAATCCTTACCATCTTAAGTCTTAAGTCTTACCATCTTATTTATATTTCTAGCTTTTTATCTTAGAAAGTTGATTGCACTTTCAATTTACTTGCCGGAAAAGTTACTCAAATAAATTGTAATTTATTAAATTATAAACCATCAATTAGAAGTTACTTTTTGTGCAAGTGTACTCTTTTAAGCTAAGGGCACCCAGCAACCAGCGGACGTCAAAGGCAGAAAGGCAGCAACGTTGCTCTTTTATGAAGTAATTAAAGCGCATGAATTGGCCAATTGTCCAAAAGTCGGGATCCGTGGCGTCGTACAGCAGGTTGATGTGAATTAATTACTGACCCCAAAGCGCTGGCAATTTTCCAGGTGCTAGATGCCGTTAAAAGGCTTCGCCGGCGAAAGAGTCTTGTCTTCGTAGAGCCTATGAACAACTAACAGCTCGGGCAGTTGGCTACTGTTGAAGGCTACAGTGCCTGGAGATGCATAGATAAGCGACCTAAGATGGGGCAGGATTTCTTTGTCGAGAAAAAAGTTGATTAGGTAAGCGACGGGCGAGTGGAAATGGCTATTCGAGCGCTTATGGACGGTTCTTTTGGGGCATAGATTAACCCAAATTAAAGATAAGTGCGGCAGAAGCCTTTTAAAGCAGATTACCGATACCTAATGGAGAGGTCATCAAGGAGATTGCAATGGGTTTATGCTAAAATGCTGGAGTTTTTCAGTTCAAAATGTGGTAGATACAATAGCCGCCCAATTAAAAGTTTATTAGCCAAACGTGAACAACTTATAATTTCAAAACAACTAACTTTAAAATCTTAAAGCTAAGTTAAAGACTCAAGATTTCAACATGACAAGTCTAAACAAAAACTTAAGATCGATTCATATAAGTCAAGGCCTTTTCAGAAAGGCACTTCATTTCCGGAGCGTTTATGAAAAGTCTTTCCTGCGGCAGTGATTGACCAACAGCGAGTAGTTAAAAATACTTTTCGTTATGTCAGCTAACTGCTATTAAAAAGCATCGAAGAGTGCATGATAACAACTTCCGCATGATAACACCTTTCAAAATAAAGTCTCAGCCTCACACCCCGAAAAATAAAAACGCGTACATTCGAAGCAATTTTGAGATGCAGTCGAGTTGATCGCATCATTCTCGAGTGTTTCCAGTTTTCAGTTTTCAGTTTTGTGCTGAATGTACGGATATCTGGACAGTTGCATCTCGAGCCTCAAACGTAAGCGGAAGAAGTAAAAGTTTTTAAGGCACTTTGCTCATAATTATACTTGCACAAGGAAAGAAAATTAAACAGAAATATGCGGCAGCGAAACTGAAAGTTCAACAAAGGCGCTGACAATGATTTAGATGTAGATGATGGAGGGGCATGACAGTTGTCAATAGTTATACGCTCATGCGGAAGTCCAAACATAAGGAAGCTCTTCTGATGTCTAATGAAAATGCATGGTGAAAAATCAAAAGTCTATAAAATTCAATTAGCATTTATGCCTGATGACAATTTTTGCTTTGTTTACGAGCGAAGCAAGTCCCCTTTCCCCATTTTTACCGACTTTTTCCGTTTGCTGTGGCTGTTCGACATGCCACTTTGTGTGGGTGCGTGTATTTTATTAGCCACTTGGCATTTTATAAGCAGTTATTAAGCTAATTGCTTTGATGTCGACTTCATTGCGTTTGGCAGTGTGAAAGGTGTCAAACGGTTCCCTTCTTGAGCTATGATCAATTTAGGCAAGAATGAATGTTTGCCTGCTGTGGCAATGGTCGATATTTGCATCATGCAGCACCTGATGAGCTAACCCATACTGGTAAATTTAATGCTTTTTATCTTCTTTATTGCAAATACTAAGTAGCTTACCTTTACGTATAATATCTAGTGGATCTTCCAGTAAAGCTTGTAAGTAAGAATTGAGTAACTTTGAAATGATTATATGTCAAAGATTCTGTTGACGATATTTAGTGTACATAAATTGGCAGTCTTTAATTACATCGCTTTTTCGTTATTTAATCGTGGAGAAATATGTTTGAAATTCGCCCGATTGCAATTATAATTTATATACTTTTGTTTGCATTTCCCAACAGCGGCAACGCCTTTATTTATTAACGCCCGTCTCTTTTGGCTGCTTTTCAAACGAAGCAAACTAGATTCCGACTGCAGCACAAGCCAAATCACGACACTATCAATTAGAGACACCCAACAAGACAATTGTTTAAATGTTTCACAAAGAAAAAACAAAACTAACTCTGTTCCGCCGCTTGTAACTCGTTAGCGGGGCGTGTCCCTCTCGTTTATCATTTCAAGTTGAAGTTTCGCAATGTGAACGAAAAAAGGAGGAATAGCCAAATAGTTTTGTTTTTGTGCCTTGGGAGCGTGTATTACAAGCAGATCTAGCAACCGAAATTGCTCCAATTTGTTTGGGAACTTTTGTCGAGACTTTTAATTATGCAAGTGTACAGCGCCCACAAGAGAGTTTACCCATTCAGATGGATAATTTGCATGAAATTAGCTGCGATAGACGGTCATAAAAGTGTGCCCCACTTGGAAGGTTGGTTGGCAACTTTTATGCTGCTTCCCAGCCGAATAAGGGAGTTATTATTGTTTGTCACACTGACTCAATTCTGCTGCCCACTTGACCAACTGAGATCTCGGAGAAAAGACTATGAAAACAAACTGCAGATGGGTTAGACCCAGACTGCGACCAGTATGTTGCGATGCCCTCAAAACTTTTCTGCAGAGGCACTCAAGTGTACTTGTCTACCCTTGGAGCGGACCCTCTCTACACAGAAAGAAATTTACTTCAGAGTAGTAAGCAGGTAGCAATACAGATGAACACCAATTAAATATCTAGGTTTTAAACGTTTGTAGTATCTAAAGCTGTTTTAAACCACTCTTGAGAGGATTTTGTCTTAATAAATGGTTTCCAGACTTTCTTGGAGTGCAGCTCAAAAAGGTGCCTGGGTGCCCACGGTAGTGCATAGGTAGGTGCAACCTGTGGCACAAACGACGACGCGACAGAGGAGACACAATGCCACTTGCCGTTGGTTGGCTTCCTGCTCAGAAAGTCCAAACATGTCATGGACTGACTCCGAGTTCCCGAGTCTCCAATTCTCCGATTCCGACTGACTGCCTTTCCCAAAGACACTTTGTGGTTTTTAGCTCTGCGTTAAGACGGAAAGTGTTTTTTCTTGCTCCTCGCCCTCCTCCTACCAAGCGTCTTTTGCAAAAACATGTCAGGGCGACACTTTGACCAAGTTGCAGGTTTCTTTTTTATAGACACAACTTGCAGCTCGTCGTCGGCAGTGGCAATAACAACAAATACGGCAACGGCAACAACTCAATGCCAAAAGTGCAATGAAGAGTAAAGTCAGGGTTAGTCCAAGTACAGGTAGTGCGGTGAAGACAGACTTTGCATAGTTGTCAATGTATACATTGACAAAAACTATTTTTTTTAAACTTGGCTAAACATAAATAACCACGTCTTGAAGGTGTGGAAGCCCCACAATAAAGAAGTTAAGCTAATAGTTTGCTAGAAAAATAGTTGCACACTTTATAGCCATGTTTGTATGCCTACAATTTCAAAAGTATAGGTACTTTTTATGACCTAAAAATGGGCTTCAGGATTATAACGCTAAAAATTGTAAATATAAGTACAGTCTATTACCGTTTTTATAGTAAAATTCTGGCATGCTCATGATTAAATCGATACGAGCTGTGTATTAGATTTCGTTTTATGAACTACTTAAAAAGACTGCATGTTTTGAAAATACTTATTTCTTTTGTAATAAAAATGGAAATAAAGTTAAATGTATAATTGTATTGCATTGAAAATGGTTAGAGGAAATGATTTTAAGCCTAAGTATATTGAATAATGCAATAGAATTAATTTAAAAGTCGATTGAATCACCACTAATGCTGACTCATTTTTACACAATACAAGCTAATGTGATTCGATTTGAAAGCCGACATTAATATTTGTTAAGCTGTTCACCTTTTGCGCAATTTATTATAAAATGCCAGACCGCAAGGCGCCCGACTTACTGAGAATGTAAATTTAATATAGTGAGCAGTGTGAACAATAATATATTTACATTTTAATGGAGCTATGATTTCATTACCCTTACACACTGACAAGAACTCTTTTTATCTGAACAAAACACAAAAATACCGTATCTAATAAAAACCATAAGAGGATTGTTCAGATACATATACGTACGTCTAAACTGGCGTCACTTTGAAAAGCCAATCGAAGAGCCACAAGTCGAATTTAAGATTCTGGCTACCAGAACTTGTGGCGTGACTATTAGGCAAGCTAAATACACATTCGGATACTTGCATAGTTACCCACACGCAACGCCTCTAAAACTGTAAATGTTACTTGCTTTAAGACCCAGCAAGCAGCCAGCAAGAAATAAACAAAAATAATTACAAGTAAACAAAACGGTTGCCAACTGTGAAGCGATGGCAGTGGAAAATCGGGTCAAAAAGCAGTTGCAAATGCTAAAGTGATTAGCACTAAGTTGCCTGGCCCGCGGGGCGAGGGCCAATCGGGGCAATTAGCCGAACCAACCAAGACTCAAAGCTGCCAAAAAGATGAACATCATCAATGCGGACGATGTATGTTGTTGTATAGCCAGATCTGTGGTTTCTAGGCTAATAGCCCACAAAAGCCCAGGGCACAAAGGTACCTATGTACCTATCTGGCTGGTTCTGCTGAAAAGTTTTATGCAAATCACTGAGCCGTCTTCTTACGCGCCACCTGATGATTTGACAAATTCCGATTGAACCCAATAAAATAATAGAAAAAATTACAACTTATTCCCCCGGTAGCTGACCATGACAATGCGATGCTATCGAAATGGCAAAAACGCCAGAGAGCCGCCATAGAAAAGACCTAGCCAGCAGAAAAAGCATCACGAATGGAGCGGAAATTCCGTGGAAAAGCTGAAAACTAAATCTTATGATTCAGCCCAACCCCTTCCCGGCTAAATCAAGTCTAATCGAATGAGCCAAATCTATTGTTGCCCGCGAAAAAAAAAAAAGCAAGAAAATGTTTATCTTTTTTTTTGGTTTTTGGAATTCAGAGGCAGCCTTTAATGGTTAAGCAGTTTCAGTTTCCTGTAAAAAATTTGTACAAGAGAAATATTTCGTTGTTAAGCAAAAATAGATCTGGCCAAACTCTCATTCAGCAGCCGCTCGGCCAATGCCAAAAGGAATGTAAAGTAAGAGGGGCTGAAGCCGTAGCTGGACATGAACCTGAATTCGACTCCAGCTCCCAACTCCCAGCTCCCATCTCGAACTCCAAGACAAACCCGAATCCGAATCCGAACCGTTAAAAGCGTAACAACAAGTGCTGGCCACAATTTATTGGCCAAGCGTGTTGAAAAGCCAAAGCACAAGCCACGGTTTCAGTCGCAGACGAGACGACAACATCGTCAATGAGACTCTCCTGCTCCTCCTCCACCTCTTCGTACTCCTGCTCCTCCAGCTTCCCAGCCTCCATGTCTTTCTCTTTCTCCAATGGCCAATGAATGGAATTTCGCTGCATAGCCGCTGAACTTTGCTAACCTTTTCAGCTAGCCAGGAAGCCAATTGCCCATTTCAACAGGATACACTAACTTCTTACGAAGTTCTGGTCAACTGGATGTTGGTTTATTCATGGTATGTCCAAAAAGGAAATTAGGAATATTATTAATTTTTTTTATTGAATATTGTTTACCTATTTATTTTTCGGCTATAATTAGTAAATTTACTTGCAAAAATAAGGCGTTTAATATTTATTTAAAATAAAGGCTTTTAATATTTATTTAAAATATTCTTATTGTACATCCATTACAACCAGATTTTATTTTATATAATGTGATATTGTAACGTTGACTTACATTAAAAAAGTCTATTAAAAATGCAACGTTCTCAACTTTTATAATTATTTGCGCTGAATCTTTACAGGTGAATGGATTAGGGTTTCAAGAGTATTCAAAAGTCCTAACTTGTAAAGTAAATTGCTATCACCATTAACATTTATCAACTGCTACAGTTTCTCGCCACCCCCTTCCTAATGCCCCTCTGCCCAACAAGCATTTTACTTGGGCGCAAACTTGTGCTAATGATAATGATGATACTGGAAGAGGAGTGGAGGGGGCAGACGGATGCTCTCTCCTGGAAGTTGTTTACCAAGTTGCCAAATGGCCAATTCGCTTAGCTAATTCATATTGGCAGGCCGTTTGTCTTTATCGCCGCCTGCCATCGCAGACGGAAATTTATTGATAGGCAGTGAAAGGCTTGGGAAAACTAAACTGGAGTTGAGCCGAAGTCAGCCTCAGCTCAGCCCAGGCCTGCAATTGAAGCATTATAATTCACTTCATTAATAATTTATTCTGACCCACATTCCCCGCAAAATCCAGCCAGGCAGATCAAACCGCAAAATAAACGTTAAATGAGCTTTTTCTCAGGAATGTTTTGACTTCTAAAGGGTACAATAAACCTAATAGATTTAGATTGAGGAACTTATTAAACATCTTTTAAAAATTTTGGCTTAAATTGATGCGCAACCATGCCTTATGCCAAACTGTATCATTGTATTTTAGGAAATAGGTCCAGGGCATCTGTTCGTCGAGCTGCGATCGCTCGTTCTTTGTGTAGTTTTTGCAATAATTAAAGCTCATCTTCGGAAACCGTTTTGTGACTAATTTAACCAATAATGAAGCGTGTTTTGTGGTGATTAGAAGTTGCCCAAAAAAGAACCGCCAACCAAAATCAGTAAAAACAACTGCAGAAGGTGGCCGATGGAAAGCGGGCCACAAATTTAACGCTCATTACGCGCACGGCTTGACGTGACCATCGGCGGTGACGCGAGTTTCGTGGGCAGTGGTTTCTGTTTGGGTTCTGTTTTGGGAGCCCCGGGTGTCTCCACCTGCCCCAAAACGAGGGAAATTGCGATCCATTTTATGAGTGGAAACTTAACAATGTTTTGCCTATTAGTTAGAATGCTTCTAATATACCACCGGGCATGTGTGTGTCTGCTGCGGGGGAAGCTCAACAAAAATTGAGGCTACTGTTGCACACGACGCCGCCATCGAGGGAACTTTGCCACTTCACTCCTCAGAGCGATCTGTCTGCGGCTCAGTGGAGTTCTTGGCGTTTTCCTACTTTTTTGGGGCCCTAATGAGGCCCGGCTATTGAGTTATGATCGTACAATTTGCCGGAGATACTTAAGATACTCGGCGGACCACCCGGGCTAAGACATTTGCCACTCATCAGACCGCCCAACTGTTAATCTCGGTGGGGCATGCAACGGCGGGAGGAGTGCTCTTTGGCAGTGTTCTTGTCAAGGCGGTGAATTGGAAAATTGCCGGTCCAGAGGTGGGGGCCATTTGGCTTTTCCTGGGGACTCAAGAACTCTTTTGTTCTCATTAAGGTCTCGGCCAAGATTGGAGGCTCTGATATTTCTTGGAATTGGGGAGACTCTGAAAACGGATAATCGACTTTTTATGTCCGACCGTTTCTCTAATAATGAATTCAGTCACTATTTATTAAGTTCCTTACATTATCCCTCAGTAAAATGTAATTTCAGTGAATCTACTAAAAATTATTTAAAGCTTTAAAACCAAGACTATATATGTAAGCTTATTATATTAAATTAATCTTAAATAGTTACAATACATTACAATAGAATTTTAAACCAACATAGCCATAGCGAGCGCTATACTATTTAATTTAGTTTAGTTATGTAAACTACTCTATCTAAAAATAATAAAAACCCAAATAAATGATTATAAACCTAATGCAATTAACCACTTCTGTTCATTTTCAGATACAACAAATTAGTTTCATTTCTGTGGCGAAGTCAACTAAGTGACCTTATCCATAAGAACCCCGATTGTCAGCACTACCATATTCGGTTGCACCTCCCCTTTCCACATGCTCACACACTGCTGACACACTTTGCCTTGATTTACCTTCATTGAGAGCCGAGAGAAATGCCTTCGAGAGGTTTCCGAGAAAACGGACTTGGGCCTTCTTTGGGCCACGTTCACTTTGGCCTAACGCGTGCCGCCACTTGCCGGGGCACATGGGCTGCACGAATTTTGGCGACCGTAACAGTTGCAACCTGCCACCGAGGTGAACGGGAACGGCCCATTGTCCATCGATTATTGTAAAATATAAAAACCTTTGACAAGAAAAGACTTTTAACTCACGCGCTTTTGTGACTATGCCTTTGGCAAACCACCTGTTCTTCTGCGCAGAGATAATCTTTAATCGCTGGGGCTCGGCCTATGAGAACTAAGGTCGAATAAATTGTTTTCAATATTTTTTTGAGTGTGGACAGCAACTAAATATATGTCTCGCACATCGAGTGCCGTTGCCTCAGGATTTTCATGCACCTCTCGAATTGCCCAACGCACCAAATGTGGAGCAAGCGACTTAAAAACTTATTTAGTAGCTCCGCCTAATCTTTTCTGGGCACGGATCTGGCCGTCTTGCCTATATAACCATATAAATATATGGATGTCTGTGGGGTTATGTGGGGTCTTTATGCAAAATGTCCGGCACCAGAGCTGCACTTGTCTTCACGTTTCTACATATGTGGTTATATATATGAGCCAATAGGCATAAATTTGGTTTAGTTGAGGGGAAAACAGAGGTGACGATTTGAGGTGGGTAATAATGTCTTGCCAGCGTGTACAGTGGGTTTATGAACTATTAATTTAAACATATCATATTAATGACATTTTATCAACAAATAAATTTGGAAAAATATTAACACCTCAATGCTTTTAACTGAATTTGTAGAATTTGTATTGTCATTTGTTGGCTTTATTTGCGTAGGTCTCGACTTTCTCAACGCGACCACTGTGTTTGGTCGGTCAGCAAAAGTTGCGTGTGTTGTTGTTGACTTTGTGTTGCGTGTTGCAAAATCTTTTGGCCAAATGAGTCAGTCGCCAGTCAGTTTTGTTTGCCTTGTTTTTTTCCCTGACTTCCATTACCGATCGTCTTGTAGCTGCCTCCACGCAGATCGGCGCCTTCTTTTGCATAAGTGGCGCATGCGCAATATTGACAGCTAATTGTACACAGATGGCATCAAATTTACTCATGCAAGCGGATATCTCTCCTCCTCACCTTCTGTTTGCCATTTTCTTGGGGAAAAACTCATACGCACAGCGGAATTCAAGAGTAGAATTGGCCGGCGGAAAAATGAGATGGATGCGAGCGTAACAAGATTTCCATGTTGGATGACTTTTATCCATTTTCCGGCCCTCGTACCACTCTCTTTGCGGCACAACGCCCACTGAAGGCTTGGTCAAGTCGAGCAGCCAGTTTGTATACAGAATCTGTACTCTCTTTTTTCAACACAGTAGCTTAGGGTATTACAGCTGCGAAAACGGAATTTTATGGTTTATTTTAATAAAATTTGATTTTTAACCATGGTATTCCCTGGAAAACTATATACTAGGTATAATAGCACAATTATTGAAATGCAGCTTTCAACCTTGACTTAGTTCGTGGTTGGTTTCATTTCGCACAAACTAGGATTTTGCATAGCAGTTATCTAAAAACATGTAATGCTAACTAGAGGGTATATAGCATTCTGTTAGGCTAGCTTAATTTCCCGCATTTCTTTGTTGCTAATTTTGCAGTTGAGTAAATTGCTCTGATCGTCTCCTTCAGCACCACTCCTCCCCTGCTGATTAGATTTTGTGAAAGGCGCTGCCGCTCTGCTTTGCTGCCACTGCACCAAATTTGCCAAAAAAGGGAGCGCACCACCTGCTGGGCGGCGGGGAAATGGCGGTGGAAAATCCAAGCCGATCCGTGGGAGAGTGGAAATGCATGATGCTACTAGGCTGGCATTTGGACCCCCCAGGGAGGGGTTTGCCATACGTGTGCGTTCTCCGTGAAAACTGAGGCCCCCACTTTCCCACACCTTACCCACCTCATTTTCCACCCCTTTGCCGAACGATTTTCCTTGGCATGCTAACGGTAAGCGTGACGCATTTTTTGGTCTCGTTTGCTCTGGTTGCCTGTGCTTCGTTGGCTAACATGTCGCATCATTAACCCATGCTGGCCGTTATTATTCCGCTGGCTTATTTAGTCTGAATTGCGCACACAAAACTTATGCAAGCGCGCTGCAGCGGTCCACTAAAATGAAAATCGTTTACATTTCGAACCGAAATTGGGTGCAACGGTCAGTGGCCCATTGTTACGATTTTCGCTATAATTTTGGTTTTTTCGTTTTCACCGAGCTCTATGGCTAGGGCGTTGGTCCGCTCCGATCTGTCCAATTATTTGCATTAGCTTAACTTAGTTGTGTAGTTGGCCCAACTTACATAACCCAATAAAGCGTGCAGCGGGATTTTAAGAGCTTACCTGAAACGAGAAGAAAAGAGAATTACAATGAGTTGTCTAGGAAATCAGTGAGGTTTGTGGCATTTGAAAATGGCTAGGAGTAGACATTTCTACAAGTGCGTAGTTAAAAATTGTTTAACCTACCAATATGTTATAATGTTTGGGTTTCATTAAATATAACTTTTTCATACATTATTGTTTATTAAAATGAAAGCAATTAAGTGATTACCTTTCTTTTAACCTTTTTATTAAGAATTATTATTATAATTCTAATTTAAATTAATGCTTATCCCAATTAGTTTATTTATACCTTCTCATTGAAATTACGAAGTAATCAAGTTAAACAAGATATTAATAAAAATTATTTAAAATTCCCAAACCAAACAGGTAAAGTTATTACTTCTGAGAAGCACTTTAATATTTCACACACGCTTTCAAATTTTCAAGGGAAAAGCTCCCCTCCAAATCTCAGCCAAATCATAATGTGTTAACCTCCGTTACGTTCACCGATGCCCCAAAACCATTTGCAACACCGTCAGTACCGCCCGCCCCGCCTACATCGATGCCCACATCCTGCAGATCTCAGTGATCTAATCCACTCCCCCGCAACTCCCATCACCAGAAACAGTCCGAGCCACCCAAAACGCCCCATTTTCGTGCCTCGATCATAGTGACAGTTATGATCGTGGAGAGGCATGTGGCAGTGCGTGGTGGGGGGAGGTCGGGGTGGTGGAGGGTGGGGGAGGGTGATGGTTGGTGATGGAAGGGGCCGGGAAGGTCAGACGGTCAGTGCATAAACTGACGAACTTTACGAGTATGTGAGGAGTTCGCTCCGGCTTCGGGCATAAATTTTTCGGTGGTCCCGGTCGGAGAGATAAGTAACGCCCACAAGGAGATCTCTCTCACCTGCATCCGCCCAATCTCCACCTCCACCTCCCACCCAATCCTCGTGTTCTGCGCTGCCTGTGAATTCTCCGTGCTAAATTGTTAATAAACAAGCGACTAACAAGCAACAGTTAGGAAACTGCGAACAACAGTTTACAATTAGACTTTCAACTATTGCCGCCATCTCCACCGAAGATCACCGGCTATCTTACCCCGTTCTTAGCCGTGTGTGTGTGTGTGTGTGTGCGTGGGGGCGGGTTGTATTGCTGGATGGCTGACGGTGTGCTTGGCTCACCGAACAGCCCCCAACGCCACTACCGCCCACTCTGACTCCCACTCCGACGCCTTTGGCCAACTGACAAGTGGGCGTGAGCAACGCTTCCGCTTCCCCGAAACTGCAACTCGAAGGTAATGCCACCAGAAATGCAACAATAGTGGCAAGCACAGCAAGGTCTGGTGCATTAATTGCAAGTCAAAAGATCCAAAGTCAGAGCAAAGTTAACTGTTAAACGCAGAAGCAGAGTCAGCAGCTGAGGAGTGCGCTTCTCAGGCGCTTCTGCGGCAGATTCTCTCAGATTCTCTGCAGATATGCATCTGCATTGCATACAGAATGGAAATGGGTGTGGGAAATACCATACTGTATTTTGCAGTTCCTACTATATATATAAAATATTATATAGATATTTAAGACCCAACCAAATTCGAAATAATGCGTTTGGTATATAGGATGTTTGGGCCAAAGTTAGATTATTAAAATTCGTGTCACGAACGCATCGCTGGCGCACAGTCAGTGGCTGCCAGCAGTGTGTCAAACCCAAAGTCGAGTCGAATGTGGAATTAGAATGTGTGTTTGGAA
The DNA here is from genome assembly GCF_016746365.2 of Drosophila yakuba. Classification (NCBI taxonomy): domain Eukaryota; kingdom Metazoa; phylum Arthropoda; class Insecta; order Diptera; family Drosophilidae; genus Drosophila; species Drosophila yakuba. The sequence continues at coordinate 8,213,860 of NC_052530.2, forward strand.
TGCTCGGCTCTTCTGCTTCCCCGCTCACTGCAACTTACACGCTACAATTTTCATGTTCCACGCTGCCTGCTGGTGTCCCAACTGCAGCTCCAACTTCGGTCTCCATCCGAATGCCCAATCCCAATCCCAATCCAAATCCCAATCCCAGCCACCGACTTGGTCGGCAGCAGGAGTTCAGATATGGCCAGAGCCAAGCCTGACTGGGTCTGTTGGTTCTGCTGGCAATTGTACAATAATTATAGACTTTGAATTGTGTTTAACACGCAACGTCGACGTTTTGCCAGCCAGCGTTCAGTGTTCTGCATCCAACGGATGCCGGCAAACCGGCAATGTGCTTTCACGTTTTCAACTCAGCTCTGCTCTGGCCAACTGGAATCGATTCCTTGGCCTGGCCGGCGATTGCATTGGGAATTTATTTGCGACAGAGGTCAAATATTTGATTATCGCGAACACTCGCAGCGCCAAAAACCAACCAACGAGTGTGAAAAATTTGATGGGAAATTATGGTGCAACAATTGTGGCAATGCCAATGTGGCAAAGTCGTTTAATGCCAATTTATTAGCGCAAAGTAAAAGGTTTTCTTCTTTCGGTACTCTTCTCTTGGGTCCGACTTTTGGCCAAGTCAGGAAATTATTGCCACTTGGCAGCAGCAGGAGCAGCATTCGGGGCTGTCGGAGCAGTCAAAGCATCCATCCAGCTGGGGATCGAAGTCAATTTGCCTGGGATGGGTGACTGTCATAGGCAAGAGTGAATCAGAATCGAACCGAATCGAATCGAATACTGCAGACTCTGTCTTTTAACCATGTTGAAATAATGCATTTTTTTATTCTTAACATAGTTAAATAAGCGGCTTATATGGTACTGAATCCGATTTCAAACGAATGCAATATTAACTTTTGTTTCATATATAAGCCAACAAATCGACTTTAGCAAGGCACTGCCAGTGTAGTGAAGGAGTATAAATCAGAGTTCTACATCGGGTGGAGAGAGTACGGAAAGTCAAGGGAAACTCTTTCTGTCTGCCTGTCAATAAAATAAATAATAATGCTGCATAAATATTCCTAGCACTTTGGAAATGCGATTTTTTTCCGGGGGATGGGCCACGTTGGAAAGGGAGTGTGGCGGAAAATTCGGGATAATAATGTTATTCCATGACTCTAGACAGAATGAAAGGGTGCAACTGACGGTGCTACAGACGAAAAACAAAGCCAGGGAAAATGGTGAAAAGAGAAAAATAAATGAGGCACCGATTGTTGATGCTGCAGTCATTGTAGCAGTCATTTATTGTAGTTGTTGCTGCAACGTTTTGGCACTATTAACCTACTCCGGAAAATAACACCACGAACGATGAGGAGAGGATGACGCTGATGCAGATGTTGGATGCCTCATGCCTCATGCTGAATGCTGACAATGGCCATGAGTCTTGGGTGAGGAAAGGAAGGAAAGGAGACAGTCACAAATCAGTCGGCACATAACTGTAAAAGCCACCTAATAATATAAATTAAACGCTAGCACAGCGGCTAATTGCAAGAGATACCCGAAAAAGCCGTAAAAATTTCCACTACCACCAATGATTTATGTCCACCGCACTTGGCACGCAATTAAAATTGTCAACCCAGCAAAGTGGAGGCAGCACTTTGATTTAATTTTATTCCATGCCACTTCGCTTTATTCCTCCGGCCCCATCTTGTCTATAGAAGATGGTTCCAAGATCGGGGAGAGGTGCTAAACGAGCTGACCTTCACAGATCTGGTTCCAGCCCAGCCAACTAAACCCAAACCCAACTCGTTTTTGTTCGCAATAGTAAATGGATTTCTTTTGCATATGAAAGGCCAGTTTCTGTGTGTTTTCGTCTGCTTTATTTGTTCAACTCGGCGACGTTCATCTTACACCATTCGAATATTTAACGATTTCCATCGCACAGAAATACGCAAAAGTTAACATTCTACAATCAATTCTGATTGTTTCTTCTTTAATTCGCTGGGTGTTGTCTGCTCTTCCTAATGAATGGAATTTAGTTTCCTCATTTTGAATGTCATAATATTTAAATGATTTGGTTGGGCAACTTGACCTGTTGGTTTTTAAAGTGATTTTTTCAAGGTTATGGGGAGGCAGTCATTTATGTACATACACCATGAATGGTATTCGTTTTCGCTTTTATTTATGCGGTATTGAAAGTTGGGTGTGAACGGCAGAGGTGACAATATGTCAAACGAAGTAGGAAGATGTGTTATTTTTATGTTTTTTAATAAAGCTGTATATCAACTAAATGACATCACAAGAGTTGTTTTTTTATATCTAAAATCAGAATTAATTTCCAAACAAATTAGAAATTTCACGAAATTGGTATACTTGCCTTTTATTCATATTTTATTATAATATAATATTAAAAGTTTTAATGTTTCACAATCTAATTCATTGAGAGGTTAACCTGTCATTCCCAGGGCATGCAATAAATGACAATAATTTTTTGGCTAACCTTCGTTAACTCGAATTGTCGCCCTATCCAAAGTAATAAATTATAAACTATAAACTAAAAAATTGGGGAAACAGCTCGTAGTCTTTTGACTAACGGCATATTACGCCAACTTCGTGGTTCAGACAGACGTACACACAATTTTACTCATTTGGTTAGTCATTCAACTGAAGCCACATATGTACTTGTGATTTTTATTGCAACAACGGCAGAATTTCATAACCCACAAGTGAGCAAACGAAAATAATATAAAATAAATCCAAATTCGTATGGGCAATAAAAATCGCGCGCAAAACGAAAAACTTAGGCAACAAACTTTTAGCGGGGGCAGCGGAAAGTTTAACAGTTAAACGCAGTTTAATGCGCCAACAACAACAAGAGCCACAATAACAACGGCCAGAGACAAAAATCAACAACAAAACCGAAAAGATAGAAAAACAGCGACAAAAAGCTAACAAAAGTATGTGCAAAAGCTAACAACCATTTGTTCTCACAACATTTTTACGCCAATTCAAAAAAACAAAAAATAAGTAGATAGTTACGAAAAAAAGAGCCTCAACAACTGCAGGCAGGAAAATGAGTTAGAAGCTGCGACGACTTCCCATTCATGAGCTGCTGGCGCTCGAGGAGCGGAATGGAATGGAGCAGAGCCGAGTGCATTGAAGGGGAGGGGAGGATAGCGATCCAAACGATTCGAGCCATCCAAACGAGCCGGGGGGCGGGGCAGCTGCGGCCCACACACAGAAATGGCAATAGCAAATCCAGCAGGCTGAGGCTGGGCGAAAAGCCCCACAGCAGGCTCTTTGGCGAATGGCAACCGCAGCCAACAACAAAGTAAATGAAATAAAATTGAATTGTGTGTTTGACTGTGCAGCAGTTGCAGTTGTTTTTATTTTGTTGTAACCGATGTTGTTGGTTTTGTTATTGTGTACTGACTTCACGACGTTGCCGCTGCCACTGACGTTTGAGGCCAAGTTTAAGGTCTTCCTGTTGCCAGTTGGCAGTTTGCAGTTTTGCAGTTGTTGCTGTTGTCTTAACTGTTTTCACTCGATCCGCCAGCCGGTGTGTGTATGCCTGTATGCAACTAAGTGTGTGCGATTGTGTTGTGTATGTGGGCTGGCTCTTTCAGCTTCCTGCTGCAACAAGTGGCTACCTTTCGGCATGCCCTAACCCAGAAATGGAGATGGCATCGAATTTGGCTTAGCAGACATGTCGAAAGCTGGTTGACAAATACAAACCTAAGATAGTGTTTGATCTTTTTGTCAAATAGTTCAATACTAAAGCCAAACAAGTTAAGCTTCAGAAATAGTTTGTTTTTAGCAAAATAAACTTTCTTATGAATTGGCGGACTTTTATTAATAGCGTATTAATAGTTTTATTTACTGTTTTCATTTCAGCGATTTTTTGAAAATATATTCCAGTTACCCATACAATACATTGCAGTTACAAAAAAAAACTACTTACAGAACTCAGTTAGGAATCATGGATTTAAAGAATTGTTCCGCTTTATACTTTAATACTTTAAATTCATAGTTGAAAAAATCAAAAGTAGTCAAATCTTTATGTAAACCTATCAATTTTTGCTAGTTTCTTCTTACATAGTTTTTATTTGATTGTTAGTCCTCCCGCGATAAGTGAGAGGTTTGGTTATATTATTTATATGTTTAATTGCAATGTTATGGTATGTACTGCATGTACGGATTCGTTGCTTTAATATAACTATTACAAAAAAAAAATAATAAAAAAAAAGTTTTTATTTGATTTAAAAGAAGAGCAAGTGTATTTATTCAGCGGCACTAGTTATTCCCAAAAGTCGGCTTCATTCTCGTTATCTATTGTTGTAGTACCGCGATCGGCTATCGCCGAAAAAAAACGGTTAGAGGGGAATCGACTGAAACCCCGCCATCCAGTTCATTCCGATGTTCTCCAGCACATTTCCCGCAGCGATCGCCTACTCTTGGGAGGGACACCCCCAAGAACCCTCTTGCTCGGACGCCACTGTCGATGGATCCCCCGCAATGCGGATAACGCCCATGTGTAGCAGATTTAGTCAAATGTGCTTAACGGTTAAAATGGGTTTGGTTTTTCGTTTCGGTTAGCATGGCTATCTGCTCTGGGCGCTTCTTTTCCTCCTGTTGATTTCTTTTGTTGCTTGAAAAATATTGTTATTATTTATTTTGGCGCAGGGGCTGTGTGGAGCTAAAGCAAAGTGGAGTTGACCCAGGGCCCGGTACATTCGAGCTGCAATTTTTCTCCGCTTTTTTGCTGTTGTAGGTGGCGTATGCTTAATATTATTATAACTGCCGGTGCAGCGCTGTGTTCTGACAGGGTTCGAGGATTGGGGATCGTGGAACGCTCCATGTTTGCGGTCAGGGACCAACCCAAGCTCAAGTCGATCGACCAGACCCAATAACGGAATGGAAAGGGGGAAAACCTGGCCAATTGTTAGTCGGTTAGTTTGTAAAATGTGGGTGGGTGTGGACCAGTGGCCAGGAATGAGAAGAAAATAAAAAAGGCAAAACCATGCTGGGGCGTTCACTTTAATTAATTTTTAATTTCGGTCACGAGGTAATCAGCCCCAGCTCAATTGACATTTTCATCGACTTTCCCCGCAGCTTACATCATTTAATTAAGAAATCATCAGAAATTATGTATGAGCTGAAGTGAACAGTTTTTAATTATGGCTAAAGGGAATCCCGAAATCTTTATTAAAGTTCAAATCGCGCTACTGCACAAATTTGAACCGCTCTTCAATGTCCATATAACATATATGTTGAAGCGAAGCCGAGGAGGTTTTAAACTCATTTTCTTTTACGGCCGTCTCGTCACAGTTCGTTGAGCTCCAACTTAAGATAGTTTAAGTTAACTCTTTTGTTGAAACGTTTTTTGTCATTTGCGATTACGTGAGTTGCCGCGTGCTAAAACCCATTAAACAGCGATTTAATGAGCAACAAATTTATGACTTCAGCCGACAAAAAAAAAAAGTAAATCGAATCATTTTAGTTCATTTAATGAGATTTTGTGGCCGGTCATTTTTGTGACAGCTCATCATGTAAAGACGTATGCTGTAACAGTGAGTAATGTAAAATTGTCAGTTTTGGGCTACATTTAGATGCATCAAGGAGAAAGTTATAAAAGAAGATCCTTCATTTTCGAAAATAAAAAGGGGTGTCTCTTAAGTAAGAGTATAGTAAACCGCGTATCTTCAATACATCCCAGCTAATTGAACAGTCTATGATCAAAATGTAAATAATTATAATACGAACTATTAAAGCTTTCACACACAAATACTATCATTTAAAATTAGCTGCTCACAAATCATACATTTAGCCATTAAACAAGTCGCCAAATGTTGAGTGGACAAACAAATTAACCATAAAATCTATTTCATAAATTTTTAAAGGCAGATCGATATCAATGGGCAGCTCGAAGTAAGAGATCTCCATAAACTTGTATTTAAAACATCCAACTGGCTGTAATAAATTGCCTAAGGTTAAGCCAAGTTGCCCAAAAAGCCTAATGCAGATTGTACAGAAACTAGTTTGCGTTCGCTTCGATCTGGAAACGTGTTTGCTATTCAAAAACAAAGATCTACGTTAGCGAAAAAATGATGTAAATTAAAGCTCTCGATATAAATACGTAAATTAAAAATTAGTTAAAACGGCAAATCACTCAAAAGTTGGCATCGCTCGTTGTTGGCTTCAACCTTCACATTTCGCATAAGATTAGTGTATTTTCGACTGATTGTTTGGCATGGTTTAAGATGGTGGAGATGATGAGGTGGTTTGGCATACGTAGTGGGGTATGAGCTTAAACCGAAATTATCCTACTTTTGCATAGTGGCAGTGTTACGACACGCGAGTAAATGTAAGTAGCCAAAGTGGGCCAACGCTTTAATATATGACTGAATAAGTATCTAAAAACCCAGGTACGTATTAGGTAGGTTTTCGATAGGAAACCTATTTCCGAGCTCAAATTACACGTTAATGGTTTTATTGAGGTTGCCATTAATTATAAATGCAAATATTATGCATTTTATTGGTTGTCAAATTTTGTTTTATAATCGCGCCTATTAAAATTTATTAGGGTTCAAAAAATAAATCCACTTATGGCAGAGGTAAACAAACCCAGCGACTTAATAACCGGTTGCAAATAACAGTTAACCATTTGCCCCTTGCAGGAGGGTAGAGAAAAAGAGTTCACATGTGAGTGCGCGATCTGCTCCATAGCATTTGACCTCTAACCTTTACATGGCTTGCACAAAGATTGGGCAAAGGTTAGCCCCAGTTTGTCCTCTCGATCGAAAGCCCCTGTGATTTGTGTTTCGTGACATTCGCTGGCATTATCATTTTCTTTGCCTAATTAAGGCGACATTGAGGTGCGTTTTGTGCGAAATCAAATGTGGAGCTCAGCCGTTTCTAATTTCCAATTTTTTGGCCCTTCTCAGCACTTTCGAAGCTGTCAGTCGCCTTGGCACAGCTCGTAAATTCCCTTACCCAAGCGAAATTAGCAAATCTTCTCTTTCGAAAGTCTGCCCGAGAAGCAAAAGAAACTTTCTTGGATTGGGATCCCAAACATTTGCCATTTGCCTTTTGCCATGCGTCGAGCATTCCAAATCTATTTGGATGCGCGAGCGAGTTTCAACTGCAGCCGCGCTCAGAATATCTAAGCAGCCGCAGACACATCTAGGTAGTTCCCAGTTGCAGGGCTGGCAGAATGTGGTTCATTTGGTCACTGGGTTAGCTCGGTCTTGGGCCCAGATCAGCACCCATCCTCCACCAGTCCACCAGCCCACTAGCCCACCTTCCCACTTTCCCACCTGCCACCTGTCCCCTGCGAAAATTGAAATGGCAGAGAACGCGAGCCGCAAAAGGCAAATAACAAATTGTTTCGCCCCCCGCGTCCCTCCGGCTCTTCGCTTGGCTGCTGGTGGCATGCAAATTGAGCGCCAGACGCCAACGCAACTTCAACGGCAGCAGCAGCCAACAGAAACTTCGCAAACAGCTCCAACAACAACTCCGCCTCCATCCATTGTTGTGCTGCAGAGAGAGAAATAAGGGGGACCCACCGAAGTGCAATATTGAAAAATACATTTGGTTCTAATATAAGTAAAACTAAATAAAACAACTTTGCTGTTTTAGTTATGTTTGCATTATATACAAGGTTTTACCATTTAAAAGCTTAGGTTAATCGTATCTTTTCTGGGAAATAAGATACGAATTGTCCACGTGCAGGCCAACGCAATTACCAACAAACTTCGCTGTCCGCTTTTGGCGTACACCTCCAACAACAACAGCAAATAAAATGGAAAAAATGGAAAAAAAAGGGAACAAAAATACTGGAGATTTGTGATTTTTGACCGGAATTGTCGTTGAGTGGCTGCTGACGTTGCTGTGGAGGCTCCCCTTGAAAAAGGTGAAAGCAAAAGTTATGTTCTATTTGTTTCACTTGAAAGGCAACAATAACGAAACGAAAACCGAACAAAAACTCGAGGAAAAACTATGTAATTTTCCAGCAGAGAGTCCCAGTCCATGGACTGGCAGTCTGTCAGTCTTATAGGCAGTCATTCATTCGGGGCATAAAATGGTTCACGGTTTCGCGCACGACTCAAGTAAAAGCAAAAGCTGCTAAAAACCCTAAATTGTTTATGACCCGTTGTGGAATGAAGAAAAAGGGATCTGAAAGGAAAGTGCCAGCGTATAGTGGCCCTGAATTGGAGAGGGAATTTGTCGGGACAGTATTCAGACAGCAAAGAAGATGTGAAAATCAGGCTTAATCATTAATACTATGATTGTCTCAATGGGTGATTATCTAAGTACGTTATGTGTTAAATATATATAGTATTAAAGTCTATAAGGAAAGAAAAAAGAAAATTATAATTAATAATAGAATATTCAACATCGGAATTTATGAATTTAGACCGGAAGCTGTACTTAAACTCTTTCTTATAAAAACTTGCCGTTAGGTATAACGAGATACAAAGCGAATGAATTAAGAAAGCGTTTCTTAACAGTTAAGGAATTTTGAACATTAAATCAACTAGACAGACTGCCTTTATTAGGCCTGCGAATTTTCCTTAACTGATCCAACAAATTCGTTCGGGGATGTAAATCTTATCGTTTGGATATAATCAGAAATTAAAGAGAAACCGCACAAGAAATCAGCATCCTAATTTATACTCTCTGCTCAGGATCTCTAGCTTACTTCCATTTTATCCTGCTTATCGACTGAAAACAAAAGCCTCAGCCAATTATTGAAAAGTATTATGATTACCAGAAAGCTACAAAGAGATCCGTCTACAATCCAATTAAGCCGCAAAAATGTTGTCGACAAATCACCAAAAGACCGGGACAGAGCGAGATCAGCATCAATTTTCGAATCGCCAATGGATGAAAACGAGGCATGCAAATTCAATACAATTGCCACACAATTACGCTTACAAGTTGGCGTTTCCTGGCTGCACCCGCGCCATAAATATATGGATACCCCCCGGAATTATTGTGAGTTTTGAAAGTGAAATTTCTTCGTGTCTCGGCGGCGAGTCAGCTTTTTGGATGCTGGGACTCTGACGCTGATGATGACGTTGATGAACAAACAAACGAGGCAGCAACAAGTTTTCGGCCCACTGCCCCCCTACCCTTATTTTAGTGCCCCCACTTGACCACTTGGCCACTTGACGACTTCTGTCAACGGCGAATGAAAGTGTTTGCCACATGGCGATTGCGATGCTGGAGTCGATGCAGAGGATGATGATGATCGCGCAGATGATGAGGGTGATGAAAAGGGGGCGAGACGCGGCTGGAAGTGGATTGCGGGTGCCACTCATCAGATTTTATTACCACACACACATCAAAAGTCTCTACAAAAGAGAGAAAGAAGAAAGTGAGCCCTCTCGAGTGGCTGACCGAACCTTCAAGACACTTCTCCACACCATACACCCCAGACCCACCAGTCTCAGCAGGGAGTTCCACGCTTCAGGTTGAAGATTTCGAGCACAAGCTCGGCCAAAAATTAATTGCCAATTAAGTGCTTTTGATAATCGCATTCGATTTGCCCAAAAACCTATAACTCAAAATATTTATAAAAAAGCATTTACTTATCAGTAAAGTACACAAGTATTTCATGGCAAGGCGGTTTTTTGTTTGTAATGTTTTATTTATAAATTTAATTTTTACGACTAGCAGTTTTCTGTGTTTCAAGACTCGATAAAACTCGATGCAAACTGATATGAATTATTTATTTGATGACTTATAATACGAGACCTCAATTTTATCATAAGAAAGAGTTTATATCTGTGGCCCGTTCTTCAACAATTACTTACTCGCTCTTAAGTAAACGGCAGAAATCTGAAGCATTCGTAATAACAAGTAAGAATTTAAAAAGTTTCTGAGCCATTACGACACCACCTAGTCACAAATATACTACCAAAGCTCTCAAGGAAGCTCACTCGTTTGTCACTCACGGCAGAGTCCCTTCCTCAGATGTCAGACTTCGCACATGACTGCATGATTGAGCAAAGTAATTGATCGACTGATCCGTGCGAGTGATTTTTGATTACATGACACACCAGCCCAAACACTCGGCGAACTCATCCATCCCATGCAGCAAAAAAAGTACACGAGCTACTCAAAAAAAACCAATCCCGTTTGTGGCAAAGATTTCAATTGAATGGAAGGAAGGTTGGACCTCGCGGAAAAAAAATACGTTGACAGTACGACTTTTACTTTCCAAATTGCTAGTGCGACATAGAGTGGCAAAGTGTGGGAGACAGGGGGGGCAGGGGCATTGGAGTGCGGGGATGGGCATCTGTATCTATGTGTCTTGCGGTTGGCTTTATAATTATTTCATTGAATCGTTTTGCTCGGTCGAGCGTTTCAATTGATCGACTGCCGGCACTTGAGAAAGTTTTATGTATTATGGTGTTTCTCTTCTGATCTTCTTTACTGAATATTTTAGGTGTACTTATAAAGACGTCGTCTTGTAATTGTTCAGTGTGATGGCTCACTACATCCGCGTCACAGATTTTCAATGAGGAGACATACAAAAAACTCTTGATTTCTATAAACCTCAGTTGCCAATTTTAATTATATGCCTCTCCCTTTCACTCTCTCTCTAAGGTAAAAAACGTGTAATTAAAAGGTATTTCTTCTCCCCGAGAAGTACAGACCTCAACAGAATCGGCAGTAAAAGTTAAAAAAAAAAACAATGTCTGCAAACAAAAGATAACGCCAAAAAAATTACATGATGTCATGAGCTTTGTATCTTGTAGATACAATTGTGCCTACAAATTGCCTGTAATTAAGAGAATTTAATTTCTTTGTGGAGGGTTAAAACGATCGGATCTGTATTTCACTTATCTTATATAGACATTTATGTCTCTTACCGACCTTTGGATTTTAGCAACATTTACGAGCTTATTGTACATACCTGTAATAGAAAAGAATCAAATGAGTACATGCTGCATGAGTAAATTTAACTTCTACATATATCTAAACCAATTTTAAAGTTATACCCAACTTGTAGCCCTAGTCCTAAAGTTTCTGTATTAAGGCTACAATTCCGTTGAGATCTATTGTAATCTGCTAATTTAGAACAGTTAGTACGGTAATCCAGTTAGCAAACCCCGAACAGTCACACGTTATTACTCTTAACTGGAGCGCTGTCATAAAGGCCCATTAAATAGGAAAAAATATAATTCAAGGCACCTGTCAATTGCCTCCAAACATTAGCCAAACGTTAGCAAGGTCTCAAGGCAGTCGAGCTAAATGTTCCAGTTAGCTAGACTTGAAAAAGTATCTGCCGCTCTTCATCCCAACTAGGGTCAATGTGGTGTCCTCTCCCCGCAACGTTACCTCTCAATTGGGTGCCAGTCTCCGCGTGTCTTGACCCAGTTTGGAGCTTGGAGCTCGGCCGTAAGCGCCTTGACAAACAATTATGGCTGGCAAAAAAGGTGAATACCCACCCACGACACGGTATGGCGGCATGTGACGGAAGTGACCTTGTCAATGGATTGTTGGACTGGTTTCTGATGGGGGTCTGCTGCTACATATGAACTTCCCCATGTTTCTCTATTTTCTCGTGCCGATGCCGATCATTAGAGGCTCAACCTTAGCTGAGTTCGATAAACTCGGAGGAAATTGTCATGATGTGGCGCGGTTGGCTTTTCTGTCTGGCCAGAAGTTAGGAATACAACGAGGGGGAGTTCAGGGAAATTTGCATTCGCTGTGAGGTAATAAATAGCCAGCTGGTCAGCGGCTAACTTGGGCCATCGATCGTTGATCCCCCATTCCTCCATTGATTCAGGTGCATTCAGATTTGAATTTCAATTTCAAATTGAACGAAACGAATAGCAGAAAAAACATAAAAATCGCTTGCGAGAAAAATGAAATCAAGTCAAAATTATGCGCATAAGTTGCAAGTTGGGCAGGTGTAGTGGGGTAGGTACACAGTAAAAAGAAACTTGGAGCTATCACACACTACTACTACTACACAAATATTTCCTTGTAGTTATATGTATATGTATAATTACTGCTAGGGTATATAAGTTTCAGTTTGCCAAAGGCACCTTTATTTCTTGTTCTACAAATTTTTAATCAAAGCAATAATTTTTCTTACTACTGAATGTAGTAATATTTTTTTTAGTGTTGCCTATCGCATATGTAGCGGCACATACTCGAATGTGGCCGTTATGGTTGCAGAAATTTATCATCGCCCGGCTCGTATCGAATTGCGGGGCCAGAGCAAAGGAGAAAGGTGCAACAAGTGGCAGCTACAAAGTGGTCGAAACGGCGAATGCTGCAGCATCGGAAAAATCAGCAGCAGCATCACCAGCTGCTGCCTCAAATGCTTCGAATACTTTATTGATTTCATAGCACATTTGCCAGGAATTTCAGTAACAGTTGTACGGAGGTAAACGAACGAAAAGGGGTAAATCTGTATCTGTTGGAGTTCAGGGAAATTTATAAAATTTACATACTGAACGGAAGTTCATCGTTTGCGGCTGGGAAAAGTAGCTTGCAAATTTCACGTACAGTGAAGATCCGTTTTATGAGGTCGCGCAAGTTGCTAGCTCAATTAGGTTAATAAGGGTTTGCTTATCTACATCGACATATGAATATTTGGATGTTTTAAATGAAAATGAAGTGATTGAACAATATTTCATATTATTAATACTGAAAAAGCGGTAATGTGAATGTGATTTTTTAAAATTTTTGGTATCTCCAGTTTCAGCAAGAAATAATAACTCTAATCTCTAAGAAATAAATAAACTTCTTTTTCTGATAATCCTTTCAGGATCCCTTGATTTTCGCATTTTGCGCTGAAAATTACCAAACTCCAGACAAGCTCATCATTCACCGAAAGCCAAAAACTTCAGGCACTTGCTCAAAAAAAGAGAGATAAAGATGAGGAATATATCTTTTCAGCCTTTTTGTCGGCTTTGACTGCTTTCTTTGCAACATTTCAACGTTTTGCGGCAACTTCGTTAACGTTTACTTTCTCCTTCGATGTGTACTTTTTCCTGCTATTTTTTGGTACGTGCATTTCTTTTTTCCCTGGCGTTTTTTTTATTCATCTTTTTGCGATTTTTGGCTGGCAACCAGTTGGGTGCACAGGTTCAGGTTCAGGTCCGTTTGTAAGTGGACTTTGCTTATCGCGGCTGGAATTGTTTATGTCTGGTGCCTTTTCTCGTTTTTTTTTTGGGAAAGCCAAAAGGCATCTTCGGCCTGCAGTTGAGTTAAGGCGGTGGCAAGTGGCGTTGCACGCGGAGGGAGATGGCTATGGGCGGCAATGAAAGAGCGGCGCGCAACGTTTCTGCGATTGTTATCAACTAAATGGTGTTAAAGTGCGTGAGAAACACAATATGAAGTCTCAAGTCCTATGTCGTGGTTGCAATGGCCCCGGAAAAGTCTTACTTTGCAGGGGGGGGGGGGGGGGGAAGAGAGGAGAAAGCGGGAGGAGGTTTCCTGGTGGGGGGCACTGCAACTTTTACCCTGTTATACAACACACGGTAAAGGGCAATGGCAGGGCCTTTACACTATCGTCATCATCGCCAGCGTGATGATCATCGTGATCGTAAAACTTCTCTTCAAGTGCCCTCAACCTCAACACGTAACGTGAAGGAAATGCAATCTCCACACACACAAAAAGTTTAACGAAGCTTCGGTGAAACAATAAAGAAAGGGCTAAGTTAGAAGAAGCAGTTACGCTGATACCCTGGAGTATAAAGTTGTTAGGAATCGTGCATTTCATTTGTTTTATTTCAATTAAATATCAGCTCACAATTAACTATTTCACTCGAAGAAAACTAACATTTTAATCCGATCTCTATTTCCCACCTAGCTTCTAGCTAAAATAAAACCTAGTATTACTCATAAAATAGCTTGGGCAAACAATAAGCTAAAAACATAAAATGCTGGCTGTTGCTTTTGGACCCTAGCGCGTGCCAATTGCATAACTACAAATGTAACAACAAACGTAGCAGCAAAAATGTTGATAAACATTTCAGCGGCTTAATGAGCAACAAATTGAATTCGTAATTGAAGTGTTTGACGAGCGTTGAAGCGTCGCATTCGTTTGCTGGATTTTGGCTTTGGATGTGGCTCCGTTTGTTGATGTTGTTATCCAGCTGTTTTTCATGCAACAATTTCCCGCTAAAGCTGTTGCTGAACCTCTAACGAAAATAATATCGAAAAGCTGGTGTAATCAGACTGCGTGCATTCGAGTGGCGCCCCCTCAAGTGGAGCCTACTACTGGTAGAGACACAACCCGCCGAAATTGGATTTCGACGAGCTGGGGAAATGTGCAAGATCGTTAAACGGTTAGTTGAATTGGGGCTATCATCATATACATATATGCTGGATGCTTAGGTAAGCCATAATGATGCATGGATAAATGGATCAGTTAGCTGGGGTAATTTATAACTTGTATTATACTAATTTATATTGCCATTTGGCCAATTTAGGAATTGTGGTCTAGCTTTGATAGCAGCTTTATTACGCCGTGTTTGGTGACCTTTGAATGATACCAATTTGATTGTGTAATATTTGTATCACTTAGCGCCACAATAAGGTGAATAAGCTTTGTCTTCGTTCCCGCAGCATTGAAACGGAAATTTATTGGGGACTTTAAAAGAACAATCAACGTCTAGTAAAATCAATATAGTTAAATAAATATAATTATTTATATATTTATATGGTACATATAGAAATTAATTTCGATAAATATACTATATAATATATGTACGTACATAGTACATCTGACACCAGTTTTGTTATGAACATGTATTTAAATTTTCGGGCCTATTTAAATTTAATCTAAATATAAGTGTACCCAACAGTAGAGCTCTACGTAATTAAACAAATATTGAATTTAAACTTAAGTTATTTATCCAACAATTTTTTGCATGTTTTTAGCACTTGAATGGCACTTGGCACACAGCCAAACATCGTGCGTCATCCGCGGAATAAGAAACAGATCGAGATCGTGGACGACGGCTGGCGAGATACAAAGTTTTCGAGTCAAGACTAAAAAGTCGGGCCCGAAACTGGTGTTAATTCAATTACGACGAGCCTAATAACTAATATGCATAGGAGGATCGTATTGAGTGCTAAACGAGTTGGCTGTAAACGAATCTGGCAGCGAGCATGCTGTATCTGCTGGATGGGATTGATGCTTTCATTTCGATTCCAGGGCCTCGGGTAACTATGTGCTTGCGTAATTAACGTCTTGGTCAAGCGTGGAGAAAAAGTCTAGTACGAGTACTGAGAAAAAGATGAAAATGAAAAGAAAGCCAAGAGCATCTGATAGTACGTGCCCAGCACTTGACAATCTTCGGAGCTAAAGATAGATGCCTGGGGAAAAAGACGGCGACGCACTCCGAAATTGAAACACAAAAGAAATAACGAATTATTGTGATTATTATTAGGAGACACAATTGATTTGGCATGCGGTCTGAATCGGAATCGGAATCGGAGATGGAGCTGAGTTTGAAGACCCTAGCCGATCCAAGAGCTGTAGAAAATTGAATTTCTTAGGTTGGAATAGGTATTGGAATCGGAATTGGAATTGAAGAAACACAGCCCAGCCGAAGATTTCACTTCGCCGCAGACAAATGAAAAAATATCCCAAACAAAACAAAGCAAATGAAATGAAATGAAGAAAACTTTCCAACAAAGAGAAAAATTAATCAAATGATGACGACGTAGCCACGAGTCACAATCTCAACCGAGCTTCAAGTTCATCTCCCAAATCATTTGTCAGAAAGGCGCACTACAAACACACTTAGATCGCAGCAAACTACAAGATACTTCTACAACTTCCGCTACAAGCCGACATTGTTGCAAATCTGCAGTGCGATGGATGAACCGAGGGTAACAATTTGGTTTTACTTTTATCTTTGCCTTTGTCTGATGCCCGGTGCTGCACATTGGATCTCGGACCCTGCAAATCGCAGTTGTTGGGTGAAATTTGTTTGCGGCTTGTAAATGAGTTTCAATTGTGTTTGAAGCCATGCAAAAGAAATTAAATGAACTTAAATACAATTTTAAGCTTTTAAGCTTAGAAACTCTAAGAAATGGTTTACATTCAAGCAAAGTATTAAGTAAGATAAAGCATATCGAAAAGCAATATTAAAGTAAGCAATTAATCCAGTCATTTTTAACATTTTGAACCTTGATTATCTCCTCAGAAATCATTAGGCGTCAAGTTTTGTTTCAAAAACACATTTTTGTTGTCTAAGAGCGTCTTGTATTGACTAACATAATTTACAAGCTGCAGGGAGCTCTGTGAGTAAGCAGTTATAGGTAATAAACCTTGAATCAAGAGTAAAGACCGCATGAATGGAATCTTCAGGTGCGGCTCCTGCTGATCTTCGCCGAATGCATCACTGACGTAGCTCAAGCCAATGAATTCATTTCACCCATTCGCATTTTGCCCAGCAATAATCGATTCATTTGCTTTGGAAAACTACCAATCCACGACCAATGTGGAGTTAATCCCAGCGACCACCAGGAGGGCTTCGCCATTGGAGAGGAAGGCCCGAATGGGGAACAGCTTCTTCTACTTCTACTTTTGCTCTGCTTTCTGTTCTTTTACGTTTTGTTTATTTACGATCATTGGGAAACGCGGAGAAACCCAGGGTGCCATTAAATCGTTTAAATGGTTTCCTTGGCACTTCATAATTTGCCGATCAGAGCGCCCCAAACTCCAATTGCAATTGCCCTTGAAGAATCTTTGCGTGTGGGCGTTGCCCATCGTCCCCTCGGAGGGTTGGATCTGCCAACTAAAGACAGCGGGGAGCTGAAGCCGGTGGCGGATGATCATGGGATACCAGAGCAATGTATTGGCCCAACGGCCATTGCATCTGTATCTGACCACCAACTTGAATCCGAGCTGCGACTTCAAGTCCAAGCTGGAATAGCAATTAATTGTATATTATTTTCGCGTCGTTTATTTACAGCAAATTAGCAGAGCTGCAATTTTTCTCCAGCAGAAAATTATCGTTATTGCCGCGGCGATGGCCAATATCGCCAATACAAGAGAGAGTACCCAGGGGATATATTATGAGGTATTTTCTTTTCGCATTACATCAAAAGAAAGTAAAACAAAAGACTTTAAAAGAAAAACGTTTGCAAGGAAATGTCTTTTTATCAAGGTTAGGTATAATAATCTTCTTGAACTAGCTGAAGAATCAGTCAAATCATAACTTTAATGGCCGACGGAAAAGCTGTACATAAATAAAAGCTTTACAATAGTATAAGGAGTCTGCTAAATAAACGGAACACAATTTGAGTTGACTTCATTTCGGATTGTTTTCTATACTTATATTGTTAATTAACAGTGGTCAACACTCCGATACAAAATCACTCTCGGCATTTCCATTCGAAAATTTCCCTTCACCTCGGCGGCGCTCCAATGAACATGGAAAACCTTAAGAAAAACGAAATGAAAAGCGGACAGGGCGCCGATGCGGAAATAAAGAGTGTTCAGCGCAAAGAAAAGCGAAGGAAAAGAGCCGGCGGTAAGGGTTTTCATTGTTGTCATTCGATTATCGATGGCTGTCATTTGCACTTTTCATTTTCCTGCTACCTATTTGCGCTTTCGTTTTCAATCAGGTAGCTAGCTGGCAAGTGATCAGAAACCTTATTCGAAATTTCCCCACCACTTTCAATTGGGCCCTGCTTCTGGGCAGTTTCCGTCGTTTTATGTCGAAAGGAAGCCAACGAATATCGCTCGCAGCCAAGTAAAATTTTTGTTTACGCACTCAAGTCGTTTACTTCCTTGTTTACATAATCACTTTGACTCTGAGCCTGAGCCCAATTAGAAGTGTGTAGTCGCCAAAGAAGAACTAAAGCTGCGAATTAGCTTAAGTTTGGCGTGACTTAATTAGGAGCCCAGACCCAATTATATCATCACCCGACCATTATTAACATCAACTCTGGATTCGTGGAGAGGAAAGTGAACTCTTATACTACGAGTATTTTCTTTTGTCCGATCATCTTGTTTAGGGTCTGGAACGGTGCTCGGGGATTGAGTGTGGTCAGTGCATGCCTAACCATTATGACTGCTGTCGGGTTATATAACTCTATAACGAGTTGAGGAAAACACAAAACGAATCATAATTTTGTAAGAACTTCTTCCGGGTTTCGCTTTATCTTCCCTAGTTTTGATAGATTTTTAAGAAGTGTTTTTAATCTGAAACACAGGGCGTATGAGTTCTAGTAACAATCCTTATATACGATATACGAAATAGAAATTAAAAACTTTATTAAACTTTATGTTGAGTTTCTCCACATTAAGCATTATTATTCTGTATGCCCGAACCTATTAAACATATAATTAAATTTATTACCACAATCGAAATATTTATTGCATATTTTCATTAAATTTTTGTTATATCTGTTAAGTTTGGTATGTCTGAAAATTCCATTCGCATGCTCGCATAACTTCACTATTACTTGCAATTAATTTAATTAAGGAAATAGGCAAACAAAAAATATTTTCGCTCTGTGACAAAAATACAACAAAAGCAAAAATATTTGTATTTAATTGCATTAGCGGCAATTAAGTCAACTGGCGAAAAAGCACAAATAAATCTTGTTGGGCAACCTGGTGGTTTCTTAGTGTTTTTTTGGGCCAATTTAAATGCATTTGGAATTATGATAGAAAAACTCCGAATGGAAACTCCAGCAAACAAGTCCGACCAGTTGGGCTCTAGGCTGGGTATTTGTAATAAGACTGCAACTCCGAGTTGGATTGTGGCTGGGAAGTCATCTTGTGTGGCTCGACAACAACGAGACATCAAGTTGAAGTTCGCACGGCACTTGAAAATTCAAACTGAATGAAAAAAACGCTATATTGTGTGGATGATAATAGAAAGAAATCCGAAAAATGGCCAAAGATGAATTCCAAATACACTTTTATTGTCTCAAATATTTAAGTTTAGTGGCTAATTAGGGAAGCGATGTTTAAAAAAAAAAGCAACTTAATTTATAGTAGATACAGTATTAATTTAGGTATTTTAATTTAATCGGAGTTAAATTAAATTTATGATAGATACCAAATTAGATTACAATTGTTGTTGCATATATTAATGGAACCAAAGGATCCAATTTATATATAATAATATAATTTCAAAATTATGTTTGTTATAAACCATTTAAGTGGATTGTGCCATATCTAAATTATTCTCATTTGAATAATGAGAATAGCGCTTGCCCTTTTTATATTGACTGACCACGATAAAGTAAAATAATAGTAGATCATATCTAGGCAGAGTATATGGTAGAAAACAGTCAGCGGCAACGAACAACAGCTGCCTGACAGAAAGTACTTTCTTTCTTAATAAGATGCGCAGTTCGCATATTTGCAGTCACAACATGGGGTGGCAAGGAGGTGGCTGGGGGAATGGGTGCCTGGGGAGCTGAAGAGCCAGTGATGCGTCTACCTTTGCCTACCTGGCGGCTTCTTCTCCTCCTTTGCCAAGTTAATTTGTTGACTGCCTCCAACTTGCTCTAATGCATGCAGGCAAAATACGCGAGCTCTCCGACGTTCCCGCCATCCCCGCCTGCTTTCTTCCGAGGCCCCGAGGTTCCAAGGTTCAGATCCCCAGCAGCTGAGACAACGACACCATTTGCTGGCAAATAGTTTTTGCGCTTATCTCCCAGAGGAACAACAACAGCATCAGCGCAACAACTGCTGCAATGACACAAAAGTGAGTTTTGAGAACTGGCAAAGTGGCACAAAGGTTGACGGGCAAAGTCGAGGCAAGGCAGGTGTTGAAAATATGCCGTCCCCGTTGTCAGTGCATTTCTGTGAGGGTGTATGCAACATCACTAGGAGCAAGATCTACAGCGGCAGCCACAACCGCTGCAAGACAAATGAGGCACACGGGTTACATGGCTGGAACTCTCTTATCGCCGTCTGTGACTCTATATAAGGTTTTGGTACTTTCTTAGCGTTGATGGAGAATAGTTGATAGGCTAGATTAAATAGGCTAAAATTAAATAGTCTCTGTGGTTCATCTAAAATGGAATACTTAATTTTTACTTATAAACGTTTTTTTAATTTGTATTTTATTAAGAGACGAAACGCGGTTAATCACTTGTCGTTTTATATTCCCTAATGTAGAAATCAAAGTGTAACCAGTTAAATCGCCAAATCAATTAGGCAAAACAAAAAATAACGTAAACTGCTGACGAGCTTTACACCCACTCGAAAGCAAACAGACTCATTTGGCCTGTCACTTGGCTCATTTGCATGACAACAAAAACCTTTGCTACTCTGTGGCCAAAAGACCAAAAAATGTATCCATCAAATGCCAAGTAAGCAAAGACCGGGTCACCGAAATTGAATTAGAATTGTTTATAGTAATTTGAGGCAAACAACTTCATAAAGAACTTCTTAAGGGGCGCAAGTGTGTGAAAAAACAGAGGAAGACAAAACAAATTCGAGTTTTGAGTGCTGCTTCTGCTAAGCAATTAAGCCGATCTACGCACTCATCCAACAGGGGATCGGTCAGTCGGGGAGTCAAGGAACTTGGCTAACTTTCAAATTCCAGATTCTGTTTTGGTATTTCCGTTTACATAAATTAGTTGTAAGATGAAATTTCCCATCTTTCATTCTTTCCACTGATTCTCATTGCGTAATCCACACTAACCATAAAATGGTGTCCAGAACCTGGGGATTGTTTCCTCTCTAATTTATAGTTTTGAACATTCATTTCCCTTTGTTCGTCTATGACTGTTTTTCATTATTTTTGTCACGCACTCAAAATCAATAAAAAAGCACATTTGTATAACAAATTATTTTAATTTGTTACTCGTTTCTTTTTATATAATTATTGTATATATCATTGTTCTTCGGCGTCGCTTTGTTCAATGAAGTGGCCTGATGCCTGTAATTTTTCTTGTTTATATTGCTAAGCTTTAAGTTGCGATTGCAAAAAAACATTCAGGGGTTGTTTAGTAAACTGGAAGGCAACTATCAATCAAATCTTGATATTTTTACTAACTGATTCCGATTTTATTTGTATAAAAATATGTTTTTTATAAATGAATTAAAGTAATTTCCATATTCCAATAAAATTAAAATATTTGTCGTATATTTGTTGCGTATTCAAAATTTGTCAGCTTTTACTACAAAAATGTCAGCAGAAAACAAAATAAGTCTCTAATTAACATGTTCTGTAAAATTAATGCCCTGGCCAGAAAAATATCTATATAAAAGAATATCGCTGAACCAACGAAGATCTCACGCATAAAATTAGGGAAAGGAAAGTTTTTAAAATTATTGTAATATAATATATATTTAAATGGAGTTTTTTGCATTTAGATTTGCAATACAATTTTAGTCACAAGTGTGCGTAGTAAAAGAACTTATTTCTAAAATATTTGGTTGCTTGTTTTTAAAATGGGTTTTCTTGATTTCCTAGCAGTAGCTTGCATAATATTATTGAATTTTAGCTGTTTTCTTTACCGAAAGCGAAAATTAAAAGAATCGCCGACCATAGTTTTCTAAATATAATTTTATACATATACATATGGCTATGTTTTTTTGTTGATCAGCTCTTTGTCATGCTAATTATGAATTTGAAAATGCAAATTTCCTGTGGAGGTTCTCAGCTTAAAACGCCGAAAGACAGAAACTGGAATCAACGGTCATAATTTATGAGACGTTTATTGATTTCGTTAAACGAATTTTTCGGGGCGTGTGCTCCACGAGCTTCTCGGCAATTTGTAAAGCTTCGTTTCTGGTTCCATTCCGAAACGTTCCGGGGGATCTCTGGATCAATTGCCAATTACTGAGCGAACAAAATATTTCTCTAATTTGCTGACACGAAGCGGCGGGGCTCGCATGTCACGGCCACTAGGAGTTCCAATCAAAACTCTGGACCAAATATGTAACTCTTCGCCTGGTTGCGAGCTGACGCTCCCAGTGGTTTGATGCCTCTGCTCCGATAACTCCAGTCAGGCGATGTTTGGACTCGGGTTGGGCTAGGCTGAGTTCTGGAACGGCTAGGCACGGGATTCGGCGATGGCTTGGCAGCAAAATATTTTTCTAATTAATAATAATAACAATTGATACCCGAACTGGCTAACGGAACTATCCGAGTGGAATGTGGAGCAAAGGTGTTAAAATTGTATTTATTTGCCAAGTTCTCTAGCTTTGCCCGAATCTCGATTCCTTGTGGCTTTTTTTCAGGCCCAACATCTAAGCGGTTCATCAAAATCGTTGGCCTCGCTTAAATTGCATTTTGCTTTTCAAATTAAAAGTGAGGTTTCTGCGGTTTTCTTGGGCTTGCTTCTATGGGTGGCAGTGACTTTTTTATCTTGAGAGCATCTTTCTTCAAATCATTTTTGTATTGAACTTTTTTAAGTATTAATGGAATTTGAATGATTTAATTAAAATTAGACAACCAAACCAAAAAAATGTATAATGGAATTTATAAATGGAATTTAAAACAAGGGAGAACGGCATAGTCGAGTTCACCGACTATGTGATACCCTTTACTCAGCTAGTAGAAGTGCAAAGGCGGAATTTCAACACTGACAGTTCTTGAACGGTTTGTGGGCGGTAGGGTAGGCGTGGCAAAGATTTTTCTGCAAATCGATAAAAGATTGGAGTCTGCATGCTGATTCTTAACATTCTAGGTTTAATAGTTCCTGAGATCTCGACGGACAAGATCAAAGACATTAGAATAATATTATTATAATGTCTTTGGCCAGATCGACTCGGCTATTGAACCTGGCTATAAATATAGATACTAGATATGGTCGGAAACGATTCCTTCTGCCTGTTACATACTTTTCAACGAATCTAGTATACCCTTTTACTCTACGACTAACGGGTATAAGGGCTTCCAAAAATTGTTTATTCGTAAATTGCGAATCGTCGCTAGTAAAATTTGTATAAGTAAATTCGCAGAAAACGAAACGACTAATTACATATATGTATGTTTCGAAATTCCCATGGATCCGCTTCAACCCCAGAGTCACAGTTGGCGATTTCAGTACATTGATGACTTTCGCTGTCTAAGCCTCAAAAAAAATGCATATAAAATAATTTAGTTTTGCATACCATACCCTGCATACCACACACCCCGTGCGGGGCAGTAGAAAAATTCATTTGTCCATATGCCAGAGATAATTACCATGACTCGCACTCGAACAAAAGCCGCAGCCATAGAGCACACGAATATTATTGCATTTTACAATTCGGCTCGCTACCGACCCTGCTGAACATTTGAACTGAACCCGACTCTCGCCGACTCTTCACATGTGGGTTCACATGGTTGGCCCGTGACCCAAAGCGGTCGCAGGTGTCGACAACTGACGCTGGTGGTGGTTGCTGTGACTCACCGGGTCGAATGGTTTTCATTTTCGCATAATTACAAATGTGGCAAATGCTAAATGGCAAAAATGTAACAGAAGTGAAGCGGGAAACCCTACAGGGGCTTGGGAAGTTTTTGCGCTGCATTTCCGGCTGCTTTTCGGTTTTTGTTTCGGTTATTCATTTTCAACAGTGTCTGATGTCATTGATAGCGACAAGCGGGTAGAATTGTGGTGGGGGCACTCAGGTTAAAGTTTCCACAAAATTGAGATCCCCATTTAATAGTTCTATTGTGTTGATGACTCGTCCAAAAATGGTGCTAAAACAGACATCAAAGCTTTGAAATTGAAAGTGTTTCAACGCTGTCAAATGTGGGTGCCAAAAAAGTTCGAATTTTAAAAAAGCAATTACCCTAAGCAATTTGACATTGAAAATGCTTCAAAAGCCTTTAAGAGATTAGGCAAGAAAATGAATCACCCCGAGTTATCCTATTGCATAAATGACAAGTTAGTTGCTTAAGTCATTCGTATTTGTGGGACAGTGTTTGGCCTAAAGTCAACACAATAATTTAACAGACGGACTCAACAATCGCCGTTTCAGCATAATGTAAATCGAAAAAAAAACAGTTTGCTTGTCTCATTTGGCTGCCCCTTGAGACTCTTCCTACAATACTTGATCTATTTTTAGGCCCACAGCTCACAGAAATCTTCGATCTGCGCCACAAATATTGACAGACGAATTTCGTATTTGTATTTACTTTGCCAAAAAATCACTAAGCGAAAAGAAGCAGCAGTCATCTCATAAGTCAAATACGGAAGATCGTCTTTGGTTCTATTTAAGCATTTATTTCTTTAAATTAGGCACCATATTTGCCGATGATTTCGGCGCTGGGTATGAGCTCAATGATGAACAATCAAAGTGAATGCTGCGCAACAAGTTTATTATCTAGCAGCAAGGCAATGTGATTGGCAAAACAGCAATCAGAAGGAAACTTTAGCCCTCACCTCCGGCACGAAAAATAGTGAGCAATTATGGTTAGATATCTCCCGATTGGCTGATGAGGAGCAATTAGCGGCATTTGTTTATCGAATCTCGATCCAAGTGCAAGCATCAATGGCTAAGTGACAAATTTATGGGCTCCTTAATGGCGTCATTAAGAATTTGCATGCAAAAACGGAGCCTTGGCAAGTGCTGTTATATTATTGGTTCTGTCCACGATATTTATGAACATTACTACAAGGTTGTAAGATATTGGATTTACTCGTAGTGTATTTAAATAGTTTATAATCTTTATTTGCAGTTTATAAATGTTTTCAGATACGTTTTATCATGTGAGAAATGAGTTCAAATAGTGATCAGCTTTAAAATTTCTATTGAATTGCAAATACTAAAAAAGTATAAAAAGTACAAAAGTTCTTGATACGAGTATACAAGTTTTCTGTTTCATTATTATCAACGCCAATTTCCGATCAAAATTACAGTTTAATTTGTAAATACCTTCATGCATGCAAACAACATTTGTAAAGCCAACTTATTTTCGAATGCAAAAACATTTTGGTAAATTCTCATAATATGCATAAAGCGGAAGTTTGGCACTATCGGGCAGACATCAAACAGCGCCACTCCATACTCATCAGCCAAAAAAACTTTCGCACGCCGAAAGCAAAAACATCATATCTTCAGCAACACCCCATCAAAGAGTTACAAAAACAGCGACATAAAAAACACTTTCAAACGCTCGCATCTCGGACACCTACACGTCGGCCATCCCCACTCAGCATCCAAAAAAAAAAACCAACTAATGCCTCATGAAAAGCAAAAGTGTACAAGGGAATGACACATTGTAAAAAAGACCAAGAGATGCGCAAAATTTACCCAAAACTATGTAAATAAATTTACCTATGCGAAATAAAAACTTTTACTTTTATTGTTTCTTGTGGTGTTAGAGATGCTGTCGAAGCCGAAATATTTGCGCATCATGCAATTTGATTTGCAACGTAGATTTGAGTTGTGTTTTCGAGTGCGATATCAATCGAACCTCCACTCAAGCCTGCTACGACAACAGACGTAATAGAGAAAACTCCAAAAGCATTGCTTACACAAAAAATTCCAATTGATAAAAACAACTTGCAGTACGTTGAACTAATCAAGTTCGTTGCCTAAGTCTTTTGATTGACTGTACACATTTCCGTTGAATGCCCCTGGGAGTCTTATCAACTTTTCTGCTGTCTCTCTGTCTGCAGCCACTTTTCTTTCGCTTTTGATACACTTTGCATGTCTGCTCCTGCTGATTGAAATGTTTGCCATTTTTCAGCGACGGCTATGTGGAGTACCTACCAACCATTGGGGCAGACAGTTGCGGCTCTGGAGTGGGCGGCGCTTAGTCAAAGTAAAAGGCTTTTAATCAACATATTTGCGTGTGCTTATGCAATAAAAACCCCAAATGAACCTGGGACTGATATTTGAACATCAAAAACCGTTTAGGCGTTACACAAAATTTGAAAGTAAATTCAAAATATTTCCCTTTTGGCCAAAAAAAAATAATAAGCCTATTGCTTAAATGTTAATATCAAAAAATATGTTCGCTTACTGAGGAAGATAGTACACAACCCAGCAAAAACTTTTTTCGTCCTGAGTTAGCTTTTTACATATAGACTACAAAGGCATTCAAGATCCGTTGAATATAATTAACAGGTTGACAGGACCTGTGAAGTATATATTCTTGATCAAGATCACTAGTCAAGTTATCCTAGTTTGTCTGTCTTTTCGTATGAACGTGTAGATCTCGAAAACTTTAATAGTTAGACATTTTAGATTATCACGCCTTCAATTTTAATATTTGTATACTTATTTTTTTGTTTTATTTTGAAGTTGCTGAAGATGTAATTCAACTTAATTTCGAATGCAAATATATCTAAAGATATTTTAAAAGAATTATGCAATTTTTACATTGCACTCCCACTATCTGAGTAACGGGTATCTAATAGTAGCGCAATAGTATCTAAAAAATCCAACTGACATGTCGTCCATTTGAAGTGTCCAATAGAGTACAATATCAATACAACGGTCTTGCTATTTATTTAGTATCCTGTTGAACTTAGACAATATTATAGTAAATAAAAATATACTCTTTCCAAGAACGACGCAAAACCTTACATTGCACTTACACCTTACCTTATTTTTGACATTCCTATTAAAATGAAAAGCTTGGCTACTTTTACTAAGCTTGGGCTTTTCTCGGATATCGTTAAAATGGAACAATTTAGCCATTTCTAACCAATGACACGCCCCTTCACCTCGACGTTTATACATCTGTGCATAGTCATAAAAGTTAAACGATTGCCGCAGCTATTAAATATTTCAGACACATTTTGTGGGCAAAAATTGTAACAGACTTCAGGCGAACAAAATAAACCGAAACCCAACCCAAATTTAGGCAAAAACCTAAAATGTCTTTTGGAAATGTTAAGCGCGAAATTGGCAAACTTTATGTGCCTGAATTTTGGAGTGCAATTTGTGTTTAATTTGGGGTCACACACATTTCGGGCAAACCCCGGGCAATGTTAAGTTATGTAAAACCGAATTTAACAATGTGCCAAGGGACGGTGCTGAGGGTAATCAATGTGAAGCAGTTTAAGTCTCCAAAGGCATTTTAATTGCCACAGAGCAACTTGCAACACTGCAACCTGCCTCGCGGCCAAGTTAAATGACACATGTGCCTGCCCCAGCCCTCTTTCTCTTTCTCCTACAATATTTTATCTCTCTCACTCTCTGTCTCTGTTTAACTTGGCCTGCTTGTTGTTGCTGCGGCCGATGCTGTTGAAAAGACTTTCACTCTGGCCGAGCGCTATAGATGAAGTGGCATTTGACTTCATTTTTGGTCAAAAATAAAACCGAACCATTAACTAATTAGCTTACATTTTGAACCATTTATTGAGCTCTAGAATTAAGCATAGCTCGTCTAACTAAAAATAAAATGCTCGCTTTGGAATTAGAGAATAAGAAGAGAGCAGGAAATAAATCATTTTAAATAATATTTACAGAAACTAACTTTCAACAATAGATTCATTGTAGAATAACTGCGACATTTTTAAAAGCATTTTACATTTGTTCTCCAGATTTGCCCAAAGTAATATTTGCAAGAAAATGTATAAAGATATTATTTGAACCCCCATTTCTGCACTTTGTTTTAATTACAATTTACTTATAACGAGTAGCGCGCTTAACAATATACACTTAGCATGCCAAAATTTATAATTGAAATGAATTATTTATCATATCAAAGTAATACATATACTAAAATATTAAAAAGCATATTAAGGCCTCCCTTAAATTCTTGATATCCTCACTTTTCTTAATTATTTCTATTAAAATAGCAAGCTGCTAATCACTCACCTTCTGGCCTGCCTGGGAATGGACTGCGTCCAGCACACGGGTGCCTTGTGGAGCTGGTGCATATTTCGGGAGGACTTGTAGGTGAGGTCGCCGCACTCCGTCTGCCACACCTGGAGATTCCCTTCCGCCGGATAGAAGGTGTACAGGCTGTGGGTGGCCGAGGCGATGACCGGCGAGGAGCCACCGCCCTCGACCACATCGACCACGCCGGCTGCCACGAGTGGAGATAGGGTGGCACTAGAAATCGGCTGGACGAGTAGAGCCTGTCCGGCTGCTGGGGCCCCGGCTGCAGTGCCTCCGCCCGGCGACTTGTAGTTGAGCATGCGGGTGGTGGTGGCACCGGCATTGCTGCTGCTTATATTGCCATTTCCATCGTGCTTCAGGATTAAGCTACTGGGATCGTAGCCATGGCGATTGTGCCGCGAAATCGCGTCCACCGAATGTGATCTAATTCCGTTTCGAGGCGGATTCATGTGGAGCCGGCGTCCGCGCCGGTAGTTTGCAGTTCCAGTTCCAGTTCCGGTTCCCAGGGTATTTACCAATCCCGAAGATCCCTGCTGCATCGACGCAGTTAACCGGTGATTGTGGACACTGGAGGCGGCACTGGGAACCAGGGGTTGTCGTTGTTTTTGGTACTGGAGGCGTGGCTGCTGTGGGGGTGCCTGGTGCCTAAGTTTCCCCTGATCCTTGGCAAAAAACTCCCGCCTCTGCAACTGGGGGGCGGCCAAAGTGAGTGCGCCCCTGACATTTCCGGAGTTCACCATCGAAGGGCTGGATGCAGTAGCTCCGGATGTCGTCTTAGTTGCGCCCCCAGTGGCCGCCGAACTAAGCTGCGCCAGCTTACTGGCATTGTTGTTGCTGGCCGTAATGGCTGCATTGCTGTTGTTGCAAGTGCTGGTGTTAGTGGTTCCACTTGTCTGATGCTCCGAATCGGTGGAAACCCGATCCGGATCACTTTCGAAACCTTCGTCCAGGGATCGAGTTGGACTCAGAATGGGCTTCGAGTGCTGCTGCTCCAGTTTCGTAGACATGGCTGCTGGCCACTAAGGGGTATTATTTGTTGTTGCTTCTTTTGTGTTTTTATTATTTTTTCTACAGCTTTAGCCCGGGTATTGGGTATCGTTACACTTGCTGCACATATGCACCTTATTTCTCTCTTTCTCTGCCGCCTGCCATGCACACTTGTTTTTCACATTTAATTTCGCTTCGCGAAAAGTCGCGCCAAAGTTACAGTTGGTTTGGTTTTTGGTTTTGGATCGAATAAAATATCGTTATTGCGTTATGCACGTCTGTCTCGAACGAGAGCTTTTTATCGACTGTGGAGTGCGAGGCAGTAACTGAATTAACTTGGTTCGCTCTGTTATCGCCATGTTAAGTTACATTCGTTAACATTTGCCAACGGAAGAGCAAAAGCTTCGATCGACACTTGTTGCGCTGCACCTGTTACATTTAGAGAGTGCCAGTGAGCGAAACATAGCTCAGCTGTTTGCCAAATGTTATTCGCGAAATTTCCATGGGAGAAAGATCACCACAATTATTAAAATGTAAAATGAAAAAAGCAGGAAGTGCCGCGGTATCTTCCTTTAATGTTTTTTCCTGTTCCCGCTTTTTCTTCAGGAAAATGTTAACAATTTATAATGTGACTGTATATCAGTAGACTATTGTTTTAGTGAATGCAATTGTAAACAAAATGTTTAATTGCCATTACAGATTCATTATTTATTTAGTTTTGCTTAATTGTTTAATATTTTCTTTAATTTCCATTACACAGTTTTTATCTCTTAGATATACAGCTGCGAAAAAAAAAATAGCACCACTTGCCCAGTAAAACTTTGAATAAGTCTCCTACCTACAATTTTGGGTTTAAAAGGATCTGAAATACCTTTTTAGAAAGGTTAAACAATTCACTTTTTAGGAAATAAAAAAAATCACAATTGTTCTATGAATTCTTAACTTATTTAAGGAACTTTATGAAAAATGACAAAAAACGGCGAAAAAAATAATAGCACCACTTCATAAAAAATGCTTTAAACATAAAATATAAACTTAACAGTAACAAATTCATTAATAACAAGTGATTGTATATTAAAACTACGCCGATCCCATTAATTTAGTGTTTGGTAGTGTATCCTTTATTACCAATAACAGCTGCGCAACGCTTTGGCATGGAGTCAACCAGGTCCTGGCACCGTTTTGGGGTTATATTGCTCCAGGACTCCTTAATCACGGTCCATAGGCTTTCGTTATTAGTTGGCTTAAAAGCTGCAACTGCCTTTTTAATATTCGACCAAAGGTTTTCAATGGGATTGAGGTCTGGCGACTGCGCAGGCCACTCCAGAACATGAACTGATCTATTTTGGAACCATTCCTTGGCTTTCCTACTGGTATGCTTGGGGTCATTGTCTTGTTGGAAGACCTATTTTAGCGGCATATCATATTCAGCAAAGGGTAGCATAACCGTTTCCAAAATATCCACATACACATGCTGATCCATTATGGTTTTATCCAATGTATTGGTCCAACTCCATAGTAAGAAAAACATGCCCATACCATTACACTGGATCCGCCGTGTTTAATTGCTTCTACTGTGTCGTTTGGCTTATATTCGGTGTTCCTAGGGCGCCTTACATTCGATCAAGATCCATTGCCACCAAAAAAAACCACCTTGCTCTCATCTAACAATAAAAAGTTCGTCCATCTTTCGCATGGCCAATTTAAATGTTCCTTGACGAACCTAATGCGCTTGGGTATGTGTCTCCCATTTAAAAAAAGGACCTTTCCTTGGACTACAGCCTTTTAAACTATGTTCCCTTAGACATGTGTGAACTGTTTGCACTGTTGCGGATATGTTGAGATCCTTTTTCAGTTCGGTAGGAGCTTTAAATGGATCCTTCTTGCTCTCGGGCACTAGCCTTTTGAAGAGATGGGTGCCCAATGATTGTTTTTTCCCACGTTTTTCGGGATTCTCGTTGTAGGTGATTACATTTCCTATAATTTTGTTTGAGTATTGAAGGATTTGGCCAATATTTCTAAAAGATTTTCCTTCAGAAATGAGTTTTTTGATCAAGTCACGTTTTTCTTTAGTGCAGTGCTTTCCACGTCCCATTTTAATGATTTTTTAAAGGAAATTTTTTAAAAATCATTTTCGAAATAATAGATTAAGTGTCAAGTTTAATAACCACATGCTTTTTACCAAAGCAATCCTTCGATAATTATTGATTATTTGAAAAAATCGATAGTGGTGCTATTTTTTTTTTCGCCTCATTTTAGACCTTGCCGCCCAAAAAAAATTATAAAAAATTAAGGTATAAACAATTCAAATTTTTTTTTTCATTTTTGGATGGGAAAAATATCTAGCATTATGCGAAAAATCAGTATTTGGTTCTATCGGTACCTCAACCTTAATTTATTTGATCAATAACAAAAAAAGGTATGGTGGTGCTATTATTTTTTTCGCAACTGTAACTCTATAAATTAACATAGAGCTAAACATTTAAAGATACCATGCCATCTGCTTTGGAAGCGACTGTGGTTTCGTTTCTTTCAACTCTCTCATGCCGTGGGATTTATCAATGAAAATACCAACTTTAAAGCAAAAGCAACAACAACAACCGGCACAAAACCCGCAACCGTAAGCCGAGAAAGGGAGCGAAAAAAACAAAGAGAGGGCTTGAAAAGCTCGCTAAGCTGAGAGCAAAAGAGCAAGGAGCTTTCGACACCTGCTGCACCTGCACAACAACTGCAAAGAAATAGGGCGATAGGGAGTATTTTGTTTATTTTGCAGTTTTGATTCAAGTGAATAGCCGTGTCTTATCGTTACTCTTACATATGTACATATATATGTGTGTGTGTTCCCCCGGGCCCGTATTCCATGTCGCCGGGCCTGGCCATAGGAGTACATTTTTATTATCCCTATGATAATATGTAGTAAAAATACCATTCATAGGCAACAGACTTAGTTGTTTCGTAATATTGTTTCTTTTACATTTTCGCTAACGCTCAACGATCGTAATTTTTGTTTCTGTTCTCAGCCGTCATTGCATTGATTTTCGCTTTTCACTTTATGCTCCCATTTAAGAAATTATTCACTCTCGGCAGCGATTTGATTTCGATCCGAGCTTTATGATAGTTTCGCTAGATGTTGGCGTTGCATGTAGCTGCTGTTATTGTGGCTGGTGTGCCTCTTGTTGCTGCTGTTAAAGTTATAACTGCAATTTAATTATATGAATTTTATAGTTTGAACACCATAAAAATGTCGGTCTTAATTGCGTTTCGGCAGTAACTGCAATTCCGCCACAGACGCCTTGTGCCTTGTTATCGGTTTACGTGACGGTATTTTGATTTTTATTATAAGAGATCCCCGTCTCCGACTGCCACTCGGAGGTGACCCAAAGGTTTGGGCCGCTCCGGTTGTTGGTCCACCATTACCGTTATGGTTAAGCAACGAGCTCCGATTCCCAAACACTCCATAATGCTCAGCCTGCGTTCATATAACCCGGTGGGTGGAGCGGCCAAAGTTGGCGCTGGTGTTTGCGGTTGGCTTGTGGCGGGTTCATATGGGTTCAAGACTCAGGCGCAGCCATAAACACGCTGTAAAGTCAACAACTACTTGGACTCGGGGGCAATCAATCAATCAAAGTGCAGTTAAAGTGTTCTCGGACGTAAAACAACAACGAAGGCTAAAGCCATAAGCATCCAAAATAGTGTAACTATATAGGTTTTACACGGGAGTTGCCTTAGATTAAATATGGCCACGAAGTAGTTGACTACTTGTACTTATGTACTTGACCTCTTGAACTTGAAATCATTGGAGGACAAAATGTTAAATCTCACATCTAAGATATAGTATTAATAGAAACATAATGATAGAAAGTGTCTCTTAATGTTGAATTAATTTTATCTATAATAAACCATTTGAGTAATCCTACAATATAAAATATTAATTTTTTTGAAATTTGTAGGACCAGTTATCTTGAAACTCCTCTCACTCAGGACGAAGCCCACCCATCATAGCCCACATATCGATCAAGTGCCCATTCAATTGACTCATCTATCATCTGCTCACATGTGTACTCACGTAGCATAACGTCGACCATCCAACATCCAATGGATGGATTCCACCCAAACATCAATTGGCGGCAATAAACAACCGTAAAATGTTTACAACCAGCCCGAGAAAAACCCACAAAATGCTGTCTTCCCATTCCAGACAATTTCATCTGATGGGCGGCAACGAACTCGCCACAAGAAGAGTTAGTGCTAGTGTATGGGGATGGGCCAGGGAAGGGAAGGGGATGAGTTGGGGTGCAGTGAGGGGGTGGTAGTCTCAGCACCAGTTTAATTACAACCTTACCAGTTATGACAGACGTCGGACCGCCGTCCTCCCGATCTTCCCAGAAGCAACGGCCACAACGACAACAGCAGCATATGTCACATAATTTCCACAATTAAAACTTATATTGAAGCCGTGCGGCAGTCAGCTGATGCAGTTGTTGGTCGACCGGGGACGGGGGGCGTGGCAGGGGGCCAGGGCAGGTGCAACAGGCCCCGTAGCCACACGCATGCGTAAAACGGTTGTTGCTGTTGCTGCTTAACAGCACAACGGCAACAACATGCATGAGTTTTGTATTGAAATCCACCGAGAAATGGTAAAAAAGACTGCGAAATACTCCCGTTTCGTTCAACATTGCTGTACTTTTCGTTCATTGTATTAGTATTCAGTATTACTTTCGTATTTCAAAGAACGCATTTTTTAAAAACATTTGTTAAGGTTGCAGTGCTACTACTTTATAATGCTAGGATGACCAAATTTTTTTAAAATGTTTAAATTTAATATTTACTCGTATGCGTGTAATTATTTTTGTACAGGGTATCTGGAAACAAAAAGTACTCTATTATCCTGTTTTATTTCTTTATTAAAATTACATTTACCTCGTCGAAATGATCTCTCAAAATTATATTCATTTATACATTTTTAAATTCGTTGAAGCACACATTGGTGTGCTGCTATTTAACATGCAGGGTATCTATAGAATACATCTGAGGATTGGACCGTGAACTTATTATCTTTTAAATAGATCTGCTTTTCCAGTGCACCTTTACTTTGGCTTCAGCACAGGCGACGTGGAGTGCAGGGACGTGCAGGCCAGACCAGCCGGTTCAGCGACAACGATACCAGCTACACAACTGGAGAGGATCAGAGGATGAAGCCGAGGAGGTGAAGGCTGAGGACAAGGCTGGCCACAACAAGGCGTGAATGCCGCTAGAGGAGCTCACTGGGAAGCAGAGGGAGGAGCAAGGGGTGAGTTGAGGACCCGGCTGAAACGCAACTTGGAGGCTGACTACATAATTACCGTTTTGGCCATGGCCGCTTGCCATTGTAATTGATGTTATATTAGAACATCATTTACGCAATTGCCGCAGTTTGATGTTGTTGCTAGTAGTAGCTCATGTTGTCTCTTAGTTTTGCCATGGAGATACTGCACCTCCTATTTCTGCAGTCCGGGTTAGCGGATTTCATTTCCAATGTTTTAGAAGCTGTGTAAAAACCAAAAACCACTAAGTAGCTTGCAGATTCCAAATGGAAGCAGAAATGGAAGCAGCTTTTGCCTATCTCCTAGTATTATTTATTAGTATTTATTTATTTCACCTTATGTTCATCGCAAGTATCGTCCTTGTAAAAATGATTTGTAATTCTTAGTTATAAGTGTTTTCATTTTATTTTATTTTATGAACTATTTTCTTGTGTCTTTTTCCCCAAGACCACCTTTTTGAATCACTTATTATAATTTCGACATATACACAATCTTGAAATGGCATAATTCTAAACTTCTTATACAATTATAACTTTATATACCAACTATTAAAACGTAAAAAAATGTTCTTTCCTTTAACAATATATTTTTTAAAAATAACACATTCGTTTTCCAACATTAAAGTAAATCCCCTCATCGTTGAAGAAGTTCCGAAAACCAGAGAATCAACCTGAGTGACAAGTTGATATTGAGTTGGCATTGGGATTCAATCCTGGATTACCTTGCCTTTGGCCATGGAGCAGTAATGAGCGACCAACCGCGGCTGTCAAAAGTGGATGGCCTTTATCAAAATATAACGAAATATAAACCCTTGAGTAGGAACTCTCTGTAAAAAATTCAAAGAACTTTAGAAAAATCCAATTAACTGTGTGCTTGAGTGAAAGTAAATTAAAACTCCAAATACTCGTAACATCCTATTTACCCACTTGACATTACACTGTGCACGCAAAGAATTTCCCAATCAAAGTCTGGACTAATCCACCTAAATGCCGTCCAACCTGTCTGTCTCCCAACCAGCTCTCAAATGTGTTTTGCCCGAAAAAGGTTCAGCTAACGCAATGCCGCCGCCCATAAAACCAAAAAAAGGAGCCTGAAACCAAAAAGCAAACGCAGAATGCAGAATGGAGAACGCAGCGCCATCGGGCCATGATTGCCAAACCAAATAGCCCGAAAAATACAGAGACACAAAAAAAGAACCAAAAGGAAAAACGGCACGAAACGAGGCAACATTTTTTACGCTTAAATGGCAGATTGTTAAAATAACAGAGGCGGCAACGGCACGCAAAATTGAACAACGGCATCGCCATTGCTCCCAGAACGAAGTGCGGCAAACAGAGAGGGGTTTTCCCAGCCAGAGGAGATGGAGGAGAAGACGGAGGAGGGTCCATCCCACCGAGAAGCGGACGCAAGACCAGACCATCCAACAGGTGCAAGCCAAGATTAACGCAAAATTAAAGCGGAAAAGTATGACGCGCGCCGAGGAAGCAAGGAGCAGTTGAAAAGGAGGTATTAGAACATTTTTGTTAACCCGAAGCGGACACAGGGGTGCAGAGGTGCCTCATCGTGCTATAGAAAACATATTTAATTTAACTTATACTTTATAGTATAGTATATTATTAGTATATTTTTTTAACTACAGATCGAAATTTTAAAATCTTTGTTTTTTCGATGACAAGTGGTCTGAATGATTGCAAAAGTTCCCGCTAATCCCAGCATTGCAGTCAGGAAATCTTGCCATGTGGAGCCCAAGGGTTAAAGGCGGACTGCGGTTCCCCCAAATGGCTAACCGAATGCAATTGCTACCGTCTCCAATCCCCTCGCCGCGGCAATGGAAGCGCCATGCCAGCAAATCAGACGCGGGCCACATGCGGCAACTGGGAAGTTGCAACCAGCAGGCAGCAGCCAGAACATTGCATCGTGCAACTGCTGCAAGTCGCGCTTCGCTTTTGACTATATCATTAGAAGCATCATTAGAATCACTTGGCAGCGACTTGGCTGCGGGCAACGCCTCGAGTGGATTTTTGCTGCTGCATAATAATTGTTGAGCTCACCTCATCGCGCGATCGCAGTGGCAGTGGCAGGCTGAATGCTGGCAGTTGCAGGTTGCCAGTGTTGCCGGTTGCCGGTTGCCAGTTGCCGGTTGCAGATTTTCATTTTTCGGTATGGGGCCTGTCGATTTTCAGTTGCTGTTTGCCTTTTACACTAGTTCCCTTCGCTGGGCATTACACTTTTGATTAGCGCTTTCCAAGAAAGCCGGGAAATTAGCGGCAAGCAAGAGTGAGAACCCCATAGTTTCTAGCTCTAAGGTTTAAATAAACGATAGAATTTGCTTTGAAATTATGATTGCTTCACTTACAGGGTATTGGCAGGGTATATCAACATAGACGAGTGCCAAAGTAAGGGCCCCATGCTGAGAACATGGTATCATATTATATTTACCCAGCAGCATTGAATATCAATCATATAATAAAAAGTAGAAAAATACAATATCAACAAAAAACTGAATACAACATTAATATTTCTTGTATAGATACATTTAAAGATTAGATTTGTAAGCATAATTAATACTGAGGCAATTAAATAGCTTCTCATATAACTGATAAGATAGTTAAGGCCTGATATGCCTGGGTATTTTCAAGTCGGAAAACTCGCATATGGCGTGTAAACAATGTTTCTTTTTAGTTACTTCCATTGTTTGGCCCTGGCTTCCGGGGCCATTCGCAGTATCATTTTAACACGTTCGAAATAAGTCTAAGACTTGCATTTATTGCTTATTATGCTGCGCTTTTCTTTTCTAATCTACATCGGCGTCTGCTCAGTTTTAAACATATTTTTCCTTTCTTTGGCATCAGCTTTAAACTGCACTGTGGGAACAGACGGTTCTCAAAGCCACACATGCCACAAATTGCGGCGCGTAGCTGCCATTTAGTTGAATGATCTAGGGCAATTGTCAACTGCTATAAACGACATCTTTAACCGAACTTTAATACGACAAACTTTAAACTAAACATGGATACATCGCAGCAACAATAGAACAAATAAATTACGTTTCTGGCTGCATCAACAAATTAATTTAAAATTAATTTACTATATAACCTCTTGTTACGCAGCTAAAAACACAACGTTTTTAACAATAAATAACTTTCATTTTGGTTGATGCCCATGTCAAAGAAGCTAACTATGACTACACATGTGTAAACTGAAACTGCAAATATCATATTGCATTCAGGAAGGTATGTATATTTATATAAAACAATATTATATTCTCCTAACAACCTGTCTATCTCAATCAAATGTGTCTTGTTTTGGAAAACATACCAAAATCTTAACTTACTGACCGCTTTCATTTTCATGAGTCAATAAATTGATTAAAAAGCAACTGGTGGTTTTATCAGGTTTCAGCCAACAGCGTGCCTTGACATTAAACCCCATCAGTCTAGGGGCTTGAACTTCATTAATTGGCGGGGATGCGGTGGGTCTGGGAGCCACATTCAAGAGCGACTTCCGAGCGCCAAGACTTGGGAGCAATGACTTTCCGCACAGCTGCAGATTTTCCTTCTGCGGCTTTGCTTATCGAGCGCCCAACCGCCAACGCATTTGACAACATTTGTTTCCTCATTACTCGTATACTTGGTAGAGATTTCACCAGCCGGAGCTGAATGTTAATTGCGCGATGCTGCGAGGAGGCATCTTGGCGGCATCTCTCGTCGTGCCAAAAGAAAGTGAAATGGAGATGGAAATGGGAAGCGTGGAAAGTCGACAAGCGGTGAAGATGTCTGCCAAGCCACCACAGGGTTCACAATCGGTCAGCTGGTGCTGATTTCGGTTGTCGGATTTCCCGCTCTTCATCCATTTAGCCATTTAGCCACTCAGCCTATCTGCAGTCTGCAGGAGTTGCCTTGGGGTCAACCGAATAATTTGGGCGGTCAACGAGTGTGGAAGAGTTGGACACGATCGTTATGTGACGGTAATGCTGATGAGCAGGAAGAGGGGACACCAGTTTGCGGAAATCGACGATGACAAATGTCCACAAATGCTTCCTCAGTCGGAGTGCACTTAAAATATGCAACTGGAAAATAATAAGTTATAATAAGAGAGAAATTTCAGTACTAACAGTTTTTTTCTGAGTTTTTTAGTTGGAGTGGGCGTTTCAAAAAGGTTTTTGGAAAATGGAGAAAAATTTACAAGACAAACAAAAATGTAAAAATATATCTCAACATTTTTCAAGAGATCTATAGAGATCTATATTTGTTGTAATGTCTTTTAATCCTTTTGAACGGTTCATTAAAAAAATATTTATAAGCGGAAGGTGAAAAATCTTGCTAGTGTGCTTCTTCGAGTCTGCTTTTGAATTTAGTGCTAATGCGTACAAGAAAGAGGCGTAACCACCGAAATAATAATAAAGTGCTAATAATTTGTGTGCAAACTTATGTTTGGAGTCGGGCCCCGAATAATCGATTCCTGGGCATAGCTGAGTTTGGGTCCGCTAGGTAATCGCTGAAAGCCCAGCTGCAAATGAACAAGTAAGGCACGTTGCCTTGGGTGTATAAAAGCGGGTAGGTTTCTTTTCAATCACAATAATACAAAGTCTTTAAAATGCAAAAGGAAATGATTGTATTTCAAAAATGTAGGATTTTTGAAAAAAAAAAGCGTGGTTCTTAAAACCACTACTATTTTGGCTCAGGGGGTTGCAATTTCATTTATTTTTCCTACGCAATGCTAATTGCTTGGCATATTCGCTCGAATTTGTTGTTCATCTTTTATGGTTTTTTTCTCACTTTTTGCGGCCTGAAGCTTTACATTGGTTTGGGCATCTGACAGATACACGCGCGTAATTAAGATTGGAAACATAAACAATAAGACAAGTCTACGGCCAAATTGCCTCCCACCCTCCATTGGTTTGTGGGACGAAGGTTGGCCAAAATAAATCAGCTAACAAGACCGACCGAACAGCAATTAAACCAAAATCAAATTTTTTCTTTATAATTTGGTAAATATTTGTGGGCTGCTTGAATTGGCTGAGGGGGATATGTTAGCCTAGCTGCCTATAATAATTACGCATAAATATTTGATGCGATTTTTTTTGGTATCAATTTTGTGTCAAGGATAAGCGGAACCACTGTCATATATTGGGGTTTTTGGTCGATGCGCTTTGATTGATTGATTGATCCGTCTTCGGGGGCCAAAACAAAACGATACGCGAAAGAAAAATGATGCCTTAATGGGCGTTTAATTTGCTTTTTGATTCGTGTGCAACTTTTTAATGCGATGATTTCTTATCCGAAATAAAATGAAGTTTATTTAAAAACAAGGGTGAACGATACCGCCGGTTTTCTTGACTATAATATTCATGTCATCGTTAAAATATTTAACATTGTCAATAATAAAAACATGATTTGAGTGGTTTGTAGCGTTAGAAAGAGCCGGACCAAAACCAAGTGTCAACGTTCAAAAACCAACTTGCACAGCTTGTGAGTCAATTGTCATATGTATGAATATACTTACCTAGTTTTCGACAAACAGACAAACATGGACATGTCAATTGGCCTTTGGAGCTGATCAAGATCATATGTATGCACATATGTATATTCTATCTTTAGGATCTACCTTCTAGGATCAAAAAAGCTTTCTTTGCATGTTGTAAGCAAAATTCGCTTGCAGTTTAGGACGCATTGGAAATTGTGGCAAGCCAGTCATGGAAGCAATTACCACGTGGAACCTTTTGCTCACCACTTTCGTTCCCTTCCCTGCACCAGTATTTGCTGGCGGAATTGCAGAGTAATTTGCAAACGCACCAATATCCAAGCCCAAGTCGCTGGTCAGCAATGACGACCTTAATTAGCGGGAAGAAGACGGCCGAAGAGGAATCAAAGCCAAGAACAACAGCAAATAATAGGCAAACACACATGCTTGTTTGAGGGGGAGAGAGCTGGAGTGCGGTGGGGTGCGGTGGGGTAAGTGAAGCGTTCATCGAGTAGAAGGGCGCACCGCGAATTCTAGGAAACCAATTAAGGCGCCACTCGAAGTCACGTTGGTTTCAAGCCAATGGAAATCGAACGAATTCCAAATCAAGCTAAAAAAAAACAGACGAACATGTCTCAATATATAAATCTTAACCATTCCAAAACTCAATTAAAAAAAATTTTAAGATGGAACGATTGAGGTTTACTATTGTAATATTTTTGGCTTCATTTATTATGGACTTGATCAAAAAAATACATTCTTTTTAGCTTTAGTTTTTATAAGGCAAAAAATATACGTATTTACTCTTAAATATTCCATTAAAAATATTTTTAAAAACCGTATGTATGAACGCATATGGCACTTAATTAAATGTTCAGAATTTAACAAATTTCATTTATGGTAGTTACAGAACCTGTTTTACATTTCACATGGGGTTCTTATGTCAGTTACTTGTTTTAATATGCTTGAATGAGTAACCCTAATTCGGCTTTGGCGACTTTAGATCTATGATATCATATTTAGAGACTCCAATAATTGGTGGGCCACCAGATTGTCCCTTGCTATAGGAACCTCCACCGTGAAGTCTATCGCCATCTTTTCCACTTTCACTTTTTTGCTGAGGGAAGTGCAAGTTTATTCCTGCATTGACAACGTCAAAAATACCCCCCATGAGTTTGTCAAGGTTTATTTGAGGTGCGTTGGAAAACGTTGGGTAAGCTGTAGTCCACTGGGTGGCCAAAAGGACACAAATTAAGTACTTCTGCAAATAAAGATTAATATAAATAAAATAAATTCAAAATACTTCTTACCAGCAACTCCATTGCAAGTTGATTTCAAAATGAATTTATTATCACTTTTAAGTCGCATTTATAGATTCTTTAAAGAAACACGTATGTGTACTTTGTACTATCAACAACAATTTGAATGACAACAACAAGATTATAAGAGGGCGTTTGTCAAATGAAATATCAAAAAATTAAATATTATAAAGTAACCGACGTAGTTGTCGAATCTTTGAAACTTATTAAAGAAAGTCATACATGGTCCTCCTAAGTCCCAAACAATCCCCCAAGCCCAAATTCATACGCCACTGTATTTAATGCTATCAGTAATTACTTGCTGGCGACAACAAAGAATGTCACAGATGTCACCCCAAGGGTTGATAACTGTGATTAAAGGCCATTGCATGGTAAAGGCCTTCGATCAGCAAATGGTTGTTGGCCCATTTCTTCAGTATGTGTGGTAATGAGGAAACTCCTATTTTTATTTGTCTAGGTATTATATATAGCATCTCCTTAATACCAAAAATATATTTATTTTAAAATTAGCTGGACTTCCAAAACATGTGTGTCTTGTTCAATTTCAAACCTAATAAAGTTTTTCTTACTGCTTTTCGTCTGTTTATGTAGGGTAGCTAACCACTGTGGCAAGGAGCTTGATGGACCCCTCTCATCAATTGAGATATTATGAAATCTACTGCACGCCCCGCTTTCCCCAG
Source organism: Drosophila yakuba (assembly GCF_016746365.2). Lineage (NCBI taxonomy): Eukaryota > Metazoa > Arthropoda > Insecta > Diptera > Drosophilidae > Drosophila > Drosophila yakuba. The sequence goes on from NC_052530.2 coordinate 8,255,336, forward strand.
CGAGTGCGTGCGGTCCGCGTTCGCTAAGAAAAACGCATTCATGTATGCACATGTGTATGTATGTATGTATGTACAAACATCCTTCTGGCCCTCGGACCCGAGCTGCGAAGGGAACTGATCTGAGCAGAGCTGAACTGGCGTTGCATAGCATTTGCCTTGTTAATGATGTGCCGTGTGCGCTTTTAAATAAAGTGCCGCCCATTATAATGAGCCGAGCGCACCACGTCCCAGTCCACAACTTTGCCTTCTTTGCCGCCTGCCGTTACACAGAAATAAAAATTGCTTTGGTATGTGAATTTTACATTTTATATAAAACTTGTTAAAATGCTATAATTCAACTTTTCAAGTATACCCTTTATCTTTAAGTTTGACCTAGACGCGAACAGTAGTATATAATACATAAATTAATACATACATTTTTATATGTAAATCATGTCGTAAGAAGATAAAGTGACAAATCGAATTAGGATGCTTCATTCAAATTTAAAGAAAATGTGTTTATCGCAGTGTAGTTCTTACCAACCCCATTCAGCCATCGTCGTCGACATCCCAATCTTAACGTCATAAAGGAGCGGCACGCAGCGTCGAAACCCCTTTCCTATTCATTTCTGGCCTACGCATTGGGCCCGATTCTGTTTGTTGGCCCTGTTCGGGTTCTAATGAGCGGCCCATAAAACGCGCCAAAGTCTGCACATAAAAAAGTTCGTCGCAGACCAATGCCAAGGCCCATATGAAAGGCATAATTAAGGCTGCGAAACTCGCTCGACTGCAGACAGCTATTAACGAAAGTAAAAAATGCATTTAAATATCGAAATTACCAACAAACACAACAAGCCCTATCCTTTGCCTTCCTGAAAACAATAAGCTATTGAAGATTTATTCGAGCTCAATTTAGGTAACTACAGTTTTTAAAACTTGTACATTTATGTATAATAGCAAATCGAACGAATGACATCTGAGATTTACTCTGGAAAATGTTGTTGACCATGTTTTTGAAAGCTGTCGAAATAATTATGTGCAAAACTTAATTACCAATCTAAGAGGGCTGAAATTATAATAATTTATTTTAGTAGCGGACAATGTGCCTATCAAGCGTGAGCTCAGTGTAAACAAAAGTACTTATTTTTTGTACATATACCCTAAATATTTTAAAAAGGATTCAACATGGGAATTCAATATTCGGGTAGGTGGGTCCGACTTGTGATATTACATATTGTACATATATTACCAACGACACAAAGCTGGCGGCTGTGACACATCACTATTTGAAATTTCCCACTTGAAATGAGGCGGCAAAGAAATATTATCGTTGTCAGCTGCTGTCGCAAGTCGCATCTTCAATAAAAAGCAAGCACTTACGGTGGTTTCCAATCCAAAAAGGAGGAAAATTAAATATTTTCCCTGTGAAAATGTGCAAATAGAAAGTTGCCTCTCTCGCCCGCCCAGTGCAACAAAACAATTAAGGCAAGGTGAGAGGACAGTGGAGTGGATGGGTGGGAATCTGAGGCAAAACTGCAAGCTCAGCGAAAAGAAAGCAAGTGGCGCAACCTTAATGACAGTGGGCAGAGCACAGTTTGGCCGACACTGGACCCCCACCACCCATCTCGGGATCTTCGGGTTGCAGCCCCTTTTCTTGTGTGGTCGACAATTGTCATAACATAAACATTTGCACTCGGCCACAAATACACACAATCGCCAATCGCCTAATTATGGCCCTGCGCGGCTCTTCTTCTTGCAGCTCTTTGGGCCCATTCAATTGATTCAAATGCCCGACAATCTTTTCAATTATTTCTTATCACCTGCGGCAGGCACCAAGGCAAATGCACCTACACTGCCAGAAATGTTGTAGAGAATATTGGTCTATATTCTTAAAATAAATCGATCCCCATTAAATGCATTTTATTATAAATTCGAATGGAAAGTACCTTCAATAATGTGTTTTGATTTTTTAGGTTAGTAGGAATTTAGGTAATATTTTTTATATTTTTAGCTAAGAGAGCTTCTTTCGAGTGCAATTTCATGGCTAGCTGACTACATTGTTGCAAGTTTTCGACCAAGTTACTAATGGCATTCGATGATTCTGTTGGTTTAGTCTTCATTCGTCCTCTAGCCAGAGATGCTTAGCATATTCTCCTATTGGAGGATGGAACGAGTATCTGAACGATCCCGGCCAACGACATTCGACTAATATAAATTTTTAAGCAAACTTTCTGACTATCGCCACAACTTCTCCTGGCTTTTTGAATTATTCGGTCGCTTGCTGCCTGTTTTTTAGCAGCGGTCATGTTTTTGTATTGCAGCAAATTTTTGCGTTTAGCAATCGATACGAACGCGGTTTCGATTTCGGCGGATGACAGCAGTTTGATTAATTACCATGGCCAATGCAAAGGAAAATCGCTGTACGAGTTTGGTTTGGCGGTGCTTTGGCAAATTGTCCACAAGTTCCGGTGAAAAGGAAAAAACTATTTACCAATGTCTGGCGGGAAAGGGGATAAAAAAGGCTCGACTAATTTGCTGTCCGGTAAAACCCAAAGCTTTAAATTGGGAAAGTTGACCGGTTGTGGAGCCATAATTTTACCATTTTTCAGGAATTTAATGCTTTTAGGAAAGCCTAACCTTTCGTGCACGTCGCTTAAATAAATGCTAAGGAAATTACATGATTGGTTTTCTCCTTAGCATCTTTTTAGAGTACTGATTGGAATATAATTATAGTTCTATGGTGTCTTCATTGTTCGCGAGGAGAGTTTAGACTGTTATTTATGTTACAAATGTCACCAAAGAAATATATCGAATTAGATTCACAATAGTTTTAGTGTACGCTTAACAATTTGTATTGTCACGATATTCATCATTTAATTCACACATTCATCATTGAACTCCAAGTTCTGCCAGTTTGGAATCCAAATCCAAGTCTTCCAAAAGGGAAACCACTCATGCAACCTGAGTTTACACCTGCACCAATCTGATGTCTTCATAACCGTAACCGTCTTACATCGATTCGATCGAACCGCCAAGCCACTTGCACTTTCAGCATCGTCATTCTACTCGCGGACAACTTTCATCTTTCATCCCGTATCTTTTGCTGCCTGCACTTTCGTTCAATCGGTCAACGCAACTTGGCTGGCGGTGTATGTGAATCTGTGTTTTTGTGCCCCTGCATCAGTACCAGTGCACTAACAAAACAAAATTAATTCAATTTGTGTATTAGTTGATGAATAAAAAGTAAAAGAAATATCTCTTGAGTAAATTCAATATCAATTGCGTATATATACATTTTTTGTTTGGAAATTAGGCAATGTCACATCCATGATTAAATCAATTAAAAGCCAATTCATCGCATAGTTCGCTGTATTTCTCCCAGTGCAAATTTGTTGCGTTGCATTGCCTGGGGGCACCTTATGATGCCCGTCGATGGTAATTTGCATATTTTCCGCATGCGCAGACGACTTGAGTCGTCCAGTTTATTAAACAAAAATATTGACATGAAAATCGGCTTTCGATTTCCACGGGACAAATTGTGCGGCACCACTGTTGCACCACACTGAAACGCTCCGCGCCACCGAAACGAGATTAAATGGAAAGTGAAGTTGCACATATGTGTGTACGTCGCCAATCAAGCCGATGAAGCTCTAAGCCAGAGCCTCCGATTCACAGTCTTAGCCAACTCTTTGGCACTCCGTCTGTGACTGTCGTCTGTGTAATTAGGACAAAATGTCTAATGTTGACCAATGCCGAAAAAGTAAATACAACTCGGTCCAGTTCGGTTTCGTTTTACGCACCTTAATGATCATTTAGCGGCCGGTGTTTGTTGGCCAGTTAGTCGTAGCGGCTTTAAGCCGATCAATCTGGCTGAAACTTTTACTTCGACTGGGAAAGTTCTTCCATTGCTTTGACCAAAGATGTCGCTATGTGGAACGTAAACAAAGATGGGTTGAGGGTTTTAGACTTCTCATTTTCTTTGGGAAATGCAATTTCATCGAAAGCGAAACTGAAAGTTTCCGCTTCTTGGGGATTTATCGATTTCTCAAATAGAAGAAGAGTGCCGCGGAATTCGTTTTTCAAGCATTAGGTTGTTTCTTTCCGCAGTTTTAATCAACATATTATACTAAACTGTTCCTCATTACTGCACCTTTTACCAACTTATTATTGATTTTCAAAGTGTGCACAGCAAATCGTTTTAAGAAAAGGATTGCGGACAAAATGCCGTTAAGTCTTGGTGGCTCCATTAGCAACCGAGCAACCTGGCAACCGAAACACTCGCCCATTTCCCACTGCGCTGAGCAAAACTAAATTAAAGCAACAATTATTTATTTAATCATATTTTCTTGAGATTGAGCAATCAGCTGGAAGAGATGCGCCGCTCGGAATTCCCGGCTACCTGACACTGCAACACTGCAACATCAGAAGCATCTCCTGCAATTATTTGTGCATTAGAGGAAGTCAGCTACCTCTAGATGGCGACTAATGTCAGTTTAAGTGTGGCAATGAATAGAAAACTTACCAAGGTAGTGCGCCGGGGAAATTCGAGTTGGTGGGAAAACACTAGCCAGTTTGCATCCAGTTGCACTCTGCGAACGGCGACTAGCAACTTGGTTGCTGGGCATAAAAGAATATCGGCATCAAGCATGTGCGCCAAGTCCTTAAAAGCTTTAGGAACTGTAATGTCATGTGTGTCCAATTGATAGCCCCAAAAATGGCAATATAGGAAAAATTGAGAACTCTTTTTGGCAATTCATAATCAACTCACATTGATTACGGGTGGATAATAGACTAGGATTAGTCTGAATTACTGAATGTTCCTAATTGAATTGCAGAACTCGTCCTATCTAGTTTAATTAAAAATATATTATCCCACCCACCAAAGAATGAAAAAAACCAACTCTTAAAACGAACTGTGTGAAATAAATTCGATCAATATTAATAAAACCTTTAAGTACATTTGATATTTTAAAAAAATAAGTTAAGTTTTGCGATAACGCTGTGAGTACATTAAAGAAAATAAATGGTGGAGGAACAAAAGTCACTAAAGGACAGACTACAAACGAATTTCGCTTAATCTTCGATAATCTCTGATATTTTAGCGTTTTCGGCAAACACATCGGGGATCTCTGCATCGTCAGACCGCTCGATGATCCTGTATCGCTCCGCCGCCGCTAGGCACTGGATGGCCACCTCTCGGGCTTTGGCACGCGTGTCATCTGGCAACTGACCCAAACCGCTCAGCAGTTCCATAATGTCGGTGTCAAACAGCTTTTTGGCGATCTCCTCGCCAGCATTGATCATGTTTAGAATAACCACAATGCCACGATGCTGGACTGCCGGACTGGGATTTGCGATCAGAGTGTGCAGAATGTCCAGCCAGCTGGTGATGGCCAAGATCTTCTCGCAGCATTTGACGGACACTGAAGTAATGATGGCCAGAGCTCCGGCACAAGCCGTAGCGGTCTCCTCGTCCTCATCCTCGCAGAGCAGTGCCAAGAACTTCACTCGGTCGTTATTGCCCTCGAACATTTTAATGACATCCTCACTCATAACCAGATTACACAGACATTGGGCAGCTGCACGGGTGAGGTAAAGATGGTCCTCCATCAGATAATACTCTATCTTGGAGACCCCCTGCTCCTTAATTATCCTTTGGCGCACGCTCTCGTTCATGCTGGCTAGATTGGTGAGTGCCATTAGCGACTCAAAGTTCTCAAGCGCTGTGCAGTCCTGTTCCAAAAGGTTCAACAAAGGACGGATTACATCAAGCGACCGCTGACCACTAAAAGATACTTCCGGATTAATGGTTATGCCAATCCTAGCCAACGCCTGGGTAGCATGGCGTTTTCCTTTCTCAGTGCCCTCAAGCGCCATACGAAGCAGCGCCTTAACGCCGCCTTCTTGGACCACTTTTCCTCGTAACTCTTTCAGTCCACAAACCGCATTCAAGACCCTTGCAATCAGCTCCTGCGAATTGTGGCTTTCCGTTTTGGCCAATGCACAAAGAGCAGTTGTAATGCCCTCATTTGCCAGCACTGTAATACGCTTATTGATGAAATCTACGTCATCCAGCTCGTGCTCCTCCGGTATGTGTTGCTTAGCAAACTTAGCAAGTTCTATCATCTCCGGCAACATCTCCTGCTTCTCATACGCATTGCACAGATTTACAAAAGTGGTGACCACACCATAAAGGCAGGACTGGTTTCCAGCGCGGGCCAAATCCATTAGAGCGTGAATGGAAGCCGTATCCTCAATGAGCTTCTCCTTACATTCAGCATCCAGTGTTAAATAAGCCAGACCATCGGCAGCCCAACGACGGATATCCCTATCCTTTCCGGGTTTTATCAGAAACCGACGACATGCCTCCGCCAGTTTCAGAGCAGCTCCATCCCCAAATGGTCGAATGGCCGCATCCTGACCGCCATAGCTACCCAGCTTGCAAAGACCTACCAGGGCGCGTACTCGAATACCATCGTTCTTGGAGTGGTAGAGCCGCTTTAAGATGTCCACTCCCTGCTCGCACAGTGCCTTGGCCTTGTCCTTTTTAGAGGAAGCGGCGATAAGGCACTCACAGGCTACTCGCTGCTGTAACTCATCGTCGGTCGTAGCCATTGCTAAAATCATCTGCAATATTCCTGTAAAAAATTTATTTATATAATATTAAAAAAAATGTATTTATTATTTTTGAAATCATATAAAAGATCTTACCATCTCTGGCTACGACCTGATTGCCCACATCTAATGGACCGTTGAGCAGGGCAGTAATCGCAACAGTAACCCGCACCTTGGATTCCATATCAGGCGCTAAAAGTTTGTCCTTAATGTATTCGTCGATCTGGTCCGTGAACCTTGCCTTAGCTTCATCGTAGTACATGTTCTCATATATGCGGGCCAGACAAACGGAAGCAATTGTGGATGATGAGCCGGTGATATTCATTGCACTCTCGTACTTATAATCCTCCAGTTCAGAGCACACATCCAGCAGACGGCACAGACCCCTGATCTCTACCAGGCGTTCAGCCCATTCCAATGCCGTGTAGTGGACATTCCTGGTTATAAGCTCAATAACGGCATCCCTAGCTGCTCCAGAAATCGTGCGATCCGTGATACTATAAACTAGGCATGTAAGGAGTGTGTCAATTTCCCGGTTGTTTTTAGAGCACAGCTCCTTATCCGGCTTCGAATCGGTTTTGTTCTTAAGCCCAGACAATGCGTTTAATATTGTTTGTAAGCAAAACTGGGCGGTAGACACATAGTCCTCGTGTTTCTGGTCGAGAACCCTCATGAACCACGGTACTCCCAGTTCTGTTAAAACGCCTTTTGTACGCTCCACGCTATTTTCGCAAAGCGCAGCCACTAAACGCACCATATTCACATAAATGTCCTGATCCTTTTCCACCTTGGTTAGAGAGGCCACTTTGGCGATGCAGTGTTCCTTGTAGAGTAGTTCTGCGCCAACTTGCTCTTTGGCCAAAACTACAAGGTTATTGGCTGCGGCTCGTCGCTTATCGATGGGCGTGCCCAAATTAAAAGTAAGATCCATCATCTGCTGGACTTTCGTGGAAGTCTTGGCATTGAGTGCTGAACGCTCTTCGACGACGACATGCAGCCTCTGGAGCATTGGCTGCACGGTTTTGTTCCCGGGATCTGCTTTAAACAAAGCGGTGGCGTCTCTGTAGGCCTCCTCGAACTTTTCCAGAGCCTCATACGCCTGAGCCCTACGGAACAGAGCCTTTGGATCGCCCGGAGCCGCTTTTAGAGATTCAGTGCAGTCGTCTACGGCGTTTTCATATTTTTCTAGCTTCAGATAGGCAGCAGCACGATTTTTATAGAAAACCGGCAGCTCCTTGTGCTTAGAACCGGACTTAATGGCATTGCCATAGTGCTGCACGGCCTCCTCCCAGCGGGAGGCTTTGAACGCCTCGTTGCCTTTATCTTTGTAGGACGCCGCGTCGGACACTTCCTCGGTATTGATGGTGTTCGTCATGGTTACACAATTTTCTGTATAAAAAGACAAAAACTATAGCTGCAACTTCTTATTGAACACGAATGACTCACTATTCAGTTCGGTTTTGTGCCTTCTGACCTTAATTTGGACCCCCAGAAACTTCTCGATCGCTCTCGAATACACACAGATACAGGCACAGACGGTTAGCGGGAAAATCAAGCACGCTGTGTAAGAAAATTAAACCGGCTGCTGCCCTGTTCTATATATAAATACAAATTGAGAAGATTCAAACCAAAATAGTTGCAACAGTTGCCATTCGCAGCGAATCGGCCAAACAGCTGTCTGGAACAGTGGAATTGCATAGGTCTGGCTTTCTTCATTACAGCCGAAACAGCGGGGAATTTTAACATTCTAATGTCTTAAATACCCAAATTATTACCCCTGTAAAATATGAAAAATGTGTGAGTATACTTCTGTGAAAATTTCGTGAAAAACGTCCGTGACATAGTCGTTTAGTCAATAAATATTTTCTATCTATCGAGATATTATAAAAATAGTTTTTCAACTAGTTTTTAAAAATTGTTGGGCTTGTTTATTAATAAATTATTTTCTAGTTTTTTTTCTCTTCGCTGATTTTTGCTTCGCCCAGCCCCACTGGTTCGGCATTCTATCGGTCTATCGATAACAACGCTGGCGAGGGTGAACAAGTTCAAGTTCAAGCAGCTGATTCGTTTTGTTTTTAATTTTCATATGATATAACGAAACCAAAACAAGTGAAGCGAGCGAAAGGACACAAGATGTTTCAGCACAGCCCAATGTTGTGGCGACCTCTGCTCCTGCTGCGCGGTCTCCACCTGGGTCAACGCCACCAGATAAGCCACTACGAAGCACTGGGAATCGGACGTCAGTGCACGCAGAACGAGATCAAGGCAGCTTACTATAAGCTCTCGATGCTCTACCATCCGGACAGGAACCAAGGAAGTGATAGCGCAGCCAAGAAGTTCCGGGAAATCAATCAGGCTTATGAGATTCTGGGAAACTATCGGCTGCGTCGTCTTTACGACAAGGGAATCGTGCATACGGCGGGCGCCCAATATGCCCAAGATGTCCAGGATGTGGCAGAACCCGTAGTCGAGGACGATGCGGAGACTAAGTTTTACAAATCGCGTTTTCAGAAATCGCGTGTAGCGGACTCTGAAGGCCGTACGCCCATCTATGACTTTGACGAGTGGTCCCGAAATCACTACGGTAAATCATTTGACCGGAGACAGGCCGCCCAGGCCAAATATGACCGAATTAAGGTGCAAAAGGAGAGCAACAAGATGTCAGGTGAGACAGACATGGTCTTGCTGGCGTTTATCTTTGCCGGAATAGCCGTATACCTGATGTTCCTCGCCGAAAGCTCCTACGACACCCCCAAACGGAGGGCTGAGGAACGACACAGACGTGATCAAGAAGAGCGAGAGCAAAAAGTAGCCGGGAAGCAATCGTAGAGTTCTCTAGTCCTCAGCGTACATAGACTTAAGTTTAATGAATTAAATTCGAAAAAATATATTTTTATGAATAAGAGATATGTCCGTTTTACTGTGCTTGAATAAAAGCGGGACTTGCATATAAAAACAATTAAAAGCTTTGTAATATTAAATATAAAAACTTTATTCAAAATTTGCCGGTGCGCTTGCGTGCAGTGTACTTTGTGTCTGGGCGGGTTTCCAACCCCTGGCGACGTCGACGCTCTTTCTTGGCTAGGATCCAATCGCGGGATTTCTTTGGTGGTTTCCCACGGGCCTCACGGCAAGCATCACGTTTTTTGATATAATTGACACGACGTTCCTCTTCAGGTGAACCTACAAACGTAAAGAAAAATGATGTCAAGGAATTATTTAATAATTGTTATTTAAACTAACCCAAAGCCTTCGGCAGCTCAGCTGATCCTCCAGTCATGAGCACGAGGTAGTACTTTTTTGCCTTGGCGGAGTTTGGATAGTCGACAACCAATCCACCGTAAAATCCCGCCTTCATAGCTTGTGAGGTGACCATCTCGATCTGGTCGGAGTTTTCCGGATAAAACTGGAAGACAGCTCGGGCGGTTCGAGTCAGGCAGGAAAACAAGGTGGTGAAGAACTTCAGCAGGCGCTTGTGAGGATTGTGATACGACTTGTCCGCATTGCAGAGCCACTGGAGGGCAGAGATCGAGATGGCGCCATCAAAGGTGCCCGGCTTAAAGGGCATTCCCTCGCCCATGTCCCCCAGAATCACATCCCCCGCTACCTCGCGTTCCACTGCGATATCAAGCATAGATTTTGAAATGTCAATGCCGATCCACATGTGTTCGCTGTCCTCAAGAACGCTTCCTGATAGCCCCGAGCCGCAGCCGATGTCCAAAATCAAGCGACACTCATCATCATCCGGGAGCGCTAATAGTTCCAAGGCACGTTCGGCCATTTCCACTTGGATCTCAATGATGCGGGTGCTAAAAAAATTTTAGTTCTTATGAGTTCGTTAATTTATTTAATTAATCTACTTACTTTGTGGAATATTTCTTGGCCTCATCATCGTTATAGAACTAGAGGAATTATAAATTGCTTAGGGTTCTCTGTATGGCCCGTACGTGGCTATACTCACAATTTCTGGCGGCGCCGAATGCTCTGGTCGTCTGGCCATTCTACCTGTATGATTTGTCTGTAATTTGCAAAGCTTTGAACAGAAATTCAGGAGCGTTTTAATAAACAAAATAATCTCGGTACACGTGCTATCAACAAACAGCTGTTTGTCATTCACAACGAAACGTTGACAAACGTTTCGTTTATCGCTATCGGTCAAAGTTATCGAGCTAGCCTACACAACACATATCGCAGCGCAGTGAAAATTCGTGAAAAATGCAATTTTTCTAGTAAACTAAAAGCAATAACCATGTGAGGAGTGTGATTTAATGTGTAAACTTGTTTGTGCACCAAGTGAGACGGTGAGTTGGGCCTGAAAATACTTCGGAATTGAAAACAAAGCCACCATTTGCTTGGGGCTAATTTGGGTGTGGGAGTGTGCCTGTGAAATTGATACCTGTGTGTGTGTATGATTCTGACGCGTCAACAAATACACATGACACTATTAAGTGCTAATTGGCCAGGCGGAAGTGCAAAAAGTTTAGATGTGCGTGTGTGAGACCGTTATGTATGCCATAAAATTCTAGTGGCACAGTTTGCGTTGGAAACCCGTTAATGCTGACTCGTTTGCCTTGCTCCAATTTGCTCGAAAAAAGCGAAAACTCATCTAGCCAGCAAACTCAAGAGCAACAACAACAGGTTAATGCTTCTCAATCAGCTGTTTGCCGGGCTCTCTGGCTCTCCTTTTTGATCGACAGCGGACATCAGTGGCTCTCAAAATGTAGCTCTGGCAAGTGAATGTAAAACTGCACCGAAGATGCATTTCATTTGATGTAAGTTCTTTTGTACTCTTCCCAAATAAATGAAGCAACCTAAATCAGGTTTATTTGCGGTATGCCTGCTGTCTGCCTGTGTTTGTGCACACTTTGCATATTTATGACCAAACTGGTTCTTCGTTTGGCAACGGAACATCTTTCACTCTTTCCAAGAACAACATTCTCCTCCGGTCATCGGTGGTTACAAAATTTACGCAACAAGCGGCGATCGCGGTCGCTGGCCTCTCCACTCAACAAGTTTGCTAAAACCCCCAAAAAAATAGCAGGTGAAAAAATAAGACAAACACCGAAGCTATAAGTACGCTCAGAAAATAATGATGTTAAAGGGATACATTCTTTTTTATTCCATTGAGGCAAATTATTTGAAAAGGAATTTTTAGAAGGAAAGCTAAAAGTTTTTAACAGATTATTATGTAATAAACATTCACACATATATAGAATCAATCCAGTTTAATATTAATCGTTTGACTCTAAAGATTTTTAATATTTTCTTCGTAATATAATACCTTATGAAAGAGTATAAGACAAAGCCGAACCCGCTGTCACCCATTTTGGAAACCAGATACAGATACGGGGACAAAGACAGATATACAGAGCCAACTACAGATGCTCGCTGGCTGCTGGGAAGAGTCGCTTCAGTTGAGTGCCTCCATTCCCCCAGAGCAAACCGTTCCCGCCAGAAGAAAGTAAGAAAACGCAAGAAATGCGCAGTGGGCTAACGCTTCGTCCAATGCTGGTGGTGCTTCTAGTGGGTCACCTAGTGGCTCCAGTGGTGCCAGCTAACCTACTGACCAGTTATCTGCCCGCCTCCATGCAGGCCTTGGCATACTATATAGACTTGCTGCAGTACGAGCCACTATCCAGCACAACAGTGGAGCCTCCTTTCAGTGCGGATGATGAAGGAGTGAAATCAACCACCGCCAATCCGCGACCATCCACACCGTTGCCCACGAGAATGAAAACCTCTACAACAAGGCGACCGATTGGAGCAGGTGTGTCTGGATCTGGTGGCATGGGCTGGTGGCAACCGCCAAGTTGGTGGGAGACCCCGCATAGAACTTCCACTACCGAGAGACCCACATCCCCACCCACTTTGCCGCACCGTCCGGCAATTTTCGCACCAGCCACCCCGCCGGAAAAGTCACTTGAGGGCAACGATCTATTTGCAGAAATCGGAGATGATGAGGACTTTGATGACCTGCCTTTGTCTTTGATCCGTGATATTCAAAACGAGCGCTACGACTTTACCAACGATGTGGAGTCGCTGGATAACTTTTTGCGCCTCTACGACGATAATTACGGAAGGGCAGCTTTTGGTTCTGAGTCCGCGATGGATCGATGGAGTACCGCCTCGATAGCTGGCAAAAAGAGGGTTCCCCCCACAAAGCCCTACGTGGATTTCCTGCTGGTTTACGATCTGCTAAAGCGCGATGCCAAGGCGGCGAGTCTGAGCAAGTATGAGGGATATTCCGAGGATCTGCTGGTGGAGCTGCACGCGTTGTCCCAGGTTTCTGCCGCCAGACAATTGCATACTCTCTTTAAAAGGATGCTGGACCGAGGCGATATCCAGCGCAGTGACGTGGTGGCCCGCGTCCAGGGAATCGCCAAAGATCTGGGGAATCCCAAAAGCGCCACTTCCAAGGCATTGACTTTTATTCCCAGCATGCAGTTTTTACCTTAAGCTCCTAGGATAAGTCACAATAAAGTCGACCTTACAATTGTGTGTGCTCTTTGATAAACTTGAATTTTTGTTTTAGGAAATAGTTAACTTAAATCATATTGACCCAAGCATTGATAAAATAATTTTTATTATTTATTTGTGCCTATTTTTTTAAAAACTTAGACAGTGTACAACAATTTGTTATATCGCATTCTTGTTCTATCATTGGAAATTAGTAGCATCGCAATCTTGTTCTATTATTGGAGATTAGTAGAACAGTGAAGATTTTAATACAAATCAAAGCAATTATTTATTACCCGACTTGTTCTTTTTACTATATTTTGTAGCTGGTAAAACTGCCGTAGCACTAATAATATTGGAATTCAATTAAATCTATGACTCGCAGGTTGAAATTAGGTTTGATTTGCACTGGTGTACCATACCACACTACTCATTAATATTCGTGTTACTAGTATTTCTTCTTTGGTCTTCAAAAAGATTAATTTAGATCGGACAGCTATTTATACTCGTTACTCATACTACTGGTACTTCGATGAAGTCTCTAACAGGTAAAAGGAATCGTTTCCGCCCCTATGAAGTATATATGTACATACATATATAAAGTAAATATGTACATACATATATAAAGTATATATGTATGTATGTACATATATATTATTAATAAGGAACATTTGGCCATATTTTTGATTTTTAAACAATTTCGTATTTGTTTACCCAATTTTTATCGATATACTAAAACAATGTTAAAATTACTCGTTCGCACTCCCACAAGCTGAGTAACAGGTATCTGATAGTCGAGGAACTCTTGGTTTGTGATTACACTTTGTATTTGGAACCGATTCTAAATCAGTTTGTAGAGCATTTACGACCGGAAGTGCCACCGAAAGTATTCTTTTAGGACAAAGCGAACAGGACATTGGACACAGCACCTTGAGCACCGAGTCAGCCAAACAACTTAAGTGACACATTGACATAGTTCACGCCAAAGTGGGTGTGTGCATCGGTGCTAATGTGCCTAAAAGTCTATAACAGGTCCGCCGGCTGCAAATTGTTGCTAAATCAGCTGCGATTCTAACGTGCGACGTCATCGGCGCTCTCTCACAAGCCGCTCTCTTCCGCAGCACTTGCCACCGTACTCGTACTCGTACTCTTCTTGAACATGCCCCTCTTGTTGCTATTGCTGCTGCACTGGGATGTTTTTTCCACCGCTCTTTGATTTTATTTTTTTTTTTGGCGCTCTCTCTCTTTGAAATTTATTCATTTACATACTGAAGTGGTGTATACACTTCTACAGGCGGTTTATAGCAGATAGGCGAAACATATTTGCATGGTATGTTACAAAATTTATTTGTATGTGTTTTTCAACTATACTGAAAAAGTTTGTTTTAAATATTTTTTTTTTAACTTTATTAATAGAAGAAACAAATGTGGTTCAAAGAAATTTTTTTTCTAGATGTTGGCAAATAAATTAATATAAATGGGGCCGCTAACATTTGGCAGCGATTTTACCCTAAGAAAGGGTATTAAGAGAGAGCACTCTTTCGTTCGGTGGGTTGCTGTTTGCCAACGCTCTTTCATTTCATTTTGTTTTTGTACTCGGTGCGCGAAGCAAGTGTAAGCGGATCTGGTTGGGCCTGCTTCTTCTCCAGAGTAGCGCCTGTAATCTCATCTAATTCGGCTTTTTTTTTCGCGACTTACGCCACATAGAGTTACAAGCTATTGAAGAATTAATTGCCCTGATGAAACTGAAAGCAAAGCAATAATAGCAAGGAATTTTAAACAAAATCCATGGAGACAGTTAAAATCTTGTGCTGAAAGTGCTGTTGTGGAAAAGTTATCGATTCGTGTGAAAGTTGCAGGCTGCAGATTGGCGAGGGAAAAGCCAAAGAAAGTTTTCTGGTAATGTGACGACACAGCAAACCACAACAATGGAAAACTTAAACTTTGCACGCACGCCGCAATTTCTGCGCAAAGTTATCTTCGAGGCGCGCAGGTAAATTTAGGAAGAAAACAAAAACAAAGCAGGAGGGTGGGGTGTTCGAGGGGGGTGGAAAGTGGAAAAGTCAACCACCACCACTACCCAAAGGAAATCACCACCCACCGGCGAACGAGTCACCCTGATGTTCCGTATTCCACAGGACAAGTCTAGCCGGGACTTGCATTTGTGGCTGCTTCTTGGTTTCTTTTCTCTAGCTGGGTTGCACCTTACAGGTTTTACTTGTTTTCCTTTTGTAGGAGGTAAAGTGTGCGCCAGGGGGCGGTGCAGCAGCCCGACGGTGACTTATGTAACTCGAGCCTGCAGACGGCAATGGTTCGGTGTCCTCACGTCAGAGGATTATTTCTCTTTGTATGTGCACACAGCGATGGTCAAAATAATAGCACCAAAATTCTTTTTCATAGTAAGGCGAAGAAATTGTTATGTATCGATTATAAATTATGAATGAGGGCATTACACTTAGACATTGTTGTTTTTACAACAAGAGGAAATACTGATCACTCTAGTAACATTTACGTATTCAAAATATTTTAATGATGACTAGTAAATCAGCGTTAAATTAAATAAATCTTATTCTTACTAACCAGCTTAACAACAAATTTTTTAGTCACAGCTCACTCATAACACATGTTTGGCAATTTTAGTTTTGTGAGAGCATGAAACGGATAAATGTGATATATCTTATTTTTAGTGCTATTTTTTCCACCGAAATTGTAAGCAGTGTGAGAATATGTGCCTTGTGCAACATGCCACGCAAGCCACTCGAGGCACAAACCGCAAACAAAGACCAAAGACAACAAAGAAGCAGGGGGAAGGAGCTGCATCGAACAGAAACCCCTGGAACCAATAACCCCAAGGCACGGGATACCCTTTGAGAGGCCGACAATTAGTCATAGGAAATTGCACATACCCTTTAAAAAAAATGTTTACCAACAATACCAACTGTATTGGGTTGAGAACTGAATAACCATTTTTGTAAGGACTCCCTATAAATAAATGCAAAAATTGTGCTCAAAAAACTGACTGAGCGTTGACAACATACATATGTACATTTTTATCTGCACTAATAAAATAAATAAATAATAATTAAAACAAGAGAGAACGCTATAGTCGAGTTCCCCGACTATCTGATGCCCGTTACTCAGCTAGTGAAAGTGCGAAGGAGAGTCTTCAACAGTCACAGTTTTTGGCGGTTTGTGGGCGTAAGAGTGGGCGTGGCAAAAAGTTTTTTGGCAAATAAATAGAAATTTATAAGACTAATACAAAAATGAAAAAATATCACACCATTTTTCAAAAGTGTGGGCGTGGCAGCCTTGGGCGGTTTGTGGGCGTTAGAGTGGGCGAGGCAACATGAATCGACAAACTTGCGTTGCGTCTATGTCTCTGGAGTCTGTATGCCTAACCTCAACTTTTTAGCTTTTATAGTTCCTGAGATCTCGACGTTCACGCGGACAGACAGTCGGACGGACAGACGGACATGTCCAGATCGACTCCGCTATTGCTCCTGATCAAGAATATATATACTTTATATGGTCGGAAACGCTTCCTTCTGCCTGTTACATACTTTTCAACGAATCTAGTATACCCTTTTACTCTACGAGTAACGGCTATAAAAAGTTCCTGAATGAACCAAAAAAACCGAATTAAAATGATTAATTTGTATATGCGTAATTCCATAGTGAAAATGAGACTCATGAAATAACTCTTACAAACATGTCAGAATCTTTCCAGTTAAGCAATTATTGAAAACGACCTTCCCAAGCACCATGGTGCTCCCAACCATTAAATTGCAGCCCGCCCCCCACAAATCCTTTCCATTGTCTCGGCTTACTCCAATACCCATAGCCAGCGGACATCATTTCGCACATTGCACAAAAATGACAAGGACAAGAGAGGCATCCGCATTGGACCCCTTTGATTTTCCGTAGGAAAAGTCTTTGTTTCTCGTTAATGATTTGGTGCCTCTTGACTTTGCCGCCATCTGTGTCAACGGGCGCTGCCATCGAGCCCAAGGCAACAGCTCTTTCCCGCACTTATCGAAGCTGGATGGGATGGGTTTGTGGATAAAACAAGAAAGTAGGGCGGGTGTGGGTGGACATAATAGTCGCTACCAGTGCAGTTTCCGCCGAAGTGTGGCCGCGTGTCGATACATTTGTATATGTTTCTGGGTTGACTTCATCACCGTCATCAGCGCCGTATATATAGATTGAGTGATGCATACTTTTCCACACAATACCATGGGGGACTGCCACGCTGCGCCCCTTCTATTATAAACGTATATTCCGTAGAGTGATTGCTCTACTTTTTAGTGGCAAGTTTTGAAGCCATATTTGCTTTGGTTTAAGGGACACAATTTCCAAGGTTTTTGTTTAATTTTATCTTTTCAATAGTTACATTTAATAAATTTGTTTTCCTACCAATTTTTTAAGTCACATACGTACATAAATATCAATTAATGTTGATCTGCACACTTAGTGAAGAAGAAAACATAACATGACATAATGCATACTTAACATAGTGAAATAATCTTTATTTTTAAGCCTAATCTGTAATGCGATCCAAAAATTTGAATCGATAATGCAGCTGTCCGTACTACTAGTAGACTCAAATGGCAAGGTCAAAGGTCAACTTAATAGTCACGAACACACTCATAAACCATATGTTGCGTTTAATTAGAATAACATTCCGCAATTTATATTATTTTTTCTCGCTTGTTCTGCAGATCGTTTATAAACAGCGACCATTTTTCCGCCTCATCCGCAAGGGGACGTCCGGAAACTGAGGAGGAAGCTTTATCCGAAATGGAGCTAGCCCACACTTTGACCCTTAATGAGGAGGCTCTCAAGCAGTTGCCCGAACACAAGCGGCCTGTGTTCGAGTTGGAATGGCTGCGCTACTTGGAGAAGGCCCTGCCCCTGGTGTCCAAGGCGGAGATCAAGACGAGCCAGAAGAAGCTGGTGCAGCAGCTCTCTGAACGAATCCAGGGTGCTCCAGGTCCGCCCATTCGTAAGCTCATCGCTAGCGCGTTGGCCACGCTATTCTCCGTGGGTGACACCTTCATGCTCTTTGACACCGTCAACGCCTGCAATGACATCCTGAAGAACAAGGACGATTCGCCCAGCTACTTGCCCACCAAGCTGTGAGTATATTTCATATAAATATATACCAAATCGAAACTAAGTCTCTTTCATCCCTAGCGCCGCCATCTGCGTGCTGGGTTCGATGTATGAAAAGCTGGGCAGGATGATGGGCCGCACCTACGAGGATACGGTGCAGATCCTTATTCGAACACTTCGCAACGCTGAGTCGCAGGCGCGAATTGAGATCATGCACACGCTGGAGAAGGTGAGCGCTGGCATGGGAACCGCCATTGCCAACGTGCACAAGGATATTTACAAGGCTGCCAAGCATTGCCTATTGGACCGAGTTATGGCTGTTCGAGTGGCTGCAGCCCGCTGCATCCTCAAAATGATATACAGTGCACCATTCCTGTACCAAACGGAGTTGGAAAGCCTGGGAACATTATGCTTCCGAGCCTTTGACGGCAGCAACTACGAAGTGCGATGTGCAGTAGCTCAACTGCTGGGAACACTTCTGGCCTACACTCAACAACTGGCAGAAGCCGCAACAGGCAAAAAGAAGCAGGGACAAGTGGTGGCTATACAGGCGGCCAAAGGAGCTACGCAACGTTTGGTTTCCCTCGATGAAGCGCTGGGCATCCTAATGTCAGGATTTCTTCGAGGTGGCGTCTCTTTTCTCAAGGGTACCGGAGAGATTATTAAAGGCAGCTCAGGAGTCAACCGAGAAGTACGAGTGGGTGTAACGCATGCCTACGTTGTTTTTGTGCAATTCATGGGCAGCGTTTGGTTGGAACGACAGTTAAACACATTTCTGGCACACGTTTTGGATTTGGTGGCCAATCCAAAGGCAGCGTGCTCCCACGTGGATGCTGTGTATTCGCGCAAATGCATCAGCTTTATACTCCGATCAACGATTGGCAAGATGCTAGGTGAAAAGGCGCAAAGCGCTGCCTGCAAGGAACTGGTCCATCTGGTAGCCAAACAGATGAACTCTATTGACTTCAATCCCGAGAACGCCAAGGATTCTAATCAAGAAACTTTGTTCAGTCAACACCTGCTGGTGTGTGCCCTCCAGGAACTTAGTTCCCTACTAATTGGATTAGGAACCACAGCTCAGAACTTGTTGGGAGATCAATCTCTGCAAGCTATCGATGCCACCTGTGCCGTTTTGGTACATCCCTGTGCCGCTGCCCGTTTGGCTGCCGCTTGGTGCTTACGATGCGCTTGTGTGGCGGTTCCTGGGCAAATCACGCCACTGATTGATCGCTTCGTGGAGGCCATTGAGCAAATGCGATCCTCGCCAGAAGCAATGGCCGGATATAGCTGCGCTTTGGCGGCAATTTTGGGAAGCGTTCGGTACTCGCCATTGGGCATACCCCACACAAAGGGCAAGGTCGTGTTCAACTGTGCGGAGGAACTGCTGCGATCTGCTTCCCAGAATAGCCGCATGTCGCTGCACCGTACCCAGGCCGGCTGGCTATTAATTGGAGCAATAATGACTTTAGGATCGCCGGTAGTCAAGGGACTGCTGCCGCGGATGCTGCTACTGTGGCGGAACTCGTTCCCGCGGTCTAACAAAGAGCTTGAATCGGAAAAGGCTCGTGGTGATGCCTTCACTTGGCAGGTGACGCTAGAGGGCAGAGCTGGAGCTCTCTCTGTAATGCACAGCTTCCTGCTTAACTGCCCGGATCTGCTCAACGAAGACATAACCAGACGACTGCTCACCCCCATCGAAAGCGCACTGGCCATGCTGGTCAAGTGAGTGTCATCTTTTAAATTCAGCTTACCTGTCACGCTTATTGATACTTTTTCCAGCTTGGCATCTGTTCTGAAGAGCTATGGAACCCAGCTCAAGGCTCCGGCTGCTATGGTACGGCTGCGTCTCTTTGAAACGCTGACTCTGCTGCCGGCTAATGCACTAGAGGCCTCCTATACGCATCTTCTCCGCATGCTCGTCTCGGAGTTTACTCTTGCGGATAACGCGGCCAACACCACAAACTCTTTGTTGCGGACGCTTTGTCATGGTGATGATTCGATCATACTGGGCACTTGGCTGCAGGAAACTAATCATCGCACCATTGAAGATCAGGTGGGTTTAATTTGGGAGCTTGGGTACATCTCCCATAAATGTGTGTGTACGCTGAACCAACTGTCTATCCGTGAACCCCAATTCACTGTTTTTCCACCCTTCTCTCTATAATTGTGCTTATCCAAAGATGGAGCCCAATCGCAAAGTCGATGGCGAGCATGTAAGTGGAGTGCAATATCTGCTACCAGTGTTTGTTTCTGGTTGTATTAAGTCGATACATGTATATTAGCCTATATTTATTATTCATCACAATGGAATTGATTTTGATCCCTAATTGAGCATGAGTAAAAATTTTAAAAATGTTAAAGTGTGAGATTTTAATAGGTTCACAAGCTAAACATAAAGCCATGTTTTTATTTTGTAGCTTAATTGTTTTTAAAATTTCGATATCGAATGCAAACTATTGATATGTTTTCAGTAAGTTTTTTTGTTGTTAACCTTATAAAAATGTATATAGCTTCTTAATTATTGCTGAGAAAATCATTTCAGCATTGATATTGTTGCTTTTTTCCTGCGTGCATGCATTTTGAATTATCTTCATTTTGTTATAAGTTGTTTTTTAGTTAAACTGCAGGTTAATTAGTATCATTAATAATTAAAAACTCTTTGTTTTTTAGCTGCAACCCAATAGCGCCGCGGGATCTGGCGCCCTAGAGCACGATCCATGCTGTCTCTACCGTCCCAGTTGGTCTGCCCAAGGCACTGGATCCAGCTCTAATGGTGCATCAACAACATCCACTGGTGGAAGCAGTGGCGGCGGAGGAAGCAATATCCAGCAGATCAGCAAGGCACAACAGTGTCCAGGACCATTGCCACTTGGTGTGGCAGTGATCGATATGGCAGTGACTCTGTATGGAACCATCTTTCCCAAAGTGGCAAACAAGCATAGGCTGCAGATGCTAGAGCACTTTACTGAGTGTATTCGCCAGGCCAAGAGCAGTCGCCAAGAAGCCGTCCAAATGAATATCTTTACGGCTCTGCTTTGCGCTCTAAAGAATTTGACAGATAGCAAGACAAGCCTAGGCCAGGAGGATGTACGAAAAAGTGCCACGGCATTGGTAGTTGCTTCGTTGACGAGTGCCAATTCGACCATTCGGTGTGCGGCTGGAGAGGCCTTGGGACGATTAGCCCAGGTCGTGGGAGATTCCCATTTTACCGCGGAGTTGGCTCAAAATAGTTTCGATAAACTAAAGTCTGCCAGAGATGTGGTTACGAGGACTGGACATTCACATGCCCTCGGCTGCCTGCATCGCTACGTGGGTGGCATGGGCTCGTCGCAGCATCTGAGCACTAGTGTATCTATTCTTCTGGCCTTGGGTCAAGATAGTGCATCGCCAGTGGTACAGGCTTGGTCGCTTTATGCTTTAGCGCAGATTGCCGATTCCGGAGGTCCAATGTTCCGCGGCTATGTGGAGGCAACCCTGACGCTGTGCCTGAAACTTCTACTTACCGTACCCCACGCTCATGTTGATGTACATCAGTGTGTGGGCCGCGTAGTCAATGCGTTGATCACTACCGTGGGACCGGAGCTACAAGGAGGAGGTGGACCAGTAGCCAGTATGAGAGGATCCTTCCTCGGTTCAGCCGCTCTCCTTCAATCACACTCAGATCCACTTGTGCAAGCTGAGGCCATTGGTTGCCTACAGCAGCTACATCTTTTTGCCAGTAAATCTCTGCAACTAGAAGAGTTGGTGCCCACTCTAGTTGGAATGCTATCCTGTAACTATTTCATACTTCGCAAGGCCTCCGTTTCCTGTCTCCGGCAGTTGGCACATCGGGAAGCTAAAGAAGTTTGTGAATTGGCCTTAACTATGAACGCCGAACATCTTCCTGATTTGGTAATAACGGAGTATGGACTTCCAGGATTGCTCTTCTCTCTGCTCGACACAGAAACGGATGCCGAGATGCTGAGAAACATTCATGATACACTTACTTCCATGCTTCAAATGCTGGCTGCAGATAATCTCAGCTCCTGGTTGAGTCTGTGCAAGAACGTGTTAACCGTCGCTGTGGAAGGAGGACTAAATGATGATCCTGCTAGTGGAGAACAAAGCAAGAGCAAAGATGCTGGGGGAGAAGATGTGGACGAGGACGAAGAGGAAGAGTATGCTGATGATGTAACAGAATACCGAGCAGAAGAGAACACATCCACCCATCCGGCAGTTCAACCAAGGTGGCCCACTCGTGTTTTCGCCGCCCAGTGCGTGCGACGGATCATAGCCAGCTGTGAAGCTGCCAGTTCAGTGCACTTTGATCTCTTACAGGCTAAGGAACAGCAACTCATTCGCTCTCGCGGGGATTACCTCATCCTGCACTTGGCGGAACTTATTCGAATGTCCTTCATGGCCGCCACCTCGGATTCGGATCAATTGAGATTAGAAGGATTGCGCACTCTGCAGGAAATAATCGATCGATTCGCTAATGTTCCAGAACCAGAATTCCCCGGTCATCTACTCTTAGAGCAGTTCCAGGCTCAGGTGGGAGCTGCTTTGCGTCCTGCTTTCGCGCCGGATACTCCCTCTCATGTGACGGCTGCTGCTTGTGAAGTTTGTTCAGCGTGGATTGGATCTGGAGTAGCTCGCGACATAGGGGATCTAAAAAGAGTTCATCAGCTGCTAGTCAGTTCCCTTGATAAGCTTTCCTCAAAAACCAACAGCACTCAGTTATATAATGAATCAATGGCTACTTTGGAGAAGCTAAGCATCCTAAAGGCGTGGGCAGAGGTTTATATTGTGGCCATGATAGGAAATGGAAAAGCTCCGGCTTCCTTACTAAATCTCCAATCCCAACAGTCCGGCTTACAATCCTCAGCCAATGTGGAAACGGACTCAGATGTTCCTGACAGTAGAGGTGAAAGTCTTCTAGGATTGGTGCAACCTGAGCTTCACAATCTTTCAACACACTGGCTAAGTGCTATGAAGGATCACGCCTTGCTGCTACTACCTGCGGAGTTCCAATCCCAACTACCACACGACGGAGGAGCTTTTTACACCACGGACACAATTAACTCCTCAAAACCACATTACATGACCAGTTGGCCCCCAATCCTCTATGCTTCTGCACTATGGTTAAGGGATGAGGGGTTCGCGCGTCATCTTGATACAAGTGAAGCCGCAGCGGAATCCAATAATAATCAGATCACTCACGGATCTTTGTCGGCGGATCGCTTCCATATGATCTTCGGCATATGCATGGAGGCACTCTGCAGCATGAGAAGTTCTGAAAGGCCTAGAAACATTGTGAGCTGCCTTCGCTCACTGCACAGCATCTTTGATTCTGATTGGGCTAGGAGGCAGTTGGTCAAGGATCGGGCTTTAACCATTGAACTCTGCCATGTTCTACACCGTCAGATACTGACGAGAGATGAATTACTCGTACAACTTCTGTGCGTGGAAATTTTGAAGCAAACGATCCGTGCTGCTAGAGAAGATTTGGAAAGGAAACGGGACAATAATGCAAACTCTGAAGAGGGGGATGGAGGGCGACATGGTGAAGATGATTCTATGCAGCCAGGAAGCTCGCATGTCTATGCCGTCCTGGAAGTTTGTCTTTGTCTATTTGTTCGCCAAATACCTACGATGAATCCCACGAGGCAGGGAGCTGGTGGCTCTGGCCTGCAGCTGGATTTTGCTTATGCCAAAATGGCCACTGGCTCGTCATTCTTCTCGGTGCTGGGTGATGAAAACGGCCTGCTTGTAGCCAGCGGACTGCAGTGCGTCGAACAGTTGCTGGATTTGTGTACACCCAAAGGTGCCCTTGCAATCCTGCCCACCGTCCTGTATATGACAACTAGTATCGTTAAGGAAATCGCCAACAAGTCGGCCATAGATAGTACTATTTTGGCAAATACATGTGCTGTGAAGTCTGCCTTGCAGTGCTTGCGATCCGTTTGTGTCCACAAGTGGGCTAAAGTAGAGGAGACAACCGAGGAATGGCAACAGTTACTTCAAAGTGCCCTGGCCACCATTGTGGATCTCACCAAAACGGCTGGCGATAACGAGGAAAGGAAAGTCGACGAGGTCACCATGCTGTTGGCCATCACTGTTTTCATCCTACATACGCCCGCCTCCGTTGTGTCTACTCCTTCATTGCAATATCCCTGCATTAATCACTTCCGGCAGTGCCTGCAGTCGGAGCATCTATCCGTAAAGCTGCGCTGCATCGAGACCACTCGATCGATCTTCGCTCGGGCTGAATTAAAGACGGCAACCCCTTACATCCACGCACTTGCGCCTAGGATAATCGAATCGTTATATGCGGAGTCCAGCAAGGTGCCCACAGGCGAGCTGGAGCTACAGGTCACCCTTGAGAGCATCATTACCGTTGACCAACTTATAGACTTGTCGGAGCCACAAAACCGTAAGTAAATGGGTATAATTGAGAATTATTTAGCTTGGTCTTTCTTTAAGACACGGGGTACTCCTATTTTAGTAAGAACATTTTAGAATTTAACCTTAAGAACATGTTTTTGAATATGTTATATCAATAGATTTAAAATGGATGCCTTTGAATTTAAGGAATGGTATAATTTACAATAATAATATGCCTAGACGACGTGGCTGTGTCCATTTTTTCAAATTTCTATTGATATTTCAGAAAAAGGTTGCAATTTCTTCTTTGCACTTCAAATAGCTAAATCAACAGATATCTAAAAGTCCAGCGTTTTTTCTTAATTGTTAATTAAGAGGTTAAAATTTGATAACAAGTTTGTACATTATATCTTTCTTTAGAAGACAACTTATTTCATGTTCAATTGTTGTGAATAAAAAGATTAAATATTACTATCATAATTTCTCAAATTCGACATAACTTGCATTTGGTGCAGGAGTACCCCATCTTATATTATAGTTCATAGCAGTACCCCCTTCCCGCTTATATAGTTGACACTCTCCCCTTTTCAACTTTTGCCGTTAGGCTGCTCTGTCATATCGATCTGTTTTCTACAAATATCTCTTTGGGGAAAAAAAAGAAATACGTTATTATATATTTGCTCTCTTCTCTGTCTTCTCTTTTTATCAACTCACAAATCATTTACAAAACACTAAACCAAAAATGAAATCAAACGTTAGGAAACATAAACTTACTACAAGGTAAATAGAAGAGCTCGATCGCAAACTCACATGTTTCATGTCGAATAAGCATTTCAGAAATATAAGGCAGTTCAAACAAAACATAAAAAGTTTTAATTTCTTATCTTTGACACGCGTTGTTATTTTACTACATCGTCGTCGTCTTACTGATTGCAAGTTAAATACTTTTTCCACAAAAATAAAAAAGAAACATAATCCTGTGCTTTTTTCTACAAAAGTTTCTTATATTTAACAAAAAAACTTAAATTATAGTATCTTAACTGTCATTTAGTTTTGAAATGCTTCGTTAAATGCACCCTTTATGTTTTCCTATGCACCAATCCATAGAATAGCTGAGCACCTAGTTTCTAGTTCTTGTTGTCAAAGAGGATTACGCTTTAAATGTTGCACGTATGAAGTAAACGTATGGGATGACATGACTTGTCTATCTCTTGAATGGGTGTTCTGTTTAGCAAGCATTTCAACTTAAGTTTAAAATATTAATTGTTTCCCTGTCAACACTTCACAGATATTCAAATGCTGACTTTATTGGTCCCTGTGCTTATTGGATTCCTTGCGGAACCTAGTCGACTCCGGACGCTGCCAAAATACCAACGGCAGCTCCACGACCAGGCGCTGCAGTGGCTACTGAAGATCGGTCCCAAATATCCGCAGGAATTCAAAGCCCTAATGGGTCAAACCCCGGAACTGCGACAAAAACTAGAAGCGGCCATTCGCAGCCAGCAACAGTCGATTAACATTGCCCAAAAGGCAAGCGAGGCGCAAAGGAACCTGCTGGCCAAGCCGCAGAAGCCCACGATTAAGCTGAAGACGGATTTCAGTAACTTCCAATGAGCGCCTCCTCTGGGATTCGAACAAAATAGTCCTCAAGCTGCTAGTGCTAACATATAAATGCTTTGTAATGCATTGTGGCCGCATGTACAATAGGATGGATCGGTTCTTTTTATATTGAAAATAAGGTTTTGACAATTCTGCTCTATATAAACATCCAGGATAAAGGTTACATTTTGAAAGGATTCTTAAACGGCAACCAAAAAAAAGCAATATTTTTAAACTACATTCAGAAAAATGAGCCACCCTAATGCACATCGGTCCGGCATTTGATTTTGTTGTATGTGAAATACGTTGAAAGTACCTACCAGTTTATAAATTATTTGTTAGCCATTGTAATGAATTATTATATAACGCGATATAAAGTAAAAAAATATAAACTTTTAAAGCTTAAATATTTCAATATGTATTTTCATTTATAATTCCTATGGAACTATATATTCCATTTCCACTTCCTGCTTGACTGTATTAATCACTTCATCTTCGCTAAGCGGCTCGGATTTTAGATCATTCTGTTGTTCCGGCTCGGGATCGATTAAGACAACATGTGTACCCAGTTTTGCTAAATTGGGATTGGGTCGTGGCAGAGACACTAATGCTGAGGGTAGGTCCGTAAAGAGTTGCGATTCCAAGCGGCTGAGAAGAGTGGTACGATAGAACAGAGCTCGCAACCTGTTGCGGAAAAGCTGGATGGGTGGTGCAGATTCATTATATTCGAAGCCCCGTACTTCCGTACCTTTCTTGCGACAATCTCCAGAAAGAATGCACAAAGCCCGAAATCCCATCATCGTTGACCAGTTGGGTGGCAAAAGTGGGCTCTTTAAATCACCTTTCTCGTCCGGAAGGTTCCGGATCATGCTATTGTAACACTTAAGCAGTTCATTTGGCAAAAATATGTTTTGTAAGAGCGAGGGACGAATTGGTGGCTTATATGCAAGAGCTCTGACCACATACGCAATGTTAAAAAGGTCATATGGAACTGGAAATGTTTTTGCAGTCGCAACCGGTAGATTGTAACTATACTTAAAGAACTCGCACAACTCTAAATCAACTTTCATAAGTTTTGAGGAACTCTCTCGCTCAATCTTAGCCTTCTTTGATCTGGGTCCTCGCATCCGAGTTCTTTTAGTGCTTTCAGCTTTAACTAACGACTCTGGGTTCTCTTGCCACTCTTGCAAACGCTGCGCCCAGTTTTCAGAGTTGACCAATGACACCTTCTTCGATCGGCGGCGTGGCAAGTCTTCCACTTTTGCATTGGGATTTTGTTCAAGGAATTTCTTGATGACTAGGAAGCGGGTTCGACAGCTGGTCCGTGTGTGATTGCCCAAGAATGTGGCACAGTTCAGCCACTGGGATGCCCCGTATTGCGTTACGAAGCTCATTAGTTGGGTGTCGTCCTGTACGGACCAGGAGTCTGTCTTGTTGCGCTGTGCTAATACATTGTGGTAGCGAGTTCGGAGCTGTGTTAACGACCGGTTTGGGAAAAGAGATCTCGGAAAGCAGTGAAACTTCCCATTGTACTCTTCAACGGCGGCGAACAGCATCATGTCCTCTTTGGTAGTGAAGGCTTCTGCAATAATATAAGTAGGATTTTAAATAAAATAAAGATCAATCAAAAGTGATAATATAAATTTGGTACCCACCGTGACTAATGCGAGGATGCAACACGTAGTAATAACGACCAATCAGCGTTGACTTAGACTTGTCCGGAAAGTACTCCACGACTTTCTTCCAGTTAATTACCCCGTTTGCCGTATTTCTATCAACGATCTCCCTTAGTCTGTCGTTATCCTCATCGCTCCAGCGACAGCTGGTCTTTGGCTCCATCAGATAACGCAAGGCGGTATGAAAGCGAACGAAGCACTGGTAGTCGGAACGTCGTTCTAGCGACGCGGCTGTCAATTCCCAGTTTTGCATCCTATTCGCAGTTGCCACCGCCAACAGGGTTTCGTCCTCCTCGGGTGACCAATCGTCTCGCCTGAGATCAGGGGATAAGTACACCCGCCACATTGCCTCGCAGCTATACGGAGAGTGCCGATATTCCAAGTCCAGAGTGCTGATCTGGTTCCAGTCGATGCTGAAGCTACTGTCCGCAGACGCCAACAGACTTACCAGTGTGTTTAAGTGCCGCTCCGTTGGCTTACGCTTAAGGCTTCCACTGGGCAATGTATTGTGGGCCCTATGGTCAATTAACTTAGAATTGAGTTTTTATTAACACAGAATATTATTATTTGCTTTTTAACTTTTAATAGTTATAAATGGTTATTTGGCAAGCAATCTGAGTTCATTGCTAAACAATTCTTAAATGAATTGAGTTATGAACTTTACAGTTTATTAACATTCCCATTTATTAACCATTAAATTTATCCCTCATTATATGGCTTGTATGACTATATTCATAAATGAAGGGTACTTCGACACCTAAGTCGGGTAAAGGCCGACATCTCAGTGATAATTTAAATTTCTCCTCATAGCAGAGATAACTTGTCCATATTTTAGACCCACAACCATACTATCCTCACCTGTTGTTTTATCCCCATTATCACATTCTTTTTGTCCAGCAATGTCCACACGTGTCTGGAGTGCATGTCAAAGTCGGTGGGAAACATCTCCGTGTGGCAGCGCGCCTCGTAGTCCTCGTTGTTAGGGCAGCTTCGGCCGTCGATGTCTCGGAAAAAAAGGTTGCCCTTGAAGCGAAACGTGCCCTTCCGCAGGATCGCACCGCTAAGATTGAGAGAATCCGGGCCGAAATGGGAGCGAGGTCTAAGCCGGCGCACCAGGATGTCCTCGTTCCGAGAGAAGCGGGTCCTAACTACTTGCAACATGGCCAGGATTTTAGTCCGGACCTGCATGAGCCGGCGTTGGAGCTCCTGGTTCAACTGCAATGCGTTGGCGTCGCTCCGTTCCGACGTGCTCTGCAATAGGGCAGAGATCTCGTTCATAAGCTGCTGCTGGTTTATCCGCAGATCCTCGACATCGTCCATTTCTCGGTTTGTTTTGTTTACATTGCCTTGAATATTAGCGATGAACCATGCCTGGCCTCCACTATCGATAACATGGTTTCTGGTCTTTAATATATGCATGATTTTAATACCCTGCAATATTGCAAATTAGGTTTTCTAAAGCATTTCATAAGAAACTACTCCCCATGCATTTAATAAATTCATACACCCTTGGTAACAATAAACGTATTTATCGTGGCTAATTGTATTCAAATTTTTAATCTTATGTTGTGTAACATAATCTATACAAATTATGAATATATTCCGCATTTTATTTACGCAAATTATTTATTTATAAGATTTAAAATCAGCTGGTGTCCGACTCGCAACCAAACCAGAATACACCTAATTAATTGAGAACCTTAAAAAAAGCGATAACCAACATTGGTAGAAATTAGCGAATCAGCAGTAACCGATGACAAGCCAGTCGCCTATCGCTGCTGCTCGGCGAACAACAAAAGAGGACAGAGAGAAAAAACGCGTAGTAGCATCTTAATTAACAAAATTCGTGGTGAATGCGCTAGCATAACATGGAAGATGTCCCGGTTAAGATAGTCGAGCGCTACAAACCACCGCCTGCCGTGTTCCACCTGCCGCAGGCGACCCTCAATCGGCTGTCGCAATTCCGAGTAGGTTTCTACACGGATCATCCGGATTACCAGTATGACTGTCAGCTGGAGCGGGCTGTGGTGAGTCAGGCACAACGATGGCGCCAGCTACGTCGCCAGCAGCGCGAGGAGCGAGCCAGTCGCCAGGAGCGCCGCAAGGAGGAACGCCAACGGGCGCTGGAGGCGAGGCAGAAGGAGATGCTAGGAGCAGTTGATTATCCTAATGCGGACGATTTGTCATCGGATGAGGACGAGGAGGAGCATAAGACGGACGAGCCTGAACGGAGGGAAGAGGAACTGCAGCCACCTCCAATCACCGCTGAGTCACGCGACTCTTCCGACGAACCAAAGTCAATAAGTGTGTGCAATTTTCACAATATCTTGCAGCCCACCATCTTGAGCACCACTCCAGTGGTCAGTCCGCAGACGCTTCACAAGCGGAATAGCTCCCTAAACTACGCTGACTTTGAATACAATATGAACTCCACTCCTTTCGACAATATCGAGCTGAAGACCATTAACGATCTGGACATACTAGCTCAGGTGCTGCACCAGACACAGCTGGAGAAGCGCAGAGATCAACAGCAGCAGCAAGAGGAGCATCAGCAGCAGGATCATCAGCATGAAGATCATTCCAAGGAGGAGCCATCCAGCAAGGAAGTGCCAGCTTCGGTAGAGCTAGCAATGACTACACTGGCGGAGACCAAAGCGACGCTTGACAGCGTCAATTTCCATGTTCACTGTGATGATAATGAGGACAAGAGCGAGCCAAGCATTCCAGCCACGGCTCTATACCCAACGCCCATGTACAGCGCTTCCGGCAAGCAACCGCTGCATAAACCGGAACACTTCCAGGTGGGACACAGTTAAAGAGCACTAAAATGTTATCTTGTTTCTATTGGAACTCCCTTGTACTCTTATTATCGAAACCACATTACTCATTTAATTGTAATAAAAGCGGATATTGTTCGTTCACGCGAAGTATACCATTTAATTGGGTTGATTTTTTAGCACTTTTCAGATAGATTCCTTATCATAAATAGTTCATCAAAATTCGGTGGTGGGGCTATTTCTTGATTCAAATAGTACTACAGAGTAGTAAAACATTATTTGAACTTTTTAAATATTAATCCCATTCCCAATATTTCACTTAAAATATAGCAAATATTTCTACAGACGTTCTGATTTAAAACATGGGCTATTTATTATTTTGCAGGTATACCACATGCAGGGCTATAGCCACCAGCCCTTCTACTCCCCGCAGCTGCATTCTTACCAACAGTTTAGCAACTACCAAGTCAATGGATTTGGGACTCCCAACCATTTTAGGGCTCCTCCAGCGCCTTCCTCCATGCTTGCGCTCAGCCAGTCGGAGGACGAGGTGGCCATGAAGTCAAGGAGTGTGCCTGACATCCTGAGGGAACTGAAGACAGAGCTGCAGCAGGCGGAGAAGCGTCGCACCCGCCTGCACAGTCACAACGCGGAGCAGCAGCCAACGGCGGAGTTGGTGGTGGACAGAAACTCCTTTAGGGAGCTGGCTGGTCCGGCACAGAAGTTGGCTCAACGTATTAGTACTATGGGTTTCCCTCTGGAACGGGTGGCAAAGGTGGTTAGCCTGTGCGGTATCGATGATAAAAAGGTAACGCCTTTTCGGACACTTGCAAAAGCCTTTAGTCTGAAATTTGACTTTTTTCAGATTATCGAACACCTTATTCCACTGGGAGAACTTCTGGACCTCGGGTTTGATGAATCGAAAATCTCGGCGGCGCTTCTCAAGTTCAATAATAATAAGGACAAGGCACTGGACTATCTAATCAACTAGTATAATTTAGTGGAATCCTTTTGTACGGCCAGCTTTTACCCCCATGCCCAAACTCCCCAGTCCCCACCCAATCAGCTTACCAAGATGACTTCTCTAAATGTATATTTAATTATTTCAAGTTCTCGCGAGATATTCCTTGCTTAAGTTGGAAGTTTAATGCTTCAGAATCCTCAGCAGCAGAATAAATATAAGTCCGTAAAGTAAGCACATTAAGTTGGCTATTTAGTCAATACCGATCCCTATTAATTCATGCCCAACATAAGCAGATTAATAGCGTGTTCCACATTCCCATCGGAAAGTTCTAGATAATTAACGTTCTGGGTGTGATTAATAAAGCCCATGGCGGCCATGGTACGCAGTTGTTCAGTGAACCGATGACGGCGATAGCAGCGTGGCAGGACATCGCTGTCGTCAACACCATCGTCTTCGTCATCTACATCATCAACTGGTGCTGTGGCTACTAGCTCTGGGACCGCTCCTCCTCCGGATTCCACCTCCATGTTCTCCACTGGCGCAGGTTGATTCTGCGCCAGGGACTGAAAAGCGCGGGCCAGCTCGTTGCGGAACAACTCTGAAGATATGGAGCCGCTGCTAACGGCTCCACTGCTGCTTCCTGCGGCGGTTCCAGCTGCTCCAACGCCTGTTAATGGAGCTGAGGTGGTTCTTGGTCTTTCATCACCCTGCAGGGCCTCGTCCGCGTTTCTCTGTGCAATATTCGACAGAGAATTAAACGAGGTCACGTTGGCCAAAGCGTTAGCTAGTTGCTGGCGGCTAATCTGACGGATGTTAGCCATCTCATCACGCCGATTGGCGGCCGCGGCAGCTGCCACGGCTGTGCTGCTGCTTCCACCACTGCTGCTGCTGCCTGCTCCCAGGGAGTTTTCCTCCTCTGACGAAGTGGTGGACTCCGAGGCAGCCTGCTCTTGGACTAAAAGGGAAGAAACGCTGTATAAGATATACAAAATAAGTAAGAATAGGGATTTAGTTACACTGCGTGGCCGAGCTATTCCTGGCTAGCTCCTTGCGAATTGTGTCCACAATGAAAGGAGCCGCCTCGCAGATGAGGGGATAATCTTTAACCAGGTTCTGGACGACCTCCGGCTCGTGCAGCATGTTAAACAGTACGGAGTCGCGGATAAGAGCCTGCGCACCTAGATTTCTCCGGAATTCCGGATACTCGGCGAGTATCTTCTGCAGAATGTTGAACCGCGAGGTTACGCTGATTTGCAGGTGTGAGGTCAACGAAAACAGCTCCTGGATGTGTTTGGTGTTGATCTCTGTCGCGGATGGCGGCACGTACGGCGAGTAACGTTTAATTTTCTGAAAACAGTGGATCACGGAGTTGGGCTGCAGCATTCGGTTGAGGGTGTCCGCGTCCTCTAGCACGCGTCCATGGTGGATGATCTCTGCAAGTGCGCAGCAGATGACTTGACACAATAACGACAATGGACAACAGCCTGAATCGGAGGGTCACTCACCCAACTCGCTGGCGTCGAATTGCAACTGCATCTCCTTGGTCACCACCGCCTTCAAGTAGGCCACATCCCGCGTCATATCAATGTTGTGTAGGGGATGCACATCGCTCAGCTTGTTCTTCAGAAGCGCGTACAGGGTATGCATAGTGCGATGAAGTAGTATCTGCGTAATATTTGTTCTTCACTATTTTGTCTGGATGATTTTGTTTTGTTCAAAGCCAGGTCGGAACTGGTTCCAACGAACCGCCTTGAGCACAGGGTGACTCTTAGATGCCCCGATAGCCCAGACTATACTTATCAGGTCGATCTACGATTATAAAAAGGCTAATTAAAAAAGCTAGATCTAAAATAAACTGCTCAAAGATCGCTTTTGAAATTTTCAACAAATAGCTAAATGATTCATTTGTTGATAGTATTAAAGAAACTTTTAATTTTTTGTTGATTCTAGTAATTTTACTAAAATTTACTATTTATAAAACCGTTAAAATTCAGGGTGACCCATACAAAACTACAAATCACCTAATGCCTATCGACTTATCGGGTTTTGACAGCTTACCGCTCCAAATATGTTATATATACGATTTGTAAAATGACCTCCAATGAAACACAGACTGAGGGTAGGCGTAGGCGGGTAACCCTTCCTCCTTCTTCATCCGATAAAGGTGCACCATCCCAAAAAAACAGCGATGATCCCAAAAGAATTTCGCACACAGAGTTCCAAAAAAGAGTAACATCGGATAGAAGCGATGAGCCGGTCCTTAGCTGCGAATTCGAAGTGTTCGGGATTGTGCAAGGTAGGATATCCACAAGTCGGGTAGTCATAATAATAGTGATCTTGCACCCACAGGCGTTTCATTTCGAATGGTAAGAACTTGCTTGGATCATCACACTCCTTATATTAACAAGGTATATGTATATGTAATCTTCCATTCATAATCCAATTCCAATGTGGTAGTACACCTTGCGAAGAGCTCAAAAACTTGGAGTCCGGGGTTGGTGCAAAAACACCAACGAGAATACAGTGAAGGGCGAGATTCAAGCACATCGACATTCCTTTGAGTCCATGTGAGTGATTTTTTCTATTTAAAGTTTGCTTATCCAGTGATTCTTTTACAGGCGCCTCTGGCTAAAGCACACCGGCAGCCCCACCAGTCGAATCGACAAATGCATTTTCAGTGAGACTGTTGAACTTACAGAATTCACATTCACCAACTTCTCCATCGTGGTAGATTAGATATTCTTTATAAGCTTAAATTTGTTTAAAACTAAACGAAATTGTATTTTTCTTATGCACGTTTGGACAGTATTTGGTTCTAATGTTATAAAATTAAATCTAACTAAAATTCAATGCGATGGATGAACTTATTTCAATATAAGTTAAACGAAATAAATAAGTTTTTATCCATATCAATTTCGTTTTTATTGTGCATATTTTTATCAGAATGTGTGTAGATCTTAATTTAAACTATATTGAACTAGCTTTGAACAATATAAGAGAAATAAACCTAATTTTTAATTCGATTGTTTTGTAAAAAAAAATATCGACTAGTAAGACCGCGCTTTGAAAAGGGCAAAATCTCTTTGGACTGGACGATGATAAGGGGGCCGGTGATTGGGTCGTAACTTCTCGTTTAATTTCAGTCCTATCCTCGAAGCAACAGGTTGTGCAGCAGCTTTTCCATTAAATATATTACCCAAGTCTGCTTGATTGTAGAAGTTATTAAAGATCAATACGAAATGGTCAACACCAAGTTCTTAACGTTCAACAATGGAGAGAAGATGCCCGTGATTGGCATCGGCACCTGGCAGGTAGTTATTATCACGATTCTGTATTCTGTAATTTGAAAAATCATTTGTAAGTGGTTATTGGATAGTGGATATTCAAATCTTAACGCTATTGTTTTAACTGATTAACGACTCGACAAATCGCTGACACGTCATTTAAATCTCTTGAAAATTCCGATGCAATCAACAAATTGGTTTGTGCTGGGGACTTTAGACCGGTTTTAAAAGACAAACAATAAACCTCCATTCAGATGTACATATATGCCCTAGTGGGCTGGACTTTCACTGGTTACCGGAGAATAAAAACCCAGTATAGAGAATATAAATACTATCACCAATATATATTCAAAACCACTAAACCACATTTTGTTCATTACACTGCAGGCATCTGATGAGGAAATTGAAACCGCCATCGACGCGGCTTTGGAAGCTGGGTATCGCCACATAGACACGGCACCAGTTTACGGCAATGAGAAAGCCATCGGAAGAGTTCTCAAGCGTTGGCTGGACGCCGGAAAAGTCAAGCGGGAGGAGCTGTTCATTGTGACCAAGTTGCCACCCATTTGTAAGTAACATACATTTCTGTACATTTAAAAGTTGGATCCAAGTCCATTAAAAATGTAAAATATACATATATGTATTATTAACTCCTATCTTGTAGAAGAAAAAAATACTTCCAAAAAACACAGAGTCATAGACTCCCACAAAAACATTTCACCATAGTTACCAATGTTCTAGAAATCATCTGATAAGATAAGACGATTAACATTTTTCCAAAACACCAACATAACATATCCAACGTTCATATTTTTAATTTTAAAATATTCTTATTATCACTATGTGACTCTTTGATATGATGGATGAAACTTATTAATTTTTATATACTAATGATTAATTTATATATAATTTTGATGGAGGTGTGAAAGCTTTCATTGTCTAGTTATTGCAAAATAATATTAACATTTAATGCTTGTTTTAGCCAATCGCCCCCATGAAGTAGAGCCAACAATCAAAAAGTCGCTGGAAGATTTACAACTCGATTATGTGGACTTATATTTAGTGCACACCCCCTTCACCATTAATATTAACGAGGACGGAAGCTTTAAGGTAGCTGTGCTGCGGAATTTACTTCCAAGTCGTATTTACATCTCGAGCATTAACTTTCAGCTTGACAAGGATGGCCTGATGGAGGTCGACGTTACCACGGACCACGCTGCCACCTGGGTTGCTATGGAGGCCCTGGTGGAGAAGGGTCTCACCAAGTCCATTGGGGTATCCAACTTTAGCAAGGATCAGGTGGCCCGTCTGTTGAAGAACTGCAAGATCCGGCCGGCCAACAACCAAATCGAGCACCACGTTTATTTACAGCAGCGAGATCTGGTCGACTTCTGCAAGTCCGAAAACGTAACCGTAACTGCCTACTCCCCGCTGGGATCCAAAGGGATCGCCAAGTTTAATGCTGACAAGGGTATCGTGAGGGATCTGCCTGACCTGATGGACATCCCTGAGGTGAAGGAAATTGCCGCAACCCATGGCAAGACGCCAGCGCAGGTCCTACTCCGCTGGATTATCGACACTGGGGTATCCGCCATTCCCAAGAGCACGAATCCCGCTCGCCTTAAGCAAAATCTAAATCTCTTCGACTTCGAATTGACTGCCGAGGAGGTGGCCAAGTTGTCAAGCCTGGACAAGAATATTAGAATTTGTGACTTTGCATTCTTCCACGGGTATGAAATTATGTCTTAACC
Organism: Drosophila yakuba; assembly: GCF_016746365.2. Lineage (NCBI taxonomy): Eukaryota > Metazoa > Arthropoda > Insecta > Diptera > Drosophilidae > Drosophila > Drosophila yakuba. The sequence goes on from NC_052530.2 coordinate 8,291,912, forward strand.
TAAATCTCTCTATTTTATAGCTATTTTTATTTCGTTTATAGAGTGGAAAGGCACCCTGAGTTTACCTTCAAGAATCAGTACACGAGCTAAGCGACATATTGTAGGCAGTATATTTTTTTGCATTACATTACTTTGTGTCGTATTGACAAGCAACAATTTATTTTGTAAAAGTTATTCCAAACTTTTAATTATCGTTAATTACTCTTATTCGTATTTTCGTCATTACACACATATAAAATGTTGTTATCCTAAATTATTTATATCCAAATTCTTTACTGGTTTTCTTTGGTATTCAACAGTTGAAATGTCTTGGTTTTCGTTACGATTTTCAGCTCAACAGGTTTTCCCCCTTCGGCAGACTTTCCATTTGTATTATCGTTCGTTTTTATTGAGCTGTCGTTGACCCTTTGAGCGTTCGACCTGGAAAACAACTTTTAAATTCAGAAAAGCTTGTATTCAGCAGAGGTGTTTTAGTACAGAAATATATTTGCAGCACTTTTGTATCTAAGATTAAACAAATCACAATTGTACAGTAAGCAATTAGTAGCGAGCACGGTATCGGTACTTAAAGGCTTTGAGAATGTTACACGACTACAAACAATTCGAGGTACATTTTGTATGTAAGAACAATATGATCGATAGAAGTTATATTAGGGAGCGCTTGCTGGATAGACGGAATATTCAATACTTAAAAAGTTTAGTACTAATAAAAACCAAATGTCGTAAAGCGGTAAGTTTAAAGATTAAGGAGATTAATCAAGGAAACTCCAGCATAAATCTAGGGTATGATATTCGGGCCAATCTCATTTTGATTGTCAGGTATTTGGCCACACAGCTTATATTAGTTCGCAGTTCGAGTATTTAAAGGAAATTCGTAGTTTCTGGCCCAAGCCAACTCACGTGGTCCGCTCCTCATCCGTACTATTCCTGAAATTCAGTAGAGGATTGACATTAAAAAGATATGTAAAGAAACGAAGCCAGCTTCCTTAAGCAGGAGCTTATATATCCTTGCAGTAATTATATACAAAAAAACAAAAGAGAACGCTATAGTCGAGTTCCCCGACTATCTGATACCAGTTACTCAGCTAGTGAAATATGTGAATAAATATCAAAGCGTCTCAAGACATATGATCAAAAATATATTACTTTATGTGGTCGGAAACGCTTCCTTCTGCCTGTTACATTTTTTTCATCGAATCTAGGACAACCTTTTACTCTATGAGTAACGGGGATATTAACTTGTGCACGAACAAAACGAGCCTAAGATTTATTTTCCATGGCACCGACTGTTCCTGTGGCAGCTTTATAATATAGTCGTTCGATTCGGACCACTCCTGCAATAAAAAGATAACTTTGAAACAGTTTCAGAGAAACTACTAACGTAGAAACGGACGGACATGGTAACTTTGCAAATTTTTGACTGAAGTCAATATACCCTCTTGAAGGGTATAAAAATGTTTCAAACTTATCTAAGCATACCGCAAAATCACTCACTTTAATCCCTGCCCAAAAAGTCTGATGTAGTCCATACTTTGCATGCAAATCAAACCAATTTATAAAATTTGACTAAAAAATTCTGTTACCTGGGCTCTTGATGACTGCGCATGGCTAGAGTGGCCACCTCGAACAGACCGATGAAGAAGCAAAGCATCAGGGGTCCAAAAATAGCTCCTTGCCAGCCGATCCAATACATTCCGCCTGCTATGGCCAGGCCGTTGAGGTAGGGATGACCACCACTGGAATGTCAGCAAAATGATGACGGGAGAAAATGAATTACTTTCATCTAAAAAAATAGTACTAACCCTTTGAGGTCCGCATATATAGCAGTTTCAAAAGATGATGGCACGAAGAACTGAAGCAGGAACAATATAAGTCCTGCATAGAAGCGGTCCTGAGCCAGCCAAAGCTCTAAAAAGGCTGGCACCGCACACCAGTAGCTGCCTAAGAATGGAGCAGCAGCCAACATAGCTGCCAAGGCGGACGGCAGGAACACTATCCGGGCCCCAAAAACGGTATGGACCAACCAGGTGAACAAGCCCGTAAAGGTAGAGCACCTGAACATTGAGACTAGGACTACGGTAATAGAGTTCTCCAGGGCATCGGCGATTTTGATACCCGAACTGGAATAGCCCAGGTACTTGGTGATCTGTAGGGGCGCGTACTTTTCCTGGCTGCTCGACAGCAGGTAGAACAGGGCAGTAAAGAATACAATCTGAAGGAGGTGTGATTATCTCGTTAGTTGGTATTCATAATAAAACATTACTATTCTAAGGTAATTTAATGTATTCAATTGTTATTTATTTACACTCACCATATCTAAAATGAACTCAATGCACGCTTGTCCACCCGAAAGCACAAGTGATAGAATCTCCCCGGTCACGCCCATTATCATAGACATGTTGGTCCGGATGATGTGCCACAACGACTCTGCTACCTCAAGGATCGTCTGCGTATTGCTCTGCGCCCAGCCGATAATGCCCTGTTTTGCCACTAAAACTAGCTCTTTAAAATGTCCTTGGTTAAATAAACAGCCGTCGGTTAGCAGATGCACACAGTATGAGTTATTTCGTAGACGCAAACGAGTGTTACGAGATGGATGAAGGGAGCAAAAACTTAACGAAAGACCGGAAACCCATGCGAAAACCCCGAAAATAATCTCAACGAATTTATTAGTAAAACGGGAAAAAAGAAAATCGAAAGAAGCCATAGAGATGGGAACATGGGCTTACCTGGATTGTCGACGATTTCGCCAAATGTGCTTTTCAGCGCATCCGTTGGCACACGCGGTCCGTACGATGAACCAGCCTTATTGAAATCAATCCAATACTGGATAAGCCGGTCCCACACTTCGAGGATCTGCTCCTTCAACTTGGTGGCGTGCACCTTATCGGCGTCTGCCAGCCAGTCGTCTATGTAGGTTTCAATCTTACGGCGACCATAATGGTGTGCGTTATCTAGAGCATCCTCGATGGACGATTGCATGTTGGCAGGCAAGATGTCAATTAGCTCAGGCCGATCTGTGATCGTCTTGTTAATTAAATCCTTGCCCAAGTAAGCCACCTCAATCGTCTCCGAGTAAATGTTCACGCAGAAGAACACGCTTAGAAACACGATGATGAGAAGCATGAGGATGATCATTAGGATGGAGGTAACTGATTCAACGGAGGCCTTTAGTGAGTCCCGCACAATAGTGTTGATTTTATAGTTGAGTTCCAGGACACCAGGCAGACATAGTGGCAATACCGCAGAATGGTGTTCGATTGCCCAGTACTGCAATGCTTATGAAAATTAAAAATTTATGATTTAAGAATTTTCAGTAAAACTCACCCGCAGCGCTGCGTACACTTCGCTGATTTTGTTGCAAGCAAACTGGGTAATACCCGTATACGCTCCTATAGTGTAAATAAGATGCAGTAATACTGGGATTGCCGCTAGGATAAACATCCACACGTTGCGATAGAGGAATGTACCCAGACAGGCATAAAACAGGAGCTTAAAGAACGTATCGCTCTGGTGACTGGGAGTCTCCGTTCCGGGCTTGACATCGAAAGTGTCCGTCGAGTCGACAGTGTCACTTAACGATATGTCCTCCACATCCGACTGCAGGCCCGGACTCAGGGGTTCATTGCCTGGCCTCCCACAAATGCTAAAATTGCTTAACGACCGTTCAAAATCATTCTTGTCGAACAACTTCTGTAGGCGGTGGAAATAGGAGCCGGAATCATCAAGAGTTTGCAGATGATATGCCGTAGATGCTGTTACATAGGCCATAACCAGTAGAAATACCGGCACCTGAAGGGCACCAAGAAAGCTACTTAGATAGCCTGCCACAGCTATCCACATGGACTGTCCGGCGACCACAAAGTGGGCACTGTTCTCTGGCTTCCAGAAGAAGTGGACGCAGCTCAAATAGACCACAATCAAGGAAATTAGCTAAGGAGCAAATCAGTTTAAAAAGTTGTGTTATTTCGTTCGTTTATGTATTAACTGGTTTTCTACGAATTTTTTGATAATTCACCATAGATAAATGGACAAGGTACTTACCACGTATACGTTGAGAAATCCAATAATTTGGACGAACAAGCCATGGGAAAAGGTGATCCAATGCCAGAGGGCCAACAGAAAACCCTTCGGAGCATATAGAACCAGCAGCTTAATGCACCCGGCCACTCCGCATCCGGCCAGAAGGAGTTGCCAGTGCTCGCAGAGCCACCCGATCAGCAGCCTCCCACAATGCTCTGTGGCTTCCAGCGGCGATAGGCAGATCGAGACGAGTACATTGGAGTCGCGCACCTCCAAGCGCTGAAACCAACTGTTTACGCTCTCCGCCAAACGTCGCTTGAATGGGAAAAGCACCGCCCCCATGAGGAAAGCCCATAGCAATGGACGGACGAAGGGCCCAAGAATGAAGCACACAGCCACAAATGCCGCCACTCCTGCGGCGATCAGGAAATTGTACATGGCAGCGCGAAAGCTTTCATGGTTCTGCGACCTCATCCGGAGCAGGCGGTTGATCACACTGTCAAAAGAGCGGTCCCGACGTATGGGAATCGGTTCGGATCGATTCATTTTGTGTGTTACCGGAGAAACGGGGAACTGCAGTCGGAAACAGAAAACTGGATTAGAGCTTCATGTCCATATGGGCAGCACACCCGAATGACTGTTTTCGGAACTGCTCCGCTGATGGAAACTCACTTTTGGTGAAATGCCTCAGTGTTCTGTGGTCAGCCACAGATGAATTCCAACGGGGCCCGGGAAGGATTCTGATAAGGAGATACTAATTTCCGCAACTAGAGGTGGTCATTGGAGAAGCAGACTGCCACTCACTTTATGAGGGGCGGGGTCCGGGGTCTCACATAAACAAAAACACGACGTTTCTGCCAATTACGTCAGGCGGGCAGGGCTGTGAAGTGGGACGCTTCGCAGCACTGGCAGAGAACCGATACACAGTGAAAAATTAATATATCGTTCTATATACAATACCCTTTGGTATAAATATAAATTTATTTATAAACAGTTATTTAGAAACAAGAGAGAAAAAATCTATACAAATTGGCTATTAAGAGCCGTTTTAATGCGAAACAGGCGTGTGAATAAATTGTAACACTTATCATATACTTACTGTCAAGACCTTGGTCGCTTTTCAACACTGCCCCATTTTCAAAACAAAATATAGACGCCATGGAAAGTAAGCGCAAAAAAAATATTCTTTATTGTTAATAGTAACACACGAACACTAATAATTATTTGTAGACTTTTCGCTGCAGCAGTTGATCGACCTGCAAAATATCCAGAAGGAACTAAATAGTAACAAAGACACGTACCTTAAAACCTACCGCCAAGTACTGAAGAAGAAATTTAGATCAGAACTGAACAATTTGGTGAGCAATTGTAAAATCGCAAATTTGCTTTATTCACTTTTACATATAATCTCTCATAGGTCCGTGCGGATTTTAATATAGTCAAATCAGAGTTGAAGGTTCCACAATTACCTCCACTCCCTGCAGAAGATGAAAACACAACATCCGCGGTACAGGTAAGTTTCTTACATTGTTATTAAGTCTCCATATTAATTAAATACTTTAAATAACAGTTCAGCGATATTGCCAAGGACTACGAATTCACTAAGGACTGCTTGTCCTTAATGTAGGATTGCTCTGATCGGTCTTTGGTGCTGTTCAGCCAATATCTATGCAGCACGCCACATGCGTGCAGCATGCACTCAAATGGGGGAGATTGACTCTGGAAATAAAGAGTTTAATCATTGGATAAATATGTACGTCTACAAGAGCGAAAGTGAACTTACATTGAATAGGGGTATTATAGGCCGCTTCATGAATTGACTTCCTTTTGTACGTAATATTAGGATGTACTTTACGTCCAGCTAAAAGAGAAACAAAGTGAATAAAACATTAGCAATTAAAGACACCCTAAATAGCTGTCTTTTTAAAAAAAAGCCGATATAAAAAATCAGTAGTTTCTACATTTTCAATGACTTCGTTTAGCACTATGTTCTCGATGTGTCCCCGCTGGACGCAGAGGACCGATTTCCGGCCGAAGGAGCGAACCGTCTCCATTTGAAGTGCCATGTCCCAGCTATAGAACAACCGCTCTGCCTGCACCAGGTTCAGAGTGGAACGGATCAGCAGGTTGGCTACGGAAGCACATAGTGCTAGTGGGTACAGGATGCGCGGGTGCAGGAAACTAATATTCCCGTTATCAAATCCGCAGATCCCGACAAAGTATGCGACAGCTAGGAACCCAAGCAGTAGAATTTGACGCAGCTTCCGCTGCAGTTGCATTCCATGCAGCCGGTTCACCAGTTCGATGCGAACCACGTCGCCGCCGCAGTGCTTGATGCACAGTTCCAAATCCGCTTCCACGGATCCTTCATATTTCGCTTTCCGGCTATAATATCTGTGGATCGTCACTTTGGGCTCCATTTAGGGTTGTTCCTAATATATCAAAATATCAATATATCGATATTTTTTTCTGAAAATGATATATTTATATCGTGACAGAGAGAACTCTATAGTCGAGTTCCCCGACTATCTGATACCCGTAACTCAGGTAGTGGAAGTGCGAAGGAGATTCTTTAACCCTGACAGTTTTTGGCGGCTTGTGGGCGTTAGAGTGGGCTTGGCAAAAAGAAATTTACAAGACCAATACAAAAATGAAAAAATATCAAAACATTTTTCAAAATTGTGGGCGTGGCAGCTTTGGGCATTAGAGTGGGCGTGGCAACATGAATCGACAAACGAGTAACGGGTATAAAAGCGGGACTGTAAAATCTAAACTGTGCAAAAGAATTATAAAAACCAGCGGAAACACTTCAAATATGTCCTCGCACTTTAAAAATAATCATTACCATGTTTTCGTAAAATGTGCGAAAAAGAAGGTACATATGTACATATGGCATATGTATGTACATATGTGTGCGTATGTTCGGGTTTCAGAAAGTTCAAAATTTCACTGAAAATTTATTATTATCTGTATTATTATCCTTATTATTATTATGGTCTGAATTAGAAATCCATGAATTTAAGCTATGATATATTAAGTTTAAATGAAAATATGAAATGAAATATGAAAATTAAGTTAATAAAAAACTTTTATATTTTTATAGTGGGGAAAAAAATTTTATTTGAAAAAAAAAATATCAAATACATCGATAATTTTTTATGATATTTTAAATATTATCATCATTTTGTTTTAATAAAAAACAAGAGAGAACGCTATAGTCGAGTTCCCCGACTATCTGATACCCGTTACTCAGCTAGTGTAAGTGGGAAGGACAGTTTTTGGCGGTTTGTGGGCGTTAGAGTGGGCGTGGCCAAAAGTTTTTTGGCAAATAGATAGAAATTTACAAGACTAATACAAAAATGAAAAAATATCAAAACATTTTTCAAAAGTGTGGGCGTGGCAGCTTTGGGCGGTTTGTGGGCGTTAGAGTGGGCGTGGCAAAAAGTTTTTTTGCAAATCGATAGAAATTTTCAAGACCAATACAAAAATGAAGAAATATTAAAACATTTTTCAAAAGTGTGGGCGTGACAGTTTTGGGCGGTTTGTGGGCGTTAGAGTGGGCGTGGCAAAAAGTTTTTTTGCAAATCGATAGAAATTTACAAGACCAATACAAAAATGAAAAAATATTAAAACATTTTTTCAAAAGTGTGGGCGTCGCAGTTTTGGGCGGTTTGTGGGCGTTAGAGTGGGCGTGGCAGCATGATGCGTCTATGTCCCTGGAGTCTGTATACTTAATCTCAACTTTCTAGCTTTTGTAGTTCCTGAGATCTCGACGTTCATACGGACAGACAGACGGACAGACGGACAGACGGACGGACAGACGGACATGGCCAAATCGACTCGGCTATTGATCCTGATCAAGAATATATATACTTTATATGGTCGGAAACGCTTCCTTCTGCCTGTTACATACTTTTCAACGAATCTAGTATACCCTTTTACTCTACGAGTAACGGGTATAAATATCATCGATACGATATTTTTTTAATATCACGACATCCCTAGCTCCATTCCTCGACCAGGTGTTACCAGATGGTTAACAAGGGGTTAGCCTATAAGTGGTCAAACAGCTGTGTTTTCCCACTAAATTCAAAAGGGTACAGTTATCCGCAACCGCACATATTATTTAATTATTTAATTACTCTATATTACTTCATTTAATTCTAGAGGTTAAACATATAATTTATATCTTTTTAAATTTGTATTCGCGAATAAAAAATCAGTTTTGTTCCGAAAGAGCCATTATATAACGCTAATATCACGTTCCGATTTTGGTTTTTGGTGTATGCATAGTCGTTGTAGAATTAAGCAGCTATTTTTTGCCACTCATTTTTAAAAAAATGTAAAATTTATTTCAAGAGGGTTTATGCTTATGCAGAAAATTTAAAGATGGTTTCAACCTCATAAGAGAGGACATTGGTTTAGTATTTTAATCAGTATTTTTTCAAATACTTCGGCCTGGTCTTAGTGCGTTTTGAAGAAGCCTTACAAAAGCTGGTAGCTGCAAAACTTAGTGGCGCGAAACATAACTTTGTTTTTTCTGAGAAACTGACTGGAAATACAAATGGAAATATTAAAGGGTTCTGAAATATAAATATTGATGATGATTTCTCACTAGCTGAATTGAATAAATTGCTCGTATTAATATTTTTAGGAGTATATGTGAATGTGAATGAAATTGTGTTTGAGCAACCAAAAATAATATATAAAATGCATATAATATATGTATGTATATATACATATGTAGCTAAATTGAATTCGTTTAAAATTTAATACCTCTTCTTATGCAAATCCGTAGTGCAGATAATTCCCCCGTGCTGGAAGGCTATCGAACTGCCCGACTTGGAACGCACAGATCCATCAATTAATGTTAGTTAGCTGATTCGTTTGTTTTCTGTGTCAACTAGCTGACCTTGATATATTTTCACGATGGCCGATCAATGTTCAAACACGAACGCCTTGCGCAATTTCTAATGTCTCTCTTGTTTTTATATGCGTACTAAGCCCGATCTCCATCTCCAGCTTTTCGTCTTCATCAGCTTTGCAATCGTCAGCAGTTTGCGACTTCTCTGGATTTGTGGAATTTTGGGTGATCGAGCTGGCCGCTGATTGATGTGGTCGGAACTTGCTCGGAAAGCAGTCGACAAATTTGAATGGGAAGCCGTCTTAATTTAAGCTTTAAAGTTTTAAATCTTCTATTCGTACATAGCTATATATGTATTGTGTACATGAGATAAATCGGAATCGGCAGGTCTTTAAGGGTTTGAGTTATAATCACGGGTTCATTGGGGGCAGGTTGAAAGGAGAATGACTAGTGCATTGGTTTGTTATTCTTGCCTGTCTTTGGTATTTCACACATTCGATTGCATTGCTTCAGAGCGCAAATTCCACGTTAATGTACAGGCGAGAATGATTTGCAGAATCGGAAAATGCCGCTTGACTTAACCGTTATTTAATAAATCAGAAAAGCACCAGCAGAAATAACAATTGCCGCCATACACTGAGGTATTTACTAATATACGTGGAATATTAGTCAATTTCATTAACCTGTTTAGTAAGATTCCCTTATAATTTTATTACCTACAACGAAAATTGTTTAAATACTAAAATAGTATATATTTAATTGAATAGTGTAGATTAGAGTTTTAAAATACGACGGCTTGGAATATATATCCATAATATATACATACATTAAGTATCATTTTATATATTCTAGCTCTTTAATTTTCGAACCGTGTTCAAGTGTTGCAATCCAACGTGTTGGCTGCTTTTGTGGTTTCGAGGGCTTTTGAGACTCCGGCATCGCGAAATCAACGCATCAATCATCTTGGGTTGCACAACTGCAGGGAGGTGCAGTCCAAGCAATTGCAGCTTTTCCCAGATGATAATACTACTTGCCTCTACAAACATACTCATTAGCACCAGTCCGATGTAAATTCTACTGCCTTGCAATAATCATTTTGATGATTTTACGAGATTTGCAACCTTGAACTCTGCTTTTTTATTATTTCCAAGTTCGGATAAGGCCAATAATACTAACGAGAGTCAGAAAAAAAAACGCCACAAAGAGATGGATTCAAAACACAAAAACAATCCTAAGCTTGGCCCAATAAACAATGGCTTTGGCCGGCGATCGACACCCACCAGGTACCAAAATTGGACGCGGTCCATCTGCGTGGCATCATTACGATCGTCACCTGGCGCGGCTCGTCCGATTGAGACTTAAATTGAAGTAAATATTTCTGGGCCGAAGGTTACGCCATTAAGCATACGCCGCGTGTGCTCGCCAAAAACTCAAAGCCCGACTAACGATGAGAAGCGTCTCGGAAAAAAGTCATTGTACTCCACCAGGGAATGAGCCCTGAATAACCGGACGGTTCCGGCCATTTCAGTTTCATCGCTGGTCAGCAAAGGCGGATAAGCGGTATGCATACATATGTGAAATCGATCGGAAGTCGCGCCCAGGTTCCTTCAACTTTTGGATTATGCAATCGCATTAAAAAATTAACATATTAAAATCAAATGGTAAACTGGTGCACTTTCGTTCATGAATTTAATTACATTATGAATATTTTGCAGCTTGCTTTAACATATCGATTTGTATGTAAATTTCTGCAAATGCTCAAGGTTTTATCTCTGGCTATAATGTGCTTACTTATTTCCACATTTTGTTCAAATAAATTTTACAACTAGGACTGGCTTGCCCCCACCCAAGCTTTTGTTAAAATATATTTTTGTGAGCAGCATTAGTTAAAAGTCTTATATGGCAGCAGAAGTCTTCGTAAAGTGCGTTCTGGCTGGAAAATATAAATTGCTTTCTGCTAAATAAAGTCGCACAGAACTATATATAACATTTTTGATGCTAACTTCAGAAAACTTCTGATGATTCAATGGAAAATTTCAGTGTAAACGGAAATATTGCCAGCCGCCTCTGTCCATATAAGGAACCTCATTCTGATCATTTTCCTCCAGTCATAGAGCCACGAGAAAGCCCTTGAACAGCTCGCAGTCATATTTCCCCCAATATGGCAGACGCGTGTGTCGGATCTGTAAGATGGGATCAGCTTGGGGCCACCTGTTTATACAAAATCATCTTCTCCCCCGCCGACTGTTTGCGCATGTAAATTCGGCGCGGCTAGATTACATGGTCAGTTACGTGTTATTCGGTTAGAATTCCGCAAAAAGATCTTGTGCTCGGCGGCCATGCGGCGGACTTTGAGACGAAAAATGCAAATGTTTGCTTTGTTGCATTGCTTGGGTTTTTTGGTTGTTGTCGAAAAACGCACCATAAGTGCAGCGTAATAGTGAGATTTTTAGCAGGTAAATTAGAATAAAGGTAGTGGAAGGGTCGTTAATTGAGGGTATGTAAATCGTCAACCAATTGGCTGTCAAAGTTCGATCCACATGCGATTGGTAACTCCTACTCTAATTGCTTAGCTCACAAAAACCGACTACGCAATGCTTCAAGTTCGCACGAGAAACAAGTTTACGTTGGGTCCTCAGAAATATTAAGTATCCGCCAGGTTGCCTGTAACATCCAGGTCTCGGTAGCCGTTTTTCCCATTTGGAGCATTGTTTGTTTCACAAGTTCACGGCGCATTTTGGCCGTTTATTAACCACCACGAATAGAGGAAAGCGAAGTCTTGAACATTATAAATATTTAAGAGCCCTACAGACAAACTGGTTTAGCAGCCCCATCGTCTTCTGCTTTTTACCAAATACGTATACGTATTCAAAGATTTGGGTTTGTGGCGGCTAGCAACCTTTTCTCCGTTCGCCTCGCTTTGATTTGTGGATACGATAATTTTTTGCACACTTTTTCGTAACGAAGGGCCGGGCCTGTGCAGGGGTTAATTAACGGACATTCTTCCAGAACTTTGAACTGTGCAATCATCCGCGCTGCCAAGACGACAGACAAGGTAAAAGTACCGCTCTGATATTTGGATTGGCGGCAATTAGCGCCACACTGGCCTGTGGGTGCAAAGGCAGGTGATACCCGCCCGGCCAGATACCAAGAATCCGATTCCAAAGGGTCGCTGCTTGCTCTCGCTCTCTTTCTCTCTCTCCCTCCCTCTCTCTTGCTCTCACTCTGGCATCCTGACGCCGGAGCCGATCGCTTCAGCTGTCAGAGCGAGAGCACACACCAACACACACACACCTGTTGCTCAGAACCTGGCTTGCGATCGAAGCTTTCCGCTCGGACTTAACTTCGGCTCACCTCAACGCCACCGAAAATGAGCGGTCGGCGCCGCCAATCGACGTCGACGTCTGCGCCAACTCCGCTCCTACGACTGCGAGGCGGTATAAAAGTAAAGCGACAGCGTGAAATCAAACTTATTTCAGTGTTTTTGATTTGAATGTAAAAAGCGCACGCTCGCCCAGTCGCTGTCCAGGTGTTGTCCAGTAAAGTCCAGCGGAGCAGCAGCACCAGCAGCAGATCAGCCGCATCAGCCGCATCAGCAGCATCAGCAGCAGTTCCCCAAATAGTGATGTAGAAACCAAGAAACAGTAAAACGATGGTCAAACAGTGTGTGCGTGTGTAAAACAAAAACTACAACTCTGCAAGAAAAGAAAACGAAACGAACAAGGATAGTGCACTTGAAGTGATAAATCGTATACCAAAGTCGAGAAAAGCTCGGTAAATTAGTCAAGGAAATTCATACAGTACTCTCTCCCTTGCATAAATCGGAAGATAAACGGACTTCTAGTACCTGCAAAAGCGAATTTTAGCACAATGGTAAGTGGCCGGGGGTTCCCGAACTCCAAATGTGACTCAACGGAAAATTGATGCCACTGAAATCCTCCTTTATTAAAATGGTTTTGCAACCAGTAATTTCGATGCCGAACCCCAACATGCAAGCCTGAATAAATATACATACTCGTACATTGACTTGGGCTTTCCGTCCAATCCCACAAATGACCCTTTGCACACGACTCGTGTGTGCTGCTATTAAGCAGAATATTAATAAAAATAAAGCCCCTGTAATGAATATCCGCAATGCAGCCGTAAAAATTAATTGAGCAAATTATTAATCGAGGAAATCTTTTGAGCACCAGCCATTCCTGGTTCTCATTCGCTTTCTTTGGAAATGGAAAAAAACCGCACGCCAGCAACTGGTTTTTGTTTTCAAGTACATTCGCGTAGCAAGGTTTTCCAATGTCTTTTCCCAAATGCATTTTTGCCGACTCCGCGCAGACCTTTCCGCGCTTTTCGCCCACTTTTCCCCCGTTTTATGCCCCAAAACATGAGCGTGTTGCTCCGTTCTGTTTTGCTAGAGCCATTCGCTTTTGAGCTCCGCCAAAAGTGCATGCAGAAAGTGCAAGTGCAGCACTTATTTCCAAGCTTTTGCTTTATTACGTTCGCAGTTGAAGCAGCAGCAGTAGCAGCAGCAGCACTTACAGCAACACCGCAGCAGTAGCAACATCGCACGCTGGCGGTCAAGTGAAGTGAAGGCTGCCTTTTGGCTTTGAACAGCTCTCCAGCTCACCAGCTCAGTGGTCCGACAACATTTCACACGGAAATGCAATGCAGCGATGACCTTGAATCTCGGCCGGGGATATGGGATAACTGGCGATCGGACCGCAGGTGAAATGATAGCCACTCAGGGCCAGGCCGACTCATTTGTCCCGTCCTCTTTACTTACCTATCCACCATTCGGCACATCATTGCAGATGCTGCTGGGTGTAGAAATCCAGTGATTTTCATATTCATTCAGCTCTGCAAATTCGAGAGAAAAAACCCCAGTGGGTTAACCAATCGACGCTGCCGCGGCGCCGGTGGCTAATGATCACTGGCATTGCACCATTTTACAAAAAAAAGCAGGCAACCCAGAAATCGAAACTTATTCAAATCTTCGAGTTGTTTTCCTCTCCTTTTGGCCTCTTACACAATAATTATTACACCTCGAATTTATTTTCGACTGGGACTTTTGCCGCATTTTTGTGTTGCCTCTTTTGACACTGAAAAGTGCAAAGACGCTGGCGGCGAATTAAACTGGGCCAGTTGGCTATCGGCTGTTGGTTGTTTGGGGCTGGTTGTTGGCCAGAGCCAGAGTCGGAGCCACTGCCACCCAGCTGCCAAACTGCGCAGCCCCGCCAAGTGATCATAATAAAAATGTGCTTTAATCAGCCGATTTGCTTGCAGTTCCTGTGGGCCAGTTAGCCACATTGGAGAGCCAGTCTCAGCCGCATTGTCGTCGCTTTATTGTTAACTGCCGCTCGGCACTCAGCTGTTTTTGGTAAGAGAAAAAATAGAGAGCATATAGTAAACAGAAAACCATAGGCAGAGTGCCCTCTTAGGACAGTGTGTGTGAGATAAGGCTTGCCGCATGTGACTGCCATCGCAGTGCATTCGGTGCTCCATTTCGATTTGTTTGGCACCACACGGCGTATGCGCGATTTTCTCAGTAGCTGGCTAGTTTGTGTCCACTTCAATTGCGAATATGCCATTTGGGCAAAGGTTTATTGTTGAACATAAAAAAGTGCGTGTGTCTTAACAAGTTGTTTTACTGGCAGTGTACTATGTATCTGAAAAATTAACACTTAAAAACTGATAACGCAAGCAAAGAGAGGAATTCGCTGTAGATAAACGTAAAGAGACCATTATACGGAGAGTACCTCAAATGAAGACTTTTATAGACTCTTATCGGGCCATGATTGAAGTAAGTGTCATTTGAAATTCAATTATTGCTCGTTTAAGATTAGACAGAAATCTTATGCCGGTAAAGGTGTTAAAAGCACTAAAAATAACAGCTTTTAAATTAAATTACGCTTACATGCATATTTTACGGCTTTTTGAGTGTTTTTATTTTGTACAATTTTTCCAAACTCTTCGTTTCAGAAAAAACAATTAATTTATACATATTTGTCGCTTTCAATTGGATGAATTCATTTGTATACATTAAATTATTTTGTGGGTCATGCTGTCATACCAAATTTGTGGTTCAACTTATTTATATCAGCGCGAATTCAGATTTCAGATGCGCATACAAAAGTTTAATAGTATTTCTTAAAAATTTCCTTGTTGTATAACAATTAATTAAAATAAATTCCACTTAAAGAGACGAACGCACTGGCCGGTGATATATTTTCAACACATTTAAGCCGAACACAAAATAATTAAATAATCAACATTGAGGGGCTAAAGCAAAATTTAAATTAGTGAACTGAAAAAACCTGATAAATACGTAAATACGTAAATGTGAAGTGATTGAGGAGCTAAAAGTCATTGCTTGTTTAATTGTGCGGCTAGTGATTTACGGTCTTGGGGGCAGAGAACTCTAGGCTGGGAAATGGCGGCAGGGACGAAAACCAAAGTTCGTCATTCCCATTCCGAATTGCATATTAAATACCTGAATCCAGATGGTAGGGAATCATTTTTAATGCAAACGTCTAACATTAACGCCACATACGTTCACAAAAAAATCAACATCGGCGGACTGGCAAACGCAATGTAGCATGAATCAGCTAAAATATATATCCCCGAATTGAGGCTTTCAAATGGCATTTGGGGAACTCACTTACACTTACGCACATTTAGCCAACCTGTTGAGTATTTGCAGCTGTGCACTTGACTACTGACTGAGTTTTTAGTTGCTGCAAAAACTGTGTAGCACTGAAAAAATTGCATTCATAAAGTCGTATTAAATCGCTTCTATTAATACAAAATTTATAGGAATTTTAATGTTGCCAAAACCTATTGAAACTTCACATTATTACTTATATTTTCTGACTGACCTTAAAAGTGTAAAAAGGAAATAAATTCTAAAAATATATATTGACATTATTAAAAAAATTCAGATGGCGAAACACGGTTAAATAAAAAATATAATAATTAATTTATTACTGTTGGCTTGATTTGTTTTCATGACTGTTTTCAATAATTGTAATTAACTCTCACGCAACTTTTATTATTAAAACAAAAATATAATTAAGCGTTAAATGTATGAATTCATTTCGGAGTCATAATTCCAAATATTTCTGTGTGAATTTCAACAACTTGCAACTTAAAACGCTGCTGCGTTCAGTGAGCGGAGTAAGCCGCCCCCAAAAGCAACAACACCAGCAGCAGAAGCAAAACAACAACATACACTCGGAAAAAATGTCTTGCACTAATTACTGGGGATTTGGGGCCAACGACAAGAGCGCAACTGGGCAGCAAGAAAAACATTCAACTCGATTGCCAAATTAACGCGATTTAGTTGCTTTTAAAAGTTGCCAGAGTCAAGACATCTCTGGCGAAACACACACAAATGCGGATGCATATAGGCCCTGCATATATCGTGTTGTTGCTGTGTGGCAAGTGCATATGCTGCACATGTTGCTGGCGCGTTTTTTTCCCGAGCTTGGTTAAGAAATCGTCAGCGATTTCGATCGCGTGCAAGTCGCGCGCAGCTTGGTATTTGCTTGAAAGTTGAAAAACGCGCGCTGCTTTTTCAACTTGACCCACAACAGCCGGCTATCGATTCGCTGGCTGTAATCGGTGTTTTATTGTCTTATTATTAATACTTTTTTATTTTCTGTGTTGATCGGTGTTTTCCTTAACGGCTTTCCATTTACCGAAGATTTGTTTACGCATTCAACCAATCGTGGAGTGTTGCATCATCGCTTGTCATATTAGACAAGATGCTGCCGGAGTAAAAGTCGCGGTCTGAACCTGAATGTTAACTCCGAAAGCCAGTTGCAGATACAGATTCGTATACAAAACCCCCTCTCCGTACGCCTATGTGTTTCTTTTGATACCCCCCTGTTGGCTGCGCTCAACTTGACCTATAAATTGGTTTTTATGTTGCGCAGGTTCGTGCGACTGTGTTTGATTTTCTTTGGCCTCTCCATACGAAGCAATTTATACTTTAATGATCGAAAATCATTAAGTGCGACACGAGCTTGGGTCTCAGCTCCATACGGCTTCGATCGATCGCCGGTCCCCTGATGCTCCACAACATATGGCTTCAAACCAGTTTGGCCCTTTAAATTTATCTCTTATTGCCTTTTCTTTTCTGCTGCTGCCGCGGCTGCTCTTGCTGGGAAAGTAAAAGTGTTGAGCTGGACAATTATGCGGCTCTACAAACGGGAAACCATAATTTTTTCTTACTGTGCAAATTGCTTAGTGCCGCCCTGGCAGATGAGGCTTATATAAAAGTCGTTAAAATAAATCAAAGAAAGAGGTTTAGAAATGCAAATGCCGCCACCTGACTCTCTCGCCAGGCCAATTGCAAATATTTCCAAAAGTAACAAAATAAAGTCCGAGACCAAAAACACAAAATCCCAGTCAGTAAACCGCTCGGCCGGTTGGCCTTGTAAAGAAATACATACGTACTCAAATTTTAAAGATTTGAACTGATGTCTGTTACTACATCGCAGCCTCAACACCTATATCATCTTCTTCTCTCCGTCAGTCCAGTCGCTCGACGCTCTTTGTTGTCTTCCCAATTATGCATTTGAAACTCAAACCCGTCAGATACTCTTTTCGGACGGCCTGGGACGGAACTTACCGTCCGAGAGCGGTGGGAATGAGGGGGTTTGGGGATTCGGGATTTCGGACGCTTGGGTTAATTAATTGCCAACATGTTGAAAAGTGTTAATAACATTTTTGTTGGCCGATTGGGGCTGCTGCTTTATCGCTGATAATTTAATTGCTTAGTCGACTGTGGCACTCGGCACCAAGCAAATGCAAATGTTAGCAAATATATTTCTGTCCGCTGGCCATTTGATTTATATTATCTTTTGGGTCGAATTGTGCAAAGCCGAACAAATTTGAATGATCACAAATGCAGTCAACTCTTGGAATTTTTTATTTTGCAAGCATTGTGGCTCGGGATGAATGCCTCGACTTCCTCCCCCCGCTGGAATGAACAATAAATTGTTAAAAGAGCTAAAGACGCGGCATTGAAATCGAAATAGTGGTATTAATTAGTTAAATCAACAAAAGCCAAGCGGGAATGTGAAGCATAAGACCCTGAATACGTGTGGGGATTTTCGGCCTAGATATAGCATTGAGAAAAGCAAAACCTCAGAAGTCTGTTACTTTTTCAGTTCGTTCAAATGAGTAAGTTGTTATTAAGAATACTTACTAATATAATTCAGTTTTTTGTTTTGATCCTAAATGAAATGAATGGACCTAAGTTTTGTACTTGAATGTCAAGATCCATGTCAATGTGCCCAAAATTCTTAATTGCCCTAATTGAGATATTTAAATATCCGGTCACTTGGCCAACACAATGAGCCGTCTCATCGTCAATCGCTTATTACACAGTCACTGGCAGCACATTAGGGCGACAATTTGTGGCTGCCGAGTGCGACTAAAAACAATTATTGTCCAGCAAAATGTTCCCAGTCCGGCGGCTTAGTCACTTCCCTCTGGTTGAGGGTTAGATGCTGAGATGCTGAGTTGCTGCCGTCGATGGCGACATCGAACAATGATGATGGATATGAATGGTGAATGGCCAACTCATCGCCGGACAGTCCCAGTCTCCGCCGCAGCTGATGCCCAAATCAGGGGCACTGTACATTTCAGCTCATTTGTCCGGCTTTCTGGACCCCGTCCGACTTTATGGCGCATAATGAAGCGTTAAAATGTAACGCACAACAGCAGCGGCCAGGCCACAAACAACAATTACAAATGCCGCTTTACACTTGCCGCTGCCGCTGGCGGAAGCATTTTTGTGGGTTTTCAGGGAAAGCATTTGGTGGCGAACGCGTGTGAACCAAAGAAAGCGAAAAAGGGTCAGCATTTGGGCAAGTGTTGGGATGCTGTTGGTGCCGTGGCTGCCGTGGCTTACGCAAACTGACCAAAGCTAGCCGACTTTATGTAATGGCAAATACAATACATTTTCAGCTGCCATATTTGCTAGGCCAAAGTCCAAACAGAAGCTGGCAGACTGGCGACAAGAGACAGCTTGGCAGAATGCTAAAATTCTGGACAAGACATCATCATCATCGTGAATCGGCAGAATTCGATTGGGGGATTACACAAGCTACAAAGTCTGCCCAGCGGTATGAATCATTATTTGCAAAATTTGGCCAACCTTTGCAGATCCAACAAAATCTCAATCAGCAGTCGAACTTTAGAATTTATGTGTATTTATACCTATAGCAATTTGTTGGTTCTTACAGATACCGGTTCCCATTTGTTTTTTCCTTTTTCCATATGCTGTATTTTATTTAATTTGCTTGGCAAAAACAAAGTTCAACAAACCGCTCATTTTGCGTCAAAATTATAATTTAAGATTTGCCTGGAGCTTACAGATGGCCAGTTAATTTTGTTTACGTCCCAGCTTCAATTGTCCGACCACCCAGATGGACATTCATTTTATTGCAATCGCAGACTCAAATAAATCACATTCAACGATGTTGTCTGGCTTGTGTATTCAAAGCAGCGCTAGGAACTTAGCTAATGTGGTATATGTGAATCGCCTCATTAATGCACAGTGGTGCGCACTACTTCAAACACCATCAGCAGCGATGACTGGTGATCTTTGGCGCCCACGCACGCGCACTTGCTGCTGCGGCGAGTTTGTGTCTTAAGTCTTTTGTTTGCGCTTTGATAAATCACGAAATCAAGAAACGGCTTACCAGCTTAGACATGACAAAAAAAGTCTTTGCATGATAGATCGAATTATGGCAGATCATTGGATAAACTGATCGGCGGCTGTCCGGCCATTATGAATGAAATTCCATTTGGTTCCGGAATGGGTCTAAACTTCCTTTGGCCACTTGTCGAACGCCGGTTGCAAAGGCCGTATACGCCAGTTCTAACTGGGGCAAATCCAAAAGACTCGCAGTCGGAAATGCAACGACACAAACTCACGGAATTTTTGGACACAGCCGAACTAAGCAAATACCGGCGCAGACCGACAATCAAGTTTAATTGCGCTTAGTGGCCGCCAGCAAGTGCACTATAATACGTGTTAAGTATATACTATTTTCCTCTTAATGGATCTCACCCAGATAGTGTGTGAAAACGGGTTTTATGACGCTCATCGCTAGTAATTTTCCTTAATCAAATGGCATAAAATATGTGAAATTAAAGCAGCTGCTGCTGACCTACGTCAGTTTGCCAGGAAGAGCTCAATGCAAATTGCTTAATAAGTACTGCCGGTGTCTGGCATAATAGTGGCTTTAATTGGTCAAATTTACACTTGATTTACACCCACACCTGCTGTTTTCAACATTTAATAAAGCTGGGAAATACCCGAATAAGGTTTCTTCTCCGACAGGAACCAAACTCTTGTAGAGGCGTTAATTACGATATAATTAGAAAACATTCTATGATATCCGTGATAGACAGTATAAAAAAATCATTTGGCTAAACACTTTCGACCATCACAACTGACCAATTTCCCAAGCGGTTACCAGACTTATTTAATAAGTTACGGGAGTTTCAGGGAACATTAATTATAGGGGTTATATGATGTAATTTGCCGTGAGTTATCACCACTTATGTTTTCGTAATTTACCCTATGCCGTTAGAGTATTCAAAGATTGGTCTTTGTACTTTCGAGTTTCCCCTTCTGCCCAAAAATTCAATTAACTAGCACGCACCTAAAAAGTGAAAATCTTGGCCTGAGTCTCTGTCGGAAAGTGAATCTTAATTAGATGCAATCAACGGCGACATTGTTGAGATGCGATGCTGTCTCTTCCGGACTTTGTGACCTGGTTAATAGAGCCCAGCCCAGCAGATACAACCCCGATCTGAATCATCATGACGGCCACAAGCCCACCGTCATCGGCAAAGTCCGTCCTAAGACGCTTCACTGGCTTCCGTCGGGAGCATTCCCGAATTGCGTCAGATGTGTAATAGAAAAATTTGCCAGTCATGTGCCGACAGATGGAGTCCGATCGTCGAAGTGGCTGAAATTTCAATAAATCTTGCAACACGACTACCATGTGTCAGAGAGATGAAATTGTTTGGCTTGGACGGTGTGGTTCTGCCCGAAAGCAGCAATTACAGATGGCTGGCCACACCCACACCCAGTCGCTCTGTAAGTTCACCTGGCAGCGTAATGGCAGACTCGACTTCTTAATGAACAAACGACATGACGAGGCTTTCAGCGCTCAATCGGCGCACTGCTCGAACTTCCTCCGCTCCTCTGCCGGTGATGATTGCTGACGTACTTAGCTGGCCAGGCAACAAATGAGCATTGTTTTCCCAATCCACCAGCCCCCCGTTCTCATCCACCAACTGAGACGTCTATGTCTTGTTGATGCTGCAAGTGCCCGGGAGGCTCACCAGCACAGAATGATTGATGAGCTGTTGGTGGCCAATGGTGTAGTTGAGACATCTGGTCACTTAGGTTCGTGTTTACGTGTTATGCAAAAAATAAACGTTATGGACAAACGGGGTAAGAATCGGACTGCTTTGGCCAGTCAACTTTTCCGCAACTCCGACTTAGTCAAGAGGCAAGGCTATTGGAAAAAATTAGAGACCAAATTACATACAATTCAGGCTACATAACTCGAACATTAAAAGCCCCCTCATTTGAAAACACACAAGGCAGTTTTTTAATGTATATATTTACAAAATAATAAGTCAATGAACTTTATTGGATATTGTTACAGTCAAGGAAATTGATTTCAGTATTAAATTGGTTAAAAACTTTGAAAAGTATATTTTGCTTTGAAAAATTAACTAGTACTTATGTGCGATTTGTTATTGTACAAATATAGGAGGTATTTTTCCATGTTCTCCACTCTATTTCCGCTCGAGTTAAAAAGGTATTCTTTACGGATATGGAATTTGGAACAAGGCTGCGTAATTACATTTGTTTTTGTCAAATTAAAACAATAAAACCATAAAATGTTAAATGCTAGTTCTTTCCAGTTTCTCACTGCTTCAAATATTTCCTTAATTACGGATAAAACCAAGTCAGGTGGAGCCAATGCGGAGTTAGCGGATTCCCTATTAGATTTCCCATTATAATTGCAAATCACTATGAGTTTTCTTAACTCAATAATTGAGATATGCTGGTATCGATCTAATAGACAGCTTTCACATCGTGGACTTCCCTTGACATTCCGCTATCCACACATACGGCCCCGGTTCGTTCAAATCAATTAAGTTAACCCTAACCCCTCTGTGGAAACGGCTGCAACCCCCGCTGCAATTAAGAGTAGCGCTGTTTTCTTTAATTGCCGCCAGTCAGGTATTTAACTATTTAAGCGACGATTAACACTGGCGGAACTGGTTTAGCTTTTCCTGGCATCCCCTGTAGACTTCCCCAACTTCTATGTCAGTCAGTCAGTCAGTCGGTCAAGCCGTCGAATCATTTCTAGATTGTTTTTTTTGGCTTTTTATCACATGGACAAGAGGCCATTGCGGATTGCAACATCGCCGCCAGCCGGCTGCACCAGTTTTTCTACAAAATTTTTTTTTTTATTTCAATGTACATATATTTTTGCGGCTGGCATCGCCGAGTGCTAATCGACAATGGGATATTACCGGCGCATAAATATGATACCAAATCACAGTTTGTCGACTAATGGTAAGCATTTTGCGGAAACTCGCGCCAAGTGGTTTTTCGGCCAACTAGAATGGCTTTGGGTTTCCTTTGTTGTCAGCCATTACACCATGTGTGATTGATGCTCTGAGGGGGGGCCGTTTAATTAGGACCATAATCCAAAGCCAAACGCTCAATACCCATAATAAATCAGTTTTCCGCCTTTCCGAACCTAGCTTGAAAATTGCTTTAATGTGCCTGAAACGCAATGTAGCAATATCAACCCAAATTTATTGATTTGACATTTGATCTCGCTAAGTGGCCATGTGGATTAGCCACTCCCGGTTAGCACACATGACTAATCTTCCGTCTTTTTGGTCTTTGCACTTGCAGGATTACCTCACAATGTTCTACGACGGTTGGCGGGATCTGATGGACAACAAATCGGATCCGCGGACACGAGACTACCCGCTCATGAGCTCGCCATTCCCCACGATAGCCATCAGTCTGACATATGCGTACGTCGTCAAGGTAAGTGGTCCGGGATTGGGGAAGCCCCAATCCATAATTATTGAAGTGGAGTGGGGCCAGGTGTAGCTAAATGGAATCGAACAAAAAACAGACTGAACAGAACAGAACAACATGATTCCTATGGGGGCAATTTACACTGATATCGGAGACCAGAACTGGCAGATTCTCATCTGGTGATTATGTGGATCCTTTTCGCAAACTAGTTTCGCTTTATTGCATTGCAAAATGACTGTGAAACCCAAGCTGGGGGTTCAGGGCCATCCGATTTCTGCGATGATCGTCTAAAAGAGCTGGTGTCGAAAGGTGACCCAAGCACATGCGGCGGGAGATTATGCAAAATTTAAAAAATCAATTCGAAAATCGATTTCTATTTAGGTTTCCCGCTTTGCATTGGTTCACATTCATAATTTTACAAAAGCATTTAACTTACTTTCACATGTCTGCTAAATTTGATAGGCGAACGCGCGGGATGGCGGTTGGCCAAACAAAAGACTTCGGCAACGAACTTGTCACAAAACCAACAGACAAAGTCGGTCGCGACGATTGATTTGATTTGATAATTGCTGCAAAAGGCTTTGGCCTCTGTTTGACTATGTAAATGACACGCAAAGACAATGAAGACAAGACTTGAGATTTAAGATTCGGGGTGAAGAGGATATATTACAGTGAAACTAATCAACGTCTTATTCCAGGTACTCGGACCCAAGCTCATGGAAAACAGAAAGCCTTTCGAACTTCGCAAAGTCTTGATCGTCTACAATGCAGCGCAAGTTATCTTCAGTGCCTGGCTATTTTACGAGGTAATATAATAAATGTTTATTAGTAAACTTCCACACAAAGCTATACACTTGCCAACCTCTTTTGCATTTATAGTCCTGCATAGGCGGATGGCTCAACGGCTATAACTTGCGATGCGAACCCGTTAATTATTCCTACTCGCCCAAAGCGATTCGTGTAAGTATTTGTGGAAGCTCCTATATACAGCGCTAAGCTAATGTGTATTCTCAAACATCGGGCTATAAATTCTGATTTTTGCTTATGGTTGGCCAATAGCAAAGTTCTTTTGTTGACTGGGCCAGATTTTATGTAAGCAACCTGTTTTTAGCCGCGAAGAGACAAGATATTAGAAAAACGGCAATGGCGACAGGTTCTCTTATGCTAATCACAAAGAAATGGATGCCGAAAGCCGGCCGGCTGTGTGGTTTGAATTCGGTGGATTCTGCGGTTTGAGGAATCTCACGTGTGTCGCCAGGTTGGCTAAAGTGGGTAAATGACCCAAAGAAAGTGGCGGTCTTAGAAAGTTGGCAGGCGAAAGATTTTTGCAAATCACCCATCTTCTTGTTATGGATAAGATTGGGATTTGTCCAACCGTTAGTTCCAGGGCAAACGGAATTGATCTGCCCAAGCTGTATTATTTTTAGCATAACAATAAAGGCTTGAAATATGTGATAGGAATGAGCACAGATATTAGTTTTGACTGGAATTTGAATTGGAAATAATCGTAAGCTATAATGTGTCTCGTAATTTGAGTAATCTATTGCTTGAAACCTTTTGTCACCGCAAAGTACCTTTAAGACCAACTGTCGACCAAGCACAAAAGATTTTTTACAATCCCTTTTAATTTGATGAAAGGTTTCAAAGTTTGGGTTCTAATAAACATGTCCCTTTAATATTTTAGACCGCTGAGGGCTGCTGGTGGTACTACTTCTCCAAGTTCACCGAGTTCTTCGACACCTTCTTCTTTGTGATGCGTAAGCGGTACGACCAAGTGTCCACGTTGCACGTGATCCATCACGGCATCATGCCAGTCTCAGTCTGGTGGGGCGTCAAGTTCACCCCCGGTGGCCACTCGACCTTCTTCGGCTTCCTGAACACCTTCGTGCACATCTTCATGTACGCCTACTACATGCTGGCCGCCATGGGACCCAAGGTGCAGAAGTACCTGTGGTGGAAGAAGTACCTGACGGTGATGCAGATGATCCAGTTCGTCCTGGTTATGGTGCACTCCTTCCAGCTGTTCTTCAAGAACGACTGCAACTACCCCATCGGCTTCGCTTACTTCATCGGAGCCCATGCGGTTATGTTCTACTTCCTGTTCTCAAACTTCTACAAGCGCGCCTATGTGAAGCGCGATGGCAAGGTAAGGAGGCAGATTATATGATATTATATTACATTATATATTATAAATTAAAATATTCACTTATCCAAATGTTCTCTTTCTTCAGGACAAACCGGCGGTGAAGGCGAACGGACATGCCAACGGACACATAAAGGCGCTCAAGGACGGCGATGTGACGCCAGCCACCTACGGCCAGGCCAACGGCTTCCACAACACCTTCTCCAAGTTTACCACGGATATGTGCAATCCGGCCCTGAACTCCTCGACGAGACAGCGCGTGCTCGTAAACGCCGGCAACAAGTGAGCGCCGCCAGCCAACCAGCCAGCCAGCCAAACATGAAACACACATAAGCATAAATTAATTACGCTACCAATTAAAATACCGTACATTTAAATTAAACGTAAGCATAGGGAGTCCAAGCCTACATCTAAGCCAAATCGAATTCGCACGAGGAAACAAAAACATTATTTCATGGACAATCCATGGTGATCGCACGTTAGGATCACAAATCGCTGGCATACCGCTGTCCATCGATCATTTCTCAAATACAAATATATCCACATTTAGTACCCAACACTTTCCGCATTCCGCATTCCGCATCCCGTCATCCATGTTCATGTACATAGATCGTTTATAGCTGCTGATGACTTAGTGGTTCGGCGTTCATCTACTTTTAATACATAAGTACACCATTTTGGGGCGAGGCGATGATCATATTACTCCAGGATCAGTTCCCAAGTGTACCTGCTTTCCGTATCTATCGCTCTACCATTTTTTATTTTTCTTTATGCAAGCGACGCTTCTTAGTACGTGTATTTTATTTCTATGGATTGTTTTAAACAAACGAAATGTGTTTTTATTTTATAAATAAATTCGAGATTAAAACGTAGTGAACAGTCTTTTATTTTGTATTCCTAATTAGATAACGTTTGGTTTAAGTTTTTTATCGGGGTGTCCCAGAAATCGTATTGATGCATTAAAATTTTACTTTGAAGTATTGTAGATATATTTGTATACCTTGGGGCGTCCCAAATGTCCCAAATGATTTTACAATTTTTTTAAAGTGTGTATTGCCTTTCCTGTGCACCTCCTTTTATTGTCATACATATGTAATAAGAATGTAATAACATGATAAGTTTGGTGGCGCCACCTTGAGATCTTCGACAGAACTATTGCGTACATACATCGCGACTTACATACAAAAGAGAGAAGAATACTTTTAGGGTTTCAAATCTGTGTATAAATGTGAAAGCGTTCGCAAAACGTTGTAAGTTATCGATCTAATAAGTGCTATAAGAAAGTTTAAAGTCCATAGTATGTTTAAATACATCATTTAAGACATTAAGAAAGTGGACAATAAAATAGATAATATTATCTACTTTCTGAAAACATACTGCTCGTGGAATGGTTACGACAAAATACGCCGTTTTTGGTTATTTTCTTTAATTTTACTTTGAAACATAGATCCAGCAACTTCAATTTTAACCTTACAGGCATCTTAAAAATCCCCCACCCGAAAATCTTTAACATTTACAAATTTCTGAAAAAAGAAAACATAATCCAGCTACTGTAAACATTCTTTCGTAGTACCCCCAATTGTAAATCCCTGTATATATATTGTAAATAAATATGAATATAGTAGTAACTAAATACTTAAGTAGATATTGAATAAGTCCGGCTAAAAGCCCCAGCAGCTATAGCCGATATATATTGTAGCATACGTTTAAAACTTTTGTCTACAACGTATATGTACGTTAAATAAATAAATAATAAATTTGAAGCCAGAAATCTATCCGGGAAACAGCAAGATATTTATAATTATTTAGTACCACCCTATTTCAAACAATATTCAGTAGGTACCACGGATTATTTGCCAATGCGAATGTACAGATACGTAAAATTTCAAAAAAGGTTCAACAACAAGTTGAATTTCAAAAGGTATTTGACCTTGCATCGATCTGATGTGAAGTTGCCATGCCTCCAAAAAAAGTCAGAAAAACAAAGTTGACTTATTACAGAAGTAGTAGGCATGTCAGGTCATTATGGTTAATGAGAAGATGTATGGGCATATGTAGATCTTCTGAGGGTTCCTCGAAAAAAGAAAACCAGCAGAACGGTGCACACTGAGTTTATGCAAATTATTTACCAATACTTTGTTGGCAATAAGCAGACAGGAACACGGATAGGACGCCATGCATAATTATTTCATTACGACCTAATGAACAGCTTCCGATCGACTCCCATTACCTAGGGTCTGATTTGTGGTTAAATAAATTGCCAATATTAACCTCAAGAACATGATTACCGAATAATGAATAATATGCCTTCTTCCAAAGTTATCACATTCTAACCGAGATGTATTTTTATGACGGTACTACCCTGTGGATGGGCAAACTACTTTTAAAAACCTTTTATGATGGCCTTTCGGATATAAAGTGCACTTACAGAATAAGGTATAACCATGAAGCGTAAAATCCGAAGTATGCAAAGCGAAAGGATTTAGAGACCAGCAAAAAAATGTCAATAGCAATTGGATCGGCAAGCAAACAAGATGGTAATGTTTTGCCCAAAATCGTTGTCCTGGTTTAACGTATTAATTTTTGTAGCGACACTTAACCGTAGTGGTATCCTGCATCCTGATAGTTTTATTGCCCTGTGTGCTTGGGGCTCGCAGCACACTTATCAAGAGTCATTACAGAAGCGTTGTGAAACCAAAGCAGAATGTCATAAAGGCCAGAACCAATCAAACAACACAACTTAAATATGGAGATCATGCGGGAAAGTTTTATAATCACTGCACGGATATTTTCAAAGAGAAGAACTTGGTTAGCCAAGTGATCCGTGGCATGATTAGTGGAATTTTGGACAGGCTCAATGAAGTATGTCTAGACAAACCCATTCACCCACTTATCCACAAAGTTTTCACGGAGACACTGCTATGTGGCGGAAGCATGTCGGAAGCAATCGATAGCGTTATTGACATTTTATTTGGAAAAATCGAAAGAAATTGTAGGGAGAGGCCTGGATTCCGAAGCTATTATATTTTAACCAGTGCGGAAAATGAAATAGTGGAATCAAAAGGTTAAACCGCTATCTGAACTGCAATAATGAAATATATGCCAATAAACGAATCTTTTAATTTTAAAAGCAATTCGTAGTATATTAAAGCAACCAAAATAAAATAATTTAGGGTAGTACAAATACCTCTTATAAGTAAAAGTGTTATACCATATCTTTATATAGTGAAACTATTACTCTTTGTAAGTCTGATTTTTAGGGAATAATATTTTTAAAAACTTAAGAAACCAAACTATAACCAAATATTATTCACTTGTTTAACATTTACAATGCAGATACAAAAGTCAAACAAACTCCGCTTCAGTTCCTTCCATAGTTGTCACATTAATGTAGGCTGGGCTATTCGTTCTTCTCGGTGGCAAACAATTCGGAGCCAGGGGTCAATTTTTTCAGAAATGGCAAAGATCTTGCGAAGCGATCCCCTGCTTCATCCACGCTGGGAAGAATGGCCTCCACGAGAATGGGGACTACTTGCTCGCCTACGGATTGAAAAAGCTCAGCGATCTTGATTATGGTGGCCGGATCTGGCAAACCTGGAATGACCGCCCGAGCCGATGGTGTGTTGTCCGTATTCACCTCGCGACGTCTGCGCCTGCTTTCCTCCGAATCCTCGACTGTTTCCTCGGAGGAGGAGTCATCATCGTCGCCATCGCCCTCCTGCTTAATCACAACCTCTGTCTCCTCGCCGGCAACCGTGATTACATCCTGCTGGCGGATGGGATTATGCGTGTTTGGATTGATTATACTCGTTAATCACCTGTGGCCTGGCCTGCGTTTGGGACAAAACCTGGAGCATCACCAGCAGAAATCCGGAGAGTAGCAGCTGTCGTCCCATGTGAAAACCCATTTTGTCAACTTGGTTGGGGCTTACGCACCCGGCTGCCATATATATAGCTCCCACTTAATAGGCTAATGACACTTGCATGTCTCTTAATCGGACAAAGGTAATATGCAGGGTAATGCAGAAATTGGTCAATTTTAGTGTGGCCCAGCTATACTAATTTGAGTTCTATTCGCCAACCTTGTGGAGTCGGCAGACTCTGACTCCCCAAACACCCGGCAACTCAGCATATTTTGGCCTGGAATGCGCCGACGAGTGCAGTTTGCACTGCGCTGGTGGCTGACCACAAAACCAGGTCCGCCAACTTCGCTTTTGGCCAAGCGAGAGAGCTCAGGTAAGCTGCCACGGAGACAGACAGGTAGTTTTTGGGCCCGGCTCAATCTCAATCGCCGCGGGCCATAAATCGTACTTACGCACACGGAACGCGTTTTTTTCACAGGTATAATTAAATCAAACTCGAGGAGCGGTTCGGACTGCGTTGTGGCTCTGGGGCGTTGCACTGCCAGCGCGAAACTGCAACTTTAGTTGCGAATCAGACCTCTTATCGGACAGGTCACAGTATAGTACAAAGCCGTGCCAAATATTGCATTTTGTGCTTATAGTTGCTTGCTAAAAAGTTAAGTGTGTGTACACATATTTTTTGTGCAAACTCTTTTATATGGGAATATTAAATTAATTATCATTATATAATTGTATACAGTAACTGTAAATGAAAATAGTCCGTATGAAATTACAATGTTACTTGACGAATTGACTTATTTTATTTACTAATTCGGATAGTCGGGGAACTCGACTACAGCGATCTCTCTATGTTTTCATTTAAATAAATATATTTCTTACCAACTCAGGAACAAACTTTTGCCATGCATCTATTATCGCGCTTGAAATTTTTTGGAGGCGCCAGCAAAGTAAGTTCAGTTCACTAAAATATCTTAGCGTTTTTAGTAATAACAATATTGCAGAGCTCCGTCACGCTTCCAGCTCCTGGTGAGTTTTCCTTAGCAAACTATTCAATTTTCGCGCCAGTCAGGGTTGCAGCATTCAGCTTCTGTAAGACAGCGAAAAACGCACTAAAAATCAACGAGGTATTTTGAAAAAGTTGAAGGAAGTATGACCGATGGCAAGATTTATTCCTAGTAAGCCCGTATTCGTTCTCATAAAATATTTTACATTCCACACATGCGAGCCACTTGCACAGAATGCCTCACCGCGTTTAATTCGCTAATTTTCGCAGTGGTCTATTTTAGGCGTGTCTCTTAGTACAACGAACGCAGCTGCTGAAAACCCAACCGATTCCACGGAGGTCTACAAATCTATAGCCGAAGATACATTTGTGGGAGGCAGTTCGAACACAGAAAAAGGTAATTAAACAAAGAAATGTTGTCTACATCTGGGGAAAAATGGATGGCTGACGTAACAATGCGTCGAATTTTCACTGGAAGCGCCCATGAAAATGTATCTAAGTATCTATATTTAAAAGTATATATCTGCCATTTTTGTGGGTTCGGGGTATGTTCGGGGCCGTGTTGGGCGTGTGTGTGTGGTTATGGCTTATCAGTGCGCGAGATAAGAAGAGTATGCGGAAAACGATATCGATTTCCAAACAAGCCACAGGTCCATTTCCAAATGAAGCGCAAACTCGAAGCGTGGCTCGCTATCCGTGACGTCAGCAAGTTGCTCCCTGGAAAATCTCATACGGAAAACTCCCCTTCTGTTGTGAATTATGAGAAATGTGGCTTCTGATCTCGACTTAACCTTACAAAGCTGGCTCCGTTCGCCGTAGAAAGTCTGTGGGCATTAGGTTTATGTGCTTAGGCTAATTGAAACTGATTTGAGCCAATTAACCTTTGTTGAATCATTTACTTTTCAGTCGACATGGTCCAGGATGAGAAGGCGGCCCACACCGATGGCGCCGACGAGCAGATGCTGGGCTCCAACGGAGTGGAGGACAAGCTGGCCGAGCGTCGGGATGAGGTGAAGTTCATCAAGGGCGATCACCAGAACGGCGATGCCAAGATCGACATCGGAACCGTCAACGGAGGCAAGCCTGTGAGTGCAATACATACCTAAATATATTAATAATAATCGGAAAACAAGAAAGGAAACTCGCTTCTGACTGTACAGTAAAATCATAAAAACCTTCGCAAGGGTTTGATAAACTTGCAGCTCAGACATATTTGCTTTTTTATTTAAAAAGCTACAAAATTTCAATAGTCAAATAGTTAGTCACTAGTTATGTTCATTCAAAAATATGCATGTCTGTGGCTATGATTGGCTTCCAGTTATACACACTAAATAATACATCACATAGTTGAATTTTGTTCTCCGGTTAATGACCTTGGCTTGTCATTCAATAAATATGCATACATACATATGTATATGCGGATGTGTATATGAAAATATAAATTTTTTTTTTTTTTGTGCAGAGCTATTGTTTTTAAGTAATTATTATCAAATAACTATTACTCATATTACATATTACTAACATCTTATTACTCGCTTCTGGAATCTAAAATCTGTTTCCCTCTTTAACCCTAAGGCCTTTTATTGCTATAAAAATTAATATTTTAATATGAGAATAACTAATATTTTTCGTCATCACAGGCCTTTACTGGTATGAGCAAGGAGGAACTCATGAAGTATGCCAACGATCCTTTCTGGGTGCGTCTCCGCTGGATCTTCTTCGTGTGTTTCTGGGCCATTTGGGTGGGCATGCTGGTGGGCGCCATCCTGATCATCATCGGAGCCCCCAAGTGCGCTGCTCCGCAGCCACTACCATGGTACAAGCGTGGACCACATGCGAAGTTCGCCAGCGTTCAATCCTGCAAGGCGGAGGATGTTCAGGTCGCCAAGAAGCTGGTTTCGGCTGGCGCCATTTATGAGCTGCCAGCTGCTCTGACCTACGACGTGAAGAAGCCGGAGGTGGAGGAGAAGATCAAGCAATTGGTGGCTCTGTACCAGGGCAGCGATACCAGGGTTATAATTGACCTGACGCCCAACTACGCGGCAAAGGACTCGCAGCTGGTGCAGGATGCCATTGCGGACCCGGAGAAGCGATCCGCCTTTGTCTGGGTGAGCGGGGAAAACAGTCAACCCAACAACTGGCTCAAGGTGGGCGGAAATCGCAGCGCCTGGGAAAAGCTGGGAGACAGCTATGTGCTCTCCCAGTTCGAAGACGGGTACTACGATCTCAAGATGAACAGTACCATCATTAGGAACGAGTTTGGAGGAGTCTTGAAGCATCTGGTGGCATTGGGCGTTCGAGGCTTCCGCCTTAAAAATACCAAGTTCTTTGTGCTATCCGATGGCCTCGAGGATGAGGTGAACTCTGCATCGCCGAAGGACTTGAGCCTTGGACCCAATGACTATGGCTTCTACGACCACAAGCAAACCACTTTCCAATTCGGTCTGGGCAATGTGCTCTATGAATACCTCAGCATCGTCAAGAATGCCTCCGACGAGGCTTTCTTTTCGGTTGCCGAGGATGTCATCAAACCACAGGTCTACCAGTTGAACGAAGTTACTGATGCATATGGCATCGATCTGCCCATGTACGGAGACTTTGTTAAGGTGCTCAGCAAATCAAAGCCAGAAAAGTCGCTGCAGAAGGATCTGGAGAACACACTCTTCCAAGCAGGAAAAGACAGCTGGCTGCAGTGGAACTTCGCGGACGTCTATGTCGACACCCCGCAGGATCCATCCGCTCTGGCCATGTTCCTATCGCTGCTGCCCGGTGTTCCCGTGGTGGCTGTGGACGCTGTGGCATATCAGAACGTTACTGAAGAGACCTACAGGCAGATCACCTCTCTGCGCAAGACTGCATCCTACATGCACGGAGAACTCACTCTATACCAGGCCGATCCACTGGTCGCCTTCTCCAGGTAATTGAAGTCATTGACTGTCTCGATTGTAATTGTTACTAACTTTTGTATAATTCATTATGCTTGTCACTTGAAGGCAAAGGTAAAAACTTAAACCATGTATCCCTGTATGTTACAAAGTAGTATTTTAATGTTATATATTCTTATAACATTTTTATTGTTACATTATATTAGTTTTATTTTTATTAAAGTAATAATTGTGTTTATATGTAGTAGAATGTTAAAAGATTTCACACATCTTTTTAATTGTATCTAACCCATTTTTGTGTTTTTCCACAGGATCAAGTCTGGAAATCCAGGCTACTTCGTCATCTTCAATCCCACCGAGGTGCCACAGGCGAGCCACTTTACTATTCCGGAGAATCTACCAGACAAGATGACCGTATCCTATTTCAGCGAGCAGTACAACAACAACATGGATATTTCCGGAAAGGTTGCTCATGCTGGAAGGGTTAATCTCAAAGACCTCAAGGTGGCGCCACACTCCAGCATCATCCTGACCTATGTGCCAGTGAAGGCGGAGTAATGCGGTAGCACCTGTTACTATACAGCAATCTCAACAATATTGCTTAAACGCATATATACAGGAATTGTATAAAAAGAAAAGTAAAATGCTTTGTTAACCGTTGAGATTTAAAGCCGCCAAACAAAATTTCAAAGTTTTTCGCTGAGGACTTGTTAGACTTGCTTGCTTGTTCATGCGCTTGCTAAGAATTAAATACAATATTTGCTTGCATTTAAAATGACGTTGTTTTCAAAATCATGCACATTTAAAATTCAATCAAGGGGCTCAAAATTAAGGAGAAATATTCAAATATAACAAACATTTAATAATCTGGCACAAACGCTTGCATTTCATCAATCTAAGCTGGCAACATTTACCTTCTGGCAACGCCAGTTTTGTCCAGAATGGCAACTTTGTTTAACTTATACTTCAAATTCAAATTCAAACGTCTTGTATGATGTGGAAGTGATGTGGATCAACACTATACAATTTTCTTATTTGGCCTTCCTTAACAAGTTGGTAAATTTCGTACCAAACTGAGAAACAGCAGAACTATTTGGTCTTTGTGGAAAAGTTTGAAGACCTCAAAGAAAATAACTAATGCATTTGGCATACGTGTGTGGGCCAACTTTGAG
Organism: Drosophila yakuba; assembly: GCF_016746365.2. Lineage (NCBI taxonomy): Eukaryota > Metazoa > Arthropoda > Insecta > Diptera > Drosophilidae > Drosophila > Drosophila yakuba. The sequence continues at coordinate 8,325,963 of NC_052530.2, forward strand.
ATACAAATAGTTGGGGCGGGCTGGCAAAACAAAAGTATGTGCGGGCTGCCCGAGACAAATAATCAAAATCGACAAGCGAAATGAGCCAAAAACAAAGCGGCCAAAATGTTTTTAGTTTGCACAGTCCTGTCTCCGAATGGCAGCCTGGGGAGCAAGAGCTCTCTCCGCATACCTCCCCGTAACTTATATGTATGTACCAGCAAAAGACGAAAAGGATATGCGCACGTGCTAATGTGATTAGATACACAAGCACCAGCATGCTGATGCTGGATAAGGCGACTTGTTCGAGGAACCGCAACATGCAGTGCAGTTGATTGCGGCAAGCCAGCTACAATAACAAGAAAACTCGACTACCGAGCAGAACAACTTCATTTTCGGTATCTCTGAGATGCAAACTATTGTTGCGCAGGTCATCATCATCGTCCATATCATCATCACCATCATCATCTGGGACCTGCGAACTTCTCGACCGGCATTCCGCCACTTCCCCCAACCCATACCAAACATACCACCCATCACAATCACCATCGCCACTCCAACCTCCACTTTAGACCTGGCCTTGTGCGCTGCGAAATTATTTTGTCGCTACAACTTTTCCATCGGGCAGTCATCAAATGCAGCACCAACCCTTCTAGACAGGTCCACTCGGGCTGACCACTGATTTAATTGCAATGTGCAACACATCTGCTGCGATGTCACCAAAAGCACTGGGGAATGCGTTAAGTGGGTTTTAATAAATTTTTCACTTATATCCCGGCTTTGGCCTTGCGAATGGCCAAGGGATTAATAGCTTCACTTGGCAGTCTGTGGTTGGGATTGACAAATTAAGCATCCTTTTGTACTTGGGAAAGTGTACTTAAGCATACGCATGTTTTGTGTGTATATTAATATAACAAACTTTCTAAACAATATTTTGTATTAGGAAAGTGTCATTCAAATTTAACTTTTCATATCAAACTGCATGTATTTAAACAGCACGTTTGCTTTTAAAATCTAAAGATATCTTATTTTTGAAATGCAACCAATGAAATAAAGTAGCGGAAATTTTAAAGACCAGTCCTCGACTTCCACGTTCTTAAATGGTGCAAAAGAACCTGCCGCAATAATATACATATTATAATAGTCCAGAACAAACTTTAATGTTATATAATGTTAAAGCATAATATCTTTTGTCACGATCTGCACACATTATATTAACATATTTAATTTTCCATGATTAAAAAGTAATCTTAAGCGATAATGGCATGTTTTATGTTGCATGATCTCCGTAATTGCTTATTAATTGCCGACTGCCGAGTTCTTACTTTGTGTTTCGGAAATTTGTGTTGCAAATTTCGTTATTAAATTAAATATACCCTTGAGAGTAGATATATAAATATGATATTTAAATACAATGTAGTGCAACTCAGCCCAATCCCAGGTGTTTCTAAGGTAAAAACCTCGCTGGCACATTTATTAGGTGTCACGATATCTGCTTAGGGTTCCTTTGAAGGGCTTACATCGGATTATGGGCACATACGCACCAGTGTCAACAACTCAATTCGATGGGTGGAAAAAAAGAGCCAAATGAGTCGGCTAATTTGTATTGATTTTTTATCGTGCAAGCCAACTCCCTTTTTTCTTGTCCCTCATACTTTTTCAGCTCTATGTTGCTGGTGCGTATTTCTGTTTGTTTTGAACTTTCCCATGCATAAATTTTGCATATTAATTGAGCGACTGTCATCAATATGTCTGTGCACAGCGCGGAACCCACCCATTGACCATTCCCTGCTCCATCCTCATCACAGCATGGCATCATTAGTTGGCCTAAAAAATCCCATCAGGCTTTGATTAACATTTTGTGCACAGAAATGGCGGCCAAATGCAAGAGCGTCTAAATGAGTTGCATCTAATTGAGTGACAAACACGCCACGAACAACACAACACCACCGACACCACCGACAGAACAGGCCGGCCACCTTTCACAAACTGTGCCAATTTGTTTTAAAATGCATCATCCCGGCGCTCAATCAGTTTTGTTCTGTTGGGTCCGGACCAGTCCGGAACTTATCCCTCCCCAGAATCCCATGTCCAGTGCCTGCTCTCGACTGTTTTTCAATTTGCATGCAAGCGTAAATTACTCTCGGCTCGAGACCCCTTCACCCCTTCTTGAACACCGATCCTTTCCCCACACGGATTCCGCCCGCTGGTCGGTTAAAAGGTTTGTCCTTTGGTTACGTTCTATATGCAGATTGCCATCGCTTTCGAGGACTGCTCCGTTCTTGCTCCTCCTTTTTGGTGTGCCTGTCGGAATCTTCTGCCTGACTGCTTTAAATAACTCTGCGTATCTTGGTTATGAACATAAAACACGTTTTTGGCACCCCATTTGTCATTAAGCTACCAATTTGCTCGGCTTCAAAAACATCTCAAATTTCCCACCGACTCAACGGGAGGGGGGAGCTGAAAATTAGCCAGGTTAAGAGCCCAAAGAAGAAAGATCAAAAAGCAAGCGACGAGGACACGGATGGTGAGCCCTAATCGACGCCTGGCCAAAAATGGAAATGGACACAAATCTTAGGAACATTTAAACATTTAACATTTAAAATACTTAGATGTTAAAATGCTTTTAAATTAAAATTTTTCGTAATTTGATTAGGGAAATTTCATTCAATTATTTTAATGAACTTTATTACCTTTGCAACTATTTTTCTTAGTTTAATGACTTAACAACTTTTGTATATTTTTACAAAAAGTAACCATTATTAGGATATCTTAAATTTATATGAAAATCAGATTGTTCCTGAATATATGCACTTTTCTGTGGAATTTAACCCTCCAGTTGGTTTAGTTAAGTGTGTTGTAATCATAATTGCTTTACACGAACTCCGAAAATTCTCGCATTAATTTTGAATGGCAACTTGAACAATTTCACGGAAGCAGTTTTGACTTCGTGTACATATTCACCCGATCTGTTCGGAGGAAATGCCAACTGACAGCGGTTGATATACATTTGCGATCTGGGCGCCAGACTTGTGTACGATTCGCATGCCTAAGCAACTCGACCGGCTACCAAGTTAAGCCAAAGAAAATGTTTTATGGTTGTAAGCTAAAATATGTTTTTAATCAAAAATAAAATACAAAGTACTTGGATAGCTACTCTTCATTTTAAAATAAGTTTATTTAGAAATACATTTTTTCTATAAATCTGATATTCATAATAAAAAGGCAATGTGGCATGTAAAAAAGAGTAGTTTCACGCAGTTCAAAAATTATCTAAATATTCATCTGCCATCTGCCCAGACTTTCGAAGTAGGGTAACACATTTGAACTCGATATAATTTCTTTCGGTGTTCTATCTACCCACTACCGCAAACTAAATCGAAAGACCTCCTTCCAAGTCGCTAACAATGTACAACAACATGTAGAATGGCTATAACAATTATAAAACACGAACACAAGTCGCTTGCGGGGAATCGCAATGGCAATGTGAGAGGTAGTAAGGAAGGTGTCTGCGGAGACAGACTGCGGTTGGCAACTTGGATTACCTTTATCTGGCTGCCGGGTCATCCGGAGAATGCTGCGCCGAGCACTTGGCAGCATTCCCCGATGTCGTCGGTGTGTCGTGTATCTTTGGTGCGGCTTTCGAGGTGACAACTGCGACAGCTAAACGTCAATTTGTATAAATGTTTGCAATTGCCACTGATGCGTCGGTTGTGGTGGATGTAGGGTTTTTAAAAATAAAACTCTCTGAATAAACGCGGATGACCAATGCGGGGGTCGCAAAGGTCCTATGAGGGAAAAGAGTATCGCCCAGATGCAGAGAGTGGAACAGGGAGCAAGAGAGCAGATCATAAATAAATATTTGCCGGTTTCTTAGCAATTTGCATTTTCTGTGGCCCTCTGAGTGTTTGTTGTTTGCCGTTCTGCCCCAGCCTTGTTGGCGTTTTTTGAGAGCGCACTCTGCCAAACGAGTTTCCATTCGGATGCATATCCGCGAGATACTCTTCCCGCGCCGCTCTTTGCTAATTGATTTATGAGATTGCAACTGCAGATGCCTCCAGCGAAGCTCTTTCGACACTCCGCCATAAAATTCGTGCGATCCAAGGTATAAATATGCAAAAAATGCTCCTTTAGAGCTTTGTGAATTTTATTGGTGCGCAATCGGCATATGATCAATTTGTGTAAGTATAAATAGGATTTGAAAGAGGAATTCAGATATTTAATCTATAAAGTATCGTGCAAGTCAATAATGAAGCCCACTGCTTTCCGCTTCAGAGATATGCTCAGGTATACAAATAATTTTAGATTCACCTTGTCTTGATGATGTTGATATTTATATATAAAAAGTAAGTAATTTTCTTTAAATGTAATTTCTTTTATGAGCGCTTAGTCAAAAGTTAAAGTGCATAATTCTTTAAATTTAAATCCGATTAACACCTCACTAAATTGAAAATCAAAGTAAGTGAAGTTGAGTGGAATTCAAACTTTTTTCTTTAAAGCACTAAATGAGTACCGAAAAAAGTTTACGTAATGAGTATTATTTGAATATTTTTTGATTGCTGAACAATACCTTCCACTTCAATTTGGTCACCAATGGGAAACTACCGAAGGCCCTTGCGCATCGAAGTCACTGCCTGCATCCAACTTTCGACCGTCTTTGGGTTCCTTTTTGGGAGTTGCGTGCACCGCCTGGGGGAAGTATCTTTTAATGGAGCACAATTATCTCCGCCGTACTGAATAAACGATCCTGAATAAGCGAACTAACTGCTGACGATGAAAGGGGACCTTTCAATGTGATAAATGCGAGTGCGACACACGAAATCGGTGCCTCTGAAGGTGGCATAAATATGCGGCGCAGACTGAAGTCCAGCTGAGTGGTTCGACCTATATCGTTGGCTAGACGCCCAGACCCGATTCGATGCTTCCCATATCTGGCGCTTCTTCTTCTTCTTGCGCCACACGACGAAAAGAGAACGAAAGAGAGCGCGGCAAATTAACGATCGAAACATGCATGCGAAGACGTCAATGTACGGCAACATTGTTGTTCCACTCGAGCTTCTCGCAGAGATTCGCAACAAACACAAGTGAAATTCAAGAGAGAATCGCACAGAGAGGAAGAGCATGTCTGCGATATTTTATGCTCCCCATTAATGGGGCAAATGCACTTTACGCTCTCGCAGACCCGTTTCTCTCCCTAACACTCTGTTGCCCAAGATGCTTTCGCTTGAGTTCTTCACATACCAACGTTGTTTCGAGCTTATGAGTTTAAAATCGTGGGTACGGGAAAATCATATACCCTATTATAGAGAACAAGGTGATATTTAAAACGAATAAGTTATTTATACCTATACCATACAATTTACTTAATTATTTTGGCGGTTTTTACTTTTCAAAATTAATACAAAAAATGTATTTCACATTTTTTTATAAATGTTTTTTCCGAAAAGTATATTTTTTAAAAACATTCTATTTGGATGAATTGAAATTACTACAAAGCCCCTCAGAGTATGCAACGCAAATAAATGGCTTTAAGTGAGGAATATACTACATATAGAGCACATTTTTAAAATACTTCTTGATACTTTTCTTATACTTCCGTGCCATATCCGGTAAGAGACTACTTCTAACTTCGTAGTGTAAGAATTATTGTTAAACATACTGAACTTTGTTACATAAAGCATATATGAAAATGTAACATATAAAAATGTATTATTGTATAGAAACGTATTTTAGTTTAATACATAGCCTTAAAAGATTGATTACGGACAAAGACATCAATTTGAAGTCCGTATCTGGTACAACACCAATTTGGGTTTTCCTCGTTGGGCTGCAGTGCATCCAGCAGTTTTGCAGGCCGGATACTCTCACTCGTTTTATTTTCGCGATGCAGCAACCAGAGTGCAAATACAAATAGCAAGAGCGCTGCGTCGCCAGTTGGTGGGCCCGTCTCTGTGCCAGAAACACATGCTCAGTTTTAGGTCCGCCCGTCGCCTGAAAGTCCGTGTATCTGTCCGCTGGCTTTTGGTCTGGTAGTCGGACTGGTACTGGTCCGAGTGTTAGTATCGTGCTCGAAGCTCTAGCTTTGTGGCCGCAACCAGTTTGCTGGCATCGATCGTCCTTTGCAGGTCGTGCATGTCGCGTTGGCGTCTCGCACGGTCCGCGTTCCATGCTCGAAATCGCAACCTCAAGCTTAAGTGAACAGAACTGGAGCGGATTCGGGTCGAAAAATCTGTGCGATAGTGGTTTTTGCTACGCAATGTCCGAATATATCTCCAGAATGCGTTGACCCACAGAAAACCAGATCGAACCGCGAGTGCCATGCTAAATAAAGTCGTTTGCAACTACAGCTTTAACGGCTTAAGATAACAAATAAAAGAAATAAATTTTTACCGGCTCCACACTCTCACTCTCGGTCCACGAAGCACTCCCGACCCGACCGCCTTGTCCCAGTCGATCGCGCTCCCCGTATCTCATCCAGTGCTCCGAGTGCTAATGATATTTTCTCTCACTTTGCTTGCATAACCAAGAGCAGAACACACGGCGCGGAGGCAGATTGCAGATACAGATACAGATACTGCTAGTAGTTTAGTAGTGAGCACGGAGAAACCTTTGCAGATGCGTGCAATTGCCATTGTACCCGGTAAGTGAACAATGAGTTATGAGCGCTCTGCGGCCAAAAGTGCCACCACCAACACCACCACAACCACTCCGCTCCGTTTTGCCACCTTTTTGCCCGGCATCTGGGGGCGTTGCAAACTGCCTTGTAATTGCCTGACATAAATGCTCGTGTGTACAAGGCTTAATGGCGATAGCAGCAGGTACGCTCAGCGATTGCCATCTACAACTGGCGGCATGACTGCTGGATCGGGGGAACCAGGGGTTCCGAGCGCCCGGTTTAGGCTATTGTCTGACTTCCAAATTGAACAGGAAACAAGCAACAGGTCGTGTTTCACAGCCGCACTCTGAGACTCCCGCATAGCTCCATTAGATTCAATGATTGGGATAGCCTAGGCCATTGCTATTGCCGTTTGTGATCGGTTATCCTAGATCGGTGCTTATAAGGCAAATTGGATTGAAGTCTGAATACTTATGAGCAAAATGCAAATATCAAATACGGAAACCGTTTTGTTTAAGACGACGAGCAAATGCTGCATATTCTTATTCAAATTAAAGTTCAAGGGAAGCCGGTTCTTGTCACTAGTTAAGCTTACCATTGATTATCCACAAGTGCTATAATTATGACAAAGCAATCAATGTAACTAACAAATTAAATTCAGAACTTTAAATGTTGCCAATGCTCTATTTATACAGCGGAAAAGGACAGTTTACATGTATTTATTTTTAAGGTGAAAAGATTATATGTTATCTTAACTATAATAACATAGGTGTTTTTTTAATATTATATAGTTTTTATATAGTCATTGCTAGCCTTGCTGACCTTTAAATATAAATGTTTAAAACATATTGTTGAGGGCTTAAGGGGGCTTTAGTATAAACTGCATTTAGCTTTTACTCACGAAATGGCTAGATCGACTAGACTAGTGCTCCTGAACAAGAATAAAAAGATTCAAGTAAGCGGTTGGATTCTTCGGCCAACGAGCACACTATTCCCTTATGAAGTAATTTCTAGCAAATTATCAAAACGTATAAGATCGTCAAATATTTATCTCTAAAACAAACCTAGGCTTGGTTCATTTTCGCAACAATGTATATAAATATAAATATCCGATTCCGGTGAAGGTATTTTTCTTGGTGCACACTAATAATGATCTTTACTCAATTTTATAAGCTGCACTCCGCTGGCAATTATCATATAAACGATTTAAGGCGCTTTTGCCATTTATAACGCCGAGCTGCCCTTGGCCCATTAATAACCTGAAGTGCATTCTTATCGTGATCTCTTCCGCTTGAGACAAATTAATTGAGCATACATGCGCAAGCTGCACATTTTTTATGCTCGCCCGTAATCAATTTAATCCGCTTCTCCTTTGGCAACTGCGGAGCTGTTACCCTTGATATTTGTCATAATTTCCCCCGAACAGTTATCAAATTCTCAATTGAAAACTGATAGCCCCCAAGTTCTTTCTCTTAAAGTTTCTCTTCGGAGGAATTAGTCTCTCCAGTTCGCTCGGCACATACAAATTAGAGGCGACATGCAAGATAAGCAATCTTGTGCAGTTTTTAAACACAGAGGCAAAATAACAACTTTTTGCCGTGGCTAGCAGGAGGCGGGGGAATAGGGGCGGCTATCTGGGGCTAGCACGAATGTGGGACCCGTTATCAGCACATCGTTCATGCTCAATTTACCCTCCATTTAAATACAGGGTATTAACTCCTTAGAATCCGAAATTAAGTTATTACGGCAAACGAAAATTGGGACAGACAAACTCTAACACTATATGTCACCTAGCTAATAGGTTGAAATTTACGTCTACGTCACATATATTTCTCCTTATCTTTTGCCTATTAGGTTCTAATCAATCGTCAAACATTTTGAGTGCGAATCTGTATGCATAGGCAAGTTAAATGAGTCACCCCAAATGTCAAACTACGTGCAAATTAGATTAAACACGAATTAAACACGCCAGCAGGTGAGAAAATGTGGTGTAGAAGAATCATTTATTCCCTATCTGAGTCTAAACACATGCAAGCAATATATAAAATAAATACTTGTAAAGAATCTTATATTTCTTTCCTAAGTTTAAAGCAAATAAGTGCATATGTAATGTGTTCTTTTATTTCAATTCATCTAAAATTACTATGTATTATACATATTGAGAAATATAACCAACATTCCCTCTATGTATACTTGATTATTTGAGTTGTATTATTATAAAAACAGCAATTATAAAATTTGTTTAAAGTCTTGAGTCTTAAGATAAATGATTTCTGGACGATACAGGACCACTTATCAATATTATCACTGGATATTTTTATAATTGCATATTTAACTAATACTCCAAGATCTCAGTTCAAAAAGTTTTACTTTGTAAAAATGGTTCTCAGATTCTCGCTCTTCCATTTATTGATAATAAATTATGATATATACCTAAAAATCATGTTGTATCATACACTGTGTGTATATAATATGTACATATGTATGCACATAAATTTAAAAACGTAATAGAAATGCCACCCATTGCAGTTTTATATATAAATTTCCAACATAGTTAGATAAGGAATATGTACATATATAAAATTTCAACGCCATACCTCTGAAACAAGTATTTCCAATAGCCCATTTGAAGCCGTGTCATCGTGTGTAGTTGTTATCGACTGTACAAAAAGATTGGAGCTCCTTTGTTAGGTAGTTGCAGAGGCCTCCAAAAGCCTATAACACCCGAGTGCCGTCCACAAATATCCACATCACTCACACGCCCTTTAGAACGAAGAAATAACCAAAACAAATGCAATAAAATTCGCAGCACAAGCGGGCGAGCAGAAGTGCAAAAAAGCAATTAAGAGGCGGAAGACGAAACTAAGACTAAGTCGAGCGCACTGCAACTCGAACCCGGACAAGTTGCGAGGCGACTGCAACCGGCAACACACACTCTCACACACACACACAAGTGCAGCGAAAGCGGGAACACCAACGAATCGACAACAACAACGCCAGCCAATGTGTGTGAGGCTGCCTATGTACTAGTCCGTCCGTATGTTTGCGCGAGTGTGTGTGTGTTTGCTGCATGTGCCAGTGCGTTGTATTGGTATTGGTGTGCAGCCCCCACTTTTCTCCAAATGCACGCAACGTCGACGCTGCATAGTGAGACCAAAACGTATGGTTTTAGATATGGTCTTTGCGTTTTTGTTACTTTTATAGTTGTTGGGTTTGGTTTCCAACGCTGCATTCTCGATTGTCAAGTAGTTATCTTTCAGTGTTTAACTTAAAATATGACTTAGGTGCAGAATGATTCAGATTTTACGACTTTTGAAAACTGGCATTACACATTAAACGCAAATTCAAAAAATTAGTTTCTCCCTTTGGAATATGAATAACACATAATACTAGTGCTAACTTTCATGATGTTTTGAATAAGCCATTTTAGTTCAATGAATAAAATAAATACTATTGAAAGTCCAGCGTTACTCAGCGTCAAACATCAGTTCTGCGTCGCAAGATTATCAAGTGCTTTCGGCCCACTGTGGCTCAGTTTGGGTGCGCTGCTCTTGCTCTCTCGATGCGATTTTCGGTTCCGTTTCGTTGGCGGTGCCCGCTTCCACGCAAACACAGGCAAACATCGCACACCAACCAACTGGCGCACACACACTCGCACATTCGCGGGCCGGGCACCAATACTAACGCATTCGCTCAGCGCTTTTGAGTTCTTTGCATCCGCGTCTTGCGGCCCAATGTGAGTTGCCTTGTGCATGCCAAAGATTTCAGATCGGTCAGCAGCAGCAGAAGCAAAAAGCTCGGCTCGCGACTCGCGGAACGTTTTTGAAAAGTTGTGCGGATTAACAGAGCAGATTTGGGTTTCATAGGGCCCTATGAATATTGATTTTTGCACGTTGCTATCGGTGCTGAACAGTTGTTTAATTTGACTACAATCGGATTCTTCAGTCGCGCGTTTTACCGGCGGCTTTTGCAAGTCAGTTGAGATCGTGCAACACTTTTTGTGTGATTTTTTGTTTGTTGTGTGTCGACTATTAATTGATATTCTTAAACATACAGCTAAAAGTGACTGTATACTTGGAGTTGTGGAAGCAAGTGTTTTGTGTGAAAATCTACAAAAGCTAAACATACCATTTCTTATATTAAACCACCAATAGTAATCCGGAATATTCTTACCCATAACCTAAAAACCTTCTAAATACATAAAATCAACTTTAAATATATATTTATTTATAATATATAACATATTTTCAAATATAATCAAACGAATCTTTCAAAACACACGTTAAACAGGTAAACTTAATATTTAATATTAAAGTTACCACCTACGCTATTTTAAATGATCACATGATCTTGAAAATAAATATAAATGTATTAATTGTAAATCAAAATACACGCAATAATGCCAAGTATAAAATGTACATATACATTTTTTTTAAACTTAGTAGCTGTTTTATTTCTGAAAATAGTAAATATTAAAAAATATTTTTAAGAAAAGTATTACAAAAAAGTTTTCCTTTTCTAATTGTAAACAAATAAATTAAAAAAATAGGACTAATAAATTAAATATTATAATATTATATATTATTATATTATGATTAAATATTATAATATATAATATATAATATATTATTACAAACTCAATTAGAGAAGAAGATATCATATGGTTTATTCGTTAGACTTTAATGTTTCGCATTGTTTTTTCTGTATATTAAACATGTATCTGTTTATCTATAACAAAATTTGAAATAAACAATTTTTAATTAGTAATCGGAATAAAAAAATACGAAATAATCCTGCAGTTAAATCTGTAACAAAAACTTCTCGTGATAAAGTGTTTTGAAAAGTATATAAGCAAATATTGGCTGTAAATTTACCATTACTTTTCAAAATTATATATGCTTTCCATATTAACTTTTGCTCATAGTTATAATATATAATCTTTTACGATTCATAATTAACCGTATTACGTAAATGTATCTGAGGAATTTTTCACACAATTCTCAAACGAAAAATACGCTTGCAAAATTAATGCCTAGCCATTTCAAAGAGTCAAAAGTCGACCATAATTTCAGTACCTTCCATTAGCTATTTGCGCATCCGTTTGGACTGTTTGAGACATTGAGTATTACATGATACCGGGACAAATTCACTACTCTATCAATACAATGTATCTACGTGTTTGGCTCCACCTTCGACTTGTTTTTGAAACCGAATACCAGTCTAAGCAATGTTCTTCTATGTAAAGGGGCGTGGTTAATCGAATCTAAATCATGCTTCATACTTTATTGCCTTATAACATGCGATATTCGATGGCCAATAAGAACGGAGTTTTAACATCTGTTTTGGTTTTCTACTATTCTGACGTGAGGTCTATGGAAAAATATTGCAAGCATTTTCTAAATGTAAATGTTTTGCCACTGCTAGCCAAGCATGCAAAAAAGAAGGACTAACTAAATTTCTTAATCGTTAATAAATAATTGGGCCTCTTACCTAGAGTAGATACATAGATGCAGTGGAATTGCATCAGCTGAATAAGAGTGGAGTGGATACTAACTAAAATTTGACGATTATCTTGTATTAAACAAAAATTTAACCTTCTTTTTTCAGGTGCTCCTAAAATAAAAAGGCAATCTGCAAAAATTTAAAAGTGAGACCTTAAGTCTAAATATTTATCAATACTCTTCAGACTTACCCAATACTTAAACTTATCAAAATTTCATGCAAGATTAAATTGCAATACAACTACATAATCTTGGATAACATAAATCTCATTGAAATAAAATTAAATAATTTCAAGCCCCAGTGAACTAAACAGCAAAAGACAGTTAATAGGCACAGAAAATGCTGCTAAAAATAGCTTAAAGCACGGTAAAATAAACTTAGACGCTCGAACTTTTACATAGGATATCAGAAGCTGGAAACATGGTTTCGGAGGAGAACTGGAATAGCGACACGATGTCCGACTCGGACATGATCGACTCAAAGAACGACGTATGTGGCGGTGCCTCCAGTTCCAGTGGCAGCTCGATTTCGCCGAGGACGCCACCCAACTGCGCCCGCTGCCGCAATCATGGCCTGAAGATTACACTGAAGGGACACAAGAGGTACTGCAAGTTCCGCTATTGTACGTGCGAAAAGTGCCGGCTGACGGCGGACCGCCAGCGGGTGATGGCTCTGCAAACGGCCTTGAGGCGAGCCCAGGCGCAGGACGAGCAGCGGGCACTGCACATGCATGAGGTGCCGCCTGCCAATCCGGCGGCCACAACTTTGCTGAGTCATCACCATCATGTCGCAGCTCCCGCCCATGTCCACGCCCACCATGTGCATGCCCATCACGCACACGGACACCACTCGCATCACGGACATGTCCTGCACCACCAGCAGGCAGCGGCGGCCGCAGCAGCAGCTCCGTCGGCTCCAGCCTCCCATCTTGGTGGGTCCACCACGGCCACCTCCAGCCTCCACGGTCACGCCCACGCGCACCACGTCCACATGGCAGCCGCTGCAGCCGCTTCGGTGGCTCAGCACCAGCACCAAAGCCACCCACACTCGCACCACCACCACCATCAACAGAACCATCACCAGCATTCGCATCAACAACCGGCCACGCAGACCGCTCTGCGATCTCCGCCGCACAGCGACCACGGGGGCAGTGGGGGCCCGGCCAGCAGCAGCTCTGGCGGTGGAGCCCCCAGTTCCAGCAATGCGGCAGCGGCCACTTCGAGCAGCGGATCCAGCAGTGGAGGAGGAGGAGGAGGCGCAGGGGGCAGTTCGGGAGGCGGAGTAGGAGGTGGTAGATCCTCGGGGACATCGGTGATCACTAGCGCCGATCATCACATGACCACGGTGCCTACGCCCGCCCAATCGCTGGAGGGGTCCTGCGACTCGTCATCTCCATCGCCGTCGTCCACTTCCGGTGCCGCCATTTTGCCGATCTCAGTTTCCGTCAATCGCAAGAACGGCGCCAACGTGCCCTTGGGTAAGTAAAACCCATTTACATACATATGTCTGAAAATGCATTACTTAATACCGAAATTTACATGGGCTAGACTCAATATCCAATTGACTTCGTTATGAGCCAAAAAGCTCAACTCTACCCACCACGATCTCATAAAAAACTATATTTATAACTTCTGAGATCAGACATTAGTTATGAGGTGGTTTTTTTAAGGCTACTCAACGTAAAATGCTTTACTCATTTTTTAAAAAGCTTGATTAGAAATAAAAACCAGATAGAACGCTAACGTAACGTTGCTTACAAAGAATCTTTAGAAAATTTAATATGAAAAACAAATAACATATTTTTAGATGATAAATAACAAATCGAATACTTCTTTCAGTATTTGTTCAAATAAATTTAAGAACATACCAACTTAATTAGGGTAATGTCTTATGTTGTTCCTGTCATGTTAGGTTTCTCCTTTGGGAGCGCCTAAGCAAACACGATGTATCGTGTAGCTTCCTTAATCTGCGATCTCTGCAAGTATCTAGCAGTATTTATGGCTCATTTAGTAAAGTGCACACGGAAAATTGAAAATGGAAAGCGCAAAGAAAATTGCACAGCCTTTTCATCCTGGCCCTGTCCACGAGGAGCAGTTCGCCAAGGAGTGGCCGTGCATCTCGCGCCACTAAATGATTGCCACCTAATTATAGGCCGCAAATGCCGCCGTTGGGAGTCCCGAGGACAGAACCATGACTCCACGCGGCGTCGCGGCACGTACCATAGGCATCTGGGGCAGAGACGCCGCCGACAGAAGGCCTAATCAAGTTGTAGTTGTTCTCGGGGTCCAGACTAGTAAATAACAAAGGCAGCCAGGGGGAATGACAATTGAATGGAATGGAGTCGACATAAAGTTACCTATTGCGCATATACTCGTACGTTCATATTTATAATTAGAGTTATAATTTAGCTACAGCTTTCTGGAAACATTACATTCCCAAAAGGTAAGGGAATGTTAGGCATACAGTGTGGGCCCTTAGAGTATATCTAAGCAAATAGGCACAGCTTACATGTCTAATTTTAAAAATAAATAAGACATTTTTAAACTCTAAACAATGTTATAGTCCCAATGACAAAGAATCAGGAGACCAAAGCCCTGTAAAAACCAACAAGATGGCATTTTGCCTGGATGAACAGGCATTGTGGCGTCGGTGACGGCCCATGACAAAATCAATTAACATGGATTCACTGGCTGTCAACAGTTGACACCTGATGGCTTCAGTGCCGCCTTTTCTTTCCAAAGCGATTTGGTCGCCCATCTCGAAGCATTTAAGCCTTATTCATGCGTGGGAAAAATACTCTTCTAATTGAAGAGCATAATCGGTTATTAGAGCAATGCAAAAAAGATATGCAAGTGTATAACATTTTAAAATACGACAAATTAATTTTTTAATTGATCTTTAAGTTGAGTGTTCAAGGAGTGATTAGCATATTTATGGATCTTTCAGATACCGACACCATGCGAGTAGTACTTTTGTCCCTACACAAGTAATCAATCTATAGGCTTAATCTTGTAGACCCGCATAAACATATGATGAAAAATGGCCCTTTATGAATAATTCGCTGTACTAAGTGAGCTATTATTACCCGATTCCTTGGGACTGGCATTTATGATCAGCGTTCCCAAGAACTTAGAGTGGCTATATCTTAGGGCCTCAGATATAAAGATATAAATGCTCATTAGCGGCTGGATTCCGACTCCGTCTGGGGGTGTGGAATCCGCCGAATCAGGTGCAATGAGGGCCATCCAACGCTCGGCTGACCACGTTTCCTAATTGCACCTCGGCACACAACGCGGCATACAAATGCAGCGCAATCTACGTCTACGGACAATTACAAGACGGTCTGTCAAGCCGATCCAACACGACCATCCATCAAAGTGCTAAGCAGGCATGAAACTTTTTCACAGTTGCATTTTCCACTCGCCGATGTCTTCTTTATGCATATTATCATTATCGACGCGTAATAGCAGCCAGACATGGATCAGACATTACGGCAATCATTTAGCAGAAGCGCAGACAATACAAACCGACGTCTGTCAACTGCAGGCAGTTCGTCAATCAATTGGATACCGCCCCACCTCCTCCAGTTCCTCTGGCTCCTCGAGCTTCTTCAGCTCCTAGAGACTCTCAGGTGTCTCTGGCAGCCAAGTAGCCACAGCCAGGTTGTGGCCCCGATGTCTGCAAACATGTAAACCCAAAAGTAATCTCGATCGCCGGCACGGAGCTAACTAACCCGTCTTCAAACAGGAACCGAGATCGGGTTTCTTG
Source organism: Drosophila yakuba (assembly GCF_016746365.2). Classification (NCBI taxonomy): domain Eukaryota; kingdom Metazoa; phylum Arthropoda; class Insecta; order Diptera; family Drosophilidae; genus Drosophila; species Drosophila yakuba. The sequence goes on from NC_052530.2 coordinate 8,341,828, forward strand.
CTGGCCATGGCAACTTTGTTGCACATTTTTCCAGTCCCCAAAACAAGTCGGACGGCTCATTAGTTTGGCCTGCTGCCCACACTGGCGCTGCCCGACTCCGGAATTAGTCATGCCGTCTGCGAGGCACCTCCATACGCGAGGTTAAGCACTTGGCACTTTTCCTTGGGTTTCCTGCTCCTCCAGCAGTTGTACCTGCTCCAGGACTATCATTTTGTCATTAAATCTGATGGCCATCATACTCCACCGATAATGGGCAATATTGTAGAACAATATATTGCCCTGGTATCAGTTGGATACTGGGGCTTTCCTGTACTCAAGATAATTTCTAAAACATAAGGCTATGGTCAGTGTAATGCGATTAGTGCTTTTTAAACATCTGCTTGAACACGTAATTGATTTGGAGCAGATCATCAGCCAGCAGTTTTAAGCTCGCAAATGGCTAAGTGAGGATTGGGCAGTACCTTTAATAGAAAATACAACATTCTAGAATCCTCTTTCTAGTTCTATGTTGTGTTGCTGAAGTGTATTTGGCTAGTAATTTAACAACAAGCATAATCGAAACAAATTGTGCAGTTCCAGATTAATCATTAAGTTATATATACACCATTTAAACGGTCCCGCCAAATGAAAAAGATAATTTCATCAGATTAATTAAATGCCATTTGAATACTAATAGTACGTTAGGTCAGTCAACACTTTGTTTGTTTCATTTTGTTCAATTCTGTTCATTTTGCATAATGCGCTTAACAATGCAGTAATACACTTAATATGTATTCATTATACATAACTAAACGATATAAAATCAGGCATGGTAGTAACTTTATTTAGAATAAACATAAAACTCAAAACAACTTCGAACTCGATAAGACTCATGTATGTATGTGTAGCGTGCTCACAAAGTCAAGGTAACCGTGACCCGCAATCGATAAACTTCGACTTGAGTTAATTAATTTAATGGGTTGTGCTAATTTCGGGCTCTTAAGACAGGCAGCGCCTCCTGGCCAGGCCCAAACGACCTGGTGCAAGACCAAAAGATCTCCCAGTTGTCTGTCTAGAACATTTAGTGCCGCCAATTCGACTGAAAAACCCCTGGCTGGAAACAAAAACTTTGCTGCGCTCGTAAAATGAAGTTGTAAAATGTATTTTTGGTATATTTTGCGAGCTCATACATTCTGGTCGATTTTGTTTTCGATTTCGTTTCAAATGGATCGTTTGCCGGTTTCCAGCTGGAGAGCGTAGTTTGCATTTTATTATTTTTGTTATTTCCCATATTTGAGAAATGAGCTCGGGAGCAGCGCTTGGCAGCTTTGACAGGTCATTTGGGTGAATAATTTACGAGATTTCCAGTTAATATGTTGGCATTACTGTTAATACTTCGCCGGACTTTGTTCGCGATGCCCGAAGGTCCGCTCCAAGTCGGGATTATATCCAACTGAAATGGGGCTTAATTATATAGCCAGAATCTATCCAGGAGCAGGCCACAAAAAATACTTTTCCGCACGAACAATAAAAATATGGTTTTCTCTTCTCGCAATTAAAGCCGTTTTTACGAGCAGAAAATTAGTGTAGTCGCAGTTCGCGAACTGGCCTCTGAACAGTCTAGAATGGCTCTAAACACGATGCAGCTGCAGCGGATAAAGACATAGGGCTAATAAGCTCAGGCATTCCTTGTTGGCGATATTTACAACCTGCCAAAGTCATTTGCATCGGAGTACAGGCATAATCATCTCCCATCCAGAAGGCATCAATTAGAGGGCTCTCAATGAAGCCCAACCCCCTTTTTTTGAGCCAGGTTCTAAGTCCCGAAGTATTCACTTGAGAAGCATCCTCGAAATGCGGGACATTAAGGCTCGCACTTTTTTTTTCTTGACAAGTCAAAAGCTTGTGAAGCCGTGAAAGCGGACCACCAAAAAAACTGAATTACCCTGTGTGAAGATTCAACGGCTTTTTAAGTGAGTAAAATGATGGGGCACAAGCATAATGCAACAAAAAAGATACCATACACGCCGAAAACACACGTTCTCTGTTTTAAGTAACCGTGTGGCATGAATTAATTTGCTTAAAACAAATTAAACCCGTATTCAATTTATTACATTTTTATTCAGATTATGAATTACTGTTGGTCTCCCGCCACTCGACTGTGTTGCCAAAATGTTCTCTCTGTGTAGCTATGAAAATTCCCCGAAGCTTGACCAAATAAGGCGGCGGGTTGCCTCGCTACAAACAGTTAAACAATTAGGAAACTGAGTTCGTTATTTAAAGGGGGCATTAGCTGTAAGGAAGTCATTAAATGATCGATCGCATTAAATGTTAATTGGGGCTTACATAGTGTTGACAAAATCAACAGCTCCGGGAAGGATGATTTATTCCGGCCCTGCTCTCCGATCAAAATAGGTGGGCAGTTAAAATAATTGTTCCTCCGGGCCAGATTCTTTGCCACTCAATTTATTAAATTTATAAAATATTTATGATGCCGGCCGAGTTGCTGCAAATGGTGTAATTGCATGCGAAGTACTGCTTAACACAACAATGTTGGACCCCCCGAAAGATTGTGGCGCTGGCTCTTGGTTTCTCTGTTGCCACTTAGTAATCGGACTTCGTCTCGGGTTGCCTTCAATTTCAGAACTGTTTACATTTCCACAGACACGCAATTTATGATCCGGCTTGGGGCAGGCATTGTTCGCTGCATTGGCATCGGCATCGCTGGTTGCAACAGGCAACCTGCAACTTCCCCGAGGCAGATTTATACGACTGCAAGTGCGCGAACTGAGTACGTTTGAAGCGAACTCGAATTTAGGAACGGGCAGAGCAAAGCACTTGCAGATTTATGGCAGGCATCTGCCCAAAGGTGCCAAGAACTTGCTTCATAAACCGAGTGTGTGATTGGTCTCGCCGCGGGCCAAATTGATTTATGGTCCTCTGCGGATATGTGTTAGCAGTTATCAACTGCTTAATCAGAAGAGTTTGCTCCTACAAATGCTGTTGGCCTCGTGGTATTGATATCCCAATCTTTGATATATAAGCTTGGTGCTTTAATTATAATAACAAATAGCCTAAGTGTACTTAAGTGTATTAAAACGGTAACATATGTAGAAAAGTGCGTTTTCTGGCTTCTGTATACAATTAATGATCTATAAAAACTAGGGGGCTTACTTATAATAACTAACAGCTAGAAAATTTATATTTAAGTGCTTTAATCTGATTGCAAGTAGGAAAACTGTGCGTTTCACACGAAGAAAGTTTTCAAGACTTGGGCATAAAATAAGTATTTGGGCTCTGTGAGAATAGCATAGTGCACATAATTTGTTTTTAATTACGAATCAACTTACCAAGGAAGGAAATTACTATGTTTCGATATAAATAATTATGAGTTTATGCTAATAGAAACAGTTTCTAAAGGTAATTATAATTATCCAGCAATGCACAAATGAAATTAATTTACAATTTTGGAATTTGTCTAATGTATCAAACTGAACCCATAAAGTAAGAGTGATTCGCCAAATGCTAGCCAACTTCGAGAAGTTCAACGCCCTCCATGTTTCCCTTTTCCTTCTTCAACACTTTCAAGCTTCGCATTCGGTTTCATATCCCAACAATTAAACTTGCAGCAACAAAACTGTCAGTAATAATATCCGCAACTTATGGGCCAACCGCCCTGTCCCTTTAAGCCAGTTTTCCCTAGCGAATGCGTATCTGAACTGCAGAGCAAACAGTTACGTGCATAAATAGTTACATTGATCAGCTGATCGTAGGCCGCATGAGAAGCAGGTTTTCCAGTGATCGAATTCAAAGCCGCTTTGACTTTAAGCCGAAATGTCAACAGCAACAGAGTCCGGAATGAGTAAGGGATCCACTGCCTGCACAGCGAAAAAATATCTATTTATTCGCATTACTTAAATTTACAGTTAATTTATATTTTCTTCAAAATTTGAAACAGATTTGGAACAGTTCATAAATTGATAGCAAACTATGCAAGCACGTAACTAAATTATTTAATACAATTGCTAAATGCTAAATACAAACAAATTCGTACAGTGTACATTTTTCACTATTTGCACTTTGTTATGCGGTCAAACCATTTGCACACTGGCAATTCCCTGCAAAGAGCAGGAAAAATCATCAAAATATGCAAATTACTAAATTAGATTTTGTATTTATATTGCATTTTATTAAGGTTTTTCTTCTCCCTTGTTTTCCTTAATAAATAATAAATATTGTTATACAAAAAACTAAAACAGGTCAACTAGACATAATTAATAAATATTTCAGATGAAAGCCTTAGCTAAACACTGTAAATACCTAATTATACCATTAGCTTTAATGAAATGTACATATATATATAAGGGATAAAGCACAAATAAATAAATAATAATATTGCATTTTATTCGGTGGCTCTGCAAAATATTTTTAAATACCGACACGCATTTTCGCCGAATAGAATTTCATAAATTCCAAATGCACTTCACTAACTAATCTTAATTAGAAGTCTCCAGCCAACTGATTGAGGACCTGCCCCTTCATTAGTATGCATTGTTCTCAGTCACTTTGCACATCAGGAAAAAGGTTTTGGCATGCCACTTAGTCATTCCTGAATGCCACCACCTCCAGTTTCGCCGATCCACTTCCTCCGCCGGATAATTGTGCCCCTGATGGTTGCCGGAGCGCGAATTCATAAATTACCAAATCAAATCTAAGGGCGGGACGAAGCAATGTGATATGATCATAGGAGGCGCACACCTTTGTTTGCTCATGTTCCTGGTCATCTTATCTCGGAGCGTCTCGGGATGCAAGTATCTGCATCTGCATCTGCATTTCCAGCGCCGCCTTAGGCTGGTCTAACCGGTATCGAGATCGGGATCAAATAGCTGGCCAAACATAAAGACTGATTGATGCTCTGACCTGGCTGAAGGCGTCCGGCTAAACGACTTTATTCCGTCCTGAACACTCTCTTTAATGTCCAGAATTCAATGATTGATAGGCCATGGCCAGGAGCACCGACAACTCCGAGCGCGTCGATGGCCATTAAGGTAAATATGTGAATTTGCATATTCGGCCACAGCCACCACTGCCAACAACCCACGTCTCTCGGCGACGAACGCCCTCAACACGCGACCAGTCAGTCGGTCTGTCACTCGCAGGCCTCCACCGCGCTTGTCTATCAGCAGTTCAACAGTTCGGACCTCGGTGCACCCCATTCACTTCATTAAAAACTTGTTGCCATTTCAATTTGAAGCCGAAACACCGGCTGGGCGGAAAAAAAATACACCAGAACTCAGAGCTCCGAACTGCTCGCTGCTGACTGCCACAAATTGTTGCATTGAAAATGAAATTACCCACGTCAATTAACATTAATGGACACTGGCCATAAGATACCTGCTCCTCCAGCCGGATTAGTTGTGCGTATCGTGGCCTGCAAGTCTGGTCCGCTCCGATTGTGAATGTCTGGCTGAGAAGTCGTAAATAGCAGCTGAATTGCTGCGCGCAAACTCGAGCATTTGATCACACTTTAATTATGTGTATAAATTACATTTGCTGGATAAACAATTTTAGTGGATGTGGCGCTTCCTGTCATATCGCCAGATGATTTAGATAGGATACCATGGTACCATGATCACCTTAACTTAACTGACAGCTTGCCATGAAGATTAACAAATTGTAAAACACTGTTGGTGCTTTAAAACCGATTAAGTACCAAGAATAGGTATAGATACAGTTCAAAGACTTGTCTAGAATCCTTTTTGAGATATTACCCTATACTTTCTAGTCTAACTTGTGTTTGTGTTTTGTGTGAGAAGAGAAAGACTTTAAGTTAATTATAAGTAAAATAACCCGAAATGCTACCATTTATGAATGCATTTATGAGCTGTTTTATATAGATTGATATTGATATCGATATGATGCATTAATACATAAAGAAGATAAGTCTTTTAAGAACATCTAACCTCGTTTTTTTAACCTTTATCCATCCTCATTCGAATAATTAGATATTATAGCATTTTCCAAGGAGCTTGGAAAAGTACCATCCGCTTAGACCGAGAATTATTTAATGCATTAAACTAGAATTCATGTGCTCGGACTCATTCGGAAATCGGTTTTTGTTGCCTTCATTAAACTCAAAACGATGGCAAAGCTCCAGCCTCGCCCACACGCATTAATTCTCCCAAACATAAATGTATGTATATGGGAGCTATTAACTAGCACCAAAATGCTGGCAAAGAGGATCATAAAAGCGGCCGTGCACCCACCGACTTTCCTCCTCCTGCGGGCTGCTCGAGATTTTTAGCACATTTTTAATTTATTTTCAACATTTTTACAATTCTAAAGCATTTTTGCATCTCGTTCCTGGGCATCAAAGTAGTAAATGTCGCGCTGTGTCGTAAACGTGTAGGGTGTTCAGTCGAGGATGTGTGAGTGCTTCCTGGGAGTGTATGGGTGCAGATGGGGAGTATATGGATAGTAAATGGGCAGTATATGGGCAGTATATGGGGTGTAACGATATGGGAAATACGCCGGGAAACCTGCGCAGGAACTTAACGTTGGAAACGTGCGCGCCTCAAAGGCAAATTACGTTGCGCAGACGCATTTAATGAGCTGCGCGCCGCTGAGTTGCAGCGCTCAGAGCTGAGTTTCTTTAACGATGTTTTGCTCAATTCCTACAATATTTTTGTTAGGTTCTTAACGACTTACGACTAAGCCGTGCACTGCGAGAAAATGTCATAGAACAAACCATGGACTGCACTACGAGATAGTCAATTCAATATGTTCAATTCACTCTGACTTAAAGTGTATTTCATGTTTTGTAGATATGTAATTCAAATACATATAGTGTATGTACTCTTAAAGTGTGTTTAAATGGATGAGTAGACCCACATTATGTGCCGATAAATAATTTACTTACCCGAACGTTCAACTTTTACACGAAATGAATGAAAGCCGAATATTTCTCAGGATCGTAGATCAAACCCCTTGCCAATTGGTTACCCTTTTACAGGCTCTTGGGACTCCACATTATTGGTTTGAGATTTCAAACATAAAATTATAATTTACAACTTTGTTTTTTGCTCGCTGGCTGGAGAGGAGAAACATAAAACTACGTGGAGTCTTTTTAAGTTGATTTTAACAGCGCGTAATTTCATGAAATGCGCGGCAAACAGATGCGACTGCCGATGGAGATGGAGATCCATGAAGATGAAGATGAACATGGAGATGGAGATGGAGATGAAGATAGAGATGGAACATAATATTACCCCAAACCGGTGGGTCCTTGGCCTCCGATCTCCAGTCGTTATCCGCCACTCCACAGCCCTGAGGTTTACCATACATCTTGGCAAAATATTTTAATTAGCTTTGCCTGTGGCTTCCCTGATTGCTTGCGAAATGATGTTTCATGATTTCATTTTAAAACGTTGCCATTTAGTTTTTATTTCATATTATTGCAATCCCTAGGTTGCAGGTCAAACCAAAACACGAAATTCCAAATATTTAAGCTTAATCCTGCGAAAATGAAAATCAAAGGTATAGGAACCTTTAAAAGATCACCGCTTCAAAGAACGAGGGGCGTAAATAAATTAAACTACATCTCTGTTTGTTTTAATAGTAAAAATGTAAATTACAAAAATGAAATATATTATAAATAATAATAAACATTACAAGCGAAGCCAAACCAAAAAGTCAAATGTTCCACTAGTTCTACGACATAACGCATCGTATGTATGTATCTATCCAACCTTCGATAGGCTATTGAACCCTGAGTATCTGGCACTTGGTCGGCGCACATGATATTTTATACAAATGCAATTCCATTCAATTACCCGGGGTGGAGAGTTAAAACATATTGCATAATTTGGATAGCGAAACGAGCATTGATAGCTGCAGATGGAACCGAAACATCATCATCATCATCAAAATCGCTGGGCGGCGAATGTCGTCGAAACTCACCTTGAACTTGAATTAGTTTCCATTGCATTGCTTATTCATATGGAAGTGTTTATATTTATATTTATATACGAGTATCTATATGTAAGAGTTCTGAACTCGGGTATTTGCATTTAAACAAACATCGATACCGATGCACAAACACACATGACCAAGGGTGGGCACGTGGGCTAGTTCAATTCCCGGTGGCACACACCGCTGGCATTGGAATTCGAGTGAGGAAAAGTGAAAACGGCTTGTATTTGAAATTGAAATTTTACCGAACTGTTGCGATTTGTTTAGCAAACTTTCCAAATGATTTCCCAGCGCTTTTGCAATGCACTTTTATTTGGCAGCGGGGAATTTGTATTCGGAAATTACAAATATTTTAGGAACTCATAACTGGGCCGTTATAAAAGATATGCAAAAATACCGCTCCATCTTTACTATTTAATCCGCAAAGTAATTGATAGCGCATTTGTTGCAAGTAAAGGTTTGAGCAATATCTCATGGATGCAAATTACACTTTTACGATGCCCATTAAGAACCACTCAGCATCTACATATAATAAACAATATATTCTTTTAATTTGATCAATTAATAAGATTATAAATATTTCTGGCTGACATGCACAGTACAATTAATAATCGCAATTAAAATACATTGTCTTAGACATATTTGTCTTTGATTCATATCCCCAATTAGGCAAAATCGCATAAATAGATTAGTGTGCATATATCATATGAGGAATACTACTAACTGCATGTATGGCATACGTTTTGTGTCAAAACTTTTGACAGCTGGTCCTCAGCCAATTAATTTCAATTTCCAACAAATTCTTGGCCAAGACTCTGCCAGACACTATAAAGTCGGTGCGAATTATTTTGTAATTTGAATTTCGCCGCCCCACAGAGTATTGCGCTCGAAATTTACGATCGCGGTCATGGATTTTAATGAGCCCCGACCACAGACCCTCCATTAACATTTCAGCAATTTCTGCAGTTGTAACAACTTATAGGCATAAAAATAAAATTTGTAAGGCGAAATTAGTCCTGTGCATGTACAATTCGTCTACGCCACTCGGCTATTTAGTTCTTCGTCAGTGGCATCCAAGAACGCCCCCCTCAAATCGGGGAAAATCTGCCAAATTTAAGCGACCTTCCATTGTTTTTCCAGCACACTTTTATCAGCTTGTCAATTTATCATTGAAAAATATACACTTCACCGACCTGCCCAATACGTCTCACATTATAGGGCAACGAATGGGCACGTAGTGGACAGTTCTGTGGAGAATCTCTGGTCCATTCCTATCAGCGGAACTGCAGACACGTCTGAGCGCCGGGAAATTTATTGACTCGGTGTCGACAGGCGCTAGAATCGACCACAGGCGATGGTCGTGGGGTTCCTTGAACGAAAACTAAAAAATTTCAAGATAAGTTGGTTTTCCTGAGCTCACTCTCTGAGAAAATATATATTACGAGCATATTTATAAATTAACTCTGATGTGTTCCCTGCGCATAAGGTCATGAAAAGCCCGAGCCCAATAGAAACACATTTGCGAGGCAAAGTATGAATAAGTCAAGGACGGGTTTGAAATGAAGCAGTCAGCTTTAAGCACATGGGAAACTCACGCTGCACTTTGTTCGCGTGTGAAGGCAAAGTCAAATGCATTCCTTTATGATAGACATATAACGCACACCAGCGGGCACCCACAGCTGTCTATCTCTCGGCACTCGGCTGCTCAACCGCTCTCTCTCTCTGGCGAACATATAGTATATAGTGTAGATATAGCTATAGGAATAGGTATAGTCGGGCAGACCCGGCCGCGACCCATCCCCGACCACGACAATCGGCACGTGTAAGCAATTTGTTGGCGTAATCGCAAACAAATGCACTCCCGATGCATTTCTCGCGCTCTCTCTCTCGAGTTGCTCTTAATTGTTTGCGACGGGGTCTGGTCTGCCTTGACAACCGAAAGTGCGCAATGAAAATGGCATTTTCCTTATTAATTTATGCTTGACCAACCACCGTACGTATACGCAACGTTGGGCGAGCGCTTATTTAAATGAAACATTAAGTGCCGAGAATGTCTTAGACAGATTCAAATTTTTCGAGTAATTTAGATGGTTTATTTATTGGGGGAGCGCTATCGGAGGGATAATTTATGGGCCCTGCTTATTGGATAGCCCGCGGGACAAATTGCGAGAGATGCAACAAAATTATCCAATTATGCTCAGCAGATATAATTATACCGTTAATTGTCTTGAGACTATCCTGGATTTATGACGTCCCGCCTGCAGACATAGCTTTGTGTCTCTGCAGCCTGATTTATGGCCATCACAGCGTATGCTCAACACTTAATGCCACTTGCCATCTGCCGATTGCCAATTGCCAATTGCCGGCCAATAATTCAATATATTTATTTTAATGGCTTACATGCAAATTGTGCACTTTGTTCAATTCTTTCGTTAATTGCTAAATGCAACTGACTGGCCAGCGCTATTAAAATTAAAAAAAAAAAAACAGCTCGGTTGCCACAACTATTCGACAATTATGCCGGTTTTTTAATTCGAATAACATGTTGCCTATCACTCAATCGACGCTCAATAAATTCCGATTTTATGTTCATATCCATGCAAAAATCCAAATCTGGTTTGTGAAACGTCCGCTGCACAGTGTTTTTCGCCTTAATTGATTAATTAACTTTACGATTTTTTGTCGCTTCGATTGCGCAAGAATTCTCTACACACAAGCGGGGTTATAAAAATATCTAAATATCTTAATAATCATGCAAACACTGATTGGTTATCTAGGTGCACTGCTCAGTCAAATGAGAAATTTAATTTAGTCCTTCTTTGTTCACAAGCGAACTGTTTTCGGCATAAAGTTTTCAACTATAGTTTTAAATAAAGCTAAAGTTCTTAAATAAAGGAACTGAATGTTATCATGCCTCATTAACACTAATTTCAATTCGAAAATAGCTAGAGTGCAGGCTGATATTAATCAAGTTCATACAGAATTTCAACGGATTGCCCTAACACAACCAACCAAAATTTTACAAAACTAGGCAAACCGCTTGGAATATATATATATCAGCTTTTAAGCTGATTTTTCGAATTTAATCGACTTAAAGATCAAAGGAAGCATTCCCAGTCTACCACATAGGTGAGCGATATATTCAGAATTCGATGGGGGTTGGACCAAAAATCAATTTTCAGCCAAAACCCTTCATGTGATGGCTCAAAAGGACACGGACGTCATATCAACTGATTTATATCACAGTCCCAGCAATTAACGCGAATGTAACGGGCGGCAGTAAAAGCCAGTAAAAAGTTGTGGGGTAGTCGGAGAAAAAAAATCTACGCTCTTTGGAGAATTTTGTTTCGGTTTTTTTCATTCTTAATTTTACGAGTGCCGAAAACCCTGCGGGCAAAGCCAAATAAATATGTTTGCCGCAGTTGTCGCTGTAGTTGTTCGACTTGGGTCGTCATCATCAACCGACAACTTTGACGTGAACATGAACGTGAACGTGAACGTTTTTCGGGCTGGATCGTAAAAAGCGCAAGAGGAAAACTTTACGATGCCACAGTCTAGCAAGCATTCGGCGTCTGTCCAAGGAGGCTAAGCTGAAAGACAAAAGCATTGACTTTCCACTTCCTCCTCCTTGGGAAATCCCCGAACCCTCCGATGATGTACGAAATTAGTGGCCCTGCACGGTAGCCAAAGCAAATCTCTCTCTGGCAAGGCAATCGCGTACTTAAGACAGAGCCAATTGGCAATAGGGCTTAGTGGGGTTCCGGAACCATACGCAACACGAACACATCCCGAATTCAATTAAATGCTTCGGCGATGCACTAAGAAAAATCTACTTTCTTTTCGTAAGCATCAGTATTATCAACGATGGCTAAACGTTCTGAAACCCATTATGTGTTTGTATACATTTATCATTTACTAATAGACTGGTATGAATTAATTTTTGTCGTTAGTATTTAGTTCACAGAATAAATTTTAAAAGTTATTTTACATCTGTGTCTTGAAAGCGGAGTACAGTTTTGTAGTGCAGGACACAGCAATATTGGTTAAAGTGTAGCAATTGTTACTTTGACTGCACGTCACGTTCTGTTCTCCATACACCTGGCAGCCCTGGCCGATAAGAGCCTAAGCTCCACACGCTTATCGCGATCATCATCATCATCGGTCCGGGAAAAGGGCAAATAGATGGCACAAACGCTGATAACGACGATAAGTGATGAGTGGGACATGTGCATTTGAAAGTGAAAGTGCCGCTCTTTCTTGCCCCTTTCTACTTTCGGCGTGCGGGTTGTGCTGACGGATGCATTCGATTCAAATTCATTTTTGGCCAGCTAAAAATACATCCTCCGAATACTTGCTGCCAAAATATTTCGCCAGGGATGCATCCCGTGGCATTTCTCAGTCCACAGCCGGTCGAGAAACTCACCAGCCGCTATGAGGAATTAAATATGTAATCTGTTGGTTGGCAGGCTTCTAGTCCGGATTTTATATAAATTTAGGGCCCCATTAATTGGGAGATTGTTGGTTCTGTAAATCAGCTAATTATTGTGGGGCACTACAATTCGTTCCTGACAAAGATATTTCGTTTGCTAGACAACTTGATTTCAGTTGAATAAAGAAATTGGGATTTCTCAGTCCACAGCCGGTCAAGAAATTCACCAGCCTCTATGAGGAATTAAATATGTAATGTGTTGGTTGGCAGGCTTCTAGTCCGGATTTTATATAACTTTAGGGCCCCATTAATTGGGAGATTGTTGGTTCTGTAAATCACCAAATTATTGTGGGCCACTACAATTCGTTATTGACAAAGATATTTCGTTTGAAATAATTATTAACTGTGGGACTTGTAAATCGATGTAAGTGGTTTCTGATCTTGAATCCCGTCACCAAGTTGGCATTCACTCATCGTAGGTGTTTGGTCATGTCATGTTCTAGCAGAAGAAAACCACGCGATTTGTGCGTCGCAAAGACCCGGAAACTAAAAATAGCCCCTTCTACTAATTTGGCCTGTAATTAATGGCTAATTCTGAACGAGTTATACTTCATTAGCTGGCGAGGATGTTCCTGGGTAGGTGCTTTTGCCTTCTTCCCCCAATTCACCTGTAAAGAGCGCTCTTTATGCAATTCACGCGCGATTTCCAACGCGTCGTCGGCGGCATCTCTCTTGAACCAGGGCCAAATTAGACGCTATAAAATTGCAAACTGAGAAAAACTTATTCGCAAACAAAACGAGCACATTTTATTTAATATATAGATGCCTAATAGGAATGTGCGCGATGTGTAGAATTTGAACAGCCGGAAGATAATTTATGAATACGGAAAACAATATTAAAAGCATTCAGTCCTACGAAAATTGCTTTCCTTACTTCTGTACATTATGCAGATTTAATGGATATTATATTTCATTATTCCCTAATATTAATCTTTATGTAATTCCCATATACATATGTACATAGACTGCCAATGGAAACAAAACAGTCACAATTACATCACAACTTGTTTAAAACAATAAAGCTTTTGTGGAATATAATTTATATTAAAGGGGAGTTTCACCTAATGCAAGTAAATGCCTTTTAATATTAAGAAATCATCATTCCTTTCTGGTCGCAGTACTATTGCAGTGTTAGGGATTCAGATCTCTTACCTTTGATATTTCACCGACGAGATATAAATTGCCCCGACACTTAGTTCAACTTGACATGCCCGCCACGTGTAATCCATAACCGTTGGCCGCCCAAAACCCCGCCACAGTAAGCACTCGGTATAGATGGACAAGTGGCGTACTGATGGGCACATACTCACCCACTTTGGCACCCACTGAAACCCACGACAGCTTGTCGGACTCTTGCAATTTCTTCGCACTTGGCCGACTTGATTTCCGTTCATTGCCCTGTCAGCGATTCTTGCCGGAATTGGCGGTTGAGGTCTATATTACCGGGTGTGTCTTGCTTCCTTTTGCTCCGAATTTTCCGCACTTATTGCACGACCTTCAGATTCAATTGGGCTAAACGACCGAGAAACTAATCTCCCCGACACGATTTCATATAAGCAGTATTTCAATATTTATAGCAATTTGTCGACGAAATTGACGAAACAAGAGACAAGAGATGTCATTGCAAGACAACTTGGCTCATTTAGCTTGCCTATTAGTTTGAGCAGCATTCATTAAAATGTCATAAAATTAGAGGCACCAGAGTTGGACGAGCCAAATATTTGGCAGCTCGATTGCAACAGTCGCACATTTGGACAGGCATTTTTGCTGGCAATTAAAATGTATCCCAATGTGCACATACAAAGTAGTCCATACACTCAGAGAAACACCTGGGACGTACTTAAAGTGAAGCCAACAATTAAGCAAGAAACTTGTTACTACCAATGCAAGTGTGATTGCAGAATATTAAGTTAAGTTTAAACCTAGAATTCTGCAGTGATTTCTTGACCCTGATTAAATGACAATATGAATCGTAAAATCATCAGTATAAACTCTAATAAATTCAACTAAGTATGAAATCTAAAAAGGGAATCTTAAGGTCTTATGGTTTTATGTTTTGAGTTTTATCAACTTTTGGTACGCACCCTAATTGATAACATTTTATTAGTGAGTATTAAAGCTTGAAAAATCGGTTCCAATATATCTAGTCTTATACATATATTGTTGAGTCTGTTGTCTAACAATAATTGTTCACAAAGTAATGTAGTAAAGTATGAAATTTCCAACATTTTGTATTCTGTACATTGGGCACAGCAATGAACTTCACCTTATACGCCTGCTTTACAATCTACCAATGTAAGTGAATGTATTGACTGTGTTAAATAAATATGAGATACTTAAGTACCTGTTGATAAGCCCTTTTTACATCAGACAATCTTTTAATAAAGCAGTTGGATCAAAATCGATCCTATAAAACAACACAATCAGTAAAAAGGCTACCCTAACAAAAGACGTGTTACCAAACTCACACAAATCTTATCTTTTCTTTGCTAATTTGTATCCACAAGTACTAAAAAAATAGCAAAAAGAAAAGGAACTTTATTATCGGGAACAAGTTGAAGTCAAATGTTAAGTTCAAACAGTAAAAAAACAGCGACAGCGCGGCGATCATAAAAATAAATCTACAGAAAAAGCTTGTTATTTTCGATAATAAAAATAAAAACTATATAAATGCATGGAAAATACAGCAGGAAAGGAGGGATAGAAAAGGGTGCGGGGTGAATAGTATGGGATATAACTGAAATATGACACAAGTTCAAGTGAATTACGACGACAAGGAAAATGCGACAAGTCAGGAAGGAGCAAGGATACTAGACGGGATAACGACAACGACAACTATTAAGAAAATGGGTACTAAGACGAACAAGACGAAGCTCTCGCCTCTTCTTTATATAACTCGTAAAGTCGCTCGAAAATTGCAAACGTTTTAATTTTGAGATTAAAACGGCTTTCGTGCGGAGCTTAACAAGCTTAACTTGGCCAACCGAATGCCAGTCAGCCAAGCAGGGTCCCCTGTGTCAAAGCCAACTTCCAACTTCCGCCTTCTAGCAAGGACGAGCAAAATCGGAGTGCCACTTTCCACTTGCCACCCGAATCCCCTGCTCATTCGCAAGTCTCGTAAAAAGGCTGCATGCTACATGCACTTTTATTGGCCTTTACTGCACTGTGTTGACGAATGCACAAAGAGCTCCTCTGGAACGAGCTGCAGCGTTGAAGAAAGCTCCCTGCCAGAAGGTGAGCCAGCCAGCGGATATTGGCCAGGGTTTTGTGTTCGGGAATTTAACTCGATTGAAGGTGAGGCAATGAATAACAAATGAAAAAGGTAAATGCAATCTGGCGACGGTTACCTCGCCGGCTTACTATTTCAATAGCTGTTCACGTGGGAGCTATTGTCCACACGGAAATGTAACCTACCAATGACTTTTAATCAGAGCAAAGCTGATTCGTGAATTTTCAGTTCCGCATTCGCAAAGCCATTAATATCCTGATATATTTCTGCGATGTTATGTATTCCCATTTTCGCTGTTTAGTTTTATGCCGGCTAGGGGACTTGTCATTATTGATTTCCTTTAATAAGTTCTTGGTTTAGGTCAGGATATCTCCGGTCCACCGAAAGCCTGCGTGCAAAGTATTTCCAAATATTAGTTAGTTACTTCACATAAAGTGTTAATGCTTTTAGTAAAAAATACAAAAAGTTCACATCTACAACACCAATTAGTGAGTAAGCAACAGCATAGCAAATCACTCCAAATAAAATAGAATCCATCGACTGCTTGGTCAATTCCTCAGAGCTCATCACATCTGCGTCTGGTATTGTGGCTCATTAAAACACTGTTCTGCTCCTTGCATTTTCCTTCCCGCTGCCAAAGATTTTATATTGT
Organism: Drosophila yakuba; assembly: GCF_016746365.2. Taxonomy (NCBI): domain Eukaryota; kingdom Metazoa; phylum Arthropoda; class Insecta; order Diptera; family Drosophilidae; genus Drosophila; species Drosophila yakuba. Next base: position 8,358,148 of record NC_052530.2, read on the forward strand.
CTGCTCAGCGCACATTTGCATTACACCCGACCCCCGATTTTGGTCCGGACTTACACATACATATACCACAAAGCTTGCTTCATTTCAAAGCTTGCTTCATTTATCACATTGCCCCAGTGCAGAAGGATTTCGTCAATTCTCCTTCCTTCTGGGTGCATTTGCCTGCCACTTACTCCTTTCTGTCCATACTGAGCACTTTGAGTTGCCATTTTGTGGATATGTCGATTTATTATTTTTTATTGTTGTTACGTTTTACGACCTTCCTCGAGCAACTCGACTGCCGACGGGGCAGATCTGCAGATATTTCGAGAAATTTACGGGTGTTTCTCATCGTTTTGGTAGCCAGGCTTTATCTCCATCCAGCTGCAAAGCGCACGAAAATTTATCAAAATATTTCCAACATCTCGCTTCTGCTCTGTTCTTTATTGCACAAGTTAATTTTACAACGCGATGCAGAAGTGCTCCACGCGGAGTGAAACTTCAATGGGTTTTCAACAGCTGCAAAATGAATGCTTTTAATCTGAAAAATATTCGTTCGCATTTTTTTTTGTTTTTAGATGATAAAATAAAATTAAAACATTACCTAGCTTTCGGCTTTTCCTTTCTGGGGAATATCATATAATCAAAATAATTTGCACGACGAATAAAACATGTGAGAAATGGAGAGAAAATTTACAGGATTATACAAAATGTGAAAAAATATCAAAACATTTTTTTAAAAAGTGTGGGCGGTGCAGTTAGGGTGGCCATTGCAAAAAGTTTTTTGCAGATCGATAGAAATATACAATACTAATAAAAAAAAAGAAGAAATATCAATACTTGATAAATACATCCTAATAAAGAATATATGTACATATGTACTCTATATGGTCGGAATCGCTTCCTTCTACTTGTTACATACTTTTCAACGAATCTAGTATGCCCCTTTAATCCTACCTACTCGTATACCTACATATTTACATACTTTTCAACGAAGAATGAAACAAACTTTTCAACCATTAAATGTATATAACATATATTTTCAGTTAAAGAAAACGACCTTTCCTCAGGTGATTACAATTGCCCTTTGAGCAATAGGTAATATGTATGTGCTTAAAATTAAGAATTAATCTTGAAATTGTACATACAACCAAACGACAGTTCCTGATTCCTTATCAGAACGCAATGTTTCGTAAATATTTTGCATATGGCAATTTTTGAATAATTTTTTAGTTCGTAATATCTATATAAATGTTTATTTCTGCGCGTCAGAGTAACAGAAGGAAATTAACAACAATTATAATTTGAAGCATGTATACCAATATTAAAGAGCTCTTAATTCGATATATTTTTCAATGTTTAATATTAATAAAAACCGGTGAAAACGAAGAATTGCGTGTATGCAGTTTTGTCTTAGACTTTAAATATAAAGCAACTGCGTAAATAAAATGGAACCCGTCCAGATAAACGCAGGAAATGGTTGGAAAAAGAGGCAGCGAAGCGAAGTGGTGCCTTGGCCATGTAATGCCTGCCAATTGGTACAAATAACTATATACAGGATATATAAAACCTCCTCCAGAAACTGTGCAGCTGCAGCAGGAGCAGCAGAAACAGCTTCGTGCTGCAGCTACAAACTCATAAAAAGGCCCAGAAAAACGAGCGAGGAAAGCTTGCTAACGACTTAAACGCTGCAGAGGGGAGCTGGGGAAACGAGGTCCTCGTGGAGGACTCGGTATCGTGGAGCTCGGAGACTGCCGAGTGGAAGGTTAGCTGCAGCTTGGACAGTAATAAAAGTAATAACAACACCAGTACCAGTACTAGCACCAGTACCAGTGCAGCCTGCACAAAGAGCTCCATCATGTACATGGGGTATACTATACATATGTACTACATATACCTTGCTCCACACGAAGCTCGGATTTGTGTGCCCCCAGTTCTCCTGCCACAAGGCCCTGCGCAGAGTCGCTTTATGCGCGTTAATGGCATCGTTTACTGGCTAACTGTACATGCATATAGACGTGCATCTAGCAGATCTACATATACAAAGACATAGATACATATTCGTGTACGGTAGTACATACATGGTGCTGCAGGGAAGGGGGCGGTGCAACACCGACAGCTGCAGCTTTTCGTGCGGGGATACTTTTCGTGCCAAGTGGGCGTTACCAACGTTTCCCGAGCGTTTTATATAAATATTGTTTAATGTGTGTATTATTTATGATTGCACTTAAAGTGACTAAAATGTTCGGTGATTAAGTAAATGGTTCATTCAGAACTCCATGAATGAATTGCAGTTCTCGATTTATTTGAGTTTTTGGCTTAATTTCTAAACATGGCACTATTGCACGAGCCTCAAAATAGGACCAATTAGCTGCAAAAATATGCAGTTGTAAAGTGTTATTAACAAGTTTAGATTACAGATAATTAATGCTGTTGAACATTTTAATTAGGGATTGTTATTTCCTATTTTGTTTTCCAGAAATGTATTTGAAATGTTTGTGTACGTGAGAGCTTGAACGGCATTTTAATGCTTTGCGGATCGCACGGAAATGTAACATTTCATGAAAATTCCGTTTAAAAGTACTAATTACGGAATCTTTTTCTTTTAAGCGTTAATAATTTGAGAATCGGGGTCACGAATGAAAGTATATTTAAAAATGGTTGAGTTCCCGCTCCAATAATATTTATTCTTAATACAAAAAAAAAAAATTAATGTGTCCTAAAAAGTATGTGACTCGGCTGCTCTTGTGGTATTAATAATATTAATTAGCATCGTTCAATAGGGCAATCTAATGATAAGATGTAGTCGGAGTCCGTAAGGATTTATATAAAAGGAAAATACGCTTCTACGGTGATAGAGGCCTGAAAAGAATATACATATGTTTGCAATGTTTAATTTCTCGTTATAGTTTGAAACCATAAACGCTATTAACTGCCTAATTTTATACTTTTAAATTGACTCTTTGTGGTTTCACGTAGTGGTTTCGAATAGCTAATTAGAGTTAGATTATTCTAATACTGTTCGCTGCTCAACTGGGAATCGTTAATATACTCTAATTCAAATACACTGTCATTGCTTAATAAGCAATGGCGCTAGCGTTAAGTGGGCAGCCCAAACGAATAGGGCCAGTAAAATTGGTTTGCAGTTATTGACATGGTCAAGCGTCGGTTGCGGCAGCAATAAATCAATTTATCAGATTTATTTGCGCCCAATAAAATAATTTGCAGGCATAAAATGGTAACAAAACAGCGCCCGAACAGCGCCCAGCCCACTAATGACTTAATTACTAAATTAAAAAGGCGCAGACAGCGCGGCAAATGTTCGTGCAACGCGACCAGGTGAATGAGCATGTGGGCAACACTCGAGTAAAAGTTACAAGCCACAACAGGAAGTAGAGCTGTTCCCAAAACGAGTTTCTAGTCAAGTTCGCACACGCAATCTGAGTGCGCCAATGCAAATCCTGCAACAGCGTTTGTGTTGCATGCAACAGCAGCAGCAGCGGCAGCAGCAGCAGCAACAACACTTGCACGCCACCAACACCAACGACCGCATTGCAGGAGCTGCGGGCAGAGAGCCACCATAAAACGGGCCAATGGATATGAAGCTCCGCCTTCATCCAAACTACCGACAGCAACAACGACAACGACAACGACGACGGGCCAATGTAGCCGCTGTGTTGTTGGTGTGTTGGTTTTTTGTTGCTGTTGGTGTGTTGTTGCTGTTGGTGTGGAGGTAAAAACCAGAAAATGAAAAAATGGCTGGCGATACGAAGAGCATAATGGCACAAGCTCGGCGAGCAAAAGAGAAACACCAGAGGGCAAAATATTAATACGAAGCAAATATTCCACATGTAAGCGGACAATAGTAAAGTCTTTATATTTGACATAAGTGAAATATGTATTCTATGCCTCCAATGAAATGTATCTCATATGGCCAAAAGAGTAGAACGGTCTTTAACAAAACCTAAGTTAGGTGAGGAAAATATGGTAAGTACAGAAGCTCCAAGACTTTACTATTCGCATTAAGAAGTTGGACTTTATTATTTATTACTCAGCATAGATTTTTGAAGTTCTCATTGGTGCTATTATTAATATCATTATAATGAAGAAATGGTTGAACTAACGTATTCATCTAGAGATACCGTGTTCCTATTATGCAGAGTATATTTATTGTGTTTTACTGGATTATTACCTTTGATACAAAATATAATTGTAAAACATTACACAAAAATAAGAAAACGTATTCGCTAGGATATATGCCCTAAGCACTGGCTTTAGCACGGAGTTTCACACCACCATTTTCTTGTTTTTCTTCTAATAGCACAAGTGATGTTGTATATATACATACATATGTGTATATATATACAGACTGCTAAAAACAGTTTCATGTTTTCTTGCCTAGATTTGCTTAGTCCGTCCCACCTAGCTAACAATTATGCTGATGCTACTAGTTTTTACTGGGATTGGAAATGGCGTACATTCCTGTTTGGTATCAATAGGTTCCCCGTATTAAGTTGCAAATTGTGCCGACGTTTTTGCCGCCATGTTTACGTTGCACATCGCTGTCTGCCAGTTTTGGCACCATGCTCTTTTGCAAACTGGCGAAATTTGAGATGCAGTGCCTCCACGACTCTTGTCGAATTGTTTGTTTATGGGATTGAAGCTGATTGCGAAATAAGTGGGGAGATCGATTGCAGGCAAATGATAATCGAGATCCACGGGAATAAAAAACTAACGACATCTTCCTCTTTTCCTGCTTTTCAGGCCAAGACGTTTTCCTAGACTATTGCCAAAAGCTATTAGAAAAATTCCGCTATCCTTGGGAGCTGATGCCGCTCATGTATGTGATATTGAAGGACGCAGACGCCAACATTGAAGAGGCTTCCCGGCGAATCGAAGAGGGTAAGTCTGCTGATAACCTTATAGCACCTTACTGCCAAGCCCTTAAACTGGCTGTGAAGTAAAATTGTATAATAAAATGCCGAATGTCTCTCGATCTGATCTAAACCAGGCCAATACGTTGTGAATGAGTACTCCCGTCAGCATAATTTGAATATCTATGACGGGGGTGAGCTGCGCAACACAACGCGGCAATGTGGATGATAATTTTTCATTAACTAGAGTAACAAATACCATTTTGAACCGATATTTATTGTTCAGCATCACATATTAGCTTAATGCTTTGGTGAAATCGCGCGAATTTAACGTTCATAACTTAGAGTTGAGTAACTTAGCGTTTTATGGAGCAAATCCTCTGTAAATAAATCGAATTTATCGGTAAACTAAAGCGCGCCTTGGACTATCTTCAATCAACAAGCCAAATATGTGACCGATGTGTGACCGCCGTTCTCCGTGTCAGCTTTCTTCAATCAACATTACCCCGTGCTGAGATGTCTGGCCGCCAATTGTTAATCTACAATCAACATTTTCTCTTCAATCAACAATCCCCCAACGTAACTAATCAACATGCAACAGAGCCCTTGCCGCCAACGAATAATATAATCAAAGGACAAAATTTACTAAACGTTTTCAAAAATATTCGAAATACCCACGCCAAATCAACGATCAACATTTCAACACGTTCGCTACCCAAATCTGCACATCGGCTATATAGCTTTAGTTTAATCTTATTTAGGTTTGGCATTACTCAGTTTATTGGGCTAATTACAGTCTAATTAAAGCCATTGAAAGCGCCTAACTTCAGTCGGTTATGCTTTTATTGTTTATCTAAGTACTTAACTGAATCTAAGTACAAAGCAATGTTTCTTTCGTAAGCTGCACTTAATTGATCAACAAAGGGGATCGAGGAGAAAACAAAGATATACACTCAATCAAATAGGCTTACAAGCTAATCTCAAATTTCGTCTCTGTGTGTGAATTTGTATCTGAACAAGATACAAGGTGCATAGTAACCCTTGAAGAAATGATCACTATTTTCCGGGGGTCTGGGTATCAAAACTGTTGTGAGACAGTGCACAAATTATAAATATATTTAGGTTAATTTCATCGATGTCTTGCGAAACTCTAATTGTAATATTTAATTCTCATTGACATTGTAAAATATTGTTACGACCTTAAGATTTAGCCCAACGGAATACTATATAAGGGATAAACCTGAAATGTCAGAAATAAACTATTTTCCTTAAACAAAATTGAATGATGAATTCGAAACTGAAAACCCTCGGATATGCGAATTACCTCACTGAACTGAAAGTATCAGCTGTTGTTTGTTTTGTTGATGACATTAAACTGGTAACGATTGCTTTTCAAGTTGTTGCCGTTTCACGAATCCATTACCATTGCACGTCCCAGCATCATCAGCTGAAGTTTGCCGAGTTGGAGCTGAGAGCTGGGAGTTGGGAGCTGGAAGTTACTTGTGTCGCCACTGCTGCTTGGATCGTAAATGCATCATTAAACCGAAAAATGCATGCGAAAAATTTACGACCCTGCCAACACCATTGCCAAAGGCCTGCACTGGAAGAAAAGTTTTCAATGAATTCATTTTCGCTTTTATGATAGATAGCCTTCAGTTCAAGTCGAATTCATTTATTAGTTTAATATTTGAAAAGGGTAGACTTAAATAATGCTGTAGTTTACTTGACTTTAGAATATTCTATCGAATTTTATTCCTTCTTTATAATAGTAACTTAGATCGGTAATATCCATAGATCCTTATGGGTAAATGTTAGAGCTGCTTTAAAGATTTCTCCAAGTGTGCCTGTTCCCAGCTTCGGCTTTGGTTTCTCCAGCTGAGATAAACGACTCTAGTCCGCAACCAGGTAGCTGCAATGCTCCGGCCGAAACAGCTCAACATCGCTCCTCGGCACTAAACACGTCACGATGAAATTTCAGGAATCGCAGGCGATCTGGGAGGGTGAATCTCTGGGTTACCGTGGGTAGGCAATGGCGACGTGTAAATGTGGGCACCATAAAGCTCAAAAGTGTTTATGGTTGAAATGTGTGCAAGTGAAAGAGGAATCGCCGAACCGATAAAGGTATTTAATGCCAACGAATCGAAAGTTTTATTGCGATATTCAAGGTCCCTTAAAAACGAAATATTGTTAACCTACCTTTTTATACAAGAACAGAAAACCATCGTAAATACTGCAAAAGAAAAGCTGACCCTAGGTCATAACATAACATAATAAAACATAAATAACTAGTGCAATGATTTTAAAGATATTTAAAAGTTTTACGCGCTGAAAAAATTACATCATACAGATTCCAATACAAGGTTTAATATTATAAAAACAATGGAAAACTTGTTATGATACACGATTTCAAGTGCAGATTTAATCGTATTTTTTAGGCCGAACTCTGAATTTCTTAAATTATGTTTACATATTTTACAGTTACAGTTACTTTTTGTAATTAGATTAGAAACCATTCATTTTCGGTTTTGTTTTATCATTGCCTCATTTTGGATATATGATAATATATAGATATATAGGACTTAATAGTCTGTTTTCAAAGAGTGCGATGACCAAACCACCTCATGACTCAGAGCATATAGTAAATTCATATGGAATTTAACCACTCTCCTCGACCCCATTTTACGACGCATTGCCTCATCCCTGCATTGTCATATTTCCAGCGACGCCTTTCTTAGTTTTCCCATAAAAAATAGACTCGCTAGTATACCATTTTGTTCGGAGCACCATAACGAGCTGCAAGCCGCTTCATCATCGTCGTATGGGGCTGCCCAGCCCGATTCAACTCAACTCAGCACGGCTCGGCTCAACGAGTCTAGAACAAATTCCTTTCCACTTTCTACCAGCATTTCCCGAGCATTTACCAATGCTTTTTAAAAACTATAGGAAAGCGCAGACCCAGCGGCTGCAGGAAGCAAAAATTTCCAACTTTACGACTTCATATTGTGGGCGGATCGTAAAATATTTGTGCAGCGTCAACTTCCACTCCACTTCCGAACCGCTCCTCGTTTCCCATTAAGTTTCGCTACTGTCATTTTTACTGCCCCACGACTTACAAGCTGCCACTTCTGCCAGACATCTGATCCACATTCCTAGCCAATGTCTCCCATGGACAATCAAGATTCATCATGGCCACGGTCCTCGCTCGCTAAATAATGAGCAAGCAGTTTGTCATAAAGGATTCCAGGGCAATCGGGCTGGACATAGTTACCCCAAAGCTGCCTCGACCCCCAATATTCCTCCAGCAACCAGTCAATTGGACCGGAAACTTATGGTTGAGGTTTTGTGGCCTGCAAAGCTTAGATTATAGTCATTGGATGAAGCAAGCACAACTAGTTTCTTTAAGGGAGGGCTCAGAAAGATTGTGGATTAAACGAGGTCATCAAATATTTGACTATTATATTAATAACATTGAACCAGTAACCAGTAAAATTTTAAGAAATGTGATGTTCCAAATTCAGTTCATATCATAGCTCAGTGATATGTTTCTGAAATCTACGTTCTAAATCTAAATTTTCTAGTTTTTTTAGTTCCTGAGATCTCGACGTTCATACGGACGGACAGACAAGCGGACATGGCCAGGTCGATTCCGCTGTTGATCCTGATCATGAATATATGTACATATATATTTCCTTATGCATACTTACATACTATTCAACGAATCTAGTATACCCTTTTACCATACGAGTAACGGGTATAATAAGTTAATAAAATGTTTGCAGTAACTAATTGGTGGTCCAAAGGTAACCACTCTTACACCCAACTTTAAAAGCTTGTCTAACGAATGATTTCCTTGCTCTACAGTCAACATCCTACGTCCATTTTCATTTGACTTATTTCATTACACCCAGTCTGGAATTGCCAAAGCAGTGTGTTGGCCGAGCTATCGTATTGAAAGGTCGTCACTGCGCTGCCTGGCCAAGGCAAAGCTGCTCGGAAAAGCATTCCTCTAATTAACGCAACACCAAGACTCGGTTTATGGACAAACCCAATGAGAGTTAGCTATATATTAACAAGTACCAGAATGCCCTGGCAAGAGGAGAACTGAGCTTGTGCCGTACCCTGACCCGCTGTCCATCACCAACCTGGCTCACAACTTTTTTACGACTTTTTATTATTTCGTCAAATCGCACAATGGGCGGGCGGCATTAGTTGCGACTGGGTTAGGTCTGGCATTGACTGTACCTTAGACTCAAACACCACCAATTCCACTCCCATTCGAGACTTGTGCGTCTTCCGAGGAGGCAACTCCCCCCAACCAAAGAAAGGGGACCACAAAGGGGAGGCAGGCTCATGCGTAATTCTCTCTCGTATGCTCTGGCCCTGTTTAATGCATTCTGCAGTTGGCGGAAGAAAAAATCCCATTAAAATTAAGTAAAATTGCAGCAGCAGCAGCAGCGTAATCGTAAAAACTTGGCATTTTGATGTTGCAGCAAGTAGTAAAATTTTGAAAAGTTTTTGCCACGCAGATAAGGCGGGGAGTCAGCGGAAGACAAAGGCTCTAGCCAGCCGAAGCTCCAACTGGGACTGGAAGCGGGATGTGGTCGTGGATGTGGATGTGGATGTTGATGTGGTCGTGGATCTGGGGGCGTGGCACTTTGGAGGGGGGAACGGAGGTTTTATTATGTGAGCACCGTGCGAAGGTTGCACATAAAGTGCATTCCGGGGCCATAGGTGGGCCCGTGCCTGCAGTCCGAGAAACTGGGACCTCAGGATCCTCATGTGTCTTCCAAAATGGCGCACATCTTGGCCGGGTGGCATAGACATTAAATGCGGCCGTAGGTATTGCTATGGCCGCCAGCCACGGCTTTAAACTGCTCTACTATATTTTCCATAAAAAGTGTGTGTTAAATTAACGATGGCGTTTGCCATTAAGCAATCACTGGATTATGTTTAAGTTATTGTAGAAACATCCCGGAAAAGTTTTCATTTATATTTTGTTCTCACTTATAAGATTATATAAAACTAACAAGGAAAAAGGGAGAGTCAAATACGACATCAGATTGGAAAACAAGAGAGAACGCTAAAGTCGAGTTCCCCGACTATATGATACCCGTTACTCAGTTAGTGGAAGTGCGAAGGAGAAATGGGTCAACAATCTCGCGCTGCGTCTATGTCTCTGGAGTCTGCATACATACATACTGCTTACATACTTTTCAACGAATCTAGTATACCCTTCTAACGGGTAACGGGTATGAACAGTAAAGTAAAAAATATCAAAATGTTTTAAAATTTTCTAAATCAAACTTGCTATATGTCGGGAGCTCTAGAAACGGCATTCTTAACTTTAACTTTATGGTTCCTAAGATCTCGACGTTCATGCGAACAGACGGACATGACCTAATTGACTCGGCTAATGATCCTGATCAGGAATATATCTTGTGGCATACTTTTCAACGAATCTAAAATACTTTTTAGTCTACAATTACGGGTATAAATACTCATAACGATTCTAAAACACTCATGTTAATATAATGTATTTGAAATGCCATTTAATGAAGAAGAAAACAACTTTGTTGGCCGTTTTTTAGTCTTCACATTTGAACACAAAAAAAGTTTCATAATACAGAAAAGTTTATAACTATTGTGTTAGTATAAGGTTTTTGTTTCAAAAAGATTCTTACCGCTTTTAAAGTTGTGTATTTCTCCAAAACGATGTGTACACAATTTATTTGGAGTCAAGAAATGCTTCTGCCCAGTGCTAATCGCATAACTTCTGTTAATTCCCAGCTCGAGTGGAAATAAATCGCACTGTAGCGCAGATCTACTACAACTACTACACCCCCATGGCCCTGGTGAACGGGGCGCCCATGTACCTGACCTACCCGAGCATCGAACAAGGTCGCTATGGGGCGCACTTTACCCATCTTCCGCTCACCCAGATTTGTCCGCCGACTCCAGAGCCACTGGCTCTCAGCCGCTCCCCGAGCAGTCCCAGTGGACCGTCGGCCGCCCACAACCAAAAGCCCTCGCGACCGGGCAGCAGCAACGGCACCGTCAACTCCGCGGCCTCGCCCACAATGGTCACCACGATGGCCACTACCTCCTCCACGCTCACGCCCACGCTCCACCGCCGGCAGAGATCGCGTTCGGCCACGCCCACCACTCCACCTCCACCACCTCCGGCCCACAGCAGCAGCAACGGAGCCTACCATCACGGCCATCACCTGGTCAGCTCCACGGCTGCCACGTAGCAGTATCGCAACGTTGCTGCCGCCGTGGCAGCAGCAGCAGCGGCCGCTGTCCTTTTCGTGTAAGTATACAGATTGTTCTGACCACTTCGTTTATTTATTGATCATCAATTGAGCGACTTAAAATGTATTTTGACCCTTTAGAGAACATTTAACTTAATACACTAACAATCTGTTTAAGAATCCTAGATGTAAAGATGTTGGCATTTTTCTATATTTTCTTTAATAGAGCTCTGATTAATCAATTACCACTGATAAATTTATATTAGGTTTTAAAATTTAGCCGTGTATCAATGGCTTCGCACTATAAGCCTGTATACAAAAAAGCCATATGTGGGGGCTACAATTTTCCAACTCTGTGTGTAGATTGCTTTTGGGTGCTCATCTAGCTACTCAGTTGTTCAAAACTAAAGTAAAATCTCAAACTTAGCCCAGCATTAGTCCTAATACTCCAAAAGTTTCCGTTTCCGCTTTCACACTTGCAGCTCATTTCGCATTCTGGCCCAGGCGCATTGCCTTTAATCAAATCAATTTCGCAGCATAGTTTTATGTTCACAATTTGGGTTGGCTGGCTTTTTCCAGTCTCGGTCCCTGGTCCCTGGTCCCTGCTTCCTGGTTTCTCGCCCGGATCCCTCCCTCTTTCCCATTTCCGGTTGCAGGCGAGGTCGAGTGTGTAGCTGCTGGCTGCACTTCCGTACTGCGCACGAAAGTATGCAATGGCTTTTTCATCATTTGTCCTGATGACTGCAACGTGGGCAACAAAAGCGCTCCAGATGAAAAACAATTCCTCTTGGCCCGACGTACCACGCCCCCTAATTTCGCACCGCCTGCTCCGCCTGACAATTGAGGCATTTCGGCATTTTCTTGGTGCGCTCCTGCTGCAGTTGCTTAACTCGGAGAGAGACGGGTGTTGAATTTCCATGCTGTTGTCATTGGCATTTTTGTTTATATTTCCATCGAGATGGGCAAGACGAGCTGGTGTTTTGTTCCCAGCGTTTGAGCATTTTGTAGCCTTTTGTTTTGCTAAGCGATTTGCTTTAATTAAAAACTCAAGTGGCGCCAGCAGCGACAATGGGTTCTCCAGTTGCCTTCCCGATGAAGGGATGGGGGATTTGGGTGTGGTGTTTAGAGGACGGGCATCACATCCAAACATCAAAACATACGCTTCTCAGGTCTTCCTTTTTCCCTCGGTTTGCCGTTTTATGATTCAACATGGCAAACCGCGAAGATGACACTTTAGAATGCATATTTCAATGTTTTGGTCTCGTCCAAGGTAATAAAATATTCGCATTGCTGCATTATGAAAGCGCGCCGAATTGGCATCTAAATCTTGTGTAGAAACTGTGCGCATTCGTGGCCCTTCGATTGTTTTGCGCCCATTAAAAACTCCAACTGCCGAACTCTACTCCTGTCACCTCTCGCCGCACTCCTGTGCCATATTTATTCCAGCTTCAAAGGGACGCGGACGATGTGCAGTGTTCTGTTTTTATGGATCTGCATCATAAAACCGAAACTGAACTGAATCGCACGATAGCTGCGTGAAAATATTTTTTCTCTTCCAAGACGTCTGCTGGCCAACAATTCTGCCCCTTTCTAAGCCTAGAACTGCAATTAAATGTTCCCTTTGAGAGGGCGAGACTACAAAGTCAGGCAGTTGGATATCGAAATCGTAAAACTATCGCAAAGTTCGTTTAACTCTGTGATGGGGATCGGCCAAATCAAACTTATTAAAAAGAGTCGGTCGAGAAAAAAGGAAAGCAAACACATTGGCAGCAACAAACAATTATTTCGGGCAAAACTCAAAACCATAAAAGCGGGCAAACAATACCGAAAACTTTTACGAGCCTTGGGGAGATCCTGCGAGCAGCATTTCCTGAATGCGTTTCATTTTGCCAAGAACAAACGCACACGAGAAGCGAATATCCTTTCGAGTGGCACTTCAATTCCGTTGCAACTCGCTTTTGTTGCCCGGGCCAAAATGGCAATAAATGCATAAGTTTCCATTTTACGATATTTTGTTTCCATTTGCTGCCGCGCAAGTTCCTAGACAATCCTCCTCACCTTTTCACCGTGCTCCGAATGCACTGGGAAAATATTGTGCGGACACCGTCATTCTTCTCTTGGTCTAAATATATTCGCCAACTAATTTGCTTTAGCACGTTTATGGGGCTTCTGCACGTGGTGTAAATTAACTGAATCTTTGGCACTTCAAAAGTTTCAGACGAACAGGCAGAGGTATAAAAATGCTTCCATCAAAGATTTCAGTCAGGAGTGAACATGTCACCACAAACATCAAAGTCACTCATGAACATGGACAAAAAGTATTAGGCGCTGGCAGTGAAAGAGTTGGGAGTTTCTTATTTATATAAATAAATATCAACAATTTCACTTAAAATACACCTTTTTATATCCGAAATAAAAAAGAATGCGGGGGATACTCTTTCAGATTTATTTATTGAATATAACATATACAGTTTCGATACATACATGTTAGCACTATAGATTTTAAACATTCCTAATGCTGTGCTTCGTCACCACGCGTAGTACCTTATTTAGTGTTACGTTCCGTTAATTATAGTTAATATTTAATGTATGTTTTCTAAAACTAAGATAATAAATAGCATAAATTGGCAGGTCGTCGATCCACTTCATACTGATCAGCTCCAAGTTTAAATCTCGCAGAAAGACTATGAGACGCATCAGATTTCCGGCTTTCATCACTACTTTGTAGTCCTCCCATACAGTTTTCCCCTACAAGAGTGTGCATGAACAAACAACAAACATAATACAATATATTTTGAATATTATTGTTGCCGTACATTTCCGCCGATTTCTAATTTCCGCTGAGTTGCCATTAAAAAGGAGTAAATCCGTCCGCTTTTAATGCCCCCAGTCATCATCGTCGCCTGTTCTCGATACCCGGGGGCTGCCATAATAAATGCAGTGCTGGCCATAAAAATAAAACACAACAAAATAAAGGAATAAAATGAAAAATGTTATAGTTTTGAGCGAGCGAGACTCGAGGTTTCTGCTTTGGTTTCGGTTTCAGCTTACGCTGCTTGAAATTCGCCCCGACACTTAACTCTTGCGGCTGCCCCACTTGGACAGCTCCTCCCCCAGATCCACATCCACATCCTCATCCACGACACTTTCAATCCGCTGCTCGGAACGCAGTCATAGGATTTTCGGGGTTCGTGTTTATTGTTCTTCGACGTCTTGCGTGCTGAGCGCCCTTCGTTGTTTATGGAGCCGCGTTACGCTTCCTCTTCTTTTTCGGCTTTTAGTGGACACGCATTATTTAAAAATAAACAATAATGTTTGGATGGATGGATGAAGTATACAAAACCAGAAACCAAAGCAATCCAATCCGAAATAAGCCGAGCCGAGCCGAGCCGCAGTCAGCTTAACTCAAGGGGCTCGAAAATCATTTTCAGCTACTCCTTTTTCAGTGGAAACTTTTTTGAGGCAATCGTAAAACTCGAATCAAGCTTGAAAGGCAAATAAAAAACACATTAAGCCGCTAAACTCCAGAAGTACAAGGAATAGGGTGTACTCTATGAAAAAAGAATAGGCTCCTTTACACAGTGGTCAACTCCGTTGTTTAATTTGACAGTAGATCTATTTAATTATATATTTGGGCGGTAAAATTAAAAGCATTTTTTTTAGAAATGTATTAAATAAACGCAACTAAAACTGTCATAAATCGGTGTGTCCTAGTCAATTTAAAATTTAAACACGGAACTTTCCAAGATTAATGTTAGCACGACCACTGCAGGGCCATTTTGTGCTAAGATGTCTTTGATTTTGTTGAATTCCTTATTTGTTTAAAGTTTACATTATAATGTCATTGACCTATTGAATTCCTTTAAGAACGTCATTTTGTGCTGGGTGGGGGAAAAGTGGTTTCCAATGTTACCTTGAGCTCCAATGACTGCGACAATTAGAAATCAGGCAAAACGAATCGAAAATCAAGTTTCAGCGCCTGCAGCATTATCTTAAAACGCGTCGTAAAAATCACATTTCGCATTATAAAAATCAAGCTCTTGGGTCGGGACCCAGCTGCTCCCATATTGTGCGGACCTAGCTGGCGAGCCATCCATGCCACTCCGATCCATCCCTGGCCACTTGGTGCGTTCGTGGGCAACGGCAACGGTGGCTATAAAATTTGCTTTTACGAGCGCCAAAGCGCACCTCATTGCTCGAGAGTCCGAGGACGCGGGCCAGGCCGCTGGTGGGCAGGCAAAGGTGAGCTGGCCAGGATACCTTGGTGAGGTCTTCGCCTCAGCTGTCTCTGACTGACTGTCAGACATTACAATGATTTTAATGGGTTTTATGGCCGAGACAGTGCACCCATATGGGCGCACTGGGATCATTGGCTTCAAAAATGGTTTTATGCAGCACTCGCGATGCAGCACTTTGACAATGCAATATTGAATTTCAAACTAATTAAAAAGAGCCTGCTAACTTATCCAACTAATGCCTTCCTAAATAATAGTATTCATTTCTTTTTGTTTTTCCACAGCGATAATTAAGTAGCAGCAGCATCTTCAGCAGCGTGCAAGAAACATACGACTTCTGCAAAATGTTATTTAATATTTAACCAGGCTTAAAATAATTCCAGCGAAATGTGAAAATCTTAAAACATACATGTAGACTATCAAATCGTAATCCCCGAAAAACTTTTCCAAATGATCTCAAAAAACTAAAATAAACAAACCTAATTATTTTAAACAGTGAACTAAACTCGACCATGAGTTAATATAAAGAGAGATAAATGTGTCAATAGTAACTCTATGAGTACACATGTATTGTATATTACTTATTTTTAATCTTGTTCTGCAAGGAAATAATCAAAAATTTAATATCGATCAGCACAAACTAAAACACATTTTAAACCTAAAATAGGCACAACTACATAAACAAGTTTTAATCCTAAGCTTGAGCACTTCAATTCGAAATTATTATTTTCCATTAAGCAGTTTAGGAAACGAAAAGATTATCAGATCACTTTATGAAAAATTTTTCTATATACATTAAACATGTGTAATTAATATGAGATGAGATTATCAGCCTACAACATAATCTGTCTATTTTACTCCTTAGAATACATTACATTTTTATTGGGCTGTGCGCTGCCATGTGAAGAAAGCATGCGGTTTATTATTACTTCGTGAGAACTGATCTGGCTGATCTGAAAGTAGTGTAGCGTACTTTTCTAAACATAAGAAAAACAGTTTTCCTTTACATATAAACGATTTCTTTTGTACAGTTTGACAAAAACCAAATATGTTATGCTATTCACATTGTAGAGTAATTTGATTGAATCCGCTTAAGCAAAAAACGCGAAATAATTAAATTAGGATATTAAGACAAAATAGAACACATTTCAATTTTAATGGAACTCATTATAATTCACCAAACAACTTAAATGGTATTCTAGTTAATTTAAATACAAAAGCTTTGAAACAAAGAAATGAAAACATAAAGAAAATTTACATTAATCTTGAATAAATATTTCGCTGTAAATAAACATAAAAGCGTCTTCTATGGAATGCATTTGCAAAACGACAAAAAGTAAGTTGGTAAAACACTAACATTACAAACAAGCTCACATTCCAAACAATCCTTTTAGGTCATCTATAGTAAGTTTTGAACTAACTTTGGCGCCTGTGAGGACACCATCGGCCAGATCCAATTTTTTATCTTGCAATGCTTTGATCCGCTGCTCAACTGTGTCCACGCACATAAACTTATAGATAGTCACGTTTTTTTTTTGGCCAACACGGTAGATCCGGTCCTGTGCCTGTGCCTCCAACTGGGGGTTCCAGTGAAGATCCAAGAGCAACAGGTGGTTGGCACCAATCAGGTTCAAGCCCACACCGCCAGCAGTAAGGGAAAGCAAAAGAACGCGCTTTTGATTGTTTCGATCGTTAAACTGATTTACAATATCTTGACGGTTTTTTACGGGAATGGTACCGTTTAAAGAAAGGGTCGTCACACCATCATTACTCAAATGTTCCCGAAGAATGTCTAAGACTGAAGTCCACTGCGATACTACAATTGCTTTGTCGTCTGAGCTATTTAAGATCGATGTCTTAAGGATTTGTATCACCATGTTAATTTTTGAAGAGGGACGTCGCAGATTAAATACTGGGTTGCTGCGCTTCAGCAGATTTTTGGAGGCCTTGGCAATGCGGGCTTCATCTGGCAACAGCGGAGGACCGTCATCACCAGCATTGGCAACAGAATGCTGACCCTCTGTAGAGGTGTCCGTAATCGCGAGTTTATTAAGCTGGGCTAGCAAGTCAATTTCCGGTGTATCACTGTCAGAACTGTGGTCTCTCAAACTCTGGGATTCCTCTCCATCCAACATCTAAAAACAATTTGATTATACACTTAAAATTATGGTAGTGTAATTATTTTTTAGTTTAACTCACCGCATCGATAAGCCCGGGATGGCAGCAAATTTGTCTAAGACGCAGCAATAACACCAATATGTCATGAGATTTGACCTCCCTTTTACTTCCGGCCATTCTGGCAAACTTTTCGTGCATTTTGTAATATGCCCCATTGGGATCTTTAATTTGGTTGTAGGTTGGTTTATTGGCATCGCTTCTGTAATTAAAATCCGTTTCTCTCTCGGCGCGCTGATGGAGAAACTGGGCGAACAGTGTCCTCGAATATGTCATTACAGTTTGGTAAACATTCATCTCCTCTTTTTCCAGCGAGATCTCAATCAGGCGCAAATCTTTATTTGGCAAGCTGGTCAGTTTGCCATCCGATTGCAACTGTGCTTTTGTGCGCCTCAGCATTAGTGACTTCATTAAGAGATTAAGACGATTTTGCCCTCCAGCACTCTTGTTGTCAATCCACTTCTTCCACGTGTTTAAATCATCAAATGGAGAGCAGCGCAGGAACTTTAGTAGGGCATATACATCCAGCTCCTTGTTTTGAATAGGAGTGCCAGTCAAGGCCCAACGATATTTGCCCCGTAAATCACACACCGCCAATGACGACTGCGACTTGTGATTACGCACCACGTGTGCCTCGTCCAATATGATCCGACGCCACTTGACGCCAAACACAGCACTCAAGCTCTTGTGCTCTCGCGCCACAATTTGGTAGGTTGTCACCACAATGTCGTAAGTTCGAAGGTGCTTTCCCTTCGTCACTCTATTGTTGCCATGATGCACGCAAACGGTCAGTTTATTACGTGAAACCTTGGATTCCACCTCGCTCTCCCACTGACGCAGCAAGCTGGCAGGGCACACCACTAATGTGCCGCCCCTATGTGCTGGAAAATGTGAAAACAATTTAAAATAAACTCCACTAATATGATGCCCTTACTACGACACTTACTATCTTTACGGCCCTTGGATTTCCACCCGACCACGCTTTTTCGCTTTTTATTTTTATCATCCTCACTGTCGCTGTTGCTGCTGTCATCTTTGCCCTCGGTCATCTCTTGACGATTTTTGCACGCAAGGACAGATGAGATCATTGTTAGAGTCTTCCCTAAACCCATATCGTCGGCCAGGATTCCTCCCCTAGGTAGTTTACATTCGCGCCAGGACATCCAGGCTAAGGCGTGCTTTTGGTGGTTCATAAGCGATACTTTCAGGCCCATAGGATCCTCCGCGAGCACTTCGGGTCCAGGGAGGTCCTTGAGTGAGACGTGGAGGTCCTAGAAAAACAACCATTAATTGCTGTCCACATATCTAAAATAAATTAGCCCGAATCAATTATTCAGTATTCGAAGCTTTAATCATGGCCTGCTCTTGAACAGCCGCCGCACAGTAACTCGTGCCCAGCGACTCCCAAGTATGAACACGCTTCTCAGATATCCGTTCTGACTCATCACATGGACAAGAGGCAAAATATAGTCGTCGGTTTTAAAGTTTTCCCATAATTGCAGAGGATTGGAAAATATCTCCTAAGACTATAATTCTAACTAACTAACTTGCCAGCCCTAATTTCCTTACCTTTAGCGATTCCAGGGTCAGTGCCTTCTGGTTGTTAAACGTGGCCATTCCTTGGGCACCCGTGTAGACGGGTTTGATTTCATTGACAGCCTCCGACAACTCATCCCAGTCAGGAGTATCGATGGTCGGAACTTTGGGTGGATTCAATGTTGACTTGACCACTTTGACTGCGGGCGCACTACTCGGCTCAACCCTTAGTCCGTTTGCAGATTGCGCGGCCACTTCCAGCTCACGGCGCAGGGTGTCAATGCGCTTTCTAATCTGGCTGCCCTTGTCGGGCATCTTGTGCGCCACTTTCTCGAATAGCTTCTCCGCATCGCTTAGCTGAACGCGCTTTTCGGCCAGCTTACGCATCTCCTCATCGTAGACCACCTGGCTGACCACCTTCTGGTCCTCGCTCTTAATACGAGATCGACGTGGAGCGGCAGGAGATGTCTTTTGCTTAAGAGCCGCGTGTATTGTTGGCTGACTGAGTTTCTTGCTTGTCTTGACCACCGGAGCACCAGCACTGCTTCTGGGCGAGAAAGCCTTAGATGGGCGTACAAATGGCGGACCAGTAAGGTTTTCCTTATTGGTGCTAGCATCGTCGTCTGTGCTGGAAAGTATCTCAATTGGTGCCTCTTTGTTGCTTAGTATGAGCACATCACTGCCACTGGAGTCGTCCAAGACCTCAGAATCCGCAGCACCGAGCGTGGAGTGGAGAGCGTTCTGTATATTGTCAGCAAAGTGGGTGGTATAGCGCGGCACGACCGTTTCGGCAGTTGTTGCTTCCTGGGGCGGCTGCTGCAACCCATCGCTGTACTCGATCTCGCTGTCCTCATCGCTGAGATCCTGAGGTCGCACCCCAGTGATGCTCATGCGAGTGCTGGGAGACAAAGCTCGCTGTTCTAGCTCGTCGTCTTCATCTTCGGTATCGGAGGAGATTCCCAAGGGATTCCTCTTAGCGTTTCTGACGGGCGGACGAACGCTGTCGTCATCAGAGACTTCAGACTCCTGGGAATTTTGTGAGTTCTCGGATTCACCGGACTCTTCAGATTCCGCTGACTCACTTGACTGGGCCTCCTCCTCCTCCGATTCCGTTTCATCTATAACCACGCCAGCGCTGCTCGGGCGCGAGGATTTGCTGAGTCGCGAGGACTTTCTTGATCGGCCTGTTTTGCATGTTAAGTAAACGATATGCACTGGGCACCAAACCTAATCCGCTTCAGCAATTACTCACCTATACTTGAGTTGTTGACTACCGAATCCTCCGCCTCCTCGCTATAATACTGCTCGCTTTCACTGGACATTTTTAGCTACAGGAATTTTACGAAAAATGCTTGTAAATCAGCGCCATTTATTTCAGAATGACATTCAGTATGGAGATGCCACCTGAGCGAATGAATGCCACAAACTATCGATATTTTAGACAGCAGAATTTCGTACCGGATATATTTTGTAGACTGTGATGTGATAAAATGTATATTTGAAGACACATTTGTTTCGATTACCACCAAAAAAAATTATTTAAAGCTTAGAAAACGAGACGAGCATTCTTATATATGCCTTTGTTATCTTCTTCTTTCCACAGTGTAAACACTCCGCCACAAGCTATCGGCGATGACGCATCTTTCAAAAGCGGTTATCGATTACCCGGCGACTACTTTGAAAGATTAATGTGAGATTTAAGTTGCTGCTTTATTTCTCGTGCTCAAATACAATCTGATATGGCCCCAGACAGTAGGTTCTCAAAAGAGCATTTACTTAATTATTTTGCCTAATCGATTCGTTTTCAGCTCCACGGAGCCCAGGCTCGAGATCAGACTCGCCGCCCTGTTGCAGTTCATCTGTGATTTGGAGTTTAAATAATACATCATCCATATATGGAAGCAGTCCAATATACCCAATGGAAGCATCTTCACCGTCAAATGCGAGCGAGAACCTGGCAGAATCGTGCAGCATTAAAGATCAGAATGATATCCCCTTGTCAGACAGCTCTGGTGAAATTAACAACCGGTTGGAGCTTGAGCCAAATAACAGTCTCGAATTGTCAAGTGGTAAGGTCCAGGAACTTCCAAAGGCACTTCCTCTGACCTACATCGATTTACCCCAACAGAATATGCAGACAACGAATGTGTAATTTTTGTCAGTGCTTCGGAGTATACCGAAAAAAAAACACAGATCGATCAGCTGGTGCAAAAGATGCTCACAATGGAGCAGCAGCAGCGGCAACTGGAAGAGACCGGGTCCAACAGTAAGGAGCTATGTGCATTGAAGACGCTGCTGGAGAAGCTTAATGACCGCCTGGACGCGCTGGGCGGATTCCTGGATACGTTGCGTGTGCGGGAGGATCAGCAGGCGATCCAGATCAAAGTCTCGGATCAGGTGGAACACACGGAGCAGCCCCAGTGGAGCAATTTGTACTCCGGGCTGAACCGCTATCGGCAAAAGGCCAACCACACTACGGCTCAGTTCTATCAGCACAAGAGCAACATAATCGACAGCCTGAAGGTAAAACACTGACTATAAAGATATATTGCACACATAGGTTTTATGGTCTAATAAACAGGCTTGATTGCTTTTGTGGTTTTTATGTCTCTATGTCTATATATTGTATATTTTTTAAATCTTTATATAGTTGAAATCAATAGAAATTAATAGATTTTTTTATGGACTTTTTGTAGAGCCTTTATGAGCCCATTGAGCCTGGTCCTGCAATCGATGAGTTGGAAAGGCAACCCGCCTATTTGTTGGTTCGCCTGCTGAAGCATCAGCAGGTTGGCTTGAAATGGATGCAATTCCGTGAGCGTCAGAAGATCTGTGGAGGAATTCTTGCCGACGACATGGGTCTGGGAAAAACTCTATCTATGATAGCCCTGATCTTGGCTTCAGAGGAAACTAAGAACAGAAACCGGGAAGAAAAACAGCGGGTTTTGAAGTTAAAGTGGACGCAGGAGTTTAATCGAATGCATACCAAGAAAATCCGTAAGATCTGCATGTTTGACGATGAAGAAGAGTCTGGGGAGGAGGAGAAGTACGAACCGCCGGAGAAACGCGCCTGTCAAGTCAAAACTAAAAAAAAAAACAGCCAATTTCGAATTTTGGATGATGAAGATACAGAAGAAGTTGTAGTGGAGAATGAAAAGAACGAGCTGTTAGCAAAGACTCCTGAACAAGAGATTTTTAGTTCGGATGAAGGTGAGGACCACTTTTCAAACGGTCGCTTTCCCTCGGCAAACACTTTAGTTGTTTGCCCCATGAGCGTTATGTGCCAGTGGGCCCAGGAGGTAACCTCCAAGGTGGCGCAAAATGCCATAAGGGTGCTGACTTTTCATGGACCCAATCGCCGTGAAATCGGAATAGAGGCATTCAGGAGCTACGATTTAATCATTACCTCGTATAATCTCCTAGTAAGCGAGCTTAAACGATACGGAAACGCTTCCCCGCTGTTCGCCGTTCATTGGAACCGGGTGATCCTCGACGAGGCTCACATCATTCGGAATTCAAAAACCAGTTGCTGTAGCTCTGTATGCCAGTTGCGAGCCCGTTGTCATTGGGCCTTGACTGGAACTCCTGTCCAGAATCGGGCCGTCGATGTATTCGCCCTGCTGCGGTTTCTAAATGTACCAAACCTTTGGGACCTCCAGCAGTGGAAGCGGTATCTTCACGAAGGCATGCTCGGTCATCGCCGGCTTAACTTTATAATAAAGCCACTAATGCTACGCAGGACAAAGCAACAGCTGCAGGCATCTGGTGATATGCCTGCGCTGCCTTCCCTAAAGGTTGAACTAATATGCGTACAGCTATCGAAAACTGAAATGGCCGTATACCAGATCCTGTCTGCCATATCCAAAAAAATCTTTAAACAGTTCCTGCTCCAACGCGAGAAGGGCAACAGTGATTTAAATTATTACGCTCTGGAAAGAACCCCACAGTTTATAAACGAAGAAATCTTCGACGAACGGTACAACGAGATCTACGAAAGATTCCTTAAGTCGCTTGGCTACAATCCGGGAGAAAAAATCCTTGGTATCTATATACTGGTGCTACTGCTGCGGCTGCGACAATTTTGTTGCCATCCGGGACTCATCCTTGGGGTAAATATATATATCACATTTTATCGCCACATAGTCATAATCAACGCCTTCCGCCAGATGCTGTGTGGTGCTTTGACCGCCGACGACCTTCAGAGTGTAAAGGTGGATGCCTCAGACGTGGAGGGCCAGCTCAAGATGGATGTCCTTGCGGAATTGGATAAGTTTGACGAACCCGATAGTGAAGAGGACTCTTTTGACGAGGAGGACAGTACTCGAAGAGATCAAAATTTCAAGTTGAAAGTCATAAAAGATGAAATTAAGGAGGAGAATGTGCCGTGGCTTCCTGGTGATGACCTACCATCGCCCGGTTCTTCTGATGATCGATTGGTACCAGATGGTGCCAGAGCTCTTGAACTGCTTAATCCACAGAATCCCATCTTTCAGTTTATACGCCCTTCTGCCAAACTAAAACTGATCATTAATAAGCTAGAGGAACTTCTCACAGGCACCAACGACAAAATTATTGTTACATCTCAGTGGGTGAGCTATCTCGCCATCATCCGTAAACGACTGCAGGATCTATCATGGGAAACACTTGACTTTAATGGCCAGCTCAGCGCCAAAGATCGCGAGCTTGTGCTGCGAGACTTTAACGCCGAACCCGACAAGCGAGTTCTCCTACTCTCCCTCACCGCTGGCGGAGTGGGACTGAATCTGAACGTAGCCAATCACATGCTAATTGTGGACCTCCACTGGAACCCGCAGCTGGAGCGCCAGGCTCAGGACCGCATTTATCGATATGGTCAAACGAAGCCTACCTTCATCTACCGCTACATGTGTCAGGACACTGTAGAGCAACGAATTAAGTCCCTGCAAGATTTCAAGCTAGAAATAGCTAAAGTGGTGGTTCCAGAGGAAATGGGAGGAGTGTCCAGATGTGTTGGCGGTGGTCTCAACCTCGACGAGCTAAAGAAACTGTTTGCATTGTGAGACAATGTACTTTAATTATAATTTAGTATGTATGTATGTATTTAAGAAGTTTATGTTTCTTGTTTTCATTTAAAATTTTCGCAAACAAAAGCTTTACAGCTTCACCAAAGTGTATAATGACGAGTGAATTCGTTTTCAATTGATTTCAATTATGTATTAATGCAATGCAGACTTTCTTTAAGGTTATACGTTACATTTGGTATAATCATATGCCCTATATGTTTATTAGCTCCATAAGAATAATATTATCCTGATATATATTTCACCTAAAAACCAACCGTAATTACAGGAAATCATTTATTAAAGTATACGAATTGTCATGACGTTTGAATAATTTTTTTTGTCTTTTTTTTTTGCCCACCCGAAACATTCCAGCAGAGCAATAAAAAAGAACTCCGAAGCTCCAAAGATATATGCGGAAGCATATCAATCGATTAGTTAATGATTTTCAGTGTAATTGTATTCTTGTGTATACAATTAAAAACTTAAATAGTAATTGTAAGTTTAGGAAACTAACAATAAAATAAGAAATGTAATTTCTGTCAAAAATTAATGAATTATGGTAAAACTATAGCTGTATTACGAAAATGCAACGTAAGCATCAAAAACAGAAGTGTAGGCCTTCGGTCCTATGTAAAAAAATATATCGTTTATATTGCTTTTATATTAATATGTTTCATTTTTGGTTGTTTTCCACCGCTAGCCATCCGTTTGGACATGATCTTTTCTTGAATAGTTATTAAGTTGTTGCTGTGAATGCGTTTTTTGTGCTTTCGCAAGTAGTCAACATCTAAAAATACCAATGAGCAATATTCGCAACGAAAGAGTTCTCCAGAGTGACCACGCTCGTGCCTTTTCATTTGTTTTTCTGTGTGGAACTCTTCGGAGCAATAGGAACATTTCTTAAGATCTGTATGGCGATTATGAGTGAGCATATGGCGTTTCAGGTTGTAAATACTACTGAACTTCTTTAGGCAAAGATGGCATTTTGGTTTCCTGTAGATAACATAAAAAACGATCGTTAAAAAGGCGTGACAGTTTTGGCACGTTGTGTTAGAGTGGGCGTGACAACGATCTGAAAGAAATTTCTTCGCGTTTTAGCTTTTATAGTTACCGGAATCACAGCGTTCATACTGCCACGCAGACGGACGAACAAGTTCATAGAACCGGAAGCGATTTTACGACATGTTACATACAATACGAAGTATTACATACCTTTTAACAAATCTAGTAAACCTTTTTACTCTACGAGTACCGGGTATAATAATTTATGTTTAGAATTGATAACAATGTGCTTACTCGGCTGGTGTGCTGCGAATCCGATCGTTCTCTTTGACGTCAGCTCCATCTTGAGTGGTACCAGGAAGGACTTCACCGCTCTTTCTGAGCTCCCTGTCGCTGAATAGGTGTAGATAGTAAATGTTTCAATGCTGAAATCTCCAGACTGTAACTCACCGCAATACTCGTTGTTTAAAAATATTTTGAATATTTTCCTTGGAAAAATAGCTATCGTAGCTGAGTTCGCCAGTTCTGGTCAAAAAGAAGAAAGGCATGAGAAAACACTGTAGTCGACTTCTTCGACTAGCAGATACCTGTTACTCAGTTACTGGGAGTGCGAGGGGAGGTACTATACAAAAAATAATGACATCAAAACAAGCTTGAAAATTGTTTAGAATTGAATTGTCAAGACAAATGAACACAAAACAAAGAAACTTGCACAGCGCTGGTTATGCGTTCTGGGTGTGGCTGTTTACGTCGTTTGTGGGCGTTAGAGTGGATGCTTTAATATTCTGAAACAAACTTGCAACCTTAATTTTCTAGTTTTTAGAGTTCCCGAGATCACGCGGACAGACAGACGGAAAAACAGGCAAACGGAAAGATGAACCAGGCCCTTTTAACTCGACTAGTAATTTCGATTAGGAATATACATTGTGTGTATATGCATACTTTATAGGGTCCAACACGCGTTCTTTCCTCGTTACACACTTTCAAGCGGATCTACTGGGGTATACTAGATTCTACGAGTAAGGGGTACAAATATTTTACATAAGACTAGTGGAATTCTGAACTTACGACTTAAGCGTAGTTGGACTGTTCTTGGTGCAGTCTGGTTTCAGATCGTGCGCTTCATCGCCGACGTCCGAGTCAGGTTCCTTTGTGGACTCGGATTTTAAAGAGGCTGCCTGTAGGAGATGCTCTCTGCGATGGATTTCCAGCTGAACAGACTCGATGAATACCGCTGAGCACTGGCTGCAGGAGAGCGGACCGTCACTGTCGTGGATGCTGAGGTGCCTTTTGAGGTGATCTTTTCGCATGAAAGCCTTCGAGCAGTGAAAACACTTGTGCGCTGGCTTGGCTACGTGGGTTCGCAAGTGTCGCTTTAGATTAGATTTTTGCTTATAAGAGCGTGGGCAATAGGGGCACCTGTTGCACAGGTCACTGATGTGGGTCCTTAGCTGGGTCTGGGAATAAAACCTCTTAGAGCAGTGCGGGCACGTGTAGTAGCCATTGGCATCGCAACGCACCTGTGGATTAATAATTTTGGTACTTCTGAAAACCGGATAGAGAATGCTTTTAATATGGTGATAAATTGGCATTCATATAATGTTTACAAATTAAAAACAAGAGAGAACGCTATAGTCGAGTTCCCCGACTATCTGATACCCGTTACTCAGCTAGTGGAAGGGAAAAGGAGAGTCTTAAACACAGTTTTTGGCGGTTTGTAGGCGTTATAGCGGGCGTGGCAGAACGTTTCTTGGCAAATCGATAGAAATTCACAAGACCAATATCAAAATGAAAAAATATCAAAACATTTTTCAAAAGTGTGGGCGTATCAGCTTTGGGCGGTTTAAGGGCGTTAGAGTGGGCGTGGCAACATGAATCGACAAACTTGCGCTGCTTCTATGTCCCTGGAGTTTGTATGCTTAATCTCAACTTTCTAGCTTTAGTAGTTCCTGAGATCTCGACGTTCATACGGCCGGACAGACGGACATGGCCAGATCAACTCGGCTATTGATCCTGATCAAGAATATATATACTTTATATGGTCGGAAACGCTTCCTTCTGCCTGTTACATACTTTTCAAAGAATCTAGTATACCCTTTTACTCTACGAGTAACGGGTATAATTATATACAGATATACATACATACAAAAATTCTGGTTTTGCTTAAATTTTAAAAACTTAATTTATAATATTGTAAGTAAACTAAGACGTATAATAGAATACAATAGTAGCTAAGGAAAAGTTTTTATAGTTTGACGCCCCGTCTAAATTTACATTCATCCATATAACAGATTGCCTTACCTTGGAGCTTCCTTTGGGATCCTGTCTCGCTGTTCTTTTGTGCGACAAGTCCGCCTGCGAGGATGCGGGATGAAAGTCTCCGGCGGGCCATCTTCATGGGTCTCATGGAGATTTGTTTGAAGTGTATGTGTTTTACCTAGATCACGTTCAGATTGCTGCCTGTTTGACGTTTGCTGCAAGTCCTCTTGGAGATCGCTTTTGAGTTGCATTTTCTGGGCTTGATTCTCATCCTGATTACAAGCAATTAAATGCAATTGGTCTTCCGGATTACTTGACTGGTTAAGGAGCCGGAAAAAGTGTTGGTAGCTCTGCTCGCTCTTCCACTTGAACCGAAAAGCATTCTGGACTGCCAGGACGCAAGACAGGCAGATGTACTGCGGCAGGAGGTCGCCGCATTTCACTGGACGATCGGTGCACCTGGCCACGATGTGCGAGAGGCTCATCTCCGGCTCGTCGAGCACAGGATCCCGCACATTGGCGAATATATCTACCAGGGTAGCGGTCTCGTCCATACAAGTCCGGCATACGTTCATCGCGCCCGTCATCATCTTAATCTG
The DNA here is from genome assembly GCF_016746365.2 of Drosophila yakuba. NCBI lineage: Eukaryota > Metazoa > Arthropoda > Insecta > Diptera > Drosophilidae > Drosophila > Drosophila yakuba. Next base: position 8,386,100 of record NC_052530.2, read on the forward strand.
CAACCAAATGCAATATTATTCAATAAAGGAACACAGTTTACGACATTTTATGAATTGACCACCGAAATTTGGCGTTGTTTTGCAAACTATTAATCCCGTTTCGTTGGATTTACAGTTATTGAAAGCGATCATTGCTGATAATTCATAAGAATAAACGGGACATTTTTGAAGAGTGAGATTGATTTCTCACTCTACACAAATGTTCTCTTTTTGGAGAACATCAAATAAATCAACCGACGCACTGCGCACTTTATTTTTACATTTGTTAAATAAATTATTTACATTAAACGGATTGTTCTTGTGAAAGTCTACTTTAATATAGATGGGAAAGAATTATTTAAAATATAAAAATGGGTTTGATTTAAAACCAAGTAACAAATACATAAGGGCAATAGATAAATGTATACTTCCAGATACGATAAAATCAAATATATTTTTCAGGTAATGTAATTAATCCTACTTTTTTTACAACATTTTAATTTTGATTTAGTGATATATTTACTTTGTAAGCTCAGCTTATCTAAAGAACATCAGATAGCGATACAAGGCTTTTAGAAAATAAAAAAAGGATTTTTAAGATGCATAAAATATTCAATATTTGCAATGGAACCAAATAGCCTTTAGTAGTAGCTTTTCCGAATAAAATGTTGTAAGTCTCTATAACACTTTAATTCAACAAATCCTATTAAATCATTACCTGGTTTTTACAACTAAAATACAAAAAGTGTCAGTACTAGATATCTTAAACAGGTTGGCAGCCCGTCGGCAACAGCTGATCAATTGTATGAATGCGGTAAATTTTTCTGTGTGTTTATGAATATTATGTCGATCAATGGGACGAGGAATAGTTATGTGAGTGGCTAGGCGGCAATCACAACATACATACATACCACGCTTGATTCCTTGCCAGACTCGATAAACTAGCTCGCAGCGCATTGCGGTCGCAAAAAATACCGCAAATCAACCACCCGTTGACCTGTGAGATTCATTTCAAGAGGCAGCGCAGCACATCTGGGACAAAGTCCAAGGAAATCCGGGAAATGCTGAGCCAACTGCCTCTCTTCGCTGGGGGCGAGATTGTCCGAGGCTTCGGACGCGGCTCTAAAGAGCTGGGCATCCCGACAGGTTGGTGGCGACGTTAAGCGAAACGCAAAGGTCATTGCTAATTGATAACCAAACCACTTGTTAGCTAACTTTCCGCTGGAGGTGGTGAAATCGCTGCCGGAATCGCTGCCCACTGGCGCTTACTACGGCTGGGCGAACGTGGATAATGGACCTGTGCACAAGATGGTTCTCAGCGTCGGCTGGAATCCCTTCTATAACAACAAAGAGAAGAGCGTGGAAACGCACATGCTGCACGATTTCAACTGCGACCTATACGGGCAGATACTTAAGATATGCATTGTGGGGTACCTGCGACCAGAGCGCAGTTTTGACTCCCTGGAGGCTCTAATTGCCGCTATCCGGCTGGACATTGAGCAGGCCAAGGCGTTCCTTGACGAGGCAGACAAGGGCAAGCTGAAGGAGGCTCCATTCTTTAGCGAGAAGCTCATCTCGCCGAAATAGCGATATCATAGGACAGTCTGGAAAAGGAGGCTTCGCTGATAGACGTACTACTAATTTTCGCTCGGCTTGTGCCTCGAAATAGTTATTCCATCAGTTATCTTATCACTCTACTTGCATGATGTACAAAGCGGAATTCGAATACCGAATTAAGTACTTAAGCTAACCGTTTTCATTAAATTCAGACTCATCATGATGACACCAACAAATTCAACTAACCGCATTTCAATTTGACACATCAAATGTATAAATGAAACTGTTTTTGTAAATATGTTCCTGATGTGCATTTCTTCTAATATATCCTTTACCTTTGAATGGTTAGATGGTCTAGTTGGAAATATCTGAAACCCCGGCGCTTTTATTGACGGATATCTATAAAGTTACTTGCAACATATATAGCTCATTTATATTTATATATATCAGCAGGAATGTTAAAGAAATCTTTTATTGTTATATATATATAATGTTAAATTTATTTGAATTATGCAAATCAAATTAAATATAATTTATGTAGCATTTGAAATAGTAGCAGCTATTTATTTCGATTAATTTTATTATACATTAAAGAATGAAATATATATTTCTTTCCATTGAGCAGTTTAATTATATATAAGATTTATTAAATATAATTGAAATTAGATGACATATTCCTAACTTGAGTGCGATCTACATTTTAATTTGAAAATACAGACAATAGAATGCTATCGATCCAGCAGCAACCAGAACTATCGATATCGGCGACCGATCGATATAGGGCTTGATCTCGACCGATTCGGGAAAAACTAAGCTGTGCGTGCGAGCGTGCGAGAATTTTTCTTGTATAAAACCGTTGCGTAAACCAACAGGTAAATCAGATCGCCTTCAACAGCGCCACTACCTGCAATCAGTTGACTTCAACTACCATATTGCACATATTTCCCAGCAGCAACATGTCAGCGCCACAGCAACAGTCGCAGCAGCAGCAACAACATGTGCGCGTGGTCGAGCAGCAACAGGTGGAACCAGCTGAGGCGGTGACCTCCAGCAAGGCATCGGAATCCATCTCGGCTAGCAAGGAGCTAACCGGTTTAACGCACGAGTGCGGTGTTTTTGGGGCCATCGCTTGCGGAGATTGGCCCACCCAAATGGACATTGGACACGTGATCTGCTTGGGACTGGTTGCACTGCAGCATCGCGGGCAGGAGTCCGCAGGCATAGCGACCAGTGAGGGCAAGTGCTCCAAGAACTTTAACGTGCACAAGGGCATGGGAATGATCAGCACCCTGTTCAACGATGATTCTATGAAGAAGCTTCGTGGTAATCTGGGTATTGGTCATACGCGCTACTCGACTGCTGGCGGATCCGGAGTGGTCAACTGTCAGCCCTTCGTGGTGCATACGACTCATGGAGCATTGGCCCTGGCCCACAATGGTGAGCTTGTAAACAACGAATCTCTGAGGAGGGAGGTCTTGGCCAGAGGCGTGGGCTTATCCACCCACAGCGACAGTGAGTTGATCGCCCAGTCGCTGTGCTGCGCCCCGGAGGATGTTTCCGAAATGGATGGACCCAACTGGCCAGCCAGGATTAGGCATTTCATGATGCTGGCGCCACTCTCCTACTCGCTGGTGATCATGCTAAAGGATAAAATCTACGCCGTGAGGGACACCTATGGAAATAGGCCGCTGTGCATTGGCAAGATAGTTCCCATCAATGCTGGGCACGGCAATAACTCAGACACACCTGCCGATGGTTGGGTAGTTTCCAGTGAGAGCTGTGGGTTCCTGTCGATCGGCGCAAGATACGTCCGCGAAGTGGAACCCGGAGAGATAGTGGAGCTGTCGCGAAGTGGCTACCGCACGGTAGATATTGTGGAAAGACCCGACTTCAAGCGCATGGCTTTTTGTATATTTGAGTACGTTTACTTTGCCCGCGGAGACAGCATCTTCGAGGGTCAGATGGTCTACACAGTGAGGCTGCAGTGCGGCCGACAGCTGTGGCGAGAGGCTCCAGTGGAGGCGGATATTGTGAGTTCCGTTCCTGAGTCTGGTACAGCGGCGGCGCATGGCTATGCCCGTGAATCTGGCATTGAATTTGCCGAGGTTCTCTGCCGGAATCGCTACGTGGGACGCACATTTATTCAACCCTCCACTCGGTTGCGGCAGTTGGGAGTAGCCAAGAAGTTTGGAGCCCTATCCGAGAACGTGGCTGGCAAGAGATTGGTCCTGATAGACGATTCCATAGTGCGAGGCAACACTATTGGACCAATAATTAAGCTGCTGAGGGATGCCGGCGCCCGGGAGGTGCACATCAGAATTGCCAGCCCGCCGCTCCAGTACCCATGCTATATGGGTATAAATATTCCGACTCGAGAGGAATTGATTGCCAACAAGCTGAACCCCGACCAACTAGCTAAGCATGTGGGCGCCGACAGTCTGGCTTATCTTAGTGTGGAGGGACTAGTGGAGGCTGTCCAACTAAAGCACCGGGATGCAGGCGCTGGTAACTCCAGGGCAACAGGCCACTGCACCGCCTGTCTTACTGGCGAATATCCCGGTGGGCTGCCTGATGAGTTAAGCTGGTGATACCGATTGAGGCTCATAACAGCTAAGAGTCGAAAAAGACTTTTGGAAACCAGTTTTGCACGCAATTGCCCCACTCACTACAAAACAAACAAAAAACTGCATTATAAATAGCCATAGAGGGCTCGGAATTACTGTCACAAATTTTGCATTTAGTGTATCTAGCATTACAGCCCACCCATTCCTATTTACACTCTACCTTCTTAGATCTTAAGTAAAAAGCCCACGTGCCTCCCCAAGCTAAAAGACACCGATTAAAGTCTGGTTTTGCCTCTGGAACTATACTTATAGTACAAAATACATAATTCTTTGTTGCCCATCTTGAATATCACTAAAATTTGTTATTTGCAAATGCCGATAATAAAGACTTAGACTATTATTGAAACAGGCTTTTTTTCTATGCATGAAAAGTCATCGAAGATATGAAATTACGTGTATGACACCAACCAGTTAATTCCAAGGTGCGATTAACAAGGCGATGCTGGTGACTCTTTGCTGCAATGCACCATTTCATAAGGAGGTCATGGGATCGAAACGCACAGTAGGTATAATTCTTCGAACTTTAGATTATTGATTGATAATAAGACATTGCAATAATTACGTAGAAGCAGATTCATTTGTCGTACTCTGTCGCCTTGCAAGAAAGCGATCTAATTCGTTTCTTATCAAATACTGGTTAAAAACTTTAATCATACACAAATAATGAGTTGACCAATGATAGGGCTACACTTCTTGTTTTAAATTAAATCTAAATAATTATATACATAGTTTAAATAAAGTTTATGCTACTCCTAGAACAGCCGATTTGTATTCTATATTCTTAAGACTCCAGCATATTCTCAAAGTCCTTTAGCTCCAGTTCTCTTTCAATAACCTGAGTGTAAAGATTATCAAGCGTTTCCTGCATTCGTTGCTTGAGTGTGGCATTCTGTATTGAAGCGATTTCCGTTGACTTCTGCACCTGTTGGGCCTTCAGTTCACTTATCTGCCGCGTCAGTTGATTGATCTTCTGCTGCACCTGTTGCTGCGTGTACTGCGGTTGCGGCTCGTCTATGAACTCCATGTTCTCAAACTCCTCTCGCTTGGCTAGCATTTGGCTATCGTAGAAGCCACTGGGAGCAGCCAGGTTGGAGCTCGACCCGGCGGCGCTTAGCTTAGGACTGCTGGCTTCATGCCCAAACATAGACTTGCTAAACTCGCTCTGATCCATTTTCACGCCGCTCGCTCCGGTATTACTGCCACTAGCGCCAAAGAAGTCCGACATCCGTGAATCATCAGCAGAAAGGCGTGAGGATTCCTCCATCTCCCGCCGCTGCATGGTGTTGTTGCCTCGAACCGGCTCATCCTCGTCATCCGTGGTGGACACTTCCTCGCCGAAGATGTCGTGGACAGCAACTCCCATGTTCGGGCCCCGGTGGGAGGGAAAGTTGCTGGCTTCGTCATCATCGGACTCCACATTAATGTCCCGCTGGTTGCTCATTTCCATGATTGTCTTTTCGCTGGCATGCATGGTAGTTTCGTCCTGCAGATCGTCATCTGCATCGTTGTAGGGCTTAATGTCCGATTGTTCAAGATCATCCATGGGCTTGTCCTCTTCGTTTATGATTTCATAGTCGACTCTCACGGCCTCGTTGTCAATACGGAGCAGGTGCTTCACTTCCTTCTCGATTTCAGGAGCTTCGACATTTTTTTTCTTCAGAGTTTTGCGGAATCGTCGTTTTCTGACATTCTTGCAGGGAGGTGTGATACCGTGTGGAAATAAGTATTTTTTGTCCACCTTGTTGGGATCCTTCTTCTTGTTTTTGTTGGGCGACTCCTTCTCTGTCTCGTCCTCCGGCTCCTCCTTGCAAATTAGTATCTGACAGATGTCTGCCGACTTGTAGAAGCTCTTGTTGTCAATGGTCTTGTAGCTCTCCACGACAGTGGGCAAGTCCACGAGCTTCGTGTACAATAACTGGTCATCGATTCGCACTTCCCCGTACCTCAGATCCTGATCCAGTTGGATGGTAAGCCGTTCCTTTATGGTGCCAGCATTTATTGCCTCATGGACCGTGTCCGCCACTTCCTGCGGGTGATGGTGATCAGTAAGTCAAGTTTCACGGCTTCTTCTGATGTTTGTTTGATGTGTTTAGACTTACCTTTGGCACGCGCATGATAAACTGGCTCTCCAACTCTACGCCATCTTCCCGCGGTTTGTGCTCAGCTTGCTTAACCTTGTCGCTCTTCTTTTCAAACATTTCAATACGATTTTTCGAGAAAAATTGTAGTCCTTTTGAAGATACTAAATGCTTATTAGAGATGAGATTCCAGTTCACAGTTATCGCTCCAATCGCCACAAATACTTTAAGTCTGTCACACTGAATCCGCATCTGCAGCAAAAATAGCGTTCTATACCGCAAAATATAATATCATTTCTCGCAAGCTACTTAACAATAAATTTGAACATAAAGGTGAAGGCCAAAGGGTTTGTCGCCCGTGTAAAGTGGGTATACCAACAGCTTTGAATATCGGATGTGAATCCGATAACATATCGATAGGGCAAACATCAGCCAACCCTGATCCAATTTCGTCTTCTCATCCCTTTTGCCATGACGGAAAACACGAATTGATGTGGATTTCTATTAATTTATAACATAAAAATACGTCGAAAGTTGAACAATCAGACATCGCGCTAGTCGAAGGGCAGAAAGCAAGGCGGACGACATGCAGGAGAAGTGGTTACTGGCCGGCCTTTCGGTGGCGCTTCTAATAAGCACCTGCTCGGCGCTGTACGAAGACCAGATCAGGAAGTTCGACTGGTAAGTATGGTACGATATCTGACCATTGACCCGGCGTTAGTGCGGCGGATATATGTCGTGTTACAGGCGAGGCGTTAATGTGGGAGCACTGAAGCAGTCACGCGTGGACCTAAACCACTTTCAGCCGCGGATTCTGGTCAGCACTAATGAAGGAGTGGTGGCCAGTCTGTGCGTGAAGACCGGCGAATTGGTGTGGCGGCAGGTGCTCGAGCAAAAGCCGCGCGGCGATATCAAGCTGCTCCAAGTGAGCGGATTCTCCGATGACAGCAGCGACACGGCTGCCGCTCCTATGGGCAGCAACCTGGGCTTCGACATGCTAACCGTTCAGGGACACGCGCCCGCTTTGGTGCGCGGTTGGAACACCAATATGGGTGCCCTCGAGTGGGAGTGGTCCATCATGCCAATGAACATAGAGCGGGCCCAGGACGCCATGTGGATCTACAGTAAATCCGTCCTATACCACGTGTTACCTGCCTGGCGGAGCCACCTGGAGGTTACAGCGTATTTCGCCAGCTCGGGCCACAGCACTGGCAGCACCAGCAAGGTTATAGCTCCTTGGATCACCCCAGAGAGCTGCACGCTCAGCGGTACTTTCTACGTTTGTACGGAAGGAAAGCAATTGATTAGCCTAGATCTTGTTTCCAAAAGCGGTCAGGTGATTCGTACTTCGCTCGAGACGGAGCCGAATGAAAAAACTCAGGCCCTAACGGTAAGGAAAAGATATGTTGAACATTTATCTAATGATTTTAAAACCGTTCTGGCTTAACTATTGCTTTTATCGAAAGTGAAGTAATAGATAGCCTATTTTAAGTTGTACGATATAATGTTATAAGATAAGTTCTAATTCGTGCAAATATTTCTACAGGGTCTGAATGGTGTTGTAATTGTGGATGGCAAGCCAATTAGTGTCAATAAGGAGCAATCGATCTGCGGTGGCTTGCAAAGCTCTAGCTACGCCGTGGGGAGCTTCAACTACCGCAAGATCTTGGCGTTTGCCGATCTGTCTTCTGGAGTACGTTTAAACTTATATTTACTATTATATTAGTGTATGTTCTATGTGTAATGTAATTGTTTCTTGTAATGTGCGTTTGGACAGATTCTCAAGATCAATGCTCTGTATTTGGATAACTGTGCACCGGCAGCCGAGTTGGAGCAGAGTCTGCCATTCCCCAAGCATTTTGGCACTCCGTCGCTGAACAACTTTGACTGCAAGCAGAAGCGCAATGGCGAGGGCAAGAACTGTCTGTTTCTGTTTAGCACCACATCGGAATCCATTGTGGCAGTGCAGCAGGGACGCGTTCGTTGGTCGCGTGAAGAGGCGCTGGCCAATGTGATCGACTCACAGTTTGTTGATCTGCCGCTGGCCGATACCGAGGGCACATTGGAGAACGAGATGAAGGGCAAGGCCGGTGAGTGTGCTTAAATTATCCACTACTTTAAGGTAAACTTTTAACATTTATTATTGAAAATGCACACCAAAGCGGATTTTACAAGTTTTGAGAGTAAGTGAACGTTTACTACACGTTTGTTACGTGATTAACATTTTTTTTCGTTGAAAAGTATGTAACAGGCAGAAGGAAGCGTTTCCGACCATATAAGTATATATATTCTTGATCAGGATCAGTAGCCGAGTCGATCTGGCCATGTCCGTCTGTCCGTCCGTCTGTCCGTCTGTCCGTATGAACGTCGAGATCTCAGGAACTACAAAAGCTAGAAAGTTGAGATTAAGTATACAGACTCCAGGACATAGACGCAGCGCAAGTTTGTCGATTCAGGTTGCCACGCCCACTCTAACGCCCACAAACGCCCAAAACTGCACGCCCACATTTTTCAAAATGTTTTAATATTTTTTCATTTTGTATTGGTCTTGTAAATTTCTATCGATTTGCAAAAAAAATTTTTTGCCACGCCCACTCTAACGCCACAAACCGCCAAAGCTGCAACGCCCACACTTTGAAAAATGTTTCGATATTTTTTCATATTTGTATTAGTCTTGTAAATTTCTATCTATTTGCTAAAAACTTTTGGCCACGCCCACTCTAATTATTTTGTGGTTCTAAAAATGTGCGAGTATTTTTTAATAAATTCAAGTATGCATTGCTAGTTTTATGCTAGTGCTTTACAAAGTTTTTCTACTGGCCACTAATTAAACTCCAATGTAAATTTAAATATGAAATTTGTAGTTCCTTAAAGTTTAATAAAAGGTCCCATTTTAATTTTTACTTTTAAGTGTCATACATTTTTCACTAATATATATGTCTTTCCTATTTAAACAGGAGACATTGCTAGTGCCTTTCTGCGTCGCATCACCACTCAAGCTGTTCAGATTCGGAGCTTGTTCCTTCATGTTATCGGTCTAGGACCTCCACCTACGGCCACCCAGCGAGCTGGTTTGGTCAGGGATTCCTTTGGTCTCCACAAGATGCTGGTTTTATTAACGCGTTCTGGAAAGATCTTTGGCATTGACAATGTCTCTGGAAAGCATCACTGGCAGTTGTATCTTTCAAATGTTAGTGGATTCGCCAACAACGAACAGATGCGTTTGATTGTCCAGCGCTCGGCCAAACACTTTCCGCTTCAGCCCCTGTGCACTATTTTGGGAAAGAATGCTGTAAGTCGGACTGACCAATCGTATAGTTCCCACGCTTATTCTGAACTTCCCTAGGTCAACGGCAATGGCGTACTCTATCGTTTTAATCCTATTACGGGCCAAGTAGCCGAAGGTGGTCTCGTTCAGCTGGACTACAAAATTAAGCAGCTCTCGTTGCTGGAAGAAACGGAAAAGGACTTTGTGAAAGGCATTCTGTTAATTGATGCTTCGAACAAGGTACACGTTTATCCTGAACATGCAACGCCACTGGTAAGAAACAAATTTTTATGATAGATATATAAATGAGATACAAAATCTTTATCTTTACAGGCTGACGGCATGTATTTGTACACCGCCGATGTGAAATCTGCAGAGTTGTCCGGCTATTTTATTAAATATGCGGGCGGGGTAAGTAATACATATGTTTAATGGGTCAGCACTTTACTTATTAAACCATTTCCGTCAGCAACTGTCCAGCACGCACATTTGGAATGCTCGTCTGGGCGGCCACAACTCCGAGCAACAGATTATTGGCGTCGCCGGCAAGAATCCCATCGAGCATGTACACTCCCAGGGACGTGTGTTGGGCGATCGATCGGTGCTGTACAAGTACATCAACCCTAATTTAGTGGCTTTTGTTACACAGGCCCCGGATTCCACACACAAATGTGAGTATGCATGCGCTTCGTTTAATTTAGAATCCATTTACATGGCACACTCTCCACAGCCGTGCTAAATTTGTATCTGGTTGATGTGGTCTCCGGCTCCGTGGTTTTCACCATGACGCATCGTAAGGTGCGTGCACCACTAAGCATTGTCCACTCTGAAAACTGGCTTGCCTACTCCTATTTCAATGAGAAATTGCGTCGTACAGAAATTAGTAAGTTATAACGAGGATAGCCTTTAAAAATATTCATATTTACTAAACTTCATTCACTTGTTACAGCCACAATTGAACTGTACGAGGGCAAGACTCAGGCAAACAGTAGTGTTTGGAGCTCCTTGCAAGCTCCACCAATGCCCCTTGTGGAGCGCCAGTCTTACATACTCCCCACAATAGTAGAGGCTCTGCGGGAAACTATCACGGAACGCGGAATCACCAACAAGCACGTGCTTAGTAAGCATTATCAAAAACTATTTGATCGCCGAATGGGTTGATAATAATTCGTCATTATTTCTAGTCGGCACTGCAAGTGGTTCCATTGTTGAAATGCCGTGGCATATGCTGGATCCCCGTCGTCCGATCGCATCTACGACTCAGGGACGTGAGGAAGGAGCCATCCCCTACATACCCGAGCTGCCTTTGCCAACGGAGAGCCATATAAATTACAACCAGACGGTGGCCCGTCTGCGAAATATTTATACCGCGCCCAGTGGTTTGGAGAGTACCTGTCTAGTCGTTGCTACGGGTTTAGGTAAGGAGATTTATTCAGATTATTTTTTAGTCAAAGCAATTTAATTCCTTTTTTTCAGATTTGTTCGTTACGCGCGTGGCGCCATCTAAGACGTTTGACTTGTTGAAGGAGGACTTTGACTATATTCTCATTTCCATAGTGCTAGTCGCGCTCACATCGGGCTCGTTGATTGTTAAGCATTTGGCGTCGCGGAAATTGCTCAAGCAGGCGTGGAAATAGGCTTGGCATTATTATTAAATAATTGCTTTAAATACATATAAAATTGTACTGCGACCAAATAACACAAGGGAGGATGAAATGATGAGAAAGTGTAAATCGGCGAGAGAGTATATATATATATAACAATTCTGATATCTGCATTCATCCCACAATGCGAGTAAAACCCTTTCTCAACGCTAAGCCTAGGCAATTATTTATAACTAATTATATAGCGTTAAACATCAAATAATTATTATTAGCTGTTGAAAGGTTTTCATTGCATTCTTCTGTTCCTTTGATTTGTGTACGTTTAGATTTGCATTTGAAAAATATCAGCATTGAAAGTGTGTTTAAAAAATATAGTCAATAAAAGCATTTGTAAAGGAGGACAATGGTAAAGTAAATAAACAATTTTTTCATCAGAATTAACTAATTAGATATGTTATTAGCTATAAACTGGCGGTGGATTAAAAAATTGTTGATAATAAATCTATCAGATACTCGTTACTCAGATAATGGGAGTGCAAAAGTGAAAGTTAAGATTGTGGGCGTGGCCCATTTGGGCGGCGTTTTTTCTGGAATCTGCATGCTCAATCTCAACTTTCTGGCTTTTATTCATACATACAGGGTCCGGCACTCGAAGTGTAACCAATTCAGCTTGGAATATTACTTTTACTTGATTCAAAGTACAAAATGTGTAAAAATAATACAAAATTCAGAAACAATTTAGTTTATGAATGTGATCTTCAGGTATTTTGGCCCACTCGCGGACAACAGCTTTTTCAGCGCCTCGAGACTGGTGTATCTTTTAGTTCGGACCTTGCTCTCCAAAATGGCCCAAAGAGAATAATCCCTCGGATTCGCGTCTGGTGAATTCGAGAGCCAGTGTGTGGTCGTTATGAAGTTCGGAACGTTGTTTTTTAGCCATTCTTGATTCCCTCGAGCTTTATGAGACGGTGCCGAGTCCTGTCGAAACGTCCATGTTCTGCCACCAAAATGTTTGTCTGCCCACGGCTTCAAAGCAACCTCCAGAATACTTTCCCGATAATATTGCGCATTTACCTTGACCCCAGGCTCGATGAAAACGAATGGAGAGCGCCCATCTGCGGTTACAGCGGCCCAAACCATTATCCGTGGAGGGTGCTGCCTTCTGGTGGCCAATCGATGACTCAAATTCTCGTATGAACGGTCGGTCAAGTAAACCCTATCGTTTTGTGAGTTTACGAATTGCTCAATTGTAAAAATTTTCTTGTCAGAAAACATTATCTTCGGAAATTGACCACCTTCGACCAAGCGAAGCAACTCCTTTGCTGCTTTGGTGTGGATCATGCGCCTTTTGGATCTTATAAGGCTTGACCTTGAGATCATTTTTCAGTATACGGCGGATGCTACGATCAGAAATTTTCAGTTCTTTCGCCTTTTGATTTGCACTTTTTGAATCATCTCGGGTGACGTTTGATGACCACCTCCATGACGTTTTGCGATGCTACCAGTATCATTGTAACGAGTTATGGTGCGATAAACGAAAACTTTGTTCACTTTAAGATGTTTGAGCTCTCGAACAATCGCTGGTTGTGATTTTCGAGCTAAATATAATGCAATCACACTATTACGTTTGAAATCCATTACTGATTTCTTTTTTTCACGTTCACTCTCGGCAAAATGCTGTCGTCCACTTGTAAACAATACTCCGAACTGTCATTTAGCTAACTTACAGACAGCTGATGCCAGTGCGTCAGCTGCGCGAGCGGTCTGAAGTTGGTTACACTTTGAGTGCCGGACCCTGTAGATCGAGACGATCAAAGCGACGGACATGGCCAGATCGACTCTGCTATTGATCCTGATCATGAATATAAAGCTTCCGACCAACCACAGTCGTAGAACGTTGTAAGAAAAATATATGCTTGTTTTTTTATTTTTTTAAATATAGATGAAAAGATGATTGGTACGCGCCAAAACTCAGCTGAAATTCTGCGTTTTCCAACACAGTCTAAACTTACTTCAACCGATTGAAACAGCTGTTTATTCTCATCTTCTTCCGCAAAATTGAAAGGATGGCACTGCGTGTTTTTGGCCTAAATATAGTGAAAACTAACAGGAATCTGCTGCAAAATGCATGCAAATTCAGTGCGCCGGTCGCAGGCTACGTGGTTGGTACAATAGCCAGGTCTACAAAGCGTAAACTTGACCATTTCCATTGTATCCAAGTGTGAGACAAAACGTTTGCATAACCTTTCAGGCAGCGGCTTTATTTGCCACCGAAGTGACTGTCCAGGCTGCTCCGGCGGCTGTCCAGAAGCAAAGGGTGAGCAAGGCCATGCGGGCTTACCTGAAAAGAGCCAACGAACACGACGAGTTCATGAAGACCCAGCACCTGGAGTTCCAGATCGGAAAGCGGCACCTGGCCAACATGATGGGCGCCGATGCTGAGACGTTTACCCAGGAGGACATAGACGTAAGATACTTGTCTATGGAAATCTTAAAGCCACGGTCGTGAATTTTTATGAATTACAGGAGGCGATATCCTATCTGTTTCCCTCCGGCTTGTACGACCAAAAAGCCCGCCCGGCAATGAAGTCACCCGAGGTTGTCTTTCCCGCCCGCAAGGCCGCGGAATTCGATGAGACGGGCAGACCATTCCACAGTATGTTCTACACCGGCAAGCCCAACTTTTTCCAATTGCTTCATGTGAGTAAATGCAGAAATATATTTTATTGCTTGAGGATGGAAATTGACAATAAGCCAACTTTAATTGGTAAAAAAAGATTTGCCAAATTAAAGTACTCTAATATTTACCCAATAGACTTCGTTGGTAGATAGATATTATTTTGACTCTTTAGCTCATAGCTTTTATTTCCAAGTTAAATTTTACCTCTCTTGTTAATTACCAGGACATTGTGGAAGAAACTAACAAGCTGGCGGATCTGGAGGAGCGCATGCTTCGGCGCGGCAATAAGCCCGATGAGAACCAGAAGCTGTATGAAGCATTGCATTTTTTGCAAAGGATATATTTTGAAATAGATTTTGTTTTTTTTGTTCTTTTGTTTTAGTGGTATTGCAGGCTTTCAGTTGCTGCCCAAGGACCAGTTGGAACTTTTGCTAGTTGAGAGCATTGCCGATATCGAGTACTCCAACTTTACCAAGTCCATGGATCGGCTAATCGCATCGCCATATGCTTATAAAAGCAAAGCATTCATCGAGCGATATTTGAAACCGCTGATGGACCAGTCCAAGCAGCTTGAGGTGCCCAAACCAAGGATAGATGAAGAGGGTCGCCAGTACATCACCACCTACGAGTGCCTGCGTAAAACTGCTAGAGCCGATGTCACAGTCCGGCTACCCGGAACAGGAAAAATCAGCATTAACGGAAAAGATATTTCATACTTTGAGGACGAAAACTGCAAGGAACAGGTGAGTGAAGTTGTATACTTTAAAGCTACCATTGCTTTTAGTAAAAACTGGCTCGTTTGCTTAATGCTATTTTTTCAAAATTTATTTTGGAAATTATAGTATTTGTCGAGTTATTAGAACTTGATATAATATACTTTTCGGATCTTGCTTGAACTGCTGCGGAGAAAAGGCAATCATGAATCCTTGTTTAAATACAAATTCAGATTACAAATTTTAAATTCTACTGAATGAATATTTAGAAAAGTTTAAATACTCTTGGAAAATTATTGACATGAAATTAAATATTTTTCCCTTGACATTAGGTTGACACTAGACCCAATACAAATATTAACGCTTTTTTCATAACAATATATATAGCATATACTTTATTAAGAATAATAATTTGCATTGAATTATTATATAAACGATTCTCTGACGACAACGCCAAAACAACAAAGACACAGCCTGGAACCAGCCACAAATCAATCCTGCCAACTGCTCGCCTCTAGTTTAACTAAACGCTAGTTATAGTATTTGTATCAATAGTAGTGTATGTAGGGTATATGGCTATATAGCGTATCTATAGGGCGCCTGGCGCATCGATATCTAAATTGGTTTAACTACAACTCGTTGCTACGATAATATCAACAATGTTCTGGATTTTTTTGGGATCTGCACAACCCCCTTACGTCGTGGAAAAGTCAAACTTTGATCTATAAATATTACGAATGGGGTGCAGTAAATGCTCCTGCTATTTGCGCAGATTCTGCTTTTGCTGATTGGAGATCACAATCAGCAGCTTGTCGATCACTTTGCTGGCTTGCTGCTGCTGCGAGATGAGTGCCTGCTTTAGCTCTTGGATCTCCTGGGTGAGGAACTCGATCCGATCAGCATTGTCATCGATCTTTGTGGTTAGTGTGGTGAATTGCCCGGCATCCGGGTCCGCATCGGGTAGTACATATCCGGTCGTGGCGCCATTATTGTTGTTATACTTGTTCTTGTACGACAAATAGTTTTCGGCCGAGTTTTTTGAGGAGACAGTATGACCGAAATGCTTGCGCATCTTTCCCACTTCATAAGCCTTCATCAGGATTTCTCTGGGCAAGCGTTTCTCGCTGGGATTCAGTGGCTTGACACATAAAACCACTCTATAGGCTTGGGGAGAGACCAGAGCTGTGTAATGAAGTAAGTTCCGCAGCCATGTCGGAAGGTAGCCGTTGAATAGCGCCGACTCTATGTAGCTGATTAGCTTCGTTTGTCGCACTAGCTTTGATAGTCCCGCCGTCTTCTTCAATCCCTGGATATCGTGTACTGCTATGCCTACGAGGAGGTTCATCAGAATGATGGTCACAAATAGCAGGAACAGAACGAAGGTGATTTGTGCGCTGACTTCTAGCAGAAAAGGTGGATCTTTGCCTTCCGGATCGTTGATCAGGAGCGATAAATCCTGTTCACCAATCATCATCACCAGCACTGTTATGAAACCCATAAACGGATTGGCAAACGACGACGACGATGGAAAGATAACACAGAAACTGATGGTGAAACCAATCAGCATGCAGGAGTAGGCCATAAACAGCTTTGCGAATTCCCCTTGGACTCTCGTGTACATGGCCACATAGACATCGAACACTGGAAGCTGGCCTATCATCAACATGAGATTGGTCCAACCAAGCAGCACGGCGAAGGCGCCTATATGGTTTTGAAACGTGTACGTCTTGTTCGTGTAGATATATGATATAACAAACACGCTGGTTATCACGAACCACTCCATAATGTTCTCCACCTGCGTTACGTAGTGCCGAAATGACGAGTAGCCCGTAATGCCATATAGCTTTCGAAATATCTCCACTATGGTGATTGCAACCAGAACCCACCATTGCATCTCCATCACAAAGGGGTTGTTCCTAAGCATGTCTCCCAAGATGGATTGCTTCTGGCATAACTCCTGCGCTGGAATAGTCGTGTTGTCGTTCTTGCTACCATTGTAGCAGTTGTGGGCCAAAGCAGTCAGCACGTAGAGAGTGAGAAAGAGCACAAAGCTGAAGCAGAAGATCAGCCTGCCAATATAGTACTTGCGGATCTTGCCCCACTTGATGTACAGGAACGAGGAGCAAAGCGGGTGTTCTAGGATCTCCTTCTGGCCCTCGTCGACGAACGTGTTTAGGTAGCTGATCTCGCGCGGATGACAGTGCTGCAGCAGCTGACGGAAGTCCAGCTCCAATTCCACCTCACGGTTCACGGGGTCCTGTTAAGGGGTAAAAGGAATGGATAACGCAATTCCAATGAGAATCAAAATAGGACTATTTACTTGCGAGTGGTGCAGCGTTATGGCTGCGTCCAGTTTTTGTCTGATCATAGCCACCGAAGCCGGGGTCTTCCGGGTAATAACGTTCAACGCGGAGGTACCTTTCTTCGATTTGGTGGTTACATCCGCTCCGTGAAATATTAGCATTTCGACGCACTGTACCAACCCATCCAACGCAGCCAGGTGAAGAGCTGTAAACCCGTAAATATCCTTATGGTTGACATTGGCACCCCACTGGATGAGAGTCTCCATGATGTCGTAGGCGTTCTCGGATTTTCCCACCGCCGCGTGAAGTGGAGTACGGTGATCGAAGTCCTCGGCATTGGCGTCGGCATTACCATTCCTCAACAACGATTCAACGCAATCCAGACTGGAAGTTCTAGCTGCTAGGTGGAGCGGTGTGAAGCCTCGGTGGTTCTTCAGCTTGGCATCAGCACCTTTGGCCAGGAGTAAGTCCACACACTCCACGTTGCCCTCATCTGCTGCCAGATGCAAGGCGGTGGACTCCTTTTCACGGATGCAGATACGCACATTGGCGTCTGCATTGGGGGCATTCAGCAAGGCTTCCAGACACTGAAGATTGCCCAGATCAGCTGCCAGGTGAATGGCATTGGTGCCATTCGGTTTGAGCGAGTTGACATCGGCGCCTTCGGCAATAAAGATCTGCAGACACTCCAGGGCGTTGGATCGCACTGCGCAGTGCAGCAGGCTCTCCTCGCAGTTCGGCTTGCTGGTGTCCTTGGATATGTCCGCCCCATTGTTGATCAGTAACTTTGCCGCCTCCGCAGCATTTCCAAAGGCTGCGCAGTGCAGAGGCGTGTAGCATTTGGACTGCAGATTAACATTCAAGCCCTTGGCCACCAGAAGGCCCAAGGTGGCCAAACAGCCACTAAAGGCGCACAGGTGCAAGGCTGATATTCCATTTTGATCGCAGAAGTGCAGGTCGGCTCCCGCCTCCAGCAGACTCTCGATCAGATCCCAGCGCTTCAGGTACGCGGCCCACAGGTAGCAGAGATTCTTCTCCAGCTTTGAGGCGGACTCAAAGTGCGTTCGTATGCCCTCGGCCACCACGTTGCTCTGCTCGATGTCCTCAAAGAGCTTGACGCGGCCCGCTGCGCTCTTCATCTGGTCGATTAGGCTGATCCGCAGCGTATCGTTGCATATCTGGACGCTCAGCTCGCTGGTCGGTTCCTCGAAGCTGTCGTACATGCTCGGCGCACTCTCCGCCGGCGGCGACGGTCCACACTCCATGTATTCGAATTCTCCAGCGGTCGGATACTGGGCTTCAATCATGGCGTCAGTGTTGTTCCGCCATCGCACCATCAAGTTGGGTGGAATCGATTTGAACCTGTGGAGTCGCAAACCGATTAGTGGATGAGTATTATCGCATTGAAAGTGGTCCGGATGTTCTACGGTTGGATAATTCCAAACAAAAACATTGATATTTTTAAGATTCCCATGGCATGAACATGGATTTTTTTCTTACTTCAACCAGACGTCTATGTGCGTTTTTATGCGCTTAATATTAAATATTGACGTACTTCTGTTATTTCACAGGCTATCCTATGATAATCGTATTTATTTTTATTTGTTATTTTTATCGATTTAAACGTAAATTTTCAATTCTGCTTATTTTTAATCATTTAATTCGATTTGAACGTTGTTTGATGATTATTGGAAGATCCACAATATCTCTCGCGTCAAATTAAATGTATTTATAATATTTATTTAGTTTATTAAAATATTTCTGAGAGGAGAACAATCAAACTTTTCAATGATATTTCTTAAACATTTAACAGGTTTTCATGGGTTTGAGGTGATTTTGATCTTCTGGATAACACATTTTACGTCAGTTGTTTTGGCTTATAAAGCATTCAAATAATTTGTCAGTGATTAGAGAACATTTAATCTCAGTGGAAGTTTTTTCAATTTATTTAATGGTTTTACATTTCGTCTAGACGTGATGATATACAACTGCAAACTGCGTTGCCATTCAGTTTGTAGTTATACCCGTTACTCGTAGAGTAAAAGGGTATACTAGATTCGTTGAAAAGTATGTAACAGGCAGAAGGAAGCGTTTCCGACCATATAAAGTATATATATTCTTGATCAGGATCAATAGCCGAGTCGATTTGGCCATGTCCGTCTGTCCGTCCGTCTGTCCGTCTGTCCGTCTGTCCGTATGAACGTCGAGATCTCAGGAACTACAAAAGCTAGAAAGTTGAGATTAAGTAAACAGACTCCAGGGACATAGACGCAGCGCAAGTTTGTCGAATCATGCTGCCACGCCCACTCTAACGCCCACAAACCGCCCAAAACTGTCACGCCCACACTTTTGAAAAATGTTTTAATATTTCTTCATTTTTGTATTGGTCTTGAAAATTTCTATCGATTTGCAAAAAAACTTTTTGCCACGCCCACTCTAACGCCCACAAACCGCCCAAAGCTGCCACGCCCACACTTTTGAAAAATGTTTTGATATTTTTTCATTTTTGTATTAGTCTTGTAAATTTCTATCTATTTGCCAAAAAACTTTTGGCCACGCCCACTCTAACGCCCACAAACCGCCAAAAACTGTCCTTCGCACTTACACTAGCTGAGTAACGGGTATCAGATAGTCGGGGAACTCGACTATAGCGTTCTCTCTTGTTTGTTTATGAGAAACTTGTAATTACTATGAAGTTAGAACTCGTAAATAGTTCGACGCTTTTTAGCGTCGTTAGTACAACCCATGCGGTCGAACTAAGTTGGCTTAATATTTAAACAAAGCCATTAGAGAGACTCGAACTTCTCTTTGTCTACACTCTCATCTCGCACAGATCACCTTTTTATAGATCCGTACACACATAATCTCCATCGCTCAAATGGCACTGAGCAACGGAGTTCAAGATCTGTTGACTTTTCGAGCATGCATAATTTTAAATAATTATTGTGTGTTATTTTTGAGTAGGGAGTTATGCAAAGCAGGCGGTTTATTTGAAGCGGTTTTTTTTATTTTACCGATCAGTATTCACTGTTTACTGTTCACTATTCTCGTACGATGATGGATTTACCGACTGTGCCGGTAGACTTTGTTTTGTTTTCTTGGTCGCCAACTCAGGTCTGCTCAGCAGACATAGTTATCCGATGCATAATTTCAGACCTCGTCCATGGTCAGAAGCTGGTGCACTCGTTGTGCAACTAAAGCACTATGACTGCCCACTGTCCATTGCCACTGCTTTTGTTGGCCACTTAAGCTGGGAATCTCGACATCCGACCGACTGGGACTGAATACGTACACCGTTTGCAGCCATATCCACGGATGATGCCAATTCGCCAGTGAGCTGTTTTCAATTTCTAATTTCATTTCCGAAATACATGGGAGAGCCCGGCGCACCAGTCGTCCGATCCGCGAAATTCGAAATACGGACTACGGATCGGATTGGATCGGATCGGATGGGGTTAGATGGGATGGGATGAGGTCGGAACGGGACAAGTGCCTCACAATGGAGGCCTTTGTGGGACCGAGACAATTGCGTCTAACGGGCGGAAAATGCTAAATGTTGTGTGAAAAAACGCGAAATTTTCACTTCCGTTTTGTTGTTGCCGTCGATTTTTCGGACGTTGTTTTAGCGTTTATTCCTATTGTTTCTAAAGCGACGACGATCACTCCGAACGCGTACTAGCCGTGTTTTGTGGCTCTTTTTTCGTTTCGGCCAGCAACGAACGCGTCCGCCTGCCTTGTTGTTCCAAAAGCGACTGAGCTCGATGAAAATCGGTAAGCGTTGGCTAAGTCGTCGATCGAAATTAAAAGAGAGTGTACAGGTAGGGCCAAAATAATAGCTCTGGGAACTCGGGGATAAACATACTATTTATTATATTTGAGTAGCTGATTTGATTTTCAGTTTGCCTGTTTGGCAGGTTTAATACACCATGTAAGACTCTTTATGGTCATTGTCAGTCTTTGATGGAAATGCCTTTTCAAAAATACCTTTCAAAAAATAAAGAAGTAAGAAGTAATTTTAAGTGCCAATATTTTGACCGCAGGTGTAAATAATTGGTATTTGGAGAGGGAGATACTCTAGAGAGACAGTGACAAATCTCCAAAAAGTCTGCAATTTTGTCGGGAGTGGGAGTGATAATCGTTGGTACATTTCACTTTGAGGCATTTCTTTTTATGGGCTAAGTTCTTTCGATGTGATATTGTATGAAATGCCATGACCTTAAAACCACATTTAAAACTTCCAATGTCCTTAGCTCTTAAATTCAAAATACACGAATATATATTAAATAGTTTATGTAAAAGTATAGTCAATAAAGTATCTTCAAATTACACTTGGCAAAAAGAAAGCTGCTTTGCTTTGGTTTTTGTATTGTGCAGACAGCGTTACAATATAATATTTACATACATTGTAAGTTGTTTATATTCTTTAAGTTAAACTCATATTAATAGCAATCCCATGCCTAAAGTCACTGTGGTTCTAACAATTAATATTCAGTTATTTAGTATTGTAAAGTAAAGTAGTAGGTTTATTGGAACCTTTCCAACTAACTGCCTCTTTTAACCACCAGCATAAAACACACTTTTTGTGTATTTCTATAATTCTATGCAATTATCTTTTTTACTGCTAGAAACAAATATCACAAGTAATTTTACCATGTTTTAGGAGTATTCCGTATTCTCCATTCCCTCACAAAAGCTGGCTCACTGCTCCCGACATTTGATAAACAGAAATTATATAAATATGGTAGTTTTGATTTTGCGAATAGCATGCATGGTTTTCTCGGCGGCAATTCATTTGTCACATAAATCACGGAATGCTGCCGCGTCTTTGCCTTTTGGGCCCGGCCATCACGCCTATACGAGTATATGTACATATATTTTGAGTGTGTTTTATTGTAGCCAGAAATTTCTGCAACTGCAAGTGCAACAGGTAACTGAAAACTGGCCACTCCAACTGGCACTTACCGGTTATTTGCATTATTCTCCGTGAGCGGCTGTTCCACTTCGGTCTTGGTAACGACGCTGATCGAACGTGTCATGCGACGGGGCTTGGTGCTGCCCTCCTTATAGCCAAGATTCTCCATGGTGACGGCCAGAAGTTGCTGCTGCAGTCGTCGCCGGTGTCAATGCTGCCGCTTTCGTGGTTGTGGCAATTAAAACGCGCAAATATGCGCAAAAAACTCGGTGCAATGCAACTTCGCTTTTTGTCACCGCCCGCAATCGGCAATAAGTATGCGAAAAAGTTACTTTCCAATATCACACGGCAGCGGAGCGCCAATTTATAGCCCAATTTCAGCGACTGGTTGGCATTTTCAAAGGCCTGCAAAGATAGTTCGATGTGAAGTTTATGGACTACAGCTTTCTACGAGGCATCTATCCTAACGATCCCTCTGAGTTATCCCAAGCAGACTGGACCCAACTGACTGGCAGACTTTCCCAACTGCCTGGATGGATGAACTCCGCGAAAGATAGCCAGTCGTGCGTTGGATGCGACACTCGTGGCCGCAGTTATCTAAGCGTCTTCCTTTTGACGCAGCGATAAGCGCACATCATCACAATCACGACCATTATCGCCAGACTATCCGGGGATTTATCTCAGAGTGCTACTGGTTCTGAATGCTCATCACAAGGGGGGTTAAGAAACTGCCATCGTTGTGATATATCAGTTGAATTAGTCGAGGATTGTGTAACTGCTAACCAAGTGATGTGAGTCTAAGCTCGATGAGCCTCTTCATGATTATTTCTTTTTTTTGGATAGACGTGTCTACTTTGCCATCCCTTTGCGACACTCCCATGCCGTGATTGTTTATTTTCTTATTTTGATTTTGTTTGTGCATATTATTTACAATTTTTGTCAACGTCAGATGTGGAAGTACTCATTCCTTTAGTATGCACGCAGATTCCAACGTTTACTTTGGAATTAAGTTTATTTCTGATTTCTAATAGTGTCTCTTTTAGATATAGACTTTGCCCTGGTGTTTTGACTATTTCTATAATGATTTAATGAACGTTTCTGCCAATGTGTTGTTCTTCTGACAGATTTAATGAACTAAAAACATTAAAAATGATATTGTCTCTCTACTATTTTATGTTATCCTATGCTTTTATTTAGCATTCCCTATTAATCTTACTTTGTTTATTTTTCGGCTTGCAATAATTGATTTGGTCAAAGAAATATCACATCTGTAGCCAATATAAGTTCTGTGTATTTTCCGCTTTTCCGCGAGATTAGCCACTCGACTGCTAAGAATCTAGAGATGTCACATTAGACTAAATTAGCTAGTGAAGCGTTAAGCTTGTTAAGGTTTTATTTGTTGCTTTACTTTTGGCATCGCATTACTGTAAACAATTCTCGAGCGATTCTGGGAATCTTTCAAACTTGTTTGCAAAACATAAACAAAAGTTAATGGGAAACGCAAAAAAAAGTCTCTGTTTGCCTGGCGACAACGCATGAGAAACTTTCTTTGATTAGGCAAACCAAAAATCCGCTGACTGATTAAACATATACGGGATAAACAAGGGCCGGCAACAAAAACTGCGGCCAAAATTGAGTTGGCTGAAATATGTGAGCAAATTAATCAAAATCTGTGAGTAGTTGGGAAACCAGTTTTTGATTCGTTGATGTCTAATGCACAGAAAGAATTTGGTTTTTGCTGAATGTCGAAATGATTTTTCATACAAAATGATTTTTTGTAAAAGTTTACAAGTTGAAAGGAACCTTCGGTAACACTATTTCTTGAGTAATACGAATACTTGTATATTTGAATATATTCTTAGATTCTTTTATTTTTCGCCGTGTGCGGTTTCTGGGTTGTGTGTGGAGTCTGCGAGGCCCCAAAACTCGCTAACACACTAAACAAATATTTGTTTAAAAACGCCCCCGTGTGATTACAAATGTGCTGCCACTTTTGGCGCACTGTGTGAATTGCTGGAATTCGCCCAATCAATTAATACGTTTTTATACCTTTTGCAGGTGCAAAAAGTGCTGGACCTTAAATAGCAAGAGGTCGGGCTGGCTTTTGTTGTTGATCGAAGGCCCGGAAGTGGCGTATAGCTGCTTACCCGTTACGACAGACCAGACCGCCGCCGGCCATTTTGGAAAACTGCGTCGCCATCGAGCCGTGGAAATGGCAGATGGCCGACGGATTGGCCGAGCGATCTTCGGGATCGTTCGCTGGCGGGTATTTCTCGGGTGTTTCTTCGCCGCCCGCTGATTCAATTATAATTGAAATCAATTTGGGGCTTTGTGGGGGACTTAAGGGGGTTATTATCCGAACGAACGCATTGGGCTGAGTTGGGTTTTTTTTTGCGTTGCCATAATGCCCTTGAACCTGAAGCGCATGCCCATTCCCCACACTGCGCCGTACAGCCGCTGATTACTAGATCCGATCTATTTACTATATACTATATACTATAAACTGTATAGTATTCGTGGGCCTATGCAGTTGCAATTGAATTCGAGCCAGAGTGCGCGAATTAAAGGATAATGCAGTCGACAAAAGCCGTGCACCGTGTGTAAACAAACCTCAATTGCTATTCATAAGTTGCACTCGGTTATAGAGATCGTTTATTGTTCATTTGGCTGATTTTGTAATAGAAAACTTCTAGATATCGCTTATGTTAGGGAACCCGTACTAAGGTACTTTGGTCCATGATTAATGCTAATTTGTGTACTATTTGTGCATTTAGTTTTGATTCTGCTTGGGTAATATAATTATAATAGGTATCTATCGTTTTTCCGAAATTTAAGTCAGGGGAAAAGTTGATTATGATTAGTACTATGAACATGTACTAATAGTTCTCAATTGATATATAGATATAATACTGCGATACTCTTTCAAACGGATGAAAAACTTCACTTCTTAGATTGCAAGAAGATTTGTAAATGATTATACACTGCTAGAACTTCTTTTTTTTTTATTAAAGTGGGCTCTAAGTTAAGTAAAAGTTTTACTTATTCTATTTGAAAATATATTGAAGCAGACGTTATTATTCCGAGTGTGGTCGTAGTATCCTAATATTCCCTTTTCCAATACGCTGATAAGATCGATTTTCAAGTATTTTGAAACGCTTAACTAAATTTCTTGACCACTGTGGAAAGTTCACTTTACATTATGTCATGCCAATGCGTGTATTGTTTTAACTGCAGACCCGGTGGCGGAGCATCGATGATTGCGACATTTTGCTACTAAAATTATCCTTTTTGTGAGATGTTATCTGGCATGGAAATTTCTGGGGGCGATGTAATATTTTCCGACACTGGGCGCGCTCTCGACGACGCGGGATCGACTGATATAAAGAACTACGCCTAAATGATGTTCTACGCGATATGAGTGACCAAAAGTAAGCCGCTCGACGAGCGCCAATGAAGAAGGTGTACATATAGTATATATAATATATCCCCGCAGATCCGACACCAGTACACTTGTACAGTTGGAGCGCCGAGCGATATCTTGATATCTTCGTGCATCTCAGTCGTGTCGACATAGCTCATGTGTCAGACTATAAAACTCATTTAAATCATAATAAAATGTAACCGCGAATTTTCTTGAAACTCTGAGATGCCGGTAGGATGCCTCCCCTCTAACGCACCACACCCTCGACTGCAGATCGCACGAAGAGGGGTTTGGAATTTGGGGAACCCTGAAGTTGGGGCAGCCAGTTTTATTATTCGCCTCGTCACTTTTCTGCAAATCTGGTGCTATTTTTATCGCCGTCAATTAAGACTTTCTGTCGCTCGTCTTTGGCATTCGGTGTTTGTGTAGTGTGTACCTATGTACATTAATTTAAAAATCTTGTTTGTAAGCCTTTTATTATGCTTGTTATTGTTGTTACTGTTGCGTGAAGTCATCTAGAAATTTGTTTAAACAAATCAAAGTCTGTCTCTTTCCCCTTTGGCTGTTATTTTGCTGATTGATGGCAGTTGTCGATTTGGTTTGCCAAAAAAGAGAATCGGAAGAACAATAGTTTAAAAATTGGTCTTTCCCTTTTGTTGCCGCATGTTTTGTTTATTGCTTATTGTTTTTTAATCATAACGTTCATTGTACGTCTGCCAACAGACCATTGTTGGGCGGTACGTTTGTCAAGCCCCTTGACTTTGATTCCCACGCAGTCGAATTCGAAAAATGGCCAAAACGAAAAATTGAATTACGATTTGTTTTGATCTTTGGATTCTGTGAACTTTGTGACTGGCGTCAGAGCTGTTGCTAAGTATGGGAATATAATTATACCCGTTACTCGTAGAGTAAAAGGGTATACTAGATTCGTTGAAAAGTATGTAACAGGCAGAAGGAAGCGTTTCCGACCATATAAAGTATCTATATTCTTGATCAGGATCAATAGCGGAGTCGATTTGGCCATGTCCGTCTGTCCGTCCGTCTGTCCGTCCGTCCGTCTGTCCGTCTGTCTGTCCGTATGAACGTCGAGATCTCAGGAACTACAAAAGCTAGAAAGTTGAGATTAGGCATACAGACTTCAGGGACATAGACGCAGCGCAAGTTTGTCGATTCATGTTGCCACGCCCACTCTAACGCCCACAAACCGCCCAAAACTGCCACGCCCACACTTTTGAAAAATGTTTTAATATTTTTTCATTTTTGTATTGGTGTTGTAAATTTGTATCGATTTGTCAAAAAACTTTTTGCCACGCCCACTCTAACGCCCACAAACCGCCGAAAGCTGCCACGCCCACACTTTTGAAAAATGTTTTGATATTTTTTCATTTTTGTATAAGTCTTGTAAATTTCTATCGATTTGCCAAAACACTTTTTGCCACGCCCACTCTAACGCCCACAAACCGCCAAAAACTGTCAGTGTTGAAGACCTCCTTCGCACTTCCACTAGCTGAGTAACGGGTATCAGATAGTCGGGGAACTCGACTATAGCGTTCTCTCTTGTTAATTAATGGTTTCCTTGCCAGCAGATTTCGTTTCTCGACTCGGTCCATACAAATTTAACTAATGAATTACTTTGATTTTTGCTGAGAATGTCACTTCCTTTCTTTAGTATATGTGGGTTACCTAATATTATTTATATAGAAGAAAAGCTAGATACGTATTTTGAATTCCAATGTTATTAAAGCCCAATGAAGAGATATGAAGAACATGGTTTAGCGATATAAACATAGCTCTTTGCGTTACTCAACCGTCTTTAATTACCTCTTAAAAGAACTCGACTAATTACGTACAGCGAACTATTACCCAACCTATTAAAACGGGACAGCGCGTGCTGATCTTGCCCGCGGCTCCGCAATTATCCGGGCTTGATGCATTGCTATAATGCACTTATAATTTGCATCACACCTAGCCTGGCAGACGAACTATTCAGCTCCCACACACTCGGTTGACGAGTCTACTAATTGCCAGGCGGACATTCAACAATCTGCTGCAGTTTAGTGGCCGCGGCCGAGAGTCATTTAATTTGGCTAACCATTCCGCCATTATCTATCGGCATTGTTGTACAGGAAGCGCTATCGCAGCATCATTTGAATACAGAGAGATCCGTACAATGGCTGCCTCGGGCGCTCGAACTTGACATCTAACGGCCACAATATTATACCATTCTCATTCGCCGATTCGTTATCTCGATTTTTCCAGTTGCTCTTCCCGCTGCAATTTAGCGAGCTGCTTGGCAAAGTCGATGTGGAGGCTAACGTCGAGGGAGGCGGGCCTTCCGGTCAGGCTGGAGCCATCCGCTGGGGCATCGCCATGAGTTTGCGCAGCTTTGTCGATCAAGAGATGATTGAGTCAATGCGTCTGGGTAAGTTCATGAGTCTCCAATGTAGCCGCCTCCGTTGGCTTATTGCCGCTAATTGCAATTTATGCTGCAGCCGGCCTGCTAACACGTGACTATCGCCGTCGGGAGCGTAAGAAGTTCGGACAGGAAGGAGCACGCCGCAAGTACACGTGGAAGAAGCGCTAGACGGTCACGTGCATCTACAACTAGGCTGCATTTTATATCAAAGTGTTTTATTAATAAATATAAACTATGTTAACAGAGGTGCCGTCTTAGGTCCATTGGTCTACATTTGGTCCAGTGGACGCAGACCCAGAAGCTCCATTCCCTGTCGCAGTGTTCTTTTGGCAGCGTAAAAGAGAAGAAGGCGTTGGAGCTGCTTTTGTAGGGAGGGCTCTTGTTTCACTGGCAATCTCTTCAGCGCTCGACTGGTGGCGTTGCTGCAGGGAAAAACAAGTACATTTAGTTCATGACAGAGATAAAAAACTAGCAATTCGTTTGTTACGCTTGACTCTGACAGTGCATAACGAATGTGTATTATTATTCTATTGTACTCACCACAGTCCAAAGAGATAGTTGACAAGGACACATGCCTCCAATTGTTCCTTCGATTGCCAAATGCTTTGATCAAAGCGTGCCAGTGCGTAGAGCAGATCCAAAGCATCCGCTGGCTCCGTGGCAAAGTGCTTCCAGTCAGGCTTAATATCGTCCAGATCTACTTCACTGAAATTATGCAGCAAACTGTGCAGGCGACAGTGTGTGTACTGCAGCTTGATTCCAGTGTCCCCATTTACTTGGAGCGCCTGCTGCCAGCTAAACTCGTGATCTCGTTGCCTTCGCTGCTTGAGAACATTGACCAGGACGGCTGACACGCCCAGAATATCACAAACATGTTCATCATCCAGATTATAGTTTTCTCTGGTAGCTAGAAAAGAATGTTGGGACTCACACGTTCATTGGATTTGGTAAGTACCTACTTGGACTAAAGTTTCGTTTTTCTCGCATTATATCTCGTGCTTCATCCAGGACATCTTTGAGAAAGATTGCCTTTCCCTGACGAGTGCTCATCCCATGAATGCGTCCAAATTTTACATGTTGCAGCTGTTCCAGACTTAGGCGGTCATCCAGGGCTGCCGATGTTTTAAAGAGGGCATTAAAATGATCCGCTTGACCATTGTCCACGACGTAGAGCAAGCGGGAGAAATGAAACCTGGAGAGTCTCTCCAGCAGCGCAGCGATGTCCCTGGCTAGGTACAAAGTGGATCCATCACTCTTTATCACAGGAATGCGTCGACCATCCACCACAACAATCTCACGACCATCGTGCTCTGGCTGGAGGAGTCCACTAATGCGCAGTTTTTCCAGAACTTCCTGAATGTGCTGTTGGGAATACTGGGATTCCCATTCGTAGATATCGAAGTGAACGCCCAGTCGGCTATAGACTTTGGATAGATCATCTACAGTGTACTTTCTGTACTGCTGCCATTGATGGGCCATTGTTTTATCCGTTCCTTCTTCCAAAGCGCTAAAGAGGTCCCTTGCTTGCTGCGCGATTTCAGGGTTTTGTTCAGCCGCCTTGTTGGCGGCCACGTAGGATTTGTAGAGCGTTTCTATTGGGGATAGTTGCATTTCCTTGTCGCTTACATTTAGCAGTTGAACTCCTAGTGCCAGTAGTCCAAATTGCGTGCCCCAGTCCCCCAGGTAGTTCAAGCGGGTGGTGCGATAGCCTAAGTGCTGGTGCAGATTGGCCAGAACATTGCCGATGATTGTGGAGCGCAGGTGGCCAACGTGAAAGGGTTTTGCTATGTTGGGCGAGCTGTACTCTACTACTATGTGTTCCGCAGCAAAAGGCGAAGGATGTGAAGCGTTCCCTTTAGTTTGGAGGAGCTGCTCTACAAAGACCTGTGGCTGCAGCTGAAACACGATCTTGGCTGCACTGCGGCCAGCACTGGGTACCAGTTGAACGTTTTCCACATAGGCTTCCTCGAATCTGTTCTTCAATGAATTCAGTAGTTTCCCCTCCTGTTGCGCAACCGCAGAGGGCAGAACCCACTCCACAGTCGGTCGGTCGGCATTCTGGAGCTGCTGTCTTCGCACAGGCACCTCAAGGGCATAGCAGGCGTTCTTGAGCTGCGGCAGCTGGAGTATGGGAGCAAGTTTGGTCTGACATAATGGGTAGTTCCATCAATATTAAGCTTACCTGCTCACAAATCGCTTGCCGTATGCGAATCATCGTTTCCGTGAGTTCCTACAAACTATTCTAGCGCATTACAACGTTTATGTACATTTATTTTAAGCGTTTTAATTTCAATAAGTAAGCATCGAAATCAGCTTTAAATATTTTACTCACTAGATGCAAAGGTAAACAAACCACTGTGTGGCCGTCCATAAGCCGCCGAAAAATCCCATGTATTGCTGCAAAGCAGCTGTTTGGTCTTCTGTGACGTCACAGACTAACCGATGCCAGTGCGCATGCTAGCGTTGCCAGGCTTTTGAACGGCGAAACCAAGCAAATTAAATTTGCAGTAAGCTTTAACCGTTTCTCCGCCAAAGTTACGAAATACCTGATAGTTGGTTTTGTTTATTAGTAATGCACTACCGAGGACGCACCGACGCCCATGCAAACAGATGTTCGGTGTGGCTTCCATTTCCATTCGCGGTTTTACTTCCAAATCTCTCTCCCCCAAAACTTCCAGGCCCTGCGTCAACTCCAACGCCGTCGCTTTGGCTTCGCTCGCTGGATTATTTTGTGGGACCTTTTAGTTCAGGTTCAGTCGTGTTCGTAACGTCGTCGAGTTGAAACCGAAAAAGCTAGGCAGTTTCTCACAGCTACATATACATATGAGCAGGCAGCAGCAGCAGCGGCAGAGCAGAGAGCAAATCGGTGCAATCTTGAATAGTGTGTTTCCCAGTGTTTCACCTAAAGTTTCTGGCACTATTGCCTTACCAAAGATTCGCTTCAGTGACCACGAACCACGTCCACGAAGGGAAAAAAGCGGCTGACAGAAGTGCGAATTCCAGCAAAGCGGCTAAAAAGTATTGCATACTACGGGGCTGTCATGAAAAATAGATATCGATTTGCCAGGGCATGAAAATAACAATCTGAGCGCGGCTCTCGGGCTAGATTCTGTTTTTAATGTCCAATAAAGTTGTTTGCCCGTTACGAACGGGTATTACGGGCTAATTGCGTCCACATTCGGTGGGTCATCAAATGTGTAGGCCGTATGTGTGTATGTGGGCATGAGATCATCGCCGGAACAGGGCGCCCGCTGGTATGCAATACTTTTTCTCACGCCCCCATTTCTCCCCGCAGCGGAAGTCTAATCCAATTTGGCCTATGACAATACAAACGCACTTTCTTCGCTACGCATTGTCCAGGTGCGTGTGCGTATAGAGAGAGCGAGCGAGAGGGATAGCGGACGAGCAAGCGAGAGGTTAAATATTTAGGTTTAACAGCCAGGCGCGTGTGTGTGACCCATGAGAAGTTGTTGAAAATAATCAACGCCAATCGCCGGAGAACGAAAGCAGAGAAACCCCTACGCGCGCGTGTTTAATTTGTATTTTTGGCACTTTGGTTGGCAAACAGCAAAAGCATTTCCCTATGATTGGCTCATTCTGGAATCTGTGCAGAGCGTGCCCATCAATGCCGGTAGACAAGGTGAGTAACGTGCAATGCTCCGAACAATGTGAATAATAATTACTAACTCTAACTGTAAAGGAAGAATCAAACTACACAAATATTGAACGCCTTTACAGTCGTAGTCCGTAGTCGGGTTGCTTATTGTTGTCAGTAAAGAAGTTCCATTTTAATGTAAAACAAAAACGTTATACTAAAATACAAATCGTAGCAGGGATGAGTTATTTTTAGATAGTTTTCCGGGGCTTTCGCTCCCATAGCCTCTTAGCCCAGTTCGCAGACAGCGAACATTTTGCCAATAGCCTCGAAATCGTTTAATTTATGTGCGAACGTTGTCTGAATCGGCGTGTGGGTATGAGTGAATGCGAGTGCAGGACATAACACATTTTTATTGCATACTTGCGGGCGACAAGTGAAAGGGGCTGCAGCCGAGAAAGGGGTGACTTGGCTTGAGTTATGACTCGTTTCGCAGAATTGCGGGATTAGGGTGAATTTTTTAATATGGAGGATTTAAATTCGACTCAGGGGACCAAGCCAGAAATTTATGGTAAAATAGGAGGTGAATAACTCCCAAAATTTTAATTAATATGTTAATTTATTACGCAAGGCCTATGTTCTTTTCAGGAATTTGGAATTTAATCAATCAAAACTCAAATTTTAAACTAATATTCCATTTTTAAATTGCTCAGCCATAAAAACGAAATAAAAGTATGTAAAGATGTAGAAAGTAACCATTTTAAGTGAACGAGATTTCGGTTCAATTAATGCCATGCGAAAATTCCTTGAACTCTTCCACCTAACTGATTTCCCCTTGGCCACATTTTTCTTCCAACTTTCATAATGTTGATCAATATTACCTTACGTCTGCAATCCTTGGAGGGTCGTCACAAATCGTTTGTCCGAAGCATGCAATGTTTTTCAGCCTTTTTCACACAATGTAGAGCGAATATATATGGAGTGCCAAAGTAAATAACTGAAATTCGTTGGCAGCGAATAAATTAACTTGCATTACGCCCGACACCAATCGCGTCAGCGTCAAGTAACAGTACAAAAAAAAAGAAATATAAAGAGAAACATGGCACCAAGGCAAAAGGCAAGAAAAATGGGCAAAAAGGCTGAAAAGGCCCAGAAAATCAATAGCATATGGCTTGTGGCTTGTTTGGGCCCACAGCTGTGGCCGGCCGGGGTGCCACATAGAACCCGGATTTGGATTCCGATTCGGACCCGGACACGGACACCTACTCCGCCGGAGACGGAAGACCAAAGACCGAAGAACTCGCTCTCCAGCCTTCCAGCGCCGCTATTCCAGTCGCTGTGCGAAACAGCTGATTCATCATTTCGCCATGGCAATGTACACGATTGCAGCAGAAGCGATTCTGACAATTTGTCTCTTGGCGACCAAGTGTTCATTCAAGAAATACTTTTATTCCTTCATATATTCAACATTAGGGCTTGAAATTAAAGAACTAAACGATTAGGTTCTAGTATGGTAAAAAATTGAATTGGAATCCACGAAAAATATTTTTTAAACAAAAAACCTTTTATTTTATTTAAGGCTTGAAATTAAAAACCTAACGATTAGTTTCTAGTATGGTAAAAAATATAATTGGAATCCACGTAAAATATTTTTTAAACAAAAAACCTTTTACTTTTATTTTGATATACGTACTTTGAGTAGACTTTAACATTTCACATTGCGCACATGCCGTCATTCCACGACCTCGCGCATGTGCAGCTGGGAGAGAAGAGATAGAGATAGGGAAGAGATAGAGACTCAGAGAAAGCGGCGCTGTGAGAAAGTAGAGGGAGCGAGGAGAGCGCCATTTAGCCGGCTTTTGCTCGGGCTTTTTGTTGTTGTTTCCCGCTGCTTCTTCAGCCATATGACGTTCGAGGCAAATTATCTTGCGGTATTACATCAGCGCAGAGGAGTCGAACTTTTATGGCGGCACCTTCGCCACCCACTCCCACGCCTACTTACCACCCTCTTCCCAACCACTTCTCACCCACCGAGTCACCCATCCACCTACCTAGCGGCAACAACAAGTGCCGGCCAAGTGTCGCCAGTCGGTCGTCGGTTGCATGCCACACGCTTATTGATTAAGCTCGCATATGGTTACCGCCGTGCTTAATTCTTAGTCACTCCTCGGATCGATCCAGTGCTATTCGCTGACTCCTTACAGTCAGCTGGGCGTCGCCCCTAGTTACACTGGAAGAAACTACGCACGCAGAGGGGAAAATTCCATTTTGAAATAAGAACTGTTTTCCAGCAAGGAATAAATTTGATTAAAACTGTGTGTGCCAGTAGGAGTCTCTAACTAATTTAGTTGTATTAAGCCCGTTCGTTGGCCATCTCGTTTCGGCTTGGGAGTTTATTGTAGAGTGATTTAAATACAAAATCGTTCGCTGTGTATGCTCACTCAACTTATGCCGAGTTATCTTCCACTGGCACTCGCAGTTATATCCGCCCTATTGTTTCGCACATCTATAACCATCCGCAATGTCTTCTACTGGATTGTATAGAAGGCGAGGCGGTTGCCTTTGTTGCTTGGCTATCTTATGGATGCAGGAAACTGCGAAGAGTTGGCCACTTTTATACACAGCATAGTTTAAACTCTTTGCCGTGTAACCAAGTTCATATAGACACATTTTCTGCGAGCTGGGGATTAGGATTTATGTATATGTATAGAAAATGCTGAAAATGCAAACAATTATAATTATTATTGCAAAGAAGAACTTTATACATAACGTACTCATAATGTATAGATAATTATTTACTGATTATAACTGATTTGGTACGCTCAGCAACAGAGATTGTAAAATATTGGTTGTCCTATCCCTTGAGAATGTTTATACCCGTTACTCGTAGAGTAAAAGGGTATACTAGATTCGTTGAAAAGTATGTAACAGGCAGAAGGAAGCGTTTCCGACCATATAAAGTATATATATTCTTGATCAGGATCAGTAGCCGAGTCGATCTGGCCATGTCCGTCTGTCCGTCCGTCTGTCTGTCCGTCTGTCCGTCTGTCCGTATGAACGTCGAGATCTCAGGAACTACAACAGCTAGAAAGTTGAGATTAAGCATACAGACTCCAGAGACATAGACGCAGCGCAAGTTTGTCGATTCATGTTGCCACGCCCACTCTAACGCCCACAAACCGCCCAAAACTGCCACGCCCACACTTTTTAAAAATGTTTTGATATTTTTTCATTTTTGTATTGGTCTTGTAAATTTCTATCGATTTGCCAAAAAACTTTTTGCCACGCCCACTCTAACGCCCACAAACCGCCCAAAGCTGCTACGCCCACACTTTTGAAAAATGTTTTGATATTTTTTCATTTTTGTATTAGTCTTGTAAATTTCTATCGATTTGCCCAAAAACTTTTTGCCACGCCCACTATAACGCCTACAAACCGCCAAAAACTGTGTTTAAGACTCTCCTTCTCTCTTCCACTAGCTGAGTAACGGGTATCAGATAGTCGGGGAACTCGACTATAGCGTTCTCTCTTGTTTTATGATTGAGAACTTAAAACTTTTAGTGTGCATCAAGAGAGTGAAAGTTTCGCACGCCAACTACTTCTTCTCCGGAAACCCCTTCCTATTGCATCTAACGAGGGCAATTTGCACTTTTCTGCCACTGTCTTCCCACAACCGTTGCCTCAATTGCCAGAACCAAAAATGGGGGAAACCAAAGGCAAACTCAAGCCACTATGGGCCAGGAGCCCAGGGAGAAGGAAGTTTTTTGTGCTGTTTTTTCAGTGATTGTTGAAAACCGATGTGCATCTCCATGGATTTGGTGGAGGATCTGCAGCCGGCAGAAAAGTTTTATAATTACTTGGGGTCAAGTGTTTGGAGCCGGTTGGTGTGAAATCAAAAATGAAAAACACTCTTCTGTAAAATTAAACTTGTTTCCCGTTTATATGAAATTGTACTGAAAAACTGTTCAGAATTGTGCTGACGTGTACACAAAACTGACTGACTGGTTAAACATTTGAGGGGCAGAAAATGGAGGTGCACATGTGGCACGAGAGATTTCCCTTCATTTTCATTTTCCGGACTTCTGTTGTTTGTAGAATTGCATTTTTTCAGGCAGTCAGTCATTTGGTTATTTGCATATTTTCAACACAAATCAGTGAATCGCATGCAGAGCGAATATAAAAATTTTACATTTCCCAGAAGTTTTTATTTAATCTGCTGCCGTCTGCTGTTTACTTTATTTTGGTAGAAATTGTTTATGGTTCTTTAAAATTTGCCATTGGCTTGCAATACTAATTGTATATTTATCGATTACATTTTATGACAGAACAGAGCCAAAAACATTTGGTTAACGGAGTTATGGGCTATGAAAATAACTGCATTACTGTTTACAAATATAATATCGCTTTAAGTAAAATATTAGGAATGACATGTGTAAATCAATCGACAAAAATGGGACGTCACTTAGCCTGCTGTTGAATATTTCTGGCAACTTTATTATAGCCTTGATTACTCGATTTGTATGTGCTCGGGCTCTTATAGCGTGTTAATCAGTAACACTTTTCATAGCCATTAAAAACTATACACGAATGTCGAACGAGCACGAAATGTCTATCAAGTCGTGCTCATCAATGTCAGGCGATTAGAACTTGTATGGTTCAAACTTTTTTCATTAAAGCAGAAGCTCTTGATAGCCGCGTATGATGCAGCTATGAGAACGTCGGTTAAATGACAATTATAAGCCACTTGCTGATGATTTCCGTCTTATCTCATTTGAGGCAGGAGGGAACCAAAAAACGCCAAGAAAAAATTAATTAATTTGCGAAGGCGCATCGCTAACCGTTGGTCCATCCGACTACGACCCATCCTTGGCACATTACGTCAACTTTGGCTCTAGGACTTCCACCTTATTGTCCCCCCAACCCTCTATTCAGCAAAAGAACCATCCATCCATCAGCATCCTGGAGAGCAGGGCCGAGCCATCACATCGTCTACCGTATTTCAATTTCAATTTCAATTTTCTGCCTTTGAACTAATGCAATTATAATAATTTCCCTGCGCAAGTGAATGGATTACAGCGCCGGTCTAACGGCCTGCCAGGTGCCACATGCCACATGGCACTTTCCACATCCCGTATGCAATATGCTATGCGCTATATACTACATAGATGGGTCCCGGCCTGTCGCCGCTGCACTGACGCAGTCTTCAAAACCCCTTAAACCCTATCCTCAGCCTCTGAACCCATCGCCATGTTGGCTGGCGACCAAGTTGCAAGGGGCTGTTGATGCTGACAGTGCTGATGGTAATTTTATTGGACAGTTGGTGAAGAGGGGGTATATCGCGGCATTTCTGGTTAAGAAGCTCTTGGGTTTCTTAGGCATCTTACTTTTAATGTCATCACTCAGTATCGCTGTCATACATTAAATTCTATATGATGCATTTCTTGAAATAAATGTAAATGGGCAGTTTATTGATAATAAATTAAAGAAAAACCCAGTTTTATTATCCAAGGCGCCACATTAAAGACTTAAACTTTATGCAGATAAGCTAATCCTTATGTCCTAATTGAAAAGGACCCCAACGGACAAAATATTTAAAATGTACTTGTCTTATTATTAACAAAAAAATGTATAAGATGTGGTGTGCTTTTAGATACGACTTAAACACAGGTTGGACTACAAGCGTGTAACGCGTAACTACCATAATTTATACCGATGATTACATCCAGGTGTTTTCTTCTACAACATTTTTTGCCTGATCCAGCTCTTCAGGCTTTTAGAATCCTTGGCTGTACTCCCACTGTTTAGCCGCGAATGGAAAGCAAAGAAAAAATTCTTCTTTTGCATAAAAAGTTAAACGATCCACGCTTTCAGACTCTAGTGCTGCCTTTTGCTGCGCTTTTGTTGTTAACTTGGCCAACACAAACAAACCGAAAATGTGTGCGTGTGAAAATCCCATTATATAAACGATATGAAAACTTGTGTGCGTATGCATTTTTTATGCGTTTGGCCGGCGGGATGGCGAAAAACTTTTGCTTAACAATACAAAAGCGTAAAATATTTAAGTGGCCCTGAAGGGAAGCAAAGTGATGGGAAGGGGAAGGAAAGGGAAAGGGGAAGCATTGTTCTGTCCCTCATCTGACCTTATTTGCTTATAAGTAATGTGTTAGCTTTGGTTTTTGGCAAGCGAAGAGGAAGTCGCTGCCAATTGGCCGGGAATAAATGCATATAAAATTCCCAAATTATCGGAGTGATATCAGCTGAAAAATGCTGCAGCATTTTGGAATATTCAACATGTTTTAACAAAGTTTAAGTAAATATTTCAATGGCCATAAATAACAAATATATTGTAAACTCAACAAAATTCAATATAATTCTACAAGTTGCTTCAAGAAAGAACTTTGCTGGCACGTTGTCATTCGCTGGTTGGATATAATTTCAAATTATTTGCCATTTTATTGCGATGGCAATGGCAATTTGATATGCTGCTGAAATATAAATAAGACTGCAACATGAACACAACAATGGACAATTATGTGCACAACCAAGAGATCTGTATTCACAGAAGCATTAGCACATACCCATTCAAACACCAATGTTTGCTTTGCACGCTGCAGTGCAATTCTGTACTGCATTGTCTTAATGGCATTCAACCAACGTTCAGCGTTTTCAATTGCGAGCATTGGGGGATTTAGCCAACTCGGCTTCATCACGAGCCAAGTTCATCTGGGTTTAAGTGGATCCAGCTAGATCCGCAGATTGCGCAATGTGCCAGACATGTCTGTCACACACTTACTGCTGTTTCGGCGTTGTTCAATTCAATAAAATGTTTACAGAAAAAAAAGGGCACATGGTGTTTGAAATGAATTTTGGTTTTAAGCCTAGTCTACGCAATGGCACCTTTGAAATATTGTTTAGATATGGTTTATTCACGGAGCACTATATTTTGATGTGTAAAAACTTTGCCAATCACTAAAGAAAGATTAAATTTCTTGACTGAATAGTAATATACTGAACAACGCTTATAAAGTTCGTTTAAATAGCTTAAAATCCTTTATCAATTGCAACTAAATACCTCCGATTGCCTGATTCCTGGCTAGACAGCTCTGCAACTCCGGACCAAGTTATTTGAGCACTGGCAAAAACGGACGAGTACACAGAATGCTGATGATTTAAAACTTGTCAGCTTTATTGGAAGAATATATAAGAACGGCGTGATCTAATCCTCACGCTTTGCTGATGACTTTATTGACGTATTGAATGATGTAACTCATAGTTTGCCTTACTTAAACTACGTACCCATTAAACAAATTATCAGACCCTAGATTAAAATATAGCTAAATTTGGGAACTGAGCAAGGCATAAGACCTGTCATATTCAGATAGATAAAAAGGGACATAAAAATTCACGAAGTTCTCTTACTTCCAGAATTTTTGTCATTTTTGTTTAGGGTTCTTTAGTAAAACTTCGTGCTTGGGAAAACAAAGGCTGTGAATAATCTAAACGCGCTGTTAACTGCTAATGTTTTTCGGCATAATGACTCGACTTTGTTTTGTGAAAAGCGGAAATGCGGTAATACGAGTATTTGAAGGATGCTGAAATGAGTTCACCGAGAAGTTGACATCACATTCATTTTTCCTTGAACTTCGTTTTCCATCATGGCTGACGTAAGTTCGGTGTACTTTTATAAGCGGAAAATTTCCTTCAGAATGCACTTTTGATTGCAGCTGCAAATTGCCAGCAGATTCTGCGGCCAGAGGAAAGACGCCAAAGAAAGCTAAGACCCAGCAGCTGGAAAGAGTGTCAACAAAGGCTGAAAACGTCGAAGTTGAAATGCCTTAACTCAAGTCACTGTGCTAGTCTCTTCTAAAATGTGTATTATGTTTTAACGAAAATAAAAAGGAAAGAAAGGTAAAATTGGGATGCCATTAAAGATAAGTTTGTAACAATAAGCCGTTGCTTGTTTTAAAATGTGACGTAGAAGCGTTAAAAAGTATGTAACAGGCAGAAGGAAGCGTTTCTGACCATATAAAATATATATATTCTTGATAAGGATCAATAGCTAAATCAATCTGGCCATGTCCGTCTGTCCGAATGAACGTCGAGATCTCAGGAACTAGCTGAGTAACGGGTATCAGATAGTCGCGGAACTCGCCTATAGCGTTCTCTCTTGATTGAAATGTAAATGTTTCCTTAATATTTCGTAATAAAGTAACAAGGTCTCTGATAACATCACATAAGTGTTCTTAATGTTATTCAGCTATTTATATTGTACAATATATTATTATTGTATAATATATTCTTGATGTTTTGTATGATTTTTTAGCCGCGTTCAGGGTTTTGGGGGACTGAAAGCTAAGCGCGTGCCATATCGATGGGAAAGTCGCGTTGTCGACGGCGTCGTTATTCACATGAGTGCACTAAGCAGAGCATCTCACAGAAATACTCACCCACACAGACGCAGGCATATTCGTTCACCCGCACACTGACAAAATGCACTCGTGCGGTAATCGCTGAACAAGGAAAACAAAAGGAAAAGCCATTGAAGGCACGCACAAGCGACGGAAAATAGTTTTTCTTTCATTTTCCCTCTTTTTCCAAGCTTAAAGGCACTATCGAATTTCAGTTTAATTGCTTAACATTAAATAACGCTTAGCAGCAGAGGCGAACATGTATGGAAATGGAGATGCAGATACGGGTGTCTTTCTTGCAGTTTGTCTCGGAGGCAGACGACAGACAGGAAAATGCAATTATAACGGCCCGCCCCTGGACCACTTGATGTTTTCGTTGTTCAGACGTTTGAGGGGCGCGTAATTCCAGATGCATTCTGCTCACAAATATGACGAATATTTGCTAGGCGGGCGGAAGGTGTCACAAAAGTTTGCCTGCATAAATTGCTCAGGAAGTGCTGCAATTTCTCGGCCCAAGTATGTGTGAAAAGTTATCATTGGCAGAGTGTGCGAGAAAAGAATTTGATAACATAAATGGATTTTAATTTTCATTTGTTGGCGTAAAGAGATTGCTAAGGTTAATGCTGTAAAAAGCACAAAGATAAGGGAAGTGTTAAGTTTATTTGCACATACACAGTTAGTTACACAGTGCGCCTTGATTTCAGTTTATGAGGGATGTTATTTAGTTCAAACATTAAGTTAAGCACACATTTTATTTGCAGAAATAAACAAAAATATAAGAGAATGCTATTCAGATTCATTCAGATTCGTTTAAGTACCCTAACCACAGACTAAATTCGCTGTTCGGCCTAAAAGATGAAACGTAACTGGGGTAACACATATCTGAAATATTTAATGTATGTATGTATTTTATTCCTGGCTTACCGAATCCGATGACTTATGCAGAATTTATAGAGCTTGCCGGTGGCTCTTTTGCAGTTGCCACAAGCAATTTGATTGAGATTTGCCCAAGGACTGGGCCACATAAATCAGGCTGTCCCATCGACAGCCATGTCAACGCTAAGCCGTCGAATCAAAGCCGAAGCCAAAGGCCCCGAGCCATGGGGTCCAAAGGTACATATAAGGATTAGAATTGAAAAGGACCCAGACGATATGTAGCACATGGGCTGTGGGGAGAGCAATAAAAGCGTCTTAAAAGTTTAATGTCCCTCGATTTGCGGTTGCATACAAATGACTTTTTAGCCGTCGTCTGCGCTCTCCTCTGCACTCCTGTTTCCTGTCTGTCTTCCTTTTTGTCGTCTGACTTTTGGATTGGGGCGCAAATAAATCGCAGCACTGAGTTTAACGACTGCCTTTGCCCTGTTATTTTCTAGCTTAATTGTATGTTGACATTAAATTGTAGCATAACTAGTCGGGAGTTCTCCCAAACTTTAATAGATGGTGAAAGCTTTTTGGGGGAAATTAATGTTATAAGGAGCACATGCAAGTTGTAAAGAGCAAGCTTAAATGTTAGCTGTTTAGGATAGGAATAGGGGTATACTTAGGGGTATATTTCTTTATATTTAAGTTAAATTTAGGGGGAAAAAGGTGAATTCTTGTATTTCTTCCCAAACGCGCAAACGCCAAATAGGCGTAATATTATTTCTAAATTTATTTTTCTGAATACAAGGCTGTACGCATTATTACTTATAGCTTCATACATTTTATTTAATCGGTTAAGTCAAGTCGCTGAAAAGTATGGAAGGTAAAAGGAAGCGATTGATAAGAATCAGTAGCCGAGTTAATTACATATATATTTAATAATATTACGTACGAGATGAATCCATTACTCT
Source organism: Drosophila yakuba (assembly GCF_016746365.2). Lineage (NCBI taxonomy): Eukaryota > Metazoa > Arthropoda > Insecta > Diptera > Drosophilidae > Drosophila > Drosophila yakuba. Next base: position 8,427,490 of record NC_052530.2, read on the forward strand.
GGCTGCGGTTGTAAATTAATTGCCACTAATTAAATGTTGTCCGCATGTTGTTCTGCTTTTATTTCAAAAGAAACTAAATCCATATTTATGGTAGAGGGCAACGGCAAAAACGAAAGAAGGCGCTCTTGCAAATGAGTCTTCTTTAATTTAATGAAGGTGACCTCTAGCCGGGGCTTTACTGACGATTGGTTGCACGATGTGCCTCGTTGCCTCGTCGACCTCTGGTGGTGCATTTATACAGTGCGAAAAACGTGTCTATTAACAATAAGTACATTAAATAATCTCTAGCTCTATTCGTTTTGATTCATTCTAACCCTAAACGCTTAATATTCTAACCGATGCCAAACATTTTTAAAAGGTTTATATACTCAATGGAAACTACAGATAGAACTTGTTATATTGTTTTCTTTTTTACAATCCTTTCCAAGTTAAGATGTATTGTTTTTCTTAAACTTTGGCAGTGGCTAGCCTTAACTGACTCCTGACTGCCGGTCAATCTGCGTCAGTCAGTCATTCGGATGCTTTGTGTCGTCTCTTATTCTCGGAAGTGCAGCTGGCAATTAAATTTGTGGCAGCAGCATCATTTCTGCCCACCTGGGCCACTGCTGAGTGAATTAATTGCCGGCACAGACCACGCAAAATGGCAGCAAACATCCCTCGGGCCAAGTTAGATGAGCAATCGAGCAAACTAAGCCGTTGTGTCACAAAGGCACGCACCAGAGAAAAATGGGAACGGGTGGGGCAGGGTCCGCCTGCGGCCAACATGGAACTGATGATCAGGTGCTTTGTAGGCCCAGCCTAGCTAACGGAAACCATAAAAGCACGGTGTGTATGCGGCTGTTGTCTGTGCCAGACAAAATGGTGTCAAATGGCAAAAATGCATCGTAAACAAAAAGTAAATGAAAAAACTTTTCAAGCAAGCCGAGGGCTGCGGCAAAAGTAACAGCCCAAAATAACAGCAATGGAAGTTTGTACTAAACCGCAGCTTTACAATAACAATTTGCATAGCTTTGATATTTTTTTAAGTGGCTGGAATGTTAAAGTTGCACTTGCACATTTATAAAACACTATTACATTTGGGGAACCCTTGTATAATAATAGCAATGAAGACTCAGTTTGCTATTTCTGTAATATTTTCATTTCATAAATTATATAATTTTGCAGCCAAAAATATATAAACTCAGCGCCAGTTAAAAATATATGAAATTATAGCTTATAATATAAAATGTTTGTATACCGCACAATGTGCAACAAACTTTCGAATCTAACCTTTCGGAACGCATACGACAAAGACATATTCTTGCTCCCCAAAAATGTGGTTGTCACTTCAAAGGACTATACCAATACACAGGCAAATATATGAGACCGCAAAACAAGGATCTCCGAGGCGATAACTATGCTTCGAGGTGTCATTTTGCTTGTTTTGCCCGCATAAAACTTGAAAGGTCCCTTCGGGTAGATTAAACACGCACACGAACTTCCCACACAGACACATTTCTGCGGTCAGAGACTTAAGAGTGTGTAACTTATGGTGCAACTGACGCCGGCAAGTATGCTACTAAAAATACTGAAATCCAATCCCCACCACCCATGAGCCATAAATTTATCTCCAGAATGTGCATCAGATACAGGAAAATCTATACAAGAAATATGTCTGCAGCGTGGACATTTATTTATGGGATAGTTAGGGACACCACAAATTGGGCACCGCTCCATGCGCCCAGTATTCATGCCAAATAAGTGGCAATTACCTCCTGGAAAATTAATAAAGAATCACTTGGTGCCAGCGCCTCTGACGCCTTTTAGCCGCACACCCTTCACCGTTTACAATTTTAATTAAAAGTAATCTAACCAGCGGGAGGGTTCTGCCGCCCGCCCATCTGTCAGCTGTGGGATAGTTGAGATGTCAGCAGGCTTATCGGGATTTCAACATCACTGCACAGGGAGACCTAGTATTTCGCAGCTGTGGGATGGCCGCCTCTCTCGTAAGAATGATTCCAATTTAAGCAGTATGATTTCCCCAAACAACACTCTCTCGCCTAGCTGGCCCAAAAAGACGCGCAACGCTTAAAATTTCATGTGATATTAAAGTTTAACGCACTTGCGAAAAAAGCGTATACACACTATTTAAATATTTATGCTAGAGTGCGGATGCATTTGGTGACCGCAATCAATTGGACCACCACAGACATAAATCAGTTGGAGAAATATAAGTTTTTTTCAGGAACCCCTCCCTTGACATGATAAATTGTTGCAGCTGCCCAGGAAATACACTGAAAGTTGGTGGGGTCGTAAATAAGTGTGTAAATAGACTCCACCTTGTGTGCAGGTGCGAGTCTGCCACGTGGCACGAACCTCCCCGCACTTTTGGCAGTGCGAACGAAGGCTACGCTCCTGACATCAACTGTCAATTCATATGACAAACGAGCCCTCGTAGGCTCGAGTTTTACCCCAATGAAATGAGCTCTTACTGCTAAATTATGCAAAAGGTGCGTGCCGTCGAGGTATGGCGCTGCCGAAGGCGAGGCACTCGATCCATTCCACCCAAGTGAGCCTTATTGATTGGCAAAGAATGATTTGCCACAGCTCCTTATAATTGGTCTAATGCGTTGGCGGATATTGGAGTGTGTCTAAACTGAAGGGGTCTTCCCGCAACTGGGTTAAATGCCTCTGGTTTCATTGTTTGGATTATGTGTGTATCCTTGCCGCAGGGCACAATGAGGGAGAGTGATAGCTATTGCAGCTTAATTTATTAAGTGCTTTAGTGACTGGTATAATGTCAAAGATTAGATATATTAAGCCCATTAGAGACATAAAGATAATTATCTGTAATTCACATAAAAGGCGAAAATACTATATAGAGTGCGCAAGTCATAAAAAGAATTTAAACCTTAGTAATCACATTACGTCGAAACTATATAGAGTCAATTATTCAAATGGTAACCGGTTAAACCATTGCCTTTTTACTTATTATCAAGTAAACAACCGATCCCGATTAGGAGTTTAAAAATTAAAATTAAACCAAGGAAATGGGTGCTGCAAATAATTAATATAATGTTTACTGTCTTTTGACATTGCGTGCCAGCCGGCAATTATTTCATTGTACAAAAGTGGAGCAGGAAACGACGTCGAGACAAAAAAAGTTAAGCTCAGGTAGACACACAAAAATTCTGTGGGGCAGGAGGAGAGTTCCAAGCCGGCCATAATTAAATCGAGTGACTTGGCTGCTCCACGAGAATGTCCTGGAAAAGCTGTCTGTCCTGTCGGTCAGGACAGTCGCTGCAGCTGTCTTAGCCAGTTTGTGTTTGAAAGAGTTTCACCCAATTTCCAGCTTACATGCAACGACTTCTGCTCGAAATGTCCAAGTCCCTTGGCTTAGATCGATACGCGCTGTCGTGGCCATAAAACAAGTTGCAAAATAACACAAACACAAGCCGCTGTAACTACCGAAGTGGCAGCAAGAGTAACTGTTGCAGTAGAAAACAGGCCATTAATATGGATTTTTCTCTGGCCATTGTCGCAATTATCAAATGGCTGCAGTTGTAATGGAGAAAGTGGGTGGACGTTCTGCCGCATTGAAATGCGGCAAACCGCAATTTGGCCGAGAGCCCGAAACAAAACTGTTTGACTCACCAGCCAATTGGCCAACAGCCCTGGGCCTAAAAGGCTGGCCCTGGCAAATGAAAATATTTACATGTGGCCATATGTGGAAGTGGTTAGTTTTTGTCGGTATCTTTGTGGTATTTGTCATGCGTTCTGCTGTAATTATTATCCATGTAAAGATGCGCCCATTGTTTCATTCAGCAGGAAGAGCCGTTTTAACGGATTACACATACTCGTAAATGCAGTTGGACCAGCTAAGCCTTTTATGATTTTACATCATTTTTATTACCAAGGATAATTCCAGTAATAAAATATTGAATTTTAGTTTCACATAAAAGAACATTAATAAGAAAAACAGTGCTGAAGCACGGCTGTGAACCCATATCTTATTGACTTTTTTTTAAGGTTAAAAAAATTACAAAATTAAATAAATCATTACTTTTGGTCAAAAAATCAGAATTATCAAGATGACTATATAATATTCTAAATTGTAATCATTGGCTTATATAGTCTATGGGGAGAAACTATTTTTATTTTTATTTTATGTATTTAGGGTTTGGGGATGTGTTTTAAAATTCTTAAGTCATTTACTGTTAAGAGAGACAGAGAGAGAAAGAGAGAGAGACAAATATAATTTTCTTAGATGAGTTTAGACTGATATCCCCTGGGTAACTTGTGAATGAAATAGTTTTCAAAAGATGCATTTATAACAATTTAACCGAAACTTACTATCCCCCTTGAAATATTACTTGATTGCTTTCTGACTCAACGCAATGTTTATCTCTCATCCTTCCCCCAGCAGCTCCACTCGGAGTATCGGAGCACTTATCGCTGGCATGAATTTACGGGCAACTCGCGGCCAGAGGTTGTGCGACGGGCGCCTGCCCCAAACCCAAGTCAATTTGTTGGTGAGTTGCGAAGACATTTGTCTTGCGCCCATTGTCACGGACTATTTATTGATCTCGCTCTGATTCGACTTTCGATTGGATTTTGCGGATCTGCAGGAGCGACAAATGAACCGCCATTGCCGCGCCGGAAAAAATGCCCAGAATTAGCATATAAATCGCACGAGTTCATTATAGGATCGGAGTATACAGATGGACGCCGGGATGCCAGTGCACATCGTTTGGCGAGAGTAAGTGTCGTATAATGTATTTCCTATTTCCACCTCCATTTTTGACAGCTGCAGCGAATTTTAAATACCATTAATGACTTTAAAATTTATCACTACTACCTATTATATTTCATAAAGAAGAGGGAAAATCAATGTCATTTTAGCGAAATATATTTGAAAGAACATCAGAAAATGAGATTATTAGAAATGCATAATATTGGTCTTACAAAAATTTTAGGGAAATTAATTATTTGAAATAATATATATAAATTAACTACGTAGCAGTGTAAAACTTGGGAATATAATTTTAAAGAAAACTTTTTTCTATTTATCCCAAGTTTAAATTGTGAACTTTTTTTGCTACTTAATCCAAGCTCTCATTTCTGTATATAAAAAGTTTTTTAAATATGCAAGATTATTGTGCATATCCACGTCTCCATGAACAAGCTAAAAACGCAAATCCCAACTAGCTATCCACATGTTATAGTAGAGTTACATTCAGTTTATGGCCACACAACCTTTATGCGCTTTTGACATTTGAAGAGGACCGCGAGAGGAAAATGAAATGCGCTGTGGTTTTTAGTAAAAAGAGTATAAAACTTTCTTATTTGTATACCCTAAGTTATATTTACTCGTCGAGAAACCGATGCACTAGTTAGCCTTCCTTGTACTGCCTATTAGAATCGCGCCAGAAGTTGAGCATTTGGTTATACACCTAGAAGGTAGATGGCGTAAATTATTTGTTTTAATTAGGCTTAGAGGGTATAACGTTTTCATTGGCAGTATATTTTCATGCACGATTTTTATGGGCTTTCGAAAGCCCACCGCCATTACGGGAGACTTGCCATTAGGGTTAATGCGTTTAAGCCGCGGCCCTCATAAAAAAGTCGACGCTCTCAAATGCCACAGGAAATACACAAAAGCCGTTCAAAAAAGCTTCATGTGAGCTGGGTCCTTTCCTAGTTCATTTTTGGCCCCTCCTCTCCAACCGTAGACTAATTAATAATGAGGCACACAGTGGCACATGTTGCAAGGACATTGAAATACGTGAGCAAAAATCAGTGGCATTCACAGATGCACGCGTTTGAGGGAGTTTGTGCCTTTGGGCATCCACTCTGGTTTTCAAAATATAACTATTTGTGCTCTTATATCATTTATATTATAGCTTTTCAATTTAAATACCGAATGCATAAATGTAGTTACAATAGTTTTGAAACTCTCAGGAAGTTAATCAATCAGGTGTGCTTAAAATTATATGAAACTAAATAATGTTGCCTTACTTGACCATTGAAAGTTCATTCATTACTCGTTAAAATTTTCCTCTCCAAGATTCCTTTTCCGCCACTGACCTAAATACTTGTTTGTTCGCCAGAATACTGGGGAAAGTGTGCTTTTGACATACTATCATGGGCACCCTGACAATACATAATTAATTGACTCTACCTCATGACGCACGTCAACAGGGCGTATGCGTATTATTTACGACCAGCTAATTAACCAGACATGCCCATACATCTCTAAAGCCCTTAATGCCCTCTCTGTCTCTTTGCAGTCGGAGGAGCGCGGTGGCACACCCTCGCGCCGCAGCAAATCGGAGGGACCACCCGTTGTGCCCAATGGACGTGCGTATCCCATTGCCACGGAGATCGACGGAACCACAAGAAAACAGGTACACAATTGTCACATGACTGGCACTGCACGCAGCCAAAGCGCTCGGGTGTCTAATTCCATAGTTGTCTATGACCAAACCAAATAAGTCAAATATTCGTGTGTGCACTTCGAATTTGGGAGCTTGGGTGTCTATGTGTGTGTTTGCAAGTTCAAGCCCCAGCATGCCTGTATTAGTTGAATCATTTCTGCAAGCCCAACAGTATTGGATGAGGTCATTGGGGTCTCGCATTCTTGTCCAGAAATAGCTTTCCACCAGCGCAATGCAATTGTCTGTCCTAACGTGAAAGCTACATTATGGGATTATATTTGAAACACCCTTATTTACTTGGACTATACTTTTGTAACTCTAATGATACTTAATTTAAAGTTTTTAAAGATTTCAACGAAATACATTTTAGATCCTTTGGTTAACGTTTTGCATCTAACTTACCTTGAATTGAAGTTAAATCTCTATATTTCATTTATTTTGATTTTAAAAGTAATATTTAAAATGTACCAACTAAAGGGTCCTCTCATAAAATTTAAAGCTAACGCCTAACGTGAATGCAAAGTAAGAGCCTCAGTCCGATTGAACGTTTGTGGCGCCACATAAAGTGGGAAAAACTTGTAGATAAAGGACCTGTCCCAGTTTTCCGATCAGAGATAGAACGCGCCTTGGACCATTGGGCCGGAACTTGGTGGCAGCAACAGTTTCTATTAGCGGCGATGCTGTCTATCAGCCAGCCCCCGAAATCCCCTCCGGACACCCAGCATTCGTACGCCTGTTTCGCACTGCCTGCAACTTTTACAGTCTTTTTGCCTTTATTGGCAATTTTCCCCGTGCAGGACATGCTGTTGAACATTTGTAGTTCGTCGCGCCTTTGCGGCTATGGGAAAATTTCATTTACTCACACGGGCATGATTGCATGTGTCTGCATTTGCAGTGAGTGATCCCGAGCAGCATTGAGTTGTCAGGCAGAATGTCAGTTTGTCGGGTGGCTACTCGACCTGAATGTACAATTTTAATCTGCAAAACCCTTCAACATTTGCATAAGTTGTACATCGATTTTTTACCCCATTCTATACGAGCACTTGTATAGTAATATCCGGATACTTTCAATACTTAGTACATATTTTGCCGTTCTGATTGTGGCCATTGTGCTTGTGCTTGGTAATGCATGTAACAAGGGTTTTATGCTAGTTTTTATCTCCCTATACTTTCTTCTGTTGGTGAATAAAACACGAACGTGAATGTGTTAGATTACATTTGATTTTATATTTGTTGATAAAGGAGTATTCTGCGTTTTAAAGTTTCTATGCATACATTTTGGGGCAATGCTTAACAGTAGGTATTATGGCATATACTTATTTATTGTGTTTTTTAAGTGGCATTTGTGGCATTTGAAATTATTAAATGAAGTTCTTCCCACAAATATTTATATACTGTTGTTACTTACTATAAAAAAGTTAATCTTTTATGAAAATACCAGTTGTATTTTCGAATATATTTTTAGTTATGTCAGCATTGCAGCCTGAACCCTTTTATACTCTCTCCAGTACTAGTCAATTTAAATGTATTTATTTGTGTATTTGGGGCTGTAACCTATCTTTATAACGCAATTAGTAATAGATGTTCAAAATTTTCAATTTATACTTGTATTGTGTGTATTTCTTCTCTTTCTCGTTCTCGTTCTCTGTTTCTCCACCTATGACTAACCGGTATCTTCTTCTCTATGTTAACTGTGCTCTGATCGTCCCCAAAAAATATGAAAACTAACCTTGATTAATAAATAATAATTAAACATTAAACTTATCCTTACACTCAATGCGACACTGCTATGCTTTCTTTTCTCGTTCTCGTTCTCTTTTCTCTTTTCTCGATTCTCCATTCTCGATCTCGTTCTCTTTTTGCTTAAACCTTAAACCCCGAAACCCTTTTTCGTTGTGTCATTCTGCTCTTCTCTTCTCTTTCGCAGGCGGGTGAGTCAAATGGGCTATTGAAAAAGACCATCAATAAGTTGAGCACTGAGTACCGCCTGCAATTCGTGTGGCCCACAGTCCGACGCATAAAGGGCGGCGGCGAGGCGGCGTCTAGGGCCGCAGCCGGGGACTATCCGAGAAAGTCCATATCGCTGGGCGTCCTTCGGTCCGGGGGCCAAGGTCACAGTCACACCCAAAACCAGAATCAGAGTCAGAGTCTGACCCAAGCCCAGAATGGTCACACACATCACACGATGATGGGTGGCGGTGTGGGCTTGCCGACGGTGCATAAAAAACGAACAACAAATCAGAAAGAAGGTGCGACAACAAATTGTCGTCGCTAAGCATTTATTTATCATACTAAACAAAACCGAAAAAAAAAAATACAATTAATTATATATGTGAAACAAACGAAACATTTCCTACTAGCGCATAGTTTCTTTCAACTACTATATGTAATACTAAAACTAATTTTTAACAATCCAAAAGCGCGTGCGTACTAAATGAGTTGACATTTGATTTTTAAATTAAATTTACTTAATTAATTTACTTAATCAACCTAACAAACTAATTCACGGCAGATTGCGTAATATTTTGTTTACTAACCTCCGTAACCGTTGAGATTTGTTTATTTTTCAAGATTTTTAAATGAAAATTTGTGCCGTGGCAGCAGCATTGAGCCCAAAAAAAAAAACCAAAAAAGAAAAGCCCAATAGAAAAGTGTTGAATAGTGTTGGTAAACTAACATAGTCTTAACAATTTTTCCGCTCTCACCGCCGCCATATAAAAAATGCTAACTTGCTACCAAGCAATCAATCGAATTCGAAATCAAGTTTTTATGTACACGTCGTCGTAACTTTCGCTTTATAATCGTACTCGTACTTATAAATATGTATACTACATTGCTCAAAACTAAGATAGATATTTTCTAGAATAATTACCTTGAACATTTCCGTATGATTTCCTCTTTCTTTCTGTACGTACAACAAATGTTTCGTTTAACGCTTTTGTAACTAAAATTATATTATTTCAAGCAGTTAGCAATTCTTTACTGTCTAAAATTTTTTTCATATAGAACGAAATTATGCTAAATTCCTTTCCAAAGACAAAACTAAACCCGACTCTAAAAGATTAAACACAATCAAGACTTTCTTCTTAGCCCAAAACTGACGTAAGTGTTGAACTAAATTTAATGTTTATTAGTGCTAAACCAATTCAATTTCCTTTACTGCCGAGCGTAAAATTGCGTTGATCAATCGAAAATTGATGGGATTATTCTCGGGTCGTGTCCATTCTCATCCAACACGCAGTGTCAATGCAATTTTACGTGACGAACTGATGAATTGATAAATTGAAAAAAGCCAAGTGTAGTATGAGCATGTTGTGGCCGCGGGTTGTGTGATATATCCCGTTTTCATTTAGATGGAAGCGTAAAAGTTATTACATAAGTTGCCTTAGTTTCGTTGCATGTGTGAAACGACAACCAATCGAAATTACTATAGTGTCATGCATTAAACCGACAACCATTAATCAATCAGTCAAAACGGCATCATCAATTTGCTATCAATCGTATATACCTGTATTACTCACGTGTAACATATCATCGGCAAGACAAATTGGCAAGCTTAGTGAGGGTTAGCTTAGGCTGTGGGCAGTAAATGTGAATATCACTTTTCCAAATACTAACAAAATTTACAGTTTAAGCAATGCTCATAGGTAAGGCAACCGGAAACGGAAGTGAAAAACGGCAATAAAATGAAACCTTACCCCTATACTTATACGCTAAATTGTTAAGTGCATCTGCATCTCAGTGGCAATTAGTGGCTTCAAATGCAAAATGCTTTTGTCTTGCCTTTAACCCTTGTGCGACGCCTCGAGCTTCCAGCAATAGTGTACAAAATTGGACGTAGTGCTTACAAAAATGCTACAAATATCTAACTAACTATCTAAAAAGTGAATTATCCAACGCTGCATTCAACTCGAATTGTAAACACATATTTTACATAAGAAAGAATACAACAATTGGTTTGAATTTCGTTCTATATTCCAAATAATAGTTACCCTAAATTGTTCAAACATATCCCCAGAAACTACCAGGAAACCATGCCAAACACGCTTCAACCAACATTCAACATTTTAGATTTTTAATTCTGAACTCAATGCCAAAAACACAAATTGATTTTCATTTGAAGTTTACATTTAGCATTTCTCTTAGCTGAGTAAGCTGACCACCCACAAACTAACCACTCAATCACAACTACAAACCACACCCTCAAAACCACCCACTAAAGCGCTGCTTCCGGCTCATTTATTTGCTGTACAATAATATGAAGTAACCTTCTCCTTAACCCTGAGTTGAAGTTTAGCGTATTCGAGACACCTTGCTAAAGAAAACCTAACCTTTGTTTCCACCTTTTGCCTTTAGTTTCCTACTGCATTTTCTACAATTAATTATACTTTCCTAAACTAATCTTAATGTACCCACTGATGCCAGACATCAGCGAAAATCTCTATAAAGCTATCGATCGACTTGGATTGCAGCATTAAATTTCGTGTCTGTGTGCTTTCAGCTACTCTACATGAGTTGGAGCCCTTGGTTAGCGATACGGATGATAGAAAAACGCACGAGAAGTATGAACATTTAATTAACATAGCCCTCAAACCAACTCGCTCATAGCTTCTGCCATTATCATTCAGTGATGTGTCCTCCATAAGCCCACCCGAAAGAGCGGTATCACCCAAAATATAAAAAAAGCTTTCAGAACCCACATTCATCCGCACCTGCATGTTGCAAGTGTTGCATGTTGCAGCCATCGAGAAGCACAGCAGTTCCCTTTTGAAGCTCAGAATCTCTTATTTACCAGCACTACTTCTCCTAGCTAATGACTTCCTCGATTCTTGCAGACAAGTGACCATTGTGGAGCGCAAGATCACCTCGCGTCCGTTTTCGCAGGCCATCGACCAGGAGCGTCTGAACCACTTCATCACGAAAAAGGAGAACTTTGGCTTCGCCGATGCCGCCGTGGCCGCCGCGGCCCTTAAGGACGAGGTGGACAACAGGCAGCAAGTGGTGGTCATGAACGGCTCCGCCCCGCCGCACTCGAAACCGAATTTGGATTTGTGGTTCAAGGAGATGGTGGAGCTGCGCAAGAAGGCCGGCGAATACAAGGTGCGAACGAATTCTCTATCTGTGACTGTACACCATACAGCTGTACCTTATTTATTTATTGTTTGTGTCTTCAATAAATTTGAAACTACCCTTACTTCTTTCACCTTTTTCTATTTCAGTGTCGTGGTTGGGGCATAGAAATTGACCCGGAATTGTACAAGAAACAGAAGGATCTATGGGATCAGGTTTCAAAGCGCAGCTCACTTTCGGCACTTTCTTTAGCTTCGTCTGTTCACAGGTAATTTGAATTAAAGAAAAACGAACCAATTTTATTAAACATTAAAAAATAATTAAAATTGGTAATGCATCTAAAAGAAATAAATCAAGCACATTTCCAACCCTTTTAGACCCATTACAAAGGAGGAGAAAGAACAGGAGAACAATAAGAAGTCCACACCATTGGAGAAGGCCCAGAAGCCTCGTGTTCCTGGCCAAGCCTTTTTGATTGATAATAAGGATGAGATTTCAGCACTGCCAGCACGCTTTAGCAATATACGCCATCATCTTGAACGCACCACGGGTCCGGGTAAGTAGCTGAGATATATGAATGGATTAGCCCAGGCTAACTCTTCTACTGTTCTGTTCTGTTCTGTTCTGTTTAGATGTGGAAGAGGGCGCTTTATTGCCCTCGCCCACGCGCGAGAAGTTGATGCCGGCTATTACCAAGCGGGAATCGGAATCCCAACGAGGAAGTCCTAAGAAAACCGCCTTGTCCAGGCATGGATCGCCCCAGAAGGGCAGTCCACAAAAGGGCAGCCCCAAGAAGGTCCTTAAAAGTGAGTAGTTTCCCGATTTTCCCCACCCTTGAGCAGAGGATACAAAAAAAGAATGCATACGCATATCCGATTTCAATTCCAAAGTTAACCATATCCGAATAGCAAATTTACCCCTATGCAACAATGACACAAGTACACAAAATGCACTTACCAATAGAGTTACGAGTTCGGGATCAGAACAGAACATTGTACACGCTCCAACAATAAGTATACGTCCCGTTACCAACACCTTGATTTGGTTTCCTATGATTTTCGTATTGTCATAGTTTGCTCAACTGCTTCAACCGTTTGATTTGCATTTTTCTTCGACAGTCGAAGGAGTCGACTCGATTTGTATCCTTGTCAAGTGCACCGAAGGCTTCTGGGATATGAGATTTGTGCACAATACTAATGTAGTTTTTTCAAGTTACATTTGCCAGTTTTTATCAGGGTTCGTGTTCTGAAATCGGTTGAAAGGTGTTTTAATGTTCTATGTTTAAGATATTATTTGTAGAAAACTATTTGGAAGCACTGGAACTGAACTACTTACATTTATTTGTTGAGGTGGACATTAATTAAGATAATCCCACATAATCATTCATTCATATTGCGTATGTATAAATCATTTCGGTGTACTGGGGCCATGAATATTTTAATGTGCTAGGTGTAAGTTCGAAAATTGCTTTATATTACTTTGCGTAAGGCTAAGCTTTAAAGAAGGTTTAATTTGTATGTACACATAGTATCTTTGATCATCTTGACTGAATAAGGAGTGTCTTTTACCGCTTCTAATTTTTATTCGGGTTTTGTCAGAAATTTGCCAGCTTAGTCTTAGCCCCAAAAGGTAATATAGAATTGCAAGAGAGCTATAATATAAAAGTTTCAGAAGCTTTAACGATTACTTGGTATGTTATATAATCCATCCAAACGATGTGAAAATGAGAAGCTCAATTCGTAGCTCATTGCCATGACAACTTGTACAATAACTCACTTGAAACACCCACACAAATATCACTAGTAGAAAGGCTCTCACCCCGCCCAACATTTGAAATATGAAATTCTCTAGTCAAATGCGAATTTAAATTAAAACATACAAATCGTACTTTTGTCATCAAACCGCCACCACCACCAACCAACCAAACATACAACAAAATCGCAAAAAAAATAACGAAACAAACGAAATGCCAAAAACCAAAAACCGATACCGAAAACCGAACCATCCTTCATCCGTATTCGTGTCCATGTGCGTGCTCAGCCCGGTCGCAATCGGCGGGTCCGGGCGTTGCTGAGAATGAGTCACCGAAGCGGCAGATCCGGTCGGCGAGTCAGGCGCCCAGCAGCCGTAAAAAGACGCCGACAACCGGAAGCGGAAGCGAACGCAAGGCACGCCCATGTAAGTAGCCATTTTAGAGGAGGCAAGAGAAAATCCCCCGCCGAATACCCAGAACTTGACTTGAACGATGCGATGCTTTCATGGCCTTATTTATTTAGTTTTAGTTTGCATATGTCATGTGTTAACAAGATTGCGTTCCGATTTTTTTATTTTTCGTTGCCTTAACTTCGTTTCTCTTGCAGGATTTGTTCCTAGTTAATTTAGATTATCTATCACACCTCCAGTTTGTTCGTTCTTCCAAACCCAAAGCGTATTTCGATTGACCATCTAGTTGAGTGTCTAATGAAACTAGTAATTCATAGTTGAAACAACTTTAATTTTGGGTTAACAGTATTTGTTAGCTTGATCTCTGGTCATGTTCCATTTTCAGTTCATAATTCTCATTCCTTTCCCACTTTAGTTTCGATCACTGTTCTCTCTGTAATGCAGCGTTTGATTGGTCTTCCGAATACATAACAATCTATAGTTTAGCATGTTGAGATTCCGTAATTAACAAGACTTACAAACTAATTAACAAACCAACTAAAACAAAAACCAACTAAACTTATCTGTAATTAAGTAAAAGTAATACTAACAATCCAGTTCAGTGTTGTGCCTAACCGTTCGAGTTTTAATTTGTATTCAATTATCCTACTAACCATAAGTGTGACTTTGTTGGCTTACAACCCGAATATCTGTAACATATACTTATAATATAATCTTTGTGGGGCAGGGCCAACCAACTACCTGTTAAATATACTCAATTTCTCCTGTTGCCAAGTTAAGGGTCATGAAGCCAACATTGTGTTCTCCTTTCAATAGCAGCGATATGAAAATACCGATAGTTTGATATAAGTAGACTTACTAATTTGAATTGTTAACACAACTAACCGAAAGAAAACTGGAACGCCACTAATAGCATTTTACGTTTGGTTCTTTAAGCTCCTTATTTGGTTCGAACTTTTGTTTTAGGACAATTTAAGCTTTTGCTTTGATTGCATTCTCGACTCGTCCGTCACTAACCAAATTAAACATTTGTAATGAAAATACATTTAATAATTTTTTTTCACCTGCGTTTTGTTTTCGGCAAAAAAAATGTTTAAAAAAACTTTGACAAACAACAACAAAAATCATCGTAAAACAAACAAAACCGAAAACCGTTTACGTTCTTATAGCCACCCTATCCACAACATTCCAATCCCGCATTAAAAGTAGTTCCTTGCCACCGCCAAACGGTAGAGTAGCCTCAGCGCCGCCAGCCACTGCAGCAGCAGCAGCATCAGCATCAGCAGCCAAATCAGCATTAAACGCTAATCAGGCTCATGCTAATCAATCACAATCATCACATGCCAAGAGCGGTAGCATCAGCGGCAGAGTTTCAAAACCATCGGCCACATCCGCCCAACAACAGCATCAGCAACAGCAACAGCAAATGCGTAAGAAAGACAAAGATAGATCGAATAGTAGTTGCATTGGCAGTGGTAGTCATGTTGGTGCTGGTAGCGGTAGTCAAGCAAATAGTGTCAAGCATCTGCAGAATAAGCAAAAGCAACAACAACTACAGCAGCAACAGCAACAGCAACAACAAAAGCAACAACACCAAGCGCAACAGCAACCGCAACAGCAAAAGCAAAAGCAGCAGCATCTCGATGTTGCAGCAGCAGCAACAGCAGCAGCAACATCGTCATCTTCCCAAAACCCAACCCGGCCTGCCACCATCAACATCAAACGGCTCACGGTACCAGGTCAGGATAGAAAATTGGCTGAAAGTGAGTAAAGTTTTACCGAAAACTTGAACAAATCAAAAACCAATGTCTTCAATAAACCCAAGCTAAACCAAAATTAAAACCCATTTAAAACGTAAAATCACGGAAAATGCTGTAAACTGATATCTGATGCGCGAAATGTTTGTGTTGCAACTTTTGTAAAACTCTAAACTATCAAAAAGAAACTCTTGTGACGCTATTAATAATTCAGCATTTTACACCTTGGTCAAACCTGATCGTCCACAATTATGCTTATGATTTACCAATTGGCCTCATCGATTAAATAAATGTGTGTGTTTTTTATTTGGGCCAAGCCATGTGGAATTATGTACCTGTATTGAAAGATTGGTAGTAGAAACTGTAGAAAATTGTAGTGTGATCATACTTATTCCACTGGTAGCCTGTTCAAAATAAAGACTTTCAAAAATGTAAAAAGTCACAGTGAAAGTACGAAACTCAAACAAAATTCCAAATTCTTAATTGCTGGAAATTGCAGCTACACCCAATGAGCAAAATGCATTATTAAATGTTATTCAATGTTAGTTGTTGTTGTAGTCAGTCTATGTATTTGTTGTATCAACCGTGCGTCTATATAAATGTATTTGTATAAGCAATTGAAATTAAATGCCCTTGAATGTGCGTCTCATGATTTGTAGAATTTCAAATATAAATTTTTTTGTTTGTGTACATATGCAAAGTTTGTAGCATTTCTATCCTTTCCCATTTTGGATTATATGTGTTAACTTGTATATGTATTTCTTTTTAAACAATTCAATCTACAAGACGACACCTAAGCACATACGCTAATAAGAATATTATTAGTTATGTTGATGTAGGAAATATAGGTTCGGGATAGATAAACAGTTTTAGAAGAAAGTAAATCCTTTTCACAAACTACAGTGCACTTTTAAATCAACGTAGGAACATGAACTTCTTTCTTTATTGATATTCCTTTAAACATTTGACCAGCTCTTAAAATACATGATTAGTGTTTGTTAATATATAAGCGAACTCAAAGTGCCAGGAATCAACTGAATCTTTACTAAGTTGTCGTCGACGCCTTCGTTGTTGCCTGTCCAAAAAAACACATCAATAAAATATGTCCAGCCAATGCTAAACCAGAATCTGTACAGCTATACAATTTTTTTCAAACATAAAAAAATATATTGGTTTTGTTACTCCTCTTCAATTTTCATGTTGTGTGCCTGTTTGTGTATTTGTGGCATGCTGTTTCTCAAGTTGTGCGCTTTATTAAATACAAAAAAAATTAAAATGAAAATATTCTTTTGGTTCTACTAACAATATGTTGCCTTTTAAGCTTACGGCTTAATATTCTTCAGTTGACTAAGTTTCGTTCAGTTTTCAGTTACCTAACTAAGTTAGAAATAATTATTTCGATTTTCTTTTACAAATACTAACCAGTAAAACTGAAACACAAAATTTGCTTAACGAACAGAGGACTTATTCAAAAAAAATATATATGAAGATCAGCAGCTGCGGCAGCATAATGAAACAAGAGAAACATAAAATGCGCTTATAATTAAGTTAACTCCGTAACGCATAGCCCCCGGCACTGACTAGAACTACCATTTATAATTATTTTTGGATGTTTTCCCAACCAACAGACGAAGGCGAGGATGGTCGTGAGACTGCCATTTCCATTTCCAGCTGCAGTCCCCAACCCCCGGTGCAGGAGGTGCCCGAAGAGCCCCTGGTGAAGTCCCCACCAGAACCGACCCGGGTCAAGTCCCCAGAGCAGATTATAATGCGCTCCCCCGATCCAGTCAACTGGACGGTGCCCCTGGACACTGGCAAAACGTTTACGGTGACGCAGAATGTTAAAGACGGTAAAGTAGACCCAAAGTGGTAAACCACTTTGTAGAGCAGAAGATTGGATAATAATTTCTGCCTGATTCTGATTTCTGCCTACAAAATATATCACTGCCTTGACATGTATGGGCTGCAGCTAACTGAGTACTTTCATTTCCGTAGGGGAGAACTACAGCCGACCTCAGAGCGAGATTAAAGCCTCGACACCGGTGGAGAAGCCCCCACCGCCACCACAATCGGCTCCGCCACAACTAACCGAACAGGCTAAGATGGACGGTAAGCCATTAAGCACGCTTCAATAAAAACGCAAAACTTCCATACCAAAAGCATCAGCAAAACCAAACGAAGTCGACAAACCAAACCAATCCAGAAAAACCAAAAAAGTCAAAATCGCTTTTACAAATATTTATATATTAACTCGTATTTAAATATGTGTATCTGTATATGTATATGTATGTATCGCTATTCACAAACATCATCAAAAATCCAAGATCGAATCATTGTTAGCCAAGCTCCAACTTCTCCAAATCCAAAACCCAAACGAAAACCAAAAAACCACACCAGTAAATCTCAATAAGCGTAAATATAAAGCAAAGTTCCCCTCTTTCTGTATCAAGCCCAAAGCAATTGTGCAAGCCAATGCAATCACATAGCGTACCCGAAACCGTAGATCCTTGCGTAACATAACAAACACTATTTCCAAAACTATCTCCCCCTCCCCCCACCCTTTCGACCACTGCCATCCCGCCAGCCTGGAAGTCCTGCAGTCCAAGCACCAGCGCCGCGATCTACGGCAAAACGCTTACGCCCCATGCCACACCCACCGGCCAGCCGGGCGGGGCGGTGCGCTGCACAGTCGCCCAAGATCAGCCGCTTCAGCAGCCGGATCCGGCGATGTCGTCCTCCTCGTCGACGGGCACAGCTTCTACGGCCAGGACAGCTGCCGCCGAGGTCCTGGAGAAGGCTCGCGACCGATTTGATCGATTCTGGGGCAACAGCAGCGCCAACAAGGAGGAGAGCGTCTAGATCCCAGCTCCAAAAACCGAGATCCTGGATCCCAGATCAGGCACTCAGTGCTTTTCAAGTGCAAAATGTATTCCCCGGGCAATTAATTGGCCCCTGAAAGCAATTATAATACGTAATAGATGTTATGCAATACCTAATCATGTACACCATCTATCCTATCTAAGAGCCTGATTACACTGCAACACAGCTCTCCATTTACATTAATTTACTGTATGTAATTAAATCAATTGGGTTTTTTCCTTAATGTTTGAGTTCCATTATTATTCGCACCTTTCAAATTGAATGTTACATATAAAATCAGTTATTATTTTGAACCGTTACATTCGATAAAGTACCTTAGTATTTTTTGTATGTATGATATTGTTAGTCAATCCGAAAATCAATGGTGTTATCCTTTTTTCTATTATATTGTAATTTTGGATAAGTGTGTCGTAGTGAAATCAAAACATTAAGGGAGTCCCGCAAGAACTGGCTTGAATTTGAAGCTAAATTCGCTTTTGGTTTCCTAGTTAAGCTGCTGCAAGCAAACCTAATCAGGCCAAATGTCATCTAACGACACGAGCATTACACTAAATTTATTTATGTAAGACACTTTCACTGCCTCAACCCAAACCGAAGACGAAACCGAACTCAAACCAATGTTCTATACTTTGAGATACACCCAGAGAACTTTGCAATATTTCGATATCATCCAGTCATATAAAATATTCAAATGGGACAAACATCACCGCAAAGACCCGTCCAAAAAGTGAGTCCATTCGACAAGAGATGTACTCACATTTTTGTAGCTTTCATTAAATGAGCAACCGTATACTTGGGTAATGCATAAGGTGATCTAAGCTAAACTGCTGATCCGTCAAATACAAAAAAGTTGAAAATAGATTTTGCACATGAACTACAAAGGGAAAAATACCAAAAACGACAACATGATGTTAAGAATAATTTAAGACATACTTTGGCTAATAAAAATGTAAGGCAAGAGATGATTAAAACATAGCAACACCCTACAGAAAACACCAGCAAAACATACTATTACTACACAAAAAATGCGAAACAATGAGATTATGCTTTGAAAAGCTGTGAAACTAGTTTCAGACTTGCCTACAATTCTAATACTCGTATAACTATTATGTGAATGTGAAAATAGTTGACAAAGAAAAATGGAACAAAATGGTCAAGCAAAATGGAAAGACCTAATCGATTTAATCATGTTTTGAGTAAAATTAGCGCTGAATAATTAAAACAAATGCTTCCCGAAGGTCAATAGCTTTGAGAAAGTTCATGTTATTTTAACAAGTATTTTTTGGTTGGATCTAGTTTTTCGAATCTCTCAGTGTTGACAGTGTTTTAGTACAAACCAAATACCGATTCAAACTCAGTTTGGCAGAAACTTCGTTTGCGTAGGAGAAATGCTTGAATTTATACCTTTCTTAGGAATAAATAAAAAATACAAAATCGCGTAAACTGAAGTTAAACTCCATTACCCATACGTTATGTGATTAACTTCAGTATTGAGCTTACTTGTTGCTTGCCTATATATATTTTAATATAAAACTCAAATAAACCAAACAAAAAAATGAAGAAGAAAATAACGCCACTTTAATGGCATTTATTAAACAGTTGAGTATTTTTATATGTTTTTCATGAATGGACCCGTTTGTTAATTCAAATCGATGAGTTGATCACTGAATCTTATAGTTATCAATTAGTCACAATGCATATGGTCAAGAGCCCCTAAAACGCAAAATCTTTATTACACTCAGTCTAAAAATGGTCACCGATTCGATTCAATCAAATGCATTAGTTAGAAATAAATAAGAAGCTAAACTAACTAAACTCTGGCAATCTCAAAAACTTTAACAGAAGGACAAATAAATGAAAGAAACAGAAAATGCACATTCACATACAAAAAAAACTATATTTCCAGTTGCAATTAAAGAAACACGGTAACCCAACTGAATGGTAGACTCTTGAACTCATTTAGTTTTAAATATCGTACTTAACAAATTTTAGGCAACTTTAATACGAAACTACTTAAGAACGAACTTGATATTAATTCTAGCTTGTTTACAAAAGGAAATAAAATTATTAACGAGACAAAATACCAAAACCTAAACAATGTATACCCTCAAAACGATTCCAAAATAGGCGCACTAAACGGCTTTCCTTCAACAGCAGTGAAAAAAAAATCGATTTTTATAAACACTTATACGAAGGTCAAACCAATAAATACTTTTAATTTTCGGTTTCTTCACAAAGAAAAATATTAAAAATCACCAAACAATTATATAAATTTTAAAAATTGACTTTCACGCCCAAATGCGCCTAAAGTTTTAATGAATTAAAAAAGCCTCAAATGAAATGCAATAATACCAGTACTTATACAACCCAATTGATAATTTTTCTGAATTGTCATAAAAAGGCACACCAAATAGCCTTCATAGAGATGCTAATTACACGATATAATTATAATTATACTTGGGAAAAGCCGAATCATATGATAGAGGAGTAATGGAAAATAAAATAGAATCCGAAAAACAAGTGATGGTAAAATGATTATAATATTAAATGAATCGAATAAATGAAAAATGAATATAAACGTTTTAAAATCTATGTTTTAATATGGAAAGGGGCATTTTACAAGTTCGTATCTACCTTCTCCAATTTAAATAAAACGCATTGACATTGCTTTTGTTTTGCTTTTTATTGCTGTTATTAGGTTTTTCTTCAAGAAAATGTTTTCTATTATAATTGATGTATTATATTTAATAGGAAATATTGTTTGCTTCATGGTTTGCTTTCACTTAACGGTATTATCGATTTTGTTGTTGTATCCGGATATTTCGCACTGTCTGTGCTTGTTATTATTTCTAGGATTTGGGAAGAAGGTAGTTGAAATTACATAATTAAGATACACTGTAAAACATTTATTGCTGTAAATGGTTTTCATAGGCATTACCTATTTTCTGATTGTAGACACACTATTTATTAGACTTTACAGTTGATTTATTATTCATTGCACTTCACGAATTGCGTTCATTATTATTTTGCTGATCTTCGTAATTTTTCTTACAGGAATATAGAAAGCTGTTATCACAGTTTTTTTAAAGAATAACATAAGTTTAATGTGGGGTAATGATTAGAGGTGATGTAGAAACCGAGGAAAATATAACATAAGCGTGGGAATGAGAGTTGCCGATCACGGTTTAATATTTGTTACATAAATTATTAATTTGTTAATTACCTTAGGATTTTTTAAAATTTTGCTTTTAATTTCTTTAAAGTTTGCTCAAAAATACATGTGTCGAAAAATTTTCGAAAAAATGTGTCTTCAAATTTTAACATTGTATTTATCGTTTTTATTATGCAAAAGTTTTTCAATTATCGAATTCCTTATCCTGTATATTAAATCTAGAATACATAAGCGTATATAGCTTATCAAATATGTGTCAAAATAATCAGAAATCATAGGATTGCTACTGGTGCTATTTGAAAACAAGTTCGTGATAGGATCACAACAAATCAATCGAGTTGGTCTGGGCTCATTATACTTATATATCAAAAAATATAATTTATAGACGTGGCTCAAGTGATTTGTTTTAGATTAAACTCATCTACTGATGTGCCAGTTCAAAAACTCACTCAGCTGGAGGCAACTTGAGCAAACATTTGAAGATGGGCCAAAATGTACGCGACATTTCAAATCTGTAGACTGCTAAACCTACTCATATGCAGCTATATTAATATGTTCGTATTAAGAAAGGGAGACAAAGAATAACTTAATTGATCAAATCAAAAGTTGACATATATAAAAATTTAGCACAATTTTGTTCCTAACATTTTGTTTGAATAAAAGTGGTTGGATTTCCACGAGGATTTGCTTATATGTAAACAATTAAAAGGGGTTCCAAAAAAGTTCCAAACACCAGAATTCCATGTTCCAATGCTAGCTAAGATGTACCATATGCTTGTATATAGTACTAAATAAATTTGTTGGGGTCCAGCACCCGGCACCAAGACCCCCAAGGTTCTAATCTAAACTTATCTTGAAAATCGTCACGGACTTAATAATTAAATGCATTTAAATAAACAAGATAGATTTTTTTTGTTACCACAAAAATGACACGTTTAACAGACTTTTCTTTGCTGCAATGACGAGAGTTGGCCTCGTATTTGCATTAACATAACGTTAGCATCATTGCGATTTAACAATAGTGAGGGAACACCTAAATATAGTTTCGAATGTCTCTTTGTAGGTATATGTATAAGTAAAATTTATATAACCTTTATATTGGCTTGGGTCTGCACTTGTTTTGTTTTATTTTTGTAAAATATAAATTGCTTTTAAATTTAGAATCGGTTTCATGTTTTCGCTCTGGGTAATTCCGTTATTTGCAGTTTTGAATAGATCTTAAATGGGTTCTCAAAATTGGTAATATAAGCGTAAGTTGAAGGTTGATTACTTAAAATCTAACTGCAGTTACCATTTATGTTTTCGTATGTGCCACTACGATTAAATTCGTTTTATTTGCTAGTGTTCTTAAATTTGACATACGTATTTGATAAACATAAATCAATTTTATGTGCTTTTCGTTTTGTCTCGATTTAAAGTGGCTGGGAGCCTTAAAAAATGTACATATCTATACCAATCCAAAGTGGTATATTGAGATAAATTATCCGAGAGAAAATCAGCTACGCCTATATATGTAAGTGTATCGATAGTTTAATCGTCAGTTTACCGAATGATTTTACTTGTAATTTGCTGAATTCATTTCCATATCATTCGGCATTTTAGCTAGGCTAGCCTATATATTAATGATTGTTGTATGCATTTTTGTCTCATAATAAAATATCTTTTCCTGTGATCGCGTACAACTTAATATTTCACCCCTTCAACACCAAGAGCGCGATTCGAAGACTGGTTTGTTTGTACTAGTCGTTAAGTAGTCCCAAGGGAAGCCTAGTTCTCACTGAGATCCTTTATTGCCTGCAGTATACGCTTGACATGTCCCACCTTAACCACGCCAAGATCCTTGAGATCACGCCTGCCCAGAGTTAGCAGTTCCTTGCCGCGAATGTCGTTCTTCAAAAAGCTGTCCACGTACTCGGACAGCTGCATCGTTTCCAACCAGGTGACAACCTCGTTGACGCTCCAGTTGCTGGCCGCCTCGCGGGTGTTGGTCAAAGGTGGCTTAAATGCCTGCTGACCGGCGGTCGAACCGGAACGCAATCTCACCCAGAAAGGTCGAGACTTTCGGCGACCATCGGACTGCGGAAGAGCAAAACCATTTAGTAATTAGTACTCGATTAATAAGTAATACAAATTAATCAGTTAGCCAACTCTTTTTATATCCGTTACAAGCCGTCCGAACACGTCATGTTGATTTGATGGTTTTCTTTCATATTATTACATATCTTGCCATCTTCTATCAGTAAGCCAAACATATTTTGGTCCACCGTAACGACCACGAACTGGCTGAGTAACTGAGTCGAGAAACTCAACTATAGCAATCTCTCTTGTTTAATATTTTTTGACTATTATTTTTATCAATAAGCAAAACTATTTTGTCGACGTCCACACAACGCAAACATTTTTAAAGATGTTTCTTTTCCTACTACTATTTCTATCTATGTATATGTCAACGAAATTTTAAATTAGCTTCAGTAACTTAAGTAACTGGTATCTGAGGAAAGCGACACAACTTTCCTTTTGGTTTCCTTCTTGTCTGGTTTAAAACTTTGAAATTTTTTTCCACTCACCTCCTCATTGGGCGCCAGGACATTAAAGTAGGCCCGCAGCTTGCCGTCAATGCACTTCTGTACGGAGCACTTCTTCAGCTCCATTTCCATGTTGGCCAATGCCGCGCTCAGCTTCGTTTCTAAATCCTCGCGGAGAATCAAACTATGACCTCGGTCGCGCAGCAGGGTGCACGCATCGTCGTAAAGCTGCCGCGATGAGTCGATGACCTCCACCAGCTTGGTGCGCAACGAAGGACCTTCGAGTAGTTTGCCCTGCGGATGGATCGATTCCAGGGCTTCGCTGGCCCGGCAGGCCACCTCGTATAGGTCGTGTTGCAGTGCCGGATGCGAGATAATCAGGAACTTGACCCACTTTACCAACGAGCTAACGGCTTCGATAAAGTTGAGAAGTACGTAGCATTCGCGTTCGGAGATTACCTCGTCCGTGGAGTTGGCATGCTCTGAAGCTGTAGAAGATGCATCCCTTTGGATGGAAATGCTGTGCTGGCGCTGCTTCTCCTGCCAGCTTTTCAGCGAGAGCTCCAAGCTTCTGTTTCTACACAGCATCTGCACTCGGTTCTTGTGCAGAATGCGAATCATTCCAGGCGGCTGAAGCCAGGCTTCTCCGTCTACCTGTATGGGTATCTCCTCGTCTCCCAGGATATTGATCTGCACGCTTTGGCACTGGGCGATCCGATGATGTTGTAGATTAATCAGCCGCGAGGCTGCCATCTGCACCGATCCGAAGACGGCCACCACTTCTAGGACCCGATCATCAAAGCTGGGCGGCAGGAATATGTCATCTTTCTTGCTACTACCCCAGAAATTGGTTCCGCCCATGAAGCTAGGTATGTTCAGGATCACAATTCCCTGCAGTTCCGGCAGTGGAATTCTTTGACCATCGCACTCTAGTTGCACTCGCTGCTCTAGGTTCTTGCAGGTCTTCTGCAGGAGCTGCTTAGATCCCAGGACACCGTACCACATGTAGTTCCGTGCTCGGGATCTGCACTTTTCGGGGTGCTCCTCACGCTTGTTGTGGAAGTCCAGCGAGATCTTAGCATCAATGCCGATGCCAAAATAGTTGTTCATCACGCACTTCTCGTGGTAACCGGCTAGCAGTGTCTCATCTGGGTCCATTAGGGGACTAACGGCGGCGCAGAGGGTGTCGGCATTGGCCAAAAGACATTTGGATATAAAGCCACCGCCATTGGCAAGATCTGTAGGAAAAAATTCGTGAATTAATGAAATGATTAAGTACGAAGGTATTGTAAAAGCCTATCATGGTCCGTACTTGGCCAGTTGGGCAGCCGCACTAGAGGATTGATGATGGGTAACTTGCGGTTGGTCTCCTCGGTGGGAGTCTTATCCTTGTCTTTGCCGCCCTTTTCGTCCTTGTCCTTTTCCGCTGAAGCCAAATGATCGAAACCGAATAAAGTTGACCCCATAAACAAGCTCGACTTGGACCCCTTTAGAGACTGGAGATTGGGAAGTGCTTCGTTCGGCTGCAAGAGAGAGGCTTCGATAAGTCGCGAAAACCCAAAGTCCGGAAAAGTCAAGTACGTGTCAAAGAGCAACCGGAAAGTCAGCACTAACTACGATACAAAGAAACATGTGAATGTGATTGAGTGTGACCTTTGTGGGTGAGTGTGCCAGTGTTGGGTGGCTTGCAAATACGGCGCAGGGTTGGTAAGTACTGTTCGAGGGACAGAGCGAAAGAGAGAGAGAGAGATAGAGAGAGAAAGTACGGAGTAAGATTCGGAGGGAGACAGAGCATAAAAGACAGCACACTACGTAAGCAAACCAAAGAATGGAAATCATAGATTGTAGGGTTTTAAGCAGAGGCTACGTGTTTGTTGTTTTCGTTATTGATTTGGCTAGGATAGTTTTTAAGTTATTGGTTACTTTTCAACACTACTCAAAAGCGAACTGACGCATGTGCTGAGGATCTGCAACTGTCACTTTTAAAAACACTTTACAGAGGGATTTTCAAATTCATGTTTGAGACCCATGACAAAATTGGCTTAATCAAAAACTTGTGTATTTTCAAGCTAGTTGTTTGGCAATAAATAAAGATTCGAATTTTTACACGGACAGTGAGAGAACTTTCTACAAATTTATTTTAAATTAAATGAAGAAGTTAAGCTATTATATGCCATAGGTTTACTTCGGTGAGCCCGAAGTTATTACTCGATATGTTTGTGGATCCAGTTATTGGGACTTGCTGGGAAGCTTACACAACGAACGAACGAAGAACGCAGAAACTGTTTTGGGATCATAACAGAGGGAGAGGGGAGGGTCCGGAGCCCGAGAACCTGGGACCGCGCCCGGATTTCCGGACTGGCTTACCAGAGGAATCAGCGGCCTGATCAGCGCCAGGGTGGCCAGGCGAAAATCTGGCTCGGCCACCACAAAGAACCGAACGCTGAACAATCCGTAGCTGCGCTTGGTGGCGATCTTTTTGTTTTTCTTCTAAGAAAATGCATTTATAATGACTGCTTTTAAAAATCGTGTTTAATTTGCAATGTTTTCCATTTACAGTGTGTTGTTAATTATAATTAATTACATGTTTAGATTAGATGTTTAGGTTGTCGTTGTGGTATGGAGTTTAGGTTTTGGTTAAGAATATCTAAATCAAAAGCTCATAAAGGGTAATGAATTTTGAAATACGTACCAATTGTTTTTGTGATTATGTAAATCATATAGAACATGGATGTTTTACTTGGTATTATTCTGTTGTGGTTTAATTAATTGTTAACTGTCTATTTGAACTAAAGTAACTTCATAAAGTGGAAAATATAAAAATTAACCGGTTGAAACGCTTTGTACGGTTTTTGCATAAACTCCTTGCCATATTATATATTTTTAAGTTTGAACGAACATAAATCCCGAATCATCTAATAAATAAAATATCGAATATTTTATTAAACTACAACAAATTCCTAATATTGAGAAGAAACACGGTTCTCACTTCTAATGAACTCTCTGCTTAAACTCGCACGAAATGCTTCCTAATAAATAAATATTGTATAAGCTGCTAAGCTAAAAGTATGTGAATACCTGGAACTGAATCCAGATTACTTTTTAAAACTCCGTGGGTGTAGGTGGACGACTGGGAATCACTTGATCGAACCATTACCCACAGTCGCTGTTGTTAGTGTGTGACTGTATGATAGCTGCCTTTTGCACTTGCAATTGCACTTGACACCAATTGCTCGACTGACACAATCAAAACCGAAGCCTATTTGGATCGAACATGTGGCACGCACTCAACTAAAGTGGCACAACTCGATTTGTATATTGGATGATTTAAATATAACCTTTATAACCTAAAATTTTACCTTTAAAACTATCGATCTAGATATTGATACTATTTTGTTGCTTAGTTTTAGTTTATGTTAAAGTATTTAAGTTCAATTTCTGAAGGAGATATCTACAACTTTACTACCTAAGTCCGCACTTTTACAAGTGGCCAACAAAAAATGTCGTTGAACTATTTTAAAAATGTTTTCTTAATCGTGGTTGTTTTTCAATTATTGTAAAACGTTTGAATAAAATATGTTGTGCCACTTTTGTTAAAGGCGTGCAGTATGGGGAACTGGTTGTAGAGACGCTGAGGAGGAGGTGCTTTGCTCGTGGACTCACCTTGAAGAGGCTGCCGCAGCTGATCCTGCGGCTAGCTGCCGGCGAGCTGCTGAGGAATCGGGCGTGCTCCGGATCGAGGGTCAGCTGGTTGGGATTGAAGCCGGAGTGCCGGCGGTCCTTGTCCTTGTCGAACTCGCGGACAGCCAGACCGGGGGCGTGGCTCGAGTGCCGCCTGATCTCAGAGGCGTTCATAGCTCGCACCCCCAGCATGCCGGAGCAGTTCATGGACACGGCCATGGCTCCGCCGGAGGAGACCGGCATGAGCGATGCCGTGGGCTTGATGGAGTCGCCGCGCAACGGCGTCGGCGGCCTCACAACAACACTTATCTGTGGATAGTTGGGATTTACATCATCAAAGGATTCTTTCTTACACGACTCATCAAAAGTAATGCGCTTTACATCTTGTCCATGGCCCGATTTCTTCGTG
This sequence comes from Drosophila yakuba, assembly GCF_016746365.2. Lineage (NCBI taxonomy): Eukaryota > Metazoa > Arthropoda > Insecta > Diptera > Drosophilidae > Drosophila > Drosophila yakuba. The sequence continues at coordinate 8,455,563 of NC_052530.2, forward strand.
GGCGATGTCGAGGTGGTCAAGATCGTATTGGGCTTCATGCTGCTGTTGATGTTGCGCACTGTGGCATCAATGTCGTGTATTTCTATTTTGATGGCCGTCTGCGCGGACAGCTCGTCCTCGCTGGTGGTGGCCAGTGAATTGGGCCCTTTATTCGTTGGAGTTTGCTGCTGTTCTGGATATTCGGTATCGTTGTCTCCGTCTCGTTGTTGTTGTTCTAGCATAAGCTGCTGTTGAGATACGATTTCAGTGGTTGTAGTGGGTTTGGGTTTTTTCAGTGAGATGCGCTTTTTGGGACGCTTCATCGGGAGCAGGATTATATTAAGTAGTCGATGGTTTTGTACATTGTAGGATTGGTTTTGGTTTAAGTTCGGTTTGGTTTGGTTTGGTTTCGTTAGTTTAGTTAGTTCGATTTTGGACGGGTTAATATTTAGATGTTGTTAGATGTTGGTTAATTCGATTCAACAGCCGAAAAAGAAAAGTTTAAGAAAGAAGCAAACGTAGAGCAACAAAGAGTTTACCATAAGTGGCCATATCTCATCACTGCCATACAGACAACCATACAGAACAACTCTAGATACACTCGCTATTTACAATCTAAACATACAGCTAATCAAACTTGATCGGCTATACCTACCTTGAAGCTTTGACGCGCTATATCGTTACCTTCCACGAACTGCGCCAAACTGCAGTAACGCGGTGGCTCCCGCATCTTTTGGTCGTCACACCTATTGTCTATCTCGAAAACGATATTCTCAAATCCGAATTGCTGGGGATTGTCATCGCTGTCCATTCGCGCCAATCGCGCAATTCTCGGTGGAGAGGAGTTGCGACGGCGCGGATGGGCCTGGGTGCGGCTTAAGGCGCTCAATGACTTTTTGCGTGGAGGTTTCGGTGGCCCCGCATGTTCCGAGCAGAGAGTAGTTGTGTCGTCGGTAAGTGTGTTGTCTTGTAGGGCATAGGTTATATCGTGACCCAGTACCGAGCTTATGTCGTCCATTATGCTCTCGCCAGGCATGGCCTCTGTTTCATCGCTCGTCTCTGGGGAGTCGATGTGTGTGAAGTTGCTTGCATCCATATTCTGGATTAAAGAGAAAGTACAAAAATTAAATTACAGAACACGATGAGATAAAGTAGATGCTAGCCACGGTTTGATTGTTATTTTAAAGTTTAAATAATCTAAGTGGTCTCAATAGAATTTTAACAAATTATAACTATTCTCACCTGAATAATATCACCCACTGTTTGACCTGCGTCTTGCTTGTCAAATATTTCAGAAGCCACGCTGCACTCCTCATTGCTAATAGCAGACAGAATATCGCTAGCTTCACCACCAAGATCATCGGAAGAGGATTGCTCCTGTAAGGATTAAAACAAGGTTGGCGTCATGGTGCGGATGGAACTTTTCGACAATGAGACACGTACGGTAGTGGTTTGTGCATCGGTATCAATGATTGTAATGCTGGCGCTTGAGTAAACATTTTGGGTGTTTGGGGTAACGACAACGCCGGGTACCTGAAGGTTGCATGTGTGAACCAGCCTCTCGGCAGGTATGCTGTCCTCCTTCGCCACACAATTATCCTTTTCCTTGTCGATCTCCACGGTTTTGTCATTCTCCTTGTCCTTTTCCTTGTCTTTGTCCATTTCCCGGGTCATGTAGTAAGTACGCTCGAAAACCTCGTGAGGACGGTAATCGCATAAGGGGTCCACGATCGGTTCCCCAGTGTGGATCGGAACCCTCAGGAAGTCCACTTTGCGCTCGGTGGGCGTATTTTCACCTCCATCACTGCAGGGTGACAAACGATTACCGGCATCATCGATATTAGCTCCACCGGTCAGGGACATGCGACATCTTCGGTACATGGTCTCCCCATTGGCACCCTCCTCGATCTCCTGGATCACTTCCACACCAGAGCTCCTACGACTATCCGCAAATTGCCGCGGAGCTGGCAAATTGATGCTGTTAAAGAAGTTCTCATCCACGGAATCTCGTCGGGTATCAGGCAGAGGGGAAATGCAGGTAAGTCGTGAGGTTTCCATGGTGGGAGAGATAATGTTTATGGGTGGTATTATCGGTAAAGGGGAGGTGCAGGGCGATGATTCTCCGGATGCGGTTGTAGGTAGCTTAAGAGCCTCAAACGGTGTGATCGACAACTTTCGCTGGTAGCGTTTAGGACGTCCCGGTTCCGAGTGCTCCACTACATTGTAGATGGCCCGCTTGACGCTATTGGCACGGCACTGGAGAGCCTCTTTCTCGCTAGAGCGAAGTGACCGACTATTTCTGCGCTCCTTTGTATTAATTTGATCCTTTTCCGTCTTTTCGATTGATATGTTTGGGTTGCTGGTAGTGAGAGGTTTAAGATAATAATTTTCCATTACTTCGTATTTAATTTTTTGAATAGAGAGTTAAAAAAGTAGTAGAAAGACGAGAGTTACTCACAGCAGATAGGCGCTGGATCCTGGTGTCACAGGAATACTTCTCGCAATAAGACTCCTTATGGTGGCTATCAAATCGTCGCCACTGTGGGCACCCATTTCCTCCTCCTGCAGAGCATCCAGCAGCATGTTTAGTTTCTGTCTGAGGATTTCACACTTAACGGCCAGCTGTTCGTCATCCTTGTGGTGTTCCGAGATGCGGCATACCAGGTCGTCAACGGTATCGCAAAGATTCCGCGTGGAGCTGATTAGGGTCTGGGTGTCACTGGTTTCCACTATGAAACGCAGGTGGTGGTTGGCCGATGTCACCATACCAGTGAGCATCGCTTCTTGCTCAGTGCTGATGGACATCTTGGGTGTTTTGGGTACGGGAATAGCCTTTTCGAATACCATGATGCTCCAGCGATCCAGCATTTTGGTGCTGGCTGACTCGTAGCGCTCTAGAATCTGCGGCAGGTGGGTGTCGTCGTCACAGCTAGAGCCCCAACCCAAAACTCTGGCAAGATCGTTGCCCGTCCCCAACGGCATCACGGCCACCTGACATTGTTTCTGTTCATTTAGAGATAAAAAAACCCATATTTTATAAATACATAATAAAATGTTAAATTGGTAAATGTAGAACTGACCCAGTCTGTGATTAATGTATCGGTAAAAAGTATCTTTACTAATGCGATCGGATGGGAAAAGCTGTGAATAATTATGTACATATATCAAAACTTACATGCATGTTGAAGCGATCGATCTCGCTAAGAACCCAGCCCACTGATCCGTCACCGGAGCAGACCAGGATACGGAACATCTCGAAGTGCCGAAAGAGCCGCAATCCCAGGCTCGGCCCCGTAGAGATTAGATCAAAGACTTGTGCAGGATTTAGTAGCTGCTTGAAGCGCCTCAGGAACTTCACTCCTTGATTGTCCCCAGACTTGGAGTTTACGAAGACCAGCAGTGGCGAGAAGTTGCCCTTGGGACTGGCCACATCCCAGGCGTCATCGGTGCTAATGGAGTGCACGCTGGTTGGGGGAACCACAGACAACTTGGCAGGTCCGATTGGACAGGCCACAGCCATCTGGGGACGACAAGCCACATGGACGGTGGCCCGACACCACAGGCACCGCCAATCCTGGAGTCTCAGCACGGATCCGCAGGTCTTTTTGCAGACGGCACACATGGAGGACACCGGCAGGTTGCCCTCCATCCACTGATGCGGCATTATGATGCCATCCGCCTGCTCGATGATGTCCTTGCCCACACTAGCTAGCGTTGTCCACTTGCAGTTGGCTATCGACTTGGCCGCACACCGCTTGTGCACCTTGCACTTGCACACCTCGCAGCTCAGTCCGTGGGAGGTGACCCCGGAAAGGGCATCCCTGCACACGTTGCAGTAGGTGGGGCGGGCGTGGGAGGTGGCGTACCAATGGTGGTGGTTGGACAGGATGTCGTGCTGCTCGATAAGAAAGCTGTCACCACGTGGCCTCTGCGGCGCCGTCGCCGTTTTTAGGCTGCCCAGCCAATCCTCCATTTCGCGGCGGGACTCTGCGCAGAGCACCAGCGAACGAGTGGGTGTGATAATCTGCGGATAATAAAAAAAATGCATAGATGAATATTTAATGCAATGTGTCCTGGGTAAAAGGAATATGGTAAGAAAAGTGTACTCGTCTCCATAATAAAATTAAATACTCATCAAAAAATACATTCTGTAATTACCATTTTGCTATCGCTTAAATGGGAAATTTAGGAAATATAGGAAATATAAAATACGAAAAGTAGAATACTTCATTTGAATTGTATATAATATACTATTTCATCCTAAGTAAGACGAATCTATGCAGTACATGCGTATGCTATTTACGAGGAATATAGAAGCATAGACGGAAAAATTTACAAAAACCTTGTTTATTATGGTTAATTATTTGTTGGCAAAGTAATTTGCCCTAATAACCATACATTGGTGCTGGAACAAGGATACAAACTGCTGTCTGCTAATTAGCTGTGTAATCAAATGGCGGGCTCATTAATATGCTAATGCTGCTCATGCTCATAATAATGCGCGGACAGATGGACCAGCCAAAGGCTTGAGGTCATGTGCCAAGCCCGTAAGTAGGACAAGCCGCCGTATAAGCTCGTTCAAGTGGCTCGTCCATAGACCACCCATAGCCACCCAGCGACCACACACCCTTCCATAAAACGAATATAACCAACCTTCAAAGTTACCTTAGCGATAACCGATTTGATTCCAACGCTCTGTTGTTTGGAAGCCTTGCCTAATTTATCGGAAACATGTCCTACTGAAATATTTTATCTTCGCTTCTTTTAGTCTCCCCTTTTTATTGACTTAGCGAAGTGTCCATGCAAGGTGAAGTTATGACTTTGTTTTTTACCATTAATTCCAATGCCAGAGCGTAATAAGTTTCTCTAATTAACTCACTGCACCCAAAAGGTGCGGAATGAGTACAATAAATCAAGCATACCATGACGAACGTCCTGTCAGCCGGGTTATGCAAGTGCAGATGACTTTGTTGGAGGACACTGACAATGGCCAGTTGACATGCCAATGTCATCGGCTGAAACGACCTCTGAACTGTACACTACACCACTAGGTGGGGGTAGTGGCGTCTATGGCATAAGCCGCACAATCTGTGGCAGCAACAGAGTGGTAAAAACACTTGCCATAGGATACACAAGACCAGACATTAAGGGATAGACCATGACTACCCAAAAAAACGAGCCTCAATAATTGCATTCCAAACGCATTAATTTCGTACTGGTTCTCGTCGAACCTGAATATTCAATCAAAAGGATCACCCCCGTGCCGTTTGCATACTCCATGTTGCAATTAATGTGTAACCGCAACCGCAAAGTCATTATTGCCATCCATCCTGGCACTCCTTTCTGGCCAGGCTATTGGGTTTGGGGCTCTTCCTGTTTTCAATTAGTAGGATGTGCAAGGTTAACTGATTCCCAATGCACGTGCCATTCGGTGTGGGTGGCGATGGAGGTTGGGGGCTTCTCGTCTTGACGTTTGGAACATGGATGTGCTTTTAAGAGTAAATCCGGGCCAGCGGTTCGGTTCTGGAAACTGAAGTGTAACTTTTGTCAGCGGCATTTGGGTATTTCATTGTTAATTCTGGTTTTAATTCAGTTTGGACGGGGACTTAATTAGTTTTTCCAGAAGTTTTATTATCTCTGACCTTTTCGCTGCACTTGTATTTATTTATCTCTTTTAAAAAAGCAAATTTAAGTAAGTTCGCTTTGGTTTCTAAATATTTCCACTTTAAATTAAGCGAAAAGTTTTTTAAGATCGCCGTTCACCTACAGAAATCATTGAGAACAATTACATCACCGCCGTTAAACAAGCTTATGTGCAGGATATTTGAGCTTAGCTCCAATTATCACTCTTGATTTCCATTTTAAATTTCATTCAATGTGAGTGCCAATGTCATTGTGAGTGCCTTTATAACCCACCGACACCTCTGGGCGTCCACCAAACAGCGGAGAAACCCAATCTGCACAATTCTGGTTGCCAGACTACTGCTTTGTTGACCCGTTCGCGGTGTTATATTGCGGTTTTCACTGTTCCATCACAGGTTTCAACTTGCAAAAAAAAAATGGAACCGAATAACTGGGACAAACCAGTATAAAATAGCAGAAGCCGATGTCGCTGGCCATTGTACATGCAGGATCCTCTCGTCAGGTCCTTTTGGCCTCCTGCTTCCAAAGAAATATTTCAACAAGGAATAATGCACTTTTTTTTTAATATTTTCTAACAATCAATAAGCACATTTATGACCCTTGATGTGCAAAGTAATGGTCAATCAAGCTTGGAAGCTTTGATAAGTGAAGCGAATCTACATAGTTCCGCTCTCGGAAAAATCAAAACAAACTGTATTGTATACTTGAGCGAATTGCTTTAATTTGATAGTTCTCAGCAAAATAGAAGATGTTTTCTAATGAAGTAAGTTTGGAAATTTATTCATTTTCCTATTTGTTTTTCCAGTTTCTATTGATATGTTAAAAAAAAATTGGCCACGCCTACCTTAAGACACATAAGCCTACCACAACCCCCACGCCCACACTTTAAAAATGTTTTGATTTAGTTTTAAGCTTACTATTTTTTTTTGACAATAACTATTGATGTGCCAAATGCTTGGTGAACTTTCTTGTTCGCGTTCAAACTAGGTAAGTGACGGGTATCTGATAGTCGAGGAACTCGAGTATATATCGTGTCCATCGAAACGCTCATGGTTTTTTATGAAGTTTTTTTTTTATTTTCTGTACTTTAAATGGCAAACTCAAACTTGCTTAATGAATTTTTACGCACCACAGTGCCGTTTCCACTTGAGCCGACATATGGCAAAACTCATTTCGCGATACACCGAAGTGGCGGCCAGATATTCATAACAATGAGCCTCATGAAGGAGGAGCAGAAGGAAACGCCAAATTACGCATACACCGCGTTATCCCTCAGAGGAGGACTTTAAAACCGGTTGGCTTTCTCTACCAGGCTCGCCGTGAAAATTCTTATTTCTTAATTCTTAATTCTTAATTCTTATTTAGAAAAAGAGACGGAAATACAAACTGGCCGTTTTTACATTACGGCACAAAATGAGAGGGAGAACTTTTAAAATAACTTTTGTAATATTAACAACCTTCCTTTGGTCATTTGACTCAGTTGTGAAGTTTCAAATCCTGCATCCGCTCTCCTTTTTTTAGTCGAATTTAAAAATAAGTTTGCAGTTTTGCTTTAACGATTCATTTATCACTGTTACTTATATTTACTTTATTAGGTATGTAAGTAAATCTAAATTTTGCGAAAGCCATTCGCAAGTCAAAGTGCAGTATATATCAATGTTTTTAAGGCTAAAAGGGGGAACTCCCCCTATTCCAGAGCTTTGTGTGTTTCTTGGAAACCAACATGCTTTAATATTGCAATGTTTGCTTTAGCGTGAAGAATAAACAAGATAGGAATGCCTTGCTAAGTAATAAACTTGAAGATATCATTGTGTTAAATTGGAAATTATGAAATGAATACACAAAGGCTGAAAAGCTTTCATATCATTGAGTAGGCAGTTTCCAAGAAACCATCTGTAAATATTAATTATTTATAAATAAGATTTACTTTCTGGTGAATGCACTAATTATTTAAGCACTGCCATTTGACATTTAACAACACTTGACATTACGACTCTAAATTGGGATAACGAAACTTTTGATTGGGATCTCGAATCAACACCAAATCTAAGCAAACAATTAAACAATTGCGTGTCTCTCTGGCGATGACATTTGCTAGAGAACAACAAAAAGCCAGTATAGGAAATGCCCTAATTATGAATTAACTTTGAGGAATAACTTTGTAGACTGCTATTGTTCTTGGAAATCAATTAAGTTCTGCTATAAGCGACGAAGGAATTACACATTTTTTAAAACAAATTCTGGGAGGCGAAGCTGCTCTGATGACTGGCAGTTCACTTTGCTCAATTTGCAAGGGAGCTCGGCAGATGCTCGAATTGCGCATTACGCATACGCCGCGTGGTGTTGTGCAAAATTAACAGAAGTCGAGCTTCATCTTGCATAATTGATGCCGCTGCTGCTTGCTCGCTGTGTGTGGTGAAGGCAATCAATCAGCTTGATTGCTATTACAAATTCCCAGGAAGTTTGCGCGTCGAGAGGAGGTTGGTATGGGGCACTTGAAAATTTCCATCGATTATTGAAGTACGCAAATAGTGGCTGTCACGCTTGATTGCCCTTTGTTTTAGTCGACAAGTAATATGCGGTCCATCATAATAAGCCAGTGGTTGGTGTTAATTAGTCGTCCAGCGGATGACTTACAAGTTTGCTTAGCCACCACAATCAGTTCATGGGATTATCTAAGATTTAAATACCCAGTAATGGAAAACTTGGAGCAAAGTCATAGAATATAACTTCTTTGTAAAAGGCACACAATAAAGCAGCATTCGAGCATTGGAGACATAAAGCCCATCTGAGCCCAATTCCATGATTGATGTTTGGAAGGGCAAAAGTTATTTGCATAGAAAGAAACTGATAGAATAAGAGTCTGCGATATAAAGCGAAAATGAAAGTGTTTCGCAGTTGGCCTGGGAACACTGAAGGTTCCGCGACTTTTATAAGGGATGAAAAAACATACGTTCTTCCCCAGTTGAAAGAAATATGTTTCGCCACACAGAGTACTTACATCGACAATTAGTTTGTGCCACAAACCACTCTGCGTTGGGAATTGGCACATAATGCTCTAACCACTTACTGCACAAAGTCCTAGTAAGCCTTTCTGTCATTATTTATTTGTAAATTAAATTACTCGTGGCCCTTGGCCACATGTAATATATTGCTTACGTACCTAGGAAGGCCACCGCCAGTTTAAAATACATACATATTAATCAAAATAAATCTTTAACAAATATTAAAGCTTAAACGTTGAAGTCGAGTTCCACGACTTTCAGGTAACCATTACTTAGCAAGTGGAAGTGCAAAGTAGAAATTTCAACACTTCTTTGCATTCGATTATTATGGGCAAGAGTTCTAATAACATATATAACAAGAGAGGACGCTATTGTCGAGTTTCCCGACTATCTGATACCTGTTACCCATCCAGTTTTTGGCGGTTTGTGGGCGTTAGAGCGGGCGTGGCAAAATGGGTCAACAGACTTGCGCTGCGTCTATGTCTTTGGAGTCTAAATGCAAAATCTCAACCTTCCAGCTTTTGTAGTTCCTGAGATCTCGACGTTCATACGCACAGACAGACGGACGGACAAACGGACATGGCCATTTTGGCTCGGCTATTGATTACAATCAAGAATATTTATTCTTTATGTGGTCGGAAACGGTTCCTTCTGCCTGTTTAATATTTAACCTATTTAACAGATCTTTAGGTAAGTAAAATCTATCAATACCTAATTAAATATATAGGTTAATTTGAGCATTTCTTTAAGATAATTGCTAAATAAATACTTTTCTTGTGAGTAAATGCATATTTTAGGTAAGCCGAAATCAAAAATCTAATGTAAGTGTGTACAGATCTATGTTTGCACTTCAAGATTGATGGAAAACTTGTTATGTCGCTTTCAATTGGTTTTTCCGCGAATGTGTTTTCCTATCCGTTTTTTATTGAATGTTCAGCTCATTGGTTTATTTGGTGTTTTATTTTCGTGACGCTGACGGTTGCAATGAGTGAATGCTTTTGTTTGCGGTTTACGGTGTCGCTGACATTGTTGACAAGCTCTCATAGTATACTGAGTGCATTGCTTTTGGCAGGACTCGCGACCTGTGGGCGGTCGTTGAACATTGCAAATTGGATTTGCTTTCTATTTCGCTAAACAAAGAAAAAACCACTTTAGTTATTCCCTTGACAAAAAATTCGGTATTTAAAAATAAAGGGATTTGCCTTGGCTTAAACGTTTGACTAGCTATAAGAGGATCCACCATTTTTTTAGACAACACCTTAAGCATACATTTGCTCAAGGGTGATTCGGAATCACACCAACCGTCGTGGAAACTCAACTGACAAAAGACAATAAAAACGATGATGGGTACCGCCTCTTCGCTAATAATATTTTCGCAAAAGTGAAGAGGGAAAAGCCCTTTGGCAATTTCCAGTGTTGGGGCTCCCTTATTCGCTCGGCTGGCAATTTTATTATTTATATTATAAGAAAGTATAAAGAATGTATATATGGGGATTTTTATTATTGGTGAGGCGCACGGAACTGAGCAACAAGCAGACCCAGAAATTCAGCTTTCCGAGGATTTCCTGTAAACGTTCTAATTTCCCGCATCAAATGTTGCGCATTCGTGTATGAAGAGAAGCCAAAAATTTACATATAGAGTACATATAGTGAGGAGTATATACATATATCAGATTTCGAACTGGCAGAAGGTCACCTACTTATGCTAATTTAGCATGCAGACTGCGTTGAATGTTTACGTTTTGCTTCGATTTCTTTTGTTTTCCTTTTGACTTTTGCTTTTCTGCTCGCCTATTTCCCCTTTTTTGTATATAGAAATAAAAGGAAATTGGTGAGAGTGGGGTTTTCGGTTGACTTTTGCGTGTGTATCTGATACACCAGTCAATCGCAAACACGTACTTCTTGCTCCCAGTCTCCAAAGTATCGAAGTTAAGTCGAGAAGCCTTTCCGTTTCCTATTTACCTACCCAACACCTCGAGAAAATGTTCTGGGGGCCTGCCAAATGGTCTCACATTGCTATGTATTGCTTGGTATTGGTTAGTAATCAAAAGGCAGTTATTGTAGAAAACAGATGGCTAGTAGTCAAATTGGTAAACTAATTAGCGAAAAGTACCCACGGGGAATGAAATACTGAGCCCAACAAAGTTCGAAACCTGAGCTAGAAATTCAAACTTTTCTCACATTACACTTTTATGGTCCTGCATTGTTTAGTTACGACTTACCTGAAAACTATGATTCACGTTCTTGATGCCGCACTCGAAGTAACACAGGTCCGATAGGTCAATATCGTCGAAAACATCGCACTGCAGGGAAAATATTTAGGAAGAGAATTAGAATCCAGTTCTTGAAAAGTATAAGATGCAAATTGCAAACCTCTCCAGCAGCATAACATTTTTTTTAATTTTGTGGCAGAAATTCCTTTTGCGGCCTGCATCTTCCTTGGCCTTTCCAAGCTAGGGAATGAGTTGGCACTGAGCCAGGTCAGGCAAAAGAAAAACCAAATATATGTATATCGTATATTTCGCCTTGTCTTTGGCCCTAATGGAATGTTTAAAGCTAGCCGGCGGCTATTTTGTTGTGGCTCAAACCCTCGACCGGCCTCCCGACTTCTGTGGCCCGCAGGTCCTTTAGGAAATTGAAATGTTTCACACACACAGGCCGGCAAATAAATATGTATTTACCAGCCTACAAAGGCCAGCCCAAAGACATAATATATATATATGTGACAATGGAGGGCATCGTGTCGATACGAAGTGAAACCCGAAATCAAGGTGTCCTTCTCTAAAGCCCGAGACCCATAAACACGAACCTAAACCCAATTCCAATTCCAATCCCAATCTCAAGTTCCACGACCATCGAAACGCCAAGGTTTGTGTTTTCAAGTAGTTTTTGAGCATGCCGAAAATTGGTTTTCTTTTGACTCGAGTGGCTCAGAAAGTTGAATTTTGTTTGCGCCCCAAGGTAACTGTGAAGGCTGTTAGGTGTGTAGGCAAACATGTTTTATTATTTTTATATTTTGTTTTATTTGCCTCAATTCCCACAGCAATTAATATTTGATTACTGGTCTGTGCACCGTGCTCTGCGAACTTTAAGTGATCTAAAATCAATTTAATATTGCGGGCTTTTCTGGTGGTTCCACCTCAACAATGTTTTCGTTTCTGAGAGTCACAGCTTCACCTACGTGGTCGCGTTTCCATACACAGCCTTGGCATAATTTATTCATGTGGAGCAAACTTCCTTGACTTTGAGGATTCCGTTTTGAGGAACTGTGTCAGTGGCAGGTTGCGAGCTTTTATTGAAGCCACCTTAAGTCTTATTATGACGCCCAAGTACTGCAGCTTACAAAACCAATACCAGTACTGTTTTCGGTGAATGAATTTTGAAGGGAGCCACCGCATTGATTTTGGTGTCTTTCCGACGAAAGTCTGACGAACCGAACGTTCGCCAGCGTGCAATTATAATAAGTTGTTTTGGAACATAATTGATTGAAAACACGGCCATCACTCAAAACCAAGTGGATATGTATGATGGAGCGGCTTAATCCGCCAGAGTGAGCATTACAATAATTAAACGTACACACAGGCAGGTTAAAGTCCCCACAGATACACAGGCGTCCACGGAAAATATGTGAGTTTGAGTTGCGTGGAAGGCACAAGAGATTTTCGAGGACCCACACTCGAGTAATCTCCTACCGAATTCCTAGTCCTTGGTGGATTCAGGCTGCGAAGGGTGCGTTGAAATTGTTGAAAATCGGCGAGGAGTGCTTTCAAGTGCTTTTACCAGTCAACGTATTTAACTTTAATTTGTGCTCGAGCTTCAGCCTCACATTCTCTACAAAACTTTACTTCTCTTAGTAATGTGAAATGGCTTAATTAATTAATTAGGTTTCAAGTGAGTAGTTTCCAAAAGTAGCTAAGCACATTATAGATGTTGCTGGTAATTTATTCACGAACTTCGATATCGTATTGCAAAACTTTATCTATAATGTAGAAAAACAAACTAACACCCATTTTTCTTAAAGTGTGTTTTGTTGATTAATATTTTTCAAAAAAAAAAAGGGTATACAAAGAGTATCTCAAACGTATAAGAACGTATAAGTACCATGATTTATTTATTTTTATTTATCGTTTTTCCTTGCTTGAGGCAGAATGCGCGCGTTTGTGAGAGTACTTGGGTTTTCCTGTTCTGCGCCGTTTCCGCACTTGTTAAATTAAGTGAGCACAGACATTTTCCGCTCGAATGGATATCGCAAATCTTAAGCAGAATGGAAAAGCAGAAACCCTGCCGCGGATCCCATTAAAAAGAAGGCGAATAAAATTTTTGCTCGTGCTTGTGTGTTTGATTTATATTTAAAACACCGGGCAATGCGAATCGATAAAATAATTAAGCGCGCAGGAAAGGGAAATGCTGAATTTTTGAATTTGATTTATTTCGATGGGTCTGAGACACATAACACGTTTGGGAATTGCCTTCTCGGCGATCCCACCCACATCTGTTTCTGCCGCTTCCTCTGGGGTCAATCACATACACATTAAGGCAAATTGCTAATTTTCTGTGTTATCAGCTCCAGTCCCCAGGCATTAACCCAACTTTGATTGCATTATGCCGAGATTTCTTTTCGCCTCGAGACCGAACGAAAAACGGCCCCGAATAATCATTAATTTGCTCACTTTTGAGGGTCCGGGGCTCAGGTCGTCGAACAGGATCCGCCACCTGCCGCACGAACATACTTTCCTCTGTCCTTTTATTTATTTTATTTTTTGTTGCTGCGTACAGCTTGCAGAAAAGTTTCGGGACCATTCATATCAATTTCTTTGCATTACTTCTGAATCATTTCGACTTCTTCGTGGGCTCTCCCGTTTTCTGCAAGCCAAATCACTTAATGGGAAAAAACAGAGCTGGCAGTCATTAGAATTTAGTGTGCTCGAGTCGGAAAAGTGCTGAGTTGGGCGATGAGACCCTAAGCCCACTAATTGAGCGCCATTCGGCAAGAGATTCTCTTAAAGAAAGTTCAAGGCAAATCAAAGCAATCTTATCAGTGCAGAAACTTAAAGGAAGCAATCCTGGTGGAACATCAATATCGGATTGATGCCTTTGCAGCGCTTACTTTCGCATCGCAAGTGCCAAGAAGTTCCTGAATACAAAGTTGTTCCTTTGAAAAGTCACTTGGCAAACTTTTGTTCGCAGTTGCATTCCAACTATTTGCTGACGATGGTGGGACACACAAACATTAAAGACTTTTGCCGCTGACTTTTTCCCTAACTTGCCTTTTTCAATTCTCTTATGGAGGGAATACTTTTGACACTGGTGGTATAACAAAGAAGGGCCATGCAAATACAGCAAACAGAACATATTGCCCTTTGTGCGTTAATGGTGCCAACCAGTTTTGGGACTAATTATTATTAAATAGCTTTGGCTGCCCGGGAACAAGCTACGCTACGGTGGAAGCCTCGGGGTTGGGGCTTCAGCAAATATTACGGGCGGGGATCTCCGTGGGCGTTGCGGGGCGTGGCACGTAGGTGTCTGCGTGGGCGTGCCACGTTTCATTTGGCGTGTCAAAGTGGCGCAGCTTGAAATTTTGACATTTTAATGGCATAACTTACCCGCCACTCCCCCGAGGAACCAACAGCTCCAGTTTTTTAGACCAACCCCAAACACTCCCTCCTAGTTATTAATGTGCCACAACATCGCCTGTCGCCCGCTGTGCTACGCGAATCCTTGCCGAGAGCCACATTTAAATACTGGCAAAGTATTTATGGCTCGGAAGATTCTGGCCCGTGCACAGACAAAAATGATACAAAAAATGATAATGCTCATTTATACTAATGAGAAATTAGAAGAATATAAATTTATTATATTTCTAATTAAAATTAGCACACTATTTTCCCGGAACACATGTTTGAAGTACAAATGTTGACCCTTATCATGTAGATAGCAAATAATTTTAAAACTTACTGGCCTTTTTGGGTTATTCTCTCTGTGCATCATTTTATTCCTATTGATTTATATTTTATGTTTCTAAATGCAGATTCCCTTCTAATGGAGAAAAAGACACCACACCCCAGCGCCCTGATTTCTGGTCAAACTGAGCATTCTGGATTTGAAATTACAAAGTTTGCTATTAAGCCTTCGGCGTATAGCAGTATTGATTGTTCCGGGCCACATAGCCAGTCGGCCAAGCAGGGCCGCATTATCCACACTGGCAATTACATGTGACCCACTCATTGCGAAATGAACATTTCACCCCTGCATGCGTTTTAGGGGAACGAACAAAAGCCCGCAATTAGAGCGATTTAGAATGTGGCGAGGACGAGGGTGAGGACGAGGACGAAGGCGGAGGAGGAGCATGGCCTACTTGGAGGCTCGGTGTAATTTGTCATGTCCCTGCAACGGGATAACAACTGTGACCCGATTCGAGGGCAGATGTCGGTGGGATGAGGCTGCGGAAACTGCTGCCGACAAGCTGGCTGACAATAATTGTGATTAATAGCGCTGGGGCGTCAGCGAATATTTTTCAGGCCATTTCGATGCGGTGCGTGGCATTGAGAGTGAATGCAGTATTAACGACAGGCACACACGTTAAGTATACGCCCTAATAACCCATTGTGACAACGTAATGCTGATGAATACATATATTTCAATAAAGGTTGGAGGGCGAATTGAGATTTATGGGATTATTCCAACCGCAAGAGTGCTATGCATCAGATAAACGAGCTTATTTTTGCACTTTTGCCGCTCTTGTCTATTGGATTCAGATTTTACACGCCATCGTGTGCATAAAAATTCACATTAATAATTATTGGGGGCAAACAAATGCTGCTTCTTCTTGTGGCACATAAAATATCAGCTTAAGACCTCATATGCATTTTTATTGCTTTCTCTTTGCATATGTTAAAAAAATAATGCATTTCAAGAAGAAGTGCTCTCGAACAAACATCCTTGAGCTCGTGTCAACCTTTTAGGGTTTATTGAGAATATGAAAAATTGTAGTTATATCGATATAATTTAACTAATTTGGTAAAGACCAAGATTCCTCAAAAAAAGTCTTATTCTGCGCAACCATAAAAGTATTCGCATTTATGTTTAATTTCGCTTTTGGGGGTAAACTTCTGCTGATTTTATTAATGACATATGCATGTGTTGTATATTTTCTTTTGTGAACCCCATACAACTAAACGCTGAAACCGAGCGGCTGTGCCGTGATTTATGCTACATAATATATGAGTCTCCTTTTATGCTAAAAAAAAGTAAGGGGAATGTAGGACGAAGAGCGATGTGGAAATTCAACAAATTCAATTTTTTCTGAGCCGTGCGGTCTGGGCTTGGTCTGCGAATATGCGGGAAACTCACATGACCTCGTTTCGGGCTTGATAAAATAATATTTTCCGTTCCGAAAGAACACGAAAGAACACATGGTCCCGTTTTCAGCAGCTTGATAAAAAGCAAAAACGTTTTCGTCCCAGAAAGGGCGGATGTCCAAATCCAACTGCCCGACAACAGCTCCGGCGTTTATCTGCCGGACTCTCCACAAAATTCGTGTCCTGGCCCGCAGTTTCGGCCTAATAAATGTGCATTAATTTGGACAAAAAGGTTAACTTTTGGTTGCTGGCCATGGCAAGATTGCACATTATAAATTAAACATTTATGACGGCAGTTTTTCCTTGTTGGCTTTAGTAAAACATGCACAGCCAGCAGGCAGTAAAAATTATATGAACGGTGTAACCCTGTACTCGAATAAATTATTTGCTAGACAAGTAAAAAGTTTCTCTGCCACCCTAGCACGAAGAAAAAGTATAGTCAGCATGCACTCACAAAAACCCGAACATGACTGTAATGCTTTAATAAATCTCCTAAGATTCCACTTACTATGAATGTTAAAAACCTTCCTAATCAAATTAAATACGTGTGTAATTTGGGGCATTGATACTAATTGAATAGTGTGGTGTAATTATTATCTACAAAAAATAAGAATGCTGTTAAACAGTTGCATGGATAAAATTCACTAGTCTGAGTATGCACACGCAACTTTTTAACTTTTTTTCTCAGTGTCCGAAATAATAGTGACTTGTGTTCCCAGGTTCATAGCAAGCCTTTGAGGAAACTTTTTCAATAAACGGTGGTGTTTGCGAAGCCAAAGACTCGGTTAACTTAGGACGACATTTACCATTAAAGAGCAATACATAAACCACTTAGAGGGGAATATTCAAAAATGGTGCATAAAATGGGCGGTAAACAGACCCTAAATCGAAGCCCAGTCCGATGCAAAGCAAAAGGAGCAGCTAATGGGAAAACGCCGCAAAGAGCACGCATCTCCACGCGATGCCACGGGAAGGATTTATTTTCGAGTGTAAATCCTCGCATAAATGTTGATGCCACGTAACCTGAGAGGCCACCCATCAATTTCGGAATCACGCGCCCCCAGCAACTGCCAACACCTTTCTAGGCTGTGCCCTTCGTCCCCAATCTCCCTTTATTCCCCATTTCATTTTTTCGGGGTCCAGGAGGCTTCGGATGGCTGGATCAGCGAGGTGTTAATGATAAGTTGCCCCATTTACCTCATGTTTTGTAACTTGTGCGGTGTGCGTGTGCAAACTTTCGCTAAGCCCGGTTATCTTCTATTTTTACTTTTTGTTTACGGCAGCTTAAAGTTAAAATCCCGCCTGCACGGCAAATCAGTTTTTCAATTTGCCTGTAAGGGTACTAAAAATAAAGTTAGTTTTCTGTTGTCCATTTATTAGTGAGCAACAGAAAAAACCGAAAGTCAATTGTCAGATTTTTTATTTCTAAAGGGTTAAAAGTTTCATTGCAACTTACTGGCCCGAAGTTTGTAATAATTTTTGGTAAAATTTGGAGGCAACTAAAATGTGCTGAAGCTAAAGCTTGTCAAATATTAGTCAACGTACTCAACTTACTTAAAACTAATTTAATTTGATTAATACAATTTCTTTTGATGAATGATATTAGACGCAGTGGGTGCAAAAAATGAGGTTCACTTAGCGCTAACAGAAAATTGATTTATTTACGGAGCTCAATTGGAAATTGACCCAGCAGGGTTCTCTTTTTTCGCCCAGCAACTAAATCGAATCAAGTATATTTCATTTGCACTAAATGGCCATATAATTGACACATTACAGGGCACTAAACGAATTCCCATCCCATTCCCCTTTCTTCGAGTATCACCCCTGCTGAATCATTTATTTTACAGCCTAGAAGGCTTTTTGAGAGCGTTACCCATAGCTACGCTGGCCGGAAATTTTAGAAGGACATTGCTTTGCTCAGGAGCCTGTCACACAAAGGATTCCCACTCAATAAAAGGCAGCCTTTGTTGTGCCCCATTTCTGGTATTACCTTTTGTCGGCGGACCTGTCGCTGTGGGTAGGTGGCCAAAAACTGTCTTTGGACCCAAAACTTTTCACTAAGCATTTCAAAGTCGCACGAGTGCCCAACCGAAATGAGGGGTAAGAAAGCCGTTTCGACCTTTCCTTTCGCTGCCTTCACACGGGGAAGCTAACGCTCCTTTGAGCTTGGCGTCGTTTTGTACGTTATTTAAAACTTCGAGTTTGCTTACCATGAATGGCAAAAAATTGGTTTTGTTGCGTTTTTGAAGAGAAAGTTTTGAAGAGAAAGCGAACTGTGTATACATTTTAATGATAAATTAAGGAAGCTCCACTGGCAATATAAAGCCGAAGTACTAACACTTGCAAAAACCAGTAATCATTGCTCTTTTAGGGAATTAATTCTTAGGAATTATTCGAAAACCTGCACCCTTTTTCGCCTCGGGGCTTGACGTCAATTAAATATTCATGCGCCCATTAGTCGTTAGCCCTTGGGCTGCCGCCGAGCATTTCCAAATGAATCAAATATGTAGGCTCCCATTCGGGCTGAGCCACGACAAAAGAAGCGATTCGGTGGCCGTGATTGCTTTCCATTTAAAATGATTTTTATCCGCAATGAGGAAATTAATGCGCCACAATAAATTTGAGCCACTCGCAAGAGACAATGACCTAACGAACTTGGCTCGTGGCTTGTGGCTTGTGGCACTTTTCTGGCCAGCGAACCGAATATGGAACTGGGCCATGATTGAGCTGTTCCAGTCTGCTGTCCAGCCCGTGGCCATTAATCAAGGTGAAATGTCAATTTAGTCACACATAACTCAAAACAAGATTGGCAGTGGCAGTTGTGACGTCGCGTCGTTCCTTGTTTGACGATTCTAAAGGTGCTATGGAAATGGTAATGATTTTCCCTTTGCAGCCTTGAAAGTTGGGCGAAGCTTAGGCGGAAGTTTCAACGATTGGCGGCTTCAACAGTTCGTCTTAACCATTTTCCATTACACTCGGAAAATGAGAAATATAATTTTTTATTTACACAGCCTTAAGTGTTGCATCATTAGTTTCAATTATAGCAATTCAGGACCTACAATTGTTTACTTATGATTTAGAATAGGAATTTAAGCTATTTCTTTTTCTGAACTCATGCGAATTAGGGATGTTGAATCAATGGCGCTGTTAAGCAAGCTCGTCAGTATCATGTTTGCTTATTTCTTATGCTATTGCTGCGGTGCAGTATCGAATCCGTTACGCTCATTCTAAGAAACTGAGTTTCCCTGAATCCTGGTAATAGTGTATATTTGGAACAAACCACCACCTTAGCTTGTAGTTCACTTCATGGAACACATTTCGTTGCATAAGTTTTCCCGACAGCTTTCCCCGTACTCGCACTCTCGTGGGCCCAGAGTGTTGGCAACACCTCAGCACCGACGTCATAGCTTCGCTGGTGTCGCTGTCTCTGCGGTTGGTTGTTGCCACGTTTTGTAGTACATTTAGTACGCTTGTTAGCTTAATGCACCCTTGAGGCCGCCCCTCGAAGTCCCCCATTTTGAACACATCAGCGATGGCGTCCTCGGTCTTCTGGAAACTCTGCGGCTCCTCGCTCGTATGTATTTAAATGAACGTTTATAGTAAGGAAGCTTGAGGCGCAGCCAAGCCCGCAGATTTTTCCAATGACGTACTGTGCAAAATTAATTAGATTTGAGGGAGCAGTTTTCTGCAAGGTAATTACATTTTCATCTAGCATTCGTGAAGTGTCTGTAAGGCGAATATGCACTTAGAAAACTTGGTAATCGATTGATAATCCATAAAATAAACTCACTTTGCATGGATTTTATCAGCCCAGTAAGACGACACCCAGGATTCCTTAAAGACGAAAAGTCTGGGGAGTTTCCTACTTATTTCCCGAACAAAAAAAAAACTTTTCCCCAACAAAGTTGATACTTCGGGCTGCATACAAACAGGAGATTAGGCGACCTGAGGCATTTAACGAGTGAGCTGGACGCAGATGTCGGCGACATAAATGATGGCTAAGCTCCCAAAGCATTATGAAGATTGGGTGGTTGGGTGTTTGGGTGGGGAAAGGTCCTTGGTAGGACCAGAGGCCACGGCAATTGACCACTCGCTTTTCTCCGCCTCAAATTAATATCGCTGCTGTCCGCCTGAGGCAGTGAGCTTTGTTGACGGGCCGAGCAACGTGTGGTATGCGTGATATTTCAAATGGCCATTAAATTGGTTTTGGCCATTGTTAGTTGCGTTGTTCGCATTTATGTGATGGCTATCGAATTAATTCGACAAGTTATGCCTTTGACAGTGCTGATTTGTTTCATTCGCGCTTGAATTCATTTCTTGCTTTATATGTATTAATTTCCGCCCTGCCCATAAATACAATATCCTGCCTGTTGTGTCTGAGAGGAAAAAAAGAAAAGGAAAAGCCGAGCCATTCATGCACTCACAATGCAGTAACTCAACATCCAGCTTGGATTTAGCACAAAAACCCACCTAAATAAATATGAAATTTAGATAATGCAAAACGAGCCAAGCGACAACCTTCAGTGTCAATGATAAGCACATCTTTGTCATCCTGCCCATCTTCCACGTCCTGCCAGCTCCCCTCGTCACGTAGCTCTGAATGACAAGAAAAATATAGAAATATACGTTGTGCGTACTGTACACATCCTTAGAGTGCGACACTCAAGGCTTTTATTCCGTCCACGTGCAACAAATGAACAAGTTCATTAAGTGCAGGATGTGGCGGTCGGGGAGATATAGGGGCTCCGTAGATGAGCCAGTGCGCCACTACTGTGCCGATTGTTATGCAGTCATTAAAGTCCGTAAAGCCGCTACCATATGCAAAGCCAGTAGGCCCAGGCGACGCCACATGCAAGGGCAACATTTATGCTGATTAAACTAGTGCCAACTGGCGGCAAATAGAAGCGCGCATATCTCTCGCCAGCACTGCGAGAAAAACCTAGAAATAGAGAAATATACAGTGCCTGCAAGTTTACTGACTTCAGACTCCTAAGTCTCATAGATATCACAATAACCAAACATATTTCCAAGATTAATAAAATGTGATTAAATAACTCTTTTGAAATTTCACATATACGTTAGAATAACTGATGACGCTAGTACTTTTCTGTGCGTGAATGCCATGGAAACTATACATCCAAGTCAGCTGGGACTGACTCGAACAAAGGAAAATGACTGGAACTGAACGGACTTGAAACTGGGCCTGGTTCGCAACAGTCCCCCAGCTTCTGGAGCCGGATGGCATCCTCCTCCGTCTCGTTGACATTTTTCATTTGGCTGTAGCTCGTCATTGGCGAACGGACAGCTTCTGTGTTAGTAATGTTGCCTGTCAGGGCCACAGATATCAGGATATCCCGGCCAGCATCACAAGAATTGTTTAATTGAAAAGTTTGCCAAAACTAATAGCTGCCCTAAACATAATAGTGCTGATGGTGTACAGAGAAACACATTTATAAAGATTCCATTTATACGTCTAATTATGTTGTGATAATATTAATATTAAAGATTTATTTTTACACTTTGTTTTTTTTGTTTGTTATTAGCAAATAGAATCATTGCTTTGAGCCTAACAAAATTCAAAATTCACATGAAAGGATGATAGAGTTAAATGGTTTATTGTTTTTATGATTTCCCATGTGCCACTGGGAGAAGTGTAAATGTTTGCCTTTTAGAGACTTGCAACTGGAATGATTTGTACAACTCAAAATCACTTTAGTGGAATTAATTTGAATTTATTGCGACTTTGCATGCAAATCCTCACACTGTTTATGCAGTTTGTCAAAATATCACATGTGGCTGCCTCTATTGTTTCACATTCAGACCCATATCAGGCCATCGATTTTGCACAAAAACCCCAAACAAATGTCGGCCTCTGCTGTTGGGTTATTTGGCACGTGAATGTGAGGAGGGGTCCCATGTGTGACCTCATTCAGTTTGATTTGGTTGGGTGTACGTAAATTGCCAACAAACCTTTTTGAAAACTAAGCCAGCAAATTATGCACTCGCAGCTGGTGCCATCGAACCCTCGGGGGAGTTTCGTAGAAAAATGGAAGAACGAAGAACAATGTTTCCTACGATTTAAGTAGCTATTGGTGCCTACTGTTAGGTTACGGGTCATTACTAGAACATTTTCTGACTGCAATGATTTATGCACTTCTTACATAGGATTATGGTGGCGAATTTCTTGATCATTTGAGTGAAATTGGTATGTGTACGTCGCCTCAATTTGAACAATTCTAGGATTACCCATACACCTGGCTGAGCAGACAGTTCTTCTCAGCAATGCATATTTCAAGACCCCTGACAGCCACTTTGCTCCTTGACCCCTGCAAACAGTCCCATGAAAAACTTTGGAGCCTTGTTGAATGCAATATAGTCGACCTTCGTGGCTAATTTTAGAGACATACCGAATGGATTTCCAAGGTTGTTTTTCTGTTTATGAAAACTTAATCGCGCTTACCAAAAAAAAAGCAAGGAAAACGAACAGCGTCAGACTATTTACCGTCGGAAAGGAAAGTGTCAGCCAAATGGCCACTGACGTAACATGTGGCTTTTTGTGGCTATGTGGCTATGTGGGCTACTGTACCTGAGCTTTTTTAATTTTCCAGCTGGTTTAATATTCAATTGCATTTTAATTGGTAATTGTTATTGCCACTAATTGAAATTGATGGTGATTTTTATTTAAATACCAACCCTACATAAATTCCGAAACACCTCGATAATGGAATTTCGGTGACTGAAGTACTAGAATACTGGTAATAGCGCTCTACACAATACATTTATTTTATTTATGAGAGTAAATTTGATGATTGAGTATGGGATGTATACGGCTTTTAATTTCAATTTACCCTTTTATTTCCCGGAAATTCATACATAATACAGTTATAAATATAGATATAGCTATTAAGTGCGCTGCTCTCTACAATAATTCCAAGGCTTGATTAAATAATATTACTTTTAAAAGGGATATTGCTGCTAATGTCACGCTCATTTTTTATTTCATCAACACTCCTGTGCGATTCTGGGTTAATTAATCTTTTCCGAATGCTGCCCAACAATAAAATGCGAACATGATTTGCCAATTTAATGAGCTTACGAGCCCCAAGGAAATTTGGGTAATGCCAAACAGAACATGGAAGCAAGATAGCGTCGGTAAGCCGAGAACCATATCCCCTTGAGTTAACACGTTTATATTAAACAAGAAATGATAATTTCCTTTCACCTATATGAAAGAGGTATCCAATTTTAAAAATTATTCCGACGAATGGATGGGAGGTGGACCGGCGGATATGTCTCCTTCTTCTGACTAAATCGAAATACCCTCTGCAAGTGTATTGAAACAGTCCTTCATGCAGGAAAACCTAATTCTTCGGCAAACACAGCAAACACACCTGGACGCAGGACACTGAACACTGAATACAGAAAGGACACCCAAATGGCAATGTGCTCATTGTCCACTGCAAACATTACATGCTTTGTTCGAAATGGAGTGGGCCTTCATGTAAATTTTTTAACACCACACACAATAAACATTTGCACACCGCCGCAGGACATTATGTTCCATGTAGGTGAGTCTGTGTGTGGGACACGCACATGTCAGGACAAAAGTGCTGATAGCATTCGAGGCACGCAATCATTTGCCGCAGGCATAGCTGCTGTATAGGTATGTGCACACTTAAAAAATTAAGAGTAAATACAATGTGAGGAATAACTTTCGTATATTTCACGAAACAGGTTTCCTGTAACTTACATCATGAAAGTGAAGTGAAATCCAAGACTAGTTACACATAGACCAACTTGGGACTACAACTTTCAATTCGGGGTTTTATTGGTTATTGAAAGTAGACGGACCTTTACGAAACCTTTCTAGAATCGATTTAGCTAGTTAAAGGATTCTTATGACTGAGGCAGTGCAGAGGAATTTTGTCGAGTGCAGACGACAGGACAATTTGAGTCGTGGAGTCCATTATCGGGCACAGCTTACTCTTGTAGCGTTTTCATAACAAGACACGAGCTCCATACCATGGCCTTTTTAATTTGCGCCAGTCTTGCCGCTTGTGCCCTTTATAAATATGCACACAATTATCTTGGTGGAAATGTCACTTTGGCTGATTGTTTGGCAGCCTCATGTTGCCATTTAATACGCATATGCCCGCCGTAGTGGGATGGATGTGTGCCTAGGTAATTAGCCAGAAAGTGCCCCCTTTCCATTCCAGTTTCCCAATGGGAGCTCAACAAGAAGATGGCTATACATACTCAGCTCAGACAAAGGGTCAGTGCTCTTTGCTGAATCGAATTGATTGCGTGAGTGTGTGTTAACTGCTCGGAGTCAATTAGATATTTATCTGAGGGCGGATTTGCACAAATAAGAAATGGGGGAAGGCAAGACCACGTCTTTCTTGTAGTATGTACATCAACGCCTGTTCCGCTGAAGTTTAAATTAATGTCTTAAGCCCCTATTTGGGGAGCTCAACTAGCTCACATTAATTAAATTAGCCAATTAAAAGTTTTGGCAGGCGCACAAATCTTTTTCCATATAAATATATTTGTTCCAGGATTAATGGGAGCCAAAGCCGACGGAAAGTTTGGTAAGCCCAGGACAAATCACTTGCCCCAAAGCGGTATTAAAACGAGAATGAACGAATGAAATGGAAATGGGCTTGCAGGGTGAACGCTAAACTTACCCCGAAAAACACGCAGAATATTGATTTAGCGGTGACTTAGGCGTTTAGTTTACGGTTTTGGAACTGTTGCTTCTTTGGTTTACGGCTGAAAGTTCTGCTGTATCTTTGGCTCACATTTTGCGAGCTCACACACAAAACTCGAGGCAATGGCTTAAGGACACCTCCTTAGCGCCGCCGCCTCGCGAACCAACACAAAATAAATTATTAATTGTTTGCCGAGTTTTGTTTTTTCGTACACTAATAGGGAATTATTTGTTTTAGCAACTTTATCGATATTGAGCTTGCTCGCGGTTAAATAATTAATTATTTGGCCTGGTAGGCTTCCTCTGGTCTGGCTGTTGTTGATGATGGTGATGGTTTTCTTTTCGCTGAATTGTGGCACATCGCTTCGTTGAGTTAAAACTGAGCTCAGATCCTGCCAAACAGTCGCTTTTATTGGCCGCCCTCCGAAACTCACCACACACAGACTTGCTGGCTGCCAGCCGCTGTTCCTCTCCATCTGCCATGCGCCCCAAAGGATACAAATATTTACAGGTGAGCTGGGGCTTGGGGGTGGGGGCTACAGAGCTAAAGCTATTCGAACACGGAAAACAAAATTGAGTGCCTTGGAAGATCTCAAAAGGAATTTTAAAAAATAACTTTGCGCTTTGCAAGAGAATTATGATCTTAACATGCCTAAATAGTTGCAAATAGGAAGGAAATTATTGGTAAAGTAATTTCTATCTAACTATGCAATAGCTGCCTATATCTTATGTATCATTTGCATTAGTAATTGCAGGATTCCAGATAATCGGAACGATGGCAACCCTAGGCGCAGAGCTTTTCCGCTCTCATTCGAGAACTGAAAGCTTTCACGTTTCAAAACAAAACGCACACACATACAAACAGCATCCCCATTCTTTCTGCGTGCGAGCGCACATGGCCAAAAGCCGAGTACTACGACTTTACAACTGTGGTGAGTTGTCCCGCAGTTGTTGTTCTGGCCGAGTCGCGTGCAGCAAAGCTTCGCTAGTGTGGGCCAAAATGACGAGAACGGAGGGGAGGATGGGGGGCGAAAAGAGAGTAGGGGGGATTTAGGGCTCAAAGGAGCCGTCCAAGGAGAAGGCTGCGATGAAAACAATGCAAACAAAAATTTGCGCTTTTACGAGCAGCACAACCATCATCAACATGAACATCAGTCTCAGCGCGCCGTTCTTCCATCCCGCAAATGCCTTCCACTTTCAATTTTTACCAGCCCGCTAAAGGCTTATCCTTTTTGTGTCTCAGCTTAGGACCAACTCTGCCATGGCCTCCTATTTGTCTGGCGGGCGTAGTTTCCTCAGTCCTTTGCTGTTTTCCTGGACTTTCCGCTTTCCCACTCCTTATCGTTTGCCCTTTTTATTGGAGTTTACTACGGCAACAAATTGCCCACCGTTTAAGCCACTTGGGCACAACATGGCGTATGCGTAATTATAATTGAAATTTCGTGCCTACGCCTAATGAATTCCCAGGCACCTTTCGACCAGCCGAAGAATGCGAACGCCGGCGATATTAACCTTTTAATAAGGCAGCAGATTAAGCTCTATTTATCGGGCATTAAACTGAATTTTTAATCAGAATAAATTCCGTCAGGCGGCAGCGACTAATGGAGCTAATCACTTGGGCGACCGGCGAGTCCATGGCGACCTGTGATTACTTTACTGAATACTGAATAGTTAATGTCACCAGCCAGGAGCATCTGAGAGGTGCTGAAGACGCCTTCGACTTGTTGCGTAACGACAGCGCCGAAACAAGGCCAGCGTGCACTATTATGCTTTGTAACTCACGGCGTATACGTAATGTTTTCATAGCACTTACATAACGCAAAGCCGGCGCTGAAGAGGCTGCATCACACACTGTTTGCTTCGAAGTTTATAAAATAATTGCATTTTACGCTGGTAGCAAGATTGACGTCAATCGCAATCGGATGAGATGCCATGCAATTGCATCACAAGAACTTCGGATTAAATACTGAGTGGAGATGAATTCAGTTCAAAATTTTTTGAGTAATCAGTTTAGTAGTCGTACTTCTGCTCCTGATCACAGTCATTCAAGACCGAAACTTGAACTCCCAGACCGGCCATAAATAATTGATTTACCTGGCAATTAGCTGCGTTAATATTATTAATGACAGGGGCACGTCGCTATCGAGTTCAATTGACATTGACAGGCGAGGGCGGCCGGTCCGACTTATTGAGCCACTAAAAGCTACTGCATTCAGCCCGCAACCTTTTGCCCCAATATTGCCACCGAAAATTCAGCCACATTGTGATTGTATTAGGTGGCACGGCTTCATGTACCGCGAGCATTTTAAAAGCGTACTATATTAATGAAAAGAGCACTGCACGCAATAAACCAATTTATTGTGCGTCTCACCTGTCTGGTTCCCCCCTTTAAGTTCCCCCTTCACCCCTTCCTGCACCCATCGTCTGCTCCATTCGACATTGTTTTGCCATCTAGCTGCTCGGTAATTTCATTTGGTAATTATATCCTGCAATTTGCTGCAACGCAATTCGAGAGTGCAGAGCACAAGGACCGTGTCAGTACGCTGGCAACAAATGTGAAGGGTCAGGTTGAAAAAAGGTTCTAACAAAGTGAGGCCATCCATCGCATCGAGCACTGCCGTCCGCTGCCGTATTGCTATTTAACGAAAAATGGCAAATTAAAGTATTCCTTTCTAAGCCAGTCCACCAAAAACCTTTCAATTAGTGGAGCACTTGCGCTCTGAGCTATTGAGTTGTTTGTGATTTTACTTGTTCTGTTCCCTGAAACTTGGTTGGGTAGGAGTATGGGTTCACCCTTCATAACTTAAAATAATCCATAAACAATGTTTTGTTCCAAGCTAATACTTTAAATAGACACGACCAACCAACCACTTAATGTCAAGGAGTTAATATTTTGATGCCCAACAATGATGTGTCTTTTAAATGTTTAAGTACTTTTTTGTTGAACACTGCTTGTTTTGTGAAACTTTACTAATTTACAATTATCTGAAAGACTTTCACTTAATATCTAAATAAAATAACCATTAAAAGCAGTGTGCAGTTTATTTTATGATTTTGTTTTGGGTATATATGATAATTATTATTTAAAATTATTTTCTATATATGAGCATTTTAAGAAGGAAAGATTTTCGTTAGATAAAAAAAGGCCATTCCCCAAAAATACACTTTGCTAAATAAATAGTAAGTATTACTTAAATTTCAGCAAAGGGTGGGAATTCCATGGAATTACTGCATCGAATTCAATTACCAATACCTTTGATATAATTACCAAACAAATTAGCACTTATTATCGAATAAACCCTGAGGTTAACTGGAACTTACCTTTTCATCCTTGGCGTAGAATAGCATATTCCGCTTGAGGCGAAAGTATCGACGCCGCCAGCGTTGAAAGGACCAAGTGTGCTTCAGCAGGAATCCCTCCTTGATGATGGCAGTCTGAAAAGAGGGCAAAACAAAGTGATTGCAGTTTCAGCTTGGCTGTGAAAATACCCAATCAGCCATGGATACGCCAGGGGCAATTAGCAATTGATGAGCTGACACTGCACGGACCGAAGTCAATGGGCCGAGGATGATAATAATGAGGAGCGTAGCATGTACCAGGCCCAGATGGGAGTGGGCCGTCAGAGCACAGGACACAGAACACGCAGGACACTCCGGTCAGCAACTCCGAAGCTCTCTGCGGGACCCGTCACTTACAATCTTCGGCTGAGTGTCAACAAATAATTGACTGCAGGCGCAGAAAGGGCAAAGGCAAAAGGGCGAACAGTGGGGGCGTCGATGTGGCCGGCAATCAATTGTGCAAACAAAGAGCAGGCACACAGCCGTTGGCGCAATTCACACATATTTGCGAGCTATAAAAGTGTAAATAAGCGGGGCGCGATGGCGACAGAAGTGACAATAATCTGGGGCAATTATACGACAAGTAAACTTCTTGATTCGGCTTGATTCAACTTGGAGAAGCAGGGTCATAGAAATCGATCGGATTGCAGCTGGCGGGTGTACAACATTGCAATCCGTTTCATTTTTGTGAGTGCAGCCATATCCGCCCTCCTATGCGGCAAGAGGAAGCGCCAAATAATAATGGAAAAAGCGTTGGAAAAATCCACGGACATTGCAACCAATCGAGTTGCAGCAAATCCATTTGCTTTCTGTTTGTACAGCAAATGGTACATAGTGGGAAACGGAAATGTTTACACAGTCAAGGAATTGAAAGGTTGCTTAAGGATTTACGTGACTCTAAACGATTTTTGAGGAATAAAGCCATAACGAGTAGGGGAACCTGCTTTAAAGTAGCCGTTGACCTCCCAAGGGAGATGAAAAATTGAATTAAATTGATAATGTGAGGCGCACAAGCCAAACCTAACTGTGACTAAAAATCAAAGTAAGGGCTATCATGCCAAGATAAATCATCGTCAATCAATCATGTGGCACGGCCATGAGGCCAATCGCTGACACATCAAGTATACGCCAAAGTGGCCAAGGATAAAGCCCGCAAAGCCAGAGTCCATCAGCCAGTCGACAACAGACAGCGCGACGGTGATAAGCAAGTTTGAAATTTTCGTTAGCCGGGTATTGATTTTGATTTAACGCCACCTGCCCCAAGCTTCTCCCTTCTCGTGCCCACTTTCGCTGATGTAAAAAGATACAAGATAAATAAAAAGACCGGTCCGTAGATATGAATATGACTTGCTGTTGCTGCTCACTCGGCCGGGAAATGTAAACATAACGTAAGGTTTCCCAGTCATGACTTTACCTTCATTTCTGTGCCTTCATTCTATCACTCGGCGAATACGCTACGTATAGGTATTAGGCAATCCGTTCCTTCCGATTTCGCACAGACTTTAAGCTTTTCAATTCAAGCAATCAGCTTTAAATTAAGGAAATTAGATTCAGAGCTTCGAGTTCCTTTGATGCCTCACGTAAGGCGTCAAACTGTTGGCCAATTGTCTGAGTAAATAGTCGTAAATAATTCAGACTTTTTTCAACAAGCACCTGGCGAGAAAAGAAGTCAGACTCAAGGATATTGCGGCAACAGCCTACTCAAAAAGATCCACAGAATGGGGCAGAGGTAAAGAGTTGGCAAGACTTCTGTCTTTGTTTGTACAGGAGACTTACTTAATGCTGGATTTAAATGGTTGAAGAGGACTACAATCGCTGGCAAAAATATGGAGAGCGGGCTAAAAAGGTTTCCTTTTTTTTAAAGTTATTTTTTTTCAAACTTTGCAAAGCGTGTTAACGGTGTGGCAACTTAGTTAAAAGTATTCGCAGTTCAAGAACGTTGCTTTCACCTGTAGATAAAACTATTGTACTGTCCCATCTGGAATTATATATACATATGTATATCTATCCACATACCAAAATACCTATAATTCAAATTCTAAATTCATATAAAAAACATAATTTCGGAACTTAATATTACAATTACAAATTTTTCTGAATTAATAAACTGTACTTCTAAAATCAAATAATCTCCTGCTTACATTTGACAATTTTTTAAAATCAAATATATCTAAAAAGTAAACAGATATTATTTTATCTATCAAAGCATGACAAACTACCAATTCAAACGAGTCTTCTGTTCTTAAAACCCATTCGAGTCTAGTGAGTGCTGCCAGTTTTCGATACCCCTGTTCCTAGTCGTTTGTCCCGCACTGTGCCCCAGACTGAGCCTGTTGAGGCTCGTTCTATTGTCTTATTGTCACCACCTTCAGGGCTAACAGCACGCTAACCAAAACGCTGATATCAAGCCCTGCACTAAGCCGCTTTGTTTAGCGTTCGCTTATTGTTTTGCGGTTTGACATGTGTACACCCCACACCAGGCAACTCAACAGGCTACATGTGAGTTCATGGGGCCACGCCCCTCTCCAACCGGGAGCACTTGAATTTTGCTCGTCTGTCACAATCAGGCAAATGTGTTTTGCTCAGCGCCCAATTGCTATAAATCACAAAAAAGAAATGCCTTCGCTTAAAGCATAAATGGCAGTTTGACAAACGAATTGGCGAAACAGTGGCCGAAATTCGAGCGGCTGGGTCATCGGGAGTTAGATAAAAATAAATGGGCTTGCGAAGGCCAAAGTTGGGCGGAAGGGTCAGCGCAGCGATGCGTATAATTAACATCAAATGGCCAGCAGCCCGGTAACATTGTGCATACGACGCGGTGTACTGGAGGGCAGAGGCGAGTACAAAGTGTCAACAAACCATAAAGAACTTAATTGAAGCTTTTCTCGGGCTTCGCGGAGTTTTGTGGCTTGCCTTTCTTTTGCTTTTCCATCATTTTGATTCTTTTATTCGCGAAACCTGGCCGCCGGGCAACTATGGCAACGTTTAATTAAAACACGCCGACGGTCCGCTCGACTCTGCTCTTTTTGTGCCACCGCGAGTCGCAAGTTGATACAATTCTATTTCATTTCGGGCGACATGGACAGCGTCGGATTACATTTTAATAATGCACCTAAATGGTGATTGAAATGGGCGTCCGCTAAGCCGGCGAAGCAATCTGCAAATGGGGGCCTCCCTGACCCCTGACCTATGCGACAGCGAAGCTAAAATACTTTACCGACTTCTTGAACTGCGCCTCTGACCTTTGGCAGTGGTGTAGCTCACCAAGGCACTTGAAACATAAACTCTCGACACACGCAACTGGCATATAAAGCTGGCTTGCCCCTGCCCCTTTGCATGCAACTTCCGCTCCAGAAACTTTGGCGAGGACGCTCCGCTGCACCTCGATGGTTGGTCCCGTGACAAAGCCGCAGGACTCCGGACACATGCAGAAAAAATGCCGTCGTTTCTGCTATAAAATCATGTTTGATACAAAATAAAGTCGTAGATCTAGTTGAAAACTGGCGAATTTGTAAATTATTTATTTCTTATATTCTAAATAATCAGTTATGAGTACTATGAAGAGCTCAGATGCAAATGCAGTTTTGGTCATGCAACACTTGTATTGCAGAATGTCCTTTTAAGCCTAATAGAAATCTCTTGTATCTCGAAAACTATTCATAATTTACCAATTATATCAGTGTACAGTACGACCAGATCCTTAAACTTACCAGGTTACTAGTGCACTTTGTGGACATGCGGCGCTGGAAGAGGCGCGCCGGCTCAGTTTCGATTTCCGACTCCGACTCAGACTCGTCGCCATCGTGGCTGATGGAGATGATCGGGATGATGGGGACCGGGGAGAGGCTACCGGAACTACAGGCACTGCTTCTTCCGCTGCTCGGACTGCTCCTGCGGGAGCCGCGAGGGCTTCGCTGCACGTGAAGGGTGTCCAGTTTTAAGTGGGCCATTGTCGGGATGTGGGACTTCTTTGCATATCCGGGACACAATCGGGCTGTCACGTTGCAAGGACACGCAGCACTCAGGGGCGAACAAAGCGAGGGATTCCAGCGTTGAGTAGGGGACGTGTAGCCGCAGGTGGCTGTCCCATTTGTAGCTCACCCTGCTTATGTAAACGGACTTTCGGCTTTGGACACACCCCCCGACAAAGGCAAATGGCCTTACACACTTATGATTTTTGGGGAAATGAACTCCGATTTCTAGTCCTTTGCCATTTGAATGCGTTCAGATTTCTTTTATTCAGATTACAATAATTGCACGAACGTTCGACAAGCATATAAAGCAATACAAATTTAATAAATATAGCAAAAATACTTGCACTTTAACATACATGTAGTGTATATTCAAATTTCAATTTAAATATATGGGTATATATGTATGTATATATTTGATTAGACCACACTAACTAATTTGCAATGGGAAAAAGTACGCCACATCCAGAGTATCTAGGTGTCTACCATAAATTGCGGAACACCATGCACTCACAGTTCACATTTAAATTCACATTCAAGATTACACTAACGATAATTGAATTTGCGTTTTTGTCCTTAATTATCCGCCACTTCCTGCTTCCTTCCCTCGCAATTCAATATGTATAAAATTCTACTCTAGCTCGCCGCCTCGAGTTATTGTTTCAGTACTTCGTGTCTATTTTTATGTCCTGCTCGGGCACACAGCTCCACAGCTCCTTCTGCTCCCCGCCGAAGTTTGCTCGGAACTGAGACTGGAACCGAACCTGAATCTAAGTCTCAATCAGAAAGCGAAACTGCCGGAGCCGCGCGGCGAACTGAACGAGACCGCAACCCTCACTGTTCGCTGCCAGTTGCCGTAGCCCAAAGCGGAGTGGGCCTGGTCCAAAGCCAAAGGAAAGGCGGCAGGATGACGGCTAGGATTGCCAGGTGGCGGATGAAAATGCTGGTATTTCCTTAAGGGAACAGTAAACAAAGTAATCAAGTGACTAAACTGTAAATTTGTTGTTAAATCTTTTTTAAGTCACGGAAAGGGAACGGTGAAAGAAGTAATGAAGTGACTAAAGGAAATGTATTAATAAAAACCCTCGAAGGGCTAATCCAATATAACGTATATTTTTACTATTAAATTCTATGTTGAGAATTCCAATTTAAATGTTTTCTGGCATATCGAAATATCAAGCCAGATCGACTCGGCTATTGATAAATATACTTTAAAGGGTCGGGAAAGGTTATATACTTACTTTTCTACAAATCTAGTATACCCCTATACTCTGCGAGTATTTGGCATAATTAGGAAATATTTTCTTATATATTATATTTGCCTTATTCTTATATTGTGTGGAATTTTGACAACGCTGGCAACCCTATCCAGCTGAGCTGGCACGCAACGAAAATAAGAAATATTCATTATCCTTGCCAACAAGTTCTCGCGCTCTCTGCATTTTCCGTGAGAGCCGCAGAGAGAGATTCACAGAGACAGAGAAGAGAAAGAGCTAAACATTTGAAATGCTCTGTGCGGGCGGGAAAAGCCGAAAAGGAACGAAACAGGACGAGCAAAACAAAACGCCGAGAAGAAGGATAAGACAAAGCGCAGGCCAGGACAAAGTAAACAGGAAAGCCCAAAACGAACCGAGGAAGGAAGCGAACGCCTGACAGAGCGATGGCTACAATTACAAAGGAGTGCAAAGGCAAATTTGTAGAGCGGGCGGAAAATGTGGGTGTGCATAGTGGCATGGCTTGGTGGCGTGTGCTTTTCCGGCCTTGCGCTTTGGCTTTCACTATTTGTTGTCTGCTGTCACTGCCGCTTGGCCGTCGTTCCCTGCACATCCCTGTACGCCACACCCTCCGACCAGCTATCCCACATTTTTATCATTTATTTTCCACATTTCCCGGCGGGCATTACTCTTTGCGCTCGACTGCACTCGCCTATTTATTTTATTAAGTTTTCACGTGCCCACACCCATACAGCCATACACTTGTACACTCTCACCTGCAGTTGGCATTTTGAGGACCCAAGGACAGCCAATTAGGCGGCTGCGGTCCGTGCTTTTAATGCATTTTATATGCGATTGGGGCCAAGCTGAATGAACTAACGCTTTCACATAAATCCAATTTGGCAGCGATGTGTTAACTACATAAGCTCGCCTGACGGCCAATTAATTTACTTTTTTACCTCCTTGAAAATGGAGGAAACAGACTGCACGCGATTAATAATGATTCATCGGAAATCGCCGGATCACAATGGCTTTTGGTTTTTGGCTTTTATGGTTTTATACATATACTCGTGTTTGTGTTACAGACATCAATAGTTTTCCTCCACTTGTTTGCAAGCTTATAAGAAAATAAATGAAAAGAAAGGTAATAAAGAGAGAATGATATAGTCGAGTTTCCCGACTATCAGATACCCGTTACTGAGCTAGAGGAACTGCGAACGTGCGGGGTGCGGGGTGTCGGGTTTGCTAAAAATATTAAAAAACTAGAGAGAACGCTATAGTCGAGTTCCCCGACTATTTGATACCCGTTACTCAGCTAGTAGAAGTGGGAAGGAGTGTCTTGAACACTGACAGTTTTTGGCGGTTTTTGGGCATTAGAGTGGGCGTGGCAAAAAGTTTTTTGGCAAATCGATAGAAATTTACAAGACTAATACAAACATGAAAAAATACCTAAACATTTTTCAAAAGTGTGGGCGTGGCAGCTTTGGACGGCGTGGCAGCTTGGACGTTAGAGTGGGCGTGGCAAAACGTTTTTTTGCAAATCGATAGAAATTTACAAGACCAATACAAAAATGAAAAAATATCAAAACATTTTTAAAAAGTGTGGGCGTGGCAGTTTTTGGCATGAATCGACAAACTTGCGCTGCGGGTATTACTCTGGAGTCTGTATGCTTAATCTCAACTTTCTAGCTTTTGTAGTTCCTGAGATCTCAGCGTTCATACGGACGGACAGACGGACAGACAGACGGACGGACAGACGGACATGGCCAGATCGACTCGACTATTGATCCTGATCAAGAATATATATACTTTATATGGTCGGAAACGCTTACTTCTGCCTGTTACATACTTTTCAACGAATCTAGTATACCCTTTTACTCTACGAGTAACGGGTATAAATATCAAAACCTTTTTCAAAAGTGTGGGCTTTCGAGTGGGCGTGGCAAAATGAAACGACAAACTTGCCCTGCATATATATCTCTG
The DNA here is from genome assembly GCF_016746365.2 of Drosophila yakuba. Lineage (NCBI taxonomy): Eukaryota > Metazoa > Arthropoda > Insecta > Diptera > Drosophilidae > Drosophila > Drosophila yakuba. The sequence goes on from NC_052530.2 coordinate 8,490,762, forward strand.
GAAGGAAACGCTTCCCTCTGATTGTACTTGTTCTACTCTACGAGTAACGGGTAGAATTATACAAATGCTAAGCAGAAATTAAAAACTCATCTTTTAAGCTTCTTAAGGTTTCTTTTTGTTGTAAATGAAACTAGACGCAGATTATTAAATAATGCTTGTTCAAACTAATTAATTTATTTGACTTAAGATTTAGCACTAAGGAAATAACGTACGCTACACGCGGTGTTCATATAGATGATCACCGTATCATGAGGTTCTACCAGGCTTTATACACAGAAAGACTTAAAGCCAAATTGGATGCTTTAGTTTTTCCATATCAATTTTCCTCACAGGAATCATAGACCCAGTCCTGCCTTTCAGCTTGAACGGTACCAACTCTTGTGCCCTGAAAGAAATATATTTATGAAATTAAATATATAAATTATCTTTGTGTAATTAAAATAAAACAAGAGAGAACGCTATAGTCGAGTTCCCCGACTATCTGATACCCGTTACTCAGCTAGTAGAAGTGCGAAGGAGAGTCTTCAACACTGACAGTTTTTGGCGGTTTGTGGGCGTTAAAGTAGGCGTAGCAAACAGTTTGTTGGCAAATCGATAGAAATTTACAAGACCAATACATAAATGAAAAAATATCAAAACATTTTTCAAACTTGCGCTGCGTCTATGTCTCTGGAGTCTGTATGCCTTATTTCAACTTTCTAGCTTTTGTAGTTCCTGAGATCTCAGCGTTCATACGGATGGACAGACGGACAGACAGACGGCCGGACAGACGGCCGGACAGACGGACATGGCTAGATCGACTCGACTATTGATCCTGATCAAGAATATATATACTTTATATGGTCGGAAACGCTTCCTTCTGCCTGTTACATACTTTTCAACGAATCTAGTATACCCTTTTACTCTACGAGTAACGGGTATAACAAGAGGTACCAAAATTAGGTGCAACAGCTATGATTTGGACCTACATACCCTGGGCATTTCAAGACAACGACGGAATCGCACCCGAGTCCTGCCGGCCTTCTCTCCGCTGAGCATTCCGAATTCAAAAAGGCTGGGAGTAAGAATAAAGCCTCCCCAATTGTGCGGCATGTGGATCTGCTCGGGTTCCTTGCCAAGCCAGGTGTTCAGGCGCTCTCCGATCCGCGCAAAGAACCCAGATCGGGATTGCCAGTCGGCCGCAGCGTATCGTGGTCCATGGGTGATGCTCATCTGGATGTGGCGCGGGAATCGTCGGAACTGGTCCCGAGCCTGCTCATCCGTTAGCTGGTGAGCAGATCCTGCTATGCGGACACTGCGCATGAGCGGCGCCCAGTTGAAATGTAGAGATACGTGCGGATTGGCGCTAATCTCACCCGCCTGCCGACTGCCCAGGGTCGTGAAGAAGGTGATTCCATTGGCATTGACCTCCTCTATGTTGGTCAGGCGGGTCACGGGCTCACCAGACTTGTCCACCGTGGCCATGCAGGCTAGTCTAGGCCGCACCTGAGGCGCCTCCTTCTGGGCGGTCATGAGCCAGTTCTGGAAGATCACGTGCGGCTCCTCGTATACCCGCTGCTCCTCGCTGGCTATATAGCTCACCTGGTGGGAAACATGGCTCATGTGCTGCGCAAAGCGGCTTAGTGATCCTGGTGACCAAAGCGTACAACACACCTTTTGTATCAAAACAGTCGACATAGTAATTTTTGATGTAGCTTACAATTTATAACAGACTTGAAGGGAACGGAATAAAAATGCTTATGTTGCTTGTTAACAAGTCCTTTAAGACGTAAGTGTTATGGTACTAAAACGCTGCCATATTGTAAGCTGTAAACTAAACCTAGTATATGTACTTTCAAATCGAAAATTAATATTTAACGTGCAATTTTTATTTGGTAGTTGTGAATGCAAGTACATTTACAGTTGTTGCTTTATAACTACGCTTATATTTTGAAGCAGCTTTGAACATTTCTTTATCCTGCGCACAACAACTAAATTTGGAAGACATTTTCAATGCATCTGTAGCTGAACTCCAGTTCTCAGTGCCTAAGGAGCCAGCCGTTCGTACACCCAGCCATCCTCTCCCTTGTGGACCAGCTTGCTGTCGACTTCGGATTCCACTCCTGCACCTCGCCTAAAGCGGATGCGATCGTGGAGCCGATCGGTCTGACCCTGCCAGAACTCAATAAGGTCGGGACGGACCAAGTACCCACCCCAGTTGGGCAGCGGTACCTCGCCATCGGCACCCAGTTTCGCTTTGATAGTTGCCTCCACTTCGTCCAAGTAGCTGCGCGACGGAATCCGCTGGCTTTGCGGACTGGCAGCTGCTCCTATTTGGCTGGCCCTAGGTCGCTGGTGGAAGTACTTGAGAGAGTCCTCCGCCGTGATCTTCTCAGCCACGCCCTCGATGCGGACACTTCGCCGCAAAGGGAGCCAGTAGAAGGAAATGGCTACATTGGGATTGGACTTGATGTCCTCCGCCTTGCGGCTTCCGTAGTTTGTGAAGAAAGTGAAGCCCTCGGCGGTGGCCTCTTTGACCAGTACATAGCGGTTGGAGGGCCTTCCCTCCGGATTCACGGTGGCCAGAGCGGCGGCATTGGGCTCCAAGATCTCCGGGGTTTTCAGGGCCAACTCCAGCCAGTCTCGGAATACGCAAAAGGGGTTCTTCACCTTGATGTTATCCTCCAGGAAGGCGTCCTTGCGCTCGCAGTACTTTAGGCGAAGTGCTAGATACACAGTGTTAAACGCTTCACATTTATAGGATAATATTAAGTTAATGGAGTTTCTTACCCGAAAGTGGCACCTCCGAAGCTCCTTGGCTCATCCTGCGAAGCGCCTGCAGTAACTTCACTGTGTTTGTGGGGTTACCTACTGATTATTGCCGATTTCACAGATAAGACTTACACGTACTTATTCAAGGTCAGATATGGTCAAGATAAAGCAAACAAACAAAACAATAGCAAAACCGGGGAACGAATTGATGGCAAAACTTTAGGAAATCTGTCTGCGCTTAGTGTAGCCGGTCACACTTTGTCACGCTTTTTCGCCGTATTTCTTGCGCATGTAAATACGGTCCTTCCATCGTTGGCAGCAATGTTAATCGACTGTTATAATGGTTAGCTGAGCTAGATGGCGCTAAAGTGAAATACTTCTGGATTTGGCGTAAGGTATCGCCACTCGGCATTTTTTTATAGCGATGTGTGTTTCGCCATTAACTTACATTGCGTATATATTTAATTATAATGCTTTATTATAATAAGGGCACACACAATGCGCACACAATTCTTAAGAGTTGCCGTATCTCTTAAATCTAGTATTATTGTAGGTGACGCTACCAATATATCGGTGCTGCCACAAAGGTGTTATAGGTAATGGGTGCGACACCTGTGGACAAAATAAAATGTCTGCGGGGCGTCACCTGTCGATAAAATAATGGGTTCTCGCTCCATCTATTGGCAAAATACTGCTTCCTCAGTAGTGCCATCTATCAGAAAACTAGTTCTTCGCCACCTATTGAGGATTTAAAAAATGCCGAGTGGAGACACCTGGCGCCAAAACCAGAGGAATATAACGATGAGAGTTGCCGTATCGCCTAAATTTTGTATTGTAGATGACGCTACCAACAAACTTTCATTTTGTCCGTAGGTGTCGCGCTATTTAAACAAAAACCAGAAGGATATAGCGATTAGAGTTGCCGTATCGGTTAAATTTAGTATTATTGTAGGTGACAATACCAACAACATTTTATTTGGTCCGTAGGTGTCGCGCTATTTAAACATTTTGAGTCTAAGAGCGATTTTAAACCAAACTGCAAATATGCTGGAATTCAATTTTGTGCACACGAATATATGAAATACAATTTGAAAACACTAATTTTCGAACGATAAGAGAAAATAATATTATTCGCATCAAGGCTTTGACAACTCTGCCATTGCGAAAAATGTGTACAAAAACAAACAGCGGCAGCACGTGTGCGTGACTCTCAGCGCGGCGGCTTTCTCAGGGGGTTGTTGTTCTTGCGAGCCGCAGGTCCTGTCGGATTTCCCGAGCGACCCGAGTACGTATATCCTACGCTCGGCTCTCAGCTTGGACCCTTGCGACATGATGACATGCGGGTAGAGCAAATCCAACACGAACGGCTGCTGGACGTGTTTGCTGTGAGCGGCGAGCGAGAGTTGAATCGAATTGAAACAAACCGAAACGCCAAAAAGGAGCTCAAGCCCGGAATCGTTGCGATAGGCGGACGAGCGGACAGACAGACTGACAATTGGGGGCCACAGGAAAGCACCAAGTATAATTAATATGCCACGGCCGTGTTAATGCTGCGAATAGTTCCAAATATCCATAAGTGATTGCCCCGTCGGTTGAGTGCGTGCAGGGAAAAGTAGGTTACGGCGGAAGGAATTTTGAGGTTGGACGGTCGGTGGCTCGTGGAAAGCGTTAACGAATTTCTCGTGTGCATGTGTGTAGGGCGCTGGGTGCCGATAAAATGCACTGCGAGTGCCACAAAGGCGACAAAGGCAAAGTGCAAATGGCTTGATGACATATAGCAAATGAACGAGACAGCCCATTTCCAAAATTCTTCAATTCATACTCTCCAGCCAGCGAGGGAAAAGTGATATTTTTACATCTGTGGTCTGATTTTTGCACAGGTCACAGTAACAAACCCACACATACAAGCACACAAACACACCACTAACACAGACGGATCGACGGGGGGAACAAGCGGACTCACAAACACAAACACAAACACAAACGACAGCTATATAGCAATATATGCCCATTGAGTGCCTTATATCATTTGATAATAATCCACAAGGTGTCTACTATGCCGGACAGGAGCTATCCGGCGTTGTTGATCTCAGCGTCGACGCCACGAAGCGCATTAAAGGTGAGCCCCCTAACGTATACTACGCTATAAGCGCTGTCCATGACTCACGGGGCGTATGAGTGATGCGGTCACTTGGCATTTCGGTGTGCATTTAAATGCACGAAGGCCACCAGCTAATGGCAATATTAAAATGTATCTCCCACCGGGCGCCGATTTCAACGTGCTCTACTATTAATCGTTGTTCCCTGCGCCCTGCCCCCAAAAATACGTGGCTGTTGTGACTGCCACTGTGGAATATCCTGCAGTTGTTGTGCTGCTCTTGGCATGCCGCCATTTTCAGATATCCATGAACTCGTTAAAGGCGTGGTTATTTGTTAGTTTTCGTTTTTTTGCAAAAGCCATTTACACGCGCAAAATAGTGGCTCAGTCATCTGACTTGGGTCAAATTTGGAATAGTTTGTACGTTTTTGAAATATCATTTAAATGTTTAGGCTTTTCTATACAATCTAAAGGCTTTCACATTTTTTGACGCAATAAATCTAATTTATAGTTTTAGATAATAGTTTAGGCGTCTGACGGCAGCGATGAGTCGCTGTTTCGGCTGTCGCGCCTTGCAATTACTTTCCGCAATCCCTAATCACAGCGGGGTGGGGAATACTTTCAGGCATCCACGTTACCGTCAGCGGCTATGCCAAGATACGCTGGATAAAAAAGGGATATCCGCGCGACAGCGAGCGCGCCATGTGCCGTGCCTACCGATCGTATCTGTCCTCGCGGTCCTACGTCCTCGGATCCTGCGCGAACAACTCGAGCTTCGACTGGCCGGCCGGCGAGTACTCGTACACCTTCCACGTGATTCTGCCCGACAATCTGCCCACGTCGTTCGACGGCAAGTATGGCCAGATCCACTACGAGATCATAACGACGATCGAAAGGGCCGCTCGCCACCCGAAGGTCTTCAAGCTGCCATTTACGGTGATACAGCCGCTGGACCTAAACGCTGATGCCATTTACAGGGTAAGTGTTTAATAGACGTAGTCAATGGGCGACCCAAAAGGTTGCATGTAGGCATAAATGGGTTTGTTTGTTGTGGTTTCATTAATAGGCTAATAGATTTTACCCTCCTATCATAAATTATTGAGACTACTGCTAATGCACCGGTTTCCCCAGGTTCCACTGGAGATCCTCGATCGAAAGCGCTTCTGGAGCTTCTGCTGCCCCACAGGACCGCTTACGGTGAAGTTCTCGACGCCGTACTGCGGATATGCGCCCGGCCAGAAGATCCACTTTGTGCTGTACATCAATAATGAGTCCTCGATCGACATCACCGAGTGCGAGGTCAAGCTGAAGCAGGAGGTGAGCTACGAGTCGCACGACCCGCAGCATGAGTACCGCTACGACAAGCACCTGATAGCGCGGAAGCAGTTCGGAAACGTGCTGAGATGGTCGAGGAAGGTGTACAGGGGGTATCTCGACCTGCCCTCGATACCGCCCACTTCGGTGAAGCCGACGTGCCCCATTAGCGTTAACTATTCGATTAAGATCATTGTGAATCCCACGGAGTTTCACTGGAAACTAAAGCTAAAGATTCCTCTGACCATCGGCAGTATTCCGATCATGGATGGTCCGGAGGCCCTTCTGCGATTTAATCGCCAGCAGCCACAGCACCAAGTAGTTAGTCAAAATTTACAAATGTCGACGCAGCAGCGCCAAAGGGTTCGAGATCGGGATCGGGATCGGGATAGGGATAATGATAGGGTTATGAATATGGATCGCGAAAGAGATAGAGATCGGGACCGGACAAGTGCCTCAGTTCAGCTTCGACGTATCAGCTCCATTAACAACAACAACAACAACAATCATGGACGCCTTGTGGGTGGACTACTGCCGACCAATAGCAATACGAATATGATAGTGAGTGCCAGTCCCACGCCCACAAGCTCCACGCCCTCATCAACGCCAACAACTGCCGCCCTCAGGCCAACGGCCATGCCAGCGATATTCGTGACCAGTGATAGCGATAATCCCCCGGACTATATACCCATGAGTAAGACACCGAATTCAGCCTGCCTTTGAAATTGAAACTTTTGTAATTAATTTTTGTAATTAACATCAATTTAGTTTTGAGCATCATATTTATGTATATTGTTGTACCGAATGGACCTATTACAACTCTTTTTCTTACAGTGCCGCCCTCGTATGAAGACGCCATGGCTCTAAGTGAGAAGTTCTGCGATGACACTGAGTTCTTGACCAACGTTAGCATGAGCAGCATTTTGTCCGCTCAGGCTGATGTCACCACAAGTGAGCCCTTTAAGCCGCGTTATCCGGTCTATTACGATTACGAGACACCGACCATACCGCCCGGTAGTGATGATTCTAATGAATCCGACACATAAAACCCCCATCAAAACAAAAAAAAACAAAAATTGTTTACTAAAGAAGCAAATGCTTAATGTGAAAAATTATCCAATCAATTGAATGGCTGAGTGGCTTTTTCTATGTTCTTTTTTATTCCTTTACTTGATAGTAGTTAGATCATTTTCATATACCATCTTTTTTATGTTCAAGTATTGAGATTGAACGCGAGATAAAACTTGTCTGTCCAAAACCAAAGGAACTTCATTTCAATATTAAAGTTTGTTCATGTCTGATAAGAAGAATTTCATAACCCGTTGAAAGGGACGTCTGAATTTTAAAGTTTAATGCTGTCCTTGAGTGTCTGTTAAGCCTATCTCATTTCAGTTGCATCTCATTACTTACTTGTCCATATCACTTTAATGAATTAAACTTTATTCCTATTCTATAAAATAGTGTATCTAAAATAATTGCACGTTTTATTGCATTATAATTACATATATAATTATAGAACTTAAATTAATAAAAATTGTTTTACTATTCTTAATATATAATTTATCCATTTCCTTCCATAAATACATATACATATGCGTTTTTTATAATATTTACTTAATATGAATTAAATTTTTAGCTAAAACGACTACAATATATATGCATCTGAACCAAAAACATTTATCAATTTTTAAATATATAGTGACGTTCGCTGATTCTATAATATGGCGTCTTTTAATGTTTAAGACAAATATATTTATCAAATACTAATTAAGAACGTTTTATAAACTTTAAAAGCATATCTTAACTTTTTCTACTTTCCTAATATGCATTTCTCTGTTAATTAGACGTAAGCCGAGCAGAATCAATTTTAAAATGTGCTTATCTTGTAAATTTATTCTCTTGTTACCGCCCCAAAACATGCTACATTTTGTACCGTCCATTCACGACCCCACCACCTTTTCCTTCGAAACCCGAAACCGTAGAGACGCTCTACGATGAGTCCAGTTCCCGGCTGCGTCTCACACTGAGCTGCCAGGACTCGGCGGCACCGGAGACGGATGAGGAGGTGACCACGAACACACGAGGAGGAGAGTCGTCCCTCACCTCTGAGAAGAAATGAGACTTCCTGGGACTACACGATACGGAAATCTAAACCAAAAAGCCGACATATTAATCGAAATCAAAATACTGAGGATTGAAAAATTTAACCCAATGTGCTAACGTATAGTAGAACTTAAAGCAGGGCGTAATTTAAAATTGCAAATGGCAAATCGAGCACATTTTTACAAAACCAAAGCGGAATGGAATATTTTGGAGAAGAACGCTATCTAAGCTAAAATGCAATTGGGTTACTTAATTATTTTATCCAACCTCTCTACAAGGCTTTCTCTTCTTATCCTTATTTCCCCTTTTTTAACTAATCTTATAAAATTATTTTTTAAGTAATGCTAATTGTAAACAGATTGAACATACAACCTGATCAGTGGTCGCTGGCTAAATATATGTGAACAACGTAGTGAGAAGTTAGATGAACTCATTTAGCCGTAATATTAAAAAAAATCTGCACAATTTTACCAAAGGGAGAGTCGAAATTAGCCGCGAAACTAACATTTTCCAATATCGAAAATTGTATTTATAAATCTATAAGAAATTTACAAGCAAGGATTAGCTAAATTGTACTTTGTTTTTTATTATTTAAAATCATCACATCACCATTTTTTTAGGTGTCTAAACAAAATATTGTCCAACTAATGGTATATAAAAGTCTCTTTTGCTCTAGTTTATATACAAGCGATTACTTTTAGAATGCGTTGTCTTACTATATACTTTGTACTTCCTCTTATTAAAGCGCCAGTCTAACCAACAATCATATAAGTCTATTCCTAAGTCTTAACTGTCTTTAAATCCATTAAATCCGATTCAATAAAGCAAAACAAGCAAAATATATTACGTACACCTAAAAGCTGTAGTAACATTTACATCCTGTACACGGTATTATCAGCAGAAAATCTCAGTCACTGAGCTGGACCATAAAGCTTAATATACATATTTTTTTTCGCTGCGGCCAAAACAGACTTCTGGCCAAATTAGCAGTAAAACAGCAACCATTTCTCATTCAGACGACTCGTGTGGAAAAACTTTTTCAGACCTCCAACGGCTCCGGCTGAAACCTCAAGTTGTCACAGTCACTTGTTTGCCGTCCGTTGGCGAGGTCGCAACTGGAGTCTCAGTCGCGTGAATGCGAAATTTAGTAAAAACCACACATATAATAGAGCTACTCCATACCACTGAAAATGCCAATAAATTGTGAATTTAACTTATCGCGTGCCGCTGCCATTTATTACACCGGCGAGCAAATTTCGGGATCACTCACTGTGACAGTCGACGGGAAAAAAAATTTCAAATTAGAGGGTAAGATGCCATTAGGCAAATGAGTTGGTTTAGTGATTAGATAGGCGAAAGTGGTGCCAGCAGTTGGACAATCTGTTATGCTGATCTTGCTGTTGTTCCCCATTCAACAGGCGCAAGTATCACTCTCCATGGAGTCTCGACTGTTCACTGGCGGGAGTCACTTCGAGGTCAGCCGGAAATCGAGCACAATGATAGTACCGGAAACCTGGACTACGCCAAAGTGGATTACAACGGCAGCATGGTGCACATAAGTCAAACGAAAAAGTTGACCGAAGCTCTTCGGCTAGAGCCTGGTACTTTTCGATTGGGTGACTTTAAGTTTCAGTTTCCTGAACATCTTCCAGCCACCTGTAGGCTTCCTTTTGGCAATGTGGAGTATACGCTAAAGGTTGTTCTCGAAAGAGGTGGGAAACATAACAAAAGCTTTCATCAGCGATTGGCGATACGAAAGAGTCTGGAATTCGATGATCTCAAACCCCAATACATGGAGACTTCGAATATGGCCCTTACACTCCCTCGAAGTGTCTTTGTTCCGGGTCAAAGTGTAAGCTATGAAATCCATTCCAAAGATGGAGTCCAGGACTTTCTAACCCGCTTGTGCAAAAAAATCAGCTACACTAGTCAGCAGCCAAAGGCCAAAACCAAGACAGTGACACAAGTTTTGGCCGAGAGTCCCAAATTAAATGGCAATCTTCGCCTACCTTTGATAGCCCCCATTATGAGTCACTCAGATCAGATGGAACCTATACAAATCAGTTATTATATTGAGACATCCAACTTCTTGAATGCCCCAATCAAACTACCCATTTTCGTGGCCACTGTTGCACCCCCCGTATATTCTTCTTTGGAATCTTCCCAACATTGCTTCGTAAATATGGGTAAGTCCACATGTTCCCCATTAATAGGGCCACAAGTAATTAATTATTGTCCCTTTTAGCCCTTAGCCATAGCGAGCTGCTTGGGCCAGTTAATCAGTTTCTGGCCCACAGCTGTTCCCGGGAAATTGACGCCTTGGCGCTGAGCAATCATTGTGAACGCATCAAGTTGCTCAAAGGCCCAAAGAGAAAACAGTCGTACGTGCAATTAGCATTGCAATACTTTTTTAAGAAAGTGCTACCCTGACACGTGCCGAGTCTGGAATTTCAGTGCCAAGCTATTGCAAATTGTAGAATTCAACATAATTGAACTTGAAATACGTAAGCCAAACAAACAAGTGGATTCGAGGTGGCTTACACACACAAAATTTTTTTCCCCAAGTATTTTTTTTACTCTTCCCAATAAATTTGAGATACGTGTAATACATAATTAAAATGTGAAAATTATTCCCCTTTTGACTGTGAACTTCGCATTTTATGCAGGCTCCTATTACCCAGCCAACTGGCACGCTCTCATTATCGGAATTATGCATGCCGGATTAATGGAGTGAGTGCCCAAATAATTTCGGGCTCCTAATTGTGCCACGTTATGCGGCAGCAAAGTGGCCAAGGGTTACAGCCAACACCCCGAAAACAAAGTGCTTGTTGTGACGCACTACTCGGTTTTGTTGACATTCTTTCGGCCGTTGTATCGACGGTTGATATATGGTAATAACTGAAATGTACCCCAGTATGTGGTGGATATGGGCTCCTGACCTCGCCAGCATCCGCCCCGTTGGCTTTCGTCCACCATTTCAGCCAGCTCATGAGCGAGGGTGTGTGTGCGTGTGTGCTGGCCAAAGCGAAACAAAGGAAACCGAAAGGACCCACGGCCAAAAGCTGCTCCATTTCCGAACGGTTCGCGCTGAAATATTAGACCAGAAGCAGACAGTAGACGGCTACACAGACGCAAGGCGCCAGCTTATTGATTCGGTCGCCCCGAGACTCCGCTCCCCGGAAAGCGAAAGCCCGATGGCGTCGGATGCTGACAAAGAACTCGCCGTTCAGAACTTAGTGCGCGTCTGGCTGTGTGGAAGTTGGGTTGCGGTTGTTTGCTGCTCCGTCTCTTCGTAAAGCCCAGAAGCACAGAAGTAGTAGTGATGAACTGGCAGTGAAGATTGAAGATTCGGTCAACTCGAGCCGGAAGCAAGTGCAGCAGCCATGCCCACCACCTGTGTCTTTCAGCTGGATCGCCTGAATCCGGTCTACAATAGTGGGGAGTACATCAGTGGTCGCATTTTGCTGCGTACGGACAAGGTGAAGCGAGTCAATGGTGAGTTCCATGTAGTCCTAACTTCTTACCCCCTGGAAAGACTACAAGTTCCGAAATCCTCAGCCGTATATGTAACTCTGGAGGGCGAGGCCAAGGTTCAGTGGTCGATGAGCGGCAAGAGCGAGACGGCCAACTACTCGGGCCATCAGCAATATTTACACTCCCGCACCAATGTGTTCGATAACACCCTCTTCCGGGCCGGGGTCCACGTATATGTCCTCACCCTCAGGATTCCTCCGGACTGCCCCAGTACCTGCAAGGGTCCCTACGGCTACATAGCCTACACCATCTCGCTGACCATCGACAAGCCCTGGGGCTTTGACGAGGTGTTCCGGAAGCCTATCAACGTGGTGCAGACCCTGGATCTCAACTACAATGCAGAGTTTTCAGTGAGTACTTCTACTTTTGTGTATATTGCAGAGATATAAAACATAGTGCATTTTGCATTAATGAAAAATGTTTTAAATTTGTAATTGATTTTAGAATAGTTAATGTTAAGATTTAAGGAACACTACCAAAATAATTCGAGTGCTGTTCAAATCACACCAAACATACCAATCACTCAATAAATACATTTCCCTACATTAGCTGCCTGTCAAGGACGAGAACCTGAAGTATCTCTGCCACTGGCCCTGCATTTCGGGTCCCATCTGCTCCACATTGACCTTGCCCGCCTCCGGATTCACGCCCCTTCAAGAGGTGCCCTTCCGGCTGGAGGTGGACAACCAATCGCCACACTACGATATCATCGGCGTGGAGGTATCCATTAAGCAGCACTTCGTCTTTCTGTCCCGAAAACCCGTGAAGCGGAACTTCTACTCCAAAACGCTGGTCAAGGAGCTGATCTCGGACCGCACTCTGCGCCTGTCCAAGCGGCAGTACGAGTCCAGCATCTGTATGCCCATGGACACGCCCCGATCCACCCTGAATCCCAACTACATCGTCTTTCTGCACTACACACTGCAGGTAAAGCTGAAGACGGGTTACTTTCACTATGACACGGACCTTTCGGTGCCCATCATCGTGGGCACCACCTCCTTGCAACACCTCAGGGACTCGGTTCACACCCAGCAGCCAGTGCGGAGGACGCCCACGCCGGAGAGACAGCGCCTCATCGAGCGGGTCACTCCCAGGCCGCAAACAGTGGAGGAGGAGTCCGCCGGAGAAACAGATCCGGCCACCGACGAGCCGCATCGGGTGATCGAAGACGACGAGCCACCATCTTACGACAGTTGCCGTAAGTTTTATTTGTTCTTATTTTCAATTGAAATGCGCATAAGTGAAATCATCATCACACAAATGAACTAATTTATTAAAGTAGTATAATTAAATTAATTATACATTATTAAAGTATAAATATATAATATTCCTTTGATCGTGCGATATATTATTTAATTAGTATTTAACAAGTTTTAAAATATAATTAGTTGGACGACAGATTTGGTTTTCTATTGATTATGAAATCCTTTTGTATAATTCGGTAACTTTTGCTTAGAATAGAAATTAAAGTTACTGTTTAAGTGAACTTGACCTTGTAAAGAGCACTGATCATAATTTCTTGTGTGTATGGATATCCATTGATTAAATTATTTATTTTTAAATGACTCTGACGCAGCTGCTAATCGATAACAAAAAAAAGATTTTCTAACTATCAGAGTTTCCGATCATATAAAGTCGATCTGGCCATGTCCGTCTCTCCGTCCGTATGAGTGTCGAGATCTTAGGAACTATAAAAGCTAGAAAGTTGAGATTCAGCATATATATACTATATATAATATGGTCGGAAACGCTTCCTTCTCCCTGTTATATACTTTTCAACGAATTAGTATACGCTCTTACTCCACGAGGAACGTGTATTATAAAGATTATAGGGCTATTCTCCACCTATTTATTCCGCGAGTTTATAATACGAAATAATCCCGATTTACAATATTGGCAATTCATTTAAACCAACATTTGAAAGGGAAATCCATCAAGTCCTTAACATTAATGTTAACAAAAATTTCAATTGATAGCTGAATAAAGTCTAGGGACCACATCCAAGTCAATAAAATTATATCAAAAGGTGCTTTTCCTGAGATCGTCATACAACTTGATTAGCTTTTCAATACTTCCATTTGCAGTGCCGCCCTCTTTCAGTTTTGCTACCTTGGCAGGCAGTCAGCAAACATTAGGGAGTAACCCCGCAGCTGTCCAGCAGCGTATTCACTTGCCCAAGTTTCCTGGATTTTCCACTCTCATTGGGACCGCTCCGGCCCACGGATTGGAGGACTCTGGCTTGGATATGCACATCTACAGGTCGTACGGATCGCTTAACACGGATCACACAGGCCGGAGTCTGGACACTTTCGGATCCCTCTGTGGTCCACTGTCCGAACACGTCGAGGAGCAGGAGCAGGAGCAGGAGCAGGAGCAAGAGGCACAAGATGTGGATGTGACTGCCCAGGTGCATCGGCCAACTCAGCGGGCACAAGTTTCAGTGGTCGAGGAGGATCTACAGGACGAGCACCTGTTCTAAAGCAAAAGTGTCTTACGTATTGCCATCCCCAGTAATAAGTAACTTAAGTGTTCAAGACTAAGGCTTATACAGGATTTTTAGGCCGGATCCTAGTCCGTCGTTTAGTTTTAGTGAGCTTTCATTGCGCAAATTTGTACACTCGCGTACCATCCAAAATTGATCAAATCGAACTTATTGAGTGCCAAAATCTCCTTTTTCTAGCATACTTATTACCGCTCTTATACATACGTCTAAATTAACGGTTAAAATATATGTAATCGACTTCATACATTTACTAACTATTGTAAGTACCAATTAATGCGTTCTTAAGTGGACAATAAATAATTGCAGTATACAAACAATCAGCTTGTGAATTATATTTTGTGTGGCGTGCTGATGTAAAACTATTTTAATAACTTATTGAAAGATAAACGAAATATTCGCTCATGGGCTTTGACTTAGCCGTGCTAAATTAATTGTGTGTCTTGAAATGTCGATTATTTTGTCTGGCTATTTACAGAAAATTACTACTCATCACTGGCCTTGCGAGTCCTTGAGTTCGTGATATACCCGAACCTTTCTCACATATGTAGGCTACACCTGCCATCCAATGTAACGCGTTTTAATTAAATTACAAATTGTTTGGCACTTAGCTGGCAGCGTCCTAGGCCAGATAAGATATAGCTCTAGAGATAATAGCCATGGTTGTGGTAGCATTCACACCTAGTATAAACGATAAGGCCGCGTTCAGTCCCGTTCTTAATGGGCGGGCATGTTGTCAACAACTGCCAGACATTGGTTAGCAGTCGAGCTGTCAACAAAGAGCAGAACGCTGAGCAGAATGAGCCACCGCTGTGAGATCCAGTTGGACAACCCACGGGGGGCCTATCGGGCCGGAGATACGGTCAATGGTCACGTCTATTTGACCCTTTCGGAGCGTGCCCTAATCAAAGGTAAGTTGGAGCGTGACTCATGGGCTACCCCATTTAAAATAGCCATCGGTGCCGCTGAATCACCGATCAAGATCTGGTTTCTTTTAAGGACTGCCAAATTGCTGATAGTGCTTGTCGGTGGAACACAAATTGCTAATACCTTTTAGTGAGCTTATCGATGGCAAAATTGATTAGTAACTTTTCATAATTGTAACTTGAACAATATTTGTAAATATATACATATTAATTACAGTAATCCCTTTTTTATTTCATTAATATTTTTGCTATTTATTTCAGCAATATGCTTGGAGGCCAATGTATATGCGAGCACCGCATGGCAGCAGCCCCAAAAGCAGAAGAATAAAAAGAAAAACGACCCGCAAGTGGTGCTTCAGAGCTTGGACTTTGATTATCGCGTGGATTTTTTTGCCAAAATCGATTATTTTGTGGGCTCGGAGGTCGCACAGCCACAGATCATGGAGGCGGGCACCTACAATTACGGTTTCCATGTGAAGCTGCCCAAGAACTGTGCAGGAAACTTCGAGGGGGCCCACGGACACATACGGTACACACTCCAAGTGCTCATCCACAGCAGTGCAGATCGTCCGCAGGAGGTGCTCCATGTACGCCAATTGCAGATTTTCCCACAGAACTCTTTAAGCCAGGAGACTCGGAGCTGTGAGTTCCAGATTTACGAGCAGACTCCTCGGCTTAAGTTCTGGATGAAGCCACTGCATCTGCAGATCCAGATTCCCAGGCAGGGTTATTCGCCAGGAGCCGGTATTTCTGTTCATGTAAAGCTGCACAACCCGGAGAAATTGCTACTTCGCGAAGTGGTTTATTCTCTTGTTCAGATCAGCACTTACGTTGCCCACTTAAGGAATAAGCCCAAGCGCATGGAGAGCAAGGTTGAGCGGCAAACTGTTGTAAGCAGCCGCCACGAGCTACACAACCTGCCCCGTGGAGAACTTCAAAATTTTCAGCATTTGCACATGCTGCAAGTACCCCAAACTGCGGCCACCTTGAGTGCGGCAGGATGTGCCTGCCTGCAGCTTAACTACGAGGTGGAGGTGCTGCTCACGACCCAGCAGGAAAAACGCTTCATTGCGGCCCGGATGCCGGTCATCATTGGCAATGTGACGCCGCCGTGTCCTGGCAAACTGCTAATGCAAGAACCAATGGAGGGCACTGCTCCGCAACCAACTCCCCCAGTCGAAACAGCATCAAAGTTGGTTCCGAATTTCAGCGTTTCCACTACATCTTTGGGTACGTCTCTCCTCGTGTTAAAGAATCTCAATTTATATTATTTTTGTCGTACTATTTAGCTTCGGATTTCCGCGAAGCAGAGTTTATGGTGGCCACCAATCTTAATAAGACCAACAAGCACTACTTGTCCGGTGAACAGTTGGATTTTAGACCCCGATATGTCTACTACGAAATGGACCAGACTCAATCGGAGGATGTAAAGTCCCAATGAATGGAAACCACAGCTTTATTTTTTTTACATCGCCTAATTTATTTCATTTAGTAGCAAAAATACACAAATATAATATATGTTATTCCATTATCACAATAGCGTCATTGTTGCTTCATTGTTTCGGAGTAGATTTAGGGTTTTCATGTTATTTAAATAACATTTTCCGGATTTTCAGGTGAAAGTATCTGGAAATTTCCAATTGAGGGAAATATTTCTTTTAAGAATCAATATCTATGTTGGTTTTTGTTTTTATACTGATTAAATTTATTTCACTTATTTAGCGGCAATAATAGGGAATCGTGAATTTTGGTGATTTGAATAGGTATATTGGACAATGCGTCATATTTCTGAATTCGCTTAGAATTGGAAATTAAAAATATATTTTCTGTGGAATTTTGTTCCAAGAAGGATTGTAGCATTACCAAATTAGAAATATCATAGTTCTTTACTTAGCTGTGGTTTTTGTTATTAAAAGGTATATAAAAGTAAATATTTGATATTATTTATCAAAAGTTTAAATAAAAATGTTTTCCAAATGCTTATATGTATATACTCTGTCTGCATGTTAGAGAGCTTATATATGTATATTCCTGAGATTTGGTTTCATATCAAGCATGATAATCAACTGACATATGTTTATTACTAATATCCAAAGGTAAAGCAAATTAAAATCATTTGATCAGATTTTATCTCGGTTCTATCTAAGAGTTGGAGTTCCAACCGTATGATGGTGTTGGGCGGTCCGAATAGTTTTGACCGCTCATTGGGGCAGTGGGATCATGAGGTAGTGATAGAACGGGAACGGGTTGAATGGATCCCGATTCTTCAGCGGGTGGAGGTGGAGCCGATGGCATGGCAAAGTTGGTGTACATGGGGTAACGGGGAATAAAGTCATCCGTGCGATTGTGCTCATCCTGATCGATGTCGATGAACCTTTCTCCAAAGTTTGTAGCCTCCTCGAAGGTTGGTGGTTCTAAAAACATAAATCATTTTAGAATTGGACAAAACACCATAAGCGATCAGAACTTTAATTTGGAGATTCAAATGAAGATTATCTGATGTTTTCCCTGTATACTTACTGCACTTGTCATAACTGGGAGGCAGATCTGCGGCAGCTCCGGCCGGAGTGTCCGGTGTTTCCGGTATCCACTGTGCTGCACTGGCTGGATTCTCGGCACTTTGGATCAATGGTATAGTGCCAATTACAATCGGCACCTCGAAGTCCGAGTCCACGTGGCAGTCGCCCGTGCTGATTGTCAGAATCACTTTGTAACTAACCGAAATAATGCCATCGGAGCGAGAAGAGGGTGGTACTGCTGGAATAGCCAAAGTTCCTTCGATTACTTTCTTTGAGAGACGCAACACACGCTCCTGCTGAGAACTTTTGTTCAGGCTGAGCTCCTTTTCGCGGGTTTTGTGGTGGGGCGTTTGAGCCTGGAATCTGTATATTTGCTTTAGCTTCAGTTCGATGCCCTCCAGATCATAGCCGCTCGACTGGTTATCGATCTCCAGAGTAAAGCGTATCTTCTGTCCAGGTGCGTAACCACCGAACGGTATTGTTAGCGTCGAGAGAACCGGTCCTGACCTACAGGGCCAACAGCAGAAGTGCTTGATGTCCTCGCGAACTAGAGGCATCTGTACAAAAGAATTGTACATTGATTATTGCATACAACTAATTATAACATACAATAATGAGTATGGTTAAAGAAGAAACAATAAAAAGAAACGGGACAAGATCGTTAAAAATATCGTTACTCGTAGAGTAAAAGCGTATACAGAACGAAGCGTTTCTGACCACATACGGTATATACATATATTCTTTATCAGGATCAATAGGATGTCCGTTCATTTGTTCGTCCGTCTGTCCGTATGAACGCCTAGATCTTAGGAACTTAAAGCTAGAATGTTGAGATTAAGCATGCAGCTTCCAGTCTCAACGCCCACAAGCCGCCACAAACTGTCAGTGTTGAGATTTCTCTCTCGCACTTCCTGAGTAATGGGTATCAGATAGTCGGGGAACTCGATTATAGCGTTCTCTCTTGTTTTGGTTTGCACATTTTACTATAACTTTGAATTGTACTTTGATGAACACTCCCCATTTTGGTCTTATCATTTCGGATTTTACATTTATAAGGCACGCTATGTTACTACACTTGAATGACTAATCTAAGTGTCCTTACATTTCTTTCGCGTGACAATTTATAACTGCATTGATTCAGAGCCGCTTTATTTGAACATGTTATTTTACTCAAAAAGAACCTAAGCTGAACTTTTGTGAATTTTTCACCTCGCACAGAAACATCCTTTGTACTCACCAGCAATTGGGGACTCATGTTGAGGTTGTAGGTCTGTATTACAGTCAGTGGCTGTTTGAAGACGTTGTTGAAGCGCCACTGGCGATCAATGATCACGGATACCTCGTAATAGATTTTGCCGTACTGCGCCACCACTGACGAGGGGCATTCCAGGGGCAGCGGAATGCAGAAGTTGTAGGTGTGCGTACCTGGTGGAAGATTCCCAGATGCAAAGACTGAGGTTCGGGTGTACAAGTACTGCTGTTTGCCTCGGAAATACTCCGTGTAGTGCTCAGTCTTTCCACCTCTCGTCCTTGTTCGACGCTCGTCCCATCGCACCTTTGATTCGCCCTCAAAGAGAATGTATACCTCTAATCGTAGTGACAGAAAGTTAGTTATTTCGCATTATCGATATTATATTAACAATACTATATTATACACAAACTTTACCAATCAGGTTTGCTTTGTATTTGAATGCGTGTATATACATATTTACCACATAGTATACATATATTTAAGCCAATGGAGCATTAAGAGTGCACTTAATCCACTCTATCAAATGTATCAAATACTTATTGCTCTCTTTTCGCGAGTTTTTATTGCATAAATGCCAATATTATCGTCTTAAAAGCATTTATGTTTTTTTTTCAGAATTGACAATTTGAAAAACGAATCAATTTATGAATGAATTTCGTATTAGGGGTTGAACTGAGCTCTTTAGGTCATTCGTAGCTACAGTTTAGGATGATAGGAATTAAACATTGGCTATAATTAAAGCCACATAAATGATCACTTAAAAGCGTCTTATATAATGAGCACAACACTTTCTGGCGCCACGAAAAACTTCTTTGTTTGCTGCATTCGTTACAACCGGCTTGGTACTACGAGTATAACAAAGTCAATAGAGATAACGATTTACTGAAAAGCATATCTGCACCATTGACTTCATTACGAGCAAAACTCACCGTTTACAGACTTTTCGGATGTTGTGGTCAGAATGGCTCTTCCATTGACCGTCTCCCCACTGTAGTAAATAGGTTCGCGGCGATCAAGCTCAAAAGAGCAGCTGGAAGGCATTTTAGAGTCGCCTAGAAAACGAAAGCGATTCGTTAATATGTGGGTGCTGGCAAATATATATTTAGAAATTCCAGATCTTATTCAGTGGCGACGCTCAACATGAAATTTATTTACCGCCAGACACAAGCGTCGCACCCAAAGTGAGATATAGACTGAGAATAATAGCCGGTCTGCGTCTGCAACAGCTGAGTTGTTAGTGACATCATCACTTCTCGAGCGCCAAAGCTTTTCTGATGGAGAGTTTGGGGCGAGGAGCGAGCTTTGGAGCTTGCGCTCACTGAAAACAATATTGGGGAGCATCGGATTTTGCCCCACACTCTTCTCTTTATTGTTGTTACACTGACATTCGCTGTTTTGTTACGATTGATAAGGCCAAAAATCTTTAAATTTGTAAACAAAAATCAGATGGTTACTCGCAAAGCTCAACACGCTTTGCTCAACATTGACATTTTTATATCTCATTGGAAATTTACATAAGATTGTAAAACGAGTGTTTTTTTTTACAAAATACGGCGAAAAATAATCATATTAAGTTAGTTTGTCACGGACTGAAGTCTGAGATAGTTGATTACGTAGCGATGGTAGCGATGGTTTGTACTCATTTGCATATAAAAGCGTGAATGTCCCAGTAGTTCCAATTTTCAATCCTGGTGCGTTGCCACCAAAGGGTATCGTCGCGGTCGAGAGTATGGAGCGCCAAGCCGATATAGCCGTGTCCGTTTCTCAATTTATAACCTATCAAACTCAAACTATTTCAATATGCAGGTATTATTATACAAGACGAAACGGGCCGTTACTTAGGTAGGAATGAATATGTTTCCAAATTCTTTTGGCATATCGATAGAAATTGCCAAGAAATATAAATATAACTTTGGTTGTAGTAGTTGTCTAGGCTATAATCACAATTTATCGCATATCACCAAGTAGACACTTTTATATTCTGGCTTGTTTATCATTCCGATAGTCATACATATATAGTAAACATTTTGGTAAGTACACTGGCGAACCGTAAAAGAAATAAATACTGCCGAGATAAGATATAGTCGTGATTTTCGCGATAACTGCCCTCAGATCTGCACAGGTGACTCCACTGGTTGTTTCTCCGGTTTTGTCTTCGACTGTCCAGGATCGGCGGGACGTCTGCGGCGACGACGCCTCTTCTTCTGGGGAGGATTTGGCGGCGGGCTCTGGAATGTGTCCACATCGAAAACTGGGTAGCGGGGAGTAAACTGGGAAGCCTCGCTGACGGTGTTCGCGTCCGTATCCGCAATATCAGCAGTCATAAACATGGCCTGCTCGTACGTAGGTGGAGCTATGGGAAAAAAGATATAAATGTAGAAATATAGTTTTATAAAAGAATTATATTATTATATAAAAAAGACTCTATTTATCATGTTTCATCGTATAGTCCCAGCTCAAAGTGTGGTGTGCTCTAGTACTCACGTAAATCTGGTACAAAATCGTCGGCGGCTTCCAACTCGTCATCCCCGTCCTCCGGAAGCTCAAAGTCCTCTAGATCCTCGCTCATTTCGTAGCCGGAGTTACTGACCCCGCCTGCGGCCATCTGAGCCAGTTCCATGGCCCTTGTTGAGGTACATGGCAAGTCGGCTGGCAGCGGACTTCCAGCTGCGAAGGCGTTAGTTGGCAGGAAGTCTGGTCCGGACACCGCAGTTGCCAGTGGCACGTTGCCAATGGTCACAGGGATAATGAGCCGCGGATTAGCCATCAGCCAGTTCATAACAGCCACCACACGTACTTCGTAGGATACCCGCACCACCTTGCTCAGGTGCTCGCAGGTGGGCGCCGTGGCCGGAATCCTCAGGGTTTCCGTGTATGTCCGCTGCCCATGATGAGCCACCGGACCGCACTCGCGCTTCACCAGCATTATCTTCTCGGAGGTGGTGCGGAGCGAAGGCGTATCCGCCGTATAAGTGGCTCTCAAGTGCAGCATGATCAGTAGTTTGCGGCAGTCGGAACTGGAGTCATTGCGCACATGGGCGTGGATGAGCATGAACTGACCCGGAACATAGCCCTGCTGCTGCAGAGTAACCTTCAACTGCACGGGCTTCGTGTGCATCAGGCAGAAGTGTTCCACGGCCTCATTGCTCGCCGGTTCCCGAAGCATCTTGGTCTCCTGGTTCAGGTCCAGCAGCTTTAGCACCGTGAAACCCACGTTGTGGGTACGGTTGGAAGCTCCTGGCTTCAGAAAGGTGACTTTGGCCAGGTACCGGATGTGTCCATAGGCACCCTCGAAGGACGAGGGGCAGTGGCTGGGAATAGGGCAGGCAAAAGTGTAGGTGTACGTGCCGGCGTCCATGTTAAAGTTGCTGCCCTGCTCGGAACCCATGAGGTAAGTGGTGGAGGCTATATAGTCCTCCCGCCCGCTGTACTGGTGTTTCGATCGCTTTTTGGGGTTTTGGATGGCAACCGCTTTACCATGTCTGCGGAGGCGCCACTGTGCTTGGGCATAGCCACTAATTTGCAGTTTTATTCCTAAAAGGCAAACGAGGGTTTTTTAAAAGAAAATCCAAAATTAAGTAAATTTAGTACATATACTTATAATGTAGGCTAGGGAAACAAGAAGACAGTTCCCTAGTTAAAAAATAAAGAAAACACAACGGGCTTGCTCATAAAACTGTCTCACTTTGTTTATCTTTTTGAATTGCCCCACACTGTTGGTCTAAAATTAGGATAAGATAAAACGGATAAAAAACGGAAGCGAGAAGCCTTAACAGATATTTCCAAGAACGCGAAAAAAAAGGCTGTAAAGCAATTATACAAATTTTATAAATACTTGATTCGGGCTATTTAAGCAGATGCTAAATGATACAGTTTAATTTAAGGACAACAATTAACCTGTTTAAAAGTACTAGAAAGTGTATATTTCGAAGAACTAACATTTATTGTCTGCATATCACTGCAAACCCAGACGTAAACGGTGAGTAAGTCCCCTGGTATTTCCTCGAAAGAAAATAAAATCAGTTGGGTAGATCCCCAGCCATAAGTAAGGTTGTTATCGGTCCCTTTCGGCTCCAGGAATCATCAATTATCGCACATTTGGAGTGTCCGCATGGTTATCACTTAATTACCCATTTCAATGGTTTGCTGAATCTTTTGCTTTTGCCAAACCTGACATTATGCGAAGCGATTAGATACGCCGCGCTCGATAAACAAAAGCCCCACACTAATTTCAGAACTGTTCGGGTATCCTAGTTGGTCTCACTTACCTCGCAGTTTCTTGGTCTTGTTCAGATTGACAATCACCTTGCCGGTTATCACCTGGCCGGTGAAATAGGTGCCGTGCTCATTCTGGTCGAACGTTATCATGCAGTTCTTTGACATGGTGGCGAACAAGTGATGGGCTTATGGCTCTCCAGAGCTTTTGGATTGGTCCTAACACGCCCGCTGCTAAACACGAACTGCGCCAACTGGGCCAACTGTATTGGACTCTCATTTTCAGTTTTGCCGTCGGCCGGCATTATCTTATCGCCTTAACTCTCTACAAAACCCACTGCAATGTTTGTCTTTCAGAAAAGTTGGCAACGCGGCCGGTTGAGTGAAATTCCTCCATAAATATATTAAAAACTTATGTGATAAATCAGTGGCACTATTCCTCTAGTCTTTTAGTCCTCTATTGCTACATCGCCTTATCATTCCTATCCCAACCTTGGCAAAACTGGCCCTCATCGATCAGTTCTCTCTTCCAGTATCGTACTTCCGAAATTGCTGTCACTTACATATGTAAATACTTCGATAGCAATGGTACAAATTTGTGTTTAAATACTGAGATACCTTTCGCATTGATAAGATAAAATAAAAATGTTGGTCAAATAAATGCTGCACAAAAAAATAAAATAAAACTAGACCCAGTGGGTGACTTCAGTTTGCTGGGCGCCACGACACAGGCAGGGTAAAAGTTAAACAGCTCCTGGATTAACATACAAATTATTCCGAACCATGGTAATCTGTGAGATAGAGTTCTGCAATAATTCCCGGGGAATTTATTATGCAGGCCAGTTGATTTCTGGACAGGTGGTTATTAAAACTGACAAGGATGAGCCAGTGAAAGGTAAGGCGCTGATTCATTTTACACGTTATCTCTATTCGAAGCAAACGTTAATTGCGGAAAGACCGAATTTGATTTGAAGTGCACGAGTTGCACGGGCTAAAATAGCTTTTAAAGTAAAAGCCTTTTTTACTTCAGCTGTAATTCTTACCATCAAGGGATATGCCGAAACCCATTGGGCAGATACAGAACACGATCCGGAGGATCAGTCGAACGGTGAATCATTCAATGGACATGTGGACTACTTGGCCACCAGGGCTTATCTGCACGGGTCTAGTTCCAGCATAGGTGCGTTCGAAGATGATAAATCACCATAAATCAAAAGACAATGAAATCAAAGCTCCATTTCAGAGGTGCTTATTGAGCCCGGCACCAGCACGTATAGATTCGCCTGTCAGTTGCCCATCACATGTCCCTCTTCTTTCGAGGGGACACTAGGTCGTATACGTTATCTGGTGAATGTGAGGTTCGTGCGTCCGTGGAAGCACGATCTGAATTTTAATCGATGTTTCACTGTAATCAAAGTGATGGACCTGAACTCCGAAAGTCTGATGCTGAGAGTAAGTTTTTTTTGGCATCCGTTCCAATATTCTTTGATACTCTTTCTTAGATAACTTTTTCGAATGTTTTTTTGAAGGTTCAAATGTGTTCTTGTATCGTTTCTTAAAGTGCCTTTCCGTATCGTTAGGCAAATTAGGAAAAGTTGTGTTGTTGTTTATTATAGGTTCCTATTCTTTCGTGAACCAGCTATTATATCATTTTGCACAATAACTTAACGTAGTTAAGTGAGTACACACATATACCTATACCTTTATGTTGTCCACTGTACCATGTGTTGTACCATTCTCTAGTATGAATTTAGCCCTAAGCCAGATGGTTTGGGTGGTTGTCTAGACGCTTGGCGTATCTCGCACTGAATCGGGAGATTTCCTCTGCTACCCACGGTATTCCTAGCTCCTTATGGATTGTCGAGTTCTCGTGGTATGGGTGAGCGTCAGAGATTAGCCTTAGGCACTTGTTTTGAAAGCGCTGTATGCGGATTCGGTTAGAGACGCTTGCTGTGCCCCACAATTGAATCCCATAAGTCCAAATTGGCTTCAGGATGGCCTTGTACAGGAGGAGTTTTAGGTTCTCCCTAAGTTTGGACCTTTTCCCGATGAGCCAATGGAGTTGCTTGAGGCGCAGGTCGGCCTGGTGTCGTTTGGCGATTAGGTGGGGGCGCCAAGTGAGCCTCCGGTCTAGCGTCAATCCGAGGTATTTCGGGGTGCTTGAAAATGGAATAGTTTCCCCGTTGAGCGTGACTGGGGGGCAGTCTCCTCTGCGCAGGGAGAAAGTAGTTTGGGTGGATTTGTCTGCGTTCACGGCAATGTTCCATCGCTTCAACCATGGGTCGAGGGCATCCAGCTGGTTTTGAATGATGGCTGATGCTTCTTGGGGGTCTGAGGCGGAGGCTAGGAAGGCGGTGTCATCGGCGTATGTGGCCACTGTTAGGCTTCGGGAGGGTGTGATAGGAAGGTCTGCTGTGTAGAGTGTGTACAGTATTGGTCCAAGAACGCTGCCTTGGGGTACTCCGGCTCTTATCGGCCTAGGCGTGCTGGTCGCTGTTCCGCAGCGAACTTGGAACTCTCTACCCTCGGTGAAGGATTTGAGGAAGGCGAAGTGGGATCCGGGAAGGTGCGACTTGATCTTGTAGTGGAGACCAGGGTGCCAGACTTTGTCGAAGGCCTGTTTGACATCCAGCATGACGGCGCAGCAGTATTGCTTCCTTTCGAAGGCCTCCAATATTTGCTCTACAAGCCGGTGGCATTGCTCTGGTGTTCCGTGGGAGCGCCTGAAGCCAAACTGGTGATCGGGGATCAGACCAGCCTAAATGATGTTAAACTGTGTATTCGTACAATTTCAGGTACCCAGCCAAGTGGAGTCCCAGCGCACTTTCTGCTGCTTTCCCTGCCGCTCGTCGCCACTCAGTATGCGACTTTCTGTGCCACAAGGTGGCTTCGTGCCAGGACAGACCGTACCGGTGGAGGTGGTTGTTTCCAATGACAGTGGAGTAGCCGTGGAGGACATAACCGTGAAATTGACTATGGTGGTGATTTACTACAGTCAACCCCCGTCCGCGGACACCAACAAGGATCGTTTCGAGATGGTCTTGAAAACCGGAGGCGGCGTGTCGACCAAATGCCGGAAGCAACTTAACTTCGACCTTAAGGTGCCGGCCACTCCGCCAACCTGCTTTAATCTATGTAGCATCATTCAGATCGGCTATCAGGTGGAAGCGGAGGCCAGGGTCAAGGGTTGTCATGGCGGCCAATCCCTTCACATGCCCATAACTATTGGAAGTGTCCCGCTAACGGAGCAACTCCAAAAAGAGCCAAGGACTTGGAGCGAAGTCCTGCCACCCCAGCAGCTTGATGCCAAGGCATTGATTTTAATTGGCAGCGAACAGCATGGAGAACCACTTGGGATCCCAAATCCATGGGCTGCGGATCCTTCTATTGGTAACTAAAATAGGAGTTTTAAGAAAATGAAATATACAAACAAACCGTTTACCCTCCAATTTACAAAATTCTGCTAAGATTATAAATCAACACATCGTTATTTATTTTAGCTCAGCCGACCTATGCCGCGGCTAAACACATCTCCCTGGATCCGCAAAAGTTTTCGAAATCTAAAAAAAAGTCTCAGAAAAAAAGCATCAAAGGATCACAAGAGAAGAAAAACGACGCAATTGTGTTTTTACCCTTGTACGGAGTCTTTGATTTATCAAATCAAGTGAACGAATTGACTTTGGGAACAAATGAACTCAAGACTGATGGAGGCTATGTCAATAACGAAGTAGAAAAAAGCACTTGGCTTTAAAACGATTGCAAATGAATATTCCCACTGTGTAACCAATTTATAAGTAATACTAAAAAACATTAGAATAGGTACTTAAACTGCGGTAACTGTTTTGACCCGCGTGAATAATATTTGCCGAGTTGCGCAATGTCTTATCCATGAGAAAATATATTTATTTGAATGAAATTGGTCTCCTCAGATGCCCGAGTTTCAACTCATTTGGGGGCTTTTCTTTTACAGCCAGAAATATTGCCATCAGCTGCTTTCGCTGTTGGACCTGATAACTTGGCTCACATGTTACCTGGTTACGAATCATCCATTTACTGTATATCAAAATTGTAGGGGGTTTTTGTGTTTACCAATAAATAGATTTATATGTGTACTGATAAGATAAATAAACCTAAAGGCCTCCGAAGCACAAACGCGTTAAAAGAAACTTTTTTGTTCAGTTTGATTGCGGCTATTGAAGGAAAAACATCTCAATAATTGACAGCCATAAATTAATATAAAACTTGCGGTGGGGCCAACAATAAAATAAATCATGGGAATAATTTGCCAAATTTTATTTCACAATAATACGGAAGGCGTTTTTTACGCGGGCCAAATGGTTGCTGGTCAAGTGACTCTGAGCACGGATAAGTTGATTCAAGTCAAAGGTAAGAGCTCATCATAATTGCGAGTTGTCATATAACTTTGTAATATTTTATTTACTTAGCAATTCGACTTAAGCTAAAAGGTTTCGCAGAGACTCATTGGACCGAAAGCAAGACTGATTCGAACAACAAGTCCACTTCAGAATCGTACAATGGATTTGAGAAATACCTGTCCAGTAAAGTTTATCTCTTGGGTTCCGAATCAAGCCCTGGTATGGCAATAGGTGATAATTTGTTATTGAAATTCGTTAAATAATTTTTTGGTTTATTCGGCACAGAAATGTCAATGGAGCCAGGAACCAGGTCCTATAATTTCGCTTGTCAAATACCCATAAACTGTCCCTCGTCGTTCGAGGGGACCCATGGTCGTATACGTTATATGGTAGACGTCAATATTATTCAGCCTTGGAAGTACGACAGCGTGTTTACAAGGCCTTTCACAGTAATTCAAGTGATGGACATAAACACATATAACTCTGTTTCACAGGTAAATATAAATTGAATTTTAATGTGCACAGAAAGCAAAAATAACGTAATCGCTCTTAAGGTACCCGTGCAGGCCAAGACTGAGAAAACCTTTGGAGTCTGGCCCTTCAAATCGGATCCTCTAACGCTGGAGCTGAATTTGCCGCAGACTGGCTTTGTACCGGGGCAGACGGTACCCGTAAATGTTTTGGTTGGTAACGAAAGCAAAATTCGGGTGTATGAAGTAAAGGTCAGTCTATCAATGATGATCACTTACTACAGTGACCTGAGTTCAGGTTCCAATTGTGAGCGCAAGTCCGTCACCAAGTTGAAGGCAGATGGGGTTTTGAGGAACTCGCGGAAAGCATACGACTTCCAACTGCTGATTCCCTCTACTCCGCCTTCGTGTTTCCATCTGTGCCGCATTATTAAGATTGGATACCAGATCGAGGTTGTGGCCAAGGTGAAGGGCATGCATATCAACGGAACTCTGATACTGCCGGTGACTATTTGTGGTGTTCCGATATCGCCGCCTATGGTGCAATACACACCACAGAGCTCCGGGCCAGTGGTTCCAGAACAAAGAGGTTTGACTTTGATTGGGGCTGAGGGAGCTTATGCTCCAGCTGCTCCCCCATATCCCTGGTTGGAAGGATCCACACTACGTAAGTTATTATTATTATAATAAGGCCGTACCCATTATGTAACCTTACGATTTTTAAAGCACCACCGAGCTACGCCGAGGCAATGCATACTCATAGTGACTTGGAGAAACAGTCAGAAGCGGGAAATCTGGAAGAGAAGTCATACAAGCCTTTGTATCCTGTCTTTGATTTATCTACTTCAACTGTAGAAAAGAGCGAGGGAGCAGCTTTGGACAAAGAGGGGAAAAAATGATGGCGACTAAAGAAACTATTTCAAATTTGATAACTTTTGGACATCCAATCTCACGCCTACTACTCAAGAAGTCCTTGAGCTTTTTTCAGAGGTATCAGGCTATTTACTGCACGACTGCATTTGGTAAAATGTATAATTCAAAATTGTGACAGCGATAAGATAAAGTTTCCCTGGCCATCACTACCAATATAGAACGACCGCAATGTTTGTTTCATTCTCAGTTAATTTCTGGCACCCAAGTGGGCATGTGGGTGTTATCGTTGGCAAAAGCTGTCCATTCCAGTCTGTCTGGAGTTCTCGGAAGTTAGGGAGTAAATAACTGAACATTGGCATTAAAATCAAATCAGTCGTGTTTGCGCTGGCATCAGAGTAGGATCGGCCAATAAATACGCAATTGCGGTTCCAATTACAATTATGGTTGTTACCTGTGAAATTGATTTCGATAACAATCCCCATGGCACCTACTTTGGGGGCCAGGTTCTAACTGGCAGAGTTACGTTGAAACTGGACAAGATGAAGTTGGTAAAAGGTGAGAGAGTTCGTTAGAGATGCCTTTGGAATTTGGCAGTGTGGCATGAGTCATCCTTATCTTATCGACCATTTTAAAATGCGGTTAAACGATTTGTAGCGAAGATCAAGTCCAGTGAGTCATAATATTTATAGTGAGCCGAGAACCACACGTGCGAAATGTAATGTCTATGAAAAGGTGTTCGATGAACATACACAAATGCATCAACGATAAATATTTGCGCTCGATAAGATTAAATTATTTTTAAATAATCAATGGGTTTCGCATTAATTGATATTGAAAGGGAGTGATACATATTTTGCTTTTTTATAAACACAACTATTTCTTGTTTAAGTTTTGGTGCATACCCCAAGTGAACGCATAGTCTGTAAATATGTTTGATTAAAGGAATTTAATGCGTAAAATATCATAACAAAATTGTGTGCTTCGTTAGAATGACTATTAACAATTAAAAGAATTAATTCAATTTGTGACTCCATTGAATTAAAATTTAGTTTTCAAAAACGCCGTGTGTGAATTAACAATTGACACCTTGAATAAATGCTTACATCCCTTGTTTATCAAATTCCATTTTATACGTCAAGTTTTTTCTCCGCAGCCATCACCTTGAATATAACCGGATACGCAGAGACGCGATGGATTGAAAGGGTAACCAGAAACAGGAGGCGGAGACGTCATACATTCTACGGCCGCGAGGATTACATAGCGTCCAAAACTTTTTTGGTGGGATCCAATCTGAGCAGTCCGTAAATCCCCACTTAGGCACGAAAGTCCACTTTATTGATAATCATATCTGCAGGCCAAGTATCCATTGAAGCGGGCATTCACACTTACAACTTCGTGTGCCTAATTCCCACCGAATGTCCTTCGTCCTTCGAGGGAGCACACGGCAGGGTGCGGTACATGACAAACGTGACCCTGGTCCGGCCCTGGAAATTTGATCAAACCTACACACGTTGCTTTACGGTGCTTAAAGTGATGGACCTCAACTTCGACAGTCCACTGCTGAGGGTGCGAATCCAAATCTAACACGAATAAAAATCACTTAAAAACTAAACTAATCACATATTTTTAGGTACCCGCCCACAGTGAGACCTCGAAGACCTACTGCTGCTGGCCTTGCCGGTCAGATCCTTTGGCCCTCCAACTGACCGTTCCACAGACAGGATTTGTGCCTGGCCAGAACGTTCCCATCAGCGTACTGGTCACGAACGACAGCCACATCCCGGTGGAGCAGCTCCTTATAAGTTTCGTGATGCTGGTGACATACCACAGCAAGCCACCTTCGATGCCCAATACCACGTCCGAGAGGTTGGTGGTCAACACTTTTAAGGGAGACGCTGTGCAAAGGAACTGCAGGAAACTGTTTAGCTATGAGATCAGAGTGCCGGCCACTCCGCCCACCTGCTTCAATCTGTGCGGCATCATCCAGATCGCCTACCAAGTGGAGGTGGAGGCCAAGGTCAAGGGCTGCCACAACAACGAGGTCGTCAGCATTCCTGTGACCATTGGCAGTGTTCCTCTGGCGCAACACGTACCCATCCAGCCTCGAGGTTTGGTCCCCCAGCTAGATGTTAATGAACTGGCTGTTGAAAGATTAGCCACTGCACCAGCTCCAAATTCTTTGAGTCCATGGGCTGTCGACGAATCCATTCGTGAGTTACCTAGAACTATAATTTTACGAACTTCAGTATAAATTTACGTCCTGTGTTTGTACCTTTTAGCTCCTCCCAATTATCAGGAGGCTCTTCACATGCGCAGCACGGCTGCAACGAAGTCAGACGACCTAGACGAACCGGAACCAGTACCGCCCAATACTCTCAGCTTGGATGGCGGTGCCTATAAGCCACTTTATCCGGTCTTCGACATACCTAGTCCTTCAGCTCCACCGCCGACGGATTATACACAGAATTATATGGCTGAGAGAGCCTTTGTCAATCCGGCCATGGATGTGGACAAAGACAAGGGAACATGGTTATGAAAACGAAAACAAATATTAAAAATCTAAGGGCGACAAAGCATTTGTACACAAAGCAAAAATTCCACCTAAAACTTTATAATAAACATTATTTTCACAATTATTACATTTTTACATTTTTTTTGAGTTATTAATGCCCTTTGCTATTAATATTTTCAAATGATACGTATTTCTTACTCCTAAAAAAGACCTCGATAATGATACATGAATGCTGGCACTAAGTTCCCCAGGGCCAAGGCCTCTTCCACCAACCCAGATAACAGACCGAACACCCAAAGTGATCGTTCAAGTAGTTCGCAAGGGAGCTTTTTATCGACTCTTATACAGTTTGGACTCCGATTCCATATAGTTCCCTGAGAAATCCGAATCCGACGGCGGGTCCAAGTTAAGGTTCTTATCGCTTATCTAACGACACGGTCGCACTGCAAGCAGTCCAGCAGTTTTGTACTTAAGTTAGTCGAAGTGAGTTGCCCCAGAACATCGGTCTTAGCTTTTTCGCGCTCGGACATTTAATCTGGGTAAAATGGTCGTTACGTGTGAGATCAGCTTCGATAATAATAGACATGGTACTTTCTACGCCGGTCAGCTGGTAAACGGATGCGCGACCCTCAAATGTGACAGGTCCAAGGAGGTTCAAGGTACTTGCCATAAACGTTTGATTAATTATATTGAAATCAAATCCCAAGAGTTCCGTCAATTGCTTAAGTTTAGCTCTACCTTGCGGCAGTGTTATAAATATTTGCTCGATAACGATATGTGTATATGTAAAAATTCCGTATTTTTATGACGACACTGAATTTAGCGGACATTCTTCGACGCGGAATGTGCGGGGTTGATTGATATGACTCCAAAGAGGCTTTGCTTCGGTATTAATTTAATAACGAGATTAGGATCCCCACGAAATTATATTGAAAACAGGATGGAGTGCTATAGTCGAGTTTCTTGACTATCAGATACCCCTAACTCAGCTGCTTTTCAACAAATCCAGAATACCCCTTTACTCTACTAGAAACATAATTATAATTATAATTGGAAATATTTAAACTCCCCTCAAATATTTATAATAGTTTAGTTAGGATTGGAACTGAATTATTCATATACTTGGCACTTTTAACTTAATTATTTGCTTATATAACGCTGGTATCGTAGTTAACTCTTTTCTTCAATTTCTCTTAAATCTCAGCTGTGTTGCTCAAGGTGGTCGGGTATTCTATAACCAAGTGGAGCGAAAAGAGTCTGGGCTCGACAAAGCTCTACGTGGGCCGTGAGGATTATCTATCATCAAACACTTATCTTTTGGGTTCCGAGCAAAGTGAGTAGCCCTTAAAAAATGTTTGCCCTTATAAACAATTGTATCTTCGAAAAGACAACAATAGACTCAGTATTCAGGCTGGTGTGCACAACTATAACTTTGCCTGCCAGCTTCCCTATCAGTGTCCCTCGTCCTTTGAGGGTCGCCATGGCTGCATCCGCTATATAGTGAAGGTCCTGCTGGTCAGACCGTGGAAGTTCGATCAGGCCTACACAAAGGGCTTTACGGTTCTTAAGATGCTGGATCTTAACTTCGACACTCCCCAGTTAAGGGTTAGTATTTAGTTAACTTATTAAAAATTAAAACGGATAATAAGTTAACAATAATTCAAATGAATCTCGCTTTAATTCGGCGTTATAGTGAAACAAAAACTATATTTATCTTAAGCAATCGTTTTCATATCGATTTTTTATCACAGTCCGCTGCCCACAGCGAGGGTTACCGCACCTTTTGCTGTGGTCCCTGCAAGACAGATCCTTTAAAATTGGAGCTGCACCTGCCGCAAGCGGGTTACGTTCCTGGCCAGAAGATTCCCGTGACCATGGTGGTAGTCAACAACACTGCCGTAGCCGTCTCCGAACTGCGACTCTCTTTGGTGATGCTGGTGCGATACTATAGCGTCAGTCCTGAACACTCCCGGGTGGAACGAATAATAATATCGCGAGCCAAAGGGGACTCCGTGCTGAAGCAGTGCACCCGCTCCCAGACCATCGATTTGCTCGTACCCTCAACGCCGCCCACCTGCGTGGAGTTGAGCAACCTTATCCAGATCGCCTACCAGCTGGAGGTGGAGGCGTTAGTGAAGAGTCTTCGGGAACAACAGCTCATGGTCATGCCGGTTACTATTGGCACCATTCCCCTGGCGGTTTCGGGCATAGTGGTGCAACAACCTCCCCGACGAAGTGCCCACTACGAAGGACCGGAATCTAGAGGGAATCCTGCCGACGAGCTACCCATGGTGACAGCACTTGGGAGCTTGCCCAGCGATTTGACGCCCGGTGCAGCTGATTCAGGTGAGATCATGATTTTGCAGTCTACGTGCCAATGAACTTGTCATGATTGACTGCAGCCTTATCAAATTCTTTTACGAACCAAGCACGCAGTTTTTGTAGACATCGACCAACTTACTTTCAAAACATATGTCAAACGCAAGTTTCAAGTACCATTATTTAGATAAAATTAAAAAAGGGGCTACCAAAGTTTAATAAAACTAATACATAATGTCGAACTCGCTTATAAGGGCTTATATAAGCTTGTGGAGTAAAAGTCCAACCTTCATACTCAATTCCAGATAAACAAATATTTCTACATTTAGACAATATGGTGTTGTGAATGAAGTGGTTAATACATTTCTCAAACTCAGCAGAATTGTTCATTTATTATAATGCTCGGTGAGGGTTGAGTTTATAAGAGACTTTCGTTAGGCCCATACGACTATATATGTATGTATATAAATAAAGTTCCTATGGCTAGGTGAGATTCCATTTTTAGAAGTAGAAGTAGGAAGTATTTGAAGTATTTATCAAAGTTTTAATGTTTAAGTAAAAACTATTTACTATTTTTCAGGGCTCCCTAATTATGAGGAATCCCGGCACACTCAACGGGGCAATATCAACGAAGAAGAGCTGCATGCATTCGGAAGCAATGAGTTTGCTCCCCTTTATCCCGTATATAGTATACCCAGTCCTACGCCCGTGCTCACGGCAAACACCCGGAATGCGGGATTCGTCAACCAAAGTTTTGTCAAATAAACCAATTTTTAACAAAGTGGTCCGATCAGCAATCTTGGCTTGTATTTATTGTAATTTACCAAAAGGTAAAAAAAATCTAACTAAACTGTCCATCCAGACAGTACACAATTTGTTTGTATTCATAAGAACATTTGACTAGTGCTGTATTATTTTAGTAAAATTACAGCTTATTCTTTTAATTACTTCTTACCCCAAATGTAAGTTATTTCCAAGTTACAGCATACTTCCTACTTAACGGTTTTTATACATTTTATACTTTTATACATTTTCCTTACTTACATTTTTCTTGTTACCTTTTCCTTACTTCCTACATTGAGCTATGTTGTATTATTTTCGTAAGATTACAGCTTATTCTTTTAATTACTTCTTACCCCAAATGTAAATTATTTCCAAGTTACAGCATACTTCCTACTTAACGGTTTTCGCTTCTACTTTGTATGTTACATGGTGAAAAGTTACATACACTTAGAACACATATTGAAAATGGGGCTCACAAGAAATTTTACTACAATTTATTTGTATTTATAAAATACATATAAAGCACTCCCTTAATTACTTCTGACATTACAGCGCGATTTATTCTGAATACTTTTATACATTTTCCTTACTTACATTTTTCTTGTTACCTATTCCTTACTTCCTACATTGTGCTATGTTGTATTATTTTCGTAAGATTACAGCTTATTCTTTAAATTACTTCTTACCCCAAATGTAAGCAATTTCCAAGTTACAGCATACTTTCTACATAACGGTAACGAAACATTTTTCGCTTCTACATTGTATATTACATGGCGCAAAATTTATACACGTACATATTCAAAATGGAACTCACAAGAAATTTTACAGCTCCTTACTTTTATCCATTAGTTCTATACTGTAAAGTTAGCTCTTGATTTTAATATCCTTACGTTCCACCTTAAAGTGAAAATTTCCTTCGGAAATATCCTGTACTGTATTTAAATATGTAAATTGTTATTTTAATAACTGTATTGAGTCAGGTACTTGAGAGCTGTTTGATGACTTCAGTATTCCAGGCCTTTATCATCTTTCGGTTCAGTTGCAAGTGAAGAACAACAGGGGTTTTGATTAAAATGTAAAAAGTTTCATATTTGCCGCGTACTATTTGTTTTAATCCGTCATATTTTAGTTCAATAAATTGTTATTTTATTTTTGGACCCTGTTGTGCATAAAAGCTGTTTTTAGCATAGGGTGGTTTTTAAATGGTTCGTAGACCGAATTCGCTCTGTATAACAAAGTAGCTCTATTTTAAATTTGTATAACACTGTTAAATAGTATAAGAATTGTTATAGGATGCCGATTCGAACATAAATTATAGTAGCAAGTGTATAAACCTTTATAGAATGAGTACTTTTTATTGCTAGATGTGTATAACACATTTCGTATCAAGGCGATATGATGGCTGGAAGTTTTTAAGAATGCAGATTCAAAAGACTAACAGTTGCACTTGGACGTGTTTTCTTAAAATCTGATTGACCTAAGAAAAAATTTGGTTTACCACTCTTCGTAACTAAACTCGCATTCCGCAAATTAAATCTGCAAAATAACAAGATTTTTATTGAAAATTCAATGCCTCATTACTAGTTCAATAGGTCGTTTCTATTCGATGAATTTATTTTGTTGTCGGAGATGCTTAAATGCTTAAATTGAGCTCCCGGCACGCTCATGATGCCATCAACCATTAGGGAGAATTTTCGGCGACGGAAAACAAAACACCGACCCACGGACATGTTTAGTTTTTATCATTCGCGCATTTGTTCGCGGACTCGTGCTTACTGGTGACCCATTCCCTCAGTGCAAACTTTCAGGTTGGTAATCTGTTGGATTGTCCTTCGTAAGCTCCCTGTTTTTTTGGGCCACAGTCTATGGGTTTCCCTCTCTGGACCCTGGAATTTTAGGTTTTAAATGTAAGCGGATACCGAGCAACTGACACGTGGAATGTAAGCGTTAAAAGCATTTTATCAACTCATAAACCATATTTTCCTCACTAAAAATTCCTCCTCACTTCAATTAAGTTCACTCTTATTTGGAACTAATTTGCGCTCTCACTTCAATGTCGGTCATAGAAGAGGTAAGTGTAGAGGAAAATTAAATGCTCATAATAATTGAAAATAATTGAATAATAATTGAAAATATTTTGAAATTTAATTTTGAAACTATTTTATAGGCACTTTTTGTACTCTTACGGCACTTTCATTTCTCTTCAAAAGAAAAACATGTTCAGATTTGGTGATTGGTAAATATAAAGCTCCAATTTTCATTAAAACTAAGGAGATGTAAAGACAACATTTAGTCAGAGGCTTAGTAAATAAATGTTCTTCACTGCAGTCGCATTGAGAAGTGTAGACATCGCACCCAGTCGAATCTAGATGGGTAAATGCGCCGAACTAATGACCGCATTAAGTAATTTCCCCCGTCCTTCCCCCCAAAATGACCCAG
Source organism: Drosophila yakuba (assembly GCF_016746365.2). Classification (NCBI taxonomy): domain Eukaryota; kingdom Metazoa; phylum Arthropoda; class Insecta; order Diptera; family Drosophilidae; genus Drosophila; species Drosophila yakuba. The sequence goes on from NC_052530.2 coordinate 8,527,746, forward strand.
TCTATTGGAGGTATCTGGGTCTGGATTCCCAGCAGTCTCGCAGTCTCATTGGGGAGCTGTTGGTGGCCCTCTGCATTTGAATTGCTTACTCAATGGCGCTTTCGTGGTAATTGGCATTTGGCTTTGGCATGTCCGAATGCCAAACTGGCTAAACTAAATGCATAACTAGTTTCGGCTTCTTGTTTCGAGTGGATTCTGATGCTTAGACGGTTGTTGCTGAAATGTGGAATTTAGATGTATTTTTCAGGAAGGAAAAACACAGAGAACAGAAAAACGAAATTAGTTGAGCTTAGCCCGCGGTAAAATGAATGCAGAAACATGCAGATCGTTAGGCGGTATTCTTGGGTTCTAAAGGCCATGCCTAATATATTCCAATTGTTAGGGAGCCAAAATCAAATGTGAAAAGCCTTGTTCCGCAGTAGAATCATTCGAGTTTTTACGACTTTGGCGCAAACAAATCCCGGGGCGTTGTTAGGGTTTATATTATTTAATTTATTTAGGTGCCAGTTTAAAAGCTATTTATTCATGTGTCAAGTGCCTGCAATTGATTCTGCCCGGGCGCCTAATGGATTATAGATAATGCCAATGTACGTGCCACATAGATAGACATGTTTAGTCCAATTTGCTGGCCAACATTGTGCGTTGAGTACTACCCACCGACGCAGAAGAAGGGGAAATAAAATTAGCATTTTTTGTGGATTCGATTTGCCGGTTATTTTTGTGGGCTAGGGTTTTTGCTTTTCCCCCTGGGCAAGGCAGCTTTCCCTGTTTTTCGGTGGAAAGCTGTTTCAGTTTTTCTCTTTGGCGAAACGCAACGTATTTCTTGTTTATCCCGGCTGGTTTGCACCTCAAGCAGAGCTGTTTGTCTTTGGCTTCGTGTGTGTGTGCTGCGGATTTCACGCGAATTTCACCGATGGTTGCTCCGGCTAAACCACCTACCCTCTCCACCCAAGCCACCCAAACCACCTGAAAACCCCACGCCACATCAACAGCGCTTTTGCGAACAATCGCAAGTGAATTTGGCCCCGCAAACGAATTTCAGCGGCTTTGACGGTAGCAATTTGAGAGGTCCACAAGCCTGCAAATCCATGTCCTTGTATTCAGTATCCTTGTTGGGCTTCGACAGGCGCTATTTGAGCTCCAGTCGAGCAATAAAGATGATTGGGCACTTGTGATTAGTGGCGAAAATGCGGAAAGGCAATTCCTCCACAACTACCGAATTGGCCCAAATAAATCCTCTAAAATTGCCTCTCCGGATTGGAGTTTTCTGTGTTTCAATTTGTTTATAAGACTGGCCATTATTTTATCCAAGTTCCATAGCACGACTCATTATGGTTTCATTAACAGGCAGCTCTCCCCGCTCTCTATAAACCAAAAAGTTTACTCGACTCTGGCTAATGGCAAAAACTCGTCACGCACTCTCAGCCAAAACTAAAAACTTTATTGTCACTTGTGCGATATACAGGAAAACCAGCGGCACACACTCTCGCCCCCAGAAGAAAGAGACCAAAATTGGAATTGACAAGATTTAAGCCGGCACTGACTGAAGTTTTGTGTCGACAGTCTAAGCCACTTTTCCGAGTTGCACAGACAACGGCCAAATGCAACCGAAACTTTTCAGGTGCCCCCCAAAAAGATGCAGAGCAATGGGGCATGCACTAGATCCCATTCAATCGACTGGAGGTGGCAAGTAGAAAGTCGGAGAAAAAGTACGTTCTTTATCGAGCTTCTAGCTTCATAATTTCGTGTATAGTGAATTATATTATATATTTCATAATTATTAAACACTTGATTAAACACTAAACATTTTTAAACGTAAGCTTTCTACTATTAAAAAAATCATAAAAACCATAATTAACGTAAAATTTGATTTATGTGTAGCTGACATATTTTGAATTCTATTGGGAGATTTGTTTAATGAAATAAGTTTCGAGTATAGGTCTATAGGCTGTGTATTGATGGGTTAAGATACATATATAAAAAAGGCCCTCTGAATGCTCTTAAGCTCATTATACCCGTTACTCGTAGAGTAAAAGGGTATACTAGATTCGTTGAAAAGTATGTAACAGGCAGAAGGAAGCGTTTCCGACCATATAAAGTATATATATTCTTGATCAGGATCAATAGCCGAGTCGATCTGGCCATGTCCGTCTGTCCGTCCGTCTGTCCGTCCGTCTGTCCGTCCGTCTGTCCGTCCGTCTGTCCGTCCGTCTGTCCGTCCGTATGAACGTCGAGATCTCAGGAACTACAAAAGCTAGAAAGTTCAGATTAAGCATACAGACTCCAAAAACATAGAAGCAGCGCAAGTTTGTCGATTCATGTTGCCACGCCCACTCTAACGCCCACAAACCGCCTAAAGCTGCCACGCCCACACTTTTGAAAAATGTTTTGATATTTTTTCATTTTTGTATTGGTCTTTTAAATTTCTATCGATATGCCAAAAAACTTTTTGCCACGCCCACTCTAACGCCCACAAACCGCACTTCCACTAGCTGAGTAACGGGTATCAGATAGTCGGGGAACTCGACTATAGCGCTCTCTCTTGTTTTTGTTTTTGCTCCGTGCAGCCATACATGGCGTCAAAAAGTTGGTTAGCAAAGTCAAGTAAAGTCAAGTCAATGACTGTTGGAAATCAAATCTGCTCCGCCCGAACCCAAACCCAGACCCAATCCCGAACCAGCACCAGAACTAGAACCCACCGAGGATGATGGCTGCATTGGCTGGCGAAAAAGCGGGGCGGATGCTCGGAAAATTTCATAAATCAAAGTGCCGTTGGGAGGTGCGTGCTGCAGGACTCGAGTATCTAAAGGAGCGCCAGGATTCAACGCACGGCGCTGTAATTGCTTTATGCTCTGGAGCGTGATGCGGTCAACAACGCAACGTGAGCGAACCATTTCGATATGGTCGTAACTCCCATCTCCTGCGGCCCGCATTCTCAACCAACTAGTGAATTGGAAAAGCTAAAAAGTTTTATGATATTTTTTGGTAAGCTGGCTGCTCGATGCCTTGCCTTGGGTTATGCCGTCCGGGCAGGACAAAATTTCAGCTGAGCTTGAAAGCCGGGCATAACTTGTCTCATTGGGGTCAGCGGACACGATACTTTTATCCGGAAACTTTCAGACAACTATGCATTTGAATACGACATGTTCCCAAAATATTGCTGACAAAGTAGCCAAGAGATAAGTGCATGAAATTATAAGCTTGAGGGGACTTTAGAATACTTAATTATAGACAAAAATAGTAATTTTTTTCAGATTTTGAAGTTCACTTATACTAGTCATTTGGTGGTAACAATAAAAGGTACCGTGACATCTACAATTCTTTGAAATTATCTATTATTTAAATGTATTATGATCTTTTTGATCTTATGATCTTTTCTGAGATCTGGCCGACCATGCGGACATGGTTAAATCTACTCGGCCAGCAATTCCGATCATTTTATTCTATGAGTAACGGGTATAAATATAGTGTTTTGAATAACTATTAAAAGTTACCACTAAAAATAAAATAAATAAAAACAAAAAGTAGCTTTCCTTTTTTAATGATAAAATTGAAATATTAAAGTATAGTAGTTTTCTTCCAGTTGCAAATGCTCACGACATATTCCACATGATTTTCTGCGACCTGCTATTACAAAATTACCCTTGGCAGAAAACTTTAAAAAATGCATGGTGGCGAGTAATAAATTATGCTGTCCCCATCTCACTCTGCGTTATGTTTTATGCGGCCCCTAAAAATGATGTATATGTGGATGATAAAAAGTAGATTGCAAAACATCAAGCGAAACACCTTTCGGCCAGAGTGCATCGCACTCGAATGTCAAAGCTAATAAGCAGCTTCAGTGGAAATATTTTTCCCGGGGGAAAACTCTGTCGCCTTCCTTTTCGCCTTTTTGCCGGCTGTTCTATTTCGTGGCAGATTTATGGGCAAGTATAAAGCAGAGGAGATGACGTTGAGGCTTGGCAGGTGTGAAAGTTTAGTGTCCACATGTGGGTGTTGCTCCCTATTTTCGCCTTTTCAGTGTTGCAGGATTATAAATACAACAAAAATGCTGCATACTTTGTGGGGGGCTCTAATTAATGAAAGACTTTGCCGTTACCCTTCTGCCACTGTCAATGCATAAAGAAATTTTGCTAATTAAAAATAATCGCAATAGCAGGGCTTCACTGCAACTTTGTCTTTGCCTCGGAAAACCAACCCCTCATGCTCCTCCCATTCTGCCCAGGGGAAAATTTCCGAACTGGTCGGCCATTTCTTGTGATTATTTTAACAACTTGGCCATGTTGCTGCACTCACTGAGGACACGAAGAGCCATTTGCACCATTGACACTTACAAAAAATGTACTAAATATTTTAAAGTGAGCTAATGCAATCTTTTTTACACGTAGAATATACATTTTATATAAGATTTTATAAGATTAATACAAGTATTTTAAAGTTTAGCAATGCATATTTTCTTGTTACTTAAGCTTGTCTACATACTTTTTATAGTTTTATGTGGCGGCCATCAACCAATGCAATGTTCAGTAGTTTTTCAGTTAGAGGTTTTTTAATCCCCGAAGGATTAATTCGTATTTCAAATTTAAATAAGCAATCTTTTTTCTCTCTGCAAGTCGTAGAAACTGCTCGCGGGCTGCAAGTAATTGTCTCCGGCTCGTTGCTTTGGATTTGGATCCGGATTTGGCGGCTTTGGCTGGCAACATCATTAAATGTGTATATAATGGAATTGCTGTGATTTGTTCCAAGCGGAAGATTTATTATCGCCCTGCCATTTTCCAGGCGAAAAAATCGGCATTATGTTCCGCATGCCTGGTGACAAAGTGCAGCCAGACGACGGCTTTCATTTTGTGTTTCTGCACAGCAATCGGGTCGTTTACATAAACACTTTGGAAATTTATTACTCTTGGTTGGCGTGTGTGTCTGTCAATGGCAAAAGTTTGTGCATTTCATTTGTGCAAAATTTGCTTACAACTCAAATTGAATTAACCTGATGACTCAGTGGAATTTGGGGCGGTGTTCCACCGAATGCTTTCGACCAAATTCCGGCGGATTACTTAGGACTCATTGCGACGACGTCTTCGGGTTGTAGGAATCCTCATCCGAAACGCCATAGTTGTCGTGCTAGTTGAGCCATATGCCAACTCATTTGCATTGAAAGTTTTTCTCTTTCACAAGTTTTGCTGTGAGCATATGCTCGAAACCCTATTAGGTCTTCATCAAATTAAAATATGTCGGCCTCGACGGGAATAATGCTCGGAGCCATTGCTAAAATTAATTGCCTGCAAAACTATACAGAAGTCATCTGGAACCTCTCCTCCAGCTGGAGAAGAAGGTGCGCAATTTCGCAGTCATCAAATAAATTAAAACTTGACCATGGACCAACTAAGACTGGAGGAAGCTGCAAAATCTCAAAAGTCTCAGTTGAGTTGCTCAAACATCTGTGCAAATGTGTGTGGGTTTGACAGAGATTATGTCTGGATTTGGATTGCTGGATTTAGGGGACACTGGAGCGAAAGCTTGAAGTGAAAATGAATTTGCGTGACAAAATGAAATACTTGTGCATGAGTAAAATTGTTTCAGTCTGCCAGTAAGTAAGTAAAATAATTGCCCAATAAACATGTATATTTAAAAATATTGCCCGAGTGCTCAGCAAACTTATTTCCCTAATGGACTCGGCATCAGGCCCTTAATCAATTTTCAGGTCTGGTTCAATGTCATTTTGAAGTGGCATACAATTACACTCGTAATCCCCTAGCATATGGCATTAAATCTTGTTGTTTACAGACTTGTTGACCATCGCCCACTTTCAATGTTTATTGTTTAAAGCTTCCTATGAATGACGTTTATATTTATGTGATAAATAGCGACGAACATATGCTGTGAAATAAAGCCCGCTACCTTTAAATGCAGTTTGCGGGTGTTAGTTTTCGATGTTTCCCCATTGTGCGTCCAGATTTGACCATCCACTCTGTTATTTGGCCATCTCCCCTAAAGCAGATTGAGTTGGCACTTAATACCTTTTACGTGATCCGTCTGCTAATTAATGTCCCTCGTCGGCCGGTCGGTGTAATAAATTGGATTTGTTGTTAACATTTTAGTCACTGTTTTGTCATTACGCGGTGTGGGAACGCTGCTATCAATTTTGTGGCGCCAAAATGTCTGTTGGCGAAAAAGCCAAGGGAAAACACCAAACAACACAATTTTGATGAGCACTTTAAAGAGAAGTCGACCTGTCTTGGCTTTAATAATCCCATTGCGTGATCAAACTTCAGCCAGCCAATTGCTGGCTACTTATGCCCATAAATAGTTCATTGCATTTCCATTAGGCACTTTGCGGCAATCCGGACGACTGTTCGTTGACCTAATGTGCGCAATTCATTATCTGCAATTAGAGTTCAATTCACAGGCTCTGCCTGGTCAAAGTTCAAGGATCGGCTAGGCCGGCCTCTTGAGGCCATAACACATCATTAATGGGCTCTGCGGCCGGTTGCCAAAGAAAAGTGTAACAATAATGGGCTCGTTTGTTTTCATTGCACACGTGCCGGAGCCCCGACTTTGGTCAAATGTGCTCTTAATAGACCCTGCGTATTGGGCCATGTTTTTGCTGGGCAAACATTGGCCAACTCTCCTGTTGGCGGCAGCTCCTATTCCCCCTTCAGTGGGCCACTCTTGTGGTCCGGCTGATGGCTCTGTTCCGTCAGCTTGGGTGGTTCAAAAAATGAAATTAAATGCGCGAATGCATGTTTAATGGCGCGCAAATGTGTGGAATCTTTTTGAGTTTAATGTTCGACCACACCTGGATAATGGGTGCAAATTTGGGTAGCTTAGCAGTGCTACTGCTCATAGATTAATTGGAAGGCCACTATAAAGTGTATAAATAAATTAATGGAAGTTCGAATAAAGCCACTTTTGCTCATGCTATTAGGGATATCATTTTTCCACAGGTTATCCGATCCCACTGGGAACTTTTAATTCGCAACTCTATATCGCGCTCACTGGAAAATGTTTTTTACAATGGAAATCCTTTGGCATAATTGCATGCATATTGCCTGCATTAATTGCATGTGTTATTATTACAGAGATTTTTTTGTTTTTATTCCACGCCTCTTTGAATCAGTCTGATTGTTGAATTAAAAAATTAATGAATGATTTTTGAAATGGCAATGTGAATGGCTCTGTAAATAAAATGCAGTAGCCTGACCTCTTTCCAGATATCGTTTGATAAATCCCCATGATATTCTCGCCTGTTTTTATGTGTATTTATCAATACCAGCGGCTTAAAGGAAGAATTCCCGAAGGACTCAAATGTTGTTGACGGTGACAACTATGCCGCTTATTTATTAAAGCGTTAATTGTCGAATCAAAGTAGTCTCCGCATTAATAAGCCATTTAATATATCTCGAATTTCCCAACAGCAGTGTTAAATTTTCAACATGTCCATATCGAGCATTCAGACCATTCAATCGACTACCTCAGCGGCGGATGTCCTGCGAGGTAAAAAAATCCCAGTTTATCGGCTCAACTCGAAGTATGTGGCCAAGGCACAGGACAAGGCTAAGAAGGTGGAGGAATTCCTGACCAGGGTAAAGTCGTATTCGATGATTTCCTTGTCAGGACTTGCTTCCCGATATGAGTCCAATCGTCTCCAGGAGCTTGACGAGTGGTACGAGCCGAGAATCAAGTTTTACGACGAGGCCGATGCCAGTTTGCATCCCAGCTACGATATAAAGCACTTTCAATAGTCAGTAAAAAAGGAACTTATTGAGTTACATAGGTTTTCTGATGCGCCCATATTTACAGCGATCTTAATTGCTATGTGCGGTATTTGGACGCGAAGGAGAAATATGGCAAGCAGTTTCTTCAGGAAATGGAGCACTTCGTTGCCAATCAACGCAATATCTGCGACCAGTTTTTTCTGAAAAAGTAAGCTAAAACTTTGAAATGAAAACCTAATTTCACGGGGACTTCTGTGGCTCTTCTAGAATCCTGTGCTATAAAACACGGTGGCCTCCACTGCATACAAAGCGGGAACTAAATAACTTTGTGTCAAAATTCTTTCAAATGACTCCCAAGGAAAAATGTCGCATCGAGTATCTCCTGAAAACAGATTTAAGTCTGGGTGGCTAAGACCGATTTAATTGCAAAGTAAATGAGGCTTTTTAATCCTTTTGGAAACGGATTAAGTAGCACATTTAATTTTTTTGCAATTATTTCGTGCAATAATTATGAAATTACCTTATGCAAAATTGTACAGCCAATAAATTAAGTTGTGCAATTACAGCGTTTTTTTATTCGAATATGAAATTAGTGAGAGAGTTTTGAAATGTAAGAAAATATATTTCATGTTTACGAAGTTAATTTTAATGAGATCTCGTTTGCAAAAAGCTTAGTTACTCGGACAGTAACTAAATGGTTTTGAATAAAATCCGCATTTGTTTTATTTTTCTGCTAAATTACATTTAAACAAACTACCGTTTGTGCATATTAAATATTCGAGCTGCGCTCATAAATAATTTCAAACAATGAATTATTATATTGTTGAACTGTGTAACTATGTGAGCAATTTCATGTTTTAAAGCGATGCAATTGTTTCCACCTTTTTTTACAAGTTACCGATAAGGGGCAAATGTGTGCCTTTTTTGATTGTGTGCGTTGACAGGAAGTGCGTCATTTGTCAAATGCTATTTTATGGCCATTTTTTAGCCGTTGAGTTGAGTTTTGTTTGCGCCGTGTATACACCTGAAAAAGACCAACTTTACAAATGTTTACGCAGTGAACAATGGCCAGACACGCCATATGAATTTGCGCTTTAAATCAGTTATGCCCTTGGCTGAATTTCTTCTTTAAAATTAATCAAATACTGTTTCGATTTATTGTTTGGTTTTCGCATAGGCCACAAAAAATAAACAATCATCAATAATTGGTCAGCCGAAGGTAATTTGCAAAGGTTTTACAATTTTCATCGGAGCTGTGAATGCAGTCAGGCCTGTCATTAAATCAAATATTGGTTTTCAATGTGACTTAACCATTTACAGGCATTAGACAGGGATACAGGGATTTCATATTTTGCAAGGAAACTTGGAATATTTTCCACTCCAGTTCACGCATCAGCCGATATTAAATTAAAAACTGAAAAAACTGAATAACCTCCTTGCTTCCTTTTCGCCGCCCCCAACACTTGAAAACTGGCATCCCATAGACGCTGATTCAAGCTCGAGTGGTCTTTCAACCTCGATGGCCAACTTCAATTAATGCCCAAGTTCCAGCGAGTTTAAAGCCGGTTCCGGGAAGAAAGCCCTCGCAAGAGTAAAAAATCACAGCGAAGCTCTGGCATCCGCAGCTTACAGCTATAAATTATAATTTCCGCATGCTGAGCAGCCCCAGCACCGTTTACGCCGCCATTCCATAACCCAATGGCCTGACCATCGTCCGGTCAGTGCTGGTTTTATGATGCTTATGGAAAAAAATTCCTGACACTGCATGGCTGCAAGGTGTGCGCCAATTTCCGCCACATGTGAGCGTGTCCGTGCCTGAGCTCACTCTCTTTTTGATACATATAATTTTAAAAATGTTTGGCCGACACCCGTGTCCGTGTCCGTGCCCATACATACATATGTTGCCAGAATAGCCGGAGAAAAAATTATAATTAATAGTGCTCGAAAAGAGTGTCGGAAAAAGTCATAAAAAGACAAACTTATGCATAACTTAAAGTCGCAGGCTTCGCACGTCGTAGAGCAATGGATTTATGTTACACATACGCACTGTGTAACCAGTAGCTGAATGGGATTTAGACTACCCACCCGATTGAATATAATGCTCACTACTTCGACTCAGCGGTGCGCTCAGCAGACTTTTATTATTATTATCCGACCCTAAATTTATATGTATTATACATTTGCATGTAAATACATATTTGGTATTTTGTCAAATCAATAGAAGACTGGAAGTAGTGTATACCCATAATAGTCGAATGGGGTTGTTAAATATTCATTGATTACTCCAAGAGAAATGGTTGTTCTGTAAATCATACCAAATGTATAGCCATTTGTTTTTATTCACTGAACATGATCAACATTAAACACGCCCAAAGGATAAGCATTAGCATATTTATCACGCATTCGCACTGGGTAACCCCGTCAGAGTAAACATTGGACTTAAACAAGGTGTAAATAGCGACTCCATCACCAAACACCAAACCTTTCAAACATCGTATCCCGCGTTTAGCTTTAACGTTTGGCAATACCCTCTGGTTTTTACGTTGCGCAGCCAATTTCCCAGCATTCACGAAGCGATCCTTCGCTTCAGCCCCTCTCTCTCCGCATAAATCCACTTGCCGGGGTAATGAATGTTGTTTGTTTGTGCAACATATTTAACAACAAGTAGCAATGCTGAGCAATCATTGCTTGCCAACTCGTTTGTTTTCTTGACTGGGGTATTTGCCTTGGCTCAAGCACTTTGCTTTGGGGAAAGTATGATTAAGTCCTGCTGGGGACTTGAGTGTAAGTAATGTACATCTTGAATATTTGTCACGCACTTAAGTGCTTGGGTGGTGCTTTCATTCGTTTTCTTTTGTATTTTTAAACGTGATCGAGTCTAAATTATTTTTTAAAATTCAAGTTCAGGTTCAATCAAACGATTAAGAACTTGTACTACGAGGTCAAACTCTTTAACTTTTGACTTAGGCAGTGTTAAATAAATGCTTAATAACAATAAATATTTATACTTTTGTTTATTTATGTTGCTTCCGCATGATTGCCCTGTTCCACATGAATATCATTTAAAAAATGCAATAGCTGGAGTAAGAAATTTCCTGCGATTTCCTTGATTTCGATGTCCATAACTTCCGACATCAAGATTTTGTGGCGCACACATAAGCACTCACCACCACAGCCACAAACTGTCCGTGTGTCTGTATGTGTGTGTCTGTGTGTGTGTGTGCGCGCTTGTGGTCCTAGCTCGCTGGTCGTAACTTCCGCTCAGAACGCACACCACTTGAATTTTGTGTGGCATTGCAAAATGCATTTTATACGCAATAAAAATACACTTACGGCGTTTTTTACAGCTTGCTTGCTTTGAGGCTGTCCGCCGCCACGCCCCCACATCCGCCCACTCCACTTTCTCAGGCGATTTCATTTCTTTCGGCGCCGTTTTTCTACTATAATATTTCCCACTTACAAAATAAAAACGAAAAGTCAGTTGGTCTGCCAGTGGCTTGTTTGTGTTGTGTTCCTTGGTTAAGGAAATTTAATGAGCTACTTAATGCTGTTGTGGTGCACTTTCTACTAGAACCCCAACCATTCCTCTCGTTCCACGGTTTTAACAAGTCGGTTGTTAAATAAATTTAAATTATATTGTCGATCCCCTTACAAGTCGTTTCTGCGACTCGGCGGTGGTCATTCCTTTGCTACACAATCACGTTTTTCCCGCTTGCGCTGGAAAAGTGTGTGCCGCAAGTTTATTAATACCTGCCCTGCCGACGAACACTTAATCATCTCAATGATTCGAGGGTCTGGGGCTGGGCTCCTGTAAAATATCGACAAAGAAGTGAAAAGAACTCGGGTAAACGTATGCCGAAAATAAACACAAATAAATTGCCTCATCATCGCATTTACCTGGCGGCCATATTTTAGCCCAAATGATTCGAAACTTTTGAGTCGACGAAGGCGACCTGTAATGCTTATGAGAAACCGCAAAATGTTCCTCTCGAGAATGAAAATTTAATAAAACATTTTCAGGACGCCGGTGCGGTTTCGACATCGAGAGGCTGAGCCCATAGTTCCGGCGTAGAAGGAGTTTTTTAAGTCGCCATGTTCAGCAAAATGCTGAAAATGTTTTTGGAATATTTTCAGGCATTCTGTTTGAGTTGCCTGCAAAACGGCTGAGAATGCAAGTTCGAATTTTGCTTAGTCCAGCTCACAGAGTTGCAAGACAAAAAGGAAACTAAAGCGACAAATTACATTTTTCCAGATGAAACTAAAAAGTCTCCACAGAAGGGGTCACTTTGTGTCTCAATGAGGGCATTCTAAGCCCTTTCCGTTTGATTGGCAGCCTGTTTAAAATTTATACTCTCAAATTGTCAGAAGGGGCGCCCAATTGTATTAGAAAATAGTCAGAGTGCTCTTGGTTATGCTGCAAGTAGATAGTTTGAACTCATTTGATTGCTATTTTGAATTAATTGTGCCATTCATTATTTGGGACCCAATAAGCATAATAGGAGCACAATCAGCAGACGTAAAAATCAACTGTCCTTTGGCATTTCGTGTGTGTTTGCACTGCCAATTGCCAATGCACAGCATGCAAAATTGGAAATGCAAATGCTAAGTAAATAATGTCATTGCAAAAACTGCAAATGCAAACAGCAAACGGCAAATGGCAACGGCAAATGATGTGGCCGAGCCAGAATCGGCGGTAACAATCAGCAGGGCAGGCGCAAATCGCATTAGTTCGCTCCCGTGGCCTTCGAGTCCATCCACAGCAGTAATCGAATGTGAAGCAGTGGTATCCACTATATATGGACTCGACAAAATGCATTTTCAATACTCGACCAAATTTACCCGCTCCTTTAATTCTCCTGCCTATTGTGCCGTACAAATATTCCAAAATGCATAGACTTTCGAGCAATTGAAGCCCAATCAAAAGAACGCGAGAGTCCTCCAAATCGACGTTGGCATTTGTGACGAGTGCATCCAGGCCAAAGTCATAAATTGCGCTAAAATTGAGAATCGTTCTTGGCTTCGGTATCGGTTTATTTGGTGGGTTTGGGCTAGGGTTTGCGCTGGAACAGTTTGCCAGTTTGCCTATGCATGTTAAATGAAATTATTGCAACTTTTTGCCCGGGCCACATGGCGAATGCGCAACTCTCGCTCAATTCATCAATCACCGAATTGGTCCCGATGCTCATGCTTTCTGCTCGCTAAAAAATGGTTTAGATTTATGCGACTGTTGCCGCAGTCCAGTTTATTTTTTGCGTGGCAAAACTTTATGTTTGTTTTAAGTTCTTTTCGCTTTCATTGCGCGCAGCACACTACATTTCATTTTGGCCACTTAAGCTTGAATTTTGTTTCGGCACAGCAAGAGGAGCAAGTATTTTTCTAGCAAATCGTCGGCATTTAATCCAATTTGTGTTCTGCCGCTATGGTTTGTGCACTATGGAAAACAGCAGGCTGTAAAGGATTCTCTTACTCGATTTATTGCAAGGAGAAAATTTAATACCTATGCTACTCCCTTGTGTATCAACACATATAATAGTATGCGACTGAAATTTGATGAACATATTCTCTTTTAAAAAGCCCTAGTTCGTTTTGCATTTAAGTTGGTAATTGAATACAATTTTTTTGACGCGCTGCTAATTTATGAAAATGTTATATTTATGCAACTTATTTTCGTGGTTGTTTTGGCCATGGTAAAGCTGGTCGGATCGTTAGCGCTGTTGGCCATTTTAAATGCTGCGAACACAACTCAATTAAGCCTGTTACTGACGAAGGCAGCGCCGACCTCCCACTTGGCCATTTCCATTTCCATTCCGGGCTCAGAGTTAGAGGCGATTCCGGACACTCTCCACGCCAATCGACGGCATTCGGACGAAGTAGGTATGAAATTGGGGTGGGTGGCCGATGAGTTCGGTCCGGTTGGACTCGGCTGGTCCAGGCTGGGCTGGGAATATCTCTCTGCCCGGCTGGCAGGTGTACAAGTCGTTTTGCCACTCCATTGCAGCAGATTCGAACGCCTGTGCGAGTGTCCGTGTGCGTGTTAATTACATTTGGCTTGCATTTGGGCAAAGTTGGCCAAAATTGAATTACAAGTTTTTCGCTCGCCAGCATTTAGCAAAAGCGTTTTTTTCGTTTGCGCAATTTAGCTACACATGGCCTGAGTGCTCGTCTGAATGAGGGAAATTTTCTCTTTATTTCATTTTGGCAAAAGTTGAGCGAAACTTCCGGCTGGAAAATACAACAAAAGAAAAGAGTTTTAAGGGTTGTACAAAGGAAAGAAGAGAATATCCATACCTTCTTCTACCTTTTAGGCAGAACCTCTTTTTAAGCATTTCTCAGCTTTTTTTTTTCCTTTAAGTTTAGTTTTTTCGTACTTTTTATGAGTATGTAAGAGATTAAGGTCACAAGCCACGGATCGAAGCCTTATAACAATTAAATACGACCGTATTTATATATTACCGCAACAAAAACTTGGATCTCAATCTCTTATATGTGCAAAATATATATAACAATAAGAATATATTTATGTAATACAATAACATCGGCGACCCCCTATCTGAGTCTGACAACGTACGTTTTATCATAAGTACTTAAACTTTTAGAAAATGGTGATCTTTAACTTAATTATAAAGCGTTACTCGAAGAGGATGAGGGTACACCATACTCGCTGCAAAGTATGTAGCAGGCAAAAGGAAGCGTTTTCGACCATATAAATTATATATGTTCTTGATTAGGATCAAAAAACAAGTCGATCTAGCCCTGTCCACGTCGAGACCCAGGAGCTGTTAAATCTAGAAAGTTGAAATTCAGCATCAGATTCTAGAGACATGGGCGCAGCGCAAGGAAAATGTCAAAATTTCTTCTTCGCACTTCCTTCAGCTGAGTAATATTTTTATATCCGTTACTTGTAGAGTGAAAAGGAATACCAGATTCTTTTAAAGCAGCCCCTATGCCTTTACGATCGAAAATTAGGTAAATATTGATAATGTTTCGAGTATGTTTTGTTCTCAATATGTAACTAACTGGTTTATAAAATGATGTCAGAGTCGCGTATTTCATTATGCCCTTATTGCTCAAATAAATAAATATTTTACCCAAATTGTTGTGAAACTGTTCCTATATTGATTTCAAACTTGCACATGGTCCTTTTCAATAATGTAGAAACCAACAGTTTAGGAGATAAATCCCATTCAAAGTAAAACCATCAAAAAATGTTTCTGGGCTTATCGAACGAAGCATGACTTCGGGTCGAAAGGAAAATGCCCCGAATATGCATGGTTTTTGTCCGTTTTGAACGGCTAAGAAAAGCCTAAAGAAACAATCATAAAAATTGCCAAAGTGCAAAATTTTTTCATCAAATCGTTGATAATAAAAAAATACCACAAAAAATATCAAAAAATTGCTGAAAAGCTTATTGTCTATCTAGGGATTGGATTCTAGTACCATGACTTATATATATTTATCCATTCGTTACTCCTTCCTTAAATCCATTTTAAATAAAGGAAGAAGCACCCAACTACTAAACCATTTAAGTTAAGTTTCTCTGAATAGCTTTGCGATCCTTGTTTACTTCTTGCACATAAAAAGCTGTTATGTGGACTCCGTAAATTTGGTCAAGAAACCCGAGCCTTTTGTCCATGCTAACCGGTTCCTGCAGTCATCATTAACCTTTCCGCGCGCACATAATTAATGAGCCTAGCCATTGTCTTCTTTGTTTTCCAGCCCCGCCACGCCTTCAATGCAATCAGCCTGCAAACAAGTGAAAACTTTGAGGAGGGAGCGCAGGAAGTCCGGAAGAGCACCGCTTGCATAATAGAAATTCATTGCCAAATTGCACAGAAAATCGCTGTGGTGCTAAGAAGGTGCCGCTGGGCAAGTTGGCCGCATCTTGAAAGTTATTCAACTGAACTCTTACCATCCCATCCCATAGGGGAACAGCGATTTTAATTACCGCAAACGGCACTAGATTGTAAGCGCATTACGTATACGCAGCGTAGTAACTGCAGCTGATAAAATCACATTGAATTCTAGTTAATTAAGGGATGGGCGCCCTGCCCAAAGAGCACTCTCGACTTGACTTTAATTAAAACATTATCAGGACAAAAGCGGCCTTCGTTCCCCTGCTCAGGGTCGAATAGTCTCCAGGATCCAGTCCATGTAGTCGGCTACCCGTGTGTAGACACCTGGCCAGCCCTCTAGTCCGCAGCGGTTGCCAAAGGAGACCACGCCCTCTTGGTACCACGCCTGGTCGAACCCCCTTCGCATCAGCGGTCCGCCGGAGTCGCCATCGCAGCTGTCGCGGTAGAATTCCCCGCCAACACAGAGCTGGGAACTGATCAGGTGGATATTCCTCGTGGCGAACTTACGCTCGCAGTAATCGTGGTCGTTCACGGGCAGATCCAATCGCTGCTTGATGGTGCTCTTCCGGGCTGTGAATAAGAACTTTAATCAATAAAGGTACATATTTTAGGGTATTCTTTGGTTAGGAGCGTTAAGTGATATCCGTAGAGCAAGTATAGGGATGTATATTTATTAACTAAGCTCACCTGTTGTGGTTCGGCCCCATCCGCTGACTACCAAGATTTCGCCTATATTGATGGCCATTCGTGTGCTGACCAAAGGCAAACAAACCGGCTGAATATACTCATTAAGCAAAACAGGTTGATCTAATCGCAATAAGGCAATGTCGTGGATGCGGTCCTTGTTGGCAGGATCATATTGGGGATGTACAATCGCTTGTTCGATGCCCAATTGAAGAATGGGCTGGTTGCATATTTCATCCACGCAGTCCACATCCTTGCTGGTGTCGTATTCACCCAACCGAACGGTAGTTCTGTACAGAGACATGAGCAACTTTATTAGATTTTTGAGGACCTGAATACAGTTCAATCAGATCATGTTTGCTTTATGTACACCTTTTTGGGAAAACCAAAAACTTTTTTCAAATCATGTTTGTCCAATTTCTATTTTATTTTGCTTAAAATACTTACAGGCGACCCACCTCCGTTTCTACGGCACCAATGACGCAATGAGCGGCGGTAAGAACGTAACGATTGTTGATCAAACTGCCACCGCAGCTGAGCTCACGACGTCCCCTTTCTGCCAAAAGGGAAACAGATCGGTTAACTAAAAATTACATGATTTAATACAAGATCTCACTTACTATCCACGTATTCAAGCAGCGCCATCCAGTTGAACTCGTCAATAGCAGTGTCGTTGCCATTATAGACCTTATTGCTGAAAGAGTGGGGCCCGCACTTGGGTGGCGAGGGCAGCAGGCTGCCCTGACCCGGCTGACCTTCTTGACCCCGTGAACTTGAACTCGTAGTCGTCGAAGGCGGGGCAGCGGAGGTGGTCTCCTGGGATCCAAAGCTGCGATCATTTGTACAGCAAACATATGGCTGGCGACCTACTCCATTGGCGCACTGCGAGTTCCGAAGGAATGTTCTTTCCTCCGGGCTGACATAACTCTGTTGAAGCACGGAAAGCAGACTTTGACAGTCGTATACGGACAAGCATCGCCCCTGTTTTTGGTTGGGATTTCTACAAGCTACGCAAAAAATGAAAACAAGTATGCAGATCAGTTACACCTGTAAAAAACAACTACTCGGAAACTAGTAGACAGATCATCAAATCTGGCAGACAAAACGTAAGGACGAAAAGACATGGCGAGATAAAATTTATCCGCTAATAAAACAATTTAAATAATAATAAATAAATAACAACAATAGGCATCGAGCATGTTGAAGTAAGTTGTTATTAAGCTCAAAATGTGCCATTATGTGCCATTACTTTACTCAAAAATATCATATTCAAAATAATGATTTGCTTGATTGTGCTATCAAAAATTGTAGTGACCTAGTTTTGCAGCTTACTTTTTATTAAAACTATAAAGTTCTATTAAGAAAAAAGTTTATATAAGTTTTATATAATTTCAAAAAGGGTTCATTATAGACCAACCATAACCATAAAATAAAACAGTTTAAATGGCCAAAAGATTACGATTAATTCATTTGACATCTATCAAATACCTTGATAATGTAATATGTTGTTTGACTGGATCCATACAATTTGTTGAGAAGAGTATAAGATTACACGAGTGCGCTCAATTAAGTCATTGACATGGGAAAATTGTATAGTTCAAGATTGATAACCGCATTGATTTCTGTTAAGCTGTTGCGCTTAACGAGTCTAAGTACCGGTCTCAATTAATGAGTCAGCTCGGAGTGAATCACATATTTATAGCTGGGTACTTACTTCCTTGGGCCTCAACATTTTGTAGAACGGTGAAAGGCAGAAGGCAGGTGGCCCAAAAAATCCCAACTACTTTGCGTGTTGACTTCATCTTCTGGGATATTTCCCACAAGTCTTAATAATAAATTTCACAGCTTGTTAACAGAACGCGTCTTTGCGATTACGCTCGTCGACCTCGAACCAAAAAACCGGGAAGCGAAATTAAGCTACAAACGCCTTCAAGACGCAGAGACAACTGATCGCGAATTAACGGGCGAGAGACATTTTAAATGCTATCGGAAATGATAATCGATTTGGTGAGAGGTACTGCCACTGAGAGGCCGTGAGTAAAGCTTTCAAGCCCATCAAGAGACTTGAGCCGAGCTTTTCACAACTAAGAGAGAGAGAGATCTCTTTGAAAAGCTTTGGTAATCCGATTTCAATTTTTCACCCCTAGAATGTAGAGATTCTTTGTATACTGGTAACCGTCCAACTTGTTTAGAAGTATTTATACCCGTCACTCGTAGAGTAACGTTTTAGTTTTAAACACGAAATTCTGTCACAACTGAATGGAATCAAGAAATGAATGGAATCAAGAAATACTTATAGTAAGAGCGTTAACAAAAAGTTCCTATATTGGCAGCAACCGATTAGAAAAATGGAAAATGGAAAGCCACATAGTCTGTCTGCAACCGGAAAATAGGAAATCAAAAATCAGATCATAGGGTTAGTTTTGTCAATTTTATACCCGTTAATGGTAGAGTAAGATTCATTGTGTAACTGTTATATTGAAAACGCTCCCGACCATATGATTGTGACATATTCATTCTCCGTTTGATAAAATTGGGCCAATCTTTTGAAAAGCTTCACACTTCAAAAGCCTCAAAACAACCATTGTCCCAAGAAACAAGCCATTAAACAATAGAAAGCAAAGCAAACATGTAATGCTTTGTAGGTTTGCTACAACATAAGAATAATTTGTTATTAAGAGATCCTTGTGCAATGAACTACAATTAAATCCATCAATTAAATATTATATTTATACCCGTTACTCGTTGAATATGCTGGGTATACTAGATTCCGAAAAATGAAAAAAGTTTTGATATTTTTTCACATTTCTGTTAGTCTTGTAAAACTGCCAATGTTGAAGACTCTCCTTCGCACTTCCACTAGCTGAGTAACGGGTATCAGATAGTCGGAGAACTCGTTTATAGCGTTCTCTTTTGTTTATATTCACTTCTATAACAGAAGTCGCGAATTTGCATTCAAAGAGATCGGCTAAAAATAGCAAAAATCATATATTTAGGCGCTGCTTTGGGCGGTGTCGGCAGTTTGACAAAAAACAAAAAGTGCATTAGGTAAAGTGCGGTTTAACGGTGCTCTCTGCCCTTTGGGAAAGTTATCACCCTCACCCCGCGCAGAACTGCAAAAGAGGGGCAACAAAAACTTAGCTTATCAGTAAAACTGAACTGTCAATCAATCCACTAAAGATTTTTATTCTTATATTTAGGAAAAGCTAAAGAAATTGAGCTGTTCGCGCACAACAATAGCGTGAAATTTCTTCTTGTGACGGAACTTAGAATTAAAAGAGGGAAAACTGTAAAGATATATGGATATGCATTTAGGCCATCGCGTAATACTAAGAGCGTTGGCGGAGCAACGGTGTTCGTTAGGACAACTCTTCGTCATTTTCCGTAAAATAGCTACAGGACTGGGTGACGTTCAAATCGGAGCCATTAACCGTCCTCCCAGTGTTAGGATCGAAAAGGATCGGCCAAAGGTATTTGATTGGTGGTGACTGGAACTTCCGACAATGGCTTTGGGGCGACACTTGCAATTCACCCCGGAAGCTCGAGCTAGCTCTCTACGCACCATGGAATACCAGATCCTCTAGCAAATATAACACAAGGTTGGGATCTGGACTCCTATCACTTGCCTTTGATCATCAGCAATCCGATCTCAAGATCCCTGGGACCGTATTTTATGAAACCAGGCTGCAAAACAACTACGAAATGTATTAAGAAACTTCGAAGTAACTTTTTTGAGCAGAAGCTGGCTTCTATGTATTATACAGTGGGTGCTGGGTATTTGCTCTGGAAGTACACCAAATCCCTTAAAAGACAACCGTTTAGACAGGTTCCTATTTGATGTCCGGGAGGCGAACTTGCTAAAAATGTGGAGGAGCAGGCCAACTCTTTTGTAAATCATTTGGAGACTAGGTTCACCCATTACCAATTCGCTGCAATGGAGCAGCATCGAGAGACCCTAGAAATGTCCCTACCCAATAAAACAATCAGGGTTGAGGAAATTGCCGAAGTCATCAAACTACTGCCATTAAAGAAGACTCCTGGCATCGCAAGTATTTAACGCCATATTTAGGGTGCAGTCCTTCCCAAAGCAGTGAAAAACGGCAGCAATTCCAATGATACATAGGCCTGGGAAACCTGAAGAGAATCCTGAATCGTATCGGCCCATAAGTCTCTTGTCTTCGCTATCCAAGATATGGAAAAGGCGGATTGCCAACAGAGTAGGTGACTTCATTAAGGAGCGCCGTATCCTCCCGGATCACCAATTTGGATTTCGACAGGGACAGAGCACTGTGGAGAGGGGTCCAACCGCCCAAAACTGCCACGCCCACACTTTTGAAAAATGTTTTGATATTTTTTAATTTTTATATTAGTCTTGTAAATTTCTATCGATTTGCCAAAAAACTTTTTGCCACGACTACTCTAACGCCCACAAACCGCCAAAAACTGTCAGTGTTGAAGACCTCCTTCGCACTTTCCCTAGCTGAGTAACGGGTATCAGATAGTCGGGGAACTCGATTATAGCGTTCTCTCTTGTTTTAATTTGTTGTTGGTTCGTTTTAGTTTTCTCGTCGCATTTGATTTTGTTAAATTGAGTTAAATTAAGAAGAATGGATTAATAAGTGCTGGACTGGTCCCGCGAATGCCTAGGTGGCCATCGCCACGTGTGCAGGTCACTTTTCAGGTTAGGTCACTTTTGCCCGGCTGACATGAGCCCTCGAGCACTTGCAGCCAAGGGTGCTCCCACAAACAATTGGTGCAAAAGGTGCTCCTGTGGGCAAAAGGGGTAAAGGTGGTCCAATGAACCGGAGGTGTAAAGGTGCTCCGATGGACCAGAGGTGTAAGGGTGCCCCAATGGACCAGAGGTGTAAAGGTGCAATGCACTATTGAAAATTTGTCCCCTTTTTCTGGCCTAAATTAATAACTCCAGAACGGAGAGAGATATTCAATTGGTGTTTTTTGTATGGGGTTACACTAATCCATATCTTTAATGGTACGAAAAATTGTGGGCGTGGCACCGCCCTTTCTATTTTTTTGTAATTTATAACTCCAGAACGAATAAAGATATTTAATTTTTTTCTTAGCATTAATTTGCTAGACCTAAACGTACCCCAAAAACTGGGGGCGTGGCTCCATCCCTTATATTTATATTATTAATTTTCGTAAAGGCTTTCACTAATTTTGTATGCTTTTTCTAATCTCAGCAAAAACAACTAATTTCGTTATAGTGTTTATATACCTTATTATTTTACTGAAGTTAACAACAATAGTACTAATAAAAAAACCAAAACAATTCAGCAACCGCCTTGTTTAACTCCCGTTTAGCATGAGATTACTATGAATTTGGAAAAGTAGGGTTAAGTCTAAAATCTATAAATTGTCCCAAAATCGGTAAAAGTGGTTTTTTAAATTACAATAATCTGAACAAGAATTAAAAAAGCTGCAGCATGAGGTATATTTCATTGATGCAATCTGCTGCAATCACTTTAAATCTCTATTCAAAGTAAGGCATTAAAAAAAAATACTTTTGTAAAGTTTTTCTATTAAATGTTGCAATCGCTTAATAGACGGCCCACTGATTAAAATACTTTTTACAGAATGCAAATTAACGCGTTGGTTCCAAAGATATTAGAACTTTTGTAACAAAAGAAAACCTAACGTTGCAGATTGTTGTTTTGTGTACGCGCAACAGCTGTTTTAAAAAGCTGATTTCTTTGTTGTGGCGCCCTCTATTACAATTTCTAGTACGGAGAACTAAAGATTGGTCAATTATGAATGCGTACACTAAATATTATTGTAATATTCCGACTTTCAGAAAATGGGTTTTGGCCAGAAAAAGGGTTCAAATTTCCCATAGTGCAAAAGTAGTTAAATTTCAATATAAAACGAATAAATGTTATATAATTTTTAGTTAGGGAGCAGCAACAAAACACCAAAAATTCAACTACTTCCCCGGTGCCGGAAGATCGATCTTTCGTCGATGGAATTTTAGCGCGGCGAGTCCGTTCCTTTTATGAACTTTTAATATTTCCTTTAAATTTTTTGCGCATGCATATTATTTCAAAAAAATATTTTTTTACATGAGCCGCAAAGCTTATCATTCCCTCCACAATAAATACAAACTAAAAAAAATGAATACAATGAATTCCATTTACACAAAAAAGTAAAAATTATTAAAAAAAAAAGAACCTAATTGATAATGAAGCGTTCAGTTGGCCAAAATATGTTAAGTTAATTTAATCTTTAAACAAGCATTGAAATGAAATAATATTTGATAGCTTTTTCTTGCTCTATCGTTCCAATACTCGATATAATCTAAATTAAAACTTTTATAACTATACTTAATACACACTCAACATTTGTAAAACACTTAATTAAAAAATTTGTCATAGAAATTAAGTAGTTTAAGCTCATGCAAAATTATTATACCCGTTACTCGTAGAGTAAAAGGGTATACTAGATTCGTTGAAAAGTATGTAACAGGCAGAAGGAAGCGTTTCCGACCATATAAAGTATATATATTCTTGATCAGGATCAGTAGCCGAGTCGATCTGGCCATGTCCGTCTGTCCGTCCGTCTGTCTGTCCGTCTGTCCGTATGAACGTCGAGATCTCAGGAAGTACAAAGGCTAGAAAGTTGAGATTAAGTATACAGACTCCAGGGACATAGACGCAGCGCAAGTTTGTCGATTCAGGTTGCCACGCCCACTCTTACGCCCACAAACCGCCCAAAACTGCCACGCCCACATTTTTGAAAAATGTTTTAATATTTTTTCATTTTTGTATTGGTCTTGTAAATTTCTATCGATTTGCAAAAAAACTTTTTGCCACGCCCACTCTAACGCCCACAAACCGCCTAAAGCTGCCACGCCCACACTTTTGAAAAATGTTTTGATATTTTTTCATATTTGTATTAGTCTTGTAAATTTCTATCTATTTGCCAAAAAACTTTTGGCCACGCCCACTCTTACGCCCACAAACCGCCCAAAGCTGCCACGCCCACACTTTTGAAAAATGTTTTGAAATTTTTTTTTAGTTTTGTATTAGTCTTGTAAATTTCTATCTATTCGCCAAAAAACTTTTGGCCACGCCCACTCTAACGCCCACAAACCGCCAAAAACTGTCCTTCGCACTTACACTAGCTGAGTAACGGGTATCAGATAGTCGGGGAACTCGACTATAGCGTTCTCTCTTGTTTTTTAGTAGAGTTCCCTAGGCTTGTCCGTTTTTTTTTTCGCAGATATTACCGTGATGGATGACGCCCGATGCTCCTGCGCCATTCGGAATCTATGATGAGATAACGTTCCGTTAAGTTACTAGTTTGAACTCATGCTGATGATTCCGCGGTCGTAGGGGACAAAGGGGTCACCACAGCCATGCTCTCAGTTGGGTGACCGTAGGTAGGGTGGGCACTTGCGACCACAATAACACCCGTGGCTTCGCTTTCACCAATTTTCTTTTGTCCGGTTGCCGATCTTCTATCATCTTCTTCTTTTACTACTTTTACTTTTGAATCCTTTTATAAGCTCTTCCGGTTCTCTTAACAAGCTTATTTATATCGCAGCATATTCTGATCTTAGTTATGATAATTTAGTGTAGCCGGTATGCGATCTGTGCAAGCAAGACCTCCACCCCCAAAGCCGAGAGCTAGAGCCGGAAAATTAAAACGTGCCTCGCCAGTACAGATCGTCCGTAAAACCCATACCGTTGCACATTAGAGCTGGGGCGACCACTCACGATAGTATCGATATATTGAATATTTACTTCTCAAGCCAATATCGAATATTTAATTACGATAGTGTTATCACCACATTTTCTTAATTTTGGCGCAAAACGTTGGTGTTGGCGGCGTTTCAAAGATAACATGGATAAATTTGTCGGAAGTGCAAGTGTCAAGGGTAAGTGGTATTATTAACATGTAAAGCGACAACATAGATATTAACTTTTTGTTTTAATTGCAGGTAAGGGTAAAGAAGAAGATAAATCGCGAAAAAAATAAAAGTTGGCAAATCAAAATCGTGGTAAATCGTAAGGTAACTTTGACCAGTCAATCGACGGTCGGTCTGCCAAGTGCATTTATTATGCAAAAGTGTATAAAACAAGTGGCAAAAAATCAAATTTGTTTGACCACCTTAAAAGGCAGCAGATATCTGAGCTGATATCTGACGACTTGCAACCGTTTTCAATAGTGGAAGATCCAGGCTTTTGAACATTTGCAAAACTTTTAGACCCTCGGGACGTTCTCCCGTGCAGAAAAACGCTGAAAAACCTTAGCATTCGCAGTTAATATGAGTAATCAAAGGCAAAGTTACATGAAATTTTGAAAAGTGTTTAAAGTTGCGCCATTACCACAGATTGTTGGATCTCGAGTGCCAATGTTTCATATATTACGACCACGTGCCATTTTATCACAACAGATTTATCTTTGCGTTCAACTGTATTGACAACAATACCATTGTTCGATCAATTAAATCATTCTGCTGAAAACAGTGGACCGGTTATTGTTTCTCAACAAGAATAAATGGATCTCCAATTAGGTTAACTTAATTTAGTTTTAAAATTTTGAATTTTGTGTCCAGGAATGTGATATAATTCTATGAAAAAATGGTATTTGTTTTTTTAAAAAAAATTCATAAGTTTAATCAAACATGTTTTTTTATAAAAGTCGTTTAGTAAATAAACCAAAAAATCTTTTCTCAATTTACAGTGAGTATAACCAAAGATATTAGAATAACAAGATGCGTAACGGCCATACATTGGTTTTTCACTATGCAGCCACTTTTTTGGTGACGGCCAAAATTGCTCTCTTCTAACTATTGCTTTTTATTATATATCGTCTCTTTTTATACTTATATAATTTAATTTTTAAAGTCGTCAATTATTTGAATGTTTTAATTTTTTTCAATAATGAGATAAAATGCTGAGTTTAGCTTGCCTTTTTTGTCTATCATCAATAACAGTCCACTTGCAATGTTTAAAAAGCAAAAAGTTTTTTTAAAAGATCTATTTTATGCTCATAACATTCATTATCTACATGAAACCATAATGAGAAATCACTACTCTCATTTGTGCACTTAATGCATTGGCCTACAATAAATTTTTATATACACATTTGTTTTTAATTATTTTTAAAAATATTTTCAAAAACTTTAAAGTGTATTTGACAAATATTAAAAAATAGATCAGATGGTGCCTTTAGTTTTCCAAAGTCCGATTCTGTCGAGTAGTTTTTCTCTTGTATACAAAGCTCTGATGGAGCTGTTAAATGCTCTGTTTCTTTTCAAATTACCGATCTGCATTTATCGCAACTGGATCCCTTTGCAATATATTCAACAAAATATCTACTCGAAGTTAATTCAATGGGTATATCATTGCACAAAAAATTATCAATTTCAGAAAATGCTACATAGTATTCTTGCTGCTGTATTACTTTTTTTTCAATGCAAGGCTGATATATAATCGAATCAAACTCTATTGGCAATATCACATTATCATCTGATTCGCAATTAGAGTTTTGGGAAAATTTAAAAATGTATAAGGATATAAGCTTGGCAATTATTATATTAAATTCATTACCTGAAGGATTTCTACCACCTTTTGCTCGAAAGCAAGCAAATATATTTTCAAGGGGATCCTGGTTATCTCTACTTGTTAAAAAGAAAAAGTGGTCCGTGTGGTCCTTAAATATATCTTTGACGAGTCCAAATATAGCTTCAGTAGTTTGGATCTTGCCATCAAGACAATATATATTATTCCCGTGATATTTTACGCTCTTTAGGTATTCCTAAACAACACCCCTTACTTTGAACCCAATATTTTCAGCAATTTTAAATTTTTTTATAAATAAGCTTTTCTAAGCAATCGCCTTTTATATTTGCGATCAATTAAATCCTCTAGTCCATCTATTATATCAACATTATCACACGATTCATTCATTTCCTTAATGGTTTCTCTAAGGGCTGAGTACAAACATTCGTTGTCTCCCGGCTGTAATTTTTTAATGCTGTTCCATTTTTGTAATGGTGATGGACTGGGAAAATTTAATTTTAAAGAGTCCCTTAAAAACGTATATGTGGAAGTGGAAGTGTAATATACATATGCTCTGAATTAATTTTTCGGAATCATTCCATCTTGTATTTGTGCCTTGTTTTTCTTTCAGAAGCATTTTTTCCAATATTTTTACCTTATTATCTTTTGTTTTTCATTTGAATTTTCTTTCCTCAGCATTTTAATTCGAATTTGTCTTTCATCAGACATTTTTTATAATAATCTTTTTTTTTTTTTTATATATAATCATATGAATTCGCTCGCCCGCAAGCATAGTGCGTGCTGAGACGAAAACGAAGATGAAGACGAAACGCAAGCAATCAGCTTCAAACGCTGCTGTACTGATTTTGAAGACGAATCGCTTGCTATTTTACCGTTTTCGATTTGGTCTGACTATGCTCTACAGGAATTCTGATAATGCTTTATCCCCACAGGAACCAAGCACTTTTGTTACATCAGGAAATATTATTACATTCTCAAATTAAGTTAAGACAGTGAATAAACAAGTAATTAAATGAAAAGTTAAAATCAATAAAATTAATAAAACTAAATATATTTAAAATAATTTCTTACCTTAACGTCACAATTAGCCTTTCAGCTGGCATAATTGGGGTTTTATTAAAATTCGTCAAATTTTTAATGATTAATGGTTCAATTTTTTTTTAAATATAATCAAACGTGCACATTTTCATTCTGGTGTACTCCACAAATTTTTTCTCATCTTGGCGCAGCTCATCAAACAAATGATGAAATTCACCAAATGCTTTTCTTCCCAAATTAATGGGATGCATTTTTTTATTTGCTTTTTTAAATTTTAATTTAAAAAATAAACTCTGCTCAATTAGCAGATCATCATCCGATGAGAAATCCATTGCGACTAACACAACAAAAGCGCATCCAATTCATCTTGGACTATGCAACCTATTAGCTTACTCGCAACGCAAGGAATTCGTCTTCAGCTTCATCTTCATCTTCGTCTTCGTCTCAGTGCGCACTATGTTTGTAGCCTAAGGGTGGGGAAATCGCGCCTAGATTTCCGGCAGTGTGGCCGTGGACGTATAAATAGCACAAAATGAAGTTTATCTTTTTGAATAGTTTTTTTAATTAACAAATATTTCTTGGAAATTAAAGGGCTTAATAGCTTAGCTTATAAACTAATTAATTAGTTAATCAAAATAAGTATGTTTAAAAAAAAAGGTGTGGAAATTTAAAATCTAAAAAACAACTAAAAATGCGTGGTCACAGAAATAGCACAATTTCAAAATATCTTTATTTAATCATAAAAAATAAGTTTAAAAGTAATTAATGTAAAGCAAATTTAATATTTGGTTGAGTATCCAAGATTTTTGATGACTGCGTTACATCTTCGACCCATACTCTCCATAAGCTTCTGACATCTCTCCTTTAGAATGGATTTCTAGGCTTCTTAGACACCTTTCCACAAATCGTCAAGATTAGAAAATTTGTTTTTGGGCATCATAACCTTGACATTATTTCATAGATTTTCTATTGGATTTAGGTCAGGGCTTTGAGCCGGCCATTTCAGAACTTGGATGGATTCGTCCATCAACCACTTTTTAACGACACGAGATGTGTGCTTTGGGTCGTTGTCGTGCTGGATTGTCCATTTCAGAGGCATGTTCTCAAACGTAAATGGTTCCATTACGCCATTGATCCGGTAAAGCGGACCCACACCACGCCAGGAAAATACACATAAAGGAACCGGCACCGTGCTTAACAGTCTTCATGGTGTACCTGGGGTTAAGAGCTTGGCCTTTTGGACGACGAACAAATGTTTTCCCATCGGGTCCTATTTTATTGATTTTTGTTTCATCGCTTTCCAAAAACTCAGGTCCTTATCCCTGTGGGCCCGTGCGAAACTTAATCGTTGCGATATGTTGCGGTTTGACGGGAGCTTCAATTAGTCTTCTTGCAACTAATTTCCTAGATACATTTGTGCCACATTCTTTATTTATTTCTTCATTAATTTCGCGGGAGGACTTGAAGAATCCGCCTTGCTGTTCCGTACTATGAGCATATCTGTACGCGGATCAGTTTTTCGTGGCTTTGTTTTGCGTTTGTTTTGATTGGTCAAATATGCTTTGTTTTACTTTACTACCTTCAGTGCATTATATACCATTTTCCTCGAACATTTCATTATTTAGGCAATTTCAGCAGGTATATTGCCAGATTCAGTTAGGTTGAATATCATCCTCCTTTCTTCAACTGAACAATGCTTTCGTCGACCCAATTTTTACATTACTATTTGTACTATTTCTGTGACCACGAACGAAAATATAGCATAAAGCAGAAGAAATAAATGATAACGGTAAATTTTTGTGTTGTACGTCATGTAGAAGAGAGCAATGTAGTAATAGCGCGTAAAATTACGAAATTAAGTTAAATTCAGTTAACTGAAATTTTCTCTTATTTATCACTACCAATCGCAATTTATATTCGCAACCAAACAACTTTAATTGATTGTAAACACAATTTATAGCGAAATTATAAAAAAAATTGAGGAGCTCTACGTATAGTCAGCTTTAAGCAAACGTATTAAGAGAAAAAGAAAACGTATTAAAAGGAAAAACAAAAAAATTGGCGCGGTTTTCTTCCCACCCATAATTGCGCGCTATTTTAAAAACATCAAAATGAACAAGAGAAAACGCTATAGTCGAGTTCCCCGACTATCTGATACCCGTTACTCAGCTAGTGTAAGTGCGAAGGACAGTTTTTGGCGGTTTGTGGGCGTCAGAGTGGGCGTGGCCAAAAGTTTTTTGGCGAATAGATAGAAATTTACAAGGCTAATACAAAAATGAAAAAATATCAAAACATTTTTCAAAAGTGTGGGCGTGACAGCTTTGGGCGGTTTGTGGGCGTTAGAGTGGGCGTGGCAAAAAGTTTTTTTGCAAATAGAAATTTACAAGACCAATACAAAAATGAAAAAATATTAAAACATTTTTCAAAAACGTGGGCGTGGCAGTTTTGGGCGGTTTGTGGGCTTTAGAGTGGGCGTGGCAGCAAACTTGCGCTGCGTCTATGTCCCTGGAGTCTATATACTTAATCTCAACTTTCTAGCTTTTGTAGTTCCTGAGATCTCGACGTTCATACGGACAGACAGACGGACGGACAGACGGACATGGCCAGATCGACTCGGCTACTGATCCTGATCAAGAATATATATACTTTATATGGTCGGAAACGCTTCCTTCTGCCTGTTACATACTTTTCAACGAATCTAGTATACCCTTTTACTCTACGAGTAACGGGTATAAAAATAATTTATCTGAATCATATTTGCATATTAAATATTGAAAATTGGTAATTTTTATACTAGTAATTTGACTAAATAGCTATAATAAATAATAAAAACATTTACAAAGTACATTTTTAAAACTACTGTAATTTAAAACAAAGAATTTTCAAAAAAAAAAGAAATTACATTTAAAAAATAAATATTTCATAAAAATAATTCATATACTAAAATATTATTTATAAAATAAATAAAAATATGGAAACTGTTTATTGCAAAATTGATTTCTTGCTGAACGAAGTGCGCACATAAGCATCTTATATTTTTTTGTTATTCTTATGTCTTTGGTATAACCATTATTTAGAAAATAAAGCACTATCGTGATAGTATCAAATAATTCAAAATAAACCATCGGAAATATCGAATGTTTCAACCATCGATAGTTTCTATTGCACGTTACAAGATCAGAAAATATCTCTACTGTTTACTATTATTATGTATACTTCTACATGCGTGCATTGTTTCCAGAGAACCGATATAGGGTTCCAATTTTTACACCCACCCATGCAAATTTAAATTGTTGTTAAAAAATGATTTCATTTTAATATGTGACGTTCTGTCGTGCCTCGGGTAATCAGGGACGGCCGGGGTCGTCCAGGAAATTCATTTGTTTCCCCGACCAGAGTCCCAGTGATAACGCTCAAAGTTTCAGCCTTAATAAGGCTTATACAGAGATGATTTATTCAAATTTCTAAACGGATTGATATGGTAGGGAATGGTATAGGGGCTTGTTCGGTGCGGTCGGCGTGGGGCTTCTCGCGTCTGGATCCTCCGGCTGGAAACGGGTCCCTCGTGTTCGGTGCCTGGATGTCGTGCAATGCCTGAGAATACGTAGAAATGCTGGGGGACCCTGAAGTCAGCGATTACGGGGGGTAGGAGAGATATGTAGGTAACGGACCCTTAAGTCAGTAATGGGGAAGGTACGGTTGTTGTTGTTATCGGACCCGAAAGTCAGCGGGGAGAATCGTTGTTAGTGTTGGACCCTGAAGTCAGCAGAGAGAATTGTTGTTGGACCCTTAAGTCAGCAAAGGCAATAGGAATGGACACTTACTATCCTGGTTTATTATATTTACCACTGGGAGATCATGCTGTAGAGCTGGCTGGTCGCTCTTAGTTGATGACTTGCATCCTATCGCTGTCGACCACTGACTGACTTCCCACACGCCAGCCGCCCGCTTTAGAGATTGGCTGGGTCTATCGTTTTTTGCCTGTGCTATCGATTTACCCGACTTAGTGTGGCCGGGTTTTTGGTTTAGTGTGGCCCTTGGCTCGTTTATGCGCGCGAGTTACAATCCTGTGGCCGGGGGAGGAAAAGCTTTCCAAAAAACAACTGTGTAGTTCGGGGTATGAAACGAGAAGGAATGTCTTTATTACAAAAAGTTGTATGCTTAGGCAAAATGTCTCTTCGGCCGAGTTCGTGTTGACGATCTTCGTTAAAACTCCTCGGCTCTGGATTTGTTGCCGGGTCGGTGTTGTTTCCCTGTGGCCGGGGAGAGGGGCATGTTAACTCCTCCCCCCAGTCCGAAGAGAAGGCCATAAGGGGAATGGCCGGATCGGAGGAAGGTGATTAGGTGACGTGTTGTTGGTGTATGCCACGAACTCCGAGGACATTTTGAATTTGACAGTTTTTTTCTTTTTTAATGGGTATCTTAATGTTAAACATGAGTGTTGTTTTTATAAGCGTTATATCTTATGCTAAAGTTACACTTTGTTTACTTATTATCTATCTTATATTATTATTTGTTCCTTATGAAATAACACTTTACTTTGTTTACATTATCAGACAGTGTCTATATTGTAGTTTATCCTATTTTATAATGAATATGTGTTATTTCTGACTTCCCTAAGTTCGTTAAAGAAACATGTTTGTGCCTTTTCAGATTTTTTTTTTTTTGATTGTTTTTTGTTAATAATATATTTATTGAATAGTGCTTGTCTATCTTATGTTTCTTCCACTGTTTTCTTAACTGTTTTCCTAATTTGTTTTTTGTGTAACTTTTGACCTTTAGTTTTTAGGAGAGTGATGCCTTTGTCTCTATCTACTTTGTGTAGTGAAAATCTCGGTATCTCGCTATCTTGTTTCTACGGTTTTCTTTTCTAAATATTTTATCATTAGGCTCGACTTGGATTGGTGTCTCTTTGTCCTCGTTTAATTTAGTCAGTCTTCTTTCTGTGGTCGCGTTTAAATGTTCCTGTACTTTTGGGTATATGTCTTTTCTAAATTCGTTTAATTTCTTAAGGTAATCGTGGTGATTGTCGAATGTTATTGTTCTGTTGAACAATTCTTCCGTGGAAGAGCTCGAAAGGGGTATACGAAGTGCTGGAGTGTATTGTATTGTTATAAGTTGCTATTGCTTCTGAGAGTATTTGGACATGATCGCGTTCTAGGTGTGCTTCTTTTCTTTTGTTCATGATTATCCTGTATAGTTCGGTTAAGGTAGAGTGCAGTCTCTCGACAGAAGCATTTCCCGTAGATTGTTGGAATGAAGTTGTATGAGGTTTTATTTGGAATTGAGTTAAGAGGTCGTTGAATAGACTGTCCGAAAATTCCGCGCCCTGGTCGAAGATTATTTTCTGTGGTGCGCCATAGTGACTTATGAATTGTAGTAGGGCATCGGCGACTTTTATTAAATTCCTATTGCTAAGGGGGTAAGCTTGCGCTAGCTTGGTGAATTTATCGATAATTGTGAGGTTACAAGTATTGTTAATGAAATATATGTCTATATGTACGACTGCCAATGGTCCCTCTGGGGAGGTTGGGCTTTGCATCAATGGTCTATGGGGGTGTCTATCGTATTTTAGGGTTAGGCAGGTATCACAATTTTTTATAATTTTTGTGATAATGTCTTTTAAATGTGGAAAATAAATGTCCCTTTTTAAATGGTTATATGTTTCATCTATGTACAACATCTATGTACAACATCCATCCCCCTATGATTAGTGTTAAAGTGGTACGCAGTGCGTACTACGCACGAATTTCGTTTTCCTGGTCAAGAGGATTTGTAATTTCGGTTAGGCATATATTGCAGCGGAAAATTTTGTATAAGTCATTTTCAAAGAAATAGTTATTATAGGACTCTTCTATTATTTTGAAAATATCGTCTGGTGCAAATATTGCGAATGTTTTATTCGGTTTCAGGATTGTTTGAAGGGTATTTGTAACGGAGTCGAAAGTATGTACGGGTTCTGTGATTATGTGTCTTACTTTATGGATAAATGGTGTTTCTAATTGTCTCACAGTTGCTGATCCGGTACGGAATATTATTTGGCAATTGAAGTGATTTAATGGTTGCGAAGCGATTGGTATAATTTGTGGGTCTTCGTTTATGTTTAAGTTTGGCTCAATTCTGCTGAGTGCGTCAGCAACTACGTTTTGCGACCCTTTTTTGTATACGACTTCGTAGTCGTAAGCGGCCAGGATAGTTTTCCATCGAAGTAGTTTTGGATTCTGGCCTTTCAGATTTTCTAGCCAGATTAAGGGCTTATGGTCTGTGACTATTTTGAATCTACGCCCGAAGAGGTATGGTCTGAAATGACCTACAGACCAAATGATGGCTAGCATTTCTTTCTCTATCGTAGAATAGCGTATTTCTGTGTCCGATAGTGTTCTGCTAGCAAAAGATATGGGTCTGTCATTAGTGGGCCTTCTGACAACACAGAGACTATCGCCGCGCCAAACAGTTGTTCTCAGAACTATGTTAAAACTCGCAGTCAGCGACAGCGGCGCCAGCCTATCGCCGCGCAAAACAGTTGTTCTCAGAACTACAGAATTACAACAACCATTCGCAATGCAAAGATGGGCTGATGCAATATTACCATAGTGATGAAATTACTATTCTGGTGAAATAACCAAAAAAGCATACCAACCACATACAAACGGTCACCACGCACAGCAGTTTGATATGTCAAATTTTTCTTTTTATACCAGTTACTCGTAGAGTAAAAGGGTATACTAGATTCGTTGAAAAGTATGTAACAGGCAGAAGGAAGCGTTTCCGACCATATAAAGTATATATATTCTTGATCAGGATCAGTAGCCGAGTCGATCTGGCCATGTCCGTCTGTCCGTCCGTCTGTCTGTCCGTCTGTCCGTATGAACGTCGAGATCTCAGGAACTACAAAAGCTAGAAAGTTGAGATTAAGTATACAGACTCCAGGGACATAGACGCAGCGCAAGTTTGTCGATTCAGGTTGCCACGCCCACTCTAACGCCCACAAACCGCCCAAAACTGCCACGCCCACATTTTTGAAAAATGTTTTAATATTTTTTCATTTTTGTATTGGTCTTGTAAATTTCTATCGATTTGCAAAAAAACTTTTTGCCACGCCCACTCTAACGCCCACAAACCGCCCAAAGCTGTCACGCCCACACTTTTGAAAAATGTTTTGATATTTTTTCATTTTTGTATTGGTCTTGTAAATTTCTATCGATTTGCCAACAAACTTTTTGCCACGCCCACTCTAACGCCCACAAACCGCCCAAAGCTGCTACGCCCACACTTTTGAAAAATGTTTTGATATTTTTTCATTTTTGTATTGGTCTTGTAAACTTCTATCGATTTGCCAAAAAACTTTCTGCCACGCCCACTATAACGCCTACAAACCGGCAAAAACTGTGTTTAAGACTCTCCTTCTCCCTTCCACTAGCTGAGTAACGGGTATCAGATAGTCGGGGAACTCGACTATAGCGTTCTCTCTTGTTTTTTTTTTAATTGGTATCATTTTATGAGTTGGGGTGTATGGATGATCCCGGTGCCTTATCATCGATTGATGTACACTTATACGGTCATCACACTTGTTGGTATAATTGTTGTAAATTGTCCTGCACAAGCGATCCCGGTGCCTTATCAGAGATTGATGTACACATACGGTCGCCTGTGAAGCAATTTGAACTTGGTTTTGTTTGTTTCTTTTGTTTTATTTGCACTTGGACGTCATTATGTTTCAATAACTTTTTACTTAATTTATTATTTCACCACTCACTACTAAAATCCCCACAACCACTGCCATCACATGTTCATCACCTCTTTAGAATTAGAACGATAAGCGTAGTGGGCATTGTTAATCCCTTGTCCGTAGTCCGGCTGCGCCAGTTACAATCCTGTGGCCGGGGGAGGAAAAGCTTTCAAAAAAACAACTGTGTAGTTCGGGGTATGAAACGAGAAGGAATGTCTTTATTACAAAAAGTTGTATGCTTAGGCAAAATGTCTCTTCGGCCGAGTTCTTGTTGACGATCTTCGTTAAAACTCCTCGGCTCTGGATTTGTTTCCCTGTGGCCGGGGAGAGGGGCATGTTAACTCGCGCGCCTTGTTATTTTATTGTTTATTATTTATTCCTTGTGCGCGGCCCGCGTCAAAAATATTTTAGTAAATTTATTGGTGATAAACTTTTTAAACTTATACTATATTACAAAACACTATTATCAGATTTTATCTTAGATCGTTCTCGATCCGATCCCGAAACAGACTGCCCTCTGGATTCTAAATCCTAAGCCAATCAACCTCGGCCAGAAGCTTTTCTTTTGAAACTTCTTGAACTTTCAATTGTGTTTAGAATAAAAGCTTGATGTCAAAATTATTTCTCTGCGTTGTGAATTTCAATTATGCTGATCGATGCAGTTTGATTGAAGCGCAACAAGTTGACCATGATTTGGTCTCCAAGTGGTTTGTTTACGGGTTGTACAACTTGCATGCTTAAAAGTGGTAAAGTTATCTTAATTATCTTTGTTGAAAAAGAAAATAATATATTAAAAATATTTTTTTTATAAACACTTTTTGTTGCTTTTATTATTTTGTATTTTTTTTTAAATTATAAAATTTTAGATATTAAATCTTAAAGACTTTAAGAAAAATTGGTCGCCATTATTTTATTGTAGCGTTTCTGCTCTTTGGGCGTAAGCTTGCAAAAGTCCTTTTCAAAAATCTTGAGTTCTTTTCTTGTGTGCAGCGGCGGCCAAAGTGTGGTATAAGCCATGGTTCTGGAAGAAAAATAAAATGCACAATAATAAGTTTGGATATTTATAGTTTCTCTTCATCATTATATCCGGTTCCAACGAAGCACCAACGGAAAATTTTATTATTTATTATTTAGCATTTTAAAATAATATTTTTAGTAAAAAACTTATGAAGAGAGTAATATCAAAAATAATTATTGTGGGAACTAAACTAAACAAGAGAGAACGCTATAGTCGAGTTCCCCGACTATCTGATACCCGTTACTCAGCTAGTAGAAGTGCGAAGGAGAATCTTCAACACTGACAGTTTTTGGCGGTTTGTGGGCGTGGAAAAGGGTTTTTTGGCAAATAGATAGAAATTTACGAGACTAATACAAAAATGAAGAAATATCAAAACATTTTTCAAAATGGTGGGCGTGGCAGTTTTGGGCGGTTTGTGGGCGTGGCAACATGAATCGACAAACTTGCGCTGCTTCTATGTCTGTGGAGTCTGCATGCTTAATCTCAACTTTTTAGCTTTTGTAGTTCCTGAGATCTCGACGTTCATACGGACGGGCGGACAGACGGACATGGCCAGATCGACTTGGCTATTGATCCTGATCAAGAAGATATATACTTTATATGGTCGGAAACGCTTCCTTCTGCCTGTTACATACTTTTCAAGTATACTTTTACTCTACGAGTATATAACTATAACTAGAAACTTTACCTTACGAATTGCCAGGCATCCTCCGCCGTGGACTGGTTGTCAATTAGGAGCTGGATCTCCCGCTTGAACTGCTTGGCGTACTCCCGCTTCGAATTGTGGTAGCGCTCCAGACAACGTATCTGACTAAAGAAATAAGAAGTATTTTGACCTTGACCAGTTTGGTTTGAGATCTTACAGGGGTATGCGGTGTTTGGAGAATGTGGGCTCATGCACGGGATCCCTGTCGTCATCGAAGACGGTTTGATAAATGGGCTCGTACTCCTCTATGGGATTATCAACGTAGGTAGCGTCAACATATTGTGCGTCAGCCTTGTGGCGCCTAAACATGGCTGAAAACGAGTTTCGCTGCTCATCGCTCATCCGGAAAATGCTTCCTATTACCGAGGCATAGAATGACTTCATTCCCATGCTCATCCTCTTGTCGCCCATGAGCTTTCGCTTCTCCATAATTTGGGTTTTCCTTTCACTGGTTGTCTCCATTTCGAAGGTTGTATTGAAGTAATGGCTATTACTGTGGATGAGTTATTGTTTTGGATACTATTGTGGAATTTGTGAATGTAATTGTTGGCTAAGGTCTAACTAAATATTATATATGAAAGTTAAAGCAGTGTTTGTTGATGGATAAAGCATGTTACACTAAAATTTTATAATTTTGATAACAGTCAACTCTGTTAAAGTTTAAGATTACGTTTTTTGATGATTATGTTGTTGAGCATTGAGCAATGTAGAGTAAAAGTGTATACTAGATTCTACTAACAGGCAGAATGAAGCGTTTCTGATCATATAAATTCTTGATCAGGATCAATAACCAAGTCGAACTGGCCATGTCCGTCCGTCCGTATGAACGTAGAGATCTCAGGAACTATAAAAGCTCGAAATTTATTGACCCATATTACCACGTCCACAAACAGACTAAAACTGTCATACCCATACTTTTGGAAAATGTTTTGATAGTGGTTCAGTTTTGTTATGGTCTTAAAATATCATTTAATTTTATTTTCCGTAAAATTCTTGTTTTTCAATATTTCTATCGATGTGGCAGAAAAATGTTAAAATTCGTGTCAGCCCTTCCGCTAGTTGTTGTGTCAAAATTTTTCAATTAATATTAAATATTATTAAGTGGAATCTGTATTTGTTGATAAAAAGTTAAGTTAAAATGTCGAATATTTCCCGTGCTTCTTTATTCTCTAAAAACATAACAAGGTGCTCCTCAAAATAAAAATGGCTTGCATATAAAAAAGCCCATTTACATCATTTTTAATAACATTTCCAAAGTGAGTTGATTAGGTCATTTTTGTATCTCGAACTATGAATCTTTGCTCCCTTTATCTAAATTATTGAAGCGATCAGAGAGTTTACCATAAAATTTGTATGTTCATCCACAGCGACTTTGAGTCCTTACAGATATACATTTGCATTTCATGAGATGCAGCTTGCCATAAGTAGTGATGTAAAAAGAGAAAAGAAGAGGACGAACAGGAGCACTAAAATAGAACACAAATCGAGTTCAACTTTCGCAAAAGTTGTTTTCCTTTGCCTGTCGGCATCGAAGCGTAGTCATCCCATCCCAACCAGTGCCGTCCCATCCTCTCCGAATCCATTCGGAGTCCTCGCCTGCCCGCACCTTACCTCACATCCTGTTTAGCTTCAATGAATGCTCCAACGCTCCGTGTAACGCCCGTTAACCCCTTGCGGCCCCCAGAAAGCCGTTCCACTTGGCCCATTCACGATGTCTTTCTGCTGTTGGCCGCTTTGTTTTTGTGCCGGCCTATTCATAATTCCACAGCCGGCTGCTGGCTGCTGGCACAAATTGAAAAGCAAACACGTGGCTCTGTAGTTGGCCTTATCACTGGCTACATTGGGATTTCGTTGCTGTGAGCCACTGACACTTCGTCATGTCCATCCGCCCGCCGGTCTGCCAGGGTTCAGTTTTAGTAGTTGTAGTAATACTAGTACCATAACCAGTACCAGTTCCAGCCGGGGTCGAACTCGGGCGCTTGGAATTTGAGTTTTTGTGTTGAGCTGCTGTGACACTTTTTAGCTGTCTCGTCCTCTGTAGCCTGCCATTTTGTTTGTGGGCTTAGGTCAGCACTTTGCCATTTTCATAGTTGCATGCACCAGGGTCCTGGTCCTCATTGTCATCATGCTTGTCTCATCTCCCACCCGTCCCACCACTTCCTCGTCCTGCGGTCCCTGGGCATTGTTTAATAATTTTCCTGCTTACGGCAGGATATTCTAGCTGCCCAGAACACGTCGGAACAGTTTCTTTTTCCAGCGCTGAAACTTTAACTTCGGCTTAACCCTTAATGAGGCCATTATGGTCCAGGATCCCCTAATCCGACGACTGGGTATCATTGCTAATTTCTGGGCCAGTGGCGAAAGTTTAAGCAAACTTTAAGGTATTTAGGTCTGCTCATTCAGCTGCTCCCACTTTTTCCGAGCAACTACTGATGTACGACGAACCAGCGTTCAACGGCAGACGCCACTTAAGTTGATTTCCGTTCGAAGCCATTGAGTATGAGTTGAGTCCTGGTCAAGGACCTGAATGAGTCACTTGTGTGTCAGTGAAACGGCTGTGTATTTTTGCCCTCGAGTGTCTTGTATATTAATTGAAATTAAAAACACTTTCGAGTGCTCATCAAAGGTCTGCCATTAAAGTTATTAAAAATTTATGGCATCAACAGGGATACTCTAGCTGAATATCGAGATTTGATATTTTGGATATTTTTTACATATTAATTATGATTATTTAAGTTTCTATACGAATGTAGCCCGATAGTTACAAAGAATATACATCATAAACACGATCTGTTTTCAGCCAAAAAACTTAAAGGTACCTTGGGTACAGACAATGGATATTTTCAGCTTCAACGACTTGTCGAAAGTTTTTATTCAAATTGGTATTCAAATCGATTTTGAATTAGATACAGTCGTAGATGTGAAAATTAGCAAACTTGTTCAGCGAAGAAAAATCCGTAATCTGGATTATTTATTTCATAATAATACTCGTGGCCAAAGCAATGTTTAAATTAACAAAGAAAAATAGAAATGCAACCGAATTTATGCCTCAATTTGTGTGGTCTCCATTCGCTGTCAGGCATAAATTCCGCAGCCAACAAGCAAAAAATTTAAATTAGCTGGCACCGGGAAAATGGAAAACTGTCGTGGCAGAGAGCGAGTAGCACACAAAAGTGCTGGCTAGAACGCAAATGAAGTTGGCTTTTAATTTCCAATAAACCTTCCCCACTGCGGCCCGCAATATTAATGAACTGTAAAGAGGTGGAGTGGAAACAAAAACCAAATGCAAAAGGGTTACTCTGTTTGCATGTATCTACCTACCTATGTAGTATGCACCTGAATGTCGGACACATGTTCAATTAGGAAAATTCTTGTATTGTGTGGCACATTTACGGTTAGGTCAGTGCAGTGTTTTCCATTCTCCTCATTCCGTGTTGCACCTTTTTGGACGGGAATGTAATTCATAAATCGCTTCCTGCATGCATACGGCTGCTAATTTAATTAGCGATGGAAGGCGCATCAAGTTCCACGAATTTTCCAACGCCTGGCTGCATCGCAACGCTGCTTTTCCACGTGCTCAGAACGGTCATTAAATTAAATTTCAATTAGCTGTGCAGTCTCTTGTTGCTTTATGCGTGGGAATGCACTTCGAACTTAAACTTAAACTTTTTGCCAACATAAGAATTATAATCTTTTCTGCTGAACAATGTATAAAGATGAATAAAAATTTAAAAAAAAAATGCATATATTAATCATTAGGATCGCTGAGGACCGATGCTGATACCAAATTCATTTATTATGTATTAATATTTTCTTGGAGTTTGTAAATCTTATACGCAGTCACCTTTTTTTATAGTGTCCTCACCTGACGTGATTCACATGTTAATCAGCGAAGCGTGAGAAGCGAAACTGTTGCCATTATTATGCGGCTGGAGCTTTGCGGAAATATTGGCTTTCTGTTTTCGGCCAACATAGTAAGATGCTTACTATGGCTAAAGGGCACTCAAGCCTGCAATGGAAAAGGGAGGACTCTTATACCGACTTGGGGAGCCCATGGAACTTCATTTGATTAGCATTTCGCACAACGAAACAATTTGGCGCGTATGTGAGTTGATGTCTGCTGAGTAATGAAAAGGGCAACTAAAAACCCATTAACCCACATTCCTCCCCGCTTAAATGTTCAGACGTGCCCCACTCAGCTGTCGCCCACTAACAATCAACAACAAGTGCAACAGCAATGGCCAGCGCACTACCAACACATCACCCTTTTATTTTCCACCCAAATCCCCAAACAGCGAGCGGCGACTAGGAAACAAGTCAACACTGGCTACCAACAATGTCAAATGTTGCATGTGCCACCCGCACACAAACGCAAACGTAGAGGCTTACACTTCAATTTAAGTTTGGCTAACTATGATGCTTAAAAGATAATATTAATCTCAAGATAATTTAAAAAACCCACCCTCTTAGTTTATTATAAATCAAACCCAGTCATAATGAATTTACAAGACTAATATAATAATGAAAAAATATCAAAACATTTTTCAAAAGTGTGGACGTGGCAGCTTTAGGCCTGTCACATACTTTTCAACGAATCTAGTATACCCTTTTACTCTACGAGTAACGGGTATAATAATAAGTGTACTTTTCTAGCGGAAGCACTTGATATTTTGTCCAATCAAACCTATTTAATTTTGGTTTTTAACTGAGGAAGATATTTGTTATTTGCTTGCATTTCTGACTATTTAATTTGTCTATTTGCCATTCGATCTGGCCATGTCCGTCTGTTCGCCCGCCCCCCGTATGGACATCGAGACCCAGGAACTATAAAAGCTAGAAAGTTGAGATTTAGCATGCTGTTACATACCTTTTAAGGAATCTAGTAAATCTTTTTACTCTACGAGCAGCGGCTATAAATAGGAATTTATGTTATTTTATAAATAATTATAATTAATTTTTTGGCCATATTTTTTTACATGCTTAGAAATAAACCGCAAGGCAAGCTCTTTGATGACTAAATTTTTCGATTTTTATGGTTTAGGCTGTAAAATACAACCGTTACTTTAATGACCAATTCTCTGGCTTGTAAATAATTTGTAAACTTAACAGTGTGTATGCATAAATTATTTTGAATTATTTAAATTTTCCGTTGTAAAAGAGGTCGCTAAAACCTTTACTTTGAGTTGGAATTGCTTCGGTTGTTTTCCTCATGTTGACAAATTCACGACAGTTCGATTTATTTAGGCTCATTGTTTCATCCTAGGCGTCACAAGTGGCAGATGAGCTTTCAAGGTGCGAGCAGTCCGAACTGACTGAGGCTATCCCGTTTTCGCGGCGCAAGCAATATATGCCTATTGCACTCGCACAGCAAAGAGAGTCTGCAAAGGCTGGGAAAAGTGAAAGAGAACTAAAGCTCCCGATGCCGAAGTGCCTTCGTTTGCGGAGAGTCCTTTCGGAAGCACTCGGTGCCGCTCTCGGATTTCTCAGTCGACGCCAAAGGACGCACAAAGGCATGCTACACTTTTCGAAGTGGAAACTTCAGCAACTTTGGACGAGTTTGAGGCAATGACTATGAACTCTGGATCAGAATGTATTGACATAGTTTCGGAGCTGGCTTGAAAGTCATTCAGGTGCAAGTGGCCAACTTTCTCCGGCAGTTCGCTGGAGTCAGCTCTTGTATTTATTTTTATCGCTGTTCATTAGTTGGCAGTTGCCATAATTTCAATTTTACAGTTTCGCCACCATATTAATTTACGGCACTCGCACTGGCCACCCCTTTAATGCAGTTTTCGGGTGGAAAATTTTAGATTGCTTCTCGACGGCGATTGTCTAACTGGAAGCAATTGTTGCGAGCATGAAAGGCAGCACTGCGGACGCTTAACTTCCAATTTATCATGAATAATACCACGCAGCGGAACGAAATAAATCAAATGAAATTTATTTGGCCCTGTTCTATGGAAACATAATTTAGCAAAATCAAATTAGATGTAAGCCGATTTTCCTGCGAAACACTTTGGCAAGCCGTTGAAATATTCATGCCACAAACGAGAGGGTCCAATTGAGCCCTGCCAATATTTTGGCCATTAACGCAAATTGAATAGTCGAGCAGCGCTCATTTTACGCCATTTAATAACCGAGTTTGGCCGGCAAAACTCATCTGTTTGCATTTTATTCGTGCTCTTTGGTTTGCCAATTTAACTCTTCTGCTACAGTACGTGTGAAAAAAGAAATATTCACGTCTTTTTCCAGGTGGAGGAGTGCCCAAAAAGTTGCTGGCACGCAAATGCTGCCAACAACAGCCATAAATTTGCCGCTTTTCTGCTAAAAAGTGGCCAACAGTTTTGTTAGCCACGTGCAGGTTCGTTTCTGACTGCCAGACTTTCGCATATGCAAAAACTGAGTAATGGCGGTCGGGGAGAGCCCTGTGATCCTTGTGACAGAGCCGGCAATTGCAGCATATTTAGCCGCTTGTTTTTTAAAACTCTATTTAATTTGGATTCTTGTTTCGCTCGGCTCACGTCTCAGTGGTCTTTTGCCTCTCATTTTTCAAGTCGCTGTGTACTGGTGATTTTCCTTACATTCCTTGTAGGTTTCCTTTACGCCTGTCACAAGTCCACACAACTTGGCCATTGCCCAGCCGATTTTGCAGTGTTTAATTTAAGTTCCAGCACAAGCTGCTGAGATTTATTACTGACCCTTAACAAGTCTCGCTGGCCTTCTTTTGTCCCTTGCTTTTCGTACCCCTGTTTCATTTCTCCCATTTTTTAATGGACCAGAATAGACGAGCTATGTAAGAGTTGTAATTTTTTGCTTCCAGT
Source organism: Drosophila yakuba (assembly GCF_016746365.2). Classification (NCBI taxonomy): domain Eukaryota; kingdom Metazoa; phylum Arthropoda; class Insecta; order Diptera; family Drosophilidae; genus Drosophila; species Drosophila yakuba. Next base: position 8,570,852 of record NC_052530.2, read on the forward strand.
CGTGGCCAGTGTTCTATTTTTTATTGGGAATTACACAGGGAAGAAGTTTTGGTGAGTGCTCTTAGCCGGGGAAACAGCTTTCTACAAAATGTATTATGTATTTAAATAAAAGATTTTTAGGTACTAGAATTGTTAAGTTTATTTTAAATTTTCTTGTGCAAGCTGAATGAAATCATTTACTAAGAATTTAATAGAATCGTGCTACCTTATAAGTTCCATGTCCAATTATATAAACATTTCATTAGACATTGCAGACTTAGACTTCACTCATTGTTTCATCATAGCCACCTTGTTATCGTTAGACAAATTTATTGATTTATTAGTTCTGCTCTCAATGCTAATGATGAAACAAATAATTATATTATCAAACTAATTTAAGGTCCTCTTTCATCTAGTACCGCAAATTATTAATTTAATTTATCAATTTAATTAAAGTCATGCTAAGAAATTGCGGCAGTTCTTGCATTCATTACACTGCCTCAGAAATCACAGGCATTTCCATTTACCTTTTTGCAGCTTGATTCTACGATAAAAAGAATGTCATCAAACTGAAAACTGAAACATTGGCGAACTTCGGCCTTGGACCTCCCATCGATTTGGCCATTCGGGTCATTCATTTCGGGCAGTGTGTGCTGCAGTGCGATTTTGACCTCTCCAGAAGCCCATAACCAATCTCAGAACAATAAATTAAACCTAAACAATTCATTCGGCTGAGCGAGGCTCGGTTTCTGTTTCAGCTGCTGGGACATCCTGGATGGCGGACGGTGGAGTGTGGATGGCTGACGGCGGATGGGCAATAAGGCAGAAAGCCACTTCTTAGTTTGCTTGCAGCTCAAGCGGAAACCATATAAATGCGGAAATGATAAAAATGCCTGTGAACATGTTTTCAAAGCGTATGCTATAAATTGCAATGGCAGTAGGTCCTTGGAAGTTCCTCCCAATGGCACCGAACTCCCACATGGACAATGCAACCAGACAATAAAATAATAATAAAAATAGAACAAAACCGGCGAGTAGACGACGTAGACAATGATGAGGTCCCATTCCGTTCGGATCGGCTTGGGACCGAGTTCAATAAATGAATGTGGCCAAATGGAGGACACTGAGTCCCTAGGAAACTCTTCGACAAAGCAAACACAAACACACGCGGAGAAAAGTTGGGTGCGAAGAAAGAGACGCGACGACTGGCGATTTAATGAAATTGTTTTACACTCAATTGAGTTGCCAACTGAAAAAGAAAACAAAAAGCAGACCAAGAAGCACCAGAACTAGACAAACCAACTGTTTTCGCCAGGGGAAGATTTCGGGTAATTTGCATTGCCTCGAAGCGCCAACGACCCACATTTGCCCCGAAGTTAATCTTTTCTAATACAAAATGGCCCAAACGCTGTCAGCTTTCAGGAAAAGTGGCTGACATCGGAGATGCTCTGGCAAAGGAGATAAGAATATGCACAAATCCTAGTGAATATTTACTAAAGTTTGACAAAATCAGCTCACGCGGGGTTTCCCTGCATTTTAAGGAGAGGAAATAAGATATTGAGGATTTTAGACCTAAATTATTTAGTAGAACAAACGGTGCGAAAATATTTTAAATTTATAAGTTTTTTAATAAGTTTTCTAATATTTAAACAGTCAGTAGTCAACTTTTCCCAAGTTGAAAATGATGACTAACCATCGAAATTGAAATCGTCAAGTAAAGTGTCACAAGGTTGATTTCTGTTATTGGTAGATCACTGCCTTTTTAAGTGACCGTTTCAATATTTGTCCAAATTGCAAAAAAATAAATAAATTTAACTTATAACGAGAGCGATCGCTGAAGTCGCTTTTCTCGTCTATAAGATACCCGTTATTCAGATAGAAATTTTCAAGTTCTGCACAAAATGTTTATTGCTTATCAATAAAAGTAAATATGTATATATTGCGTATACAATACAAAAATTTGAACTCGTGATACGTAATTTTCAGTGTTGGCCTTTTATTACGAATGCTATTTAAATGCCAACGAGTGTATTTAAATGTTTTTCACTATTTTTGTAACACTTGGGAGAGGCGCAGAGAGGAATCCAAATGAGAGATTAAACTAAATAGAGCTATAGATAAGAAGAGAAAGCGATCGTCAGCAGATTCATTTTATATAGTGCGGCGGTCGGAGAAGGTTGTTCTGTCAATTGGGTCGCTAATTAATGAGATTTTCTGTAGCTGGAAATAGGAAATATGTCTACATTTGAACTGAAAAATTTGAACGATTGCTTGGAAAAGCATTTGCCCCCCGATGAACTAAAAGAGGTGAAGCGAATTTTGTACGGTGCTGAAGAAGAGTGAGTACAGTATAAAGACCAATAAGATAAGACTGTATGTCCAAGTAAGAACATCATGTGGGGTGTCTATGAAACCTCCAGATTATTCTAAATTTGTTTTATTCTTAATCTTTTAACAAACACAAGGGTATCATATGAATTTTTATGTTACCTTAGCGTTGCCCCGAAGCGTATTGTTACTTTATAAAAAGAGACTTACATTGAATCACATTAAAATATAGAACTTGTTCAACGAGCTACGTATATACCCTTGAGAACATCTGGTGATGAAAGTGAAACGATCGCGAACCGAAGCACGCAAAACAAAAATAAAACTCGGATATTTTTTCAGTGTGTAGGTTTTATCTCTGTATAAAAAAAATCATAAGCCAAATTTATTTGTTTATTACTTTGTTTTGTTAGTCCAAGCTTCAGACCACATAGTGCGGATCTCCAAAATTGTATTGTGGCTAATAAGGTTGCTCAATCCTTATTTAAGCGGAAAACATCTGGTCATAGTTATTGTTTATATACTAAGATTAAAAGTTGAGTTTATAAGAAACAATTTTTTTTTAAACTACATATATACTCAAAGTACTGTATCAAATCGATTTAAATATAGATTTATTTTGCAGTCAAACGCTTGAGCTACCCACAAGCGCAAAAGATATTGCTGAACAAAATGGATTCGACATCAAGGGCTATCGGTTCACGGCGCGAGAGGAGCAAACTCGCAAATGCAGGATAGTCAGAGTTGGCGCCATACAGAACTCTATCGTAATCCCTACTACGGCTCCCATTGAAAAGCAACGAGAAGCCATTTGGAACAAGGTGAAGACCATGATCAAGGCGGCAGCGGAGGCCGGATGCAACATTATTTGCACCCAAGAAGCGTGGAGTAAGTATGCAAAAAAAACAAGAAATAAATGTACTTCGTTGAATACCAATTCTACCAATGTTTATTACCAATAGCCATGCCCTTTGCCTTCTGCACTCGGGAAAAGTTTCCTTGGTGTGAGTTTGCCGAAGAAGCCGAAAACGGACCCACGACCAAGATGCTCGCCGATCTAGCCAAGGCTTACAACATGGTTATCATCCACTCGATCCTAGAGCGCGATATAGAGCACGGCGAGACCATCTGGAACACTGCAGTGGTCATCTCGAACAGTGGTCGCTACCTGGGCAAGCACCGCAAGAACCACATTCCCCGGGTGGGTGACTTCAATGAGTCCACCTACTACATGGAGGGAAACACCGGACACCCGGTCTTCGAGACGGAGTTCGGCAAGCTGGCTGTAAACATATGCTACGGACGCCATCACCCACAGAACTGGATGATGTTTGGTCTGAATGGAGCCGAGATAGTCTTCAATCCGTCGGCTACGATCGGTCGGCTATCAGAGCCACTGTGGGGCATTGAGGCACGTAATGCTGCCATCGCAAATAGCTACTTCACGGTTCCGATCAATCGCGTGGGAACTGAGCAGTTCCCGAACGAGTACACATCTGGGGATGGTAACAAGGCGCATACGGAGTTTGGTCCCTTCTACGGATCTTCTTATGTCGCTGCTCCTGACGGCTCAAGAACACCGGTAAGGGTCTCAGCTTAATACACACTTTGATAACCCAATCAAAGGCTATATATAAAAATTTAATAACTTTCATTGACAGAGCTTATCGCGGGACAAAGATGGCTTGCTTGTGGTTGAACTCGATCTGAACCTGTGTCGCCAGGTGAAGGACTTCTGGGGCTTCCGCATGACCCAAAGAGTTCCGCTGTATGCGGAGTCCTTTAAAAAGGCGTCGGAGCATGACTTTAAGCCGCAGATCATCAAGGACACATAAGGAGAAAATTTTTACTTTCATTACGTTTGACTCTGTTGCTATTTACTGGCAGAATGGATTTATAAGAAAATTGCATTTAAATTTGAACTCTAAATAAAGATAAGATTACTACGTTCATAAAAACTTCTACCTAAATTATATATATCATTACATTTATTCTCCCACCAGTGATACCCTGTTGAGGTTTTGCAGCGACAAATTAACTACCCACTTCTTTCAATGATCCATATTTAATATTGTTAGTTTACTTGATTGACATTGGCTGTGACCTAAAAATTGAGAAAGTAACTAAATAAAACTCATACTTCGTGCTTTTAAGAACGGATCTCATTATTTTCGGCTTAAATGTTACACATTAAATCTGACAGAACTTCAAGTCAAATCCCTTGTGAAGAGTCACATCCTCGAGCCTGAAGAGCATCTCTGTTATGTATATCTCGTTCCCCGATGGCTGCTTTAAAAACTTCCCTCCGTACAAAATGCTGCAATCTAGCATTGAGCTAAGCTTTGACTTTTACGATTATGTTACGGATGAATGGGAACCGGGAAGGGAATCGGAGACGGAGACGGGATATGCGTTCAAGTGTGGGTCCCGGTGGGGATGGGATATAATCTGTTTCTATTACGTTTGCTTATCTGCATGCGACTCACATGTGCGTTGCTTTGCCGACTCCTAATGCAGTAATAATCGTTTGTGCGTTGCCAAAATGACTCGACTGACCTTGTGGAGCGTTGGCAGTAATTGGTTAGATTATTCTAAATTGGTTTCTCTGCTTTCGACCTGACCTTGTGCGGCAATGGAGTTATAAAGCGAAAAGTGCTTGTCGAGCCCCGCAACAGAAATGGAAATTATAAACTTTTGTGCACCAGGCTGGGTGAGGGGATGGAAGTATGCAAATTGAATTTCGGGCAACATTCAAGTCAAAAGATACAAAGAGACAAATGTGCGAGTTTTGAATATTTATATACAGCACAGAGCCCAAAAGTGCTGTGATACTAGGCTTCCACGCTAGAGGTTCCACTAACTGACTCAAAGTAAAGCCACAATATTCTTGGTCCTATTTTTGTATCCCTCGCTGTGCGAGAAGTGTGGGCTGGAATGTCAGATTTCGTGTGTGTCTATTTAACAAAGGTCACCCGAAAATAAATCAAATATTTACCCAGCCACATTCGTTCATTCAAATTGAAAAGTCACTTTTGCACACACACTCTTGGCGAAAACTGATTCAAGGCCTCGATTGCATTACCCATTCGACATGTTGCTAATAAATATGTTTTCCGGGGAAAGCCAAATAAAACCCAAAGTGACAGAGGTCCTTCCAAGCGAGCCTCGCCCGGACTTCGGGGAATAGCCAATAAAATGTGGGAGCTGCTCGTTTATAGCCGTGGGTTATCCTCGACCAGTCGAACATATTTTATTCAGTGCCCCAGTTGATTGATTAAGCACAAGATAAATTCCCAACCGTCGGCACGCTCAGGGTCCTTCAAGATAATCCTCTACATATCGGATTATAATTTTCAAGCCCGCCTGCAGCACTTACACTAATCATACGTAGATATCTCTCTCCTGCGCCCAAGGGGCCAGATGGCAATTGTGACAGCTCAGATATCAGAGCGATTTCAATTAAAAGCCAGCCTTTTAATTAAACAGATAAAATGGCTATAAAATGAGAGAAAGGCGACCTGGTCAGCAGGTTTAATGGGGGAACTCGATTATGAGCTCATATTTAATTAAACATAATATTTAGAGCTAAGCAGCTCCGAGCGAAGAAGCTTAAGTGCTAGTTAAGTGGGTGCGATGTGTATGGGTGTCCTGTAGGTTGCCAGAAACCAAGACTGGGACCGCAATCAGGACCCAACAGCCGGATGTGTGTGCATTTGCGGCAGGCTGGTTGCAAAAAAATGCCGAGGACGTGCATCAATCTGAATGCATAATAATGGTGCCACTGTGGCAATCAGTTACTCCCAAGGCGGCATTAACCACCAGCCAAATGCATATTGAACAGGATGTCGACTTCGCATAGGGAGGATGTATATTCTCCTTAAAGTTCAGAGGTGCCAGCAGATCAAAAATGTTGATTTGTTCAGTTCAGTGGCTCAGCGAATAATTGAACCAGCGGTGAACGTGTTCGGATTATCAATAAGCTGCTTCGATAAATATTTTATTTTTTACTGGTTCTTGAAATGAAATAATTCTTAATGAAATGATTTTAAGTTCAATGAGAGTTCAAATAAGATTATTTTTATAGATAAGATGATTAAAAAAATGTATGTTTCTTGACATTTAGTAGCCAGCAAAATAGACTTGGAAAAAGATTTACCATATACCACAGAGAAAGACAAAACATTCTATAAAATAATCTATTTAAATATTCCTTTTTATATCCAAAACAATTTTTGTTTTGAGCGAGCAGCCGGTTCAGTTCGGTTGGTTCGGCTCAGAACTGGCTTGCATCCCTGTTTAAATCATCGGCAGTGGCGCACACGATATGAATGGGAAATCTTGAGCAGCGTACGTGTGCACAACAGCGTCGCGAAATGAAAAGGAAAAAGGAGCTGAAAAGGAGCAGAATCACCAGGAGCAGCAGGCACGGGCGAGGAAAATTGGAAAGGAAATGTGATGCCGGGCGGCATTGTTGGTGCTCCGAGTGAAATGCTTTGGGGCTGGAGATGGTGGCGATGGCAATGGCGTTGGCGAACTGAGGATGCGGACGAGGTGAAGTTGCCGCCGAAACCTGCCCCCTCATTCAGGGGCCTTTCCATTAAGCAGGATTATTTATTTTATTTCGTTATGCGCGGCAAACAGCTTGTGTAAAGGATTTAAGCTGCTGCTGAATGTGGCGAGCGGCACACAAGCCTGATCCTTATTACCAATCCCAAAACTGCCTTGTAATGAAATACACGAAAACTTAAAACCAACAATCCAACGAGCAAACAACAAAGGCGTCCGTTATATTAAATTCCAGCCGCACTTGCACTTGTTAGAGCCTCAAAGATTATAATTCTGCCACAAGGATACTCGCAGATAACTGGCAATGAAAGTGGGCTGCTCCAGAGGGAGAAGTCCTGTTGAGCCAGGACAATGCAGATAGGCGTTGGGGATAATAAAATATTATGCAACTGGGAGCTAAGACAGGGGTGGGCGGACGTGGTTGGAGGCAGGAAAATGGCGCCAAAGCGGAAATGGAAAACTTGAATGCAAAAGTGGGAAATGGTTACGTATGAATAGAGGGTCCTCTTTGCTGACGCATGAGAGTGTGTTTGCTGAGGCAGAAAAGTCAATTCCCTCGAGGGAGTTCAATGGCTGACCTAATAATTGTAACTTCATTATTGGAAAAACCCATTTGGGGGATGCAAACTTTTATAATTGGGTTTACCTTTAATAATAGTTGACTATTTTGACCTCAAAATAAAGGAAACAAAAGGTAAATTGTCAAGGTCGTTAAAAATAACTTGTGGGCTTGGCTATTGTTAAACTTCCTCTGGTTAAAATACAAATTATAAGATGTAATTACTTTTATAGAATTCCCGTTTTAATTCAAAGGTTGTTATTGCTTGTTATATATATTATTAGTCAACTAGTATAGGTACTTAACTTTATTTAAAGGAGATAATTGTCAATAGATTTGAGCTTAATTGTAATACTAACGTAGAAGTTCAGTTTAAGCTGCAAATTAAAGTGCTATCTCAATTTTACCTGCATTAATTTCCCACAGAAATATTAATTAAAACGCTTGTTTGCCATTCGGAAACTTAATTTCGTTGCACTTTGTATTGGTGAGTATCTGTGTTTTCTCATTACGATTGCGGTTACTTCTCAGTAACCATCGGTTAATGGACCGCAATCCAAGCAGAAAATGGAGTGCAATACGCAAGATGTTCTTTGTTTATGACCAGGTTCCCGTTGGGGCTTTGTAATTAATACCTACTCGAATTAACGGCGCCAGGTGGAAATACTCGCAATTGTAATGGTAATGCGAAGCAGAGCGTTGCAGGCCATTACATTTTTGCACAAGACGCACTCAAATTAAACAATAAAATATTTAAAAATTTTACCCAGCATAAAGAACACCATTCCTCCTCCTTGCCCGATTTAACTTTTTTATTATTCTTATTATGCCTTTATTGTTATGGGCGAGAAGACAAAGGAACTGAAACCGAAACTGTAACTGTAACTGTAATGGTAACTGTAACTGGTGTGGCTATAGTGGCGGGTGGGTTGCACGTTGGGTGGAAAGTGGCTGGAAAAGCGGGTGGCAAGGTGGGCGATAGGGTGGGGCTCAGCTGTGGTTCTGCTCGACTGCAGATCCTGCGGCTACCTGTGAAGTGTGCGCCATGCTCCGCTTCTCACCTGCTTACCGCACCACTGGCAATAGCAACGGCAGCAGGAAAAATCGAGAAAAAGTGGGTTTTGGTAGGGAAAGGATGCGGTCAACGATCTGACCTACACGGACTTTCTCCTTATGGGGCTGTTAAATGAGTTCAGCTTGATTTTTATACGCGTGTAAACAGTTATAGCATGGGACAGTTAATGTTTATATGACCCTTGTAATGGCCATTAAATAAGGTTTAGGGGGTGCGAAGAACATAGATTTTATATTCGGTTTTATGAATATTAGATATGGTGTTGGTACGTTATGGTGTTTGGCAACAGTACGAAAACTTGAAATGTTATAATCACATTAAGCACTCGCCATTTTTAGGTATTCCAGAAACTTTTTATAGTGTAACAATAATTCCTAAAGGTCATCTTAATATATTTATAATATTCAATATACATATGTGATTGTAGCCAAACTTTTCCGAAATGTTAGTTAATAATCTGGCAGTCACTGGTCTTCCAAAGAGTAAGAAGACGTCTTTAGAAAAGTGCTTCAATTTGTTAAAATTCATTCTTTATTTCCCAACCAGACACGGAGCAGATGCACAAACAAAAACAGAACAATTTCTAAATTACTCCAGCTTACACTTGCAGTGGCTTCACTTCCCATTCACCTTCACTTTACTGACTTTTCCAGTGCCGAGCTGATCCATTCCGACGGACGCATCAAAAAGTGCCAACCCGAGGACAAAACCATAAAAATTAATTATTTCTTTTTGTTGGGCTAAGGCAAAGAGAAATGTGTCGAGCAGGGAAAGAAAGCAATCCAAGTGGAGAAAGGATGACCAAGTAGTGCACGGGGACGACATGAGGAAATTGCGCTGAGTTCACCAAGCGTTTATTGTTTAAATTTTCCACATTTTCTCCCGCTCGCAAGCTCTTCCTCGAAACACACTGGAAAACTGTTCATGAAGAACGTATCTTATATCTTTTTAATTGCACTAATTTTTTTTTTAACTGTCATTCTTGTCTCAAAATGCATTATTATATATGTAATTGCAAAATAAAATGTGGACAATAATAAAAATTGATTCAAACGCTTTTTTACTTTATAACACTCTTTTTCATGTACGGGAATATTTCGTTTTTTTTGCAGTCAAAACCAAAAAGCGAACAATATTAAGAATGAACACATTGCTGATAGAATTGTGACCCAATAACTGCTTAAATATTAAAGTCATAAGACTTCCATTGGGATTGCTTAGTAGTGTAACTATTTTGCTCTTAATGTTCAACAAAACTTTTAAATGCTATACAATCTTCATCTCTCTGGCGAAGTTCTCCCACTTGGGTTTCGCCCTTTAGCTGGGTTCAGGTCAACCCAGCTGTTGGCCGCCGCATCCGGAAACTCGTGAATTTTTCACCAGGATAAGCAACAGTGCTGCAAGTGCAAAAAGCAGAGAAGAGGACCGGCAGCAATGGCTAAAACAACAATGTGCATCGCACAGTGACAACGGATTTATGCTTAATTGCCAACGACATGGAGGCGTCTAACTCTGTTCTCCCCTGCGGCACGCTTTCCCATGGCCATGGTGCGGAATTGTGGAGCGGCATGCTCCTCTGTCACTCGGTGGCCCCATTGATCTGCTTTGAATACGCCAATCTTGCAGACGCCTGCCTCGCACCGACTGGGAGTTAATAAAGTCCGACAGTTGGATGGCAGTAGTTCGCACTCTGTTTTTCTGGATGCGCAGCCACATGCTGCCCATGATGGTGTTGTTTTTGCCAGCTGCCCATAACGTTAATTACGACCACGGCTGTTAATTAGGTTTTAAATGTGCAGACGACTAATTAACTCGAAGCGAAGGACGCGGCACCCAAATGCAGACTGGCAGCTTTGTACCTCAAGGACGATGGACGCGCTTGAACTCAGTATAAACGAGCTATCAATAACTAACCAGGTGCTAAGTACTACACTGCTGATGCTCACAATTTGAGGAGCTCGTCGAGAGATTAATGGAACCCAATTCGGGATCTTTTTAAACATTTAAGTTTAAATGTTATGTGTTGCAATTTCAGCTTTACTCTACATTAATTTTTCGAGTGCTTGATACTATGTTATTGCTTTAAAAAAATAAAAGAATCTCTCAGGACATTTATGGAAATGTCCTAAATTGTCAAGAGGCTCTTGTGGCAAAGCTGAGGAAACTTTATCCCAGTTGGAGATACATATACACAAAATGGAAACCAATTCTCGGGGAAACCGCAGAGGGACCGGCTTGCTCGACCTTCCACAAGGAAAAGGTTCAATCTCTTGATGATGATTACACCTTATATGTTGCTGGAAAAACAAGTCACGCCAACAGCTGTAGACATCAACTAAGCAACGAGGGGTGTCTCGGCTCCAAAGTGGAATACCAAACATTTTTTCTTTGTTTGCCTTTATTGAAAAATTGCTTCGCCCAAATCGATGCCTCAGTGGATGCAAATGGCTGGTGCCAAAGGCGGGGAATGCTTGGAAAAAAGATAAAATTTAATGAAATTCGAATACGAGGGATCTAGCCTAGTGCAGTGTGGAAAATCCATTAGCTGGAATTGATTTTTCGGTTTGCTTTTCAATCAACTTATTTCCTAGCGCCTGCTGAGGCCGCTGCTGCTGGAAAATGCTGTGGACCCGTTTGACCATCAATCATGATCCGCAGTCTTTTGTGCGGAAGAGCAACAGCAGTGATATAATGAAAAGAAACAAAATAAATCATTTAAATAAATGCCAAATTGGACAATGCATAATGGAGGAATTTAAAAAAGTAAGAAATTATATATAGTACACATATTTGACAACCTTTCAATATCACTGCTTGGCGATATTTTTATCGGCGCACAAAAAATACCCGCGGCTACCACTTAAAGCCTTAAAAAGCTTTTAAAATAAAATTTACATTGCATCATTTCAGCCAACCCGCCAGAAAATTGCCAGCGGCCCTGGTAGCTGAACTAAATAAAAGGCTGTGAAAAGGAAATCTGCACATATTGGTCATTAATAAAAGTTTTTGCATATTGATACAAAAAGCAAATATTGATAAACAAAAAATGAATACGGCTTACATCTGCATGGGCGAGGGTAAGGGTGCGGGAAAACCGAAAGAGCCAAGTGGAACCGAGCATACAAATAAATAAATAAAGCGTGTGTGAAAAGGCAACAATAAAACACATCCGACAGGTTCTACAAAACCAGAGATGTCCTCGTGACGTGAATAAATCGAGCAAGGATGTCACGAGGAGCATATTTATTCCCTTCCAAGAAATTTAAGGTTGAAGGCGACTTTTCAGGAGTTTCAAATTTCAGAGCAGTTTTATTTGACCTCATATGTCAACTGAGCACACGACTGCATATAATGTATTATAACCATCTGAAGACAACACTCCTTTGTATCGCAGCATCCCCTTCGCAGTGAGTGCGGTAAAAGCGGTTGCGATTTCAAGTCAATTGCGTCGTTATTTATCAGCCACCATGATTGTATGGGAGGCGAAAAATAACCAGCAAAGTCAGAACATTGCGATATTTTAAGCATTGTTCGATTGCATTGTTGCCTTTACTTGGATGAAATCTGATCGAGATTTCGTAATGTGTTACTTCGTTTTATTTGTTTAAAATATACCCAAAAATAAAGGTCCGAAATAGTTTTTGGCTCAAATTACCAATTAGACGCGAAATTTTTTAACTAAAAAGTATGGGTTAAACTACGGAAAATGTTTACCAAATCGTAGCTTAGGCAATTTATTTTCCGCTTTATAATTGCTGGTCAGGTTAAATCCATTTAATTTTAACACCAAAATCTCCCGCATATTAAACTGCAGGGACTTTTTGCATTGTCTATTTGATTTATATTTATTGGATATGTACTTTAGTGGTCGCAAATTTCCGCTGTTCATTAAGGGCATTGTTTAAAAACAAACGAGATATTCTCCTGAATGTGTTTGCGGTTACTCTTTTATGACTGTGGCTATGTCTCCTGTGTTCAATGTGCAAAGTCGTGAAGCCTGCGGTTATTAATTGACATTATTTTTTAGCAAAAGTTGAGCACTTTGCTAGTTCATTTCCTTGTATTGCTCCAAGGGATTTAAATGTTTCATGCATCTTAAATCTGTCTTTGAGGGCAAAATCATTTTGTTACGCTTTAAAAGGCAAATAAATCAAATGACATATTTTTAATTAAATCAACGATTAGTTTTTTTGCTCTCTATTGTTATTGGAGACGTCAAGATGGGGAGGTTGCTTTTCGTTTTTCCGATTTTATCCTCAATATTGTTAATTCAATGCCAAGCAAACGCTTTGAATAACACAACAAAGAACGGTTTAGATCCCAACAGAGAAAGAGGTAAATCTTTAGTGCAGTAACGAAAAGTATAAGCAGCCCAATAAAAACCCTACAAATCTCATTCGACATAGGAGGTAATAAGGCGGATTCCCCATATGTTTCCAGGTTTCAGCGAACATGTTTAAGTCAAGGTAATCCTAATAATGAGGTAATTATTTTGAGAAAATTTAAATTTGATAAAATTTTAGAATGTAAGGAAAAGGAATTCAATGATATGCTTGACTCCATTCTAAGCTCGGAGTCAAACACAGAGGATGAACCGACAAAGGCTCCACCGAAGCAGCTTCCACATAGACCACGTCCACCCTACAAGATTCGACGAAGGAAAAACGGACACATTCTTCATGACATTGTATTATGGGTTGAAAGAACAAAGAGGGCAATATTTGGATTTGGGTAGCTTTTTCGCCTAGTTATTTTCAAGTGAAATACAAAATATTTACTAATGTTTAAAACAAGTGTATTTTTAATAGCAAAGCCAATCCATTTAATTTTAGGCTATTTAGGCTATTAGGTGCGTTTGCCAATTAGCCTAGCAAAACCACGATATTTAACAAAACTAATAATATTTCAGGTGATTAAATATAAACGGGTTAAACGGCTGTTCGCTCTTGCTTAAATGCTTTATAAAAGGTGCTGATAAAGTAAATTAAAAAAAATTAAAGTAAATAAACGCAACATTTCAAGATATTTAGACCTAGATAAACATAATTATCCAATATCATTCACAGCGGTTATAAAAGTGCATGACTTACACAGCATCAAAAATATGCCATAGTTTTCAATTCCTTAATTTATTTAATTTGTTTTGAATTTCGTTGCATTTCTGCATTTAATTAAAGCTGATAGGTGGTATGAGTGATGTGGCATGGAATTTATCTGCATAACTCATACGTCACGATGGACGTTTGGCAGGAGGGATAAACTTGTCCCTTTTGTCCGTGTCAGTTAGTTTGTCCCGCGGTGTCCTTTGTTCGGCAGCATATGCGAGTGTCGGAGAGGCAGCTGCAGCTTAATGATTTTCACGCTTCTGTTGCACTTAAGTTGCAGTTTTCTCTATTTTTCGGCTTGAAAAAGGCGTTAATGGCAAACAGAGGCGACAACAGCTGGCTTACAGAACGTGATAGAGGGCAGAAGAAGGAGGCGAATGCACACATGCTCATTTGGCTGGCGGGCAACAAATCCCAAGTCATTAGTCGCTGTCCCGTCTCCGGTAACTGGGAAAAACACACTGCAAACTAAATTACAAGGGCTGCCAAAAGCCTTACACGAGATTAGAGGAACGGGGGCAAAAAATGGTGACAACTTTTGCCTGGGGAGCGATTCTCACTTACGATTTCTGCTCGACCTTGTTACATTTGATTGGGCATTGCACTAAGAACTTCAAACCTGACTACTTAAATATAATCTTATGTTTAAACAGGAGGAAGCTTTTAAAATGTCAATAAAACCCAAATAAAATATATATTTCCCAGTTTATCTTAATTATTAATTCTTATTGCATGAAATGGAATTTGAGCCATAATACAAATGGAGTGTTCGTTAATTATAATAGATTTTGATCATATAAAAGATACTAGATTTGCTGAAAAGTATGTAATAGGTAAAAGTACGGGTTTCGACCATATAACCTAGATATATTCTTAATCAGGATCATTAGCCGATGTAGCTATTTCCGTCCGTATTAACGTCGAGATCTCAGAAACTGAAATAGATAAAAAAAGATTGGGCACGCAGGATCCAGAAGCAGTGAAAGTTTGTTTCCTTATGTTGCCACGCCCACATTAGCGCCCACAAGCCTCCCAAAACTATCACTCCTACAGTTATTTATTTTCTTATTTGTCTTTCCAATTTCTATCGCTTTGCCAAATAGAATGTTGAACTTTCTCGTTCGCACTTTCACCAGACGAGGCACTCGACTAAAGCGTTCGCACTTGTAACTTAAAAAGTTTTGTGACTGCATGTGCCTTATTGTTGAACATAATCCCGTTCCAGTAAGCCAAAAAACATATAGCGAGAATGGAGCAACAAATTGTTCTGGGAACACACCGCATAAATGCCCCTCCTTGCCGGTAGTTCCGCCTGCTCTACACTGCTCAGCATATTTCATAAGTCAGGAATGTTTCCGGACGGGCTTCTTCCCTGTTCGTCAGTGGATCGGGTTCGTGCCCTCCGAAAGCTGCCTGTCAGCAGACGGCTGACATCTGCAGGATGTGTCCATGGCGTCGCCATCGCTGTCATTGCCCATCAGACATCAGACTCGTGCTGCTGCCGACGTCCTGGCACCTTTGGAACGGGAAGACATGGGGTGGACAGGGATGGGATATGGGATATAGGTTGGGTGCTCCGTTGCCAAGGTAAGCGATGTGAGTTTAAGCCACAAAAAGAGCGAGCGTGTGTGCCTGGGCCAAGGCACAATTAAAATGCGGAAGAGAAATTAATATCCGCTTACTGACGTATTTTGCCTGCCTTCTTAACAATGCCATTTTTTCAAGTTGCTTACATAATTATGCACTGACTTTGAGGAATGCTAATGGCTATTATCGGGATTTATGAACAGCTTACCGCACATTTTGCAGATTATTAAATTTTCTTTCGGTTTTCTCACATAATTATGCGTATGCTGATTTTTGGCTGAAATGGCAATTTTGAAATGAGTTGCGGTTTATAAATTTATTATTCAATTACCGCAATTAAATTTGACACACGAACGAGCAAACTTTGTGCATTATTATATTGGTATCTTAAATATTCATCAACACTCGGTTCCTTAATTAATTAGTTTCCTCTTTTGCTTGCTGTGTATCTACCAACGCCGCGACTCACATAATGAAGCAACTTGTCTAAAAGGAAGTTCCTCCGTCCCGGGTCAACAGGATCCACCGA
Organism: Drosophila yakuba; assembly: GCF_016746365.2. Classification (NCBI taxonomy): domain Eukaryota; kingdom Metazoa; phylum Arthropoda; class Insecta; order Diptera; family Drosophilidae; genus Drosophila; species Drosophila yakuba. The sequence goes on from NC_052530.2 coordinate 8,586,580, forward strand.
GTCCAATTCTCCGCAAAACTCATTTGCATGCGAGGTGCTATAAAATAAAAATTTAACATTTCCAAATGGGGGTGGGATGCCAACTTGGTATGCAAATTGAACAAACACAAACCGCAGCAAAGTTTGCGATGGGCCAAAAAACAAAAAGGTGAAGTTCAAAGTTTTCACTCCGCTTGATATGATATGGTGGAGTATCGTGCGACCCCGGTTTCGTTTAAAAATCTGTTGAATATGCAAATTGCGCTTAAACGATTGCGGCAACCATTAAATATATTTAATAATTTATCACATTTGTTAAAGCTTTAAGCCGCTTTTCGATGTGCCCCTCTTTTAAGGTCTCTTTGCATATTTCTGTTCATAATAAACCATATTTTGTTCTACACACACACACACTGACAAACAAGGATCTTCCATTTTAGATTTTTAAAATTTTTGGCATATTTTGCTGCGCAGGTAAGGACCGAACAAAACTTTTATCTCCGCAATTTTCCCAGTATTTGTGGGGAAAAGTTATGAACATTAGCCTAAATAAAATAAACCTTGTTCAAGAATAAACTAATAGTTGCCATCTAAAATAATGACTCTAGAATGGACATTCAGGATTGAATCAAAACCCAAGTAAACATGTTCATAATTATGGAATTACAATTGCGTGTACTTAAATTATTTAACCCTGTTCACTACCATCACAATTTTGTTCATTCCACCTCAATCGGCTAAAGGGAATTTCAAGTTCTGCTGGCTGGTATTCTACTTGCCTTGTTTTAGTGCCATTTGTGCGTTATTTTTATAAAGTTACCTCATGAATTATTCATAAACGAAGCAGACGTACCGTAACCTAAGAAAAACAGCGAGAAAGGAAAAATCTTTAAGTTCTGCTAGGCAAAGTGATGGAGTTGGCAGGAGAAACTCAGCCGGCTGGCAAGCGGACTTTGCCTGCAAATACGAAAATCTGATTAAATTATGGAAAACTTTCTAATTGGTTTATTATTAAGAAAGAGATTACCATAAATTACATTTGAAATAAGTAAGCCATTTGGCAGGTACACAGCAATTGATACGAACCGGCTTACCAAATTATCTCAGTCGAGTGCGCCGGAGCTCATAAGCAAAACAAAGCAAAATCCTTCCCTCATGTTTAATGCACTTGACAGGACCAGACCCAAGAACCTTCAAGAAAGCTCCAATTTACAGCCTCAAAGTTATGACTTTTACGCCCCATTATCGCTTAAATTATTTAGCCAACCACGAAAATAAACGGAAAGCGAAAATTGCTGAAAAAACAAGAAAACCTTGCATAACTTATGACCAACAGAATGGGCAGTAGTGTGAAATGGACGGGGCTTGTGTTTATTAAGGACTAAAATATCCGCAATTAGATTTTTACAAGGCGGGTTAAAGCATTTAATGAAAACGCTCAAAAAACAACCGCGCTGATTGCAATCGCTCCAGTGTGTGGATTCTAAATAATCAAGTGACTGGCACTAAGTAAGAAATCCACCCGGTTTGCGGAATTTAAAGGCCTGCCAAAAGACCCGTCGAACCATCGTGAGCAAACGGTCAGCACGGTGGCAAAAGGTAAACATTTTTTTATCCTGTCAATTTCGTGCTTTTTAATTAAAAGCCTGCGTGCTCAGGTACAGTGTAAACAGGCCAAGGCCAAAAGGGATAAGCAAAGCAAAAGGTTCGCTAATTAAAAAAATTAGAAATTCTGTCCCTTTAAGGACGTCCAGGAGGGATCCCACTCCCATTCGTCACTTGATGATGCATAGCCATGAAGTGTGAAAAATTCAGCCTCATTTTTAAATAGACTTAAGTCCGACCTCCTCGTTCATTCGTTGTGAACTCGAGGGCTATGGTACCGCCTGCCATTTATTTGGCTCAGTTCTCCAAATTAATTAAACACTCACCAGGCAGAAGGTCAAAGTGGAAATGGTTCCTTCTTCATACACGGCTAGTGCCAACAATTAGCTTTCGAGGGGTCGGATGTTTGGCAAGAAAAAAGGAAACTGAAATAGAATTCTGTCGGTTCGAAGAAAGCGGAAATTTTAACTAACTAGGGGCTGGAAGGCCTTCCACTTCCGCTTCCTTGCCGCCAAACGCTACACAATTACGCGTTTTAATAAAGTTTCAGCGAACTCCGCGCATAAAATTAAACAATTAAGCAAATAGTTCCGGAAACTAAGATGCAGCAGCCTTGAGCTCTTTGAAAAATCACCGCGAGGAGTAATAAAAGGAATATTTATTTAAGTTCTGGAATTAAGCACAACATTTAAAGAGCGGGGTAGAAAATAATCGTCTCCTAATTGTTAAAAAAGGGTAGTAAGCAACATGATATTTTAGTCACCTAATAAGGCCTCAATATTACTTCAAGGATTACCCATATTAGTTCAGTTAGAATTTAAAGCTTTACATGCCAGTTCTCTAAGCCAAATATATCTAATTATCATATATTCCTATTTGGAGAGGATTTAAAATTAAATATATATAAAACAACTATATTAAATGACGTTGACTGCATTAATATTTCAACTACTCACATCTTTTAGTTTTCGAATACTACCCAATTATCTAAATTTTTGCCACCCTTTAAGGGCTCGAAGAATTCCGGTCGCTTAAGCGTGTTTGATTTGATTAGTCAATTAACAGTTCATTAGATTTCAATCGACGGCTCTGTCGCCGATTTAATATCTTCACACTTTGTCACCATATAATCCAATCTTAAATCATTTTCATGGCCTTCAATTGCTGTTTGTGGGGATGGGGCAAATAAATCGAATCCGTCCACGACCACGCCCACCCAATGTCAATGGTAAGCGGGCAAAAACATACCAGAACCAGAGTCAGAGTCAGAAATGAGATAGACTGCCGACAGAGACGGACTGGGCCATAAATAAGGATCCGACCAGGACGGGCTGTGTTCCGGTGTATTTTTAATGCCACAATTAAATGCAAATACAATAGGGCGAGGAAAAAAGATGGAACTCTCGGACTGACAACACACAGCAGGCAGATGTTGAAGGATGGCCCTGGGACAGATGAAGGACATCCAGGCGGACGGATCTGTTCTCTATCAACAGCTTTTCCTGCCTGCCGCCCAATTTTTTCCTTTTCTGGTTTTATTTGTTGTTTTTCTTTGCGACAGAGAAAATATTTTTGATGCCGACAACAAAAACCCTGGCGAGCAACAGCCTGCGGAAAAAATATAGACAAGAGCCACGCCCCCTCAACCAGCACTGCCGCCCGCCCTTGGCAACAACAATGCGCTAAAGTAGCTGGAGGACAAAGGATGAGAAAGGAGTGCAGTGTAGCCAGAGGTCCTTGATTGTGGTTGAGCAAAAAGTACGCCACCCATCACACACACACTATATGTACGCGGACGACACAAATGAGATATTCACTTAAATTTAATTTCCATTATATATTTATGAAAGCATATTTTAATTCGCTTTATTGGCAATTTTCGTCGAGCAGCAAGAATACCAGTATGAAAAAGGGGAAAATATAATATTAAGCACCGCGTGAGTCCCTCAGGAGGCCGTTAAGTATTTTCATTAATGTGATTTTGCAGAAAAGGAAAATAAGGAAAGGGGAAAAAAGGGTTCGACAAGCCGCGTCAATATTCTTTTATTTAAATACTGGCTTTATTGGCGCACTTTTGGCTAACAATATAATTAAATGGTCGGAAAAAAATGTACTATTCCGATTTTTTCTGAAAGTGTGATAAATTTTGCGCGCTTTACCAATTATTTCATCAGCGGTTTTGAGAGCAGAAAGACTGCACAATTGATTGAACTGCCGCAATTACCGCGATGGTTGTGAAAAATACCAGTAATTGATCCCGCCGCACGTTGACACTTCCATCGATATGATTTTAAGTATGTTACCTTACTCACTAACCTTACAAGGTATACTTAAAAGAACAAAAAAGTATCACGTTTCACTTGCTGTGACCCTAAACACATCTCTACAAGGAAATTCATCCATTTTATTTCATCCAGATAAAATGGAAAAATACACATTTCCCTGTTTTTTGACAGTCTGCTTCCGTAGTTTGCGTTTGAAAATGCTTTGTGCACTTTGTGGGGTCTTTAATAAAAACAAAGGACACATAGAAAAAAGAAGTTTCCGCTTGGGTAATTTTTTTTGTAATAAGCGAATCGTTCGAGCAAAATTTCTGTGGCTAAAAGAAATAAAGAATGGAGGCTGAGGTCCTCGGGGAAAAGAAGGCTTCTTAATTACTCGCCAAAGTTTTCGATATTTCCAACTGTGATTTATAGATTTTCTGCTGCACTCTTTCACTGAAATATATTCGGTCCACGGGCTTGGGCTCAAATGACATTTGCAGTGGTCGAAACTGAGGCAAAACGTGACTGGCCGGCAAAGGAAACTCGATTAATGCTGCCTGAAAATGCAGTAAGAACATGTGCGGGAAAAGCTAGCGTAGTTTTTTCCCGGTCCGATGCAGCTCTCAAGTCAGCTTACCTGCCCATCAGCTCTTTGGCATTTCCGTTTAATTCGCCTTTGCACTCGCTTTAATTGCAGTTAATGTAAATGAATGAATATTCCATTAAATGTCAACTTGGGGAGTGGGATACCCGGTATCCCCGGAGCACCAGCAACAGGCAGCCAGAGACTTTAAGCTGCGAAAATGGAAATTGATTTTCCGGCTTCGCCTTATCAACGCAACACGTAACTCGTAAAGCGTGGCGCAGGGGTTTGAGGATATTGAATTCGCCTCGCCGACCAGGATTTACATAAAATATGCGATCTTTATTTACAAAGGAGCCTCCGAACTCCCTACTCAATGGCATCATCTTTGACCGGCGTGCCTTTCGGGTTGTCCAGGAGCAGGGCCTCGTTATGATGCCTCACGTTGTAATGGAAGAAGAAGGACTTGCTGTACTCGAAGGTGGAGATCATGATGGCGCAGGCAGGGGCCACCTTCAGAAGCCTGGGTCCGCATCCTGCGAAGAGTCCCCTCACGCCGTGCATCCTGTAAATGCCCGTCAGTCTGCTGAACGTCGACTTCTTTCCGAAATCCCTCGCCGGCGAGTCCGTAAAGATGACCCTTTCTCCAAACTCAATCTGCTCGTGCGTCTTGACCACGTCGAACGGAGTGGTCACAATGGCCGCCACTGTTCCCGCCAGCACACCTGCCAGGAAACTCAGACTGAACGAGGGCTGTGAGCTCTGGCCAAGATTCTGCTTCAGGCTTTCGTAGATGGGCCAGTAAATCCCCGAAAAAGGAACGTCCCTGAGGATCGTGGGCCGCAGGCCCCTCCACAAGCCCCAAACCCCCTGCAGAGCCACCACACTCCGGACGAACTGCAGCATCTGTGCGTAGGTCTGCCGCTGGGCTTGCATCTTGGTTCTCACCAGCTCGATAGGACTCACCACCGTAACTGCACAAATGCGGGCAGTCACCCCGGACATCATGGGTACCACCGACGGTAGAGTTCTCTTGGTATCCCTGGAGGTAGGGAAAAGTTTTAAGCCTTTAAAATTTGTTATCTTTAGATTATATTACGTTTGCGTAAGAGGTAAATAAACGTAGAAGCATTCTGCTTCAAATATGTGTACTGATAAACATTAATTTAGCTGTTTTTCGTTTTAAATAACACAATGCAACGAAAAATAAAAACGAGTTACTTAACTCTGAAGCTTATTTGTTATCTAGAGCTAAAACTTCTTTAAAGTTTATTGAAACTAAATGCTTATTCCTGCGCTTTTGCTAGCTACTTAAATATTCGCCACGGAAAAGTGTTTGATGAGCGATTCATCAACAAAACTACTTGTACTTATAGGAAATTAATTAATTAATTATAACTGTATATAATAATAGTTTTATGGACTTTCAAATATCTATATCAAATATCTAAATATATTTGTATAACGTACCAGTTTTCAAGTTGCCGGGGCTCCAGAGTATTGCTATAGTGGCGCTCGTACATGTGGAGGTATCTCGCCTTGAACTGCTCATAAGCCACGAAGTAGATTATGGTGGAGGGCAGGGCGGAGACGAGGGTGGGACCCAGGCCGGACCACAGAGCGGCCACTCCTTCGTGCCGGCTGATCTTCATCAGAGCATCCCAGGAGCTGGAGAACTGTGGTCTTGGCCTCAGGCTGGCCAGCTCGGGGCCATTGGGTCCACTTGCAAAGAGATGGTCCATCAGCCCGTTCGAGTAGAAGAAGCACTTGTGGGCCGGCGACTGCTGCGACTGCATGCGGGTCTTAATCACATCCAGGGGCGTCATGAAGCAGGCCGTGATCATGGCCCCCGTGCAGGCGGAGATCACCTGTTGAAGCGGCCGGATTCGGAAGCGCGGATCGCTCAGCAGTTTTCGGTGAGCCGAATTCGAATTCGTCGCACGGTCGATGGCGTCATTTTCCCGCGGGCTTCTTACGGGCCTTAGGTTGCTGCCGCCGGAGGTACCACTACTTCCACCTGTTCCACCCGCTCCACCTGAGCCGCCACCGCCTCCACCTGAGCCGCCACCGCCTCCACCGCCGCTAAAGGATCTAGGGCGGGGTCCACGACTCATCGAAATCTCCGATTCAGCTGGATTCGCCTCCGCACTGGATGCGCCAGAGTCTTCCTTCGACATGGCTGCCGTCTCCGTCTCCGGTGTGCTAGAACAGTTGAGGGAGAGTCGATCCGGTTTCCAAAAGCATTAGTAAATTTACATTTATGAATTTCACATTGCTTGGTGCCAAAAGAAATTTCCTAGAAACGTGACGTTTAGAATGGCAACTCTACAGAGGAAGAAATAGAGTTGGTACACTCTTGCCAAAGAGAAAGGATAACTTAATTCTTATGTTTACTATAGTTATAGAAGGCTACATCGTGCATTTGCATTGGTCTTTTGAAAAAATAAAATAGGGCTTAGGTAATTGGTTGATTGATGTCAAAAAATTGTCAAGTAAATAAAAAGTGGATATCAAATTCTTTCATCAAATTGTAAAGGGTTTTTTTTCTTTAACCCGAATAGTCCATGGCGGATTTTGATTGATCTCGAAAAATTAGACTACGTTTACACGTGATGGGCAATCTAAACGTCGGCATTGTTATTGTTTTTATTCAATTATTCGCGGCGAATAAAGTTTTTCATTCACTCCGCTTCGTTTTTGGTGATTATAAACTCCACTCCGAAAATTCCTCTTTATTTATATGATTTGCCATTCCATCGTTAGCCCTTCCCGCCACGCTGCTGCCAAAGCAATTAAAATACTTTTGCACCGACGTGAGATAAAAAACTCATTCATTCCGGAATTGTTATCGCTCCTGCTTTACTTTATTTTTGGCAATTAACATGCAGTACTCTCAATGCTGATGGCATTCGCACCGACTGTATCCGTACTTCCGCCCTCGAATTTCCCGTCTCCGGGAAGCGCCAGCGAGCTCCAAGGGAGGCGGAGTGTTCATTATGCCAAAGGGGTTCCACTCTGCATGGGAGTTTGCATCCCACATCGACCGCACCTCAAGTCATCCCGCTTCACATCTGAAAATGTGTCAAAGGTTTGAAGTACTTGAATCGGGTTCGTGGGTTTCGGATTGCTGCTGGATCGATTTTGGATCTCCACTTGAAACATTTCAAAGAAAGATGAATTATAAATATTTAACCGATGAATATGAACCCGTTAATTAATTGAAAACATCTAATGTACTTATATGTCCGTTTAATTTAATTTAAATTATTTTTATGTTTATTGCCACCCAATTTTTTGTCAGACTAATATTTGTAAAAGCGGGCTTTAAATGTATGTATGTATACCAAGTTTTTGTTTTTGTGCTAACTTCAAACAAACAACTTTTTTTTTAGTGTATGACTACCCACAAACCAAGTTGACTGTTGGCAGAAAAATAATTGACATCCAAATGATGACACTATATGGATTCTTGTATGCATCTGACACATGTGCCACCACGTGTCGTCAGTTTTTTCGCACTTAAATCAAGGCACGGCGAAAAATAATTATTCTATGGTTGCGGAAAACAACAAAAAATATTTTGATTAGATTTTTCACTAAAGACTTACAAGCTTTACATTTTATTAGAATTATCTATTTATGAAAGAAAACTTTTTTGGTAGGGACAAGGGTATATGAGCTCCCTAGGTACCTTTGTTATAATTATACCCCTAACTCGTACCAATAAGCACACATAATTTGTCAATAAGTATGTCATAGGTAGAACGTAGCATTAGGATCGCAGCCATTTTAATCTGGCCAAGTCCGTCTTTCCGTTGATTAATTTGTATAAAAGTAGGGGTCTCGGGAACTATTAGGGCTAGAATGCTCATGAAAGTTTTCTTCAAAATATTACCACGTGCACCTTAGCTAACATCTATCGAATCACCAAAGGGTCATGGGTGCAATCCCAAAAGCAGGACTATTTCTTTATGTTTTTTATTCTTATCTCTCTGGCACTTTTCTTGCTTTAAACTTAATTTGGGTTTTCTTGAGTGGGTTGAGTTGTTTTCCAAATCCTTTCTTGTTTTTACCAAGGCCAAGCCTAGGAGAACAACAACATCAACATAGAGACCTTGGAAGAACACGTTGTAGCGCTCATGAAAAACACGAGAAAATACTTGCCGAGGAAAAATGAGGGATGCTAAAGAAGGGGGAGGTGGCCAGAATGCTACTCTGATATGATTTCGTTGCTAGACAAGTTCTGTAAAAGGTCACGACAAAAAATGGAGTGAGTAAACAGCAATAAATGAAACTCACGACAAAATATCATTATACAAAACATTTCTTATGACCAAATCTTCTCAGTGGAGTTATGTGTAGTCCTTCTTCACTGAAATGACATTTCACATTTTCGTTTTATTATTAGCCATGTTAAAGAATCTAATTATTTTATAAATGAAGATCCTAATATACAGACATATTTTCAAATAATATGGATTTAAATCCTGAATACCCTTTGAAAGCGTATATAGTAGTGTAAATAGGTGGCCAAAGGAGGGTGCGTAGGCAGCCTGAGGTAAGTCTCGAACGAAGTATGCCCACATGCACATGACATACTAACTAGCGCTGCTTTGCATCACCTACACGTCCTCCCGCGTCCAAGTTCCCTTCCGGAATCCCATTCGCCTGCGTGACAACGTACCCGTCATCAAATCACACGCAGACATTGTCTTACAGTTATGACTGGCGTTGCTATTTGGAATTCGACACGTACGCGAGCATCCCGGGACACGTAGAACGGTGTAATCCCGGGAAGGGCTGTTTCAGGGGGGTGGGCGTCTTGTGGGTGGTCTTGGGGGAGTTCGCGGGGCAGCTTGTGCCGGTGTCGATTTTGACACGTTGCCTGTGTGTGGGAACTGGTAATTGTGGTGTAAAACTGTAGAATAACAGCACTTAGCTGGCTGCTAATACGAGCACGTGTCTGCTTTGTTGCACAACACGGCGTATGCGCAATGCTCATTCATTGTGGAAACAGGGCTATCCACAATAAAAAGTGTGCGCCCAATAAGAACCCAATTGAGTCGAACTCGATATGCTTTCAATTTGTCATTAGCATACTCGATTAATTACGAATTTCTGCTGTTAATCAAATTCTCCTGCAAATGACTAGTCGGTTGGAATTAGAGAAACATTTGCCCATGTTATTATCTACATGCTGTATCTGCTCCAAACAGATAATAATTTTAATCAGCTTAGGGGTGGGCGTTTTCGATTAACTGCTGCCAGCTCATATGCATATTTTTATTTAATTAAAGTCGAGAGTAAACAGCAAAGGAATGTTGACAGGCGCCGGTGGAAAACGATTGAAGGGACTTCGACGGGTGGATTCGACATATGGCGAGCCCAGGAAAATTCACAGACCCAAAAGTCACAAAGGCCAAAAAGGAAAAAGGGAAAGCGAGGGCAAGGCAAGGAGAAAATGTGGCACGCGGCATTCACCGCACAATTCCATTACGTAAAGCAAACATCAGATGGCGTTGGCTGCGAGGCATGATTGCGTTTGGTGCTTCTTGCGGCTCCACATCGCCCCTTTCCTTGTGGGCGTGGCGCCAGTAAAGGCAACATATTGAATATTGATGCGCATCGATTTCGACTTGAAAGCGGGAAAGTTCAAGCAAGCAAACCACACACGCATTCACTCACTTTGTTTATAATAAAAACATTTGCACTTTCTTGCAGTCACGCATTGAATGGCATTTACACTATTCAGCGTGGTAATGGTCGGATTTAAAAATTAAATTGTCTACTAAGGTGTCGAATGTAGCATATGGATGTATGTATGTATAGTCGGCATACTTATAACACATTATAATAGATTAACCCGACAATGTTTGTACACGTTTCTTGAAGGATAGGGTACACGTGGACGTACATGGTCCCGAACCGTACAACGTTTTTAAACCCGTTATTCGTAGTGTAAAAAGGTATAGATTCATTGAAAAGTTTGTAACAGGTACATAAAGTATATATATTTCTGATCAGGATGAATAGCCGAGTCGATCTGGCCAAGTCCGTCTGTCCGAATGAACGTCGAGACCTCAGTAAAGCTAGAAAGTTAGAAACAAACCGCCAATAACTGTCAGTGTTAAAATTTTTCCTTCGCACTTCTACTAGCTGAGTAACGGGTGTCTGATAGTCGGGGAACTCGATAATAGCGTTCTCTCTTGTTGGAAATGGTTTTTAATAGGACACTCATTTCATATACCTACGTACTTTTTGTTTATAAAGATTTTGTGTATGTATTCAAATCCCCAAGCTTCCGCATCCACAAATTTATGATTTAAACAACCTTTCAGTATCTTGAATAGATATTTTTTTACACAAGCCACAGCTTTCATGAAGAGATAACTCGATTCCGGTCGAACTTTTGACAGCAGAGTGTAAGTGCACTCAGCGCAGTTAACTGGCTGCGGAGTCTGGGAAGCAATTTGTGAACGCTCGTCGAGCATTTAAAACAATTGGTGCCAAACAATTACGCGGAGGGTGCTTTTCAGAGGGAAAGGAGCGCGTTGCGTGAAAGGAAGCCAAAGACTTCCTCGCCAAATTAGCGACAAATGTGTGGCGGCGGGCTGAGAGGGCGTGGCAAGGGTTGGCGGGCGGGCGGGACTACGACCCAAATTGCAAATTGCAACAAACTTGAACCAAAGTGGGGCAACGATGGCGACAACGAGCGCGACGATGGACGCTTTGTCTGCGTAAGTTCGTAATAAGCAAATTAAATGCCAAGGGAATGCGGCCCTGCAAAGTAGGCAACAATAAAAATCCAGCGGCTGCCAATGCGAACGGAATGACTTGGCGCATTAACACCCCGATGACGCCACATGCCACATGCCGCCAGCAGCCACCAGCCACATGCAACCGAAGCGCAATCTCATGGGCGTTAATTGCCAACGAATGCATAATGTTGGCGAGGGGAAGGGGCAGTGGGAAGCGGAAAACGGGAAATGGGCGTGGGGGCTTGGGAAAGTTCTACGGGCATGCTTGAGTGGTCCACACGAAACGATTTTCAGTAGCACTGATGGCAAAGGTTTCTGCAATAACACCAATTACATAATTACACTTATTAATAGCCTTACAGCCTTTAATTATTTGACGATTTTATTGTTGTTATAGGTATTATTTTATTTTTTGATGTTATTATAGGTGCAAGTGATCAAAGACCTAAAATGCGACTGCATCTGCACTCTTTTCAAAAGAATATAGTATTGTTGATTTCTAAAATTTAACTTTAATTTTTTTTTATTTTACTACTGCGTTTTGTCTTCTGTTTTTATTTTCGTAGCATTAAGTATGAATTTTTTAAAGATGCAATAAGAAATTTGTAATTTTGGGAAAACTCAGATTAGGGAAGTATTTTGTCCACTGAAGCTGGACCAAGTCACGTTCTACAAAGCTTTCTGCGCTCTTCTACACTTTTATTTACTTTTAAAGGAGCTTATGCGCAGTTTCCCTTCAGCCCTTACAGAGTTTTTCCTTGTAATTGCAGTTTTGCTTTCGCTTTCCTAGGGAAATATTTACGATAGAGCAGAAGCGAGAACTAAAATATGAAAGCAACAGAAGTCATAAAAAATATATAAATAAAATGCGCTCCTCCATAAATCGCATACGTGAGAGTGCCCATGTGGGCGTTAGTTTTTGTGCGAGGGGATTTTTGGTTCGTGCGTGCTGACTTGCCAAACATCCTGGCATCCTGGCAGAGCAGCAGCCATCAGATCCTGGCTGAAATTTACAAATTTAATAAAGGAAAGAATATGATAGATGTTAATGCAAATGGGTCCTTGTCTACATTTGAGCGCCGTGCAGTGTGTTTCCGCGGATAGAATGGCTGTTGTGATATGCTCACAGTTTTATTTATTTAAATTTGTTTCTGATATGCAAAACAGACCGGGGAGACAAGCTATAAGTACCAGTTAATCGTGTAAAAAAAAATTTTACAATTCAAAGCGCATTAACATATTTTAGCATGCTTGGAGCGAATTGGTTTCGGCCTTTTGCACTTGACCAATTTAAATCAATTGCTGAATATTATTTTATGGCGCCAAAATTTCACGTCCCATTGAACTTTGGACCACAGAACAAACAAATAAACAATGGATAGGATTAATTAAAAAAAATAAGTTGTACCACAGGGCGCTGGCAAAAAATGTGTTTAATTAAATATTTATATTATTATTATGTTGCCCCATACTAGACGATTTCGGTTTACTTGCGAATTTATATTCATTGAGGTTTTCGATGCGAATAATTTGCATTTAACACATGCGCACAGTCTACAAGCTCGACCACAAAATTACATTTAATTCTCGCAGCACAAAATTATCAGCCAGCAAATCCGTTTATGCACTTGATGTCCTTAATGACTTTTGTTGTCCATATTTCTGTGGCTGTTTTCAGTTGTCTAGTCGCCCAATACTATTAATTAAACATTTTCCGTTGGTATAGAAAATTGCATTTCAGATCTCATTCACCCAAAGTGGAATTCAAACGCATGCAAATGTTTGCCAGAAAATTATTTCCCAATATTAAATTAGATATTTTGCGTGTCATGCATGTAAATTACCACGACCAGAAACACGACATCCACTTTTTTTTTTGCTTATTTTCACTGTTTTAAAACTTACCAGGCATAACCAATTTTCGCAAAGCCAGGCCCGAATGACTTCCATTCAATTTGATTGTTTAGAGCAAAATTTCTACGCCTGATGGCCACAAAGCTATAATAATTGCTGGGCTTTAAATGATTTACCAATGCTCACCAGACACGCAATTGTGTAATTTGGCACCTGTTAAATTATTAAAATGTTCATTATAAAGTCAAACAGGCGACATGAATGAAAAAGTAAGGAAATAACAAAACATAATTTGCATATGTGTTTATTTGCAGTCGCTGTTTTTGTTTCAGTTCGCATGCAATTGGGAATTTGCATTGTGTGCAATGCTTAACCAGCTTATTGTTCAAGGCTATTGATTTGAAGACCAGTTGCTTTGCGGGCATTGGAATTGCACATTTAATAAATAATCGCACACAACAATAACAAGCATTAATTAGTCATTAGGCACTTTACGATGTGAACGGAAAAAATCGTGTAGAACATACGCATTATATTAGACATGTCGCTCTCAATTAGTTTCAATTAAAGAAGATTAAATATGTACGCAGTAATCCGTTCTGTATCCAATTTCAGTTTAAGCCGATAAAGTATTTTGTTTTTGCCCATGGCCTTCCTGTCATAACTTTGCGTTTGCCTCCCCCCAGTTCCCCTACTCATCGTTCTTTGCGGCCTTTTTCAGTTAACCGGGAACTAGGGGAAAGTCCCCGAACAGTAAATCAAATCAGAGACCAGAACGCCATAGTAGTATTTATGCATGAAAGGCTTCCCGTCTCCGAAAAGGCTCCCCTTTCCCCTAGTACTTGTCCCACAATTTTCGTTATTTACGATTCGCCCGCCCCTGCATATTTGACTTTAATATACTCTCGAGTTACTCTAATTTGTGGTTGTCAGCAAATTTTGGACAACAGCACTGCCGGCAAAATCTGCTTGGGAAATTTAATTTTTCTTATTTCTGTTTTGCGTTTTGCTTGTGGCTGTGTAGCCTGGGAACTTTGATTTGTTAGACTAAACTATTCGGCTTTTGCGGCTTTCCATGTTAGGTTATGAATTATTAAAACTGGGGAAACCAAAGGAGGTATGGGATAAATGTACTAAATTGATTCAACTACTCAATATTTAATGGGGTATAAGTGTTTTTAACAATCGTAAAAGTGATTATGGGAGGACAGCTGTTTCCGTTTCCTTGTCAATGTTCTTTGCAGAAATTCCATTACACGCATATCAAGCAAACAAACTTCCATTTAGCACTTTGCAACTGGCCACAAAAGTTGGGTTGAGTTTATTCAATTCAAGTACCATTTTAAACACTTCGCACTTCACCGACACAACTGAAAGACTGCGCACAAGGAATTTCTTCCTGCGAAAGAAAACACCAACGATACATGGGCCACAGAACAAACTTGAGCAGAGAAGCAGAAAGGCGACAGAGAAAAATTGCGGAATACTGGCCACAGCAATCTGATGGACTGATATGGAAAGCTGTGGAAAACCAGCAGCATGTTTTTTCTTGAGCAGAAAACAAATGTCAACACATTCTACAGCACGTCAGGTTGTCCAAGCGGTTATTATCGCAATTTATGTTCTCCTATGGTCAAACAGAAAAGATGAAATCTTTTACGCAGGACTCTTGTGCTGCCCAATTAGTTCTCTTCGACAGGGTATTTTCTTAAAACTAAGGGAATCTTTTGCCAACCAAATTATTACTTACCTGTGCTCGCACAATGCGAGGCCATAGGCCATAGGAAATCCGAAAGGAAAACTAGGAACAATTCATGGGTCAAGCAATATAATTACGAATTTTTAAGAGCGCTCCGGGGGGAAAACATTTCTGTTAGCCCTGTTTATGGCGGAGATTTTCAATTTCCCCAAAGTTCAGAGCAAACTTTATGCGAAACCTGCACAAGAAGCAAGAACAACTTGGAGAATGAGTCATTTGCATAAGGGGCCCACGCAGAAACGACACAATAACTCAATTCGCAGCACAAGAGCAGAAAAAGAAAATCAAATGTGCCACAAAGGGAATAAGGCATAAAATCCAACGCAGAAACTTTTCTGCCCAGGCAGTAAATCCTGCAGGATATGGCCCTTAGCTTAGCAACACAACGCACAACTATTGCTCCGCCTCGAGGGGAGCGACAACTTTGATGTCCTGGCCGAGGACAGATCCCAGTTTTAGGCAAGTGGAGAAGAGTTAACAACTATGCCCAAAACGCCAAATATTTGAAATATGTGTAGCAACGAAAATGTTGACGTTTGAACTGATTTCCAGGCGGTCTCCACAGTTCAGACCCCATTTCTCCGCTGAGAGTGCTCCTCTACTAAACACTCGGAAAAAGTCTTTACCCCGAAAAATGTGCTTCTAAGTAATACATATACATTTAAATTAAAATAAATAAACAGTTATACCAAATTACAGAAAGAGTGCAAAGAGGAGCACTTTCCTTTAAACAAATTTTGTTATATAAAAGAAAGTCAAAATGTATGTTTGGTGCATATTCTTTTACACAAAATATGACAAATCATATCGTCAAATAGTGAAACAAGTTTTGGTAGATTATTGCTTCTTACCTCGAAATTTTGAAAACTTAAAGATAAACGCTGCAAATTTTTACGAGTGATTTGGCTGGCAAAATGTTGTGGCAAATTAAGTTGGCGGCAGTGCGAAATGGCGTGGCCCGGAGAGTATTGGCAACAAAATTCAGGGAGAAAACAGAAGTCAAACATAAAAGAGGAGCAGACATGTTTGTAAGTAGCTTTTGTTTGGTAAATTGGCGGCAGCAATAGTTGACACAAGTTTTGGTGAGCGAGTGGCAAAATTCGAGGCATTGTTATTGGCAATTTCAGCAGACATTTTTGCTGTCGGTTGTCATGGGAATATATACAAAACCAGCCGCATAAAAATTGCTTTCATCTCTTGAATTCACTATATTTTCCAGTTTGTGCACATGTGCGGATGCTAGTTTATGATAAATGTTTTAAGTTTTTTCTTTATCTTATAATACTTGATATTGGGATTTTGGACATTAACCAAACCTTTTCTTGAGTCCCGTGTTTTTTAGCTTAAATTATGGGTAATTACAACTTTAATTGTCCTTAGCCTACGTTTTTATTCTAATTGTAAAAGAATTATATTAAATACTGTGGCTAATTTCGATTGATTGGCTACTAAAGAACCTACTGTTAAGCCCATTAAACATTTTCTGTAATTTTTTAAAATATTTTTGCTATTTGCTCTTTTATCATCACTTGTATTTGTATAAGCTGATTATATTAAAAAAATTCATATACATAATTACGAGTCATCTTCTTTTGTTCTATATACAAACGATCAAGCTAATCGCCTTCCAACTATATTATAAAAACGTACAACTGTTTTAGGCAATCCAATTAAATTTGACGTTAAATCTAATACCTTCTTAGTATTTTACTCGGTAAAATTGGAGAAAACGGAAACTGTGAAATGTTCCTGGTAATCAATTTCAAATAACTTGTTAAAGCGACCTAGCTATGCACTATTCTCTAGGAAATTAGTTTCCCTTATGGGAACTGCTGCTTATATCGATACGGCGAACCTTTGCCGCAATCTCCAGGGAAACCTCCACTGCAATTTTCTTAACTAATTTACGCCGGCAGAAACTTTGCTCGCACAAAGCCAGAAGGCTAGCAGTCAGTCGAGCTCTAACCACGGGCAGTGCCGCCAAGTCAAAGATAAACTTTACACCAAAATGTATTATTAAATTTACGCAGACCCCGTAAAATTTCAGACCAGAGGAAACCGGAGATATGGGATCCGGACAAATACTGGAGGGGGGCTTGGCAGGCAGCTGTCTGTCGCCGCATTGCGGGCACGGCGGGAAGTCCTGAAGGATTCTTGGCAGCCGCTCCCTGGAGTTTCTATATATTGGTTGTAATACTTCTGCCGTGAGCTGGCAGGAACTGCTGCAGCTCGGTGCGTACGGTTCCAGTGGACGAGGAGGAGGAGGAGTCCGTGGTCGAGGCATAGGATGCCGACGAGCCCGATGATATTGTGGAATCGGTTCGCTGCTGGCATCCCAAAGGATTTGCGGTGTTGTCAGTTGCCGTTCTTGCTTGCAAATCCTTTCCGGAAGCCTGCCGCTGCAGTTGAGGAATGCGGCTTGTTGTGGCCATTCCCGTTGCTCCAAGCGATTCCCCAGCTGGTCCTCCTGGCGGGACTCCTGCTTGGGACAGAGACTCCGCCGGCTTTGTGGGTCTGGGAATGAGCGAGTTCCTCGAGGGCGATTTCATGGGCTGCGCGTATAAATCGCCATTGGGCGCCGCCCAGCTGGAACTTCCTTGACTGGGCCTAATCGCGTAGATGCACTCGGTCCGCTCGCCTCCCTGAGGGGGCGTGGTTTCGTGGGCCGGCGGTACGGATTCGAAGGATTGAAAGGATCCGCTGAGAGCCGTCATTGCCGGAGAGTCCGGCATTCTCTTCACTCGCTTAAGACTGGAGGCGGGTGATTTGGGCACAATAGGACCCACAATGAGAGTGTTCTGTGAGATTTGGGGCACCTTGAGGTCCTCGTCTTCGCCTCCACAATCCTTAGCCACTTGGAGTGGCGAAGTGGTTATGTTGCTGCTATCCCTCCGCCTCCTGCCAAGAGTGTTGCTAATGGTTCGCGGCGGCGGCAAAGGAGCGTTGAAATTCTGTGGCGGCAGGGAATTTCTCTTATAGCTGCTGTTAATTAAATCCTGTTCTGTGGGCAGGACCTTGGGGTAATTACGCTGGCGCAAAAGCTCCAATTGCTGAGCAGCCGTCAAAGGTATAATCTCCAGACCATCGGAGTCGTCTCTACTCGTCACATTGATATCCACATCGTCGGCATGAACAAAGCTGGTAACCTGCTCATCAGCAGCCAGGATCATGTCCACAGGATCCGAATGGGAATGGTTGTGGTTCCTCAGGGGATATTGCTGTTGCAGGATGTCTTCACTCGGTTCGGTTAGGGCCGAATGTTGTCTCTGCAGGAGCATCTCATAGTGCTGCGGCTCGTGCATGTGCTGGGGGATGAGTAGAGCTGCGTCGGCCACCTCTATGTCCTGGCATATGATCAGCCTGCCATCGGATAAAATCGGTTGTGGAGGTGGAGTGGCCGTGTTGAAGCTACCCGATTTCGGAGCTTCCTGACTGGACATCCACTCACAGACTTTAGTATGGGTGTCTACTGTAGAGCAACTCAGCGATCTCTGGCCTGTCTTGATGGCCTCATATGTATTTGATTTCCTTGTCATCTCCAGAACGAAGCTTTCATCTCCGTCACGGGACTTGCTGCACCTCTTCAGTTCCTCATCGTTGGCTCCATCGTAGCTGAGGATGGTGCCGCCCAGTTTAGGTGCCGGGTATGGTAGGGCCTTGGCCCTTCGACGGCGCTGTCGCAACAAAAAGGTTCCGTAAATCAGGAGATTGAGAACTATTATAATGGTAATTAGGGCGATCAGTAGTTGCATCGTGGCCTCGGATTTGGCCACTGTTTCAGGAGGCGGCTGATGCTGATCCTCCCCGCTCTCCAGTGGGTTTTTGGAGGTCACCAGGTCCTCGAAATCCCTACCACCCTGCATCTTGTGCACATGACCGAAGGTGGGAGGAGCATTGTACATATTTTCCGCCGCTGTTTCGGTGGATTCGCCACTCTGTGTTGGTCCAACTAGACTGGGTTCCTGGAGGAGCAGCTTTAATGTCCTCACAGGGTCCTCCGCTCCGTGGTC
Source organism: Drosophila yakuba (assembly GCF_016746365.2). NCBI lineage: Eukaryota > Metazoa > Arthropoda > Insecta > Diptera > Drosophilidae > Drosophila > Drosophila yakuba. The sequence continues at coordinate 8,605,392 of NC_052530.2, forward strand.
CCTCGGCCCGTACTTGCTCATGTGACCGGTAATCACTTCTTGACCCGGCTTCTGGAGCTGTTCCTGGATGGCCGCTATCTGGTTGAGTTCGTCCGGGAGCTCTTTGTTCCAGAAATTCATATAAATCTGGCGGTACTTGTAGCCCACCGTTGGCGGAATGCCTAGATAAAAAATGGGAAATGAAAAAAAAAGAAAATTGGTTTTATTTAATCGCTTTATTTCCCAAAAGCGTATAGAGGTTCCAATATCTAATGACATGCTCCTACCAATATTGAGGTATGCCTGAGCCCTCCTGTTGAATTCCGGCCAATCCAGGTCATAGCGATCCCACTCCAGGGCGTGTGAGTTGAGGAAGATGCCCTTCCATGGTGCCTTTGGATTTCTGGAAAAGCATCATAGCAACGAATGAGAATATCTGCCAACGGATATGTTATCGTCTGGTTCACATTTGAGTCCCCACTTTTCCAGAAAAGAATCCCATTTTATAGACATAATCCGGCCATTCATTTGCTCATTTAAATGATATGGTTATGGCCAATAACCACACTCGCCGGCAGCCGAATGCCAAAACGCCCTGCTAACGATCTCTGATTTCAGCTCTGATTGCCGCACCCATTTCCATTTTTTGCCCGGCCTTTATTTTTATCCCTGAGCGGTGGCCACTTCAACTAATAATATTTGCATGTGCCGCCACCCAATCCGGCTGCTGTAGAATAATAATAAAAGCGGCAGTAAAAATTCTATTCATTTCGCTGTCCGAGCGTTGCAGATTGCAAAACGTGCCGTATTCGAAGGCAAAGCCAAAGCCAATGCCAAACCAGAGCCACTAGTCGTTGCCATTCCAGAACTCATGAATATCCCACACTGCATCCGCATCCGCATTTGCATGCAGATCTGTGACTCTTCGTGTTGATGTTGATGGCCCTCCCAGCTTTATACTTCCCAGCCTTGCAGTACCGCAAACTCCCCAGCTAACTTTCTCCAAATGCACTTTGCACATCCGCTTTGTGGACCGAAAGTCCAGCAGGCAGTACTCACCCGGTCTTTACGAAATTCGTCCAATATGCCATTACCGCCTCGGAAAGCAGCTTTTCCTGCACCGTGTAGTTGCCGCTGGGAAAGGGACCTGCGGCGGCCAAAGGAGCCCCGAAGATAAACGCCAATTCCTCGCCCATAATGCTATGCGGTAGCTGTAAGTGAAATAGTATATATATCCAGTTCAGCAGTGTCAGTAAATCAAGCCGGTGGTGAAATACTCTAAAACGCAGGCCATTAAAGAGGGTTGTGGGCCTATGGTTATAAATTATAAAGCATTACAGTAGAATTTTCAGCCTAATGATTTGCTTTCAAAACTAAAGGAACCTCATATTCGTATGGCTTGGATGAATTTGCCAGTTTTCCAAAATGAAATGAATTTTCCCCTTTAGCTTTAAGTCAGTATAAGTAAGAGGAGTAACTGTTTCTTTATTTTAAATACAGAGCGAACATTTAGATTTACGGAAGGAAATCTTCTAATGTATCCGACCTTCATCACTTAGGGTATACTACCCGGCAAAATGAACTGCGGTCAGAAAGTCGGTGGGTGACTAGGAGATCGGTGTGAAATGTTTTCAGCAGTATTTTAACGGCTCTTTTCGGCCATTGTGACCAACCGGCATCAATCTTCTTAGACGGCCTGCATAAATATTTAGCTAGCCGAAGACAGGGGCGAAAACCAGGACGAGGACGACGGCGAGGACAAGGATGAGGACAGGACAAGACCGCCGGAGGCAGTCGCTGAATGTAAGTAGGTAATAAAGCCAAGTTTTTATTGTTACCATGAAAAATGTAACAAAGTCACAAAGCATTGCTGTCTGAGCACATCAAAATGCCACTGTCCCGGAGCTGCTGACTGTTCTTTTCGGTTTGACACTCGGACGATGTCCTCTGCGCCGCCGAAATCTTTTATGGCATTTATGAATGATGATTTTCGCTTTTGATTCAGATTTTCATTTTGCAATTGTATGAGCATGAGGATGAAACAGGCGAACGGAATTCAATATTGCTTCTCCGTGGCAAGGCTTAGTCTAATTTTTTTGTAGAGAGTTCTGTGGTGAATATACACAGTTCAATGGCCCTATGAAGAAATCAAAGCGATTCTTTAAGGTTTTTCCACGATTCAAATCGATTCAGCACTCTAACAAGGCGAATGTTTATTTTACGGCTAACATTTTGATGCCATGCCAGGAAGTGGACAATGGACAAGGGAATATTTTCACATCAATCAAATTGAGTGCCTGCGAACACTAATATTATTCGTATATTTTTGCGTTTGGCGAAAAGTATATTTGTTATGGCGCTCATTTTATCCAAATGCTTATACTGCATAAAATCTAAAAATTTTAATTAAATACTTCCGTTTAAATTCTGCAAACTCAGTATTGGTCCTCGACATGAATGCATAATTAAAGCATGTTCATAAATTTGTACAAAAAAGAATTTATGAATTTATTCGATTATCCGAAACGTGGGCACTTCCTGCACCGAATTTTTTATAGGCTAGCGATTCTCGCTTTAAAAATTACCGGAGCGGAGGCGGAAATTCAATTTGGAATAAATGCGTAACTTTCGTAATTTATGCCACTCCGTGTGCCCACTCGGAAACTGCCTTCTTGTGCCCACGGCAACGGAAACAACAATTTGACTTAGCGCCATTTGTCGTAATAAACCTAATGGAGTTAATGGCACTCGCTGCGTGTAAAATTTCCAAAAATATTTCCCCGAACAGGTTTTACGGGGGACTTAGTATCAGTATCCTGAGGCAATTGCCTGGGCGTGAATTTGCCAGGAGGCTGAGAATTGCTCGCCGGACAATTCGCCGTCGGCTTTCTATAATTTAATTGGATTACGCAAGAGTTTGCCAAGGCCCGGTCTCTTTAATTTTGTATTTCTGGGTGTTGGTAATTAAATATTTTTGCTCGCAAATTTTTTGGCAATAAGTACGATATACATTAAGCGTAACCAGCACGTTTTTTAGTATTTGCCAAACACTCGAGTTTCGGAACCTTTTTGGGGATTGCGGTCGCAATTTTCAACCACGCACCAAAATAAAAACTTTAGCTTGAGCCATATTTATTTTATTTTCATAAATTTCTTTTCCTTCCTCAACCATTTCGCATTCTTATCAGAAGGAGAAAGCCCGTTGAGCGGGGCGAATGCCCGAATAGTCGACGGAAAAACTTTCCAAGAAAAAAGAAGGCGACCAGACGGGACATACTTCAAATGTTTTTTATTTGTGGGGTTTTGCGAAAAAATTCTTGGGATGCTGACCGCGCTTAGAATGCGACGATAATGACGTTTGTCTACGTGGGTCTGTGCGTTCCTGGGTACCCGGAAAATGCTGGATTTAATATAGGAAACTTATTAAACAGTCCTCGAGCCGAAGTCGTTTTCATCTCGTTTCCCTCTATTATGCCTAAATAAATTGGAACTTGTTTTGCCAAAGTTTTCGGCTCGCTGAGTTTATTGCTCAGCTTGTGAAATTAGAAAAGAAGAACAGAATAGAAAATCTCCAGAGCGGCAATTTTGTTGAATCCCAACGTTGTTTATTTCTGTGCCATTTTGCGTTTTGTCGTCGGTATTAAATTCAGTTAGGATGTACAATTCTGATTTTGGTGGAGTTGTCCCTGGGATTAAATCAATAAAGCCCTTCTTAAAGCACAACTGCCAATTCAGTGGAATTATCTGTGCTTGGTATAATTTTCGCTATTTTTAACAATCGCCTTGAGGCGCAGCTCCGCCTCAGCGGACTGAGATGGTGTGGTCGGACACTTGAAGCCAAGTACGTAAGTAGTCTTTTTGGCCCATTTTGAGGCCGAGTTTGAGGCAAACAGGCAAGACATGTGCCAAAAAGTTTCACAATAAGCCCGCGGCCCAAGGCAAATAGTCAAAAAGTAGGGGCTGCTTGGGCGGCGAAGACTGCTGAGTGGGCGTGCTCCAAGTGAGTGGCTGAGCTCGAGATGGAGTGCAGAAGCGCAGTTTATGCACAAATTCATTCGCATTCAGGCGAGTTCTTGGCTTCGGCCCTGACAAGCGGAGAATGCGGCAACAGAGAGATGTTGGCATAAATAAAAGAAGAGCCAGCATGTTATGCGATTGTGTGGGCCTTAAGTTGTCTGACTGTTTTCCTGTCTGGCCCCCAAAGAAAAGTAAAGAAACAGCCACAGCAACAGCATCGGAAAACGAGTAGGCTGCCTTGGCGACAGGCAGCGATAATTTGTAGGCACAGCCGAATATCCTTGGGATCCGCTTTTCATGTTCAAGGATTCCCGGCAATGGCGTGAAATATTTAAGTACATTTTATTTTTGCAATTTATTCGCACTAATGCGAAGCCTGGCTGCAGAATCCGCCCATATATCAGGGGCATAAGCGTGTTCTTTTGTGTGATTTGGCTACTTTCGGTCGATGGCAAGCGTTGGCAATTTATCAGACTTATTTTCATACTTTAATTGCGGTCTATTAAAAAGTTGTTGCACTCCGCTCGCCACAAGCTGTTGTCGCAACCGAAAGGCCATGTCCCCGAGCTGTTCATCTATTTTGCAGTTGCAGTGCTCCGCAACTATGGCCATAAAAATTCGCTTAGCACAAGACTAAAAGTTGCCAAAAATATAATACGCAATAATAACTTTCCGCTGGGAGGGAGTGCCTCCTTTGTTTCGGATCCCTGTTTGAGTTGTTTTCAAATTCATTATTTCTGTATGGGTTGTTGTGGAAGTTTTGTCTCCGTCTGGTGAGCAATTTCTGTTTTGCCATCGGGCTTTTCTCAATTTTTTTGCGAAAGCATTGGCAAAGCTCAAAGAACCCTTACCACGGGGAAATCAGTGGGAAGATGAAAGGATTTCCCTGAAAATGTTTACTTACTCGGAGCGCCCCATTTGCCTATCAGTCCAATCATCTTAATTACAAATCAATAGGTCCATTTAACTGTAGAGTAGCAGAGGTCCGAGGCCAGGACAGCTTCATAGCAACACAAAGCTATCTATGTGAAGCAATCAGTATCAAATCCATAAGAATGACAAAACCATAAAACCTAGCCAAGTAGGATGGACAAGGACACAGATAGCCATAACCATAGCCGTTCCCCCCTCCGCCCCACGAAAGTGATCCCTCCTCGGACTCAAATGAACTCGAAGTCAAGAGGATGCCGTCTGCTAAGCAAACTGTTTTTGTTTTTGAATTTGTGCTGTCTCTAGTTATACCCGTTTCTCGTAGAGTAAAACTGTTACGCCCACACTTCTAAAAAAATGATTAATTTTATTGTTTTATTGCCAATTTCTATTAATATGCCAGAAAATATTAAAATAACTCGTTCGTACTTCCACCATCTAAGTAACATGTATCTGATATTCGGGGAAATCCATTGTATCGTTCCCTTTTGTTTTGGTTGCACTCGGAAAAATGATTCCATAAGTGATTAATAAGTATATTTTTTTAAAAACTCAAACCCCAACTCGGCATTTAAATGTTAATTGTAAGCTACAAGGCATCCAAAGTATACTGCTATTTTTTCTCTATGTGCATATATTTAGCAATTTATGTTGCTGAGGGGTTCAATGCCTTCATTACGATCATTCCCCATCGGGAGCTGCAAACTTGCGAATTGTTTTGGCCAAAAAGCCAAGCTCCGTCAGCCTTGTCAATGATGAACTGAATTCAACGGCCCAGTGGCGCAAACTTTTCAGCATTATTGTTCCATTATTGGGTGGACGCTATGCGGTGAGCGGAGGGGAAAGAGTCGAGTACATTATGGAAACTCATTAGATGCCAACTCACGCTGGATTTAATTTAAATGCGCTGTAGAGTATGTAATTGTAATCGCCGTTTGGGCATTGAGGAGGGCTAATACTTACGTGGGCAAACGGTCCCGTCGCGCTGTTATGGCCAAATACGTACATATAATTGCGCCGATTGACATCCGCGTGGAACATCCCGGTTTGCAGGAGTGGGCCGACCACGCGGGCATCAGACAGTATGTCCAGGACCACGTCACGGTGCTCCAAATTAGTGGCCTTAATCGGATTGTTGTACATGTCCTGGTATCTGCGGAGAGAGAGAGACAGAGAAATGAGAGTGTGGGCCGATCGTAAGTGTAGGCCACGAAGCACGCAAAACATCATCGCAACGTGGCGTATGCGTAATGTGCATTGTTAACATTTGGTGGCTTGCGTGGGTACTCGTTTTGTGTATTTACTCTTGGTACGTAAAGCTTAATTACGCGGTTGGCTTTTGTGAAGAGCACCCCCCGTGGGACATTCGCAGACAACAATGGACAACAATGGGCACTAATGCCGAGCATCGCGAATCAACCAAGAAACTAGCGCTGATTGCAATTGATTTTTGCGAAAGACTTACGCTTTAATCCCAGAACAATTAAGTGAACGCCCCACAAAACAATGTGGAGTTAGTCATTGCGTTGGTCATGTTAGCCTAAATTTAGATACAGTACTGAAAAACTACTTAATAAAGAATTTACATATGGAGCTCCACAAAAGCAGGGTTTTCTGTCACAGGATTTAATAACAAAAATCTGCTTATTTTAAAGAAAAGATTTTAAAAGTAGAAGCAACTTTAACGTCTTCATCTTTCTTTGCAAAAGTCTCATTGCGTTGAAAAAGTACTCAATAATATACACAGCTATAACATTTAACAATATAAAGTTTGAAAATAAAATTCAAGATTAAACTTTTCGTTCGGAAAACTTGTAAACTTTTCACACTTCACAAATTCAGCAGTTTGGGAATGCTTTAAATGTGTATTTAATTTATGTCTTAAAAAGTTTGATGCCATCTATCTCGTTAATAGACTTTATGATATTTATAACAAGCATTGCTTATTACTTTTAATACATAATCATACCGCTGTAGCAATATGTGTACCAATATGTCAGCAACATAATTCAAAAATTATATACAAACAAATTGAAACAGAGTGCTGCACAAACAGTCAGGCCCAAGTGCAAGTGTAATACGAATATCCTTTTGGCCACCAGTTTAGGATACCTTTAGTAAAATGCCTTCCTATACTGGCTTTTCTCTAATACATTTGTTGCCCTCCACTCCCATATAAGATATATCGGCGAGCTTCTGGTTAAGTCCATCCCAGCATGAAATTATTATGGCGCAGCGGGAAAGACACGGGGTCTTGGAAAAATACAGAAATCCCTCTGTGCCTGCTTGCCTAGTGTTCATGTCAAGCACAACACTTGGCCTTTTGCTAGCAGCTGTTGAAGCAGGTACAACATGCCACAAGACATACAGACTCACACTCACTCTAAGGAATATGTACGCCGGCTTCTTCAACGTCTTGGCATGGCCTAATGTACAAATAAATAGAGCCATATTTTGCACATTTTCGTACGGGTTGTACTTAGTTTTCCTTTGCTGCCCGGATTGTCTGTTTGTGTTTTGTGTGCCACGCTATGCATTTTATTGTCGGCTACTTAAGTTATGCACTTTGACCTCCATTCAGACAGCACAGTCGACGACGACCCCCTGTGAAGAAGCCTCAAGGAAGCAAAGTCAGCAAACGGCGGGGCGTACGGTGCCACTCATGAATGTATGGCCCAAGGTGGCTCGCAACACGTTTGCTCTCGTTTCCCCTACATGCTGCTGCTTATGCAGGATTCAAAGGATATGCAGGATACCTTCAGCAGAGGTAGAAAATATATGCCAAGCTAGTGCCATAATGGATAGATGCTATCTCAACAGCTCGGAGTCTGATTAATAATATTTAAGAAAATTAAAAAAATATGTGCTCGATTATTGAATGTTAGAGAACACTTATGCATGTTTCTGTTTCACTGCATTGTCCGCTTCTGTATATCTAACTTCTCCTACAGTAGCTGCATCGAAGATGTAAGTTGGAATCAGAATCGAAACTGCTCAAGCTCGCTTTATATTTATTTGCTGCTTCCATCGTGTAATCCCATCTAGTTGAGCAACGCTTAGAGCCTTCAGTTGGCGGTGTGCGATGCGAATGCGCAATAAATAACAACAGTGAGCTTCAGAATGTCTCCTTCGCTTGCTATACTTTTAAGAGGTACATATGCTGAGGTTCCCGCAACAGCTCAGAACTTTGATCTCATTATGCTCCCCACAGAGGAATTATTATAAGCTCATCGGAAAACCCGCACCAACCATCGACTTAATTAAAAATGTATGAAAGCCATGATAATTCCGTTTTTGGGGGTGGAGAAAGTTTTTTGTAGCTCATTGAGGAAGCAGTAAAAATGTGTCGTTGCAAATATAGTTTGGAAATCACGCGAAATGCTTGCCAAAACAAACGAAAAGTCGAGCAAACAAATTTTGAATGCCAACAGACCAGCACAAATGCTTAATTAAAAGTTGGACGAATGCGCATTTGGGAAATCCCTCGACAAACATGGAATAACCCGAATATGTGGTGCTCCTGCTAAGGAAATAAGATTAAAGTGGGCACCAAACAAACAATAAGTGGAACAGTTCCGGGACTAAAGCCATACGAAAGTTTCGTGCCACCGACAATATAATTAAATATATACATATACGTGTGTATTTAGACGACAATCGTACGTAAAACATACACGCACCGCAAAACGACCCACAAAAGCCTCCAAACACACGAAAACACTCAAAAGTAACCGCAGAGCTCTCGAAACACTCGCACACACACAAACGCCCCCAACAAATGGCCACCGGAAATGTGCACAACAAACACTCCCAAGTATGGAGTGCAAAAACACACACACGCAACAAAACCAGCAACACATAGCAGGTGAAAAGGGGTTAACAAAGCCGGTGAGCGTCATTTGCTTTGCTCCCGTGCCAGTGCCACGCCCCTGGGCCCCAGCCCACTCCTTTTTACATCTTGAGCGAAGTCCAAGGAATGACCATTTCGGGAACTCATACAAGTTCAATTTAATTTGGCAGTACAGTGCGATTTGTTTCGTTTGTATTTTGTAAAAACGAAATTGCTCTAATGACTGAATAGTTAAGGCAGGTATTCTTGTATTTAGCTGGTTTTGAGCTGACTTTAAAGAACTTAGAGACTAGCTAGGCGTGAGTTGAAACTAAGAACATGGCAAATTACCACCACCCGTTTTTGTGGTCTTCCGCAGGGAGCTCTTTCTCCCTAACTTGGTTGCACAGTGTAGGTTGCTGACTTCCGCTGCTCGTTTCTGGAGCGTGAAGCAACACTCACATTTAATTTCCGAAGAGCGTATGTGACACTTTAAATATTTCCGCACTCAAACAAACACTTCTCCGCCAGAAACACTCACTCACAGTCGGCGGCAAAGACGGATGCGGATGCGGATGCGAAAACGGAGAGACAGATTCTGATGCAGACTGGGACTGTCGGAGGTGCTTGCCGTACTTCTGGCCGGAGAGCCTGGTCTCCGGCTGTCTGTGCCCTGGTGCACAATTTTCTAGTGCCCTAGATTTTTGGCAGCTGCAGAGCTGTAATGAATTTGTTGAGGAGTTTGCTAATGAAGTACGACCGGTTTATCAAATGAAATGCAATTTGATTTTAAATTGCATTAAGCGGAAATTGCAGGGAACGGGAATATGCTCCTAATGGCATTCAGACGAGTGGACAAATATCGAAGCAGCTATCCTGGTCCCCAAATTGGAATCTTTTCCTGGCATGTAAAGTTGGCTTAACTTTAAGTGAGAGCAGACCTCAGACATTTAAGCACCTCCTCAAATCACAGCTTGCCCGCCGCCTGGAAAAGGGGGAAAATCAAATCCATTTAATCACCCAGAACCTAAACCCCCTCCCACCCGATACGCCCGATATCCCCGTGAGCACAACAAGCAAGGCGAAACAACTCGAGCCTCATATACATACATATATAGCCGTGCACATATAGATATATAGGCACGGATGCGGACCACTAACTGGCGTTAATGCCCGACTTCTGCGGGGAATAGTGCGGGTTCATGAACCCCACTTAACGTGGATGTGGGTGAGAGGACGAGTGGTGGGAAGGTGGGGAGGTTCGCCCATTAAGTGTTCAACTGCCGCCAGGCTAAGCAGCCAAGCCAGTGGAGGATCTAAATGTGTGCTCGAAACTCCTGCTACGTCCTTAGTGCTAAAGGGGCGATGAAGTGTGGGAGCGGGGAAGGGTACCAACATATAGTTTGCCTAGGCACAGGACATTGTAGATGAAGTCAATAAATATTCAAAGGCAGCGTCAAAAGGTATGTGCACATTATGTTTACTGCTTTAGAAAGAGTCCGCGACGAACGTTTAATAACATGGATATCTTTTTGGCATACATAACTAAGCTTTTCCCAAATTTTAATTGGGCAATTATATTTATAAAAGGCTTTAAATCATTTCTGACTTACTCACTCGCTTTACCTATAATAGTTTTACTGTTGCTGCTCTTGTTAATGGGACTTAAACAAACAGATTTTGGGGTCCATTGTCGAAAATAATTCACCGACAATTCATGTTTTTATTTAAGTTTATATTTCCGATTCATTCTGAAGTGGCATCATGCCTACCATAATATTAAACTTTCACTACGTAAATTCGCCACTAATGCACTGGTCGACATGGCAATTGTTGAATTAAACAATTCACAGCCTTCGGTAATATGCCAGATTTCAATTATTTATTGCGTCCGTGTGGGCCTACAACAATTTCTGGTCAGTGCGGAATATAATGTAATATATTGCGTATACGCCCCCCGATCCGCCCCAAAAGCGTTTACCAAAATTGCTTTGCCGCATACGCAAACTGTGCCCCCTTTCTGTGCCAGTAGAGAAGTTTGCAATGTACACACAGATACATACACACACACTCATATCCCCCGGCGCTGACAAACGATTATGAATAACTGCATCACGCTGGGGAAATGCGACCACTCATAGTGGCGGGCGAACGGGAAAATATCTCAGCGAGTGCCGTTGCGCGCGTGTGAGCGAGTATTTATGCCGCTCACTGTGCAATAAGCACCATTTTATTACACTTGAACATCTACACTGAGCAGCCAAGTTAAGCTGTAGCTGTGGATGCAATAAGTGGTCTGGGTGTCTAAAGCTCAGAGATGTGAATAAAATATGTAAATATAAAGCTTAGCCCCTCATGGCCATATTATGGTAGCAGTATTTTGTACACGAGAAAAGCTCTATAATGCGAATTTCTCAATTGCGTATTAATAATTTGTTTTCCCACTCAAGTAATTTTAAAATTCTACTTTTAAGCACGCATGATTGCAGTTATATTTTGGATACATGGTAAGAATATTTCAGTCTGCATAAACTATGTTATAAAATATTTACCTTCTCCCATTTACATGCTCTTTAAGCCCATTTACTTTAAAACAAACCTCTCCATTTAAGCTACCTGAGAGCTTATAAAATTACTGAAAAGGTGTTCGCACTTCATGAATGGAATTTCCACTCAAAATGCTCGCAATTTCCATATTTTCCTAGCAAGGAAAAACACTGAAATATGCAAAGTAAATAATTGCGTGGGTTTGAGAGCGGTTCTCCGCCCGGTTGCATAATCGAAAGTTCTTCAAAATGCATGTCAGCGAAAGAACGCCCCGAAAGGGGCGTGGTCAGCTCAGGGGCGGATGGCTCGTCCGAGGAGGAGTGCATGTGGGGCATCACATGATGGCCCAAAACAATCGCTGAGCCAGATTGAGTTTGAGCTCGCGTACACACAAGAGGAGTGGCAAAAAGCACGCATGTAATTTATGATGTTTCAGCGTGTAAACAACACGTTCCGAGCCGTCGAAAAAAGAGGAGGCTGAAACAGAGGGAAGCATGCATGTGCACTAGTTGCAGCAACGTGTAATTTACGAGAGAAGTTTGGCAAATAAAACGGGAGCAACTGGTTCAAGATGCTGCGGCATAGGGATATATGGACATGTCTATGTGGAACAGGAGCAGCTGAATACCAAATGCATATTTAGCCGGGATATTAAAGCGCAAAGCGTATGGGCCAACAGCAGACAATGCCATTTAAAAGTTAATGGTTTTTGCATCGCCCACCCAAGGGCCACGCCCACATCATGGTCCTCGCCATATGCGTTTCAGAACTGGAGCTGAAAAGTCGACTTATGGGCATTACGGAATGAATGTAGTTAAAGAAATAAGAGCTCAGCTTATTAAATGCGGAATAGCTCTTCTATTTAGCCAATTGACACATTACTATAAAATGATTTATTTTATACATCAGAACCGAATATTTCTTTTTAATCCGTCAGGACAATACAGCTAAAAATATTAAACAGCAAAGGCGAAAAAGACTTTTAAAGAAATCGGGATTGCGTAAAAACATTAAATAAATAAGCAACCTTTCAAATAAGATTAGGTATCTGCTTTTGACTTTCCCATAACGACTGTGGGCAAAACTGGCAGCACAGCCTGTGCCACAGCCCACGGATAATAAATGCAGGAGCTGAACCTCGGAAAATGTGCCGCCTGTCGCCAAGGATCACCGGGCCGACCGCAGCGCTGCCTTGCATATTTTTGTAAATAATACTATAATAAATAAGTTTAAGCTATTAAGCGTCTGCTGGCGGCCTCCGGCATTGTTTGTCCGCTCCCACGGGCCTTGTTATCTATAGGAGGCGTGTCTGGAGCGGTCTCATTGCGAAGTAAACAACTTTGCGGCCAGCCGGGTAATTAAGGAGCCCGCTCGAGGTTGCGGTTTATAAATGGCTGAAATTAAAACGACAATATAAAGCTGTCAGCGACACTTTGAGTTGGGTCAATTGTGTCGCGGCCAGATAAGCCACGGATTAAGCGACTAAGCAACAGTTTACAAACCGGGAAAACGACGAGGAATAAACTGGCGACAATGAAATTCTACAAAAGTGAGGCAGTGGGGAGATTTCTTCTGTACAATCAAAATTCAATTCAATCACACAGCAGACGTGTTTGATTCGATTTTCTCATCCCACAGTCCGCAAACAAATTAAACTCCTTTGAATTCAATTTGATTGCAGAACAGCACAGCTGAACACCTTGGGGAATTACATCTGCAACTTTCAATAGCAGCTTAAGAACCATCTTGAGATGAAAAGAAAAATTTGGCAAGCTCAAAATTCCTTGCTCTATTTTCTCTTTCTTGTGAATAGTGCAAGTGAAAATCCCCAGAACTAAATCGCTTCCGGAAGTCGGCTGTGCCCTCAAGTACAAGATACGGATACAGCACTAAATAATTGCCTTTTCACTCCGACAGTTTTTCTCTCTTTGCCAAAAAAACAACCACAAACTGCCAGACATTTTCGATGGGCCCATAAATCTGAGCCGACTGAGCGAATGTGTGTCAGCTTAGCGTTTAAAGGAACAAGAGGAATGCTACGGTAATACCAAAATAGCCAATTTCATGGCTAGTGTAAATCAAACACACCTGCAATTAGGCCCACACGTGCACGACCCCCACCTGGAGCCCCACCTGAGGAGTGGACAAAGCTATTTGGGCAACGGCCCCAGAAACAATTTCTGGCAATTGCCGGGCAACTCATTAACATGCAGCACTAAGTCTACACAGGAAGAAATATATCCGAATAGATACAGGTCTGAATTGTGGGACATTATGACAATTTGAAAGTGTGTTAAATTTATACATATCTTTGTTTGCTTGCTTATTGAATATAAATACGTATAAAGATCTATCCATTCACGGAAATCGGTAATCGGTAAGGCAAACGAAGGTCTTGATTACTAGTACTGATAGCTAGATACGGTTCAATTGAATTGTTTACTAGAAGAGCAGAAGATAAAGAATATTTTTCGTCCTGTACCTCTGCTTTAGGGTCTCTTTGCTTTAGTTCTTTGGCCATTGTCTGGCCCCGTTCTGTTGTTGCTCGACGCTGGAGTAGCTAATTTTTGGGGAGCACAGGTGTATGGGGGTGTGTTCTATTTTCCTCCGACGGTGTAGTATCTGTAACTGTATCTGACCAGCCATTAAACGCAGCCATGAAAACACGCCTCGGGCATGCTAAAAGGGGTCGGATAACAGGTCTCCGATCCCTCTGAAAACCTAGGGCCCCGAGGCGACCCAGCCATAATCCAAAAACTGTTCAAAATGGCGCAATGCCTAAAAGTTTTCAGGCGGCTAAAACTTACGACACTGCAGCAGATAAAATGGCCCAGCTGAAGAGGATATGCTCGTAGAAGAAGTGCATTCGAGGGTCCTTGCAGCGCTGCTTTGAGTTGCTTTGAGTTGGTCAGAAATGAAATCAAGGCACGCGGCGGAAGCAATTGTGTGCGCTTTAAGGCGCCTCAAAGGAGGATTATAGAATTCATAAGCGGGCTGAGGCTGAGGCAAAATGAAATGCAATAAGCTAAAAAGATTGCCGGCGAAGTCATAAATATGTATGAGCGAGAATATTAATACTCATATTCCCTGTCAGGGCAATTTCGGATTAAGAACCATGCTTAATCACCTCATAGAAGTATATTAAAAGCAGAGCCGCCATCATTTCAGGGATTACACTCTAGTACCCCAATCCGCTACTTACTTACATACGTATTTTTTAAATGTCTTATAAGAGCAATGATTACAAATAAATGCTTTAAATACTGTTAGGCTTAAATTGTATTGCATAAATATTTGTATTTTTAATATTTTAGTGGTTAGAGTCTACAATTCGTACTACATGATTACCGTAATGATTAAATTTAATCTATTAGAATTATATGTAAAAATTGTTTTTAATTTTTTGAAGACTCATTGTGAACACTTTTGAACACATATTATTTAAAATATATTTAGAATAGAATAATAGAATATAGAATACTTAGAATAGAGAATAGAATATACTTATTTTATATATTGAATACATAGTATTTTAAATATAAATATAAACAATTTTATGTTTACGATTGACACTTATTTTTGGTTGTGATATACCGTCTTTTGTGCTGGTTTTATTATTATATTTTATTATCTTATATTATACTATTCAGTAAGGATGTAAGCTGATGATGTTGGTTGCATACTAGTTAAGTCTCTAAAAACTGGCCGTTCAAATAACTGTTGGTATATTTTATTATATTACACCCTATTAAGAAATTTGGTCTGCCATGCAGGCTCATTTTTTGAAGGTGTATGCCCTTTGACTAACTGGATTGAAGTAAGTGCAGGGCATATAGGACCTGCGGGCGGCGCATTGATTGTCAAAGGTGTCGTGTTGAACATTTGATCAACAGACGAGTGCGGGCTGAAAGGCTCTGAACATGCCCCTTCGTGCATCCTTCAACTCGAGAGACACCCAGGGTTGAAAAAAGTCAGGAGTCGAAATGAAATAAATCGAGGCAAAGGCTCGGCTGTCCGTCAATGACGGCCTCCGTACGTTTTCCACTGCCCCATGCCCGATGTCCTGCGGTACCAGTGATGTTTGGTCCGCCATTTAATTCAATGACGGACAACAAAGCATTGCCACTGGGATGCAGTTAACAGAGCAGTGAGAAAGCGCCAAATATGTGCAAGCAAAGCCTGAAAGGCTGGCACTTCCACTGCCGCGCCCACACACTACATGCCACCACCCCCCGAACACCACCCACCCTGCACCGCCAACCTACCACCGCCCACCGCCCGCCGTCCCCATACAAAACAATTTCCCCTGGAGAGTTTCCATGTTCAGTTATTCGTATGTGAAAAAGCGCATCTGTTGTTGATTGTGTGAACTTCCTTTCAATCGTTTGTTTGTCCTTCTTTTTTCCCTCGGTTGTCGTTGTGTTTTTGCTATTTGTTTGTTGTTTTGTTGTTTATTCTTATGGCTGCTGTTGTTGCCTTTCAAGCCGTTACTGTTTTTGTTGCTGCGGGTGTTATTGCTGTTATCCGCTCCAGGCGAATGCCAGCAGCTCAGATAGTTTTTGGACCACTTTCCGCCACTTGCGGGGTATTCCAAGTTGCTAGCCCAGCTTGTACTGAACTGCTTTTGTGAATTTGAATGAAGATATCACCCAAACAAGTTCGATATTTCCATGGCAATTAAACGGAAGCAAATAGTTACGATCATGAAAACAAACAACAAAGTTTATGTTTAAAAGCGCTGAGTTAGTTGAAATTATCTGCCACCTATATTGTTTGCAGAAAACCAGTTATAGCTTTATCGCAAAACCATTTCTTTTCCAAAAATAATGGAAAGAGCGCAATTGCTCAGTTCTATATAGAGCGATAAATACACTACAATTAAGTTGAACTTTAAAGGGTGTACAAAATTGTTTACTTAAAATCAGAATCTGATGAGCACATACAACATTCGTTGTCGGCTCAAAACGATTTTCAGTGTACATGCGGCATCGTCTGGACACTCCGCTTATAATCCTTGGTGGGCATCTTTAGAAACAATTGCATCTTTTGTGCAAATAACTTTATAGCATGGCACCGAAAAGGGAGCCCAGGACCTCCGTTTCGGAGAAAGAAACGTTGACATTCCATGGACGTCGGTGGGTGGGAATTGCCCCTTGTGCCAGGAGGTCACTGCTGTGCATTGTGCAATTTATTTATTGCTTACAAAACTTTTCCAGAAAAAGAGAGAAGGAACAGGACTAGCAGCAGGACGAGACGGAACAACTCCTGTGAAAATGAGATAGTCGGTGGCATTGTTTTCCCCAAATGAACGGAGTAATGTCGACCCGCGGGAACGTCGCCAGCTCAAAGTAATAAGTAGCCAGATGATGACATAATAGTGCTCTCCTGCGGATCAGTTGGGATAGTCGTTTATTATAATTTATGGTGGCTCCTCCAAGGAGCCTGCTCGCAATGGCCCGAAAAAACCTAAGCCCGACTATTTTCAAACATTTTTCCGCACGGAATAAATTTCAATTTAAATGAAACCTTAAAGCCGATTCGGCTTCCGATGACGTCAATGCCGGAGTAAATTGCCTAACCGACATTTCAGGCGGGCGTCGCTAATCCGCGGCACTTAGCAAACAAATTGCCCCACATAAACAATTCTAATTGAGATGAACGATAGGGCCGTGTTCTTACACCCATGCAAACCAGTCAATCGGATCGCTCGCAATCCGGCAACTATGTTAAATGCGCAGTAAGTTACACGGCTTCGGGCCACGGGCTGGCCGGATTTGCATTGCCCACCGTCATAAAATGTAGCATAAATTTCACTTACTTCTTCAGCGTGGCAGCCAATGCCAAATCGGGGCGTACGTCGAAGCGGCTCTGCATATAGAAGCGCAATAAATTATCGCGTTCATTTTCACGTAATCCTTCCTCGAGTGCTAATGCGGCCAGTGTGTGATAGGATTCTGACTCCGTGATGCCGAATAATAAATCATAACTGAAAGAGACAGCGAGAGAGGGTGTGAGAGAGAAGGTATGATGCGGTGTGGGCGGGATGCAGTCAACATGCACAGCTTGTGTTTGCCGCTGGTGGACGAAGGCTACTTTTATGCACTGTAAAAAAGCAGGTGCCGTTTGCCCCAATTAAGGTGTTGATAAGGGGGCTTAAGGGTATAGATATAAGCAAATTTACCAAATTTAAAGGTCGCTCTTAGAAGGCAATCTAGTGCACAGAAAAGGATTACAAACTTTATCGCTCATACGTGGTCAGGAAAATACACAACATTTAGGAACTTTGCAACGAAAAACTACATGAGGGCTAATTTATTTTGAATTATCAATTTTCACCACTCTAGTTATTTCAGCTTATGTAATCAATATGCGCCCTCAACATTACATCTCTCAGTGCACCAGGCCAATGAAATCCCATAAAACGCAGTAAAAAGCACTAAAATAAAACGAGCCCTCGTTCCTGTGGCGTAACTTGTTACGCCGCCTGATAAATGGTGCTAGTGGTGCTCGTCTATGAAACTGCTCTGTTCCCAGCTTTGGTACGGATCTCGACCAGCCATCCTCCCTTGGGGGCCCCTCGAGCTACCAACCAACCGAGCATTGTCTTCCTGTTGCGCCGTGGACATGGCATTAAAAGTTCCACTCAAGTTGGGCCGGAAAGTTTGCGCCCCAGAAGTAAATGCAAAGCTGCTGGTAAACTTGCCAAATTGAATGGAGCTGCCAATGGAATCGCAACTGGACACTTGAGCGTGCTCGAGGACCACTTTTCCTGCACTCCTCCGGGAACCTCACTCATTTGGGAAGGCTTTAATCCTTGGTCATCGCTGATTAAGGTGATTAAAAGCCCAACCTGGGGGTTACCGCTCCGGACGGCATCTCCGGTCGAGTGAAACGTGCTTCCACCTCAGTTTCCCAACTGAACCGTGACCTGCCTCTCTGCGCCCGGAACCCTGTCTGTTTGCCGTAATTAATGGCTCTTCCTGGCAGCTATTATTCTATTTTTCTCGGCACTGCGTGTCAAACACGTTTGACTTGCAAAAGGATAACAATTAAAATCAAATTAATCACGCATTTTATTAGATTATACCGTGTTAGGTTGACTGAATGGCTGAGCAGCACGTGCCCTAATGTCCTCCAGGGAAATGGGCATCCTGCCTTAGGATTGCGAAGGGAGTGCGGAGTCCTGCGAGGAGTTGAGTTATTACTTGTTGCCCAATTGATTGATGGACGGGTGTAATTTCAAAAGGGCCCGTCGGTGCTCAAGCCCTCAAAGCCGCTCTTTGATGCGACCCAGGTCATTATTTGTATTGGGCTTATTTAATTTGATTTTGACACACGTCGAAAAATTCAAGTATCAGCAAGGTGATTTATAAATATCAATCAGAAAATCTGCGTTAAGCTATCGTTGGAAAAACTGCTACAAAACAACACCATTTGAATGCTATATTAAAGAGGGGCCTCCGTTATTCTTTCATGAAGAGTAAATTTTGTACCATTTACGGTGCAGTAATAAAATGAATATCACTATTACTTCTTCCATTTTAATTCAACCCAATCCGCTTTTCTTCATGCAGAATCAATATAACTATTGGTTTATTGTTTCACCTTCGACATGACCGCAGCTAAACCCATTTCCCGTCCCTAAATAATATCGATTCGGTGTTGAAATGGATGTTTTTTTGCTTGGCTCCAAAGAATTGACATCGAGACGTAATTTGCTTGATGATAGCCGAGCTAACGCCAACGCAAAATCGGCGTGTTAAATGGTTCACCCCAGGCCCCGATTTTCACACACGATTTGACTTCACCTGAGGGCAAACACATGCACCGAAGAATGAAATACCAGTCGCCTAATCAAGTAACGCACAATAAATAGTCCGGTGAGCTGTCTGTCCGGGCAAAATACGGATGAAAGGGAGTGTTTGACAGCTGCCCAAAGCACGGAGCACCAGCAAATATCAAACACTAAGGAATTGGCAGTGGTTAGGGCTAGGTTAGGGAAAAGCAATCGCAATGGATAAAATGGGTGAAAATAGGGAAGGGGGGAATTGCTTAACAAACCGGCTGAAGTGCTCCGTATAATGCCCCATGACCTTGTACGGTTGATTTGGTATTACATGTCCATCGACAATTGGACCCAATGATGTTGAAAATTGTGTGAGCGCCGTTGGTATGTGCAAGATATCCTGGTAGCTGCAAAGAAACAAGAACGTCAAAAAATGCGTTAAAAGGCCTTTCCAAACGAGGTGGGTATAAATGTAGCAGGAGATGGATATATACATTCTAAAAGAGGGACTGCCGCTGGGACTGAAGCCGCTCCGCCGGCTGACAGCGGTCACTTTTCACTTTGATTCGAAATTTCTAATAAATTTTATGTGTGATTTGTTGCTGGACAGTAACTCGCACGTACCGCACACACGTGGTCCCATAAAGCCGAACGAGATGGCCTACAGATACACATATGGCCTTAAGGGCATTGCCAAATTACTACGCAGAAGATTAAGAGCGTTCCGCGTGGAGCTCTAAAAGCACAAGTATGGACAGGTCTTTACTCATTATTCAAGTTCCAAGTAATGTTAAAGAATTGTTTAGCATTTCGAAGCCCATTGCCAATAATATACTACATTTCTGATAAACCCCATTAAGCTTGCCGTTCCTAAACATCGTTTCATAAAACCTGACAGAATCGTGTGCAAGATTCACAATTTTCACAGTGAATATCCTAGCATTCTAAGGCAATGAAAATTTAGAAACAACTTTCGCTTGAAATAATTGGCAATTCCTGAACGAAAATGTATTCTTAAGTTACGTGTCCAAAATTATAACTTCTAAGCCCAGGCAACAAAAACGTTTGCAAACGTCTGAGTTTTCCATTTTCACTTATTCAAATTTTTTTTCCAAATAACAAAACGCCTCCCATCAACTTGTGTGCTCTTATCACTGGCTCTTGTGTTACTTCCTGTAGTTATGGTATTTTTTCGAAAAGTATTTTTACCCATTCAAAGCCATAATAGAGCGGCAATGCAAACCAATTCCCACGCACATACTCGTACGGATTTACACCCCGTATTTTACTGATTATCAACAAATTAATGTAATTTAATACAAAAGTTAAAAAAATGGGTCGAGGAAAGCATTGTTCAGTTGAAAAAAGGAGGATGATATTCAACCTAACTGAATCTGGCAATACACCTGCTGAAATTGCCGAAATAATGAAATGTTCGAGGAAAATGGTATATAATGCACTAAAGGTAGTGAAGGAAAACACAGCATATTTGACCAATCAAAAAAAACGCAAACCAAAGCCACGAAAAACTGATCCGCGTACAGATATGCTCATAGTACGGAAGAGCAAGGCGGATCCTTTCAAGTCCTCCCGCGAAATTATGGAGGAAATAAATAAAGAATGTGGCACAAATGTATCGAGGAATTAGTGGCAAGAAGACTAAATGAAGCTTCCCTCTTTGGACGCATCAGCAGAAAAAAACCGCTCCTGTCAAAACGCAACATATCGCAACGATTAAGTTTCGCACGGGCCCACAGTGATAAGGACCTGAGTTTTTGGAAAAACATCCTTTGGAGCGATGAAACAAAAATTAATAAAGTAGGACCCGATGGGAAAACATTTGTTCGTCGTCCAAAAGGCCAAGCTCTTAACCCCAGGTACACCATGAAGACTGTTAAGCACGGTGCCGGTTCCATTATGTGCTGGGGTGCATTTTCCTGGCGAGGTGTGGGTCCGCTTTACCGGATCAATGGCGTAATGGATCGCTTTATGTATGTGGACATTCTCAAAAATCAAATGGAACCATTTACGTTTGAGAACATGCCTCTGAAATGGACATTCCAGCACGACAACGACCCAAAGCACACATATCGTGTCGTTAAAAAGTGGTTGAAGGACGAATCCATCCAAGTTCTGGAATGGCCGGCTCAAAGCCCTGACATAAATCCAATAGAAAATCTATGGAATGATGTCAAGGTTATGATATCCAAAAAAAAATTTCGAATCTTGACGATTTGTGGAAAGGTGTCCAAGAAGCCTGGAACTCCATTCCAAAGGATAGATGTCAGGATCTTGTGGAGAGTATGGTGATGTAAGTATTCATGGATACTTATATTTGCCAAATACAAACAAGAAAGAAGAAACATCTGAACCATTTTTCGATAAAAATCAAAAAAAAAAAAAAAAAAAAAAAAAAAAAAAAAAAAAAAAAAAAAAAAAAAAAAAGTATAAAAAAACAAAACCCAACCTTTTTTCGACCTAAAAATGCCACGTGGATATGAAATACAATCAGCTCACATACCAAATGCTCCTGCGATTTCTGGTCTGAAGTTGCTCGTGCTGCAAAGCATTTCCGTTCGCTGCAATATTTACGCTTTTTGCTCTTTTTACCCGCTTGGCTGGCTCGTTTGGGCCAACCCACCGCACCCACGTATTGATACAAAATTGCAGTGGCAAAATGGTTCAGTTGGGTGCAATTTCTGGCATGGTTTGCATAAAAATCCACATGCCAGAGCTCCAACTGAAGAAGTGTCGATGGCACAGAAATTGGCACAAATTAAGAAAAGGACCGACAAAATCGACAAAAAATATAGCCACAACAATCCGGGGAGGCAAAGAGAATTCTCGAATATTTTGGCCGCCCGAGTTGGACAATTGTTATCTGGAAAATGCAGACCAGAAATGAACCAGCTAGCTGAGGTGGAAGTGCTCGGAGTAGAAATTCAAATGGACAATCTGCATGCTCAGCTCAGTTCAACTCGGAGTAACCTTGGACCGAATGGAACAAGTGACTGTCCCCAGTTGGCACAGTCATAATATTTGGACCACCTTTCGCCAATGATTCTGGCAATGCGGCTGAATTAAAACCCCAGGCTCTCTTAATCATTCCGTCCTCCACGCTTGAATGAAACCCGAGTAAAAGCAGATCTGTGGAGAAATTCAATTGGAAGCGATGCCAAGGATGCCTGGATGCCTGGCACTCATTCACATGCTAAGCCCGAAAAAATACCGAAAATTTCCATCTGTCGGTGGATGTGTGTGTTAATTCACTCAACACCTTCGAATCCCATTGAAGAGGGACATTATCGTAATCCATTTAAGCCAAGAGCTGACTGCAGCAATCGATGCAATGCCATCAAACACTTTCGAGACCAAATAAAGCTTCCCCGCTCTTTAAAGAAGTTAAGCTTGAAGACACTTTCCAAAAATGACAGTTTACAGTTATTTTTTTGTTAGGTAAAATTAAAAAAATGTATGTACGAGTATGTAGGTAATGTTTTATATACACATAATCAAAAGATATAATTTTGTGCATTTATTAAAATAGATTTTCTTTAAAATAATTTTATTTGCCTATTAGGATTTATAAATTTGGTTATACAAGTTTATGCGTTCCTAAAATAATCCTCAAAAAACCAACACTCTCTCAGTAATACGAAATTATACTGCTTTAAATATATTTTATGAATTACACGAATGAATTTCAGTTTTCCTAGTGCAGGCAAAGTTCTGCAGCACATGGTCCTGGCTTATGTGGTCATTCTGGGCCCTGGCTATCGGCACATGGCCAAGTTTAGGACTGAAGTCTGCACCGCACGGCCACAGCTACGTGAGCTTGTGTTTTTCTCTGACTTTGACAATTTGTGGAAGCTAAAACAGTTTTGGCAGCCCGGGAGAGTGAGTTGTGCCCCCAGATGCGGGGTCTTGAAGAGACCACTTCATCGTCAAAGTTGCTGCTGCGAAGTTGTTCGCCATGGAACCGTGTGATTTATGATTTTCTTATGGGTGGGAGTTTATCGCCTCCTGTTGTTGCTTCATATTAGCTCTGCTGGTGCAAAACTGTCACAAGTTGAGCTGCAACTGCGATTAACTCGTTAGACACACAATATGTGCGATTTCTCTCTATATATTTTGTGTGTGGTGGCACAAATATAGATACTGCAAACTGGATACTGAAAACGAAATGCACAATTTGTCAGTGTGCTGGTGGCAGGAACGAAGATTGATGGTGTCCTTAAGGCTGCATGTAGCTACTGAAAATACACACACACACTCGTTTGCAGAGAGTCTTGTGCAGGCAAACCGAACATTTATTATGCCCCAGTTTAGCCCTGCATCTAGTACGGCTGTAGTTTCAGTTTCTGTTCCTGCTTAAGCTGTTCGTATCTGCTCGCTTTTCATTTAATGAATTTTTAATAGGCATTTCCTTTTATTTTGTCAGTGTGACGGCGCTCGACTTGTACTTTGTTACCAGCGTATACGTGATAAGGCCAAGTTGTTGCACTTATAAAGTGGTTAAAAATCGAGTTCCATCTTCAGAGCGCTAATGAAATACAAAACTTTAAAAATATTGAAGTGTCTAAGTCATGAGTTTTTCACTTTGATTTTTGTAGGAGCAAGCGAATCTAATAGTTCCCAAGTCAACAAACAATAGTTAGCTTTACAAAGTTCTTTCGCAGAGTGCAATCTAATGGAATGACTTGCTCTTTTTGACGCCAAGTGGCCAATCAGAATCTAAGGCATTCAAATACGCATTTTAGGCCATAGTTTATGTAAGCTCGGCCATAAGTAAACAAAGATCACAGGCAGGCAAACACATTTGGCTGCGGAAATAGGTAAATAATTTGAATAAATTAACAAGTTGGAAAAGCACACATTCAAATCAATGGGCAGGATTCGGGCAGAGGTTCTATTAAATATTTAGGAAGCCTAAGGCCCGGAGACAAAGACTTATGCCTGTTTGTGAGAGTGGGTTAAACAAATGCGACTGTGACTCCCCGTTTGATTGTATAAGTAGTTGTTACCTGTTTGTGTTTCAGTGGCTGTGGGTGTGGGTATGGTTGTGTGTATGTGAATTGTGTGCCTTTGCAGTAAAAGAGATGAGGACATTTGCTCAGTAATTCATGCATAATTCATTGCATTCATTTAACACTCGCTCTGGCTGGCACACATGCTACTAAACCTCTACTCACTCACTCATTCACTCGCTCCTTCCTCAGTAATTTAAGTAAGCTGCCACACGAGGCAGCAATTCCCAGGATCAAACCGAGCCTTAGCTCATTCATTAAAACATTTCGAAACTAACCCTTTAGTTGGGTATTCCTACTTTTTGAACGGTCATACGAAATTCTGATTGAGTACTTTTATTCAAAATATTTTCAATAATTTATAATTAATCATTTACAATTTTTAAAATTGTGTCTTCTAGTATTGTCCTTATTATGTTTCGTTCTTATTCCCCCAGTATAGCCTAAAAGGCCGTATGCCAACTAATAGAATGTACAATTTACATCAGCCAAATTCCTGGCTTGGGTTTTCAAGTTACTGTGCCAACTTGTATTAGGAACAAGAAAACAAGCAGGAAGTTTTCAAAGACTCACACACACTCGGATAAAACCGACGGTTGGCTCATAGTGTTTGTTAGCGGAATGCATTC
This sequence comes from Drosophila yakuba, assembly GCF_016746365.2. Classification (NCBI taxonomy): domain Eukaryota; kingdom Metazoa; phylum Arthropoda; class Insecta; order Diptera; family Drosophilidae; genus Drosophila; species Drosophila yakuba. The sequence continues at coordinate 8,630,136 of NC_052530.2, forward strand.
GAATGGCTGGAAGTTTGTGGATGAGTGTGTGCTAGCGTAATTAACATAATTACTATTATTGTGCCGTTGTTGATTTAGTTTTACATATTTAGTTACACGCGCCTTTTTTCATTTTGTATGCAAATTGTTTTTTAGTTCGCTCTTGTGTGCTCGCTGCGCATACAAATGAACTTCCTTCCGCACAAGCGCAGAAAGCCCCACACATGCATTAAATGCTGATAAAAAAAGAGTCCTTTTAAGTCGTGTTTATTTTTAAGCGTTTTAAAGCTCATGCTTTAATGGACAGGGACACTGCCATACTGGTAGGATAAGCTGCTGAAAAGCGTGCAATGAATAAGTAATGGAATTGATACTGCGAAAGTAGCAGAAAATTCATTCGTAAATTAATAGTAATTCAGTCAAATACTAAAACAATTAAGCAATTATAAAGTGTCTCAATTGAACCCCTGTTATCAATCAGCTTCGAAATTGATGTTTCCCTTTTACTGTTCTACTGTTCCTGGTAATCGCCACACAAATTTAAAGCCATCGTTACTCCTGATTACTCCTGATTAGTCGAGGTCCTATACGCAAAGTTTGATGGGGAAGTTGAGCCTAAAGGCCTTTACGCCTCATTGACACCACGGTGCTACAAGCTCGTAAATTTAACGAATCATTAGGCAGGTCACAAAGCCGCCCAATACTGTTGGCCTGACGAATTGAATCAAAGAACACAAAACACTATTCAAATGAAGATGCCAGTGCAAATGAAGTAGGCGCATTCGGACTCGCCACAGTAAGCACTGAGCGAAAATAGGTAAATCGCTTTCGAATTTGAAAACAAACTGAACTGCCAAACGACAAATGTATCACATTCAAAAGACGATGTTCATTGTTTCAAAAGAATTCCACTATTGAAAGAAGTTTACTATATTTTTTTCTCTTTTTGACTAAGACATCAGTCATTTCTTTTTGTGTAAACCATTGAAAGGCATTAGCCGTCATTACGGCTGTTTATAACGGTCCGCATATCGCTGATGCGGTTGTTGGCGCGGCTAAATAATTCAATTGGTCGAGGACTACTCACCGACGATGGCGTAAACAATCGAGCAGGACATCGTCGTCCTCTGCCTCCACGTGCTCGTTGAGCGGACATTCGAGGGCATGGGCGATTTGCATGGTCAATTGCAGGGACTGATTGCTGGCGGCCCAGTCGGACATCGCGGATCCGGACATGAGGATGGCTCTGTGGAAGAGGCCTGCGGTGGAAGGGAGGACAATATGTTCTCATCGAATTATGCCAGTCGGAATACACCCCACTCGACTCACCTGAGGCCACCGGCGATACCATTAGGTAATTGACACACGCCGCCCCCGTACTGTGTCCCATTAAAGTGACACGCGAATTGTCCCCGCCGAAGGCTTCGATGTTTTCCTTGATCCAGTGTAACGCCGCAATCTGGTCGAGCAGGGCGTAGTTCGCTATATTATGGGCATCGATGCTCGGCCGCAAGAATCCTGTAAGTGGCCAACCACAAAATCAGTTCAGTTCGAAGGGAAAATTCTGGAAGGGACTCACCCAACACTCCCAGTCGGTAGTTGACTGTGACCACAATCACCTCTCCATAGCTGGACAAAACGGAGCCATCGTAGGCATTGCCACTGTTCCACTCGAAGGACTCGCCGTGCAGATAAACCAGCACCGCATATTGCTTGGGTGTGCTTTGAGGCTCTATGGGATCCAATAAAATTAAATACAAATTACATGGAACTGCATATTAACATGACAAGCTACCTGCAGTTACGCACAATGTTTAAGCACATTAAGTACATTTTATCAGTACAAAATATGGTGGACCTACCTTCATGTGGCACATACAGATTGAGATATAAGCAGTCCTCGCTCTCCGTCCGCAAATAAGGAAGCAGGCGACTCAGGTGTTTGTGACGAGCCCGGGACATGTTTTCACTGCCGAGAGGCGAGAGGTCAGGTAGCTTCTGCGGACACACGGGCGGAAGATGCCGCGCTATCTTCAAGCCCTGCCAGGGCAGTGGGGCACCTAAAACCATTGAGAAAAGCAAAAATCACATTACTGGGTCATTCTATTAGTAGATCATAGTTTACGAATAACAGTATCACAAGACTTTAAGCCAGTGTAAAAAGAAATATATTTCTTTTAGAGTTCCATCCTTTGCTTACATGGATACAATGAAAATCCTTTCTTAGACTTTAAAACAGTATTTTTATTACTTCAAGAAATGTAGGAGCTTTTCACAACGACTTTAGGAATTACATTTTTAGCGAACGTTACACAAATCTTTAAGACTTCAATATCCCCCAACAGAGAACTAAGAAAGAGGGCATTCCGAATGACATCCTAACCCATATTGGCCAAACACATTTCGCTTTTTCTCCTCTCTGTTTCACAGTCATTCGATTGCTTGCGAAACGCTGTGGCCAAAAAGTCAATTCCGTATTTATGTAACACGGTCAACAGGCACTTGAAAACGCCATAAACAAGCAAACACAGACACTGCCTTCACACCACAGAGCTCGCACATCCTGCACACAAGTGCCATCGGAGACCAAAGGACCCTCGGTGCTCCGTATTTGGTCCTGTCTGGATCCGATTCGTGGCCAAGTTGACTGCGGTTACGCTTTGGTGTTGCAGTTAACGTCAAACCGTGCTCGCAGATGCGGAGAATCGTCGGTGAGTGGACAACCACGATTTGGTCAAGTTAGTTCGGATTCTGGTCTCTGGTCTCTGCTTCCGAATCCAAATCCAAATTCCTGCGGTTTAGGGGATGCTGGGGGACAAGCAAGTACGGCTGAGGGCAATCCATCTCGGTGGAGAATTGGCAATCGCTTACAAATTTTGACACCGCATTGTTACGGCTTCAGATTGTTTTGCGGTTATTTAGAAGCGATCGATATGCAAATGCCGTGCCTCACGCAAAGTAAGTGGCTTCAATAGCAACTACAGCTAGCACTGAAAACATTACTATATGTTCGAACCAATTCAATAAAGATATTAGCTTAGCTTATGGTTGCGACAATTGATTTAGGTCAGACAAATATGCATGCACAAAAGTGATTAAAATAAATAAATGCACCATTTTATAAGGGAAACATCATTTTAAAACATGAAAAAATAAAGCATCAGTACTGACTCACGATCATATAAAGTTTAGATGATCGGAAACGCTTTCTTTTACCTGTTACATACTTTTCAGCAAATCTAGTATACCATTTAACACTACAAGTAACGAGTATAAACAAAAGTGATAAAGACATTTTAAAAAGCTATATTAGAACTTTGAAACCACTTTTATGATTAATTATCCCAATCATGTTTAAATAATATTACGACTTCAAAAATCAACGATTCAGCTTCAACATTAATACTCTTCAAAAGGGGTAGAAAATCAATGCCAATTCCAACTTCGTTTCTGGCTCGGCGACCCAGAAAAAATAAGCCACATTTACACTTTGCCACATTCGAAACGGACAAATTTCATTTCGTCGCTTTATTGAGCTCATAAAAATGCGACGAAAAGAGCAACCTCCGAACGCGGATTCAATATGCGGATGTGAGCATTATTTGCATTTTGTTATTAATAAATATGGCAACAGGCAAAAGGAAAGGCTCCTGAAAGATGTGGCCGAAATGGGAAACGAAGAGCTGAATCGAAAACGATGTGTATTTGTTTGGTTGTCGCGCACAAACAAAATCTATCACACAAACGCACAGAACTCTGTTTGCGTACGGGTTTGAATGTCCTCTGCTTTGACAGGCTCTCTACACATTACGCATACGCAGCGTGAGCATATTTGCATTGGCTTATATTTGCGGGGCGAATTTCAAGGCAAGTTGTATCAGCGACAGCCTGTTTGCCATGGCACACTCGCAACAACTTCCCCTGACAAATACCCCCTCGCCGCCCGTCTCCGGCTCCTGTTGTTGCCGCTGCTGTTGATGTTGCTGCGGTGCAAGTACATACATACATACATACGTACATATATTTTGCTGCTGTGTGGCGCTGCTGTCCTCTCGGATTGAGTGCACGGCGCTGAAGTGCTCAATAAACTCAGCGCGACAAACGGCGAAGTGCAAACTGGAAACTGAAAGCTGAATGCTGAGAACTGAAAACTGCCTCTGGAAACTGCAACTGGAAACTACTACAGCAGCAGCCCATCTGACACGCAAATCGCGGCCAACACTTTCGACAGCCTCCGGGGCGTGTTAATTTATTGTCTTCACGTAATGCAATTCAAAGGACCAAGGCCTACACTGAAAACATAATCTTCGATTGTTTGGTCTTCAACTTTTTTTACTAATTTACCAGCTTCAGAGTTTAGTTCCGTGTGCTATTCAATCATTTGGCCCAATGTCTACTTATTTACCCACACAGCTTAGAGTGGTAGATAATAAATCAACAATGTCTTTGCCATGTGAAATAAATGATATTCTTGGTGCATAGCAAGTGAAACCGGAGGACCAAGTGAAAAGGAGGAAGTTGTGGTGGCAACAGTTGAAGCTGCGGCTGTTTATGCCCAGAACAGCGGGATGCAGGCCCAAAGTTGGGTGAAGTGTTGGCAGCTTGGCGGCCTCAAATCTCACAGACAAGTTGGCACGGGCGTCGTAGCTCATGTTTGGATAAACAACTTTAAATATATATAATACCAGCAATTTTCACTCTTAATTAAACAAGCAAAATATTCATGTACAATGTCCGAAACATAATCGCCAAGCATATGGCAAAATAAAAGAGCGAAGAGGAGGGGACGGCTGAGACTTACATGCAATCCTTGTAAAAACAAGCTGCAATAATAATAGCCATCCGAGACAGGAAGCCCACACACACACAGGGACGTGCTTTCAGAACCAACATCCTGCCAGATCGGTGTTAGAGAGGGCACATGTCAAGTCCTGAAAGCCTAATGCTGGGCCAGCTTCAACGATAATTGCTTAAATTGCAGGCTAAATTCTAAGTGCCCCAGCAGCGTTTCCAGCACCAACCGGATGCTGTGGCATGGTCGGTTGTTCGGGGAGTGCTGGCTCCTTCCGAAGAACTCCTATTTGGGTTCTGGGGCTTTTGGGGATTTTGAGGTTTTCGGGTTTGCCTGTTGGTGCTGCAAAGTGGCAATTTGCCATCATATTTGCGGTCACAAATAGTCCTGCGTGCCTGCGGCGGGTCGGGCAACTGGAATTAAAAAGGTTGTACTCCCAGCCAGCAGGTTTGGCTTAACAAAAGATATCACCATTTATATTAGGAATATTGCCCATTTCAATTATATGTACTCACTTTTATTGAATTACATATTTATAGCACTCTAAAAAGTGTGATCCCATTTTGACGACTTGGTGTATGCAAATAAATTGCAGATATACTTTTCCATTAACAAAGAATATTGAAAATAAACATTTTCCTGTCAATGTCAAAATGAGCATTCTGACTTGCTTTAAATTTATAGTTTGTGTGTAAAAATCTGCCAAATACTGAGAACCGCCGAAACTGTTCTAGTTCAAAGTGACTTAACATAAGAGATATGTAGAAATCTCTGGCATCAAAATAAAATTAAAGACTATGAGGAAAGTTTTCTACACTCACCCGGTGGCATGAAGCGCCGATTTCCGGTGGGCGCCTCCGCGTAGGGAAGCCCCAGGAACTGGTCAACCTGGCGCAGTCCGCTGGTCACCTGGAAGCGACGTGTGATGCCCATGAGCCGGCCCTGCTTCACCTGGATCTCCTGGGTGTACTGCAGCTTATCGGGGACCACGTGTCGCCTTTCCGGGTGATGAGTGGTCGTTGGCTCGTGGTCGCCGCGGCCTTCATCGGTGGCCAAAGCTGCGACCGTGGTGTTGCCAGTGGCGTTGGTTTGGTCCACGTGGTTAGTTTCATCACCGGCGAGAAGCTTGTTCAGACTCTCCCTGAAATGCAGCTCCAAGCTGGGCGGCGGGGCCTTGGCACGTCGAACCGTCTGATGGCCAATTGATCGTCCCGGATCCGAGTCCGGCTGAATTGTCGTCGTGATGTCCCCGATAACCCGCGATTGCTTCGGGGTTTCACGCAATTTCATTGCGTTTTCCAGCTCATTTCCTTTGTGCAACGGCTGCTTTTCGGCTGCCACGCCCATTGGGGGCACGTGGCTTAATAGCTTGTGATTGCCGCCAACTGTCAGCAGAAATAGCCAGAATGCTGCCAATCGAAACTTCATGGCTTTGTTCTCCGCCTTCGGGACCTGGACTGCTGCTTTTCCTGCTGCCTTTTGTGATATTTTGATATTAATTTCGGTCTTGCACTGCCCACTCGGTCCAAACTTTTTACATTCCGCTCGTGCTTGCTTTTCCTGTTTGGTTAATTGTTCTTTTCTCCAACTGTTTGCTGTTTTCCTTCTTTGTTGCGTGAAACCAAATTGCTCACATTTTCTGGACGCTGTATTTACATGGATTCTCTTTGAGCGCCTTTAATAGTTTCGACAGTTTATTTACTCGCTGTTTTTAGCCTGCTCCTTTGTCCAGCTCCTTTCTGTATTTAATTTCATTTGCAACCAAAGTTTCGTCCTTTTTTGTAAGCGAAAAGAAAAACACCAAGAAAATGTTGGTGAGAAACATTAAGTAAGTTGAAGCAGCTCGACAATTCCATTATTTTTTTAATTTCAGTTTCTCACTTAGAGAAACGCCAACATATACAATTAAAGTTTTTTTAAAAAGTGAAAATTAATAAATATCCAAGCTAAATTGGGTAGAGAGGCCATTCTGATTGAGTCATAGCTCACTTCTCAGTGACTCTGCATTTTCCAATTGACATGCCATTTCTTGTGTGTCAGAAAATCGATGTGCTGTTCATTTTCAAAATTTCAAATATTATTTTAGGACTCATCCATGGAATGGGAATGGGAATAGTAAAGTTCATTTATTTATAGTGGCCCATTAGTTATGAATGCCTTAAGACTTTGGACTTTGTCAACTCGTTTCAATCGGAGTGAACGGAAATGAAACAAAAGCAAGTTCCTACGCTTTTTGTCATAAACGTGATAAGAGTTGCCATTAAATGGAAATTTGTATACAAATACGAGGCGTCAAACAAACGTCCGTCTTTCAAGAATCCTGACATATGGAAAACGAGCTCCGAATGCTTTTCAGAATTTAGTGCCGTGTAGTTTCACATTTGCGTAACGTAAACAAAGAGCATTCAGAATAAATGGAATGGAAAAGCCAGTTCAGCGAGAGATTTCCCATGACGATTAATCATAAAAGCAGAAATACCAATGAAAATTCAATTAGGTTTCTCTGTTTCTTTCCATCTCGATTTATGTCGACACGCCAGCGAAGTGAGCTAATTTCGCTATAAAACTAAAACAAACGCAAAATCTAAAAACGCTGAGGAATTTAAATGTTTTTTTACGAGCGTGCTAAGAAAAGCGCAGTGGCGTAGGAAGGGGGAGGCACATGGGCGGCACATGTGTGTGCGTACCTAAAATGTGTGACAGAGGGTGGGGACTCTTTGTGTATTCGAAAGTATCAAAATAATCGCAACGCACCGACACTCTAAAAGCATTTTCCACAATACCAACAAACTAAGTAGAATGAGGAAAAATAAAAGTGTACAACATTGAAGGAAAGGGCACTAGACGAAAAGTAAGCGCCCTTTTGAGCGCCGATGTATTGTTCTCTATATTTAAATATATACTAAAAACTACATTATAATAAAAAAATACAGCTATAAATTTAGAAGAAATTCCTTTTATGTAAAAAATTTGTTGCGATTCTAAAGGTATTCCTATCTGAATGATAGAAAAATTGTGTATTTATGTCTTCCCTTTTTTCATGAGAATATCAGAGCAAGTGAGTGGCAAATGTTTTTCATATTTATTTTATTTTCTGTCCGATTTTTTACTGCCCGTGTGTTTGTTTCTCCGGAATAAACAAATGTCAAGGTACCATTGCTGTGGACGCGAAAAGGGAGTTTGCTGCAGGCAGTTTACCAATTCGATCGCGAGCTAATTGAGTCGACATAAGCGAATGTTGCTTTTGGGCCAGCTCGCTATAGCAATTTGTATAGTATTTTTAGAAGCAAACGAAATAGAAATCAATGCTATTTCTGTGATGTTTTCTTGGCAATCTGTGGGTTTAGCGTTCCACTAAGTGAAAGTAAATTAAGACAGCTGTCGGTGGCCATTAAATGCAAATTTCAAAAAACGAAAGCCAAAACTGCAGGAGCCAGCCATACTCGCCTGTGGAAATGGAAGTAATAAAAAATAAATACAGACGGAGGATAGAACACAGTGGCAATGCAAATTTAAACAAAACGCACAGCGTTAAAAATAAACAGCAAGTGCTTAAAAATAAAAACGAATGAGAGGAAATATTCACGGAATTTCGCTGCATTCATTGTCCGTGCACTCCTCGAAATGTCGTCACCAAAGGCAAAAATAAATAAATAGAGGAATTCTCTAAAATAAAAGAGAAATCACAAGACAAACTTGCCAGTTGGCAGCTGGCGAAAGGAAACGCACCGAATGGAAACAAGCTGGAAAATGGGAAAATCAGCGAGAGAGGAAAATTGCAATTGGAGCTTGGGCAAAGCGATTTGATTTGATTTGGATTACTCTGTCGCGAAGTCACTTATTTTCCGCCGGTCCACTTGGCCCGGTCAAAACAATTCGCGGAATGCTTTTCTTGCCCTGTTAAAGTCTCTTATTTGGATGGGAAAGGGAGCAATTTGTGGGTCAATTGAAGTGTGCTGACTGCTCGAATAACTTCAAATTGGAGCGAAAGGCGTATGACCGCATAGTCAATGTCGCAACACCTCGACATAGTTTCCGAACAGCTGTCACACTGTCATAAATTATATTCCACTAGCGGTGATAAATCCCAGCGAGAGTTGCTCCAGCGCTTTTGTGATGCAAATGATGGCAGAAGGGCCACGTAGCTGGGGTCCCATGAGTTAAGCACCCTTAACCTCCGGAAAAATAACATTGTACAACGTTGTACGCTGACGGACACAGGCGAAATTTGCATAATTAGCACAGAAATGTCGACGCATTGAAAGCTGTCACTTTTGACGCGCCATATGAAATGGGAACTATAAAATATGAGCGCCAACAACAAATTAGTCGAAACCAATTTTAGCCGACTTGCAGAAAACAGATTTGAAAGCTGGCAATGCAAAACCGCGGCAAAAAGTTCAACAAACCCCAAGCCAAATGCAGAAGATCGTGCCGAGCTATTTCGAATTATGCGATTTATTTTTGGTCCCCCTCGCCAAAACACACAACTAAGTGTAATGTTTATTTTTAAATAATTCGGTTACTCGAAACACAAGCAATTTAGTTAAATTTGTTTACACTATTGTTTTGTGCAATGAAAAGGGATTTTGTTTGTATTTAACACCGTTCGGGTAAACTTGTATGAGCCTTGTGTTTAAAGCCCAAAAAGCTTTTTTGCAATTGGGAGCACCCGAATTCGAATTTAATAAACAACTCAAAATTTGTATTAGCGGATAATCTGCAAAAATATACGGATTATATTTGTTTGCTATTATTAACGTTGCTTATACATGTGTTGAAATCTTTACGAACGTCACACATCACTGAACATCAAAATATTTTCTCTGTTTCGCACTTTCGCATTTCTTATAGGGGATATTTCATGAGCTCCACAAGAAGTTATTTCACTTGATTTACTCGAGCAACGAACGGAAAACGTGTAATATTTATCCGCATTTTTTGTATATATTATTTTGCATATTTTCCATCGCTTCGATTCGATTTTTAATTAACCCAAATAGCCGTGGTACTTCGTATATGAGAACAACATTATTTCGTTCGAATATGTATTTTCACGAGCTATTTGCATTTGCCATTGCATTGCCGATAATTATGCGCGTTGTAAAATTGAACATTTTTGCATTACCAATTTGCGCTTGATTTGTTTTATCTTTGATCTGCCCGAAAGATGCGCAAAACGATTTTGGCAAGGACTATGTTTTCGTTTGTCACTTTCTGCGGTTATGCACAAATAAATCGAAAACTTTTCGATTATTTTTCATTCACTAACGATTGCACCACACCTAAAATAAATCACTGTGCGACGACTTTACTTCTTCGAACTGATTAACTTTGGAGCCTCTTCTGCGCGTAAACATTTTCACTCGAGCACTTGGCACGCGCTCTGTTTTTGTCCCCCTTTTGCAGATATTTTCTGGCGTTATTTTTGGATCACATACAAGATTTATTTCACTGCCTTTTGGCTTGGCACAAGAATTCCCCCTGAAGAACCGAAAAACACGGAGCGATCAACATCCGACACGATCCTCGTTTAAAATGCAACTGTTTGGGGACTATTCCGGCGGAAGAATATCTCAGCATTTTCGAGATCTTTTCTCTTTGACACGATCTTCTCTTAGTTGTGAGTATTTTGTTTTTGTACCGGGAAACTCGCGAATTATCTACTGTACGCATATATATTTGATTTTGTTTACAAAAATGCTTTCATGAGGAAAAGCTAATTATAAGAGTTTTTAAAAGCGGCCTCAGGTTATCTAACGCATTATTAAATTCCTGATTTGTAAAGCTCTCTTAACCGTTTCTCTCACGAGTTTTGTAAATAATATTTATATCTTAGGCACTCTCGTTTCAGTATCCTGCACATATCACGTGGACTTCCTCCATTGCCTAATTAATTACCATAAAAAAAATTGCAAACGAAAATAGCAGAAGCTACGAATTTTTACCGACTTCTGATACCTATAATTTTCTTAAACTTCCTGGTCATTACCATATCTCAGTTGGTGAACATTTCACCACTTCCTCTTTAAGCATATGTAAATAGACATCTTTGGGTGTCGGGTGAAAAGATTTTTTTACTTCTCTTGTAAATGACTTCTTGCCGCAAATCTATCTCTAAATCTAAGTGCACAGGCGGGCGCCAAGTTAAAGTCCTAAGTCAGTCTGGCTCTTGGGCAAGAAGTGAAGAAAATGCAAAAACTGCGCCCATAGAGACAAAGCGTAACTACGACGTAGGTCTACTTCTATTTGCCAAGGGGTTTTGCATAGCAGTAGCTAAGTGACTTGTTTGACTTCTTCATTGCGCCTTCACTTCATCGTCAATTTGGTAAGGCCACTACAAAAAAGGCAGGATATTAAAGGGGATTGACGGAGCCGCCTTTTAAAGGGTTTTTTTTTGCAAACTAGGCAAGGTTTTAGTCTCAGGACTAAGAGAAATTCCATTAGTGATATATAGTAGATGGGTTCGAAGGTAAGAGGACTTCCAAAGATTTTCTTCTGTTTTTACGATGCTAAGACTACAAACCGAATGAAAACCCGTCAAAGGGAAAAGGTAAGTGAATGTTCCGAACTGTTCCCATTTCTTTAATAGATTTTTATTTGCTTTAGATATTTTGTAGTTGGCTAAACACTGACTGATAAATTAATTTTAAGGGGATCCATTAGTTTTCACGGCTATTGATTTGACTGTTGCCAAATTAATTCTAAATATGTAGGTATCTATTGTGGCAACAACCCATATACCTCACATCCTTTTGCAGCATGTTACCTTCAAACCCATTTCAGTGTGTGCAAAGGAAAATAGAAAAACGCCTGACAGCTTCGTAGAGCTTTACGCCCGACTTTCTTTTTCTTTGGTTACACACTCAAAACGCTTTTTCGGGGAAATTGAATTTAACAGCCTGACATTTTCGAAGTAACTCAAGTAGCTAATTTACGACCATCAAAGTGCGCCAATAAATTTTGTTTAATTGCAAGTTAATTAAAATCGAAGCCCCATGCCCAAGACGCAGTACTCGAGAGCACGCACACCGAAGAAGCGCCATTGGAAACGTCAGCAGGGCATTTAAAAATAGCCACATTCGACGTCAATGCGGCGGCATACACTCATTTCAAACATCCTAACAGAAATAAGGCAAGCCATACAAATTTCTATGAAGCAAGATTATAAAAATCTGAAAAAAACTGTATTTATGCCCGTTACTCGAACAGTAAATAGGGATTTATAGACTCGCTGCAAGGTATCTAAAAGGTAGAAGCTAACGTTTCGTACCTACAATATACATATATCGTAGATCGGGATTACTAAAAGCTATGTAGTTAAGACAATGGATGCAAACGTTTCTTCTGAACGTTGCGACCACCACAGAATTTTAATCAATTTCATATGTGCCATGCATCTTTCTATCGTTATGCCAAAGACATGTTTGGCCACGCCCACTGTAACCCATTTTGTGACAATTTCTAAAGATACGGCTAAAAATCTTAAATTTTCACTCTTCCCTCAAACTAGCTAAGTAAAAGGTTTTTTAAAGTGGATGAAATTGACTAAAGCGTTCCCATTCACTTTCATCTCTGAATGACAATTTGGTCTGGCCATGTTGTTCATATCTATACAAGTTTCGTTTGCAGGCTGTCAATTTATCGAAAAATACATCTTTCATCTTAAGAACATTGTATTATTCATGCTTGCTATGTTTCTCAATAAATGCAGTTATTTCATTTTATTATATATTTAGTTTTCATATTCATGGTATTCATCCAGGTGCCAAATGGATTGCATACACAAATTAGTCCAGTTTGCTTACAAATTGAATAAAAATTGAAGCAATAGCTGTAATTATTCCAATATTTATACCCGTTACTCGTAGAGTAAAAGGGTATACTAGATTCGTTGAAAAGTATGTAACAGGCAGAAGGAAGCGTTTCCGACTATATAAAGTATATATATTCTTGATCAGGATCAATAGCCGAGTCGATCTGGCCATGTCCGTCTGTCCGTCCGTCTGTCCGTCTGTCTGTCCGTATGAACGTCGAGATCTCAGGAACTACAAAAGCTAGAAAGTTGAGATTAGGCATACAGACTCCAGGGACATAGACGCAGCGCAAGTTTGTCGAATCATGCTGCCACGCCCACAAACCGCCCAAAACTGCGACGCCCACACTTTTGAAAAATGTTTTAATATTTTTTCATTTTTGTATTGGTCTTGTAAATTTCTATCGATTTGCAAAAAAACGTTTTGCCACGCCCACTCTAACGCCCACAAACCGCCCAAAACGGCCACGCCCACACTTTTGAAAAATGTTTTAATATTTTTTTTTCATTTTTGTATTAGTCTTGTAAATTTCTATCTATTCGCCAAAAAACTTTTGGCCACGCCCACTCTAACGCCCACAAACCGCCAAAAACTGTCCTTCGCACTTACACTAGCTGAGTAACGGGTATCAGATAGTCGGGGAACTCGACTATAGCGTTCTCTCTTGTTTTTTCTTAAGTCCAGTCAGTTTTCTTCTCAAAGACAAAATAAAAATCGATAGAAGTTTACAAGACCAATACAAAAATGAAAAAATATCAAAACATTTTTCAAAAGTGTGGGCGTGACAGCTTTGGGCGGTTTGTGGGCGTTAGAGTGGGCGTGGCCAAAAGTTTGTTGGCAAATCGATAGAAATTTACAAGACCAATACAAAAATGAAAAAATATCAAAACATTTTTCAAAAGTGTGGGCGTGACAGCTTTGGGCGGTTTGTGGGCGTTAGAGTGGGCGTGGCAAAAAGTTTTTTTGCAAATCGATAGAAATTTACAAGACCAATACAAAAATGAAAAAATATTAAAACATTTTTCAAAAATGTGGGCGTGGCAGTTTTGGGCGGTTTGTGGGCGTTAGAGTGGGCGTGGCAACCTGAATCGACAAACTTGCGCTGCGTCTATGTCCCTGGAGTCTGTATACTTAATCTCAACTTTCTAGCTTTTGTAGTTCCTGAGATCTCGACGTTCATACGGACAGACGGACAGACGGACAGACGGACGGACAGGATCTAAGTAAAGATCTCCTTTCTTTTGTAATACATAGTTATTAAATTTGACTTGTATTTTTCCTTATTGTGTAACCAAATACATTTCCTTACTATTACTGAAACAAGTATGTATGCCAAAGCTTATCCTATCCCTCCAGTAAGGATATATTTAAACAAAGAGTATAGCTAAAAAAATAGCTAAATAATTTTATGTTTCCCTTTTAGTGGCCTGATTCAGTCCTTTTTGACTTATATACTACATGCATTAGAGAAAACTGAGCAATGGTCGCATAGGTCCCTTTACTGCGTTGGGAACTTCTGACTGATATCCATATACCCTCTTTATAGTGACTAAAAGCTTTGTCAGTTGCCTTAATATTGCCAACTAAAAGCAAGCATGCCGATGTTTAATAAAATTAGCATATATCCTCGTTGTCTTTGAAACGTTTTGGCTTTAGCTTCGCAAGTATATCATGCTTTAAATAACTAAGCTCATTTTAGCTCATAAAGAGCTGCCTTTTTTAAAAACCATCTGATTTCTTGCAAAATTCCCAGTCTCAATCCCTTTTGGCACACTGGGACAGGGTCAGGGATCTGGGGCCGAATGACTAGCAATTTGCAATCTAATTAACTTCGATTCCAACGACAAGGACATTTACATAATTGCATTTCGTGGTGCATAATTCTGCCAAGGGACACGCCCACTTTTACCCCTAGATAAGAAAAAATTAGACTGTCGCAATCAAGCGAAAAACGAAAGTTGGCCATGGCGCAGGCAAAAGGATAACTGAAAGAAAAGAGCTGAAATTAGAAAAGCAAAATGACACAAAAAGCGAGTGCGAACGTAATTGTGTTTTGCCGCTGCCACTGCAATTGGGTCCCGGTTCTGGCCATATGGCGGCCACATTACACCGAGTTAAACGAAGGCCGTGGAGCACAAAAAAATCGGGGGAAACTGTCAAGGAAGAGGCAACGGTGCCAAATGAAAGCCAACTCTAATTAAGTCGGCAATGGTTAAGTTGCAGAAACACAAAAGAAAAGACGAAAAGAGCGTTTTCCTTTACTCGTACTGACCAGAATCAGGAAAAGTTGCAACAGATATGACTGAAGGCATTCCCATAAAGGAAAAGCCACAGCGGATGATTTAATTCGGAAGTGCACCAGGTCAAGTCAACTTATTTGCTGCTAATTATATGCCTTAAGTCGTGAAATTATGAATGGAGTTGGGTGCTTTTAGGTTACCATAAAGGGAAAGTATTTACCGAAAATAAAGCGAAAGAACTGAGATAGAGAAACCGGCTCTGAACGGAATTAAAGTGGTTAAGTATTTGACTTGAGGCTGCCAGCGCAAAGTGAAGTGCAAATAAATTAGACAAAAATTGCTCGAGAAATGCCCCAAGAAATGCACTTATCTCTGCCTTGTTGACTCGCCAAAAAACTTGGTTAAAGTGGAATACAAAAATAAGTAGAGGTACGTACACACACAAAAATGATGAGTAATTAAGAAAAATTCTTAAATTTTGACAGTAATATTCCTATTTTAAATACGGTACAGCTACACTTTAAAATTAAATGAATTAAACAGTAAATATTTTAGTGAACTACACTGCGTAACGGGTATTTGATAGTCGAGTAACTTTTTCAATATCTTTCTCTCTTGCTTTTGTATTAAAGGCTCTTATATTCATATGCCTTAATTATTATAATAACAAACTATGTTATTAGAGAATTAAACAGTAAATATTTTAGTGAACTACACTGCGTAACGGGTATTTGATAGTCGAGTAACTTTTTACGCAGCTAGTGAGAGTGCAAACGAGTTAGTTTGTTATAAATACCTTATTATTATAGTTCCTGAGATCTCGAAGTTCATACGGTATATACTTTATGAGGTCGGAAACGCTTTTTCTAACTGTGATATACTTTTGAACGATTCTAGTATACCCCTTCCTTTACGAGTAACGGGTATAATAGAAAACAAAATATTCAACCATTTTTTTAGGCAAGAAAATAGGCAAGTTGAATTATTGCAAACTTATTCTCCCTCGCTTCATTTTGGCTGGAATTCCGCTCCGTAAACTTGCCTGAACTTTCCGCTAATCAGGGGGAATTTCTCTGCAGCGGAACGAGCCAGCAACTCAAATTGAAGTGGTCCAAACCCAATTGAGCAGAAAACACAGCCAACGGCAACCAGAACTGCCTCATGGGCTTTAGGGCAGTAAATTTGGCGTAAAATAGGCTATTGATTTTTAGCTCAGCTAGGCTTACGGAAATTTAACTAAACTTAGCTAAAGCGTTAACAGACTAGGCTCTTTGTTGTGGTCTGTGTGTTTAAGTTCCCCTGTGCATATGCAAATGAATCAGACAGTCCATTCATTCGTTTGCATTTAAATCTCTCCAGAGACGCTCTTATTTAAAATCTGTCTTTCACTCAACTGAAACTAAATGACACTCGTTTACGATTGTCGCCCTCGAGCTTTTCCGAAAAGAGGTGTAAATAAGAACCAAGTAAACAAAATCCGCAAAATAGGAAACTAAACGTTGACTAAATCAAAACGGACCAAGTCCTCTGAAAAATGGGGCCCAGAGCAGAGTCTCCTCTTCAAGTGGTAAGCCGTGGAAGCTTGAAAAAAAAAAAGAAAAACCCTGAACGACCGCACTTTGGACTGTCACTTGTATTAAAGGAAAAACGCCGCAGGCATTTTAAGTGTTGTTAATGTCCATGCAGCGGCCGCACGAAAGTTTTTCCAGTAAGCAAATGAAACAACGAGTTTTCCTCTAGTTTCCTTTTTTTCGGCAGCCAGCAAGTGACGTTCGTTGCCCGCCCACGTTTATGCATTTATAAAAACCAGAGGACTCAAACTGAAAAACAACCCATGAGAAGTGGAAAAGTTGCGACACTTTTTGTTAACGCGTGGCTGCTTGCGTGTGTGTCATTTAGCTCAAGTTCCAGATCCCTGTCCCTTCGCTGCCCATCTCATTTTGGGTCAGTTTCCATTAAAGTGCTGGTCAGTGGTCGGTCTGTCCATGCAAATGGCATCCGAGATTCCGCCCAACTTGCAACTAGAAGGGGATTAAATAATTCCTTTCATCGCACTCTTTTCGCCGTTCAGAAAGCGTCATTAAACGCGATAGATAGCAATTTAAGTTGGGATAATTTACCTGATAACTTGAAGGGTGTAAATAAATCCAAATACGTTTTTTGGTTTTGGCTTTCGCATTAATTCAAGCCAACCTAATTAAATTGCCTCTAGGATTATTTTTTCACTCCACTGGACAGTTTATTAATTACGTTTTGAGCTAGTTTTTCAGAGCTCTTTTTGCATTGAAATAATATTTCACAAGGACCCTGCCTGTTCAAAAATGAATTAATCGCGATGTCTTTGTCATTTGCATTCAATTAGCCATTTATTATTGTTACCTCTTTTTCTGGCTCCGACTCCTGTGATTATTATACATTTTGCAATGCAAATTTCGCGACCATCTCGGCTTGCACCTTTTTGGTTGAATATTTATGACGATTTTATTCCCGAAAGGACTCTGATTATTTCATAATTACGACAAAGGCAGCTGCAGCGGGGCACATTATGAAAATGGCATGAAATTAATTCGTGATATCGAAAAGGGAAGCATCGCAGCTCCGGCCGAAATGTGCGCATCTGTTTCGCATTATAAATATGTCATATCCTGTTTCCTGCAGGCACACCGAGCAGCTTATCAGACCCACTTGCAATTGCAGTTACTCCCCTGTAGAAGCCTCAAAGGAAGCGCATCTCCCCATCTTTCACGTTGTCAAAGGGGGAAACTCAGGCAGCTCGGGAAGCTCAGGCAAAGTAGCAATTCAACCGAAGGTTTCCTCATTTGCTGAACGGCACTGAGGAGCTGAATGTAAACAGGGAGCGGTGTCTTCTCTTCCAGGTACCTGTGTAAATCGGCGCAAAATGGTATAAATTTCCCTGCTTATTTACAATGCAGCTCGATATACCCTTACGTGATCTCGTTGCGTATTAACTTTGGTAATGCATAGATAACTGTATTGATTGGGACACACAACTGTTGGAACAAGAGGGACCTAACAACGTATATAGCAAAACCGTGCGAGGAATAAAATGGTGTTTGGTATCTGAGGAGAAAAAATCTGAGCAATAAATGGTATAATAAACTTGTAATAATGTCAAGTAGAGCAAGAGTCTTTTATGAGTCCAATGAAAAGCAAAGGCAAGAATACAGCACAGCAAAAACCTGCAGTAAGATCATTGAAGTTTCTTTAAGTCACAAGCTTATCTATTACCGCTTGGGTTATGTATAAAAAATACCTTACAATTTTTAAAAACTTTGTATTTGTACATAAACGTTTGCATCTGTCCACACCAACAATAACCATTATATTCCTATATTATACTTCTATATTTTCTACATCGAAGCGCACTGCAGAAATTAATTCTAGTTATCTCATAAATATGATATTATATTTTTACCTATTTTAATATTTGCAATGCCTTTGGGTAGTAAGTCTGATATTCGACTTCGCTCTGATTTATATATGTATATTCTTATTCTGCTTTATTTCTGCACTGTTTGTTGTCTTTTGTGCTTTTTTACACTTCGGGACTATTGTCGGCTTAATTGTTGTTGTGCCTTTTCCTGGTCCCTCAGCCATTGTTGTTGCTCATATTGTTTTTGCTGCTGCTGGCTGCTGGTGTTGTTGGCATTGTAAGTGGGAGTGGGTGGGAAATGGGTGCCTGTCTGATTGTTGACGTGGCTGAGAAAGCGCACACTTAAGTGCACTTGAGCGTTTTTAATTAAAACGCAATTTTTCAACGAGCAGAAGTCGACTTGGTGAACAACTGGGTAGACAAGAAGGTACCGAACTTGGATTTTTTCTAAAATATTCGCACATTTTAGTCCTCATGGTTTGCAAAACACAATGTTCTTCCGTGCCGCAACGCAATATTTTAAAATATCTGAAAGGTTTTCCAGGGTGAAGAAGTTCTGAAAATCACAATAAGTCCACATACATTGCTTTGCATTTAGATTGCGGCTGCACACATCAATCGCGTTGGAAGCACTACAAGTAAGACCGCCACAGAAGACCTCTTTCAATCAGAAGTGCTCCTGGCAATACCAGGGGTCTTTTAGTAGGGATTTGTTTTTCGCGGACGAGGAGACAACAGTTGTTGCCTCCAAAACATAATCAACGTCATCATGCTCAGTCAACCAGTGCAACTTTGGAGTACACCCTGTTATTTATGCAATTTCCCACTATGCACAGAAGGAAGATGATTACACTTTCTTATACTTTTCTGCCTCAATATTTAATAATACTTATAAAGTGGTTCGCTTTAAAGTAATATCTAAGCGCTAAGTCTAGATGTTAGAAATGTTATGTTTGATGAAATAATATAGAAGATAATACTATATCAATTAAGTTGCAATAGTGTAGTTGCCCCAGATTTCTCTCCGTGTGCACTGCTACTGATGTTGCTATTTCGCCGGATGATGTGGCTGAGGATGTGCATGGTGGAGATGATGATGATGACAACAAGTGCACAACCCTTTGGCCCCCAGCACTGACTCCACTTTCCGGGCGTTTGATGGCTCCGGCTTTCCGCTGTGCCCGTGGGGGATATGTACATATACGTGCCCGCCGATGAGGGGCATGCCACATTTACGCGCTGCACTTGCCACGCGCGTACCAAAATAAACACGAATTTCATGTACTGCCGCTACAGCGCGCTGTCGAAGCCTGTGGCCCGCGAGGGTTGACAAAACAAGTCCGCAAGTGCAGCAGTTTAGGCGGAAAAGCCTCGCAGATTGCAAGGAAAAACGGACTGCTACTGCCAGGGAAAAGAGTTAGCTACTTGGTTTGGAACAACGCATCATTAGAATCAACATTCGGATGACTATATGAAATCACTGTAGTCGGAAACGTTTTTAAGATCAAATAGAAATACCAGTGAATTATTATCCAGATCGTTAAATATAAGTATTATCGTTTTTATTATTTAAATTTTTATTAATATGATGTTTTCATCTTTCAACTTCGCTTAGATAGTGCACTTTAACTTCAAATGACCTATATGATTGAAACTGGAAATCAATTAAAATCGTCCACCCCAACCAACAAACTAATCAAAATTCATAGGAAAAGCCATTACAAAACTATTCAATACCCAAACCAGAAACCAACACATGGCAGCCGTAATTAATACAACGTCTTCGAAATTCATATCATAAACCCACACAGAGTTCGAAGGACAACTACCGAGGTGCAACACCACCACAGGATCCGCCTGCAAGGACCAAACGACAAATTAACAATAACTAATTGGAAGCTAATGGCCCATTCAGGCATTTACATCCCATCCATATTGGCAGCAGCAACAATGGGCGCCCAGTCGTGACAAGGGGCACTATGGTCGAGCACTCATAGACGTCTTCTCTAAGCCGGAAAATCCAAGCTTCCTCAAACCCTGAAATTCCCCATATTTCGGCATAATTAGCACACAGCCTGCAGCACAAATATGCAAACACGGCTCACCCAGAGCGGACATGGCTTGGGATGGAGATGGTCAACTTGGCCAAGCCGGAGTGTGGATGCGGTGTAAAATATTTCCAGAGATGGTGTTTTAGGGAAATATTTAAATTTGCTTTGGAAATGTTTGAAATTTATGACTTCTTTAAGTCAATTTTATATTTACCTAATTTCAAAATGATTTCGAAATTTTGGATATTTTAAACTTACAAATTAAATGAAAGGACTATTATATTACTTTGTACTAATTTAAGTTAAAACTTAATAACCAATAATAAATGATACCTAATCAGAAAAAAAAGCGTCCACTCAAATAATGTATCTACGCCCGCTATCTAATAACTCGAAAAGTAACTCGACCCGAAGCCCATGAAAAAAACTGATTTCTGGTTATTTCCATCTTTATATTGACACATGTGCGTACGTGGTGTCTGGTTGGTATGCACAGTAGATATGTAGATATGGCAAACAGCTTGGAAGTTAGGCAGACACATCGTGCAAATGTGCGAACTCATTAGAGAACTCCGGCCGCTGTGAGCCACTGCCAAGAGAAGGCAATTAGAAAATGATTTCGCGCAATTTTCGACGTGATTAAAAACGGCGTCATCTGACAATTTAAGACGCTGTACGTGTGCCATTTCAACAGCCAGAAATTGCAAATAAAAGTTAATGCCAAAACCCTATAAAACGGTTGTAAAGTTGTAGGCTCGCTGCTCTGGCGCTCTGTTGCTAATTAAACGAGAAAGTCTACCGCTGTTGCCTACTCTTACACTGCTCGAGATGAATTGCCGGCGTCTTTGTCTTCGGATTCCGTTTAGCGTCTTCATCTGGGCTCAATACTCAACTCTATTACCATTACCATTACCTTCGCGAGCTGGAAAATAACTCAAGTGGCTCGGCTGAGTGGCGAGATAGTTTGCGTGCCTTTAGTTACCAGTTGGCAGTTGCCAGCACAGCCTTTTCGCAGTACCACGTTAACGTTCCTGTGAGTGTGGTATAGCCGTCATTCTGAACCGTCCTTGGAGGTGGGAGTGTGTTGATGGGTAATGGGTGATGGGTGATGGGGATTTAGACTGACAGCCATCCTTCGCTGCTGTCTGCATCAGTCGGCTAATGGCCGCTTTGCGGCTCAAGTGGCAGGCGCATCGTGCCGCCCGGGAAGTCATGAAGTATTTAAGCCAAGCTGCAAGTTTGTGCCAACCCAAAAGCCCCAGCTAGGGCACTGCATTTGCTTAAAGACCCAAACCGCCCTGAAATGGGAGAGGTTCGTTTGTTTAAACAACTTCCAGGCCATGGATTGGACTAAGACAACACGTTTTTAAATGGAAATTGTAGTTTCTTTTTAAGAAACTAAATTAACATAGTAAACATAACAACGCTGGGATCGCTGAATAATTTCTGCATCGTACTAAGAATATTAAAGTATGTAAAGCTAACATCAAAATTAATTTATTTGTATTAACTTTCATTTGGTCTAGAAAACAGAAAATAAAAATATTGAGACTTCAAACCTTTTAGTCAATTCGTATTCCCCTTCATTTAAAGCGCGTATTAGTGCATTCTGTGCACTCAATCTATTTATTCAACTTTTCAAATTTTCCTGATTGAACCAAAAATGCAAATTTGCAATCATATGATCCCGCATTCCTCTAACTAAGCCACTATTTCGGGTCAAAGCATCAGGCCAAATTTCGCGACCATTTCCCCCAATTCTCTGGTCCACCTATCGCATTTCATTGTTAATAAATTTCGGGCTTAATACATTCATGGACATTTTTAGCCCCCCATTCGAGCGCCAGCACTCAATTTGTTAGCAAAAACGCCCCGAATTGAAATCAATTTCGGCTTGCAACTTTCCAAGCCCCAAAGCTGTCAAACGGGGAAAAATGTTCAGAGAGAGGATGGGTGCCTCCAGGCAGCACTAAATCAATCACTTAACTATTTCCCTGCACTTTCAGTGCAATTTATTCACCAGTTCGCCGTAAAGAAAACGAAGAGTAAGCCGAACGGAATAAACAAAACAATTGGCCGTGTACAAGCCGAATAAAAATCTGAAGCAAAAAGAAAAGCTTGAAATCGTACATTTTTATAGAAAAAAATCAGCCCATCCCCCTATTGTGTGTTACTTTTTTATGCTTTTTTCTTAGGTTTGTGAAAACATACGCCAAAGCAGTGTTTCACCGTTGTTTCTAAGTATCGCTGATTTTTTTGTGTTATGTGTTGTTCATTGTTATTGCTAAAAAATGTTTTTTATTCGCGTAGGTCGGGCGATCCTATCCAGCTGCAAACAAAAATGCTCAAAAGGCTTTTGTTTGGCGCATATTTTTGGTTAGCAATAATGGACAGAAATAGCTTACAAAGTGGATTAGCCGAGTTTGATGATGCCCTTTGTCAATTCAGCGATGACACCTAATGGCTTATGAATTTACACAAATGCCAGATATGGGAACCTTAATTGACGTTACAATAAGTCCATCTATTTTTCGGAATGAAGTGGTTTACTGATTTGATGGAACTTTGCGAGAAAAAAGATTATTGCACCGGAGATAGAGTATTTTCCATACATTTTCTAAAGTATAGTATGCAAATTGCCGAATGTGCTTAAAAACATTTTGTATTGCTATTTTTACTATATTTATATACTGATAGTTGCTCGCGCATTTTGTGCTTTGTAATAATTCTGAATACTGCATATTTCATATAAATTCCATATTGAATCGCAAACAAGTTGAGTGGGGGAAGCTGAAGCTAGTTCGTTCCATGCCAATGCATTTTTGATTTTCAATTCCCGGTTTATCTGCACAGTTCAGAGCGAAAACCACGCGTCCCAGCATATTATTTTGCATGGAGTGGCAAATGCTTTTCAGCATTTCAAACGACTGCTTTTCCTGCGCTCATTTATTAAAATCTTTGGGAATCAGTGTACGTTGTCGCCGTGGCGCAGTGCTAGCAGCTAAAAATGACTGCAAATGTATGTATCTTGCCTAAAGGGTGAGTCTAACCAAACAGCATCCTCAGATATAATCAGCGTATTTCCATCGAATTTGAATACTCTAGTGATACTCCACCCGCCATATGCAAATAAGGGAGCTCGGTACAATTTCGACTTATCTCTTATCTCAGTTTTCTTTTGATATTTTATAGTTAGGTAAGTCATTATACCCTTTACTCGTAGAGTAAAAGGGTATACTAGATTCGTTGAAAAGTATGTAACAGGCAGAAGGAAGCGTTTCCGACCATATAAAGTATATATATTCTTGATCAGGATCAATAGCCGAGTCGATTTGGCCATGTCCGTCTGTCCGTCCGTCTGTCCGTCTGTCTGTCCGTATGAACGTCGAGATCTCAGGAACTACAAAAGCTAGAAAGTTGAGATTAGGCATACAGACTCCAGGGACATAGACGCAGCGCAAGTTTGTCGAATCATGCTGCCACGCCCACTCTAACGCCCACAAACCGCCCAAAACTGCGACGCCCACACTTTTGAAAAATGTTTTAATATTTTTTCATTTTTGTATTGGTCTTGTAATTTTCTATCGATTTGCAAAAAAACTTTTTGCTCGCCCACTCTAACGCCCACAAACCGCCCAAAACTGCCACGCCCACACTTTTGAAAAATGTTTTAATATTTTTTCAGTTTTGTATTGGTCTTGAAAATTTCTATCGATTTGCAAATAAAACTTTTTGCCACGCCCACTCTAAAGCCCACAAACCGCCCAAAGCTGCCACGCCCACACTTTTGAAAAATGTTTTGATATTTTTTCATTTTTGTATTAGTCTTGTAAATTTCTATCTATTCGCCAAAAAACTTTTGGCCACGCCCACTCTAACGCCCACAAACCGGCAAAAACTGTCCTTCGCACTTACACTAGCTGAGTAACGGGTATCAGATAGTCGGGGAACTCGGCTATAGCGTTCTCTCTTGTTTTACCTTGAAGAGCTGAAATCCAAAAATATATTTGACAAATTTAACGTAGTACTATATAAATATCAGTTGAATGGCTTGCAATTGATTATGTTGCAAATATTGTACAACAATAAATTCTAACAAATATTTAAAAACTCGAAATGGATTTTTTGTACAATTGACGTAAACACATAGTTTACATTAACGGATTTAATCTAAGCGTTTCCGTGAACTAAGCTTATTTCAAGCCCCTTGAAATTTTTATACTTAACGTCCCCGGAGGACAAAATAAAAAGTGTTTGTTTACCTTTTTGATGGCGTCGGCGGTGGCGGCGACAAAAACCAAATCAAAACAGCACACGCATCGCCAACTCTCAGTTCAAACACCCCGCAGATAGGGCGGCAGAGGTCCCATTCCCATCCCAAGATGTTGTTGATGAGGCGACCTTTGCATAAAGATGCCATCCAGCCTCCTCTTTGGGGCTCGATGTTATGCTAAATTTAAAATATGTTGCGGTAGAGATTAGGATCCGGCAGAGGGAGGGTTGTGCACCGAGCAAAATACTGAAGACATCTTATAAAAATAATTTCAAAAATCTGGAAATAGTAAAAGTAAAAGTGTTACGCTGCTTAATACAATAAATTGAATTTTCTTATGATTTTCTGTTTTCTTGTAATGCTACATCCTAGCACTTAGTTCTTAACACTCAAAATAAAAAGTGTTCATACAGTAAAGTCATTCAATATAAATAGTCGTAATAGCTAAGTTTCAAAAGGTGGCATTTACGTAACAAGTATTCATGAAGTAATCACCTCATTTTTGTGTTACACTCTAAATAAATTAAAACTCATGCACTCACTTTCCAGTGTACACGCCTCAGCTACTGCTTTACTTTTACGCTCCCCTTGCGACATGTTCCTAGGGTTTTGACGCTGGTTTGCTGAGACATCTACTAGCTAACATCTGGCGTGCCATATCACACACGCGTGCGCGCTTTAATTAGCTCCTGGAAGAGAGGGAAATATCGGGGGACATGGTGCCCCTATGGGAAGGGCATACCCGGGATACAGTAGAATTGCTTACACTCCTTGCACATGTCTACAGATTCGGTGTGTTTGCGTAGGGCGTCCCCCTTGAGTCTGCGGAAACCCCATTGAATAGTGGCTTCGAGAACTCGTGTCGATGTTTTGATCCTGCAAATTCCATATGAAATATAAGGAAATATAAACTTTGTTCGCAATAAACGACTTGGGGAACAAATGTACAAAACTTGTATTTAAAAAATCATAAAGTAATATGAACAATTCTACGATACTCTTGATGTGTGTTGTTTTTCTTACAATGTGCTTAGTGCGGGAATGCAAATGTGGGTAATTTAAAATGAAGTCCGACTGCTATTGTCGGAATGTCATGTTCAACATTACCAAAACATTCGGACTGGCATCATCTTCAGCACTCCTCGTCTGTGGAAAATAGCCATTGCATGAGAAAGGTTTGTAAATTACATTTTTGAGCGCGCTGTGAAATGCAAGTAGCTCTGCGTCCAGGTATCAATGCACTGACACGTGGAAACTCAATGAGAATGCAACTGAACGGCACACAAAGCAATACCTGAAAAATCTACACCATAAAATATTAGGTTGAAAATTCATAATATTTTTATTTTGAGCCCCATACTGATTCCTGACATACTAAATACTTAAAATTGACTAAATTGGTTCATATTTCATTCAAGTCTTATATTAAATATGGATTTTGAAAAGGTAATAAGCCATACCAGCTTTGATATATTTTCTTTCTGTACATACTTCCATGAGTTGAAATGCATCGCTTGGGTTTTGTGATGCGGTAAGTGACTCCCATATTGCGAAATAGTTACCCCAAAAGCAAATGCATCATCAGCATACTTATGGAACACCAAACACAAATCCGATTGTGTACTGCGAAGATATGGGATGACATATTTGCCAGAAGATGGACATTGAGCAGCTGACACGCTTGCTATCATTCACCTGCAAATGTAGTTGACTGGACGCCCAAATAAATTCAGCATCTTCCATTAGTTCATCAGGGGGCTCAGTCATCTTCAAAGAAAAAGCACATTCCCCCGTACAACTGCATTTCCGTTTATAATTTTATTGTTTGGCCTTTGGCTGTCAGACACCAAACCTCTAGCAACATCCTGGAAAAAGAAAAAGGGATACGCAATCCGAGACACAAAGTTCCTACGACTGTTGCAGTTCTGGCCCTGAAACGGGTGCAGCGGTTAAATTGTCCGCGAAGGATTTATTTCTTGGAAATTATGATTTATAAGGCCAGCAGCCAGTTGCACTCCCAGCATTCACACAAAGCCACAGACACAAGGAAACTCCCAAAACTAAAATCATTGCCAAACCTAAAACACACTCCTATGTAGCACTTTCTTTTATTATTTTGGTCCGTTGACCCTAATTTTTACTGTTCAAATCTCCACCTTTTTGTGAAAGAAAATGTGAAACTAAAACTGAGTTATGCCCTGCTTTTAGTTGCAGGTGAGCTATATTTTTTGAAAAAAGCCACAGTCAGCATAGCAGCATTGTTAATTTAATGCTCTTACTAATGCATTTTTTTAGAAATCTGTAACGACCATCCTTAATTATATTTTATTTGGCAATTGCATATAATGTTCATAAATTGTGCTATTGCCAAATCAAGTGCTATGATATTTGAGCAAATTAACTTATTTATTATCTTTATGTATAGCAATGAAAATAATTTTAAAAGCAAAATACAACGAATCCGGACGCAGCTGGCGGAGATAAAAAGAACTAGAACTACAAAATTCAATTCAATATAAAGCAGAAGGAACACCCAACATTCCGTATGAGCTTCATTTACCGTTAAAGTGCTTTCGCTTCCTGAAAGCTTTTAATTCAAATGTTGAAACAGCTGGAAAATGGAAAGGATTTGTTTGTATAAAGCTTAGGTTGCGGAAATGGGAAATTTGTTTACAAAGTAGAATTTGGAGATTCATGTATAAGGTTTATGTCCTTACTTGTACTATAGCAGGCTATCAGCTAAAAACTCGAGTATCAACATCAAACTTTTTAAGATGGTTTATTTCCTTACTTAGTTCAATATATAGGCTTAAGCAGGCTATTAGATATTACACTCGCAATTCAACTGGTTCTAAGTTAATCATAAATTCTTTAGTCTCTTGAAATTTCATTTTTCAATGCCGTTACGACCGTTTTCAAGACGACACTGCCTTCCTCGAGAACTCATCCTGTCGAATCGAAGCGTCAAGACCCAATTCTGAACTCAGAAAACTGAAGAACGAATAATTTGAAAACGAACGTTCTTAAAATGTTATCTGTCGTACTTAAAATTTTTAAGACAACAGTACTTAGAATACGTACTAGTTGTACTTGAATTTCACATTTTAAAAGCGAAATTATTGATACTCATGGAAAACAAAGGTTTATCGTTTCTCATTTATGTATCGATAACATTTTTGTGTTGTTGAAGAAGAAACATATATGCTTCTTCGATAATCGATCGCAACACGGCGTGCATTTACTGTCAAATAGTTCGTGGAAGTACAAGTGAGCAAAGTGAAGAAAAGAAAATGGAAAGTCAAAATATGGAAACAGATATTGAGCTTACAACTGTCTTAGAGGAAATGGGCATGGTTTCTGCAGGTTAAGTATAAATAATTAAATAAAGTGTATATATATACATACATTTCTCATGTACACATGAATCTATATGCAAAGAAAATTAGAAAATAATATATATACATATATTATATTATATATATTATTACATATATTATAGGCCCTAATTCTTTGCTTTCGAAAACATACATCAATACATATACATACATAACGACCCAAAACACACGAGCAAGAAAGCTCGAGCAGAAATGGCCTGCTCAGTCACCCGACTTGAATCCAATCGAAAACCTTTGGGCGGACGTGAATAAAAAGGTTTCTGAAGCCAAACCCAATAATAACGAGGAACTTTGGGGTGTGGTCAAGGATGCATGGAGCCAAATTCCACAAAAACGGTGCCAGGACTTGGTGGACTCCATGCCAAAACGATGCGCAGCTCGCCAAAGGTCACGCAACCAAATATTAAGATTCTTATAACATAGTTCTTAAGATATAATCCATTTGTTGAATTCTTTTTTTTAAATATCCATTAGATCTTTTACTAATTTTGTTATTTCGATTGAAAATCATTGTAGTATTTAAGTTTAGTGAGTAAAATGACAAAAAAGTGTCAGAAAATACAGAAACGCTGGGTCAAACACGAAATGTGCATATGGTGCTATTAACACCGCAACTATACATACATACATGCATTAGCGAATTTCGTAGACTTATAAAACGAACACGTGTATAAAAACCAACAGATGTACATATATAAATATGTACGTTTGTCAAATTTAATTGCTATTTGTTAAGCACTTGTTATACACTTTTTTTATTGTGAGAAAACATTTTTAACTAAAAAAGTGCAACACAACAGCACGAAAAAAAGCCGCCAAGATTAAACGTTGCACTATGGAAAATTCGACCCCTTTTTCTGGCCAATACTAATAACTTTAGAATGGATAGAGATATTTAGTTTGAGTTTTTGTATTGGGTTACACTAGTCCATATCTATATCCCCTTATACTTATTTAACTAATTTTCCTTTTCATTTTGAGTTCTTTTTTATCTTAAACAAGTGATAGGTGACAGTTTTTATATATATATTTATAAATCAACAACAGTAATCAGTAGTAGTAGTAGTAATTACAACAAAAAATAACAAATTGAGGAAGAAAAACCAAGTATAATCATCTTGCAGCCCTGTAAACAACAAAGAACATATATAAATATTTTCTAAAAATTGTGTAATTCTTCTTTACAAACCTTTTCTACAAACTCATGCTCTTCGTTTTCCAATTCAATATTGTACTGAAATTCAGATTCTAGTTATATTGAATCATCCAAGTTGGATGGACACTCTAAGAGCTCCAATACGTCTGAAGGAAGACACATTTTTTTTGTCGTTGAATTCGAATATCCAAATTTACTGATGATATTATAGGATCTGAAGTATAGATTTCTCTGTAAAACAAGTCTGTCAGGCTTTGTATTTTTCCACATTTTCTGGCGTGATGCATACGATCAGATTTATAATATTTGTTTCGAGATTCTGCTCCTTCCTCTCCAAAATACCCAATAAGAAGAACGGTGTTTTCAATAATATCACTTGAGTGAATTAAAGTTTTGTGTACTGCTGCTGTCATTGGTAGCCAAGGATATTTATCAATAATTACCTCGGCCGTGTTATAACAAAAGGTTTGAAATTTTCAAATAGCTATTGGCAGCTGACTCGAGAGGCATATTAAACTGCAAGTTTGCAATGAGTTGCTCATCAATTCCTGTGATGTTGGATAAGACATGAGGATCAGAAAATGCTTGTCGAGCTGTGTTTCCATCGATTGTACTTCCAAATCCTCCAACTTTCGGTTGATCGACTTTCCAGGCAAGGTGTTCCCAAAACAAATCCTGAATTTCTTTTTTTCGTTGACGAACCTTTCTCTTATAGTTTTCATCCGAAATTCTCCACTTTTTCACCTTACATTTATAGCCCGCATGTAAAATAAATTCGAAAATACGAATCCAGCTGTGCAGAGGACTTAGACAGTGGTTTAAGTGACTTACCAATGGTAAAAACTTTGCGCACTTGAAGTCCTTGTTCCCAAGAAAGTCAGAGGGTGTGGCTCCGCAAATTGGACAAGCTTGAAACGAGTTGGTACCCGTTAGCGCATTTAAAACCTTTCGGTCTCTAACTGTTAAATACAGGATAAAAATTACGTACACAAACTTTCCGCTGTCTAAGACAATTTTTCATGGAACCAAGTTGAATATTTGCTGCTTCACATATTCGTCTTCCTTTATAATGCAGAGTAAGGTACTCTCTTTGACAAATTTCAACTTTAATGGCCTAAAAAATCTAACGGATTGCGGTGTGCGGTTGTTCCATAAAACATTGCTTGACGCATCTAGAAGTCGTAAAGGTGTAACTGTCGTAGCAAATATACAGGAATTTACTTCAAGTAATCCTAATGAGTTCTTCTGATTGTAATGGGATTGGCCAGAGTTTCCATCAAATCAATAACTTAAAATAAGTTCCGCCGATAAAAACTGTGACGTGAGCTTGCAATTGGACGATGCGAGTTGCAGTATGGGTTAAAAGACTTTGAAACGTTACTTCATCTTTTTTATCGTTTTTTAGCATTAGATCGGCACATTTGGTATAGTGGATAAATATCGCAATGCTTTCTTTTTGACAGTTCCCTTACAGCACAATATTGCTCTTTTGTGGACTGCTGGTCCAGAAGTAGAGCTAATGCCTCGTTAAGAGAAAATCTTCTGGTTTTTTCATTGGAGCCATAATTTTGCGTATGTGTTTTTTTGCCTTATCGGGAAATATCGAAAGGAGCCTAAGAACACTGGCCAGATCTACAAGCTTTTTTTTTTCACGCAGCCATGCTTGCTGCATGAATAAGCATAATAAGATCCATTTGAGCTAGACCTGCAGCACGTCTTTTCGAGATCTGATGCTCTTTGCATTATAAGGTAGTGATGGCCTTCCCACTAGAGCTGGGAAACTATCGATGGTTACATTCGATATTTCCGATGGTTTTTTTGAAATATTTGATACTATCACGATAGTGCTTTATTTTCTAAATAGTGGTTATACCGAAGACATTAGAATAACAAGATGCGTAACGCCATACAATTTTTTTGCACAACATTTTTTTGTGCTGGCTTTAGAACTGGCTCCAGGCTCTCTCGAAATTTTGTTCAAAAGCCAGAGAGCGGAGAGCTCTACAGCCAGCAGCTCTCTTGTACGCATACAGCGACAGCTGACTACTGTATTGGTGCACACGTATGCACATGCATTGTAAAAATGACAAAATATGCCCTTCATTTTAGAAGTTCTTAGACTAAAAATCAATATTATTTTTTATAAATTACCACCACTTAAAAACTCTAGTTTTGCATAGCCCTAACATAACAATTATTAAAATTCAACATAGAAATAATAATAGCACAATCTATGTACATAATAATGCATAATAATTTTCAAATATGATTTAATATTAGAATAGTTTTCATTAGAGTATTCAGCGTGCGACGCGTAAAAAATATAAGATGCTTATGTGCGCACTTCGTGCAGCAAGAAATCAATTTTGCAATGGTTTCCATATTTTTATTCATTTTATAAATAATGTTTTAGTATATGAATTATTTTTATGAAATATTTATTTTTTAAATGTAATTTCTTTTTTTTTTTTTAAATTCTTTGTTTTAAATTACAGTAGTTTTAAAAATTTACTTTGTAAATGTTTTTATTATTTATTATAGCTATTTAGTCAAATTACTAGTATAAAAATGACCAATTTTAATATTTAATATGCAAATATGATCCAGATAAATTATTTTTTATATTTTATTTTGATGTCTTTAAAAAAGCGCGCAATTATGGGTGGAAAGAAAACCGCGCCAATTTTTTTGTTTTTCCTTTTAATACGTTTTCTTTTTCTCTTAATACGTTTGCTTAAAGCTGACTATACGTAGAGCTCCTTAATTTTTTTTATAATTTCGCTATAAATTGTGTTTACAATCAATTAAAGTTGTTTGGTTGCGAATATAAATTGCGATTGGTAGTGAGAAATAAGAGAAAATTTCAGTTAACTGAATTCGTAATTTAATTTCGTAATTTTACGCGCTAATTCTATGTGCTGCTGCTACTGCTGCTTTTTGAAAAAGATTAGAGTTAAAATTTATTATTTTTAATATAAAAATATTTTATTGGCCCATTGGAATTGCTTGGCTATGGCCGAAAAGAAAAGGGCAAACATGCAGCCGTGGACGTATAAATAGTAAACATCAGAATATTTCAGAAATATTTTGCTTTCAATTCCAAAAGTATTGATGTGAACCGATTATTGCTCTCT
Source organism: Drosophila yakuba (assembly GCF_016746365.2). Lineage (NCBI taxonomy): Eukaryota > Metazoa > Arthropoda > Insecta > Diptera > Drosophilidae > Drosophila > Drosophila yakuba. The sequence continues at coordinate 8,662,367 of NC_052530.2, forward strand.
TCTACATGACGTACAACACAAAAATTTGCCGTTATCATTTATTTCTTCTGCTTTAGGCTTTATTTTCGTTCGTGGTCACAGAAATAGTACAAATAGTAATGTAAAAATTGGGTCGACGAAAGCATTGTTTAGTTGAAGAAAGGAGGATGATATTCAACCTAACTGAATCTGGCAATATACCTGCTGAAATGCCTAAATAATGAAGTGTTCGAGGAAAATGGTATATAATGCACTGAAGGTAGTAAAGTAAAACACAGCATATTTGACCAATCAAAAAAAAAAGCAAAACAAAGCCACGAAAAACTGATCCGCGTACAGATATGCTCATAGTACGGAAGAGCAAGGCGGATTCTTCAAGTCCTCCCGCGAAATTAATGAAGAAATAAATAAAGAATGTGGCACAAATGTATCTAGGAAATTAGTTGCAAGAAGACTAATTGAAGCTCCCGTCAAACCGCAACATATCGCAACGATTAAGTTTCGCACGGGCCCACAGGGATAAGGACCTGAGTTTTTGGAAAAACATCCTTTGGAGCGATGAAACAAAAATCAATAAAATAGGACCCGATGGGAAAACATTTGTTCGTCGTCCAAAAGGCCAAGCTCTTAACCCCAGGTACACCATGAAGACTGTTAAGCACGGTGCCGGTTCCATTATGTGCTGGGGTGCATTTTCCTGGCGTGGTGTGGGTCCGCTTTACCGGATCAATGGCGTAATGGAACCATTTACGTTTGAGAACATGCCTCTGAAATGGACATTCCAGCACGACAACGACCTGAAGCACACATCTCGTGTCGTTAAAAAGTGGTTGATGGACGAATCCATCCAAGTTCTGAAAAGGCCGGCTCAAAGCCGGTTATGATACCCAAAAACAAATTTTCTAATCTTGACGATTTGTGGAAAGGTGTCCAAGAAGCCTAGAAATCCATTCTAAAGGAGAGATGTCAGAAGCTTGTGGAGAGTATGGATCGAAGATGTAACGCAGTCAAAAAATCTTGGATACTCAACCAAATATTAAATTTGCTTTACATTAATTACTTTTAAACTTATTTTTTATGATTAAATAAAGATATTTTGAAATGTGCTATTTCTGTGGACACGCATTTTTCGTTGTTTTTTAGATTTTAAATTTCCACACCTTTTTTTTAAGCATATACTTATTTTGATTACCTAATTAATTAGTTTATAAGCTAAGCTATTAAGCCCTTTAATTTCCAAGAAATATTTGTTAATTAAAAAAACTATTCAAAAAGATAAACTACATTTTGTGCTATTTATACGTCTACGGCCACACTGCCGGAAATCTAGGCGCGATTTCCCCACCCTTAAATTGTTTAGGTTTCCTGAAAAGGATCCAACAATTTTAATGAAATGCGCGGAAAAGTGCCTATTTACGGAGGATTTTGTGGCAAGCACTTCTTGACAAGCATCACTTTTTATGCCACGATCATTTTTCCCCAGATGATATTGGGGTAAAATATCTGAAGAAAGGAACAATTCCAGATCGAAACCTAATGAAATATAATATAAATGATGAAATTAATTTTAATGCTGTAAGATCTCCTGCGCAAAAAAGATACCGCTACCTATTGAAATATGTCGTCAGTGCCATAAAAACATTAAGTGTTTCAAAAAAAATATATTTCTTATAAAAAATGTCTGATGAAACCCAAATTAAATTAAAATGGTGAGGAAAGAAAATTCAAATTTAAAACAAAAGATAATAAGGTTGGAATCTAAGTCCGAAAAAAACCTACTTTCTCAAATTGATAAAATCAATTTAACGGGAAATGAAAAAATATTGGCAAAAATGCTTCTGAAATAAAAACAAGGCACAAATACAAGATGGAATGATTCCGAAAAATTGTTTCAGAGCATATATTACAGGTCCACTTCCACATATACGTTTTTAAGGGACTCTTTAAAATTCAATTTTCCCAGTTGTCATCATTACAAAAATGGAACAGCATTAAAAAATTACAGCCGGGAGACAACGAATGTTTGTACTTAGCCCTACGAGAAACCATTAAGGAAATAAATGAATCGGATAAAGAATGCATATTAACTTGTGATGAAGTAGCAATAAAAAAAACTTTACGTATAATGTATCAGTTGATAAATTAGATGGACTAGAGCATTAAATTAATCGCTCTAATAAAATGGGAAGCCACATTTGCGTATTTGTGATTCGGGGTATTTTAAAAAAATATAAAAGGCGATTGCTTAGAAAAGCTTATTTATAAAAACATTAATATTGCTGAAAATATTGGGTTCAAAGTAAGGAGTGTTGTTTAGGAAAATAGCGTAAAATATCACGGGAATAATATATATTGTCTTGATGGCTAGATCCAAACTACTGAAGCTATATTTGGACTCGTCAAAGATATATTTAAGGACCACACGGACCACTTTTTCTTTTTAACAAGTAGAGTTAACCAGGACCCCCTTGAAAATATATTTGCTTGCTTTCGAGCAAAAGGTGGTAACTGCAGAAATCCTTCAGTTAATAAATTTAATATAAAAAGCTTGGCAATTAATCTTATAACCTTATACATTTTTAAATTTTCCCAAAACTCTAATTGCGAATCAGATGATGATGTGATGTTGCCAATAGAGTTCGATTCGATTATATTTCAGCCTTGCATTGAAAAAAGAAATACAGCAGCAAGAATACTCTGTATCATTTTCTGAAATTGTAGAAGGCAAAATATAGATAATTGTTTGTGCAATGATATACTCATTGAATTAACTTCGAGAAGATATTTTGTTGGATATATTGCAAAGGGATCCAGTTGCGATAAATGTAGATCGGTAATTTTAAAAGAAACCGAGTATTTAACAGCTCCATCAGAGCTTTTTATACATGAGAAAAACTACTCGACAGAATCGGACTTTGGAAAACTAAAGGCACCATCTGATCTATTTTTTAATATTTGTAAAATACACAGTAAAGTTTTTGAAAATATTTTTAAAAATAATTAAAAACAAAAATTTATTGTAGACCAATGCATTAAGTGCACAAATGAGAGTAGTGATTTCTCATTATGGTTTCATGTAGATAATGAATGTTATGAGCATAAAATAGATCTTTTAAAAAAACTTTTTGCTTTTTAAACATTGCAAGTGGACTGTTATTGATGATAGACAAAAAAGGCAAGCTAAACTCAGCATTTTATCTCATAAGTGAAAAAAATGAAAACATTAAAATAATTGACGACTAAAAAAATTAAATTATATAATTAATAAAGAACGACGCAATATATAATAAAAAGCAATAGTTAGAACACTAGCTTAGTTGGGGAACATGGAAATGTTTTAATGTTGAACATTTAAACATTTCAAGTCGACTCGAAGGTCATATAAATAATTCGAGCGGCGCTTTTATCAAACCAATATTAAAAAAAACTTCTTTCAAACCATAATCGTTACGAATCGAAATTGACCAAAACATTAATCAAATTGCTTTCTTAGATCAAAATTGATTTCGGTCCGAAAATCGTCTTCTAGCACAAGCACGCATACATACACATTATTTCCTTTATTGTTTTTACTCACACCAGCAAGACAATACTATTTTTAGATTTTTACGCTCTCAATTTTTGGCTAGCGAAAAGCCGTCACCAAAAAAGTGGCTGCATAGTGAAAAACCAATGTATGGCCGTTACGCATCTTGTTATTCAAATGTCTTTGGTTATACCCATTGTAAATTGGATTGGTTTCTTTAGGTATATGCGGCTCTGTTATGTATTGGCGCATTTGCTTGACGGCTTCATCGCGGGGATTCGTCATTGTGCTAACACCTTCTTCAAGGAAATCGAAGAAATTGTCTTATCTTAAAATCGCCGAAGGTAGTGGTGTTGGCGGCACCGAAGGCAATGTGTTTGAGGATTCAAGTGCTTCTAATTCCCTTTCTATTGATTTAATGCTATAAGATACATTTAACGGTAACAGAAATGCGCGTTTTTTGAGCCGAGGGTCTAGAGAAGTACCGACTCTTGGGCTTGTACGTTCCTCATAGGACATAAGTCGTTGTTCAGTGCTTTTCAGCATGAAGTTGTGGATCGTCAAGAATTTTTCCAATTTTAAGTCAGGTTTTATTTTTTCCAAGTTCCAAAACAAGCCATATACTGTACACAACTAAATTTATAGTGTGAGCGAAACAAGTAAGATTCTTTTTCTGTAGCAATTCGCACATCTTTAGCATTAAACTTGCATTGTCAGTCGTTATTACTACGATTTTATTTAGAATGTTCCATTCATTAAAAACTTCTTTTAAAGTATTAGCCGTATTTTCAGCAGAATGATTCAATTGATCCAACAATGGTATTGCTGTCAATACAGCTGAACGCAAAGAAAAATCGGTTGTGATAAAATGGCACGTGGTCGTAATATATGAAACATTGGCCCTCGAGATCCAACAATCTGTGGTAATGGCGCAACTTTCAACACTTTTCAAAATTTCATGTAACTTCGCCTTTGATTCCTCATATAAACTGCTCATGCTAAGGTTTATCAGCTCAGCCAAGTCGTTATCTTACCGTTTTTTCCTTTCTGAGGACGGAGCGTAGTTATTTGTTATTAAAGAAACTATTGAATGGGATTTCTATGGGATATCGTCCAAGTGAATTCCTGGGGGCTGCCTTTTAAGGTGGTCAAACGAATTTGATGTTTTGCCACTTGACTGGTCAAAGTTACCTTACCCCACGCTTTTGATTTGCTAACTTTTATTTTTTTCGCAACATGCGATTTATCCCCTCTCTTATCTTCTTTCCCCTTACCTGTAATTAAAACAAAAAGTTAATATCTATGTTGTCGCTTTACATGTTAAGTGGTATTAAACTTACCCTTGACACTTGCACTTCCGACAAATTTATCCATGTTATTTTTGAAACGCCGCCAACACCACTTTTTGGCCAACGCCAACGTTTTGCGCCAAAATTAAGAAAATGTGGTGATAACACTATCGTAATCAAATATTCGATAGTGGCTTGAAAAGTAAATATTCAATATATCGATACTATCGTGAGTGGTCGCCCCAGCTCTACTTCTCACGGTCTTTTTGGATTTTGGAAACTTTATTACCGTTTTGGAATAGAGCCAATGTCCATGTTTACGGCGAAACTGATTGGCATTAAAGTGGGCTTTTTTCCACGTTTTAGCCAAGCGATAGCAAATATCTCTAGCTTTATCTTTAAAAATGGCATAATGCAATTCCTGTTCAACTTCTGGTCTTGAAGCTTTAAAACCTTTGCAACTTTTCCTTTGACTTCTAGCTATATGCTGAACACATGTACATTTTGAAAAGTGAGGTTGCCACCTAAAAATTAAAATTTCTCCCAAAATCGGAAAAAGTGTATCTTTAAATTATATTAATCTGAACAAGAATTAAATAAGCTACAACATTTCATTGATGGAATCTGCAGCAATCACTTTAAATCTCTATTCAAAGTTCGGCATTATAAGAAAACAAGAGAGAACGCTATTGTCCCCCGACTATCTGATACCCCTTTCTCAGCTGGTGGAAGTGCGAAGGAGAGTCTTAATCAAAAAATGAAAAAATATCAAAACATTTTTCAAAAGTGTGGTCGTGGCAAAAAGTTTTTTGGCAAATCGATAGAAATTTAGAAGACCAATACAAAAATTAAAATATATTAAAACATTTTTCAAAAGTGTGGGCGTGGCAGTTTTGGGCGGTTTGTGGGCGTGGCAACATGAATCGACAAACTTGCGCTGCTTCTATGTCTGGGTAGTCTGTATGCTTAATCTCAACTTTCTAGCTTTTGTAGTTCCTGAGATCTCGACGTTCATATGGACAGACAGACGGACGGACATGGCCAGATCGACTCGGCTATTGATCCTGATCAAGAATATATATGGTCGGAAACGCTTCCTTCTGCCTGTTACATACTTTTCAACGAATCTAGTATTCCCTTTTACTCTACGAGTAACGGATATAATTACTTTTGTAAAGCAACTTACATTTTTACTAAATTACTAGGACAACACGAGTTTTTTCAACAGGACTAGGCACCGTCTCATAAAGCTCGAGTGAACCAAGAATGGCTAAAAACAACGTTCCGAACTTCATAATGACCACACAATGGCTCTCGAATTCACCAAACGCGAATCCGATGGATTATTCTCTTTGGGCCATTTTGGAGAGCAAGGTCCGAACTAAAAGATACACCAGTCTCGAGGCGCTGAAAAAAGCAGTTGTCCGCGAGTGGGCCAAAATACCTGACATTCGGGCAGCTTGCGATTCGTTTTTGGACCGTCTCAAGGCCATAATGAAGGCAAAAGGTGGTCATATCAAGCAAAAGTAAATTGTTTCTAAATTTTGTATTATTTTTACACATTTTGTACTTTGAATCAAGTAAAAGTAATGTTCCAACCTGAATTTATGGCCCTTTCAATTGGTTACACTTCGAGTGCCTGTAAATAATCTACAACATTTTATTGATCTCATATTGCAGAATAATATTGGTTCAATGATGATTTGGTTTAAAAGATATTAAAATATTTGTATCAGAGGAAAAACTTATCCGTTGCAGATAATTATTTATTGCACGCGCAACAGCTGTTTTTTACAGCTGATTTCTTTTCTGTGGCGTCATCTATAAAAAAGATTGGTCAATTATGAATGCGTACACTTAAAATTATTTTAATATTCCGACTTTCAGAAAATGGGTTTTGGCCAGAAAAAGGGGTCAAATTTCCCATAATGCGTTGGTGGCCTACACACGCATACATATGTATGTATGCAAGTATACAGCATGATATAAATGTATTATGTATTTATATTTTAATTATAAGTGTGGGAGAGATATTTCCACATATTCGAATATGAACATTGACGACGCTCTGGACAACGAAAACGCAAAGACAATAATTCAAGGAAAACAGAAGTTGAAGTCGACGACCAACATAATTCAAGGAAAATAGAAGTCGACGTCGACGATCGCAATACGCGGAAAAAGAGAAGTTGAACCAAAAGGAAACTACGACGTATATCAACGATTCTCAGAAGGAAGCGACTGATCCCAATATAAGCGGCGAGAACGCAGACGACGGGGGCAGTTTGTGACGAGAGCCGAGAGAAGACGGAAGTATTCGGCGAGAGAAGACTTAAACGACGTGAGACTATTATCTAATATTAAAATAGATGTTATTAATTAAAACTATACTTATCATAATAATAAAACATCAATATTAATAAATAAAACCCCACATTTTGGGGGCTCATCCGGGATAAAACCAAAAAACAGTGAAAACGTGTAGAAAAGTGAACGACGAAAAAATATAAAATTTTGTTTATAAATTCAACGAAAAATGGCGTGTTTAAAAGACTTAATAGCTAATAATATAAAAAACGCTTCGAAAGCAGCTATTTGCACATTACATAAGTTCGTTTTCGAAGAAGAGGGAGACAGGAATAATCGCAAGCGTCTGCGAGAATTTACTGGTTTCAAATACGACGAAAATGCCGCAGCCTACATACGCAAATGCACGTACATTGATGAACATTTAAACGAGAGGGATCTTACATCAATATGCGTAGTTCTCGGAATAAGTCATGATGTAGAAAACGCACCAGAACACATACATATTTCGGAATTTGCAATACGGCAACCTTCTCGCCTACGACGAAAATGGACAAAACGATGAATCAGACGAGGAGAGCGAGAACGACGAAGACAACAAATCAGAAGAAGAAAACCAAATCGACGAAGGAAACAGTGCTCATGGGATAGGCAGAGACCGGAGGAATACACAAGATGAGACACCCCGTTTTGCCATTAGTTTTCGGGACATAGAGGAATCAATAAAACAATTCGATGGCGGTGATGAAACTCCAATAGAGGTGTGGATAAGCGACTTTGAAGATCAAGCCTTGCTTATGGGATGGAACGAACTACAAAAATTAATTTTTGCTAAAAAGTCGTTAAAGGGTGTCGCAAAACTCTTTGTTTTAAGTGAGAAACGGCTAAATTCGTGGAATGCGTTGAAAAAGTCCCTCTTGAGTGAATTCAAGTCGACAGTGAGCAGCAAGCAGATACACAAACAACTCGGAGAAAGCAAGCGACGTGCGAACGAGAACGCACAAGAATATTTGTACCGGATGAAAGACATTGCATCACGAGGAAAAGTCGAAGAAGAAGCACTTATTCAATACGTGATCGACGGTATTGACGAACTTTCTCTAAACAAATCCGTTTTGTATGGTGCAAGAAATTTATCTGACTTTAAAAGAAAGCTAAAAGATTACCAAATAATAAATATCAAATCAAAATTCTCCGACGGAAGTGTGAAAGGGAAGAAATGGCAGCCAATGTTCAGTGATGCAAAGAGTGACAAAAAAGAGATTGCTTGTTACAACTGCGGTGAAAAGGGACATCTTGCTAATAGCTGTAACAATAAAGAGAAAGGAAGAAAGTGTTTCAAGTGCCACAAATTTGGATATATTTCGAAGAATTGTTCACAAGACGAAAAAAGTGTCAAAGAACATGAACCAAACACTCGAGTTTTGAAAGAAAACAGTGGTTTAACGAGCAAGATCGTTTCGATTAAACACCAACATACAGTCCCAGAATCCGAAGATCTGAAGAAATCAACAACAGATACCATCATGAATCCAGAAGATGAGCAGAAGATAGCACAACTTGAGAAAAAAGCACTCCAGTGGGATAAGAACAGAGCACTAGGTGACTTGGAAAGTGACTCGGACCTGGATGTACATAACGAGGGCATAGCGGACCCTCCTTCAGGCGATGATATGGATGTTGGTGATGAACGAACCACTCTAGATAGTATATTGGGCTCTACTATGGACTCGGAATCAGTCCCGAACTTAGAGGACGGACTCCCCGATCCTGAATTAGCATACAATGAGGGTGAGATGTATGCGAGGATGGCCGCCAATACTCCACATAAAGAGACACAAGGGATGGATGACGACAAACTGGTGTCTTGTTCTACTCCTGTACCGAATACTAAATATCATCACAAGGAATTAGTTAACGGTCGGAGTCATAAGATGGTTTATATAGGTCCCACTTCTGACATGGGACTCGTCAATAGGTTACAGGATGAGTTCGATGCACTTTATGAGACTTGCCCCAATTCTAACGGCCAGGGGATAAAGTATCAGTTGATGGTCATGTGGAGCACCCCCCATAACCCGACTGCGCGCTTTTCTTTATCACCCAATCAGCCATCAGGGAAGAAAAGGAAGATCGTCAACTATGCATGGAACCCTGAGCCGGCCTCGGTGTTCGTACCTGAGCCCGAGGTGTCTGAGCAATCCCTTCCTGAACGGCAGATTAAAACATATCTCAGGAAAGGAATAGAGCTTAGAGGAAAAACATCTGATATCCCTAATTTTAAAATCACCAATGAAACCTTGGGCTTTTCGAATGAAGATCTTAAAGTATTATACCCTGACACATCTATGTATCCGGACAATCCAGTATTCGTCTTGGAGGATGTATTCACATATACCAAGCAGTTGAATAAAATCAAGGTAAATTATCAACTGTATGACCCAGTGCTCCCTCCACTATGATGCTTAGATTGACTTAGATTAGATTTAACCGAGCATGAAAAAAAAAAAAAAAAATATATTGACTGCTGCATACCGTGCATTTTAAGCAACCGCAAACAAGGCAAGCAGGAGGGCTTACTACATCCATTACAAAAAGAAGATTTTCCATTGCACACTTACCATATTGACTTTTTAGGCCCATTAGAATCGACAAACAAAAATTACAAGCACATTCTAGCTGTTGTAGATGCTTTTACGAAGTTCTGCTGGCTTTACCCAACAAAGTCAACAACTGCTACTGAAGTCATAGCAAAATTACGAGGACAAAGTAACGTTTTTGGCAACCCCGTCTGTATAATTTCAGACAGAGGATCAGCATTTACATCCCAAGATTTTTTACAATACTGCGAGGAAGAAGACATAAAAGTAGTAAAATCAACGACAGGTTTACCGCGTGTAAACGGACAGGTGGAAAGGATTAACGCAATTATTATACCAGTTCTTTCCAAGTTAAGTGTAGATGATCCAACGAAATGGTATAGACACGTTGATCGAGTTCAACAAGCCATTAACTCAACTTTCGCGAGAAGTATCAACACAACACCCTTTGAACTTCTTATCGGTGTAAAGATGATAAGCAACTTCACGACTTAATCAGCAAGGAATCAATAAGCCTGTTTATCGACAATCGCAACGACCTTCGCCTTAAAGCTAAAACACAGATTTTGAAATTGCAAGCCGAAAACAAAAAGACGTATAACTTACGACGTAAACCTGCACGAATGTACAAACGTTGGCGACCTAGTAGCCATTAAACGTACACAGTTTGGCGGCGGACTCAAATTAAAACCAAAATATCTGGGCCCGTATGAAATCACCAAAGTAAAGCACAACAATGCGTACGATGTTCAAAAAATTGGAAATTCGGACGGCCCAAAAAATTCATCAACTTGTGCTGAATATATGAAGTCATGGCCCATTCATGATGTAAATGATGAAAACGAGTCCGAAACGATGTAAAAACTCGACGAGAACGACATAACGAATAAAGATGGCGAAACGACAAGAAAATACGGCGAATATGAGAATGAAATAACGAATAAAGACGAAAGATGTAAAGACGGTGAAAAAGAGGATAAAATCACCAAAAAAAAAAAAAGACGAAAAATAAAGACGAAACGATGTATAGATGAGGGCAAACAAATTAACGACGATTGGCAGAGCCCTGTGCCGAAAAATAAAGACGATAAAGATGTAAAAACGACGACGACGAATACTAGAGAGAAAACCTATGAAGAAGACAACCAAGCGATGAAAACGACGACGAATAAGATGACGACGAAACATTCGAGACGAATGTTTGTCAGGATGGCCGAATGTGGGAGAGATATTTCCACATATTCGAATATGAACATTGACGACGCTCTGGACAACGAAAACGCAAAGACAATAATTCAAGGAAAACAGAAGTTGAAGTCGACGATCAACATAATTCAAGGAAAATAGAAGTCGACGTCGACGATCGCAATACGCGGAAAAAGAGAAGTTGAACCAAAAGGAAACTACGACGTATATCAACGATTCTCAGAAGGAAGCGACTGATCCCAATATAAGCGGCGAGAACGCAGACGACGGGGGCAGTTTGTGACGAGAGCCGAGAGAAGACGGAAGTATTCGGCGAGAGAAGACTTAAACGACGTGAAGACTATTATCTAATATTAAAATAGATGTTATTAATTAAAACTATACTTATCATAATAATAAAACATCAATATTAATAAATAAAACCCCACATAAGTATATATGTAGCCCTTCTCTTTAATTTTTTAGAAGCTGGAGAGACTTAAAGATATTACAGAAGAAATAAAAGATGTGATTTACTAATTAGGAGTGCGAATGGAATTTAAAAGAGCACATTGTGCATGGAATCAAAAAAATGTAAACATTTTTTATATATATATTTTTTAATAATGAGAAACCTTATATAAGCAAAGAAAAGAAAGACCATGAAAAAATCTTCGTACTAACAAGGTATTTATTTCGTAATTTTATTCCTAATTATGGTATCATATAACGTATAATTTTTTTTACAGAATTGGTTTATTATTATTAGAAAATTAATACGGATAAACATAACTAAAAAAGACTACTGGAAGTGGACAAAATTTGGCTCACAAATACTATAGTGGAGGAAGCCATCAATAATTATATATTTTTATGTATACAGAATTATAACAAAATTATTAGTTTCAATTAAAATTATTTTTCCTCATATAAAGAGTAAATATATTAAAAAAGGAACGATTCGTTCTTAAAATAAAAGTGTTTGCTCTGAAATTTGAATATCTAGTTCATAAAATAGGAACTTTTCTTACTTAAAGTGAACGTTACTCACACTTAAGTTGTCAACTTGAATATAAAATTTTTAGTGCACATATTAAAATTTGTCGAGTTCAGGTCTAGTATTATAATTATTTAATTAAAGTATTTCCCATACTTAAGGCAGTACATTTATCGCTCTTAAATTAGTACTTTATTGTTCTTAATCCCATCAAATGTTCGTACTTGGACCCAGAACGTTCGTTCTCAAATTCATAATTTCTGTCTCAAATTATTTGTTCTTGAATTTAAATTTGTGTCCTTTTTGGCTTATATCTGGTGTTATTATTAAGATGATTAAGAGCAGTACCTTTGACCTAGTCAAGGGGAGTACAACCATTATGATGATCGGACCCATACATTTATTCTGTGAGCTATAAGGTTTTTTTCATAAGTCTAAAATTGGGACTGTAATCTTGCAGGTGCGCTGTGTTGCTTTTTCGATTATTTATGTGACACAGGTCGGCGATGGAGGAATGCTACAATTTCCACTTGCCGAAAAACCGCCAAGTGAAAGGCAAAGGGCCAGTTGGCCAGGAATGAAATTTAAGAAAAACAATCGTAGGAGAAAAGAAAACTAATACTTGTCTCTTTCCTTCATGGTAAAGCGTTGCACTATGGGGCGAACGACCACTTTTAGTGGAATAAACCCATTTTTTAAAAGTCGTTAAAAAAATTTGTAAATTGAAATGTATTCAAAAAACATCAATCTATCATGTTGCGTACTTGAAATTTTAAAAGAGGTCGCCACTGTTCAGTGAACAGCTGTTTAGTCAGCTGTTTCGTTTGCGCTGCCACACCGATAACCGAATTTTTGTTAATCGCTGAAAAATCTTTCAACTTTGAAGTGACAAAAAGTGCATAAGCAAATATCAAAATTGTTACTTATAACATGAAATCCAATCCTTATGGTTTGTAATATGTGTTTGTGATCGTCAAATGTTGAAATTAATTGTGGTGTCCCAATAATCTTCTGTAAGTTCTAACCCTAATAAAACACAACTTTTGTAGTGTATTCTAATTTTCAAATAGAGCAACAAAGTGAGTCCGGCTCTCTCCGGCTCTAAAACATGTTATATGTTGTAGAGTTATCAATTCTTAGTATATGCTATAAGTATAAAAGCACACTTTTGCACACTTTCTCCAAAATTTAACTTTTAAGGGACTAACCTCAAAGTGAAAAACAGCGAGTTGTTTGAGAAATGGAAAGCAGAGACGACGAGTACTGGAAAAAAAACGCCCTTTTTAATTGTTTAAGAGTTTTGATTCGTGGATCTGGTTCTGAGCACGACGAAAAATGTCTAATAGATAAAAGCAACATCTTAAGCTGGAAAATTTCTGAGTTTTGGCGAAATTCCAAATGTGAACAGTTTTTACCAGTTATGACTAATTTGAAATATGGATTAAGTCCCCTGCACAGCTGGATTCGGTTGTTTGAATTCGTTTTGCACGCTGGCTATAAATTACAGGTACAAAAATGGAAAATTTATAATCAGGATGACAAAAGATTAGTCGCTGCGAGAAAAGCACATGTTCAAGACATGTTTTGGAAGCAGTTGTCACTAAAAGTTGATCAACCCAAAGTTGGCGGATTTGGCAGCACAAATGACGGAAATACCGCTCGTCGTGCATTTAGTGACCCAAAACAATTTTCGGACATAACTGGAATAAATCTTCAACTTATTTCCAATCTGAGGACAATATTAATTTGTCTCTCGTGTCAGTTGCCTATTAATGTTGTCAAATTTAAAACTTCTGCTACGCAACCGCGGAAATTATAATCGACGTGTATCCTTGGCTGCCAATGACTGCGACGGTACATAAAATCCTGGTACACTCTGGGGACATAATTAAAAACACTGTCCTTCCAATAGGTTACTTTGGAGAAGAGGGTGCTGAATCAAGGAATAAGCTTTATAAAACCGATCGCCTACACCACGCAAGGAAAATTAGCCGAAAGGATAATTTTACTGATGTTTTCCAGAGAGCAATGGATACATCAGATCCAATCATATCATCAGTAAACCTCAAAAGAAGAGTACAAAAACGTCTTTGCCTACCGGAGGAAGTAACAGGATTACTGTCTTGTGAATTTAAGAGCACCGAAAAATTGGACGACGATGACCTTCCTGAAAATATATTGGGATATTCCTGGAATATGGTGCTGGAAAACAAAGGCGATGACGATGAACAATAGGTGTGATACATAAATATATTTATTACAATAAAATTTTAGTTCCTTAAATTTCAGGTTTTTTGCGATACATTAGTTTATGCTATTTTTTAGGAAAAAAAAGCTGTGAGCAAGAATAAAAACTTCGATATTTTTTAAATACAAGGTATGCAACCCCCATTTTTTACTTTATTGGTTTATTTTAAGATTATATTTAAAATTTTTTAGATCAAAAAATTTTTTTCTGTACACTGAAAAAAAATTTGTGTTGATTTGTTTTGTTTGAAGGCAAAACCACGCCCATTTTTCCTCAATTATATTACTATTTTTATCATGAACATAAATCAAAAAACAGAACTTAAATATGTTGCTTCGTTCTCGAGTTATTAATTAATTTCACTAAAAGTGGTCGTTCGCCCCATAGTGCGTTGGTGTGTCTGACCTGATTCACCCATATCAACGAGCAGAACTGCGCGCAGGCATAAAGTCTCAGTTGGAATGGTGAGAAGGATTCTTCTCGGAGCAGTTGCGGATCGCCAGTTTGTAGCCTTGGCCAGTCCGAGTCCTGGTGGGACAAAAATATGACGCACAGTCTAATAACATCCGGAGAAGAAGCTTTGACTTGTAAGTGTGTCGACGCAGCATAGAATATGGTCACGTGAGGTTAACGTATCGTCAAGCAAGCCAGTTTGCCAGGAATGCACTTCATGAGACAACGATCTGTGAGGAAAAAGAAAACTAATGCATGTTATTTTCACTAAATAGCTATTCCCGCAAATTTTCTGTTAGCTATATTTCTTGTGTTTTCCTTCCATTTACAGAGAACAGAATGATCGCTGCTGCTTAGGCCACGCGTCACTTTGATTTTGACTGCCGTGAGCGATGGGTGACGACGAATAGGAAGAGGAGTTCTTATTAAAAGAATTCCTAAGTGTGCAATTAATTTGTGCTGGCGGGCTGAAGTATTTACTTAATACATTTTTTAATACATATACAAAAGTTACATATAGGTATGTATGCAATACCCAGTTTAACTGGGTAACTTTAACTTTAATCTTAAACAAGAGAGAACGCTATAGTCGACTTTTCCGACTCTTTGTTACCCGTTACTCAGCTAGTGAAAGTGCGCTATAAATACACATATAAATAAATACAAGAACAAAGCCAAAAGGAAGCGAAAGTTGGAAGACTTAATGTCTACAACCACAACTAATTCCAGTGACGAGCAAATGGAATACGACAGTACAGAAATGGCTGCCTAAAAAAACGGTTTTAAACGAAAAACGGTCGAACGCGAAATCAAGAAGTATATTTTAAGAACATAATTACTAAAATAAAATGTGTTTTTTTTTCTTATTTATATGTTCTTACCTTTACGAGAGCACATGGTTAAGACCGTTTAAGACCCTCAATAACGAGAGCAACTACCAAAATCGATGTTTCTCCACCTCTAGCCGGAACGTCAATGACTGTATCTGTGAAGTGAAGTTTGATATATAGCCGCCGACTAGTGTGCCCAGGTAGTGCAATGGGCTTTACTCTCTCAGGGCCAGTCGGTCTTAGTGTGACCAGCTGTGCACATCTCGATGACAATAACGCGAGATCGGATCCCAGGGATGCGCTGTGTTTGAGTTTGGGCGCGGAGCTCCTGCCTTTGGGATATCCATTCTTCACTTTTTTTTTTTAATTTAGCAAATTTTTTTATTTTATTTTTTCTTGACAAAAATAAACGGTGAAAAATTTTGTTGATAACAGAAATCTAATAGAAATCTCTACTATACGTGCTATCTTGTCTATCTAATAAATACCAAATTATTATAAAAATATTTTCCTATTTCAAGTTATTAATGAAATGCAACTTAATTTTGATAAAAATCCTTACAAACTGAGCGGTGATTATGCACTTGCATTTTATGTCAAAAACAAAGATGCTTACAATTGAGCCCGATGTTCAAACGGTTGTACCCAAACCGACTACTGCATCTGGTACTTTTTCGTAAAATATATATTTATACAAACTATACCAAAAACAAGAGAGAACGCTATAGTCGAGTTCCCCGACTGTCTGAATCCCGTTTTTGCCGGTTTGTGGGCGTGGCAACATGAATCGACAAACTTGCGCTGCGTCCATGTCACTGGAGTCTGCATGCTGCATCCGTTTATACCGACGGACAGGCGGCCCGGCTATTGATCCTGATCAAGTATATATGTATGTATATACTTTATGTGGTCGGAATCGCTTCCTTCTGCCTGTAAACTACTTTTAAACGAGTCTAGTATACCCTTTTACTGTACTTGTAACGGGGATAATTATACCATTTGGTTAATTATAAGAAATTATGGTATAATTTTAGGAACGGATTTGTAATACCGCTGTTCTTACACTCACATTTTAAGAAGAATCGGTCTTATCCTATAACAAATCCGGTCGCATTTTACCATAATCATTTGCTCATATATACATATGTAAGAACAAATTTGTTCAATAATTTGTTTTAATTTGTTTGTTTATCTTTAAAATGAAACGGTCCATGTTATGTCATTTAATTTGTATTTTAATGCACACTACACTCCTACCTAGAATTATACGGCATATACGGCATATTACAACCAGTATGCAGAATGAAAGCTTAATCAATTCAGCTTAAAATTAGATCTTCCTAGCGCTGATCGCATCTTATGTTTTCAATCAACAGTAAAAAAAGCACAAAATTTGTTAGATTGTAATAGTTTGTGAAAACGAATACAACGACATGCGTTAGTAAATACATTTTAAGAAAGATGCTATGCCGCAAAGTCAAGTACGTTAAAACATTGACTTAGCTTCGAAATGGGAATCTTACTGCTCGGCCCGCGACAATTCATTCAGAACACTGACGTATTTAGGGGAGCGACAACTTAACATTTAAATTGACAAACGGTACATAAACTAATTTTTCTTCGGCCCTTTTAATAATTATTATCAAAATGTTGGAGTGGTTGGACGCTTACCGAAACCAAAACTACACACCTGTAGCTTTATTAACTGGCAATTTGAACTCTAAACCATCATAAGATAGTCATAATAATAATTTTTGACTGTATTTTCAAACTTATTTCAGTTACATATATTTTTTCCTTCCTCTAGCTTAAAAATATTTGACTGTACTTTATCCACGAACTGATGTTCGTTAGCAACAAGTTAAGAGACCTAAATTTTTTCGAAGTACTACAAAAAGGGGAGATTTCCCCCTATCGAAGAGCTTTCTCCTTTAAAAGGAGTAAGTTTTTCTTGGGACTTTTCGCTCCAAAAAGCCTGCAAATGCCATGCGCCCGCTCCCTAAAATTTTCCGAGCTCTCTGGATTAGTTCGTCGCACGCCCGTTTGGCGCTGCAGTTGTCAGTGCTTTTGAATCGGCTACGCCCGAGCGAAGTTGGCCGAGAGGAACGAAAGGCATCCTGTGGCCAGGGCCTCTTTTTGGCTGGCTGAAATAGCGAATTTCCATGTCAGTTCACGTTCGATATTTGTGTTGTTTGGTAGCGGTAATCGGGCGACCGTCCAAGCGCTTAAAAACGAACCGAGCGCGTCGCGCCTATTACCAAAAATCGTTCTCAAAAATACCACCCAGCGAGTGTGTGTGAGTGTGCGATTTGGCTGTTATGTGTGGCTGTGTGCGTATTGAAGTTGTTGCATTGACAAGGAGCGACCAAAAACAACGCCCAGATAAGTAGGCAACGGATATATCAACTTCTTCTGACCTACTCGAGAAAATATAACGAAGATAAAAGGCAGTGGGCAACGACGGAATTCGCAAAGAGCCAAACAAAAATTTAAGTTGTTGTGCCAGTGTGTGTGGCTGGGCTCAAGTGTGCGTGTGTGTGAGGCGCCAACTTGCCCCGGCAGCAAAATATAAATAAAAGTTCAGCCAAATGGCAGCCCAAAGGCAGAAAAAGTGAAAAGCATATACCGCAGAAAGAAATATTAAAGAAAATTAAATTCTCCAGTGAAGTGTGACGAGAAAGAAAGAAAAGCCATTCCGGAGAAAGTACGTACAATTTGCAAATCAAAGCAAGGCACTAGGATCCGGTCTGGACTATTAAACGGTAATTGAGTCATAAATCAAGTCATAATTAAACGAAACTCACTGCGTTCTTTGGTCACTTCGCCACGCGAGATTAAACTTGAAATGGGCTTTTGCAGGCGATAAAAGTGGTTGATGTCGAAAAAAAAACCGAAAATCAAACTTCAGACCGATCTAATCCATCATACGTTGTACCTCGAAAAAAAAGCGAGAAATCACATGGACCATGAGGGCTTGTTCCACTGATTGATTAGTTGTCGACTTGCGGGCACGCACAAGTCAAGTGTTTTGGCCACGAATATTCTGCCCGATTGGCGCCTTTCTTTATTCGATTGCCCTTGTTCTCTGTCATACATACGAACAGACAATCGACCCCACACACTCGAGTTGAGCATTTGACATGAGCAGCGCAATTAGTCCATAAATCGGATTCTGATCCGCGACCTGACAATGAACTCTGTCAGTCATTAGAGTTCAATTGCTTGCTGCTTGTCGCTTTGTGTATTTGCATTTCAGGCAGACTTTTTTTGGACTCGGATTTCGAACACGATATTCCGTTGCTGCGAATGCAATTGCTCATTCATTTTCCATTTATCCTTGCACTCAGCGAGTTTATGAAACAACGGGGATACTTGAAAATCGGAGTTATCATTGCACTCCTGTTTTCTATCTTAAGTGTTTACGATTCTTGATGGAATGGCACATAGAGAACAAAAATGTTAGGGACTTATAATTTTAAGTAAGTGGAATTAGGTTCAGTTTAATAATTCATTCTTCTACCTTTATTCGATTTTAATTATGCTAAAACAGAACAACAAACTCATTAGAAAAATTGAATAATTTATTCAATGAACGTGAATTTTGCACTTTCCGTGATTATAGCTAACAATGAAGAATTTCATCAAATGATATATTACGTTTAATGAACGATATTTCAAAATGAATCATTCTTTAATCGAAAACAATAAATAACATCACAGAGAATCCAAAAAACATTGCCATAAATGTGAAATGTAAAATAGAAAAGTATTATTTACCCTCTGTAATTTAATTTTAATTTGCTGCAGCATTATTCAGCTGTGTAGTTATTTTTCACCCCAAACTTCATTAAGTTGGCAGAACAAAAATGAATATCATGGTGGATTTGGATTTCCCAAAAGGAAATTAACTTTTCTTGGCGCGTGTTCACCCAGCCCCCGCACTTGACTTTTAATTAAATATTAATTTTGATGAGAAAATAATACTAGCACATTAGCGCAGGGCCCACCACCAACGGCGATGACCAATGTAATTATTTGCCTTTACCGGAAGTGCTCACTTCATGCATAGCCCTGGGTAATTCCGAAGCTATATCCGATAGCTCCTGGTGCTGGTGCTTAGTCGCTGTGATTAATAATGCCTAATTGCAAGTATTTGCGCCCGTGGAAAGAACTCCGCCCGAGCTGCGGAGGGGCCTTTCCCCTTTTTGATTGATTACCACATTTTGTCGCACTAATGCCGAGCTGCCTCGGATAAGTTCGGCGTATACTTGAGTCTGAACTCTAAGGATTACCAGGGGTTTGGCAGAGCGGCCACGTTGCGGCACTTGAAAGCTTATCAACAATTAATGAGCAATTAATATGCAAAATTTGGCGCAGGCTATGCCGTGGTGATGGGCTGGTGATGTGCAATCGGGCATGGTTTAAATGCATAAATTAATAAACGCTCAGTCGATGCGCCTTTCAAGCGATGATATCGCACATTAGGCACTCACACGACACATATGGGTTAATGAATTGGGCATGAATCAATTGGGAAAGCTCAAATAAAATAAAAAAAAATCGAGAAATGTTATATCAATTGATTATTATGCAGTCGGAAAACTATAGCATTTTATTCTCCTGCCGCATTAAAAAAGCAAATAAAACTTTAACCAATCGCAAACATAATCAAATATGCTGCGCCAATGAAAGGTTACAAACTTTTTGGTAACCAACGACGTAAAATATGAATAAGGTTTATTAAATGGCAACTCCAGCAGAATGATTAATTAATTTCCTCCACATCGAGTTGAATGGGATATGCGTATAGCAAACAAATAATTGCATCTGTCATTAAAATTATAGTGTACGCTGAAAAGTGTAACAAATGCGCAAAAAATATATTGTTTTCGTAAAATGGCAATTAATGTTTGATGCCCAGCAAAACACATTAAACAACTAAAAGCCGCACCAGGCAAACATTATGTTTATTTCACTTCATGCAGACGAAGCGTTGATATTTACTTGGGTAATAATAAAGTGAGTGATTCGAGAGCGGCTGGCTAAATTCATTTTCAGTTTCCAACAAGTGCTGGGTAAACTGTGCCGATAAGAAAATTATTCGTAGACCCCAATGTTGCCTGGCAATTGCAGTAATAATATGTCACGAATCCGTGCAGCTAAACATTAAATAATAGCAGCCATAAATCATGGACATTGGCCTTGTCAAATGGCAAGAGTTTGATATATATGCGGCTTGCGAATGCCAAAACTACACGCAATCGGAATACCAACTCAAACCGCAATTGAAGTTATCTGAATAATACTCGGGAAAAAGTAAATTAAAGTAGACCAAATGGGCCTCAATTCAAACTTAGTACTTAAATGTTTCGAATTTTTATTTAAAGTGTTGTAGCTTTCCAGCGTAGATATTTACACAATTTGTTTTGATAAAATTGATTATTTCGTTTTGATAACGATTTAACAAAAAAAAATGTTTGTTAATTTTTTAAGCTGTGTAGTATTATCTGTACATATAAGGATACGGAAGATATGTGTTAGCTTAATAAATACACATGAGAAAATTGCTATAAATCATGTTCCTGTATTAGGAGACTAACACCTTAACATATTTTCTGTATAACAATATATAATTTATTAAATTGGAAATACCAATACCCAAAACAAATTTTTAAATTTCTGTGAATCCATTTTAAAAGCTGCGAATTATTTACAAAATTTTCCCAAAAACTTTACCTCAACTTCTTGTTCGCATAATTTCTTTCTTATGTCTGGCTTGGCATCAAAATTTGTTTATAATTATGCTAATAAAAATTCTTTTCGCTTCAAGCTAATTTTCAACGCACTGCGTGATAAGAGGAATGTACTTTCACACCACTGCTTTTCGCGAATACGTTAACCTCCAGAGCTTCATTTCTCGTTTCAGCACGGCATAATTAAATAATATGGAGGCACACATTGTCTAGCAGAAAAATAGGAAAGTCTGAAGCGAGGGGAAAGAAAACAGCACCGAATGTAAAGTTTGATGAAATCGACTCTGGTTCTTCCGGACATTCATTATATTGTTTGGTTTTGCTTTGGTTTTCTTTCATTTTCTTGATGAGGGCAATTAGCAAAGTTTTCCAGCGAAGGCAAAGAAGTGAAGCAAACTTCTGCGAGGGGGCTCCTGTCGCATGCATAGTTTTTCGGGGAGCAGGACGATCCGCCATGTAATTGAATATTAATCATACGCCACCCACGCCCATAACTCACATAAGGGGCGGGGCATTTGCATGGCAGGCTGAACAGGTGAACGAGAGACCCTGCCGTGAATCGAATGCATTCACTGAAGGCAAAATAAAAATACCGTGTATGCCAGCAACATTTATTTATGCAACAACAATGACAACAAGGACGCCCCCATCCTGTCCGGAACCGAAAGGTCCACCTACGATAACTTTCGTCGGGCACCTGGCATCGCATGCGGGGCCATAAATAAATTTGCTCATATTTCAGCACATGAACAATAATTAAATTCGTTTATATGGCACATGGGATCGGCTAACAGTTCGGAGCCCCTTTTTACCCCGTTTTTTAACCCACCTTGGCCATCATCTTTGCAGTTTTTGCGCTGACTGCTGACATCCATAATGGAATGAATGCTGATGCTGCTGCCCAATTAATTGTTTTTACTGCCCGTTCTGGGTTGAATTTATTCTGCAGTTATTACACCCAGCGATTGGCAGACTAGCAAAGAGCCATATGGGTGCAAATGTATCCCAAGTTTATGAGGACATACACCAGCTGCAATGAAACCGAATTCTCTTTTTTCGATTGATAAAATCGAAAATTAATTAAGGATTTATTTTGGCCTCTTTCTGGTAGTTCCTTTTAATGGCCTTACGTTTGTTTGATGCATATTCAAGGTTTTTTCCATGAATAAAATTTAACAAATGGATTACCAAAGAGATACTTGTACTCATGAATCGATCGCCCCTATGGATTGGCTTGGTTTGTAATGCAAATAAAAGCTTAACATATTCTAGCTTATGAACTTTGATTTAATAATTTTGGAGGCTTTACAACTTTACATTGAACAGAACAGTTTAAGTCTTTGTTGCAATTATATCTTTCCATTTCTGATCCCGCAGCATTCCTTTGACCTTTTATTTTACCATTCCGAGGACCAAGGCGAATATAAATTTTTATTGTGGCAGCAATTAAATAGCAATTCTTTTTTCTCTGGAGCACATGATAATTTATCTGTGACGGAACTTTCAATTATAATTAAAAAAAGACATCTATACAGAAATATATTTAAAAAGCGCAGCAGAAGATCTGACAAATATTGATTTAAATGTGAGCGGAAAATTTAATTTGCATACATTAAGAATATGCCACATTAGCCCTCTGCGTGGATACGTTTTAAATTTCTGACAAGTTGTCGAGGGAATAATCGTCGCCCATGGCACTCGTTAAGCGCCAGGAAAGTGAAGCTTTTTGTCAAATCCGCCGAAGGACCATAAAATATCAATGCCTCCTCTCTGCCAGCTCCAATTTAAGTCGTTGCGTGTCGGGAACTGCCTTCAAGGACTTTCACGATTTACACTGAAAAAATGTATTTTTGAAAGTTGTTTTTTTGCAACAAGCTGCCAAGTCTATTTTTAAACTGGGCCCGAAAAAAAAGAAATGTAGAAAACAAAACAAAGATAATTTATTTTAAGCTGTCAAGAATGTTTCAACTTCATTATTAAGAGACGTTTAAATAAATACGTCTGTAAGACATACTTTCACGAGTGATTTTTTGACTCAATTACAGAGTCACACCTTTTCGAAATACATTCCGAAACGCGTATTTGTTTCAGACATGCCAGTCAACTCTTTTCCATGATTTGCCTGCAATTTTTGAGACCGCCTGCTATGAAATAGGGTGCGCAATGAAAAACATTTTGCCTGGAGCAACCCCTTACCCCATTTCTCTCAGCTTTCCGTCTCATAAATGTTTTAAAAGAGTGCCATTTTGAGACGAGTGTCACTTGTCTAAAGACAACAGCATCACTCACGCTCGTATGAGTTCTTTTTTCAAATGAAAACCCTCCTCATCGCAAGCTGAAATTTGTTATTTTCTCACTGGCTTCTACATAGAAAATTTTAATTTGGAAATGCCTGCCAGAATGCCGAGGGTATTTTTGGTATTTACGTTGAGGTTTTAAGTGACACGACGACGAGTTAATATCATAAAAATATGAAAATTGTGTTAGACACAGGCAAAGTCTTTGGAGTAATAATGAAAGAGGGAAAAAGCCTGATGTGATGACTTATGCATATGTTTACAGACTGATTTCAACTCCTTTAGAAAACTTTGTGATGTAACGCTCTGGATGGGAAATACTCAAGTATTGGGATATTTACTTTTCTGTGGGAAAATCAATTCCCCTCAGCGCAAGATATAAATGAACCCACAAAATCCCAGATAAATATATATTAGCCAAGCCGAAGAAGGCAGTGAAATCTGCTCGTGCCACGCAGTGTAAGACATAAACTTCACACGCTGGCCGCACCCATGACTTTCATTAGAGCCAGAATTGTTTTTTCTACTTGGTCTGGCTTATTTATGGAGCCGAAGGAGGAACGGTATTTCTTTTGTTTCACTTGGTTGGCGATAATAAAAACGATGACGAGTATGATATGCATGTGTGGCAGCCTGGTCGGGCAATGAAACCGTCTAAGATAAATGGCCCAATACCGGAATGCACAGAGAAATGAGAATCGGAAGTTTGTCAATCTTTCTGGGAATAAATTTTCTATTACAAATAATATACATGCACAAATGCCATGATTTCATGCTTTAAAACGTCTGTAATATACATAATAATATTACTCCACTTGAAAATAATAAAAAATAAAACAATAGAGGAGCAATCAAATTCTAAACTTGTTATTTAATGGTATACACTATTATTTTTTAACCTATTTTGTTAAATAAAATATATTATTCTTAGCTGCTCTATTATCAAATGCCCCGTATTGGAACTACTTGTGTTTTTGTGAGCCAACCGAATCGGAATCGCAGGCCGACCAATATCAAATCATCCAGTAAAACAGAGTACAATGCCAGCGCACTTGATTTATGTTTATTATGTTGCCCTGCCAATATTATGGGCCAGGATCCGGAGCACCCCTGTTCCGAACTTGTTTATTACAAGACAATGGCGTTGACAACGGAAGGAAACAAAACAGAGGGCACAAGAAATATGGTGGCTGAAGAAAGAGGACCGCGACTGGCAATTAATATTCCATTCGCCGTCTCTGTCAATAGTTAACTACTTTTTTTCGTGGCACACAGTGCTGTATTTAATCATTCATTCACCGCTTTCCGTATTCAAGAGCCATTCACATCGCAGCAAGGGAACCTTCAAATGGGATCCATTATGAGTCTGATACTCAGGACTTGATTAATTGAAAATAAACCCAGTCCTAGACGCTCTGTTTCGGCAACAATGCCAGAGTCATCAACTGAATGGGAAAAATTGAAAAACAAAACTGCGAGGAAAGCGGGAAAAATCAGAAAAATACGGAACCGACTACGGAGACTATTAATGCCCATTTCAGTGCAATGCCAAACAATGCGAGTGCACATGAAGGGAAATGAAACTTTTGTGGTGCATCATTCGGCGACAATGACATTGGCAGAACAAAACCAACGACTCGCAGTGTGTGCAGCAATAATTTTTAATCCGCCATTGTTGCACACGAATCTCCATAATTACTGCAAAAACTTTTCTGTTTTCAGAGCACTCTTTTTGGGCGTCTGCTAACCTTGAAATCACTGCACAACGAGCTTAAGGCTTCTTTGGTGAGCGAGGGTCGGCGTGCAACGCGTCGTATGCGTGATTTTTATGCAAATAACCAACAATACACAAACAAAGTCCAATGCCAGAACGTTGCTCCATTTTACGGCTTCAGAAGAAGAGCGCCGGCGAGCGTTGGAGTGTGAAAATGCCAGCTTTAAATAAATTAAACGTAATGCGAACAGTGTGTGTATGAACTGGTTTCTGGGTTGGTTTGTTAGTTGGTTGACTGGCTTTGAAGTGTACTGTTTTCTGTGGCTGCATGGATTTCATAATTTGTCTAACAACTTGGGTCAAATTCAATTGAAATGGAAGCTAAAACTGGTGTCAGGTACTAAAATTAAAATTTGGTTTCAAAAAAAATAACTTATGTGAAACACGTTTCGTGATAACTTTAAATATTGTTTGATAAATTTGATAAAAGTTATTTGCAAACGGATAGAAATTTACGGAGAAAACTAACAACAAAAATAAAAAATGGCAACATCAGTTAACAAACTTGTACTGGGTATTTCCTGGTATGTCTCTAAGATCTCTACATTCACACGGACAGACAAACGGGCAGACGGACATGTCCAGATCGTCTCGGCTAGAATATATATACTTTATATGGTTGGAAACGCTTTATTTTGCCTGTTACATACATTCAATGAACGGGTAACGGGTATAATTAGGCTTGTATTAAAAAAGTACGATTTTTAGCAAGAAATATAACATTTGTAAAGTTACCTTTTTGCTTATACTATTATACATAAAATCAGAAGAATTCTTGAAGTATTTTTATTTCGAACATTAAAATGAGTATTTATCGTCAGAAGCGGTTTTTTTTCTTTTGTCCTATCCTACACAACCACGGTTAAAGGGACAGTTTTTCTGTATCCTCTTTCTTTTGCCAAACCTTGACTTGCTGACTGATTGTCCCATTGTGACCAGAACACACTGGCTGACATCTGATGTTCATTGTCAAAAATGCATCACAGCATCAACAGCCAGCCGAGAACTGTGCTAATTTGTTTTTGCACTTGGTGTCGTGTTTGCTTTATGTGTTTATTTTTTTGCCATGGCCATCTGGCCAAAACAAAAAGCAGTGGGAAAAACGTTGCAGAAAGACGGGGAAAAGCGGCAGGCAGACAGCATGTCAATCAAGCCCACGCTTTGGTTGAAAGAAAAACCCCGAAAAGGAAAAAACGAGGAGGCGACAGAGGAAACGCCACCAGTGCAACAAAGTGTCTTCATTTTCCAGCCAGCAACTGCGATGCTGAGGAGAAGCCGGGTTACTCTGGGACCCTCCGATGTCTGTTGGTTGTAACTGCTGCACCAAGTTATGAAAACAAAATTAATGTCAGGCGCTGTGGGTCAGGTTGGTTTGCACACCCCACTTAACACTTTCAGCGCACCCTCAAAGAGATCTTGGTGCTGAGCAAAATAGTACCACATGATCTCATATCCATCTGGATTACAAACTTAAAAATTTGTATAGTTTGGTAATATTTTTAAATTAGTAAAAGCATGTTTTCACTAAAGAATTCCTCTCTTGAATATTGGTTTAATTTAAATCAAGTCCTATACAGTTATATTTATTTTATTGTGTATAATTATATACACCAAAACGTTGTATTTCGCATGAACAAAACGGTGACTACATTTGGAGCCATATTTTTTTTGAGTGTGAGTAACAGCTTTAGGTCATCAAAGCAAGTTTAGTTTTCGCCCTTCCACTCACGTTTTTGCACGGCCTGTGCCGCCTTTTCTGGTGACCTTGTTAATGACAAACAATATACATAGTTTGTGCGATGGTTTTTCATCTGAAAAATGACCGCTTGGAGGCTTGAGTAGATGTCTCTGAGCAAATTCACAGCATCAGGCGTCTGTCAGCACCATGGCTGATTTTTCCGAGACCCTAAATAAATTCTCCTCGTGCAACTTCCTATGCTGTCTGGCCCGGTCATTTTATGTGCGCAATAAAAAAGAAGCCATTTCTCGGGGCTTTCAAAAAGCAGGCAGCATAACTGGGCTGACTTTACACATGAACAGCGTGTACAGAGAAAGGAAAATCTCTAGAAAACATAATAAAAACCAAGTTAAAAGCACACCTGGTTTTTAAAGTTTTAAGTTTTAACTATCCAAGCAAGTGTATTTTAAAACCATTTTTTTTATATTACATAATAAACTAAATATTGTTTTAACCAACCAACCCACTTACAATTAGTGCTATAATATTTTTTTTAATTTATGTGTTTAGCAACGGCCATAGGGAAATGGTAAATTAACTTTTCCAGTCTACAAAGCTGTACGCGCTTTCCTAACCCCATTGCCTAGATTTCTGTCCGACTGGAATGTCAACACAACAACAACTTTCCTTTGGACTCATTTTTATGACCCGAATTATGCAAAATTTGTTTCGTCTTTTTATTGGCGTAGCAAAAATGTTTTTAATACGCAATGGTCTGGAACCAGAGTGATAAGCCTAAATTGCAGGCAGACCTAAGCAGACAACTGCGTATAGGGAAACATATATACACATTTTTTATTTAGCAGTTTATTTTGCGGCCCAGGCTGTTGAGCTGTATTTTTACTTGGGACCAGCCCGAAAATTTCCCATAAAATATGGGTCAGTCCGTTGTTGATTGAGTTCTGAATGGGCACTGTGGCTCAGTTACTGGTCAGTTGAACAGTCTGGCATGTGAATTAAGTTGTGAGTGGAGGGGAAAATTGAAAGATAATACAAACAAAAAAGAAAATGGGAAAATAGTGAAGGAGTAAAAGTGAAAATTATATAAACATGAGATTGGATTCTGTTTACTTGGCACATGTGCGGAGCAATATGTTGTTTTAGCTTTTTGGATTAGAGCAAAACTACTGAAGTCGTAGGTCAGCGTGAATGTTTGAATGAAATTAAAATAATAGCTTATAAGCAGAAGTGAATTGATTTGTCCTCTATGTCATTAAGGAAAATCTTCTATACGGCTCTTCAAAACAATGAAATGGGAAATTTGACAACTTATCATCTCTTCTTAGAAATAATTTACATCATTTTATAATTTAAAAATATTTTAAGACAGTCCTTTTTCATAGACGTTAAATAATTCAAAACCTTGAATTTTTTTATGCAACTCTGTTATATGTCAACAAAATGTTTTAACAAGGTGAAAGTGGATTTTTAATTAAATCCATCATTACCAATAAGTTTGTACAGACACCTTATTTCTAAGGACATCTAAGGGTATTTAAGGGACATCAAAATTTAACAATTTAACCAATTTACTCCAATTTCGGAAAATGCCAGCAAACTAAAACTTAAGCGGCACGGAGACAACAAATGCAATTAAATTCTGCATACAAATAGTCGCACAGTAAGAAAACTAAGAGTCCCGTTCGGAGGCTGCGTAATTTTATTGCATTCAATTACATGCTGGCAACAATAAAATCCTTGAACTGCCGGCCCACAACCTCCACTTTCCTAAACCACTTGGGCTGACCCACTTGAGCGACCCAGTACTTGAAAATGAGTCTCCAAGGAGCGCGCCACATTTCTTCCTTCTGCCGCCATTGTCCTTGATGCTGTGCGCCATTTTATAATAATTGCAAGACTGGAAAGCAAGCAGGACGAAAGGGGAGGACAGGCTAAAGGAACCGCCTAAATACAAATTGTACGCGACCCTCAACACAATATATTTTAAGCCAGCTCACGCCCACCCTTAGAATATTTCCCTTCTTTGTATTTATGCTCTTGGGGTTCGTAGATTTCATAAAACTTGGTGTGTATCTTCCATGTGTGAAAAAAAATCAATGGCTTTAAAAACATTTCGCTTTCTTGGTTCATTTCACTTTTATAGTTACATTTTTCATCCATAATGAAATTAAAATACATTTTTTCCCGCCTAAGAAACAATGAGAGTTTCTGAATATTTATAACATAATATTATTATTAATGATAATGATGTACTAATATGTGTAAAAAAATAAAACACGAGTTCGCAACGAAGCGCATTATTAGGACGTGAGAACTTTTAGCAGTAACTGAAAATAAACATTTCCCATTGGTCTTTGAGGGCAAATAAAATGTAATCACTTTAGACCCAAAATTTGTCCCACTTAAAATAATATTTGAAATCAATTTGCACACAAAACTGATTTAGTTGTTCAGGTCAGGGTTGGACTTGCACAGTTGATAGCTATGCGAAATTGAATTCACAAATTGAATTTCGACTAAATGGCAAGCAATCAATAATAATCAAGTTTTAGTTGAATGACACTGATTAAAAATGAGAGCTGCATTGCGTGATACAAAATTGTTTATTTCTAGATCGCATTACACGAACGGTGTGGGAGAAAGCGCAGTGAACACCCTTTTATAAATATAACAATTCGAAGAGAAAAGGACCACTATCAACATGGTTTTGATTCGTGCCACTTGTACGGTTTGCTCTTTCTAGAAGAGCCACCAGATAACAATCAGCCAGCACTCAAGCCACATCCACCACTCAGTAGTCCACAGAAACAATTCGTCCCAAATATTCTCTTCGATCCCCGGGCGAAGCTTTGTTGGTTAGCACATGTAAAATGCCAAAAACTTTGAAAAGGAGCCAAAGCGATAGACATCAATTTGAAAAATGGTCGAAAAGAGCAGGAGCAACGAAAAACAAACACGGCGAACAATGGGCAACCCAAAAGTGGGGATGGAACAAGAAGGATGTGTTTGATTCACTATATAGATTTGGAAACACTCAGTATTAGGACCTGGGTTTGTTTATGTGCACAGGAATATTTAAAGTAGCGTTTTTTACTTGGAATGAACCCCCGTTTTGGCTTTAGTCAGCAGCTTTGTAAATTCATGTTTGAAACTTACTTTCTTCATCATTAACATTGTAAATGAATGGTTATGACTTTTATGCAGTCCCCGTAAAAAGTGTGGTTATATCAGAAAAACTCAAAGTCCGCTAAAAGAACTGTTCTTACGGATCAGTCACACACATCAACAGCTATCCCAGGACTCTCCAGGCCAGACGGCGACCTATACTTACCGTTACTTTTGTGCTGGAAATTTGAGCAGTATAAGTTTTGACAGCCAGCTCACACGGACAGACACACGAGATTGCCCTAACCAACCAGCAAGACGCGAGCAATAAAAAATGTTACATGGATGGCAGGAAGAGCAAACTAACGGACACTTACTGGCACCCACACAGAGACACACTCACACACACTCAGGCGATGGCTGAGCCATAACAAATGCTTGGCCATACGTCACTCATACGCCAGGTAGCCCGGCAGGATGCGATGCAGGCGGTAGTAAGTCTTAAGCTGCTGCACACAAAAAAAAAAAATAGAAAATGGAAGGACTATACTTTTCTTTTTAGAAACCATATACAAAATTATTGGGTTTTCTGATTGTAGCATAATAATTCTGAGCTTCTAACAAAATAAAAGTTTTTCTTTGTGCATTAGTGTCAAATTTAATTATTAAAAGTAAAACATTTGTATATGATTAAAAGGGAGCTTCCATTCTTAAATGTTTAACTGTAAAGTCGAGTTTAACTGTAAAAATCGATCTTATTATCTTATTATTCTTATATTCTTAGCAGTCGGGTCCAACATCGTTTTCTGTGCATCAGTGAGCTGTGAGCTGCGTCATGCGTACTCAAAATAAATGCCCTCGCCAAACAGGCGTTACCGAAGTGCTGGCTAGCTGGGCCAAATTCAATAAAAACAAATTGATTGCTTCGGGGGATTTGCGTGCATGCTGAAAGGCAAAGGTAAACACCATCCGCATCCGCATTCGCCTCTATTCGGCTTACTCCACCTTTATGTTAAGTGGCACCTGACAGATTGTCAGCAGAGGCGTGGGCGACAAACTAACGCTGCGAGCCGACTTCCTGGAAGGCTGGCGGGGGTTTGTACCTCAAGCACGTCAGTCGATCAATATTTGGCCAGCGGCGAGGATTTATGCCAGCTCATTTGAATGCGTGCCTGCCACACAGTCACAGTGTTTCCGACTTGACAACTTGATTTGGATGCGAAGAAGCCAATGCCCAAGGCCTGGTCTATCCCCGACCACACACATGCCTTGAAGTCCTGGCATAAATTCCAAAAGTAGAAAACATCGTTTGTTGCTCATTTGATGTGCGCTCACGCATGATTCCATCGGACTTTCCGGCTGTGTTTCAAGGCGATTTATGTGAAGGACAGCAGAAGTTTGCTTTCGCATTTTGGCAAGGGACATAAAACACATTAAGTCTCTTTTACGACCGCCATAAAAGTCAAGTCAATTCGCCTGCTTGACCCTCGAAAAGCACACAGTAATATTGTACTAAAAAAGGTGAACATTAAAAAATCATGAAATCTCTACGAGAGCTGAGGAAAGTGAACTGAAATCTCGAATGTAATGATATTTCTTTCGGGCTTAAAGAAAATCCATAGAAAATTTTAAGCAGTTATCGAAAATCTCCTCGAGATAGATGAGAAACCCTTTTGAGTAATACCGATTCCATATTTCTTTTCTTTCATTTGTTTAAGGCATCAGCCATGCACCTAAAAAAAAGATGTCGGGGAAAATCATTATATTAGAAATAAAGAATAGCACCTGCTCGCACTGATCTAACTCTTTTTTAAATATCTATAAAAATGGCTTGAGTATTTTAATTTTCTATTTATTTTGGAGAATGTTTATAAGTGCAGGAAATCATTCGGATTTCTTTGTCACGATTTCCTGCTCAACCCAAGTAAAATCCCCCATCACAACAGCATGAATTATTTCGAATCCCTGCCACACGCACACTGTTGAAACCTTAGACAACTATCACACAACGATACAAATCAATGGCGTACAAATATAAACATTATTTAAATGTTTCCCAAAAATATGCTACAGCAAAAACAAAAAATCCGGGCAATATGAAGCAGAGGGAATACAAATGTAAGGGCGGCAGCAGTAAAAAGTGGGACACAAAGGGGCCAACGGCGAAAACAAAAATCAAATAAATGGCAATTTAATACACTCAACATGCCATTTGAAAGGACCAACGATTGCTGTTTTTGTGTTGAAATTGTTATTGAAGCAACATAAATTTGCCGCACGAGTCGTGTGGCGCAGTTATTTGAATATGGCCGTACAACAAAGGAATCTCTCCCATAGATGGGATGTGGCGGATTTGCCAAAAGGGTTTTACACCGAAATCAACCAAAATTAAATAAAACTCGAACTGGAATTGTTTGCCGTCCGCCGCACTGCACGGTATCTGTGAATGCGTAGTCCAATTTATTTTGTAAGCCGCCAAAAATGAAATAAAAAATCTGTTGACCAGCCGCCATTGCAAATGCGATAACGGCTAACAGCCCTGCCGGATGCGACTGCGAAGGACACGCAGGACACCCTCAGCCAGCACATTTTGTTCGGCATACTTTTGGGCGCGCAGTAATTTGCTTTATTTAATTTTGGCCAGTCGTAAATCTGAGTCGGAAGACAAACAGACCCTGCACAATCAATTAGCATCAATTAAGGTGCTCAATGAGGCGTAGGACGTGGATCCCAGATGCGGGCGATGCGATATATCTACGACCACCCGCCCCCAACTCGATTGCAATTCCAAGCTCTTCTTGCATTGTCCGTCATGTAAATGATAACTAATTAAATGCGGATGGGAAAACTGCCATTTGTGCTGGCCGACGCCCGACGCCCGATGACGACGATGCCGTTTGCTCTGTCGCCTGCAAACTTGTTCGAGCGTTGTGTCAACTTCTTGCACAGATAATGAGTTAATGAGTTTGTCAAAGTTGCTGCAGCACAAGTTGGCCAAGAAGGCGGCCCCTCAGCAGCAGCCCACTGCCAAGCAGGCGGTGAATGCTAAACGCCAAGGGGGTCTCCTATGTTTGCAGTCAGAACTTGGCAAAGGATGAGAAAAGCGCGTTGTTTGCGAGAAAGACATTTCTTAACTCTGGCTGCTCTTGCTCCCATTAATTAACAGTAGGCTTTTAGTTTCGCTCAACTTAAATAATATGGATAGTAAAATCTTATTGAAGAAAATTTTTAGAGCTGTGCTTCTAACAATAGGTGCGGCTACACGCAAAGCATGTCATCTCTTTAAAACATGTTGAAAACTGTGCAAGAATACCATTTTGAATAAGAATGTTTAGCTTAGCCATTGAAATGAAACGAATGAAATCGATTAAGCCTTGGGCCCACAAAAACGGGCCAGGGGCTCGATATACATACAAACAAATATAGAAATATATTTTCGAAGCTCAACTTCAATTGTGCCAATAATTTTAGAAATTTATGGCTCAACTTCTTGATTTCGCATTGAAATTTTACGCACTACTTGCTGCAGCCGGAAACTTTGACAATAAGCAGCGAGGCCAAAAGCGTCGAATCCAAAGCCGGAGCACCCATAAAACAAAGCAAACGACCAGGCAAACAGTGGGTCACACATTTTATGAGCCAACTCTGAACGGAGGGCACTTAAACCGCAACAAAGTTGTATGTGTTTAGACTGAAATCCCGCTCCCCAGCACACTAATCCGACCCACTTTGCACCCTATGGCATAAAATCGGGCGCTTCAGCTTTTATGTGAATACTTTTCCCAAATTTATTTATACATCTCGTTGCCTTCTTAGGGTTATTTAATGGCACAACACTAGTGCTGACTGTATTTTAATTAAGACATTTACAGCCCAAATTTGTAATGCAAATGTATTGGAATTGTGCTTATAATTACCTACTATCTACCCGTCCATCAAAAAGTCACAGTAATTAATACGACTTCTTTAGATTTAATTACGTGATTGGTCAATCGTTTTAGTTCTGACTATTAGTCATAGGGGGTATTATTTACAATAAAACAAGTTATAATGTTAATAAGGATGTACTGCTTTGCCGCAAATAAGTTCATTATTGGCGATCTTAACACAAAAGAGTCAAGCTGTAATACACCAAAATAAAACAGAATATAAGTTTATTATTAAGACTTTGTAATTATCTAGAAGAGGTTAAGCTATGGTTTAAATATCCAGTCGAAAGAATGAATGTTACACAATAATTAAACTAATATACAACAAATATAATCTCAAATATAGATAAAAATATTAATACAAAAATTCAACATTTAAAATCTAAATTATGAGCACAAACTATCTTTTATCTTTTATTAGAGTGAAATTTGACAATAATTAACAAGGTAAAATACTCATAAGATTGCTTTGAAAAATTAATAATTTAATTTTACAATTTTAATGGAATTCTTGACTTCAGATTTCGTATTACGGCTCAATGTGCTTTGTGCAT
This sequence comes from Drosophila yakuba, assembly GCF_016746365.2. Taxonomy (NCBI): domain Eukaryota; kingdom Metazoa; phylum Arthropoda; class Insecta; order Diptera; family Drosophilidae; genus Drosophila; species Drosophila yakuba. The sequence continues at coordinate 8,696,892 of NC_052530.2, forward strand.
ATTAAAAGAAATTTATTTTTGGGGGTTAGCTTACTTAGATGGCTTGATGACAGCCAAACATTTCAATTTTATGCGCTCATGCTATGGACGCTTAATGAACCCGCAAGCATTTCAAATTGCCAACCGCATAACGTCACACGACCAGCACTTTTCACTGCCCCTTTCTCCGGCAGATGGCAGTTTATTAGCCAATTTAAGACAAAAGCTGCGACAGGCCACTCCAAACCATCCTGGGTCCTTTACTCTGTGCCTGTGGTGCGTTTTATGTGCTGCGATGAATTCTGGCGGCGGTTTTGCCGGGCTGCCATTCAGTTAATGACTGAAGTACACCCACACACACCCACACACAGAGAAAATAGGAGGTGCCTCGGGGCCACGCCTCCTGGAAAAGTGCAACTGTTTAAGTTTCAGAGCTCCCCACCTCCAGTCGAAACTGTGACAAGTGTTTGACTTTGTCTTTAGTTTTCCGCCCGCTTTCCCCAGACTTTTCCGCCGGCTTAGTAAGTGGTACTTTCTCGCTCTGGCATAACGTTAATTATACGACTCGTTGACCGTGCTATTGAGCTCAGTTTTTGGCTTGAAATGTACGAAACTTTGTCATACTTACCACTCCTCCCCAGGGGGCATTTCCTTGACTTCTCCTCGGTTTTTCAAAAAGTGTAGTTAGGGCTTTTAGAAAATATGTAAGTCTAACTAAATCTCATTTTCAACTGAGCTTTTAGCTTCTGTATATATTATATACATCTGCTAAGTATGCTAGTTTTCACATTTCTTATATGACAATTGGTAACCACGTCAGTGCAGCACTTGTAACAACAGCTTATTGCTTCTACTTTCAGGTATGTGAATGTTAAATTGAATGTTCAGCAAAACGGTAAAAGGTAAAATATTAATTGAATTACTTCCAAGTTGGCCACAAAGCCACATTACCACAGTAAGGCCAAATATTTGACAGAGGCAGCTGCTGGGGTAGATTCAGTACACAGCCACAAGGACTTTATGCTGCTGGTCCTGATGCCGATGCCAGAATGCAAATCAGACAAACGCATTTCATGCATGCCTGGCACTTTGCCCCACCGTCAGCAGCAGTGAAAGTCGCCTAGGTGGAAATTACAAGGCGGAGTCTAGCAGATAATGCTGAATGGAAATCCACAGCCAGACAAAAGTGCTTCCTGAGTGCGGTTAGCTTGGGAGAATTTCCACAGCATACGCTGGGTATTATTATATGCATCTATACTTTCTCATTACGGCTGTTCAAGATGCGACCCAGCTCTTCAGCCCAAGAGTTAGCAAAGTGCCTAGTCTTGGTTTTGGCTTTAAGTAAGCTCTCTAAATTACCTTTACCGTTGACGATATTTGTTACATACAGTGGGGCCAATTATATAAATAAGAATATTTCCAAAGAAAATTACCAAATTATCCCAAGCAAATTAAATTCAGCATCATTGTTTTGTTAACTCTTTGGGCTAAAGACCATTGTTATTAAACAGCTTTAAAGACTAAGATTTATATTCTCAATGATAATGTCCTTTTTTGCCGTATATATGTATATATGTGGTTGTAAATGTTAAGGTTAATCTTCGATTTAGAATTTCATTAAGTAAGCATTAAATATGAATAAATGCTCCTTTGTTTGCGAATACCCTTCTCATAGACCCCAAGGCCTTCAGCTTTTTGCACTCCGCCAGTATTCCGCAGACACTGCCATTCCATCATTCATTATTGAATAATAGAGTAAATGAAGAAACTTGTTCGCCTGGGCAAAGCCCATGTGTGCGAGCCAGCTAAATTTATAATGCATTGCGGCTGCTTCAGCTGCTGTTGCGGTTAATGAGACTGCCAGCCAGTGTTTGACCTGCCAGTATCCCACTCCACATATTCTTTCGCACGTGGAAACCACGTGGGTTAGGGTATAGATTGTGTTAGTGCCCTGCTATTAGATTATATAATCACTTCCAGACACCAGGCATTTCTTGCCACTATACGTACATATTTTCCTTTGTAATATTTTATTTGGCCACCAAGACTTTAACTATTTATGTGCCCGAGACACACACAAACGCACTTAGGCCCGAAAGGAAAATTGCAATTTTGGCAAAATAATTGAATATTTAAATTGCATCCAGACCGAAAGATTCGTTAACATAATAACCACCTAATATTTATTAGAATCTAACGAATACATGACTCTGTAATCACAAGATAAAGCGAACACTGCTTCTTGTTTTCTTTACGCAGGCTATTTTAATGAACTGAATGCGGTGTGCTTATTTTGAGAGCCTTACTGAGGCATTTGTCGAATGGCATTAATATAAATTTGCTTTTTAAAACGTCTTTTCGCGCTTGGAAACACAGAGACAGAGAATGTCCCAATTTGCCATCAATGTGTCAAGTTGAATTTGAAAGCTTCTTAAAAACTTGAACTCATAAAACGGTGCTCCGCAAAATATGATACAAAAGGTAAACACACATGCCCGGGAAAAAGACCTTTCGCACACACATATGGGAAAACCAAAAATCATAAAATGTCCTGGGGAGAAGAAAACATTCAAATCGTTTCGAAAATCAGGCCAAGCTTGTGCTTTTATTTTCTGGTTAGAGGAAACTTGGATACGGATACGGATTGGGGTTTCTGGTTCGCCGCAGCCACTGTGCGGGAATATCTATGCCACTCCCCACATTTTTGTTTATTTTCCAGGTCTTTGGGGAGGCATAAATAATAAGCAGCTGCACTTGCCATCGGAAAAGCTGAATTTTGCTGTGGCTGCGTTAAATATTTATCCTTATTGCTGGCTGATTCAGTGCGTGCCACATATAATAGCATCACTCTCGGTACTGACATCACCGGCGTTTCCAGTTAGTTGATTGGAAGGCTAAGTGCACTGGACTTTTATACACAGCCAACTAATTGGACTAACTATCTGACATAATCAGATTATTCCCAATGGGCGCGTATATATCCTACTATTTTTACGGACCATCCTTCATTCAAGTAACTATAAATTAGTGCTTCCATTTATGTACATTTTAAACGCGCAAGAGCTAAAACTAAATAAGAAAAGCTCTATATTGAATTTAATTTACCACAGCTGTATCTTTGCATTACTTTTAAAAAATCTTAACCTACAGGTAATTGATTTAAGAGTATGATTGTTATTCTTACCCTTTTTCGAGTATAGAAGTCCTCTTAACATTCGATGTTATTTCTGTGTGACCTCAGGGTTCTGGAGATGCTAAGAGGTTTCCTGTCAGTGTGCGTGCCTCACATGCAAATGCCATTAGGGTTTCTTGCCGGAGGCGTGTCTGCGCCTTAATTATGCTGCAAACTTGCCACACTCGATACTGCTGGTGTGCTCCAAAAACCAGTGGATAGGAGCATTTATAAGCATGTGGTCTGCCCACAATTAGCAAAAGTTGCTGCAGGTGTTTCATGCACAAGTCGCCACGTGTGCAGGAAGCTTCGATTCTACCCCAATATTCCTCCTGGCTGCTGTTTTATCCGTATTTCATCACAACCCCTCATTCTACGAGGCTTGACACATAATGAAACTTGATTTAGCTGACAGCAAAAAGTCACGTACAATGGTGCGTATTAGTAATCTTGTGTTGACTTTGTTAGCTAGCACTTGAACATGTCGCAACGGAAAAAGTTCCCTTGGTACACACATACATATATCTATATATCTATACATAGTGGAATAGTAGGAATGGGCGAATATTGTGGAAACACATAAGTGTCTGAGCGCCAGTTTGTGCATCCTAAATGGGTTAGAACATAGTTTCATAAACTTGACCAACTTGATTCGCAAAAGGTTGCTCTTAATAAAATTAGCTACTTCCGCTGCCTTGCCTTTAAATTTGAAAATACCGCTCTTCGGAGTAATTGGTGCTTAAGACGCCTTCGACCTCGTTGGGGTTTAAAAAGAAGTTTTGGAGAAATCAAAATAAAAATTTAATTAAAATTTTCAGAAATTGGATCGGTCTAAAATAAATTTTAGCGGGCTAACTGCTTGATATAAAAACACTTTAAGAAAATTGACAAAATCAGCAGGGAACAGCCCATATGTTCTAAACAATAAAGAGAGTTATATGGCTTATCCAAATGCTTTCTATGAGTTTCAAACGTATTTTGTCTTAATGTAACGATAAAAAGCTATGTATGTATACATTGATACAAATTTTTCTTTGATAATTTAGAAAAATAGTTCCCAACATATGTTCTTGGTATAAACTATGACTGAGTCCTTATGTTGCATTTGTGGGACAACAAACACTTAGATATGCACTGTCTAAAATTTTGAATCTCTTTACAAAATATTGTTTAGATTAAATGTTTGACATTTAATTTTTCTTTAACTTTTCTTAATTGTTCTAACCTTACGTGTACAGACATTACTCTGCACACTTCTGTGTAGAAAGGCCAATTGCATGTTGCCCGGCATTTTGTCGGCACTTGTCTGGCATAATTACTACACGCATTCAGCGAACATTTGACAGTCTACCCACTTTTTTAATAGAATTAGAGCATAAACCGCTTAATTGTCCCCAGTTATGCGCGTATATATGTTACACAACAAAGCAATTTTATGACAGCTCGACGATTCGCACACACCGGAAATTGGCGAAAAACTTCGAGCCTGAATGTAATTTCATTAAATGTAACGCCTGCCTTTTGCATAGGTATGTGTGAATTTGGGCAGGACCTGTGGGGCGTGGCTCGGCTGGTCAAGCCATAAAAAATGTAACTCATTTCAGAGAGGAAAACGGCGAGCTCGAGTGACGCACTGCAGGTGCGGCACGTTACACGAGGGGATTCCGCTAGTCGTTTTGTTGAAAGTCTTTCTTTATGATTGTTATGCTGCTTATGCTCGGCTTAAGAAGGGCAGAGACTCACATTAAAAATCGTACTTTAGATAAATTAACTTTGTTTTAGAACCAGTTGTTTTGAAAGCCTACTAGGCCTATAATAACAGCTTTAAATTGCCTTACTTTACTTCAGTTCTTACATTAAGCCTTTATTATTTGTCATATTATCATCTACTTCAAGAGGTTATCATCTTTAAATAAACATAAGAATATCATTTATCCAACGGATATTATATTATAATGAAAGCAGCGATAAATGGTTCTGACATAGCATTAAAGAATCTCTACATACCTTTGGCCTAATAGATTTTACTTTGGTATGCAATTCCCTGCAAGAAAACAGGAATCTCCAACAGACAAAAAGGAAAAGAAGCAGAACAAAGGAAAAGTACCAAAAAAAAAACATGCAAAAATGGAACTGGCATCGAAAAACAACTTGGGAAAACTAAAGAAAACAGAGGCATGCAAAAAATTTCATGTTTTCAGCTTACTAAGACCTTGGCCCGAGGGAATTAAATGGAAGAGGCAGGCATAGCCGGAAAACCTGAAGAAAACCAGACTAGTAACCTGGCCAGTAATTATCGGAAAAACTGCAAGGTGAATTCCCGAGCCAGCTTGGATAGTTGAGTTGTAAGATGTATCACAGGCAAAATCATACAGACCAAATACAATGTAGCAATTTATCTGAATTTTTTGCATACATTTTAAGGAGGACTTTCTTTCACATTATTTGTGAAACGAGTGTGTTTGAGGGATCTTTTTTTTTGCATGTTTCAGGTTTCACCGACACCCATACACAACTCGAACCTAGAGCGTGAAAAATCAGCGACACTTGTGCTCCCGTTGGCTTGTTAGCCATCAGCATCTGTTGCCGGGGAATGTTGGTGGCGCCCCAGAAAAGGCCCCCAGGCCCAGTCAACGGATCTCCAGCCACATATCCTCCTTTTTTTGCTGCAATGTGGGTGGTGGCAGGGGGTGTGGGTAGTGGGTGTGGGCAGTGGGTAGATGAGACCCGTGAGATAGGCGGGATAGGTGGCTGGGAAGCTGCGCTAACAAGACTCGACATTTGAACGAGAGTAATCCATCAGCTAACGTTGAGTACAAAAATGGATTAAGAAGAAATGTGTGTGTATAGTATACGGAGGCGAAGGTTTCAGCTTCATATCGGGCCACGAGTTTTTCCTCCTATTTTTAAATCGCTTTTAATGTGCGGCATTTGGTCTCGTTTTTCTTCGCTTATCCAGCCGCTAGGATGTGCTTCATTTTTCACAATGGAATGAAAGTTCAATTATTTGATTTGACAGGCCCTGCCAGTAACGGGCATCAAAGACGACGGCTGCGAGTATCAGATTTACTCCCGCACAAACAATCGCAAGACCGACTGCCACAACATATTTTATATCGAACTTGACTTTGACTGCACCATTGAAGTGTAATTTATTAACTTCCCCGAAGCGAAATCAGTTTTTGCGTTTGTCGAGCTCTGATCGATAAACCAATCCTTGTCAATACTTCAAGCCAAGGTGAGGAGGGCGAAATCCCTGTTTGGATATTAACATTGTCAGTGGCCATATGAACAGAGTATCACATTTTTCATTGTGGTACTTAAATAGAAGATGTGTTAAGTCCACAAACATTTTGTATTTTTGTATTTTTACATTGCAGATAGAGATACAAAAATAATTATTATATATTCATTTTTGTGTGGATGAAGTCCCCTTTATTGCGCATTTCGTGGAATTTCCGTGAATGGTAAAAAAGTTTGATTAGCCCCCGCAAATTAAGGCGAAATACACAAATCCTGATATCTTTTCTATTGCTACCCTCATGGCCTGTGAGCTGTGTATTTGATGGCTTCGGCTTACGTTTGCGATAAAGACGAACCCATAAACAATACACTCACCTTGTTTATGGCGCACAACCTCAGCGATCCATGGCCTTGGCAACAAATTTTAATGAGCGGGCTCTGCCATCTGCGGGTTCATTTTTGGGATCAGCCCGCAGTCGAATAAAATGCTCTCCCCTGCGGTTTGGAAACCCGAAACAGAAACTGTTGGATTTTATTTGTTTTGTGGGCGATAAGTGGTTGGCAATGTAGATTTTGCTTTGCATTGAAAAAGCTAAAGCTCAAAATTAAATGTCAGGTTGACTGGCTAATTGGTAAAATGACTTTTTCAAGGACATAGTGGCTTAACATTCTTTGATTTAAGATATCATAAAAGAAAAAAAATATGTCTGTGAAATTCTAAATTAAATTATTATATGTTATTTTTTGTTAGTATGCTAAGCAAAAACAAAGTCAACAGTCGCTACTTCTAATCCATTCGATTCTCATCAATTTTCAAGTCAAAGGCCCCAACAAAATCACACAGCCAATCGAAATTCCAAGTGTGAGAACCAATTTGCGACTATTAAACGGGCCCCAGAAACACAAGGAGCCGTGTATGCCAAAAGGATCGAATCGAAAAGGAAAGGAATGAAAGTGGAATGCTCCGTGTGGAGCAGTCTGCTGTGCAATGCATTTTGTGTGGGCGGTGGCCTCGGATACAGACGGGATTTGAATGGCAGCAAAGCCAAAAGGAGCAGTCAAGTGGGTGGGTTTTACACTGAAAACTAGGGAATTTAAATAGTCGTTAATCACATTATCAAAAATCATATTATTATCATAGAAAGGTAATAACACAGCTTAGCATTTGGGGCTTCGATGCCCGAGTGTTATTTCTTTTGTATTATTTTTTCGGTTTTCCATATCCTTTCTCCTGTGCATCTGTGTATGACAGCCAATCTCGGGAAAGGCGACAGGCAGAGCTAGCTGAGCTAGACTACAAATTGCAGTACTTGTATCAAGATACATTCGGAGAACGGGCGAGCCACTGAAGCAGAAACTTTGAATGGCTAAGGGGAAAGTGGAGAAAGGCAGTGTGGAAATATTTGCATAGGTGACTACCCTCTTCCTCCCATTACGTTTTACAGCCCCTTTTCTCCTGTTCGCTCGCATATTAATATGCTTTGGCCTTTTGTCGACCCTAAATGCCGTGCGGAGCGCTTAAAGGCAATCAAAATCTGCGAGTAGGGGCAGATGCGTTACCTAAATAGTTAAACGCGAAATCCCCGCATGGAATTGAGCCAAGATTTGGCTAGTGGGTGTGTGACTAGTTTCACTTTGACATTTGTTTGACTTTGCTACTTGCCATAACTCAGCTCCTTCAAACTTGTGGACTTTTTAGCGGAGTTTTTAGGGGCTAAAAGCCATTGAAAAGCCCCGAGTGATGTTTAAGTTTAGCTACGTGGTGGGTCTGGAAAGAGCACCACACTGTGAATGCCTAATAACTAAACTAACTAAAAAATATGGGAAAGCTTTTAAAAGGTGTGATGAACGTTAAGAATCGGCAAATATGAAAAAAAAACTAATTTCTATAATCGTATTTCTAGTGAAAATTCAAATCTTATATATTTTTTGTAATTATAATTTCAAAACACATTTATATAAAATAGTTTCTTAGAGTCCAACTTTTAAACTGATTCCAGTACAAAACAGTTTTTCCTGTAAAGGGTGTTGCTGGCTTCGTTTTAGTACTCGCTCATATGAATCACATCAACACGCTCACTGACACTGACAAGCACGCACCCTGAAGTTTAGCCAAGAGGTCACAGATTGCGTATACGCCACGTCTTACGCTCGCCTGCCACCTGCTCGCTTGTTAGGCGAAACCTGCTTGCTGCCTGTGGAAACTAATTAATATATGCAGAACTTGCCAAAATACTTAAAAGCAACACACGTGGGCCCGAGACGGAGAATGAGGCACTATGCGGCATGCAGAAAATGTTGGTAAACGCCGTTTTTGCAGTTTTTTGTAATTTTCCACTCAACAGATTTCTCGGCTCCCCTTGTTGCCTTCCATTCTGTATGCCGTTTACAAAAAGTCGAGGGAGCCGGGCAGAACGGGAGTCTTAAATGCTAAAAACCTCCTGCCTTTACAACAAATAGTTATTTATGCGCTTATTCTCCGTCATACGAGTATATGCACGGGCCTTTTGTGTTGTGTTGAGAATTAATTTAAATTTCTTTCTTGGTTTCTGCATAGTTGCAGCCAGAAGTGCAAAATTATATGGACAAAGCAGCAGTGTTGGGTATGAATAAATTTTTGCATACCAGAAAATGGATGTGCCTCAGCCATGAAAATGGACCCTAAATGAAGAGCTCGTTCTGCAACAGATATTAGGGGAAAGAGATTTTGGCAAATGGCTACGTTTTCAGTTCGATTGTTCAAAACTGTTGGTATGTAGGATCAAAAAGACTGCACAAACCTCCTACTTCGCCTTAGGTAAAAGATGTCTTCTGTTTTTCCTAAAGTTTTTAACTAATTTTCTTGTTTTCGTGTTAGAGACTAGAGTCAACCATGCCAAATAGAAGCGTTGAAATTGGCAGAACAAACTCACGATAAACTTTCCTTTGCCTCCTGTGCCGCGGAAGAGTTCTATTAAAAAGATTTGTTTTCAGCTTGAATTTTGTTTTCAAAACAGGAACTGAATGCACCGTTTTTTGGAAGAGATCCTTCAGTTTTAAAGCCACCTCCTACACGTAAATTTAATTGAATGTGCCAGCGGAGCAGGGCGAGTAATTAAAGTCTACGTTCGGGATGGGCGGGGCGTTCAAATTAAGCCGAAACAATTTCAGTTGCCTTTGTTTATGCCATCGTTTGGCCAAAAAGCTGGAGCGGCCAGGAACGCGCCAGCAGGCCACTTGACGCCTAATGACCAATTTAATGGGAAGGCGGAAAGCTCCATGGCGCTTTGTGTCCAGAGAACATTTGCAAATGAAATGGCCTGAACAATGTAGGGAAATTCGAGGAGTGAGATTGGCGGGGAGAGCAGTTCAACTGCCTGCCGATTACCTGTTCGGGGTTGTTAATTAAGTTTAGGCAGCCTAAATGTTATGACAAAGTTTTCTATTACCGAGTTGAGTGGGGAACGGAGACGGACACACGTCTCTTAATGAGGCACGTAGGCGTATGAGTAACGCAGTCAAACAGGTGAATTTACGGGACAGACGACGTGACACACAGAGTCCACCACTGAGACAATGGGGCGTATGCGTAGTGCACAGGATAATCACCTTTCCTTAATTATGGCCTAGATCTGGGGCGTGAATACTTCGTTCAGCTATTAAACGTCCTCGGGCATGCTGTACAACTGAAATATGCATGAAACCCAATCGGGGAATTGAAAAAGTGCCTCCGAAATATTTCATCTAACAAATTTAGCAGCCAAAAGTTACCGAACCGAGGCTTAGCATGTAATACCATCCGTAACCCAGAAGCCACCCCACATATCTCTGTAATTCGAGACTTTTTTTTGCTGGTGCTCACAACTTTCACTGCTTGAAAGTTTTCGCACATGAGCTTCAAATTGCGCGTATCCCCCCCAGGGGAAAATGCCAAAATGGTGGGGGCGAGAATGTAGGGCCCGAACTGAAATCGAAAATTGTTTGCCAAGCGAAGCGCTTAGCTAAATGTCTTCCGTGCCAGTTCTCCATTGGGAGGATGTCGATTGTTGTACAAGCCAGCGGAGGTAGAGGACGTGTAACTGGATAAGGAGGAGCTAGAGCGCAGAATAAGGGGACCGTACTCGCCGTATTCGAGTGAAGCAGGTGCACTCCTGCCCCACCCATTAAAACGAACGACAAGTGCAAACATCGAAGTCCACACGGGAAGAAATAAAATAGATATCTACATAAATATTGTATTTGAAAAATTTGACTTGCAATTGGAACTTTTATTTATTTTCGTTTGTATATATATACTCCAAAATAATCTGCAGCTAGAATGATTAAGTTGTTTAAATATCGTTTCGAAATAAATATAACTCCAGAATCTCATTTCATTTTAAGAACTGTTTGTCTGTTTTTTAGATATTTAATGTAGATTCTTACAATTTCTCATACATTTCATACAATGCTCAACATTTTGTCAGTGCACCACGGACCACTTTCCAAATCCGAGCTCCCATTCCATAATGCTGTATTTACATGCAGACAATATGAAGCAGTCGTATATGTTTATAACATCCGCAAATTGTTGAAGATAACAATTATTGTGCATTGAAAGCTGAGGAGTGAAACGTAGAAACGGGGGCTAGAAGCAGTGGAGCAGTAGCAGCCGGAAATGACAGTTTACGGAAACACACAAAGCCAACAAGGACGCCAGGACCAAGGACCAGGACGGACACAAAAGCCAAGCCCAAATAGCCTGGAGATGTGCCATTAGGTCGGCCACCACCCTCCAGAGCCCCACAATTTTACCCACTTTGTGGTTAAGCAGATTTTTTGTTGCTGCTGGTGCTGTAAATTTTGTAACTTGTCTGGGGATAACTATTTCACCTTTACAGCTGCTGCTGCTTCTGCTGTCTCCCCAGGTGTTGCTCATTAGAGTAACAGGCTTTCGTATGCGGTAAGGTTGAGATTGTTCAGATTGAAATATTACTGTCCATGACTCCGGCTTATAGCAGGAGGTTAAAACTCATTAGGACCAGATTTGTGAGTTGTTTCTTAACAGGCATTTTCTCTGCTGTGAAATTAACATGACAGCTCAATAGGGAGGAACGATCTGGCAAAGACCACAAATAATATAATCAAGATAATCAAATTAAAACTGAAGTAGATTTTAACATACATATAAACAATTATAATATATCAACAATGACTAATTCGAAATCACAAAATTATCCATCACATAAAAGAGACATTTCTTTACTTTCTTTTGTGAACGAGACTAAAGAGGTTCTTGGTATCTGAATAAAATCTTTTTCAATAATATTTGGACTTTTAAGCCGCCTCTTTGGTTTAACCTAATTGATGTCTATTGTCTAGGCAGAAATGAAGCTGTTATCCCTGAATATTTTTCCCATCAATGCTTTGTTGAAAGGTCAATTAAGGTTTAGCCGTCGTGTTATGTAACTCTATCCAGTGTTGACCTTGCATTATTGGGAGCGGATGCTTTGCTCTTGCATATTTATAAGGCGAAGCGAAACAAGCAAATGTATTAACTAAGTGGCCAAAAACAAAGCCCGAAGCGAAACAAAATGGCGCTGAATGCTCCTATGACCGCACATACACTCACACAAAAGCCCAAAGGACTAAGGACCCGTTGTCATATCGCGCCAGCAACGCCCTCATTGAGTAAACATTGAGTCAACACTTCCGCTGAGATAACATCAACATGGCGCCAACATTATGGAAGGGCCGAAAGCGATGGCCAAATAGATATTCCATTGCAGATAACATGAGCCAAAAGACAAAAGCGAGGACAACGCAGTGAAAAAACGAGGCTTGGGAAACCAGAGCGCTTAGCTCTTGGCCAGTTTTTTTACCCAATAAATTATTTTATCTGCCATTTCGGCCAAACAAAACAAATACGCAGAATGAAGGCCGAGGCACACGGCATAAAATGGAATTAAGAACGCATTGAAAGACACAAGCAAGAAACACAGAACGACGACGACTGTTTATGAAAACGTCATTAAAATACCCCAAAGAGCATCTAGTTCCAAGCTTAGTTCCTAGCAAAAGTAATCCCGAACAAAGCCAAGGACGCTGCTTTGTCGTGGGTGGAAATTAATTAAGACTAACGCGCTCAGTCGGGATGAATATTTAGAGCTTGTGTCCTTTGGCGTGTGCGGTGCAAATTGATTTTCATTCGGATGTGTTGCCTTAGGCGTGATAGAGCGGCCGGCTGATAAGGATTGGAAATGTAGGTTTGGATATAGTAAACTGGATTTGAAATCCCTTATAATATTTTATTTAAATGGCAAAAGTGCTAATAATGTTTTTAAGCTCAACTTTTAAATTCAAACAGCAATTTTGAAGTTTATTTAGTTTGAGTTTTAGTGCTTCATATTGCCTTGATGATAAAGTAGTAATACAGGTTAGGCAATCGCCATCCCTTGACATGACAATTTTTTGCTTTCCGATTCCTCCATTTCTTGACTCTGCCAACTCTGCCTGCCTCGCCCTCTACCCTCATTATTTTCTCTGGCTTGGCTTACTGTGCGTATGGGCAATGCCTTTGCTTGCCTATGTACGTCGTCTGCGTCATTGTCGTCAATTATTTTTGCATGTGTGTTGCTACGTAATGGTGTAATGTTGCTTTAATATCATTATTTCGTCATTTGCTGTTGGTGACCCTCCAAGGCAAAATTATTTCATGCGACGCCGACTAACGAATTCAATTTGCGAGTTACTGGCAGGGCCGAAAAACACAGAAATTATTGGAATGAGAGGCAGAAATCCCTTGGCATCGTATTATTTGCCAATATTAAACGATAATTTATTTCCAACTGCGTCGAAAATTTGCCTTCGAAATTTGTTAGCCGCGAGCGCTTTATTTATGTCATGTATGAAAAGGGAATTGTAAAATCCGAGGAAAATTAATTTTCCATGCATTTGCCGGGCCCAATTGTGCGAAAAATTTATTGCTTTAGCTTGTGTTCGGCCCAAGAATAAATACATGTGTATCTCATTAGGAGAATTCCTAACGTCGAACTTTGCATAATTTAAACATTTTCTGATTAAGTATTTCGCACTGAACCCAAAGCTTAAAAAAGCAAAGCTACTATTATTATTTAACTTTTTCTTACTCGTCTGGAATGGTGGCTATTGAACCAAGTAAATAAATTAAATAATTGAAGAAGCTTGAAGGTATCCGGCAAAAACAAAGTGCGCCATTCCCATAGGGATACTTAACTAATATTTTCCATTTGCCGTTAATGCTATCTTTCATATTTCAGTTATATAAGCATTTATGGTAATATTAAATACAGTTTGAAGCTGTTAATTCCCCCGTTTTATTTTTATTTAAAAAATGCAAATGTATTGTAATTTTCACTTCTTTCCAGAAATTGTTTTCTATTTTATTCTCGTTGACTTTTAGTTACGCTCTTTCTGATAAAAGGCAGTTTAATTTCTTCGTTCGTTGTTGTGTAAATCCATTGTTTTTACCATTTTTGCTAACAGAGGCCGGGGCCGGATTCCAGTCATAGGGCCGAGTAGTTGTGCTCTAGCATACATAAATAAAGGGCCTGGGTGAGCAAAAAATTATAAGCCTTTGTTTGTCGGATAGCCAACATAATGAAAGCTAAATCGCAGCAAAAAGGAGGCTGCCCATTAGGGCAATGAAGAGACGCAGATAAAAAGTCAGACAGTTTTTCTCGGATATTATTATCAAGAGACGAACTCTGACATGCAAAATGCATTTGGCTTAACTAAAACGTAGTTAAAAAGTCGCATTATTTCCCATCACTTGGAAAGTTCTCCACCCACTTAAGTCTTCGTTTTTTCATTCTTCTTTGGTTAACTCTTTTGCAGATTGCATTTTTCGCTCATATTTTCTTGAAGCGAATTTCTCACATTTTTGCATAAATTTGCATGAAAAATTGCAGTTTGAGTTGGTCCGAGTATCTGTCTTCTCTTTGGTCTCTTTTTGTTTTTATCAGACGTAGCTTTATGCAAGTGCAATAGTGGTCCCTGGAGTCATGTGTTGGAAACTGTTAGTTTACTCTTTGTGGTCCGAGGTATTTATTAAAATAATTATATTTAAAAAGGCAGACAGTCGATGCTGATAGGTACAGGGAAAGTTTCCACACAAAAGCATTTCCATAATACACTATCTTCTCTTCATTTCTCCCGGCTTTGCACGGATATTTTCATACCCACTTAAGCAAGGCAAGGCAAGACAGTCATTACAATAAACTGAAATAACAATGCCAAGGCAAGTAAGTCAGAAACATTTTCATTTCCATTTCCAGTCAGACAACTGCTAAACAATTTCGCTTCCCGTCCCAACCCACTATTATTTTCTCTGCTGCCCTGGCATTCCTTTGCCTTTGGGTCTGGATTTCTTTTTATATTTCGTTTCGTTTGCTTCCACAACTCGGCTAAGCACCAAAACTGATTAAATTTCCGGAAATACATGACTGCGAACGTACCAATCGATATTCTATAAAGCTATTTCTTTTCACATACGGCCAAAGGAACGGAAACATTCAATATTGATGTCTTTCAACAAATTCAACTTAAGCTTAGTTGATCACAGAGAAAAAACCGGAAAAAAAGAATTTTTAAAAAGTATATCACTATAGTGTAAAGTTACAATACTACAAATACAAATGCTATTAATTTTTAACGCCAACTACCTTGTTTTGATGAATCGTAAAATATCGGATTGAAGTCCTCTGATTTTGTTCATGTATCACCTGGCTTTTATTAAACTTGCGTGTGTGCCTGCAGTCTGCTTTGGAGAAGATAGATTACAAAAAATCGAGGCACACAAATATACATTACATCTAAAGATTGACCAACTTTGAACTTTATTGCGCATTGTCTGCTGCCCCCTTTCTAATTGCTTGGCCCACAATTCTTAATTTAGCTGTGCTACTTAAGCAGTTTACTACCTCGGCGGCAACGACGGCTCCTCGTCCTGAATGCCTTTTCATCCACCCTCGACTCCACCTCAAAAGACAAATTAATGACCCTTGGACCGGGTGAAATAGCTGAAGCTGAGGATGCGGATGCGGATGCGGATGCTCCGCCTAGCTGGCGCGGAATTTATGGAGCAAAGAGCTCAGAAAAAGTTGCGGCAGGGCGGAAATTGCGGCCAGTTGGAAAGTCAAGAGACTACTTCTTGCTTTTGCTGGAGATGTTATTCCCCGTCCGACTTACCATGATAAAACGTTTTCCATAGCAATTCCCTGGGCCGCTTATCGCGTTTTGATTTTTAATTAAAGCAAAAGTATTTCACAAACTGGAATTTTGTTTCGTTTATTCGCAATTAAATTAGGCAAACAACATGAACACTCTCGAATCCAATTATCTCTTCGAGAAGCGAGATACAAATTACAAATGTGAATAAAGTCTTACTTGTATACAAATTTCAACTTTTTGACAACTTTTTGTTTTAAGTCCAAAAGTTCGTTCGGAATTTTTGGGAAAGAATCAGCAAAGTTAGAGATGTTTTTCCTGTCATGTAATAAGGCGGCATTATTGTGAATATTGTGCACACAGAGATTTTGAGTGCGTTTGGGCTGGATCTTAGTTAGACCTCCTTCAATTATACTCAAAAAGCAAGAAAGTAAGCGGGGAACGGAAATGTAAAAGCTGTTGGTCGAGTAAATGGATATTTGTATATTTGTCACACTGCTTAACTTAAGGATTCCACCGCAGTGTGACGGGCTCTCAACTCATTTACAATAGCAAAATAAAACAAAGCGTCTGTGCAACAGTGCGTATGATTTACAATGTTTACCAGGGAGTGGGCCGGAGTGAAGTTAAGTAAAGTCACTGCTGCTGCGGACAACTTGATGATGTTATTTGTTGAGCAAACTAAGCAACTCGCACTCTAAAATCCCTTCTGCTCTCCCCCTGTTTACTTATGTGACTTTCCCGGACCTGGCCTGGGGGAAATTATGTGCGGAAATGTATTCGAAGCCAGCGGTATGATTTGATGGAATGTGGGAACAACTCAATTTCCAGGAATTTCCAGGAATACAATTAATTCAACTAGTGAGCCGAGGATTATGGGCGAGGCGGCAGCCGAGTCTAATTACTTTGCTAATGATCTGCATAATAATTTACTTACACTTGAGGGCATCGTATAATTAAAATTTCCCACCAGCCCAAGTCAGTGATTCAATTAATACCCTGCAGATAAGTCGCTCGACCTATGGGAATAATTTTACTTTGCCTTAGGAGTGCTTATTTCAATTATTAGTTAACAAAGCATTTATTAATTAATCTAAAAAATTTATAATATAATGAACCTCCTGTCCTGACAGGAGCACTATGAATTTATTGCATTTAAAAAAAACACAAAGGTAAAGGATGTATTCTTTAACACAGTATATTTTTTAGATAGCAAGGCAAACTATTTTGCTTCTAAATACGCAAATGGCTCGTGCCGGATAATTACTACGCATTGCTTAAGTGCCACATGGGGTGGAATGAAAGGTCTAATAAAGTGTGCCATCTCTCTGATCTGATTGCAGCATAATCCGCGATGGAAGGACGCCAACTGGAGCCCCATAAGCAGTCGGCCAGCGTCTTGTGTCCCCTCCCACAATCCTGTTCGTCGCTGAGTAACTGAACGTCTCCGTGGAGAATGTCAGCTTGCATGACAATTGTAGCGTGCCGGCATTCAGAAAACGCAGCAGTAGTAGGAGCAGCAACAGCAGACGACGCGGCTGAGCGAGCAGTACGTGAAGGGATTCTCAAGAAGGAGCGGGAGTAAGACGAAAAGGACGCGCTGCGGCTGGAGCAAGGACATCATACATCCCACATCCAACATTCAACGCACATGCACGACAGGAGGGCTTAGCACCTGCACTCGAGCCGCAGACAGCAGAAGAGCCAACGCACGGAATAAGTAAGTGCCAGCTGAATAAAAATGCCCTTCTTCCTCCCAAAAAAATACGGTTTCTGGGGTAGAAAGGCGACTGGGATCACGCGCACTGCTGCTTTGCGGCTTATGAGACCGTGGAGCACCTTACTGACGCCATAAGTAGAACAGAAGGAAAAGAAAGAAATTACTCCTCGTGAAACATGCGATTTAAGCAGAAATTTAGTTATAACCAAATGTTTCCAATAAAATATAATATGAATATTTTTTAAATAATTCTACGATATTTGTTATAAATACACAATTTTTAAACACTTTCATGTATAGACAAGAAAAATATTGCCTTAAACGTTCCAAAAATGACCCCAAAACCAATCCGTTAATAAGCCTTCCGCCAGTTCCGTTAATGGGCCGCCCACATCCTCCGTTTAACTATTTTGAATTGTCGATCCAATGACCGAGTGTCAGTTAGCCCTGCACCAATAACCTCCATCGGCCACTTCCTAGTCATTCCACGTAGGCATGCCCCCTGTGTTGTCAGGGGACTCGGTTCTGCCTGCCTGCTTGCGAAACTGACATGTCTGGCATATGCAAAATGCCAAATGTCCTGGCCACCCACCCAGCCCATTCCCTGCCACCCCATCCACAAAACCCCTTCGTATGGATTTTGTTCTTGCCAACTACAACAAGGGCAAGGACACTACACAGAGTGCAAACAAGGTGATGCTCCAGCTGGCAAACATACCAAGAAACAAGAGAGAACGCTATAGTCGAGTTTCCCGACTATCAGATACCCGTTACTCAGCTAGTGGAAGTGCGAGCAGTGGGCAGGGGACTTTTACCAATTTTATGAGCCTTTCTATCAAGAGGGATAGAAAGTAAAACTACTAAACGACAGAAAGGACAGCAAGAAATGGTTCAAGGAACACACTTCACTGAATTGCCTTGAAGAGAGCACCAGAGCCGAAGTAAAGATTTTTAAATTTATACACATTTAGATATTTATAGATAAAGCAAGTTTCCTTCTTCTGAGCTCACTCAATTACATTTTAATTGAACTAAAAAATTCATATTTATTTAGTATATCTGCTCGTTGCTTCACAAATTTTCCATTCATTGTTGAATTAATGAACTTGTGCTCGTGATTGTGTTATCCAGGAACATTTTCCAATAAACAGTAAATTCCATTGAATAATAGTCTCCAAACGTATTAGTTTTAACCAACCAACCACTTGTCTTTTCATTCCAGTTGTCTAAAACTGCCATATAATATTTTGCACAAACCCTGTTGTAAAGGAAAATTGTATACGGGAAGCAAAAAGTGAGAATACTTGCTGAAACAAGCAAAGCGGAAACCAGGCCACGCCACAAACAGCTACTTGTGGTCAATTATACAAGAGCGGAGCGGAAAAAAAGATAAAACACCAGTCGGACATCAAGTTGTCAAAAAAATACCGACAACATTGCGACGTGGCCATTTTGACCAATAATAATAATGGTCATGCTGCTCTCGAACCCACAATTCCCGCCATCAGCAGCAACGAGAACGCGGCGGAAAGTGCCGCCCACGGCGAGGAGGTCGGGGTGGGCGTGGTCATCTCTGCTAATTCTGGTCGTCCTGGACATATATATATCTGGATGCTCGGCAGCCGGCATAAGTTATAGCAGCAACAGCGGCAACCTGAGTACTTCGCAAAAGAGTCCCTCGTCGGTGAATAATGGCGGACTCGTGCTGATCGGTTCCAGCAGCGCCACTTCCAGTTCCGTACCCTCATTATCCCTCACTTCATCATCGTCGGCGGGCTTGTCGTCCCCCGGCAGCAGCTCATCCTCCTCCTCATCTTCCACGAGCACCAGCGGATCAAATGGCAGCAACCGCAGTGGAAGACCCACAAGCAATAACAGCAACTCGAACTCGAACTACAGCCCGAACCATGATCAATTACCCGCACAGCTCTCGTCGCGGATTATCAACACACGCAATGGCGCCATATCGGGCGTAATTGTCCAATTAGACGGAAGGCACTTGGATCCGGTGGAGGCATACCGAGGAATACCCTACGCCTCGCCGCCGGTCGGCAATTTGAGATTCATGCCGCCCGTCTCCGCGGCCATGTGGTCAGGTGTCAAGAAGGCGGACAGGTGAGTCGGCTCTTTGCATTTTGTCGCGGGATATCAGGGTATACCATTAAACTGGATTAGCTTCAATTGTTTCCGTACACCCCAGAAACTGCTTTAAATATTTGTTTACAAGGAAAAAAACAGCACAATAACATTTACTGAATATATTTATTTCATTATTATGAGACGACTATAAGTCAAAATTTAACCTTGTTATATAAACATGAGTAAATAATATGTTTTACCCCAATTATTTTTAACAAATTGGTACATTTAATTTTGTTGAATCCGTCGCGGACATAGAGATGTCAATACAATAAAAAACGTCCTACAGTATTTATCAAAAAAAGCAAACATTACAAGCAAGCCTCACAATTAGTCCATCCAATTTCATTAGAAAAAGCTCTATCCGTCGTTTAAATAATTTAATAAATATCCTGAGCTCTGCCGACTTCCACCATCTGACAAAAGGCTTTGTCCATGTAAAAGCACTAAATCATCTCCCAAAAGGGTTGAGTTTGATTTGCCTTTCGAGTGCATAAAATGATCAAAATGCCATAAGTCAACTCTCTCAAGAGGACCCAACAATTGTCACCTCAATTAACTGACTCATTATTGAGTCAAGTGCGCAGGCGGCGGTCCGAAAATACTGAAGGCCAAGTGTAACTGAAAGTAATGAAAATAATGGAAAATGCTACAACCCGTGCCCGGCCGTCGACAACAAAGGACATAACGATAATGGCTTTTGAAAATAAGGAAGGGAAAAAAAATGGGGAAAACGCAAGTCAAAGGTCAACTTAGTCGGCCGACTTCCTCGCGGAATATCTCGCAAATTAAATATTTACGCCGTCCCCGGCAGCAAACAGCGCTACAGGAAAGCAGCAGCTACACAGCGGCATCTAATTTACAAATGCTCCCGAGTGGCAAATCATTATTCACAAAGATGCCCAGAGATATTCGCATTCCCCTTACTTTCCATTGTTGTAAAAAAGGGCCAGCGAACTGGGGCCGTCAAGCAGCAAAAGTTTTTCCCCCTTTCACGGACTCCAGACCCACAATGCCAATGAAAACGGGCCGCGAAATCACTACGGCACACAGTGCGGCCCGGCAAATAAAATATAATTTTTCAAGTTTAACAAAGAACAGCACCTGCGGCGCGCAGCAGACAGATGATTCTCGCATTTTCGCATTCTCGAATTTCCCGCCAATGTTTTGGGTAATTCAAGGCCTCCTCCGCCGCATCATCTTCGCTTCTCCGGATAGGTGGACGGCTTTATTTGTCAGGCCGCCTTGTTGACAGCGGGGGTCAGCGGCAGAGGGAGCCAATAAAACGGCTTGAGTAATGGTCGGGAGATTTTTCAGCACGTCAGCGTAATAAAGTTGCCCATAGGCAGTTGGCACAATAGGTCGGTCATTAGACTGATTTTGGGAAATGTACCGAAATACCGCTCAGAATACCATGTATTTGTTGTTACGCGGTTTAGATTGAGTTTCCATTCTAGTTCTGTGGCTTAACTTAGAAATTTTTTTTAGTCAACGAGGCAAACAAACAGTATAATTTTTGGGTACAACCGCTTGCATATTTTAAATGCCAGTAACTAGTCTATTCACCTCTATCCTGCACTCTTCGCCTGTCGTCACCTCTTCTGTGCTTTCAACTAAAGTTTGCCCTGGATTTCAACACTTCCAACAAGAATCTAACGTTGCAAAGGCCACATACCTTTCCACCACAAGTTACTCGTCAACTTTCATCGGCCCCATTGCAAAAATAATTTCCCGCAACCACACAAAAAATGGAGGCAACGCAGAAAATAAATAAAAAAAAGAGAAAATTATGTCCCCACATATTCCTAGCCCGGCAAAGGCAGCAGCTGTTCATGGCTTTGACAAGCCACGCGTGTCACCACCAAACCACCCGGTTACCCACTCTAGCGCCCTACACCCGCACACCTGCTTTTCCAACCTCATACACGCATTTACCGCCACAACGTCTTTAATAAAAATGAAATAAATTCCGCCAGCCACTTTGCACTTTGCTGCTGTTGTTCCAACGGCTGCACATTGGTCCTGGCCGTTGCCTGTGGCGTAAGGATTATGAAAAACAAGCGGATTAGTGGCCAACCTCTCCTGACCAGGTTCCAGGTTCCAGGACCGCAGGGTCCCAGGCTCTGGCTCATAAACGGAGTGTAAAAATCGCAATAAACTGGCGAGTTTTATGCATGACGCCAAAGTTTTTAATAAAGACGAAAGTAAAAGCTTGACGCAAAAACGCTAAGTGGAGAAACTCAAGTTAACGATTTTCCTAATAAAAAAGCGCATTAATGAATGGCGGGCAGGAGGTGCGGCGAGGACCACCACAAGCACCATCAGAAAATGCGTGCAGCAGTTCGTGAGGCATCTCTTTCGCGCCGGCAAACAGAAGCTTGCTTCGTCATTAAAAACGTTAATTCCAATTTGAGGCTCAAGAGCAAGTGGTAACCGCAAGGATGCGGAGGGTTAAGGGCCGAGAGCGGAGGTGAGAAGACATCTCCAGGACATCAGCCGCATAAATTTTAGAATGACTCGGCGGCGGTGGCGGCGGCGGCGGTACAAACTGTTGCCCGTTTTAAATGAAATTGCGAAAATTCATTTTAAATTGGATTTTATTTAATTTGACTGAGGCAAGAAAGCTTTACGCCCGCCCGAGGGAGATTTTCCGGGAAGGTGTGAGTTCCACGGCCTGCGACTCCGACTGAGTCTGTGTCGCCAGTCAATCTAATTTGTGTGCACGGTTGGAGGGAGGGAAAAATCAGGATGAGGACGACAACCTTCTGGCCCGTTGGCCACAGGTAAAATTAATCTATTTTACTTGACGTGGCCGCAATGTCGCGTATAATTTTATGCGATCCGGTGCCCTTCATTCATCACCTGCCCATTCCATTAAAGCCTGCACTGAAAAAACGCAATACTGGACAAAACATGTCAAACTTTAAAACACATAAAGGCACGTCAATGTGTCTTCATTAAAGCTCATTAGGATTATGTTATATTTTAGTCAATCCAAAGATATACGAGTCCAAGACAGTTAAAATTATTAGATGGGCCAATATTTAATATGTTTGTACATCTTTCTCCCGGTGTATGCGTGTATTTTTCTGCATGGCTAAGATTATGCTTTTGTTTGATGTATTCAAACCGAAATCGCCAGCGGATCTGACAGGGCTGGTGTCCTGGCTACCATTTACTTACCACAAAGCGTTAGCACTCCTCCTCCGCAAAAGTACGCCCTGACCCTTAAAGCCTTGTCTGCTCTTGAGTCTCTTTCCCCTGCATGCAGATTATCCTGGCCTTCCACTCAAATGTACACAAAACTGGAGCATTTGGGGCGAGCTTTGCTTTATGTTTTGTTTGTGAATTCCAAACTGCATGTATTTCGGAATAACACAGGGGAATGGGGAGGAGCCGTGGCTATAACCTTGTTTACTTTTGACCGCGTGCCTTGCCTACCGAGCAGTTTCCCACTGGCCAGGGTCACAATCCTCAAATTGTTTGCTCGAATTTCGCAGATATCTGTTTATCGCAAATAATTCACCTGGAAAACAGGTGCTGTCCGAGCCAAGCAATGCGATATCAGTTATTAGTCAGCAGGCAAATATGTTTAAGATGTTCAGATGTGCTATAAGAAAAAATTAACAGTTTTCGCAGACTTGAAGTAGTTAGCTAAATTTCTCTTAAACACGGGAACTAGATATTTAGTACGGCATTTCAAAAGAAAGTGCCAGTTTTTAATTCATATATACATTCCAATTGGTAAATTTCAAAAGTGCCACTAAACCTGAAATAATAACGCCACGTTCCTAATAGAGCGGTGGAAAATCCTTTTGAAAACTTTGTCTATTTTCGAAAAGCAATCTAAAGGTATTTACCTACTTTTATCACGTATCATCTCAGTAAAATGAAAATAGTAAAGCATAAGATGGCTCTACAGTAAATTGCTCCGCCGGGAAACATGATTATTCGCCCCTCCAGCTGTCTGTAAAATCTACAAGTAATTATCAAGTTTTTAATGCCCTGCCATTTGCAAATGCAGCATCGATGGCGGGAAGTACTCACCCTGACCTTAATTGCGGCACCCGCTTTATTAGCGCCACTCAACCACTCCCCTCCAGCAGTCCACATGTATAACCCACCTGCACCACCCGTATTCCATGCCACCACCCGTTCTTATCTGCGAAAGTTCAGCGGTTGCAAAGTGGCATAAACAAGATCGCTTGCCACTTGAGAAGTGTGCGCCATTCGTTTGCCAGGGGGGCAACATTAAAAAGGCAAAATGTGGCTTTTATGACCTCGAACTGGGGAGGATGGAGCGGGACTTCGTTACCTGTACCCTGGACCATTGGCAACCACTGGCAACCACTGGCAGCCACTACAACTGCGCGGGAGTTGCCGTAAAAACTTTTCACTTTCATTATTTTTAATATTTTCTGCTCATCCAAGCTGCTCCAGCTCCCTTTCGTGTGGCTGCAGGGTTCCGAGGTTGACACCATGTTCATTACATTAAAAAAAAGGCGAAGGGAAAATGGATCCCGAAAATGAAACTTTTATTACCTGCCTTATTGTTTTGCCATAAAATTAATGATTATTATGGCAATCGCATGGCCACCACAAGCGTCCATTAACTGGCAACCCACTGAGGGTCAGTTCCAAGTAGATTCCCAATTTTCGGCGAGGCGTTTGGAATGCCATAAAAAGCAAAAATTAAATATACTCGCCATGGTAAACAAAAATCAGAGTGGGCGGTAATAACAAAGATAAAAGGGCAGCGGTGAAATAAAGTTAAGGAAATTAAATAAAATAAATTCTCGTTTCGCAATGTCATTAATGTTAATGCATTTTGGGAATCCTCATAATGGGCAGCCAGCCGGAGGACGAACTCTCTCTTAAATGCTCCTATTGATTTTCGCTTTATGACAATTTGATGGCCAACAGGAGTTGCGGCGGTTAATGAGTTAAGCCGCCTACTTTAAGGGATCTCAGCGCTCAACTGCAAATTAGGAGAAACTCTGAAGGCCACAAAGGCTTGATGAATGAAGTGAAGGCCTTTCGCGATACAAATCGGATCGGCCTTAATGCATTAGTGGCCACAGTTTCCCTTTCGTTCGTTTCCCAATCCTTTAAGAGCCTATACTGACACAAATCTACAGCTGGCAACATAAATTTGAACGTAAATTTACATAGGCAGCATGTCTTTCCCGATGGATCGATGGAACACAGGTGGGTTCAACTTGGCAGAATGGGTTTAACTCTTCCATTTATAGATCAGATTAAAAACAAATAATAGCACTGCCAGCTAAATACGGATGGCAGAACCCAATTCCTGGTACACTGGTGAAAAATATTTATTTTTAACCGAACCATTTTTTTAATAGTATATCTCTATGTTATATACTTATGTTATTCATCATTATCAAGTTTTATTCGAATTTTTCGGCGAATATTAGTTCATTATTTTTTTTTTCTTTTTATACCCGTTACTCGTAGAGTAAAAGGGTATACTAGATTCGTTGAAAAGTATTTAACAGGCAGAAGGAAGCGTTTCCGACCATATAAAGTATATATATTCTTGATCAGGATCAATAGCCGAGTCGATTTGGCCATGTCCGTCTGTCCGTCTGTCTGTCCGTATGAACGTCGAGATCTCAGGAACTACAAAAGCTAGAAAGTTGAGACTAAGCATACAGACTCCAGGGACATAGACGCAGCGCAAGTTTGAATCATGCTGCCACGCCCACTCTAACGCCCACAAACCGCCAAAAACTGTCAGTGTTGAAGACCTTCTTCGCACTTCCACTAGCTGAGTAACGGGTATCAGATAGTCGGGGAACTCGACTATAGCGTTCTCTCTTGTTTTAAATTAAAGAACTAAAAGTTATATAAGTGTCTTGACCTTTCTGAATACCCTAATTTTGTTTAAGTGTATTCCCAATCCCATCAGATTCATAAATGAGTGCAAGGCCAAAAAAAGAGTGCGCTTCTGGCATTTGCATGTCCTGTCTGTGGGAATAGAGGGAGGAAATTAGTAAATTGCACAAGTGCACACACAAAGGGAGATTTGTCAAGGAGGAAAATCGAACGATAAGAGCCAAATCGAAAACCAATTTACCAAGATCGAAAATAAGTCTCGGCCGAAAAGAGGAAAATGCAGAAGCAAAGGAATGGAAAGAAGGCAATTTCACAAAAACAAATTAAAGCGCAAACTTTGCGTTCAAATCAAAAAGCTCTTACGGCCAAAAGACAATCACAAAGTTGACTTTGGTTTGGCCTCTCTTCAAGTCATTACAAGCGCCCCTGAAAAAAATCCCTCAAAGATTACACAATTCCGGCAAATTAATCTATTTATAACGACATTCGAGGCCGGGCATAAAAATAAGCCTATTTACCAAAAACTTTTTTGCTTGTATTTTTATTCTTCGGGGTGAGGAAACCTTTTTAACAACAAGCAAAATGCCATGAAGGAAAGTTTCTCCTTTGACAAGCTCGCCACTCAAATCTTTTTCGATATTGCAGATTCAGCCCGGTTTGCCCGCAGAGATTGCCGGACATTCACAACGAGACGGCGGCCCTGGAACGGATGCCCAAGGGCAGACTAGAGTATCTGAAGCGATTGCTGCCCTATCTGCAGAATCAATCAGAGGACTGCCTCTATCTAAATATTTATGTGCCCATACAAGGTGAGTGCGAGGGCGAACGGGGTTTTGGCTAACACCAAATAAGAGTGCTTTATTTTTTTTTGCATCCAGCTAAAACCGAGAAAAATGACATGACCATGTCGGGGGACTGAGTCTTGTTTATTTAGCACTTTGCAAGGCATTTGAATAAATTGGTAGCCAGCTGGTCGGGGAAACTCTGCTCAATTTTTCTTTCCTCCGTTAATCCCTAAGGCCAACGCCAGAAAAGGGTCAGCGTTGGTAAAGTTTAAAATATCTTTTTTTTGGATTTTTCTCACAAAGGTTTTAATATTTTTTTGTGCTTGTGCTGCACGCGAATGGACAAATGCTTGAGCATTTTTCAAATTCCGAAAAAAATACGCTAAGCCGAGAAGAAGGTTCAAGGTCCCGAATGCAAAGTGGCCAAATTTATGCCTAAAAGAATGTCTGGTCCTTTCAGAAGAAAATCCAAAGCGATTTGCCACATTTGTCTGCAGCTGTTTTGCTTTTTGAGCTGTAAAGGCGTGAAAGTAGTTGGGGATCCATTAAATTTCATCTTATAAATTGAGTTCAGTATGGTCT
The DNA here is from genome assembly GCF_016746365.2 of Drosophila yakuba. NCBI lineage: Eukaryota > Metazoa > Arthropoda > Insecta > Diptera > Drosophilidae > Drosophila > Drosophila yakuba. Next base: position 8,723,533 of record NC_052530.2, read on the forward strand.
AAAATGGCCACGGGAGACTTCACTTTACTCAGTCAGTTTTCAAAACAGGTTTGGTTGTAGGCTAAACGCACTAAAACTTTTAACTTTCCACTAAAATATCAATTTATTTGTTAATTTTTGGCAGTAAGAAAATGTTACTGGATTAAAAAAACCTCCCATAGCCTTTGAATTTCTAAAGTTCGAGATTTGTTATCTGGTATCTGGTACCAAGAATCTGGTAGTCGGGGTAATCGACTAAAGAAATCGATTGCTGAATATGAATATTTTTTTGATATTCACTTCTTTTTATAACAGCTTGAGAAACATAGCGTCCTCTCTTGTTGAATCCGAATGCTCTTTAAATATTCAGCTCTTTTTGTATCGATCTGTCTGGATGTCTATACGTCAGTCTGCCAGTCAACTTCAGCTGGCCATTGGGAAATGCAACGGCAGCAAACTCCAACGAAGCCGCCGCCGTTTGACAGGGTAGTAAATTACATTTTAATTAAAACCCAAAGGAGCACTGGCCGTGGGGAATCCGGACGTGTAACTGGGACTTAATGGGAACCATCAGCGGCATTCACTTATCTCATCTAACTGAGCCAACTGGGCCAACTACTGAGCCAACTCTGGAAACTCAAATAGCGCGGCACCTGTCAGCAGGGGAGTCGAAGACTGCACTGCAAATCGAAGTAAATTTGATTGTCTATCAGCGCGTTAAGAGCTAAATTTAATATACTGCTCGACGGCAATGGAGTTTCAGCCGCAGAGCGACTGCTTCAGTCTGTCAGGCAGTTCCTCACCAAGACAGTCGTCTATCATTTGAAGAGACAGTTGCCTTGATTTCGCCGCTGGCTTTCAATTAACTTACAGTTTGCCGAGGCGTATACTTAATGTATTTGCTCCGAATGAAATTTAGATATATTTTCATAGCTATTTGACATTTGTAGTTACAACGTACTTTAAGATTATATAATTGTGCATTGGGCACAAATAAATATTTTTAAAATATTTAATAAATATTTTTAAATGATGTTTTTATTACTTATTTATTTTTTATTATTTAATGATTTCGGACCGCCCATAGATATAAAGCTAAGCCCCACAGACTCTTGCATTAGTAGTGTCCAATTAAATGAATTTATGTTGGTATAACAACGGTTCACTTTTTCGGCTAGCCTATAAGGAAAATGTCGTCCTTATTCAGCATAAAAAATGAATAAAAGTAAATACCTATAGAATAAATAAAGATTCACTCAAGTATGAAAGAATTTACATTTACCTGCAATTTGTCTTCGACAGCAGATGGCAGAAAAGGTCTCTTGTCGATGAAGGCGTGCCAACCCTCCTGAATTGCAAGAGTATTTATTTTTCTCATTTATTTCTTTGGAAAATTATGATAAATTGTTTGCGCCGAAACTTGAGACGCGGACCTAAATTGAATTGGAAAATGTGTACGCTTTTCGAGTGCAGTGATCATCTTCAAGGGCAGCTAATTGAACGAGCAATTTGTCGAGGGCAAGCGCCAGTAAAAGGGAAAATTAAATGTCTGGTTTTGATAATTGGATAAGCAGTAACTGAAAAACAGGACAACTTTTTGCGCAAAGCAGAGGCAGCAGACATAAGGACATACTTACAACGGATAACAAACTCATCCAATCAAGGACCTTGGGCATTTCATAATAAATCGTTTAAAAAGGAGAAAATAAAACCGGAATATGTAAATTTTGTACAGTTTATCCTAATGAGCTGAAGCCTCCGTTTTTTGCCTGGGGTTGTCCAACTGTCAGAAGGGCACCAAGAGAAATAAGTCATTTTATATTTTTATGGGTGATTTGTGAGTTAGGCACAGAAAGGTGATACAAAGCCGAGCTGAATTGTTAATGGAATATTGGTGGGAAAGATAGGTGAATAAAAAATACAAATAAAATATGGCTAAAGATTTATTTCCGAAAAATAATTCATACAGGCTACTACTGCCACAGATTGTACCGCAAAACATTTAGAGCCTTCAAGGTGATCTTACTTCACGGCTGAATGTCAAAAGAATGAAAGATTGTGCAGCTCTTTTTGTGTGAATCCCAAGCCCCCTCAATTTCCGAATATGAATTTTCTGCGTTATTATCCTCAACACACACAAAAGCACAGACGCATAAGCACATAAATCTCTTTTGCTTTTTTGGTAGCTACTTTTTGAGCTCCGTCCACGGGATTCGAGGAGCCGGAATTCGGAATTCGGGACTCTGGACTCGGATGGATATGCAGCTAGTTTAATCTACTTGGACATGACAATAAAATTTATATCATCTTAGCTTTTCTCTGCTTTGGACCGCTGCTTAGTGAAGTCCTTTCTCGCCTCTTTGGCTTTTATTTGCTCCATGCCATCGCCACTGCTTTTGCCTGCGTCTTGCTCCTGGCCCTGCTCTTTATTTGTGCCCTTTCCCATCGCATCGCATCTCGTCTATTTTATTTTATTTGCTGCCTTTTTACGGCATTATTGTTGTTGCCGTGTCCCTTTTAAGTCCTTGGCTTGTTCTCGCTGAGGAAAGCGTAGAAGGAAAATGTTAAAAAAAATAAACATACAAATGCCACATTAAGCATGATTTGCCGCTTTTCCAGGCAAAAGTCCATTGGGCTTTTTATTCCCCTACAACCATGCCCCTCCGGGCTTTGAACCCTCATCTGGTCTGCTCGTTCGTGTGTAGATTTCAAGTTTATCAGCTGCTTGAATGTTGGCCATATTTTGTGCTTAACTGACTTTTGTTTGCCCACTGAGAAATGGCCTATATCCCCAAATCGGGGATTGGTGAAAAATGAATGTCATAATTTCTAATCTCTAGCATTTCCATGTGATTAAGCTCTTAAAGGCTCACTTAATAGCGCATTATGAGGGCTTTCTTGCCCATTGGCCAATTGATAAATGTATTCTTGACCTGTTTATCTATGCAAATAGAAACAGTTGCATCCATAATCCATCGCAGCAATGTAGGCTGAATTCATAATGAAATATTTCCTTTGTGTCTATGGTTTCGAAAATGGTTTTCAGTAAGCCAATCGACCGTTGCCAAAAGCTTGTTTGATTGCGTTCACCTGAAAATAAACAAATATTTATCATGAGCACTGTAAAAATATCCTCAATATGTGACTCTCGATTCAAAAAGCAACAACTCAAAAAAGTTATATAAATGTACGGAATAAATTTAAACTTAAAGAACTATTTTAGGGAAAACTTTATTTTCTGTGTAAAGATTTTCATTATAACCAATCCCCTCCTTATCCCCTAACCAATCAAATTGGGAATTCCAGTCCTTTGAATACACATTATTAATGAGATAGGGTCCGTGAACGGGATGGGAGATTGATGTGTGCCCGAGTGCGTGCCACATTCCACACGCAAACGGCGGCACAAGTCAGTCGGTCCCGAAAGCGGAACCGGAAATCGAAACGAGAGCCGCCTGGTGCGTGTTCCTGGTCTCACACGGAAATTAAGTTCTTTTTAACTTTTTTTATCTGAGCACTGCCGATATAAGAGTTATGCATATGAATGCCAACAATAGAGGCAAGACCCATTCTGTTACACAGTAGTCAAATTAACGCGGAATAAAGCGGCCAAAGGAAAATAAACTGCAGAGCTGAAAAAAGGAAAGAAAAACAAGTAAACTTTTTACTTTGTCTGCTTCCCGTAAACTTTGCACAAGAATTGCAGCTGGATGTGATTGTCGGTGGGGGAGTGAATCGGGTCAGACAAAGACCAGAATGAGGTTACTTTTCCCATTTTCTTACGCCAGACACAATTGCCAAACGCAACAAGGGAGAGTAGGAAACGGAAAATTTCGAAATTACATTTATTATTTCCCCAGCCCCTGCGTACCATTTAGTGTCAAGTTCCCAAAGATTTCCATCAGCATTTGCATGTCTTAAAGCAAGCGGACTCCTGAAACTTGAATCTTCCATTTACGGAACTGAACTGATTTTGAGGATTCTGCTACACTTCATGACGAACAAACTTCTAAAATGCTAATTCCAAGTAATTTTAGTTGCAAACTTGAGAAATTTATACAAAAATTACAGATGAATTTTTAAACTCGCGGTATTTTGGGAGGAGATTAACGACTAAGAGCAAAAATTATCATTTTTTTATTTTAATTATAAAAAAATAATTAATTGTATACAAACACAAGCTCTTCTCTATTGACTAATTACTAATAATTTAGGTATGATAAATAGTTTTAAGGTAATATTATATTACAAAATCTTAAATGTCAGCCTACTTTTATAGTGCATCCGATACAACAGTTTCAAACTAGAGATTCAGTTTCTAAAGCTTTCCAATTAGTAGTAAGTAACCATTCTCGCTTCTAGTCCGCTAGTCGGCCTGCAATCACGGCTTAAACAAGAACCCGCAAATCGATTTTCATTAGGGGATTCCCAGGACATAAGTACATACATCAAATCGCTCATTTTGCGCAACTCCTTCGTCGAGAGGGATAGTCACTCGTCCTTTGGGATTGTGTCTGCGTTTGTGTTGCTGATTGTATTTGCTGCTTGCGATTGCAATTTCCTAGGCTTTGCCAACATACAAGTATACAAGCTTCTACAATAACTCTGGAATAACTACCTTCAAGTGACGATAGAAGCCATAAATATGAGCAGAAAAAAGCGGCTGACAGAAAAGGGGCGTCTGAAACTTTTGTCAACTCTGTGTTATAAACGAAGCGCTTGACTACATATTGACTTTAACTGAAAGCGTTTATGTTGATTGTGTATGTGTCGCCGTGGCTCTTTACACTGAGGAAAATTATTTCACTTTCTTTATACATAAAAAAAGCACACAAAGCGTAACAAATACGAATTTTTATGTAGTTTCAATTTCATCTAATATGTAATTGGGCCAGAATTGCCTGCTCAGGTGGTTTCCTGAATTTTTCTCTGTGCAGATGCGTTCTGCTCATAGGCTAGCGTATTTGGTTGTGTGAACGTGGAGCGCTATCAATAAATCTACAATATGTATGAAACGCAAAGTCTCTGCTGATGGCCGCCATTTGTGTATAAATGTGCTCGTGTGTGTGACATTTTTCCGCTTTCCTTCTGTCATTTACAGTTATGAAACAATGTCGCATGACACTTCTGGCATTTTTTCGTTTTCGGATATACCATAATCTTTTCCGTTGCAGTTGTTAAACACTGTGTACGTAGAGGGATAATTCTTGTTCGCTAGATAGGCTTTTCTAATTTCATAAAATATTGTCTGAACAAAAAAAGTAACAGGTAAGCCTGCAAAATCAATGATGGGTTAATTTGGTAATAGAAGGTTAAATTTTTCGAAGCACATGATGTTATAATTCTGTATTTAACAGAAAATTGAAATGTTAATTTTAAGCTATGGGTTTTTGTAGAGCACTTAATATTCGATGAATGATATGTCGGATTTTATATACATATTTCCCCCTTTTATACAAATTTAAATATTCAATATTGACACAGAAAATTGCGCTTTTAAAGCGCCAACCATATTTATAACCGCGCAGGAATAAGCCCAGACTCCACCCAAAACCACCTTGTAAAATGTGTATTTTTGTTTTTCCATCCCGGGGTCACTCACACAAAGTTTCCCATGTACACACAACCAATCACACACATACACTGTTAGGGCCGTGAAACACTCAAAGCCAACGTATAAAATATGCATGAAAAATTTGTCACATCCCGGGAAAATGGTCGAAGTGAGTTCACCTTTTCAATGGCCACTTGACCCTCGAAAGTGAGCTATACATGTAGCAAGAACCCAAGGCATTGAATTTAAATTGCGCATTAAATGTGTCCAAAAGAATTTGAGCATTTTAGTGTGTGCGGTCATTTACCAAGAAATTGATAAGTCAAAGTTCATAATTGGCTTCTTACGCCTCCAACTTGCCCGAGGGTCAGTTTGGAAGGCTTTACAGATAAGGAAAAGGAATACTTTTCCAGACAGAATAAGGAGTGTGTGGCCAAATTGAAATGGAAAATGTGCAAGTCCAAGCAAATAGAACATGCAAATGGCACAAAGTCCGCCGAAAGAAAGCGGAAAGTAACTTTCATTGCATGCACTTGAAGCATTTACCCCAAGACATTTCCCCGAAGGTCCTTACTGAATTGCCATTTTACTTCCATGTGTTCGTGCACTTAGCGTGTCATAGTCTAATTACAGGGCGTTATACTGACTGCCATTTTGCATGCTAGCAGTGCATTAGACACATAGCCACGAATTTGTAGAGGCATGTTTGCAAACACACAAAAATCTGAGCTGTTGCCTTCAGTCGACCGAATAAGTGAACAGTTGACTTACGTATTTTGGGTATTTGCCTAATTTGTGCAACAAAAAATGTCCTAAGACTTCCACCCCTCTTCGCATTTCAAACTGCCAACTGCACGCCAAGTAATCCTAAGTTTAAGTGAAAACTAAATTCCTTTTTGATAGCTTTGCGGGTAATCAAAAGATCGGTGTAAATGAACCTTTAGGTCTGAGTTCTTTATAATTTACATAGGCTCAAATCAAATTTTGCGTTTTCTTTGCCCAACGTAATTTACAAAACCTTTAGAGGCCGCCAAGGTTTCTAATTGATTAGTCTTCGATTGCGTTGGTTTTAACAAACCTTTTTAAATCTCACATACGTTAATTATAAATTCCATGAACTGCCTTTGAATTGATTTAATCGATTGCATAATCAAACTTAGCTGTTTAAACGTTTTTAGAGATTTCGCCTCATGACCAGGAAACACGCACTAAATTACCTACAAAAATACTCTCCAGTGCCACTCAAAGTCTCAAAAACACGTTCAGCCGGCCAGATATCACACCACACATTGTCATTTATTACCTCCCACACACTTGACTGCCTAACTGCTACACGAGCGAATATAATATTTCATTATAAATTACACACGACTTACGTCAATTTGTTTTCGGTGGCCAAACAAAAGTGAAGTTCGGCAGGACGGCAGAACGGCAGCATCCCATAAGTAAGCCATCGCGCACACACTTACGCACAACATATGACGGCTCAGTTTATTAGACAGCAAAAACGGAAGTGGCCATAATTTACTAACGAAGCCATAAGAAGAAAATGGCCGGGCAAAGAACAGAAAGACTGAAAGAATGGCAGCCGTAAAAGGAAATTTATCAATCAAAGATGGCAGGAAAAACGGCTGGGGAAGAACACTCTCGAATAGTTGTAGCAATAGACATAAATTTGCTACAACAGGCAGATCGAACTACTTGATGGCCATTAATATTTTGACAATTTCTCGCCGTATCTAGCGGATATTGATGATGCCGACGATGGATGAGTTTTTGTGCTTATTTGTTTATAACACATACGTCATGTTAGTTATTGATGAGCTTGCCATGTGCAGGCCATCAATTATGTGCGGACTTTTCCCCATGGATGGCACAAGGCACACGGGGTCGTTAAAATGCAGCATAAAATGCGAATAAGAAAGCCCGAGTGTAAATAGGGTGCACATTATGCATTCGCCCTGGTGTCCCGGCACAATGTATGACACATTTACGGGGCTGCAACAAATGCAGAAAAGTAAGCGCGTTCGAGAACTGTGTACAAAATGTAACTGGAACGCAATTATGTGGCAGATTCCACATAAATTGCTATGGGTCCGGGGGAAAATCAGGAAAGGAAAACTATTAAGGTGGCGAAGCACTTGCTTCGATTTCAAAACGACTTCCAACCAATTTCTATTCGCCATTTTTTCCCAGTCCGCAATTTTCTTAAGCAGTTTTACGCCTGAACGCTGACATAATGTTGTTAACCGATAATACGTTGAAATTGAAAAGGGTATGGAAACGGAAAGAAAAGGGAGCTGGTACGCCGGGAACGCGGACCCAGCACAGCAGGACTTGCTTGCAGTCGTAGTCAGCGGCAAAGCCACACAAAATCTCTCACGACAAATTGCATATTTCAATTTGCAACAACATTCAGGGCCAGGAGCCACATCGGGTCTCCCTTCTGGTCCAGACATTTTCTTCCGCCCATCCAGCCCCCTTATCTTCCCGTTGCAGCTCGACACTTTGGGAAAATACACACCTAATTTAAATAATAAAAGCCCTGGTTTTATAGGACGCTGGCATGGAATTTCGGTTTCGAAATAATAGATTGGAAGCCTCTTATTCTTGGAATCCTATTCCTTTGTATCTTTGATCAATGGTAAATTTCTCGAAAATGTTCCATACACATATATAAGTCATGCTGAAAAGAAATGTATTTCCATTCAGTGCCCGTTTAAATTTACATTTTTGTATTGCTGTAAAATTTTTCCGCGGTGTGCAACGCATTTAAGGGCTTTCGTTTTTACCCACAATTCTTTTTTAGAAGTCATGTGTCTGCCGCATATTGGTTTCGTTAGAATGCAGTCTCACTTGAGCGCTCGTATGCAAAACTCCGGCTGGCTGGCTTAAGCCGGAGTTAAGCTGATGCAAGGGTTAAGCGGTAGAATGCATTAAGATTAAGTGGCCGGGTTCTGTTTCTGGCCGCATCCCAGGCAGCTATCGTAGCATCGCCTTCTCTGGCCTGCAGAACCATTTATTACGTATACGCCGGGTATATCGGTGGCTCACATTAAGTCCCTACATGAGTTTAACTACCTTGCAAATGGCAGCTGGAGCTACTTGTGCTAACAGGTGATGGGCTAAGGGCATCGTTAATGAAACCCGAAATGCCAATGATTTCCACCAGTAACATTTTAGATGACATTTCAAAAGAAATTATCGCACACGCCTGGATTTTTCCCATTTGCCGCACGGCAAATATGAGCAAAAGTCGGGAGGATCTCGCACAATGCGTTTTGAGTGAATGTGTCCGGAGGCATCATAATATTTTACATTTTTATGAAGTGCCAGACGCTGCCACAGGGCCAAGGCAATAAAAATCGTATTTTGTGGGTTGTAAAAGTTCAGCAAATAGGAGAAAAGAGAGCATATCAAGCGCTGTGCCAGCAACATTTTCCATTTGCATTTGACTCGATTTGGTTCGTCTTCGCAGAGTTTTCCCTTATTTTTTCTTTTAATGATTTATCGGCATTTAAGTGTGGCGTGGGCCAAGTGACGCATCGTAAAGTTTTCCACTCTTTCTGTGCGCCTAATTTAATGCAACAATTTTTTCTTCACGCGCCTGCCACTGGGTTTTCCTCAGCTTCCCCACTTTCCTGAAGCATTTTCCAGTCGCATTTTCCGTGTGCTCCTCCCATTCATTTCGGGCTTATCAGCAAGGAAGCAAAGGGCATTTGTGTGGGTGAGCGGAGCTCGTGTGTGTTTGGGTGTTGTGTACATGAATGTAAATTGAGTTTTGGCGGGCAAAGTACTTTGTAATTTATGGCGTGCAATGTGCGTGAGGAGTCACGTGATAACTTCATACTTTCCCGCTCTCACAGACGCATTAATATTTCTTTTATGAGCTTTTATGTTTTTTATTTATGAGTGCTTAGCCGCATTTTGCATGACGAAATCATAATTTCATCTCTCCTTCGTTTTTTGACATTTTGCTTTGTTTCCTGCGGTTGGTTACATCTAATATATTCGCAAAGGACGTGCAATATTTTAAATGCCAAGAATTCATCCGTTGGGTTTATTAACAATATAGAGTCACAGATTACTCGAGATTATATGGGTCATTTAGGTTGGAATTGCCAGCTTTTCTCCAGCTGCGTACAGAATTTAAACTCTAACATTTTCAACTCGCCTTGGAATATTCGAAAACTTTCTTTTCATAAAATTTGTGAAAGTTACCACCCCGAGAACTTGAAGTTTAAATGAGTTTTTGCATTTACGAGTATATTTGCCTACTCACTCGTGCTATTTGAGACAAATACTAAATGGAAAATCAAGTTTCTGCGAATGACCACAGGAACTTTAATTGGTATTTAACCAATGGACTTTTGGCTAATACATTTTAGCAAAACATTTTCTTGTATTCCGCAGCATAACCTGAAACTCCAATTTATATCTTATCTGCCAACTGAATTATTTAATTCACTTATGGGGCTTATAGAAGTTACCAACTTTATGTGCTTTTTTTGAAGCCCCGAACATGTTTGTGTAATCTACCAACATCACTTAAGACCTATAATACTGGCAACAGTTTAACAAGCTTTTTAAAACTACAGGAAGCAATAGAAAAGGTCTGAAAAAATATTGAAAATATATTCAACCAGTTTCATTCATTTGTACGAGCTAAAAGTTTCGCAGACTCGAAAACATAAAAATGGGCCGCAAAGAAAAACTTAGGCGAAAGTAATAAACTACGAAACCGAAAATGCACTCGCCACTTAAAGCCAGAGGACGGAAAAAATAGCTGTGGGACAGCTTCGGTTCAGGAGTTAAGGGGACCAGCAGCTTGGCCATAAAGTGCAAAATGTCGAAAAAATAATGATAGAAAAAGAAAACTTACGTGACCGTAACTGTGTCACCTGGATAACTCAAAGCCCGGCGAAACATTTCCACGGACCGAAAGCCCAATGAACATTAAATTGAAGACCCAGCAACTCTGAAATTTATTAAATCGATAAGGACTGGAAACAAAAAGCACGAACCACTCTGACGGAAAATAAACTGATGAAGATCATGATTTTTTTTAGTATTCACTCCAAATTCAACTTGTGACAGCAAACAATTAGAGAAATTTCTTAAATACAGCAAACAATGAGTCTGCACAATACTCAATACTCGTATGTATTTAACACCCGATGAAGACCTGCATTTTTATTTTAGTTTTCTGAAGCAATATATTTTGTGAGCCCAGCTTACATAATGCCCCTTGACCAGAATTTGCTGTACTTCAATGAATGCACTTGGTGTATAACAATGGACGACACTAAACTTGAAGCTCAACGAAATGAAATTTTCTCTCTAGAACTACGATATACCGAAATGAACTAGATTTTTAGCATCTTCCATCGAACCCAAGTAACATTGTTTGGGGAGCAGGAAATGAAAGGGTTTCTCTAAGTTTGTAAAAAGTCTAAAAACTACGACGACAATGCGGCTGCCAGCAGGCCAAGCAAAATGAGTTGAGAATATTGATTTCACCTAGTTTTTGGTTGCCTGAAGGCTCTTTTCCGACACAGTTTCCTCTCCGTCTTCTGTTTTGGTTTACCCCTTTTTGTCGTTCATTGGTTTTGTTTTGGGTGTAAAAATGTGGTGTAAAATGGGTGTAAAACAAGCAGTTCAATACTGTGTGCGCATACTTCAGAATGAATTTCAATAGCAACAACTTAATTATCAACAAATTGTTCTTCATTTTTGATGTGTTAACTAAGCTTTGTTTACAAAAATTGTGAAAAAAATGTTGGCACACAATTAGTAAACCCAGGTAAACATTTTTACAAAATATTAAACAAATTTAATATAGATTTTATATAATTTAAAGTTAAAAAGTAGAGACGAGCATGTAGTCCGATTCCATTAAAGTATCCTATATCAAGTGGCAACATTTTAATTGAACAACAATGGAAGTCAAATTTGCAAATAAACAAATTGCATTATAAATACTTTATTCAGAACTTCTCTCTGCGAGCTCAAAAATTAAATCCTGTCATACGCTTTTATCCTTTCGCCAGTTGCCTTATGTATGTGAGTGCTGATTTAGCAGAGTCAATCACATAGTTTCATTTATTCAGACACTGTCAAAAATTGTTCGCACATTTGGCACATGCCACAAATTTGATTAAATTTATGCTAGTCAAAATAACACTGCTCCGAAAGACGGCAACTCCCAGCGGCAACTTTCAGTCGAGACTGCCTGAGAAGTTGACTTCCTAGTTGTGATTTGCCGGTCGCAAATAAATGGGACTGACTGAATGGCAGCCCAGGCTCAGCGTGAGCATGTAAATTAAAACATGTTCAACTTATTAACAAGCCCGACAGTGGGCCCCGCAAGTCGCATTAGTTTTCCGGCAACACACATTTGTAGACGCGTTCCTGCAAAATATTTACATTTGCCAGAATTATGCGGAGCAAACTTTTTGCCAAGCACCCAGCAAAACTATTGTGCAACTTTTTTAAGGCGTGCAGTTGTAGGCGGTTCCTGCTAAACTTATGTCTGACTGCGATCTGTTGGTGCACAGAGACCTTAAACGTTAAGCTAAAGGCTATTTTGAAAAGATTTCAATTTGTATTTCAATTGAAAATAAGCAAATAAAATTAAATGTCCAAGAAAAGTAATACATTGTTTTAACAAAGCTCAAGCTTTTTCTGGTTATATAACGAGTTATGTGATTTCAACTTTGTCTAGCTTTTTAGGAGGTCCAAAAAAACAACCATTTTGCAAACTCATGCTTTGCTTTTCTCAGTGCAATATATGTGTGCTGACTTCTTCTGGAGGGCAGTCATAAAAGTTTAATTCCTTTCTCTCTGGTTGTTGTAAGTAGCATCCCCCGGGGCCTACAACTTGCAGAAAACGCCGCCATTTTTGTTGAAATGACAACAAAAGTTTTCTGGCCGGGTTTTTGTGCGGGTGGTCGGAAGTTTTGGAGACAAGTTTTAAATGCTGTTTGCATGTTACGTGGCTTCCCCTTCACCCCTCGTTTTGGGAAGAACCTTTCTGGCCTCAAATTACTGTAATGACTGGGGGCTTTGAATTTTTGCGGCCTTCAAGGAATTTATAGCTTGTTACATTTAAAAAGTTTCTTAGAACTAATACGGAAATTTGTATTCATTTTACGGGGTAATTTGCTGAAATAAAATTCCAGATTCTGCACTAGCAAATTATTTAACCGCTTAAGTACGATGTACTTAAAAGCTTTTTAATTTAATATAAGGAGTCAATGTAAAGATAAAGATAAACACATTATCTAATAGAAGAAACTATTTAACGTTTCTTTAGTATTCAAAATTAGAGCATTTGGGAACCATTTACAAATAAACAAATACTTGGTGTGGTCTAAGCGTATTGCAGTTTAAATGTTAAGAAGAGACGATGAGGACGTCATCTTAATAACGCATAGTAATTTAGAACGTTTATTGTCGCAATTGACATGAATCTAAATTTTAAAGTAATTAAAATAAGCAAATAGCTTTTTTCATTTCGGAGAAAATCATTGAATTAGCTGGAAATGTGAGAATTGTGACACCGCAGTGACATCAAGGCGAGAACATTTTTCACACATATTGACTTTGGTTTTCATTTCGTGGCACGTTAACACACAAGCACTGTTTAGCAGTGGGTTTTGGCCAGGTTTCAATAGGTATCTATCTATATGTGATGTGGACCCGCCTCAATTCATTGCACGAGGTCACACACGTGCCACGAGTCAGTCTTTGTTCGCGCTATTTATAAAAGTCACTGACACAGTAACTTGCTTTTCTCCTTTGGCCTTTATGTGGTGCTCGTTTCGCCACTTCTTCTAACTCTTGGTAGCAAAACCTCCCATAACATCCATATACCAAACCAAAACCCCACGCCTCCTCAACTCTTTTCCGCTTTGATAAGCAGCTTCTTTTGTTCCAGCGAGGAACTTTCTATGTGGGCAGCAGGCGAGAAACCCGTGCTCATATTGCTTTTGTTATCCTTGTTGTTGGGGCTTTTGTTCGGTGGGTGGCGACTGGTGGGTGGTCCGAAGGTGGAGGTGGGGCGACTTTGCCCGATGTTGACTAGCTCAGATACAAGCGTGTACTCAGATACATGCGATATGTATCTAGTAAAGATGCAGCTGCACAAACTATTCTTTCCTCCTCGTTTCCTTCTTTTTCAAAGATAAATTTATGTTTGCATTTTGCGAGCGATTTCGTGTTCTCTGCTTCAAAGTGGATGAAGTTTTACTAGAAGCTAACCTTAAAGTGATGTATTACTTTAGGTTTTAGGTTACATCTTAAACCAATAAACTTCAATCCTTAAACGTGGCTGCACTAGGATATCATAAGTAAAGGAGAACTGATATTTTGTAAATAAAATATTTAATTTTATTTATATTTCATTTGAATTTTAGGAAAGCCCTAAGATGTCACACGTCAAATAAATATTTCTAAAGTTACTGGTTACTATTGCATTGTTTTATTTGTAATAACTTTTAATATATTAATTATTTTGTGAGTGTTTGACGTTGTTGGCTTAATGCTACTTAATTTCTATTACAAAAAGCTATGATAACTGTAAAAAAATACTGTCAAATAGAAAGATGGTGTATAAGCCTTAATCCGCAAATGTGCGACTTCAAAGGCTCATACCTATCTGAGGATTACTCTACACACGTCAGCAGAAAAGAAAGGACCAATTCACTGCCATACCTTTTTCTTCTTAAGAAAAAAGCCTTTCGATACGTAAATATCTTAAGCTCCAAAACGTGTCCGTTTCGATTAGGATCCACTAGATTTGGAGAGCCTTCAATGACTTGGGGCTTTCGTCACAGAAGCCAAACGGGAAAAGAGTTGTTTGCGTCTTATTTGGCTATTTTCAGGGCTTAGACGTATATTTGTCTCTGAATCGAACCTGATTTAATGCCTTGTTTACCTATTTTCGTAGGCAGAGTTGATTAATGGTTTTGGCTTTTTGGCCAGCGGTTTAAAGACGAAGACCGTGAATCTCTGCTGCCGCAATTATTTTCCTCATTGGAGACTTGAAATATTTCTGCCGGATTTCCACCGGAAAGACAATCAATTTCAGCTTTCCCATTATAAAATTTATCTCCGTCGTTTCCTTCAATTGAAATGGCGTTAATTAACATTTCTTTTTGCATGTCAATGCACTGTAAAAAATCTGCAATGAAAACTAAAATATAATATTGCACATGAGTGTTGTGTTTTGATCCTATTTATGTAGATGAGTTTCAGGAAATTTGTTGTATTATTTTTTAACAACTTCAACTAAGAAGTAAATTGACCATAAATATGCCTTGTGTGTGTTAATGATTATTTGATTTCTCTGTACGTTACAGTTGGATCGCGTGACTCCTCGGGCAGTTCTTCGTCCTCGTCTGCCGGGTCCTCGACCTCCTCGTCATCGGGAAGCGGAGGCTCCAGCTCATCCTCCTCATCGTCTTCATCGTCCTCCTCGTCGGCTGGAAGTGGAAGTCCCGCCAAGTATCCGGTGCTGGTCTTCGTGCACGGCGAGTCATATGAATGGAACAGCGGCAATCCCTACGACGGATCCGTGCTGGCCAGCTATGGACAAATATTGGTGGTAACCATAAATTATCGCCTCGGAGTGCTGGGTAAGTGCTCTGCACACTCAAATCCTAATGCTAATTGATATGCCGAGGGCATGACCAAAAGGACGAAGGACAGCCGTACGGACGGGCGAGTGAGGTCAGTGCAATGAAGCGAACGTGCGCCACCCAATAGACCCTCTTCCCAGCCTTTCAACCTCCTTTCATCCCTTTCCCATCCAGCTGCAACATCAACTGCACTTCCGCTGAGCAACTGCAGCGGCTACCAGGCGTACATTTATTCCATAATCCAACTATTTAGCTACAATCTGGCTCAAAATTCGCCAGCGGCACAGTGGGTGTTTAACTTGAATGGTACAAGTTTACTTTCTTTAACTTTCAAAATATATTCATTAAGCTATTCAAACGCTTCAAAGAGTATCCACATTAGGTTCAGAGACTTGTTCAATAAATTGACCGTCGTTATTAATGGTGTTGCTTTTAAATTGAAAGTGGAATGCATTACGCTGTTTAGTTCAGTTTCCGGTAGCTAATTTCGCCACTGTGCAAGACCCGATACCCTGTGTAAATAAATGCACAGACGAAATAAGTGTGACCTCATTTGGCGCCAGCCCCATTTCCCTCAGCCTTTCGGCCGCCCTCCCGAATCTGCTTACCCCTCTGCCGTTGTTGCCGTTGCTGCCGCCGCCTCTGTTGTTGCAGAGGAAACGGAAGTGCTGACATCATGATTTGCACGCGTGACTTTGCACATTTTCCGCGCCCGGGAAAGCGGGGAAAAAAAGAGTGGCGTTTGACATTTTAAATAGGCAAAGCGACCGACGACTGACTGCACGAGTACGCGGCGGCTCGATTAAATTTCCATTCGCGAGCCAATCAGGCGGCAAGAAAAAGTGCTGATTAAGTGCGGAAAACCCCGGTCACTATTTGCAGGATTTCTGAATGCCAACACGGACCGCTACTCCAAGCTGCCGGCCAATTACGGCCTGATGGACATCATTGCAGCGCTGCACTGGCTTAAGGAGAACATCGCGGCCTTCGGCGGGGATGCCAACAGCATCACCCTCGCAGGACACGGAACGGGAGCCGCCTGCGTTCACTTCCTCATCTCGTCGATGGCCGTGCCGGAGGGTGAGTACCACAGCAATTCACGCTGACCGTAGCAGCTTACATATGTACATGTGGCAGACCCTATATCATTTGTCACTCGGAAAAGTGATATGTTTATCCATTTCATTTTAAAAGAGTTATTGGTGCGATGGCTTCAATTTCTCTACAAAGTTTCTGTTACTATAATGTTCTGCGTAACATGATTCTTACATAACATTGAACATGTATTTTATTTACATTCAATGAAACTAACAAAATACTAAAAACCTTATAAAAAAATAGTTTTCCCTAGACATTTTTTTTGCATTCTTTCCAAGAACTGTGAACTGACTTCGCCTGTGCTCTCTCTCATTTCCTAGGCCTGCTCTTCAACCGAGCCATCTTGATGTCCGGATCCGGCCTGGCACCATGGTCATTGGTCAGTAATCCGGCCAAGTACGCTGCCATCGTGGCCCACCACGTGAACTGCGCCTCAGACCTCCCACACGCCCACCTCATGAAGTGCCTGCGCGAGAAGACACTGGACCAGCTCCTCAGCGTGCCCATTCGTCCGCCGGAGTTTGGCTTTGCCTTTGGGCCCAGCATCGACGGCGTGGTCATCGACGGTGGCGACTACGTGCCCCCCGCCCCAGGATCTCCGGCGGCCCAGGCTCAGGCTCAAGCTTCCACGGCCGCCGGCAATGGACTGGGCGGAGAGGCGGGAATCGCAGCTGCGGGCGGCTGGGGAACACCGGGACAACTCGAGAATATCGGTGGGTTTTGAAACCCATCATGCTGGTTGCATGCAGAATTAATGTGTGACATTAGATTAAAATGTATATAATTTTTATTCCGTGTTGGTATTATGACTTTTCTTGTTTAGTTGAAATTATTTATTGCAATGTGCTACTGGAAAAGACCTCATTATTACAAAATTACGTTTTGTATAAAGTATTTATAGAAAATGCACTCTGCTTCATTTAATTACGGTAAAAAAAAAGGAAAAGGGGTTAATTAAATTCATTACATTTGTATTAGTGGATCTGAACGCGGTTTTCGTTAACTCGTGAATTACTTTCATTTCCTTTGCATAATTAAAATAAATTATAATGCGATGGTTTTCCCTCCACACTTTTCATCCCCACACGGATCCAACGGCTTTCCCGATGATGATGATCTTGACGATGATGAACATGATGTTTCCTCACACATATGGTTGCACGAATGCCCAACAACGCTCACGCTTTCACAACGCGCGGCGGACTTTTTAATTAATGCAGTATTAATGAGAAAAACTGCCATTAACAAGTTGTCAAGGTAAGTTGGGCCAGGCCAGCAAATGCTTAATTATTTTTACCTGAACTCCTGCCCCTACACAAACACGTACATATGTATGTAAGGCATTATAGCCAGTTTATTAATAGAATTATGCTGGATGTGTAACAAAAGCTTGCGGGATGACAATTAACTGAGATGGCGCCTCCTCGGCTCTGCTGGCGATGGCTGCAACTTGAAGACTCAACGACTCGACGACTTGACCCTCCGACACACCAACTTATATGCTCGGACTTGATCCCTCGACGACTACTTTCAACTTGACAACTGGACTCTAACTTTTTACGATCTTATGGTAATTTCCTGCTCTTCGTATGCCTTGCACTCGCTATATTTTCTCGACGCTAGTGATGTTACTTCCTTATTCGATCTTAATGCTATCCCTTAGTGGGCACGTTGATAGCTATCGATAGCCAACTCTACTTTACATTCGGCCATCCTGATAATCTGAGTCTGACCCAGACGACGCAGCATCTTCGTTATCCGCTACATATTTCCAAAGCTTCATGTTATCAACACTGGTAGAAGTAAGAGCTGGTCCTTCACCGAATGCTGCCTTCTTAACATCGTAACGCCCATTTCGCTTCACCTTGGTTACTGTGTATGGACCGATGAACGAACTGGCCAATTTTTACCAGCCACAAATTGAGTTCGCTTAATAGCAACCAGGTCACCTTCTTTGTAGAGCCTTTCCATGACTCGGTTCTTGTCGTAGTTCCTCTTGTACGTTTTTTGGGCTTCTTGAATTTGTCTTCGGGCCTCCATTCTCATCTGGTTTCTTTCTTGATCGAAATCATTGGCTATTTCTTCCTCCAGCAACGACAACACATTATCGCTCACTTTGTTGTGCATTTGTACCCCAAATAGTAACTGGAACGGGGTCTTCTTTGTGGAGCAGTGGACATGCGAATTTATAGCTCCTTGAACTTGCGCTACAAACTTATACCACTTGGATGGATCTTCAGCAGACAATTTAGCTATCATTGAGATAATGCATCTGTTTACACGTTCAATTTGTCCGTTTCCTCTGGCAACTCCTGTTGTAGTCCACACATGCTCAATTCCATTTGTGGTCATATGCTCTTGGAATTGATTTGACGTAAACGCGACTCCTCTATCGCTTATGAGACGAAGTGGGTGGCCAAAGACAGCTGACCATTCCTGCAACTTCTTCACGACCTCGTCGCTTCCAGTGCTTTTGGTTGGGAATAACCACACAAACTTGGTGAATGCATCCACGGCTGCAAAGATAAACCTATACTGCTTAGAAGTCGCATCCATCGGTCCGAGATGATCAACATGAAGAGTATGTAGTGGCTTATCTCCCTTGTCAATACAGAACAGCTGACCTTCTTTCTTTCCAACCTTCTTGTTTATCAGAATACATTTCACGCAGTTGTTGATGATTTGGCCTACTTTTTTCTCCATATGCGGGATCCAAAAATGTTGCTGCAAGGAATGCATAGTTTTCTGCAGGGCAAAATGCCCAATATCATGTGCTTCCTTTATTATTTCGTTCTCCATTGATTTAGGGACGACTATGACCTCATTACCATCCACTACTTTGAAAAGTAATCCTCCCTTTAATTGGAAGTCCTTGTATGGCTGCGACTTGAGAACTTCGAGAACTGCTGAGATATAGTTATCTTTCTGCTGAGCTGCCTTTATTTGAACTGAGATCTCCGACGCTACTACAAAAACATCCATCGGATAGCGACTCAGACTGTCGACGTGTTTCATTTTATCTCCAGCACGATGCTCAACTTGGAATGTGAAATCTTCAAGATACAGAATCCATTCAGCTACTTCCCTGGGTACATCCTTCTTCTTCACCGTCTGAGAAAACGCTGAGCAATCGGTGAGCAACTTGAACTCGACTCCCAGTAAGTAATGGCGAAACTTCTTGACCGACAGATACGCAGCTTTAACTTCTAAAATATAACTGTGGCGCTTTGAATCTGCTGCTGAAGTTTTCTTGCTCCAATATGCAACTGGATGAAGTTCGCCTCCGAATCTCTGCATTAATATGCCACCAAATCCATTCATAGAAGCATCAGTATGTAGTTCGGTTGGTGCTTCTCTGTTATACAACTGCAGGACAGGTTCATCCGACAGTATATCCTTCAGCTGGTTCATTGCGCTCATTTGCTCGGCTTCGAATATAAACTCGGTGTCCTTCTTTAACAAATTTGTTAGCGGTCGGGCTATTACTGCATACCCTCGTACAAATTTCCGGAAGAATCCTGTCAATCCTAAGAACGATTGGACATCTTTAATGTTTTTGGGTCGAGCAAACTTCTGAACAGCCTGTGTTTTTTCCTTTCCTGGCCAGATTTTGCCGTCCTCCACTGTGTGACCCAAAAAGCTGATCCTCTTTTCCAAGAAGGAACACTTTTTCCACTTAATGCGCAATCCATATTTAGCTGCCTCCTCCAGGACTTTCTTTAGCTTGACTATGCACTCCTCATTTGTTTGAGCGAATATGATTATATCGTCGACGTAGATCTGCATGACATCTTCTTGTATCAGGTTTTGAAAAATGGCATTGACAAAACGGTTAAACACGGCAGGTGAGTTGCAAAATCCAAACGGTGCTTTACAGAACTCAAATAAACCATCTTTGGTGATAAACGCAGTGTAGCGACGACTAGACTCCTCGATCGGTACATGTAAGAAGCTGTTCTCGAGATCCATGACAGTGAATACTTTCGCAGATTGCAGCTTTTCTAGCACTTCATCAATTAAGGGTACAGGGAAACTGTCTCTGAGTACCATCCGGTTCAGCTGACGAAAATCAATACAAATTCGGTTTGTTCCGTCCTTCTTCTTCACAATGACAACTCGACTTGCGAAATTTGACGATGACTTCCGTACTACTTCATTCTTAAGCCAATCGTCCACTTGATCTCTAACGGCGGTCGCTTCCACAGCTGAATATCGGCTTGGTTGGTGACGAAATGGTTTTATTTGTTCGTCCGGTACGATCTTCATCTGAACAGGGCACTCGATAGGAGATTCAGCTGGCTTGTAACTGTCGACCAACGGCTGAATTATCGGCTTGAACTGTTCGGAAACGCATATGTTATTCTCGGTCTCGACAATATTGTAAATACTTAGCTCATTATGTCCAGCGCTGTCTGGTCGCGCTGACACCTTGGTGAAAGTGAATCCCTCTTCGTCCAACGTGACCCGGAACTTAGAAGCGAAGTCAAAACCAAGCAGTGCGTCATCTTCAATATTTTTATCCGGAACCACAAAAAATTTTTGTTCCACCTCAGCTCCATCGACGCTCACAGCTCCCGTAAATGTACCCAGCGGCATGGTTTTAACATTTCCTAGGCCTCGCAGTACAGTGAAACATTTTTCCAATTTCACGTCGGTCAGTTTCCTATAAACTGAGTTGCAAACGATTGACACATCCGCTCCAGTGTCCACCAGACAATTTATTTCAATTCCGTTCACGTTAATCGCCTTATGTCGTTTTGAAGACTGAACCACCTGCACAGATCTGGATATTTGTGGACATTCTCTTGCAATATGTCCTACGCCTTCACATTTAAAGCACTTGGTATCCATCTTGCAATCCTTCCTTAGGTGCTCCGCTGACCCGCAATTAAAGCAACGAGTATTTCGGTGACTGGCACTGGATATGTTTTTCTTGCCACCACTGTACGACTTGGCTTGATTGGACATGCACTTGCGTTGATATATCTCGAATTTCTCTTTCAGTTCGTGAAATTCTTTACAGCTGTACAGGTTAAATTTGAATTCACTTGGTATATCTAACCCATCCACAATGTATCCAATAAGAGACTCTTCATCAATCGTTCCTTGTGCTGCTATATTTTTCATTATCAAAATATACTCTTGGAAGCTCTCATCTTTCTTTTTCTTTCGATCTCCCAGTTGGGCATGTAAATCGGCACTTCTCATTGTACGCCTAAACTCTCCTATTAATACGTTTTTCAGCTGCTCAAACGTATTAACAACTTCCGAATCCAAGAACAGTTTTGCCAACTTTGAAATCTTTCCACGTGCTTGTACGTATTTCTGTTGTTCGCTCAGGCCATATGCCTCGGCATTTTGCTCAAAGTTATTGAACCACTTCTCCACAGGAATAGTCTCTCCGTCATAGTCCGGAACCACATTCGCAAAATTTTCAGCTGAAATCGTGGTTCTATTCCGCTCCCTGTCAGTGGCTTCGTCTGCTTGAATTTTCAGCGTTAGAAGCTGAATTATTTGTTGAAGACTCTCGTTATTCATCTCTTCCTGAGTTTGTATTTCCAGTTCACTTCTGTTTTTCTTTTGATTTTCTCCTTTTCCAACTTCCCTTCCGTTGCGCGTTTGCGATCGTGTTAAAGCATGCGTTCTCTCTTGCTCTCGCTCGTCGTCGCTCATGCTTAAGTACACGCTCTCTTCTGATGACGTACTGACGCTTTGAATTTCACCACGGATTGCAAATAGCTTATGTATCCAACTGATTTGACCGGATCGGGCCTCAAATGTAAGGCTTTAGACCGGGACGAGCCCCCAAATGTAAGGCATTATAGCCAGTTTATTAATAGAATTATGCTGGATGTGTAACAAAAGCTTGCGGGATGACAATTAACTGAGATGGCGCCTCCTCGGCTCTGCTGGCGATGGCTGCAACTTGAAGACTCAACGACTCGACGACTTGACCCTCCGACACACCAACTTATATGCTCGGACTTGATCCCTCGACGACTACTTTCAACTTGACAACTGGACTCTAACTTTTTACGATCTTATGGTAATTTCCTGCTCTTCGTATGCCTTGCACTCGCTATATTTTCTCGACGCTAGTGATGTTACTTCCTTAAAAACTATCGTAATGCTATCCCTTAGTGGGCACGTTGATAGCTATCGATAGCCAACTCTACTTTACATGTATGTACATATATGCTGTGCTTACACAAAGCTAAATACGAGTACATTCAAAATAGCTTCAACCTTGTAAAGTGTTACTCAAAATCATTTGTAATGTACCATATATTTTGGTATTGAAATAAGCTTGTGTATGCTAATACATACAAATTGTATGATAAATGTTTAACCTAAGTAAACGTTGAACAATTAACGTGATGTTTTTCCGCAGTGCATGACTTCATGTAAACACTGTGACTATAATTAATTTAAAGTTTCGACTTCTTTTCAGGCAAGCTTGTGTTTGCCTTGTTGGGTGTCAAAGAAGCTTTATCTTGACTTTTGCCGCGGTACGAGTCGTCAGTTTAGTAACCGATAAGATTTTGGGCAAAAACCTGCTTGGGGCCCACTTGCATATAATTAATTTATGCACATTAGGCACGCAAATGTTGGGCTTCGTTTCGCAATGCTCAACTCGCTGCTGGCCATTGTGGCTTTTGTAAATTTCTGAAGCCCAGTGGTGTTGGCCACTTGATTTATGCACTTTGTATTTGAGGCATTCTACAATGTTAATATATATTATTAACAGCTAATTGGCTGCGATTCCATATTTGATGTGCGGCTCTGCTGTTAGCCATAGTGATGGAAGTAATATAAACTACTTACTCAATTACTCAAACAGGGTAGTTGCAAAGGAAACATTTACTATATTTATCCTAATAAATGATAATTAAGATTTTATGTTACGGTAACACCTTTTGGGAAGTATTAGGAAGTAAAATGTTACTAGTATCGTCACTGGTGCGTAGTTTATACCTTATATCCGACTATAATCCTATAATCAGGGTAACTACTTATCTATGTATTTCCGTATTTCCAATCACTGGCTAGCTACATTTCAAGTCAAGCACCACGGCGAACTGCAATTGAATAGATAATTAACAGGGAATTGGACGACTGCCAGCCAATCAAACGCAATCAAGTCAATAGTTAATGAGAACTCTTTTTGAGTTGAAAATTGGAGCACTTTGGGGTCCTGGCTTTGAACTGCAACTAAAGTGCAGCGTTGCATTGTGGGTCGGGTCGGTCCAACATGAATTTATCTGCGTGCGCTTTGTAAACTGTCAATGTCCTGGGGGCTATTAGTCGGTCGCCCTGCCAAAGAAGTATAAATATTTCTTTGTGCACATTTAAAAGCAATTTGCCGAGCACACACGCACACACCGAATATCCAAAGGAATTCCATTAAACACATGCACAAAGAGCAAATAAAATTTGCCAAATATAAAACGCAAAACTTTCAACCGACCAATCTCTCCTTTCGTCTAAGTCCATAGCACGCTGTGCGTAAACAAATAGGGCAAAAATAAATTTAAAATTGCAAATGCTGCAAGGAGTATCAGCATATACTTGCCCAGCTGCTTTTGACCAAGAGCTACTTCAAAGTTTTATATCTATCAAGAGTGCGGTTAGTTGCAAGGGCGTGCTTCAACTTGCTTAACAAATGAATGGATCTAAAGTTTTCGGGCCAAATTATTGTGGCAGAGAGATAAATGTGAATTGACGCTTGAGGAATGCAATTTGTTGGCTGCAAATTTGTAATTACAAGGCATAACTTAAGTCCGCCTTTGGTTTATTTCTTAATTCGTGGGAGACCACTGGGCTTCCCCAACTTATCAGAAGAATCTCCTCCTTCCAATGAGTTATCAAATGTGGAACCTGAACCACCATTACTTTCAACATCCCTACTTACATAGGACTTTAAATATATAGCAGTCACTCTATAAGGGTTAAGTAGTTCATTCAATTGTATACAAATTGAGCGAAGCCCCAATAACCTGACCGAAATTTCGAACTTATTTGTAAGGCTTAACCCAACTGCTTAAGACCACTTTCGAGTGCACAATTTGACTTCTCTTTCTCAACCGAATTTTCGCAGATACGACCTGATGGCCGGCGTGACACGTGCCGAGGCCTTTTTCAGCTTCAATTCGGGCGACGTGCAATATGGAATCGAGGCGGATCGACGGTCGAGAATTTTAAAGGCCTACGTACGGAACACGTACACGTTTCATTTGAACGAGATATTCGCCACGATTGTCAATGAGTATACGGATTGGGAGAGGCCCGTGCAGCATCCAATTAATATCCGGTGAGTAATTGCGTTTGTATGCGAACCCAAGCCCCTTGAACCCGAGATTCCAGACGGGCGGAAGGGTAAAGACGGAGATTTCAGGGAGCCAGGTGGCTGGTGTGTGCCAAATAAATATTTCGTTCTTAATTAAATACGCAGTGACATGCCCGATCTGCTGCTCCGGTGCTCGCTTCCCAAGCAGGTTTCAATTAAAGGGGCTTAAATGAATCTTGATTTCAATCTTGTGGCAAATGAAATGCAAATTTTTTGCCCATTTCTGTCGGCCAAACGGGCAGCCGGCAAGCCGGCCTGCCAGTCTTCATAAATAATGTTTGGCTGCAATTTGTCCGCAAACGGGTCGCATAAGTGGCATGGAAATTGCTAGCACACAAGCCCAATCAAATATATGATTTGCTTTTCATTTTTCGATTTCAATCAATATTTATGTTTGCGACTAGGTCAAAGTGACAGCGCAGCTAGCATACTGGCATACGCAGAATGCATTCATATCATGTCCAATATATATTTCGACTCTCGTTTCGATTTCCTCAAACAATTTATTTGTGTTTGCATAATTTATGCGGAATTACATTTCAATATTTCGAAAGAAATACGCCAAACAAATTGATTCCCCCACTGCGACGCGTGGCGTATACTTAATACTTATACTGCCTTTCACAGCCTGCTGCCAAGCATTTCCCGGAGTTGTGCGGACGTGCGTTAAGTGGCCTGCAATGAAGCACGGCAAACGTTTTACGCTTCAACTCCGGCAAGGCCGCGTTTCCCCGGAGCATTGATCACAGGTGCCGAGGATGGAAATGCAGGTGGCCGGGTGGAGCAATACAAGAAATGGATTTGCTGCTCTGCTACCAGCCGCGCTTCCTAAGAGAGTTCTTTTTAACAACAACACTAAATGAAGTGAATAATTACTTACTTCACTTAAAACTTAATTTTTATAGCGCACTGAAAACAGTTTCGAACATTAAAGAACTCTCAGCATTAAGCACAAAATGTGCAAGTGCATCGGAAATACAAAAAACGCGAGGACGCAAATACCTCCTGGTGGTTTCATCTTTTCTGCACTGAAAAGATATGTATGCAAATGCGCCAAATGGGTTTTATTCAAATTTTCCGTTGCTGCATTTCGACTGCTAAACAAACTAAAAAAGTGTGTAGGGCGGACAGACAAAAATAAGAGAAATTCGGAAAATTGGAGGGGTGAAAAAAAACTTAAACCGAAATAGGCTTAGGCCAGCGTTGAGGGCTCCACTCGGTAAACAGGTAAATACGAGCCACATCAACCAAAGTGGCAGCACTCAAAGTGGCTTGTTAGTTGCGCACTTGAACACAGCTCGATTGGCGAAGAGCAATGGCAAAATAGCCGGAAAATTGGAATCGAGCTGAAGGGCGCCGGCGGGCAAATATTGAAAAATTGTTATTTGATTTTAATGTTGTGCTTTTTCCCACATTTACCGCAGGGACGAAACACTGGAGGCGCTCAGCGATGCTCAGGTGGTGGCTCCGGCGGCTCAAACGGTGGATTTGCACTCGGCGGATCATCGCAACTCGTACTTGTACGTGTTCGACTACCAGACGCGATTCGGTGATTATCCTCAGGTGAGTTCAAGTTCATCCTGGAAATCGCAAGGCAGATTAACAATAAAATCCATAAATGACAATTAAATGTATAGGCACTCTTTAGAAGCACTTTCTAATGTACAACAAATTATTTTGCTATATAAATTTGTTGATAATAGCATAGTTTAGCTCCTGGTTTTTAATGTAAATGCATACATTTTTAAAGTCCTTTTGCGAATACCTGAGTAGGTTTGTGTGTATGCCCCTCCTTAATTTGGTTTCTGCTTTTCCGGGATTTTGCAGCGCCAGGGATGCATTCACGGTGAGGACCTGCCTTACATCTTTGGTGCCCCGCTCGTCGGCGGTTTTAATCACTTCACGCGCAACTACACGAAAACCGAAATCAGTCTATCGGAAGTTGTGATGTTCTATTGGTCCAACTTTGTGCGAACGGGGTAAGTGCAGTTCTGAATGCTACGGGCACGAACACTGAGAGAGAAATATTTTCTTGCACCTTTTATATTGAGCAATAGTGTTTACTAGACTTATATGCTCTCCGTGTGCGCAACTCAATTCAAATTTATGCAAGCACTATCCGTCCACTGCCGATACTAAACACACACTCTTCCCGATTCGCAGCAATCCAAATGAGCAAATGGAAACGGAGCATGGGAGTCGCCAGGAACGGAGTCGCTATAAAACAATCGAGTGGACAGCCTACGAAAGTGTGCACAAGAAATACCTAAATTTTGGTTTGTATGCATATTCAGCCTATTCAGTATAAGCTTAATCCATTTTCAATTAAGTGTAGCTTATTAAGATTTTATACATTTAACGAGGATTCCGTTTCCATTTTGTATTTCAAATGTTTCCTATAGACACCAAGCCAAAGCTCAAAAACCACTATAGGGCGCATCGCCTCTCCTTCTGGCTAAATCTTATCCCGGATCTGCATAAGCCAGGAGGCGACAACGTGCCCGCCGCACACCACCAACTGCACGACGATGACGACGAGGACAACAACATAGCCAGCGATGCCTCCGTGAAGCCTCTTAATCCGCCTTACATTTCACGGGCTGCCAATGCGGCGGCCATGGCAAACTTTACGATTTTCACCAACCAGGTTTTCTCGCTGCTCAATCTCAGTTCACCGTCCTCGTCGCTACAAAGGAACGGGACACGCTACGGAGGCGGTAAGATATATCCGGACGATATGATGGACGGGGATCCCGCAAGTGGGGCGGCTAGTGCCTCGCAGGATAACGATGGTTTTGCGGCCTACTCCACAGCCTTGAGTGTAACTATCGCCATAGGATGCTCGCTTTTGATCCTAAATGTGTTGATCTTCGCGGGAGTCTACTACCAAAGGGACAAGACACGACTAAGCGAGCCCAGACCCCAAACCAAGCTGAAGAGACAGGAAAACGGACAAATGCCGAATAACATATGCGGGGATCTGGAAACTCTGACCATCCACGCGAAGAGCGATCCCGCCACAATACTGTCGCACCACCATGCCATGCAGCACCACCAACTGCCGCCGCCGGAATTCGCAGACATACCCCACCGAGCGCCGCCTCCTCCGAAGCACATGAAATCGCTGCAGGATCCGGGGGGCGGTGGTTCGGTCAGCGGATCGGTGGGCGTTTCCGGGGTGGTGCAAATGCCGCCGCCACACGCCCTCCAAGTGATGGGCAATCAGTGCGGCACTCTGACCAAAAAGAGCTGCATGAAGCAAACGCAGGCCCAAACCCAGCAGCACTCACCCGCCCAGCAGCAGCAGCAGCAGCAACAGCAACAGCAGCAGCAACATGTGGTCACCCATCAGCAGCACTTGCAGAATCATCATAATCAAAGCATGACCACTGTGCTGACCACGGCCGGTGGATTGGTGGTGCCCACGCCACCCACTGTGCCGGTGATTGTGGCCTCCACCACACAGCACCAGCAGCAGCACCAGCAGCATCAGCAGCAGCATCAGCATCAGCAGCAGCAGCAGCAACAGCAGCAGCAGCATCAGCAGCAACATCCACTGATGGATGAGCTGCGTGTGTGACATTAATTGACCGTGCGTTTTAAATGTGATCTCTAAACGCACAGCCTCCCCAGCCTCGTCAGCTTTCCAACCCGAACTCCTTTCCCAATGCGTTTCAGCTGTCTCTATATATAAAGAACATAGTCTATATGGTAGCCCGAAAGAGTAAGACCTGTGTCTATCCAATATGCACAGATGCTTCTCTCCGCTCAACTTTGTTGCTAGTTGGTTTTAAAAATTATTCTGTAAATAGGTAACTAAGTGTAGATTGTTGTCGAACTCTTTATTAAGGAATGTTAACTTGGAATTACCACTAAGCTGCAAAGTCTTTAGTAATTGATTTTAGTGTTTATTTTCTTTTGGATGGAGAGCATTTAACACTAAATTCTAGTTACAGTTTTTTGAAATTTCATTTATCTATATTATTTTATTTAGTGCATATGGGTGATTGTACGCTTTAGTTTCTTCCAATTTAATACAACAATATCTATCTCACTTTATGTTTCAAGTAGTATTTTTCCATGTCACTATGTGTTTTGCAACTAATTAGGACCAATCAAAACTATACGATTCCAAGTTACGGACAAGTTTCCTTCTCTTCCTTCTGTTGGCGTTAGTATAAAGAATTGTGGTAGAATAAATATAGGAAAAACTAAGAGTGTTCTGAATGCAATAAGAACATGAAAAGAACATGAATGTTATTCTTCCAAAGACTGAATTATAATTGTGTATTGTGTGTAAATAATACTAGTTGCAGAATTAAAAGTACTACTCTATACGTACAAACAAACATTCATATATATATATTTTAGTTTTCAGAAGTATTAATATGAGAAAGCAGTTTTTAACCAAACCGAAAACCAAAATAAGACACAAGTCCAGAAAAAATGGCAACCATGAAATCAAATCATGTACAGGTGAATGGGAGCTGTTCCTTTAAATTTTTGCAGAAGATTTGTAAAATAAAGCTGTACAACTACCCCGAAAAACAATAGACGTAAACTAAACTCACACTAATACTGAACTAAGCTTTGGTCGACAGAAACAAACGAAACAAAAGCAAAATTAAATTAAACTGTTAATTGTAAGCATGCAGGTACTTTGTTATGTAACTAAATAAATATTTATATAGCCATTAAAATTAAATGCGTATATAAGCCCACACAAAATAAAAAACAATAATTTCCTCTATATAGCTACACAAATTTCCAGCTGCGGGATAGTTAAAAATTCCATTAGGAGTTAAGCGGGGCAATTGAAATGCGCATAGAAATCATAACAGATATTCATTACTTTTAGTTGTTGTATTATATTTTTTTTCATTCTGAATAATAACCATTTACAAACGGTTGCCCAAAATTGTAACTAAAATGGAAATGATACCCCAGAAAAACGGAATGGGAAAATTAAGCAATGGAACAACTCATTAAAGTGAAAGAGCACGAAAATGGCAACAATTTACGGCGCTTATTAAAATACTTGTATATTATATAAACACATTTAGCGGCAGTGAAAACAAAAGCGAAAACTATAATGAAAAACGGAAACCATTTACAGCCCCATTGAGAATGTATGTTTATAGCTTCTGTATGCATATACATACATCTAAAATTAAATTTATATATTAATGTAATGGTGTAAACTTAGAATAATTAGCAAAATAATACAACAAATATATATAAATTATATATAGAGTGCTACATAACTGGCAAAACAAAAGGCTACTACTAAAACCAAAAGTCATAAAATCTATTGCGTTAGAAAATGTGTAACGATTTTGCGAAAGGGACTTAGTATTAAAAAATTCGGACTAATTGAAGTATAGTTAAACCAGAAGAACATAAAATTAAAACCCTATGAGAGAAGAGAAGAAAAATTAGTTTAATGGTTTATAACCAAAATGAGCAGCAAAACAACTTGCAGGCATAAAGATGAAATAAAAATTTAAATAATAATAAAGTTGCAAAAATTATAAAAACTACGACTGAGGTGTTTTATTACAAAACGTAGCAAAAAAGGTCCAGTATTCTTACACATAATACCAGCATGGGCACTAGGTAAAAATACATTTCCATTTCCAATGAAAATTGCCAAATCAAACGATAGTGTTAAGAAATGGAGGCATGTGAGCTTTAAGTTCCCATTGAAGCGTTAAACAGCTGCACACATGGGCGCCAACACTCGTTTATTGAGATACAGATAGTTCCTACATCTTTATGCGAAACAAATATGGCTCTGGCGCTCACACAGATACTGGATCCACACATCTGCAGCTCTTAACCAAATATTCGCAGAGCTGCAGCCCCAAGGATAAAGGAAAAATACAGACTTGCGGGGGAAATAGTTGGGTGGGTTGCGGACTGAAGTACAATAATGGTTCTATTGATAGCAAAATAGAATGGCAAAGGCAGAGCTCGATGGATAAAAGTTTCCTTAACGGAAAAGAGATGGATAAGAACGTAAAATCCATTGCAAATAGATTTATTATGTAAATTTGGAGGGCGTAAGTGAGTTCGCTATTACTCCATCAGTGTCTTTAATTAACAAATAGAAGGAAAACCGCACTCTTCCTCTATTCTGGAAGCCCATACGTACATACATATATGCTTAACGTTATAATTGAATCAAAACAATTCAAACTAGCTGAGCTTTCGTCCTCTCTTCTCCCCTCTCCTCTTTTGGCTGATTTGTCTGATTTTCATTACCTATGACAAAATCCAATTGAAAGTCGCATAGCAATGGGGCAAAAAGGCGAGTCATGGCATTTAATCCCTTGGAAAAAGTTTCAATATCGTAATTCAGCTTTTGAGATACTTTATGCATTCATTGGTCGTACGTGTTATTCTTCGTCAGTTTCACTTAAAATCAGGAACCAAGATGGTGGGCGTTAGTCAAGCTGTGTTTAATTTATAAGCACAGCCCGGCAAAATTAAGTAATAAAAGTCCTCCAAGTGGCTCCCCTTCATCGTGTGAGTGAAAATTATCACTTTTAATGCTGCCAAAAAGGTCACAAGCCAGGGGCGTGGCGGGCGGACGTCCTTCGACCCTTTGATGGGCGTGAGGCCAAAAGCCTCGATGGCTGGCGAGCTGAACATCCGTCCTGCCGTTACCCGAAGTTCAGAGAAGTTGATAATTTATGTTGCGAAATCTGCTGGAAACTGCCTTATACGCTAATAAAAGTATCTCCAAAGGGATAGCAAACAATTTAATACAAGGTGATTCAGATTTGCACGGAAACTATAGAGCACTTTTAGTTGATATATTTTTAAAGTGTAAATCTTATTGTTTTCTTATGATATACTTTTAAGTCCACTAGGTATAAACACGTTTCCAAGGGGTAGCTTTAATGAGTATTCCATTATAATAATGATTACAACCTAAGTCAAAAAGGAAGTTAGACTTGGCAAGCCGGAGTTTGTAGAGCACTTTTTGGTGAGCAGCAACGAACTGTTTAACTTACGAGTATTATAATTTGCAATGAATTTTTTAACTGATTTTAATCAAATTATCAAAATATTAAGTGGTCGGATAACAATTTTGTGCCGAACAAATTATGATCAAAGAAGGAAGTACATTTTTTTTTATATTATTTCCATGTCAGCTTTATAATGCAGTGGTCTGTTACGACTTAAAATTTCTAGCTAGAATACACAGAACACATTTAAAAACGTCCCATGCTCAGAGACATACAACTGATATATAACATATATTTACGTATATAAAAGACTAGTTGGTGTCGCAAATATCTCCATTACTGCTTCGCGAGAATTGGAGTCGCAAACGTATCTTCATGCTGGGCCTGGCAGTACTTTTGAAAGTTTAACAAGTTCCAGTTTTATAGCACTTCAATGTTAATCCCAACCAAAATTGAGTTCGGGATTGCTTAACAAAAATTGGTCGACGACCAAAAAAAATTCGCACAATTTGCGGAAAGTTCGTTAATGTTTTTTCCAGAAGCCGTTGGAAAAGTTTAAACGAAATCGAAGAAAAGTAGCTGAGCAAAAAATATTATATACACTATAACAGTTTTTCGTTGGGTAAACTTTATTTGGACGGCAATTAGTTTGTATTATTTTTCAGTTTACTTTGCCATTTATATTTGTTCTTTTTGCACCAGTGCCAAGTTGCATTTTTCAACTTTTAAAATATTTATATAGTGTGTTTTTGCAGCTTTTGCATGCTGCACTCGCATTTTTTTTGGGAACCAGGTGAAAACAGGATTCAGTACTATACGCTTTTTGAATGCCACAGAAAGTTTTATTAGTTGCTTGACCAATACCTTTCTTTTTGCTTCCCGCGTTTGGTTTCGTTACTATTCCCGTGGCACAAAAAACCAGAAATAACAAAGTTTGCCCATTGTCTTTTTGCCATTGTTGAGTGAAAACTTTGCACTCTCATTCAGTAGCCAGATAAACTCTAATCCAATTGGCAACAGCTATGAATAACCGTCTTAAAACCTTCAAAACCGCTCATTAGCCAGATTTACTCAATTGGCTAAGGGGATTTTTTCCTGAAAATCAAATTTGATAGACTAGATGTGCGTTTTGAGAGTGCAAACTCTCGTCTACTATTAGGAGTCCCTTCCATAGAGTTTAGATCTCACATTCAGTGCACACGGCAATAATGGCCCTGCTACAATTTTGATCCGCCTTATTCGATACAATCTCCAACTAACCCAAATTTCGCACATATATGGAAACCATAATCTATCCATTCAGCCAAATCAAATCGAATCACAAATGCACCAAAGGAGAAAGGAGGAGTTCTTACATCCGATGCAGCGCACTCTGAAATACGCAGAGTGCAAAATGAAGACTAGGTCAGCCCCCAATCCATCCACAACACTATCCCACCCGATCCACCTCTGTATCCTCCCTTCTCATCCGTCCCATCGAGGGTCACACTCGATGGCTGTCAATGATAGCTTCGTCCCGAGCGGTGAGGCAGGGAGGGGAGTCGGAGGCACCAACTGCCCGACAAGTGTCGTATGTCGTCCTGTCTAATGTTAAGCTACTTTTCATGTATGCCCCAACATCCAATCCCCTTTCCTTTAGTTGTGGCAACTTCGAACTTGCGCACGAACGCACACAGAACCAAATCCAATAGATCAGCCAAGGGTTCGACCGTGGAATACCTGGTTATAGAGAGTCATATCCCAAATAAAGGAATACGTTATCAACAATTATTGAAATTAATACTTAAAACCTTAAGGATTTTTGATCTATAACGGTCCGTTTTGCCTAACATACCTTAAGATTACGCAAAAATCATAACATAATTTACGTTGAACCAATTCGAACCGAACTAATAGGTGTTAGTGCTTCTTTATCTCTTCGCCCAGGAGGTATTATAGCAAAGGCAAGACACATACTAAATAATGTGGAAAGGGAAACTCATCTTCCATCAGCGGTCTCCCAGCTCTCAACGCCCGTTAAGCATCGCAATTATTCATGTTTATGATGCGATGACACTGCCAACTGTTCACCTTTCTTCAGAAATCGGGCTCTACTTTACTTTTCACTCTACAATAAGCCACGAATGACTAAAAGGGGTAAAGGAATGGGACACTGGCAAAAATTAGCAAGTTGAGTCACGAGCATGGCATCAAATTGGTTAAGATTGAAAAGTTATAAATGACCGAATGGAAATATCTGCTCTGCGGTAGGGTCATTGACTAAGAAGCTGTATGTATTGCCTAGAATACGGCTAAGATTCGAATTTGGAGGCCATTATTTTAATTATTTTTTTAATATTTTATTAACATTTTAATTAACATCAAACTTCGTTAGCAGTGTTTCCAAAGTCCTTTTTAAAACTTCTATATAATTACCAACTCGTTTGTTTAGGCAAGTAAATCTCTTTAAACTGTAGTGTATAATTAAAATATAATTTATTTTTAATTTAAAAAGGTCCATTTACAGTCATAGCTCATTTATTGTATCTTTTATGTAAAAAAAATATGTATTTTATTCATGAAAGTACCTAATCGAACAGGCTTCTCATCTCTGGATAATAAATCATAATAAATCTAGCGACAGTGTATGGGCAAACATGGCTTCAGATAGGTAGATCCCACATTTGACCTCCCCATCTCAGCCCACTATGTACTTCAGCCTCAGAAAGCTGTTCTAAACTTAATCGGGTGTTCTGCATAAGATTATGAACATGAAACTAAACCGGTAACAAGAAACTTCAATTAGAGGTAAACATTTTGATTAAGACTTGGAATGCGGCGGCAATGGATAAGTTTATCTGACCAAGTGCAGTCCAAGCTGCCAATCGCTTCAAGCTTGGCGACAATACAGCACAAAAATTGCTTTTAGCCAAACGCAGCGTAACTTTGCTCAATCAATTTATTGAGGGAAAAAAAATAAATGAAGAAAAAATTGCACGTTTAATGGAAAAAGTTTTTGGCGCCAAGGAAAATGCCGCTAATTTGATTGTCATTAGACAGCGAAGGCGAGAAACAAATTCATCCAACCTTCTGCATGAACATAATGCGTACACTTAAAATATTTAGAACTCTAAATATAAAAGTAAATTATACTAACACCTATTTCCTATAAAAATCTCATATAAAACCATTATTAAAGGCCCAAACTTACTTATCTGGACTTTGGACTGATTAGTTTAGACGATTGGTACAAAACTTTTGCACAGACTTCTGAACCTAAGAATTGGCCATTTTTTAAGTGATATTTTGTTTGTATGTGTGTGGGGGTAGGCAAAGAAAGGTAATGCATATAATTGAATTTTTACACAACTAAAGAAGAGGCCTATTCGCCAAATGCCTTTGCTGCTAGAAAAACGCCGTCGAAAAGATGGTGATGAAGACAGCGGAGAATGCCGGCGAAATTAAAGTGAAATTGAAAAAGTTTTATGAGCTTTTCCTCCATGCAACGGGGCCCCACAAAAAGAGCAGTCGGCTGGCTGGCAAAGAAAGCAAAATATTACACAGCCACCGACGACGCGTAAAGAAGACAAAAGGCCAAAACGAGAGGGAGTGCTCAAAGACGGGAGTGGGAGCGAGAGGCTGAAACGCTTTGCCACCGCTAAATTGCCTTCCTCTTAGGAGGCGGGGGGCATAACTTTGTGCAGCAGGTTGCTTAGGTAACAGTTTTATGTAGTTATCCCTCCGAGAGCCAATGGAAAAACGATGTCGGCCTACACCCCCTTTTTCCTACCGCCCACCCATTCGGCCGCCCATCCGCCAGTAATTGCATAATAATTGCAGTGGCAGCTCCACCAACAGCAATCCACACTCTGACAGCTCTGAATCATCCGAAGGCGGCTGCCACGCCCGCTTAAACTAATTTTCCCATAGAATTACTTTGGATGAGTTTGGTAATTAATGGCAGCGGCAACGGTGAGCAAGTCATCACACACAGAGGGAAAAACATTAAGGGACCCTCTACCGAACATACACATAATCTATTTAAACTTAAGACAATTTTATTTTCTGTTCTGTTAAATGTTATTATTTTGCTGAAAGTTTGTAACAAAGTCCCACAATTCAAAGATGTTTAATATACAGATAGATAGATTCACTTCGCAGGGGTTACATTTATAAAAGGTATTTCATTATAATTATAATACACATATTAACGAACATATTTAAAACTGGAAGATACACATATATACTAAATACCAAATAATACTAAATACTTAATGTTAAATAATACTAAATAATACCGAAATATATGTGCCCTTCTATGCGCTTCTCATAAATCCTACTTAAGCAAATAACTTTTTCTGTTTTTTTTTTAAATACTAATTGTGAGTGGTGCAATGATTTTATGTGGCAACAGAGGATATCAATAATGTGATTTCGACCTACTGGAGGAAAAGCCTGAGCTAGCTATTTTCCAGGAGCTACAACCAGCTATCAGCCTTGACGTGGAAAGAGATTGAGGAAAGGTGTGAGTACCTGTGGGGATGTGGACAGGAACGCTTAACTTGCTGACTTTTGGTTGCGGCTTCTGTGACTGCTTGTTTTCTTTTATCATTTTAAAAAGAAAAATTATACATTTTATGGGAAGCAAATATTAAAAATTGCAATAAAGCATATAAAATAATATATAAAAAAAGAAAAGTCTATTTCGTGTTGTTTAAATTTCTGTAAAATTAATGTAAAAAAGGAGGCTATCTATAGATTTCGGGCATAATCTATTTCGTTTTTCAGTAATTATGTTAGCACAGACGAGTGTCTACCAGACACCTGGATGTGTACGAGACATAAATGAGTGTTTTTGCCCTTCATCTTTTTCTGGGCACAATGCTAGCTACATTTTTGTCAGTCAAAATCATTAGTAATCTACGGAATTATCCATTCA
Source organism: Drosophila yakuba (assembly GCF_016746365.2). Lineage (NCBI taxonomy): Eukaryota > Metazoa > Arthropoda > Insecta > Diptera > Drosophilidae > Drosophila > Drosophila yakuba. The sequence goes on from NC_052530.2 coordinate 8,760,044, forward strand.
AAGGAGCTTCTAAAAAATACAAATCAGCTACGTACAATCTGGCTCTTCAATGAAGCGTATAGTGTTCAATCAATGAAAGTTAATGGAAAAATTAAACTATTTTTCCTGCTCATTAAAATAAAATCGCAAAACAATGTGAATGTATAAAAAAACAGAAAGGAAACTCAAAGCTATTTAATTCTGGATGCCAAACATGTTTCGGTTAAGCAGTTAAAGGCTGAATCTTCATGAATGCATTTTTCTAAGAGTTCAAATCTGAAATCTAATTTAAAGTACACAACATTTTTTCAAAACCACCTTTGAAAGGCTTTAAGTGACAATAAAAAAGTAACACGTTTGAAGGGGATTGCAAAACTGTATTTGGTTATTTCACTAACAACCTTAGGCTTAAGCTTCAAAGAGGAAACAAACCTCTATCTTCTCGTTTCGAGGTGGATGGACCACATGGCGTATGAGCAACTCCATGCAGACGCAATCCGCATTCAAAGTTGCAGAGCTAAGAGTCTTAAGAAAAACAGCAGCCAAGGACACTAGAATGTCCATTCAGTTGAACTGCAGGAGGTCCTTGGCAGCAGCTGCTGCTATTAGCACGTGGCCAGGAGTTGCTACAAAGGGATTTGACACTTTCCGATGGACATTGAATTTACATTTAATCTGAAGCTACTAAATGGATTCCAGTTGGGTGACAAATAAAATCTAAAAAAAGGGTTTCAACCTTTAAAATTGACTTTTCGTTAAGGCTTATTGGCCTTTGTGTGTCAGTTTCGTTTTAAAATAGAAATTCTAAAGTATTTAACTTTCTTAAAAGTCTGGTTAATTATTAGATATATTTCACACATGATTTCCCCTGTTACAAATTATTACATGTTTTTATACCTAAATACAAGTTTATTAGCTTAATTTAAAATCTTGTTTCTCAGTTATAATAGGAATTCATTTGTGAAAACGTTTTGAAATTTGGTTAAACATACAAAATAAGCCAGATATATGCAAACATATAAATGCCATGTACATATATATTTTTTGGTTTCCCATTCACTTTTTTCCACGCCTTTGTTTACCATTTAATTATGTGTTTTATCTTAGTTTTTCATTAGGTTTACAGTTGATTGCACAATTCGAATTAGATTTCAGCTTCTGAAAAATATTTACGTTGCTGTGTTTGTTTAATGTTAATTTAATATAATCAATTATGTGGGCTTAACAAATAGTTTTTAACGACTTTATTCGACCCTCTATACGGGTTTGTAATGCAAACATAATGTGTTTGACGTTGCTGATTTAGGGTAATATACATATATAATATATTACCGCATGCAAAAAAAAGGATTAGCTCCTTCCCATGTTTGAATGGCTACTTCTCTCATAACAAAAAATTCACTGTATAAACGCCAAGATGTGTGCTATTAATGCTTACAATCCATAGAATGCACCTTATGCCCGAACCACAACATTCGGAATTAAGAACACTAAGCTCAATGCATTTTCCAATTAACAGGAAACGGCAAATCATTAAAACAACAATTAATTTTCATTGACTCTGGTATCCATTATTGCGGTTATAGCGGCAGTTCCCAGTTGGCTCATAATCGGGAGCACCTCTCACCCAAAATAACTCGAACCGTAAAGCCAACGTGTACGATGTGGGTGCAATTTGTGCATTGTTATGTTTTCTGGAAATATCTGGTGTGCACACACACTCGCGCCTGCCAATTGTTATTATTTTTCTGTCAATTTTTGCATTTTACAGAAATATTATAATCCCAGCCCCGGCGAGCAAACATATCGATCGAACGCAGTTTTAATTAATGCAAAAGCAGTAGCAACCATTTTTAATGTGACATTTGAACATGTTTGCGGCGGGAATCGAAATAAAGAGAGATTCCATTTAATGGCTATGGCTATGGCCATGGGTATGGCTTCGGCGTTTTCAGTTTAGTCGTCTTTAAGGATTGGCATCGCAAAATTCACTGAATTTTACGACTCCAATTTGTTTTGCCTCTTTTGCATTAATTTTAATGCATCGCCTGACTAAATATTTATGCAATACACAACGCCCCATTGCACATTTTGGTTGTAGAGCATCCGGGAAAAAGGGTTGTCGGGGTTATTTCATTGGCTGCGCTCGTCCGGATCGTTTGGGCTGATGCCCTTTTGGTTATATTTATGAAATGGCACCGAAAGGCAGCAGGCGTTTAATGTCAAAACGGTTCAAAGCGACTTTTAAATGAACTTTTGGGGAAGTGCTTGACGACATTGAATTCCGTTTTTCCTGTTTGCAAATGCGTTTTTTTTCGAAAAGCCCTTGAACCAAAGCTTGATTGTACTACAGCACGGTCAAAAACTAAAAAACTTAAGTTAAACGTATTGTGCCATACTTCACAAGAATAAATATTCAAAAATTTCGTTTAGATTAACAGAGTAAAAATGATCCTTCTTGTGGTCACGAAATATCCCCACGACCAGGAAATTTTCGAGCTGGTCCTCCATTATTGAGTTGGGTTTGCTTTTACATATTTCAAGTTAATGCTATTAAATGGTAAAACGCACACGTTCCACGCAATCGGGGCAAATGGGCCGTTGACCCAGGCCCAGGTAAATGTAAATAAAGAGGGAGTGGCGAAAATCCGACTGAACAGGTGCATTTCCCCCAATGTGCGCATTCAGTTGTGCGAAACTGTGCCGTTAAAAATTTGTTTTGGCTTACATTATTTATGCCTTTTGTAAATGAGTCCAGCCTCCATTTTGGGTGCCCATTCAAAGGGGGCAAAAGAGGTAACGGCAAATGGTTGCAATTGGAGTTGCTTAGTTGTTAATGGAACCACACCAAATCATGTTCCACTCGCACACACGAATTCATAATTTGAAATTATTATTTGGTTTCATGCTTTATTTCTGTTCCAATTTTTTGGCAAATATTAAATTGGTTTGAACTACGACGAAAATTTCAGATTGTCTAAAATTAATCCATTACTGGACCAAACCAACGTTGCAAAAATTTAATTGCAATCAGAATGCAATAATATATTCGTAGGATAGAGTTGGACGCAGTGGTTCCTTATCCCCTTATCTAAAAATTTAGTGTGGTTACCCTTCTGCGATCGTCAAACAAATACAATTACGGCGCTGAAATTGGAAATTACAAAACGATGGAAAATGGCACAACAACAAATAACTGTTGAATAATAAAGTGTATAAATGGGAAATTCGCTGCCAAACAATAAAAATGCTTTAGCAACAAAACAAACACAGCAGGGACAAAAAGTGTTATTAACACAAATAGAAAATAAACAAAAACTCGGGGGGCGACTGAGAAAGCGACATTTTGGATTCCGTGTGCTTGTTTTGTGTTTATTTTTGTGTGTGCAACAACCGGGCGAAAAATAAGCAACAAAAAAGAAATTTGCATAATGAGGCTATTATAATTTCAATTAAAATTTCTCTATGCCGCTATTTTTTCGGCTGTATCCCCTATGAGCAAACCCGGTGGATGACTAACGACCACAGAACTACAACAAAGGCCCAAAATGGGCTTAGGCACCCTCGAACCCGTGGTCGAAACAACGATGTCAACAACAAACACCAATCGCTTTAATTACATTATAAATTATGCAAACAAAGTATGTGCTAAAAAAAATGTTGCAAACGTGAGTTAGATGTGGAATATAACAAATTCGTTTGAGCGTAGCATCTGGAAAAATATGTCTGAGTACTATTTGATTATAGATAAATTTGTAATGCGAATTCCATCCTAATTGATACGTAAACCTACCTTAGAATGTACACTTTCAATGTTCTAATTTAAATCTTTAGGAAAGGGTTAAAAAAACAATGAACAGGAATACATATAACAAAACATATCTTAAACTTTAAGGGAAAGCTTTACGTATATATCAATGAGACCTCTAGTTGTGTCTACATCTTAACTATTATTATTTTAAGTTCGAGAGGTTTTTGCACACCATTTCCGAACCAATAACCTCCCTGTGGTTTTGCACAAAAGTGGGTCTTGGTCTCACATTTAAGTTGACAAAACAAGCATGGCAAGCCGCAACATTTACATACCAAAATGGGCTCACAGCGGCCCATTCTTCCATGCCAAAAATAAAAACGGCCGTTGTTCAGTTGGCTGCCATATTTCGAAGCCTGCCAGTGTCAATGCAGGCGAATGTCATAAATTTCGCATGCAGACGACGGCCAAGATGCGACCACGCCCCTTTACCCCTTCGCCCAGCCGCCTCCGCTGCAACTGCGGCGCATAAATTTCGTTCCAATAAATTTAAATTAGCAGAATGTCAGGGAGGCACGGCTCCGGAACAGTACAGCTACACGAGACAGGGACGCCGAGTCTGCTGCACTCAGTATTTATGGCTCCGATCCGGAAGATCGGGGAAATCGGGGGATATAGTGGGGCAAGCTGGGGAAAAGGACGACTAGGTGCGACATTGTAATGAGTGTGGTTCTGCGGCCAGTGTCGCCACACCTAAGCACATTATGCTGTTGCTAATTAGCGATGTCTTCAGACGGGAAGGATTCTCGGGGGAAGAGTTCTGCCCCAAATTAGATGATAAATCTCTGCGGGGCATATCAGAATGTTGCGCGAAAGCCCGCGCTGGAGGTACTTTAAGTTCCCATCTCCAATGGGTTCGGATACTTTGTTCTACGTCTATGATTATCTCAAAATTCAGTTGCATTGATTTCTAATTATAATTAACAATTTATTTTACTATATCCCAATATGTTAAAATTCAAACAATTTTGTGGCTGCTAAAAACATTTTACTTGCTAATATTTGAGCGTCTGATTTCCTATTTGTCCCGCTTACATTTTTTCATTTTGTGCTAAATGGGCTATGCCGAAACTAATTCCACTCAGCATGATGGATAACAAATGCTAATAAAGCTTATTTATTCAACGAATCTGACACAAGAAATTTGGCGTGAAAGGTACCACACAGTTTCTTAGCAGCTCTTATCATTTAAATTGAGTTCGTGAATTTTCGTATGACAGAACAAATCAAAAAAGATTTAGGAATATGAAACTGAAAATGTCGCCTTGCTTCTGAACCGACGGAGGAACATTTTCTAGACAGACAACATTAAATATTAAGAGAGCAGCCTCGACGATGTCAGGCAAGTAATTTCTCAAATTGCAAATGACTTTGCAATTGTTTGAGGGTGTAAACTTAAATGCGGAGGCCCTTAGAGGTGGGATCCCATTTCCAAATGCATCCTGTGAGTTATTCCTCACAGCAAATGTTTGGGAGCCCACCAGAGTCATCAATATAAACCAACCAAAACCGCAGGCAACTAATGACTAACTGCATAAGTAAAGCGAAAGGGCCCCGGCTTTCAATATGATATCTTGCAATACCCTTATTTGTTTGCTGAATAAAAAAGACCACAGTGAATAAAATAATTATAATGTATATTAATTTAAATCGTTTTCTATTTATTCATTTCAGGATCCGAAGCGTTTTCTAGACTAACTTAAGGCGTAAAATATATGTTCAGAAAGCTCATGAGCAGAAACAGGCTAAAACTAAAAATGAAACAATCACTATATAACATAGCTATATATAAACGAATGTTTTTAACTCTGAGAATAAAGGCAGATTGGGAAATATCTGCGGTACCCCGTTCTAGGGTATAATGAACCAAACATTTGGGCGAGTTACTCTTCTTGCCGGCCAGCAAAATAGTACCAAATATCCATGAGCCGAAGCCACCAGCGCAGCAGTTTATCATTGTGAGAAAGAGCCCCCGGTCCAGTCCGCTCCCCGACTCCCCATCTCCCTCCCACACAACAGCCGTCTCTTTCGGAGCTGCCGAATCAGCAGTGAAGGACAACGATGTCAGCAACAGGAACAAAGGATGACCTCCGCCGCCAGCAGTCCACAGCACACCAAGGCATTTATAAACCACCAAAACGAGACGATGACGATGACGACAACGACGAGCATTGACCAGAAAGTTAGGGAGACGGACGAAGGGGGCCATGGGAAGTGGCTGAGGATGGCCAACTGCAAGAAAATGCCACAAAACTGTTTGGTTTTCTTGCATTTTCAGATCCCCGCCCAAAACGCCCCAGCGGCGAGCAAGGAAAACAACGCACCAAGTCTTGACAGCTGACATCTTGGGCAGGGAGCAGCCAAAAAATATTCAGGGCCCATTGTTGGTCCTGAGTTCCTAGGATTCTGCAAGCGACAGCTGAAAAGTAAAAGTTCGTCATTCAATATATGCGTGTTTTTGAGTTTAGCCACGCCAATGACAACTTTCTCCGACAATAGTTTCTTAAAAGTCAAGAGCTAAAAGGTGCTACGGTGATTGTGCTTCAAGTCGAATTGTCTTAAATATATGAGGAAATTCGATTATTAATTTAATTTACAATTTTTATTCTAATATTTACAATTTTATATTAAGAAAGGAGGTTCTCGCTGATGTTCAATACTGTACCCATTAAACTGCTTTTGTACATTGGGTTTTTATGCCAGTTTTGCTTTAAAACACTCCTTTGGATTCGATTATCCTTTTAAAATAATCTCTCGGTTGGGCTAACCTGACCCGCATTACTATAAATATGCATTCGTTTCAAGGATACCTTCAAGGACCGAGACCGAGAACGAGACCGATACTAACCTGACCTATTCCAAGCCCTGACAACGAGTTGCAAAGCCAGCAAAGCGTGAAATTTCAATTTAACCCATTAATAAACCCAGCTGAAAATCTCCAGCGAATGCAATCAGGAGCACAGAGAGAAAGACACAAAAATAGACAATAGTCAAAGGCGGAGCGTTTCCCCAACTATTCATATCCCACCCCCAGTTTCCCGTCCAACTCTTTGGTTAGTCATCTCCTGGAGCGGCAGCGGCCACAAAACAACTTTGGACTACATTTCACAGGAGTCTCACACACACACCACACACACACCCACATCCAGGGAGAAAAAGCCAACAAAGAGAGACAGCGGCTGCCACGCCCACAATTTAGACGATTTCACACAACAGAATCGCATAGAGGGCGATGCGGGGGTGGGGCAGCACTTCCGTTTCCGCTAGCTTGCACTGATTGTTTTATATCCTGTCAGAGGACACGCCGTTGCCGAAATTCACAAACTTGTTTTGCGCTTTCTTGGCGACTTGACTAAGAAGCGGGCCGATGCACTCAGCAAATACTTGTTAAGTAAATCCAAACCAATCTATGTCAATTTAAATTTATAACAAATTTGTAAAAAAAAAAATAGTAAGATGAAAAAAAGTTTGGAACTCTTGTAGGTAAGCTTTTAAGTATGTTTTACGTTTTAAGTATTTTCTTTTCTTTTACATGACCAGCAACTGAATATTATTATTATTATAGCACGATGCTATGTCAGCTAAGAATATATTACTAGAGGTTATTTTGGAGGCTTTGACCCCTCTGACCCATCCCCAACCATTCTTCCAGTGCAGTGAGATAGTGGATTGCTGGATTGCGGGTCCCTCGACTGTCGTTGCATTGCTGCGGCATTTGAATGCGGTCCTCGTCCAGTGGCGTCCTGTTAGAGAGCCCAGCATCCTTGCATATTTAATCAAAGTGAATTACAAATGCCACCAGACAATGACAGTGGCAACTTGGCAAATGACGATGGAGTCGACGCCCCATCCTTATCAATTTGAAAGTGTTATATATAACACCAGGACCAGCGCCAAGATAATGTTTCATTGTTCGTTGAACAGCGCGGGAGCGAAGCAGAAAGCATGTTGTAGCTTGTAATTTGCGTTAGCATGATCAAAAAGCATTCAGTTAATAATGAGACGAGCAGTCCATTATTTTGTCATTGATGGGGGCCGAGCACTTGCCGAGCCCAACCACCTAAGAAATACCGCTCTCCCCGCGGAAAAGTTAATTTATTTCTTTTTCTCAGCTTTTTCCGGGCTCCCAAAAGGTATGTATTTGGGGAAAGAAGCAAAGTTAAGTTTATGGTTTGCACCTTTTCCCCTTGAACGGAAGAAGTACCCTTAAACTTCCCTTACCTTCGCTCTTTAGGGGCTTCTCCTCGCTTAACCCAATCTCAGCCCCTGGGCGACAGTTTAATAATTACTCATTTTGCTTTTCTAACCAAATTGCTGTGTAAAAAATGGCAAAGTAAATGCAAAACGGTTTCCATTTTCTATATAAACCTTCCCGATTTTAGCGTCAGTGGCTTGTAGTTAATTTACCCTTTTCTTTTAGGTCTTGATAAGATCTTCAATTGTTTTTTGGGTTTTCCGTTTTTTAAATTTGGTATTTAATTAAAAACGACTTCTTCACCTTTCCAAACCGTTTCATTTCGATTTATTTATGAGAAGAAAAAAAGCTATTTTTATGTAAGGTTGCTGCGCAGAGCCTCTAATTATTTATATGGCTATTGTTGTACCGAACTGAAAATAATAATAATTTAAATTGTAAACTTACTGCCGGCACAATAAAGGGCAAAATCAAAATCAGGCACGTGGCAAATTGAACAATATTCCGAAAAATATGAAAACAATTTTCCCACGACACTGCCTACCCCACTTCGAATTTTAAATTCCCTCCGGGGCCCGCATAATTTTTGACGCATAGAAGTTTTTCTAAATTTCAAATTCGAAATAGTTCGGCCCAACAAGTCAATGAAAAGTCCCTGTGGGTGCAATAAGACGGTCAGAAAAAGCGTAATTGGACCCAACACATGAAAGTTTCTAGCCAGACCCAAAGAAAAATATTTATGCACTGCGGTGGGTCGGTAGCGTTTTATGGACTTTGATTTTATGACTACTGCATATGTGCCATGTGTGTACTTTGGCGAAGGTAACCCATGGAACCAGGGAACCAGAAAAGACCTCCACGGCACTTTTCCCACATTTCATTTTGGGCTGACAGCTGCTGCGCCACTTTCAATTAACCCTTTTGACATTGAACTCACTTGATACCGCCGATCCTGCTCCCCCGATGGCTCAAATCGGGATTAGAATGCTGGAAATTTAAGACCACACCCCGATTCCTCCGCCAACCGAATGTCTTCGTCTAATTTAATAAGCTCCTCCATGTAACCAACTCGAGGGCCTGACTTCACCTCCTCTTCCACATCTCTTGGCTTAAGCCTATAATTTACAGTGTTTCGGCTCGTCTTGACTTGGTATTCTTTGGTTTAGGGAGGGGAAGGGAAAAAATTTACATTTCTTTGCCGTCGCTTACGATTTTCGGTAAGCATTTTTTAACTGGAAATTAAAGTGCGTGCAAGTGTAATTAAGTAGCTGCTCAAATTATACGAGCAATCCCTTTCTTGGCCATTTCTCAACAGGCCAGTCGGCTGTAAAAGGGTTAAACTCTTGGGATTTATGACAATTTTTTAATTACTTGACGCAGCCGTCCGTCGCCTTTTGCTTTTCGGAGCTGCCTTATTAATCAAAATCGTTTGCGCGTAAATAAACTTTTTCCTAAGAAATTTTCCACCGCTTGGGAAAGAATATTTCGCGACGCATATGCAAATTCCATAACTTTATGTGTTACTCCAAAAAATTTCACGATACAAGTTTTGGCAATTTATTTTCATTGCAATTGTTTACAGTTTCTTTGAATTTGGTCGCACATGAATTCTTCGGCTTTGTGATTAAGTGGTTAAATATTTTTCCTTTGTTAAATTTGAAATTTGCTTACATTATCACATGTTTGTACACATATGTAACAATAAGCAATCGAGACTTTCGTCTGCAAAAATCGTTGATCGTTTTCTCCGTTTGCACTTTTCTAGGCAGCAATGAAGTATATCCTGACCTTTTTCGGCTATACTCTTACCAAAGATGCTAGCAAACAAGGATCCCCTAAAGCTTAAGCTAAATCACGGTTGGCCAGACTGCAACTAAAGGTAAAAATGTTAGACTGATTTTGTAAGGCTACTAATTTTAACATGTCCGGCTATTAATAGAACATTTAAGTAGAATTAAGAAATTGATTGTTATTAGGGGTTTCCGATATAAATTATAGTATACATAAGTATATAACCAGTGTTGGGGAGTACCTAGATACTTGCACCTAGGTACCATTTTTTGGTATCTTTTACCTTACCTAGGTATAACAAGAGAGAACGCTATAGTCGAGTTCCCCGACTATCTGATACCCGTTACTCAGCTAGTGTAAGTGCGAAGGACAGTTTTTGGCGGTTTGTGGGCGTTAGAGTGGGCGTGGCCAAAAGTTTTTTGGCGAATAGATAGAAATTTACAAGACTAATACAAAACTAAAAAAAAATTTCAAAACATTTTTCAAAAGTGTGGGCGTGGCAGCTTTGGGCGGTTTGTGGGCGTTAGAGTGGGCGTGGCAAAAAGTTTTTTTGCAAATCGATAGAAATTTTCAAGACCAATACAAAAATGAAAAAATATTAAAACATTTTTCAAAAGTGTGGGCGTGGCAGTTTTGGGCGGTTTGTGGGCGTTAGAGTGGGCGTGGCAAAAAGTTTTTTGGCAAATCGATAGAAATTTACAAGACTAATACAAAAATGAAAAAATATCAAAACATTTTTCAAAAGTGTGGGCGTTGCAGCTTTGGGCGGTTTGTGGGCGTTAGAGTGGGCGTGGCAAAAAGTTTTTTTGCAAATCGATAAAAATTTTTAAGACCAATACAAAAATGAAAAAATATTAAAACATTTTTCAAAAGTGTGGGCGTGGCAGTTTTGGGCGGTTTGTGGGCGTTAGAGTGGGCGTGGCAACATGAATCGACAAACTTGCGCTGCGTCTATGTCCCTGGAGTCTGTATGCCTAATCTCAACTTTCTAGCTTTTGTAGTTCCTGAGATCTCGACGTTCATACGGACAGACAGACGGACAGACGGACAGACGGACAGACGGACGGACGGACAGACGGACAGACGGACAGACGGACAGACGGACATGGCCAAATCGACTCCGCTATTGATCCTGATCAAGAATATATATACTTTATATGGTCGGAAACGCTTCCTTCTGCCTGTTACATACTTTTCAACGAATCTAGTATACCCTTTTACTCTACGAGTAACGGGTATAAAAATATTATGCTACCTTTTACCTTAATTAGGTACTACTTTTAATATACCTAGAGAAGTAGAGAAGAGAAGTGATTTATTTATTACTAAATAGACTTTTTAATTAATTTTCTTTGAACAAAATCATCGAACTCCACAATAATAACAAGAGAGAACGCTATAATCGAGTTCCCCGACTATCTGATACCCGTTACTCAGCTAGTGTAAGTGCGAAGGACAGTTTTTGGCGGTTTGTGGGCGTTAGAGTAGGCGTGGCAAAAAGTTTTTTGGCGAATAGATATAAATTTACAAGACTAATACAAAAATGAAAAAATATTAAACCATTTTTCAAAAGTGTGGGCGTGGCAGTTTTGGGCGGTTTGTGGGCGTTAGAGTGGGCGTGGCAAAAAGTTTTTTTGCAAATCGATAGAAATTTACCATACCAATACAAAAATGAAAAAATATTAAAACATTTTTCAAAAGTGTGGGCGTCGCAGTTTTGGGCGGTTTGTGGGCGTTAGAGTGGGCGTGGCAACATGAATCGACAAACTTGCGCTGCGTCTATGTCTCTGGAGTCTGTGTGCTTAGTCTCAACTTTCTAGCTTTTGTAGTTCCTGAGATCTCGACGTTCATACGGACAGACGGACGGACAGACGGACATGGCCAAATCGACTCGGCTATTGATCCTGATCAAGAATATATATACTTTATATGGTCGGAAACGCTTCCTTCTGCCTGTTACATACTTTTTAACGAATCTAGTATACCCTTTTACTCTACGAGTAACGGGTATAAAAATAAGCTGATTCCACCATAGGAAGTTATTTATGTTTCGATTCTAATTGCACCATTTTCCACGCAAATGCTGTTCGAATATTATTAGCTTGAAACAAACTCATATTTGAACCTACCTCAACAATTTGTGAAAGAACCCAGTACAGTACATAAGAGAAAATGTGCGGAAAAGAAAGCTCAAATAAAAAGGAACTACCATTTATGTTAAATGGCAAATTTTTTAAGCCAGATGGCAAGTGTGTACTGTGTGTAAATAAAACGATTAAATTCGACGAAAATTGGACTGGAAATTTTACACAAACATCTTAAGGCAAGTGCAATATAATTATATTATATGTTTATATGTGTGTATTTCTGTGCAAGTTAAAAGTAAGTAAAGTAAATGAAAATACGTATAAGTTCTGTGCTTCGGGATATAAAAGTTCGTTTATACTTTTTTAATTTAAGAACATTTTGTTGACAAAATCAAATTTTGTAATGTGTTAAAAGGGTGTTTCCTCGGAAAATATTTTAAGCGCGAAATGTGTATTTATACATATGTACATACATACGCACATGGAACTTTTTTGATACGAAAATGCACTCCCAAAGTTTAAAAAAAAATGATTTCGTCAATAAAAGCGCATTCAACTTAGAAAATATAAAAAATTGTACTTTGATGTGTCGACGTTTTCTTATACCAAATCAAATAGGCAAAAAGTGTATGTGAGGTTGTAAACATGAATGGCTACATCAATATATATTGGAAATGGATGATATATGTATATTGATGTAGCCATTCATTTTTACATACGTATATACAATATTTGGCCAAAATTCCGTCACAAAATTAAATGTTATGAAGTTTTAAAAATATTTTATTCTATTAATACTTTTTTTGTAGAGGGTGCAACCAAACAGCTATGCGTCATATGAGGCCATGAAATCAAAAGTGGCAAAAAAGGAAGAGAGTAAATCATCAGAGCCTAAGCAACCAAATTTCTTCTGTTTCCAAAGTTCAAGCCAGGTAAAGAAAAAAAAATTACATTTTATAATAATTCAATAATATTTTAATAACCTTTTTTTATAGCTGAACAATCCACCGTGGAAAACGCGATATAAAACTCGCTTCTGGGTGCATTTGCTGAGCGTTCGGTAAATATTCCGTGCCGGAAAACTATAAGGACGATAAACGCAGAGAAGATTACGAAGAAAATATTTCAAAAATCTTTAAAAATCTTGCGTTTCTTTGCACTACGGATGACATTTGGAGTGCCAGCAACAAAAGTTATTTTGGTGTCACCGGGCATTATATTGATTCAAAATTAGATAGACATTCCGTTGTTTTGGCATGTAAACGAGTACGTTTTTCTCATACTCATGAATTAATTGGAAAAGCATTGGCAGGTGTTCATTGTCGTTATGCGTTAAGAGAGTCTCAGATATGCGGCACTGTTACCGACAACGCATCGAACTTCAGTAAAGCATTTAAGGTCTACAGCTATGATATATTTACAGGATCGAATCCAATATATCCTGAATTCTTAGAGGAATCTGAAGTTGATCCTATTGAGATTGACGTATTTGAGAAGGATGAAATTGTTCTACCAATGCATTTTAGATGCGCTTCTCACACGCTTAACCTAGTGGTTACAAAAGACGCAGAAAAAGCACTCGAGAACATCCACTTTAAACGTTTGTACCACTCATCGCTAACAAAAGCTACGTCGCTTTGGAACTATGTAAGCCTATGTAAGTTGCAGCAGACGAAGTTGAGAAATTTGTCATATTAAGCTAATAACTCCGTGTGCTACCAGGTGGAACTCCTTTCATGATAGTTTAAGCCGCCTTTTACCAGTAAAGCAGCATCTAAAAGCCATATGCACTACTTTAAAGAAGCCATATTTTAGTGCAACAGATTTTTGCAGGAAAAGAATTCCGTTTTTGCGAAGGCTATTGATCTTCTACAGGGTGAAAGTCGTTGGGATATTTGCTACCCACATTAATTGGGATTACAAGGAAACTAGAAAGTTTAACAGATTTAGAGTTTTTTGAACCGCTTTCAGATGCCCTAATAACTGGGGTCAATAGACGATTTCCTTTTATTAAAAATTTTACTTCTGATGACTCCAAACCCTTCGTTTTGTCAACTACCACAATCCCAAAATTGAAGCTAAGATGGGTTCCTCCAGTGGACAAAAAAAATGTAAAGAACTTTAAAGATTGGCTTATTGAAGAAAGTAAAGAATACGAAGAAAATGTTGTAAATGACAGTGTTTTCACAAATGATTCGGAAGAGTTTGAAAGAATTTTAAGTTGCGGGGGTCAAATACTAACTCCAAAAATAAATAGGCTGGGAGATAACGTATTCGAAATCTTAGTTATGCTTAAAAAAAAACACTGATTAAGTAAGTTATTCATACTATAATAGTTTTTGTAAGTTTAAATATGAATTGTTATTTGTTATGTTAAAAAGTACCGAAAAAAAAATTTAAAAATTTGTAAACTTGTTTTTACCTTTTATCTTTAAAAATTTGAAAACCTTACCTAGGTACTTATTTTTGTAAATACCTTGTATCTTACCTAGGTAAAAGTATAGCGTACCTGTCCCAACACAGTATATAAGAAAAAAAAGAAAACAATGTTAGCTTAAATGATAACATATCATAAGTCTCTTGTGCTTTAACAGCGACAGACAAATGCAAGCAGTGAAAGCAGTTCATGTTAGCTGCGCGCGCAGCTTTAATTTAAATGCTTTAAATGAGTGATAAATAAACAGAACCATATTTTTTGCGCAGATTATTATGAAACCCATTACGGTGGAAATTGCATGACCTATAACACCGATCGTAAATGAGATCGTGCAGGTTTATTCCGCTTTCCGACCCCATGAACTGCGAGTTTATATCACTTACGCGAGCGCGCAGAGTGATCATTAAAAAGCTATTACACAGAAGATGCGAAACAGCTGTCTTCTGTGAGCAGTCTCTGCTCTCCGCTTATCAGTCGCAATATTCTACTCCAATATTCTGCGCCATATGTTTCGGTGCAGCGGCGGCAACTCACATTGCGATAAGCGGCGGTCGTGATTAAAGCCTCAACTGAATTGAGGCTGCTGTGTGCTTACTGGTAGTCGAACTGATGGATCGGATTGCGCGATTCAGTTGTTCCTCGTCGATCGCGGCCTGCGGAAGTGTTCACTTCACTATCGTGCCCAACAGGCTTCTACCGCTGATTCTGACCCTTGAGTCTTCTATTCACATAGTAGTAGTGACTATAATTGGAGTCGCGAGCGGATAAATGGAGATCCGAGTGGGTGTGGGCGATCTGCTGAAAATGGGCACCAAGTAGGTGACTTATAGGCAGTTACAGTAAAAGCTTACTTGAAAAGACCTCGTAGTGTTTCACTCTATGGTTTTACTCAAATGAATTCTAGTATTTAGGTGAACACAGAGTTTAATCAAATGCTTGATAAGGTTTATTGTGCCTCGAAGTAATCACAAATAATTCACAGCTTTAACGCAAACTAATGAGTGGCATTGCTGACATGTTATCATTTTTGGACAGACTCAAAAGACGCCCAATATAAGTATTATCCTCATTATTAACATTTCAGGCTACCAAATTCATACCATCATCAAAAATAGGGGTTTTAAATCAAGCTAAGGCTATAGATTTCAAAACGCTTGCTGATCGAAAATAGTTGACAAACATAGCAGTTTACCAAATGAGCTTTTACTGTATTCAATTGAGTACTTGTTCTGCTCTCACAATGATAAGATAAGAATGGCTTACTAGTAAACTCAAACTCAAAAGACCTTAACACATAATCAACCAAAAATACATAAAGAATGTCATCATAGGAATAACATATAGCTACATAAGTACAAATGGGATAACTGTTTTTTATTTTTTTAATAATAAGAAAACATATAAATCTAATTTTTTCACACAGGCTCATTGGCCACAAGATCGTCCAGTATCGCCTAGGCACAAAGCAGACGAAGGTGGTCTGCACCAGGGATGGACAGGTGCGCGGACATCGCCGAAGGACACTCTACGACGAGGAGTTGTACTTCGCCTTCGAAGGAATCCCCTTCGCACAGCCGCCGGTGGGGGAGCTGCGCTTCCGAGCCCCCCAGCCAGCACGCCCCTGGTTGGGAATACGGGACTGCACCTACCCGAGGGCCAAGCCGATGCAAAAACACTTCGTGCTCAGCATCGTCGAAGGCAGCGAGGATTGCCTGTACCTAAACGTATACACCAAGCGTCTGAAGTCGGACAAACCGCTGCCAGTGATCGTGTGGATCTATGGCGGTGGATTCCAGATCGGCGAGGCTGGTCGCGATTTCTATAGTCCAGACTACTTCATGCAGCACGACGTCGTGGTTGTCACATTTAATTACAGGGTGGGCGCATTAGGTAAGTTTCTATGGTTTTACATTAATTACTTAAACTTAACATGCACATTCCAAGCTAAAATGTTATATAATGTAATAATATTAATTCATATATTTAAAATAATTATAAATATTCGTAGCTCTCTTCATCATTATAATTGCAGAAACTCTGCACAAAAATTGTTTTTCTCTTATTAAATTTTTCACAAGCTTAACACTAATATAGAATAAATTAAACAAAAATCTTCATCCTGCCTTGATCTCACTTACAGAATAGTCTATATCATACGAATTACACGCTGCTCTTTCCAAACCAGGAAAACTTAATTTCAATAGCAAAGAACACCCAGGCCGTGTAGATTAATTGCCCACTACTGCCACCTCTAGTCATAAAATCGTTAGCACTACTATTACTGTCGCTTAAGTTGCTGTTAAATTGGAGGGAGAACAATACTGGCCTGTAATTATTATTACTCTAACGATCAATTAAAATAATGTGTATGTAAGCCCATGCGGGAACCGTAACGAACCGTGTAACGAATTGGTAGATCGAAATGCTCTACATCTATAGTATAGATCAAATCAGCTTTTATTAAATCAAACCATTTTGACGTTATTTACTTATTTGTACGTTGTAGACAAAAGTTCAAAACTTATGATACAATAGATATCGGCTATAGCTGTTGGGGCTTTCAGTCGGACTGTAACAATATTTACTTATATATTTAGTTAAAACAATATTTGCAATTATTTACATTATATATGAAGTGATTTACAATTAGGGGATTACGGATATTTTCTTATTTTACTAAACATTGAATATTTACAGTAGATGGATTATGTTTGCTTTATTCAGAAATTTAAATAATTGTTAGCGATTTTCGGTTGTGGGAATTTTTAAGATATCTGGATCAATATTGCGGAAACGGTTGATTGACTGGGAGAATCGGTACTCATGGGTCAGGTAAGTCTGGTGTGTCCTAGAGAGATCTCTTCTGAGTATATCACAGATTTTACAGTATTTGGTATAATCAGTTATGTTTTCGTTATTTGGGGTTATCGATAGGTAACAGGGAGATGAATTTCTAATGTATGTAATTGGTTTTGTCAATTTACGTTAGTATTGCTGGGGTATACTTTATAAGCTGAACTTATTAACATGCTCACCGGTAATATACAATTCCCAATAGCTAACTCAAATCTTTGGAATATTTCAGGCTTCCTCAGCCTCCAAGATCGTGACTTGGATGTGCCCGGAAATGCTGGTCTTAAGGACCAAGTGATGGCCCTTCGCTGGATCAGTCAGAACATAGCCCAATTCAATGGAGACCCCCAAAATATAACGCTGATGGGCGAGAGTGCGGGAGCAGCCTCCGTTCACGCGATGATGACCACTGAGCAAACAAGAGGGCTCTTCCACAAGGCCATCATGCAATCGGGATCCATGTTCTGCGAGTGGGCCAGTGAGCCAAGTGGCAGGTGGGCACACCGCCTGGCCTGCCAACTAGGATACTCGGGCAGTGAGAACGAGAAGGAAGTGTTTCGCTTCCTTCAAAAAGCCCCCGCCTCCGAAATGGCCGCACAGGGGATTACTCTCGTCTCGCAAGAGGAACGACGGGAGTACGTCCTGTTTCCGTTTACTCCCGTTGTGGAACCATATATCACCAGGGATTGCGTATTGCCCCGTTGCCATAGGGATATGCTGCCGGGGGCTTGGGGAAATGACCTGCCGCTGATCCTGGGGGGCAACTCCTTCGAAGGCCTCTTCGCCTACCAGAGTACCCTGCACGACGAGGAACACATGCTAAGTGCCTTTGAGGTGCTAATTCCTCGGGAGATCAGGGAAAAGAGTAGCCAGTCTCATCTCAAGGATTTGCTACGTCAGTTCAAGGTGGATAATTTCGAGGATGCAACTCGTGGGAGAATGGAGTTCAATGAGTGCCTCCATATACTGTCCGTTAAACACTTTTGGCACGGCATCCATCGCACTGTATTGGCCCGCCTCAGCCACGCCCCCACTACGCCCACATATCTGTACAGATTCGATGTAGACTCACCCCACTTTAATCACTTCAGGCAGGTGATGTGCGGAAAACACGTTCGCGGAGTCAGCCATGCCGACGATATTTCCTACCTTTTCTACCACATTTTGGCCAACAAGGTGGAGAAGTCTTCGATAGAGTACCAAACCATACAGAGACTGGTCGGCATGTGGGTGGCATTCGCCCGGAACGACAATCCCAACTGTCCACAGATCGCCCCAACCACATGGGAAGCGCTAGATGAGCAAGGTCCGCAGATGTGTCTCAATATTGGAAAACAACTGGAGTTCATTGTGCTGCCGGAGTCAAAGCAAAATAGGATTTGGGATAGACTATACGATAAGCGCGACCTTTTCTAGATGGGAGTTTGTATGTGCACTTTGTAAATAAACAGCACCTGGTTTCGACAATAAGGAAAATGAAAATTATTTTAATGAATTATGTAATTGAATTATGATTGGTCAAACAGCCTGGCTAGCCCTCCTTAGCCTGCTTTGATCAAACACAAGGGAGAACGCTAAAGTCGAGTTCCCTGACTATCTGATACCTATTACTCAGCTAGCGGAAGTGCGCAGGAGTGTCATAAGTATGGACGTGGCAGATTTACACGGTTTGTGGGCGGTGCAACACGGTTTGTGGGTCAACCAACTTGCGCTGCGTCTATGTCTGTGGAGTCTGCATGCTGAGTCTCAACTTTCTAGCTTTTATAGTTTCTGAGATCTCGACTTTCATACAGACAGACAGACAGGCAGACGGACTGATCAAGAATATATATACATTGTATGTTGGGAAACGCTTTCTTCTGCCTGTTACATGCTTTTCAACGAATCTGATATAACCTTTTACTCTACGATTAACGGTTAATTAACCTTAACTAAAATTTCAGCATTGGCCCTAGTAAACATTGGGAAAATAAGTTTTTAAAAAATATATATTTAGATTTATGTAAATAGATATATGTATATACATATATATTTAGATGCGGCTTAATCAATATTTACCATGTACATAGTTTAATCTAGTTAAATAAAACTTGTTTGTCTCGACTTTCATACAGACAGACAGACAGGCAGACGGACTGATCAAGAATATAATATATATACATTGTATGTTCGGAAACGCTTTCTTCTGCCTGTTACATGCTTTTCAACGAATCTGATATAACCTTTTACTCTACGATTAACGGTTAATTAACCTTAACTAAAATTTCAGCATTGGCCCTGGTAAACATTGGGAAAATAAGTTTTTAAAAAATATATATTTGGATTTATGTAAATAGATATATGTATATATATATTTAGTTGCGGCTTAATCAATATTTACCATGTACATGGTTTAATCTAGTTAAATAAAACTTGTTTGTGTGCATTAAACACAATGCAAAAAGCCATTCGCCTTGCCAGGTAGTTTTCCATTAAATGACCTTAAACTTGATCTTCGCAATGACTCAACGATATTTGCCGACTATAATGATATTTAATGACAGTTGAAAAATGTTTCAATGGTAAGTTAAAAAAAAAGTTTAATTATATCAATAATTTTATAAATAAGGGGTAAATACCTTTAAAATAAGTCCCCAATCTTTAATTTCTATTTATAAATATGAGCTTTTCAAAAATATACACGACCTACAACCAAATACTTCCTTATCTATAAACACATTAGTGCAAAATGTATAATTAGAAATTAATTTGTGATTATTTTAGAAGTCTTAAATGGAAGTCTTTGTTATTATCAAAAATAAATATATGTATTTATGCATTATTATGTTACTAAAGAATACAAAATATACACTTGACCTTGTGGTTGTAGTTGAGAACTAGAAGAGAGACTCTCTGGGATAAAACGTATCCCAGACCGCCAGGCATTCGGCCTCCGGCAGTTCTCGCATTTCAAGATCGTGGCTGATGTTGAAGCACTTCTCCACGGTGCTTTCCATCGGCTGTACGGGTTCCCATTTAGTACACCCGAGTTCTGGACAATTTGGATTCCCACTGGAGGCAAACGACGTCCACATGCCCACCATTCTCTCTATGGTCTTATATTCCATCGACGACTTATCTAGTTTGGAGGCTATGATGTTGTAGAACAGGTACGATAATTCATCCGCATGGGCTACTCCACGAACCCGATCGCCGCACACCAATCGCCGGAATTGATTGAAGTGCGGGGAATCGAAATCGAAACGGTATAGATAGGTGGGAGTTTTGGGGCCATAAGACTGGCGGGCGAGAATAAAGCGATGTGTATCGTGCCAAATCTGGCGATGCGAAAATATATTCAGTGCCTCAAACATTTCCATTGATACTTGCATCTCGTTGTTGAAGTAGAGTTTCTTTAGTCGCCGAACCAGAAGATCCTGCCCTTCCAGACTGCTGGTTTCTCTAACCTCCCTCGGGAGGATGTTGTGAAAGTTTTTCAAGGCCCAAGGATCATTTCTAACCAATTGGTACGAAAATAGACCCTCGAAAGAATTTCCTCCGACAATAACGGGAATGTCGTTGCCCCAAGCCCCGGACAACAGATCCTTGTGTCTTCTGGGCACCACACAGTGGTCGGTTTCGTAGGGTTCTACCACAGGACCGAAGGCGAATAGTAGGAAGCTCCGGACCTCATCTTGCGTGATAACGTTCTGATCAACAGCCGCTATCTGACGAGCGCTAACCTTACTGAGAAAACTTAGGACATCCGCGTCCTTCTCGTCGCCCTTGTATCCCAGGTTCTGGGCCAACCGGAACGCCCAATTGTTATCCGGACTCTCCATCCACTCGCTGAGAGCACATCCCGACTGCATGATGGCCTTGTGGAA
The DNA here is from genome assembly GCF_016746365.2 of Drosophila yakuba. Lineage (NCBI taxonomy): Eukaryota > Metazoa > Arthropoda > Insecta > Diptera > Drosophilidae > Drosophila > Drosophila yakuba. The sequence goes on from NC_052530.2 coordinate 8,781,063, forward strand.
GAGACCACGTGTTTGCTCCGTGGTCATCATCACGTGGACAGAAGCAGATCCCGCACTTTCTCCCATCAAAGTGATGTTGTGGGGGTCGCCATTGAAGTGGGCGATATTCTGGCTTATCCAACGTAGAGCCATTACTTGGTCCTTAAGTCCCGCATTTCCAGGAACATCCAGCTTCGGGTCCTTTAGACTGAGAAAACCTAAGAGAGAGACATGAGATATAAAAGTTATTTTATATGAATTGATTAAATATTTACAAATTTCTGTATCCCTATTTAACTACTTTAGTTTGTTTCCTAGAACAGAATGTTGAATCGTAAATCGATTCCGACTTGACACCTACTATAAATAAGTTTATATACATTTATTTTATACCTATTTCATTAATCAACTTTGTTTTTGCTAATGCTGATAAAGATTATATATATTGGCTAAAACACTTATACATTGTTGAAACACTTCTTTCTATTCCCAGCTTACATGTGAATGACTAACCCCTTATCAAAAATGAGTTATTCATCTCATTGGAACTGTACTGTACTGTGTACACTTAATAATTGGATTTAAATTTATTTCCTAATTTAGTCATATATGACTACAAGTTAATCCTTACCTAGTGCTGCCAACCTGTAGTTGATAGAGACGAATACCACTGATTGCTTCATGAAGTAATCGGGACTGTAAATATCCCTGGAGGCCTCGCCCTTTTGGAAACCACCTCCATAGATCCACACAATTACGGGCAGCGGTTTTTCCGACTTCAGGACTTTCACATAAACGTTTAGGTGCAAACAATCTTCACTGCCCTCGACAATTCCCAAAAGCATGTTCCTCTGCATGGGCTTGGATCTATTGGTAGTGCAGTTGAGCACTCCTTGCCAGGGTTCCGGTGGCTGTGGAGCCCTAAATCGGAGGTCACCCATGGGGGGCTTGGCGTATGGAATACCCTCGAAGGCAAAGTACGGCTCCTTATCATAGACCGTTTTCCTTTGGAGTCCGCGCACCTGTCCGTATTTGGTGTCCAAAGTCACTGTGTGACTCGTGGATAGCCGGTACTGTTGCACCTTGTGGCCCACCAACCTGAATGAGAAATCGGGTCAGATCGGGGGTCGTAGACAAGTAGACATTGTTGAGCGTTTAGAGGCAAAGAACAAGGTCCAAAGGTAACGATTGCCAAAAATCACAACGTTGGCCATGTACTCTTGACCTTTAATTATCTTATCTAGTTACTTACTGAGCTCCCATCTTCAGCAGCTTTGGCCATCCCACTTGTACCTCCATGGTTTTCTATTTGTTTCTATTTGTAAGGATTATATTAAGGATCCACTGCTTCGTTTGGTGGGCTTCGCGGTATTTCTGGTTCGAGCGAATACTTCCGTGCGACTGATCGGAGAAATTCGGTGATAGCGCCTTAAATCAGGAGAGACGCCAGCAACACTCGGCTATACTCTAATACATATAACTATATAGCCGTATGATCATTATCAGGCACAGCTTTGGTAAGCAAAATAGGTCACTGTTTTGCTTCAAAACATACATTATATGATACACATATCTTACTGGAAGCAAATATATTTTCAAAAATAAAATATAAATAAAATAGCGAATTAGAAACTAATTTGTATTCATGTATAAACCTTTAAATATTTAACTATTTTAACATTACATATTGATAATATTAAAAAAAAAATTTAATAATTTTAAAAAGCTGTGGTGCGGGGTGCAGGATGCAGTGTGCAGGGTGCGTGGTGTGTGATGCAGGGTGCGGGGGTCGGGGTGTGGTTTTGAGCGGTTTGTGGGCGTTAGGGTGGGCAAATCGATAGAAATTTTTAAGACCAATAAAAAAAAGAAAAAATATCAAAACATCGGCCTGCTATGTCTCTGGTATCTGCATGTCTGGTATCTAGATCTCGACGTTCATACGGACGGATAAACAGGCGGACATGGCCAGATCGACCCGGCTAGTGATTCTCAACAAGAATATATATACTCTTTTTGGTCAGAAACTCTTCCTTCTACCTGTTAGATATTTTTCAACAAATCTAGTATACTCTACGAATAGCGGGTAAACAACAATTATCTTGTTAGGGAAAACCCATATCTACATATGTGAAATTCTGATTTCTGATTCTGAACAAAAAAAAGCTTTTTACTTTTACTGTGGGCAAGTAGGTAATATTTTTAAATATGCATAAGGTTAATAAAATTCTAAACTTAAATTAATTAAGTAGGGAAAACTCTGTAAAGAAACTATAGCAGTAAAAAATTACACGCATCACTATGTGGTACGCGACTGTTAGCAAATAATGGCTTTTAAGAATAGAGCTTTTTCTGTTGATCGCTGAAAAGGCTCTCTTTCTGTTATTGGCGAAGTCAGCTGATAATAATAACAATAGCCCCCAACAACACGTTTGCAGTGACATTAAGCTTTTCAAACACATAATGTTAAATATGCAAAAGGTTTATGAAATTTTAAACGTAAATAAATTAGGTAGGGAAAACTCTATAAAAAATAAAGATAATAAAGAATTACACGCATCAATATGTGCATCAATCATCGCTGCTGAGAATAGAGCTTTTTTTTTGATCGCTGAAGATGCTCTCTTTCTGTTATGGCCGAAGTCAGCTGTTAACAACAACACTTTTGCAGTGACATTGAGCTTCTTAAACACAGTGCCACAAAAAGCTAGCAAAGCAAACTGAAAATCAGCTGTCTCGAAATTCTTTGTTTTTATTTCATTTTTTGCGCGATAAAAGGGCTTTAAATGCTTTTCCACTGCAAGATAAAAAGTTACGAGCGCGAAGCCAGCATTTAGCAGTCGAACATGAAGAGGTGAGGTTGCAGAAGCAGTGATCCCTCCGCAGTGAACTAAGTGTTTCTGGATCCTCCTCCTCCAGCTTGCAGGTGAACACGACCAGCGGACCGGTGCGCGGAAAACTGTGCTCAGGTCTCTACGGCGATGAGTACGTCAGCTTCGAGCGGATTCCGTACGCGCAGCCGCCGGTAGGCCGGCTACGGTTCATGGCCCCCCTGCCCGTGGAACCCTGGAGCCAGCCTCTGGATTGCACCCAGTCCGGCCAGAAGCCGCTCCAATTCAACCACTACTCCAAGCAGCTGGAGGGCGTCGAGGACTGCCTGTATCTGAATGTCTACGCGAAGGAGGTACCACTGCGGGATCGTTAAGTATACTTTCTTAAAGAGTAAAGGTTACTTGGGTTGAGTGTCAATAGTACTAATTAAGTTTAATGTTGTCTAACAAAACCATCAGGGACTTTAGAGCCCATGAAATTGTATTCATTTATCTGACCTCACATTTATAAGATATGACGATTATCAGCTAACCGCTGAGTCACATTAGTCCGTTGGACGGCGTTCGAGGTCTTATACGTGTTTAACGCAAAAGCCAAGTATGAAAGGGGATTTTTAGAATAAAAACTACTTACACAGTTTACTTTTTGAAGCCTTAATTAGAGAAAGATAACTAGTTTGGGTTCAGTTCAAATTATTACTTCTCTAGAAATAACCAGTTTTTATTCCAAGAGCAGGAGTCTTAAGGAGGCTTAAGTCTTTTATATTGTCAAATATATCCCAATCGTTTCTAAATCATTATTTACCTTCCATACAGCTCGACTCTCCAACTCCACTACCGCTGATTGTGTTCTTTTTTGGAGGTGGTTTCGAAAAGGGCGATCCCACCAAGGAGCTGCATAGTCCTGACTACTTCATGATGCGCGATGTGGTCGTAGTCACAGTTAGCTATCGCGTGGGTCCACTGGGATTTCTGAGCCTGAACGATCCTGCCGTTGGAGTGCCCGGAAATGCAGGTCTGAAGGATCAGCTGCTGGCAATGCAATGGATCAAAGAAAACGCAGAAAGATTTAATGGCGACCCCAAAAACGTGACCGCTTTTGGTGAGAGCGCCGGAGCAGCTTCAGTGCATTACCTAATGCTGAATCCCAGGGCTGAGGGTCTGTTCCAGAAGGCCATTTTGCAATCGGGCAATGTGCTTTGCTCCTGGGCCCTCTGTTCTATCAAAAATCTGCCCCATCGGTTAGCGGTCAACCTGGGAATGGAAAGTGCCGAGCATGTAACCGACGCCATGGTTTTGGACTTCCTGCAGAAATTACCGGGAGAGAAACTCGTTCGACCATACCTACTCAGCGCAGAGGAGCACCTGGACGACTGCGTCTTTCAGTTTGGACCAGTGGTGGAGCCATATAAAACGGAGCACTGCGCGCTGCCTAGACATCCGCAGGAACTGCTGGACAAGGCCTGGGGAAACAGGATTCCGGTGCTGATGAGCGGCACTTCTTTCGAGGGTTTGCTGATGTACGCCCGAGTCCAAATGGCTCCGTACTTGCTCACCAGCCTGAAAAAGGAACCAGAGCACATGCTCCCACTGGATGTGAAGCGGAATCTACCCCAGGCGCTGGCTCGACATCTGGGCCAGCGACTTCAGGAGACTCATTTCGGCGGCAGCGACCCTTCTTCCATGTCGCCAGACTCCTTAAAAGCGTACTGCGAGGTTAGATAATTTAGATCTTTACATCTTTTGACAGATAAAGATATTTCCAAACTTCTTTCAGTACGCCAGCTATAAAGTGTTTTGGCATCCCATTCTAAAAACGCTGAGATCCCGTGTAAAGAGTGCTTCCAGTGCATCCACATACCTTTACCGGTTCGACTTTGACTCCCCGACGTTCAATCACCAGCGATTGAAGTACTGCGGGGATAAGTTGCGGGGCGTGGCCCACGTGGATGATCACTCGTACCTGTGGTATGGAGACTTCTCCTGGAAGCTGGACAAGCACACACCCGAGTTCCTCACAATCGAAAGGATGATTGATATGTTGACAAGCTTCGCGAGGACATCGAATCCTAACTGCAAGCTCATCCAGGATCAGCTTTCTCGAGCCAAAGAATGGAAGCCACTAAACAGCCAATCCGCTTTGGAGTGCCTCAACATCTCTGAGAACATTAAGTTAATGGAGCTGCCGGAGCTGCAGAAGCTGAGGGTCTGGGAAAGTGTCTGCCAATCAACGGACTAGTCAAGTGTATTAAATGTCCTCCTTAACAAAATTTGTATCTTAAATCAAACAATTGACTTAACAATTAATAACGACGCCGAGTATCTAAAATAAAAATTTTAGTTGGAAGTATATTGTATAAAGAATCGGACAACTATTTGTTGAGGTTGGTGTGTTATGCATTTGTAAATCCGCATACTATTCCCTATTTCTTATATTAAATATTTTCTTAAGCAATCAAAAGGAAGAAAAAATTATGTATATAAGGCGTTACACTTTGTATGACTTGTTTAATTTTTATACCCGACCCATTACGTGTAGATTAAAAGAGTATACTAGAATTGTTGAAAATTATATAACAAGCGTTATAGAAAGCGTTTCCGAATATATATATATATTATATTCTTGATCAGGACCAATAGCCGAGTCGATCTGGCCATGTCCGTCTGTCTGTTTGTATGAACGTCGAGATCTCAGGAACTATAAAACCTAGAAAGTTGAGATGATGCTCTTCGCACTTTCACTAGCTGCGTAACGGGTATCAGATAGTCGGGGAACTCGAGTTAGCATTCTCTCTTGTTTTGTATGTAAACCATTCAAGATAGTCTACTTTATAATTTAATTTTTGTTCCCTTGTTTATGTGCGGCAAATTTACCATTGTTTGAGATATGAGAGCGATCCGAGTATTTTTAGGTTGATAAGCCCCGGCTATCGATAGAGGTCTTCATTGCTTAATCATAAGCGAAGGCAGTTAAAGCTAGAGACCAGCTGTATTCGGAGATGTCGGACGTTTAGTAAGAGCATTCACTTAAACCCAATGACAATTTATTTTTTATTTTTTTATTTAGCGACGAAGTTGCCCCTGTGGTACAGACTACACATGGCAAGGTTCGGGGAACCCTTCTTAAATCCCTATATGAAGAACCGTTTTACGCTTTTGATGGAATCCCCTATGCGGTTCCTCCGCTGGGAACTCTACGCTTCAAGGAGCCACATGACCTCAAACCATGGCACGGGATTCGCGATTGCTCCAAGCCGCTAAGCAAGTGCCTGCAAGTGAGCACATTAACCAAGTTGGTAGAGGGCTCTGAGGACTGTCTTTATCTGAACATATCAGTAAAAACTGTAAGTCTCTTACTTTCTAGTACTTTAGTCCAAACAGCAATAATGGGTTTCTTTTAGCTTCACGGTGATCCCATGCCTGTGATGGTCTACATCCATGGAGGCGGTTTTAAGGGCGGAGATTCTTCAAGACGCGCCTGGGGTCCCGACTATTTTATGAAAGAAAACGTTGTGTACATAAGCATTGGCCATCGACTGGGACCCTTAGGTGATATTTAATAGAGCTAAAACAACTGGGATTCGATAAAATCGCTTATATTTCATTATACTCTTACAGGCTTCCTCAGTCTAAAGGATCCCGACCTTGAAATTCCTGGCAATGCTGGCTTAAAGGACGTAATCTTGGCCCTCCGTTGGATCAGGGCCAACGCGGCAAAATTTAATGGGGACCCCGAGAGAATCACCATTTTTGGTCACAGCTCCGGCAGCATGACAGTTCAGCTGCTTCTGGCAAGTCCACAATCAGAGGGACTGTTCCATAGGGCCATCCTTTTAGCAGGATTTTCAATGGAGCTGAATAGCCTGCCCCAAATGGAGTACCGCCTGGCCAAGCATTTGGGCTACGAGGGTGATAATGTCGATAGCCAGATCTTGGAGTTCCTCTTGAAGGCAGATCCGAAACTGATCGTCTCTGCGGACTTTTTCACTCCGCTGGAGAAGAGACAGGGTCAGAACATGTCCTTCAAACCCAGCATTGAAAGCTACGCCACTCCCAATGCAGTGCTCCTTGCCGAGCCAGTTGACCTCCAACGAACTTCGTGGAGCAATCGCATTCCCATCATCTTAGGCGCCAACAGTGGCGAGGGGTTGACTATCTTAAACTTCCTAAAAATGAACCCTACGTGGCTAAAGGACTTTCAGTGCAACCCGGAGCGGGTTCTGCCTTGGACCCTGAGAAACCGCTGTGATGCTGGACAGCGGCGCCAATTGGGCCAAGCATTGATCCATCACTTTTGCGAGGCGCACGGCCACGAGTTGACTGTAGATCACACAAACGGATTGGTGGAGCTCTTCACCCACGGCATGGTGCATGCAATGGACCGACTAATCCAGTCCAGACTGGCTTACGGTCAGGCGCCCACTTACCTTTATCGATTTGACTTCGACTCGCCGGATTTTAATTTCTACCGAATTCGCTTCATGGGAAAAGACCAGAGAGGAGTTGGACATGTTGACGAGCTGGGGTACATTTTCAAGCTTCCAGCCACCTTCAAATTGGACAAGTCTCGACCAGAGTTCACAGCCATTCGCCGATTGGTGGCCATGTTTGTCCAATTCGCCGCCACCTCGGATCCAAATGCTCCGCTCACTAAATCTCTAGTGGATTGGAAACCCGTAACTCGGTTCGGAAAGCGAATGGTTCTTAATATTAGCGAGGACTTACAATTTATTCCGCAGCCAGAAATGCCGAAGCTGAAGTTTTTTGATCGTCTTTACGAAATGGCGGGAGTACCTTTATTTTAAATAATCGAACTCTTTCATCTTTATTGAAAAATATGTTTTGTTCATTAGAAATAAATAATTTGTGTTATTTTTCACTTGCGGTAGCAAACATTTTTTGAATTACCTATAATCATTATTAAAGGTTCAATGGTGCTATTGAAAATTTTCAAAGCCAGCTACATTTAACAGGCCGTCAGTCAGGTGATGGAAAGGGGACTAACGTGTAGTTTCAAGCTTGCTAGAAGAACGCGCCGTATACTCTCCACGCGAAGCCGGCTGGAAACAAGTCCCCTGGCAAGGGTATGGCCAACACCACAGGATCGGGTTCGGGTGAACCCCGCCTCAAATAGGAGGCGACTGAGTCGCCATGGTGGAATGAAGGTGGAATGGGCAAGATCCGTTTTGCCAAACTTCGGCAAGGAAGTCCCCAAGCCACCCAAGCCCACAGACGTCAAAAAGCGACTTCCACCTAAAAAGGAGCGCTCCCAGGACGTTCCCTTCGACCCCTCGGCAAAGCGGCAACGCGTACAGCCAGGGCGCATTCTCCTGGGCGTGGTCGACAGAAACGACCCGAGTGGCAGGATTCCACGTAATAAGTGGAAGTGGGTGAAAGCAGCCCTAGCCACAAATTGCTTTGAAATTCTGGCCAAAGAACCTGGCCCCCCTCCTGTCTGCAAAGACGTGGGATGGTTCCAAAGCAGCGTCAAGGTGATCGCCTGCAACGATGAGCGCTCTTCGGAGCTGTCCAAAGCCGCAGTAAAGGAGCTGGGGGAGGTGTATAAGGGCGCCGGACTTGTTGCGTTTAGCTGGTCCGACGTACCTTGCCGACCCCGGGCAAGGATCTGGATCCCGGTGAAGGTCGACGAGATGGAAGGGCCAACAAACCAGGCCATCCTCATACTAAACAAGGAGTCCCTGTCTCCCATTGAGGCCGCTCACGGGGAGCTAAACTTCGGTTTTAGCTCAGTGACCATAAAGGTCTATAAATCGGACTCCGCCAAGGAGGATCAGGAAGGCGGTGGAGGAGTGATCGAGGAGATTTCCTCTGAGATCGAGGCATCGGAAGCCGAGGACGGCTACTCGACCGATGCTTCAATCCTCCGCAGCCTCGCAAATATGGGTCCAATGACGGACCTAGACACATCGGACGAGGAGGAAGCCGACACTACCGAGGTGGAGATGCCCACAGCAGAAGTCCGTGAGGCTTCTGCAAATAAACCTCCACCACAGTAAGGTAGCTTCTGCTGCTATTTAGCTCCATTTGGCTGAGGATGAAGTCGACATAGTCCTGATTCAGGAACCTTGGATAGTGGGAGGTTTCAGGATTGAGGACTAAGGAATATAAGCTTTTAACAGCTCCCAGCGAAGGTAAAGTAAGTGCCTGCATCTTAGCCAAAAAGCACCTCAGCATTTTTCTGCTCCATAATTACAGCGATGCAGATAACGCGGCAGCCACCGTGTAGAGTCAGCCATCTCCGTTTCGAGTGCTGTCATCGTACATGGCCTACGAAAGGCAAGAGCCGCCGGATGAGCTGGTAAGAAGACTGATACTAGACAGCGAAAAGCAAAACATAGACCTCCTAGTAGGCTGTGATGCAAACGCCCACCACACACAACGGGACAGTACAGACACAAACGACCGCGGTGAGTCTCTTTTTAACTTTATCTTTAGTTCAATTTCACATGCAACAAAGGTAATGACCCCACCTTTATCATTAAGAACCGAAAAGAGGTAATACTGGAGGGTGCTAGATGACCACTCTTTCTCGGACCACAGGTATATAGAAACGACCCTCACAACCAACCCCTCAAAGCCAGCAGTTTTCTCAAACCCAAGGAAAACAGACTGGCAAAAATACAAAAATAGCAGCCAGGCTTAAAAAAATCCTCTCCCAATCGGCCACAACCCTAGGCTACCTTAAAAGAACAGATGGCTCCTGGACCAGCACGAGTGAGGAATCTCTGCAGGATAATAGCTTTGCGGATGACGTTGCTATAAGCTGAACCAAGAATAACGGATAAGGAATTAACCCCTCAAAGGCCGAGCTGGTCTCTTCACTAGGGAGTTTATATATATAGCAGACTTAGTCCTCACCTATCCTCAACAATCAAAGCCGTAATACTTGACAGGAAACTTAACTGGAACTTGAACCTCACAGACAGATACAAAAAAGCTTCAATAGCACTCTTCACGTGCAAGAAAGCAATAGGGCTCAAATGGGGCATGACACCTATTTAGTAAACTGGATATATACGGCCATTGTCAGACCAATACTACTGTATGGGGTCGTGGTATGGTGGCCGGCCCTGAAAAAGAAATCCAGCACAAAAATGCTAGCAAAGATGCAAAGAGCCGCGGCACTCTGCATCACCAGTGCTTTACGCACCACACCAAACGAAGCCCTAAATGCCATACTCAACCTCCCAAGCCCAGAACTAGCTGGCATGGAACAGGCCACAGTAGCGGCAATCAGTCTTAGAGATACCAAACAGTGGAACCCACAAGAAGCGGGTCACTCATGTATCCTAAAAAACATTAAAATAGTCCCCTCCAGGACAGACTACTGCACTACAACGGAGTACATACAAACACCGTTCAACACAATTATCCCAGAGAGGGACGAGTGAGCTCACAGACACCTGGCCCCCAGAATGCTATATTCTTCTATACGGACGGGTCAAAACTACAGAACAGAGTAGGAGGAGGAGCTTACTCCGAACAACTAGGCCTACGAATCTCGTTCAGACTCCCCGATCATTGCAGCGTCTTCCAAGCTGAAGTAGCAGCAATAAGGGAGGCCCTAAAGCATTTGAAAGCACTAAAACCGGAAAGCTCACACGTAAACATTTTCAGTAACAGTATCGAATTGCCGCTCATCTTTACACGAGATGACACAACAATTCGTAATCAGCCTTATATGGGTACCCGGACACAGGGACATAGAAGGCAACTCCATCGCAGATGAACTAGCTCGAGAAGAGATGGAGGGCGTGAGTATGCCTTAAGCCACATGTAAACTACAACTTAGGGAAAACCTAAACCGAAACAAACAGACAATATGGGAGAATACCACACACTGTCGCCTAACACGCCAAATATGGGCAAAAATAAACTCAAAAGGAACGTCAAAACTCTTAAGGTTGACCAGAGCAAACCTCAGCACTTCTATGAGAGTCATCACAGGGCATTGGTTGATAGGCACCCAGGCCAGAAGACTAAATGCCCCGTATCATGATTTCTGTCGTAGCTGTAGGGACGAAGAAATGGAAGAAACGGTAGAGCATCTACATCTACATCTAGCCACTGCCCAGCACTGCAAGCGAAAAGACTTGCTCAACTAGGAAGTAGATTCCTGATAGACACATCCGACCTATCCGACACCGATCCACATCGGATACAAAAATTCACCAGCGCCTCTGGCTGGGGAAACTGCTCACTTCACACGAACCCCGACAAGTAAAAGGGGAAAACACACACGGTATCACAATGAACCTCTAAGTGCGTCGGATAACCGACGGCCGGTAAAACCTAGCCTAACCTACATTTAACAAGTGTCTAAAGATGTGTTTAGACATGATAAGTAGACAAACTATAAATATGTTATATTTATGGGCTGCAATAAACATGGCACGGGACAAAATAAGTGGCAACTACAGATAAGTACGATTGCAGTGGTCTATTGTCGAAGTGTCAAGAGATATGATCACGCGGGAGGTGATTAGCGCGGTCATAGGCCACAAACATAGATTTAAGATAAAGCTCATCTGCATTGACCAACGCAGACTGCATCGTCTTACAAGCGCTGCATTATATAATTAGATGATACGAACCTATGTAAGAATGAATAAAAGGCGATGCCCTCGCAGTAGCGAGTCAGTTAGATTCAAACACCCGAATTGAACTCATTAAGTGTACGCATTAGTTTATAGTGTGAACAACAAGATAGGACGATTTAAGCTTATCGCCGTAATATTTTTGTTTTTATTATATTTAAACTTTGCTTTTGTGGCAAGCACAAAATGTGTTGCCTTCGAGCAAAAGCCTTTGACAATTCGCATCTTTTAGATAAGGTTTGCCAAAAATTTTACCACTTTGGCTTTGTGTGTTGTTTTGGCTTTGGATTTCGAACTCATTAGATTGTTGGCACCCACCGCAAACGGACGACTCCTAATGATGTCAGAAAGGTGAGTTTTTAAAAACCAGAATCCCCCATAATTTCATTTATTGAGCTTGCCTCTAACAGCCTGGAAACTTGCGAGCTTACCCTGCCCGTGGGTAAAATTAAGGGCGTAAAACGCCTCAGTCTTTATGACGACCCCTACTACAGCTTCGAAAAGGTCCCCTTTGCGAAGCCCCCGCTGGGAGAACTGAGATTTAGGGCTCCGGTGCCTGCAGATCCATGGAGCGGAATTCTGGATTGCACCCACTACGCAGAGAAACCAACCCAGAGGGGTTTACAGACTGGAGTTGTCGAAGGCGGCGAGGATTGTCTGTATCTGAACGTCTATTCCAAGAAGGTTAGTGTACTGCGAGCTATTTGGACCAATAATAATCCGCTAAACGAAACCTTGTAGGCCCGTTAGCTTGAATAGTTAGCTTAATAGTTTTTAAAAAAGCTATTTAAACAAATTACGATTCTGCATAATCGATTATAATGACTGATACCTAATTTATTTTTACAGTTGAAGAGTGACAAGCCATTGCCGGTAATGGTATACATTTATGGCGGGGGCTTCACTGTAGGAGAGGCAACCCGTAAATTGTACGGCCCGGACTATTTTATGGCCAAAGATGTTATTCTTGTGACGCTTAATTATCGCGTAGATTGTTTGGGTGAGTGATCTGAAACTGATAACAATTATCTGTATCTTCTCGGTTAGTTGGTGGTACAAAAGATTTAGTTTAGTAATACTACAATATCTCATAGACCACTACAGTTTGAGACTTGTATTAGTTGTCGATTCATACGATATCATAAGATTTCTACAAAGAAATAAAATTTAATGGAATGAACGATAGTAACGTTTTCTTTTTGAACTTAAAGCTCAAACTCATAACATATAACACCTAGTTTTTTAGTCACTTTTCGAAATATTAAGAGTACTTAACATAACATTAGGAAATTATTAATCTGTCTTAAATCTTCTGATATCAAACTAAATCACCTTCTGACAAGGAAGAAAAGCATAAAGGGTATACAATAGTCTCTAGTTTTTGTTCTTCACCTTATAAAGAAACATATTAAGATGTGCTTTTATTTAATAACTTTTTATTAAAGGTTGAAATATAAAAACAAATAAGCTCGATTTTATAAAAATCAAAAGGCAATCCTAGGTAATATTCATATTCTTTCAATAAAGTGATTGGTAGAAATACATACTCACATTTGTTAAAATAAATCATTATACCCGTTACTCGTAGAGTAAAAGGGTATACTCGATTCGTTGAAAAGTATGTAACAGGCAGAAGGAAGGGTTTCCGACCATATAAAGTATATATATTCTTGACCAGGACCAATAGCCGAGTCGATATGACCGTGTCTGTCCGTCCGTATGAACGCTGTGATCTCAGGAACTACAAAAGCTACAAAGTTGAGATTAAGCATACAGACTCCAGAGACATAGACGCAGCGCAAGTTTGTCGATTCATGTTGCCACGCCCACTCTAACGCCCACACTTTTGAAAAATGTTTTGATATTTTTTCATTTTTATATTGGTCTTGTAAATTTCTATCGATTTGCCAAAAAACATTTTGCCACGCCCACTCTAACGCCCACAAACCGCCCAAAGCTGCTACGCCCACACTTTTGAAAAATGTTTTGAAATTTTTTCATTTTTGTATTGGTCTTGTAAATTTCTATCGATTTGCCAAAAAACTTTTTGCCACGCCCACTCTAACGCCCACAAACCGCGAAAAACTGTGTTTAAGACTCTCCTTCTCCCTTCCACTAACTGAGTAACGGGTATCAGATAGTCGGGGAACTCGACTATAGCGTTCTCTCTTGTTTTTATTTTAAAACGATATTTCTTAAAGGATTCCTGTCGCTCAAGGATCCGAGTCTGAAAGTTCCTGGAAACGCAGGTCTCAAGGACCAAGTGCTAGCTCTCAAGTGGGTCAAGCAGTACATTTCCAACTTCAATGGCGATGATAGTAATATTACGGTATTCGGAGACAGTGCCGGCGGTTCTTCTACCCACTTCATGATGTGTACGAATCAGACCAGGGGACTGTTCCACAAAGCCATTCCCATGTCGGGAACAGTCCACAATTACTGGGCCATTAACCCGACCGAAGACTTTGCCTTCCGCCTGGCTCAGCAGAATGGTTTCACTGGCGAAAATAACGACGCCAAGGTACTGGAATATCTCCTGGGAGTTCCGGCTACAGATTTAGTAAACCATAGTTTGATATTACCCGAACACCAAAGGAATGGTCTGGTCTTCGCCTTCGGACCCACAGTGGAGCCATATGTGGGTGAGGATTGCGTGGTCCCCAAGCCGCCGGTGGAGATGGCCCGGGATGCGTGGTCCAACGATTTGCCCGTCATGCTGGGTGGAACTTCCTTTGAGGGGCTCTTCATGTATCCAGCCGTTTCGGCCAATCCTAAGGCGTTAGATGACCTAAGCAAGGATCCACTTAGCCTGGTGCCGGTTGAAGTGCGTGAGGTCAGCAGCGAGAAAGAGAGTCTGGAGTACAGTCAGCGCCTTATCAAAGCCTACTTCGGGGATTCACCACCCAGCTCAGCACTACTTATGAATATGCTCGATGTAGGTAACAGGGCTTACCAATGCACAAAACATGTTGTTTTGTTTATTTGTTAGGGGTTTATTAACAAAAATATGTTTTTTACTTTAGTTACATTCCTACAAAACGTATTGGCACGGTTATAATCGCACCTTGAACGCAAGACTTACCTATGCAAAAGCACCAACATATTACTATCGCTTCGACTTTGATTCGCCAAACTTCAACTTCTACCGGACTAAATTCTGTGGAGATAAGGTTAAAACAGGTGTGGCCCATGCCGATGACCTGAGTTATTTGTTCCGGAACGTGGGCTCTTGGAAACTGGAGAAGACATCTGCGGAATATCGCACCATCGAAAGGATGATTGGCATTTGGACGGCCTTCGCGGCGACCTCCGATCCAAATTGCCCTGAGATTGGTCATTTGGACTGGAGACCATCTACAAAGGATGATTCCAAGCGCGTTATCAACATCAGCAGCGATGTTAGTATTATAGATTTGCCCGAGTATGAAAAAATTCAAATTTGGGATAGCTTCTATACGCGAAATCCATTGATCTAAACATACAAATAAATTTTTACGCATTTACGTTCTCGAAAGTGCTGTCTTGCAAACCGAATTGATAAAAAAACACGTTTACGTATAATATAGATAGTTATCTAATATCCGAGCTGTGAGGCTAGTTTTCGGTAAACTGGCGATTTACGCGGCCAACAACCACTACACCTTCGGCAAGGAGATCGTCGATCTAGTTCTGGACAGGATCCGCAAGCTGGCCGATCAGTGCACCGGTCTGCAGGGCTTCCTCATCTTCCACTCGTTTGGTGGAGGTGCTGGCTCTGGCTTTACTTTGCTGCAAGAAGTCCAAGCTGGAGTTCTTCGCGTACACAGCTTTCGTAAATAGAGCAGTTTAACCAACCCCAAAAAAAATCTTGCTTATAAACAAGAAAAGGAGCAAGTCATAAAAATTAAAGAAATACACAACGATTACGGTGTAAGGAAAATATATGCAGGTGTACCCC
This sequence comes from Drosophila yakuba, assembly GCF_016746365.2. Lineage (NCBI taxonomy): Eukaryota > Metazoa > Arthropoda > Insecta > Diptera > Drosophilidae > Drosophila > Drosophila yakuba. Next base: position 8,796,425 of record NC_052530.2, read on the forward strand.
ACGTGAAAATATTTTTTAATGCATCACTTTTGGTCTTGTATAAAATTTGAGTTCATTTTAATACCTCTAGTTCCTTTAATTAAATTCAATTTTGTACTGCCTTTTTTGGGTTCTATTTTAGAAATGGTTAATAAAAACACAAACTGGGTTCTTGGGGTTTTTATTTTCTTCTTTGTTCGCTATACAGTGTCGGAGAGAATTTATGCATGCGAGTGGGAGCGTATGAAAATAAGCAGGATTTTGAGAGATGCACACCTATTGGCTCTAGTACTCCTCAGCACCCTCGCCCTCGCCGTCACCAGAGTCCATGCCGACCTCCTCGTAGTCCTTTTCCAAGGCAGCCAGATCCTCGCGGGCCTCTGAGAACTCGCCCTCCTCCATGCCCTCACCAACATACCAGTGGACGAAGGCCCTTTTGGCGTACATCAGGTCAAACTTGTGGTCCAGACGGGCCCAGGCCTCGGCAATAGCAGTGGTATTGGACAGCATGCACACAGCACGCTGAACCTTGGCCAGATCCCCGCCAGGAACCACAGTGGGTGGCTGGTAGTTAATGCCCACCTTAAAGCCTGTGGGGCACCAGTCCACGAACTGAATGGTGCGCTTAGTCTTGATGGTGGCGATGGCGGCGTTCACGTCCTTGGGCACCACATCGCCGCGGTACAGCATGCAGCAAGCCATGTACTTGCCGTGCCGGGGATCCACTTTGACCATCTGGTTGGCTGGCTCGAAGCAGGCGTTGGTGATCTCGGCCACCGACAGCTGCTCGTGGTAGGCCTTCTCGGCGGAGATGACGGGGGCGTAGGTCACCAGCGGGAAGTGGATGCGGGGGTAGGGCACCAGGTTGGTCTGGAACTCGGTGAGGTCCACATTAAGGGCTCCATCGAATCGCAGAGAGGCAGTGATCGAGGACACTATCTGGCCGATTAAACGATTCAGGTTAGTGTAAGTGGGTCGTTCGATGTCCAGGTTTCGGCGACAAATGTCGTAGATGGCTTCGTTGTCGACCATGAAGGCGCAGTCGGAGTGCTCGAGGGTGGTGTGCGTGGTCAGGATGGAGTTGTAGGGCTCCACCACGGCGGTGGACACCTGCGGAGCTGGGTACACGGCGAACTCCAGCTTAGACTTCTTGCCGTAGTCGACGGAGAGACGCTCCATCAGCAGCGAGGTGAAGCCAGAGCCAGTACCTCCACCGAACGAGTGGAAGATGAGGAAACCCTGCAGACCGGTGCACTGATCGGCCAGCTTGCGGATCCTGTCCAGAACAAGATCGACGATCTCCTTGCCGATGGTGTAGTGGCCACGGGCGTAGTTGTTCGCCGCGTCCTCCTTACCGGTGATCAGTTGCTCGGGGTGGAACAGCTGACGGTAGGTTCCCGTACGGACCTCATCGACCACAGTGGGCTCCAGATCCACAAACACGGCGCGGGGCACGTGCTTGCCAGCTCCAGTCTCGCTGAAGAAGGTGTTGAACGAGTCATCACCTCCGCCCACGGTCTTGTCAGAAGGCATCTGGCCATCGGGCTGGATGCCGTGCTCCAGGCAGTAGAGCTCCCAGCAGGCGTTTCCAATCTGGACACCAGCCTGGCCCACGTGGATGGAGATACATTCCCGCATATTGATTTTTAATTGGGTTTCTGATTCCGGGTTTCTTGTTTCGAGTTTCGGTTTATCAATTCACGAAAAAAATGTAAAGCCTACGATTTTGGGGTCTGACTCTGCGGGCGTATACGTTGGAATGCCCGAGAATGGATTTTCAACAGACGTAAATCTCCCGTAGCTCTGTTTTACGAAAATTAGCCTCACAACTCGGATATTAGATAACTATCTATATTATACGTAAACGCGTTTCTTTTACCAATCGATTTTGCTTTGGTGGCACGGAAGACCCTGTCAGGCCGCTGTTTGGTTTTTTTGTTTGTATTCGGCTTTAGTTTCACGCTGATTTTTGCACAACATTGCTAGCTCTTGGCTAATATTTGATTACCATCGACAAGATGTTCAGATGCGGCTATATCGGCGCTATTTACCAGATTCAAAGATCAGTCAATTTATTTAGAACAAGCACGCTTGTTCAGTGGTTTAAGTGTGACCGCCGGGGTGGAAGTCTAAAGATACCAAGTAGTTCATGAAATACCAACAGTTGTTTAAATAAACCATAAGCCACACATCGAAGAAATGTATAAAATTGTATATTCTTTAAATTTTGATTTCTGTTTAATTTGTTTCTTTATGATAAAAAATCATGCCAAATTACAAATGTTCCATTTAAATAGATTTAAATGTGTAGTTTTCAGAACTACTAGTTACCAAGAAAAACAAAGTATTTAAATCGAAATTTATATTTTTATAGGAAGTTATAAAAAAAGAAATAAATTGAGAGGACAACAATGAGAGTAACTAATGTTTTTATATATATCATTTTCATATATTTTTAAGGAAAGGAACAAGGAATAAGGTTATAGAAAAAAAATAAATTGAGAGGACAAAATTGAGAGTAACTAATTTTTTTATATATATATTTTTCATATATTTTTAAGGAAAGGAACAAGCCCCCTGAAAACCAAGTGACACGTTTAGTATATTTTTGGGTGCAGTATATTGTGAGTGCAGTACAGTACTGCGCAGTTATCGATCCACTTTGCGCACTTATCGATTGGTTGCGCGCGAAACTAGCATGCTTTGAAATAGTGCATGTACTCGTATGTATGTATTTTAAAATATAATTTTAAAATGAGTTTTATTTTTTGGTTTCCATTTTTTTTAGTTTGGTGCACAGTTAATTTTGTAAAATAAAATTCGAAAGAACTTTACCAATATGGAAATTAACGTTTAATCAATATATTTAAACTAGTAACCCGCACAGTGGTTAATCAAAATGTAGTGCCCTGACAACCGGAAATCTTTTCCCTATGTCTATTCAGTTGACCTTTGAAATATTAATCAGCTCTGAAAACATTAAACACAATTTACTCCAAGTCCAGAACCAGCATCCGAAAGTGACTTTAAGAAATTCAAAAATATGAATTCCGATACTTCGTTGAAGGCTGAGGAGTCCAGCCAGATATTTGTGGATCTAAAGAACCTATTGTTGTGGCGCAATTGCCGAAAGACTTTGATAGTCTTTACGGGCATCCTGCTCCTCCTGCTGGATGTAATGGTCCACTCGGTGATCAGTGTAATAAGCATGGCAGGGATCACTGTTCTCCTGGCAGCCATTGGTTATCGCCTTCTGGTGCAGTTCTGGAGGATCTGGAAGAAGGATGGGAACAAAGATCATATCTCACGTTTCTATCCTCACGTGAAGATAGACATTCCCCGGGAGGAGACTCTTTATCTGGCCGGGAAAGCAGTTTTCCATCTGAATTCAATTTTAAACCGTATGATTGAACTGTTGCTGGTGGAAAAGTGGGAGGATTCCCTGAAGTTCCTAGTTTTACTCTGCGGCATTAATTTGCTGGGAGATTGTTTCAACGGATTGACTTTGCTTCTATTTGGTATGTATCAGCACTTTAATTGCATTATAAAATTATATTTGAATTAATTTTTTTCTAGGACACGTGTTTATTTTTACCCTACCAAAACTGTACGAGTCGTATAAGCCACTGGTTGATGTCCAGATCCGGAAATTGCGTAGTTGCAAGAAGGATCCATCGAATATAGTCGAAACTAAAGCTGAAAAATCGGATTGTATTCAGAAAGAATATCCATCGGAGCCACCATATGAGGGTCAGGAATCCAAGGAAGACAAAGACAAAGTGCTATATAATTTATGCGATAATGAGCAACTTCTAAGTCTCCTGGAGGAGGAGCACCGCAAAGGATGTCGTTGTCGTGATTGCGAGCACCGGGATTTGCCTATTGAGGCACACTGAACTATGTTCATTGGAAAATGAACGAACATTCTTTGATGTTATTGTTCATTGTGGAAATATATATTATTCTATATTTTCCTTCTACTCACATATTTCTTTCTAATCAGTTGGCCATCATTATTACCTCATTACCTAACTTCTCTGGTTTATTAAGGGGTATCGGGAACACATTTTCGTTTGGATCGAGTCTACCATCTCATTTGGGTCAAAAATAGCATTTGACTATGACATGTGGAAGCTCTGTCAGCCGAGAAGTCAAAGTCGGATCAAATGTTTTAGATTCCTCATCCCGCGTTGTGGTCCCAGCTTCAAGCGATTTTCCTGCCCATCAGCAGGTGATGCGGATTCCAAGGTCGTCAAGCTTTCAGTAGGAAGTGTAAAGGGTCGTCGGCTGAGCGGTATCTATGGTGACGTATACTACAGCTTCGAGGGGATTCCCTTTGCCCAGCCGCCACTGGGGAAAACCCGATTTGGGCCCTCTCATTCGGCAAATCCGTGGAATTCAGAGCTCGATGCTCGGCAGGAGCGACCGATTCCTCTGCAGATTGACAGAAAGACTGGCAAGATTGTCGGCAGCGAGGATTGCCTGTACTTAAACGTATACACCAAGCATGTAAGTGTTTTATTATTAGCACCATAGGCTAACCATTTATTAAGAGGCATGCCATCGTATCCTAACTTTGGCCTGCTCAATTTAAGGTTCCATAACAAACTTGTGAAAGGATTGTTTTATAAAGACTAAATAAGGGACACTCCAGCCTGTTCTAATAGTTGGTCATAGAGCTCTAGTTTAGGCATGTTATGCGAAATAAACTCCAGTTGCTCGCCGATGTTGAGGACCATACGCGCAGGTCCCGAGCTTACGGGCTTCCAATCCACAAGAGGTTTTGTAAGCGGTGAATTGGGATCTGAGGTGGCGGCGAAATGCACAAACATTGATACCATTCGGCAAATAGTGGTAAACTCTGGTCGGGATTTGTCCAATTTAAAAGTGTCTGGCATGACATATATGTAGCCCAGCTCATCCACGTGATTGACTCCACGCTGCTCCTTTCCCCAAAAGCGATTCCGGTACAAGTTAAAGTCCGGCGAATCAAAGTCGAAGCGGTAGAAATAAGTCGGTGCCTGAGCGTAAGCCAGTCTGGATTGGATCATTCGGTATAGCGAGTGAAAGGTATGGTGGGTGAAAATATCTTTTATAGCATCGAAATGATATAAGCTTAGTTGTTTACCATTCGCCTGACAGAAATACTCAAGCATTTTGAGACCCATTTCACGCTTTTCAGCGGAGTTGCAGGTGATCTTAAGACCAAAGGGAAGTACTTTCTCTGGGTTTTCCCGGAACCCCTGCAAGACACTAGGATCAGTTTTAAAACCAACTATACTGAGTAGGCCCTCATCAGTATTAGCGCCCAAAATGATGGGAATGCGGTTGCTCCAACTGTTTCGCAGCATTTCTTTGGGCTCCGCCAATAAAACAGCATTGGGAGTTGCATACTTCTCTACGGTGGGTTTAAACGATAAATTGATACCTTCTGCCTTCTCCTCTGGGCTAAAAACATCACCAGAAACGAGCAGTTGCGGATCAGCCTTCAACAGGAACTCCAAAACCTGGCTATCGACATTATTTCCCTCGTAGCCCAAACGCTTCGCCAAACGGAACTCCAAATGTGGCAGAGGGTTAAGCTCCATAAAAAAACCCGCCATAAGGATTGCCTTATGGAAGAGTCCTTCTGCTTGTGGACTGGCCAGCAGCATATGAACCAACACGCTGCCCGAGCTGTGGCCAAAAATGGTAATGTTATCGGGGTCACCATTAAAATTAGTTGCATTAGCCTTTATCCATCGAAGGGCCATAATAATATCCTTAAGAGCAGCATTTCCAGGAATATCCAGCGAGGGATCAGCAAAGCTGAGAAATCCTGAAATGTAAATGCAATGATGCATTATGCATTACTAAAGCCTTAGATTTTCAGAAAATCAGTCTACGTTATCAAAAACTGAATAGCATTGGTGGTTAACAAAAAGTTCGTCTGTTTCTTGTAGAGAACCTTTAAAACAACTCACCGAAAGGTCCACTGCGATATCCAATGCTTACGTGAATGACATTCTCTTCCATAAAATAGTCCGGACCCCAAGTTTGTCTCGAAGCATCTCCGCGAAGAAATTGCCCACCATGGATATAAACCATAAGGGGTAAGGGTTTCTCGCTTTGCAGCTTTAAATTAAATTAAAAAAATATTGGGGCAAATAACATTTATAGTAATAATGAAACATTCTCAACAACGTACCGTCTTCACTGTTATATTTAAGTAGAGACAATCCTCTGAACCCTCAACCATTTTTGTTAATGATGCCAATTGCAAGCACTTGCTAGCTGGCTTGGAGCAATCTCGAGTCCCTGTCCACGGTTGCAGCTCTTTTGGCTCTTTAAAGCGAAGAGATCCAAGTGGAGGAGCAGCATATGGGATGCCATCAAAAACATAGAATTCATTGTCATAAAGACCCTTCAACCGCGTTCCCTGCACTTTTCCATGTGTGGTCTGGACCACGGGGGAAGTTTCACTTCTGGAAGTATATACTACTATATACTATTTTACTAAAATGAAAAGTGAAAGAGAAAATAATTTTACTTTTCGAAAGACATGTCCGATCTCGAGTAACTCTAAACTTTGACTGTGTGGAAATCTGTGGAGTGACTAGCTAGATAGGAGACTACTTATTAGTCTAAGAACAAACCTAGTTTTTATGGTAGCAGTTAGCATACACATTTATTAGAGAAGATAGCCTGCAAACCCTAATTAATCTTATAAACAGTATACAACTGGGACGGATTAAAAAGTACGAGTACATTTAGATAATGCAAACACAAAATGAGAAAAATGCACTATGTTCTTAGCAACACACAATTATTAGGATGGGTATAACTTGTTTTAGCATCTATTGTTTCAATAAACTAAGTTTAACATTCTTAAACAAACTATATTTAATAATTTAAAACAATGTTCCCCTAGTTCAATGAATCGGAGCCCCCTTTGCCCGTCATGGTGTATATCTACGGTGGTGCATTCCGCACGGGCGGAGCTGTAAGGAGCAAATACGGGCCGGATTATTTGATGAGCAAGGATGTTGTTTACGTGCTATTTAACTATCGCCTCTGCTCCCTGGGATTTCTTAGTATGCCCAGTTGCGAGTTGGACGTGCCGGGCAACGCGGGTCTCCATGATCAGTTACTAGCACTTCAATGGGTTAGCCAGCACATACGGAACTTTAACGGAGACCCGGAGAACATAACGCTTTTTGGCGAGAGTGCTGGGGCGGCCTCTGTGCACTTCATGATGTGTCTGCCGCAGGCTAAGGGGCTCTTCCACAAGGCCATCATGATGTCCGGATCGATGCTGAGTCCCTGGGTGAATGCTCCCGAAAGCGATAGTGTATTCTGTCGCCTGGCCACGTCTGCAGGATACCAAGGACCCGCAGAAGAGGTCTCCATATTGGAGTTTCTGCGCAACGTGAATGCCGAGAAACTCATAGGCCACGATTTCATATCACCCCGTGACCGTTGCTTTGGGTTTCTCAACTCATTTGTTCCTGTTGTTGGCGGCTTGGTTGGAGCCCCATTTCAGCAGCTGATGAAGGAGGCGTGGTCCTCCGAAGTGCCCCTGCTCCTGGGCGGCACTTCCTTCGAGGGTCTGGTGTACTACCCTTTCTGTCAGCTGGATAATGGCTATATGCTGGAGCTGCTAAAACATGAACCAGCGATGGTACTGCCCCACGAGCTGTATCAATTAATGAGCGTCGAGGAGCGGAATACAGCGGCCGAAGCTCTTGTAAAGTATCACTATGGACCGCGCGGCATCACCAAGAATAACATCACTCAGATTCTAGATGTGAGTAACTTGGGTATTTTTTCATTTCACAGCTTCACAACTACACCAATCAGAGCATTTATTTGTATCCTAGGCCGCCTGAGATAGTCGGATAAAAATATTTGTAAATAAAATGGTAATTGACATATTTGATCCACAGCTTTTCAGCTACAAGTTATTCTGGCACGGCCTACATAGGGTGGTCCTCTCCAGATTATCTCTCGCACAAGCACCTACCTATCTGTACCGGTTCGACTTTGATTCGCCCAAGCTGAATCTGATGAGAAACCAGCTCTGCGGTGATGACATCAAGCGCGGTGTCTGCCATGCGGATGACTTGGGCTATATTTTCCACAAACAGGCCCAAAAGAAGCAGCCGCTTGACTCCCCGGAGTTCCAGACCATCCAGCGTATGGTGGGCATATTGACCACGTTTGCCCGGACTGGCGATCCCAATTGCCCGGAGACGGGGTCGGATCAGTGGTTGCCCGTCTCCACAAAGACGCCCTTCAAGGTATTGAATATTGGACAGCAGGTGGAGTGTGTAACGCAGGTCGAAAAGGATGGTCTGGAGGTGTGGAACGGGCTATACAGTGACTGGAAGTAGTAGGGGGGTTATATGGAAATCTATTTTGCTATAATTTTTGTAATTATTGAATAAACTATTTTGTTTCGTGCAATGGTAATTTTCCATTAGGTTTAACCATAGATTGTCGTTGTTATCGCCGTTGGAAAAGTGACACAGTCACCGTTCCAAAGAGTTACCACTTACCTAGTAAGAATTTCATATTTATTTTCTTCGCTTAAACCGCGATTGAGCCCACTGTTAGCTTTTCCGAATTAAAGCCGATCCGGAGCTTTACGGCAACGCCCCACTCCAGTCGAAAGCTCGGTGGCCGTATAAACAAAAACAAATCGCATAAATTTGTTTGTTTACACTAGTTTTGCCGGCGCGATCAAAATGTTGTTGACCTACTCACTGGGCGACCCACCTCTTCTCCCCTTGATTTACTAGCAAGCAGCTAGAAGAATAGTCACTTGGCTTAGTTTAAGATAGATCAGCTGAGAGAGCGTGGCTTAGTTGGTCAGGTAAAGCATAAAATTTATGACATCTGGTCTCTTAATAACCGAGATACTTATCTACCTCGCAGATACTCCACCAGGGTTTCAGATACCCGGTTGGGTTGAAAGAGGCTGTGGTTTTCTGCACTCTGGGCTCAAAACAGCCTCTTCTCGCATTGTTGATTAATTATGCATTCTCTAGGAGCTACTGCCACGCCCACCGCCCAAGCCTCCACCCGGCAGCCCACGCTCGATGATCGGATCCAGCTATATCAGTTATTCCGTTTATCTCGGTACCGCACTTGAAATACAATTTGTTGTGTTCTTTTTGTGTGTTTTAATCTCTCTCTGCCGCTCCCCACGCTCTTCTTGTTCAGTAATTTGTATTCTGATATTTGTGTTAATGTAGTATATTTTTTTTCTATAATATTTTCTCCGCTTGTTTTCGCCTATTTTGCGGGCTTTTTCGCTGGCCGCTGGAATTCGTTGTGAAAAAGTGTGTTTTTAATTTCAGTTTCGGTTCGGAGGTGGCGCGATACAGTACGTTGCTCGTGCTCATTAGTATCTACATATATATATCTATATAGCAAATCGATCGGATCGTGTGTGTGCTCTAGTCCATTCGAAATGAATAAGAACCTCGGCTTTGTGGAGCGCCTGCGGTGGCGCCTCAAGTAAGTTTCGCTCACCTTGACCTTGATGATGGGAATTATTTATTAAATTACAGCTTTTTAATGCCAGTGAGTGTTTTTCTTTACTTTCGATTGTAATTGTTGTTGTGGTTAGCGTTGCCAACAAGTTGTTGCCTTTTTAGCAAATATAGTAATATCTGTCATATAGTCACGCATGACTAATTTTATTGGATAGCAGAAACTAATAATTTTTGGCTTCCCAATTAAGTCAGCTTTGCAGACGGGAGATGATGCTTTGTAGCGTTATGCAATTATTATAAGTAAGGTGGGATAAGGTCATCAAATACTTCGATGAAATAGAAATTTTAGTACTGGCACTGCAAAACAGCAAGCGAGGGTAGACGCGATTGGCAAGTTGTATTATTATTTGTGTATTGTATTATTTATTGGCATTCTGAGAGAGCCAAACATAATAAACCAGCCAATCAAAAGCATTAACTGGAAAAGTTTTTACATATTCTGGTTTAATACCGGAAAGTTTTTATCGAGGGTATTAAACATTAAACCGTCACTTGTAAGCATTAATTCATAAATCTGTATTCATTGCTTAATCAGTGTAACATAAATGATATTTTATATTTATTTATTGACCAATTTACCCGTAATTTTATAGCCACAGTGATATACATAATGGGTTTTGGCACTTTGGATACTTTGGCTTGTATTGCAAACCGATGGCTAACATCTATATAATCTCTAGTGACGACCGCACCCTTATATTAAAAAGACGAGTAGCTCGTCAGTATAGATAATTTTAATTAAACATTGACCACTCGTTGTGGGCCCAACAATAATTTTTTGATTTTCAAAGTCATCGTAGTCTCGTCCGGTTCTTATCACGCATTAACCTTGATAATGAAGCCGATTGGTGAAAATAGTGCCAGTTTCAACCCGTTTCACTGTGTTTTGCCTTTAACGTGTTGCTGCCTATAAATGGGAAAATAAAATTTTATCACCAATAGCTAAATAGGTGTGATTTTATTTTGCTGCCGTAACGTAATGTAATTAAAAGTCTGTGCGGGGGGCTTAGAATAATTACCAGCAGTTTTACACATTAAGTTTGCTGTTAATTTTTATAAAATTAATATACATACAATGCTTATATGGGAATCTAGCAATGTGGAATAAAAGTCTATTTTTAGTAAACAATAAAACGAATTAAAAGCAATTAAAGCATCTTAAGCGCTTGGCCTGTGATAACAAACTGACATTTTCTGATAAGGCAGAACAACTGCTCATGCTTATTAAATATTCTTTGGATTACTGCCACATTTTGATGTTTATTAACAGCAGTTCAGCAGTCCAAGGACTTGTCTGAAGTTCAACTGCAAATGATTTAAGTTCAGTCCTGGGCTTTAAATTTTGGGCAGCGGACTGTGTTAATTTATCACTGACAGACGTGCCTGGTTAGCAGGTGGACCACACAGTCGACTGCACCAACTAAACCCGTTGTTCGCCAGATCCTTCAGCTGTACATGTGAATGTGAAGCTAGGAGCACACTCAACAAAATATTAATTTATATTTTTTAACTCGTATTCCTCTGTAACTTAAGAACTTAGTTCAGAAAGTATTAATTTCATTATGTTTCCTATATAGGTCCAAAACAAAAATTCCAAATTAAATAAACAAAAATAGAAAAAAACATAATATCAAGCATTCAAAATTAAATTGAGCACAAAAGTAACTGGACAAAGCTAAAAAATATGGCATTGCTACGGAAATCAAGTATTCTCTAATATGTTTCCTAGCTAGTTTTTCCTAGTGTTACCATAGGGCTGAGAAATGGGTTGTGATGCATCGGAATGAATTGTGGATGGGATGCGATGTGATGAGCATCAGCATAACAATTTAAATTTAATGCAATGCATGCAGTATGCCTACTGGCATGTGGCTTTGAGAATGAATTAAAATAATTGACTTTGTGACAAAAATATCAAATTATGTGGGCGCAGAGCCAATATTATTATGCTAATTATTTGTACCATCGTGCAATTGCAGAACCATCGAGCATAAAGTCCAGCAGTATCGCCAGTCCACCAATGAAACAGTAGTCGCCGACACGGAGTACGGCCAAGTGAGGGGTGTCAAACGTCTATCGCTCTACGATGTGCCCTACTTCAGTTTCGAAGGTATCCCCTACGCACAGCCTCCAGTGGGGGAGTTGCGGTTCAAGGCTCCGCAAAGGCCCATTCCCTGGGAGGGAGTTCGGGACTGCAGCCAGCCCAAAGATAAGGCCGTCCAGGTGCATTTCGTCTTCGATAAGGTGGAGGGCTCCGAGGACTGCCTCTATCTAAATGTGTACTCCAACAATGTAAGTAACACCGAAAAACCAACCGCCCATCGGTCCGCCCGCCCTACATCCTTTTTTTTCTTTTTGTCCGTCCGTTCGTCTATCTGTCCGCCTAAGCTGATTTCAAAATAACCTTCTTTTTTAACGACAATATCGTGGTTTTATTTTATAAACGATGTCTGATGTCTAAATATTCAATATAATACTTAAACTTAAGAGCTTCTTTTTAAGCTAACCATTTTTTGTGGTAAATCTTAGGTGAAGCCTGATAAGGCCCGCCCGGTTATGGTCTGGATTCACGGAGGAGGTTTTATTATCGGCGAGGCCAATCGGGAGTGGTACGGCCCGGACTACTTTATGAAAGAAGATGTTGTGCTCGTCACCATACAATACCGACTCGGTGCCTTGGGTAGGTTACGTGTGCGTATGCGCAATATTTTCTTTTAAACATTTTTGTACCTACACAGGATTTATGAGTCTGAAGTCACCCGAGCTAAATGTACCTGGAAATGCTGGCCTCAAGGATCAGGTCTTGGCCCTTAAGTGGATTAAGAACAATTGCGCTAGTTTCGGTGGAGATCCCAACTGCATCACTGTTTTCGGAGAAAGTGCAGGAGGCGCATCCACTCACTACATGATGATAACCGAACAGACACAAGGGCTCTTCCACCGGGGTATCTTGCAGTCGGGCAGTGCCATTTGTCCTTGGGCGTACAACGGCGATATCACCCACAACCCCTACAGGATAGCCAAGCTAGCTGGTTACAAGGGCGAGGACAACGACAAGGATGTGCTGGAATTTTTGCAGAACGTGAAGGCCAAAGACCTTATACGCGTGGAGGAAAATGTCCTCACATTGGAGGACCGCATGAACAAGATAATGTTTGCCTTTGGACCATCCCTGGAACCATTCTCCACGCCCGAGTGCGTAATACCCAAGCCTCCAAAGGAGATGATGAAGACCGCCTGGAGTAACTCTATCCCCATGTTAATAGGAAACACTTCGTACGAGGGACTGCTGTGGCTCCCAGGTTGGATAATGAGAATTTATTTGCACTTTGGATCAATAAATTTATTTAATTGTCTTCTGCAGAGGTCAAGCTTATGCCGCAGGTATCGCAGCAGCTTGATGCTGGTACTCCTTTCATTCCCAAAGAATTGCTGGCCACGGAGCCCAATAAGGAAAAGCTGGATTCGTGGAGTGCAAAGATCCGAGATGCTCATCGCACTGGACCAGAAAGCACCCCAGATAATTACATGGATGTAAGTGTCTTCCAATAAGGTGTGCTTACTTAATCATAATCATAATCATGGGATTTCCATCCAGCTCTGTTCGATTCACTACTTCGTGTTTCCGGCCCTGAGGGTGGTCCACTCCCGTCACGCTTATGCGGCTGGAGCACCAGTATATTTCTACCGGTTTGATTTCGACTCCGAAGAGCTCATTTTTCCATACCGCATTATGCGAATGGGACGCGGTGTCAAGGGGGTGAGCCATGCCGACGATTTGACCTACCAATTCAGCAGCCTTCTGGCTCGGAAGTTGTCCAAGGAAAGTCGTGAGTACAGGAACATCGAGCGAACTGTCGGCATCTGGACACAGTTTGCTGCCACGGGTAATCCCTACAGCGAGAAGATCAACGGGATGGACACGCTGACCATTGATCCAGTTCGAAAATCCGACGAGGTCATCAAGTGCCTCAACATCAGTGATGACCTAAAGTTCATCGATCTGCCTGAGTGGTCCAAGTTGAAGGTCTGGGAGAGCCTTTATGATGAAAACAAGGATTTATTGTTCTAAATTGAACTTACTGTTCTGTACAGGCTAACAAATAAATCTCTAGGAATTGTAAATAGGACAAAATGCTTTATAAAATATATTCTACAATGGGCTTCTTTTATACATCTTTGATGCTTTACATTGAGTTGGAATTATTTAGCTTTGAGTTTCACTGGAAGCTTCAAGGGCGGACATAGGGACATGGCCACTTCGACTCGGCTATCCTGATCAAGAATATATATACTTTATATGGTCGGAAACTACAATTCTTTTCAACAAAATATATGTATATATATGTATATGTATATATAATATATGTATTTTAAAACCTATATATATATACAAATACAGTTGCGAAAAAAATAATAGCAGCACCACTACGTATTATATTCTCGATCAAATAAATTAAGGTTGCGGTACCAAAGGTTCGAAATACAGATTTTTCGCATAATGCTAGATATTTTTCTCATCAAAAAATGAAAAAAAAATTTTAATTGTCCATACCGTTATTTTTTATAATTTTTTTTGGGCAGCAAGGTCTAAAATGAGGCGAAAACAAAAATAGCAGCACTATCGATTTTTTCAAATATTCAATACTTGTCGGCGGTTTGTTTGGTGAAAAGCACATGGTTATAAAACTTGACATTTATATTCCCATTTCCAACATTATTTTTTAAACATACCTTAAAAAAAAACAAGAGAGAACGCTATAGTCGAGTTCCCCGACTATCTGATACCCGTTACTCAGCTAGTGTAAGTGCAAAAGACAGTTTTTGGCGGTTTGTGGGCGTTAGAGTGGGCGTGGCAAAAAATTGTTTGGCAAATCGATAGAAATTTACAAGACTAATACAAAAATGAAAAAATATCAAAAAATTGTTCAAAAGTGTGGGCGTGGCAGCTTTGGGCGGTTTGTGGGCGTTAGAGTGGGCGTGGCAAAAAGTTTTTTTGCAAATCGATAGAAATTTACAAGACCAATACAAAAATGAAAAAATATTAAATCATTTTTCAAAAGTGTGGGCGTAGCAGTGTTGGGCGGTTTATGGGCGTTAGAGTGGGCGTGGCAGCATGATTCGACAAACTTGCGCTGCGTCTATGTCCCTGGAGTCTGTATTCCTAATCTCAACTTTTTAGCTTTTGTAGTTCCTGAGATCTCGACGTTCATACGGACGGACAGACGGACAGACGGACGGACAGACGGACATGGCCAAATCGACTCGGCTATTGATCCTGATCAAGAATATATATACTTTATATGGTCGGAAACGCTTCCTTCTGCCTGTTACATACTTTTCAACGAATCTAGTATACCCTTTTACTCTACGAGTAACGGGTATAATTATTAAAATGGGACGAGGAGAACATTGCACTTCAGATAAACGTGACATGGTCAAAAAACCAATTTCTGAAGGAAAATCACACAGAAATATTGGTCTAATCCTTCGATACTAAAACAAAACAAGAGAGAACGCTATAGTCGAGTTCCCCGACTATATGATACCCGTTACTCAGCTAGTGGAAGTGCGAAGGAGGTCTTCTACACTGACAGTTTTTGGCGGGTTGTGGGCGTTAGAGTAGGCGTGGCAAAAAGTTTTTTGGCAAATCGATAGAAATTTACAAGACTAATACAAAAATGAAAAAATATCAAAAGATTTTTCAAAAGTGTGGGCGTGGCAGCTTTGGGCGGTTTGTGGGCGTGGCAAAAAGTTTTTTTGCAAATCGATAGAAATTTACAAGACTAATACAAAAATGAAAAAATATCAAATCATTTTTCAAAAGTGTGGGCGTGGCAGCTTTGGGCGGTTTGTGGGCGTTAGAGTGGGCGTGGAAAAAAGTTTTTTGACAAATCGATACAAATTTACAACACCAATACAAAAATGAAAAAATATTTAAACATTTTTTAAAAGTGTGGGCGTGGCAGTTTTGGGCGGTTTGTGGGCGTTAGAGTGGGTGTGGCAGCATGATTCGACAAACTTGCGCTGCGTCTATGTCTCTGGAGTCTGTGTGCTTAGTCTCAACTTTCTAGCTTTTGTAGTTCCTGAGATCTCGACGTTCATACGGACAGACAGACGGACAGACGGACATGGCCGAATCGACTCGGCTATTGATCCTGATCAAGAATATATATACTTTATATGGTCGGAAACGCTTCCATACTTTTCAACGAATCTAGTATACCCTTTTACTCTACGAGTAACGGGTATAATTATAGGAAATGTAATCACCTACAACGAGAGTCCCGAAAAAAGTGGGAAAAAACAATCATTGGTTACCCATCTCTTCAAAAGGCTAGGGCCCGAGAGCAAGAAGGATCCATTTAAAGCTGCTAGCGTACTGAAAAAGGATCTCAACATATCCGCAACAGTGCAAACAGTTGACACATATCTAAGGGAACATGGTTTAAAAGGCTGTAGTTCACAGAAAGGTTTTTTTTTAAATGGGAGACAAATACCCAAGCGCATTAAGTTCGTCAAAGAACATTTAAATTGGCCATGCGAAAAATGGACGAATTTTTTATGGACAGATGAGAGCAAGGTGTTTTTTTTGGTGGCAATGGATCTTGATCGAATGTAAGGCGCCCTAGGAACACCGAATATAAGCCAAACGACACAGTAGAAGCAATTAAACACGAAGGATCCTGTATAATGGTATGGGCTTGTTTCTCTGACTATGTAGTTGGGGCAATACCATAATATACCATGGATAAAAACCATCATGGATCAACATGAGTTTGTGGATATTTTGGTGACGATATGACCCCAAGTACACCAGCAGGAAAGCCAAGGATTCGTTCCAACATAAATCTGTTCCTATTTGGATTTGCCTGCACAGTCCCCAGGCCGTAATCCCATCAAAAATTCTTGGTCAGATATGAGAAAAGCAGTTGTAGCTTCAAAGCCAACTAACTACGAATAAATTTGGGTATAATTAAGGAGTCCTGGAGCAAAATATCCTTAAAACGGTGCCAGGACCTGGTTGATTCCATGCCAAGTTTAAAATTAAAAATTTAAGCATTTTTCATGAAGTGCTGCTATTTTATTTTTCGCATAATTTATATGTATATAAAAACCTATATATATATATATGTACATATACATATGTATAATATAATATTTCATATTTATGTAGATATATGTTTATAGTTTATTGATAATTAATGGGTATTTAAGTAATACAACGAATAATAGCTCGGCGAATGTTTATAATAAGTAAGAGACTTGACAACAGGACTTGATAACGGCTTGTGCTACGGCTTTAGATTTCGGCTTTAGATTACGGCTTTCGATTACGGCTACAGGTTACTACTTTAGTTCGGCTCGGCTTCGTTGTAGCAACTTTTTACACGTCCTTCTTCTCCGCTGGCTCTCGATCGACTTCCAAATTCTAGTGCTGCCAACTCTAGTCTCTCCAACCAACGCTGCCAACTGCTCGATATATCGCCTGCTTACATTCATTATACCCGTTACTCGTAGAGTAAAAGGGTATACTAGATTCGTTGAAAAGTATGTAACAGGCAGAAGGAAGGGTTTCCGACCATATAAAGTATATATATTCTTGATCAGGACCAATAGCCGAGTCGATATGAACATGTCCGTCTGTCCGTCTGTCCGTCTGTCTGTCCGTCCGTATGAACGCTGTGATCTCAGGAACTACAAAAGCTAGAAAGTTGAGATTAAGCATACAGACTCCAGAGACATAGACGCAGCGCAAGTTTGTCGATTCATGTTGCCACGCCCACTCTAACGCCCACAAACCGCCCAAAACTGCCACGCCCACACTTTTGAAAAATGTTTTGATATTTTTTCATTTTTGTATTGGTCTTGTAAATTTCTATCGATTTGTCAAAACACTTTTTGCCACGCCCACTCTAACGCCCACAAACCGCCCAAAGCTGCTACGCCCACACTTTTGAAAAATGTTTTGAAATTTTTTCATTTTTGTATTGGTCTTGTAAATTTCTATCGATTTGCCAAAAAACTTTTTGCCACGCCCACTCTAACGCCCACAAACCGCCCAAAAGCTGCTACGCCCACACTTTTGAAAAATTGTTAGATATTTTTTCATTTTTGTATTGGTCTTGTAAAATTCTATCGATTTGCCAAAAAACTTTCTGCCACGCCTACAAACCGCCAAAAACTGTGTTTAAGACTCTCCTCCCTTCCACTAGCTGAGTAACGGGTATCAGATAGTCGGGGAACTCGACTATAGCGTTCTCTCTTGTTTTAATGTTAATTTTTTATCAATTTACTAAAATATGTAATCACTTCTAAATACGTTTGATAAATTGGATTTGTAATTGTAAACCTTCATATCTTTTACTAAACTAACAAATGTAAATTGCAGTTCGACAAGTCCTTTTGACTTTACTGTCAAACCTTCATTAAAGCAATAGGAAAATTAAGTTTTTAGACATTTATAAATTGACAAGTTTTTTTCCGAGATCTAGGGAAAACAAAGGAAAGGAACTCTGATCCCGCTGATAGAATGGCTGCCACTCGTCGTCTGACACGGGAACTCTCTGATCTGGTTGAGGCCAAGATGAGCACTCTGCGCAACATCGAGAGTAGCGACGAGTCCCTGCTGATGTGGACGGGACTTTTGGTTCCGGAAAAGGCGCCCTACAATAAGGGCGCCTTCCGCATCGAAATCAACTTCCCGCCACAGTATCCCTTTTTGCCCCCAAAGATCCTTTTTAAGACGAAAATATATCACCCCAACGTGGATGAGAAAGGAGAGGTGTGCCTGCCTATCATCAGCACAGACAACTGGAAGCCCACGACGCGCACCGAGCAGGTGCTCCAGGCCCTGGTAGCTATCGTCCACAACCCGGAGCCAGAACATCCGCTTCGTTCTGACCTGGCTGAGGAGTTCGTCAAGGAGCACAAGAAGTTCATGAAGACGGCCGAAGAGTTCACCAAGAAGAATGCGGAGAAGCGACCGGAGTAAGGTCAGCGGCAGCTCACATTATTTGTATATCAAAATTATATATAGTTTGGACCATGAATTAAAACTTGTCAGACATAAGTTGTCATATTTTAAATGTTCGCTAAGAGAAATGTAAGTCGTATTAATGGACCGAGGTAACTCGACGGTGTGCCGATAGAAATTGGCAAGAAAAGAAGTAAAATTTAACAAGAGAATGTTCCCAGACTATCAGATACTCCTTACTCAACGATACATTTCAACATTTTCTGGAACATCGGTAGAAATTGAGAAAAAAAAATTTTAAAAAAATATTAAAAAATTGTTTAAAAGTGTGGGCGTTGCAAAAGTTTTTGGCAGATACATTTTTTTTTTTTTAATTTTATTAAGGCGACGAATTTGTACATGCAGTACGAGTACCATAACAGCGCAACTAAACAAATAAATAATATAACCAAACCTCACACTTATCGCGGGAGGACTTACAACTATATCTCAAACATCGAGGGGGTCTTTAAAGTTGTCCAATTGTTTTGGCAAAACCCTTTCTTTTAAGTATTTTTAGAGGTCTGGCAGGGAGTAAGCATCTTGTGGTGTCTTTTAAGCCTATCACTATAAATGCTAGTCTGCCTTGAGATCTGCTCTTCCACTGTATACACGTACATAGTATGGGCAGTTGGTGATGGCACGTATGGCACGATTTCGTAAGAGCTCTATGCGCTTGTAGTTGGATTTTGCAGCAATACCCCAGATCTGCACTCCGAATAGTGGACGTAGACTGCCCTTTTGGCTCTAGGGGTCATGGTGCATTTCTGTTAACCAATCATCGCAGTTGTTGCATTCTCTGACCACTTTCAAGTGTGGGCCAAAGGTCCACCGTTTGACAAGGGTGATCCTCAAGATAATCAAAATCATCAAAAATGAAGTCACCTAATCTGTTGGCAATCAGCCTTTCCCATATCTTGGATAGCGAAGACAAGAGACTTATGGGCCGATACGATTAAGAATCCTCTTCAGGCTTTCCAGAATTATGTACCACGTAGTTGTTGGCCGCGTAAATCGCCTGTAGCTCTGCTTAACGAAAATTAGCCTCACAGCTCGGATATTGGATAACTATCTATATTATACGTAAACGCGTATATTTTACCAATTCGGTTAGCAAAACACCACTTTCGAGAACGTAAATGCGTAAAAATTTATTTGTATGTTTAGATCAATGGATTTCGCGTATAGAAGCTATCCCAAATTTGAATTTTTTCATACTCGGGCAAATCTATAATACTAACATCGCTGCTGATGTTGATAACGCGCTTGGAATCATCCTTTGTAGATGGTCTCCAGTCCAAATGACCAATCTCAGGGCAATTTGGATCGGAGGTCGCCGCGAAGGCCGTCCAAATGCCAATCATCCTTTCGATGGTGCGATATTCCGCAGATGTCTTCTCCAGTTTCCAAGAGCCCACGTTCCGGAACAAATAACTCAGGTCATCGGCATGGGCCACACCTGTTTTAACCTTATCTCCACAGAATTTAGCCCGGTAGAAGTTGAAGTTTGGCGAATCAAAGTCGAAGCGATAGTAATATGTTGGTGCTTTTGCATAGGTAAGTCTTGCGTTCAAGGTGCGATTAAAACCGTGCCAAAATATTTTGTAGGAATATAACTAAAGTAAATAAAATATTTTTGATAATAAACCCCTAACAAATAAACAAAACAACATGTTTTGTACATTGGTAAGCCCTGTTACTTACATCGAGCATATTCATAACTAGTGCTGAGCTGGGTGGTGAATCGCCGAAGTAGGCTTTGATAAGGCGCTGACTGTACTCCAGACTCTCTTTCTCGCTGCTGACCTCACGCACTTCAACCGGCACCAGGCTAAGTGGATCCTTCCTTAGGTCATCTAACGCCTTAGGATTGGCCGAAACGGCTGGATACATGAAGAGCCCCTCAAAGGAAGTTCCACCCAGCATGACGGGCAAATCGTTAGACCACGCATCCCGGGCCATCTCCACCGGCGGCTTGGGGACCACGCAATCCTCACCCACATACGGCTCCACTGTGGGCCCGAAGGCGAAGAGCAGACCATTCCTTCGGTGTTCGGGTAATATCAAACTATGGTTTACTAAATCTCTAGCCGGAACTCCCCGGAGATATTCCAGTACCTTGGCGTCGTTATTTTCGCCAGTGAAACCATTCTGCTGAGCCAGGCGGAAGGCAAAGTCTTCGGTCGGGTTAATGGCCCAGTAATTGTGGACTGTTCCCGACATGGGAATGGCTTTGTGGAACAGTCCCCTGGTCTGATTCGTACACATCATGAAGTGGGTAGAACAACCGCCGGCACTCTCTCCGAATACCGTAATATTACTATCATCGCCATTGAAGTTGGAAATGTACTGCTTGACCCACTTGAGAGCTAGCACTTGGTCCTTGAGACCTGCGTTTCCAGGAACTTTCAGACTCGGATCCTTGAGCGACAGGAATCCTTTAAGAAATATCGTTATTAAATTAAATTAAATGAATTTATTTTATTTTATTTTTTTAAGAAATATCGTTTTTAAATTAAATTAAATTATTTTAACAAATGTGAGTGTGCTTTTCTACCATTCACTTTATTGACTTCCAATAAAATGTGCAGAAATAGAAAGAATATAAATATTACGTAGGATTGAAATGGAGCTTATTGGTTTTATATTTCAACCTTTAAAGAAAAACTTATTAAACTAAAGCACCTCCTTTATATGTTTGTTTATAAAGTAAAGTAAAAAAAACTATTTCCCTTACAAAAGATGATTTTATACCTTTTATGTTGAGCGATCGTGCCTACCGTTTTCCCCCTTGTCAGAAGGTGATTTAGTTTCATATCAGAAGATTTAAGACATATTATTAATTTCCTAATGTTATGTTAAGTACTCCTCAATATTTCGAAAAGTGACTAAAAAACCACGTGTTATATGTTATGAGTTTGAGCTTTAAATAAAAAAAGAAAACGTTACTATCGTTTTTTCCGTTAAATTTTTTTTTTGTAGAAATCGTATGATATTGAATGAATCGCCAAATAATTCAAGTCTTAAACTGTTGTGGTTGTATAATACAATATCTAAACTAAATCTTGTGTCCCATGTATAAAATACCAGACAGACGGATGGACAACCGGGAATGACCAGATCGATCAATAATATTGGTATATAGTTTTTTTTTGGGAAACGCTACATTCTGTGTGTTGCATATCTTTAAGCAAATAAAGAATACTCTTTTATTCCACGAGTAGCTGGTATAATTAAATTATTATGTATATTTTTTAGTAAAAGTAGATGGTCACATTCTATCCAAGGATTACAAAACACAGGCACAACAAAAAACCGTTGTGATTGATAAGATATTTGGTATCAGTTTCAGATTACTCACCCAAACAATCTACACGATAGTTAAGCGTCACAAGAACAACATCTTTGGCCATAAAATAGTCCGGGCCGTACAATTCACGGGTTCCCTCTCCTATGGTGAAGGCCCCGCCATAAATGTATACCATTACCGGCAATGGCTTGTCACTCTTCAACTGTAAAAATAAATTAGCTATCAGTCATTCTAATCGATTATGCAGAATCGTAATTTGTTTAAATAGCTTTTTTAAAAACTATTAAGCTAAATATTTAAGCTAACGGGCCTACAAGGTTTCGTTTAGCGGATTATTATTGGTCCAAATAGCACGCAGTACACTAACCTGCTTGGAATATACGTTCAGATACAGACAATCCTCGCCGCCTTCGACAACTCGAGTCAGCAAACCCCTCTGGGTTGGCTTCTCTGCGTAGTGGGTGCAATCCAGAATTCCGCTCCATGGATCTGCAGGCACCGGAGCCCTAAATCTCAGTTCTCCCAGCGGGGGCTTCGCAAAGGGGACCTTTTCGAAGCTGTAGTAGGGGTCGTTATAAAGACTGAGGCGTTTTACGCCCTTAATTTTACCCACGGGCAGGGTAAGCTCGCAAGTTTCCAGGCTGTTAGAGGCAAGCTCAATAAATTCAATTCTGGGGGATTCTGATTTTGAAAAACTCACCTTTCTGACATCATTAGGAGTCGTCCGTTCGCGGTGGGTCCCAACAATCTAATGAGCTTGAAATCCGAAGCCAAAACAACACAAAAGGCCAAAGTTGGGGGCTGAAAAACTTTGTGCGGTGATCGAGCTTTTATACGTATGTGGTAAAATTTGTGGCAAACCTTATCTTTTAATCGTGTGAATTGTTAAAGGCTTTTGCACAAAAGCAAAAACTTTTGTGTTTGCCACAAAAGCAAAGTTTAAAAATAATAAAAACAAAACAGTTACGGCGATAAGCTTAAATCGTCCTATCTTGTTAAATGTAGCTGGCTTTGAAAATGTTCATTATCACCTTTGAGCCTTCAATAATGATTATAGGTAATTCAAACAATTTTTGCTCGGTCGTGTCAGTTAAACTCAGGAGAGCACTCAGCAGAGCACTGGAAGGCGTCAAAGCGCATCTTATGGTACTTAAAAGGGACCCAGAAGCTTGGGTTACTCTTCGAGAAGACTATAGATGACCTATACGGCCTTGTGGCTGTATTCGGAGCAAACGTTTATCCTGGCAGGCGCTTCCATATCTTGGGAATGCACCGTGGCTTTGTCGAGTACTGTGTTAGAGTACTTGGCGATGTCGGAAGCTGTAAAATAAGCATTTTTGAAAAGGCTGGGCTGCAAGTTTTGGACGGTTTGTGGACTTGGCAAAAAGTTTTTTTGCAAATTGATAGAAATTGCTTATTCTCAACATTCTAGTTTTTATAGTTCCTAAGATCGAGGCGTTTATACGGACAGATAGACGGAAAAACGAACGGACAGACGGACATGGCTATTGATCCTCATCAAGAAAATATTTACTTCATATGGTCGGAAACGCTGGCAATTTCTCCCTCGCAGTTACTAACTAGGTGAGTAACGAGTATCAGATAGCCGTCGAGCTCGACTATAGGGTTCCCCCTTGTTGTTGCCTAAATACCTAAAGTTGCAATCGACGAATTGTAGTCTTTTATACGAAAATAAACAAAGTAGCCACTTCATCAGAAGTGATTCGTGTTCTTCATGTTATTTATGGGCCTATGTAAGTTACACTGCTGTAAAACACTTGCTTGTTGCGTAATGTTTTTGCCAGAACTGAACACAGGGGCACGTTAGCAC
Organism: Drosophila yakuba; assembly: GCF_016746365.2. NCBI lineage: Eukaryota > Metazoa > Arthropoda > Insecta > Diptera > Drosophilidae > Drosophila > Drosophila yakuba. The sequence goes on from NC_052530.2 coordinate 8,820,100, forward strand.
CGCAGTTTGTCGAAAGCATTTGGGCATTTGGCATCAGTACAAACAACAAAAATTAGATTCATGCCTGGTAGAGATGATGTGAGCTCAATAAATTAACCGTCAAATGGTTTAAAGCGGCGTCAACAGTAGGCAATTACTCTTGCTGAGTTCAATTGACCAATTACGTATAAAAATTTGTCATATAAAAATGAAAAGCGGTTTCTGCTGAGCACAGTTAAAAGCCAGCCGTTGACTTATCACATGAAAATGAACCTGATACAAGCACGTCAGTTTGCGTGGCTTAGTGGGGGGAAATTGCTGGGAAGTCGATATAATATTCTATAATTACATGAACTATATGGTGTTACTGGTGCTTCCTCTTGGGGAAACGAACTCAATTAGCTGGGAGTACATTTTCTGATGGTCAGCAATATTTCTATATTGATTTCGTGTTGTTTTATAATTCTAGCCATCGATAATATTCCCAGCTACTTTGCTAATTGCACCATATAGATTTATCAAGGGAACTATTTATCTAAGGGAACTATAATTGTGGTCAACAGCTCATATTAAGTTAACTTAACTACTTATAAATGCTGAAAACTGGTTTGTATAATGTATAAATAAATAATATACATATAATTGCGTTGAGTAAATTAGTTTAGGTTAGGTTACATTATATCTTAAGTGACAACCTGTATTATTGAAGATGGTATATTTATTTACATACTTTTAATTATATTTAAAAAAAATAATGTTATATGCGTAGAATCGAGGAACACGCAGAAGATTTCAAACTCTAATTTAAAACAAGTAAACAAATATTTAATTTTTACAAAACATGATTCAGCATGAGATTCAGCAGCAGAACTGGCAAACAGAAATTAATATTATGCAGTCATGAATTAAATATTGTTTTATGATGAGCTTTTCTTTCCCAAGCCTACATAAAAACATTACCAAATTAACAATCTGTAAAAATGTATTTTTTAGTTTAAAAGGAATCGAAGACAGCATTATATTGATTTAGGCCTCAATTAATGTAATCACTTTTGTATAACCGGGCAGGGAAGCTCCTCCCAAAAACAGCAATAACATTAATAATAATCGCGGGGGGCTGATAGCCGAATGGCGGGGCATGCTATAAACAATAAACAAAGCGGCAGCAACAAAAACGATAACGCCTAAACAAAACAACGGCGCCCAGAACAGCCAGCAAGCGATTCAATCGAGCAAACCGAGTGTCCCAAGGCATTTATTTGAGTGCATAGCGCACACAAGCGCGCGGCCAGCTAGCGCTAGAATATCACTCATTCGACCCCGTGGCCAGTGCGGAATGGGCAAACGAGTGGAAAAATCATCATCGACAAGCTGTGTGTGCTTGTGCTTGTGTTTGGGCTTGTGTATGCGAGGCGAACGTCGGTGGGCACTAAACTTAGCCGGCGCTTACTTTAAATGCTCAGTTGCCGAGCGGACCCTGAGTAAAGCGCAACGCCAGCCTTAGATTCTCGGGCTTGAAATCGGTGATTAGTAACAGTTCCCGCAATTCAGTGCCTTTTTTCAATTACTCCGCATCTGTAAAATCAGAGCAGTTAAGGTGGCGGGAACAAGTGATGTGACATTGTGCTAACCGAATAGGAATCTAAAATAAAATAAAAAAATACAACAAGTTACAAATTACAAGTTTAAGGGCCGTCAACGACTCCCGTTACGCATTCGCCCCGTTGTCCAGCTGGTATTTTATACAATTGCCGTCCTCGATTATTTTCACCGGGATTTCGAGCGGCTTGCCAATTGTGTTTTGTGTACTTTATAGTTTCGCATATATAGGCGAATATCCGAAAGGGAATTGGGAATTGATTGTGGCCAGCGGCGTGAGACCACAGCAAGATGTCATTCGATATAGCCGTGGCTGATCAGATGCGCATTGCACTGAAGTAAGTCCCAAAGTAAAATTTATTACAGCCATATCGAGTGGTAGATTTTATCTAGAGTTTAGTCTTCAGTTGTCATGCATATTTTTTACATTTTTTGAATATATTTATACCTATTTAAGCGATGCAAATATAAAATATTCCAGAACCAAATATATATCTGTATATACATTTTTTTAAAATACTAAATGAATTTTAAAATGACGTGATCAATTCTAAATTAAATATTTTTTAAATAACGCATCCACATACAGTTTTATCAAGTTTACATGTAGCATTTAGAGAATATACTATAAATTTAGAGTACTGCAAATTTGGTTATGGTTTTTAAAAGCGCTTTTCTGGCCAACTGTGGCTTGTTGTTTGTCACAAGCCATCATTCCGCTGCACTACAGTGTAGTAAATCCATCAATCAGTAAGGTCAATTGGGTGCCGCGCTTCTTAGTGCCATAAGCACCCGGTTGCCGTGACCATACGAGTCTTAAGTTGAGAGGCCCTGATAAGAGAAGTCCGGCCCGCCGAGCCTCATTTCTTATCAAGCGATTACAGGCTGCTAAAGCTTAGACCCGAATCCGGTTCACTGTTTGGGTCTTATTAATAGTCATAAAGCCGCCGATAATTTCTTGATTCTGCATCCGCATCATTGGCATGAGCGATAATCAAATCAAATCGTCATCAAAACGAAGTCTCGCAAAAGTTCAGCAATCAAATTCGAACATCAAATGATCAGCAGACATCTGGTGTGAACCTTGTACCCCCCGAACATTACACATCAGTTTTGGCAATCAGTATCAGGGCTCTTGAGTGCGAAAAAGTTCAAGCGAATTATGTCGAAGCTAGTCACACACCATTGATAACGCACAACTTTTTAGTGTTCCTCCTGTTTGAGCCAATTATCAATTATCGGTATCGGACAATAGGCTGATAAGATTTTAAACTAACTTATTGCGATCCTCTGATTTAAGTCTTTTACGAGCAGTCCTATCAGCTGAGTTCTTTGAAAAGGTAAAAAACTGTCTGGTGACAATCGAAAAAATTATTTAACAAGAATCACGTTTGGCAAATGCCAAGGCAATTACAATAAGTTGCAGCTTCAGCACAAAAGTTGTAGCTTATAGGTAAAAACTTGGCTAAAAGCAAAGAAGCCGAAGAAAAATAGCAGTTAAAAAGTTAAACGAAGAAGTCAAGCAAGGCAAACAAGAAGCGAAGAAGTTCAATGGACGAATGCAAAATTTTTGTCTTTTGAACAACGAACTTAAACTTCTGCTTATTGCGTACACCAAAACCTTTTCTTTTTTCAAATGGCCTAGTTTTTAATACGTTTGTTTAAAATTTCTCGTTTTTATAAATTGGATACAAACCGGAACCTTTTTAAATACAAAACGTGTATTTTTAACAAATATTTAAAACTCGCCAGCCATTCTAAAGATAACGATTACTTAACTAGAAACTGCTGTAAATATTTCTTTGCCCATTTGTATAGATAAAATAAATGCGACGAGAAAAGCCAATAAAACAAGTTTGTTTAAAAATCAAAGGCCGTTTCTAACCTTCTGGTTCACCTTACACACGAATGCTTAAATTTGATAGATGTAAAATGCGGAATATTATACTTCCTTTATTATTCTTCTCGACAGAAAATAATATTGAATACAGAATGCACTCTAGCAAAATGCCATTGACCCGCATGCAATGCTTTGATGCATGGCCACATTGATTGAATTTCCGAAAATTTCCACTTTCATTTCCATTTTAGATCCCCGCATACGTATTTAAATTTGTAAATATTCTGAGTTGCACGTCGCATAGTTTATTTTTCTAAAAACACAGAAAACTCGGACACTCAAACCATATTTGTTTGAAATGGAATCGAATTTGAATTCATCCTTAAAATTTGATTCTCAGACCATTTAACCTTGAAAAATATGATTTTCATTTCGCAATGCAGATGTATACTCTCGTATGCTAACATGAAAATACATTTAATTCCGTATTTAACGGGGACAGACAAGAAACAAGTTCTCAGCTAGAATACTAGTTATTCGATGACTGGATCTTAGGGCTCGGCCTCGACTGGCCAGTTGTAATTAGCACTTGATCTCTAACAGATCGCACTGATTGCATCTCAAAAAAGATTTCTACTGGAATTTCCTGAAGGCCGTGGCTTTAAAAACCCCAGAAGTAGACGCCGGGAAGCTGTTAATTAATCAGTGCCTCTGTTTACTACTTGTAGACCCGTTTGCTCTCTTGATTTGCGAGCATCGTACTTGAATTTTGTCTGGGCCGGGCATTCCGTCTTCTTTTATTTTATACATTTATTTTAGACATTTATGATTCCATCTATTTTGCGGCAGCGTATGGAGATCTGTTGGGGATCTGCTCACGCGTCGTTTAAAGAGCACGTTCCCAAATGAAAACGCACTTGAAATTCAAATGGGCCGCGCCTCCATCGCTATAGGGTATTTCGGATGATATATGCTCGGTGTACACATTATAATTCAATCAGTTTGCTTCTTTAAAGAACACTTATAACGTCTCGATTTGCCAGAAATAAAATTTAGGTTTTTCCTAAAATAAACCTGTTTTGTTTGTTAATATATCAAGTTTATCAAATAGTTAAGACTAGGGCAATAACTATGTTTCCTAATAATTGTCTACTGTGTTATATTGCATTATTATCACATATTTACATATCACAAATGTATTCCGATATAAATTATTTGAAAGAAAATATACTCTTTTTATAATTCTCATTTTTAAAATATGAACTCAGCTGCACTGTGAAGGTTATTAATAATTTCACTTCGCTACAATTTGGTTGGGCTTACAGGGCAACACCCCTCACACCTCATCATTTCATTTTCACTATTGGCTATTTATAGTTGATTTTGTTTACGCGCTAATTGAAAATTCGCAAAAGCAACAGTACGACAAACCCGTCGTCAAGCATTTGTTTACAAACAAAGTTCAAAGCGAACTACCAAACACTCCGAGAGGTGGCTTTCCCAGCAAAGTCCTTCTGACTCTGCCTCCTTTGATTTAGTCCTTGTTAATTTATTCACATTTCGTCCTTGCAGCTACGTCAAGTTCAAGACAAACCAGCAGCGCCTGCGCAGCAACGACAAGGTTATCGCCGACACGGTCTACGGAAAGGTGAAGGGGGTGAAGTGGCAGTCCATCTACGGGAACAACTACTACAGCTTCGAGGGCATTCCGTTTGCCAAGCCGCCGGTGGGCGAGCTCCGCTTCAAGGCGCCCGTGGAGCCCGAGCACTGGTCAGAGGTCAAGCGGTGCACTCATGTTCGCGCTAAGCCCTGCCAGGTCAACATCGTTCTGAAACAGGTGCAGGGCAGCGAGGACTGCCTGTACCTCAATGTCTACACCAGGGAGGTGAGTCGAAGATCAGTAAAGCGAGTGCAAAAGAAAATTTGTGTGTACTTTTGTGTGTAATACCAATTTATTATTGACGACCTTTTAACATAAAACAAGCTTTAAGTTTAGGACAAAGAAAATATTTCTATATAAATTTAAATCTAAAACGTTGCTGGCTTTGGCTATTTTTGCCTATCTAGAAAACTATAGTTGCTAGGAAACTAAGAACAATGCCTTTGGACTTTCAGTTTTAAATATATATTTTCTTAGTCCACAGCTTAAGGTATAAGTGAAATGGATTAGAAAATAGTTAAAGAGTGCAGAATCAGAGTAAATTATTAAAGACAACTAAGCAACGATTTTTTTTTATCTGAATGTACAAATAACCAGAAAAATGTCGAAATAGCATTTGATAAATCAGGTTTTTATAATTTACGACATTTTAGTACACCTAAAGATAAAGAATTGTTGCACAACTCCTAAAGTAATTATTTATACGGTTTTTAGATTTTTCTTTTGTACTAAAACTTGATCTTTTGTCTCACATATAATATCGTCCTTTTTTTTTATTTCTCAAAGTTACATCCACACAGACCATTGCCGGTTCTGGTTTGGATCTATGGCGGTGGTTTCCAAATGGGTGAAGCCTCGCGGGATCTATATAGCCCGGACTACATAATGATGGAACATGTCGTGCTGGTCGTAATATCATATCGTCTAGGAGCCCTGGGATTCCTTAGTTTGGAAGACGAAGATCTGGATGTTCCTGGAAACGCTGGACTGAAGGATCAGGTCATGGCTTTGCGATGGGTTAAGCGGAATTGCCACTTCTTTGGTGGCGATCCCGATAATATAACCGTTTTCGGTGAGAGTGCTGGAGGGGCATCCACGCATTATATGATGCTGACGGATCAGGCAAAAGGACTATTCCATAAGACTGTTATTATGTCGGGATCCGCACTGGCGCCCTGGGCTCAGACGCCTACCCATATAAATTGGCCCTATCGCTTGGCTCAGGCCACTGGTTACACGGGAGAATCAGACGATCGGAGCATATTTGCCCATCTCAAGAAATGCAAGGCCAGCAGCATGTTAAAGGTGGCCGAGGATATCATCACTATGGAGGAGCGTCACCAGCGGTTAACTATGTTCAGCTTTGGACCCACCATCGAACCCTATTTGACCCCTCACTGTGTGATTCCCAAGTCGCCCCTGGAGATGATGCGGGACTGTTGGGGCAACAGCATTCCCATGGTCATCGGAGGAAACTCCTTCGAGGGTCTCCTGATGTTTCCCGAGGTGAACAAGTGGCCGGAACTGCTTTGCCAGCTGGGTGAATGCGAAAACCTGGCGCCCAGAGATGCCCACGTAGATGAGCAGCAAAGAAAAGCCTTTGGAAAGAAAGTACGAGAGCAATATTTTGGCGATAGGACTCCTGGCAAGAAGACCATATTGGAGTACAGCGATGTAAGTTTTAGGGAATAAATTACCACTAAGTTAATTTTGTTTTAAAATGTCTGTTTTAAGCTTGATGCATTCATGCTGTGAGAACTAAAAGCTATTAATAGTCGAACTTAATGTATGATATCAGCTTCCAATTTATGATTTATTATGTTTACGTTTTATTGCATGGTATCAGCTTCCAATTTATGATTCTTTATGTATACGTTTTTTTAAATAGACAATATGGAATATACTTAACTAAATTATAAATACTTCACTTTTCAGCTCTTCTCGTACAAATATTTCTGGCACGGCATTCACAGGACATTGCTCTCGCGTGCCCACCACGCCCCATTGGCCCCAACATTCCTGTACCGATTCGATTTCGACTCAAAGCACTTCAATATCATGCGAATTATCACCTGTGGTCGTAAGGTACGCGGCACCTGTCACGCGGATGATCTGTCGTACCTGTTCTACAATGCGGCTGCCAAGAAGCTGAAACGCCGCACAGCCGAGTTCAAGACCATAAAGCGTTTGGTTTCCATGATCGTTCACTTCGCCATTTCCGGGGATCCGAACATCCCAATGGTCTGCCAGGATGAGAAGGAACAGCCGCGGGGTGCGTGGCTGCCCATTTCGAAGGACGATAAGGTTTTCCAGTGCCTGAACATATCGCACGATGTGCATGTGATTGACTTGCCCGAAGCCGAGAAGCTGAGACTTTGGGACTGCATCTACGAAAGAGAACTCCTATACTGAATGCCCACCCACAGACCTTCCCCCAACACTCCTCATCGCAACCATTTATCCGTAGCAATATAGCATAAGATTTAGAAATAACTCCTTAACTGGCCCTGGGGTGGCCTTAAACGCACATCAAATGTACACATGTAAATAGCAATTACAAAAATCTATACACAAACATGAGTGGGTAAATATTTTGTTTGCTTGAAAGTTGGCCATCGAACTTTAAAGGCAAAGCGGAATTATTTGTGCATTACGTGATGGGAGTTCTTTGGGTAAGAAATCATACTTAGTTCTAAGGTACTTTTTTTATCGTTAAGCAAAGCATATAGATTGTTATATTATGTTATTATTCATACACCCTTGCAAGTGTTTTTATGTATATTTAGTATAATTAAATTAAATTAATTGTTTACAATATTACAATAATATATACTACTCTCTGAATTGTTGTTCAATTGATCCATTTATTAATAAATCTCTTTAAATTCCCTATTAAATGCAATATGATGCAATGCAATATGATGTAGCTATTTTTAATTATATTTAAATATATGATCAACAAGTGCACTTTTGTGGAAGTATTTTCAATTTTTAAACATAACAGAACAAACCATTACGTCGTTTCAATGTTTTAACTGATGGTTAAAAAGGTTCTACAGCAAAGACATTGATCTGATTATAAATATTATATATTGCGTTGCCTAAGTGAAGGATCACGTGTGCGTTTGTATTGGTTAAACCCATGCGAAGCCTCATAAAGTATGCAAAATGTTGTGATATTAAAAATACTTAAACGCTCAAACATGACAATATTAACACCCGCTCACCGACGAGGCCCCACACGCATACAGATGAAGGCTGTCAGGTGACAAGACCAAAAGCGCGCGCACACCTGTGCACAAAAACACAGACATCCGGCGTATATCGTACACCTCCCCACCAATTTTACAAAAGCAACATCACACGCGGGGCTTATGTGTTTGTGACTATGGCAACTTCAAAGACCGCTATAAACACAAGACATACACCCACCCACACAACAAAGTCGTTAGCCTCTGAACCTCGCATACCTGGGCCCACACCACACCACCCACCATTAATTGTAATTAAAAACTTACACGTGCTTCAAATTTACTAAGCTCGGTTGCGTTGACTTCCGTTGACCTCTGCCCAACAACCGGATTTTTCGCCATTTTGTTTATGCTGTAATGCTATAATTATTATTTACAGGTGCTTACCAAATTTGCACGGACTTTCCGTTCTACTCGCCGTTTGTTGGGCAGGCTTTTTGGGATGCTTTAATTTTAGGATGCCACAAAGTATGCAATGATTTCGGTCGGTAAAATGCCTGCAAAGATTTTTGGTTTTTTATGGCCACATATGCACAATAGATCATGTGAAATATATGTGATTGCTTATAATAAAGTATAAGCTTTATCAAAAGTTCTCGACGCAAGATAAGCAATTGCGATTTTACCTTTACAAAACAATGACAAAACTTTGCAAAGTTCTAAAAAACAGACAGGTTCTGTTTATGTAAACTTATACAATTTTATTAAACTTTTTTTTTGTATTTTAGTAAGGCATACAGGGAATTTCAACTTCCCCTTTGTGACATTGCAATGACATTGCTATTGCATTGGCAGCTATTAATTCAGCCCATTTGGCCGCGCCAGCTTACTAAAGTTAGCTGTGGCTAAGTTCGTAAATTTATAACAATAACAAAAACGGGACAATCACAGAGTAGGCGTGGCAAAAAGATTTTTGGCAAATCAATAGAAACTTACAAGAAAAATATCAAAACATTTTTATACCCCCTACTCGTAGAGTAACGCCTTCTGAGAATAGCCAGTATCAACACCATAAAAGACGGTTATCCTTCGAGGAGCTATCCCATTACATTTGGACCCCTCAAATGAGCCTTAAGTATGTCAAATGGGTTGGTTCGGATTTTTAAAAATCACAGACAGTAAGTTGGTGTCACGTGCAGAAGCGATGAATGGAAGTGGTGCGCTGATGGGTCGGGGTAATATTCAACGTCGGGAACAGGACCTCCTCCAATTATCCTTGCACAGCGAAAACAAAACAAGGGCGCATGTTAAGCAAGCGCTGTAATCAAGTCACGAAATGGCATGGGAAAGTCACGCGAACTGCCGGAAAATTATGACTTTGCGGTCGGAAAAGGGGACACTGATGAGAAGGCGTGGCAGAGGGTCCACTTTGATTTGATTCGCCTTTGAAAAATTCATGAGGCTATTGTTGCGCGGGGTGCGAAATGCTCATCATTATCATGTGCAAGCGAGGAGTTTTTCGCTAAATGAATACCTAATTCTTTGAACTTGTTGCTTTTGGAAAAACATTTACTCACTGCCGTAAATTCCAATTTAAAATGATGAGCCATATATTGTTTCCCGCAAAAGAAACACGTTAAAGAATGTTCAATAAAACGTAAACGTTAAATCATACTGTAAAGCGCAGGAACTACTTTCTATAGATTTTTAGAAAAATTCCTTTCCTATGTGTATGCGTTTTTTATTTATAAGTAAATGTTTTATTATCAAAATGTATAACTTTTTATAGTGTTTATAAGAGTGCAGTAACGTAACAAAATAATCTGGATATAGTAATTAAAAATGTTTTTATAATATGAATATTCTGAATGGCATTTCTTTATTTTCAACCTTATTGTTTCCGGTGCATTTGAAAAAAAATAAAGTAACAACGAGATAAACAAGGGGTAAATGTGGGGGCAACATATGGCCAGCGTAAACCCCCGAAAACAACAATCAGAATGGCAAACTTTTTCTATTAGTAATACATTTTCAGTTGCCCTGATAATAATCATTTTGGTTAAATTGAAATCATTTAAAATTTAACAATGTGCGACAATGTGGCGGTCTGACAAAGCCAGAAATAGTCACTGCTGAGTTGCACAAAAAACGACAACTTTATTCAAATTGAATTAAATGAATTAGAGAAGCATTCGTACATATAGCGAAAAACGTGCCGACCCCAGAGCACGCGATCGTTCTCAGAGAGGTTTTCACAGATACACCCGGAGAGCACTTTAATAAATACATAAACTATAATATACATATGTATATATATATATATGTAGAAGCCGATTCCGATTGAGAAGCACTGCGAGCAAAGGCGCATGGCAACATAAGCGCCAAAAGTCACGAGAGTTTATATTACCCCTCGGCCAAGGTTATTTATTTAGCATATCATAAGTATAAACAAATCTGTCGGCTGCTCAAATGACTATGCACTGAGAAAAACCACCATTTCTTGGTGTTTCAAATTTTAAAAACTGTTAATGTTTTCGAGTGCTAATACGATTTAATGTAAAGCCCCTGTTTCTGTTTTTGCAACACTACTCTTTAAGTTAATTCAAAAGTGTGTGGAAGAAGTAATGCGATCTTTTTTTCGGTCGATAAAGCACTAAAGCTCCATTAACTCAACCCATAATTTGATTAGGTGTAATCTTCGCTGATTCCAGTCTGCGGCAGTTGCGTGCCCAACTAAACTGAAACTAGAACTGACCACAACTAGAGGCAATTACTTGGGGCAGACCAAATCAAATAGCACAAAAATGCGAACACAAAATATGTAGTTTGCAGGCTAAGAGCTTTGGAGGGAAAGCTCTTGAGCAGTGCTTGTTTGGGGTTGATTTTACTTTTCCCTTTCACTTTCGTACTCCGTTTTTGCAGCAACAGGAGTCAGGTCCTTAAGTCAGCTGTGTTTATCGTGCCATCCCCTTTTTTGTATTTGTCACTTGGCTTTGTTTACTCTGCCATCAGTGGCACCAATGAAAGCTGAGAAAGAGGGACTTCTACTGAATGAACGACTTTATTCAGCTTCCTAGAAGACCCTCCAATAAATATGTGACTCATTCGTGAAATTGACTTCACGCTTTCTTATCAAAGCATGAGTGGGCCATAAAGATTACCGCCGCATGACACCCCCTTCAAACAAAAAAGAACCAATAAACAAAATATTGTCGAATCAGCGAAATCACAACTGGTTACCGGCGCGAGTCTACAGCTATCTTTGCTATCTGCTGTGTTTTTTTTTGTACAATTTTTCCTTTCGACCGTGATAATGTGGTTATTTGGCGGCAGGACAAAGTCGACACATTTTGTGCCATGTAATTGGGCAGTTAGTCAGGGACGTGGAAAAGTGCGCCCCAGAACTACATACATACATATGCATGTACATATATGTATATGTCGCATAGCACTACTGAATTATAGATAATGCTTCTCCGAATCGTATCGCCCGTGTCTACCAAGAAACGCTTTCATGTTTCGCATGCGTTAGCGAGCTTTTCGCAACGCTTAGAACTTTTTGTGCTTTGGCGGGCAGTTGACGAGCTGCCTTCACGCCAAGCGGACGCGTAACGGCACAGATGCCAGACTATATATAGTTATAGAGTACCATCCGAAGCCCACAAAAGCCACAAACTATATACATCACCGACATCGGGCAACAATAGTGAGGGAAGCGATTTACAGAAGCTAGTTCCGCGACTCCGTAAACCTAGCAAAAGTTATGTGATAGGCCTTTGCTTCGGAATTTCGCATACTGCGCTTTCATTTTCCAGCGTGGTTTCGACGCGTATCCGTATCCGTGTGCGTGTGTCTGTGCGCAGGACATAAAAGCTCCGTTTTGTTGATATACGCAGTCCGTGCAAGGCCATCGAACAGCTGGCAGTTCCTCAACTCGCTTAGGCATAAACACCAAATACAATTTTTATAAAAGCGTTTTTTAAATATTTATCGAAACACCACCAAACTGAAAACAATTTATATAATTTTTAATAAAAAGCGAGAGTTCGTCCTCGTTTGAAAGACGCCTGTTGATTTTTCAATTACACCCGAGCCGAAAAGACACAGCAGAAAAATAACAACATGTCTTCCATGGCTGCATTTGATCAGTTCAAAATTGGACTCAAGTAAGTTGACATACATACATATCATCCTTTCGATTTATTGAAGATAAGCGTAGTAGGGAGCTCCTTATTGTTTACCTATTAAGATTTGCGTTCCGTTTTCGAAACATTTGAATTGCTTAGCTAAGAGTGGAATAAAAATCATTCCAATTACACAAGCCCCATGACATCAGCGTATTGTGTCATCCCCACTAAAGCAAACTATATAATTAAACTGCACACCTCCGAAACCCACTGGGTATTTAAAAGCCTTATGTAAATCGCAACCGACGTACTTATGATTTATGTCCTGATCTACAGAGCGACACACCTAGCTCAGCTCCTAATCAATCTATCCCAAGCCAAGTGAAAACCACAAAGTTACTCACCTTTTATTTCAATCCCTTCGGGAAAATATTTACGTGGGGCAACAGCATTTTCTGTCTTATTTTGCGTTACAAATTTTACACAGCTGGGAGCAATGAAATTACTTTGATATTGCTAAGCAGCTGCCTATAATGTCCTACCCCAGGGATTGCTTATTCTTGTGGAAAGACGCATACACATCTAATTATGTACTAGAAAACAACAGAAGGTGGGTGCGACAGGTGGGTGAGTATAGGGCGGGTGCAGGCGGTCTGAAAAATAAGTATTCCCGGAATTTAGCCTACATTTTAATAGATTTAAGGTCAAAAAATACTACATTGAAAATCAATCTTCTTCTTTGTATTTGAGATAAGGAATATTATTAAACCAATTATAAATTGGACTTGCGCTAAATATATGTTCTGTTTTTTAAGACTTTTTAATGCTACCTAATAGTAACCTAGCAAAGTATATACATATTTATCTTCAATGAGTCTAGCTACAGCTTTTCTGACCCTTTTATGACGTTTTTCTCCCATTTCCCATTGATTCTGTGGAATCGTAGCTGGTCTTTATTATGGGCAAACATAGAAATCCACAAACACCACAAGCACATACCCATACACAGACCGGCACATACACACACTTCTACAGGGCAGACGTCATTATACGAGTCGATTGTGTTTAGTGGGGTCTTTGGCTCTCTCTTTTGCCTGTGGGCTTTTTTGCCGACACTTAAACTGCGCAAATAATTAGGTAGCAAACTAGAATTCCTCATTCCTCCGCCAGCCCGCTCCCAGAAGTTCACGGGACGTATGCAAATTGTAGTACTATGTAAACCATAGTAAACACATCAGATCTGACTCACATTTTAGGCTGGCTTGCAAAAAAGTCTGACGATTTTTAAAGAATGGGAATGGTGTTGAATGAGATCAGCTCGGTTTGGTGGCCAACTGGTTTCATTTCGACCCCTTCACACGATGATTTCATTGAATTTCAAGCGCCAACAAGTTGGATTGTGGCGAATAAGATGTATGGTTTGAAATGGGTTTCAATTTCTTTTAGATACTGCTACCATATTATTCAAAAGCTGTCACATGTAGGGTAGCACTCGATTGCATCTGTGAAACAACAGATTATTATATGGCTTGTATATTTTTGCAGTATAATGACGTCATATAAAAATTTAATTCTTCGTTCATTTGCATGTTTAAATTGTTGCTGAGTAACGGGTATCAGATAGTCAGGGAACTCGACTATAGAGCTCTCTCTAATTTTTTCCAGTCAAAATAAATTCACACAGACTACATTCAATCAGTTCGACATACAACTACAAACTGTCAAAACGCATACAATGTATTTTCTTAATTTTATTAATAAATTGCTTCCCTTTAAGTTTCTAAAATTAAAATTTGGTCAATTCCACATTGTTATTTATTGACTGAAACCAATTTAAGTCATTGGTTTGATCACTTAACACAGCAAACTCATCGTTTGACAGCCACTTAACCTTCAATTTCAGACAATCTGTGTTGAGAATTCGCTGATTTTCTCGGCACGTGCAAAAATGTCCATAAGAAGAATAAAAATATCTTTTGGATATTCTTTGTGTTCACATCTAGTTGTCGTGAGGTTCAACTTGTTTGAACCGGTGAGAGCTTTCAGTTTCTTCAGGGGCAATCGCCTATTTCCTCATTATAATAAAATATATAAAGAACGGGCTAATCAACAATTAAACTTGTAATGATGATAATATAATAAATGCAGATGGCAATTTTAGCTATAAATTCATTTTACATGTAACCTAGATGCCTTTTCAAAATAAATCTGTCAAGCATCATCGGTTAGTCCTGTCTCAAAATTTGTTTAGCTAAATTGTTCATTTAAACTTACAGCCTGGCAAAACTCCCTTCCCTTTCTTATTAATACTTTTCTGAAGTTGTACAAGATACTCCCTTAAAATCTTATACACGCCTTTTAACTAAAAAGAAATTGTTAACCTTTAAGCAGTACACCAAACCTAATTTCGAAATGCTTTTGGCCCGTATTAACCATGTGCTGTCAGGACGACCGATGCGGCTTTTGGGTCAGTCTGGAGGTCCTCGCTTGTGGAGCTCCGCCCATCCGCAGATGAAGAGTAATCCTATGAGAATGCCCTTCTCAGCTCGAGGAAAACCAGTGGTTCCTAACAGAAATATGCAGGAACTTGGGATGAGAAAGTATTCGAGGGAGTCGAGAGATCGTGACCGTTCCCAACTGGAGAGTAGAACCAGGGGACCCTCTCTGAAGGAGCGCATGATGGGACCTCCCAGTGAGAATGCTTACTCCATGGGCAAAGGAGCGGCCGCTGGAGCGGCTCTGATGGGTATCGTCGGTCTGTGTTACTATGGTCTCGGCCTCGCCAATCAACCCAGCATCTACGATCACTCGATGGCATGGCCCCAGTACGTTAGAGATCGTATTCATGCCACCTACGCCTATTTTGGAGCATCCTGTGGAGTAACAGCTGCTTCAGCCGTTGCCTTCTTTCAATCGGATGCCATGATGGCTCTGATGACGCGTTCTGGATGGGTTGCCTCACTGGTTACCCTGGGACTTGTAATGCTTAGTGGATCAATTGCTCAAGGCATAGAGTATCAGCCAGGTTTTGGGGCCAAGCAGCTGGCCTGGCTCGTCCACTGCGCCGTTTTGGGAGCTGTCCTTGCGCCCATGTGCCTTCTGGGCGGACCCATCCTGACCAAGGCTCTTCTCTATACCAGCGGAATTGTGGGTGCCCTGTCTACAGTGGCTGCTTGTGCACCAAGCGAAAAGTTCCTGCACATGGGTGGACCGCTGGCCATTGGGTTGGGCGTGGTCTTCGCCTCCTCGCTGGCCTCCATGTGGTTGCCTCCCACTACTGCAGTGGGGGCGGGACTGGCCAGCATGTCCTTGTACGGCGGACTGATTCTGTTCAGCGGATTCCTCCTGTACGATACGCAGCGGATCGTTAAATCGGCGGAGTTGTACCCCCAGTACAGTGAATCGCCATACGATCCAATTAATCACGCTCTAGCCATTTACATGGATGCGCTGAACATCTTTATTCGTATCGCAATTATATTGGCAGGCGATCAAAAGAGAAAAAACTGACTTGGTCTAAATTATATACCACAAGTTGTATGATTGAATTATAATTATCTTTTTCATATTTTGAAATGTATCTTTTCAAAATTATTTGCAGCTTAAGCACAAATCTAAAACCACAATAATGTGAAAAAATATAGACGAATTATGAGCAGACAAAAAATTATATATCTATAGCAAAAACTAACAACTAACAATCGACGAATGTTGAAACGAGTATGGAAATGACATGAATTTAATTTCCTTTAAGTAATCTTATGATTAAGAAAGCTTGTTAAATTCTTTTTGATTATGTTATATTTCACGATTTCTGCGATTTCCAGCGTTCTTTTGTTCTGTATGCTTTGTTTCTGACATTGCGCATACGCCGTGTACAACCGCGGCATAAAAATTCGTTTGTGTTCTATGTGAAATTCTGTCGCTGGCCGTTCGTGCTCGCCTTCTATCTGCCGCCCACACACCACCACGCTTGTCTACTTGTCAATTTCATTTAATTTTGCCGCATTTTCTTTTTCTCTATTATTTTTTTTACTAAAAGCTTTTGTATGGCGAAAACAATTTTTTTAAATGAATAAAGAATGAAAGAATTGCCGCGACAACAGCAAGCTGAATTTTAAATTTATGTGTGTGCATATCATGTATTATAAGGATTTTTCAATGAATGAGTTCAAGTCTTAGCACATTTTTCATTAAATGAAGACACGCAAATCGGTTTGTGTTATTCATTAAATATATTTACTTCATTGGGGCTAATAAAGTCTACTTGGAGCTATTAAATTAGGCTAAAATCTTATTAACTTTGTGCCGAGGAGGATTTACTTCTTAAGTCAAATATTATTAAATATTTATCTTTATGCTCGCTGTGTAGTTTTAAGATTTATTTACACCTACTAATCTCGTTAGGCAAATATTCTTGTATATTTTGAAATCTATTTACTTCCAATCGCCGACCCACACACGCCTTTCGTGACTCCTTGACCTGTCCGATGACTTTCCCTTTCGTTTTAAAGCTCTTCCCACTTGGCCTTCTACCGTCCTTTTCATTCAAGGAGCCCAAGCTTTCTATCTGCAATATCCGAATGGAGCTTTTACAGCCTTGTTATGGTCATCAACAGGCCGTGTTTTTCTTTGAGCACTACGAGGCGGAAATTAAAGTTTTGCTACTTAATATCTACTTTTGTGTGGGCTCTAATCATAATTTACGTGTGCTGTCATCTTTTTAAGAAACTAACATGGCCATGACAGTCTGTCACTCTGTTGGCCAGACAATATTTGATACTGTTCTAGATTATACAGTCTCACATTTCCATCTATCGCGTGCCGGATTTGTCCTATGTCTAGCTGATAAGGAGAGTCGGGCAGAATATAATGCTTATATGGGAAATTAATTGAATCATATGTGACATAAGTCGAGCTTATCTCTCCCCTGGGTGCATTAAACACAGCAAATGTATGAAGGCTGTTTCAAAAATATTCCTACTGCTCTGTAGATAAGGTGATCTCAATTTTGAGTCCTAGTCCTTATATTTCTCCCAAGTATATATGTATACTACATATAACATACGTTTTTGTATACACTGACATTTTTGGAAACTTATTTCTCAGTGAATCATTATAAAATTTTGTTTTGGAATTGTTCACTGGAGTTTTTAATCTGCTCGATAAGACAGAATTCCTATTATTAAACGTATATTATAAAGTAAAGATTTTGTTTGTTTTTTCCTTAAATCGGGTAAAGTTTATTTGCGTTCATGTCTGTGGAATTTCTTCGCGTCTTTTTTGGGTCCGCTGTCGTCACATCTTGCTAATAAGCAGCTGAGTATTTTCCATCGTAGTGTAAGCAGAATTTTCTTGTTTATTTTGCTTTAAATTTATCGCTGCCATGGCCAAAAATAACACATAAATCAATTATGACACCCAAGTTCGTTTAGCAAGTTGACGGAAGCAATGCTACATACGAGGCAAATCAAGTAGTATGCAGCCTTAAATGAGTTAACATAAAATCTTAGTCTCTGCATTCTTTGCAGCTTGTTTATTTTTCCATAATTAGAAAAAAAATAACCATGAGCAAAGAGAAATATGTTATTTCCAAAGGCTTTCGGCTCTTAAATATTATTTAGTGTCCAGTCCACCCCATTTAGGTGCGTTCTAGGACCTTTGGTTGAGAAATAACCTTGATACACGCAAGCCCGGCATTAGGACGCAATTTTTATAGTACGGCAGTCCCGTCATAAACATTATTTATATCGACCTTCCTTATTGTTATAGGTGCCCAAGCGCTCCTTTGCCATGAAAACTTCCATGGTCAAGTTTAAGGCCGTGTTTTGAGATAGTCGCACCCAAATTGCTCCGGATGTAGTATTCGCTTCATGCGTCAGGGCTTTGGCTTCCATCTCAAATGAAAACCGGCATCAGCTCGTTCCGGCTATTAATAAACATAAATTGTTATATATTTTCGCCGCTTTGGGATTTCTTCAGCAGCTGCTGACATTTGCGAACAACAGGATGATGACATTGGCAAGCAATGCAAAAAATACAAAAAGTGTCAAAAGAAGTGTCTCTGAGATATAGCTTGGTTTCTATTTTATCTGTTCATGACAAATAGGGACTTACGTAGGCATTAATTAAAAGTTGAAACACGTTCTTTCGCCGGGTGAGCACATAGGCGATCAAAACTATTCCGCTTGGCATCGTTCAATCCAAAATGGAAATAAAAACATAAACGGTTTTATTTTGTATACACGACTCGACCATTATAACAGTCGGTAAGCAAAAACGCCACAGGGCGACCTAAAATTTGTCGGAAAGACAAAAAATCATATTTGCGCACTTATGAAATAATTCTTTCTATAAAAGTCTTGGGCCTTATCAATTAGCCTTGAAGTTTTTACTTTTTTATTTATTTAATGGGCACCTGAGAAAGGTTGAAAGTTCATCAAATAATCGAAGACCCTCATTCTATTTTTAAAATACAAAACCTATAAACAGTGTGAAAGTTTGCAACAAAGTTTGATATACATTTTAATTTTAACAAGCGCTGCCATAAATTGCTAAATTAAAAAAAAGAGAAAACCATAGTCTCTTAGATCAAAACTTCCTCAAAAACCTGCTACTTTAAGTACAAAATCTAGGAAATCTATAAACACATAACGTAGCAATGATTGGCTGTTAAAAATTTGGTGCACTTGTGAATTTCAATGGCCTTTACCCTTGAATTCCTCCACTCGAGTTGAATGACTTACACAACTCAAAAAAATTGCCGGAAAATTTGTTTGGTTAGCAGTTTGTTTATCTTTTGATACCAGGCCGCGTCGGATTTTGTTTGACTGCTACTCAGAATAAATAAGCCAAAAAACAAAAAATAAAAGCCAAAAAGAATAACAAAATGTTGCAAACTGATTTCATACGAATCGTTGAGAGTCGGGGGCACTGATAAATGGCGCACACCTGGTCTGTCAGACGCGGGCTGATAAAAAATTAACCTTATCAGCAGAACACAAAACGGAAAAGACGCACCGCGCTCATCAATATTGGCAGAGCTGACGTCGTTTATTGTCCCTGATTAATGACGGCGAATTCCCCCTTTCGTTTATTAGGCTCAGATCAATTGGTGCAAACTGGTAAATATCTTGATAAATCGCCAAAGCTCACTCCGATCCCTGTCTCTTGCAGAATGGTTGACTTTAAGGTCCAACAACGTCGCTACAGGACCAGCGAAAAGACTGTCGTCAGCACCACCTACGGACCCATCAAGGGTGTCAAGAGGAAGTCCATCTACGGCCAGTCGTACTTCAGCTTCGAGCGGATCCCCTTCGCCAAGCCCCCGGTGGGCGAGCTACGCTACAAGGCCCCCCAGCCCCCGGAGGTCTGGACGGAGGTCAGGAGCTGCACTTCCCAGGGTCCTAAACCATTGCAGAAGCACTTCGTGTTCGAGATGACCGATGGCTCCGAAGACTGCCTCTACCTCAATGTCTACACAAAGAATGTGAGTACATAGTCGGAAGATATCTTAAAGTGAACTATTCAACTAAAAGCCTATTCTATTGTATCACAATAAAAACAAACTTTAATATTTCCTTCACAGTTATATCCCACCAAACCCATGCCCGTGATGGTCTGGATCTATGGTGGTGGCTTTCAGTTTGGCGAGGCCTCACGGGAATGTTACAGTCCGGATTATTTGCTGCGTGAGGATGTAGTGGTCATTTCTATCAACTACAGATTAGGACCACTAGGTAAGAATGAAGCGTGAAAAAAATACATATATACATAGATTTATACTAACCTAAACCTCTTAGGATTCCTGTGTCTGGACGATCCCGATCTTGATGTGCCCGGTAATGCGGGACTCAAGGATCAAGTGTTGGCCCTGCGATGGGTCAAGGCCAATTGTTCGCGTTTCGGAGGCGATTCCGCAAATATAACCATTTTTGGCGACAGTGCGGGAAGTGCCTCGGTTCACTATATGATGATCACAGAGCAGACGCGTGGACTCTTTCACAAGGCCATCTGCATGTCGGGTAATACGCTTTCGCCCTGGGCAGTGACTCCTCAGAGAAACTGGCCATTTCGGTTGGCTGTCCAGGCGGGTTACACGGGTGAAAACAACACCCGCGATGTTTGGGAGTTCCTGAAGAATGCCAAGGGATCCGATATCATCAAAGCCAATGGAGAACTCTGCATCGACGAGGAGAAAAAGGAGCGGATTGGATTCTCTTTTGGACCCGTTATCGAGCCATACGTCACCAACCACTGTGTGGTGCCCAAGAAGCCTATCGAAATGATGAGATCCGCCTGGAGCAATAATATCCCACTGATCATCGGGGGGGTTTCCAACGAGGGACTCCTCTTGTACTCAGAGACCAAGACGAATCCCAAGTGTCTAAATGAGTTGGATGACTGCCGGTTCGTGGTGCCCATCGAATTGAATATGGACAGGGCAAGTGCCCTGTGCCGGGAGTACGGCGACCAGCTGAGGCAGTGCTACTACGGCGATAAAACGCCCAGTCTGGACACCCTACATGAATACCTTCAGGTGCGTGAAACCCCAATAATTTTGAATGACTATGGGCAATATGACTCTTAAATTAATCGGTTATAAAAGATCGACAAAAGAATATGCGTTTTTAGTAATAAGTATATACGGACATGACCAAGAAGACAGAAAATAAATATAATAAATAAATATTTCTATGAATCAACTCATGAGTGGTTCAAGTTATTCAGATAAAAGCAAACTAGAGTGACAATAATATTGTTGTATATATAAACAAGAAGAAGCTTGCGGCAAAATAAATTAATTATCGGCATACCTAGGGATACAGGCATGTAATATTTTGAATTTAGACAGTCCCTTATGGTAACATCCGCCATAAAAATGAATTGCAAGGTCGAAGAGTACATCAATCATAAAATAACTTGAATATTGAATATGTAATATTGAATATTTTCCAGATGGTTTCCCACGAGTATTTCTGGTTCCCCATATACCGCACAGTATTGTCCCGCCTACAGTATGCCCGCAGTGCGCCGACGTATCTGTACCGCTTCGACTTCGACTCCAAGCACTTCAACCATCTGCGCATCCTGAGTTGCGGCAAAAAGGTGAGGGGTACGTGCCACGGCGACGATCTGTCCTACTTGTTCTACAACTCCCTGGCGAGGAAGCTCAAGAACCACACCCGGGAGTACAAGTGCATCGAGCGGCTGGTGGGACTGTGGACGCACTTTGCGGCATGCGGAAATCCCAACTTCGATCCTGAACAGGAGGACTTGTGGCAGCCCGTCGATCCTGCGGCCGTCGAGAAACACCAGCTGAAGTGCCTTAACATATCCGACGAGCTGAAGGTGATCGACGTGCCCGATCTTAAGAAGTTGATGGTCTGGGAGAGTTTCTTTCGACGCGACGAGTTGCTGTAGTGATCTGCAGGAATCCATTTAGGCTAGATATGTAGCTTTATTAGTACAAGGGTGGGTCACATTTGAGGACAAGAAAACTTGAACTTTCATTGCAATCTGAGCCTTACATTACTTGGATTTAAAATTACAAAATTCAACACATTTTGGCTCTATAATCAAGGACTTTATCCCTGATAAGAGAACCACCGATTTATGAGAACATTTTGAAGAATTTGCCCTCAAGAGTCCTAAAGACTTATTTTTGGCAACAATGTAAACCCACCCTAATCTTTTATGATTCGAAAAGCTTTACGTTGAAGCCTATGTTTGATACAATGAAAAGCGTAGCTTTAGACCTAAAATATGAGAGTTTATTGTTAAGTTTGTCCACGGGAAGAATACGAGGTGTGTTAAAGTTCATCCGTTTCTATCTATATCTTAGCGGATCGAATCTGTAGTATAAGCAGGCTGTTCGTATGTAGTCAAGACGCACGACCTATGAGTGTAAATAAGTCGCAACTGAAGTACCTTCTATGGGAAACTATCAAACCCACTAAACCAAATTCAACATGACAGCCAAGGAATCTGAACTAAGATCTTATATTTGACGTTCCTTTAAGTCTCGCTGATGTCTTTAAAAGCCAACTAATATCAAACGTATTTTATACAATTCAATTTATTCGAGATCGTTTTAAGTACTAAGCACAATCGAGGTATCGATCCATTATATTTTCTTCCAGTATCACGAACGCGCACATTTACAAGAAGAAAATTTCCATTTGTGTTTTGAAGAGTATATGTATATTTAACTGAGACTACTAGTTAACCATAACCAATTTATTTATATTCTTAGCCTAAGTCTATTTAGATATACATCTTTTGTATGCTTAGGTTGTTTTTGGTAAAATGTTATATTTGAACAAACAAACGATAAACCTGTCCAAGTTTTACATAATTTTTAGAATACAAAATAATGAAAACAAAAACAATTTATTTGGAGTCGTTTATTGATGTCCACAAGAAGATAACGATTTAAACCAACTGGTTAAAACTAGTTTGCCTAAGAATTCTCTGTGTATCCGAGTTTGTTGGAAACATATTGTCGAAAAGCTTCAAAGTCATGTGATGCAAAAACACTATGAAATTGATAAATGTATTTTATGAAAAAAATAAACTTTGTGTTTTGAAACAAAGATATATAGGATCTAACATGTGCTTTGAAAAAGTTCTCACTATGAACAGGTATGGGGTATTTCTGACCAAACTAAGGCACTTTAGCCTCATTCCGAACAAAAGTGTACCAAAAGTCTTCACCAACTGGGATTTCATTCAGCAGTGAGTACGATAGTTTACCCCTAATTAAAAACGTAAACTCAATATGTGGTTGCATACTCATTACCACTCCCATAAAACTTCATTGGAACGTGCGGCTACGTCATAACTTTAATTTTTGTGTGGGCCTCATGTGAATTATCAGACCAACCCAATTGCCACAGATTATCGCAAATGCGTTGATGCGAAAATGTTATACCTAATACAAATTGGGATATGAAATACTGCGTGACTAATTCCTTGCTAATTGGAACCTTTATGATTTTCATTTGTTCGTTGCGGTTATTAGCTCTAATAATTGTATAATATTGTCCAAAGTGAATGTCAAGGTATTGTAATCATAGGTTGTTTGATCTGTTCTACTAAATGTCCGCCGATTGTGCAAATATCTACGAATCAGCTTTCAAGTGCTAATAGGTAGTGTAATCCAACTTGGATAACCAGCTTGCTATTTCCATATCTCATCATGCATCTGAGTATCAGTAATATTTGGGACTCTCAGCTGGACGAGTCGAAATGGATGCACTTCTGAAAATTGTTTTGTTGATCAGGTAAGATTATATCTCGATGTGAAGGGCCTTAGAAATTTAAAGCAATTTGTTTTCAGCTTATATTTTATTGCTTTAAACCTGCACCTGGGATTGTGTGACGATGTACCTTCCGCCGAGGCAGACACGGTTGTAACTGAGAGTGAAGAGCACTACACTGCATCCGATGACTTTGACTATTAAGGGGGCTACGAATTAGAGCCCTACAAAGCCCATCCATGGGTAAATAAATGTACTATCTTTCAGCAGAGAGACAGTTTTTTTATTGACAAGCTTCCCTGGCAATTGTGAGTTCCAAAATGTCACATGAATACTGGGGCTTAGAAGGTCGTATAAAGTGATCGTTACAGTTTTACTGACATAACATGTCTTATCTTTGTGAAATTTATTTCTAAAGTATTTGCAAATCACGTAGTTATCAGTTGGTTGGTGTATTTTTATATCATTAGTTCAGGGTCACTCCATAATATGCTGTGCCCACATGGAAAAGGGTTGCAATATTTCAAAAGATATAAGAAATTAAGCTACCCTTTCTTTTTCAGTAACTGTATTTGTTTATAAAAGTAAACTCTAATATGAGCCATTAGTTCATATAAGAAAAGACAATATAAGTTCCGTTCTGATTTCTATGGGCTTTACTCTTTTCAGGAAGGCTTAAAATAGCTCAAAAGAAAGTAAATTAATTAAGTTTGTGTTCAAAGTTATCTTGAGGCGTTGGTTTTTTTTCCATATGTCTATAGGTTTTATAGATTTCTTAAGCTTGATCACACTTTTGAGTATCGCAACATTTAGCTTTTCCGCGCGCTCAGAAAGCTTTCCAAGGAAAGCTTTTCCCATACAACGATAACAACGATTATTGATACCCAGTGCCATATAATCAAACTTTTAACTTTTTACTATTTTGATAAACTTTTTGATATAATTCATGTGCAGTAAGGAATAACAAAAGAGCATCACTGTAAATGGCAGTCCACATATGGCTCAATATATGTATTTCCAGCACGACCAAATCGGAATAGATCGCTTCAACAGATCGCTTCATCGCCACAACAGCAGCTGCAGCAGCAAAAATTGCATCAACAGCAGTTCAACAGGAACTGCTACAGTAGTCGGCACCCACTTACCAAACTGTAATCGGTGGCGATGACGATGCCTAACAGTCGCAATTGTAAAATGTTGCAATGCATTATTAGCCTGAGTATCATAGGTCTCCACTTGCACGCATTCACATTTCTGGGCCGTGAAATTAAAACATTTTCACTTCATTCATATCCTAACTCAGGAAGCAATACTATCTAGCTACACAAAGCCACGTGCAGCAGTTTACAGTTTTACATGTGAAGACGCAGATCTATTCGTTCGTATTTATGTATATTTTAGGGTGATCCGATTGATTTTATATTTATTTTCCATGCCTTAATCAAATTGAAATAATTTATTTAAATTGTGCGCTTATACATATATGACGGAGTTTTATAGATCAATTAGATAGTGATTGTTAGAATTTAAAAATGATTTTGCAATTAAAGTTCTACGATTTTGTGTTGAAAATTTGACTTGAAGACTAATGATAAAAATATTGTTTTTTGATTATTTTTTTTTAAGATAATAAAAATGTTATTAAATAAGTAAGCATTATGTTCGCGATTGATCGTGATATGCTGCGTTATAAGTAGAATCCGGTTATAACGACTCCGCTTATAGCGTCAGTCCGGTTATTGCGACGGAAACTCGATGGCTTGGTTGGTCCCCATACAAAGTTATATGAAAGAACCTCCGGCTAGTACGTCTCCGCTTTTAGCGACAAACCGCTTATTGCGACGTTTCATTAAAAAAATACAGCAAAATAATGCAAAAAATTTTAAGCATCAAGCGACTCTGTTCGAAATGTATTTAAATAAATATCTGTGACCGACTTCACAAAAATGTTTACAGCGCGCGTTTGCAGACCTCATGCCTATATTCCATGAGATGTCCCGTTATATGACTAGTTTTTTCTGCTTTTTTCTTATGAAAAAAAAATGTTATTTAATTAAATTTATTAAATTTTAAAATTATTAAATAAAATAAACAAAAAAATTCTGTTTTCCACCTTTCTGTTAGTGCGTCTTCCGGGTATAACGACGTAAAATCGTCGGACCTTGAAAGTCGCTATAACCGGATTCTACTGTAATTAATTAACGTTGAGTAAGGGATAACCGCCAATCATTTCTCCCTTGTTATCAAGGTAAGTTATCAAACCACCCTAACTCCTAATATTTCTTTCTTCCTTATGTTTACATACACATTTTGTTGAATCTTTAGAATCGTGCCATGAATGCACGAAACCGAATTTTATATACACTAAGTTGCCTCCCCGGCGCTTAAGATAAAGGAGTAGATTCCGATTAAAATATTAACCTTGTTTATGGTAGAAAACGCCACATAATCCCTAATACTTGGCCTTTATGAACGTGGTACGATTCGACCCACTGGTAAAGAAACACTTACAGATCATAACAGTAAGGAAACTCTGAAAGTGAAACGGTAAAACCGGTATT
This sequence comes from Drosophila yakuba, assembly GCF_016746365.2. NCBI lineage: Eukaryota > Metazoa > Arthropoda > Insecta > Diptera > Drosophilidae > Drosophila > Drosophila yakuba. The sequence continues at coordinate 8,846,318 of NC_052530.2, forward strand.
TTACAGAGCAGAGAGTTGGTAACTGAACAGCTGATTCAGGTGAGAAACGCTTTCGCAGTTCAAGAGCACTGAGAGAGAGAGAGAGTTTGGTGAGTGGGATTACCGCCACCACAAGAGCCCGATCCCAAGACACCGGTCAGTTGGTGCCGCACGCTCTTTGAGAGCGCTCTGTTTGTTCCGTTCAGCGATTAGCGGTAGTTTTGTTACAGCCGGTTGTGTTAACTTGGCTAGCTTCGGTTTTATTGTGACACTTTCCCCAAATCGCCCGTTTTTGAAGCGTGTATAGCTAAACATAGAAAACCAGCGTGTCTGGGTGTTAGTGAAAAAGAGTGCGCGATAAGGAATTCGATATGGCAACCCGCTTTATGGATATACTGAAGCTGACCTTTAAGTGAGTTTTCCCAGGGTCTGTTTCTTGCCTTTGCGGAGCGTTAAACGGTTTTCCCTGTTTTGAGGTCTCGCGCCTTGGTTTTGCAATAGCTTCTGCCCAACATGCATACGTGTGCACTGGGAAAATATTTGTGAAGAAGAAATATTAAAAAAACTTAAGCAGTCCAGTGACTTCTATTTATACAATTTTAATTATACGTTCTTTATAAATTTATGTCCCTACCCTCCCTTAGAAACCATTAAATACCAAATTATACAATATAAATTATAAATTATACAATATTATAATATACTGAATAATAAATCCAAAAGTTCCTTTCATTTAAAGTTGCTTAAGATAAACACTTATTAGATATCAGGTTTAAATATTTATCAATGTTTTAGGCAAAAAATTTGTAAATTTAAATTTTGTAATTTTTTTTCTCAGTGTAATCTATTCACACATCAATTTATGTCTTGCGCTGGTGAAATTGTTGCGCAAACTTTGCTTCGTGTTGGTTAGTATACCCGTTACTAGTAGAGTTAAAGGGTATACTAGACTTTTTGAAAAGTATGTTATCGGCGGAAGTAAGCGTTACCCACCATATAAAGCATTTATATTATTGATCAGAATCAATAGACGAGTCGATCTGGCCATGTCCGTCTGTGCGTTTCTCCTTTGCACCTTCACTAGCTGAGTAACGGGTATCAGATAGTCGGGGAACTCGACTAAAACATTGATTGTTGTATGTATGTATATACATATGTATGTTGCTTGTTTTCAGTTGATTTGCAGAAATTTAATAATTCTGCTTTTCCCCTGCCTTATTTCTGTCCGTTTTGTTTCTTGGGCTTTTGTATCTTTACTGTGTTTTTTACTTATGATTCAGCGATGTTACCAAAGTTGCGGCATTCGTTTGTTGTTATTATTATTTGATTTTGTTTTCTATTTTTTGCACGTTTTTGCAGGTCTATTACCAGTTTTGCGGGTAGTTAGTATTTTTAACATAAATTATTGCATATCCACACACAATTGTGTTAATTGCGTGTATCTATATTTATTTATCACTAGTTGTTTGTGCGGTCTTTCAATTGAGGAAGTCGGTAAAGTAGGCTAGGTCAGTTAGAAGACATATATAAATGTATTCCCAAACATTGATCGTACAAACAAAAATATATAGAGGAATAAAAAAATAGCGGAACACAAATAAAACTTAATTACCATGAAAAAAACATGAGGAACCTACCCTTTCTTTGAAGTTTTTCAGGTTAAAAGTTTAATATTCCTTGCTAGTTAAATTCATAAATTAATAGATAAACGTTCTCTACATTATACCACTGACTCAAATCGCTTTGACAAATCGCAAATATGCACATACATGTGTGTATGTATAAACAAGCGGAATTATACTGATAAGTTGCTCGGGTACAGGGTTCATTTCAGGTGATAGGTTTCCCATATTTTCTGCACTACGGGCATGACATGGCGGATTTTAGATCAACTGTTTATAATTAGACATTTATTTTCACTATAGATACATTTCTGATATAATAAAAGTTCATTTCTAGTTTGTGATTAACGACTGACTTGAGTTACAGTCGCTTATATAGTTAGTCATCTTATTCACTTTGTTGCCAAGGCATTGACTTTTAAGTAACTAAAATGTTGATCACTTCCACTGGACTGATTGGTTGTCGAATGCTTTTAAATATTTTATATACGACTAAACTCAATTTTGATTATTTTGCGCAAATGCCTGGTGCTTGAAGTGCAATCGAATGATTTTTCCACTTAAAGAAATGTTAAACCTTAGGTTAACAGCGTGAATTAGTCTAAATTTATTACCTGCATTTGTTTCGCTCTGCTGCTTTTCTACTGCCTATTAGGCCACTTAAAACTAACTACACTGACAAAAAATATTTTAATGACGTACTCAGATCGTCAAGATATATTAAAACGCACTATGTCTTGGAAGTTGGCTTTCACGGACCCACAGCAGTCACGTACAATTCAATCTGATCTCGCCTTTCTCTCAATTCCAAACGTAATTACCTATTTGTATGCATTCGTGTGCAATGATGTTGAATCAAACTGTGTCAGTGCATTTGCAGAATACCAGTTAAATATACGATTTGTTTCTCTGTCGGCGGTGCGCAGTGCGACCAAATAAAAATAGGCCATTAAATGCATTAAACCGCCTCACGCCCACCCACAAATTAGCCATAAAATCAGAAACAAAAATCTCAGGCATAAAAACAAAGGTGAGTTATAGAAAATAGAGAACTGGTCGTGCATGCAAAACGTGAGGCGTTGAGTTGAGGTTGGTCAAAAGCCGTTGACAATTCGCAAGACTTTCAAGCCAACAAAGACCTCCAACGACATTGAAAGTGGTTCCTCGGCAGTTTGATGTACGACTGAAGCTCACTGCTTAGTGTTCACTGTGGTCATGTTCCTAATGCGTGACTGCGGTGAGCGGTTTAGATCGCAAACATTATTGTATAAATATTTTGAAGAGGAGTTACCTTTTAATGGGGCAGGGGGTATTATACAAGTTTTAAGAAGTTTACAAGCCACTTTATACGCCATTTTACTATCCTACGCTCATAGGTGCTTCCAGAAATTCGCCATGAAATTTATATCCATAATTCAACAATTTTTAAATTTTCTAATATTTAAAACCAAGGAAATATTAGAATCAAATTTTTATTGAATACAATTGTTGTGCGAGTGTATATAAATTTTTTATTATAAAACGATTATTACCATGAAATATTAAGAAAGTATTTATATTAAGCGGTAGATAAGCGAGTTTTATTTGCAGTGCACAGTTTGCAGTAACTTTACTTAAACCTATATTAACACGTCATCTTCAATAAGTAATGTGTTAGACTATAACAGCTTAAAATGTGCAATTATTATTATTTATTATTATTACTAGTTAAACCAAAAACTGCCATACAATCAAAACTTATGATAAACATTTTATGTTACAGGGTGCTAAGTTTTAAGTACGAGCAGCGCAAGTTGGCCACAACAATATATTCCGTAATAAAGACCAAATCAGGTCCTGTGCGGGGAGTGAAAAGAAACACGATCTGGGGAGGAAGCTACTTCAGTTTCGAGAAGATTCCGTTCGCAAAGCCTCCAGTCGGAGATCTCCGTTTTAAGGCCCCGGAACCAGTGGAACCATGGGATCTGGAATTGGACTGCACTTCACCGGCAGACAAGCCCCTTCAGACACACATGTTTTTCCGGAAATTCGCGGGCTCAGAGGACTGCCTCTACTTGAATGTGTATGCCAAAGATGTAAGTTTTGGATATTGCCTTATACTGCTATTAGTGCTTATGGGTCTAATCTTATTGTTATGTTTTCCATTTCAGTTACAGCCGGATAAGCCGCGTCCAGTGATGGTTTGGATCTACGGAGGCGGCTTTCAAGTTGGAGAAGCTTCTCGAGATATGTATAGTCCTGACTTTTTCATGTCGAAGGATGTGGTCATAGTCACAGTTGCTTATCGTCTGGGTGCCTTGGGTTTCCTCAGCCTGGACGATCCAACACTGAACGTGCCCGGAAATGCCGGCCTCAAGGACCAAATTATGGCTCTTCGATGGGTACAGCAAAACATCGAGGCTTTCGGCGGTGATCCCAGCAATGTCACACTCTTTGGTGAAAGTGCTGGAGGTGCCTCGACCCACTTCCTTACACTAAGTCCCCAAACTGAAGGACTTATTCACAAAGCTATCGTAATGTCGGGCAGTGTTTTGTGCCCCTGGACGCAACCACCGAGAAATAATTGGGCCTATAGGCTGGCCCAAAAATTGGGCTACACTGGTGATAATAAGGACAAGCCAATCTTTGAGTTCCTGAGATCAGTGAGCGGCGGGGAGATTGTAAAGGCCACCGCAACAGTTCTCAGCAACGATGAAAAGCATCATCGGATTCTTTTCGCCTTCGGACCTGTCGTAGAACCTTACACTACCGAGCACACTGTGGTCGCTAGCCAACCACATGAATCGATGCAGAATAGCTGGAGCCACAGGATACCCATGATGTTTGGCGGCACGAGCTTCGAGGGATTGCTATTCTATCCAGGTAGATGGTGCTGATACTTATATTTATTTTCGCAAACGCTAATTATTTCGCACTGTTTTCAGAGGTTTCTAGGCGACCAGCAACCTTGGATGAGGTGGGAAACTGCAAAAACCTGCTACCAAACGATCTCAGTCTCAACCTAGATCATAAACTGCGTGAGAACTACGGCCTGCAGCTGAAGAAAGCGTATTTCGGCGATGAGCCCTGTAACCAGGCAAACATGATGAAGTTTCTCGAACTGTGCTCATATCGCGAATTCTGGCACCCTATATACAGGGCAGCTTTGAGCCGCGTCCGGCAATCCAGTGCCCCCACCTATCTTTATCGATTCGATCACGATTCAAAACTGTGCAACGCCATTAGGATTGTACTTTGCGGTCATCAGATGCGAGGTGTATGCCATGGTGACGATCTGTGCTATATTTTCCACAGTATGTTGTCGCATCAATCGGCTCCCGATTCTGCGGAGCACAAGGTAATCACCGGAATGATCGACGTTTGGACGAGTTTCGCAGCCCAAGGGGATCCCAACTGCGAAAGTATAAAATCGCTTAAGTTTGCACCCATCGAAAACGAGAACAATTTTAAGTGTCTCAATATTGGGGAAAATTTTGATATCAGGGCACTTCCAGAATTGCAAAAAATCGAGCCTGTGTGGAACAGTTTCTACGCCCCACACCAACTGTAGATGCAGTGCATCATTAATCGGGTTTTATAGCTTTAGCTGTCTCAATTCCTTGGATTTGGATAATTTTAGTTTGTGTAAATACGCTGTACATATGTTATGTGGACATTATACGATGGTTATGTTGATTAATTAAAAAAGCTCAGATTTTAATGATTTGAAATAATTATTATAATTTAAAGAATGATTATACTAGTATATAACTGCTTACCGATTTTATAATTCATAGCAACTCCATAACCCTTTTAATAAATGCATCTTATAAACTTAAATATAAAAACTGTTAAGTAGTTTTTCCGGAGCAGACTAGCATTAAATAAAATAAATGTTACCATATCATTTAACTCAAACACAATCGTTTTTTCGTGAAGTAAAAGAGATTTATATGAATTTTTAAAATAATAACACTTCCGTGTAAGAGATCCGCTTTAAGATTTAGTTTAGTGTCGTTGGCGACAGCCTTTTCCAAACCTGCTGCATTTTGATCGTTTATTTCTCCGCTCATCTCTATGGCTAACACCCGGCAGAACCATCAGCGTATAGCCAACCCTTCCACCCACTTGGCTATATGCTGATGTGACATTTATGTGTGTAAGCCGACTCTTGACAATCAAAGAGGACAACAATTTCCGCAATGCCACCGCCAGCAACGATGGGCAGGATGACACCAGGGAGCGTGGGAAAGAATGAAAAAAAATTCCATTAAAATTTTTGCAAGTTTTTAATTCGTTTTTTTTAGGCGGAGGGGCTTTGCCGGAACACGGCCGAAATGTTTGTGTGGTAAATGCAAAGAGGCTCGTTCGCCGTGTGTTCGGGATGCGTGTTCCCGTCTGCAGCGTAAATTCAGTTTGTGGACAGGCGGGGTGGCGGGTCTCTGTCCGCAGAGAGTTGGGCAATTTTTCGTTAAATTTTTCATATATATAGAATTTTTTGTACAGAATTAGACTGTGTTATGGTCATGGCTGCGGCATGCGCCCGGGCGTGACCAACGGATGGGGGTTTTTAGGGGGCCTTCCAGGAGGGGTTAGCGCCTGGATCCTGTTCATGTGCACGGGGTGTAAAAATGGGCGTTAACTCAATAAATTAGAATTTTTTCCGTTGCACAAAATTGTTTGAGAATGCGATTTCTCGTTTTACACATTCCTCTTTCAATTCCTGGCTCTGGCGTTTGATTAAATATTTTTTCAATTTGATTTTAATGAATTTGCGCACAGCTTCAAGTTTTAATTTCTAACGAATGGATTGGGTAAATTTCATATTTCAGTTTTAAATGTGTTCTCTTAGAAATATCTAACTGTCGTAATTGATCCCTTATTGTATTTAAAATTCCAAAACTCAGGATGATAGTACGCCTTAGTATTCGATAAAAAAAAAAATTCTGCTTTAATTTTAGTTTTGCTATTTGTAATCAACCTATTAAAATATCCATTTTAATTAATTTCCCAATGATTTCACTTAATAAACATAAATGGTGTTAAATGTTGAGGTTTCACAATATTGTTTGGTTTTTTCGTTGGGAATCTTTCGTTAAAATAGTTTATGTTATGGAAGTTTAGCAGTAAATGAAAAACCAAAAAAATACTTTTTACACTGACCACGGCATTTAAATGCATTTTCTCTAAATAGACACTCAATTTAATTCGTTTTGGATTCTACATATTTTTGCACTCAAAGTCTGACGTTTGTTTTTTGTTGCCAGTTGAGATGGAGAATTTTTTCCGCCACCGCAGAAAAGTATGCAACGAATAAAAATGTTTTTTTAGTTTAATGCCCCCACATGTCAATGTGTAGGTGCGTGGCAGTTGTTTGCCTGCATAAGCCAAATTCATCCGCCGTGTTGCCACTTGTCGTGGGGGCTTTTTGCACTCTTTTGCTTGTTGCTTATCGCAGTCACTCGTCGGATGTCTGATCATATTTGTATGCGGTCTGAACTGCGGCGGCCGCTTAACAAAAAGTGGTCAGCACACACACAACAACCGCAATTATAATGGCCGACAACCATGGCAACTGTGGCGCTTATTCAAGTTCAACTTTTATCAAATTAAATTTGCCGGATTACAGGTATTTAGAGCTGAACATTCTGTGGCCGGAGCTCCAGGCAATACAAGTGGCATTAGCGGTTGTAATTGAATTTCAGCAATGTGCATGTACGCTGGCTTTTTTCGCACCCGTTGTTTTTAACTGCGGCCTAATTGAATTTGCCGTACATTTGAATAATAAAATAAGAACATAATAAAAGATTCTGGTTTGTATGCGGACGGAGGATTTCATTGTTTGAATCTCTGGCCATTACGAGGGGATCACCACGAACTCAACGATTTTTTATGAATGTTTATATCTGTTATGTTCAGCTCGTTGGAGTGACTATGACAGCTTTGGCGCAAAAAGTTTATTCCTAATTTCCAAATTGAATAACTCGTGCGCTGAAAAATAAATTGTGTTAAGTTTCAATGGAAATTGAGCCGAAAATAACATAAATAAAACACATTCCATGTAAATGTTTATTCATTTCATTTTTTTCCCGATGAACGATAAAGCGCACTCTTTTAAGAAGGGTTTTTACATGTTTGAGTATGGTCTACTCTTGCTTTAAATAAGTGCTTCGATGACCGCAAAATCAGATATAATTGTTTAAGCAAGAAATAATGATAAAAAAAAACACCGCGGCTTGTGTTTAACAAATCAATTTAGTGTCTGTACATGAAAAAGTCAATAAAGCTTGGATTTTTGACTTCCAAGTGCACGCCACTTAGAAAAAATGATGTTAGAAAACGGAGCCAGGTGCAACTCAATTATTTTGCAGGCATAAATTATTCACTTAAGTGTCACAAATTACGTGAAAAATGTTTCCGAGGAGGGAGCTGTTGCCTGCGTTTTACCTGCAAAACACTTCGACGCACACGGACGCAACTCAATTTGAGCATAAATTTCATTTGGTCCAAGTGAAAACAACAGCAGCAGAGCAGCAGGAGCTGCATCCTCGCCGGCTTTAATAACAAACACAATTTAAGTGCACATAAAGCGACTTGCTGTTCCTGTTCCTGTCCTAGTGTCCTGTGAACGGAGTGCGGGGGAGTTGTGCAGTGGAAGGATATGCCCGGCGTTTTATGCACTCCAAGTAAAGTTATTGAGTAATCAGCTTTAAAATTTTTCAAGCCACTCCCATTCCATCTGCCCCTAGCCATTTGTTTGCTAGCCAAGTAGCATGGGGCCAGCTCCTCTCTCGCCCCATAAAGTGCCCGAAATGTATGCCGGGGCACGTGGCAGCTGAAAATGATTGCGCGACATGCTTGCTTTATGCATTTTGGGCGTCGCAATTTATGTGGCGTTGGTGCTCCGGCTCCGGCTCCATGGCCTCAAGATTCTTGGTTCTGCACTTAGCCACAGGCAGAGTGACGTATCCTTGTTAATGGGTTCTGTCGCCCACTTGGAGCTCTTGCTAATCAGCAGGTGAACTGGTGGTCAGTGGAACAAATAAGTAATGAAGTATACCCCTGCCTGGAACCAGTTTGGATGATAATAAACATACCTTGCTGAAATCAAAATGGGTTACGGTACCAAAGCGAATGCCTTAAATAAATGGATTAAAAAGATAAGCAAAATGAAAACAGATGTATTAAACGATTATATTCTACCACTTTGTTTAACATATTAGTTTCAAAACATTATGCTTTCTGTTGACCAATATTCCCACTTCTACCTTATTTCAGAACTTGTCTGAGCAAAGAACTTATATTTATTAGTGCTGGCTGACCAACAGCAACATAAATTAGACGCAGACAATGAGCAATGTAGTTTGCGCTTGTTTGCATGCTACATATATTCATTTTTCACTCGTCCTTGGCTCCTTTTCCGAGTCTCTGCACATATTTTTTGCATACTATTCCAGCGCAGTATGTATCTGGTTCTTTTTTGTGCAGTTCGCCGACTCATTAAGCCCAATAATGACACTTTAACGCTGGAAGCACGTTCTCTGCTTCCCAGCTATAATTCATGCCACTTAATGATTTGTGGCACCCTCTAAAAAGGCGAGAGATTTGGCGCTGAATGTTTGCCAATAGGAGCAGACGTCGAAGTTCGGCCTTCGTTGAAGTGTGAACATAATTTGTCGGCATTTTTCAGGTGAACCTTAAGGGAAAGTTGTGCAAAGCAGCTGCTCTCTCAGACAGCGGTTAGTTCCTGAGTGGTTCTCGTCTAAGTCTAAAGGTAGTGTAGTTCCTGCGAAGTATTTCCACGTAAAGCGAATGCATTTGATTAATATAAACAAGAAGTTACAAGAATAGTATTATAAAACACAGCTCACCATGGTTGGATTACTTTACTTCATTGATTACTCTTGTCTATATGTTTTGTAATTTACAATTCAATATTATTTTAGAAAACCTGAACAGATAAAAATGAATAATGAATGAATGCAAAAATAATATTTAAAACATATACATATCACATATAATCAAATTTCATTATGTTAAAGTTTACATTTTCGTTGGGTATATTTATACACGGATCTGACACATAAAATGTTTTTACTCAGCAGATGTGAGCTTATTTTAGAACAAAAACTAATCAATTTTCGCACATCACTGGCTTGTATTGCGTTAAATTAGTCATTCTAAGAACATACAATTTTACTATCTATGAAAAACGTGTATTGAGGCACAAGAGTTTGTAGTCCTTAAAAATCCCAGACTCACAAAAATTCCCACGGACGATGGTGTAAATATTTTTATGCTTACATGGATATATACACGATGTGGCCAGCAGGACAAAAACCGGCCACATCCAAAAAACCGCAGCAAACTAATAATAGCCAGCAAAGCCACATGGCCAGAAAAAGTGCGAGGAAACCGGAAGTTAGGCCAGGGGGAGATGGCCAGAGATGTGTGCTAAGTGCGGTGGGAGGAGTTGTTGGCAACACGACACAGCAAACATAATTGCAGCCGCGAAATTTACAAATAGCTTTTAGTGTCGCCGCAAAATAGAGAGCATTTACACACACACAAACAGTCTGAAAGCTACCACTTTATCAGGCACTTGGAGAAAATGGAAATTTGCAATTTCAAATCAGATATTGTCCTTCAAAAATTATTACGTTCAAAAGCCAAATTAAATTAGAAATGCACGTACTATTAGTTTTTTAAAATGTTGGTTTTCTTGATTATTTAAACTACGGTGCAAGTTACTATGGAATTGAATTCTTATACAATAACATTTTTATTAATTGTTTAAAACTACATATATAAAGATTACATAGGTATAATAAAATATAAATATGTTATATATATATATATATATATATATATATTTGCTTTGCGTTGTATGCTTAATTTGTAAAACTAAGTTACAGGATGGGTATAGAAGTAGCTGCAGTAGCTTCTGACTGATATATACATATGTATATATATATAATATTAAATACATAATATTTATAAATACATATTTTACATTTTACCAAGCTATAGAAATGGCACTTGTTTCAGTTCCAACCAATTTTAATTTGTGGTTAAAGCCACTTCTCTCAGTGTACACACATGCAACTAATGCACTCAATGCATATCAGCAGCGGGTGGCAATATCGCTAAACAAATGCACCGCGATGGAGGCGAAAGGATAAGGAAGCGAGTCCTCCGGCGACTGGAGTACTGGAGTACAGCAATAGCAATAACTTCGCTACTTTGGACACTCGGGAGAGCACGTCCAATTTGTCATGAGCCAGCGGGATAGAGTCCTGCGGAAAAAATTGTTAATGTAAAAGCGGGCACTGCGAGCACGAGCCAGGATTCCGTCCATGTCCGTGTCCGTGTCCATGTCCTTGGCCACTAATTAATGCGGCTTGTTTGGCTCGCTGGCCGTGGCTCTTTTGGCAAGTTGCAGCCAGCACTTGTAACTGTCGGGAGAACCGACATTACCAGCCGAAAACCCAGCTCCCAGCTCCAAACCCAGACCCCCCATCCCCGAAAGAGCCTTACTAACCGAAAACCCTGCTTAACATTAGGCGTTGCCGGCTTCTGTCGAAATTTGGCTGCATGGCCGTTGGGTGAAAATTAATTTTTGCATTGCCGCAATGAGCTTTTCGGCCGATCTCAGTTCCGGGACTTGCCTGACTTTTTCGCATTTGTTTAACTCTGCCCGGTTACCGCCCACCGTGCGTATGCGTAATGACATATTTGGGGTTGTTTGAGAGTGGGCTTTTGGGATTGGTACAAGAGTTTTATGGCCGTACCCAGCATGTTCATGTTGCAACAGCATTCAACATGTCAGAGAGTCAGTGAAATGCAAAGCTAGCTGGGAGTTGAGAAGGCGGTGATAAAGGAGTCGTGTTTTGGAGTTCACGCTGGCTCCTCATCTACTGATTGTAGATTGTAGTTGGCTTTAATTTCTGTTTAGGGAATATAAAAATGTAAATAATTCCAGATAAAATAAAGCATATTACATATATGTACATATTTATGTACATAACTTATGAGGTCATATATAAGAATCATGGATTTTGTAGGCTAAACTGACAATACAGTATTTAATTATTTTTTTAATATTCTTTTTGATTTCTAGTTTGATACAATACTATATGTATGTTCTATGAATAATGTAAACTATAAAAAAAAATATATTTTTTCATTAATCACATTAAACCTATTTTATTTACATCTATCTACATACTTTTATCTACATTTAAATTCGCATAATCCAAAAATCAACCAGGCAGTCAGCAACATTTTCGCCATGCCAAAAACTTTTCTCATTACGAAATCGTTGCAACAAAAAAGTAAACAACACTGAAATGCTTCCCCTTTCCCAAATGCAACAAGCAAACATTTTTCGAGCAAAAGTAAAACAATACCCAATAGTTTGTCTACCCCATTCATTTGTACTTTGGCCAACTTTGACAAACAATAAAAGTGCAAGCTAAATATTTGCTGTATGATAAAAGTTAAGGCGTCCTTCAATCGAGCGAAAGTGCCATGCTGAAATGACGAGCTACGAATATCTTGTAGCAAATTGGTTAAATTATAAATCGTTTTCCCTTCCTTTGCAGCCACTTTCGGCAGAGAGAAAAAGAAAGTTGTGCCGACAGCAATTTCCGGTGCTCAGTTGCCAAAAATGGAAGGAAGACATATGCAAAATGCTGGCAACACCTGTCAGCAGGTGCAGCAATCTAGGATCCTATCCTTGCTCCCAAGGACGCAGGTACGTTTGGTGGGGGAAAACGGTGCCATCAAGCTGTTGGCTGTAACTTTATTTCAGTGGCAACTTTTTGCTAATTATCAGCTGGCAAGTGTTGCACGTAGATGTGTTTTGTTGCGGGCACAAATTGGTTGAAATATTTGCATTTCCGTTACGTAATTAATAGTTGAACTCCGCCCTGGCAAGTTTATCGCATGACATCACATCTGCTGCAATGTGAATGTGCGCAAATTGTGAAAGTTTTCGGGGTTCGTCTTCAATCTGCTAGAAACGAGCAGGGAGATTAATTAAAGACGGCTCTATCCTTTGACTAGCTGACATCAAACTCGCTAATAATTCATAAAACTTTCATGTGACTCCCAAAGAATGCAAAAATATAGCTTGGCTCAGGAGTAACAGAGCAATTTGACTCTTCTCTTGAACATAGTTCACTGCAGTGGGTTAAGGGGCGGACTAAGGGACAAACAAAGGAAGTTGGTTGGCAGCCCACATGTCTGCAATTGCAATGTGTTAATGCAACATATAAAACCAAGAAACTGCCATGATTTCGATTATCTAGTAAACACATTAAATAGCGTGGCAGACAATGGCAGCAGGACACGAAGGACGAGGCCCAGACCAAAGACAGAAATAGAAACATCTCGAGGCAGTGAAATAAAAGCAAAATAAACACTGTAAGTTACTTTAAGGGGCGTAGACTCCGAAATACTTATTGTTTGATTTTTAAGAGAACTTTTAATACGATGTCTAAAAAAATAAATAAAATCTATACATGAATTTTTGGGAACAAGGGTATTAAAGCCGAACACATTTAGAAAGAACTAAGAGTACTTAACAAATATATTTCTGACCGGATTCAATATACCTTTGTCCGCTACTAGAAAGCGGGTATACAAAAGGAAAAGCGAAATGGCGCAAAATCGCGTGCCCCAAAAAATATTTATTGGCCTGGAGCGCTGCCTTGGCAGCGTTGGAATAGAAAGCGCTGTGCCCCAGCTGCAGATATGGCCACGGCTTTGGCCCTGACTCCTGCTTCTGCTGCTCCTGGAGAAAAGCCGAAGGAAATGGCGGAAATACAAAGTTGAGGTATCAGACCAGGAAGTGCATATCGCGTCAGGGAAATGTGCGAACAACGGCAGGATCCAGGACAGCTAGAAATCGTAAATAAAATGCAATACATTTGCAGAAGTGCAAACAAACCGAAGCCGAAACGATACCGAATCCCTGGCAATCGCAACAGTAAAGTTCAGCTAAAAAAATTGCGAATTAAGAGAATTAAAAAAAAAATAATTTAAATAAAATGAAGCCATCTGGGATGGTTTCATTTATTAAGAGGCACAATAAAAACGCCACATGCGAAGCTTAAATTACCAAACGTTGGATGAGAATGTGAGAGAATATGAAATTGTTTTCCTTGAAGCCAAAAAAATGGTTAATATCCCAACCATTTCGGAGTGGCTCCAAACCAATTCCCCGCGCGTTATTCCTTAGTGAATTTTCGCTGTAGTCATGTATAAAATACGCATCGCGACTGGCAAATAAAATTTCTGAGGAAAATCAAATGGCAGCCGACATTTGCCGTGTGGACAACCGCGTGTGGGTTGGGTTGATATACCACAAACTGAAACAGAGATTGGGTCGGGGTGCAACTTTATTTTCGGCTCTTGGGAAATTGGAAAATTGCAAATCACGTAGTGCAAAGAAATAGAAATTCGCGTTTTGTGCCCCTTCTTTATTCGGGAGAATAAATCACTGAGCCAAATAAAAAATGCATTTTTATTGCCCAGCGCCTTTTTATGGCATTGAAAAGTTCCGATTGACAAACTTAACACGGCGGTGTTTACCATATTCGCAAATCCCTGCCCTTTGCTCATTTGGTAAGCAATAAAAAACTTGTTGCCAAACAGAAAGTCTGTTTACCTTTTACCCTCCCAGCTCCCACGCAAAATAACCTTTTCATGGCTTCCACACTTTGTTTCTGCACAAGTCAGTCACTTCTCCTCGAAGGATAAGGTAAATTTAAATTTTCCAAGTCAAAATACTTTTGACACGGCCACAACAAGCCCGGTGGCTCGCATTATTGCACGCCTTGCATGTGTCAACATTGGGCGCCCAAAAGTATGCACTGTTTGTTTAGGCGCCGTGGTAAACATTCTTCCCACTTTCGATACCCTTTCAGAGGGTAAGATCACACCTGTTTTGCCTTGAGCTCTCATTTTCTGGCTTCACTTTGCCCCGAGGCTTGCACGCCAAACTTGTCTCAGAATTAGAATTAGATTTAAGCAGGCCACGCTTTCTGTCTACCAAATTATTCGTCAGTTATTTTTCACCAAACGGAATACGTAAAATATAGAACATCCTTTTTGTAAATTACAATTTATTCTGGACCTTATTCATTCTACACAAAGATTTGAGGCTGACCACGTTCTTTGACGAAATTAATCATTACTCCAGTCGTTACAATGACAGAAGACAATCTGAGTGTACTCATTCTCCGATCACCTTTTAAGAAGGGTCAGTAGACACTGGTGTATGTATGGCCAAAGATATTAGAATTATTATTATTATTACAATGTCTTTGGTATGGCCATGTATTATTTGTGATTGTTGTTAAATGTTATTATTATTGGTATAAATTTAGACACAGCTGTAGTTAGTCGGCCCTAATGGACTGAATTAATAGGTGCCAAGGACAAAAAGGGGGACATGGAATTCCCTAATAATAAAATAAATACACATTTTAGAGAGGTCATTTCAAATTCGATCTTCATTTGTGCCCTTTCGTGGTTCTTCGGTGTTCTATTCAAAGCGGTGTGCATTCAAAGCAATGAATAAAGTTTACGACTATAAAAAACTAGGTTTGTAATAGTCTGTTGTGGGCGGGTCAAAGGTTTCCCGCTGGACTAGTTACTCAACCAAGAAGAAGCAATAAAAGGATGTGCTCTATGACATTTTTGGGCAGGAGTAAAAAATGATCATAATACAGTGTCAATTCCATTTATGACTTTTTTAATTATATTCGATTTCCGGAAATCAGTGAATATAAAATAAATGTGCTCTTTTTTCAGCTCAGTAAACCTGAACAAATTTTCATTTGTTTCTAATAATGAACACAAGGAATTTTTGCCATTTTACGCACTATATTGGCAATCAAATTAATTAATGTGTGAATGAAAAAGTCACCAAAGCGTTTTGCACTATTTTATTTAATTAGCTAGCACCAGCTCAGTGTGCAATGAAATTAAATATCTGCATTCGGTTTAATGCCGCGTGCCTAAGTAAAGTAGAATGCTGGTTGATGGCGCTAAAAATACAAATAAACCAGCGAAATTGTGCCAGATTAGCTCTGGCTTTTGCCAAATGAAACCTGACAGTTTGTCCCGCTTAATTCGTATTAGTGCATTTAACATTTAGAATCAAATTAGTGGCGAATTATTTAGTTCGCTGTTGTTTGGTAAGTTTCACATACACCCCCGCTTTGCTTTTCAAAACTCACGGTGCTTGAATGTAAAAATCATTTATAAAAAGTGGGCCAACCCTTGTAAACAAGTAATGACAGATTGCACATACAATTTATTACAATTAATGTACATAGTTGTCAGCCACAAACGAATCCTTTTGAAATAATTCATTTATTAAAAAGTGGTAGGCTTAAAGTTAAAGACAGCAATAAATGCTCTACCATGATTTATTTTCCTTTATTATCAAACTTAAGTTTTCATCCACCGACATTACCTAAATTTTATTTTTACACCACGATAAACGGTCCATGTGTTATGCTGAATGAAGATCTGATACGTCGATAAATGTATATTCCACGATTGCAGTATGAAACTGATAGTCGATCTTGGCAGATCCAACCAATCTATGCATTTCCATTAATTTTTTAGTCTATTTTAAGAGGTTTACTTTCTAAAAAAGGTTCGGTATACCGGAGATTTAACATTGAACGCAGTCTCTTCAGAGGTTTCCGTAGTGTAGCGGTTATCACGTGTGCTTCACACGCACAAGGTCCCCGGTTCGAACCCGGGCGGGAACATTTCCATTCTCTTTTTTTGCAAAGCTATTTATTTTCGGCTTGATAAACAATTTTATTCATGTGGTTTTCTTTTATTTGAATAAGTTTCAAAAGATATAAATGTGTTTGATTTGTTTCTTTGCAAATAGCTCAATATAAATATGTGTATCAGCAATCTCAAACTGTCAGTGCACTGAATGGATTCTATTGTGGGCTCGAACCCGGCCGAGGGCGAGTCAGAAAGAAAGTTTTTATCATATTCTACTAGTTTTTATTGTTTACAATTTCACAATACTCAGTTATTCTTAAACAATTTAAACAACTTGCATGTAGACAACCTAATGTCTTTGGCAATACTTTTGCTTTCGGAGGTTTTTATGCACAAGCAAAGGCGAAAACCCACCCCAATTCAATGGCGCACCAGCAGGTTTGGCTGACAGGCAGCTTGTAATTCCCAAGTGCTTATTCGGAATTTTTCTCGTATAAATGCAACACAAGCTTTACAGTTATTCGGAAGTGTATTCTGTGATTGTTCTGTACATTGATCGATATTCAGGTAACTGCATCTGCTTATCAGATCTGTTCAGAGCCGACCCTCCGTCACACCTTTGTGTTTCCCAGTAATTCTGCCTGGCGTTGCCGTGGCTCCTCGTTCGGATCGGCTTTCCGCTGCCTTCCGCCGGACAACGACGGGTTATCCAGCGGTCGACGCACGGTCACGCACCGCCGATCCGTCGCCCCCTCCACCCCTCGGATTTCGGTCTCGACCGGGAGCCGTATTGGGCGGGGACGGGCGGCGGTCCGGTGCTGAAGCCGGCGACAGTTGCCCGAGTCAGCCACTTTCAAAATTTGTTGGTTAAGTAACTTAGTAGCTTAGCTTCGGATTTTCGTAACAAATTTGCTGTTCAGAACACTTCCATGTACGCGGCATTGCCGAGCAATTTGCCCATTCTTTTGCTGCCGTGAAATACAAACATTACAAATAACATAATAAACATTATACATTATACAAGTTATTTCAGCATTATTTAAAAGCCCAATATAGAAATCCCCTTATTTGAAAGTAGTAACTTATTTTTTTTTGCATGTTGCATGTTGCATTAATGTCAGTGAAACAAGAATTCGCAGAAATAGAACATCGAATGGGTTTTTGGCATTTTTCCTATGATGTGGGCATGTGTAGCTTTTGGGATTTAGGATTCCTATTTCTAATCTGAGAGTTTTGGGATTAAAGATGCTAAATTAATGTAAAGGTATGGCATACGAATTACATGGAGGGCAGTCTGCCATTTAGCAGCAGTGAATTTTCACTTGTAAGCCGTATTCAGTTAATACACAAGTTGACCAAATTGACTATTGCTCGATGTCCTCCTACCTAAATTTCACTAGATTCATAGTGGAAAACATAGGAATTGGGGGTATTGTATAATTTTATGTTAATAAATCTGGTGTGAAATGTTGATTTTTAAACCATGTATATTAATATTTGTCAGGCAAAAAACTGACTTTTTTTTTTAAATTAAATTAAAATATTAATAAAATAAATAAATATTAAACTAATAAAGGTGAGGGAATACCCTAATGAAGAGCTAGTATTTTCCAAAATGAATGCGGTGTAATTAGTATATTTTTGAGAGCCGCACAGAGAGTTTCTGTTTCTGCTGCACGGTCACACTGTTTGCATTTTATAAACAAGCGTGGTCGCCGCACAAAATGGATTCTATATTTCTGGTAGACACAACAGGCCGCCAGGAATATAATGGCGAGCAGCAACAGGATATTGTGTACCACAGAGAGCTACTCCTCCAAGAAAAGGACGCGTACAGCTCCGACGAGGAACAAACTGAGGGCGCAGTGGAGCTCTTTGGGCTGAAGCTGAACTGCAAGGAAGTGCTCGATGTTGTGAGTTCTCTGCCTGACCAAAGGAAGCCGGTCTCAAAGGTTGCCAAGCAATTGGATGACCTTGGCGAAAAGGTCGAGAGTGCTGTTGAGAACTCCAGCAAACCGAAAGTAGTGCCACGGAAGCGGGTAACAGAACTGAACCATGATGGTCCGCACCTGGACCTGCGACAGGAAAACCTGGAATGTAATATGAAGAGAACGAAACAGGCCTTGAATCCAGGTCTCGATCAGTCGCACGCACTTCCCACCGTTGGGAAGAGGCAGCAACCCAACATCAACAGAGTAAGTATAAAGCTTTGCCGTACAAACACCCCTTTTGCCCATGATGACATATTCGACATCGGAGTTTGCGCATTTGCGACCGGACCTAAGGCTCAGACTCCAGCAAATTTTGTTTCATCCGTTGTAATCTTTGCTGCTGCCCTCCAGAATTGGCAGTGGCCGTAAGGCCAGCGGAACACCAAAAGCCAGGTATCAAGACTATTGTCTGTCCTTAAGTCCTAGACAGATAGTTTAGTTTCTGGCTTACAGAACACCAAAATAAAAATGAAACACGCACTTTTGTTGACCCAGGAGCTACTTAGGGCTAAGCTATTTGCCATGGTGACGACGTCTTTAGTAATCTGAATGCAACCTATATGTAGTAATTTTCTGCTTTACGGCCTGCCTCTTATTTATATTCGCTTTCCTTTCTATCCTTTCAGATTGAACGCTCTAAGACCAAGGGCAAAGGATGGTTTAACCTCCCCGCAACAGAGATCACCGACGAAATGCGAAACGAACTGAAAATAGTTCAGATGCGATCAGTTTTGAACCCTAAGCAATTCTACAAGAAGAACGACCTAAAACGTCTGCCTAAATTTTTCCAAATCGGAACTGTGCTACCTTCGCATTTGGATCACTATCAAGAAAAGAAATCGAAGAAGAAGCAGTCTTTGGTTAATGAGTTGTTAGAAGACGAAAGATTCCAGCAGTTCAACAAGAGGAAATACAACGAGGTTATTCAGCGCACAGACAAATATGCCTATCGGAAAAACCTAAAGAAAATGAAAAAACTTAAGAAAAATAAATAAATATATAATATTTTAGGCCCAAACTTACTGGTCTCTCTATTTCATTTAAATTCCACTAGATTCGATAAATAGTGATGTCAAAAACTCGTCACCTTATGGTTGGTAATTCATACCATTTTTGGATTCATTTACGAGCATATAAGGAACATAAAAAACATTTTTAAAAACTCCCTTCTACGAAAAAGAATAGTTTGTTTCGGGGTTCCTCCAAGGTGTAATCTTCCTAAAATTGTTTATATTTGAAAGTCTTAAGTTTTTAGCGAAAATTTTTCTATCGGAATAATTATAATTATTAATATATTTATATTAATATATTGCAATAAGAAAATTGAACGAGTAAAAAGTTTTTTTAATTTTCTGACTAATCTTTGAATAGCACTTGTCATCAGGTTTCCGTAGTGTAGCGGTTATCACGTGTGCTTCACACGCACAAGGTCCCCGGTTCGAACCCGGGCGGGAACAGAAGAATTTTTTAAAAAGTTTTTTTTATAATAATATAATGTTACATTATACATATAAGTAGTGTTTGGTCAGACTTTGGAATTCTGATTCTAATTATTTTAATGTCTTTGGTTTGACCAACTAATTAATTATATAAATATTGTACACAGCTCTCAGAATTCTTTTAAAGCAGTTTAAGAATTTTGTTTCCTGTTTTTCCTGTTTTTTTAAGACATACGAGGAATACCTCGTATACTGCATCCGGCGTTTGCCAGCTGATTCCTGTGACGCCTAAGCCTTTTATGGGTTTGACTCGAGTAATAAGTAAGTGTACAAAAACATACAATTAAGGTATGCTTTTAGGCATGATCTTTAAAAACCCAAAACAATTTCATCCGGACCGCCGCGGTGGAGTAACTGCCCTTTACAAAAGTTGTAATGTCTCGTGCTTCACCAGAAACAACATTAATTCACATTTATTTACTGTATCAGCTGGCTGCTATTGGACGGCAACTTTTGCGCACTTTGCATTTTTATTGCACAACATCCGTTGGCAAGGACTTTTGCAGCATTCAACTGTGAGAGATTCCGGCGGACGGGACGGCAACCCCAAGTCGGCCCCAAAGGGCCATTACCACAGTCCACAGGCGAAGCTGCAATTACAAACAGTTGTTCAACTGCTTGACTTAAAATGCAGCGGGCCAGTGGCTTGAATGGGGCATGTACCGAGCCCCAGTTTGAGTATCTGTATCTGATGCCGTCGTTTGTGGTTTACGGATTAAAGCGGGTACATCCGTGGCAGCACGTAATGTCCGGATGACGAGCCGCGCATGCGTCCCCGAAAACCCGGAGAGACCCGCACCCCGAAAGCTGTAACCCGTTAACGGGTACCAGTAACCCGTAACCCGTAACCCGAAACCCGTAATCCGCCATCCGGGCGGAGGTTTTCAAGCGGGATCACGGGCCATGGGGTCGGCGGTGGTCAATGGCGTCCGGTGTCATTGCGTTTCCGTTTGAGTTGGCAATTTATACAATTTTTGCAGGCGCTGCTTGTAAAATGGAAAATGGAAAACTTTGCCACCGCCACCGCACATTTACTTACTATGCGGCTCGAGGCTCGCACTTTTGTCCGGACTCCTCGTTCGTTTGGCAACGTTAAATTGATTTATAATTTCAGCCCGTCCCGGAGTTGCGTTTTAACATTTCCTGCTGCTCCCAGTTCCCGTTCATTTGGCCTTTTTTAATTCGCATTTTTAACGCAGCGATCGCCCGTGTTTTCCCCTCGGAAAATCATGCTTTATAGCACAAATGTATGCATTTTCCACGGCCTTTCATGATTGTATGTTTGTATGAATTTTAACGCCAAATTGGTAACTTGCATGCATATCATATAATATATGCACTTTCCCTTGTGAACGTACATATGAACATATATGAAAAGTCCCCACATTTTGCTTTTATTTGTGAGCACGCCGTACAGCCTTTAATTAAAAGTCAAAGTTCAGCAATTGATATCGAAATCAATTTATGAGCGGCCTGCTTTATTTATCATTTCGCTGTTGACGGCGTTTCGCCACCCAAGTCGGCCAATCTGTATTTATGGGTCAGCAAACATAACGGTCGGTGAAATGTATAAAATGCTCTTTATGAAGCACAAGAAAATCAGGAATCGCTCGGTCTTTTGAGCGTCCAAATCAAAGCGGCTTTTGTGGCGACGTTAATCACATTAATGATGCCGATGTACAGTGGGTGCCCATTTAGAGAATTCTCAGATGCACAGGGGAAAAATGAAAAAATGTGTAATTCACTTAACTGAAACTTAATTATATAAAGTTCTTATATTCCGGCTGAACGACATTTAAAGTATTTATCTAAAATTAAAAAAGTTGTGTATAAAATTTGGTATATCTCGTTATTATAAGTTTATCAGAATGTTGTCACCCCCATAAACGAATTCAAATACTTTTTTAACAGAATTGCAGGTGAACTAGTAGGTGGGTGCACCTGATTTGAGAAATGTTTAAATTCGTTTTCCTATTTTCGCAGTGTGGCAGTGACGCATGTCATCGGTGAATCAAAGAGCATCGCGCGCATAATGTACTGAAACTAGGTCGTTTGGGAGGGAAACTCACAAATAACCAAAATAATGCAGGCCACACTGCGCGGCAATGATCAAGAGTAGCGGAAAAGCGGAGTAAATGACAATAATGACACAATAAAAGGTCCTTTGAAATGCCCTGCCAACTGATGGCAACTAGCAGACAAAAGCTGCCATTGCCAATGCCATTGCCATTGCCACCGAGTTGAGCAGCATGACAATAAAATGAACGTTAATAACGATAAGATAAGAGCAGCTCAGACGCACATTTGCGGTCCGGGCTCGAGGACGAAAACGAGAACGAGAACGGGGACGGGGGCAAATGTTAAAACAATAACCAGCTAAATGTTGTCGACGGGTTGGGGGAGCGTGACCAAGACTCGGAATTTGTCCGCCACTAAGCTGCGAAGATGAAGTCTTCCTTCGGAAACGAGTGTCAACAGTACTGCGCTCGCTGCTCCCGCGTACTAAAGATTTTCCGAAACAGCTTTCCCCCTAAAAAGGACATTAAATTCGGTTTAGCCGGGGTGGGGAATTGGTGAAATGTATCTGTTTGAATTGTGACTGTCATGTCGCGCCATGTTCAGGGGATTTAATAAATTAATGATAATAACTCTAATAACGACTTGATAAAGATGATGAAGAAATGTCGCATTGCTTGATGCCTCGCTTATATAATGTCCTTAAAGTTTTAGCCCTAAAGCCCTGATTTACTGTTTGTCTTATCTTTTTTTCTATCGCAAGGATTTTACAAGGAAATACTAATATTACCAAATATTTCAGTAATCAAGCCTAACATTAGTACATTTTCATTTACAATAGTTAAATGAGAAGTAGAGCCAGCGCTCCTTATCCAAACTAAATATATGTCAGGTACAAATTATTATAAACAAATGTACAAACGAACTCTTTAAACTTTCAGACCAACCAAGGATATCCCTAAATACCATTTGACAAATCGAAAAGTTTTCTTTTTGACCAAACTCTCACACGGCAAACCGTAAGTACGCTCCAATGATTCCAATTCGGTTGTTGGCCCGAAACTTTGTCGGGCTTAAAGTTTATGACGCAGGTGTTTGCTTTGGATTAGAACTGCCGGCAAAAGCGGGCAAAAGGTACAAAAAAGATATGGATTACCTGGCCTATGAGCAACATCTCTGGCCCTGAAGTGTGAGTGCTATAACAACATTCCGGTGACCAAGGAAACCTCAGGATTCATTTTCCAGCTTTTCAGCACAGCTGACCACAACAAACAGCCTACAATCTCCCACACGGACAGATAGATTGTGTGTGAGTGGGATGGTGTGGTTGGTGCGTGTGTGTTTGTGGATCGCCTGAACCCACCCACACTTGCAAACACTTAAAACGATGACAAAACTGTGGCACAAACATGGAAATTGTTTTTAAATTGACGATGAAAGGCAAATCCATGTGTGAACAACTCAATGGAGGACACACACAACAAATGCCTGATTTTTGTTTTTTTTTCCTCGTATTAAGCTGTTCATTCTTCTTGCGGATTAAATCTTCCATATGATAATTGTGTAATTTGTATACGCTTATTATATATGTATTCTGCATTGAGAATTTTAAAAGGCCTTTGCTAGCTGAGTAGCGGGTATCTGATATTCAAGAAAATTGCCTAAAGCCCTCTATATTGTTTAAACTTATCTTTTCCATTAATTTTTCACACATAATTTGTCTTCCCCAGCGGCGACCTAAGCCATTTTGTGGTCGTCAGGCGCTTTTTGCCATAATTAAATTATTCGAGTTTTTTTTGTTTCAAGAAGCCTCCGATATATGTATATTATTTACGAGCTTCCGTGGCGTAGGTATTATTTTTCATTCAATGTTTTCGTAGATTTATTTATGACTTTGCGGGCTCGTGTTAATATTTTTTCGAAATAATGTTATTAATTAACGATAGGCCCGTTATTGGGACCGTATTAATTATATCGGATTAAAAATACATTAAAAAGCATAACAAATGCGTGGGAAATAAAAATATCAGCAAGGTGCATAACCCAATAATGTGCATATACAAAGTGTAAGAAGCACAAAAAAGCGACAAATTTTATCTCTTTATCCTTCGATTCGATTTCAACACAAACCATTGCCGGCTTAATCTGCCTTATTAATAACAGTTTATGCAAATTTAAATATACGTTTACCCTTAAATCAATAACAGGCCGCACTCTTTTAAGTATTAAAAATAAAAACGTCGCATTTGTTGTGCTTAATTAACGGCGACAGACGAATGGCCCGTCGCACTATCCATTACAATTAATTGTTTGCATAAAGTGGTAAGGAGTGGTTAAGTAATATCGGATAATACCCTCTGATTAAATGGACCTTCATCTAATTAAACCCAGGATGTCGTTAAACAAATTTTATGCAAGCCTTTGCGATTCTTGGCTGACTTTAATGAGGTTCCCTGAACTCCAACTTTTCGGAGAAAGCAATTGCATTAACATTTCTCAAAGTTTTCATTCTCAATGCGTTCGCTGTAGTTTTTGTAATTTTTCAACTGATTGCAGAAATGCGAAAGAAATGAATGCATAAAAATGCTCTTATTGACAGTTTCTGCAAGAGTTTTCCGCTCGGTTGTTGCAGCTACTCGAGCCATGAATACCAAAAGCAAAGTGTCTGCATTTGACAGACGAAAACAATGGTTCGAGGGGAAGGCCGTGGGAATGCAATTGGCAGTCGGCAGTCGGCAGCAGGGAGTCAAAGGCGAAAAATATCCTTTTAATTCCATTGAGTGCGGGCGGATGCGAGGTGGGGCCGGCCAGGCTGGGCGTGGCAGTCAAGGGCTGGCTCATAATCGATTCCATTATTTTTGCAAGCGTAGTCAAACTTTTTAATTACACTTTGTTACTGCATTTGCAACTTTCCGAAAGGTGTTATTTCTCCTCCCCAAACTCCCCCAAAAACACACACACCCGCACATTGGGCAAACACTCATAGGTAAATTGAGAAAAAGTTTCCTTAAAAGGTAATATATTTTGTATAATCCAAATAGGACTTTAAAATCGAATGGAACCGAATTATAATATATCCGTCTGGGTTATGCCTATTGTTACGATATTTGTATTACACACCTTCTTTTTGTCAACAAAAGGCAAAGTGAAATCAAGTACTTTTTGTAAAGTTTTCTAAACTTAACCTAATATACTCTTCTCCACTGTGCAGCTTTGGGATTCGTTGGCAAGGTCTATAATAACAAAATTAAATTTATGCATCCATCGTTGCGATTTTCGTCCATTCCCCGCCCTTTCCCTTGCTCCTGAGCACACGACACAAGTTTGTGCAACACTTAAACTTTAATTGTGCAAAGTTTTTGACCATGTCGTGTGAATTTCCTGTGCTTTGTGTGCGTGTCTTTGTGGGTATGTGTTGATAGATGGCGTAGAGAATTTCGCAAACGGGGTCAGTCCATGTCTGGGATACCAAATGCATAAAGGATTAGACACACACACACACGCCCCAGCTCACACATTCAAAAGCTCAACCGAAGCAGATTGCAAGACTTCTGAAAAATGACTGGCACTCGAATGCAGAGGAAAAAATCAACTTCACCTTTTCCCAAATTAATAATACTACATCTGTTAAGTAATTGATGTTGTCAGTAGCCATTTAATTTGTCAATTAACTTGGGCCTTTAGAGGACATGCCTGAAAATTAATAATATAGATTTTTCCCAGTGCAGCTGTATTTGTGTGTGTGTGTAAGCCGCTTGATGTCTGTTTGCCAAATGGTTTAGCACACTCATTGGGTGCCGACCACAAATTCAATTTGCCTGATAAGATAGAGCCAGAGCACACAGAAATGAATCGAAACAAAAGTCTGCCCACAAAAGAAAGCAAAATAAAAAGGAGTGTGGTATATGCGTAAGAAATTGGCAAAGGTCAATTACCATAAAATAGCCGAAAGATATGTAGTTGGATTTCTTCATCTATCGTTCGAGGGTACTCTAGAAAGTGGCCGACACGAATATCCCAAAACTAAATAATGAGATGCAAATATTTTAATGGCACATCCACAGGAACACACAGCTAGTAACACAGACACGACCATTCTTTAGCCGTAACTTCATTTATTTTCAAAAGCTTGCCTTTGGGCAATTTGACTGCCTGTGGGGTGGGCTGTTCTCCTTGCAACCGGAAAACTCAGAACGGAGAATGGACATCGGACAGCAGACAGGGGAGCTGTCGTCGTTGGCCCCCAAGTGAGAAATATTGTTTTAGTTTATCATGACAGCACTTTTACAAGTTTAAACTGCTCATACATTAATTAAAAACTTAATAAAACACACGCAGCACAAAAAAGGCAACCTGAGCGAGAACCGAAACTAAAACATATGTAGGTATGCTATGCAGATGAATGTTGAACATGTGTAGCACTATTAATTGCTTTCCCGTTTCTCCTGCTCTTATTTTCAGCTTAAAGGGAACCCCCTCGGTTTTAGCCATGTTTAAAGGGTGCAAAGAGGAGGGAAACAAATTGCTCCACACTTTCGAGGACCTTCCTAATTGCACAGCAATGTTGTTGACACATTTGACCAGCCAGTAAACAAGGAGAATGTCAGCACCGACTGCGCTTCAAATTGCTGACCCAGCTGCAAAAGAATACCAAACGAAATTTGCTTACAGTCCGTTTTCTTTTTTTTTTTTGCGGAGCAATGTGACACGGTGCAACTCGCAAGGGTATGGGGTGTGCGGAGAATGTCGAACTGTTGCCAGCTTTGAGGAGTTTTTAATTCATGCCGGAGCCATTCAAAATACACTCTTAATTTGCCAAAGAAAGTTAAGCTAATTTTTAATTTCAATTAAAACTAACGATTTTTTTGGAATATTATTAAACACCATTTTAATTCAGCATGTGCAGAAAATCTATCAGGGTTTAGTATCTATCAAATCTAATCAAAAAATTTGTTTATTTTAAGATGCCTTCTAGCAAGATTTTCCCATATTTTACACGAATTTACACACACATACGAACTGATTGCAGGACGCACCATCATTTTGCAGTATAGGAGCTCAATTTTGCCATGTACAATTCAAGACATTCTCTATATTTCTTAGCCGTTCTGTTTTCTGTTTTCCGTTTTTTCTCATTTGGCGTCTTGTTATATTATTTTTGATGAATTACTCTGCCTGTGCCAGCACTTTGCATAGAAATCGTTGAAAAGGGTTTTCCACTTTCCGCCTTTCGTCTTGATTTATTACTTCACCAAGGAGTGGAATGAGTGCAGATCCGGAGTCCTCACATGCGTGAGCGCTTTCAAGATATTGTTTTTAAATTCATGCATAATACGACATCTGTGAGTTATGAGTGTGAGCTATGTATGTGCCGCCTCGAGCCCAAGGGTCAAAGAACTCTTAAATCGGATGTGGAGTCCCGGTCCCATCCAACCCGGCAATCCAAAGATCGCGATAACTTCTTTGACAAATTTTCTAATTTGTCATCTTGTCATATCTGATCAGTCCTCTGAGCTGCTGCATTTGACATACAGATTTGGAAGCAGCCTGGTAACTGCAGTTTTCCGTACAAATTGTGAGCTTCCTGCACTGCAGTGCACTGGTCTTCCACTTGTTGGTATTGGTGGCTGTCAAGCGCTCTACTTCCGCTTACACACACTTACACGAAAACACAGTGGCTGCTAAAAAAAATAGTTCTGGAGTTATCTCTCTTGATCCGCAAAAGTATTAAATTGTTAATGGTTTGTTGAATATAGTTAAAAATTTAATGAATAAATTATACTTTTTTGGATTGACAATGAACTATTTACTTTTTTATCAACATGTAACAAGCTTAGAACTTTTGCAATTTTATAATGTTGGGCATAACTATTGTATATATGTACATACATGGGCCAAACCAGCCTGTCCTTGGATCACAGTTGGCTACATTTTTACTTCAAATTGGTCATTTCCGATCATTTCTGCCATTTTCATTTGTCGCCCGAGTGGTCGAAGGAGTGGAAGCCTGCTAGGAGTCCTGTGACCGCCAGGACGTGTGTGCTCCATCATGCAGTCTGACTTGGAAACTTGTTTCCGTTTGACATTTTCTGAATATTTTTCATATTTATATGCATGCAAGCGAGAGAGATAGCGAGCACCACACTCACAGTTTTCCTTCTAAACAAAAGCCATTTTCCGGCACTTGAATTTCGCCCGGCTTTCCTTTTAACGAGCTGCCATTCGCCTCCCTTTTTCCCGCCGTATCTCTTTGTATATATCCATATCCGTGGCACATATGCAAGTTTATATGGCACTTACCCACACACACACACTCACACGCTGGTGCTGTTTAATTTGCATTTTTATCGATTCGGAAGGAGCTTAGCTTTGTCTTCGCCATATTCACTTGATTCACATAAAATACCAATAAAAATGTCAACGCATAAGCAGCCAACTCAAACCCGAAAACCAAAACAGCTCGGATCTTCTCACTAAGCCTTACTTTTAAAGTGTAACATTTCTTTAGGGCGGAGCTGGGGGTTTTAAAACACAATCAATTTTATTAGCCGAAATAAATTCAATTCTGGCCCGGCAGCTAATAGGGAAATAAATCCAGCAAACTGCGTCAAGGGAATTCGAAAAGATTTAAAATAAAAGTCCGGCAACTATTGAAAAATCAATTTTATATTTTCAATTTTAAGAGGTTTAGTATTAGTGTTTATTCAAGATGTATTTAGACTTATGTCAATATGACATTTAAGCCTTTCGTCCATTTAACCAGAACTAAATGTAATATTCATGCTGTGTATTCCTTTTGTATCCAAAAGTGAAACTTTATTGGCTGTTATTAATCCTTTACTTAGAATAAATAATGTGATTAAATTTGCCGAGAGATATGCATATGAGTTTCAGGCAACTTAAAAATTAATTCAATTTCAACATGGCAAATATTCACAAGGTTTTCGATTGGAATGGCTGGACTCCATAATAAATATTGACAAATGCAAGTACCAAACAAATAATGGCTGCTGTCTGTTTCTTATTTATGCCGGCCACAAAATTCATTAAGCCACAGTACAAAAGAGCCCGGCCATAACAAACAGCAACTGGTGAGGCGACGAGTTGGGAAAATAGAGAGGCCTGGATAAATGGCAAGGGCGCAGACAATATGGGCAAACAATGAATTCAAAGGCATGCATATTTAATTGCTTATGGAAATTGCATACAAAACAATCATAAACTTATAGATTCCAATTAAATACCCCAACCAGTGTGGTGTGGTGAAAAGTACGTAGGATGGTGCATGTAAATGGGAAAAATAAATAATTGGACAAGTTTCTGATTCTTTTCTGCTGGCCCGTGTTGTTTGTGCTGCCGAGAAACTGGCTTATTGGTGAATCACATTACACATACGGCCTGCATACGGACTCTAAGTGCTGCAGAAGCCAAGGCAAGGACTAAGCCGGGCTAATAGCTCTAAATAAATAAAAAACACAATACAATAAAATAAAGCTGAATAAAACCAAGGAGGGCAGGATGTGCCACAGATAATGCCGGCCAATATGCAGTACATAATACGCAGGACAAATAGCAGAGGGCACACAGCACTGCTCCGGCTTTCTGTGCATATGCCAAAGGCTTGGGCAAATCCACTTCCGGCTAAAATGCATTTAAAGCAATTAGCAATTGTGTGCGCTGCAAATGGTATTATGACGACATCCGAGTTGGGGAAGATGCCAAAGACGAGTGTACGAACAACTGCAGGCAGTTAGATACGATAGACAGATTTCATATCCTCACTTTCGTAACATCTTGCAGTTGTAAACTACAACAAGAAACTTTCAGCCAGACAAGGCGAACAAAGAAATACGTATTGTACGTGACTAAATGAAAAACGTACACAATATTTCCAAGTTTTAAATTTTAAGTTGATCTATTATTAAAATCTCACAAATAACTAGTATGTATCTCCAATATTTTCAAAATTTCGCAAAAGCATTTAAAATATTGTAGTCTATTTACCAGTATATTTCTGCTTAATTTATTAATTATTCAGAAATCCATCCTCAACCACTTGGCAATCCTCACCTTTTCCATTTGCTGACCACAATGCTGACTGGTTGCTGGCTTTGTTTCAGATGCTTTATAGCATAGACATGCTGCCAACAATCACAATACAAATAATAACAACTTCCCATCCGACAAACTTCGGAATACAAAATAAATATGTGCAGGGCAAAACAAAAGCATGAGCAGAAACACTCTCTCTCTCTCTTAGAAAAGTCCAGGCAGCATCAATGTCATTGCTTACATTGCTCGCAGGACACTGCCGGCCAAAAGTCCTGGCACACCCGATGTAGCTAGAAAGTGTAGCTTGGGAAAGGTGGAAATCGCAGGCAATTATAATAAGCAGGAATACCGGTAGGCAGTCGTATCAGAAACTTGTTGTTGCACTCAAACAAAATCCCAAGCTAAGCACTGCAAAAAAAGCTCACTATATCATAGCTAGAACATGCACTTGAAAATTTAAGATAAAGCTCAAATAAGAGTACTCAATTTATTATAAATTAAATCTTAATAGAAAGTACAAGAAAATTAAATCTTAATACCTTTTATATTATTTAAAATACAGCAAGGATACTTAAATAATTCTTAAATTGGCTTTTAATGAAACTATTGTAATATTTAACTACTTTTCTCTGATAAATCTTTTTTTTTTCAGTGCATTAAAAGATACGGAGTTGGCCGACGAATCCTTGTCGTACTCCTTGTTCTGCTGTTTGTATTTGTCTGTGGCAAGTTGGCAACACTTTTGTTTACTTTTGCAGATTTGCAGGCAAAAACAAAACACAACCGGAACCAGTGGCAGGCGTTGCCTGAATCCATTTCTGTCAGCTTTTGGCCAGAAAAGCCACCAGAAGGAGTTGGGCTCGTGGGCCAAAGGAGCAGTCGTATCCTGGAGGACAACTGCACTCTGCTAGGTTTTCGGCATGCACTGCTGAAAATGCATTCGGCAACAAAAGGCTGAGCGCCACACAATTATGTGAAAGTGCAATGCGAGACGGCCAGACAATACACCGAAAAAGGACAAGTATTGTAATAACAATTACAAGGACACGCCTGGAGCTGGAGTCCTGGTCGGTTGGCATTAGCCAGGGTGCTGGCATCCTCGTTCTCACTTTATTTGAGCTTAGTTTGGCGCTCCGTTTGCTAGCCAGTTTGCTGCTATTCAAGTTTAATTAACCTAAAAGTGCTTGCATTATTTAATTTTATTTTCTGTCATTGTTGCCAGCGTTGCTGCACAGACAGATACTAATTTAGTTGAAAGCAAAATTTCATTAGCAGTGAAAACGTCGCGTGAAAATATTTATCTTAAGTCCATTGTTTTTGTTCAGCGCCTAAAGTTGCATTGTTATCTTCGGCTATTATCCTGTTGTTCTTGCCTCTCACAAATGCAAGTCAATAGAAAGTCATAGAAATGAGAATTTATTTGAACCTGACCAATCATTGACTTTATAAGAAAACTTGAAGAGGCTTTCCATGGCGTGAAGGTCTCATTTTTTTCAGGGGGACCCCACCATTATCGCCTGCAAAGCACCCTAATCAATCAGTCATCATAGTTCATTGTCCGTCGGATCGCAAGTACTATGCAAATTGATGCACTTGATAAAACTTCGATTTCCCCTATGACCCCAGCAATAGATACTTGGCATCCGCATCCGCATCCGCATTTGCACTCGCATGCAAATAATATGCGCGCTTGAAGAGGAAATGAAATCAGCAGCAGCTCGCTGAAATTGGCATAAAGTCGGAGTGCGTTCCCTGGTCATATTGCATGATGATACAAAATAGCAAGCCATTCAATGCCAGCGATGGAAATGGCGTTTTCATGCTCCTTGGCTGCTCAATCATAAAAAATTTGACTTTCGTATGGCACTTTGGGGGAGCATCTTCCCTTTTCCCCACTCAAAAGTCATTGAATGCGCTGTGGGAGCTCTGCGCTGGTGATTGAAAGCAATCGCTGGAAAGGAATTTTCACCGCTGAAGGCATAGCCTTAATTATATTTATTGCAATACATGCTAGCACAAAATATTTTCCTATTTTTAATTTAATTTGACCTACATATTTTGAACGACTCTCTGGCATGTAAGTTGAATTGTGAAGTTGTGAAGGAAGCTAAAAAATGCAGCAGAAAGTTAGCTAAAATATAGTGAAAGAAACGTAAATACTACGTAAGCGGATGCTCTTAAAAAATAGTACTCGTATAGGGGAAATATTAAAATATATTACTCGTCGAAAAGTTTGCAGTTAAATGTTTGGATAAAACATCTTTTAAGTGCGTGAACTGTAAAGAAAATCCAATAAAATGGACGAAGTAAAAACTCATACAGTGATTAAAGTACAGCTCAACTCTTGGGTTTACTCTTCCCGGTTCTTTTGGAAGTCGGCATGGAAATTAATAAATATTCGATGCCGCAATCAGCATTAGACATAACGGGCTCCAATGATGCGAGGCGTTGGGTTAAAAGTGAATATCGAAGGCTCGCAGCAACAGTCGCATTAGCAATAAGCGGAAATGGCAAATATCTGGCTCCCTCACACACACTCTCAATCACACGTTCGTACCGCTTGGTTGCATGCAATCTAGAAACGATTCTAAACAAAAGGAATCCGCTTTCATAATTTCCCCATGGAACGCGCATTCTTTTTATTGCCACTAAGCGACCGAACAAACGACCAACCGACCCACCGATGTAGAAATAACAATGCAAACAGACTCGGCCCACGCACACACACACACACACACACACGTAGGGATACCCGGGCGCACACAGACAGTGATTCGAGAAGTCTCGGCTCAATTACAATTGCAATTGTTTGCCTGAATGCGTTTTGGTTTCGCGCTGGGTTCTCTTCACCTCCCAGCCACGCCCACAAAATGCTGAGCCATTTTTATAAATGATGTTCGCAGCGGCTTTTCCGACTCATTCGCCAACCCCGAGATGCCACCCCCTCATTTGCCACCCCCTCTTTATTATCCGCCATTTTCACCCACCGCTCTGGCTGCGCTTTTAAGTACAATTGCATTCTTGTGCCATTTTACCTTGGTTTCGACTTTAATAAAGGCTCGCAAGGCTGAGGCCTTGGCTGCTCGGAATAATGGCAATTGCGACTCTAATTGGGAAATAACTTTTCCACTGCTGAGTGGCTTAATTGAAGGGCGGCAAATATTAATAATGATATACGGTATGGGTAGGGATTAGGGAAAGTAAGCATTATTTATAGGTTCATGCCAGAGAGAATTGCGATCTGTTATAGAGGTATTTCAGCCTTGATATTGACATAATTTCTTGACATATTACATAAAACATAGTAGTATGCTGTATATGTACATGGTATGTGAAAATGACCTATATCTATACACACAATATTGCTATCTAACGGCTTGTTTATTATTTTAGTGTTAAGATTATTACCGAACAAGACTTATAGTTGTACTCATCATTTTTACACAATTTTCTTTCAGTTCTTGCTGTAGCCTAACCCAGTTCAGTTTATAAATCTATTCCTGCATTACGCATTCGCCGCGTTGTCAATCGGTCTGTAATTTATGCTAAAGCAAAAAACCAGGCCAAAACAGTTCGCTTATCGCCCTGTCATTCACATTCGGCTATGCAAACATTGCGACCTAATAAATCAATAATGCGAAATTATGACAACCAGGCGTATGCGTAATGTGAGTGCTGATTAGAGACGAGTGGAACGGATTGAATAGCGCGGAGTACCACTGATTATTGTATACCAGACGATGGGTTCAAAGACCCAATGTCGCGATGCACACGATCTGGGCGGTGTAACCCAGATTCCAAGTACGTTAAGTATAATAACTGTTCTGCCCTCGCCGCAGTTATTAATAAGCAAAAGATGCAGCAGCATCAGCATCGGCAGGAGGTTGCTTAAGTCTTAGGCCTGGGCGTTTTTAATTTTCCACAACGCTGCGCAAAGAAATAGTTTCGTACGGTTTTCCACTCCCTGTTGTTTTTGTAGTCACTCAAGTCTCTCCCGGGGGAGCCATAAGTTTTTCCTTAAGCTTTTTTGGGTTATGACGGCGCGTTTATGAAGCGTTTGATGTTCGGATGGAATGGAAGCCTCCAACCCCAGCTAAGCATAGTTTTCCCACAATGGTTATATATTGATGCTCAATCAAATTGATCTCTTTGTTGTTGTGCTTATTGATGCGGCAATTTAATATTAACTGGCTCGCTGATGCATTCAATTTTGGTTTGGCTTCCCCATTTTTGTTTTCCCTGCCGACCATTAATAAATATTAAATGGCGAGCATGTGACAGACATGGCAACTTGGCAACCTTCGAATGCTCACTAAAACCAATTGGCTTGTTGTGTCCCATGTGCAAAGAGTGCATTAACCCCTTTTGCGGTTTCTTCTGATGTAGTAATCCCATGCGGTTTGTGCGGTTTTCTATCCACATACTTCATCACAAAGACCCCAAAAGAGTCAATGGGGTTCGATGAATGTTACCGCACACTCGACGAAATTCAGAAGAATGTTTATAGTAAGGGTGCCTAATAAAAAATCACTTTGTTTAATTTAAACTTTGTAATAAATTATCTTGGTAATCGCTTTATTGTAGCAGATATTGATTTATTAAGGGTCCCAAAAGCACAGTTAAGAAAGCAAACTAATTTCCTGATATTCGAGTGATTTTCTTCAGTGCACTTGTAACATATAATCTCGACTTCATCTTCAATGATTTTCGTAGCAATCTGCATAAAATGGTTTGCTTTCAAAGCTAACCACTGCGTAATGCAATTGTTGACCACTCACAAGTCCTTCCATAATTGCTGTTCGATTCATTCAAATCCATTGAATGTCCTGGCGGGATGTCAGTGCGGTTTATCCGTTTATTCATTGGAACATTCCGGCAAATCGCAGCGGACTTGAGTGCTATCCTCGTGACAGGCAGACAGAAATGCCGCTGACATGACTGCCCATTGTCTGGCCAGTGTCTAAAGGTCTAAGCAAACAGTGGCCGGAGTTTCGCCTTCTTTTCGCCTTCTTTTTGCCGGCTGTCGCCTCTGTTGACATATTTTGTATACCCAACTGTCTGGCCGCGCCGGGACTTCAGAGGAGTGATTAAAAAGCCAACC
This sequence comes from Drosophila yakuba, assembly GCF_016746365.2. Taxonomy (NCBI): domain Eukaryota; kingdom Metazoa; phylum Arthropoda; class Insecta; order Diptera; family Drosophilidae; genus Drosophila; species Drosophila yakuba. The sequence continues at coordinate 8,881,317 of NC_052530.2, forward strand.
TGGGGCGCAGAAAAAATAATAAAAATGGGGGCTGGCTGGCGGAGAGGTTAAGCAACTCGCAGTTGGCTGACAGCTATCTGATCCTCCGTTTTCGCCCAAACACAGGTGTGCATTTCGTGTCGAGACAGCAATTTATTGAGCCCCGATAAGAACGCTGTGTGTGTTGTGCAACCGGATGAGGGAAAAATAATTGGAATCAGTTTACATCAGTTTACAATTGCATTGCGTTATCCTGTGAAAAAATAAGTACGGCAAGATAAAGTGAATGGCTTAAATGGGTGCGATGCGTGTATTTTTTGATTAATGTGCAAGCGTTTTAGAAATACGTAAAAAAAACACCAATTGAGAAAATTAAAAACGATTAATATTCGAAACCTACAATTTAGTATCTGCAATTCCACAACGTATTCCTATTCCTTAATCCATTAAACAGGCATATGTTTTTACAAACAAAATACATCGTCATCAGCAAGATGAAAATATTTTTATTGAGGAGATTTATTTATGGACCTCTTTAAAACTTCACTCGAAATTGTCCTATTTGTTGGCTGGCAGCATTTCGTCCCTTCGTGTCAATTCCGTGTTAATAACAACTTGGCATAAAACAATTAAAGTACTTAAACGGTCCGAGGCAAGGAGCGTTCTAAATATTCAAAGAACAACTTGTCAAGCGAACACCCCCCGGAACCCCCTTACACAATTTCAATGCCCCATGCCCCAGACATCCTGTTTGTTTGCGGTGCACATGTGTTTCTGTGCGTCTGCCTGTCTGCTTGTCACTTACTTTTGATTTCCTCCCCTTTGGTTGTTTTTCTTATTTTTCGCCGCTCATGTTTTCCCAAGCCAAAATTGTCTAGCTTTGATTTATGCCACACACATGCACTGCATACGCTTTTTGGGGGCTCGGCTGTCAGCCGTCTCCTGATTTTTCTTCTGCTTCGGCAAAATAAGGGCAGAATTCTTTTTCACTCCTTGATCTGGCCGTTTTTTGTTGCGTAATCTGTTGTGCTCTGTGTTAGAAATTAGATTTTCCTTTGCCTGGTTGCCGGAGTCTGGAAGACAAACAAATATCAACAGTAGTCGGGCCACTGCTGTCAGGGGAATTACAAGCGTGCCCAGAAAAAAAGCTGTAGGAAATTGTCTCTCCACGGGCGTAATAATTTTCGAACTTTCTGCAAATAGCTGTCATTTATTTAATAGCGCGCATACGCAGCGTTTTTGGTTTAAATAATTAAAATGCGCGGATGCTAAGTGAAAATCATTATGAAAAACATTTACAAACTGGCCTGCGTTGGCCATTTAGGGTGTGTTTGTGTTGGGCAAACAAATCATCGGTGTGCAACAAAAACAATTCAAAGTTTGCTGCAAACAAATTGCGGAGCTATCAAGATTATGGTGAAACAGGTGTAAAAAGGAAATTGTTGTTTTTAACAGCCGGTTTATATTTCGTACAAAATTTATTTATATATTGCGCAATGGACAGCGTGAGCAAATCTCTGGCTTTTTAGTTTCCCAATTTGAAACGCCAATGTATGTTTACAGGTTACACAAATAAATACAATTGAAATTCATTTAAAGAAGTTTTCTAATCATATTTTGTTGTAATATATTTCGCTTTTAACTATTTTCTTTTCTTCTCTTGTGTATTTCAGTATTACGCTTTTTCCCATTTTCCAGATGGATCCGTCCCTTTTAAAGCGAGCAAAGCTGAAAAATGTATTAAACATCCCCTTTCCGGAAATCTGCATTTTTATAGTGACAACTGGCAGCATTGGTGTGTATGCTTTGAAAAAATTATTTCGCGCTTAAACTACGGAACAAGAATAAAAACATAATCGAAAGGCTCACAGCTTTTGACATTTGAACGGCAATTAAATTTTAAAAACAGCAGTTGGAAATGAAAATAGGTTGAAGCTTACCCAACAAGTGTTAGCTGCAGCAAATGTGCAATACCCATTGCGCAGAATAAAAAACAACAACTAGGGCCCGGCATTGTTTTCAGGTCCCCCAGAGCAGCGATTTCAAAATGTGGCCCGACTTCATTACAATGGCAACGCATTAGGGCAAAATAGATGGTGAACCAGGCGGCTGTTTTGGAGCGGGCTTTCTGGGGAGGCTGTAATAGTAAGAGGTTGCAAGCGTTTCGAGCAATTAGCGTGTGCCACAATCTCGGTAGAGGGCTAAAAGGAAGCGGTAAAAGCCAGCGAGATACAGACTATTTTAACAAAACGAATTGCCTCTCGGCAGGGGAATGGCTCTGTACACATTGGGGAGAGCTTAACTTGTGTGTACGAATGAGGTATTGAAATTGAGTGCACTATTGAGATAAAAACTGCAATTTACTAAGAAGCCCTTCTTACCAACCATCAGCTGGGATAGCCACAAGCAAGACCGTATTTACCATCTTTGGAATCAGGTGAGAGTTTCAGTTACGAAAAACTAAAATTCATTGAATTTTAAAGATGTTACCAAATAAGGCAAAAATCCAATCTAGCCTTGGTTGGCCGAGTAATTTCGTAGCTCCTGCCAAACCGCAGTTCCTTATTGGTGCAACTTGCCGCCGGAAGTGAAAACTTGGAATTAACTTTTTCGGCTTATTAATTGCCAACATTTGAACTTTTATTCAATTTACGAGCTTGTACGCGGCGATTGCCTCTGCTTCAGCTGCATCGCCCCACACAATCAGCTAATACAAATGCAGAGTGTTGAGGAATTGCACAGAGGAATATTTACACTAACATGATTTATAAAATATAGAAATCAAAGGCAACAAACTACATTCAATATGCGACAATTTAATTGAAAATAAATTGAGTTTTAAGCAGTTTACATTATCAAATTGCAGTACAGTAAGAGCAATCCTTTAGACGTTGATAAGTGAAATATGGAAACGTTTGTCTCCCCGATAAAAGATATTCCCCTGGAATGGTGATACATTTTGTTTCAACTATTAACAAAGCTTTTCTCTCAGTCTACTGAAGGATGCAAGGCCAGCTTCAACTTGACTTGTGCGAGTGTGTGTGGGTATGCGCACATGCACATACATATGTATAAAACAATGGCGCGGCAGAAAACTGAGCAGCAGCCAACATGGCGTATTAGCAATGTGGCTCGAGTGAGGTCGTTGGCGCGCTATAAATACGTGTCATGTCTGCCTTCCTTTGGACTCCACGACTCCACTTCTCAGTGGCAACCCTTCTTCGACTTGGAGGGAAGATTTATGTGGAGCCACATACGCGGGTTAAGCCGGGCTCATGATTTTAATTTTGTAGCGCAGGGGTTAATTGCCATTAAACTTAAGATGTTTTGCGAAAAGCAACCCAGACCCGCGAGGCAGGTCTAACTACGTTTTATGATGAAATTGGGAATCGCCAAGATTTTATGCGCAGTTAGGGTGCTATTAAATTTTTGGCTAGGCCAGCCCGATCAAACATTTACTCAAACTGTTGGCCTAGAACCCCTTTTTTCCCACTCCATGGCTCTAAAGTTACGGCATTGCAACACTGTTTTGGCCCTGTACATTATTTTTGTATATTTCCTGCCATTTATTTTCTACAAGAGCAAGAACAAGACGCGGGGCCCAAATAATAAAGTAAAATGGTTAAATTATGCATAAATAGCGCGAAATGTTAAACAAAGTGCGGGCGGGGGCGTGTCTACAACAGCTGATTCCTGCCGGCGGCAGAACGCATCCCCCAACCATTTAACCCCCTCTGTGCCATAATTCTTGCGAGTCTGCGCCAACTGAATGCGTAATTAAAATGTTGCACAAAGCAAATGTTGCACTGCCAGGACAACAAAAAATGGCCAAAGGGGCCAAGGACAGTAATATAAGGAAATTATGGCTTGGCATTACCCAAACGCAATGCAGAACGTGCACGAAATATGCAAAACACCGAAACTGAATGTTTTGCCACTAAAGCAGCCAGGCGAATTAAAAACGCAAGTGCCAAGAGGTAAAGGGACCTATACATATGTGGGAATCACAGAAGAAATATTTCTTCTATTACACACTTGCAGATTTAAACGTTCTGTTTCCTGTTTAACCTTGCTTCTTTTTTACTGATAAGCAAATATGTATCATACTACATAATAACGCACAAAATGTATAATTTTAATAAAGTAAATAAATCCAAAATAAATATTGGTAAACTAATTTTAAAAAAAAGGTTATCTGTTCCCGCCCGGGTTCGAACCGGGGACCTTGTGCGTGTGAAGCACACGTGATAACCGCTACACTACGGAAACTTGTGATCGAATGCCTGTCAAAAGTGATCATGACGATATGGTCCGTGGGGTAAAAGAATGACTCGATAGAATGTATACAGCAGTTAGGAGGAAGCGCTTCCGACCCTATCTTCCTGATTAGGATCACAAGTCGATTTGAATTGCCCATGTCCGTTTGTCTGTCCGTCCGTATGAACGCTGTGATGGAAACTATTATAGGCGAAAAGTGCAGTTTAAGCAAGCTGATGCTTGACCCGCCCACGCCGACCAAAACTGTCACTCCCATACGCCTTAAAATTATTTTCTTGTTCTTCATTTAACTTTTTCTCTTGCCATTTTTTATTCCCTAACCAACAAAATGGTGAAATGTCAACCTGGCACTCCTTCTAGCTGAGTAACGGGTATCGGATAGGTCAGGAAATCGACTATTGTATTCTCCCTTGCTTAAATACCTATAAAGAAGAAGAAAAAGAAAGAAGTCTTTGACAATGTTACAAAATTACATAAAAATTAAACATGCTAATTAAAATTATAATTTAATGTATAATTGCACCTTCAACTCAAAAAGGCGAATTTGACAAAATAATTAGCGACTTGTTCCCGCCCGGGTTCGAACCGGGGACCTTGTGCGTGTGAAGCACACGTGATAACCGCTACACTACGGAAACAGTTGAACAAAAATCGACAAGAATTGGAAGAGGGGAGTACCGACATTATTTGAAAAAACTAGTTATGACGTCAGTTATGCTCGCGATAAATAAACCCACTTGTACCTATTTAGCTATTAATAGCATGTCTGCGTCCAGTATAAATGGTCAATTCGAGAAGCGTAGCTAATATTTCAGGTTCTCAGAATAGTTTCCATGATTACCCATGATTTTTGGCAATTAACGTGAGAAGAGGGGGTTTACGTTCTCGTTTCCACTCACACATCGTATTTAACGATAAGCCATAATTAGCGTATTACTCCCCTCGTGTCGCTTTCATTATAGAGCTTAAGAACTTAACGATATGTGAAAATCACAAATTAAATTACTTATTTAAATGTGATTATGTGCATTATTTATGGGTAAAGTGTTGCCATTGGGTTGGGCACGATAAATGCAGTGCCACAAAAACGTGTGTTGCATTTTAAGCGCCAATGTTTCCCAACGCTTTGGTAAGGGAACTGGCTGCCCGAGCCATTACGTATACGCAGCGTATGACATTGAGCTAACGCTCTCGCTTATCGCTTGCACGTCGCAGCTGCTCGGGCGCATGGAATGGATCCACGACCAGCATAATGAGCGCCAGTATCCCCGCCACTCCCACTTCCCCACCGCCCATTGTTCCGCCCACTTCAACCCAATAAGCCAATGCCCAAGCACGGCATTAGTGCTAGTGGAGAAGCTTTTATAAGTCAGAGATGAGGCAGATGAAATTTACTTCACTGAGAAGCTAGGTACAAAATTCGCTTGTACTTTATAGGAATAGTTACACCGATGTCTATATATTTATAAAATAAGTGAGTACGTGAATAAAATAGTACGCCTAACATAGTGAAATGTTTCCTCACAATGCATTAATTTAAAGTAGAATTTGTACTTCGATATGCATTTTGGTGCAAAGGTAACTAGAGTTCTCATCTCTTTTAAGGTAGAGTTAAGGTTGATGCTCAGCAGAAATCCGACGTGCGATGGCGCGCAAAACGTCAAACGGCAAATAGCACCTTGCACCTGAAATGCATTAAATAAACATCATTATCGCTAAGACTAGAACAAGGCACCTACCCACTCGCAAGGCGAACAATGCCTTCCGCACACTGGCGCAATGCACATCCGCATGTACAGGAGCGCTGAGCGCAGAGCGCAGAGCGCTGAGCATATTTGGCAAACAAAAGGATTTTGCGGTTGAATTGTGTAAACACAAAGGGGAAAACGTACGCATTTGGCTTTTCACATGTTGGATGTGGAGGTGGAGGTGCAGGTTCGGCGAAATTTTGGAGCTGTTGCAGTTCGAGTACAGAACGAGAACCAACCCAAAGCCTGGAAAGCAGTCGAAGCTTTCAAACGTTTTGTTTTGGGTCTCATGGGATAAAAAAATGTAATTAGGGCATTGAAAAGAGTTTCTAAAATAGTTTCTCATTTGAATGATTGCATTGCAATATCTCAACGGGTACATATGCATATACACGTGTACGTATGTACATACTTGCATACATGTCTTCGCCTTAATTAAAATTCACTTTATTGTGCTTCTAACGATGTAGTTTCTTCTCACGAGCTTTAATTAGTGGTATTTTTATAATGATATAAGCTGCTTTAATAATTAATAATTAATTTGTAAAAGCTGTTGATGTAGCTAACACTTTCCAGCCATTTAAATGTGATAGATTTAATAAAACACACATAACGTGTTAAATTTCTTCTCCTACAGTGGCTTTACTCGAATGTCTTGTGTTTCGTTTTTTTCGCTCAAGAGCCAAATTATTTGATCATTTTTATTTTCGCACATTACGCGCGTACCAAACCCGAAAAAAATTTCCAGCAGCGCCATTTATCATTTTTGCGCTATTGAAGTTTTAGTCTCGCGACGGCGGACACATAAAGTAGCGGCAGGCAGCGGGAGGCTGGATAGAATGGCGATAGGAGGCGTGGCAGCCTTAAGCAGATGAAGATGCCCGGCCAAGGCGGCTCAGAAATGGCCAAGACACAAAACAGCAGGGTTGCCAAAAAGAAGCGGACGGCTGCGAAAAAACAAGAACAAATATTACAAAAAAAATCCCAAAAGCGTCGCACAAAAAGCGACGTGCAAGTAGTTCAAAAACTTTGGCCTAAAAGCAAACCGAAGGCGAACAGCAAGAAATATATAGATGGGATGCTTTGGGGGGCGAGGCCAACATTGGCTGGCATTTGGGCGAGCGTATGACATTATTTATGGTTTGTTATTTGTGCAAAAAGTATGCAAGAAAATATGCTGCGACTCTTTCATAATTTTCCTTTTTCCCTCCTTGGGGCGAGAGAAGAAACAAAAGTTTTCGGGAGCACGCAAAAAAGTGTGAAAATTTAAGTGTGAATTTAAAGCTGATGTGGCACAGATATGACAGAACATAACCCTGGTAGGCATTAATTAATACCATAAACGCAAATCGACTGGCGGGATAATTTACTTTTCTCCAATCACTGCCTGCAAAAAAGGTGCATAAATTATTGCGACTCATTAAATATTTTCCACATTAAATAGAAAGGAGCCGACGCCCCTCCGATGTCGATGCCTCAGCTTAATGACCATAAATCGAAATTAATGACAACGCCAAACAGTGGACACAGGCACCGGGGGACGAGTCAGGGAAGGGTTCGATCGTTTATGCACGACCACAAATGGAAGCACCTGCTGCTGCTCCTGCTCCTGCTCAATACAGCCATTACTATTGCCATGGCCCAAGCCAAAACTGCTGGCCGTAAAGTGCTGCCAACGTTAATGACACCTGCGAGACAATTTCAATAACCGATATGTGCCGTTTTGGGTTTTGCGGAGCGTTCGGTCGCCACCGCCATTGACGGATGTCTTGTGGCGGCACTGAGCCATCGATAATGGCCTGGTTTCATTTGTACTCAGCACGGAATAGCTTAGTATAAGTACGTATACTAATACTATACTTTCAGATTCTGGAACTTTAGATTTCTGATAGATCCTGAATAAGGTAAAAGATGTACAATAAGAATACAAGAATATCTGCACAGTTTTAAATCAAGAAAGATGGTCGGAAACGCTTCCTTCTGCCTGTTACATACTTTTCAACGAATCTAGTATACCCTTTTACTCTACGAGTAACGGGTATAAATATTCCCATTTTTTCTTGTGAGTGAAAATTAAATAATGCCTACTGATTTTAAGGATTTGTTCTGACTGCGGGTATCAAAGTTATGTTTATCTTCTGGAATCAAATCTAAGCCAAATTCACCCCAGAAAACTCCAATGTAGGTCGTCATTGGCTATTACTTGTCAAGATGCGATAAGTACTGCTTCCAACTGTTTCAGACTTGGCGATAAAGTACAGATACTTTAGTGACCAAAAAATAAACTGTCTCAGAAATAATTTCAGATGGAGTGGCATCTGGCCAGTTTTAGTGTCATGAGGGTGGTAATTTTGTAGCTGCTGTTTTAAAACTGCCTAAAATTATGCTAATATAAACACACAATGCTAAGCAACCGATTTTATCAGCGCGGCCCAGAGGCTTTTCCAGAATGAGGTGTCAAAACAAAGAGAATTCTTTAATTTCTACTCTACTCGCCGAACAATATATGGCTGACTCGACTGAATTTTGGAACCCCTCTTCAAACTCCGCAGACTGGAGGCTCTTCTGCAGCTGTTTACTTTGTTAATGGTCTTTTTCAGTTAAGCTTGTTCGCCGCACGCGTCCCTTTCCACTTTTTTGGGCTGAGAATCAAGGACCAGGGTCCTTCTCTCCCCATAGACTTCAGCTCAGTTTTTGACCTCCAAGCACGTGGCATTGAAAAGCTTTGGTGTTTTGATTTAGGACTGCTCCGAGGTAGTTATTCTTTTCGTTTTTGTGTTTTGTAGTCTGTATATCTGCCACGCGAAAAATAATTTATACAAAATGCTTCGCAGGATTTCATTCGGTCTGGTATCGTTGAGTTTCAAGGTGCGCAGGAAGTAGCTTTGTTGATTTGGTTAAATACTTTTTATTTTTCTTCGGTTTTGTGCCTAAGATGTCTTTGAAGTAAGGACTGCAGGAAAGGTAAATTAATTAAATGTATTCCAGTACTTCTTTAATATATTTCCTAACTTAAAACATGCTAAAATATTTCCAATAATTAGTATCATTCATTTCATTCATTTGTAACTTTTTAGCATGATAACTTAACATTTGTGCCGCATTGTTAGGTTACAAACAAAGTTTCATTACTGAAACATTTTAATTTAATTGGCTTTTGGCGAAAAGTTTCCGAGCTTTAAGTGAAAATTAAATGAAAACCGAACTGAAATCTGAAGTTAAGGTCATGGCATTAAATAAATTGCCATTTCCCCCAGAACTTAACCAGGCGCAAACTCCGTAAAGAAATTAATTTTCCGTCCCTCGAAGGGAAAGTGTGCGACTGTTGCGTTTGCAAATCACTTCAGGAACGCCCCAAGCCATTCGTGTGTAATTTTTTGTCATTGATTTGGTCCCGGCAACAGTTTGTCAAGCACTCACATTTGACCCCATTCCGCCCCAGATGTCGACCCTTGACTCAAACAGTCAGACAGGACGGCCAAAACTCGGCCCCAGCTTCTTTGGAAATTTATTACGTTTTGAAGTATTTTTCCGGTTTTGTTACCCGGAAATTGCCAAAACGTGTGGCCGGCGTGCGAAATCCTTGAAATGTACTAAAATAAATTATGAATAATTTCTATGAGGTCCCGGCAGAATCCAGACTTTGGGAATTTACACTGTTTGTCGTCGAATAAATGAATTATTTATTTTAATGTCAAATATTCCTGTTCCCAAGTTCCACCCTTAGGTCAATTGCTGTGTTTGCTTGTTCGTTTGTCTCTCTATCTTATGGTCCAGACTCAACTCCTTCCATCTGCAAAAAACGTGCTCGTGATGTTTTCTGCCATTTTCATTTTCACGTTTTTGGAAAGATAATCTATTTTGTCATTCGCCGCAATTTGTTTGTCTACAGTGGCCTTAAAAACTCAGTTTAAAGTTCATGATTGACGGATATCCGGTATTCATTATTCAGATCTGGTTTTATCTTGAGAAAAAGTTGACAAAGAATAAAATATGATTTGTTTTTATCCTTACAGGATATAAAGAAGAGAATTTGTAAAGACACTATGATTTGATGGATGTTTGAAAATATAAATAATTTGCAAAAAAGTTAACCTGTATATTTCAAAATATTTTTATAAACTTATTAATGAAAGGTAACTTTATTTATATGTTTCATAGCTCGATCTACATGCTTAGTCTACAAACGAAAAACTCAAAGCCATCTTTCAAAAGCAATAACCCAAATACGAAACCTTGAAAAAAAATCATTTTAAGGGAAATGCAAATTTCACTTTTCAATTAAGGCCAGAAAATTATGAATCAAACAAAATTCCGAGCCTCCGCTCATCGGCAGGATGTGAGTCAAGGTTTTGCATTCACTTCGATTCAATTTAGCAGCGGTAGGAGATGGAGAGGTTGAGGACGTAGAATCTACGAGTAGCAACTTGAACTGTCTGTCATTCATCAGAGAGCAAATATGAAATGGAATTTAATGATATTATATCAATATTCTCGCATTGTCTGTTTGCTTACGTCCTGTTGCTGTTGTCAACGTCAATGACATGCAATTATTTTCGCATTAAAACTCATTTGCGTTATTGTAGCTGAAGCGAGACATTAACGGTTGGATGAAGCATCTATGGCTTCGTGTAGGACTGTTAGTGTTGGGATAAATCTATTTCAACAACGGGGTAAATAGTTCAACAAAAAGTGAGTAACTTGAATTATTTAATGAATTTGTATCAAGCTTTGTAAGAGTCAATCAAACATGATAGATACATGATTAATAATTAATTAAGTTAATGCTTAACTAAATTTTAACATGATACTATCGATAGTTAAAATTTCCTTTAATCTTTTACTTTGTTTTTTTTTTTTTGAATCAAGTGTAATAATCTTGCAAAATACAAGAAAAGGATAGTTCCAACCTGAAAGTAGACAGTTTCACAGCACTGGCGACCATGTCCGCTAATGGCCAAGTCGGCAATCAATACTACAAACGGTCAGTTGTTGCCACTCGCCACTCGTCATTCGACACTCTTATGTAAATTCGAGATGAAGTCCTCCCCTTTCCCGTCCCTCTGTTGGCATAGCATAATTAAAGGGATATATGTGGGTGGCTGGCAGGATGATAGCCCCATCATTCGCCGTATCCTTCCCTTCGCATGCGGCGGCTGCATGGTCATATTAAAATTATTATTGTATGCACTGGGCAAATGAGAAAAGTTGGCGGAAAATTGCATTTAAGGTGGAAGGATTCGGGGAACTTTAATATTTACTATTAATTTGAAATTCGCGAAAACATTTACATCAGTATTGCGGCGGAAAGTTATTGTCCCTTCGACCATCCACTTAAGGTCATTAATTCATTCGGACGACAGCTGCGGAAAGTAAAAATCGTCTTTTGGTGGGGAAATGAAATTAACATACTGCGCAGCAAGTGGGAAAATTTAATTAAAGTGGCGTTAAAAATGATTGTTGAAAACGAGCTCCTGGACTAGCTTTTGGCATCGAGTGGAATATATATTTGTTGCCATATCATTCCGATCTTATTGACCATAAAAGAGGTCGGACAACATTTTCATTTAGTACCCGTGCAACCGTTCTTTCATTATATTCATTATTTTTATTGTGTGTATTGTTTATTGTGTTGCCTAATGTGGCGCAGTCTAGACACTTTTAATATATCTGAATTTTTGGGTCCAGTTCAGTCTCCGTGTTAAAGTTGAAAACACTTCACAACGCTCATACGCCGCATTGGCCACATAAATCTTTCTCCCCTCGTGCGATACCAACTATGAGCGCGTCTTCGTGTGTGTGTGTGGGTGTGTGTGCACATTAAAAGTTTGCCTAAGAGCTTATGGCACCATTTGTAAAAGCGATTTTTAATGCTGCTGCTGGATCCGCACACCAGAGGGTGTGAAAGAGTGAAAAGCCCCCTCCAATGCTATGGCCATCTAATGGCTTTCCACGCATCGCAGAGAAAACTTTTTTAATAGGAGCGATTCGTGCCAATACCCTTTGTCGACGTACGTAAGTAGAAATAAAATCGGTCGCTGTGATCTGCTTCTAGAGAGATCATTTCCGAAAGTGTTAGCTTTTATTACATTCAAATTTCAGCAGCTAATTTTGTGCGTTAAATTATCTTATAACAACATTTATGTCGTTACTGGCTAACACTCAAATACATTGCATTTTTATTTTGAAATATCCTATAATTTCCAATAGTTTAGGCCGATTATCGGCACCGAAACTGACGCCCATTGGGCATTCAATAGTCTGGCCTGAAACACAAGAAACGTAGCCATTCGGGTCGCCTTGCGACATCAACTATGTAGTGCCATTTAAATTGTTGCTGCGCCTGGCAGCTCGTGGCATTTCCCGCGGGAAGAGCTGCGGGTTGGGCATTAAAGCTCTATGATTTTGTACCGGCCTCACATTGGGGGCTTTGGAATTAGCTTGGGTTACAGCAAATATGACATAGCCAGTATCGAGCGAATCGGCTTACAAAGTTTCCAGGGCAATCGAAAAGCGTTTCATCATTTTTTTTATGAAACTAAGGAGAACAGTTTTGTTGTTGATGTGTTAATATAGCCTATGCTCAGTTCGAAATTGTTATTGATTAGCATTATACAAATACAGCATATCTGAAACTAAATCACGTGTAGATAATAAAACAATTTATGATATGCTTTGCGTTAGACATTGTTGTATGCATTTGGTTCAAATTGAAAACATGTTTCATGGTAAAAACATAATTAGTTACATCTTGATTGTGTGTCATTCCGCAAATCGTTTAAAGAGCATTTCATATACTGCAAGCTGTGCCTTTGATTTCACTTTAAAAATGTGTGGGCCAGATTTGCTTATCGAAAATCATTTAATATGGAAATTGGGTAAACAGGTCAGGAATATTCATCACGAGAGATTTCTTTCCAAAATATGCATACCATTTACCAGAATCATTTTAATAGCTTATTAAATTTATTTTCATTCCATTAATCATTGGCAATGTTTGCTTCATTTGTGTCTGAGGGCAGATAGCCGACAGTCATTCAAATAAGCTGTTGCATGCGGATCGCCACCGGTCTTGCCGCCAATAAAACAATCATTCAATGGCAACGCATAATGTCAATCAGCTGTGTAATTAACGCGGCCAAATGGACAACGGCCGTAACAACAATTCCAGTGACAAACGGGAGCCATTAATATGGCTAATCGGTATGGCAATGATTTGATTAGATCAGCACAGCAATGTACACATTTCCACTGCACAGCACTTCGAGAAACCGACTCACGCCACCTGCATTGGATGCTTAGAATCAACTTGCGAAAATAATATCGCCGTACTGCTAATATACAGCACATAGTAATGAAAACGTATTAAAAATATTACGGGAAAAGGTCTTTCTGCGAACTAAAGAAAATGTCTTATGCCATTTCGGTCGTATTGATAGGAATACTGAACACTATATCCTGAACATAATTAAGGGAAGTCTAAATTGAGAATCTATTGTAATATTTATTCTCTCCGTGCTCTGGACCGAGTGAGTGCCACAAATTTCTGCTTCAACAGTCGCTTTTAAATAATACCGCTAGTTTCCACTCATTATCTCTGTGTGTGTCGTATCTTATTTATTTTATATTGGAGTCGGCCTTTGAATGGTGCTTATCTAATTTAATTAAATGGATTCCTAAACCCTGACAAAGCGCGGGAAAGGGGTGATAGTGGGCAGGGGGCCGCGTCTGGGTCGAGGGGTACTGGTGAGAAAGTAGTTGGAGAATCGGGACTGGAACCCGCTCCCGAAACCAGGAGCACGGGTGGGCTGAGGGTTAACCGCTTGAGGAGCAGGATGAACGGAGTATTGTGGACGTGATGCTGGGGCAGGCTGAATCGAGTATTGTGGACGTGGAGTAGGCGGCGGGGTGACCTTGGGAGCAGCCGGAGGAGTGACCTTGAGCACAGCCGGGGGAGTGACCTTGAGCACAGCCGGCTGAGAGATCTTAACCAGGGGTTTTGGCGTAGCATTCACCACTGGCTGCAACTTGTCCTCCGCCGGCTTGACCTCGTCTTCGAAAGGTGGCAGTAGATCTAAAGGGAGCTGCGGAACATCTTGCTTGATGGCACTGGTCTTCAACTTATCCTCCTTGGCCAGCTGGGCTGGCTTCTGGTAGTACGCTTTCTTGGTTGGCTTTGTGGCCAGGGTAGTGGTTGGCTTCTCCGTTGTTGTCGTCGTCGTGGTGCTTGGTTCATCAATTAGGGGTGGTAGCAAGTCATTGAATGGCAGATCCACTTTACCCGCCTTTACATGTGACACATCAGCTCCAACCAAGCCGATCAGCACGGCAGAAGCAATGAGTAACTGCAATACAACAGTACAGGTTGTTAGTAATTTTTAACTGCTAAAGTTAGTTTTCAAAAGCATTGCACTAAGTAATAAAATGTATAGATTACTTTATTTTAAAATTGTATATATTTTGTACGTTAGTTAAGAAAAGGACGTGCTAATAGGTGTATATCAATCGTAAATAAATTAAAGTTAAATAAAAATTTAAATAAGTTAAAGCGAAAGTTTTCGTAAGGAGACTGCCTAGCCGAAAAGATGTATCTGTTTACCAATTTGGGTGCATACATCTCAAAAGTTATGGCCCTATTGTTTGATATGGTCACAACCATTCCAACGTGTTCCAATTTCAAATATTTTGTTACTTTATATCTACAAGTGTGGGAGCTACAAAATTATTCCAACCTGATTTGTCTTGACCTTAAAATCTGCAAAAGCCTTGCATTGTTAGGCACATGCCAAAACTGGATTAGTTTATAGTCAGTTCTATTCGCATTTGGATTATATATCAAATGTTTCTTTCCCTTGTGGGAAAGGTCATTATACCCTCTCTCTCAAGTTCTGATTAACATAGCGCAGATAAAGATACTAATGAAAACTAGTCAAATATTTGGTTTGAATAGAAGTAAGGTGTACGTCGACTTGTAGTTATGACTTCCAAGTTCACACCTCGGACAATTAAGCCATTTATTTAGTTGCTGTGGCTAAAAAATAATCTACTCTCTTTATTATCATAAACTTAATAAATTATAAAATACAAAATTAAATTTGTTCTTGTACAAAATTTTTTAGTTATGTTAATTTTAGTTCAGGACCAATTTCAAAATGAAATTTATGCATTAAACTGGAATTTCGCTAATGACGCTTACGCAGATGGCTAATTAGAACAATTTGTTGAATTTTTTAGAGTCTATTTCAGGAAAGACCAGCTTTGAACACCATTTCAACAGCAACAATATTTTGGACAATTTTAAGTTCACAGTTATGCACACGAGTCGTCCCGTCCACTTACGTATTTCAGTGACATATTTGCTAGGAATCCTATTTGTTTATTTAAGGCGGAAAACTTGTGTCCCGTACCGAACACTTTGAAATTTTTGAACGAACTAAAAGCGCCGCTGAGCATGCGCAGCATTTTTATAGTCGCTGAAACTGATCCATTTTGAAATGGAATCGGCCCAAGAGTTACACGATCATGTTGTGCAGTGTAAAGTTTAACAACCGGATTAAAACCGGGGGTTTTAATTTATTTTTATTTTTTTCTGGGATGGCAGACGAGCGCGAGAGCGAAGCTTGCTCTTGGCCAATTAAGTGGTTTCTTCGACGTTTTTTCAATATTGAGTTCGGTAGAATGCAGCAGCATAGGATGCCGAAACAGCTGATTAAACTGTGAACTCTTTCGGGTTCACGGTCGCATTTTGTAGATTCATGATATCGTATCTCATGTTTTCTGTCTGGTCGTCACACATCTGAGAGTTCTTAGCTTGATTTTGGCGACGAGAGCGAATGTAATTATTAGCATTTTTGTCAGCAGTTTGCATAAATTGTGATAAAAGACGAAGGAGGCTTGCGTCACTTCCTCATACAAGGGGGTGTATGCCCGTGCTTGGAGATTGATTTTATTTCCATTCTTCTTAATTGATTTCAATAGTAGTCTCAGAGGCAACCTGTTATTTTGCTACCCAGCGGGACGCCCTCATTTGCATTTAAATCGTGGGGGGATTCTTTAATGGAGTGAAAGCAAATTAGTGCCAATTACAAGTGCCCCGATAGCAGATCAGCATCTCCGTCATCAAAGCCCAGCATTTGATAGGGCCCTCCGTCGGCTGTTAGCTTTATTACCTCAATTTCGGTTAATACATCTCCAATTTATGCAAATTATGTGAGCGTTGATTCCTAACGCCGAGACTTTTTGTGTGCTCATAAATTATGAGCCGCATTAGAGGCAACCGGATTTCTTGGTTTTGGTTTTGTTCGGTTTGGTTTACTTCGGTTGGTTCCACGAGATTAATTGCCCAGCAGTCCAGTGTTAAGATTCGTGTGGTATTTCTGATAAGAGTTAGCAAATAGTTTAAACTTTGTGCTGCCTGAGGTATTTGGCCTAAGTGGATTCATTTTTAAAAGATGTTTATCGTTTCATCAAACAGTGTAGTGCTTTTCGCCTAACGTTTTTTGAATCACCGGGAATTAAAGTCGTAATTAATCAGATTTTTCGGATATGAAGTTTAATAGTTTTACCTTAACTGATTCGCTAATCAGGTTTCAAGCTGATTAGCTAGATTTAAGAGCTGTGAAGACTTACTTTTGATTTGCATTTGGGTTCGGTGAAGACAAACATATTTATTATTATAATAAATATATCTTGATTTATTAAATGTATTATGATTTGTTATGCGTACCAGAACGATTAACTTTAAAATGACTCATTTACTAATAAGTATATATCATAATTTTTCAAAACATAGTTATAATGTTTAAACTATGCTCTTGATGGTCTTAAAGTCATTAACATATAAACCAAGTCGAACCTTTCTGTTAAAACAATTGTAAAAACATGGCTGCGTGAATTGTTAAACTCTAAGTAAAATGCATAAATTCTTAAATTTTAAGTAAAGTATCCGTAAGGTATTTTTAACAGCACTGTACCGTTTACATTAATTACTGAACCGCCATTGTATTGAGAATTCACTTGCCTTAAATTCAGCAAAAGCGAATTATTTATTCGGGCCCAACTGGGCCCGGCTGAATTGTTCAAGTGTTTTCACTTAGCCAGCCGATTGGCGTGGCTCCTTTTTTATGCGGCATTGTTATTTTTCTCGATTGTGTTCCATGACCCACTCCATTTCTGGGCTTCCATATCCTTTCTGCTATTTATTTGTATGTATTTATTTATATTTACGTGGGGGTGGGCCTGCGATAAGGGAAATTCGAGGGCCGAGTGCCGAACTCCGTCTGCAGGATCGGAGTCCTTTGGGCACCCACGCGCATTCAATTGTTTTTGTATATGCATATAAATCGAAAAATTCTGTTCCTCCGTTGAGAAGGACGACGAGTGTCAATGCGTGACATAAACAATGTTTATGGACGGAAGATATTTCATCGCAATCGAGCTCCAATCTTGCGAAGGTATTCCTTTAAATCGAAATAACGCATGTGTCAATACATGCACCGCAAAATTGGTTTGAATATCGCATGAAACATATTACCCCAATCGTACTAAAATGAAGTAAGTTCCTCTTAAACGAGTCAAATGAAGGTGCCGCCAATCAATTCAAGCGTTAAATTTGCGGCTCGCATAATTAATGAACCGTTGGGGTTCTGTGTGCCTTTGGATATGTTTTGAGTTAGGGCAATTTACACTGTCTACAGTTTCTGAAGCTTAAAACTGTAGGCACTTTCTTGGCGACAAGTTCAAGTTTACTTATAGTGAAAACAAATCTTATGAGGAACTACAAAATTCATGAACTGCTTAAGAATATAAAAATTGAAATACTAATAAACGCATGTCAAGGCTAAAATTTCCTTAAGCTACAAAGCTATTATGTGTTCAAGATGTACGTATGAAAAGTATTGCATATGTTTTAATTCTTTAAAACGATGCAAGCGTTACCAATTTTTGGTTTTAGTGCAAGCTTTTATCTTGCCAACCTAAATCTTTATACTCGTTGTTTTATTTTTAACGGCACTTCTACGTAAACAAGTGGCGAGCATTTTAGCCGGACTTCCTACCTGTTTTTGGTAGAACATGTACTAGCACTTTCAGCCTGGCCCGAGGTCGTTTCGCCTGCCAATCTGTTTGCTCTTGCCCACAAACTTGCTGTTAGCTTTGTTTTGCCTTAAAGCCCTTTTTGACTTTCGGCACCGGCTTGAGTTGGAATTTCATCGGGAACGTGAGCAGAACTGGACTCGTGGCCCAATGCCGTTTTGCCGTTTACAACTTCCTGGACAGGCTTTTGGCCTTGCCTTTTTGCCTGTTGTTGGTATTTTGTTTGCCTTTTCGTTTTCGCGTTTCTTCTTGCATTTATACCCAGTATTTGAACGGTATACACATTATACGGAACACCTCCTGATATTTCATATTACTTTTTTACCTTTGTAATAATAAAAAAAAAAAAAAAATGTTATTCTGGTTTCTAGGTAGTACTATATATTATATTATATATACTATACATTACAATGTTTATGGACGGAAGATATTCCATCGCAATTGAGCTCCAATCTTGCAAAGGTATTCCTTTAAATCGAAATAACGCATGTGTCAATACATGCACCGCAAAATTATATATATATATATTATATATATATTATATATATATTATATATATATTATATATATATTATGCATATTATATATATATTATATATATTATATATTATATATACTATATATAACACAACACAAGAACATTGGTTGAAAAGTATGAAAATGTAGAATGAAGAGTTTTTTATCAAATATATATTTTTCCTGATAAGGATCACTAGGACCACGATGTCCGTTTGATCGTTTGTTTCTGTTGCCATTGAAATTATAGCCATTTTAAAACAATTTTCATATTTTATCTCGTAATCCCACTAGCTGAGTAGCAGATATCTTATAGTCGATAAACTGGACTATAGGTTTCTGTTTTTTTTTTTGCTGTCCACTACGGTTATTGTCGTTTTCTGGTTGCCTGTTTGTTGTTCTTGGCCGCAAGTTTGTTTTCGGCTGTTGCCAAGTGGAATGCACCGTCTGCAGTCGCGTCCTGCCCCTGTAATTAGCACAAAAATGAGGCGAGAAGGTTACTTTTCCCCCAGAAGAGCAGGATGCACCCAGAATGTTTGCAAGTTGGAGTTCCCGCTGAGAGTTGATGTTGCTGT
The DNA here is from genome assembly GCF_016746365.2 of Drosophila yakuba. NCBI lineage: Eukaryota > Metazoa > Arthropoda > Insecta > Diptera > Drosophilidae > Drosophila > Drosophila yakuba. The sequence goes on from NC_052530.2 coordinate 8,900,506, forward strand.
TGCCGTTGCAGTAGCTGTAGCTGTAGCTGTAGTTGCTGGTGCAATTGCATGATTTGCGGGCCCCAAGTCAAACTCAAGGCACTCGCACAGCGCGCACTCGAAAGTCATAAAGTGCAAAAATTGTTACACTCAGGCAGAAATGAATTATGAAAGTTGCAGCCAACCTCCTTGGATTCTTTGCCTTGTTTTGCTAACCCTTTTTCCGTTTTCATCCCCCACTTTTCACCTCCCGTTGAGCTCAGCGAAAGTTAAGTTTTCGGGGAAAGTTCTGTTTGCGAGTCGAGTGCATATTATTTAATTCAATTTGAATGGGAAACTTAAAAATATGGCAAACTGGAGAACAAACCAGCAGGAAGTCGTTGTCTTCTATTTTCATTTACCATTGCTCGCCCAGTTCGCAAGTTGTATTTTTATTCGATTTAAGTTCGGCCCCTCCAGTAACTCTTTTAAGGTCTGACTTGGCCTGAACCTAAATGGGCTCAGAGAGAAAATTTCGACTTGTGTACTTGAAACTTGTAAATTCGAAATGTCTCTGTAATACGTTTAGTGGATTAGAGTAGATTGTAATCGTTCTTCCATTCTAATAACAAATTAATATCGATCTATCTGGTTATAATCAAGATAAGTGCAGCAAGTTAAGTTCTTATGCGCATGTATATGTTTTTATAGAGTATTATAATATAAATTGTAAATGATCGAAGAATTAGGATTTAGGAAACACTTTTTGTCATTGATGAACATAGATCGATATGGTATTCATTGAAAACCTTCTGTACATTTACACAATTTTACATGCCTGTTTTTGCCAAGCTACTGGTGCTTGTCTAATTGCCCGGATAGCTAATTAAAATCAGCTTAAATTCCCTCCATATTCAAGACCGCAGCGAGGCTAAAACAACAGCACGAGCAAAAGTAAAATATATTACGCATTGCGCCTAAAAGCCGACACCGAAAACTTTGTCCTCGCCTTTGCAAATACAAACACACACGTGAGAACTTGTCAACTTTTCTGTGCGGGGCTGCAGCAACTTTAATTAGAAAGTTTTGTCACACATGCAGGCAGTTGGTAAGCACATTTGCGGTCCAGGTAATAGCATCAAAAATGCCTTTATAAAATTGGAAAACATCCTAAACGGCCTACTACTTTAGTTGTCTTTACCAAGCTGATTAATGCAAATTAATCATAATACGGGAAAGGCCGTGTGGTTTATATGTTTTAAAGGTATCTTATGAGATCCCCGAGTGTATATTTTATTGTTATCCCAGTAAATATACTTTCAATATCAAGCGAAGAAATATATATTTTACAGGTTTTCGGTGCTATTATTCTGTGAAGAATTGTGTGAATGGGTTGCCAGAATGATCTGTTGCCCAAATACCCCATACGACCGCCCGGAGACTGCGTAAGAATCAAAGTCGGAATTCCGACTCTAAAACATTGTACATTTTGAAGAGAGTGTGCGACCACAGAGTCAATCTAAACTTTTCAAATCAATTTTAATTACCATAAATATGTTTCAACCTTTTGCTTAGTCCAGATTGTTTCCACCTGCTTGTCCTTCTGTCAGTAAAAAACAAGAGAGAACGCTATAGTCGAGTTCCCCGACTATCTGATACCCGTTACTCAGCTAGTTTAAGTGCGAAGGACAGTTTTTGGTTTGTGGGCGTTAGAGTGGGCGTGGCCAAAAGTTTTTTGGCGAATAGATAGAAATTTACAAGACTAATACAAAAACAAGAGAGAACGCTATAGTCGAGTTCCCCGACTATCTGATACCCGTTACTCAGCTAGTGTAAGTGCGAAGGATATGGTCGGAAACGCTTCCTTCTGCCTGTTACATACTTTTCAACGAATCTAGTATACCCTTTTACTCTACGAGTAACGGGTATAACAAGCAAATGGTTGGATGTCGCGAGTTTGCTTTGATTCGATGCGCAGCGGTATATGAAGTTTTTGAACTTCACTTTGTATCTGTTGGGGTTCCGTTTGCCGTTTCCGTTTATTCTGCGTAGAGCGCACTGGCAATTTAATTCCACTGTCATAGCAACATGCTGGCAATAGGGGCTTCAGGCTGATATAGAGGTCGGGATCGGGACTGAAAAACATCAAAATTGGGGCGAATGACAGTCGAAAGTCCGTAGCCTTAGTCTGTGCAGTAAAAAAGAGCGAAAGTCTATTTTTCTACAATAGAAACGAATTATTTGAACCAAGAGTGAACAACATTGCACCACTAAAATTGATAATCGAGGGTTAGCTAATTAGGTACGCATGGTATTTGCTTATAGGAAGGAGTCCCACCCGAACTTTAGGGATCATATATATAACAGCTTTCCGATGAATTGCAGAAGGATTCAAGTTTTGAGACGTTCTGGCATTACCTTTTAGCATCTGGGAGTTTTAGAAACTTTCCAGCTGCGAATCACGTAGCCATTCTGATTCCCAATACTCAAATGAGTTTATAGTTTTCGTTTCATTATTTAAGCCGGAGCCGAACGGAACCCAATTCCAGGGCCACTGGCCACACCACCGACAATTCCCACCGACAATGTTGCAAAATTTCATTAGGATGAGCGCTGTGGGTCCTGGCTGGGAAATCGACCGGTGCTGGCGAGCTGGCGGGAAAAGGTGGAAATGTGGGACGGGAAGGCTGTAAGGGGAATGGTGGCAGGGATCGCAATTAATAGGCAAAAAGTGTTACAATATTCAATACAATTCCTTCTGTCAGTAAAAAACAAGAGAGAACGCTATAGTCGAGTTCCCCGACTATCTGATACCCGTTACTCAGCTAGTTTAAGTGCGAAGGACAGTTTTTGGTTTGTGGGCGTTAGAGTGGGCGTGGCCAAAAGTTTTTTGGCGAATAGATAGAAATTTACAAGACTAATACAAAAACAAGAGAGAACGCTATAGTCGAGTTCCCCGACTATCTGATACCCGTTACTCAGCTAGTGTAAGTGCGAAGGACAGTTTTTGGCGGTTTGTGGGCGTTAGAGTGGGCGTGGCCAAAAGTTTTTTGGCAAATAGATAGAAATTTACAAGACTAATACAAAAATGAAAAAATATCAAAACATTTTTCAAAAGTGTGGGCGTGGCAGCTTTGGGCGGTTTGTGGGCGTTAGAGTGGGCGTGGCAAAAAGTTTTTTTTGCAAATCGATAGAAATTTACAAGACCAATGCAAAAATGAAAAAATATTAAAACATTTTTCAAAAATGTGGGCGTGGCAGTTTTGGGCGGTTTGTGGGCGTTAGAGTGGGCGTGGCAACCTGAATCGACAAACTTGCGCTGCGTCTATGTCCCTGGAGTCTGTATGCCTAGTCTCAACTTTCTAGCTTTTGTAGTTCCTGAGATCTCGACGTTCATACGGACGGACAGACGGACAGACGGACAGACGGACGGACAGACGGACAGACGGACGGACAGACGGACATGGCCAGATCGACTCGGCTACTGATCCTGATCAAGAATATATATACTTTATATGGTCGGAAACGCTTCCTTCTGCCTGTTACATACTTTTCAACGAATCTAGTATACCCTTTTACTCTACGAGTAACGGGTATAACAAGAGAGAACGCTACAGTCGAGTTCCCCGACTATCTGATACCCGTTACTCAGCTAGTGTAACTGCGAAGGACAGTTTTTGCCGGTTTGTGGGCGTTAGAGTGGGCGTGGCCAAAAGTTTTTTGGCGAATAGATAGAAATTTACAAGACTAATACAAAAATGAAAAAATATCAAAACATTTTTCAAAAGTGTGGGCGTGGCAGCTTTGGGCGGTTTGTGGGCGTTAGAGTGGGCGTGGCAAAAAGTTTTTTTGCAAATCGATAGAAATTTTCAAGACCAATACAAAACTGAAAAAATATTAAAACATTTTTCAAAAGTTTGGGCGTGGCAGCTTTGGGCGGTTTGTGGGCGTGGCAAAAAGTTTTTTTTGCAAATCGATAGAAAATTACAAGACCAATACAAAAATGAAAAAATATTAAAACTTAGAGTGGGCCTGGCAAAAAGTTTTTTTGCAAATCGATAGAAATTTTCATGACCAATACAAAAATGAAAAAATATTAAAACATTTTTCAAAAATGTGGGCGTCACAGTTTTGGGCGGTTTGTGGGCGTTAGAGTGGAACATGAATCGACAAACTTGCGCTGCTTCTATGTCCCTGGAGTCTGTATGCCTAGTCTCAACTTTCTAGCTTTTGTAGTTCCTGAGATCTCGACGTTCATACGGACAGACAGACGGACAGACGGACGGACAGACGGACATGGCCAAATCGACTCCGATATTGATCCTGATCAAGAATATATATACTTTATATGGTCGGAAACGCTTCCTTCTGCCTGTTACATACTTTTCAACGAATCTAGTATACCCTTTTACTCTACGAGTAACGGGTATAACAAGCAAATGGTTGGATGTCGCGAGTTTGCTTTGATTCGATGCGCAGCGGTATATGAAGTTTTTGAACTTCACTTTGTATCTGTTGGGGTTCCGTTTGCCGTTTCCGTTTATTCTGCGTAGAGCGCACTGGCAATTTAATTCCACTGTCATAGCAACATGCTGGCAATAGGGGCTTCAGGCTGATATAGAGGTCGGGATCGGGACTGAAAAACATCAAAATTGGGGCGAATGACAGTCGAAAGTCCGTAGCCTTAGTCTGTGCAGTAAAAAAGAGCGAAAGTCTATTTTTCTACAATAGAAACGAATTATTTGAACCAAGAGTGAACAACATTGCACCACTAAAATTGATAATCGAGGGTTAGCTAATTAGGTACGCATGGTATTTGCTTATAGGAAGGAGTCCCACCCGAACTTTAGGGATCATATATATAACAGCTTTCCGATGAATTGCAGAAGGATTCAAGTTTTGAGACGTTCTGGCATTACCTTTTAGCATCTGGGAGTTTTAGAAACTTTCCAGCTGCGAATCACGTAGCCATTCTGATTCCCAATACTCAAATGAGTTTATAGTTTTCGTTTCATTATTTAAGCCGGAGCCGAACGGAACCCAATTCCAGGGCCACTGGCCACACCACCGACAATTCCCACCGACAATGTTGCAAAATTTCATTAGGATGAGCGCTGTGGGTCCTGGCTGGGAAATCGACCGGTGCTGGCGAGCTGGCGGGAAAAGGTGGAAATGTGGGACGGGAAGGCTGTAAGGGGAATGGTGGCAGGGATCGCAATTAATAGGCAAAAAGTGTTACAATATTTTTGATGGCTTCTGTGCGGTCGTCGTTTGGCTGCTTTATGGCTTGGCTTATGACTCTGAACTTAACTTGACTCAACTATGCGCCAGTGGGAACGTGCTGAATTTTAATTAGCAGTGCTTTAATGGGCTTTGGTTGTTTACTTGAAATGGCGACCCAAATCGCTGGAAACTTAGAATAAACTTAATGCGTACTAGAAACGGACGTAAATTGTCGCAGTTTAAAACTATTAGGGATAGAGAGTTCCTATCATTAAAAAGTTTGTCAAATTTCATTCTAGAGACCATCACTTAAGCCTTCGTAAAAGTGAAACATAATTACAGTAATTATCCTAGAAGTAAGTTATTGAAAATGTTTAAAAAATGCACGAAATAAAAGTTTAAAGTTTATTTCCTGCAAGGCGGTCTTGCAAAACCACAAAAGGCAATAAAAAATATCATGACCCACATGAGTTGCTGATAAATGTCACAAAATAATGTCTCTGACCCGCAAGAAAAACGAGAAAAGAAAGGAGAAAACCCCTAGCTGAATTACACGCATGAATCATCAGAATTATCAATCATAGTTGAGTGGCAAACATGGACAGGGTGGTGTGGTATGGATCGAAAAACCCAAAGCTGAAAGCGAGCTGGGCGATGTGGAATCCGAGCTACGGAATACTGAAATCGTGTTCGCATTAAGTGCTCCATGAGTGGAAATCAACAAATGTAATCTAAATAAGTGCTTGTTAAACAAATTCTTTTCCGCCTCGAGGTCTCGAAACAATGGCGAAAAATTGAGAAACAACTCTTGGTGTTGACATTGTATGAATTTGTCTTAGCAAGGCTGTCAACTATAATGGATTCCCGGGCATATGATATTGAAAATGGATTGGGGACAAACATGATGCTTGAAATTGAATCAGAAATGCTAATGTCCCTTTCACGTGTGGCAATCAGCGTAACTGACGAGTAATCTGGTGCTTGGATTGGAATCGAAAGCGAAAGTGCTGCATGCGAATGAAAACAGGAATTTAGTGCTGAAAACGCTAAAACTTGCCTCCTGTTCAGGCCTTCTTTAAACTTAATGCTAACCATTCTGGCCACGATGGTGATGAGTTGGCAAAATAAAACAGGAAGTGACCGACGACAGACGGATGGACACGCAGCACGAATGAGCGAACCGGACGCAGGCAAGTAGCAAAACTTTCATTGCTTTTATTCGCTTATTTAACACAAATTTTTCGGTTATTTTGCAAAACGTTTTACGTGTCGGTGTCGGTGTCGGTGTGTGGTAGTGTGTAGAGAATTTGTACAAATTTGCATTGTCATTTTGGAACAATTAGCAGAGAAGCCTGAGAGCAGCCATACAGACAGCCAATCGACGTCGTCGATCTCCATGGCGTATGAGCGATGTCGATGAATATAATACAGCTCCGCAATTTAACAAAACTGCTGTTCATTTTGAAGAATTTAGAAAATGTGAAAAGCAGTCTGCCGAGGGTACCAAATACTCATTAGTCGGAGAGTAATTGGGGATCCTGATTATTCTAATGAAATATGTAAGATATTGATTTAGATTATACTTCTTTAGTTAAAATCACGGGGAAATTAAAATAATGTCGTAAGAAAACTAATTCAAATAACATTGTTTAATAGCTAAACAAAACAATCATTGGCCTTGAGCTAAATTATATTTATTCAGTAAGAAACAAGACGTAATTTAAGTTTTATATACATTTGTAATCGATGCTAAACATTACTAACTAATTAAACATAGCAACGAAAACGTTAAATGAGAAGGAATGACTTGCACGCTAAAGCGATTTATGTGCCTTATATTATGGATACTGGGGCATCAAATAAAATGTTATTTCTCTTAAGATTTTTTGCACTTATTACAAGTAATCCCTTTTTTGTCATACTTTTTTCTGACCGCCAAAAGCAAAAAGCTGCCAAATTAAGCGATAAGAGAGGAAAAGCGTGTTGCGAAAATGCTGGGCAAACGTTTGCAATTTATACCAGAATTTCTACAATTTATTACGACGAAAATTGATTTTCCCGCCGCCAAAGTTCAGTCTGAATGGCAGGCGTTGGTTGAAGGTCGAGGGGTGAGGCTGCGGGCGGGGCCGGGGCGTGGCATAGTTGCGCGGCATTTCAAATGCCGCACACGTAAAACGTTCTAACAATTCAATCAGTTAGCTATGGCAAGAAAAATCGTTAGCTACAGAAATTGATAATATTTGAATGCAGCACATTGGAAAATGTACAAGCAAAATTCGAAATTTTTCCTTTGCAGTGGCCAGCGACAAAACGGTGGTCAGACAGAAATATATCCGAGATACATACCCCCATAACCACACCAACTACCACCCACAACCACGACTACCAGCACCGTCAACAAATCAAGGAAAACCCTGGGAAAGTGCAATGGCACGACTTCAACATAAGTCGAGCTGAAAATTTTCGTTAAAAAAACTTGGACTGCCGTCTATTTCTCAGCTCCTTTTTTATCGGTTACCTGGTTGAACAAAGTTTTCACCGTCGGTTGGCAAAGTTTTAAATTTGAATTTGAACATGAATTTCTCATGTAATCAACGCCAGACCGAAGGAAAATGTAACAACTTGCCCACACGAGCACTTCATTAATGTAAAAATGGTAACGGCAACGGGAAATGGCAAACACGGATGCCGGGGAAATGTGAATGGGAAAGGAAAAGCCAGCGCCGGCGATGGGGAATATCTCCGAGGATTGTTAATAAGCGAAGGTGCCCAGGACGCTGGACCATCGACTCTTTGGAGTTTCTATTCTAGACCCAGGACTCCGAACTGGATGGCACGTGTTGGCCGTGATTTGTGAAGGACCTGTGGACGTTTTGTGGTTCGTTAGAGAAGCAATGGCCACTGGCTGCGGGCGGTGCAAAGTTCAATATGCCAGCGAACGAACTTGGCGTGTTGACTCAAAAAATACTCACATATGAAAGGCAAACTGAACTCAGTGGAACGGACAAGAGGACTTCCTGAGTAACGCAATCCCAGATCCTTCTTTACTTTTCAGTGGCGAATGAAATATTTACATCTTTACTGTACTTTCTATTTATTATTTATTTACTTATCCAAAATAAAATATCTTTTAACATAAGCCAAAAAAATATATATGTAAAGTTCCGTTTTTTGTTTCCTACGTTCAATATTCATAATCCAACATAAGCCAGCTTGAAAAGCTCATTTATTTGGGTAGCATTCTTCTGGTATCCATTCCGAAGTCTAATCACAGCTTGAATTGTCCCAGAAAATTCATTTTAATTGCAGTCAGTTGACTGCCAAACCGGACGTAAGGCGTCAATCGCACGGGACACACGAGATTCCTCTGAACAAGGACTCCAGTTGCATCAAAGGCCCAAACTATTCATTTTTATTCAAATCAAACACAAAACAATGCGAAACAAAAACAGTTTTAAGCTTTTTTATCGCTTTGTGTGAGACCATTTGAAAACGGAAACCTTTGTCATTATGTACCTACAGCAGAAATGTCAAAAGCAAAGACAAAAAACTCAAAAAGAATGCCAAAAAGGATGGCCCAAAGGGTGGGCACAGCGGGGGGAAATGTTTTATATTTTTGCAACAAAACTCACTAATTTTCTTTTATGTGGAGACAGAAACACGAGAGCTCTGGAAAAAGGCAAGAAAAATGCTAAAAGCCAAAAGGCAAAATACAATGTGTGCTTTTTTTGAGACTGTGTTGTTGGCTGGTAGGTAAACGCGGGTTGTGTGGGTAAGTATCTGTGTGTGGGAAGTCCAGTGGAAAAGAAGAAGATGGCTGCACTGACACAAAATCAGTGAAAACAGAGCAACAAACAGCTACAAGAACAGCAAACGGGAAACACAAACAAATGTCACTCAACAATTTTTATGAGTCTGACAAAAGTGAATTATACGAATGGACCCAGGACACCGCCGCCTCTTTTTCTAACGCAATTTATCTATGTTAAGCGACAACGGCGACCGGAGTCGGAATCGGAATAGGAGACCCCAACCCGAACCCGGACCAGTTCTCCTACCCGTACACTCACCCGGAACCTAGTCGACAGCGTAGCCCAAAACCAGTGCTGCCTATGAGTCTGGCTACATTTCGTAAAAACAATGTTATGTTTTTTAAGTTTTTAACTTGATTTATTTTCTCAACAGCTGTTTAAAGCAGCGCAACAGCAACAATTAACTTTCAATTTAAAAATTATTTAGTGTTATAATTATGGGTTTAATTAAAAATAACGTTAATTACATTAAAATGATCATGGATATCCATAAGAAAATTTTACATCCTCTAGCGACTTTTTCGATTTATTGCGCGCTTTGGTGATAAAATCCTTTTTTGTTTTGTATGCTTTTTAATAGCCAAAACGCCAGCAGCAAGAAAAATATCCCCAACCCAATTGAAAAAGTGAAAAAGTGTTGAGTTTCTGGTGCATTTTCCCGCCTTGTTTGTGAGCATTTAATTCGGTATTTTTTGTTTGGGGGCAGCTGAGCAAATGCATTACAATACACAACTCCTTGGCCACAGATCCGAAGGCTTGGCTCATAATTCTCACTTGTTGTTGCATGAGAATGGGTCATATGGGCCTTAACCCTTGCGCGTGAGGGTTCCTTTTATTTATGTTTTTAATTTCCTTGTCTTTCGATTGTGTGTCTGTTGGCTTGTCATATTTCTCTGCTCTTACGGCTTCGGCCAATTTCTTGGTGAGCTTTGTCAATGTCTGGATTTTGGGTTTGTCATTTTTGGTTTATTGGCTGGAATTTGTTTCAGTTGCGGCCATATAATTGCATTGCCCAAAAAACTGTGGTTTGAACCAAATATTAAATCTATTTACAGTGCTGAACCAGTGATTTAAGTTAAAAACTCTACGCCTTAAAGGATTTCAAGGCAATTTAATGTGAGTAATTGATAAATAACGGAAAATAAATAAAATAAATATTTTTCCATCTTTGAGTTGATAGCTTCCCTTTTTAATGTTTTTCAGTTGCTGTTATCTCGGCTGCATTTTGTGGTGATTAAATTTCAAGAATTTGTTGTGCTCAAGAGGTAAAAAAAATGATTTTTACAGTTTAATGGCTTTTATTATTCCATCAAAAGCCAAATAGGCGTAAGCAGCGACAGTTAAGCGATGGGAATAAATGCAAATATTGCAAACGGAAAAGACATAAAAACGTTCAAAGTGCCGCAATGACAGCCTGTGGCAAATTAATGCAGCTAACAATATAAGCTTTTGTAATAAGACTATATGGAAGCACAGTCAACTATAGTTATCAATTGCAAAAACGCATTTCAATGAATGAAAAAACGCGAGTGAAGGGGAAAAACTGGTTGAGCCATTACGTCAATACGCGTATATTACACCATTGGAAGCTCGTCAGTAAAAACATTTGGATTCTGTTGTTTTATAAACAGCACATAAAATATTAATAAAGGCGACTCTGACATATGGCAGCCACGTGCTAGCCATACATCTTGATGTACAATATTTTTTAGTATCCTCCAGACTTGAGGCACTAATGTGGCAGGCCATATTGGGATCCTGGAAGCCTTTTAAGAGGTGCCCATTAAACTTGTCTCCGCTATGAAACAAAATGGCTCTAAGGACACCCACACACACATACACAAATCGAGATGGAGCCGGCGGGTTATTGCTAATCAACTCACGTTTTCGCTGCTCGTTTCAAAATGTATTTTGTGACGCCATTTTGAACTGAACCCATGCTGAACGTCTGCCGACGTCTGTCTTATCACCCGGGGCTTATCAAATTCCTGGCCCTATTTTGGTAGGTACCGAAGGTAGTGGCTGTGGTAGGTATTGTGGTAGGGAAGTGGCAGGAGCTGGTGGGAGAACGAGGACACTATTACATTTCGCCTTAATAGTTGCTCGCTGTCAGGCGCTGATTAAAATGAAGTTGACGACTTCAAGTACATCCATCAGTTGCTCAGTCAAGTCACGCATTGAATTGTCTTCGTTTCGGGAGCTTCCCTTCCCCATCCGTTTTATTTCATTTTATTTTTACATTTACTTGTCAGCTGGGTCCTTGCAGTGCATTCAATGCTATCTGTCAGCGGCATGTGAACTCGTTTGATTTACTTTTTGCTCTTAAAGAATTCAAACTTGATGACGTAGACCGGCTTCCACGGCGATTTTTGGTGGGATGGGCAGAGTTTATTACTGCTGCACTGCCTGCGAAAGTTCCTCGCTTTTGTTTCACATCACACAGAAGCGCTGCAGGATATAGACGATGCACAGTGGGACAATTTGGATCGCACGTGGATAACAGATGAAGCAGAAATGTAGAGTGACTAGACTTAAAGACAGAAAAGTAAATTTGGAGCTTCAGAAATTTCTGAAATGAATTTTTACGTATTCCACGCGCGACCAAATTTACTGAATTGCAATTAATTGAATAATGACATGTCTCATTTTTTCTTTCACTCTGGATAATTGCGTCGCCCAGAAAATTAATATGTAAGAATATGATATCCTTGCTGTCAACCGACTTTATTATCTAGACTCTGGCGAGCCGAGGCTGAACTGAGCTGTCAGAGGCAGGCGCATTCCGCTGTTGACTGTGCCGTAGGAATCGTAGGAATGAATTTGGATATGTAAGGATTTCACTTATTTTACTTAATCCTTGGCCGCTCTCTGTGTGAGCTGTCCACCTTTTTCGTGTCGAGGCGGCTGGAACAAAAATACACCCGAATATCCGGCCGACATGCCAGAATGGCGATTTAAGATGGCCTGGCGCAAATAATTTCATTTGGTCACGTGTCATAAATACAGTTGCCAAGCCCCAGAACAGTGGTTTTTGGTGCACGTCCTGCCGGCAATTTCCATGCACATATGCATCATGGTGGTAGTTGGGGGAGTGGAATCTAATTTTCCGCAGATTGTGCAGTAGGATTTTTGTGTCCAGACAATGACCTCTTCGTGGCTGGCGAGTCCTGAAGTGCATCGGGCGGTGGCTTACTTATCCTTGTCGCTTGGCCGGACACGGGATTGGCCCCGTTGCTACCTCGCCCGAATCTAATTTGCATGTCCTCCTGCCAGCCTGCACTCTTTTTAAGGTCCCCCGGTGACTTGGTCGGAATCGAATGGCCTGTCGATGCTGGGACTCGTTTACTGTTGATGCCGGGGCTCAAATGACAGCCCTGTCTTCGATGTTCGATGCATTAACCCACAATGTGTAGATACAGCTGCAGCCGTAAAAGTTCCCAGGCAGGCGGACTTAAGTGCCGGCGGTTTGACAGATTGAGCTAGTTTCGGTTCGAACGAGGGGATATCAGAATGAATTGGCTGGCTGGTATCGCTTGGGCCCCGGGAACTTTTCCACCAAGCTGGTATTTTGTTGCATCGGGTCGATCTGGATATAAGTTGTCGGTGTTAAGCAAACTTCTTTTCAATACTTTTCACAACTGCATTTTGTTTCCGTTCTCGATTGATTTATTTATTCTAATTTGCTCACTGTTACAATATGCGGACTAGAGTTATTGGCTGTGCACTGTTCCTGTCCTAATCCATTTATTAGATGCTAAATATTATTGCCTTATTTTAAACGATTTCGTGGCGGCATTTATCATTGCCACCAGATCCTCTCACGCTTTTAGCCAGCCATAAATCTCTCCCGGCGGCATTGTCCTGCTGCTTTTGCTTTAGCTGCTGCGATGCAGCCTTTGAAATGCCAGTTCAAGTTGGGCCATAAGTGGCTTAAATGTTGAATTTCAAATACAATGAGAGCGGGGAAAGCGAGGTGGTGTGTGGGTGTGGGGGATGGGGTGGACTCGAAGGAAAGGAGAAAACTAAAACAGGACACATGCTCCGGCCGGATGAGGGCAGGACGAACTGTTCGCATTGTGCCGAGTGCCAAGTTATGGGCCTGGCCTCCTCGCATCGCCATCGCCATCGCCATCGCCACCGCCGTGTGCCATGAATGTCCTTATAAATTGTCTGCAATGTTAAATGTTGCATGTGTCTGCCTCCACGAGTCCCAGCTCCAGCACCGAGAAAAATTGTACACGAAATAGGCCAGTAATTTCAAATAAATGTATGTATCTTTGGCACTCAAATAGATATGCATTATATCTTTTTCCAAACTAACTCGATGTTACCTTCAGAGTCAAATTATTGATTTTCTTTATAACCCTGACGACCAAACACATCTAAGGAGTTCCCAATTTTAAAAGGTTTCCGTGTAGCTACCAACTCCCACTCGGCTTCAACTGGCTCGTGTGTGTAGGTTGTCTTTGACTTTGGCTGCAGTTTTGCCTGCAGCTCAGGAATTTATGGCGCTGCCTCTAGCAGACAAGGATGTGTGTGTGAGTATGTGTGTGGTGGTGCTGTGTGGCACTAATCAGCACACGTTTTAGATCCCTGCCGTTGCAGGAAGTGGAAGTTGAAATTGTTAAAAGCAATAAAGCTAATAAGTGATGTGGCAAATGTGCGGCCTCGCTTTGGTTTCCCTGCGCCGGTTTGTGTGAGAGAAAGGACCCCATTTCCATTTTCCATCGCAATCGAGCTCCGCTCGCCATTCCGTTCACGTGTCCATCGCTAGTTTTCGAGTCCGTTTCCACTGCCAGCGGCACGGGAAATCAGCAATTAGTGGCAGACCTAACGCCCCAAGCCTTAGGACCCAGTTCCCTCCGATTCCCATGTACAGAGCAGTTCAAGGGATTAGCAATTTCTTTTTAATTAATTATTAATTGAAATTAAAATAAGAAAACACTACATTTTAGTTTAACTTTTTCATAAGAAATACAATTTACTTAGAACCACAATAAACTTAGACTTGTTTAAGATCCCGCTTATTATATAGCTATTTATTGTACCGCATGTGTATGTGTGTGATTGGATGCGAGTGTGCTCGCATGTGTGTGTGTGTGGAGTGGGCACGCATTTCCGTCAGCGCCAGTGCACTTTGCCTTGGCTGCCAGGACACTTGGGGGGCAGGAACTGAGCTCTCCTTCTGTATTTGCCCGGCTTTTGTGCGGCCCGCTCGTCCTGGGTCGTGTAATTTTATGACTAATTAGTCAGCTAGTACGTCAAGTTGGTAACTACATAAAAAACCGAAGCGACGACTCCGTTTAGCTTAAGTCCATTACGGAAAAGTGGGCGTCGATCGTTGGGCGTGGTCATTTATTTGCCTTGCTGCGCTTTTAATTGCTTGCTAGCAATTTCTTTTGCCGTTTTATGGCATGTCTCTGCAGCAATTACAGCAACAGCAGCAGCAGCAGTAGCAGCAGACGCAGCAGCAACAGGAAGAGGAAAAGCAGCAACATTTGCAGCAGCAACTGCAGCAGCCTCCGGTGTGTCTACAAAGTTGAGATGCAGTTTTAGTTGGCTGCTGTCGGGCTGTTTTGTTTGGCTTTGTTTTATTTTGCTTTGCTTTTCTTTGTTGCCCGCTTCTCGCATTCTTTGTTCTTATATGGCTTTGTGTAATTTTGCATCATAAAACACACAAAGCACAATACAGAGACCAAGAAAGACATCCTCCGATGCAGTAGGATTTTGTGGTTGCTGAATGCCGGCTTTAAAGTTGTTAAATCAAGAAAGGTAACTCTATGCCTAGAGACAAATGGTACATCCTTCTGCAATTGGCAGACTTAAATCTTAAAGGAATATACATTGTATGTAGTTGATTTGAGTACATTTTCTGCTCTGCATTTGTTTAGTTCTGGTACATGGGACATGGCAATAAAAGGTACTTTTTTCTAAATTATATAAATACTAAATATTAAATTGGAAGTACAGATGGCGATGTTGTTAATTTCACATGGAAGACAGTTTATTTCCGCTAACAAATGAGCCACAACCGTAGCATGCACATATTTTTCATGGAACCACACTCTCCAAAAGTCAAAGAAACGTAGTGGGATGTCATTGGCGTGTCGGGCTTAAAAAATCTCTCCATACACCCGGGGTTTACGACCAAGTCGAAAAATTTAAATGACAAGCGACTAATGGGAATTGCCAACAGTTTCGCTGGGCAGGGGGTGCGAAAGTTTTCCACCTCTGGCCATCCTTTGCATCGAAAATCAGCTAACAACACAACAAATGGCTTCATTTATTTGCGTCTTTTGTGCGATGTTGCACGGAACTTCAAGCCACCAGGTGGAAACCGATGGCAGCTGAGGAAAATCCGGTGGGTGGGGTTTGAGTTTTTCGGGGTAGTCTGGCTTAGATCCGGCGCTTTCAAAATCCGAAAGTGTGCAAAGTTTACACTGAAAAGGTTGCCGCCTCCGACCAGTGGCAACAAGAAGCGGAAAGAAACATAAACTATTTATATGTAAGAGCAAGTTGCAGCTGCACTTTGCAGTGATTGAATGCCCAACACCGACAGCCGTTAATGTGCTTGGGGTTTTTCATTGAGATAAACTTTTGGCTGGCCCCAAATACACGGGCTAAGTCGCACTTTAAAGTTCTCTCCCTATGCAGGCGGAATTTTCACGAAAATTCCCACTACCTTCTCTGGGAAATAAGTTATTTATGAATTTAAGCAAGTAGTCATTGCTTATTTGTTTTGGTAAATAATACCAAGTTGTCAGCAAAAAAAAAACACATTTAATATACCTTTAAAATATTTGTACTTTTTCGAAACATTGGTTCCATTATAGTATTATACTGCACTGTTTTCTAGGTAATTTGGTTGCGATCCTCATTCACCTGATCGTTGCTTTGGAACATTTTTGAGCCAAACTTTTGTCTCCTAGCAGTCAAATCTGTAGTAACCATGCGCTTCATTTCCATCTCCTCCGCATTAACTTTAATGCAGATATCGATGAACAAGCACAGATCTAGGTTCTTCATTTTCTTGGCCAGCTCGAAGGCTTCGGCCAGAATATCCTTTTCCCGTTCGATTTTCCCCAGAATTGCGTGGGCCTTGCATATAACCATGAGACTCAGGAAGCTCCAAACTACACTCTTGCATTTGATGGCCTCTGTGGAATCAATTGTTATGTTTTGGGGCCTTTGTAAAATTTTAACTTACCCTCCAGGGCAATACGTGCCATGGAGCAAGCTCCATCGAATGAGTTAAAATTCAGATGCTCTTGGGCCAATTCATGCAGTAGATAGGCGCGTTCAATGTGATACTCGGCAAACCGCATCCGATTCTCCAGTCGAACCACCTGTTTCCTAGAATAAGATAATTTTCGGTAAACAATTTTACCTACATGTTGCTAAAAAAAACATACTTAAAGTGCTCAGCTTTGGGATCGGTGGTGCCCGATCTTGTTATATGAAGAGTACTCGATCGTTTTGTCTTTGATTTCTTTATGTCCAGATTATTATTGAGCGGCAGTCTGAAAAGTGTCAGAAGACGTTGTCTTCCCTGCAAGACAGTCATATTGCTGGGGATTTTGTATTCATTAATGCGGGCTAGACCTAGGTAGTTGTAGACCTCATTAGTGAATTCAAATTTCCACGGCATTACGCGATTCGTCTTAATGGTGACATAGTCGCCCATGACCTCCTCAATAAATGTGGTTAGTTTCTACAAATTAATCAAGCTCATAATACAATTAAATGAAAACTTTGAATTTCAAGTCTCACATTGAGTTCTCCAACACGAATCAGCAATCGAATACTGCGCAGAATCTTGAACATATTTCGCCTTGTCTGGTACTGAATGCGATACAGATTTTCCTCCCGGTGCTTATTATAAAATGCCTCGTTGGGATATTTCTGTTGATGCAAGGCGTACATGGGATTTCGGGTATGCAGCATTTTCTAAAAATTACCAGAAATGGCAGTCACTGTTACACGATCTATTAAAATATTAATATGTCAAGAGCCAACCGTAAGAGTACGCTCCGCTTTATAATTGCTAGCCATCAGCTTGCCCAAGTACTCGGATGACTTTTTGCAATGTTTGGGCTTTACATTGGGATCATCGCGTAGTCTCTTTAGGAAGGCCACATCCACCCAGCACTTGCTCAGATACGACTGGTTATATATCTTAAAATGCCTTTTTCGCCTGGCTATTTCCAGCGGGGACAAATGGGCTTCCTTAATTTGGAAATCGTTCAAAGGCATTCAAGTGAATATAGAGGGAGTAAAGTTACCTCCTTTTCCATTATGCTAATCACGTCGCAAGTATCCTTCATATCCTTGGATTCCTTAGCCAAACTATCCATCATGCGATTGATAAGGCGCTGCACAGACATGGTGGTATCATCTGATAATGTGTCTCGAAAGTTCTCATTTAACTGAAAAGGTGGGTCACTTTACGACAATTCTTAATGCTTTGAAGAGGTGCACTTACCACATTAAGACGGTCGACAACAGGACCTCTTTGTGCGGAGCTAAATCGCTTTAAGTGACAATGCAGATTTATTTTCGAGTTCTCCAGCCGATTGGACTCGTACAGCGCATCGCAGACTTCCAGACTGACATTGGGATTGACTACTGGTGGCCTTCGGCTCATCAGCAGATCTAAATACAAATGCGATAGTTTAAAATAGTTAAAATAGTCCCATTTCAAAATCTAGGACTAACCCTCTGCGTGGGAGCAATCCTTCAGAGCGTCGGGGGCCAGGCCCATGGATCTTTTCAGCTGGCTTCGGCGCATCAGAGCTCTGGCATTGAATGGATTCAGATCCAGGGCGTTATTGAAATAGCGAAGTCCGTTCGCGTACCGCTGTTGGCTGAAGAAGTGCATCGCCCAGTCGGAGTACATGGAGCCCAGACGTTCCGGGGACCACGCATGTGCCTCCCATGGCTGCAGGTGCGGCTGTACTCCGGCACTTGGAGCCTGGAAACCATCCGCTAAGCTCATTTGGCTGGCCATTGCGATATATCAATTAGGTAGGGGCTTCGGGTCCCAATCAAAGAAGAGAAAAAACAATAAGTAAAAATAATTGGTATAAAAAAGAGGTGTGTTTTATGTCGACCAAATTGTGTTTATCTGACATTTTGAAGCATCAAGCTAAGGCGTACTCTTAAATGTTTATGAGAGCTTTAGAATTATGGGTATTTTCATTTCCTTTTTGGTTGCTGTGCTCGTGTATAAGTTTTATTTTCTCGCGTATGTCATCTTCGATATTAATAAGATAGGTAATCGTAATGCCATTCGAGGTCGTATAGGCAGTTGTGCTCGAGGACAGGGCATACCACTCAGGGATGGGGGGCAGGCAAATGGGGCGCACCAAGCGAGAAAATATAAAGGGATCAACTGTGTTGACAAGGGCATTTGATGAGCTATAAAAGTTAAGAGATATTAATAAACGTGCAAATATATATATTAAAAGTGTGTTATTATGTATCTTACCCTTTATATATGCTTCCTATAAGGTATACCTTATAGGGACTCTCGTCATAGTCATTAAAAGCAATCGAGTGCTCTCCAGTGATAATGCCATATCGCATCACATCGACAGTATCAATGCATTGTTTCTCGACAATAACCGAATAAGCACTGATTATTTTACCCAGGCATCTAAAGGAGAAATTGGACGTGGTCATGGCATTTGTGAATAGACTCACGGTCCAAGGAATGTCCTTTACTCCTAGCACTGTTATGCCACACTCAGGAACGCATTGGAGGCGATTTTGTTTCTTCTCAAGAATCCAAGCCGGGGAGGTGGCACTTGGAAGTTCCACGCAGGTTCGAGTTTGCCAAGAAGTCCTTCCCTTTGGCTTGTAACCTGAAGCGCAGGTTACGTTGGCAACGGTTCCAGTGAACAACTTGGTCGACTTGAGTGTGCAATCCCTTGTGTCTCCATTGTAACGACATGCAGATCGAATTGAGGGATCCTTGGTAAAAATCCTTCTGTGGCACCTCGAGATGCAATCCGGCCATGGCCCTTGCCACTTTCGATTGAGGCAGAGATTAAGATCACTGCCGTACAGCTGTGTGTTGTTAGAGCAACTCAATCGCACCACAGTGGAGTCCGCTATTTCTGCACCCACCCTATAGGGCAGGACATTAAAGAGGGTTTTTACCTGAAGATTTTTCAGGTTTGCTGGTATTCTGCAGCCCGAAGACTGACGAGTAAATATTCGGTGGGCATCTAATCCATTGGTAGAAACCAGTGATGTGGTGCGATTTGTGCCATTTCGGTCTTCGATGAGAGTCGCAGGCACAAGCTTACCAAGTGTTTTTCCGCAAATGGCATACTCTTCATCCGACTTGTCCCAGCAATTAATTTCCCCATCGCATGCCTTGCTTTTCGCTAAACATCCTCCGTAGGCACAGCGGAATGTATCGTTGGGACACTCGGAAATTAGGCAAAATGCATTGGCTTCATCGCTGCCATCCTGGCAGTCCTTGATGCCATCACAAACGTATTTGAAATCAAGGCATTCCGATGTTGATTGACATTTCAAGTGATTTTCTCTGAAAAGAGAAATAATTTAAAACGTCGTTTGTAATCATCAAAGGCCTAACACCTATCACTCAGCTGATAATACTTTTAATACTTATTACCCACACTGATATTTCTTTCTTTATTGAATTATGTCAACTTTATTATGATAGGCACCGTGCAGAACATATATGTATATATTGTGTATACTGAACTGGACCTTTATTAATGTCAAACTTACGTGCATTTAAGCGATGAAACATTTTCTTCAGAATTCAATTGGGTTTGATTTTTGTTACAATGGATTGGGTGTTCGTCGGTTCCGTCCCAACAGTCTAATTTGCCATCACAACGCTTGAATTTCTGGTAGCAGCCTCCATATGAACACTTATACTCCGGGCAGATCTCTTGGAAGCATTCAACAAAGCTCTCATCGCTGCCATCGTTACAATCCTTATGAGCATCACATCTATTGGAGTCAGGTATCACCTGGCCATCGCGGCATGTAAAGCCAGATTGTGCTTTGAATTAAAATTTCTATAGTTTCGCTTTCAAAAAATAATTATCTTAGTGCGCTATTAAAAAACTAACCCATTTGGAGGAATGTAAATAGCAAGCATATGATGGACACTAAAAAATCACGATTAATCATTACTGGTTGAGCTCAAGAACTAAATGATGTCGAGAATAAAAAATCGATTCCTATATACCCATTGCCTCAGAATCTCACTTTAATTATTAATTTATATAAAACAGGCCGCGTGAGTAATCAGCTTATTTTCCTTGTACAATACTGGACTTAAATAAATTATTGGCGACTTTTATATACCCCATTTACTATATCTTAATAGTCCATTTGTATTATTTTGTATATTATTTATAAATTTCGGCCTAATGCTTGCGGCATTAGAATGATAAAATATAAATAGAATATAAATCTAATATATATTTTTTTTCATTATCATATTATTTTATAAATATGATTTTCTGGCGACCAACGCATTTTTTATTTCGTATTACCCCTTTAAAATGAAATCCCAGGGGGTACGAATGTACTCAATATGCGCACATAAGTAATAATAAATCATTACTCTTTAAAAAAAAGAAGAAAGTATGTTGGATGGACGATTGTTTGTTATCCGTCTGTTTAAGTATACTGATAAGCACACATACGCGAAATCAGCTGGTCTGGGCATTCGTCTCTGTCTCTGTTGAAAATACTTACTTGGTTTAACTTCTTTAACTTCAAGTAAACACCATAATGGGTTCAAAATTAGTTGTATAACCATTAGTTTAAAAGTTTCTCCAGGTGGTTCAGTTTCTCTAAAGCGTTTAAATATCCTAAGAAAACGAACTGTCCTATTAATCAGGCCCATCTAAATTTTATGGTTCACGTGTGAGGAATCTCACAATCACCAAATAGCTTAATCGGTTTACGTCGTCGTGGAGTTGATTTTAGAGTGGATATTGATGAAACTCTTTGGTGACATGTTCGAGTGTTGAATTATAAATTAAAATCCCAACGGAAAAGCGCGCCCAGTGCAGGGTGTTTGATGTTCTAATGGGTGGAAACTGGGATTGAGAATGGAATCGCTGTCTGTTTTGTGTTCTGTGCTCCGTGTGGGCTTCAACCCAAACGCCAGGCAACCCACACTTCCCCGCACACAAAATCAACTACAGGCAAAGCTACAAACTGCATTCGGCGTGGCCGAAGGGGCGTATTCGTTATCCGGATTGACGTGAGGCGAGTGGCACCGACGTAGCATCACCCGTGCATTGACAAATGAGCACAAATCGCACTGCCGGTTCGCCGTTGTTTTTTTTATCCCTCGCCGTTTCCCTATCTATCCCCTATCTGTGTTTTTCCGCCTTTTTTGTATGTCAACGGAATCGACTGGAAAGGGAAATGGCAGCGCATTTGCATTAAAGTCGCTTTGATTGGTCTTCCAGCAGGGATTTGGGACACTTTTAGTTCGCATCCATCCGTATGATCTTTCATTTTATGTTGGGAAATTCTCTTCAATTAAAAGTTAGAAAGACTTAACGTTCACGTTTTATAGACGGCCTTAAAAGTATTTAAACGCGTACTCCTCAACCCCTTTTGAAAATCGATATTCATATGTACATTAAAATAGAATAATATAAATCGCTGTTGCTCGTAGAGTAAAAGGGTATACTAGATTCGTTGAAAAGTATAGCATAGGCAGAAGGAAGCGTTTCCGATCATATGAAGTCTAGTCGATCTGGTCATGCGATCTGGTCTAACGCCCACAAACTTTCAAAAAGTTTTTGATATATTTTCATTTTTTCAGTAACGGGTATCAGATAGTCGGTGAACTCGACTATAGCGTTCTCTCTTGTTTTTTCTGTTAATCGACGGAATCGCAGTCCCTGGACA
Source organism: Drosophila yakuba (assembly GCF_016746365.2). NCBI lineage: Eukaryota > Metazoa > Arthropoda > Insecta > Diptera > Drosophilidae > Drosophila > Drosophila yakuba. Next base: position 8,922,420 of record NC_052530.2, read on the forward strand.
CCTTATCACAAAAGACTTCTTAAAATAGAATGTATTAAATATCACAGTTCATTCTCCCCAGTGGGAACCATTTAATCTGGGTGAGACCTCATATTGATAATATGCTTGGCAAGATAGACCGAAGAAATTATTTTCTGCTCAGCAAAACATAATCAGAGTCTTACGAGATCCATTACCGCAATCCGAGCCTCAAGGCGGGTAAGAAGAAATAATGTTTCCTCAACTTTCCGCCAAACTTAGTAGCTCCAGAGGGGCATTGAGGAAGGAGGACAGTGAATAGCGGGATGGGTGTGCAAAGTTGCGCAAACCGGGCTCTTATCCAATTAAGTCATAACTCAATATGTGCTGAGAGATATGCACTTGGCCATTACTTAGGCAAAAGGCAAAAATTTGCTCTAATAACTTTTGAGTTTGCGCTTTCTTCCGTCTTCTTTGCTGCCGCTTGCCAGGAAGATAATTTTCACACCAGAGCTATGTAATTTGCCCTTCTGGGGCGAAGTTTTTGGAAGCAGATTTCAGTCTATGCAGAGCAACAGCTTCCCTTCCCTATTCCATCCATGCCCGATCCCCCAGTTCCCCTGTTCCCCAGTTCCCTTTTTCCCTTTTATGGCACCAGCGAGGCGTTGCCACAACTCATTTGGCATTGACCAGGATTGGACGTTGCCGCAGTCCTCCGTGACTGGGTCTACGGGCAGAACAGCCCCCTATCCAGGCCACCGTCCGCCCATCTGGATCCCCTAGCCAGCGGCTTCATCCACATCCGTATCCCTCATCCATCTGGCGTTGAGAGAGCGCGCGCATAAATTATTCATTTGTAATGTGCAGCATCTTTGGCCCCTGCTACTGCACTGAGAAAATTTAATCCTCCAAGTAATATGCATATATTTAGTAGTTGAGTAGCATCAACGCGATTCTAGAATCAGGAAAAGAGTTTTACCAATTCGTTATAAGTTATATAATAATTTGTATATCTTGTTAGTTGTAATATTATGTAAGCCCTATACATATATGCGTTATATACCATGTACTTTCTCTGTGTGGACATTCGGCTACTGGATCTGGAGTCTGGATTCCCAGCCCGAAGTTCTGTGTGCACTTTTGGCACAGGATATGACACTGACACTCAGCGCCGGCGCTCGTCCTGCGTCAACAACTTCCTTGGCTGCTGCTGGCGTTTACTTTGGTTTGTAATTTCCTTCTGGAGCTGGGGCCGTGGCTAAAAGAAACACAGCAAGAAATGGCACAGAAACCCCAAGAAGTACACGGGAATACGACGACTGCAGCTGGACGGGTCTGGCAGACACGCTCCTCCCGGGTCCCAGAACTCATCCTTTGCTGGTTTACCGCTTTCCACCGGGGAACGGCTCCGGCTGCAGCAATTGCAAACTTAAAGTTTGCTCTCCTTTTTGTGTGTGTCAAAAGTTGCATTTGCGAATTGAAAAATTATTTCCAGTTGCTTATGTGTATGCAGAGTGTGTCACTTACAAGAGGGTCGTACTGAATCTCTGAACTTTGGCAGCGAAGCGAGCAGACCGTTTCAATGACAAAATAGAAAGTTGTTGACTCAGTTTCCTCAGTTTCCAGCTCCTGAGCATAAGTTTTTAACCAGGACCAGCTTCAAAGTAGGCGCCCCTTTTAATTACAGGCACATACACGACCCGGTTATGTTTTAATATTATACGTTGCCTGGCTTGATCTTCTTAAGCCATAAACAGTGGTGGAGCCGCACAAGGAGGCACATTAATTAATTAAAAACGTAATGGAAAAGCCTAATGGAGTGAGGTGTAGGGCTCTGGCCAAACGGTGGAGCCGCAAAATGAATAGCATACACTTCTCTTGCCTGGCTCAAGTTGTGTCACTGAGGTAGATAGAGCTGGTTGCCACGGAATAAATTCTAGAGTAGGGTAATTTGATAAAAGCAAATTATATTATAATATAAAGTTTTGCAGGTCACTAGCTAGCACGAATTTGGTCAACAGAAAATTTTAAATTTTCGAAAAATTAACTTCAGTATAACTAAATAAATGAATAATGTAATCAATTTGGCCACTGACCAATAGAAATAAACTTAATTATTCTCATTTTTATATGGTACGCTCAACGTAAATGGGGACTTTTATTTAAACGCGCTTCTGTAAATTTATTTTAAAGACATAATTGTAGGTTAAAAGAAACCAGCTTTTGCTTTTTGTAATTTCATGTATAATGTGTTCTGTTTTTTTCAGCCGAATACCAAATTCTGAGCACATACTGCTCTGGTAAAATGATTATTTATCTATTTTCGTATGAATTTAATCGTTGCTTTATTAACTTTTAGCTCTTGATAATGGCTAGTATTAAATTTATAATTTTTTAAGCACCCAGTACTTTGATTTGAAACGACTTTGTTGACTTCGCTTGACCACAAATTTGTCAACAGGCATGGCCACCAACCCACACATTCGCACACCAAAATCATGGCCAAAAGCCGCAGACACGCACGTGCCATGCAAAAGCGGAAACGGAAACACGCCATGTGAGCGCCTGTGTGTGGGGCTTGTTTATTGGCGTTTGCACAGTCTTTGGCAATTATTTAGTTACAGCTTGTTTATTTGTGTAGACGCAAAGCGGATATAAAAGTTTGCTGGTTTAAATGTGTGCTAAAAAAAGTTATGGTTGCGAATTAGCTTGTGGCTCCTACACAAGTGCACAAAATGTTCAAGAGGATGCACTTGCGACTCAAATACCGGAACCGGATGCTAGAGGACAGCGGCTTGAAATTCTTTACTGTTTAAACATAATTAAAATTCCAAGACTATTTCAGTTGGTTACATCCTTCTGCCATGGCACTCATCGTTTGAACTGATTGCGGGTAGCCTCATTAAAAGGCCAACCGCGGAAGAACATTTTGCCACCACTTCAATTGGACAATCTTCTGACTTGACCGCCTATATAAGCTCTTCAAAAAAATCGTTGAATTTTGATCGTTAGATTTTTGACTAAATCTACAGAAGATGCATCCTTTTCGAGGGCTAAACTGCTTTCGATAACTAAGAAAGATAAAACAATAATTTCCAATATCCTAATTGAATGCTAAGTTTGTAGTTACTTATTTTTTTCAGTGGACTTGTCAAACCAGAGACTGTCTCTTAACTAATAACCGTATCTACTGGCCGTCTGCTTGTGACAGGACATTGCCTAATTAAAATGGCAAATCATCAGCCACAAACAAGGACTTTGGCAACACTCGTCGCACGGTAACACAAACAACAGCAAGCGAGGCAGCACCACCGAATTGGGATGCAAATTTATGCGCCGCCTGGTCAAAAAACAGACCGAAAGTGGTCCAAAAAACCCAAACCTCTTCGAACCCCCGAAAAACGAGCGATCAAAATTATGCAGATACGCACATACGGACACATTTAGCGCAGATACATTGACACATCTGCGGGACTTTACAATGGCGTCCATGATGAATTTTCGGAACTGCATTTTAGCCAGATTGGAAATAAATTTAAATTTGATAAACGATTCGTTGGCCAACTCTTGGCTGCTCATTTGTCGCCCTGACGAAAATTGATTGGTTGACATGATTTTCATGAAACTTTGAAAGGATTTCCAACTTATTGGATAACTAATTTCCATACTTTTTAGCTGGTCAATACTGCAGCTCGCTAGCAGTTATCTATTTAGTCATTAAGCTTTGCTTCCGCAAAAAGTAAACATAAAAATAAAAGTTTCACCATTACCACAATGTTTTGACCCTAATTAAAATATCTTACCCTATATTTCTGTGCAAAGTTATCGTCCTTTATCAATTGCCAAACGAGAGAATAAATGCAGAGGGTAATAAATGTGGTACAGATTTGCTTAATTAAAGGGGCAAGACTATCCCCGCGTTAAACGTGTCTATGTGCACCGTGAGACCTTCGATAGGCTCCGCGAGAACATCGCACTCAAGCGGCTTTTATGAAATCGCCAAAGGGCCATTGAAGTCCTGCCAGTGTCCCGACATCCTGGTTGCCCATGGACTCGTCGAGTGTCCTAGTGGCTGGCGCTCCACCCTGTTTATAGTTGACCGACACTTGTCATACTCCGTGGCATGTTAAAATGGATGGCCCACTGCGGATGGGCGAGGAATTGCATTTTTAAAGAGCGGAAGCCAGCCGATACATAAATTCCAATGCAAAGTGCCATATCCCACACATAGATCATTATGTCCTGCCCGCATGTGGGATCAAGATACCACTGCCTGGCTTTTTTAGGCTCAGAGTCATTCTGTGGCTTGGCAATTAAGTCAAAGCTAACGATGCCGACCCAGACGCCCACACAGACAACTAGCCAGATTCAGATACAGATATAAACAGTCACACACTCGCCACATTTGCCTCGTTGTGGAAAAATACGTTGGCAGCAATAATTAATTAGATACACAATAAATTACTCATACGCCAGTGGCAGCCCACAAGAGAAAAGAGACAAAACGTGTCTAGTTTTTCACAAGGCCTGGAAATAATGGAACGAGTTGCGAGTCTCTGGACTCGAAAGCAATTTATGTTGAATTTTTAACCTTTGGGAATCCATCCCAGGTTATTCATGGGAGGCACTCACAAGAGCAATCAAGCAATGCCAAAGATACAAGTTGGTTTTTTATTTAAATAGACAGAATAAAGTTTCGTGCTCCAAATTCTGTAAAAGTCTCTAAAAGTAAGACTTTTTTATGAACACATACTTTATGGCGTTTTAAAGTATTTTCTAAAGTCAAATTTAAATACTAATTTGAAACATTTTTTTAGAATAATGGAGTTAGTATGCTGGATCTTTCAACATATAAAATTTTGGAACTATGCTTAGCAAAATACGTAATTTGCCAGATTGTGGCTTGTAGAGTTCAATGGATTAATATATTTTAGGTCAACGTTCCTTAACGATAGTAAGTTATATTATTTTTTTGCGAATTTTCCAGACGTACTACCATGGCAAACAGTAAAGACCGAGAGGCAAGAGCTCGGAAATCACTAAACAATGAAAGAAAAGGAGGGCGAAATAAAACCCGGCACAGATTGCTTGAGTTAGAGAAATATGACAACAGAAAGGAAGTCAACGGCAACAAGAACTATAATTTCCTAAAGGACTTAATTATTTTATAATAAGCACATGACGCCAGAGAGGAGCGGTGCGCAGGGGTATTAGCCCGTCTGTAGGACTGTGGCGAAAAGGACGAAAGGATGCCTCAGAAATGCAGCGCAAAAGTTGCAAAAGTTTTTTTCCACTCGACAATCGGTCAAAGGAGTGGAAAGAGGTATACTGCCAGAGGGGCAGTGGGAACCCCAAGCATAAATAGTGAAAATATAACGGATTGCTGTTTTCGTTCTGCACGCTTTTCCAGCAACTCTGCAGCTTTGCTTTTTAAAATAAGTTTATGGTCGAGTAAATCTAAGCAATTAATATTGATTTACTAAAGTTGTGGCGGCTCTTTAGTCAGCTTTTGGTCACGCTTTTTGGTCAGGGCCAAGATTGAACGCAGCTACCATGAAAAAAGTAAAAATAAACAACTCCTTTAAATAGACTGCTATGTAAATACATAAGAAACAGAAGCTCCAAAAGATGGGACGCTGCCGAAGTAAACTCAAATTTAAATTAATTCCGTCACTCTATTAGCTGGAAATTAAAGTTGGCTTTGTCTTATTTAATTAGCTCTGGAGTCATATCTCGATTAGAGCCCTATTTGCATAAACTTCAATCCTCTGTCGCTGAGGCGACGAAATTTCCATTCGAGGGCACTTGCCATAGCATTAGGCCTGCATAAATTTGCATTACGCATACGCCCAGTGTGCCAGCGTCCTGTGGCAAACACGGACAAACATTTAAACACTTCAAAAACAATATAAATTCATTCAGAGCACGGTCGGCCATATCCCCACCATAACCATAAGCAATAAAACACACAGACCACCACGCAGACATCGGATAGGCCAGGCCAACAATGCCGACAACTATGCCAACAACCATGCATAAATAAAGACCAATGCCAAACAATTGATACTTTGGCCGAAGGAACACAGCGAACGGCCATTGAACAATTTGTACGAATTTATATGTCCAGCGAAGAGAAGGTGGCCCAGACAGCGCACAACTAAACATTGAAACGAACAAGCCGAAATTTCCGGCCAGCTAGAGGGATTATACTCAGCTAGTGCTGCCAAATCATATAGCATTGCCACGTATTTACTCTTAAATTGTCTGGTTATTAATTCCACTTTGAGGAAAATATACAAGATGACCGTTATATTTTATGAGCCGTTTTTCATATGAAAAATAAATTTAAAATATGATTGTTTAAAGTTTTTCCCTGGAAACTTTTTTAATGTGGCAAGCTGTGTGGGACAATGACCAGCATCACTCACAGCTATATCTTCAGTTTTGAGCCCGAAACCTGAGCCCAACCTCTGCAAATTCATTTGAATTGCAAAACAAACACGAGAGACTTGACGACATAAGCCTATAGGACTATATACACATATATACTCGTTGGACGGGAGTCCAGCTAAACGAGCTTAATCATGTTGTAAATTTGCATAATTTGACGTGAATGCGAGCGTGTGTGCGTATCGTAAGGAGCATAGATGTCCCTGAAAGACAGTCAGATATATAATGCACCTTTGCTATATGTCTTAAAATATTCGACAGCCATCAATGACTATTTTCGAAATAAAAACTTGTACAGAAAATAATTCCACATTATACATTCAACTTAATTAATTCAACACCCTTGGGTTGAATTATGCAGAAAATGCATAAAATCCTTTTCACTTGGGCTTCATAAAAAATAACATTTTATGGGTAAACAAAAAAATTATTTTTATTTTGAAAAACTTGGAATCAAAATATAAGCAAAATTTTGTACGAATAATATATCTTTTCTGAAGCGTTTAATTTTGTTGTAGTGTATATGTAATGTAAATTTCAGGTTGTCTTAGAATCGCCAATTAAAACACTAGTGGCAATTGCATGGAAAAAACGAACTCAGAAAATCATCATATGCAAACGCTTTAATTGAAATTTGATTGTGGTAATTAGCAGCGGCTGCCGGAGCTTTGGAATTTCCCTATTGGAACTTTTTATAAATAACAGATTTAAGCAAGTTGGATGTCCAACTTTTTCAGCACTCGCACGGATTTGCAGCCGTGCCGACCCCCTGCACAATCTCATTCTGCACTGTAATATAAATGTGAATATATCGACCCAACGAGTTTCCAACGAAGCGCCCTTTTTCCGCAGCCGTATCTGTCTGACATTATGACAACTTAATTGAAGGTTATGCAGGACATGCACGCAGGATATGCGTGGCCACTGTAGGACACTGATCACCCATCCAATTGCTCCAAGTGTGATTACACAATTACTTGTAGATGGCGCTTCAGTGTAACAATTCGCTTGCCATTTTAAAAGACTATATGGATCGGACAATGACAATGCCTGATACTGAAGGTTAAAAAAGTCATTCCAAAAATTGTTGAAAAAAGTCACCCATACCCTTAGCCCTTGCGATTTGGCAGGGGAGTTGTTGTGAGCTAGTCGGAAGAGTTACCACTTGTTTGCTAAATGGATTCTTCTTCAGGATACTAAGAGTTGCGCCCCTTAAAAGCTTGTCAGTTAATAGAAAACAAGTGACACCGCCTCCGGCCAGCTTCATAATTAAGTCTAAATGAACACCACGACCCCAGCGAAGGAACTGGACAGAACGAGCGGAATGGCGCTATGGCGAAAGGACGGAGTCCAGTTGAGTACATGCAAGTGTTTGCAGTTTAATGGAATTTTTAATTTCTGCCCCGCGCTGGGAATAGCTGACATTATTACAAATTTTTTACTATTATTAAAAATGCAGCAAACATTAAAAGCGACACAAATTTGCAGCCGAAAGTCGTGACAGGGCAGCTGGAGCTGGAGCTGGCGCTGGAAAGAAGGCAAAATGATTACTTAAGTGGACATGGTTCCCAACCTCCTTCGAAAGTCCGCTAGCCAGTGCAGAAAGAGTTCCAACAAAAAGACCAGCGCACTGGCCACCATGGCGAGCACCAGGGCAAAAATCGCCGGGGCAAAGTGCTCCAGGTCAACCTCTGCTTGCGAGGTCTTGAACAGGCTGCAATCCGGTCGTCGAACCATCCACTTTTTGTCGTTGTACTGTAGCAGGCCAGTAGCTCGGAGGTGAAGCAGTGCATGGGCCAGGTGCTCTCTCCACGGAGAACCCTTGGGCATCACGGATCCCGAGTCGTACGGTAGGTTGAACATGACCTCCTGCAGGTCGCAGAACTCCGCCTCATCCATTTGGAGGTCCAGAAGCAACCTGTACAAACGATCGATCGCCGTGTGGAATGCGAAGCGTCCTTGGATTACCCTCTCAGCTCCCTGCTGCAGGGTCAGGATATTGTGCTCTCCAGGCTTGCATATTTTCTTCCCGTACACATCCTTTACCAACTGATTGCTTGTGTTCGTGAAGATCGGAAAGTTGTACGATATATTTTCCATCCCAATCGCAAGGGTGCTGTCGTAAAGTGCCTGCAGGCTGACAATGGTCCTTGCGCTTTCGGAAAGCAGAGAGCCCACTATAAAGGCGCCGTAGAACTGCATCAGCATAAAACTGAATATACAACTAAGGCTGATCAGCAATCGAGTGGAAAAAAGGCGAAAGATCTCGGTGGCAGGACCCTGTTGCAGATACGTTTCCAGCATTGTAAACCAAACGAAGGACAACCCGTTCTCCATGAGGGAAAGCTTCCTCTCCTGCTTCATGTGAAACAGTAAAAGTATAGTGCTTCCAGTGACCAAAACCAGGACACACCACCACACCTGGTTGCTCAACGGCTCGAAGAATATGTTCCTGATGTGGCCGCGACGTGGGTGCCGAAAGAGAAAGTGAATGCTGCGGATTAAAAAGCGCTGTGAGGCTGGGAGCAAGTCAAGTTCGCTGTGATTTACTCACTTCTGGGTGTGCAGGACCGCCGAATACTGAACGTAGGGTTGCCTGTCCAGCACAAAGCGAATAGGACACACGGCCAAGTCCGCCGCGCGACTTGTCACCTGACCCATCACACCTGACCAACTGCCATTCTCCAGCAGTTCGCCCCACTTATCCGTTAAGCTTATGGCCAAGCTGCACTGGGAAAAAGGTGGTGTAATATTCTGATTAATGGATCACATCATAATCATTTTAATTGTTATTAACTTATTCTATATTTGGTATCATGGTCTTACTATTGTAAGAAAGACTTAGATATTCATTAAAACTTTTAAGATTTAATTTTTTAAATGTATTCGCAATGTGAATTCGTTTATATTGATATTATCAATATTCTTTAAGTTGTTTATATATAATAGTCAAGTAATTTCTTTCTCAGATTAAAATCACTCTTTTCTTTAAGTGAAACCCGGTTAATTAGAGCCTACTTCCCTGCTAGATCCAAGGACCCACCTGAGATTGAGCATGCGCTCAACGAGTTGAAACAACTGATAGGTCTTTCGCTGCATAGGGTCCAATTGCTGGAACTGCTTATCATCGGCCAGGTACTCCATGTCACCGAATCCAGGAGGCTTCTCTGTCAACTGCGAGATTGGGATGAAAGTGGTAGGTGAAAGGGGAGAGGTGTTTGGGACACAAGGGCATTTTGCCACCCACCACAGTACTTCCTATCCAAGTGACATTGAGAAAGTTGCGGCGCCGAATTACCCATGAGTTTTTAAAATTTTCGGACAATTGGAAACCACCTAAATGGGACCATGATCCCTTCTTTTCAATTATCAATGGTGTGTGAGCCCGCCGACTGATTCTGTATACGTCATAGAAAAGCAACGACGCACTGAAATCATTACATAGGATAATATTACTCAAGCTAAATTTGTATTTAGAACACTAAGCTTAAAAGTAATACTCTAGAAATTTAAACATTATTTTAATGTTGCGCAGGTGCGTATGCATATACATTCTACTTTACGTACGGCTTTGGAACTCTGCCTTACTTGTCTGCTCCCCTCAAGACCACTGTGATGTCGGCATCGATGCCCATTTTGTAGCCACTTAAGAGCTGGTCAATCAGATGCTCATCTGGTAGAGATTCGCGGACAGAACCAAGAATAAACCACGCCAGCGAGTTGTTAAAGTATCCGGCCTCGGAGGCCACCCCGAACACCTGACGCCTAACAAGGACATGCTCGAAATTCAGCACCAGGACCGCCGTGCGCGGAGACCCGTGGTACATGAGATCCTTGAAATTCACCGACATTTCTGGCCGGTAAAATTGCACACGATAGTTGGCCAACAATTTTTGGTGGCATTCAATTTTCCACTCGCCGTCAGCATCATCGCCCAGGACCACCAGGACCTGGCTCAAGTGCTGCGAACGCAAAAAGTCCTCGAAGGCTGCCAGCTCAAGGAAATTGGTATTTATGCTTTCAATTTGCAGCACGCGTAAAAATGCTGTTAAAATTATTAAAGGCCAAGAAATAACTTTCATTTGCAACTTAATCATTTTATATGGCCACTTTAGCACCGACTTCTTCTTTGGGGACTTGTGTTTGCTTTGTGCGGGGCCTTTGGCGTTTTTATAGGTTTTCATTTTCCCCTGCATGTGCATAATTTATTCACATTAATCATATCGGTGTGCCCTGGACGCATGCAAATTGTGCGGCTGACAAGAAAATTATTGTGAGGATGGATAATACGGCGATTACTTTGAAAGGAATGCGGTTTTGTGCAAGTGCGGCACAAAATAAATAATGGCAATTAAACAATTAACTTACGAAGAAGGGTGCCCCTTTAACAGGTACAAGAGTCTTTATAAAAATATTATAATTCTTACAGGGTTGTGTTATACTGAAAAAATTGTGGGCTTAGTTCGGTAATATTGGGTTTGAAAATGTAACTACGGTTGGGAAGTTACGCAGATCAAATGTTCACTTGTTTTTTCTTATTGTTTATAGTTTCTTTTTTGCAGTCAGCTGCTTTTATTTTTAGTATTTTTTTTATCTCAAATACCCCTGACTAACTGTTTGTTTTTATAAAACCATTCACACTTTCCCTAATAATAGGATGTGCACATTTTTTTTGCAGTCAATATGAACCAATAATAGGTATAAATATATTTTTGAGATTTTAGGAACTCAGCTGTTGAAAGTGGGCATTCCAAAAAAAGCTTCTATTATAGATTAGTGTTAAAGGAAGGTTCCAAAGCCGTTGATGAAATATGTTTTGTAGTCAAACTTTTTCTGTAGAAGTTTTTATTTTAATTTTAAGTTACTCTTTTATTTTAAATCCTTAAATATTGATTTCAGTTAGAAGGTTGCAATATTCTTGATCAGTATCAACAGCCAAGTCAATGTAGTCAAGATCTTCTGTGCGTTTATACGCACAGTCGACTTTCTTTGTATTTACTTTTTTTGTAGTATACAAGTCGCAACGGACTACTATAACATATATGTAGCTGTCATAGAAATACCTCGAAAAAATTAACCTTCATTGTTTTTCATCATATTTATGCTGACACGAGCCATTTAAATCTTTTTTTGGCAATCAGCTGTAGGTAGTCCAGCGTTTTTAAATATGAACTTAATACGACAATTATAGAGGAGTGACCGATAATTAGTGTATTCCTATAAGAGTGCAAATGGTGTTTCCAACTCAAATTACTGGCCGTTGTCCGGACCCGGTCGCCACATCGATCAGACTCCATTGACAGCCCCGATTCGGGGTGCACCTAGCAAAATGTGGGCTCCTGCCGGCATATACCAAAAATCCAATAACTAGACGCAACATTAAGCAGGACAAAGCTGCTGGCATTAGCGTGACATTATCCGGCTGCAGCCAAGAAGCTAGGAGAAACGACAAAAACGCGTGTTAGCATCCACGAAAGCGGAGCCAAGGACCTTAGCATGTGTCCCTGGAGAAGGGTTCTTTGTGGAGTTGGTGGAGCTGGGCGCCTGTGTGGGAAAGTGTGGCACAGAAAATGTTGCGAAACTTGAAAGCAAATCCTGCAGCTTGCAACTTAATTTCATGGCACGCGGCATACAACTCGCAGGCAACTTCATTCGGGCAATTTGCTTCACGACAGCTTGCCACGTGCCAAACTGGGAGAGGGAGCAGATAAGATGGTCGAAATGGGGGCGAGATAGAGTCCTGCAAGGACTTTAAGACTGCTCCGAAATTAAAAGGAATTACATTCAATTTGTTGACATTTTTGCGGATGCTCGCGGATGCTTGCGGATGCATCCCCGGGTGCGGATACGGATGCGAGTGCAGCTTCCCCTTTTGTCTTTGGCATCCTTTTGTGCTGCCCTGCTTAGCTGACTTTCAACGGTAATGACAAAAACATTTTGTGCAAGGCCACATGCAAATGAGCAGCAGAAAACTGAAACAGCGGCAGGAAGAACAAGGCCATTCAAATTTATTCATTGCGAACAGGGGAAATTCGCTGGCATTTTATCGCAAGATTTTCATCGAATACGCGAGTCGCTTGCTAAAAAATCTCAAGAGCACTGAAACTCTGTCTTCACACATGCAAGGAATGACAAAGAACAATTGCGCATACGCCCTGTTGCAGCCAGCTGAACGTTTAAATTTTCATTTTAAATTTGGTGCTTATACTTTCCACTGCTCTTAATAAACGTTTTGCAAATATGCCAGATAAAGGTGGCAAAATGCTTAATAATACCTCACATGAAAATATGATGCGTGCTCTTACCATTCTACAATTTAAATACCAAGCCGCAGGTATGTTTTTATGAAATTTTGTAAGCGAAAAGGCACCACTTATTTCGCTCAATTTTAAATGAATAAATAAAATGCATAAGAGATAGACAAATAAATGTTTCTTAATTTAATGTTACCAAGCCATTACAACCATTGCCATTACAATAGGCAAACTGCTACTGTTGTTATTTTATTTTCAGTTACATATTAAATAACACCCGTTAAAGCCTTTAAAGCATTTTTTTGGTCCAAAATAGTTGTTGTAAATATGTTAAAATAATGCTTTGCATTCCAAGCATGGACGTAATTTGTATACCCGCTACTCGTAGAGTAAATGGGCATACTAGATTGGTGGAAAATTATGTAACAGGGAGAAGGAAGCGTTTCCGACCATGTAAAGTATGTATATTCTTGATCAAGTTTGTGGACCCATGCTGCCACGCCAAGAACTGCCCACACATTTAAAAAAGGTTTTGATATTTTTTCATTTCAATTATTTTAATGCTCTTACTCATAACATAGCAACACGAAGAAGCAGCACAAAATAAACAACAAAATATTTTAATTAATTTGGCTCCCGAAATGGGGGCTGTTACTATTATTATTATTAAATGCGATTCCTTAAAGAAAATTATAAATTCTTCGTTGCGGGTATTATTTTTGTTGATTATTTTTACGTTTCAACTGCGGGGGATTTTAATTGTAGGTAAGTATGCTGGCGAACGGCAAAACTTGTCCATGGGCCAAATAAAAGCAGCGAACGAAAAAGGAAATGGAAAATCCCCTTCAGCCATGTGACGAAGCTCGTTATAAGTCCCTCGAAATGACGACAACAATATGCGACTCATACTTTTTGGCCTGCAGCGTTGGGTATAATGAATATAATTTGAGTACACTTTTTAATTTCTTTAGATTCCTTTATTTATTGTTTTCATATTTATTTTTTAATGTGTCTATCTCGCATTTTTAAGAACAAAAGTTTTATTTAATATGCACAAAACTGTTCACGCCACCATGTTACTTCTAGGATATTTAGTCAATACTTTTTAACATTATTTTTACGCCCAGAAGTTGAAGAATTATTCAAGTACTTATCCTCTAATATTTTAATTTCATAGAATTTTTCAGGTTTTTGCTCACTTTTTTCGACTGAGACTTGCATCCATTGTTAGTTTCCACACTTCATAGCCGTTTAATGTTAGCGCCAACGGTTTTATTTGCCAACAGCAATGGGCGAAAATTCTCCTTGCAGCTGGGACTGGGCCGCATAAAGTCAACTCATTATGAAATTACTGCTAGAAACTAAGCTCCGCCAAAAAGAAAGGAAAGAAGGGCTGGGACGAGAATGACTGGCAGCGGAAAGGAAAACAAATTAAATTTAATCGATTTGTGAAAAGCTGCCAGACAACAACTATATAGTGCAGGCAGGCGAAGTCCGGATCCGGATGGGTTGCATGGTAAATTAAGTGAGGGCGTGTCCGCACTCCAGACTACGGAAAGCGAACAGCGGACTCTAAGCCCAGGGCAGAGCCGCATTCAATCGGAGTAGCCCAGTAGCTCTTGGCCACTTGTCCAGTCTAAGCGCATTCTAAACAAATTAAAATTCAATTAAAAAGATGAAATGGCAGTTCTGGGCATGAAAATGCAGAGCTATGTTTTCTGGTGGAGTCTCTTAGTCTCGCTAAAGTGTAGTCAATTTCATTTAACTTAGCGGCAAGACGTTAATGATTGCACGGTAAAAAAATAATTTCATCTCGAGAGCACAGGAATTAAAGGTACATAATATATAAAAGACCTTACCCAGGATTAATCTCTGTGTAAAACAATAACCGCTGCATTGGTGGGAATTAAGGCCTCGTTCGTCACTCGAGTGGGACTTGAGCATCATTTCCAATTACGGGGACTCAATGCAGACGGCTTAGTGGCTGTCTTCGACCAAGAACGGGCGCTGATGATTTTTGGTTGTCGCCTCATCAGTGCCAGTCCTTTTGCCTGGCCAGGGTCATCGATGTGCCAGCTCTCATTACGGCCACTCCTGCGTCCTTTGGCGGGCTTAGCCGCCAACTCCCATTTTCCGGGCTGTCGTCCTCGTCCGTGGGCAGCATTAAAATCGGCGTCCCTCTCAGTTCACGCCATTACCGATTCTCATTCCCGATGCTCTTTTTGTGCGTCCCGGTTATGTTCGATTTGGCTTAATGGCCGCGAGCATGTTGTCACTGCTGGTGTAGTAATGAATTGGCTGCGGACCAGCCTTGGCCCTTCTGGTCGGATCAGTATTTGACCAATATTATGGCCTGATTTCCATATGATGGTTTCTTTGAAAGGAAGACGGCCTCTTCCTGGGTGATAGTAAGGAAAATAATCAACACGCCTATGCTTAGGTTACCTGGGCTCATAACACCTTTGTGAGTTTTATTAAACAATTTACTCAGAAATGGTAGACTGTATCAAATAAATATGTAAAAATTATAAAAGCCAAATATTTTCAAATATTCAAATTTTTACGATAGAAAAAGTTTACTTGGTTATATATTACAATCTTGGTGATGCGCAGAGTTTGTCTCGGTATACGAATATTTATTCATCATTTCTTACTGCAGTACGTTCCCATCCGAGTAAATGACCAATCGCTGTGGTATGCTGACATATCTCCAGCTCGATGGTCCACTCGAGGCATCGATCTGCAAATCATCTTTGTTCCAATTAAGCCCAGGTCTTCGGGTCACTTGACGCAATTACAGGGCTGGACAATCACCGCAAGAGGAATCGCCAGCCACTCGGACCCGACAATAAAGGAGCTTAATTTAAAATTTAAACCCTTTTTGCTGGAGGCGGCGACCGCAACGTTTCCTGCCCTATTCCTTGGTCCCGACCCAGGATGCACTGATGAAAAAAATATTTTTTTTTTTCCCTTCCGGCTGCGAGGGTTGGACGGAGAGACATCAAGAAGCAGGAGCAGGTGCAGGAGCAGGGGCAGGAGCAGTGGCCAGGACGACAGCAGGGCAAATAATTTTTACAAATTATACGCTCACATGCCAACTGCAAAAGGGAAGACAAACAAAAATCGAGGAGGCAAAAAATTATATAAAAAAGCGAGAAGCAGCAATCGGGCGATATCCTTGGAGAAAAGGCAATAACAAGTCGGTTCGATGATTGGGTCCGCTGCCGGACTCCGACTCGATTGACTGCACCAATAATAACTTCAAACAATGGTCGGCCAAGTAGTTCCCGCTTTCCGAGCTCCTTTTTTGCCGGTTCCGCAGTCGCCCATGTTTGTTTAATTTTTGCCACCGCTGCGTCTTGATTCGCTTTTTCATACCCTACTCAAAAGGGGAGATTCATTTAAAGCACAATTATAGCGGCGGTAAGACCAACTAAACATTGATAACAATTGTTCACTTAAGAAGGACAACTAATCTTGTAAAATCATTTTAAATTCGACATATCCAAATACACTTAGATTTAGAAAAAAACAGAATGGCATAGCAATGTATATTACAAATAAACTTCGAAAAATACCGAGTTTTATTGGCCTTAGAATTTTTGCTTTGCTCGTCATGTCACTAAACAAAGTTTTGTATAATTGAATTGTAATCAAATGTAAGGGTGTGCACCGTTCAAATAAGTTTATTTTCTTAAATTTTCTTTTCTACCTCCGCTGATGGCTGATGCCTCCGCTGCAATTGTTCCAATCGGCCGCCAACTGTTCGTTTCCGCTTTTGTTTTTCGCTTGGGCTTTCTTCTACTGAGGCAGCAAACAGGCTTCAAATTGAACGGAAGCTGGCCACGAGTTATGCCCCGCTAGCTGGCTACCCTTCCTCCGCCACCACCCACTACTCAGCTCCTGTCCAAGGACGAAGCGGAGGCATTGTTCCATGTCGTGACTCCTTCGGCTTTCCCAGCATCTTTTGTTGTCCTCCGGCGAGGATGGGTGGTGGAAAAGCTCCGGTGCCGCCCTTTTGTCGCTGCGCTTCCGCTAACCTTTTTTGTTCTGCTCCTTTTTTGCCGGCCCAATTTTTCCTGCTGCGCTGCTCAGTTTGATTTGCGCCGATTTCTTTTCATCGCAGTGTCCTTTAAAGCCTGATCCGTGCTCTGCCTTTGCCTTTTCCATCAATTTGATTTTGTTAGTTTCCATTTCATTGAATTCTCACATATCCGCATCCGCACTCGCATCCAGCTAGTTGGCGAAATTGTGCCATTAGTTGGCGATGTCCCTGCTTTCCTTTTTTCTTATTACTGTACACTTAAAGAAAAACGGCCCTTAAGAAATCCTTTGATTACATACATTTACTAGTTTAATTTGTTATATACGTACATTAATTTGAAAATTGGATTTCACAAAATCGACGAAAATAATAGACTTAACATAAATATTCCTGACATAATTTTCATGCACATAACATAATGTGTAAACTTTTTTCCAGTGCACTCTATACTATTCTATTGCGCCGCCGCCTTTTTTGTTGCTGCATTGTCTGCCGCGTTGTCGTGTTACCCTACTACAAAACAACAAAAGGGTTTCGGCCATAAAATAACCAATTTGCATAGTTTAGTTAGTTGGACGCTTCCGCCTGTGACACTTTTTCAGCGGGCCAGCGGAGGGTTAAGAGGGCGTGGGCGTGGCACGTAACCCGAAGGCGGGTCGGCCTATCCCCGGTTATCCTTTGCTGGCCATAATTGATGACTGTTGGTAACGAACAACAACAGGAAGAGCCAAAGCAATGACGAATTTTAAATTGCTTCTTTTTTCGTGTATAGATTCGAAATGAAAGTTAATGGAAAAGTTGGCTATAAAAATTGATTGCATATTCTTGTGTTCAAGTATGCGTTCGTCAGCAAAAATATATTGATTTAAAGCCGCTTAATTTAAGTACTTGATTAAGTTTACTAAGGGCTCACAACCAATTTCAAGTTAATTATGAATTTATAATCGTACGTTTTTTACTTTTCCACAGTAAAGCTTCTAAAAGAATTCAACTGTCCAGTTCAGAGTTAGAGTTCATGCTAAATTGTAGGCTATAATATCTTAAATATAGAGCATATATTAATCGACATTTTACGTGGCTGAACAAAAATTCAATTCTTTTCAGTATTTCTTGGTTTTATTTTTGCTTTATAATATAAGAAAATATAATAATAATAAAATATAACTCTTAAGCCCTTTTTGCTCCAGGCATTACAGAAAGTTACACTATTTAAAGCAGATTGAAGTGGTCTCTTGCTGAGATCAATTTGATTTTAATGCACTGCATTAACATAATTATTGATAATAATACAATAAAAAAAAAGGCATTCAATCACACTTTTTTCGACAAATGATTTGTGATGCGTTAGCGTATTAATAAATAATTTAATCATTAAATTACCCCATGATTAATTGTTATGCAAATGGCCCGGTGGTTAAATACAATTGAATGATACAGCCATAATTCCGCACTTTTTATTGCACCTTTTCAAATGCTTCCTCCTGGGCAGTTCTTAAATTCCTGGTAAAGTAAAACACTCGAAAACTGTTTGGGCGTGACCTGCGGCAGCTGCCAAAGCTTGACTGCAGACCATTCAATTTTTCCACTCTCCCTGAGGTCACTGGCTGCCAACAATTTTCATAATCATTTAACGGTTTCGCGGCTGGAAAATGGAGGCGTGGGGAGGAGCGGTTCAGGGCCACACTCAATGGCCATTAAGGTTATCGAAGAACGTTCGAAGAGGTCGTACTTGAAATGTGGCTGCAGGCCTCTGCCTCACACTTGGAATTATATTTAAGTCTGAAAAAATAGAACAAAAATAGTTATTTTCTCAACAAATAGATGTAGTGATTATTTATTAGACGTTATTACACGTTAACCAGATAACTATGGTACCCTGGTTGAAGTTGGCTTGCTGAATTATAAGACTTAATTTCATATGAAAGCTGCTTACCTTTTTTTTGAAAATATGTTTTACATCCACATAAAGTTTTAGTAATATTTGACTGGGACATAATTTCGTCTTAGATATATACAACATTTTTTATATCTATATAGTGTTGCGTAAAAAGTAGAAATTTGTGAATAAGTTTCGAGAATCGATGAAACTGGTGAAGCCGATCATTCTTAGCGGCATTCTTAAGGTGCGATTTTTTCGAGTGCAGTTCATCCCTGCCCATCTTTGCCCTTTTTTGGCGCGCACAAACCGCACACTCGACTCAACAAGGTGGCAACTTCCACCTGCTCCTGGTCTAATGCGGCTCGGAGTTGGGGCAACTTGGCCACTTGAGAGGCAGTCGACCAGGAAACGCGGAAATGGCACTGAACATCATCGCCGTCTTGGCCCGGCCAGAAGGTTGAAGAAGTTTAAAGCACTCGAGACACTTTGGCAACTTTCTTCTTGGGTGCAAAATGGGAGGGAGGCCACGAGGGTTTATCAAACTAACGACCTTTGTTGATGAGCGGTCGCCCTGCAGGGGCTTATTGATTTTCCAGCTGGAAAACTGAAACTGACGAGCGACGGGGAACTGCATCTGCATAATTGGCAATGAGTTATGCAGAATCAATGGATCTTTCCCAGGACTGACACATTAGAAGCTCGCCTGCGATAAGCTCGACAAATAAATGGAATGAAACTGCACTTAACGTCAACGCGATTGACAGCTCAGAGGTCGAGGAGCGAGAAGCTGTTTAAACTCTTAAAACGCTTTTTCCCGCTATGTTACACACCGAAATCGGCATCAAGAATGGGATGGGCTTACGTCCTCGGTCCACAAGACTCCTCGCTCTTTCCCTCAGCTTCCTCGCCCTTTTTATAACAAATTGGATTTTGGAAAAATCGCTCACCTTTCATTTCACCTGGATTAATGGCGCCGAGGCGAGCGATGAGTCTCTGGCGCACACAATGGCGAAGTGTCGACGGCTAAGTGGTGGGTTACAGCGTGTTACACCTGGCAAAATATCACACTTAACTGGGATTTAAAAGAGGGGGACATCGAAGGATTTTATTTAAATATGGGCTAGCCATTTACGGGTTTTTTCTACAATTTGGTCCAAAAAACTTAGTTCCAAATCACATAATTTGTCAAAGAAATCCATATAAAATGTAGTTTGGTTGTAGTTCTAGCTTGTGCCAGGGCACCCTAAGAGTTTATTAAGGTTTAAATAAATTAAATTTAAATGAAATCACGGTTATACTTAACAAACTTAACTAAATAAATTAAATAGCTCTATAATAAATATTTGTATAAACCGTTTCCTATTGAATCGATTATCCGATTATTTATTTAATCGCTTCCATCGCTGTAAGTTATCAAATGTCAGTTTCTCTTAGTGTGACAGATTCTACCAGCAGGGGATCTGAAAAATGCTTTTCTTCACCTGTTTTTTAGCCAAATGGACTCGCTGGGATTTTGCACGCTGATTGGGCGAACTGCCAGTTTGGACACCTGTAATACGATGAATAAATTAAGTGGTTAAGTTAAAGTAATTGAAAAGCGATTAAGTTGGATACACTTGTTCTGCGTTGATAGCTCAGAACGAAGATTGGATTTCTTTGTCTTCACTGCAGATATTTTTAGAATGCTGAAATGCAGACTGCCATACACAAGCCACACTAATCGCAAGACTTAGACATCTGAAAATGGCAAACGAACTCCCACCTAAGTACACAAAAGACTTGGAGTGATTTAAAAGAAATGCGAAAACTCAATAACATAATTGTTGCCGCATTATGTGTCCACGTTTACTTCACATTTCGCGAGCGTATTTGATTACTCCCACACAAAACTACCACACAATGGCCAATATTTTCGCTGAATATCTTCCGCATTTCGTATATTAGTGCAGTCCATGCTAATGGTCTATAACCCATCCCCTGTCGCTGAACTTCCGTCATTGTTGTCAGCATTATTTGCATATTGTGCGGAAAATGTACTCTACCCTATTCAGACAATGCCGTTGCAAGTGGATGTCCTGAGTAGAACAAGGATAAGAAAAGAAGCACGGCGAGAAACTTCTATTCCAAATTCAAAATTTCCAGGCAAATGTCACGGTTAGAAATACATAAGCCACTTATTTCATTTCTATGCAGTTTCAATCACAGTTGAATTCTATGAGAAGCAATAGGTTATTATCAAAATAAATTTATAATTTACCTAAATGTTGAGTTAACTGAAATAACTTATACCAAACTCCTTTCTAGAATAACAACCATTACTTTTTTCTGTGCCAAGCAACAAAGGGAGAAATCGCAGGATAAAAAAATATGGGCCAACAAATTTAGCCGACCATTTTGGGGCACTGGCAATATCACACTCCCTTTCTCAAATTCGTCGGAGTTTTCATTTCGAAGGGAGCTACCATAAACTTTGCCTGCCTCCTCATACTCGTACCCTCTAAAGCAAGTGAAGTGAAATAGAAAAACGCATAAATAAGCAACACAAAAAGCAAAATTTGCCAATAAAAGGGGAAGAAAAAGTTTTCTAAAGGCAGATACCAAAATCGCTTGAGTTGCCATTTAATTTTTACATATTTCTGCTCAATTGTTGCATAATCAAGGCATTAAAAGAAACGCTTACACCATTTAGCTTTTGTTTTCCCACTTTCGCCACGATTGCCCCTTCCCAATTGGCAACATCAAAGTCTGGCATAAATATTTCCCTAACCTTTTGTTTTGTTTGTGTACTCAGTTTTGTGTTACAGGTGATTGCATTTGCCTTCCGTTTGTTTCCCTCTTCTGTTTGTTTAGGTTACAATATATTGGCTTGCTGAAACCAAGAAAAGATGTAACGGGTTGGGGTTACATGACGGGTGGGGAAAAGGGAAAGTCAGTGCAAAGTTTTCACCGGAAAGGGTTACGCGGATTTGGCGAACAAATATTTGCAGGAAATATGAAAATTTAATGGCTTACGTGATCAATTTAACAACTAGTCTTGGTCAAGCTTAAAGTATTTCGGAAAAAATACTAGCGCACTGAAATTTGAAATGATACTGCCTTAAAATAAACTGCCTTAAAAAAACCAGAATATATATACTTCATATGGTCGGAAACGCTACCTTTTGCATGTTACATACTTTTCAACGAATCTAGTGTACCCTTTTACTTTACGAGTAACCGGTTTAAAAATTGTTGTCGGGTTCAAATAATTTATGTTATGTTTATGTTAAATTTTATTTTTCTTTAAAAATTATTTATAAAATTTTGCAAAATGAAAAAAGTATAAATATCATACTTTTCTTGTCTTAAAATATATAAGCCCATATGCGCTTTACATTTAGTCTGTTTTGATATGCCACGTAGACAAAAGTGCAAATAAAAAATTTTAAAACTCTCATTTTTCTATTTTTACAAACTTTAAAAATAAAATCAATCAGCTCATGGGATCCTTCTGCAGATTCACATTGGATAGGTACATTTAAGTTGCCGTAAATCACCTTGGCTTTCTCCGTTTCAAGTATACATACATATATGGCTTGGCCCACAGATGCAATCGAAATTAAACCCACAGCGAAAAGTAAATAAATTTAACAAAATGGAAAGCTAAAATTATTTCCTCAGGTTGTGCAGACACACACCCGCACAATCCAGCATCCAAAACGATAAATTGCTGGCGCAATGTTAGCAATTGCTGTTAGCCATTACGTATCCGCCGCGTTGCACCAAAACAAGCAGCAGTAGCAGCATCGGAAAAAGCACACTTGATTGATGAAAAACCTTTGCGAAATGTCAATCTAACATAATTGAGTCATGTGCTGCCTGTTCCGCCCACAAAAAATAAGTGTGCACCGGCAAAGGGAAACGTGAAAAGTGGCAGCTGCAAATAAAAAGTGGCAGAGTGAACGCGTATCAATGTACTTTGAGAGTGCGCCCTGCACCAGCCACACTCGCGTTGGCCAAAACCATCATTACCAGTGCCATACGACGCGACGGCCGCAGCTTAAAGTCACTCAGGTGCAAGGTGGCCAAGGCGAAATGTACATTATATTGCCTTCTGCTTCGACCAAATGCGCCAGCGATGCTCCTGTGACTCACGGCACTTCGGAGCGGTTTCCCGAAAGAAAACGACAAAAGACAGATGCTATCTTAAGCATAATAGTAGTATGTAAAGTAGTTTAATTCAAAATATATAAGTCGTAAGCAATATTTGTATTGATGTATCAGAACCTATGTAGGACCCTACATCGTTAAGTCTGCACTTCAACTTCAAAGCTATTTGCTCATGAATATTTCTTGAATACTTCAATTACTAATATCTCGAGACAAATATTAAATTACCAAGCACCTGTGAATATTTTCTATTTTATTGTTTATTTCGCGAATTTTGCTATTATAAAATTTGTTATCTTTTTGGAGCGGGAATCTATATCCATTGAAAGAGCACACGATTGACATGGTGAGACAAAGTCTTAATGAGAAACTGTCAGTAATATTTAAATAATTTATTTCAAGACAATTTTAGATTCGAGCTCAGCATCACGGAGCCATACCGAGGCTGTAATGGCAAGAAAATTAATGCCCCCAAGTAAATGCTGCTGACTACAGTCCCTTGGCGGAGAGCAGAACGATATACTTGACGATGATGATGGCAGGGCGATGGAACCAATGAAGGAAATCCAGGAGAACCCTCCTCCTTCTCAAGGCCCACCTGCAATAGACCACAGAACAAGTGGCAGCCAAAGTCGTTTCAAGTAAGTGTGACAAAATATAAATCTTTGCCTCCACACACACTCGTGTGTGTGAGCGCGGTTGTGTGGATGTACGGCAAAGTAACCTGAACACATAAGCTGCAGTTGGTCAGGACGGTCGTTAAACTGGACAGCCCTGATGGAGCAGGAGTTGCTGCCGTTTCTGCTGTTGCTGATGCTGCAGCCGAAGGACCAACATCCTGGCGACCGCATCAGCTGCAGCTGTTTACGACCTACGCCAAGAGAGTTCAGCTGAGGGCTCTCATTTGTCGCTGTTCGGGGGGATGTTTTTGGGGCACGGCACTTGGTACGACTCGACCACTCTGCCCTTCAGGGGTGGAAAATTCACCGACTTTGTGGGTTCTAAAAAAAATATAGGGAAATCTTGGAATTTCGAAAAGTAAAAATGATGCCAATTAGAACGCACTTTTATAGGGTTACCTTACTTTCTAAGTATGTTTACTTATTTTATTAAGATTTAGGTAAGTATGTAGAATATATTATGGTAGCATATACATATGTACATATATATAAATATATTAATTTATATATTTATGTATAAGTAATAATATATCTTAGAGCTGCGTCTATCTCTTTTTGTACTATTTTTCATTGACACTAATTTTGCACTTTTGAGATAAGTATTTGTAGCTAGCAGTTACCACTATTTCTCCTGTTGGTACGAGTATCAGAGTACCAAGACCACATCCCGAATGGGAAAGTCCCATTATTAACGAAACTGATTCTCAAAGACCTTTTCTCTCGTTTCTGTGCGCATGTACCTCTCCTCTCCGGTTAATGCGAAAAACGAACCACCCGTGGATGGTTGGAAAATTGTCGCTTTGTCCGGAGAAAAATGTTGCTACTCTCTCCGAGGTTCTCAGAGCACCTATATCCCGTTTGGCGTGGCATTGCATGATAGCTAAAAAAACCAAGGAGCCAAACACAAACATTCAAAAGTAGAGGAACTGAAAGGCTTTCTTGCCAGCGAAACAGGACCTCAGAGCTCACTCTCTCACATGTGCTGCTGACCTGGCCAGGACTTCAAGGCATATGCTTGGCACACAAACACGCGTGAAAACAGCGGGGCCAAGAACAGAAATATGCAACGCAATCCCTTTAGGATTTGGCCAACTGTTTGCGCGCACTCTCGAAAACTTGAATGCACCTTAAATGTGGAAAATGTGGAAAATGTTGAAAATGTGGAAAATGCGGAAAACGGGGGACAATCCGGGTGGGGGCCCAAAGCTCCCCTCGAACTTTGACAATCTAAGCAGTTTACTGTGTCAATATGTTACGTTTGCTGCTCGTCCCACAGCCAAACTTCGCATAACTTATGCATGCAAATTTCGCCGTTTCACCCGCCTTTCGAAGCCGAAACTGAAAAGGTGAAAGACAAAGGCAACCAAATGCGGTTATTGCAGCGATTATTTTAATGGCTCTTCTCGGTTGTTTGATGCCACAGAACTTAACGTACTTATGCTGTGCATGATTTCTCTGTTTTTGTGGAGCTGCCAATGCAGATGTATTTAACACCTGCAAAGTTTTGACTCCGCAAGTCATTCGTGGTGCATTTGCTGCAGCAGAGTCATTTGTCAGCCTCTTCCAGGGAGTACAAGTTGGATTCATTGGGCAGAGCGATTTGAAATTCAAATTTTTAAGTTGCCGCAAAATCGAAAAGTTTGGCAAGTCCCATTTAAGTGCTCGATGAGAAAGTTGCCGAACTAAAGTTTCGATGGCGAAATACTTTGCGCCATGCAATTGATATATTTTCGCAGCGAAATCGAAGCAGGCCAAGGCTTCGCATTTTGTATTTATGTTAATAAGAATGATTAGTACTCCCAAAAATAATAAATCAAAATTAGATAGTTCTAGAAAAATGTAATTTTATAATTTTTCCACAAAATTAAACAAGACACAGCTGGAAAATATGCGCGACACCAGCATTCATAATTCACGCGAAAGTTCAGACGCAACTACTTATTCTTTTGTTATATTTTTTTTTAATTTACACTAAATATTGCAACGACGTCTGAGTAGATAGCAGCACAACAGGGCGCAGCTGCAGCTCAGCGCTGCCACGCCCCCAGGAAGCCGTCTGAGTTTGCTTATTTTTTATTTGTGGCTAAAAATTGCATTCATGAATAATTCAGTGAAGTGAAAAATTTCGGGCTTTCTTCGCTCCTCTCCCAGCGCTTTTCAAAAAAAGAACTCTGGCAAAAAAGAATTTATTTTGTACTTTTTCGGAGCCACTTCCGTTAGTTCCGCTTCCCTTTTCGGCACGTTTTGTAATGTGTGCGGGTTATCAGCATTTTGGGTTAATATTTAATGTAAATGACAGACCGACCGCAGTGCGGCCGCGTTGATGAAGCCTCGGACACGGGAGATCCGGATACGGATGCGAATGCGGACCTGGACCTGGAGCTCAAAACTGAGAATCGCCGTCCAAAAAGTTACTCCTCCTGGCTCCATAACATCCAACAACGAGTGCCCAACACTTGCAATGTAAATGAGTCGCCGGGAAGCGGAAACTACTTATGCAGATCGAATGTACCTAAGAACACTCGGAATATTTCTGTCGCGCGATTTATGTTTCTGTTTTGGCCTGCTCCTCGCTTCTTGAGTGTGCAAAACAATCTACCAACTATTCTATAAATTAAAATTGCAAAAATATTCCGTTTTCTTTGGAGTCTGGGCGAACTTTGTGACATTTTGCATTGCAATATATGACTCGAGTTGCAAATCTTTCACTGTGAAATTTGTTATTTATTTTATCTTGAAGTTCGGCCACGCATATTATTGTCGTAAATAATTTAGGCTATTATCGATAAATATCGAAATTCTTTTCAAAGAATTTCTCAAGACTGTTTCATTTGATGAAATAATCTTCTTAACAGTTTTTAGGAAAAATTATGGGACATAATATAGTTGTATCGGGCCTGTTCCTTTTTTGACAGTCGGTAAAATGTGCGGCTTGTGTTGGCTATTTCCAGATTACTATGATAAGGTGGCCACAGAGTGGTGTATGACATCACCCTGTATCGAAAATTTGAAAATAGGCGCAATTTTTAATACAGAACTCTTACTTAACGAAATATGCGGCTTCCAGAGCGTTCTTTTGGTAATCAATAAGGTTTGAGATTTCATTCATCAGCTGGTTGTTATATCTGATAGTATCTTTCTTCAATCGCTCCTTGCAGTTAATTTCCCTGAAGTATTTAACTCAATTAAAATATTAATATGAATTAATTAGGTCTTACATGGGACACTTAAATTTGGTATAGCTGGGATCGTTGGGACAAATATCTATATCTTCAGACTGCGGCGTATACTTGAAAAACTTAGCGTTCTCGTTGTCATCAAACTCTCCAACAAACCGCGCGTCGTCTTCGTGACGTTTTACATTCCTGTCCAACAAGGCTCGAGTATCGTGAATTGGGATATTAAATTTGGTGGTTTGTCTCCCAAATGCAATCCCCATGGTGGTGGTATAGCGAGCAGAAAATACACTCCTGAACGACTTGTTCTCTTCTTTTTCATCATCCATCAAAACCGATTGCCGCACAATAGACATTGCAAAGACCAAGAAAAACAACGAGTGAATCAGAACCAGTGTGAACTTACTTTTAGTTACTTGCAGTTAAATGAAAAGCCTGCTGTAATATAGACGATGTTAATAAACATCATTTCTACATCCAATATACTCGTTATCTGTACGAACAGATGATGATTCTAGTTACGCATAATTCGTGAAAGTTTGTTTCAAATGCTTTCTAACCGCCCACAAACCGACCAAAAGTGCCACCTTAAATAATATTTCTTAGATCTATATTATTTCCCCCTTTTCCTTCTTCTATATTATTTTCTTATTAGTATTTTTTATAGCATTTTCGTCACTCCAATTACTCAACTTGCCCTTTCCATACTTACATTATTTAATAATAAATGAAAGAGAGAGAGACTAAAATGCACAAAGGCTAGATTTCGGTTCCAGTTCCGATTGCCCACGTGGTTAATTGGCTTCAACATCAAACTTTTAGGCTATACAAAACACTGCTAATGAGACCCAATTCAATTTGATACCTTACGAAACTGAATTATTCACAATGACTAAAGGAAAATACAGATGTGAACCAAAAGCCAAAAGCTTATGAATATTTCATGAAATACAAAATCAATAAACTAAAGGCAGCCATAATGAAATTATAAACTATCAGGCGCACAGCCGAGTCGCCATTTTTTCCGCGATTTATCCAATGGCGTCGGGTTCAGCTCTCCTTTAACTTCCAGAGCCACCACCTCAACTACTATACAGCATCCTTGGAGAACGTACTGCCTTCAGGCTTTGCATTCAACATACTTTGTGCGTAAAAATATGTAAAATATTTTACCGAAAACCTTTTTAAAAGATTGCAGAGCTGGCGGAACTGTTCGTGTGTGCATACCTGGCGTATGCGTGATGATATTAAGCGGTCCAAAAGTCAATTGTTAATGTGTGGGTGAGCCTGTGAGTCGGCTCGGCATTGATTTTATCCTCAATAATTCCGAAGGAAACCCACAAGGAAAGCATTGAAAGTTTTTCGCGGTCGAGGCAGAATTGCGTGCGATTTAAAGTTAATTTATTTGGTGTTGATATGAAGTAGTAAGTGCCAAAACTGTGCCAAAAACACATATCAACTCTACAGATATATATGCTTGAGAATATTTATTGTACGTTATAATTTAAACCCTTTTTAAACTTTTAATAAAACCTCAGCATGTAAATATATATATATTTTTGATCAATATCAACTTCCAAAGTGATAAATCCATGCTCGTCTTTTAATGGCAGAAGGTACATATATATATAATGCCAGAAGGTACATATATATAGTTTTTAAAATGCCGGTTCTGAAAAGTATGCAATATATCTGAAATAGGAATAGTCAAAAAAAAAAAGTGCTATTTGGCTCCGTTAATTAAATGTAATTCCTATAAATCTTAATTCTATTTTGTATTCTGCCTTTCGAAAAATCTGCTCCCCTTTCCCACGCCCAAATTTATGGCTTCAATCTTTTGGATGGAAATTATATTCGCACTTTTTTCGTCTCTATTCAGAGTAGGCTTTATGGCACAAGGACGTGGCGTTTCAAGGACTGAATTTGGATTCGAGGATGGACTGCTTCCGAAAGTGGGTGGCCACTAAGCTGCATTCCTTTTAGCCGAAAATGGAGCCGCACAACATACTGGCAAACAGCAAAACAGAATAAAGACACCGGAAATAAATCAAATTAAATGAAATGAAATAGTTCAGGGCTTGGGGTCGACACAGGAATTCAGCTGCCGTTTCTCTTAATGTTGCCTTCCATTTATACGTTCTCGATCTCTTGGGCCTAAGATTAAATGACGACTCATTTGCAATGGCTTCCTTAAATTCAATAATTTGGATCCTTCTATAGCTGTAATCAATCGGTTTTTACTAGAATATTTGTGATGATATGAGCGCTGAAAAAAAACGTATATACCTATATCGTGACTCAAAATGTGTTACACCGCCATTTAATCGACAGTAGTGGGCTAACTATGATTGATTAGCTCAAATTCTACACAAACATTGGCCTTAAATTTAATGCCGTAACATGCACCGTATTTAACATGATAACATGCCTTTTTCTCCAGCACTTATCCTTAAATTGTGCAGGAATAGGGCCAAATGCACCGCCAGGCCGAGCACATGGCTCGATCGAGCACGAGGCCCACTTCCAGTGCAATTCTCCGCCAATCGCCCGGCAATTCATATCCTGGCCCTGCACAAATACAAACACAATCGCAATCGGCACCACCACACACATCCTGCCTGCAACGACAACGAGCTGCCCCGGAGGGCAGAAAACACAGCGCAAAACACACTCGAGAATATTAAACAAAATGTCAATTTCGTGATACATTTTCGGTTTTCGAGCAGAGGGCACTGAAGCCGAGCAGCTCAAGGACCTGTCAAAAAATGGCCAAAAATCAAATCAAATTGCACACTTAAGCTGCAATTGCAGCGGCATCGAGAGAAATCAAAGTACGCTGGCAGCAGGGAGCCCAATCAAAATGGAAATAGTTTGGCCCGACCATCGAATGACCAGTTTTGGGACTCCCCAACCTCCTCGGCCCCCAGGAAAAGGAACTCGAACGAAGGCCAAGCCAAGGCGAATCGGAAATGAAATCAAGCAAATTGAATGCGATGAGTTGGACGTGGGAATACGTGCCAACCGTTGTCATAACAGCCGTGACGATAAAAAACACTCCAGATCAGCGGTAATTGCTGCCGACAAACCCGCATCTATCTGCGATACGAGTGCTAGTATCCACAGGAGCCCGGGGGACACAAGAGCGGAACACTCGCTGCCGCCGGCGTATTTGAGCCTGAGTCCGAAACCGAATCCGAATGCCAGCTCCAGTCCGAATTCAGCCAAAATCCAAAACATAGCCACCAACAATGCGTGCCAAAGCCATGCGAACATTTCAAGACATCCGAGCAACATTTGCCGCCAGGCATACACGTTAAAAACTCCAAGCTAGATCCTCTTGTTATTTTTCCTCTTTATTCTATGTATGTTTATTCTATAGAGATGGAAAATTTTAACCAAAATCATTCATTGATATACTTTTCTTGATTTCATGAAATTTTAAATTAGAGCAGTTATATATTTTGAGTGACAATGATTTTTCCATTCGATGAAATTCCTTATATGGAATATATGTTATGTTATATGTTATTTGTTTCGGTATAAAATGTAGGTACTAATTTTGTACCTGTGCACTCCTTAAGCTAAAGTTGCTGCGACACGTCCCCGCGAGGCCTCCTGAACAAATGGTCTTTCCATTCGCCATATCCACTGTCCCACTCTCAACGCCAGTCCCATTCGAAGTCCCATTGGGCAGGATTTGGCCCCGACAATTGACATTTGGCCACCCATCGCAGTCGCCTTCGCTCCCGCGTCCCCAATCATTTGCGTGGGTGGATAGGTGCTCTTCTGGGGGATGGGGAGGTTCATTGGGTCATTGGGTGATTGTGTGATTGTGTGGAGGGGTGGCTTGTTGTCGCGTTTTGGCCGCTTCCGCTGCCGTTGCCACCTGCTCTTGTCCATCGCCATTCATCAACATCAGAGCTGAAATTAGAAATGTTTTGCGTTTGGCTTCCGGCAGGACTCGGCCGCAGCAGCACTCGCAGGACTCGAAAGCTGCTTGGAACCACCAGGAGCCACCAGGAGCCAGGAGGCCCGACATCATCGGCAGGAACCAAGCTGTCGACATAGTTTCATGCCATTCGGACACCTTTTGGCGATGGAACTGCGCTAATGTCGCGCTGTTACCATTTTCTGATTTGTTTACTTTTCCAATTGAATTCGTGTCGCGAACAGCGCACCATTTCAATTACACTTCACTGCAAAGTGGAAATTTAGAAAGTAAATCTTCATACGTCTTGTATTAAAATACCAGAATCTTTTGAGATCGAAATACTAGACCTTTAAATAGACGCTTAAATATATATCAGTATATGAAGCTTTGTTGTATTTATACATATAATGTTATTAGAAAAAAAATTGGTATCTTCAAGTACTAAAAAGGATTACATTTTGAGTCAGTTTAGTTTATAGAGACCCGATTTTTCCATCTATCTCTTCATGCATAGTGTATCCTCCAAACTGGGTAAAACATCGCACTTCACCTGAGGACGTGCGAGAAATTCGGCAATAGATAACAACAACCCATTAGATAAGGGTGGTGTTCCCTTTGTAGCCGATGGCAAATTCGAAAGCCGCAAGGACTATTTATGGTTTAAAGAGTTTGAGCCAAATTTGTAAGTATGTGTTTTGGGCGAAAACATAAACGTGATTTTCCTTAGCCACAGCAGAATCGATCAGGGCAATACAGACTTGGTGCCATTTCGACAATGAATGGTACCAGAATTTACTGCGATTTCTCTATTAGGCCAAGTGACTGCACTTTTTCAGAGTGAGTATTCGCATTCTGGGTGCCTAGAAATCTATGCCCAATCGACTGCGTAGATTTTGACGATTACGACTGAGTTTTACGACATATTGTCTGGATGTGCCTGCATCCAAATTGGCGATTTCCACCCACCTCCGGGGTCAAGGACTCGACCTTGTCTTGGCCCGCTCGACGACGCCAATATAAGAGGCTCTCAAGGACACAATTGAAATGGCTTAAGTCTTAGCCAGAAGCTGCGCAACATAAAGCAGCGAAAATTTCAATAAATAAGGCAGGCTTGGTGAGGGATATTGGAGGCAACTCCCTACAATATCGGGTAATCGGAGGCCAGCATGTGGAAACTGTTGCTGCAAACGGCAATAAATAGCGGAAGTAACGTTGTGTGAGCTATGCTCGAATTTATTGGCTTCCACATAAAATACTTGAAATTTTTATGTGCAGCCAGCCAGGTGAATGGTATTGAAGGAGTGTTGCTTTCATTTCGAAGGATAATACTCGTCAGGATGTCTGGAGGTAAAGAAAGTTTCGCTTGAGGACTTTTTTTTTCCACAATCTACATTGGGAGCGAATTATATTTTGCTAATTGGATTTAATATAAAATTCGATTGGTTTCAGACAGATTAAGTATAATATAATTTCAGTATGTACATTAACTGTTAGATAGTATTTTTTTGTTATATATAAATTTGGATAACATCGATTTTATTGAGTTTTAGCCAATGCGAATTATTAAGTTTTTAACTCAAATGTTTCATTACGCAAAACATTAAAGAACATTTCTAATCTATACGGTTTATATACATTTAAAGAGAAATAATTAACTTCCTAAAATTATTATTATTATTCCTAATAGTTAAAAACTCACTTGACTATACATTCAGAAAAGAGCCCTAAAAAATGATCCTTTACCAACTTGCCCTCTATTTCAGAAAAATTAATCCTAAGAAGTGAGCATAATATTGCTTACTCTAGTGAATTTTCTTGAGTTATGAAAAATGTTCTGTCTTTATTTTAAGGTATTTTTTCATTGTTATAGTTCATAAATAAGCTTTGGTTCATACATTTTCATTAGATTTAATTTTATAAACAAATATTTCATAAAATGAAACAGTCATAATGTTTATTATGTTATTTAATATTTGTGTAGTTGTTTTAGAAAATTGCAAACGTTTTCAAGATGTTACCATAACTGTAACATATTTATAATACATAATAATTATGTATGTAACATATGTGCAACGCAAGTTATTCGAATACGAAAAAAACAGACAAAATGATATTACTTTACATTTTTTTTTTTTGCTAAATCCCCAGCCGTTGGAAAACTCAACAGCCTCTTCAACAAGATCGAAGGGAATTTCTCAAATTTTTAAAATTACCCGATTTAGAAAAGTATTAGGATTATTTAAGTGGCAATTACTCTAGATTTTGAACTTAATTGAACTGCATTTATGGTCCGTAGCCTTGCTTTGCACATGAATTTATATCACTATTTTTTTGTTTAATAAAAAATCGTCCCTAGTTTTAGGGTATATTTTTTCTTTGGCGATTTTCTAAAATTCAGAAATGCACTCATTTTTCTATGAGTGTGCGATTTGAACATAAAGGCCCAAGCGTCGGCACTAAAACCAGTAAAAGCAGGTGAATGAGTACTTTAAGTCTTTGTTTCGCCGAAACGAGTCGAAATGAAACAGCAAACAATGCCGGCTGACAGGCTGGAAAATCGCAGCCGACGGTGCCAACAAAAGCTAGATAGCTGGCCCTTTAATAGGATTACAACAACAAAAGCAATTGGGTAAGAGAGCCAAACAACAAAAAGCGCAATGCGAAAGTTAGTGAATCGGAAAGCAACCGCCGCTGCGGTAACTCCTCCCCGGAGCCCCCATCCTCGACGTCCGCCAGCAGTTGTTGTTTTCTGTTACCTGTTGGCCAATTGTACCGACTGCTCCTCCGGTTGCTAGTTTGTTTCGGCTTTGTCATGTCCACAGCCAACTGTCAATGGAGGCACAAAGCGCAGGAGGGGGAAGTGGCCGGGAAAGGAGATCCAAAACAATTAAAACTGGCCATCAAAAAGTGGAGATACATTCCAAAATATTTGGCAAGTTGAGGGACGCGCCCAATTCAATTAATTACCGTTTTCCCCGGACAACTCGTATTATATTTTAATTAAATAAACGCGACTAAATGTTGCCCCTTACTGCTGCAAGTATATTTGTTTTGTTGTATGACAAGTTCAGATTAGTGAATGCAGTTAGTATAAACCTCTGCATTTCCGTGACTTTACCATAAGAACAACGTAGCTCATTTAAAGTTTATTATTTATTTTGTTTTAAGCCTTGCACTTATATGCTAACTTAACCTGATAGTCATCCGCTAAAACTACTTAATCTGCCCACGTACAAGCGAACGTTCAATCTAAGTGGAGCCAATTGGTCAACAACTTGGCCCAGTTGTACTCAATCCAGCTGGCCTTCCTCTAGCTGCTTCGCTTTGTTCGCCTGTGAATTTGAATGCTCCACGGAAACGGATGTGTTGATTGTTAGCTTTGGGGTGGAGTAGACCATCAGGACTGAGTCCCAGCCTTGTTGGCAGAACAACACTGCTGTTAACTAGGGAACTGGAAAGCTGCACAGTAAAAAACTAAACATGAGAGTGTTGAGTGCTATATGTGAAAACCATTTCACCAATCTTTCACTAGAATGTACAACATTATTAAATAAATACCGCCCTCAACTGATCAAGATTTTATGTTAAACATTAATTTTAAATACAACACGATATCTCTGTGCTCTGTGTGTGAACCCATGACTGCTCACTGCTCTGTAGTCATTGGTCACCTACTACTGAGCTTTGGCCATTGGACCCGGGGCAATCAACTGGGCCAGTTGTCATCCGCAGAGGCTGATGACGATAATGAGCTGAGGCCTGATCATGGTTTACTGACACGTAATGACAGCTAAACTTTCCACACTCGACAGTTACATTTTCCAGAACATCGTGGGCTAAGGGAGCGGGAATGGAATCTGCAATTTCCAGGGTGGTCGTCAAAAAAATCGCTGTTCAGACGAATTGCGGGGTAACAGAGATGCCTTAAGATTTCCGTGAGCCAAATTTTGCTTACTAAGATAGCATTTATGACAAACTTAAGAAAATACCTCTTTAAAATAAGGGAATATATGTGTATACTTACTACGTTATATTTACTTGTGTATAATGTTATATAAAATTGGCTCCTTGTAATTCCTTTACAAACTCTCTCAAAAAATGGCCAGAATGTCAGCACTGGGCTGATACAGAGGCAGCGACAGTGGTAGCAGCAAATGACTCGTGCAGGTCAGCTTTTGTCGGTCGAAACTGTAAATGCGTGACTTTTGGCCATTTAATGATGTTTCAACGTCATTGTGCACAAATAAACAATCATCATCATCCGCACTAGGAGGAGTATAAATAGGAGGACGCCGAGGCAAGGAGGATGAGGCTTTGTCGTGGCTCATTTGATGACACGGCCTTTCAATGGCGCTGGTTATTAATGCGCCTGGTTGCTCCCTCGGCCAACAATAACGCATTTAAAACAACAATAACACAATAAGCGAGTAATAGCCATGAACCGGTCTCAAATCCCAGCTACATGCAAGGACTAACGAGGACGATTAGGCGGCGGCAGGAGCAGTGTAACTGTTGCCAAATTTCCGTGGGTTGGAACGTCAGTTCGAGGAACTCCTATCATTTGTATGGCTAAAAAGTTGTTGGCACTAGGTAAGCACATGCAAGGGTTCTCATAGCTCATGAGTGATGTATATTTCCAAAAGGCGAAATTGCACTTCATATTACCGAAGATTCGCATAGCATACTTAACTGAACGTAAGCGCCAACCGGAAGTATAAAACGCTTAAAAATCATATTTAATAGCGCTGGTATAGATTTAATTAAAATGTAAATTTGATTAAAGAGTTATCGCTTGTTTTAATTACAATGCAGTAAGGCAAATAAAAAGCACGTTGACATGTCCATGGCACAAAGGCTTTCCTCTTCCTCTTCCGTGTGCCGCATGATTTATGCCTTATTTTTGCTAGTAATTCATATTAATAAATAAAATATGCAGCTTCCTGCATACGGTTTATAAATTCAACGACACGGATATCCACAGGACAAGTTTATTGCATTGACAGCGCCGCCAGTCAGCCGGATCCGGACTTCTGCAATCGACTTTCTGATCGGCATCTCTGCGTCCTTCGAAATGCGACCCAGAGTCCGCACTTAATAAATACTTTGGCCCTAACCAAAGGTGCACGCTTCACTAAACGCGCTCAAAAATAGACCCTAAAGAATTGAGGAAATCGAGGAGTGGGCGCTGAATTTGGCCGAGTCCATTGACTTGGCCTTTGCAGCGAGTGAAGTGAAGTTCGAGACCGGCTTACGGCAGCTGGGCTCTTATTTAAAGTTTTGCTGGCCAGTCATGTGTACGGAGGCGAACTGAAGAAGCAGCCAGTGCAAGTGGTAGTGGTAATGGAAGTCCTGCAGGAAGCGGAAGTGTAGGTGGAAGGGGAAGGGGAAGCTGCTCTGCAGTTTGTGTCAGGGCCAACGAGCGCATTTTATTTCTTAATTTTGTTTTCGACTAATACTAATTCGATTTCGCTGTAAGCAAAAGCAGCATCAGCACTACACAGAAAACAAATACATATAGTAATAATTTTAAGTTCATTATCTCAAAAGTGGTTTATAAAATGTAGGGTTATACAGAAGCATGTTTTATAAACATCACTTTTCTAGAAACATCGTGTTCCTTTTTTTTTCTTTGTGCTATGCCAGCTTATTGACCAACAACGATTATGTTTAACTTTTTTTGCTGTTCAGTTTCGTTGACTGCCAATTTGCATTGGCCTGGCCATTAGGATCGGGTCAGTCAGTAAGTTGGAGTTCTTTATTGTTGTGTGATAGTCGGGGCACAGACAGACAGTCTGTCAGTCAGTCAGTCAGTCAGTCGGTCGGTCGGTCTGTCAGTTGTAGGGTCACCCAGTTGGCCAGTTGGTCAGTTGGTCTTGGCTCCAAGCGACTGTTGTGTGCATCGTGGTCGTTATTAGCCGCCCGTGTCAGCCAGTTTGTCGTACATAATGAAAGACATGGTTTTCGTGTAGCGATAGCTCTTACTTTGCGTCTCCCTGCTTTCCACCCGGTGGACTTTTCGTCCTTGTACGTAGTCCTGGGTCCCCATGTCATTTGAATTTGTGCTGCTGCGTTGCTCCTGTTGTGGATGCTGGCATTGCATACAAATACGTAATTGAAAAATGCACATATCTCCGAGATGCTTATTGACTTTTATTGGACAGCCAAAGGGGTGTGGAGTGCTACGAAAAAATGCTTAGCATAAGCCACTTTTCCCTCGGTTGGGCAGTCAATCGCATGGAAATTAAATGCATTAACTTGCCCGGAAGACAACTCAAAGTGCCAGAATTTGCCCAATGAGTTAAAGGGAGTTTTAACCAGAATAACGCCTCAGATTCAGATTTGGAATTTGGAATTTAAGAATGCAAGAGATATTCCATTTTCCACAAGACGTGTGGGGTGTAAAAATGTGAATTATTATTGCCATTGCGTAAATAACAATCATTCCTGTCGGACTGACCAAGCCGGCCGCCCGAGGGTCGCTCGGCCACTCCTTAGGTATTTTTATTAAAAATTTCTACCCGCCGCCGCGAGCAAATTGCAGCAGAGCCGTTCAAAAGGTTATGACTATGACTATGGCTATGTTCTGCAAACAGCGGACCAGACTCGACTCGCCCCAGGCTGGTGGGGACAGCAAAAAGTTTTTGGCCTCCAACTTTTAATTATAAATAATTTTCAACATTTTAAATATGTCGCTGGCACGCAAATCTGTGCAGCAAATGTTAGGAATGTCCAACCGCCAGGAAAAAAATTGAAATAGAAATTGCAGCAGAGATGAAATTGTGAGAGCAGACATCGAGAATCGGGCTGAACTGGCTTTATATACATACATACATGTATGTACATATATATATATGTAGGTTTTGGTAACGGCTGCCAAATGCAGTTTTTTATGGCTTCGAAACTGCTTGAAATAATTCTTTTTCCCTTTCCCCTTTTTTATGCCCGGGTCAGAGCAATGTTAGAGCGACTCCGACTCCAAATCCAAACCCAAATCCGAATCCGACTGCGGTTAAAAGTGCGGAAATACATTGAAATGACAATAAAACTAAAACTTGCCTGGTACGCTGCTACTTCGTTTTTGTGCTGGCTCAGTTTTAAAGTTTATGGCCTGACGGCCAGCATGTGCAGCAACAACGCCGTGGAAATGTTGGCCAAATGTTTATTTTATTTTATATTTACTCGCACTCTTCTTTAGATCTCGCATTTGGTTTAAACGTGCTGCTAATAGCAGTTTGTTCCCATTCTGGTTTTGGGGCTTTCATAGCGTCCTGAAGTGCTTTAATGGATACGATCGACTTGTAAGCTTACAAACTATATCGAGTAGAGGTAGTCAATACACCTGTTGTGTCACAATTTGTTTTAAATTCAAGCAAGTTCTAGCTTTATCCCTCATTAGCAGCATTGAATTATTTTCCAAAGACACAATTATTGGACATGTATAGATAAAATGTGGCATTATTATTTGAAAAGTGTGTTGGAATATGTATTAAAATTCCATGACAATAGCGCAAAGATATAAATCTTTATAGCAGCGGACTTCAATTTGAGGCATTAGGTAGAGGCACCACCACACTGATCGGATTTAATAACAACATTTTCCCACCTGACACATGAGCTCGAGCTCTAATCATAAATCTGGAGTATCATCTGAAATGGTGGAGTAATCCACTGACCTATATCCGGTCATGTTCTGTTTACGGGCTTGTACATCGTCTGTGTCTGTTTTGGTCTTGTGTTAACCGCAATGAGGACAACAAGAACTGAATCAGGTAGGAGCCTGCTTCCCCTGGTGCCACTTCGCCATCCTGGCCACAATGCAAACATGACTTTGCAATTAAGTTATTGTCGGCCAGAAGGAACTATCCGGCAGGCATGGTCCTTGGAGTCTCACTTCGCCTCCTTTAAGCTGCTTGAAGGAGAACCACCCCCAGAAAAAGAAGCTCTCGGTTGATTTATGGCCACTTGCACTGGCTGCAAAAGGACTTTAAATAACGACCAGCTCCTTGGCCAGTTATTTAACCCCAAATTGTTGCTTATGCATTTACTCACTAATGGTGCCTCTGGAGTTTATGGTGCAAGAAAGTGATTTTCAAATGGAATTGTTATACAAATTTTTGGCCAATATGCTTTGGTATGCTTTTCAGCACTGATACAATATCTGCACATGCATCGGCTGCATATGCGTGTGACGTTTGATTGACACCCCCAAAAACATACGTCTGTTGATACGATTTAATTGCTGAGGCTTTTTTCTCCCCATCTATGAACCGATTTTAAAAACATTGTATCTCGGCAGGTGGCAAAATTGTTGCAGGCCCCAGACAACGGAGACTATCGGTCGCCCAACGAAAATTCCAGTTGCAAAGCCTTTAAATCTACATCCAGCGTATCTGATTTATGTTCGTTATCAACTAATTTAAATATGCATATACTATCAGTTACATTGCACAAACAAAAGGTAAATAAATCTTCGCATATTTCATTAAAGTTTAATACAATTTTATTTGCATTTTAGTTGCGGCACATTTTTCTATTTGCATCTCATCGCGCTGCTTTCTACATTGGGACTGGTTTTATTTATCTGTAATTTTTTTCAGCGCCAATAGGACACACGGCGAGCAAACAAAGGGATACAAAACATGTGCAATAAAAATGTGAAAAATAAAAGAGCGCAATTCCGTAACTAGCTCTCGTTGCTTGCCGCCCATACAAACAGTGTCGTTACGTATACGCGCCGTTGGCAGCCGCTATTGCACAGACATTTGCATGCTCCGCGCGACAGCCCAGCATTTGATATATTAAACTTTCGAACTATAACTCAGCATTTATTGTGAATATTTGATTGTTTTTATTGCCAGCGAAATCAAAAATTGAACAAACTTGTTAGGGACAAAATGGAATAAAAGCAATTTTCCTCTGACATTGCAAAGTTTTTCGGAATATACTGTAATTGAAATCGAAAAATCTCAAGCTGGCAAAGCCACTACCTGACTCATTTGTGCTGGCTGCATTACATATTTATTTACACCTGCTTACTAAAATGGAGGTTCAACAATACGCACAGGCCGCCTGAAAAAGGTGAAAAAATGCAAAACCAAGCGGATATTATTGCGGCTCATTAAAACACTGGATATCGCACTTGACGCGAGGGTTCTAATAAGGGCTGCGTATCAGGTGGATCCGACAAAAAGGGCACTGGCAACCAATTGGAAATACACTTGTCAATAACCACACAGGCGAAATGATGCTGGATCGGAACGGAACTGCCCCTTGGCCTGGCCCTCGGCAGATGCTGTGTTTTGCGGTGGGAATGAGCGTGTTAAGTTATTGAACGCCTGTTTTGTGGACCCAACAACTTGTAAGTGCGGTCGGCAAGGGGCTAAACAATAGTGAGAGGCCCATTGTCGCACCTGCGGCAGAAATCTATTATATTTCAATAATGCCGCGACTATCGCATAAATAAACAACCGCAGCCAGCCAAACACATGGCAGCAACATAAATCTGTTTGTTCATTTCCATTACCATGCAACATCATCTCCAACTGTATCTCTGCATTTTTTCTGCAAAATATGGCAATGGCGATAATGGCTATATAAAGCCAATAAACTGACCGGAATCCTCGTGTGAAATTAATAGAGAAATGGAAATTCATTCATGAATGTCGCTAAAGTTGTCTTTAATTGGTTTATTTATTTATATTTTGCAAAACTTAAAAATGTATCAAAGCAAATTCACATGGATATGTATGAAATTCTATCGACAGTTTTGGCTGTTTCGGTTGTTTGCCCAACTGAAATAAATTGCACGCCTGAGCAGCCATCGACTGTCGTCACCATGCCCATCATCATCATGATTATTATCTTCATCATCTTTTTCATTGCTGTCCGAGGTCACAGTGCGTATACTTTATTTTGTTTCGTTACGTGCCGTCTGCATCCAGTCACGGATGACTTGCCACTCTCAAACTTTTTCCCACAATGCTAAGGCGTCCTTGGATGGAAACTCCACTTGTTTGAAAAAAAAGAAAGGGGTTACCACAAATATTCAAATTCTTCAACGAGTGAATAATAAAACGAAGAACGACCATAAATAAATGACTGGCATTGGGGAAAAATTAACAGCTATAAAAATATCTAGAAAAAAATATTCTAGAAAACCAATAACCGTTAGGTTTTATAACATTTTGTACTCGAACAATTCGTGCTATGAACATTTTGAAAATTAACATATAACAACATATAGCAACATACAATTTATGTTATTCCTTTTCAATTAATATACTATGTTTGGCAAATTATTAAGCTTCAATGGCAATCACAATAATTAGCGGCAATCAAAGTCAAATGCTGTGATTCAGGATTATATTTAAAACACAAGCCTATCAGCTTTATTTAGGTAGATGAGAATTTTTCCGCATATAAATAACAATTTTTTGTTTCTTAGCTTTTACTACAAAAAGTCTTGCATGCTGGTTGGACCAGCCTTTGTCTATTCAGAGGAGAACTCCACGCAATGTCACGTAGTCAGCTCATGATGTGTTGGCCCACGAAGGCAACATCGGCATTCGGATCTTTAGGGCCCCGTGCACCAATTGGCCGAGTCAAGAAGTCCTTATATGTCCTGCCAGGGGTCCTTGCATGAGCCACGCTCTTGGCTGAGTTATTACTTAGCTTCCATTTCGGCACGGTCTGTGCTTAGACAAAAATACTTGTTATTGTTTATCGTGGAAGTAACAGAACATTATAGCTTTTTATATCACTTACGTTTTACGCCATGTTTGGCACAAAGCAAAGTCAAGGGGCGAGTGGGTCTTCAGTATCCTTGGGTAGCTTATGACGGATGGGCCTGATATGCGATACTGGTCCTCCGTTGACCAACTTTTTCTCTTCGCCTTTCCTTTCTTGTCATTACCGCCACACGCACCCCAGAATTTGTCGTCTGCTTCATGCCTTTGTTTTATGCCTTATGTCATATTTCTTGGCATGGCTTTTTAATATCATGTGACTGGCGTTGATGTCGTGGCACGTAAATGTTTTTAATGTCCAATAAAATTATCGTTTCAGATAAAGCTGTTCAGCAAAAACAAAGCACTCGACATGTGTATGAACACACAGGGTACTTAGGTTGCGGAAATGGTTCCATTTCATGACAAGTGTTGATTGCCTTTACTCATGCCACCTACCTTTTACAATAAAAAAATATGTTAATTTCGATAAATATTTGCATTCAAAGATTTTCCTTTTGCATCGTATTTGGCCTTGTTTTGGTCGAAGCTTTTAAATCACGCATTTCGAAGTCAACTTTTTCATGTTTAGATAGATGGCCTTAAAACTATCCAGGGAATAATTAAAATAATTATTCCCAGTTTTATTAGAACATTTAACAAAAAACCTTTTAATAAAACCGAAAACCGAAAAAAAAGGTAACCACTCACTTTGTTTCTGTTACTCAATCCATTAAATTACCTTAAATTCCATTAGGCATGCAGATATATTGTTTTGGGGGCTCGTGCATTTGGCAAATTGTCTCAGATTTTGACAAAGGACTCTCTAATTTCCGCAACACGCATTTTTCGTTTGTGGAACAAAGTTTAAGCTAAACCGCCAAACTTTTTGCTTCCGTCCCAAATTTTTTCATATATTGCAGTGACCAAGCCCAAAGAGACAAACACACACGCATTACGCATACGCCGCGTCAGCCTAATTGACAAGGGTTGAAAATGCGGCGGCAGCACAACTTTTTTGCTGAAATATGTCAAATGTCATGTTTAAAAAGGGACAAACTTTTTCCTAGTTTCGGTTTAACCCTTTCCGTGTCCGCGCCAAATACAAATGGCACACAAATGTTCAAGTGTCCGAGGACTTAAGACTTGCGGATAGGATATATCCAGCAGATTAAAAAAATATCTTAACCCGAGTTCACAATGGATTTGCCCTAGTCTGCACGAAAACTGTGGTTTCTTTAATGATAATTATCGTGTTGTGAGTAAAATGAATCAAAGTGCAGCAGCGAGGTGCGAGTGAAGAAAAAGGTCCATATCGCACACGCAATTTGAGCAACTTGCCGGAAATACAGAGGTAAACAATATTTTTCAGTTCATTGAACGGAATAAGCTTGTTTCCGATAAGGAAAGCTAGCCAGCGCACAAAAACCCTGGCTAACACGTAAACTCCCATCACTGTGGGGGTGGATGTGAGTTGCGAGTGGTCCACAGACATTGTTGTCCCTGTCTGGCTGTCTATTGGCCTCGTTCGTTTTGACCAACATGAAACATGCCACAACAACTGGCAAAAACAGTTTGGGCAACGTCGCAGAGTTAGGAATTTCTCTGTGCCAATAAGTAGCCAACAGGCCATGCTAGACGAATGTGGGTGGGGGAAATTAAAGCTTTTGATATCGAATTCTAGTTTGCAGTTTCGCATTTGTAGTTCGTACTTTGTATTTGGACCCGGGCTCAGTAATTTTATCTGGCTTTTAGTTTTGGCTCAACTGACAGTTGTCAAGGAATTGAGCTTGCGTCGATTGCGAATCCTTCTCGCTTTCGAATGGATAACTACGCTTCAAATAGTTTGGGTGGCAATGCGATACATAATCGCTCTTGCGTAAACTTTTTAAATTAGGATCAAGTATTTTTATAGGTCGCTTAGTTATTAATGCCAATACGTTTGTCTCTTATTAAGTAAGGGTGAGCCTGGAACTTGGATTCAGCTGACCTCAAATATTGAAATCTAAACTTAAACAAGAAAATAGATATCATATCATAAAAATAATCAATTATAGAGACATACATAGGCTCTCGTTATTATTCGAACTACATTTTTTGCTACGATTAAATCTCAGCCTAAATTAATGCGATGAGAATTCAGCTGGCACGCTTATATGTTCCGACATGCCAGAGCTATAATTTTCAACAGCTGCCATAAAATCCCAGCGAGTTATGTAATCTGCAGAACAAAAGCTCACTAACCAGCGAAACAAATCAGGTTGTCACACACCTGTGTGTCCTTCCCCCCTCCCTCTTCCCTTGGCTCACGCTTGCTCCAGTTGGAGTTCCTCAAATAAGCAAATCACGTTCTTTTTGTTAGCTTAACTCAAAAAAAGAACAAAAACGCTTAAAATGTGTGAGTCGATGGGACAAGAGTATAACTTTCACAGC
Source organism: Drosophila yakuba (assembly GCF_016746365.2). Classification (NCBI taxonomy): domain Eukaryota; kingdom Metazoa; phylum Arthropoda; class Insecta; order Diptera; family Drosophilidae; genus Drosophila; species Drosophila yakuba. Next base: position 8,966,099 of record NC_052530.2, read on the forward strand.
CCACTGGGCTTATTGAGTAGTTTCATTTTAATAGAATATTGGATCTTAGTTATTTTTAATTCTATGATATTCCTTATTAAAGCTTCTCAAAGATACATTTTCTGTACCGGCCCTTATAATGTAAGTAACTGTTAAACTAGAATTATTTATTACGCTTTATGTTTTTTGTATCCATAAGTTTTGGGATAGAGTAAGAGATAGTTGTTTAAAGCAAATCAGTGGATATGGCCGCAATCCGCTGGCTTCGCAATACTCGTACGTAATAACCGAGTGCGGCAATTGCTGCGTATACTTAACGTGAGCAGATGATGCTGTACGAGTAAGATCCGCGATGTAAACTGGTGGCACTCTATTCTGTAGGGGTGTTGAATTCAACTGATACGACACGTTGCGCAACTCGCAAATTTATCAGTTTAATAATAGTCGGGCAGATGCAGCAGTTACCCTTTTAAGTTACTTTTCCGAAGGGAAAATGGGGAGAGAACTGAATGGCTGCACGTCCAACTCTAGATGTCCAGCAGAATAAGCAACATTTGAAATTCGACTAAAAGCATACAAAAAGAGGGGCATTGAGGATATGGGGGCGAAAGTCCGGGCGGGCGGAGCGTATATGTTGCGTTGCACATGTGACAAGTTTTTGTATGTGATGTTGTCGTCGAAAGCGGCAAAAACAGTTCAGCTGGTTTGAGTTTAGTTCAGTTGAGTTTCCAGTTAAGGTGAACTGCCATTTTACAGTTTGTATATCAAACCGGCACAGCAGAGGGTTGGACGAAAGCAAGGACGAAGAAGCTCAAACCCGTAACAAAAAATTGCATTGCATACTGCGCGGGTCACGGCTTCAAATCGTCGCCGTCACACAAAACCTGGCAAACTTTTTTCTCCCATCACACAGAAAAAAATACAACGGCAGTACCATCAGTTTATGTATATATGATTTTATATTGATAATTAGGAATTATTTACTAGGTAATGGAATATTATTTATTATTAAGAAATTACCGCATAATTGAAAATCGGCGAAATTTGGATTAGCTAAAGCAGCTGAGAGCGTTAACCTAACTAATGGAATATAAGTCATCGGCAGAGTAAAATTGACTTTTTTATTTAGATTCCTTCGATAGCATAGCTATTAATAAGTATAATTTTGTAGTGCATTTCGTTGCGCTTTCTTTCTAGTTTTTTTTTGGCTAGCGTCAAGGCAACTTCCAAAATGCATTTCACTGCGGCTTTCATTTTCGTGCTTGTTGGACACGCCCACAATGCCACGTTGGTCCTGCCACCCCCGAAACCCGAATTCCTCGTAACGCCTTTTTCTGCCACAGCATCGCTGGTTATAAATTTAAGTCCTGCGTGGTTTTAATTTTTTCGGGGGGCTTCGCAACTGTTCCTGTTCTCGTTTTCTGTTTGTTCTTACAACACCCCCAATGGAATCTTGAGCTGCAGCCGTGTGCAATTCCCACATGTCCTCGTTGTGTCGCTCCTGGGTCAAACGTGTGCACTCGGTTCAGTTCAAGTGCTGGCTAAATTGTTTCATTCTTTCCTTGCTTACCTTTGGCCCACCCGGTTTTTGTTTCCCCACCTGAATCGTCCCTTTATTCCCAGCCCCAGTCCAAGTCCCAGTACCATTTCCATTCTCGTTCCCGATCCCTTTTGTATCTTTTGTTCAAAGCCATCCGTCCGGCGTGCGTGTCTAAGGTTAAATTGCACATGTTGCCATGCGTTTTTCCTGCTGCCTCTGATGGTTTTGTACTTTTGGTTTTAACCTCAAGGTGTTAAGCTGACGTCGAGCTTGCAATTTTTTCAGCTTTTTTCCACCGACTCTATTGATTCTGAATGAAGCAAGACAGAGTGCGTAATTGGCAAATGATGTAGTTCCACCTACCCCGTATTGGCAGAAAACCCGTCCAAATGATATGTAAAGCAAAAAGAAATGCACGCGCGAAGAACAGTCTAAAACTATTTTAGAGTATATATATTTATTGGCTTCCTTTTAATACGGATTGAATTATTTTAATCCAAGAGCACTCCGATTTTTAATTTGGAATAAAATAATATTATTCAACTCAACTCGCTGGCGATTAACCTTTTTGTATGAAAAGTAGGTAACAGGTATAAGAAAACTGTCCTAAACCAACCATGTATAAACATTTTGCTTTGCTCGACTAGCGGATACCCGTTGCTCAGCGATGTTGAGGACGAGACAGTTTCTAAATTTGTATGCCATGTCGATTGAAATTTCATTTAAAATAGTAAAATCAACATTCTGAATCCCCAATCTAAACATTCATAGTTTTATTTATAGTTTTCGCGGTCTCGACATACATACGGACATACTTCCGGACACAGCCAGATTATATAGGATATGTAAACCATACTTTACACACGCTCTAATGTTATGGGATAGTCTAATAGCCTTGGTACTCAATTATGACGTTAGCTCTTCCTATATTAAGCTTCTGTCCCAAAGAAATATTACTTTACCACCCCTCGTGCTGGACAATTGACTTTTAAATTATGAATTAATAAAACCCATTCGATTTCCTACAGTCAATTAAGCTGGCCCAACACAAAAGCGTCGAACGAAAAAATCAATGGGATGGCGGTGAATATGAACGCATACCGCTTACTGCGTATGCAGCGTTGACAATAGATAGTCGTCCCTTGCCCGCGGGCTCATTGAAACAATGCGCGGCATCAGAGCGCCAAAACAATGCGATATTGCAGGAATAGGAATATGGAAAGGGGAAAATCCCATTGCATGTTGATGAAGCAGCCAAGGGCAGAGGAATCTCAGCTCATAACCGAACCATTGTGGATTTTAGCTCAGCGCAATAACACTCGTACGCTCAGAGATAGAACTCCTGCAGCCGATGGGCGCCGATGGAAGTTGCGTATACGCAACGTGTGGTCCAACAGAGATGGAGGCACATATTGTATTGTATATATTCTAGGCACTTTGCAACTGCTTCCAAACGCAGAACAGGACTTGAAGAGGGATCAAGATTTCTCGGCTTAAATCGTACACAGCCATCTCAGTGTCGGAACACATTTTCATGTTCCCTTCGTTTCGCTTTGAATCTGTCAATAATTTTAATTAGCAATTTTCTCAGCCAGACCAGCTAGGTCGTTTTGACAAATTAATTTCCGTTTCTTTTCTAATTATCTAACGGATGGTTGAGCATGATTCTTAGTCGAGAAGCGATCCTTTTTGCGTTGTGCAGGACGGGTCTGATTGGCCTTTCTCCAAGCGTAAGAAACGGAATTAGGAAACGGAAAATGTTCGTTATATCCATGCTATTACGTGTGGGCTTTTTAGAGTCTGAGATATATGTACAAATATTACACCATTAAATACAGTTCCAAAATGGACCAATGCATTGAATATGTAAAATTTCAATAATCTGAAGACTATTTAATAAGGTGCTTATGGACTATTTCCTAATTCCTGCTTAGACAAGGTCTATCATGTCGTTTGCTAAGCAGAAGTTAAAAGTAAATCTGTAAAATTAAAACGAAATGTCAACCAAAATGCCTACATTAAGACGGACTGCAGGATCGTTGTGGCTTACTCCCCTCTCTCTCTCCGAGTTCTAATTTTTTATAAAGTACATATACAAATGTATACTCTTTGACAATACATATTCTGCTAATGTTACCGGCTTATGCAAAATGTCTGGGACTTAACGGTAGAGCGTTTTTATGGCATTACCACAAAACAGCATGGCTCCCAGCATAAAATGTTAAATTTATTAATGCAATTCGGATCTTTTTATGTAACGCGTTGCAAAGGCTATAGAGCCATTGTTCATAATGGGTCGTCATACGAGGAGTGACGGGTTCAAATACCTCATCCCACTTATTTGATTGTATGTTGTTCCCTTTCTCAGATTTCCTTTTTTCTCCGATTTTTCATGGTATGTTGCAAAATCTACTGCGACAATTTCGAGCTCATTAAAAATTTTCAACTGAAATATTCTGCCGGAAGCTGAGTCTCTGTGTTTATTCACCCTTAACGGAGCACGTCTGCCGTTTGTGCTTACTTGTTGGTATACACAGTGCTCCTGGTAAGTACGACTACATTCGGCTTTAAAAAAGGTTTCCTTGACGACCCACGCAAGTTTGAAAAGTTGCGTTTTTACTTCATTTAGGATTAACTGCAATAAATACTTTTAGCAGCCACTGTTGGAAACCGCATGGTATGCCGTGTTTCGTATTTTAGTTTTCCACATTTGCTGAAACCTAACTACAAAATTACACACGGTTATATTTAATAAGATGATATACCTCAATTATGATTTATTTACAACCCGGAATTACAAGCCCCAGACCACGAATTCTGTTCTCCTTGCAACGTGAATTGTATTCAAGTCACATCATGGCAGGTGAAATTAAGCTGCCGGATTTAAATGTCGTGTGTTTAATAGTATTCGTTGCAAGTGGTCGGGACATTGACTAAGGCCAGATGAAGAACTTAAAATACTAATAGTAGAGAATGTTGAAAACGCGTTTTTGTAAAACTAAAAAATTCTTTTCGGAATAAAAAAAATTAATCAAAAAACTAAAACTTGTTAAACAAGCTTTTTTTTACTTAAAACGTATCAGCAGTAATACCCAGACTCATAGTGTGAGTTCTTTTCCTGGTCCTCGTGCCACATCATTACCGCATTTATTGCCACCCTGTGTGCCTGATTGTTTCCTATACTGTCAGATCGAACGATATATCAATGACACAACCAAGAGTTTCGCATGTATGTACATATAAATGTGTAAATGTGTGGTCTATCTCTAGAGAGTTAACAGTTCAATTCTCCGTAAACATACTTCTTTGAACTATTGCTTTATAAGATTGTATTCACTTTTTGTCACAAAAAACTCACATTTGGTCGCCATCTTAGATGGTTGGCTTTTTGACTGCGCTTCATTTCACTCCTTTGTTAACATGACTTGATTTTTATTGCACATACGAAAGGATTCGCTCCATTTTCCTCCAATACCTTCACATCCACCGCCAAAAGACTACGAAAAATGCTTTCGCCTTTATTTGACAGGGAACTTAATTTGATGTATTATTTAAATTGCAGTGCCTGCAAAAAATCACACAAAACTCTCAAGTCGAAAACCTCTAAGCTGAATAAGAATAGAATCCTGGCTAAGAATAATGGTTTTATTTCAAAAAATAGTGAAAGGGTATGAATACACGTAAACATTTTCAATGGAAGTTCACATTATGTATGGGGCAAGCGGTGTTAAAGTCCAATTTTCTTTGCGTTTGTAGCGTTCGGCAAATAGAAACATACAACAAATTATTTATTTTTATTTTAATAAATCTAAATATTTGTGTATTAGAAGCAAAGCAAATAAAGCTTTTGCAAACAATTCCAGGCGACTATTGTGAAACATATTGTGGTGGCATCTGCAATGATACAGTTGGTTCAAAGAAATACGATAGAGAAGACCGTGATTTTATTTTCCGGAACTGTTAAGCATGGTTTCATATGTAGACTTAAGGAATACCATTTCCAGAAAAGATCGCAAGTATATATACTTTTTGATATGATTGGCTGGCGGCCAAATTAATTCCCTATTGCAATTGCAAGTCTAAAAGGGACTAACTGCGCATTATTCTGCCAATGACTGACCTTTATGAATTCCACCTAGGGACGCCTGAGTTCCGACTGGCCCTCCACAATCGGTGCAAACGTCCGATCATGGTTTTCTATAGAGCTAAGGACGCAGAAGGCATTTTAACATCTATTTTTCTATAATTACTTAAAATAACCCCCCAATAAGGCTTTGGATATTTCTTTGTTGTCTCCCACACAGTTTATTTTTCCAGATTTACATAGCAGCCTTAAGTATTCCGACAGGTGTCCTGGTCAGTTGGCTTAGCAGCAAGGACCGCAACCGCAAAAACTGCTGGTGCCGCCGCAGCAAGGTCCACATCCTCCGCAAGGACCACAGCAGGGGCCACACCCACCACAACAGGGGCCGCAGCCACCACAAGGACCGCATCCGCCGCAGGGACCACAGCAGGGACCCTAAAAAAGCAGATATTAAAAAAGACACTAGACTTACGGGAAAGATATATATACATACCCCTACCAGAACGTAATTCGGGTTGACATACATGTACATGATTTTGATTGTTTAAAAGATCTTTAACTACCGGAATCCAAAGGAAGCTGAAGCCACCGAAAATTTAGGTGCTCACTATTGAAGGTGGAACGGAGAACTGACGAATGTGAGCCACATCAGTCGGAGCTTCAATTTGACAGCAGTCATGTGAATTTCAAGGCTAATCTGATCCAATAAATTATATTACATTTTTTCGACCTCTGTTTTCCAAAACCCATAATCTAGTTAGCTGCGGATATTTTCGACAGTTGTCAAATTCTTATACCAACTTGCGAGTCAAGTTTCTATCACTCTTGTTTAGAATCTCGGCCTGTAATCATCAAAATTTTTTGGTCGTCCTAGGTTATTTCTTTGTTTGGTTCAAAGTAAGTATTCGTTAAGAGTCTCAACACTGAAAGTTTTCACAAGTTTCTTTTTAGAACATTAATTAACCATCATGTGTTGCGGACCCCTTGGATTCTGCGGACCCTGTAGCCCTTGCGGCGGTCCTTGCGGACCTTGTGGACCCTGTGGTCCTTGCGGTTCCTGCTGTGCTCCTTGTGGATCTTGTTGTGGACCTTGCGGCCCTTGCGGTCCTTGCGGTCCTTGCTGCGGGGGTTGTGGACCATGCGGCCCCTGTGGACCTTGCTGTGGGCCCTGTAGACCATATTGCGGGTGCTGAATAATACCCCTTAAAATATCAGATCCTGTAAACCACAAAGTGTAGCTTAGGACTGAACAATAAAATAAGTGCCTTTAAAAATAATTTTGTATTGATTGCCAATTTAAAAGCAGGGAATAATACCCCTTAAAATATCAGATCCTGTAAACCACAAAGTGTAGCTTAGGACTGAACAATAAAATAAGTGCCTAAAAAATAATTTTGTATTGATTGCCAATTTAAAAGCAGGGAATATTGTATTTTTATTAATAATTATTTTTGTATAAGGCTTGTACATACGTGAATACTTTCACGAAGTGGTGGTCGTTCAAAGTCTTGTTCCTAGATTATCAGATACCCATTACTCAGCTAGCGGAGTTCGACATAGTTTTGGCTATATGCCACATATATCGCATTAAAAGGCAAATCAAAAGAAATTCCAAACCAAACCAGGATTGTGGGTACTACAGTGGTAACCTCCCAAATCAGATTATTTTAACGAGCAGATTATCACTTATTATTTTAACAAGCTGTGACCCACTGTAGATATGTAAATATAATTAAAATTCAAAGGAGGCTATGAAAATCTTTCTCGACCTGTCAGACCCATTTAAATGTGTAAGTTCCGAAAATATATCATTCTCATCTCGATCCCCGTCCTGCTCGCATCAAAATTTGTGGTTTTGTCCCATATAGGTGTTTTTTGGCTACTGAAGATCGTTGGTAAAAAGTTTATTGTAAAGTTGAAAATAGTGTACTAATTTGTTTCTTATTTTTAGACTTCTCGAATTAATCATGTGCTGTGGACCTTGTGGATCGTGCTGTGGACCTTGCGGATATTACTGCTCTCCCTGTGGACCCTGCTGTGGACCTTGTGGACCACGTTGTGGTCCGTGTGGATCCTGCTGTGGACCCTGTGGACCTTGCTGCGGACCATTTGGCAGTTGTTACGGAGGCTGTTGGTGCTAAGTGCTCCCTATTTGCAGCCGAACCGATTTGTTGCATCATTCCACAATCACACCATGGTTAAGCTAACACCCAACAGTTTCAAGTCACAAAAAATATATTGAGATAAACCGCCTAAAGAGTAGAAAGTATTTCCTGGTATCAACTTGTAGTTGGAACAGTTGAAGGGGAGCGTTTTCTTGATCAGCAGCACTAGCCGAGCCTGTCCGTCCGTATGTCCGTATAATATCATATTAGGCATACATTGTAATGTCACCGACGTTCTGTCGTTCCTGTCGTATCTATCTGATCCTGCTACAACGTCGAGAAATTGTAGTAGTGTCAGCAATGGCACCACGTTTTATAAAATCTTTGCTAAGGTATAAACCGTATGTATAGCTCTCATTTCGTTTTATCTTGTTTTTATACCCGTTAGTCGTAGAGTAAATTGGTATACCAGATTCGTTGAAAAGTATGTAACAGGCAGAAGGAAGCGTTTCCGACCAAATATTCTTGATCAGGATCAATAGCCGAGTCGATCTGGCCATGACCCTATAAAAGCTAGAATGTTGAGATTGCATGCAGACTTAAGTGACATAGACACAGCGCAAATTTGTTGCCCCACTCTAATGCCCGCAAACCGCCAAAAAATTTCAGTGTTGAAGTCTCTCCTTCGCACTTCCACTAGCTGAGTAGCGGGTATCAGATATTCGGGGAACTCGACTATAGCGTTCTCTCTTGTTTTAAATTGCGGAGGAAATCCTTGTAGGGTATAATACATTTGTTGAACGTTTTGTATAAATGTTGCATTTGTTTATTTCGAATCCAGATGGCTGTGAATCTGAAATCTGCTTTCCCATTCAAAATCTATGTGAGGAAATATCAGTTTTCATTTTTCCCTCAACCCAAGAACATCAAAATTTGATTTTCTATAAAAGCCATTTTTGGTATTAAATCTTTTATTTTAGTTGTCTTACATTTCAAAACCATGGGCTGTGCACCGGGCGGACCTTGCTGCGGATCCTGCGGACCTTGTGGACCTTGTGGACCGTGCTGCGGACCCTGCTGTGGACCTTGCGGGCCCTGCTGTGGACCCTGTGGACCTCGTTGTGGACCTTGCGGACCCTGTGGTCCTTGCTGTGGCCCTATGGAAAAACGAAACGGCCTTCAGCGGTGCTGCCCGTTTTAGCTGTGATTTCCTGAATAAGCAACAAAATTATTGACAAATAAAGGGGAACTATGAAAACGATTAAATTATCATAATTTAAATATTTCCATACAAGTTTTCACTCACTGCCTTTGATTCACAAGCTGAATCCAAAAACGGAGCAGCTGAAGGAGGTGGAGGAGAAAGAGTCCATAGGACAATAGACCAGACTAACACTGCAGCCTGTGGCTGGCAGTAGATACACACTCGCAATAGTTGCACTGCCATGGACATAAAAGGAGCAGTTGGCTTATGCCCACATGTTCAGGTAATTGGGACAGTGCAGTTGGAAAATAAAAGTAGTCCTTTCCTCGCAGCATTTAAATTGGACAACTAGGGGATTTTAATTAGTGTCAAGTACCTTGAGGCAAATGGTGCCAAATGCGGCGTGGCCGAGGCCAATCAAAGTGATTTTCCCAGCAATGTTACTCATACGCCCCGTGTGGCTGGGGCCAGTCAATTATTAATGGCTGCTCGGCTCGAGTGCAGTCTGCTGACATCTCAATTCATGCTGGAAGTCAGCAGGCAAATTGTTTATTGTATGCAAGCTAGAGAATGCCAGAAGAATATCTGGGGACTGGGGAACTGATTTTCATCATTCATTTCGCCAGTTGACGTCAGGCTCTCCCGATGACGCAATTCAGGGAATTCTCGAATATGTAAGGGACCACGTGAAAGAGCATTTATCATTTAGGCGGCATGTTATTCGAGTAGCATTCGAGCAGCTTAATCAAGTTCCGGAAGGGGTCGAATTAGAGCTGACTGTCAGAATTTCTGTCGAAGCGCGTAATCAATGCCTAATGTAAGTACTTCAGTATGAACAAGTAATTCTAGAACTCGCATATGCCGCAGCCGACTATTGCAGTACCCTGGGAATACAGGCTCAATCACCGCAGAAATATTCGTAGCAAGTCTTCCTTGTTATAAAGTTAAAATTGTGCGTTTTTGATATTGTGTTCAATATACTGTATGCTAAACCACTGATTAGAGCCAAATTAACCATACAGATATACAAATTTTTAATTATGGTACTAATTTGTGTAAAGTTCAAATATAAAGTTGAAAAATAGTTCGTAAATCCCAGTTGGCCAGTTCAGTGGACAGTTGAAGTGTCCCCCCAAAATTATTTGTTTCCATCAGCGTTGCAAGGCCCGCCCATCGGACCTCGATCGCCAGAAATGTCCGCGACTATGAGCGAAGAATCCAGAACCAGTGCTTCCAGAATGTTGAGGTCTGGTCCGTCCCGCGTCGTAGAAAGCGCGATGATTGGGGATGGTCCGCACGTGCGACGACCACGTCACAACAACCCAAACCAGCCAATTGCAATGGCGACAGATCAACGGTCCCGAGCATCAACAACCCGGCGAAATAACTTTCTGAGGAAAGTGAGCCTGCAACGCACCCTGGCGTTCTGCAACAGAATAAGGAGCTTTGGAGGCCCAGCGTCCAGATTTGGTTGCCTTTTGCAATCGGACTCCGGAATGAGACGGGAACTGCGTAGCAATATCCATTGGCCGATGATGGAGAACTTGTTTGAGTTCGCTACTTGTAATAATGAAGAGCTCCATGAAAGGAAATTGTTCGCAGATCAACGCCACTGGGGACGGGCTCAACTGCATTTCCAGCATTATCTAGGAATGCGACACCGCCATCACCACAATCTGAGATCATTCTCCCTGGAATTCGATCTAAGGCCCGGAAACATGAAGTCCATTTACGACGTGCTTTATGGCATGGGTCTCAAAGAGACCTTGAGGCTGGCCTTCAACGAGGTGCTCCACTTGCACTAGCTGTGGTGGATTTGTGTGTTCCAACTATCGGTAATAAAAACTTAAGCCAATGGAAACTTTTCATTCTTACTTGCATCTTGCTCCTAAATTGTTCCCACTGGAAACCCTTTAAGGAAATCTCCCTCAGCCGCAGGCTTCTTTTTTCCCTAGACCTTCGGCCAAGCAAATCGCAATGTTGTGCATTTATGGAAATCGTATGCTGCAGTGTGTTCGCTAGTACAATAGCTGTGTTTGCGGGGCTTTGCAGCCCAACTTTGTGACGAAATCCCAGATTAACGAGTCGAATTTTAAATGCGCTTTAATTTAAAATGTTCAAAGAGCTTTATATTTATTAAAACAATTTGTTCTCGCCTTAGAACAGTACCCGTACTTTAAATTACTGCAGTACGATTTCTATTGGAAGAGGATCTAATATCCCCTTGTGATTGGTCGAGTATCCACATATGCCGCAGCTATTGCACAACGCTCCCGAAATACGCGATGAAAAGCGCGCCTAGGACGCGTGTATTTGGATCCCTCACTTACACACGCACACTCGCACCACGCACACTCTCAACTGCCGCACACTCGCTCCCACAAACACATGCACAAAAGACGCCCTGCGTTCATTCTGCGCCTTATCTGCGGTCGCAAGTGTTGCGCCATCGCAGCCAGAGTGCCTGAAATTATGCTAATTCCTGCGTTTTTATGCAGCCAACATGGAGCAGCAGCGGGAATCTGCATTCTCATGGTCGAACCTCCTCCAGCTCCTCCAGCTCCTCCTGCTTTTCCAGCTCCAGCTGCTGCATGTTGGTTGTCGGTCGCCGGTTGTTGCTTGTTGGCTCTTGCTGCGCCGGCTGTGCATTTTGCGGTAGAGGCACTGGCAAAAAAAACATCAACTTTTAGGGTATGTCACAACATATCGATACTACAGTCAGAAACCATAATTATATTATACAGCGACTATATTCTAGGATTAATTTTGAATAAACTAGCATTGGGCCTAAAAACGCTTGCTCTCATTTCCGAAATATATACTCTTTCACTAATTAAGCTGCGCCCAATTTCTTCGTAATACTTTCTGCAGAATGTGGGAGTATTTTCTGAGTGCATGGGAAGAACGATGAATTTTACAGCATAGAAGGGAAGGCCTGCTGATAACGCAACATTAATAACACCCTCATGGCTGGCTTTCTCTACTTGATGATTGAAAATCCTGGAAACTGCGCCCGCGCCCCAAAGTATGCAACATTCATTTACTTATCAGGCGAGGCGAGGGAGTTGCCTCCTGCAGAGTCCACGCTCTGCAACGTATTTGTGGCACATTTGGGAGCTAAGCTAAAGTTCCAAAAAACAGTCAAGCAGCTGCTGCCTCCTCGCCATTTCCATTGGCAAAGGCATTGGACTTGTTGTGGCCAGTGTTAACATAAGACTTGTGCAGCGATAAACTCTTGGCCCGCCCAGCATATTGTCCATCCGAACATTTGTTAGCCAGCCTCTCTGCTTTGGGCCAGCTACTGGCCGTTTTTGGCCCGAGTGGGTCAGATCCTGCTGCATATTCAACGGCTTTTCCATTTCTCTTTGCTCGTCCGGCATTTGCAAATTCCTTAACTGGGTTCTCCAGCGGCTACTTACGGAATGTCCTGTTTCGAATATACGGTTTTTTGTAATGGGTATCATATTTGAAAATGTATTTTCAGTTATCTACGGTGCGTATCAGTCCAAGTTGCAGAAACAAATAACATTTGTGCTGAGATTGTTTGAGAGTGCTGTTCTTGAAACAATCATACATAGCAAACATCTCTACGTTTTTTGAAACAAGTGCTTAATGTTCAACCTGCCTGTGACGAAGGTGACGAATTTGCTAGCTTGGGAAATGAAGAAATTCATTCGCTCTTCTGCTTTCACTTCTGTTGCGTAGTTATATTTTCACTGAATAAAATTCTTTTCGGAACTCTGAACAACGCTTCAGCAGCCTTATCAGGGACCACCGGGTGATGGGTTAATGAATTCCAACCGTAATTACCCATCCAAGGGGAGTGATTACCCCAAAGAGGCCCGACTGAGCCGATTCGTTATGAGCGCCGAGCAAGGGATCCTTTTAATTATTGTTCATAACTGGCGGGTGCAACTTTATCTTGTTTATATTATGCACGTTTTTTGCCCTCTCTCGGCCATTTAAATATTTCAGCTGCGGTAAAGTTTCGATTGTGTTTGCAGTTTTTTCGCTGAATATTTACCCAATTTATATTGGCCCGGCAATTGGTCTTTGTTTTCAATTCTTGCGCTGTATTTCGATTGCATATTTAATTGAATGAGCTCTTTCTGGCCGTTATACCCAATTAGCTGAAGTGTAAAGAATTGTTTTTGGGCTTCGCTAAGGTTGGGAGATGAGCTACCTAGCCAGTAGGGGATTCATTTTTTTGTTACATATGTATGTATGTATGCCTTGACCTAACAACATCAAAATTTCACGAAAGCCCCGCCTATTACAGTTAGTATGTAAGTTATCAATAGCGGAGTACATCTGGTCATGTCCGTATCTGTCTGTCCGTATGAAAGTCGAGATCCAACAACTATAAAGGTTGGCAGTTGAGATTATACATGTAGATTCCAGATTCCAGATTCCAGATTCCACTAGCTGAGTAGGGGGTATCTGATAGTCGGGGATCCCGACTAAAGCGTTCTCTCTTGATTTAGACTAAACTTACTTTAAAATTGTTTTATGTTAAATTGCAATGTAGTGGGAATGTGTCTTAAAAGACAGTAGCTAGTCCAATTAACATGAGTAAAAAGAATCCTGGAACAAGTATAACTTTTATTTTGATGTAATGCGTAAAGTTGATAACCTTTGCAGGGGGCAGGCGGGTATCCAACCCCACCCTCGTGTCAATGCGTCACCGTCTGTGTCTGCTCCGCTTGTCAAGCATTTTACGCATGAGAAAGTATTTTCAGTGAACAAGTGCGAGGGTTGAGCCGAGCTCCGCAAAAAGTATCCCCAATGCAGAAGTGAAGTGCACAAGGAAGCCCCATAAAAATAAATCGAATTGAGGCGACGGGAGCTGGACGGGTTAGGGATTGGGATCGGGATCGGGACTGTCGGGATAACAAACGATGCTCCATGCCAACAGAGTGGGTGGGGAGTACCGCGGGAAACGCAAGTTGGGTTTGTTTACGGCGCGATACGAATGACACGTGACTGGGAGACACCAGACAAGCACCGGCGGCAGCAGACGCTCGCAAAAATTATGAAATTTAGCGCAAGCCGCAGAGCTCGAGTTGCAGAAAAAATACGTGCACATGGTCTCACGCACACAGGGACAGATCCAGCTATATGACAGCTTTACCGTATCGCACCTGCCGCACTCACACACGGCAAAGGGGAAGGTAAAGGGGAAGGGTAAGGGTAAGGTAAGGCAGAAACTGACGGCCAATGCGCTTAGCACTTTCATTTCGTTTGCTGCAAATTGCTTAACCACAATGCATATGTATGCAAAGCGGTGACGCGCACCATGCACTGAGCGATAAAGCGGCCTAATTCAGAAGGAGTTCTTCTGTCTAAATTGGAAAATATGTCTTTAATACTTAAATTTTACTTACTAAGAAGGTCAATATCTTCAGAGCAACTTTTTTGGGACCCTTGATTTCATTTGTATAGGTTACACATTTTTTGTCTTAACCATCTTTTACATATAAAAGATGAATCATTTTATACATTTGTTGTATTCATTTTGAGTTTTCATCATACATTTTGAAAAAGCCCTGCACGACTTTCCACAATTTCTTTCTGCGCAGAGGCGGATGATGGTATTAGCAGTGCGGTTTTTCCTTCCTTTTCCAGGCAACTGTTGCAAGGTGTCGCCAGCAGCTGCTCGGCTCAATCTAGCTGCTAACGGTTTAACACTTTGCTGCCTTTTTCCAAGGATTCCCGGCGGTACACACACACACACACACACATAGGTGTAAGCTTATGGCACCTATTTTCAGTTGCTAGGCGGACAGACAGGCAGGGATCTCATATGCAAAAGAAAAACAAAAATGATGTTTTCCCCGTTTACGTATAATCAGTTGGAAGTAATTAGTTAAAGCTTCATTTATATTGTTTTCGATCTTCAAATGGGAGAAACTGTTTCGCATTTCCGCCCTATTATCAATTTTGATTAATTCGCAATATACCTGGATTTCCACATCGGTAGTGTCTATTTAAAAAGCTTGGTGTAAATCATTTCCTTACACCCTCCCCACTAAGCAGGCAACCATTTTCCTAGCAATCCGTGTTATAAGCTCAAACTGACTGGCGTATTACGTATACGCAATAGTACTTAGGTGCCTGTAGGCTGATTATGACAATGTTTGCATTTCCAATCCGAGCCTTTGTGCTTTCGTGTAAATAGGAATGAAAATTCATTTGATTTTTCCAACTTTTTATGAATGGGGAGCAGATTAAAGCTAAACAAATTGAATCGTAAATCCATTCCCATTCAATCGAAAATCAGTGGAATGAATTTCAATCAATTTATCGTGTGAATATTCCTTTCCCATGTGGTACTTTCTATGTTAAACTCCATTTATTTTACTGGCAAGCTAAGCACAAGTTCCCTGCAATCAATTACAAATTTGTTAGTGAGTTTAGTATCCTTAAACTGGCTTGTTGGCTAACTTTTACGGCACTTAAGAGTTCTCTTGACAAATCACCGTAATCGTTCTTGATTATTATTTGGCCAGATGGTCAGTCAATTGCTATTATAGTTGCTTTCCTTGGATTTTCTGATTTATGATTCGGCTTGATAACAAGCATATTATTTCTATACATCTAATGGGATACGCTTTAAATTTAAATTAAACCAGTTAATAATTTAAAAAGTGATATAATGCTAGAGTCAATGTTCAGGGGAAAATCAAATGATATGGAGAAAAGTGGACCTACATATATATATAGGTAAATGGATATTGATGTACATTTTTTAGTTACCGCTGAATTAGCTAAAGGTAATGAAGAATGGCCTAGTGCCCCGCAAGGAAGGGGGAACCAACCTGTCAGTTGCAGCGGAATTTGAACAGCGCCCAATGCACACGAAATAACTACTGAACTACTGAAAATACTCGTATCACGACCACAAAGCCACTGTCACTTCCTGTTTTTTGTTTCCGTGGGCCACAAAGTCAAACGTCGCATATTGAACAACATTTGTCCGCCAGAAGTCCGGCGGCAAAAAGAGCCAATCGAAATCGCTATATGGACTTGACCCACCCTCCTCATCAACATGGAAGGTACACATCGCCGCTACGCACCGATTTCTCATTCTTTGGGAATGTTCTGACACGAGGAACGGATGTCAAATGACAAATACCATTTCATTCCCAGAAATATTAAGATGGCCACGATCTGTCGACGGTACAAGTGTCAATTTGATTAATTGACGAGCATGCTGAGACGTTGCAGCGCTTTTGGCCGAGATGCTTTCCCTGATCCTGAAAAACTGTTCCTTCAAGCAAGAAATACATACATATGTACATGTTCTGAATGGTTGCGGTGTCCTTGGCGAAAAACTCAATGAAAAGTTGCATAATATTGTCGCATATGTTTTGGGCACCCTTTTCGGTTGGCTTATACGGAAATGATTTTTTCCGCTTGACCCTATTCTTTTACATATATGAATGTATTTTTTCTGTTTGTCTTTATTTAAACTTTAAGATTGCCTGCTGCGTGGCTTTTTTGTTGTACCTTGATTGGATGATCTCTTTAAAATTAAGAGATAATTTATGCCTACAAAGGAAGTGTTAAGTGGTTGATGAATACTAAAGTGCCTAAAGTATGCAAACTAATTTCGCTGAAGGTAAGTTGGCCACTTAAGCCCGAATGTTTATTCAGGGCTTACGTATGGGTAAGCGTAGTTTTCATTGAGTTTTCTATTCGTAAATCATACGTTTTTCAGCAGCAGCCACTTAGCTGGCTGGTTTCGCCACTGATATATTGTCATTCATATGTTGTGTCAGCAATTTGTTAGCTTTATGGCTGAAGCCACGCCCCCAGTTGTCGTCCCCAAAACCCAGAAACGGATGATCGGAAAAAAGAACAAGAAACGGAAAGGGAAAATATGAAACTTGCGTACATAAATTGTATTTATGCACTCAGCACTCCACACACTGTATTCAGCTATTTCCCGATTTTATCGTTTTTATGTGGCTCCCAAAGAACGAAAGAAGAAAGCTTTAAATCAATTCATTCCACAGGGAAAGTGAAGTTTTCTGAATAGTAATGTTGTGGGAATGTTGGGTACCTTAATTGTATTTCAGAGTTTAGCGCTACAATTATTTTACTCATTATTGTAGACATCATATTAAGTAGTTTACTATTAAATGAATATTTTGGTTTGCTTCTAAGACTTTTCCCACAAAGCGTAGTAATCAAATTGACACACTTCGAAAACCACTTTTAAGCCCTCGTTGACGAATTGTTGAGTATTGTTGTTGTATTGTGTAATGTTTTACCCCAACATTAGAAAATAAAATAGTTTCGGAATTATGTCCTTAGTTAGATTGAAGCCCTTTGATATCATTCTACATTAGGATGCTTGTGAGAGTTTCTTCCCTGGCTGACCTGGAAAAAGCGAGCGGCCAAGCCGCAAGTTGAAGTAATTTCTACTTAGCCCCAACTAAGTACAGCCAGCATGGAAGTGTTGGAAAAAACACGGAGAGGAAACTTCGGAACGCCTCAGAAATTAAAATAAAGTGCCAAGAAAGTGAAAAGCGAGTGGCCCATGCCCTGGGAGCAGCATCTTGAAGTTGGCCAAAGCCAAAGCCAAAGCCCGGCCATCAGCGCCAACTTCCGTTTGGGCCAACACCGCACCGCTGCAACCACTTCTTGTTTCCATTACTTTTTCCATTCTCATTCTCATTCTCGCTCTTAGTCTTGCACATAAAAAAACGATTATTTATAGGATAAATTTCATCGATTTCTGACACACGTACACGTATAAGCTGTTTGCAAATTGCCGGTAAGAATCGTTAATTAGCCTAATAACTTTTATGGGGGTGTAAAGGAAGTTTAGAATGAACTTAGAATTGTATTCGAGTTTTTTCCTCAGTGCAATCTCGGTCTGGGGTCGGCGTGGGAAATTGCTGCCAGTGCGTAGGCGTTGTGTCCACGTCTCTTTTAATAATTTGTAACTCATTTTGCACTCGGGAAACAACATAACGACAACAACTGCACGGCAGCGGTAGTGGCAAGCGTTTCACCTTTTGAGCTTTTCGCTTCGGCCATGGATAAAACACAAAGTGAAAAGTAACAAGTACAAAGTTCTATGCCAAAGAGTCGCCGAAAAAGGAAACTTTTCTTGGTTTTGAGTAAGGACATTACATTTGGGTTAACAGGCAAATTACGTAATTGAAGTGGCCTAAGAAACTGACGCTCAAGTGTGTAAAAATCCGAAAACCACGAAAGGGCTCTCCTAATACTTTTACGCGCTTTTTTCATTAACCGTTGCAAAAAATCGTAAATGGCAGGAGGCAATAGTGTACTTACTATCGAATTGTTATTAAAATACGAGGACTTGTAACTGTGCATAATCAAAATGTGTCAATGTATTTATATCCCGATTTGTTAAGCGATTCATAACCAATTTATGTTAGGACAACAGAGGAATTCTTCTTTCTTAAGTAAATCAAAATCTTCAACGAATACAGAGATCATTGACTGATCAAGGACTGCTGCCTCCAGGACTTGAGCCCCAATATATATGTTCTACATTGATGTCCGTAAGTTGCAACGATCTTTAAAATAATTGTATAATTTTCGGGTCGGGGGTCACTTGTATTTCGTTGAGCACCTGCAAACTTGGCCAAATATCTCGGACTTCCCTTTCGTAACCGGCGGGCAAAGGATTGTTCTGGAGGTTCAGTTCGGTCAGGGGAAGAAACTGGAAAACCCGCAACGAATTCACGTTTCCGATATTGTTCTGTCTCAAAGATATGCTCTGAAGTCGGGGAAAGCGATGCTCCATTAGTGAAAAGGCCCACAGATTGGTCAGGTGATTCCTATCCAAAATCAGAACCTCTAGCTCCGGCATTTCCCTCCCTACAATCCCGAGCACCGTGCTCAAACAGTGAGATTCCGCGAGGGCGCAAAAGTCTCTATCCAAGGCCTCATCTTTATAAAACAGCGTGAGATCCAAGCGGTGCTCATCCTGATTATACCTATCCAACAGCACTCTTGTCAACCGCAGCCTAAAGAATGCGTTAATCCAGATCTTGGGCATTTGGTCACTGACCTTCAACCAGACCCGATTATCCAGCCATCCACGGCGAAACAAAGCACTTGCAACGTCGTAACTGTCTACGAAGAACGTGAAGAGGGCGCCAGAGTCCTCAGCCGTATCCTGTTCTCCGCCTGTGTGCTTATACCGCGGATTTATCTTCAAGGGGTTCAGAACTCTGCGAATACGCCGCAGCACTCGATTAAATGACTCTCGGCGATCCGTGCTAAATATGAGGACCCGATACCATCCATAGATACTCACGGGCAGCTTCGCAACATTCTTGGGCTCCAGTGGCGATTTGCCTTTTTCGGATTTCGGAGTAGAGTGGCTCAATGGACCTTCAGTGAAGTTATTTCGAGGTGTAGCAAACATTTTATATTCAAGAGATTCACAAATGTCAGATTTTTACTTTGACAGAGGGAATTTTACGATTTTATTTTATTAAGTGACGTATATGCAAATACCCTAGACACCAAACAAAATCAGTTACACACTGGGATTCTAACTAAAAAGAAACTTACCAATAAAGCTCCACTTGAATACATTATAATAAAGAAAAATGTTTTATTTTTGTTTTTTTTTTCGAAGCAAAAACATAACTTATAAAGATCTTGTTTAAATCGAATATCATTATAGGAAGACAATCATTATGTACTAAAAAAATATACTCATGTACATTTTTACTGATTTCTAAAATAACCTCCATGTCTTAAGTTGGAAACTTAAAGCGCCACCTATTACTGCCAGAAAGCTTAATGTATCATACAATTACAGAGAATTTGACAATGTAATCGACGTGTGCAGAACAAGTTCTGCTACCAATCGGTAGATGGCGCTTAACGTAAAAAAAACTTACAATCGGCTATAGAGTGAATTGCAATTACTTATGCAATTAAAGTAATTTGATAGTTATAATATGGGACATACTTTATTCCTCTTCCTTCCGTATAAGCCCAGCGACTTAGAATAAAATGATTTATAGATTGCATTTATACGATATAATTTAAATATCTTACAGATTTAAGAACAGATTTTAAGAACAATCATAAAACAATGCAATTTCGAAAACGGTCTAGTGCTCAAAATGTCTCCCCTAACATTTTCAAAAACTTTACTAGCTACAAAAAACAAGACCAAGGGTTTTTAGATTTTAAATTAATAAATTTCTTGAATTTAATATTTGAATTTAATATGTAAAAGCCTTAATAGAGTAGAAAATCACTACCATGGCTAGCACGCCTTGCGGAATATTGAGGGTGGGCGCAGATGATCGCTTTTTGGGATAGTACACGGTTTTCTTCGAGAGCAGGATGACCTGTGGCTGGCCAGGACTCTGCTGAACTGGGGAAGCAATCGGAGCCACTGGAACAGCAGCAGGATGGGCGATCGCGGGGGCAGCAGGATGAACTGCTACAGGGGAGCCAGGAGCGAGAGGAACAGCAGCAGGAGCAGCTGGAGCAACAGGAACCACAGGGGCAGCTGGAGCAATAGGAACTGGAGCTCCAGCTGGAGCAGCAGGAACAACATGAGCCGGAACAACTGATTGAGATCCTGCAGGGAAAACTGGCGAGGGCTGCGGCATTACAGGAACCTGGGCAACGCTGGGAGCGATCGCTGGTGCCGGCTGGTTGGCCAGCTGCAGCGTGGGACATATCAGGTGCTGTGTCTCCGTGTAGGTCTTTGGATTGCTGGAATTGGGTTCGCGAATAGTTTGTGTGTAGCACCCATTGGCGTCGGGTTGGCCAGTTTCGACGACAGTCATCTTTTTGGGATCTGGCTGGGCTGCCGGAGCAGGGGCTACAGGAGCAGCCGGCGGATAGTGGTGATGCACTACGGCTACAGGAGCAGCAGGAGCGGCAGCGGGAGCCTGATGAGACTTGGCCACAACATTGCCTATGACAGCGCCAGCTAAAGCTCCGCCCAACAGACCAACACCTACGGATAGATAAAGAGTAAAATGTACCAAATTTAGGAATCTGTTGTGAATGAATTGGTAAACTTTACGTAAGCTTTGAAGATGTTTTTTTACACTTAAAAGTAATAATTTCCTACTGGCTCGACTTGATAGAGTACAGTTGTGGTCACTTATTAACTCTAAATACAAATTTACATAGATTGGGTGTCAGTTCCACTGAATCACGTACCAAAGGCTCGCTTACGACCACGTTTTGGATGCGCCTGACAAAATGGCATAAGACTCAAGCCAAGTAATGCCACTAACAGAAAAACTTTAACCAGATTGCGATTAGCCATGGTTTGATAACTGAACACTGGAATCGTCAAGTATATTCGGATAAATCGGCGTTCAGACGTTAACTGATCGTAATAATGACTCGGTAGAGTCACTTGGTCGCTGCAAAGAATGTTGTTTTGACTTTGCAAATATGTACACAGTTGCTTTGGGAAAGTTAACGAAAATTGTCGAATAGCGTATATTTATTACTCGCTTTAATTTATATTTTTGCGGCACATGAAACGCTCATTAGCATGCTTTGCGTCTTATACATTGAAGTATGTATAAGTGTATGAGAAGTATATGCGAGAACTCGAAAGTATTTATAAGAGATTCATTTCCTTGGCAAAGTTAAGGTTGGTGGACTTCTGTATGCACAACATAATCGTGCCATTTACCCATCATAATCATGAAAACCGTTTAAAAGTCATTTAAAAATCATTTTAATTTTGGGTTATATCAACACCGTCATCCTATTTTATACATTTCAAAATATATTTTACTCGTTTAATAGATTGGATGTTGGATTATTCTTTAAAAACGTTTCACTTAAATGTTTGTTTGGAAATGCATTTTGTATTGCTTTGCTGAAGATACTTTCACTCAGCTTAGCTCGCATTTTTGACCGCCCGTCATACAAGAGAATAAGAGAATACATAATGGCCAATTCAAAGAGTTCTTATTATGCCGTCTTAAGTGATTGGTGTGATTTAAGACCGCAACTCGCAAACAAAAACTGAAAATAAAATGGATCGTGTAGAGAGGAGCAAACAGTAGTTGCTTAATGAGTGGCAGTGTTTCGACCGCCCTTTCGAATTCCATTTCTGCAATATGTTGGCCAAAATTGAGAAGCGACAGGACCAGCTGGCCACTCGGGGTAAAATTCTGGCATGTGGCACGTGAGGCTCTATTTAATTTTCATAATTTTTCGACCAGCCGTGCAGGACACGCAATTTAGTTTGTGTTAACACTCGAGCCAGGAGAACTTCCCCACTTCGGCTGGCAATTGCTATTGATTAAATCGGCTTAAAGCTTTGACTAATGATGACAGAAGATTTGGCTGGAGAACATGAGGCGCTAGAGCGCATAATTCGTTAGTGGAAGCTGCCGAGTCATGGGGCAACCGTTTCGGTGTCGAAATGACCTGCATCAAATGTTTCGCCATGAGAAATCTCCAGTCATTTGTATTCCGGGGATTTGCCGGCAATTTGTGAGACGCGACTTTAATTCGCTTAATAAATATTTTCTTAGTTTCTCGGCGTGCTCAGGTTTAGTCGGTGGAGGTCGAAAATGGCAAGAGGAAGACGAGGTCTTCTCCTTAAACACAATGAACAATTGTCAATTGCAGGACATTCTCTAGCTTTTGGGGGTGTTACACTTGAGTCCTCTGGCCAACGATAAATCATTCCTTGAACGTCACACTGCAAGAATCGAAATCATAAATAAGGGGTTTTAAACATAGCAAATGGGGAACAAAGGTTTTAATACTATCGTCGCTCGATTAAATTACTCACAAAATAGGGAAAATACTCGCTAGAAGGTATTTCTTTATCTAGAAAATAAAATAGATAAAGTTGAAACATTTCTTTCCGTGCTGGATGACGACGAGACCGTCACAGGCAGGAAATTCCAGGACATGCGGCCAGGAGGCAGTGCAGCTCTTCTTTTTGGCTGATGATGGACATCTTGGGGCCAGGGACCTCTGGCGAAAGTCCTCCCCTCCTTACAGGCATAATGATGCGCAAATCGCTGGCAGTCATCGCAGGCTCATCCTCCGCTCCGAATCCGCTCGGATCTGGCCTGCTTTGTTTCATGTTGTGGTGGCTTGCTTTTAGTTGCCTCTATTATCCTTAATGCGAGTCACTTTGTTAGAAACGTCAGTGGGCCTGCAAGCGCCATTATCGTCATCGAGCTGGCTGGCGAAAAAATATGAATCGGAAAATGTGCAGACACGCCGCCTGCTGCCTGCTGCCTGCCGCCTGCCACCGAAAATGCACGGGAATAAAGATAAAACATGACAGGCGGTTCACATCCAGTCATTTATAATAGGGCCAGTATGACCGCGACCGCATTTGGCCGCGTCCTTCCATTCCAGCATTTTATCATCCTGGCTCTCCAGATCTGGGGTTGTACTTGGAAATCCCACTTGGTTGGCTGGCCGGCAGGCTCAGAACCTAATGAAATAATTGTTGTGAGCTATTTACAAGCATCTAATTCCGATTCGATGGCGAGCCAATAAAAATATGCCATAATTATCCAGAGCCCCGGCTTTGAACGAGATAAACCAGTCCTAGACGGCACAGGCTGCAATGTTAATGACATAATTTAAAAAGCATTTCATTAATAGCCGATGACAGGGGCCCATGGGCCCAGGAGTCTTCGAGGCAATTAAAATGCGCACAAAGAAAGCTTGTTTCTGGCCGAATTGGAAATTTAGATGCTGGCCGGCCCAGAATGTTAATGGTAATTAAACCTGAATCGCATCGAATATGGCTAAATAAGTTGGAGTGCCGTTTAAAGCAGTCTCAATGAGAAGGAATTGAATTTAAATTTATAGAATATTCAGAGTACCTATGTATATGTATATAAATGAAAAACATTATATGTACCATTGGTCTGTATCTTTTGGCCATTATTCGGATCCAGTTTAGAAATTATATTTATACCCGTTACTCGTAGAGTAAAAGGGTATACTAGATTCGTTGAAAAGTATGTAACAGGCAGAAGGAAGCGTTTCCGACCATATAAAGTATATATATTCTTGATCAGGATCAGTAGCCGAGTCGATCTGGCCATGTCCGTCTGTCCGTCCGTCTGTCCGTCTGTCCGTCTGTCCGTCTGTCCGTCTGTCCGTCTGTCCGTCTGTCCGTATGAACGTCGAGATCTCAGGAACTACAAAAGCTAGAAAGTTGAGATTAAGTATACAGACTCCAGGGACATAGACGCAGCGCAAGTTTGTCGATTCATGTTGCCACGCCCACTCTAACGCCCACAAAGCGCCCAAAACTGCCACGCCCACACTTTTGAAAAATGTTTTGATATTTTTTCATTTTTGTATTGGTCTTGTAAATTTCTATCGATTTGCAAAAAAACTTTTTGCCACGCCCACTCTAACGCCCACAAACGGCCCAAAGCTGCTACGCCCACACTTTTGAAAAATGTTTTGAAATTTATTCATTTTTGTATTGGTCTTGTAAATTTCTATCGATTTGCCAAAAAACTTTTTGCCACGCCCACTCTAACGCCCACAAACCGCCCAAAGCTGCTACTCCCACACTTTTGAAAAATGTTTTGATATTTTTTCATTTTTGTATTAGTCTTGTAAATTTCTATCGATTTGCCAAAAAAACTTTCTGCCACGCCCACTATAACGCCTACAAACCGCCAAAAACTGTCTTTAAGACTCTCCTTCTCCCTTCCACTAGCTGAGTAACGGGTATCAGATAGTCGGGGAACTCGACTATAGCGTTCTCTCTTGTTTTGAACTAAACACCTAGCTTTCCCATAGGTTCAAGCAACTAGGCAGTTTTAAAGAAATAAGATTTCTAAGGTTCTTGGCGTTCCCAAATATTTGTATCTGTTGGCCGCGTTTATCTTGAACTTTGGCATCGTCTCTTCGGCTATTGAAATATGTTTTGTCTATGCAACCCCGCTATTCTGGCCATGTCAAATCATTTGTATATAATTCACATCCTTTTGCAATTCGGTCTTTGTGCCCACTGGAGTGATTTATGGCCTGCTCTTCTTTCTGCCATGGTTGGAAATGTTTCTGTGTAAATATGCCAGCAGCGGGACACATTCCAAATTGGTCCGTGCAAATTGCTGGCCTCAGCAGTATTATCCTTTTCGCAGGATGCCGCCGCTGCTCGCTTTTTAGATAATTGCTGACTTCTACCATTTCGGCTGGTGAGTTATTCGATTTCGATACTAAAATTTGATATTCCGGCCACATGCTGTGATTAAATTGTGGATGCCAGCTCCTTCTGCCCCACGCCATTTCTCCCGGAGCTAGTATTGTAATTGAAAATAGTTTTTGGCACCGATGAGAGTGCTCAACTTTGTCAAGAGGCGTGACTGAGATTGCAATTGATAATTCGTGTTTTCGAGTTTTGGAGTAAATAAACATTATCTGTGTTATGATATTTTCTGAAAGTTTTGAAAAAAACAAGCGAGTGCGAAGGAGATGTTTCAAATAATTATTATCGGCAAGATAAATATTCAAAGACAAAAACATTTCTCAAAAGATTGGACGTGACAGTTTTGTACTTGTATCAAGAAAAACCATGACTTATAAGATCGAAAACGCCTTTTTCTATTCGTTTAATACTTTTCAAAGACTAGCAAAAACAATGTACTTTCGACATAGTAAGTAATTTAATATTATTTAATGTATGAATTGAATAGATTTAATTTTAAGCAAAGATTAAATAGTGCAGTGGAAGAACTTTAGTGGTTCCTATCATATTCCTCAAATTTAATTTTCAAATTTTAATTTGGCATTCCATTCTGAGGCATCGCCTGCTGTGCCATTTATCATAGCAAATGCCCGCAAATTTTAGAAACTATAGCCCACGTTTTACGCAACACTCGAGCATGCAAATTTAGTAATTGGAAATCGAGTTGCCGCATTTCGAAACCGCAAAACCCATCGCCCAATAAGTTTCCTCGAGTGACGATACACAAATGGAGGTGGGTGGGACCTGGGCCCTGAGCTTGGTCCAGTCCAGTACAGATTTCAGTTTAGTTTCTGGTCAGGCCAAAAACTTCAAGACGGGCATGTGCATTTGTCATAAATTAGAAACTGTAACTTCCAGTGCTCGCTTTTTGCAGCCGGTCCGGCGAGCACTTAAATTTATTGCAAATAACTCTTTCCCCTCATAACTTTTGTCAGGGCACACTTTATGCTTCCCAGTTGGGTTGATTTTTTAGCCGAGCAAACTAATCAACGCCCACAATTTGCAATCCGGAAGGTCGTTGCTGGGATGAGGCAATGGCCAACGGCTAAATGAAGTGTGTAAAATTCGAGCGGAGACCCCTTTCAATTACATCTCTATTTTTGTGTGCGTTGACTCAAAAGTAAACACCAACTTGGCTTGGCTACAATGAAATCGTAGCCGGCCAGAGCAAATAAATCTCTCCCTAAGTGTTGTGGTCATTTAGCAAATGTCCGGCGATGTCCGGCATGCAAATTTGTATGTGTCTTTATGGGGTTGGGGCACCAAGTAAGTCCGCTCCCTTATCGTGGCTAAAGATGGGCCCTCCTGTGATTTATAAAATGTATTAATTAAACTGTCCCACGTCGAGATTGTAGAAATTAGTCGAAAAGTCCAGAGAGGTAATGTTGGGTTAAATGGGCTATGAAAACAAGAAGCGTAATATAAAAGCTAGAATGTATCTGATTTTTAACAGTTCTAAAAATTTAAAGCTATTGCAATTAAGTACGATAAATCAGAATATTTAATTTTAACGTAACTTATTTAATAGATATTGGCTCTACTTTTTCTATTCAAATGTTTCAAGAAGTTAACAAATTGTACTGCTGCGAATGAGAATCACTTGGTAGACGTCTGCCACTATTCTTCACGCTCCTTGGGAGTCCCATACCATTTTCCTGCTCAGTTCCTCCTTCTCAACGCCAACATAACCATATAAGTGGTGGTCCTGTCAAAGTCAAAAATAAACGCAGCGACAATAATGATTTATGTGCGACGAGTCGAAAAGGAAAGGTCCTGATTCTGTGGAAGAAAGCCAAGGACTCGAGCATTTTCGGGGATGGCAACTAGGGAATGGGTGTATCCAAGACATATGAAAATCTGGAGATATGGTAAAGTGTGCCCTTGGAGTTGGAAAAGCGCGACAAATGCGAATATAATTTGCTAGACAGCGAGGCAAATAAAATAATATATTTTCATAGACAAGAACATTTCTTTAATTATTTAACTGGAAGAGTAATAAATCCTGGTAAACAATAATTTATTATAAGTTATAATTAAAGCAATATAATTTGCAAACTACACACAGCAATTTTTTTTACGAGTATCTTTCAAGTTTTCAATAGTTTTCCTTCTGTTGAGTATTGAGCCAAGTTGTTTCCAAGTAGGAAAACTTTCCCCTCCGGGTGTGAAATTGGCAATAACATAGCAATAAAACGATTTACAGATATGGAGCCCTCAAGGATACAGGATCATTTTGAAAGGGAGACATTCTTTAACAACCTTCAAAGTAATAAGGACTACGAGAGTCATGATTTTTAGGAGGACTTCGAGTTCAATAAATAAGTTGCTTTAAGCGTAATTCAATAGGTAGAATTTCAAGAAGTTAAGCACTTATTTCCTTTGCAGACTCTGGCAAAAAGTGGCAGGACCATTGCCGAATTTAAATTTGCACAGCAGACCCAATCGACCCCGACCACTGAGCACTACCCCATTCTTTGCCGAGGCTGTGCCAGTTCATAAGCCACAGAAACGCAAACCGCCATAATAAAGGATAATGTCGGCGCATATTAAACAAATGACTTCCGTTCGTCTAGCTCTTGGCAATCCAACTACCCCACAACGTTTACCCAGGGAAAACAAGCGAAAGGATATTGAAATGAGCTGGTGAGCTCGGAAAATGCAAATTCATGCAGAGCGGGAAATGACGTGTGCAAAATTTCACAGGATGATGATGCGGCACATAGCTCTGCACTTCAAGTGCTTAATTAAAAACTTTGCCACTTTTGAATTTTCGAATTAAAGAAGGACAGGAAGTTCTCTTTTCTCCGTTAATTTCTTTGATTTTGGCAAATCTCCGCTGTGACCTGTTGCCCCACAAAACGCAGAAGTTCTCACAGTAATTCCCACCGATCGCCCGCGACCCCCCGCCACACGTTAATTACGAGAAGAGAGTCTGGTCTGAGCAGGCCTAATCGCAGTTTAAGTACACGGTAGTGGTCTCGGCTTAAACGCGAATTACGCCCAATGCCTCGACTTCTGCAGTGCGCTGGACTCATGACCATTTAATGTAAACAATAATTAAAAGCCCAGCCGAAGAAAAGACTCTGCAGCCGGTGCCGCATGCAGAGACATCGGGGCTCCTCGCTCCTCACTCTTCACTCCCCGCGGATTTTATGGCTTAATAGCTGCAAAGAGCTCGGCTTGATTATAGTGCTGGTTGGCCAGTAGGAGTACCATGAGTCCAAGCCATAACCACGTCGGTGCCATATTAGTCACAACGGCGGAACAGCCACCGATGTCTAGGTGGGCTGCTCGGCTGGCTGGAGAATCCGGGGAGCACCTAAGAGGGAGGGGAACAGATGGCAAGAGGGTAACCGGAAAAACAGTGGCCGAGATCACTGATACCCTGTGGTAACTTTCGTTGCAAGGATTTCCTATAATATTTTATTTACAGAGCTAAGAAGAATCATTTTTAAATTTCACACCTGAAAGAGAATAAAAAGTGAAAAAACTGAAATCCGGAATGTTGGCATATTCTAATTGTAGATATAAAAAATATCTCTACAATTAAAGAAACTATAAATATAATCTGATTTTTTAAAACATTTAGGTGATTTTATAAAGTTAACCAATAGATCAATAGACTTACAACATTGGGAGACAGCTTTAAAGGTTTGTTACACTTGCCAGACTTTAAACATATTTACAAGTTGAATAAATTGATAATATTATATGTACATATTAATATGACTAATTTTTACAAATGTTCAGCTCTAAAAAAGCTTTTATAATATAAATTTACAGTCAATAAATTATGTTTATTTTATTAACCGATTAGGATATTCAGTAATTCAGCCCCAACTTTAAAAGCAACTACTCCCTCTGTAAGGGCATAAAAGACCAGCTTAGTAATTATATCATTACAAAGTCACGAAATTTGGCTTGAATGGATCTTAGATTAGAATTCCTGTTTGGTCTGGTTAAGCTATTCTCAGAAGGTTCACCGATCCAAGCGTATGTTCCTTTGACACTTCCTAGAATGCGACCAATAGAGGCCAAGAATATGACAACAAAAAATGAAATTATAATGAGATTACAAAGTATCTCAGCAATAATTTTATTTAGGCAACTTTTCCGCTTACCACCGTACATTTATGACTATTCCCCTCACAGGGCGATATCAATGTCAACTTTGTTGTTGGCTATTTACATTGCACATTTTCCGAGTCCGTGCTGTTTCGCAAGTCCGTTTATTAAATCACCCCGTTCAACTTGAACTTGCTGTTTTTGTTGCACCAGTGCTGGGGGCGTGGCTCCCCTTTATAGAGACTTGCGCAGCCGAAAATTTCTCCTCCGTCAGGGAGGTGACGTCTATGCAGATTTGCAGACGCTGCAAGGACACTCGTCATCGAAATGTTCACTCTGGGCAACGCCCACCAGGACACAAATCGTTCGTGTTGCCTCGCTTCGGGGGTTGAATGGCGACTTATTTGAGAAATTGCATTCTGGGATTGCACTGACTGAAAGAGCGTTTTTGTCTCTTTCCCAGCAAATTGGGAGCTTTTATTTTGTTTAGCCAAGAGTGGTTTTCCTGGCTTCATTAGGTTAAATCTTGACTAATTTCAATTAGGTGAACATTTAATTGAATTCCTAATGTCATTATTTTTAATTCATTTTCTCAAAACATTTTACAAATGTACACTTCGTGTCCCAGCACTTGGATTTACAAACGCCGTCACAAACAGACTTCCAATACCCTAAAGCCAAGTCCCGGATACGTGTATTTTATTATCTCGCCGCACCCTTTCCCTCGCTTTTGGGCCAAGTTAAACATTTATCAAAACTACTTTGTGTACGTGCCCTGCTTCCAACAGATATGGATGTGGATAAGGCGGTCGCTCGCATCTCCGACATCTGGAGAAGGAGCCAAGGCTGCCGGTAATGGAGACCGGCCCGAAAGTACATGCACCAGTAAGAGTATTTTTCAGACGAAAATATTTTTGCATAAATTACAATAACAGTGGCAGAAGACGGGGAACAACAATGAACAAGATGTCTACCAGAAACAGCGACCAGCGAACACATTCCTGGCATATAATTTAGTGTCGCTTATGAAGTGAACTTATCTAAGCGGAAATAAGAAGGCTAGCAGTGTACTTTGTAGTGCATTGTCAAAACTTTTGTGACCACATGGCTTAAAAAGAGATGTAGAAGGCTTTATGCCTATTAGGCCACACTAAGATTGGGTGTATTTTCTACGAGTGTGGAGCTTGTATCTAGTGGGTGAGGCGTTCGGAACAGGTTGTTGTGAGCCCTACTCAAACACATATGCAGCGCATAAATTTTCGCGCTGCGGTTAAAAAAGTATCTCAAGTATTTGAGCACCAGCATGGGGTGGCCAGAAAGAGAAAGGGATATTAAGGGAGAGAGAGAGAGCAGGCAATGGCGTTGAAATTTAAATTCCTAAGAAAGTCGTAAATTATTTTTAGAGGTTTATCAAGTCAAGGTACATTGTGTCTGTGAAAGCGGTTATCCAAAACTTATGTGGGAGAAAATGGAGTGGTGGTATAGGGGAAAGAGGAGACATCTAAAGCCCTGGGGAGAAGTTGCCAGTTAATTGCCTCGAATAACTCATTACAGCTTCCGCTGTGACCCCAGGTTGCACATTCTATGCAGCTCCTTAACAAATGATCTAGCTACCCATCATAGGGGCCCAGAATTCCCTCCTCAAGACCCCTCAAAGTCCCCTCTAAATCTCGGGCGCCTTTCATTCATCAAGAATCACAGTCGAACGGCAAGTTTTACATTGTACACAGAAAGAAAATTATCAAGATTATTTATAAGTTTACTAGGTTTCGAATGTTAATGTTACATTAAATACTTACAACAATCCTTTTTTAAAAACCTCATCATGAATGCATTTTTGAAATCAATAGCAGTTTCTTTTTATGTCCTAATAAATTTGTACTTTCATGTCTGAAATTCGTTTCTCTGCAGTTGCTGTACAAATATTGTGAGGTGCTGGCTGGTAATTAAGGCGACAAAGAGTCAGAACGGGGCGTGGTCGGCCATCTGGCATGTGCGATGATGTATGGCCTGCATTTAGGCGCTTTGGCAGTGATTGCTACCAGTGATTGCAAGCAACCAGAAGACTGAAAACTGAAGACTGCCAACTCGCAACTGCAAACTGCAAACTGCAAACTGCAGGCGCCGAGATGAAAGACATAATTCTGTGATTTATTTCACTGGAGGCGCTACTGTCGTCGAAAACTTGGCCAGGGACGGGCGGCAGAAATGTGAATGGATTGCCTGGTCTACGGATTCTTTGGCTGGGGATCTTTGGAGCGAATAATGCGTACAACAAACAGATGGGGCGTATGTGCGACCTTGGCTGAAGAAGATATCAACGAAGCCACTCTAAGCCAGTAACGCCTAAGCCAATTTCCTCTGCCAAGTCAATAATTTAAAAATTCCATGAAATATTTAAACATTATATATACCTTACAGATGTGGTTTATTTATTTTACTAAATGATATCCCTTCCTAATTTTGTTTTTATTGTGAACTCTAGAGAAATGTTTTCAAAGTAACTTAAACACCACACGACGGCAAATTGATTTAAATTCAATGACACATTAAGTGGCGCTCTAAAGACGCCCATTTAAATCACTCGCCCAACTCGTCCTCCGCTGACAATGAGACCCCCAAAGACTGAAGTCGAGGGTCTCGACAGACAGACTGGCAGTCAGTTGGCCGGGTTCTTGGGGCCTGGCGAACTGTTTAACATAATCCTGGCCCCGTAAGGGCTGACAAAATGCGTCGGCAATTTGTTTATTGGCGCTGGCTCGTCTTTTGTCGGCAGCGAACATGCCACAAACTACGCGCTTCAAATAAATCACCAAAAATATTTCAACTACACCGGCTTCTTAGAAAGTACACTGAACGAAGTGAAGTGGTACAATGGGAAGAATATAAACTTTCAATATTTTCAGGAAGAAGGTAAATGTGTTATACATGGATAATGGATAATGGCATTGGTAAAACATACGAAATTGAAAAGTTGCTAATAGCATTTAGTATACGCAGGATATTTCTTTGTGTGGATCTGGCTGGGATGGCGGATCGGAGTATTGATGATGGGGTCGCTGCCCACACTGCCGGCATATGTTTTCATGTTCGTGGCCTGTCGGAAGTTTGCAATGTTTGAGCAGGAAGTCCTTGATTGCTTGTGTGACTTCTTTGTTGGTCGGTGGGTTCTGTCTACTGTTATTTTGACTTTAGCCTGACACTTTGACTTTGCCATTGAAAGACATTCATTGTACCGCATTGTGAGTGAATTGAGCTAATTCATTTGTCAAGTGCCCTGTGAATCATCTGTGCGCTATGGTATGTCAATAAACTCAGATGGTATTCACCATCTTTAATGCCCAATTCTGTTGGTGAGTCTACAATCCACCATTTCAATGTAAATTCCTTTTATAACCATCGTACATTTGTCATACCTTTGAAGGCGAATAAATCAGCGTGAAATTCTTTTGCTTGTAAAAGGTGGCAGTGGCATTTCTACACCATTGTTTGGATTTCCCGTCGTTTTTATTCAGATTACATCCACCTAGTGTCATAGTAACTTTTGCCTGGTAACATATGCCTCATAAATTATAAGGAACAGGGAGGGAGAACATTTTTGAGGCCAGTGGAAAATAAATTAAAATAAGTACGTAGGATTAACTGGGGGCACTTCCTATAAATGAGGTTAAGCGTAGAGTACAGAGCATTAACATTTTAATTATTCGCATGCACGCTTAAGCTTTAAGAGTTAAAAGGATACGCTTTACAGCTTCAGCTCCTTAAAGCTGACCTACATACACTAGACAATTATAGGATTAATGCGTCACTCATTTTTCCAACTCACAAAATCTGATCAAATTAAAGGTAAAAATTCCGGCAATTCGTCATAAAGGACTTGGGAGCACGGTTGTCTGTTTGCCGGGGATTAAGATGCGAATGGCAAGGGGCCTAATGACCATAATGACCAACAAGAAGGACATCATGTGGGCCAGCATATCGCAGGACTGCTCTGCTGCTGCTGCTGCTGATGATGATGATGATGCGCAGATTGCTACAAAGGAGGAGATGGAGCCACACATGATGTGGCTGAAAAATTGTACAAATTACTTCAACCGCAACTACGGCGAAACGGTTCGTTCGCCAGAACGGAATGGACTTCCAGGACGAAGCTATCCTGTTTGCTTAGGCCCAGTGAGAATGGGGGTTGCAACCCCCATTTTTATTAATGATTCACAATTTTATTTTGCACGTATTTATCACATTTGAGTAGCCTGCAAGCACACACATAGCGAACATCCAGCGGCGACAGGTATTTTGTAAGCTGAAAACTTGACAGACTTGTTTCTGATCCTTTTTTTAGGCCGCCGCCTTTATGACAAGGACAAGGGAGGAAGCGCCCGGGCGACATGTTTTGCAGTTTTCCGGTTGACCGCAACAAAAGACAGGCTGACACGCTGCCCCCCTCGATCCACCCCCTCGCCTGCCCTTTGTGTATATGTGTGTACATGTCTTGTAAGAGAAGCAACAATGGCAGCACCCCGGGGTCCAAAACAACTTTTGTCAACACACAAACACCCCGCCACCCTTTGTGTGCGTGTGTTTGTGTTTGTGCGGGGTGTCAATTGTAACGTAGTCAGAAGGTCGACTTAAGTGACTTTATTAAGCGGTTTAAAAAGGGGCAGGTTACACAGACACACACACCGGCAAGAAAACTTGACATGAGTCTGCCAGGGAGCCAGTGAGCCCTCCAAGCCAAACATAAGAGCCGGTTGCTGCAACATTACCGACTGGATTAGATGGGTATTAACTAGTGTATTCCGAACAAACTTTATACAATATCCCAACTGAATTGGATTAAAAGGGAACAGCGAGAATATTTAATAGTTGTTTATTTAATTTTAAAAGTGTTTTTAATATCTACCAAAAAGCAACAAAATTAAAATAGTTTTTTAAGTTATAAATATTTGGTTGAAAATTCCCTAGGTCCGAAGGTTATGCAAGATTCATAGTCGAAATAAATATAAAAACAAGAGAGAACGCTATAGTCGAGTTCCCCGACTATCTGATACCCGTTACTCAGCTAGTGTAAGTGCGAAGGACAGTTTTTGGCGGTTTGTGGGCGTTAGAGTGGGCGTGGCAAAAAGTTTTTTGGCAAAAAGATAGAAATTTACAAGACTAATACAAAAATGAAAAAATATCAAAACATTTTTCAAAAGTGTGGGCGTGGCAGCTTTGGGCGGTTTGTGGGCGTAAGAGTGGGCGTGGCAAAAAGATTTTTTGCAAGTCGAAAAGAAATTTTCAAGACCAATACAAAAATGAAAAAATATTAAAACATTTTTCAAAAGTGTGGGCGTGGCAGTTTTGGGCGGTTTGTGGGCGTTAGAGTGGGCGTGGCAACATGAATCGACAAACTTGCGCTGCGTCTATGTCTCTGGAGTCTGTGTGCTTAGTCTCAACTTTCTAGCTTTTGTAGTTCCTGAGATCTCGACGTTCATACGGACAGACAGACGGACAGACGGACGGACAGACGGACGGACAGACGGACATGGCCAGATCGACTCGGCTATTGATCCTGATCAAGAATATATATACTTTATATGGTCGGAAACGCTTCCTTCTGCCTGTTACATAGTTTTCAACGAATCTAGTATACCCTTTTACTCTACGAGTAACGGGTATAAAAAGTATTATATCAAAAGCGTTTCCTATCGGTATAAGCAACTCGCATTACTAACTGTTCTGGCATTTTTGGCCAAATAACGAGAAGGGCTCCCCATCAAGGCCGTCGTCTGGTGACATCAAGAGTGTCGTGCGTGTCGGAAGACATCAAAGCGCGATCGAGCCCGGTTCAAAGCTCGACAATGTTGTGCCTCGGTTGCAAGTTCCAGTTCCCATTGCGATTGCGGTATCAAGTGTTTGATCATAATCGCGGACCTCATCATCGCGATCGTCGCGCTGGCAAAACGCTTTAGAAACTGCCGCCAGCAGCTGCTGCCGAGGCCCAGAAAAGCAACTTAAGATGGAGGATGGAAGGTCTATCCAGATCGCTTAGCCCAGTTTGGTCTACGCATAATTAGTGCACTTCGACCGTTGGATGCTCGGATGCTCATGATTAATTCGGCTTAATTAGAAATGCAGACAATGACGAGTTAAATTAATTCAATAAAAATGCCAAAGGAGCCCGGAGCTTCTATTCACGACTGGCACATTTTTGTGCCATGCCAGAGATCGCAATCTAATAAATTATCATTTGAACTGCAATCGTCAGCGTCCCTCAGACTTCAATCAAGTTTGGGGGCCTTTGATCAGCTGCCGTTGGCATCAATCGAGGACCACCGATTCTTGAGCCTATGTGATCTGTGTTTGCACTGGTGAAAACTGAGATACAGTTGATGAAACACCCTTAGTAACTATAAAAAGACTTATTCAACTACACTACAATAATGAGTTTTAAAAGAGCTCTAATACTTTGTGATATCTTTCCTTTTATGTTTTATGTTTCTTCCGGTGCATCTGCTTGAATCTCCTCTTTTCGGCTGATCAAAATTCTGGCCAGGTCGACTGAGTGACAGACGTTTACTTAGTTGTTATCATTCTGCTCGTGTTGATGTTTTATTGGCTCTTTTCCACATCTCTTCCTTCTTTTAGTTAGGCATTATTTTTTGGGGTCTGGGTCTGGGTCTGCGTCTGCACATTCCAGAGCTCAGGAGTCCGGGCCTCCGAAAACGCAATACGTCACTTCGAATTGATGATCCCCTGATGGATCCACCCAGAGGAGTGCCCCAAAACGCCGTTAGCAGCCGCAAGCCTTTGCTAATCTGTGGGGCAAGTATCTGGTAAATATTTGTGTGCCGGCGGAGGACGGAATCGTCGGGCAAATATGTTTGGCATCTGAGTTCTAATCAGAGACCTTGGATTTGCCCTATTTGGCCCTAATTGGACCTTTTTAGATCGGGCTAAACGCATTATGATTTATTAAGTTGATGCTTGGCTAACTTTATGCCCCTCCAACCGCTTGGGCTGTGTAATTGCAACACTTTGCACTTCCGTTTGGGGAAACACTTTTTTTCCAAACTGTCAGGTAATTGAAAGTGGTCAGTCTAGCGGATAGACATGCAGATATTCAAATGAGCGACACTTTCGCTTTCATTCGAAATGGCGACATTGGATCATGGGAAATCGTCAGATAATTGGATTTGTCAACGTCGGACCCACGTATCATCTCAATTAAATTGCGCCAACAATCAATCCGCTTATTTATTGTTCGGAACCGCGCAAAAACTCAGATCATAACTCAACACTTCGCACAGTCCTTTTATAACTATTTTCCCATGTCAATCTGCCACAATCGGCGAATGTATAAGTAAAAGTTTTTTGTCAGCCAACTACTTCTCGTTGGAGCGTGTGTTTGTGTATGTGCCTTATATTAAGCTATGAATTTTCATGTTATTGCAACTAATTTTCATTTAATGCGTTTGTCGTGCACTTGGGCACAGAGGCTTAGGCCAAGGGGGCTTGGGTTGGCCAAGTGATGGAACCACATTTTGGTTAACTAGAAGAATATATAAACAAATGTTTTTCAACTATAGAAATAGCTTGTTTCATAGTTTCCTGTTACTCTCTTTCGAGTACAAAGTAATTTATTTGTTAAATATAAATATAAATATAAATATGAATTGTTAAATGTACACAATTTAAAAGTGTGCATTTATAAGAATAAATGTTATATCCATTCCTATTAGTACTACACGATTAGTTCATCGTGTTGGTCTCTGAAAGGGAAATCTACCCCTCCACACAGCCACTTCCCTGGCTGTGCACTCACGTCTCACCATTTTAATTGTAGACCATAAACCATAGTATCGCATATGCGTATCGTATCTAATGCCCGCTGAAACGGGTTTGCAAAGGAAATCGTTCAGACGTGGACATTAGATTTGGCCGACTCCAGCATCCAGCAGTATATGCCACAGATTCACACAGTCGCCGCTGCCGGTCGGCGATGTCCGTTGGCCAACGAAAGTGGTTGCACCCGATTCGAGCACCACTTGTCCGCCGTCTGTCACTCAAAGCGGCAGCGGTTTCAGCAGCAACATTTGCAGCAGCCACATCAGCAGCAGTAGCAACAGCAGCAGCAGCAGCAGCAGCAGCAGCAGCGGCAACTGCGGCAACAGCGGCCATTCAGTCAAACGCTCATTCATGCATGTCCAGACTGAAGTCTGGCAGTCCAGTCCAATGGGGCATAATTCAATTTCCGCTGGCAAACTCGACTCCGCTCCGCTCCAGTGTATCTGTTACCCGTATTGACACTTTGATTTAGTGCTTACATGCAGCGTTTGCCATTTGCTCGCTTATTGATTTATATTTAAAGCTACTGATATATCTATTTGGAGCCAAACTTTGTTGCCGCTCGATTGAGCGAATACGGCTGCCTCAGCTGGAAAAGTTTGTCAACTTATGTCAGCCGGCTGAAAGCCTTCAATCGGAAAGGGGATAACTTACCTGTGCTACCTGTGTGCTTAAATGGAACAGAACTTCGTGTTGCTCTTCAATTGAACTTCAAAATTCCTTATCAATATCTGTAATATCATTATGATCAGATCAGATTAAATTAGTCCTAGATTCTGGTATTCAAACTTATGAAACTGGTTAAAAAGTAGAGTTTGTGTTGACATCGCTTAAACTTAAATAATATAATAATTTTGACTAGCTTATTGATCTAAGCCTATATACAATATATATAAAGAATAATACTGAAATCGTTTCCTAGTTCCAACGAACCCCTTTCTTGCCATTTATACAGTAATGTCTGCGTAATGGTTCCATCAGTGGAGTATCCACGAGGAATCTCATTGAGTGAACGATGACAGAGCCATGTGCCTCTTGCTAGAACTCTAAATAGTTGTTGCATGCGGCCCACTGATTATGCCGCACTTCACAAAGCAACACCTCCGTGCCCCTAGATTGGCCTATGATTATTGCCTGCGTGCGTATGTGTATCTAACAGCGGCAACACCATCGAATCCGGCTTCCAACGCGGCAGCCTCATCGCGTGCAAGGTGTGAGCTGTGGGCTGTGGGCTGTGAGCTGTGAGCTCGTGCTCGGGTAATGATGATGATAGCTTTTTGATGCTAATGATAGACGAGCGGGCCCAGTTCTATGCGCAGGCTGTAATCCAATTCGGAAGTCGCACAATTGCACAGGGCCCCAAAGTGCTGAAAGTGAAATTTGAACGGGGGAAATCGCCGTCTGTATTTGGCGATAATCGCGCAATCAATTAAGGTTAATTGCTGTTTAATGCAATCGCTCGGATCTGCAGGGAAGACAGAGACGTAGCACACAATTCGCAGCGATTATGCAAAATCGCAAAATCGAAGATGAACAGTTAGTTTCCCGAACTCGCGACGATCGTCGGCAATTTGGGGGCCTTCGTGATTGGGGCCAATTTAGATTATTGCCAACAAATTGCAGTAGCCAGCCGCCGATCGGCAGACAAAAAATATTTTGATATTCTAATTTCCCTGCGCTGCCGCATTATGATTTGTAATTTGAAGTTATTGGAGCTACTGGCTTTTGCCCGCGGCGGCATCACATGCAAATTGGGCTCCCCTTTTGGCAATTAGGCGCTTCTAACGGTAATGCGTTTGGGCCAAGTTCACTGAGTCGGCTCATTTATAGCTGGATCTGTGTGTTTATCTGTCTGGCCCATTTGCATATACCACATAAATTGGGCAGAATGGACATGATATCGCGAAGACGCTCCCAAGGGTAACCGTTGACCGGGGTCGTTTGATTTGAGTTCATAAAGCTGAAACCATAATGGCAAAAGTTTGAAGAAATAATCCGAAAAGAGATGTGTAAAGAAATCTTTAAGTGGGCGAGCAAGTATTCAATTATTACAGTCGTCCTTACAATTACTTCTTGATAACTTACAGCATATATGTAACTCTAAAATATATAACACTGTGTGAGCATCACCAATTATGTATAATGTGGCCCTTAAAGACAACCCTTTTAAAACCCGAGTGGCAATGACTTTCGAAAAAAGGGCAGCGCTTTTAAAGTGGCCACAATTTGATGAGTAATTAATGTCAAAATTCGCAAAGTGCGACCGACCTTATCGACGGGGACATCTATCGCACATCCCTACTCGTATCAGCTCGCTCCAGATCTCGAATGATGATACTCGTGCCTAAGTGAAAGCAGCTGTCAGGACGACAATTAAACTGTCATCAGTTGCACAAAATTTGGAACATTTTGAAATGCTGAAATTTTGAAATTTGATTTTAATTGGGCAAAGACACAGTGCCCAGGAGTGTGGGGTGCTGTCACAGCAATGTGACGAGTGCCGTTCCCCTGAAAGACCTAACACCAAGTGTGCTCCCTGCCAACCGCCAAAACTAATTTCCTCACTGGCGATTGCACCACTTTGCCACTTAACGCATCATCACTTTGGCTAATTTGTTGCCATTTGCCGTTGGCCCCACCAACTGATTGCCTCATCGATCTGCCGTGACCTTGGTGGAGCTAATGATGCAGCCCCAACCTGCGGGCCGACCGCTGATGGAGCTGTAAATTTGCAACACAAGGCAAACAGCGAACAGTAAACAGTAAACGCTCGGCGATCGCAATCAGCAGCGCCGCATCTCTATCACATGGCATCTTGCATCGTGGGGCATCTTGCATCATTACCGACGACGACTTGGATTGTGTTCGTTGCAGCATCCTGGACTTGCCGCGTTTTACGCGCTTCAATGACTTGCTTGTGGTCGCTGGACCCCAGCTCGTATTTCTGTTGCAAGTCCGATCTGGCCGATTAAACGTATGCAACTCTTAACCTTCGTTTAAATCTGCTCTGATTGAGAACATCAATCGCAGCAACGGAGCAGCGAAAAGTTGCAAGATCAACATGCAGATGCAAGCACAAGTTCAGATGCTGATGCAGATGCAGATTCAAAACCGCTACTGCTGCATCGACAGTCATTGATGTGACTAAATTTGTTTTGCGGTTCGACAAGTGTTTATTCGTTTGTTTGTTTCTTTATGTCCTTTGTCAACTTAGCCCAAGGTAGTATAAATGCATTTATTAAATATAAATGTTTACAATTATTTTCACTAAGTAACACTACTTGATAAATATATAGACATTTGCAATAAAAATACCTTTTATTCATGGGTCACCACTATGAGCATACAACTCAAACCAAGTAGGAAGCTAACCATTAGCCTAGGACG
The DNA here is from genome assembly GCF_016746365.2 of Drosophila yakuba. NCBI lineage: Eukaryota > Metazoa > Arthropoda > Insecta > Diptera > Drosophilidae > Drosophila > Drosophila yakuba. Next base: position 9,006,524 of record NC_052530.2, read on the forward strand.
GCGTTCAACACACAATTTCTGCAGGTTAAGCAAACTTAATTACTAGAACCACCCAGAAGCGGCTACCGTCGATGCCTAACACAAATCACCCAGTTTAATGCGACAGGCCATTCTGTCTAGATGCGGAGGGCCAAAATTGACATGACAACGGCAATACTTCAATGGTCCGCTGCTCCCGACCGCACGGAGATGCCAAGGAGATGCCACGGAGCGGCGGCAGGAGGCAGACATACTCGTATTTTTGGTGTTAAAATGGATATAGCTGCATTTTATTATGATTATTATGATTTTCGTCAGGCGGCGGACAGAGGGCTTTGGCCACCGGGAGAAAAGTACAAATCATTGACGAGTGAGCGGCACTAAACTCATCAGCGGAGGAAGCGATGGATGGGGGGTACTCACTACTCTGAGGAAGAAGTGAAGTGCCGGCCGATGGAGAGGGAGATGGAGATGGCCAAGAAGCAACCGGTAGCAACGGTAGCCGATCGCCAAAGCCGCGTTAATGGCCGGGCCAACTACGGAAGGGGGGCAGCTGCTTTGGGGGGAGGACTACTATGTATGGGGAGGGGGGCTCAAAGAGAATTCCGTGCATTTGCAATCGCACTTGGCCAGCGACTACGTCCGGTCGCCGATGGGTCAGGAGCTGAAGAAGACTCCAGCTGTGAGCTATAGTGAAATCTGGCATTACTGCGAGCAGTATGTAATGACCTGTTGATATCTGAAACCAAAACCGCCTTTAATGTGTAATATTTTTGGGAAAAATAGCTTGTGCATTCTGCGTCAAACTGTGCAACTGGCGGTCTAGTGGTCTGGTGGTGGTCAAGCGAGTGCCCACTGTAGCTGGCCGCTTCTGTTTGCTGCTGATGACGACGTTGAAATCTTTAACGCGTTCTGCGTTGGCATGATCATTATCGCTGGTTTCGCTTTACGCAACTGCTTCTCAACTCATTTGGCGCTGGTCCCACTGCAACTGCAACTGCTGCAGTGCAGCAACTGTTGTAGCAACGATTTTCGGCTTTCGGTGATCCATCAATTGCACTCGTACTCGGGCAGTGTCCAAATGCAACTTCTGGCCATGATGTATGCTCATTGCCCTTAGCTCCGTGCTCCAGGTCGGTGCAGGTAAGCTCTGCTCTTCTTGTTGGCCAATTTGATTTGCTACCATTTGGAAGACAGGTTGTCGGCTCTTGATTACTTGTTGTGGTGGCATCAAAAACAAATAAAAGCTTAAATTGTTTTCGGATCATAAAGCAAAAAGGGTTTAACCCATTGATTGTCTGTTGATTGCCATTTATGGCCCCCTTTTGGCGGTCGAGGATGTCTTTGTATGTCCAAGCGGATCTGGGTGGTTTTCGCTGGCTTTCCTGGTTTTGGCGGATTTACAACTTCACAGTTATGATTGGGCTAATTAGTGTAGAACTGCAGTCAGTATCTTGAATTGTACACGAAGATCGCCCTGTAATTTGCGGTTGAGATTGTGTGAAACGAGTTGCGGGCTCACACATTAACAGGAAATTGCACTGAAAAAAACCATATTTATCAATCAATAGTCATTTATCCAAAAAGTTATCTCCCTCTAACACAAAGTAAATGGTATTCGCTTCGAACATAATAACAAACCTTGATTAAAAAGAAAGATTAATACATTTTTAGATCTCAACATGTAGGTCCATGTATTTGCATGTTGGCAGAAACTTAAATACTACATTTTTGGCTTACAACAAAATATTCTTATGGTGAGGTCCCAAGCATTGCGTATACGACACAGTGTCGACCGTTTTAAATGCATAATGAATAAAACAGGCCACAGACGACATTTACGAGCCATAAACTATGCGTTTACATTGTAAGCGGCCACAACTAATTGGGTCAAGCCGCGTCTGCGAGGGCTTAAAACAACACCTGTAACATGTGAACCCTGCAAGTGGTTGCGATGACGATTCACTCAGGGCTCGGAAATACATTTGCAATGCACAAATAAATAAATAAATACATTTTTGACAGAAAGATGACGCGAGCTGATGACAATAGAAGTGATGACATGGCCGATACCACGTCCCCATCCTCTCTTCCGGACGTTGGCCATTTGGGCACGTTTACTCACCACCTGAAAGCCTTCTGTGGCGCACCTTGAGCTGCACCTAATTGTGCCCTGTCTCTCCGTTTTCGGGACACCAACTTGGCTCCGAGCAGTCTTTCTGGCAGCAGTTCAGCAGTTTCCACTGGCGAATAGCATAAATTTAAATTTTAATTTACTGCCTCGTCAATTGAAGTCGTGTCCGGGCACTTGGAACCCTGGTACGTCCCAGGTACGCCGTCCCAGGTTAGCCGGGTCTGCTATTTTATTTCATTTCATTTATTTATTTTGAGCTACTTGCAAAATAATTGCATAAATAAATATTTTAAAAAAGGTACCCGGCCCGCTCTCACGCACACTCTCCTCGCTCCTCTCCCCTTAATTTGTTGTATTTTGATTACAATCGTTCGTCGGGCTGGAAACGAGCAGATGTGGCAGTGGAGCTGAAACTGGAGCTGGAGCTGGAGCTTGAGTTGGCCAGGAGCTGGTCACCCGCAGATGAAAGCGAAGTGATTGCCTGCGCCAGCTGACTGGCTTCAAGCCGTCCAGAAAACGGGCCCAGATCTCCTCGGACTGGACTGGACAATTTATCAATGAAACGATGGATTGCAGATGCTTGTGCCACGGTGCTGGTGGCGACATGAATTACGCGAATATAGATTTCGACTTAGATACAGAACCACCCAACAACAAACTGTATAAAATGTAGAAACAGAATCAATCAATCAGGGGATCAAACAAGTTGGATTTTTACAGATATATTTTTAATTACCCATCAAAGTAATTAAATGAAAGACAAAGCAAATCCGAAAAAAGTCACGAATGCAAGAGACAAAGGAACGCCAACAAACGACCTTCATTACTTAGTAAATATAATATTTTAAATACCCCTGATCAAAAGTTGTAATACTATGTAACCAACACTAATTCATTTCTTGCACTAAAGTAGGATATTTATCTGCAACAATTTCATGACGAACAAACGTGTAAATAACTTAGGTCTAAATAACTTTTTCTAAACTTGTTCATCTTCCCATTCCCCTGGCTGGCATAATATACCATAACAACTTAGTCCCCAAACTGACAAAAACCGAGTCTGACCCCAAGAAACATATACAAACAAGGCGACAGCGAATTGACATATGCACACACGATTAACAAGTGTTTAAATCACAATAAAACTTTAAATCCCCGCAGACAAAGAAATAAAACCATAAAAACACCCAAGAAAGATAATCCAAACGAAACGAATTCGATTACTGATTGTCTGTCATTGGCTTCTGCGATGAAGGCATGCAAAAACATTGCTGCTAAGCGAAGGAGCACGGAAAAAATACGGAACTTACGCACCCAAAAATTGGTCAATAAAATCATCGACAAAACTTTTGTTTAGCCGCGTACAAGGGAGACCCAGTATCCAAGTCAAGGAGATGGAATGGGAGGGGACAGAAAAAAAGAACTTTTTGCTGGGCGTGTGCAGAGCCGCAGAGCCAGTGGACAAAAACATTCCCAGGGCAATAAAAATGACAACAGTTACAAAGTGGCAAAGGCCAACTCAGACGCTGGCTCACACGCACACAGAGACGGGATTAAGCCAATTTAACAGATGCTTTAAGTCAGAACACTGTAATCACACATCTGATTAACGCTGCCTAGTGTGAGCTTCAACTGCAGCTTTAGGTCGGAAGCGCAAGTGAGTTACTTGGCTGGCAGGGCAGCTTGGGAAATACGGAATACCCTTCCTCGAAAGTGAGTCTAGAGAAGAACAGCCTTATTGCAAAATAAGTTTGAATTTTAATAAAATAAGTCATTCAAAAAAGTCATTAAAACGATTAGATCAGATCAGTAATGCGCAAACCCTCACGATTATTCGAGTTTTAGGTGCTGCTAGTAATATTTCATTTCCAGTTTTTGAAAGGAAACAAATTTATAAAGAATTCAGTGCTAAGTTGCTTTTTATTATTCAGCAAGAAAAAGAATTTATTTATTTTAAAAATATTTATAATTTAATTGTAATAATTGTAAAAATTAAGTTTAAACATAATACACTCTTAGAACTAAAGAAAATACCATATAATATAATAATAACTATAGTTCCAACTTCACTTTATAAGTACGTTTAAGCCCAGCTTAGTTCCCAAAGACTCCATCAGGAACAGGGTATAGGGTATCCCTTGCTCGCCAGGGTGTTACCCAAATGAGGTCCTCATATTTATTTGGTTGACATTTGCGGGCTACCGAATTCGCTATCCTCCTCTGCTCTGACTACTGTCGCTGCAAATGCGATTCCTCCTTGACTTTATTTCACTTTTATTTTTCGGTCTTTTTTCCGTAATTTTTTCATTTAAAAATCGAGGCATAAATTCCCGAATATATCCACAGCGTGGCTGGGCTTGGCTCAGCACATTTTTGGGTCTTTTTCAGTTCTTTGGTCCCCGGTTCTGCCGGGTCCACAGCTACTTTGTCTTTGGCGTTGCCTGCCATGGGGCAAATCCCTTAGACGACGTCGCATGTTTGCCTTTTTTTGGCACTTTGTGTTCATATGATTTTATTTTTTTGTTCTGCCCATTTGCGGCGATTTGATATGTTACCCGGTAGCCGCGGAGCCCTGCTCCTTTTTTTCTGGCTTGGTGTTGGTTTGTTGCCTGCGGTTGTGGCTGCAAAGGACCCATGCCCATACGACTCTCCTGCCGGAATGAGCCACTTAAAGCGATGAGATTTTTGGCGTCTGACGGCGACGTCGGCGGCGTTTATCAAATAAATATCTTTGAAATATATAACAAATAATGAAATGCTGTCGCAGTCTGGATCAATGGGCCCGAATTGGTGTTATTAATTGCGGGCAATTGATTTGATTTTCTCTACGGGTTGCGCAAATCCCATGCATCCTTAAAGATCATCTAACGTTATCGGCCCCGTAAGGACCACCCGCTCTCTAAGCATCATTAGCAAGGATGGACCGAGCATCTGCGGTCCGAGGACCGAATTAATTGAAACATTACCTAAGCAAACGTAGCCCCAAACGGTGAAACCAACCCGAAAGTTCTCAGGCTAATTGAATTTCCCATGTCCTTCCGCCTGCCACCGCCTTCGTCCTTCTGTCTGTTTCAGTCCTAGAAAAATGAATGTCTCGCATTTTAAGTGCCGCCCGTGGTCGCTGCTTGTTGTTTTGTTTTATTTTTTATGGGCCTTTGTTGGCCTGTGTTTTCACGCATACAAATTAAAGTCCCAATGCTTGGGATGGGCTTCCGTTCCCCCATTTCTTCCCAAGTTCCTGCCCCACAACAATTGGCTTTTGTTGCAAATGTTGCTATCATTAGTCGGCCAGCTACTTAACACGACATTGATGTGGCTTAATTATACCTACGATAATCTAGCCGCGGCAGATAAAGAGAGATTTAAAGGGGTGGAAATGTAAAAAAAAAAGTTGTACGCTATGAACAAGAATCAGAAATAGTACTAGGTGCTAGTACTACTAGTACTACTAGGTGCTTAATGTTGTTTAACGACAAGCATAAAACATTTAGCAACAAATGTTTTAACTTTTAAAAATGTTACAAAATTCATTTATACACGCCCTGTATATTCTTTTGGCAGGCTAAATATATTAAAAGGTCTTGAACTAAATATTGTCCTGACCTTTCTTCTCTCTTAAAAATTATTTGAGATATTTTCCTCCATTTGAACTATTAAGAAGCTTTAATTTTATAACATTGAGACTGAGTGGAAACTATTAGCCTCATACGATGTGGGAGCGTGGTAATTCATTAAAACCAATGCTGGCAAGAGCAGCTCCATAAAAATTTTGGCCTTGTTGATGAGCCGCCCTAGAAAGCCGTTAATGATGTGCCCCACGGCAGACGATTGCGATTGCTAATGTCCCTGAAATGGGGGGATGGATGGGATGAATGGCATCCACGGAAGTGAGCGCAGATGGACAGCTTGGAATGGCTTGCCCGGTTGACACTCGCTAGCGGTTCAAGTGGCGTTGTGCATCTCAATCTCAATCTCGAGATTGACTAATGAAGGACGAGCAGGACGTGTTGATTGATTGTTTTTCCATGTAAATCGCAGGACGAATTAATCAATGCTAATGACACTTTCCCACTAGCTGCAACCATCCAGAAACTGCGTCAAACGGAAATGTCTAGCCGAAAAGAAAGAAATAAGAAGGATGTCCGTGCTACAATTCTACAAATTGCATTTTAAGCGGATTCATGTCCACACTGCTATTTTTTAAAAAAGGATTTGGATTTGTTCCAGAATCTACACCCTGAGCGTAAGATAACCTTGATTTACGTTTGTCTTCTATGCGTTAATTACACATAAGATACTTATGCTCATTAAAGCATAGATACGGATACGCACTGCCAGGCGAAGTTTCGTATCTTAATCATGATTTTATGCTAATGTGTCGCAGCGTCTTGTAGCTGCCAGATTACAAGATACGGGGCAGCGAGAACTCAACTCTTGCCAACTCGAACGCGTATCCCTCAGATACAGTCGAGCAGAGCCACCAAAATAGCTATTTTCAGACAAGACGCAAACAGCATTACATAATGTGGTTTTTATCTAAGGATTCAACAAAGATGAAAACTAACGTTAGAGTAATGAAGCATAAAAAAAAAATATTATTGCTTCTGGACAATATAAATATTATAATATTACACCATAAAAAATTAATAAAATGCAAGCATACAAAAAAATATATAATAAAATATACAAGTCTAACATTACAATTAAATAACTGCTTAGTACAAGTTTGGAAAATATTTTAAATTATGTATTGAGCACATTCACTTGCAATTAGTCCAGGAAGTTATATTTTTCACATTATTAATTGCTTATAAGCTTTTTTTATCAAAGATATTTAGCTAATTGACCTCATTCTGTGTGCCATGTATTTTACACATTAATATATATTAAAATTATATATATATAAACACATAAAACTACAAAAATATAAAAAATATAAAAAATAAAAAACAATTTTTCCTTTTGAGAAGCCTTCTAAGACTAGCAGTCTAAAGTTTTCAACACTGCAGTTGACCCATACCATTATCAATTACTGAAAAACCGCACCGCGCTGGTTTACGCCCCCTTGGACGCCTGGTTTTTTGGCCGTGTCAACCCTTTTGCGAGGCTCGTACCTTGACTTTGTTTTCCTTGCCTTTTGCCTTTGCCATTTGCCACTTCCCATTTTGCATTTTGCATTTAGCATTCAGCATTTAACATTTCGCAGCTACACTGGCTCCCGCTGCGAATTTGTTTGTTGGCCGTCCGCTGCATGCAAGGGTGGCTTTGTCTGGCGTCCATTGCACTTTGGCTCGAAGGCTGGCGACTTACCAGTACATCTATAATTACGTCACCTTGGCGTGGAAGTCATGGGCGGCCAAGAACTTGGGCGGTGCCCCGACCTGCTCAAAGCCTTTAAGGCCCCGCCTTTAAGACGGCTGCTGGTTAGGACAAGTCCTCCAGCATTGACCACAACTGAGGACATGTAAGCCATCCGCATGTCCTGACTATAAGCTGATTTTTTACACAGAACGGAAAGAGATTTGGAGTCTCATCAAGATAAAATAAGTCTGAAGCATTAAATAAGATAATAAATATTTGATTTTTTTTACCTAAAACTAATCATGTTATTCTTATCGTTATTTAAATATTTTTTGTATTATTAAACTGGGTAACAACTTGGTAATATAAACATAATATATTTTATTTTATACATTTTTTGTTCACTGCAACATCTGATAGAATATATTGTTCAACAATTTATAAGCGGCTTGCTGGCAGGAAAAGAAAGTTTAGAAGCTCACGTGTCTAGTGGGTTTTTCTTAGCATGATTTATATGTGAAATATCTTCCTCGGTAGATGGAACCGCAAGTTGACACGTCTTGTGGTCAGTTCAAAAGATAATAACGCAGCACATGTGAACCAATTGTCCCGCCAGGACTGCTTTCCAGTCTGCTTTGGGGTAGGAGTTACAATATTTCCCGGGACCTTCGTTTTGCTGATTTTTCACACTTGTTTGGCCCTTCAACAGCAACAGCTGGCCCAGCTTTTTTATTATTAACTTTTCCGCTCCGATTTTGGTCACGTTTGATAAGCTTGAACTAATAATTCATGAATGGACAGCTGTTGCTACTGCTCCTGCTGCTCTGCGATGATTTTTAAATATGATTTGAATGAGTTTATAAGTTTGTTTATTTATTTAATGTGAGAACCAAATAAACAAGGGAGAGTTCTCCCATAAGGGTGGTTTTGCTTTAACTTCGGATTGATTGATGTCCTTTTGCAGACAATCATTAGCTGCGAGTTGTCGATTTCCCCACCCTTTTGAAATCCCCAAACTGCCACGCCCCCTTCAACTGTGAGTGGCGTTGACAGCTTGCCAAATTGTCTGCTGAAAACTCGTCTTAAGCTGCAGACATCGTCCCATGACCATCATGCATCATTAGCATCCAAGTCTCCCAGATTCTCATCTGTACTATATGTGTATCTGACAAACGCATTTTATTTGGGAGCACATCGATATAATATATTAATATATGTTAATATTTTATTTAGGATGTAGGCACTCCCTATAAGCTTTAAAATATTTTTAGGTTAGTTTTAACTTTTTACATTACCGCTGGAACTTTAAATATGCAGCTCTACTTACATTCACAATCTGTGGCATTATAGCATTCTGCAATTTGAAAAATTATATATATATATATATATAAAATAAACTATTTAACAAACGAAACTTACTTAAAGGTGCATCTACCACTAAAAGGTCACCTGTAATTGTAGTATATATTTGATATCGATTTTAATAAAGGGTAATAGTCTCACAGAATGGAGGTATCAGAATAGGGCTCGCAACACTTAATATCCCAAACATTATTAAAGTGCTACTATACATGTTATATGTACTTGATTTACTGAATTCTAATTATTTAGGATGCAAAAACGATGCTCTTAAAACACTTTTAAACCTTTACCGCTTGCATTTGCGCAACAAATCAATTAGTCGGCTTTGTACCTTTAAAAATATCGTATCGAATTAGTTTTTAATTGATTTCACAGCTTATCTAAATGAAATATAATAAATAATAATATAATAAATATAAAATTTAAAATATAATACATATAATCCAATTTAATCCTAAGCAAAAGTAGTTCAGTAGTTCCTGCCTACGAGATTGATTTATGAATTCCTTTCATATTTTTGTTGTTGGAACTTGTGTTTAATAACAAATTCATATATATTAAATATATTTAAAAGGGGTAGATTTTTTATCATTTAAAGTATGAATCGATGCCAATTTGCCATTCATAGTACAAACATTTTATCTAACTGTCACCACAAAACCATATACTTAGTTTTAAATTTTTACATAAACGAGGAACAAAGTGTATTATACTAGATTCTTCTGGAGGTGCAAGTTTCAGAAAAAGGTATCAGATAGTCAAGGAACTCGTTAATAGCGGTTTTTGTATTGTACAAATACTTAAGTTGGCAATTTCGGTGCGAAAAATTCTGATTTGTATTCATATTACTTGAACTTGGCGTGGCGAAATTAGACTGTTTTAAAACATTTTCAGCAATATCGTAAGTAGTGTGAAGATGAAGGTGGTCGGCAGTTTGGATATCCTCTATTTGCTGGCGATCCTAGAAACCCTACTTTCTCTCGTCGCGGGAAACTCTTCGGTGGTGGTGGTGACCCACGAAAACTTGCAACAAATAATCGACTCTAATGAGCTGGTGCTGCTCAGTTTTTATACGGATTGGTGCCGTTTTAGCCAGATTTTGCAACCCATTTTTGAGGAGGCGGCGGCGAAGGTTCTACAGAAGTTCCCTGAAAACGGCCGTGTGATCCTGGGAAAAGTAAACTGCGAGATTGAAGATATATTGGCAGATCAGTTTGACATACTTAAGTACCCAACGATAAAGATAATCAGAAATGGGTTGATTGGCAGTCAGGAATATCGTGGCCAGAGATCAGTGGAGGCCGTCTTCCAGTTTGTGGAGAGTGAGCTATCAGATCCAATCAAAGAGTTCCATAGTATTGATGAACTCAAAACTGTGGATGTTGGCTTTGGTATAGTTATTGGATATTTCATCTCCAAGAATCATGTTGAGTATGATAATTATCGCAGGGTAGCGAGCCTATTGCGCAACGAATGTAGGTGAGTTTATTATATCCCATGAACAACTGAAACCGATCCGATATCTGTAAAAGAAGTTATGGAGCCTTTGTTAATATGGCAATTATATATAAGTTATATGTGTAATATATATTTATATATTTCCTGAAAATATGTTATTTATATTTTCTGATTATAATATTTTAAAAATTAAAGGTTCCTTGTGGGCTTCGGTGACTTAACTAAGGAGCTCCGACCGCCTGGAAAGAATGCGTTGATCTTCCGCGGCGATCCGTCGATTCCGAATCACAAAAACCAGTACAGTGAGTACTTGGGCAACATGACCAGCTTTAAAGAACTAACTTTTTGGATCGACAAGAGGTGTGTGCCCCTGGTGCGAGAGGTCACCTTTGAAAACGCAGAAGAGCTATCGGAGGAAGGATTACCATTTGTATTGCTGTTTTACAACAAGGACGATGTAAGTCCCATCCAGGAGTTCAAGAACGCAATTCAAAGCCAGCTGGAAAATGAGACGAGGGTTAATTTCCTGACTGCGGAAGGGAAACTCTTTAAGCACCCACTATTCCATTTGGGCAAGTCCCTGACTGATTTGCCAGTAATCGCAATCGATTCTTTCATGCACATGTACCTATTTCCACGCTTCAAGGACATTCACAAGCCAGGTGCCCTCAAAAAGTTCATTGACGACCTGTTCAGCGGTGCACTACATTTCAATTTTCACATGGCCCTCGAAGCTAAGGAAAATTCCGAATCCATAATCGATACCGCTGAAGACTTGCCTATTGTCCACGAGTCAAAGTTTAAGGACCTCAAGCCATCCAAGCACCGTTACACATTGGTCAACCGCACCAGGGACGAGTTATAATATTATCCTTATGTACCATAATCCTTAAACATTTAGATGTAATCACTTTATAACAGTTTTAATCAGATTTAAAAATGTAAATGTATGATAAAAAGCAATAACAAAAATTTATGTTTTTTGATGCACTATTAAAATTAATTTTAGGACCCATTGAATAATATCAATATTTTCGGAGATACAATATTATAAAAATTCTAATAAGGATCTGCATATATATGCAATTAAAGCAATGCTTGTATCTTGAGAAAATGCAATGGGTTTCCCCCATCGAATACATCCCGATCCCCGACTATGCCGTGACATATTTTCACAAGCCCATTACCGACTAGACCAGCATTGAATGCCCCATTTTGGTCTCTGTGACAAATCGAACACCCAACATACATGGGCATCTCATCAGATAGTCAGGAGATGACACGTGCCTTGATATCGATATTTCTAGGAAGATCGCCTCGATCCAGAACAGGAAAGTCGATTTCATTTGAATAAGCCTGGCCGACTGCTCTACATCAGACCATATAACCACTAATAAACTCATTAGTCAAGCAACTCGACATTGTAGATCTCGCTGCAATCTAAGTACAGTGATGTGGAAACACCAGAGGTAGGAAATATATACATATTACATGAAACTTTGATTTATTATTTATTATAAGTTAAAATGCACAATTTGCATACATCCTGTCTGCTTACCGCGACATGTATTTTAAGATCTGTCGCATCCCAATGTAATATCCTCGAGGGAGTATCGCGCCTCTCCTTTTCAGGACTAAGCCTCGATGCTTACACCTATACTCCAATATTGTCATAATTAATAATATCTTTATGGCCATATGCCAGCGCACAAACGAGCGTGACTCGAGATGAAGTATCTGCCACAGCTGCGAGTGCAGCTGCAGGTGAAACTGCCTCTAATCAGCGTCAGCAGCGCGTGCCACTCGCGTTGTCACCTGCACAATTATAGAATTTTCCATAGTCGGGCAGTGCTGGCCACCAAAATGGCCAGGTCCCAAAATGGTGTCCGCCAAGAGTCCGCGCGAAGTGTCCGCCATAAATAACTGCCAATAAATGTCAACGGTTTTGGCGCATTAACATAACAGCTACGTCGAATTCGTTGACAGGTGGCTGCTTTTTCTTTGTGCACAAATCCTACCTGGGCAGCATCTTCCGTCCAACCGTCTACTGGCATCATTATTTCTCGGGCTAAAATTGAAATAATCGCCTTTTAATCACCTACGCCTCGACGGGCTGGCTGACTTGGCTCCAATTACCGCTGCAATCGTTAACTCCTCAGGCTGACAGCCGAGTTGGACAAGAGCCCCTTCAATTGCCACTGGGATCATCAGGCCGATCGACAATAGTCGCGGAAGTCACGTGCGGAAATTTTCAAACTTTCTCAGTTACATTATTGGCCGACAAACATGCGAGTTCTGAATTAAAGCTGGAAAAACTTCCGTTTACAATTTACCTGGTGTCTTTTTTTGGAAATTAACCTAGTTTTTGTAAGATGTTTTTATGTAGCTATTTTTACTGTTATTAAGTGAAGAAAGGAACTAGTACTTACCAATTATGTATCTTTATGACTAAAAGATTCGGGTACGTTCGCTGAGATGCATGTGACAGATAAAACATATATGCTTAACCAGGACCACTAGCCGAGTCCTTCTATTCATGTCCTTCAAGATCTTAAGTACTATAAGATTATTGTTATGATTAAACATACAGGTTCTAGTAATGTCTTAACAGCTTAGGTTTAGTTTAGATGGTAAAGATTTTGTGTGTTAATATATTTGTAATACAAAAAAATATGTACGTTTCGATTTGTACATTTTTGAGATCGATTGAAAGGCATAATTACTAAAAAACTGATTTTTAAGGTAACTTGCATAGGATAGGGCTTGACTTTGTTCCCTTTTAAGTTCCGAGAGATAGTTTTAATACATATACTTAAAATGCAAATACCAATATCTTTTAGTGTAATAATATTTAAGTAGTATCAAATTCTATCCACAGTTATATTTAAATTTCAGTGCGTACGTAGTGCTCAATAACAAACGAGAACATTTAAATGAAAAAAGTATGTATACATTATGTGCTTGAAGTTCCCGCATGTTTCTACTCAAAAACGCGATAAATTTCTAAAGCTCAGTGAAACCCAGTTGACAATTACAATTGCAATTTCCAGTGGTCAAATGTGTGATATTTCAATTAAAACTTAACGGCGCAAGTCATTAAACGGCAGATACAACATGTACAGCAATCGGATGGAAAAAAGAAGCGCAAAAAGCGCATTTGTCGCCAAAGACGGCAAAAATCGACAGCAAAAGCAGAAATATCGCTGGCAGCGGCCATTTGAGAGAGCTCAACATATTCAAAGTTGTGCACGAGCGCGATTCCAATTTCATTTTGTGCTCGGCGACAGGGCAAAAAGCATTTGCGCAGCAACAAATGAAGAAAAAACACAAACAAAACGTTTTTGTTTAATTAAATTAACAAAATACGCGTCGGATGAGGGGCTAAAAACACGGCTATTTTGCACGCAGACCAACACGCCAACACGTGCAGCAGAATTGGCCCAAAGAGTGTGTGGCCAAAAGAGAGAGAGAGGATGACTGGCTTTAAGTTTAAGCCTGCTCTTAAGGCCTGCTCTGTCCCGCTTGCACTCGTCTGCCAAGTGACTCCATCTCACTCGAGCCACCATTCAGTTGGTGGCCACTCACTCGCTCTCCAAGCGACCATAGCTCATGCGCCCTGTTGTCTCGCTCTGCGACACTCTGCCAACCCGTTCTGGCCAATCGGCAAAAAGCAGTTGAAAAACAGGCGGAGCCTCTCCGTACCCCCGATGCAACTTGGTCGGTCGGGAGCCCTAGGCCCTGAGACCTGAGACCCGGCCAGAAGCCCAAAGCCTGGCCATAACCACATGCAGACCCTGCCCCTGCGCCATTGCATCTGTCGGGAGAGTCGAGTCTGTCAACCATTTGGCGTCCATGACCAAGCATGACGGTTATCTGGGCCCTGTTTGTGGTGCGTCTGCTTCTGCTTCTGCTACCGCTTCTGATTCTGATTCTGCCACTACTATCCCATCTCGAGTTCTGGCTTTCTGGCTGGCATTTTGACATTTCGCTCGGAGGCTTCTGGAGACGGTGGCGCCGCACTGCAGCATCTGCTGCATCTGCAGCCACATCAGTTATCTGTTCCGCTGCGGTTTGCGGCGATAAATGTGCGCCATCATGCAACTGGATGTGGGTTTTGCAATGCAATGCGGCATTGCGGCATTGCGGCTCCGTTTCCAGATCGTACAACTGTGTTACCCAATGAAATTATCCCAAAAATATAAATATGCACAAGAAAATTCTATTATATTTAACTTCCCCATGGCAAAAGCTTAAGGAAACTTGGAATTTTGAACGGAAATTGGTGCTTTTTGGAATAAAAATTAAATAACGCTATAGTCAAGTTCGACTAGTAAATATGAGTTACACAGCTGTCGGGAGTGCGAGGAAAAGTTTCGAACATTATTTTGAAATATCGATAAAAAATTGGCAGGAAATATAGTAAAAGAAACCAAATTAAAGCATTTTATAATAGTGTGGCCCGGGACCTTACTGTGCTTTAAATGGTTTTGGCGTATAGATAGAAATTGGCAAAACATCTTTGCAATTTAAAACATCAGGCCATTTTGCCAATAGTGGGCGTGACAGTCTTAGGCGGTTTGTGGGTGAGTAAACGTTTTAAAACAAACTTGAACAGCGTAGAATCTGCATGTCTAATCTCGACAACCAAGCCTTATAAGTCTACATGAACAAACTCGGGTAGGGATTCTGATCAAGAATATATATATACTTTTTAAGGCCGGAAAGAGTCCTTCTACCTGTTACTCTACGAATACCGGGCATAAATACCTAAAAATGTAAATGTAAGCAAACTATGAATATAGGACAATATAAATATACTTTGTAAAATTTATGTAAGTTTTATATATTATACGAGTAATGTGACAATTTGTTGGCACTATTCAAGCACTATCATTTCTTTGTTGCCTAAATAGATTTATTCAGCGCGATCTATTTTTTTTCCAACATATTCCGTTCTATTTACTTTAAGTTAAATATAAATTTAATTTATTTACTCAGGAACACTCAACATTTGGATTGTATATACGCAATTTGCTAGATTTTGTTACACATTACACATGTTTTCGCTTAAAAATTCGCTCAGGAGTTAAGTTAGTACTTTGAAATCAGTAAATTAAGCTGTGGTCCAGACAAAAAACAATCTACACTTACTCGTTTTTCTCTTTTGAATATAAAAAAGCCATTTGAAAACTATTTCAAAATAACTATACGAACTAAATTGACAAATTTGTTTAATCGCTAGATTTAAACTCGTTTACTTCGGCTTTAATTTTATTACATTTTTCTGTCATTTATACATTTAATGTATAATATATATAATAAAATATTTTTTACTTTTTCGTTCATAAAAAAAATCCAAAACATTTTTTAAGTAAATATGGGCGGCTTAACGTGACGAAAAGACACAAAACATACCAAGCTCGCGTCAAAAAATTTACAAAATAAATTAAGCTTTTGTCTTTTTGAATAATTTTCCAACTCCGCAGCTAAAGTTATCTGGATCTCACCAGCCAAAATGGCTGGTCGTCTGCAAATACAAAGTGGCATTGATGACAGTGTAAACAAGAGCGGCGACAGTCGAAATGCGATAAGGAAATGTGCTGCACTCAAATAAATGAAAAACGGCACGGAAAGCGCATAAAATAGCAGCCGACAAATGGAAGACCATAAAAAATATGTAATTGCGGCGGGCGAGCCGTATTAGCAGGTGAAATAATCAAATTAGCTGATAAGCCGAAAGGGAAACTGCTGGACATTAGGTTCCCAGTCGGTCGGAAAACACAACGATGGCTAAACGCAGCAATTTCCCAGTGATTCGAGTGAGGAAAAGCCGGCTTAATCGTATACCTGGCATACTGCTACCGGGGCTTTCGATTCGCAGTCCCCAGGTGGACGTGCCAATTGCATTGATTAACTAAATAAACGGCCTTCCCGCGCAGCACTTGCATTTTAATTTTATTTATTTTGACCTTTTTCCCCGAGGAATGGCAGTGGCAGTTGTCACTGCCGAAATGCGCTGCCTTTTTCCCACCCGCTGGCGACACATGTCCGTGTCCATAAAAAATGCCTTGTCAGGAGAAAAAAAAATTAAAGAAAAATTAAAATTAACAAAAAATATAAAACAGCAAGCAAGCACAAGCAAAAAGAAGCCAGTCAAGGGGCGAGCCGTGAAAAAAAGATATAAGCCAAGTGCTCCAATAAAAATTCCATCGTCTTCGCCCTCGTGCCGACCTACTCTCACACTCACACCCTCTCTTTCACGCTCGCACTCTCTCTTTTTAGCCCGCATTAGTTGCTTTTTTTTAAGAGCGCATCGCCGCTTTTTCCCGACTTGCTCTTGAGCTTGGCCAACACTGCGTATGAGTGGAATTTTTTCAGTGCCGCCGCGCCAACGCCTGAAATGAATATGTGCGATTATTAGCCGCAAAAAAGCGTGTTTCGTTTTTGCCACTGACTTTGGTAGTTTTTGCGAATTTTTAATTTGAATATTACATGTATTAAAAACTCATTACTACGCGTGGTTCGCCATCGAAGTTGGTCAATGGGCTAATGGTCTGCGGATGCGATTTTTTGTCTTTTTGGCGTTTGTCTTATGCGGAAAATTATGCATTTGGGATCGGAACGAATGCAATTAATATATGCTGTTATCTTCATGTTGGGTGTGAAAATAGCAAATTTAAACAGTAGTTGTAAACGGAGTGAACATTAGGGTAAACATTAGGGCACCTGCGTAACCTAACAAAAACATAGTGTAAATAGTTACAACTATTGAGATGAAAGAAATGGATTCTACCTAAAAATGTTTGGCTTCTACAATTTAATACTCTTCAACTGGACAATATTATATATGTATATAAAAAGCAGAAAAAAATGTAATGTTGTTCAATACAATGTGACTGAGAATCACAGGCTTAAGTATTTAAAATAATCAAGTTAGTTTTGTGGAAAGTGGGAGAAGATAATCGTACAAATTGCAGCCAAAATAACCGAACAATTTGTAATACAATAAACTAATTTTCCAGGATTAAGAAATTAAATGGAAAGCACTCTCCTGATAACACTTTTGATTAATGATTCAGTCTTCGGCGGCGGTCTTGAACCTTCATTGCTCATCACTTAGCCGCCCCCGTGTTTTACCATAAAGATTGAGCTATAAAAACGGGGCGCCGCATTAACCGTTCGCCGCGCAACGAGCAGCGTGCAACGTGCAACATGCCACTCGCAATATGCTCATTCATGCTCAAAGTCAAGAGAAAAGAAAAGCCACTCAGGCAAAAAGTCCGAAATCAAATCAAAGTTGCTCAAGAGACACAAAGGCGGCAAAAAGCGAGCTGCAGGAAAAACCACAAACAATTTTTTCCGTCGCCCCGAAGAGAGGGAGAGAGTCCGCGAGAGAGAGAGAGAGCGAGCGAACTACTTTTTGCCGCTGCTTTTGGAGCAAAAGGAGTAAAAAGCTGTTGCGCAGGCGTCGCCGACTGCCCCACAGCACTGCCAGCCACGAGTGCGAGAGAGAGCGGGCGAGCGGAGCGACAGAGAGGGCAGCTATGCTGCGATTTGGCGGCGAGTGCGAGGCATTTGAATGTTTTTTTCGTGGCCGCACTCAGCATTCGAGTTCGGAATTCTTGCGAGCTGGCAGCTACTTTTTGCGCTGCTCGCTGCTGCCACTTCTGCTGAGCCAAAGCCAGAGGCAAAGTCCACGCCAAACTAAACCTGGCCCAAACGGCCGGCCACTCGGCCACTGTCCACCAGTTGGCCACTTTCGCGCGCGTTCCAGCCAAGTGCACTCTGCAGTCTGCCGTCTGCAGTCTTTTTTGCCCGCGTCTCCCAATCCGCAAAGAATTCTGTCGCAAAGTGCAATGCATTTTCGCCATTCCGCAAGTGCAGCTGCTCCCCCAGCTCGCGGTATCACAATTAAAAATCGAGTCGAGTGAACTCGCAAATTGTTATCACCACACGTCGCGTCGTCTGAGTCGGTAAAAAACAAACCAGAAACCAGGCCCTCGGAAGGGTTGAAATTGGTCAAGTGTCAATACGATCGAGGCCGTAATAAACGTGTTTCAGTGCTTCCCTGAATAGTTATTCTGATCCGCTGATCAGCTGAGTGAATGCAAGTGAACGAAAATTGAGGAATATCTACTTACTACGAATTCCGGCTAATTGTGAGAATTTCCACGAGCCACTCAGAGGAGTAAAGTCAGATGGTTAGAAAGTAATGAAATCGTTCTAAGAATCCCAGGAGCAGCGATAGTAACTTTAAATTTTAGTGCCGTTTCCGTTGTTTTTGTCGATGGAAAATTTGAAAGCTAGCCGAATGGAACATTTTATATAGGGCAAAAAGGATATTTTGCAAAATTAAGTTTTTTGCTGCATGTTGTAAACAACAACCCTAATGCTTAAAATCTAGTAATTCAGTAATACGCATATATTAAATGCAATACTTTGATAAATTGCTTACACAATCAAACAATTACCAATTTAAATTCAAATACGGATTCAAATCATTTCCTAAGAAGAATTTGGCACTTTTACAATTTTAGGTTTCTTACTAAATTGTCAATTGTTTTAATATGGTTCGGTGATAATTATTCAACATGATGCATTAAATAATATTCCTAATTATGGCGATGGAAATATAACTTCATTGGTATTTTTGTTTTGTAAATATACCACAATTTTTAATTATAAAAGCAAGTTATGAATTCAAAAAATATAGGAAAGCACAGCTTGGTAATGGGTTCAGTTCCAGACTTGAGGATAGACTAAAGTAATTACGTTCTTACCAAACGGCTTTCCCTACTAGTCGCCTCCAGCTCGATTCCCCAAAAAGTAAATGAAACAATAAAATAAACCAAATAGCGCGTTAATTAATTGAAACGTTAAATAGATTTTCCGAGCGCCCTCAAGTGGAACTAATTAAAAAAGAAAAACACCCTGCACAACCGCCAATCGAAGGTGCTTAAATGATTATGCATGGTACCTGGTACAAGGGACCTCAGTTGGCGCACCATCCTCACTCGAATCCGCACAACAGTTCGCACGGCCACAGTGACTACCACCAGTTTCGCTCGTACCCCTCGTTCGTTGTGACCCCCTACCACGATGGCCATGTCCAAGGCCCGGCCACGCCCACTCCCTGCCCGGCCCCGCCAACGTCCTGCAACGGTCCAGTTCCAGTTTCTATTCCCGTCTGCCACACCGGCGGCCAGGGGTCGCCAGTAATAGTTGAGAGCTCCTTTGCAGCCGCCGCCGCCGCCGCTGCAGCGGCTGCTGCCGCCGCCGTCGGAGGATCCAGTGCCACGCCCCTGCTACCCAGTCCGCCCATCAAGATCGAGCAGGTCTTTGGCGAGCCCTCTTCGCTTGGAGCTGTGGTCGAGGATTACGCGCTGGGACTAGATTGCCCTGTGGAACACACGTTTCGAGTAAGCGCACTGATAAGTTTATATTTTTACGTAGAAATAAACAAGATACTTCCCAATGCGTGTTTTGATTTTTATACTAAGGGTCTGAAAGACTTTTACTATGATTTAACTATGAAAAAACCTTGTTTATTATACAGAACCCGTTTCATGTACTTTGTAACCTATATATACCCGATGTACTATAAGTTTTCCAAAATGAACCTTATCAGATACCTTCCTGAAAAATAATAATTCCTTTGAAAGAAACAACTATGCCTTATAGGAAAAGTTAATATTTAAAAATAATCGCCCGAAGTACATCTATTTGTTACATCGATATTATGGCCAGTGCAAGTGCTCGAAATTAGTGGGTTCGGGAGTTTAGGATGTCCAGAAATCGGTAAAATTAGCTAAGCAAATTTGTATATTTCTTTTTGTTTGTACTTTTTAATTTATCGAAAATCAGTTACATTTATTTGAATGTTACCAAACGTAGTCAGGATGAAAATATTTGTAAAAATGGTGAAAGGTTAGTACCCATGATATTGGAAACATTTACCTACCAAAGACTAACCTCTTTTCATTTACGGACTTGATAGTTATATCAATTTGATCAAAAATACTAGTCTTTATTTTTTTATGTTTATTTCGTAGTAGATATTTGTAACCATTAAATAAATATTTTCTTTTATTAAATAAATAAAGATATTAGGAGAAATTTTATTAAAAATGCTTCATTACTATGAAAGCAAAGGAAAGCGACGAAGCTAATTTTATTTTTAAAACTCAAACTTTAGACATCCGCCAGCTGTTTGCTAGGCAATTTTATAGCAGTGTATGAATAATGTTATTATGCCAAATTACTGGTTAGCATCCCCATTGGAGCAGCTGCTGCACTTGTTTTCCCTCGACTCTCACCACCGAAAGTGGGCGTGCTCCAAATCAATTTCCATAAAATCATCCAATAACACTTAAAAGCCAGGCATGGCAAAAAACCGACACACACAAGTGGCAGACGAGTAAAAAACAGGAAAACAAACACGCCCCCAACTCGAAGAGCGAGAGAAAGGGCTCTCTCTCTCGTCTTCTCTTTGGGGAATGCAAGAGCGCCCCCAAAAAGAGAGAGCTCATGGGTTCGAGTGGTTTTTTGGGGGAAAACGCTCAAGCTTTTGCGTCGCTCTTTCAGGTGGCTCACAGGACACTTTTTGCCGGCTTGGTTCGTGCACAGGATATCCCATAATGGCCTGGCTTTCAAAGCTTTTCGGCTGGAGCATAATGGAGATTGACATGATGGCTTCAAGTGGCTGAAAGAAAATTAATGCAAATCAACAGGTGGTCCTGCGAAGTTTAAGGGCTAGATGGCAGCCAGTGGAATTAAATATTTTAAGGAAAGGGAAAGTAGAACTGATTGGTTTTTTTATTTTAAAAGCATTCCAGAGTTTTGGCATTAATGTTCTATAAGAAGATTACATTCTACAATTATTCTGATTGTAATTGTTTTTTTTTTAATTTTTTAAAATATATTGCGATACAAATTGCTGCACAAATTCGAAGGAATACATTTCAATTACCTTCAAGAAACCATCTCCGAGCTTTTAATGCATCTTTAAGGACAATTCTATTTTTTTCTGCTGTTGGCGATGCAAAATGGACGCACGTTCCTTTCGCTTATCAGGACATTTCGACCACCCAGCCAAACACATGTGTATTTGTGTATGTGTTGAATGCCAGCAAAGGGCAGCTGAAAATCCTTAAACATAAAAGGAAAACAAGCCAAGCAGCCAGCACATGCACATGCACATAAAAACATATGCTACTGGACAGGATTTAGTTTGGGGACTCCATCCGCCGACTCGCTGTTTTTCTGACGCCGACTGCGACGCAAGCTGCGCTGCAAATGCAACTTCTGCACGCTTATATTGCTCTTTCTTAAAGGGTCCTGATGCTGCTCCCTCGTACTTCTTTTAAGCAAATCGGCTTAGACGAGCGTTGCAAGAAATTAATCTTCGTATATATATAAATGGGGGAGGTGAGGGCTCTAGAATATTAAATGCCAAAATGGAAATCCCACTTAGAGATCGTGGCATTTTATATGAAAATAAAATACAAAATATGCAACAAAATATTATATATTATTAAAATAGTACATAAAAATACCTATGCCTAAGAAAAAGACAATCATATTGCATTTGTCAAGATGGTATCAAAAAAAATGTATTAACTTATTTAATTTATTACTTGCTTTTATACGTAATGGTTCTTATTCCTTTCCTTTCAAGTTCCTAGAACTAAAATAGTTCTTAATACGATTCGATCTCTCACTTTTCGATCTTTTAATTTCCCCATTGATCTACTCAGATCAAACAGATGAAACTTAACTTGGGCGGAATAAATTGCAGCCGGGAAAAAGTAGAAAACCATTCAGGAAAATTGCACAGCAAGCGGTAACAAACAAACAACGGGCTTCAGCTGAGCTGGGGAAAACTAGTAAGGAAAAGGGAAATAATATAAACAAAATGAAGGAGAGAAATTGGCGCTCGTGAAATGTTAACGGGGCCAGGAGGGCGCTGAGTTGAGCAGTGGCAGTGGCAGCAGAAGGATATATATCCGAAGCCAACCTCGAGCAGCGACGCTGGCAGAGGCAGCGACGCCGACTGCGAAGCAGGCAGAGCTGAATGTTTTTATCCTTTCTTCGATGTGTCGTCGCGGCATATTCCTCTGCTCCCATTTGTGTGTGTGTGCCAGGACATCACACGGTTTCGCTTTTCTTTTACAACTTTTTGTTATTATTTCGTTTTTTGCTCGACGCCTGCAATGTATTTCTTTCAGTTTGCTGGCGTTTTTTTGCTTCATGTGCAAGAAAAAATAAGCTTTTACTTGGCTTTTTTATGTCCGAGTGTGTGTATGTGTGTGCCAGTGTGCGTGTTTGTTACTGCTGCTTTTCCGAGCTCTACTTCTTGAGTTTCCTTTTCGCGCGCGCCATTTCGCTGCTGCTTTCCACAGCTCCTGCTGCTACTTACCCGTACAACAAACATGGCCATAAGTCGCCGGAGCTCGCTTCCGCTCTGTCTGTTTTCCTTTTTCCACCAGTCGCCGCCTCTGCCGCAGTCGCAGCCGCGGCCGGCGTCTCAGCCGCAGTCGACGTCGCAGTAGCTGCGATTGTTGCATGTGGTCCTGGGTTTGTTGCCTTTGGCGGGCTGCAACTCTCGTTGTCTTCAGTTCGCTCGGACTTGGCCAAATCTATTGGTCGCGGTGCCGCGCTCACGCTCGCGTCCGTGCCCACATCCACATCCGTAACCGTGTCCGTGTCCTTTCGCGGCCGACAGTTGCGGCCACCGCACGCAAGATGGCGCCGCATCGTGACGAGGGCTGAAAAAGAGCAATTAGGATTAGCGGGTTATTATATCCAGCACTTTAAGGACAAAGACATGACTTAAACGACTTTACTACTTTCTTCTATTATCGATACCCAACAACTTAAGCAAATCACTTAGCTATATCAATTACATGTTATTTTTATAATAGGAAACTATTTCAAACCTTATATTCAGCTCAGTATGCTTACGTTTAATAATTGACAGAAAAATCACAAAAATATCAAATTAGTATATTATTATTATAAGTATTAGTATCTTTTCAACTATGTATTAATATAAGTCTATGAAGTCTCCACATAGCTGACACTAGAAGGACAACTAAAAAATAGCTTTAACTGTTGCGGCCCTAAAAAGTTTAGCAGCTTAGCATCATTACCACTATATCTTAATAGTTGGTTAGAAGACGAGTGAATCACACTTTAGTTTTGGGCAGGTAGTTGTGGATATTGCCAACTTTCGAGTACCGGCAAATGGGAAAAAATGCCAAACGATGTTATTCTTGTCTACGCCTACAGCAAGCACGTATTTTTGAAGGAAAACAGGCACACAGGACCTATTATAGGATGTGCACACACACATAAGCGCCGCTTGAAGACGGCGAGGCAAAATCAAAATAATAAAAATCACAAACATGAGCAAACCGTATAAAAGAAACCCAATCTGCCGCTCCACCCCGCTCCTCCACCATCTTCCGCATGTCGCGCAAATTCAGCTTTATTTTCTATTTTTCCCCATTTTTCGCTTTTCCTTCAAGAAAATGCTGCAGTGCGCGCTGAAACTGCAAATGTATGTCTTTATAACGGGCAGTGTGCATATAAAAAAGAAGCGAGGAGGGGGAATTATAAAATGAAAAAAAGGGCAGAAATAACAAAAACTGCAGCGGAGAAAGGTTGAGAGGAGCAACAACACAGTCACAATACACACAAGCGTCTCAGTTAACGCACACACTGGCACACCGTATTCCTTCATGTTTGTGGGTGTATGTGTGTAGACTTGTATGTATAAAACATTCGCGCGCGCTCGCCATTTTCTTTTGCCTTGAGCTGCTGCACTTTGGCTTCCAGTTGGGCTCCTCAGTTGTTGCAGGTTATCCCACGCTCGCTGACGGACGGAGACGCAGACGGACTCACGGACAAGACATCCTGACAGGCGGACGGCAGGACAGCCGGAACCCACACAAACTCACCCGGGAGACCAACAAACCAGCAAGCACTCATTCTCAAATCTTTTCTTATCAGAACGAAATGAGGGAAAATGCGGTACACAGTTAGCTGCAACTTTAAGCCCCATATACAAAATCAAAGCAGTGGCAACAAAACGATGCAATTGAACACCACGATGGCATTAAATGAAGTTCCTTTTTATGTAGAAAATCTACAAAGGATAAGGCTTGTTAGCTCAAAGTTAAATAAAGGATTTTACGAATAAAGTTCCTCAACGAAAGTGCAAAAATATGGATTAATAATGTAAACTCCGAAAAGTGTTAAATAAAAATGTAACGCAAAGTTCCTATCACCCAGTGCAAACTACATTTAATATACAAGTAAAATATATTCATATTTCGCTTTTAACAAATAAAATAATCTACTTAGTATTTTAAATAAATAAATAAAATATTTATCAACCAAAAAATAATCTCTTAAATAATAACAAAATGCTGAAAAATTGAATTCATAACAAATCTGACGGAAAACGCGAATAAAAACTCGCCACCGGACGACTAACTTAACACCCCGCTACTCACTCACCTAGCGAAAATCGCAACAAACAAAAAAACCTAAGCGCCAGCCACAAAATGAAACAATCATAGATGAAAAGTAAACAAAACCCCACAGCTGAGCAAATAAATCAAAACGCAGAGACAACGAGCGCTGAGAACCGACAAAGTGTTTACTAAACAATAAGCGAAACATCAAACCGAAAAAACAAATTGGTCAGCATATGCAAGTAAAAAGGATTGCTACAGATGTCCATCACCAGCATAACCATAAAAACAAAAAAAGCATTCAAAAAATAGCAAACTGCCAGCCAGCAAAACTTTTCAAGGTCGTCGCTGGCAAGTTTCTGGTGGCAAATCATTTCTATTTGTTTCAATTTAGTGTGCACCTAAAAAAAATAAAGGCGGGGAAAAAGTTTCTGAAGTGCACTCCGCCCCCGCTATCTAAAATGAAATAAAAGTTAAGCCCAAATAAAAAGACATCAGATTTGGTTGCAAACTTTTTGTTTGCTTTTTCGTCCCCCCTTTTTCAACGTGAAATGCTTGTGTGCGTGGAAAATCAAACAAGCCGTGCTTCAGTTAGATACATTGCTGTAAGCGTGGGCTTTCCCGTTTGAAAGTGAAATTGTCGAGCGGGAGGGAAAAGCGCTGCCTACATTTGGGCTCCACCGAAGTTGGTTGTCATGCACGAACTCATTGGAAAATACAGCCATTCGAACATGGACATGCTGAAGGATCAGCTGAAGCGTGGAGGATACATGGGCGCCCTCGGACCGCCCACTCCCGGTACATCCACCCCCTCGCCCTTTCTGATGCCCGCCGAATTCTACAAGAGCCTGCTCGCCACCGCCGTTCTGCAGCAACAGCAGCAACAGCAGCACCACAAGTTCTACGCCGGCACGCCCTCGCCCAGTCCCGCCCCCAGCTTGTCACCCACCTCAGGTCGCCACTTGCTGTTTTCCACGGCAGCTGCAGCGACCGCTTGCGTTCCGGAGAATGGTCAAGTGAAGAAGGAGCTCGAAGAGCAGGATCAGGATAACGGGGCGCAGGAAGCCGCCGGACATGAGGAGCAGAAACCCATCATCGCAGAGAACCCAACGCCGAATGTTAGTATGTGAATATGTGTGGAAGTAAATGAGGGGTCATAAATGGGATTTAAGGGGGTTTAATTTTGATTATTTTGGGATACAGATAAGTACAAATAAAACCAGGCTTTCCTGTGTCGCCCTTCTCCTTTATGTGCGCATGAAGCAACCCTTAAATAAGAGTACTTGCCCCACAATTAGAACATAATTGTCGCATGAGACTTAATGTTTCTATCAGTACTAGATAAACGACTTGATATGGTCACTCAGTGAGTAATTTAGATTTAAAACTTAAAAGTATCATTATTTCACAGGGCAGGTAAGTATTTGCGACTATTGATTGTTATTGAGTATTTGATGTTAGGATAAGGAATTCTAACCTTCTTAATATTATTAAAACCATTTGGTTTGTTATGATCGATTCTTAACTCGTCTGTGAATATGGAATGCTTAGAGAGAAGAAGATTCTACTTTGAAAAAAAAACACAGTACGACTCATACGATACAGTATAAATTCGAATAAAAACCGATTTCTTTTTTCACGCTCAATGCATTAACCAACTCAACATTTTTAAATGTTTGACGAAACCCTTTTCACACAGGCAACAAACCATTTTTCATTGCAGAAGCCGCACAACAACAGTGGCTACTCGTGGTCCACCGGCAACAACAACGAGGTTGTCAGTAATAGCAGCAACGGCCACACCAACAACCACACCAACAACCACCCAACAACACCACCCACGCCGCCCAACGAGACGAGCGCCACCCAAGCGACTTCAGTGTCCGCAATTAATTTGAATCAAGCCCAACCCGCATCACAGACGCGTTCAAACTTTGGCAGCTCCATAAAGTCACCACCATCAGAACCGGACGCGGTCGCCGCTGCCACGTGCAAAAGTCAGGAGAGTAACTCTGGCCAGAACCCCACCTCCAACTCCATCTCCATCTCCGACTCCGATCCTAACCCGGCTCATAACCCTAATTCGAATTCAACGGCCGCTGCTGTGGCCGCCGCTGCCGCCGCCGCCGCCGCTGCCAACATGCCGATCGGCGGCGTCCAGGGCCAGAATCCCACCCAGGGCCTGGTCCACTGGATGAGCGCCGTGATGGCCGAGCACATGACCGGCCAGACGCACCACGATCCTGGTGCCGTAGGCATGCACTACATGTGGAACGGAAACGTTGACGTGAGTATATACGGAACTGGATTCACGGGGGCGGGCACAATTCGAGGGGCGTTTGACTTGTTAATTTCGGCCACACTCTAAAAAATCAAAAGTGAAGGCTTATAACGAATTACTATCACAGGTCTTAACTTAATTGGACGATAACTTGAACCATCTGCTTTGAAGACTTTGTTAAAATTACAAAGCGTCAACTAAAATAAATTCGGCATGATTTTCGTTTGACAGCTATAGTTTATTCTGATATTGCACCTTAATACTTTTCAGGTAAACAAAAATATAGGTAGATCAGAACGTTACTATGAAAACTGGAACAACCATTTTTTCATTTTCCAAACACTTAATAATTTGAATAAGGGAATGAAATCCTTTTGGTAATTAAATCTATTCAAGCCAACCGATGGCTTTGCGACGGTGTACAAACTTTGGACTTGTCATTGAAGTTTGTCTTGCAGTTTTTCTCGTCACGGAGCAACTTTTCCGTGATAAAGCAAGTTGGACGCAGCTGCGAAAGGAGGAAAAGTAGAGCATGGAAAACTTTTCTACTTGACATTGCAGTCGTGGTTCCAAGAGACCAATGAAGCTGCGCCATAATTAATATGCAAGCAAACTTGGGCTAAGTGAATTAAATGAGTGATAGCTGCCTGTAAAAATTAAATGGGAGTCTTAATTGCAGTCTAGTTCTATTAATTTTTGTCAGCACTTTAAGTTTACTTGCTGTGGTATTACAGTTTTATATTCCCAAAAAATTCATTTTTTATTGAAAAAAAAGGTCTTAAATAAGTGCCAAAGACAACGACCTTAGCCCTGGAGTCCAGCTTCAGGTCAGGCCATTTCCAGTGATTTGCCAAAACTCCCTTCGATTCCATCAGCTTATCTGCTGCTATTCTTCGGCAGGAGTGGAGTAACATCCTACCACCTTTCTCCTGCACTTTCACTGGGCAAAACTTCGGGCCAACAACTCTTTCGGCCAACTCAACTCAGCCCCTTCGACGTCTGTTCCTAAACCCCTAACCCTTTCCATTTCTCGAAGCAGACGCGACGCTGAAAAAATCCTTTTGAGTTTCCCCTTCCTTCGACCTTTTTACCTTTTTAGTTTTGTTTTTGCCGCTGCTCCTTCTGCGAATTTCCAGCAGAACTCTCTGCTCTCTGCTCGCGTGCCACGGTGTGTAAAAAATCGTACAATTTTTTCTTTGCATTTTTTGTGCGTTTTTTAAGATGTAAACAAGTTTTTCTTTGCGCGACGCGTTAAACATTGTTTTGTTGGTCTTGTTTTTCACCCTCCCGTTTTTTGTTCCGTCTTTCTTTGTTTTCCTCTTGCTTTTCATTGAGCTCCAGCGAGTTTCCCAACAGTTTTTTCAAGGAGCAGCGAAATTATTGTTTTGAATGGAGAGTGATTGTCTCCAAGGACGACGACGTGTCCAGGCAGAAAGGTTCACCTTGGATCTCCACCCCACCCTGCCCGGAATCCCCGCTAAATGGACTCGTTAGCGAGTCCTGGCGAAATCCATTTAAAACTTTGCTACACCCGCATGGTTCTTAAAGGATATTCGAAGTTAATTAATTTTTAAAGTTTAACAATGTCCGCCCATCCTTTTCGCCATTCATGTGCCCTTTGCCAACTGGCTGCGTCAACAATCACGGCATTTTTTGCTGCTGTTGTCACTTGCATTAGCGAAATTAGTTGGCCGAGACAAGCGGTGCCAAGTTGGTAAGGAAGCTCATTAATTAATATTGCACTTAATTTTCGCCAAAGCATCCCTATGCGAGTAGATTAGTTAGTCGGGAATGAATTATATATCCTTAAAACATATTCGAGCTCGTCTGCCGCATTAAGGAAACCACCAACCGCAGCGCGTTGGAAAACAAAGCTTTGCAATTAATACGTACGCTTCAATTAGAGGAAAGAACCGTCAACGAAAAAGTGAAAATTGAAAAGCGAAGTGAATCAACCCGTTCGCTCTGCTCACCCTTACTCCTTTGGCGCCAACCACGATTTGATTTCAGTCCGATTTTGTATCCGAGGCTAAAACTGACTAATGGGGCCAGTCACGGCACGTCGATTTGGGAACGGAGTTCTTTTTCCGTGCGCGAGAAGAGAAATGGACGGAAAGCAGAACCGCCAAAACCGCAAGCAACTTCAATTTTTTAAAGTAATTGCAACAAAGTTGGACACAATTTTTGTGTAGCAACAAAAACAACAGGAACCGGGGACAACATATTCTAACCTCAGAGCTCCCGCTGCACTTCGCGACAAAAAACTAGGCAAGAAGTGAAGTACTGATGAATAGCCGAAGATTCAAATTCCCTTGAAGAAAGCGGCTTGTTCTTGTAGTTCAAAACATACACTCCAATTTAGTGTAGTGTGATCAAGTTTCTAGATCTTGCATTTTTTCAAAACAAATTTTGACAAAATTAAAAATAAAAGCCAAAAGATTATAAGCAAAGCAATATCCTTGGTGAATTGCAAAGCTGTCTTAACCTTTGCGAAGGGCATTGCAGAAATGAGACAGAAGTGCGGATGGTCAAACATTTGGACACGAAAAAAAGCAGAAATGTAGTTTTTTTTTAGCGACTAAATGCGAAAAAAATCAATAGAAGCAGACAGTGGCAACATGACTAAAAAGATGTGAAGAGGAAGGAAATAAAATAAAAATGGAATGCACAAGGAAGAGAGGCAGGGGCAGGATCAGGAGAAGGAGCAGGACCAGGAGCAGGAACAGCAAAGCCAAGGTGAAGGGGCATGGAGCGGAGCGTCTTGTGAGGATGAGAGGGAGTCTGACCAGACCAAGCCGGACTAAAACCCCTGGCAAAGGTTGCTACATTGTGCAAAACACGCTTTGGGGACTGGGTTCGGGGTCCTTCTGGTGCGAGTCCTGTCGGATGGTCAGAACGTGCAATTGCAAAGGGAAAAAATGTTTTAACGTTTTCCGCCTAATTTTTTGCACTTTTTAACGCTGCATAGAGGCGGCTAAGCCACCCAATCTGCCCCACCCCCAACACCCCCAACACCCCCCTGCGCCCGACGTCGACGTCGCTGCCAGCTGCCCGGCGAAGGGGTTAAAAAATTTGTTTTGATTTTTTTCCTTTAGAAACTCTTTGGTTTTTGTGTTTTTTTTTTTTGTTTTTAAGCTTTAGAGCGAGACAGCAGAGGAGAAAGAGAAAGCTGCTGCTGCGCTGTGCCATTTTTTTGCGTTTCGCAAATGTCTTCCTTTTTTATCCTGTCCAGTTTTGCTGCGTACTGCAAACCGAACTTGGCGAAAATGGAAAATGGGAGTGGGCCAAGCGACGCCTTCCTGTGGCTGTTGCTGTTGTTGTCGCTGCCGCTGTCGCTGCTGCTGGACTGGTATTTGGTGCTGGGCTGTTAGAGGGGACTTCCGCCCATGTCCACAGCCATGTCCATGGCTCTGGTCATCTTCATCAGCATCAACATCAGCAGCTGCGTCTGTGCGTGTGTGTCTGTCTCTGCGCGTTTTTTTTCCACTCCTGTGTTCTTTTTAGCCCTCCTACTAACTAGTCATGGCTGCAGGGAGTGGGGCGGTGCAGAGTTGGCCAAAGGAGCCGTAGAGCCAGCAAGAGCAAGAGAGAGAGAGAGCGCGGAGAGGCAACTAGAGCAACAAAGCTAACGCTCAGCGGTTCACACCCACGCACACCTACGCACACACACGCACACCCGCATATGTGTGGGCCTATCACACAGTGGCCAACTCCCCTTGCGCTATGCAACACTTTTTTAGTTGTGTTTTGGCCTGCTTTGTTTTGCTCCGATTTTTTGCGTTTTCACGTTTTTGAGTTGGGCCAACACCAAAAGCCGCCGCACTTTTGTCGCTCTCGTCGACATTCACCATCGCCGTCGCCGCCGCCGTCGCTTTGACACCTCGATTGTGTGCAGCGCGGTTTTCTATTTCAATTGGCACTCACATTTATTTGCATTAGTATTTCGAGCCGTTGGCCACCACTTTTTGTTCGACTTTTCTTGGCGGTTTCCAATTCATGCAGGCCCTTTTTTTCCACCATTTTTTGCTGAGCCCATCGGATACGGAGATCTTGTTACAATTGATCAAGAGTGCAAACTATATTTAGGCACGCTCTGAATGTTTATGTTGTATGCAAGAGTTTGAAAAAATGACGCTGTAAAGTGGATTTGAGTTTCAGGTCACACAAACAGTTATCCGATCGATTAATTATTTCAGGAAATCATCTCATGTCCTAAAGCAAACTATTTATGCTCCAAGGCAAAAATATTCTGCATACGTCAAGTGCCAGTTTTGCTTTTTACGCAACAGGATCTGGACATTATAGGGTTAATAAGGGAAGGGAAACCGGACTTATCTATGGTTATAAATGGTCGGTAGGAAGATGAGGTTAGTTAAATGAAATGTAATAATAAGTTGAGCAACTCATTGTTAGTTGGCCTCACTAACTAATTGGCTTAACATTTTAAGGTGTTTGAGGAAGCGTTTCTTAAAAACTGATTTTAATATTATTAATAATTTGAATTAAAATTGGTTAAACGCAGTTTATATTGGATTGCATTTAGCACTGAACAAACAAAGATCTTATGCAATTTAATTACCAAGGCCAGCGAAGTCGAAATGAACTCATGCAAAATCATAATAATTGTCATATTGTACTTACCGAAGTTAATGAATGACTTACATCTTATACACATAAAATACACTTTTCCAGCTGTTCAATTATGCCATCCTTAATACTCAGAGTCGGCTTAGAAAGTAAAATGAATTCCCACTAATATGTGACATAAATTTTTTATTCCATGTGCTGTGGGCCGGGTAATCGGGTAATCGACCAACAAAACGAACCGCTGAACCAACAAACAACCACAGCATGCCAAAGACATAAGCGATTACAATCTTTGGCCGCCAACGCCGCGCAGTCATCAGCATGCCAGCGAGCATCACCCGATGTCCCTGAAGCAGGAGTACGAGGTAAGTGAGCCGCTAAATGCCAACGCTCCTCGCTTTGGCAATGGCAGTTTATCTATAGATACGTATCCGTATCCGTATCCGAACGGTGCTAAAACATACTGGCATAACTTTATGGCCCGCCCGGTGGTAGGGGCGAAACAAAAACAAATTCTAAACTCGCGTGCCGCCAACGTTTTGGATTTGTTTTGCTCTCCGCTTCCTGCACCTCCCAACATCCCAGGCATCCATCCATTTATCCAACCACCCATCTAGCCACCCATCTAGCCACCCATCTAACCACCCATCACGCTTATTTACTTTCATTGCCCACTGTGTCTGGCCAAAGCCAGACTAGATTTTGCTTTTGTTTTGCCGCTGCAATATTTGTATTTATATTTTCTTGTTGCATTCGGGGCTTCCCCGCCCGACCTAAGCATATGGAAATAGTTTAGAAAAAAGCCGGCTGGCATTTATTTTTTGACACAGCCGGCGGCGGGCCATGTTTATTTTATTCGATTTCCACTTTTTTGTTTTGGCATCGCATCGATGACGACGGAGGCCAGTTCGTCCTAGGTCATGTCTGGCTGAAGGATTTTAACCCACATTTGGAATTTACATGCAATCGAAAGCGGTGGCATTTTTTAGACAACTCTTTTCCCTATTTTCCGCACTCCACATTTTTTTCGTTTCTGTTTCCATCTATCACTCTCGCTGGCGGTTAGAATTTTTATTTATATTTGCTGTCAGTGGAGCTGATGTGTCTGGACTGTTGGTTTTGTCACGCATTCGATTTGCTTTTCCATTCATTTATCAATTATCGCTTGTTTAGCTTTGAATCGCCCTGACAGCTGGCGAAAACATTTGTTATTCGTGATTATTCGCGACACTGTGATAACTGCATTCGCTTTTCGCCGGACATTGTAATGCGATTTGCCGATTTGAGAGTCATTAGAAAATTTTGTGTAATGAATAAATATTTTGACAGCGCTCCAAATTGTTTTATGGCCCTTTGATGCGAGGTCACTTTGGCACATTTGCAAATGAATATTTGATAATAATGTTAAGTTGATGGGGTTAATTAAATGCGTGTGGAATAATTATGAATTGACATTAGAAAACAAGCAATTACCGTGGATTGGCCAGATTAGAGCCGGCAATTGCAAATCGAATTAACTGAATTGCTTTTGGCTTTTCCACGCCGCCAAAAGCGCTTGGGACCGCCTAGTGACGCATTAACTAAATGTCAATCCGTGTTCTCCTTTCCCTTTTAGGCCAAAATGAACGACCACCACCACAACAATCTGCAGAAAGGTGAGTCACCAGTGGACCTATCCCAAGAAGCCACCGGATCACTTGATCTACCCAGTACCGAGCCTGACTGACAACAATGCTCTTGTTAATTAATTGCTCACAAAAACAGGCCGACCGATAATCACGAATTTCCAAGATTCAGATCGAGGCGCGCGAACCGCAGATCTCCCAGATACCGATCTAAATTCACTCGGCGAAGAATGCAAACGCTAAATTGGAAAACGCGTGCGGGCCGCCGAACAAAAGCCGCTAAGACAGTCCGCTCCGTTCCCATACTCCCACGGAGTATCGCACAGAAAGGAAATTTCCCATTTTGAATTTAATAACCTTCATGCCAGGTCCTTACAAGCTGATATTCAAATAATTAGATCTGAGATGTCTAATGAGATACAAAGTTGACATATATTTTACATTACTTCATATTACTTTTTTTAGTTGTATATTTTATTACAAGTAGAAACGATCATATTTGGACTATATAGCTAGCTCACATTTTTCTCAGTGCAGCGAAATAAGCCGAAAACTGACCTTTAGCAGCCGCAACAGCAACAACAGTCGCAGAATACTTACAAGATGTTTACATAAATTCCTAAAATGCTAACAACATTTTAGCCTGGCTTGCTGGTAGCGGATTGTTGCTGCTGCTTCAACAGCCAGCTTGCAACTACCAACATTGCAACAAGCAACATTGACAGCAACACGCTCCTGCTTGGAGGCACTGTTGCAGCAGCAACTTCCCTCCGGATGGCTTAGTCGGCCAGGTAAAGGTAAGCCTGCATCTGGACCCCCAGAGCTTGTTGGCGTTGACGTTGGCGGCAATGATCGCCGAGCGATAATGTCAACGCTAGGCAATTGGCCAATAAGGTCGTTGTTGCTGCTACGGTTGCTTTTGCTTTTGCTGTTGCTGTTGCCTTTGTTGCCTTTGTTGCGATAGCGATCGTCCACATTGTTAGCTTCGATGTAGATGTACTCGGATCGGATACTCTGCTTGTACAAATTAACAATAAGGCAACTTTTACTGGTGCACCCGGCTCATATTGCCGGTCGTCCATTTGAAATGCCGCTGAGGAGCTTTAGCTTTCAGGCCACTGTTCATTAGCTGAACTTTCCGGCTGGCGCCAGTGGCCAGCTCTCGTGTAATTAACACAGAAGTGGCGGTGGACGGGGGCCAGCAATTATCTGCAAATGCTTTATTAGAGAAATGTTTTTGACATAGCAGCGGGGCGCCCAGAAACCGAGCTATTCGGTTTGGTTTGCTTGGGTTCGGTTCGGTTCAGTTCGTTTGTCTAAGCCGGATTACAGAGGAATTTCCCCAGCGCTTATTGTGCTTATGGTTCATAATTATATGAGTACCCCGAAATCCTGGGCTACCCTTTACGTCCGCCAAGCCTTCCAGCAGGGCAGACAAACTCATTAACGGATTCACACAATTTTTGCACGCAAATGGGCCAGGGAAAAAATTCTAAAGCGCGGGCAAATGCGAAACTATTTTCACATAACTCCTCGGGCGATTTCCCAGTGGCAATCAGCACGGCCAACTAATGTCTCAGTTTAATTAGAAAAAAGATCAGGCAGCCAGGAGCTGGGTTGCTCGGGTTGCTCAGGTGGTCAGGTGGCGACATGGCCAACGTGAGTGAACGTCAGCGGCGGCAACTTCAACGGACGCCAAACGAGCAGCGACCGAACCAGAACTTGATGGACAACCGTGGGGCAGCACCAATGCTGCCCCAAGCCGTGGCGCCACTGCGCTGACATATAACAACTAAATGCAACAACTCAATTGCTTTTGCAGGTCACTTTCTGGATGACAATCGTCTGGAGCATCACGCGGTTACCGGACAAGGTGAGTTGATGGGTGGATGGGGGAGGTGATGACTTACGGGCACTTGGAAACTGATTACAGAAACGAACATCGATACCGGACACTTTGGTGATAGTTGTTCATTGAAAATAAAAATAACTTAAAAGTGTTTTCAGTTTCTATATTTCCATTCTAATGTGTTTGGCATCCTGTACCTGACCGACTTCCATTTCTTCTTATTGCAGGTGGCCTGGGTCTAGGTGCATCCAACGGAGTTGGCGGAGGAGGCGGTGGGGCCTCTGTAGGTGGCAATTCCAGCCTCGGCGCCAGTTCCCACCACGCCGTCGCCGCCGCCCACCATCACAACCAAGCGGTGGCAGCTGCTTCGGCGGCCGCTTTGCTGGTGGTGCCCCAGCCGATCAATGCCAGCAAAATGGGCGGACCCGGCGGAGTCTCCTCCGTGGCGGGTGGACATGCCACCGGCGGAGGAAGTGGGCGAAAGTATCAGTGCAAAATGTGCCCCCAGGTGAGTGCATCCGCTCCCGTTTCGATTTTCATACCTCGATATATGTATGCCTGCTGCTGGCAATGGAACTCAAGGCTAAGGGTGGTCACTGTTAAATTATGCCGGAGCCGACGGCGCTGCAGGAACCAGTTGACCGACAGATTGGGTGACCGAGGGGGATCGTGTCCAATCGGATTCGAAGCTCTGACAGGGCCCGGCAAGGCATCGGCTTTTGTTTACAATTTTCCACTTGATTAAGCTCGACAAAAGATTCGAATTTCAATGGCACTGGGGGAAAACCCTTACTTACACGCATATTTGTCAAGATTTTTTATAAAAGAGATGAACATTCTCAAATGCCACCAAGAACGTAATTACTTCTCAAATTAATATGTTTTATATTTTTAAACCCAACTATTTCTTGATCTTAGAACAAACTTGGACTTGAACAGGAAAAAAATTCTTCTCTGTAATTTTTATTCAAAATGTATTTATTTATTCAAAATCTGTACTTCCAGAAGCCTTTAATAATATGTTAAAACTTTTGGCAGCTAAAAACCATTTTTTAAAGGGTCTGTGGCATCCACGATGAAATAAATTTTTAGGCAAGGGGATGAATAGTACACATTTGAATCGGTGAATCTGGGTCCAAACTTTCGAAATCTGTTTTTCAGTGCAGTCAGCCAGTGCTCGTATCATGTTGCCTCGTTTTCTCACATTTTTTCGCGGCTCCCCATGCACTTGCATTGACACTCAAGCCGTGGCTAAAAGCCAGGCCAAAACCCCTGAACCAACAGCTGCACTTGCCCGTAAAATGTCAATTGTGCAGCGTCCACGGCCTGCGTTGATTGCTGCTAATTGAGCTTATTGTTTTTTAACGGTTATTTGTGGCCAGAACCCTGGCAGGTGCCAGCTGTAAGAGGAGAGCTGTTGCCAAGAATCCTTGTGGGTCACCGATATGCGTGAGATTCCATACCGGTGGCCTAAGTTATGATGGCGTATCTTGTCTGGGCTCACTTTCAATTCACTTCGACCCCTTGCATATTACAGGAATTTCAGTTTAAGCATTGCCAAAGAGTCACCTGAGAACCTCCCAAAATAGATTTCCCTTCCAGCAGCTATGTTAAGTGAACTATTTCCGCGGGTTTTGTTTTGTTCTCGAAGAACAGCAGTGCTGACAGCGAACATTTTCGGACGAATGATGTGTCCGGCTGATATGCCACACCCACAATGCCCACAATTTGCGGTGCGAGGCTAACAACATTTGCAGCGCTGATGAGCGATGCCACACACACACACCCTCTGAAAGGGGTGATTAAGGGGAGTAGAACGGGGTGTAGATAGGGTTGTTGTTGGTGGGGGTGCCAGAGGGGTGCCAGAGGGCCGACATGGACGAAGGTGTTCATTTGTGCGGGACAAAGTGAAATAGCAGCATGCCTAAAAGTATGCTACGCTCTCCGTTTTTTCGTGTTCCTCTGCATGCGTGCGCTAGTGTGTGTGCACTTCGTCCTTCTGCGAGTGAGTGTGTCAATTTTGTACTTCTTTTTGGCACATTCATGTACTCCCTGCTCCGGTCTGCATGTGTGTGTGAGCTGCACTACTGGAAATTAGTGCGTTTCTACGCTCAAAAGCGGCTGCTGCTACTTTTTTAATTACCCACACTTCGCATTTTTTGTTTTTTCTCGACGATCCTGCTCGTGCTCCAGGACTTTGGCAGTCGGCTTGTTGTTGCCCAGTCCAGCTTCAATTGGAATTACTACACTTGGCACTTTCATATGTACGTATGAAAAAAGTCCTGCAGCAGCTCCCCTCTCCGGTTTTTTTGTACCTTTTAAGCTGGAACTGGCCACATTTCTCCTGTGTGTGTGTGTGAGTGTGTGGATGTTTCGTCCAGCCTATCATGTTAGTGTGCTCTGCTCTTCCTCTTCCCATGCATCCTTTTCCGATGGTTCGGGTGGCAGGG
This sequence comes from Drosophila yakuba, assembly GCF_016746365.2. Lineage (NCBI taxonomy): Eukaryota > Metazoa > Arthropoda > Insecta > Diptera > Drosophilidae > Drosophila > Drosophila yakuba. The sequence continues at coordinate 9,044,030 of NC_052530.2, forward strand.
GGGGGTACGGTATTGCTCTTTCCAACCCGTTTTTTCAGCTGACCAAAAATTATGTTCACCATTTCGGGGCGCATGTCAGGAGGTTTATTCGGTTCTTTTTTTGCACAGGACAAATGAAAAGCACACATTATTTTAAAATAATTTTTAAAATAAGTAACTAAGAGCCTTGATTGAATACAGACTTTTTGATGAACATGGTAAGTCATTAAAAGAGTAGAACCTAAAATAAAAACGCTTTAAGGACCTCACCATTTTTAGCCCAGCAAGCAAAGATGCATTCTGCATTTAATAATTTCCCGCAGCATTCTCTGCATATTTTTAAGCTTTTTAAAGCACTTCACAAAAACATTCCAAACTCAACGCAAATATTTGTTTTCCCAAGGAAAGTCCTTATTGTAATTGAAATCCTTTAAAAACAAAATTAATCACGAACGTGTATTTTTTAAAGTTTTTTACCTTTAACAAAAATATTTGTCTTATCCACAAAAAACGGCGAGAAGAATACGGAAAAAGGGAACTTTTTATGGACACATGCCGCGCCCACTTGTTTGGGTAGACCAACACAAAGCTTACATAAAATTATAGAACACGCCTAGCAAAGGGGCAAAAAAGTGCAGAATTAACTGAAAAAAACACAAAAGTGCGCTGCGATTTTTACCCTATCTTATTAGTAACACGCTGTGCTAGTATTGGTGAGAGATTCTGGTTTTTAGTTTTTCTCTCTGCACACCGCCACGCATAATACGCGTCTACTATTTTTAACCGCCATTTTTTTTAGTTTTGCTTGACATTTGCATTTACTTTTTTCCATTATTCCTTGCTGCGCTTTAAGCTTTGTGTGAGCTCATGTGTGGCAGGCACTAACACAATTACACAAGTGGTCAGAGGCTCTGTAGAGGGGGGCGGGGGCGTGTCGGTTTGGCGGCATGGCGGCATGGCGGTATGGGGCAAGCTCACACTATCAATTAGTAAATTACATGCGAACAACAAGCGGAAAATGCCCGGGCGGGTGAAAAACTGCCGACAAAAATAGAAAAATTGCACAAAATTGTTGCGCACATCAAAATAAACACACGCCCACACACATACTCGCGAATTTATGCCCACACGCACACTTGCATGCTCCACATCGCGATGCATCGGTGGACTGTGTCTGTTATTCCCCTCATTTAATTAACAATAAAAATAGGCTAAAAAGTCTTAAAAAAGCAAAAACTGCACGCGAATTATGCAGGCGCACACAAACACGCCGCGCACACTCACATACATTGCAGTCATGCCATTTGTTAAACAATTTTCACTCGCACCCCCAAGTAGGCAATGTTTTCCGTACACGCACACATGCGGCGGGCATTAAAATGTGATCCGATATAATACATGAATTATGTAAACTATTTTTATTTTTGTTTTGCCTATTTATTTTTGCATTTTTTCGCCTTTTTCGCAGCATTTTTCTGACACGGTATTGGTGCGAACTGCCCCTAAAAGCGCACTGGTGTGCGTGCCTGCGTTTTGTTTGTGGCCTTTGGCATTAGCATTTGGTTAACGTTAACGGGCGACCACTGCAGTGCACTGCAACAATTGCCAGCCAGCCCATTTGCCATTCCTGGCGGTTAGCAACAGAAGCGCACTGCGAATGCTCTTCACACACATGCCGTCTCGCTTTGTGTTTGTGTTTGTTTTTGATTGTATTATACATTATTTGAACCATGTCCATGTACGAGTATTGCCATATATTGGCCTGGGATCCGATCGACTGATATTGGGAGTGAGTCTATTTATGCACTCGTTCAGTGCATTCGAGTTTTGTTTTGCTTTGCTTGTTTTTTGCATTTAATGGCCGCACTTTTTTGCACGGCACTCTCCAAATTGTTTTTAAAATGCTAACTTTTTTCTTGGCGCTTTAACTTATTTATATGTGTTCGCGGCGAAATATTTTACTTTGTGCTTTGGTTTACGCTTCAAAGAAACATAAATATGGGAAATGGAAATTATTAATTTTTTACATGTTTTCAGCGGTTGGGAATTAATCAACGTTCGCCGAAAAAAATTGCAAATTCAATTAAAAATGTTTATTAATGTTTCAATACTCGAAATATATAGTTTTACGATAACGTCGCTCTGGGCGATGCTAGATTATTTATGTGGTGCGAATAAGATTTTCGCTCGTCTTTTTATTCCATCATCCGAATTTCAAATTAAATATTAAAAGTAAGGCAGATTTTTATTAGAGTGGCTTATGGTGATTTAATAAGCCAAGGATTGTACTTGAGTTCAGTGGCTCGTATACAATAATAAGTGTTTATTAGCCGCTTTTAATTCAACAAAACATACACATAACATTTTAGAGATCCAATTTTTATTAATTTTATTATTGTAGTGAATAAGCCGCTAATATAAAATAAAAAAAAAGGAACATTACAAATGTTGACTTCACCCAATCTCGATGTCCCTAGTCCTTAAAATTTCACTATAGGTTAGTACTGCTAAGGTTAACCTGAAAAAATAATTCCACTTAAAGGCATTTGTATTGAGTTTGGCTTAAAGATATAAATATCTTTAGATGAAAATAATATTTTACCAAATCCGTAAAGTGAAAACATAGGGCTTACCATTGATCTAAAGTAGGTCTTTACCGAAGACCATCCCAGATTGGACGAGCTGTCCCATTGGCGCTGATTGTACCGGTCCTCAAAATCATAGGTGCTGCCCAATGAAGTGGGAAGGGGGTGAACCTCCAAGAACTGAGTCCAAAATCCGGTGGGCAAGAGGAGCAGCATCTTCAGCACCCGCTGCCAAATGACCACATTTTCGAGGGTCAGATCTAGATCCCCGAACAGAGTTGGAGCGAAGATCACGGCTAGATTGTTGACCGACATACGGACGTCAGGACTTTCTGCAACTCTCTGCCAGTGTAGCATTAGGTAGGCCAACGTATCCCTGTGAGCCTGATGTAGTTCCAGAACCGCTAGATATACCGCCATTTCCACAGCCAGAGGATCGTCATGCCGCGCGGCCTCCACGAAATCCCTTCGGTGGTAAATGGGAATCAGGGGGTGAACCAACTGACGAAGGAAGTCCTTCACACAACAGCATAATGTGTGGGTGTCTTTATTGCCCAAATGCGGCGTGCACTTGCCACGCAGCAGCTTGCGACACAGCCGCTTGCATTTCTCCCGGGTTGAGGAGACACGGTAGAGCCCCTCCTGCTGCAATCCCCGAGCCTCGATCTCCGTTACACAATGGACAATTAAGGCCGGCACCATGGGCGCCACCCGAGGCGCATAGTCGCTGAGACTTCCTCGCTTCGTGGTCATTTGGGGCTGGGGGATGCAGTTCACTGTCAGCTGGCGGCAGCAAGTGATGTGGCACCGAAGCGGACACGCCCGACACCGCAGGCTGGCCATGGCGAAGCGGATTCTGGAAGAAGACCAGGAACACGCTTGAGGAGATTAGCAAGGGAAATGTTGGCTTGAGAGGGTATGGATGTTATTCAGCTTTTCATGTTAGTATATTTCCTAAAAAAAAAGTGGGCTAGTTCTGATCAAAGTCCTCTCAGAAGTTCCATGTTTTAATAATTAGCAACATGTAATGCCCCTTGAGTGTAATACAAAAATGCAACTCACCTTTTCCGGCAGTGTACGCAGCTCCCCACGTTGTAGTAGTACGACTTAATCTTGAAGTTGTGCTCCCTCAGCAATCCTGAGTGGGACTGCGAACAGAAGTCGAGTCCGTCCGTGGATAACCCATCGCTGCCACTGGGATTCATGTCCACGCGATCCTGCAGAGAATCCAGGGACTGGGACCCGAACATGCGGTAGTGCTCAATAAGGTCATCATAGGATCTATACTCCCGCAGAAGCCTCCGTTTGTTCTGCATTGTGGGACTATCGGCCGGCAAATAAAATCAGTTTGAGAGCGTCTGACTCCCAGAACCACTAATCATCCAGCTGGCGATTGATTCAGCTGTTCTGCTCAGTTAACAATTTCCGAAGGGAGGCCACTTCGAATTGACTCAGCAACGCAGAAGTTATCGGCTCGCTTCTCCGAATACTAGACCCAAATGTTTATTTGCGCTTCCGGTTTATTTGGAATCGGGTGAAAGCTGACGGCTTAAATAGTTCTGGCAGCACAAAAATGCGATCAGCCGTAGACAGTGCCTACTGTGACACTAACATTTCTAAACAATCCGTCAGGATCTTGAATGACATAAATTTGATAAATGTTCTAGATAATTATACCCGTTACTCGTAGAGTAAAAGGGTATACTAGACTCGTTCAAAAGTATGTAATAGGCACAGGGAAGCGTTTCAGACCATATAAACCATATATATTCTTGATCAGGATCAATAGCCGAGTCGATCTGGCCATGTCCGTCTGTCCGTGTTTCTTTCCGTCCGTATGAACGTCGAGATCTCAGGAACTACAAAAGCTAGAAAGCTTGACTAAGCATGCAAACTCCAGAGAAATAGACGCAGCGCAAATTTGTTAACCAGTGCTGCCACGCCCACTCTAACGCCCAAAAACTATCAGTGTTAAAATTTCTCCTTTGCACTTCCAATAGCTGAGTAACGGGTATCAGATAGTCGGGGAACTCGACTATAGCGTTCTCTCTTGTTCAGATATAAAATGTGCGACTAATAAGGCGGATAATGTGATACTGAGAAGTAACCAAAAAGGCAATTTGCTATTCGTAAATACAAAAAAATTTAATTCGTATTATACTTTTTGTACTTAACAATAATTCATAAATCATTATTTGGTCTGTCGTTTTTCTATAAACCAGTCAGTGCTGTTCATTTTATACGTTCGATTCAAATAAATTCGTTAGAGACAATCAAAGCCCAGTTAAAACCCTTTTACTAGAGAATTCATTGTCACACCGAGATTCAGTGTCACGATACAAAACTAAAAATCCCCAAAAACAAAAAGAGTGCAAAAAATCGAACTGAAAAAACAATTTGCTAAAGTATCTATGAATTCTAAGCGCCCAGAAAATGGCTCAATGGCGACGCTAAATGGATGAAAAATTCATGGAAAACCGTTTTGCGGCCACCAGACATAGAATGCAACCAGCAAAAATGCTACAGTTCATGTGCGGCGGGCACGTCGGAAAGCGAAAATGTTGAGTAAAAAACACAAAAATTAGAATTCAACAAGATTTTTGAGCTTGGTATTTTGTTTAGGAAACGAAACGTTGATCTGTCTGTTGACTTAATTGGTAATCATTAGCCCGTTTTTGAGTTGATTTTTCTGCGACTTTAAAGTACGGAAAGAGTGAAAACAAAATTATCACGGCACTTTTCAGTTTCTGCTCTGAATTGAAGAGCAGCGCGCTGCAGCGGCAGCAAAATTAACGAACAAAGCGGCGAATTTGATTTTTATGCTTTTTTGTAGTCTTTTTTTAGGCGTCAGCTGCATGACGCCGGTGTGTGTGCCTGTGTGCGTGAGCATTTGAGGGTGCGGGTGAGCTTTGGGCTGAGATCCTGAGGATGGTTGCCACCGCCACTGCCACTGCCACATTGAATTCGTAGTTATTAATGCGTATTGAAATGCACACATTGCTGTGAGTGAGCGTGTCTCTCTCTCTCTGTGATTACGCGGCGTGTGTGTGTGGGTGCAGTATTCATAATTGCACTTGTGTGGGTTTCTATCTGTGTCCGACTGTTTTGTTTGTATTCAAAGTCCACAAATACGAGTCACGCATCCATCGCAATAAGCCCATGCAATCCCCTGCCCCACTCCCTTTTCCAAAAATGCTTTTTTGTACTTTTTCTGGCGAATGCCTGTGACCGTGTGTGTGTGTGTGTTCAAATACGTGTGTGGCCCTATATGTGTCCGATGCGTATTCAAAAAGGCAAAAACAGAAAAAAAAAAGAACAAAAATACAACAAAACAGCATAAAAAATGTTTGGACATCCACAAAACATGCAAAAAAGAGGGGAGCTGAACTGCGAGTACTGGGCAAAAACGAGTGGGAAAAATAGCATCAAAGCACGTTGACAGTGTTGCCACGTGGTGATAATTAATTTTTCACACACAAAAGTTGATCAAAATGTTTTTATCCCGGCCTCGCCAATTTAAGGATCCATTTGGTGGCAGCGAGCACAGAATATTAAAACCGTTCAAGCTTTTCAGGAGAATCGAAAATCGGCAGCATAGAAAATCGGAAAAGGGCAGCATAGTCCTCTAACCTAGAACCTTAAAATCAGCAATTCATTAATTGAAATATAGATAAATCAGATAGATATCGTATAGCGCCTAGGGAACACTCCTACAATATTCCCAAAACAATTTCAACAGCTGAGCAGATTTATTTTTAAATTGATATTTAATGTATTTATTTATTTTTGATTTTCGAGCTCCCTAATTAAAACATACAGTATTAAAACAAAATATTTAAATTCTGAAAAGCTGGCCACCACACACGATGTCCGATATGTTTTAAACAAGAAAAATCAGTTAACTAAGTGACCTTTTATGAATTGAACTATAAATCGCAAAACAACCTGTTAAAGAATTCCGGCTCAATCGGCGCTTTGTCTAACCCAATTCTAGTTGGGCACTAAAAACAACAATTTATAATAAATTGTATTTTTCAATGGCAACTCTGCTATTTTTTAAGGCTCTTCCTCTCCCTTTCTTTCTGCCGCGGGCCAGGATGCAAAAACCTAAAAAACAAAATCTAAAAGCAAAAACACAGATGCAAATGCAACAGCAATAGCAACAGCACCAAGGCAGTGGGGAAATGGCTGCAAAAAAATGATTGTGTTTTGCAAAAGGGGGGTCAAAATGCACAAGGTGCAAGCGAGACAGGGCGACAGAAAGGAAAAAATTTATTTCCTGTGGCAGGGAAAAAAATGGGGAAAAAGGAGGTGCGCCGAGAGAAAAAATGCACAGCAAATGGAAATGGAAAAAATGCTGGAAAAAATGTGCAAACTGCCGGGAAGAAAAAAGAGTGGGAGGGCTTTGCCGGGCGAAGAAGTTGTGGCAAGGTTGCAATGCGAAAAAAAGAACTTAGAAATATCAGCAACCACGGCAGCAGACAAACGTCGACGTCGACGTCGGCAGAGGGAAGCAGTGGGGTGGCTGGGGATGTCTGGGTATGGCGGGGGGGCTTTTGGGGCTGGAAGGGGTGAAGTGTGTGGAGTGAGTATAGTGGGTGGCCGAATGTGAGGTGGTTGCTGTTGGCAGTTAAGCCAGCGCGGTGGCTTAGGTCAGGGCGGAGGCTGCTGCCTTTCCTGCTTTTTCTGCTGCTTTTCGGCTGCCCGAGGTGAGTGCTGCTTGTGCCCACCCCTTTGGGCGGTCAACCCCTTGCCGCCACATTTTTTGGGATTTTTAGCGTCACCCATGTGGGGCTGATTGAGTGCTAGAAAGGGCAACCACAGAAAGGAGGCGAACACCAAAACAGTTGCCTATTTCCCGGCGCTATTGATTAATCTGCCAGTTCACGGTATTTTAGCTGAAATATCGCCGGCGAAAAGCAGAGCCACAATAATGACTTTTGTTAATTGTTGACCAGTGCCAAACAAAAACAAAAACAAAGCGCAAACAAATTCAAAAGCACACAAATACAGCCTGCAAAGTCAACCGAAACGTGTGCTCTCGCTCTCTCTTTCTCCTGCGGCATTCCCCTCTCCTTTGCGCAATAAAAAAAAAGTACGTTCGCATCAAAGTCGAACAAAACAAAATGAAAAAAAGGGGGCAGGGGCTGGAAGGGGGAGGGGCAGACAGGATATTTGGGGCGGCAAAGGCTAACAGCGAAAAAAATTCCAGTGCGTCTGTGTGAGTGTATTGGCATGGCTATGTGCTTGTGTGCGTGGGTTTGTCGCCGGCGCAAAATTCCCCTTTATTTTTTTACACAATTTTTTTCCGCGTTTTTTAGAGCCCCCTGCCCCACCCCCTTGCCGCTCCTCTTTGAGTTTGGGTCAATGTTGGCGCTGCTCCTGTGGTGTTGTTGTTGCTGCTGCTGGCAGGTGGCAGCGCTGCCGACGCCGCAGCATTTGAATAGCGGCAGCAGAGGCGCTGACTGCGACGCCACAGCTCGCCGCCTATGCAACCAAAACTTTTTTCTCTGTGTGCGTTTGGATATTTTTTCGGTTTTTTTTTGTTGCTTTGCAACGTCCTTTTTTTGTTGTATTTGATTTTTTTGCTCGCTTAGTTGTTGGCGCTGCTGCTGCGGCCGCTGCTTTTTTTTCGAAGTTACCGCTTGGCTGTGTGAGTGTTTGTGTCGGCCGGCGGCGGCCTTTAGTAAGCCAGGCCCACACCCACACCACCCACTGCCACCCACAAGCCCACACACACACACACAGACACACAGAAGGACTCTGCTGCCGCTGCGTTTTGAAGCTTCGCAGTGGTGTTAGTGCGCGTTTTGTCTGTCTGCCTGTCGATGCTGCGTCGCTTTTGCATCTGTGTGTGTGTTCTGGAGAGTATCTGTGTGTGCGGTTCGCCCCCCAAAAATATATTGTTTCAGATTTTTTCATCATCGCTTTAGTTGAGTTTTTACATTGGTGACGGATCGTGCTCTCGGCTCCAGCACGCTCGCCAAGTCCGTTCAGTCTGCTCCGTGTTTTTTCTCCGTGCGCAACATGTTCCTTGAGTCCGTACCGCCGAGGACGATATCAACAAAGGATAACGATACCGATACGGATACGGAAGTGGATGTGAATGTGGATGCGCGTGTGACCACTACTACCAGTGCAGCCAGCGAAATAACAACACGACAACACCACGAGAAACGTCTTCGGCGAAACTCCTTCGCCTCCTGCTCGTCGTCGCGGCAACGTTAAGAAAAAGTATCTCAGCCGCAAGGAAGGCTCCAACGAAAAAATGCGAAAATATTGAGAAAAAACAAGCGAAAACTCACACACACAGGCAGTGGGTTTTTTCTTGACTTGGTCTCGGTCTCCGTTTCCGTTTCCGGTGGTACGTGTGCGCGCTTTTCAACGTTTTCCGCCTTCCCCGCTCGCTCACCAGTGTGTGTGTTTTTATTTATTGTTGTTGGCCAGGAAAAGAATATCGGGCGTGCGAGTGTGGGTGTGCATCTTAAGGATACGCGAGATTCAAACGCAACGCGTCCTTGTCTTGGTCACGTGCAGAAAAACCCAGAAGAAAGCCAGCCAAGCAGCCACAGCTGGCTTTGTTTTCCTTCTGAGCGTGTCCTGGGGTCCTGGTGTCTTGGAGTGTGTGTGTATGTGTGTGTTTGCGGGGAAGCTGGCGGGCTTTACGTATAAATAATAAATGTTCCTCGCCGGTCGCCGTGCATGTGATGGTGTGCCTGCACCGCGTATCAGCTGTTTCTTGTGCTCAATATCAAGGTCAAAACAACTCCTGCCACTTGGGCGTGCGAGCAAGCAACCCATTTCCAAATCAGATGTGATGGCCAAAACTGAATTTTTATACTCAAGGGGAAATACAAAGATCCTTTGTCTTTTACCGTTTTCTTCTACAGTTTTAATTCTCATACAGCACATAATAATTTCGAAGTATTTAAAAAACTAAGTAATTAGCTTTGTGATCTCAAAGCACGTCTCAATGTGACTTGATAACAAAACGGCATTAGGCATTTTAAATTCTTATAAAAGAAAGATAATTAACCTGTGTTACACAAAGTAATTTAAATAGAGTTCAAAGCAGTAAATCCGTCCAAGTATATATATAAGCTATACATTTGAGTCTCCAAATATATAACATACAGAAATGTGAAGGTATTCAGTAATTGATTACCTATTGCAAGAAATATCTTATTTCCCAGAAGATAGATTTTAGCTTTCATTATTTTTACGTTCTGTTGCCATAGAAAAACTACATGACTGAAAGGATTAGTAGGAGTAGATAAGGAGTATTGAAATAATTTGAATTTGTGAAGAAATATCGGAGTTTAATACAGATATGCATACATAAAAACAAAGATATCAGCAATATCCAATCTGGATTGGAAAGACTTTGGAAAGACTACTGAAAATTAGTAATTATGAAGATCTAACTCTGTTGATCCCAAGCTCTCGAAGCTGACATCAACTTAAAAGGGTTATCCTAATCGAAACCATGAGACCCGCTGGGCTGTCGGGCTCGTTTTCTCAAAGGTTCGCAGCCCAATTGTGGTCGCAATGTCAAACGCTCGATGGCCAAATATTTTTCCACTCGACTTCACCGACTCGAGCCTTGAGTTGATCCGGTCCAATCAAGCTGAAACTAATTGGGCACCGCAGAACACCTGATTCGGAGCTGGTCCAGCGTGATTTTTGGGTTCCCGAAACTCGATAGGCTGAGAAGATCGCTGGGCCACCGCCGGAGTGGCATTTCAGTTATTATTGCTCGCATAACCAGCCGTTAATCGAAACTTTTGGTCAGCAGCTGTTGCTCCAGTTGGATGTTGGATGTTTGGGCTAAAATCATTTTCAGAGCGATCAGTTAATCAAAGACTAGCGCGGCGATAAGAACGCTTACAAGGGTCCCTCGGGCGTACGCTTCTAATAAGATGAACACATTATTTTTAATTATGGCAAACACACATAAAATTAATTGCATATTTTAAGTGATGTGAAATTAATTAATGATTAGTGCAAAAAGCTGACAAAATCAACTCCTATGGCAAAATGTGAAAATAAATATCATTAAAATGCATAAGAAACTAGCCATGTAAAAAGGTGAACACAACGAAAAAAAAGTATCACATAACATGGCGCAATGCATTTTTCATAAACTGAAACAATAAAAAAAAACTGTGGAAAAAGTAGAAATATTTTTGTGATTCTGAACAAGTTAATACAAAAACCTAAAGAGCGGTGTGAAAAATGCATTAATCAGAATTAAATAAAAAAACACAGCAACAACAGCAAATTATGAATAATAAAAGAGCGCGCAAAACTTTTTACACATTTTTCAATTAATAACATCCCCCGCCAATCTGGGAGGGAATGAAGCTGGGGCGCAGGACCAGAATATTGCCAAACCGCTAAATGTTAATTAGTTAAAAGCCCAAACTACGCATTAACACAATCGGAAAACCCCAGGTCCCAAACCCCCAAACCCAGTGTAAATGCAAACACAGACAGAGGCATCATATTTTCCCCAGTTTCAGTTTTTTGATTTTAGTTGCAAATGCGTTTTTTTTTTGCATTTTTGTTTTGCGCCATTAATACATTATGTGCAATCCGCCTATGTACTCGCCTGGGCTGAATGTTTGTACAGCTTCCTATATAAATTAAATGGCCATGTCAAAAAAGTCAATATTTAGCGAACCAATAAAAAAAGAAATCACAACGCCTAACTGGCAGCAGCAGGTGTGGGGCAGTGGGCTAATATACCTTTTGCGCAAAAAGAAAGATGTATTTCATAATGAGCACAGATCCTTTCGTTATCAGTTACGGACACCTAAACACAGAGTGAGTCGTTACAAAAGATTGAACCTAATTTAATTAGGAACACATTACAAAATTTAAAAATGTACTATTTATGTACTATGCTTCTGGTTTCCATTTCAAGCAGGAAAATCATTTAAATTCATTTCGCATTCTGAAATTTTCCGCCAGGCATTCTATAGTTCATTGGCATGTCAATTAATTCTCAGACAACCTCTCAGCTCTTACATTTCAATTTCATTAATAATTTTTTAATCATGCATTAACACTTGCAATAATTAAACCAAAGCCCCAGTTCGCTCGCTTGCATTTTCATGTCAGCAGCAAAAGTGTTGACAAATCTATTTTGCCAATTTTTTTAAACCGGCAAATATCTAACACCCAAAAATGGCAAGGTCAATGCTATAGACTCAAAAAATCCATTTCCATTTATATCTAAACAAACTGATAAAAACAAGTTGAAAAAGAGCCACATTGACAGCCCAACAAAGCAAACAAATGCTTAACTCATGAATGAATAATTTGTCGCGTTTAGAACTAGAAGCTATCGAATTGGAGCACTCCAATAAAAAACCGAGCAGAAAAATACCATTGAGGACTTTCACCTGGAAAATTCCACAGGATGTCTGCGGCATGTCTGCACCTAGCTATCCACAAAAAATCGAAAAACCCGGTGGAGGTTGAAAAAGCACAGCCAAGCATTTATACAAATATAGTATATAGAAAAAAATCTAATCGAAGGCAGTCCAAAAAGAAAAATGCATAGAAAATGGAAAAACGAAATCGCTTCGCAAAAAGTCGAACCCCAGCCCAAAAAGCCAAATTCGTGTGGAAAAAATATTTTTGTCGCGTAAAAACGTAAAGGGGAATAAGGAAAAAATGTGAGCAGGCGTACCAATTGAAAATGCAAAATAAAAGTGAACCGTGGAAAAAATGGCGTTAGATTTAGGACAACAAAAGCGGAGACAAAAAGTCGCTTTTCCAGCTCCCCGGTGCACCCAGTCGAAACCAAAGCGTTTTTGCGGTCGGATCTCGCAGGTTTTCAGTGGAGCTTCGTTTCTGTTATTTCCCCTTTATTTAATATTGGCTTTGGCAGTTGGGGCACAATGTCAACAAAGCGCTAACAGAGCTTCAACAAAGTTATTTTGCTTCTCAAATTGTTGCATTCGCATTCATTAGAAACTGAGTTGTGAGAATTCTCGGGGTCTATCTCTGGTCAGAGGATGAAGTGTTAAAGGGCTAATGCGTTAAAATACGTTTTTTAGATCAGATCAGGTTACATAACAACTGTAAGATGGTAAAGGTGTATTCGAACACAAAAGTCACTTTATTCCTAATTTTAGAATCTAATTTTGAATATTTGGGACGAACTGCGTTTGGGTTGGGAATTAAACGGGTTGTGTTTCTCAATAATAATATGCAAAAACATTACAGTTAAACAATAGATATATATAAAAAAGTTAATACAAAAACTATAAAATATAACGAAGTAAGAGTGAAAAACTAAAGATACCTGTCAACCCACGAAGAAAAATTGTGCTTGGTCCAGTGAATTAGAACTTAACCAAAATAGATTTAATAAGCAGCCAAATGGAAGGCCGTCTCATCGAGTATCGGCCGATAGGCGGTGGTCTGGACTACCATCACAATTCGCCGTTGATCGGGGAGATCCCGCCCGCTGGCGGGGATTACTCCCATGCCGTGCATCGATCCATTGATCACCTGCGGAACAGCCTCAACGAGCGGGTGGCCCTGGGTCCACTTAGTGTGTTCTCCAACACGGCCGACTTAAGGAACTCCGTCCTTAGCTACAGCCAGCAGCCCCACCAGCAACCACAGCCACCGCAGCAGCAGCAGCAGCAACAGCAGCAGCAGCACCACCAGCAGCAGCAACACCAGTACCAGTTGGTGCCGGAACCCAAGCCGAGTATCACCAATCTGGAGAGCAGTGTGGCCTCCTCGGCGGTCAGTGGATCAGTGGCCAGTAGCCAAAAGCACCTGAACGATGCGGTGGTCAGCAGTAGCAGTGGGAGCAGCAGCACAGCTGGACCCGCTCCCACAGGATCCACCAGGGGCCGCAAGTCCCGGATCTACCCCAATCCCAACCAGCACATCATAGTGACCAGCAATAGCGTCGACAATGGCGGCATCCGGATGCAGAATGCGACGCTGAACGAAAGAAATTCTCAAAATTCCTCTGCGGGGGCTACTGGCGTTGGCAATGTGACCACGGCAGCGGGATCCGGCAACGGCATCTCGTCCTCCACCAGCTCGCCGCACCACATGACCCAGTTGGACGTTAAGGACACCAAGGTGATGGGGAACTTCCGAACTAAGTCTGCAACATTTTATATTTGCCTTAGGGTTCAAGCAAAGTATCTGTTTCACGATATTAATGACGAATAATTCTCTGTTAAGAGACACCAGGAAGTTGGGGAACTTTAAAGGAAAGTTTATAAACATTTTTGATTTAAGTATAAAAATGTTTGTAAGTCGAGTGCTATACTTGAATTTTAAGGCAAAAGAAAATAAATTTCCAGGTACACAAATGGTACTGTGAAAAGATATTATAATTCAAATTTTATTTTTTAAATTAGTTTCAAAGGCGTAAATTTATTATTTTGTATTTATAAAATTCTTTACATCGATTACATAAATCATTTTTTATGTGTTGGTTAACCTTTGGTTTTATTTAAGAGTGGTCAACATTAGATATAGAAAGTGAACACAATATTTTGTTAATATATTAAACGAGAGAGAATGCTACAGTCGAGTTCCCCGACTATCTAATACCCGTTACTGAACTAGAGAAATTTCAACACTAACCGTTTTTGTCGGTTTGTGGGCATTAGAGTGTGCGTGGCATAAAGATTTTTGGAGAGAAATTCACAGGACTAATTATAAAATGAAAAAATATCAAAACAATGTTCAAAAGTTTGGACTTCGCAGGCTTTGGACGATTTGTGGACGTTAGAGGGGGCGTGGCAACATGAAGCGTTAAACTTGCGCTGCATCTATGTCTCTGGAGTCTGTATGCTTTCTTTCTAGCTTTTAAAGTTTTTGAGATCTCGAAGTTCATACGGACAGACGAAGAGACGACAGACGACAGACGGACAGACAGACGGATGGACATGGCCAGATCGACTCGGCAATTGACCCTGATAAATAATTTATATGGTCGGAAACGCATTTTTCTGCCTGTTACCTACTTGCGACGAGTCTAGTATACCCTTTTACTCTACGGGTATAAAAAGGAGCAGGTTTTATGTACCCTATTACTAGTTATACCAGCAGCCAGGCATCCGTAATCCGTTTGTGACCCAAGTCTAAATAACCGATTCTCTGTCCGCAGATTTTTAGCTCGAAGGCTGATCTCCAGCTGCACACACAGATCCACATGCGAGAGGCTAAGCCGTACAAGTGTACACAATGCTCGAAGGCCTTTGCCAACTCGTCGTATCTGTCGCAGCACACCCGGATCCACCTGGGCATCAAGCCGTACCGCTGTGAGATCTGCCAGCGAAAGTTCACGCAGCTCTCGCATCTGCAGCAACACATCCGGACGCACACGGGCGACAAGCCGTACAAGTGCAGGCATCCCGGCTGCCAGAAGGCCTTCTCGCAGCTCTCCAACCTGCAGTCGCACTCGCGGTGCCACCAGACGGACAAGCCGTTCAAGTGCAACTCCTGCTACAAGTGCTTCTCGGACGAGCCCTCGCTGCTGGAGCACATCCCCAAGCACAAGGAGTCGAAGCACCTAAAAACGCACATCTGCCAGTACTGCGGCAAGTCGTACACTCAGGAGACCTACCTGACCAAGCACATGCAGAAGCACGCGGAGCGGACGGACAAGCGACCACCTATCGTGCCGGGCAGTGCGGCGGCCATTGCAGCGGCGGCCGCTGCAGCTGCCGGAGGGTCGGCAAACCCGACCAATGGACCGCCCCCGCCGCCCAATCCCGCTCAGCATCAGCGCAATAACTTGGGCTTGCCCCCCGTCTCCATTGCCCCCAGCGACAACGGCTACTGGCCAAAGGTAAGTCCGGACTCGGCCGCTGCAGCCAACGCCATGGAGGTGATGCACCAGCAGCAGCAACAACAGCAGCAGCAGCAACAGCAGCAGCAGGCGCACCACCACCATCCGCAGCACGGAGTCCCGCCGCAGCAACATGTCCCGCCCCAGCAGCAGCAGCAGCAACAGCAGCAGCAGCAACACCACCATCCGCAGCAGCAGCCTCCTCCGCAGCACAGCATGGAAACCCACTACGCGCAGCCGACGGCTCCTAACGGAGCCCAAAGCAACGGACACGGTACGGAGTTGCAGCCCCATCATCGCATGCCCGATCCTGTGCGGGAGGATATTGGTAAGTCATCCGATCTTTAATGCACCTACCAAGACAATGCTAGGCTGTTTTCCTATTTCTTATGTTTTTGCAAAGCTTAAGAGCTCATTAGATAATTACAAAACCCATTTTTATATAGAGTACACATACTTTCTAATGCTCAACATAATTCTTAGTCCCAGTGTTTTGGCCTCTGACATATATAATAATTTGAAATAGAAAAAGCCAGTTATTTATTCAGTCATTATACCCGTTGTTCTAAGAACAAAAGGGTATACTAGATTCTTTGAATAGTATGTAACCATATAAAGTATATACATATATTCTTCATCAGGATCCAAAAGCCGAGTCGATCTGGCCATATCCGTCTGTCTGTCCGTTCGTATGAACGGCGAGATCTCAGGAACTATATAAGCTAGAACGTTACGACTGCAATCTGCATGCTGTCTTGTTTTGTTTTATGATTTGGCAATAAGTTAAAATAATTGTTGTTATAAAAACCGATGAAGAATCTTTAGTTCCCAACTAACATCTGGCTGCTTTCGGCCTCTTCAAATCTTCTCAACAGCCTCGACGCCCAGCGCCGTAGGTCCCTATGATGCCGCATCCATAACGAAAGCCAACAGCAACTCGGCGTTCACGCCGATCAACTCGATGCCCCCGCACCTGAACTCTCTGAGCCACCACCCAATGGCCCAGCGGCCCTATCTCTACGATGCCATCAGCTTCCCGAACAAGAACGTGAACCAGAACAACGCGAACGGGTTCCCCAACCAGCTGATCTCGCTGCACCAGATCCGCAACTACGCCCACCAGCCGGCGGGATTGATGGCGGGGGAGCACCTCCTGGGCGTGAGTGTGGGTCCTGGGAAGGACAAGGGATAGCTGGGGGCCTACTTCTAAGTTGAAGGTAGTTCATCAGTTGTTCATCCGTTCTCCAAGCGGAGGCGAGGCGTGCATTCCTGTACAGTATTAATTTGTAGTTAGTTGTAGCGAGTGAAGGTCATTTTGTAATTTTTGTAGATCTTCTTGGGTTAAGTTAAGGGTGTTCCGCGCACTCGATAAGAACTCTGTAAATGGCCAACGATACGTACTCTAATTTGAAAAACACCGTCCATGCCTATGTTTACACAATGTCTTGAAACACAAGCACCAGTTCCGATAAAGATCCTGCGATATAAACGTGTATGTCCAGTAAAAGTTATCCCGTCAAGTGATTAGTTTTCCAGGACCTCGTATATGGCCGCTTGTATATATATAATTGGAAATGAATTTGTTTTCGATGCACACGGATCTCGCAATTTTGAAGCAATGATTTTGAAGCAGACATCAAAAACTGCTCACTGAGCCGATATATTTGTACATAGATATACAACATCACCTAAAGGAACTTACAAGAAAACGTAACGTACATTTAAATACAAATCCTCATATATATTTGTTTAGGTGTATCGTATTAAATACAGATATTTCCGAGAGAATCTCCTCGAAAAACGAAACACAAAATGCAAAATGAATTCAAAAAAATCAAATGTGTTTACAACTATAAATGAAACTATGCGATAGATGAAAACTATTTTGAAAAAACATTTCTAAGTATATGTTGGCAGTTGCTAAAACCGAAAAATATAAATTAAAACAAAACCGAAAAGAGATGCACTAATTTTTGGAAAGACTGAAGAGATCGAAATTAACAAACCAGCGGAGAATTGATGAAAATCAAACATTTTAAAGAGCGTTTTTACTGCAGTTACTAAGCAAACTGAATGTGTCCTATAAAATTTCGTACTAAATGGCAGAAACTCAACCTAAACGTGAATACGAGTATGACAACATCAAATGTAATGTATTATTAAATAATGTAATTCTAATTTTAATCCTAATCTAAATTAACGTTAAACTAACCGATAGCTAGTGTTTAACTCCAAAACGCAATCTCAATGTAAAGACAAAACGAAAATGGAACACAAAAGAAAATACCTACAGTTAAGTGAATAGCAAATGAACTTTGAACCACACACACTCCACATACACACGCATTAAATAGAAACATTCGGGGTATTCAGATAGCCGAGCTAAATGATTATTTGTTTTACCGTCTAACGTTTACAGCAGATTACAAAACGATTCAATGGCTAAGATATGCAAATACACGGACAGTTCCCGGTTGGACTTGGATTGGATATCCAGCTGAATATGCATACGTACTTATATAATTGTCAATAGTAGATGTGTGTTCCTCAGTTGATGTAAATTGATTTTCGACTAACCACAAACTCAACCCGTAATAAAGTGAATTAAATGTTCTCCTTTGCATGTGTCTCGGCAATATCATTCAGGATGTCCTGTTTAAACACACTTATATGGTATTTCATACGCTCATCGATAATTACTTCCTTAAGCTCGTGGCGATCTGGTTGCCTCCTATCATCGATGTTTGGCTGGCCCGCTCTAACACCTTTGAAATTTCCGACGGTTACCCAGTTGTCAGTAACTTCTTCCGTAAGACAGACGGGTCTCAACTTCATGTGGAACTCTAGGGGCTGCACCAAGTGCACCAGGGCCAAAGTACCTGCATTCTTTCCATCTGATACCCTAGAAAACGATTGGAATGAAATTTGTTATTTCTCTATGAAAAATCGCAGTACCTCTCTGGCTTCAATAATGATTTGTAAAAGTTTCATATCAGGCGATGAATACAATTACAAGGTATTGCTGTTACGAATATTAAGTACTATGAGATCCTTTCATATGGGCTTTAATATTTGTAGCTCTACTGCATAGCCCAAATAATGTAATTTATTCAAACAATAAGCCGGAACACAAAAAAAAATGGGGTACAAATCTCAGAAGCCCTTTCAATTATTACCTATTGAGAGACCGAAGTATTGCTAAATTCGCCACATGACTTACCTAACATAGTGTATATAGGATACGTTATGCAGCTTATACGGATGGGGTTCGTGGGCCAAGAAGCTGTTACCGTAGATTTCCCCCTCGGCGACAGTATAGAGCACAGGTTCCGTGGATGCCACGCTCTTGATGGACACCTCACCGAAACAGCGCTCCGTGGTCACCACAATATACGGCGACACGATGGTAGCGATGCAGACAGCCGTAAACTCAGGTTTGTGACCTCTCTGAAAAACATTCATCAACCATGGAGGAGACGACGATGCTGTAGCGTTTTTCAGCTTCCAAACACCACAGATCGGCTCGCAGGTCGGCAGCTCATTGTTACCAAAAATTACCCAACCTCCGGTTTTGTTGCAGAACTGCCAACCATCATCTCCGGTTTTTTCATACCCGGACGAGCAGGTGACCGACATTATAGTGAGCATTGGCAGCAACGACTGATCGCAGTCGATCGGGCCAGTAGGCAGAAAGCACTGCCTCGTGTGGCTTAGTTTACCGACGTGCTTGCACTGGGGCACGCAGCTGGCTAAGGGATACCGCCACTGGTCTGCGTCGCAAATGTTCTTCTCCTCGCCGATCAGACCATATCCATTGCGGCAGCTTAGATGAACGACGGTCTTGTCGGGCACAAAAGCGTTTCTTAGAAAGGTAGTCCCACCCACGTAGTTTTCCACCACCAGGGATCCCGACGGATTTTCTAGCCTGCAGTGCCTCACTTTCCAGCCGTTTTTGACATCCTGACCCAAGTGATCAACGGATGGGTTCCTGGCCATGCAAATTTCCGCCATCTCATCGGAGCCATCTAGGCAATCGGGAATGTGATTACACACAGCTTTCGGACTAACACAGGCACCGTAAAGACATCTGAATGCCGGTGGCGGACACTCGAATGCCGTGCAAAGTGTGGGGTCTTCATCGCTGCCGTCCTTGCAATCCGCCAGTCCATCGCACACCTGACTCCAGTTCAGACAGGACCCCTTGCAATCGAACAAATCCTCATCTCTGCAATGTATACATTTATACTGGCATTTGGAATATTTGTGTGAAAGTTTTAACAGTCCTTCCAGTCTATAGACTCATTACGTAAGTATGGTAATGGTAATTTAAGCCGAATTAGTTGGTAAGTTCGTCCCTAATAATTAATACGAGGATTAGGACACCATTTTACGTAGATATACTTAATTTTCAGAAATCGAAACGTTATCAATTGTGTTTCACAGCAAATACAACTTACACACAACCCCCTTTGAGGTCTTCGTACTCATTTTGTAGATTGGCATCCTCCAAGCATTCGAATTTATTTTCGTCGCTGCCATCCCAACAGTCAATCTTTCCATCGCATTTCAAAGTTCCATTTAAGCACCCTCCATAGGTGCAGCGATAAAAACTCTCGTCCTCGCAGACCTTGCTATAACATAATTCAAACCTTTCATCTGGCTGATCGGAATTTTCATCTCCCAAGCAATCGACTACGCCGTCGCATATTTGGTTCTCCAAGAGAGTCTTATTGATTTTAGTGTTACACTTAAAGGCAAGCGACCAATCTAAAAATAAGGTAAAGCGATATAGCAATCATAGTCTTTCGTGATCGCTTCATCTTAAATACTTCAACTACTCTTACCTAGACTACACACAAGTACGAAAAGAAAAGCTAACTGAAATCCCGATCCGGCGCGATTCATGTTTAAAACGATTAAAATACTATATAAAAACCAAACAGTTTTGAAAGCGAAATTGTGTAACCTCTTCCGAGAAGAGCGGTTCTTGTACTGTACGCGATGCAAACGAATCTCTGCTTATCAGTTGCCTTAGCTTTATTTACTCTAGTACATGTACGAAGACTGATAAGACACAGATTAATGCATATGTATATCAATAATACGCACTGCACATTGTTTTATATAATACCTTTTATTACGGAAATTAACCATTTGATGTAGCTTACAATTACAATTATATATAATGTAGAATTATACACATCTCATATAATTTGGGTTCCTCCGCAAAAACTCAGCGCATATGTATTGGTAATTATTGTTTTTCCATTAGACGAATTGAAGTTTTGATTGGACACGAATTGAAGTTGTATCTGCCATTCTATCGAATCGCTGTGTATGCTTGTATATATGCTTATGTTTGTATACTCGTAGTTTCGTAGTTATTCAATGAAGTTTAATGCTCTAACACTCAGTTTACAAAATATACGTAGAAGCGGGCTGATGTCTATATAGATCTGGTATAGTACATAATTGTATTCAGTACACTTAATATCAGTAGTGGATAATGATTCGGTGTCTTCGTTAAGCTATGCTTTTTTCGGGGTTCTTTACCAATTCCCTTCAAAGGTAGTGCCGCTAGATACACCTGTAGTGCTTATTGCGTTCGGTTTGAGCTATTCGTGAGTGGTTATACTCTAGAGTATGTTATTGGTAATTGATTCCTACATGTACTATGCTGCTTACATTATTGTATTGTGTTGGTTTCCTCTCCGAATCAATGTTTTCTGACTTTTTCGATCGATTTGTGTGTGGTTTTGTAGCTTCTTGGTGCTAAGCATTCTGCTGCGTGTTCTCTCTAGATTCATTGGTTTTGTTTTATTTGTAGTTTTAGTTATTTCATTTATTTTTAAGAGTACCTATAAAGTGTTAAGCAGTAAGCATCTTTTCTTGCTTCGTTCTGGACACACTTTAAGAGCTTTTGGTGTGTGCAGATCTGGTGTCTAGCATCAATTAAATCAAGGGTATATTTTAGGTCTTTACAATCAAACCAAAATGTTAAAAAAATTTAAATTAAATTGTACAGACATTATGCTTAAACGTTAGATATCATAAATATTTTATACAGATGCATGGTTAATAACACATTTATCTCTTTGTGGAAATCAACCACTGAATGGTGGGCACATTAAATATAACTATAACTGTTATATAAAAATCATACGTGGATATAAGTAACAAAAAGTGTAGAAGTAAAGTTTTATACAGCAACAAAGTCCGTGTCGATTAAAATAGATGAATAATTCTTCGGCCTTACGTATTCTCATATGCAAACATGTCTATATTGAGATGTTTTTGCGTTATCTTACACTTACATGCACTTTTCGGGTCCTAAACATTTTCTAATACATTTAATTTAGTTAGTGGTTGCTTGGTAAATATTTAATTTCTGCTTGTGGCGTAAACGACCAATTATCTCTCATTAATTTTGCATCAAAGTCAAAGCAAGTGATCTTCCAAAAATCAAGTGTAATATAAACAAACAATGGAAAACAAAATGAACCCATATGCAATCATATGCCAAAAGTGAGAGAAATTCATTGTTGCAGCGAGCTCATGCCGATGAGCCTCAGTGCCTGACTCTCGTTCCGGTGGCCAGCTCCTGCTTCCTGCCCCCTCATAAAGGGGCGCCTGCGCCCAGGTGCTTCCTGCCCCCCACCTACTCGTTCAGCTTGTGCCACTCGGCGATCTGGCGGCGGGGCGAGTTGCAGACCTCGTTCCAGTGGTTCAAAGCGGTGCTGCTCGAGTTCGGTCCGCCCAGCTCCAGCCGACCGATGACCTGTGAAAATTTCGAGTGTGCCATTATCCAGTCGTTGGCATTGGTCCTCCCATTCGACTTACCTCATTCTTGGTCACGCGATCCCAGTCGAGCAGCATCAGTTCCAAAGACACACCCTCAAGACTGGCGCCAGCGCCCTGTAATTGTATACGATTGCATTAAAGATTGCTTACTTATGGGTCTTAAAACTATTACTTATTTCCAAGTTAAGTGCAAAAATTAAGAAAAGCCTTTTACAAGTAGTCCGCAAATATTTAAATTCTACTATTATACTTAATGAGAAGTACAACATACAATAAATACTTAACAACCTACCTAAGGCTCTTAGGTAATTCAGAGTTATTTTATGGTGTTGCGTTAAACAAAAAAAATAGTAAATTGATATATTACTACTCACTTCGGCAGCGGGAATATCAAATGCGAAGCTCTCGTTGAAAACGGGACTCAGAGTGCGCTTCTTCACGTGCGTCTTCTTCTTGGCGATGCGTTGGCCATTATAGAGGAGATATATCTTGACATACGGATCGGCCAGTCCGGTGACATCCATGCGAGGCAAGTTCCGGGCCTTCAGCAGGACGACGGTGAGACGACCTGCAGCTGGTTGCCAGCAGAGGGAGATGAGCAGCTCCCCGCGACCCTGGGCTCGAATCTTCAGGCTCCGTGGCTGGATCTCTTTGCTGATGGACAAAGCCTCTTTGGAAATGTCTCCGATCTCGATGGAGTTCAATGGGCACACCACCTCGCCAATAACGTCGTCGCGCGAGTAGCGATCGAAGCTCAGGATGACAAAGTGCAACGACATGTTCTGCAGGTCGTTCATGTTCAGGCCGTAGAAGGTGAAGTCCTCGTCGTAAACCGGATTCCGGGTGTTTCGCACCACACGGGTCTTGACCTTGTGCTGCTTGTCTGGCAGCAGCTGCAGCTTGACATACGGATCCGTAGCCGCCTGAGTCCGTCCGTTCATGCCAGTGGGAATATCTCCGGTTCCGCTCGATCCTCCCTTGCAGGGGAGTCCCCGGCAACGGATGATGGAGACCATAAGGGCGTTCCGTTCGGCCAAGTAGCGCAGCTTAAAGTAGATGGTACCCAGCTTTCCGTACTGGTCGGTCACGGTCAACTCCTTCCCGTTGCTCAGCGAATGGTCGTCCAGGGTAATGGTCACACTTCCGTTGGCGATCGTCTCCACCGGCGAGTGGTGGAGGCTGTTGTGCAGCGAGTGCTTCAATCCGTTGCCATCCACCACGGTCAGTTGGTTGCCATTCTGCTGCTCCGGATGCTGGGCAGGTCCGTCGCCCTCCTCGATGTACTTCACATTTGGCTGCGCGATCGGGGAGGTGGACTGGTCCTGCATCGGCGATAGCAGACCCATCTGCTTGCCTCCAGTCGGCGAGGGCGACTTCTTCAAGTAGTGCGGCGGCTGGCCGCTGGGCGATCGAACGGCGGTCGGTCGCCGGGTCGGCTGGAAGGGGAACGAGGCGTCGTGCTGGCTCTGTTTCTTGTTCCGGAGGCGCATCTGCCGGGCGCAGATGCACGCCACCGACGAGAGGACAGCAGCCGCGGTCAGTCCCAGGATGGCGGGTACAACTGAAAAGAAAGCAGGTCAGGAAGGAAGTTGTAGTTGTACCCAAAAACAGGTCTAATGTTATTTTTCTTTTGCTAGTGTCAGTTCTAAAATTAAAATTTGCAAATAATGATTTGGAAGTCAATAAAAACCCACTGTAAACTACCAATCAGCTCAGATTACATAAATGAACGGTTAATATGCAATCTCTTAAACCTCTTAATGGGATAATTAGAAGGAATTTGGAGCATAGCAATTCCATAGAACTAAACATTTTATCAAAATAAATCATACTTTTCTGTTACCCTGTTAATTAATTAAGAGTATCCAATAAATAAATAAATTTTTCTAGCTTTTACTAATTTTGAAATAAAAAGAAATTCTTAGAACACACCTGAGCACATGAGAAAGAACTTTTCCCCATTAACAGCTGTGAGTTGTTTATAGACCTCCTTTGTCATTAAACCTTATACACAGGAACATTAACTTTTGCATATTCATTCTTCACTTCACCCTAGCAAATAACACATTTGTAACCCATCGAAACCGACACCCCGAGTGATATGCCCACAACGCAGGCACAAAGACCCGAATTAATAATTCATGGCCACCGAAAAAGTTGGGCACAGCTTCTGTGCAACACTTTGAACGAGTTCCTAATGAGCAAATTGGACAGATCGGACACAAAGGCCGCATTGGCCGCTGCAATATGTTACTTACTCGTGTCCATGACGCTGGCATCTGGAATATACTCTTCGGCCATTTTAAATGGATTTGGCTTCGCCGCTCTCAGCACGTTTGCACTCGATGTTCCTGGCGGCTGTGTGGAATAACAATTAGTCATTAGTCATTGGTTTCAAAGTGAGGAGGAAAAGTTTGGATGGTTGTCTTTGGATGTTTGCAACTTTCAGTGGCACGTGAAGAATAGTATAGCGTGCTTCGATTTTGCGCACAAATGTAGGCTAGAGGCTTTTTCGTGGGCAGCAGCTGCCTGTTTTCTGCTCAGGTATTGCTGACGTTTGGCTTTTGTTGTTATTTGCATTACTTGAGGACACCCACTCAGGCACACTTTCTGCCAAGAGAGCGGGAGAGTACACACACACTACACACACACATGAGCCATTTGGGTGCTCGTCTGGGGTCGCATGAATCATCACGCACACGAAGCTCGCAGGTTTTTCCACTTCTAGAAGCCAAGTTCAATGGGAAAGTCCCACATTAAAACATTTTTCTTCTTTCATTTAGGTTTTCGTGACATTAAAAAGATGTTCACTCTTACTAACATTCAGTATCTGTATCTGTATCTGTATCTGCTGTTTGTTGCAGCATCAGGGAATCGTGCAATAGCCATCACTTCCTAGTCGCTACTTGAAAACCCAAAAGGGTTTTCCTCGATAGGCTATTTTGCCCTACATTTTACTTGCTTGAATGTATAATAGCCTTACTTTTTTGAGTCTGCACCTTCACAATTAATATCCGAAAATTGTAATCGCTTTGATATCCACAAATTGTGGAAAAAATTCAACAACGCAGTACTGCAGCCGTTCGACTTTATTTTGCCAGTGGCTTCTTAGCTTGACTGGGAAATCGTTAAACTCGCGCAGGCGCACAAGTCTCCAACTTTCTGTGTGTTTGTGTGTTGTTTGGCTGAAAGAGGTGGTTGAAGAAACCTGTGACGTCTTAGCCGCAGTCAGGGTTGCTTTCTGAAAGTTATACAACACTAGAAAATGTCCATGAGTAAGGGGTTGAGTAGAAAATAAGTAATTAATAATACGCAATACGTAAGTAATAATAATAATAATACCGATTTTAAAAGAGATTGGCAATAGGCTGTGTAAAATTTATACCAATTTACTTACCTACTCATTGCAAGCACTCAAAAGCTTCCAAGCTTCAGAGAGCGCAGCTTTGGGGCCAGCTTAAAACTCTCTTTCGTTGAGTTTGAGCTTTTGGCCAGTTTAAAAAGACGGCGCCTGCTGGCCAGAAGCTGAGTCCGTAACGCTCTGCGTCTGCGCGCAGTTCGAACAAGTTGAGAAAGAGACCGTCAGAAGGCCAGATAGCCAGAAAGACCATCCAAGTGCAGTGCTCCAGACGGCAACTAACAAAAACCCTAGAAGTCAGGGCCTAAGCCCATTGTGCGGCGCTGCCAGCGTGTTTTTGTGTGATAAAAAAAATAAAACTGCTCAAGAATACTTGAAGACTTGACAGGACACGAGTTTTTGTCAACGTCGGGTCATTGAACAATTTTAGCAAGGCATTTTCTATAAGGAATAAACAATTAATTGCATATTAAAAGCCTAAAAGGAAACCAGACACTCAACCAGCGGACTCTACGATCGTAAGTTGATGCAATAGCCTTTATTTCCATTATTTTCTGCCTTTTCGGTTTTTGCACAACCCCAAATCCGCGATGTCCGTTTCTGGCATTGAGGAAGCTCAAAGATTTGGACAGCTTTTTGGCCCAAAGTCTGCTGGTGCTGCTGGAAATTTGCCATTGTCATAAGCCTAAGAAACGGAACTCTGTTCGGTCTTCTGATGGCTCACGGCGATAAATTTACTGCACTTTGTTTGCAATAGCTCCAATTCGATTGGTTTGTTTTTCTGGCACAGAGCAGAGCATGGTATGCCTCACGATTTCTGCTCTAGACACGTTTCTAATTTAGTTACTGGCTTATATTTCTTTTTCCACACATATGTACATATGAAAACGGTCACCCATTGTCTGACATTTAACCACTAATGTACTAATGTGTTCGATATTCTGCTCAATAATACTGGGTATTATTCGTATGAAAAAGTACCCACATTAAGGTGTTTTACGATACCAGTTCATTAAACGTCCATTGCAGTATTAGGAAATTAGCCCGGTTTTCCCCCTATTCCACCGCTTATTAGCCACCACCTCGTTTTGACGGAATGAGTCGCATTGTAAAAGACAAATTACTTGCGCTTATTTATGAGGAGCACATTTCTTTTGTACCAAATTTCCTTTAAATGCTATCTTTGCTAGCTTTTTATACTGAAACCGACATGTACAGGCTAACGAGCATACGTTTTTGTATAAACTATTGTTAATACTGTTTTTAGCTGAACAAAAATGTAGGTTATGGAATACACTCAGTATAATTTCTTGTTTCGAAAGTAATTTCTATTTATATCAAAAGAATCCCTGTCATTTATAGAGATTAACATAATCAATGATTAGTCATGATAAATATCAAATTCCCCAACAAATGAGTAACACCTGACAGCAATGCCAAAAACCAAACATTTCCTTTTATTTAAAATGAGCTGATATCTTCAAATTCAGCGGAATCTGTAAAATTTGTTACGCTGTTTCTTGCAATCTAATCATTATGGTAAACATTACAGTCATCAAAAGGCCAACAAACTAAAGAAGTGATTCCCAAAAATGTAAAATGTTGCAAAGGAGCTTTAAGCTAACAACACACACACAACTTGCACATTTCTTCCAAACAATTCAACAAATAATTCCTAATTAGCCGTGCTCACACATTCACACCTGAACCCATTAAAAAAGAGTTCGCATTTGTGTGCCTGGAAATGAAATATCTTAATTTGCATATCGGATTCGATGTTCACTGTAGGGCCTTTTAAATTCGCTTGTTTTTTTCGTACTTTTTATTGACGAGAGCAAATCAAAGAGGGCGGCGATGATCCATCAATTTTATTGAGGGCAAACAGTGGCAAGCGAATATAGGAGAAGGTTTCAATTTCTAGGGGGATTGGCGGGTTTTCAGTCAGCATGGAGCTGGGTGCTTTGACCGAATGACACCCACGCTTAGCTTTCTTTTCTGTAGTTGTTGGCCAAAAACTCCAAAGCCTCCGCACACAAAAACTTTGCACACACATCCCGTAGATCTTTTCGAAGTCATGTTCAAATGTCAGCGGCAGATAAAAATTTGTACGACTCCATGTTTTGGGAGCGTGCTGTCGCCGCTTTATCTGCTGCTAGTGGGAGAAAATTCGAAATTCAAAAAACAGTTTTAAGAGTTTTAAGTTTGCCTAAGCCTGTTGCTTGGCTATTGTTACTCCTCTTCATCGACATCGCCAATGACTTTTGCTGCCTGTCGTTCGTTCGTTTGCCTTGCGATTGTGTGTTCCCCTTTTGGGCATTTTGGCAGTCGTCCATTCATTTCGGGCATTCAATGCATCTGCATGTAGTCTCCGCCGTTTGCCATTTAACAACTGGTCTTCGACAGGGCTTGACTTGGCTTTATTTGTTTACAATTCGTTATGGCACATTGCCAGGTCAGAGCCACCTCAAAGCGTGAGCCGGCATAGAGCTCAAAATGGGACAAATTTCTGAATGCTTTTCGGAGAAGTTTCCTAGGGAGCGCGGAATTAGCATATTGTGTAAAATGATTGAATATACACGGAAAGAAAACGGTAAAGTCCATTCTATTTTTTTGAAAGGTACTTAAAAGCCTTCAACTTATACAGACAGTGTGCAAAATGTTCTGACTTAAATAAAGTTATTTAGGAAATTATAAATATGGAGCGACATTAAGACGTAGCAAGTTTCAATCATTACTATATTTTGGATTATAATACTAAACCAATGGCAATGCCGGCACTTCTCTACTTCGCGAATTTCTCAACGCGACTATAAACTGATTATCGACAATCGCTCAGCCTCTGGGCGTCCCACAAAATCTTATCCTAGCGACAAGCGTGAGAAATCCCGGCAAAACATCAATTACCGCACAACTCCAACCCTGTTAACAAATTCACTCATTTAGCAATGAAACTAAAAGTGTTGTTACTGTCTGCAGGCCAAAAAGCCGAACTCATGAAATGGCAACCCAGTTGACAGGCAGCTCCTGAATCAACGTTGTTCGGGGCCGAACTGGCCACCTTATATTGTTACTTCTCTGTTTTGGCTTTGGTTTCGGCCGTCTTTGCATCCGCCTCGGGCCTGCGAATAGATGTGGATGTGGCTGCGGCTGCGGCTTTTTGCCTTATCCAGCACGTAACCAGCGATCAATCAAGGCAACTCTCATCTGGGGTCTTTGACAATCGCCGGAATGATGCGCAGCGCAATTGCAGAATTTCACTCGTAGCTTAATTGTACGACTAGGAGCGGTAAGAGCGGTACGAGCGGTACGAACAGTACGAAGAGTACGAGTGCCACGTAATTGGCAACGCCAAGGGTATTACATGCAGTTGCCGCAACATTTTGCCCAGCGAAATGCAACAAAATGTTGTAAATATTCAATCACGTAGTTCGTGCAACAATAGCCCGGGCACCCGAAAAACAAAATTTAAATAAATTATGTAAAACGGTATTTTCTGCACAGCTTTTCAGCCAACTCGAGGAAAAATGGGAAATTTATAGCATTGCGGTATTTCCGCTTCTGTTTCTGGTGGAAAAGTGCATTGTCAGTCGTGCCGGTCAATGCCATTTTTATTAATTATACAGTGCAATTCTCTGGAAATTATAGCAACTGAAAACAAATAAAAATGCAATTACCCATCGTGAAAATATTGATATACACGAGTTCCGATGTTGTTTTTTTTTAAACCCCATAAATCTCTATGAATATGGACGAAGGGTCCGGCAAACAATTGTAAGATTGTAAAATTAAAGCTGTGGAATTTGCAAAGGGAAATCCGGTTAGCTGCTAGCGATCGAAGAATCTTTTGTTAGATAGAAATCAAACGAACGTCTGAAATTTTTCTTTAACTCTTAAAACCGCTAAACTGACCGGCGTCAGCAGAAGTGCCTTAACTAAATATTATCTACTAATAATTAACAATTACGTTGTGAGGGCATGACAATGTGGAAGCAAAAACTACATCTTCTCACACAATACATTCGCACATTGTTGATGTCGCGTTGACAACTGACTGAGGCAAACGTGAAGGCACAGAAATCAACATAAAGTAAGCAAAAGTAACAAGAAACAAGTGAAAAAATAACAAATGGTATTTCAGACGCTACAGTGGCATTTATACTTCCCTTACCAAGCCATATAGAAACGAGAAAGGACGCTAGCTTCTGCGAGCCGAAGCTAAATTACCCTTGCAGCAATTATTCATTTACCTCTGTTTAAAAGCTATCTGTATGGATAGCTCTTTCAAATGGTTTCCTTTCTATTGCTGCTAGTATGTATAAAAGTACATATGTATATAACTGGTGCATATTCCGTGATATTGTAAAAAATATCTTTCAGCTATTTTGGTTATAGAACTAAAAGGCCAGAGCAGAAGCAAAGAGACCTGTGGTCCGTTGCTTTGTTGCCGCATTTTTATGTGCCACCACGCGCATGACGAACGAAAGTGAAAATAGGAAGTCAAGAGATGGCCAAAGAGCCATGAGACCGGCAACAACCGCGTCTGGGCCACTCAGACTTTGAGTCAGACATTGGCCAAGTTGTTCAGTTATTGCGCGGCAGTTTCCTCCAGTCTAACGCGAATGCGACTGCCAGTTGTCAGTTGGTGGAGTCAGTTGCCATTGCAGTCGCAGGTTGCAGGTTGCGATTCCAGCTGCAGCCCCAGTTCCAGTTCCAGTTGCCTTAACTTGCCACACTTGCTGGTTTCTTGGCCAATTTCTAATGGCCAAAACCGCCGGAGATGGCTGCGTAATATCAACGAGGGCTGCCGAGAGGGGGGCAATGTTTGCTTTGCCGGCTCGTTATCCTCGTGTTAATTTATGGCCTCGCTCTTGGTCAGATTTCCCACCACTTTTGCTGCTTATTTATGAACTTTTTCCCAAATGTATTTCAGCTAACTGTTGGCTTGCTGCGTTTACCGGGCTTTCTTAATTTATTCATTCACCTTGCCAGCTTGGTGCCGCTTGTCAATTTGACGCCCGAACGTGAACGATTTTATGGTTCGATTTATTTTTTATTTCGCTAACCGTTATTTTTTGATTTGAAGCAAAGAAGTGAACTGCAAAATCCAAGCAAACTTGTTCCCGTTTATAGTTGGAGGTCTATTGGCCAAATCAATGATTACTCTTTGCCGCAATGTGTTGAGCATTAAATTTGTTTTAGTTTTCAGCTTATTATGCGAGTTTTTTACGAGCCGGGGAATTTGGAAGTCGCTAATTGAAATTGACTCAAAATCGATGTGAAATTTTCAAAATAACTCGAATTCTTTCATGTCTTTTAAGGCGTAATTTAATAAAGCAATGACATTCTAAAAAAGATTTGATTTACTTAGTTCAATAATCATTACAATTGTATTCCCAGCTTTATTGAGATATAGAAATCAAATTAGCTTTTTAGCTAATTCTAAAGACTGAACTGGAATCTTTTGACTAAGGCACCTTAAGATCCCACCATTACCAAGTGTGGACCTTACGCAACTCATTTAAAATCGCATAGCTTTATCTGACGCCTTTGTAGTAGCACACATAAATTGCATTACTTTATGATTATTATTCTAATAAATGCACGGTTCCCACATTAATAAGCACCCGAAAAAACTATGCCTAAACATATGGCAGAAGCGGCAACGAGATAACTGTATAACAAGGCCCAAAACCAAGCCCCTATCTGCGGTATTGTTCACACTGACTGACTGCCTGATTGACTGACTGACTGGAAACCGACTGAATGACTAACTGACTGACTGACTGGCAGCTCAAAGAAACCTTCAAACGCAGCAACGAACACAATGCCAAGCAATATCAATGAAGATATCGTGCGAGTGCAAGACAAACCACCAGAAGACACTCGGTTCACTTCAGTGCACAAGGGACTATGCACCATGCTTTACATCCGATAAAGTTGTTAATTAAAAAAACACAGTGTAATTATGACAGCTCCATTGATTATCCTATCAGATATGTTACACAGGAAGTGCGAACAATCAAATGATGACAAGAAAACATGTTCTCACAATTAAACAGAAAGCTTTTTTTAAGTCATAGATTTTTCTGGGGTTTTATTGAAATTATAAACTATCCATCTGATATCATTTTAATTTTGTTTTATTTTTTCGAACTAATCTTAATTTTGGATTCGACTGACTTAAAATAAATTTTAGACATTACTAGAATTAGCCTCCAAGCCCAATCTTGATTTACAATTTGTCGATCATTCCTTCCTAAGAACGTATTTAAGCACATTTTTCCCATCTGAAGAATTTTGACATTTTGCCCTAGTAAACCCGACATTAATCAGATATTTAAATCGGGGACAAAGTATTGCGGTTATCCTCTTTTTGTATCCCTAGGATTTTTCCACCAATTTCCGTGAGCCGCCACGCAGAAGTGGACCAAAAACCGTTATCTACACAAAACTTGCCACAAACAACTTTTGGTTTTCTGCGTGCTGCACGACTTTAGCACGCGTTTTTCTCGGCGTTTGAAGTTCGTCGGTTACAACTTTTGTTGCCTGGCTTTTACGAGCCTGCTGGAAAACTGGCTGCGAGGTCAACTGCCTCTCTTTTCGATTTTCCACGTTCGCGTGAGTTGCGTATGTTCTCCGACTTTGTTTTGACTGTTTCTTGTTTTTCTATTTTTTCTGGGCTCGCGCTCCGCCGCTTCACTTTCTTGGCATCCTTCAACTTTAAAAGCGAAAGACACCAAAATGCAATTGAAATGAATGCAAAATCGTGTTCCAAATGTCAGACGCGAGCCCCATTGTGGCACCCAAAACAGACGAACTGTAGCAATTGCATGGTCTTCTCGATCTCCGCTTAGGCGATTCTCTTGTTCAACTCTCGGTTTCAGCTTAAGTTTCTGTTTCAATTACTTTTATGCTTTGGGTTCGGTTTTGGTTTCGGTTTCTGTTTCTGTTTTTGGATGGGTACAAATTGCAATTTGATTGCTTCAAGCGTTCGAGTTAATTGAGGTCAAAAGCGTTGTCAGCATCTTCCAAAAATGCACTGATTTTGGGGATCGGTTCGGTTTCGGCGCTAATTAACCGCCCAAAAAGGAGTGTGAAGAGCAATGTTGGAGGCAAGCAGTTAAGATGGTTTCTTCACAAAAAAGGAGCTTAGAACGGATCCCGTTTCAGAGCTGCTCAGGAGTCAATCGGTTTAGCCGAACCGGGGGCCAAAAGTCGACCACCACTAAGTGAGTCGAACAAATGACATAATTATATTGCACATTACTCAACCGTCGTTGGCTACCGTAATGCCATGCTGCCTCTCATTGCTTCTGTTCGGCATTTGGTCGAAAATTTCGAAATTCCAAATAGAAAAGAAAACCCAGAAAGCCAGCCAGATACTTTGGCCGCTTGGGTCTAAGGTCATGTGAAACTATGCAGAAGCAGCAGCCGACGGAACAACAAAAACCGAGCTCGGATGATGAGCTATGACTTCTGTCCGTCCGGCTGTCCGTTTGGCCTTTCGGTAATTGCCAATGCTGGGGGCAGTTGCCGTTTGTTTGCCAAATGGCCAAGATATAAAAAGTATATTTTTTGATTTCAATTTCCTTTTGGTTTTTATTTTCTGCCGCCATGTACTGTACTGTGTGCATTGGGACAGACGACGCCCATTGTCTCGGTGGGTACTCTTATTAATTACAGTACTGTTGCTGGAGCGTTACTATGATAATATTTAGTCTTTGTCTTAGTGGACAAGGTTAAACAGAAGTTCATGTTGCGGTTTTCAACAGTTTTTGACTTTGCCCTAGGCTTGTGATCAATCAACTGGAAATATAATAATTAAATGAGCAAATAAACAATTAAATATATTCTGTAAACATTCGGAAATATGTTTCTTATTGCTAATAATGAATAAAGTCAATTGCGGACAATTAGCGAACTAACATTTCAAAACGTTGATTCCTTGACGATAAATTCGAATAGAAATTATCAAGATTTCAAAAGACTGAGAACACAAACCTTATACGAAATGTATTTTAAGAGTTCCAGCTTTCTTCTTTACTCTTTACTATACTCCTTAACTTGACTATAGTTTGTAACCTATTTAATAGTAAAAATTAAAAAATCCCATTGCGTGTTTTAGTCTATCGACATGTCCGCCAGCTCCTCAGCCTGCGATTGTTTGGTGGGCGTGCCCACTGGGCCCACCCTAGCCTCCACATGTGGCGGTAGTGCCTTCATGCTGTTCATGGGACTCCTGGAGGTCTTTATCCGCTCTCAGTGTGATCTGGAGGATCCCTGCGGAAGGGCCAGCACTCGGGTAAGCTTTAAATGACACAGACCACAAAGAGTGGCAACTCATATCTCAATATTGTTTCCAACCTTATTAGTTTCGATCGGAGCCGGACTACGAGTACGATTTCATTGTCATTGGCGGCGGCTCAGCGGGCTCTGTGGTGGCCTCTCGACTGTCCGAGGTTCCCCAATGGAAGGTGCTTTTGATTGAAGCCGGTAAGGGACCTCATGCCTATACACATTTCCAGTATCATAAGCTTACACTGCTTGCGGCAATTAGAGGCACGTTATGTGGCATTTGTTTAGAAGTAATTGAAGCTTAACAGCAACAGCTTAACTGCAACAATGGCAGCAACACTAATGCCACTTGGGCAAGACTCGGCGGCAAGCAAGCAACCGCAACTGCCACGAGCATTATGTAAACTAAGCGAGCTGCCACCTCAGTCCGATGCCTAATCTTGGCCCATGCAAATATCTTCTCTCTCTATATAGGATTTATATAGGATTTACCTCGCTTGGAGCTGCTAGCCCGCTTACAAAGCCTGAGGTTTTTTTCGCATTTTCGTTTGGCCTGACTTCGTTTTCTGCATTTAATAATTGCTGTTGCTCGCAGCTTATTTTATGAATGAATAACGATTCGGATACTACACGTGATTCGTTGCGAATGTGGGTGAATTGCGAGTGTATTTACTTCTCCTAATCGGTTTCGATACTCAATGCAGTGCATTCACTTTGATTTAATCAGGCGCAAATATGCGGTGAGCTCTGCCTTAGAGGACTGCCTTTTAGCACTGCATAATTTAAAATGTGTCTTATTTATTAGTTCAAGCACACGTTAACATGTTTTTTACAGCCCAGTAACCAGATAATGTAACGCCAAATCTCAATTAGACCACCTTTTTTAATGTATTTGTAATAAATAACTTTAAATTTATGGAAATGTGACTTGGCTTATATTTAATAAGTAAATAAGTGACCTGCAAAAAGTTAAACTTCATTTAAAATTGTATACCTTTAGTTTAGTTTAATCTCAAAACCTATTTTAACCTATTATATAAAATTAAGCCCCTCTTTAAGTAGTACCTCTCATCGTCCCGATGCCTAAAAACATCATTAATCATTACTTCTTTGTCGCCCAACTCTAATGTCTTAGTCAGTCGACTAAGTGCTTGGAAAATCACTTGATATATCTTCAGGCCTGGGAAAGCATTCTAATAGAGCTATTAAGACTTCCCTATGAACTTTCTAGGCTCTGCTTGGCTTACTTTGTGGGTCTCCCTTAGTTTTCCAATTTTTGCGCAAAGTAATTGTTTATAGCGACAATTTTTACGCCTCGTCACTAATTACACTAATTACGAGTCAAAAAAACGCGAAAGAGAAACACATCTGAAGTTGTCAATGCGTTGGCGTTAATTATACAACAATGCCTGAGCCAAAGTGCAATTAGCCGCGGCTATTACCTGGCTTATTATACGACCATATCACTGTGAGCAGATAACCCTCGTCTAAAGTGGCCTTTGTTGCTAGCCACAAAGCTTGATTCTTGCCAGACATTAGACATGCACCTCGTCAGAATTAGTCAATGCCAAAAGCATGCCGGAAAAAGTTAAACTCTTCTTCTTCAAATCTTCACATCTTCAAATTGTTGATTGAAGAAGTCAACCTGGTGCCTGGCACACTGACCCCTGGAATAAGCTCGCCTGAGGTTAATGGCGGTAGAAATTTGTGATATCTCCTGGTCACTTTAAACCATATTCTATTTTTGCACTTCATGACGCCGCAAATCATTTGTCACTTAAGGCACTTAGTTTTGTCATATTTGGTTTTAAATTTTCTAGCGTAAATTGTATTTTATTTGTATATTCAACTTACCTCTTAGCACGTGGTGTTAATGATTGCACTTATATTAATGGTTTTTATTAACAATTTTTTAAAATAAGTGCAGCCCACATGCAATAATGACAGTTTAAATGCATTATTTTATCACATTTACCATTTGGAAGGCTACCTTCCGAATTTACTTCTTTCAACTAATGGCATACTGTCTTTTTATGTTTTTTATTTACTGTGTTTTTTTAATATCGAGTATACAAATTATTTTTATATTTATGAGACGATGCTCGACAGTCCAATGCTCCAGGCTGCATCTTGTTTACTCGCTTTAGCTTACATTCGAAGCTAATTTGAATGCGTATTACCCCCGGTGCTAATTGTTTTCTCTTATCCATTGGCATTTGTTTTTTTTTTTGCGCCCCACAGACATATGTTAAGAGTTGCCGCAGAACAAGTTATTAACAATTTCGGGAACATATATAACGCTGGTACTCAATGAATCACAGCATCACGGTATTAGTATCTCTTTCTAAAATTTGGCTATTTTGTTTAATTTGCTTTGTTAAAATTCCAAGTTAAATTATTACTTCAGGATTTTGCGGTAACATTTTTTCGGCTCCCACGCTATGGCAATCAAAGATTCCACTTGAATCGATTTAATTAAAGAGAGTCGTGGGCCCAGCGCAACGGAAATTCTAGAACGCCGATTGAGCCAATGTACTAATTATAATGGATTGCCATGGGTTAAGCAAAAGCGTGCCTCAAATGTCCCAAAAGCCAAATGAGGCTGCCCACCCAAATGCTGAAGGCTGAATTGGACTTTGTTTGTACTGCTTCTTAATGGGCAGTTAGGGTCTATCAATCAAGACTCACGACCAGTTATTTCAGTTATCGTGGTCTTGTGAATAGGTGCATATCTATTACCCTAACCGGTAGGAATTTGGCATTTAAACATAATAAATTCGGTTACTTCTTCTGCTTACACTTTGTTTAGTACATAAACAATAAGACAACGATATTTTTCAAATATGTATTAACTATCGCATCCGTCTTATCCAGGTGGCGATGAACCTGTGGGAGCCCAGATTCCATCAATGTTCCTCAACTTCATTGGCAGCGACATCGACTACCGCTACAACACGGAACCGGAGCGAATGGCCTGTCTGTCCTCGATGGAGCAGCGCTGCTACTGGCCGCGTGGCAAGGTTCTTGGCGGAACATCGGTAATGAACGGAATGATGTATATCCGCGGCAACCGTGAGGACTATGATGATTGGGCAGCACAAGGAAATCCTGGTTGGGCCTACAACGACGTTCTGCCGTTCTTTAAAAAGTCCGAAGACAATCTGGAACTGGATGATGTGGGCACGGAATATCACGCCAAGGGCGGCCTGTTGCCAGTGGGCAAGTTCCCATACAACCCACCTCTATCCTACGCCATTCTGAAGGCCGGCGAGGAGTTGGGCTTCTCCGTGCAGGATCTAAATGGTCAGAACTCCACTGGTTTCATGATTGCCCAGATGACTGCCCGAAATGGCATCAGATATAGCTCAGCTAGGGCTTTCCTGCGACCGGCTCGCATGCGCAACAACCTCCATATCCTGCTTAACACCACGGCCACCAAGATACTTATCCATCCGCACACGAAGAATGTTCTGGGGGTGGAAGTCAGTGACCAATTCGGCAGCATGCGTAAAATTCTGGTGAAGAAGGAGGTGGTTTTAAGTGCCGGCGCTGTGAACTCTCCTCAGATCCTGCTACTAAGTGGAGTGGGTCCCAAGGACGAGCTGCAGCAGGTGAATGTGAGGAGCGTGCACAATCTTCCAGGTGTGGGAAAGAATCTGCACAATCACGTGGCCTATTTCACCAACTTCTTCATTGACGATGCGGACACGGCGCCACTTAACTGGGCCACGGCTATGGAGTACTTGCTTTTCCGGGATGGTCTCATGTCCGGCACTGGCATTTCGGATGTGACCGGAAAACTGGCCACTCGCTGGGCCGACAGGCCCGACCTACCCGATCTCCAGTTGTACTTTGGCGGCTATCTGGCCAGTTGTGCCCGCACAGGACAGGTGGGCGAGCTGCTCTCGAATAACTCTCGGTCCATCCAAATCTTTCCAGCAGTTTTGAACCCTCGATCGCGAGGGTTTATTGGCTTGCGATCTGCTGATCCTCTAGAGCCGCCTCGTATTGTGGCCAATTACCTAACAGACGAGCGTGATGTGAAGACACTGGTGGAGGGCATTAAGTTTGCCATCCGACTGTCGCAGACGGCGCCGATGAAGCAGTACGGTATGCGGCTAGACAAGACAGTGGTCAAGGGATGCGAGGCACCCGCCTTCGGCAGCGATGCCTACTGGGAGTGCGCCGTGAGGCAGAATACGGGTCCGGAGAACCACCAGGCTGGCTCCTGCAAAATGGGTCCCAGCCACGACCCCATGGCGGTGGTCAACCACGAGTTGCGGGTCCACGGAATTCGCGGACTCCGAGTCATGGACACCAGCATAATGCCCAAGGTCACCGCAGGTAACACCCATGCTCCTGCCGTGATGATCGCCGAAAAGGGCGCCTATCTGCTGAAGAGGGCCTGGGGCGCCAAGGTCTGACGCGTGGATGCGACGTGGACGTTGCATAGAGTAATTTAATCAGAATCCAAGCGAAAATTACTGCGAGTAAAATTGTAAGCGAAATTACACTTATGGCCCCTCAGATCCAAAACTTAACTATTTTACCCTAATCTAATTCAATCCGATCCTATACGAAGGTTTCTCACTCTACGCACACCGCGTTGCGCAATCTCCATCCAAGTTATCTATAAGTTAACAGGCTCCCTTAAAACTAACAACTGTGACCCACTGAATATACCGTCAATCTTCTTCAACAGCACATTAAGCTTGAATTAAAGAGAAATGAAACTTAATAGGATTATACAACTTGGTATCTAGTAGGTTTACTGAAACCCAAAAGTTATTAAGTATTCCATTAATTGTGTTTATTTGCAAAACATTAATGTCAGCTGGAGTTAAAGAAGTTTGACTGTGTAGATTTTGATTAATGTTCAATTTGTAATGAGCTTTATGCTGACCAATCACTACACTTAAACTATCGTTTTCGACCTACTACTGAACTACATTTAACGTATATAATTCGTGTGACTTATTGACAACGTAAAGCTCGTTAATCGTTTACTTTGCAATTGGACGGATGATTGATGTCCTATATTTCTGTACACACGTATATTGCATGTATTTATTGTTCGATTAAAGTGCAACAATTTAGTTTAACTACCAAACGATCTGATGAATTTAAAAACATTTATCGCACAATAAGCGATAATCGGTATATATAGGGGCGAAAAACTCTGCTTACCAGTCAGTTTTTCGAAATGTTTCGTTCATTATATTTAATCGGAGTTCTATCTTTGATTTGGGTCGCTGCGCAGGATATCGTACCCGATGATCCGGAGGTGCAGATGCAAAAGCATGCCATGTTCTACACGGCTCGAGTTGCCTGTGCGGATGAGAATATGATCCCGTATGGTAAGTCGAGTAAGGCACCAACTCTCAATAGTAACAGCTACATTCGTTTAGAAAGAAATTATCTATAATTGATCAATCACTGTAAAACAAGGTTCTTTTGTGTGTTTTATTCAAAGTACACTTTATTGGTATCCAATTTCCGGAAATATTATATCAAATTATTGTAACAGTGCATGGCACGACCAAATCTATTAAATGCATGAGAATGTGATCTATAAAAGGGCAGTCACAAAATCCCATCCAGTGTTTTGTTAGTGCAAGATGTATTCCGCGTTAGTCAGAGCTTGTGCTGTCTTTGCTTTTCTGAACTTGAGCCTGAATTGTGCCAAGGCTCTACAGGATCACGCCAAGGACAATGGCGATATTTTTATTATAAACTATGACAGTTTCGATGGCGATGTGGATGACATTTCCACCACCACCTCAGCTCCTAGAGATGCTGACTACGTAGATTTTGAAGAGGTTATTCGGAACTGCAATGCTAGTTTTATAACGTCGACGAGTGAGTGTGGAAATACTGCGAAGGATAACAAAGGAAATGTTGCCTTATTTTTAACTTCTTTCAGCTAATGTCTTGCAGTTTAATAGCACTGGGGAGTTACAAGATGACAAGGATAGGGCAACCAGCATGGTAGGTGTCTCTTGCAGATCCTTTGCCCTCCAATACTCAAAAATTTCTTGCAGTGCTATTTCCACTGCTTTTTCGAAAAGTCCGGTTTGATGACAGACTATAAGTTAAATACCGATTTGGTGCGCAAATATGTTTGGCCAGCCACTGGCGATTCCGTGGAGGCCTGTGAAGCTGAAGGCAGTGAGTGTTCTAAGTGGGACTAAGTTACAAACGAAATCTTTAATGTGTAATCCCCAGAGGACGAGACGAATGCCTGCATGCGGGGCTATGCCATCGTCAAGTGCGTGTTCACCAGAGCTCTCACGGATGCCAGGAACAAACCCACCATATGACGTTCAGCAAAGGCCACATCTTGGACTTATCAGTAGAAAATTATTATATTAGCGTTACCAAATCAAATACGGCTACGACCGGAACACAAAGTTTGTTATAAAGCACAGGCACATGCAACATATCCTGTGTTTTCTGCCCTGCCTATCACGTTTCTTCATTGCCATCGCAAGCGGTGTTTCTAAGCAGTCGGCTGAGCCGCTTGCCAATAGGCTTGGGATATTGGTTGTTCTTCAATAGAAACTCCTTCGACTGATGCTCCACGGCTCCGTTTTCGAGTTGGTACTTGCACAGCGTGTGCAGCGGTCGCACAAGCGTTTGTCTTAGCTCTGGCCGAGACTCGAGCACGGCCAGGCATTGCGCTGCGGTCTCTAGCGTGCTGAGGCATCCTTCCGTGGGCTGGGTTCGGATGATGTAGTCACTTATGCCCACGGCGATGAGTTTCACCTGCCGCAGGCGGTGTAGAGCCGGACTGCTGGCGTAAATGGCTTTAGCCTGCGGCCAGGTACCATCGATGAGCACCAGTGTGTAAGGACCCGCACTGCGATCCACCTCCTCCAGTGGGACTGAGTCCCGACTGGGATAAAGAAGTAATGTTTGTGGGGAGTCCAGAATCCTCTGCAGATCAGCGTGGTTTCTATGGTTTGGAAAACGCTTGCCTTTGTAGACGACACATTTTCCCGGCTCCAGACCCAACTGCAGCATCAGTGCTGTGCGCAGTGATCTCTTCTCCTCTGCAGGGTGTTGCAGTATCACAATCTGTGAGGCCACCGCCTCAGGTGGATGCGGCAAAGCCGGACACCAGCAAACTACCACGGGTCGTCTGTAAAGATTTGATGAGGAGACTTCAGGTTTTATGGTATATTCCCAGCTTCACCACCCACTTGCACTTCTCGCACTTGTCGCGTCTGTTGGGCGGATCGGCGCTGATGCCCACGAGGTCCTGCCACGCGTCATCGTCCATACTTGTAATTGATTAAATTAGGAAAATGCTTATTACCCGCACGACAAGAAATTCGTGAGGAGGAATTTGCAACCAGGTGGCAACGCAAACAGCCACATGGCAAATATGACCACCCTGTCTTCAAATCAGCTGTTTCTAGTGCAGAGAAGTTGCGATTATGCGCTAACAGAACCATGTATTCCTGTTGTTTATACACCAAGGAATAAAAAAAAAAAAAACAACCGCAAGAAGAAATGAAAACCGGAAAAATAATAATTAATAAATAAGTTATCTTCGTTTACAAATTTTCCACAAAATTTTTCAAGCTCACCGAAGTTTGTAAACTCTTTCTGGTATAAACATTGCATTTCAGTTTTCTGTTTTCTATTTAGATTTTGTATGTGAATTGAACTAGTTGTTAAGCTTAAAGTTTTAAAGTCCATAGCGTAATTTAGCCAAAATGCAAAGTATAGGATGGACGCTGATTATGAAACGCGGCTGCCTCTTTAGTTGCCGTAAGGAGACCCTGAACATAAACGGATCTCGATACACAATCCGTGAAAGGCTGGCGACCGGGTTTGTACCACATTTGCGCCACTATCTCCTCTGAAATATCTAATCTGAGTGTTTGAGCAGGGGCTTCAGTCTAATCGACCTTGGAGAAAACTCCTCTACGCGACGTAGCTACGCCATAAAGCGCATCACCTGCCACAGCATCGATGACCAGAATATAGCTCTGCGAGAAATCGAAAACTGTCGAAAAATTGATTCGGAAAACGTCATCCAGGTAGTGGATTATGAGCTGAAGGGCCAGGCGGACATAGTTATAAACACAACGAGCACGTTGTTCATCGTGCTACCCTATTATAAGCACGGATCTCTTGCGGACCACCTACAGCTGCGATCACGGAAACATGACCACATGCCCGAGGCCCAGATCCTGCAGATCTTTCTGGGCGTCTGCGAGGGATTGAAGGCCATCCACGAAGCAAAACCGGTGCCTCTGGCCCATCGAGATCTGAAAACGGCCAACATCTGCCTGTCGGACTCGTTTGAGCCTATTATTGTGGATCTCGGGTCCATGACGGAAGCTCGACTGCAGATTGTGGGCCAGACGGATGCCCAGCGGCTGCAGGACGAGGCCGAGGAAAGGAGCTCCATTGTGTACCGGGCTCCAGAGTTATTTACCGTGAAAACATATTGCACAATTGACGAGCGCTCAGATATCTGGGTAAAACAAATCCAAGAGAGAGGCTTTAGAGTTCTTCCTTAACATTTTTTCCCCCCCATATTCCCTCTTTTAGAGTCTTGGTTGTGTGCTCTACGCAATGTGCTACTTTAATTCACCCTACGATCCCATCTACGAGCGAGGTGACAGCGTGGCTTTGGCTGTGCTTAGTGGGAACATAAACATTCCAGAGGATTCCATTTACACAGAGGTAATGAACCATTTCTCTATCTCAACAAAATCTAATTCTAATTTTTTATCTAGGACATGCACGAATTAATAAAATACATGCTGCGAACCGATCCTATGGAACGGCCATTCATTTTCAGTGTTATCGAAAGGACCCACGACCTGATACAGAAACTGGAGGGTCGCTTGTAGCTCCCACTAACTGGATTACAACTCATTTATATGCATTTCCCCAAACCAGATACACCGCTTACTGTTTTTTGACTACTTATTGTAAAATATTTTAAACCTGCTGATTATTTGAAATTATGTGTAAGCAATCAAGCAAATCGTTTTTATTTTCTGCAGCTAGTTAGTGGTCGTCACGAGTGAGTCCTGGACAGTTAGTGCCCAGATCTTCGGCGTCTTCGTAATTGGTTCCACACCAGTAACAGAAGCAATAGGCAGTGCGAAGGTAGCCAGTGAGGAGTTCTAATTGCTCCGAGGGGCTGTATAGCTCTTCCTTGGATGGTTCTTCGACTTCGGGATCGTCGGCATCACTTTGTGTTTCATTTTCATCTTTTTGTTTAGGTGGCCAAAAGAAATCGAGATCTGGTTCTGCGATAGCGGACTTAAGATCCAACGATTCGCAGGTTTGCTGGCACCTTTTTATGTCATACTGCAATTTGCGCTCCTCCGCTTTATGAGTTGCACGCCTTCTGTAAGCCTCAGTGGTGACTTCCTCACCGGATTCAATGCCGACCTTGCTGAGGAGATGTGCCCTCCGCAATTCCTGCCGCTTAAGGGTCAACTCTGCAACGGCTGCCTCGCGCCCAAGGCCTCCACGACCGGTTTTTATGGTTATCCCCACGGGTTCCGTACGCGCATCCGAAGTTTTGCCCAATCCAGACCCTGCTTTGTAGCCCATTTTGGTCAGTAGCTGGAATCCTTTGTTGTCGGCGGATATCGGTTTGTTAAGAGACTGTTGAAGACGAACATTATCTACATTTCCGGAAGATGCTGTCTCCCGTTGGCGCTTCTTCAGCTCCTCCTTTTTGGACTCGACTTCAATCTGTCGTTTTGTGCCACGACTGTGCACCAAACTAGGACGGACATCTTGCAGACTAAAAGGAAAAGGATGGTTGATGGTAATTGTGCGATAGTTGTAAGGGTAATATTACCCAGCCAGGAATTTGTCGGACATATAATCCTCCTCCTCGTCAGACATCTGTTTATTTTGTTTACACTGCCCTTTTAAGTGTGACCATCGCTTATTTTTTAAATAGGATTATTACGATAACTAATAATAACAATGATACCTTTGCAATACAAATTGTGTTCAAAAAATTGGATATCATAATCTTGGGCATTTTAATAATTTATGAAACACAATTACAGAAATTGTCCAACAAACTATAATCACACCAGAGTCTACCGATTTTTGAAAAAAATTAGTATTTTAAGTAAGCGTAAGTAAAAAGACTAAAAAAATACTATACGCTTATAAGCAGCTGTTGCGCTCCGCTGACGAGTGGACAGTTCCGTTAGCTTCCCATGTGCTCGTCTCATATTAGAGTGAATAATTGTGAAAATTAACTAATTATCGACTGAAGCCGGTGCAATGGGAACTGTAAGTAAAAGGATCAAGTAAACGATGCACATTTTAAGGCAAATAATTTTAGAAAAAGGTCAAAATCAGCTCGGTGAAGCGGGCCGCTCACCTGAAGTCGAAAAAAACACCACTTTCGAAGCAGCAGCAACAAAAACAGAAGCAAAAGCGCGATCAACTGAAATCGAAACGCGAACAAGGCCAGAATATATTCTCCCAAAAGGCGAGAAAGCGTGACAACCTAGCACAGCGTAAGAAGCACAACAAATTGGCCTCCCTGGGCTTGGATCCGCTCGAGGAAGACGACGAGGATGGCGACGATGAGATGCTTGATAACGTTGCGGACATGCTGGATGGCGATGATCTCGCCCTGCTGCAGGCTAACAAACGCAAGCGAAAGGCCAAGGCGACCGGGGAGGAGGATCCCGACCAAGGTCAATCTATCGGCTTAGAAAAGGCCTACGCCTCTGACACGAAAAAAGAACAGGATGTGCAAAAGATAAAGCTGGATTTGCTGCCAATCAAGTCCAGAGATGGACAGATTATCACCCGTACCACAGAGGTGGATTACGTACCT
Organism: Drosophila yakuba; assembly: GCF_016746365.2. Classification (NCBI taxonomy): domain Eukaryota; kingdom Metazoa; phylum Arthropoda; class Insecta; order Diptera; family Drosophilidae; genus Drosophila; species Drosophila yakuba. The sequence goes on from NC_052530.2 coordinate 9,088,729, forward strand.
AAGTCCAAGCTGAAAAAGAAAAATGAAGAAACACAGGACGATGATTCCGAGGAAGATGCTGATACGGAGTATGAGGACAGCGATGACGACGTGGTCAACGATGTCGAGGCCGCGTCCGCCGCTCCCGTCCAAAAACTTATTTCTACCACGGATCTACTCATTGCCCGGCAGCAGGAGATCGAGCGCCAGAAATATCGCATTGGAATCATTTGTTCCGGGTTGCTCGAAAAACCAGAGGACAAGATGCGCAACTTTCATGCCCTGTACGAACTCATGGACGAAATCAACCCAGCCAGCCGACAGGCTAACCTAATGGCCGTCAGAAAGCTGGCCATAATCTCTGTCACCGAGATATTTAAAGACATCTTGCCCGAGTATCGAGTGGGTCAGGTGGACACCAAGATGCAGACGCTTCGCAAGGCCACCCTGGATCGTGTAACCTTTGAAAACGCCTTGCTTCAACAGTTCAAAAAGTTCCTACAGAAACTGGAACAGATCACAGCGCAAGTGAACAGGCGAGGTGGCCTAAGGACGCCCCAGACTGTCAAGTTGGCCACAGTTGCAGTACAGTGCATGTGTGATTTGCTTGTGGCACATCCCTACTTTAACTACGTACAAAACATTGCCCAGCTCCTGGTGTATATGCTGAATTGTAATTATCCGGAGATGCGAACGGCGGTCAATCAGTGCTTCCGCACAGTCTTTTCCAACGACAAGCGGTTAGAAATGACTCTTTTTATAGTGCGACGCATCAACCACTTGATCAAAACAAAGCAAAACAATGTTCATGTGGAGTGCATTACCTGTCTTATGGGTCTTAAAATTAAGAACGTAAACTTAGATGCCGAGAAGGAGAACGAGCTAAAGCAAAAGAAGCTTGAGTCGCATCGTCAACGTTTACTAAGTTTGTCCAAGAAAGAGCGCAAAAGACGTAAGAAGCTCACCGAGGTTAACAGGGAACTAGAGGAAACCCGTGCTGAGGAAAACAAGCAAGCAAAGCATCAAAAGCTCACCGAGATTATAAAGATGGTTTTTACCATTTATTTCCGCGTGCTTAAAAACGATCCCACTTCCCGCGTGCTGAGCGCTATTTTAGAAGGATTGGCAGAGTAAGTGGTCATTGTAAATATCTTTCTTGGAATATTTAAAATAGAGTATGGTTTTTAGATTTGCACACGTCATTAATTTGGACTTTTTCTCTGATCTGATCGATGTGCTTAACCGCATTCTAGAGGACCAAGACGAGCTGGGCTATCGAGAGCGATTGCACTGTGTTCAGACCATATTTGTTATTCTTTCCGGCCAGGGTGAAGTGCTAAACATCGACCCCATCCGATTTTACCAGCACTTTTACCGAAATATGCTGGCGGTGCAGGCGGGCAAAAATCACGATGATTTCACCATAATTTTGCGAACTTTGGATGAGGTGCTGGTAAAGCGTCGTCGCAATATGAGTCAGCAGCGTCTAATGGCCTTCATGAAGCGCTTGCTTACTGGAAGTCTGCACCTGCTCCATAATGGCACCCTGGCCACGCTTGGCACCATAAAACAAACCTTTCAGCTCACTTCTGTGCTCGACAACCTATTGGATACGGACACTACGATAGGATCTGGTCGTTACGATCCCGAGCTGGACGATCCTGAGTACTGTAACGCAGCCAGCACAGCGCTTTACGAGCTTGCGCTTCTGGCACGTCACTATCATCCCACGGTGCGACGGATGGCTGTTCACATTGCTCATGGAGTGCCAGCATCGGGCGAGGGAGCTTTGCCCACGGAAATCGGCAAGCTGTATGTTGTTAGATGTCGACTACATATGTGATTATAACAAATATTGTTTTTTTTTTTCAGTACCTCCCACGAGCTGTTTACGCAATTCGACAGCACTCAGATGGCTTTTAACCCTACAATACCGCTGCCAAAAGCCGGTCAACCGAAGCTGAAAAGGGGCAAGCATTTGTATATCCGCTCGGACTTTAAGCAGTTGTGCGGCAAACTGCTGCAAAAAGGAAATGTTCCGCAAGCGAAGGATAAACAAACCTTAGAAATTGATTTCTTCAGTGCATTTCAATAAAGAATACGTTGAAGATAGTTAAGAAGAAGTATAATTATAGTTATTTTCATTGCATTTTAACAAAAGTTTGTTTCCAAGTATTAAACATTCGTCCAGATACGTACCCAGTTAAAGCAAGTGAATTGCCCAAAAAAGGTAGTATGATACCAGAATTTCTTTAGTCAGATCAAGATAATAATATGATGACGTTTAAGGTAATCGACAGAATTCTTGGTTAAAGTCGAAGGTCGCGAATTAGTTTACAATTTTCTTGAAGCTTGTTTTACATGCATGAAGCCTTCTCGGTAGTATATTTCAATTAATGGGGTTTTACAAGTTAATATGCTTGGAGCTCCTAACATTCTATATAGAGGCTAAGTCTAGAGTCACTAAGATTAGTGTCATATAACAGGGTACAAGTGCCGGGGGTTCGCCAGTATCTTTTATTTGGTACCTATGCGTTGGTGCCTCCTCGTTGCCGTTGTTGTCCAACACCAGCTGGCGGCAGGTACTCTCTATTTCCGCCCGACTGCTGTTGCCCGAACCCAGCCACCGAACTCTCGGGAAGAGCTCCGGCGGCAGTGGCCAGAAGACCGACAGCTGCTCCGGATGGTGGTAACCGATTAACTGCAGCGCTCGGGACAATGGCGGAGCGAAGGCCGGCTCCAGCGCCATAAGGACTTTGAGGCTGGGCGGTTGGGGTGGGCGTGGCTGAAGGATAGGACCCCCGTCCGGAGTTATATCCAGCGACCTGAGGCACTCCGGTGGCTCGAAGTGTTCCAGTCGTGGCCAGAGGTGCCCCGAAGGCAGTCGAGGTAGTAGCACCCGAACGGTAGGCATTGTTGGAATTCGATGATCCCAGATTGGAGCCACTTCTCTCAGAGTAATCATAGATATAGGCATTATTCGCATATAGACTGGGCGCCGAAACGCAGTCGTACTGGTTCCACCACACGCAGACTAATGTCTCCTGGCTAAACACTGTGCCATTGGGGCACAGGAAGGAGTAGGTCCGGTTGAGGGCGCAGATGTGGAACACCTGGCACTGGGTCTCTATGTCAGCATAATATCCTGGCAGAGGCTGTTGCGCACAGTCGAAATTGGTGCGCGGCACCTGGGCGTAAATAGGGTAATCTACTCCAGGAACACCCGGAATGGCCGAGTAGTCACCATCGGAATCGTTGTAGTCCCCGCTGTCTCCAGTTCCACTAGGAACCCGGATTGGAGAACCACTGGGAGTATTTCCATACTGTGAAGCCTGTGGTCCATAGGGTCCATTGCGAGATGATGGGGTAGATAATCCGCCAGATGAAGTTCTTCTCGGCGGGTTAACGGAGTTTGTTGCTCCGACAATGGCGGGGGCTCCAAAAGCAGTAGTAGCCTGTCCACTAGGCGTAAATCCAACAGCGGGTGAGGGGAATAACCCCGCCCCATATGCAGTGGTGGTTGGAGCAGGAGTAAGTGGTAGGGCTGGTGCTGTGGGATAAGGTACTGCTGTCAAGCGACCTCCAGCGGTGGCTCCTCCCACATTGGCTACCTCGGGACGACCATAATTGTACCCACTTTGAGCCTGAAAAAGGGGGGGATTACAGTTTAATAGGGAGAATATCCTTACAGCTTACCTGGACTTGCAACTGGGCTAATCCGCCACTCCAGAGCAGCACCAAAACTGAAATAAAGAGACGGGCCAACATTAACGCTTTCTAATCGTCCGTGGAATCTGGCGAAGATCTGCTCAAAGCTGTGGAACTGCCGACGCACCAAATGGAAATGAACGCCCTGGCAGCCATCGATGGCGATGGCAGCGAAGAGTTTCGCAGCCCATATTAAGGCCAAGTACGTCGCGATTCTGGGCGCTGATAGCATGGCTTAGACGGCTCTGCACTGCAATCTTTATTTATCAGCTTCCCACTCGTACGTCGGGGGCACAGTGGTCAAAAGCAAAGGCTATTGCATCTACAGACAATCGTGGCGTTTATCACAAGCACTCTAATTTAGCCATTCAAACTGGAAACAAATAGTTTCTTAGAGTAGTACCTTACATTTTTGCAAAAGTTTATAGTCCACAATAATTATTGCTGTTGTTTGATTCTTTTGGAAAGTTGTTTATAGGTTTCTTCACTTTGATAATTAATCTCAGACAAGGTTCTAATAATGGAATTGATATGTAATAGTTATATAAGATTTATTTGATATTTTAAATTTTGATCAACATCGATGTAAATGGCATCTCCGACACTATGCCAATTGCTGAAATAACGCACGGCAACATCAATTGGCTGGCAAGAATTGCGGCAGCCAGTGGGCCAAAGGCAAGACACATGCCTCGTAAATATGCAAGGCAGCAAAAAGTTGGACAGACAGACGCCCCTACAAAGGAAGTGCTAATGGTGATCGGACTGATCGCTCGTCACTGTTGAGTTACGCGGCGTAGTGGGTTGGGTGTGGGTCAGCGCCGTCTAGTTGGCCAACTCACCTGCCAAGACGCACGAACAGTGTTGCAGGGGTACTTGCATCATGCCACAGGAGATTCAAAGCTGACGAGCTTATCCTAGTCCGATATTCTGCTAGTCCTTTTCGCCCAGCGATTTGTGAGCTGTCCAAAACTTGAGAACCTACTGCGGGCAAGCTCAGAACGATCTTAGAAATATATACGAATTTGAAAGCGCGACTTGGATGCGGCATCTTTACAATATTTATGTGGCAGCTGCCTCAAAAACCAGCGACAGTTCGTCAGTTAGTGTGTGCTTGCGCTTTAGCAGATTTACGACTCTGGATTATCCATTGTTCGGGGGCTGCGGCCAGCTATCAGAATTCATATATCAGCGAGACCCTACATGACGTATACGTAATATAAGTTAGGTAAACGTTGATCAATTTAATATTATGGCCATTTCAAGTGCAATGTAATTCCAATCTGATTCTACTTGTCCTTGCGTGTGGGAAATTCGATTTTCTTGCAAATGCAGTCAGCAGCAATGGTAAAAATATTTAAATTTCGACTGATTGCATGATTGGTCTGACCTTACCAAAGATTTATATTAGAGCTGGAAAACGCAAAGCCAATGGATTTATGTCAAGGCGATCGAGGAGTCTCTGTTGGGCTCTTGGGATTACCCAAGCATACATATGGAGAGGCCAGCTAGTTACTGTCAGTAATAATGGTTTAATCAGTTAGCTAGCCAATAACCATCCATCCCCAATGTCAATACGCAATACGCCAAATCTTGTTGTTTACTTTTATATGTAGTTTATTAAGTTTAAATAAATATTTACAAACAGACAGCAAGACAAACAGATTGTTCAAATAGAGCGCTCCTACTGGATGCTGGATATAGAGTGTGTTCTCGTTCGTTAATACTAAGCAGTAAGAAACTAATTTAATACAACTCTCGATTAAACTTAAACGGAAACTGCTTGGCTAGGCATCAGGAACCACCAAGTCTATGCCTGTTTTGGCGTGGGAGTATTTCAGGGGTCTCATCATCGAGTATTTCGATTACATATTTACAAACTAATTGCTCAATTGCATTGGCTAAACGAAGTCGATTAACAAGTAACTGGTTCAGAATCAAAAATGTTATAGGACGTTTTAAATTAAAGAAATTCAAACTTTGAAATTCAAAATTGAAGTGGGGGGGAGTGGAGTTGACTAAAGTTAGGCATTAACTCGCAAGGTCTCGCAAGGTCTAGGAACCGCCACCGTCCTCGCTCTATCGCCTGCTGCTGAACTTGGACGCCAGCGAATATAATGACTTGAGCAGCTCCAAGGCCCTGCGGTCCGAGTTGACCTCCAGCAGAGGGGCCGTCGTCGTCGTGGTCTCCTCCAGATCCTCGACGCGTATTTCGAACTTGGTGGTCTCCTCGTAGCTGCCCGCCCCCAAACCTGTTGTGGTGGGCAGATCCGTGGTTGTCGTATAGCCAGGCGTGGTACTGGTGAAGTAGTCGGCTGCGGCGGCACCACCACGTCGGAATGTGGTCACTGGGATGCGGTTGGTGGTGGTCAACCTCTGCCGAGAGGTCTTACCTCCAGCAGGTGTCTTGCTATCAATATCGATAAGTGCGTTGAGCAGGTGCTTCCGGCTTCTCTCTAGCGCCTTGCCATTGTGGTCATCGCAGGTCTGGATGAGCAGCAGCAGCAAGCTTAGGACCTGGCGATCGTGCTCCGCTTTTGCCATCACGTTGCGTAGGTGCAGTGCCTCCTGTTCGTTGAGGCCGCCGAACAACTTGTTAGCAATCCTCTGCAGCCCACTACTGGAAGGCAGTGCATCCCTGGGAATGTCGTAGCTGCGGAAGATGTCCTCCCACTCGTAACGAGATGGTGTGGGTGTGGTTACCCTGTAGGCAAACGGTGATGCTGTTGTGGATGTGGACGTTGTGGTGCTGCTGGTGGAAGTTCTTTGCTCCTTCATCAGACCATCGTTGATGGTTAGGGGATCGAGGAAGTCCGTTTGCGACTTGAGTGCCCATGGATGCTCAGTGGGCTTGTGGGTTGTAACTAGCTTTTGAGGTCTAGCATCCTTGAGCAGATCGTTGCGAGACTTTACAAATGATTGCGTTTGCTGTTGCTGCAGAAACTCCTCGCCGGAATCCTGACTTGGCGGCGAAAGCTCTCCAGAGAATTCCAAGCCGCGATTCGTGCTACCTTCATACAGCTCAGTGGTGGTAGAGAAATCTGGAGCCAGAGTGGAATCGAATTTGTGGTTTATTTCCGCTGCAATGCTGTTCGGTGTGGGGGTGGTCGCGTCTGGCAATCCCTTGGTGGGCAGATAGTACTTGGCGGTTCCATCGCTGAAGAGCGACCGATCCGTTGTGGTCACGGGCTTAAAGTTGGGAGTTTTTGGTGGCTCCGTAGGGTGCGCTCGAGCAGCAAGTTCCGCACGAAAAGTAGCTGGGTTATCAAGATAGCTGGACAGAGCGTTGGAGAAGATTTGCGCGATCTTACGAGTCTCGGGCTTATCCGCCAGTGCTCCAATGGTGGAACCAGTGCTGCCAATCTGAGGGAACTGATCATGCCTTGGTCCCGCTTCGGATTGGGTTCCGTTTGCCTGATTAGAGAGTAATCCGGCACTAATATCCGACTCGCCAGCACCACGACCTTGAGCTGACTTCAGGCCAAAAAGATTGCTGTACTTCTTCACAGTAGTGTCACTCAGAAGACTCTTCTTGATGTCGTCCGCATTGTCACTAATGGCTGGAGGATTCTCCGAAGTGGTAAGTAGAGCAGTGGTGTCCGATGGCTTGATAGTTGGAAGTGGTGGTGGCTTCACGGATAGCTTGGTTTGAACATCGGTTTTGTCTACCTTCTCAGACTTGTCCTTTTTACTTAGGGAATTAATAGTTTCATTATGCTCTTGTGCAAAGTATTTGGCAAATGAAACGAGGGCATCCGGACCGGAGGAAGGTGGAATCTCCAAGCCAACTCTAGCGGGAGCTGCCGCCGCTGCATTTAACTCCACGTCCTCGAACTGATTTTTCAAGAGATTCATCGTTTTTAGCATATCCTGCACATTGCGGTAGACAGACTCTTCCTTCGCAGGATTGGGGGCGAACAACAGAACATCCTCTCCAGCTGCACCGCCGGTATTGTCTCTTGGCGACTTTCCACTCTTGGGCAGATAAGTTGGACCGCTACTAGCGGCCGAAGGTGACGGAGTAGTTGGCAAATAATCCCGACTCTCGGTGGACTTCGACGGAGATCGGAACTCGCCGGAACTGGCCACATCATAGTGATGGCGCATGCCAATGATAACTGGCTTGAACGTGCTGCCTAGTTCGATACTGGCACTAGCGGTGGGCTTGAGCTTTGGAGCCGTGGAGGATTCAATAAAAATACCAGAGCTGGAACTTCCGAATCTGTGGGGATTGGGTGTTGTGGCCACATGACCACCCTTGATATAGTTCAGTTTACCCTCGGTGCTCTTCGATTTGACCAAACTGGGCACAGTGGGGGTGTAGAATGGCGTGGATTTGCTGGGCTCTAGCCGACGCACGGTGGAATGACTTCCGGTAGAATAGTGAGCTGTGGTTTGTGGCACAGACCGGGTGGAATGAGCTTCAAAGAACTCGGGCTTTTCCTTGGATTGGCCGGGAGTTGGCTTCTCCCTCTCTTTGCTGTGTTCCTCACTACCACTGTAACGATGCTGTCCCCGCTGTCCATTTCGTGCTCTTTCAGTGGAGACTCCTCTTTCCTGGGAGGCAACTGGAGTCCTGTTACGAGCGGGTTTTAAGACCGTGATGTCTTCGTTACGATTTGGGCTGTTCTCCTTATTGGTTCTCCGCTTGCCGGAACCGCTAACAAATGAGGAGCTTTCCGCTGTTATCTGACTTTCGTGATCGTTGCTATTGTTATCGATGCTGGGGAGAACCTTTCGCTGCTTCTCGCCAGACACATCATCAAAGTCCACACTCTCCACTGAGGCGGGAACATCCTCCGTGGAATCGATACGCCTGTCGGGATTGGCTCGCGGTCCAGACCTTCCCTGCCCAGCAACTGGGATGACTTTGGGCTTTATGTTTAGCCCTCCACCCACGATATTAAAGCCCTGCACGGGAACAGAAGGACGCACGCGATGCACTCGCTGCTTGTTGAGGATCTCTGCACTCTCTGCGTAATAGCCCGAGGATCCCAGGCAGTTAACCTTGAACCACCAGTCGCAGGTGAGCTCGCTCTGCTGAAAGATCGTGCCATTAGGGCAGAGGAAAGAGATCTTACGGCCCTCCTCACAGATGTGAAAGACCTTGGGACAAGACAAGAAGTGTTAGTTAAGTTTTCTAATTATTCTAACATACTTATTATTTTACCTGACAATCGGTTTCCATATCTGCAAAGTAGCCGTTGCCATATGAACGGCAGCTGAACGAGGTCTTGGGAATTCGTGGATAGATGGGAAAGTCGATGCCCGGTCGCCCAACAACTCCTTGGTACACCTCGTAATCCACATCCTCATCAGAAGCACGTTTCTTCAAGTGGTGCTTGTGTTCGTTACAGTTCGTATGGGCCTCAAAGCGTTCCTCCTCGAATTGAGTAGCACCCGTTTGCTTGGCCAATATCCGAGCTGGAGTTCGATACTATAAAGCAAAAATGATGTATAATTATAATTATGTTTAGAATAGAATCTAAATTTTGCATACCTTTGATTCTGCGCTTGTGTGGCCCAGGAGTACCAGTACAATTATAGCTGCAATTCATTATAGTTTTATTATTATGTTGTTAACTTGCATGCTTTTTTGTATATATAAACATAACTTGATAAACAATAAACTTTCTATATCAAATAATATTTCGTAGAAACCCCCCAAATCATCAGCTCCTACTACACTTATATAAAATGATATCATGCTTATCTCAAAGCTGGAACGCACGATCTCATAATAATATGGAATTCTTTTATTGAAGCTTTTCGTGCTAAGGCAGCAATTATTTTCTTTATGAATAGATTTCTTTGGCCATTTTTCCCTGAATTCGCTAGCAGTGTTTAGCTAATCCGCTCTTCAGGTTTCGATACCTCTTCTTGATTAGAATGTCTTCTTGTTGGTGAGTTCACAGACCTTGACTTTTCCACTTAACTCAGATGGCAGACATTGCCAAATTACACAAGAGTTGACTACTGGGATTGGGTCTGGCTGGAAGTGACTGACCTCAGGCCCCCTCGAAATGCAAAATTAAAATTTTAAAGCATAAAAACAATTAAAGAAAGACACAAAAATAAAAAAGTCATGATCAACTGCGTCTTAAGTGCGGGCCGGCAGAGGAAGATGTCAGCCGCAGTGGCTTATTGAATAACCAAAATAGCCACCAGATTCAAGGCCCACTTTCTGCATAATCACAGCAATTAAGTGAATCATCGGAGAAGACCCTCTGAAAACTTGGTCGCTGGTGTTGCTGTTGTTATTGCTATTTCTGCCTTATTCAAATTAAACAATTGTCCATAATTTGTGCCCGCTGATTGGCAATCGGGCTCAAATTTGAACGGCCGCCTCATCAACCATACGCCACGTTGTACTTGTACGCGCATCAATTTCGGATCTGTCCGATCATTTCGATTGGGTTCGTGATCCTCGCAGCTGGATAGTGTGCCCCCTTAATTGAGAGGTGCTGTCGATGGGCGCGTAATTACTCAAATACCGAAAGGCCCAAAGAAGATTGCCGGCGATTGTTGGCCATTGTTGGTTTTATTCGGCCGCGAGATGAGCTGTCACTTATGCCCACTTGCCATCTGGGTCTCGGCCAACACGCCCGTCCTAATGAGCCGTTAATAATTGCTTTTCCCAGGCGCTCTGTCGACTTGGCCGATCCATTAATTCAAATCAAAGTCACATTTAATCTGAATCTGAATCCGAGTCTGAACTGTGTGTTGGAACCCCTTTTTGTCGCACGCCAAGTCAGCCTAATAACGCAAACGAAGACGCTTCACGAAAGCTGGCCAAGACAAAGAAGCATTAACGCAGTCTCGGCAGCTTTGCTGCCCACGCTTTGCGGCATACGCACATTCATCAACCACTAGCCGGCTATTTATGATGGGAAAATTATGAACTGACAAGGTCAAGGATGTTGTCAAATCTCAGAATGCTTTCATTTGCCGAAATATTTAAATGAACAATCAAATATTTTTATATAAATAAATTAAAAAATTTTGAAATTTTGAAATATACAAATCTAATAGGGATAAACATCTTTACACTTTAGAGATCAAACAGGCTATTTTAGACCTCTTGAACTTACCGCACAACAAGAGCTGCGTGCACCGCATTTTGTATTTGGAATTGCCTGAAAGAGGGAAGCAGAGATACAAATGTTTAGCTAGTTAACAAAATTATGAATATTTATTGCACAAGATCGTGGGAGATGCCAAAATATAAGTATGAAAGAAACGGCAAAATAATTATTGTCGAAAACACGTACACACAACAAGGCGCCTTATTGGGTAATAGAAATTATACGAAAACAACGGCACAAATAATAATAAATGTACTCTGCGCTTGCACAAATCGGCGGAGAAGATTTGTCAAAGTGCCGAAGAAAACAAACAAAGCGCAGAAGGCTCTCAGCGATTGCATAATCGGTAGACGCCCACAAACGCATGCAGAAATTTACGGCGGATCGTTAGATAGATCTGTTCGCCATATATACACAGTTATTTCTGAGGAGCAGAGAGTAAAATATGGCCAAGTGCCGTGTACCACAGGGTATGTGCGCAATAAATTATTACATTTCAGGCTGACCCAGCCAAAATCCGATTGCGCTCTGGGCTTCCGAGGAACAGATGTCAGGCGCCGGCCAGGATTTATTCAGTTAGTCTGCCAGTCATTCAGGCAGTCAGTCAGTCAGTCAGTCAGTTAGTCAGTTAGTGAGGCAGTCAGTCAGTTCCCAAAGACATTCACTTCGCTACGGGTATACGTTAGTGGTTTGCTTCCGTCAGCTCAATTTTTGCAGCTGTTGTCGCTGCTGTTCCCGTAGTTTCTGTAGTTTCTGTAGTGTTTGTAGTTTCTGCGTACTTTGCATAATTTTAGATAATGGTTTTAATTTGCACAACCGCAAACAATATCAAAACTGGGGGAGACACCAGCAAGAGCCAGAGAGATCAGCACTAAATCAATTGAATCACTTTCAATGGCCAAACGTCAGACAATAGATCTGTTTTCTTTACGTAATGCGGCCATATTCAATAACAATGCAAAATCGAACAGAATCTTGAAATTTCATTCAATGCGAACATAAATTTAAATTTAAATTAGCTGCAGTTGTTTAAGATTACGAAGATTCTGCTTTTGTGCTTTGTCTGCTGGATTCTTTGATTGCCGAAATTGCTTTTTGTATTTAAATTTCTTGATTGCCTTGGCGAGCTTCTCGGCGCCCAGTGGCTGTTTGCACAAAATATTCTCACACCTAAATTTAATTTCGTCAAAATAGCGTAATGTTTGTACACAAAATGAATTTGTTGCAGTAACATTACTTTGCTTGGCATTAAAATTTCATAAAATTTGTAAATTAAGTCGATTACCCAAGCGATCTGTTAAAGTTCAAGTCGTCTGCACAATTTTTATTTCAATTCACGATTCTCGATTTGCAATTACGCGAATCAAGAGTTTGTCATTGTCAAGGCTTAGCCAAATCGAATGAAATTGCCTTAAGTGGCGATTAGTTTGCGAAGGTCGAAACGGATTGGTTCACCCGAGAATTCATCTAATGGTCGTATTTATAAATTACTATTAATGAATTAGCTTCATCAATAAATTATATTTCTTGCCGCCACTTCCTCTCAACGGATTGATTGGATGATATCAATCAAGTCGTTTCAACAATAATTCATAAGAAAGCGGCGCAAGAAAATCAATCATCTAGGTGGCAAAAGTGTGCCTGGAAAGTGTTCAATGACAACAATGACAAATAAGGAAGTTTCGCCGGCAAATCATTATCATCGGTGCAACAAAAAATGTCAACGCGATGGTAAAAGCAGGTGTTGTGCCAACACAAAAAAAAATAGAGAGAAACAATAAAATAATAAGCTAGCGCCAGTTAACTACTTAAGGCTGAGGTTGCATTTTCCGCGCTTGCTGAGGGTCTCCGCAATCAAATTTTAGTTCCGCCTTCAACACATGCACGTCTCTCCGGGGAGACAGGGAGGTGGGCATGCGGATAGTTCAGGAGGGGACTTTAAGATGGATGCGCCAAGGATCGATGCATCCACCGATTGCCTGGGTCGCTTTCGCAGACCCAACTATGCTGCGGATTTTCGAGAGGCACACTCCTCGCATTGCAGCCAAATGTCTGTTAAATCGTTTTAACCTTTTTGTCAAGTTGCCGCTTAACCTTTACGGTTGCTGAGCTGACATGAAGGAAGCATTTGTTTTTTCCGCAGCTTTTGTTTTTTTTTTTGTTGTTTTTGCGCTTTTTGCCGCATTGTGTTGTGGCAAAGTGTTGAAACACAGAGCATAGAAACTAAGGCAACGCCAAGCTGCTGCTTCTCCTGCCTTTTTCCCGTCGACCACATGTCGTATACTTGTTATTTGAAGTTTTGACTTATTTGTTTTGGCTGTTCGCGCCGTTGGATTGCGGCGGCTTATCTACCCGGCTGCCCTGCACTGGCTCTTGTGTGGCCTTCTCCTTCAGCGATCATGAATAAATGGATTTTATTTTATATTATTTGAAACTCGTGTGCAAGCGAAGTTAAGGAAACATTTCACCTTTACCGATACTCATTATGAAACGGCTGACTCGCCTTGCCGGCCATTCCTGTTGGGAAAAATTGCATAAAGCCAGCGCATCTTCAATCGAAGACACCACGATTAACACAGCAGACTAAGGAAAATCTAAAACTTGATTGCCGCTTTTTGTTTGCGCAGCGCGATTGGGAGTGCCGTGCAGGTGTGGATGGATATGCTGGTCATTTGGCTAATGGTGGGAGAGAAATTGTCTGCCGACGCAAAAAGCCATTGGCATCCTTGGCGAATAAACCAGTGAGTCACGAACTTGAACGTTCTGGTAATTCCATAATTTATTTCTGAAAGTATACACACACTTGCTTCAACAGCACGTATTCCAGTTTCCTGCCTAAGTCATTTGTTTTTCGGTGTTAGTCTTTGAGTTCAGCAAATGTTATGCAAATTTCTAATAATTAATCACCGGAATGCTACCTACTAAATGCTATACATATATTCTGTCATACTGTTTAAACTAAGCCCGAAGCTGAATTAAAACCACCCCTAATTAAAATGTTAAACAGTTCAAATGGCTACGTATAGTTGTTTTGGCCTGAGCTTTTTAAAATGAACTGTGTGAACAATGTCATTATAAATGCACAAAAGTCTTAGCCGCGCAAAACACTTGGCTCTGACTGTGGTTCCCAGGCAAATATTTTGAAAGTGCTTTTGTGCATTTTGTTTATTTATTTAACAACAGATTTGGCAAGCATCATTTGTTGATATCTTTGTTGTTTCTAAATCTCTTTCGTGGTGGGTAATTAAAACCATATCTTATATTGGCACATCCGAGCTATGAAGATAATTTTTCGGGATGGCCCAAAATAAGCCCCATTGTGATGTGCCTTTTGAGGCTAGTTTTCCTTCCTCGCGTTTTCCTGACCCATAAATCATTCGAATGATGTGCGTTTTCATATTTGCATAAAGTTTCGTCGTGGTACAAACACTCGTAATTGGATAACCGAATAAATATTTTTCGCTGTCCGTTCAGGTACCTGCACCTCCGCTTTGAATGACATGTGCTCCGAAAAAAGATTCGGGACCTAAGCAGTTATACGTACACATATCAAAGTGATGTGCCCCAGCTCAAGTGAAAAATATATGACTTGATTTGAGTTTGAAATATTTTTTTTTGGGTAGACAATTCATCATTCACAGATCGCACGATGAATTTACGACACAACATGTACCCGGTGACATTTTGTTTGGCGAACAATTAATCACAAGCTATTTAGTTATACCCAAATCATCTGTGCACAAGGAACAATCGCTGAAAAAAACCCAAGTGTGAATGTGCGTCGGATAAGACATGTACATTTTGCAACAACCAGACTTTTTGTTGAGCATTTTTTAAAAGTCGTAGCCCCAGAGATACAAGATAGCCAACCGCCAACCAGACTAAGCTGCGTCTGAGGATGCTTCTGGCGCGATGCTGTTGCTGATGCAGATGCATTGACCTACGTGTCGCTGATGCACGCAGACATTAGCGTGGTAGCAATTATTGCCACTGATGTTGTTACTCTTGCGGCAACCTCACAGTTTTTGGGCCCCCAGTTCACCCAAAGGGGCTCTGCATCAGTTGCTTTTCATAGCCGCCAGAGTTCGACGTGCTAATAGATTTTAAGGTCGACTGCAATCATTTCGTCTGCCGCTGCTGCTGGCTGTAGGCTGCTTTTCCCCCCTCTGATACAATTTTCGGCCGCTTTTTGCCCAAAAATTCTTGTGCATTTCCGTACAGCGTTTTTGTGTGGGCCACTCATTTGCAATTTGCGCGGCTTTGGGGCGAGAATGAAGCGAAAAAAGAACAGAAATACCCTGGCGGTCGGAGGCACAGCAGAAGTCACTTTGACGCTTCGTGGCAGCCGCCTGTCAACCGCTTCACACTTGCCCCATTGAGGCAGAGTCGGAGCTTCGAGCGCATTCATGTGCCTAGGCTTAAAGGGAACTCAATTTGTTTGGGCCCAGCAAATTGCTGGCGATTTGTAAGGCAGCGAAAAACATTTAACGCCAAATGGGTAGATGATTTTTATATTTTTTTGTAGTGCTTCGGCTATTTACGTTGCGCCCCAGCAATTTTTCATGCAAGAGCTGCCGCGGGACTGGAAATGCCATCGGCATCGCTGATGTTAATACCTGGCCCATTTTGTGGTAATTTTCAAGCAGCCCCAAATGTTCAAGTGGGCAGTGTTTGATGCTACTTAATTATCGGTTAAAAATACATAGTTGTATTGTTTGTTCAGAAGTCTGCCAGATCATAAAAAGCTGTTGTAATAACGAAAGTACCGCTCACACTATGCTTAACTAGCATTATACCATTAAAGCCGTCAAGGTAGGTGCAGAGTTTCGGGTTACAACGCCATGACCCTTAGCCGGAAGCCATAGCTACTTAACGCGAATTCGGATCTCTCAGAACTTGAATCTTAATTTATTGCATATCAAATATCTTCTAGCCAATTAAATCTAGCTTTAATGGACAAACGGAGCAATATCGGTCTATTAAAAACTTTATTCTTGTCTTGTATTGTCATCATTTTAATGACTATTCTGGGCCATAAAAAATTTTTTCAATAAATGTCAACAAGATTTAGCAAGACTTTAGCAAAAAACTTGATTTCAAATTGAGTAAACAAGACTGATTCACAGACAGAACATCCCAATGCCGATAACTGTTAAATAAATGTGAACAACTGAATAAAATTTAAACGTCAGTTATTGAACCTTAAATTGAAATTCAAGAAGAAATTCAATTCAATTCAACAAGAGAGAAAGCTTTCTTGGAGTTCCCCGACTATCTGATACCCGTTCCTCAGCTAGTGGAAGTGCGAGGGAGATAAATACATATATTCTTTATATGGTCGGAAACGCTTACCCCTGTTACGTATTTTTCAACGAATATAGTATACCCTTTTACTCTACGAATAACGAATGTAATAGAAACCGGTTTGAAATCAACCACCTAATTTATTTTTGACTTCGAGATGATATTTCAAAACAAAAGAGAGTAATACAGTCGACTTTCCCAACTAGATGATACCTGTTACTTAGCTAGTGGAAGTGCGAAGGAGAAATTTCAATAGTGGCCAACAAATTTCAACATGGGTCAATAAACTTGCGCTGCGTCTATGTCTCTGGAGTCTGCATACCTAATCTTAACTTTCTAGCATTTATAGTTCCTGAGGTCTCGACGTTTATACAGACGGACAAACAGACGGACGGACAGACGGACGGACAGACAGACGGACATGGCCAAATCGACTCGGCTATTGATCATGTTCACGAATATACATATCTTATATGGTCGGAAACGCTTCCTTCTGCCTGCTAGATACTTATGAACGAATCTAGTATACCCTTTTACTTTAGGAGTAACGGGTACGAATATATACTTATTTATTGAACATGATTGCCCTTTGATTAAATTAATACTCCGACGTTACAGAAATCTGGTTGCAATTATAACTGCCAATTTCGATTTTGTGAAAGTATTACAAAAAAATATGTATTATGTACGCCTGAAGATGAACTGAGCGCAATCCGGTTCGGTACATCTATGTTGCCAATCTCCCAATTCCTTTAATGCCACCTTCAAGTCCGCAAAGTCGGTGTGTCATCGATTAAAGGCACACATGCGGAAATAAATCCCCGCCAGTGATTACATAGCAATAGAGTTGTCACCGAGAAGATATACAACTTTCTGTATAATGTGCTGAGTTTTCACTAAAAGCCGAAAATATCAAAAGATAACAATTGAAAAGGCCACCAAGCCAGTTCCAATTGCTATGAAGCAACCAACGGGACGCGAGCTGCCAAGCGCAATTTATGACAGCCTAGGCGGCATCGGCATCAGACACGCCGTCAACAATTGCAGCAGAAAACCAGTAGCACCAAACACCAACAACTAGCGAGCCAAGTCGAGCGGCAATTAATAAGTAATTGCTGTTGACGTCGTCGGTAGTTGCCACAACGGCAGCAGAAATTGTTGCACGTCGAATTCGTTCTTTTGTTCGGCTCGATTTGTAGATTACGCATATTTGGGTCAGCGTTTGTTATCAGAGCCCCATGTATTTATGTCACCTGGTTAAATAATCATCTCCTGACTTAATTACAGCCAGCAACAATGGCCAATTTTATATGAGCCAGTGAGGCCATGATGCTTTTTTTCCTCGTGCTTTTCCTCCTCCATTTGGCCTTTTTGTGATTGCTTCAACTTGCACCCATCTTCATGCAATCACATAGTGCACATGTGTGTTGGCCTACAGCAGCAGCAAGATGCGAATTAGTTGCTTATTGTTCGGAGTAATTGTTTCTTGTTTGCCTGATATCGCGTAAATGAAAGTCACTTTTGATTTTGGATTTTGTTATGATTTCGTTGTTCGTTTACAGTGTCAGTGGCGGAAAATGAAAAAGTTCAAGCGGAAATCACAAGGAAAATTATTTTTTTGTTTGGTTTATGGTCTGAAAATGTAATCCGAAGCCGCATTAACATGGGATTAGTTGATTGTTGAAAACACGATTCTTGAGTATTCCCTTCGAACTTACAGCAAAAGACTCAAGCAACGAACTTGACTTTGGCACGACAAACCAAATGCTTTTGTTGGCATTGCGTCTTCTTGCCATTTTCAAGCGCATGGCATTTTCAAGCGACCAGTTTTAAAAATATCAAGTGTTTTCCCCATGTTGTACTTGAGTAACAAAACATGATTATGACTGTTAAAAACTCTCGTCATTTTGTTGTCTTCTCTCACTCGATTGTGCTTGAAAATATCAAACGATATTAAGGGATCTGTTTCCATTTATTTGATTTATTGTATTGGTTTTTAATGGTAAGCATATAAGGTTAGCGTGTCTAATTGGCTGTCAGCTGTTGAAATTCAATCAGGGTTTGATATTTATACCAATTTGTGAGTGTTGCCTACTTCAGTAGTGTGTAGATTATGATTATTGACGCTGTATTCCTCTGTATATTTATTGGTAATGATAGAGGCACCGCCAAAGTACTTTTAATGGCGAAATACCAGTGGGAATTATTTTCGGCTATAAACGTATGGCCCGACGCCTTTGTGAGAACGGAACTTTTGCTTTTAGCCTTGTCCGACACCTCCCATTAGTGTCTTCATATTTTGTTTGCTTTTTAATGAATCAAAAGCAAACCAAAAACCTGTTCTTTAGTCGTAATCGCGAAGAATAAAATGGGCATCCTTAGCACGAGCCACATGATATCACTCGCTCAAATTAGATCCTGCCAAAGACGTAAATAAAGCACTGAAGTAATTCAAAGATTGTAGAATCAGGTTCTTAAGAAACTGTAAAATCTCGAATTAATTAGACAGGTATATAATCGTAGATTAAATAAAATATGCGTTAAAAGAAAGCGCAAAACTTGTTCTGCGGCTTTATGACTGGAAAAGCATTGCTCATTGTTTACCAAATGAATGATGAACATTCAAAAATAAGATTATTAGGTATTTAAGCGAAATAAAATAAGTTGTTATGCTCGCAAACAAATGTGATCTCATTTGTTAAGCTTCCAAAAGGTACTCAATGCAAAATAATAACATTTTTATTTTAAACTTACTCTTACTTATTCTCCATGCAGTTCAGCGTAGACCATGCTGACCAAAATGCCATTCAACTGACAGCCCTAAAATGGCCTAAACGTAGCATGTCAGGCCATGGAGGTCAGCATTTTGGTCTGACATTTAGCACCCCTCCTGAATGGCCATATATTTTAAGCTAAAAACGGCTATGGCTATATCTGGGCGGATGTTTTTCATTAAAGTCTGACGAACGCTACGCAATTCGCAACGCACGTGGTCTTCATGAACTGCTAGCATTTAGCCGTTGAAGAAATATGATAATCATATTTAATGTCGTGATGTAATTGAATGGTTTACGCATTCCGCTAAATAACTATTATTAGGGAAATGCTTGATTTTGATAAATTATAGCTATGTAAGATCTTGAGTTAAAGACATTATTTTATTTTAACACTTCACCAAAGTACCGTTGCAAAATTCACACAATTCATTTGAAAAGTTCAAGTTCGTTAGTTTTTCTTTTCTATTTGCCCACGAAAAAAACTTGACAAATGGGCTATTTATGGAGCACTCAAGTGCATTCGACTGACATTTTGCGAGTTTATAATAAAGATTAAAAAAGTGGCCTTATTGGTTAGGGTTTTTTATCTTTGAAGTTCGTTGTCAAAGTCTTTCAGTTTTTGTGGCAGCCAAAATAAGCCCATTAAATAAACATAGTAAAAACTAACAAGAAAATTACGAATCGTAATATACTTGAAGCTGCATAGAATACGTTGAAATCTTGATTTAGTAAAAGATAAAAATACAGAAATATACAAAACATGAACATTATTTACACTTCATTAATCACTAAAGACAGGCCGCAAAAACAGCATTAGCAAAGCATCTTTGAGCGGCAACCATTGTAAGGTTGCTTGTTTTGTCTACAAGGAATCGTTAAATACTTTTACTCGTATCTTTCAGATGCGGCTCATTGGCTTTTCAGCGATGCGCACGCAGCGCCAGTTCACGCATCAACACTTGAATAGGATACAGGCTACACGAATTCAGCTTGTAGAGAAAACGCTGCCCCAGTTGCTGTAGGGGAATCCTCGTATTCGGTATTGTTGCTTGAATGACTTTTTAATTTATTTGCCATTTCTTTTGCTTGCAACGTTAATGAGCAGACCAGACCAGAGCAGACCGGAGTTGTCCAGAGCAGACCAACTTGGCCAGACCAGGCTAGACCCCGGCTAAGACCCTAACAACAACACTCGCATTTTGAACTTTTATCTGGCCATCTGCAGACAACAACGGGCAAAATTATATTGTAGCATTTTGTTACATTTGAGGCAGCCGGCTTGGCTTGCTTTTCATTTTAGTTTTCGCCTGCCTTCGGCTCGTCTCCCCAGTCAACTTTAACCTCCTGCCACATAAAACAAAAGCAGACCTCCCCTATCTTCTCCCAGCCACCTCAATGTGTGTGGGTGTGTGGCTATGTGAAAGACGTTAAGTCACACATTTGGCCTAGATTTGTCTTTTCTCTTCGCCAGCCTTTCCTTTGTTCATTTGCGCCACGAGGCTGTACTGTAGAAGAAAATAAGAAACTGTGGCACCTCTTGACATTTTAAGCGCATTTCCCAATTCCTGCACTACTTTCTGGGGCCCTCTGGCCGAGTTGCTCACCCAGTAATCACAGGCTGCGCAGCAATTGGAATTATCTAACATAAAAATGTTGCAGCTGTGAATGGTGGTTTTTCTTTTGTCTATTTTTGACCCAGCCCCCTCCCAAGGGTTTGTTCTTAGCCGTGCAGCTACCGCTGCCGTTTATCCTTGAACTGCGTTCTCAGACCCGCCAGCATTATCATAGATTCGTTAATAACAATGCCAAGTCGAGTCAACAATTGCGGTTGCAAATTTTGCAACACTAAATTTATGCAGTAAAAATTAGAAAACCAACACAACCAACAAGAAATCAAATGCATGCCAGTGGTTTTGAGGCTTTTAATTGAGGTACTATTTATCTATCAAGCCAGCAATTTGCAAATTAATCATCAGCCGAAAGTCGCCTCGGGCATATTGCAGATTTAAGGAAATTGCTCGTCGTTTTGGCTAGAACCAATTAATTTTTACATTGATCAGTAATAATACAAGAAGCGACTCTTTAATATTCATGACTTTAAATCTTCACAACAGCCATTGGTTATTGGTTTTAATGGATTAATAAACGGCTACAGATGGAAGCAGATTCAAAAAAATATAATAAATATATAAATACTCATTCAGCATAGTAAAGAGCATATATAAATTACTTTCAGGCCTTGACAGTTAGTTGAATGTTGTATTCTTTTATTACTATTTCTTAAGGCGTAGTAAAGGTGCTAGTTACTTGAATAACTTATAAGAGCCATCATAAAGTGACCTCTCCATTATGCAGCCAACGCATTGAAACATTACCAACATCTTGGCATGCTGAATGTCCAAGAGTAGCAATAAAATTACGTGGAAAATGCATGCAATAAATCCTAGGAAAATAATGCTTAGTGAAAGGCAACAGGTGGCGCACACATAAGCGTTTTTGACCCATTCATGCGTACGAAATGCGTTTGGCATTTTGCTCGAGGCTTCTATCGAGCATTTTAGCTGTCGATCTGCCAAGCTATCGAAATTCTCATCTAGATATTTTCAGACTCAAGTATTCTGGGCTCACTCACCTTTAAGCGGCATCAACATCATTGGCAAAGCTCTGAATGTCAGTTTGTAAAACAGAAACACTCGAGTAAGTCAGGTTAAAAACTGTGGCAGCAACTCAATCTTCCACAGCTTCCTTTTTCGCTTTCAGTTTCGTGATTGAAGTAATATGGAGGTTTTGCCGTAAACTTATTTATGACAAAGTTTTCCGCTCTCCGACTGGATTATTCGTAGCTTTTTGTTGTCTCGGATTTCTTGTGAATATTACATAGATTGTTGCATATTATTCGTTATTGTTATGTATGTTGTCTCACTATGCTCGATTATTTGGTTTATTATTTGTTATGGGCTAGAGAGGGATCAGGTGGTAATGCACAGATATCACGATTCAGTTGAGGTTTTCGGTAGTAGCACAAAATCACTTCAAGCTATTCTTGTCTGCATTATGGCAATCTCAAGGAAAAAAGGTATCAGATTTGGGAAAAGTTCATATGCATGACATATGCATAACAAAACAAATTGGATATAAGTTTTTTATTTGCAGACTTAAGCTCGAAGTGATTTTTTTCTCTTGTTCGTGGGCTTATTCCTTTATGCTTGAAAACTTCACAATTGTTTCTAGAAATACAAGATCCTCTTTAAATATTATCAGATATTCACAAACGTCCTTTTACTCCAGTTTTAATCCTTTAAAATTAAAAAATCGATATCTAATATTTCAAAAGTTTGATGTTTCCGCACTAGAAGCACATTATATTTCTTAAATTAATCACATCAGATTGGTTGAAAATACAGTAAGAGCCAGAGCCAGACGAACAGAAGACGTCTTCACCCGTACGATATTCACATTTGAATGTTTCAATTGGCGGATGCGGCGTCCAACTTTAGTAGCTGAGCGGCCCGCAGACTCGAACTCTGTTTAGCGAAAACGCTCGCAAAGCCACCGCAAACACAGAAAAAGCAAAACCACTCGTCGTCGCCGAACCGGACGAACCTACCGCCTCCCGAAGATCGCTGCCACATCTTCCTCAATTCCCAAAGAAGCCCGAAGAGTGGCCTCAATCCAAAAGCAGCTGCAAAGCCAAACAAAAGCACAGTGTCTTTGCGACCGGTCGGTTCAGCGATCAGCTGATCGCCGCGATCTCGAGAGGGGCGTTGGAGACCGAAGAGAAGAGCACAAATCTTCGGGTGCCGAAGATGTTAACAGGGCCAGATCGGCGGAGAAAAGCTTAACATTTCTGCTCAGGCCATGTAAATGCTGTGTTCGTAGCTGCTATCTTAGGAATTTAATCAGCGCATCTTGAGTGTGAAATTTGTCTATAACGTGACTATTGTCTGCTTTATATTAAAGAGTGTGCTTTTGGCGAATATATGTTTTTAATTCTCGAGACAGAGCAAATGAACTTTAATTTAAGGCTCTACAATTTTGTATTACTAAAGGTGTTAAATAGTCAAAATTGATTAAAAACCTTTTTATTTTCCCTTTCAGTAAAACATTATAAAATGTTTCGAAGTTATGCGATGTGAAAACTTATATGGAAGCTTCAAAGGGTTTCTGTAAGCTAAATACACCTTTTAAAACATTTTGGGATATTTAATTAAGTTTTGTTTCCTTGTTCATGCTTCCACTCATATACATATGTATGTATATGCTTACAAACATATGCATACAAATCATTGCGTATACGTAATATTTGCAAGCTCTCTAATAATATGATTGCTAACAGGATTAGCCTCCCTTAAATTGTATTCCATAAATTGCAATCACTTTAAATAGATTTTCGTCAATCAGCAAGATGACAGTTTGAAAATCCATTAGCCTCTAATAAGCAAGGGGAAGCACTTCTAGGGCTTTCGGCCTGGGAGCAGGGAAGTGGGTCCGGAATGGGCTGGTGAATCGTTAGTGAAGAGTTGGTTGATGGCTCCTTCGCTCGTGGAGGGCATAACAAACAAAATCACAAGTTAAAGATTTGAAATGCTCACAGTGACGACTTTTTGACTTGAGGCGTTTCTTGGCATGTTTCTCGTCTTTTATTTTTTGGCCAGCCGCTAGACAATGGAATACAAGGGAGACAGCTGAAGAGTTGACAGTGGACAGTTTATATTATGATTTTGGGGCAGCGTCTTCGGGGCCCTCTAACTACCAACTCCCAACCAGGAGTTGCATAATATCGTTGTTTGATTTTTGCTGAATTTATCTGCGTCTCTGTGGTTCGGATGCGACGGATGCTTCCTTCTGCACACGAAGGCAGATGCAGATGCCGATTCATTGCGCCTGCGATTATGGATTCGGTGTAGCAAAAATGCTCAAATAATGGCAGCCGCAAATATTCCCACGAATCTCCAGCCATGAGGCTTCGAGCATGCAGCAGTAGCTATCCAGCATTGGATCACCGCCAATTGCTGACGGTTCATGTAAAATTAACATTGGATTCTATGCGAAATCAGAAGTGATGGTCGTAATCACCATCCAGTGGCGCTTCTGCTGCTTAACGTGACTTTAATGGCGAGTTGATTCTGACTCCTAACTGGTTAGTTCCTTTCATTAAAAGATATTGACAATGTTTTGTTCTTTGCCCCTTGCAAATGACATTGAGTCTGGAGATTTTCTCATTAATATTAGGAAAACGAGGTGCATGCCATGAAAATGAATTGCCTTGTAGATAACTAATAAACGATCTGAAAGCAATTAAGCCATAACCTGACGCACCAAATAAACCTTCGATTTTCCGGTTCATTGCAGGACTGGTTCTCAATAAAGTAGAATTAAGAATATTTTAATTAAAAACATTTCAAATAAATAACAAATATTACCCTGTGTTTAGTAAGAGCTGTTAATAACCAAATTATAAAGATTCATTTATTTATATAAATAAAGGACAATTCGATTGGCCATAAGAAGAGCACTTTGTATAAATCAAGGACTTAACCTTTTGCAGGAAAAATCAATCATTGCCACAACTAAATAAGTGTGTAACTCAAACAAGCAAATAAGAAGCCACACAATATACACAAATCTTAACACTCCCTTAATGAAATTGTGCACATTGAGCAACAACCTTAAAAGGTCGTTTTTGCATTCTGTTGAAAAGTAATTCAGCAAGTTTGGTTGGTATAAGTAGAGTCCGGGCAAAGTGTCAAATCATTGTAGAAGTAACTAAGAAGCCATCTAGCCTATATTTAACCCCAAACTATCCATCAAAGCAGCATGGATGGTGGGCCCTCGTGCAATTGCGGCGTTGCCTTTGCCTTTTGTGAATTGAAAAACCATTTACCTCCCGTTAATTTTAACGCCCGTTTTCTATGCCAACCCAGTTAGATTGCCACACAGTCGCCGGAGTCGAAAACAAAAGCTAGAAGCAGCCGAAATACGTAATGCAAGCGATAATTATTGCCTACAGGCCCCCAAAAACCTCTCCGGACAACCACCAAAAAGACCCCCCACCCAAAAAAAAAAAAACACAGAAGCCTCCGTGGCCTAGTCGCGCAGCTGATTGAAAAGCAAAGAAGATTTGCATAGAAACGTGCGATTTTCGGCATGGCTAGAGGCCCCAATCGTCTCGGTCTCAGTCATGCTGGGCAACCAAAGGTATCTGGTGGGTACTGTGTGATACTGGGTGATGCACTCACACATGGCACTGTCAACGTGCTCGCCAGCCTGAGAACAATACTAACTACCACCATCAATTACTCATTCATTCATGCCGTCATTCATTTGGCGTTCGGCATTTGGCAAAAGCCTCTGTTTCCTCGCACAAATGTAGCCGCCACAATTTGTTGATTTAATCGTTCACTTTTTTGAGAATCTCTGTCCTATTTTTTTTAACTTTGTCCAATTTGCTCACATTCTTGGCCCTTTGCCATGTGAGAAGTCACTTAAATGATGACAAGGCTGATTCTCATAGTTTTGTTTTGACCAAGCCCACATTTGTCAAGATCACTGCTGGAAATAGCCACATGATTAATGGGTTATGTTTTGAGTAGCTATGTCAAATGTTTTTATGAAAGAAAAATTATTTAACACCAGCTTTTATGTTCAGAATCCTTGAAAGGTTCTCAGACTTTCTTAATTTTGGGAGCACATGTATTAACCTTGGAACCAAGGAGATATGGAAATAAAAGTGCTGTAGATACCAATACAAATATACATCTTGCTTGAATATAACTTCACATTTATTTTTAAGAAATGGGCTATGCTTAGCTCGCCCTTTATACGAAATACCCTTAAAAGAATTATCTTTACAAGATTTCATACATAATAACAATAAATACTAAATAATTTACAAATTTGGTTAGAGGAGCATTAATATCGGTCAGCAATAATATCGGCTGGCTGATACTAAAAATCAAGAGTCTCGAAAAACTCACTTGTCGATAAATGACTTCAATTTATATTTTTTGCAACACATATATAAGACGTAATCCATTAAAGCCGCAGATAATAAATCACAGTTAATCAGATAATACAATAAGGTTAGTTAACTAACCTGTTGGGAAGAATAGAACTCCAAACTCGCCAGTATTAAGTGCATCATGCATCCGGAATGTTAGCTAAACCAGATAGGCGAGTGAAAAGTAATGGTAATGCCTGAAATCTAAACTCCCGATCTTGCCTGTGCTCTGGTGGCCAATTTATCGCCACTGACAGCTGAACAAACGAAAGTGATATCTTAGCATTCGAATTTCGAACCTAGTGAACAATTGTGTGCTAATGACGAAAGACAAGCGGTTGGCCACCAGAGAAGCGAGCATGGGTACTTATTGCCTGGGTTGTGTCAAAGTGCCGGACTGGGTTATAAAATGGTCACGGACTGCAGACCGAGGACTGCAGATGCAAATGACACAGAAAAAATGTGATATTTTTTATTGAGCATTTTACAAACGGCACAACAAACCGCAGGGCATGACCTCCGACCGCGCAGAGCCGCAGCCACGAAACCCGACGACGGAGTCGACGGATTCCCAATGGAATCACGATGGGCCCAATCGTTTTTGTGCATTAAAATGCAACCAAGATTTATGTAAGCCGCTGCCAAAGTTGCAGAGCTGGTAGCGCAGGAACCCCTCATTATCGATCGATATAGGCGGCCAGACGAGACAGTCGATGAGAGACTGACTGCTTGAGTGGGGCCAGGAACCGCATATAATAACTTGATCACAGGAAAATCATTTATTGTGACACGATCGCCAATTGGGACCCGATAAACCCTGTCTTTGAATGAGATTCTCCCCCACTCGCCATTAACTTGTTGTCATGCTGTTTGATTGCCCTGCTTGTTTGCTTTTTCCCCCACTGATTAATATCTCTGTGGGACCTAATTGTGCACAGATAAAACAAACATAGTTCCGCGAATTTCATGATTTTATTATTTGTTTGCTCCGTACGTACTACTTTGGTATAATAATCTCTACGGGGAGAGCATTTCCTCATCCACTTTGCTGTCATTTGGGTTATGAGTAAACATAAGATAAAAGCGAATTTCATGCGTTTGCGTATTTTATACCTCTATTAAGTGGTTTCCCCACTCTAATGATGCGAAAAGGGCCACGAAAATCTATGTTTGTTTCATGGACTCTATGAACCATTATATCTTAAGATTAAAAAGCAACGGCTATTACAAATTAAATTACTATTTCCTAGAGTTTTAAAACATGCATCATATTTACATTCTCATAGCACTCAAACTGAATTAATTGTTGTTTTAATTCATAAGTCAACCAGTAGAGTTTGTGTTTCTTTCTGTCTTAATGCAGGAAAATCGAAGTGTCAACTAAAGAAGGCATCCCTCATGTCATATTATATGATCAAATCATCATTTCAGCTAGCTCCAGGCAACGATAGAATATGCAACTCTGTAGCAGACGCACCCGCTGGCAGTTGATTTCCACCCTGATATGTGGGTAAGAATCCGGTGGTCTGTTTGATTAATTGGTGATAGGTAATATGTTTTTACCAGTGTGCATTATGGCATTGGCTCAAGGAATATCCCTAGGATGGTTCTCGCCCACTCTGCCCACTCTCATCTCCGACAACAGTCCAATTGGAAAACCAATTGACATCAGCGAGGTGAAGTGGTATGTCAGCAATTGAAATAGTGAATTTTGGTATAAATATAAATGGCATCATTGAGATTTGCAGGATCGGTGCTGCTTTTGGAATTGGGTGTCTGTTTTGCAATTTGGTAATTTGCGTACCGGTCTCGTATTTCGGAATTAAGAAGTGCATGTATTTCGTGCCCCTACCAAATATCGTAAATATAACTTTGCCTAAGTTTAACGAGCTCCCAAAAGACTAAGCACCAAAATGTTTACAGATCAATTGGATCCTAATCTACTTCGCAAGCAAATCCGCATATTTTTATGTGTGTCGTGTACTTTTGGGACTTTCTGGTGGCACTTTGGTGGTTTGCTTTCCTGTATTTATCGCGGAAGTATCTGATAATAGGTATGTCATTTCAAAACGCAACTGCTAGCTAAATCGAATAGTATTCAGACTAGTTTAACCACAACTTTCCTCAAGCATTCGTGGCACTCTAGGCTCTATTTTTATAATGACCCTCTGTAGTGGCATAACGGTGGGATTTGTATTGGTCTATTGCCTATCCTACCATGTGCTTCCGTGCGTCGTCATAGTCCTGCCAATTCTATATTTGTGCCTCATCATTCCCCTTCCTGAGCCGCCACAGGACTTACTGAAACGGGGCCATGAAGAAAAGGCCGAAAAGTCTTTTTGTTTTTACAACAATTTCTCGAAGGATCCAGCCGAACAGGAAGAAATTAAAGCTGAATTTGTAAACTTGCGAAATAAAGTCCTTGACAGCGGCATATCAGAGAAGTTTACTCGTGCAGATTTCTGTAAGTTAAGAATTGGTGATAAAATAACCAAATTTAGGGAACACTTCCTTGTAGACATCGCGCGTATTAAATCAATTTGTATTTTAAATATATTATTATTTTATATATAAAAGGCCAGAAATCTCCAGAGGCCAGCCACTCTAACATTAATATTCTTCCTGTGATACATCATTATCTTAGAAAAACTGATTTACTTTACAATGATACATTTTTATCTTTAATTCAGTTAACAAGGTCTCAGGGAAAGCATTTGGGCTAATCGCTGTTGTGCTGGTCTCCAATCAACTGTCGGGATCTTTTGCCATCTTCAACTATGCGTCGACCATCTTCGAGCAGCTCGGTAGCAGGATGGAACCTAATTTATGCGGCATATTTCTGGGTGTTTTGCAGGTTTTGGGATTGATCAGCGCCGTTTTCCTGGTAGACCGAGTGGGTCGTCGACGCCTTTTGATCCCATCGCTGGCCGGAGTGGGTATGGCGGAGCTGGGTGTGGGTCTATTGAAGTCCTTTGCCTCACAGGAATTCTTAAACCGCAATGGTTGGATTGGACTAACCCTAATGGGCATTGTGTCTTACACGGTGTCTGTGGGCATAGTGGCTCTCACATTTGTCATCATAGTTGAGCTTCTGCCCTTAAAGGTAAGCTCGGGTATGCTTATTTCTCAAAGGATTTTACTTTAAACTCTTGATCTTGCAGATCCGCGCCCCTGGCATCTCCATTAGTATGTGCGGACTCAGTGTCACCATATTCATTGCCCTCATGGTTTATCCTGTCCTGATCAACGATTTTGGATTGCATGTCACAATGTTTATTTCTGCGGGTTTTTGCCTACTTGGCTTAGTAGTTCTGGGAATCTTTTTGCCTGAGACCAGGGGCAAGAGCATTACCCAATAATGAGTAATTTTCTAATAAGTGTTAAGTAAAACCAGTACAAATCGGATTCACGTCAATTCAAGTCTAGGTAAGTGATAATCAGCGAGGTTTACGAAATCGGACCTTAGCGAAAGCGATATATTTCTAGCAGCAAGCCATAAGGGATAAAAGAAAGCGTATTGAGATAAACCATTGAAATATGTCTAGATTTATGCATTATGTATGTAGAATATGCATTCCACTTAATAAATATTCTAATTGCCTCTTCCTTCCATTATCTGATGTAATGTTTTATAATAATGTTTCATGATCTGCATTTGGAATAAAGAACAAAAAAAGCTGTACATTTTAAAGGGAAAATGTATAAAAATTCATAATAAATGTGTACATGGTGATAACTATAAAAAATACAATACAATGTATACAATGACTTTGCCGATCTTAGGTAAATATTGTCCCCTTACTCATGCAAAGTTATGCAAATTTACATAGTCTTATTGCTGCTATCCAACAGTTCAACGGCAAGATTAGGCTGACTGTCAAGTGCTATTTGCAGACTTCCCCAGACCTCTTCAAATGGGAGCGTTTTGCATTAATCAGCGGTACTACGTTCCGACTACTTAAAACTTATCTAATCTTCAACAATTTTATAATCGTCATTATTGTTTACGATTACCAGAAGATTGGGAAGTAAGCTTATCTGACGTGATTTCCACTACATAAGCTCTTGTCACTCAAATTGAGAACCCTCAGTAGACAAACGAGCGCCCAGTGGTTAATTCGGAATCGAAAAGCGGAACATTTTCAGGAGTCCTAAATTAATATATGCAATATGACTTTTGATTCAAGTCCACCGCAGAAGTTGAGTGTTTTTAGTGCGCGGTACCGATGGCAATTTATTGCCACCATGACGGGTGGGTTAAAATACAAAGAACCCTAGAGCAATATTATTAAAGTTCACAAATAATCCAAGTGCATATTATGACGCTGACCCATGGAATTGCCGTGGGATGGCTGTCCCCCTCTCTTCGACTGCTCGGATCTGACGAAAGCCCCCTGGGGGATCCCCTGACCATTACCCAGGCATCCTGGTAAGCTTGATATCCTGCCAGTAGAAATCCCGGTGGTTTAACTCTTCGATAACTCCTCGTCAGGGTTGGCTCACTTATCGGCCTAGGCTCGCTGACCGGCAATATAATCTTCGGACTGCTACTCGATCGGTTGGGCCGTAAAGTGTGCATGTATTTCCTGGCCATACCCAATATGGTAGATAAAGTTCCAAATTTGTTCAAGGGGTTTCCCAAGAGCTTGAGTCACTGCACGTTTTTTTTTTTTGTAAATTCGGTAGATCTACTGGATCCTTATCTATTCCGCCCAAGACGTTACTTATCTGTATGCTGGTCGATTCCTGGCGGGAATGTCCGGAGGTGGCTGCTACGTCGTATTGCCCATATTCATAGCCGAAATTGCCGACAATAGGTAAGTCGCGTCATTTTCGATTGAGGAACAACATTTCCGATTAAAGGTAATCTATTAATTATAGATTATTTCAAGTTTTACGTGCACTGATAAGCTCAGACTACGATCATATATTCAATAATATCGAAACACGTTTGTCTACCTTATAACGATTAGATATAGGTCGGGGAAATATAGTACGATTGAAGGTAATTAAGTGGAATTCAGGATTGCCTGTTTTCAGTAACCGTGTGGCGGAAAATTAATTTGTTTAAGGCATTTCTTTTTATTTTAACATATAACTTGAGTATAGTTGCGCCAAAAAACAGATAGAAAAAATGATTTTAATCAAAATTGCCGGAAGCTCATTGCTTAGTCCAACTATACTTGAAAAAAATTTACTTTTCATCCGATTTTGACATCATATTTGTTGATCGTCAATATTTAGTGGATAGAGAATAATTGATTTAACGTCCATATTAGAAGTAGTGAGCATCGAATCTAAAAATCAGGTCGTCTTTTAATGATCACATACATTCTTATTTATGTATATCCATTTAACACTTAAATCCATAACATGAATTATTTTAATATAAACTTAAATACAATCCATCATGATCTTAGCGTTCGGGGAGCGTTATCGTCCATGGCCATGATGTACGTTAGCATCGGTATGATGGTTGGCTTTACATTGGCCTCGTATCTCTCGTACAAACTGATGCCGTGTATTATCGTTGCTCTGCCAGTGGTGTTTATTCTGGCAATTATTGGCTTATCGGAGACACCGCAATATCTGCTGAGACGAGGCCGCGATGACCAGGCCGAGAAGTCTTTCTACTTCTACAAGAATCTAACGCCACCCACTTCCTCCGACAAGGAAGCTTCTAAGCATGACGCGGCTAAAATTGAGTTTGACACATTTCGACTTCAGGTTCTCAGCGGCGGCGTCACCGAGAGCATTTCTTGGCGAGATTTCAGTGAGTACGATATGAAAATATTTGTAGATTGTATAATATTGCGCCATATCAGCACTCTATTCTAATGAAAATGATAACAGTTAAAGTACAAAATATCTATAACTATGTAAGGTCTGTTAATATAACTACGTACCCTTGCAGTAAACGTGCCTACACTGAAGATATTCGGCCTGATCTTTGTGCTGATCATCTGCAATCAGCTGTCAGGGAGCTTCGCCATATTCAACTACACATCGCACATTTTTGCGGAGCTGGGCAACAATCTTGATCCGAACACCAGCACCATTGTGGTTGGAGCTGCCCAGCTGGTGGGAATATTCAGTGCTGTGGTCCTGGTGGACAGACTGGGTCGTCGTGTTCTGCTCCTCACCTCGATGGGTGGAATGGGCTTGGGTGAGCTCTCCATTGCTCTACTAAAGTGCTTCGCCTCGGAGGAATTTCTGAATCAGAATGGATGGCTTCCTTTGCTTATCATGTGCCTTGTGGTCAGCATTGCTTCACTAGGAGTTATTGCATTGATCTTCATCATCATCATTGAGCTGCTCCCAGCTAAGGTGAGTGCTTCGGAAAAGAAGTCTATGTGCAATTTACGAATGTTTTCCTTACCAATGCAGATCCGCTCCATTGGCACCTCCTTGAGCATGGCCACATTTAGCGGATTTATCTTTGTGGCTCTGAAGATCTACCCCACAATGATCTACGATCAGGGCCTGGCTGCCACCATGTTCATGTCGGCGGGCATGTGCCTCTTCGGATTCATTGTCTTGGGACTGTTTCTGCCGGAGACCAAAGGAAAGCTGATGACGCACTGATGACATCAACCTCGGGCCCAGCGGCCACGCCAGTTGGATGCTTTTGTTGGCCCATTGCATAAGCTGCGGGATCCAAAATGCTCCTATGTCAGGAGTACTCACTCAATAATTTGTGGCACAATAGCGGCATCGGCTCATTCTGAACTCTTGAACTTAATTCAATTTGTAAGCATTGCGGTTTTCTTTCAAATTACTGTACATAAAAATTTAATTTAATAATTTGGTTGGGAGAAAGTCTTGGGTCTGTGATCTTGTGATTGATAAGCGCAAAATTGTAAATGAATAGCCTAAAGTCACCTATAGCTTTTAATAAAGTAAATTTGAATTAGATGTTAAAACAATCGAGATTTATGTTTTTATTTACAGCTAACTCTTTAAAAAGTATTCAATTCATTTGCCATTCATTATTGCATTTGCCGTATTCATTTGGCGTATTCTCTGGGATGTGGAGAACTTATTAACATACTAAGACATGAAAAATAAGATAACAATACTTAAACGTATAGTTTATATTTACAAATACTATATCTGATTAACTAGACTAAAAAATAAATTAACTTTTTCTGAGTTTTGAAAAGTTTGTTCACTACTTTAATATTTTATATTATAGGTCACTGTTTCTGTTAGGTTACTTTATTTCCCAAATGTGTTTCACAGTAAGTTTACAAAAAGCAATCTGTGCCATTCGACCCCGACCGGAATCAGAGATCGGAGATCTCACTCATCGATCGATCTTTTCCTCAACCGATAATATCGATGCACAATGGTCCTTACATTCTAATATAATGCTCACACTATCGTTATGTTATATTTATACAATAATGTTAATTTGTACAATAAGGTATTTCTACTATGTTTCTACAATATGTTTGCATTTTCTTCGCTTACTCATCTTTCCATATCGATTCCTACTATCAGACAGTTTTGTTCGCTTCCTTAATGGACCATAATTTGCAGTGATAAGCCTGCGATGTAACAAGAAAATACTTTTTTTTAGCCGCTTTCCAGCGATCAATCCGCAATGCAAAATTAATGAACTCGCAAAAGCCTAGAAGATAAAGCCCCAGCTAAGGTAAAAAGCCAGGCAACCAAAGCTGCAAAGAGCCAAACAATGACTCATAAATTCAACACAATAAAAATTATTTATTTTGCTTCTACGACGGGCACTTTTTGAGCTCTGCAAATGCAGTTTCAGTGCAAATTAAGCGCCACAATGTGAGCGAGGAGAAAAGAAAATTTGATCGCTATGACAGGACACACAAATCTCGCTCAGATCTTCAGAGACGATGCCAGCCGAAACAAAGCCCAGATGGAGATGGCGCTGGAGCTGCAGTCGAAAAACCCACAGAGCCACAATCTAATGCTCACATTTTTAGTGGGGGGAGTTTCTTATTTCGGGAGTCCATCCACAACCGCATCCACTTACCCGCAGACGTTGCATCAAAATGCAGTTTCATAATTTTCACACGTTTTTCTGTCACTCACTGGAAATGGGATCTAGTCGGTCTGCTGACAGGCGGAAATTTGTAACAACTCCAACTTAGCTGCACTTATTGCCGTTGGGTTAAGTGCAAATGTGGCAAATGGCAGACCGCAATTAGCCGCTGCTGATTAAGTTGATAATCAGCCTGGCTGATGGAATAGGTCAGCCCTGGATGAGATGTCGGAAGTCGGTAGTATGGTAGCATACTCCTTAGTGTGTGGGCCATGGAACTGTTGCAATCACTCCCGAATTGAAAGAGGCCGAAAAGTTGGTCAAACAATCGCGACTAATGCCAGCAATTGCTTATTGATGCGATTACGAGCATTTGATTTGTGGCAACACGGATGCCAATTGTTTGGCTTTGATCGGCTGCCATGGCTGAAAGAAAGCCGGGTGGGCAATCCACATCCATTGTCTGCCCGCATGACTATTAACACGCAATTTTCCTTCTGACCGAAATGTCATTTCTTGTTTTTGGTCCACGGTAGCAACTCCAATTTCGGTCTCCATAACTCACAATTAGCG
Organism: Drosophila yakuba; assembly: GCF_016746365.2. Lineage (NCBI taxonomy): Eukaryota > Metazoa > Arthropoda > Insecta > Diptera > Drosophilidae > Drosophila > Drosophila yakuba. The sequence continues at coordinate 9,123,175 of NC_052530.2, forward strand.
CCGAGTGCCGAGTGCCACTCACCTAGTGATCTCCATTGATAACCAAACTGGGATGACAACGTCGCAATTGCGGGTGAAATTATTTCGCGATTTATTTATTATGTTTTTGCCGATATTGAATTCATTATTTTTTCTATTGTGCGCTTTGGCCGTCGAATTGGTAATTGTGAAAAATTGTTTTAAATGCTTATATGCTCTAATTTTGTGAATGGAGATTTGGGAATACCGAATTCCGCATTTCTTTCGATCACGAAACATTACACAATCGGTAGGCTTGAATGACTTGGTTCTTTTTCGGGGAGTTTGCATAATAGCAAATTCCGCTATTTATTGCTTCTTTAAAAACTAGGATTGGATCACAGTTGACTGAACTTCAGCCAAAATACACACCATTCGCATTTTAGACACAGATATCCGAAAAAACTATTTAAATATTCATACACACTAACTTACTTCCATAAAACCTGCCCGGTCGTGTGAAAACTTTATGGTAAATACGGCGGCGATTGAAAAACATGTCTGATAGCGGCTGACAGCAGAAGCTATCTTAAAACACCTGAAAACTTCACACTCATATATTAGCCATGATTAATTGAAAGGTCAGGTAGCGAGTGAAGTGCGTAAAGCTGAATTAATATACATATTCGTAATATTTAGATATCAATTATAAAGAGCTGCATTCGAATCACTCGTGACTGTTTGGCAAGTACTCACAGAAAATAAAAGTGGCCTTGTTAATCAAAAGGAATTACCAAAGGATCGAGAATTAAAATGCAATTTATAAATGCTTGAAGAATTACACAAATTACGTAAAAACATATATTTAATTAGCGCTTCCTGTCAGTGGAACATTTATAAAGCGTCTGCCAATAAAACAATTAATAAGAGTACCTGTACCCCATCGTCTTCAGCATCTTAAAAAGGTCATTAAATCAACCTCAACTGGCGGTTGGCAAGACAAAGCCATCATTATTTCAGAAGTGCTGGCCTGGCCTTTAAACATGAATAATAAATTTATGTTAGAACATTAATTTAATGCCTCCGCCACTTGGAGGAAATTTCGCCACATCTAAGATTTATGAAATCCAACGAGACCTGTTATAAAATTAGCCACGATCAGCAGATTAAAGAATGGTCAAGTGTGAGGATAGACTGCGAGGGCAAAAACACCATTTGGGTCCGACAGAGACCTTTCTATTTTCTATAATGCTAATTTATGTTAGCCGGGACAGGATTAATGCTATAATTATTATGTAAGATCGTACAGCTACCATCCACGTAGCCAAAGAAGAAAACCCATTATTAGAAATGATAAAAAAGATGGAAAATGACGCAATCGAACATATGTACATATATAACTTCTGACCCTGTAGTTTTGGGCTTTGCCTCGTAAAAATCAAGAGTAAAGAGTAAAGCAAGGGCTGTAACTATCGTTACAAGGCACAAGAACAGTAAAATACCTAGTGGCATTGTTGTTACGAACTGAAACAATTATGTTGGCTATGCAAGTGGCGAGTTGCCGTCGACAGTGGCGAGTTGTTGTAAATTTAGTTATAAAACAAACACAAATGACATTGTTCGCACGAAGACAGGACGGCAACTTGGCCGAGCTGCCGTTGCAGCTGTTGCAGCACGACTTTCTTTGGATCTTCGCAGCAACTGCCACAACTGCAACATCAACTGCAACAATCAATTCGACAGCAACGCCAACGACATTTGCTAAGGCTGAGGCGCCTTTGTTGCGCTTCAGCTCCAACTTCCGGAAATCACGCTGCTTGTTGTAATAATGTTTTAGGTTTTCTCGGCTTTCAGCCGAGTAAAAAACCTACGGCTTTGGCCAAGGAATGGGTCAGGTCGGATAGGTAAACGAAATGTGCACGCGAGCGAAATTACAAAATGCGCACAGTTAACGTAAAGTTGTTAAATTTTTTCAATTATGCAAAAATAAAATTTTAACACAATCTTGTGGTGGCGGTGGGTGAAATGAAGACATGGAGGCAAAGGCACGAAGCCGAAAGCCGAAACTAGTTACTAGTTGCTACAACCCATCGAAAAGGGGTTATGAAACTGGGCAGGCATTCACCTCCTCAAAAGGCAAACCTTTGCATCAGTAAAAGGCAACGGGGAAGTCCAGATTACACCTAGAAAATGCTAACGATTTAGTTCAAACAATAAAAAAGTCATCGCAACCACAACCACATGAAACATTTTTGTCAGATATTTTAATTATTGTTTACACTAGGATTTGTCTAAGTTGTGCAAAGAACAATGATAAATAATAACTAAGCCACCGACTTACCTGCCTTAAAATAAACACTTAACCAATTTTAAACATTTTTCCAATCATATCTTCCAAAAATATCTCACTTAATGATTCAGTCTATAAAGATGCGCAGAAAAGAGCTTATATTCTGCAGATTGTACTACCCTAAATGAAATGAGAAACATTTCTACATATTATATATAGCAAAGCATCATAGAAAAGCTAATATACATTTAATTGATCGTCGACTACCGAAAGACCCCCTAAAGTGCCTTATATACCAAACTGACACCTTGATTCTTCTTCAGACCTGGCCGCTCCCCGAGTAGGTGGTTGATGTCAGACAACCATTTGGCCCTTCCTCGGCTTTTAATTCGTGACGTAGAGCTGCGCACTGCAATTTGAAAAAATTCTTTTGATTTATATGTACGAACGAGCTAGAAGAGCAACCGAAATGGCCTTCCCAAGTGGCAATCAATTCTGGCCGAGCTGCGCGACTTCAGACCCGGGTATTCACAGCCCGGGGGCATGGAACACTCTGCACGTGTTGACTCCCAGTTGAAGTCGATGATTTAGCTCGCCTCGTTACCTCAACGCCATTTGACCCCGCAGCAATTGTGGTAGCCACGACTCGACGGCGGCTTAGCAGACTGGCACTTGGTATCAGTGATGGCAAAGGTACTAAAGCTTAACGCAGGGTACTGCAAAAAATATGCTAAATTAAAACCAAAATCCATATTAAAGAAGGAATCTGGTTTTGATTCAAATCTGATTGTCACCTCAAAGTGTCACCATCCAAGTGTTTGGAACAACTTTAAAATAGTTCTTTTGTAAGCAAAATCTTTGAGAGCTTTGTCTAACTATTAAATTCCCTTATGAATTAGTATGTATGGATGGGTAACTTTTATTATTGTGACCAAATGCAAGATTGAAAGCCTTTTCTGTAACACAGATCCTTTAGCGCAATACAAAATATTGCTCAGTTGGCGTATCATTAAAAATGATGTACCCATATTAGGGTCCAGCCTATTCGCATCACTGTTTATCAGTCGGCAGTTCGCAGTCGAGGACCTATTCATTTCATTGCTTATCAGAAAGGCAGAGATCGCAGCAATATGTTTTCTATATGCCTCATTTCTGCACAAATCGCTTGACCTTAAGCGTTGCCGTAATTTATTTGTCGTTGTCGCAATTTCCCACACATAACTAGACCCGATGATTTTCCCGCTCGGGTTTTGTTTCATTTTCTCTAGAAGCTGCAAACTGTATTACGTTGGCTTTAGCAGTTTAGCTTTGTATTTTGGTGTTTATTTTTCTCCTTTTGGGCCTAGGTTCAGTCGGTTAGTGAGGTTGCATTTGTAGGTTATTGTGCCTGCCCTGGCAGCTGGAGGTTATGTAATGTCTCCGCTGCCATTGTTGTGTTCGCCAGAGCTTTTGGTTTTCCTCAGCTCCAGGGTGAGGTGGCCTTATCAGTTGCGGAGCGTCAAACAGTGGGGGCATTTACAATTTACTACTCGATTGTATAACTGAGCATTTGCAGTTGCCTTTTAATTGATTTTGGCCAGCTGATTGAAAGCGTTTTGCCTAAATCGAATCCATTTGCTTTACTTGCGGTCTAAGTTCTGCAATGTGACTTCCTGAAATCAAGCAAAATTCACGATTTACAGATATCATCATCTCGTGTTTATTTATTAGACGTACCGTTTATGTAACAGTATGCCCTCTTTTCAGTGTCTATTTAATCAAATTAAAGCCTCAATTTCCCTGACATGCATGGCCGCACAGTCAAATGCATCATGTATAACACTTCCTGACTAATGAACTTCCAGGCCCGGCAGTTTGGCACGGATTCGTTTCCAGTTTTGTGGAGACATCTTCATTAGGCACAGAGTGATACCCACAGTCCGAGGGTTTAGGATGCGGGCCAAGGTTCGGTGAGGGAAGAGCTGCCCGAGGTGTGAAAATAGGAATAGGAAAATCAGCTAAAGAGTCTTCCATTTGACGCCTCTTGGCTGCCTTGCATTTCACTGAGGCCGCCCATTTAAGTGTCCAATAATTCAATCACATCAAACGTCATGTTGATTGCCGTTAAAGAGTTTCAATTACACCAATTTCCATAGACGTTGGGAAAGTTGGGCTTATCACGAAGAATGCAGGGAAGACATCAAAGATGGAAAGTAGAGACGGTTTTTCAAGCCAGTAGGCGAGGTATTTCCAGTCCAGTTGAAATCAACTGAGGATAACCCAAAGTTATTTTATTCTACAACGTCGGTTGAGCAGCAAACATCGTTCGGAATTCAAAATTTGTATATAACAAATTAAATTTAAAAATTTGGCACTTGAAAATTTTTACTAATGGACATTTCCAAGGCCGAGAGTCAAACGCCCGTCGGCGAGCGTCGATCTGCGAATCCCGATTATCTGAGAACCCTGCTGCAGGACATCCTATGTTTCTTGGTCCTGCTATCGGTGGCCTTACTGATTGTGGCTGGCATTTTGTTTGTGGTGGAGGACGTAAGCCGTCTCCAGCAACAGCACCAACACCAGCAGTACCACCACCACCATCATCGCCACATGCGTCCGGATCAGATAGGCAATGACTTAAAAGGATCGCCCATCGAGGAGGCTCCGAGAGAGCTGGGTCAAATTTTCCGACCGCACACATGGATTCGATTCTTCAACTGCAGGAATAAGATACCTCAACAGCAACAGGAAGATGTTGAAAGGGAAGTGGTACAGTTTGGCCCAAAGCAGGACGCGCAGCAGATCCCGGTAGATGATGTTCCAACTTATCACCCTGCCATAGAACGTATGCCGCTGAGCGCTGGCGGAGACTACAACAAAAAACTGGATCCGGAACCCCACCATTTTCTGGCCAGTAAGGGGCGAATAATTTGTTATCAATCGCAATAATAATTTCTTGCTATCCTTAGATAATATTAGGACCTAAAGAAATGTCTGAAATGCTGTTTGCATGTTCAAATTGAGCCCTTTGCAGCTGCAGACTATCAGGTGTCTCCTGCTAGATTTGTCATTTGATGTTTGCCCCTTTTGGTCAAGGCCATCAAGAGCAAAGACAGTTACAATCCGAATGTTTCTGGGAATAGCTAAATTGTGCAATAAATAAAAGAACAGCTATGTAAATTTGTATGTTGGTCATAGCGGGTAATATTCAACTATGTCAAGGTCTACGCCTAGATAATTATTCATAATATCGTACATAACTAATGTAGTCTCTGTAAAAGGCATTTTCCCCACCCAAGCCTTTTTACAGAGTCCAAATGATAATGCAATATATTTAACACAGTTAAATAGATACTTCCTTATATTAAAACCTACAGTAATGATGGTACTTCGAGCTTGTTAATGAGTTCAAGTATGCAAGTCGCGGAACCTTTCAATTATTTGCAAGAACTTTAACTGATTCACGACTTTTCAATGGCACACCGAGTTCTGGTCCCGAGTCATAACGAGCCACCAACGACTATCTGGGATCTCACAAATTGTAGATCGACGTAGAAGTGTTGGCTCGATAGGCATCTCGGAGATACAAAGGCAAAACAAAGCCCAAACCAAACGTAAAACAAAGCCGCAGACAGAAGCTGCGCATGCCCATGATGGGTTAATTGAGGTATTGAAAGCCGCGCAGACGCGACGGCAGACCAAACCAAATGAAATGAAGTGTCTAATGTTTGCATTATCGCGTTCCAAGTGAACAATTGCTGTGACTTCTCGAAGGGCAAGTCCGTGGACAATCCACACCCCGATTGGGCTGGAATCCATGCCCGGGGTCATTTGAGGTCGGGCCGTGTTCTACAGAACGTGGCTGATAAGTGCAGCTGTGTAATTGCCGGGAAGATATGGTTGGAATATTTGCATAGAACAGAGCTGGAAAAACAATTGCACTAACAGCAGAATAAAAGAATACATTTTTGGGTATTTACTTTGCCATTGGCATATGGGCGTTGGGTCTTTTATAATAAAATTGTAATTTAAATAATCGGCAAAACTCTCACAGAGAGCTCCTGAGATATCCATATTTATAGAGAGGGATTTCAAAACACCTTTGCGCCAGAGACTTCGAGAATAAAAGGCTTAAAGCTGAAGCCCTAATGGCGGCAGAACACGAACGGAACGTGCAACTCTGGGTCTTCGAGCAACTGGCAGATGTTCTTATCTACGATTTGCTGAATATTTATGAAGCTTTGTTAATTAGGCAGATGACTGGGCCAAGACAAAGTGACACTATTACAATATGCATGCCAGCAAATTTACAGTTCGGCCAAAAGTCTTCTGACGCTGGGAAAGTTTCGCCGAGATTCGACTAAACGTGTTCTGCGCCTAGAACCGAAACCAGTTTGTTGTCCAAGTCTTTTGTATTTAATCTCTCGCTTGCGTGTTTGATATTTTCATTTACTCCTATAAATTGCATAATCTGGAATGACTTAAGGGGTGTTTATTTAGCGATGTTTTTGTTTAGCCATCTATTGTCTTGTGCTGGATTCTGCCAGTGACACAGATTTATTTATAACTTATTCTCTGTTAGCGACTGAAGCCGGTTTCTGGGCCGAAGAAATGGGATAGTCTACTAAAGAGTTGGACCTGTTGGTTGATATTGTTCTGCAGGTGATATACTGCCAAAATTGATCGCTACTTTGATGTCTTTTAAAAGACATAACCTGTAGTCAACCCAATTAATTTGATAGATTTATTTGGAGCATGCCCAATTTAATTATGTAGATTAAAGATAATTGTTAGGACCAAACATAATTTCTTATAGGCAACTAGACCCCATGCCCTACTAAGGCCCCATGCTGGGCCTCCTGAAAGCGGAAACCTAAACGCACCCACTGACCACGAACAAAAGACAAAACTGTCTGCCCTATACAAATCATCAATTGTAGAGAAATATATAAATGGATGGATGGATAGTTGGTTGAAATCGATGTTAACGGTTACATGTGTACTCGACTTTGGACTCTCTATCTTTCTCTCTCTCCCTCTGCACTGCTTTCCTTGGTATGACTCGTTGGCAATTAAATAAAACATGCCGCATCAGTTGGAGCCGAGTTTTGCAATATATACCCTACCCCTGTTGCCTTCCCAAATTCAGCTTATATAACCATATGTAAATTATTCCAGCAAATGAAGAAGAAATATGGCTGGGATCATGCGCTTTAGAGAAACACACCTAAAAACGAGCTCCCAAAAAAAGGGAACTGCCAGCTAGGTCCGGGCTACTGTCCATCTCAGGCCAAGTCAAATGCAGAGGAGTTGGCCCGGACTCCAAAAACGAAGACCATGCCCAACAATAGCTGGACTGCAATTGAAGCGCAGCCATTGACAAGATAATTTCCTGGGGGTGCTGCATGCAATGCAGTAAATCCTACATTTATACTCTTGGTAAGGGTATAAACCCATAAGTACCGCCTTTTAAAAATCTTACTGTATTTGGTTTTTAATAAATGTTACGTTCTAACAATAATGATTTCTAGCATATTAAACTATTGTTAAAAAAACTGGAGAAGACGTGAAAAGTGAGAATTACACCATGGATGATCTTTTAAGATGTGCCAATGAAACCCAAAAACGTAATTAAGTAGCAGTGTCACCTTTATTTTTAGAAAGCATTATACCCTTATTAATTCTCATAAGTAAGGGAAACACCGTTTCGTCACATGCATTTTCATTTATATATTTCCTTCCTCCTCCCAGCAGTTCGTCTTCGTTTTACAAATTGAACAAAGCAAGAAAAAGGAAAGGAAAACGTTGGCCACGACTCAGCCGGCAGAAACGAACAGAAATTGGCTAGTTTCGCAGATCGCGTTAAGTTGACTGACTACCAATTGTTGTTGCCACGATGCCTGGGCTACTATGCGAATAATTTCAAACACAAACTGCCGCCATCAGCCAAGAAGGTTCATAATTATTGGACGCCCGAACGGTTTGTTGGTGGGTTGTAGCTTCTTAAAATGTTGCAACTTGCTACCGTTTGAACGATGACTACAGGAACTGAACAACCACATCGTCGTTTTGGGGCAAGAGTGCAAAGTAACGGGTTAAATAGGTTTTGACTACTTGAAAACAGTCCGAGGAGCCTGGGCAATTGTTTCCTTTCGTTTATGAAGATTTACTATGTTCAAATTAGTCATTCGTTAGGCCCAATCACGTTGCTGACTTTGGAGTTAGTAATGTGAAACAGTGACCAGACTCCAAACTAAAATACACTATTTAGTAGTAATATACATATATATGTATGTATGTATATTAATTTACAGACGAGGTGAAACCCCCAAAACGAATTGACCTAATTGTTTGATTTTGAGTATAATTATTCTCAATGCCCAATGGGATTAATTGATTTTAGCTCTGGTATTTCCGAGAATATGTGATTTATTATGTCGGTTATACATTGGCCTTTAATATATGTGTTTTTAATTATTTCATTGTGCTGGATTCAAACCAGAAATATAGCAGAAATTACTACGAATTCACAGAATATCTGTGTGATGTTATCTATTACTTTTTTTCTTCGTTATTTGTACAAGTTCACCGCAAAGCTATTCAAAACTATTCAAAATATTTGAACACTACAGAAAAGTCGAAAGTTGACCACACAATTAACTTTTAAGGGCAGCCACCAAAATACCATCATCTTCGCTTGAGCCATGCGCTTCCAACACCCAATTTGTCTGGCTTTTCAGAGGGAGGGGGAAACAATGACAATAACCGCATCGTGAATAAGTTCGAGTGTGTGGATATGAATAAACATGGTGGCCCGCGAGTAATGTGAGACTTGCATAACCTCATTTGGCGGCTTACGGGCTCGCGTGCTCCCGTGCCAGGCTTATATATATTTTTGTTTTTTTTTTTTGGACGCCAGCGTGATATCGTGTACGCAGATATAACAGTGCAGATAGATAGAAAGGTAGTCCGCAAGTGTACTGCGGATCGGAATGGAAGCGTGCGCGCTCCTCTAAGACAGATAAATTCCATCCAGCCCATCCAGTCAACTTTATTTCGGTCGATTGGTTTTATCCGTTGACTGCTGAGCGAGTAAACTTTTATGACAACCACTGACCTTTTTGGGAAAGACGACAGGAAATCGCAGTGGAGTGGCCAGGAAATGATTAATGGCTCTATTGATGCATTCAGAGACCGTCCGAGTTATGCTTAACGAATGCGGATTAATCTATAGAAGGCTGTCTGCATCGTATTCAAAGCTGAAGTTTTATCTACAGTATTCACACCTTGCACAACCCACAAATCAAACTGGGAAAACTCCCAAATTATGAGATGAGGCAATGGAACTACAATTCTTCCCCGGAATTATTACAACTGCCACTGAAAATGCAGGGCGTCGACAAAAGCCAAAAGTTGAAGCAATCTAGCTTGGTTCAATCCAAGATCCCAAGCACCGTTTGCTGCAATTATGGATAAATTATAAAAAGTACACTACTGGGAAGCAGCGCCTCTTGTTTTGGAATTTCGCCAATGCAAAGCTCACGATTTTTTATTTTTTCGAAGCCACCAATTGTGCGGACAATTCAAATTGTTTGTTAACGGACAGAATTTAAGTTACTTCAAATTTGATATAGCTGCAACACGAATAGCTAACTTAACATTTACATTTCATCCCGTTTGGCCAGCTCCTCCACAAGCTTAGCACTCTGTGCCTTGATTTGTTTGCGGTTGGGCACATTGGCCATGGTCTTGTTCTCCTGCAGGATGTCATCCTCGGGAGCTGTTGGAGCCTGCTCTTCATTATCCACCGGCTCGTACATATCTAGGCTGGCCAAGAAGTCGGCATGGTACTCCTCGACATTTCGTTTGATGGTCGCCGGCTTGAGCTCAACTGCATAAGCCTTCATCAGCTTGTAAATCTTACGCTTCACCATGTGCATAATGTTATCAACTGTGGGCAGAGTGATTTAGATTAATGGCTACAGTTTAATTATAGATGTCGGCTCAACTATTCTCCTCGAAAATCTCTGGGGCAGCAGCCCTCATGTTCAGCATTTCGAATTTAAGCAAGGGGAGCTTTAAGTACGAGTTTGGATACTGGGCACGAAGTAATTTGGGCTGGCGATCAATGTGACGAAGAATCTCCAATAAATTCCAAATGCTTACTCTGTAATCGACATGATAATATTCTTTTTATATCACTATAATAATTGTCTGCTTTTTTTATAAGATTCAAAAAACCTAGTTACCTTAACATAACATATGCATCAGCTCTATTCTTAAGATGTTGCAAAGTATCTTGCTCAAATTGGATGTCATTTTGAAGCGTCTTCTTTAAGTCCTTGATGCGCTCCAAGCGACTATAAAACAAGCGAAGTTAAGAAAATGGGTAATAAAGGAGTTATTTACCTACTTAATCTCTTCCTCTGAGAGATTGTTGATAAGGACACCTTTCAAGACACTGGCGCACTTCATCTTGGTTTCCAGCATTTCATGAGCTAACATGTCATTAACAATCATGCGATGTAGTTTATCGTTGTTGTCCACCTGGCTCTTCATTCTGAAATTTACATGGATAAGTATTCTCAAATAAATAGAATACACTTTAATGACACACCGTGGATAAATTTCCTTGGCCTGCGAACAAAGTGTTACAAACTTGACCTCCTTGATAGTCTTTTCCACAGCCTTAAGCTCCAGTTTTAGGATCATCATGCTCTGAGTTTCGCGAACATATCGCTTTAGATTCGTCGTAGGAGGCGCCTCCTTGGGCTTGTTGAAATTAACAATTGATGTACCTGCTGGTTTCTTTAAAGCAGACAGCATTTGCAATTTATGCTGCAGGTTTTTTCGGGATTTCTCCTCCATATTTCGGAACTCATCGTTTAACTCCTTGAACTTGGCGATCGCCGGCATGCCTAGGAACAGAATATGTTTGATGAAGTTGGATTGATCATCCATGTCACTGCTAAGGGAGCGCAAGATGGGTTCATAAAAAATCTCGTCATGAACGAGCACCTGTATCATCTTTTTATAAGTATTGTTGATCGTCTTGATCGCCTTTAGGCGTACATTCGAATTTTCAATCTTCTTTAGAAAAACTCGGGACTTCAGCTCCTCGTCGAGAATAAATTCGTTCTGGTACTTGATGCGATTTTGTAGAAGTGCCCTTCGCAGCTACCGAACCCAAATTTAAGGTAACAATTAAAAGGGCAAGTTGCAAGTAATATACTTAATTATACAAACCAGCTGTTCCTTGTAATGCTGCTTCAATTGTTCTAAGCGAAACTCCAAACGATCACGTTCCTTTCTCATCACAAAGGTTCGCTGATTAATGTTGTCCACTACCAAATGAATTGGCATCTTCTGGTACAGTCTCTGCAGCGGCTTATGGTTGATGAGAAAGTTACGGATCTTATGGGTGTTGTCGTTGACCAGAATATTCTGTAATTTTGTGCGACCATCTCGACATTGCAACTTTAGGCGCTTGTTCTCTCGAAAGTATCGCTGGCGATTGGCCTTCGACTCATGATTCTTAAACACCAAACGTCGCGCTGTTCATTATGTATTATTAACGGAGCGATATCAAACCCAGAAAGATATATCTTACTCAACAGGTCGGTCATTCCCTTAAACTGCTCCGTTAGGGAGTTGGGTGTCCATCGCTCATCCACCATCACATGCTGATGGACGTATGACATGCCAAAAAATCCATGAAAGCGCAAGGAGCGCGGATGCACAGGCTTCGGGGCCAGGACATCCTTCTCTCGATTCTTGTCCCGACGTGGTATATAGGCCATACCTCTCTGGCGCAAAGTACACGGCGGCATGGTGAGTGCTTTAGGGGCTCTTGGCTAAATTGTGATTTGATGGAGCTTATTGAACATTCAATTCTCGTATGGATGTGATCACTTCAAGAAAACTATTTGTTTGACACTATCATAGCCGCCGACTCCAAAGAATAATACAAAATCAACGAAATATGTTTTTGTTTTACACATTTATTTTGCACTAACATTTCATTTCTGTTTTGTTTTATAGTTGGGTTTGTTTCAACATAATTTTTAATAATACACAATATATTTTACTCCTATTTAATGAGAATGTGTGCATATTACATACTCGAGTAGTTTGCATTTCCATGAGATTGGATCGAATTGTAAGAATTCATTGCGACAAAAATGTCTTTAAATTTATATGTGTTCTTATTCATTTAAATAGGGTTCTTTTGAGAGAGAGTACACAAACTAATAGAAACATAGTAACACTTTGATTCAAACATAAATAGTTCTTAGTTGTATATATTCTGCATTGCACGATCGATGGTTATCTACAAGATACATTCGATTTGGTAAGCCAACCCTCCAAGCAAGCTTCATTGCAAATTGTCGACCAAATATATCTCACTACTTATTGATCATTTATTAAGATTCATTAGAATCATATACAAGTGGTCGCAATTTTCTAATAGTTTTAGTTCTGCAAGTTCTAAACGCATACTTCGTGTAGACAGTAAGTGTAGTTTTAAGTTAGTCCTAAGTATGAGAATAGTTTAGCTCAAACACCAGCGTATATATATTGTCATAAAACATTTTTTTTGTAATTTTTGAGTGTATAATTTTGCTAAATGTACATTGATTTGAGTTCGGGGCTTTACGTTTACATAAGCTGTAGCTTTAATGAAAATTCCATACATGATTGTTTGCTTCTAACGATTATTGCATTTGCGTTGTTCTTTGCCTACGAGAGTTGACCCACCTATTCCAATAGTAGGACATGCTAGACCGCAAATCCTGGTCAACCTTCTTATTTAATATTTTTACTAAATTGTTGCCTACTTTGGTGAGCAATAAAATTGCATTTTGGCTGGTGCAAAAATATAACGTACTTTTCTGCTTATGTGATTATTTTAAAATGATAACAGCGAAAAACTGACGGTGTTACCGATAGCAACTGGTATATAATTTTGAAGAATTAACGACTTTACCGGACAGACTCCCATTGATAGGAGTATGAAAGCGACAGAATTTAAAGCGTTTGCGATGGGATGTGAAGATAGTTGAAGAAACCTTTGAACCATCAAAAATACCTCACTGAAGGAGGGTAATGGATTGGAGTTGATAAAAGATTTGGAAGTCATTTACTTTGTTTGATTTTGGCAATTAATTCCAGTGCAGCGCAAAATAAAAAAAATAATGCAAATTATTATTAAATTAATATTTCATATTATTTATATAAATTTTATTTAAACATAGCTCAGCTTGTCGCGTAGCAGGAAAAGTTCTACATTCACGTCTTATGCTTTATATACACATTCTTGAAATGAACTATGTACGTATATGATGTCAGTTTTCTATCGAGTACTAGAAGCAATTAAATAAATTTCTAACACAACGTACGTACTAAAGTATAACACATATTAAATAAACGTTGCGGTTTTCTAGAATTTAAACATATTAACAACACATTTTACATTGGCGTTGCTTGTATTTTTTTTATAAATAATACTTAATAATTACATATGTTTTCTCCTTCGCAAATTAAATTTGGACAAAATTGAAGCTAGTTTGGAATGCATTTACAAATATTTGCCGTTCAATAAATCATAAATTGCTTAACAAAACTTTAAAAAGTATAATAGGTACATATTTAGTCACAAGAAATGACTAAAAATAACAGGAAAGCATTGACAGACGGATTAAAATATTGCAAATTATTACGTTAGGCTGTGCAAGCACTTTGACTGCGTTTGAAAATACGATCTTAATTTTGTTTTGAGACAGTTAACGTAGTTGCACTAGATAATTCAACGTGTGTTTAGTGATTGGCGTAGGACACAACTACAGGTTTCGTAAAGACTTATTTTTAGGTTAATAGGTATATTTCACATAGGTTACTTTCCGTTAGCTATTGCGGGAAATTGTTTCGTTTTAGCTTTTGCTTTCTCTTCATTCGTTTAAGCATGGTATATAAATTGGTGTATACATATAAATAGTCAAACTTATTTGCTTTCATTTAAATAGTAATAATATAAATATATATATATATATATATATATGTATGTATATAGCATTTTTCGTGTTTTCTCAATGTTCAACATTATAATATATTTTCTTATCTGCTTCCGTCTCATTTGTGTTTGCCATTGTTGCTGCTTTTTCCATAAACTTTATATATATTTTCTGTATCATTGGGTAAACAGGATACATACTGCAATTTTAAGATCTTGATTTTCACTTGCACGTTTATATAATATATAATTATGGGTTTATTTAATATTTCATTACACGTTTGTGTCTGTGAGTGTGGTTGGATATATGCCGTCTATGAGGTTAGAGCGCTCAGACTGAGTGAGTGAGTGGGTTGCACGTATGAGCTCCTTAGGGACCGCTTATAACGCACCAAATGGGTCGAGTGGGACGCCTTTATTGCTGCCATTCTGCGTTGGCTGGATGGGTTGCATGATGCCTGTTGCATTACTGTGCGGCGCCGCCATCATCGTCGGTTGCACCCCAGTCAAAGGGGCTGCTGCCTGCCCCATCATACTTGGCTGTCCCATCACCGTCATTCCCTACAAGAGTCATTAAGAAGGACGTTAAAAACGAACATAAAAAGTTTGTTAAATTTAAATTCATGCACTGAAAAGGGAATACTTATTAACTGCTATGACAGACGCAATGCTACAAAATCAGTGGCAGGAAAAGAATGGTCGTTTGGGCTAAGTAGGAGGGGCCGCAGTGAGCTTGAAAAACAGTTGCTACAGACAGGTGACATAGTAACTCCATTAGGAACAAAATGTCTACTAAACTAAAAATTTTGATTTAAATAAATAAAAAACAGATACAAATGGAAGATAGTAATGCAATTTAGTTCACAGACGAGAATCATAGAGTAGGAACACTTAAAACGCTTGTTACGGTTCATCAAGAGGGAATTGTTGGCACGTTTCTTGGAAAGTTAGAAGGAAGTTCTTGGCGTATGGGTCACATTTATATGTTATAGTGCTGGAGATGATAGAAATTCGATTGGTAAACAAAATGAAAACAAATAAAACTAAAATAATGTTTTTATTTAAGAAAAACGGCAACTCAGGGCAAAACCAAGATGATATTTATATAGAATTTTTCATTCTGCTTCTTTTTGTAATGGTTCATTTCGTTCGTTTCAGCATCATCTTACCTGCATATAATTTGGCATTACAGGATAACTAGCATGTATATACGGATGATTGATTGTGATTGGCGCAGGACTTACGGTCATGCCATGTGCCTACGTGTTGCATATTGGTATATATAGGCATATTGATAGAATATATATTGATATATCACAAAGACACATACACACACACAGACAGCATTAGCACAGGCGCAGCGTGAGTTGTCATACGTGATTCGTTTGTTGTTGTTTGTTTGATTGGATTCAATATATATTTAGTTGTGATTCAATTTGATTCAGTTCGGTTAACGTTTTTCGATTTTGCGGTATGCGTTGGGATAGTTGAGATATAAAGCAAACATAAAATAAAGAAAAGAAAGAAGTTGATAGTTTATATATACTCCGTCGAAATGCAAATAAAAAAATAAAATAAAAAGGATTTAAAACTATAAAATGGGTATATGTGAATTGTCGTATTCGTGTGCTCCGTGTTTTGTGTGCGGAGACCTAAACCCATCATCAAAGCCCTGCTCTCCAGGATGCCCTATTGCATATGATCTAGTGCTGTTTACTGTGATTCTGTTGTATAAGTGGATAAGTGGAAGGTGTGTGGAAACTAGGGCCAAGGTTATGTGTGGACAAAATTAAGTCAAACTTACAACCCGCAGACTTGATTTTGCGCTTTGATTCTGGTCGTCCAATTTATAATTATGATGTACGAAAAACACTTAGAAATTTAAAGGTGACTGCCACAATGAAGACATATTAAATATAATAATTTACTTTAAATCTTATCAAGACAATTTTAAGCAGGCTAAAAAATTTTCATACAGATCAAAAATGTACTGTTAACCAAGGAAACCAAGTAGCTCAAGTTGTAAATTTATACGGATTGTGCAATTGGCAAATAAACATTAATTTTTATAATTTAGTTCACATTAAATTAGGTAAAGTGTAGTGTACTTTACATGAAGTGTAGCCTAAAGTGTTGGGTGACACAAAATCGTTAGAAAATGATATGAAAAAAACAATGCATTAACATAAGTAAAGAAATGTGTCATTTGTTTTTTTCTCTGGCATTGTTATATTTCGTATTATTTTTTGTGTCTGCTTCGGCACAAATTCTAGTGAATTTAAATTTTTTTTGAGTCACTTATTAAACTTGAACAAATTCGAGGCAACGTAGATTCTTTCGAGTAGTATTGATTGTTTTTGAGTAGAGTAGTTCGGTAGACAGAAGAGTTAGAGTAGGCAAAACTCACCATTGGACGGTAGCCAGCACCAGTAGTAGCCGCCATTGGTTGGGGTGTCCAATTAGCACCTGGTTTCGCTGTATTTTTAGGTGAATTCCATTGCACGGGTCTATGAGAATAATGGGGTAAGAGAGTAATGATATATAGACGGCGTCAATGAACACGGCATTTTGAATTTTGGGGTTTTTTTTTCATCTAAAACGATATCTGCGTGATTTCGAACCATTTTTGGATGAATATTATGTACACGTATGGAACATGAATATGGCTATATGGTCGGGAGGGTCAGTTCGGAATGGTATTGGATTAAAGGATCATCAAAGGATCAGTTTCATCGGAAGTGGAGCATGGCTTATCAAACAGATCTGTGGCAGATCGAAAATGACACGATTCAGCCATCTACTGCGGATGAACTGAAAGGGATGTGACAACATGGATTCTAATCAACATTCTGGTTTGGCTTTGCTTTCGAACGCACGCACACACAATCATCAGTTTATTGGCTCGATCTACTCACTTTGCACTTGCCGTTTTGTTAATATTTAAGTTATCAACGAGTGACATTAGTGAACTATCCAAGTCGCCGGTAATTATCTTTCCAGTGCCAGCTGGTGGCTGCTGCTGTTGCTGCTGGTGTTGCTGCTGGTATTGCTGCTGGTGTTGCTGCTGGTGCTGCTGCTGTTGTAACGTTAGGATCGAACTGCTATTGCTGGAGTAACCTGCGGCGACAACGTTCATTTGATTGCTGTTGTTGCTGGCTGAGGCCGGCTTTAGGACATCGCCCAAGGCATCGAAGCCTTTGATAGATTTATATAATTCAGGCGACATGGTTGTTTGGGGATAGCCATAGCCAATGCACCGTTTTTAGCAGACATTTATACACAGAGACAAACACATTGGTGTATATATAGTAGATATGCATAATTAATGAAGCCGATGAGCCCAAAGGATTTGTTTTGATGTTTGTCGAGTTAGCGTTGAGTTTGATTGCCGTAGATATTTGATATTTCGGTTGTAATTTGTTTTTAAGATTTGTCATTTTGCCAGCGTAATCATAAAACACACAAATATGTTTTAGCAATTTGTTGAGATTTAAGTGTTCAATATGTATTTGTGCCACCAACATTAACATGATACAATGTGAAATTGTTTTTAGTTTGATATTTTTGATTTTTACGTTCAGTACATAAGAACATAAGAGAGAGAAAAAGAGAAAAAATAACATTTACAAAATAAATAACATGAAATTGCATTGTATATTTAAAGATTTGGGAATTTTCGATCTCTAATGATTTTTGACATATGTTGGATTAATAATAGGTTATCATTTACACACACATGACATAGGAAAGATTATTTACAAAGCAGAATAATTTGTTGTTAATGTAATTTGTGTTAATGTGTTAGGTGTTGCATTATATTATAGAAAATACATCCTGAAAAGTTCAGAATTTAAAAAGCAAAAATTCTTCTAGCGGAATTAAACACAAAATGAAAAAGTTAACAGACAGTTATCACAAGAAACACACATTTAATAATATTTTTGTAGAAAATTAATTAAAAGTAAAGAGACAACAACGCAGCTTCCTTGGACGAGTTTATAGTCGATTGCAGACAGCTCAATTTCATAAAATAGCTACAAAACACGAGCAGACAACAGAGGGAAAAGCGCGTTCTGTTTGGTGTTGATGAGCATCAGTGGCAATGGCCAAAGCTCAGGAGATCTTGGATGCTGAGATAGAAAAGTCAGTGTCCGATACAGTACTACAAGCCAGTGATGGATCAAGCTTTGTACAAAAACAAAGCACGCGGAGGAACATATGCTTGTGATTAATGGGTTTGTTTTCGTTTTGCGTCGAGGAGCTACGTATGTTCACCTGGTGGAAACTGAGCTGCTGACATGGAAGGTGGCAATATCGCTTGCTGTTGCGGCCAGTATTGCTGCTGCTGCTGTAGTTGCAGCTGCTGTTGCTGCTGCTGCACATATAAAGCCGCTTGTTGTTGTGGTTGCTTCTGCTGATCCATGAAATTTATATTGTTGCCAAAGGGAGCAGCAACAGATTCAGCAGAGAGTGAGACTTGGGGCAACGACATGTCATCAAAAAATGGATTTGGCAACGACGTTGAAGCTGTGTAAAATGTAACGCAAACATTCAGAGGATAACAATTAAAATAAGTAATAAAAAAAATAAAATATAATAAAAACTGGCATTGAAAAATACAGGTAAGGGATAAGGTTTCTAATATCATCACGCATAGTTCTGATCGATTTCTATATACGCACTAAAGAATTTTCTTAGCTTTTTGTTGAATCTGTTTAAAGAGTGGAAATTAGTCAGGCTTATTAAATCGCATGCTACATTTGTTTCGGTATAAATCAAACACATCACAGTTGGATGATATTACTAGCATTGTTATTTCCTTAACCAATTGGTAAACTAATGCGAACCAATTTTAAATTGTTAGAAAATCATAAGCATGTTGTTAGTGACTGCTTATTAAATATTTAAATATGTATTCTTAGGATTAGATTTTAGCTTGCAGTTAGGAATGAATGAAGATTGAAGACCATCGAGTGACTTACCTGCCGGTTCCGTATTACCAAATACGGATGAGAAATTACTATCGGAAACGAATGCATTTGTAGCAGCAGCGGAGGAAACTGATGCTCCATTGAAACCTATTTTTGTTTGTTTTATTTTGAAATTTTTTGGTGGTTTTGTTTCAGTTTAGTTGGGTGTATGTGGGCGGTGGACAGTGGGCGATGGTCGTTGTCGTGTTTTGGCAGATTTGCGATTGGTTTCGTAACCGAGGAGTTGTTTTCGGTATCGTTGTTGAAGATGTTGTTATTACAGTTTCAGGTTGGAAAAAAACAGTGATGAAAAAATGAAGAGTAACAATACATTAGACAAGAATTTAAAAAAAAATCAAAACTTACAAAAATAAGTATGGTAAATAATTAAATGGATAAAAAATATATCGTTATGATTTTAATTATGAATAATGATGATTCATGTAAACTTGTGCAAACAGACGTCTAAGCTGAAGGGATAAGGAGACAGACAAAGGGTGAGAGGCGTCTAGGGCGCCTGAAAAGTGCGCTCCTCATAGCTCTGATTTTTAGAATACGACAACATAAATAGGTAAGATCACTACACTTACACATCGACTGTTACCTATGTACAGCACAAAATAAATGTAACTTAAATCGTAATCGCTAAACAAGAACTTAGGACGAAATAATAAGAAAATTATAACATGCTACCATTATTATGCATCCACAAATTATTGGCATTGAGTGCAGCACCTGTGGCTCCAACAGCAGCTGCTCCGCCTTCAAACATGTCTGCGAAAGGATTGCCCAACTGCAGCAGATCGTCGGAGGCCTTGGTGGCTGCTGCAGCAGCAGCGGGCTGCGCAGACGCGGCACCGAACAGATCAACTATCGGCTGGCCAGCCTGCGCGGCTGGCGGCGACGATAGAAATGGATTTGTTAGTGCAGCGTTAGCGCCAGTAGCACCGCTGCTGGTGGGCGACGACACCTTGGACTAGCGGAAGAGCAGGCAGATAAATGGATTATTTGGGGTGTGATCTTAAAGGATAATGTTTGAAATAAACTTACCTTGTACTGGTTCATAGCGGCCTCCTCTTCGGCCAAAACCTGGGCCTTAAGCTGCTCGTCAATGCCGTTGGTGGTATCAAATTTGCTGGACGCAGCTGCAGTACCGAAAGCCGAGCTGGTAGAAGACAGGGCAGATACAGCGGATTTTACATTACGCTGATTACTAATGTTTGCCAGGCATTCAAATCAGGTGCAACGTAATAACCAAGGGAAATAATAGAAAAAAACAAAAGAAAAGCAAGTCAAAAATATATCGCAACAATACAATAAGTAGTAAAGTTAATAAAATCAATATACAATAAGAACTAAAATAATTCCTTAATCATTCATAAATAATTGCTAAATTTAAAATAATTTAGCTTACTACTTTATATATCATTGAAAATACGTCGAAATTTGTCAAATAGAAATAAGCTAACCAATTGTAATGCTTAAATTTTGTTAGCATATAAAAAGTCCAATAGATCGATTTCGGAGTTTGATATTTTAGATGTACAAATCACTTGAATATCGAAATTTTTTCTGCATTCTTTATAATCCAAAGCTTCAAACTCCTACTACCATCTATTGGTATTGTACCATTGCATGGTACTACCATGCATGTGTCGCACTATTGCATCAAAATAGATCTACAAACCTCGATGACTGTGTAGGAGTATTAGCAGCGGATACTTTTCGACCCTCAAGCGTGGCCAAGTGCTGCTCCAAGGCATCTAACAACGAGCTGGGCGCCTTGGTCAAATCGGGTATATCACCCTTGTCTATGCCCACATTCTGGAAATATAAAACAGAATATGAAAAAACTGAAGTATATATATTAACATACGACACTCTTACCTCAGCCACTTTTAAGAACTCTCCAACACGATCCATTCGCACCAAGAACTTCTTATAAAGATCCAGCGCATCGCGGGCATGTTTCTTGTTCATGTCGAAATATTTTTCAAGCAAATTTATAATGCCATCATTGTAGCAAGCAAACAATCGTATGAGATCGCGGAACAAGAGCATAAAGCTCATATTGATGACGCCTGAAAATGATCAAAATCGTTATATTTACATTTTACAAATTATTTGGAAGTATAAACATACCATTGGACAAGTCGTTGGATTGGCAGTCGAACTCTAAAAGTGCATCCAATTGTGCCTGCAAAACTGGCAAAGTCTTTAGAAGCTTTTCCGCGTTCATGCTGCGTAGCGAGCCTTCCTCTTTGCTAAAATGATAGATTGCGATACAAATCAATCAGATGACTCTTAAATGTGAACAGGCTTTACTTACCCCCGTTTGACTTTGCAAAAGTCAAAGGCCATGGCTCGATAGGAGAGCGATTTCTCATTCAAATACTTGGCGTAGCGCCGAATAAAGGGAGACATATCGTAACCTGTTGATTGGGCAAAAGATATAGTAAAGATATCCAATCATGCAGGTCACACAAATGTTGGGCAATGCCAAATACGAAACTTAAAAAGAATTGTCTTTTGGTTAGTTAATTTCGCTTTAAATAATAAGTTGAACAAATTTTAGTAACAACCAGTTGTGAATTCAATGCCTCTAGCCAAATAAGGAAAGTTATATCCAATTGCTAATAGCTTCTGTGTAATACTTACCCATTCTGCCACCAGGAACGCCCATGCCACCATCTGTATAAGGTTTATATTTTTTGATATTGAATATTTATTTTGGATAATTGCATTTTTCAAGTTGTTGTTAGCCAGCATATTGTATGTTGTATGTAGGTCAGTAAGCAGCGCAATTCGGTATTAATATATTTGGTTTAGAAATTGTTGTTAATCAAATAAAAGTACAAATGATGAAGCCAAACGTTCGCGCAGCATTTGCATGAGTTGAAAAAGAGAATGAGAGAGGAATGATCAAAATGTAGGCATTAGTGAACAATTTAAAATAGGTAAATCGATTAAATCGTCGATGCGTTCGAAACAAATTTTGGATATTTAAAAAATATTTATACCTTGTACAGTTCCTTTATCCAGAAAGGAGCTGAGATTGAATGTCGAATTGCTAGACGCAAGATATTGCATAAACCGCTGGAAAGATTTTAAATATTATTTAGACAATAAGAAATTGCAAATAAATTGGTATTAAGCTTAAAAATTGGACCTCATATATTATCTGTTGTGGTCCTATTTATACTTAATTATTTTTCATTGAAGACAAATTTTTTTGTCACCAGATAAATGAACGAACAGTAATTATTTACCATTACATTTAGCATACAAAATAATCAAGTAATGAGAATCTTATTATGTACGTGACCTTTTTTATAAAAGTGCCCATATTCTGTACAATAAATAAAAACAAATATATTACCTAATTTTTAACGCTTAAATGAAAGTAAAAATTTTATTGAAATACGCCCCTAAGCTTCACACAAACACTAGATACAGATAAATACTCAAATACAAACCTCATTGCCATATGCCATCAGATGATGTGTGGTTATCAGCGACTTGTAGACGACCACCCAGTTGGCATTCTGTGAACGCTCGATAAGTAAATTGGCCAGATGAGGTATTGACACATTCGGCTCGTTTGTGCAGTGCACCAAATCTGCAGGTAAAACAGGCAAACAATTGATAAAATCGAATCTTTTGAATACTATTGTTTCGACTAACTTTAAAAAGCCACATACCACTTTAAAAGTAAATTTATCTTGTCTACAAAGAAACCAAGTTTCTGTAAAGATTATTGTTATTATTTGGTTCTCTGCTGCACGACCGAACCTCCCATAAATTTAATCATCTTGTTTTTTGCGTCCCATTATCGGTCGCGACTCTTAGTCGTTGTTGGCTTATCAGCGCATTCAGTTTGCAACCGCCAATCAAGCTAAATATTAACGGAAAAGTGTCGATGATAAGCGCAGAATCCCATTGTGTCTACTATCATGCGGTTCCATTTGAAGCATTTCCCATTTCAGTTGCAAAGTGTTTGTCGCAGAGCAGAATAATTGCATGGGATTCGAGGGGCGTTGCACATGCCAGACCTGATGTTCAACGGCATTTTGCTTTATTTTGTTTGGGAAAGCTGACGGGCGCCAGACCAGTGATTCATGCATACATACATACATAAATAAGAACAAATTTCAATAAACAGTAAATGTGGAAAATTGATTGGCCCTTGTAAACGAAACTGGTGAGTTTCTGAACGAGCACAGTGGTCTGGGTCTGTTCCTTTATGAAAAGGGCATTGGAATTGCAGAGTAGTAAACCATTTTGAAAGAGTTATTTAGTTAAAATTTCTATCCGCCCCTACTTTTTTAGTCTGATTCACGTACATTTTCGAGTGATTTACAGTTGTTTAGTAGCCTAGTTATCGCTGGACTGAATCCACATTCTTATGCTCTTAAATAATTTAAGTAGATGTGGTAGATGATAAAGGCAAATGTTTGTCGGGAGATGTGAGTTAAAAAGGGCAGCCCATTGATAATCCATTTCAATAATTATTGCCCACTTGTGTAGCTGGTTGAAATATTCTGGAATATTTTTAGTCAGCCCAAAACGCTGTAAGTATTGTTGTTTGCGTAAACACACAACTGGTTTTATTATAGGACGAAAGTGGTTAACAAAAGAAAATAGGGAAAATAGGTAAAAGAAATACATTTCATGCTACCTGTTGGTGGCTTTGTAATATGTACGAATTTACTCTAAACTCCGATTTAATTTTTATAGAGTTTTGCTACGTGAATTAAACATAACATATAATATAAAATGATTATCTTAAATAAACAGAACACACAAAACAACATACAGCATGTGTGGCCAAATTTTGGGTTATATTTATTTTTGGTCGTGGACAAATGCAAATTCATTGGAAGTTGCTCTGCGGCAACTGCAATACAATGTTTATGTGGCAAGTAACGCCCTCAGTATTGCCCTCTTTAATCGTAGCCATATCTGATGACTCATCTGAAAAAAGTTTTGCCAACCAGCAATATAAAAGGGGGTCACAATGCGAGTAAGACTAACCAAAAAAACCAGATTTCAACGGGAATATCAAGATATTGGGCTCTTTAGAAGTTTTTGCAAAATTCAAACGTCTAAGGAAATCCAGCAAATTAGGAAAAGACTCGTGCATAAATTTAACAAGCAATGATACAGCGACAACAACAATCCCTGATTTCGCGGGCGTTTTAAGCCATTCAAAGCCCCTACAAACACACGTGCACCCGTGGGAAAGTGACGTAACATTAGAGAGAGAGAGCGCGTTGGGTAGAAAGAGATGGGAGTGCAATCAATGACGAACGGAGTCCACAAACACCAGCAGCTGAGCTCCAGATGCAATTGTGGGAGGTGGTAGATGTTTGTGGGACTCTGTGGACTGTAAACAGTGGTTTCGTTTTCAGAAAACTTTTTGATTTATCGCACAAAAACTCAAAGCAAGTGAAGATGGAGTGAGAAAGCCAAGTGACCCGAACTGGTTGCATCTGAATTACTTTTACAGCGGGTATTAGCTGTGGCAATAGTGTTTTTTATTTAAAGTAAATTAAAAATTTTTATTTTCTTTACTAATTTGTTGTTAGTTTGTTGATTATAGTAAATATGTTATTGCGCTAGACTCATTTGATTTTCAATTTTTTGTTCACCTTATCCATTATTTTATCAATACCATTACCAAAAGGATTTTAATTTCAAGCAGTTAAGTTATTGCTATGAATGTTTGTAGATTCAAACAAATAACTTTAAAAGCTTTACAAAATAATAACAAAGAAATTTCAGCATTATTTTCGTGGTAGAGGGGTGCATCATCCCTAGTAGCACAAGTCTGTGCCTCTTTTCTCTCCGTGTGATAACACGGAAATGTAACCGTGATTTACGCAATGAAAGAGCGAAAGAGAGAGTAAGGGAAAGAGATAGACAGGGCCACTCACAGTCCAAGTGCTTCTTCTTCGGACCAATGCATTCCTCCGTAGTGGCCTTGCAAACGGACTTGGCGAGTCCTTGGCCCGCAAGGCTGTGACGGGCGGCCAGCAGCCTGTCGTTGATCGTTTGCCCTGCCATGGTCATGATGAAGCTGTTGTTGTTCCTGCTCCCGCTCGCTGGCTTTTATTTACTTGATTAATTTAATTATGCACCTAAGGAGCAGACCACACCGACACACACACTCACAAGCAGATACAGAGAGAGAGAGAGACACACACACGTATGGGGCGAGCGATAGACAGAGAGGTATTGATTGATTGAGAATATTTCGAACGGGAAAACTCTGCAACACGGGTTTCACGAATAAACGAACGGTAAGGATTTAGTGGTTCATACGTCACAATCACTTCACAATTTAACGCCGCGATTAATGCGCTCTCTAACCGGTACCTAACGCTGAAACGCGATTTTTTAATTCTCTATTTTTCCTCTGCCACAAATCGATAATGGCGACTGGCAAATGGAGCGAGTGTATGAGCAACGTCCTAATGCGTCCGCAAAGTGGAGCTAACGCGTGAAATCGACTTCAATTTACAACGTAAGGTAAGAAGATATCGATTGAATAACGTAAGGGAATACGAAGCGGTTGAAGTTAGCTTACAATGGCTTATAACTATGTTCTGAAAATGAAAAGTACTGATTTTTCTAAAGGTAAATATTGATATTAAAAAAATAAAAAATTTAAATAGCCTATAAACCGTACAAAGATTCAGGGATAAAACAATATTAATATTCGAATTCGAAATTTATACACTTTTAGACTTGTAAGTATTATTTAATTCATTTATTTTATAAATCGGGCTTTACTTATAATATACCTTAAAATTTGAAAAGTGGCTTTATTGGTCGGAAGTGTATCAGAACCCGCAGCCCATAACGTAAAGCTATCTGGAAGTTAACAGGAATTTTTTGTTTCGAGTAGGCGGTCATACTGGTCATTAAAATAAATAAAATTATACTAAAAAACAGTAGTTAGCAGAATCAGCAGTCTCGTAATAAAATTATAAGATGTTGAATGGACAGATTGCACACAGTTATTTGGAGAACTCGTGCACGCTGCTCATACCCCGCCCGCCTGCCCTGAATCAGTCCTCAAAGTGGCACCAGCCAGCAGCAGCTGCTGCTGCTTCTTCTTCCGCTAGTGAAGAGTTGTGTCAGGGGGCGGGGGTAGTAGAAGCGGAGGCGTTGCATGTGGATCGCATAAGAAACTGCGATATATTCGTTGACGCGCACGATCTTTATTTCTACGCAGACGTTAAGCTGTACAAGTGAGTCACGTCCGGCAATCTGGTCTCCCCACAGTGACGAAATACCAGCGATATCATTACGCACTATTGTTTTCCCCCTCTGACAGATTCCACAGCCGCCGCACCTTTGACTTGCGAGAGCTGAAGACACTGTTGATAAGGTTCAACACTAGAGAGAATCACTACCAAATTTGCCTGCGCTGTCTGCCCCTATCAGCGGGTGCCCAGGAGGGAACCGGTGGCGAAAGAGGAGGAGGCGGTGGTACGGGGGATACAGCCAAGCTGTGGAGTGGGCGCAAAGAGTACATCGCTACATTCCTGCACCTACCCACGCTGACCGACGCCACCAGTGCCCATTTGCCGGACAAGGAGCATCTGGTTCAGGAATGGAAACTTAAACGCATCACCGATCAGTGCCAATTGCAGCTCGACGGCCACGAGCGCACCTACAAGTTGACCAACAATTTCGGGTACGGCTATGCCAGCGAATACAGTGGACCGCTGGACGCGAGTGAGGTGGGTTCCATATTTTTTAAACTGCTCTTCCGCACAATAAACGCAGATGATTTCTCAGTTGGACAGAGCCACGTGCCGCGTTTCGGAGCCACATCGCATGAGCCCCATCCAAAGGCGACAAGAGCGTGTGGTCGATGAGATGAAGCGCTTTTCGCGCGAGCAGTACAAAATTAATTTTGTGGAGCTACAGGTTCCGTCCGGTCACCAGAATCCTTTACGCTACAAACCGAAAATCTACGAGACTTCCATGACCCAGGAACAAGCGCATCTGCTGCACAACATCAGCCGAAAGCTGACACGGGAACAGCAGCCGTGCGACGTCTTTCGGCAAAACGAGATCGATTGCGGGCTGATTAGCATCCTGTTGGCCATATGCTATGATGTGCGGACGACGAACAATGAGCCGACGTGTGAATCGGGCTGGACGCGAAGCATCCTCTGCCCGCTTTATTGTTACTTTGAGCAATTCGATAACTATCGGGACGTACTGATTGCCTTCTTGCGGCGAATGATAACCTACCCGCTGTACCGCAATTTCGAGCTGGGTCGCCAATGTGTACGAGATGCCATAGAAGTTTTAAAGGGCGGGCGCAACTGGTTGATTAACCAGTTGCTGCTGACGCACCAGCAGTTCGCCAGTGGTGATCCCAGTCGCGATAGCTTCAACAGTTACTATTTGGAGGACTATATCCGATATGTGACCAGTCCGAGCGCTTGCAGCGATGAGCACATGCGTCTCCTAGCCCGCAACCTTAAGAACGTGCTGATGGACGTAAACAAGCAGCACTTGGGCCTGGGGGTCACCGAGATTGAGACTGAGCTTATCAAGGAGCTGATGCAGGAGATGCGCATTGATGCGGGAAGCGACGGCTCCTCGCCGCAGCAACATGGCCATGGCGATGATGAGCTAGACCTTGAAACCGATACTTCTGGGCAGGAGGACGAGACTACTACTGATGATGATAGCGTCATAACCGACTCCTTCGACAGCATGGACATGGACATGCGACTGATCGAGAACGAAATTGTATATGAGGATGACGAGGAGGACGAGGATGGAGATGAGGATGACGATGAGGATGGGGATGGCGATGAGGACGACGACGACAGCAGTTCTTCCACCAGCAGCGAGGCGGAGGGAAACAGCGTCATTGAGCAGTGCAGCAACAGTGAGACAGCAGCCAGCACCAGCACCAAGTAAATTGCCACTTATGTCGAGTCCGGCAAGTCCTGCTCCTGCCTTGCCCAAAACAAACAAGCAACACAACCAACTTAATGTCAAAGAACGGAGGCTAAACAGTGATTACTTTTAAAATTAAAACAAAGTAAACAAACAAAAAACAAAGCCAAGTAAATGATGTAAGTTTACACAAAAATATCCCAAAAAAAAACTACTTAAATCTTAATTGTACAATAATTTAACGAGAAGCAAACCTAAAGATTTGTTCACGCCAAATGCGGAAAGATATTTGAATATTTATTCCCTTTTGCTCTACAATAACTTCGATTATAATTACACATACAAGTAAATCAGAACTTTAGCATTTAGTATGGCATTAGTGTACGAAACATTTGAATTTTGAATTCTGAACAGCGAAATCTAGTTGTGCATTTGTAAATACATCTATAACCTTATAGATATCGATATTGTTGGTGCTGCAAGCAAAAAAAAAAAAATAATGAATAAAATAAAATGGAAATGGAAAACAACCTCCAAACTGAATATACACTTTGGGCAAAAGTCATTAAGGATTTACATGTTAATGTTGTATGAGTGTCTTTTATGTGAGAAAAGAAGTATAAACGAAAATTCTAATAAAGTGGATAATACATATTTTTTACAAACGTGGCGTTAGTCATTTACTATTTTTACTCTGCGTATCGACCAAGAAGTCGTTTTAAAAAACTGTGACAAATAGGTAAGATTTTTGAAGGGGTATATCTAGCTTTCTTTAGTTTGTATTAATATAGTTTCAAGCATTTTATCAGCATTGCAAGTAAAATATATTTTCACTTTTAATACGCTTAAATCAACAACAAGAATGTTATACTTCCGATAAGTGTTAGTGATAGGGGCCACTATATTAACCAGAAAAAAATGGCTTTTTAGTTTTATTATCTTTTCTTTATTTATCCATACTCACATACATATGCATATCTATGTACGCTTTAAAAGCTAATTTAAATATTTATGGACTGTTAATTGAAGAACGCATCGTATTGCTGGTGCTGCGGAGTCTGTTGATGTTGATGCGCCCTTTAATTACGATAAGTGTAAAGCTACAATTTACAAGTTAAACTAACTAAACTCGTATGCATTTTGAAATCGCCAATAGAATCGATACGCCCAGCGAGGCCAATTTTAGTTGTGGAGCTATTGTCAATTGGTTCTTCCATAGGGTGTCTTCTTCTGTCTCAATCTCTCTCTATTTACACAAGTCGCAAATTGTTTAACAAAAGGTATGTGTTTTAGATTACTTAACCACTACATTCAACATGGCGGCCATTTCGATTTGAACAAATTTTTTAATCTTGCGCCGGTTTCAGAAAATTGCTTGCTCCATTTCATTTAATCGGTTTGATTCAGGATTTTCACTTATATTCTTTTACTGACACTGAGTTTTTCTTCCACATCTATTCCCTTCAATATTTACAAGAATCTGCTTTCAAACTAGTTGCTTGCAGGGCAAGGTGAGTCATTTACAGATCTGGAATTAAAAAACATTATAATCTGGGATTCTTATCGTATTATGCAATCTACTCACTCATAGTCTCCTGTTGGATCTCTACCTTGTATGAGGGATTATCATAGGCAGCGTCGCTTTTTCGTGGTGGCGTAATGGATGCCGTTTGATGAACTCGTCTTCTGGTGATGATCAGTAACAGGGCCAAAGTAGACATTATCGCCAAGGCAGCGATCACAGAAACCACCACAAGGGGGCCGTAGTAGTCGCCCACGGGTTGGTCCGTTCCCGCGGTTAGTAGTTTTCCTGATAATGGCACAGCCGAGATAGAGTATTAGTAGCGAATAATTGTCAAATCACTAAACTAAAATATAACATAAGTAAACTATATGTAGTTTGAAGTTATATCTTAAGGATTTTTTTCCGGCTCACCAAATAGTTTAAACCCTCTACTTATTCCTTCAAAAAATTGCAGGACTTGAAACGGAATTATATTTTATTGATAATCTTTACACATGTATATTCTCAACCTTCCTACGACTTACCAGTCTTTCCGGGAGTGGACGGACCACCTGGCTTCGTAATGAAGTTGACAACATTGCTCTTCTTGGTGTTGCCGTTGGTGAGGTACATTTCCAGCCAGAGGCGGTACTTGGTGCCTGGTTTGAGATCCATGATCAGGGTACCAGTGGTGCTGTCTCGCTTCGCCACCTTGAAGACGCTGGAGTCCTCCTTACCAGCGTCGCTCTGGTAGATGGCGCGATAAATGTGCACGAATTTGTCCTCCGGATAGGGCACTCCATTCCATGAGATCTCGACACTTTGGGTCTTCACCTTGGTCACGTTTACGGTCACATCAAAGCCATACACGTCCACCTTCTGGGCAGTTCGCACCTTAATCATGTGTCCCGCACGCAATTCAGCTCCGTGTCCAGCCAATGGAATGTAGTAGAGCCCGATCTCGTAGCCCGTATCCGGCTGAAGGTTCTGGATGGTGTAGCTGGTCAATGTGCGATGGATCAGAGGCGTTGAGGAGTAGATCATGCCCGTCAGTTCCTTGTAGCGCAGTTGAACTCCATCCACGTATTCCATTTGATCGTCGCCCAGTTTCTTCCATGTCAACTGCAACCAGCTGGCGTTCGTCTCGCTGACCGTCAGTTCTGGGTCCTCTACGTTCTTAAAGATGTCCTGGAAGTCTGGCCTGTAATCGGGGAACGGAGGTGGGGGAGTGATAGTCCTTTCAGGCGGTGTCTTCACGGTGTAGATGCTGCTCGTGGGCTGCGAGTTCAGATCACGAAGTATTAAAGTGATCTTCACTTTGTACAGTGAGTTTGGTTCAAGACTGGGTAGATCGAACTCCATCTGGGATGTGGCAATGAGGTCCTCGGGCGGAGCAAAGATCTGCTGTTCCCATGTGGATGTGTCGTTACTGGGTCCATTCGAGTAGCGCAGCTCCACGCGTCCATGGAGGTTCACATAGACCTGGGGAACGGTGAACACAATGCGAATGGAACGAGGATCGATGGCTTCCAAGGTGTGAACTTCGATATCAGGTTGCAGGTTGCTGGCTCCTAGTTGTTATAATAAAAATGTGTTGATGTTATATTAAAGCCTTTTAAGAGATAAGGAAAGAGATAAGCAATCATAAAGATCGTCATTTGGACATTGTACTTTTACTTTGAAACTAAATCTCCAAAATTCATTCGGTTATTTATTATATATACTAGTTAAAAAGATGCTTTCAAAAAATGTTAAAGAAATTGAAGTTTATTACTTCTGAGCTAAACATCGGGATTTGAAATTTGGATTATATTTTTAAGTTAGTGAGGAAAATATAATAGTTTCCCACGGTGATCTTAACTTGCTCATCTCTGACTTATTTGAGTATTTGTAGTATTAGTATTTGTACACCGAATATTAATAAACGAGCATCGTTTGGAAATTGCTTAAGTTGCGGATTAGCTGCAAGCATGTTTATGGATGATCGTTTAAGCTGATGGGTTGGTTAGTGCTTGTGATAGATGAGTGTATGTCTGTTGTTGGTTTTTGTGGATGGTGTTGTCTCAGTTAGTACAGTAAAACCCTGTCGCAGTGTTTCTATTGTTTGCTGAATAGCTGAGCAAAGTAAAGGAGATCTAAGAGGTGTGGTGGTGACTAGAATAGTTTGTTCAACCTGACTGCTGCTGTTTGACCAGCTTGTCCTTGTTCTGGTGCAGACTGTGCTCACTAGCCTGCGTAGAGAGTCCAGAAGTGGTGCTTGAGCTAGGCGATATTGTCTGCTGCAAGTGTTGCTGCGGGGTCGTCTGTTGTGGATGCGGATGGAGCTGTGGTACTCCCAGCCCCGGGATCACAGGATAACTCTCATAGGCCACTGTTTGCCCATCGACAATGGCAATGCCATGTCCTGGTGGCGGCGGTGGCACTCCACTGTGTACGATGGGCACATAATGACCCGGATGTTGCTGCGGAGCTTGTTGCTGCTGCTGCTGCGGTGTTAGAGACTGGTGCTGCTGATGGGGCGGCGGTGGTGGTCCACCTGGAACAGTTTGCTGCAGGTGCTGCAGTATCTGTTCGATTCGAACTTGTGGTCCCAGGTTGTGATTGTCCTTTTGTGTTTGCCCAGGATGAATTGGTGGTCCAGCATGGCCCGGATGAACCTGGTGTCCTGGTTGTTCTGCACCCAATATATTGAACAAATCAGACTGACTAGTGGGCACTGGAGGCGGTTTGCCCTGGGGTGTGCCATTGGGATTGATGTCGTACGGTTCATATTGATTATAGTCCTCGTAAACAGGCTTCACAGGATTGTAGAAGCCATACGGTCCAAGATGCGGCTGATGAGCATGCTGGTGGCCAAATTGGAAGGGCACAAATCCGCCGTTCGGTGGCAATGGGTCTTCCTGCTCCTCTGTGCGATCACCGTCGAAAATAACATCATTCTGGTGTTGCTGCTGCTCCTGCTGCAGATGCTGCTGCTGTTGATGCTGCACTTTCTTGTGGCCCTTCTCCGGTTTATCCGGCTTTTCAAAGATACCAAGACCGCCAATCGACTTGGGTGGTTTGCCATCTAAGGTGGGATAGAAGGCGCCACTTGCTGATGGTTTCTTCTCCTCGTCCTTCTTGATTTGGGGTACTTTGCTAGGTATACTGGTCGAGATATTTGCTGTCGCTGTCGTTGTTGTGGTTTCTGTTATCGGTTGCATGGTGGATGGTTGATTGGTTGTTGTAGTTTGATTATTTACAAAATGCATAGCGTGAATAACAGTATTGAAATTGGTTGTGATGAGCGTAGAAAATAAAAATAAAGTAAAACGAAATTAAATAGCATATCAGCGCGATAAAGATGGCAGTAGAGAAGAGGTCAGGACAACGAGCAAAAGCGCAACATATCAACAAAACAATGTAATCAATAGATGTATACAACACGAACTCAAAATGACTTTTCAATGACAAAGCTTAAGGAAATGAAGCGATTGGGTGGAAACACTTTCTTGATTACGGCATGCAAACTACAAAACGAGGAAGGTATTATTATGGCATGCAGATTTGTTTACCATTTGGTGGAATAGAGGCATGGGTTGAAGTAGCTTCCTCCTCTTCGTCCTGACCCGCACCTCCGATTTTCGGGATTTGGGGGGCACACATCCAGTGCTTGCAGCACTCGTCATCGGGAATGGGCAACAGGCGGGCCAAAGCTGGATGACAGGGCAAATCTGCCGGAGGAAGAGCTGGAACCGGAGGACAAGCTGCCCTGCACTCTACTCGTCCATTCTCACAATAGCAATGCTGATCGCAACCTGTGTGAAAGAGGCCATGTTCGAGGGATATTGTAATGGAGGTGAATAAGCCACGATCTTACCTGTCAGATTGGCTGGGACAGGAGACCAGTTCTCGATCTGGACGCCTTGGTAAGTACACGTGCCATTGTCGACGCAACGCATGCTCTCCGGACAGCAATTCGGCGGCGAGGGCTTAAAGTCCACCGGAACCGGTTCCCAGCGGATGCAGTGCGGATCCTGGACATCCAGGCCAAAGCTCGAGGGGCACTCCAGCTTGGCACAGTGAATGCCCTGCTCATTGCAAATGCACAACTGATCGCAGCCATCGCGGAACTGTTGGCCCACATCGTATTCTGTACCCTTGAATGTGCAGGTGGGCTTGGCGCCTCCGGCGTCGCGAGCCTGCTCCTGGAAGCGGAAAGGGTCGATCTCCTCTGGATCTTCGTTGTTGGTGTTCTGCTGCGGCGTTGGCTGCTGTTCGTGATCGTCCAGGGTGACATCGCAGAGCTCCAGTTGGCAGCACACGTCCTTCGGGTCTTTTACATATACACACTTGTCCATACGCGTGTGATTCCGTTCCGGGCAGCGTGGCCTGCAATCCATGACACCTTCTTCGGCACAGTGACAGATCTGCTCGCAGCCGATCTCCAAGCGCTCCCGGAACTTGTAGATACCCCCCATGTAGTGACAATCGCTTCGAGGCTTGGGCGTGGCTGCAATGTGGTGGGTGGTGGAAATGAGCAATGGGCGTGAGCGGCGTGGATGGGACATGTTTATGGAGGGCATAGAGAACACGGCAAATGTTAAAATGCTTGGGCAAATAGTGATGACTTGGGAATGCATATAAGCTACGACTACAGCAAAGCCACAAAAAGCTAATTCATCTGCTGCTGCCCTTAAGAGATACACTCACTCACCTTCATCATCGGTCGTGGGCAGGGTCACAGCAGCTTCTCCTGTTCCATTGGTGGAAGCTGCCGCACCCTCTGTGGCCACCACCGTGGGCTCCAGCAACGGCTCATTGCATTCCATCACCCGACAGCATTCATCCTCCTCCACCATCTTCTCCAGGCAGTTGGGATTGGCCATGCTGCGTTGGCTACCGCGTGGATAACTCAGTCCCTTGCACCTCGGCTCGCACATCCAGTCGCCGCGGTTGCAGGTGCACCGTTCGTCGCAATCCCGCTCCATCAACTCTCCGTGCTGTGAATAATGGTAATACGTTAGAGTAAGACTTCATCAGTTTAAAGTCACTCATTGCAAACTATAAATGCTTTAGTGTAGACAATTGCCACTTTTTGTAAGTTTAAAAAAAAACCTTTAAGCTTAAGTTATATAAACATTGCAGCTTTAGATTTACCTATGTTTTTTTAATGCTATCATAAGCTATAACCCTCTACTTTCACTATCTCAAAGACCCCAATTATACCGATTATCATGAATTTGAATCCAAGAACAACCGCAAATTTATTCCGGTAATCACCAAAGATCGACCTACTGAGCCATTTTTATTTTTTGTCAAACTACATTTCATAAATTTCGCTGTGTGAAAGCTTTTTTCGCAGAAATTACGTCAATTTGCACAACTAACTAAGTAGGTGAGAGTAGATGGGCTCATCAATCATCCGCCTTGTTGATTGAAGGCAATTACCGACTTGGATTTCCTGCTCTCTGCGTGGTGCTCCAATAATCAAATATGTCATATTTCGACGAAGCCTACGCATGCCTGAGGGCATAGACTTTTGTTGGAGTTGAAAATGAACTTTTGATGTTAGTTTTCTTAAATATTTAGCAGAGGTTTTCGACGCGTTTATTGGGTTTTCAGGTGCAAGAACTCATACCCCATAATTGATTCCCCTTTCCTTAATGGCACCTAATGAGCACAATTGTTGTAAAGCCTCAAAGGCCTTGGCGTCGAAAAAAAAAACCCATAACGCCCTCTTTGGCACAATAAACTACTGAAAAGAAAAACCGAATTGGCTTGGTAAACTGTGCTATTTTACAGATTATTTTCTGAGTTATTCGGTGCTCACTTGAAAAACATTTGCGGCATGCGGCTTGGCATGTTGCACGTGTCCACCGATCGATGGCAATTTATAAAAAAAAAAGGGTGGAAGGGGAGGACCGATTGCCGCCGACAACAATTCATTAAAAGTGAAAGCAAAAATTATTTCATATCGAAGTGGACCGCAAACTCGATTATGAAAACTACAAAACAAGCAATTTAAAAGACTAAGAAAAGCGATATTAATAAAAGATGAGGACTGGGCCATCTCGAAGAGTAAATGCTCTTTATCAAGGGTACAACTTTTAAAGTGTTTAATAAAAATTATATAAGGATTAGGACATTGAGAAATGCCTATCGCGAAATTCACGTCATAAATAGTCTTAAAATTTGAAAATTGTTTAATTATCTGTAGTAATGTGTGCGGATCAGGTATAGTTAGAGTATTTAAAAAAAAGAGCCAAACTCCCTAAGACTCAAGCATCGCAGCGGAAAATGGCTTGGTCAGTAAGTTGTGGCAGCTGTATCCATCTGCATCTATGTATTTACAAGCTCCCGATGCGGCCCAAGATGTGGAGCTCACATGACTGGGCGCCATTACCCGAGCTGAAGAGAACCGAGTGCAACGTTTGATGAACACGTCACACTTGGACAGACGCAAAAAGGAGTGTAGCAATTACTTGAATTCATAAGGCACACCATTTTCCCTGTTCAAGCGAATCGTTCTAACTGATTACTGTCTTATTACTTATTTAAAATGCCAGCAATTGTTACACTGCTGTACAGATTGCTGCAAATTGGGTATGCGAATTGGCGCGGAGATTGGGATGGATTGATCCGCGACCACAGAGGCGATGTCAACATTAATCACAATGAGCAGTTTCTTGGAATTTTCTTCCTCAGCCTGTCTTTTTTTTGCCTTTTTTCTGCAACATAAAGGTGCGCAAATATTTGCATAATTGCTGCTTGGGCGAGCAGCAGCCGGGAAAGCTCTCCGAAATATTTTCGATTTTCGACGCTTTTTGGAGTGCGCAGACAGCTGCGCTGGATGCTGGAACGCTGAGTGGGCTCTGACCGGTTTCACTATGAGCACCAAACTCGTTACCATTATGCAATTCAGGTGACGACAAGGCGAATTGGAGTTGCGTGCCAGGAAGTGGGCAGGCCGACTGGGAAATGGTGACGTCGACCGCAGCTCTCTTGCTTGTCAGGATCTGTCATATATTCTACTGTGTTTTTATGATGGTTGTCATAGGGCCTGGCGTCTGGTCAAACTTGACTTAAGCAAATGCAAATCAATATAACAGAATTTGAAACAACAACCAGATCTGTGCATTGACGTCAGACGGTTGGAAATGTCAAAGATTAAAAAGCTTTAAGCAACGGATATAAAATGGACTTTCTCTATGATCGTTAAGTAGAATTTATATAAATAAATTATTTATGTGATAAAGAAAATAATTACAATGATATCATTACAAATATAATTTTGAAATTCATTAGGCAGAGAAAAATGAAACATTTATTAGTTCAAGCAAATTTATTAAGTCCTACGAATTATTTTTTCGGTTTTCTGTTTTTCTGGCACCCTTAATAATTGTTAAGAGTTGTTTGGAATTAGTTCTAAATGATTTCTGTGTCCAAACAAAAAGAGTGCGTTGATACCAACCTTATAGCTTTTGTTGTTGGCCAGACATTCCCGCTGCATGGTATCCCCGCTGGCGGTGATTTCCACGATTTTCGGCATTTCCGTTTCCGGCTGAGCAGTGGGCGTGGTGGAGCTGGTAGTGCCCTCGTTCTGATCTCCGTCCATGCTGACATCACTGAGATCCATGAGCTGCTCGTGGGTAGAGGCATTGTGGTGCAGGAACAGCTCGATATCATTGCCGCCACCAGCCGATCGTCCCTCGCCAGCAAAGGCAACGAATGGTGATGGCTCGGTGGTGGTGGTCGAGACTTCGGTGGTGGAGCTGCTTTCCGACTCCTTGGTCACCTCCTCCTTCTTCGGCTCCTCCTGCTTCTTCTCCTGCTGCAGCATGTGTTGTCCTTCAACAATGTTAATCACTGGCACCGACTCGCTGTCCGGCATCATTGTGGTGGCCGCTTCATTTTCTGGATCATTCATATGCATGGCGCGTGCTCGCGATGTGGTTGAAGTGGCCGCTGTCGCTGCAGTTGTTGTGGTTGTGGATGTGGATGTGGACGTGTATGTTGCCTCGGTTGCAGTTGATGGCTCAGCGGTTGCCTTGTTCTCCTGACTGACAACAATACCAGCCACAATTCCCGACTCTGTGGTGCTGGTAGTAGTCGAAGTGGTAGTGGACGATTCCTCGGTGCTGGTCGAGAGCATTTGATAATCTTCGTGTTCGGCCAGGCGATCATGATTCTCGGACAGTATATGCACATGATAGGGATCTTCTTCGCGCTCACTCGGGACTGTGGATGTAGATGTGGCTGGCGTACCTGTTGTTGGTGTACCTGTTGCTGTTGCCGCTGTGGATGTGGCTGCCGCCGTCGTTGTCTCAACTTGTTTGTCACTTTCGATTTCAACGTTCTCCTCGCTGTTGCTGTTGCTGGCTGTTATGAGCGTGGCCGGATGTCGGAAATTGTTGAGATCCTTGGCCACATCGTCCTGCTCGTTGGAGATCTGATTGAGCTCATTCTGCTGCTGATCCTGCTCGCGCTGCCGTTGCATCTCGGTGGTGGCATCGTCGGCGCCAATGCTCTCGGCGTGCTCATCCCGCAGCGGAATGTGTTGAATGTGGCTCTGATCTGGTTCCGTGTTGGAGAAGACCATGTGCTGATCGGGTCCCTCGGTTTCCTGGCGGGGCGTTGTTGTTGGCTCCGTGGAGGTGATGGGTTCAATGCTCGTCGATCGCATGCTGGTGTCTTCTGGCAGGCTGCTTGGCACTGGCACAACTGTCGTGAACTCTGAAAAGAAAACATTTGTTTATGTTTCAACTGGATTTTTTGCATTGAAATTAGTTATAGGAAATATAAGATCTTCTTTGATTATCCCTAACAAACCATGAAGTTATTAATTAAAGCAGACCCTTGACCTGTTCTTTTCCAATTACAATGCCACAATAAGTTTTTCGTTGTACACTTTTGTTGTGACAGCTGTCAGTTTATATCGACGGACACCCATCTATAAGAAATTCGCTTTTAAACGAATTCATTTCTTTTCGATTTTACTTATATATTTTATGTATCTCCAACGGTCCTCATCAAAACACGTAAATATTTCTGTTATCGCAAAATAGCGATTACCAGATTATGAGTATTGCGTGAAATTAAAATGTAGGTCAGCAAGGCTGTGCCCAGTTTTATTAACATTACTTTGATATTGTTATAACTTTAGCCACTGTAACAAATTAAATGTACGAAGAATTCTTATTGATTCCGTTCCGGAATGAAGTCATTTCTGGGGTAAACAAACTCTAAGGCTTTGTCCCACATTTACGGTAAGTGGCTGATAGAATTCTTTCGCAATTCTAGCGGAAACCACGTAAATCGTATTGGAAATATCTCACGCTTCTCGTCATCATTATCGCCATCCGCAATTCGCTTGGATACGCCATCATTGAAACGTAATTTCTGTTTTTCGCTCGGTTTTTTTTTTTGCCGCAGCATCAGTTCCTAAAAATCTGCAAGGTATTCATTAAGCCCCGTCTGCCTGAATCTTCTGCCTGCTGAATCATCGTCCGCAGGTCGGACCATTCTCGGAAGACCTGGGCGGACAAGCCCCGGCCAAAATATCTGGCAAGACACATCTTTTATGATATAATTCCAGTTCCTCTTCGGTTTTCTGCTTCTTTTGGCTTGAGTATGTTGGCTTGTAAAGCTCTTTTGTGGGCTCAGACAGACCCGGCAACTTGTTGTTCTTTGTGATTTTCTTTTCTCTCTGTTATATAATTACATTTGTTTTCGGGCATAGTTTCGGGGCGCAAAACTCTTGTCATAAATAAATGACGACCTTAGTAAGCGGTCTTAAAGGGGTTCTTCTTATAAACCGACACAAAACACTTGACTTGCACATGGATGCCCAAGAGATTCATGATTGCTTCTGCCAAGCTCACAGACTATTCACAGGAACATTCGGTTAAGACTTAATTAATTAATGGGAACTTGAACTTGATTGCTAATTGTTGCACACGAATAGGGAAACCTTTTTCCTCCACCTCTAGGTTCTTATCTCGTAAGTTAGTCAATCGATATTCATTAAGCTGGGACATAATTATGTGACTGTCAAGGAATTCCAAAAATCTCCATTTGAATTCTGTCTTCAGTCTCATTCCGGTAATAACTTTAAAATGGTCTAGATGCAATTTTCAACGTAGTCGAGCACTCGATCATCCAGTTGGAATGGTAAATAACCCTCGCACACTCAATGAGTCTCTGACTCATGGAAGGTCTTGAGGAGGGGAAATGGAATGGAGTAAATGCGACCCCATGGGGACGGCATTTACCCAGTCAAGTCCTCCGTCTCGACAGGCCCATGTAAAGTGTGGGTGGAGGGGGAGGGCGACTGTCATGCGTGCGTCGTAATAGCCACAAAAGTGGCCCCAGACCCCGGGCCCTAATCCCTATTCCCTAGTCCTGGGCTTATTGTTCCTGTTACATGGTGCGGATGCAACAGTTGTCGCCGCTCCAATAAGAAGAAGGAGACCTGAAACCAGGCAGTCAGTCAGTCAGATTCAAAGGCTGTCTTGCAGTCAGAGCTGGCATGCAACGAACGCCAATTTAGCGTTAAAAATCTTTTTTTTAATTCAAGCTCCGAAAGATGAATACCCTTCATTCGCTAGAAAATGAAAAAATACCGAATATACTAAGCATACATTTTAGATTAGACTTTTAAAATTTCCAACTTCGAATTAAATTGCAACAGAAGATTCTAGCTTAGAAATTTGTTAAAGGAATCGGTCAAACTTAAACATTTACAGTACCACAGTACAAACACCTCTTAAAAGTCAGGGTACGTACCACCTAGCTAAAGACAGTTCGGTTCGTTAGCCAACTGAGTGAATGGGAGAAAGAGGCTCTAGTCGATTTTTATATAGAGAGAACACCTTTATGTGTGTGTTTTATGTTTTAGCTGTTGCTTTTATTGTTGTGTCGGGTCTGGAGCTTAGGGTTACTGACATGAACCTTGAATTTCAGTTCGTTATGCTGCTGCTGGCAGCCTCCAGCTCGAGCTCCAGCTAGGGTTGCCATTGCTGTGGTGCAGCTCTGTTTCTTCTTCAGGTTCTTGATTCTTAAATCTTGGTTGTGCGACGGGCTTGCTGTCACGACTTATAATACGCGAACAGTTCGAGGGCTTTTGCCGCAGTGAGCTCCCACTCCATTTGTTTAGTTCGATTTTACTTGGCGCACAATTTGTCTCTTACTGTCACTGATTTTTATTTTTTACTGGCTTTCGTTAAGAGAGTCCAGGCGTCCTCTAAATAAATAAATACCCAGCTGGAACATGGCGCACAGATAGGACTCGTTTGGTGGTCTGTCCTTGCGACTGCATACGAAAGACTCAGACAACAAACTTGAGTTTATGTATCAGTTCTTTCTGGACTTTTGGCTTAGCGTAGTTTATGACTCAGCGCTTAGCCGGTCAGCCAGCTTGATTATGATATATATGCATGCGACAACAAACCACCAGCTAACCACTATCAGCACCGCAAACAATCACCCGGAACAGGCCACTTATGCAGAAATGCAAAACTGCTGTCCGGTAGTTTTAACTCATCTGCGGTTTTTCTAAGTCGCCGCACGTTCTGCGGCTTTGCAAGCAAACAAATGAAAAGACAGTTCTTCGGAGGAGTGGGAGATCACTTTAATGCCGGGGCTGTAGAACGGGGCAAAGGAGAGCCCATAAGTGATGTGCTTAGAATTGACAAGCTGCCAAGAAGCGATGCATGCAAACCGGATGTCTTTGTTAGATGGGGTAGTGGTTATTCTTCTGGGTAATGGTTGCCATAGATCTAGAGTTGATTATGTCTGGAAATGTGCTTCATATGCGATTGGGAAGGAGTTTCATGGTCAATTTATTTGGTTCAAAGCCATTTGTACATCGGAAAAAAAAAAATAAAAAGATCTGAAAACGGAAATTTAAAATATCCAGACCATACTTAAGCCGTAGATCTATACTATTTAAAGAACACAATTTATTCGGGATTTCAATAAATGAATTGCACTTCACAGACCCAAATTATTATTGTTATTATATCATTAACATTATTTCCAGCTATTAGATTTTTATTAATTTCGAGTAGTGTACTGGAAGCTCTGAACGTGGGCAGCCGGAAGCAGAGCTTCAAAGCAGTCCCTGCCTAATAACCATGCCCACGCCCCTGATCACCACTAACCTGTCACCGCTCCCTGCCCCGTTATCACCCTTTTGGCCGAGTTTAGTAATGCGCAAAAAGTGTCAACAAAAATGAAACCGGCAAGAGCTATCAAGGGGAGAGATAGGGAAGAGGAAAGGTTTTACCTTTTTGGTGGCTTGGTTAATGTAACGGTCATGCCTAAAGTGTGACATGAATCAGAAATGTATATACTCTCGCACGTAATATATATAACATAACGTAGGTATTATGCAGCTGTTGGCTGTGGTCACTTTTATTTATGATTCGAAACAAAAATCTGAATTGATTACGCAATCTACGATGTAGCCTGCATTCGAATTCACTCGCTTCTTTTTGGGTGTTAATTTTGATTATATTTTCGTTTTAATTAAGCCCATGTTTTGGAGGTTTTCTATTGTATTTGTTTTAGAAATTTGCTGATGTTAATGAATTTGCGCGGCCTTTGTTTGAAATGATGACGTTCCACAAAAGACGAGTATGGAAATTTGTGAAACGAAGTGTTAACTTTCAATGGCGCACGTTGAATGAAAATTATACATGGATAAAGAAATCATTTTTTGACGGAAAGACCTTAAAGTGATAATTTTAAGAATGATTTGCTTCCGGGTCTAGTAGATACACAGAGATTCATTAAAGAAATCACAAAATAGACAGCTCTATCCTGAACTCATCTCAA
Source organism: Drosophila yakuba (assembly GCF_016746365.2). NCBI lineage: Eukaryota > Metazoa > Arthropoda > Insecta > Diptera > Drosophilidae > Drosophila > Drosophila yakuba. Next base: position 9,165,636 of record NC_052530.2, read on the forward strand.
TTGCAGGTAACTGAACTTGCTCTTAAACCAAATAGTTCTTGGCATCTTATCGGCCTTTCTATCTGGCTAATGATATAAAAATGTGCCAGACCATTGAGAAAACCCAAGCAGACAGAGAATTTATATACTCAAACAAATGGCTGGTGGTCAGTCAGGTATGTAAGAGCATCTCCGATAGGCCAAAATACCTCTACACCGTAAAAACAACAGTTCACAACAATATCATTAACAAGCAAAGCGGAAGACGAGTGCAGCCATTCGACAATAAAGCAAAATTATTTCCCAACCAGCATTTGACCTTTTTCAACTCGAAAGTTCATGTGCATCTAACAACAACACAAATGCAGTTTGACCCGCTAAAAAGGGGCAGAATGGGCGGGCGTGGGAGGAGAAGGCTGACCCGATGCAGAGGTAAAACAAGTTTCAAATACTACCAAGAGCGCGTGTCATTATCCGTTTGGGGTTCGGGCTGAAGGAGCCGAGACAAAGACCTCTGGCAGAAATGAGAATATGCCACGATATGACTAAACACAACGCCACTTAGCTGGCGTAGTTGCAGCTCCAGTTGTATCTGTACCCGATCTCAATGGAATGACACCACACACTTTTAGCCAAGTGAATGCGAGTTGTTTGGCCGGCCATGAAATCGAATTCGAAGTGGAGTTTGGATTGGAATTGAAGCCGCGTATGCCTGTGGATTTTGTACCGTCAACTAGCTGACTTGTAACTAGTGCCAAAGTGCGTTCCGAATTGAAGGCCAACCGAATGGCACAGGCAGCGAAAACAAGATCGCTTAGGGTATACATATATTTACAATGTACACTGAACGTGTTCGGAATTTCGATTTAGTAATCACGTTGATTGAGAGCTTCACTTCCTTGTGTATTTAGCAAAGGTATGTAACGCCTAAAAAATAACGTTCAGAATTCGACCAATTTTAATATATCAAATTATACTTTGTTCGTTGGGCCATTGTGTATTTACTTGATCTACAGTTTTAGTACACGAATTGGTATATGAACAAATATATATTTATATACATATATGCTTTTTATACAGTGGGTTTTGGACATTCGATTACCAAGACTTAAAATCTTTATATTGAAGATTTTACATAGCTTATATGGCGTTACATGGGTGGTTGATCTGCAAATTAACAAGAAGTTCATTCTTTCGCATATTTATGTGGCGAGAAATTGTTTATCTGCCATTACCCCCTTAGCTAATCTTTCAGCTCAAACAACAGTATAAGGTATTCAGAACTTGTAATTAAATTAATTTCCATTCTTTTATTTGAGGCTCCGCTTTAGCTCAACTTCCTGACTACGTTCGCCGCTCTCAGCACCGTTCAATGACACAGATAATTGCCCAGCACACACTCAACTCCAGTCATTCGCAATTAAAATGCATTAATTAGCCGCATATTGCCTTTCTGTGCTACATTTTTCTTACTGCGCTCACATGGGAGAATAAGATACATGAAAATTATCTAATTGAAAAATGCTAGCCAGCTAACCTAACGCACGTCTAGACCAGGGGGGGAATTGCATGATACTGTAAGGTGAATTGATGCCATAGCTTAATGCATATTTCAAACGAGTTACAATTGAGCTACATTTTAGCCTGTATTTTGATTTGCGCCCCTAACATAAATGGGATTGAGTTCACAGCCTGGCTGGGCCGGGTTTTCACTTGCCTAACCCGTTTGGTTCTGCTGAATGGGAGGCTGTTGGCGGAGAAAGCCCGCAAATCCGCTGTGAAAACCCCACTTAAAGTTCAAAGCCCAAAAATGTTTTTTTTCGACACTTGAATACGTAACATCTCAAAAGCTATATTTAAGACCAAAATGTTTATTGCCGCTGTCTGCACTTTCACGCGCACCCCTCGCAAACTGAAACTGAATTGAGTGTCAATGTACAAGACCATATAAATAACAGCGGCAAAAAGCCCACCTCCTAACGGCAAACAATTAACAATCGCGCAGTGTTGTGGTATTTGTCACTCTACACATAATACTCAACGTATGTATTTTCGAACTAGCCGGTTGAAAAACACTTTTAAGCTACTTTTACTTATCGGTTTATTATAGCGGTCCCATGAAATTCGCCAGCTAATCGAGTATGAACCCCAAAGCGAAAGGTACAGCAGTTCGAGTCAGAAATCACGAACCGAATTGCCTCACTCTTCAAAGAAATATGTTTCTCACACTCCGCTGAAATAGGTATCCTTGAAAAATCCGAGAAAACATAAGACTGCCTGCTTGCCTGTTCTGCAGAAATTCTCAGTTATGAAAAAACAACAGCGTATAAATAAACATGAAAGGGAAGGTGAAGAAGAAGCTCACATGGGCGCGGCAAACTAAAGACTTAGGAAACGAACTTGATTTTGCACCTCGGAGTTCGCTGTATTCCATTTAGCAAAACCTTTTTTTTTCATCTTAGGATACACCATTTTTCATAGTGCATGCGATATGGATAGTTTACAATACAAAAACTGTTGATAGTCGTGCCAGAAATATGTAAATTTCACTTTGCCATGAATTGTAAAAATAATAAACAATTAACAAGTCCACAAAACAGCAGGTTACTCAGCTATACCCATTTTGCCCGCCGTACATTTTCCCTTGAAGAAAGTGAGCCGCAGTAAAGTTGGCCAGTTGATTGAGGTCGTTATTGAATTTTGTAAATTTCGTGATACGTAGTTTTTTAAGGGACCTCGTGCATACCTATATATATTTATTTTTGGCAAGCCATTTTCAGTGCAGTCCCTGACTTGCAATGCCAACGCCATGAAAATTGCTCAATAGGATTTTTTTGCATTTTTGTATCTCTGATATATTAAGGCATCAAGGCCATAATTTAGCACCCAAAACAAGCCGCTAAACTGAAAATAAATAAATATATATATATATGATATATATATATATATATATTAAATCATTAAATCATTAGTATTACTTTGCTGATTTTTGTTCGTAGATTGATATATATATATATGAATATATATATGAAACGGGAGATTTTTATTACAGATGAATATGAAAATTGGATTAATTATTTTGTTTAAAGCTATTCTAGCGATATTTTTATATTTACTGTTGTAGTAGCTGTAACTATAACACAAAACCAGTTAATCAACTGTCTAAAGTCTTACCCCATAATTGATTTGCTAATATATATGTGCTTGTTTTAATTATAAAATCGAAATCCCCAATCAACTAGCTACCCACTCGACGCCTAGCAGAATAAGAGTTTGCGTAACTTGAAATACCCATTTTAAAATGTAATCAGGTGCGGTTTCTTCTTCAAGTTTGTAGGTGTTTCATTTATTACATCTGTCAATGATTAATTACTATTTATCTCTACCAGCTAATTTCCCGGGCACATACTTATATAATTAGCCCCCGCGAAAAGACATTCCGAGTTGCTGTACAAGTCAACACCCAAAATTTACCGAAGCTTATTGGAGGCTTGTGGTATGGGGACTACGTAGGTTAAGGGCATGAGTCATGACAGTTGGCTGCTTTGCATTTAAATTGAGTAAATACTGAAGGCTTACCTTACCATCAGCTCAATGTTTGCTGTTAAATCATTAACTTCCCCGTGGCATTGATACCAGCCAAAAAAGGCCAGTCCCTTTATAACAATGCATTACCACACGCCATGGCAACAACCTATGCTCAATCGATCTCGTTTTTTCGAGTCATCAATGAAACTAGCTGAAATTCTATCAAAAGAATAAAAAACCAATTGAAGTTTTTACGACGGCGTGCTTGCCCCTTAAAAATTTTGGTGTGCAACTAACGTAAAGCCCAAAACAACGTTCAAGATAAATTTAAATCTGCTACAGCCAAGTACTTAAACGGTCAAGACCTGATTTGACAAAACGCCGAACAATGGAGCCTTTTACTTTTGCACTACAGAAGTTTACACAAAAGGTACGTGTGTGAAAGTTCATTCTATCTAAGATGATCTAAATGTTTTGGTTTAAAACATTTTTTTCAGTTATCCTAGTAACCCAAATTCAACCGAATTTAAATAAAAAATTTGAACGTGTGATCTGAATTATAAAGTAACTTATTATATCAAACAAAAATAAGTATATTTCAATAAATTGATATAATATCTTGGTGTACTAGAATATATAATGAAAAACGAATTAGTTCTTTAGATCCGAAATGTTAAAATTTAATTATATTCATTAACTAGTTCTAACACGAGTAATAATTTCTCGTAGATTAGGTTTCCGAGATTAAGCTTAAGGGCTCGAAATTTTAATGTTTTCCCTTTAACATGCCGCGTAATTAACTAAGTAATTCAACAGGAAACCACTTATGTATATCTCCAAATATTCTTCCATCCATTAATAGTCGAACAATTTCTCTTGTTCGCTCCATTTAACCGGATCGGAAAATAATTATGGAGAAATGCCTTACAAATCGAAACGAAATGGGTAAAAAAGGGCGGACCAGAAGTCACGCACCGGCACGGCGTTAATTGGTGGCTCAGAGAACGAGATTTGATTATGGCGCAGAGAGCGCGGCTAGGCGGGATTAAAGTGTCTGAATGGAGACCGGGATGAGATGCCCCATCTATGCGAGCGTCGTCGCGTTTATACGGCATCTATAATTTTCATGGCTTTCGGCTTGGACTCACCAGTTTCGGCGGCATTGGATTTGTTGACCGCCTCAGTTGTTGTCGTCGTGGAAGTCGTTGAACTATCCACTGCCTCGGTGGTAATGCTGCTGCTTTGTTCTACGGCAATTGTGGCTTGAGTGGTGCCTGCAGCGGCGTCTGGGGCATCTGTTGTGGTATCCAGAGCTGGCATCGTTGTGGTGGCTGCATCTTCGCCTGCTGGCGCAGACGCCGCACGGTCAATTTGAATGCCAAGCAGAAGTAATCCGCAGAGAGTGGCCAGGCACATTCTACTCCATATGACCGTGGATGGGTCGCCTGAGGCTTTTCTTCTTCTACACGTTTGCATTTTGGTTTATGATTCTGCTCCGTCTTTTTGGCTTTTCCTCTTTGATTTTTCTCACACGTTTGCACTTGTTATTGTTAATTTATAGTAATCTTCTATAAATATGGAATTAAATAAATTACATGCACTTTTAAATCTTCGAAGGGTTTCGATAGCTTATTACCGACTTTTGTTCATTCGTTATTATTATTTAGTTTTCTCTTTTGGGGTCTGGGATTTTCTTTTGCGGTTGTTTAAGTTCACACGACATCTGTGGCAGAAATTTCTGTTATTTGTCATTGACTCGGCTTGGTAACCCCAAATGCTGTCATTTCCGTTGAAAGACGGTTGAATAACGATCTCTCAAGTGTTAAGTCGAGTCTATATTTTTCCAGCCAATTTTTTGAGTGATTTGTTAGTTATTTGTTAGTGATTTGTTTGGTCACCCTACGAATAGCTTGGAAAGTCGTTAGCTTAGAAATAGGGGTGGCTTACTCGTGCTTCAATCAATCAAAGAGTTAATGTGTGTTAATATTGCTGAGGAATAAAGGTATTAGCTAATTTTTAAAATACGCCGAATATGACCATTTTTAGTGTGAAAGCGTAAACTTCTTCGATTCCAATCACGCAAGTTCGTTTCCCAAGTCTTTTGTTTTATAAAGTTTCGTTGAGTTTTTAATGTTAATGTGCTTTTGAAACACTGTGTAGACCTACGATATGTAAACTCTGTTTAGCATATTTAATTTGGATTTACAACTTCTGCATCTAACCCAAGAGCAGCTCATAAATATCTTTCATTTTTTAGGCAACGCCAGCACAATTTTTACTTCTCACAATTCAAATCAGAAACTAGGCAAATAAACCAGCTTGCCGAAAAAACAAAGGCTGCCAAATGGGCTCTATGAATAGATATACTGTGTATATGCAAGGCAGTCGATGCTCATGCAACTCGCTGCAACAGCAACAAAAACCCTAGACCCAAATCGCGACAGCGAAATATTTCAACCGGTTCCAACGGCAGCAGCAGAAACTGCAACTGAAAACGGCTGCAGACAGCCAAATTCGCTGCAAGCCTGCATTTTGACCAAGTTAGTACGAAGGCAATTAGGCAGCATGCGGCTCTATTCTTTTCATATCTGTTGGCAACCGTGTTAGTATTTGTTTTGGCTAATATTCAGTGATGTCATTGTAAAAGTTGATGGCTTTTTGCACTGACATTTCACATTTCACTCTCACTCCTTTTATGTAGAAATGGCAAATGCAAGAAAACAAACAGCGAATAAGCGATTCAGAGCTGGAGGGAGAAAACTTGTTTTCGGTATTTCCAATGGAATGTTTTCGTTCGTGGTTCTCTTTTCTTTCGGCTGGCTCGTATTTTTCACTACCAGATCTTGTGTTTGTTTAATAAGAAAGCTATAATTTGCATAAATCACAACCGCACACACATGCAGGCACACTTAAATCGAAGATTAGCACCAACCCGGCGAGAAATAGGTATATATCTCCTCTTATCTGGCCACGTTTGTGGGCAGCGCGGTTTATATATATGTATATATATCGTTAGGAAAGTAATGCGATCGCACACGGCACACAACCGCTCCGTCTCAAGCACGACCACCAACTGATCTCTCTGCTGGCACGGATCTTGGCTGGTGCGTTGCCAACTCACCACGGTCTGCAGGCGGCCACCAGGTAACTGGTTTCCTCTCCGGCCAACTGGGGAGCCAACTGGCTCTGGTCGCTGGCTCTTTCTCCCGCGTCAGCTGAGCGCAACAGGTGAGAGCGCTCAAGTAATACATAATACCCATTACCATTACCATTACCCCTGGTTGAACGCTCGCTCTCACCCACACTCAGGTGTGTCTAGGCTGTTTCTGTCTGGCAGTGTGGGTGTAGTGTGCGAAAGGCCCTCTCTAGAAGTCGTTGGATTCGAGACAAGACGACCATGATGCATACACAAGACTCGAAGACGGGGTTTTTTTTTCAGTTTGGCAAGGCAACTGCAAGAGTCGATTCCTTGACAAGTGAACTCAGCGATCTATTTGAACTGTCCAATTGGTTGGCGAAAAACTCAATCCCATTGAAAAACCCGAGCCAACGCGTTGGCATTCATTGTTTCGATTACGCCTACGGTTTGTTTCTTTCTTCCTCGACTTCTTTGTATGACTCGTTGAAAGAGCACAAGCGTAGACTCGGATTATTGTCCATGCATCTACATATAAAGGTGGATAGCGCTCATAAGCCAGGGATGCTGGGGTCACAGCGGCATTAAGAGATCAATCCCCTTTTATAGTTTTCGTAGAGTTGATTAAATAAAGAAATTCTCAGCTATTTCGAAAAAGTTATATGTATAAGGTATCACCTTATTGTGTGCCTTTTGAACTGGTGCCGACAATCACACACTTATGATAAAAAATGATAAATATTCAAAATATACTAGTTCTATATTATAATTTCCCTGGCATAAAAATAATATTTAATGCAAAATAATTATTATATTCTCTATTTTTTATCGATAAGTAAATTTATAGTTACATGTCGTGAGAACTAAAGGTAAAGGTAAGTCAATAAAATTCCTTTTTTACTGCGATACACAAAATATTAAAGACACCAACGAGAACATGAAATAAAACAAACCAGATACATGAAATTCCAGTCTCTATTAGCAAACTCAAATAACCGGCATTTCCAAGGCCTTATCTGCAAAGCTGCTCCCCAATTCATAAATCTACCGATCATTGATCCACCGCCATCAAATGCCATCGATGCAAATACCAATCCATCAGTTGGGATTGGAGACGCGCCCAGAAACCGTCACCACACATCAATGGCAGCAAGTTGGCCAACCGTCATTGAAAGGAAATGTGTGTCTGAAGAACTCGCAGCACTCAAATCCAATCAAATCAAATCAAATCCAACTCAACACTGCTCGCAGATGTCAAAATTTATTAAGTGAGCACAGAGTTTCTTGTGGTTGCATACATTAAAGTGCAAACATAAGAGAATAATGCAGAATTGCATTTGGTGTTGCACAAACGCATCCAAAGCTGTATTGTCTCCCTTTGTATATTTATTTGTCTGTGGCTTATCGCATTGTCATTGAGAAGCGGCTACTGCCGAAGAATAAAATACAAGCGAACATAAAAAGATAATAATAATAATGCAACTTCATTTTATGCGCTCAATTTTTGAATAGAGAATTTCCTAATGTTTGCTTTAAATGGAACACGATGCATTGTGAACATTCAAAAATGCAAATAAATAATTGAAGAAAGGTTCTGTTTTTGGAACTAAAAATCAGTAAATCTTTTAATGAACTTAACATTACGAACTTCCAATGGGACTTCCACTGATAGTTAATTAGTTATTCAAATGGCCACAAACCTAAGCACCGACTTCCTTCTATCATTGGAATGGGACCCGGTAAACCTGATACTTGTGTGATTTGCTTTACCCAATCGCATGCAATGCGATAGCAGGCGAAGAGCAGCGAAAGCTGTTCAATAATAATTGGCTTAATTAAGAGTACAATCTACATAGAAACTCGAAATTAAATTCGAAGTTAGCGAAAAGCCATTTCCACATTATATAAAAACGCGAAAAATGAAGTTTTTGGATGCCATTGCATGGTTGTATGAGAGGGGCCAAGTTTTTACAGTTCGTTTTTCCACTTGTTTTTTGCTGGTAATGTCTTCATTCGTGTTACACATAAAAATCTCATGATAAAAGTCAAAGAGAGCTGGCCAAATTAAAACCATGAACCAGACGAAATCTCTTACAAGTTAATCTCGATTTGGGTCTGTTTCAAAAGCTACGGACAACGAGTAAAATAGTAAATAAAAGTCGGTGCGCTTTAAATTGGCTTATTTTTCCTATTTGTTCACAAAAAGTATTTAACCAATTTGCTTTGCACCGATGCTTGATATTACGTCAATATATTTGGCTTAATTTTCGGGTTTCTTTGTTTGGTCTACATTTTATTGTTTATTATTGGATGATTAAAGTCAATATATATATTGGAGTTATTTTTAAGCTGCCCACACTTATTTATCTGAAAGGTGTCTTTAGTAAATTTCCTTTATAAAATCAGATTTATTTTTCCTTTAGTTCACAAGTGCTCTTGTTGAAACTAGTCTTTTAAAAAATTAAATGTGATTTCAATTAACCCTATTAACCCGAACTCCACAATTAAATAATATAAATTTCGAGTAAAACTCTAAAGCAGTTTAATTTAAAGTTTAGTTTAAATACAAGTACAAATGCAGTGTGGCCAACGAACGTGGCCCAAGCCCAACAAAAAGTGTAGCAGCTGCCATTGTGGTGGTATTGCTATTGCTGTTGCTGCGGCTGTTGCCGTTTATTGTCAAAGCGGTTAGGCGACATGCCACCAAAAATGATTGACAATCACTTTACAAACTGTTTTCATTGCAGTTGGGGACTGCGACAAAAACAACGCACACACTGAGAGAAACGAAGCCCACACTCGGACACCACTTCCCCATTTTGGCAGCCTGCAACCAGTTGCATATGAAAGTAAAAGTAAAGCAAATCCACAGGCTCATGCACATGCGGCGTATAATATATATATACACAAACTGCATTTAAATGCAGACTCGCTGAGGCCACAGAAGAGATACATATGGGAATATATATTTCATATGATTTATATATACACAAAACAAACAAAAGGCGAGCCGGTGCGAAGAGAGCCACACCGGTTGTGAATGCAGACACCGCTCAGACAACTATACCCATATTATGTATATGTGATTATGCCTGCACATAAGCCAATATATATGTATATGGCCACTAATGAAATGCGTTCAAAAAGGCCGCAGCGCCTGCCGAAACGATACCCAGATGCTGATAAACAACCAGAAAGCCAACCCAGGCTCAAGCTCAAAAATATCCGAAACTTCATTTCGAAGACATGACATCATATGTGTATGCTGCATATTCCTCTTGATCGAGATTTAAATTGACCAAACAGAATTTCTTTGAATTTTCGACTCGTGACTCAAACGGTTGCTTTGGGAATTCTTAGCGACACTGAATTTGTTTCTTTGACCTTCGGCTGGCTACAGAGGTATTATGGACAAATTCCTTTATTGTTAAACACAAATTTAATGAAATTGGCAATTAAAAAAAGTATCTTATTTGTCGCACCGGGGTTGACACCATAATAAATAAAATCAAATTATATGAAGTGAAACAAAAAAATATAATTTTTTTTATATTACCATAAGGTGAAATACTATGTATTTAATGAATAAACTAAATTGCTTCAAAACTTTCAAAGGGTGAATTTCTCACAGGACTATTGCCCTTCTTTTTACTGGAGGACTTCAAACGTTTGAAAGTCTGCATTAAAAAATAAATTAACATAAACCAAGTCTCACTGGCTTGTCAATCAGCCCCATATGACCATGACCATGACTTCAGAGTGCAGATCTTCTCACGATCGTTCGACTTGGACAATCGCAGCTTTTCGGCGTAGCAAGCCATTAAATTGATGCATGTGTAACATGACACCAAGCTCAATAATAATTATTAAAAATTTCTGCCTTTCGGCAAATGGCTTGTGAAAGTTTTCGCAGGAGGCTGGCCACGATTTATGCAACAATTTATTGGATATTGTTGTTTCTGGCACTCTCTCATGCAAATTGCGCGGAGCTCAAGGCCTTTGCGACAAAGTCGTCGACTGCATACAAAATCCGAAAATGTGATTCACATTTCGGCTCATGTGATACGGTTGCAAAAAGCAGCTGGTCGACCTTTGCAAGGCGAAAACGTCACCAAGAGCGCGTGTTCGAGAAAAACCTAATATTAATTCAAGTCGGGCCCGGATACTGAGTGAACTATTCAGCATACGGCGGGCGTGGAGAATTACCCCAATCATTTTGGGAACCTAAAATGACTCATTAGATGGGCATTTTCAAGCGTCAGCCGAAACACAATTAATTTTGACCAACTTGTTCAGCCTCAGACTTGAACTTCAACTTAACGTTTAATTGTTTACAAAACGGCATGCCCATCTTAATATAATTAATAATTATTAAATGCTTATATAAGCGTTATGGGGATGTGGGTTTCATTTTTGGCTTATATGCTGGCCCATTTCAAAGTCATCGAATCACGGGCTATAAAATTAATAAGCACTTTAGAATGACCGACCGAACGAGAGATTGTGAATCTCGAGAGCAATAAAAACAAACGAAGGCGAAACACAAACGCAGTAAAAAGATTAAGTTGAAGACCAAGAAATATGCAAAGAAATAAAAATACAATACACGAAAAAAAAATGGCCTTGAAAAAAATTAAGCAGCGATTATTTTATTAAAATGAAACCAAATGCATATTAGTAACTTAAAACGCGAATTTCTATTTCGCCCAAGTTCCTAATGCATTCGAAAAATCCACAGTCATTAAGCAATAAAATCCCGTATTTTCCCACTACGAATACGCGTAAAATGTAGATCCGCTTAGACCTCAGTTATTTTTATACGATTGGAATGTACATGGTGTACTAGACCCCCGCAGTTCGATGTCGTCACACGGTGCGTATACGCGATTAGGCATGCACGAGTGAACTTGGCCCCCAAATGAAGTCGATTCACTGATCATTTGTCTGACTTTAATTGCGACGATTGTTGCAGCCATTTGGCAAACTAACTGATAACCGTTTAATTTGATTATCAGGGGCCGGCGTCTAGTTTGCATCGAAATTTATTAAGTGTAAAAGGTCGAACAGCAGCTTTATTTTGGGCCATGGCCTGGGTGTACCAATATGACCTCTTAATTAAGCAGCCTGCGACATCGGCCTAACAAGTTTGTTGTCCAAGTCTTTTGTTTTAGAACTGAACTTTAACTGAGCAGAATTAAACTGGTCACAGCTACACTTTGTTATAGCCAAGTTTTTAATTGTTAGCCCCATTGACATTTAGCGGATAGCTGGTCGTTCTAAGACAGACGCAAAACATATCTAATCGAAGTGCCGGTCTCGAGCCAAAACTGATCAAGCAGATCGACCACGAGCGGCAGCTCTTCATGCTGCCAAACGCCAAACCGCTTCGCTGAAGGCAGTCCACTTTTAAGAACGGCACGCAACCAGACTGAGGCAACAACAGCCGGCTGTCGTTGCTATATTCTTGATTCCATTCCATTGCTACCGAAACGGGGTTATCAGCTCACTGAAAGAGGTTGTAAGAACAAACTTGGAGGGAAATAAATCATTCAATTCGCTGAAGAATAAATTAAATTATGAAAATGAAAAGAAGGATTCCTAAACCCACCAATTAGGAGATAGATTTTACAGCAACTATACAATTTTTCATCGTTTTCTTATCTAAAAATAACACCTTACGTGGGTGCAATATAGTTTTTCTAAGTACAACTTTTATAATATCCAGTTATAAAAAATATATTAATGATAATCTAATGATATTTATTGGCGAAAAGGTCACCAAAAGCGCGTGGCCCATTATATTGAAGGTAATTTCTTTAAATAAAACATTTAGAATATCAAGTTATAGTAATATATTTATAATAATTTCATTTCTATTTAATGTGTGAGTTCTTCTGCATTTTAGTTGTAATAATTTATTTTCATTTACAATACTTTTGCAATAATTAGCTTTGACCCCCTTAATATATTCCTCATGATAAATCTCAAAAAGCGATTCACTTAAAAACGATTAACTTCAATCATATAGAGCATTAAACTGTACACATTCCTCATTCCTGAATTGGCTTTCTTTTTTGTGCACACATACTTTTATACCCGTTACTTGTAGAGTAAAAGGGTATACTAGATTCGTTGAAAAGTATGTAACAGGCAGAAGAAAGCGTTTCCGACCATATAAAGTATTTATATTGTTGATCAGGATCAATAGCGAAGTCGATCTAAACATGTCCGTCCGTCTGTCCGTCCGTATGAACGTTGAGATCTCAGGAACTATAAAAGCAAAAAAAGTTGAGATTAGGCATGCAGACCCGAGACATAGCCGCAGCGCAAGGTTGTTGACCCATATGGCCACGCCCACTCTATCGCCCACAAACCGCCCAAAACTGTCACGCAGTTTTGAAAAATGTTTTAATATTTTTTTTGTTAGTCCTGTAAATTTTTATAGATTTGCAGAAAACCTGTTTGCCACGCCCACTGTAACGCCCACAAAGCGCAAAAAACTGTCAGTGATGACAGTTTGCACTTCCACTAGCTGAGTAACGGGTATCAGATATTCGGGGAAATCGACTATAGCGTTCTCTCTTTTTTTTCTTTTGTGATTCTGTTATTAATTTATTAATAGTTTTTGCCACCGCGGTGAGCAGCAAAACCCGTTGTCGTTACTCTATTGGCTGATCATGGGATTTTGTTTATCACGAAAATTCTAAATGGCATGCCCATGTCATTTGCTAATTTTTTATGGCCTCTAAAAGCCGGGCTGCAAAGCAAGTTCGCCGCTCACGTCGTCAACTAAGACCTTGACTTTCTTTTTAGTAAATGAGACATTTCTCTGACTCCGTCTGGCTACACAATTAGTCGGCCATAAAAAAGTTAGGGCTGTAGTTGACAAACTTCAACGTTACAAAGCGCATTTTGAAAGCAAAACTATTTGCCTGTGTGTAGAAAGTCTAAGTCTTCGCGTTGACAGTACTTTTTGTTGACTCACTCAATAGCGTTTTCTGCGAGTTTGCTTATCTAGAGTCATTTCACTAGCTGGCATGCAAATTTCGGGGCTATTACAGGCATAACAAAATAGATTGCAGAGCCCGGCGGATGTCCATTTCAGGCGGGCACAAAGGCTGTCTTAATAATCTGAACTCCAATATTTAGCTTTTGTTGAATCCGGAACAATGGCGAATCAATTAAAGCTAGCCACCAGACGAGCCAACTTTTGTCTGAGTTCCGCCTGTGCATTTATCACTTATGGATTGCGCACTTTGCACAGACGCAGGTAACTAGTTTTCACCGCAGCCACCGCCACCTAAAACACACATTTCAAGGCAATAAAATATGTTTGGCCATGTAATTCTGCAGTGTCTGGAAGTGCACTCCGGTGCGTGTGTCTGCGCCAACTGCATTTCCATTTCGTTTAGCTTGACTCGGTCTCTGTTTATTTTGAGTCTCCGTGGGGAATGTTGACCGTGCATGTCATTCGCGTTTAGTTTTGAAAGTTGTTTGCTTCCTGCTTCTGCACGTCGCGTCGGTTTGGCCATATTAATTAAAAACACATCACCTCTTGATGCAGTTATAACATTTGTTATGTAGAGTGAGTTTCCTTTAGATGCTCGATAAATCGAATATTTATTTAGCAAACGATTTGGTGCAGCGCAAAAATCATACTGAGAGCAAAATGTAATAGATGAATAGGGTGGCGGCAAAAGGAAATCAATCAATACAAACCCACAAAAGTAGCTACTTCAGCCGCTCTTGGCCCAGTTTGTGCGTTTAAGCGACACCAATAAGTGGCCAATTGCACTTGATAGTGTATATTACAGACACTATAGTGGAAAATGATACGAGAGCAAAGGATTGAAAAGAGACAACAATAAGGGTTTACAGATTGTAGTGTCGAAAAATAGATTTCGAATAAATTTAATTTACGCGCCCATTTGGTATTTTAATACTGAAAACAAGTACGTCGTTCGATATCTCCTTTTTGAAATTTGATCTGGCAACGCCAAGCTTGTACACTTTTAAATGTGCCGAAAAACATATGTTCAATGCATTCTTTGTAAGCGGCATTTTAAATCACCAAACAAATTTAAGAAGCTGGGAGCTTGTTTATCAGATTAACCGGAAATGGCCAGCACTTCCCGCGCAGCTAGGAGCCAGAATGCCAACCTCTCGCAGGCAACTCAACAACCCGTTCGAGAGGTCGACGCCAAGGTTCGCGCCATTCTAAACTACATCCTTGATCATACGGCCCAGAAGATTCCCATAAAGGACAAGGATTTGCTGGCGGCGGCTGGTAACAAGAACGAACTGAAGGAACGCCTGCCGCTGGTCAGTGAACTGCTGGCCCAAAGATTCGGTATATTGCTAACCCCACTGGATGCGACCTCCAAGACGTTTATCTGCACTGCGGAGGAGCCGGTGGCCTCCATCCATGAGCTAACCTCGGCTCAACGCCCACAGTTTACGCTGCTGTGCATCATTCTCATGTACATCTTCCTGCGCGGCAACCGCATCGAGGACTCCAAACTATACGGTATACTAGAGTTGCTCAACATCCATCCAGACGAGGAACATGGCTACTTTGGCGCCAGTGTGCGCAAGCAGATCGAGGAGACGTTTGTGAAACACCAATATTTAAAGCGAGAACGCTCCCAGCTAAGCGCTTACGACGATCCCAAGACATTCTTCCTTTGGGGACCACGTGCCAAGGCGGAGTTCACATTCGAGCAAATCGTGAAATTTGCCTCCAGGCTGCTCAATCAGCATCCCAAGATCTTCGAGCATCACCTCTCCATGGCCCAAGAAGGGTTAAACGCGGAGCAGTAGAATGCACAGCCCCGTTTAAAAAAATGTGTCGTTTTAGTTCAACTTTCAAGTTTCTACTTTTAAAAAAGTTTGTTTCTATATAAAGTTTTTGAATTTTATTTAACAAATTGAAAACGCATTAATATATGTATGTATCCATTATTTGTATACTACCTAGTGGATTTTTCGATTATCGATAAAATATAAAATATAGGATATAAAAAAAAAGAGATATTTTAAAATATTTTCTGCACCAATACCAAGTTTTGTAGCTTGTATATGACTAAGGTGTTGTCATTAAACATACTGTGTACCAGATCCCTTAGATAGAGCCAATTCCCCCTTTATCACCAACAAAAGAAAATTATGATCTACTTGATCTTATAAATACAGCACGGCTTTTCTATTTATTTAAATCTAAACTTAACAACAGATGCAGAGACCCGCCTCTAATACTTTGCATAGTCTGTGTCCATTATGAGCTTGCCATCCTTGTCCTTTAAACGAACGCGGCCGTTGGAATAGCGCGTCTCTTGGCTGCCATCGGGATACACCAGCTTAACAGTCCCGTCCGGATACTCTCTTCGCTTGTTTAGTTTGGTATGAATCTCTTTTTGACCATTGGGCAGATTGAGAATCTTGTCTCCATTCCGGAGCTGCACTAGGTGGGTTCCATCCGCATAACGCCACTCCTCTAGTTTCTCTGTATCGCTAGGATCCACAATCTTAATGCTGTTGTTGGGAAAGTGGATCTCGACAGTGCCATCTCTGCGGCGATGTTCAGTCTGCCCATTGGGAAACTCGAGGATTTCTAAACCATCTAGGTAAGAGGTGTGCCAAGTGTTGGTCCCAGCGTAGTAATACTTTACTGTGCCTTCCCTGATGTCAGTTTCCTTGATATCCTTATTGAAATAAAGCATGCGAACGTTCATGCCATCGGCGCTTATCTTTTTTAGATTTCCGTTTGGGTACCAAATGTCCTTGCTGCCATCCGCATTCATAATCTCTCTCTTAAAGTCTCTGCTGGAGTTTCCAGCCGGTGGGGTATCAGCTTTTGGAGCGATCACGGGCGTCTGAACTTCCTCCGATTCTCCAGAGCTACTAGAGGCGTAGGTCTCATCCAGAGCCTCTGGTTTTTTTTTATTCCTGCCTAATGAGCGACTCCGACTTCTCACTTGGGCACTGCCGCTACTCTGACGACGGTTGTGCGGCTCTGGCTGCTTGGCAGGCTTACCAGCATTGCCATCTAGAGACTGAGTTCGTCGACCGTTCTCATCGAGGATTTGTGACGTCGTAGCGGAAGGCAACTAAAATAAGACCTTGCTTACATTAAGATATACACACAAGAAGACCCAGATACATACCACTTTGGGAGCAAGCCGAGCTATGTTTCGATTGATTTCCTGCAGCATCTTGCTGTTGTTTTCACGACCAATCTTGACCAGCTCGTGCTCTAGGCGCTTGTTTTCCTTGCTCAGCAGCTCGATCTCGTCACGGTAGTTCCGCTGCTCCTTCTCACTGGCCCGCAGTTGAGCACGAAGTCGCGCCTGTGCTGAGACGTGCGCCTGCTCCTTTTGTTTGAGTTGAAGCTGCAGTGCCTCCACCTCTTGCTTCAAGGCGGCTATCTCCTTCTTTTCCTTGCTGTTTGCATTGCTCTTCTGTAGTCGCATCTGCTGCTCGAACTTGCGGCGGTCCTCCTCGATCCTCATGCGCTCGTCGTGCAGATAAATTTCGGCTTGGATCTTTTCGTCATGAACGCGTTCCATTGCCTCCATATGATCCTGTATGCACTTGGCCTTCTCCAATTCGTGCTGCTGCCTGAGGCGGAGGAGTTGGGCATTCTGTTCCTTGAAGGCGGCTATTTCTGTCTCAAGCTCTTCAAGGCGAGTGCGAACGAGATTAGCCTTCTCCTGAAGATTTTTTGTTATGGGTTCCTCTGACTGCTGGTTGGGACTTGACTTTTTCTTCTGCTCCAAAGCCTGGAAGAGAGCCGACTTGAATTGTTCAAAGAGCTGAATATTGGAACCGTCGTTAAGGCTGGTTCCATCGGAGTACTCGTTGGTGTCATTGGAGTCGGAGAAGCGCACTCGCACTTGGGTATTCCCCACCTGAATAGGTGTCATTGTGAGGGTCTGGTCGCTGGACTGTTCGATGTCCTCCTCTTCTTCCTCCTGAACCAGCACCTGGTCCATCTGCGGTTGCAATCGCATCTGACGCACCTGCTGTGTGACTACAATGTGATCGGAGTCATCGGCTATTAGGCATCGCTGATCTTTGCGAGCCATAAAAGTTCGAATGCAGCTTGAGTTCATATCAATGTTTCCCTCAGTGGCCTTCTGTTCGAGCAGCTCGAATATGCTTACATTGCTGTCATCTTCCACTCGGATTTGGGCAGATCGTCGGTGGATTTGCGCTGGTTTTATACTCTGTGTGTCCAGCACCTTGGCCCAGCAAACTCCCTTCATCGGACTGGCTTCCGAGGAGGCTTCATCATCGGCCTGATGATGTCCGGCTCTGCTCTTCTGCTCTACAAAACGAACTTTGGGCGAGATGGTCGAGGCAGTAATGGAGGACGCAGTGGAAGACTTTAGATCTGGAGTGGAGCTGCATGCGTTCTTGGAGATTAGCATTTGCTGAAAGCGCCGCTCGTTGAGATCGAGTTGTGCTGGTGGTTTGGGAGCTGATGCAGGAGCAGGATCGGGAGGTGACTTGCGCTTCTTGAGAATACCCTTTTTCATTTGAGGCGTGCGAAACTGTGGGTGGGCATTAGCGAACTTGTATCGCGGCAGGTTTTCCAGCCTCAGATGGTCGGGATTGATCTTGAACCTCTGCTTCAGACCTTCGCCGCGACGAAGATAAGGTCGTTTGGGCTTGGCTGGCTGGGGAGCAGTCATTGGAATCTCCGGCTCCTGCTCGTCCGGCTCCGCTGCGAGTCGCGGCATTTGTATGGAGTGATCCTCGTCCCACTGTGACTCCTCCAGCACACTGTTTTCCCGGCTTTCCGCCTCCCGGTGAAGTAGTCCCAGCATTTTGTACATATTGCGCTGCTCCAAACCGAGCATAACGCGCTGATTGGACTGACGCTCTTGCAGCAGTCGCTTCTGCTCGTCCTGCCAGCGACTAAGCGCCGCCAGACGGTGCGCAATGGCCTCCTGGCTAAGAGGCATTCCAACAGGACTTCCGCCAGCCTCCTGCATGCTTATTTATTCGCTCTTCGAGTCGCAATTTTGTTTAGACGCCGTACGCGTAGTGGAATTTAAAATTATGGCAGCAGTTGTCCAACACTGCACTGGTGGCAACTCTGTTACCAGGGATGGTGATAATTATGTGTTTTGCTTAGATTTAAGTTTTTAATAAAAATACAATATTGAACATTTTGTTAAGCAATAATATAAATTGATTCTATATTAATCCCGTTCCGCTTCCTCCGGCTCATCAAAGTCCTTAACGTTTACGTCTGCATCCTCGCCGTACTGCAAAATATTATCAATTTGCAACAGAAGATCGCCCACGCTCTCCTCGTCCTGGGAATCCAACGGGAAAAATCTCACCAAGCTGTAAATAAATGATAAACATCAAGAATTACAATTTTTGAACATTACAAAAGTAACTGATTTTGACAAGTGGCAACCCCAACGCCACCGCATAGCTCGCAACCCTCGTATCCCACACAATAGCATTTTTCGACGCGTCGCAAAAGAAAATGTGCTTGTGTAATTAAAGTGCTTGTGTAATTAAAATCGAATGAAAACCCCAAAAATAAACCCTATTTAGTGCATCAAACTGCCATAATTCAGTGCGGGTGCGGTAAATGGTCGGCATTTGCAAAAAGGCGCGCCAAAAGTGAGCTCACGAAATACCACCAAAAATCCCAACCAACAAATCCCAGGCAGTCAGCCACTAAAAAAATCGCCTAATTTACGATACAAAACACTTTTCGGGGGCAAATCGAAAAACGCTGAATTCCGGGCTCGGGCGAAACAGCGAAGCAATTCAAAAATGGAGACGCCTGTCGAGGAGCACGGCATGGACCTGACCAAGGTGTCCGTGGTGCGCTCCGCCAAGGGGGTGGATATGCTCTGCGTGGACGACTATCTGTACCACTTCGATCGCATCGGGCGAAACAACACCTACCGATGGCTGTGCAACAGGCGCAAGGACAAGTCCACTCCCTGCAAGTCCCGCATCTGTACCTTGCTGCCCGATCCGCTGGACAAGACGCGCCACGTCGTCGTGGACGTCGTTCTGGCCCACATCCATCCGCGCTGCAGCGATCACGAGGTCAACAAGGTGGCCCAGCGCAAGCGACTGTCCGTGATGATGATGAACGACGCCTACAGCACGACCCAGCCAAAGAGAGCACGCCAGTACGAGCGCGCCAACGCCGGCATGAATCCGCCGGAGTTCATCTACGGAAGCATCGACACTTCCGCCGTAGAGGCCTCATTCCAGTTGGACTTTGAGGTACGGCCGCAGCCCAACTGTACTTGACTCATGCCCCTGAAACCCCGAACCCTGTATTCGGAAATAACATCCAACTATTTATGTAGAATGTAGCTGCGTGTCGTTTTTAGAGACATCCTCGATATTGATATTAACTAATACTTCTATATATACTAATATTGACTATACTTCACTTCATTTGATAGCCGAACTATCAATTTGCTCACTTTAGTAATGGAAAGTTCTTTCCCGCCAATTTGGTCATTATTGTTGTTTTCCTATTTGCAAACCAAACAGCAATACCGTTAAAAGGACAATAAATACCAAAGCTTAATCATTTAAGATTTAAAAAATACTATAAATCTCCGCAACGAAAACAAATGTTAGGGATTTTTAAAAAAGTAGCCTAATCATTTTAATAACATGCACTTTGCTGAAGAGTGAAAAGGTATTATGAGTGCGCCAGAAATAACAAATATTATTGAACGTTTTAATATTACAGTGTGTACATAAAAATACACATAAGTAATTAGGGCTCCCATGAAGTAAAATTTGAAGAAAAATTTAATAATAATCTTTAGTCCTGAAACAATTAAGCCCCATAAATGACTAACACGAATTCTTATCTGGCAGGACAAGGACCGTGTGTACATGCTACGGCGCCGCGATGGACGCGTGATGGTTTGCATCGACGGGCATCTGTACTACCTGGCCGGGAAGTCCTTCAAAGGCGACATATTTCGATGGACCTGTGTGCGCAAGCGTGACATTGAGTGCACGGCCAGGATCTGCACGGAAGCTACCTTGGCGGGAGCACATCGACTGCATGCCGTTGACACGGATGCACACATTCATCCGCACTACTCGGCAACCAAGCTGATGCACATGTTTTCCAAGCACCAAATCGTTTTGGTGGAGGACGAAAATACCTCGGATGTGTTGGCAGAGTGCCCTAATCTCGAGTATTTTGATCCGGAAAACACCTTTGACATAACTCAGCGGTGCGATGACTTGGAATCCATAATAATCGAGGAGTGCGAGGATAACTACGATGTATACGTAAGGACGGACGAAAGCCAAGGTGGAGAGATTCAAGGCAACGAAGAAGTCGAGAGTCAGGAGGGTGACGACGAGTCTTCTCTGGTGGACCCGAAAATGGATCACAGCTCCAAGTGGCCAGCGGCATTCGACGTGATTGCCAACTATCTGCCACCGCCGGGCCACAATCCTCTCACGGAAACCGACTTGACCAAGTTCACATTTCTTCCTTCGGCAAAGGGTCGTAAGGTGCTGTGCTTGAGTCAGCATTTGTACCACTTCGACTCCCAAAGCAGGTCCAACGGCCACATGTTCTTCACTTGCATAAACCGACGCGACAAGGCCAACACTTGTCACGTCCGCATTACCCTAGACCCGGTTGAAAACGGACCAGTGGTACTTCGAATCAATGGGGAGCACACGCACAATCCAGACATAAAAGAAATTGCCCGCCGGCTGAAGCAGCAGGCCAAGCTGGATCAGGACAATTCACACAAGATGTCCAAGAGCGAGCACGGTGAAGAAATTAGTTTCGAAAGCGACGAGGGGTCGGCCAGCCAGGGAGGAGATACCTTCGAGCCTGAACACAGCGTCGATGAAAGCTACGAACACATTGACACGAGCAATGTGGTAATGAAGAAGGTGATTAGCATCGATGGTGCCATCAAAATGGAACCAGAATCGAAAGCTAACATGATAGTACAGTACCTAAAGGACGGAGCGGACAACATCAGCGCCAAGATCGAGATACTGCCCGACGCACTAGATGAACTCGACCCACGATCACACGCTGCTTATGCATCTACGCCTTTGCCGAAAGTTCGACAGCCGGAGATCACAAATATTCGAAGGCGACGCGATGTAGCAGAGCCGACAAAAGGCGCGCAACCGGATATGGACCTCTCCAAGATTTGTACCCTGAGATCTGCTAAGGGGCACGAACTTTTGTGTGTCGATGGCTATATATACCATGCCAAAAATCGTGGCGTCATCTCACGCAATTATTGGGTGTGCATCAAAAGCCGCGATCCGGACATCAATTGTAAGAGCCGCATCTCGACGGCCACCCAAAAGGATGGCTCTATTCGTGTGCTCCGAGTTTACAACAGTCACAGCCATCCGTTTAGCGAGGACGATATCAAGCGGAGACTATACAACGAGATCAACAAAAAGAATAACAAGAATCTAAAGTTTCGGCCGCTGCACTTTATCGGCAAATCGTTGGATCAGATTCAGCAGGAGTATGGTGATTTAGCCATCGAGCGACTCAATGTGTCTAATATAAGCAGCGACATCGTTGTACACAAGAAGCCTCGAGTTACGAGCAGTAATAATAGCAGATCCGCTTCTTTATCTGTGTCCAATAAGGTGGATTCTCATCATGAGGAAGAAGATGTTGTTATTGAGGAGGAAGAGTACCAGGAGCAAGAGGAAGGTGTCGAAATGACTTTGGACGGCGATCATCAATACATGGAGGTGGACAACACAGATGGCATCATTGAGGTTGTGGAGGAAGTAGCTGATGAAATGGAAAGCTACGGCTCTATTGTGTATGTATTCTCACCAGTAAACGAGATTTCTAATTCACAAATATAAATAAAAAATATTAAACCCATACATTAAAAAAAAAAAAATTAAACCCATACATACATAAATACAAATAAGAATTTTTATTAACATCCGCACACTCGATTCACAACTGCTAGTAAATCGGTAGATATTGTCAAAAAATCTTTTGGTACCAATTGGTGACTTCCAAAGGTCAACAAAGTAGGTAGGGTATTTGGGAACCTATGTCAGCATACTGTTTCTCAAACATAAAACTAGTTTGAACTGTCATTGAAATGAACACCTGCAATATCAGGCGAGTTGATACAGCACATCAGTAGAGTTTGAAAGCTGATCCAACAAACAATATTAATTGCTGGTTTATTATTCAGTATTTTAAAATTTTCTTAAAAAGCCCAGAAAACTTTTGAGAGAATTTTCCTGATACACACACTAGGCATACACACTGAATATAGTTTTAGCAAAAATCAAGCCAAATATAGGTACATACATATAAATTAAATAGACACGGTAGGCAAATTGCTTTCACTTTTAAGCTACAAGCAAACCGGTCGAACAAGAGACAAATACAAAACTAACGCTCGCTGATACCCACAGACCCATATACACTATGAAACTCTACGCCGTATCTGATGGACCGCCTTCCCTGGCCGTTCGCATGACCCTGAAGGCCTTGGATATACAATATCAACTCATCAATGTGGACTTTTGCGCCTTGGAACATCGCTCTGAGGATTACTCTAAGGTATGTGTATATGGAGCCCTAAAGACCTTAAAGCTATTCAATTTTCAAATCATTGCAGATGAATCCGCAAAAGGAGATACCCGTGCTGGACGACGATGGTTTCTATCTGTCGGAGAGCATTGCCATTATGCAATACCTCTGCGACAAGTACGCGCCGGATTCAACGCTGTATCCGCAGGACGTCAATGTGAGAGCGGTAATCAATCAGCGGCTATGCTTTAACATGGGATTCTACTACGCCCCCATATCCGCCCACAGCATGGCGCCCATTTTCTTCGACTACAAACGTACGCCCATGTCGCTGAAGAAGGTCCAGAACGCACTTGAGGTGTTCGAAACCTATTTGGAGCGACTGGGCACTAAATACGCGGCAGGCGACAACATAACCATTGCAGACTTTGCTCTCGTTTCGGCCACGCTCTGCTTGGAGGCAATTAATTTTGACTTACAGCAGTATCCGTTAGTGCACAAGTGGTACGAAACCTTCAAGGAGGAATACCCGCAGCTGTGGGAGATCGCCAACAGCGGCATGCAGGAAATAAGCGCGTTTGAGCAGAATCCACCGGACCTGTCAAACATGGAACACCCATTCCATCCGACGCGCAAGGCAAAAGCCTGAAGTAGTAGATTTAAGACCCTTCCAGCATGGAAAGTGAAAACGTTCTCCTTTTAATTCTTGTGAAATATTTGATACACTATATATAAAAATATGAATATATAATGCATATATTACTTATAGCTTGTTTTGCTCTTACATTGACCTGAACAAAAATTAGACTAAGAGTAAAAGAAAATGTTACCCAAAAATGTATGAAGATTTAATTATAGAATGAAATGCGTCCCAAAAATGTAACATAAAACGGTTGAAGTTGATATTCGAAATGGAGTTGCACGCCCTGAGGTCAAGCTCAAATTTGTCTTAACCGAATACATGTTTCCGTTACTTTTGTCTTATAGGATGAACTTATGATTTCCTGCTAACAGTAGAAAGTTTTTTTTTTTTGGCAAACCTCCCTTTAAATCAGTTTATATTATAAAGACTATTCAACCTATGCGTATCACTTAAAATAAAACGTGGGGGTAAAACCTGAAATATTTTTCATGTAATATGATTGTTTTTTTCCATTAGCGTATTAACTATGGGGTATCCTAAAAGTCTTTCCTCGAGTATTAAATTGCCTTCTATATTATGAGTAATTTTATTTCAACATTTGTCCCAATCAATAAGAAATATTTCAGATTCTGTAATTTCAGTAACAAGCTCACCTGAAATCCTCAATCAGCGAGCCTATAGCCTCCGTAAGCTTTGCATATTTCTCGCCAAAGCCAGTCCCAATGGTAAGTTCCCCCATCAGACTGTGGGCATCCGGTTCCAAATACATATCCAGCTGCTTCCGGGCATCGCTGCTCAGCAGATCCACTTTGGTCAGCACGTTGATGTGCGGCTGCTCCATGTTGGCCATAACACTGAGTGCGGCCATGGTGCCGGAAATGAACTTGGCCCCGTCCACCATGAACTGCGAGTCCAAGCAGAAGACGACGCACGTGCGGAAGTTCCAGGACTCGAGCAGTTGCACCAGCTGCCTGCCCATCTTCAGGTGCGTGAACAGTTCGATCTGGCCAGGCATATCGAACAGGATGTAGTCATCATCAGGCTCGCCCACCATAAGCTCGTTCTCGCCGCCGCAGAGCTGTTCCTTCAGCCATTCCTGGTTCTCGATCAAGAACTCCAGGCAGAAGATGAGGCCGCCGTTCGGTCCGTAGTGCAGCTCCTCGTCCTCCATGGCATCGTCCAGGTGGATAAGTTCGCGAATATCGGTCAGCGGGTTGTAAGTAAAGTGCTCTGCCGCCGGATCGAGGTTCACCACCTGGATATTTCGCTTGGAGTCCATCGCATATTGCTGCATTAAGCTGCAGTACGTCGACTGGGGAGAATTGTGTTAGATTAATGATATCCACATTGGGTGCCCTTTTTGAGGACATACCTTGCCACTGCCTGCAGGACCCACTATAATTTGGGCGAACCGCATGATAATGACTCGTATTAAGTTACTTTCAGGCCGTCATAAAACGCACGGTTTTACCTTAATTAAACACAACAAAACAAATTCTAATGCGAAGCAAAGCGTGCGCCAGCGGCAGTGCTGTACAACGCAGATTTTCTGCAAGTCGGCTGGCAGCCCCACATTTTGCCCGCCGAAATTCAAAAATTCATTCATCATTCAGTATGTGACAACATACCAAATCTTTATATAAGCTAAGCTTAATACAATAAAATCATAGTAAAGAGAAAAAACAATTAAGGAATCGATTTTCTTTTTACAGCATGCTCAATTATATTTCAAAGCACTTATTTATTTAGATTTCTTCTCCTTAAAAACGCTGAAACAAATATTTGTATATTAGTGCTGAAAATTAAATATTTATATAAACATTTTTAAAATAATAATCTCAACGTTTTCTAATTCTAAGACAGATGATCAAGTGTTTCGTGGAATGGTACCATTTGATGATTCAATTTTAAATAGTTTATGAGTTATGAGTTATAAAAGATAAAGGTCCAAAAATTAGTAAGCAGCAACCGAGAGTATAAAAGGCGCTGCCCATACATTTCCACTGCTGTCATTTTAAAACTATTTCTGTTGAAATACACGAGATATGGCAACCAGCTCGGAAAAGGTTCGCAAATAAATTATTAAGCATATACTAAACCATATTAAACAAATACAACTTTAACAAAACTATAGCAAAGTTTTGGAGATCTAATAGAGAGCATGGAATTGGTCGAGGCGGATAGGATATACGCGCTCTCGAACAGTGTCGGAAAGATCCTGGATGACTCGGAGGCTCGAAAAATCCTAAGGCACTTCATGGGAAGCGAAAAAAGGTCAGTGCAGTGTGTGGACATTTATGAGAAGTGCGCAGAGTTCCTTGAGAAGCACCCAAAGTACGAGTCCTGCGAGTGTGAAATCCTGGCCCGACTGGGACTACCCTCCCATCTGAAGCAGCGTCTATTTTATCGAATGAACAGAGGTGATCCCAATTCAATCAGCCTGTGCCTTAAAAACATCCAGGCAGAATGTCTCAGTGAGGTGGCCGAGTGTTTTCGCGACTTCAAAGACTCTATCACAAAAGTACGAATGAATCTTAAACTTAAGACACTAGGATAACCAAAAGAAACAAATATATAAAGCGATAAGAAGATGTATGAGACACATACTCTTTTAAACTTTTGCTTTTGATTTTTCAAAACTCATATATAAATAATGTTGATAAAAGCGCACGTTTGTATGTATATTTCTGACTTTATAGACCATTGACGTCTTCAAATTCTAACTTATTAATAAAAACAAACAGTTATGCAATTATTTTAATTTAAATTTATTTAAATCTTTATTTCAAAAAAGAGTAGTAAGATTTGTTATTTTCGGGGGTTATGTGGGGGTGTTCAAAATGATTTTTAAAAATGTTTTAAAGTTTGGGCGTGGCAGCTTAGTATCAGGAAAGACATTAGATTATTATAATTTCTTTGGCATCAACCTCTTAGGATAATCATATCTAGTTTTGACGATCGGAACGCCTTCCTATACCTGTGACATATTCTTCAACCAGCCCAGTACTCCCTTATACGGGTTAAATTGGAAAAGGTACCTACCCATTGAGCTAAGTATGGTGATTCATGAAATCTTGGTTTGATCTTCAATTTCTCAAGTATACAACTTGGAATTACCGACTCAAACGTAAAAAATTGTTAGATTCAGGTTGTAAGGACTTGTAAAGGTTTCACACTTTTTTATATTTGTTTTTAAAACCAAACAAAAATGTAAGCAATGTGTTTATATTGTTTACTGTAAAGTCATTATCAAATTCCTTATCCTTAAAGCCCGATTCAACATAATTGTCACAATTGTTCTGGACACTCACCCTTAGCTGGCAACTGATCAGATTTTGATAACCACGCACAGCTGTCGCCGCCGCCGACGGTTAATTAAATCGTTGACCACAGCAACCCAAACGAAAGGCACACATTTACATACGATCGAATTGATATATCAACTTGGATTGGCTCCCAATCGCAATCCCAATCGGTTCAATCACGTCATCACAGAAACACCCCTGCCACTAGCTAATCCTAATTGCAGATAAACATCTCCATTGCTCAGCCAAACGGACAACATCTGTCCGTCTCGAAGGTTGACAGTCGTAATGATGTTTTAAATGGCACGCTCACACCGCCAACTAAACGCTTAAAAATAATAATTTCCCATTTTTTAACGGAATTCCGTTCGGCGTGTGGGCATGCATGTCAAAAGACCGGAAATAATTTTCTAGTTGCAATGCCCTCTAAGCTGCAGGGTACACTTGACAAAATGATGAAACTATTAATCAAAAATTGGCTAAAAACTCAAAGTAAATAGTTTAGAAAAAGAAATGATAGACGGCTTGAGTCTTCTTTTTTGTATGCAATTAACAATATAAATACAATACAAGTCATTCCTATATAGCAATTTATCAAAGAATACAATTAAATTTGTTTGGACGTTAATAAAAATATGTTTAAAGAACGCATTTTGCTTTAATTTGGCATACGTTGGCATCTTTTGTTGAAAAATAAAAATAATAATATTTTGGCGGAGTGTACAATTTTTACCCACCCCCACGGGTGAAAATAAACTGCACTTGTACTTTATGATATCTGTCTGTTCGGCGGTTGTCCCTCTTTTTTAACGATATCGAGAATCGCGGGGTGCAGAGGCCACGAGGACAACCAGGGCCAGGTGTTCGATACACACTCGTGCTGATAACTATATAATTTATCCTCAAATTGTTCCCTTTGCCCTGGGCGCTTGAACTGCAATTAGATGTTGTTGGGTAGATTTGTGTGAAATGTTTATTCGATTTAAACTAAACCACTATGTATAACATTTAGATATTAGCAAACTTAGAGCAATTAAATACCACAGAACATGTTTTCTTTATATAATTATTAAGTTGGTTAATATGTGTTTGATGCCAGGACTAGCAAGGCTTGACTAGTACGATTTCCAATGAATCTCATTCTCTCTGACTCTTTTCAGGACTTGTTCCTGATGCTCACATTCCACTGCCGGTGCTGAAAATACTGGCCGTTGCTCCAGGATCCGACATATCCGCACCACTTCCGCTGAAGTCGTCGCTGCTCTGGTTGCTGTTTTGATTTTGATTCGAGTTGCTGTTGTTGTACAGCGGCAGGGGCTGCGAGTGGGGACCCCGTGGGTCCTCCGGTGTCCAGGTCCTGGCGTAGAGCTTACTGCCCGGATATCGGTCCCCCTTGCGGTACCAGGACAACGAGTGCGCCACACCGCCAGCTGCAAGTGATAGGTAAATGGTAAAGTGGTACATATGGTTAGCAAACATTGCGCTTTATCGTATACTTGTATTTTTAAAAAAGCAAAGAACACAAATAAACAGCTCGAACCCCAGGTATTTATTAAATGTTTTCAGCTCCACAGTGGCCTTTTATTCTTAATAGGCACGCTAATGACCTAAACATGTCATACGATTATAAAGACTCCAAGTAAATTATTTAACGTCAATTGCTACTTCAAATATATTAGCACACTATCTTTTTAGAAGTTAGTTTCACTTAGTATGCGTTCGTACAACACTTGACTATTCAAAGCCTTTAAATAAACTCTTAAGATCGATGTTCTTCTACATAACGTTTTCAACTCATTGCGATTGTTAATATTAATAATCACGGGTCCTTAAACTATACCCATTTAAAGTCAAGCGCCGCCCAAACAATTATAACTGTTGCCAAAAACTGAGCAAATGCCATTAGCGACCACATTACGGGTCCATCATCGAAGCAGGGCAAACAAATGTACGGAAAGGGTTGATACCCGGGGTTGCCCGGCTTGTTGTTGCAGCTGCCACCCCGCTGCGCCCCGCCATTTGCCTTGGACAAATAAAATCCTTATCCGCCACCCTCCCACCGCTCCTCCTGCTCCTGCGACCACATCCAATCAGAAGCAACATACCACCCAGTCGGGCAATTTGTAGCCCTCGCAGATCTCGAGTGCCTCATGCGGGTGCTGCTCAAATATGCAAACCCCGACCACTTCCGGCGCAGTTTCCGCATCTTTGCAAGTTGGTGTGAACATATGCCAGGCGCGTGCCAACAATCCCCAGCTCCTGGATCTTCCTGCCACCCATTTAAGTGGGCGTTTCGTGGAGATGGCGCCTCTCCACGCCAAACTTTGTTGGATTTTTGTTGTGTTTTTCTGCAACATTTTTAATGCCCGTTAAGCATGAAAACGCTTTCGCCATCAGCGTGGCCATCTCCCCGCTCCCCACTCCCCACTCCCCGTTCCCCCTGACCTGGTCGCCCTCCATTTGGCCTTTACGGGGGACGCCGACAGCGCCATCTGCCGGAGTGTAACGAATTTCCCACGCTATGATTATGTCGATTGGGCATTGTTGTTCCTGTTATTGTTACTATTCGGCTCGGATCGGATCGGCTGGCCTCCGCCCACCCCCGCTTGGATTCCCCTTGTCGGGGTTGCGAAGATGGAATCGGGCAAGGTGTATGCCATGGTGTGGCATGGTGACGTGTGGAGTGCATGCGGCACTTTTATCAGGTAGATACAAATTACAATTGGGAGCTTGCATGTTCCTTTTTTGCTGGATCAAATCGAAAACAAATAACCAAAATCTGGATGGTTATTAAAAGAGCAATCAGGTAGCAGTAAGAATAGTACATATAATACGGTTACCTACTAAATCTAACAATTTTTAAGGCAGTTGAATCAACTTAGAAGGAACATACAGGCCCTGTTTTGCCTATAGATAATAGGAAGTGCTTTGTCTGATATTCAATTCTTGGGGAATGGTATCATATTCCATTTTTAAATCCCATAATTTGGAATATAGCTACCAAAAACACTTTATCCTATTGTAATTAACCTATATATATTTTTTCATAATTCATTCGTAAAATGAATTTCCACAGCAGTAAATTCTAATACAAATCACCTCACTCTTATCAATCTAAAACCAGTTCCAACTCAACTTTAACCAGTTCAAATTCGTGTTGTGACACGGATGAAAAAAAATTGTACAAAAAATATCACATTTTTTAAGGGCTATACATAACACTCAATAAGTAACGTCACCCCTTCCGCATCCCAAAACCCCAAATCGACACCCTTTTGGCTTTCCAAGTGGACCGACTATTAGCTATGCAGATGCTTTCCAAAGATCGCGAGGCCCAGAAACTCGCCGTTGCCTGCAGTGTCATACATTTTGAATAGGAAAATTATTAACCAAAAAACCATGACCAAAGCAACTTTTATGAGCCGGCTCATGGGGAACCCCTAATCCAGGCCATTGTAACCAGGGTGCCAGACCACATCCACATCCGTATCCGTACTCTCACATCCTCGATGATCGATGCGACGGCAATGAGCAAAACAATTTCCTTGACTGGCAGTCACGCAAAGCCCGCAATGCGAACCCAGAACGCCGCGCGAAAAGTGTGAAAATTCTAATTAGTTACACTTAGGCAGACACGGCAGACCCCGAATCGATGATAGGATGCAGCTCAGCATCCCCTGTGCAGGACGGGGTTCAGCGCGAATCCCATCCATTCCACCGATAACCTTTGAATGAGGCCAGTGCCCCGGATGAATTATGTTATTAGATGTGTACCAGGCCCGTTGACCATCCGCCCACCTAAATGCTGCATGGCATTTGTTTGATTGACAACTCACTGCGATCCTTGAGGATAATTTTCTTGGGCGGCTCCTTCTGGTAGTTACGCTGCAGACTTAAGCCCGGCTCGTTCCCGTTCTTATCCTTCTTGACCATCTCGCTGAGGAAGGTTATGTAGCTTATGGCCAGCTTGAGTGTGTCGACCTGGGGAGAACCGGAATTTAAATGGTTGCGTTAAAGAGATTACATGATTAGTTATATAAGATTGTGAATAAAATAACGAAATTATGTCATTTCATACACGTTAGTTGTATTAATTAGTTATATCATATAATAATACATATATACATAAGTTATATCACGGATATACGACTTAACAATGATAGGTTATCTTTTTCAAATTACCTTGCTCAGTCGCTTCTCGTAGGGCAACGTGGGAATGTGGGTGCGCAGACCCTCGAACGCCTCGTTGATGCTCTGCATCCGGCGGCGCTCTCGGAGATTGGCCGCCTGTCGTTGCTGGGCCATTTGGGAGGCGCACTTTAAGCGTCGGGGCTTGTGGCTTCTCCGGCTAAATGGGGAGAAGCTGGAGTGGATTAGTTAGGCTCCAGAACGCAAACTAACGTCATACTTACGTCTTCTCGGTGTTCTCCTGGTCGCTGTTGAACCCACTGCTATAGGCATCGTCCTCGTCATCACTCTCCGAGCTGTGCTCGTCCCCGAAAAAGTAATCGGAGCTGGAGGTAGAGGCGTTGGTGGCCTGTGATCCCTCAAAGAAATGGCGCGCCATCGTGGCTTCCAAGTCGAAATTATCCATGGAAAACATGGTCGATGAAGCGGAGAGCTCGAAGTTGGTAAATCTGTTGCGCTTCTGTTTGTCTGCCTAATTGCCAGCTAAGTGCATAACGGTAAAGCTAACACTTCCGATCCGCAGATTGGCGACGCGTGACCAGCACGTGTCCCAAGGTTCGAGATCCTGGAGGGGGGGCAGCGAGCTGGACAAGTGAAACGCGTGTTGTTGGTCCTTGACTTTTGCCTCTCTGTGAAAGAGTATTTAATATTTCGGGGTGATACCGATAATAAATATGTTCAACACATTTCGATTAGATAAGATTGGATTTACGGGCTAATAGATATAAAGTATATCATTTACATGAATGTGAATGTAATTTACAATCGACTTGTAAACAGAATAAAAGAAGATACGATATGAAGAACGTGTTTCATTATCGGATTACAGGTTCAATAAGTCTGTTGAAAAAGGCATTTCAAATATAAAGTACAAAATCATAAAACGAATTAATTGTTAAAGTTTGCTTCAATTGAGTTTTGACATAAACTTAAAAATAATTAGATTCATTTATTTAGGGTTTTATGAATAATATATTTTTACTGTTCTTTTCCGTGTTCGTCTTTATATTTATGCATTTATTACCACGCAAACGATTATTTTCTAATTAATGTTGTCTAATGTTTTAAATGACTGTTCCTATTGCTTAACTTACCCAAACACTCAAGAGTTTGCTATAATCCTCTGACTAGACTTAGATACAATAACACCGATAACTTCTCAACTACTATGGTTTTTATAGTTCACTGCAGTACTCTTTCAAATTGCACATAATCTAAGCAGTAAACATTTCCACATTCACATTCCACATTCAATTAATAGAGTAATTTCCCAGTGGCCAACACCCAAGTAATCCTTATAGATGCAACGGTACCGCGCACTCTGACATCGAAACGCGAACCGTGTTGCGAACTCTCTGACTGCCGGGAAGCGAATGCCTGGAACTTCCACAGGACCTGTCTGATAAGAATAGTGCGCCGAGGGGTGGAAGTGTGCTATCCTGCAATGGCGGCGCCACATCAAAAGGTACAGCCAAAGGGGCGGCGCCGAAGTTTCCGAGCTTCCACCAATCAGAGCTCGGCGAGCTGAAAGTTTTTGCCAAGCAGGGTTGCATTTCAGGGTGTGATAAGCTTATTAAGTTTGCCGAGAGGCGGGGGGTTGGGTAGAGATTTTGATTTTCAGGCCGTGCTCTATACCACTTTCACATTGTGAGCGCATTCAATTGTTTTTTGATTCGAGCGCTCGTTTATCTGTTTAAGCGGAATTATTGCCCAAGTGCTTGACAATGGAAGGTGTTGATGTTGGATGTAGACAAGTGTTTCGCCAGGAGGAGGAGGGGGGCTGCATCAAGGGGGTTGAGCTGGCAGCTGCACAAGTTCCGCAGTGATGTTTGGAAATAATGATTACGCTTGTGCTGTTCCCATGGCCTGGATTACTTGGTACCACTCCTAAGTCTAATTAATGATTTGTTGCAACCAAGAGGAGCTCAGCAAATATGGTAAAAAGTACACAGAATAGCTTGCCTACCAAAAAACTGCCGACGGAATTTGTCAACCAGCATAATATTTTAGCATAGCAGAGCCAAAATTCAAATATTTGCACTGTCTAGGATTTTCTTTTTCCCTTTTTTGGAAACAACTCCATTAAAAGCCGATCGCACTATGTACTGCATATATTTCGGGGCTCTCCAGAGACAAGGGTGTCAAAATATGTTACACTCGACGAAAAAACAATGTAAATAAATTGATACACAAATGTAATTAAAATGAGTTTATGATGTATGATATTTAGTTCATATTTGGTTTTATAAATTATATGGAGCCTCCATCAGGATACTTAGTCGAGTTGGTCTGGCTATGCCCGTCTGTATGTCCGTCCGTGTGAACGCTGTAATCTCGGGAACTATGAAAGCTAGAGAGCAAGCAGATTCAGCAGACTCAGAATATTGCCATTTCTATCGTTACGCCATCAAAATTTGGATATTTCTACCTAGCACTGTCTATCTATCTATATGAGGTCGAGGCAATCGACCAAAGCGTTGTATCTTACTTTGAATCTTATTATCTTATTTGAGACTAAGACGAAAGTATTTGTAACAAACATTTTTAAACCTAATTGTGAGAAAGTGACTCTTATCCCTGCGAATATACATATGTAGTTGAGCGGCACACTAAACCTTTGAATTTATTTTTCCTGTGTATCCCCGAGTATGCTGCCATCCCCCGATGCGTTGCCGTGCTCATCCTGGTCCTGCTGCTCGGTGAAACTCTGTTTGTTTGTTGTCCTTTTTCCTGCGCCTGTCCTGTGTGTGTTGCCTCATCATCAGACAACCTCACTAAGGCTACCATGATAAACAAATTGTTTTGCCTTCGCCAGGAGCCTGCCTCCTACCCCCAATCCTTCCTCTTTGTTTCAGCGTTGTTATCGTTGCCGGCGCTGCTCGTTTTGTGCAGCTGTATAAACAAATTAGTTTTCAATTTTATCAAGTTGTCTTGCAGTGGCAATTTGTGGGCGGAAAGCTTTGAGGTTTTTACGGGAGATCACAGGCCACGATAGTTCATTCATCGCCATACCTATCGCCATATCTGTAAAAGCAATATTTTACCTATAAAGTTGGGATTTTCCATATTCCCGTAACAATAGTGTGTTCTCTTATTCCCACCTAAGAAAACAAATACCCCGCTGTATAATTAATGCCTTTAGTCCAAATTACCACACAGTATGGTAAGAGTAATTATAGAAGATATAAAAAAAAGAAAACGAAAATTACCAAAATTAAAGTCGTTTGTAAACGGGGTTCTTAATTTCAATTTGTAAGCGTCTAAAATTAAAACATAAACATTATATATTGTTTAATATTTCTCATATAAGGAAAGTAAAGCACTTTTGAATTAGTCTTTTAATAATTTAAATAACGTCGTATTAAAAGTTTTTGAATTCGTTCTTCTTCTTCATTTTTCGAACTCTTAGCCGCTGTACAACTATTAAACATACACTCTGTAATTTAAAAAACAACTTAAATTAGCCGAGCTGGTCGGCACTCGGCGAATTATGCACACGGCATATAACACAATCAAGCGTAACCACCTCTTTGGCAGACAACCCTATATACATATATGTATATCCTGTACGATCTGCGATATCATTACACGCAATTGCCCTGCCGCAAGGGTATTTGCCCTTGGCCTCTCCCCCTTTTCTTCTGGCTAGGTACTTTTAATTTTTTGTTATTCGAATTCTAATTAAAAACCCCAGCGCATTGTTGAGGTGAAGCCAAAGTAGGATCGAAATGCTTATCACACTGCTCACACAGCAAATCTGCCCTGCAGTCCAAGTCCATCCGCTGTATTGACACCGGGCATTAGGGAAACGCCGGGAAATCCCTTCAAGTGCATGCCTCGCCGAATCCTGAATTGTGTAAATTTTAATCTCATTTGAAAAGTTGTTTCGAAAGTGCAAAAATTGACATCAGCAATGAGGATAGACATTTAGAAAGGGGTGTGTTCAGCGCTGAGGGGATTCTGCAAGGATTAAAACTTTTGAATCGTACTGAAAAGTTGTTCAATTATATTTTTAACGACCCATGTGGGCTGAACCGAATTTTAGTTCAGTGACTGAACTGAAATACAACTCAACATAGCCCTTGTGAGGTCTGAGTCTCATAATTCCGTTGAGTAAAAAGTGACAGTGCAAATGCTTTGTATTCCCCAACAGAATAAGCACGTGAGTATTTTCGCACGCTGAATGTAAAACAGATAACTGCTAACATATACATACCAAGAAATAACAATTTGACTACAATTTCCTATACTTTATCCAGGTTTTACTTGTTTTTCGAGAATACTACATTAGATATTGTAATACTATGCATATCTCACATGTGACGGCGATAAGACAATCGTATATTCTCTATCAACCGTCAAGCCTTTTGGACTGTTGGACGAACACTTCAGGTGGAAGTTTACCATGGGATATCCAAGATATGACTGATCAAGTATCAAAAAGGCCAAGACGGACAGACGGACGGACAGACGGACATGGCCAAATCGACTCGGCTATTGATCCTGATCTAGTATACCCTTTTACTCTACGAGTAACGGGTATAATTACCAAGTCTATAAAGCTTAAGGTTACTTGCAGATGGTGGAACTTGTCATCTAAAATGATGCAGTCCTTCGTTCTTGGGCGAGAAGTCTAAAATATACCTAAGATAAAAGTCACTTACCTAATTTAGCTTAACCAA
Organism: Drosophila yakuba; assembly: GCF_016746365.2. Lineage (NCBI taxonomy): Eukaryota > Metazoa > Arthropoda > Insecta > Diptera > Drosophilidae > Drosophila > Drosophila yakuba. The sequence goes on from NC_052530.2 coordinate 9,201,661, forward strand.
TATAATTATTCTGTTAATTATTTGAAAGTGTGTCTTTACTAAAACTGAGTCCAGTACATTAAAAGGAACTATTTATGTTTTTAGATAAATGAAAATTAAACTTCAAAACCGTTAATAATTCCCTGGTAATAATAAAAAGTACTGATCGAACATTTTCGTTATAAAAAAAAATAAAATGCCGTTTTTTAAGACAAAAACTATTCCTCCACTTAATAAATTATTTGATTTTGCGTAATTTTCTTCTTTTACTAAATAACTCAGTATAATTAATTCGGCTTGCGTTTTAGGTTTATATTAAACCATTACTACTTGGAGTTCTACATATTTTAAGGCCTGTTCGCCACTGAACTCCGAGATCGCACCGCCTAAAGACCTGAGCTCGGAAAATTGCCACTTATGAATAGTTCTCATTCCCAATTGTCTGCCCATTATTTGCGAGGATTGGGATGTGGATATTGCGACAACGGCCTGCGGTCTTTCCATCTGGATCTCCTCAGCCAGCTGCACTAGTACCTCGAGAGGCAGCTTGCCGTGGGCCATGAGCTTCACCATCTGGATGGAGTGCTGGCATAAAACGTGGCCCAGGCCACGTCGTCTGAATTCCGGCAAAGTTCCCATGTATTCCACATCTGCCGTGCTGTCCACCTGGCAGTGCTCGTTGACATCAAAGCTTGCATCGACAGCGTCCCAAAGTTTAATATATTTCATCATATTTGGACTCTTGACTTGGGACCTAACGGCGTAGTATGAGGTCATTCTTTTTGTGTTCTGTTAAGGTGCACTAATAAAATACAAGTGGTTAAAGCCAAGTGCACAGTGATACCTACAAATATTGTATTAGCGATTGCAGCAACAATTCTGTCACTTTCCACATGACGTATAGCAAATGATATTCCTTGGGATATTATGAACCTTATCAATTTACGTAGCTCGGCAATGGCCAACGGACAGTCTTTCAAGTTAGAGATCACACATCCGAATTCATGGTTCACCGATATATTCACAAGCAACTGCGACAACATAATAAGTGTAAATGTTTACTCGTTAGCGGATGCATACCTCTTCAACTTCATCATAAAACTGTGCTGTCACACGCAGGACCTCAAACTCCCCATCAAAAATACCGACGCAGTCCTTCATCGCTAGAATTCCAGAGCAATTGTTTTATTTATGTATTCGTTTTATTGTTTAGCCCGATTTTTATTCAGACTGCTAATATGATCTATTTCAAAGTACAGCTTGCCTTTTAATAAATGTATGTATATGTGAATACCATATACATATCCCCCTATTAATGTGGAAAATTGCAATTTTCCTAGCGTTGAATATACTCGTAAACAAGTCTTAGTAAATACAAGATAACAAAAAGTAACGATTTGCAGCAGCAAGTAAAGTAACGCATGGATTATTATTTTGAGCTGCCAGTTTTACTTACAAAACAAACAACATACATTTCGTAATTGTTAGGAAAAATAATACACTTAAACTAAATATTACAAGCAATAAAAAAAAAATTCAATACCTGTAAATAGCAGTGAGAAAAATTCTGAAATTCGGCACCGTATAGTTATGGCAAAAAAAATTAGGATACAGTGCCTTTCGCATATAACTTTCTTGTTAAAAAAGTAAAACATTTTACGCTTAAACATTAACGGAGAATCGGAACTTAAAGATTACTTACAAAGCATTCCAAACCATAGATTACTTCATCAATCTTGGTAATATTCAACATATAATATATATATATATGGCTTTGCGTTAAAACTAGAATATTTATAAGCTTGGGGTCTTAATGTTGGTCATAATTTCCATTCTCTATCTTCACTTGGTTTCCTCTAAGCAATTCAAATTTAACTGAAATTGTTAGTGTGACCGCATGCTGATAGCAACTACTATCGATAAAAAAAATATATAATATCAAACGAGATTTTACGTGTAAGCTGTACACCACACAAGAAGAAAAACGATTCTTTCTGAACGCATGGCGTCGGTGGTGTAATGGTTAGCATAGTTGCCTTCCAAGCAGTTGACCCGGGTTCGATTCCCGGCCGACGCACAACCAATTTTTTATACAAATTTATTATTTTATTTTAAAAGTTATAGATGACATGCTCGCAAGACTGGTGGATAGGGCTGATTCGCTCGTTAAATCGTTTTCCATTGTACATGAACTCCGAATAGGAAACAGTGTTAATTACTTTAAAGCCTGTTGCTTTTCCAACTTTTTGGGAGAAACTAGAGGTCCAGAGTGCGGTGACAGCAGCTGGGCGTTTTGATCTCAGCTTTTCATCAATATCCTCCAGGCCCCTTCCTTCAGCCAACTCCTTAGTCAGTTGAATTGTGAACTGGGACAACGAGCGCGCCAAACCCAATCGCTCGTGGCTAGGTAAAGTAGCCAGAAACATCAGTTCACAGAAGCAAGACATGTTGAACATGGCACATACATCAATTCTTTCATCCACTTCGATCATAAAGTCCATTAAACGCCTTGCCTGAGGACTTTTAACGTCCTCATTCCGAAATTTAAGAAAGAAGTGATCATCGCCAGGAGGTGGTGCGAACTGTGTTTTTGACCAGTTAGGATTAATGTTGTTTAAATAAATATCGAGTTTTACCTGAATTTTATTAAACGACACTGACACAACACGTCCAGTATCAACCTCTTTAACTAACAAAGAAACACCATCCAGAGCGGTTTTTTGGCACAACTTCCGCAAATCCAACCGAGCTTGACGATTTTCCGGTAAATTAATTTCGCAGGCAATGCATACCGATTCATTAAGAAAGAATGATCCCTCAAGGACCTGAAATGATCAATGAAAAATCCAATTATCAAAAACATCGGGAAACCACAGAACTAGCATCTTAGTCATAAACAACTTTAATGAACGCTTTTTACCCTAGTCCCTCATATTTTAATGGTTAAAAAAACTTGTCTGTTGGAAACCACCACAAAATACCATTTGTATTTTTAGGAGAAACAAGAATATAAAAGCAAAAAAGTTAACTGCGTCGGCCGGGAATCGAACCCGGGTCAACTGCTTGGAAGGCAACTATGCTAACCATTACACCACCGACGCCACGCTTGTGCCAATGCACAAAATTAGTTTTATGCTTTGGAAAAGCTAACGATAATACATTTTGCTTTATATAAACATTACCAAGCGAGTGAACTTTAAGCTTAGTTTTTGATCGTCTTATATTCAGCAACAACTTTTTTATGGCCGATAGGCAAATTTGTCGGAGTTCCATGGAATTATACTCACATCTAGCGCATCTTCCAGGTCGGATTGTGTGACACTGCGAACCTCAAATTTACCTGGAGAGTATAGAAATTTAAAACTGGAATTGGTGGCTGAAATATTTTTTTGTGCATGGCACTTACCGTCGTGTAGGGTTCCCCAGAGTCTTCCATTTTCCGCCCGCATTCTGAAGCTCTTATCAGTCAGCTAGCTAGCCGCGAAATATAGAAGCAACCGCGTCCAGTGTTAGTCTCTAACTGAGCGATATACATAGGTTTACGACTAGGCAACAATATGTATATTTTAAATGGAAGCTTTGACCACCGAACACATAGACGTAAACCATCTAATCTAATCGCATGCTCACGCGATGATTTTGGATGATACCATCAACTTAATAGAGCATTTTAAAATGATCAGAAATATGCAACGCCCATTTAGTCTCAGTAGTGCATCGTTACATCGAAATGGCACGCTGTAAGCTGAATTAACAAATAAACTCTTTTGTAAGTATAAACTCTTTTGTAAAAATAATTATCGGTAATCGAATTGGATTTCGGGTTATAAAACTCTTCAAATTTTACCTCGGGCTTAATATGGGCCTTGGCTTCTGATACACTTTTATGCCTGCGATTTTTAAACGCTCGGAACGCCAGTCTAATTTTATTGACGTAGTCTCTAAAAAATATCCTTCCTGCTTTTTAGATTCTGCAATTTAAAAAATTCGAATTTATAAATAGAGTAGGATGCATGCTCTACAAAACAAAGCGTTGTTAAAATTTCCAAACTTTTTTAAAGATATTTTATTGTGGAAGCCATCAAAATTAAAATCAACCAAAAGGTCTATGGCGAATATGGGACGTGGTGACCTGCCTGTTTTATTTCGTCCTCCATCGTATTTTTTTGTCCCAGGGCAGTAAAATTTTCAAGATCGAACTAAGGAACGTAATTGGAGTTTTACTCAATCTGTTAGATTCCGTTAAATTTATGAATATAAATACAAGTACAGCACAAATACAGCAGTGTGACCGTTTATTGAACAGCGTATTAAGTGAAAGTTGCTATAAAATGTAGGGCATCGCTTTTTTTGTCAAAAATGTATTTTCCATTTCAAAAGGAATCATTTTTCTTTAAGCTATGTTATTTAAGCTATAATTGTATTTATTACGATAACAGCACTAAGCATTATTAACGTGTCTCTTAAAAGCAAAGCGAATTTTTTTCAGGAATACCTTCAACGCCGTCTACTTTTCGCTATTTACAGCACTGCCTGATCAGCTGCTTAATTTTTTTAAATAATACATTGGATTTGTTATTGTTGAGGGTCAATCATAAAATCTATTTAACAACAACTCGCAAAAGTGCAATATAGTAGATAGAAACGCAAGGCTGTGATCAAAAGCCAATTCTGATGTGTTGCCCTGGTAACTGGGCCCAAACAAACGAAATCGGAAAATCTCAATAGTTATCTTAACCGCTTTAGTAAAATGTTTATTCTCGACCGAATACTGCCTTTTATTTTTAGCTATATAAGGCCGTTTATAAAGTGGTTCCTGCACGCCTTCACCAGGCTCTCAGAGCTCCAGAGGATTTGCTATGGGGCGAGGGCGGGAGCCAGTCGGACTAGTCAGGTGGAAAGGTCCCTTACATTGTCCAAAAGAACACAAATACAGCGACTTGTACTTGACCTTGATGGGGCGGCGCCATACGTGAACAACGAGGAGCTTCTGGAATTCGGTTAGTCCAAGACATTGCTTAATATTTGTAATTCAAGCACCACAATCATTTTAATATTTATACATATTATATATACATATTTACACTTCCAGCTCCTCGCGCTGCTCGTATTGTGATGCAAGCGAAACGCATCAAGCACAATGTGCACCCAGACTTTGCCCGGCTCTTGGGCACATGCGTGACGAGTATTTGGGGCTACCGTAGACTGATGCATCAAGTGGAACAGCTTCGGGCGGAGAAATACGACTCGGATAACCTCGACCACGAAGAAAAGCTGTTGAGATTATGGCAACTGCTGATGCCAGAGACTCCCCTCACCGGTCGCGTAACCAAACAGTGGCAGGACATTGGCTTCCAAGGCGACGATCCAAAGACGGACTTTCGTGGAATGGGCATGCTCGGCCTGGAGAATTTGCTCTACTTTGCCACTGCCTATAACGACGCAGCCAAACATGTGCTGTTGCACTCGATGCATCCCACCCTGGGTTACACCTACGCCATTGTGGGCATTAACCTCACCTCCATGGCCTTCAATCTAGTAAAAACAGGCTCCGCCAAAACCCACTTCTACAATTTGGTGGTGCAGCACAGACAGGATTTCAGCACCGTAGAGGATTTCCACAAGTTGTACTGCTATTTATTCTTCGAATTTGACCGCTTTTGGATGGAAAGCGACCCGCGAAACATTATGGACTTCCGCGAGATATACCAGGCGTTTGAAATTACAAAACTAGAGGCCTTGCACAATGATAGCACCATTTTTAAGACCAATTTGGCTGTAGAATCCGTCTGAAAACTGACAGTGTAAAAAGAAATTTTGTGGCTGTATGACTTAGTCCGATTTTGTAAATACATGATTAGAGTGCGGCTAAATGAAATCATTTTCTTTATATTTGTCATTCTTAAATTAAAGTGATCATTTGAGAGAACTTGTCATTTCGCTTCTAAAATCACTTTGTAATAAAAAAAAATAATAATCATGAAGTAAGTATCCAAATACGATAAACCGCTTTAATTTTTGTATAAATGCAGATTTTATGCGTTTATTTGAGAGCCATATATACTTTATATTTGTATATGTATTCATATATATTTTAATGCAAGTATGTAAATTGTTAAACTAAGCCTGGAATGTCACATAATAATACTTTAAATTCAAGTCGGAGATTGCCCACTGAGACAGAATAAATAATAATTTAAATATCACGCAAAAGCATACAAACTAAACGAAATAAAACAGTAGAGATTGCACAAGAAAATAATTTGCCGACTATAGCCTATTTGGTAATGCCATAAGAATGCTAACGTCAAATCCCAATGCTCAATAGAGCTTGCAAGCTAGTTTTTGGAGTATCCATATAGACAGTATTCGTTGGTCTAGCGATAGAACTTGACTTCCGCCTCGACGCAGTCCTTGAGCAGTTCGTCCAGCTCGTCGCTGGCGTGATCCTGCAGAGAGAAATAGTTATTTAGCTCGTCCACGCAGGAGCGCTCCAGGCTACGCAAGTGCTCCAAGGCGGCCGGCTTGCGTTGAGAGTGTAGCTTGTGCAGCAACGTCAAGTCTGCATCCGCCTGCACTTGGGTGAGAGGCGAGATCCTCGGCTTTGGGGCAAAAACGAACGGCTTGAACACAGACTCGGCGGCATTGGGCGTGCCGGTAAACCAATGGCACGAAATTCCCTTCGCCGACAACACTGAAACGGTGGCCGCCCTTGAGCTGCTCGCATTACTGGCGGCACGCAGTGTCTCAAACATATCGTGCTGGGTGTATGTTCCATCGCCAGCTGGCTTTGGACCACACCAATCCTCTGCCGGGGCCTGGGCCTCAGCATCATGAGCAGCGGCAAAACTGGCGGCATCATCCAATCCCTCGCTTGACTTGTTCACCACAGTTGTCACAGCCAGTCCTCCGGAGGGCAACCGCAAAAAGCTGGCCTCCAATTTCTCGGCGGCCCATACCTTGCCAGAGCAGCTTACAAACCAGGCAGCAACTGCATCACAAGCGATGAAGTTCATTTTGGAGTTGTCGTGACCGTGACTGGCCACCAAGGCTCCAATCCGGTCCACAGCATCGTCCACGTCTTTGGCCACAGCCAAAGTCAAGCTACAAAAAATTGATTAAATTATTATATGGTATATAGTAATTTAAACAGCATTAGTAGAGATATCCCTTCAACATTAAATTTCAGATTGATTCGTATGTACTTATCTACCAGTGCAAGTAAGTAATTATCTAAGAAAAATTACTAGGGCACTATCGAATTAAGGCCTCAAGTATTAATCAACTCTAAAGAACATAAAATGATTGGACAGTAAATTACAAACTTCATTGCATACTTTGACAAAATATGCACGTTCTTCATCAAATATACTAAATATGTACATATATACATACATAGAATATTTTAGATATTACTTTTTTTTAGTTCAAATAATATGCTTCGCTTTGCATAGTTTGTTAATACGCTAATGTAATTAAACCCTAAATATTGAATTTTAAAGGAAAACGTACCGCACTATATCCGTGCCCAGGAGGCTGTCGCTGTCCCTGGCCTTGTTTTCACCTGCCGCCCAGGTGAGACCTAGGGCCACTCCGCGTTCGTTGGCCCCGAAGTCACCACCCCAGAGACCCGGCTTCGGTTTTTGCAATATGACACGCAACACATCGCCGCCCGTCTCGGCAGTAGCTCCACCGTCAGTCTGAAAAGCGAGGCATTTGGGTGGTGAGTCATTGATCGAGTTTCGTTTTTGGAGGAGTCTGTCTTTACCTTCCCCTCAAGCACTTCGGTGGCATCGTAGAAGCAAACCTCCGAGGCAATGTTGACGTTTTTTTCGTCCTCCGCATTGCGACCAATGATCAACGTTCCTTCGGCACAGTTCTCGGGCAAAACAACAAAGCAGTCGCCGTTGGTCATTTTTATCCGTGCTTTTCTCGCGGACAAGTTTCTTCAGAAATGCGAGAGGGAGTTGCAAAATTGATTTTTCCCACAGCTGTTTCAGGTTCAAACGTTATTCAACACTGCGCGTCTTATATCGTGGAAAAGATAATGTGACGTCTGGCAACGTCGGATATCATTTATTTGTTTACTAAATACATTATATGTACTTCAAATTAATTCCAGACATATTTATGTAATATAAAAAAAAATAAATAAATAAAAAAAAAACTATACTGTAACAATTTTATATATTCTTTATTAACGATGTTTCTCCTTCAACTTCTCGATCCAAAGTCCTTTCTTCTTGCTCCTCGATCACTTATCTACATTCGATATATCGATGATACTATCGTTCATTCTTAAATCTATTCAATTAATTCTATCGATATTTAGTTATTTAGTATTTACAATTATATACAGTTTACATTCGGCCTACCTGACTTATGATCGACCTCGATCTACAATAGTAATGCTATAGTATGGTTTACAACGGTTTTCCAATGTTTCAATCTCGCTGGTTCTAATATACTCTTAAATGGTAATTGGGTTAATTGACAATCATCTACATCAACAATTTCATAACGGTCATTTTCAAATACTCTATTTACTTTATAAGGGCCGCGATACTTGGGTGCGAATTTCTTATTAACTCCAGGTGTTGTATCAATATTTCGTATAGCTACAAAATCTCCGACTTTATATTCCAGAGGGGCTTTATGTTTCTTTGCATAATATTGCTCATTCTTATATTGTGAGTGCTGTATATTCCTATTAGCCTTTAAACGGATACTGTCTAAGTCTTTTTGCTCTAAATTAAACTTGTCCTCAATGTATTCTGATAATTCATCAACTATAGGGCCTTTTTGACTCACACCAAATAATAGAATACTAGGTGATTCTTGAGTACTACTATGAATGGAATTATTAATGGCAAACTCAACTTTATTTAATAACTTATACCAATCCGCCTGCTCTATTGGCTCTGATAATTTACCTAACATAGGTGTTAAGATTCTGTTCACTCTCTCTACTTGCCCATTGGCTTGAGGTGCGCCTGTAGCCACCTTGATATGCTCTATTTCACGTTCTTGAAGAAAGGTCGAAAACTCTAGGGAGGTAAAACAAGATCCCCTGTCAGAAATAATTCGTTTTGGACGGCTATAGAAGTCAAAATACCTACTAAGTGAATCTTTTGCTTCACGAGTACTAGTGCTATTTACTGGAAATAGCTTAACAAATTTCGTAAATGAATCTATGACAACAAGGAGGTGTTTTCTTTTTGAATGTATGCTTGGTAGCGGTCCTAAATGATCTATGTGAATAGTATGGAAAGGTATACACGGCTTTGGAATGCTATGGAGTGTACGATTATGAATGGTTTTCGGTACTGAATGCAATATACACGGTAAACAATTTCTTATAAAATTTCCTACTTTACTACTCATAGCTGGGAACCAATAGTTTCTCTTTAAATCCTTTACACATTTTTCAGCAGCTAGGTGGCCTAATTTTTCATGTGATAACCTAATTATTTGTTCTTCCATGCAACTCGGAGCATACAGACATAAGGATTCGTCACTATTCTTTTTATAAATAACGCCATCTACTAATTCAAATGAAGTGCAACTACCTTCCTCCACGGCTGTTCTTATCTTAATTATTTCAGGGTCACGCATTTGTTCAGTTTGCAATATAAGGTCAATATCCCTAGGTGTTGCTCCTACTACCCCCACTACTTTAATCGACTCTACTATGGATTTTTCTCTAAACTCCAATTCATTTGGGACACCACCCCAGCTGTCTTTACTATCCTCTATGCTAAAATTATGGTCTTCTGATATATTTGACTGAGTCTCATCTCTACTTTCACAATGCGGCATGTATCTCCTATTTCCTACTCTACTCTCTAAGTTCCTATTATTCCCTATGGATTTAGCTATGGACTCTACGGTATTATCACTATGTTCACTACTCATCAGGGGTTTCGCTAGGGACTCTATGGCGTTATCACTATTTTCTCTAAGTGCATCTAATACTTGAACTTGTCTACTCAACGCATCAACATGAGGCATATTAACACCAGGTCTATGAACTATAGAATAATCATAATTCTCCAATTCCAATGACCATCTCGCTATCTTAGGGTTTATGGCTTTCCTACTCAGTGTCTGCACTAAAGAATTACAATCTGTCACTATTTTAAAATGCCTATGCTCTAAATAAACTCTAAATCGACGTAATGCATTAATAATCGCTAGGGTTTCCAATTCAAAACTATGATACCTAGACTCAGCTGCATTAGTTTTACCTGAATAAAACGATACTGGATGCATCTTGCCATCATCTTGTCTCTGCATAAGGACGGCTCCAAAGCCATGCGAGCTAGCATCTGTATGAAGTTCAGTCTCACGATTAGGGTTAAAGATAGCCAATACTGGAGGATTCGATAATACGGTTTTCAACGATTTAAAAGCTCCTAGTTGTTCTTCATTAAGTGGAAATGGGCCTCCTTGTTTTAATAAATCCGTTAAAGGTTTTGCAATTTTTGCAAAGGATAATACAAAACGCCTAAAATATGAGAAGAATCCTAAGCACGAATGAAGGGTGTTTAAATTTTGCGGTATAGGGAAATTTTTTAAAGCATCTAGGTGTGCTTCACTAGGTGTAATTCCACTACGGTTGATTTTATAGCCAAGGAACTCACATTCAGGTTTTAAAAATTCACATTTTTTTAGGTTAATCTCTAGGTTGTTCTCACTAATACGATCTAATAATTTCTTTAGGATTTCTAAATGTTCCTTTACAGTTTTGGTAGCTATCACTATATCATCCATATACACTACTATTTGCTTGTTTTGAATAAAGTCCACTAATACTTCTGTAATAAATCTTTGAAAAATAGCTGATCCATTTTTTAAGCCAAATGGCATTCTTAAATATTCATATTGCCCATGGGGTGTTACAAATGAGGTAAACGGTACACTCTGTGAATCTACGCCTATTTGGTGGAAGCCACTCTTAAAATCCATTATTGAAAAACATATCTTGCCTTCTAAGTACTCTAAGCAATCTTCAATTAACGGTAATGGGAAATTATCTTTAACTATTCGCTTATTAAGTCCTCTATAATCTACGCACATTCTAAGTTCACCAGATTTCTTTTTAATCAAAACTATGGGAGATGCATAAGGAGATTTACTTTTTCTAATAACATTTTTCTTAAGAAGATCATCAATTATTTCACCTACTTTCTCTTTTTCATAGTATGACAAACGCCTAGGTGAACAATGAAAGGGTGTAGTATCTGTAACTCTAATAGTCATCTGATATATAGGAGCTTTTTTATAATCTAAATTTTTACTTAAATAATGAGTTTTTACTATTTCACTACATTTTTCTTCATAATCTTTTCCGAATCCGTTTCCTACACTAATTAGTTCCTTTAACTCTTCTTCAATATATCCTGCATAGTTACTAAAAAATTGTTCTATTTCTAATTGATTACTTTGTTGGTAACTATTTATATCCTTTTGATTATTTAGTTTTTGGTTATTCAACTTATTTTTACTTAAACAACTAGAATTATTTATATTAGTTTTCTTATTGTAATGGGTTATATATTTACTGGTGAAAAGAGATGCAGAAAACTTGTTATTACTGTCGTTATTAATATTTTTATTTGAAAAATTATATTCCGCATTTATCTGTTTCTTATGTACTAATTGGACTTCCATTATTTTAAGTGAATCTCGCCCTAGTAAGGTAGGTAATGGTAATAATGTGTCTTCTACAACTAATAAACTAACTTTATAAGCTTTTTTATGAAAATATACACTGCATTCAATTTTTGCAAAAATTAATATTTGTTGTCCACCTATTCCATGGTATTTACTTCTTTGAGATTTTAATTTAACATTATTTGGAACTAAAGATTTTTGAATAAAGCTTACTGGACTTCCTGTGTCAAATAAACTTAAAACAGTAATACACCTCTCTTCACCATAAAGAAATCATAACTTAACCGATTGAACCGCTGCCAGGTCATCAGTGTCCGACAGTTCCCCATCTTGCATGGCTGCTACGGTAGTGACGCCCCTCTTCCTCGGGCAGTCCTGGTATTTGTGGTCCTGGCTGTAGCAGTTGAAGCAGGCACCTTCAGGTCTCTTTGGGCGTCTGCACTCGCTCATTATATGCCCCAATTTTCGGCAATTGTAACAACGCACAGCTGTAGGTCGTTGCTGAAGGTTTGTTGATTTAATCATTTTTACATTACTCGAACTATCCACGTTTGCAGCAGCCACCCGTTGATCAGATATCTTTACTTTATCATATATAGTTATCTTCTTGCGCAATTCATCCAACGATTCACAAAAGGCTAAAGAAGTGGCAGCTCCTGTTTTGTCTTGGAGCCCACTCACAATTGCACGAATTACATCAGAATCCGCTAGCGTTGCTTGCTTCGAAATGCCACACATAGCGATGTAATAGTGCAATGTACTTTCATCAGGAAATTTTTTTCTCGCTTCAAGCTGTTTAATCACGTCCCACGCTGTCACTTTTTGTTCAAAAATCGCCAGCAGCTCCTTGCATAGGGTATTCCATGTTAAAGGGTTCACATTGATCATTTGAGCTTTTGCTGATCCGCTTAACATACGCCTAGCAAATATCCAACGGCGTTGATCTGGTACGTCATACGTGTTCATTATATGCTCAAAGTCATTTATCCAACGCCGTATCGGGTAGCCATCATCTCCCGAAAAACAATTAATCAAGGCTTCTATGTCTTTCATCCCAATGACGTCATTTCTCACGGTTCTTGCTCCTCCTTCCATTAACTTAAAATCTGCTTCCAGTTCAGCAACACGCCTACGAGCTAGGTACAAGTTTTCCAAGTTGTTTAAATGCTGCATCTCTAACTGTGCATATTCAGCCTCTCTTGATAAATCATGCTTTTTCTCGTTTAGCATTTCATTCTTTCTTATTGCCTCATTTCTCGTAGTTATTTCATCATCTTTTCCAGGTATTTCATCATCCACGCTGCCGCTTGGCGCTACACTATGGTTGTCTCTTTCTTCCCTGTGCATGCTGCCACTGTCACCGGTTACAGTTATTGACTTCTCGTAAATTTTAATTTCATCAGAATCCTCGTGCACATTCTCGTTGCCACCGCCAATCGTCTTAATTTCACTTTTAGGAATCGTCACATTAGTTGGTTCTTCATCTGCCTCTATGGTTTTCACTAGGTTTGACGCTATGGTTTTATTTTTATTCTCGGCCATTACACTCTTAACGGCGTTGCGCAGTTGAACTAAAGTCGCGTCTTCGCCAAAATAAACTTCGTTTGCTTTTAAAATGTCAATTAACTCAGTTTTTGATTTTTTTAGAATAACACTATATTCCATCGTAGTCTTGCTTTACTATAACTGTTTTGGGATATACCCCACACCTGATTTTTGTAACAATTTTATATATTCTTTATTAACGATGTTTCTCCTTCAACTTCTCGATCCAAAGTCCTTTCTTCTTGCTCCTCGATCACTTATCTACATTCGATATATCGATGATACTATCGTTCATTCTTAAATCTATTCAATTAATTCTATCGATATTTAGTTATTTAGTATTTACAATTATATACAGTTTACAATACGGATTGGGTATTAGTAAATATAAAATATTTACTAAATCATCAGCATTATATGAATGGCGCGCATTAATGTGACCATAACTTTACGGCTCTAAAAGTAACATTACAATGCTCTTTGTTTTTATCGAGACCAGTAGAATGCAATTTACTTTATTAAAAACTTTATTGACACTAAAAATGACAGGATTGGTTAAAGGAGAAAGTAATAATCAACATCGACTCTTCCGTTTGAATATAGAAAATCTGTAAAATTCATTCAAGTGCCATCCCATTTCTAAGTATTTTACCCGTCTCTAAGAAAGTCCCCATCGCTAGAAATTTGCCCATCCGTCTGGTAATCGAGGTTTTTCTTGTTTCGGCGTCAAAATGCTCAAAACCCCTTCTGCATAGAAGGAAATCGCGCAACGTCTCAGATTTGCAAGCCTTACACGATATTCGGGCAATAGGAAAAACCGCGCAGACAGCAAAATCTTACCCACTAAGCTGCATTTGTATACAGAGAAGGTGGTGTTGTCTCCCTTTCGCGCCCGCACTGCTCGCTCCCGATGTGCGAGCGAAACAACAACAAACAAGTTACAAGGTGCGTGGAGTGGTGTGTGCTGCTGGTGTTTTGTAGCTGTAGTTGTAAATACTCGCGCACACGGTGTTGTTGTTGCGCTGGTGGATGGTGTTGTTCAGCGCCTTTTTCGAGTGTTGATTATTTTACTTGCGTGCGTTTGCTACTCGTGGGCGGCTGTAAAGTCTGTGGGACGCGGAAAAGTGCTGAGAAAAGCTACGAAAAGCTAGATAAACGCTAAGCCACAGCTGCGGTGCCTGGATATCGGTTGTTTCAAGTGCCGAAACGGGTAAAGAAATAGAGAAAATCAATATTCTGTAAGGGTGCTAGCGGCCAATTAGAAACCTCTTTGTGAAAATAGCAAGAAAGTCGAAAGAATTTCAAGTTTTCGGTAGACCGCTCCCTGAAAAAAAGACATTTTCTGTTTTTGTTGTGTGTTGCTTGACGACTTCGACCGCGCGCATTTTCCCTGCCGTGAAACTAGTTTCTTTTTGTTTGGTGACACACCGCTGATGACGTTTTAAAGCCCTGCTGGCCACTGAAATTAAAGCAATTGCCCCCATAAAAATCAATAAATTCAAGTCACGGGTATATACACACAATTTAAAAGAAATTTAAACAGTGCTTTAAGAGGCAAGTTGCGAAAGCTGGGAGAAACTACCCTCCTGTCCCCAAAAAACTCCCCCGAAGGATGTTTTAAATGGGGTATATACATGAACACACACCCACCCGCATTCTACCCCCCATAAGCGCGCTCCTTTTTCCGGCATTTCGTCAACATTATTGTAGCATCTCCCCGCGTACGTGTGTATGTATCTGTTCTGCCTGACAGTGTGAGTGTGTGTGCTTGTGACGAAAGTGCATTGCTCTTCATTACAAAAGCAACGTGCAGGGCGGCCTCGTTTCATGTGCCCAAGTGTTTGTGCTTTTACACCGTTAAGTTAGAGAACTCCAGCTAACCCGCAGTTGGCAACACGCTGGCTGCGTTTTTCGGCAGTTGGCAACACGCTGACCCAATAACAGTACAATTAGACTCTCGCACAGATGCGCATGCATGAATGAAACAGCATCAACACCCGCATGCCGTTATTATTATTATTATTATTGTAATTGTTGTTGCTGTTGTGAAATCTCTGCGACCCACATATTAGCGTTCGCTCGCACAGTGGGACCAAATCGTCGTCGGAGCAGGGCTCCATTTTCCTGTTTTATTTTTGGTAGCCCATTTTATTCAGGTTCAATGAACCAGCCCATGGAATGTTGTCTAAAATCGTGTTTGTCTGTGCGTTGTCCGTATTGTGAAAGTTAAAAAAATGAGTTGCTCATATTGCTGTGCTAAAAGCTCCTATCAATATTCGGTGGCATCACTGATTTTGTTTCCGGCTGTTTTTTTATTTCAATGGTTCTACATAATTAGCATGAATTATTAAACAGCGGCGAAATTACCTTGACATTGAATGACTATTTGTGTGTGCGTGTAAATGTTTGCGAATGGAGCTCCATGTGCCATCTCGCTCGCTCTCGCTGCAAAGGCCAAGTTGTAAATACAAGTGCACAATTAAGAAATATTTTATAGGGCTACTGCTTTTGTTGATGTTATTGTGGAATTACCGAGTGCGAATGACCTTGCCAATAGACACCTGCCTCGATAGCTGTTTATTATCGATAACGAGAAACCCCGGAACCTCTATTTCAAGATCGGTGACTACCCGCGTTTGTAAGCTCTGCTGGAATTCGATTTCTATTTTTCTAAAACTTATAGTCGAACATGCGTATTTTTTTGATAAGAAGAGTTCTACAAATTAACTTCTAACTGCATAAAAGTTTGACTTATAGTTTTTGTTTTCTGTAGATGTGCTATATATACATGTCAAATCCTTTACTGCAAATCTTGTCATATGAAAATACTTCTAATTTTTGCGTACCACATTTTCTTCGTAAGATCCAAAATGCCCTTAACTTTTTTACGGCATATCCAAGGGCTACCGAAATATCGTTGCTGTCTAATATATCATTAAAATACTATTTTAATATTAAACTACATCGTGTATTAATAATTTATGTATATAACCCATCATGGCTCTATCATTAAGAAATATTAATCAGTCAATATAATTAATAACTCAATATACTGAAGAAGAAGAAGTTTAAAAATCTTCTGTTTACTTAGATAGAATTCTAATGTAGCTTTTTTTAATATTATATTCTAATTCTGATATTATTTACTTTATATATGCAGCGTCAACAAAATTCCGTCTTCAATCAATGCTAAACTGGAGCTAGACTCCAGCAAAGACGACACCATTCACTCCACAAGCTTGAACAAGAAACTGGTCAAGATAAAAAAGTTCAAGTTGGACGATATGAAGGAGATGGTGGGCGGTTGTTGCGTTTGTTCAGACGAGCGGGGGTGGCCGGAGAACCCGCTCGTCTATTGTGACGGCCAGAACTGTACTGTGGCAGTGCACCAGGCGTGCTATGGCATTGTGACGGTTCCCACTGGACCCTGGTACTGTCGCAAGTGCGAGTCCCAGGAGCGAACCTCTCGGGTCCGTTGCGAACTGTGTCCCTCCCGGGATGGCGCCCTTAAGAAGACAGATAATAGCGGGTGGGCGCACGTTGTTTGCGCCTTGTACATCCCAGAGGTGCGATTTGGGAATGTGACCACCATGGAACCCATCATATTGTCATTAATACCGCAGGAGCGGTACTCAAAGAGTGAGCTATTTTTAAACGTTTTATGTTGAAAAATATAACAAATTTGGAAACTATAGCCTCTAACTAATTAGCAACTAACTGTAATTAGCAATAAAAATTACAATCGGTTAGAAATATATTTTATTTTCCCCAAATATTTATTTTCGCCAATTCTAGAGCTGTTTACTAAATCAATCTTTTTATTGAATTTGTAACATTTTCAGCTTGCTACATTTGCCAGGAGATTGGCAAACCAAATCGGGCCAATGTCGGCGCCTGTATGCAGTGCAATAAATCGAATTGCAAGCAGCAGTTCCATGTCACCTGCGCGCAGAGCCTTGGATTGCTCTGCGAGGAGGCTGGTAACTATTTGGATAACGTGAAGTACTGCGGCTACTGTCAGCACCATTACAGCAAACTGGTGCGTATGTGAGGGATAGCATTCATGATTTTTCCGTTCAAATTCTTGATACTTTGCAGAAAAAGGGCGGCAACGTCAAAACCATACCTCCATATAAACCCATTCAACATGACACCTCTTCCGATTCATGCTCGTCGCCCGAGAAGGAGATCGATTCTACCATGAACTCCGCAACGACCTCGGCCACAAGCATAAAGATTACCAGCAGCAGTGGCAGTGGTGGGAGCAGCAGCAGCGTTTTGAATGCAAGCTCCAGTGCTGGAATCTCTGGGGCTGGCGCCAGTGGGAGTGCTGTCTCATCTTCCTCAAAGCAGCGAAAGAGCAATGCATCCAGTAAATCATCTAACAGCAGTAGCAGCAGCTCGTCATCCTCAACAGGAGTGACTCCCAACCCCTCCTCGAGTTCTGCGCATTCGGGAAGTGCTAGCAGTATGACAGGCGGAGGAACTTTACTACCAGGCAGTAGTAACATCGGCAATATCAGCAATAATTTAAACAATAATCTGCCTGGAGGCAGTACGTCCACCAGCAGTGCTGGAAACGTATCTGGTGGAAGTGGGGGAAATCCATCAGCTTCAAGCGGTAGCGCTACGCAATCGACGAGCAGTCAATCGTCAACAGCACCAGGGACCACAAAATCTTCAGCCAGCAGTTCAAGCAGTAGTAGCAACAGCTACAAGGAGAAACATAGCAAAAGCTTAAGCAAATCCGCATCCAGCAAGGACAAGGACGGAAAAGATAGTGCTAGCAACTCAGCAAATAACAATTTCACTAATTTATCTGCATCATCAACATCTTCCAACTCCTCTTCGACACGAGAGAAATCCTCATCAAAGCTTTCGAAAAACAAAGACTCAAATCAAATTTCGAATGCCACAAGCAGCACAAGCACAACCAGCAGTATCAACACCCAGCCCAGTTCGTCGACTTCAACTGCTACGAGTGGATTGGGCGGGCCTGGGACTCATGTGAGCAGTTCGGCTACCAGTGGAATCAACACTGCTCCTTCAACAACGAATGAGCACTCAAATCATGCCCACAACCTTAGTACGAATGGAGCAGGAGCCGGAAGCGCAACGGGAAAATTGCAATCGGCGAGCAATCTGAGCACCAGTAGTTCTGCTTTTGGATCGGATCTGCGATCGGTCAGCACATCCTCAAGCTCTACTTTGAACGACTCCACCGGATTCGGAAGTAATTTAAATTCAGAAAGAGAGAAATTATCAGGCGCTGGATCGTCGGCAAGCAACATACCAGGAACCATAGCACCTGGAACGGGTGTCGTATCTTCAAGTGCTGCCACTAATCTAAGCACTAATAAGGGAAGCTCTTCGTCATCGGCGGCGAATAGTCTTACAACTACGAGCAGTTCCTCGGGCAGCTCCTCTAACTCGACATCAAAAAAACGAAAAGCAGATTCTGCTAAGTCCAGTAGCAGTATTTCCACCTCCGTCTCCGCTCTGGAAGATAACAATAGGTGGGGAACGAGAAACGCAAAGAAAAGGTCTTTTACAATATTACATTTTTCAAAATTTAGTAGATTAATAGATTACGCCTGATTTCAAAGAAACTAAGGGACTGAAGTTGCACATATATAATTTTGTAAGTTGTTAGTTTATCGAATAGCCGGTGCAAAGTACTCTTATATACATTTTTTATTTCTAAATTATTTGTAATAATTAGAACATACATTATGCTATGTAATTAAGTAGTTCCCAAAGTTACTGAGAAATCAGAAAATTTAAATATGTTTTTGTAACTTCGCTTGAACAAATGACAACTTTTGGAATCCGTTTCGTTTGTTGTAGAATATACTAATAAAATAACCCGTACGAGACCTTTTTCTACTAAAAATTATGTATAGAAAAAATGAGACTAATTTAATTCTTTATTTGTATCTATAGCTTAATATCCCGATATGATATCAAAGATGTTCATGTTGCACTGACGCCCCTAACAGATTTTGAGAAGGAAATTGAGAAGAGCTCCAAGAGGGTAAGTTCAAGTTTTCATTGTTTACCTTTTAGCATACTATTAATAGGCTGATAAACAATTCAATAATCGTTCCATAATATTGAGTTTTTTATGAGCTTTTTACTTCGCAAGGAACATGTTTCTGATCTCTTGAGTTCTTTTTCGAAAGTTTCTCTTAAAGTGTTCTCACTCTTTTTACAATGTAGCCTTTTAATGATTGTTCCCATTATACATCTTGTCATATAGTTTTTCTCTGATCCAACCTACAGAATAGGACGAGAGTCTACTATATTCGTTTCACTCTGTAAAAGATTTGCTTTGCCAATTTTTGTATCATACTTATAAGTGGAAATGCAATTGTATATGCATGTTAAAAATGTTTTGAGAAATTCTTTTGAGGTGCGCCTTAATTATACAAAAGGTGTGGCCCACCCCTTTTTGTCTTAAAGAAATTCCGTGTTTTTCAGTGCTACCGCTTGGACTGTGAGATTTTCAATTGATCCATTTTTAATAGGGGCGTGTTTCAAACAAAAATATCAAACTATGAAATAAGTTTGTTTGGATACATTTAATATATGATATAATTCTACAAGAAATTTTCTAGAAGGGACATCGTACTTTGTTTTCAAAACTTATACCGTTGTACTTGTATAAGAGTTTTATGTTTATGAATCAAAAAGAATTTAAAAACGTACCATAAGAACTAATATCCCAATTGTTTCCCTTTGTAATGATATTAAGAGGTATTTTCTCGCCGAGTTGGGCCTCCCCATGTCTGGTTCTATTTTTCCGATCTGATTGATGCTCAACGATGTATCCATGCCCCATTAATTTCCTTTTGAACCAAAAATGCATGGCAAAATATTATCGAATTTTAATTAAATGCAAATGCGCATGTTAATTTATTGATGCTGAAGTGCCAAAGTTCCCAAAGACAGACAGGCAGTGACTTTGAACAAGACAGTTGAATCATGTTGTTGGTCCAATAAAACATCAACAACATCTTTTTCGGCTTGTCATGAGCACCTTCACCTGGAATATTCTGCTAGAAAATGCATGTATATACAATTTATGAAAGCACATTTTATACTAGCATATACGTGAGAGCAGATACTTTGTGATTTGTTGCTAATGTATTTATTGTCGGGGCTACAATATAGTCATCCCTATCGTTTTCTCTGGCGACATCGTTGCCTTCGTGCCGTGTGCAGACAAAGACTCAAAGCGCTTGACAAATTTTCAGCGCGATCAGTCGAAAATCGTTGTTAATCGAAGCTAAACTAAAACTAAGATTCTCTTGCGAATCTTTTTATTACGAACGAAAAGTAATTATCAGTTTTCCGTAAAAGGGAACTACAATCATAAACCACGCATAACCCAGTAATCCAATAATTAGTATTGTGTTTGTCTAAAAAATATCGGTTAAAGCTGCTACAAACGCGAAGCGATGAAAATATAGTTTTGTCAAGCGATCGTTTAATTTTAGAACTTATGTGTAATTTGGAACATAATTTGACCCACAAATGAGTGAAATGTATGGCTCCACAGAGGAAGCATTTTTCCCACACACTATTATTTATAGATTTCGTTTTTTGTGTGTGGAAAAACTTTTCCGCAACTGAGAATTTTTTGCGAGGAGTTTTGTTTTAATCGAGTTTTATTCAAGTACACATCAATGATTAAAAGACTGATCCTTTCAACGGATTAAATCGAATAGCCCTTTTTACGTCACTATCTGTAGAAAAATAAAAGATGCAGTCCTTTCACACATAACTCTTTTAAATCCCCAAACAACACATCGATTTTAATGAGTCATTTAATATTATTGCAAGCTAAATAGATGCTTGCAATTAAGTTAAAATGTTTTGATTAATTTAATAAGTAAAACAAATTAAATTAAATTCCCAGATACCTGATTCCCAAATGAGGTACTCAATGACACTGCATCTTTTCGATTTTCTGTGATAAGCTGAACCTGGAATAAATGTGCATATAATTTACATCAAAGTTTGCGAACATAAAAAATGAGATACGAACATGAAATAAAAAACTTTTTCTAAGAATCGAAAAAGTTGTAAAACCGCAGACTCTACGAATACTTATATGTTTCCATCCCACTCTCTGGCATTATTTAATGAAAACTGAAATAAAACGAAGGAAAACTGCTCCGTGTTGCCGCATCTTAAGTTTCTCAACTCGGTGCTGAGCAGAGCAGGAAAACTCAGTGGCAGCAGCGAAAAGTTGACCGCGTTGCCGTGCCGTGTGCACTCACAATTATATAGACTAGTTTGCTTTGAGCAATCTTCCAGTTCAGTACTCGGCGCTTCCGTGTGTGGTTTTAGTGCGATGTAGGTTCCGTTCTATCTTGGCATATAGGTGCAGCTATATACCATCACCCCCAACGGGTTGATATCGCCAGCTCTTAACCGATATTGCACGCAGCCACCATTGCAAAACACCTGACTAATCCATCGCAACCGCTAGATAACTATATTACGACGATCCTCTGTTGGTGTTGCTTTAGCTGTGACTCAGTTTTAGAACACCCAGATATGTATATACATATGTATCTGCCAAAGTCATTTTTTGTGTGTGCTTTCCCAAATCTATCTACCTGTCTGCGTTATTTTTATACAAAATTTTCAGTATAGATACACATTTATTGCTCATGTTTTTCTCTGTTTTCTGTGATTCGAAAAATTCATTTATTTTTTGTTGTCATGAGAAAGATGTTATTTTCTGATCATAAGCATAGGAATCTTCAATATGAATTACGTATACATACGTCCGGTTATGAAATTTTCTTGAACGGGCGATGAGGTTCCGACTGACAGATAAGAATCTTGATAGATGATCTACATATTGCAAATTGAGGAGAAAATCTCGACTGTTAAGTGTAATTTTAAATAGTTTACTGCAAACTTAAGATAAATCAAACGTCTTAACCTTCCTAATAGGTTTACATATCATGTACATGTCTTCACAATTTGTAGTTATTGTAGTTATTACATTAACTTGAATAACTAGTAGGGCCTTGAATAATTTGCATACCATATAACATTCAAAAATGGCAGATGCTTACCTCATCGCTTCCATCACCACCGAAGCTTCTACTTTCCTGCATTTCCCAGCAGGGATAATACCACGATCCCATCGACTCTATGTGTTCTTGTTTTGCAATTTCAGATAATAAACTTATTAAGTATAGTAATTGTACTCGCGTAGATCATTTCGATAGAGTTAAAAACCTAAACACAGACAGAATGCCTTCCTTCCAACCGATCGAGGCCCCCAAGTGCCCGCGCTGCGGCAAGAGTGTCTACGCTGCCGAAGAGCGTCTGGCTGGCGGCTATGTATTCCACAAGAACTGCTTCAAGTGCGGAATGTGCAACAAATCCCTGGACTCCACCAACTGCACAGAGCACGAGCGTGAGCTCTATTGCAAGACGTGCCACGGTCGCAAGTTCGGGCCGAAAGGTTACGGTTTCGGCACTGGAGCGGGCACCCTTTCCATGGACAACGGGTCACAGTTCCTGCGCGAGAACGGCGATGTTCCGTCTGTAAGAAATGGAGCCCGCCTGGAACCCAGGGCCATTGCTCGTGCCCCCGAAGGTGAGGGGTGCCCTCGTTGCGGTGGCTATGTGTACGCCGCCGAACAGATGCTTGCCCGCGGACGCAGCTGGCACAAGGAGTGTTTCAAGTGCGGAACCTGCAAGAAGGGTCTGGATTCGATCCTGTGCTGCGAGGCTCCGGACAAAAACATCTACTGCAAGGGCTGCTATGCCAAGAAGTTTGGACCCAAGGGCTATGGTTATGGCCAGGGAGGTGGTGCTCTCCAGTCCGACTGCTATGCTCATGACGACGGAGCACCCCAAATCCGTGCCGCCATTGATGTGGACAAGATCCAGGCCCGTCCGGGTGAGGGTTGCCCGCGTTGCGGTGGCGTAGTCTACGCAGCGGAGCAGAAGCTATCCAAGGGCCGAGAGTGGCACAAGAAGTGCTTCAACTGCAAGGATTGCCACAAGACTCTGGACTCGATCAATGCCAGCGATGGTCCCGATCGGGATGTGTACTGTCGCACCTGCTACGGCAAAAAGTGGGGGCCCCATGGCTACGGATTCGCCTGCGGCTCTGGTTTCCTGCAGACCGATGGCTTGACCGAGGATCAGATTAGCGCCAACAGGCCCTTCTATAACCCGGACACCACGTCGATCAAGGCCCGTGATGGCGAGGGCTGCCCCCGATGCGGAGGAGCCGTCTTTGCCGCAGAGCAACAGCTGTCTAAGGGTAAGGTGTGGCACAAGAAGTGCTACAACTGCGCCGACTGCCACCGGCCATTGGACTCAGTCTTGGCCTGCGATGGACCCGATGGCGACATCCACTGCCGTGCCTGCTACGGCAAGCTCTTCGGACCCAAGGGCTTTGGCTACGGCCACGCCCCCACTCTGGTGTCCACCAGTGGCGAGAGCACGATCCAGTTCCCAGATGGCCGTCCTCTGGCTGGACCCAAGACCTCGGGCGGCTGCCCGCGATGCGGTTTCGCTGTGTTCGCCGCCGAACAGATGATCAGCAAGACCAGGATCTGGCACAAGAGGTGCTTCTACTGCTCGGATTGCCGCAAATCACTGGACTCGACGAACCTGAACGATGGACCCGACGGCGACATCTACTGCCGAGCCTGCTACGGCCGCAATTTTGGACCCAAGGGAGTGGGCTACGGTCTGGGCGCAGGCGCTTTGACAACTTTCTAAACGAGTTTATGTATATCCAATCGAAATCCAAATCCATGTCTGTGAATCGTTCCGATACTTCTGTCCAATGACCTATCTGTTTTAAATAACTATCCCTGAAATTAGCTAACTTAGTCTTCGTTTTGCTTCCAACGATTTTTGATCAACGATGCACTGAATGCAATTCAATTTTCTTTAGGTTATGTGAGATTAAGTTTAATATAAAAAACAAGAAAAAAGAATAAATGCAAAAAAATCTTGAAAACATAAAACTTACGACTCAAAGCGAAACTAACCATCGATCACAGACTAACGAATTAAACGACATTGACCACACCGAGAACAGCCTAAATTTCTGCAGGTACTGTAACCGCACTAACGAAGGAAGCAACTATTGCGAGCCAAAGTCGTTAGTTATTACCTTTTTGTATCTTAAACTATTTTCGAAGACCAGCCTAGTATGTCTTATGCTCCAAACCGAAATATCCAAAAGCATACTTTGTGCAAATTGACAAATTTTATACACTTACTCTTACGACGAACAATGATGAAAGATGTTGTATATTTAGCTGATTTAGTTCTTACGATATACTTATGAAATCTGATTATTTTTAATGATGTTTTATTGATTTCTCACCCATCTAATCTCTTGCATTCTGATTGGGAAGCAAGCCATGGCAGATATAAAATATTTATATGTCATCGTACATGTTCTGCATACACACACATAACATCCAATAATATATATGCCCTAGTGGGTTCCATGAAAACAAAATGATTTTAAAATGTTTTTCGTAGTTTTAATTGATTTAATTGGGTGCGCATACCTAAGATTTCTGCATTTAAATGGTTGAGTGGCAATCTGATTGGAATGACCTGACCGGTGGGTGGTTGATTGTTTAGGTTGAGTTCAATTCTGTTTGTTTCGGAATATTTGGTTCTGATTGAGCCAGCTCATCTGGTCTATATATAGCTTGTTCGGCCGACAACCATCGTGAAAAATAATTGCTCAACATACGCACAAAAAGTTCCCTACTTACATATATACGTACAGGAATAAATCCTTGGCTGTGTCGAGAAAAACATCGAAATGTTCCATAACCGTACTGAAATGATTTCTAAATATAAATATGATGCCAATATGGCCCACACAGCTGACGCGAAAGCTTTTTACAGCGCTCAAAACTCTCACTCAATGAAATAACTTAATAGATTGTTTTTATTCGCATATACTTTTGAAAAATTATAACACGTGCCTGCTGAGAATGTTGTGTAATAAGTGAGTTACTTAAGAGATGGCTCATCCACCTAGAGCAAAGTTCTTATTGCTAATGCACTTTTATAACCACACCACCCGAAATAAGCTCTTGGGAACTAAATTTTAATGACTCGTCCCACACCCACTTGTGGGCATTATTCACATTTCTATTCATTTTCAACATCCCAAGCAGAGACGTATAGGTATGGTATAGTTTTATGCTCCGTGACGTTGACCACGAATATACGTTGCCATGGGGTTGGCCAAACTAAATAAATTATTATTTTTTTTTGTTTTAATATAATTTTTTTCAGACATAAATATTAAATAAATCGCTTTTAGCCAGGTGTGTTTACGTTAGTTTTGGTATCCCATTGGCGAGAATATTTATAGACCTTCCGAGTCAGCATCTATTTTCGAGAGATTCGGTTTTGAAATTGTTTCGCATATGACACACGGCACTTCAAAAACACACGAATTGACGCGCCACAACAGTGAGAATATTTTTTGCTGACTTCGGTGATTGGGATGATCTCTAAATATACTTGAAGATGTATTCTATTCGATATGGCTTTTCTAGTATGTTATTAATGTTTAATTTCTGGCTTTCAATGGCGCGAATAGATTTATGCCTTGTTGAAGTTCGCGACTATTTGTATACCGGATCGAACATAATAATGGCTGAGATAGAGAACATGTGGTTGTGCTGATTTTCGGTTTTGCGGAAGACGAGTGCAAGGTTTTCCAGTGGGGCTTGTTTACCCAACGCCAGCTTTGAGATGTTACAGAAAAGGCGATTGATTGATTAGATCAGGAAACGACACATTCGATTGCTCCGGTAATGACACAATGTGCAATCAAATGTACATGATATCAATTGCCTTACGTGACTAGCGTGCATTTAATGGCCAACTTATTGATTTCACATTACAAAGTAAAATGTCCCACTGTTTGGCGGGGGTTAGAATGGAACAGCGTCGAATCGAATCATTTTGCCACAGACTGATAGTTTTGAGCCGCTCACTGCTGCGTCATTTTGACCACCAATTGGACCAAATTGCAACTACCGCATAAAACTGTGGGGGGTGGCCTGAGAACCAAAAAATCAGGAACCGGAAGGACCTCAAGCGGGTTTTGTGCGAGGTTTTTGCGGTGGTTCGGGCGCCCTGTTCTTCGATAGCGATAGTGGTGCACAGTTTCACAATCCACCCGCTGACGGCAGGGTGATAATTTATAATTTGTATTCCTCCTGACTGTGTCGATCATAGGCGGTTGTCAAATGTCAGGGAAAAAGAACTGGGAATTACATATGCTGACTACTCGGTGTACTTACAATAAAACTACTTTTTATGACGCCCTCACTTGATGATGAGAGTTTGTTTTATGATCTTGTCTCCGAAAGTCAGCCGCCCGGCGTGGCAATTAATTTAGTTCCCTTCCTGGAAAAGTCGGGTCACCAGAGCAACAACACAATCTTTGGGTGTGGGTGTCGTTCAGTTTTTATCGAATTTCCAGGTCGCGTGCTGCCTGAACTTGACAAATTTTCAAAGGCGACACGTGTCCCTTTTTGGACTTTTTGTGAATGCCTTTAGATTTCCCGTGTGGTACAGTTACCGTGCTGTTGATGCTAATAAAAAAATGAATATGTGGATAGTTTGGTCAAGATAAGGACTGGTCTTCTCTAAACTGAATTCTACTGGTTAGGATAGCGGATTGAACTTCTTTGACATGAACAAGCCAACCTATTATTATTTTTCTTACTGGTATGCAAATAATAATCATCATGTTTCATATCCGATATATTTTGTGCTAGGTTTCACCACCAAAATAACACTCATACGCGGACACTTGTGTAAATATTTGAGTGTGACACTTTTGCTTTAATAGGATTTTTGGAACGCTTGCGCTTACCCTCATGTCGTTTGATGATCAATAGTACGTCCTTAATGGGTTTGTTCAGTGGCGTGTGCAAAGTTAAAAACGTTGCCTGGAGAAATATTTGCACAATTCATTTGATTCATTGAGTGCTGCACTTACTGCTTTTTGAAACGCCTCTTTTTAAGTTTTGTTTGTTGAGTTGAACGACCCGTTGTGTCGAGAACTAAAGCATTACCTGTCTGAGTGCAGGGATTGCCCTAATTAATGCTTATTTAGGTACTTTATAGACGAGTTTCTATTAATTATGAACCAACACTATTATAAAGAGATCCTGTCAACAGATAAATTACAACAGCAATGGGAACACGAATGTTGGGCTGCATATTAAATCCTTCAATAACACCGAAGGCGGCACTTAAAGTTGTAATATGTTGTAAAGAATGTATAAGTCTTAAACAATAAACATGGTAAGGTGAATTATGTCCGTGATACGGAGTTTTGCCTGTAGTAAAATTAATTTTCCAAGCGGCAACGAAGACGGCGCCATTGTTCCTTTGCCACCTTTGTGGTGATTCGATTACGGTCGCGATGTTGCAACGCAAACAGTTGTGCCCCAACACCGACCAACCCAAAGACTCCCCATGACTTTTGGTGGGTTTGTTTGTTTTGTAAAACAGGCACGTTCACCTGACCCCGCTCATGCCCCTCCACCGCTGCTCCGTCGCCAGGTAAATGCCACTTAACGTTCATTTTTGCCTTTCTGCACAATGATTTTTTGGGTTCTTATTTGCATCGCAAATTATGCTCGTTTTGCTTCTTCTACTTACTACTCCAGCTGCAAACAATATGCTTCTTCTTCGTCTTGCACTTCTTTTATTTATTGCGAATTGTAAATGTCTGCGGTGGCGGTGTCTGCTCTCTTTCTCGTTCTCCTCTCCTGTAAACATTGCCTTACAATTCAATTATTTTTCCTTTTCCTGTTTTGTCTTCTTAAATCGCTGTCTGGCAACTACAACACAGTGAGAGTAGAATTAACCTGCATGTAGCAACAGCCACCCACCCCCACCCTCATCAGTCTATCTCTCTCGCTCGCTCGCTGATGGGCATCGCATAAAGCACACACAACGAAATATCTACATCTGCGTTTGTTTTCATGTTGCAACGGTCTCTCGCATTGCTCTCCCTATATCTCTTTCTGTCAAGAAGTTGCTCTCCGAAACTGTTCTTAGGCTGGCTGGGAACAGTTTTGTTATATCAAAGGTCCAAGCTAAAGCATTAACTATACAACCTCAAAGAGTTTTTGCTTTAATAATAGTTTTATTCTATTTTAACAATACTTGTGAGTATAATAATGAATAATACAAAATAATAATCTCAATACCTTAAGAATTATCGAAGCACCTTTGCTGACCGATCTAAAAATTATTTTATATATTTATTTATAAACATCGAGGCACTATAATTATAAATTTGTTACTCTTTAGTCAGATTTGTATCTTTTATAAATAAATAAAATAACCATTAGTGCAGGTATTTCTTGGTCCATGAATTCCAGTTAGAATTTTGAGTCTCCGCTTGGTCAGTCTCCTTTTAATTTATTGTTCTTTGTTACATTTCTGTTTTGCTAAGCTTTTCTGTAGCCTTCACTCTTCCTGGTCATTGCAGTATTGTTTTTGCTTCTGCTGCTGTTTTTTTTATTACATCAACAGTATTACGACATGCACTTTTTGTTGTTGTAGTTCGGCTGCATTTGAATCCGAATCTTTGGTGCTCAAAGTGAGAGACTGGGAGAGAAGAGAGAGAGAGAGAGAAAGAGAGTACACTGCGTATAAGAAAGACTTGCATCCAAGAAAGGAATGCGAGTTATTTTAAATGTAGTATTAAAATAATCCGAATTTTTGTGGATGTTAATGGATATCATTTCATGACCATGATATTTTGTAAATATTATATTTTGATAAAATTTCAAATATTCTTTTGATGTAAAAAAATTTTAAGCATATTATTTCTTTCTGTGTACGTAGTGCATCACTTCTGATGCATGTTTTGTGCCAAGTCCTGAATTTGAATATATTTGCACCTTGCTAATTATTCTGAAGTACCTTAATCTCACTCCGAAATCTATACTGGGAAACGTTTTTCCAGTTAACTTATGTGCCTCCGTTTGCTACTCAACTTTTTCATGTATGTTTGAACCTACGAATGTATGTTTATTTTTATGCTGCCGCCGTGTGTTCTTCTGTTTTTTTTTTACCGTCTGCAGACCGGTGTGTGCGTGTGATTGTGCGTCTGGCGTACGTGCAGACATGCACTCATACAGGCGCAGGAGCAACAACAATACATACAGACGTCGCAATAAACCCCTCACGGAAAACCGGCTGCCAACCAAACCAACAACAACAATGCAGAGCGCTCTCTGAGAGCGCTTCTACTCTCTGCGCTCTCCTCTCTCCCAGTCGCTCCTGTGCCGTATAGCTTCTAAGCGCTCGGATGAAAACTGGCCAGTTTATTCGAATTTCGAACTCCGTGCGGCCATGCAGCAACTATAGCTTCGTAGCTTACTTTTTGGCCATGCAGCTTCGCCGACGCTGCAGCCTCCGTGCATGTGAACCAAAAAACAGTAGATAATTTGTTGATTTTCGGTTAAGCGAGCACGAGCGTGTGTGTGTGTGACACCTTCAATTAAGTGTAGTTCTGCATGTGTTTTATGTGAAAAAATAATCACGTGGCCGCTGCTGGCTCTCCACATGTTTTTCTAACAAGAAATAATGTCATGTTTCCATTTAAAATGGAATATTAAGTTTTGTTGAGGAAAAAAGTTTAACATCGACTGTGCTGTGTGAGCGCGCGAGAGAGAAGGCAATACGAAACAAGAAGTGACAGAGAGCGAGAGCCAGCCCAGTCGCCGCCACATAAAAAGTTATTCACCCCAACAACAACAAGAAAAGCAATAGCAACAACAAAAACGGGAGAGAGCGGCGGAGGTGGTTCTCACGTATGCGCTGTGATTTTGTGATTGTGTTCGCGAGTGTTTGTGTGCGTGAGTGTATACAAAATACAGGCAGCATACAAAATAATAATATTGAAAGCGATACAACAACAAAGGCCATACCGTCGAAGAAGAAACGACCAAAAAGACTAAAGACGGAAGATCTGGAGACCCTGTCCAGTTAATTACGGAGCACAAAGTAGAATCGAACAGCAACAGAGATAGAAAAAGGGAGGCAGGTAGGGGTCAACCTGGCTCTCTCGCAAAGAAGACGGGGGCGAGGAGCGGCCAAAATGATGATGATGGACACCATGGACACCTCGCAGTCGCAGCCGATGGACGTGGCTCCGGCCGTTGCAGTGGCAGCCACATCTGGCGGCGCTCTGGTGGATTTTACCGCTGCCATGGTGAGCATGGCGGCCACCGCCGAGGCTGAGTCCGCCGAGAGCAACAACAACCACATCGACATGGCCGAGTACAAAGAGCACCGCAAGAACAAAAAGAAGAAGCGCGAGAAGAGGGAGCGCGAGGGCAAGGAGCACCGGCATCACAAACACCGCGATCGGGAGCATCGCGAGCATCGACGACATCGAGACCGCGAACGGGACAAGGAGCGGGATCGGGAGGGACATCACCACCATCCAACCCATCACCACCCCAACAACAGCCAGCACTCGACCTCCGCCTCGTCGTCGCCTTCGTCCGCCTCCACCACGCCCTCTGCGACCATCGAATACGTGGGCGGCTCGGCATCCGCCTCGCCCTCTTATTTGGGTGGTGGAGCAACGGGAACGGGTGGAGCTGTAGGAGCCACAACTACATATCCGCACAACTTAAAAATACGCTTCCTGCTTTCCGGGGTAAGAATTGGACGTTGCCTCGGTCCACAAGACACTTTACTATATCCCCTGGCCTAAAAACACGGCGCCCAGCATATTCGTGCATCCAAGCATCTGTCCCTGCCAATCCCTTGAATCTATTTTCGGAACTCCATGGAAGCACTATAGTCTGTCAACTAGGAAATGGTTGCAAACGAAAGCAGATCTAAAGGAGAAGTTCTAAACGTTTGTGTTATTCCCATTTTAGCGAGTCTTCTAGCATTCTATGGAAATAATGGTGATCCTGTTGAAATTTATTTATTAATTATTGCCATTTATTCAATGATCATTAAATTCCAAGTACCAAACTTGGCTAAATCTGAACACTACCAAATATTTGTGATTCTACTTTACGGACATTCCACACTTGCAAGGGACAATTCCGAGAACAAAAATATTGTATTACGAATCTTTTCGGTTTTTGCTTTTCATGCCTTTGGAAAAAATAGTTTAACATCAGCATCCAAAGTTCTCAGCGTCTTCTTTTTTTTCGGTATTAACAGCAAACTTTGGCTTACGAATTTTTCCAAACGTGATATTTGATCTCAACCCTTTTATTTTCGCTTAGAAACCTATCCGTTTTTTATTTGTCTTATTTCGTTTTATTTCTTTTTCTCATATCTCCGAACGGAATTGATCGTCCTTTGTTTGCCAAGATGCCGGGATACTCGTATTTTAATTCCTTTTATCGGCAATGTGTTTCCTTATGGGTCCTTTAAGTTAAAGCAACCCCATTGCGTGGCTGTTCGATTGCCAATGTATTTGACACTCCATCAATAATTTAACCGCATTTTCACCATGCAGCGCACAACGTGCAACATGCACCTGCAACTGTGGGAATGAGCCACCTGCCATGAATGCTGGAAAACAAAAGGAGCGCTCAGAGGGAAGACACCTTCAATTACGCCGGGCTTCGCCCCTCGCCCGCATCCACTTTCCCTGCCTTCCTTCCACTCCAATTGGCCTTAAAACGCATATATCAGAGTTGTGACACATGGTGCTCGATTATTGATTAGTGTAAGTGCCATTAAGGGCGGACTTTAATCGTACTAGTCCTCCTTCTGCTGCTTTATCCAGGACTACGTGACGGACCAGCAGAGGGGATTCCGGGCAGACAGCTGTTCGCCTTATCCTTAGCGTTTCCCCTTTAGAGGGTAAAAACTTATCCCGAAAACAGTACGGCTTCGCTGGCTGGGATATCGCATTGTATCCTGGCCCGGGTCGTTTCCTTTTTCTGGCCTTGTCCAATACAGTGAGCATGGCACATTTGCGCCTAGTTTACGACAGCTGCCGAGCATCTTCCTCGCTCCCTCGTGGCAACATCTTGAGCTCGTTCCTCGGAGCTACCCTTACATTTTGTTGCCTGAGCTGGCTGTTGCTTCCTGGCAGCTGATTGATCCTCGCTTCGATCTTGTTACAGCTGCCGATTCTTAGCTCCCAGGTAAAAGGGCCGTTGTCCTGTCTTGGGATCTTTATTTGCTCACCTTTCATTTCGGCTGTCATCTTGTTGTTTTTCGTTTGTTCCAACTCTTGCTCTAATTGTTATTTTTATTGGCAAGCGCGGTATAGTTTTTTTTTGTTCAATAGTAGAATAAAGAAAACATTTTTTTAAGCAATGCTTTCTGGGAATTCCTTTAATATTTATTTTGGGCACTTTATAAACAAGCTCTTAGGCTTTAAAAAAAGGCTTATTTAATTTAATTTACAAATCATCTAAGTGATTAAGTGATTTCCAAATACCCAGAAGGCACTTATCAAAATCCTTTCCTGTATTCCCTTTGATTGTCCCATAGATAAGTGGAGGGTTTTAGTTGCCCTTTTGCTTGACATGCCTTTCCCCACTTAAGGCCTTAATTCAATAAAGGATACACGAGACGTTTTGTTTATTCGTTGAAATCTAAGCATATCCTTTTGATTTTGCTTTTTGTCAGCAAACGACTATGTTTCCTCAGGCATTTACAATAAAATAACGCTAAATTCAATTTAAATAATTCTATCGTTTATTTGGCGACTTCTTTGTTGGGTTCTTGGATATTTTTATCGCCTTTGCGAATACTTTCCGCAAAGGGCACAAGGACAACCCTTTTATGCGACCATAAACCCACAGCATTGTTTGCCAAAAAGCGAGGGAGAATCGCGAAGGGGTAGGAGTAAGCATGCAGTCATTCGAGCGCAGACACGCTAATATAATATTTATAGTTGGTGTTTTGCTTCCGGCTGCCTCAGCTTAGCTGGGCTCCTTTTATTGAATTGAATTTGTCGCACAATGGAAATAAAATTGAAATGTGTCCAGGAAGCGATTTCCGAATGCAAAGCACGCTCAAGTTGTCGAAAAAAATATTTCAGTATAGCATAGGGGTTGCTTCGCTATCCTGATTCCGCTTCGACTTCAGGCCATTAGCTGCAGCAACAGGATAATCACAATTGCGGCAGCTGGCAAGCAAGAGAACCTCAAAAAGCAGAGGGTTAGAAAACAATTCGAAAAGCTTGACAAGCGTACACAACTTGACCATGAAAAAGGATTAACTCGATTTTCAATTATAAAACATGTCGCATCTAAACTTTGGTCTACGGTAGAACATTTAAACTGTTTTCCAATACTTAACCCATTAGAAATTATTATTTTTGATTGTTACTTGATGTTTTTATGTAACAAATGGTGGTTTGAGTCGTTCCTTCATTTCTTGACCTTGAACTAATGAGGCATGAAGGTGTTTTTGTCGGTTTTGGAAATTTGACACCGGAGTTTTTCGGAGCAACAGACATGCACTGCCACCTTGTTGTTGAGAGATCCCAATTAAACGGGATTTCCTATTGGAAAAACCATCCATCAGGTGGCAACGCCGTTCATAGGCTTTTCTTTTTTGTCTACGTGACCAAACTTCATTGCATGTGGATGTGTGTGTGTCATGTTGCACTGCCAACCCCGATATTAAACAACAACAACAATAGAGAGGAAGTCTGACGG
Source organism: Drosophila yakuba (assembly GCF_016746365.2). Taxonomy (NCBI): domain Eukaryota; kingdom Metazoa; phylum Arthropoda; class Insecta; order Diptera; family Drosophilidae; genus Drosophila; species Drosophila yakuba. Next base: position 9,235,575 of record NC_052530.2, read on the forward strand.
CACAGCGAGAGAGACGTAGAAGCAGCTAGTAACAAAGAAAGAGCGTGAGAGGGGTTGGGCAAAATCGAAATGAGCGGAGTTACTCTCTTGGTAGGCTTTGCTCTTTATTGTTTTTTGTGCATTCGCTGCATGTAACATTTGTTGCCCCACACAAACCGACATATTAATATACATATAGTACATAATTGAGCTGCATGTGGCAACATATGTCGAGGCAAAACCACAAAAACACAAACTTACAACAGCAAGAACAACAAGAAAAACTCGCCCAGCATTGCGGCCACATTTGCTGCAGCTGCAGCCTGGGTGTCTTGCATTCTTTTTGAAACTCTGACTCATTTACTTGTTCCGTTCGTTTTTTGTTTTTATATTTTTCTCCTTTTTTGTGTGTGCAGTAACATCACCGATAAGAGCTTTTGAGTTGCATTAATGTGGCAGCCCTTTTTCTTTTATCTATATAGAACACATCAGTAGGTTGTGATCACAGCCTTCTCTTTCTGTCATCCACCCGCATGCATTTGCTGCAGCAACAACAATTGATTGCTGTGATTGCTGGCTCAGCAGAATAGTTTAACAGTCTGTTATGGGCCTGTTCATCAAGCTGTGCTCTCTGGTGTTTCCCAGTGTCTTGTGCGATTGTTATTCCTCTGCCTCCGTTGGTGATGGTGTTGTAAACATGTGTTTACATGGCTCACCACCAACCGGATGTGGCTAATGACCGCAAAGCTAAAAAGCAAATCGGCCGAGGAGCAAACACCATTATTTACACCGATATGGATTCCCTCTTGAGAAACTTTGGAAAAAGTTTTGACGAATGATTTTTGAAACGCTCAGCTATCGGAGTTTGGCTAAAATTTTTATAGTCAAGAAATACACTAAGAGAGACTTTCTATAAATAAAATATATTAATTTTTACCTATGGTGTAATCGAAATGTTTGGCAGCTCGATACGTCTTAAAGTAAACAATTTCCGAAGTAGTTCCACTTATCAATATTAAAACCGCCTTTTAAACCGTGTGATAGCATATAATGATGTCGTAATCCCATTAACATTATCGCAAAGCTATGCCGGAAATACCAACTATGACGTTTATATTTGCATCATAAGTACTTGTCGTAAGTACGTAGTTTTTTGATGCACAACCATAATAACCTTCACCTCTTTTATAGTCTCCCTTTCGTTGTGCATTACGAATTACAACTAAGGAAATAGAATTTTTAGTTGCCAGATTCGAGAACGTTATCGTGGGTTTTAGGTTTTTATCAGCTAGTTTTATTTACTTGTGAATCACAAACCAAGCATTCACATACTAATTCACCACTTCCTGCCTTCTTTTCGCCTGCAGCAACGTACCGAACTCAGCCCGCCGACCCACCAAACATCCGCAACCGCCGAAGTAAATGCACCGCTGGCCAGCTCGACGAGTGCATCCATTGCGGTAACGGCGAGTGCGACAGCGGCATCTGCCACTCCGGCAACGGGCACCACTACCTCAGGCAGCATTAGCGGCAATGCGGGCTCAACCTCCAGCGGTAACAGTTCCGGAGTTTCGGCGACTGGAGGATCACAAGCCGCAGTGGGGTCTGGCGGCTATTCAAAAACAGAATCAAGCAAGTCGAGTGGCGCCGCAAGCGCAGGCAGTGGCAACAGCAGTAACACGAGTAGCACAAAGCACGGCAGCAGCATCAAGGACATTAGCAGCAGTGGCAATCAGCCGCCATCGGCTGCGAGCAGCAATAGTGCACCCAGCCTTTATGTCTCCGTGCCACTGTCCACGGCCAACGTACCTGGAATCAATCTGCCGACTAGCAGCACTAGCACTAATACCACCAGCGGTAAGTTTAATAGTGCAGACATATAAAATTGTTTGTAAATAAAAGAGCAACATCTTAAAAATGTTCTTCTTCTGTTCTTCTGTTTTTTTTTTGCAGAATCCCATTCAGCATCCTCGCGCAGCAGTGGCGCACAAACCCAGCATCAGCAGCAGCTAAGCAATGCTTTGGTTGGTCCGTCAATGGGAACAGCCGCTGGGTCTTTTCACGGCGGAACACTCAGCAGTGGGTCCTCGTCGGTCATCCAGCACCAGAGCGGAAAGTCATCGCCGGCTCTGGGCACTCTAGTCAGCGGCAACAGTGGTGGCAGTATAATCTCCGCCAGTGGCCTTTCACTACCCAGTGGTAACCTCACTGCCACGACCACGGAGAGCGGCAACTTGAAGATTAGCTATGAGAAGCAGACGACACGAGTGCAACAATTGCAGGGCCAGGAGGCGCCACCGGCCAGACGCAGCAGGTATGTGTGCTCTACAAGAAGTCTTCTCCATTAGTGGCATTATCCATTGCTTTTTGTTGCCTGTGCTTGCTAGTTCTTTTAGTTTATATTAGATCGTAGATATATCTTTTGGGAGCCTTACTTTGCCTTTTTTTGTTGTGTTGCTGGAAGTGTGCAGATTGTTTAATGTCCTCATTTTCACTTTGTAAGATTTGGTTACGTTCCGTTTTAATGGAATCGAAAATGATGTGAGGATGCAAATTAATGCAAATTAAACAACAAAATGAAACAAATCTTAGGGAGAATTTAAATTTCGTGAAAGATTAAAAAAAATCAAATGAAAGTACTAAGAACTTCCTAATTTATTAATTATTTGTTTCTTGTTCCATTTCCGACAAAAGATTCAGAACTTACTTCAAAAACACTTTGTTTTCCTTCAGTTGCAACTTATTTTCTGCAGCAATACTTTTCATTTCAATATTTCGTTCACTTGTGTTTATGTCCACCCAAATTTGAAGAACGAAAAGTCCGAATGTGCGATCTATAAAAATCACAATTTTTGTCTTTGTCTCTCTCTCCCGTTTGCTTAATGTCTTCCTACACTATACACTTTTTAATCACCCAACCAACCCCCCACGTAGATCGCGCTCCGGTGAGAGTGGCAGTAGTCACCACCATGTCCATGCCCATGCCCATCACCACCACCATCACCCCACCCATCACAACAGCCATCACCAACAAAATCCACAGCAGCAGCAACAGTTACACCAACAGCAGCAGCAAAACGCGTCATCACAGCCGCACTCCTCCACCAACTCATCCTCATCCTCCACCACTTCCACCTCCTCGTCCTCGTCCTCGTTATCGGGTGGAGCTGCACCAGCCATATCGTCCTCCAACTCCAAGGGTCCCTCGAGATCGGGCAAAAAGCGTGGGGCTGCGATAAATAAGAGCGAAGGTGCGACGGTGGCAACAACGGCAATACCAGCAACTGTTGCTGCCACACCAGTCGAGAAGCAGAGTCGCCACAGCTCGCCTCACTACAGTGCAACCCCGACCCCTCCACCAACATCTGCGTTACCACCAGTTGTATCCTCGCCGGTGGTGATGCTGCAATCTCTGTCCTCGTCCTCGGTAGATTCCCCGCCAACAACAGCATTTGTTGGGGCGACTTCAAATAGCCGCAACACGCGCAATAACAGTAGCAATTGCAATCACAATGGCGAGCAGACATCCTCGTCCAGTTCGTCCTCTTCGTCCTCGTGTTCGGGTGGGGGCACCAGTGGTGCGGTTAATGTGGTAAATCTGCTAGACTCTCCGGTTAATATGTCAGCTTCAGGGAACTATCGCAGCAGCAGCAACTCCACAGGAAATGCCTTGCCGGCTGGCAGCAACGCCAACCAAGCCAAGCCTCTGAACAAGAAAATGTTACGTGCACAGCAAACGCAGCTGTATCAGCAACAGCAGCATCAGCAACAACAGCAGCATCAGCAATATGCACCCCCCGCTAGATCCATTTCCCCTAATCTCAGCTCAGCCTCAGCTTCCAACTCAGCTAGCTTTACGCACATGCAACAACAGCAACAGTCACAGCAGCAACATGAAGATCTAGAGATTTTGCAATTCACTAACACTAATACAACTGCCTCTTCCAATACGCCCACGTCAAAACCCAACAACAGAACGCCTGATCTGAGCACGGCCAGCACTTCATCGTCATCGGCAACTGCAGTGCCCGCGACAACGTCTCCCTTGGTCGTACTGAACAACCAATTGCCACTTAACTCGGTGGCAGCTAGTAGTTCTGCCGGTGGTCTTAAGTTTACCTACGAGAGTCAGACCCAGATGGACGTGCCCATGATGCCTGTGAGCGCCATAAAGGATTCCCCGCCCAGTTCGCCCGGCTCGGAGATAGGATCTAACATGCACTCCGCAACTGCAGCAGCCGGTTCCCTGGCTGGAGCTCCAACAGCGGCGGCTGCTCAAACTGGAAATGTACGGAAGCGTGGACGCAAGGCCAAGGACGCCACAATAGCTGCAGCAGCGGCGGCAGCAGCAGCAGCAGCTGCTCTCAGCAATGCTCAACAGGATCTCAAGGATGTGCGCTTACTGCAAAATGGAGCGCCGAATGCTTCGGGCAATCCATCTAGCAGCACACCAACACCTCCTGCGACTCCGGCTTCGTCCAATGCTGTCACCTCAGCCAGTTCGATCATTACACATACGGCCGCCCATATGCTGGGCAACCAGATCAACCCAAACAGCAGCGTTGCCCAGAAGCTGTCCGAGCAGCTACATATGGAGGTTCAGGATCACTCGATCTACACTCCCGATTCAATAAACTCGCAGTACGCTGGAGTTCCGTTTCCCGGCAAGCAGGTAAGAATCACTATACAGACTTTTATATGACACAAACATCAAAAATAATGTTTCCTTTTCTCCCAGCGCAACTCAACGGCCGTGCCCAGCAACGCCACACCAGCTCCGAATCCGCTGCAGTCGATGTTCAGTGGTGGTGGTATGAACGGTAACATGCCCATTCCGCAAAGTCTGGAGCAACTGCTGGAGCGGCAGTGGGAACAGGGCTCCCAGTTTCTCATGGAGCAAGCGCAGCACTTTGACAGTGAGTATGAGTCGAATATAGGGAGCTAAATGATAGTTTTTGTAAATTAACACTAAATGTCTCAATCGCAGTTGCCTCGCTGCTAAATTGCTTGCACCAGCTGCAGAGCGAAAACCTCCGGCTGGAAGAACATGTGACCAGCCTTATAGCGCGACGTGATCACCTGCTGGCGGTCAATGCGCGCCTGCAGATCCCCCTGAATACCATCGCAAGCAACACGAAGGCCGAGGCGCATGGTAAGTAGGGAAGGCGCCTATTCTCTCTTGTACTTGGTGTCGGCACTTGCTCGCTCCAACTATGTGGCACTGGAGGAGCCCACATCCCACTTACACAGCCACTGCTCACATACCAAATTTTGCGTTTAGTTATCTGTACATCCATTTTTTTGTTTGGTATTCCTTGTACATACAAATCTACTTCGCGTTGTAGTCTTAAGTAACTTATATTAAGTTAACAACTAATCTGGTTACAAATGGTCATCCTTATAAGCAAATTATGTACATACATATATACACAGCCACATGCTGTAAATGAAATTACAGATTGTCGCACAAAATTAGTGATTGAAATATTAGCTATTGCATTTATCGACCACATTGACAACTCGTCACCATTTTAAACGGAATGCTTCTCAACCCTTATCATCGAACCATACCACGACTAGATAACTTTCTTTATTTATACTTTTAAGTTAGTTATATGTATTTACAAAAAAAATACAGATCTAATTATACTTAATCTTGTGACGAGATATGATTTCCTTGGCCAAGTTAATTGTTAAGTTCTTTCGATATCTAAAAGCTAATATTTTTCGATTTTATTTATTTACAAAATGAATAAAATGTTTAATATATTAAACACAAAACCAACACAAATTCTAAATTTATTTACTTAAGTTGTCGTTATCTGTACCCATAGTTTTCAGATTTTGCTTAACCAAATATTAACACGCTGGGTTGATGGTTAACTTCAGATCAAAAGCTGTTACTTTTAGTTACACTTAAGTTCGTTGTGTTGCTGTCTGTTGCATGCAGTGAGGAAAGCCTCACATCCGCATACTAAGTTCAATACTTCCCTACCACACGCACATACCAATTTCAAACTAATACCGCACAAATATACAAACTTCGTGGAAATGGAACAGCAACAACGGGGTTCTCACAATCTAACCAAAATGCTTACAGCCGCCATATCAACAACGGCAGCTCCAACAACCACATCAACAACCTCAACAACAACAGCAACATCAACTTGTACAACTTCTGTCATTTCCACAATAGCTTCCAGCGGCAGCAGCAACATCGGACTCGGCAGCAACATCAGTGCCCTTAATGCGGCCACAACAATCGCAGCAGCCGTCTCACTGGCAACAACGGCCATCAATACCACCATCCCCACCATGGCTAATAGTCGGCCTACAGTGGCTGCTGCGAGTTCCAGCGGAGTGCTCGACTATCGCGGACCAGGTGCCACCAGCAACAGCAGCAATAGCAACAACAGTAGCAATACAATTAGCAATAGTGTGAGCAACAGCAGCAGTAATCCTACAAGCTCTTCGAGTGCCAGCGGACCGCCTGCTTCATCGATGTCGATCTCCGGCATAAACATGTCCAGTGCAACTAATTTGGGAATGAGGTGAGATTTGCCTTATTGAACTCAAAAGTTCAATAGTTCAAGCACACACACCTTGAATTACAGAATAAAGAAAACGTAGTATGTGCCTAATCCAAAAACATTTTTTGACACAATTTGTATAGACACGTGTCTACGGCCCATGCGTACAACAATGCTGGCAACAGCAGCAACAGCAACAGCAACGTTGGGAGCTTGAATGCCAGTAGCGCCATGAACAGCAACAGCTTGCATCACCAGCATTCATCGCAGCAGCAGCAGCATCAGGCGCAACATCAGACGCATCCTTTGCAGCAGCAGCAGCCACAAGTGCAACATCATCTGCATCAGTCGCACCACACCAGCGCTGCTGTGGCAGCCGCCCATATGCTTGGCGTGGGAATGAGCCTGGGCGCTGGAGGTGGTGCTGCCGGTGGAATTGGACGAGGTGGGTCAGCGACAGCCATGGCTGCAACAGCAGCAACAACCACAACTACTTTTACGACCACAGCGGGCACGGGCATGGGTCAGCAGCACCACCACCCACACCCACACCAACATCCTAGCATTCAGATTCAAGTGGGTGGCGGCGGCGTTGGCGTTGACGGTTTAAGTAGCACCTCCTCCTCCTATGCGGTGCACCACGCGGCTCTGTACAGCACGCATCATCAGGTAGTAGAGTGCGTGCGAACGAGTTCCTGTGTGTGTGTCAGTGTGATTGTGGGTGCATGTTCTTGTCACATGAGAATCCATAATCATAAGCACGTGCCTGTCATTCGTGCATTCTCCTCACCTTTTAATTTTGCGGCAGCTCCATGATCATCTACGCATTATTCACCCACAGTCAGTCAATAAATCGATCAGTCACTCAATCGGAAAAGGGCAAGAAATTACAAAACACACACACGCCACTATTTTGAATTCATCCGCTTATATGCCCATAGAGTTCATTGTTAATATACCATTGCTGTTGGCAGCTAACCCGAAATTGTTTGTTGTTTTGTGTGCCAGGCTGAAAGAAAAGATCAAGATATGCTTCCATCAAAACAAAATTGTTCAAGAATAATTCAAAGACTAGCCTAAAATCCTTAGTGTAAGCCTGTGAATGTCTTACTCATCCATGACCTTTCTACTTTCAGTCCCAACTAAGGCGCGACGATAACCTCGCCAAAACCAGCTGAAAGTCGCACAGTGAGCAAGTCCTTCAGCAGCCGCAGCAACAGATAACGATAAAGAGAAAGCAGTCCCTGGCCAAACGAGGAGTCCGTCATAGCAGTACCAGCAGCAGTAGCAGCAATCACGGCAGCAAAAAACTGCCTCAGCACAGCAAATACAACAAGCTGAATCCGGCAGTGTCTAGCAGTCAGCAGCTAATCGAAAATAATGAAGATGATGTAGGTGCTCGACATTTAGCTCACGCTTTTAAGACCACCTTATTAAGACAAATCTGTAATTACAGCTCAGCAGCAATAGCAGCTCTTCGACCTTTTCATCCTCCTCCCAGCAGCAATCCTCGGTGGACTACGAGGCAGAGGACGAGAACGAGGAGAAGCAGCGCAGGCCGTTGCATAAAAACGACAACGACAGTTTGCTGCATGTTCAAAATTTCCTCAAGTGCTTCGGACCCAATGCTTATGCATCGACAAAACCACCCACTCCATCGCTCGCGTCAAAACCTTTAGCCTTTGTAAAGTCCCCTGCCGGAGTGCAACTGCGTGCCTCCTGGTGCCAGAATTATAGCTCTCCAGTTAATGTTAATGCAGTTCAGCCAGAAACCTCAATAGTACCATCACAGGCGGATAACCGACAGCCGACAGCCGTAGAGGAAAACACAACCACAACCACAATTACTGCCATGTTTCAAGCCCAGTCCAGTGCAAGCCACAAACCAACCAAGTTTCAAATAAACACAAAGTTTTTGCGCAAACCACGCAACAAACTGCTGAAAATGCTGCCGACAGCAACGGCAGCTTCCGCGGCGACTGACTTCAAGCAAAACGAGCAAATGGAGGAGCAGCCGCAGACGTTCAACGATGATTCCAACGCCAAATTCAAAGACTTTTCAATCGACTCGTTATTGAATAAGTAAACGTAAAACATTTACGGAGTAGCACCTACAGTTTAGCCTTATTATTTGTAGCATAATAGAAGAAATGCAAGCAGAGCCCAACCGCGTTCCTAATTTTCCCCACATAACCACCACAAATTTTGTTTAGCCAATCGAGTACCCATACCATGAACATAGCGACAACGTATTCTAACTACAATTAACTACAATTAGGTTGTTTATTTATTACATGCATATTGTATAACTAATGGCGCAACTCATAACTAGCATAAGTATGTAAATATCTACCGAAATACGATAATAAACCACAAACACGTGTGCTAGAATTTAAGACGTGCAGTTTTAATCCGTTAAATGCTCAGCTGAACACTACCTTCTGAATGGGACTGGAGGGGCAGTCAGTTCTTCTCCGGAGGAAGCGAGGATTCCAGGGCGGCGCGCACGCGCATCAGCATCTCCTTTTTAATTACATCAGGCACCAGAGCGCGAGCCTATATAGTTCTTAATTGATTTAGAAAGCGCGAAAATAGTGGACATAAACCTACATGGGGGACTATTTCGGCAGCCAGTTGGTCGCGGCTCAAGTTGGCCACTCCGCGCTCCTCGATGGTGTGGCGTATCATTTCCTCAATGTCCTTGCGCCATCCACACTCCAAAAGTCGCTTCTGCAGCAGATCCTTTAAGCTGTTAGGGTACCAAGCACATCCAGAAGTAATGGCAACCGAATCCTCGTAAGAAATACTTACGCGACGCTATCGCTACCGCTTAACTTAAGATCATCCACAGGATCGGGATCGGTTCCAGTTTCCTTGCTGTTTGGCATGGTTTAAGTATGTGTTTTTCAACAGTTCGGTTGTCTCCTATATTTTAAAAAATATTTTATTCCGGGACATTGGATTTCGTATACAAACTGAACGCAGTGTTTTGACAATAAACTAATTCTAGGGAACTTTGCAATGCAGTGGAACTAGTTTCAAATGCAGCACCGGACTTGATTTTCCTCACGATCGCATTGTCACGACTTTAAGATCAAATACAAACAAATAAATAACTCATTGAATTTGTATAAAATTGATCAAGCGTGAGGTATTTTTAATTTAATTATATATACAACACCCTTTCTTGTACTGAATCGTACTAAAAATATGTACTGATATTTCGTTCTTCTATAGTAATAAAAAAAATTGTATATATTAACATATAAAAAAAAACCCTATATAATAATCCCTATCCCTACCACAATATTTTTTTTTTACATAACGTGACATAATTTCGAAATATAGCGTGCCGTGTGCTTGTGACTGAAAACTATTCGTGCAAACTGTATACTGTATCCAAATCACATCTCTACAAGTGTATGTTTTTGTTTTGATTTGAAAACCTTTCCGCAATGGATTTGCTGAGATAATGGAAGCATGAGCATAGCTTTGATGGCCTTGAAATCGAAAAAGTGGGTAATGAATGGATAATGGACCATAAGGAAAGTCCTGGGCGCACTAACGGCGTAGTAAATCTTATGGGCATCCTTCTAAGCTGAAACATATCCTATACATATGTATATAAACATATATCTATACTCCTATACTGTTCTATTGATTGAAGATCTTGGCCTTGGTGATGCACGTCATGTGCATCAGCACACAGTTGAACCGGGCGATTGACAAGGATTTTTCAGTCGATAACCACAGCTGCAATTTGAAAGCCACCCGTTTATGTAATGGCCGTAATTCAATTCTTGTCGAACTTCAAAAACTCTGCAAGGGAGTTGGAGCCCTCAAAGAACCAACACTGCACTTGGTGATTCCGCCACATTTACGCAAGCTTCGAAAACTATGTTCAGATGTCGTAGCTGAGGAAGCAGCGGTCAAATCAAGCCAAAACCACACTGGGAAGATATTAAATAATTTATTAGATATTAGATACGATATTATATATTATAATTTAAATTATAATCCCCATAGGACAAAAATGAATTGGAAACATTTCTGCATACATTTGTAAAGCACCCCCAGCGATTTTTTTTAATATTTGATATATTGCTTATCTCCAACATAGAAAATAAGTTATTTGTTATTTGTCTTAATGAAAGGCTATGCGTTTAAAAACAATGACATTTAAAAATTTCTATTAGCCCTTTCTGTTTTTGAGTATTGAAATAAGCGGTACATATTCCTGTAACCAGGCAACTCTAGTGTAAAATAGGTTGGCAGCCCAAAATTAGCATGTCAAACAAATGTAGAATAAATTTCTACAAATGGATTTGTGGCATGTGTATTAAACAACTCTGTCTATCCCTTAACTTAATCCTAGTAAAGGCTGACCAACAAAATCGAACTTATTTTATGCTATTCTTATGACCTATTTTTAAACAGACCTTTTAAACTAAAGGAATACAAATGTGTACTGAATTTTGTTATTGGTTTTGATTTTGTACTCTGAAGCAGATTTGCCAGTACATTTGTTTCTCTATTTCCGAACTTTACTTTTTTTATCAGTCGTGACTGAGAGCTTGAATGTGGGCATCATCTAGTCCACCCACATCTGTCTGAACGAATATCTGTCAGCCGGTTTCGAAGTGTCGTCATTATAAAAATGCGTTGGCTTGACACCATCCATGTACAAATATAGTCATAACGCCAAAGCAAATCTGTGTTTGCAGCTGGCGCTGATTTCACGAAGCCAACTGTTTTCATTTATAGCTGAAAAAGCGTGTTTTAATGCTGAAACTATTTTAAACTAGTCTTAAACGTCTTCTATTGGGTAAACTATTCTTGCAACCTACTTAAACGGCAAAGGTAGTCACATTTCTTTGCATATTTGTAGTAAATGACGTCAGACATAACCTCAATGAAGGCGCCGGTCTCTGCATTTCCTATCAATGCAGTAAATGTGTTTTCATACATACATACGTACACATCTGCCTCCTGTGCTGCATTTCCTGCGCGTTTACATGGCTATTTTTGGAAATTCGATACCAGCTGCCTCCTCGGTCTGTTTCTTGAAAATTCCGCATTGGGCGCAAACGGAGAAGGCGGCTTACATACATATGTAGATTATATACCCACATAAACGTACAACACAACAACCAGCCGGTTTACCTAGGCTTCAATTTCGTTTTGGGAAATCAACCCCCATAAAAGTACATATACATCATGCACAAAGTACATACATACATAATATGTACAAACGCGGTCACTTAAATATATACATATGTATGCATTTAGCTCTAAACTAATTGCAAACTTCGGAAGTTCGCTGAAGCTAAGGCTTCATTTCTTTTCCTTATTATTTCAGGTATTTCGGAGTTACATACTTATTTCATGCAACGAAAATGACTAAGCTAGAATAATACATACATATGTATGTAAAAGAATTGTGTACGTTTCCCGATCTATGTATGTATGTGGAATCATTCCTGTGTTGCTATTATTTCGACCTCCACCGTAGTCACATACATATATGTACAGAAACAATTCTGTAAGTGTGTACACTCGCATGCTTGTCGGCAGTTAAGAAATGAAGTCATCATTTCGCTGAGCTGGCAACGATTATGCTATGGCCCCGAAAGGAATGACTCATCGTCCCACAGGATCGATACCACCAAGTGGAAAGCCTAGTGCATGCCAGACTGCCTCTTAAAGCGTGCTACACTTGCCACAAGCAGCAGGCGGAAAAGCGCAGCAGCGGCCCGAATCGGGGGAAAATAGAAAGCGCTAATTATAAACGAAGTGAACGGCAGCTCTGCTTTCCCGCAGTAAAAACCGCGTCCAATGACCCCATTCTTTCATTCCGAAATGTATGATCGCTGGGAAAGAAGAAGGCAAAGATAAACGAACAGGGTTTTCTTTTTGCTGACAACACTGAATCTGGCCGATTTTATTCTTGTACACAACTTATCGCCGAGTTAGCTTGGCTTTTCTGCTATACGTGTCTTTGTGGATAAAATACTATCTGGTTTTTCTTACAAGCTTCGTTTTCATACGCTTTACAGTGTTGCAGTGAATTTTTTGTTGCGATTGGAAGCGTAAACACTGATTTCGACGGTTTTCCCGCCCACCAATGACGCTCCCATCGAGCGTTGGAGTGGCGGCACGCTTAGTACTCCTCAGCACCCTCGCCCTCACCGTCACCAGAGTCCATGCCGACCTCCTCGTAGTCCTTCTCGAGGGCAGCAAGATCCTCACGAGCCTCAGAGAACTCTCCCTCCTCCATACCCTCACCGACGTACCAGTGAACGAAGGCACGCTTGGCGTACATCAGATCGAACTTGTGGTCCAGACGGGCCCAGGCCTCGGCAATAGCCGTGGTGTTGGACAACATGCACACAGCACGCTGCACCTTGGCCAAATCTCCTCCAGGCACCACGGTGGGTGGCTGGTAGTTGATACCGACCTTGAAGCCAGTGGGGCACCAGTCGACGAATTGAATGGTGCGCTTGGTCTTGATGGTGGCAATAGCGGCGTTAACGTCCTTGGGCACCACATCACCGCGGTACAGCATGCAGCAGGCCATGTACTTGCCGTGACGAGGATCGCACTTCACCATCTGGTTAGCTGGCTCAAAGCAGGCGTTGGTGATCTCAGCCACCGACAGCTGCTCGTGGTAGGCCTTCTCGGCGGAGATGACGGGGGCGTAGGTCACCAGAGGGAAGTGAATACGTGGGTAGGGCACCAAGTTGGTCTGGAACTCAGTCAGATCCACGTTAAGGGCACCATCGAATCGCAGGGAGGCGGTGATCGATGACACGATCTGGCCAATCAGACGGTTCAGGTTGGTGTACGTGGGGCGCTCAATGTCCAGGTTGCGGCGGCAGATATCGTAGATAGCCTCGTTATCGACCATGAAGGCGCAGTCGGAATGCTCCAGGGTGGTGTGGGTGGTCAGGATGGAGTTGTAGGGCTCAACCACGGCAGTGGACACCTGGGGGGCTGGGTAAATGGCGAACTCCAGCTTGGACTTCTTGCCGTAGTCCACAGAGAGACGCTCCATCAGCAGCGAGGTGAAGCCAGAGCCGGTACCTCCACCGAACGAGTGGAAGATGAGGAAGCCCTGCAGACCGGTGCACTGATCGGCCAGCTTACGGATCCTGTCCAGAACCAGATCGACGATCTCCTTGCCGATGGTGTAGTGGCCACGGGCGTAGTTGTTAGCCGCGTCCTCCTTACCGGTGATCAGTTGCTCGGGGTGGAACAGCTGACGGTAGGTTCCGGTACGGACCTCATCGACCACAGTGGGCTCCAGATCCACAAACACGGCGCGGGGCACGTGCTTGCCAGCTCCAGTCTCGCTGAAGAAGGTGTTGAACGAGTCATCACCTCCGCCCACGGTCTTGTCAGAAGGCATCTGGCCATCGGGCTGGATACCGTGCTCCAAGCAGTACAGCTCCCAGCAGGCGTTTCCAATCTGGACACCAGCCTGGCCAACATGGATAGAGATACATTCACGCTGTGAAGATGGAGAAAGGGAAAATGGATGATTAGTTCCACACCCCGAGAAAATCGATAATGCAGAGCCGCACCCAACATAAGCCGACCCTGGGTGCGAGTGAGACAGATAGTTATATGGTATACATAATTTTTTTTTTTGCTCTACTTCGGCGACGCCGGAATTTTATTTTCGCCATTTTTTTTCTGTAATTTTATCTAAATGCGCCTATACAAAATTAACAGATGTAATGGAAAATAATTTATTGCAGAAGCGTTTCGCCGGCAATGCACTAATATTTCTTGCTTCTTTTCTCCCTTTTTTCCCGTTTTTCCCCTAGCTTTTAATAGCGTTTTCTCTTTGCGAACAATAAAAGAAGCCCTGACGTCATCACTTTTCGAGAAAAACGCAGGCCGGCCGCCATTTTGACAAAAAGAAGCGTCGCGTTCGCCCATTGAATTTTGCCCACACAAATTTCTTCTACACATTATTTCAATCGATTTTTTGTTGGATTACTCACCATATTGAGTTTTAATGGAGGTGTTTCACACGCGACAAGGAAAATTCACAGAAATGTGTAGAGCTACGATTTCGAGGTCTGACTCAGAGAGCGTATACGTTCGAACTGCCGGCTATGAGGCTTGACAAACGTAAAACGGATATGAAATTTCGGACGCGGGCTGCTTTATATAGGCGCCGGAGCTAGAGACGGCAAGCTGTCGACTTAAATGCCGTATAACCGATAACTGGCAAGGAAGAGGCGATGACACTTGGTCACTCTAACTTTTGTTGCAGCGTTTTTCCACTAGCTAGGACGCAAATCAGGGTGAGTAACTTTGCTATCCCAATCGGCAGGCATAACCGGTTGCTTAATTGGTGAGTTTAAATAATATTTTTGGCCCATATTTTATAAAAGTATTTTAAAATAAATACGAATTGTTCTACAACAAATAAATAAAGTTTTTAGGAGATGCCAGTCGGGAAATTTCGAATTTCTTTTCGTTCGGTGGGTGTGCTTAATTAACCTACTTGTGGTCACTCTAATCGCAGGCCGCAGTTTACGTGTTTCCATCTTAACGCTGTATTTAACGCACGCAAGCTTACAGCCGTAATAATTTGAAAAGAAAGGCCCGAAGTCTTTGGCACCATGCGAATTGAACCTGGGGATTCGTTTTGGCTGGAAAAAGAGGTGTTTTCCAGCGCAGAAAGGCAGTACTATGAGACGATCAGTCGGCGGAAAACCAGTGTGAGTAAAAGCTGACCTTCGAAGGCGATTTCACAAGTAGCGTTCAAATGGAAGCGTTAACACCTTCCCGTAAATCCCTGAGCGCTCTCATATGAATTATTTTATGGGGACCTGATCCGGGCGACAAAGGCACACACATTTTCGTAAACATATCCACATAGCGGTATGATTTTGTCGCTTATAAGCACACGCACACCCACACTCATACACAAGCACAACCAGCCGGCGAACTTTGAAGTAGTTGGCAACCTAACAAAATTCAGCTGACTTGATATTTCGAATCAACATTTATTGGCAGTCAAATAAAGGCGGCAAACAGTCGAGTTGCAGAGAAGCTCACGTATTCAGTTCACTTTTCAGCTTCCTGACCCCGCCGCCACGAAAGAACCCGTCTGCGCGCCCAACATAGCCGCCCCGGCAAAAAAGGCCAAAAAGAAAAATAAGACGATGGCCGAGAAGGCGCCAAACAAACTGCTTTACGTGAGTACATTGCAATGGCATTGCCATTTCTGGACTAAAGCCCTCTGATCCTGCAGATGAATCCCCTTACCATGGAGGCGAACTTCTTTCTGGAAACCCTAAACGCAGTGAACCAGAATGCCAATCCGCCTCAGCTGGATCCGCACCTGGCCAAGCTGCTGGAGCGTATTATGGTGGGCATCGAAAACTACATGGACAGGAATCCCACATACGTTATGCCACAGGAAATGGCCGCACCGGGTGAGGGCGTGGCCTTTGTTCAGCCCAAGGAACTGCAGACAATTAAGCGCACATTCAACTGTAGTGCTTGCTGCAACCGGCTTGTGGGCACCACCATCGCAAAGGCTGTGGCCCACCTTTCGGAACAGCATCCAAACCCCAATCCCAACAATCAGCCAATCCAATCGCAACCGGCGCATCAGGCCAAACAGGAGAGAAAGCAGGCGCAGGTGAAGGCTCGTCAGCATATGACAGTGCAGCTGCCCAAGAGTAGGTCACCACTTCATGTATACAAATACTATCACTATATAATAATCAAATTGTTTATTGCAGAGGCCAAGGCAATGATTGTGGGAGAGATCACGAATGTGTTCAAGGACAAATACCCAATAGCGGACAAGCTAAAGGTGATTCCCGAGTACGACATTATCGAACAGGACCTGTGCAAACTTTTGTCGCCGGGCTTTCCCAAACAATCACTGCGAGTCTACAAGTTTGGCTCCCGCATCACAGGCATCGGAAATCGGTCCTCCGACTTGGACGTCTTTGTTGACATCGGTAAGTTGAGCCCTTGAATCCAGTTTCTCGTAATTTCTACTGGCTTTTGGATTGGCAGGCAACACATTTCACACGTTCGAGCATCGAGCTTCCAATGCTACCATCGCCAAGCTGCGGGCTATGAGGAAGTTCTTCTGCGTCAGCAACGATTGGCGCCTTATCAATGTGAGGAGTGCGTTAAAAAATAAATCTGTAATTAACAGTGTACTTTTCTGAACAGTTCATCGAACAGGCTCGCGTGCCCATAATCAAGACCTGCCATTTGCCCACAGGCATCGAGTGCGACATTTGCCTGAACAGCTTGGGCTTTTGCAATACAAATCTGCTCAAATACATATTCGAGTCCCAACCACTGAGTAAGCAGAAACGCACAAACAAAGTCCACGTAATCTCTTTGGTTTCGCTTCCATGCAGCTCAATATATGTGCATATATGTAAAGAACTGGCTGGAGCGCTGCAAGCTTACTGAACAAATATCGACGTACAGCATTACACTGATGGTGATTTACTTCCTGCAGCTCCAGAACCTGCTGCCTCCCATCGCCATACTGCAGATGGAGGAACCGGCCAATCAGGGCGTGCTTGTGGGACGTAAGTACATCGTTGTCTTTTTAGGGGATTCACCAAGTTAGGCGTCTCTTTCAGCGTGGGTTGTCAACTTTGCACAAAAATCGTTTAGCGAGCTCGGACTACAGCAATTACAGGCGACTGTCCCCGTCGTAAAGGGCTTCCTTCGAAACTTCTTTGTGTATTTTGCCAAATTCGACTACGAGCATTTCTTGGTCTGCCCATATTTCGGTCAGCCTAATGTCGAAATCCAGAAGTTCGAGCAGATGCTGCATGCTAGGTGAGAATATGAGTTTAAAGATCAAAAATTTATTTAAAGCCGTGAAGTAAAGATATGTTTGAAAATATTTGTAAACAATTGATAGTATAGAAATGACAAAAAGCATTATCTCCGTTACTAGGTATTCAGCATATGTGTCGGAGAACCCTGACTGCTCCCTCCAGCTGAAAAAACCGATGGTGGTACAGGATCCCATACAACTTAACCACAATGTGACGAAAGCTGTGACCAAATTTGGACTGCAGACGTTTGTAGACTACTGCCTGCAGACGGCGGAGCTGCTTGAGGACCCTTCCACCAATTGGCGTCAGCGCCATACATAATCCAGAAGTTCCCCCTGATCAAGCGGTTCCTCCATCCAATCTCAAGGCACCTTCGTCGTTGGTCTGTTAGCCTTCTACCTTGTGAGCGCGGCATACCCATGTAGGTTTGTTCAGACTGTAAATTGAAGGCGGTTGGCACGTCTCGACAATATACAACACACAAAGTATAAGTGACTTTTGTATATTTCACTAACAAGCGTTTAAATTGTATAATTGGTTTGGTTTCATTTGCATTAACACGTAAAATAGCGTCGTATGGCACGCACAGAAACGGACTACATCTGCCAGGATTCGGGCAACCGATTGAACACCTTCAAAAGCATATATATTGTAAAGCCCACGATTAGGAACAGCCCCAGGAAGCTGATGCGGTTCAGCCAGTGCTGCTTGGAGTCTCTCATCAGGTTATAAATGCTCATGGCCGAGTTTTCCGCCTCCTCCACGGTTCCGTTATTATCTATGACGAAGTGGGACTTCTCGCACTTCTTGTCCAGCGGCATTTGCGAATCGACGCGATGCCGCGCTTCCGATTCGGATAGCTCATTGCGGGCCATTAATCGCTCCAGCTGCTTGTCCGTGTCGCTGCAAAAAGAGGGGATACAGTTGAGCCCTAGCATACTAAAGCTATAAACCCAGCCTACCAAGTTACACAGACGATCTTGTGTATAAAGTCCATCAGGACACCGGTCTCAAAGAGCAGTGGCAGATCCAAGACGATCCACGCGTGCCCCGAGACCAGCAGTTTGCACACCTGCCAAAAGATCTTGCGATGGATGGTTGGATGGGTAATCTTGTTTAGCTTTCCGCGAAGCTCTTTGTCCTCGAAAATCATCTTCCCCAGAACGGCGCGGTTGATCTCCTTGCTCGGCAGGAGGACCTCATCTCCAAAGACTTCCCGAATCTTCCGCCAGCACGGCTGACCTGGTTCCACAACTATGCGAATAAGTACAGGAAATTAGCGTAAATGGTCGTTAATTACGGGGCGCAAAGCGGATGTGCTCCACTTTCTGAACTTACTTTCCCTGGCGATTTTATCGGCGTCGATGACTTGAATACCCTGGCGTTCGAACACTTTGCTGATGGTACTCTTTCCCGTGGCGATGCCACCAGTTATCGCCACAATAAACATTATTAAAATACAGTTAAAATACTTTAATTCTATGGTAGGAATGTTTTTTATCGTATTGTTCGTTTTTTTTTAAGAACTGAACGTACAGTGTGACCAAGTCATTCCCAAATAAATACGTTTGCTAGAATACTGAAACTCGCGAGCACAGTAGGTCAATTCGGCAAAACTGTTGTTAAAAATCATTTGTTAAAAAATTTAAGAGTATTTATAAATGTTTAGTATGTATAATAAAGATTTGTCTGTGTCCCGAAAAAAAATTTATTTTTCCATTTTGGGTTTTCAGGATTAGTTTCATACGTATATATTAAGTTAATAATAAAAAGAAGAAATTTGACTTTATATGTTTTTAATTCGTGTATTAAATTAAAACTTCAAAAATAAAAATCCAATATTCTTTCTTGGGCGTGTATAACTCCAAAATACTCATGGTCCAAACGAACATCGTCGTTTTTATCGCAATATATTGAAAAATGGTTTAAATCATTTTCAAAAGTGTATATTCCTCATTTATCTGAAAAAATTAATGAAATAGTTTTCAATATTTCCCTATTTCACCGTTTCATTTTGATTGCCAGCTGGTCGTCGCTATTTTAACGCACACCGTTACTTAACACTTTTTTCCCGAGAACCAAGATGGCGATTGTGTAGTTCTTCGTGCGTCGTTTTTGCAGAGTTTTGTGAAATTCCACGCGCTCCCTTAAAAAAAAACATATTTTACACGTCCTTCGGTTGCAAGCAGAAAGCAAACCTTTCCACATACTTCAAAAGATCTCCAAGTAGTCAGAAACGCACGAAATAAACAAGATGGTGGACAAAATTGAAATGAGCCTTGACGACATCATCAAGTCCACTCGCTCGCAAAAAAAGCCGCAAGCCGCCCGAGGCGGACCAGGTGGCGCCCGAAAGCCGGGCGGCCAGCAGCGTACTGCCAGTAATGCCCGCCGTGGCGGCGCTAGTGCTGGCGGGTCGCCCAGGAAGCCAGGAAGTGCGCTCAAAGGTCCGCGAGGAGGGGTAGCAGGCGGAGCCGTTCAGAAGGCCAAGTTCCCACGGGTAATTCATTGCGTTTCAATGGCCAAACGGAGCAGCCGGAGCAGATCATCCCCGTTCAGTTCACCAGGACAGAGTACCCAAGCAAGTGTCTTGCGGCCCATGACCCGCACAACAGTGCTTGGACGCGACGCAGACTCAGATTCAAAATGAAAATCAAAATGGCCACCATGCGCCTTCCAACGGAGGGAACAAATCTTCGAGCCCGAGCAAAGCCTTAAGTTCAAGTTCCTTTAACCCCGTTTTTACAGAATACCAAACAGACCGCACCTGTGTCTTAATTAACTTTCCCCCACGTCTCACGCTTCACGTTTCCCCGTGAACTCTACCCAGTTAACAAGCATTTCTAGTGTCTCCGCTCAATATGGCTGTCCTCTTGGGGCTAGGATACGATGCAACTGCTACTGCAACGGCTACTCCCGCCACATACATATAGTTGATACGCCCAGCGTTCGAAGAAATACCCATCTACCTTCTACCTAATACTACCCCCACCTCTAGGGCGATGTGAACAGCGCTTGGAAGCACGATATGTATGACGGACCAAAGAGGGGAGCCGTAGGTGGAGGATCCGGGCCCACCCGTCTCATCGTCGGCAACCTGGACTACGGCGTATCCAACACGGACATCAAGGAGCTCTTCAACGACTTTGGGCCGATGAAGAAGGCGGCAGTGCACTACGATCGCTCTGGTCGCTCGTTGGGTAAGTTTTATTACTTCACCAACTACATGTCGCTAAGTAAAAAGTTTCGGTAGATGCTGTTCATAAAATGGCGGCATTAAGGTTAAGGAACAAACATACCTAATAATATATATAAATTTCGATTGATAGCAGATCTGATTATCCAGAGACAAAGCGGATTTCATTTGTTAAAATAAAGCTTTAGTAAATTGATTTTTGCTGAAATTTGCAAACCATATAAGGTCGCAGTATAAACTTTATTATGAGACCAAGCTAATTTGAATTATTTTAGAGTTAACAAAAGCATAACCTTACTATTAAAACCATTGCAATGTATTTTAATTATTCCCGTTTCTTTGCAGGCACCGCTGACGTGATTTTTGAACGTCGCGCCGACGCGTTGAAGGCCATTAAGCAGTACCATGGCGTGCCTTTGGACGGACGCCCTATGACCATTCAGCTGGCCGTCTCAGATGTGGCCGTGTTGACCCGTCCTGTAGCCGCCACCGATGTCAAGCGTCGCGTTGGTGGTGCTGCATCAGCTCCATTCAAGCGTGGTGGTGCGTATCCAAATATTTCAGCAGGGACCGTGAATAATGCCCATATTTGTTATTTTTTACCTCAAACATCGTTCATTAAAAACCATTTCAGATCAATTTTGGATCTATGCACTCCCACAAAGATTTTTAAATGCTTATTTATTTCGATAAAAACCTATTTCTTAGGTTTCAATTTTTATAAGTGGATTTTATGTTTTTATTTTAATGAATGGACTTAAGTGAGTCATTGACATCTTGATAAAAGATATTTTATAGCGATGTTTTGGCAAGTGTTTCTGTAATTATTCGATCTTTTGTTTCGATTCAGTACGATATTAGTTGGGTAAAATACGTTAGTTTAGTTTTAATAATGACTATGATTACGGTCCCTGAAGTTAAACCCTTGCTCCAATCCTTACACTTCCATTCCGAACTGTTTTTCTTTAGGTGGCCAAGCTGGTGGCTCGCCGCGTCGTGGCTTCAAACGTCCAGTCGGAGGCAAGCCGGCGGCAGGCGGCCAACGACGGGAGCGCAAGGCACCCCCCACTGCCGAGGAGCTGGACGCCGAACTGGACTCGTACATCAACGACATGAAGATCTAAATAGTCAATAGTCTGAATTAGTCTTACAAGAACAAAAAAGAAACACAATCCCTAGTTTTAAGCCTACCATATGGACACCCCCGCTTGGTACATGAATGCATCCGGATCGTCAACGCCGCGCCCAGGAGCAGATCTAAATATTGTTCACTTTAAGAACATCAGACATCAATACCTAAATCCCACTTGCGCATGTATCCACTTATTGTTAATTCTGTCAACGCAGCGGATGTTGGGATAAGTCAACTAACTGAAATACATTTGATGCTGTATTTATTATATATAGAAATACGCTTTACAAAGTTCGACGATTAATTAATGGACACTTGTAATTCTAAACTGAAGTGTAATAAATACTAGAATTAATTTCGTGACCAAATCGAATTGTCTTTACTGACTCAGCAGGCGTATAGGAGTATTCAGAATCTCCAAGAATCTCCGCCAACTTGCACAAATAAAAGAGCCATAATTTATAATTAAATGTTTTATTTGGAGTAATACATCGATGGTTATTATGGTATTCGTTTGGACAAATTGTACAGACTATAAGAAGTTTCGCTTGGACACTTTAAGTACAAATGCTAAATTAGGCTTAGTAGGTGGTAGATTTTATTAAAGTCAATCCATATCATCCATATTTGTGGGGCGGAATCACGATTTACTTAATTTCAACAATTTCGTTAGACATGTTATACCTTTTACTTAGACAATAGAACAAATGTGGGACATGAAAATGAAACGATGAAAGGAAGAACGACTTGGAGTGCTGCTTTGCAAAATATAATCAGATTTCTTTCTTCGGCTGATCAGCATGTTAGTATAGGTAGGTAATGCGCCTCTAAATGTAGGTGTATACGTATGTTATAAGCGAGTTATATTTATAGGCTTATGATTCTTGTCGGTCTGAGGATGTGATGGTGAGTCATCAAATGCTTGTCAGCTGCTTCTGCATCAGGGCATACTCCCTCTACCAGAATCCGCCCGACGAGAACCCGCCGGGTGGAACTCGACCGCGAGCCTCTCCATTCGTGGCCGCTGCTTTGTTCGCCGGCTCCTTGGGTTGGCTGGGTGGGGCGGACTTGGCCTCCTCCTTCTGGGTGGAGACTTCTTCGCGAATTTTCTCCACCACCTTATTGGGATCCGTGGAGCCCATGCATGCGTTGAGGTTTGAGGAGTTTTGTTGGTTGTACTTGGCACGAGGGGCGGGAACAGCCACGTCGGGCTCCGAGAAGATATTGGTGTGTCCGCCGCCTGGAGGCTTTAGCACTCGGCTGGAGGGACGGGCACTGGTGGTCAGGCCGATTTTCAGCTCGGTGGATGTCATGCTGGTTGTGGTTTCAGTGGCTGCAATGTATAACAATGAAAAGTGAATCAGTTGCGGTCGGAAATACGAGTGCCCTAGACTACAAATTCAGTCACGCCATTTGCGGATGTGACGCCAGTCACCCGACATCGCCTCACAGGAAACTCTTTGTGAAGTGGAGTGAAAACGAGACCCATTTGTTTTGTCTTTCTGCCACCTTCTCGACGGTCACCATGAACATAGAAACTCATTGGCACTTTCCTATATTTTATTTTGTTTTTAATTTTTAATTTTGGCGTTAACTGTAATTGGCCGTTTTCTGGCTGTCGCATTTTTGTTGTTGTGTTCGGCATTTTTCATTTCTCCGTTTTTGTGTCAAGCATTCGCACAATGGGCTCAAAAAGTGCGTTTGAGCACCCATTGACTCCAGTTTAAACTAAAAAGTCTGTCGGCGATGATAAGAGCCAACAATCAGAGTGGAAAGCAATGCAATAATTTTCTAGTTTATTGACTAGTTATGTTATGACTAGTTAGCTAGTTATCAAGTTATTAACTTGTGACTCATACATATGTGTATGTACCGTCCTGCTTTTCATATTCCCCATCTAGAAAGCACGCTTCCAAGTATCCAAGATGCAAATAACAAAGTTAAGTTTCGTAATATTACTTGGGAGGTATCCCATTCATATGTATAAGTGTTTTTCTCCATCTATTTATGCCTTGATTATGGCGAAAAGAGGTCGCCTCCTAAGCGATGACCTCTGAGGCAAGTGCTGTAAAGCATTTGTAATGATGCGTCATCCACTGGGGAGGCACTTTCAGCCCAACTCCCGCTCAGGGTGTATCCCATTTGGGGTGGCTGTTGGCGACAACAACAAGCATAGGCCACGCACACTGACAATTTTGTTGGGACATGGGAAAACAAAGCAATGTGAATGACCGCAGCGAGTCAAAGATCTCAAGATTAGACGGCTCACAAGCGATTCCGATTCCCATAGTAGGACGCTTTCAGCCTGGGCAAAAAACAAAAGTACCGCAGTGCACAGCACAAAATGGTGATCATTGTACATCTTCGTCATCTACATACATATGTATGTATATTTTAAAATATTGAATAGGAGTGATATCAAACATGTCAGTTACAAGACCATCACAACACCGAAAACAAATTAAATTCATTTGTTAGAAATGACGCATCAAGCCAGTATTTTCTCTCTGTGCAGAAAGGCAATAACAGCGACTGATTGCCGTGTTCCCTTTCCAATGTACTTGTTGTTTTTGCTTCCCTAGGGCGATTGCCGGCTCTCACACACACATCTGCATGCATACGAAAACCACATTAACTGTGCTTTGTGCTGGTAGTAGTGCTGAAATTATGAGTAATGAGCAATCTGGATAAAACTCGAAATTGAGGGCTTGCTGCCTCGCCGACTTGTTGACCAAGTGAATATGTATGGCCCAAACACATTAGACGCAAATCCAGTTTCGGCAGACCTACTTAAAATGTATCATCGATTAGACTTAAACGGCGATGCACACGGAAACTGGCCGACCAGAAAGCGAGGTAAACAAAAACCACTCCAAGAGCAGGCTACTGAGGTTCGGTTCAAACTGCTTTCGGCTAGTTTTCCGTGCCTAGGTGCATGCAATAATCGCCCGACTAAAGCGAAACACACAAAACGCGACCAATATGGCCGCCAAAAAAAGAGAGGCAACCGGCGACTCCCCTATCGGGGACCAGAGCCCAAATCACCGAAGCAGAAACCGGGAATCTTCCACTTCCACAGAGGACGTGTTATTTATAATGCATATGGCAGCTGTGCTAAATAAAATTGAAAAGCAGCTGCACATACACACACGCACACACAGACAGCGCTTGCGCTTGGTGTATAAAATTCCATGACACAAGTGAAAAGTGCTGGTCTGCGAAAATTATTGATTTATGACGCTGTGCCGCTGTCGGCAAAATATCTATGGGCCTACCCTTTTGTCACCCAAGTCACGCTTACCTTGGAAAGACTTCGGAACGCGGTTTCACTCGAAGCAGTCAGGCTATAAATTTGCGAATAAGAGATGCGGAAAACGACGCGCACTTGCCAACGAACGTTGATTTCAAAAATGGTGTAGAGCGACCGCGGTAGAGTATTGGGATTATACCAAAAATCTGCGCTCCGTTCGTAGGGGAAGACTTTTATGTCTGGTCACATTCAATTTTACAGCATCGTATCCGGCTCTGTTAAGTTTCTATGTTGACGAACACGCCTCCTATAAGAACGAATCGCAACTTTTAAGTAAATTAATTCATTCAATTGGGAACTGTATTTACAAAAAAAACTTGATCAACGATCAAAGACGGCCATGGTTATATCTTCCCCATTTATACTGATTGAGATTATTTATACTTTATTTCCCCACAAATGTCTCCCTCACTGCGTGGGAATCTTCTGACTGCATCATTATTATTCTTGCGAGGGTATTAAAACTCAAAATGAGGAAGAGTGTTCACGAATTTAGACGTTTAAAATAGTTGGGTTACTCAACTGGTTTCCATACCACATTTTAAAAAAATATTTAATTTTTTATATTTATTTTACATATGTCTATATTTTTTTTATATATACCTATATTTTTTTATATATATCTATATTTTTTTATATATATATCTATATTTTTTTTATATATATCTATATATTTTTATATATATATCTATATTTTTTTTATTGATACTTGTTTCTAGTAACGCCCTGTAGTTGAGTAACGGGTATCTGATAGTCGAGAAGATCGATGACAGACTCAAAACATTAGCCCAGTGTTCAACCGGTGCCATGACTTAAACCAGTAAAATTACTTTTTAGCGGTTTGGTCACACTACACTTTTGTTGACGTTTCATTTTAGGTTTTTCAGATTGCATCTGAGCAGAGTCTAATATCTGTATCTCTACTTTCTCACCGAATCATAACAATATGGGTAGTGGTGACTGGGACGAGATAAAGCGCTTGGCCGCCGACTTTCAAAAGGCGCAGCTCACGTCCACGCTGCAGAAGTAAGCTAAGCTTTCCTATTTTCCTGCTTGAACGTGGTTACATTACCAATTTTTAAAGGCTCTCGGAGCGAAACTGCGTGGAGATTGTCACGCTGCTGCTAGAGAAGCAGATGCTAGAAGTAGTGTTCACCAACGATGGCAAGGAGTACATTACGCCGGATCACCTGGAGCGCGAGATCCAGGACGAGTTGTACGTGAACGGAGGTCGTGCCAACTTGGTGGAGGTCAGCAAAACCCTAAATGTGGATTTGTCACGAATCGAGGTCCTAGCCGAGCGAATAGCTGCGGAGAATCCAAGCGTACACCTGGTACTGGGACAGCTTATCGACGAGGATTACATTAGTCATATTGCCCAGGAGATCAACGAGAAACTGGTTCTGCGAGGAGAGATTTCGATTTCGGAGTTGGCTTCCCAGTTTGATTTGCCATCAGACTTCTTGCAACACGACGTGGTCGAAAAGCATCTGGGTAAGATTATTAAGGGTCGCCAGGATGCCTCAAATCCGCGGGTGTTCTTTACCCAGGCCTACATCCAACGTTGCAAAGCGAAGATTCGGGGAGCCCTGGCAGCCATTACCAGGCCCATAAATGTGGCTGTGATTCTGCAGCAAATAGGTGTACAAGAGAAGATCTTCCATTCGCTGCTGGACGAAATTGCGCCAGCCGGTCAGGTGACGTCGAAGCTGGCCAACTCCCAATACGTGCCGCTCATCTATGCCAAGACGCAGGCCGACTGGGTGAACTCGTTCTACAAGCAGAACAGCTTTCTTGAGTACGACGCCATCCAAAAGCTGGGAATTTCGGATGCCAAGTCCTACATTCGCAAGCAGTTCCCTAACGAAGAGTTTCTCTTTCTCAAGCGTGTGGCCCTTGGCGCTCGACTTGTAGAGCTCACGGTGGTCACGGCGCTTAATGAGTGCAGTGCCACCAAGCAGTATCTGGATCTGACCACCATACTTCCATCTAATCTGTCCGAGGAGGATATCGAGGAGGTATTCAGCACCATTATGGGACAAAAGCACAGTAATCCTAACAACTTCGTGTATCTTGACAGCATCGGTACGTATTTGACTCCAGTTCGAGGCCTAATATGTTTAATGTAATCTTGTGAGATACTAATTTCATGAAATGTATATTTCATGTCATATACATCAACAAATTATAATTTTAGTATTTTCGCAACCATACCTCGCACAATTGGTTCAGCCCTGTCAAGCGTTAGCAGAGTCTCAGGCAAAGGCGGCCGTCGACGGCGGTGTATACCAGCAGTACATTGTGGAGAAGACTCTAGCGCAGAAGGGAAGCGTGTCGACTCAAGAGCTAGAGGACGATGGCAAGGTGGATAAGCGCGACGAGCGGAGAAAAAAGGCGTCCTCTGGCAAAGCAGGAGGAGGAGCTCAAGGGCGTGAGACTAAGACCAAATCCACAAAGAAGCATCAACGCGGAAAGGCGGCGGCTCATAACGACAGTGATGATGAGGACGATGTACAGCAAAGCTCTCGAGGCGGTGGAGCCGGAAACAAAAAGGCAATGAAGCCATTGGAGCTGGTCAAGACAGCAGACATTATTAAACTGATTACTGCGAGCCTAGAAGAGGAGGGACTGGAGCATTTGGCGAAACCCATTTCTGCGCTTTATACAAAGTACGTTTTATGAACAAAATATATCGAAACAAAAGGTGTGGTGCTAATTAAAATTTTGGTAACCCTTTTATTATAGCCAATTTAATCAGACGGCCCTGGCACGTGCTCAGGAATTGTTCGAGGCTACACCGCAGACAAATCGCCGCCAGACCCATGCTGCTATTCAGGATCGCATCAATACGTTTTTGATAGACATAAGGCTCTATGAAAAGGGCTTGAAGCTTTTCCCGCTGGAAACGCAAACTCAGTTGGTTAAATACTTGCTGAAGTCATTGGGGAATGACATTTGCAACGAACTTTCCCTTTACGTGGCAGGCGAGTGCAATCTGACTGTAAAAAATACCAACCTGAATGTGGACCAGCGTATTAAGTTGGCTCAAGAATGCGAGGTTCAATACCGTGCCTCGTTGCTGGAGCAAAACAAAGCCCTGAATAAGACCATTGACGAATTCGAACTGGCCACGGAAACGGTTCTGAAGGCCTGCAGCATGATCATTAAAAAGGTAGACAAGAAAAAGGATCGCCTATTAATCGCAGACCACAAAAAGAAGCTGCAGAACCAGCTACTAGAGTGCCAAGAGCCGGCACTGCTGCTGCACCTGGCTGTACTGATCTTGTTCACCACGATCACTGGTAGCATTTTGCACGCGTCCGGAAAATTCGTTTCTGCCATCCTGCAGCACATTCGCGGCTCACTAAACGATGAACAGAACGCTTTGCTGCTCCGGTATCACGGTCAGTTTTTGCATCCACATTTTACGTTTAACTAATTCCTACATACATTTCAGATTTGGTCCTGCAAGTTCTGCAGGCAACTCCTGATAGCAGTGAATCAAAAGTGGCCAACGAACATCTGCAGGCAATGCAGGTTCAAGTTGTGGAGCTAGCCCAAAACTTTTCACGCGCATCGGTTTTTAAGGCTGATTGTTAATCCTCCTATTCCAATCTTCCAAAGCATTAAATTGCGTCTATGTAAATTTGTTCTGGTCTGCAATAGATTTAGCAATTGTTAAATTTTCATAATTTTTAAATGGTTTTTATTACAGCTATGCATGAAAATACAAAACGATGAGCCTTAAACAAAGTTCCTAGATTTATCACTTTTGAGGGTTTTTGTTTTTGGAAAAACGATTTAAAATTGATTATGTTGGAAGGGCTGTTTTCTATTTAGTTTGGTAAGCTCAAGCTTGGATTTAATAAATCTCTTACGGAGCTAATTATATACATGGTTTTAAGATTTTCTTACAAGACCGATATAAGTTGTGCATTTCATGATTTTTACAACGAGTATTTGACTGTTAGGAACGATGTGAGCGGTCACTGCAATGTTTGTCCCTGCACTTTATAAACTATGTAGTCTTTGAAGTATTTGCTTGGCTTTTTCGCTGGATTGCCTGCAAAATATAGAACAATTATAGCTGCTAAAGTTAAAAGCAAAGTTTCATTACTTACATAAAGATTGGATTGCTTGCATCACAGCTCTCTATTGTTTGCTTAATATACCCTATAAAAAGCTCCAAGTTCTTGATGGTCTCGCTATTGGGCAACAGCCAGACTGTAGGCAGGGTATTTACAATGATGTAAGCTTTGTTTATGGCATCGTTTGGCGTGCAGACTCGCATAGCTAACAATAGGTAACGATTTAGAAGCGCTCCAATCGCCAGCTCGCGCAGGAGCTTATCACCCAGGATGCCCTGCCAGCTTAGGAAATTGCGAAACAGCTTTAGACCACTGCAAAACTGTCTCTGAAAGAACGACGTTTTTGCCTCTTGCACTCTGAAGTTTATAGAAGGGAAAATGAAAACAGTGATCTATATTTTAAAAGAGTAACTGCTTACTGCTTTGGAAAAATGGGTATAAAGACATCGTTTTCTAGAGCCAACCGCATGCGTTCCATGATGGATTCAAACAGTTTGTTAAGCTGCTTATTTGTGCCGCTCAAGGGAAACTCGCGACCTAATCTATTAATGAACCCAACCAATCTCAGGGTCTGTGTGGTAGACAATGGGTCCCAGCATTCCATGACCAAAGCTAAAAATATATTAATTTTTTATCCCACAACCCTTTTTTTTTTTAAATTTGTGTAGGACTCACCAGTCACTTTAGGAAGCACAATTTTCTCAATCAGCGCCGG
The DNA here is from genome assembly GCF_016746365.2 of Drosophila yakuba. NCBI lineage: Eukaryota > Metazoa > Arthropoda > Insecta > Diptera > Drosophilidae > Drosophila > Drosophila yakuba. The sequence continues at coordinate 9,265,366 of NC_052530.2, forward strand.
CACTAGATTTATATCCGGATCGTTCTTGAGCTGCTCCACAGTTTCATCTGCCTGAGACGCATAAAGCATGCACGCCTGATACCATCGCATATTTTCTATATCCGCGTACTCATCCAGAAGTGGCGACCAAAGAACAAGTTCGTGGCGCACCAGCGGAGCCAAGAGTTTCGGAAGGCACAGGCTAACAAATGCGTCCTGGTATGACGACATGTCAGTCTTTCGCCAGGCAAAAAACTTCATTAGTATTAGCTCGATCTTGCTGAAGTCATCAGTAACGTCTTCAAAGGCAATCGCGGACAGAGATTCTATTTGCGCCATTGAAGCCACACTCAGTTCCTGCTGTTGATCGGCAATCTCATCGTCGCTCGACATGCCATCCAGGTGGGAGGAAAGCAGATCATTACGCTCGCGCTCGCATCGCCGACGTGTCCTTCGACCCTCTCTTTCCGCTGCACGGCGAACTTGTTCTTCATATTCAGGTGTTCGGCGGGAGGCAGCTGGTACAGGTTCTGAAAACAGAAGATTAAAAATTACCATATATGCAGTTTATCGTATAATCAAACTATTTCCCTATCCCTTTGATATAACGAAACAAAATTCTCATACTTGCTGATTCCGCAATTTCTTTGGCCTGATCACGGACATCCTGCCTCCGTCTGTTTACCAAATAACGTTGGTTTTTGCCATACTGTTGCAGTGCACGCTTTTCTAGGTCGTATATCACTGGCGCTTTTTCAGAGAGACAGTCTACAAGGTCATTCACATAGCATTTTATTTCTTGGTAAAACTTGTACTTTGCTGCCGCTGTCGGTGCGTTCTGCTGGCACTGCAACTGCTGAAGCTTTAATGCCTTTAGTTCTGTACTAATCCTAGCTATACTGGCGCTGTGATCAGCCGAACGTTCTTTGAGTTCGCTTAGGCGCGATTGAATGGCGGATAAGATCTCCTGAGGCGTTCGCAAAGCTGTAGCCTTGGCCTTCTCCTTTTTGCTTTTGACGGTTGATCGAACTGCTGCTGCTAAGTTGGTGCGGTCGAGGGCATTCTTAGCATATGCCTGCTCCAGCAAAGTAGACGTTGACTGGGCCACTGATGAATCTCCGTCGTCCATACCGGTTCCGATGCCCACCGTGGCAGGTTTGATCATAAAACGGGATAGCACGGATTCATGCTGAGAATGGACCAATTGGGCTGCCGTAACACCTTTGCGGATCTGCTGGTTCTCCCACTCGTTCATCTCCCGATCGGAATCTCCGTCGGTGGCTGCAGGGGATTGAGCAAAGGTTAACAATTGTCCAAAAACTTCACCTGTAATTAGCCTGGCTCTGGCCGCAAATCAGACTTGTTCCCTCTACATACAATCATTCTCGACAGCATAAAACTGCTCGCGTCGCTCCTCACGCTCTTTGCGTCCCGTAATATCGTTCATGTCCATGCGTTCTTCGTCATCCGACTGATCACCCTCAACATCTTCGCACGGTAGGCGACTGCTTAGCTTGGTCGGCTCCTTGGGCTCCTCAACAGGTATGTAGTCGCCTGCACCTGGAATTTAAGACAAGGCGTAAGTCATTGCTATGGTGGGAACGTCTCTAATCTTACCCTGTTCTCTAGCCCTTTGCCGACGTTTTCGGGCAGCGTGTATCATTGCTGCATCCGGAATGGAACCACTTTCGAGCATCTGCTTTAGATGTTCTGGCTTTGAGAAGCGGTGGCGTGTTTTGTCATGGCCACCATCCTCGGATTGCTGGTCGTCATCATCGCTCATGTCCTCCCGTCCAGCGCAGAGGGCAGCTCTACCGTTCAGAATTGCCTCGGGAGTTTCCGATTTCTTAACCACTAGCTGGGGACAAGGAATACGATTTATGTTATAGAGGATCTCTCAAGGACTTCATTTAGGGAGAGGCATTGGTATTCATCCTCTTTATTTGGAAGGGAAGACATGCGACTATCAATGGCGGGAAAATAACTAGGTTTATGACTACGTAAGCAATGGGTTGATTTTCGGTAATTTAAAAAATAGGTCAATGAATGCTACAAAATATTTAATTAGTTTTCCTCTGGTCAGGTTCAAGTTTTAAATTCGAAATTCTATGTTAAGCAATAGTTGGATCGCAGATCCTGGACACTTCCCATCACTGACCGGTTAAAAAGCCAAGTGAATCAACGTCTAAACTACGAGTATTTAGGAATGGCATTTAAGGACCAGAAAATCCAACAAATGTTAAATTTCACATATAAACTCATTCAACCTAATATTTGCTGCTAAGTGCTCTACGATAATTTAATTTCTGATTTCGTTAAACGGTATTATTGTAGAAGAAATTGAATAATAATAACCTTACCACAAAGTCGTCTGTGCGTATTTCGGTTTGGATCATATGATTATCACTTTTTTTACTTTTACTCTGATCGCTGGCACTTTTATATCTGCCAGCATTGGCAGGATTCGAGTTGGAATTCGGGGGACCCGATGATGGGCCACCGGATGACTCTAAATGCTGTGTACTACCATTTTCGCCCCCGGGAAGTCCGCTGTTTTCCGCCCGTTCCTCGCGCTTCTTCTTGCGGCGTTCCTTGTCCAGCATGCGCATCACTTTCTTGCTGTGCGACGACTTTCGCACCTGAAAGACCTCGCCGTCGTCCTCTTGAAAGGAAAAGGGAATTTTAAATCCTGATTCGAATATCCCGGCATCACTCACCGTCATCTGCGAAGCTGAGCAGCGCCTTTGGTTTGCTGTTGTCCTCCTGCAGCTTTATGGCCTTTCGGCTCTTCTCTTTCTCCCTCTTGCCGGAAATTATGGGTGGCGGAGGCGCCTCCATTTCGGCGTCCGGATCCAAGGATGCACCGTCCTCCTCTTCGTCAGCGTTGCTGGAGAACACACGTCGCTGGATTTTCTTCGGTTTGCGGAAAAGCGACATTTTCCACGACACTATTATTTGTTTGGTGAGATTTGTTTAATCAATGAAAACTCGGAAGGAAAGCAAATTTTCACAAAATATCTTCTTCTTGCTGTCGTATTGTAATAGAGATGAAAATTGTTCGATGGCGTCTTCGTGTCCACGTGAGTCACGAGCAGGGCTGGAACGTCAAAAACATCTCTGTATGCAAAAATATAAACAAATTTCGTACTGTTTTGAAAAATCTAGTTTTTAAATGCAAGACTTCGCTAATTTTACACTTTATAGTTCACAGTCTAGCTTTTAATAGTTTTAGTAAGTAGTTGTAGTAGTGATAAGTAAATTTATTCGTATACCCAGGCAAGCTTTATTTAAAACAGGTCATATTAAAATATCGGCTGATATCTTGTTTGTTTTCATCCCTAGATACCGACAACGCCCATCTCTAACCTCTGAATTCAGCGACCGCAGGGCGTTTAAAAACAGACCGAGAAGTCGTTAACTTATTGGTGCCTAGAGCCAAAGAATCTCAAACATGGGCCTTAAAGGTTGTGAAGTGCAATTGGACAACCCGTGGAACACATACTACGCTGGTCAGACGGTCAACGGCCAGGTGAAGTTCACGTTTGATTCGCCCAAGAAAGTTCGAGGTAAGTGCGACTCAAGTACAAATATGTGCAGTTGCTGTCATTCGTTACAAACTTCCCTAAATCCTGTCATAAAAAGCCGGTGCACCACCCACAAATGTGGGTTTGTCCTTCGGTTCCTAAACGACCTTGTTTCAGCATGCTGGCGGTTGTTAACCCCTCCAAACACATGCACTTTCTCCTCTTTTCAGTAGGGTGATAACAACTATAAATAGCTTTAAGTATGAATACAAAAGAAAGTAAGTAAATATGTAGATCTGAGGAGGGCATGTAACCTATGGTGGCAAACATTCCACAATAATTACATTTTGATGTCATCAAACACGGGAGACAGATGCTGCCTAGTAGCGATGATGTCATCCGTAGAATATGCCGTAGAGTGTTTTCCATATTATTTATAGCTAAAATTAAAGCACGACAGTGACGTTGTCGTTTTCATTCAGTAAATACAGCCACTTGTTCCTCGTAGGCATTATCATTCGGTTTCTGGGAGAAGCCAACACCGAGTGGACAGAGGAGAAGAGCGTGACCACCAGCGAGGGCAAGACCGAGAACGAGGTGACTCAACTGAAGGGGCATGAGGAGTACTTCAAAATCCAGTACTATCTCCTGGGCGGCAAAAACAGTAAGTACAAAAAAGATTTGAGAATTTGGTTGATCCTTAAATTGAAATAATGGCATTAATAGAAAAGTTTGTTAACGACTTTTTGGTTGTTATTAATAAGAAGTGTATATTAAAACCTACGTAGCCCCAATACAGATCAAAGTTTTAAAGGCATTAGAACCTGCGTGATTAACTTTATAGCTTTTATTGTTTCCCAGACCTTGACGCTCATACGAAGATCGATTCAGCTAGTAAACCTGATGAATAATATTTATATGACATACTTTTCAAGAAATATAGTATACCCTTTTGCTCTACGAGTTACTGGTATAAAAACGTTCTATGCTATTAGAAATTTATAAAATGTTAATTTTTGATTATAAAAATTGAATGGTACTTATTACCCAACCAAAGTATGGTAGTAAAGCTTGATTCATATACAGTTTATTAAAAGACATCCAAAGAAAGGCGGACCCTTTTACTCTACTATTCAATTTAAATCTTGTAAGGCTTATGAAAATTAATTACAGCATTTATAACCTTTCCTTTTGAAACTTTATTTATAGTTTTATTTAGTATGTATTTAATATAATATATCCTTCCTCTAATTTTCAGGCTCTGAGACGGAACTGCCGCCTGGCACACACACTTATCCATTCACCTGTGCCCTGCCGCCTAATCTGCCCTCTTCTTTTGAGGGCGAATTCGGCCACGTGCGCTTTACCATCAAGGTGACGCTTGATCGTCCTTGGAAATTCGATCAGGACATGAAGATGGCGTTCACTGTGATAGCACCCGTTGACCTGAATCTCAATCCTAGAGTCAAGGAACCAAGCAAGCTCGAGCTGGAAAAGTCCTTCTGCTGTTTTTGCTGTCGCTCAGGACCGTTGGCAGTAATTACAAGCATCCCGCAAACAGGATTCGTTTCGGGGCAGGTGTTGCCCATCACTTGCGAGGTGGACAACACCAGCAACGTAAATCTCACAGCAGTGAAATTTGAACTGCGAAAGTTGGTCACCTTCCACACGAACCAGCCCCGGAGCGAGAAGCGCGAGTCCAAGGTGATCATAGCCACGTTAAGTGTTGGCCCAGTTAATGGCGGCGAGTCTCGCACGTTTACGCAGCAAATGGAGATTCCTGCGCTGCCACCGACTAACCTTCTCAACTGCGGCATTATCGCTTTGGACTATGACTTGCATGTAGAATGCGATGTCAGCGGTCCGCACCGCAATCTCACCGGCAAGGTGCCAATCACCTTAGGCACTATTCCATTGGCTGGCGTACGGCCACCTCCTCAATTTACGGATGCTCCGTCGGCGGTTCAGTCCGAGGATCCATCCTTGGCGCCCACACAGCCAGTGAGTCCGGCCAGCCCTCCTGGCGGCGATGGCGTGGGTGGTGCTCTAGGCTGGAATGTGGCTGACAGCACTGGTGGCGGTGCTCTGTATCCTAATATACGTGAGTATGAATTTTAGATATGTCTCTGTTGCGTACTTATACTACATTTACTACAATTCATTAGCTTTTTAGCAAGATATACACAGAATAGCTATTTAATTACTCATATCTAATTTTGCAGCGCCACCGCAGTTTGTGGAGACACAGTACCGGGCACCAACGATCGCCGGCAGGGACGACTCCGAGCATACGCAGATAATCGGGGACGGAGCCTTCGCCCCACGCTATCCGACCTTCCAGTTTAATAATGCCACAGCACCGCCATCGAATCTCTAAACTGGTCCCACAATGATATTTATTCTTTTTTTCTTGCTGTCTCTGGGGGTATCCTCCCTTTTGCAATGTTTATCGGCTTGCATTTATTGATTAAAAGCCTTCCGTCCAAATAGGAAGCATAAACAGCTGCAGTCAAAAAAAAAAACCTATACTCCTTTTTTTGAAATATAAAGCACTAGATTGTTACGTAAGTTCTGTTACTTATAACAGTACTTATGTACAAGTAATTTGGGCTTTTTTGTTTTGACTGCATATGTGTTGAATTTAATAATCGTATAAATACGCACAATTGTCAATTCTGATTTTTAATGCTCAAATTTAATTTGTTTTTTTTTGAATTTTATAAGCCAGCAATAGTGCCTAAAACTGATGTACGACTGTTATCGTAATTAAACACAAAAGAATGAAGAATTGATGGGCCTAGCCATAACCTGCGAGCCAAATGCGTTGAGTTTATAGGAACTTGTTTTATATGGAGCATTGGAAGATCAATGAACTTCGAGTGGTGCTATTGTTCCATATTTACTTCTTTTTTTTGCAGTATTCATCCAGTTCCTTGGCCTTTCTTGCTTTCCTCTCACACTTGCACTGTTCCTTAAGAGCTATTTTTTTGCATTTGGCCTTAAGGACCTTGATTTTCTTTTTCCTTTGTCTAAGCTTCTTTTCGGCTATTTTTTTGCATATCTGGAACAGTCCGTCGGGATTGGGTTTGGCTTTGGGTTTGGGTGGTGAGGGTGCTGGAGGTGTAGGGGATGGATTAGCAGCTTTTGGTGGTTGGGGAGGAGGCGGGGGTGGCGTTTTGGCGATCTCCTTTTTGCTATTCTCTTTTACATCCGATACTTGTGCAGATTTGCTCGCTTCCTTTTTAACTTGGACTGCTTCTTTGAACTTGTATTTAGCGCATACATCTTCTTTTGGTTTTTGCTGTTTATTGATTTTCTGGCACATTGCTTTTTTGGACTTATCTGCGCATTCGGCTCTTTTTCTAGCCAGCTCAGCCTCTTGCAGGGCTTTAAGTCTGTCGGCCTCCTCCTTGGCGGCCTTTTCGCATTCCGCCTTGTCCTTGTCGGCCTGATCCTTTTTCGCCTGTTGGCGGCACTTTTGAATTGCGGCTATTTTCTTACACTGCTCCTTCATTTTCATGGCCCTGGCTTTCGCGGCTAGGGCCTTGAGTTTTTTCTGCTTGGCCTTCGCCTTCTTTCTCGCCTCCTTGGCCAGCAGGGCGCACTGCCTCTTGATTTCGCACAGATCTTCTTCAGGCCCTTTCTTGGCTTCCTCTTCGGCCATTCTCCTGGCCTCCTCTTCTGCGCGTTTTCTTTCTTCTTCGGCTCTTCTCCGGGCTTCTGCAGCTAACCGGGCGCACTCTTCCCTTTCTTTTTCTTCTCGACAGGCTTGTTTGATGGCTTCTATTTTTGCCAACTTTTCGCAGTTCATTTGATCGGCCAATTTCTGGATTTCCTTGTTCAGCTTTTCCAACTCTTCCTCCTCGTCGGGGCATTTCTTCTCTACCTCACATTCCTCATCCTCATCTGCTCTTTCTTTTTTGACACACTTCATGCATTGCTCTATTTTGTTTTTTTTCTGACATTTTTTTGCCCTTGCCATTTTCTTGCACTTATTCATTGCGACCTTTTCCCTGCACTTGTTTAACTTTTTCTCGGACCGAAACTCCTTGCACCGCTTTTTCAGCCTTTCCATGTCATCTTCTCCATCATCCCCTTTCTTTCCACCACCCTTTCCACACTTTTCACGTTTTTTCTTACCCCTACTCGACCCTGTCCCGCACTTTTCCTCCCCACACCCATCGGCGGAACTGGCTGTTTCGCAGAAAATTTCTCGCTTAAAGGACGTCATCTCACGACCCAAAAACTCTTTTCTCAGGATTTTCTGGTTCAGGTGTTTCTCCAGATCTTTCAGGAACGCACTTCGCAGCGGCTGATCGGGTCGATGACTTAGGATATCGAAAGTATCTAAAGACAACATTTTTTTAAGATAAAATGTTAATTGCACAAGAGTGACTAAAATTAGAAAACCTACCTTCCTGGCAAGTCAACACTCTCTGCAGCTCTTTCGGCATTGTTCTGTAGTCCTGATTTGACTTCTGAACAACATTCAGATCCTCCCTGCATTTTACCACGTGATACATTCGGAGACACGTGCTACAACTGCAGACACGGAAACAGGCATTGGGGTAATGGCTCAACGCCAACGAGGCTCTTTTCAACATATTTTTTGTAAGGTATTGGTTCCAAAATTTTACAGATAATTTAAGAAACAAATCGGGTTGAAATGCAAAAATTAGGATGATTTTGACCCGATCTGCGCCATGATATTCCTAAAACTGGAAAATAAATGGGCATGCAATGACGTAATTATCACAGTGTATGAGAGAGGAAAATATGATAAATATTTTAAACATATAACTGGGGTATATTAAAAGAATATAATGTATAATGTACTATTCTGGGTCTGGATCACTAACTCAGTCTAGTCATGTGCAAATAATATTCGACTTGAAGGTACTTGAACAGTAACTATGTCAGTATAAAAGTAAGAGAGCAAAATTAGTGTAGTTTGATATTCTAAGAATAGTTAATATTTTGACATGACGTCAGATAGTGACGATCCAGTTTTTCAGTTGCTGAAGGATAGTATTTAGCCGTTAGGTATAATTTAATATTATACATGATTGTATCGTTATTCCGTGCTAATAAGAATTCTAACACTTAACGAGCTGAAAAGCCAGATTGGCAATGTTTTTATTTACAAATATCGTACTTCAATTTCAATTAAAAAGGTTTAAAATTGATCATTTTGGTTATGAGTCCGCGCCAGTTTCAATCGGTCATTTAATTTTTAATTCACTTGTCCTTTTTTCCCTTATTAGCCTTTTTCCTGCATTTCTCTTTCTCGGCCATTTTTCTGCATTTGTCTTTTTCGGCTTGTTTTTTGCACATCTTTATCATTTTCTTGAACTTTTTCTTCTCGGCCAGTTTTTTGCATTGTTCCCTCTTGGCTACTTCCTTGCACTTTTTCTTCCAGTCCACAGTCTTCTTCTTGCACGGATCCTCTTTTTTGCAAGGATCTTTTTTCTTGCAGGGGTCAACTTTCTTGCGTTTTTTTGGGCAACAGCATTTCACGCAAGGATCTTCTTCCTCTTCTTCCTCTTCTTCTTCGCAAGTCTCCTTTTTCTTGCACTTCCCTTTTTTCAGCAACTCCTTGCACTGCTTTTTCAGCTTATCCTTTTCACATTTTTCTTTAGCTGCTAGCTCCCGACACCTTTTCTTTATTTTTTCCTTGTCGCTCTTCTCTTTTTGGGCTAGTTCCTTGCAGAGCTTCTTTACATCGCCATCATTACCTTTCATTGTGATCTCTTTGACTAGCTTCTGGCAATCTTTTGCCATCTTTTGGAGATCGTCACCCTTTTTTTCCTTTAACGACCGGTTTAAATTATTCCTCTGGTCTTTCTGCTCCTCCAGATCGTCCAGGAATCTTCGGTGCATGGCGTTGGTGAGTGCATTGTATTCGTTCTTGATGATTTGAATCACTCCGATCGAGCCATCTTCAATTTTCTTAGGCTTTTGACTGGGGTGGCTTAACGGCTTGCAAATTACTAAACCAAACAAGTATCAGTTACATTTATTGAGGTCTTAGTATGAGCTTTTACCTTTATTTCCTAAGTGTTCAAGGACATTCAGGTGGTAGAACCTTTTAACAGATGTCTGAAGGCATGTATGAACTAACGCAAGGCTCTTCAGCATTATAACGGCAAATTTTGAATTTTTCTTGTGCAAAGGTCACAACGAATTGTTAACGAAAAGCTCATCCAAAGGAATGGCTAAAATGTATAATTTGTTAAATATTACCCAAACGTCATGACGTTATCGTCAAAGACAACTCGTGAAGGTGATGGAAGTTAACAAATGTGATTTTAGATTACATATTTAAGCCGCAAATAATCTGAGCTTTTAGCTACCTTATTGTAAAAGCAATGTATATATGTATATCATATCATATATCATGTTCGTCCCATGTTCATGTTCGTTCTCTTTGTCTGTCCGTATAAACGTCTTGGCAACTACTTGTACATACAGCTGCGAAAAAAAATAGCAGCACTTGCCCAGTAAAACTTTGAATAAGTCTCCTACTTACAATTTAGGGCTTAAAAGGAGCTGAAAAATACCTTTTTAGAAAGGTTAAAGGTTTTTAGGAAATACAAATATCTACAATTGTTTTATTTATTCTTATCTTAAATGAGGATCTTTGTTAAAAACGACCAAATTAGGCGAAAAATAAAATAGCAGCACTTCATGAAAAATGCTTAAATTTTCAATTTTAAACTTGATAGTAAAAAATTCACTAATAACAAATTTTTGCGTGCTAAAACTACACCCATTTCAATAATTTAATATTTGGTTGGGTATCCCTTATTACCAGTAACAGGATCGCAACGTTTTGCCATGGAATCAACCAGGTCCTGACAACGTTTTAAGGATATTTTGCTCCAGGACTCCTTAATTATACACAAAGTTATTCGTTGTTAGTTGGCTTTGAAGCTACAACTGCTTTTCTCATATCTGACCAAGAATTTTTGATGGGATTACGGCCTGGGGACTGTGCAGGCCAATCCAAAGCAGGAACAGATTTATTTTGGAACGAATCCTTGGCTTTCCTGCTTGTGTACTTGGGGTCATGGTCTTGTTAATAGTATTTGGCAAAGGGCAGCAACATCGTCACCAAAATATCCACAAACACATGTTGATCCATGAAGGTTTTTATCCATGCTATATTATGGTACTGCCCCAACTACATAGTACGAGAAACAAGCCCATACCATTATACAGGATCCTTCGTGTTTAAATGCTTCTACTGCGTCGTTTGGCTTATATTCGGTGTTCCTAGGGCGCCTTACATTCGATCAAGAACCATTGCCACCAAAAAAAACCACCTTGCTCTCATCTGTCCATTAAAAGTTCGTCCATTTTTCGCATGGCCAATTTAAATGCCTTGACGAACTTAATGCGCTTGGGTATGTGTCTCCCATTACAGCCTTATAAACCATGTTCCCTTAGACATGTGTGAACTGTTTGCACTGTTGCGGATATGTTGAGATCCTTTTTTAGTTCGGTAGGAGCTTTAAATGGATCCTTCTTGCTCTCGGGCACTAGCCTTTTGATGAGATGGGTGCCCAATGATTGTTTTCTCCCACGTTATTCGGGATTCTATTTGTAGGTAATTGCATTTCCTATCATTTTGTTTTAGCATTGAAGGATTAGACCAATATTTCTGTGTGATTTTCCTTCAGAAATTGGTTTTTTGACCATGTCACGTTTATCTGAAGTGCAATGTTCTCCTCGTCCCATTTTAATAATTTTTTTTGAGGTATGTTTAAAAAATAATGTTGGAATTAGTAATACAAATGTGAAGTTTTATAACCATGTGCTTTTCACCAAAACAAACCGCCGACAAGTATTGAATATTTGAAAAAATCGATAGTGCTGCTATTTTTGTTTTCGCCTCATTTTAGACCTTGCTGCCCAAAAAAAATTATAAAAAATAAGGGTATGGACAATTAAAAATTTTTTTTTCATTTTTTGATGGGAAAAATATCTAGCATTATGCGAAAAATCTGTATTTCGCACCTTCGGTACTGCAACTTTAATTTATTTGATCGAGAATAAAATACGTAGTGGTGCTGCTATTATTTTTTTCGCAATGTACACTGACGAGCAAAACTGTAACACGAGTTGCATATTCTAGTTTCAACGGACGGTATTTTCTCTCCTATTTTATGTACGATAATATTTATACCCGTTACTCGTAGAGTAAAAGGGTATACTAGATTCGTTGAAAAGTATGTAACAGGCAGAAGGAAGCGTTTCCGACCATATAAAGTATATATATTCTTGATCAGGATCAATAGCCGAGTCGATTTGGCCATGTCCGTCTGTCCGTCCGTCTGTCTGTCCGTATGAACGTCGAGATCTCAGGAACTACAAAAGCTAGAAAGTTGACATTAGGCATACAGACTCCAGGGACATAGACGCAGCGCAAGTTTGTCGAATCATGCTGCCACGCCCACTCTAACGCCCACAAACCGCCCAAAACTGCGACGCCCACACTTTTGAAAATGTCTTAATATTTTTTTATTTTTGTATTGGTCTTGTAAATTTCTATCGATTTGCAAAAAAACTTTTTGCCACGCCCACTCTAACGCCCACAAACCGCCCAAAACTGCCACGCCCACACTTTTGAAAAATGTTTTAATATTTTTTCATTTTTGTATTGGTCTTGAAAATTTCTATCGATTTGCAAAAAAACTTTTTGCCACGCCAACTCTAACGCCCACAAACCGCCCAAAGCTGCCACGCCCACACTTTTGAAAAACGTTTTGATATTGTTTCATTTTTGTATTATTCTTGTAAATTTCTATCTATTCGCCAAAAAACTTTTGGCCACGCCCACTCTAACGCCCACAAACCGCCAAAAACTGTCCTTCGCACTTACACTAGCTGAGTAACGGGTATCAGATAGTCGGGGAACTCGACTATAGCGTTCTCTCTTGTTTTCGTCTTGTTTTGTTGCTACTATATTTGACTATCGCTTGTGAAAATATGAAGCGATTTGAACACTTGGAATAAATATGCCGAAGCAAAATGTAAAAAAAGTTAATTGTTACAGTTATGCACTGGGGTTATATATTAAACGAAAATTTTATTTGCGATTATTTTAATAATGAGTCCACAGCCCATTTGATTTTTTTAGCTTCGTTATGCGATTTGGCATAGTTTGGGTATAGCGTAGCACCATTTCAGGAGGAACAGCGTACCAGACGTCCTTTGTTCTTCCCCACAGCTCCATTATTCCTCTTGGAGGAACTGCATATTTTGCCAGTGGGGATTTTACATGGCTCCAAAATTTTGTTGTAAACTGTTTAAATACTGTTAAATATCGTAGCAACAAAACAAGACTAAAGTTATTATCGTACATAAAATAGGAGAGAAGATACCTTCCGTTGAATTTAGAATATGCAACTCGTGTTACAGTTTTGCTCGTCAGTGTATGTATGTACATAAGAAGTATCAAGCATTCAGGTTCTAGTGACGCCTGCGCTGACCACGTTTGATTAAGAAGATTGCTATGCCCTCAATACGCAAAAAGTTGGGTTCACATGAAATATTCTTTGTTATAATTATTCAAAAATAGAGCAAATGAAAAATTCTAATTTTAGGTTAATAAATAAAGCAGTAGGTACAGTGATAGATTAATTTAAAATGGGTATTTTATTGAATATTCCGCGTAAACTTTAGTTTATTACTTTTTCTTGCATTTGTCTTTTTTGGCCAGCTTCTTGCATTTTTCCTTCTGCGCCATTTTCTTACACTTTTTCTGCAACTTTTTCGCCTTTTCTTTCTTGGCCAGTTTTTTGCACTTTTCCTTGTCGGCCAATTTCTTGCACTTCTTTTTTAAATCGCCGTCCTTTTTCTTGCAGGGGTCTTTCTTCTTGCAGGGGTCTTTCTTTTTGCAGGGATCTTTCTTTTTGCAGGGATCTTTCTTTTTGCAGGGATCTTTCTTTTTGCAAGGGTCTTTCTTTTTGCAAGGGTCTTTCTTTTTGCAAGGGTCTTTCTTTTTGCAAGGATTTTTTTTCTTGCACTTTTCTTTTTGAGCCAGGTCCTTGCATTTCTTTTTCAGTTCTTTCTTTTTGCACTTTTCTTTTTGAGCCAGTTTCTTGCAGGCTTTTTTAATGTCGCCACCTTTTGCAGCCATGGTGATTTCTAACGCCATCCTCCGGCAATCATTTTTCATTTTTTCAAGTTCATTCTGATTCTCTTTCTTGATTTTAAGAGCCTGCTGCTGCTCTAGGTCTTGCAAGAACTTTCGTTGCATTGGGTTAACGAACGCAAAACTAATGTGTTCCTGAATGTGAGTAGAGCCGTCGACAAGTCTTTTTTGCCACTGATTTGGAACTTCATCGGGACTAGTAACGTCTGCGGCAGCGAAGTAGTATTAATAACATTGTAGACAGGAATAAGACTTTACTTCATACCTTCCTTTAACTTTGCAAGGACATTGATGTGGTGCGGCCGTATTATAGTGGGCCGTAAGCACCGACTTAAAATGAAGGCGGTTCTCTTAAACATTTCAAGAAAAAGTTGGAAATTTTGTACCAAAAATTTTACAACGAATTTTGAAAAACCCCAACTGGAGAATAATTGTTGATTCGTCTGTGGAATCAGGGCCTAAACTGAATCCAAGATGTACCCCATTTCTAAAATTATACAAGTTTCACTGACATTATTATCTCAGATAACAAATTAAAAAAATTTCTATAAGTCTATAAGAAATTGAATGCCACCGATCTAAGAGTTTAGATCCAAAAGAACTTAGTTGATTACTGACAATCCTTAATGACACAGATATACCGTTTACTTAAATCGAAGTGTAATGCAATATATACTTTATTAAACCATATGGTAAATTTTTTAATTTACCCGTTACTAGAAGATTTAGAGGTTATACCTGTCCGTCCATCGGTCAGAGGTCCGTATGACAGTTGAGAACTCGAAATTCTAAGACGCTCACGTTTGATTCCAAAACGGCCAAAACGATCATGCCCTCACTATATGCCAAAAATTTGAAATGGTTTCCTCTTTGTTTTAGTTTTAGAGTAGATGTTACGTATATCCTCTTTTAAAGATCATAAGACGTTCAAGATTCTTACATAAAACAGCAAGAACCTAAAGCAGAGGGAGGGGTATTCCTATCTCGTTGAGTCAGACTGAATGCAACTAAGAAAATGCAGTTCGGCAAATAATTAATATGTGAGTAGACATAAAGAAGAAGATCTAGTCCAGTATAAAAGACTTCAGCCCAATTTACGACAACACAGTCTCGGAAGAGGACGGGTCGGGAGGGGATAGTCTCGTGAAAAGACAGTCTAAGAAATTAGATTTTTCATGTCCAAGACAAATGGAAGATTTTTAGTTCAGATAGGACATCTTTGCTCCGATCCTGAATGAAATTTTGGGACTCAAGAATCCTGGACTAGAATAATACACCTCGTCATAGAAGTAGTTCCAATATGGGCAACAAGGAGTCCGAAGCCGCCACCACCACCATGGAAGTAATAAACTACAAGGACGAGATCTTAGACAGCATATAGTGCTAGTGATTCTTGCGTTGCTGAAACTAATAAGGACTTACACGCGATCATCGTCGTTGGTGGATTGGAAAGGATCGTATCCAGCATTTCACATTGACAATAAGTCTCTGACGTGTAAGCCAAACTAAAAGACGGAGTCCGCTAAACTTACAAGGGCAGTGCAGCAAATTAAACTCCAAGCAAGAGAGAACGCTATAGTCGAGTTCCCCGACTATCTGATACCCGTTACTCAGCTAGTGGAAGTGCGAAGGAAAGTCTTCAACACTGACAGTTTTTGGCGGTTTGTGGGGAAAAGTTTTTTGGCAAATTGATAGAAATTTACAAGACTAATACAAAAATGAAAAAATATCAAAAAACATTTTTCAAAAGTGTGGGCGTGGCAGTTTTGGGCGGTTTGTGGGCGTAAGACTGGGCGTGGCAAAAAGATTTTGTCAAATAGATAGAAATTTACAAGACTTATACAAAAATGAAAAAATATCAAAACATTTTTCAAAAGTGTGGGCGTGGCAGCTTTGGGCGGTTTGTGGGCGTTACAGTGGGCGTGGCAAAAAACTAGAGCCTTTGTATTATCACTGGGTTGGATAATGGACTTCGAAATTTAAGTTCGCTTAGCAGGGCTATCGCAATTGATAGCGTACTCAGTACTGAACAAGAGAGAACGCTATAGTCGAGTTCCCCGACTATCTGATACCCGTTACTCAGCTAGTGGAAGTGCAAAGGAGAGTCTTCAACACTAGATACAAATTTACAAGACTAATACAAAAATGAAAAAATATCAAGACATTTTTCAAAAGTGTGGGCGTGGCAGTTTTGGGCGGTTTGTGGGCGTTAGAGTGGGCGTGGCAAAAAGTTTTTTTGCAAATCGATAGAGATTTTCAAGACCAATACAAAAATGAAAAAATATTAAAACATTTTTCAAAAGTGTGGGCGTGGCAGTTTTGGGCGGTTTGTGGGCGTTAGAGTGGGCGTGGCAAAAAGTTTTTTTGCAAATCGATAGAAATTTACAAGACCAATACAAAAATGAAAAAATATTAAAACATTTTTCAAAAATGTGGGCGTCGCAGTTTTGGGCGGTTTGTGGGCGTTAGAGTGGGCGTGGCAACATGATTCGACAAACTTGCGCTGCGTCTATGTCCCTGGAGTCTGTATGCCTAATCTCAACTTTCTAGCTTTTGTAGTTCCTGAGATCTCGACGTTCATACGGACAGACAGACGGACAGACAGACGGACAGACGGACGGACAGACGGACAGGCGGACGGACAGACGGACATGGCCAAATCGACTCCGCTATTGATCCTGATCAAGAATATATATACTTTATATGGTCGAAAACGCTTCCTTCTGCCTGTTACATACTTTTCAACGAATCTAGTATACCCTTTTACTCTACGAGTAACGGGTAAAACTAACTGATGGAGACATGTTTGCGTTTATACAGGCCCATGATTAGAGAGAGATTTTTTTATTATACCCGTCGTGAAGTAATATGGTGTCCTAGATTCGTCGAAAACTATGTAACAGACAGAAGGAAGCGTTTCCGACCATAAAAAGTATATATTTTCTTGATAACGATCAATAGCCGCCTGTCCGTATGAACGCCTCGATCTCAGGAACTATAAAAACTAGAATGTTAAGATAAAGCATGAAGCTCCGATCGTTTTACGATCAAGGTACAGCTTAGCTTGTGGGGCAGTGACGACCGATGACTGACAAACGGTAGGAATCTAATATTTATTCTCGTTCTGTTGGAGAGTTGAGAGGCTTACCAAGATCCCACGACCCGAATACGAGGAGCTTACGCTGGCAACCTGGTGCCTGAACATCGATGTCTCTCCCTCGGCCCAACAAGGGCCTATATACCGATGTAATTTGCGTAATTAAGTCCCCAGTAGCGCTCTGCACAAAAAAATGCTTACATCTCATTCATTTACTTAAAATCTTTGGTTATCGAGGATTTTGAATATACTTTTATACACATAAGCATAAATATATGTCGGAACTAAGCAAAAGTTTCTTGTAAGTACATTTAGAGACAAGATTAATTAATTTGTGACCTGGATCTATTAAAAAAGAAAAAAAACCCTTTTTTAAAGCTCTATAATTAAAATTTTATTGCGGATGAAAATAGTTCGTAAGCCAAATCGTAAGCTCCCTAGAAATACACTTTTTTGGGTTCCAGAATGTCATCAGTTCGATCCTTTTTGGACATATGCGTTCAGGCATTATTCAATCAGCCTAGTATCCAATTTTAGTCATATTAACATCTCTGGTCTCGTGTTGTCGGGTAGATGAGAAGATTATTTAGTTTTGTTCGAGGCGTTTGCCGCATCTGAAATTATAGAGAACTGTGTCCCCATTGGTTAAAGCATACAGTCTTGACCTACAAACAACCTAGATTGCCTCCCAGAGTTTTATTTATTGTGTAGTCGCCAGACTTTCAAAGTTGAACCGACGCTGATTTGCGACACCTTATCAGACCCCGGGGTGGTATAAAATTTTAATTGACTCTGAATAATTCCCTCGTTCTCGTGTGAAATGAAGCTAATCTATATACTACAGTCCGTCAC
This sequence comes from Drosophila yakuba, assembly GCF_016746365.2. Classification (NCBI taxonomy): domain Eukaryota; kingdom Metazoa; phylum Arthropoda; class Insecta; order Diptera; family Drosophilidae; genus Drosophila; species Drosophila yakuba. Next base: position 9,282,977 of record NC_052530.2, read on the forward strand.
CTCGATATGACATTCAAAAAGGTCTCTGATAATAGTATATTTCCGTTCTATTTGCCCCCAAAATGTAGCCAAAGAGTGGGTTAATTGAAATCTATCACTAATAAAGGTACTTTTTTTTACGATTCTTGAACTTGACATCTTTATCGAAAAATGATTCCTGCGACAATTAAAAATGGTCGATAATATTCCGAGTTATAGTAAAGGTAAAATATCATTATTTGGGTGAGAAAAAACAACATTCAAGAGCCCATTAGCTAGTATGAAGATACTAGCCCTTATCTATAGGCTACAGTCTGACGTAAAGCGTTTTTGGTTCAGTGAACCCAATCTTACCCAGAGCTGACGTAAAAAGGGCGATAGACTGTTGGAAAAGCATCGCCTGCCGCAGTCGTCGTCGTCGATGTCCTTTTCTAGCTCTTTCAGCCGTTTCATCTTCTTGGCACACTCCTTGGAACCACCAAGGATCTTGATCTTCCTGGTCTGCTGCTTTTCCCGGAGTAGCTCACGCGGTGACTTTTTGGGTGACGAGCACTCCGGCGAGCCGCCCTTTATCTCAGTGTCATCATTCTTAGCGAACAGATCTAACTTCCTATTGACGAGCACTCTATCCCGATTCTGAGGCCCTGGGGCAATACCATAAGGCAAAGTATTCATTGAAAATGTGCTCATGTGACGTTGACCAGTAAAGGAAGACATTCGCCGTTTGCCTTCGTCGTTCTTTCCTCTGCCCAAGATCTTGTCAAACAGGTGTTGAATGAAGCTCTTTTCCACTTGTGGTTTCAGTGGTACTGCAGTCTGGAGTACTGGCTGCTCACCCGTAGCTTTGTCCCGGAGCTTCAGGGCTAACTCCCCATCATCCAACTGGGGCTTTTCTTTCTTTGGCAGATTTACTTCCACCGGAGGCTTTTGGTCAGCCTTGGTTGTGGTCTCATCCATTGAGGTAGGTGCCTTGACTTTGGTCTCCTCCTTTTTAGGCTTCACCTCTGGAGCCTCTAGGCTAGGAGTGGATTCTTCAGCATCTTCCTTAAGTTCAGTTTTGCCTGTTTCTAAAGGGGATGGCGAGGAAATTTCTGGAGACACTGGATCGTAAAGATCGCTAGGTGTTAGCTCCGATGTAGTTGTAACTTTGCTACTACTGCTCCTTGACTCTCCTTTCTCAAGTCTTCGCGATTTTTGTGTAGCATTGTCTTTAATCACACCCTTCTCGGCAGACTTCATGAACGACGAAACCTTCTGTGCTAGATCAAAGCTTTTCAGTTCTACATGTTTTTCGGCATTCTTTTCACTCTCTGCATGCTCCACATTCTTGTTCAGCTTGACACTTTTGTCTTCTCGGATAGTCGAGTCTAAGTTACTAAGTTTTACAAAGTAGTCTTCGTTGGGGTTGTCTTTTTTTCCCTGATCTTTTTCCTCTTCCTCTTCTCGGATGGTTGAGTCCAAGTCGCCAAGTTTGGTAAAGTGATCTTCAGATTTATTACCAGAGTCAGTGGTATTAAGGCGGCCTTTTTTATTTATTCCGATTTGTCCTCCTTTTTTATCCGATGTCAATGAGAGCATTGCTAGAACTTCCGTTTGACTGCTTTTAGTTGCTGCAGACAGTTCTGGCAGTGTCCACCAAGATCCTGGATTATTGTTAAATTTTTCAAGTGTCTCAAATAGTTCATTGACTTTGCCTTCCTCGTTTTTGTTTGGCTCACCATCGTAGTCGTCCTTAAACAAGGCCACTATTTCCTCTGTGGACTGGTTCCTCTTCGTTTCGTTATGACCAATTCTAACTATTTTACCGTTGTCAACGGCTATAAATGCATTTTGTTTCACGGAATCGACTGGCGGAGACTGTAAACTTTTATTTGATAGTGGCTGATTAAAAATAAATTCTGTGTGCTTAGTTGCTTCAGTTTTGGAATCTAACATGTTGTTCTTATTCGACTGTAGTTCAGACGATGGGATAGGCTTAAACTTTTGTCTAAACTCAGTTGGTGCTTCGTGCTTGGCCACAATTTTTAATGGCAATTCCAGTTGAGAGACAATCTTAGAGGTATTTGTTGAAGTAGAGTTCTGACCATCCGAATGGGAAATATTATTTGACAATGTCTTATCTTTGGGAACCCAACAATTTTCTTTTTTTACCAACGTTTCAATGAAATAAGGCTTTTCAATTTTATACTCTATAGGGGTCGGACTTTTCGCTGTGCTTTTGGTTTCGGAGGCACATGCTGCCTTTTTACTAACCGATTTAAAATGTTCCACCCATTTATGGATCCTATCCCGATTTTCTTGGTTCTCGTTGTGTGTGTCCACATTGTAGAATCTCTTTTCATGAGCTTTATCTAGCATTTTACTAAACTCCATACTTCTGTCGACGAGTGTCTTCGAATTGACTTTAATACCCGATATCTTACCTTCCCTAGGCATGTTAAAGCTGGAACTCTCACTTTCTTGCGAAGATGTTGTCTCTCTGGTTTTTATAGTAGAGCTTTCTTCTAAGTCTTTAATATTTTTAGTAGTAGTCTTTTGTAATGTGCTGGATATAACTTTAAGATTCAAGTTTTCATGTGGATTAGTCTTGGAAGATGAATTTGGCTTGGAATTGTCCGGATTTGGATTCAAAGATGTAGTATTGCTAATTTGAGGTTTAGAACTGTCATTGGCTGTGATTAAATTTTTTGATTCATGAGTGTTTGGAGAGGTTTTTAGAGGCGTATCGGTAATCGACTTGGATAATCCTGGCAAACTTATTTCTGCTTTAGATTCTTTTGAGGTCGAGTCGGTAGATTTAAGCTCCGCTTTAATTAGAGAGAAGTCTTTCTGAATAGGGTTATCAATAAAATCAGACACAGAAGCTGCCAGCGTTTTTAGCTCGGATTCGATTAAAATAAGTTATCTTTGGGCTCATCTTTCGACTTGGTAGAATGAATTGAAATTGACTGACCAAAATCTGTATGGAAGAATTTTTTTTAACTAGAAAATTTCATCCCAACTTTGCTCACCTTTCTTTTCTGTAGTCCTAACCGAAGGCGCAAACTCAACCACCTTCCCTACCATTTTATCATTGGATCCCAAAAAATTATTTGAAGACCCCGAGGAACCTCTGTTATCTGACCTGCAGACAATAGTTTGTGGGTTTGGGGGCTTGACTTCTGTAGGCGCAGGCTGGGAGCGGTTTGGCTGATCTTGGAGGGGCAGGATCTCTGGCCTGACCTCGTACGGTAACTCCGGTCTTTGCTCTTCAGGAACTTTCGGAGGATCGGGGGGCGCTGCTGCCATCTCCAATCCAACTGTACTCTTATCTGGCTTTTTGGCTTGGCTCACTTCCTGATTCAATCGACCTGAGCCCTTCTTCTCAGCCGATTCCCCGGACTTTGATGAACTGGTGTATCGACGTCGTCGGTGGTGCAGTGGCTTAATAGACGAATAAGCCACAAGAGGGCGGCAGGAGGACCGCAGGATACCCAAGCAGTGGGTGGTTCGGCGACATGCCTCGATACTGCCAAAAAGGATGCCGGCCATCTGGCTGCTAAAAGAAGGGGGTCGACTGATACACTACTGGAAGCTCAACAAATTTGGGTTTTCGAATAGATTGTGTGTCGAAACTCGAAACTTTAGATTTGGAAAGGTGCCGATTGATAGTCGAGGAGTAGTGTACTGTGTTCTATATACTATATTTTTATCGGCTTATACAAGTGATTAGAATTTGCGAGGATTGTTGGTGTCTCTGGGCTGCACGTGGATCATGACCTTAATGGCGCCACCCAGTCCCTTTCGCGACGTTTCAAACGCCTTTGCCGTATCCTTGATGTCGAAGTGGTGGGTCACCAGGCGCTTAACATTCACCTTTCCGGAGGCGACAAAGGCCAGGGCGGCGGCATAGCTAAGAGAAATCTTGGGTAATCAATTGATATCTTTTAGGAAGCTCAAACTTACTCATTGCAGTAGCGGAACACGCCGCGGATGTCCACTTCCCGGGCCAGGGCATTGATAAGAGGCAACTTGACCTCAGCTGCTCCCATGCCCACCACCACCACAATACCACCAGAGCGAGTTGCCTGAAAAGAATCGCCGCTATAGCTTTTTATTTTAACCAGGGCCTTTTTGATTACTTACAAAGATGGCCAGGCGGGCACTGCTCTCTGCTCCACAGCAGTCAATGGACTTGTCCGGCTGACAGCCCATTGTTTTTTGGACGAGCACCGCCGTCTCCTCGGCGGTCTGTTCCCGCTTCAGGAGGAGCGTGTGAGTTGCACCTAGTTCTTTAGCTACGTCGAGGCGTTGCTGCACTAGATCCGTAATCAGGATCTCCGATGCTCCCATGGCTTGAGCAGCCTGTAGGGTAAAATGAATAAAACCAATTTGAGTTATTCAAAAATCCCTTTTTCAACACGATTTTAAAATAGTTTTTAAAAGGTATGTGCATTAGAAAAATGTAAACACTTGGTTTTTACCTAAAGAATATTAAGCACACCTAAAAAAATATAAATAAAATGTGATTTTGGTAATAAGCTTGGAATACCACGATCTCGACCTTGAAAGTCTTTTTAAAATGAGTCTTTATTCTCAATAAATAATAGGTATATTACGAGCGGAATTTACCCTATATTTTGAGATAACTAATCTTGACAACATTTTGGGTTCTTTTTTGGGGGAGAGAACTTTGAAAAATATACTTTGTTAACCTTTTAATTAAAGCCACTATCCAAAGCGTTTTTGTATGGACCTAGCATCCTTTTTAGTTACCCTTTATGGATAATAAAATTATTTCTTTTATAACTAACATACCATCAGAGTGACCAGGCCGATGGGTCCAGCTCCCAGGATGAGAACTTTGGAGCCCAGGGTGACCTCCGCCCGCTTGCAAGCATGCACGCCCACGGACAGAGGCTCGAGCAAGGCGCCCTCCTCCATGGTGACGTGGTCGGGCAGCTTGAAGCAGAAGTCCGCCGCGTGCTTGTAGTAGCGGGTGAGGTTGCCGTCGTAGGGGGGCGTGGCACAGAAGACCATTCCGGGGCACAGGTTGTACTTGCCCAGCTTGCACTGGTCGCATGTACGGCAGGGTACTCCCGGCTCGATGGCCACGCGGTCGCCAACCTTCAGTGTGGTCACCTTCTTGCCCAGCTTAGCCACCACTCCGGCGGACTCGTGGCCAATAATCATGGGCTTAGTGAGCACAAAGTCGCCAATTCGTCCGTGTGCAAGGTAGTGTACATCAGAGCCGCAAATGCCGACACTATCCATAGCCAGGAGAACCTCTAAGCGTGAGAAAACAAAACCAAAACTATGAAATACGAAATAATTGACTAAATATAGTTAATTGTTGATAACGCTAAGATCAGTCACTTTGCAACTATCAAACTGACAAAATTTCATATCAGTTATAGATTTAATCATGTACATTTAACCTTGGGAAGGTTGGTTTGAGGCAGTAGGTTATCAACGTGATAAGAAGTAATATAAAAAAGGGGTTGAACTACACAGTGTACGAGTGAAAGATTATATACGTATATACATATATAGGGCAAGTACCATATAATGTCAAAAACCAAAAAGTATATAATTTTTAACTGCTTTCAGAACTTTGTGTTGATACTTATACAAATTTTTTTATTTATTACTTACCGTTATCGGCAATCTCTGGGATAGGAACTTGCTCCTGTTAACCAAATAGACATGGTCAGTAAATATTAGATGCAAGAACATTTTGTCCTTACCAATCGCAGGTCCTCAATGCCGTGCAGCACTGCTGTCAGATTATCCTTGGCCATTTCTATGTGTTAATTAAATTATTTGAGAGCTCAAAAACCACACGCTCGGGAAGCCGATTCGCAACTGATTCAAATATTTTAAACCTTACACTAGTGGACTTCTGAATTCGTGGTTATCAGTTGGTGTGACGTAGGACTCACGGACAGCGATAGGAATTAAATAGGCGCCACGCCCACTCGCATTTGTGGTCAAATGTTATCATCCTTATCACTACTTGAGTACAGCTGTTTTGATAAGCTCGTTTACATTTGTAAGGTGTGTTTGCCTGAACTTGCTGTACGTTAGAACGCGCATACGATGGGGTATAATTATCAAGCGCATTGGGACAAGGTATAATTATCTTATAAATTCAACATCCGTATCAGTATTTTATATATATAATATTTTAATATATACGTTATGAGTTGCTGGAGTAAGCTGTTGTTATATATAAGATTAATATAGGCCACAACTTTCATGTCCCTGCACCTTCTTAATGATATAAATAGCAGATCCACATCTTAAGTCCTTATAAGTCATGTATGCTTTAAGTACAAATAGGGAATGTCCTCAATGTGTCATTGCGGACATTTAACAGAACATCAAAATTGGTTGCGCCATAAATAAGAAGACCCTAGCTTTGGGCCCACCACTAGTACACAACCAACTCCAAGCAAGGTGGAGCAGCCCCACCTCTCCTGGAACTGGACCATTTGTAATTTTTTGCTGGGGCAATAACAACGGCAAACAAATTTTAGTCCACTTCTGTTTTATGGCAAATTAATGGAGCGACATGCTGGCCCATGTTCGCAATGGAACTTCACTCCATGCACTCCAGCCTAGCAGGTGGCCCCAGCATCCGGCCACGCCCCCATTCCTCCTCCCCCCTTCTTCTTCGTTCTTATCAACCTTTGACCTACACATGCCGAATAAACATGGTTTATGGCGCACACTAAACGAGGCTTTCAACAACTCCATGATTTTAAGCAGTTGCTTACAAAGAAAACAGTTAGCATTTTAAGGTTTAGTTTTAGAAGGGCATTTCTTTAGGCTTGCAAGATTGAAATAATCAAACAAAATAAATCCTAACAATTTAAAAACTAAAAAAAAAGGATGGATATATATTTCCGTTTTTTGTGAAAGTTTAAAATATGATCGTTTCCATACTATAATTTAAAACAAATTTAACCGATTCTAAATTTTAAGTTACCCTAATAAAGCGTATTCAAGGTCTTCAGACCGAGAGCACTGCTGTTCTTTTTGCTTTAGTTGCTGTTGCTGTCACTGGTGTCGATTCTGTGCCGGCAGTATGTTGTATGTTGGGTGTTGCTTTCCTTTGGCTTCGAAATGCGTTGCCAGGACGGGCTAACATATTGGACATTTATTATTTTTCGTGAGTGTTTTTGCTCGTCGTGTAAATTATGGCGGTCCAATGCGGGTGGATGTGTACCAAATCTGTAGCTCCTCTCAGAGATGGGAAGTACTTCTTTCTGTGTGTTCAGGTACGATATAACATTTATACATTTATTATTAGTATTAAAAATTCATAATTTTGTATATCTGGCTTTTGTAGTTTTTGAGTAAGTACAACGTCAATTGGTTTTTAAGCAGAATAGTTCTTTACATAAACAAAGTTTATAAACTGTAGAACCCGTGCATGAATAACTATTTACCTTTATCAAATGCACTTTCCATAATATTTGCGCTCTTTACTTCTCACTTTAGAATATATCGGAATATACGGAATCGGATTCAAATAACATGTGTGAGAAGGGTGGGGATCAGTGGGTAGGAACGCGGTAGTGGCAGTGTTGCAGGAGTGTTAAATTAATAATTGCATAAATTTTACATGTGCTGTGGCATGAGTTATGCACGAAATGGCATAAATCGCGAATAATGTGCACACTGGCCGTGCAAATATTTATGGGCGGGACTGTAAATCATCAAACCATAAACGCACTTGCAACGCCAACACCAAGCGGCCACTATATGCACCGATCCTCTCGACCTTTTGTTCTCTTTCCATTTGGGGTCCAGCACTGGAAAAAATATGCCATTTCATGTATTTTTGAAACATGTTCCCTTAGAATGCGGATTTAATGTATAATTATACCCGTTGCTCGTAGAGTAAAAGGGTATATTAGATTCGTTAAAAAGTATGTAACTGGCAGAAGGAAGCGTTTCCGACCATATAAAGTATCTATATTCTTGATCAGGATCAATAGCCAAGTCGATTTGGCCATGTCCATCTAAAAGTGTCGGTGTTGATGACTCTCCTTCGCACTTCCACTAGCTGAGTAACGGGTATCAGATAGGTCTGCGTTATAACTTATTTAAATGTACTTATACATGTTTTTATTTTTTATGTTCAAAGGAAAATTTATTTCTTAAAAAGCGAGGAACTTAGGAAGTCGTGTCACTGGGCGAGTTTTTATCCACTGGGCTGGAGCAACTTCATTTCCGTTTAAAATTTTCGAAAACTGCAATGACAAATGCGCTAATTTTATGAGGTTGCATAATTGTTAAAATATGATCTTAAATAGTGTTAGCTGCTATACTATTTTCGTTTTATTCGTTTTAAAACCATAAACTTAAAATGTATTTCGAATTTGGCTAAATGTTTTTATAATAAATGGTTTAATCGGCAAAATATATAACATACATATGTACATAAGTATAATAATAGTCCGTATATTGGGTTATTATTAAATTATAATTTAATAATTATTACAGACGTGTGCTGTTTTGTAGACTGGAATGTGATCTTTGAGCTTATTTTCGTCGGTAGCCCAAAAATAGGCTACGTTGTCGCTATTCTGCAGAACATTCCCACAACTAGAGATAAGTAAATATTCCAAAGATGTTGTCTTCGGAATATTCCCCGTTACTGTCTTTGTCAATGAAGAACTTCCGGCAGCTTTCGGCCATTAGTCTTAATACACGCATGGAGATGAACCGAAATTTGCCCAATAAAAGTTCGATGCCATAAATTAAGAGCGCATCCTGCGCCATGTCCATGGCCCCGGGCCAAGGATGCGAAGGATACGAAGGATGCGAAGGATGCCAGGCGCCAACTGCCGCACGGGGGCATTGGAAGTTGGAGCTGGAAGCTGGCGAAGGGTAAAGGTGTTGACCAATGGAGAAAAAGATATGCGATCAGTAAATACGTTTCCGTTTCGTCTGCTAATACACTTCCGCCAGGACTCAGCTTTAATTCTTAAACACCCGGCAGCTGGTGATGAATGAAACAGCGGAGCTACCAAAACAACAGGAGATACAAAGTCATTACTCTCAGCTGGTGTGCTGTAAACTCGCAACACTTTGATGTTTCAAAAATTATTTCATTTTCCATATCCTCCACTCCAGCTGCAGCGGAAAAAGGAGCAGGACATTCGACGGGAAGGAAGGGGACAGCACCCAGGCTTTAGATTTATGGCCGGGAGCCAGACAAAGTGTCTGCGGTTCGGTCAGAGCCTTCAAGGCGAATCCTTCGGCCTTTGTATATCGTCCATCCCATCTCGGTGGCAAACTGCGCTTTTCCCCACTGCTGGCCGGGCGGGAAAAAAGAAAAACTGCACACACAAAGTTAAGGAATGGTGTAAACTTGGCCGGGTCACATGTGAGTCAAAGTAACCGAGACAGGGAGAAGATTGGTAAGTCAAGTTATACGCAGCCGAAGCTGCTGCATCTCTCAGGACGAAAGTGCAGCAATCGCAAAAAAGTGCAACCGGATGTAGGAAGTGCTCCATTCAATCTGCAAACACGCCGCAAATGCAACGATATGAAATATTTCTTTAATATTACAATTTTAAGGCGAAATCAGGATTATGCTTACACTCGTTGTACACTCTTAATAGAAAGATCTATGAAAGGGTTATGCCAGGAACTTTAAAACGTTTTGTAAGGCAATGAAATTGAATTCTATTTAAGAAAGCATTTTATTTATAAATGGGTCAAACTACAAAGGTTAGTTCACAGACAAATAATAATGATATTCTTTTCTCCGTGTACTCTGTTAGTTATTTGGCTGATTTTCATTGTACTGCACCCAAGTTTTTCACTGCTGCTGAGTTTTCCACTGGAGTTTCCGGCGCGAGGAAGATGGATGCCTCGCCAACGACAACACGATGACGCCAATAGTTTTTCCTTTCTCAGCCCAGTCTCAGCTGAGTTTAGCTTTTCCGAGTGCAGTTTGGCTTGTGGTCTCCAAGTTTTCTTGATTTAGGAGCAGCGAAGGGTTTCTTGTGCGTAACTATTTGGGTTTTGCTGAAGTTCTCTCAAGTATTCAAATAATTTGTGAATTTGTCAGAAGCGGAATACCAAAAGGAAGTATATTTCACGAAGAAAGCTGATAACTTGTACTGTAAGAAAGATAATTATTGTATGAATACATAATTCAGCTAATTAAAAAAAACAAGAGAGAACGCTATAGTCGAGTTCCCCGACTATCTGATACCCGTTACTCAGCTAGTGTAAGTGCGAAGGACAGTTTTTGGCGGTTTGTGGGCGTTAGAGTGGACGTGGCAAAAAGTTTTTTCGCGAAAAGATAGAAATTTACAAGACTAATACAAAAATGAAAAAATATCAAAACATTTTTCAAAAGTGTGGGCGTGGCAGCTTTGGGCGGTTTGTGGGCGTAAGAGTGGGCGTGGCAAAAAGATTTTTTGCAAGTCGATAGAAATTTTCAAGACCAATACAAAAATGAAAAAATATTAAAACATTTTTCAGAAGTGTGGGCGTGGCAGTTTTGGGCGGTTTGTGGGCGTTAGAGTGGGCGTGGCAAAAAGTTTTATTGCAAATCGATAGAAATTTACCATACCAATACAAAAATGAAAAAATATCAAAACATTTTTCAAAAGTGTGGCCGTCGCAGTTTTGGGCGGTTTGTGGGCGTTAGAGTGGGCGTGGCAACATGAATCGACAAACTTGCGCTGCGTCTATGTCTCTGGAGTCTGTGTGCTTAGTCTCAACTTTCTAGCTTTTGTAGTTCCTGAGATCTCGACGTTCATACGGACAGACAGACGGACAGACGGACAGACGGACAGACGGACAGACGGACAGACGGACAGACGGACGGACAGACGGACATGGCCAAATCGACTCGGCTATTGATCCTGATCAAGAATATATATACTTTATATGGTCGGAAACGCTTCCTTCTGCCTGTTACATACTTTTCAACGAATCTAGTATACCCTTTTACTCTACGAGTAACGGGTATAATTAATGATACAATTATTTTTGGCGAATATTTTGCAATACATTTTACATTCATACATACAAACAGGATTAAAAAGTAGCATACTTCTTGACGGCTGTTGTCCTAAGCATCAACGCAACTCACTGCATAATGGACTACTAATAAGAATACTCTTTAAAGCAATCAGCCAGTTCCAGTCTTTAGTTCATTTGCAGCCATAAACGCATAGTGACTGTAGCTCGTTAATTCACACATCGCAGATATAAATTATATAATGGGTCCCAAGAAGGGGGCGCCCACTAAATTAAAAATGATATAGAGAAGGCAATTTGCACAGTCATCGCGGCAATTGTCAGAGGAGCCGACAGACGGAGAACTTGCCTAATTAATTTCCATTACAACGTGCCATGGGTTGCAGATTTTCAAGGGCGGCCAAATATACATATATTGTAAAATATTCGGGCTCATGGTGCCGCGATTAAATTAAGTCACGCGAAACTAAATCATTTTGTCGCGTCACAATTCACACTCTCTGAAATCAGTGGGAGATGTGTCCATGTATTAAATATATCCTGGTAAGCTCCTTGCAATTTGTCTGCGTTTTTTGAAGGGTTGCAAGAGGCATTTGCAGCACTACTCGGCACTCAGTGAAATTGGCTCATTTGCATTCGAAATTTAAATTAATGCAAAACCGCTGAAAATGCCAAATTCAAAAAAGCTGTTGGGTAAACTTCTGGCCGGACCAACTTCCTCAGCTTGATGTTGCTGTTGCGTTAGGCAGATGAGGGGAGGCGGCTGATGAGGGGAAGTGGTTGTGTGCGGAGGCGGTGAGCCCAGGCTGATCATAAATATTCGCTGGGGCTCGTTAGAGCTGCGAGCGAATGAACGCGACTTCCTTACTAACTACGCACGAAATCAAGTGGGGAAAATTTCTCAGGGAGCAGCTGCCGCGGAAAATGTGTGCGGCCACCCCCCACACCCCACTTTCCCTCTATCTAGCAGCCACTTTGCCGCAGTTCCTTATATTCCGTATTCCCAGGAGCCAGCAGCAACAACATTAGGAGGAACATCTTACTCGCCTTTTTAAAATGTCCAATAAAAATTGCCGACACATTTCGCCCATATTTCTTCGGAATCCCATATAAATCACGCGCTGTAATCCCTCATGCTATCGCCGCGTCGTCTTCGCTTCCTCCACGCCTTCTCCTCAAGGCCCCTTGTCGAGAGCCAAGATGCAGGGTGGAAAATTGGATGCGGCGGAGCTGTGGGAGTGGCAGCCTTCTGACTTTGGCAGTTTGGCAATAAGAAAGTTTTTCTTTTCCCTCCTTGTGGTGTGGTTACTTTGGCGGTGGTGCCGTTCCTCGGTGGTCCAAACAGAATCCCAAAAAAACCCCCCAAATGCCACCCCACTTGGACCGCCCAGCCCCACCCACAATTTGGCCATGCGTGCGTGTGTTGGCCAACAAACTCGCACTCTCCGGCCTCATTATTGGGCGCTGGCGATTATTTGAAATTGCAAAAGTTTCATTCATGGCCGGGGCGCATACGTAAATGGAAAATATATGTTCTCAGGCCAGATAAATCAATAGGTGCACCAAAACATGCCCGGAATTCTCGATTCAAATGAACAGCTTAGTTTCCAATCCAGCCAAAAAATGTGGCTGCTGCTGGGTTAAGCATTTAAGCCTCTCTTTTTTTTAACGGACGTTTGAAATGTTTTACCTCTATCAAAATGTACGAATGGACACAGTGTCGGCTTAGAAATTGGCTGTTTGAGCTTTGGTTGCATATCGAAAGAAATTGGCAGAAATATATTTTAAAACGAACAATTTGGACGGTTTGTGGGCATAGAAACATTTCAGAACCATCTTTTACACTGAATAAAAAGTTTTTAGCTTTGATAGTTTTTGAAAACTCGACGTTTATACGAGTCGATCTAGCCATGTCCGTAGGTACGAAATTCAAAGTGTCTATAGTGATAGAAAATATAATTATTTAATAAATATAATTAATAAATATAAGCAGCTCTTGTGTAATAGTAAAATCGATCAATTTGCTGCTAATAGGCCGTACATTAGACAACAGCGGTCTTTTTACGTTTTTTATATATATTTTTAAAATTGAATAAAAACAAAATGTGACGGGATATAAAAGAATTAATCAATTCATTTTTAAGATATATAACACTGTAACAAAATAAGTGTTAAACAATTTTGTAAAGGGTTTGTAAATGTAAGTTTTGCAATGTAGATTTCGGGCAGGTGAATTTTAATTAAATTAAAAAGATCTTAGAGGTGCTCCTTTGCGTTAATTGCTTTTAAGTAGGAAGGCCGGGGCAATGCATCATTTTAATGGAGTGGGGAAAGTATTGCAGCATCAGACTTAATGTGCCACTCGCATGAGGCTCTCTTACCCAGAAACGTTCTAGAAACACGCGAAAATAATGTGCGCATATTGTCCAAATTTGTTCTCTATAAATTTTATAAACAAAAACACCCAAAATATAAGGGAAATGGATAAGGCAGCAGAGTGCAAAGTGGGGGAAAGTGCAAATTGTGTTGCGAAGGTGAAGCCAGAGCAGAAGGCTCAGGTCGGGGTCACCACTTGGCTCGGATGGATTCCGGGTTTGCCTCGATGGTTTATTTGCCAGCGGATTCATTTGAGTGGGTGGTTGTGAAGGTGTTTGTTGGGTGGCATGGTCGGTGCACCCACCACCGCAGTGGTGGGAAGTGGAGGCTGCCGAAAGGCAAAAGAACTATGTTTGGCGAGAGAGATAAAGCAATAAATTCTGTCAGAAATTTAATTTGATAATAAATCTTTGCTTCTAGCGCTACGGAATTTATTTCATTCGCACACACTCACACGTTGTATATAGAAATTCGTGCACATAATAAAACAAAAAGCACCAACAACATGTCTGCCGAAAAGGGAAAGAAAGGAGCCGGATCGAAAAAACGTGCGTGCATGCCAAGGATGAATGAGGATACCCGAACATGACACTTATGGATGTTCTACCGCACACACTCGAGACCTTCTCTCCGCCAGAATACGCACCTTTCCGTATCCATGTGTGGGTGCTTCTGGGAGTGGGCACCACATAATGGTTTCTAATCCGGCACTTTCCCTTTTTTCCAATTGTCGTTTGGTTCTTATCACTTTTCGAATGGCCCGGAGCGTGGATAGCTTTAAAGTGAAAATAAAAAGGATTATATTTTTATATAGAACTTTGGCATATCAGACAACGTGTCGCATATCTCTATTTTAATTTCCTGGACAGGGCGCATTGGTAATATGTCAGAACGCTAAAATGATTGGAAAACGTGGTTTGGTTTATCCTGTAGATTAACAGAATGTTGTATACAATATAGCAACTTGAAATAAATTGACTCTTCACATTCTTAAGTCTGTTTTGCCCCACAATCTCTAAAGCTCTAAAATTTTCCAGTTATACTGACAAACTCTAGATAAGCTATATTCATATGTACAAAAGGTCCGTATTTTCAGATATGCTCCGATAATATTGAGAAGGGGAATTAGTTTCGTAACCTTCATTACCGTTAATAGGAGATACTCCTCGGAAATTTTCCGTAACCAGTGTCGTCCTGCATGCATAATTATTATTTCCATTGTGTAAATTATAACCATGACAGATCAGTTATTCCATTGTCACAGAAAGGTGCAAGGCGCAACCGTTGAGGCACCGCCTTAGTTCAAGGATAACAAAATAGAACAACATCGAATAATTGGCAGGTTGAAATATGGTCGAAATCTCTGACCTTGGACCGGCCATTTACCAATGGTAATAACCATTGCCCAAGCTGTTATCATTGTTTTTCGGAGACACTGCGCGTTATTGGGTAACCTTTCCTTTCACTTTTCCCCGGCTACGCATAGGTGGGCACACGATTAATATGGTCATTAAAAGGGGAGAAGGACGAGAAGGTTTTCGTTTTGGTGCCGACACAAGAGATTTTCAGTTCGCAGCTCATTTCGACTGAGGTCATGCTGAAAATATGCACTGCAGAGCTGGCCGATGCCCAGAGAAAAGCTGAAATTTCGATACGATTTCGCCAAGATGCTGCCAAATAAAATGTCATAAATCTTGGCGCTAAGGATTGCCCTGTTAAGCAGCGAAGAAGGAAATCTCCCAAAGAAATGCTCAAGATGCCAAAAAGCAAAAGAGTTGTCGAGGTCCAAAAATACACTTGACACATCACGCCGTCTCTATCTCGCGCCAGCTGTCCTTCTCTCTCCCGCCCATTGCGACAAGTGCACTGATTTATTTGGCCGGTTTGCAGTTGAATTTTTGATGCAGCGTAAGAAGACGGCAAAACAAGATAAATGACGACCGGCGACTCTTGGCCATGCGGTGATTTTGGTACCAAAAACTAGCTGGCCAACTTCAGACAAACAGTGCTGCTATACCCGATAAACGTGTACGAACATATCCACATATCCCTTTATTTCCCATTCCATTTCCCCTCTGAGACATCATCCCCAATCGCGCGGCTAACTGAACCCCTAATTCCCGTCATAGATCAACCATTTCGGGTCGTAAATAACTCGTTCAAATCTCTAATTTGTTTTGCCCGACAAGAAGGAAAGGTGGAAAACCTTTTTCCAAGCGCAGAATGGAGATTAGGTAACCGAAATCAAAATGGAATATGTATCCGAGCATCGTAGTCACGTTTATCATTGAGAACGTGGACGTCTATATAAAACTTGGCATGGCCTCTTTATAAATAATAAAAAAATAATGAAACTAGGTTTCCTTTTTTTTTTGATACTAGTATTTTTATATATGCATGTATATAAGTAAAAACAGGGGTATGTATTATGTTAGCCTTACTATATATAACATGCAGTAAAAATTATTTAAAATGAGTTTCCGTATCACGAAAATTGACCTTTGCTTTTATAACACAATTCTTTTTATAATATAAAAAACAAAAGTTAAATGGACATATCCTAGATATCCAATCTCCCCATTGTCATCAAACATCTGTTTAACACGGTAAGATAACATTCATCGATATGTTCAGAGAGTCAATTGATTCGCCATGCCAGACACGACAGATCCAGCGAATTAAAAGACAATATCATCAATTATATTATGGCAAAAGGAGCCCCAAGGCCCTCGTGCCCATCCCCCCGCCCCATCCAACCATTCACTCAATTCGGGAATCCTCTTTTTTTGCCGCAAAGTTCCATTGACCATCGAAGCCAAAATACTTGGCATCGCAATGAATCGTGTCTGGCATTAATCCCTGCCACTACCTCACATCACCACCGCCCCACCCAGCCCCACGCCAGCGTAAGACGGTTGCATAAATAAAGAAGCGGACATGGAGCCCGAGGATGGGATGGTTGGTATGGGATCCAGTCGGATCGGACCTGCTCTGCTGATCGTGAGTTATGGGTTGTCACCTGTCTGTCGCAGCTGTCAAATTGAAAGTGGATTGAACCGAACGCAATGCAATGTAAGCAATGAGTAAGTAAGTAATCGCACAAAGCGTAATCGTCATCGATCGCCGATAAGAATATCAATTAATGTCGCATGGCCAGCGATCAATTGCGGTGCAGTCAAATGAACTTGCAGATATGCAAAGCTGGTAACTAAATATAATGTAGTCATAGTATAACGAAATAATACATCCTAATGGATGGCGTATATAAAGATCTTATGGGTTCGAGTTGGCATGCCCGTTACTGTACTGAAATAGTTTATGAAGCGGATTAATCAGTGGGAAGGACAAACCTAATAAACCCTTTGAATTTTCTGGATTAAAAGCGAAAAACCACACAACTCTTCAGTTTCGGGCTGAGAGGACGAAACCCGTTTAGACTATGGGGTCTTTTCGTCTTTTTTGTTTAATGAAAATTAATTGCGCCACCAAAGTCGTGTGTTTGCGATCGCATTTAATTGCATTTCGTACACTCGTATCCCCCTCCCCCAGCGATCCCCAACAGCGGATCGAGCCCAAACCTTTCCGTGGATCTCTTTCCCTCTCCCGGCGACCAATATATCATGGACACACACACACACGGGAACACACACTGCCATGCGGGACAACAAGAACATGATTAATTTCTGACAAATGTGCGACACAAAAGAGATGTGACACACCTTGGACCACAAGATGGCTGGAATGCAAGCACCACCATACACTCCCAAAAAGTTGTCCACCATTTTAATTCGCTCTCTTCAAATCCCCGCTTGGTAAAAACACAAAGGAATGAATCTATTTTTGAAAAATTGCTCATTGCCTTTATCAATGGTTTGTTATTGTTATTATTTTTATGATTGGACAACTATTTTTAGAAATTCAAAATGATTGGCTGAATTAATTACAACTTACAACCTAATCATTTTTCCAGATGAATAAAAACAAAATTAAGACCATGATTTTTATACTGAATTTATTTATTGAGTGTAACAACATTTTCGGACATAACAAATCATCTGCAAATAATTTCTACGCTATTCGGGATTATGTTCCCCATCAAATTTGAATTTATGAAATTAAATTGAACCAATACACTTTATATTTTACTACGGTTACTTACGAAATAAACCAACATTTGATAACCCACAATACATAATACCTTGGCATACGTATCATCCAACTATATGTATATATATATTTTTTTTAAGTGTGTGCTTCCCCAGCTTCCTGCCCCCTCCCTTTCCTGCGATCGTTTCTTCGAAGCTGCGGTGAACTTGGCCGACGGCATCAGGTTGCAGGTTCCACGGAGCAGCACACGCGTACACAATGATCGATGTTATGCCCCTGCCAGCTGTCCGGTGCTTGCGTCCACGCATTGGGAAGGGTGGGGGGGTGCTGGTGCTGGAGCTGACCCTCACAGGTAGGAAAAGCTCGCCCCTATATATCACACGGCCTTATCAACTAGACAAGTTTCGCACTAATTCGTGAGTAATTTTTTGTATATTTCATGCGAATATTTCACACCACGACACACTGCTTGCTTGGCACTGCTTGGCCGGGCATTGGGGTGGACCAACAAAATTATGACATGGCAAATAAAAAGATTTGTGCGACATAATTCTTTCGCTGGCCTAAACGAGGCTATAAAGATAAGTCCGAAAAGGACCTGGAAGCAACAGGCGAAGCATAAAAAATGGATTTGAACCGCTGTTAATGTAAAAAAACACACGAAAAGAGTAGCAAACAACAAATATGTTTTGTTACACTAAAGGTGGAAAAATTTGGGATATTCGCTTAATTGTTGCAACATTTGCTGCCCAGCAATTATTTGATAAGACAACGACTCACATTCGAGCAATAAATTTACTGCCCACAAAATAAATTAAATGAGGAACTGGCAAATGTTTAGTAGTTACTGCCAAGCTAGCAACAAAAAAACGGACTGAAAAAATTTTAAAACTTTTGTTTACTCTCTTCTGGGAAACACTTGTGCACTGAGCCACCAAAAAAGAAAACCAAGTTGAAGAAGAAGAAATTTCAGCTTCCTGAGTTCATAAATTTTCACTGCGGACCCACATAAAACAAAAGCAAAAACAAAACAATTCACAAAATTTTGCTAGCCCCCAGGGAAACTCGAAAAGTGCAGTAAATTAATGAAGGTTTCTCTTTCTTTAAGATATGCTATGCGTACTCATCTTAAAGAAAAAGGGTTGAAACTAATTGTTTTAACGGCTTGGAGCCTTATATATTTAAATTCTAAAAAATAATATGATATAATAGTTTTTAATTTTACAAAACTTTTGTTGTTTACAACTTCTTCATGTAATATGCTTTCCAAACTGCAATCCAATGACTTAATATTTTTCTTAATGAAAACAGTGTATGGCTCAGATAAAATCGTTTGAAGCCACAACAGACTTCCAGTACTTAATATAAAAATGTTTGATTGGGAACCGAAATGTACATATAATCTCTATAATCTTGTAATTTAAACCTTGTATATCTTGAAAACATTCCGAGCAATGATAATTTTTGGATTTAAAGTACATGAATGCAGCCGGAAATTATTAAGTTATAAATTACTCTTTTCTTATCTAGCCATAACTGGTTGAAATCGGTTCTCTCTGCGGTCGTCCAATGATGAGTTGGTGAGGCTGTTTAGTCAGGAATCCCTAGTGAAGACCCAATGGCTAAATTTCCAACTGAAACACAAAATGCTACTATAGCCATAAGACATATTTCTTGGTTTCTGTATTCCCAGTAAGTTAATTATTTGATATTTGAAGTATTCCTTATAATTAATGGTACTATAGAAGCACACATCGGTTTTATTTGTTAATTGACTTTGTTTAACTGACTGCTGGCATCACTGGCTATTTTATTTTTATTAGCCTTATAATAAACAAAACTCAGACAAAGCATTTTTGTGGCAACCTGTTTTTATACCCGTTACTCGTAGAGTAAAAGGGTATACTAGATTCGTTGAAAAGTATGTAACAGGCAGAAGGAAGCGTTTCCGACCATATAAAGTATATATATTCTTGATCAGGATCAATAGTCGAGTCGATCTGGCCATGTCCGTCTGTCTGTCTTTCCTTCCGTATGAACGCTGAGATCTCAGGAACTACAAAAGCTAGAAAGTTAAGATTAGGCATACAGACTCCAGGGACATAGACGCAGCGCAAGTTTGTCGAATCATGCTGCCACGCCCACTCTAACGCCCACAAACCGCCCAAAACTGCGACGCCGACACTTTTGAAAATGTCTTAATATTTTTTTATTTTTGTATTGGTCTTGTAAATTTCTATCGATTTGCAAAAAAACTTTTTGCCACGCCCACTCTAACGCCCACAAACCGCCCCAAGCTGCCACGCCCACACTTTTGAAAATGTTTAGATATTTTTTCATTTTTGTATTAGTCTTGTAAATTTCTATCGATTTGCCACGCCCACTCTAACGCCCACAAACCGCTAAAAACTGTCAGTGTTGAAGACTCTCCTTCGGACTTCCACTATCTGAGTAACGGGTATCAGATAGTCGGGGAACTCGACTATAGCGTTCTCTCTTGTTTTTTTTGTAATTGATTTTGGTGCAGAAGATGAATTATCTCCTTTCAAATAAAATTAATTAGTAATGAATTTTAAGTCCTAAGGATGCCACTCTGGTTGGACTTAAAGACTTTAAAAGACTCTTAAAAGACACGCAGTTATATAGTGGGAATGCCCAGAAAATTAATCTTATTACGGAGAAGTTGAGTGTGAAATCCCCTGGGCAGACAACCAAAAACCAAAACCCACAACGAACAACCAGACAACCACGTGAGCAAGCAGCTCAAATTTATAAACTTGCCCAAACTAAACTTGAACCGGCCAAAAATGAAAGCCACAATGGCTACAACAGCACGGGTTTATAAGGAACACACACTTTAAGAAGGATATAGAAAAAATAATAAGAAGACCGTGGCAAAATGAAGTTTCGAAAGGCTAAAAACTGAGAGGAGGGACAAAATGAGCTCCAGAAACCTCAAGAGCAAAGTTTCCATTCTGCTTGAGTTGCCTGAGGTTGGAGACAAGGGGGAAAATATACAGAAGGAGTTTGGTTGAGGGCATTCATGTGTTTTGTGACAAACTATCTTAATGGCTTTTCGCAGCTTGGCGGCTGTTAAATGCGATTTTAATTAATTGGACACTTAAGTTAACGACATTTCTTTAGCCCCACGCCATGCCACGCCACGCCACCCAGCCTCACCTCCTACTCCTACTCCGATTGCGATTCCGACTCCGATTCCGTACTCCGGCGACTGCACACGGCGACGATTTTGATTAATTGACGGACCCGTAGAGCTGGCCACATCCACTCGCCACGGGCAGGCACAGCAAGGTGGGACGCTGCGAGGTGTTGGACGCTGGCTGCTGCGATGGATTTAATTGATGACCATCGCAGGTTGCGCTTTGGGCCTCCAGCTGCCCACACCACTTTACACCCTGCGAGTTCGCTCCTTTTGTTTTGGCAAAATGGCGCTGAATTTGATCATTTTATATTGCCGAAATGCAGTTGGGGCTAAAAAATTGCATGAGAGGATCAGTGAAAATCATTTGAAACAATTTGAAAATATACAGGTTTTAGAAAAAAATGAGAGAACGCCATATTCGCGATTTGGCATAACGAAATATAGTATGTTGAATTGATTGCAAAAAAAGTTCAAACCATCAATTTAATTTTTATTCGGTGTTTTTTTTAAATATATTTGTTAAAATATAAAATATTTTAAGGCTTTTTATATAAAATGTAAGATCTGGAAAGTTTTATTCGTGCTGACTTGCATTTCTAAGAAAATCCCGAGCTCCAATTTAATACCATCATTAATCACCATACCGTATTCTAATTTAATTAAAAATTTCGCCTAATTTCGTTTTCGTTTCTCAGTTTCTGGCTGATGATAAATGCCTTCTAATAGACGCGCTCATTGCTAAATGATTAATAAAGTAATTTTCAAGTTCAGCGCCGATATAAAACTCGCAGAAACAGGGAGCTGGTATTAAGATGAGTCAGATTGAAATGTGATGAGTGAAAAATTCACTCGAATGCGAGTCATTTGAGAGGTCGTAAATTCAGATCCTCGAAAAGTAAACGCCCATAAACAACGATGTTTCTCAATGAAAGCGGAGACCACGTGTAGTCGTAAATTTCTCTCGCATTTACTGTCTCGCTCTGGCCCTGTCTCCATCTCGCTTTTTTGAGGTTCCTCTAACAGGTTTCTCATTAGGATAAAGTTGGAAAATGTCCCAAAATGAGTGTAACCAGGAGCGAAATTCAAAAGGAGGCGAACGCAAACGTTACGCAACACTAAAACGGGGCGGAGCTTGATGTCGCCCTCCAACTCTCACCCTGCCTCCGTCTCTTTCCCACCACATATGCTTGACAAAGAAACAGCTGCTCACGAGAGAGAAGAGAAAGCGCCGACTCAGAGTTTGTGTGTGTGTGGGTGGGTGGGTAATAAACCATTCCCGGCAGCCATAAAGCATTGCACTGCGAGAGAGAGATAGCGAGCGAGCGCTGCTGCGCCGCCTGCGCCGCGGTCAACGCCGCTGCCATGATGGCAGCGATTGCGACTGCGCTCGTAATTCTCACTTTAATGGTTTGTTTACATCATAAATAAATATGGCTGAGCTGCGGCTGAGCGAGATAGAGAGAGTTTGCGTGGAAGAGCGTCTCTCGAATTTTGGCGCGCGTTTCCCCTATTATTTTCGCAGGTTCAGTTCGTGGGAGAGCCTCAATGATTCCGCTGTGACGTCAGCACTAGTTCCACTCGATTCGAGACATGATCCCGATCACGATCGTGACCAAGATCAGATACAATTAGCCGGGCACGGGCCGATCGCCGACCAATTAACAATCATTCAATGACTCACTAATGTGGCGAAGACAAAAACGCGGCGAACTGCAAAAGAAATTTATAATTGAAAAAACATTAAAGTGACCAGTAAGGTCTGAATTGAAAACCACTCTATAAATGAATCTTTACCTAACATTATGCTTCTAAAATTTATTTATTAAAAAATGCTTTACGCTTGTTAAAAACACTTTTTAGCGTTGTTAGGCTACTGCAGAATCCCTTTTCAAATGAATGCTACAAAAGCACAATACAGCTACTTATGGTATTTATGATCATTAAGGATCTTTAATTTATATATTAATGTTATAGA
Organism: Drosophila yakuba; assembly: GCF_016746365.2. Taxonomy (NCBI): domain Eukaryota; kingdom Metazoa; phylum Arthropoda; class Insecta; order Diptera; family Drosophilidae; genus Drosophila; species Drosophila yakuba. Next base: position 9,305,569 of record NC_052530.2, read on the forward strand.
ATTCTTACTGTAGTTTCAAAATAAAGGTCGCCTAAACTGCAACGCTCATAACTTACATTTTTTTGTAATTTTTTTATTTTATTTTTCCAATTCCCATCGATATGCCAAACCCATTTTGGTCACGGTATTTCCAACGCCCACAAACCGCCCAAAACTCCCACACCCAAACTTTTTTAAAATACACTTTGCATTTTTTTTTTTAAATTTTATAATTTTTTCTTCCACGTTCTATGTACACACTAGCTGAGTAACGGGTATCTGATAGTCGCGAAGCTGAACTAAAGTGGTCTCTCTGGTTTTTAATATTTGAAAAGTCGTTGAGAGAATAGCCTTTCTGTTTAACACTATCAATTCTTAACACTATCAATTTTTTTATTGAATTAGAACCAAACTTCTTATCACGTGCCGACGGATTTGAGAACATGGTAAGTTGCCGTCGGCGGTGAAGACTGTTCAGGTGCATCACTGCGACACTGTGCCACAAGATGAATTTCATCGAGGATGTAAGCTGTAAAAGGGGCGTGCTGATGAGCCAATATAGCGAAGACGTTAGCAAGGAGTGGTCCGGAAAATGCCGAACCACTTGTGGCGCTCGCACTAATTCAAGGGCCCAAAAATGGCACGCTCGATGGTCACACAATTACGGATGTAATAAAGCAATTTGCCGTAATTGCAATTGAGCCGAGGGCGCGTCAGCAGCTGGCACTTTGTTAACCGCTCCTTCCTCCTCCTTCGCCTTTTGCCACCGTAAAACTTTGTCTTTGAGCCCGGGACGAAAATGCCCAACAACCCTTTGTGGCCCTTTGTTTCTGGAAAGTTTGCCGGCGGATAATGTGTGACAATGTCTTGGCACTTGCCGTGCACAGAGGGTGATTTTAATTTAGCCAGGTAGCCCGTTCCGGCCAAGTTTGTTCGAATTTTTCCGTGGGTTTTGCATAGCCAACTTCTTAATTACGGAACGGACTTCAGCCCCTGCAGCGGGCGGTGAGCTGTGATGGCTTTATGATCCCGCAAACGAATCCTTTTTGTGTGCCTGGGCTGGCTAATGAGCAAGTTAATGCCTTGTTATGATGATTATTATGTGTGCGGCAGGCCGAGTCGGCGGAATGGACTCGTAAACACACGGCTACTGGAACAAGTGTTGAGCAATCCGGACAGAAAAACAAACACCAGAAGTGTTTTTGGGGGTGCCGGTGGCCCCATAAAAATTAGTCTATAAAAACAAACACTCAGCTTGGCGACCCCCGTTGGATAAACAGAACGCCAGAGCGCCCCCATATCATGTGGCACCTCATTTCGCCCAGCGGAGCAGTGGGAGACGCTGAGGAGACTCTGCGGCATGCTGCGAAAATTTCCTCATTCGCTTTTCCACCTTTCCTAGCTCGCTGGATGTCTACGATTCCCCCAACACTTCCCCTCGCTTTGATAAATAAACAAACAACTCTATTTCATTTTTTGTTGTTCAGGCTGTATTCGTGGACTTTCAATTTATTTGTTTAGTAAACAGCTGAGTAACGCTGAAAATTGTGATTTGGAAACTTTGAAATCGAGCGATGACTTAATAGTTAACCTCATGATTTCGGTTTTCTTTAATCAATTAAGCTCATTCGTTTTCCATGTACGGATTAAAGATTTCCTTATTCCTAAAACCTTATATATTTGTACCTCACATTACTTAAAAAAAATAAATTTAAATGTCTGTGTTCTAATTTTATATTATTTCAAAGGTAAATGATCAAAAATCATAATAAACAAATTGCTACATTTTTTAATCAATTTTTGTAATTTGCTTAGCTAACGATTACTTACTTACATCATATTCAATGACCAATTAAATGAACAATTTGTTGCAGTTACTTATTATCTGCTCTATGTCTTGTCTGCGGGCGCTGCACTTGAGTCGGTTCAATAATTATAAATCAATATTGATTCAATTATGGGCTCTTACAATTATTATCTGTATGGCTCTACACCAAACAACAGGAAAAAGCAAGAACCGGAGAGACAACAAAAAATTCAAACAATTTTCAAGTGATGCCAACTTAATTAAGTTACAAAATTTATGAGCTTCATCTGGTTGGGGCTGCCGGCATTGGCATGCACACACACGAGTCCCGATAAAGATACAAATAGAGACCCAAAACACATATAGATGGGAGATACACAGATACTTCCAATATGGCAACCAGACTCACCCGATTGACACGCGTCCCGCGAACACAAAACTTCACAAATGAAGACACATTTGGGGGAGTTAGCGGGGATTGTAAATCGATTGCCATGCGGCGGAGATCGATTTTAACGATTTGTTTTGATATTTTTACGATTATGGGGCATCGTTTGCACAACATAAATAGAACATAAAACTTTGTGTATGATGAGAAGGGAGAACATGAAGCTGTATGCGGCTTGTGGTGCGTGCTCACGGCTCCTGCACGGTAAACAAATACCATTAAATCGGTTTCTAATATATAAAATTCAAAATTCTACCCCTCCGAAATACGACTTTAAAATAATATACGAATTTGTTGAATGGATTGAAAATCATCAACATTCTTTATATTAAGTTAACAATTGCTTTATTTAAAAAATATTTGTAGCAAGCAACTGATTTTATTATAATTATATTACTAAATGAATTTCAATTTTTTTTAACTGAAGTGGTTTTTTTCATTTTTATTAGTAAATAAACGTTTAACAAAGCAGAAAAATTATTGCAGCTAGTTTTTTTGTGGGACATTAACCGACGCCAATCCAACAGCCAACGCAATGGAGCCCCTTGAAATTCAATTAATAATAAATTAGCTGCAAGTGGCGGCGTGAAGAAATCACAAATTAATATTTCCATTTAACGATGCAGCCAAGACGTTTTGTTCATTGCGTATGGGCTTTTAATTGCCCTACCGCAGCGCCTTGGATGCGAAAGTATCTGAGAGATACTTAAGCCTGCTGTTTTATTTGCTTCCTCGCTGCCGTTGTCATCGTGACGTTTTCCGCTCGCATCGTCATAAATCATATGCACCACATGCAACACCAAGGCACAAAAAATACGACCAAAATATGGAAAGAATATTATATGTTTCAACGTAATTTTGTTGTATTTTTTCTACATCTCGGGCCGTCTTTGCTATTTTATGGCTCCTAGGTCCTTTGCATATGCAAAACTAACGCACACGACTCAACGCCGCAAATTTCGCCGCCGGCTTCCTGCGACAGTAACACCAAGCACTGGTGTTTCAACGGATGTAAGTAGTAAGGCACTGACGGATCGGATCAGTTTTTTAGGGCTTATGTGGGCCGGTTTCTAGATGTCTCAAAAAAGAACAGACTATAAAACTTTTGATGCTAAAAATCCATTAATGTACTTCGATATTTTTAACAGCCCTACGACATAATGTCTTCGCTCAACTTTTACACTTAATATAAAGTGAGCCATATTTCGGGATGGACACACTTTAAAATAAAACAAGAGAGAACGCTATAGTCGAGTTCCCCGACTATCTGATACCCGTTACTCAGCTAGTGGAAGGGAAAAGGAGAGTCTTAAACACAGTTTTTGCCGGTTTGTAGGCGTTATAGTGGACGTGGCAGAAAGTTTTTTTGCAAATCGATAGAAGTTTACAAGACCAATACAAAAATGAAAAAATATCAAAACATTTTTCAAAAGTGTGGGCGTAGCAGCTTTGGGCGGTTTGTGGGCGTTAGAGTGGGCGTGGCAAAAAGTTTTTTGGCAAATCGATAGAAATTTACAAGACCAATACAAAAATGAAAAAATATCAAAACATTTTTTAAAAGTGTGGGCGTGGCAGTTTTAGGCGGTTTGTGGGTGTTAGAGTGGGCGTGGCATGAATCGACAAACTTGCGCTGCGTCTATGTCCCTGGATCCCTCAATCTCAACTTTCTAGCTTTTGTAGTTCCTGAGATCTCGACGTTCATACGGACAGACGGACAGACGGACAGACAGACGGACGGACAGACGGACATGGCCAGATCGACTCGGCTACTGATCCTGATCAAGAATATATATACTTTATATGGTCGGAAACGCTTCCTTCTGCCTGTTACATACTTTTCAACGAATCTAGTATACCCTTTTACTCTACGAGTAACGGGTATAAATAGTAAGTATTCAATTAATTAATTCAACATTTTTATATATCGAAACATTCTCGGTACATTTACTTAAGAAAATGAGGGTTTCAGCCCAGCATAGTTTTATATAACTAGGAGATAGTACAAATTCAGAAATGACACGTGCGCAATGGCATCTAAATGCATTTGCTGTTGGAAATCAAACATAAATAGATTGTCTAACCCCCAAAATGAGAAAAGCCATCCAACCCATGTTTAGCCCGGAGAATGCATCTCCTTCACACCCGCATTAATCTGCATTCTAATAGTGGACTTGGAAGCAGCCAAATGGTGAAATACCATCTCGACTTAAATTGGGGTTGCTTGGCTTTGGCTCTAGGCTGCTGGAGATTCTGTAATGGTAGACAAGCGTCGCATCCTTGGGTTCTTTTGGCAGGAAGTCTCTCGTAGCCGAATCCATTATCCCAGCAAAGCGTGACGCCTTTAAATTGGGCATGCCACACTCCCATATTCCTCTTAGTCCTCGCCAGTTGCTGATAAGCCTCAATCGAACACAAATGATTTAACCAAAAATTGAACATGATAAATGTTCGAATTGCGCCCCCTCACAGATGTCACTTGCAAATGAAATACTTCCAAAATCTATATATTCCCTATCCCCTTTTCTTTGGTAAATTAAATGGCGAAGAGAAATTCCTTTTGAGAGGTAAGTGAAGTGCTGAGCTAAGATAAGTTTCTGTTTTTTTACTATGGGGTTACTCCAGATAACAATGCTGGAAACTATAGAACCCAAATTTATCATGATCTTGTTTTAGAAAATAAACGTGTTCCAAAAAGAAAAAAAACAAGTGGGAGCCCTATTGTCGAGTTCCTGTCGAAATACTCAGATTGGATAAGTGAACGTAAGAAAAAAAGAAAATAATTTTTTCGAGATTGCTATCTATCGATTACATTAAATTGCAAAACTGAAAAGCAAATCAAAATATTTAGGAACATATATACTTTATAGGATAGGATCCTACAACATATTGCGTTCCTAATTGAATGAAGCTGTATTGCTTAAGAAACCAAGCTTAGAAACCAAGATACCGTTTTGTACAATAATAGAGGGTGTTTGAAAAATTGAAACATAATAGGTTTCAACAATTAAAGCATAAATGCGCTTTAGTTGAAGTTGAGTGAGCATTTCACCATTCCGCCATAATTTTCCACTAGGAATCTCAAATATATTATGCCCGATCGCTTCAATAAAGAACAAATATTAAGCCGGAATGCATTTTTGACCATCTCAGGGACCTGGACCTGTCCCCTCGAAAGGGGAGTGGCGACGCCTACGAATTACATTTGGAAACGCACACACACACGCACACACAGAGGACACGGAAACGAAATAAATCGAGGGCGAAATGAATGGACACAAAAGGATGAATGGTCAGTCATGGGGACAAAAAACCAAAACAGTCAACGAGCGGGAGACAGGCAGAAATATTGAAACGAAAAATACAACTGACAAAAAATTTTATTTCGTTTTATTTGCAAAGCGGAGCACTCCATAAATTTTCGTGCGCTCAATATTGTTTCAGATCATAAATCATGGCTGCATTTGCGTTCGCACACACACACACACTCCAAACACACACACACAGCGTCAGTGCAGCTGCTGCAGCGGGAGGGAGTGAGATGCACCCCGGGAGCAAGCGAGAGGTCCGACACCGACAAATGCACGTTGTTGTACCTTGTAGCTGAAAGTTGGGATGCATCACGGGCACTGCAAAAGCAACAAAAACAAACACCGACTGCCAGAAAGACAACAACAGCAGAACGGACGGCGAAAAACACCAAGCCAAATCTCTGCAACAACAAGTATGCTTTACAAGCTATCCGGGAATCGCCTGGTTGTTATCCTGTAATAGGAAGCTCAAATATGTATGCTACGGATTTCTAATGAAAAATCTTCACTTTGTTCACTAATTTAAAAATCAATGGTATTCGTACAGCATTTACGTAAAATAATTTAAAAGTATGCACACATTGGTTATTTAAACAGTTTTCTAGATTTACTAACAATTTTCCGTGTTATTTGTATAACTTGAAGAAGTATGTTAAAATGTAGATGATATTTTGATATTTTCTAGGATTCAACAACAAGTTAAAATAGGGAATATATTATGTATATATATATTTATATGAATGGAGTTGGTCCTATATTCCTTTCGAATTTAATAGATACCGATGCTGACAATAGTAACATGCACTCATAGTGCATTTTTATAAACTCGAGGCCGCTGCACTTGTGCCCTGTACATTTCCCTCTCCTGCCTTTCTTTCTTTCCAATCCACCCATTCGCATATCCACATTCACTGCCATGCGTCGGCGTCCAGAATGCAAATACGGAATGAAAGCAGTCCGCCAAAGAGTGGAGAGGAGCACTGAAAAAAAAGAGTTTGAATGGATTCTCTGGAAGATGTGCTTTTACCAAACGACAAGTATTTTGGGCGTTTTTTAAATTTCAATAGAAAACGGACACATTTAAGGTCTAGAGTTTCAAATAATGCTAACATTTCGTATTAAAAAATATATATTTTGAAAAGTTAAATTAATTGTCCGGAGTACAATTAAGTTATTTCGCTGTGTAGAATGATGGGAGGATGGAAGGCAAACCAAGTGGAGTGGTCTGCAAATTCACATTAACGCAAATTCCGTAAGTGAAGTATGTTGCATTTGCCGCACGTAAATTTAAAAAGCGCGGCACAATAACAAAACATTGTTGGAGGCCCGTTCACAGATGCAGATACACTGGCACACTCGCACAGCTGAAGTCTCACGGACTTGGAATCGGAGCTGGATATGGCCACAGTGCTGGAAACGGAGGAGTCGGAGGAGCGATGGACCATCCCTGGAATGGAGGCTGGATACCACAGAGCTGCATAGGCATTCGGACTCGAACTCGACACTCACACACAGCTGCACATATTTGAGATACATAAATCTTGCGGATGAGCGTGCAGCATTTGGTGGGCACTCTGGGTTCTTTTTTGGTAGAGCCAGCCTCTGGGATTTGGGCCAGGAATGGCTGAAGGAGCGTCGGGCAATCCGGAGTGGAGGATCTGCAGCTGAGCCTTGGACAAAAGTCCGATATTGCAACGTTTCGATTCATAGGGAGATGAGGAAAATATGTAACTGAGTTTGCTTCTAAAAAAATGTAGAATATTCAAGGCACATGCTCGGATTTTGGCTTTACAAGTTTGGATTAACAGAAAATGGATAAAAACATAAATCTGACAAATCTGTTTACGACAGCGGATTTGTTTTGTTGGTAAACGCAGAGTAGTCGAAAATGCTTAAATCACCTATTTAAGATTAAAACTACACCCGACTTAAATAATAAACACTGTAATATTTTATTAAATCTGTTAAAAAAATATTTTTGAATCAGCGCATAATTACTTATCCAACCAATACCGATTACGATAGAGTTTATATTTGATCCGAGAAATAAACAACGATTTATTCCTTTAACCAGGTTTGTTTGCATTCAATTTGAACAATAAAATCCTACATCCAAATGCCGTGCACAAAAACGGCCCCACATGTACCCGCCTACAGATGGCGCTTTAACACGGATGGCAATCCATCTGCAGCGCTAATAAAAGATTTCGCTAAATTGATACTGTCGATGGAGTAATTAAACTGCAATTTTTATGAGACATGCCGGACAGAGGCTGCGGCTATCGCAGATCGAATAAATTATATTCGCCCCACCACGCACACACACACACAAATGGGAGGGAGGGAGGTAGGAAAGGACGACCGGAAGTACAAGAGAGATAGTGCAGGACACAGAGAGCTCCGTGTGCATTTTGTCTGCGTCCTTTGGCTCGTTTGCCGGTAAATTTTCCAACGCAATTTCGCCATTCTTCCGAGTGAGTGTGCGGTTGCACACTGCAGTTCCAAACCAGTAGTTCAAACAAATTAAACGGCGGTTCACCTTTCTTAAACTCGTGAAAAAAAAGAAAAGCAACTACGATCCCAATACAACATAGTTTTATAATATAGCTTTCGATGTTGCACGCCTTGTTTTACATATATGTATATAGAATATCGCTCTTTTTCTTACTCACTTAAGGAATCCCTATTTCTATTGGCTTTTATTGTGATTCTCGATGATTTTCAGCTCATAATTGGCGCAGTTAAACACTGTTTTGGCATCCCACCCAGGCCTAAAAGTTGTTAATTTTTATGACGTCATTACCCGGCTCGTAAAGTCCCCGGCTCAACAGTTGGTTGTAACTCCGGAGTCCGGACTTGTTTGTGGCAGTAGGGTTTATAGCAGCCATCAACATGGGCAACAGGCGATGATTTTATGAACATGTTCAATGTCTGTTGCGGCACTTTGGGAGCCAGGGTCTGGGTTTTGGACCTGTTTTCGTTTTCGTTTAGGTTACCGGCTACGGAATCTCAGTCGAAATCTCGGAGCGGCGCTTGAAACTTTATTTCGCTCAGTTTATTTGCAACCGGAATTTTTATTGTTATGGCGACATTTATGAGTTTTACGAGTTGTGTCTCAATTTCGGAGCACTTCTAATTGGCCACTCATTGTTTTCAGTGATTCCCATAGCCAGGTTACTTGTTTCCCCATAAAGTTTCCCAAATCGGAATCTTTTTGGCAGTAGCCAATGACAGAGTGCCATTTTGCTTTAGTCAGAACAGACTTAAAAGAGATTTTAAATCTTTTGTGTCATAGGTAATATTTGACGAATAATTTATTGATTTCCGTAAGCCTGATTTGAATATGTTAAAAAATCAATGCCATTTTATTTCAGTAACTTGCATTTTCTGTACTGTAAATGAATAATTAATATAATATTTTTAGGTCTTGGTAAGCTGGTGTATATAAACTAAGTTTTTCCCTTTACATCTTACTTTGTTTTTTAATGTCTATATTTGAGAAGAAGCGCTTGCTAGTTTCAGCCATTTACACCTTTCCATATCCATATTCATTCAAATTTATGATACCTCACTCCAAAAAGCTGTCGTCGGCTAAGGGTGAAATTGAGTGGGCGCTGTCATTCAATCCGTTGACTCCGCAACCCCCTGTGAGGTAGTTGAGGTATTAGGGATCCAACATCTATGCGCCATGTTCTACTGATATTTTTATGGCTGCTCCTTGCCACTCGAAACCACAGACAAGATGAACAAGGAGCGGGTACATGCATATATTAAAAACATGGATTCTTAATTAGTAGCAAATGTATCCCATTTTTTTGACACGTACCGGAGACCCACGGTGGGATCACACCATCCCCATCCACCTCTCCGAGTTAGTTGACACCCTGGTGCCTGGGAATCGCTCCTCGAACCGGTTGCGTGAGGTGGCTTCGGGTAATGCGCGCTAATTAATCCTTGTTGGTTCGGATTTTCCCGTCGTAATTATATTTACAGCCGCCATGCGAGCTAAACAGCAGCAAGGCGGCACAAAAGGACCTGCATTTGCCGGCAGGATGCCCTCTCATCTTCGTCTATATATCCTCGACTTGGGATCTCCTCGTTATGGCCACGGAGCATGCGAGCTGGCTGCGTGGAAAAGGATATGCTAGGATATTAAATTAATTTTTAAGTGCGAACGCAAGTCGGCGAAGACAGCGACTGAACAGCGGCGAGCTTAAGATGAACCACCGATGAAGGGGGTTGCATGGAGGAGGGCGCTGAAATTAATGCGCTTTTCCTACGCGCTTCTATTGTCTGAGGAAAGTTTTAGCACACTTCAGCACAGGGTGCTTTGCCAAATAAAAATGCTTTACATTTATAAGTTGAAGAGGATTTCAGTTTTGTCATAACAAATTTCCGATTCCCTACCATTGTTCAAAAATACGTTATAAAATACTCAATAATACATGAATTCATCCTTTTCACAGAGAAATTTGGAATTTTTGATTTCTTGAAGTAAATATATCAATGTTTAAGATAATTCCAGGGTTATTTTATACCGTGTAACTATTGTCAAACATCATGTTAGATTATATTTCGTTCAGTCAAACACCCTGTACTTTTTCTGAACTTTTGGTCTCACAGCTTGTTTTTAGAGAATTTTTCCTAGTTCTTCCGTTGGCTGTTGCAAATATAAATAATGACTGCATTTTGTTTATTTAACTTTGTTATTCTTCTTTATTTTTGCTGCTACTGTAGCTGCTGTTTTATAGCTTTCCACGTGGGTGGCTATATGAGCTGGGATAGGAAAAAGCTAAATGGGAACGAGCTGCCTCCAATCCGTTGGCAAATTAATTTCACGAGCGTCCATTGCGGACCCATGGATGTCTTGACTGTTTTCGTTCTACATATCAGCCAATGATGATTAAGGCGCCCACTAAGTTGGAATCTAGGGGGATAGGGATTCTGTGGGAGCCTTACGTGGGGGATTTCGCAAACTTAAGTGATTACGTTTTTGCTGACCGGAGAGACGAAGACTAAAAGTTGCGGTCGTAAATTTATTAGCAAAAAACTTAAGTCCAACTTTGGACAGACTGCGCAAACGCAAGTTTTGTAATTGTATTCATTCAATGAAGTCCTCTTTATGCATTATTCATGGGTTCTTATCGTAGGGATCGGGATCGGCCAACTTTATTACGTTTCCAGAGAATGTGCGGAAATTTGTAGAGTAGAAAAATGTGTGGAAACTACATTGAAAACATCACTTAGGAAGTTCCTTATGGACTCTGATTAAATTGGTTTATTTGGGTAAATGTTATGGGCTCGGTTCCTTCAGGCACTAACAATATAACTTCATGAAAAAACTTATTAATATTTTCAAATATTACTTATACTTTTCAGTACAATAAACTCCTTAGTTAACTATATTTATTAATTTATGAGTTGTCCCAACCTTCTACAGCACCCAACATCCCTAAAGCAGCTTAAGTGGGCGTTTTCCTGTGCCTCAAACCGAGTGCTAAATAAGCTTCCTGATTTCAGAGGTTCAGCTCACACCTTTGCTGACCCGCCAGACCCTCAGGGCCAGGTTAGGGTCCAAGTGGGAATAAAGTTATTGAGCGTTTAACGAGTTATAAATGCCCAGATGGGCCATCGTCACTGTATGAGGTTCGGGTGGAAAGGGAGGAGTCTCAGGCCCAGGCCCAGGCTTATTGCCAAATGCAGATGGCTGAAGTGCAACTATAAGATACGCGGTGCCGGGATTTATAACCGAGTGCCAACAGGGGACTAAGCTTTAGGTGGCCCCTAGCTGATAATGATAATGTGCTCCTCTCGTCAGCAGTGATAGCTTCGGATTTGGAGTTGGGAATGGGATTGGGATTCGGATTGGGTGGGTTGAAGGTAGGTAGGGATCGAGGATGCATTGCCAGGATAAGCTGGCTGCGTTGCTGGTTGTCGGTGGGATCTATAAGCTCAAAGTGCCGCCATTATGATGGGGCCATTGACGGTGGGAAAGGATGACTGCATTTATAGTCAGAGCTCGCAGACGCAGCCAGTCCACTAGGCTCCACTCGGTTCCACTTCCCAGAGAGAAGCAACTGCAGCAAAAGCGGCAACAACAGCTACAAAAATCAAAGAGGTAAGAACAGCAGCTGCACCATGACAATGAGGTGAACAGTGGCCTGAGAAGTGTTCAATGGACTTACATTACTAAAAATATTTTTTTGTTAATGTACATAGAAGTATATGCTAAGTCGTAAGCATTTTACCATTTTAAAGGCACAAATGAAATATTTACTGGCACAGGACACAGGTCAAATTATGATCATTTTTACAATTTTTAAAAAGTTATTTGATGTTTTTTATTTTCTTGGCTTGTGTTTAATCCTTCGGAACCCACTGTGCTCTGACAAAGCCTTTTTGGCTGCGAGTCAAGCATTTTGGATGCATAAATCAAACATTTATATGCGGCACAGCTTCGGCATTGCCTCGCCTTGCCCCTGTCCATGTGGAGCCCAAAACCAGGCAGCCCAACCCAGCTGCTCCCCAGATTCCCTCTGCCCCACTGTTCTGTACCTATAGGTACAGATACCTCCCCCCGCCGGTCTCACATGTGCGGTGTTTGGAGGAGACGGCACTTGAATGTGATTACCCAGCGCGAGATTGCACGGGTCTGAAGGGGGCCAGAGACTCGAGACTCGAGACTGCCAGACTCGTACACAGACAAGCCCCACTAGGAGACCCCTATACCATCCTGTTCCATCGATATCTGAGTCATGGCCCCGGCATCAAAGGCGTCTCCGACTCCGCGGCATGCCCGCTGCAAAATGAAGACGACTGCTGCACTGTGAGAAATGTTTAGATTACAATATTAGAGAATATTTTACTCCAAGCTAAGAATTAAAAATCCGTTGTGGCCCTGCGGTATGTATACTCGTAAGTTTGAGCCCTTTCGGCGCTTCAATCAATGAGGTCGTAAATGGGAGTGAAGGCGCCGTTGCTTCAGCAATTGACAAGTAACTACATATATTTTAAGTGTAAGTCTTTGAACGACGGAGACAGGGCTCGGGGCTGTGAATGGGGAGACCTCCACTGCAATGATGGATATTATTCCTAAGGCGAAAAGTCTTTGCCCAGCGGTGCTTTGCGACACCAAAGCGATTTGCGCTTTGATTGATTGCTTCATTGCGCTGCTGCTCCGCGGCATGCAACATGATGCCAGCAAAGGATTTTGGCAAGGAATACTTTCTCGCCCAGTTTTTTTTGCTGACGCTACTTCTGCGCACAATGCGACATAAATTTGGCTTGTATATTGAGTAGTTCGCATTGAGTAAAGATGGCATGGCAAGTGCGAAGTTACTATTTAACGGTAATAAAATATTCTGAATGTTCTTAATACCTGAAAAAGAATATATACCTACGGGAAAATAAAAAATGTTTTACATTTATTTGTGTTCGAAATAATTAAATCGGTAAATAACAATTTCATTTGTTCTTTTGAAAAACCCATGTCTCTACAATTACTAGATTATAAGTGTATAAATTACTTCGCCCTACTTTTGCTTCTCAATAATAGACTTCCACGAATTAGCCTTACTTAAGACGTTGAAAAATAATACTCATAAACAACACTTTCATTAACTCCGTCGGGCAGAAACGGAGCATAGTAGCTAAGAATAAGAAAAAGTACGATTGTGGCCATCCTTAAAAAGACAGCCACATGGAAATTCAAGTTAGGATAAATAGTCATTGCTCCACCCCAGTCAGTTGCGGATAAATGGAAATCAGGGCAGAACTTATAACTTGGAAGACGTCCAAAAGATTCCGTTTCTCTTCCCTGAAAGTAGAAAATAATGCGAGTATTTTCCCTTGGGACTGACAGTCAGTCTGCCCAGCCTTTGCGTTGAATTGAATACAAAGTAATGGAAAGGCGCAAAAATTAAATGCGCCAAAATAATATGGAAAAGCACATACAGACATTTTCTCGATTTCCTCCATGTTTTTCTCTGTTCTGTTAGTTTTGGTTTGGCAGAAATTTATTTTTTGCCTAAAACTTTCTGTTGTAAGCAATGAAAAATGGCAAAACAAACTTTTTGGCTTTACAGCAGAACAAATACAAAAAGTCTTTCTCAGTTTTTTTTTGTTAAGAAGAAGTATCGAATGATTTCAGCAAAAGGAAGTTTGGACTTTTCAAATTCAAACGGCTAATTTATGCACAAGTTCCGCCTTACCAGATTATTGGACTCAATTGAGGGATTTTTCCTAATTTATTTACTTTATTTTTATTGGGTGAGGACAAGAAGCCTTATAAATTAGAGAAAGGAGAATGAAAACAAAATAATGGAAGGATATTTATACCCGTTACTCGTAGAGTAAAAGAGTATACTAGATTCGTTAAAAAGTATGTAACAGGCAGAAGGAAGCGTTTCCGACCATATAAAGTATATATATTCTTGATCAGGATTAATAGCCGAGTCGATCTGGCCATGTTTGTCTGTCCGTCCGTCTGTCCGTCCGTATGAACTTCGAGATCTCAGGAACTACAAAAGCTAGAAAGTTCAGACTAAGCATACAGACCCCAGAGACATAGAGGCAGCGCAAGTTTGTCGATTCGTGTTGCCACGCCCACTCTAACGACCACAAACCGCCCAAAACTGCCACGCCCAAACTTTTTAAAAATGTTTTGATATTTTTTCATTTTTGTATTGGTCTTGTAAATTTCTATCGTTTTTCCAAAAGACATGTATTTAATCATATGCACCCCGCACCCTGCACCCCGCACCCCGCACCCTGCACCCCGCACCCCACACCCCGTATACCCCGCACCCGGCATTGATAAAATTGATAAAAAATAATCCGTTTTTTTCGATAGCAAAATATTTGTCCAAAAGTGGAATGCCATATCTAGTTGAATTCGGAACACCCCGCACGAAATTTCTTGTCTCTTATTTTAATATTATTTTTCATATTAATTAATTATAAAAATTATTTTAGAATAATATTTTTAGCATTTAGCGCCCCTCACCAAAAACTGTCAGTGTGGAAATTTCTCCTTTGCACTTCCACCAGCTGAGTAACGGGTATCAGATAGTCGAGAAACTCGACTACAGCGTTCTCTCTTGTTTCTTTTTAAATCAGTAATTCGTATAAATAAATGGGAATTTAAAGGCATCCCGATATTTGAAAAATAAATATATATATAAAATTTAAAGGCAATATTTAAAGGCAATCCGAAATTTGAAAACTAAAAATATGTATTTGTTTTTTTAGATATTAAAAATTAAAAAAAAAATTAATTACATTTTATTATATTCAAAACGATCACCGAAATGTGGTATATACTTAACAATATTAAGGTGTACAACGATATTAATTCTATTGTCTTTGAAAATATTGTAGGTCTCAATATTATGAATTGTTTTATAAATTTGGTGCAAGGAGTTTTCATTGCTATCAAAAAATAACGCGCTTTTAATCCAGTGTTGGTAAATTTTTTGTATGTATTCCATCCTTTGAAGCTGTTGGTTTAAGCCGGAATAAGTGTAATTTATAGATTTGCTAAAATTTATTGCTTTGCAAATCAAATTATTTGCCAAAACTTGAGTCAACAACCAAAAACGATGCCACAAGGGGTCGGTCGAAGAACTGCAGTCGAAAAAACATCAGACAATATTTTAATAGTTTAAAGCAAAACAATAAATAAAATAAAATCAATTGAGCGGGGAAGGGTTGGATCTGTGCTGTGCTGACAAAACAAAAGGCAAACGGCCCAAAAGCGCAAATAATACGACATGTAATACGACAAAAACGAAAACGAAAACAATAAATGCAGAAAAACAGCAGCAATAGCAATAGCAATGCCTTTTGGAGCGAGTAGTTGCAATAAAATCGTTTGTTTCCGGCTACTGGAATTTATTCTCGTTCGAACAACAAACACAGAAGGCCAAAACTGCAAATCGGCAAAACCAAAGTGCAAACATGGTCTTATTGTTGTTGTCTCTTGGTGCTTGACTATTTGCTAAAGTCATTGCGGTGTTCGCCACTCCCCTTCAGCAGCACCACCCTCGCCCACCAGCCACAAACACCACCCACCGCACACCGCCCACTTTTAGTCCCTGGGAGCAGAACAAATAGAGCTCCAGCACAATGCCAAAAGCGACACGAGCAACAACAACTTTAGTAATAATATTCACATTTATGGATTTGTAAGTGGTTCCGCATGACTAAGCCAGCATCCTGCTCCACGACTTCCCTTTCCATGGACTGTTTGCATTGTGCAGCGCATTAAGGTTTCAATAAGGTTCACTCTAATTCGGGTCTCCACTTTCCAATTGTTTTATTGATGCGGTAAGTGGGGAGAGTGCTTGGGCATTAGGGGTTCATAAGTCACTTACAGGCCACCACGTGGGTTTATTAGAAACTGAAATTGAAATTACATTGGCTTAGATTAATAATATATTGCGGGTATCCATAGAACTAAGAATGTTTTCATACGGTTTTCTTATTCGAAATCTATCTATTATTCCAAAAATTTATTTCTTATAACGTAGTCTGTCTAATTTATTTCTTTTTTAAGCTTTGAGTATAATGAAGCCATCTTACACTTCCTGTACAATATTGTGTCGGCTGGCAAAGTTCGAAAAATGGAAACCAAAGAATTTATGTGGCGAAATAATTAATTCTGTCAGCGAGAATGCGCTGCCGCAGGAATTGTCAGAATGAATAAATAAATTAAGCGACAAAAGTGCACAGGCTTGGAATCGCTTTTCGATTATGTTAATTTCCCACTGCCATTGCCCAAGACTAGGAGGAGTACCAATAACATGGGGATGTCCGTGTGGATTCAGATGCAGATTTGTATTTGGATTGGGATTGGGATTGGAAGCGAGTGTGGCACACATGCCGGCAATATGTCCAATGGCGCGTTGGGAATAAATCCAAATCATGCGATCCAATGATCACATTGTGCCGCAACTTGAGTTATGGCGATGGCAAACACACACACTCGGACAAACAAACAAACCCACAGAAGCAAATGAATAAACAACTTCGATGCCTGATGATGGCAAATAAATTGCAGATGTGAACACGACAAATATTCAACAGCAAAACAAATGCAGATTGCGAGCAGCTACAATAAACTTTAGCTTTAAAATGAAATTCAAACTGCTTAGTGACTTATTTATTTATTACCTATTAGTGACCTTTTATGTTATAGATCTCTAGTTAGTAGGACTAAAAAATATATATAAAACCTAAAGTTTAAGGGATTTTGCTCCCTTTGTATATATTTACGTATATATTTGTATATATTTAAATATACGTATACATTTAAATTTAAGTTTATTTGCCAGCAGTAGTTCTATCTATCTATCTAGTAGTTCTATCTATCTATCTAAAATATCATCTAAAACATATCAAGTATATTTTGTGTATACTTAACTTTATCTGATTATGAAAGACACTTGAGGTGTTTGAAAGTTGATTCTCTTAGACAAGCTTTTATATTCGTTAGCCCTCCTAAGCACAAACGCCCCAAGTGAATGTCTAGCTGCCTGTCTACGAATTCGGTTCTTTGACCAATCTAGCAGATCCTCCATCCACGGGAACTGTCTCAGTCTGCTTAAATGGATGTCAAGCATTTCGGGCACTGGCAGCGAGACAGAGTATTATAATATTTTTCTTTATTTATTTTTTTTGGCTTGCTTGTTTCTGTCTCCGATTTGAATTACGTTGTCGGATCGTATGTGCGTCTTGCAATTTTGAATGCTATTTGTTTTATATGCCGCAGATTTTTTTCTTCCAAATGAAATACGTTTTAATTTATGACTCTGCGCGGGGTCCATTATTCGTATGAAACTTGTG
Source organism: Drosophila yakuba (assembly GCF_016746365.2). Taxonomy (NCBI): domain Eukaryota; kingdom Metazoa; phylum Arthropoda; class Insecta; order Diptera; family Drosophilidae; genus Drosophila; species Drosophila yakuba. The sequence goes on from NC_052530.2 coordinate 9,322,955, forward strand.
AGTTCTACATGCACTTGGCAGGCATCAGACAGGATATGTAAGTATAACTCTTGAGCACTAAGGATGTCTTTCCTTTGGCAAAATGCTATAGGTTGTCTTGAATATGGTTGGTGAATTTAAGCTGAACGCACAGGGAAACGCAAAACTATTAATGTATATATATGAAAGAGTGTAATCGGAATGCAGTACCAAAACGAATTAAATCATTAAGCCTGTACTCTCAAGGCGCTAATTAATGATCGACCGGGGACTCGCAGAAAGTGTGAGTCATTGACCAATATTGCGGCACTTGAGCTGGGCGAATCCCTCAACGAATCTGAATTGCTTTTCACCATAAATTGCAAACGAAATCGAAAGGAAACCGTGAACATCGTAAACAACATTTGCAGTTTTTCTTTGCTCCGCTCCACCATTCTTTCGATTTGGCCGGGCAATTTGTAATTTTCCGTATTTCATTCGCATACACTTCATTAACATCAAGAGCTGGGGGAAGAGTTGGCATCGGTGCGCTTGAATGGCTTGCGGATTGTGGAGGCTGACAAGGCGAAGTGGGTGGCTGCATCATTAGAGCCGGGTCCCTTGGAAATTTACGTCCCTTTTTGCAGAGACCTTCTCTCTAATTTCTTGGAGGAATCGCCCATGTGTGGGGCAGGGGTTCCCTTTTGGTTGGGGTTCGTTTGGTTTTGGTTTTGGTTCGGTTTGGTTTGGTTCGCATCAGCGACGAGCGACACAAAAAGTCCTTGGCCAATGACAGCGGCAGGAGCCAGCAGAAGGAGCTGGCTCACAGGCTCACAGTCTCACTGGCACTGGCTCAGTGGCAGGCTGAGACAGGAAAATGTTTTTTCACGATAAAAATGATGGATGACATCATAAATAACGTTGGAGTGCGCCCAAACAGAGGGTTTCCAGTGGTTGTTTATTTCGATATAAATGAAATTCCTCTTTCTTTCTTTCTTTCACTCTGCGCTTATTTTCGGCCACTAAGATGAAATAGAAAACTTTCTGCCCCAAAAATGTACGAAACATGTATATTCCTCATTTTTTCGGCTCACAGAGAAGTAATTGAACGGTTCTAGCCAATGCAAATGGCGAACTTTTGATACCCTCTCCACCGTCAAAAGAGAGATCAATGTAAGATGAATACCTTGAGGGGGTTGATTGTTGGTTGCCTGCCTTGTAATCACATTTCACGTTTCCATAGTCAACGGCACTCCCATGCCTTGTCGATGTTTCCCGCAATAAATATCGAAAATTATTATTAATGTTCACCCAAATACATGTATATAGATATAACATTCTGTGAAGTCATGATGTTGGTGTCCTTTGCGTGGGCCTTTGTAAGTTTTTCCTAAAGCCACAATGGGATAAAAAATGATTCTTTTCTAAATAATTAAATTACTATTTAAATTAAGACTAACATAATATGATGTCAAAATGAAATGATTTTGCTTTTAACTTCGTTAAAAAAGATATATAGATGTAGGGCTCTAGTGCTTGAAGTGGATTTTATTATACAGAACACGAAAATATCAACATTTTCCATATGGTACTATGGTAATAATTTTACATTTTTAAATTAGTATGTAAGCCATTGTGCAAAATGTCTGTGGACAATCGCAAGCTTAGTGGATTGTATGAAAGTGAAAGCATGCCAAGATGCTGTCAATGTGTGTGTGTGTGTGTGTGGTTGCTTGAGGGTGTGGGTGTGTGGTTGCGCTTTAATGATATCCTTATAGCCTGGTAAATTTATGGGAAAGCCGCATAAATTTAGACGATTTTTTTCACGCTTCCACTACAAGGCCCAAACCTTATCGCCTTCTTATTTTAATGGATTTTTTATCTGCTGCTGCCTCTTTTGCGGCTTTTGCTGCTGATGATGTTGCCTCACTTTTCTCGAGGACATCAGGATGTTTAGGAGGCGGCAAGTGAGCTTGGGTACTGGCCAAATGGCTGGGCACATTTTTCATTTAATTTAACTGTAAGTTGGCGCAGGCAAATGGGATTTAATAAGCCAACATTTATTTTAGCCATTATTGATGACGGTTTATTTATGGAGCGTCGATCTGCGGAGGACGGACGCTTGAGGTGGGAGAGGGGGCACATCCTGGCCCGGTTAGTGACTCTATTAATGCGGGTCTGGCTACTGACTACCGCCTCCTTTTGCGGCAAAACTCAAAAGGATTAAGTCAATAGGGCATCTGATGGGGTGGCGGAACAAAAGGCTGCTCGAAAAGATTCACAGCCGTCGCAAAATGCAAAAGCTGCTTTCACATGCATCCCCCACCTTCCTTTACCACGGCTTTAGCATTGTGCAACGATTATTCAAAATGCAAGTCACAAAGTCATGTGTGTGTGAGCCCTTTTGTGGCAGTGTGAGTGTGCGAAAATCCCTGCAGCCATGTTGGCGTCAAAATTGTGGGCACCGAGAGAAAAGAAAGTAAGAACTCGTAGATTTGGACAACAAGGGGATACTTATATTTAATAATAAGAATAATACTTGGTTAAACAAACTTTGTTAGCCTAGATTTCTCCCCACTATGCTTAACTTATGGTTGTATTTGGTGGTACTTAGCTTGTTATGATATAACACATTTACCAACTAAATTACGTAACTAATTAAATGCTTGTGAACTGAAGACTTCATTTAAAAAAGTTGTTATAAAATGTGAGTTAGGGTATGCATTTGGAGTCAGCAGATTCTTTCAGTGTAGCCCTGCTTTGGGTGTCATGCCTGTAGATTTGGACTTGGTTGCTCACTATGCTAGCTCCCCCGTCCCGATTCTCCGTTTGCAGCAGTTTACACCCCCGTTGCCGCTGGCTGCAATTGCCGCATGTAAATTCTTAAAGTAGTACTTAGCGCTATTATTTATTATATTCCAACACTTTCAACACCTCTCAACAAGTAAGCGAGTCGGGCGATGCCAGGGAGCTGGGGGTTGGGAGCTGCAAACTCTCAGTTCGGGAGTTGGTTTAGCTGCGAATCTGCCTGAATTCTGGCCATTGTTGCACCAGGGTGTTGCTGCAATGTTGGTGTAGTGCAATGTTGCTGCTGCTGGTGCTGGTGCACTACTCGATGTTGTTGTGCAGAAATGAAATTTATGAATATTGCATGGTAATAAAGCGAAGGATTCCATTACGAGCGACTCGTGAGATCCCCCTACACACAAGTGCACACATGGGCGTCTGTGAATTGTTTGTGCTTGTGAGTCCATTAAAGACTTTAGCGTTTGCGTTGACTATTAGGTGTAGACTTGAAAAAATCACAGTTTAGCAGCTAGAGTCTGAGGTATTGTTTTTTTAAATAAATTGGATATTTGATTGCACTTGTGGCATATTACATAGATAAGACTGTTTAAAAATATTTAAGCTACTCATGGAGGGGCATACTTGGTATTTAATTATATGAATGTATTTATATTGGTACCATTGAGATATGTTCAGCTATGTTTGTATATTTGCTTTAAACTACTTTCTAATAGCATATACTATAATATAGTTACATATATAATAATATAATATGTATATATTTTACTTCGACTTTTTGTTGAAAAGAAGATAATTGCTATTTTATTTGTTATATTATTATTTAAAAGATGTTAGGTAATTGACGTTATTGGCAGTGAGAGAATGCTAACATATGTTTCAAATTTTGTTTTTAAATGTCAGTTCCTTCCAATAGCTGCCGAATTTAAATGGAAAAAAACCTATCTGTTAGTCAGGGAACAATTCCAAAGTATTTCCTCTTGATTTCATTTCGGCAATGATAATCTTTCATTAGATTTCCTATTATTTAGACAGCAGTATTCGTAGCAAGCTAGCTTCGCTTTATAAAAGGATTACTGTTCGCACCTAAGCTGTATTATTTCGTCCCCGACAATTTTATTTCGAATGCCTTAAACAATTTAATCTCGTATTTTAATTCCAATTGCAATGCCTTTCGTCGACGGTAACCTCAAACCAGAAGCCATTTCAGTGCACTCACAATGAGATTTATATAATTCAAATAATTAAAACAATACGCCACATAAATGCTCACGGAGGCGAACTTCCCAGCTGCGATGTCATTGTCCTGCATCCTGCATCCGGTGGCTACCAATCCGCTGTCTTTTATCCCCGCCGTCCCAGCCTCTGATACCGAATTCAGCCATTTCAGGCGTCTATTCAAATGTAAATTTTTCACGAGCAGTGAAATGCGTTCGAATGTCAGATGGATTTTGGGCTGTGGCTTTGTTTTGGGAGGCGTTTGCTGAAAACGAATTGCCTGCCATATCCTTCCGCGTATTAATTTTTAACCGCATCAAACCGAAATAAAAAAATAATCAGAAAATATGTGAAAGGGAGACAGCACAAAATCTGAGGCAGTCAAAAACTCAATGCTGGTTGGGTGAAACGGGATGGCAGGGGCAGGATGTTGAGGACAAACAATTGGCGGCCTGTTGCCAGAGGAATGTCGAGCCAAAGTCGTTTGTAATTGTCGACGCGACCATCAACGCGCCTGAATCGCTTTTAATAATTATTAAAATTATTCTTGTTGAAATGATTATGGCGCTTGTAAGTGGCATGCCACTCCCCTTCTCGCACTAGCCCAGCCTAAAACAAATTGTGAGCGGCATAAATCTTATTTTTTGGGGTTTTCTTGTTCCATGTGCCGCCTTCTATGTGGCTGTCCCTGATCACAGTACTATTTGCTGGGCCTCGGAATGTCTCTAGTCCTTAAAATAGGAACTGCCACTTTCGAAGCAGACAGAAAATAGTTTATTTTTAGAATGATTGGCTACGTTCCACTTGGTGATACTTATCACTTGGGGGAGCACAGTTATTTATTACATAAACGAATTTTCCATATAACATAAGCTATTAACAGTTCAACACTGTTTTTCATTTTTGAAGAATACTTCTTGTACATATGTATCTCACCTTGTTAAAAAATGTGTAGCATACATTAAAATCCAAAACCTTCAAATTACAAATACACCAGTGAAATGTTTAGTAAGGTAGGATTTTCGTTCCTAAAAATGTCTATTTTCAACATTTAAAGACCGAAATCCCTAATACCAAATGGACAGTACGCATTTGCCAATGCCCCGCTTTCGAGTCACGTTCCTCGGCAGCAGTGGCAGTTGGCGTTTCCGAAGAGGAAATAGGCAGCAGGATCTGTGGCCGTGGCTGTCACACACATATCCTGGCACAGCTTGCGGTGCGCGCGTGTCCTGCTGCAACTAAGCCCCGATTTTGCAAGCTCACCACCCTTCCACTAATGGCACTCGCGCATCGGAAAACTTGCATTGAAGCGTTTTGTCTTCCAAATTAATTTGGTGTCCAGCAGTTTGCTGCAGTCCCTTTGTCCTGGCCAGGACATGATTATGTTGAACATTTCGGCATACATCTCTAAGCTGGGTCTGCCGTCCTATGTGTCTGATGTTACACGATGCACTGGGAGCCATACAAAGTCATTTCAAAACAGAGCACCTACCTAACTGTGTATGATCCAAAAACAAGCAAAGCTCACTAGCTTAAATGACGATATACTTTCAGCCTGCGAACCAAGCAGTTTTTTTTTAGTGTATCTACTGCTCCGATTCAATTAAAAGTGGGGGAAACTGCGCGAATTCCAGAGAAACTGCGGATGGAAATCGGAGAATGAATCGTCGACGCCACTGGCTGCACTTAATGCATAAATTCTCTGCAGGACATTTTTGTGGCCATGATAAATTTTGATTATTTTGCATCGGCTGCGGGTTTGTTGATGTTGTTGATGTAATTGATGTCGTCGATGTAGTTTTGGTCATTGATGTAGTTCTGCTCTATGGCACTTCTGTGGTTTATGTTTGTTGGGATTATGAACGGAGTTTTCTTTGTGCTACTTGCTACATTCGATTACTAAAAGTTAAAGTTAGGTAAAAAAGGACATTGTTTTGGTTAATAAGATAACATAACATATAGCTTTATTGTACCGCTTAGATAAAGCCAATTTAAACTTGAATAAAACTGTATTTAATTAAACTAATTAATACGGCGTAAATTTGTAAATAAATAGCATTTTATATGTAAGAACAATACTAAAAAATTCAATAAATATCTTACAAACATCTTAAGTTTTGGCAATATAAATTAAAAAAACATTCTTTTTCATTTAAAAACTCACTGGCAGACTTTGGCCATTTCGCAACTGGTGCTGTCAAAATAAAAGCCAAATGTTGTCCATTTTAAATTGTTTAAACATTACGATGCATTTGGGAATAGCCAATGTAAGAAAAAAACTCTTCCATTTCGAAACTCAAAAAAAGAAAAGGAAAGCAAAGGCAGTGGCACAAGAAGAAGAGTGAAGCAGGGCGAAAGGCAAAAACGGGGCAAACATCCAATTATTTTTCGATTAGTTTCGCTATCATTCCTCAGCAGCAACAATAACAACGAGATATATGTGTATCTGAAACTGAAAACGAACCCATCGTCCATCGCACAGACGGCGATGGGAAAACTCACCCCCACAAACCAAGAAAAGCGAAGGGGATGCAAGGCGCATTTGGTGGAACGGCTGGCAAGCCGAATATAAATAAATAAAACATACAAAATGGAAATAAATCTAACTGAAAAGCCATAAAGCATTTTCAGCATTCGCAATTTAATATGTTCGAGGGTATTTTTCTCGCACGTAGCGAAGATGAACCCCACCACCCACCCGAAGCCACCCTGCCACACAGCCACACAGCCACCCAGCCACCCAGCCACCACCGAAAATTAAAGGCACCACCACCAGAAGCAAGATGGTGCCTGAAGGAACAGCAGACAGAAGGACATTCGGACCGGCAAAAGGACAGAAACAGAACAGAACAGAACAGAGCAGAAGAAGAGTGTAGAAGAGCTCGAAAGAAACGGAAAATATCCTTGGGTGGAGTTTTCTGGGGCAGCTGAAGTCCCGGCTAAGTGTGATATATTTGCCAAGATTATATAAAATGTTTTATTTGTTCTTTTTGCCTCACTGTTCCCTCCCCTCTTGTTTCGTCTTTCGTCCTTTTTTCTTGTTTCCCATCTCTGGCAAGCAAATTGCGTGAGCCGGGCCAGTGGGTGAAAAGTGCGAAAAAAGGATATTAGGTGTATATGGCGAGCACCCTACCAATCTAAAACCCTGCTCCCACCACTTGCAACCCAACCCAACCAACTTTATCCCGCATCAAGCGAATGAATTATTTCTTGGCCTCATCCAAATTCCACAAAGGATCCTTCTGTTTGCCACTCCGTTGGGCAATAGGTAGGGCTAAAGGTTTAGTAGCTCTGCTGCAAACTTATGCAGAAAGATGAAGAAAGTCGAAATAACTTAAGTAAGTTAAATTTACGTAAATAAACTCAATGCTAATATTCGTAAAATAGCAAATCGCAAGTACTCTATTCTCTCTATGAGATAGCGTTTTTTTTCATTACTCCTATCATTACTTCTCACTTTATGCCAAAATATAAGATATCTTAATGTATATACTTAACAATAAAGTATAAGTGCTGCTAATTTTTTATCCCTTGTGAATTGTGCTAGAAAACAAAGTGAGCAAAACATTATTTCTCCCCAAGTTCTGAAATAGTTGGGGGGACTGATTTCAACTATGTCCGCACTGTGCACCAGTTGTCAGAGGAGGTCAGTCCGGATCGAGCTTAGGCCTCTCCTCGTGCCACTCACCATAGACGAGGACCAAAATAAATTGTAACTGGGGGTGAGCACCAGATGTGGCCAAGTAGAATTTTTAAGTAGCCAAGACTCATCAGCATCCCATTCATTCTTATCCTGGCCATTGTCTTCTCGCCTCTTTTCCAGTAAATTAGCGAGCATCTTTAATGTTACCGTTTTCACTTTGACGCCGTATAGATGCTGGAATCATGGCTGGTGATGATGTTGCCAATGGCAGAAAGTAACAACCATTTTTCCTACTTTACGCCAACTTAAGTGGGTGACAGCTGAGCGGGTGAAATGGGGAAATGGGGATTCGGGGGAGTTCTGGTCGAGGGTCTGAAGATGAATGTTCCGCAGCTCTATAAATATGTATGGGATGCTATATATTAAAACCGACTCGACTGCGTCTCCATCTCCGACATCTCGACTCGCACAGAGCAAAAACTAATTTCGAAAAATGCCAAAAGAAAACGCAGCAAAACGAAAATAAAAGAAAAACAACAACAGGGCAGCGTTTGGGAGGCCAGAAAGAAGAAAAGGACATTTGTGCTGGCTCTGCGACTTTCTCGGCAGAGGGGTGTGGGGTTGCGAGGAGGTTGTTCTCCGACTGGTTCGCCAAGGAAGGAATGTGGTGGAGCTCCCGGGCCCCACAACAGACTGACAGCCCAGCCCGGCTTCGTGCCCGTGTCCGGATCCGTGTCCGTATCCGTATCCGTGTCCGCGTCCGGGTCGCAAGCTGCTGCTCCTGCTATTGCCTTCATTCTAGTCTCCTTATTGTGAGAACACTAAGGAAAACGCTAGTTAAATCTACAAAACAACATACAAATTATATCAAAATAAAAACTTATTTATAAGAATTTTTTAGTTTCTTTTTAACTAATAAACTATTGATTTGGGAGATGAAATATTTGATTTGTCGATTTAAATACAATTTAACAATTTTAAAGGATTTATTATATAGAAGGGGATAAATCTTTAATTAAGTACTATAGAGCTTTTCATTGAAATTAGTTGGAAAATGTCTAAAAATAAAAAAGTTGGTTCATCCTTAGTTAATATATGTTATTGATTAGAGCGCATAAATATATAAGCAATACCAAGTGTTATTGAACCAAATTCTTTCGCCAGAACATATATTAACAAATTAACATTTATTATAATGTATCTTTTATTATACTACATATATTAGAAGATACATCAAATTAAGTTATATAAACCTTGTTTTATTAAATTTTTTGTTTTTTTCCCTTCAGATTTCTCCAGTGTTCCACCACGTAACCGTCCTCTTTAGCTGTGGGTACACGAGGGTAATATAACACAACAAAATGCAATAAAGCATTTTGTGGCAACTTGAAGATGCGAGAGCAGATGCTGATTAAAGGTGTGCGGTTCGGGAAAAGTGGAGGAGGTGGCTGGGTGGGTGGGTGTTGGCCAGAAGAAGAGGGGGAGTTTGGGTTGCCTGGGCGTACAGGCACACGGACACACAGGCGAGTAGAGAAAACTCATTTGCCGCTTCAACTTGAGATGTGGCAAGGAGGGGAGCGGAAGGATGGGACGCAGAGGGCGGTGCGGAGACCTCCTCCTCCCAAGGGGGCGGGGCATGGAGCTGAGTTTTTGCTCATTTAAATTGGGTGTGCATTTGCCGGGCACTTCACACTTGAATACGAAAGCAGATAAAGTAATGCCGGGAGCAACGAATGAAAGTAATTGGGTGCTGCCCATAATGAATGTACTAAGAAGGAACTCGAACTCTTCTCCGGTCCTCAATCCGCATCAAGACAATATCTTAATGGGCTTATTGGCTTTATTACGGAACATATGGTTTATGAATATTGTCGCCCCATTTAATTATGTAGATACATAAATAGCCGAAAATACAACTCGATTTTTAATATAATATTCAATATTTAATGCCCTGTTAACTTCAAGTACAATGTAGTTTACCACTCATGTACCCACAACTACAATTGATGTTTACAGCCCTAAAATAAATATCGATTTTAAAATTCGGTTTATCATAATTTGTACTAATATAAGAAAACAAAAATTGTAATAACCCATCTGTACAAACAATATGTTACATTTATAATCAACGGTTTTTCTCGGTTACTTAATCTAATATAATATAGTTTTAATATAGTTTTCATAAATTTTATAAACCGTATTCCTGACACAATTGCTATGCATTTGGAAGGAACTAATTTGTATGGAGGGCCTTGCCTTCGATCGGAGGTGCAATAAAAAGAATCAAATTCGTGTTTTTGCCGCCGACTGCCTTATTAATACAGCGAAAGCGATGTAGATCGTGATGCGAATTTTCAATTGCATGGGATCGCACTGCGAGCGGCGACAAGTGTGCAAATTGGTGCATTTGCATTTGGCCCAAAAGCAATGGTTGTTGTTATTATTGCCCCACTGCAGTTCTTGGCTAATCAAAGTGGTGTCCTCACAGCCGTCGACCAATTTTGGCCGGACCCGCTTTCCATATGGGCTCTACGGCTCCTCCAGTTAATGACAGTTTCGACAGTTTCTGTTTTGATTGCACAGATGGGTGGACGGTGGATGGGTGGATGGAAAGAGATGGAAAGGTGGATAGACACATGGCCAGGGGGTGGGGACCGGGGCCGGCATTGTAATGTGGTTGTTGACACTAATTATAGCTGGAATTGGTCGGGACGGATAGCTTCAATGACCGTACGGCTCTGCAGAAGTAGCAAAGGGGGCTTAGTATAACATATCATAGAAGTTGTACACAATTAAACCACAAGCCAAATATATAAAAATAAATCAATATATTTAACTGAACAATATTTAGTCGACCCAAGCGATGATTCCCTTAATATTAATTTTTTTTAGCTAAAAATACAAGTTAAATAGAACCAGCCATAGCTTAACATTTTATACAACTGTATAGAAATATCCATATACTAACTTGTTGTTTCAAGGACAAATATTAACATAATTAAAAAAAAAATTTCTTCCTAAAATAGTAAACACTTTGAGTTCGTCTAAATGTATACTGTCGATTTTATTTCCTTCAAAACTAGAAAGCCCCTTGCACACACTCGAGGAGCTTTAGAACCCCCTTGCTCCACACCTCTGACATCATTGGGTTGCCAGCATTTCCACCTGCAACTCGGTCAGTTTTTCATTATTTTCATGCTGCATTTAGCTCACGTTTTAATTAAGTCGTTGTCGTTTTCGTCGTCGCCGGAGTAGAGTCACCATCGACGACGACGGGTTCCGTTTTAACTGCAGCGGAGACACAAAACGCAGCAGAAATGCCACTGCAACTGCAACTGCCACTGCAACTGTCAGTGCAGAAGAAGCAGATGCGAAGGCAGAAGCTAAAAGTCATTGCAGCACGGTGCTTGGCACTTGCATGTAAATCTGCTCATCATCGTTGATGGGATATTACTCCTGCACCACCCAACCGAAAGCCCACCACCCAGCCAATCCGAGCAAATGAATGCGATTTGCAGTCGGGACATCTCCGAGTTGCAGTCTTTGTTGGATTGTTGGACTTTTTATGGATTTTCACTGGAAACATCGTCCGGTGCTTGGTCAGTGTTAACACGTTTTGTTTTGGCTTTGTTCACTGTGTTTTTGTTGCTGCCAATTGCACAAATGCTTTGGAATTTTTATAGTCCATGTATCTATTTTGCGCACTAAGGAAAATATAGTCAGCGCAGCTCGAGTGTCTACGAGGCTAGACCTACCGCACACATCTTTATAGAGCTTTGATCTTCTAGCTAAATTATAATTTATAAATAAAGATATCATCGTCGGACGCAGAGACGTTCCGCGTTTGCCGGCCAATTACTGGGGGACGTGGCCTGCCTCACTTCAAATGCTCATTTCGGGAACTAAATTCAAAAATGTATTTTTGGTACCTGGCACGTTCCGCCCATCTATTGCAAATGTGTACTCGAATATGACATAACCCTTTGTTAATAATGCTGATCAAGTTGAGCATTATGAATTGGAATATATAACGGCTATCAGTAGTTCTATTTTCACCTGCTTACTCGATTTTTAAAAGAACAGGTATAGCTTTTATTTCTATTACTTAATATTACATTTAAAGCATCTAAAATTCCTACTACTAGAAGTATGGGAAAGCTCTAATTCATATCACGCAATTTCTAAGAAAGTCATTAAATTTAACATTTTATTTTATTTTCCCGCGAATAAGGCATTTCGTTCTGGACTGGACTTTGTTTTACCTGCACCAAGTGCAATAAAAATGACTCTGCAGAATACAAAGCAATCGCCCTTAATTGAGGAATGCAAGGCAGCAAACTTCAGTTCCTCTGTTCTGTGTTTTTCTAGTGGTTGCACGGAATCAATGTGGCAATCAGTTACAACTGCAGATTGACATCTGGCCGATTTGCATCTAGGAATACAGATGATAGGAACGGAGGCAGGGCCAAATCCACTTGGAGAACGATTCCCGGTTGGCTCTTCAGCTCGACGCCATAAGCGATTAGGTTTTGTTGATCCCCTGGGACGAGACGGGCAAAACTTTTCCGTATTTCTTGGCCACTTGTTCGAGGGTGTTGTGCTATTTTGGAAATTGAGTGAAACCGATTTCCCCTAGGAAAACCACTCCCATCCATGTTTGTTTTGCCTTATCTTGCCCTAAAACTCAACGAGTCGGACTCGAACTCGGAATCGAAATCAGGCAACCAAAAACCCAAAACCACATCAGACGAGGAGCCGAACTAGAGGACCCAGACCCACCCACAATCGCTGAAACGGAGAAAATGTGGTTTCGGTTACGGTTTTTCTCTGTTTCATTCAACGTCCCACCATCCGCAAATCCGCAGAAAACTTGTTTTCCTCCCTGCTTATTTGGGCTTTCTTGTTTTTGTGTTTTTTTTTGGAAACGTAATGAAAACTTTTCGTAGGCATTTCGTTGATTTGAGTTGGGGAAATCGACAAAGAACGATACAAGTTCTTCCTCTTTCAGTGCTTCCGGCCGAGTTTGTTTTTGTTGTTTATTTTATCATTATCATTGGCAATTTCTTTTAAGTGGTGCCAATCTTTTTTCACTTGTCCTGCCCCCAGTTCGTTGGGGATTACCCAAGACTCTCCCTTTTCCTTGGTCTTTGAGAGTGTGTGTGCAAATTTATTGTTGTAATTTTATTCAATCGACAAATCGGAAGTGATTTTGAATTCATTATAGTGTTGTGTCGAGGGAGGATGGACGTTCTCTTAAGCCTTTAAGACCAATAACTAAGTTTTCTTCCTTATTTCTTACGGACATAGGGCTTGGGCTTGGAATAGAAAAAGGATATTCCGTTTTTATTGGCAATGTGTAAAAATATGGTATACATATACCAAGGAAAAAGGTTTTTTGACGGAAACTTAGAGCCATAACTTAAGGTTATGCTGGTGAGCAATTTAAAAGCATTATACTAAACAAAAAAAGAAAATCCAATATTTTTACATTTCAGATTTTTCTAATTTCTCTACAGTTGGGCTATCAAATAGTCTCTCAAACACATTACAACTAAGTATAATCAATTCAGATATCACTTTAAGCCTTTCTGTTATGTCTAACCGCCTATGTTCGGGACGCTTGCCACTTGGCCCAAAACGCTGAAAGGCTAAGTCGAGACCCCGATACGAGTATGAGCGCAACGACCTCATAAATTACACACCCTTGAACGCACACACTCGCACACACAGGGTCAATGCAGTTCGGTTAAGTTGCAATGGCAATTTCGACGGCGGTGCTGGTGGTGGTGGTGTTGATGGCATTTCCCAGACACTTGCACTTTCTCCCGCCTTAATGGACAATTAACCTTGATTCCTGCCATGGCGGCTTTCCGTTCCGTACAGTTTCCGCTCAGACCGCCGTGACCTTGCGCCACTAAATTCGGGCCAAAACATCGGCCAAGGACACTGGCAAGTGCAATTGCGATTACGATTGCCACAATTATTCTGCCAATATTGGTGCCAACTGCAGCACAGCTCCTTACGCATTATTACGTGCACACGACGGCATTCGGCGGTGGGTTAATTAGTCCGTCCCTGACTTTGCACCACCTGATGATTTCCAGACCCTCGTATTGTGCTCTTGATTTATTCTCGATCCATTGTTGTTGCTGTTGGTGTGATCTTAATCGATCTCTCACTTTTGCTTTTCATGGTCGCCAGCCTGCCCTCTTCAAGGTCTTGATGATCTCAAAACACATATAGAACGACCATCAAACGAAAAATCCATTTCCGTATTTTGCACGAATAATTTTAGTAATAGCCTTACACCTTTGTACCATATGTATACATTTTCTATATATTATTTCTTATTTCTTTTTATCTACGTCAAGCTGGAGCAAATTGGACAATAATCTCCAAAGTATCCCCTAAGCAGTAACGTGCCAAAATTAATTTTATTCTAGCTCAATTCTAATTGAGCATTTTTCCCTTAATGTTTCTGTAAAGAATGAGCAGAAGATTGAGTGCCAACCAAGAATGAGAACTTTTCACAATGCCGGAGATAAATGGATCGCCATAATGAAAAGTGTAATGACGGGCATTTATCAAACATCGTTTGTTCCCAGATGTTCGCATATGTATCTTGTATCTGTGAATCTGCAGCGGCACAATAAAAGTACGAGTATGTATATGCGGTGTGTGCAAGTATTTGATAATTTTTGGCTGTATCTTGGTCATGAACATGAATCTTTTTCAACGGCAACACAAAAAAGAGAAAAGACGCGGAAAAAACGAGCGAAAAAGTCAAGCCACGTTTGAGCATCTTCGGTGGTTATTTCAATTTCGGGGTACTGGGGGATCATCTTCAAGTTCGCCATAAATCTTATGGTATATTGGACTTTTAGGCGATATCAATGAAATTGTATCTCTTTATCCGCATTATTATAATATACGGATACGAATGCCTGGTGCCCGTTTTTTATCTCCGCCCAGATGCTTCCTTCACCTTGCTCCTTCGGCTTCTATTCCTTGGCAGATACTTCACGACATTATGAGATATTATTTATATTTCGCCGCATTCTCGCCGTCTCTTCCCCGTTTAAATTCTCACTTATGTATATTTCATTATGACTTCAATGCGGCCTCGACAATTTTCAGTTTCTGGTCTTTTTTGTCTGTTGAACAAAAGAATTTCACGTGCGGGTGGCGCAAGATAGATTGTCTTGACTTTTAAATTTATGTGCGAAATATCGTTGATACAAGCTTGCGTTTTGAGCGTCCTTCTTTGAGTAGTCCTTCTCGGTCTGGCGTCCTCAGCACTTCCTTGAAGCAGAGTTCCACTGGGCTGTTAGCGAGGGTGGAACCTGTCCCGCCCACTGACCCACTCGCCCACTCCTTGAAGACACCCAGAATCACAAATCATATAGATAAGAGCACACAAAAGAATTTATTTCTATTTGAGCAATTTTTCGGGCGCTGTTTTTGCTTAGAATTTTTTTCAAGTCCTATGCACTAGGAAATGTTTTGATTACACAAGCAGTATATTTTTTATAATTATATTTTAAATATATAATTTTAACTCTTTAATTTTTAATTAAAATCTAGTGTGGATAAAATATTTGATATCTTTCTGGTTGTAAAAAACTGCTAGAAATACCATTTAAAATTTGAACAAGAAATTTGAATATATTTAAGTATACCATATTTTAGAAATGTTTATTTGAATATTTAATTATAATTATAACACTTATAATTATTTATAATTATAATTTAAAATATAAAAAAAGGTCTAGAGTGCTGTTCACGTTTAAGATAATGTGTGCTGTTATTTAGCACTTTAAATTATATTAAAATCATTTAGTTACTTAATGTTATTATTTCGTTTGCTAATCCTACCCTGTTTATCTATTAGGGAAATTACTATTCGGTTTATTCACACGTTGTCTATTGTTCTCCCACCGCCGTTGTGTCCTTCTCCATCGATATTTTCGGCTATTTTCACCCCAAAGTTATTGCGTTTTAGATTCTTATTTTCCTCGGCTACGTCTTGCTCCCCAGCTATTTGTGTCGCTCTTTCGGCTTCTTAAGGCGCCTTGGGCTTGCCTGCCACGCCTGCTGGAAAACCGTAAAGGGGACGGGGTGGGCGGTATTCGAAGAGGGGTGGGCGGCAGTTGAGGGGTTGGGCAGATGGGGACGCACGCACCGGAAGCGACGATAGCGCCATGTGTCGAGTGCGTGCGTGCTAGGCACCAGAAAAGAAGAAAAGAACAGAAAGGAAAAATAAAATACAAGTTGGGGGAAGAGGGTGCTACGGAGAGTGCGTGCGTATCTGTGAGTGTGTGCATGTTAGTGGCGCCGCTGGGTGTTGCCACATCGTATTTCACCACCCCCAACACAGCCAAGGGCACCTCCCACCCGCCGCCCCCGTTTTTGCACACAGCTTGTAGGCGTTCCGCCTTCTTTCATTTTAATGGCGCACACGCATTTGCTTTCGATCCCATAGATACATAAATATATCTGCATGGCCCCTATATGTACATATGTATGTGTGTGTATCTCAGCCGTATTTTGCCCGCCTGTCTTTCTCCTTTGGGTCTTTAGTATTTTTCATAATCATATCATTAGATAAGCCCGAGATGGGCCTAGTTCTTTGGGTCGGTGGACTTATTTGCTGATATCTAGCTAAATAAATATAAATAGTAAACATTAAGAGAACAGGCTTAGGCCGAAGTGAAGCATTGAAGCATATTGATCACACTAAAGTAGACGCCAGAAAGGTACTAACTTTACAGGAAGGTGCTCAATTCAAGGACATCTTTTAGGGCTCATAAACCATTATAATCAATCACTTCAATAAGAAAAACTTCAATTATGGTTACACTTCATTTAAATTTTTTAAATATATTTTACAGAGACTGCTGTACACAGGAATGTAAGCCTATACGCGACATATGACCAGAAAGGCAGTTTAATCAACATTTCTTTGACGTATAAACACCATGGTGTCAAGGATCCCAAACAACGCCCCGAACAATGTCAGCAATTGATGTTAGCATTAGCTTCAGCCCGCAGACAAATTATGATAAACGACCAGTAAAATGTTGTCATATGTACACATGTCCCAACTCTGCCGACTGTCTAGAGACTCACATTGCTATTGTCTATTCCGTGACTTCTGTGGACTACTCTGCAGAACAAGCCGGGATGGGTGGAGAGCGGTGGCAGCGGTGGACGGGCGTTTGTAACCCGACTTTATTTATTGACTCACCTGATCGATTTGACTGATTATCCACTTGCATGCCAGCTAACGGAAAATGCCCTCAAAATGCTAATTCAACGACATTGACTTCTGACATAACATTGAAAAAATTGCAGTGAGGAGAGCTTGTTTTATACGTTCGGAATTCAATCCGTCATTCGGATTATCGCAGTAGCAATATATTGCCATTTAAATAAGTCTCTCTATGTTAGACAGTGTATTTAAATCGTATTACAATTTAATGACGCATTAGATACTCTTGCAGCTACAGAGATTAACGAAATAATTATTGATAGTTGTAATTTCTATGAGTACATTTTGTAAAGAAAATAAAAATTTACATAAAAACAAATGCAACGATGATTCCATTTAAAAAAGCTTTACTTTCTTATAATGTATGTACACAGTTTTTGCTTTCAATGATGATCTATAAGAAAATATTAAAAATTTTGTTATGAAGAAGTATATATGATAATAACTGGTAGAAGGAAGCGATTCCGACTATAATAAGTATATATATTCTTGATCAGGATCAATAGCCAAGTCGATTTGGCCATGTCCGTCCGTATGAGTGTCGATATCTCAGGAACTATAAAAGCTAAAAAGATTTAGATTTAGCAGATTTAGCAAGACATAGACGCAAACCGCCTAAAAGTGCCATGGCTACACTTTTGAAAAATGTTTTGATATTTTTTCACATCTTTGTTAGTCTTGTAAATTGCTCTCGATTTGGCAAAAATCTTTTTGCCACGTAAAATTTCTCTTCGCACTTCCACAAGCTGCGTAACGGGTATCAGAAAGTCGGAGAACTCGACTATAGCGTTCTGTCTTGTTTTTACTTGCCTTTAGTTCGAAGATGAAGGACAAGCGGTGCAGGGGTATAATATCGGAGTGGGGAAGTGCCTCTTGGCAGATGGCAAAATCGAAGCGACATGCGAAACAATTCAAAGTTTCACGTCGTAAATTTGGCGGGTAACTTCATCGATCACTTTTGGGGGACCGCTCTTGTTGTTGCCGGCACAGGTTGACTTATTTGTTGGAGTCGCTGGAGGGCGAGGAACAGGAATTGAGAACAGGGCTGTGTCGGGAGGTATCGGGAGCTATCGGGAACCTGGTTTTTGAAGTCTTCCATCCAGCTTAACGGCACGCGCGCTCCGCCAGTTATTGGTAAGGGGAATGTGTACCCCTTAAACGGGCTGTGTAAAGGTGGCTTGGCACTGAGGTATTTAAAGTACAAAGAAAATGTATTTATGGTAGATAATCAATGCATTTAAAGACAATAATAATTACTAATGACAAATATTGAGATTTAAATACTTATTTAATTTATATATACACGTTGAAATTTTATAAATGAATTTATTTATTCATAAGGAAAATAAAGGGTAATTTAAAATAAACTTTCTTTCTCAACGAATTTATAAATATTGATTTTAATGACCCTATAATTGTTGTAAAAAGAATGTCGCTCTTTCCGAGCAGCAAAATACTAAAGATGGTCTTGTTTTGCTGATCCAGTGTACATGGCATATCGTAGTCGGTAGAGACTCTATTTTAGTTGTTGCTGAAGTTTGCTGGAGCGGAAATGCAGGCTTTGGGGCGAGTTGTCTGTGGCGGCGGCATGTGAAAATATTTTCCAAGGTGAACGCCACACACAAATACGACTCCGAGCCACGGGGACGGAAAAAGGACCCAAACGCAAGGAGGCACTTGATTCCAGCTGGGACCGGGTCTGGTTTGGGGCCTGATCCTGGACCCGAATTGAATGATTTAGAGTCGCACAGTTGTCAAAGAGCAGTGATGCGTTCGGGCAGCATTCATGGGACCTTTCCTTCAGTGGGGGAGGGGGGAGGGCAGGGGAGACAGCGGGACTGTTGCCCATCCCAATTGAAGTGGGTGGTGCCGGGGACGGGCGTTTAAAACCGATTCATCCGTTTTCATGATATTTATTGCTGCTACATAATTGAGTGTACAATTTTTTGGGGGTCGGCTTAACTTTGAAATATCAAAGGTGTGTCCACAACGTAATTTTATTTATTTAAATACTTGTGTTTGTTAAATTATGGGAGGAACTAATACGATTTAAGCTTCGCCATCGTTGGTGAATTATTAAGTAGTGTAGGTAGTATGTTTGATTTAATCGAAAATTTTAAGGTTTTTTTTTCTATTCAGATTTCTTATGTTCTGTGGATTTATGTTAAGATATGTGTACAAACTTCAGAAATTCGGCTTGGAAGCTTTATCGCTAGTGTGTTTACTGACTTTAGCTATGTTTTTCAGAAAATCAATTTTAAATATTTCCAAAATGTGCACCAATCTGGATTTTATAGTTCCCTAGATCACTACGTTCATACGGACAGACGGATAAACAGATCTACACTGGTAGGCACAATTATTTTGACAAAATGTTCTTTCGTGTTTCTCAGTACTCTTTGATCTTGAGCTTGAACTAAAATTCTTGCTACTTTTTTTATATGCTATTTATGAACTTTTGCGCACTCTTTGAACGCTGCTGATAAAAGAGTACTGAGGAACACGAAAGAACATTTTGTCAAAATAATTGTGCCTACCAGTGTAGTCGCCAAGTGATTTTAATCAATAATAGACTTTTGGACTTTTAATAGACCTATTAAAAATCTATAAGCAAGTGACAACTATTCAATGCATTTTTAGTTTTTGTTTAAGTAAAAAAAAATAAAATTGAATATTACCAAAAAAAACGCCATAAAACACCTATAAAAATGTTTCACACCCATAAAGCAAGTACGAAATTTCAAAAATTGCATCAACATCCGGTAGCATTTTTGCCGCTGGCAAACTTTCAGTTCCAACTGGAATTCTCAGCGTTGCTCCACCAAGAGAATTATCCGCACTCAGAAAGGCAAAAATTCTCAACCAAGGCGCTCACTGGCAGCGGCGTCAGCAGCGCAGCCGGCGTCCGACGACTGCGTAAATTTATGTGAGAAATGGCAATTGAAAAAAGAGCAGCACACATAAAGCAAAATAATGGCACATTCGTCACACTTAACGCGGCCGCATCTGGCCATCTCCCTCTCACTCGCGTCTGGCCCTCTCGCTCGCACTCTCGCTCTCTGCCTGCGCCGCCATCCATCTTGTGCGTCGTGTGTTGGTGTGTGTGCGGGCTCTGAGAATGCTTTATGAGTGTGCGTGTGTCGGACTCCTCCCTGTTTACGACGCTGGCAGCGCCGCAAGCAGAGGCAGCGGCTGCAAAAGTCGGCCAACTTGTTGTTGTTTTTTTGGCCTCTCCACAACAGCTGTGGGAGAGCGAGAACGTGAACGAAAGAGAAAGAGAGTGTGAGATGCTGAATCGTGTGCGTGTGAGTGATGGCGAGCATGTGTGTGTGGCTGTGTGCGTGCATGTGATTTGTTGTTGCCGCTCTTCGATATAAACTCGGCCATGATTGTTTTGCCGTCGGCAAATACCGTATTCCGGGTTCCATATTTCACGGCGGCCATCATTCGCCCGATTATCGAATGTTAGCCGATAATGAGCCATCAAAACGACGAGATGAGACGGCAACGGGCTAATAATAGTTGCTAAACAAAATTGTTTGTTTTTGTAAACAATAAATATTATATTGAAAAAAAAATTTAATTGTCATGCCTATGATTTAAAAGAAAGATACCATTCTTTTAATATGAATAAAGGTTTCTATTTTATATATAAAACATTGCATTTTGTTAATATAAATCTTAGTTAAGAACATAAGAGTCAAAAACAAAGAAAACCTAAGTCATAAAACGGTTAATACTCCTAAAGGAACTAAGCCAATACAACGGTATCAATTAAATCGTTTCTAATCTATAAATGGTTCGTCGTTTTCATTACAAAAAAAAAATTATTAAAGATTATTTAACGTATTTAAAAGTATATTTGTTTATTAACTAATGACAATAAAATATAATAAGCCAATAAAATCTCGACACAAAGTTTTTGGAAGACCATATTTCTACATCTTACTCTTTTTATAAATTGCATTTCTAAAGAAGAAAGTGGCTTACAAGATAACCCAAAAAGAAAAAAGCAAGCATTTAAATTCTTGTAAACTCAAGATGCTTAACTACATAGTCCACAAGAATAGTTGAATAGTTATGAAGATAATTTAAAACTACACATATGAATAAATATAAAAAGAGGGAAAGCAAACATACCACAGTAAAATGTAAAAGTATTCCCATTTCGAAAAAAGCAGGAAGTAATTGGTAATGCCCAAAAAATCTTTGTCCATTAGATTAGAAACAGAACCTAAAAGGAAGGTACCTAAAATCGAAGCCTAAAAAATGTTCAATTTAATAAATCAAAATGAATAGTAATATGAATCTCTAAAAAATAATAAAATTAAGCATACCAACAAAACTCAATCTGGGAACTAAAAAAACTTAAAAAACTGTATTTGCCTCATAAGATCGACTTTTAAAGACTGACTACAGTTATGTTACAGCTCAGCGAGCTCGGCGAGCTCAAACCGGCAACTCAAGCCGGGACCTCTGGCGAATGAATGCGAGAATCTGAGAATGTGAATGTGGTCAGGTTCCAATTCGCAGCGCCCACTCGCTCTGCTCTCTCAGTCACTCAAATGGGGAGCAGAACGGTTCTTTTGCAAAATGCTTTATAGCCGGAGCAGAAACGGACCTCTGTCGCAGCCGCGGTCGCAGTCGCAGTTGCCGCCGCTGGCGCTGCTAGTGCTGACGCCGCAGTCGCGTCCGACGCTGACGCTGACGCAAGGACATAAATAAAACGCTCTCTTTCGCTCACAAGTTTCTTATAAGACTTTATTTATATACTGCGCTGCCGCCGCCGACTGCGCGTCGCCGACGTCGCTGGATTAATATGGAGTTCTCGCTGGGATTTTCACATGTATATGCTTTGAATTGAATGCTTTATGGGTTTAGTTTGATAGGAGTCGTAAAGAAATCAACATCACACAACAAAGCACTCGAGGACCCGTCCGTGTACCGTTGACTTAGCCCACGTGCGACTGTATGTGTGTGTGTGTGCGAGAGGGATCCCAGTGTTCGGTGCCCCGTATTCCGTGGTCGTTATAGCGGCTATATCTTGGGGCTGGGCTCTCGGAGCTGAACTGAACTGAACTGAACTAAACTGAACTATTCGCATTCGTATTCGCTCGCTCTCCGCCGTCGCGACCGCTCTCTTATCCCAATTGTCAGCCCGCTAAGATCATAAAGGCCGTAAAAATAATCATAACAATAATCGTAAAAAATTAGAGCCGCAATCAGTCGCACACTGTCCATCGCACTGCGCAGATCGTCAAACACCCATTATTATTATAATAACCGTAATCGTAACCGTAATCGTAATTGTAATCGGAGGCGCCATCGCATAAACACCAAACGAACGAACAGCCAGAAAAATTGGAATTGGACTTCGCGCGCGTTTCTTTTTATGATGTTCGAGTGTCTGGCAGGTGTCTGGATTCAAATTCAAATTCACCCACATATTGTGCAATACTACTAATGAATCTGGGTTGACTGTGCTGCAAATGAAGAGCTAGAGTTCAAATTTATCAAGCCAAATCCTACTACCTAAGTGTTTAACTATTCTTAAAAACGCACCGTGCATCGAAAACTATAATCTGTACGACAACGTTTTCTAGTCCCCCGTAAATCGAGCAATATCTACACACCAGCAGCAAACAAAAGCTGTAGCTTTCAACTCAAACCACAGCAAATTCAACAGAATAGAACGTAGACAGCCAAAACAACAAGAGAAAACAAAAATAAATAATAAAAACCGAAATATATAAAACGGAAAAGAATAAGGAGCAGAAAAAGTTTCGGTTCCACTGCGGGCAAAGTTTTTATTTTGGCGCACGTGCAAGCTACCGTTAGCTGAGAACCCAAAGCCAGCAGGATTGAAGGATAAGCGCACGTTATTGGATTTAAGAGGTAAGTGCCAGGGCTCGACTTTTCAATTTCCACTCCTTCTTCACTGAAATCAAAACCTATTCATTTATGCAGCAATTTTATGCGCCAATTGGAATTATAATGTCTTTATTCAAAAAAAGGATAAAAGACAACTTTTAAATACTAAATATATTATTACCGATACATTTTCTGATTCAAAATAATATTCAAGATTGATTTTGGATAGGCATTCTCTATTACCACAAGCTAATTCATTAAAAGAATGCTAAAAATTTATAAAAATTATTTCCTAGTAAAAAAGTTTTATATTTTTCGGTCTGAACTTTTTGTAAAAGTTAAATAATGTTTATAATACATTTGATCGCAACCACAAAAATTATGTTATCATTTTTGAAAACAGTAAAATTTTGTTTCCTTTAACATTATTTTGCGATAAATGGTTAATATATTTGATTTTCATTACTATCTAACATTTTTCAATAAAATATAATATATGGGCTAATCCGTTTAGAATAAGAGCATATATGTATGCTGGCGGAAAGATCATACTTTTCTATAAACCTGTCTAAATCTATTGCCGCTTAGAAATTAATGTATCTGTACAAGGAATACCACATCTGTTTTTCGTTGTGCATTGGGCAAGGTATAAGTTTTTTGTCCATGCTCAGATTCAACACTTCATAACTCAAAGGGCGTTTTTCGGAAGCTACAGCCAGGTCATCACTCATTTGGCCTGCAAACTGCAAACTGTTGACAGGCTTATTAGCCATTTGCATAAATTTGCAAAGTGGGAGAGGGGTGGTGGGATGCTTTCAGGAATCCCGGCAGTTGAAGCTGGAAAACTGAAAACGGAGCTACGAACTTAACTGGCCACGAGTAATGGGCTCTTTGAACTTGGAATTCGTTTTTGAATTATTGCACATATCCTGGGAAACATAGTTTCACTTCCGAATGGTGGGAAAGGGCAGCCATTTCTCTCTCAGACACACACGCAAACACACACACACACACAGTTGCACCAACAGGACACTCTCGGGTTCTCCGCATAGAAAATTTATGCGGCCATTGTTGCAGTGCATTGTCCTTGTTGTTGCTGATTTTGTTGTTGTCCTAGTTGTCTGGCCTTTGCATATTTGTCGTCCTCTCTGTCTGTCGCTCGCTACCTTTCTCTCATTCTCCACTCCAGCTCTCTCATTGCACTTGCGCCTCACCGAAGTGCAGAATTAAGTCGTAATTTAATAAACATTTAAAAATCTGTCCCATAATTTGGCAAGAATCTCTGCCGATCTGTCCAATGGGCTTTAATGAACTTATCCTGGCTTATTGTTTACACATTTCTATTTGCATTTTTGCCAGCTTCGATTTTTGCGCAATCAAATTGTTGGCATCAAATGAAATTATTTTCTCATAATTTATCGATTTAATCAGCTGGAAATGTTACACAGCTGACAAAATCATATACTCCTTTCTGTTTGCCCGGCAAAACTTTTATGATTTATGGCCCAGTGTCAGGCAGAAAAATAAACTGATGCAATGGTTGAAGAATCGGTGCAAAAACATGAAGTTTGTATGGAAAATTCCCAATTACATCAGAGGTCGTACTTTTCTAATTCAAAGATACAAATTTCCTTGGCCAGTTTTTTATAGACACTAAAATTTCTTACTTACCAATATCGAAACACCAGAGCAGTAACTTTCTTTTAAACGGATTCTTAATCAAGTTCACACTCATGGCAAAGCAGCAAAAAGATTTATACACCAGCACTCCAATGGCGACAACTCTTTTGTAAAAACATTAATCACGACCTCTGAGATTCATCCGAAAGCACAAAACTAAGCAACAAAAGTAAACGAAATTGTTGTTAATAAAACAGTTCCAAAAAAAGCTTCAACAAAAACAGCCGACCACAAAGAAAACTTGTTTGACTTGCTTTTGAAATTAAAAAATATATCTAAGCCCCCATTGATAGATGGCGACATGAAACGGCTAATTAATCATATGCAAGCCCAGTAAATTTAAATACAACAAAAACCGCCGAAATAAAAACTAAAATTTCACACAATGGTCTCCAGAAAAACAAAAGCCCAGAAACGGCAAATAAGCGGTTTTTATTTTAAATCACCAAAAATATTTTCGGCTTTGGTCGGGACCACAGCATTCTCAGACCCTCGAGAACTCAATTTTGATAAGCCGCCGGAAATGATGAACCTTGGGTAATTTGTTTATCGCTTTACCAATGGGACCACAAACTTGGCTTTAATTGCTTTCTCTGAATTTTTTTAAGTTAAGGATACAACAATTTTTTTATGTTTAACAATCCCTTTTTAAAATGAATTAAACAAGATATTATAATTCCAATATATTTCTAAAACAATAAGAAAAAATAATAACATTATACAAATTATTTCACATATATTTATATTTTCGGGATTTTAATATACTAGCTGCCCATTGCAACTTCGAACATTTTTTTTTGAAAAACAAAAATGTTAGGTCAAATGTTTGCGGGGTGGCAATTTGCAGTGACTGCAATTCGTTTTGGCCACGGGAAAAGGGAAAGAATGGGAGAAAGTCTTAGTATTTTATATTTTAAACTAAAACACTTTTTTATACTTGTTTTTGTAGGTTCGTGGTAGGAAAACAGGGTCGAAAATCGGGGTGAGGAGCAGGGAACCGGGGAGGGTCCAGGGTCGGGGGCCAGAAACCCAGCGGGAAGCGCTCGCAGTGACATTGCGCCGAAGCGGGTGACAATGATTTATGGCCAAGAGATACGCGACAAGGAACGCAAAAACTCAAAACTCGAAAACTAAAAAACACCAATCGCACACCGAAAAAGCAAAACGCTCTCGGAAAGCGGCAGGAAGCGAAATGAAAACTCACGAAACTATGGGAAATTCCCGAAAAACAAACTACCTAAACTCGCAACACCTTCCAGAAATTCGCAAAAGAATCTTATTTTTTAATGCTCAAAGTGTCCTTGAGAACGCAACAACAACTAGGAACCACAAGCCCTAAACCGAAAGTGAAAACCTGCTGATATTTATGATACTTTTCCTTTTTGTCACTTGTCACGGGGTCGTAAAATCGAGGATTTTCCAGCAGAAATCATACGGTCATTAGGAAGTCGAAGTCGAAGTCACCTGGCACTGGCTCCGGGTTATGCAATCGTCATTTTGTACGGTCATAAAAATTAATATGCGTCCTTCGCAGTGGCAATTTGGTGCGCATATCTCGGCAAACGCATCTCCATAGTCCATTTATCTGACTTTGAACTCGAGACGCTAAGCCGCTGGAGTCGCAGTACATGACTTTTGGCTTTATCCACGTCCCGCTGTCTGCAACCATTGTATCTGTGCCTTGAAGGTTACCTGTTTTTACAGCTTAGACCGGGTCGACTCGGCTGGGCACGGCCTTCTTTTTAGATGTCCAACATCGTTCTGCTCGGCACTCTCTCAAATTATTATTTATGAGCTCGCATTGTTGTCGTCGATCTGGAATCGAACAGTCCAGCGATTCGTATATAGGCTTACTTCGCCTTTCAGCTCCAAATGCAGTTCAAGATTTTTACTTTCAACTGAAAACGAAATTCATAATAAATCAAATCATTTTTGTGTGCTCGAGATGCAGTTCAGTTCCATGTTTGCCTTCTTGTTTGTGTGGATATAAATCAAAGGCGATTCTGCTTAGATTTCGGTGCATTGCGCCAAGGGATGAAGAGGTGTGGGATGGCGGGAACAGGCTTCTCCAAGTGGGAACTCATGAATTTTAATATTTTTAACTTTTCCTAATTACATATGTAAGTAGTTGGTCAGTAAAAAGTTGGTCAGCGGCTTAACATAATCTTAATAGTTTAAAATGTATAATTAATAGTTACATAAATGTATAGTTAATAATAGTTACGTAAGGAATGAAATAGCTACCATAACAGAACAACAAAATATTAGAATTATACGTCTACCTAGCCTTGGTGACCTCCGCTATTTATCAGGTCACCCGCAATATCCCATTTTCGTTTTATGTTTTATTTTTCCTCTACTTCAATTATGCCCACCGTGAGAATTGTTCCACCACGTGTGCACTTCCACCATAAATCACATTCACTTCCAATATTTTCACAAACACATCACAATGGAGAAAATTTTGTGATTTATCTGTGTGAAGAAGTCAATAAGTCATAAAAAATCGAAATAAATCTTGATTTTTTGAGCAGATTCCCTAGGATGAGAACTCGACGAGAGGTAGGGAATATAATAGAAAAGTCGAGCGAAACGTCCTGGGACCTAAGAAAGTGGGAGGTAAACATGCTTACATATGTGGAAAATATTTGCATATTTCAGCTGCGGGTGGCGGTGCCGCCGGCAGTCGAGGATGTCCAAACAAATATGACAAATAGCAGTTTGGAAAATTGGGAATTTTCCTCAATTTTTTAGCCAACAATTAGGAACGCTACAGATTTTTCGTATTTCTCTCAAGCTGTTCTTTCGAGTCCGCTATATTTCAATCTGTTCTTAGATCTGCATCTTGGATTTCAAACGCTTTATGCCGCACATACACGACTCATTGTTCAAAGCAGCACGAGCTGTCGAACGGAATACAGAAAAATGAGTCAAGAAAGTCCAAGAAAAAACGGAGAACTGCGATATGTTGTTCAAAACCTGGGCGGCAAATTCAAGTCAAACAAAGCTGGGACTCACATCTACCTATACGCGTATCTCTATCTACGAGTATGTATCTAAACTAACTAGCCATGGGCAAAAGTCTGCCTCAGTTTCGCTTACAAAAAACTCTAAAAGCCCCGAGACAAAAAAAAAGCCAAATAAAATACATGAAATAATTCGTTTGTTGTTTGCTGCAAGCCGCAAAGCAAAGTCGACAAACAACACGAAAATGTCACAAAAAAACCGAAATATATATAGGAAACGAATGTAGCGAAAGAGCCAAGAAAAAACAATGTCACACATGTCAAAGTTGTCGCAAATGACACAAATGCGGTCCGGATTGCTCACTGACCCAAGCCGCAACCCCGATCTCGCTCTTGCCACTTAGACCCCTGAAAAAATCCAAGTCCAAATCCGACTTCCACCTTAACTCCAACTCCACGTCGCCGGGTCGTCTTTTGGCGGAATCGTGTCAGCCTCGAAAACACGAATCAGCTCACTGAAAGTCGCTTCGCAAAATTTCGTGGAAATTTCACAATTAAAAGCGCACACAAAAAAAAAAAAATAAAACAAAACCAAAAAAAAACAGCCTTAGGAAAGACTTAACTGGAATATGAAGTCAAACATACAGATACACAATCGGGTTAGCTCAAAATCCGTTCGCAATATTCGTGCTTTCGTTTTGATAACGGTTTCAATCATTTCAAAGATGTTAAGAAAGAAAAAACATTAAAAGTACTTTAAGGGTAAACATTTATCTATATTGTATGATTAATAATTTTTAATTCAAATAAGAGCTCAAAATTACATTCTTAACTTTTTCTACGTTTAAGAGCATAGCACTTCCTTACTGTACTCCTTATTTTCACAAATTTATGGAATGTACAGATACAAGATAGACATATGTAAATAAATAATAAATGTTGTGAACAATGCCGTAGCGGCCTAACGCCTTAATAAAGAAAACAATAGACATGAGCTAAGTTCGATACTAGCATAGTTAAATAGTAATTCTTAAATAGCACAACATATATTGGCTGATAGTTTTTAGTTATGTGGCGCACGAATTTCCGTATCTGCACATGCATTCCGAGCTCACGAAATAGTAGACGCCATGCATACCCTTTCTGGATCGGAGATATCAGCATAAAAGGTGGCGGCAGAAACAGCAGCCATAATCCCAATTCCATTCCGAGTCCCATTCCCAAAATCCGACAGCATGCATGGCCGTCTTTGAAAGGGTGCGAGCGAGATGGAGGAAGGGTGTGAAAGAGATGGTGGCATCCGCACAGCTGGTGCGTAAGAAGGGGACAGGGACGGATGGCGGAGATGGTTGCAAACAACAGAAATGATGCATTAACCTTTCGGAACTATTTCGGATAGCCGAAAACTAAACCTCCGGCCGGTGGTGACTTAGGGGGGGAAGATAGAAATGGAAAGGGAAAACGAAAGCGAAAGAGAGGGCAAATCCGCTGCCCATACAGATGCATGTGCCGAGGAAAGAAGAAGAGAGCAGCAACAGCAACAAAAATTAAGGCCCATTAATCATTTTGACTTATTTCTTTCCTTTTTTCTCGTCTAAAATTAATCTTGATGCCAAAGCGTTGTCTGGCAACGAGAGACCCTCACACAGATACTCTACACCGTCGTGTGTGAGGTTGTGTGCGGGAGAGGGAGAAGGCAAGAGCTTGGCGTGACAAAGACAGCGCTCATTGTTGGAGGATTAAAGGGGCAGGGCACTCCAACAGAAATTGATCGAAACCAGATGCCCAAAAATTTGGCCATTCCAGACATTTTCATTTCTTACCAAAATCAAATTTTACACTGAAAAAGTTCGAAGATGCAATTATCTAAATGCAATAACAATTTCTAATTTGTTTTCAAAAAAAAAAACTATGACTTTCCATAGATAAACTGTTGAATTAAAAATATCAAGTATAATTATTTTTATAAATGATATTTATTTGAACATTCATAGTATATATATATATATATATTCATATTCATATTCATATTCTGTGCCAATCCAAGAAGAGATTGTATTTTTTCACCTCTCCCTGCTCAACCGAAATCCCTGAATTTGCGAAAGGAAAAATAATTTAAAACAGATTAATCCGTTACGGCTGCCATTTGCACCCAACGTAGAGGAACGGGGAAAAATGAGGACGGAGGGGTGATTCGGAAGCCCCCACACATACCCAAATATATTTGAATTCTGACCAAATGTCTTGCGAAACCGAAATGTCCCTTGTCCTGTGTCCTTATCATCCGTGCATATGCTGCAATTTGCCAAAGTCCCAAGTGGTCGAAGTCGGTTGCCGTTCGGGTGGTTGAGTTGTTGGTTGGGTGGGTGGTTTCGAGGGGCTCTTCTGGGACTCTGCGCCCTGTGAGTGGCATACTTAAGGGCGCGTCGTGGTCGTCGACATTCAGACATTCAGACTTTCCGACATTCAGACAGACCGAAAGGGAGTCCTGAGACATGGAGTGAAAACAACAGGACGGGCCATAAAACCGTTTAAATCAAACGGCAGAACAAATTGGTTTCCTTCGAGCCGAAAGCTTTATGAGGTCCTCTAGCCAAGGGTCGATACTTGGTGGATGGGATGTCTGAGCTTTAAGGAAAAGGGATGAGAAATGTTGAACGAAACTGAAGTTGATTGGCCACGGGTTGGCTGGCGAAAAAATCAGGAATCGCGCTGAGATTAAGGAATTGCGAAATATTTATTGCTTACTGCAAGTTTCCTAGGACATAATAAATTGAAAGTTTTCAAGCTTTTAGAAAATGCATTACCTAAACTTAACATATCTAATTATAAATATATATATATTAAATTGTGAATTATACTGTGAATTATTTTTTCAAGATAATACTAAATAAAGAGGTTTTAATTCTATTTGACGACTTAATTACGGAACTATGGGACTCAATTTTACCCTGAGACTTGGTTGTTTTCAAAAGTGAGCCAGCGCTTGATTAGCATGTAAATTGTCAAAGGAAGTGATAAACGGTGTGCCACAGACACACAACGACTGGATGGTTGGCTTGTCTATAAAGTAGGGTTTCCATGAAAATCTAATAAAAATTAACCTGCACACACACACCCCAAACACCACCCATTTGTGACGTGACACAGAAGATGACAAATTGTTTGGACAAGCTGACTGACAGCAGCGACAGCGACAGCAACGGCAACAACTCCATGTGGCAAGTGCACTGCAATTAGTCAAAGTCCCACGAACAACAACACACAAACTCGAGGCTATAATAACAAACAGCACTCCACGACCAAGACATTTTGGCTGGAGGAAGACAACAGGGAAAAATAGCGATAAAAAAGCTGTAAAAATTATGAAGAATCGCATTAGACGTTTGGCGCAAAAAGCAATAAAAGTGTGATAAAAAAGAGTCTAATGCCAACACATAGCCCCACGTGCGATGCGCGTCAACTTGTGGCAAT
The DNA here is from genome assembly GCF_016746365.2 of Drosophila yakuba. Lineage (NCBI taxonomy): Eukaryota > Metazoa > Arthropoda > Insecta > Diptera > Drosophilidae > Drosophila > Drosophila yakuba. The sequence continues at coordinate 9,353,841 of NC_052530.2, forward strand.
TATGAAGTCCGGCGCAAAGTTGCAACGCCGCCGGCATTGGCACCCAAACATCATCCCGAGAAAAACCAGGCCCAAGCCATTTGCGGTCAGGTGTCCGCGTGGCCTGTCTTTGAATCAATAAACGCGATTAGAAAGCCGCCAACCTCAGAGCTCAAGAACCTAGAAAAGCAAGTGCTACACTCAAACAAATTGAAAATACTCTTAGTGTTTAAAATATGAAATAGTGTTAAATATATTATGAGAAAATTAAATCAGGAACTTAGGCACTGTTTAAATTATTATCAGTTATGAAATCGGAAAGATCCTTTGTTCTTGAATGCTCCATATACTTGAAAAGTTGTCTTTTATTTTTCGAGGTTGTTGTTGAATACATCTAACAATTTTGCAAGTGTTTGGCCAAGAACCAGACAGGGCGCTTACCTTATCGAAGCCGCTGAATCGTCTGCCAGTGCATCCGCAATAAAAAACCACTCGCACTTGCGCATTTCAACTAGCCAATTATGCAATTGGCGGCCGGGCTGCAATCGCAATTGGCCAAAAGTGTCGCGTCTACGCTTCGATGGCAAATTCTGATTTCGCCGCATGCGTGGGTCACCAGCAGACAAAGTTGGCCAAGTTGAGTCTGGGTAATGCCATTTGGTTAGCTGGCCACTGTCCAGAGATTATCAATGTTAATAAGGCAATAACAAATGGGTCTGCTTGGTTCTGGGAAAAAGTTCTGTGGTGCCTACAATCGGCCATTATTTAAATCATCTATGAAATGCCCTGATTTTGCATGGATATGAAAAAAAAGGATGCCAAGAAGTCTTCTATTCCATTTATTTAGTTCTTATGGGAATGAGGGAATTAGTTGCTATTCATAAAGATGATTTTGTTTAACTTGCTAATGCTTCTTTTATATTCTGCTTATACACAGAAGTATTTCATGGTAAATAAATTCGATAACAAAAGAAAAAAGTACAAAATGGTGTTAGCTGCGTGGACATTGTTGCCCTGATGGTCTTGGATATACGATTTGGTTTACTGTTAAATAAAAAACATATACAATGCGTGTGGAAACATCCATAATAAACGTATTCTTCTACCTGTTACATAGTTTTCAACGAATCTAGTATACCCTTTTTCTCAATGACTAACGGTTGTAATTATCTCGCAAAGGAGGAGGGAGAAGTGTGAAATACTCTCACAACCTACGAAATGCTCTTCAATCCATCAAATTGCAAAAACGATGGGCAGGCGACAGAATGAGGCAGATAAGATAGAACTGAATGTGACATCAAGGAGGGCCGGGCAAAGGTGTTTTCAGGTGGGGACGGCGATGCATTTTATTCAAATAAGATATGTTTTGTTCCTTCTCTCTGTCCATTCGGCGGTGTCGCCTCTTTCTGCGCTTTCTGGTATCTGCATCTGAGATGATTATTCGTGTGTTTTCGCTGGCTGGCGGCAATAAATCTTATAATCATAATAATTTGTTTCAATGTTAATGCCTTCAAAATATCTGAAAACTCAATAAATTACAAAACTACATGTTCGTGTGTGCTGTTAATGTCATACCATGAGATACTTCATATATCATTCCGTTGCAAAAAGCCAAAATAACCAAAAAAACCAAAAAACGTAAGGCGAAAACCTGCCGCACAGTCGCAAAATCGCAACGAGAGCGACCAGGTAGAGGTGACTGTCGTCTTTACTTCACCAAATATACTTCACTTTTTCGAGGATTTGGTTCCGTGCCCTCGGCGTTTATACCTTTTGTGACGCAATGGGACTGCAATGCAGACGGGCGTGGGGGATTTACTTGGCTGCAGAACAAATTAATCCAAAATCAGCCAGCGACAAGCCACGGAAATGGGAAAAGGACGTGAATAAGTAACGAAAAAAGTAAAGCAAATCTTGGCAAAGTGTCTTCGGCCTCGGCTTCGGTTTCTTCTGGCAGATTCTCCGGCCTTTTATTTATTTTTTGTGTGAGGTGCGGCTTCAGCCGGATCTGGGGACTCCACCAATAACAACATCGACGACAAGTATCTACACACTCTTGCAGGTGTCTGATATCCGATGCTTCCAATGTTGAATAACTCAATTAATTTCTGTCACCTGATTTATCACCTTTCGGCTTTGTTGCACAACAACTTTTAATTTCAATTTTATTTATTTGCATTTTTTATGAATTTCACTGCGCCACAAAAAAAAGGAGGATCTCGAATCTGTAGGTGGTGATCCCCAATCACAATCCCCAGTCGCCAATCCCCAAGCCAATGGGCTCAAATTGAGACATTGCATCGAACCCGTTTTCTCGGCTCTTGAGAACTAAAATATCTCAGCTCCTCCGCCCTTCTTCGTCCCACTTCAGATGTCTGGGGAACGTGTTATTAGCTTAGTTCTTGTAATTTGCATACACACGTGTGCCAAAGGACTCGAAGAGCCCTCAATGCCTGCGCGACTATTAAGACATTCCGCTTAGCACTTCCTGCGACACAAGACAAGCACCAAGATTATTGCAATGCATTGGCACCATGGGCCAAAAAGTGCACTTGTACTAGAAAATAAATAACTCGATGTAATGCACTTCTTTAAGCTCGAAAAATATCAGAGTTCATTTGCCGTCAGTTTCGGGACTTTTAATATGTGATTTTTGAATTATCCACTGGTTAAACTCTTTTCTCTTTAGAGCATTATAAAGTATCGAAATTAAAATAAATAGCATATCGGTAGAAAATATAACCACTTAAAGGTAGTTTGTAATAAACACGATAAATGCATTTAAGTGAACTTATTATCAATATTTTATTTGTATGCATTTCATAGAACGCAAAGAGCAAGGTCTGGCTCTATGGTAAATTATATAATTTACAAAAGTTCCATGTTAAGTTGAAAAAGTATAATTCAACTTAATAAATAAAATATGGAAAAAATAAATAAATAAAATATAAATAATTCAAATGGAGTGGCTGAAAGATTAAAACATAGCCATTTGAGTGTGTAACCAAGATATGTTCATCAGGACTCCCTAGCTTATTACTATCTTTTGAAATATCATGCACCAAAAACTATAATGGCCCTATCCACTGCCTCCCAACTTTGGTGACAACGAGTTTTTCTATTTTAGTTGGCCACGTGCAGGCCGTGAAACGGCTGCGGCCAAGTGAAACAAGTTTCTCAATTAACCAGGCGCTCACTCGCCTGCAATCAGATTGCCAGCGATCGCCACTTGATGCAGTGCGTCCCCATCTGCATCTTTGAATCTACAAACTACGGCCACTACATCTGCCTCTGCCGGCTACATCCGTCCAATCCGTCAAGGCGTCGACGGGCGTACGCCCAGTTTTCTGATTTTCCTCCGCTCCAACGCTCCTGTTTTTCCATTTTCGATTGGCCGCAGCCCGTTGCACCGACATCGGATGTCTTGTAGGAAAAGCGGCATATTTATGGTGCGGCCATATTATGAATACACCCAAGAGACATTTCTCTTCTTCGCACCCGGCTTAGATGCAATTCGGGAAATAGGAAAACTCACGAAGATGCTGACTGAGATGGGTGCATCGCACTGAAAGCCGAAACGAAATTGAAAAGGAAATCTAAAAATAAGGGGAAGGTGGAGTTTTTGGGTTGGAAAACGCGAACGCATGCAGCGTACGGGAAATTCTTGATCAACCATAAATCTTGGCCCCACAGCCATCCATCTATCTCGCTTGGCGCGTTCCGCGTGCAGCGCCAAAAAGTTGTTTTCTATGCTGAATCGGTTTGATCCCCGCGTTTTCCGTGGCTTCGCCTCCTTGTTGTTTTTCTACAAAATTACATTTTTCGAAAATAAAACATTCTTCTTTGTCGTCTCGTCTGGCTCTTCTGTTGGCCTCTACTTTTGGCCGCCGGGTCACTTGCTTTTTAGTAGTTGGTTAAAAAGTGAAAATAAAAACACGTCTGTTTTCTTCACTGCTGCCTAATGAGTTTTGTTGGAAAACTGTCTTGGGAATTAGTATTAATTTATTGTGATTTCAAATGGTTTAGTTATACAAGATTTGTATATGCTTGCTATCGGTCCACTACGAGGTAATGTACCTAAAATGCTGTTTACATTTTTGAAGAAACCGAATACTCATTCAAGATACTCCCATTCCCATTCAGCAGCTTCTGCGAAAAACCTTCGCTTAAAGGTCGAATATTAAGAGCTCAAGTTCGTTTCATGTTTTGGCTCATAATTAATAAATCATGTCAGCGTCAGGCGCCGAGTAGAGGGGGGAGTGGGTTAGGGGGGTGTGGAGCCGGGCCAGGAATTAAATGTGTCAAATGCAAACACGCAGAGAAGTCGGAGCCAAGGAAAACCAAGGAGCAGAGCCGGATTCGCAGTCAGAAGGCCCGATTCTGGCAGCAGGAAATGTCAAGAGCGAAGTAAACCCAACACGAAAACAAAACGCAGTCTGGAGGCATTTCCCCCGCTTCGATTTCGTTTTCAGTGGCAGCTAGGTTTTCCATTAGCTGGGTGGTTGAGGGGGCGGAGTTTTTGGGGGAGTGGCAAACTGAAGGCTCGCACGCACCACCCATCGGGAAAATAAGCGGGAAAATCGCTGCCATAGTCGAGCTTATGCGTCCTTTTAATAAATTAAATTAAAGTCGCATGAGAATCGTCTTATTTACCTGCTGAAGTCTGGGTAACTAATGCCAAAAATGTTCCAAATATGCAAATACATAGCGAAAAGAGTGGGAGCCTTTGTGCGAGCGGGACTGTTGCTGGGTAAGAGTGTTTTGGCAGTGGGAAATGATAAACGGCGTGGTAATATAAAAAATGGCAAAAACAGCGGGCAGTCAAATAAAACAAAAACCAAAAACAAACAACAAAAGTTGTTCAGAGAATGACATATATATATATGTATATGGCCAACGGAATGGGTCCGAACAAAGAATATATATATCTATGTATGTACGAGTATATATACAATATCGGGCTGGCAAAAAGGCGGAAACTTTTTTCAACTTTTTTGGTCAACGCCGCGGCAGAAAATGGAAAAATGGGCGCCGCAGAATAAAAACAAGCAAAATAAGAGGGAAAATCCGACCAACGAGCAAAGCAACATTTTCCACTTGCTAACCAATTTTCGGTCTAGATATTTTGCCATTTTCCGTATCTCTGGCTATATCCCCACACCCCCCTGCTTTCAGCGCTATCTTCCCATCCTCGTTTGTCCGATTGTGTTACGCAATGTTTTTCCCGAAAAACCTTCTTGGAAAAAATGAGCGACACACACCCAGTGACCCTAATTTTCAGTCCTTAGAGAACCAGCAAATACCACGGCCACGGCCAAATCCATCCGAAGAACCAGCGAACCCACCCTGAACTTTGGGTCCACCCTAGCGGCCCCACTCTTTGTTTTAATTTCATTTATGGCTTCCGTTTTGCCTACTTTTCGGTGACTTTTCGCCCGAGTCCTGCGATTCAGCTTTTGTGATTTTCGTCGTTATTCAAATGGCGTCAGCCTAAAGTTGGGAACTTCATTTAAATTTATTTTCCGTAGTAGTAGCTTTGTAGTTTACAAAGCGCTGAGTTTCTGGGCTATAATTAATAAGGTTTCCGAGATGAGGTCTTTGAAAAGGACTTAAATTCATGCCATGTGCAGTCAGCGAATTGGGTGAAATATATCATTAAATATAAATATATTAAATATAACATTTTTAAAGTATTTTCTGCGTGTACTATTATCTGCTGGGTATTATCAACGACCCATCGCCAGTTCCATGCATGAATGCAGCGCATAAATGAGTAAAACCATGTGCTGGATGAAGTTAGAAGTTCCGTGAGCAGTCCTTCTATTTGGAACCCTAGCCCCAGGGTTGCTCCTTGGCGGGCTTTGCATTCAAACTGTCTGTGATAAGATTGCCTGTATTTGGGTCCGATAAGTCAGGGAATGGTGATAGTAGCAACGAGTCAGAAAATGAGGACGAGAACGAGGACTCAGTCAACATGCGCTTCCTTCCGGCTGTTTTCGCGGCTGGTTTTTTGCTGCCCTCGGGGGCAAACAGAAGGCTCGTGCAACTGACACGCGTTTCGCATAGTTTGGCCAACAATGCCGAGGGTTGGAGGACACCCAGCTATATCGAAGATGTCTGCGCAGCAGTCCTGCGATATCTCATTTTTATAATTAAAACACTTGGGCCCAGGACATGTGCACTGCCCCCGGGTTCACTTCAGCAGCATTCCGTTTGGCATTCCTTGGAAGCGCCCTACCGAAGCCAAGGCGCTCTCTCTGTCTGCCCCATTTGGCCGTCTCTTTCGCCGAGGGTGATATTTATCAGCTGGCAGGCGAGTGTGTGGTCCTGCTGGCCCGTATCCTGGTATCCTGGCCAACAATCTACGACCATCTGATTGGGGTAGTTGAACCGAACTGCAAATGTTGCGTCGAAAGACAAGGAATACATACAATGCGAATTGTCCTTGAGAAAATGCTCAATTTTTAAATAAATACTTCCTAATTGTAATTTTTAATTACATTAAACAAATATATTAGTTTAAAAGAATAAATAAGAAAAAAATATATATAAAACTTATAGATTTATTGTTTGAAGGTAGGCGCTTCATAATATTCCTCTTTTGATAAGGAAAGAAAACAAATTTTTAATATTTGAATTTATTAATTCGTTAAATAATTTCTCTTTAATAATACACACTCGATTAATATACGAAATACACGAATATTGGTAGAATTTTAATTACCCATAGATTGTATTTGATTAATTGAACAACCAGAGTCATAAATTAGGTAGTTTATTATTTTTGCATAAATCAATAGTTTGGTTAAAAGTTATAATTAATAAATCACTGCTGTTATCTGCTCTCGTTTCAGGTGAGTTCTGTTCACAAGTATCTGCCACTAATGATTTGCCAAGCAATTATCAAAATATATATGTATATATTTAAAAGTAAATAAAAAACGAATGCAGGCTGAGAAGAAAAAGTTTTTGGCGACCCAACAAAAAAAGTGCACGTCAGAAAACTTTGCCATCAAAAATGAATTTATGAACGCAGTTAATGGGTAAGTTTGAGCCGCCTTTGGGCCAACAGCAAAAGCGACTGGGCAGAAGCCAAAAGCCAACGGCAACCTAAGGCAAACCAACTTGTTCTTAGGCCAAAGCGAACGTCAGCCGACCGACCGAGTTTATTAATTTAAAAAGGAAATTCTCGTTTAGTCACCTTTTGATTTAAGTTCGTACAATGGCAAAGTGCAGTTACACCTGGAAGGCTTAAAAGGGGTGAAAAGGAAGGGGCTTTATAGCTTGGCTAGTAGGTTGTCCTCGCTAAAGAGGATATATATGCATATGCGAATGAAACGGGAAAGTCCTAAAGCTAACGGGTGAATTTAACGTTTTGGCTCTTGTTATGCACAGTAATTAAAGACTTTGGCTTATGATATATTAAATAAAAAGATGTTGTCATAAAATAATTCATAAATGCATTGAATTATCATGAGTTTGTTTTGTCTTTTGTAGAAGTGAGCACCAGTAAAATTATTTTCACAGTCATGATTTTCTCTAGTATCTATTTTGAATTGTAAATTGTTTCTACTTTTTTTTCAATACTGTATTGGCAATCAAAGATATTAGCTTTCTTTTACAAGAAACTAACTATTTTTATGCCACTGTGGCCCTCTGTTTCTTTCCATTCGGGTGCATATATTTTCAAAAATACACCCAAGCATGTATATTTTTGTATACCCCCCATTTACTTTCCAATTCCTCCTGAAAACCTCCTCTGTTTCGGTTGCGTTGAAAATGAAATGTTCTCGATTTTGTTGCTGGTGACGATGTCCAGAGAAGAGGGAAGTGAAAAACTCTGCCGCAACGTGGGCCCCAGTCCCAGTCCCAGCCATAGTCCATAGTTTTGTTTTGTTTTGGTTTTTGTTGTGTTGTGTTGTTTTGGGTTGCTGGTGTTTTGGTTTTGTATTTTTTCCGTGCAGCGAGTTCATTCAAACTCATTCAGTCACTCGTGCAGTTTTCTGGCTGCCAGACCAGAGCCATTTAAATATGCAAAAAGTTCGCACTGAATGCAGCAGAAATGAGTCGGCCACCCCCGCAGGACTCCCCATTTCCTCGACAATCATGCGCAAAATACGGAGAGCTCTCCGTATTTTCACCCCCCAGACAGGGGCGTTGGGTGGTAGTTCGGTGGTAGTTCGGTGGCAGTTGGGAAAAGTTGTTGCACCCCCGCAGATTGCATGCAAATTGGTTAAAGTGTGAATTTATGTGAGAAATATTGTTTGCTCTTGTTTGCGCACATTTGCACTAACACTCGAAAGACACGACAAAATGATTTAGCTGCCTATGCAAATTGAAGTCAACTGGCTGACTGACATTTGATTCAAGCAGTTTATTATTTGTGGTTGAGTTGTGCGACGCATTTGCCTTTTCAAAAAGTAATTATGATTTTAAAAATAATTAAAGGCTTTGGCGGCAGTCGTAAATCTCTCACATTTAATATGCTTTCATATTTATGCGCTTAAAAATGCCATATCAAATGCATATTTTCGCTTGTGTGTGCAGTGCCATAAACACTCAATTAACGATTTTTAAAATTAATTTTTCATACATTTCTGCACTCTGCATTTCCTCATTTTCCACAGGCTGTTTTTTTCTTGCCACGGCCAAATTAACAGAAAATAAAACGAGAATGGAAATTTTGTGCAGTTCACTTCACGCCGCTCTGCTTTTCCCGCTGCCCCTGTGCATTTCTGTGTGCGGAAAATGCGTTTAATTTATGGCCTGGTCCTGGTCAGAGGACTCGAACCTGAGGACTCGAACTCCTCTCTGCGAAATGCGTGTGTCCGAAAAATTGCCGATTCCCAAGTCCAAGTCCCCCGGTCCATATATATTTTGCAACTGGCGCCAATGCAAATGCATTGCCTGCACTCACAAGATGGGGGAATTCTCGGCGAGAGCACTGACCTTTTTTGACATTTCAGTGAATAAGATAAATTCATTTTCAGGGCGAGCAATATTTTCGCTAACTTTTGGGATATCTTTTACTAGACTACTTAGAATATTGGCTTTCGTTTTAATACACATTATTTGGTGTCCAATAAAAAGGAAACTACTAAGAAATAAAATACAATTTTATTTGTTAAATGCCCATCTATTTACCGATCTATTAACCATCCATGCTCTAAATAATCCTTATATCACATCCTCATTCAACTTTACCCAGTTCAGCACTTTGCCAGACAAGTTTTGGAGGGGTCTTCCATGAATTAAAAATGCAACACAAATTGCATTTGGCACCTGGGCAACCCCTCTACTTGCCCCTTTCCACAAAAACAAAAGAAACGGAAGTGGCAGACGAGTGAGCTAGTGAAAAGTTGTTGATAAACAAAGCTATTCCATGGGTTAAAGACATGGGAAACACAGCAATCGAGGGGTTTGCTTGCCCGCACAATTGAATTAGTCAGTGCAGCAAAATGCCAAGTACAGTGAGTGCAACAAAACGAGGCACAGTCCGCGGACACGCTACATCGCATCAAAGTCTCGGTTTGCTTCAAGGTGTTGGCGTGTGGCCGAAAAAACAACACAAAATTGCATTTTTAATTAAGTGCGGCTCACAGGTGCTAAATAGCCATGTCCCTTTTTGGACATGCAACTCCCATTCGCAGATTGTTGCTCGAGCATTTATCGAGGTGTTGCAGCCCTTACATAAAATGAAAATGAACAAGCTACGGCTGACTTGGGGGTGTAGTTGATTCAATCTGAAGGTTTTTATGTATTTTGTTTTTTACTTTACTTTTACTTTAAAGAACCACTGCTTGGAGTAATAATATGGGCTTCCTTATTATTTGAAAATGTGAATACTTGGTGAATATTTTATTTCTATACGCTTCAACAGAGCTTCTTCTCGTTTAAGTTTTATTAACTGTCACGCACAGTGTTTCCCACAAAGTGTGTAACACTTGTACTGATTTTTTGTATAGTCTGTCACATATTCAGCAATTTTCCACTTCACATTACAGACGTAAATAAAAAGATGCAACGGAAAACGTGCGGGGGAAAAAAAAAGCACTGCAATCTCAGAGCCCGGGACATCCAATTCTCGCCTGAAAGGGGGTATAAAAAAAAAGGGCAAGCTACGCTGTTTGCCCCCGCTCATCCAACACCTTTTGGGGTTGAGTGGCTCAGGCACTGTCGCATCCACACTCACAGCCACCTCGTCATCCGTAGCCACAGCGTCAACATTACGAACCTTCCCACAGCAGCTGCTGCTGCAAAACCCCCACTAAACAGAGCCGTATGCCTGGACTTTTTATGGGGGGTTCAAGTTTCTTGTTTCTTGAGTCTGTGCATTACCTTTCAAGAACTCTTATAAAAGTTATTTGTAACAAAATGATGCCTATATTTGTTAAATTAAATTTGTTTAGCTTAGGTCAGCAGGCTGTGTTATGGAACGCCACAAACTATTATCCGGAATTCCCCTTCTTCCACGCCTCTGCCTTTTTCGCAATCTTTTCCCTGAAAATGCCACATCTCCACCTCTCGAACTGTGGGCATAATAAATAATTGCAACGGCGGCAAACATTTCGCATTGCACTTTCTGCAACCAAAGCGAAAAAGGCAGCAACAATTGCGCGGGACAGCACCCGCTTGCACTTCCCTCCCACATTTTCGTACGCCGGGTCCTGCCCACTTTGCCCCCGCATTTCCCACCTCCGCAACCTCCGCGGTCCCCGCGCTCCACTCTGCACCCCCACAAATTGCCGCTGGCCAGAGCAACTGTGCAACAGAATGAAGAGATTTTTATCGGCGATTCTCACTGATTTCATGGCAAATAAATCGCTCATTTTCGCTTAATTGGAAAATTATGGCTTTTTCGGCTTGTACGGAGCACTGGTTGGTCAACGGGCAAGGGGTAAGCGGCAAGCGGCGGGGGAATCGTAGATGGCGATCCGCGTGTGTGTGATTTGCATGCATGTGAGTGGGGAAATGTTGCATGCTCCGCACATGCTTAAATTTAATGGTGAAAATTGTACACCATTTGTGTTCTCTGTAAAGAGAGAACCATTCTCAAAACGTTGTTCTTCATTGCAGTTGAAAATGTTGCTTCATTTGTATATAATATTGTGTTTTTTTAGGTGCGTTATGAAAGTTTCTTCTGCTTAACGTGTCGGCTTATAGCTATTTCATTTGAACCCTATTCATTGGGAATGGAAATGACTTCATTTAAACGCAATATTTGAGTTAGTAATTTTTGAAAATTTACCTACAATATTTAATAAAATATGTAGCATTTTTACCCAATTCCATTCAAGCATGGGAAAAGTTCCAATTTAACACGGTGTCGTCTCAGCGATGATTTATGAGCTGAAAAAAGAAGGGCGCAGGGAAAAAAGCCAAAACACAGCGGCCACGCCAACGCCAGCTTGCCTCCGATCCACCCCCACTCTTGCCACTCCTGCCACTATCCATCCCCCACCTATTAAGTCCCCCTCGCCGTCCATGGAAACGTAGCACATGTGTCGCTGGCTCGAATTTTCCACCACCGCCATTGTCTGCACGGGTCGGTATCGCTTGGGTCGCACTAAGCGACGGCAGCATCAAAATCAGGCTGCGGTATCATGGCCGCCTCCGTTATCGTTATATAACCAACCCCGCAGACGACTTATACACACACACACACACACACACATGTACACAGGACAGCTGGCAAGCTGGCAGGAGCCAAAGGGAAGAGGCGAATGGCTGCCGTTGATGCTCCTGCATCGCCACATGTTGTCAAGCGACGGGCCAAAGGATTTGTCGACCTCTGCGGTCTCAAATTTCAATATCGCCCACGGACACGCACACAACTCCACTTGAGACCCTTTTTGTGGAACGGATAAGGGAGTGTTGGGTGGTGAAAAGGGGGGCAAGGGGCTAGGGATCTTCCGGAAGATGAAACTCGTGGCGGGCAGGCTAAGCGATTTATAAGTGCGGGGTCCGCAAATCATATTGTTCAGTAGTTTCTTAGAAAAATTCAAAACAATATATTCAAAATGATCGAAGTGATAAACAAATCAATAAAGTATTAAAATGGGTTTTAAAATTAGTTTAGTTACCAACGCAGAGAGTTCACGGAAATGAAAAAAACTTAATTATACCATCAATTTATTTTTATTTTAATAAATTAGAAACTAAAAAAAGTATTAGTTTTGGATTTTGTTTCTTCTACCATGATCAGTCGCCAAAAAGTATGGAATTTGCACACATCACAATCGGATGATTATAGAGTTTATATATGATATTATATATATAAACTGTTATAAAACTGTCATTACGTTGAAGATTCCGGTGATTCATTCAGCATATGATTTATTCAATTTAGGTATAATAGAATTTTATGCACGGTGGTCAAAGAAGTTAGTTCCGCGTTAAACTCACTCATTTCACCCCCAATTCGCATCGCTGAACAAAGGGACTTAGCTCGCGCCCAATTCCAAGCCGAAATCCCGCCCAGTCCTGTCATAATATAATAAAAATGAAGTTAACCTTTAAACAAGTTGCACCTCTCAGCCAACGACCGGGATTGCCATGCTCAGATATATATAAGTATCTGTGTGAGGGAGAGTCCTTCCTTGGCATGCATGTCTGTGTAAAGTCCGCAGTGGCCGAGTGTCTTTGTGAGAGAGTGCGCGTGCATGTGCGACTATGATTAATTACTTTTGCATACATTTACATACAAATTTGTTGCCACATTGTCTGCCTCGGCCATCGCGCACCCACCCCTCTGCCCTTTGAGCTACCCTTTTTTCAAATGGGGTGGTTCACGGGGGTTGGGGCGACTTTCCTGCCTGCCTGCAGGGTTAATTTCATATGATATTTTTCATTTTCTGCGCAACGGGAACGGAAGGAAGTTGATTTGACAAAACTTTTTTTTCCTCTTTTGGCTGCACTCGTATTTTGCAACTCTGCTCTGATTTTATGCCTGTTGAAGCTCGATAATTGCATTTAAATAATTTATTATTTTTGGTAGTTCTGCTCGTTTAAATCTAATTTAAAGTGAAATCGAATGTTTTAAGAGGGTTCATGTGAAGTACTTAAACTCGTATTATTTTTAAAAAGCAATTACATACTATTTTGAATAAAAAATATATGTATTTATATTTTAACGAGGAGAACTCAACATTAAAAAGAAATTTTAATATATTTTAAGAAAATAAATTTAAAAAATCCCAGTTACACAGCTTAAAAAGGGAGATTAGTTGCAGGGGCGCGACCAAAGGAAACCAACTAATTTCGGTAATTAAAAACTCATATAATGTGGATACCCGAAATCTCCGTCTCCCGCTGCCTTCCAAAATTAACACGATTTTTCCACTTTGCTACCCTCGAAACACACATGTATATTCACATACATATATCAAAAAGCAGCAGGAGCTAAGCCAAAAAAAGGGTTCAAAGCCCAAAGGGAGGACGACGCAACGATGGCGCCAATGAATCCTGCGGCTTTTTTGACTTCCTTTTTCCAAGGACTGCAATCAGGCTCAGCAGCTGCCTTGCCAGTTAACCTGTCGCCCTGTCCTTTGTCTCCGACCACCTCCTTAACCCCCGCTCGCCACCCTTCGACTCACTTTGAGCGTTGTGTTTTATATAATAAATGAGCTAGGTGGGTTAAAGGCGTATTTCTGTCTAGTAAATTAGCAAAATACATGCAGGGACAGAGGCTCAAACATGTGAAAACGTATTTACTGCTGCGGCTGAAACAATAGAGCTAATACAACGGAAACTTAAAATTTAATAAATCCTTAATTTAATGCAACAAAATGTTGACATTTCGAAACGTTGCATTTTCGCTAAAAATACATTACTGAAAGTATTAAACTGACCTGAAAAGAAAAGGGTTAAAATTCCTACTTTAGAGGAGCTGTTGAATATCAAGATGGATTTTTGAGATTCTGGTGCTATTCTCCTGGCTCGGGCTGTGTGCGTGTGTGACGCCACACCTCCTTTTTCGGGCTGAAAATTCCCGGAGGAGTGAGGAGACTAATGGGTTGCCGTGTGCTCTGATTGAGTTCGGCACAAATTGCTACTCAACCGAAACCATCAACCGTACGAGCATAGAAACCTCTCCCTTCCACACATATACATACATATAAAGGTACACAATCCGCCCCTGTACGTGTGTGTGTATCTGTGAGGGGTTATCCCCAGTTGTCGCCTTGTTAAGTTTAAATAATGCTTTTTGCCATTTCCTCTATGCCAAGGTCATTCAAAATTCAAACCAAGTTTGCATATTTTCCAGCTTCACCCACACACACACCCATTCAGATATACATTTACACACACACCTAAGCATTTGGGGTCGCCCTTTCGGAATTGAGTTTGAAATATTTCCAACATTGTCTGTAAATTTCTGCCGCATCATAAGTTGAACTTAAATGAACTGGCTTCATTGAGAAGCATTTTCAGCTTGTATCCGCAACTCCTCCTCTCCTCTCCACCCACACAATCTCAATCACACCTACACCACTGCACCCACACAGAGAACCACACCACACCACACACAATCACACTCACACTCACACACAGACAGAGAAACAGTTGTCGCACATGCAATTTATGGCAAATTCCAAGTCTCAATTGGTTCCCAAAATGGAAATTGAAGTGAGACTGAGAGAAACAGAAAGAGAAAGAGAGGCGGAAAATGTTTGCAGGTTACTACCTACAAGTTAAACCTGCATATATAAATCGAGCGGAGAAAACTTAATAATGCGGGCGGAAGTTTGAACTAAGAACTTTAAAAAATGATTTCTGGAAATCTAGCATGGATTTCGATGTCAAAAATGAATAACTTATTGCACTGTGTTACAAGGACAAAAGGGTATATTAACAACACTGACATCTTAACAAAGTTGGTATATAGGTTAGTTTTTTTATATTATCACTTTCTTTTTAATTAACTAAAATTCGGCTCAGTTCCATTAGGCTACCCGCTCAACCAACATTTTAGCTTACAATCACTTGGGCAATTAATAAATCCAGATGGCTGACCTGCGATTAAACTAGTTCTACCACATAACGGCACTCTCTAAACTGAGTCACCAACCAAAAAAAAAAAGACCCGCCGAAATGGCCGCTTTTGTCTTGTGAATTTAGATTGAATCAGAAAGCGCTGACCATGAAGATGGAGTCATGTAAAGAGTTAATCACTTACCGCTGTCAGGTTGGACGGCCCTCCTGCTCCGCCGACACTTAGTCAATATTTCGCTGGTCGAGCTTTTCATCTGGACCGCTGCGGACTGGGAGCTCGGGAGAGATTCTTATCGCCTCGACCGCAATGGACAGGGCAAATTCATGGCGTGGAGCGAAAAACACGAATCATAGTCACATCATGCGCGCGCTAGACAGCCAAACAAGATATAGAAACACGAAAAAAATATAGAAAAAATGCCAGATACATCGTACTTGCGGTCCAGGTTCAGGGTCCGCAGGGGGGACTTTATCGTTGGCGCTACGACAACAAAAGGCGACCTCACCGACACATCGTTCATTTTAATTTGCACAATAACTCACATCCAACCAAAGCTAACTCGGTCTTTTTTCGCAAAATGAAAAAATAATTACCCGAGCTCAAGAGACAAAAAGCGAATGAAAAAATCCAAAAACCAAAGGTTAATTTAAATTTCAAGTCACACAAGAGACCAGAAGTTGCTGCGGCACTTTGTCCCCCCAATCTCCCCACAGCCATTCTAGATAGTGTCACGAAAATGACTAACAGGTTACTTCAGCTCAGTTCTCCATCTTTCGCCTGCTATTCATCAAAATGCAAATCTCGTTACCACAAGACCGACAGCAAAAAATATAGGATGAACGCCTGGGATTCACTGGTTGTGTTTCTTTTTTGCTAAAAAATATGTACATACATGCAAATATATAAGTACGTATGGGAGTCGAGGAGTTAGTTCCACTCGAAGATCGAGATAATCTTGGCTCGAGTTGATGATTATTGTTTATTAAGTGTCGGCTCTGTCATTAAATTAAAAGGAACTTTACAACGTTTTGGCTTCTTTTGTTATCACATATTGCAGTGTGAGGTATAGTTCTCTTCGTCGTTGTATACAATTCATTTAGAAACCTTTTTAATATTTGTTATTAAGTAGAAATCTGTTGTTATGCTTGACGATGGTGTATATGACATGGCATGCTGAACTTCTTGCTTTAAACTTATTATAGCGCTCCTTTGTATTTATTAGAACATTTTGTATTGTAGTAAAAAACGCGATTTTCGGGATCCACTGTACGCGGTCAAAATCGCGTGCTCTCAAGTTATCCTTTAAAAAATCATCACCAAATTGCTCCAATAGGTGGCGTTTTGAATTTTTACAGCTTTCTCTTTTACTTTCACAACTATTATCCTTTAGCCAGGACTAGGTCCCTTGCGCATTCCCCCTATTATCCTTTAGTCGGGACATGAACCCGTAGTGAATGTCCTTCATCCTCAGTTTGTACCGTAGTTCAGCTACAGACCGCTGGTTGGCGCTATCAGTTTTCTTCCCGTTCGGAACAGTGAAATATTTTTACATCTAAATCCAAATGAAAGTTTTCAATTATGACAGCGTACGGAACATTATTTGTAAGATTATCAATCGAGATTGGCAAACATCTGAACTGCTTTTCTTTGCATTTAGTCAGTGCAAGCTCCATCCCCCGGAATTTATTTTTAGCTACAAGTGCAAAATTGGTTTTGGGCACCGGCGACTGCGCATTCAAATGCCGCTCATTAAATGTGTCCGCGTTGTCTGCATAAATCAAACGAACGCACTCCGATTTGGGGATGGGTGGCCCACCCACGATCAGATTCAGCGATCCATCGATCGATACGGGGGTTCGACCAATTAATTAAGTATTTCGATCACAAACGGCGACTTAAGCGGCCAAAAACTATTTTCGCTGTTTAATTTTACGATGCTCTCGGTTCGGGGGAAGGCTTTTTACGGTTTTTTACGACTCTCGGCCATAAATCGCAACGAGTGCCGCTGCCGGGGGCTAAATGACAAAAATATTTATGGATGTTTTCTGATGTTGGGCGTGAGCTGGTTGTCTGATCTGTCATTCACGTGTCAGTCCGCCGATCCCCCCAGATTCCCCATCGCTGGGTGGGTTGGCCCTCCTTTGTGTGACTTTCAACAATTACGCAGCGAGCGCAAAATATTTTCGCGATCAAAACAAACGGCGCAAATAGCGCAAATATTATGCATATGAATTTGGGAACAGTTACGCCTAGGTGGTCCTCCACGCCCCTCCAATGCCATAAAATGTTTTCGAATTCCAAGGGTTTATTTGCTTCTCTATCGCTTTTATTCCAGAGTGCTACGTGCGGCAGAGCGTGTCCGCAAAAATAATTTCAAGCAACTTGCGGAAAAATTGCTCAAGACTTTTACTTGAGTGCAAAATAATTTGAAGGGGTCCATCCCCTTGAAATTCAGCTGCGATCACTTTCTTCTTCGATAACTATTTTGATTGGAAGGGGAGCAGCAGTATCATTGGCATGCTCAAGAGAAATTTGGGAATATACTGAAAAGCGGAATTCGAAAATAAATCGACAGTCTCTTTCAAAATTAGTTCAAGCTTTAGCTTTGTTTTAATCTCTAGAACCAAAGTTGATCAAAGTTCAATGTTTTTATCTAATTTTAGTCATCGATTCCTAAATCTCATCCTGAAACGGAACACTAAAAGCCAAAGCTGTGGTAATTCTTTTTACTTGCGCAATTAACAATCAGCGGACTCGAAGCCAAATCGAAGCCTGCTCATTGTTGGCACCGCAACCTTCTAAACCAGGTGCATACATGTGTCACTCCTTCTGTCGCTTTCATAAGGTCTCCCCAAATAAATATAAAAAGGAAAACACTTCGCGCTTTGAGGTCTTTGCATTTTGTACACACCGATCAAATATGTTATTATTATATCTAAACGTATATCAATAATAATTAATACAAATCCAAAGTAAATAAATATTTTGATACCGATTAAATTATGTTATGATTGTACCAATATCACACCCCCAAAACATGAGTTTCTTCTTTTTGTTTTTTTTTTTTAAATGCCATTTTCTGATATTTATTTTAGTTAATTCACTTGTCCGGCTATTTTACAATATGCAAATGCACAACATTTATTTGCAGTGCAATCAACTGCATTGAAATCGCATTATTAACGCCTGCAAGGAGTGAGCTGCAGTGCATAGTCTGGGCCATTCCATTCAATTCACTTACCAAATTGGCAGCAGCCAAGCCAAGAAGTCGGGTGTGAAAATAATCTGTTTAACGAGGGAGTTTTACAAAAGACCCGAAGATGCCACAAAAAGAGGCAGCAGCGGCCACAAAAGAGGCAACAACAAACGAGCAACAATAATGACATTTGGCGCAAATGAATGAGAAGCGGGCTCAAACACCCGTTCCTCCAGCCTTCCCCCTCCTTCTCAGTAGCTTACCGCAAAAGGATATGACAGCAGCTTCGAAGCCGAGCCTGAACCTAAGCCTGAGTCCCAAACTTATACTTTAACTGAAAATGAAACTGAACCTGACAGCCTGCCACTTGGTCTTTGGCTCTTTTGGCCGTGGTCAGCTTCCTTGTTTCTCTTGGTACTTGGGCACTTTGGCTGTTAGTGTTCTTCTTTTGCTGCCGATCGTTCCTTTTTTCCCTGCGTTCAGTGTGCGGAGCGACTCGGTGACATTAAAAGGTGGGAAAATGTCAAAAGTTGGCAACGTAGGAATCTTTTGTCTTTCAGTTGATACCCGAAATGATTGCTGTGGGATATTTTCTTCAAGTAGAAAACTTATCAATTAAATTATGAAAATCTTATGAAGTTTTAATATTAAAGCATAAGCTATAAACACAAATTGGATATTTACATTTAACGACAATTGCCCTGAATCATTTTACGTTTCCTATTTCTTGAACTAATAGCCATTTGATTTGAACCAAAATTTTAAAATTCCTTTATATATAATCTTTTAAAATTGTTTTTAAGAAGTTCCCAAAAAAATTGTTTTTATTCATTTATTTGAAAGATAAACACGAAATTTCTCTGCCACGAAATTTTACATACATATGTGCTTCCGCTACCCGACCACATGTGGCGCCACTAAGCGGAGGCGTTAATTTTCGTGCTAAACAATGAAAGCTACAACTTGAATAACCTATTTCTCTCCATTGCAGTGCAATAATGGATTAACCCAGCAGTAAATAGACAACAAAGGTGGATTACCCACATGGATAACGACAATTTAGCCGCGCATCGCAAAAGGTAGGCCGCAAATTGAATCAATTTCGCTACACAAATGTTTAACCCGCAACATTCGGGGCGCTCGCTATTAATCCTAAGTGCTTCCCGTGATATTATGCAAATCGAACATATCGCCGGGGAACGCAGGACAGAAGAAACCACGATTCGGTGTACAAATGACAGTTGGCTGTGACACAAAACAGGGACTTAAAGAAGATGTTGAGCACTCTGCAAGTTGCATGCCAACATCGGCAGCAACGACAATTTCCACTGGACAAAAGACGTTTTCATTTATTCATTGATAATGCTTTAAGAACTACAATAACAACAAGCGCAGCGGGTAGAAGAAGAGCGAAACATGCGACAAAACAACATAATTTAAATTTTGCGCATGCATCAGGTTTTCTCTCCTTCCACGAAATAAAATAACGAAGAAAACACCCGTGCAACATGTTGCCGCAACACGCCAAGAAACCCGGCAACACACCACCCCTCCTAAAAAAAACTCTTTTATTTATTCCTTTTCATGGCTCGTAATCCGGTAGCTGTTGCTTTCCTGCGCCTTTATTGTTGTTATTGTTGCTGCCTTCGATTTGCTTTGAATGAAAATGAAATTATCGCATTATTAACTATGAGGCTGGATGCTCCGTTGGGGGAAGCGCAGCGCTTAGACCTCGCAGACAAGGCCTAACAAGATGGTCTAAAAAGAGGCTGGCACTCCTCCCACCCCGAACTCCCCCTTTGTGGGTCCGTGGGTCCGTAGGTCCGCCCGACCGCATACTTAACAATAAAATGAATTGTTAATTCCCTTGCACCCTGGCACTTTCCGCCGTTTTCTCCCATTTTGCTGTTTGTGGGCTCAGCCCAAAGCGATTCTTGGCCGTTTCGAGTGCAGAATGCTTTTCTGCCTGCCTTCGCCGATGTAATGCTCAAGTGCCTTTCTTTTATCTGCGCCACAATCGCCAGTTGGCCGAGCTTCTAGATGAGTACGATGGGCGTGGTGGGGGCTAATGTGGCTAGAATTGGCACTTGAATTAATAGGGATATTTTTAGGAAATAGGTTTAAAAATGATGATAAGGCTTAGAGAAGCAATTATTAATGCCTAACCTACGTAGGTTGTCTTTTAGTTATTTGTCTCATATATTGATTGTTTTCAACATTTTAATCTATTTAAAGACAGAGTTTCTTTATTATTGTAGGCAAAATACGGTTGCATTTCGAAATACTAATAGCTTTAAATTCGAAATGAACCCATTATCAGTTATCGGTTTCAACATTTATGGGTTGATAATTCAACATTTTATAGCTGCATTGTTTGCCATTCAATCCACTGTTTGGACGAACTTCACTGGCTGGAAGTTCTTTAGGCGTGCTTTAAAGCAAAATACCGAACTTGTTCTTATTTTTCGTATGTCCAACAAGCGGAGACCAAAGCAAAACCAAACAACGAACCGAACAATTGTTTGCGCGCCAATTGTCTTCGTCCAGAGGTACCACTGTCCCATCTTATTGGGTCTGGGTCTGGGTTTGGGTTTGGAATTGGGTTTGGGCTCGGGTTTGGTCCCACAATGGAACAGACCTCCAGACTCTGGGGCCTCAGCAAATGTCTTCTTCCACAGAATTTGAAACGGAAACATCGAACACTTTGTTTTGGTTCTTGTTTCACATTTTACTTGTTTGCCTTGGCAGTCTTTTTTTGTTTGCTGATTTTACCAGTTTACTATAATTTTTTTGCTGCCTTTTTGTGAAACTCAGTTTGGCGTTTGTAAGCGCGCGCATGCGTAAGTCTCTCAGGTTGGGTCAGTCACGCAATGGGCCGCGACTCTGGGATCTGGGATATGGGATTTGGATTGGGAACAGAACCGAACCGAACGCAGCACGTAACTGCAGCGACTTTAGTCAAAATTAACAAGCCTCAAAACACAATTTCCAGCGCATGCAAATTCGTTGTCAAAATAAAATAAAATAAGACCAGTGAAATCGAAACAGAAACTGATAGCACACCGAAAGAAATAAAAGATCTTAAATGCTATTCAAATACAATTTTGCAACCGTGAATGACTAAATTAATCTTTAACTTAATTGCTGATACTGTACATTGCACACTGTGACCTTGCTACCAAATGTTATGGAATATTTACTTGCTAGTGTGAACGTGCTGTTGAAATTTTGGGCAATCTAGAAGCCAATTGTATTATTAGTTGTGGTAATAGTTGTATTATTAGTTTGCTAATTATTTTTGTATATTTGGGAAGACAGAATCGTCCAAAGAATGAAAGTCAACAACTTTATTATATTGTTTTCCGTGCAAAAGGTGGACATGGTAAAAAGGAGTCTGGAGGGGCAACTCCAGTTAAGCGATAAATGAGTTACTGACATCCGAGCATGTGCATGTCCAGTATCAGGCTCCATTCGAGGCTCTTTCTTGGCCATTCGAGTGTCTTGCTCCGGGCCAAAAAGCAGGTGCTACATCCACGGAGAAACCTTCGACACCCTCGCCTCCCCGCCGCCTGACCTACTCAATCCGCAGCAACATTTCAACAGCCTTCAAAAGGCATTTCCAGACATTCTCATATGCAAATTTATGCACTAAGCGGACCACTTTTTTAGAGGGCGGAGGATGAGGTGGGCGGTGGTAAAGGCGGTGGGGGCGTCACCTCGGGCACATCGCGTAGTCATAGAGGAAGAAGAAGAGGCTGTGGAGCTGGCGAGGAAAAATTGATATATGCCTGGGTTATGGTAAAAATCAGCTAATTGATCTGCGGCTAACATGATTTTTATCTTTTGAGAACTTAATTATTTTCTGTTTCTGTTTCGCCAGCCGTGCGAGTTGGGACTCGCAATTCGAAATCGATATGGGACTGGTATATACACTATATACATACATATGCACGTATGTATAACCGATATCTTAAGCAACTGACAGGGGACTGAAACAGCATAAGAAACTGAGACACTGGAGCGGAAGCGTTGGAATGCGAAGGTCTTCGTTATGGAGCCTTAATGGATCGGCTTTGAAAGGTTTACTAATTAATTAGGAATAAGTCTGAGTCCCGTTGGTTTTTCCGGGCATCACACATTTTTAATCATTCGGTACACAGACACTAAGAAGAATCCATAGATACATTTCTTTGGCTCAGATTTTGCGCATTCTTATCATAAATGATCAACCCAAAGGTAAAAACTAAAATCTTTTAAAAGGTATAAGTTTATCTTTGGAAGAAGCTAGGAAAACCTTTTATTTCTGACTTATAAATCATAATAAATTAAAAAAATTGTATTTAAATGAAATAATAATTTCAAATATTCAAACTTGCTTGCACCCATTTTTTTCTTGCAGTGTTGCAAATTTAATTCGATTGTTGGCCCAAGCCCGTTACCATTGTTTGGCCAAAAGCGATTGCCTTGAAGGGGGTCAAACGTGCGAATGGGCCAAATAGACGAAAATAACCAAAGCCAAATCTAATTCTTGTCGGTTGCCTTAAATGATCAAAAGCTTTATGTTGCGTGCCACAAATACGGCAGCGGAGAATTTATGTTAATATCAAAACACTCGATCAATATGCGAGTCAGCCGAGGGCAGTTATCGGTATCGTTCAATTTGGCAATGGAATTAAATTCCGATAAAAAAAGGAACGAGCTAGTCAGGCAAAAAGACAAAGTCAAAATCTGATTATTGGGCCAATGGTTTTCATTTAAACAATGTATATTATTTGTATTTCCTTTAACTTAAAAACTACAATTTTACAAGGTACATACATGGGGTTAATATGACCGTGAGAACAAATATGGTGAAAATACTAAACAGTTAGCTTCTAGTTAATGGGTACACTAAGCTTATAAGATCGGGTTTTGATACACCCATTAAAAACTAGGTGGTTTGGGCAGTTGCTACATGACTGGGCAACTGAATCAGTATAGTGCCTCAATTGATAGCGGAAATTCTGATAAGCAACGAAGGCTATGCAAGAAAGTATTAGACCATAATCAATAATAATAGTTAAAATAAGTGAAGTTATTTCAAAGTAATGTGGAATTTTATTTGCTTTTTTTCATAACACTGCTATTTTAGTGAACATCCGAATATATGCCTTTTTTTGTTGTTTTAATCCACATTTTCGATCATGGGCAGGTCCTGTTCTGGATGTTTGCTTACAGCTGTGCGCTGCCCTTAAGAGATAAGCAGAATAATTTAAGAGAGCACTCTCTTAGCGCAGCTGTTGACCAATTCCAGTTTTTCAACACAGGGTCTGTCTGCCGACTCACATTCACATTTCGGGTCGGCTTTCGCCATTTGGCATCCGCCACTCGATTTCGAATTCTTCACTTTGAACTCCGCACCGCAATGGTTGAAATCGAGGATATTTGGAAATTGCCGTCGGCAACATCATGGCCGACTCTCTATTGTTGTATTTGTGGTGTGTTTGTGCGCCTCTGTGCGAGTGTGTTTGTGTGTGTGCCTCCCTTTTTGGGAATTTTTTGCAAATTGATTCGCGCGGCCATTACTCATTTTATTTCTATAAAAACAATAAAATGTCGATTTAAGATTTCAAGCTCATTAAAATCTTTAATTATTTTTAGCCTTGAAATTACTTCGGATTTTACACCCTAATTCATATAATTTTGTGTGACTTAATAAATACGAGATTAAACTTACCGACGGCAAAGCAGAAAAAAAGTATTTGCAGAAGCAAGACCTTCTATTTGATGGTTTATAAAATGGCCAAAGTTTATTGCGTTGATTATTTTTTAGAATTGAGTAAAATTTGAAATGAATGAATATATTTATAATAAAATCGTTCAATCCTAACTTTTAAATTATTTAAATAAAAAAAGGAATATATTTTATTTAGGTGGTTTGAGGATTTAAGCAAAAATAAAATGTTGGGTAATAAATGTTAAATGTATTGTTGTACATCCATTTCGAACGATTTAGTCAAATCAAGAATTAAAGCGAATATTTTATTTACACATACGATTAAATATATCAACGCATGATTGTCAAATTAGAGTTTTAGCGTTATGAAGCTATTATGGAGTAATTTGCCTTTTTTATTATTTATACATGATGTATGATAAAAAATTTAATTCCGAATCTCCAACAATATTTGAGCCCACGTATTATAGTACCTCAACAAGTGTAGTATTTATGGATATTTAAATGCTTTCCCATGGCGCACATTAATCTGAGTGAGATTCATTAAGCAGCCTTTCATTTGGCTTTCAATCGATTCTCACATCAATTTAATGCACAGCCATTCGCTCGTTCCCCCAATTTCCAAATATTGTTCATGCGCTTCTTCAATTCAACTTTGTTTGGCGTTTGGCTTTGGTTTGCGTAGCTGTTTTCTCGGTTCTTATTTTTTCTTGCGATGGAATTGGCACTTAAGTTACTCAAGTGGAAAAAAGTTTTTGTTTTTCGTTTACTCGATATACTATATGTAACTATAGAAAAAATAAAGGAACACCAAGACCAAAAGCAAAAGCAGCACACAGATGGGGGAAACTCCCTCCAACTGTCTCTTTCTCAGCGCTATTCCCGTCTCTTTCTTCGGCCTGTCAGCTGGATTTCTTCATGGGGGTTATGTATACAAATACGAGTGTACATATAACCTCCCTGGGACTATTTTTGCCTGCAAAACTTTTGCCGTCCCTTGTTTTTCAGTTTTTCTTTTTTTTTTTGTATTTTCGCTTGCTTCTTAGTTGTATATCCAATTCAATTGAAGGCTGACAGCGGCAAAAATTTTCATTATGAAATTGGATCGTTGTCAATTTGGCTGGAAAAAAAGTCGTTGCGAAGAAGGGGTGGCTTGAAAGGAGAGAAAACTCGAAGGCCTCGGGATATTATGGTTATTACTTGTTAGCCCGGAAATTTGCCGCGCGGACAGTTAGCACCTGTTAGGCCTACAACTTTTTTATGGCCGTGTTCCCTTCCTCCTCTTTTTCATTACCTGTTTATCGCTGCATCTCTACAAATCGCTGTTCACTTTGAAGACGGTTCGAAAGCAAAGTGAAAATGCTATAGCGAAAAGAGCGGATAAATAGCAAAATTCCACAGTGCATCGCCTCCGTCCTCGGCTCCAGTTCATAAATTAGAGTTGGCTCCCTTTTCTTAGTTGTATGCTTTTGTGGGGCTTTCGGGGGATTTCCAGGGGTCTTCAGTTAGCCAGTGATGTGATAATTGCGGCTTGGCTCAGCTTGGCTTACTTTGTTCGCCATTTAATTGTTAGTAATTTGTGCTTTCGCGTTCTCCGCCTTCCACCCCCTGTTTTCCACTCAGTTTTCCCTTTTCGTTTGCCAGTCATTTATTCATTTATGCAAGCCGCGCTTTTTTCTCCTTCGTTTTTCTCTGGCGAAATTGTTTAACAAATTCTCGCTGGCACGCATTGCTGGCTACGGATGCCCTTTAATCCATTGTTTTTTTATTACTGCCGCGCTTCTTCTCTGTAGGTTGGGGCTCTTCTATCCTGCTCTGGGTGGCAATTGCAATGAATGTTGTTATTTTGGCTTCACTTGCACCTTTACGCTTCGTAGTTTGAGTCTAAGCTTTGACGTGCACTTCCTTTTCATGTTAACAGAAGCGTGAAAGGCTGAGGAAATAAGTAAGTCAGGGGGAGGTGGACCAGTTCCACCAAGAAACTTTAAAAACTATCGAAAATTTGGGTGGAAGGTTGAAAAAATCTAGTTTTAATAATCTCCCTTAAATTATACATTTAATTTTATTTGGAAAAGAATATTCGTATATTACTTTATATTTGACATTCACATTTTTTATTTGAAATAAATAATTAAGATCGAAACGTGAGTTATCGAACTTTAAGAATATATGGTAAACTAAGCTAATATATTTTATGGTTTATATGCTTATTATTAAGCTTGATTTAAGATTTTAGCTGCCTGATCAGGATATGGAAAGATATAATATCTGAGAATCCACTGTGCTGAAAACAAAAGTCGCCTTCCTCGGTGCGAAATTCCCCTGTCGCTGGTTCCAAGAATATAAAGGCTTAACCCCCAAAAAACAGAAGTCGCAGAAACTGAACAAAAATTGTTACCCAGAACATTTAAGGAACCTCGGAGACCGCAAAAGAAGAACTTTGACATTTTCCTTTTGTGATCAACGTCTGCGTTCTCTTTCACTCATTCGTAAGCCATGGTAAGCCGCCCCCTCTGGAAACCCCTTCCCCGCACCTTCTGTCATTGTGTTGAACGTTTTCATGTTTTTGAGCGCAAAAACTTCTTGGGATTATTTTTGTGCGACTTTTCGGGCATGTGAAGTTGACTTTCTGACTCTTTCGGTAGAATAACATGGACTTTTGTTTCATCTCCGCTTCTACGGTTTCTTCACCACTTTTATTTGTGTGTGCCTGCGACTTTATTCATAGTTTTGTGGAGCTTTTGGGCTGTCACCTTTTATTTTTCCTCTTTTGCTTGGGTTTTGCATGTGTCACAAAACCGAAACTGCGACTGCGGAAATAGAAAATTGTTTTCTCGGCGGTTAACAAGTTTGACCTTCACACTCAGATGAGATGCCACGCCCACTATGAGGGAAGACTTGAGTCACATATGTATTTCCCTACATCGTATTTGTTTTTTGACGATACCACATAAATCAAAGTCGCAAAACTACAGAAACAAAAAAGTGACAGGCTTTTGCAAATTACTTGGAAGTTGACATCGCATCGCCGATGCCCCAAAATAAGTTTTTCCTTCCGACCTCTGGGTATCGCTTAGCATTTAAGAATACCCCTAGCTTATTTTCTATCTCATTAATTCGCTTCGCCGTCTCGCTCGCACGGAGCAGCGGCTTGGCAAAGTGAAGCAACATGTGTGGGCGTCTTTCAGAAGTCAGAACCCAGAGGAGAAGATCCGTTTCAAATGGGTAGCTGTGCTCCCTATGATTTTCTTCTTGCATACGAAAAAAATTTAAATGCAAAAATTATTTATTTATATATTCAAGAATTCCTTTTATTTCTATAGCTCGTGAATATTCGACTTTTAAATATTGTCTCTATTGCTATGATGGGTACGCAATGTCCAACAATTGTAATACTCCGATTTCCCACTCGCTCTTATTTAAGATGAATGGAGGAATCGTACTTGGTATCAGAAAAGTTTTTAGAATAATAATGCCAAAAAAGAGCCCCAAACTTTCGTACTAATATCGAGGGCAGCAATCCAAACGCTCAGCAGCCGGAAAATTACGCTAATCAGTCGCTCCACTGGCGATTAGCGACTACAAAACGAGAGCCAACAATAAATAAATAAATCAAATTCACAACAAACAATAGCAGGAGTAAGAATACGATGGCGGTGGCGGGGGCATTGAGAAGAGGGCAAACTTTGCCAAGTGATTTGGATAATATTCGATATTGTATAGGCAAGTTTATAAGCTGGCGGGGGAAATCTTTGGGAGGAGAGAGAGTGGTCAACAAATATTTTGACATTTTTCCAGCAGCAGCCATAAATCACTCAGCGAGTGAGCGAGTGAGAAAGCTGACAGATTTCTGGGCTCTAGACTCATAATTAGAAAATAAGTTATGAAAATTATGTGGCTGATTTCACGCTTAAAGAAGAAACTATGTAAATGTAAAAATCACGGCATCCTTCTAGGTTACTGCTCTTGCAATGGCTTATGTTGGCGTAGTTGGCAAACTAAAAACACTTTGGTGAATGAATAATGTTGCAAAGGATAGAATATTTGGGATGTAATTGGGTAATTGGATACAGTACTTCTCTACTATATATGCCTTTTTTTTGAAGCCTAAAAGTCCGTAGCTCCAAAACAGCGCACGATTCTTTGGAAACCTGTCGATCCTGTGATATATCTTTGCATATACTCTCCTATCTATCCGTTTACTTCCGTATCTGTATCTGTAAATGTATCTGTATCTGTATCCATTACTTCTGCAGATTGTCAAGTGCTAAGTGCTCCAGAGTGGCGAGCTGCGCGTCACAGGAGCAACCGGAGCACTTTGACAGACTATTATGCGAGAAAGGTTTCTTTCACTTTCCGCGGCCGTGCAGTGTGGTGGAGCGTAGGATCGGGGGAGTCGGAAAGCGGAGAAGCGGAGTATAGGAGAATCAGAGAATCGGGGAATCGGGGAACCCGAGAGCCGGAGAAACCAGACGTGAGAAGCGGAGTAGCGAAAGATGTTCGAGTCGCTGCGGAACTGTCATTTCCGTTTTACTTGTAAAATGAACATGGAAGTATTCGAGGCAGCCGACAAAGTGGCAGCAGTAGCTATAGCCGAAGCTACAGCCATGGCCCTGCTCATACAGTTCCTAGTAGCGGGCGGAGCGGAGCGGAAAGGAGCAGCTGACGCTGACTTGTTATATACTAAACTGCCCGAGGGGCGGGCACTATGAAGCGGGAAGTGGAAGGTGGGATGGGGGCTGTGTGGGAAGCGGGTAGCGGGAATCGGGATTCGGGCGGCGGTAAGCGGGAAGTGGGAAGCGGAAGGATGAACGAGGCCAGCCAGACAGACAGTCAGGGAAGACAGAGACGGACGGAGCGCGAGGGAGACAGACACAATGGGGCGGACGGACAATTGCGTTTAACGTTTTTCGCAAAAACTTTTCGCTCCGCTTTCGTTGGTTGTTCTGCGCTAAAGGAAATTGCCGGCGAGTCGCAGACGAAACGGAGGCAGTGTTGTTAAAAATAAATCCAAAAAAAATATGGCTAAGTCTATAAGTGATAAATGTTGTTTAGCGTTGGGCAGAAATTGCATTTAAATAAAAAGTTAAGCTTCAAAGAAATGCAAGAAATCTTTTTTAATTGAAACTTTCTTAGCTATTTAAGCAACAATAATACAAAAACATAATTTAAAAAACTCTATTACAACAATAATAAGCCATACTTGATATCAGACTGAGCTATTATATTTATCTGAAATTAAATTTCAATTTTAATGTGATCCATAATAAGAACCTAAAAATCTGGTTATAATTCGGACGTACATATCTCTCCAAGCGGCCAGAAATGAGCCAACTCGGCAGCTCCCAAAGGAGGGGAGGCTACGGGCGGTGGCAACTTGGTGGGGGTAAGAATGGAGCGGGTGGTTTGGGGCAACAACGCAACCAAGCATTTCGCACTGTTCCCGCTCCGAAGGTAACAACGCAAGAAAATGCCAGGCAACAAGACAAGCAGAACTGACGTAAAAAGATTTTTGTGTTTCCCCCGGGCCGGCTAACCACCTCCATCCCCCTGTCCCCACTTACTGGGGGGTGGCGTCTGGCCGGATTGAAGCCTCATCATGGAGCTTTCGCCCTCAACGATAAATGCGAGTGCGATCTTTAAGCGCTGTCCAAACGCCGCGAAGTCCATTACGGAAATTCGGAAGGGGAGAGCATTTCAACGCGTGCGACTTTAGATTGGAATAAGTAGCAAGTAGCAAGTGGAAAAGGAAATTTGTAATTAAATGTTAAAAATTCAAAGAAATTGGGGTTGAATTAGGACGCATGAATAGACATCCGCCTAAAAATGGCATTTCATGAAGAAAATCACTTGGTATTGAGTTCTGTGTTTTACTTTATAAATACATTAAGCAATTCAGATACGCACTTTAATTATTAAATTTTAATCGATCAAAGCCTGCATTATTAGTCAACTAAAAACTTAAAGTTAAGAAAAATCAAATTCAAAGACCCGAACTTTGTTAACCCCAAACCTCCAAGGAAAACGGAAAATTGTTACATGTTTTCACTTACAATGCAAAATTTCTCTGGCTCCAGGAAAACTATTAGGTGATGGAAGGGAAAATTTTAATGAAAAATCTTTTGGCCAGCATCAGAAGCCACTTGAAAGGGCTTTCCGCCTCATTCCTAACGACTCTCCCCTCTCCTTCCCGGAGGACCACCTCTCTCTTTCGGTGACATGAATGCTGACAACGTGTCTTAGTTTGCACAAAACGAGCTCAAGTTGCAGTGAACACACAGAGCCACATGGGTTACCACTACCAGGACCCGAAAGTCTGTTGTTGACTCCTTTCTGCCTTTCTTTCAGTGTATGTGTGTCTGCTTTCCTGGCTTGTCATATGAAAAGAATTTTAATTTAATTACAAGCCCGGACTGGGGCAATAAGTGCTGGAAAGTAGTCTAATATTATCAATTTAAAAAAAAATAAAAACACACAATAATAGATTACCCTGCCAAGGATAACGAAAAATAATTTTAAAAACCAAAAGCTAGAAACCGAAACTCATAAATTATGTTACGAAGTCTACCTTTGAAATTTGATTTTACCTATCTCCTAATATAATAATAATTTTCACAAAACTGATAGCATTCGCAGTGCAGGCGAAAATTCTCTTAGGCCTTTGCTGATAATCAATAATAAAAATCAAGTCCGCATAAATCATTTCCTCCTGTCTGCTAGATGCATATCGCACTTGTCTGGGAAATTAGGAAAACTTCAGCAGTCCCCTTCCAAAAATGTGTTTTCAATTTTCATAATTTTTGGTTGAGAGAATTGCGCCGTCGGCGTTGACACCAAAATCAATATCTAGGAAAATTCCTTGCAGGCTGTTTTCCACAGGTATTTTTTCTCAGCTCAACTGCTTTGTCATATCAACAGACGCCCGCCCCCCTCCTGAAAATCGTACCCCATACTTGGGGCGCCACACTTTGCGGCAAGGCCGCACGTTCGTGCGTTCGTGCCAAAAAATAATTTCCTACTTGCCAGACGCAGTGGCAAAGTGGCAAAGGAAAGATCGCAGCTAAGAGGAGGAGGGCGGAGCATCTGAAGGGCAACTTGAGCGCACTTATTGTTATCAACGGCTGAAATATGGCATTTTAATTTTATTAGCTGCCTTTACATGCAGCACACTCCCAAGCCAAATAAATGTGCAGATGATGATGGCCATGGTGACGACAATCGCCACACGCGACAATGGGATCAAATGGATTTTAAAAGCACTTCAGATGGCACTCCGCAATTCATACACAATTATGTTTATTTAAAATCAATTATTTAAAATCAAAAGGATTGATACAAAGTAGCTTAACATAAATAACTTTCGAAATATTTTAGTTTGATAAGTTGAAAGGCAGAGATAATTTCGTATTACAAATATATCAATTTCTGTATATGGCCACTCGAATCCTCATTGGCTTCCACAGTACGGGTTGTTATTGTTCTGTAGGTGATTGTTTTTTTCTTGGCTCTTGTTAAATCCCTCCACTTTTCGACAGCAGGCAGATTTGTGAGGATGGTGGCACTTGTAGGGGGTGTTCGGAGAGAAAGTGAGCCAGAGAGTTTCCCCATCAACTGCGCATGCCGAGAGTCTCTAAGAGAATCGGGACTGGCCTAATGGGGAATGGGGGACCATCAAAGAGCCATAATGTTATAGTTGCCACAGCAATGAAGTCATTTACCCAAAGCTTATTGCTAGTTGAAAATTGCGTTATTATTATGTGGCTATGCGGGCTCTTTATTTCACTCTCTTGACCCCGAAGGCCGTTCTCTTAAGTGTAATAATTTATTACGCCTTGATTTGACCCCACTTCCTAGCCCCATTGTTGTCATTTTGGGGCTTTTGTAAAGCATTTTCGAGCGCCAGCCAAAACGCTCCCAAATAAGAGGAAGCAGTCGATGGAGAAGAGCAGCAAGTGGAAAATACAGAAAATGCTTTTGTATTTGGCTCCTAAGGCGGGACCGAAACTGGAGGCATCTCTAGTTGGCAATTTCGCAGCGTCGAGTCGAGAGAGATTCGAGCGCTATAATTTTCCCGGAAGAAAAGCGATATAGCATATAGTAACGCAGTGCGATTTTCCGTCGGCAAATGAGTTTTGGCCATTGCTTGAAATTAGCATAAACAGAGTGTCCAGTTGACTTGGCCAAATGTGCGGCTGACACGGCCAATGGATCTAAGTCCTTTCCCGCCCCCTCCGCGTCACCTCCCCCCACCGGCCGCATCGAGCGAACATGTGCCCCATAACGCCCATTGAGCTACTGTCCACGATAATCCTCGAAAAGCGAAAACTACGGTCCTCGACAAAGCGGAAAAAGTATCGCAAATAACCGAACTTCGTTCCCTCTCTTCCCCCAAATTATCCACTTTCCAGAGGTTTCAGTTCGACGGGAAGTGTCGCAGGTAATATGCCGATCGGACTTCTTTAGTTTACTTTCTTGTATATTGTAGGTCTATTAAAAGTTGTATAAAGTTTCGAAACAGCTGCTCCTCAGGCGAAAGTTTTCCCGCCCAGCAAGTGCCGAAAATGCTTTGTTTAAATAATTTGGTTTGTTTCGCCACAAATCGTTGGGGTCATAGTGCATTATTTTGATGAACTTTTAAGAGAAAGTTGTTGATGACCATTTGGATTTTATGTTCAAAATTTAGTGGCATATGGTTAGAACGGAAATATACCATTACTACTATAGTATTCAAGCTATCATCTTTGTCTGCGGTAAAAATGGCGATATTCAACTACTTTATCACAATTTTCGCTTCAACTCAACATTAAAAGTAGAGTTCTGCGTAACGCTTAAAGACAATATATCATTTAAATATTTCGCCTGGTATGTTAAACTTTCTTCATTTTTTTGTGTTTCTTTATTTACCATTCACTTTCTGCTTTCGCCGAGCTATTTCCAGAACTATTTTCCATTGAGCGTCTTGCACAGCTGAAATCTGTTCAATTTACCACAAATATTCTTTGGGTTGCCGTATAGGAATACCTGGCCTCCGATTTCCGCTGCCTGTCCCTATGTTCCTGCACTTCTTTTTTCGTGGCGCCCCGCATGTCACCGAAAAAAAAGGAAAACGTAATGCATTTCCACCGCGGCTGCCACATTGAAAATGGAATTGAGCAATGCAACAACAATGAAATGTGTGTAACGCATGAGATGAAATGAAATGCAACACGCGCTGAGGGCAAAAAAAAAAAAAATTGCACAAAAACGAGAATTGAAAATCAGGCGAGCGAAAAGCGAAAAAAAAGGAAGCAAAACAGCAGACCGGGGAAAAAGAATTTAAAACATGGCGCGAACATAATGTCCTGTGTCCTTGCCTGTCTTGCCTCTCTTTCCTTGCGAATTTCCCTCCATTTGTTGTTGCTGGAAAAATCGAACATTGATTTATGGCGTGTGCGAATGTCGGGGAGGCAAAAAGTATAAAATGTACGGATATACATACGGGGGAAAAGGGGCTGACAACGATGATGCTGATGAGCTGGAATTGTTTTTGATATGTCCCGGGCGGAGCGAGCTGGAGTGGGAGAGGAAAAGAGAGAGGGAAGGCCCAACTGAGGGAGACAGACATAAAGACAGATGCAGGTCGGTTACATGAACCACGAGCGTACGTATGTACGTACATTTACCGGAATACAAGTCCGTACATTACAGAAACGATTCTCGGGGTCCCTCATTGCCTCGATTATTATTATTATTTGTGACAAACGGAGGGAAGGTGTCTTCCCTCTCGCTCGAACGGATATTGCCCCTCCCTTTCGCCCTTTCGCTCACCCGATTCCCTCATTTCGCATTCATCGATGTTGTATTTACAACAAAAGCAGCCGCAATACAACAATAAGAAGGGGAAAATTGCAAATGCAATTCGTAACGCATAAATTTAAAAAACACAAAAATGAGCCAGTGGCGGGGGACAAAGGGGGTCAGCGAACGCGTGTCACATGTCGATTTTCGATTGTTCGCAAATTAATATATAAAACACAACGCTGCGGTCTGGCTTTTCTGCGGTCCCTTTGAGTCTCCACCCCATCCCCCCGAAATTTACATTTCCCCCGTGGGCGAATTTACATGTTACAATTGCGGATATTGAAAATGTATCGATTTGCTGGCCGAGTCTGAAGTTGTCAGGCGCTACAGTTACAGTTTCAATAATAATTTTCATTCTAAAGGGAAAAAAGACTTTACTTAGGAATGGATTTATAAATTATTACTTACAGAAGTATATAGCACGGAAAGGCATCATCATTCACTCTCATATTTAAAGCAATTTTTTCAGTAAGCAATAGATTACCCTGTTTCAAAGAATATCTCTCACCGCCGATCGCCCAAATTCCTAGCAAATCAACTCCATCTACCACCACTCCACGAACAACTCCTCAAGCAGCCCCAATAGATCCCTGTCTGCGCACTTAGTCCATCTAACTAAATCTAAACTCGTTTGAGCCCGCCATTGCCGACGGCCAAACACGCGCTGGTAATTGCGGCAATTGGCGCTCATTTCTCTGTCATAAATATCTTTTTGGCCAGCTCAGACTGGCGCAATTATCGTACGAGTATCATGCATGGAAGCCGTTCGAGAGGGGGCGGAATAAATTGTAAATCACCTTCACACCAAGACGGGCGGAAAAGCGATTTTCCAACACTGCCCCCAAGGTCAAAGAGTTTGCACTAGAAAGGCGAGTTAATAAATTACGTGTAAAACAACGTGTGAACTAACATAAATAATTTTCGCTGGTCCCGCTCTTGCACATTTCCCAGTCACTCCTAGGAACAATCGATTAGGCGTAGATAAAAATCAATTTGCGGCTATAATAAATTGCTCAACTACCAGGAGCATGAGCTTCTCCAGCTCCTCACCCCGCCTGTTGCGGCAATTTAGCTTCATTTTGCCAGACTCTCAGCAGTCTCTCGACAACAAATTGGCCCGCAAGGTGAACCCAGAGCAGAAACAAAAAAAAATAAACTAAGCCCAGTTCTTCGAGAGGAGCCAAGTCAGGCCGAGCCAGCGAAAAATTTACAAACATTGTAATCACGGGTTAAATATCGCCAAAGCCAGGGCCAGCTGCTCGCACTGCACAGCCATCTTAACCCCGAAAGTATCTCAAGTTGAGAATCTTCCACCTTCATGAAGCAGTTGGGGAGTGCGGAGGACGTCGTGGATTAATCACCGCGGGCAGGGCAAGCCCCAGACTCCAAGGCTCTTCGGACTCGGACTCGTCCCGAAGTCGCAACTCCCAATCCCACTTCCACTCCCACTCCAACTCGAACTTCATGCGCAACTGCAGCTGGAAGTCTTAAGAGTGAAGCTCAGTCCCATCCACTTGCCCAGTGCTTGCCGAGATCACGACTCACAACTTAATCCCAACCAGCTAGTCCGGCCGGTTTACTCTGCACTACAAGAAATATATTTTGCATACGTAAAGATATGAAATTAGTTGAACACAAAATGCACAGAAGACATTTTCTTTTTGTAAAATATTGGCATTAAGCGTTTCCTTAAAAATGGAATAGTTTTGATGGTTCATTATAAAAATATCCATTTTGCAATTCAATTAAAACAAGTGGTTATATAAATATTATAGGTAGGTAGGTAAGCTCAATAAATGTTTAAAACTATATTACATCAAACCATACCATACCCACATTAGGATTAATAAATCGTATTTTAATGATCAAATGATTTTTTTTAGTGCACTTCATCTTCTCTCCACGACTGCCAGTTCATCTAGAGAGGTGCAGCATCGTTTGTCCATTTGTTTCTGATGCTTTTGTTGCGTTTTGTATTTTGTTCATTCCACATTTTTATTTAACATCCGCAAATCTTCTGCCGCCCTCTCTTTTTTTGCGCTTCGACCACGCCCACCTATTCGTGGAGGCCAGGCAATCGGAAAGCAACAAAAAATTGCCAACTGATTCATCGAATCCGAAACAAAATGAATTCATTTGTGAGCGCACAGGGCCGTCGGGCAAGGGGGGCACTGGGATTTCTGGGGGAGGGAGCAGCGGTCTTTTCTAATTGAAGTGTTTGTCTAGACCCCGGAGCGGTGAATGTTGCAAGTGATTAGCAAATGGAAGGCAGAGTGGATGCTCCGATCCGAGTCCAGCGGATAACTTGTAAAACGATCCGAGACGGCGGATGGGTGGAGTGCCAGGATCCCAGCGGAGGCCAATGATTTTTTCCATACGCGGATTTCCTTTCTACCAAGCCACTGAACATATGGTTAGGTAATGCTGGGACTTATTTGAGATAATTTATATTAAGCAAATGCAAGAAAGTTTCGCAATTATTTCTTAAATTCATACCTAACACCCTTTTTCTTTAAATGTTCAATTAAATTGAAATATGCTCTTCAACCATTTGATATGTATTTCATCTTAAAAGCTTGTCAGCTGTGAATTAGACACTCTTCAGCTGGACAAACTTCGCCACTTTTAGCACAGTTTTAAAGCTGGCTTTTCATCGCCCGAAAAAACGGCATTCATAAGGCGGAAAACCACAAAAAAGAAATCAACAGCTCGTGCACTTTTATCAGAGGGTAATAATTCATTACACACTTTCGCCTCCCTTTTTCCTCACCCTTTTCCTAGAACCATCAGCTGGCATCGGAAGTGCGGCAGTTACCGCAATCGACTGCCATTTTCCTCATGCTCCTGGGAGTGGAAAAGGGGGATCGGTCAGTTAGCGGGGAAAACAGTAGAGAAGGTAAACGGTGAGTGGTGGAAGTCCAGTTGATAAGACGTACGCACCTCGGAAAAAAGGAGGAAAAACAAGGAAAAAGGATAAGCCAGGATAAGCCACTCAATTAACTAATTGTCCTCAAATGATATTCATTAGAGGAAAAGCCCCGGCCAGCGCGAACTTTGCGGGGAGAAAAACCAGCCTGACGGATAAGATTTCAGTTATCGTAGGACCAAAAAAAAGAGGTCCAAGCGGGACCATAAATCAATGTAACTGTCAACGTCAACGGCGTCAATAGTTAAGTGCGAGGGGGAAAGCACGAGTGTCGGAAACCACCCTCGAGCGAATGCCACGCCCCCAACCCCAAAGGACCAAGTCCCAGGCGATGGTGTGGGAAGCTGGCATTTTGCATTACAACTAGATGATGTCAGCAAATATGAAATAGCTAGATTGTTTCAAAGTGTCAAAGGAACACAACCACACATATATAATGTCCTTATGAGCATTTGCACTTCCTTTTGGCCCAAGGCAAACAGGATATTACAAGCAGCTTGTGGGGAAATTAGATCTTCACAACTGCCTAGCGACTACAGAATCTTTTACACAATTTCCCAAGCAGCAGGAGGAATTGAAAAGTGAAGGAGGAGGACAAGGGGAGGAGACAGGGGGCATGGGCAAGAAGGAGACGGGTTGCCATGTATGTCAAAGGTCCCACGGGGGCATCGGTGGCGCCACTAAAATACATGTTGCACCTAATTGGAATGATTTCGTCTGGGAAATATGACTTCTCTTCTGGTGACTCAAATTTGAAAGGGGAGCATCGGTCTCTGGTTATGGTTCTGGTTCTGGTTAATATTCCATATTTAGGGATGAATATGCAATGTTCTAATGGGGGGTAACTAAACCTAGTATTTGTAAAACTGTGAGCTGTTCAGAACATAAATTGTACTAACGCACAAGGAACAAAGCCCAAACTCACTTGCTGAATTACTAAACAGAGGAATATTAAGCTAACCATTTTATATAAACTTCAGTGCATTATATAGGCTTTATTCCATATATCTACGCATATATCGCTCAATCTCACTTACTTATTATAGAGCTATAACATTACATCCTCTTTTTACACTCAATCATATACACTCCTAATCGCCCACCGCCAATATGATCTCTTAGTTATGCATCTAGCAAATTGAACTAATTTCTTATGCTCACCTCTTTGTCATTGCAGGTAAACACGCAACAACTTTGCAGACCGCCAAAGAGAGGGACAGACTGACCTGCCACCGATGCATGCCATCTCTGTCTGTCCCACCAAGTAAGGCATTTGCTGAATAGGGGGGAATGGGACTTGGGAGGGGTATTATGGGAAGGGTAGCTGAATGGGATACATTTCGAATACCTTAAATGCGCAGGCAGCATTCCAGCAGTTGGCTATATCTGATTTCTGTCAACATTAAAATTGCAGACCTGACAATGCCACGGACAAAAGAACAGAATTGAGCCGAGGAGAACTGAAGCAAAGCTAAGTAACCCACAGATAGAGTGACAGGATACAGAATAATGTGGGGATCCGATGGGTTTTTTTGGGAGGTGGGGTAGAGAGGACACGGGGCTGCGGCCAATTGGGCATGTGTATTCCTAGGCGATAACACAATGGCTAAAACGCCCCAAACTGGTTGCAGCAAGAGCCAGTGCCAGTGAGTGGCAACAGAGATTATAAATTGAAATTGAGTTCATAAAACACGAATCAGCAAAACGTTTAACATCTTTATTCCTGCGAAATGGCACAGACACAAACCGACAAACCGACAAACCCAAGTCTCCCAGGCAATCGCAATCGCATTGGCAATGCCATTGGCTTTGGCATTGGCACTACCATCCGCAGATGGAACTGAGACCCGGACCAAGGTGCGATTTTCTCGACTTCTTCTGCTTCGACTGCTCCTCGAATGCAATCAAACAAGCGCTAGTCAATTGCAGCCATGTCGATTCCTTCTCCCGGCCAGCATCCTGCTTTCAGACCATCATCTCCATCTCCCAGGCCGGCAGCCTGCCAACTCAGTCTGGCCAAGAGACTCGAGTCCCGATTCTTGGCCAATACCAAGACCAGTGAATAGACTGACAGCTGTGTACGAGTGCGAGCAGCCAGGCTGCCAAAGTGCTGGAGGAGCGTCGTGCTGAAGAGATGGGCTCACCGTGGGCCAGGCAGATGGAACTCTGAATAAAAGTGTTTGATCAGAAGGATTTCAATTCCAAGAAACTCTTACTTTTCTCACAAACATTATGTTATCAAGAAGCAAGTCGATGTCGATCAACTTCAATTATTTCCAGCTGATATTACAAAGTATCAATTTTTAGCAAGAAAAGCACTAGCCAATTCCACTGTAACAGGATTTTTTTGGATGCTGTGTGAGCATCTTGAATGCGGAATGTGCACGCGTTGAATTTCTTGTAGACGTGCGATAAAAATTTGCGACATTGCAACAGTTTGGCGAACGTGCGAGCGCGTCGAAGGTGATGCCGCCCCGTTCAGCGCCCCCTTCAGCACGCCCCTGCTTTATTGGCAGCTCTTAGCATAAAGCCGCTGCAGGGCCAAAAAGCAGATGACACTGCCCGATACTCCTAATCTGCGTGAATAAAAATGTAAATGAATTGAAGATTGCCCCGGACCGCATTTATGAGCTATGACCACTTAAGCGGCCGGCAGAGGAGTGAGTATGGCGCACACAACGTGGACACAAGTGACGAGTGCGATTAGGTAGGTAGTAGTGACTATGGGGGCTTGGCTTTCTTGGCTTTAATAAGCCGCAACGGGCAGGTGAACAGCGCCAAGGCAGTGAACTACGTAGCCCGAATGGTGACTGAACCTCTTGTCCTTACTCCAAAAACCAGTCCGATCTGATGAAGAACTCCCGGCATCTCCCATGCCATCCCGAGTCGGGAAAAGCTAACGGAGCTGAGCCGCCGAATCGGGTTAAAGGCTCACATCCAGACGCGGCACAAACATGTTTTTACTTCCCGGACGAAAGCTTACCAAACTGAGGAAATAAAGGAGGAAAACACACACGGCCATCTAAATACCACCAGATGTGGTCAGAGGCGGCGCGAGTGGGGGTTCTATGGATGTGTAGAAGTGGAAGGTATGTGTGATGGTATGGGTAAAGCAGTATACAATTGTTCAAGTTTTTTAATACGACTTTACTGTATATACTGTATATACACTTATCTTTAAATCGGGAAGCCCTGTTTAGGTGAAATACTATATATTATAGTTTTAAAATATTAAATATGAAAGCAATTTTTGCTTTTAAAATGCAGCTTGAAATAACTGAAAGCTCACAATACAATCAAATGTTTTCGATTCCGCAATCATTCCATTCATCCCCATTATGGCACGCCCCTGCACGACCGTCTAAG
This sequence comes from Drosophila yakuba, assembly GCF_016746365.2. Taxonomy (NCBI): domain Eukaryota; kingdom Metazoa; phylum Arthropoda; class Insecta; order Diptera; family Drosophilidae; genus Drosophila; species Drosophila yakuba. The sequence continues at coordinate 9,393,859 of NC_052530.2, forward strand.
ACTGCCATTTCATGATGGCTTCGTTGCTAAAGTGTTTGTCGATAAACCAAGGCGAAGGTGATGGGGTAAAATGAGCTGTGGAGGTGAGGAGGTGAGAGGTGTGCGATTGACCAAGGCGCATATAATAAAAATTAAATCGCGCAATATAAAAACCCTCAAGTTGGAGGGGAGTGAAGGGAGGGGACCTCAAGCGAAGACGGGTCGAAATGAAAACGTAAGCGGAAAATCGAGTCACGAACATTGAAATATGTGTTGTCCACGGCCCCAGAGAGCTGATGAGGATGTAGATGTGGATGTGGATGTGGATGTGGATGCGGAGGACATGGACATGGCATCGACTGATAAATGCGTGGAAAATGCAACAGCTGCCAGAGCTGGATAAGAACGCTCCGAACCAGCAGGCAGCCAGCAGGAGTTGTGGATGTTGATGCGCCAGTGGAATAAGAAGGAAAAGTGGTCGACGAAGAATTTCCTTCACAGAGGAGGCTTACTGGCTGAGGCAGCCGCGGCTCTGTTGGTAAACAAATCATTTGAAAGGATTTTCACACACAATCCATCTTCGTTGGGCCGCTGACTGAGCCACACTGAGATCTGTCTCAATCGGTACACTCCAAAAAAATCAAGAATTTTACTATATTTGCTTTGGTTACCGCTACAACGCAAATGGTTCACAAAAAAATGTACTAAGTATTATTTTTCAATCGCATTTTATTGAAAAATGTATAATTCTTTAATAACGTGTGTTCTCCAAACCGAAGTCCAATTTCCAAATGTAAATTTTTCGAAATTACGATATTGTTCACCGTGTACCAGAGTTTTCTCTTGCTCTTCTCTTCAATCCCTTTTGAGCGGCAGGCAACCTGTTTGTTCGCCTGCACAAAGGATCAAGTCCTTTTGAGGCGAAAGTGTTTAGGACAAAAGGCCAACTCGGATTAGAGGCAGTACAAAAAAAGAGAAAGTTGGCATTGTCGTTTAGGAATTTCGCAGGATATCAATAGGCAAAACATTGACTTGCCGAGAGAATAGAACTTATGCAATCGCTTCGCTGCAGTTACAGTCTCACAGCGGTGACACAGGAACAAGGACAAATGGCAAGGACACTCTTGCAGTTTTCCTGACTTTTGTCCCTGAATTCCAGCCCATCGCAATCTTATGTAATTTCGGAACCACGCGAAGGTCAAGGGAAAGGGCAAGTTATTCAGGGTTTTATGACTACCGATCCCTAATCCTCGTTTTCTCAGATTAAGTGGTGTGGGAAGAGGCGTGTGGTCAGCAAACTGTAGCAAGGTCAATGGCTGTGTCCTTATTATTTATATGGCCATTAACTTAATGATAATTTTAACGACCTCCTAAGTTGCGATAATTTTTGGGTCAATGCGCGTCTGGAAATTCTTAATTTATTTTTTGTACTGCCATTTTCATTTGGTTTACATATGCAGAGCAATTTGGAATCGTTGGGAAATCTGTAGAAGTTATTCGGAACAATTACTAATTTCTTTCATTTCTGGTAAATATTAATTGTAAGACGTTGAACACTATTACCCAATAAAAATTCAAATATTTAGTTTACTTCCATTTCAATTTTCATCTAAGAAATTCCCATCGCCAAATTCAACCTAATCTGTATGTAAATTCAAGTAATTTCCCTTCTCTGAAATTAGATTAAATTCCTTCTGGCCAGCCATTCTCTGCCAATGTCCCGGAGTCGTGCGAAGTATTTTGTCAGTTTCATTCTGTTGCTACAATTTACGCAAAATTAAATTCACACTGTCCTCGAGCGGAAAGACAACACAACTCGAAGTGCGATTGAGGATGAGGGTGAGGGTGGGGGTGGGGGTGGGGCGACAGGCAATAAATGAAAAAATTCCAATGCAACATTTGAAGTTTATTGGCCATAAATAAGGGGCCAGAGACCCCCTTTTCGAGGCAGAGGCTCGCTCGAAGGACACTCGGACTACAAGTCGAGCGAGGACAACAAGCGACAGCGATTGACAATTTGATTAAAAACGAGTATCGAATCGAGTGGAAAAATGCATGCTGCCAGGATGCATTTACACTTTTCCTCACTCAGCATTTAAGTGAAAGTTTTGTCCTGAATTTAATTTGCGCTGGTGGGAAAAAGTCCTGCGAATTACCAAGCCATTCATCCGCTTTGAGTAATTGTTGCTAATGAAAAATGGGAGTGGGCGGCGAATTTAAGTGGCTAATTTCACTGGGGCTGACCAGGAATCTGGAATTTCCAGGAGGTGGGGGAACCAGAATGACAAATGAAAATGCAGCCGCTGCACAAAATGCAAATGAAATGCGCAACTGCGGGTGCCGAAGGGGGTTGTGGGGGTGTTGTGGGGTTGTTTCAGGACAATTGGTTTTCCATGTGCGAATGTGTGAACACGAATGCCGTTCCCCGCAGTCGCGTGTGTGTGTGTGTAAAATGCATTGCATGAGTGAAATGTCGTTGTCCGTCCTTTGGCTCCTGTTTTACAAATTTCCCATTTATTGGCCGTGACAAAATATGATACGAAAATTAATATTATTGATTAAATAATTGAAAATGGCAGCAATAAATTATGTACGCCTGGGCACTCCGCCCCTTTTGCCATATTTCCCCTGCTTTGGGCCCCTATTTTATGACAGTTTGTTGTGCGTTTTGGAATTGGCGTTGACACATTCCGGATCGGGATTTTGCTGGTCATTCTGTTTGGTATTTGAATGATTTCCAATCAATATCCATTCATTTGGTGATGGCTATTGATTTGATGGGGTTTATGGCTGAGAGGGGTTGTGAGGTTGATAGATAGTAAACTGAGAACAATTGAGAAATAGGGAGAAGTATTTTAGCCATATATAAAACGTCAAATTAAAAGAACATTGTAAATAGAAAGTATTGCATTACTTACGTTTTCACCAGATATGTACATTAAAGTAAGTTTTTAAAGCTTCCAAACTTTTATTTGCATTTTTCATTTGGGCTTTCATTTAGAAACAATTACCACACAAATTTTCCACCCTTACACGGCTTTCAAGGCATTCTCTCTTCAGCCCATTTTCCATCCCCATCTTCATTCGCCCTTCGCTTTTAATAAAATATTTCATAATTCCCTCAACGCTTTTGCTATTGACACTTGCTGATGGCATCTCTTTCTCTGGCCGTCTCTGTCTGTGGCTCCATCTCTTTCGCTCTGGGCCCCCTGCTATGCAGTCAAACGCGTAGGTGAAAGTTCACTCCGGCTGGTGGGGAAAGACGCACAACAGTGTCCTTCGTTGTTCGATGCCGTTGTCGTTGTTGTCCACAGGACCTCAGCTTAGCATCATCAACAATGCCAGGAGCAGACGATGGGTCTGGGTCCACTCCGAAAAATAAGGAGCAAATTCAATTACTAAGATTATTTATCCTTTCAATGGATGTTGTAAAATCTACTTTGTTAAATTATTTCGCAGTTCCGTATATAAGAATATCATTTATAATCATATCTTACCTCCTTTCTAACCGCCTCTAGACCGCTTTTCTGCATTAACCGACATTTTTGTAGTGCACTTTGGATGGGGTGCTTTGGGTTCGGTCCTCTGGCGACGGCGGCTGAATTGATTTCAGCGTTGATGGCGTTGACACAAAAAGCTTTTACGGCGCCCTCTGCGGTCGCTGCATACCGCTGGCTGGCCACCTACGGCGCATCCTGAAAGCCACCCCATTCTCCATTCTCCCCTTTGGTGCTGCATCCTGTTCTTGTTGCTCTGGGATGATTTACATATAAAGTGAACATGTCGTAGGGTTTTTTTGCTTCCGATCTCTCCTGGTGGCGGCCAGAGCTGTCGTATTCGAGCCATGGCGGATATTAAAGTTGTGACACCTTTAACCAAAACCGTGGAAAATGTAAAAATGTGCGAAATCCCTTACGGATTGGCCAAGAATTCGCGATGAGTTGGATTATTTTTCTTCAATTTATTCCATATATTTTTTGGTATGCAAAAAGTTTTCATTTGGAAATTGCAACCACCATTGTTGTTGTCGCTGTTTCGCGGCTACCTTTTGGCACAAAGGATGTGTCGCTGGTGCTCGTCCTCATCCCATCCTCATCCTTTTCCTGTTCCTGTTCCTGTTACTGCTTCTGCCCTCCAGCTGCGTCAGAGAATTCGGGTTTCCTTTTTTTTTGGCTGCCCTTTGCAGCCTCGAAACCATTTACGCCCCTCGACTGCGGGGGATGAAGTGGGGGGCAGGGGGATCACACAGCATGTCTTCTCCTTGGGCAACGTCAAAAAATATCCGCCCGTGTCTGCATCGAATTCAAGCGGCGGTTTATTATTATTTTCTGAGCCCCCTTTTATTCTGCCGGTCTCCTCTCTGGTTCGTTCCCATTTCTGCACCCGTTTTATAAGCGCAGATATTTTTTAAGTGTAATGAATTCAATTAAACTTCTTCGGAATAAAGACCTTTTATTCCGTTGAAGGAATGAAGAATAATTAATAAATTTTAGAGAAAGGAGAAAAAATACTTTAATCAGATTGGGCCAGTTTGTTAACCAATTTATAAAACCTAATATGTTACAGATATCTTAATAAGTAAATAATGTACATTTTTGAATAGAATAGGTAAATAAAAAGCTTTACAAAATTAAATCTCGCTTGTCTGCAAAATGTCATCAATCAAAGTAGCATAATTTTTATAACTATGACTTGTTAACATCTCCACAGACAGTGGTGAATATCACCCCCAGTAAGCACAGCTATACTCAACGCCATTAAAGTCGTCATCTTAAACCGAATGGAAAGGAAAATCCCTTACCAATTTAGAATCCGTCAAGGCCATAAAGCCAACCTCAGTGAGCACCACAGTGATAATTTCCGCACACAGGCACAAGAAGTAAAAAAGCGTTAAATGATTTACTTAACCAGTTGGCCGGGCGAAAACCCAACAAGCATTTGGCACACATTTTATAAGGAGGCGTGTACAGGAGAGGGGAAAGAGAGGGGAAGAAACGGGTGCCAGAAGGAGATGGCGATACAGAGCAAAGATAAACGTCGACAAAGCGATTTGTATCTAATTTTATGAGGTCATAAAAAGCAATCATTTCGCCATTTGCCGCACAGACCGCAGCTGGCAGTTGCCCATAAAGTGTGTGGCCCAGCCCCAGCCCCCGCTCCACTTCCACATCCACATCCACATCCACTTCATGAAAGGTTCTTAGGCGGCAGTAAAACGGATTTTATGGCCTTAGAACCGCTGCTGCGAAAGCCCGAGGTTGGCTGGGCTGGTTAAGTGAATTACATGGATTGGCTGCTTATTGGATTTTAATTGTTATGGCCGAGCGGGAGGTGTGGCCTGGCCAGTTCAAAAGTCGGAAGCGAAAGGTTGCCCCATCCAAACCACTTCCGGCGAAGGGCCGAAGAAGACAGCTGACTTTTTATCTGAGTGTCCAGATAAGCGTGTCAAATAATTAATTAGCTACAATGAAAAGTTCAACTAATTAGCACGGAAAACAATACTACAGTTGAGGGAAAACTCTGGTTTTTTATTAGTTGCTTTTCATTTTTGGGGCGGTAAGGTCACCACCGAAAACTTGAAAACGTGAAGGGAATACGAATATGCGCAGCGTTTATTTTAATGAATTCAACAAATTATTTATATAAAAAAGGAACACGAGATAGATATTTCAAGGTGCCGTGCACAGCGAGCGGGCAGTCGAGGGTTAAGCAAGCGTTTGGGGCACTTTAAATAATTATTAAAAATTAGTTCCATGTGTTTCCTGCAGCTGTCCATGAATGGAAATCAACTTGCTGGCCCGACCCCAAGTTGATACCTTTCCAATAAAATCCGCGATGGAGGGGAGGAATCTCCTCAATTTGGGGCCATAAATCAATCCCGGTCCCTTTCAAAATGTCTGTGTTTATTTTCGGGGGAGCTTTTCAAGAAATCTTTATAAATATGTATTCCGATCCGCCTGTCTCGTAAACATGTTGCAAAACACTTAAAATATTTGGCTTATTTCATATGTATATTCCCTCTAAATAATAAACATCAGCTTCTTTCCAACCGTGACACTTTCAGAGCGCTAAAACTGTCAACTTCCCGCTCTTGTCATAATTAAAACACACAATTTCGCTTAATTCCCTGCTGGCTCTTTTTGTTTAAACAAATTCTTGTCATGGTCGAGAAAACCCATTTGGCACCCAGCGTTGATGGCTGATTTGGCACTTTGTATGTGGGATAATAAATTTGAAAAGGATCTAGTATATTGGCTTGATGCGATTTCTGACAAATAATAGCTGGTGCGGATTATTTATGAAGACTTTATTTAACAATACTTGAATATACTTCTGCAGAACAAAAAGAGAGAAATGGAAAGGGATATTGCTGAAAAAAAGATATGTATGTCAACACTAATTTGAACAGTTCTACATTTTTTACCTTCTTTCTTTAAAATATGAAAATGTGATTTAATCTAAATTTAACGCACAAGTACTCATATGGTAAATACTCTTCAAAATCGGCACTCAAATTTCCTCACACGCGTCACATCGCCCACTACAATCTTAATTGCTGCTCAATTATAAAACATACACATCAAAATGAAATTCCCGCACGCAAAGCTAAACAGGAATCCAGTATCCGGATTATGAAGGAGCGGATCCTGTAATTAGAGCAATGAGCTGGGCGTCGATCGTTATCCTTGTGGGCAAACATATGGGGCACAATAAAACCCAATTTGGAGCATAATATTTCTCGACTCTGCGCCGCCTGCGTTGTTTGTACTTAATTACGAATATATTTTGAAATACTAGCGTGGCATACAAAATGGGGAAATGAAAAATGTTTGCACGCACATGTCATGTCAACTGCAAACGCATAAAATTTATTCAAAACACGCAGAATTCAAAAGCCAGAACAGCAACAACACGAAACACACGTTAACCAAAATTTCAGCCAATGGTTTGTTTTGGACACCAAAAGTTGTGCGGCATCCCGAAAAAGAATAGTTTCCGACACGATTTAAGCGCCATGATATGAACAAGTCCAAAAATATGTCTCCTTTGGCTTTGTTTAAAGCGGTTAAAATCAAAGAAAAAATATATCTCAAAAAATGCGATTATCTATTGTTATAAATATTACGTTTTGTCAAAAAAATTGGTACGATTTTTAGGAGTCGATGTCTAAATATTTTAAAAATACAATTCGTTTCTCTTAAAAGTAATGTTAAATGTGCCTCCTTGTCTTCCAAACGATTGAAAACTTAGCAGTCGTTTTCCGAGTTCCTTGTTTAAAATATATGTGTAATTCTGTTTGAAACCCTTTTTTTTTAGTTATTTTGAACGAAATTTTAAGTTTTATTTGTTGTCTTGAAAATTTATGTGCAAGTTATCATTAGACGCTCAGACAGGAAGAGGGAAAATACTCAGTCTGGGAGCCCAAAAAGGGCCAAAGAGCCCCGACTCCAACTTCGACTTGAATGAAAGGTGCAATTTTTATGATTTATCGCCATTATTATTATGAAAGCCGCCGGAGCTGGAAATGAAACCACAGCCAGGGAAACCAAAGCAAAGCCACAGAGGCAAAGGCGAAAAGGTAAACTCAAAGAATTTCTTTGAGTTAAATTATTCAAAAAAGGAAAACAAAAAAAAATTAAATAGAAACTTGTGTGTAGTCTCCACTGTAATTTTCAAAAAGACGCTGGCCAAAAGTTTTTGGTCAAAGAAATCGACTGAAACAAAAACAAATTAAGAGGGGCGAGCCAAATAGTGGAATATGGCGGCCAGGCCAGGGGAACATTAACATATGCAGCAGTTCACACGATATACATATATGTATATACTTAAGTATGTCTGAATATACATGTAGGTCCACCCACACAGATACCCGGCCACTCACACACTCGCACTGACAGGTGCCAAGGCATTGAACATTGACTGGCATCTGCTTGGGGGAAAAACGAGAAAGAGATACGACCTGAACGAACACCTCCAGATGGGATCGATAAGCATGGGATATGGATATATAAGCGATTCGCCGTGTAGTACTAGCACTAGCATATTAACTTGCTCCCGGCCTATCGCCCATCTATCGATAATTTGTAGCGCAATTTGCGCCTCGTTGCAAGAATTTAGTTTGGTGCCGTCATCGTGTCGATAAGGCGAACTAGTAGAGCTCACCCATAAAAGAACAGCTTATAACTGCAACGCCACTGCTTCAGAACTTCAAAATTTCAGAGCGGTTCATGCTGCGACGATATTAATGGTACTATGGGGTACTTTGGTAAATTGTTATAAATCGTATATGAATTGTGAGAAATATTTTCAACCTTTCACTAATGAAATCATCTTCAGAACGTTACCATAACCCGATTGCACACTCTTACCTGTTTTAACTTTGCCAATACTATAGAATCTGTATCTGTATCAGACCCCACTGTGCAACTGTGCAGTCCTGTCACTAGATGGACGCATGACGCACAGTTCGAGCCAAAGTCAGTTCCAGACACCAGTAAACAACAGCCCATGTCGATGGCAGGGGGTGACCAGGACCAGGACCCCCGACTGCATACAGTTTCGGGGAGGGGGGCGGGGCGCAAGAGGGGCATCGATATGCTAATACCCCGGTATGTGTGCGATTTTCTAACATTCGCCGCTCACCAGAGCTGGGCCATTCCGGACAGGTTGAGACACACGCGTAAAAACTGCACAAAATTGACGGGCCAGCGGCCAGCGGCCAGTGAGGCAAAGATTGCGAGGAGTGGGTGAGCGATAAAGACGGCTATAGGGGAGGGAGGGAGGTAGGTTGGGAGGATGGGAGAGGGATTGCGCCACTAATCGCTTCAACTCCAGGCAACCCTCGACCAAGAGTCCAGACAGCCAGAACTGACCAACTGCGCGAGATCATAGACGTTTGATAGGAGGTTAGGAGGGGTTTTGGGGAGGAGCGCAGGGTCTGCTAGGGGCTAGTGGGGTGGGGGGAGAGGGGTGCTAATGCACATGTGTGTGCGATGAGAAGAGATATTGGAGCTCCGATTGGAGCTGGAACGTCGAGCTGGTGGGACTTGGCCACGTTCGACCAATTCCCGGCAATTCTGCAGTCAAAGCGTTCGCATTTTGATTGATTTTAAATGATTATGGTTGACAGTGATTTATGTGCGCTGCATGCATATATTGGGCCAACAGGAGATGGCCATGTGTCCGAGTGAAGCCCCCGTTCTGGCCATAAAACGAGTTTAACTGATTCGCACGCACACAGGAAGGACAACAACATCGATTCTGATTCTGATTCGGATTCTGAGTCAGATTCTGATATGGCTTAGATGTCTTAGAAGCGCGTCGAGGCTAGAAGACGGTCCTCTATTCAAAGCACGTTTCCTGACCTAATCTGAGTAAGAACGCCTACAAAATTACCCCAAGCTGCGAATTTCTTGGGCCCACTGTGTGTATGTGTGTATATGGCTGGGATTTGATTATGGGTTGGCGTCTCTGTCTGGTCAGCTCTTTTATTTTGGTTAGATATCTGTCTTTTTTTTGTGTCTTTGGCCGCTGCCCAAAATCGATCCCTTTCCTCGGTCAGTTTTAATGAATCGATTTGAACTCGAAATGGGAGCGGACACAGAGGTTCCAGGAAGTTCCAGGTCAAATTGGATTACCGTGTTGGTCATGGCCAAGGGCCAAGGGTCGCGATTTGGAGTATTGCAATTCATAAAAATGGGAAAGGAATTTATAATAATTCATATGTACGTCAAAGTTATTATTGCCAATATTTTTAACCAGTTAAAGTGTGAATATATATTTCCGAATAAAACCCCTTATATTTAATGCCCAACTTGAAATGCAATCCGATAAACCTTGGACCAGACCCAATCTTGATTATCTTGCATCGGGACATCGGGACATAAGTGGAATATAGAGGGCACCGGGGCATAACTCGTGCATTGCGTCATTTCATGTCACAATTGTGTGACAATCAAAAATCAACTCAAGTCGGATCGGATCGGATCGGATGGGAGGGAAAAACTGTAACAACTTCATTCCGCAATGAGCGAGATAAAGTTTGACTTGTAGGTGCGTGGCTTACAAGAAAATGTCACAAACCGGTCGCCAACGGCAAACCCGGCTAACAATGAGGCGCAAAAAAGGCCGACAACAACGCAACAGGTTAACCAACATAGTGGCAGGCATCTTGTGCATGCGCAGATCCCAGACCTCCGACTTTAGACTTCGTGAGGAAGGGGGGAACCAGAAAAACGTACTCAGTATATCATAAATACGCATAACTCGGGCGCAAAAACGTCAGACACAAATGGCTATGAAAAGTCGGCAAAAACGCTGAAACAGAAACAGAAACAGAAGCAAAAACAAAGACCCATGCGAGTGCACAGCGGCCTGAGGCGGCTGAAAGTTGCATTAAATTCATTAGCCCAGAGTCCGACTTTGGCAGCAGGAGAAGGAGTCTTGGCCAGTTGCAATAACGAATGGGCTCGGATCGGAAAGAACCGCCACAATGGGTAACCAGGGGAGCAATTGCATGGAATTTGGATCAAACAATTGAGTTATAACAAGACGTGCACTTGAATAAATAAGGACTAAATAGGCGCGTAAAATATGTGTTTCCCTCGATAAACATCTGCAGAACCACTTAAATTAATAACGAAATATATGAGACAACTAATTATACAAACTTCACCATGAATTTTTGTAAAGATCCTTTCTTCAGAACAAATTCAAACTCTAAAAACTAGAAGGTTAATGTTAAAATGCACATTCTACTTATAACAAAAGTTTGTTTTAAAAACTGACTTACTCCAACACCCGCAAAACAACAATTTGTTTTAAAATTTGATGTGAATAGCTCAAAATAATTTCTAGAAATTTCCTTTTTTGTATTAAGGACGTTCAATTCTGCTTCTTTAAGTGTTTTCTTCAGGGACACATTCGTGCTGAATCCAGATCACCTGATGAAGATGTCGAGATCAATGATCGAGTGCGGCGAGTTCATAAATTTGTTTTATGAAGTGCCAGAGACATTTGTAACGAATGAACGATCAGCGATTAAGGTTGAAGACACTTTAACCAGGGGTTCCCTTGAATGATCTTGGAAGCAAAGCCCTGATTAAGTTCTCACTGCTTGATATTTAAGTGACTTTAGTTGTTTTGCGACGAGGAAATCATTATCCAGCAACTGTTAACTTTGTCAGCAACAGATTTTCCATTTTCGGGGAAAATAATTCATTTTGGGAGAAAGGGGAAATGAAAAGAAATTGAAAACTGAACAGAAAAATATATTTACTTCCCTTACCATTGCCGGGGGCGCCAATCGAAAATTGTTTGCAAACATTTTTGCTTGCATTTTTTTCGCTTCTGTGCCAGCTTCTGTGCAGAGTTTCGGGGAGGTCCTGTGCCCCAAGTCCTGGCTCCTGCGCCCAACGGATGCTGACAACAGCCACCGGCCAAAGGCTGTCGGCAGTCGGCAGTCCTGTCGCCTGCCGAGTGAAAATAATCGAATTACTTTCAACAGAATAATTTCTAATTGAAAAATATTGTAACTCATGTATGGCGCGGGTTCTAGCCCCGCCATTTCTCCACCTCCGAGGACGAAAAACTCCATCCTTAGTTTCCCACCCAAAGTTGGCCATTTTCGGCTCGGGCGACTGTTGTTTTGCGCTATTTCGGACTGGAGTTTCTTGAACTGATTTTAGGCCGTGCGTTGGCTTGGCACATCGATTCATTTGGGAGTACATCGTTAAGGGGTTGCTCTGAAAGGTTTCTGGGGGAACGGCCTTCCTTCCGGCTTTAATTTCCTTCGGTCACGTGTAAGCGTGTGACGAATATTTAAGTGCATTTTACTTGTGCAAATTAAAAAACGGTTTCTACTTCTTAACAATAACATTTTAGGAGTTCGAGTACTGTACACTGATTCTGCCTGTTAAGAGACTAAACTGAAAAGTTAAGTCTAAAAGAATGTATTCAAATTCAATTTTAGAATAGTAGCAAACTGAGTAACGGAGGTAACTACTAAATGTTACTTTGCATTAAAAATATTTCGAAAAATATTTCCATTATAAATCATATACAAAAGGCTAACGAACTGTTCATTTTTTCTCTTTCCAGGTAGCATATATTTTTCTTGACTATTTTGGTTGTGGTAAGATATTTCGATCTTGATCTCCTTGACTTTAGTTTTATCAGATCACCCCAAAAACGGCCAAACTCGACTCCCATGGAAAGAATAACCCATTACGCATTGTTCAACCTCAACTCATCCAAGTGTCTCTCAAGCGCAACCAATTAAAGTTTGTGTTCTTGTATTAAGACCGAAAAGAGCCCAACCCAATTCCAGCCGAAAATAATACTCCATGAGTAAAATACAAATTTCCATTTTCATATCCATTTTCACAACTCCAATCGCTGCCATTTCGACTGCGTGCGCTTTCAACTTGAGTGCGTGGCATACAATTAACATTTTCCATTTTCCGGTTGCTAGCTTGGCACCTTTCGTGACTGCCGTATTTATGAATATTAACCGGAGAAGCTGGCATCGCATCTTTGGCGGCCATGTTGCTGCCGTTTCATCCATTTCGGCAGCAATCAATCTGAGAAAATCCTCCCCCTATCTGGTGCGTGGTATCTGTTATCCGGTACCCGGTACCCGGTATTTGGTATCTGGTATCTGGTGACTGCCTTCTGGTGGATGGACAGACGCCATTCCAGATGCCACAAAATCTCTCCGACTGGCGAAGGGAGTGCGCCAGTGAGTGACAGTTCGTCAGCTCGATTTTAGACACACTTCAGCCCTCGACGCTGCCGCCATAATGACAGCACTCATCCGTCATTGTCCGTGTCTGTGTCTGTGTCCGTGTCCGTGCCTCCATGTTTCAGTTTCCGTTCCTGCCTTTCGGGGGTGTTTTTCCCGATACACACGCACTAGAAAGTGTCCAAAAATCCGGCAAAGACAAGTCAAGTCGCCCTCTCCAGTTTCGGGAAAAAATTTCCATTTCGTGTTTTGAAGATGTTTTTTTTCGCCCTCCGAAACACGTTTCTAAAATTGAAATACTATTCTATTTTTTCCCGGTTCCGTTCGGTTCGGCTCGGGTAATCATTTCATGTACAGTTTTTTGCGCCTAGATTGGAACATGTGCGTTGCCAACACCAGCAGGGAAAACAGGATCGAGAAAAAGGACAGGACAGGGCAGCATGTCCAGCCCCTTCTTCTCATGTCCTTCGGCTGTTCTCTTTTTTGGGTTTCCTCGCTGTCTTTGGAAAATGTCGAAACTGATATTCGTTACAATAGAAACATTTCAATTTCCAATTGATGTTTTCGGACCTGAAACGGGGGCGTGTTCAATGGTGTTTTCCTCATTCTTTCTCTATAATGTGTTTAATTTTCGGGGAATATTATTATTTCGAAGAGGGGTTTGTGGCCGAATCGATGACAGGTGCGGCTCGTAATTCAGTGTAATCATCCCGCTTGACTTATGCTCTCATCTTTGGGTAAGGACACTAAATTGTTGTTAGATGTCGCTCTACCTTGGCAGGGGTATTTGTTCCAGTAAGAAATATTCCAATTAGGAATTGAATAATTTGCTTGCCTTTTGTGCTAAAATGTAATTATATATTAATGGGAATAAACTTTCTTAGAAATCTATTACCAAAGCTTCTTATCAAAACAAAACTCAATCCTGTCCAAATGGCCGCACTCTAGCACTTAGTAAATGTTCCTTTTTCCTAACAATTCTATTAGCGTTAATTAATATTCAGCGGTTAAAGGGCGAAGCCGCAAATGTGACCAACACAAAGCCTTTCTCCAGGACCCACGCTTCCCCCTTTTCGACCTTCTGCCAACTACCACTAACACAGGCACACACACAGACACAGACGCAGACACCGACAGACAGGGCCTGTCAGGATTGGGATGCCCGCTGTTCCGTTCCTGTTGCCGCCGCTGCTTCGTTCCAGCTCTTCCTGCGCCCAAGTCCCCAGCTCGCCAGCTCCCCGGCTCCCCACTCCGATACTCCCCCACTGGCAGGACCCTTAACCCTCTGCTGGTGATGATTACAATGATGGCTTCTCCCGTCTTCTTCCTCTTTGCTTATTTGCGAGCTTTTGTTTTGCTTTCGTTGTTTGTTGCCAGCGGCCTTTCGGTTGATAATTTTTTGTTTCGGCCGCTTCTGCTGCTTCTGTTGTTTTCGGTTTTCGGTTTGGTGTTTTGTGTTTTTTGGCTTTTGTTTCGTCATGTGTGCATTTCATTTCATTTGATTTCCTATGGCGACTGCACTGCACGAAAAGTGTTCAGGCGAGTCAATTAATAAATTATATATACTGATCGATATAATACGAAAGTCTTGAGAATACAAATAAAGCAGTATGTATTTTAAGCGATTTTCTGTCACAAAACACCACTTAATTCAAAATGTTAGTTGAGTTTTCGTAACTTCAATTGGAATACACTATTTTTAAAATACAAAGTAAATAAACCCATTTTTGTCAGTGGAAGACAGCGAGGTCGCGGACGCCGCATCGACGCCGACTGAGGCAGCGACGGCGACGGCGACAGAGGCTTGTGCGCCCATGTTTGTTCTTTTGACAGGCAGTCAACCCGTCGTCATTTCATTTGTTCAGCAGCGCGCACTCATCCATGCCCGCACCACCCCCCTCGCCGACGTCCTGCTTCCAGACCCACCCCCTCGACTCGCCACCCCCTTCGGGCAACCCTGCCCTCTATCCCCTTCTACTCAACCACCAAACCGTTAGCAGAGGCCGAGGCAGAGGCAGAAGCAGAAGCAGCGGTAACGGCAGCAAAATGCCGTTTCCTTTCCCTTTTCAGTTTCATTTCCCGTGCGCCCAAAGTTTCCCCCGTCCCCGGAGTTTTCCCCCTCGTCCGCCGCCCCTGTTCCAGGCAACGGAGTCCGCCTGTCAGTCTAAAACGGACCCGTCGCTGGGTCCGCTGTCCGGCCATTTTGATTTATGTGCGTTTCATTTCGTCGTTCAATACTCATATGCGAATGCGAGCCGGAATGTGCGATTGTATGTGTGTGTGTGTGTTCGCGTGCGAGTGTGTGTGCGGATCGGATATGGGAGTTTGGAATATCTTTTGCCAGTCAACTCGCTCGCTCCCCGTCACTCGCCCCCCGCTTCGAGCCTCTTGCTACACTGGATATGGATGCGGGATATCCACAGGCAGGAACCCATAGTTAGAAATTTAGCCACTGATTAAATTAAGTCAAGAAGACAAAAAAAAAGGGATTAAATGGAATATTAACAGGATATCAATGACGTGCTTTCTATCATATTAACTCTTTATGTAGGATTTTTAAAACATATCTCTAGAACTTAATGGATTAAATGTATACACAAATTTATGAATGTTTCACAAGGACTCATGGCTTTTAGTTAACTTCAGTTTAATTTTCCGAGCTGATATCCTATTTATGTTGTTCATCAGTATTTGTGTGCCCCTGACTGTAGTAGTGGACATGTGTGCGTGTGTTTTAGTTGGAGGCACTGTGTGTGTGCTCCCATTAGCAGTTGCATGGGAGGCTCTAATTTCGAGTCCTGGTCTGAAGTGGAAGCTGCCAGGACCACGTAACGTTTTTGATTTTCGTCTTTGTCAGCTTTTGGCCTGACATCAGTGGGTCGACGGAGGGTGTCCGGATTTTGAGGAGGGTGGCAGTGGGAGTGGACCCTTTTCCCTAAGTTGAAATTTCAATTCAACGGATTTTGCGGCGAAAATTGTTTTTGATACGTCGTTGGCCATTGTGCATGGCAGTTTCTTCTTGAATCCAGGATATGGCTAATGACGTCCCGCTTCAGAGTGGCCCTGATTGAACGGCGCTGCTTTGAGCAGGGGACAGGACGATGTGCACAATGAGGGTGTCCTTTCAGGGGTGGGGAAGTGCATTAGGGATGGGCTGTGTACTGGGATGCCGTGCAATCAATATAATTGCAGCGCTTAATGGATGTTAAATGTGCTCGAAACAGATGCCGAAATAAATTAAATTAATGCGAGTGAAACAGGAGCGAGGAAATATAGTTAAAGATGGTATTGATTTTTCTCTGATTTTAAATCTTAACCCTCTCGAACATTTTAATATTTATCTCACTATTATAAAGACCGACAGTAGACAATAAATGAATGTTTTTCCGTTAGTTACTTACTTACATACTCTTACTTTTCCTAATAAATTTAAAATGGAATACAAGAATTTATCTTCAAAATGCTTTTCGTATGTTAAAATGTAATGGGTCTTATAAATAGGGCCTAACCACCTTTTCCTGGCATCTGCAGCTCTGTTTTTTTTTTATCAAAATAAAAAGAAAACGAGAAAAGATGGGCAACAACAACTGTTGCTAGTTGGTGCGTTGCAAATGCATTAAATGAAGTTATCAACTCCATCTGTCCGTCTCTGTCTGGCCTGCTCGGCCTCGTGCCGTCTCTGTCTGAATAAAACACAGAATTTAGATTTATGGCTTCACGCAATTAGCGCTTAAATATATGCAAAGGGATATTGAAAATCTGATATAGATTTGAATGCAGGAGAAGAACAGGACCTTAGGGCGTAATGAAGCCATACCACTGACATGGGAAAGGAGAGGGAAGAGAGGTCCTTGGACCTCGGCGTTCACTGACCGACGACACTCTCGATGACTTCCCCGTTTCCACGCTTTTCACTTTCAATTGCGGCTCAACTTTTTACTATATAGAAGCGGCAACAACAATTGCGCCGCCAAAAGCCATAAATCTTATTTCTCCGCTTTTTTATTTTTTTGTGTGCGTGCTCTTCGAGGGGGGATTTCCGAGAGGGGGATATTTGTATTTCATATGCATGGCGGTAATTTTTGTGATTATGTTGTTGCTGTATGTAGCCCAAAGAAACAAATATTCAAGTTCAGCCTGTTCCCATAAACAAAAATAGATATAAAAAGGGTTCGCTGGCTACTAAACAAACACAACTTCCTACCCTGCGTGGCTACTGAATTATTATATATTCATGGCAGCAATTATCGGCGAAAAATCAAAGTGCTAATCTGAAAACGACAAAGAATTTCTATATAAAATTTAAATTTTCCTCATGCAAAGCTCTCAATTATTTAGTTATCATTTATATTCCACAGCAATTATTTCACTATTTACATAATTTTTATTGAACTTAGTGTGTATTTAATTTATGCCCATTTATAAATGTCCACTCTCAAGTTGTAACTTCAGCTATTTAAATGTAATAATTATTTCGAAGATACCTCATTGCTCGCCGACAGCACTTTTGCTAACAAGTTGGCCAAAGCGCGGCAACAAATGTTGCTGAAGAGCACAGTGCGCGCGAATGTATAATAACAATTTTCTGCAAAATTATTTTATTTAGTATATAAGTTTTTATTTTATACAACTTTTTATTGGATACGTGTTAAAAGTACTTGGTTTCAAAAAATATTCTAAA
The DNA here is from genome assembly GCF_016746365.2 of Drosophila yakuba. Taxonomy (NCBI): domain Eukaryota; kingdom Metazoa; phylum Arthropoda; class Insecta; order Diptera; family Drosophilidae; genus Drosophila; species Drosophila yakuba. Next base: position 9,411,261 of record NC_052530.2, read on the forward strand.
TTGGTATACTTAAATATGTATTATGTATTTTAGATAAATAAAGGGTTCCATTACTTTAATTGGAAAAAAGGTCGGAGGGACAGTATTGATAAACACATCAAAACTTATACATTATTATTTTTAGCACATATATTTATATCATATGCTTTTAATATTACTGCATACAATGAGCAAAAAGCTTTGTAGATTTTGGTGCAGAAAACATTCTAAGCATTAAGTTTAGAAAAGATTAAAAATTGTGCTAAAAAAACGTCAAATTAATAAGATAATAAATTATCTGCAGTTAACTTTATTAAATCACTCTCAAGGTAAAAAAACATACGATTCCCGAAATGGCGCAAGAACTACTGCACGAGCTACTAGTTACCCATCCCGCACTGTTTGCGTTCTCCAGCCGGCGAGAGTGTGTGTTTGCACAAAAACAATGCCGCCATTTATCATTTTCGATGCTGGCCGTGTTGCTGCTGCCGCTGTTGATGTTGCTCAGCAGCAGCAACATGTTGCCGGCGGCAGCCATGGGCAACATGCGATGTTTACGAGCCGGGCTCATTGTGATTCACTGGCGGTTCAGTTGTGAATGAATGGACGTGCCAAATAGACGTGCCGCCGCCGCTCGATTCGCACTTTGCTTTCGGTTTTGCCGTCGTTTTACGCGTTTAGTTCCGTTCGGTTCGTTCCCAATTCCCAAATATCGAACATAGAAATACACACCAGCGGACCCGCAAAGAAATAAGATAAAGAAATATTGAAGAAGTATAAAAATAAATTCGTAAAGTCGATGGTTTCCCCATTACTTTGGCTGCCTGCTCAGGACAAGGGCCACACCAAGAGGCAAAAGAAAGAACAAGAGGGAGCATAGGAACAGGAACCAGAACCAGATAATAGTGACATAAGCGACCTTTTCGCAAATATTTTGGCGCAAAATGAGCGGGCGCCAAGTGCCGCATGGTGGAGCCGCCTGAAAATGACATGGAAAATTCGCCGAAAATCGCGCATGTTGCCAGCATCAGTCCGAAAGCACGAAATTGATTTCTTTCATAATTTCCGGTTGCAACACGGACCCTTAGTCAAAATAGGGCTTATCTGATAGCCAGCAGCAGCATTGAACTTTCCGGCTGCGAAGGAGACGACACCGAGATCGCCAATTTTCGTTCAGCTCGTTCTCTGAGCTCCGGCGATAAGAAATCCATGCTGATAAGTCCGGGAGGACGGTCCGCGGCAAATTGAATTCGATTCTGACCTGTATGAAAGCCAGCGGAGATACGGATACCTCTGGGTTTATGGGTAGAAAACGCAGAGCGTCGCGCCAACATCGAAATTATTTGCGTTTGCATCTTCTCGTCCTTTCGTTTATCGTTCTGATTGCCATCGTGGTGGCGCGGATTCTATTAATTTTGCTTCTGTATCGTTTGCAAAACCTAAAGAAATTCAAAAAGTTCGCCATCAGCAGCCGCAACACAAAAACAAACGAGTGTAAAGCCCAGCATAAAAATATCAATACAAACATAAACATTTACCCAATCTCAATCTCAAAACATTCGCATCGTTTCCACACAAATATGCTTAGCTCGCCAGAATTGTGATTGTACATATATTATATTTAGCGGCATTAAATATAACAGTTTAAGCAGTAATTTAAGTGTAAATCTTACAAAACGTCTACGTTTTTAAAAAAGAATTTGTGATATTATATATTAAACGGAAAAATCGAAGTATCCGAACAAAACTGTGTATATAAAGTGAGCGATGAACATCAATGAACATTTTAGCTGGGCAAAGTACACACGAATAAATATAAATATACATGAATATATATTTTGGGCACCGACTTTTACACAACAATTATATATATCGATAGAAAAGACACGAATACAATCACAGAAAACTAAGGTAAATATTAATAAATCTTTTACCAACCATATTTAGGGTTAAATTGAAAATATCTTAATAAAATTATTTTTAAAAAGTTACTTTTCTGACTTATAGATTTCATTAAACTATGATTATTAAATCTGCTTCATATTTAAGCCACTTGATTTCCCCAAAGGCTTCAATTAAATGACTTACTCATTTAAGATTTGCATACCTAAAAGCTCTTGTTTTCAGAGCTGCAAAAATATTTCAATTGTCGTCATATTCCAGTTTACTCTCTCACACAATTAGCCGCAATCAATGAAGTGAAATACAGTATTCATTCAGATTTATTTTTAACGGCCTAATACAATGAAATTCCAAGCCAATACCAACTCGAAAAGATAATAGTTGATAATCAAATTAATAAGCACAAACGCGTGTCTATAATTCAATGTAATCAGAATAATTCTCATAGAAGCGAGCACCAGCAGTCCGATGATTAATGGAAAAAAAAAGTAATACCACTGCGATGGAGGGGGATCGTCGAATGATATTCACGGCTAGTTGCAATTTAATTAGATCATTAAAGCAGTTCATAAATCTTTCTCGGCTCGCTCGTCGTCGTTTTACAAAGCAAATTAGCACCGGGTAATCGGAAATCGCGATTTGTAATCGTGGTTCAAACGTTTCAGTGCCTCGGTAATCAAACAAGTTGTTCTCCAAACACAAAATATACAAATGAAACCGGGAAACTCGCGGAATGGCACCTAGTTTATGGAGGAAGAGAGGAACAGAGGTACAATTAGAGCGAGAGATCCGCCAAACATATGAAATAATTAGCACACGCAGATGCAGATGCAACCATGGCAGATAAGAAAGGGAAAGAGCGAGAGGGGCATGCACCGAACGAGCGAGACGGAGAGCTGCCATTCCCCAATTTTTAAACTTATCCCCCGCAACATCTACGCTCTCGCTCTCGCTCGCTCAGCTGCAATTGGCAATGGCCATAAATCATTTCTCGCTCTCAATTTCGCGCATATTTTTTAGTTTTCTCTCATCTGGCATATGAATATGTTCGCCACACACACAGCCACTCAACAGCAAAAACTGGCGTATCCGTGTAGCCGGGTAATAATGATGTGCCGCTGAATGGCGTCAAAGTATTCAAGTAACAATTAATTTAATTGCTAGTGCAAATAAAAAAAATTACAAGAATGTTTCAATGTTCCAAGCGTGTAATGAGAAGCGGAAAATCCTATGGACTATCGAATGCGAGATCTCTATCGGGTACTGTTTGATTAAACGATTGCAACATATTTTTAAACTTTGAGGAATAATTAAATCTTATAACTGAGTTAATTAGCTTTCATTATTAGTCGTGATTTTCAGCTAAAATTATGGAATCTTAGCTAGTTATGCTTTAACTGCTGTGTACATGATTACTTTGAAAACTTTCAAACTTAATGCAACAGCTGGATAAAATTAATGAAACTATAAGGATACGGATTAGGTTGTACGATTTTTTCACTGAAATATACAACTTAATTGATAGCAGATTTTCGGGAGTTTTTTAAACACTGTGCAACGAATTTTCCCTTTTTTTTGTGCGTTTCCCTTTATGAAATCATCAACAAATTGCATCTCGCACCACGCTCTTTATTTGTACGGCACTTTCATTGAGCAAACAATTCCGAGACAGATAAAAACAATCTCTTTGTTGCTCGTGCGCATATTTATATAGTAAATATAACATGCTGTGGCAATCATTTCAACGCCTCCCGTTGCACAAAGCTCCCCCTCCCCTTCCCCCGGCCAAAGCCAAAAGCCCAAGGCTGTGGCGCACGAACAGTACTAAAAAATCACTGGAAAAGAGAAAAAACTGACAACTGTTCGGCGAAACTAAACCAGGCTCACAAGCCACCAACGGTGCAAAATAGGCGGCTGAGGGGGCGGCTGAGGGGGCGCAGGTCGACTTGTGGGACCCCGTCAGACAGGCGCTTTTTCCCTGGATTTGTTGTTGCTCATGTTGTTGCTGTTGTCTATCGGTTTCATAAGTTCTATGAATAAATTTCCATAAATGTGTTTATTTTTTCGTTATTTTTTTATTTTCATTCTGCTCGTCGTCTGCCTGCCCCAGAGCTCAGACTACAGCTGGTTCTGGCCGTAAGTCTGATCAAAACTGAGGTGAACTGCGACTGCACTGGGCGAAAATCGAAAGTAAAGCACAGAATACTTTACTTATAGCTTAAACTTGAACCAAAAGCAAAAATCCTGAAATAAGCAAATATGAGGAATTAAGTGTTCTTATAAACCCTATGTAACCATATTCTGCATTCCCAACATTTACTTAATGATGATTTAATATCTATTTAATACATATTTTCCTTAACTAGTCATGTAATGTATTGTATTTTCTGAAGATACCTTCCATAAGTAATTTGTTCAAGTTGTATAAATATATTTACATATGCACTTTGTTTAAGAGCACTTTTTTTGTGTTTAAATACCCTTACTATCCGAGCGCCTTTCTTTCACTGCAACGTAGCAGTAAACGTCGGATGCAACTACTGCAAAATGCAATGCAGAGAACAATTTTCAATATAAGCATCAAGTGACTAAATGTTGTTGCTGCCGTGCATGTTGCTGCTGCTGTTGTTGCTGCTGCTGCGCGTGTGTTGGAAGCGACAGTTTGACTGACATTTTTCTAGCATATCGTTTACATATTCGTTAGATTTTGCAGCGTGCCTCGAAGTCGCTGCAGTTGCTTGTTGTTAGTGCTGTTCAACATGCTGTTATATTGAATAACACACGCACTCCAACAACTCGAACTGGAGACTTCAGACTGCCGACTACTATATGCTTATATGTATATATACAATATATATGCCGGAGTAGGGAGCCGAGAGTCTGGGGCGGACAAGTGCAGGCTGTCAGCTAAAGTTGAGCTTGAACAGGGGGTACTTTGTGTGGGTCCCATGTGGGAGTCCTTTGTGTCCTCTCATGTGACTCCTGTCACTTGCAGTTTTCGCAGCGCGTTGTATTAAAAATTAATTTTGCCATAAGCCCCACTAATTGCATTATAATGAAGCTGTCGTTGTCACCTGTCGTCCGATAATCTCTCGCTCCCACAAAAGTATCTACCAACGGCATACAGATAGATGCATGCAGTTGTCAGTTGTCGTCCGACAATACAATTAGTTTCAAATTGTATGCACTACAATGTAGTTTATATGGTTATGTTCCAATTTGAAAAACACATTTTACCCTGTTTGTTTGAGAACATGAACACAGAATTCATTCTTTAATATCCCAATTGAAGTTTGATGAAGCCATCAGTGTCACAAGTCGTTTGTTAATAAGTATAAGTATCTGCCATATGCAAATGCAGTCAGACTTGCAGTCTTCAGCTGCAGTTCGGCACTGCAATTAGTTTACCCATGTTATGCGCTTCGCTTTATTTTATGATAAAATCACTTCGAGGAGCAGCACTCTTTGCATGGCCACCAATGATCAAAGGCTATGGCCAGATAATCTCCGGCGCTCTCGGTGTCCATTAATATGGAATGACAAGCGATGTCGTCCAGCGATTGCCATCAATCTGGCATTAATTTCAATTTCAATTTCTGTGTTTTTTCCCCTTTATCTGCAGCAAGCGATAGAAATGTCACAGCGCTTAATCAAAGCGCCGACGGCAGCTTGGGAAGATCCGTTCGACATTTCGGCGATATTATTCGCTATTTCTCCTCTGCTGGCCCAGATTTCAGTCGACCAACTAGTTCCCATTGATTTTAACTTTTGCCCGTGAATAGCCATTAATTTGCCTTAATTTAAAGCTGCGGACTCGCAGATTTATCAAATGTGGGAGAAAAGCACTGATGAGCTGATGTGTGGTTTAAAAGGTGGAGTTTATTTCTTGGGCGGCATAATTATTGAGACGGGCACGAAACTTATGGACAGTATATATAAACTTCGTTTTGTCTGAATATTCATGTAGGCTCAAATTTACTTAATGCATTTACTAATATATTCCCTTAACTAAAACGAACTTTTAGTACTTTAAAGTGAACCCTTAAATCTCTCTTTTATTATAAACATTTATCTATGATTGCTGATTATCTTTCTTAATTTAAAAATTTATTTGTTTTACTTATTTTCCAAGTCTGCCCCTCCTAAACTTTAGATGTGCATCCCTATTATTTTATTTACCCGGGTCATTTGTTGTTGCCGCGGGTGTTAGCCTTTCCATTAAGGCAACTGCCATTGTTGAGCTCTCTTTTGGCCAAGATGCAGCGGGAACAATGTGAAAGGGCAGGCAATAATGCCGGAGTCCGCGGGTATGTTGGCCACGTTAATGATGACACGCGCCCAACTAGACGCTGCTGAGGAGATCCCAAAACAAATTAACATACAAGGCCGGAAAGGAGGGGAAAAGCGGAGGGAATCCACCGCCAACGCAGTGGATCCACTGGCTCATGTTGCTGTTGCAGTGGCAACAGTTGTAGCTGTTGCAGTTGCTGCTGCCGTTGCCGCTGCCGTGGATGTTGCTGCTGCTGTTGTGTTGTCGGTACAAATAAGGCGAGTGCACAATAGTGCACCTTTGGGGCAGTGGCAGTGGTAGTGGCAGTGGCAGCTGCAGCTGCACTCTGCAGTCTGGCGGCAACAACATCGGGCCACAGCTTACTGGGGATTAAGTCAATTGCACTCGAATGTCAACCAAATGCCGCAACAAGTTGCCAACGTGCAGCCAATAACTTAATTAGCCTCGGAGTGGACGTAGACTCCATGATCTGTTCGCTGTTGTTGTTGCTGTTGTTTCCTTATTGTTGTGGGTAGGATGGGGTTAAGAAGGAGCCGGACAGGGCTTAAGGGGAATTATGTAATCCGGTTGAGCCCAGAATATGGAGCATGTGAGTGCGCTTCAAAGTTTCCAGACCGCTGAAAGTTTCCATTGGTGTTAATTGTGCAATCCGTAGTATTTATTATTATTATTATAGTCCGACTCCTTGATAAATAATCGAGTATCTAATAAATATGGATTAGTAAAAATTAGTAACTGCGTTACTTTAAGACTTTTTATGTTGCTCGACATTTTTTCATAGCTAATTTGCTTTTCCATGAAGCGACGACTTTCCTGCTCCCAGACTGATCGCAATTTTTTGTAGCCTCTGCCCCAACGCAAGGCTTTTGTTTCGATTCGCGACACAAGCCCCAAAGCCCCAAGAAGTTAGCCAAAACTGAAGCATGTACAAAAAACGAGACCTGAGTGCGGCGCATAATTGTCGTTTTCCTTTGAACTGCAGCGCCTGCAATTTGCTTATCGCCCGGCGATCGCGATTGTCAATAGGGAGCCCGCAGGGGCGGTGGGGGGATCGAAAGGGGGAGGGCTGCCGGCATTGTTGTTGCTCTGGCGCTGTCTTCTTCGCCGCTGTGCGCTGTAAGTTCGAGTACATTTCAATTAATTAACATTCAACTGCACATGCGCAGCGACATCACAAAAGCGGATACCGAAAATTGCTGATTGCGCCAGATAAACTCATTTACAGCGGTTAAATGCCACCGGCGGCGCACATTGCCAACACTCACGGGCGTTTCGGGCGGAAAGTTGGGCGGTACGAACGTAGACCGTAGAGCGATTGAGCGGTCTGCACGTCCACTGTGCATTTCCAATAAAGTTGGGCACTGCGAAAGAGTTTCGGATTGAGCTTTAGCTAGACAAACAAATCAAAGAACTCTAGTCATGCTAGAAACTAAATTGATTTGCCTACATATAATAATATGCCTTAATATGCTTTTAATATGCTTTATAAAACGAACCAATATCAATTTTCATATTAAAAATTGGACTCTCCTTCTTGGTAGCTATTTTCTGAGAGTGTATGCCTGGCTGAGGCCGCTGATTGACAACGATCCGAGCGATTCGCCTGATGTCTATCGCTGCACACGTTTCTGGCCGAGGCTCTGTTTTAGTTTCTTTGAGGCCGGCTTCTGCTGGAGCCGCTGCTTCTCAGGCTGATGGCCACCTTGTCCATGTTGGCCAACTCCATGTTGCTCCTCCATGTTCGTGTTCCAAGGCTCTGGAAATTGTCATGTTGTTTTGCGGCCCGACGAACTCCGTCGCTGAGCAGAGATGCTTATCGCCACGTCACGTTACAAATTTATACCGCAGCGACATTAGAAAAATTATTGTAATTAGCCAGCTAGCAGAGCAGGAGGTGTGCGAGCGAGAAGAAGCACACTCACACACACACACACACACACACAGGCAGGAGTGGAGCAGAAGTGGCTGAAGTTTGGTTAGCCTGCCACCAGTTAACAGTCGCAGTTGTTTGCGGCCGCCTTGTAATCCTTTCCACAAACAGCCAACGGCGACGGGCGCCGCCAATATCCCGCACACACTCACCCAGAAGATACACGTAATACCCTATACACACAGATAGTATGTGTAGTATCCACATATGACAGCAGGCAGATTATAAGGGCAACCGTGTAAAGTGTAAAATGTCTTAATGATAAACAAACAGAAAAGTTTTGCCGGCTACGGTTAGGATTTCGCAGAGGATATTCCCCCACGCGTACTGACGGTGGGTAGAAAGAGGGTTTTTCTGAGATACCAACGATACAGGACGAAAAACGGTTATCTGTCTGATACGTTTGCTTTACACGTGGCGTATACGTTATATTCGTTATGTGTAAGGCAACAGGGGGCGAAGCTGCAATGAGAAATTGAAAATTCGATAGGCTGTGTTTTGCTGAATTTCTTTGTAAATCTATGTTTAATTTGAAGTCTAAATATTCAATTTCAATGTGTGTTGTTTCCTGTGATTTAAGCGATTTAGTTCGTCATTACATCTCGCTGCTATTTCGAACTTATTCCCAATTCTTTATAGACGTGTTACAGCTCTGGCTCTTTTTTTCACCACCCCACCCGCTCCCATTGCATTTTTGGTTGGTTACATTGAAATTGCATGTTAGCACGCAAGTTAGGGGTCCGTTCCCCATCTCCACCGCTCCTGTTCGCCTACCGTTGTTGCCGTTTGGCCGTTGTTGCTGCCACCGTTGTTGGTATAATGTCTTCTTATTATGCTGCGACACTGTTGCGGCCGAAACTCGTATTCCGCCCCCTTGAACGTGGCTCGTGGGTCGCTGGTTGTTGGCTGTTGGCAAATAAAATGTCTAAGCTCGCAAATTTCGTATAAAAAAGTAAGCCACATCGGGAGAATAAATAAAATATGGTTTTGTTATCAGTGGAAGGGATCGTGTATGCGGCTAATAACATGCAATTTCCACCAACAGCAACCACGAACGGCACGCATATCCATTCTACATATTTTACATAGTTACGAGTAGTACAGAATATAAGCCCCTACACACATACACCGTTTTACTTGCGGGGCATTTCGGCCAAAAAGGAAGCAGGTGAAAAGTAAACCATTTGCATGAACACCCACGGGGTGTATGACGATATGAATATGACGACGACAACCAAGGCAGCAAAAACAGAGAGCGAGGGAGACAGACACATGGGGTGTAAAAGAGGCGGGGATACCAGCAGTGGCTCGTTTCAGAGGTGTTGAAAATCATTAACGGTCGGCGGTCGATTGCTGGATGATTGCGTTACAAGGACCTAGATTCTTTTATGTTAGGATTTAAAAAATATCTCTCATCCTGCTTGAAGATTCTGTAAAAATCTTTAAAAATATCAGCTCTAAGGTCCGAGAAATTGTGCTCATTCGAATCTTTAAGTGCTTTGGTTGCTTTCAATTAATTCAAATCAAAATTCTTGAAAATTGGCTCTGTCCCTTTGCCTTCTTGCTTTAAACAGTAAACCGAAAACTTGTTTATTTCCTTCTTAACCAGCTTTCGGGGACAAAGCTAAAGAGGCAGGGAACGAAGCGACACGGGGGACGGAACGCCAGGCGGAGGAGACGAACATGAATAAAATTTGCGTAAGAGTGGACAACAAGCGGAATTCGCAGCGAAAGGGGCGGAGGGGGTGTGGCAGGGGGGTCTTTCAATGGGGATGAGAAAAACAGAAGGAGACTCCGCTCGCTTAATAAAATAATGCGACAGAAGAACCGACGGCGGCGAGGATGCGGTTCATGATGATCAAAGACGATGATGATGGCTTTAACTCACTGCGAATTATTGAGTGTGTGTGTGTTTGTGTGTGTGTGGCTTCGATTGTGTGCTGTCAGTGTGCGTTTGCATTTGTGTGGCGCGAAGTGAATTAATGGCTTAATTGAAAAATTTGTTCTCGCCATGAAAATTTACTGTGCCTGCTTCCCGCTCAATGGAGGCAAACAATGTGACAGTCGAGTGGACAAATTGAGGGATTTCCACAGTGCCGCCATACTCACTATGGATTTACAGATTTTAAAAATTGCTCTCAATTTTTAAAAATTATTATTATTAAATCAGAGATCTTTGTTTTGGCTGAACTGGATCCAGATGAATAGCTGTAATACTGTAATGTCACGATATACATATGCAGTTTTGAATAAATATTGTAAATACGACTAGTTATAGCAATTAATTTAAAAATCTGTTAAGGCTAAGAAAACAATATTCCCAGTACTAAGGTATTGCTCTTATGTAATAACTTATTCATATTAAATAATATTCAAAGAGATTCTCCCTGTCCGTTTCGGCACCTTCAATGAGGCCAACACTTGGGCATAACAAACCAGTTTGGAGCAGAAGGATGGGAAACCTGTAGCACCTGTATCCACAGCACCCAGTCGCAGTCCCAGTCCCAGTCCAGCATCCACGTCCAAGGGGCACTAATCAATTTCATATCAATTTGTAAATTTGCAATAATTACGATAATTAGCTGCGAGTATCTGCCAAGAGCGTTGGCCTGACTGGTCCCAAGCCCAGGTTCCCCTGCACCGATTTCCCCCTCGAATGCATTCAAAGAATGCAGCGAGGTGATAATGAGATTTTCAATTCAATAAAACACCAGCCTGGCATTCGCACTTGCCAATTTTGGTGGACACCGTGGATGGAAGGCAGAAAGGCAGGAAGGCAGGAGTCTGGGCCTCGCATTCGCATGAATATTTCATTCAATTTACACTTTTGCCGTGGACCGCTTTTTGCCTCCTTTCTGCTGCTGGCCAACTAATTAAGTAATTTTTGCGCTCTTGTGACTTTTGCTGCCGTTGATGTGTTCTCTCGGCTGCAAGTGACTTTCCTAAATTAATGCTGGCCAATGATTTAATTGGTTTGAATCGAAGCCAATTGAGCTGAAAATTACCAAGAAGCAGTGGATAATTGTTATAGGCTTTGGGCGAATATATAGAAAATAAACTATAATCTATTTTTTCCTCTTCCATATATGTATGTAATATTTAATATGTTTCGTTTCTTCTTTTTCAGGTAAATCTTCAACGCTTTACGGAAAGATTCAATAACAGTGAACAGTTCACGGTAGAGTAAACTATTTTCAATCTCATTTCCTAACCCCCGAACAATGTAATTAAATGCGTTTGCAATTTCCCCGCTTGTGTTTGGAAAAGCGAAAGGAAAACTTCAATAACTGGGAGATGGGATAACTTGAGCCCGAGCGCGGCAAAGGAAAACCACCCCACAATATCGCACACATACATGTACATGTGCACTGAGTTACCCCATTTTGGACGGGGTTGTTTTTCCCATTCGAACCGAACAGCATGGCTCGAACAAGAAAGAATCGAGGAAAAATCCACCCGGTTTTTGTGGTGCCTGCGATTACGATGTTCTAATGCCATTTTCGTTTCTCCACCTCCAATGGTTTTTTTTTGCCTGCCGTATTTGGTATTCATCCATATGGCAGCTGGTCAGGAGCAGGACCAAGTCGAAACTGGACTAACCTTATCGGCTGGGTGCCTGGCCAGTTTTAGTTTCGGTTATGGATCTTAAAATTCCTTTCTGCACGGAAAGAAATATTTCGTCGCTGCTGATTGATATTTTAAATGATTTTAAGTGCTCTAGATAATGATTTTAGTTACATATTTCACTTGAAGTTCAAACGGATGCATAACAAATTTAATTCAGACACACTTAATACAAATTTTAATGTGTTCCAGCTACAAATTTCCTTTTAACTTAGTTGAAGTTCTACTGTAGCACACACGCACAAATAAATACCTACAGCCCATTTTCGGCCTTCGAAATGTGCTGAATATTCCCATGGGGGCTACAGGAGAGATCTGAAATCTCAGCTAGTGTTATTTCTATCGGTTTCTGTGTGTGGGGGCTGTTTTGCCACCATATTGTATCTGCAAAGTAGTTTTAGATACTTTTGCTACCCTTCCCTTTGGCTGCTTACTCGTCCTGCTAAATGTTCGCACTAAGCGATAGCCAAATTGCAGTTGAAATGCTTTTATCGATTAAACAGATTCGTGTTTGGATTTTGGGAGGGTGGGGAAAAAGAGTGGGAGCAAAGTAGTTAGTGTTTGTCACGCCAAAGTTGAAATGCAGGAAAAACAGATTCCTGAGACAACGGCAAAGTTCACTGGAACCAACACATAGAACAGTGTGTCCAATCCATTGTTTTCTTATAAATTAAAATGAAAAATGTGGACCTTTAAATGTACGTGCAGTCTGAATCCATTATTAATAATATAAATAATAAATACATCTAAACTTCCTAGAATTGAATACATCTTCTGACTGCAGTCTTAATGTTTAGGCTTTATGCTGTGAGCAGGTTCCACTGTTAGCCAGTTTTAGAATAAAAGTTGTAGTAACAACTGAGTTGTTTTTAAGCATTCAAATGGCCTTTTAATTACTTTAATAAATTTGTGAGTGCATTTTCGTGAAAACTCTCTGTGCAGTTTTCATTCATTTTGTCTCTTTTAGCGCCCTGCCCCTCGTCCATTTGTAATAATTAGACTAAATGGCTGGAGAAAATAGCACTGGAAATAGGCGTGGGTGGTAACGAGGTGCGGGAAATTTTTTAATTAGCAGGCAGGGCCGTCAGCGTGGTCGTTGTGGTGCGTTCTGTTGCGTTCTGCGGTGCTTTGCGGCGTTGCTGCAACACGTGTACAGTGCGGCACATGGATATATGAGCACTCACTCACGGTTACGATTGTAATCCCCACGGACGCAGGCTCAGTGTGGTTTTTGGTTTTGGTTCCCAAACAGCGAAAACTACTTTGCCCCAAGGTGTCCGCTGGTGGCCCGTTGTCAGCTGCGCATTAGACAAAGTTACAGCCTAACACTGAGAAGAATGCGCAATTCAATGAGTTGTATTCAGGGTTTTATAATTTAATACAATTTACTATGCTTAGCTAATAATGACTGAGAGAGTGTAGTTTGGTATAAAATATACCTATTTAACATTCAAATTTCATTTCACAAATTTCGTTTGGTAACCTTTGGTTGCCAATATTTTCTCTCAGTGCTGTAGAAACGCCCCTCGGAGGGGCGTGTTCGTGGCGGATACGGCGACATTTCCCTGGCAGCTCGTCATGTTGCCAACTAATTTCATGAAAGTTGACATAGCCACATGTGAAATCAGCCGCTGCTGGCTTTCTGTTGAGTAGGAGGTTGCCTAAGCTAACAATGCCCAATGGAATTGTTCGGCTTCTTTTTTTTCTCTCTTTGTGGCGTTGGCTAAATTAACATTGACATAGCTCGTTGTTGTTGCCGCTGCCACACATGTGCCTTACAATCTGGCTCGGAGGGAAAATGGAGTTTGGCTGAAAGCAAATAAAATATTCACACATTTTCCATTTCATATTTTGAGTGGTCGCGTTGAAGTTTGCGGCCAGCGCTAAATGAAAATGAATTTCACATTTCCATTTCCACTTCCACTTTTCCCTGGGCTCTATTTTGTGGCGCCATGTAATTATCATATCATGGCGAGTCCGAGGACGAGGACGAGTTTCCAGTCCCCCGAGGGCAATGTGTGGGGGATGTGCTCCGAAAGGGATTAACCCAGGATGAGCATTAAGGTTTTGTGGACAGCAAACTACTCTCTTCTTTTTGTTTTTTGTTGACTTTCAACTTCAATCTCTTGATATGCCAGATAAAGTTAATTTAAAAATGTTTAATTCTAGTTACTGTTTCATTTTATTAGTTCTATTCCTCTTCAGGCTTCACTCCAGACAACAGAAAACCTAAAATCAAATATAAACTCGTTTTCCAATTATGAGTCTATGCACATATGTAGACACACTCGAATGTTTATAAAAAAAGTGTGCCAGACCTATTCAGATCCATCTATATAATTTGCTCAACTTTCGTTTGCTGTAGCGTTTTGTCGCACTTTGTGCGAAAATCTTCTTGCTCCCCATTTTTCCTGCCGCTGATTTCTCAGTCAAGTTCACTTAAGCAATTTGTTGTTGCTCGGGTCGCTTTTCCCGCTTTTCTTGTTGCTATGTGCAACTGCTGCAGTTGCATCTGCGTTGCTGCTGCATTTCACGCTCGTTGGCAGTCGGCGCCGCAGCAAAGTTGAAGCCAAATCTGAAGCGGTGAGAAACAGCGATGGCAAGCTGGCATTTTCAAAAACAATCCACTTCAGCTTTAAGTACATTTATAAATATGTATATACAAGTAATTAAACTACTTAAAAGTATTCTAAGCTGCAACAAAAAGTAATGTAAAGTTATCGGACTGAATGTTTTTAATAGTATTAGTTAACTTTTGGGACATCTCAACTCACATCAGTCTCTAGTAATTGGAGTCCAAGGTCCTGGCATCACTGGAGATAAAAAGAAGAGCCAACGAGCCGTTGCGAGACATCCCAAAAAGAAGTGGAGCGCAATGGGAAGTGGGAAATGGGAAATGGGAAAATGGGCAGACAAAAGCCAAGTCAACTCAAGGCAGGCAGAAGCTATGCGGCAGAAGGTGGCAGTATGGCGGCTACTGGGGCGGTCGCGTTTTCCATTTCGTTGAAGTGGAAAATATTTTGTAAATATTTTCGTGTATTCCTCGTTCTCGTTCTCGTTTTGCTGCGTTGTTTTTCTTTGATTTCGCTTTGTGTGTTGTGGCTCTGCCTCCGCAGTTGTTATTTTTGTAAAGCTCCGAGTTTATTTTCCCGCCCGCACCGCGGCAGCGACCCCTTGTTCTGTTTTGTATTTTTACAAATATTTTGTGTAATCTTTAAAGCAGACAATGATGACAGCCAGCGACGATGGCGGCATTTTGTGTCACATCCCGAAGACTTCCATGGGCGGTGGGGCAGGGGAGTGACAGAGGGCGGTGGGCGGTGGGTAATGCCAAAGTATTTAAGCACGTGCACGCACAGTGGTGCGAAAGCCGGCAGCAGGATTCAGTTGGGGATTACGGGACAGGCCCTGGGGCAACATCATCATTGTCACCAGGCAGCCCTTTTGGACTGTTTTCGGAACAGTTTGAACCAAATAAAATTACTTTGTTCAATTTCAGTTACAACTAAGTTACAAAACTATAATAATGTCTCCAATTTATAGAGACTTAGAATATAGAATATAACTTACCAGTTCTGAGTGTCATCATGGTTGGATTGTCTAAGAATTTAATTTGTGAAAGTAAGAAATGTTTTCTTACATTTATATATTTTGAAAAAAAACCTAAGCTCGATCGAATATTTAGATAAACGTAGAACCTTTAACCTAGTAAAATCCCCCAAAGCTCGCACTTGTGTGCGATTACCCACCGTATCCAGAATCGCAGTACGCTCCGCTGCGGTATCTCTTTTGCTGAAATGGACTCATATTTCGCGACAGGCTGTTAGTCAGCAATTCAGTTGGTTGCCGGGTCCCGAAGTCACTGAGCCTGTCATGACATTCGCCACGAGTTGGGGGGTGATACGTCTTATACTCGTACATATAGACTTTTTCCAGCCTTTTGTTTTAGCATTTTTGCAATGTTGCCTGCTTTGCCTGGCTGTCGGGGGTTTTCTCGTCGCCGGCTTCTGTTCGTTTCTGTTCTGTTCTGCGGAAAATAGAACAAAAGTTTTTGTCGCTGTCACAAAAGTGTCAGGCGGCAAAGTTGAATGCTTCCCAAGGAGAGCGGGGAAAGTGGTAGTGGGTCAGAGGGAGGGAATCTCAACGATTTGAATAAGTAAATAAAGTATGAAACGGGAGCACATGGCGGCAGATGAAGTTGACACTGCTAATGCGACGGCAGATAATCGAAGAAGGTTAAGACCGCAACAAAACGATATCAGAAGCTACTTGTTTTTAAGTTGGTAAAATGTATTAAAGGCCTCAATGTGTGTAGTTCTAGGGAGTTAAAGCGCTAATGTAGTCTAAGAACACACAAATCTACGAAAACGATCGTTTTGATAGATTGTCGATGACTCTGGCCAAATAAACTCAACGTGTAATAGATTGCTGCGTAGTTGATTAATCAAAGCTGTTTGGCCTCAATTAGGGAAGGAACATTACGTGTTGACTTTGTGACTTTTCCACGCAATTGATCGAAGCGAAGTCCCTCAGTTGCGTGGGTCACATTTTCGCATTTTCGGAAAAGCAAGTCTAGATAATCTTTGCCGCTAACAGGCAATTAAGCAAATTACAGAGTTGCCTGTGACTCTGAGACTGGTCCAAACCCAGAGCACGTAGGCCAGGTTAATTGCTCTATTTTCTTTGTTGTGCTCAAGGCAGGGAGTTCGGGAATTTTGTGCGTTTTATTGCGGTTACCTGACCAGGTCCTTTTCGGGTGTTGCATCATCTGCGTCAATCCTTATGCAACCATTGCACCATTGCAGCACTGCACTTTCACCTTTGACACCCGCTGACTTTCGTGAACCAAACCAGCGGGGTCTCCCAGGACAGGTTCTTGCGAAGAGTTTTCCCTTAAAGTATTCGAGGTGAAATCAGAGAGAGAAATCGGTATTTTGCGCCTTGCCAACAACCAATTTTGATGACCTTTTCAACTCTTTTTCCCTTGGCTGTAGCTCAGCTAATTTCACTTTCCGCGCTTAAACAATATTTATTTTCGTGGCGCAACCAATTTCCCTTCGTTTCTGTACGGCTAGTGGTCATAAAACGAAATTTAATTACCTTCCACTTAAATGTTTCTACGCGTGGTTGATTGCGATACCGCAGCGACATAAAAACCTTTGCAAATTGTTGACAACATTGCTGTGCTGGTTTTCTGTGTTTTTCCTTTTACATACAATGTATTTATTTATTTTTTCTTGTTTCTTGTTTGCTGGGGTCAGCAGCAGCAGCAGCAGCCCTGGAACCAAAACTGGTCAGGAAATTATAATTTTCACACGCAACGTGGTCCGATGGCCAGGCACTTAACAATTCAATTGTAGCACAATATATTTTAGAGCCAACCACTGCACTTAACGAGTGGCTTTGCGGTGACAAACGGAGATAGTGGATTGGATCCCAAGGATCGCGTGAGGAGTCAGCATCTGAGCATTTGACCGTCTGAGCATCTGAGCATCTGAGCATCCGAGCATCCGAGTATCCAAGCATCCCAGCATCCAAAAGCAATGCGCATGCGTGGCCTGCGTTTTACGCATTGCGCGTTGTAATGAAGGCATTTTTGCCATCGCAAACATGAGCCCAATGTGTTGGCCATGTTTCATTTTGCCAATCAATTTCCACCAGCTTTTTTCTCCGCCGTTTGCCTGCCAATCAACGGCAACAGATGAAGTCCAACATGGATGGATGTCACTGGCATGGCATCGGATCTCTAGGAGCTTCGAGTGGCCAAGTGGCCAAGTGGTCCGAGTGCCTCAAGTGCGTCGAGTGTGGACAGCAGCAGACAGCGGCGGTTGAGGTCCTGCGGTGTTATCGCGGCAGGAACGGTCCATCGATGGCTGTCCGCAGCGCCCGATTGATCGATGATTCGATATGATCGCAGAAATTTATGTATTTCGTGTGTGCGTGTAGATTGTCAAGTTGTTCCAGCTTTTTCTTACACAATTCGCAATTGTGACGGAGAGAGACGGAGAGAGTTGCCACGATCATTAGCAATGCAGTTGCAGTTTTAATTGCATCTCGCATCTCGGATCTGGGATCCAGATCCTCGCCCGATCTCTCGGCGGAATTGCAAACGGGGAGTCAACCATTGCAAATGTGTCAATTAGATTTATTATCAGCTCTTGTCATTGTCCATTTCTGTGTGTGCTCACTGTCTGAGCCTCCTCCTTTCGCTCCACCCCTCCCGTTTCTTATTCCCCCGGGAGCCGCTGACTTGGGGCAGGTGCCTTCACACTGTGCCTCATGTCCATTAGTAAATGCTAAATATGCGCCAATTAAATACCCAGGAAAATGCCTTATTCTGCCACTTGGCCAGGATCATGGCCAAAATGTGAATGCAACAGAAAAGGGAAAAACAGTTGACACGCCACTGTAACAAGTACGGCACATTAAATTTTCAGCTCTTCCGAATCTCTTTCCGAATGTTAGAACTTTAAAAACATTTCTAATTTTCAAAACTGGATGGCGTATTTTTATTCGTTTAACATCTTGTATTTAATCTAATGGGAGTGCTAACAACTTTTTCTAGTGCAGCACTATATTTATGAACCGACGGCAGAGACGTGGAGAATCGCCAAAGAGTGACATTTTTATTATTATCTCAGGGAACCAGGAACCCAAAAACTCGACCAGCTGTCCCTGTAGCTCGTACCCCTCTCCCCCGTCCGCACTTTAAGGGCTCCCGCCCCTCCCCGCCTTTGGTTTCGATAACTAGCCATGCGTTGCCCGCTGCCGCGTTGACAAGCTCAATTTCCAATCGCAATAAAACGCAGCACTCGCAGTAAGATAAATGTGAGAAACATGCAGGCCTCGTCCTCGAAGACCCCTCATCGATGGGCCCTGGCCCGCTCTTTATGCCCCTTTCCAAATCCCCCTCTTTCCGTATCGCCGGTTTCCTTTCCCTCCTTTCCCTCGACTTCTTGTTCTTGGCGTCTCTGTCTGGTCGACGTCGCCAAATCGCGTGGGTTTAGCCTCCTGCAGGCTGAGCCAGAACCTGACCATGGCCTGCAGCACAGTGGCGTCGCATTGGAGGGGTAAAATACTTCCAGCACAATGGTATCCAGCACTTTAAAATTTGTAATTCGAATGCTTACATTTACCCTTAACATATTTCTTGATGATGCCCCTTAACAATTTTGGGCATACGCCTCTGTACAATTTCTGTAGGGTTTTCTCGTGCTTTTTTTCTGTTGTTGGGTTACGTTTGCCTCTGTTTTTGGTGGGCTGCTTCAAGTGCCTGAAATTTATAGTGGTAATAAAAATTTATTTGCTCTTTTAGTTGATGGCACAATAAACTGTTCTGGCATTTTTCGGACCCTTAAAGAGCACGTGCTTCGCGGTCTTCTTCTTCAGGTGAATATATTGAATATATGTATATATGTTCTAAGTGAGACACGGATTGAGTACGATTGGTTTCAAGGTCATTGATAAAATAAAATACGTTTCAATATGCAATAAATCCCTCCATACAAGCAGTTTTCAGTCGACGGTTCTAAATACTAGTGAACTATTGATCATGGCAATTATTGAATCTTTGATTTATTCTCGAGTACTTTCTCAAATAGCGCCTCCATTTCGAAGAGTTTCTTGTGTGATTTCCTTAATTGGAAAGAGTAATCTTTTTAAGGCCACTGCTATGCGTTCCACCTCCCACGTTTCCAGGTCTTGCTAACTTTCCCCTCTGCACATTCCTGCCGCTGCGAAAAGTTAGTCAAGCCAATTATTATTTAAATAAAATGCAAAACAGCAATTCAAGCCGCCGGCAGAGGTCGAAGCAGCCGAGCAGAACGCTTCTCTCGACTCGCTTTAATTGAGAGACATCCTCCCGGCACACAACACCTCCCCCTTTCCACCTGAAGATGAGACGCACTAACTGCTATGGGTTTACTGTTGCCTTCCTCTCGGACGCCTTTCTTCAAATGATGCCGACAACAATGGCAACTCAAGCAGCGGTGGCAACAGGAAGAACCAGAACGAGAACATGAACTGACAGTTGACGGGCGACGCCTTCGTCTAACAGCTGAAAATGAACAAAAAAAAGGTAGAAAAGTTACTGAAAGAAGTCAATTTTAACTCCATATGGACTTTAAAGTCTTAGTACGACCTAAAAGTCTGGTATTGGGTAGAGTCGATTTTTAAACCTAACTAAAATAAAAAAAAAAATGGTAAAAAGGGTATTTAAAGAAGGCAAGAAGGCCTTATCTTAGTGCGACCTAAAAGTCTGGTAGTGTGTAGAGTAGATACTTCAATCTAACTACACATTGAAATACCTATTTAATATTTTTTGATTCTGTCAAAGCGTTTTCCAACCAAACTCAAACAACTGAGATACTATAGAAGTATACATTGAAACGTCTAGTTGATACCGAGATACCAAAAAAGTATACATTGAAATAGGTTTGCCATTTCCAAAATACTTCGAACGCCTAGTATTCATCCCCTTAAGTTGAACTGTGCGATGGCAGTCGCAAATCAAAATGGCTGAGGCTGAAGTTGAAGTTGATGGCCGAAGAAAGAAGTCATTCATGTCGTTTCATTTGTGTTCATTTCGGTTCCGGACACATGGGTTAGACAGGGACGACGCATGCGTGGGAGTGGATGAGCTGGATGGGAATGTGTTGATGTGCTCATTAACGGAATTCCGGGTGAAATCTCCGCAGTGAGTGATGGATAACCCGTCCATTGGTCCTCCGTTTGGCCAACGGATCTACTTTTGATCCGCTATGGGTTGGACCATCAGTAGTCGAGGTGTGTGGCTTAAAACTGGCAACGGGTCTGCCCATATGGCATGCGCACTTTGTGCATTTGTGTGTGCAGAAGTGTGTCCACTGCGAGTGTGTGCGTAGCTAAGTGGGCTGGGCTTAAAACTATGGTTTCTGTCTCGGCTTAACCTAAATGCACGAGCAATGGCATTGCACAGTGGGACGAATCTATATGATTTTATTTTGAATTGCCAATTTCTAATAATACCCTGCAAAAAATAAATTAATAAAATACTTTTAAAAACTGTTAGAGATTGATGCTAAGTTTACACATAGTGGAAATTTATTTATAGTCCACTAATGTTTTGTTGATAAGTTAGCAGATATTCAAATTACAAGATCTCAAAACCATAAAACAAGTGTATTTATAGTTTATTCTAACTTTTTTGGTATGCATACCAAGGTTCGTGTTGGTGCAGTTGTATGCATGGGCTCCACTGTACCAGCCGTCAACTTCAATTTGAGTGCTGACAGTTCGCTGACATTCTGGTAGATGGCGCTGCCAGACCTTCATTATACGTGGCATACTTTCAGGCTGTCAAATCTGACGAAGCTTTGCCAATAGTCATGTAAATGCGTTAGTTTCTGGAATTATCGTTAGGTGGCGTTGGAGTTGCTTTTAATTTTGTGATGGATTTAAATGGAAGGATCGCTTTTTATTACAAACTTTGCCTTCAATTTGTTGCTAATCTTGCGCCACTGCGGAAAACAGATTTATAAACATTTTTGTAAGACTCACCTACATTCTTCAAATAAAATGCATAAAGGAATAAATGTGTAACCAGTACAATTGTTTTTGGATTATTTTATAAGTATGCAATTATTAAAGTTGTAAGCTTGTGGAAAACTCAATGATATTCGCTTTACGCCTGCAAAATCATTTACGGCAAATCAAATTTGAGCAATTTCTTCGCTTGAATAAATCACATCAGACGAACATAAATCATACACCGAGCAGGCATGTGACTCCTCCCCACTCCCCCGCTGGCGCAGCAGCGGCAAAAACAGGAAGAACAGACAAAACACACATCAGACATTATTATCATCTCGCTTGTGCTTGAGTGGGTTTCTTTGCCTACCCCAAGGCTCTGGCCCCCGATTCTACCCCTCGCCCCACCGCTTATCCACCCACACGTCTGATATAGACAGAGATCGGGGAAGGGTCCAGCGATTTGCCAGCATCCGTTTGGCCCTCGACAAACACACACAAACACACATAAACACACATATGTACACAATGAGAGCACTCAACACACAACCACGAACGCACGCTTCCTTCCGCCGCACCCATTGTCCTTTCGCGCCATTTTGCCCATCCCGAGGCTCAGACTCCCGCTCAATCGCCATCATTGGGAAATGTGTAATTGAAAGGGAAGCTTTTGGCTTTTGCAGCGTCGGAGGCAAGAAAATTATTTCGTTAACAAAAGGGAAATGCCAGGAAAAGTGGCGGGTGGAGGGGAACCAGGAAGCGCAGAGAATGCAGGACGAAGACAATGCAAGGAGAGGAAGGGGACCAAACTGAAATACTTTAAAGTTTACCATTCCGCTTATTTTATTATGCCCTTTTTTTGTTTGGACCTTCGTGCTTTATAGAAGTCGGGGAAGTTTCATTTCCGACAGCAAGTTACCGTTAGTTAGCTGTGGATTTTCGGCAGGGTTGTCACCATCACCGCAGACTCAATTCGGAGCAAGCGGGACGACATGTGAATATGCATGGCGCGGCAGGGAACGTGTTTCTCCGTCTCCCTCTTTCTGTCTGGATTATCGTCCAACTGGAGTTGGAGCGGGCAATTTTGTGATTTATGAGGTCAGAGACTCGTGATAATGAGCCAGGAAATTAAATCACTTTGACCGGAAGGATGTCAGGTCAGAAGGGGATAACACAATTGATTTAATATTCATAAATTCAATGAATGTTGTCAGCTTGTCAAGAACAAGAGCGGGGAAAACGGGGGCAATCGCATGCCAGTGGAAGATCCATGGTTTGGGGATTACAAAAGTTCTCGGAGGACATTTCAGGATGTCATCTTGGCTTGACTTTGTCCAATTTTCTGAATCAAACGGCGACTGCAGGGTTGTCAGTGGGCTTACTGTTGTGTATAAATTCCTGTATAACATGGCAACATAACAAATCGGTTATTATGAAACATTTTTAAGATTTCTATTTTATTAATTCGGGTTTCGCACTGGCAATCAATATGCCGAAAGATAATCGGTAATCTTGAAAGAAACATCTGCAGAATTTACACACCCTACCAACTCTTGCCGCTTGCAAATGCCGAGACTTTGAAATAATTTTAAGAACTCGTCCATGCGAGCAAGAAACAATTTATATGCGAACTCCACATGTTTCTCCCATCTTAGGGAACATGTGAAATCAAATCGCCAAAATCCCACATCCAAATTCACTATACATTGATACTTTGAGATGAGCACACCAAAAATAAAATCAAATCTCGCCTTAATTTATTTACAGAGTTTCAAAAACAAAATTGAGGAATACCAACTAGGGGATAAGGCTACTTAAGGATCAAAGAACACCAAGGAGACGAGGTTTTTACCAAATCGAGAGACGAGGGGCTAATTTCGTCATTTTTGGCCAAGACAGCAAATAGAGGAACAGCAAAGCGGAAATCATTTTATACCTCACATCACAACTACACACTAACTAAGACTAGGCTACGCAACTGTACATTGTACTTAAGTGTTCAAAGTAAATTTAGGTGAGTATGCTACAATAAGGGATAAATATTTCTTTCACAAATCCAAAGCAATATTCTAATTTGGGTTTTTCTTACCATCCAGTTTACTTTGTATATAAGAAAGAAAGCTAAAAGCACGCAGACAGGGAGGCAGGAGCACCACAGTCACTAGCCACTAAGCAGAATCACAGTCACGATCACGTTCACTCCAGGATCAGGACTCGGGGCGGGATCAGCAGACGCTGAGGAAGCTGCCACAATGACGATGAGTACAAACAACTGCGAGAGCATGACCTCGTACTTCACCAACTCGTACATGGGGGCGGACATGCATCATGGCCACTACCCGGGCAACGGGGTCACCGACCTGGACGCCCAGCAGATGCACCACTACAGCCAGAACGCGAATCACCAGGGCAACATGCCCTATCCGCGCTTCCCGCCCTACGATCGCATGCCCTACTACAATGGCCAGGGGATGGACCAGCAGCAGCAGCAGCACCAGGTCTACTCCCGCCCGGACAGCCCCTCCAGCCAGGTGGGCGGGGTCATGCCCCAGGCGCAGACCAACGGTCAGTTGGGTGTGCCCCAGCAGCAACAGCAGCAGCAGCAACAGCCCTCGCAGAACCAGCAGCAACAGCAGGCGCAGCAGGCCCCCCAGCAACTGCAGCAGCAGCTGCCGCAGGTGACGCAACAGGTGACACATCCGCAGCAGCAACAACAGCAGCCCGTGGTCTACGCCAGCTGCAAGTTGCAGGCGGCCGTCGGCGGACTGGGCATGGTTCCCGAGGGCGGATCCCCTCCGCTGGTGGATCAGATGTCCGGCCACCATATGAACGCCCAGATGACGCTGCCCCATCACATGGGACATCCGCAGGCGCAGGTAAGCACAGATCTTATGTTGTACCTTTGATGGGTTACTGTGGTTAAGGCACACGGCTTTGGGGCAACCATTTTTTATTTATATTTTTTATTGGCACACTTCGAAATGATCGGCTTTAATGCTTTGTATTAGGAATTTAAAATTTGTATAAAAAATAAAAACAAGTTACTCTTTTCGCTTTCTATAACATGAACATGAACCCAATTCCTTAATTTCTTGACAACACAGGGCAATGAAACTTTCTTTATTAGAACATTTTTATTTCCTTTCTCCTGGGACATTTAAGGTTACATTTTGCTTATTTTAACTAATTTCCCAAACCGAAATCCTTTCACCACACGCATATCTCGCCAACCACTTAACGCTTTTCCCATCTTTTTTAATGCCGCTTTTGCCGTTCGCACCTGCAGTTGGGATACACGGACGTGGGAGTTCCCGACGTGACAGAGGTAAGATTGAGTCCACATGGCGCTAGTCACCTACCTCAACATCCGCTAAAACCTAACCTCTTTTCTGGTTTATGGTTTAAAGATATAGTTCTGAAATAGCAATATCACTAATCTGAAATCTTACTCAAACGCAGGTCCATCAGAACCACCACAACATGGGCATGTACCAGCAGCAGTCGGGAGTTCCGCCGGTGGGCGCCCCACCTCAGGGCATGATGCACCAGGGCCAGGGTCCTCCACAGATGCACCAGGGACATCCTGGCCAACACACGCCTCCTTCCCAAAACCCGAACTCGCAGTCCTCGGGGATGCCGTCTCCACTGTATCCCTGGATGCGAAGTCAGTTTGGTAAGTGTCAAGGAAAGTGATCGACAATTCCACGAAACGTATTAAGTGGAATTTTTCTTCTTCTTATCGTAGTGGGTTGAAGTAGTTAGTTCCCTGTTTAGAATTGGTCGTAGTTCCCATTAGAATCTTAACTGTGCATACAACAGCTAGAGCTGTATTACCTTAATGTTAATAATACTATAACTTTTACAGCGAGCCTCGTGCTGCGAAGCAATGCAGTACAAAGCAGTCGAAATCCCCTGCTTGATAGCGTGTTTACTGCTTAATGCGAGATCAATACGCAAGCAGTCATACAAGCAGGTCAAGCAGGTCAAGCAGACCAAAAAGAAGTACGCATTTATACATGTTAAATGTGTAGTTAAAATTCGAAAAAATATTTAAAGCAAAAGGCTCAACCCGAAAGTATTATGTATTTTCTGTTTTTTGAAATACTGCATTATAAAATGCAATAATAATTTGTTTGACTCAAAGAAAGCAAACTAAAGTTTTAGCTTTAGATGGAATAAACGAAATATTTCTCAGTTTCTTAACAGATTCAAATAAATTTGTAAATTTTAGCTTCGTGCAAATACTCCTACCTTAAATATTCTTGAATGCGTTGCATTGGCCTTGACACGTCCGGGTAATTTCACTTTATTGCCTTGGCCAATTGCTTGACATCAACCGTAATCCATCTGCAAAGACAACCCGATACCTGACATTTGTTCAAATTTGCGAATTTCCCAAATCCGAAAATCGATGAATGCAGGCAGATGAAAGACGGCAGACGAAAGAGGTGGCGGAATAGCTGTTCCTTGGGTTCCGCTTGCCCAGAAGATCGCAGCACAGGAGGCGGTCCTGCCAGCTAATGCAAATTGACAATAGTTCGAAATCCTGCAAGAAAAAGGTTTGCGAAAACCGTAGGCGTAACTAATGTAGCTGGAAAGTAGAGCAGACAGACTGCATGTGGTTCTGCTCTGGGCTTAGAGGATGTTGCATAAGTGGGGATGTGGATGCCCGCCTTTCCAGCAAAATAGGTGTAAAGACAGGCAGGCAAGTCCTTTCCAAATATAGAATTTCAATGGCACGCCACTTTCCACGGAGAAAGTGAAAGCAGTCCTCAAGTGGTCGGTTCCTTTTCCTTTTCCTCGCCCTCCAGCCGACCTGCTCGCTTGTCCAGGTCATTGCGGAGTCCAAGGAGTTCTACCCGTACCCAGAACTCTAGATGCTGTTGTGGTTTTTTGTTTGTAGCCGGCTGTATTTTTTCGCCAAAGCCAGATTGAGATGTAAAGCAGAATTGATGAGCGCCATTAGTTACACGTTATGTGCAATGGATGCCATCAATTTATTAATCTCCAGAACACGCCGAGGCTCCATTCATAGCACCACTCCGCAGTGGCCACTTCGTCGTCTTAATCCCCTCCCCCATCCTGCGCGGCGGTGCAAAAAATAAAAAGAACGCGCCTCAAAAAATAACGCGATGGAAGGCAGGCTCCGCGGTGACATGAAGTTTTCCCCTCTTTTCTCTTATTATACACTCCTTTCTGGACTTTTTGCTTCTTTTTCTTTTTTATTAAAAATTAAGCGGTCAGAGAGGATGAGGGGGAAGGAGCCTGGAGAATTAAAGCTGGAGTTGGCCCAAAGCTCGGTCTGCATCTCCCGCGGCGGCAACTGCGGCATTCTCACTGTGCCACAACATGATCCCGGGCTTAAGTTACGATGATTAAATGCATACGAGTTTATTTCTGCTTAGGTTTTTGCCTCGCCTGCGCTGCGCTTCCTCCTCCTCCGTGTTCGCTGCATTTTGCATTTTGCATTTTGCATAGCCCATAAAAACTCGGAGACAGTGGGACAAATAATCGAAGATTGCCCAAGGGCCTCAGGCGCCTGGCGAAATGGATGAGATCTACATTGAGGGATTGGCTAGGGTTGGTCTGGGTTAAAGTTTCAGTTACCCCTGGACTCTGATATAATAATAATTACATTTTGAGTGGATGAATACCATACACACATTTTAAATATACCTTTTCGTACTGAGAGCAACTGGTTAACTTTCCAATTAGATGGCTATCTGTTATCAGTTTAGGAAGCCCCTGTGTAGCCAGCAAAATCCAATAGTTTCTATATAAAATTCCTATATATTTCGCCCAATTCCCAACTCCACTGTAACACGATTGCAACTACTTAACGCCTGGACATTTTTCAAGCGTGCATTAGGCAACAACTAAGGCGAACAAATAAAAAGATAAAGGTGCCACAAAGGTTCCGATCGTGACTGGGCAAGGCGAGAAGAGTCTGCTCCGCGTCTTCCGATGCTAAAGAAGTGTGGGGAAACGAAGCTTCGTTTCAATTAAGTTGTAACTCATGATGGCATTCAGCACAATGGGACCTGGAAACTCTGTGGCCCTTCAGTCGGCTTTCCCGACTTAATGTTGTTTGGATATTTACCAAGTTCAGCTCGATTTCCGCCTCGTTCCCCTTTTTTGTCTTTCTTCTATTTGATAATTCGCTGCGAGTGCACTCCAAGCCAAGTCCTTTTGATGCTGGAGTTTTGGGTCATAAATTAAAGCGACAGTCAACAAATTTTTGCAACAAGTGTTTGGCTGGCCTCCTTTGCTTTCATTTCCACACATACCCCTTAGATCTCGTATATTATTCAAATAGTGAAATAGTGTTTGTGGTAATTTTTACCATGTGCTAAATAGAATAATTAATAATATTTAAAAAAGGATGTTTTAACCTATAGAGCGAGTAAGATTGACCATTTAAATTGGCAACAGTGCATTTATTGGGTACCTAAAGTTTGGTGTAGTTGCTGTCGAGTAAATGCATTTTTTATTGCCGCTGTCAGAAGCGCTCATTGTGATTCACTGAGATTGCCGGGGAAATCTCTCGCTTACACAAAATGGAAATATTTATGCCAGCAGAGCCAAAGCTGAGCACTTTTCAATTCTGGCCAGGACGAGCGGGAAAAGTGCACTTCATTGTGCGCATTATAAGCGACAGTTTCCACTCCTCTGCCCCTGAAAGCTGTCAGTGGGGTTCAAGACAATGAAAAGAACTTCTCGCTGGCCAAAAAGTTGCACGTTGTCTGCTGGAAAAACTTTTGCTCTGGCTTTGGTAAAACGTTGATCCCGGCCATCATCCGTTTGGCATTTGCCGGGTTCCACGGAGCGGAGGGCGAACTTTTCCATCCTTGGACTTTGTTGTCTGTTGGCGCTGCACTTAATGTCCTGGAGAGTTTTGCTTAACTTGAGGATTTGCGCGCAAACTACTTTTCGATGGCACGAGAGCGACAGTGGGCGGCGGACGGGGTCGGTGGACAACTACTTAGGCAGACGATTGGCCCGGCTTAGATGTGTCCACCCAAAGTGAAATTGTGTTAACGTATTTTCCTCTGCCATACATACCCTAGACCGAAGTTCCGTTGTAGCTGTGGAAGGCTGTATTCTTCTTTAATTGCATTTATTATGCAATTATCTTATATTTGAATTTTTATCTTATATTTCTACTAGCTTATATTTGTATGAACCAAACTACTTGGCGGGAATATATCCTACTTAGGGATAAAAAACAGGATACCGGGTATTTCGTAGTTGCAATCACTACACCATCACCTTTTTTGTGCCGCTGGCAATTTAAGCGGGCGGATCAAAAGATAATTTGCCAAGTGCGTGAAGATTTTTTCTAAATATATTCGCATACATATAGAAAAACTCACCCCTCTGCTCTGACAGGGTCTGTCAAAAAATTTGAGCAACGTGAAGCACAAAAAATGACACAGGAACTTTGGGGATTTCCAAACCACAACAGACACACAAACATTCTGTAGCACTGGGTGGAAAAGTTTAATAAAGCGCAGCAAATGCGAAGAGGAAATTTCGCTTTTATTTTGGCAGAACCATCCCCTTTCTCCACGCCTCCGCCCCCGGCCCCTCCCACGCCCTGGCTTTGTGGCCAGCTGAGGAGCGAAAAATAATGGCAACAGCTCGCCAAAGGTCCTTGGGGGCCCAGCACTCGGAGATGGGTCAGTTTTGGACATGGGAGAGGCATTCGGGGCCATCCCGAATGTGGCTCAATCGCAGCTCTGTTTTCGCATTCCATTTTTTCTTCATCTTCTGTTCTGTTCTGTTCTGTTTGGGGCCGCTGCTGTTTTTGTATTTTGGGATTTGGCCAACCTTTTGACAAATTACGAATATTATTCATGCAGCAATGAAGTGAGGAAGCTCTTGGGCCTCCTGCGGTCGCGGTTCGGCGTTTCGATTCCTTTTAAAATGTATCTGATGGCGGAATAGGAATGCAGGCATATCCTAACTAGTTAGGAAATATTAATTGAGGTTATGCACAGAACTGGGAGAAAGGACGGCAGGTCCCGAAGTTGAAGACCTTGCAATTATTTCAATTGGGGAAAATTACCATTTAAGTACATTTTCCAAAGTAAAATTGTTTTTAAGACTCGTATACATGTATATGTAAACAAAACTTGTAGAAAATATATAATACAACGTTTAATAATTAATTAAACGAATACAGCAACTATAAATCATTACAAAAGAGTTTTGAAAGATAGAAAATTAGGCTGTACTGAAATGATTTTTAAATGTTTGCGCACTTTGGAAGTTTTAGTTCTGCTTGTGATAATGCTTTATATTTTTTTTTAAATAACTCGTTTGAAACTGAGTTGCATTCCCATTTGCTTTCATCATAGTTGTGATTACGATTACCCAGGCCCACTAGCCTAATTCCTATTGAACAAGGGCATCCTCTCCAGTTTCCGCCCCAACATCCTGACGTCGTCAGTGTCAGCCACATGTTTCAATGGCTGCCGGCCAGCGGCCATTAGAGAGAGCGGGATGGCAAGCGAGGGAGAGAGAGAGGGAGAGAGGGAGAGAGAGAAGGAAGTTTCAGCTGCTCAGGGATACTTGATATAAGTATAAGCCTGACTGAATGCCTGCTCTCTCTCGCGTTTCTCGCATAGCGTGTTTTAGTCAGCTGTCAAATGTTTTGACATGGGTAGCCATGGCCCCAGTGAGCATCCAAAATGGGGGAATGGAGGGCATGCACTGGGAAAAGCGCATCTTTTGTTTTCTGAACTCTTTCTTGAACTGCCGCATTTGCCTTATTTATAGTAAATAATAAAGTAAATAAATAAGAAACGCTTTGTTACGCAGTTTAAGTACAATACATTTTAGTTTTGACCATCACTTTTTTAAGTGTAGGATACCGAAACGGTGGTAAGAAAGCGGAGCGGCCGAAAAAAGAATAGCCAGCAACAACAATCAGATGGCGCGCATAGTTTTTCGTTTCCCCTCCAGTTCACGTTTTGCTTTTGTTTAAACGATAACTAAATAAAGTTTGAGGTCCCCCTACACATTTCCTTGAAATGAATGCATTTATAAGCCCCAAGTCAACTCCTTGGCGATCCTTTTAGTTCCTCTCTTCTTTGATTTTGGACTCCATTTTTTGTCAACTTTCGTCGATTTTTAACCCTCTTAAGTGCTTAACAAGTCCCAAATTAAAAACGTTGTCAGGTCTCCTGAGAATATAACCAGATGTAAAAGGGCATCCAGATGGAAATTAAAAAAGACTGCCATACAAATAATCAAATGGTCAATGGCAATATTTAATTGTTGCTCTTACCTCGAAGAATAAAAACAAAAATTCTTGAACTTAATTAAAAAAGGGAAAAAGTGAAATAGCTGACATCAAACCTCAGAAGGATTTCGGGATGAATTTATTCCTGCTCCTTTTGGGCAAACTCCCCGAAGGTTGTGAAAAACATCAAGTGAAAAGTTAGCGACGGAAAAAATACGTCAAATATGCAAAACAATCAAATCGGAGGAAAACTTTTTCGCTGGAACGGAGCACCCACTTCAATTTTTCGCCGAAGCCCCCTCCCTTAACCCCTCTGTTTAGTTGGCACAAAGTCATCGAATGAGTTGGCAGATTCGGACCAGAACAGCGGGGAGAATAAAGTGACATCAAGCACCGGTATTCGTCTTGTTTTTTACAAAATGCCACACACGAACACTCTTCAGCTGAATGAAAAATTTATCAACTTACGATCATAAATAATAATAATTTTCCAGCTTTGTTGCGGCGGCTTGCGTTTGTCTGTAATTTCCGCAATTAAAAAAACATTTACTCGCATTTGATGTGAGCTTTTTTTGCTCGACGGCTTGTACTTGTTTAAGTTTCGTTTTGCTTGCTGCTAAATGCATTTTGTATTTGTTGCATGACGAGTGTGTTTTTGGCCAAGATAACTGCCAGTGCTGCAGCGACCACCCAACTGCAGTTGCGAATGGATATAGCCTTCACCTGGGGCCAAGTCATCTATTTGGAGGTTATTAGCAGTAATTCCATTCCATTTTGTCTGTTTACGAATTAAAACTGGATTGAAAATGTGCTACAAAAATAAACAATTATTGGAAATATCTTCTATCTTTCTTTCACAGTAATAGAAAAAACAACAATCCATTTAACATTTATTACATATTAAATACCGAGGCCTAGAGTCCCATTATTTTCCTGATTTTTCCCCTAGGATTTTTTGTTGCATTTTTTGCAATTTCTCGCACGATGCTGGCCGTTTTTATAGTTCCGCACAGCGTAGCGCGTGTGTGATGAAAAAGCAATCGGTGCCAATATAATAATTCACTGTGGGCATTATAAAATAGAATTTTTTCAGCTATTAAATAATGCTTTTTAATTTTTCCTGCTTCAACGAATTCCATAAAATGTTGTTAGCAATTATTTTAATGATTTCCTTTAAACGTTAACCGACACACGTACAGCCAATAGCTGCCGCTAATGTAATTGTGTGTGCCCGGTTGGTGGACGACGGAGGGGCAGGGGAAGGGGGCAGCAAATGAAATAAAATCCATTATGGAGCCGGAGCAGTGTAAAAAAAGAGTAAAATGGTTAAAATGGTGGCCTAATCGCAATTTAATTACAATACGCTTTCATATCAAAAAGCATTAATGCTCTCGGTCCACTCGGTACGCCAGTCAACCACTCAGCCACTTTAGATGTATGAGCCGTCTGAGGGGCGGTGAGGAGGCGGAGGGACAGCGGGGCGGGGGCGTGGCAGGGGAGCGGAGAACCTCTGAGGTTTGCCGTTGCTACTTCACATATATCGCTACTCCTCATATTAATTGTTTCACCTTTATTATATTTCTGTTGTTGATACCTCCACCTCGGGTTCCACTTTCCCCTGCCCTTGGCTTCCCTTCCCAAAGCGCCATTAATGCGTTTATAATAATTTCTCAGCGCTGAGTTCGAAGCTCCTGCCCAGAAAAAAGGGGCGCCCTAACTGATCACCACTCGCCTTAAAAGTATATAGAAAAACAAGTATTTCATGGTTCTTCCTTACTTTTTTTTTTATACAAATGTTTCTTCTTGTATTCTGAGTGATGGAAATATTATATATCATTAAAAACAAATTTCTGAGAGCGCCCGCTCTTAAATTGCCAATGCACAGACATTTCCAGACATAACCTCCGCCCCTCGAGTGTATTTAGTTTTCCAGCGAGATGCACGTATTGTGTGCATAACTTGTAGGTGTTTTCTTCAATTAAAATAATCATTTATTTGCAATGCATGAGGGGCAGGCGTACAGCTTTGTGTTGCTAATTATTAGCAAAAGCTTCTGTACGTCGAAAGGGTGTGGAAATGCAAATGGTAATGAAAATGGTAATGGAAATGGAAATGGTCATGTGCTGAACGTGTACCGCTGGAGAATAAGATAGTAATCAGATGGGAAGCACAGGAATGGTAATGGGCTGACGCAAGTGAAGTGTATTTGATTTGGAAAGTGAGTGATAATTGCAAGCCTTGGTATTCGATTATGATTAAAATAAAATATACATTAAATATTTGGTTGCATATATACTCTATACTTTCCAATATCATACGCCCTTGTACCTCCTCCCATTTGCTATCTATCATCTGGGGGGAAAGTCCAACCCATTTATTCCGCTCTTAATCCGCACCTAATACTCAACTCTTTGGACTTCGCCTCGTGGATTCTTCGCGGACTGCAAGGATGGATGCGGATGGCGAGGGGGATGACCACGCACGCTTTTTGCCACAAATCTTTCAAGATTTTTTGCCGGCACAGCGACTCGTCTAACTGATGATGATTAAATGCGAACGCCTCGGGTTATAGACATGGCATCAGCCGTGTCATTTAAAAGAAGGTAGCTGCTCTGACCACCGCTGTGCTGGTCCCCTGTGTACATCGCCACCTCCGCCCCCTGTTCTATATGATTTGGATCCGCGCGCATTAATGGTTGCCGCATAAAATACAAAAAAAAAGAAAGAAAAAATACATAAAAAAGCTTATGATGTAATGACCTCGAGCCCGAGATGGAAGACAAAAAAAAAAATATTAAAATAGAAAAAATTGGTCGAGCGAGTTGAGCAAGACAAATGCTGAAGATGTTATTAAAAAATAGTTAAGACTGCCCACCTCGGGGGCTGCGTTTTTGGGGTGAAGTGGCTTCAACTGATTGCCGCTTGGCGTGGTTGTTCAAAAGCCACCGCAATGCCAATGCTGCTGTGCTGTGGTCGCCTTTCAATTTCCGGCCGGGCATTTTCCAGCCCAAAAAACCATCTCAGGAAAAGCAGTCGATAGGCGGGCGGGAAAACTCCACCCGAATAATGGCTTCTCACGCTAGCAACCCATTTCAATTACCTACCTTCGCCATTGACAATTATAATATTTGCTGCTGCGTATTATATTTGACATATTTTTTCCCGACATTTTCACGAAGCTCTTTTTTTTGTCATTACCGAAATTATAATTATAGTCAGTGTCATTAGGCGCCGAACTCATTTGGTTGGTTGCTTTCAAAATGGAGCTCTTTCGAGGAGGAGGGGCAGCCTTCGTAATTATGCCGAATTATTTTACAGTTATGCTCAGCTACCGTCCAAAGGGGAGAAGCTCGAGGGGCTGAAGCGGGACTCGAAGGTAAAACTGCACTTGCCTGAATCAGCGGCATGATACCTCTCTGCTTTACGGACAAAGATACGGACAGAAGGACGGACGGGCAGATGAACGACGGACAGACCGCATTGGGGCATAATTAGTTACCTTGTCTGCTCGCCGCTTGATGCCCATGAAATCTCCGCCGAGTTTAATCCACAAGTAAAACCGAAGTTCGGGCATAAACGAACGATGATTGCTCCAAGCTAAAATAAAATAAAATAATTTATATAGAATTCATAACATATAAATTTAATTAGTACAAAAAACCTAGGTATACCAATCCAATTAAAACTACACGAAACCTACAAGCGGTTTATGATTATGCTATACTTTCATAAGTGTTTTTTGAATGCCCCTTATAGTCTTTATACCTCTAAAAAGGGTATAGCCTGAAAATCAAACCCGAAGTTCCTATAGGGGAGACCCCTTCGGCGTCCTACCTCTCGCCACAGACCTGTTGTAGGCTCTGTTTTTTTTTTTCTCTTTTTTTTGACAAGTACAAATATCCGAATTCGGTAAGGTTGTCTTTTAATCAGCTTCAGTTTCAGAGTCGCAGCGCCTCGCTTCATGTGGTTTTGGGTTACCCATTCCCTCGTCCGATTCTCCGGGAGAAAAAAAGAACAAAAAATACAAGACAACAATAAATAAATAAGTATATATACATTTACTCCAGCTCTGGTTGTCGTATGCACTTTAGTGGACCTGTAGATATTGTAGAATTTGTTGTCGTTGAATTGGTGGCCGGTCATGCGTTGCATTGATTTTAATTGTGAAAATTGTTTTATTTACTTGGAACCAACAGAACGCAAACGCGGAAGGCAGACGTACACCCGGTACCAGACTCTAGAACTGGAGAAGGAGTTTCACTTTAATCGCTATTTGACCCGTCGACGGAGGATCGAGATCGCCCACGCCCTGTGTCTCACGGAGCGCCAGATAAAGATTTGGTTCCAAAATCGGCGCATGAAGTGGAAGAAGGAGAACAAGACGAAGGGCGAGCCGGGATCTGGAGGCGAAGGGGACGAGATAACGCCACCCAACAGTCCGCAGTAGGATCGACGGAGTCTACCCAGTTAAATAAAATTTCTATCTAAATAAAATTTACGTTAGTTTGGAGGAGCGCAATGAATTACTTCGATCCCTGAGGACTATCTATTAACTATCCAATCCGTTGAACTTCGCGTGAACAAACCTAAACTAAACTAAACTAAACAAAGAGAAGAGCTGAGAACTCTACCTACAACTTAGTTAATTGTTATTATTTTCTACTTATTATTTAATTGTACACGAAAGGCAAGTGGAGAAAGCGAAATAAGATAAACGTAAAGATAGCGATTACGATAAAGATACAAGTAAAGCGTAAAACTCAAACAAAACCAACTCATGTGACCTCAGATCTAAATAAGCTATATTTAACTATAATGCGTATATATACACATAAATATATGAATAACTTTAAATGATACCAAGTAAAGCTGAAGGCAAGGAGTAATATATAAATAATTATATATGAAGCATATATACTACAACATTAGTTCTACGCGTCATAAGTACTGTACGAATAACTTATATATACACCCCAGCATAAACCCTAAGCCTAAAACATAAAGATTAAACTAAATCAATGTTTGTAGCAATCCTAGCGCAAAAATATAAAGTAAAATCCAATAAAAATAAAATAAAAAACAAATGGCGTCACAATCCATTGCATGATAGTTCGTGAAACCTATACATTTTAAATAGCTCTGAACATGATAACAGAAAACTTTGATCTAGGTGAATGTCGCACTTTTAGACAAAAAAAAAACCAAAACCACGAAAGAGCGTTGCTTAAAGTAAACTAAACGTTTTGCACGTATAATAAAAGTAAAACCCAAAAACTGGCAGAAGCTTAACTATAAATGAAAATAAATAGCAAAAGATTGGCCAACCTAAAAAAGATGTATGTAAATTTCTACGGCAATTCAACTTTAGAAAACTCGCAACTGGATATTTAAGCTTAACCGATTGGAGAGTTCCTCTTTTTTTTTTTGGTTTAAATACCTATTATCTCTGAACTTTCTTTTATATGTAATTTCTTGTGCAATCTTTAGTTCTTGCAAAAAACAAAAATCGAATTAGGTCGAAAAGGATATAAAGTATACCGAATTAAAAAAAATATCAATTGGCAAGTGAAGAAGAGAAATAAAAATTGTTAACAGAGGAACACAAAATCAATGTATAAACAATGAATTCTAACGAAACCCCTGTAAAGTAGTAAATTAAAATGCATTATTATACGAGAAATTAGGGAACCCATTTTGAAAGAGCAACCGAACGATTTATATATGAATATTTGCCTAACAACTATATTAATGTATGTGTACGTAACTTAAACTCATTTTCCACGCCATCTGTGGAAATCCATATACCAAAGTCAAAGGAACGAAGGAGAAAAAAAGGAGAACGGAATGGAAAACTATAAAGTATGATATGTTTATATGTAGATATATATATTTAACAAGCCTAATACAAAACATGTAACTTTATAGAGTGTTTCGTTTGTAAATTCCCCAGAAATCCCATTTCCCTTCCCAGTCCAATTCCCAATCCAATCCCAGGTGAAAGGATTTGTGATTTGCAATAGAACAGAATAGTCAAGATAAATCTGAAAAAACTTAGCGAAGTATTGGCTAAACAACCTTGAGAGCAAAATTCAACTCAATCCAGATACGTAACTTTCGGCCTCATTCTGTAAGAAACTAATTATTTAAGTTTCAATTATGAAAATTATTAAAAAAAAAAGAAAAGAAAAAAATATATAGAAAGTAGAAATTCACAAGAAACAAAATTTGAAAGCGTTGAATACAATATATATATTTGAAACAAACTAAAACATTAAATAAACCCAAGCATTTGTGCGAAATTGGAACGAAATGTGGAAGCTAAACAATTTGTTGTAAATAAAATTTAAACGTTAGTGTGAAGAAGTGAACGGAGAACGCAGTGGAAGGGCTGCAAAGCGAAAAGCATAAAGAATATTATAATTAAATTACAAATGAGATTTTGTTTTTATTTGTAATATTTATAATAAAAATATAGTATTTAAAAATTTATTACGAGCTGTCTATTATTAGGAAGGGGTATTTTAGTGAATCCCAGTTGTCTGGAGCTCCTAAGAGCGAAGGTAAGTTTTTTAATTTAATTATTTTGTATTTAACTAATAATTTTTGTATATCCCTAGGTATTTTTATTGTACACTAATCGCATGAATGGAGATTTTCTAAGGCCACTGATTACGTCAGAGGGTAAGCACTGAATTGATATATCATTTTCACGTGGTTAAAGTCACTAAACATTTTTTTTTGCAGACCTCGACTGCGGACCATTTTTGAAACGATCTTATTAATCTGACATCATAATAAGCGATTAATCAATTGGCATTAACAAAGCACTGACCAATGGCCAACCCAGACACCTAAGCCCCGGACCCGAAGACCACGATCAGCAGCTGCTCCACCCGCATAAACTCACTTCAGGTTGACTCAACCCGATCTTTGAGCCAGTCAGGAGCTCAAACAAATTGAAATTTCATTGTTGGCGTAATCGCCAGCCATTTGTAATCGCGAAATTCAGTGAATGTGCTCACGCTTATGTCACAGAATAACATGAATAATTTAGGCAGAATTTTCAGTTTGGAAAATGCCCAGCAGGCATCCTTGTATGGGACTGCTGGCGGAAGAGATGTCAGCTTTCTCACAGAGGTGTT
Source organism: Drosophila yakuba (assembly GCF_016746365.2). Lineage (NCBI taxonomy): Eukaryota > Metazoa > Arthropoda > Insecta > Diptera > Drosophilidae > Drosophila > Drosophila yakuba. The sequence continues at coordinate 9,448,883 of NC_052530.2, forward strand.
CAAGGCAATGACAACGCATCCCTAGATGACATAAATAGCCACCGATTTGAGCAGCTGCCAATTTGGACTCACGGATGCGAATGTGAATATGGCATTTCCATGGCCGAATCAGCAACATCGAGGGAACACATATCTCCCACAAATTTCTGACAAGTTTGAGTTTCTATTTGGTTTTCGGTCTGCTGAAGTTAATTAAAATGGTTCCTACTTGGCGCTCAAATAGAATTTCATTATGAATCCTACCTAGTCCACTGAGTGAAGAGATATGGATCTTAAATAGTACACACTTATGTCGTGAGTCTCATATTCGATGGGGTGTGATAATGAGTTGAATGGCTTATTACAAAGATATTTTCGAGGCAGTTTTGTAATTTCTGCCAAATTATCCATACTGATTGAGCAAAAACATAATTTGCGAGAGCATCTACAAAATAATGTTAGTTTGTTGTTTATTTAAACAAAATCTATAAAACAATTCTTATAAAATAGAAAATAATTGAACTATTGTAAAACCGAATAAAAGATTTTTTACTAGTAATTTTTTTTTTACTTATAATTTTATAAATATAATTATTTTTAAAATATAGTTAGTCGAATTGTTAATATATTTTATTAAAATTGATTTTTCTATATTGAACTCTTATCTGCATAACAAAAAAATTTTGTATTTTTATTTTGCTAGAACCCATTTCTATTTGCATTCCCCTTCCAGAGTGTATAAACTTCAGACAGATATTTGGAACGCAGCAGGGTAGATATTTTCCGTTTCGACGCAACTTTTATGTCAGTTCTTAAGTTATCTGCGTGAAACTTTCCCAAAAGCCTTTTTATATAAGTCGAAACGCGAAGCATGGTACCACCACATAATATACATAGCTAAAATATAAATAATATACAGAGTGTTGTTTTTTCATCATTAAGAGTTCCATTACTATATTACTATAACTATATCTTAAAACTACCATTAAAAACTAATTGAAAAGAATAAAAATGATTTCATAGTTTTGTTGTTTTCAAAGTGTTCTATAAGGTATTCATCAGTTATTTTTATTTATATAAAATAAAGATGCAGAAACCAATCCAACTAATTTTTTTATATCATACAAGTTCTTCTATGATCTTGTAAAATGCGTCAAATGTTCAATTACCCATTAGAAGGGATAATAATTAGTATCGGGAGGTAACAAATATAGATGTAAAATCTAATAATCTACCCGTGACCTCCGCCATCTACGAACAAGCAAACTGCAACATTCGTTAATAGAACCATTTGCCTAGGGGCAACCCGAGATGGATACTAAGACACTTGAGACATCTCACACTTTTGGATCGAGTGAGCGCCATGGAGAAACTATCAATAATCACTTCGCTGGAATTAAGACAACACTTCAAGAAAACTAAGATAAATCATTAATTACGGAAAGAAAATTGAGACCGGTTGAGAATTTGTAGGAAACAAAGCAAGATGTCAGAAATCCACTCGAGCTAATAATGAAGACAGCGCGATACGATGTGATGCGAGCGAACAAGTGCTTGAAGACCGGGTTCACACAATCCATCAACCGATCGGCCATCGATCCATCGATTCATCTCTCGATCCATCAATTCCCATAAATCAATAAAAGGGCGACTGCTCGATAATTAGAAGTGGAGAACAAACTTCATTTGCTTGCTTCTCAGTGCCGAATTCAATTGTGCAAAAAGCCATTACACATCCTGGATGGCAATCAGCCAAATGAGCTCCTAATAGAATATTACCTCCCTAAAAGCGATTCGGGCAACCGCCTAACCGACTGCAGTGGTTATCCCGCGAAATTGGAGTCGCATTTGGACTTAGCACATTCACAGATGCAAAGAGACGGATACAGATGCAGACATACCCGAATGAAAGGCAGGTAAACTGGGCCCAGAGCAAACCAGTTATGGGACCAAACCGAACACCGAATCCAAGTCTGGTTTTGAATCGAGTTCGAAAATCATTCGAAGATGAAAATTCGGAGATCGCACTAATACCAGCACAGCCAACCACCAATACACTGACAGACACCTGGAGAGAGCGCACCCACACCAGCGAAAGTTCGACTTCGAATTCGATTTCGATTTCAAGACCTCGCTGCCGGACCTGAAACCCGGACCCTCGAGCGGACCTGTGCAGTTCCTCCTTCTCAGGCGTGCGACGCGCATGCGATTGCGATGTCGAAGGCAAAGCGCTCTAGTCCACACCATCAAAAACACAGCGATACAGAAATAACGGTGGCATGGCCGCTCAGCATACGACGCACTCTACGCACACACTTGTCGCCTCGCTCACACGCGCACTTGCCCCATGCGCATGCGCGTCGATTGGCTCCGCCCCTCCGAGTTTCGAAATACTTGACTAACTTTCAATATGGCCGCCGTTTTGACAGCTCCTATTGCAGTGTCTGTTGTTGTTGTGCTAGTGTGAGTGCTAGTGCGAGCGCTAGTGTGAGTAGAATGTATTGGCTTTGGAGCAAATGGTTGCTTGCGATCCGACAGAGTCGGCGTGCACTTGCCGTCGGCGGAGCGGAAATGAAAACCGCCAAGTGAATGTAGATGCTGAATTTTTAAACTATTTTATAGTTATCTTAGCAAGGAGTTTTTACAATTAATGTTTTTCATTCTTTATAAAATGAATGATAGTTCGATAAGATTCTTTAGTTGTTATTGTAGAATTCCATATTATAAATATTTTTAAACGATATGAATTTTATTGGAATTGTTCACAAAAAAGCACTCGTTTTAAAATTATGAAAAAAAATGTATTGTAAGTTTTCGATATAAAATGTATTAATTCTTTAATGCTTACTTATTTATGCATTTATTTAAGTATGATTAATGTTATATTAAAGAATATGTTATTAAATTTTTTAAAAAGAAAAAAAAAATCCATTTTAAAGGCAACCTTTATTGTTTTATATCTCAAAACACTATAAAACTGAAAATAATGCATATATTTATAAATGCCAACTTAAGTTCAGAAACATTTCAAATAATAAACGACATTTTTTATTTTAAAGGAGGTAATTTAAATGTTTTTTTCTTGCTTGCAATTCTTATTAATAATAATTAATTATTAATATTAAACAGCTGTGTGCGTTCTAAGAATTATCCCAATTACCTGAATTCCAAATTAAATAAGAGGAGTGGAAAGGTGTTGTTGTTAAAAAAAAAAGAAAGCAAAAATTAAATGAAACAAATTACAAATATTTTTATTATTATAACATATTTACATTTTTATATAATTACTTTAGAAACACATTTCCTTTTCCAAAGTGAAAAACTCTGCCCCAGATTTCGATTTCAATTATCACTTCCAACTGTTAAGCTCATAAAACGAAGAAGTAATAAAGCATTTCGCCTACAACATTTCCCTATATGTCTCAATCTTATTTTGCGATATATCTGGCCATTAAAATTAACTAATTTGAAGACAAAGCATGAAGTTGTTGTCACAACATTCCAGTAATTATCCGTAATGCCAAAAGAACACAACAATCCGGACTGCGACCAGGAACGACGTCGCTAATGATCGAATCATTTCGGATAATGGGCTGAATGAAGAAGCAGGGAACTGTATCTGTAACTGTATCTGGAACTGGAACTGTTGGCCATAAGAAAGGCCAGCGACAAAAAGCGGGAGAACGAGATACTCGACTCTCCAGAAGCCAAACTGAAAATTGAGCTGCAGATGTAAGTAAATCAAATAAAATCACGTGTCATTTGTCTCTGCGACTCATTGAAAGATACGATTTTCAAAAGAAAGACCGTTCGTTGGGAGCCCCAGATACCGATTCGTATACGGAAGCCGGAACTTGGAGCTGGTCAAATGCACAAAAATGATGTGCGAACACATTAATCAAGGCTTTACTAAATGTAATATGCGGTTAAAAGTGCTAATGACGCTGGTCGGGCAATCGTTTAAGGTCCATCCCCGAGTACCAACCTCCTCCCCACACACACTCCACACAATCACAATTCGAGGAGCGGGACAGGAGCGGACCGAGCTGAACGGATCCAAACCGAACCGAACAGCCGGCGAAGAGCAAGTCAGTACATAAAGTTTAATGAGCAGCCACTTAACACTTTCAGAGCTTTTTGCGTTTTGCTGTCATTAGAATGATTTTTGCCACTGACTACGATCCCAAAACGCACTGAGAGAAACCGTTTGGTAATCGTTCAGCGAAATTCGAACAGTAGGAGCTGGCTTAGCTGGCTTTAGCATTAACGTGTAGCCACTAAAATAATAAACACTTATTCATTTCTAAAAGGTTTTTTTCATAAAAATTGTATTCAATACATAAATAATAAAAATAAAAACATATTCAATGGTATTACAGTTTAATTCAATGCGACTTTTAATTTGGAAGGGTTAAAACAATTTTGAAATAAGTTTTGTGAAGTACAGGTTTTTGAAATATAAGATTTCAAAATAACACTTAATATGTACTCCGCTATTACGATGTTCCATTTTAAATGTATTCAATTTATTGGATTGGCACACTTTTAAGTTTCTTAATTTAAAAATCTAAATCTAAAATTAAATATACTTTTAGTAAGAAAAAGGGGCATTCCTCACCGGCGGTGTACCTATTCCTTGTAGCCTTCTTCACCCGTCCTCAGCCTGGGGCCAGTGCATATTTCCATTCGAATCCACGTCGGCGTCAATGGCTATGACGTTGTCGTCATTATCGGGCCATGTTCGCAATATTGCACTCTCTCAGAACTCCACCCCCAAACGGCGCCCGCATTTGGCACGAGAGTGGAACCGAAACAAGAACTGAAACTGTTTCTGATGCCAAAGCCTGGCCTTAAGGTGTGGAGGGGAAGGGGACACAAGCTCACCGCCCTCACCGTATTTCTTCGGAGGAGGCGTCAAGCCCAAAGGAGCTGGGGGAGGGGCTTCCTGGGGAAAAGGGAAAAAACCGGAGAGCAAAGCAAGCGCGTGTATTTTCAAAACAAATCGGCAACAATTTCATTAAATGAGTATCATATTAAATTTAATGATGCAGCCGTATTTCAGTTTTCGTTTCGTTTCGCTTTCTGTCTTTTTCCTTGCCCTGTTTTTGTTCTAGGAGGTGGGACGTCGATCAAGGAGTTGTGGAGGAGATTCACAAGAACCAGGAAATCCGACAGTAGCTGATTTCGGAAATTCTTCATTTATGGATGGGGATAGAGCGTACAGAAATGAGGTACCTGAGGATTCTATTTGAAGGGATATCCATATTACACCCCTGACCATTGACCCTGATAACACTCTTCGCTTTTCCTCAACTTGTTCTACTGTTTTTCTTCAAACTGAGTGACGAATTGCCATCGTAACTGGCAACGATTATGGATTGTAATACATCTCGCAAACTTGCACCTCATTGATAAGTATCTGCCTGTGTGCTACGACATTGACTTTTAATTATCACCGACTTGACTCCCATTTACGAGTCAATGCATTATTATTAAAATAGGAAGAGGGGAAATGAGTTATTTTCAGAAAATATGTCATGGAAAATGGTTTAGGTTCTGGTTGACTTTACAGAAACTACTTTAAGAAATTAAAAAGTAATAAAAGATGACAACTTTTGATTAAATTTAAGTAATTTTATTCAATGTACATTTACATTAAACGATCTTAAAGATATATTCCATTTTCTCTTAATAAGAAAACCTAGAAAATAGCATCTTGGGATATGTTTCTACCTGATTAAACTAACGATGGGCCAACGAATTCTGTGTCCTTTTCAAGCGTCCAAAAATAGGGGACACAGTGGGAAAAAAACTGAAAAAATATCCAGGGAAATAGAATAATGCGTAAGCTCAGTCAAGTCCATTACCAGAGTGAGGGAGATAGCATCCGCGGGAGCGAGATGGAGGCAGGAACTTCGATTGATGTCTGACTGTGCGGGGTGGGGGAAATTAACCAATTTATCTTTGTTTTCTGCAGAAGCCGAAGAAGCCGAGGAGAAAGCTTCTGGAACAAAAGCGGAGAACAAAAAGTTTATAGTAAAAAGGCAACAAAAGGATCTGCCAGTACACATCAGTAACAACGGCGACAATGGGGGGCGAAAAAAGCTGGGAAAGGGTGACGCAGTCAAGGAGTTGCACAGAAAGGATTCAGCCATTATTGGACGTCTTTCCAGCAAGGGGACTCCGCCGTGGGCGGAGTGTATCGCCAACGTGTGACACATTTCTGCTTTTAAGGAGGATTGCATTTGTTACGCGTGCGTTGCCTCCGCTACGGTTCAACGGCAATCGATCAAGAGCAAACATTTTTCGGTTCGGTTCCGTTCAGTTCCGTTCAGTTCAGTTCAGTTCGGCTTTTTTGGTGGGGCAGTGATGTTGGGGCGGGGAGCCCGAAGAAAACCAGGCGAGTGGGACAGGGAATTTAGTCAGTTTGAGTGAGTGCACTCATATATTATTTGCCAGCTCCGCCTTGCCCAGCCCTGCCCTGCCCTTTCTTCCTCCTTGCGACTCTTTTCCCTTTTTATGTGTGGCATTAACGAGGAGAGGACAGCAACAAGGACAACGACGGGCGTTTTGAATTCCCACTTGCCACAATTAAATGTTTTCTTAACCAGAATGTGAATATACGTTAAAAATAAAACATAAACATTTTTATTTCATTAGAATAAGATTTAAAAATATTAATTTATTTGAACATGTGAAAAAATTGCGGTTTGTATAAACTAGCTTTAGAAGCGCGCAACAACTTTGTGTATCAAAATATACAAATAACACTTTTCACAAAGTTTAGAGTTTTAAAGGCAACTCTACCATTTAAGCATGTCCCCGTTTTTGGCAGTGTATAAGCGATACCCCGCCGCTTGCAGGCACACGTTACCCCTCCCACGCTGAGTCGCTGCCTGTCACGCAATGGTGCATGAAATTTGCCTGCCATCGCGACCTGGCTAGGCGCACTTTCACTTTCACTGTCTCCTGGCCAGGGCCAACCCCTCCCTGTGATCCTGTGCCTAGGTAACAGTTGGCAATATTGCTACTGCCGTTGGCTAATGTTATTGGGTCGTCCTGGTCGGTGGCGGTGCCATTCCTCATTTTCCGTTTTCCATCGCTTTTCCATGTGCGCCGACTGCAGATGTGCCGACAGCAGCAGCAGCAGCAGCAAAGGCAAAAACAGCAGCAGCCTGTGGTTGTGGCGAATATTACGTGTCACTCTTCACATGGCCACGCATCCGTTGCATCCTTGTATCCTTGTTTACACTGCTGACACCCTCGCAAAATCCCACAGAACCCTACAAGGCTCCACTTTCCACGGTTGGCCGGGCAGCCGGGAAGGCAGCTCAGGAAATTAAATTCCATAAATCTTAGCTGCCTGCAAAGGAGTTGCGAGATTTGCTGCGGGGCTAACTTACTTTTTAATATGCTAAGTGGGTGCAGCAACATGTGGTTGCCGAGATGGGAAAACTAAATGTAATCGCTTTAAAGCGCTTAAACAAATTTGTAAGACATCTGCAAATTACAAATTTTGTATTGCCTAAGAGCATAATATTTCGCAAATTATTTCAATCAAATTCCTTGAGTTTTCTTCAAAACCTTTAGATAAACTGATCTTTAGGCCAAATGGGCGTACATTTGACCTCCAGTCAGTTATTTGCTGAACTGCGAGTTTGAGGACATCCCACGAGGCCATCTGCTCCATCATCATCATTAGAAACTGCGAAAAGTCCACCGAATACTTGGCGGTGGCCTTAACTCGTTTTTGATGCTGCAGCAGCAATCAGAGGCAATCACGATCCACTGCATATATGGCCTGATGGCTGGTGAATCGGACGAGGCCTGGAATTCATTATCCATGCAGCCAGCCAATCCGCAGGTGCCGCTCGAAACTCGAGGCCCGTCACTGGTAATGCAACTTTAATTGCCGATCGTTCGTTAATTGTGGCAAATTATGGTGTGAAATTGCGTATGCCAAAGCCCAAGCCGAACCAAAACGGGGATTAGCCAAAGGAAAAGGCATCTCTTGATTGGAGCAATTAATAGCAACGCTTTTGAGCGCCACCAAAGGAAGTCGCTTGATTGTGTGCCTGCATATGAACAAATTGTGGTAAAAGTCGAAGCATAAACTTGATTAATGTACAACTTTTGACTAAGTGCTTCTGAAAATATGCTTTTTCTCTTTGTTTGCCCTTTAAAGCAACTTCCAAGCTACATGTTATGAACGGCAGTACTTCCAAAAACATGGGAGCTATATAAATTGACCTAAATAATATGTGCTTTTTTGCTCTGGCAGCAATCAAGTTTGAATAAGTATATGACCATAACAAAATAATTAGATCAGAATGTAAAACGTTTTAAAGCATTTTCATTCGAATTTATAAGATATTTTTGGCGTAAAAACATAAATGATGCATGAGTGATTTTTTGATGGCCCACTTTAGAATAATTTCATACTATTTGGAGCTGCTAAAGCGTTCGATTGGAGTCGTGTAACGGAAGTATGCCGATCTTCTCAATCAGGACCCTAATTATGGTTCTTGTCTGTCTGTCGGAGCTCCATCCGAATCAGAAATAACCCGCCTGAGTTCAGGTGTGTGCATTCTGAGCAGCTCATAAATATTTAATCGCGAATTTAGAAGACAGCGGAGAGAAAACGACTTAGCCTGTTGCACTTGGATGCCCCTTGGATGCTTCTGGATGTGCTGGCTTCCTCTTATACTTGTATACTTGTATGGTCTATACAAGCGTGATTAACAAGAATGGTGGCAATTACAGGAAATTGCTTCCTTGCACCTTCCGCAGAGCCAGAAGAGAAAAAGGGAAAAATAAAGGAAGGCAGGTTGAATATTTTATACGGAAAATGTGCGTGCACTTTTTACTTAATCGTAAATTTGATGCATGTTTAATGAAGACGTTTCATCGGCGAACCTCCTCTCTCCAGCTCATTTTGCAATCACTTTAAAAGCCATAATAAGGGTGAAATTTTAATGACTTCATCGGCAGGCTTGGAGCAGTTCGGTTGCTGTTGACACAACCATTACCCACAGCAAAGGCAACACTCCAGTTCACTCCACTCCACTCCCCATTTAGTGCGTGTTTTTGGCCCTAATTCGCCAAGTAATTTTTATTTTTTGTTGCTAAATAATTCGAGCGATTATGGAAAACTGCCTTTTAAGTGGCGGTCGGCAAGTGCATTCAACATTCTCGGGTCAGCCATTTTGGAAAGGGAGAAGGTAGAAAGCAAGGGCCCACAAAATCAGGTTTATCTTTTGGATGCCATTAAGGTAGCGCACATCTATTGACAGGTAGAAAATGTATGGCCTGTTCGCCGGACTGACCAAGCTGAAATGAGTTGGAAAACCAGTTTTCCCACTGATTTTCCAGCTGCATGAGGTCAATGGCTGATTTGGGTTCTCTGTCTCTTCTCCGACTGCTTCGTTTTAAATTTAATTACGAAACAAATCCGTGTGATTTGCATAAAGTCCACTGAATCGAAAAGGAAAATTAATAAATCAAAAAGTTACCCGGTGGCCTAAGACAAAGGCTACTGAGTTAGTTAGATAAGCGAGATAATTGCGATGGACATTATTCATTTCGTGTGTTTTAAAACTAGAAATGAAAATCTTTTATGTGCATTTAGCTTAAACTATTGCTTACAGCGCATGTGAATTCATTTGAAGTACAGACTTTTTTAGTTCTTTTAAACTTTACGAATATTAAATATGTAAATGTATGCGTTTCAAAATTCATTGAAACAAAGTGTTGCCTTCGAAACTGGTCGAGCGTAATTGTTATGGGGCTAATTAAAAGCGAATTAAAGTTAAGCATCAGTCTCACACTAATGAATATATATTGATAATTACCATAATTATGCAAATGTGCAACCATTTTATACGGCACGAAAGTAAGTTTCCCCAACCCTCTCCCATTTGCATAAAGAGTCGGTGCATGGCCCAAATACAATGACCAAATTGCGGGCAATTTATCTGAGTGTAGGCACAAGGGAACCTAAAACGCTTCTTGAAAACCCCGTCAACACATGTGCTTCCATTGCAGCAGTCCGATTTATGGTACCGCTCTCCTTTCTCCGTTCGCCTTCCCTTAACCTTTGACACCCTTACGACCCGACTTACTCTCACCCATTTCACCCATTGTGTTCGAATAGAATGTCCTTGACATTTTCTGGATGCGTGGCAAATTGATATGCAAATATTGTCCGTTCGCTGGTTCGGCAATCCTTTGTAATCCTTCTCCAAGGTAGTCTATGTCCTTCAAAACGTCAATTGTCGAAGGACACTGACCGTCATAAAACTTCACTTGGCACACATCCTTTCACCGCGTGGGCAGAATATTGGGTGTCTGTTTGTTTTGTGTTTTGACTTTATCTTTTGTGGCCCACTGTCTGTCTGTGATTTATGGCCTATGACTTTTGACTTTGGCGGGCCAGATGCGAATGGGTGTAGATACGCCAAATGGTGATGAGAATGGGATGTGCCGAAAGCAGTAGATCAGTTTCCATCCCATCGCCGCTTCAATCGGTACAGCCCAGGATTCTCTCTACTCCGACTGTAAGTTAGGAAAATATCTTAGCATTTATAAAATAGTGGCTTGAAATAAACTTTTTAGACAACTTTACAATTAGGAACAAAAAAATATCTTTACACAGGTTGCCTATTTTAAAAACAGTTTTTAGTTTATATTAGACTCAAAACCAAAAAATTAAGAAATTTAGGTAAAGATTTTTTTAAGTTTTTATATTCTATTGTTTATAACCGTTTAAAGCTTTTAAGCTTGTAAAATATCTGAATACACACACCGTACTTAGAAATTAAGTAAAATGTAAGATTTTAAGTATTCACTCAAAATTGCATCATTTTTATAATAGTTTGTCCAAGAACATTTTTATTCCATTCCATTTTCCATTTCAAATGGAATTTAAATACAATTCTCACTATGAAGCAATAAATATTACATTTTTTGCATTCGAAATATACTAACGTAGTTAGAATATTTGGAAAGTAATGACAAGATATTTCTTAGGTTGCTATAAGATTTTAATTCTAATTTCGATTCCATATTCCACTTTTCCTCATTCCCCCAAACAATCTCTATTACTGTGCGTGTGTGTGGTCCTCGCCTTTCTGGCCGTTCTAGTCCACTCTAATTGTAGCCAAGGCACTAAATTGGAAGCCGCACAACGAAAACAAAAACCGATCAGCCAACACAATCAACGGGATATTTAATTATAATTTTCCTGAGCGAAATAAATGAATTCTGGTAATGAAAATTCGCTCACTTTAATCGACTCGAGCGGCGGCGTGACGATGATCGATTTCGAAAGCCCACGATACCCGGACAGCAGAGAGTTGAGGGGAAGTGTAGTGCAGAAGATGGGCAAGGCACACCTGTTTGGCCCTGGTTCGAGTTTCTCCACAAAAGACTGCCATCTCCACTTCTGCCATAAGACCTTGTTTCAATGGATTATTAATGATTGGCGATCGATCGTGGGCCGATCGAGGCGAACACTGCTACAGAAATAGCCACAGATTTAGCTGGTAGCCGCTGCAGCAGCTCCTCCCTTTCGCTCATCCACTTGGCTCCCAAGTCGGCAGGCGTTAGCGTTTAGCGTTAACGTTAACTCAATCGACCTGTCATTTGGGCCTCAGCTGGCTCCTCGTATAATTGCCCCCGTCACTCGAAGCCGTTCTTCGGCACATCATTTATCAGAGCCTTCTATTTATAGGCTCTCGATCCCGCTACACTTGGCGAAACCAAGCTGGCACTGCCAACAAAATTAGAACTTTCTTATTCGTAAATTTATATTTGCTGCCTATGTAATTCTTTAAGTTACATCCAATCGAAATGATGCATTTTTAATATAGCTTCGTTCCAGCATCACATATTTAATCTTCCGAAACTATAAACACCTATTTAATTGTGGTAGGAACTGAGCGGTTTCTTCGGTTGTAGATTTGCATTGCTGGTCGGCGAGTCATTTATCAATATTCGGTGGAAATTTATTAGCCATCGTTGGGCTCCGTCTTTAATTCGATTTGTATGCGATATCGGGCTGGGTGTGAAATTCGCGTTTGGGCTTCATCAATCACCCAACTCCACTTCCACTTGCCGGCTCCGCTCCACTCGAGGTGATCAAACAAACGCAAAGTCGACATGGAGTCTACCAAAGTACTGTTAAAGGATACAGAAAGTCTCTAACGAGGCAGACAACACGGTACCTCGATATGGGAGTTCTATAACCCACCCAATCATTTCGTCGTGCGTCGACACACTTTTCAATTGTTTATGCATTTCGGTTTTGTTTTTCGGTTTTAATTTCGGGCAAGTCCATTAATTTCAGTTGCGTCCGACTGCTCACGGATCGAAACGGATCCTTGGAATGGGTCTGAAGCGGACTGGAACCGTATTTCCTGGGCTGGACGTGCGTTTAGCACATCTTTGCAGTGGCATCTCATAAGCATTCATTAATTCTGACCACTCTGCTCGTTGTATTTTGTAATTAATGATGTTCAACAAAACGGCGGCTCCTCGGTTCGCTTTATTTTGGTTTTGGTTTGGTTTGGTTTGGTTTGGTTTGGCATGGCTTGGAATGTTTCCCTTTGCTTGCTGACACATTGGCGGGTGGTTTCTGTTTACTCAGCTCAACCTCATCATTGTTTCAGTTGTTCTTCATATTTTATAGGGACACGCAGGTCTTGTTTTATCATTACTTAATGTTGAATGATGTCGAGTGTTTGTTTTGACGGCGACTGTCCTGCCCGACCTGCTTAATTAAACATTTAGCTCTGTGATTAATGGTTTTCCAATTAGTTGCGAGTAACTCCTTTCAAGAGGTGACGTGTAATGAAGATTTGCTTGGTATACAATTTTTACGAGCCTTCTTTTGGTTGAAGGCGAAACATAACATGCAACGTTGAGGAGACAGGGAATCATTTTATATTCTCGTAATTGTTTAATAAGACTTTCAAATGAATAATGGCGAACTGTATACCAATTGATAATTGATGGTTAAATCTTATAATATTAATATAATATAAGATACATAATACTATCAAGATAAGTAGGACTAAGAAATGTATATTTCAGTACACACCTTCTAATTACGTATTTTTAGGGAGATAGAAATTTGACTTCGAGTAGTAAGTCTTTGGTTTTTATTAAATTCAAAATTCTTTCTTAATATTTCAACTTCTCTCAATACGTAGCTGGGGAACAAAAGATGGAATTCCCATAATAATGCAAATATTTGTGAATCGAAAGCACTTAATGCAAACACATTAACTGATTTCCGGTACATACACGCTGACTCGCAAAGACACATAGTTCTGGGAAGAGGGGAGCAAACACAACAACCCCCAACACCAAAGAATTACCCCATTGCTTCGGGGACGCACCCAGAGAAGCCAATTCTAATTCTCCGAAAATGCCTTTAATAAAAAAATGTAGAGGGAAGCTAAGGAAAATATTTGACATTACATTCGTCAAACTCATGCGTCGAGGGTGTTTGGGTGGTGAATGTGCTGGGCGGGGTGAGCGGTGTGGGCGGTTTGGGCGTGGGCGACGACTTTGGCAAGTGGCTGAGTGACTTCAAGGCCCAGGGCATAACTGAACAGGATCAGAACACACAGGACCCAGCTCGCGTTCCTGTTCCGGCTTTTTGCCTTTGCAGACGGGCATGCCATTAGAGGCTCAAATGGAAAACGAAAATGTCTGACATTGACAAATGCCATCCGTCATTGCAAACACAAGATTGATATAGATTGGAATGTGACACAAAAATACGCACAACTGCCACCACCACCACCACCACCATCGCAACAGCACCACCACCATGGCACCACCGGAGCACCACCATGATGCCAATGCCAATGGCCGCCATACGCACAATTGTGTGTGCGTGAGTATCTGCAGAAGCCGTGACACCGGGAAAAAATATTTCGAAAACATAAATATTTATTATGCTAAATTATTTATTTACATATTGGTATATTAGTATACATTGACAAGCTGGTTTTTCCAGTGACTATCAAACCAAAAACATTTCATGCAGTAACCGATGTCTTTTTCGGTAAATTATTAGGGACCACTTTTTTTTCGGTGTACAAGTCCCCGTCTGACGATGACACAAGATGACGACCGCTGATGAAAACCGTCGACGACTGTCCCTCATGTCACCCTTGTTTTCCCGGAGAAAAAAAGTAACAGAGAACTATGGTTTCCCGAAAAGAATATCCTTGTGGGGATGAAAAGCGGATTTTTTTACGCTTTGTTCTTTCTTGGGTGGTTTTAGAAGTTTTGAAAAGAACCGGGGATCTAATGTGACCAAAACAAAATATCCTTATTGCGCATCAAGGCAGAGCATCTGCCAATATTAAACATTTTGTGTATTCTTTTTATTCAAAGTTTTAAAAAGTATATAGAGCAACTGATTTTATATACCTGTAGCAAAAACGTTTTGATCCGCCCCCGTAAAGCAATGTAAACCGCATTTCCCCCATTCGCATTTGTATAAGTGTGCGTGGCACATAATAATGGTGGATTTTCTTTGTTTGACGTTAATTTTTTATGCTCGCTGCTTTTGTCTTGGCTTCTTTTGTCGCGACTTGCAAGTTGCACTTAGGTTTATTAGAAAGAACAAAGGCGACGCGGAAAAACACTTCGAAGGGTGTGGATATTTTTGATAAATTAACGTGTGCATTCATCTTGCTGCGCAGAAATTTGCATCCCACAACGCCCTAAAATCTCAGCTGCTCTTCAGCATTTTCTGCTGCTGACAGCGCAAAGTCCAAATCTGTTTTTAGATTGCAGTGAAATAGTTTTCAGAGGAGCTGGCAAGCAAATTAAGTCGATGTCACCCATGTCGGCACTTAAGCGAAGTTGCCAAACTTTCGTCCAGTCTTCGCTCCCCGAATAATAATCAAGTGCTAATTATTTTATGGTTTTCACAAACTTTCAACTCACACACACCGCAAATCATCGCTTGAGATACGCATCGATTTCAGCGCTTCGCAGGAGCGGGAATTCGTTTCATTTCCTTCTTTGGGCGACTATAATGAAACTTCCGCTGGCTAGCCCCAGATGATTCCCCTCCCCTTATGGACGCCCCGGGAAAACTAATGCCCTGCCATCAGTTGACGATGGCATTCAGATTAAGCACTGCCGGCACTGAATGAACTCGATGCGGTGATAAAAGCATTAATCAACCAAAATAGACGAATAATCGCAAAGGGCCAGCGCAGAAAAACATGCCCACACCCAAAAGAAGCCAGCCAATTCTGAACTCGATTCTGAATCCGACTCCTAGGCCCTTGGCTTTCCTCCGATGTTATTATGTAATTTGTGCGGCACTTAAAAAACAATTATATGGAATTTATGAGCTTCGAGTATAATATTTTAGAACTTTGGAACAAATGTATATCTTGATTTATTAAAAATCACCGACAATATTTCCGAATCGATCATAAGAACTTGAAAAAATGTAAATATGTTTAGTAACTTATCTATGTTTGACATTATACACTTATACTAAGACTTATTCTCAAAACAGGTACAGGATATATGTATAGGATATACTGATAAATCGAACTCTTAAATTCTGAAAAATTTGTAATTCATTTGCAGAAATCTTGCGTTGCTTGGAAGTTACACACTTAATACTCTGAACAATAACTTAACAATAAATCATAGTCGATATCAAGAGACTCATAAGAAAGACGCTTATTAAACCCCCAACTAAACTATTATACGAACTACGAACTAATACTATTTCAATAAATTAAAATACCTAAGTATTGGCACATATACAGTATACAAATACTTATATTATTAAACAATATAAATACTAAGATGAATAATCAAATGAATATTCCTATATTTCTTTAAATAACTTGGTTCCCCACTTAGGCCTATGTGTTCCCTTATCGTGTTCTGGTGGGAAGCTGCCTAATGAGAAAACAAAACCCGCGCAGATCGAAACAAAGTACACAGTGCGGAACAAGATCTTCGACTTCAGGAGGAGAACTAAGATCGGGAAATATGAACTCACACTTTGGGAATGCCGACCGGGTCCGACAATGGTTATTAATCAGTTTCCGATACTGCCGTCGCCAGGAGACAAGAGTTTTGAATAAAACTCCCAGATGTCTGGGAATAAAGAGGCAGAGGTGCACAGTGATCACGCCGAGCATCGAGGACGTGTCGCAGTCACACTTTTGATGTTAATTGAACGTGGCAAGCGAACGACAGTGCTCCCCAGAATTTCCCACTTTCCCGATTTTCTTCTCCACCATGGCCGAGCTCAAGTATCTTCGGGGGATGTCGATGCCTTAGCTGTCTAATGCCGGATTCGTGCTAAGTGGTGTGCCACCTCGATCTCGTTGGTAAGTGTGCTAGTGATGGTCTGGGATCCGAGATCTATTCATAGAAGTGCTGTCATTGGACCTTGCCAGCTCTTCCGGCAATTGATTGATCACGGAGTCATCCGATGGGGGATGCACTTTGTCGCCTTGATTTAAATCCAAAAGGATATAGGGTCAACCACTCCACACAACGAATAAGTCGTACTATTTTACTGAGCGCGACTATATCAATCATGAAATTACGAAATTGACTAATATTTCGTGATTTGTGGTCCAAGTTTCAGTTGCAAAGACTATTTATAAGAACAGGATGTAAATGTTTCTATGTGCTGTCTATAGTAACTTATGAATCCTTGCCCATATATTTAAAACCTATGTAGTTTAGTGTTCAATATTTCTAAAAACATGCTACTTATGCCTATTTATCTTTAAAGCCAATACAAGCTTTGGTGGTCGGAAAGCCTAATAAAAAATGCACAGTACAGTCCAGGAGTTGGGGAGAATAAAAGCACAAGAACGCCGTAAACAAAAACCCAAATTGTGTGCCTTTTTTTGACTGGCAAGCTGGCAAACCATCCCCCTCCCTTTCACCCCTATTGCCCATCTCACTTGCTCCTGTAGAGCTGCTGCACGGACTTGCTGCTTCTTCCGAATTTTCGGCTGTTCGTCGTGTCCATCGAGTGATTTTGATGGATTGCTGCCATTAATCTATGACGTACGCAACTACCAAAGGAAATGCCATCATCATCAAAAGCAGCCCAGAAGACCGGGCCGACAGCCGGGATCTGAAGCCAAGGGAGTTGGTATGTATATGCTCCGTAGAGCCAACAGGGAGGGCAGAGTACGGAGAAGGGGCTGGGAACCAGGAATTGGGAACTGGGAACCGGAGCCACGCCACTCGGAAAACAATGAGAAGGCCCATGCCAAGGGCTTAAAGAAATCCAATCCATGCGGCTCAAATTGCGGCCTGCTCCTGGCAAAAAATGTAACGTTTGGGAATTGCTTTTATTTTCTCAATTTCAAGCTTTTGGGTTTACCTGGCAAAGGAACTGGGAATACGACTAACACAAATTTAGATCACTATTAGATGTGAAATATCTTGTGTTTAAAACGGCGAAATTTATTTATTTCACAACAAAACTTTTGAGTCTTGAGAACAAAAACAGAACTAAAATGCTAAGGAATATTACTTGTAAAACACAAATAATAGTATTTATATTTATTTTGTAAGCTATATACTGTTACAAACTAGTAAATTCTTTGGTGGCTGCTTACCACGATTCAAATTTTTTCTCCGAAAATATTCGGTAATATTAAAGATTTTAATTTTTCTTACTCCAATCCAGTCCGAGCGGGTCTCTCAACTGAGACGCGCCATGTCAACCCATTTTTTACCAACAGCAACTTTGCATCCTCCCCCAGATGACGGGGGATGTTTGTATTTCGCGCAGATATTTTTTACATTTCTACATAAATGCATTTCATGTTTACATTTTTCCAGTGACAAGTGTCTGAATCACTGGGCGCTGCAGTCGGGATGACATATGGAGGCAGGGAGACCCAGCGACACGCAGCCGACAATCGATTAATCAGCGAAAAATAATAAGAAACACGTTCGCTCCTCCCCGCCGAAAATACGGTGACTCCCCGCGACTCCCCAGATGTCCCGGAGAAGGAGATGCAACTGCAGTCGAGAATCGAGTCCCTGAATGCGGAACTAATGTCGCTCGAGCACTCAAAAAATGGGGAACTCCAACATTTCAGGCAGACAAATAAATATAAAGCAGCAGCATCTAAGGCGACGCTATGACAAACATATTTAGATGAATAAAACTTTGGGTAGAGCCTGCTCTACTGATGTATTTTCACTGGGCGGGGGACAGGGAAATTGTTAACGAAGTCGAGGACGCTGAAAATAAAGACAACAAAGCCAAATGACTGACCAAACTCATTACAACGAAACTTCAAATTACCCAAATTAATCTAATTTCTGTGTGAACTGGTTTTGTTTGACCGTTGTTGCTTCCAATGTCAATGAGTTGAGAGGTTTGTCAGTGGGCAAAGTTTTGATTCTTTCCATCGTTCGACCCTCATTTGTTTGTTTTTTTTTTTTGTCAATTTCTCTGATTTCTCTGTTAACACATTTTCCATATAATGGGGAATTGTGTTTGTCATTTGTTTGGCATTTGCCCCTGGCATTTGAATATTGAAAACAGATTTCACTTCCATTTATTCTTGGCCAATTTTTTTGTGCACACATTTAATTATATCTTAAACGGTTGCCCGGGTTCCACTTCAAAGCTTCCTTCAGAGCGAGCTGTCACTCAAACCAACCAATGGCAAAAATCACACAGTGATTCACTGGCTCTTTGATGTCAGAAACGCATTTAAATATTTTAAGGGTATGACTGCGTGACACGGACCTGTACATAAAGAAAATAGTATATGATATATTGGTATACGATCAGTTAATGAATTCACTAGAAACTTCAAGCTGAAACAGTGTTAAGTTCAATGATAAATGGTACCAGTATCAAAATTAGTTTCAAAATTGAAACATTTACAGATTTAATTGCATATACACTTAATTGCATACACTTTTGTGTTGTATAATAAACTTAAAGAACAGACTGAAGGCAAAATTATGGAAGTATTATTTGCCTTATTATAACATTATAATTAAATATAAATGTTGTAGTACCAAGAACAGTAAAAAACGGAATGCAACTAGAATTTAAATATACAAATAGTAAACATTTTCCAAAAATTTTGAATGTAAGTACAGAATATCTAAGTTAAGAATATTTTCATCTTAGGTGCAATCTGCCGCCCTCCAGACTGCATCCAGGTTCATATCCATGTAGCCTCGTCGCCCCGTCGTCGTCGTTGGCGTCATTATTAATTTGTGCCTGAGATGCGGGAGCGCGTGTCGGGTACAAAAGTTTTCAAAATGAATTTTTATGCCTCTGCCATTGCGTCGCAGCTTCTGCATCCCTCATTCCTCATCTCCCATCTCCCATTTCGATATTTTTACTTTTTGGCATCGCGTGGCTGCCACTCACGCAGTCTGCCTATATCCCCCGGAGGCCCCTCACCTGACTGCTGTTATATTTGACATATTGCCGACATTGATAGTATGAGACGTTGCAATGCAATTTGTTGTGCTCGTCAACGGGAGTTGCTAGTATTATTCAACCGCCGAACGAGATACGCATTCAAATGGAAGGAGATCTCCTTGGCCTAGGCACAATATACATTTTGGTGGATTCAATTTAGGCAGATGTTCTCAGATCCTATGTGAATTCGTGTGGGAGGAGACTCAGCCAATGCTATGTATTTATTTTTAAAAAGGCTTTTTTTAAATATCGTGGGTTGTTTACCACACTTAATATATACAAATTAAATAATATTAAGTTAAGTAAAAGTATATTCATTCATTCTGTAATAAAAAAAAAGGTGAGCTGCTATTTTACTGGACATCACAATTTATGTTGTTTTTATCCATACTTTCAAAACTAATGAAGAAAAAAAGTGTTAAATTGTTTGAAATTAAGTACCTAATGATATTATAAAGAAATGTTGTCCATTAAAAGTGTAAATCATAGGATTTTCTACTTTAAACTCGCAGCTCAAAAGCACTGCTATTTCAATGAACACAGCTCTATAACATAAATTTCAGTCGTTGCCTTGTGTCAAGTACAACGATTTTCTTCGGCCATTACATTCAAGTCGGCCATTTTGCAAGTGCACCGAATGACTGCAATTAGTTGTTCCCAAACGAATTTCACTTTTCGATACACGGGATATGAGTGCGTAATTTCCTTGTTGAGGCAGCCACGCATGAAATGCAATTATTCACTTTCCCTTTCGCCGCCTGGATTTCCTTCCCTGCTCGGTCATTCATTCAGCCGATCGAACACTAATTACAAAGCAACATCAAAATAATTACAGCCACTTTGGTCATAATAAGAGAAGAACAATTTCCACGTGTACCTGTGCGCTTGGCGGCAGTTTCTTTTGAGTCAGTTTGGATTTGCTGAAATTGTTTTCACATTAAAAACACTCTCACCCACCGCAAGTCCTTTCAGCCTACCTGGACTCCGTTCGGCAATTAATACCTTTCACTCTGGCCCGTTTGATGTGCCCTGTCATTCCGACGTCCACTGCCTGTTGGCCATTTGTTTGTGTCAACGGCGGAGCGACTGCCTCTGATGCTGCCACGGATTAGAAAGTAATCACGGCCGATAAGAGCCGTCCACCGGCGAGCGTCTCCGGGGACCTCAAGGTGGGCAGCGGTCAAAAGCGCTGCGTTCTGGCTAGGCTGGCAATTTAAATTACACTCGGATCAAACGCCCTAAATAATCCCACCCGTCGACACTCGGACAAAATGCATAATACACTTTAGAGTGTACACACTTTAAATGTGCTTCGGCATCTCTTGAATTAAATGAATATCAACTCAAGTAGGATTCTAAATAAAATATGTACGCATTCCTTGGTTAATTATTATATGTATATATTGTAATGATAACATTTTTTACAATTTATATTCCTACAACAAACTTATTTAGATTATTCAATTAAGTCTACAAATGAGATCTTATCTTATTTGTTTGTTTTTATTAAGAGTTGTATGTTTCTTAAATAAGTGGTTGATGGGTAGCTTTTATATAGAAAGCAGAGTTTGATTACCTAATTATGAACATTATCCCAATAAAAGTACATTTTTTTCAGTGTACATACCGCCCACACTCGACTTTCCGTTTGGTTACAAATGTCCATTGGGACTTTGCTAATCTGTCATTCGCCATGATGTGCTCCCAAAGGCGGCCCTTCTGGATCGGTTCGGTTGAGTTTGGTTTGGAGTTTGGAAGGTCCACACATGTGCCCAGACAGAGATAGCGAGAGGTCGGGGAAGTAAGGGAGAAGGCGCTGTTGGGGGAACAAGGCAGGGACACCAACTGGCAATGAAAAAGGACGAGTGTTCATATAAATGACCAAAATGCCACGCACTGACCCAACGAATGCCCATCGCACATCGCCCATAGCCCATCCCCTGTCAAATCTCACCCACTTCGCAGGCCACCCACCCATAAACCACCGCCCACAATCCACCCTCCTCCCGCATCACTGCTCCCATTGGCATCGACGACATGGCAGATAAAATGTTTCAATGTCCAATCGGGCAATTTGTCAAAATACTCGCCAATAGACATGCTTATTTCGTTTTTTGTCCGCTCTGCCCGAACAAAGTATTTATTTTTTGTGCTAATGTGGAAATTTGTATAATATTGAGATGAAATTTAACGCTCGAGTTTAGGACAAAAAATAACTTTAAAAATAAAAACAAAAGCATACATATTTGCTACGAATAGAAAATAGCTTAATGCTTAGAATACTTAGTAACTTAAAGGGAAATATTAGCATACTATTCAAATTATACAACGGATTGCTGGTGCTCTATTACATTTATTAATTTTCACTTAGCACGGCATCAATTTTCCGTTGTCTTATGGTTCCACCCCGCTTGGTTGGCATGTCAAATTAAAAATACAAATAGAAAACACTTTTGCACCACTGAGTTATTTAATTACTTTATCCCGACTTGGGCTAACGTGAGGTAAGGTGCCAATGGAGCATATCAAATTCAATTCTAGCCAGTTACTCAACAGCCACGACTGCACACGCCGCCTCACATTGCCATTGTTGTTGTGTGTGGGCGCCAGGAGCTGATTAATCACCTGCAATTAGTCAGCATAATTTCCGCTAGATCATTTTGCATTGGCATTTGCATGGCCTGCATATACGCATGTTCGGGGCTGTCTTAGCGCACTGTGAGAATGAATGAACCATTTTCATTCGTTTTTATCAATTTTTTTATGTCGAACTACAAAAATGCATAATAAATTGAATATTTTATAGAAATATAATATATATATGATAAATATGATAAAATTAGGGCATCGTTAGAATCAAATAAATTATTTACTAAATTGTTAAAATATTAGTGTGACTTCTTATTTGGTGCTCAGAAATTGCAAACCCAAGTAAGGCCAAAATGTTACAGATATATAAGGTACATATATTGAATGCATAATATTGAAATGGCATTCAGGATACGCAGCGGCAGTTTGCCGAGCGGCTGTCGTTGTTTGCGATGCTCCTGCCCGCATCCTGAACGCATTTTTAGCTCCTGCTCCTGCTCCTGATCCTGCCCCTGCCCCATTTCATTCCCTTCGGAGAGCTGCGGACGCCGTGGCTGCTTTGTAACAGTCTGATTTTGACATTGACGAATTCCCCGGCATTTATCATGCGCTACGCCCCTGAAGGGAGGCCGAGTCAGTAAAAGAAGCGAAAAGGATACTCTCGGACTGGCCCCGTCTGTGTGCTTGTGTCGGTCTTAAATGCCTACCATCTTGGTGGATGACGGCGATGACGACTGGCCCAAAGCCCAGCCAAACTCTGGCAGCATTCCTTTAGAGGTAAGGAATCCTCGATGGCGTTGAAGTTTTCATTATACATATTTGATCCCCTGAACGTTGCGTGGAACAAATCCATATCAGTCAGCAAGCTGGGAAAACCCAGAAACCCACCAAGCGATGCGTGTAATTAAAATGTTTTAATCTATGAGATACATTCAGCAAACGGGGGGAATACTATCATCTAATTAAATTTCCTATGATCCTATGATGTTATCTCTTTGCAAGCATTTTAGTTTGCGTATGTTATTTTATTATTCAAAATTAATTTTTGCCTAAAATTATTTTAGGACATGTAATATGCATGAAATATGCATTAAGCAATTTCAATTCACTAAATAAAATGCAATTTTTCCCTAGCAATTCTTTTAACGATGCATTAAAATGCATAAAATAATAAATACACTTAATAGACCTATTGTCCCATTTGCCTTTGTGATCTGAAGTTTATCATTAAAGGAGTAAGCTGAGAATGAAATTGAAATATCCACACCTACATAACTGATTGTAATCGATTCGGTTGCCAGAGAGACAGAGTCTTTGGCGGGATTCGGAGGATGGGAAAACCTGAAGAACCTGTAAATGGTTCCGAGTATTCTGGATCCCGACATGCAAACGAGCCAAATATTAATTGGGATGTCAATTTTAATTTTTCCCTTTCGTTTCTCCGAGACTTACATTTAACAGCTCAATTAATTGTGGGACTCATGTGACCAGGATGGTGGTTTCGGAGTCCGAGAGCCGAGATTTGAGTTATGCGATCAATTGGTATTATCTGAGGCCCGACTTGGGCGCATGTGACAAGCGGCAACTGATTCATTCGGGGACTATCGATGGTAAGAGGGATCGGTGAGGCGATAAAGATCTCAAAAGGATCTTGCTGACTGTTCTCTCTTTCTTTCTCTATAGCCCTCTTTTACTTTGTTGGGGCCGGGGAGAATTAATGAGCGCCATTATAGAGCGACAACTCTTAGTTGTGGTGAAAACGACTTTAAGTCAGTTTAAAATTGAATAATATTAATTCGCGAGATAAGGCGTGTGATCGCGGCCATTAATCAATTAATTAGTTTATCTTTTGTGCACGTATATCGGCATTCAAGCGATTCGAACTGCAGCAGAAAAATGCAGAGTGAGCAACTCAATCTAACAGAATTATAATTGCCCAGGAAAGCCCTCAGCTCGGAACAAAGCAATCCCAAACACAATAAAAGTTATTTCCCCTAGACTTCAGGCTCGAAGCAAAAAAGAAGCACGCCTTGCGGCACTTTTATTACATTTGTTCACCCATTCTCAGGTTGCTGTGGCTTTTAATGACCGTCAAGCAAATAAAAGAAAAATGTGGTTCTGATTGACGAATTGCGTGCGTATAATTGTGTCTTCCAGATATTTTTGTTTACTTGCGCCATGTTTACTCAGACTTCGCTTTGTGTGTCTGCCATGCAGGGGAAATTAAGGGGAAAGCGAGCATTGGCCACGGGAAAGTTTAATTGAGGAACAACTGTAGAGAGGCGCCATACAAAACTTTAGTCGGTTCACGCTCACGCAAAACCAAACTAAAATGTCGGATATCTTTAAAGTTTAGTCCGAGAGTCCACCGGTTTCTGTATGTTTAAAATAAGTATTGTTTAGAAATACGTTCAATGGCCTTGATTATTAGACTTGAACGGGAGAGCTGATTACTACATAGAAGATACTAAGGGAGAAGCCTACAATATTTTAACCATTTAACAACATTTTAGGAATATTACGCAACATTTTTAAGTTGAAAGTTGAATAATCCATTTTACATATTCTGAAGATATCCTTTAGTTTCTAAGAAAATGTTGCTGGTGCTTATATACATGTTGCCTTATAGCAGCAACAAAGTATCAAGCAGTTCTCGCAAGCAGTGTCTATATGGGCAAGAGTTTTGGTTGTTGTCTTTGATATAAGCATATTAAACATAGTCTTATGTAGATAAAGGACGTTAAAATATTCGAAAATATCAAACTAGAATATTTCCTATTTGAAATCACAATAACT
Source organism: Drosophila yakuba (assembly GCF_016746365.2). Lineage (NCBI taxonomy): Eukaryota > Metazoa > Arthropoda > Insecta > Diptera > Drosophilidae > Drosophila > Drosophila yakuba. The sequence continues at coordinate 9,473,727 of NC_052530.2, forward strand.
CCTACCAATCCCTTCCCTTTGAACAAGAGTATATAACACATATTTAATAAAAACACACGTAGTCATAGAAAATAAAAAAATGAATGAATAAAGGTTAAATTAAACAATGAATTTCTTGTAGTTTTGGAACATTCCAACTATTTATCAGTTTTGGGTTTTCTTTCTTTCTTTTCCCCTTTTTGTTTGTTTTTTACGTAGGTTTTTTACGGAAATACAAATTCCCGCTGCAAGTGTACAACGGCGGTAAAATCTTAACCTAATAGTAACCATTTCTAAAATAGAATAAAACCATTTAAACTATTAGACTATCAATTTTGGAGATCTAGTACTAGCTTACGCGCTGTTAAAAGTTTTTTCCTTGTCTAATATAATGAAAGCTTTTCTTCTTTTAGGAATTTAGCTTGGCTGTGCCATGGCCGTGAACATGCGAGTATAATGCGTGATATAGCTAAAGCTAAGTACCGCCGATGCGGAGGCGGTAGTAGTGGCACTCTACCTCTCAAGATGTGCTACGTCGAGCGGTGCCATCCGCTGAATCCGAGGATGCATATGCATCCTCACATGTTTTTCGTCGGCCTCTTTGACACGAAAATCTGCGGTGGATGCTGGCCCTCTTCGGTGCGGGCTTCGCAGTGCATATGTTTGATTAAAAATTAAAATTATCTTTTACGGCCCATTTAAAATAAACCGACCAGAGATTTCCTCGCAGTCGCTCTCATTTTCAGAATAACGAAAGACTTTTTATTAGCTGGCGGGACAAGCATCAACAATAATTGAAATATGCTTGCAAGATTACTTTACTAAGATGCTTTCTTAGTTTTGAGAACGGTTGAAGTTTAAAAAAGATTCGTTGTATTCTATTAAGAGACAATAAATTATGAAAGACACCGTTTTAAATAGTTGTAAGTATAATAAAACAAGAGAGAATGCTATAGTCGAGTTCCCCGACTATCTGCAACCCGTGGAAGTGCGAAGAAGAGCACTGAGAGTTTTTAGCGGTTTGTGGGCGTTAGAGTGGGCGTGGCAAAAAGTTTTTTTTGCAAATCTAGAGTCTACGTGCCTAATATCAACCTTCCAGCTTTTATAATTCCTGAGATCTCGACGTTCAACGGAAGGACAGACAAACAGACGGACACAGACAGATCAACTCGGCTATTGATCCTGATCAAGAATATATATACATTATATGGTCGGAAACGCTTTTTTCTTTTCAACGAATCTTGTATACCCTTTTACTCTCCGAGTATCGGGTATAAAAACCAAAACTGTCTTTATGCTCGAAATGAATTGCAAAGTTTATTTTTGGTTTGGCAAACGGCAGGGGCACAATTTTAATAATCCTCCATTTGACCGGCGATATCTAAAAGTATGTTTTACAAAAAGCCCGAATCAAACCCGAATCGCGTATAATCAGCTTAATCATAAATTAACAATAAAAATTCTTGGCCAGCGCCGTCGCCTTTTGCAGATTAATTAGTCAAAGCGACACGCCATAAAGCATTCGGTGAACTCATAAATCCCCCAGCCTCGCTGTGGATGGTTTGGGATCGCGAGTTCTCAGTGGCTGCGATATGGCTTATTACCATATTGATGTTAACCTCTAGCTGGAGCAGGGTTCAGCAGTGATCTAGCCGCTGGCGGGCGATCAGGTTTAGTTTAGTTTTAATTTTGACGCTGAATTCATCGCAGCTAGACTCGGAGATTTCATGGAAAGTACAAGAAAAATAAACTTAGTTTATGCACAGGGAGAAAAGGTATTCGCTAAGATTTTGGCACTGTGAAGTATAAATAAACCTTTACAACGTATCAAACCGACCGAGGGGTGCTGCCGTGTTGGCGAGAATATAGACGCGATATAGAAACGAGTACAGAAACGAGAAAATGAATAAATATAAGTAGATTTGTTAGTAAGATCTAATTATGCGTTAAACATAATAGAATTGATTGCTTTAGAAGCGGCAGACAGTCAAGATTGGAGTTATTAGGACAAAGTCTATTATAGTCAGAACATAATACTCTGTAGAGTATACTCTACAGTGATTTAGGATATCTGTTTAGTTTATCTGTTTGGAACATAAAGATTTAGCCGGCTAACCAAGTCGGGACTATCAACGTCACCACGAATATGCTTACAAATAAAAACTGTTCCAAGCATCGTTAGCTAGGGAGAGTAAATTAATAAACATTCAAAAGAATAAATACCGGTTTTTTAACAAATATGACAGTAGCTGGAAGGTTTTAAAATAAAACTAGATTCTTAGTATTAAAACTTACATTTTTTCCAAGTGTGCATAGAAATAAAGCATATGTAGCGACATCTTATCGCGGTGGCCATAACTCATGCATCATACCCTGCCGATCTCGATCTCATTACCATTCCCACTACGTATATATATTCCTGTTCCTACGACTTGGTCTGTGGAAATCGGTGGCATTTGCCGAGCCATTAGATCGGGCTGCCGTGTTGATATTGCCAGCCATTCGGAAATTGTTGATTTGGGTCACAATTAATTGCTTTTTGAGCGCCATAAATACATGGCCATCACAATAAAGGGCGCGTCAGCGGCAGCAACAAAAGTGCTGACCCCACGATGACTTGTCGAAGTCATTTTAGTATCGTTATATCAGGTCGATTATCATCTCATGTTCGGTGATAATATGACAGCTACGAAATTTTACTGAGACTTTGAAGTATGTGGGTGTTACCTACCCTGGCAAGCATTTAGAACGTCATAACGACAGGCTAATTAAAATATTTTTATTGATTTGGGGTACATTTCATGACACAAGTCTAATGTTATATTGCTGATTTTACTTCAATGTTTTTTAATTCCAAATTATAAATATTTTTCCTCCAGCATTCTGTATCTTACTTTTATATAATGAAAGCAAAAAACTAAAAATATGTTTATTAATGTTTATTACTCAGAACAACGGGCTAAAAAAATATTTAATTAGGGTTAATTTTTTGACAAATGTTTTTCGAATCCATTAATGTTTTTTCATAACTTGGGTATTGATGATATACCTAATTGCTTTTTAATTCATCATTCCTTGCAATAATATTAAAATTTTAATTAAACAAAAACCCTATAAAAGTACTATATACAACTCTTGTTCGATCAACTTAAAGAAGGAGAATCCATAATCTTAAACCTTTTTGTGTATAGTCTGTAACCAAAAATCCTTTGACCGACCTAATTTGAATATCACGCTTGATCTAATGTTTTGGATTAGCCGCTCCATGTTTATCTACAACATAAGGATAATGAAATTTAATCCCTTCCAGCTAAAGGCTTATCCTTGGTGTCCTTGTTCCTTCCCCTTTCGCCAGGGTCAACTTATTTGCGAATTTCCTACTATCTCCAGCTACTTACTTGAGCAGCTACATCTTCTTCCTACTGGCTATAAAATTAAGGATTAAGGATTCGGCAGCGGCGACTGAACGGATAATTCGCAAACCGACAATGCTATGCGAACAAAGGTGTTTTGTTTTTATGACTTTGCAACTCCTTCGCCAGCTTAAGGAGGTAACCGTATGCTCGTGTTTGCGAAAGGATAACTTTACGATCGTTATGGCTGAGGCTGGTGGAAGGGATAGAGATGCAGACCAAGTAGGCCTCTGCGTCCGAGGTTTTTGAGGAGGCGGTACCTGACGGCTAAGTGGACACAATGGCACCGCCTATTCGCAAATGCGAGTTCTGCCAGCGAAGCGCTTTGTTTTGACAAAGGCGGGCTTTATTTTGGCTATTTAAAGGATTATGCTAAAGGATTGACTTTGCAGCCTTGACTGGAACCGGGTTTGCAAAAGGATTCCGCCCACAACGAACACCCTTTCCGCGAATCTCGGGGTTTATGGCTCGCGAATGAGTTAAGAACCGACTCCGAGGACCTCTAATAAAGCGGAATGCGAATAAAATGGATAAAAAAGGCTTCGGTTCGCAGAAGGACATAGGAAGAGTTAACGTAACTCTTTCGCAATTTTCACGTAAATTTTTTACCACTTCTTGAGTTTTGCTTCAAATTCCAAGGAAACGTAAGAGAAGGGATGTTGACTCTTGAGAAACGGCAATTGTCCTTGCAATTTCGTTTGCTTAAAGTCTGCTTTTTGACGACTTTAAAGAATTTACGAAGTAACCAATACCATCCGACTGCTTAGTGTTTCCAAAAAAAAGTTTAGGCAACCATAATAAATGCATTGAGTTTTGTGACGACTGTACCATATTGCATTTTGTAACTGTACCAATAACGTTTATACATTTATGGTCTTATAATATTATTGCATATATGCAATAAAATTACTGATTTAAAGACTTTTAATTAAATATTGTATTAAAAGGAAGGTGCGCTGTATTGTGAAAGGGTTCCTCCCGTTTTCAAATTATTGATTTTACTATAATAAGTAACCCATTTTTCTGTCCTTATTAGATTTTAGAGATTATAGAATAAACTTTTTTATAGCTAAAACTAAATAATTAAAAGGTCTATTATAATTTACTCTATTGCAAACCTTTAAAGTTTTCTAAGATATTTTCACTAATATCTGAACCAATTAATCAATTTTCGTAACAATTAATTGGTTTTGGCTCGGGCAGCACAATAGAGCCATCGGTATCTTAAATTTAAATCAATTCTAGCCCCCCTAACTAAAAAATTGCTTATTAAAATTGCTTGATTAAAATTGAAGGGCCATAGATACATTTCACCACTAAGCTTACCCAATGCCATTTCGCACCTAACTCTAAGGGGCCCACATATGCCACATAGAATTCACCCACTGTCCACTTTTGTCTAATGAGTCGGATACATTGCACATGGATCCCTTTGCCTTTGCCTTTCCGATTTAGATTTCGCATCGGGAACCGGCATTCCTTTTGCGTGGAGTTACCCATAACTGTCACGGGTCTGCAATGAAAAATGACCAATCAATGTCTCACTTCAATAGAGGAACGCGCAGCGAAGCGGCGAAGGGAGGAAGGGAAGAAGGGAAGAAGGGAGCAGGGATGCGGTGGTAGATATGCCCCGAATGCCGACCAGAATGTGACATTTTCTCTGGCGAAAAGAGTGCATTTTGTAGAAAATCCGGGGGACAGCAATGGGTCGGGGATGAGGAGGACTGAGCCGAGGGAATGCAGCTGCTCGAATTTGCACGATTCCTGTTCAACATTAAATCGTTTGCTTTTTGTATAAGTTCGGAAGTAATGTTCCGACCATGTGCTATTTATCGAAAATAAATCAAGAGATCTCGTAAGCTTCTCAACGAAACATTTTTGCAGTTACAACACTAGTTCCGATTAAATGTTAGGTTTACACTTAAATATATAAAACAGCTTTTAACTGCAGCTATGTAAATAACCAGAAGTTATATTTTTTCTTGGTATAAGTATACCTTCGTTGAGGTAGTTAACCAAATACCACGAATAGCGCCCAGCTTTTTGTAAGATATTAAGGGTCGTAGCAATCGATTACATATCATTCTAAATCAGTTGAATTATACCCTTTACATGTAGAATAAATATGTGTACAAGATTCGTTAAAATGGATGCAAATGGTAAAAGGAAGGGTTCCGACCATATAAAGTATCTATTTATATTCTTCAGGAGCAAAAATCATGTCGACCTGGCCATATCCGTTCGTATGAGCGTCGAGATCTTAGCCATTCATATTCAGACGGCCCCAAACAAATTGTGGACACGCATACTCTAACGCTGACGAGCCGCTTAACCTTATTTTTTATTTTTTTTATTATAATATTTTGGTCCAATATCTATCGATGTTCCAAAAATAATATTGAACTTTCGCGTTGGCGCTCATAAGCTGAGTAACGGGTTGTTTAGCGGTCGGATTGCGGATGCCCCACATTGCGTATCACAGATTCCCAAATGATTGTTCAACTTGACTTGTTTAAATTCGATCGTTTTACTATATATTTTTAAAAAATAACTATATGATAGGTTTATCATAACTGATATCTGTACAAAAACATGTGTCAGTCTCCAAGTCTTTTGGCATTATCACTCCCAGCTGAGTGTGTTGGGCCTTTGTTTAGCCGCAGCTAATCGATCGCTAAGAACCCATCATGGCCAGCCACTGGGTTCCGCGCGCAGCAAGGCTCCTTTTCCTTTGCGCTGTCCTGCCTCTGCGTCTGCCTCTTGCCTCTTGCCTTTTGCACATGCGCACTCGTCCTTGTGCCCAAAATGTCCTGGGCACAGTAGGGAGTGCGGACTCTACTGTGCAACTCATCGTGTCGCAGCTTCGTTCTCGGCTGTGTCATTTGCGTGTCACCAACAAATGGTCGAGAGAAGTGCGCTTCGGTTTCGTGGCGGTACGGCTTTTGGTTTCGCTCTGGGGAAGAGAGTATCTGAGCGCATCACCGGACTTCAGGATAGATGGTAGAGGTCCTGTGGATGTTGCTGGTAGCTGCACTGCTGTTGGTACTGCTGCGGGTAGGCATCGTACTGCTGGTGGGTCTGCTGCTGAGGGTAATCATTGAGCAGACCATAACCATGACTGTGACTGTGGCTGTGGCTGTAAGCGGGATAGGCGGAGGTGGTTTGGTGGTGGTGGTACATGGGCACTGGCACTGGCACCGATGGTGTCCCGGTGCTGGCGGTGGTTGTGGCTTCCAGTGGCGGCAGCAAAGCGGTGTAACCGGCACCACAATGCTCCGGGGAGCCCTCCAGCGTGCGATCCTTCTTCGACTTCATGCGTCGGTTCTGGAACCAGATCTTGATCTGCCTTTCGCTCAGGCTGAGGGCATTGGCGATATCGATGCGACGACGCCGGGTGATGTATCTATTGAAGTGGAACTCCTTCTCGAGCTCCAGGGTCTGGTAGCGGGTGTACGTCTGGCGGGTGCGTTTGGAGTCTTTGCAATCTGTAAGCATAAACAAAGAAAACATTGGTCAGTTTATGACTTTTTAAGCTGTGTGTTGTTTGAAAATATCAAAAATATATACGAAAACATATTTTCAATATTTTATATGTGTATTTTTAGGGGTTGCTAATCGTGTGTGATGCCTACCTGATGCCAAAGTCTCCTCGATGTGCGACCAATTGAAATCGCCGGCTCCATTCGGGGCTGTCACAATTCGATGATTGATCTCCTGGCCGACAGCTGGCGAGGATTTCTCGCCCGGCGATTGGGGTGGCGTGCTGATGCCTTCGACGGGCGGCAGAGTGGAGGGCGTGGTTGGTGGTGGGGTGGCAAAGTCGCCATTCTTCAGTTTCTGCGTTTGCGACTGGGGCGAGTAGACGTCCAAGTAGTCAACATCCTCGGAGGCGCTGGGCGTAGGCACAGCCACGTACTCTTGCTCGTAGCTGGGGGCGGGGCTGGCGGCGACCTTAGAGATGACGGCGGGGGCCTTCTTCACCTGCTCGACTGTGGTGTAGAAGTAGTCGGGGGTGTACTTCAGCTTCTTCACGGGGTTGGTGAGCAGGGCCCTCAGGGTGCTGGGTCGCTCCTCCACGGCAGCGATTATGGAGGCGGCGTCTTCTTCGGCCTTACGCTTGGCGGCCTTGGGCAGCGGGGTGGTGGTTTGCACGGGCGGTGGGACAGTCTGGGTGGTGGTCACCTGCTCCTGGTTGTTGTAGTAGTAGCAGCTCTCCGAGTAACTCTCCTGGGGATAGTAGCCCTGATAGCTCTGGTAAGTGGAGCTGTTCTGATAGTAGGTGTTGCAGCCTGAGTTCTCGTAGTAAGGCGTAGTGGGCGGCAGACTGTGGGGGTGATACATGTTGTACATGTTCATGTTGTCGGCGTAGCTGTAGTGGCTCTGGCTGTTTGTGGTGGCCATCTCGGATGTGTATTGCTAGATTGCTTCTCTAACTCTGCGATGTGCACGCAACGCTGGTGAGTTTGCGAATGTGCTGGTCCTGCGACAGATCCTGCATATATAGCAAAATCAGAGGGCTCTCGGCACACGCTCGCCGTTATAGCGCATAAATATCCCTGCGCATGACACTTTGCCGCCTGCTGTTCGCAGCCACCCCTCTGGGGAAATGGCCTTGCAGGCAAGGAGAGGGGAAGTTATCCGAGGTCCTGGCAACTTTATCCGTACGGAGCCTACCTGCTGCGTGGCTTATTACCTACCCATCGCGCCCATTATCATCGCGACTTATCCACCCGCGCACTTCTCCTCCTCGGCGACCTTGAGACGCTGCTGCAGTAATTACGGCCATGAGGTGCCTACCTATGAGGTGCGCAGAGCGAGAGGGCGCGACTCTCAGCCGATCTCTCTCTCTCTCTCTCTAATTGCAATAATCATAAAGACATAAAAACTGTATACTGTAAACTGTAAACTGTAAACTGTTGATGAAAACGTTTCTTCGGCGCAGAGGCTGTTTCCCCGACCCGTTTATGGTTCCCTAAAAATTTATCTGGATTTTTGCCAGCGCGCAAAACACCGAGGACTGGGTGGCAGTTGTTCCCGGAATCCGTTGCCCTTTCCCGCCGAATTCATTTCGTGGCACTGGCGGCCAAAGGATAACATTACGTCCGATCCTGGGACCAGGACTACGCGTGGCCGAGGGTCGCGTGTTTGCGCTTTTTGTTTGCCCTCGTGGCCAAGCAAGTGCGCAACTCCCGGTTTCCAAACTCACTCCTGTGCCCGGTATTTGCCTAAAAACCAACAGACGCACTTCCCAAATGACTAGTAAACAATCAAGACTTTAAGCCAACACCAATTTAAAAAAAAATGTATTGTAATTTAAAAGCCAGCTGATCTGATCATTTATAACTTAACTTAACTTATATTATTTTACTTTGATACATTGATCAAATAATTTTTAACGTTATATTTTCAAAAACAGTTTATAATAGCCAAAAAACAGCAACATTTTAAAAGTAGAAGAACGGAGTCCATCTTTGGATTGGCAGACCGAAGTTTTCGTAAACCCTATTATAACATGATTATGAATATAAAACTTGTACAATTTTTCATGGTAGCTGGTGGATATAGCCCCCCTATCTTTATAACTTTTAAATCGTATTTCGGAAGTAGCTTGTCGAAGTAGAGAAGCTATAATTTTTAAATATTCTTTTAAAAGTGATGGTATTTTCTTGTTCTCGAATCATCTATTCCTATATCAAATTTGCTTAGAACCCAGCACAGCATAATTGACTGCTAAAAAACAATGACTTCTGAGCCACTTTTGGTGATTACATGACTTTCTGATCGGCTTACGCGGCCTGGATAATTTTTATCAGCCACCCCCGTTGAACACCCCTAACATATCGATTCTCCTGACATATGTGTGCATGTGCGAATTCTACCCTTACCCCATCCACTGGAAGATTCCATTGTTCTACAAAATTTATGGCGTTTTTCAGTTTGAAGGAAGATACTGCAGCTCGCATCTCTCCGATGTCCTGTGATTGCTATATTGCCAGTCAATGTAAGCCTCCCTTCCGGTTTTAGAGTAAACTTTTCAATAAGGGTGTAGAGTAAGATATAAAACTATTCGACCACTTGTGCTAAAAGTGGAAAAAAATTAAGAACAGCTTTTAAAAAAAACAAAATTCTTTCGAGACCGAATCATATTAAAAAACATTTTCATTTTCAAAAGTTAAAATAATGTTATGGGCTAAATGGACAAGGTCCTTGACTTTAGATGTATACTTTAAAAACTTGTTGGACTTACCGTGTTTTACTTGGGCGTAGTTTCAAAAAGATTATTTAGTTGAATTAGGTTTCATGGACATGGACCAAGAGTGTAAACTAATTTATGTAACTAACTTCTATTGAATAGTTTATTTTTATTGAAATTAAATGGTAGGCTTAAGTGGCATAAAGCGTCTTTAGTTTTTCACTTCCGCCCGATTAGCTTTCGCAAATTCCTCTGTTAAGTTTAACCCAAACCCAACACATGGCCGTATAATATTTTGCGCACCCGGTTCCCCTGGTTCTCTAAGGAAATGCAGCAGTCTCATGTCCAGGACCCAGGCAACTTTAATTGAGTTGTATGCCCACATGCGAGTGTCCGACCACAACACACCCCATCGCAAGTCCGCACCCAAACCCAACGGAGAATGCGAATCCGGAGCTCGGCGCACGAACTCGTGCGTTTTTATTGTCGAATTAATAAATTACCTTGACAGTGAATCGGGACCATCCCATTGTGCCCGACTAGCTGCATTTCCCTTGTCCTTTATATCCTTTGGAGTTCGAACCCCTCCCCGATTTGGACCATCCTTCCTGCCGTCCTTTTGCAGAGCGCGTTGCACATTTTTGGCACTTCCACGGGGGTTACCAGCCAGATAGCTATCTATAGAGCTATGGTGCCGGCGGTTCGGTGGGTCGGTCCGGCAGACTTTTGATAAATGCACGGGAAGGTGAAACAGGCACGCGCCTGGAGGAAGCCAATGTGTTAATTCGCAGCCCTCAAATATATTCTGGCTGCTGTTGCAGTCAATCTCGTCGTTATTTTCCACCGAAGCAGCATTATCAGCTGCCGCGGGCCAAGCGATTCCAAAGTGACCAACATCATTAGGAACTAAACTGCCAGAAAGTGGTATACTATTATCAGTCATCCACAAATATTATTTATTATTGACTTATAACCTTACATAAATTGGAATAAGTAATGCACTTTGGTATATTTAAAAGTTTTTGCACCCCATTTCCAATGAATAGTTTTTGAAGTAATTCAAAATATTTGAGCAATTTTATTAGTATGTGTCTTGCTTACGCAGATAATAGAGCATTGTGTTTTTATTGGCTTTATTGGCGAGCCTGCTGATTGCAGCACATTAATACTTGTTAAAAAAGCTTGTTAAAAATGGCCCAATGCAGTACCTGTTAACAGTGGCAATACATCCAAAATTCCATACTATGTATTGTTTACACAGGTAATGAAGAATTGTTTTTTTATTGGTCTATCGATTGTCCTGCTGCTTGCAGCACATTAATATTTGAAACTTCAAAAGCTAATAGATATAGGCCAATACAGTGCATGCCAACAGTATGGCATTACATAAGATACCCCACTAGGAAACTCCAGTGTCAGTTGGTCTCGGGACTTGTTTATTTTCCTAGCTTGAGAAGAACTACAATGATCACATGCTGGGGCCAGGTTCCTTTGAAGTTGCTGGTGATCTTCTCTAGGGGGATTTTCTCATTACAAACCAAATACCACATAAATGGGGAAGGGGTGATAAAAACAATCGAGTATATCGCACTCATTATCAGAGTGAAGCAGGCGACGCCACGCTGGGAATAAAATAGTAAAGGGCTGAGAAAAATTATCAACAAACAAAACAAACAACTCGAGATTGGTGTAAATTCCCCGTACTATTCCGATACACCGTCTATATATAGTATCAGCGTCGATCGGTCTAATGTGGGTTCGGGGATCCCAGCGTGAGCTTTTCTTTGGCTCGGATCGCAGGCAATCAATTTGATTGCCTCAATCGGCGGTTAATTACTAGCGATGCTCGAGAATTATTCAAAATTTCGTTGGCGTTGTGGTATGTGTTTGATTTAACAATTAAACTGCACGCAGATCGGATCGAGTCGTTAAGTCTGCGCTGGGGAAATCATCTTGATGAATTTGCCAGATGTCTAGATAAATGAAGTAATCTTCAGCTTCTAAAATTCATCAAAGACGGAAGAGAAAGCTAGACAGAATGCATTTCTTGGTGGCCTTCAATCGAAGGTCCACCGATGACTTCTCCGGAGGTCATCTCAATGGGTGGATATAGCGTTTCGTCCTTGGATCGGCATCAATCCAAGTCAAGGATGATGAGACGCTGTGCTGCTTTTGAGATTTCCTCACTGTTTTGTGCAAATATTTTCCCAATGCGTCACGCGTCGCCTGTGTCCTTGGCTTCTGTTCGAGGTCCTGTGCGTCCTGCACATCCTTGAATTGCCTGCGATGTCTTGAGCACTGTTGTGTTGACATCGAAAACATTAGGATCAGGCTGTAATCGCTCCTGTCACACTTATTCGAATTGTCCTGCCGCTTTTCAATAGCGATGATGACCCCGTAAGCTGAATGAAATGGGAATGGTGCATCGCAATGGTTCTGTTTACGGCCCCTAGATATACATTTCAAATTGTTCAGATCTCAGCTTGGACCTCGTTAACACCTTCAGTGAAGGACGCCCCAACTGAGCTCAAAGATTAATGGCTTTTTAAAAAATTTTTAAATGCCATATCTTAAAGTGTATATTTATATTTCATTTAAGGATACCCTGTGTTATTTTAAATTTAAAGCAGGCTTCAAGGTCCCAACATCATAATTTTAATAATTTAAATGAACAAATTTTAGAGATCATACACTTGGGTTTATAAAATGATGACATGGAAAAAGAAATCACGAAATTCATGAAGTCTATGATTTAACAACACTTTTTCGACTACATTTAATGATGATGAACAACAACCGAATCACATCTTATTAACTAAGGTAAGGCAAGCACAAGCATAACTATTTTTTAGCACGGCAGATTTGCCGACACGGACATATTCGACATCGACATCGTGGGACATCAACAGCTAATAAGGACAAAGGCCATTAACAATGATCGGAACGGAGGTCTCCGGGGAGTTCGGCGTAGGCTGTCAATGCGATTCCGCTAACGAGTCGTACGCCGGGGAATCGAAGTCGCGCGCGCTGCTCGGAATTCGGCGAATTCGCTGATGGCATTGGATGGTGTCAGTGTGAGACCCAAGAGCTCGCATTCCGAGGTGAGGAACTAAACTGAACTGGACAGGAAACCGGAGGAATGGGGCCCCCTGCGGCCTGTTTTATAGTTTTATGATGTGCCAATAATATTTCCGCCTTGGAAACCAATTGCGCTGCTCGTCGGCGAAGGATACGCGGGCAATTAAGACGCTTAAGGACCCATGACACGGTGCATTTACTATCCATAAACAGACGACTCAAGTCGGTCCAAGTCGAGTCGCGCGAGCCTCGTCCTCGATTTAGCGAAGCACCTCCAGTGCCGATGCCGTCCTTCAACAGAACATCACTCTAATGCGAGACACACGCGTCTTCCTTTCCCAGGTAGGCCTTGATTCGTCCGAGGAAATCGGAGAAATCGGAGGTGGAAATGACTGGTTCGTGGGCGGGGGCGGTGGCGGTGTAAGGGATTTTCGCTCTGTTTACCCAAAACAGACTTTCCTTCAGCCAACGCCCCCGTCTCGCAAGAAATTGAGCTGTAATGGCAGAAATGGTTACGAAAAGTATTAAGCTGTCACAGTAAAATGTAAAAGGGTTTTAGTCTGAAATTGTTAATTGTCTACAATTGTTAATAAAATAAATAATATCGGTTAAATATTATATTTTTCGAATATACTTATATTATCAATATAACCCCGTTAGGGTTTTCGTACTGAGGGCAAAGTAAGTTAAATAAGAAAAAAAATCTCGTTTGGCCAGTATTGTTTGTTTTGTGCAGCGTTTTTCTTGAATTAAATAATAAGCAAGAGAGAACTTGAGTATCAGATAATCGTTACGTAGCTAGTGGAAGTGCTATGAAGTAGTTTTTGACATTGGTCACCAAGTATTTTTTGGCATATGGAGTATAATTGACAAGTCAAAAATATATTCTTGCTACCTGTTACATACATGCATACTTTTTTATAAAAAAAAACCGGATAGAACGGATGGCCCGACTATCTGATACCCGTTACTCAGCTAGTAGAAGTGCGAAGGAGAAATTTCCACACTGATAGTTTCTGGCGGCTTGTGGGCGTTAGAGTGGGCGGGGCAAATCGAGAGAAATTTACAACACAAAAGTGAGAAATATATCAAAACATTTTTCAAAAGTGTGAGCTTGGCAGGTTTGTGCGCTGCATCTAGGTCTCTGGAGTCTGCATGCTTAATCTCAACTTTCAAGCTCCAGAGAGAGATCCAGAGATCTCGACGTTCATAAGGGCAGACAGACAGACGGACTGGACGGACAGTTTGCCTCGGGTATTGATCCTGATCAAGAATATATATACTTTAGATTCTACGAGTAACGGGTATAAAAATGAGCCCAAAACGCAAATCTAAATTAATGAAAAATTTCGAAACATTCAACATGAGTTGAATGCTAAAAAAAAATGTTTCTATTAAAATCTAATTTTAATTACATTATATTTCTTCTTAAGTCGTGTATATGTCCAAAACATTGTCTAGTGCAATTTGAATTTGTCCGATTCCATTCGCGAAGCATATTTTCAATTTACCGATTCCGGAACCCGCAACACCTATTCAAAAAGTCGTTTACAACATAAAATTATTCAAGTTCGCGGAAACTTTCACCATTTTTAGGTCATAAAAACGAAAGACTTGCCTGAAAATATGTAACGAAAAGTGTGTGGCGTAAATTAGGTCAGTTTTTAGGAAACATTCCAAAACAATGCAGAATAGTAATTCAAATTAGAGCACACGGCGACTGCGAAAGGGAATGATGCCCAAAACCTTTTGAGAACGCCGAAATAGTTCCTAATCCCCGGCTTTGCAAAATTGTTGTGAAATATTGTGTAAGAGGTGAAGGTGACGTTTTATTGACTGTCTTCCCGGCTCGTGGGCGGTACCGGGGTGAGGACAGGAACAATGCCAACAGAACAATGCTAACTAGAGCAGTTCCCAGTTAAACAAATATCTACCTCATTTATGCAAGCCCATACGTTGCATAGACTTGCATAACCCGGCGCGTCCTTGAGCTGTCTTAATTCGCAGGATAGGCACAGATCCCGAGGAACCTGACCCTGCTACAGTTTTGAGTTCTGCGGCTACCAAAGGAGGCCTACTACGGTAAGAAACTCGAGCAGAACTCCTGCGACCGCCGGCAGCGTCAATAAAGTTTTATTAGAACCTCCGGTCATAAAGCGATAAAATCATAAATTCGTGTAAAAACTTTTGTGCGTCGCGCATTTTAAATGGAAAACGAGGCCAGGGTCAAGAAAATCCTGGAGACACTACGGCAAAAAATTGTGTCTCGACCCAAAAAAATGCTCGATTTTTTTAACAATGACCAAAATGAGCAAAACACAAAGGTGAATTCGGTATAAAACGCGTAGTTTTTTTTATTGTCCCGCGTATTCTAGTTTCCATTTTTTCCCTCCGAGCGAACAGAGAGTTTCTCGAAAGAAAACTAGAACTGAGGCACATTTTTTGTGTGCTTTATTTTTTTCTAGTTCACGGGAGTATTTTACGACGATTTTTAGCGGAACTGACTTTATGGCAGTAAAGGACGGGTCTATGGACCAGAGGTTCCAGAGATCACTGTAAATTGTCACAATTTTTTGTAGCAGTTCCGGCGAAGGCACCGACAATGGACTCCAGCGGCGTAGATAACTTGACAACCTTAGGAAGATAATGGAAGTACAGCTAAGGACAGTCAACAACCGATGGGTGACATAAATTAAATGTAGAGCAGAACATAATCCCCAGGGGATTTTAATTAACCATTTTGACTAGATAATTAAGTCAAGTAAATATTTGTTTACGTTGATTACTGGGAGTAATGATTGCATATTTCCAATAATTACACCCATTACCTGTTGAGTTAAAGGTTATAGTAGATTCGGTAAAACGTATGTAACTGAAAGAAGGAATCATTTCCGACATCATAAAGTATATTCATGATCACATTTACTGGCCAAGACGATTTGGCCATGTTCGTCCATATGTCTGCCTGTATGAATACTGGAACTATACAAGCTAAAAATTTGTTATTAAGCATAAAATAATAATAATTATTAAATGTCACTACAGCATATGTTTGTATATATGTTTGAACAGTACATATTTAAATAAGTTTTAACTGTTCAGCGAGGTTATAATAAGTGCATTCTTTGTAAAATATACGCTGATCATTAAAATTAATAATATATAACATGTTAAATTGGATAAACGACAGTTTTATTTGCACCCAAAATTCAAAAATAAAATGCGACGTACAGAAAATATATAATATGTAAAAGGTTTTTACGCAAGTATTATCTGCATTTACCAAAAACGTTATAGATATTAAATCGTTTTTAAAACAATCCTTTTAATATAATAATATATATGTATTAGACCGACCGAAAACAGGCCTTAAAACATTTAAGAAACACATTGTCGGGGGAAAGCAGTCGCATAGAAGCATTGGTGATTGTTACAAAAAATGGAAAAAGTGCTTAAACTTTTTCAACTTTCTGATGGCAAGATAAGTATTGCTATCATTATGTGTTGCCAGGCTTTTGTTGATGCACATTCGGGTCTCGGCAAAATGTGGCTGCAATTAAAAACTGTTACGCCTCATGCTAATCAGCCCGGGAAATTTCGGTCCAAGATGGGGGAAACGAGGTCCAATCCCTTTACCAGTAAAGCAGCCAACCAGCCAACTCCGACTCCGAATTCAACTCCAACCTCGAACGCGAAACATGCCAGAGACTGGCAAAAGAAAGAATTCATTATTTCAGTTTTAATTGCTTTTTTCATACTTTCGAAAGTTACAGCGCCAGGCCGGATAGCCCATCCTATTCCCTTCAGCCCCTTGTTTCTGCGATTTTGCATGTTCGGGCCACATCTTTCACAACCAACAACTGTTTACAAGAAATTCAATTATGACTTTTAATAACCGACAGCTCGGGTCAAAAAGAGCGTTCAGCTCGGAATTATGGCAAATTGCATGTGACGCTAAGCGGCTGCAAAAGAATCCGTGAAATGATATTTGCACAAGGGCGGTGCAGATACGATCGTTAGGTGGGTTGGTATGGGGCTGTCCGAGATCCCACCTTTCAAGCTAATTTAAGGAATTATTGAGTTTAGTGATGAAGAGACATTTTATTTCCAAGAAGAGACATGAAGAGACATTTTTTTTCCAAGAAACCATAATAAAACCTAGTATATAACACTTTAATGCTATATATACTTTTTTAAGTCATGAAAGAAAATGGATATGTTGATTGCAAAAGAAATAAAGTAAATAGCTCTTGGTAGTATGTGTTCTGTTTTCCCTTTTTGAATTGATTGCACCAATCAAAAATATATCCGTTTTTCGTTGAAGTATTTACTTTGTCCTCAAGTATTATATCTAGCTTGTGATATAATGTAATAAAAAAAAACGCTAAAAAAAATATACGTATATATGTAATACTTTCGTTTCGAAAACTAATTTTCCCGAATAAAAACTGGAGCTTACCCTCTTTGACCCATATTGACCCATATTCGTATTGTATCAGGCCAGTGTATGCTGCAAGGTGCCTATATGAGTGCTGGGTCATTAATTTTGATCATGCCCAAATATGTGTCAGTCAGTCAGTGAGTAAATCGCACACAGAATTTTCATTTTCAGACACACTCAAATTCTTTTTTTGCATGTACTCAAATTTTACAAGGCGCCAACCTCCCAGCCTCACAGATTTTGCCTTTCACACCCTATGAAAACCCTAATTCTGAGCAGCGGAGTCGTTGGCCTCAACTCCACAGCAATGGAGGTGGAAAACTTCATTGGGTTCGCTTGCACATGTGTTGGCGTGTGCGGAGGAATTTTCTAATTTATTTTTAGCGCCGGTTCAAGGCTTTTCGTGTTTTGTGTGCTTTACGTTTCAAGTTCGCCAAAGCAAATTGTTAATGGAAATTCACGCGTTTGGAATTATTGATTTTTCTGCTGACGCGTCGGAGGCTGGCTGAAAACTTTCTCCATTGACATTCGAATTGTCCAAATTTGACGTGAATGGGACGATTAATGGCCAAGGTCGGTGTTCGATTTGACAGCTCAAAAGGGGAGTTTCGCCGCCCTGAAAAATTTAAATATGTTTGGGGTTGGCATTTGTTTCAAGTTTATATCGTACCTTAATGGTTATGCCAGGAAAATGTTACGGAATGTTCATACGGAATAGCGAAATATGTGAACAGAAGTCTTATTAGGGATTACATTTTTCTATTTGGATCGATAGAATAGAGTTTAAAGTTCATCTGATTAGAAAAAATATTTCCTTACATTCTACAAAATAGTTTTTTCGAAACCAGATATTCTTCTGCCCTGGACACAAACCCACCCCTCTATAACTATGGGAACGCAGAGCAGGATGCACTGCTTGCAGCGGTCCTTACAGCAACATTGTTTCAGATACATTGCATAAATGTTGCAAATGCAATTTACACTTGCAACACTTTGCAACATTGTTAATATATTGTTTAAGAAAGAAATTGTGTACTTTTTTTAGTTTTCAAGGAATTCTTTGTTAAAATGGCTCCAACGTTTTCGGTATTATATTCTGTAAGCAAATAGCTTTACATCAACATCCCGGTTGCGGCAGCAATTTATTTCCACCCATTACACTAATATTATTAATATGATATTAAAATAAATTGAAATTATAAAATTTAATTAAAACCACAAGTACAATTTTCGTTTTTTATAAAATCTTGTAAAGCTTGTTCAGTATTATTTATTGGTTAGGGAATAAAAAGATACTAAACCATTAAAATCTTTGATGGCAGATGCAACACCTTTTTGTTCAAATCATTTGCGCAGTTCAGCCGAAGCTGGAGTATCTTGAAACCGTGACGAAAGTGACTCATTTGCTAATTCCGAACTCTGCTGCAATCCTTCTTTCCCTTTAATGTGGCCTTGATGAGGTGGACTAATTAAAGCGACGCTGATTAGCGGCGGCAGGAGGTCAAAAGTAGAGCAAAAGACACAATAGAGACACATGTAGCTTCGTCCTGCGAGCAAGTGAACGGCCGCATTGTTCACACGCATAGTGTGGGCGAAGAAGGATGAAACTACGAAACTGCAATAGAAGGATTTCGCTGGCGGCGCGCCGCAGGACGATAATGAACACAAATGAGCCTCGGCTTCGAAATCCGAATTCGAATCGGGCGAAAAGAGTTTCGGCTAAGAAATTGGCAAGCATTTGTTAAAAACTACAACTGGAACATGTTGAACAATGCCAAGAACCTGTTAGAAGGATATCAGCTGAAAGTTCGACCTTGGCGCAGTATTTCAAGAGCAGGCAGTTGGTTTTTTTGGTTTCCTCTCTTTTTTCTGACTATGTATCTTTTGTTGCGATCTGATTGATTGCTGTCAGGATTTTTTCTGCAAACGAATCCTAGGGGCTGCTTGAGAATGAACAGCTGCATTTCATCACATGCCGGCCATTTTAAATATTTTACTTCTTAGTTTGCGCTTTAAGGATACTTTAAAGTTACTTTAGGTTCGTGACAACTTTCGCCGCTGTCCAGAAGAGCCCCACAATTGCACAAAAACGTATCTTGTAGCTAAGGACATGCGCAACAATCTTCTCCCCCTTCCTCGACTCCCGTTCTCCCGCTTTTCTCCTTCCGAAACTCATCTCGTCCTGCAACAGCTGCGGCCAAAGCGAGAGCAATATACAGTTGAAGCTTTTCCCACTGCGGAAAAAGCTTGGTTATCTGGCTTGCTGGCAGTGTGTCCTGAGGTTCCTTGTACATGTATTTCGGGGGATGTGTGTATGCGAATAAAAATTCAATCAAAATGGCGTTTTCACAGCGTCGGATGCTGTATCATTTGCTCTGTTTTTTGTTGAGTTATTTATGCATTCCCAGAACGGCCTGAAAATATTGAAAATTGAATCTTTAAAGAGTTTATTTAATGCTGTAGGGCATCCATTATATATGTACATAAGTGTATGTAACGTAGTAAATTGCACTTTGAAATACTTTCATGAAACTAAAAAAATACTCTAATACAATCTTGCGAAAGCCTAAAGGCGGTTGAAGAATTATCTTATTCATCGATCTAGTTAAGTGCCCTACTTTGCATAACACATATTAATGACGAAGTATGTATACATTTATGTATTGCAACTTTAACAATATACAAAGGACTTTAATATTTTTACATAAATTTGTCATAAGAATGAATTAGGTGGGGCACTTTCATTTTGAATAACATGTTATGCTCCATTTAAACTATATAATTGATATGATATAAAAATTACTCAAAATATTTTGAAATATACACGTAAGGATCACATAGTCATATTTCGTGCCTTGCTGCTCCTTTCGTGTGTACCTCCTTCTGCTTTGGCTCATCGCTTAAGCTCAGCTGTTGTCTCCTCCTAATGACCTCCAAGGCCCTTCTCCGCAGATCCACTCACCCAGTCTCGAGACCAAGAAGTCCTCCCCACCCCTAAACATCTTGGCCAGCCATCTTGTTCAACTAAGTAGCTCGCCTGACAGCTGAGCAACGTTTGTCATAATCAAATGTGAATGGACTGACACTGACACAGGGGCTCAGGAGACCGAGGACTGAAAACTGAATACTGGTAGCTGCCAAAAAGCAGAGAGAGGAAATTAATTTAAATTGGCCTTTAATGTAAATGCATCTCTCAATGCATCGCCAACTGCATGGGTTCTGTAAGAGTTTGCTGCGCTCCAAATACAGCTTATATCCCGACTAACACCGACTTGTGTTTGCCCCCAAATGGAGGATATTTATCAACTACTCGTAGACACGGACTACCCATCCTCCAACCAATTTCGAGAACCCCCATTTCCATTACGGATGCGTGAAGAACTCAAATGGCAAGGTATTAACGAATTGTCGTGAGTTTGGTTCGGGGAGGGGTATTCATTTTTCTTGGATCGTTTAATTGGAAACTGTTGCTGTTGCATTTCCGTAGATGCACTGATACAAATCATAATAACATTGAATCTGGCTTCCATAATTATTTATATATAAAGCACCAAATAAACGGAAAATGTTTTTTCATAAACAGTAGTATTTATTATATATTTTATAGTTCAGAAAATAAAATAAGTTCAGAAATAAAAAATAACTATTTACATTGATTTTTAAGAGTGGCATACCAAAGTTACAAAGTCTTTCTTCGTGTTTTTTCCATGTCCAGATTTTATAAAAATGCATACATCTCGATTCGCGCTGTTTTCTTTGACTAAAAACAAACTACAAACGCTGCTGATTGTTTCATATTAAAAATTGAGCGAGTGTGTGCGAGGGGCAACATTTACACTCGGAGGCAACATGCAAGCGATGATGAAAAATCGCCTGCAACATGTTGGATGCTGTTGGGGACCCTCCATGGATCTAGAATGGAATGGGATCTGCGCGGATGGTATGCTATGGATTGGGATACGAAAGTCTGGCTCTGACTGCCCGCTGGCATCGCCAACATCAACTCCAATTACAGAAGTACACGCAGGCGTCTCTTTTATGATTTGTTTTTTAGTTTTTCATTTATTTCCAAATTTTTTTTTTTCTATACTTTTATATGCTTTCTAGAGGATATGCGGGCTAACCATAAGATGCTGACATGTGTGTTTGAAAAAGACATCGGAAAACATATGGCTATAAATTCCGAAATTTTGAATGTAATGTATGTATGAATGTAAAATGTATGTATTTTTGAGTGGTATATACGAAAAAAGTTGCATCGCCGATTTAAGTTTCCGGGCTTTGAAAAGATTCAGCAAGCTTATTGTAACTGTACATTAAGCACAGTATCACTTAAAATAACATTTTTGTTATTCGTGCGTTTAAAGTAAACGTTTTATTTTATTAATTTGTTAATATTGAATACACTTTATTAATTTGTTAATATTGAATACACCAACTCCAAATAACTAGCACTGCTCAGAATGTAATGAAACCATCTTTTGCTTTTTCTTATGTATTACCTATATATAGCCTATGCTAATTATGCGTGGATGGTATGTTTGTGGTTTCGAAAAACAAGCATTTGATTAAAAAAAAAAAAGTTTAAACCCAAATTCTCATTCAACATCTTCATTGGGTGTGTCTTCGCCAGCAACACGTTTTTATAATAAAAATTGGTAGTCAACCTTTAAAAAACAGAGACACACTAATCAATTGAATTCAAATTCAAATGGCGCCGAAATCAAAAAACATTTGTTCAGATCTGAAAGTGAATCTGGAATGTTGGTAGCAAATATGAAATTGACTTTTAATTAAGGCATTTAGCCAAACAAATCAAAATCGTTAAGCCCCGATACAGAATGAATCATGAGAACTTGAACTTGGCTACGGTCCAAAAAGAACCCGATCCGCAGCCCCGAAACAGACCAATAAATTTAAATTCAGAGACAACTGCCAACGAGCTCGTTTTAAAGGAGGAATGACTTAAGCATCAGGAGGAGACTTTGCATTTGCCAGGCCAATAAAAATGGAAATGAACGCAGAGCGGAACGTTTATAAAATAATAATGCGAAATAATAATGTGGCGGTGATTTAGCGGAACAGTGCCACGATTGAATACAAATAAAGTGGGGGAGACGCCTAATCTAGGATGATTTTGGCCTAATCTGGAGCGTGAACCATGGGCAGATGTGTCCTGGAGTGGCTGCCAACTACCTGTTTTTTCTCGCTTTTCTCCAATTTCTCGCTTTTCCCGGGAGCGCGTTTTCCCCAAATCGAGGAAAAAGCTGGAGCGCCATAGGCCGGTTGCCGTGGCACCCTCGTCGCATAAATCAAGGCTGGGGGCGGAGTCTGCCGTGGGTGCAAGTGGGACAGCATGGTTTTCGAAAATGCGCACTGTCCGTCCTCTCGTTCGCACTCGTTGGCCGGGTCCTCAAATGATTTACAGTGTTCGAAACTCACACAAAGGCAACCAAGTAGAGGGTCGTTTTGTCGGTCTTTATGGCTCAAACGTGAATCGAACGTGGCGCACATCAGTCGCCAAGCACCGTGCTCGGTCTCTTGCAAATACAAAAAGATTCAGATACACGTACTCGTATTCGTACGCGTCTGCAATCCGCGAAGTTTTCGATTCCATGGGAAGCTCTTTGGCGACGGTAAGGTGCCATGGTCTCCCCATAGCGGATATTCTACCGACTAACTCCTTTACATAGGAGCGGAATCACCTACTCACCTTAAATCATTTCTCAAAGTGCTTACCTTCGCAAATAACTAAGATATTAAAGTGCATTGCTAAAGGCAAATACAATTAATCCGAAAATAAAAAATATTCAGTGAAGTGCTGGCTAAGAAAACTTATTGAATTACTACGGCTAGTTATAGCCTCTGATTGGATTTTCCCAAGTCGTCCACTTAAAGGTAAGAAAACAGCAAACTAAGAAATGCTTAATTGTATGTAAGAGAAATAATAAGTGCAGCACTTAATTATAAATGTTTAAATGACGCCATCGATATGACTTTAAATCAAACTGCAACATTTACCTTTTTACGTCATATTTTAAAATTAAGATTTTTATTTCTCAAAACTAAAGTCCTTCTGAAGTAAAAAAATGAAAATGGGTTCTAGACGAAAAATGATTTTAGAGTCACATAAAATTTGATTCAGTTGTCATCATAATTTCGAATTTCTAAAATATATCTCAATATAAACAACTTTTCCTAGGCTTGATTTTAACCCGAAAAAATCAATATGTATACATATATATATAGGTATATATTCTAGATATTGCTAAAGGATCTCTATTCATTTAACTTCCTTTCAATACCTCAAAATAATATATGTATAAAGCAAATGTACATTTAACTAAAATATTACAAAATTCATAATTACATTGTAGGCTGCTTCTACTTCAGCAAAAGCCCCAAATAAGTCCCAAATTCTTGAATTTATTCCAACTTGCCCGTCGTGGCCGAAACTACAGAGTTCGAATGTTTATGATTTGTACACCGAAATCGATCTCACACGGACAGTGTCGGTGAGAACAATAAGAATTTAGTCGCAGTTCGAAACATGTTATTCGAACTCCGGAGGAACGATCTCTCTCAATAAGAACTTGTTCGAAAAGCGGAGAGCGGTGCTTTTCTAACAACCGCTCTTTCGAACTCACACACACACACACCGATGTGTCGTATACGTATCCGTGAGATACACTTTGTGGCAACGAATTTCAGGTTTAGCGGTTGATTCGAAACGTTCTTCGCGTTCGCAAAGGTAGTTTCGGCATTTGCCCAAGAGCGAGCGAGACGGCAGAGCAGCGCAATGGCCGTTGTCTCTCTCGCTCACTTTTCGAATAATGTACGCTGCACTTGGACGTCGATATGTAGCTCTACTTGCTCGTACTCGCAGATACAATTGGACGGGGGAAATGGAGAAGTGTGAGTGAGCCAGAGCGCTGGCGTATCTGTGTTTTTTATTGATGCTCAGAAATTTGAATTATGCCCCGGCAGTCAAAGTGAGACATTGGCGCTTCGAGCACGTATCCGCGGATACACCGGAATAACAAAAAACAAAAAACACAAATAAAAAATAGCTTAAACAGCTTGAACGATCCAACACTCAGCTGTGCCGCGTATACTGTTAGATTTTGGCGAAAAATGGATGGACTGCAAAGTGCTTGCATCGTGGCTGGCTCTGATGGACAGTCATAAATTCGGCGTGAAATTCGCGCAGATACTTAGATACTCGGCTATCCCGCATATACTTATCGAGATCTGTGACAAATTGCGCGTGTGTGTTTGTGATACCAAAAGCCGTCCAAATTTGTAGCTCAGCCCTTTGCGGCCAATTACCCATTAGAATCAACAAAAACATTCGCCTGCAGGTAGAACGCAAAAGTCTAGCCAGTTTGGCCTCAGGATGCCATCGGATTAATTTCCCAGATATCCTGCTGGTTGAGACAATTATACCTTTGTGATCCTCCACGGCGATTTCCGCACTCAGCATAAGTGAAATTCGTGGTTCAGTGCAGTGAAAATCAGAACAAACTCACTTCTACGCAGGTGAACGCCGTCGGCTAACTAAAATTGTGAGTAAACGAGTTTTACGGCTGAAAATATTTTGAACGCTTTGGAACAGCTTAAAACAGCCATTGAAAGTCTAAAGGATATTTATACGCTTAAAGTTTTTGTTTTGTATTTTTGGTGCTTTTTTTTCAGTGTTAAAATATTTTGTAGCAATATTTTATCAAAAGCGATCTAGAAAAATATAATTTTTAGAAAAAAACTATCTTTAACAAATAAATAGTTAAAGGTTTTTAAGTAAATTTATTATTACCAACTTAGATTTTATTTTAAAACTTGGAGAAGGTTACACTTTGCATATTCGAATTTCATTGTAGCATCACAACAATAGCAAAATTTTTAATAAAACAAATTTTGTATATTTGAATTGCCCTAACTTACTTGAATAGACTTAAAAGCATTCGTTAATTATATTTATAATTATTTGGGCTGATTGCTTCTGAAGATATTCCATAACAAATAATTTAATTTGAATAAATAAATAAAATATATATGTTTATCGGTAGTTACCGAACCCCGAAACTACAATTTATATATATCCCTATATCTGGGCTTTGTTTCTGTATTATGTGTTTCAGCAATTTTTTATAGGGTTGCGTGTGCGGTATCAACGCAAAGAATTTTCACTTCATTAAAGCGAAATGCAGCCGCTTTTGAAATAATTAAGAGGCACAAAGGCAAAATGTCACAGCGAATGAAAAATGCCTAACAAGCGCCGCATATAGAAGGTTAATCCAGACACATAGCGTTATATACCGAGCCCAAGTAGGGATAGGGATGAAGAAATACCCACGATATATGTATGCCAAGACGCCATGGGGCGAACCTGAAATTATGTAAAATAAAAGAAGACGCACTGGGCTGGAACTTCATGGGACTTTGCCAATGACCGAGGGAAGACGATGCTCCTGGGCAGTATTCCACATCCCGGCATGGCATCCCACATGTGCTCTAGTCGTAAGTGGATAAAATTCCACTTGATGTAGGTCACTTTCATTCGCCCATCTCGCCGAGGGTGGGCCAAGATCAAAGAGCTGGAGAACTGGCGGGTTCGATTGCATAATATGGGCACAACACTGAGACAGTTGCAGGCCCTTTAACAATCCCACTCCAAATTGCAGTCTATACTGCTAATTGGAGGGAAGAGGCCAGTCCAAAGTTCTTCGAGTGTCTTCTGCAGCGCCGTAATTTATTTGGCCTGCGCCTTGCGGAGACATTCATCATGGCCTAACCCCGGCTTCTCCTGACGCCCCCTCAAACCTTTCAACTATACTTGTTCATATTTATAAATCAAAATCTCAAGCACGCAAGCTGAAAATTTGTGCCAGAGTCGTTGATCTATTGGCCGCAAAAATGGCAGGCACTTCTGTCAGGAATAGAAAACCGTACAATAAATGCTAGAGTAACAAAATGAAAAGACACAAGACCGCAAGACAAATAATGAATACGAAAGAGGTTGAAATAGCATTTTTATATTTCAAGCCATTTCCTTAGACTTAAAACAAATTTATTGAACCCTTCTAGTTTACTCTTTATGAATACTACGAGCAAATACATCTAATACTAATTATCTGTAACAAAGTCTAAAATAAGTCTCTGAAGTCTTAAGTAAGTCTCTACCCCAATTTATCCTAATAAATGTCCGATTAAACTCCTCTCCAAAAATAAGACTACAAGTCAAGGCTACACGACTACAAATTTATGGGTAAACAGTGGCCAAACCATGATACATTACAGAATTGAGATGTCCTTTGCCAGAAACAGGACTACTGTAAGGATAATTCCGACTCAAACATTACGCAAGAGATCATAAATTATCGGAGTGGAATGAGATGACAAGCTGAACCACAAATGGCCGCTTGCAGCGAGGATCGGAATCGATGATTGGTTTTGAGTTGGGAAAACAATTGGAGAACTCATAAAAATTATGAGAGCCATGACAAACAAACAAACAAACCACAAACAGCAACTGTGACGAGGGTTGCCACGGCAGAAGGAGATGCATGTTTAGGGAGTGAGAAAAAAGACACAAAAAGATGAAGAGGAATAATATTTATGACTATTTTTATGAGGTGCTTACAAATTTTTATGACTTTTTAATGGGTCCGCACACTGTGTCTGGCCCTCTCGCTTCCTCCCGAGCCTCCATATGGGCAGCGTGAGCGGGACAACAAGTGTTGCCAATGAGTGTGACTGCGCGTGCGCAAATACCTTTTATTTATCTTTTTTGTTCTGCTCTTTTTTTTTATTTTTTATTTTAGAGTTGAACTCGTGCGTACCGCAGATTGAGGTACTAGAGCGGCGTGTTTACATGCACACAAGCTACGCCCCTGTTGACAACAAACGCTAAAAATTATGATTTATGGCCAGGGCTCGTTTGGGTACAAAATCCGTAATGGTGACGACAAACAGCTCGGTGACATTCGTAGGAGAAATAAATGCTGTGGGTGCTTTGTTCGCCCCATAATTAAGATGGTGGCCTCAGGGCCGGTGACGTAGATGATGACGATGATGGAGTGCTCAGAGTTCCTCGATTGTTTGTTAGGAGAGTCTTTAGGCAAAAACGGATTGGGATATGCTTGAAATTAGCTGGGCTGGAGGTAGAACTAGTAAGAGTGTCAAACCTTTTGGATTTAGTACATGGCTAAAAGTAAAGGGCTCTTAACTATTAAAAGACGTTCAGTCAAATATAGATTGCAATCAATACAATCAACAAGTTTATAACGAATGGAAAAATGCGGTGTAAGAGAAGATAAACAAGAATCAAGAACTTATTATTAAATCACTATTAATCACTGTACACTAAATGCTCCTCACTTTAAATGATTATTTATGAACTCTATTTTATAATGCTATTTTTCGTTTTTTACATTGCTCGAAAACAATCGATATCTGGCAGAATTGTTTGCTTACTAATCCTAACTTCGTCTATTGATTATGCAAAAGTTAATCATCTTAATTGGGCAGATGCTCAGCGGCTTGCTCACAAAAAGTTCGAATAGAAGAGTCAAGACCCTTTAAAGAAAAGAAAACCCTTTTCAGCTGTCGCCCTGAAATAATTCCCCAATTGATTTATGGCATCGCCAGTCGCATGTGCAACTCAATTGCTGTTTATTTACTCTCACTCTGGCTGACTCCTACCCTCCCATGTAGCCGTAGCTTAGATAGGGTCTGATCCTACCTGTGGAAATGTGAAATGGAAACGCCGGGGACGGGAAAAGGAAATTCGTTCTGCGGTTTAAGTATCGGGGCAAGGAGAAATTTCACTCCCATTCGGAGGCATATTAAAAGTGTTTATATAACAAGGGAGGAACAAAAGAAAACTCTGTTGCCCGAGTCCAAAATGTCGCTGAGTTCGGTTCGATCCCGAAAGAATTGTCATAATTTATGGCTTTCTTATGAGCTCGACCGACGATCGCCAATCTAAGACAATGTCTGCCTCTCCCTCTTCCTCACCATCTCCCTCTCCCTCTCCTACTGCTTCTCATTTTCTTCTCCAGTTCCCTGTCTCTTTCGGTGCCCGAAAAATTCGTCTGCGTATTTTATTATTCATGGATTTAATTAACACCAATTGAACCGCTTGTCGCCTCAGCGCCGACTTAAACTATTTGGAAAACAATTTTCAAATTCGTTTAATTTATGGCTTCTGTCCATATTCCCCTCTCACAGTTTTTTGAAATTTTTAATTTGCGTAAAAGTGAATTTTTAATCGAAAGACGACTAAAGTCTGATTTTCCAAAATACATCTGGAGTATAAGAGTTATTACATGTTCGTATGATCCCTAGGTACATAAATAT
Source organism: Drosophila yakuba (assembly GCF_016746365.2). Lineage (NCBI taxonomy): Eukaryota > Metazoa > Arthropoda > Insecta > Diptera > Drosophilidae > Drosophila > Drosophila yakuba. Next base: position 9,502,189 of record NC_052530.2, read on the forward strand.
ATTTTTTTAATATTTTTAAATATGAAAACTTCAGCAAAATAAAAAAATTGTTTTATATCCGCTTGCAAATCAATTTTCATTATGAACTTCGAAACTTTGGCTGCTCTCAGTACTTTTGGTTCGGGTGCTGTTGTGGTTTTTCACCTAATCAATTTTCACCGCTTTTATTCGAATTGCCACCAAATCGATTTGACCCTAGGTTGTTCAAATATCTGCCAGTCAAAGGTTCAAAGTCAGCCAAGACCCCGATCCTATAATTTCGTTGATTTCGGCCTTGTTCGGCTTAAACACGGGCGCTTGCCTACAACTATAATTCTCATATTGCCAGGTCGAAATGGTTTTCTCCAAAGCACCGTTACCGGCCTCTTAAAGCCTATAATCGCTGGAGATCGAGAAGAGCTTAGTAGAAGGAAGAGTGGGAGGGGAGGAGGGGGGTGGCAGACTCCTGAGGGCAAGCTTACAACATTTCCTTAATTTTTATTTTTTGTTGTGTTTTCCCCGAGAACCCTGCTCATCAAATAAATCTCTGTCCAAAGTTGAGCATTCGCTCCTTGGGTTCTTGGCCAGTTTCGAATGGCGTACGGCATTTTAATTTAAGCCCAAGTTGAGAGCTCCTTTCATTTGGCCAACATGCTAAAGGGTTAAATTGCCCACTGAATCAAAATTATTGGTTTCAAGCCTCTAAAAAGGACAGGGAGGTGCGGGGCTTGCATTTGGTGCATTGTTTTTGGCCAATGTTCGCCGTTCTCTGCTGTTGTTGCTTATTTAGATACCCTTTAAACTCGGATTATCCACATATATATACAAATTACAAGAATTGTCAGACTCTCAATACAGTTTTCTCACATCCTCAGACAAGGCTTTCGAAGGGACTGGGTAAATATTATATTTAGATCGGTTTGAAATGGTTTTCAATCTTTGTAAAAATATTCCCTAATAGATTGAAGCGTATTTTAAATTCGGCTTTTACAAGTAATTTTGCCATCTTCGTTTTTAGTTTTGGGCATGTTCATGTGCAGCGGCCTCTTGGCTTAGCTCTTTTGCCTTATTTCCTTTTTGCACTTTTTCGGCTCTGGGGCGATTCGAGAGCTCCTTTCCTTTGGCTCCTTTGAAAGCGGAGGGTCAATGCTTTTGTTTGCTATCTGCGCAGCGGAGAATACGAGTTTTCCGCCATTGAACAAACATGCCCAAGACCAAACCAAGACTGCAATATCTGCGATGGTTGCATCGCGAGGAGTGGGTCTGGCCAGCAAGTGCAGCCCCAAGAAGTCTCCGCCAAGTGTGTCCAGAAGAGTGGGCGGTCCCTCGGCATTCCTCGGCCAACAGCTCTGGTACGTGAATACATATATATAGTATCCACTGCGGAGGCTAAAATTGCATGCTTAGACAGACCCAGCTCTCTCCATCAGCGGGAAATAAGAAAAAAAAACACTCTTTACCGTTCTCAAAGAAATAATAATAATAACCAAGTAAAAGGCAAGTGAAATTATCAGCGGTTAAGGAAACACTTCGGAGGAGTAACCAATCAAGAGCAGTAACTGGGACAGAGGCTTTCAGGTTAAGTTTCTAAAAAATCCTGTAACCAGCTTCCTCAGCTCGTCTGTTCAACGGGTATTATTTATTCCATTGCCCATAAAGTTGAAAAAAAAGGTGTCATAATTAAAAAAAAGCTTAAAACACTATCTTAGGGATAAAAATGAACAATACAAATAAATATTCACGAGAATCTGTAGCCTCGGGGCTTGTATAGCGATCGCCTTGAAATAATAATAATAAGTTGGAGCCAAGAACTGGCTCTCACTCGAGTTATCTTTACTTAAATGGAAATACCTAATCCCCCGCAGCTTGCCAATCGCAAAAAGAGATCTTAATGCAAAAAGTGAGCAGCAAGCAAAAGGATTTGTATTTTCAGAGTCTTTTTATCAATTATTAAACATTTTTTCGATTTGATCTACTCTATAAATATAGCAAGGAACCTTATTATGTTGTTTAAATAATTTTAAAATGCAGTGCCCATCTAATACCCCATCCTCTCATTTCCAGACTCCAGTCCACCACTTCGACCCCTGGCTTCAAAATGGATCCCGACTGCTTTGCGATGTCCTCGTACCAGTTCGTCAACTCGCTGGCCTCCTGTTATCCGCAGCAGATGAACTCGCAGCAGAATCACCCGGGGGCGGGCAATTCGAGTGCGGGCGGCAGCGGGGGCGGGGCGGCCCCAGTGGTGCCCAGTGGCGGTGCAAACGGGAGTCAGGGCAGTGCGGGGGCGGGCACGCCAGGAGCGAACGATTATTTCCCAGCAGCGGCGGCCTATACGCCCAACCTGTACCCAAACACACCGCAGGCCCACTACGCCAATCAGGCGGCCTACGGCGGACAGGGAAATCCGGATATGGTGGACTACACGCAGCTGCAGCCGCAGCGACTGCTCCTGCAGCAGCAGCAGCAGGTGCAACAGCAACAGCAGCAGCAACATGCGCATGCAGCGGCAGCAGTCGCTGCCCAGCAGCAGCAGCAGCAACTCGCCCAGCAGCAACACCCGCAACAGCAGCAACAGCAGCAGCAAGCCAACATCAGTTGCAAGTACGCTAATGATCCAGTGACGCCGGGCGGAAGTGGGAACGGCGGGGTTCCCGGTGCTAGCAACAACAACAACAGCGCCAACAGCAGCAACAACAACAACAGCCAGTCGCTGGCCAGTCCACAGGATCTGTCCACCAGGGACATTTCGCCCAAACTATCGCCCAGTTCAGTGGTGGAGAGCGTGGCCCGATCCCTGAACAAGGGCGTCCTGGGTGGAAGCCTGGCGGCCGCCGCTGCCGCTGCCGGTTTGAACAACAACCACAGCGGATCGGGTGTGTCCGGAGGTCCTGGGCACGTCAATGTGCCGATGCACAGTCCGGGGGGCGGGGACTCGGACTCCGAGAGCGACAGCGGCAATGAGGCGGGCAGTAGCCAGAACAGCGGCAACGGCAAGAAGAACCCGCCGCAGATATATCCGTGGATGAAGCGAGTGCATCTCGGGACGAGTGAGTACTAATTGTGATGTTAAACTACGATAATAGATAGCAAAGCAATTCCTTATCAAAAAAATCTATCAGAAAATGTTATTAGCTAATTAATTAGAAGAACCGTCATTGTTAAGAAAATTGAGCTATTACACTTGGTTTTTAACGTACTTAAGAACTTTACTGATTCATGGCATCTTAAGATCGAATTAGCTAGAATTGAGCTCCATAAATCAACATCCATCCAGCGATAACTCACCTCAATCGGTGCGTCATTCAGTGCTCATTACCACTTCTTCGAGACACTTGCCTCACCAACTGGAAATGGGTGTTGCAACTGCCAAGCAGCAAATCTTGCCCAGTGCTTAGCACCAAATTGTCTGGCAAACTGTGCCCGCGGTGAATCTTGTCAAAATACATAAACAATAACAACATTTCCCTCGCACTTACGCTCTCCGGATTTTCTCCAGATCGGAGGAAGGTGAGGGAAAGAAGAAATGCTGCGTGAAAAACTCGACCGCGAAAATCGTAGCTCGGGAAAATTGTAAACAAACGTGAAGCGATCCCATCCCGCAGCGAAGGCCGGTCGACTCCCACAATAACTCATAATACCGCCGCAGATACAGATGCCGATACAGATACGAATACGGATAAATATATACTAGGTATCTGGACAGACAAATACTGCGGCTTGATATAAATCTCGGCACCTCGCGCGGTTTATATTTAAATTTAACAGAACAAATTTCCACCCGAAACTTGTTGGGCTGGAAAATTGTGAACGAAAAATTGTTCGGTGATTTTTCATCATGTCTCAGGCGCGCACACAGATTTTTCTTTCTGCCACCCCCGCCGCCGTCAGATTCCCCATATTTCCACCTTTTCTGACCCATCGACAGGGCAACTCACGAAGTTGTTTTGGGGATCCAAAGTGTAATCAAATTATTGAGAAGATTCTTCATACTCGCCGGTGGTTGGGGGAGATTAATTGGGTTGCAAATAGTTTGACATTTGCATGGATCTGCCTGGCTGCAAACTTTCCTGCAGCTCGTTTATTATATTAGTTTAAAAATAATTAAATATTTCTGTTCAGGTATAAATCATTACATTCAGGTTCTGGGAAATATTTTGGTGAGTCCTAGCGGCTGTCTCATAAATCAAATAGCGCACTCATTACCTCTTGGAAGTATAACGAATGGCACTTGAAATTATTCAATAAAAGAATTAAATATATGGATTTTCTCCCGATGATAGGGTTAATTGCTGGTCAGTATCTTGCATTTCCATATTTGCTTATTCAACCAGCTCTTGACAACCCGAAATCACAACATGTCAGCCAATTAAAGCGACGCTTAAGTGCTGCCACATGTACCTCATATTTATAGATAGTCGCAACGCCAAGTCAGCAGATACAGATTCATATAGACTAACAACTTGGCTGATTTTCCATTTCGATTCGCGGAAAAACTTGTTCTCCATTCGGCTCCAATCAATGGGGCACATTGTTATTATTTATGTATCTGTTACTCATGGCAGCCGGGCAATAACAACAAGAACGGCGTGCATTTGTTATGCAAATTGCGGCAAGTGGAAGCGTGGAAGGAATTGATTGCAACAGGCAGAGGGGTGCAGCAATGAAGAGCATGAACTTCAAGAGACATGAATGAAGTACGCTCAGATGCAGATACATTTGCAGTTCATATGTAAGAAAGACGCACTCAAAGATCTGAACGCAGGAAATCGTGTATTTCTACCGGGGGAGAACTCGTGTATCTGGGCATCTCCGTCTGGCTCTGCCATTTTCCTTGAGTTTTCATGCATCGCCGGGATTTAATTACTTTCTTAATCATATTCGGTTGAGGGCAATGTGAAAGGCAACCATCTATACAACTATGTTATGCAGCTATATCTTTTAATATATAATTAAAAGAACAACTGTAGTTGATCATGGAGTCTATTATGTAAAAGGTACACTGTAACCGTGCAATTATGTGTAAATATTTGGTCGGGCTTAATTTTTTTTACCAGTTGTGCAGTTGTACCTTTTGGCAACCCTGCACTAATTGACCTCTTTTTTTAGGAACAGCCTGGTGGACAATTAGCCTAGCCACTTTTATCGTCCCAGAGCACAACTTAATTTTCGACATCAAATGTCTTTATTAGAAGTTATTGCAGGGTGTGTTGGCATGTGCAGGATGTTCTATAATTGCAGCCGAGCGAAGTTAAAAATCACTATTAAAAAACGATGTTGCAGGTGCCAAGCAGCGCAAATGCCAATAATAAAGGGCAATCTTGAGGGTAGCATCTAAAAAGCAGGCGCTGATTAAAGTCCAGTAAATATAACAGCAGCAGCTACGGCAAAAGCAACAACCAACATCATGTTAACAATTATGCAAATTTCGAGTGCATGTTGCTCGCGTGGAGAGGGAAGAGGGGAGTAGGGACCGTGGGCCAGGGGGCCAGGGGAGGGGCAGGGCCCGGCTGATTGCATATAATCACGTCAAGTTGTTACTGTGGCAACCATTTTATAATGCAAAGAAAAAACGCCAGCTCAAACGCCATCTTCAGAGAGAGGAAATCGAGGCGAGGCTGTCTGAAACAGCCTGTTTCTGCGAAACACTTTTCGCAACTATACTTTTTAAGAGCTCCTGGCATCAAGTATCTGGCAATAAGCACATGAAGCTGCATGTTTGCTTAATATCGCATGCAGCCTTGTGAAGTCGTTTGGCATTCATTTGGGAAATTCATTCCCTAATTGACAAGACCGAAGCTGGCAGACCTCCAAGCAGATCATCAAAAGATGTCAGCCAGTGGATACCTGCAACACATTTAGATTCAGATACAGATTCAAAGATACTCATGCTGCCTGCCGAAATGTCAAAAGCCTTTTTAGTCGTCGCTCCCTTCCTCCATATGCATATTGACAATTTGTTGACATTTCTATCTGCACATTTTCCATTCAAGAAGGCCGCTCCCCAATTAGTGGGCTGTTTTTGATTTAAACAATCTGCTAGGCTATACATTTTCCCTAAAGTCGCCCCAGCAGAGCCTTAAGTTAGCGGCTAATTGCACATAAAAATATACTCAGACTTGCATGCAACTTTTGCCTTAAAAATTTCCATAAATTGCTCACAATTCGTGTAATTACCGAGTATCGTGTCAATAATGGTAACTAACCAGTAGAATGAAAACAGAAAACAGAAGCTGTACCAAAAATGGACACTCCAGAAAAATAAATCTAACGCGCTGGAAAACGCGACCAGCTAAAAGTCTATTTTATAAATCTAAATTGCAAATATCTGCAGTTCTATTTCCCTTGCCGATCGTGCCGTTCAACCCGAAGGCTGTGGCCACTCGATGCCGCAGATGCCAGGATGCTACACAAAATTAATAGTTTGCAAACGAGTTGAATGCAAGATACAAGATACACGATGGTTGCTGCTAGGCAGCAGATTGCATCAGAAGCTGGAAATACACTGATCCAAAAAAAATAATTTCATGCGTAATCCGGATTCAAGACGGCTGCGTTCCTCTTCTAATATTTGTTAAACTCTAAGCATTGCTTAGGAAAGAGAAATATCCTGCTTTCTTCAGCTTAAAATAGTGTCAATAGTCAGTGTAGACTCAAAAATTATAATCAATATTAGGAGAACTGAACATCCTTTATTGTAAATTTATCGATGCCTGCACATCTAGTTGCAAACTTATTCACTTCCGAATGAATTGTGCGACTTTAGTTTTTTGTTTTAGCTAACACTTTTTAAAAATTTTTCAGGTTTCCCCTATGTAAAACCTACTCAAGCCACTTCTGTTCGAAATTAAGTTAAAGCGATTGTATTATAATTAAATATAAGAAATATCAGCTGCATATATACATACATACATATATCCATACATACATATATCCATACATAAATTGATTGTTTTAAAAAAGTTCTTGAATGGGGATTATATTTTTCTCTGTATGGGCACTGGGGTTAAGTTCCCGGTCTCGGAAATGGTCCGGGATCTGGTCTGGGGTGTCGTTGTCTGCTGGTGGACCTGCTGCTGCAGATCCAACTCCTGCCGCCATGCTGCCTTTGCGCCTGCCAGTCAGAATCCGGCGATGGAGGAGCTGAAGATGCAGAGCCAGGAACGAAAACGCGCCCGACACTCGCTGGTCAATTACATTTTCATTAACTTGGGACACGACTTTTCAAATAGCTTCGTTTAATCATAATGATTGTTATTACTTTTATTTCGGGGCTGTTCGCGTTCTAAGGTCCAAGAAAATGAAAATGATTTTTATAATGCCCACCGCGCGAGGTGAATGCAAAATGCCAGACATCGGCGCAAGGTGCTGAAAGTGCAGTAGAACATAAATTTATTTCGCCGCTCCTCCGGCTCTCAGATGCCGATGATGGTCCTTGCCAAAGCCCAAGCCCATTATTAGGCAACTCTGCAGTATTCTGGACCGCTAATATGAGCCTGAATGCAGAGGTGCCTGTCGGATTGTTTTACACCAAGCGTCACTTTTTGGCACACGAAACACAGAGTGTATTTTGCTGGCGATTGTTCTTAATGAATTTGGTGCCCCATTCAGTTTTCGAGGGATGCTGCTAAGAGAACTCATCACTCTGCTTGAATTGAAATTCATTCGGCTTTAAGTTGGTCAGATACGGGCACTGAAAGAGCAGCAAAAAGCCCACAACAAAGAGCTGCATAAAAAATGTAAAAATATTGATTAATATTGCCTTCACTGAAAAGATATTTAATTTCATTAAATGAAAATGTTATATTTGAATGTAAATATAATTCACTTTATACTTATATGTAAGCCACATTTGGAGATATTATATTTATGTTACACTTTTATTTATTTCACTATAGTAGATGGCAGACTAACCAGAGTTTTTTAAAATATTCAAATTAAAATGTTGGAAAAAGTAATTAATATTTGTTTATACAGTTGTTATTATAGAGGGTTTAAAATATATAATCCGTTTAAATGTATTACAGTGTGAATGCAATTAGATTCTAGATTCTATTCCCCCACATCATTTAATTTGTTTGTAGGTCAACTCTGGTGCAGTTCTATATATACACACCTAGTTCGTACCCAAAGGCATTGTCTGCCTTAAAAATATCACTCATCGGATAGCTCAAATCAGTCTGTGAAGAAAACGCTTTTAAAGCGTCTTCAACTCACACACAAAAAAAGATGAATGATGACCCGAAGAGCTTGTTGTTTATGAAACTTAGTTGTCCATTGATGCCTTCAAGTGGCAGTCGGCCACATTTTGGCCAAAGCTAATAAAAGCGCATAAAAAGGGGGGAGAAGGGGGGTGTACTCTTCGAGGGAGACAGTAACAATGGGGCCACTCGCCGCAACAAAGACGGCAATATTTAAAGAGCCAACAATGGCGCCACTAATGACTGATGATGTGCCAGCGCTGATAGATACAGATACATCTGTGGATGCAGCTCAGGAACCCACATATGTATATAGATATAGATACGGTTTTTACAGAAACATTTCGCTTTGATAGGACATTCTAATGGACTTGCACAGCATCTGAAAACTGAAAACTGTTTACTCTTACTCCATTGTTTAGAGAGCCACTGGATTGGTCAGTGCATATATCTATATCTGCCAGATACTCAATTGCCGCCTGGGAAGGGGGAAAATTAAATTGCGAATCAAGCAAAGTAATTGCGATTTGAATGGTGAAAAAGTGCGAGCCATAAATTCAACGTAGTGTCACGGCAGCGCTGCAATGCGAATTTATCAAATTCAGTCGCAAATTGGCGCACATCTGCAGATGGCCATGGATTGCCGTATCCCCATCTCTCCACTCCAGTATCCAATTCTCACCCAGTTACCGTTTTCCCCTTTTCCTTTGGCCTTCTTCCTTTGCCGAGATACGCATAGAATATTAATCTCTTTGCGCATTAACTTAAATAAAATGACGCAATGGCGATAAGCGAACAGGACACAGTGGGTCGTAGGGGTATATTCAGTGATTAAATTGCGGAAATTCCAGAAAAACGGCTGGCGAGTTCCTTTCCTATCTTACTTATTCTAAGATATTAAGAATAGGCATTGTTAAATATCTTTACTAGCAGACGCCCTCACGAAATTTTATTTTTATTTTATTATTTTATTTTCAAAACCTTGTACGCACTTCAACGTATTTCTCTAAGTTCTTTAAATTATCCACATCTCAACTCAGCTGCCCACTGTCCTAAAGCTTAACCAGGAACTGGCTGCGGACATAGTACATTGGGACCTGGTCTCGACCGCAGACCTTTGCTGGGTAGCAAACAAAACCAGAGTTAAACGAAAACCATCGCAAATCGCATACAATCCGAGATGAAATTGTGAATTATTAATGCAGGCGGTAAAACTATTTGGCTGAGTAGACAAACCCACAAGTGAGCCGGGTTTTTGGATCCCCTCCCCGGCTTTAGCTGACTGCGGGCTGAGGAGCGTGTGCTGCCACCTCCTCCATTGAAAATTGAGTTACACGCGTGGTTCGGGTGTGTGCGAATGTATCTGGCAGATACATATGTATCTGCTGTCTACGGCTACGTGCCCCACGAACTGGCTTACATTTCGCAGATTAAAACCGTGCTGCCCGTTCTGTGCCACCTGAAGCCAATTCGATTTAAATGTCTGGCACTTCCACTTGGCTTTTCCTGGCCATATTTTGTACCAGGCATTGAATTGGGCTTTCTTCCTGTGCATGGCATACTAAACTCGCCGGGGTTCAAGGGTCAGCTCCACGTCTTTACCGCGTCTGTGTGTGTGTGTGTTGTCCCCCTTTTGCAGTGACAGCTCGAATGCAATGGCAACAATTGCAATTTGTTAGCAACGTTCTGGCCTGAGGCCCAGGATCACTTTGGCTTGGGCTGGCTTTACTTTCAATACGCTCAAGGTTGCACCGAAAAAAAGTATAGAGGCATATTTATAAAAACAAAAATAAAATTATTGAAATCAAAAAGAAAATAAAAAAGTAACAAAAGCACCTGCCTTTGGATACGAAGCTGTATTGTAGATAAATATTTATTTTTTGTTGTCTAAAAGTTTAAAAATTATTAATTTTATTATTTACTTTAAATACATTTGCTTTGCAATACTAAAGACTCTTCAAAGACCTACGAATATATATTTACTCTAGATGTAATATATAATTGAATATACAAAAACGGTAATCCTTAAAAATATAATATCTTTCAACGGCCTACATGAAACGAATACGTAACGTTTCGTGATACAGTCTAAACAAATGAACCAAATAGTGAGATATTTCGTCTTGTGCAGTACCAGATACAGATACATTTGCTGCACTTCGCGCTTCATTAAAAGGCGGGCGGCGACTCTCAGCTCCCAGGCCCTTTGGAGCTCCTTCTCCAGCTCCATTTTCAGTTCCCCACTGACGACAGCAAATTTGCACTTTGCTCGGACGGGCAAAAATAAGGGTGAGTCGTCGGGGAAGGAAGAGTCGAAATTAAAAGATTTTTAAAGACACCTTTGTAGCAAGTCTTGAAAACTTGTTCCGCGCCCAGACTTCACCATCTTCATCTTCATCATCGCAGCCTCGGTTTCAGCCTCCGCCACTGACTCGTTTCTCTGGTTTTAATTTCGTTTCTTTTTCATTTTTGTCTGCTTTTTTCGTGTTCACATCTTCTCTGACATGTTTGCTGGGCAGCCATGTTGAATACTTTTGTTTTCTAAAAGCGAAGCTTGCAAATACATCACCTTTTTTCGTCAAGTTAGGTTTCACGATAATTTGGCAGAGCTTGCTGTGTATCTCGTATTCCCATTTAATTAACTATGCGGCAGTATTATAACGTGGGTTGAAAACTTATTTATACAAGAACCGGTAGAAAGAGGCATATAAATATTATATATAAATTGAATAAATGGCAGAAATCAAAAAACTGCTTCAAAAAACAACAAACATCTACAGCTCTATTAGCAGAAATTCGAATATAACTTTCCGTTTGATTAATCGATCTCAGTAGATCGGCTAATGCCTTGTGTAGTATACTTAATCTCAGCCCATTGACCTGGGCCACTTTTAATGCCTCAATTTCAAATCTGTTTGCTTAGGTTTGCTGTTATGCAACCCAGAGCCAATCAGATAACTGGACTTAAATATATCATAAAAATCGCATTAACTAGCGAATTAATAGTAGAGAATACGGGTGCAGTAACGCAAACTTAAATGTAAATTGTTTGCCGTCCGTCTGACGAATCGCAAATGAATTGCCTTGCCTCTCGGCACAAGAAATATGGAATATAATTGAAGCTAACGCCATTGACAGCAGCTTTTAGCCCGCTCCCGCCGCACTTTGCATTAATAAAGAATTCATCACAATTACAACAATTGCCACAGGATGCAATTTACAAAGGAAATTATTAATGGAAAGTCAATGAGTGCGACGCGAGTAAATCAAAATCGCGGAGCAAAAAATTCTTCAACGTGCCCGTGATTGATTACAGAGCTGCGGTCGGATGTCTGGGGGCCTGGACCTGGACCTGGTCCAGAACCAGAACCAGAACCAGATGCAGAACTGAACCGAAGACCAGGACTTGTGGTCATCAGCGCCAGTCAAAGACCCCGAGCAGTTAATCATGGGGCTGCGGGAAAATGAAAATGAGCGAGAACTCCAGAAGCCAGACGACGACAATGCCGCATTTTGTAGCGCGTTCATTCAACTGCAGACGACAGGACACTCATTAAAAATGGGTGCACCGCTACCGAGCGCAGGGTATCTAGATCAGGGGGGGTATCTCGGTTGACGCGGTCTTTTCACGGGGGAGAACACACGAAAAAACAGAGAACAGGTTTTCAGCGCAGCTCGGCTAATTTATGTGCGCATGCGCGACGCTCGGGAGGCTCCCTACTCGGGAGCCCCATAATTAACTGAGGTAGTCATTTTGGATTCGAACACGAACACACTCCCCATTTCGGATGTGTATGGTGTGTGCACATGGTCAGCATCTCCTTCTGGCGGGAGAGAACTCTTTAAATCAGAGATAAACGATAATTATCTGAGCGAAAATGCGCGCATAAATAATTTGCAAGAAGTCACATTAAAAGTGTATCTAAAAGATACGCCAGGCCTGATAACCAACCGCTCGGCTGGTTCCTTGGTAAGTTTCATGTGCCTCTCGGTCCATTGGCCTGCTCGGACCCTGGGAGCCTGCGCCACGACGCGCCATTAAAAATTAAAAGCTCATTAATTATGCAGATAATTCATTTATTATATTTTCAACACAATACAAGCTACAAGCGGCATAATTTGTTTCCCAGCTCATTATGCCAGCGCAGGATTGAGGAATGGTGTTCGGGGCTGGCAACTGTCTCGAATTGAAAACAATTATGGAAACCTCTCCAAGGGTTGATTGTCTATTGCCGGGGATATAGCACTTCCAGGGGAGGGCACAAGTGAAGGGGGTTTGTCGGGAGCGTCACGTGTCTCCCGGGGGCGTTTGCTTGGCTTAATCCGCGAAAAGCACTTAAGTCCTAAGTGTCCAAACAACAGGTTGATTTCGATGGTTGGCTTAATTGGCTTTTGATTCGCTGGAGGAAGGAACTTGGAGTTTAATACAGAAGGGATTCATTACGAAGATACAAGTTCGACTCTGCGGGCCCACGAAATAGCTACGCTGAGCACGAAAATTACTTTAATTTGAATAAAAATCAACTATTTTAGAATGTTTAACAAATATAAAACATGTATACTTGGTACTTTCAAGTAACTTGAATGTCAACTAATTACGTGGAATTCAATACAAGTGCGTGGAATGCGAACATCCTTTAAATTTACGATCCAAAACGGCGTTGGCATGTAAAGGCATTTCATTCTATTGCTTGTTTAACTTCCTCATGTATAAAAACCAAATACATTTGTTTCTTCTTCTTTTTTGTATTTCATTATTTAATACAAGAGATTACCATAAATTAAATGTAATTTTGTTGCTATGAAGGATTGGAGAAGTCTTTGCCACCGGATACCATATGCTTCACTATCTGAACAAAGTTCTTCCCATTCCCTCGGTTACCTTCAGGGTTCAGACCGTTCAATTTGCCAACGAACCGCATCAGTTGTTGGCCAAAAAGTCGAGAACTAGAGCTTGTGGCACATGATGTCATTTCAGTTGAATGGCTTTGCGTAAGTGAAGAAAACGGCGATAAAAGAGCTGGAAATGAAATGCTGGGCATTGTGGCGGCTGTCGGGCTGACGAAACTGAATGTGTTCGTGTTGACAACAAACACGGAATATAAATTGAAAAATGCTTTAAAGCGAAATAATCAATTTACTTCTTGACATAATTTCCATTTTTCACGAAACCCAGCCAAAGGCAGCCACGCGAATGCCCAAAAGAATGTGGGCGGGGTGGGTGGTAAGTGGGAGGGCGTTGGGCGTTGGGCAAGGCCACGCACAATTCGCACCACAAAACAAGAAACAAGAAACAAAAAACAATACAAAAAGTTTCCCCCCCAGGGTCACCAGAAATTGGCTGCATCCCATTTCTTGGAGTGTTTTTAATATTCTTGCCATTTTTCTGACCGCCATCCTGCGACTGCAGCGCTTCCTTTATTTGAATTGTGATTAATGATCAAGCTGGGCTGCTGCTTCTGCTCCTATTTTGCTTAGGAATTGCCACACTGTCCATCCCTCATCCTCATCCATCCCCAGCCACGCTGTGACAAATATATCCAGACAGAGGCAGACAGGAGTTGTAACTACGATTTAATAGTGCTTTAATGGTCTGCGGACATCGATGGACACCGAAACACCTGTTGTCTAGCACGTGCTGTATGCCACGAAGTGGGTGGAGTTAGAGGTAGATATAGAGGTAGAGGGGGATAACACTTTCATTATCACAAATGTCACATCATTTGTCGCCTGCCCCCAAAAATAACACACACAAACACAATATGACTCAAACCGCCGGGCAGCATCATTTATCACCTAAGGAATGCAACGCGCAGCGCAAGATACAGCCTGCCGAATAGAGGACCAGATACATTCTCAGATAGCCCGGCGACCGCATACTTGATTAATTTTCTTTTTCCGAAAGAAATTAACCCGAGCGCTGCACATGCCTCTTCGCGACCCCGCGGCGGCCCCTTTGACGGCCCCATCTGCCTTCGATAGTATGTATGTATATCCCTCCGATCGGGTCGGTCCCAGGGTCCAAGATTTATCTCTTCCAGCAGTTCTCAAGCGTGGCACCTCTGGCTGTAGTGTCTGATTTATTTCTGGAACTGTTCGAGTTCGAAGCATATTTTTGAGGGAATTTTTACTTTCAGAGAGCCGCAAAATAGCTCGGAATTCTTTGTCAATTCAAGCGATCTTGGCCGAGATCACTTTTTGTCTTTAATTAGTTCAATTTGTGACGGAATTCCTCCCTGACTCGCTCTCGTCTCTTATGAGTAATGACCCGCGGCTGGAATTGTGACATTGATAATGATTTTCCGTTAAACGACTCATTAGCCCGGGTTGAGTCGCCTGAGTAGCCAACGATGATCGGAAGTGCGTTGATTAATGATTTATGAACCTTCCTTTTGAACACCAACCTGATTCAACAGACCTGCACAGGGAATGAGCTCGTCAGTTTGTTAATATATAAAGTATATGTGTCCTAACAAGAAATTCGTACTGCCAGTCAATTCATAAATAGGGGACTCGAGATAATATTGCCATGTTTAAAGCTTACAATTCGCTGTATAAGTACAACAAGTTCAAAGTTGTTGTTGCACGATAAGATCAAAACTGAGGCCGCCTCATGATCACGCTCTCCTCGCTTCTAAATAACACAATTCCATCGTATCCCAGGTGTTGGGATCTTGGAGTGCCGCACACGTTGCTGACTAAGATGACGATGTTGAAGCGAAGTGTTTTTTTTTTTCGCCTGACCAGACGCCGGAGCGTTGACAAATGACCAGTACAAGTGTTTGTGACAAGCCGCAAGTGTGTTTTTGTCGTATTTTCTTATTTCTAGCAAGCAGAAAACAATTAAACTTCGGCTCGAAAGGCGCGGTGTCTGACCTACGCCAAAGGTTTTCAGCTTAACTTTACCTTTAAACCTGCCAGAGATCGAGCCGTATGCAAATCCCGTGTCAATCTCGGACTATCGGGGAGTATGCAAAGAGACACTGGCGAAACATCATGTTCAATGGGAACATGAACATCCCATCCCGGCCAGACAATGGCAATTTGAATTGCAGAACCGATCCCGATGACACTGCGTTCAATGGAGCTCCGAGCCCGATCGTCACTTAATAAATTCTGAAACAGATTTTGCATGCAGGCCGAAATGGGATGCACCAAAAATCAAATTTCCAACTGATATGTTAAGCAGCTGTCAGCCGAAACTCGCCAAGTAGCCAAGTACACTTGACGTCATCTTACGCGAAATGCAAATGAAGTGACCAACAACTCAGGGATCTTCCTTCCAGTCAAAACGAAGTGTTAATGCTCTTTTAGAAAAAGTTCCTGAAAAAAATTCGCCTAAAATAGTTAATCGGTAGATACCATTTCAGAGCATCGCTTTATGAAATATTTCAGATTTTATAATATTAATTTAGGGTTCAGCTCCATTTAACCTTACATGTAACGTCAATACCCAAAAGTAGGGTATTAGTACAAAGGCAACGCCACAAATTCACACACAAGTCGATTCTTCATTCTTGGGGCGTTCTGTTTCGGAAATATGTGCACATATACTCATATGTTTGTACATGCAAAATCCAATATGTCTATATAGTATTTCACAAATGCCCAGACACAGACAAAGATACAGCGCGAGTCTGAGGCGCTGGCATCCCATCCCGATCCGAATCCATACCCTCCCATCCCATTGAGGTGGCAGGGAAATGGGAACAAACTTGTAAAACGCTTCGAATGTTCGCTCATTGGCGCTGTCAAGAGATCTGGCCCCTTGGACGCTCCCCTTGCAAGTGATATAAGCACCAGTGATATGACATGCCAGGTGCCGTTGGATTCGAATACGAATACGAATACGAATACGATGGGGCTGCTTTTGGATGATGCTCTGCCCTGTCAACTCGTTGGGGGCTTTCGCCTTAGATATTGCGCCTGGCCATGACGACAGTGATGCGCTACTTACTCGCATGTAGTTAACCAAAAAATAAGAAAAACATATTATGTATTTAGTCGAAAGACCACGAGAGAGCCAACAGAGATCGCAGTGTTGACACTCGGCTGGGACTCAACGGGTTGCGGATGTGTGTTGATCTTTAGTCGGAAATCAACAAAATCTGAGTGGGAATTAGTGGCTGATGATGCCTGTGATGGTGATCTTCAATGGAGGGAGGAAGATTTGGAATAGTGGGGTTTAATCGGACATAAAGAGCAGAGATGCAAGTTTGCTTTATAAATGTTTTCGGCTTTTTGAAAAATATTCAAACAAATTTTGATTTAATATTTTTTTATTAATTTAATATCTATAAAGCTAGGATACTAAAAGAAAGTGAGCCAATTTTCGACTTTAGGTGCTCAAAACTCTTGCAGATACATTTCGCCATGCTAATACTTTTCCCTCCATTCAGCCCTTGAGTGGTGTAAACAAATTGCTACATATGACAGCAGCGTTTGACAATTGTAAATGGTTGGCGGCAGTGCAAGTGTTCAGTGTCCATCCTGTCTTTTGTTGTCTCCCTACAAGGCAGACTATAGAAAATAATAAAAAAAAAGAATGTCTGCGACCCTTGTGGTGAACTATGGCCACTGTATATATTGATTTGGCAGGACGCATAGGCAAGGTCAGGACTCTTGCTTATCAAATAGTAAAGGGCACTCAAAAACGTCTGCACATCATGCATCAGTCGGAAGTCTGGCAAGTTTTGGAAAAGTTTACACCAAAAAATAGAAGACGACGTCCTCTAATGGTAGACTAGAAATATTACTTGCGGTATCAATTTTGATGGCCTGACTGACAGTTGCAGCATATCGAAATGGGTCAAGACTAGTGCAATTCAATTTGTGGCCACGACCAGCAGTTGGCCAACTAGAAGGAAGCATCTTCCCATTGCCAACTGATCCGGATGACTGATGGAGCCGATGCCGGTTGTCTGGTTACTGTCTGCTCGCTGTTTACTTGGTCATTAGTTTAAGCCCGTTCAGGATGGCAGCCAGCTGGGGAAGTGCAGGAGCTTTGATGTCGGCGCTATCCCTGCGCTTGGCCACACTCAAACTCGCTTTAATTAAATGAGCGGTAATTAATTTCAACTTTAATCAGAAATTCCATTTAGATTTTGCCGCTGATTGATGTGGCTCGACATCTTCCGCCAACGTCACATCGAAACCACTAAACTGTGACAGCAGCAACCGCGGAGGAAAACTTTTGGAAGTGTGTGGGCGGTTTTCTTTTTTTATGATTTTTTTTGTTAAAGCGGCAACAGTTTCATGGTGTATCTTTAAGTAGGCAACATAACGTTACATGTTTATAAAAGACAAAGTTCGACGGAAGCAAATTGCAGGGGGTTTTCAAGCTTTTTAAAGGCAAAATATAAATACTCATGAAAAATGAAATAATAATATTAATTACCAAATAAAAAGCTGTTTATTAGACTTTAACTCTTACTAAGAATAACACAAGCCGTCCTAAGCCGTAAATCGAACTGCCTTTAACTTAGCAAATATGCCGTGACCCATGTTAGCTATGAATCAAGCGAGACAACAATTTCCCAATATCAAAGAGGGACGCACTAGCAAGTCAGCGGTTGCCGTCTATCACATTGACTGACTGCCACACATTTGGCAGATATAAATACTAGAGATACAGATACAGAGAGCTGGCAGAGCTTCGTCTCAACTCAACTCTTTTTTGGAAATCCAAAACAAAGCGGGCGGGCCAATTGACTTGGCCGTAATAACACGCCACGGTAAATGGCTTTTAAAAGTCTACTTTGCCACAGCACGCCCCCTCATTACGAACGACGCGCTTTGAACGCCCTCGTGCAGTTCGCCTCGAAAAAAAAGAGAAAAACCCGATCCAGATGACAGAATAGTTTTCGGAGGCGACTTGCAAGGAACGGGAAATTGTCATTATCTTCCGACGATTGCAGATACAAGGATACAAGTTTTCATCAACCGGGGTGAGATACCTTCGCTGAACTCTTTGGGCCAAACACAATTCCAGGCATGAACTTTTTCGGGTGCCACCAAATGGCAGTTTGGCACGTCATATTTATGAAAATGAAATGCGCAACGTTGCAGAAAATCACAATATAAATGAGAGAATTAACTGCCTTGAAGCGGTGAGAACGCTAGGGGGATTGGGTAAATGGTGGTGGTGTCCACTTGAACGTTTGACGATTGCCTAGAAACGCCTTAAAATAGTTAGCTTTAGAAACAAATGACTTTCGGGTACTCGCAGTAGAGAGGTTTGAAATGATTCTAAATAATAATAAACTTTAATTTATTACATTTAAGTGCTTTTCGATTACATATCTGTTTAAGCTTCCTGCTATTAGGTCGGAATTCCGGTATAGGCTCAGTACCATTACAAAAATAATCTCTATGGTATAGTAAATATTTGATTGAAGCTTTAACTACCTTATTCAAAAACTTTCTTACAAATTGTTTCTTCTTCATTATTAATGGATTGTTTTGCTTTAAATAAAATCACTCTTTTCCTGTTTTGCAACTGTACTAACAAAGCTTTTCCTTGTTTCCTCTAGGTACTGTGAATGCCAATGGCGAGACGAAACGACAACGGACCTCATACACCCGCTACCAGACGCTGGAGCTGGAGAAGGAGTTCCACTTCAACCGCTACCTGACCCGCCGCCGCAGGATCGAGATCGCGCACGCCCTGTGCCTCACGGAGCGGCAGATCAAGATCTGGTTTCAGAACCGGCGCATGAAGTGGAAGAAGGAGCACAAGATGGCCTCGATGAACATCGTACCCTACCACATGGGTCCATATGGCCACCCGTACCACCAGTTCGATATCCATCCGTCGCAGTTCGCGCACCTGAGCGCATAGGACGCGTGGCACTTTTCGGGTACTGGTTAGAGACTCAATCAGTTGTATCAGGAACCATATCAGACGGCGGCGGCGGCCTCGGCGGCCAGTGGTTATCAGTCGCAGGACGGTGCTCCAGTGGGTGGTGGCTCGGTAGGAGTGGGTGGCGGTGCGGTGCCGGGCTCGCTGGCCAACGGTGGCAGCAACGGCAGCGGTCCCAACTCCCTCTTCTCCTCCGCCGCCTCCAGCTCCCAGGCTCCCGACTGCATCAAGTATCCGCAGGAGTTCTGATCTCAGGTTATCATCAGGCAGCAGCAGCACCAGCAGCAGCAGCAGGATAATTTCATTGATCGGAATCAGGAACGGGACTTCAAGCAGCTTTTGGAGTCGGACTGTGAGCCCGATCCAGAGCTACAACTGGAGTTCAAGGCGGACATTGTCGAATGCAACTTGTTCTGCTGCTGAGCTGAGCTCTGTCCGCCTGCCACGCCCCTGTCGCCTCATGCCTGCCGCCTACCGCCTACCGCCTGTCGCCGCCCGTCGATCAACCAACATCCAGTGATGTTTCTTGTTTGCAACTGATTCGTGTTAAGCTAAGAAACGAGCCACATCCGCTTGGTTCGTTTGGGTTTATGATACTGGAGGTGGAACCCGGAGCAATCGCCATTACTCTTTAAAAAAGAAATCATCAATTTTTAACTACTATTTGTGATACTCTGAGTCTAACATATCAACATCAGATTATTCACGTCGATTTGTATCAATAACATTAATATATGATGTTAGTTTGCTGTTGAGACATAGGCATATGATTGATATAACTTGTATAATTCGAAGTTGGGTGTTACCCCTTTCTCATTCTCTACATCTTTCTGTGCGAGTGCTCCAGAGTCCTTCCAGTATGATGAATCTCTTTCTCTAAGCAGTATTCGAAAAGCCGTTAGTTTGTAAGCCTAGCATAATTTTAGCACGTAAGCTGCACGATGAGCATACAAAGCTATCGAGTTGAACAAATCTAATATCTGCAATAATTTCAAAGTGATTTCTAATTAACATTAGGTCTTCGTTTGTATTGGCCCCAACCTTGATCCCAACCAAACCCCCACCCAGCAACCTCCAGGAAGTCCTAAAGAGTGTACTTAATTCCTAGCTAGTAGAGAACATAACTCTAGTTACCCACATAAGGCTTTGTTTAGTTTGTAAATAGCAGAGCGCCCCAGATCGGGGATCGCCTTTTTATGTTTGTGTTTCGTCTTGAAGAGAAAATTTGAAAGTATCTGCAACTGTTTAATTCAATTTATTTTGAGTGTTTGCGTTTGTGTTGTTGAAATTGCTCTAGCAGCTTGAAAAATGCTTTACTAATTTTATCAAAAATCAATCGTTTTTAATTGCCACTGAAGAACAAATTCGGAATATAAACAGGAAGTAAAATATTTCAAAAGTAGCATAGAAAGTGCTATAGTTAATCAGAGTTTTCTTTATAGCAGCAGCCGATCCTTGCACTTTATTTATTAAAAGGCCTCTCAACAATGTCTGTAAATTTAATTCGGTAGTTAATCGATACAGTAAGCCAACGAAATTTGATTAAAGCGTGAATTGTTAAATCCTAAAGCTGGGTTTCCTACCCATAACCGTAATGTAAAGTAATTATTTATGCTGTACCATTCGCTAAGCTAAGGTTAGTGCATTCTAGAACTATCGGTAGTATATGTCAACATAGCTCGTAAGCCTAAATTATGTATATCGAATTAGCAAGACAAATTTTAGAAAAAACAAATCAGATTGAGCAAGGCAAAGCAAAACGAACAAAACTATGGAAAATGAGAGAATCAAAAAAATATACCTAGCACAAATTAATTAATCGTTTTTTGTTTCCACATTTTGTATATTTGTTCAATCTTAGTTTGTACATTTTCGATTATGTGTTCAATGCAATTGGTTGGAACCATACTTATTTTCGCAATCAATTAAAAAGAAAAACCATTTGAAGTTTTGGGTTAAGGGGCACTCACAGTCCGCCAGGACAAAGTGGGCGCAAAATGTTTAACTGCATTCCATGTAAAATAAAATTACGCAACTAATTTTTAATGAACTTCGCATGTATACCTTAATCTGGGTTCGATTGCAAAGGCAACTATTAAACAAAAATGGAATCGAAAATAAAAACTGATACAACTTCAAGAATGAAACCGCAAAACTATACAAATATAAAAAAAAAGTATGTAAACATGTATGAATATGGCATAAAAAAATAAAAACTATTTTAAAGTGCAAACCTTTATGTTCTTTATCTGACGATCAGTGATCGACAATAATATTGCAATCTTATTAGTAGTGTTTTTAGATGGATGACGTACACGTGCCCGGATAGCTCAGTCGGTAGAGCATTGGACTTTTAATCCAAGGGTCCAGGGTTCAAGTCCCTGTTCGGGCGGCAATCTTTTTTTAGTTTTTTGAAAGTTGCCGATTCGAAAGGCCCCGTTTGTTGCCTTTTATGGATTATAAATTTGTAGTTTCACAATTAAATTTTATTTAAAATTATATAAATACTCAATTTCATTGTTTTGAAAAAAAAAACACGTGTCAACGTGCCCAAAAAGGACCCTAAAGGCAAGCAAGAAAGGAAAATAATTTTTTTTGCCGCTCCAAAAAAGATTGTGGTCCAACCATATTGGTTGGGCTGATAACGGCAGTCCACTCCGGTACGCTATCCCACTACTGCCTACCACGGGAACTCTTGGCTGCTGGTTTTCACCCCTGGCCCGGTTCATCCCTCCTTAGCCAACCTGAATGCCACGGACTCCTCCATGGCACCCATATTGATGGCAAGCTTAGTGCGGACGTTCCGTCAACATGAGCTGGTCCGCTACGCAGTAAATCCCAGCCTCAGGCCATCCCACAATCGGACCTCACAGAAGCGTGATTACAGAAGCTGCCAACCTTCCAGTCGAAAAACGTCCGTCTAAAACTCTGTCACTAGCCTCCGGTTTCCATTCGATTTCGATGAACTGCTTTATCGGTGCACCACTTAATCGACGCGAAGCAGGCGATGAGATCGCGTTGCCAACTGCTACTGATAAAAGCAGTTGCCCCCAAGGCAAATACCTACTGGGCAAAATTGTTCTTTCTCTTTTCGGAACTGGCTGGTATTAAATTAAAAATTACTTTCTCATTCACGATTTTAAAAAATATATAAATACTTATAAAAAGTAGATCGCCCGAACAGGGACTTGAACCCTGGACCCTTGGATTAAAAGTCCAATGCTCTACCGACTGAGCTATCCGGGCATTGTACAAGGCGCCGGCAAACGTCCCTGGTATCTATAGGAAAGTACAAGCAAACAATTTAAATGGGGTCCTTCTCCGAATGTATTAAAGCTCATTACAAAAAGAGCTAGCTGAGTACCCGCCTCTTAAAAAAGCGTATGCAGAGTTTCGCCTACAATCATTTTCGTTTTAGCTGACTCCAACAAAAACTCAGTAACCTTAAGAGGAACTATCCAATTTCACAAGTCTATATATGTGGCCTGCCGTTTTGTCATGAATAACCAAATAAAAGAGAACGATATAGACGATTTCATCGAATATCAGATACCCGATACTCACTAGTGGCAATCCGAGAGAAATTCGAAAACTTTTTGTGGCAATTCGATGCAAATCGATAGAAAAACAAGAACGCTATGGTCGAGTTCCCCGACTATCTGATACCTGTTACTCAGCTATTGGAAGTGCGAAGGAGAGATTTCAACACTGACAGTTCTTGGCGGTTTCTGGGTCTAGAACGGGCCTGGCAGCTTGGGTCAACATGTAGTTTTCGTGAGATCTCGACGTTCAAACGGACAGACAGAAGTTTATACAAGATAAAAATGTAACTTTTCCGACCCTACATATACTTTGATCACGATCAATATTAGATCTGATCTGGGCATTGTACATATGTACATCTGCTTGTAAGAAAGTCCAGATCAAAAGAACAACAAAATATAGAAATTGGATTATGCTTCATAAAAATGCTACGCAGACACGTTAAAAATTGTTTTAAATTTTCATATTATAGATTTCAAAAAACAACTTGCCACAAATTTGATTTTTTTATACCCGTTACCCGAAGAGATTCGTTTAAAATTATGTAACACGCAGAAGAAAGCGTTTCCGACCATATAAGGTATATATATTTTTGATCAGGATCAATATCCGAACGTCAAGATCTCAGAAACTAGAGAAGTACATGTTGACCTATATTGCCACGCCCACTCTACCGCCACCAAACCGCACAAAACAGCCACGCCCACAGCTTTGAAAATGACTTTTATATTTTTTCATTTTTTAAAATAAAATTTCTATCGATCTGCGGAAAAACGTTTTGCCACGCCCGCTCTAACGCCCACAAACCGTCCAAAACTGCCACTCCTACCCTTTTGAAAAAGGTTTTGATATTTTTTTATTTATCATGTTAATTTCATTTTTTATTAGTATTCATTTTTTATTAGTATTGTAAATTTCTATCGATTTACCAAAAAACTTTTTGCCACGCCCACCCTGACTCCCACTTCGCACCTTCAATAGCTGAATAACGGTTATCAGTTAGTCGGGGAACTCGACCATAGTTTTCGAACTACCCTCGATAAAATCGTCTATAACGTTCTCTTTTATTTGGTTATTCATGGCAAAACAGCAGGCCACATATACAATTGACTTGTGAAATTGGAGAGTTACTCTTAAGGTTACTGAGTTGTTGTTGGAGTCAGTTGGAACGAAAATGATTGTGTGCGAAACTTTGCATATACTGGGTCTTATTTGTAATGAACCTTAATACTTTCGGACAAGGACCCTATTTAAATTGTTTGCTTGTACTTTTCTATAGATACCAGGGAAGTTTGCCGGCGCCTTGTGCAATGCCCGGATAGCTCAGTCGGTAGAGCATTGGACTTTTAATCCAAGGGTCCAGGGTTCAAGTCCCTGTTCGGGCGATCTACTTTTTATAAATATTTATATATTTTTTTAAATCGTGAATGAGAAAGTAATTTTTAATTTAATACCAGCCAGTTCCGAAAAGAGAAAGAACAATTTTGCCCAGTAGGTATTTGCCTTGGGGGCAACTGCTTTTATCAGTAGCAGTTGGCAACGCGATCTCATCGCCTGCTTCGCGTCGATTAAGTGGTGCACCGATAAAGCAGTTCATCGAAATCGAATGGAAACCGGAGGCTAGTGACAGAGTTTTAGACGGACGTTTTTCGACTGGAAGGTTGGCAGCTTCTGTAATCACGCTTCTGTGAGGTCCGATTGTGGGATGGCCTGAGGCTGGGATTTACTGCGTAGCGGACCAGCTCATGTTGACGGAACGTCCGCACTAAGCTTGCCATCAATATGGGTGCCATGGAGGAGTCCGTGGCATTCAGGTTGGCTAAGGAGGGATGAACCGGGCCAGGGGTGAAAACCAGCAGCCAAGAGTTCCCGTGGTAGGCAGTAGTGGGATAGCGTACCGGAGTGGACTGCCGTTATCAGCCCAACCAATATGGTTGGACCACAATCTTTTTTGGAGCGGCAAAAAAAATTATTTTCCTTTCTTGCTTGCCTTTAGGGTCCTTTTTGGGCACGTTGACACGTGTTTTTTTTTTCAAAACAATGAAATTGAGTATTTATATAATTTTAAATAAAATTTAATTGTGAAACTACAAATTTATAATCCATAAAAGGCAACAAACAGGGCCTTTCGAATCGGCAACTTTCAAAAAACTAAAAAAAGATTGCCGCCCGAACAGGGACTTGAACCCTGGACCCTTGGATTAAAAGTCCAATGCTCTACCGACTGAGCTATCCGGGCATTCGAACATTGATCGTCAGAATATGTTTATAACAGAAACGTAATGTATTGTCCCTGCAATCATACTTCACCTCAGTATAAAAATAAATATTTATAATACATTTTTATATTTTTAACACATTTAATTGTATTGTCCGGTTTTACTTAATTGTATATGCATGTATTGACATGTATTACATTTTTTGTTTTGTAAATTTAATTCAAAAATTATTATGCATGCTTTTAAATGAATCTTGGAGGTATGTGGACTTTTGTATATCCCTCCTCAAATGACAATGCCTATATAAATTAACGTCAAAGAAAATTTGTTGTGAAGTTTCTTAGCTATGAGCGCAAACAGTATATTAATATAGAACATGTTTTTGTCGGTACTTATAATGAAAATACAATACATACTTGCATGAGATATTCGCCCTGAGACTTTACACCCTTCGCATACATACTAACAAAGAAACTGCATATTAATACCAAAAGGTGTTAGGAAAATATAATATCAACTTTGGTTAAGTACAATAAGATTTACAAATATAGAAAATAATTCTTATAGGTTTAATATATCACAAAAAGTTTAAACATACGTAAAATGAAAACAATGTGGTGAAAGCTTTGTGGGCTGCTTTAAGCTGGCTTGTACTGCTTTGCACTTATTCATGTGCTTTTTAAACTTTTGGTATAAATGAAACATTTTCAAACAATTTAGGATACTTTCGGGTAGCTCAGTTGGTAGAGCTTTAGACTATTAAACAATAAGTACTTGGTTCAAGTCTCTGCTCAGGCGGTTCATTTTTTTATAAATATTTCTTGCAACGGTAAGAAATTAGATTTAAATTAAACTCTTATATCTTCTTGTCAACAGTTTCCGTAAAAGTTATGTCCCAGCAAGTCATGCATTGCATAAAATGAAACACGTAACTCGTAGAGAAATCGTACAGTAGTCATAGCAACATCTAATTGAACCTCCAGGAAATTAGCACCTTTTATTTGTGTTTCCATTTACTGTCGACATCGTGGATATACCCAAATTGTGCGACGAACAACGTTGCGCTGCATTCTGTATCTACAGACACGGCCATATCTTTTACTCCAGGGATATGTGTCAGAGAGTTTTCTATAAAGATTGTGAGAGTGCGATGTTTGCTAAACTCCGGAGGCTAAACGGACAGCCAGGGTTTTTATTATTGGATCTCTTTAAGGTACAGAGAAAAAGCTCGTTTACTTTCCCGATGTTTTTATATGTAACTTATATGCATACATATATGGTATATGACACAATTTGCAGTTATAACATATTTAGATAGACTAATTATGAAATAAGATGTTTTACGTTTGTCACCCTATAAAGCAAGGCGCACTTGTGTAGCAAGAATATATTTATTTTTCTCCGTGCGATTGGATACGCTCGAGAATTTTTAACACACTTTCCTGCCACGTCGAAGACAACAAAGATGGGTACATATAGTATTTACCGATACCAAATCGTGGCGGCTCCGGTCGATTTAGCAACGGACTTGGATGCTGGTTGTTTGTTGCCGCCTGCCAAGTGAACTAGAAAACGAATGCGTTTAATTAGCATTCATTACGACGAATCATCAAATTGCCCCACCGCTCACGATGCAACAATAAAAGCAGGGACGAAAGGCCCGAGAGGAGAAAACGTTTGGTGTACATGCTAATCTACAAAATAAACGCAAATATTTAGATGATAAACCAAAGTCAAGAGACGTTTTGAAAACTGTTCCATGACGTTGGGAGATGTGCCAGGGAGAAATTCCATCAAGGCTGCGACCATTAGCAACCATTTACCATTTACCTGTTGTTAGGCCGGAATTGCGGCCCGTTTCAGGTAGCCATCGCCTAAAAAGAAAATCTAAAGGGAAATATGGGTCATAAATTAAAAATGGCAAACAAGAATGGGACAATGGGTTTTTCTAGCTAAAACCGAAGAACAGCATCGTTCCTCTTTTTATATTTTTTCTCGGTCGTTTATGACAGATTTCAAAAACACAAATGGCGAAAGTAAAAAATTCATCCGTATTTTTTGGATTGCATCTGCCAAATGCTGATACGAAGACTTTTCAGAGCATCAAATGCGTTATGAGCAGCTTGAAATGAGATGAAAAAGTAAATGTAAAGCTAAAAATAACATAGTTTTCATGGTAAAGGAATTGAGTTAATCCTGGTATAATAAAAACGCTATCATCAATAACTTGTAAATAAGAGAGCAAATCATAAAATTATTCGCAAGCAACAAGTTAATAATAGAAAGAATATGTCGTATATACTTTTATGCAAATTCTAGATATCTGACTTAAAATGATTTTGTATTTTCATTATTCATTAACCTGACTCTTTATAAGCCAAAGAAAACCAAGCAGAAATCCAAGGCCTCCTCACTTTTAAAAGAAGCTAATTGAAATGTAGCTTATATTGGCTTTCATAACGAAGTTGGCAAATGACTGTAGTCCCCTTCGATGGCTAACTGTAATTATCAGTGCAGCGAATTTGAATTTAACGAGCGCATGAACACCCGACTCCGCCCACAACTCTAATCTTATTCACGGTGAATGGGGTCTTGCAGGACCTCTCCAGGACCTTAAGCGAGGATTTTTCTCCGCGAAAGCGACGGTGTGATTAATGAGGCTTTAAATATCCCACTTTGATTTCATTCTAAAAACACGCGGAGCGTTCTGCTCGCCGCTTCTCCAACGAAGAACTTTCATTGACTCTCAGCTCGTTGGAGAGTTCGAAAGGGAGCAGGGGAGTTCTGCAGGGATACAGATATGTGTATGTACATATGTAAGGAGAGCTACGCTGGCCCCGTAAATCGACGAGTAAACTGAGGACCTCCTCCGCACACACACGAACATCTTTTGGGCAACTGAGAACGAGAACTCTGGAAATAGAGTCCACAATTGTCTACAAACGAACTCTCCGAAGTACAAGCCCACAGATTTGTGCCCTGGAAAACTTAGAACAGGCGATGCGACACTTACCGAAACAGAAAAAGAAACTAGAAACTGGTGTACGTTAAATATGGCTGCTGTGATGGGATTGAAAAATTATTATATTTACAGCATTTTTCAACAAACATTATGATAGTAAAGCACGGCTTTAGCTAGGACAGAAAGTTTATCATAACCTCCTAGAATGATATTTAGTATATGCAATTAATTCAAACAATTATTTATTTTATTTAATAAATTATTAATTATTCTATTTAATTTCACGTAGTGTGGAATGTAATGGAATTTAAACTCATTGAGATCATTTTATAATTAAGGTCTAAACTTAAATATTTAACAGCTCACATTATGCTTGGCATCAGCAATTTAAAAATTGCTATTTAAAAAAATATTTTACTTTTCAAAGTATTGGTAAATATACACATATGATAAAATGAAAAGATAATTTCGAATGAAAATGTATTTATTAAAATTTAGAAACCGACAATAATGTAAGTATGCAATAAGTAAAGATGTTTTTTTTATATTACTAGCCTCAGCTACTAAATGGATGAACTTGAATGGTGTGGTTACAATTACCAAACTTTAATAAATAATAAAGAGATAATATCAACTTTTTTGTAGAAGAAAACAAATTAAATGTCTTTATTGTAAATTTTTCTTCAAGTGTGGTGCACGGCTCTCTTCTACAGCCTGGTTCTCTCCGTGGGCTCTACAACGTTAGCGTTCCTGCCCCGATTCTCTCCCTGGAGTTACGTACTTGGGCCACACACAACCCAGATCCAGACCCAGATCCAGATCCCGACAAAGGGCGGAGAGGTGGAAGCGGGAGAGCGGCAGAGCGGGCATGGGCATGGGCATTATGGCTGTTATCAACGTGGGCAAAAACACCGCTTACCGCTCGTCGTCCGTCGTCCGTCGGACGTCGACTGCGCTGAAATGGTGAGCTGAGCTCACTTCAGTTTCAGTTTGAAATTTGACGCCGAGCGCGGCGGAACGTAAAGCGTTCTGCTCACAGACCAAAAAAGAAAATGCGGCCATCGCCCGCCGCTGCTTCTGCTGGCATCGCAGCAGCAGCAGTGCGGCCATTATCCTGCAGGAGGCTGCGACCTGATCCCTAGGCCATCCGCTTAATATCGCTGCGAAATGAACGAAAAAAGGACGCAAAAAAGGGGCAATCACGTCGAGAAAGACCTCAAAAGTCGGTGCAAAAGTGAAAATACAGACGAAATACCGTCCTTTCAATAAATTACTAACTAATCTAGATTAGAATAACTCGTAGTAAAAGGGATTTAATTCTGAACTACAAAGCACATTCCCATCAGGTACGTCCCAAAACTTAACATTTAAACACAACTATAAATTTTCAAAAAAAAAAATAGCTGAGCGAAAGTCACCGTGTCACTACGCATGTGCACTGTGAAAGGGGCTGAGTGGGCGGCTTGGGGAGGTGGGTGGCTATAGTCAATTGCCATTTCCAAAGCCTGCGCCTGTCCTCGTTCTGACTCGTCGTCGCCTCTGCATTAGTGTGTCTGTGTGCGCCTCGGTCGAGAGTGTGGTGGTGTCGCAAGCGCCGGGAAATGTGCTCCTTTCATCCACTTTTCAGTTGCGGAGAGCAGCCACCGAAAAGCGACCTAACCTCTCACCCCGGCAGTCCCAAAAGTCGGGCGCAAAAGTAAAAAAAAAACACGAAACTGAATTTCAACCTCGTTGTCGCGCTATCAGCAGCAACAACAACCCCTGGCAAGCGGCCCAACCCCCTTTTCCATTCTCCCATTTCCCAACTTACCAACTTCCCGCTTACCAATTTCAATCTCCCCGCTCCTGGTGCAAAACACTTGTCCCGCCATTTAGTGCATGGGTTAAGTAGTATACCGAAATATTACTGGCTGTGCCCAAGAAGCGGCGACAGCTGCTGCAGGCCACCCACCCACCGCGTGCCAGCAGAGGAATCAGACGATGATTATCGGGTCCAGATACGCCGAGTGGCAAAGTGTTAAGCCGCGGAATGGGACCGAGATGCGGATTCGGATGAGGCTGATATAGATGGCGATGGTGATGGTGATCCAATCCCAAGATTGCTGCGGCGGCTGCATTTAATGCGAGTGCGTGCATAGCGTGTTGCAATACATTAACTGCACTGCGAGAAAATGCATTCAAAGTGGCTGTAGCAAAAGTTTCAGCTTACATTCACAACTCATGAAGCCTAGTAAATCGGTGTAAAAGTTTCACTGAAAATGATAAGTAGGCAACGTGCTTTCGGCTCTTTAAACCAAAATATTTATAGCTAACTGAATCACAGCTGCAATGCTAACCGTTTGGGTTGTTTAAAAACTATAAACCCCATGATAAAGCTCAGTGCATTCACTTCTCCCGGGTTATAATGCAGATGACGAAACATTTGTTTTCTATGTGGATGCATACCTCTTCACATAGAGCTGCTGTGCAAATGTTGAGTGGGGCTGCGCGTAAAGTGCGAGGCATTCGATTTCTGGTCAGGATGCGCAGCTACATGGCACTGCTTTCGCTTCGGGGAACCCCCTCAAAGGGCCTTTTTTTTTCGGGGGAGAAAGCGGACAAACCCAAATGGTATTATAGACCGTTTTTCGTTTTACCAATTGTTTCTTTGCTCATTTAGTATGCAAATGGTTTGAACTAAAACCGGCTGCTGACTAATAGGCAAATGAGCAGGTGACGGCTAACCAAACTCGCTAGGTCACAGGCTTTATAGGAAAGGCTAAACAAATAAGTGTTTATGGCTATTTTATGCATTCGCTGACGTTGACTTTTGAAACCATGGACCGCGAACCATCGGTTTTTTGACAAACTCGGTTACTTGTTCGTTTCAAAGTTGAGCTGATATCTTTATGAAGACGATCTGCCAACAAGTTCGTTTGCTTTCTGTTTGGGCTTTGACCTGAATCTGAATCATAAGTTTACCCGGCCTGTTGTATAAGTATTTGGAATGTCCACATGGCCCACAAAATACATGCAATGTTGTCTCAAATTCCTCTGGGCAATTAAGTCTTTTACAATGAGCTAAGCTGGGAAATGTTTGGTGAGAGGGAGTGCCCGAGATTAGATATGAAAATTTTAAAAAGTTTGCATAGGAAATGTGCTCATAAATTTGAAAGAGCTATGGAAAGTGTCAAGCGTTTTCGGATTCAAATTTAAGCGAGAAGTCTCTTGTAAAGTTCTGGGTCATTGGGTCAACAAGTAATTGAGGCCATGTTGCATAAGGTATAAGTGCAAGTAGGCAAACTACTACATAAGGAAGAAAATTTAACACAAAATAAGTAGTGGTATCAAAGTTCCAACTTTATAATTAATTATGTCTAGCCGCGTACTCTGTTGATTGTTTACTAGTTTAATAAGCTCTAATCACTAAACTAGTCAGCCATTTTGGAAACCCCCCAAAACCCCCTGAAAAAAAACCATTCACCCCAAAGTTGACCTTGCCACATGATGCTATTTATTTATGAGCATATTCCCCTATCGAATTTCTGATATTAACATACCCCTAGTATCCCAATCAACCCCCTTTGACCACTTAGAACCAAACGGAACTTCGGGCTGGGAACTTCTTCCACCTAAATTGGGGTAACTGCAGTCTGACATATTTATTGAAATTTCATGCAAATTTCCAAACAAGAGAATCCAGCTGGCCTGAAAACTTGCACTCTATGAACTGCACAGTGAATAAAACTGTTTTATGCTATTGAGTACAAGCAACGATCTCGCGAGAGATGTTTGATTCCTTAAAAAATAATAATAATAATAATAAGAGATTTAAAGCCCACTGTTCAACAGAGCAAATGTATTTCGCCGGCTAGAAGCGCATTTCTGTTGCCCGCGCATTTTCATTAAGCCAGCAAAAGATAATTTCAGACACTAAGAATAAATAAAATGCAGAAAGAGAAGGAAACAACCAGAGAGCGAGAGGGGAGGGCGCGTATTTTTGTAAACAACAAACGGACACCGACAAAATCGGGATAGAATAAAACGGACACGCAGACCGGTATGAGAGCCCCATACGCTGCACATGGAGTAGAGATGCCGATACCTATAGAGATTCGGATACAGATGTACAGATACAAAATGACGCAAACCTGGGCAGGTTCAAAATAAATGCAAAAAAAATCGCGGACCGCGAACCGCGAACCGTTTTCGGAATTTCTTTCTTAGTTCTCTTTTAGCATTTCTACCTGCCTCTCGCTTTTCGCGGCGAATGGCAGGAGGGTAAAGTAGCAGTAATAATATTATTCAGTAAACTGAAACAACCTTGGCCTCCGAAGCTCCGCGCTCGATGCAAACAACTTAACATGGCAGAATGCACAGTGGGCCAACGCTGACTGAATAGTGACGTGCGCAAGCACGTTGAACAGTGACACTTGGCACCGAACTGACCAAGGTAAATGATCTACCTTTCCCATTCCCTTCACCTCACCCCGCCCCAGACGGCGACTTTGATTTATGTGCGAAGTTGTCTTTATGTGCTGAAAGCCACATTGCAAAAATGTAGCCAGTCATTGCCCCTTTGTGCCGCCGTAACTGTTGCTGGAGGGTCGATGGTTTATGGGTCTGGTCGGGGAATAGGTTAGCAGATGGCGAGGGGACACACTGAGAAAGTGACCTAGGTCCTGGGTCGTAAATATGTAGTGATTCTAAATGAAATTTAAGAAAATTAAAAAGGTTTAAAGAGTTTCCTTAAAAAGAAGTACTCACTTATTCAGTGATCGACAAGTAAAAACAAAACCTTGGCTTACTAGGTACTAGTTTCTTTCGGTGCACATTCTCTACTCGCATTTTCTGCACTTTTCGCGGTACTTCCGGAGGGGATTGCTCTGGGACAGCTCCAGTGTTATTTCATCTTACGGCAGAATATATACGCCTGAGGAGCCACAGACTGCCATACAAAGAGTACAAATTGATTGAGTTATTCATGTGGCTTAGAGAACTGAGCTATTAGCCAAAAGTAGTTAATGGACTTCCAAAGCATGCGGTGTGATTAAAATTCGTTACGGTGTATCTATCAGCCAGTAAAAATAGCAAAGGAATTTCCTAAGGCTGCCGAAATTATATCTGACTCGCTCGTACATCATACTTATCAGTACAGATAGGGCGGAGTTATCGAAAGAATACTTTGTAAATTAATTAATCAATATATTTAGGAAACAATGAAAAGGCGATTAAGTGTGTTGAATTAAACATGAGAGGCCTTGCTTCCGTTTACTGTGAGTATGGGCATTTCTAAATGTTGGATATTTTTGTTTTGTTCTAATAATCTATTGATGAATTATAAAACATAACTTTGCTAACTGTCAAGAATCAATCTTTATTAGAGGTTCTTAATAAGTTTTCAAATCATATAGCTCGAGTTTAAATTTAAAGTATTTGGTATAAAACGATACATAATATCATAACATCATACACATTGTCTTGCAACAGCTCACCAGGTAAACACGACTTAGTCAACTAAAAGGGGTGACACATATGTATAAAAATATAACTTTACAACACCCGAGTAAAAGTGTAGTTACTATCATTAGCATCTCGGCATGACTGTACACAAGGGCTGTGAATTGTCGGGTTTGATAACTACACGCTCCCAACCGAAAAATCCTTCGCTCGCTTGGGTGCAAAAAATTAACGACAGATCTATTATTTTCATAATTTATTTAATGTTGCCAAATATTTGCACTGCATTAGCAAGTTTTGAAGGTGTATTTCCTGGCGATTTCGCGTTAATTTTTACTTCTGGCCGCGTGAAGTCAATTAGCATTTCTGATTCGGGGTTGCTGATGGGTTGAAATGATGTAATATATTTTGCTGATTTTGATTTGGCAAGACGGCAATAATTTGGCAAAGGTGCTGAAAAGTGGAGCACTTTGCAGCGAGCATTGGCTGGATGATCACAGAGGCAAATGCGACTTTGTCCCAGCTGCCTTTTGGCTGCCTGGTCCTTCACCCTTATATTACTCTTCACTCGCTTCCAAAGTCCTTGCTACCCCTTGTGGATTGTGTGTACACACTTGGAGAGCTCTCTCTCTCTCTCTCTCTGAGAGGCAGGGAAAAATGAAATCCCGAGCAGCCATGTTGAGGCTGCAAAAAGGACAACAGGGGCTGCAGACAAAGAGGCACCGCAGGCAGACAGAAAGAGAGGGGGCATGGCATTAGAGGGTGTGCAACGTCAAGCGATTCGTCCTTCTTCCTTTGTTTACGCAAGATTTGTTGCCATTACGGCCCTAATCCGGGGATTTCTAGGGTAACCGTAGCCCACCGGCCCCGAAAGGCTTTTGACTTTGCCAGCTTATTCCCGCCGCTTAGTGCTAATGAATCCTGCTAAAAAGTCATTAATTAATTGAAATTTGATTACAGGACACACGAACTACACCGTCGGACCATCTGCCGGAGTCGCTTCCTTCTCCTCCCGCGGACATTACTCAGCAGTCTTAGCAGGGCTTAGTGCTGAATCATCGGGCACGTCGTTACCGATTCACCGATTCACCAATTTTCCGATTTGGAGCAGCAACGAGAGGGCTTAAAGAAGTGGCGCCGAGGACTGGGAACCTCGACTGGCGACAGCGATCCAGGTCGGGAGCTTAGCAAGGCGACTCACTGATTGATTTCAGTGCAAACAGCAGACCCCGGAGCTAGCACCTCGCCCATGGACAGATCTATCATTCCATAAATGGGTGTCGTGTCTATCCCATTTCCAGGCCTCGCACCCTTTTATCGACGTGAAGAAAGTGCCGTAATCCGGCGGCAATCAATTAGATACAAGCGCTCTAAGCACTCCCGAAGACATCGCGCCGTATCTTATCTTATCGCCGCTTCTTCCGATAAGGTCGGGCATTACTTTCCGCACTACGTATTTCGGACTGCCTCCTAATCTCGAAGCACTCGGTGAGGTCTGGGCTTCAGTTGGTTTTCAGAGGCGAGGGCGAAGACAACACGGAGCTGGCTCCTCCGACGCAAGGCTTCCGTGACTTTCCGGACAGGAACCCTGACTCGAACACGGACACGGACACGGAGAGCCCGCGAATGCCTCTATTTAATTGGCAGGCCACGGCGGGCTTTGTAATCACATTTATGGGTCATTCCATAATTTCGAAAGGACTAGAGAAAACTGCTGCTTGCCACCGCCGCATCACGTGTGGCACGATAAATATAATTTACCCGAGGCGCATGTAATTGCGGCGCTGCCTAAATTACCCCGCCTTGAACACACACATTGTATATGTTTATTAACATTTTCACTTTTTTGCAGCCACGATTGCCCAGCGAAGTTCATTTCGCCCCTGCGACGAACTGACGTTCCTCATCACTTTGCTCCACGTCTACCCTGTAGATCCGAATTTGTTTTATACTAGTTTTAAGGACAAATTCGGTTCTAGAGAGGTTTGTGTGGTTCAATATCCATCGGAAAAGTGAAGCTGATGTCAAGCGGAAAAGTGATGTTGCATATAAGTTTAGATCAAGAAAAGTTGTTGTGAACAAATTCGTGCATATGATAAGATTATATTTAGTTGTATAATTAAATTACTAAGCATTCCCAAGAAAGTAGTAAATACAAATCTAGAGAACCCATAAAAAAGTTCACTGATGCTCCCTTATAGGGACCTCAACTTTTAATCATTAACAGAGAAGATCATAAAATTGTTGGATCTAGTTTAGGATGACTCATTTCAATCAAACAACACCAATTACTGTTGCCAACTAACACATTCTCAGTGCTTACCATAAAATCCATGATAATGAATTGCTGTCTTGACACAATTTTCTTTGGCTTACATTTTTAGATAAGAGCACGAGTTTCACTTTTCAATGCCAGTCATTCAATGGCGAACTTATTTCCAAAAACTTATCAGTTATGCTTTTTATAAACTAGATTAGAACATGAACAATAATTAATGTTTTATTTTTAATATATATTTAAGCCTCATTCTTTAATTTCTTAGATTTTTAATAAGCAATCAAGGTTGTAGAAATGTATTTATGCTGGGTAATAGAACCAACGCATAGGTTTGGTGGAGTCTTGTAATCTATTTGGTGTTTATTTCTAAAAGTTAGAGATGCAAATTTTGGTACTTTTTTTTAGTCATATGTCTTATGTGTTACTAAAAAATAAAATAAAATTATATTTTAAAAGTTATTAACCGAGTAAAACTATAATTCAATACAATTAGACTGTGGTATTTGAAATTTGTAATGCACACATTGCACTTAGACTGTCGTACATATTAAAAAATTCTCAAAAAGTTTCACCCTAGGGATGTGCTGACACCAAGCTTTTCCACATCCTTCAATTGAATTAAGCAGCTATTTTCAAATTTCTTGCTACCGGACATGGGGCACTTCTTTATTATTGCTGAATTCTTTTGGTTTCATTTATATTCCTGCCGGCTTCAATTTATTCGATGTGTTGCATGAAATTTACATTCTGACAATTTTGCATACAAATTGCCATTACAATTTCGCAAATGGGTGTGGGGCGGTTCTTTGCTACTTGGCTGTATGTGTGTGGAGTATCTGTGTCTGTGTTTTAACAAGGCATTTGGGTCAAGTCAATCTGGATGTATTCGTGTGGGGAGGATTGTCAAAGTTTGCAGTTGTGCTAAAATGTCCATGCAGTTTGCCCAATTTGCATAGGACGACACTTGAATCACATGCTTTGCCCATTAGGTCCGGATACCTCTTTTGTTCAGAAGTTTAGACCCTGTAAGCAGAGCACCACCAGAAGTAAAAACAAATGGAGCAATTATTTTATATATTTTGGATAGCTTTAGCAAAGCCAATTTATATATCAAAATCAGTAGTAATAAATCGTCAGTTATAACAATCCTCTGACAATGTTTTTCACCCACAAGATCTAAACTTATTTGTAATGCCGTGAAATAAAGAATAATAAATAATAAAAAAATAATTATTTTTGTATTCATTCATCAAAATTTCTTTACAGCACATTTGAACAAAATAATGTTCTTAAGATAATCTTCTTAAATGAAAAATATTCCAGAAAGGGCAATGGCAGTAGATCAATAAATTGGTATTTGTTACCTAATATAATTTGGAGATTGGTATTTGTCTAATTTCTGCCATTCCAAAAATATCCCCAGTTCAATACACATGCAACGGTAAATTCTTGTTATAGGTCAAGGAATTTTAACATTGACGGAATCTTTGGACAATCAATTTAGTCAATTATTTCAAATGGAGATGAACTGTATTCTAGATTCGTTAAAATTAATCAAGAATAATTTATTACTTGAACAGGATCTTTCCATACAAAACTATAAAGGACAGAAACTTGTTGTTAAAGAATAATCAAACCCTTTACTAGTAGAGTATATATTCTTGATCAGGATTACGAGACGAGTCGATCTGGCCATGGCCGTATAAACGCCCCAATGATAGAAACTATACAAAGGTAGAAAGTTGAGACTAAGTATGCTTCTAAGGACATAGACGAGCGTCAAGTTTGATTTTTGTTGTCATGGCCACTTTAACGTTATCCGCCCAAAACTGCTACGCCCACACTTTTGAGAGAAGTTTTTTCTTTTTAAGTTAGGTTTTAAATTCGATTTCCAAAAAAATATTGTTGTGCCCACTTGAACGCCCAAAACTACTAATTCCACACTTTTAAATTTTTTTTTGAAATTTTGTCGTTTTGTTTCGTTTCTATCGTTTCGTTTTTGCACCCCACTTCTAAAGCCCACTAACCCCCTAAAGAAGTCACACCCATACGTTTCAATTTTTTTGGTTTTATTATATAATTTTCCATTTATCAAAATGCCAGAAAATTACTTGAAAACAACTAATAATTATTTATAATTGGTTTAGCAAAGATCAGCACCATTAATCTTAAATTGTACATTACTGTTTAAAAGCAAGCAGTGTACCTGCAGCTTATATTTTCGTTTACTGTACCTATATAGGAAAATAACAAACCTTTGTTCCAGTCGCCCGTTTTTCTCAGGGGTTGTTTTTTTAAAGATGTCGAGTGCTGTCGTTCCCTTTTCCAAGGATCTGTAAAATATCAGGTTTGTGTATTAGCTAAGCTTTGTATTTGTGTGTAGATACATTCTACATCTTACATTCAAGTTCGAAAGAAA
This sequence comes from Drosophila yakuba, assembly GCF_016746365.2. NCBI lineage: Eukaryota > Metazoa > Arthropoda > Insecta > Diptera > Drosophilidae > Drosophila > Drosophila yakuba. Next base: position 9,540,090 of record NC_052530.2, read on the forward strand.
GCAAAGCGAATTCGTAGGAGTTCGAATGAATGTAGGCAAACTCGACAAAAATGATGAGTTCGAACACAATTATATTTAATTATAGACCGCAGTGTAAATAAACGTTAATGGTAAACTATTTAACTGCTATAAATACAAAAATATAAATACAAATTTTGCAGTATAAAATAAAAAAAATTATTATTTGTATCTGTGAGGAAAAATAATGTTTCATGTGAGTGTTTAGATATTTTTTTGGATGAGCCTGAGACAGTGCACGTCAACGGAATAATCAGGAAAGGACATAAAAAAGAACATCAAGGCGAAGAACTAAGCGAGCGGCTGAAATGACATTGACGTCTATGTGAACGGAATAAAATTTCATCAAAAATGCCACTGTCACAGACACACTTACTCCGCAACGAGGGTAAAAATTGCAAATGGTTGGAATTGCTACTTTCATCTGGGTCCTTTTTGGGTTCCGTTCAAGGGGAACTTTCACTCTGGCGCCAGCGTCGTAAAAATCTTAGGGCGAGGGTGGCTGACGGACGAGTGAGTGTGGATGTGACCGATGAGGGTGAGGGCACACATCATATATGGGGATTTACGGACCCTTCAGGTCGTCTCCAGCTGCCATAGCCTTGTCAAGGGGCTGTCAGTAGCAAATACAATGCCTTCAGATGGCAGCCATGATAGATACACAGTAAAAGAAACCGTTTCAAAACAAAAATGGTTTCTGCAACATCAGATGTTAAATTGTACCGTCTTTTAACTGCAGTCTTAAAACTAATACAAAGCTCTAAATTGTAGACGAAAAATTAAATATTACGATCAGTTATTATCTTAAAAGTAATAGTTAACTCACGTGAACTAAACGTTAAAATTACTTACATTTAAAATTCCAAATTTGCACTTCACCGTTGCATAATTTATAAATTGCAGTGTGCCAACCGGGGATAGGACATATAAAAAACCAACTTTTGTTTTGTAAAAAGGTGTTGACAATTGTTTCGCAGGCTGAGTCTTGTAAGTTAGGAACGAATAATGTTCAAAATGTGTTTCTCGATTCAAGTATTTTTCTTTCAACGCGAATGGAAATTTAGAACAGAAGAAATAGAAAAAGTCTAAAATAAAATGAAAAGAAGAGTGTGCTGCTGCATTGTGCAGTTTGATTAATGATCAAACGTCAATTACCGCAGATACTTTTGCTTCTCGGCATTAAAAGAAAGAAACTAGAAAAAACAAATGAAATAAGTTTCAGAATGTTTGCACTTAGGTCTGATATGTAGAATGTAAGATTAAAAAGATGAAACAAGTTATTTCTCAATTATTAAACGCTAAGGTTTCAAGCTGCACAATATTCTTAACTTTTGACTTTTCGCAGCGGTAGTCAAGGCATATTTTACCTTTGGGATAATCCAGTCTCATCCTCTTTCATCCAGGATTATCCCAACAGAAGTCAAGGGACACGGCCCGGCCCACTGCGTTAACCCTTTGATTAGAGCCTAAAACAATACTCACATTTTTCCCGAGGACCTCGCAGGCAGAAGGGCACGAAACAAAGCGGAACAATTACTGTGTCTACTGTTGCTAATTTCATTTTTGCATACGGAAACAACGACACGCCCGCCGAAACGCCCACGCGCCGTGGGGCGGCACAAGTGAAGGGATTAGAACGGTAAAGGATTCGCAGCCCCCTTACTGGGATATGGGACATACTGGGATATGGGTCATAAAAGATACTGGGATTCCAGTTTGACTTCTTCCCGTACTCCGTTTGATAAATGCCGCAGGACATTTTTGGTCTTGCTGGCTACTGTTTTTGATCCGCACTCTGTGGACTATTCCAGGAAATGTCAGCTAATTGTTTTCACCTTGCCAATTAGTAGGCCATTTAATGCCAAAACAAACCGAAGCCCAACAACGAGTGGTATCAAAAAGCTGAAGAGGCATCAATTCTCATTAACTTTGAATTGGAAACAAATTCCAGGGGACAAAGAGCGGCCGCATAAATAAATCAAAGTGCAGCCAAGGCCAGAGCCGCAATTATGTGCAACAATGCACCTCAAGTGTGGCCCTCGGCAGGAATCAATCAAGTCTCATCACTCAAGTCGCAACTCCAGTCCTCCCTCCCTTTTTCTTGTGTGTTCTCTCTCCTTTTCGATTTAATTAATGCCTGGCCATTTATTAAATTGGCAGCTTAGTCTCCTTTCTCAAACAGCCTGGGTCAGCACATTAGCAATGGGAGCGCTTCTTGTAGATAGCATATAAAGGCCTAAAATCGAGTATGTATTTAGATAAATGGATATTCATTCCTGTTCATTCAAAATATTTTAATACTTTTGAAATGTGTTTTTTCCGTTTCTTTTGCATTAATTAAAACGTAAAACTATATTTTATTTCTAATACCCCAAATGTGTCCGGCTAAATTTGTTTACCTTACTTAAATTGAGTTTTTTATCTGCATGTTTGCCTATAATCAATATTAATCTTCCATAAAGTTTTCTTGAGCAGTTTTTTGATTGAAATAGGCAACCAATATTCCAATCGCGGAACTAATATTTCAACAAAGACTGTGATTCCAGTCCGCCTCGAAGGATGCCTGCGGTTGGTCCACCTTGCCACTCCCCTCCACTTGCGTGTTGGCTGGCTTCAACCGATCCAGCCTAATTTGTAACCATTAACCCATGTATTATGTTGGGCATGCGAGTGGCCAGGCGACGGATTGGCTCTTTGAAGCCGCTGTGGAATATAAATGGCTACATGAATGGCTGCGCTGAGTTTGGTCTATTAAAAATCATTTAGAACAAATGGATGCAGGATTAGTGATCTCCCCCAGCTGTTACCATTAGGTGTGAGTTCGTTACTTTGTGGTAAATGGATGACATTTCCTAGAATCATACGTATTTAAGTAAGCGAATTCTGGATTATGTGGTGGGAGAAATGGCACAAATTGCAGTTTAAGAGTAAATGATCGAAAAATCCTCTTCTTATTTTCTTTATCTAGAAATATATGTATTGGTACAATAAATTTGTAAAGTGGAGAGGTTAAACAAATTTTAAAATTCCTAGACATAAACAGTATACATTATTTTACTAGGACTTTAGAGTAATCCAGCTCTTAAAAGAACTGTGCGCGGTGGGTCCTTGGTAGGGACAAGTGACAAGTGAAGCTTCTGTTGGTCATAATTATGAGTTCCCTTTTCATTTCATTTCTCCCTCTCTGAAGGACCCTCTCTGAACGTCCCTGTCAAAGTGTTAAATTATTCCCCTAACACGTGCTCATGCTCTCGTAATCACTTTGAGCTGCTAATTTCGACATCGTCCCCGACCTCGAGGCAACTTCCCAGTTATTTAGCCTGCTCCCTGGCCAAGTTCTTGGGTCGTTCCGGTCTATAAGTAGGTCTTAAGCCTTTTATCGCTGTGGAAGAGTGTGCACAATTTCCAGTTTTTGGGTCCCGCGGCCCAAGGAGCACTACTGATCATTTCGCAATGATAAATTAAGAGCTAAGAGTGTTTTCATGTACCAAGCCGACAATCCACTGCCAGGGATCGGGGGTAGATTGATTATGTCCCCATGTCGGTGGACACTCTCCTGGCGACGTGGGCTTGGGTCATTGTCAACGGAGGCCACGCCTGACTAACCAGCCACAATTCGCAATAGGACCTCGCCTCGAGCCGATTCTCCGATTCGGGCGAAGTGAGCTAAGACCAGTTTAGCGCACACACTCCTTGGTTCCGAAGGTTCCGCAGTCTCGGAGACGATTTCTTGTTGAACATATTTCCAGAAGCCAACAGGTGCCAATGGGATGTGATCAATCATTGGCGATTCGATTTTTAATTAGGAACTCTTGTTAGCATTTGGAGAGCCAGCTACTCTTCTCCTTTGGCCACGCTGATTGCCAACAATTGCCTGTTGAATTCTTTAGCGCGAAATGCCCCCCAAACAAAGGAGCTCATCTCCAATTGACTCAGAATTTGGCTACCCAGCAGCGTTGGGGCCATGATGTTTAAATTTGTCCTAATTAGTTGACAATGAGCGATGATGAATCAGCGGATTATAGTCGAGCGCACAAGGGTGCATATCTTCTACTTGGACTCGAGTAGGCGGGTTAAGAATCGTTTCTTTAAGGCTGCCAGCCAAAGAGGTTGTTAAACTCATTCATTCAAACTAATTTTTTGAGTTGTTAGTTAACAAATTAGCTGAAATGGTTGTTATGGCATATTAAGAAGAATGCTTTTCATTTTGTTTCCATTTACAATATATTCTCTTTATTTTGATATACTTCTCGTTAGCGGTTTTATTTGTATCAATAAAATATAAGTACGAACTTACATACATCTAGAGATGCACAACAGATGCCAACTACATTCTTTAATGATATTTATAGTTATCTTAGATATACAAATAATCAATTCTAAAGCTAAGTTATGCCACTTATCTGCTATGACGAATCGTTCTAGGCTTTATACAAACTCTTAAACCTGACTCCTAGGGTGCTTAAGTAAAACTCATATACAACACTTGTGGGGAATTGGGATTACAACTTTATAAAATGGGAATCGTCTACCTAATGGTCGGTCCTTAACTAACTACGTTCACTGTATACTCCGATTTGTTTTGAACCTTGCTTGAAGTTCAAGGTTATTGATTCAAAATGAAAGACAAAAATCTACAAAGAATGATAGGGGTAGCTAGTAGTTTACAACGCTGAAGTCATCTTGAAGATATCCCTGCTGATTCTACAGGGCCGTCAGATCGTAGTCCTGCTTGATGTGTAGCTGAAGGTTGGTCATGAGATCGGATTGTTGCTGCTGATGGTGCCCGTGCAGGTTCGTGTGCCCCATTTGATTGTTATTGTTGTTGAGGTTGTTGTTGTTATTATTATTGCCGCTGCCATTGTTGTTGTTATTGTTGTTGTTGTTGCTGAGGTGCTGCTGAGATCCCGGATAAGAAGTGGCGGTCTCAGGTGCCGCCGGTATATAGGGCGGATTGCCCAGGGACGAGCTGACGTCACCGATGCTCTCCAAGCTGTCCGAACGAATGCACTGAAACGATAATTTATATATAAAATGAACTTATATAAATATAAACTTTTTTTTATCGTGTACTAAGCTAAATCTAAGCTAAGACTTATTTGCAGACTTAATGCACTGTGCATTATTAATAAATGCACACGCAAGGGTTCCGAATCTGGGGAGTAGACGGCCCTAAGTGCCTGTTCCTGTTGTCTTTCAACACGCTCCACTCACCTCATTCATCACCGGAGTCTGCTGCGCCTGCTGCTGTTGCTGCTGCGACTGCTGCTGCGCTTGCTGCTGCTTTTTGGAGGCGGCCCGCTTGGTGGGTTTCTTTGCTACCGGTGTTGGGTTGCCGTTGGCGTCTACCGTCTTCTTGCGCACGTTCTTGGTGTTGGGCAGCTTGTTGTCCTTCTTCCACTTCATGCGCCTGTTCTGGAACCAGATCTTGATCTGCCGCTCCGACAGAACCAGCGTATGGGCGATCTCGATGCGCCGCCGACGCGTCAGGTAGCGGTTGTAGTGGAACTCCTTCTCCAGCTCCAGGATCTGGTGGCGTGTGTAGGCGGTTCGTTGGCGTTTTGGCTCCATTCCCGGCTGATAAGACCCGTTCGCTGCACAGAGAAAGACGCAAGTACATTTTGGTCAGTTAAAGCTCAAAATTTTCAAATCAAAATCATGGCATTATTTTAAGATAAAGACTGCCACAGCGTTACAAGTTGTTTTCATTAAAAATATGTCAAATTTAAGTCATTCTGACACTTAAAAAGTTTTTTTTAACAATATTATATAATTTAAGTTTATATTTAACCTTAGGGTCAAGAATTGTAAGTGCATCGTAAACAGTGCCTGTGGGCATTGCTTACAACCTACGAAAGTTAAGTCGCCGTGTGTATCTCGCAGAGGATGCGGGATTTTCATAATTAATGATCGGAGAATATTAACAATATTGGGGGTGCGATGGGGTACCACAATTAATACACTTCAAATTGCGTTCCAAAACGGGCCAAGTTCTCAATAAATCTCCCAGATAAGTTGACAACCCTTAAAAGGCCCCCGCCAAAGTTATTCTCGCTTTCACCTTGGAACTGGACAAGGGAATGGTGGTGGGTGGGGTGGCGTAGGGCGCAGGGGGAGGGGGTGGTTACGGGTCACAGGACTAGCCCGCGGGCACAAGAAAGAGCCGTGTCAGTTGGGAGCAGGATAATTAATCAAAATCAAATGGCGCGCAACTGCCAGGATGTCAGAGCTCGTCCTTGGGCCTCCCGAAATATTACGCGGCCACAGTTAATTTTTCCGTCTGGAAAATGAAACACATCTGAGGGATGCATCCTTCCGCTCCCCCTCCCCTTTTTTACTCCGTTTTCTTTAATTTTTATCGCCGCCAGATAAATGCCTCGCACCTGCCGCCCGTCCGAGATGGACATCCAAATTTATACGCGCTCCATCAATTTCAATTTGCTACCATCTCCGCTGATGTTTCTATCAGAGTTACAGTCCCTCGCACTTCCCGTTCGAAGTTGTGCATTTATAAAAATTTCATTGCTCTGTGACAGACAGCTTTCCATTTGATAGAAATATTTCAATCCCAGCTCGGCCGGCCCGAAACTTAGATTAATGATATGTGTCCAGGCAACCGTTGACAGACAGGCCCCCAAAACAGGGGAGTGGGGCCATTGGTCCATTGGTCTGGGTGGTCCATCAGAAAAATGTGAACTAACATGGTTCAGGTCACTGCAGATGTACTGAAGTGGGGAAGTGGACAAATGCTTTGCAGAGCTGCTGACAAGTTTTGATTTTGTTTTCTTGTGCCGGAGTGGCAGGTCACATGTTTGAGTTGGGAGGTGAAAGAAAGGACATCAAAAGATTTTGAAAAGCCTCACAGATTATTTAATTTCCTTTTTGCTGTATGAATGAAATATGTAACAGTTTATTGAATGTTTTAAGAATATAGCAGAAGCCCAAGACTTAATTTAAAAAAAAAAAACCCCGGTGATGGTAAGTTTAATCAATCAATTATTGGTGATGGTTGCGAGGGAAAATCCAAAAATAACATGAATCTAAAATCTAAAGAAAACCTACAAGTAAAACCAAACCAAGCCAACTGCAATATCAATTACAAAAACCTGAAGGAGCAGGGAAATAAAACAGATAACAAACAACATCGATTCCAATGTCAGCTGCTCAAAGAAGAAGGCGCTGGCGGCGGCGGCATGCTGCGTTAATTCGTTTTTAATAAGTGCGTATCATTTCATTTTAACATTTTAACAAATAACGAAACTGCGTGGTTGTGCGAAGCGGAAGAACTTCAGTACAGGCCAAAGAAAATCGCAGTGTCATGGCTTAAGACGAAAAACGAAAACCGAAAACGAGAAATAGTGCCAATTGCATTTAAGACCGGCCAGAATGGCAGCCAATTTAACGAAAATGCCAATTCATACAAGGCCAAGGAAATCAAGATTGCACAAGCCCCAGGGGAGACGTTCCTCAGAGGGGATGTTAGGTAGGTGTAAAAGCTGGTGAAAGAGCTGCGAAAATGAATTGGCGCCCGCGGGTGGACTTCCTGCGTATGCAGCAGCTGTCCCTTTCGTTCGGGGCTCTGAGTCAGGCTGTCGGCATGTTTGTCCCATCCAAAATTTCATATGATTTATCATGCGTTTGTGACTCTACATTTTCATTCAGCCAGAGCGAGGGAGAGTGGATAAAAACTATGTCAGGCATTATTTCATAATCTGCTGTTGTCTGGCGGCCTCATTTGTGGGCTTAAACAAACCCGATTTTGAGGTGCGGTGGCCAACAGACAACTTCCGGGCTTCGGTTCTTTACTTCATTCATTTCGCATTCGAAATTCGAATCAAGAAGATGCCTGAATATAAATGATTAATTGCGAAGCCGATAAACAGAGAGTGCGTAAATATCTTCGGTTAATCCGAAAAAGAAATTTGACTCGTGCCAACCCGAAAAGACAAAAACAATTGTAATGAAAAATATAAATAAATCAGCCGAAAATATTTAACGGCTGTCATACTTCATTTATATAAACATCCATCAAACACATTTATAGCCGGTGTGGAAAAAACGACGAAAACCTGTTCACCTATGGAGGAAATCGCATTTCGAATGCAGCTAACAAATGCCAAGAAATTAATATTCGGTCTTCGCTAATGAATGCCCAAACGGAGATTGCGCATACGCCGCGTTATCCAGCTGGGTTCTAAGTTTAAAACTTTACTCGGATCTCGGATTTGGTTTTTTATTTCTTATATTAAAGTGTGTGAGCTCATGGCAACAACAACAAGATGGGGAAAAAGGCAAGTCAACATTTCAACAACAGCGGGAGCTGCATCAGCAGCTTGTCAAGTGACTTGCAATTTGTGGCAGGCAAATAATAAAAATAAACATGAGCTCATGCTACTTACACAAGTACGGGCAGAACACCCAAACCCTCGTGTATATATAACATAAATATATACGCTTACATATGTGTAGAATCGTGTTCCAAAGTAAAGTACCCGCAGCACTTGAACTGGTTGCCGAGCTGTGGGAGAATCGTTCTCCAACTCGAATTTTGTTAATTTAAACGCAAATATTTTGCGCGTTTCTTAATGGCTTAAGCCAAGTGCACAACTAAATAGTTAAATATGTTAATTTACATACGTAGAGTCGAACTAGCCAGAGTAAAAATATGATTCGCTGTACTGACCGATTCTAATAACACAGGACGACATGAAGGAGTATTTTAAAAATTGATTTTTGTATATTTAGCATTAGGGATTTGTAATTCATTTAATGTACTTTTGTAGTGCAAAGACTATTCTATTGTGTGCTTAAATTTAACTTGGACAGACGCCCTTAAAGCAAATTTGTATTTTTTAGTATTACTTAAAATACAAAGTAACTGCTTAAAAGTATTATTATTATGGTAGAGGCTACCTTCTGATGTTAGGAGATGAACTTTTATCTGGACTTTCAATTAAATACAAGAAAATTGTCTTTAATTCTACCTTAACTGAGCCTAACATTCCTAAGTATGAGCCTAAAAAAATAAAATCCATTCTATTTGAAACGTTTTCTACTTCTCTTGCTACCGATTTCCCAATTTTTATTCGTTTTGCTTTCTATTCTGACACTGAACAATGAAAGAAACCAGTCGAATGACCATCAACAATGTTATTCATCTAAGTTAAAAATTTAGCACTTGTCCCAAGATGAATTCTCTTTGTTGTGCTAACGAAATGGAAATAGAATGGATTCGTAACATCAACCGAAACCGAAACCGAAAACGAAAAGACGCCAATGTGCAGAGTACCAGAAGAAAGACAAGTCAAGCTAAGAAGCTCACGACTCAAACTCGAAGACCGGCGAACAATGGAGAACGCGTAAAACGACCTTGGAGATTCGTTGCTTTCGAGGCGAGAACCCACGAAAAACCCCACCAGGTTCGTATATACATATTTCTTATATCTGTGCATAGCCCGTTGGACAATGAGCAGAGTGTGGCAGCGGCAATAAAAGCTCCGCTAATTAAAGCCAATTTCAATAATTTGCACAGCTCCAGAGAACTTTATTGGCGTAAATTGCCGAACCAAAACAGAGACGGCAATAAGGGGAGTCCAAGAGAAAGAGACAGATACAGAGAATGAGGGAGAGAGAGAGAGGAGCGAGTCAACAGGGATCGCTAATTATGCTTTGTGAAGAATCCAGCTGAGACTCAGCTGTTCGTGCCCCATCTGTCATAAAGGCGAACTTCTTAATTTTTACTGCGTCATTTTCATCATTGTCGTTCCCCGGGCCGTCGGTGATTACTCCCCTGATTCCGCGCCCTATACCACCCCCTTTCCCTTTGACTTGCACTCCTGCAAAGGCGCAATTCCAGCCGAGTTTTTACAGCATCTGCGGCTCAGCCTCGTGTATCTGAATCCGAATTTGTATCTGTATCTGTATCTGTAGCTGCGGCTTGCACTTTTTTTGCCCGTCTCGGAGGCTTTTCCGCAAGTCATCGGGTAACTGTGACTCTCAAGCAAACTCTGCCTCATGGTGGAAACTTAATCGTGGACTTGCCATTGAAATTCAGGTACAAGGCTGTTTACGTTCCACTGTTCATTGAAAGCGGCTATACCGTGTCTATAGCTCTGTGTCTCCCCCTCTATGAACACGAAATTTGTACGGGTTTTAGCCGCCTCATCTTGGGTCGCCGTCGTGCATGAAATCAATATTATTCAGTCAAGTATTTGCACAGAATTTATTCCGTTCAGTGGAGGCATTAGCATGTGGTCATCTACAAAATACTTTTTTGGTCATATTACATTAAAGTATCGTGTAAATCTTTAAAACATAATTTTACTTTTTGTTTTAATAATACTCTTTGGTGACCTGTTATAGCTTAAATTTGTAATTTTAATTTGTGTTATTCAATGTAATAGATTTACTTTAGGATTGAAGTCTAAGTAAATGATTTAATCAAATAGACTCGAAAATCAACTGTCTTGAAATTGCGATCTAGATTTGCTAGTTTTTTTAAATATAGACTTCAAGTTATTATTTAATTAAAACCAACGCAGTATGATCGTACTATTTATTATTTTTAATCACTTTTAACTTATTAACTGCAACCTAGATGCAGCCCGGTTCCATTAACTTTTCACAACCTTTCAACACCTTTAATGGCAGCTATTAAATAATCCACAAATTGCTCTGTGAATGCGATTCACACCTAGCTCTGCTTCTTTTATTCGACGAAGGCATAAGTTTGAAACAAGTTTCAGGCCGCCGTAGGGCCAAAATAAATTAAATTGGGCAAGAGACCACACGCCACATCAGAGGCATTCATAGTTTGGGCCTTAGTTTCGGGCAAGTGCTAAGCGAGTGTAAGTCATTTGTAAAGGGAACAACATGACACCGGCGGGGACCCGGGGACACGGGTCTGAGTTTTGGGGCAAAACGAAACTGAGATGGAGACGGAGACGGATGCCAAGACGCTGGCTGAGATGATGCACTGGCGATAATCAAGCCCCGTCTTGTTCTCGTGGTCGTGCGCTCATGATAAATGTCACAACATTAACATCAAATGACACGGACCATCCGTCACTCAGTCGGAGTTATACCCAACCGAAGGAGGGGGAGGGGCGGGGGATTGGAATCGGAATCGGAATCCGAGTATGAGCCCGAAGATAAGGTGGTATGGTGTACCTTGCGACTGTCTCAAATATGCCCCTGAGCGAGCGTTTGCCTGTCTGTCTCGCTGTCCGCCGCACTACTTCAGTATTTCGTTTATATGTTTGACACTAAAAAAAACGGTCCACACTTAAGAAAAACAAATGTGGGCTTTATAGCCCTCATTTTAATGTTCATGTCTTTAAATAAAATATATATAATATTAGAAGCGGCATCTGAGTGGCACTTATAAAATGTAAGTGTAAACGTATATTATAAAATATTTAAACCGGCGGTCTGAAGCCGGTTTCTGTAACACCAAATTTCATCTTGAATGATTAATTGGCTTATTGAAAATGACGCATGTTTTCAATAACTCTTTTAGTTTGTACTTTTCATTGTGTACCATAGTTTTTTTCAGTGAAGCGACCAATTCCCAGAGTGAAGTAAATCGGTAGTGGGTACCGGGAGCCCAATGAACCGATGAGGCATTTGACAATGAGCAAGTCAGAGTGGCGCTAAGCGAAACGTTATAATTACCCATTTGGGTCAAGGTTATGGTCGATCTGGAGTATTCCTGTGTGCTGTTCTGTGCTGTGCTAGTTAAAAAGACATCTATCAGTACTTTCAGCCCTTCTTCCGATCCACTAGGAAATGCATTCGTCACCAACTTGCCGACCGAGGCAGTTTTATTAAAACAATAAGCGACGACAATCTACAGTTGGCCATCAGATATTGTTGGTAACACATCGACACATGGCTGAATGAATTTTACGTTTGGGGTGTGACAATTAAGGGTAATTATTTTTTCCAGGTCAACTGAACTGAGTCCATTCAGTCGGTCTCTGGATCTGGTGAATGGAACCAAGTAAGAAACCTGTTCTCCACGTCCAAGTTTACTCAATGCTGCAAACCTCTATTTCTTTTTGTCGAGAATGAATCGAAAAGTTGTGATTGTAGAATATGACTGTGAATAGGTTCTCTGACTTATTGCCTTAGAATATGACTGAGAATAGGTTCTCTGACTTATGCCTGGAAATTATTAATCGGGACTAAGCTTATGAAAGGATATTGCCGTAAAGATTATTTGTATAACAACATTTGCTGTCATAAATGAGTTTAAGTTTTTGAACTTAACTTGAATAACTTAAAAGCTTAGTTTAACGGTTGCTTCTTCTTAGACAAAAATGTTTCCATTCCGTTTCATTGAATTTAATAGAAGACCGTATAGGCAGCTCAATACTACATTTCCAGGATGATTATTTATGATGTCTTACGGTGCCAAGTAGCATTCAGCAGTCGAAGTTTATTTTATATCAGTTCAAGTGCTGAAAGAACCTCTGAAGAGGCCTTACAACCAGAAGCCGCTTGAAGTGCTGATTGCAGCGAATGGAACTCACTCAACGTTATGTGCATTATATTATATAGGAGCATTATGTACAGGAACTTGTCGTTTGGTGAACACGGTTCGCCCCTCGACACAAGGCGTGGCACTCTTGATTTTGATTAATGAGCTTGGAGTAGCAGTTTTCTTCTTTAAGTTACCCAGTTGGCTGGTATCTTTGGCTTTTATTTTGTTTATTTTCATTTCGTATTTCGCCCAGCACCGAACATTACAGGGGCCTGTCAGTAAATCAAGTGGGTGTTGGCAGCTAAGTAATTTAATTAGCATAGCCCGAAAAATGGGACACGACATGGACGTGAAGGGGCAGAGGCAGAGGCAGGAGACAAAACGAAACTTTCAACTTACCCACTCCCGCCACATGGATCTTTTTCATCCAGGGGTAGATGATCCGTTCTCCATCGGTCGTCTCCGCCATCAGATCCTCATCGCTGTCTGAGTCCCCGAGGTCGTCGTCGTTGTCGTTGGAGCCCAGTTCGTCTGGCGACCGATCCAGCATGAGCCGATCCTCCTCTGACATATCGTCCTAAACAAGTCAATCAAGGCTTCGATTAAGCATTCTGATTTGGTATATTTCTTACAAAGTACTCACGTTTTCGGATCCCATATCATCGCACCGCAATCGCATTCCCAGCTCTTGCAGTTGTTGCCCGGCAGGTACAGCTTCTTCTATGCGTTTTTCTAGTTTTAGGCCTGCATGGAATGGATGTCATTTTATTTTAGTATTATATTGAAGTTCAATCATTATCAATACTTCTATTAATCTAAAAACATGACTATTAGTTTAAGATATTCTCTCTTTGCTTTCTAGGCATATGCAACAAACCACTTATTTCTTAACACTTGGGAAAGTGGATTTAGAAGATCTGGATGTAAACAAGATTTTACTGTGGCACTAATACATAAAATAATAATAATATTAAAAATAATATAACTTTAAAGGGGATTTCTTTAGACAACATTGGGTGATTATAATATTACCAGCACCGAGAACAGCAATATTAAACAAATGAGATAATGACGTTTTTATTTCGACACTAGATCGAATATAAGATAAAGATATAGGTTATTGGAATGGTACTTATCAATTCTTAACGAATTCCAGGAGATAACTGCAATTCTAGTAGTATTGACTCACCTAGTTCCTGCAGCCCCAGCGCCGTGTTCGTCGGTGGTTCCGTGGAGCTGCACTGGAGCGGCAGATCCATCATCTGGGAGTGCGGCGAGTGTCCTTGGGAGTGGGTGCTGCCCACACTTCCGTTCGCCGTCCCATAGCCCCCACCGTACCCGCCGTAGTATCCATTTGCCGATGCACCCACTGCGCCACCCCCGAGCACTCCGCCACTGCCTCCGCCACCGCCACCACCGCCATTGCTCGTATTTGGAACGTTTGCCGTCGGACCGTACCCGTTCGTGGGATCGGCGGAGTGCACCGCTCCTGCGGATATAAACTCGGGGGCGTGGTGCACGTAATAGCCGAGGCTCTGGTGCGAATGGGCGTGCGGATGCGAGTGCGGATGTGCGGGCGGAGTGGCGTTGGTATAATTGGAACTGTATCCGCTGGCGGATGCCTGGTGGTGCCCTGATATCGCACTGTTGCTATGGTGGTGCGGTAGTGAGTGGGTGTGCGAGTGGGAGTGGCTGTGGCTGTGAGGATTGTGGTGATGCGCCATATAGTCGCTGACCATGTCCGCCGGGTGCATGGAATGCGGATGACCCGTCATCCCAACTGCTCCACCACCTCCGACAGACCCAACACCTCCACCGCCGCCGACGGCACCACTCATGTGGCCCGTAGAAGCGGTCATCGAATAGTGTCCATTGTAGTGATGATAGTCATCGGCCACCGGAGGAAACTTTGGGTCCAAGCCATTGCCCATGGACATGGGACTTTGAACATGATGTGGAGCATGCGGATAGCCCATGAGAAAAGAGCTCATGGCGGATGATCTGTAGGATCGAGTTTTCCGGTTGCGATTTCCTGGGGATTCTTTTATTGTTAGATTTTTTCCTGGGCACTATCACTTTGTTTGCACATATTCCGAAGTTTTTGCCTTTAGTAGAGGCACTACTTGTATAAGTAGTGGTTTCTTTTAGGTTGTGTTGGTTATTAAAAATAATTTTGTTGTTTAATTTTTCAACTAAACCGGGTTTAGAAGACTCCCGTTGTCTCCGTATTATCACTTCTATTGTTTCGATAACTATTGAACTTTGTTTGCACTTTTTTGACCCTTTTGAAAGCCGTGGGACCTTGTAATTCTGAGAAACTCGATTTTGGGGCTATTTTCCGGTTATAAAAAACGTTTGCTTTATGAATTTCAATCCCACACAGGGAGAAAAGTCGGACGTTTCGGTCTTACGAGTGCGCTGCAAACACGAACCGTTCCATTCGAGTCGATTTTTTGTTATGCTCGCTGGCGATAACTCTCCGTGCGAGCGAACCTGTTTCACCACTCTTCTCTTTCTTGTTCGCGTTCTCGCTCACTCTCTCTCACCGCCATTGCCATCAAAACGGGTTTTCACTGCCGCAACAATCGAAGGACGGCCCACAGCACACACACAAGCAAAGCCACGGGAGCCATTCTGTTCGCTTTTACTCACCCTTCGCTCGTACGCCATTTTCCACCACTAACATAGAGCATAGAGGTTGAAGCAGGACGGCGAGATCTTTGGTCACACCCATTCTGAGTCGCGGAAACAGTCAAGGCATAGAATATTGAACTAGTTCCAAGAAATATTCTTTGGAAAAATCAAAAGCCCTTGTTCTTAACTTTAAAATATTATTTGAGGAAAAGTAAACTTTAGTTAAGAGACCAGTCTGTATGTATAATTTAAGCTTACATAAAGAGTTTATTTTATTTATTTTACAAATTAACCTATCAAGAAAATAAACTTTAATTTAGAGACCAGTCTGTATGTACATATATTTTAAGTTTACATAAAGAGTTTATTTTATTTATTTTACAAATTAACCTATCATTAGTCAACAACAATTTAAAAATGTAAATGATAGTTAATCAAAAAAAAAAATTAAAAACTAAAATGATCTATTGACATGAAAAAAAAAGGTTTTTGAAATAATTTAACCTTAAGGTTATATCTCGAACAGCACTGTTCGGCTTATGCACACCTATTTACCTACCCACGACTGTTCGTCCCTCAGATTTACTATGTTGTTTGTACTTTCGATGTGAGTGTGTAGGTAGCTCAGAAGCCATGGCGCACGCTCAAAAATTGAACTCGCCGAAAAAGTTGTCTGGACCCAAGAAACTCCGCCCATTTTCAGAAGGCTTTCATCGATCCCGGACAAGATATAAGTGTGGATATGGAGCACACCATTTATTTTCCACTTTCAGAAATGGATTCTATGGGAAAGGTGCAGAGAACGCTTGAATAACAACAATATTGATCTTAAAGAGGGGAGCGGAACTATTGGATTCCGATTTCCACGTCCGAATTCAGCTACCGAGTTGGAGAGTCCGAGCTGACTTGCAACTATTTCAATTGAACAGCCAACGAATATCACTTTAGCATAATGTTCTCCTCTGTGGTTATTGTTGTGGCCTGGCTCGGGTTAAGGCTGTTATTATTGTTGTCATTACTACCGTGATTTTTCCTCCGATGTTGTTGTTATGGCGATGACGAGCACATATTCAAATGAAGCTGGCGAAACGTGGAAAATCAATATAATGATTGTTGTATAATGCACGTGGAGAAGGTCGGATATTTAACGCTTTAATATTGTTTTTAGTAAATATTTAGACATATTCATAACAATTCATATTGTGAGTAAATGAAAATATTGTTTGTACTTTTAATTTCGTACCTACTGCCATGTGTAATATGATTAATTTATTTATAGGTAAGAACAAACATAGACAATAACAAATTAAACAACTTTGGTAATTTTTCAGAAATACATTTCAATATATTTTCCCAACTTACTTCAAATAAAAGTTCAATTGAGCATAAATTCGTGTCACACTCCTGGAGTGTGTTTCTGAATGTGACTCTGGCTAATTGCCGAATAATTGGACCGCCCATAAGCCCACCAAAAGTATCTTAACCACCTCACAATCGTGTCCACGTGCTGTGCCACCTCCGCCGTCAGTTCCATATGTTAGCGGTATAGGGGCATGGCCACTAATTAATCGACTGCCAACTGATTCGATTTTGATGGTGACCATCAAAACGTCATTAGGCTAGTTAAGTTTATAAAACTTAAATCTAGTCTGCGGTCCGTCGCTCAGACTCATAGGAGCAAATGTTGGCTTAGGTCTTAATTCCACGTTAAAGTGTTCGAATTAATTGAGCGGCGAATGTTAACTAATGGGAGTTCCATGTTTACTAGTGGCATTGTGTGGTTCATTACGCATATTTTGTTTACAAATAACTCCAGTCAAAATCCAAATATATAATTTTCAAATACTTGTCATCTACTTTGGTATTCAGTATGGTAACAAACTTAAAAGCCAAACAAATTCAAATTTCAAGCAAATAAAATTCTTTTCATTGTGTTTGTATTTTTTTTGAATTTACACTCTTCGGTTTGGCGCATTTGAATTCCATCCTTAGCATATTACACTTCTAAGTGGCCGCAGCTTGATCAACTTTTAAACTCACTCGCATTAGCGGCTGCTACATCGAATTTTCTCAGCTCTGACGTAGCTCCTTAGGTGGATGGAAAAGGAGGACGATGTGGGTGGTTTGGGAAAGTCCCAGAATGCGCAGGGATGAGGGCTCCCTGAGAGCTTTCCTCCAGCAAGAAGGATGGGATATGGCTCGGTTGGGGGACTGTGGGTGTTTGTTGCTATTGCTTGCTCTTTGTCCGGGGCATTTGAGTCTAAATCCCAATTCAGATCCAGCAATCAGTTGCGACTGTCAGGCGGCGGCAGAAGGAAGTTCACTTGCTGCACGAGGCAACACACAGAAACGTGATTAATGATGTCGCATCCACATCTACATCCACCGAGACACATTACGACCACCAATGCGAATACATATAGAGAACCACCATGCTTTGAGTATGAGATTTTCTTTGTTTTCTCGCTTCCTTAAGCCAGCCATCAAAAGTTTGTGATATAAAATTAAGAAGCCGAAGAGTGTGTGATCGAAAAATGTAATGCAAAAATGGTTCACTAATAATAGCAATTATAAATATGATAATCATGAAAATGGTACAACGGACGTTTAAATAATTCCTAAATTTAGAATAACTAAGCCTTACTCACATTTTATCAACTTTTTAATATTATTTAGGTATCTCCTGAAGTAGGAATTTTTGGATTTATTAATTTTAAACATAAGAAACATTGAACGATTAATACACATATTATTAATTTCAAATATAAAATAATAGTTATATTATACAGCTTAGTTGTTGATCAGGATCAATAGCTGAGGCTATCTAACCATGACCGTTTACCTACCCATCCATCCTATGAGACCAAGAGATTTCAGATTCAACTGGAGATTCTAGACACACACATGCCGCGCAGGTTTTGTTTAAAACTTTGGCAACACCATTACGGCCAGCGTTTTTGAAACCTTTGCTAAGGGTTTTAATTTGATACAAATCGGTCGGCTATAAGAATAGTCTAAAATAACTGAAATTAATCATTGTTTTGTAGGTTTAAAGGACTTTATGTAACCTCCTACTCCTGCTCTAAATGTATATGCCGTACAAGCGTAAATAGCGTTATGTTAGGCTTATCAACATCAACCTTCATAACAACAATTTGTCGAATAGGACCATTCTTTAATATAACCACTTCTAGGGGGAACCGGTGTGCGATCCTGCTCCCACTTGCTCTAGCTGAGTAAAGGGTATCTTTTTGTCGAGACACCCGACAATAGTTCTTTCTTGTTTTAACCAAATTCTTAATTGAGTTTTTAAAAACTTGCAATGTCAAAATACAAAATTATTTTAAACCAACTTTAACGGTACTACTATTTATTGTCCATGACCCACCCGTTTCCTCCACATAGACCGCCTTCAGTTGGAGACTGGCATTCCAATCAATCTGGTATGGAAATTGTGTTAACGACATGTTGACAAGTCGACGTAGATTCAGCCTAACCAGGGGAACTCTGGGGATAAGGAGTGGGTCTGGGGGATTCAGGGATGTTGATTAGCTCGAGACGGAGTGAAAAGCTGGAGGTTCTTCTTGCGAAAACAAGAGGACAATGAAGGCTGCCAGGAATCGTTTGCCAAATGATTGATTGAGTGATTAATGATTGACTGACTAGCTTACTCCTACTGAACGCCTCTAGAGTGTGTGGCTCTCAGAATTAAAGCCAGTTTTGACTTTTATAGTCATTAAAGTCATATTTACAATACCAATCGAAAGTTTTGCATTTACCTTCCCTCCTCCCCAGAGACCTGAAACAATTAAATATGGTTCAAAATATCTCAGGCTATTTATCACCGGTTTCAACTGTTTACCTGTCATATTATGCCCAATTCGGGCCTAGATGAACTCCAAGTCCAAGCGGAGATGAATGTTTAAAGAAATTTACACTGCTGCTGCTTAAAATAATTACACGAATCACTTAAATGAGTCGAAGCCGATCGCTTTGGGGGTTAAACAAAAAAGCCGAGACTGGAACTGGACAGGCACCCATTACCATGACAGATTATCTCTGATTGATTTAATATTGCTGCACAACTCACCATAATGAAGCCTCCGATGGGGACTCGAAATATCGCGGCGATATATGTATATTGCATGTGGACCATTCAAAAGCTTCAGGCCAAAAGCGAACCATCGATCGCCTTTTGCCGGCAATCGGTTGGAAAAAATGAACCCTAATTGCCTCGAATTAGCTCCAAAAACTTAAGAAATCTCCTCAAAATTATGCCCTAATGATGTTGGCTGTTTACGTATTTTTGTAACCAAACCATGTCTTGTCATGTTCTCGCAAGAAAGTGAGAAGATATCTTTGAAGATGCCCTTTAAATCGAATAATCCCAAGGTGTCATTAAAATATTAACATATCACCAAAAATTTGTCATTCCGAATGCCGTAATTAAGTCATCAAATTAGCAACAATAAAAGGATAATTGTTTTCGAGAACATCATCTTTCATAAGCTCTCCGCAATTATCCATAATTTTATGAATGACTGTAACAAAATTTCAATAGAACTAAAATGAAAATCATCTAATGATAGGATTGATTGAGAAAATTGAATTGATTGAAATAATTGGCAAGTTGTAAAGTAACGTATTTATCATCACTTTACAATAAGAAATAAATAATACTTAAGGAACAATCTAAAAGGTTAAAAAAACTTGATAGACTTAAGGTTTAAATATTTCATAAGAAATATGAACCTATGCATAAATGGTATATGCTTTTGATCAAACTCCATTAATAATTCATCTTTTTTAAGATTTAGTTAAATCTGATGATATTGTTATTCAACATTTACTTATTTAAAGTAATCTAAGTGCCCTACATTTCTTAGATAGTTCTATTAAGACATAAAGTATATATTTAAATTAACAAAAAACTTAAAAGTTCTAGCAAATTCCATATGTTATATTTTATCGAGTGACCCATATATACTGTCCAGGAAGTGACTAAACTTTCTTTAAATATTTTTCACACCAAGTTGGATAAATCCCCTCAAAACTTGCGCTTATCCATCAAAGAAAGTTTTTCTTTTCGGCTAGTTTGAGATAAAAACCTTTAATTTAGTGAAACTTTTTGAAGACTGCCGAAGTCGAAGCCGAAATGCCAGAAGTGGCTCAGATGGAAGCGGTAGGGCCGACAAGCTTTGCTCAAATTTCCAATTACGTCTGTGTCAATCATAATTAGTAACAACGGCGATTTTTCATTAAAGGGCCAGGGAAATATCGAACGGCAGCTCCGGAGAAGAAACCGAAGACCGTAGACCGTAGACCGGAGAATTCAGTTTCTCACACATCTAGTAAAATCTGATGGAAAAGGGGAGGAGCATAAACATGGCTAAGAGCGAGTCTCAGTTTGTTGTAACATGTAATTTGGTACGGCTCGCTGCCTGGCGGTCTGTTATGAATGTGACTAATTAAATTTAAAGATATCCCAGAGATTATCAATCTTTTAAGCGCATCGACGAAGATGGCCAGCGAAAAGGAGGAGCTGGGGATGGGGATTTCGAATGGTGGTTGGGAATATGGATGCGGGGTTGGCAGAACAGCAACAAAATTTCACAAGATACAACGCAACGGGAACAACAACAAGCATCAGCACCAAGCGAGCACATTTGTTTCATGATTGAAATAATGATTAATGAACGCGCCGCCAAAATTCAATTCGAATTTACTATGTATATGGCTCGGGAGGGATTGAAACCTGGGACTCGCCGAAAAAACCGAGCCCACACTTGAAGAACAAGGTGAATAGAGAGTCCTCCTTGGAGTCCTATTGAATAGGGAATATAGTGAGGTATTTTTTAATACTTTGGAATAATTACAGAGTTTTGTTACTATTTTTTATCCACTTAATCCACAGAATCCACTTAAAGATTTATTTTATTATTTCATTTCCAATTTCTATAGAATATCATTTACTTACGGTTGTGCATTAAGGGTTAGCCTATATGCCTTACATACCGCTCATGCAATTTGTAACCGGTTACTACATCTTTTCTCACAGTGTAAGGCAAGCCAGACGGGACGCCGACCGAGTTCCATGCGTGAAATCCAGTCAGGAGTGGGACGATACGCCCAGAAAGAGAGAGGGCGACTGAAAATGCATGTGGGCTCCATGCTGGTCGAAAGCAACAACTGCACTCGCCGTCCTGGCCAAGACCATCAATTACCGCTTTTTTCAGGTCCAGAGA
This sequence comes from Drosophila yakuba, assembly GCF_016746365.2. Lineage (NCBI taxonomy): Eukaryota > Metazoa > Arthropoda > Insecta > Diptera > Drosophilidae > Drosophila > Drosophila yakuba. Next base: position 9,561,471 of record NC_052530.2, read on the forward strand.
CACTGAGACACTCTCAGTCGCAGTTGCTGGCCCCATGATTCCCCTTCCCATTCCCTTTCCCCTTCCCCGCCTAACTCACGAACACCTTTTGAGAACGTTTTCATTTTCTGAAACGGCCAAATGGCTTTGTTAACAGCTTTTGTGCAGTGGCTCAGTTAATAAATGTTTATTTAATTGACTGCATATGTTCACGACGCGACTTTCGCTCCTCTCTAGAAGTCCGATCAAGTTCAGACTCTGTTCAAACACTCGTAATTATCATCGCGCCTCGCAGTTGAGCAATTCATTTGGCTCCTCATGGCGATAGGTACTTGTCCGTAATGCACAGATTACAAGCCCGCAACAGCACTTGGAATTGCAGTCCGGAATTCGCCGTCTAAATTAATGAACAAAGCCTAATTGTCTGATGATCAGGTTGCACTTTTCGTTTCGGCTTTTCAAGTCACGCAGCTCGGATTTTATGCGCAGTCTCGCGCGTGTAAAATGCACTCTGTAGGGCACAACAGTACTGTAATCGCAATTCAAAGATAAATGTTTTGTTTTAAACATTTGATCAATAAAAAGGTAAGCTTGTTACATGTTTTAGACAGAATATTGCCTCAAATTACTGATTTGTCATTTTTCACTTCCTTTTTTAAATTATAAGTCCTTTTTTAAATTATAAATCCGATTTCGTAACATTTCCGTTGTATTTTAAGAAAAGAGTAGAGTAAAATGGTATACGAGATTCGTTGAAAAGTAAATAACAGGTAAAAGGAAGCGTTTCTGACCCTATAAATACTTTGCATACATATACATACATATGTATATATATTTTATTTTTCTGGATCACTATCCAAGCTGATCTTGTCATGTCCGTCTGTCCGTATGTCGAGATCTCTGGAACTAAAAACTAGAAACTAGAAATTTCAGATAAAGCTTCCAGATGATCGATTACATTGTGCCATTTATTTTAGATGCTCTCCACGCCCACTAACTTACAATTTTTAGGGATATGCTATATTTAAGGCCATTAATTGTTGTTGTTACGACCACAATTTAAAAAAATTTGTTCATTTATTTTATTTTATATTTTATTAGATCGCTCAGTAAAGGGTATGCGATATTCGAGAAACACTAGTTCATTTTAGAGTATTACAATTTTGTTGATTTGATAACTTAAAGCTTTGAGATTTTTTATACAAAGCGAATAACAGTTTAGTTCGGGACTTTAAAGAAGTTGTTTTACGGTGCTTTCTTCGCAGTGACGTCAAAAGACGAAGAAGATTGAAACGGCTCAATTTACCAATAATTCTCAGGGGTGCCTTAATAAAGACCTAGAACCAAATCTAATTGATCTCCTTCGGCTAAATGCACTCTGCATTTTCCATCCGGAGGAGTAACTTTTGTAAGTGCTTGTCCAAAGGTCCAGGCATGTGTCGCTGGGAAACAAATGATCTCCGCTCGCCAGAGGAACCCAAGCGGGTGAAATTCTTTTAGTTTTGTTGGCAAGAAATCCACAGGAAGAGCGGCCGAAGAACGAAGAACTTTTCAATACCAAAAAATGTCAGATAAATCGGCTCAGCGGCAAACGCAGGCCCATGGGCATAATTAATGATGTACTCCATATTTACGCATTGGTGTAGGTCTCATGTGTCCCTAAAACTGAAACTTAGACCGCCTGCATGTCCACCGACTGCATGATTTTGGAAATCACCATCTTTCTTTTTTCTACTCCTGGCGGCCAACTGTCACTTTTCTGTATCCGTATCTTTTCGCCGGCGACAAACGTTACGTGCGTACGACAGAAACACGTGAGAGAAAGACTTTCCCCACACCCTGAAGATCAAGGTTCCCATTCCTTATCCATTTCGCAGATGCATCTGCTGGCTACTGCATCTGAGAAGCCAGATGCCTGGCATGTCTTTTATCCGTCTGAAAACTGGAGAGCTTGCTCCCAGACCATCACTCATTCGCTTCACCAAAACACCAAAACTCCCCCGTTTCCCCACCCAAAATGTAAGACTCCAAGTTGACAGACAGGTGGAGCTTAGTTGCGAGGTTTCCGTGTCGCTTTCGTTAAACAAATAGTACAAAAGAACTAAAGATTAGGGAAAGTTAAAAGAGTTGGCAAGGAATTCACTGAAAAAGTATCCTTCGAAATGAAACTTACCCAGCACTATAAAAGTATGCCTTGTTTTTTTATTATTAAATTACTAATTTTACCCACACAACATAATATTATTATCATAAGTGAAATTTTAATAAAAACAGATTAAGAAGAACTTATATCGTCTTCAACTTGCCATGTTGTCATCTAAGGGCAAGTAAAATTCGTGCTGTTTATGTATAATGTTATTTCCTTTCCTTTTATCACTTTAATTCCATTTCTTATCGCTGCACTGTGGATGGGGCTGAAAGAGGGGGTGAGTGGTGTGTGGCATATCTTGGGGGGTGCCACCCGCACTCAGCTAATCAACGCGACCTCAAAATGTAAATAAGGCCGAAACCATCGTCGAGGGTTCGGTGGCTCTGGGCAAACATTGTCGCCATTTTCTTGATGCTTTTTTTTTGTTTCCTTTTTGCCCAACCCTGATCCCTTGTATCCTGTTCATCCACTTGGACTTTGCTGCCTGCTTAGCTGTCAGTCATACCCATGCAAAAGATACTTTTCATTTCTTTTCTTTCTTCCTATGGCTCGCTCTCATTTCGCTTTCTCTGTCGGCTTTCATTTCCCCCACTGTTTTGTTATTTTATTTCTTTCTCTCACTCGTTGTTTTTTCTTTTTTTTTGACACATAAAAGGACACGCACCGCATCACATCATGAAAGGATTGATTAATGATTCGCTGATTTTCGCCCTTATTCTCTTTAGTTACACTTGGGCACATAATCCGCCTCGTCTTCATCGCTTCTATTCTATTTTTGCCGAAGGCAGCGGAAGCGGTTTTAGTGCGTCCAACGTAAAGGCACTGCTGCTGGTCCAAATTTGCGTAAAGTGAGCTTACAAAAGGAAATAACCTCGTTTAAGGGTACTGGCAGACTCCTCAATTAGAAGCTGCACGTATATCATATGCGTCAAATAGTACCTGTAAATAATAATAAAACGAACAAAACATGTAAGCATTCTTTAAAAGTGTGTGCATTCAGCATACGCTGCCGATGTCTCTGGAATCAGCATGCTTCATATCAACCTTCTGGCTTTTATAGTTCCAAAGACCTCGACGTTCATACGGACCGGATCGATCAAGAAAATATATATACTTAGAGTGTCGGAAACTCTTTCTTCAGTAATTAGGTCACTACTCACTACTTATCTAATATATCCATTTATTCTACGCGTAAGAGGTATAAATGTGTATTCTGTAAAGAAGCTCTTTTATAAAATATTTAATTAAATATTTTAACTGTATAAATATTTTATAAAATATTTAACTGCAGTTTTAGGAAATTCATTTTAGTGGAAAATTTTATTTTTCCACGCTCATTAGAAAACCTCATTTAGGACACTCAGCCCCTCAACTTTGCGACTTCTTAAGGAAAAACCATTAAACGAAAACAAATTTTAGCTGAGTGCTGCTCATGAATAAAACAAGAGAAGAAAGTAATTATAACCGGCCATTTCCCACGTGTGAGCCACACCACCCACACTGACGCCCAGGATAGTGACAATTAAAGGGGAGAGATGGAATTGGTCTGCTGAGAGGGTGTGGGCTGATGGCCACTCTATTCGAGAAGCCACCCACAGACACCTTAATGAATAGAGCACTTTGACAAAGTGTTGATATTCCAAGTAATTAAATGGACTTGGGAAAAGGACATCCACATCCGCACTGACCAATTCCTGGTCGGTGTCCATTCGTTATTAGCAGCTTAGGCAGCTGTTGAGAGCTTTTCATAGGGGATTCTATTTGTAGAAAGTTCGGGGATGGTTTCCGACGTGACATTTGCCCTCTGGAATGGGGAGTTTCACTAAAGTAAATCAGTTTGACATTCCACAAAAATCAGCAGACTGTGAGCATTGTCCGTTTCCTTGGAGCGAAGCAAACATCAATGTCCACTGTACCGAAATAGAGATATAAATTCTTCTTCAAATAAATTTATTCGATTTTATGGCTTCTATATAAGACATATATTATGAATTAGTGGGCTAGTATCTTAAGAGCAAGGGAAAACTAAAATATATTTAATTATGAGCTAATATATTAAAAAACAATTATAATATTGAATTGCTTAATTTGGTTTGTTTAAAGTATGAAGATAGTTTTTGTTAATCTACATACATATTTTTTGGAGTGCAGTTCCTTATTTGGGCCGGCCATTTCGTTATTTTCAGGGGCGGGTCTTGGTGTTTTAAGTGTCGAGTTTAGCGTTTTAAAACTAGAAAAATGACTCGACCAACATTCCTCTTCTCTACCTACCGCAGGATGGCCCAAAACAGCGGACAGCGTGAGCAATGGCATCAGTATAACGAAATAAGTCCAGTAGGGGAAGAACTGAAACATTTAAAAGGCGAGTTGCGTAGAAACCTTCATCAACTGTGACTGACAGGTTTTTAAGATGTTCGCACTACCCAACCAAACGGTCTACTGCCATCTCCGTTTTAGGAAGGAGGGGGCATAGCATGATGGCATGAAAGAAATAAAGAAAGTTGTCTTTATTATTGGAGAGAATACTTTCAAAGTTTTAATAATTCGAATATTTAACCAGCTTTAATACAAAAAATCTTTATAGGCTTGGCATTACCTAAAGCAGCGTAAATAGTTATGGGAAAATTATTTATAAAATATTTGATACAAATATTTTGTTCTATTTATATAATGTTTTTGCATAATTAATCAAAAACTAATTTATATGTATATATTATTATACCTACATAAATATATACATTTTGTTATTCAAAATTGTTATATTTTTATAATGAAATTCGTTACATCGGTATTTTCTTGTTTAGAAGTTATTTTATTGACCAGTGAAATTGTCTTTGCGGTTTTATCAGATGTATTCTACAACAAATATCATTATTAAGTCAACGAAATTTCTAACACGGAGTTGTTCCCCCAAATATGGTGTTTAATTGCAATTAGAACACAATTTTATGGGACGTTAGATTTACAACGGAACACTTTTAGCCCCGAATTGCTTTTATTATCATACATCTTCATAAACATAAAACGAATATAAATTCGCTTAGACTCTTTCGAACTCAATAAATTACCCTTGAATTCGCCGTTTCTTACTGTCGCCTGTATAATGTAGAATGTAGGTTGTATAGATAAGTTAGTACACAAACCAGCATATTTGTCGAATGTAACATATACAAACTGCTTGAATTAAAAACTGCTTGTAGGAAATAAATATTGGTAGGTAGGTGTACTTGCTAATAGTATGAATTTTGTAGGTTTCATTAATTATTAACATTTCCTTAATTATAAAAATAAACAAAAATTCTTAACATAATTCTCTAACGCGAACCCTTTCATTAACAACCTCAGGGAGAACTAGAACCCACAGCATGATGTGGAACATTTATAAATTTATTATTAAAAATATGCATCGAAGGATCAACTTAACTGATTCTTATTATAGCCGTCAATCGTAGAGTAAAAGGGTATACTAAATTCGTTGAAAGGTATGCAACAGGCAGAAGAAAGCGTTTCCGAACATATACAGTATATATGCTCTTGATCAGGATCAACAGCCGAGTCGATCTGGCCAAGTCTGTCTGACCGTCTGTATGAAGACCGTAGGAACTATAAACCGAAAAAGTTGAGATTCAGCATGAAGACTCCAGAGCAATTTTGAAAAATGTTTTAATAAAGAAAAATATAAGGTTATAAAAATATACCAAATACTGTTTCGAAAAAGAAAGGACAGATTTTTGTCGATGGCCGTTCAGGAAAGGACACTGTAATAATGTAGCCTAAATTGTCTTTTGCTGCAATCATCACTTTGCTATGATAATCAAATTAAAATGTTCTTAATTCACATAAAATGTAATTTAAAGTGTTCATAATTTGTATAAAAATATGAATTAAATATGCAATTTGTTAATTTTATTTTGATTTATGTACATGCAGTGTTTCAACTTCCCTCACTCCTTGGCAAACAAATCATAAAATATGAATGTTTGTTGAACGTTTTACAAGCTGTGATTTATTGGCATAGTTATATAACATTCACAATTTGAATCATGAAAAAATACAGTGTCCAGCCAGTTCATTAGGGCTGACCCCAATAATGAACAGCGCCAGATGCGGCAAAATTCGGAGTAGAATCCGATTTTGAAGTCATAAATCCAGGCGTTCAGTTTATGTTAATCCAGCAAATATTTTGAACTCAGCTCTTGCTGCTGCGGGTAATCAATTTTGTTTGCAAAACAATTTGTATTTATTTGACTGGCTATCGTCCTGAATGGTGGTCCTCCGCAGACTCAGATCCGTGCTGGTCCATTCTGGGACAAATTTAAAAGCTCAATTTATCTATTTATGTCAACTTGTCACGCGAAGCAAAATAAAACGAATTAATAAAATGGACAGCGTCGAAGGAGAGAAAGAAATAAAGAACGGACAACCTTGAGGTGGAACAGGAAGAGGAGGAGGAGTAGGAAATGTACACTGAGAAATCTATTAAATAATTTACAAAGTTCTTTTTAGCCGAGCCGAGCAATATTTGTATTTTATTTTTTATTACATTTTATTTTTATTCTTTTTAAAAAATTTTCACAATTTGATTATTCAGAATAGTATTACGGAATATTATTGAATTATCACAAATAGCAAGTTTAAATTAAATTCTTACGTTTATTATCTTAAAAGGGTTCTTATATAATTTAATTCAAATTTTTTGTTCTCTGTATAGAGATCCAGAAAGGAAACTAAGCGGGAAAAATATAGTCAGGAATTATTTGTCGCGCACAGCACCAGATACAAAGATACTTCTGCGCGAAGATACGGATTCACCATTATTCATCGCTTATGTTGGCTGCGCCGCCCGCTGCTCCCCTTTCCCTGGATTTCTCATCTGAATTTTCCCGACTGCCTTTGCCTTTGCCGCTGTCCTTTCCCTTCTGATCTGCTGGCACTGCAGACAAATGGCAAAAACTGTCGCTCATTCGCATAAATCCTGACGAATGATTTCAACGCGCTGGTGAAATGGCTGTGGGTGTTGAACGTCAAAAGGGGGTGAACGGCGCCGTGAGAAGTTTCACGACAAAAGCAATTATATGTGCGAATCACTTTACGAGGGTCCCACAATTCCCACCCACTTTTTGTCCCTTTTCACCCAACGACAATGCGCTGAGAGCTGCAGCGAAAAACTCAACAAAGGCGAAAAAACAAAGGACATCGCAAAGCGGGTAAAACAAGGAATGGCAACAAGCCAACAACAACAATTTAAATGACAAAGAAATAGCCAACTCAATAAAAGCAACAACATCTGAGAAAAAACAGAAACCATCCGCATTTTGCAAGCCACCCACACCCTGAATCGTAAAATGGGGGAACGCAGGGAAAATCAAACGTTTGTCGATGCGAAAATAAATCGCATTCTTCCATTTCGTTATTTTGTCAGCACTCGAACCCTGCCATTCCTCCCCAAGGACAACAGCTGCCATAAAAGCAACTTTCGTCCCTGGAATCCTTGATGAGACGTGAGGCAGTTTTATACCGCTCGGTCTCTGGCATTTGCCAAAGTTAGTTCGATTTATGTTTGAGCTTTAAATCAGACCGATCAGAAGTCATTAATAAGCAATATATATGAGTTTGGGAAACCACAGTCCAGATAAACTCATTCATTTTCCACTCCATTTGCTCAGATAGTTGTCCGAGATAGATGCTTGACATTATAATAAATGTGATTTAGTCAGTTGATTTAGTCAGTTAACATATGACATTTGGAGAAATTGGTGAGATAATGTTCCATGTATAAATATGTGCTTTTTATTTAAATTCATTTCTGGGGGTGTGTGATAGGAGTATTGCTGGAGCTGTAAGCCAACTCCAATTTCTTTATGTACATTCACATACATTTGTTTTGGTAAGCTATCTCTTAATAGAAGGTAATGCAAATTGGAAGTGGGTACTCGGAAATAATATTCTTGATTTTCAAACATCAAACGAAAATATGTTGAAAAAGATATGGCTTACACTAGGGATTTTGATGTGAGACGTATAACTAAAAAGATGTTGTTAAGTACGTTCAAAATTTGCAACTCATCGGCTTTAAAATTCTTTTGGAGAACAGAGCGATGACAAATGATATCAAAGCCGTTCTCCGAAAGTCAAAAGAAAGACTGTAATAAAAATCAAATGGGGAGGAAGAAAAGCCAAGTAAGCATTAAGCTTTCAGCCAACTTGTCGCAGGTGACTAACCAACTTCTTAGCACATAAAACATCAACTCAACTACAGCACGGGAGACAAGGAAACTAGCGGAAGAACACCTTCAAATACCTGTGGAAAGCGGGGGAAAATGCTGCTGGTGTCTGAGGGCTCGCTCAGCAATTGGCGTTGCCTTTTAACGTTTATTAATAATTCAGGCCCACGTAAAAGTTGCGCTTCACTTAGCCGAACTCCCCCGTAAAGTGCTGGAAAATGGTGGAAAATCAGAGGCGAAAATCACAACACGACACGCAAGCACACTGAAGCTATTGTCTGCAGATGCTGTCAGGAAAAGAGAGAAAATTCCGAAAGGAGCCGGGTCAGCTCGCCACGTTTTCCTACATAAATAATGATTTCGATGGGCCTGACGTGGTGCTTTTTTCCTTTTTTCCATTTTCGTGTCCCCGTTGTTAGCTGGGTTATGATGACGTTTATAGGTGGGTCCTGGTACTGGTCCTGCGCCTGATATTAAGTATACGCCGCATGGTGTTTGCCTTCTTTGTTTCTTGTATTTGCTCTGTGGTTTGATGTGTTTTCCTTTTCCTCCCATTCCACGCACTTGGTTTTTGTATTTCTGCGCCATAAAAAGGAAAATCAGAGACGCTGAGAGCTGGTGTTGAACTGCTGCCATAAATGGAGTACAAAATCAAGTGTTAATAGGTGGTGTACTAACAGATATAATATAAAGACAGTACCAAAATGTGCAAGCATGTTTTAGAAAAGTCGCGTATGATTCAGAGTTCTGTTTAAATTAAAAAATAAATATATTATATACAAAATTATATAAATAATAAACCACACTAGCGCGTACAGTTACTTCAGTTCACTTGTCTTGAGGTTTATTTCTACCCTGTGAGATACCTGTAGAGACGAGCTTCTGATAATCGAGCCAGCAATCCGACAATGCGTCGAACGCCATTTAAACAAAAGCCCGGAACTACAGGGTAGGTCACGGGAGCGTTACAATTGGAGATCCCATCCGGCGGTAGAGATAGTCGGAAGCAGCCATTCCGTAGTGAGCGGGGGGAAGTGAAAAGAACTGCCATAAATATGGTGGAGGAGAAAACTTTTGGCAGCATATCTGCCTTCGGGGCGTTGGGAAATTTCGCAGAAAAAAGAAAAGTAAAATAACAATTTGGAAAAACACGACAAACTTCGCGAACAGAAAGAAAAGCCAGCAAAACGGCAAACAGCCAAGAGTACTTGGGCCAAAAGTTGGTCTTTGGTCGTTGGACGATTTAGTTACTTCTGTGCGCTCCTGGACGTGGGCAGTCGAGCAGATGTCCTGTCGCCCTGGAAGGACACAAAACAAACCCGCTCTCGAGCAGCAGCATTCGCCCTCTAAATACATACCTGTGTCCACCGGTCGCATCGCATTTAATATTTAAATTTGTTTGCATTCTTAACTCGTTCCAGGAAATTGTGGGGCTTCACTGGAGTCCTTGCGTCCTTGCGTACTTACGTCGTGGAACGAGAAAAGGTTTACACAAACTTTATAAGCTGAAATCATAATTTCGAATTCGGACCTACGCAGGCCCTGCAATTTACGATTTTGCGTGCGCAAATGTGCAATTAAATGAAAATGAACTTGTTATTTATGTCTCCAGATCTAGGGCGGCCCCCAAACATCCGCCTTCCGCGCCCTGCTCCCTTTTAGCTAGAATTTTAATCCGTAATTTACAGCAAAACTGCTTTTATTTATGACCTCGGACGAAGTGTGCATAATGTGCTTTGGCTATGGCCCATACCAAAACAACCATAACAATAACAGAACTGCGAGTATATGTACTCCACTATCTGATGCATATTCCTCATAAAAACATATGTATTTGCGTTAATTATGTCCTTTTTGCCACTGCCGCTGTGCGGCGCATTAAAAGCAGGCAGCAAAAAGCGTATTGCTCACATGTGTCCGCCGCAACACCATAAATTAATGGAAGGACAATGGAATGTCCTGGCCAAATTGTTTTCAGATTCAGATTACAGCATACACGATAGTTAGTTTCATTAATTGCAACCTCGGCGCATAAATCACAGCCAGCTGAAAGGCATAAACTTTATGATATCTCTCGTGAGATGGCATTTTCGGTCTTGGGTGCATTGTGAACTTAGACAAAACAATTTAATACACATTCTTGGGGTCTCAGTTGCTGGCATATCTCGAACCACTTTAGCCAAGATCTTAATGAATTATTCAAAACTATGCAACTTAGCAATTTGAGCTAGAATTTGAACCAATTTTTTTCTATTGTAACCACATATTTTTTACATTTTATGCAATGTCCACTTTGCATTTAACGCGTCTTTTTAAAGATGAAATGAAAACACTGAAGCAAACTGCTATTCAAATTAAGAATACTTATATATGGCTTTTCCCCGCTCTTTCAACGGCAAAGAAAATGGCCTTTTTAACTTTACGATTTCCCATTTCATTAGTCCTTCTCGTAAAATGCACCTGCATAAAATGTTTATTTCCATAATTGAATCCCTTTATCGTACCATGTATCTGCAACTGCAGTCTGCAGTGGCATTACATTGCTGCCAAGAAGTCTGAGAATTGGCCAGAGTTGCCGTAAACTTTAATTAAATTAGTTCCACGATTTATCATGGCCTGGCAATCGCTTAAAATGCCCAACGAGCTCGGAATCCTTACCCACTTTTTCCCGGCCCTCATATTTCTTTCCTTCGTTCTCTGTTTTTTCGGTGGTGTTGCATTCTTGTACAGGAATTAAAGGGTCTGTCAGTTCCCATTCCTTACACACATTCCGTTTGGCCCCACTTTTCGTCCTTTCTGGCCTTTCTGGCTTTTTTCGACTGCACCATAAGGTCATTCGCTGTGAGTTATGGCCACAGCGGTTTGGGCCGCGTACCTCTCTAATAGGCGCCTTTGGACGCTGACAAAAAGACCGCAATATGAACTAGTAGTGGTACACTTAAGATAAATGCAAACAAAGCTACTTTTAAAGATATGTTGAAAAGAAAGTAAAATCAGTAATACAACAAGAGAGAATGCTATAGTCGAGTTTAGATAGCCGTTTCTCGGCTAGTGAAAGTGCGAACGAGAACGAGAGGAATATCGGTAGAAATGGGGGAAACAAATTAATATATTTTAAAAAAATTTTAATTTTCCAAAAGATTGAACGGTTTGTAGGCGGTAAAGTGGGCTTGGTAAAAGGTTTTTTGAAAAAAAGCAAAAGGTTTGGGCAAGACCATATGACAAGACAAATAATGAAAGGAAAAATATTAACACATTATAACGTGGCAGTTTTGTGCAGTTTGTGGACGTAAGAGTGGGCGTGGCAATATCAGGAATTAAGTTTGCCCTGCGTCTGTGTCTCTGAAATCAGCATGTATAATCCAGGCTTTCTAGCTTTTATACGGACGGACATGATCAGATCGACTCGACTATTGATCCTTATTAGGAATATACATATATACTCTATGGGGTCGAAAACACTTCCCTTTTCGACAGATAATTATACCCGTTTACTCTTCGAGTAACGAGTTATCTAGATTTTGATTTTTAGCGATATTTTCTTTTCTTTAGGTTGTGCCTTACCGTTTTTTTTTATGTTTTAACGATATATTTAGTAAGAATTTAGCTCCCAAATTTTCAGTCGCCCGTTTATTTTTCCACAGAACGTGCCAACAAAAAATCACTTAATGAATGCTTGGCCAAGAAAGCACGTTTAAATTTGCGCGGGGAATGTGGAAAAGCATAAAAAAGGTCGAAAAGGAGGAAAAATAATTCTGTGCAGGGCCTGTGCCATTTGTTTTCAATTTGTGCGCTGCACTGAGCACTCGCATTTGATGTTTGCTATTCCCGCCCAGCTTTTCCAGCATCCAGCATCCAGCTGTGCTTCCGCTAGCTCACATTTTCACTTAGCCGAGTCCTCGGCCCGTACTACTACTGCAGTCGCTAGTTTTTGGGGGCCGAAAGGAAAATGGCTTCATCGGAAGGCGACTGTAAAAATTCGCCATGAAACTCACGCTTTGAGGCTTGCGAACGGACCTTGTGGGGCATTTTGCGCCGAAATGCACCGGATGCAAAAGTAATTTTAGCAGCAGCGTGAGCTCAAGAGTTCTCCGACGAAATCTCCCCGGAAACCCCGCGAAAGCCCCAATCTGAAGCTTTTACGAGAGTAAAATGTTTAAGGTCGCGCTGCGTGTGGCACGGTCAAAGTTTCCATGGCTGTTGCAGACTTGTACGAAGAATTTGCGCATAAATTTGGTTAAAATTAAACAGGCATAATTGCATGCCCGATTTAATGGTGCCACTTGGTGATGCACATTGTAAGCGGACATTTCGCGTGGCACTCGCGCAGATAAAGATACATTTTGTAGAAGGGCAGACACAGATACAGATGCATAAATGGCGCAGAGGCCACATTTGCCGAATGCGCCGGGTACATACTCAAATATGAATTAGCATAAATTCAAAAGGTAATTAAAATCTCCGACTCGCCTTTACCACGACCCTTAACTCCTGCACGCCCTTTTGGCCAAGAGCGACCCCATTAGCCATTATCCTGTGCGTGTGTGCCGCATTTATGCAAACGGCCATTTTGGAAAACGCACTGCAAAAGTCCAGACGAATGCGTCGAATGGAGTGGAACATGAGCCGGAGTGCATTAAACAATTAATTAGTCGGGGGAATTGGGGATTTGTAATTGGTGCATATAAGAGATACTTAAATTAAACGGTTGGCAAGGTTGATAAGGTACTCTCAATGTGGATTTATACATTAAAACTGGGAAAACCCAAGAGATTTACAGATATTCAATCCGTTGTGGAATGTTATGAAAAATATGAAAAATTATAATTATGCATAGTTAGTATCAAAATTTTACAAAAATATTTACGCTATCAAAACACTTTGTATATGTATGTACATAAGTATTAAAGTATCTCTAGTGTTCAATCGACACTTTTAAAATAAATTTGTACCTGTATTCTGATGTCGCTGTTTTATCTCAAGGCCTGGTTTATTGAGTCCACGATTTTCCGCTTCCCACCATTACCATTTATCAGCAAATATTTACAATGTTTGAGCTGACACGCCTCCATTCCCTTTTGCTCAGTTTACCAAAACAAGCTGAGCACATAAAATAGAAATGCGCCAAGAGCAAATCAAATAGAAACAACAAAAGGTATACACAAATACTGAAATTGTATGTAAATTTTATGCGACTACCCGAGGCTAGTCAAACTTAGGCCAAACTCAGACTAAAGCTTCAATGGAAAACCGTCTTGGTATCAAATCTTCATACGCCTCATAGGCGAAAATAAAGGTACACGGAAATGGTTGAGGCCAAGAAGATAGAGGATAGATGGGGTATTAGCTCTTCTTTAGGTGTGGGTCTTTGGATCTGTATTCCCATTTTCATGTTTGCATACAAGTAAATCAAAGTGGAAATCACTATAAATTCTAGCAGGAAATTATACAAGTTTTCTGTTGTCAAGGTAAATGGATTGTAATTTTGAAGAGCCGAAATACTAAAATATAGGAAAAATATAGAAAACTAAATATCCAACTGCAAATAGTTTTGAGCCCCGACTAATTTCCGGTGCATACAGATACAGATACATTTACGAATAAGCGAAAACCTGTAGCAGATGCCAATTCGTGTTCAAAAGCAGGCTGAGCAGGCAGGGAGCGGATCTCAGGACCCAGCTCCAGGCTGGAAGTCCTGCAGAGTAAAAGTTATGGGCGGCAGCCACTGCAGAGCTAGATGGCTCCTTCTGGCCGGGACCAATTCAGACAGTAAATTCCGACCGTTCCGCCCCTGCTCGCAAATACGCAATTGCAGATGCGACGATGATGCTGGCGATTGCGGCAGTTTATTTATACCCCCTGGTAAAAGTCAGGGGCGTGCGAAGGGGGGCTTTGTGGGCAGAAGAGGTTTCAGGGGCTGAAGGGGGGCCAACAGCAGAAGGAGGTTGCTGATGTCTGTCGGCGGAGTCGGTTGCCTGGATGGCAACATTTTAATGTAGCCCATGATGCTGCCTTTGCCAACCCAATCCATGAATCTCATCTCCGGGTGTGGGCGTGGCTGCTGGAATAGGGGGCGGTGGGATGTGGGTGGGGGTCTGTGCAGGGTGTGGAGTGTTTGGTGTGTCCTTGCCGCAGTGTGTGTTTTTTGCTGATAGATATAGATACACGGGTTCCAGCAGCTCGATGTTGCCAGGCGATAGCGATAAAGACGAGCGTGGCGTGCGATGCATGTTATAATGAAAACCCCTTAAACCAAATAATGCGCGCCTTCAACCGCCTTCACCCGCCCACTTGCCCACCCACTCTCTAGTTGATATACGGAAAGGGCTGGGAAATCCCAAGGATGCGGCGGGAGCATCCTATCTGGGACATTCATTACACAGCGAATTCTCCCAGATTCCGCGCAGATAAATTGCTCATCATTTCACATCGGATTTTGGCTTTCTGGCAACAAACAACAGAGAAATTCCACCATCAAAAATGCTGCGAAATCTCTCTCAAGCAGAGTACAGTAATAAGAAGGTACATAGTTGGCGGAAAGTACAAACAAATGAATATGAGTGGCATTCCATTCAAGAAAACATGAATTTATTGTAGTCATTGATGGAAAATTATTTGGGCAAAGTGTTGTTATTACAACAACTGGGAAATATAAACGAGCAGTACTTACTAAAAGGCATTTGAAAAAGTAAATGACTTGGAAGCTTTTCAGCTTTTTCAATTAATATAGTTTTTATTAATGTAATATTAATATTCATGTAATTTATATATTTGAATTAATATTATCCATGTATAATGGATAAAGAAATGGGCAACGTTAAAGTTCATTATTTAATAAAACTTAAATAGCGATTAAAAGATAAAATAATGATGTACGTGAAAAAAGAGATGATTAATTCTTTACAATAAGGAAACTGACAAACTGCAAACATTCTTATAGCACCAATAATGTCCTATACATGGTATCAATTATTGTTACGTTGACTACGTGAACCCCTGAGTCTCCGTATTTATATATAAATAGTATTCATGGGTACAGTCCCCTGACATCCTATAAGCTGTTAGCCTTTACCCCGCTTGGTTTTAGCCCTATCAAAGACCCTTCATTTTCCTCTGGCTCATTTTGTCATCGAGCACTTAAGTGAGTTGCAGCAAAAGCATAAATTAAATGCCAAAAACATAAATATTTTCGACGGCACACACAGAAGCCCAAAACCGTCTGCAGGCTTCCCCTTCCTGGCCGAAAACCCCATCCAGTTGGCCCGTTTGCCATTCTGCCAGAAATAGCGGTGGCCCAGAACTTCCGCCAGAAAGCGCCAAAAGAAAAGGAAACACCAAACCACGAAACACATCAGCAGTATCACTGGGTGGCGAATAAAGTGCCAGCAGTGCGAAAACTTTTAACATGCAAATGCGTCGCTGGCTTCGTCCTTCCTCCTTCGTCCTTCGTCCTTTGTCTTTTTGTTCATTTTTCCAGGCTGTCCCTTTTTATTTTAATTTTATTTCGTTTTTAATTTTCCCAAAAGGGGACGCGACCAGAAGCGAACGTGATATCGAAGTTGGCTGAGATAAGTGCAGACAGTTATCTGCCGCACGACCACGCCCCCTCCCTGGCCACGCCCATTGCGGCCGTCAAGGAAAAGTTTTAATTTCAGTTTGGGCACACAAATTTTTAACGGCCAGACGCGCCCCGTTTGCATCTGCATTCGTGAGTTCTCCCGTATCTGTATCTGTATCTGCATTTTGCATTTTAATTGCAAATGGAAACAGTTATCTAAATTGGTCGAAATATTAAAACGGCGCATCGAGCAGGCTTCCTTTTTTACCAGTTGTGCCCCCTCTCCCCAGCGATTTCACCAGATGGGGCCCAACATGGGACACAAAAACCATTCCGGCGCATTCGAATGCGAGCTGCGAAATGCGTTACACATTTTTGGCGCAAGGCCAGCTTGCATACCCGCAAAAAAGGGTCCATTTAAGCCCTTTGCCGTGGTGCGCCATCCTGGTCACCAAATCCGACCCTCATACTGTTTCCAAAGTGCCTCGAAATCACGTTTTTTCGTTATAAAGAGGTACGAGTGGGCATTTCTCTTAAAGGAGGATTTAAACAAAGGCAACGCCTTAGCAAACATCAACTATTTTTATGAAGATGTTGACAGATTTTGCCTTCTTTAAACAACATATGAAAAAGTTATAATAACTTTGAATAACACATTTTAAGTTAACATAAATCATTTAATTCAACTAAGTTTAATAATCTATAATGCAATGCCAAAATGAACCATATGCGCTAATTAAGATATGGGAAGCTCTTAATCCAGCAAAGAGCTTTCCCTACGGTTCTAATAAAGATTCGGAGTCCTGATCCAAGACTTTTTAAAATTTATCAACTTTATACGGCAAGCTAATCCACATCTAAACCACTGAAGAACTACCGCCTGACTTAGACACTGACCACGCCCCTCTGCGAAAGTTTCCGATCCAAGTTTTGCCATTTAAGGAGATTAAAGGCTGCCAAATTCGGAAAGAGACGCAGACTCGTTGGCAATGCAAATCGTAAACTCAGCCTTTTCCTTTTGTGCACTTGGCTCGGTTTGTTTGGCCAATCGCTCGGGCAATTAGTTAAATTTATTATTTGAGCACGCACCGCAACCGCAGCAGCAGCAGGATCCCAGGGGCGTGGCCGGGAAGCGAGGGCGGGAACAAAGCAGTTTGCATTTGTCTCCGCATGAAAGGATTAATGACAGGCAACAAACAAGCAAACCGAAATCCCACCAGACCCCTTCCGTTCCCGCGCGACCGATGCATGCATGCAATCTTGTCACTCACAGTTACTACACTGCGAAAAAATTGAGTTGTAAAATGTTTTGGGCAAGATACTGTGATACTTGTAATATAATGTATCGAATACATAGAATAATACAAAGAATATATTGAATACAATATAGATACAAATAAATATTGTTAATATATTCATTTGGAAAACCTGGATTATCTATATATAAAATAAAAATATATAAAATTAAATAAAGCATTGAAACCGACTCAATAACAACAATAGCCCATTGTAACATCCATATTCTACTCTCTGCCTACGGACTTTCATTCTGTCGTCAGTGAAAATATGTGTAAATATAAGGCACCGCGAGGCTAATTCGTTTTTATGTGTGACCACGAAATATTTAAATTATTATTTATGGCACAGTTTTTCTCATTTGCATTTGCCCTTTTCCATTTTCCATTTTTCCACTCGTGCATCTCCTTCGCTTGCCGCATGCTAACGGATATTGGAGAAAATGGCTATGCATTCGTCCATAAATTGCGTGGGACTCATAAATCAAGCGCGCGAGACTTCAATTAATGCCCCACTATTGCCAGCGATAATTCATTTACTAATTTATCTTTTGCAAACAGAGAGCACCGTGCCAGCATTAATTACAATGCAATTACTTATGGCTTACGGCTTGCACTGCGAACATGCTCACAATTATCTGATTGGGGGCGTGGTGCAAAATAATGCATCCGAACCAACCCGCCCCAACATATAATGGTACAATATCAATCTTAATATTAAAACAAAACGGATCTAGTTTGAAAGTGGCGCGCTAAGGCAGCCAAGCAGTTGAATATGCAAGCAGTTCGTGGTGAATTTGATTGCCGAACTGCTTTTCCAGGGATCTTTCGATCTGCTAGAGGAAAATTACAAGACTAATGTCAATTAAATTTAATAATTGGAAAAGTTTAATGATTTTGTAATATTCTGGCTCATAAAATTGTATATATTTTGTTTCCAACCATCTGTCGATGTCTTAATAAAAACATGGAAATCATTCAAGCGCATAGATTACATTGTAGTAGCTTATATCAGTCCAATAATAATTATAAAAAAAGCTTCTGTTCGAACTTGTTCTTGATTCATCCTGATTTATAGTTTTTGATTACCGAGACTGACTTTTTGGCCATTTCTGTTATCACTATCCCCTTTAAATTAAATTGTACATGAAAATGTGCTTTATTTAAACAAATTTAAATAGAGAAATTTGACATCTGAGATTACTAGAAGTTTAGTAACCAATCCGTAAGTTTTTTACGGAGTTTTAAGTACATATTTTTAGTTTTAACTTAAAATTTATACTTAAATTATCTTTAAGTATTCTAAGATTTTTTATTGTTTACACTTTTGGTTACTTATATAAACAATAATTGCTTTTCGTAATTAAAATTTTCATATGTAAGATATTCAACAAAGCAGATGGTGTTTCACGGTGTTTTATGGCGTTTAAGCCAAATGGATCAACAAATTCGTTCCTGGCAAAGTTCCAGATTTGTTTTAGACCCCCACTTCTATCGACATTAAACAAAAAACCTGTACTTGGCAAATAGACAATATTTACTTAGCTCAAACGAAACCAAGTCATAAATGAATTTAAGATTTCTTTAGTATTTCGATGCAAATAACATTAGGATAACGCGAACTTTTTTTGAACTAGCACAATCACAGTATTAAGCAGCAAAATATTATTTCACTTCAGCACACAATTTGGTGGCTTTGTCACATCTTCAACGAGATACTCACCCAATCGAATTTCACGTGCCGCTGCCCGCGTTCCACTGTGATGACAGCCCCTTGGCAGTGCATATAGAGTCACAGAGCCGAGCATCATCATCGCCAGCTATCATCAACATCAACTCGTAAATCCAACACCACGACCTTTGTTTACAACCGCGTTCGTCGTTGGGGATGTGGGATGGAAACAGTGGGAAACTGAGCTACTGAGCTCTGGAGCCGCGGAATCTGGGCCACTGCATCCTGGCCAAATGATCCCAGCCGAATGACCGGCCGTGGCCGTCTGTGGAGGCGGCTCGTTTGGAATCGAGAGATTGTCGGCGGATTCTGGTTCCAGGTTCCAGCAACAGCATCCAATAAGCGTGTAAGTCGGAAGCAGTGTTGACGCTTTTCTAGATGTATTACCTAAATATGTAAGAAATTTAGCTGTAGCTAAAAATAAACAAATATAGTAGTAGTATTTCTGAATAATTTTATTTTTTAAAACGTTTATTTTATATTGAGAACATTTTAAGATAGTAACTTTGAGTATAAAAAAATAACTTAAACTGTGTTTTTACCAAGTTACAAAATGTTGATTTTACTGAAATCTGAATATATGGTTATCATTACACTTTTTTTCAAGCTCAAAGTCTAGGATGACATCACTGGTCCTGAGGTAAACATTTGAGGGAACTGCGCAGGCGTTAACTCCGGTTTCATATCCGCCTCCATCAGGCTGGAAATCGCTGGTGGAGGAGCAACTGACAGTGGGCTCTCTTTGAACTCTCTGTCGAGCTCCTTAGCCAGGCCTTACTGTTGCCATTTTCTGCGGCAGGGTGGCGGAAAGGAAAAACCCGATTTCCACCCCTAAACTGGCCAGAGTCTCACGGCTTGCGTTCCAATCGACTTTTGCCGACTCTCTCCCTCAGGGGAGGTTTTCGTCCGAAAATCAATAAAAGTCACGTCGACGTCCATGTTGCTCGTTGCTCTGCTCCTGCCGCTGAGGCCTCAACCTCCGACTCCGACTCCGGCAGACAATGAAATGATGTCCTGGCCAAAGGACGACGGGATGGGAGGTCTGCGAGGCGGCGGGGCTGGGAGTTTCAGACGAGGACGCACGTGTTGTCTCTGGACTTCTGCCTCGAATGCGTGCGAGTAGCAGCAACAATACCAATTACAATAAAGACAGACATTTAGCCAGGATTCATTTCGAAGGGGGCCTGGGACAGGGACTCCAACAAGACATGTGAAAAAAAGGACTAGGGGCGAGGATGAAAAATTTGCCAAATGTGTTCCAGCAACGGGTTTCTAATGGAAACAATTAAGTCATTAGCAAGTGTTGATTTTGGTGAGCGATGCGAGCCGGGTTGGGGATTTAGTTAAACTAATGTGCTCCGGCCATAATGGAGTCCTTTGGGGACTTCGGATGCGGATCCCCGCACACAAGCTCCCGAATAGTTCTTGTCCAATGGCCCAGACCCAGCTCGTTGGGCCGCCTTACAAATGCCTCGCATTTCTCTCAATTACAGTGAACAACTTCCATTCGAAAAAGCAACACTCCCCGTTTTGGCCATGTGAGTGTTTACGTCAAGAGGTGAACTGACTGCCATTTTTTAACCATGATTGAAGAGTTAAATGCTGTGGCACTTTGAGCGGGCTCAGTTAACTTTTTGGCAAATGACTTTCGGCAGTGTTAACCGTTGGCATACCAGCTCAGAACGGAGGTTACATTCCGTTTTTGGTGTCAAGGTGGGACCTCGGGGCCCAGATGGGAGCTGGGAACTTATCTTGAAAGATCTCTTATTCAATATGATTTTAGAGTGAAAGAGGTAAGAAGTAATGATTCAAGTAATTGATTCAGAACCATAAAGCTGTCTAAAATTAGTTTTTGATTTTTAATTTGCATCTCCATTTACTATGTACTTTAAGATTCCTTCTGCCGAAATCTGTAGAATACTTTTGGCATAGCCTTCCTTCCTTGTTTAGTTTTATTAAATACCTAAGCCTTCTATTCGTGGCTTTCAGACGTGTTTATTCTCTCGTGGTAGCTAACTTACCCGGTATACAGACCAATCCAACCACATAGGAAAAGACTGATTAAACTTTTTAGAGAACGTTATTTACTTAAGCATATTATTGTGTGTTTGCATAAGCCGACGGATGCAGAGCAACATTCATAAGGCACAAGCGGTGGCTCAGTTCCAAGTGTGTCCGAAAATAATGAAGACTGAATGGGAGGGAGCTAATTGAATGAATCATTAATAATATAAACACGGACCGCATCCGGGGACTGGCGAATTGCCGAAAAAGCGAGACGAGAGGCGAAAGTGAGGTCCAGAGGTTCCAGTCTTGTTGCGTGGGAATGGAAATTGTTGTGATGTTGGTGGCTTATTACGACAAGGAGGGCACTGGGATGACGGTCTGGAAGAGATGCAGTCGCGCATCGGCGTGGCCCAACTTGTTGGTGGCATTGCAGTAGTAGTCCCCGAAGTCCTCCTCCCCCACGCTATCGATGCGCAGCACAGAGGTCGTGGTTCCCGAGGAGGATGCGGTGTTGGCCACCTCGTGGTGCCGGCTGGATTGCAGGGGCACTCCGTTCTTGTGCCAAACTACAGTCGGAGCCGGGTAGCCCTGCACAGAGCACTCCAGCTCGGCGGAGTGGGACACCATCTGGGCGATCTTGGGCCTCTGGACGGCGATCTGCGGCCGGAACTCCACCTCCACCCGGATCAACCTCTTGTCCGGCTGGCCCTCTCCGTTCTGCGCGATGCAGTAGTAGCCGCCGCGATCCATCCGGTGCACTGCACGGATCCGGAGAGTTGGCTCCGCCAGCAAATGGCCACCGGCTGGCATCACGGCATTATGTTCGCGGGCCCAGGAGACCGTGGGCTTGGGAAAGCCATTGGCGTGGCAGGTCAGCTCCAGATTCTGGCCCTCCGTCACCAGGGTGCTCTTAGGGGTGTTCTCCGCAATCACTGGTGGGGTCTTGATCTGCAGGCTCAGCTTCTTGGTCACCTTCTCCGTGGCCGAGACGAGCACCTGACACTCGTACGGACCCATGTCAGTGACTTCGATGTTCTGAATGCGGAAGGTGTAGGTGGCGCTGCCGGCCTTGGGTCCTTCGGTGACCGTTACGTTGTACCGCTGGTCGGGCAGACTAAGGATATTCCGCATGGAGAGCACCACCGAATTGGTGTCCGACTCGCTGGGACGCTTGGCCCAGCTCACCGAGAGCTGTCCCACCTCCTCCACGGTGCAGTTGAACTCCACGGAGTCGCCCACACTGGCCACCACGTCCTTGCTGATCTGGCTGATCACTGGGGCTCCAAGCACCGACTCCAAGCTGATCGCCAAGAAGAGTATTAGAACGATATGAAGCCGCAGACTCGCCATGGCTGTTCTGTAAGAAATCAAAAGTGTATCACTTTATATTACGTGAAACAATTTAATTTAAAGTCATTTGATCGCGTTTCTTTCGCTAAATGTTTCCTATGCACTTTAATGCAAAACTGCATTCTTTACCCATCTTACATTCTTGGAATTCAATATAATGAGCCTAACTAAGGTCTAATATTAAGGGAGAACTCAAAGTTCACTATATACCAATAGATCTTTAAATAAGGAAAAAAGATTTAATCCACTAAAAGTTCACAATATACCAATAGATCTTTAAGTAAGGAGAAAAGATTTAATCCACACACTCGTTTTAACACATCTATAATGCTTGTACACACTTTTCAGTTTTATCGTCTTATTTAAATAATATTCATACATTTATGCTTATTTACAGGATGTTGCTGTTGATTTCGTGACTCTTTTCCCTCGATTATCTCGGATGTTGTGGGTTCAATGCGCTTCACTTCGCGTTCGGGACTCGACTGAATTGTCGGAGCTCTGCTCAAAAATCCGTATCGCTGCTGAGGTTCTGAGTACGAGTATCTCTATCTGAGAATCGACTTATTTTGTTTCTGTATTCTTCCTGCTGACGCGCCGACGTCGAGTGCTCAGTTTCTCGAGGAGAGTCCCGAAATTTGTACACCGCGAGAACGAAGCACACAGACATCATTATGATTGATTACCGCGCCAGTGTCTAGACAACGTAACTTCTGAGTGGCTACACTCGCAGGAACGGAGAGTTGATACATTATTTCGCTTATTCTTTAATAAAGAGATACATACACGTAATCACGGAAAAATAATAATGGGAACTATTAAAAATAATGTATAGGTAATTATTATTAATAATCAGCCGAAATTCATTTTTGTAAAACAAAATAGTTTACCTTTCTTACCTCAATTTTTAAACCTACTAGACTAATAACAGATTTCTTTCAGTGCATTTGCCGAGGAAGAAGTCATCGACGTTTTGGATCTTATCACCCCTCGGTTATGTACTTTGACGCCTTCACAGTATTTGTATCTGTGTTTGTTCAGTATCTCTATCTGTATTCTGTATCTGTGTTTGCCTTTCAGCTCGTATTTAAATTGTTTACTTGTGTGCGAGTTTGACTTCGGGCTCAGTTATCAATGCACTTTCCTTCTGCTCTTTAATTGATATGTTTTGCTGCTGCCTCTGAACCCTGCCCCCCACCCCACCCACTTGGCAGCCCCCGCCCCCCAAGATAAGCGGTCAGTTGCAAAAACAAAGCGCCAGCGAAAGCGGTCGCAGGCGAACTGAGAGACAGCGTGCAAAATTCCGAATGCAAATTCAAATTTGTGCGCCATTTGGCCGTAAACGTTTCGGGATTCGTGGAAGGACAATAAAAGAGCAGCGGCGGGGTGGGAAAGTTGGAAGTCTACCCATTTATGTGATTTATGGCATGGCGCGCGGAACAGCAACAACAACGAAGGCAAGCGGATCCTGGAATATCCTGGCCGCTCTGGAAATGCCAGCGATCCCAGCGCCGCGTATTGCTGACTCTTTTTGAAGTCCTGAAACAGGGGCGCATGCGCGAGAAGGAAAAACAAGGGGGTGGTACACAAGGCATTGGGTGGGACTTAAATCGAGTCCTGCTGCAGCCATGCTGGAAAATTCGGAGGGAAATTTAAAGAGCAGCATACGGGAAATTTCAACACCTTTAACTAATGTTATTCACACAGTATTCTAATGTGTGGAAGATTAGTAGCTTCATTTATATGTATATATGTATCCATATATTGATTAAAGTTGCATTTATCTTGGACAATATTCACCTGCACCCTCCGCACTGAAATGGAGAATGATTCTTTTTATATAATAAAATGATCTATAGCTTATATTGAGTTTAGAGTAACCTATCAGAGAGTATAATATTTTATGAGTGCATGGATCTGCACCAATTAGTTCCTATGGAAGCCAAGCGAATAACACAACTTAAAAGTTGTCGCAAACCGCTTTATTTACGAAATTTCACTTGTACAAAAACATAAACATATTCTGAACTATAAGCTGTCTGCTCCAATTGGGCAATCGCATTTAATTTCCACATTCCCAGCGTGACTTCTGATCAGCCTGAGGCCAAGTCCAAGTCACTCCGTACAGCCCATCGAGGCTAACCCGGCTTTACTCTGGGAGATGATTGATGACGACGCTGTCTGTCTGTCTGCCTGGCGAAGAAATTCCCCCGAAGAGCGACGAAACTATGGCCACAGTTTCTGGAAAATTAAATCACATCTTAAATCGTTTCGGTGACTTCTGCTGAAATAAGGCTGTTCCCATGGGAGGGCAGCTGCATCTGTCGCACTCGTACTCATACTCATACTCATACTCATACTGCCCATATCCCGGAATCCTCGTCTGTGAGTGCACATTCGAATCAGATAATTGTAAATTGTGTAAAATAATAAATTTCCAGTTAACTATCTGTGGACCGCATAGGGCGCTTCTATTCCGTCCCCTTCCCGCTCTCCACTGCTGGCTCTCCTCGTCCTCAGCTGCATTCTGGCAGCGTCATTATGACCATTGGCTCTTGGCTGCCTCCTGGATGCAGGCTGAGGTCCTGGTCCAAGTCCTGGCTGCTTCATGCAACGCTCGACTTGGCTCGACCGAACTGGACACACACTGAAACCGAACGAAAGAGACGGCTAGTCGGCGTGCGACAGAGAGGGCTGCCGCTCGCATTCAGGCATCCAGGCATTCAGGCGCAAGCGGATCCAAAACAGAAAATGTCAAATTTTGTAATTTATTACCCGAATCCTGTTTCTGTCAGTGACTCTTTGGGTGTTTCGCTTCGGCAGCGGCACACACGGGGGCATTCAGCATTCAGGGTCGCCGAACGGCGAGGGGAGAGGGGAGAAGGGAGAGGTCCTTTGTCACACACTGCGTGTGAATTTGTGGCCCAGTTCCGCACAGTGGTAACTAGCAGATCCTTTGTGTAGTGTTTCAAAAAACTCGTCATTGGTCATATTGGTCTGACGATAGTTTAAGGATGTATTCTTTAATGCTATGTTTTCGAATAAATACTTTTGCTTCTTAATAATCAGTGCCAGTAATTGTGTCAGTTTAGACACTATTTATTACTAAGACTCGCCTTTAACGTAAATAAAATTAATAAAATTGGTATTTAAGCTCCCGTTCTGATTAATTTGTATTTGTTTTTAGAGCAACCACTGTACCTGTTTGTGTGTATCCTTTGGCTTTGCCTATGTGCGCGTATTTTGTTTGCCTTTTGGCTGCACTCCGGACTCCGACTCCGTCGACTGGAGTGGAGTGTCTGTGAATTGACTTTTGTTGCCAGTTGCCAGTTGGCAGCGGCAGAAGCAGAAGCAGGAGCAGCAAAGCCCGCCCAACAGCAACAAGCTCCTGCCGGATCCCAAGAGCAAACACGACAATTATTCGCCAAATGTCATTAAAAAATATTTCACTTAAGGCCTTGCGACACTTGCTTAAAGGTCAACTGGCTCGTTGGCTGTGTTTCAAAATGTCAAAGTTTACGCCTTAGTAAAGATATAATGCTTGTCGTTTTATTTGATATATTTTTATAAATAATAACGAAGAGTTCTATTTTGGTGCCCACACCGAGAAATATATTCTTGTACGCTATCATATCGAATTTTTTAAATACATTAAAGGCCAGCTTAAAATACGGAAATGAGTAAATTGATCAACTTTTAAAAGTCTTTGAAAAATTAAATGACTGTAATGGTTTAGCTGATTGACTCCACAATTAGATACCTATTATTCCCCTAACCAATTTAATAGTTTCTTGTCTTTCAGGTTTATATATAGCAATAGATGCTGTTTTACACATAAGCGACGTAATTATTAATGTTTCGTAATTATTCCATCATTTCGGAAACTCGATAGGTACTTGCACCTAATATGCATATAACAATAATATGGTGACAAGTATGTAATATTAGAATGAACTACAAGATGAACATTTTGTTCAATTTAGACGACTTTATATTATATTGTCATTATAAATAAAAATGTAAGAGGGCACATTTGTAATGAGCATTGGCAATGCGTATCTTTTTTATTAAATTTTGTTTATTTCAAATGCAAATCTTCACAAATAAACTGCCGAGCACTAGAACATTCACCTTTCGTCAGTGAGCACAACCTTCTTACGTATGCCCGAAAGGTGGCTCAATTCTGCAGTGCTTTAGCGCCATCTGCCTTAAGCACTGTGTAGTGATGTTATTTGCAGCGTTGCCGTACCGTTCAATTAAAAACTTTTAAATAAGAGGCAAACGTTTAAAAATTAAACTACCAAATATTTGTCAAAAAACCCTGATTAATTATTAATCCCTTTTTTCGTTTTAGAGCGAGAAATTGCGAGAAATTGCCAAATTGGAATGAGAATAAAATCGCGAGAAATTGTGAAAAATAAAAAAAAAATTAATAAGCCTTGATGGGAATTTCAGAATAATAATATAATTGTGACACAAATTTACAATTATTCGAAATGTTTTAAAAAATAAGATAAAATTAAGTATACGAAATTAAATAGGTATTGTAATTGTAATTGTGGTTATTTCAATCTTGAGAAGATCGAGAAACGGACCGCTTATAACTTAAGAAGAATTTCACTACGCAGATATAATTAAAAGTACATAGTGTAAAGTATTCGTAAAAACTAAGGATCATACAAAAAAATTAATGAAACCGTAACTAAGGCTAAACTATTATAATCTGCGGGCGTGTTAAAATAAAAGGCAAATGGATTCCGCTTTTCCTACAGTTCATGTAAAACTTTCCAAGGGCATTTGTCTGAATAGAATCTATTTGTTTTTAAAAGTAACTTAAACAAAATTTTGTTGATTAACAAATATCAAAATCATATTGAATTGGCTGGTCTTTTTATTAGGAAAATTCGTGTAGATTTCGTTAAAAAAAAAACGAAAAAATATTTTAGGTCCGAAGCCCCATCTCTACATCTCTTTGCTCATCCCTAAATAACGGCACTTTGCAGATGCGAAGCAGTGGATCACAAAAACGCAAAATGTTGGCGAAATAAGTTCGCGAGCGCCTCAAAAGTAACCGGTTACTGAAAATACAAGAAAGTTTCCACACTCCGTTGGCATTTTTCCGCGCGGCGCTAGGAAATCCCTAGAAAAAACGCGGTGGAGTGTTTGGGGAAAATGGCGCAACCGCCGCCAGATCAAAACTTTTACCATCATCCGCTGCCCCACACACACACACATCCGCATACGCATCCGCACTCCCATCCGCACTCGCATCCGCACTCACATCACCAACATCCGCAGCTGCAGCTGCCGCCACAATTCCGAAATCCCTTCGATTTGGTGAGTTCCCAACGACGCAGAGAAGGGCTCTTGTCCCAGGAAAGCTACAGTGCACATTCCCTACGGTGAACAGCTACAAGCACCAGTGCGATCACTGATGACCATAAACACTTATTGAGCCGCAGCATAGGGCGAAATATAGTATCGCGGGAAGCTATTATCAAGTTTGTGATAGTAACTCTCAATGTATTGTGTTCACTCATTCCAGGATCTAAAAAGCAATTACTATTATTTATTGTTACAGTTAGTACATTAATTATGGTGTTAGTGTCTTGAGGATACTTAGTGACTCCATTCTCTTACTGATTTTCCGAAATCTTCTGAAAGCATAATGATGTTTCAAGTAAAATGAAATGAAACAAAGTATTTGTTAGTAACAGTGCATTGGACGAATGTTCTAACAAGTGCATTCACAACTTTTGTTCATTATCAGACTATCAATTATGTCTATTTGGCAAAAACCCTTATCTAGTAGTAGCTCAGCACCTTTAAAAATAAATACCAATATTATTAGTTCGGTATAATATATATTTGATTGTTATCCTGCAATGTATTTTTGAGATGCTGATGAAAGGGATATTGCAAGCTTCGGTCCACGAAGCGAATCGTCCTTTCACTTTTTTTATATAAAGATAGTGTACCCTTTGATTCTTTGAAGCTATTTGATGAGCGAACGGGAGCAATAAACTACAACTACATACGTCCGTATCTGCCCAACCAGATGCCCAAGCCAGGTGAGCTGAATGCTGAATATATAACAATGTCCGCCATCGTCTTATCAGATGTGTATCCCACAGAGGAGCTGCCCGACTCCCTGGTTATGCGGCGACCCCGTCGCACCCGCACCACCTTCACCAGCTCCCAAATAGCGGAGCTGGAGCAGCACTTTTTGCAGGGACGGTACCTCACAGCCCCCCGACTGGCGGATCTGTCAGCGAAACTGGCCCTGGGCACAGCTCAGGTTAAAATCTGGTTCAAGAACCGTCGGCGTCGTCACAAGATCCAATCGGATCAGCACAAGGACCAGTCCTACGAGGGGATGCCTCTCTCGCCGGGAATGAAACAGAGCGACGGCGATCCCCCCAGCTTACAGACTCTTAGCTTGGGCGGAGGTGCCACGCCCAACGCTTTGACTCCATCGCCCACGCCCTCGACGCCCACCGCCCACATGACGGAGCACTACAGCGAGTCCTTCAACGCCTACTACACCTACAATGGAGGCCCCAATCACGCCCAAGCCAATCGTCACGTGCACATGCAGTATCCCTCCGGAGGGGGACCTACACCTGGACCTGGGTCAACCAATGCCAATGGCGGCCAGTTCTTCCATCAGCAGCAGGTTCATCACCACCAGCAGCATCTGCACCACCAGAACAACCACGTGCCGCACCAGATGCAACAGCAACAGCAGACTCAGCAGCAGCAGTACCATCACTTTGACTTCCAGCAAAAGCAAGCTAGCGCCTGCCGCGTCCTGGTCAAGGACGAACCGGAGGCCGACTACAACTTCAACAGCTCGTACTACATGCGATCGGCCATGTCTGGCGCCACTGCATCGGCATCCGCAGTGGCCCGAGGCGCTTCCTCGCCGGGCTCCGAGGTCTACGAGCCATTAACACCCAAGAATGACGAAAGTCCTAGTCTGTGTGGCATCGGCATCGGCGGACCCTGCGCCATCGCCGTTGGCGAGACGGAGGCGGCCGACGACATGGACGACGGAACGAGCAAGAAGACGACGCTACAGGTCAGCCAAGATTCCACCACCTTAATTGACTTCTTGATACCCATACTCGCGTTTATAAATTGAAGCTTTAGCTTCAAACCTTAAAGTTCTCTCGTTAAGGCTGTTATTGGATATTATTCGGCGATTATAATGGAATGATTCTTCGCTTCAAACATACTTGGCTATCATGTCCCGATCGATGAGATTTACTATTAAATATTCCAACAAGTTTGCAATATTCCAATTACTATTTCAATCGAAATATTAAATATTATCGAATTGTTTTTTTTCTAAATTAGACATTGCTTTTTAAAAATCGAACTATACATTTTTTTAAAGCGAAGTACGAATTTTAAAGATTTTTTAAAGAATATTTCAGATGTTGTATCTATAGGTTAAGATTTCAACCTTTTTGTAGTTTTTCTACTTAATATTAATTTATTGACTTTTAATACAATTCACGTGAAAGTGCAATTGCTTTAGTATCACTGAAAAAAATGCATTTCCTTAACCAGAGAAAATAATTATGCATTTTGATAGTGAAAACAGACTAATATGTTGGTGAACATCCTTAACTATAAATTATTATAATAATTATGCAATTTCAATTGAACTTATAAGTTTTCTAATTACGTGTAAACGTCCTATCTCTTTACAGATCTTGGAGCCTTTAAAGGGTCTGGACAAGAGCTGCGACGATGGCAGCAGCGATGACATGAGTACCGGAATAAGAGCCTTAGCAGGAACCGGAAATCGTGGAGCGACATTTGCCAAGTTTGGCAAGCCTTCGCCCCCACAAGGCCCTCAGCCGCCCCTCGGGATGGGGGGTGTGGCCATGGCCGAATCGAATCAATATCAATGCACGATGGATACGATAATGCAAGCGTATAATCCCCATCGTAACGCCGCGGGCAACTCGCAGTTTGCCTACTGCTTCAATTAGCCTGGACGAACGGCGTATCAGAGAGTTTTATTAGCCTTATGTTAACCACTGTTGTTCCTGATTGTACAAATACCAAGTGATTGTAGATATCTACGCGTAGAAAGTTAGGTCTAGTCTTAACATCCGTGTTAATGGTTCCCAGGGAAGTTTTATGTAGTAGACTAGTCAGCAGGCCACACGGATTCCAGTGCACATCATAGCGATACCCTAGTTTACTCGATACTTTCCCTGCAATACGCTGTTCGCCTCAATTGTATCTGGGTGGCTGCTCCATAAAGCCCGGGAATATCCAACCAGTTACATTTGAAGCCATTTGGGCTTTAGCGTATTCCAGAGAAAGTTATTGTCCCACAATTTATATTCCGAGCCAGCAAGAAAATCTTCTCTGTAACTATTTGACATAGCTAAAAACTGTACTAATCAAAGTGAAAAATGTTTCTCTTGGGCGTAATCTTATACAATGATTACCCTCAAAGATCGAACATTTAAACAATAATATTCGATATGATATTTTCAATTTCTATGCTATGCCAAAGTATCTGACATAATCTAACATTTGCACATTCTTCGACCAAGAATAGTCAGCAAATTGTATTTTCAATCAATGCAGATCATGTGTTCCAGTTTTCGAGATTTTTTGCTGCCAACGGAATAACTATCCTACCCACACTTTCTATTTCTATCACTAAGAAAAGCATTGTAATCTGTTTAGCCTCAACTTTAATATTAAAATGATGCACCTTTGATGTTGTCTTTTTAAGATTTGTATTTTAATTATGAAAATATATAAGAACTACTCCACTCGGGTAATTTGTGACTAACTTAATAACTTAACGAATTCCAAGGGACACGTAGGCCTTCTTTCCTTCTCTTTCTAGAATGAACGAAAATAGTATCTGGTTTTCCCGAAAATCTTATGAATTTAAAAATTTACTTTATGGCATATACACACATGCCTGCCATAAAATGTGATTCGCGATTTTTCCGCGAACACCCGCGGATCATAAAATTTTTGCACCAGCTGCCTGTGTTTATTTAGGTACCTGCATCCGTACTCTTATCGCCCGATCCTCCCTCGGTCGCACTATTTAGGTAGGCACTGTACAGGCGGATCTCGCGGGGCGCCGCCAGGCAACTTGTTGCCCCTATTTTCTTTGATATATGTTTTGGAAAATCCAGAATTCCAAAACGCTGTCTACATGAACGAATGTTGATTGGGTTTCTCCCAGTTCTGGAATTTTTATTGATCTTGGGCGCGTTTTAGTAGGTGGATTATGGTTGTGCTGGGAAAACCAAGCTCAGAATCCATTCTTACTTATCAGTTAGACTTGTTTTCCTATGCTTTTCATCACACCTAGATTAATTACTCAATTAACGAACTACTTAGGATATATTTTTAATGTATCCTTTAGAAATACTATTTAAATTATCTTCTTAGATGGCGGACGATAAATGCAAGTTAAGGATGAAATATAAGCAAATTATGAAACTGCAATGCGTAGAAATCGAAAGCTCTTAAATCTAGTTTAAGTTTTGCAGTTTGGTTTACGTTTTGTTTAATGAAAATTAAATTTTTATGCATGTTTGTTGTACACAGTGATGCAAAACTCTGGGAGCAGTTTTATTTGTCGAGTCGGCTTACTTGTTGATTAAGAGTCACACAAGTAAATTTAAGTTTCAAATGGTTGTGTTTTAAATTTATAAATTATTTTAAATAATTTCTGCAACTATTAGAAAGATATTGATTCCAAAATGATCATATCCAAATTTATTCAAAGTAGACATTTTTGAACCGTTTCTCACTATTGCCGCGGCATTTCCATACGGTTATCCTGTCATGACTTTTCCTTTGTTCCAGCGTATTTTCAGCTCGTTCCTGGAAGAAGCAAATCCGATAGCGCCAGTAATAAAATTTGCGAACAATTCCAAAGTTCGAGGACTGAGGATAGGAAGGCCGAGGGACCAGAGAACCGAGACAGATTCGCATTCGCGGCGACGGAGACTCGAGTTTCTTGGGTATATACTCCTGGAAACAAGCAGAGCCATAAACGGTCCAAATTGAGCATGAAACCCCGAGGAGCATCCTTTCTCACAAGGCTGCTTTCATTGCATTATGAGGATAATTGCGGACGGCGAGCGACCAAAAGCCGGGACAACAGCCTCGGTTTCACTTTCAGCGCCGCCACCGGAGGCTCTTTCAACAGGTGCTACAAGTTGGACAACAATCGCCACGGATCTCCGATCATCATCAGCCCGTCTACCTGGCGAGACTCCGGCTCTTGCGGCCCAGGAAACCTGGAACTGTCTCTCACACAACGCCAGATCCTGGCTGGATTTCGATCAAAACAAGCCCCTAGATTGCCCATTGCCAGTGGCCAGGAGTCCTGGAACATGGCTAGTCTCCGAGGTGCCAGTCGGGCAGTACAGCGACGAAGGGATTTACGACTCGCGGGCTTAGGCAAATTTTTTCGCAACGATGCGTAGGCGGAACTGACCTGCTTATGCCGCCTACCTACAGGACCTCCTATATAAGGTTGATGTTTGCTTAGGATGACAGATCATTCCACATTTGACAGCTCTCTCGGCAGTACCGTAAAAAATATGTCATCCGTCATGCATTACTATCCAGTGCACCAGGCTAAAGTTGGCCCTTATACAGCAGAGCCTTCCGAGGTGAAATACAGTGAAGTGAGTGCTCAGATCAAAAATCGACTATCAGCAATATACTAATCCGTTCTTTACCCGTTTCCAGTTGATATATGGTCATCATCACGATGTGAACCCCATCAGTCTGCCACCCAACTACAACCAGATGAACTCCAACCCCACCACCCTCAACGATCACTGCTCCCCGCAGCAGTTACACCATCAGCACGTATCCTCGGACGAGAATTTGCCATCGCAGCATAGCCACGACTCGCAAAGGGTGAAGCTGAAGCGATCACGAACCGCCTTTACCAGTGTCCAACTGGTGGAGCTTGAGAACGAGTTCAAGAGCAACATGTATTTGTACAGGACGCGCAGGATTGAGATAGCACAGCGGCTGTCTCTGTGCGAACGCCAGGTGAAGATCTGGTTCCAGAACCGCCGAATGAAGTTCAAGAAGGACATACAAGGTCACCGCGAGCCCAAGGCTAATGCCAAATTGGCTCAACCACAGGCAGAGCAAAGTGCGCACCGCGGCATAGTGCAGCGCCTCATGTCCTACTCCCAGGATCCCAGGGAAGGCACTGCAGCAGCAGAAAAGCGGCCCATGATGGCAGTGGCACCTGTGAATCCCATATCCCAGTCAGACTATCAGGACAGCCAGAATATAAAGAGCGAAGTATCAACCAACAACAGCATGTGCTCCAGCGCCGATCTCAGCGAGATCTTGGAGCACCTGGCTCAAACTACAACTGCTCCACAGATCAGCACTTCCACTTCAGGAATATCTGCCAATTCGAGTTCGAGTTCCAGCTCCTCTTCCGGGCACTATTCCTACAACGTGGACTTGGTGCTGCAGAGCATAAAGCAGGATTTGGAGGCTGCGGCCCAGGCTTGGTCCAAGTCCAAATCCGCGCCCATCCTGGCTACTCAATCCTGGCATCCCAGTTCCCAAAGCCAGATTCCCACGAGCGTCCATGCGGCTCCCTCAATGAATCTGTCCTGGGGCGAGCCTGCTGCCAAGTCGAGAAAGCTAAGCGCTAATCACATGAACCCGTGCGTAACCCCCTACAATTATCCCAACTAATTGAACTAAGTTTTACTATAAATTTTTGTTTGAGCTAAGCGCAATCGTCTCTGGCCCTTGGACGCAAAATTGTAACCCAACTCAGTGACAAACGCCATGAATATTCTTAGATTATCGTGAAGTTTAACCATTTTTTTTAAATATATATATGTATTGGATCAAAATTAAAAATTTTATGTATAATCAGAGTACTGTTTTCTTCATTACTAAATGACTGTTAGCACCAGCATTGTTGCCGTACAACTTTTACAATACTTTGTTTTAGTTAATGTTTTTTTCTCATCAACCCATTTGATATCCTTAAACCCACTTCACTTGGACACTTGGCTTCTGAAAGGGAGAAACAAAGGATGAAGAGGAGGAGGGTTAATTTTTAGCATTTAGCTGGTTCCCAGTTGTCTTTGGTTTCACTTTTGCATTTAATGTCCCATTGCGGGCGACTTGAGGTCAACTCGAGGAATTTCCATTGCATGGCCCATCTATTAGGGCCCAGAAAAGTGTCAACCGCATTAATTCGGACAGGTCCAGCTCCTTCCACATTCCCATTTCCATTCCCTTTCCCATTGCCAATCCGGATTCGGATTCGGAACCGGATCCAGGTTCAGTTTCAGTTACAGCGGGTTCCGTTGGTCATCTTGAGCGGCTGACGTGAAGTGTTAGGATTTGATTTATGGACATTTAACCGCACACATTACTTGCTACTGGCTGCGGCGGCTGTCCAGCGTCTTGCAGCGCGGAAATGCGGCACTCAGCTTCCACTTCAGCTTCAAGGAATTTCCACTAGCCCCTCCCCCTTCTTCGACCCCGTCTAAGCACGGCCATCCCTTTGGTCCTTGGTCCTGGCCCTTAGGTGTGGAGTGCTGTGTGTGTGGCAAATTGCTTCCCCTGGGAGGAAATTGTCGCTCGCACTTGCCACGGCCAAAGGACTCGCAGGACGTGCACTTGGAAAAATAATAGCCCACTTAGAGCTATTTACAAATATGCACATAAATAAGAACACCTAGTAATATGTATATTTGTGCTCTACAATTTAACTAAAGCTAAACTTAATTATTTAATGTTAACATGACATTGTATAACACAAAAAATCGATTTGGTATCATCACAATTCTTTAATTGTGACACAAAAACTTCATAATTATTTTCAGCATTAATAGGTTAACAAATTTCATGATCTTTATTAAGCTATAGAAACTTTTCTTGCGGCCATCTTAGCATATTAAATACATTTTTCAAAGTGTGCCCATGTG
Source organism: Drosophila yakuba (assembly GCF_016746365.2). Classification (NCBI taxonomy): domain Eukaryota; kingdom Metazoa; phylum Arthropoda; class Insecta; order Diptera; family Drosophilidae; genus Drosophila; species Drosophila yakuba. Next base: position 9,596,751 of record NC_052530.2, read on the forward strand.
AAAGTCACGGGTCAAAGGGTAGGACCTCGCACGGGGGTGAAGCCTTGGAATTTTCATGCGCGTTGTTGACATTTCCTGACATGTGGTCCGGTTCGCCTCGGTCCTGGTCTGGTTCTGGTTCTGCTTCTGGTTTGGTTTTAGTTTTGGTTTTGGATCGGCCTGCCCTTGCCTTGAGCATGTCCTACACATGTTTGGGTGCTGCCATAATGAATATAGATGCCGCATTGGAGGAGCGTGGGCGTGGCTAATCGCCCGGCAATCAGAGGCAGCTAATCAAACTCGCATAAAAAGCGAACAGCAGGAACGAACAAGTAAAGAACTCCACACGGCCAGCTTCAATTACGCGAAATGCCAATGTAATAAACATGTCCAACAGCACAGCGCAGATTGTTCCCATTGCTCGAGTGGCCAATTCCCAAGCTCAATCACTCGCTCAGCGGCAACATTGCGGTTTTATTAGCCGGAATAGCAAACTGGGAGCCGGAGCCCGGAGGCGGGAATCCAGAGCCCTGATGACAACGACATAGTCGCAGTCGCGGCCTGGTCATAACAATAAATTCAGCGGCCGCAACGGAGGCTGGGCGAAAAACATTTCAAATTGTTTCTTGTTAATTAAATTAAATATTCACTTGGGAGTCGAACGCCCACTCTACGATGCCCAACCGCAGCGTTTTGTAATTAGATGGAATCTATAATTTTTATGGCTAATCGCCTCTTGGAAGCTTTTGGCTCTTAACCAAGCTCATCCCACTCCTCAGCAATGAATTTTGAATTCGCGGCCAGGACGCGAAATCCAAGGACTCCTTTCGACAGCCGAGCGAAATGTATTTTCTGTGCAAATGAAATGTCCTCGCTGAGGAATTAAGCGGGCTAGTTGGGGATCGCTGTACAATATAAGTTTTATGTATTGGCTTGAGCACAAAATCAAACAGTTTTAACTTACATTTTGGTTTTTATCTCACATTTTTGCTTTCGAAACTCATTTGAACTCAGGGCAGCTTCATTCGTAAATAATAAAAGCGTACCCAAAGGCTCTCCATCTGAATGTGGCTCATCCTCTTCGGCACTTCGCCCAGCGGTTTTGGGCATCCAATTTGGATATTTTTGGCACGTTTAAACGTTATGACATTTCACAGACGTGTTAGTCCCTCAACGCCACCGGTATGGGCAACACCTGTCGTATAAACAAATCGTGCTGGGCCAGAAAAGTTTCCGTCTATTCCACATAGGTATGCTGGGGCTGCTGCTGTACGGTTGGCCCAAAAAATGTGCACATATAGTGAACAGCAGGCACGGGAAGCCCTTCTTATTCCGTATTCCACGATAGATTGTGAGAGCGTGAAAAAAATCACTTCAAAATGCGAATGCCAATTGCCAAGGAATGGGTCGAGCATCGTGGGCCAAGTGAAATTGTTGGGCTTACAATAGCATTTTCGTTGTCCCATCCGAGACAAGAGTCACTTGGGCCGTGGGTCGTGATGTTGTTGCAAGCATCTGTTGCTTAGCTTATTTAAGCCCAATAGAGGGGTATAATTTTGCATGAACATGTTTTTCTCACTTGAAGATCTGTTTACTGTTTTACTAGATTAGTTTATTCGTAATACATCTGTAAATATTATTTTATTGACTCCAGTACAAGACACTTAAGTTCTTACCTCAAGCTTTTAGCAGCGCCTTATTTAGGTTAACAAACTATCAATTAGATATGATATTGTGGTGACTGTAAGCCCAGATTAATTTTCCTTTTGATAAGATCAATTAAAGTCGGATTGGATAGTGTCATAGATTAGTTTCTAGGCAATCAGACGGACTCGATGGCTCATTACATTCCTATAATTTGTAAATGAGGCGGATTCGCAACCCCCCATCCTAGTGAGCCTATTTCACGGATAATTCAGGCCTTTTCCCAACCCTCTCGCTGCCAACAGCTGATACTCATACGCGGCATATGCAAGTGACCTTCCATCTGTAGGGTTGGCCGTATTTATGGCCCGTTGGCTGGTGTATTTTTCATCGGTCTAAAACCCATAATTAAATTACGTGGAATTCATTTATAACAATTACGTCGAAATGGCAATCTATGCTGATGATGCCGCCAGGAGGCGAGTTGCTGCCGCAAGGAGCATTACCAACTTTTGCTAACCAACAACGAAATTCGTGCGCAATAAAAAATGCGGTGCGTCATGTGAGCAATTTGGTGTCGTTGTCGTTTGTCCATTTGCTGCTTGCTGGTTTGCTGGTTTCGCTGGCAGGAGCGAAATGGTGCCACAACCAGTTCAGGCTCCTTTTGCCGCACTGCAATTATTTATCCCCGTGCACTTTGTCCCGCCCCTTCTCTGCTAACGTGGCCAAGAGAGCCCGGCGCCTAAGCATGTCCGGTTGCCGCGTGTATGCCGGTGTGTGCCGGTGTGTGTGAACCGGCTCCTAAATACCTGGCCCACACGACACAGACACATATCCGCCACCCAGCTCTCGCTCGCCAGGATCCTTTTCGCCACCTCGCCCCCAATGCAGCACTGCACCACTGCACCACTGCAGGTAATGTGCCAGCGACATGCACTTCCAGGTGAACCGAAGGTGTGAGCGGCAGGTTACAGATGCACTGGACGAAAATGATTAAAAACGCTCATTATTTTATTTAAAAACGTTAGCTTTGTTCAAAACAGTGCTAAATCAAATTCGCACAATTTTAATTGCGTTTTCTGTTGTTCATGGTTATATAACCAATTCTGCGCCTTCAGCCTCAAAGTCGAATAAACTCCTTTTTAAAAATAGGCCAGAATTTAAGAAAAGCCATTTTTTTGCCAAGAAATGCTTACAGTAGCTAAATTAGGCTGTCTTTTTTCAGAATTCTAACTAAATTTAATTTATATATTGTATATTATAAAGTCTAGCATAAAAAACTTAAAGTATTCAATTTTCAATCCAAAAATAATTTATCTACTTGGCACTCTACATTTTTTTATCTGAGGTTACTTTTGCTGAGTGTAAAGCCTTTTTGAGTGGTAAAGGGCGGCTTGTGGGGCAAGTTTCAGTTGTGTTGAGATTGCGGCTCTACTATTATTAGATGCCATTATGTTTTATAGTCTATAATTGATCCTCTGAGCCAAGCTGAGCTGAACATGCATTTGTGCATTTCTTTATCTTACAAATTGTATGAGATTAAATGAAAAGTAATGTGAGCGTGAGTACGAGTATGACTATCAGCCAGAGTCCTGGTAACAGGGAGTGCAGGTGTGTGTTTCTATGCACCCATAATCATGTAAACGATTCAACGCAAATTACTTAAAAACAACAACAAAATCGACGTCGTTATAATTCTGCTTTCGCTACAATAAAAGCGTATTATCATAGTTTAAAATTGAATAAATAAAGCCCGAATATTGAAATGAAAGCTATACAAACTGCTTAATTTAGTCATCTACTTACGTACTTCCCGAACTAAGGTAATACAATTTGCTTGCATTTTAAACCATCTTATTATACTATCGACGTTTCTTCCAATGCCTAAAAACATAATATTGCTAGGCAACCAGTTGGTTATGGCCCATAAATAGTGCAACCCCGAGTTGCCAGGCGATTCGTTTGCCCAGTTGGTAAATATTCCGAGTAAACAAACTGGCACAATGGTCAAATCAAAAACAAATATTTATTTGAATCGGACGGTAATTATTCAATATTAGGGAACATGTACTCCTTGCAACACCCGCAAACCAATGAATGCTTCCTAGACTCTGAATCAACAGTTGAGGAAGTGGTCAAGTTACTTGAAAATCTTCGAGTTCCCAATGAGTAGGTGAAACACATATACCAGTGATACCAGTAATTGGACAAATTTTCTCTTTAGGGAGGAGGCGGAAATCCAGGAAAAGACTGAACATGATCCCAAGATGGCAAATATTATAGATGAAAGTTTTATAATTACAGAAAGGAAAACTCCAATTCTTTTCATTTCCGCACCTATTTCTCTCAAGGAGAAATCGAAGCCCAGAACTTTCACTCGTATAGATCGAAGTAAGGATCGGTTTCCTTTTATGCGCCAGGTCGAAATGGATCTCGATCAGCGCTCAAAAGCTCGCTTAGAAAGGGAACGTGTGGCTCAGAATTTTCGAAAGTGGGTATTTCTTATAATATTTTAAACCTAATCTACATTACTGCATATTTAGATTGGGAAACGCAGATTATCGAAAGGGTAACTACGAGAGTGCTGTGAAAATGTACACCGAAGCCATTGAAAATATCCGGGACAGTCACATTCTTTACATAAACCGGGCACTTTGCTTCATCAAGTGAGTAAACGTTATATGAATTCCTTTGGATATTCCTTGTCTGACGAGTCCCCTTTTATCCCCATAGATCGGGAAAATTCAAACAAGGCATAGTCGATTGCGATTTTGTTCTGAACAAATTGGACGAGAAGAATCTGAGGGCGTGGATGTATCGCGCCATGGCCTACAAAGGCCTTAACGATGAGTCCAATTTTGAGAACTGTGTAAAATATGCCCGCAAATTCAATTCGAAGCAGATGGATTTTATTGATGATTTCCTAAGAAAGCTTAAATAAAATTTGGGCATTTTTGGGGAATGACCAGGCGCATTTGGGCTTAATTATAGTAAAGGTTTCTTTTAAATCCATTGGAGTGGATACCCATATAAAATATTTCTTTAATATAATATACATAAATCGGCTGTCAAAAACCATATTAAAGAATTACTTAATATGCGTGTTTCTAGCATTACTATTATACAAACATCATCCTTATTTTACAGCTTTAAACAAGAGCACCCCGTCTGCTTTTTAAAACGCCACCCTATCCCCCAAAGGCTTGAAGTGCTGTTTACATATGACAGCAGGAGTATCGTGTTTGGTACCTCCTCAACTCTTTCGATTCTATTCCAATGCCATTCAATCGAAGTCAGGCACACAGGGCTTTATCTCCTCTTCCCCGCTCCCCGCTCCATCGACCTCCGCGACAGCCACCCCAGATGAAGGCAAACAATTCGATGGCGGTAATCAATCTTCCTTCACTCTCTGCCAGCTGACAGCTCCGTGGTGTAGAGTCAAATTGCGATCTTTGTTTGTGCCGGGTCCGGGTTTCGGCCAGGACAGAGGACGGAGGACAGCGGACCGGAGCATGGAGACCGTACTGCGAGAAGCTGACACTCGGCATTGGCATGCCAAAACACTCGAAGAAATATTAAATGAAATGGTTACTCGCATAAATAAGACAACTGTTAGTTATTAATATTTAACAAACATGCACATATATTTACTTACTTATTGCACTTATATTTTTTTCGGTTATATTTTTATAAATATATCAAAGATTATTTCCAGATGCTTAACAATACAGACAAATAAAACAAATCTTACCACTTAATGTTATGCTAACTTCACAGTTTTAAATTATCCAGCAAAAAGATAGAGTATATGTCTACCATGGCGTTCATTTTTGTTTTTAATGGTATGATTTGAATGTAATTTACTTATTTATGAACGCAAATGGATAAATGGATCCTTATCTGGCTACTTACAAGTATACATTACGCTTATCTCCTACATAAAAAATGAATAACAAAATCTTTTATAAACGTAAGCGTGTCAGCTCCCCAACTACAGCGATGCTTCATTTGGGACCAAGGTGTACATATATTAATCAAGCCCGAGAGATTAGAACTATCAATGTTTCCATTCAAAATATCGTTAACAAAGAGCAGCTCAGCTATCGAACGACGATCCTCCTATGGACGAGACATCAATGACTGAAATTAGATGGACGGGGAGCAGAGAAATGAGGAAAGCCGTTCAGTTCTCTTTATATGCAAGGGCTCCAAATAATTGAAGCATATTCCACCCTAGAACGGAAGAAAGCAGATTACAGAGTAGTCTGCCCATATCCGTCCGCCTGTCTGTCCGTCCGTATGAAATTTCTAAGTCGCCCATAAACCGTCCAAAACAATCCCAAACTTTATAAATTTTCAATTTTTTTAAAATTTAATTTTTTGTTTTTCCCAATTTCTACTGATAATCAGAAAATTAAATTTCTCGTTCGCACTTCCACTAGTTGAGTAACGGGTATCTTAAAGACGGGGAGCTCGACCAAAGCATTCTCTCTTGGTTTAGTTTAACTAAGCAAAAATCAAAAATAAAATTTGCTGGATTATTTTCAGTGCAGATACGGAAGCACGGGCTTCCAGAGGGTGGAGCACAAACTGGGGGTTGACTGTTCCATTTATGCGTGTCAAAGGTTGCGTGGCACAGCGGAGGGCGACAGATTGAAGCAGAGGCAGGCGACACAAATGTTGTACTTGTCACGGTTGTTGCGGTAGTTGCATCTTGTTCTTGGATGGGTGTGGGGGGCTTTGGGGGCAAGGTGTGGGTGGGTGTTGGAGCTAAGGGGAAACGCAAACGGGTCGTCCCAAAATTCTTATCCACTCATTAATCCCTTCCATTGAACGATATTATCTGACAGTTATGTCTCCATTTTATTGCATCTGAACAATAGATGAAATGCTATATATAAGCATAAAGCGCATCAATCAATTGTTTTCCGCAACTCATGGAATGTTTTTACTGGTAGTTTTATGTCAAGCAATCGAGTAAAAATATTTCAATTAGAAATACATTAAGCCACAGTTGAATACGATAAGATCAAAATAATTAACTATTATAGCCATGACAGACCATACGAAAATAATATTATTTAAGTGTACCAATCGTTGAAGGCCGTTTTTATATATTCAATTCACATATTTCAAATTATTTAATGATGCCCAAGTTGTTTATGAGAGGTTGCCACTTCGGCTTTGGTAATAGCAAAACTTTATCGATAATGAAATTTTACAAGTTTCTATTATTGGCATAATCAAATAACTAATAAAAAGACACGACTCTGTGACAGCTGACGATGAAATATTGTTCCCAAAACAGAGCAAATCTAATATGATCCGAGTGTCCTCATCTCCTTTCCATGTGACACAACACGCTGGCCGAGATGGAAAAGCTGCAGGAAATTTCAATATGCTGGAAATCACTTTATGATGTGATGACACCAATTTATCTGAGCTCACTGAGGAGCAGAGGGGCCTGTCGTCGTGACCGCAAAATTGTTCGACCAAATGGCTTGCACGTTGGCTTCACATCTTAACCATGCATAAAATGCCTGACTAAATTAATATAAATGATAAAGTGACTTGCAGTCTTGTTTTAAATAATATATTTTGAAACATAAACTAAAAACTATTGAAATCAATTTAGCCTTTCCGAAAATGGGACGGACGTAGATAGTGACAAAATGGAGAATCAACACTCTTAAGGATCATCTGATAGGATACTCGGGACTACAATCTTGCCTGAGAGATTTTTCGGACTTTTAGCTTACATAAGTCCGGACGATCGTAAATCTGTGCTATATAGTATAGTACGTAGCTCGGGGGATATGGCCGATTTTATAGCGGGTGATTGGATTAGCTTGAAGTGACACTTTCTTTACAATCAGGGATCAGGCTCGGATCGGATAGGATCGCTTACTCTTGCTAAGCAGGTAGCTCAACCCTTAAATATTCATAACTGAAGCGGAAAACCCCTGGAAAACCCAAAATCTTTCCCGTTCATGGCCAAACCATACCTAACCGCGTTATTGGGTCTCGAAGGCATGCAAAAGCTGCAGGTATGCAAGTTGGTTATCTCAGTGGACCATTTTTAAGATTCTAGCCAACGTGAACTTACAACACACTTAATGACTATTAAAAAAAGACCCTTAGGTCATTCGTTTATTAAGTTTCTTAAAAACATTGAGGTATGTTTTTTTATTTGGTTTAACAAGTTTCAAGTTTAAGCTATTAATGCGCTGGTTACTAAATTTATATTATTATATTACATTTAAAATCGTCTGATTAATATTTCTAGACTTGCCCATGTTTAAGAAGGCTCGAAACGCGACTCCCGCCGCCACGTGTGACGCTATTTAGAAGTACCTCGCATTCTCTGGAGCCTGGAACTCACCTTGAGCCGGAGCCTGGCTCAAAAGGACGCGACATTAACCAGCCCAGACCAGCCGTCTGTGAATTTAGTGTGTCGCAGGCGGGACAGGTAGGAGACAATCCGATCCGTCACGACTCGCTTCTGAGGTATATAAGGATATCAGGACATTCTAAAGGTATCTAGTTAAAAAACATAGTTCAAAGCGAACAGAAGCAAACAAATCGCGCTCTTCAGGAAAAAATGTTTGCCTTCCAAAGCGAAAACTATTTTGTGGACAACTGCTCAGTCAGTGATTTTGTGGTGGGTTCTATAAAAATGACTGTGTATTTAAATCAAAACTAATCGTAAATTCATCAACATATTTATAGATGTATCCTTGCGTGGACCTCAACGTAGAAGCAGCTCCCATTGCATCAACAAAGTCCTCGGAGAAATCGAAGAGATCTCGCACGGCATTCAGCAGCCATCAGCTAATCGAACTTGAAAGGGAGTTCCATCTCAACAAATATTTAGCCCGAACCAGGCGAATCGAAATATCCCAGCGTTTAGCACTCACAGAGAGACAGGTTAAGATCTGGTTCCAAAATCGACGAATGAAACTCAAAAAGTCGACCAATAGGAAAGGTGCCTTTGGAGCTCCGACAACATCTATTTCGCCTTCTTCCCAATCGAGCGAAGATCTTCTGGAGAACGAGCAGATCGTGGAGCGCCTCCTTAAATATGCAAGCACAAATCTTGAAACAGCTCCACTGCGGCAGGATGATCGCGGTGTCCTACAGGATGGTCAAATTACACCACCCCATCAGAGCTACGACTACCTCCATGAATTTTGTCCTGAGCCAATAGATGTTCTCCAACTGCACTTCAACGAATTCGATTCAGGCTGGGCGAGTACTTTGCTGAGTCTTGAGTCAACAATCCCTGTCACAGAAAACCTAATTGAACCTTATATACAGGATCAGCCAATGCTACAGAATTTCTGCTGGGACTCGAATAGTTCTTCTGCTTCATCGGAAGATATTTTGGATGTTGACTATGACTTCATTCAAAATTTGTTGAATTTTTAAATATATATTTAAGTATACGTTAAGACAACTGTATATACCTATATTGTTTTATACTAGTAATATCTTTCTGTGACTTTTATATTATTAATTATTTTGGATGAAATAAAATGTATCGTAACTAATGTGAGCATGTATTTCATTAATATTCTGCTTGTGCACACGCACAAGCAGTAAAACTGGCGGTAATCATTTCCATTTTCAAAATTCCCAGCACATGACCTTTATTAATTATGTCTAGAATAATATAAAAGAGGAACAAACTTAATCTCAACAAAATTCTATATTTGTGGACAATACAGTTGAAAAATTAAATTACCTATATAACCTAGTCAATCATTTTGTCATTCTCGATTGTTTTAACAAATAATTAGTGCACACTGTTTTAAAGTATATACTTTTTAAGGGTATCTCGTAATTTTGGCATAATGACCCATATCGCCGTATTCCTAAACGTAAATACCAAATCAAGAATTTTCTGCTGATACAAGAACTTAAAAACATTGACAGGAATTCCAGAAGTTTGTAACATTGCTATATTTACAATATACAAATTTAATATATAAAAAACCCCTTTTGCCAAGATCAAACTTTTTCGATATATGTATAATGCGTACAACTAGCCTCTTCTTTGTTTTCATAAAAGATATTAGTTCGACTTCAAAATTAATAAATACATTGGAAAGTGACAGTTTCTTCATAGGATTCCGGACAGGTGATGATTTCATAAAAGATATTAGTTCGACTTCAAAATTAATAAATACATTGGAAAGCGACAGTTTCCTCATAGGATTCCGGACAGGTGATGGGTAACATTTTTTGTACTTCTGGATTTTAAAAAGCAGATTTTTACTTTATTACCGGTAATGAAATATTTTTAAATTGTTGTATACAAAGCAATAAATATTCCATTAATTAAGTCATTACTCTTGATATATATATGTTCGAGCGAACAATAGAAACATGAAAAGATGGTAAGATAGGCATAGAATATCATCATACATTTTTACGAACTGTATAATAAATTTCTTTTTTTATCATAAGTTTAAGATATTAATATGTTCGTCACCACTGTTTTAAAATATATTTATACATTAGTTGTAATGGCCTTGGCTTGTTATTTTAATATGCTTCTTCAAAGTTTCAATCTTTTAAACACATTTTTTTTCACATTTTTAAATAATCTCCTGGTGCGATTCGTCATTAGGTAGACTGCCGATAGCTCCCTTCTATATCTGTCATGCAACTTTTGTGGCAGAGCCCCGAAGTACGAACATCCCCAGCTGCAGTGGAATAATGTGGCAATATTTTTACACCTGTAGTGACACCCGTGTGCATTAATATTTGAGAATCCGAGAATCCGCACATAATTACGAACTCTTGTCGCCGACTGCGCGGAGTGGATTGGAGATTGGAGAATGTGGCAAAAAGAGGGCGAAAAAGTGGCCAAAAGGCAAAAAGCAATGCCACCAAGATTGACATTGATGGTTAGACAAGAAGAGGCGCCCAAAACAAAAAGAGCGATGAGCAAAGCAAAATGTCAAAAATACCCATACCCGAAAGCCAAAAAAGCCGGAGAGCGAGAAACTCGCTACTATGGCTTTTTCTTCTCATTTTTTAGCGGCTGCGGAATTTGTAAATAACAAAAACCAAATAAATTCCGGCGCAAGCAACACGTTCGCGTTGGAAGTAGAAAAAAGCGAGTAAGGCAGCAAACGCCGCGGAAATGATGGCCCAAGATACAGGGGTTCCCGAGCTACACGACCGCAAAGATACAAAACTAACTGCAGAGCCGGCCAATCAGAGCGCCGGAGACTTGTGCGCCGGTGTGCGTGAACTCCACCCCCTGGGCTCTGCGCGTAATGGCTATGGTAACCAGTTTCCAGATGGAACCGCGCATGTGCCGACCAGGAAAAAGCGTGATGGATGCGGTGGCTGTCGCTTAGGCCACTCCTTGATACTGGCTCCCAAAATCCCAGTTCAGTGCGTTCGGTGCTATTGGATGGAATGGTTGTTGGTTGCTCTCTAGCTCTCGGGAACCGCACGAAGCTCCCCAGAAGCCCAGAAGCTCTGTCTCGCTCTAGCTTTTGCTCGAAATCGGTTCGGTATCTAAAGAACAATATTTTTTATAATGACAGCTACAAATATAGTTCAGTTACTTTTAAAACTAAAAAGTAATTTTAATAAACAATATATATAAATAACGAGTTGAAACCTAAAGATTAACGATATGGTTGAGAAGCACTTCACGAAACCCTGGAAAACCGGTTCTGTGCACCTCTTGAACGCCAGAGAGGGACAGCTAGTGCCCACATGTGTGTGAGTGCGAGTGGAGAAAACTATCTCAGACGAATTGCAACGACTTAGTGTATGTTCGTGTGTGGCCATTGCAGCGATCGCAGCGACTTGACAAAACTCTACAAAGTCAACACATTCCGCATACGCACCGTTGTACAGCGCGTCTTGCACTATCGTAGTTATCGCCGTCGTTTCGTCGGTTGTGTTGGCATTTTGCGTCGCCATGGCTGCCAAAAGGTGTGTGTCGATGTCGACCTGAAAGCGAAAAACGAACTCCAAACACCACTTGACGGTTGAGCAAACACAACGGTGGCCATATTTACATCCCAATCTGGATTCCAAGCTCGTCGTCGTCGCGGTTGTCGCCTCTTTTCGCGGCCCACAGATAAGCCCTGACACACTAAAGTTCTACGCAAAACCCGCATCGCGAAAGTTGTGCCGGTTGAAACGAAAAAAATAAACAAAAAGTTAAGCCAGTTACTATGAGCGAGTGCAGACAATAGTGAAAACTGTGACTCAAGTGATACCGGTGAAATTTGCATAAAGAACGCATATGTCAACATAGGAGGACAAATTTGGAATACTGTGGTCTGTAAATGATCAACTTAATATGGTACGAAATGCTGTTATACATATTTCTTGGCTAAATCTACAAAAAAAGTGCTTTCTTTGAAGGCCCAAGAAAATCAAAGCGTGCCATTAATTTGAATTTATATTTAAAATCTATAATTGGTGGAATTGGCATAGGAAATGAATTATACATTATTGCTTAGATGAGGATATATTAAAGCTTTATAACTTTTACTGTTCAAAATATGTAATATTATTTGCTGGCTATAAAACCTTTATAAATACTAGTATATTTGTATCTGCAGACCAAGCCAATTTAAGAAGTTTTTTTTTCAGTCGAGTAGTTTACCAGTTCCATTTTCCATTTCTTTAAAATCGTTAAAAATTTGATTGGAAGCAGCAAAATGTCAATCCGAATTAGACGCACAAAAGTGAAAGTGAAATGGTGAATTTTCGGCACAACACGCTGACTTTTCTTGCTTAGAAATTATTACTTTCCTTGGAGGTTTGCAACAGACTAAAATAAAATCTAAAAATCTGGTATAAAACTGAAACTTTGTTTAAAATATGAAAGTATGAGTACATGTATGCGAAAGTAGGAAAAAAGATATTTCGAAAGACTAAATAAAATCTAAATTGGTTTAAGTAATTAGGAAATTGTCAAGTTTTTTACATTTAAAATGTGAAAAATTGGATCGCTGCATTTTGGAAAATTTCTAAATCTGTTTTGCAAAATATTATATTCTACGTTAGAATATTAGAAATTATTAAATTGTTTTTAAAACATCAATTTTAGGTTTAGCTTATTTATTTGGTATAATTTGTTTGGTATCATATTTGTTTGGTATAATTTTTATTTAAATGTATATGAACATATATTAGTAAAGTATAAACATTATATTGAAAGTAAACAGAGCTTGTTCAAACACATTAGTTTTTCAACTTTGATTATTAAAACCAATGTTTTCAGTTTCTAAAAACTTAATCCTGATAAAATTGATATGAAATTACAAAAATGTCTTTTCTTTCCAGGTTTCCCAGCTTAAAAATATTTAAAATTCTTAGGAATTAAAATAGAAAGAATCTAAATTCAGAAAAATTAAACCCAAGCCATGCAAGAAGTCTGCAGTACCCTGGACACTACCTCGATGGGCACCCAAATCAAATCGGAATCTCCGCTGAATCCGCTGCAGGTGCAAACTGGACAGACGTCCCTGCCAGTGGGTGGTTGCGGTGGTGCGGCCGTCGTTGGTGGTGTGGGTGGCGTGGGAGTGGGTGTGGGTGTTGGTCAGCCCGGAATCGGCCAGCAGGGGGTGCCACCTGTGCCGGCGGTACTCATGGTCAACAAGATGACCCCGAACTGTGATAAACGGAGCACGGACACGGCCTATTGGATGACAGCATCCGAGGGCGGGTTCATCAATTCGCAGCCATCGATGGCTGAGTTCCTCAACCACCTGAGTCCGGAGAGTCCCAAAATTGGAACACCTGTTGGATCCGGCACCATCGGCGGAGTGGGCGTCAACGTGAACGTCAATGTCGGCGTCGGATATCCGGTTGGCGTTGTCCCTCAAACGCCGGATGGAATGGACTCTGTGCCGGAGTATCCCTGGATGAAGGAGAAGAAGACATCCCGAAAAAGCAGCAACAACAACAATCAGGGTAAGTCCATACGCACTTTACACTGGGATAATCACAAGGAACTTAACTTGATAAACCATGTCAATTCAAAGCTCATTTTTTGAAATATTGAATTTCAAAAATTAAGTAAAATACCAGCTTTTTTTTAGACCTTTTTCTATAATTGTCTTGTCTTATCTTATCTTATCCCGACCACTTTTTCTTGCCGCGCACTGTCTGATGAAATGCGAAATTGTCATTAATCACGAAATCAATGCAATTTACCTTGCATCAAATGGGGCGCAGCATGGCGGCGCCTTCGCCACTTCCCGTCCAGAAAGACAGGGCCAGAACTCTATGTCCGTACTGCCCGATCCCTATCCCGATCCCAACCCCAATCCTCCCTACACCTTTTCCACGCCACTCGATCACGCACCGAGAAGGTTCGGCTCCTTTGATGGACTGCTCGGTCTGTGCCGGCAAAGATCTGTTATTTGCGATCATTTGTAACAATTTTCGAGAGCAGAGCGGACCAAGCTGGAAATGTTTCATTTATTTCCCTTCGCTTCGACTTGAGTCGAATGTGTCGATTTCATTTGCGCAAGAAATACGAAAAGCGACGAGCAGAGTACAAAATAAAAAAAATACAAAAATACAAAAACTACGGCTGGGCCAGGGATCGAGGCAGCCGCTTTTAAAATAAATGAGGTATCAAGGTTGTCCGACCATACGTTTTCCTGTCCGACTTGCCCAAAAACCGGGCCCCTTTCCTCAGAGCGATTGCAACCTGTTATTTGGGTTCATTTGTCAAAATATTTTTTCCTGTCCCCCTTTTTTTGCCTTCGATCGAGGTGACTGTGGATGTCGAGGGAATGCCGTGTTGCACGTTGCACGTTGCACGTTGCAATTGCAAGCCCCTGCGCCGCTGGCGATGTTTTAGCAGAGAAAATACAAATTTCACGTCGGTTGCTGCACCATTTTAAACCAGTGCCTCCAATTCGCCATCTTAGCGTTCTCTTGCCAAGGGAGACATACAACAGGGGCAGGAAAAAGTCTGCAATACGGGGAAAATAGTTTCAATTTATCATTTATTTCTGACACAAGTCGAGTAAAGGCTTTAATAATGCAATAAAACTAACACTTTGTGAGGAAATCGTACATTCAGTTAAATATTTACAAAATACACTGTGTTAGCATATGATTTAAACTTATAATTGCAGTACTTCAAGATCTTCCAATTCCTGAAAGTTGAGATCGTCTTCCTGACTCCAGAAGAATAAATCCATTAAACTATTCTTTGTATATCGTTTTATTGCTTTGTTACATCATTACCGTATAGGTAATAGTTCTAGGCCAGCAGCTGAAACAATAATTTGTAACACAATAGTTTAGGTTTTTAATGTAAAATCAAGAATACAAGTCCGTTTTAATTAACCTGAACACTAGCCCAGTAACCAAATCGAATGTTTGTGCGAGCGGAAAGTGTTTACCGCCTTGAACTAATGCATTGCCAATTAATATTGACCGCACTCAGCAACCACATATCCAGTTGACAAATGAGCAGGACTAATCCCCTGGATATTGTGTGTAAGAGTGTGTTTAACCGCCAAATCCCAACACGTGGCCAGTGCGGACTGGCAAATGGAACCGTCAAGGAACTCCCCAGAGGGGAGAAATCTTTCTCCTCGTCCGGGTCCGGGTCTCTGGTTGGCTCCGGTTTCCCGGAGTGAAAGTGAGCCAATAAATAGCGTGAAGCATTCCGAAGCGCCGTTGAAGGGTCAATACATCTTTCACCCGCTCCCCAGCACAATATATGTATGTATGTACATATGTATGCACGCCGGGTCGAAAAGCAAAGGGACGACATGCTGAGCGATATGGATTACAAATGATGTTGTAAATGTCCGTCCGTCGACCATTTGTTTATCTCAGTGTGCGAGCGGGCTAGAGTGTTTGTGTTGGTTTAACAGTTTAATTTGTTAACGTTGTCAAATTAATTCCTTGTCAAGTGGTAATCGATCTAAATGATTCTCAGGTCGGCGGATCTGTGAATGGGAAAAAGGTAGTTCGTTGCTAAAGATCGCGATTCGAACTATCTAGCATCAAAGATAGATGCTATGCATTTTTAAGTAAGAATTTTTATATTTCCTGCTATTTTCGATGCATAAACTTAAAGTTGAAGTGTTATATACTCTCAACAAAATAGGGACTTCTGAGCCGTATAATTTGATGCCAAATTTTTTAAATTTCGTTTCCTGGCTGAAATACCAATTTGAATCCGTGCACCTCCACCCTCTTTGCCAGCTCACATTGTCTACCGCAAATTGTTTGCAACGCATCCTGAATTTTAATATGTGCGGCGTATTGCGGGTGAAGTCACTTCGCAGAATGGGTTGCACGAGTTGAAAGATATTCAAATCTGGAATTGTTTTGTTAGCCTGTTTACATGCACACAAAGGGGAAGCAATAAAACTTCCGCTTAGTATCAAGTGTTAATTAGGCGTAATGAACTGCAAGAAAAGTTTGTAACTGTCGAGCAACATGTTCGCGTTCTTCCAAGTATCTGCGAGATACGCGAACGGATCTCCCCAGGACACTGAGGTACTTCCACTGAAAGGAGCGGCTTTGTTGTTCTTGTTGGTAAACCAATAAAAAACAATTTGACTTCGTTGGCCCTGGCTATTGAGAGGCGGCAATCCATTCGAAGCGCCATCTGTAACATCAACCCCGCGACCATATGTTGCTCCATTGAGAAGAGAAGCAGTTCATCCTTGTCCTGCCTGATTTCGTGGGTGGAAGGACGGAAGAGTATAAAAAATGCGTGCGACACGACTCAAAACTTACCCCCCGAGGATTACGATTATAACAAACCATTTATCATAATATTTATGTTGATGCGATGTACTTTTTCTCAATGAAGGTCTCAAAGTCCGCCAGGGTCAGAAAAAAGCGGAGGACAGGGCCAGGTTCGCGGTGCCTTTTATTAATTTTATTTATGACGAGTCATTCGCACATTTATAATTTTAACCTTTACAGTTGAATTCATTCAAAACGAATTCGGCGCGAATGTGAAAAAAGCTGGGGAGCGATAAATATTCCGTAGTCCTTCATTCAGAATGCTCTAAGAAAATTCACGAACAAAATTCAGGGGGATGAAATGTTTTCATGATACTCTGATATTGATATCCCACGATTAGGTGGTCGACATTAACAAGATTATATTCACAGACAAAATATGTGGTATAAAATTAAATAATTTCATTAATTTCAATATTTGTTTTGGTAGTATTTGATAACTCACTAAAAACTAATATATTTAAATAAAACTTGGGATTTTAATGGAGCCTATCAACCCAGCGATGTTTAATTATACCATAAAAATATAATGCTTTTACTATTTATCTGATGAATGAGAGTTGAGATCATACCCATGTTTTATTATTGAGAACTTCACGCCCAAAACAAAATTAAAGTCATTTAACCAGAGCACTTCTCGTGGATAACTGTCTCTAAAAGGTAAAATCATGTCGCCGAGCATTAAATTAATTGGCGGTCGCCAAATAATTTTTGAGCACTAATTACGCGTCAAACGATGAAAAACTTTCAGGGCCAACGAAAAGGCTCCATTCACGGACTTCAATCTTTTGGGAAAGAAGGCCGATTTCGGGTCGCTCAATTAATTGTTACGACTTTATTATGGAGATAAGTGCACGGCGTCCTGGGCAGAACAAACAAAGGGTTCTAATTGGCCCACCGCAGCCAGGATAATGTCTGCCAGACGTTTACGCCCCAGAGGTTTTTTCATATTTTTCTTTCGCTTTTCCCTGCCTTTCCCTTTCCAACATGACTCTGAAAAAATCTGTTACAATTAGTTAAGCCTGTGCCGGCGGCTGGCTCAAGTAAATTTTAAGATTATTATTCTCTGCCACATTTTTGGATAGCTTTTTTCTGCGCTTCTATCTGCAAACTGATTTGTCATTATTTTTAAAGAGAAAAGGGACCGCGAAATTATCATAGAATATTTGACCACAATGCTTAACATGTTTTCTAGAAATTGTGTTCTTTGAAGTGGGGAAATAAAAGTGCTAAATGTTCCTAAACAAAATCTTTACCGGCAACAATACGAATTTAGAAACCCTAATGTCAAATATCTTAAATCAGAATAAGGGTCTAAATTAGTCTTATATTGCAAGCATAAAAATAATGTAGACCCTGTCAGTCTTATTACCAAAGGAGAGTTTTGTAATCTAATACTAAGTAATAATAGACCACATAATAATTTGGGCAAATCAATATCCTACCCAACTCACTGCCGGTTTTCTTTAATTTACTCCGAATTTGGTCATTTGAGGTTTCCCCTAAAAACTTTGACATTAACCAATATCGATTTAATTTTATTTCCACTCATTTAGCTAAAAGCGTTTCAGTAAGAATGGAAATATTTGCCCGGGATTAAATTAAAAAAAAACTGGAAAAAAAAAGTTGAAAATGGGGAAAAGTGGAGGAGAGAAGCATTTTATGGAATGAATGCACTGACACTCTGGCCTCGCCTTGGAAAATTTGAATACATTACAGAGGGTTTAGAACTCCCTGCAAATAAACCGCCGGAGCCGCCCCCATCTCAAAGCCAGGACACCACCCTGGCCCCTCCCCTTTTCAGCCAGGACCACGGCATGACAATGACACAAAAGCCGCGCACTTAATCGCCGCGGATCACATTCCGTAAAACCGCGACGATAAAATTTTTTACGCTTCATTCTTGTGTACTTAGTGGAATGGAAGGGAGACCACCAACCACTTTACTTTACCACCCATGGTGGCTGACCCGCCTGTCCGCAATATCGCTGGAGACGTCTCTGTCCAGTTTCCCGCTTACCAGAAAATCAGATCTGAAATTATTTCAATTTGTACGCGATTTATTTTTATGTCTTTTTTTAGAGAGCCCTCCTTCTCATCAGCAGAGACCCGAGTTTAAACGATTTGTAAACATTTGAATTGGATTTTCGGCCATAAAAATGGCTTGTTTGCGACCATAACGAAAAGACTGGGCTAAGTTGTCGGCATTAGTGCTATCATAAGTAGGCGAAGTACACCTATATATTTCCGTAACTCAATCCACGCTAATCGCACTGCATTCCGCTTCACTGAAGTCGCTGGGGGGCCGATTGGTTGCGGTCACTGAGGTGGGGGACGTTCCTAACAACTATAATAAATTAATAAATTACCAAGTTTTTGCATAAAACACAGTTTTACTTATCAATGAGCCAAGCCAACTGCAGTAATTACTAGCCAGGCTCAGTCGAGGGTGTTGCCAAAGACAAATGACTGTAAAAATGTAAAGCTCAGCTCAGGCAGTAAATGTCATAAATTATCATCACGCACCAAGTGATTGCCGACTACCGATTTTGACTTCTGGCTTCTGCGTTGCGCTCTGGTGGGTTGCATAAGCAAAGCAAGTCAAGTATATTTTAAAGCTTTTATATAAAAAAGCGGAGTTCAATGATGCCAAGCCTTTTACTTACCATTTGATTTAAAAATCGAGCAAGCATTTACGATTAACATTTTGGCAGATATCTACCATTTCTATTTACAAAAAGTCAACACCTCTTTAATAATTAACTAATAAACTAACTAACAGAACTAACTCTTGGAAATGTGAATGTTTTAATTAAAGTATGAGCCCACATCTTCACGTACCAAAATCATTTCCTGTTGCATCTCCTTACCTTAGCTGTCAGCACTCGAAATAAGTATGAAAATGTTTCATTTATGACGAAATCCACCCACATGTTAAAGTTTTGATTAATGCTGCCGAATCTCGACACCGCAGTCCGTCACATGTAACGGCATTTAAAAGAGCGTGAAAAGTCAACTGGGAGGGGCGAAATCCTATCCGCACACGTGGTAGCCCAACTCCAGGCTAACCCCTGTAGCCCCTTTAACCCCTCGATGTGAGTGTGATTTAAATAAAACTAATGTTTGTGTGAAAATGGATTTTCTGTTTGTCATCGGCTGTTGACTTCCCCTGTGTTTTGTATGCAAGGGGCGAGCCGCAGGGCCAAAGGATTTCTTCCGTTCCTGTTCCTGGCCATATTCAAATTCGGCGCCAGCAGCAAACAGATTTAAATTCGCATACGCTTAGCACGTGAATGTGAATCCTTAAGGACGACGGGCAGGAAGAGCGAGAACGACGCCGCTTTCCGCCGAGTCATGCATCATATCTACAGCTGCGGAAGCCCCTGAGTTGGGAGGGGTTCGTCCTCGGGACAGGACGCGATTGGGTTGGGTTCAGCTTTGGGTTTTCAACGTGGCTAGGTGGGATTTGGAGTGGGGGTGGGATGAAACTGAAACTGAAACTGAATCGGAGAGCGCGCGTGGTTGACACGTGATTCCGGTGCTCGTAAATTTTCAAGAACTTCCCATTCTTTTTAGTGGTTCTTGTAGTTTTTAATTTGTGGCTTGTTGGGCGCTGTTAACAGTTATTATTTATGCGATGAGCGCGGAGAGATAGCAAAGTTATGGGATATCTATAGAGCGGATATTGCGTTAGCTACCTGTGATAAGGATTGCAAGTATCGCAGAACCAAGGCGCATTTGCAACCCCGAAAAACATGCCACAAACTTTCAAATGGGGCGCAGAGAGCGATATGTGTCACTTGGGGATGCTTGCCTAAGAATATATGTGGGCTTGAGATTCTGCGAGAGTGAGTGAGTGAGTGTCACAGCATCATCCATCATTTTGGACTTGACCTTTTTTTGGGCTGGGCTAAGCTTGCGTTTAACGCAGACCAAAGGCGAATCTTTAATTTTGTATTTGCTATCTGGCTGGCTGCACATGCTTCATCTGAAGGATGAGAGATTGTCCGAGAGGGCGGCAACAGTCCAATGTCAGACAGACCACATAAGCGGCTCTCTGGGAAATATGCCTTGCAATGGCCCATTGTAAGCTTTCCTGTGCACACATCTCTATAATATAACATAATATAACATATACCCACTCGGTTTTCACTTTTGTGTCGTGTTAAAAATGAATTTGTCATCAGTAAACGGTCTGACATGTTTGCCAAAAAATAAATCTCATTCACTCTCCTCCACCTTTGTGATCATCTCATGTCTGGCAAGTCCGTTGGGCAATACATCAATACATCAATTGTTGCTCGGTGGTTGACTTAACTCCTGAACTCAGCTAAGCCAAAGCCAAAGTCCAGAAGTCCCTGATTGATTTGCATTGAAAATCGTGATTTTAATTGACATGCGATGAGCTCGGCAATACAGCGCACCAATAATTATGTCAATCTGCGCAGCTTGTTGATCGATGGATTCTGCTTAAATTGGATGGGGTCGGATTTTTAAAGCAAATTGCATGCTGGGTTATGAGATATTTATATAAAAGAAATGTACTTGTGTACCGACTGTTTTGCCGTCACTTTTGTAAAAGTCGAACTAAACCGGTCACATATGTATATCTATGATATTCCAAATTCAAAAGAGGTTGTTGAACGAATCAACTTAAAAATATAATTTAAACGATTTATTCACATATTTTGTTACCCACTACAAACTGCAATCATTGAGCACTCGAAACATAAATGTAAACACATGCCCAACGACATTTATTTTTGGTGGTTACAACTCTTTCGGAGTTATTATTATTAAAATTTATACACAGCTCACACAAATGAAACAGATCGGACCGAACGTGCTGGATGAAATACGACATAAAAATAGCAATAAGTGGGACAATTATGAACCAATAGAGGGGAGCACATGAGGGGGAGAACCGGGGGAAACACGATTTCCCGGGCTTTATAATAGCCCCGAATCGTTTAGCTTGAATTCGAAATCGGTGGTTAAAGGTGGGCCAAAATGGAGGGCAGTTTGTGGCAGGTGAGTGGTGGGTTGTGGGTTGTCGGTGGTGTGTGGGTGGTGATTATTATAAACGCATCGTTCAGATCATTGGCCAAATGGGTATCGAACAATTTGTTGCTTCGCTGCTGATTGAATGACGGCTATGCGGAGTGGTGGGCTATGGGTGTAAAGAGCGTGAAATTGATATGCAATTAAAAAAATATTTTTCCAGCCGAGTGAAAACGCTCATGATTATTACGAAGCACATATAAAATAATTGTTGATATCTCTATATCACGTATAGATTTTTATAGCCACCAGCTGTCAACAAAATGTGCGCAAAATAATAATTTCCATTGATTCGATCCAATTTCGAATAATGTGTATGCCTCGCATTAAAGCCCAGTTGAAGGATTTTGCGCCAGCTCTATTTTCTTCGCTTGTTTTTTAAATTCTTAGAAAGTGCAGAGGGGATAGCAGGCGGAGTGACTGCTGCGGTTAATGGCTTTTGAATGCAAATTCAATTTTATCGCACTCTGTTCACTTTTTAATAAGATTTCCACCCAGCCCCACACCCATCCTCGACTGTCGGCGAAAGGTGCACTCTGTTGGAAATGAAAATTAGTTGCAAGAGCCCAAAAACAAAACAGAAAGACTGGCTGGCACTGAAATGAAAGCCCAGAGACACGCGACTTGCGACTTGCGACCTGCGAGAAATGCTTTTTGGCGCCACAAGCAAACCTGTCTCTTACTTTTTTTCTATTTAAAAGTGGTGGTATTTTTACACTCTTACAAAACCTTGACGTTTTGGCTTTTTAATATAGAAAATAATCACCGCTTGTAGCCGTTGATGTGTCTTAAATCATATAAAGTATTTGAATGGTTTGATCAAAATAAAGAGGTTCCCTCAAGCAATTTCTTAAATCTCTATTTGTATTTCTTTTTCCGTCAAGCACTGAATATAAAAATCGGTGAATTTCGGATATTAAAATTCTGTTCAGATAATTTTTAAAATATTGAAGAAATGTAGTATTTTTATAGTGTTTTTTAACCGTTAAGAAAAGGTTTCCCATCAAGAAAAGAACTTTAAACGGTGTTATAGTTAGTTCATCGGCTTTTGGGAATGGCGTTCGGATTTTTTACCTTCATGTGAAACCTTTAAATATGTTTTTCCGAGTGCTTTCTGCTCGAGGGGCACTGCCCACAATCCAACAAATTGCGTTTCGTGTGCGAGAGTGGGTGGGAAAACTGTCAGAATGAATGAGTAGCCCGGTCACACCTACTCCCTGTCAGTCAGGCCCGAATTCGCCCCTAAGCAGCCCCCAAATGGAAAT
Organism: Drosophila yakuba; assembly: GCF_016746365.2. Lineage (NCBI taxonomy): Eukaryota > Metazoa > Arthropoda > Insecta > Diptera > Drosophilidae > Drosophila > Drosophila yakuba. Next base: position 9,619,469 of record NC_052530.2, read on the forward strand.
GGAAATGGCAATGGCAATGCCCAGTTGTCCAAGCCGTCGCCTTGAACCGGCTTGTGATCAAAATCGAGAAAATAAGGAACTTTAAACTGCAAAATAATCATGGGCAGATACAATACTCGCAGATGGATAGATAGCTCGCTACATTATTTTCAATTAGATAAATGGATTCGGGTAGGATTAGAAAGTGTGTTCGGGTTCACTTGGTACTTTAAAGTGGGACTCAGGGGAAAGTTAATAGTGGGAACCAAAAAAGTTTGAGTGGCTCAAAGAAAAATGTTGTCCATTTAATGCATTAAGTATATTTATTCCAATATGTAGTATATTGCTATTTAACATAATATATTATTATTTAACAATATATTAAAGATATTTCTTAAATACAGACAGCTTTTTGCTGTCCATAAATCAACAGAAAATCCCGAAGAGCTTGAACCGGACTTAGCTGCAGCTTCACCCATTAAAGATAGTTCCATCTTTAAATGAAATAGCCGAACCGACCCTTAAAGTGCCAGTCATATTCATGAGCTTCGCATCAGCTGCATATAGAAATGGGAATGCTCGCTGATTATCAAACGAAAATATTTGCTAATCACGCAGCTGCTTCCGCTGCACGAAAATATCAAATATTGCTTATGAAACTGCATAAACTTGGCAGCAGTTCGATGGGAAAGGATGGAGACAGATGGGGCAGACTAGATCCCAACCCATTAGGAATTAAGTTCCAGGCTAGACGCTATTATTTCCGACAGCATGATTTTATTTGCCTTGCCCATCATCATCGTCATCGAGATCCAACCCCTTGTTTGGGAGCTCCACCCCTCCCTAGCCGAAGAACATACTTCTGAGAGAAGTAGAAGTTTAGCGCTTCCTTGAGACTTGCCCGGCTGGGATTTCCTTCTGGTTTTTTGCCACCGAAACTTCTCAATAAGAAAGTTGGGCTTCAGAGTAGAATTGACTAACAGTGAGTTTAAGGAAGTACCGCCACTTGACCGCTCGTTACGTGCTGCATGTGTTGACCACGTCAAACCGGCTTGGAAACTTCCGCTTTCCGAACTTTGAGGTTAATTATTTTCCACTCTTGGTACAAGCCAACTTCAGCAAAGGAAGTTTCTTAGCCGATTTTATGTAGTAATGGGTAGTTGGAATTCTGAAGCAACTTTGTGACCGAAAAAGATAAACGAAGATGCATGTCTCCATATTTTAATATCGAAACCTCTACGTTGAAGCACTCAAGTACGCATCTTGCAGGAAAATGAAGTCTTGAAATATTTTCACACCTCAATAATCATTAATCGATTTCAGTATGAGTCTAGGTGTTTTTCTTTATGCTCATCTCTTTGTTAAAAGATCCATTAAATTCCATGGCAAGCTTAATACTAAAAAATATGAAAAAATGCCGTTGTAAACAGTCCATTAAAGAGCATAAATGTTATTTAAAATAGCTAAGCAAATACCTAAAATTACTTCATTATCTTTCGAAATAAACATATTCCTAATTAAGTGTTTTCCCTCTTTTTCAGGTGATAACTCCATTAGTAAGTACTTATCCAGCTAAACAGACAATTTCTTACCCATTGCGCAATATAACCAACCACAAACAATATGATTCTGCAATTGGCCTGAAACCATAAAAACCAAAAACATTTTGCATTCGCTGCGGGAGAGTCTTCAAGGCGAATCGGTAATATAAAATCAGAAACCGCAGCAGCCTGATTAAATCGTATTATACCAATTTCGGCCAGCCTACAGGGATCTAAATAAAACCGCAAAGTGAAAAATGTGAATTATAATGGTTATATAGCCATTTCACTTGAAAATTTGCTTAGCCAAATAATTAAAGCGTTTCTCAGGAAAATATCTGGGTAAGTTGGGACGACCATTTTGTGTCTCGAAATCATCTAGAGTAGGTCCAAAATCATCCATAAAAACGGAGAAAAAACTGAGCCAATCAAGAGTCGACCATTTTGGAGACGGTTCAACGGAAACGTCGCTTTTTCATGTTCGTGACCAAAGCTTAGGTTTATGTTTTTTTTGGGGAAGGGAAGAGAGATACAGCAACGCAAACACGGCTTAAAATAAAAAACGCAGAGAGGGAGAAATACCCATTTTCCCTGAATTAAATTGAGGAACAAAACACGAACATTTTTTATATACATATCTGTGTGTGCGTACATACATATAAATAATTTAAGAAATATATGTAGACCAATCTTGTTCGTGTTTCTGTTCGCTGACAAGGGAGAGAGCCGCAAACACGCTACCAGTTTAAGTTTGGCCCACACCACACACACCACACACAGCACACACACCACCACACTCCGAAAGCCTCTCTCATTCTCTTTTTGGCTTTGTTGCGGAGGAAATAATTACACGATTGAGGTACTCCACACACACACTGGCTCGAATAGCCACATTGACAAACACTGGACCCCTCCCCTCCCCTCCCCGTCCCGCCAAGGCCCCCTATTGCCCACCTCAATGTATATATACATATATACACTTTTTTGCCTTTTGGTGGTAGTCGTCGTTGTCTGATCGAAAAGAACATGTCAGGTTTCCCGACCTGGCCATTGCATGCCTTGGGTTCCTGTTCGAGTATGAATGTAGTATGAATGAAAGACCGCGCCATGGCGGCTTTTTGTGGCGAGTGGTTGTGGTTCTTGCTGGTCTGCTTTTTGCTTCGTTCATTTTTTTGGCCTGTGCACTTGAAAAAAGTATTCATTCATCTTAAATGTAAATATCTTTATGTGTATTTATTTTGATTCTAATCGGTTGCCTTATAGAGAAAGAGAGTTGTGGTAAGGTTCAACTCAATGTTTCATTGTCGTCTCATTGCAGTTCTCACGAACTTCATGGATCAGTATCAACTAGAATCCTTTTAAACTAATTTTTCACATTTAATGCAAGGGTAATGATACAAAGTTGGCTGACTAGTTAGCATTGATGTTGCGAATCTCATTTTGCTAAAGCAATTATTAGACAGTTTAGTTCGTAATTGTGTAAATAATTTAAAATAAGGAAAGTTCGGCTATCTATGACCTATTTCTATAGGAAGACATTAGGTTAAATAGCACACCGTTCTCTGAAATCATATATTCTCCATGTTATAACAAGTATTTGATTTCCCTGATAACATAAGCGAAATAAATTGAGAATCCAAAACATGAAGTACGATAAGTTGCTAAAATACTGTACGTACAATGCGCTTTTCAAAGTTAAAGAAATGTATTTAGTTTTTCCAGCTACTCAAATCTTAAGATGGCCTATTGCATTTCTTGCAGTGTATGTCGACTGGCGACGGTCGAAGGCCCTGGCCCAGGGCAATTATTGTATCGTTGGCAATAGCCACCATGCCCACCCCTCCCTGCCTCTCTCACTGCGACTAACTTACCCCTTGAATCTCCTGCTGGGCCACAGAACGGTAACCACTTTGCAACGAGGTTGTACATAAGTGTGTGTGCCAGGACTAGGAGCAGAGTTGAGGTCAGCGCATTGTCGTGCTGTAATTGGCTGGCTGTGGGGTACTTACATATTTCACAGGACATAACCAACACCCACTCCGGAAGCACGGCATATGTGAGGGGCTCTTGTATATTAGCCAAGTCGGTTACTAACCACACATAGGCACATTAGAGGGTTTATTATCTTTTCTGATATTTCCAGTTGATGTACCTAATAATTATAGGTTCCTAAAGGTGTACATTACTATTTAAATAGTATTTATTAAAATATTTGTAACATTATTTGAATCGGGGAAAAGGACTCTTTTCTCAGAATCAGAATCATTGTTGAACAAAATATTTGAATATTGAACCTTCTTTAATAAAACTTATATTTGGTTTATTTTCCCATATTCCCAATATAAGGCCTTTTTTCTACCAAAATAATTTGAAACGTTCTCGATGCGCTTCACTCGATAGATCAACTATGATGTGTGTATAAGCTATTACCCCGACTTGTCAGTCATGAGGATTTCCCATTAATTTTGCCTGACCTCTAAAGTTCCGCCCCCAAAAGAAGAAGTAGACAAAAAAAGAGACTACCCCTGGCCAGAACATGGGAGTCGGATCTTCCGACACCATCCCCCTTGGAAGCATTTCCATCTGTGGTTTAGTGGCAGGATTAATTTCTAATTTCGCCTAATGTCCAAGTGCTGCCCAGTTCGATGTTTACATTTTGGTGTACCGTCTTCTAATTTACCTTGATAAAATGTTACCGTTCCCATTCCCAATTCCCATTCCCATGCCCTGCCCTATCCCCGGGCTGTTTTTGTCTCTGCCCCCTGAACGCATTCGAGTCGTAAAGGTAGCCGGACTCGCAGTCGGATTGGAAATCGTAGTCGGAGTCGGTCGCACAGACGGAGACGGGCCCACATGTTTGCATCATTAATCATGACGTTTCAGCTCTGACACATTTGGCCGATCGGCGGCATTGGCAGCGGCAGCGGCTGCAGCAGAAGCAACGGCAAGCGGATTGTAATGAACACGTTTTGTAAGGCAGACAACGGCGAGAAAAACGCGGAGACGCAGATACAGATACATATACATAAACAGATACTGATGCAGAAACAAACCCATAGACTCAGATACAAACGCAGACGTAGCCTTAAAGAGCTTGAGACAGACGCACGTCAGCAGTGGACGGCGACGACTGCGGATGCGTGTGCACTTAGAGATATTATATTTCTTATTCAGGTAAACTGTAGTCGAACTATTTAAAAAAAATACTACACAAAGTCAGAATGCAGTAGAATGAATCATATATATTGAAATTACCTTACCAATTATGGCTTGCCATTTTATTTGAAAGAACTTTTTGAAAAATAATGATAAGGATACTTTCAATACCAAATCATTTGAATATAGTTCATATTATTATTTATTTAGAATATTCTGCAGAACCATTTTTTAAAGTGAAAAGAAAGTTGAAATACAGTTGGAATAAATAATTCTTAGTGTATCCGATGCGTGCCGAATGATGGCAGAGCGGCCAGAGACAATGGGCCGTTTGAAGACAAATATTTTCACAATGGCAGCAAAAGACAAAAGGAACAAAACCCACAAGCAGGCCAGCCAGAAGGCAACTCATGTAAATATTGGCCAAAACTATTTACGAAACTATTAGCTGCTGTTATGGGCAAGACTAATTGTGCCGCTCCGGGGAGGGTGTCTTTTTAAGGCGGAATAAGTCAGAGGTAAAGGGAAGATATGGGGAAGAGTTTCGTAAGGATTGCATAAGGACATCGCACAATAATGAGGTTTAAACGATGACATCTCTCAGACATGGTTTTCGGTTTGTTAAGTCGTGAGGAAAGATGTCTGCTTCCATAAAAATATCAATGACCACACAGAAAAGCAGACTTGGGTATAGTTTTTGTTAAACAGCTAAGTGTGCTTTACAAAGATTTTAAATAGATTATTAAGGAAAAAATCTATAAGGTATCGAAACTTTTTCCAGCCAAATTTCTTTTAGCCAACCGCCGTTGTACAAATTTAAATAATGTAGTCCTTAAAGCGCTCTCTCCTGGCTTCTGGCTTCGGCAAGTTTCTGACTGAAAGGCCATTTGTCCTTGGTATCAGCAGAGCTGCTACTAAACCAAATCTAGGTTGACTTATATACTTCCGTTTCCGGCAGCAAGCATACGCTTCAACTCAGGTCGGACCCCCATCCGAACCTCGGCTTGTGTTCGAGGGATTTTTATGGCCCACACTCAGGAGGGGAGAATGTGAAGCGCAGTGTGTACTTGGCGCTGAAACAGAATTTTATGCAAATATCCTAATCAAATTCACATTTGAAGTTCAACTGTTTTATCCAAAAGTTGTACCTTCTGAAAAAGCCGAGAGCCAAAGCCGGCAGCGTCGTTGTCGTCGTGTGGCAGACGCTTGTGCTTGTGGCGCTTGAGACTCGGAGCCAGAAAGATGCCACCCATTTTTAATTTATTTCCACTTTTCCACTTAAAAAAAGGGAGCCACTCCACCCTCGAGGTCCGGACCCGCCCATACCTTCATCCGCAGCCGTATCCGGTGCGTGCGTCCGGCGGAGTTTGTCGGGACTTGGGGTTGGTGTGATAACACCGCCGCCCGTTTACTGTCTTCTGTGCACTCGAAAAATGTGACACCCTGTTAATCAAACCAACTAATTTAAAGTATTTGAAACCAAAAAAAATATTTTAGTCTGAAAAAATCATCATGAAAAAACAATAATACTTTTCTTTTTTTGATAATAATTAATATAAATAGAATTAAATTGTATAGAAAATAATCTCAATGTTATTTGAATACATCATAAATTGATCGTAGAAACCGATTTCTGCGAGTGTAGCCATATCCTCATCCGAGCGACATCGCAGCGGGGTTGTCGCCCATATTTTCACTTATCAAAACGCCACCCCATTTGCTTGCCACCGCAAACTTAAGTCTGCATATCGAAAGCGATTAAACAGTTACCGCAACTTCAACTCCAAAAGCTTCTTAATTCGCTGCAAATTAAAACAAAGAGTCAGCTCTCGGCGGACAAAAAAGGATAAAAATTAGTCACTGCAGTGACAGTAATTCAGACAAGGCTCCCCATTTTCCCATTTTCCCAAATACCCACTTCCCATACCGTGCCTATGCCCCTCACCACCCCGCGCGGATTCGATGCGCCACTCGGCAACAACTGTGCAGCATTCGTGGCATCCTCACCGCTGGGTGATTAATTGCAATTTAAACGGTTTCAATTAAGGCAGTGCGCATCCTTCGCATCCACTGCACTGAGCAGGGCTAACATATTCGGATCCGCTTTTTCCACCTTTTGTTTTAAATGTCTTTTTGCCCCGCGGATGGAATTGATGACATTGACAGAACCAAATTTCAGTATTAGGGATTTGGGTTTTTTGGGAATTATTTGGTTTTGCATATGGATTTGGTGAAAACGAGAGTTTTCATTTATCAGTACCAGAATGTTGAAATTGTATCTGAGAACTGTAATGCTCACAACAGAAAAGTTTCATCTAATAGTAAGATATGATATAACGTAATTGTTTATTAATTCATACGAACAATTCATCAATTAAAGAGTTTGGATGGCAATGTTATAGATATATGTATTTACAAACAGGCAAGCCGCGTACAAGTATCCAAATCGATTTTTGGAAGATTGCAATGAGAAGTAATACAATGTCTATCAATATACATACATACATATATCTTTCTCCCTGCGGACACCCATTTAATCGTTCCCAATCATTCTATAATCGTTTCATCAATTCGCAACAACTGCCTGAAATATGGCCAAGCTGAATTGACGATGGTTATATGGTCCCATGTCCAGGGTATGCATAAATAAGCCAAATAAATGTGTCTATATATCATTCGAACGTAAGTACATACGTTTACGTGTGGCCCGAGGAACTATGTGACATTTAGCATATGTCGCCACCTGTGTGTAATGCCCCGGCAAGAGCTACACATGTATTTGACACGACCCACGTAAGACCTGAAGTCGGAGGGGGTAGGAAAACCCCCGGAACGGAGGGGGCGCAAAACTTTGACGGGTGGCAAGACAAAATGCAAAACTTTGGCAAACAGCGAGTTGCTTAGGCAAATTCGTATGTGAAACATTTGGCAGCAGGCGATTTATTTAATGTCTTTGCCATAGAACAAGGACCTCAAGCAGTTCAGCAGGCTAGTGGCAGGCAGTTGCATGTTTCAGTGATTTAAATGATTTATGTCTCAAGACTTTGACTCGAGGGTTAATATCGGCCAGGCAACCAGCCAGAGCAAGCCGACCGAGCAGCAGCAGCTACATCCACATCCACATCCACAAGAACAACTTGAGCAACTGCAGTAACATCCACACGAACCGCATATTTTAGGGGACAAATTCTCTCAGCGCACTCAGAGAAATCATTGAAGAACTAGTGAATATACATATGTTGTTGCACTAAAAAATTGATTAATTTAGGCTCAAACTATTTGAAATGAATGATGGTTATTAAACAAATTTGTTTCATAAAAATAGTTTTAAGAAGGTCCGTGTCAGGACAGTTCCTTATGAATGAAAACATTTTCAAGTTCTACATGCTCTGCAGTCTACAGTGAAATGCTTTTGATTGTGCAATTTTTTCGCCCTCTTGACAATATTTATTTCGAGTGCACTCGTGGCAAAATGTGCGTACTTTTACTGGCAGAGCCCACTGGCCATAACTCATTTCGAAAAGGCGGCGCTTGTGGCAAATTGAAGCCTGCACCACCAGCAGCTCCAGCACAAAGTCCGGCTCCAATCGCACAGCTGCAAGTCGACGAGCTGCAAGTTGAAGTTGAACGCATGCGAACACCGTTGAAATTCAATTATCAGCGATGGCATCACGCATACGCCATGTTGTCGGGAAACGGCATGGTGCTGACCGGCAATTAAAGCCACTGCCGTCGGAGCCGTTTATTAATTTGCATTTGCGACAGGCCAGAAAGCTTTTGCGTTCAGTGGCGGCAGCTAAACTGAACTGAAACTAAAAACTTGTTGATTGGCCAGAACGACAAGTAAATACTGAAGAAAGCAGGCCTACGATGAATAGTAATTCGTAGGTAGATTAATTTAAATATTACAAAAAAATACCCTAAATAACCTTAAAAATAATGAACCTAAAATATTATTTTGAAACGTCGTTCAGTAATTAAAAATCAAGTGAACTTTAAATACGTTAGGGTATAAGTTGCTCGGACATAGTTAATTAACCAATTTGCGTTAGCCGGCAACAGAGTTGCTCAGAAGATTTATAGCATTTTTAAATAGTTTTCTATTGTTGTGGCTCAAATACACTAAGTGGTTTGCGTTGAAAGCTTTGAAAGTAGCAAAATGTAAATACTCAGAGTTAATTGGTCAGGTGCCATTAAAACTGGAATGGGATGAGGAAGTATTTAGTTAATCTAATTGTTAATTCATATAATCTAAAGTATTTTATATAAGAAACAATGTTATAATATAATTGAATTAAGATCTGATCGTATCCTAGCCATTTTACTTTTATGTTTTCAATAAAGTTGACATTACAATTTAGTAACTCTAATCGGAACTCTAAAGCTTGGTTTTTAAACCAAGGAAAGTAATAGGATAGTAGTCTCGAAAGAGTGTATACTTAATAGTATTTGGTGTTATATATTATTCGAATTGCTGTGTACGTGGAATAGGTTTATTTTCGTATTCGTCGGTTTCATTGGATGAGGGAAATTCTTCAAGTTGTGGCCAGTAGCTACCCCCACTCGGCTAAGAGGTTGACCATCTTTTTCTCGGTCTCCATTCCTCGTTCTTTACACTCGCAGACTTTTCGCGTTTGCCTTTGGCATACCGGAAGTGACTTTTGCTTTTTCTCTTTTTCCTATTTTTTTCACAATGAATATAATTTTTTGCCGCCGGTTGTTGTTGTTATTGTAGGAGCTGTTGTTGCTGTTCGTGTTTAAAATAAGCAAAACTTACGAAGCGATAAAAATGCCGCTCCAAGAAGTGGGAAAAGAATACGACGATGATGGAGGAGAGAACACAGAGCAGAAAAATCGCAGGCAAAAAACCAAGTTGGCGTGTAAATGTAATGTTTTTTTCCAGCGGCTCCCCAGTAAAATGTACCCTGTGATGTGGCCATCCGACTGGGTGGTCAGAGACCCACAGATCCCTCCCCTCCAGATATAATCCCCCTGCTCTAGAAATGACGCGGCCACTCTGAAGTTGGCTAAGGGCGATTCACTTGCGAGACAAATGGAAATGAAGCGTTTATTCAGCTTTATTGCGGCGATAAGAAAAAATGAGGCATTATTTCGTTGTTTCAAGCGAAGGTTCATCTTGAGCTTCGCCACTTTTTCCAGTCACTCGCTCTCCCCTCAATCCCAATTTATATTATTTATTTGTACCCGCGAGTTTTCCATTTGCGCCCTGAGGCGGGGAGCAGTCGGCCTGACCACAGGTCGGGTTTTCCTGCCGGGACCCTGCAATTTCCTCAAACGTCTCCGGTTTTCGGGTGGCTGACCAGCCACCAGCCGTGAGTTGGCGGTTTTCTTATCCGACCGCTTGGGAATCTGATTTCGGGGGGGTGGCAGCCAATAGTAGGAATTACTTGCATTTAAATGTGACTCAAATCGAGCGGAAATAACCTGAGAACGCTTCTTCTGTAGAGACTGGAATGATTAAAATTATTGTTCAAACATAGGATGTTTCATTTTAATCCCAAAGAACTTGCTCTTTATATAAGCTTCTTACACGTTTATTACGATCAAGATTCCTTATATATTTCTAATATGTGCTTAGAACCCCTCCATTTATTACACACCCCAATGCTACCCCTCCGTTCCTAAATACAGCCAATTATCATTCGACTACTGGGAATTTTGTTTTGGTTTCGATTTTCAATAACTCATCAGCAATAAACCGTGAAAATGAACGGTAGCCAGATCAATCAAAGGCCAGAACTCCGCTCGGTACATCTGAGATCGCGATACAGGCCGTAGCCATACAGAGTGGCGTGAAACCAATGCGATCGAACAATGAAACTCCATTGGCAGCGCCAAACTCAAAAGCGCCCAAAGCCGCGCATCATTAATTATGCTCAGTGTTGCTCAACAACAAATATAGCAACAAAAGTGGCAGAGGATCGGACACAAAAGCTGTCAGCACACGCTGATCTGTCAAACGCGGCAGCCAAAAAGAAAGAAATGCCAGCGACATCGTCAGTCAGTATTTCAGAATTTCTGTACTTCAGTCGCTCTTTCAGCCAGTCAAGCATTCAGTCATTCTTAGCCGTCGGTACTGCCTGCCACTTGGCTCTTGGCAACGCGACGCTTTTGTTGCAACTCAAACAGAAATATTGATTAATCATAAGGAAACCAGGGGTATATTTCGTTCAGAAGTCCGCCATTGCTGAAGGTGCTGCTGCTACCTATTGCTCCCCAATCGCAGTTAGAGGTGATACCGTGTCGGGCATACTTAAGGCTATCTAAATTAAAGACCATACTTCATGATTTGAGTAAACACGCCAAAACTCAACAAGATAGCATTACAGACTTCGATTCTCAGAAATTAAAAAAATGAGATTGTAAAACAATTTTAACCGAAATATTTTTCGTGCAGTGCTTTCGTAGCTCCATTCATGGTGCGTGAGCGCTGAAAAACCCGTGGAAATGTGTAATCACTTGCCCATCTCTAAGGGGCATTATTCATTCATGGCGAGGTGAATCTGGGTTGGTAGTTGGCTCCAGGAGGTGTTAGACTTCAAACGATCGTAAGCTTATTTTTGGCCTTCAGCTCCGGTATTTGTCATTGTCTGGTTCGCATGACTTGTGTGTGCAGGGGCCTTACAATTTACTCGTAAAATAATTTTTCATGCAACTGAGTCCGAGGGGACTAATCATTCTCGTTTCTACGGATCGGAGGCGGCACGCTTTCTTGTCCATTGTTGGCGAATACCAAAGAGCGCACCCATTGTGCGGAATTCTGTTCGGGAATCCCACAGCAGATCGGCTGGAAACAAGTATTGTCAGTCATTCCAATGTAATCGCATTCGAGTCGAGCCTTGGTTTAGTTTTGCAAACGAAAATCAATTTCCGACGGAGCGAACTCTTAAATCGACATTAATTTTCCATTGACTGCGATGAGGCTTTAAGCAGTTTTTTCCGCTCCCATTTTTAATTCGCTTTCAATCTGGCAGACATGCAAAAACATAATCCACCCCACCCGGAGCACTCTCCACCCCACGGAAATGTAAATTTTACCCCATGAGTGAGGGAGAAGGAGTGCTGGAAAAAGTTTCCCTCGCTGATTTTGATTGACAGCTCTTAGCATCCCTGATGGATTTCATATTTTGAGCTCGCAGGACGAAGTGACACAAGGAGCAGGAGCAGGAGCAGAGCAGAGCAACGCACCAGGCCAAAATGACAGCTAGCGGGAGTGGCAACCTGGCTTAAGCGGTGGGCAAACTTTTTACCAAACAGCTTTCATTTTTCCATGGCAACCGAGAAATATCTTTTCATTTTTTCAGCTCCAGTTCACCCAGCTTCCCTATCCTCCGCAGTCAGCACATGTATTTAAAGAGCACAATATACATATAATACAAATATCGTAAATATTTACAAACCGCTGGGCCACGATGAAAGTTTTTCAATTTGAACCGCTTTAAAGTAGTTAGGCAAACTCTCATTTCCCAGTGTGCCATCTCTCATCTGTGTCATTCAATTTGAAAAATTTTCAATTGTGAGAAAATCTAAATAAATCATGGAGAGAAAATAAAAACAAACGAGAAATACTTTTAAAAAGACTGGAAATAGTCATTATTATCTGATTTTCTATTTTCCTTTACTACCTTTCATATCCTAATACAATATCTAAGAGAACAAAAAATATACGAGTCAGTAAATTTGTAAAATAATATATTTAAAGAACTTATTTGAATTTGAATGGTACTATGGTATTTATTATTTATTAAAAACCATTATACATTATTCCATGCAATTAACCAAATTTATAAGACCACTTCTCCTACTTAGACCTACAACATTTATATTCAAGCAATTGATATTCAACAACTCCGAATTATTTTCTTGATCTCTGACCTAGCATACCAACTATTAGGTAAAAATATTATGGTAAAATATTTCAACATTAATCAAAAATTTTCACACCTCCAGCGGAGCAAAACACTGTCCCCATTCAGCTTCTGTCCTGGCCAACAATCCTGAGTCTTTAGTTTCTTTGAGTTTGTTTTCCCTGTTTGTGTAAATGTTCGTATTGTTGACATTTGCTGGTCATGAAAAGTCATTAAATATATTTCTCTAATTTATCTTTCGGCTGTGGCAGCTTTGGTCGGTGGTGGTAATGGCATTAAAGTAAAGTTGGGCAAACTGAAAAGAAAGCGGAAATGTCTGTTGGTCTGGCCACCGATGCTCGACTCGGCTTGGCTTGGTTTGGGACCTCTGCGTCCTGATCTCGGACCACCCACCCTTGAACCCTTTCGTGTCCGCTAATTAAAACTAATCCCGAGGAAAGGACCCGGCCATTTATGGAGTTGTTATACTTTTCATATAACTGTCAATCAGTCTCACAATTAAATGATTGAAGACATTCAGCTCGGGGTTTTGATATCCGTTATCCATATCGCCCATATTTTCAATCTGGGCTTAGGCAACAATATATAGATATTTATTTGGAGAGCACGCACTTAAGTTGGCCTGAGATGGTTTAGTTTGAATGCATATCAAGTGGATGCAGATACAAAATGTTTTCATGGGAAATTGACTTTTTCCATTGCTCCAAAGACGACGTCGTCGTCAGATGTCTGTTGGCTGTTGGCTGTTGGCTGTTGTCTTCCTTTGGCCGGAATGATTAATGGTTCTGCTCTTTGCGCATTCGTCGGCCCACACCCGCGGCAACAAAAAGACATACACGTCCACATCCACGTCCAGCATTTGTTGCTCCGACTGTATCTGTATCTTTTTGTGCTGCTGAATGAGAATTTCTACTGCATCGCGCATCAGCGTTTGGCGTTTGGAGTTTGGAGTTTTCAGCTACTGAGCCTCCTCGCCATTGTCTCCCAGTTTTTATTGTGTCTTCCCCCAATTTGATTGAATCCGCCTCGGTACTTGCAGATACTTGAGCTGATCGCCTGGCCTTTAAAGTTTTAGCGAACTCGTTGCCGCTCAACCGCAGAGAGCTCACATAATTTAAGGCCAAGTCAAGGCAAAAGGTCCCCCTTCCCCGGCTAGACCGACCGAAAACCTACAAGATAAATTGAGGTCATTTTTTGCCAGTGGCCACCTTTGGTCAGTCCGGTGTCCGGGTTGTAGTTCGGGTTCGAGTTCGAGTTCGAGCTCGGGTTAGGGCTTGGGCTTGGGCTTATGCTCTGGTACGGGTCCACCTTGTTGACCGGCCACAAATGTCCTTAATGTGCATCCTTATGGACTGCGGTCATGTGCAAGTGGTCGAGATGGTCGAGCCCAAAAAATTCCGCCCATCCCCAACTACTTACGTAAGAGTTCACGAGTAGTTAGCGTTAGGCAAACAGCCACGAGTGTACCATTCATTCTGAAAATTCCCTGCCGTGCGAGTGGGCGGGGCGGATGATTTAGGGGGTGAGGTGGGCTCAGTACACTAAAAAGAAAAACTGCATTTTTAATAATTAAAATAACATAGGAATTTAGAAAGCCTCAGGAGAATATTAGCCAATAAACATTGAATTCTTTTGGGGACACATGGGATTTCTGGAATGGTATTGTGGTACATTATGATTAAGGGAGCTTTATGTATCGAAAATATATGTATTTGCATATGATATAATGGATTATGATTATTTTCTTCCTGTGTACTGATTATAATATGCATTTATAGCAAAAAACTTGACTATCCTCGGCGCCCTTTTACCATTTGTGCAATTGTTGCAAAATTTACGCTTATTTTAATTCCAGCCCAAAAGAGCGGCAAATGCGTTAAATGTTTCAGTCCTGACCAAACTCTTTCCTGCCGTGCCCCCTTATGTTTTTGGTGGGTTAGTTTAGCCCGGAATATAAACATAAATCCTGTCTTTCAGCAGGAGAGGTGGCGAAAGAAAGGTCCTGTTGGTGGACAACGAGTGCGTTTTAGTGTTAACATGTAAATGATGCTGTTCAAGCAGTTAATAAGTGTATAAGTGTATGCCAAGGGCTGTAAATCATCAGGAGCGTTTCCTTTCCTTAGAAATTAATTTTATTCGCAGACCAGGGCGGAGATTTACGAGCAAATAATACCAAGTGATGATTGCCAGAATTAAGCTTGGAGCTTGGAGCCTGGAGCTTCTCGCCCTCCAACCGAAACTCATCATTCGCAGTAACCTAATCCAAAGGCAGCTGCAAAGTATCCTTCGCTCGTAGTTTGCTGATAAGTTTCCATCCTGACTTTTCCGGCATTTCATCCATGCTGATGACATTTCCAATGTCTCCCCAGCCCTCTGGCCATGACAAAACAAAATTCATTTCGTAATTTCCAGGCCACCTCGAAAAGGCCAAAGCCAGCCAGCCAGCTGTCATTTGGGGAGTTGGCAATGTGGGCTGTATGGTTGGATTCCATTTTGACCAGGCTGCAGAAACTGCACTCAACTTGGCTGCCTTGCAGCTTTCCCATTCCCCCCTTCCGCCCACAGACTACCGTTCTGCTGCTCTGGCACTGCCACGCCCTCCGTCCTCCGCCCGATTCGGGTTTAGAAAATTATCTTTTTGCTTGTCGTCGCCAAAAAGGAAATCATATTTTCTGCTTTTGTGCACTTTACTTTTCAGTTTTCGTTGGCTGCCGCTGGCTGCCGTTGTGTGCCACTGCCTCCAGTTTCAGTTCGCTCGTAAACAGTTTTCGGGTGCAACTTTTGTGCGAAATTTATGCTTTCATTCCGTATCTGTATCTGGGCACTTTTCGCACAAGTACATGCGACTTGGGTCTGGGAAATGGGAGATGGGAGATGGGAAATGGCCCTTCGCCTGAATCCCTGTGTGTTGGTGTGTGTGTGTGCCCCACCAGGTGGTGTTTATGGCATCCGCTCTGCGAGTATTGATGAAGGAACTCGGGCTCGCATCTGTAATTCAATCAGTGTCTATGTCTGGCTCCTCGTCCTGCTTCTCGTCCTGCTGCTGCCAGGATCCTGTTCCTTTCGCCATTTGCCGCTATTGAGACTCTGTTTACGCAGCTCGTTCAGCTGGAAACGTCGTGCTTGTTGCCAAAAGGCAAGTGGCGAAAAAATACAAAAATATTTTGCAATCGCATCAATGCAAATAAGGTGGCAAAATTTGAACTGCGGGAAAGGTAGCAAAATGTCCCGTTTCCTAAAATGATATGCGCATTTATTTACTACTCAATGCGAGTTTTATTTGGGGAAAATTTATTTTCGCTGAGTTTATGTCCCTAGCAGTTTTCTGATCCCTATCATTAGAACTCGTTTTAGTATCGAGATGTTAAACGGTAATCATTTTATATCCCGCTCTATATGGCAGTATATTCTATGGCTGGTTTTTTGGATAAGTTTTCCTCATATATTGGTTTAGAATTCACTTTTAGGCCTGATTGATTTCGAAATTTAAGTCAGTTAGCTTTAACTTAAGAAGTTCATACAAATGGCATAGGTGTTTTCAATGAATGCTGGTTTATTATATTCACATATAAATATGTGTTTAAGAAGTTACATCTGTTTTAACTGTTTTTTTGCGACATACTTATTATTAAGATATGTTTAGGCTCAGAAAGTGTTAGGAATACAAATTTTGGCAGTTCCGTTAACGTGTTAATTTAATTAATATAATACACATTGGACCCAAATACTTCCACTTCAATGAGGACTTGGAGTGTCAAAAAATAAAAATAGATTTTCCTTTGCTATTCAAATTAAGTTTTTCACGCTCCCCCTGGGAGCTATGTACTTTCCACTGAAGCTGCTGGCTGAGGCTTCGGCTTCCGTTTGGTAGCCGAACCACTTGAGAGCCCTGCTGTGGGCACGTCTTTGCCTTACTGATTGATTGATTAGATTTTTGTTAATTACTTAACGCTCGAGCTGCGAGTGTCGCGACTCGGCGGCGAAGGAAAAACGCTCGAGACGAGCGACTTACGGCGCGGCATCAGCTGCACTTTTCGGCAGGATTGCTGGAGAGTGCTGAAAGTTTTCTTATCTAGTTGGGCGAGTTTTGCTGAATTAGTTATGCCCTCTGAAGAGCTGATGGATTGATTACGGGCGGAGATTGAGGAGTGGAATCCTTGAAGCACGGGTCCCACCGCGAATGCAATTTGTTGACGCATGTACCATGGCCACGCCCACCCGGGGACATGTTGGTGGGAAAGCCTCGAAGAACAAATACATACAAAAAATTGAACAAAAAATTCACATTCACTCCGCAAGTCTCAAACGAACAAAATGCAATTTCTCAATTGCAGCTGAATTCGTTCCAGAAAACGGCCTGCCCCGACGACTCCGAACCGCATACACCAATACCCAGCTGCTGGAGCTGGAAAAGGAATTCCATTTCAATAAATATTTATGCCGCCCAAGGAGGATCGAGATAGCTGCCAGCCTGGACCTTACGGAGCGACAGGTGAGTGCTCCGCAATGCAATTTATTCCGCTGCATTCGCACACGGCTGCGGAATTCCATTACTCCGCTGACAAATTGCTCACTGCCGGTAGTTCGACTCCTTCCCCCCACTTTGCCACTCTTTTAATTGCACACACCTGGACGGAACTCAAGCTAATCCCATCTCTCTGTTGCAGGTAAAAGTTTGGTTCCAAAACCGCCGCATGAAGCACAAGAGGCAAACGCTCTCAAAAACGGACGACGAGGACAACAAGGACAGCCTCAAAGGTGACGATGATCAGTCCGACAGTAGTAAGTAGAGCATATACATACATGATTGATTACATTATATTTTAAATTAGATATTTTTTCACATTTTTGTTAGTTCTCTTTATTTGCCATAAATAACGCTCGACTATAGCATTCTCTCTTGTTTTCCATCAGTCTCGTACATTTTTCTAGATTTGTAAAAAGAGCGCCAGCCCTCCCTTGATAAACCTGCTTACAATGTTTAACATTAATTTAAAAAAACGTGAAAGTGTTTTAAAGCTATTTATTTTCCAGTCTATATATCTCTAAGAATATGTTGCATTT
Organism: Drosophila yakuba; assembly: GCF_016746365.2. Classification (NCBI taxonomy): domain Eukaryota; kingdom Metazoa; phylum Arthropoda; class Insecta; order Diptera; family Drosophilidae; genus Drosophila; species Drosophila yakuba. The sequence goes on from NC_052530.2 coordinate 9,637,098, forward strand.
TGCAGATATTTATCATTGATAGCAGTTACAGAATAATATTGAATTTTCAAAATATACGATATTAAGTGCGCTCTAAAACCACTAACTATGCAGATGCTCTTAGCTATTCAGAAAAACTATTTACTGCGAAAAACTTAGGACAAACCCATGTGCAGCAAATGAATGAGATTTCAGATAAAATGTTTTCGATTCGTATTGCCTAAAAGGATTCAGAAACCAAAAAAAAACTTGAACTCGCTCTTGGGGTTTACCAACAAGTTGTTCCACTTTTACTTTTCGGTTTTGCTTGGTTTTCTTTCTGAGGCTTTTACGCAGAAGTAAGAGATGGTGTAGCTTATCAATCATTGTCAGAGCATTGGATGGGATGGAACGACTCTTGGCAGGGCGGCCCTCGACGTGCTAACCCCTTTCGCGTGAGAGTTCCGAGATGGTTCTCGGCCCTCCCCTCCCCTCTCCTATTCTCTAAGTCTTCCACTTACGAAAACAAATCATCAATATTCCTGGCCATATACCTACTGATTTGCTTTCATCCTATCTTCCCGTGAAATGCAGACTCCAATTCGAAGAAATCGTGTCAAGGCTGCGAACTGCCCTCCGATGATATACCCGATTCCACGTCGAATTCCCGGGGTCACAACAACAACACGCCGAGCGCCACCAACAACAACCCGAGTGCTGGAAGCCGTAGGTTTTATTATAATAGAATATGGTAAAATTTCTAATGATTATTTTTGAATACCCAGTGACTCCAAACTCGTCCCTGGAAACGGGCATCTCCTCCAACCTGATGGGCAGCACCACCGTATCCGCCTCAAATGTGATCAGCGCCGACTCCAGTGTGGCATCTAGTGTGAGCCTCGATGAGGACATTGAGGAGAGCAGTCCCATCAAGGTGAAGAAGAAAGACGATGGTCAGGTGAGTCAGACATCTATGGTACGAGTGCTGTTTAAAAAAAACTTAGGGGTTAAATGAATGGAACAGCTTATAAGAATACATTAAATTTTCATGAATTAAGTGCGAGTTCTAAGTAAACAATCCTTACTTGGCTACCAATAAACAAATAATCTTTAAGAAAATTGTTAAAACAGTATTATTTAACTCATGAATATATTTGTTTTAATGCTGCACTTCAGGTCATCAAAAAGGAGGCGGTATCCACCTCTTCGAAGGCCTCGCCCTTTGGCTATGAGAACTCCACACCCAGTCTGGTCAGTTTTCGACGGGATTCCGATGCCGCCGCCGTCGGAAATACACCCACCAGCAAGGCAGTCGGCAAGAAACGCTTTCAGAGTGCCACCAATAGCATTGCCACGCCCACACTCCTCTCGGACAGCAACAGTGGAAACGGAAATGGAAACGGGGGTGGAGGTGGCCCAGCTGGCGGCTACTTTCCAGGCTATTATCCTAGTCCCAAGCAGCAGCAGCATATGCAGCAGCAGCAGCAGCAACTGCACCCGCAACAGCAGCAGCTGCCGCAGCAGCAGACGCAGGACTACTACGGCAAGTACGACATCGAATTCGCCGCATCACCGCACCACAATCCAAGCAACAACAAGCAGCAGACGCTGCACGGCGAGTACCTAAGTCCCAAGCCAAGTGCGCCTAATTTCCACCAAAACAGTCAACAGCAGCAGCAGAACGAGCAGTTCTACTACAACTACAACGACACCAACGGCAGTGCGTACTTGAACCACCAGCAACAGCACCACCACCACCCACAGCACCATCAGCAGCCGCACCACCACCAAAACCATGTAGCCGACTTTGAGGCGCCAGTCAACGGACCCAGCAACTTCAACAATGGCGCCTACTACGACAACATGAGTTTTCAACAACAGGCGCAAGCTCACCAACACCAAACGGTGGTCTTCCAACAGCAGCAGGCACAGCAGCCAGCGGCGATTAACCACCAGTGAGTAGCGAGATATCAATCGATTTGTATATCGATTTGGCGCATCCATCCCTATAATTTCCAATACTTTAACTTAGCAAAAATTAAAGTTTTATCCAGGCATTCTCATAAATCTGTCAATCTGTCAATGTTTACACAAAACATTTGAAATCAAAGCAATTGGCAATGACATTTATGCTAACATTTGTACGGGCTACCAGTCAGAAATCGAATCCATTTAACTACTAGTTGGTTCCGTATTACCTACCACGTAATCTTAAATGGTTCTTTTGGACCAGTTTTGAAATCTTTAGCGTGTAAAATCAGTTAGACCTCAATAATTTGTTTCGATTCCGTATTGATACTTAAATTTCATAAGATTGTTTTATATATTTGGCATAATATTTTAGTTGTACCACTTTCTTGGACATAACATGGTTTTTTCTCAGCCATCCATAAGTTAAAACACTTTCCAGCACTGCCATAGTAGCCAGTACATAAGCCCGATACGGTTATGGTGCTGGGCTTCGACATGCGTTAGCCGAGGCACAAACCACTTGCATGGGGTGTCACAACACCCAGACCCTGTCAGCTACTAACCTTGCCCTTGCAAAAATCTGATTGCGTCTTAGAAGATTATTTACCCATTTACACTCTCTACAGGCACATGCATCACCTGGGAACTGGGGAGACATATAGTGCTCTAGGCCTACAGATGGAGAACTGCGAGGGCTACAACAATTTTGGGGCAGCCGGAAGCGGTGGTGGGTACTACGAGGCGGGTCAGCAACCTCCTGTTCCGGCCACCCATGGCCATGGACACCATCCCCACCACGTGCAGGTGCCGGCTCAGGCGCATGCACACATCCATGCCCATCACAATTCTGCGGCGATTCCCGGAGGAGTGGGAGTCGGACCGCCGCCCTCGCACATCCACGGATTCGCCATCAATGGAGCAGCGACTGGTCAGGGCCAGGGATTCGGAAACAACGGAAGCACTGCAGCTGGGACCGCTGCGATCAGTGGGCTGGAGAACTCAAATAGCTCGGACTTCAACTTTCTAAGCAACCTGGCTAACGACTTTGCGCCGGAGTACTACCAACTCAGTTAGTTCATATAGGAAGTTAGCCAGAGGCCACTGTAAATATCTGTTAGCCTAATTCGCCGCGTGGGCGTGAGTCTTGTAATTCTATTCAGTGTCGTACATCGTAAGCACTTTGTCCTTAGCACATATCTGTATCTGTACATAATAAGCTATTCCTCTTTTTAGTGTAATCAAATCCAAACTGTCTTGGTTTTCTATTGGCTTCAAGTCAAACGATGCTCTATCTTAAAATTCCACGTAGAACTACAGAACAGACAACTAAAATTGTAAATAGTTAGGAAAATTAAACGACTTTTGCACAAGTCCACATCAATGAGTATAATTCACTAAATTGTCTTTGATAAACTGGGTTTTGTATATATCGGAAATAGCTTAAATCAAAAACAAATCGTAAACAAACTGTCAATAAATTGAATGTAAAATTATAAATAAATGTTTGAATCGCTCGCGGTTCAAGTGCAATTTCTCAATGAAAAAAATTTAATTTGGAATCGTAAAGCACTCTCAATTATTTCAATGTTTGTCATGTTCGTATGTTGATCTAAATTTTTCTATAATAGTAAACAAATGTATGTTATAAATATGACTATAAATAATGGAATAGATATCGTTGTAAGGAGAAAGAATGAGAACTAATTAAGACAAAAAATTTTCAGAATAAAAATATCCTAAAAAATACTAAAGACTTATTAACTTATTAATAATAGATGAATATATGTCCGTAAGACATACATATGTTAAAGTGAACAATACTTATTGGTTACAGTCGGTGCTTAAAAATGTTCTTTATGGGGACATCATTCTATTGAATGTTTTGACATAAACAATATTTTGGTTGGTATTTGTAGTACAATTAAAATCCCATTTACGATCAAGGAAATCAAGCCACAAAAAAGTTTCACTGTCTTTACGGCGTTTTGCTACGGCGTTAATGTTTTCACTTAGTACGAAATTTTCAAGAGCGTATACAGTCATTGGTGAGTAACACGATTCTAACTTCCAAAGTTCCCGAGATTTTGGCGCTCTTCAATTCAGAATCTAAGTTCGTATGATAAATAAACACTCTCTAGTTATTTTACACCTATAAACTTCCAAAGTGAAAAGATCAAATTTAAGTCTTTAGGCCACAGTAATAGACTGACCTTTGTTGATTTGATAAATATTAACTACCAGAAAAATTATTACTTATTTTCGTTCATCTCCAGGTCATATGTTCGGAAAATATGGTTACATATATGGCAAGTTAATACTTTTAGGTAATTATCAAACATTCAATCTGAAATTACTGTAATTGGTTAAAAATTATTCTAATATCCTACTCAAGTCAAAAGGGAATTACTTCACATACTTCTTTCCACAGAAGCTTATCCTATTGGTTTGAAATCTTAACACCTAGTACAGTAATAAGGTGTATAGTGCTTTTCATGCTAAACCCAAGGAGAGGAACTATTGTGGTAGCAACTTTTTATGCCACCAACTGTTTTAAGTTCCTTTAGTACCTTAAAGTTTTTGATTGTATTTAACTATTCGATTATATGGTTTGGATTATATTGGTTTTACACAGGAAGTCTCGTTTTTCTGTATAATAAGCTTTAATTAACATGTTCTGTTAGTGTTTCTGCCTTCTTAAACTGGAAAATATTTCTACATAGCCTATACATACATTACATTACATTATTACATTATACATAAGTTTTATCCCAGCTTTAGTCAAGTTTCAACCCTTTTTTCAAATTGTGCTGATGGCGTTAAAATGAAACCCCTTCTTTTTATACCCGTTACTCGTAGAATAAAAGGGTATACTAGATTCGTTGAAAAGTATGTAACAGACAGAAGGAAGCGTTTCCGACCATAAAAAGTATATATATTCTTGATCAGGATCAATAGCCGAGTCGATCTGGCCATGTCCGTCTATCCGTCCGTCCGTCCGTCTGTCCGTCCGTATGAACGTCGAGATCTCAGGAACTACTAAAGCTAGAAAGTGAGATTAAGCACACAGACTCCAGAGACATAGGCGCAGCGCAAGTTTGTCGATTCATGTTGCCACGCCCACTCTAACGCCCACAAACCGCCTAAAACTGCCACGCCCACACTTTTGAAAAATGTTTTGATATTTTTTCATTTTTGTATTGGTCTTGTAAATTTCTATCTATTTGACAAAAAACTTTTTGCCACGCCCACTCTCACGCCCGAAAACAGCCCAAATCTGCAACGCCCACATTTTTGAAAAATGTTATGATATTTTTTCATTTTTGTATTGGTCTTTTAAATTTCTATCGATTTGCCAAACAACTTTTTGCCACGCCCACTCTAACGCCCACAAACCGCCAGAAACTGTCAGTGTTGAAGACTCTCCGTCGCACTTTCACTAGATGAGTAACGGGTATCAGATAGTCGGGGAACTCGACTATAGCGTTCTCTCTTGTTCAATTTGTGTTTCTTATCACATGGTATAGACTTGTTTCTTGCGTGGTATTAATATCTAGTAAAACGGTTACAAGTCAGCCGAGTCTCGCTATACAATTTTACTCTCCGAGTAACGGGTATAAATTTAAAGAAGAAAACCAGGAAAATACTGGCTCAGCTTTGGCTCAATAGAAGACTAGATCTCAACTAAACAGCAAAATGGAAAAGTTGCCCAATCTTGATTTGGTGTGACAATTGTAAACAATTTGGATAAAAATACTTTAACTTAAGTATTGTATAAGACCAGGAATCGACAAACACGATGCAACTACATAACGCCTTGGTTTTGATAGTATAAATGTCTATTATCAAACCATCACAATCCGAGCAAGTTTCACAGATAATTTATTATAAGAAAATTAATGGATACGAATGCAAAATGCGGAATGGGAAAGCCGATCACTGAAGTTCCGTTAACAAAAATTTAATCAAAATCTGGCAAACGAAAAAATTGTTTGTATCATACATCCGTATATTACTTTTCAAAGCACACACTTATATGATTATGATTTATTATTCGTTGATGGGATTGGCCAACGTCCAGACCCGAATCGAATCATAGCGAGTGTAATAAAAAGATCTCTCAATGGAATGGAACGATTGAAATACAAAATCTAATTTGACTTTAAGACTCAAAGTTAGGAATTTCAATGTCGCAGCTAAATTCAATTGTTAATTGGCCACACAGCCACTCGAAGTGCGCCCTCTCGAAGTTAAAGTTATTCAACTTTATTGGCTCGTGAATCGAATCCTATATCCCAGTAAATACATATCCTTTAGGACGGATACAGTAAAATACACTTTTTAAATTTGAAAATTTTTATATTTAGTTGTCGTTCGTAAAACTATAACAATAAAGGGCTGGGCAACGTGGAATGGCAGTTCTTAGTGGTGGTAGGCAACAGCGGGGGCGGCATAGTGGGCGGGAGCAGCGTATGTGGCATAAGCAGCTGGGGCAGCATAGTGAGCCACTGGGGCCACAGTCTTGACGACAGCAGGAGCAGCGTAGTGGGCAACTGGAGCCACGGTCTTGACCACGGCGGGAGCAGCGTAGTGGGCGACAGCAGGAGCAGCGTAGTGGGCAACTGGATCCACGGTCTTGACCACGGCGGGAGCAGCGTAGTGGGCGACAGCAGGGGCGGCGTAGTGGGCAACGGGAGCGGCGACGGTCTTCACAACTGGGGCCACAGCGACGGCCTTGACCAGGGGCTCACGGTTCACGACTGCGTTGAATCCGTTGATGGGGTCGGCGGTGTACTGGACGGTCCTCTTGTAGCCATCGGCGTCGATCAGGGAGTACTCTCCACGGACCACGTCTCCATCGCGCTCCTCCACCTGTCCCTTGTTGTCGCCGGTCAACTTGTCGTCGACTCCGTAGGAGAAGCGGTACTGGGGGTGGGGGTCGTACTCCTCGGCGGCCTTGACCACGACCTTCTGTGCGACGGCCACGGGGGCGTGGGCGTAGGTGGCCACCGCCGGGGCAGCATGGTACACCTGTGGGGCGGCGATGGGCGCATAGCCGGCGCTGGCCACGGCGACGAAAGCGAGGGCGAAGACGAACTGGGGAACGTATTCGTTAGAGAAAAGGGTTTTGGTGGGAGGACACAGGACTTACCTTGAATGCCATTTTATAGGGTTTTTGGATTTGTGGGTTAGTTCTTTGCAGAAACGATGCTGAGGGCTGAATGATATGGTTTCTGGCCGGCCAGCGGTTTTATAGCCCACACTTGCAGTTTCTGCTCAGGTGAGGCAAGGTGCTTACGCTTGGCCTTCTGAATATCATGCTCCAAATTAGCGCGAAGTCACCGCTCTGCGAAGTCAACTGCAAAGTCGGCAGAGACGCCGGCAGAGAACAGAGTGGAGAGAGAGGAGAAGGGATTGGCGAATGCGAAGTGCAGTCCAATTATTTAGAAAGGATTCGGCGGATTCGCGCGGGATTTCCCATTTGCCAGGTGCCCACGTTGAAATTGGTAGTTGCGAAGGCAGTGCATCTGCTAATAGCGTTTCGATAATCCAAGATCTTTAAAGGATGGTATGGTAAATGTCGGGCGGGTGACCTTGGTTCTCACAGACTTTGCAATTTGGAGGGAATAAAGTATATATGTATATACTTCATATACAACATGTACATTTAGTAATTTAGTAAAATATGTTTAACGATCATCTTTTAAAATCCGCTTATGTATAATAGAATTTTAGATATTATGTTGAATTTATGTTTGATATTCTTTTAGATCCTAGTTATATCTATTAGCACAACAAAATATTGCTGTACTTATTATTTTTATTTAACAGTTTAGTTGTTAGCTTCTTAGTTTGTGGAACCTTAGTATGCAGCAATTGTCATTGCTCAAATTTCAATTCAATTCAAAAATTGTTTACCATTTTTTGGAAAACAAATTTCTTATACAGCACAGTAAAAGTTCATTCAACTTTTTGAGAGAATGTACAGAACCTTTTTAAAGTTACATAACCTATAGAAGATCACGTTCGTATTTTTATCATGTTATCTTAAGAGTGAACTTTATGTTATGTTCTGTAAGAATTTAAATACATAATCATTTTATCTTCCTAAAACGATCTTATGCAGCGCTATAAAACGAAGTAATTGCCCACGCATTGGGAACGGTCAATCCCTTTCGGTATGAAGTGAACCTTTCCCCAAAGATCTTTCCCTCTTTCGGAGCTGACGGGCTTAGAATCCGTGGCCAAAAGCATGTGCACACCCACAGAGCTTAGCGCCACGAACAGGAAGTACAAGTTATTGCCCGACAACAATCGCAGCCGAGAAGCATTTAATAAATTTCGCCGTCACCGCGAAAATAACGCTTGCTGCCGGCGTATTGGGCCAAAGCAGAGCAGAGCTGGCAGCTTGGTTTACTATAAAAGTTGTGATCGGACACAGAAAAGTATCATTCGCAGATCCAGTTCACTTCTGTAAAGAACAACCAATCAGCACTCCTAGTAACATGGCTTTCAAGGTGAGTCGTTGGAAATCCGGGATCAATTGTTTACGAAATTTTATTGGGAGCTCTAACGCCTTTTTATTTAGTTCGTCTTCGCCCTCGCTTTCGTCGCCGTGGCCAGCGCCGGCTATGCGCCCATCGCCGCCCCACAGGTGTACCATGCTGCCCCGGCTGTGCCCGTCGCACAGAAGGTCGTGGTCAAGGCCGCCGAGGAGTACGACCCCCACCCCCAGTACCGCTTCTCCTACGGAGTCGACGACAAGTTGACCGGCGACAACAAGGGACAGGTGGAGGAGCGCGATGGAGACGTGGTCCGTGGAGAGTACTCCCTGATCGACGCCGACGGCTACAAGAGGACCGTCCAGTACACCGCCGACCCCATCAACGGATTCAACGCAGTCGTGAACCGTGAGCCCCTGGTCAAGGCCGTCGCTGTTGCCCCAGTTGTGAAGACCGTCGCCGCTCCCGTTGCCCACTACGCCGCCCCTGCTGTCGCCCACTACGCTGCTCCCGCCGTGGTCAAGACCGTGGCTCCAGTTGCCCACTACGCTGCCCCTGCTGTCGTCAAGACTGTGGCCCCAGTGGCTCACTATGCTGCCCCAGCCTATGCCACATATGCTGCTCCCACCCACTACGCAGCTCCCGCCCACTATGCCGCCCCAGCTGCCACGTATGCCTCGTACTCGGCTCCCGCTGTCGCCTACCACCACTAGATCCTGGCTGAAATCGACGCTGTACATATTTAGAATTGTTGGCTTTATTATTACTGTTCATTTATTTATTGACAGCACCAATAAAAAAATGCATTTCAGTATGTAGACATATATCACGAGACACAAGAGTGTTTTGAGTTGCTTATTCAAAGGTAGATTCCTGGCAAAGGACTCTCAGCGGTCGTTCACATTGTCCTGTTCTGGTTTGCATTATTTATGTGCTTGTTTTCATAACGAGTTTGTGCGAAAAGTTCACAGACATGGTAGGAACCAGCCTCGCAAAAGGATTGCTGCAGTCTAAGGGCAATGAAATTCCTGTGGTGTTTTTGGTGGTGCAGTCTGGACTTTTGTTTAGCGATTCAGGGATGCTGCCAGGGGCAACGAACTGCGTTGGCCTGCTTGATGGTTTCTTGATCCTGATCCCGATCCTCTGTCTGTCTGAAGGGCAGACAAATTTCTGGGCTTTGTGGCGGTCATTTCCATTCAAATGGAAGAAATCGTCCACCGCAATGCAAAGAGAATCCCTTTGTTGTTGATTTCTGTAATATAAAACGGAAATTATGGGGTCATGACTTTACTTGTCGGGTGATAAATGGTCCTATCAGGGTCCTTATCGGGGGAGCTGAGAACTAAAGTTCGTACTTTTTCTAGTTTGAGGCAGAGTTGCCTCAGTTACCCACAGCTGCTATTGAAACTTTAGGGGAGCTAGACAGCGTGCACCTGTTGTTTTTTCTAGAGAACGATTCTGAATTCAAGGCTCAAAGTTCTGAAGGGGCCCTCGAAGGTCAGACCTTGAGTGTAATCTCAGCGAGCCAACTGCTTCTCTCGACATCACCCTTTTTTGAAGCCGAAGTCCGACTAATCAAGTGGAAGATTTCCGATTTTGGGTGCTCCGGGTCGTCGATACGCACCCTAAACCCTTCTCAACTTAACCATCGTCATAATCATCCAGAGAGCAACAACAATGCGAGCTGACAATGCAATGCATTGCGGACAAAAACAGAAAGCACAAGCCTGTGAAAAACAAAGGAAAGAGGGGCAAAATCAAGAAACATGACCGACGAAGGAGTTAAAGGATCGTCGAACATCAACGGGGTAAACAGGCTTTTGACCACCGACTTGCGTATAAATAGCAGGCAGGGGCTCCTTGTTAGCTCATTCAGTGTTTTGTGTTGAGTCCGAGAGGTTCGGGATCAGGAGCAGCTTGCGTTCGCGCCTTGGGGTCAGTCAGACCAATCAAACCATCAAAAACTCACCTTTGGATACCTTCATTCTGGATACAGCCTGCATCCACAAAACGAAATGGCAGATACATAGAGGTAACTTTTTAGCATGGGCATTTGAATTTGTTAATACGAAATGTTGACATAAAAATGCAATTGATAAATTGAATGTTGAATAAAAATTGCAACCGATACAATTCTTTCAGAATTAACCCGTCTGTCTCGGCCTTGCAGCTGCTACCTAAAGATAACAAAAAACTCATGGATTTGGCTTCCACATCCCAAATCAACACCCAGTTGTTGACTATGACAACCCGGATCCGTCTGAGAACTAAGAGCTAGGCTCCATTAGGGCTAGCACCTGACCAGAACACCCATTGGCACTCATCATGGAACATTGAATCGTTGGAAGGCCGCACAACACCGCACAACAGCCATCCACCACCCACCCATCCATCACCCACCAAACGTCGTCTCGGCCCTTTGGACAAAATTTACATTTGAGTTTAAGTTTAGGTGTAAACAATAAACAAAAAACAACAATAGGCTACCAAAAAAAGAGAAAAAATCCCATTGATTATTTATTTTTCGGGCTTACATCGGTATTTGGTAATTGATCAGATTCTTAGACGATGATCAAGAACTTTCTCCTAAGATTATTTAAATGCACAGCTTATTGAACTTGTGCTTGCGGGCGTTCTAAAAGATTCTGGAAATTATATTATTTCTTAATTGAAATCACCACTCTGTGATTCTGGGTTATTATTAATATTTATATTCAATATTTGAATAACTATCCTGGACACACCCATTTTAAACCTTATTCGTCACCTCCGTGACTTTTACTTTGCAGTGGAATCTTAAAAATAGTACACAAATATTTCGTTATTATCTTACAAGAAAGGCCACACTACGAACAATAATTTATGTATATCAAGGTCAGGTCCGGCAGCACAGCCTACCAACTGTATGTGAGCCGATTGCCACCAGAAATCCAGCAAACAGTCAGCAGATTTCAAAGGTGTACGCACAGGTGCTGCTGCTGATGGTCTCGCCAGTACTGCCAAAATTGAGACATGAAGAAAATGGTAAGTGGACTGGTTTCTGTGCAAGTTTAATTGGCATTATTCGAGTCGCCAGCTGGACAGCGGTTACTCCGCTTTGTAATCGCCATAAACTATTTCCAGCTTAACCCTTGGCAAAGTGCGCTCGCCCGATGATTAGGCCAAACAAGTGCCAGTGCTCAAGTGCTGGAGTGCTCGAGTGTTTCCCTCGGAAATTAAGCAAACTAAATTGTAATTAACAGAGGTTTTTTCAACAGTTGTCCAACAGAGACAATGCCTCTTAGTTAGCCGGCCGTTGACGGTCAGCAGGCTACCGAAGTGATTACTTTTATTATTTTCAATACAAATTCGTTCCGTTGGAATTTTTTAATTCGCCGCAGCATTGACCCCACAGTGGGCATCGTGGTGGGCTGGTCAGGGGCGAGAAGCCTGCTAATTAAATTAAGCCAGTCTGACGGCCACTCCTACTGCCTATTTCTCGGCCTAGCCTATCCTACGGGGATACGGCTGTGCTGCGAGTATACATTTTCCAACATTATTTCGGTTTTAGCCCGGCACTCGACTTCGACACCCGGACACCCGGACACCCAAACAGCTCAACCAATTTCCAACAAACACTCGGCCGGTGATCAATCTAAAATTTTCACCGCTTCTGTCAGAAATGTGCGTAGTCGACGACATGGGACGACATCGACATCATGTGGCTTAGTTGTCCTGGTCCAGCACCTCTCTCCCAAGTACCTTAAAACGCTGACAGGCAAACCCCGAAATGCTGGTTGACGAATGAGCTCGAGGCGGGTGAGTTTTCTCTGGGGAAAGTCGTAAAAACAGTCTGCCTGCGCCCGAAAAACTCCTCAAATGAACCATGAATGGCGGCACCTTTTCTAATAAAATATTGTCAAATATCTTACTGCATCGCAGTTATATATATATATATATATAAACAGCATATTTTTATACCCGTTACTCGTAGGGTAAAGGGAATTTAGAGTACCCTTCTCTTCTACGAGTAACTGGTATAATAAACTTATGGCAGAGATTTGAAAATTGCATTGACAAAATGTTTCAAAGTAAAGCAAATGCTTAAATAAACGAATATATGTATATGACATTCTGAAAGAATGGGATATTCAGGTTAGGATATATAGGATAATGGATTGGTTTACTTTTAAAATGTATACTTCTGCTTTTTGTATTAAGTATCAATTTGGAATATGGTCTAGAAGTGTTGGTATTGTAAAAAGCTCAGTAGCATTTCTTACTTAGATTAATAACAACTAGTAGCTATGACTCTAAAATACATCAAAGAAAACACATACAAATTTCTTATTGAATTCAAACTTCTCGCGAAAACAACACATTTGATCGTCATGCGACTCAGCACAGTGTACTGGCTTCCGGTTAGTTTTTCATTTTGAAGCTAACGGATCTAGTTTACTGGCATTTCCCTTTCAGTTTTAGCACCCATTCCTACGATGACTTGGTGGAATAGAAGTGAACAGGAACTGGTTTGACTCGCGGCCAGACGCACGTCAGACGAGATTTGAATCGTTCTTATAATCTCTAGACTCATTGTTAGATTGTTGGGTAATGAGCTCGGGCCTTTTCGAGAACAACAAAGAGTATAAAATTGGTAATTAAAGCGTTTACTAGAAAGTGAAATTGAATTAAAATTGAAATTGAATTAATGTGAATTGAAACTCAAAATGAGTGGCGAATTAAGTTGGCCTTAAGCGGTCATTGATACCAGGACTTGCTTTTCCAATATATTAATAGATAGGTCGTAACAAATAAATTAAAAGTTTCAAGTTAAGATATTAAATATTTCAGGCATAATTTAAAGACAATTGGTTACGATTGTAAAAAGGCTATTGGTTGAAAATCTTACAGTCCACTGATACAAATTAAAATCTACCTCGGGTAGTAACTGATATTTGTAAATATACTAATAATGATTTAGCTTAGCCAAAAGAATCGTTTAAGTGTGATACATTTCACTTTACTGTACTTGAATTACTTTGGCAAAGACCTTCAAATGAAATTCTTTCCATGCCAGCCGGCACAACATGTTATTACATCACTTTGTCGCCAGTTGAGTCACTTTGCTGCCCAATTCGACTTCGACCATGATTGAGCACTTACCAATGCCACAATTATAGCTGTAAAGCAGAGAGCAGAAAGCTTCAACCTGAAAGCTCAAATGTTACTTGTTCATTAATCCAAGTGATGTGATCTTTTTTGGGTCATTTACCATTGGGGGATAGAGGAGGTGTGTCGGTGTGCAGTTGAATTTCTCTATTTTTTCTGAGTGTGCGCGTTTGTGTCAAGTGCAATGCTGTTCATCGATCAAGCAACGTTTTATTGGGTTACTTACATGACTCGAGTGTGCCACACAACCACAAGCCTCAATCCCCCCTTCATTCAAGCCCCTTATCCGCGGCGGGTTGCTCGCTTAAGTCTTTTGTTTGTAACGACTTTGGTTGCTTTGTTCGCTATTCGCCGTCCGTTTTCCATTCATAACAATAGCGAAATGGGTGTGACTCGTGGGTGCAAATCTTTTTGGGTAAATCTACCGATCTGCGGAGAAGGAGGCATGCAAATGAATTACGATCGAAGTGATTTCTGTAAGCAGCCGAGTTAAAAAGTGAAAGAAAGACCTACGATGAGACAATGGGCCAGTGATGTGTGGCCAACGAAAATTTCGTCTATAAATACAAATGCATTGGCGGTTCAATTATTATTCAAACCACGCACTCCACAGAAGGAGGACAAGTCTCGCTTCTTTCGCTCTGCAATTTGCCAACCAACCTCAAACGCTCTCCAAATGGCTTTCAAGGTAAGCCAAGGCTGATGTAATTCGCACCTTGGCAACAGACCATAATGTTTTCTTACCCTTCCAGCTAGTTGCTCTGGTTTCCTGCTGCCTGGCAGCCGTGTCAGCTGGACTTATCCCTGTGGAGCAGCACGAGCAGCATCCCCAGCTGTACCAGGTCCAGCAGCCCCAGCATGTGATTTACCAAAAGCAGCACGAGATCCATCCCCACGGCCATGAGGTGTATCCCGATGATCCTCATCCCAAGTACAACTTTGCCTACGATGTGCAGGATGCGCTGTCCGGGGACTCGAAGAGCCAAGTGGAGTCCAGGGATGGGGATGTGGTGCAGGGCGAGTACTCCCTGGATGATGCCGATGGTTTCCGTCGCACAGTGAAGTACACCGCCGATTCCGTCAATGGATTTAATGCCGTCGTGCACCGCGAACCACTGGCCCATGTGCACCACAAGGTGGTGGCAGCTTCTCCTGTTCAGTACCACCACGCCCCTGCCGCCCCCGCTGCCGTCATCAAGAGCTATGCCTCCCCTGCCCAGGCCTATGTCGCTCCCACCTACGCAGCCCCTGCCTACACCGCCCCCACCTACGCCACCCAACACGGTGAGCATCCCCAGGAGCAGGAGCAGGAGCACCAGCAGCACCACTATGCCAGCTACGAGTCCCCCGCCCACTCCCAGGCCGCCCACGAAGGCCACGAGTACTACCACCACCAGTAGGGAGTTTCCAGCCACAGATCAGATCACCTGACAAGCGAAAGTATTATCATGCACCCCATTATGAGAACTCATTTAGCTCATTAACCTAGTTCTGTTGATTAGTCGTAATCTATTTGTAAATATCCTCAATAAAACTTTCATATTTCAATGTATGAAATTTGGCTTAATTTCCTTCAGGATGATACACTTGTATTAGTTTCGGGACAATTAGCTTAAGAAATGTATCTTTTAGTTTAAATACTTTTAAAAAAGTCAAACTGTTTATGGCTTGACTCGCAACTTTAAATTCATTTGAAATTACACTAATGATTATCCAATTCGGGTTTCTCGAGTGTCTGAATACCGTTTTTCAAAAAAAATTCGATACTTTTATCTTTTAGTTTATATTATTTAAAAAAAGTCAAACTGTTTATGGCTTGACTCGCAACTTTAAATTCATTTGAAATTACACTAATGATTATCCAATTCGGGTTTCTCGAGTGTCTGAATACCGTTTTTTAAAAACCTTCGATACTTTGCCATTGGAATGTCAAGGACAGAGAAGTGCCAAATACTCGAATTAATGATTCGCATTATTTCATTATTTCATATCAATTCAAATCGCCCTAGGCTGACCTGATTAGGAACGTATTCATATGGAACCGTGTTCTTTTAGGATTACATTCAGCAATAGCCATCTCACACAAGCTTACCGAATAATGTGATTCTGCAAGGGGCTTGCATAAAAAAAAGTGCGTGCAAAATTAACAAGTGACGTTAATTTTATGAAGTGTGCGATTTACATTTTAAGCACTTGGCTAGTATTTCCCGATTGGTCATGATTAGCGTGGGCAATTTAGCGCGAATATTTGTCCGTGCTCGATTTTCGCACTTAAGTGGGGAGGGGTAAATGGAGACCGGTTTTCAGACTTGCCAAAATATCCGGTAGCAACAATCGCACTTTTTGCAATTTTAATGTCGCACTCAAATTGAATCTCAAATTACTTGGGACATATCTGCTGGGATCGAGTCCGACAACTATATGTACTGATATACAGGCTCTGCCGCTGACTCGTACCAAAAATATGTGTGTCCAATTGCGGCCAAGAAATAATTTGCTCCACATTTCCCACACAAAGGTCTAGCGCAACCACATTAGCCAGACCTTTTGGCCTTTCGCTCCTCTTTGTTAGCCAGCTGGGTTGCTCGGCTTGGGCTTGTCTTTGGCAACGGTTGAGTGCCAACACAGGGGGATAATAATCGACAGCCTCGGCACTGGCCAATGCCCACCTTGGATCCCATTGAAATCACACCTTGTGATATCGTGTTGAATTCGCTTCAAAATTATGGAATTCCTATTTCAAGTTTAAAACATCTACATTAGTTTCAATCAAATAAATTTTTATTTGTTAGGAATTTTTTATCATAGTATGTCTTAAAATTAAAAGTTACCCCTTAAATTATTATACTGGTTATTCGTATCATGAAATGTAGAATGAAGAGTTTCCGAGCCTATACAATGAGTATATTCTTCGTCAGAATCCCACTCGCTGTTCGTATGTCTGCTCATGTGAACGTCGAGATCTCGAGAATTATTATTGCTAGACTGAGAAAACCCAGCTTTATTTAGCTAAGTAACAGGTATCTGATAGTCTATTATAAATAACATATTTTATTAAACTTTGTTTGCTCACCAGGAGTGCAAGCTTGTATTAATAACCATACGACAGCCAACAATAAGACATAGTATATATCCTATAATTATAAATAAATATATCAAATAATATAAAAATATTACTAATAATAATAATTTAATTTATTATATTTATAAGGAATTTATAAGCCCGAAAATGGTGATACTTCTAATAGTAACTTCAATAAATATGTAAGTCTAAAGCGTTGCTAGTAGAGTAAAAGGGTATACTAAACACACTTTTGAAAAATGATATGATAATTTTTCCCATTTTTGTTAGTCTTGTATATTTTTCCCGATTTGCCAAAAATTCTGTCAGGGTTGGAAATTCTCCTTCGCACTTCCATTAGCTGAGTGACGGGTATCTTATAGTCGGGGAACTCGACTGAAGCATTCTCTCTTGTTTTCCTCCTGGACAGTTAAAAGAAGGAAAACAAAAAGACTAAAGGAGACTATAAATACCCTATGAAAATATTTTTGCCCCCGGTATAAAATATGGCTAACACATCCAAATCAAAACCCTTAGTAGTGTGTCATTAATCGAGAAGGCTATGTCCCTGACACAATTATATTCTGATGAAACAAATTAGAAATTGCTTTTCCTGCCGATTAATAAATTTCAATAGATTTAGATTTTTTGACTTTGAATAAAGCTTGAGTTAATTTTCAAAAATATTCAAATTTCAATAAGCCAACACAATCATCGGAATCATAAAAGCGTTTTGTAAATAGTATTTGTGTGTATTTGTAGGAGGTGGTTGTAAAACTATAACAGTAACGGGTTGAGAAACGTAAAGTGGCAGTTCTTAGTGGTGTTAGGCAACAGCGGGGGCGGCGTAGGAGGTGTAGGTAGCTGGAGCTGCGTAGTGGGCAACTGGAGCCACGGTCTTGACCACAGCGGGAGCAGCGTAGTGGGCGACAGCAGGGGCGGCGTAGTGGGCAACGGGAGCGGCGACGGTCTTCACAACTGGGGCAACAGCGACGGCCTTGACCAGGGGCTCACGGTTCACGACTGCGTTGAATCCGTTGATGGGGTCGGCGGTGTACTGGACGGTCCTCTTGTAGCCGTCGGCGTCGATCAGGGAGTACTCTCCGCGGACCACGTCTCCATCGCGCTCCTCCACCTGGCTCTTGGAGTCTCCAGAGAGCGAGTCCTGGACATCGTAGGCGTACTTGTACTGGGGATGGGGATCGTACTCCTCGGCGGCCTTGGCCAGAACAGGCTGGGCGTGGGCAACGGCGACAGGTGCATGGGCATAGGTGGCCACGGCGGGGGCGGCGTGGTACACCTGCTGGACGGGAAGAACACCGGCGCTGGCTGCGGCAATCAGGGCGAAGAGGGCGATGAACTGAAAGAGGGATACTGGTTAGGATATGGGGTCTTTGGCGGGGCTAAGTCCTCGGAACGAACCTTGAATGCCATTTCGATTTGGATTGATTTGGCTGCTGCTGCTGCTGCTGTTGGTTGCTGGAAGGCAAAGTGAACTGTGAGGGCTACTGGGCCAACACTTGACTTATATACCGAGATGGAGCTATTTCTTCAGCTGCTGCTACCATTGAATGGTTGAGCTTGCTTTTGTCAGCTGGCCACGCTCTTAGCGTAATTAGTGCAATTCATTTATGCTAAACGTGTGTGGAGAGGGAAAAGTGTAGCTTAAGGGCGTGCTCAATCTTTGTATCTCTGTGTTTTGTCATCAAATAACTTCAAATTATCTGAGAGATACGGAAAGCGTGCGCTTTGACACCACCATTGACCAAAACCAGTTAGCTCACAAGTTAATAAGGCAGCATATAAGTCGCTTAAAATGTAATTAACTTAAAACATCTTAGAAACCTTATTAAATTAAGATTATTATTTTGTATCGCATTCGATTTCCGAAATTGGAAGATAGTTCATAGGCGAAAAACTGGTTTACTTCATGAAAATTTTCTAATAACGCACTTGTATTATTTATTTTGGGTTAACAAAATTAAACACTCTATGAATGTTATATTTTTTATTATTTATTATTTAATTATTAAATTATGATTTTAACTTAAAATGTTAATAATGCCCTACTAAAATCCTATGGAAGCAAGCCAAAATATTATTATTAATTTAGCATTATTATTCAGGCTCATAGCATCAACGCTATAACATAAGTATACCTGTTACTCGTAGAGTAAAAGAGGGTATACTAGATTTGTTGAACAGTATGTAACAGGCTGAAGGAAGCCATATAAAGTATATTCATCCATATATAGAACCAATATCCGTCTGTCTCTCCGTATGAGCGTCGAGATCTCAGGAAGCATAAAAGCTAGAAAGTTGAGATTAATCATGGAGACTCCAGAGACATAGACAGAACAGCTCAAGTTGGTTGACCCATGCTGCCACGCCCACTCTAACGCCCACAAGCTCCCCAAAACGTTTTAAATAATAAATAGTTTAATAAAACAGACACACACTACACAACTGTTCTGGAAAACGTTTATTTTGTTATGTTCTTCATAACAACCGAATAAGTGAATAATATTTAAATGCCTCCAGTTTTAAAGAAAATAGTAATTAAAATTAGTTTGGCGTAATCAATTAAGTGCAGCTGCTTACTTCGATCGAGCACTTTTAAATGGACAGAACCGAAGAAGGTGCGTGACAATTTTTACATGCCACCGGCGCCGCTCGAGGTGATGCGCCAAAAATGAATTCCAATTAGGTGTCATCAATGTCACCAAGTAGCGTATAAAATCAACGGCTCACACCGGATCAGACATTCAGTGTTTGACTTCGGCTCAAGACAGCAGTTAATTAAATCCATCCAAGTTACAATGGCAGCAAAGGTTTGTGCGACCAATTGAAGGATAAAGGTTCCCGGGGACTACCAGTGGATTTTAAAAATACCTTCGCATCATATTGCCATCTTAGAAAGATCCTAAACAGCGTGTTATTTATTCCCCAGATTGTTATCGCTTTGGCTTTGTTCGCCGTAGCTCATGGCGCCGTTCTCAGAACTGCTGCTCCTGTGGCTGTGGCTCCTGCTCCGGTACCAGTTCTGGCCAAGACTGTTGAGCTGGAGGAGGTCGATCCGCATCCTCAGTACACCTACAGCTATGACGTGCAGGACACCCTCTCCGGCGACAACAAGGGGCACGTGGAGGAGCGCGATGGAGACGTGGTCCGCGGAGAGTATTCCCTGATCGACGCCGATGGCTTCAAGCGCACCGTGACCTACACCGCCGATTCCATTAACGGATTCAACGCCGTCGTCCGCCGTGAACCCCTCGCCGCTGTTGTGGCCGCCGAGCCGCTGGTGAAGGTCGCTGCTCCACTGGTCAAGGCCGCTCCAGTCGCCCCCATCGCCCCTGTCGCCTTGGCCGCACCAGCTCCCATTGTGCGCTCCGCTCCCGTGGTCGCTGCTGCTCCCCTGGCAGCTACCGCGCCCTTCCTCCGCTCCGCCCCTCTGGCGGTGGCTGCTCCCGCTCCCGTCCTGCGTACCGCCTCCTATGCCACGCCTCTCCGATACACCGCCCCCGCTTACACCGTCGCCCACTTGTAAATACCAATGCGAGCGTTGTTATTCTGATCCCTTGTTTTGTTTCTATGATAATAAAATGTGATTTGTTATGTTAATTTGAATTGCGGTTTTGGGCATAGAAGTGCAGTTATATTATCATCAACTCTATTTAATTTCAGTTTTTGTACTTTCAAAAGTTTTCTTAACTGTTTCATTCCTAATTGTTTCCGATTTTGATACTTTACCAGAAAAAGGGACAGATATACTCGATACATTACTTTAGCATAGGCACGTCAGTGTAATTAATTATATGTGCTTTTATACTTGAAAGCTGTAAGGTGACATGTACTGTATTTGTTTTATATATTACGCATTCACATGTCTGCAAAGAATGCCTTATTTAATCTTCCAGTCTGCTTGAATGTCTGAGCAGGTTAGTTTATTCTTGATACCTTGATGTGTGTACTTAACAAATATTTGTTCAATTATTAATTCAAAATAGGTAATCAGTGTAGGTCAGTTCCAAGCGTTTTGCAATCCTGAGCTGATTGTACCGGTAACATGATATACCACTCAAGGCAGAATGGTGAAAGCGAGCGATTCGCAATTGCTCACGGAGGGTCAGAAAGACAAGAAAATCCGAGGGTCTCTCCTAAGCCACTAAGCCGCACCAGATCGCATAAGAGTGTATACATACATATGTGGCCCCTGGCGTGGGCAGTTGTAATTGCCCCTATTCCAGTCGATAAAATAATAAGGTAAATAGCTAGCGGTAATGCAATAATAAATGTTAAAAGTAAATAGTGACAAAAATGATTTGCCCAGCAGCGAATTAATCAGTTTCAATTCATTTTTCGCATTTGCTTTTACCCCGATTCAGTGGGTATAAAAAGCAGTACTCGTGGTCCAGTAAATCATTCCACAGCTTCTCTGTCTTCGCAGCAGTTAACCACGGATAACCACCAGCCCGCTTCCAAGTCTAGAGTCATGGCCTTCAAGGTGCGTAATCCTTACATGGCAGCCTGATCCTTTTCATTACCTCACATTTCTCCCCCAGTTCCTCGCTATTCTCGCCCTCGTTTCGGTCGTCAGTGGCGGAGTGCTTCCCGTCCAGCAGGTGTACCATGCCGCCCCCGCTGTAGCCACCTACGCTCATGCCCCTGTCGCCGTTGCCCACGCCCAGCCTGTTCTGGCCAAGGCCACCGAGGAGTACGATCCCCATCCCCAGTACAAGTTCGCCTACGATGTCCAGGACTCGCTCTCCGGTGACTCGAAGAGCCAGGTGGAGGAACGTGATGGCGACGTGGTCCATGGCGAGTACTCCCTGATCGATTCCGATGGCTTCAAGCGCATTGTTCAGTACACCTCCGACCCGGTCAACGGGTTCAACGCCGTCGTCAACCGCGTGCCCCTGGATCACGTGAAGACCGTGGTGAAGACCGTGGCACCTGTGGCAGTTGCTGCTGCCCCTATTCCAGTGGCCTACCATCAGCACCACTAAGGAACTCTTTGTGAACTGTTTGTAAATCGAATAAATTGTTGAATATTTCTAAGCTGAAAGAAATCAAAACGCATTTTACTTTAGGAGCTCATTTACTTTTTTATATATATTTCATGTTAAAATAAATTCGTATAACTTAAATTGAAAAATACAAATAACCCCAAAATTATTCTAGCCTTAGAGTTACACAATAACCTTAAGTAATCAACTTAAATGGCCATCGCATGGGAGCAGCCCTGGTAGCATTCAACAATCGTCAATGGAGCCGCTTACGCTGCACTACCTTGGTTCCTCTTAAGTCCCTCTCAAGCCGGTAATAAGTCATTAAGGGCCCAAATTGATCAGGCGTTCGCGTCCGACCCATTTTACACCAATCAACGAAAATTGGGGTAGACATCTGATCGCAAAGAAACGCATCGACCGGAACATTTCAATAAAAACATCTGCGTCGAAGGCTTATTGAATTTAATGCATGTAATGCGGTCCGCTTTTGGAGGAAACCTGTTAAGGTCACTTAGCTGCATCTTTGAAGCGGCCAGAAACCTTTCGCCAAGTCGCTCTGCACCGTTTGGGTCCATTTGAGAATCATATACGCGACATCATGGGACCCGAATTATTTTCCTTATCTGGCAAGTGCAAAAATGCCAAGGCTCCTTAAAGGGGACAGTGAAAAGCGGACAACATACAATGGACAACGGACGAGGAACGAGGGACGACGGACGGCGAGGGTTAAGGTCAAAGTCAGTTGGCATTGTTAATTACCGTTGGAGCGAACGGACTTGGCTGCCCATTTCCATTCCCATTCCCATTTTCGGCATGTAAGTACATCGGCCCGGAGATCCACGCCACCAGCTCAGATTTAATGCCAGTGCGCATGCGCAACTCGCGGCGAGGCCCATAAAGTTAACCAGGCGAATTACAATCATGCTCGTGTCGCATTGAAACCAGACCATTGAAGCCAGACTTAAGGCCCCGTTTACACCGGCTCCATGAATGAGTAAACGGCTTTGGGGCTTCCCTCTTCAAATTTATATGCGCTGGAACTGCTTTATGGACCTTCCATCGGTCGGTCCCAGCGTTTCTGGCATTGCCTTTGCTCTTTTGTCGCGCATTTTGCATTTTGTGCGTTCTTGAACGTGTTGGACTGCGGTTTCGCTGTCCACCTATGCGACATTACTTCATTACTTCATTGTTTCTTTATTGTGGCAGTAAGTGCTACTTTGTCAGTAGCTGTCGCTTAACACGCGTTCTTTCTTCAGGGGCGGCCTTGAAAGTAATCGTGGGAGAGTGAAAGTGAAAGTTTCGGTTGTAGCCAACCGGAGTTCAATGAAATGAGGATTTTATCTGATTGCTATGTTGTGAATGCCTTCCGGAGTGGCAGAGAGAATATATGTTTATTTAAGATGTTGGCAAACAAAAGCCCGTATTATTTTCATTTCTAAAAAGAGTCATATTATAAGAGCATTAATTGCAATGTCTCATAGTAATGTCTGTAGAATAGAAACATTTCTTAACGACAATGATATATACTATGCTATGTTCAAAAAATTATTTTTATTTGATCATTAAGTCATCAAAATATTTGTATAACAATTTCCATGTAAAAAAAGTAATTTAGCTGATATCTTTATATGGCTAAGAAAAACAAAAAATTGTTGTATCAACAAATCATCCTTTAAAAAACGTAATGTTTCAAATCCATAATCAAAACTTGTAAAGTTTACTGGTTAAAATAAATAATAACAATAGAACTGATTGGCTGTTAATTAGCATCTCGCGGTATTCGCTATTCCAACAGATAAGAAGCGAAGTAAAAGTTGTGAAGCACACATATTCCCAAAAATATAAGCCAGCGCAATATTCATTCAATTAGAACACATCCTTTATTTCAATAACAACTAACGGCAATTGTCGGGTCGTGGTGGACTACTCTTCAGCATTTCAATAGGCGTACGAGATGAGAGGCGAAGCGAACTGGGTCTTGACGATGGCGGGTCCAGCGGCGACCAGAGGAGCGGCCTTGACGACGGGCGCAGGGGCGGCGTAGGCGAGGGGAGCTGGGGCGGCGGCGTAGGCGAGAGGTGCTGGGGCGGCGGCGTAGGTGGCGGTCAGGGGGGCGGCACGGACAACGGGAGCAGCGACGGCGGCACGGACAACTGGGGCTGGAGCGGCCACGACGGCAGCGGGAGCGGCGGCAACGGCGGCCACCAGGGGCTCACGGCGCACGACTGCGTTGAATCCGTTGATGGGATCGGCGGTGTAGTCCACAATGCGACGGTAGCCGTCGGCGTCGTTCAGCGAGTACTGGCCCTGGACAATGTCGCCCTCGCGAGTCTCCACCTGGGTCTTCGAGTCACCAGAGATGGCGTCCTTGACGTCATAGCCGTAGGTGTACTGGGGATGGGGGTCGTACTCCTCCACCTGGGCCACGGCGGCCAGTGGAGCTGCGGCGGGAATGATGCCAGCGCTTGCCACGGCGATGCAGGCGGCGAAAAGAATGGTGAACTGCAATTGTTCCAAAGAGTTTCTTTAAATAGTTTGAATATTTCAAATCGAGGCTTCTTTTTGAATTTAAGGATCGATAATTTGTTAGAGCTCCAAAAATGTAATACAAGGAAATCGATTTTATTAAACTGAGCTGCTGATTCAAAAATCCTCTTCGTTTTCATCACTTGGTCATCACTGTATCCAACACTATAGAACTTTTTCCTTACTTTGAATGCCATTTTTGGTTGTGTGGGTTGCTCTAGATACCGAAATTGGTGGTGAACTGATTTGAACAGCGTCCAACTGGGGCTTTTATACCGCCTCGATGGCACTTTGCCCGGGGGTTCGATGTCAGCGACGTGCACTTGCGTCACAGCGCCACGCCGCTCATATCAAATGCGAAGCGCTGAAGACTAGAAGCGGCTCTTGGCCGGCCGTGCGGCTGGGTGGAGTGTTGCGGGGGGTGAAGGGGGCCATGATTTGAGGTAGGACGGCGGTGGGCGGCACGCTGCCAAGGCTGCGCGGTGACAAAGCCGCGGCGAGCATAATGCCTTCTTGATTGAATTGGACCTGAGCAGCTCGGGCAGCTCAGCCGAATTAATATTGGCCTCAGAAGTCGCATACCCGAACGTGCACTTGGAGTGGAGTACAGGTCCACGTCCACGTCCCCTGCCCCAGAAACCCCCACCCCCCTATCGATCCAGCGGTAATGATGATCGGCTGCCATTTGCTTGCGCTTTCGAAAAGTAATCGCTCGCTAATAGCCACCATATCGTATGCAGCGCATGCGCAAATGCATAACAACGGTTTTTCAAATTGCCTGTGCACTTGCAGGCGGGCACCCATATACCTTATACCATATACCAAATACCAATTTCCAATCCCCATCCCCTGCCCAGCAGATTTTTAGTACCCCCACCCCCCACTGCGGACGACCTTAAACGTTTGTTTACGGTGGCTGTCGCTCCAGTTGAACGCTAATTGGATTTCGAGCTTAACTCCAGTGCGACACCTCACTTCCGAATGCCCACCCAAAAATAACAGAAGTGATTGCGGATGTTTTGCGGCTGAACTGCGGAATGCCCATGACACGACTTTTTATGTTCTTGCATGTTATTTTGGAATTGATAGTGATGCTCTTGATAGGAAATTTATGTTCGTTGTGTAGATGTGTATGTGGTTTAAAATGGAAACTATATCATATATAGAAATATATTTCATTGTGATGAAAAGAATAAATAAAACTATACACACTTATGTGATTTTATAGAATTTTATTCATGCTCTAGAACACATACGAAATGGCATGGGGATGAGGAGCGTGGTGCACAGTGGTCTTCAGAACAGGAACGTGGTGGGAGACGAAGGAATGCGCTGGAGCTGCGTGGTGCACGACATGGGTCACTGGGGCGTGGTGGATCACCGGTGCAAAGGATCGGTGCACCACAGTCGATGCCTGAGAAAGCGGCTTCAGGGCTGGCAGCTTCTTCAGAGTCGGCAACTGAACTTTGGGAGCGACTGCTGCAGCTTGTGGCTTCACAACCACCGCGGCACTAGACAGTTGTTCACGCCGCACCACTGCGTTGAATCCACGGACATCATCGGCGGTGTAGTCCACGATTCGTCTGTAACCATCGGCATCATTCACGGTGTACTGACCGTGGACCACATCGCCATCCCGAGTCTCCGATTGCGACTTGACATCTCCTGTCTCTGGATCCTGAACATCATAGTTGAATGAGTACTGGGGATGCGAATCATAGGTGTCCTCGCTTCCGGATGTTTTCACGGGCAGTAGACCAGCTTGAGCCAGGCAGACGAGGGTCACAAATATTGAAATCTGTAAGTGTAAGTGGTCATAGGATTAGATGTATACCAATATATGCAGCACATGACATACCTTAGCCAACATGCTGATCGAATTTGTAGGAAGAAGAATTATGTTTGCTCCTGTCGGTAGTTTATTTCACACAAGTCCACTACGGACACCAGATCGGCTTTTATAGGCTGCTTCCTTCCCGTCGACCCAATGCCACAGTGCCCTGCTTCTGCGTCTGGATCTCAACAAGGTCATCGCGGAGACCTCCAGTCCAGTCTCTTTGCAGACCGCCTAATTGACGTTGAGATGCCCCAACAAGTTTATCAGGCAATCGACAGGTTTTCAGTCCGTTTTTTACCTGCTGTCGGAATATGCGCTCCTTAAATAATTTAACGCAGTTATTTCGAACCAAAATGTAGAATTTTTAATTTTTTTGTTAACTTGCTTTTTTAGGGATAACTGGCAAATATAATAGTAATCGCATTATTGGAAAAATAAAAGTTTTTAAATTTCGAATTTCTGTTGACCGACCTACCGATAATATTGTATTCATATCAGTGAAAGAAATCCATATTTCAGGAACAACTTTAAAACATATTGCCGATTGGGCGCGGACATGCTACTGCTGCTCAAATAAATGTATACAATACTGTTATAGTTTACCAGTTGCAGCTTTGAATCGAAATATAAAAGCAATACCTATTGGTATTGACTAAAAAACCACACTTAAGATGTATAATAATTTACTTGTTTCTTGTTTTAATAAAGATTAATAATTCTCAACCAAGCAAAACGACAAAAATATTTAAATATCTTAGTCTGCCCAAAAGTATGCAGTAATATATTTTTCTTCTTGACCAACAGGTGGTGCTACATTTTCCCATTACATCATTTACGCAAAGAAATACATGCTGGTAACAGGGCGGTTTACAAAAATGTTCTTCTATTATACATACATGTTTCAAATGAGCCTTTGTGTTTGATATTATGATGCATATTGGCATTGTAAATTAAAAATGTGTAGTTCAGACTATAATGTTTCTTTAATATTAGTTAACAATAATTAAGGAAATGCGTTTAATTACCTTATGAGAACAACATGAAAGCGTCACTAATGTTTGAACTTATCTATTTTCTTCGCTATATTCTATGTTATGATAATTGTCAATATTCCAAGTATCTAACTTTCACCACCAGACTCACCCAAGTGCCAGCCTGCCAATCAACAAATAAATCCTATGCCTAAGCATCACTCCGATTTTCTTGTTCAGCTGCTTTGCAAACATTGCACTTCGCCAGGGAAACAAGGGTAGCAAGTTGTTTTTGATAGACTGTTGGAGCAGTAGGGGCTGTTCCATGGAAGTCTGCTCCGATTGGTTCGCTTCTGCTGCGAATCGGATAAAGAGAGTGCGCAGACTGTTGTCTCGCTTTAACTTTATCCGCTTCAAAAATGAAAGACTCTTGCCGTGCCAAAGGATTTTCTTAATGCCCGTTGGCTTTGTTATCAATTTCAAGCCGGTTTTAGCATAATTTTGCATCTTAAAGAGTCAAGGTCAATCACAAGTCCTTCTGTCATGTTTATCGCACTCAAATTATACCAAAGATTATATTAAGTGAACATAATAAGTTTGGCATTTACAAACTTTATTATTATTATTATTTATTATTATTTACTGAGGAAAATAAATCCTTGTTACAGCCTTGCAAAGGTTTTTATGAAGAAGAAGGTAAGAAGGTATCTTTCGTCATAAAAGATATTTTTCATTAATCCGTGAACGTCTTAGGTAAACTAGTCTCTCAAAATTTAAAACACGCTCTTACTACACACCCCGAAGTAAAACTATCCAGAAATCTTTTTTATAACAAATATTGTTAAAACCGGAAAACAGTATATTCCTTCTACTTAAGCGAATTGTGTAATATTAAAACGATACAAGAAAAAAAGGTT
Organism: Drosophila yakuba; assembly: GCF_016746365.2. Taxonomy (NCBI): domain Eukaryota; kingdom Metazoa; phylum Arthropoda; class Insecta; order Diptera; family Drosophilidae; genus Drosophila; species Drosophila yakuba. Next base: position 9,664,996 of record NC_052530.2, read on the forward strand.
GGCTATTTTTTAAATCGTTTTCCATTTATGTATGTATCGGGAATACATTTTGGTTATATTATTTGGAATGTTTTGTAGCATACGTTTGTATGGTTTAAAATTTGTATTTTGATGGACTCTGATGAATATTATATGTTTTATCTATTTTTTTCTAAGTAACTAATTAGGTATACAAAAAAATATTTGCCATTATTATATGAAGTTCTATGGACTTGTATTTTTTCCGAAGTATTTACATATAATAGTTGTTTGAGGTAAGGGTGTTTACGTTCATTTTCATAAAGCATTTCGCATAAAAGTTCTTTGAGGATAAAAAATGTATGTTTGATGTTTGATGCTAGTTATACCCGTTACTCGTAGAGTAAAAGGGTATACTAGATTCGTTGAAAAGTATGTAACAGGCAGAAGGAAGCGTTTCCGACCATATAAAGTATATATATTCTTGATCAGGATCAATAGCCGAGTCGATCTGGCCATGTCCGCCTGTCTGTCCGCGTGTCCGTCCGTCTGTCCGTCCGTATGAACGTCGAGATCTCAGGAACTACTAAAGCTAGAAAGTTGAGATTAAGCATACAAACTCCAGGGACATAGAAGCAGCGCAAGTTTGTCGATTCATGTTGCCACGCCCACTCTAACGCCCACAAACCGCCCAAAACTGCCACGCCCACACTTTTGAAAAATGTTTTGAAATTTTTTCACTTTTGTATTAGTCTTGTAATTTTCTATCGATTTACCAAAAAACTCTTTGCCACGCCCACTCTAACGCCCTCAAACCGCCTAAAGCTGATACGCCCACACTTTTGAAAAATGTTTTGATATTTTTTCATTTTTATATTGGTCTTGTGAATTTCTATCGATTTGCCAAGAAACGTTCTGCCACGCCCACAAACCGCCAAAAACTGTGCTTAAGACTCTCTTTTTCCCTTCCACTAGCTGAGTAACGGGTATCAGATAGTCGGGGACTCGACTATAGCGTTCTCTCTTGTTTTGTTTAGTTTTATGGGCTAAGTAAGTATTTAATAAATAAACGGGGCAATTTTCCACTTTAAAATGAAAGGAAACACTGTTAATAAGTTTTGAGGCGACTCATGTCGCCGACTCGAAGCCCCTGGCTTATATTGATGAATTTCCATACGAACTCTGGAAAATTAGGCATCCGCAATTACAGGCATCAATCAGGAAAATACTGATCGAGATCCCCGCAGAGTTTTGGAATTAGCCGAAAAATGAACATGTGATGATTTCAGCAACTGATTGGGGTAGAAAGCTTAAAATCCTATTCATAAACTTAATGAGTTCGCCTGGCCGAATTCCAATTCAATTAAAGGGGCGGCGTACCAGTTAGGACAACTCTTGGCTTATATGCAACAGGTATCCGTCGCCGTCTCAGAAGAGCCTGATAAACCAAATTTGGTTAATTAATCATTACAGGAGCGAACAAAACGCCCGAGACAAAAGCTGCACAAAACCGAAAGCCCAGGAAAAAAACACGAAACAAAAAATGGCACAAATATCGATTTACCAAAAATTACAAAGGAAACCCGAATAGTACCGCCAAGTTTGGTTCTTCGAACGGTGACAGTCGGCGCCGGGCAATCCATCAATTTGGTTGCAGTGCCAATTACGCCAGTTACTCGTCACGTCACGTCTCGAAAACCGGCGGACAGCGGACAGCGACCAACGGACACCGAAAACCGGACAACGGACAGATACGGGCTGCCGTGGGGAGACACCAGAGCTGTGTAACAACAATCGTATCGTATCGTATGCAGCGTAAATCGAACGGCGGCACTCCAAGTTTTAGAGGTTTTGGAGCTGTAGTAGATGGCGCCCCCATCAACTTGGCGTCAGCTTGTTGTGCTCTTAAGGCTGACGCCTCTCGGAGCTGTTGGGACGTCATCTAGCCCATATATCTTACTTCGGACGCTTCGATGGCGCTAAACAGACGTTGATGGCGCGACTTACAAATCCCTTGAAACCTATAAGGTGCATCAGGCACTTGGCCGGACATTTATATGCACTACTAAAGTGGTGTGGAAATCGCTTTAATGGTTAATCGGTTATGATATAATGATCTTTACAGATATGCATGAATTTATAATTGGATTTAAGTGGAACGTAATTGACTTAAAGCTCTATCAGATCAAATAATAAAAGCGTAACATGCAATGGGAAAAGAGTAAACAAAACTTTGTGGCTTACGGAGTGACACTTTAACTGTCTCTTCAAATGAAAAATGTTGAATATATTGTATGTATGATTATTGTTCAATATTTTATAGTCTTAGCAGTTTCGATCTCTCGAAAATTAAATACAGAGTCCTGAAAAAAAAACAAGAAAATATATTTCAAGTTTTCAATTAAAAGCAGGGGTGCTAGGCAAATATTAAAAAAAAAAAAAAATGGAATTTTTTTTGGTCAATAATTGGAATTTACAATAAAGTATCGAAAAATTATTGTAAGACCTTAATCCATAAATTAAAAATATATAGTCGCTAGGGAAAGAGCAAACGAGAACTTTAAACCTTATTCTCTCATAGAATTAGAAATTGGACAAGAGAGAAAGCTATAGTCGAGTTCCCCGACTATCTGATACCCGTTACTCAGCTAGTGGAAGGGAGAGGGAGAGTCTTAAACACAGTTTTTGGCGGTTTGTAGGCGTTATAATGGGCGTGGCAAAAAGTTTTTTGGCAAATCGATAGAAATTTACAAGACTAATACAAAAATGAAAATAAATCAAAAAATATCACTTTTGCAAAAGTGTGGCCGTGGCAGCTTTGGGCGGTTTATGGGCGTTAGAGTGGGCGTGGCAAAAAGTGTTTTGGCAAATCGAAAAAAACTTACAAGACAAATAAAAAAATGAAAAAATATTAAAACATTTTTTTAAAAATGTGGGCGTGGCAGTTTTGGGCGGTTTGTGGGCGTTAGAGTGGGTGTGGCAACCTGAATCGACAAACTTGCGCTGCTTCTATGTCTCTGGAGTCTGTATGTTTAATCTCAACTTTCTAGCTTTTGTAGTTCCTGAGATCTCGACGTTCATACGGACGGACAGACGGACGGACAGACGGACATGGCCAGATCGACTCGGCTATTGATCCTGATCAAGAATATATATAATTTATATGGTCGAAAACGCTTCCTTTTGCCTGTTACATACTTTTCAACGAATCTAGTATACCCTTTTACTCTACGAGTAACGGGTATAAAAACAATTAATAAAATGAAATTATGTATTTGGTATACCGAGAGAAATTGCCAAGGAAAATAGTAAAAGGAAATAAAATCAAAACATTTTTCAAAAGTGTAAGCTTTGGGCGGTTTGTAAGCGTTGCAAAGAGCTTTTAGGCAAATCGATAGACTAAGTCTAATTCACGTCACAATTTTGGCCCATTTGTGAGCGTGGCAAAATAAATTTACAAAACTAATACAAAAACTTAAAAATATCACAACATTTTCCAAAGGTGTGGGCGTGACTGTTTTGGGCGGTTTGCGGTCGTTAGAGTGGACAAGGAAGTATCACGACACAAACTTGCGCTGCGCCTTTAGCTTTTAAAGTTCCTTAGAACTCGATGTTTATACGGACGGACAGACAGACCGACATACGGACATGGCAAAATCGACTCGGCTTATGATCTTGATCAAGAATATATTTTATAGGGTCTGATTTTTCAGTCTGTTCTAGTATTCCCATTTACTCTACGAGTAACGGCGCCTTTATACTTTACTACTACTACTGCTAGTCATGTTCCATGTTGTTTTCGCAACAGTTTGGTGTAAGTGTAAGTACTTACAAAAAGTAAGGGGACGTTTGTTGCGACAGCTCGCACATACATAAATATATATACTTTTACTTTACTTTTCAAAGCGAGAACATACTTGGATTTCGCATTTCCGATTTATACACAACTTTACGGTAAGCAAGATTTGCAGAGGAAGTATTGCATAACTCCAAGGAACTGTCATAAATTATCCCAATCCTAACTGAATGCTAAACAAGGATACCTAAGCCTTACATGTATTTCGCTTTAGCCATGTGGGACAGTTTCAGGTTTGGGATCGTGTTTGGGCCGTGTTATGTACGTTGTGGTACATACAATATGTGTACATATGTGTGTATTGAAAGACACTCGCACACATCCTGTTACTATTAATTGCTGCTGTCCGAAAATATAACAAATCACCTTGGAGCGTTGGGCAGGACCGCCAGAAAGGACGCAGCGAATGGCCACTCCAGCCGTCCTCCCCCTCCGAAATTCCCCGTGCGAGTGTAGAGACAAAAACTTGTGAAAATGTCAATCAAGTTGAACAAAAACAAAAAATTCCCAATCCGAAAGAGGAAGGAGCGAACCACGAAGTTTTCCAGACAGCCAAAGATGATGCATTGTGCGTGAAAGGTGCATGAAGATATCTGACGATTGTATCTCTATCCCTGCCAAGTGACAGACCCTTACACCGGATAACTCTTAGGGGGCGCCTACGAATTGCATCCCACTGAGTCAGAGTCAAGGTCCGGAGATAATGTCAGAAATCGGAGTCTGTCGGGGTCGGGGAGGTCGTTCTACGACGATTTAAATTCCACAGTGCTGCCATAGATGATGAGCTGTCATATGTGCAAATGACGATTGACAGCTGCCACAGCCAGCATCCGTTTGCAGCTCCTCCAGGTTGCAATCCCGGCCAGCTCCCAGACCGAAAACCCATTCCTAGTTCCCGGTTCGCATTTCCAATCCCATAGGAAGCTTCTCTTCGTTACCTGTCCGTCAATTCATTTGGGAATTTCGAGGTGCTAAAACGTGCCAAAACCACAAAACAAATACACAACATTGGGTTTCCAGTTAAAACAAGACGTCGACATGAGCATGGTCAGGGGCGTAACTTTCTATACTATCAGCAGGCGGCAGGGGTGGATTACCTTGGTCACGAATTGGGCCCGAAACATAAGCGAAACGATTTTAGATAGATATCTGCTTTTTCGAATTAATACATTTACATTTTACAAAGGAGAATTTAATTACATTTCTGAAACTATTCAGATATTTTTACCAGTGAGCACTCTACTGCTTACATAAAATTTTAAAAACATTAATATAGAGAACCATCTGTAGAATAACATTAAGTTAGAGAGTCTAGAGAGTGCCCTTTAAATGAATCTCATAAGCGAGCTGAGTTTTGAATAAGGTTTAAGGAGTCTTCCGTCTAGACATAAATGTAACCATTACAACAATCTTCTAGAGATTTCTAAGACAACCATTGTTTACTGAAGTCCGCCAAAAAGAAAAAAGAGGACGTCTAATAAGTGCACATATTGACTGTTAAGGATGTTGCGAAGCAATTTAAAGTAAAATCAGGAAGGTTTGTTAAAAATGGCTAAAATGGTGAACCGATTAGCTATGTACATAAATGTTTCCCAGTAGTAAAGGATCATTTGGGAGAACAGCTTTCGATTCTATCAACTGGTGAGCATCCCCAGCCAGGTGCACACCAGTTCATTGCATAATTTCATTCCCTTCATAGAACTACCATCTTGAGTGGACGTCAGTCCGCTCCTGCCATGGCGACAAGAAAAAAAAAACTGGCAAACAGGGAACGAGAAAATCTAAATGGAAACGGCAACTGCCAAAAACCGGTAGTCGATATGCGGGTATACATATATATATATGTATGACTAACCCCCGAACCACTGATAAGGGCAGTCATGCGAGGAATCCCTGGGAGCGAGCGAGACGGCGGTCGCAACACGTACGCATCAGCCACGAGAGGAAGCAAGACCACAGGCTGTCTGCAGGAGGCGTGGCCAAGACCAGCGGCTGTGCGGTCTGAAAGAAATCGGGTTCGGGCCAGTAATCAGTCACGACTTGGAAAGCGCGCAGGCAGCACGTCGTCGTCATCGCCACCGGGAGTCGTGTTTTCGGTTCGATAAGAGATAAAGCCCTTGACCGTCGCGTAATTTTCTTGAGAACCAAACAACTGAACTATTACAAGAACTGTGTGTTGCAAGTGAAGAGTACCAAGTGATACACCGGTTAAATCGGAGTGGCGAGAAAGTGTGGTTCCGGCTGGACAATATGATGGACGTAAGCAGCATGTACGGCAACCACCCGCACCACCACCACCCACATGCCAATGCCTACGACGGCTACAGCACCACCAGCGCGGCAGCGGCCAACGCCAGCAGCTACTTTGCTCCGCAGCAACACCAGCACCACTTGCAGCAGCATCAACAGCATCAGCAAATACAGCAGCAGCACCAGCAGCACCTTACCTACAATGGCTACGAGAGCAGCTCCCCAGGCAACTATTATCCGCAGCAGCAGGCGCAGCTGACACCACCGCCCACCAGCAGCCACCAGGTGGTGCAGCAGCAGCAGCAGCAGCAGCAACAGCATCAGCAGCAGGCACAGCAGCAACAGCTCTATCCGCACTCGCATCTCTTCAGCCCCAGTGCGGCGGAGTACGGCATCACGACGAGTGCGACCACGGGAAACCCGGGCACGCCGCTGCACCCCACTAGCCACTCTCCGGCGGACTCCTACTACGAAAGCGACTCCGTGCACTCGTACTACGCCACCGCCGCCGTGGCCACAGTTGCACCACCCAGCAACAGCTCACCTGTCAGTGCCGCCAATGCAAATGCCTCCAGCAGCACACAGCAACAGGCAGCGATCATCAGCTCCGAGAATGGGATGATGTACACCAACCTGGACTGCATGTATCCCACGGCACAGGCTCAGGCCCCGGTTCACGGATATGCCGGTCAGATCGAGGAGAAGTACGCCGCCGTGCTGCACGCCAGCTATGCACCCGGACTGGTGCTGGAGGATCAGGATCCAATGATGCAGCAGGCCACCCAGTCGCAGATGTGGCACCACCAGCAACACCTGGCCGGCAGCTATGCCCTGGATGCCATGGACTCGCTGGGTATGCACGCCCACATACACCACGGCCTGCCCCACGGACACCTGGCCAACTTGGCCGCCAACTCGCAGCAGCAACAGCCACAGGTCCAGCAGCAACAGCAGCAGTCGCACCAGCAACCGCAACACCCGCAGAACCAATCCCCAACGGCACATCAGCAGCAGCTCCATCAGAACTCCGTGTCCCCCAACGGTGCAATGAGTCGCCAGCAGCGCGGAGGAGTGATCTCCCCTGGCAGCTCCACTTCCTCCTCCACCTCCGCCTCAAATGGAGCACATCCTGCCAGCACGCAATCAAAGTCGCCAAATCATTCCAGCAGCATCCCCACCTACAAGTGGATGCAGCTCAAGAGGAATGTTCCTAAGCCCCAAGGTAAGTCGAGCTAGGAAGAAATGTACTGAAATAATCCGAGTTTTAATCCGTTTCTGAAAAGTTTTCGAACATATGGAATATGGTTACAAAAATCCCTCTATGAAATATTTAAAACACAGGATGATATCAGGGTTTGGATTATTAAAATTTTAGTTTTCTTTATTTATTTCTAGCGCTGATCAAAAAGTCGTTTGAAATTAAAATCCCGCTAATTGTAGAATCAACAGGATAGAACGCTATAGTCGAGGGGCGTAAGGCCTATCATATGGGGTGGTCACTATATTTTTGGTATACCGTAGTTATATATATAAATATTTCTGTAATCTGCATGTTGTATCTCATCTTTCTAGCTTTATGAGATTGAGGTGTTACGAATGATGCAAGTTGGCGTAAAGGGAAAGAATGCCCAAAATGTTACTGCAAATGTCTATAGATTCGTAGAACTCCAGAATTTCTTTATTTCTTTGTAAATCAATACAAAACAATTTTATTGTTCAACTTTTAAGTTGTTCTAAATGGTTTTAAGTTGTTCACGAACTTGCGTTTTTTTTAAACAATTTATGCGTTCTAAGCTTTACTGAACGCGTCTCATTAGGCAAAGTCTCTGGCAATTAAAGAACCGCATTCCTTGCTAATTGCCATATTTAACTTTTCAACTCAAATGGCTTGCTCCATAGATCCCATATAACTTACAGAATATATTAAGTTTATCGGACAGTAATTATGCAAAGAAATACACACTATTTAATACATACGAATGATGGTTATTTAGAGAAAAGCATAAGAAAGAAACCCAAGTAAATTCCAAAAAGCGTAAAACGATGACTTTCAAAACTGATTGACAGGCCAAGATACAAGAATCAGTCAACCAGTAAAACCAGAGAAAACGAATAAAAATGTGAAAGAAATTACGTCGATCGAAAAGATTAAACAATATCATGAGTATGTTTATAGGTACCACTTAAAAATCGTAGCCATCAACAATAGAATGAACACAAGTATGAACAATTAGCCCTGCAGAAATATTAGCAAACGTGAAACGGCATTGATGCGGCAGACAGAATATCAAGAAAGACGTCCAACCGGGGGCATGTCACCTAAAAATATGCCTGTCTCTTCAAATGCCAAAGATTTCGCCCTCCTCTGCCCCCCCACTCTACAGCCCGGCTACGAAATCTCAATTCTCCGCGACCTCCACGCCCCTTTCCGCCTCTCATATTATCCGCCGTTCTCCTGGACTCTCCTTTGTCATATTTCTTGCATATTTCAGATAATTTTGTCAATGCCTGTGCAGTCAGTCAGGTTGTCACTTGTCACATTCGCGAGTGGAGTTTTGTATCTCGGAATTAGCCAGCTAAGAAAATGTATTCGCATTGATAAAAAAAAAGATTCGAAAAGTCCGTATTGTATGCGATAAATAAAACGTCGATTATCCAAAAGAAGCAGCTGCCACTGAAAAAACGAGTATTTTTATTGATACTTCGTGAATTGCATAAAATTCGAGCGTAAGCCTTTAATTGCTTTTCAAAAAGTTTGAGGTCAGCCGAGTAAATAAATAGCAACTAACTGAATGGGGCATACGTGCTTATGGCTCACCCTGAATTTTGTAATATAATTGTTGGGAAAGGTTGTAGAACAAGCATAAGGTCGAGTTTTAAATATATGGATATTTTTTACTCCTTTTGGGTAATTTAAATTTAAATTTATACTAAAAATAATTTTATAATTTAAAGCATGCGGCCATGCTGAAAGGTTTCTCCTACAAATAAATTATATTTGTTCATAAAGGGACTAGCTACGCATTTGCTACCCACATTGTCATATTCCAACCATCCTCCCAAACCTGTTGACCAATTTCATTTGGCTTTTGGGGGTCTGGTAATGTACTTAACCTGTTCATGAATCAAGTTGCACAACTGACGCTGATTACTGATATCGGAGCATCGTGGCTCGGACCACTTACAGTTCAAACGTAATCCCCCGGCTACACCAATAATCATACAAATATTTTCTTATTAATGCTGAAAAGTGTCATTTACATGCATCGTTTTCAATTAAACGACGCCACAGTGGCCCGAGTCGAACGCAACCGATCCGAGATCCGAGATCTCAGATCCCAGATCGCCGCCGATCCAAAATCCCCACGCGCCGCACCCAAAACCGAACCTTACCGACGCGTGCAAGTGGAGTCAGGCGCTAAGATGGGGAGCTGGGTGGGGCAGAGAGGTGTAGATTGCACAGAAAGAAAATTAATTAGTTGAAAAGACAAATTGTTGATTCAAAAATTTGTTGTTAGTGCCAACACATTTTATTCTTCTGCACTGGAAAATAGCATGCTAGCCATCTTAGTTTTATTTTGGTGACTCAACAAAAAGGTATTTAATCTCGGTAATTTTACAATTTTTATTTTAAGACCAAGTAGGGAATCATTGAGTTCGATACGGAATATGATTTTTCTCGATGTGTTCCAGGGGCGACCGCAAGTCAAACAAACAATTAAAGCGTGCATCCAGCGGCTGGGAGATGCATCCCGAGTCCAGAATGAAAGTGGGGCTGCTCCTCGGCATGCCGAACTGGAACTGGAAGTCGAGTTGGCTGTCAGAAAAAATGATTATTTAAATAAGAGTCTCTCGTTTGAGCCTCACTGCAACCGAACTGTCACTGAGCAATGATCTGCTGCCTCGTGGCTCCCCTGGAATCCCTGTGATGCTGGGGCTGCATCTTGGATTCTGGTTGCTGGATGGTGGATGCTGGAGACGCTGCTCGCTGTGAGCACATGCTTGGGTCCATCTGTCATGTCATCCATTTTCAGGCAGGGAAACAGCATAATCAGCAATCGTGGTTATAAATGGTAGCGTTCGACTTATTGGCATTCACGCACATACCGACCGACTGGATTTCCGCTGACCAGCCCACGATTCAAAGAGTTCTAATGTGTTAATCAGCATTTTTCAGTAACCAGACAGAGATCAGTTGAAGTTGAAGCAGGAATGAGGAAGGAGCTTGCTCCCATTGCCATGAAGATTAATGGACATTTTTACAGGGATTTGTCACTGACTAGGAATTGGTTTAAGATACACAAATACACAGATACAACTTTCCACTTTTTTAGTAACCAATATCAATCAACGCGCGAAATCTCGAAAATACTTTTGGCAAGATTATGATGACACCTAGATAAAACTAAAAATAGCTATAGTTATAAAAAATAAACCGCCCAAGGAAACGAAAAACTTATCCATCATTCAAATGTCAGTGTTATGGAATTTAGAACTCTAAGGAACTAAACATTTGCGAGATTTGAGTGGAATAAGCTGACACATAGTGTGCAAAAGAAAATTAACTTTAACAAGAGCGATCGCTATAGTCGAGTTCCCCGACTATCTGATACCCGTTTCTCAGCCAGTGGAAGTGCGAAGGAGAACTTTCAACACTGACATTTTTTGGGGGTTTGCTCGCGTTAGAGAGGGCGTGGCAAAAAGATTTTTGGCAAATCGAGAAAAATATTACAAGACTAACAAAAAATGTGAAAAAATATCAAAACATTTTTCAAAACTGTGGGCGTGGCATTTATGGGCGAATTGTGGGCGTTAGGGTGGGAGTACCAAAAAGATTTTTGGCAAATCTAAAGAAATTTCAATACTAATCAAAACGGAAAAATATCAAAACATTTTTCAAAAGTGGTAAAATAGGTAATCTCTCATCATAATTCCTCCCTCCATCATTGATTATCTTCTATCTTTCGAATTTATATCCCTTATTAGCACCCAACTAAAGGTTTTACGACCTGGCATGGTGATAATTTTGTTTGTTTTTATTAGCCTTTTGGTGGGCCCTGTTCTAATTGAAAAGTTCCCATCGAGGCGGGTTAGCCTTGTTGTGGTTGAACAGTTTAATTAATGCGTGGCAACTGGAAGTTCGCTGTTTTTTCTGTTTCTGTTCGTGTTTTATTGTTTTTTAAACGATCTACCACTTTGTTCGTGAATTTCACCCACTCCCCCGAGGGTGGGTGGGAATTTCCACACGCAAGCCACTGCCCGGAATATATGAAATATGAAAAGAGCTGACAAAAGTGAAGGAAACTCGAATTAACATAAATGTTGTTGGAAAAAAGAAACAGCAGAGAAGTTTTGGCCAAAAGGCTGCAAAGGTGTTAGTTCTCTTGGCCACCAAAGGTTCAGGGGTCAGGGGAGTGGCCAAAGAGGGGCATTCGCTGGCTTTATTCAACATTTATTTGATGTGATGTTTTGATATTTCTTGACACCAACACGCGACGCGGACCGAAGAGCGACGAATGTGCCACAATGAAAACGAAATGAATTAATTACGTGCATTTCAAAACAGAAATTGGTAAGATATGTATATAAACGAGCTCGTGGCGACCGAGAACCCCGAAACAAAGACTCCTGCCCCAAATGAAGCAGACTATTTAAATGAAATGATATTGTGGATAGAAAAGTGACCACCAGGAATGCGAGATAACATCAAACGCTTGCCCAAGCCCAGCCGATCCAAGCCGCACTGAACCTAACCGAACAGAACTGAGACCTCGACTGGGAGCCCCGCCCGCCTGTCTGTTACCCACGTCGTCATCGTCAGTGGCTATTCCCTTTGCCTTTGCCTTTGTCCGGGTCGCAGAGACCAGTTGGTTAGGGATCGCAGCGTGAGCGAAGCGAGATGAAAAACAGGAGAGAACGCCATAGTCGACATCCTCGACTATCGGATACCCGTTACTAACCCTAGCAAGGGCGTGCTAGGGAGTATACGTCTTCTGAAACACACTCTAGAATCTGCACGTATAATCTTAACTTTTTAGCTTTTATAGTTCCCGTGATCTCGAGTTAATACGGAGAGACATACGAACAAACGTGCTTATCCAGCACTTCTGTCTGCTACAAACTTTTAACGAAATGTATTATTCCCTTCTAGTCGACGAATTAATTATCAAATTGTCCATTAAATATTATACATTTTAGAACTATTCGGTTGATAGTCAATTTAATTAATATCAATATATATATTATTTATAGTCGAATCAGCCGTTTTTATTCAATCGATCACAACCAACGGGATACAAATTATACCACAGTATATAATTTATATTAATTCTTTGCAATGCAATAGTTTTTTGAGCAAACTTCATTAAAATTGTTTAAAGATTTTAATCACATTGTGTGCAAATGGCTTACAACCTTTTTGTTGAATGTTTGAAGCCATCACGCTCCCATCGCTATCGCAGGCTTTCGTTTACCGCCTCCAACCTCAACCAAAAATAAAAAAGTCCAAACCGGGACCAAAAAAATGTATGGCATGTGTCGTGACAAATTTTGTTCGCTGGCGCGCGCTGAGTTAACATTTTTGAAAGCGTATTATTAAATTTCTTTCCCCGCTCTATGTTTTTCGTTCCCCCTCCCCACACTTCCCCCCTCACCAGGGCCAAGTGCGAAGGAAACCCCCAAACCCCCAGGAGCCTAGCCTTTGCCCGATCAACGAATCGATTTGTTAGGCGATAAGCCCCGGTCAGTACTTACAATAATTACCACTTAAGTAGGACAGGAAAGGGTCAGTCTCGGATCCAAATCCCTATCCTAACCGGACTCCGTCTGCACTGCCTCAGTGACGTTTACACACCCAAAATGTCAGTTTCCATAATTTCCATAAGGTTTGACTCGATTCCAAGCGAGTTTCTGGGGACAACATGGGAAGCACATTAGTCCAGTCCGCGTGACAGCCAATGGAGTTTGGAAAGGGGGAGAAACTGGAAGAGCTGCTCCCAAAAAAGTAAGACGGAACGGTGTAGGCGGAATTCGAACTACCAATTTCAGGGTACTACGGGTTAATAGCTTAAGTCTTAGTCTCGATTTTAAATACGTAGTCGACTGCAATTTCAACTACTGCTCTGTGATTGAATGATTGTTGTTCAATGTTGTTCAATTAATAATTATTAAACTTGAACTTGGCTGGTTTACAACTGTATTTTAAAGACCGAAGGCAGCTTAAGGAAAGTCAGAAGATTTCATAAAGACCTTCATCAATTTGGCCGAGTTCTAACATACCCTCAGTACTCTGATGCCAAGAAAAAAAGAGGAAACTGACGTTTCCAAAATGTGTGGCAGCCCAACCACCGCTGCATTAAAGGATATCCCTCAAGGGTGCGCATTCCCGATGTCCTTGCTCGCACTGTGTTATGTAATATTAAGCACAAATATACACACTGTGATGAGGAGTTGTTTGCCTGAGCGGACAGTTGGTGCAAACAGTGCGCCAAAAGCGGAGGATACGGATATCTTATCTGCTGTTTGCATTCGGTTGGCGTTGGCCCAAGGTTCTCTTTTCGTCTATATCCATGGCGCCCCGTATTCCGTTTCCTTCGGCGTCGCTGGCCGCCTTAATACTTTTCAAGTGTATAATTTAGTAAATTATATAAGTATCGCGTTACGTGCCCTGACACAAGCCCAAACACACTCAGGCCCCAGCTCCATGGCGTTATCGACGATAAATGCGGATCAATATCGTTGGGTTGGCCTTTTGTTTGTTATTTCCCTTCTTTCCGCTTGCAAAATTGCACAACGTCATCGTAGTCTTTCGACTTTTCAGGAAACTTTCGTTCTGATAGGGTTATCAATGTATAGCTAATTGATTGTGATTTATTTGGGGTCCACCTCTGTCCTTACCTACATAAACTCTATTTTTAAGTCAGTGTACTAAAAATATATTTCACCTGAAGTGGTCTATGGGCGAAAGTAAAGTGGATTATCGCTTGCGGAAGTTGTGACAGTTGTGAAGCCCAAGCTGTTACTGACAAATAAATATTGCCAAGACTTTAATTGATAATTGTGCTTAATATTTACATTTAAAACCATAGTTATATCAACAGAAATGCGGAAATTCCGTCCAAGTCCAAAAGCCCTTTTTTGAAGGAACTCCATGCCACACAAAATGGATTTTCGCTGTAAGCGGCGTCTGTATACAAAATACTTTGTGATCTAATGAATCATTTGACGAGGCAAACAGTAGTCGGCCAACAATTTAAGCTGTTACCAAATGGATTTGCCCTTTAAAAAAGTGTCCAAAAAAATGAGACAAATGGTTCGGGCAATGAAAACTTTTGCTCTGCGGTGCTCTTTGAATGGTCGGTCAAAAAGCTCGAGTATTTAGCAATTGATCTGCGAATCAAAGGGACCGCTCTGAGCCCTAGAGCTCTACAATTGTCTCTATTTCTCAGTGTGGCGGTGTGCGCTGGTGATTTCATTTCAATAATTCTCTCCGTACCAACAGTACCGCACAGTAGATAAAATGGTAAACGAAAGCTGTCAATTTGAAGTCCCATTGTTGATTTCGATTATTGTTCCCAATTTTACTGCTCTCGCCTCGCACTCCGTTCGACTCCGTCCGATATCAGGGCACATTAGGGAAGGTGTCCACCACGCCTAATACTGCCGATCTAACCGATCTGACCCACCACACCGCCGATAACGACAATAGACATCAGGCGGCTTTAAAGTGGACATTCTAGTGGCCAGAAAGGCATTAGCCATTTACGCTTGAACTTCAACTTGGCCACGACTTGATTTATTTAGTTTTTTGGTTTTCATTTCGGCCGGAACGAAGCCGGCTGATGGATGTATCCTATCTAGCTTTAGGCTCGGCCACTAGGGACAGAAGGCTGGTATCAGGGTATTAACTGTACGACCCCATACGGGCTTAGTTTAGATTGAAAAGATTTGATTCAATGATTGAAAATTGATGGTGAACAACAAAAATAAAAGCGTTGTGGAAATTATGTACTCGCTGTGTCCGAATCGATTATGTTTTTATTTGCCATGATCCATAAGCAACTCATGGGTAATAAGACACTCATAAGTACATTAAATTATGAAATTCTTCCGATGTTTAATATTAAATCTTTGCTTTTTCACTAGTTATTATTACATTCTCCAAATAGACTTTGTTACGTTAACAAAGATTCTTACAGTTAAATTCATGTAGCCATATCGACTTGCATCGCTACGTTCGAATAAATGGATAAATACTTTGAAGCACATGATTCGTGATTTTATGCCCAAGTGATTCCTAAGCCTCGTAACACTTGCGTATGACAGTTGCAATCCAAGGACAAGCAAAAAATAACACCAAAATTAAAATCTCAATTTTGTAGAAACAGCTAAGCGAAAAATACACAGGGAAGGAAAAATGATTTATTATATAGAAATTATCTCATGTAAACAAGTCAAGTCAGTTGCCAGTTTGGCTAATGCCACTTGTCTCTTCGCAGGCCCCAAAACCACCGCCCACCCCCTCGCACCAGTCGGTAAAATTTGTTAATTTGTCTAATGAAAATTTATACACACACTTTTTTGTGGGGCCTCGGAAAATCCAAAGCAAACTGTAGGCCTATGAGCCAAGTCCCAGATATGTATGTACATATGTATATGTACCGGCAGAATTGAAGGCGACGGCCTGAAGTCTGAGGCTCGACGTCTTGTCTGCACGAATTTCCACGGCAGGCACGAAGATTGATGATGACATTAGCATCATTGTCGAAAATATTTCTTTAAGCCAGCCAAAGGACCAAGAGCAGAAACCTTTTTTTGCCAAACACTTGAGCGAGGCAAAATGTTTTGAAATTTGTTTTGTTGACATTTTAATTTGCAAATACTTGGTGTGTGCGAATATACTCGTATCCATGGCCGCGTGTGCGAACGAATGAAGCATTAATTGAATTAAATCATCAAAAAGTGGTGGACTGAATAGGGGCCCTGCGAGGGGGTATTCCTGGACGTTAAGGGCCATGTCAAGTGGAGCCACTCAAAGTGTTGACTGTCAGGCACACGCACACGCACACGAACTGGAGTATATAGAAATATGTATTCTACGAGTATGTGTGCCAGCCCACAGTTATTTTTTTGGCATTTGGCAGCCATTTTTATTCGAGCATTTTTTCTTCCTTCTTTTCTTAGACCCTATCAAACACCCTTATTTTGCTTATTTCAACGGCTCTTCAGCAAATGTCCGTATATACGAAGTACATGTATGTACGAATACAAAAAGGGAAACTATGAAAATCCACACATCCACACATCTGCGCATGTGTTCGTGCATTTTCGTTCGGTGATCCGTCATCTTGTCAGAATGTATTATTCGAATTAAGATTTTACTTTTTTCGCTGCTTTGCTGCCATTGAATTGTATTAACACAAGACCAAGAGAGCAGCTGTAACTCATACAAATGAAAAACCAACCCCCTCCATTTTCACCCACCCCCTAGAATCAGTAATTTCGCTGCTCACTCACTGCTATTTATGTGCACACCAAACACTCTAGCCTAAACTTAAAAATAAAATTCCACCAACAATAATAAGCCCAAAAAAGGCTTTTAGTCGGAAACGTGGAGTTGTCACTGCTATCGGCCGGGGAATAGGAAAACTACTTCAGCCAATTATCGCCATAGAAGGAAGAGATAATCTAACAAATTATCAAAGTTAACTAAATTTCTAAAAAAAAAAACAGAACTAAAATAAAATGAAGGGGGTGTTGTAGAATGAAAGTATTCATTCATTGTTAGGAATATTTTAATTGTATATAATACTCGAATAGATTCACAAAATATGGTATTTAAAACAATGCCTCTTCGAATTTTGTTGAGTTATCTTCCAAGCCATAACAAGCTTAGTTTTTCTCCATTCCAGCCAAGTTCATTCTGAACATTTCATGGTAACCCGAAACCCTCTAGCATATAATCCTAACCATATCACAATCGCCTCGATAGAACATGCTTAATTTAATTTAAACGTACTTTAGGTCCCTATGTTGGGCCATTTCTTATCGGCAAAAAGTATGTAGTACAAATATAGTATTGTCGACAATTTTGATTTTCGGGTCTATCAGATGGCTACCGGAATTCAGCGTAATCTATGGAATGGAAAACACAAGTAGAATAAACAGAAAACAGTAGCCAAAACGTTGCTATTAAGATAACACAAATATGTGCATTCGAGTGCCTGTGTAAATATTTAAATCGAGTTTGCGTTGTCTTGTGTGTGACGGCGACATAATTTTCCGAAAGGTAAACACCCGATCAAGATGTTCGATAAGAAATTGAAAACTTCTTCCGGGGAGACGGGAGAGACAGTTAACAAGATTAAGAAAATGTGTGTCGGGCGCCAGTTGAGACATTTTTCAATTCCCTATGGAGGGTTAATATCTGACTCAGACAACTCCCATTGGTTTCGTTTTTGATTTCTTTCAAATATCTCGTACCCTTTGTCGAACGACTTCCATGTGTGTTAGACATCGTGACTAATAAGCCGCGGGACGTCTGCTATGCCCATACAAAACTTTCAATTAAGCTGGAAAACTTTACCTTACTTCTGGTGGCAGCGGGTTGTGTAGTTTTGGGGAACGATGATCTGTAGATACAATTATGGGAATTCGGGTATTGTGCATTTCACGATTCGTGTTTGAAATGTACGTAGATACCACGATACGACTGCATCATCGCATGACATGTGGAAAAAGTCTCGGGTTGACAGGCGGCAAATAAAACTGACAGAATGAATGGACATGGCTCGTGGATTTTCGACGGGATTATGCCAGTTTAGTCAAGTCAGAGTCAGAGTCCGATTCCGAGGGTCCTAACTTCGAACCTCGACTTTCCAATCAGTGTTGACTGTGCCTAATTAGCTGGCTCAACCCTCCCCAGAAAAGGGTTATTGGCTGAGATTGCCAACTCAATTAGTGCCGACTGACCTCTGGTCATTCTAACTCCGGAGTTAAACATCTGGCCAATAACACTGCCTCCGTTTATTGCAAAATATTTTGGTCTATATTGGCCCTTTCGGTTCCTTGCCAAGGGGGCCATAAATTACTTGCAGGTGATCAATCACTTCGTCACCAAAGCCCCCGATCGTCAGCATTTTTGGTCAGCTTTTTTCTGGTGCGCTTTTATGGCCCCAGATTAGAGCAGATTCTCGAAACTTTTGCCACATGACGTTGAAGTTGACGTTGAGGTTGACGTTGATGTTGTGTTTAATCAACAATTAAAACAATTTACTTTTAATTGAAATATAATTTTCTATTTGCACTCGAGTTAAATATTATTATCAATTGAGCCGCTGCGGCGGCCAGACGGCGTTCCACGCACTACGTCCGACGGGTTGGGTCTCAGGCCCACTTAATCGCCCCAAAACGGACCCCATGTAATGCCACCCGGCTCACAGACTGCCAGCCAGTGTGTGAATGTGGGCGAGTGGGGATCTCCGTAAAGTGGCAGTGGCGCCTGCATAATAGAAGTGATAATATCATTATATCATATCAAAATGGCCGTTCTACAGCGAATGACTCACCGAACCCAGGGAACTGTACTGTACTGGGCCGTGGAACTCAAGGCCAGAGGGTAGACTAGTAGAAATAGATAACAGCTGACGAACAATTTGATATATCAATAAAACACTACAAGATGATCTTAATTCAAGCCGCAATTCTTGACACTAGTTGTTACGTTCGTTTTAAAGTATTCATATGATTTGTAGGCAATCTAAGTACTTTCTGAAGTCTGTTTTGAATTGTGTTATCTCGGTATTTTCCCCCATACGAACATTAATGATAAATCGAAATAGTTTTCATTAGTCTCTGATTTCTTTAAGCTTATTTTATCTCCATGTGTAACTTTCCCCATAAATGACTCCCATAACTTGGCTAGGACAATCACGGATTTTCCTCATCTAAGTTTTCACTCGAGAGCCGTGTGTGTGATGAACAGGAAGACATGCAAAAGTCAAACAATCGTTTGGCTGCGTTAAACCTGCAATTGTAATTACCGCTAGTTGAGATGTTATCAAGTTACATTGACTCGGCGTGGCGCCCCTCGCTGCTCCAGTTACCCCCCTTTGCTGTGCTTCCCCACTCATCCGCCTCTTCGGTAAATTCTGCTGCAGCCACACTGGTGTTTACATTGATTGTCAACAGTGTCACCTAAGCGCCATGGTGCCAGCCCAACGTCCAACCCACCCCCTCAAGATGGCCTTCAGCAGGGAGGGGTGAGGGCGGCTCTGCATGCCTCGGAGTTTCCCTACTTTCCTCCGCTCCACTTACCCCTCTCTCCCCGCCGAATCCTCAGAGCTCGGAGCACTGAAGTGGAAGCGATCCCCGATAATGCTCTCTAAAACTAATATTACAAAGTAGATATCATTTGGCGCCGGACAAAAGCGACAGTGCCGCCAACCGGCCGCGACATGTTTGACAACCCGAGCGACACCAGCATCGAGCGAGGCAGCCGTGCCACTAGCGGAGGTCGCACCGTGCCACAGTGAAGCAGGAGGTGCCAAAGGGACAAAACTTTGTGCTTTACGCTCAAAAAATAAAATAATAGTTGCAAATATATCGTACCAACGATTTTCGTTTCTGTACGTATTTCTGCTTTGTATTCCATCTAAAAAGAAAAACATCTCAAGAGCAGATAATTCTCAAATAAGGAGACTACCACAACTTTTAAAACAGAGTAAAAATCAAAAAAATGTAGTACTTTGTATATTATATTTTTTTGCTAAAATGGTAATAGGAAAGGAAAGAAACTTCTGTACCGCTGCCTTTTATTCACAGGGTATTACAAAAAAGTGCCTAGAACAGGGATTGATTTTCATGCCCCAAATCCTCTGATCCATGAATAACTTTCTAACCTTTCCCACACCACTGTTCAGCGATTGGCGACGGCATATTGACAGCCCAACCGGAATGCAGTAACTCGCAACTGAACTGTCACAGTCTGTGCTGCTACGAGTATTACTGCTACCGTGAGAGGGAATGTGGATGTGAACGTGAAGGTGATTATGATTGTGACTGTGACTGCAGTGCAACTGCAGCGGGGTTTGCTTAGTTTGTTTGACTGCGAGCGGGAAATTCAAATGCAATAATCCTGAGGCTTGTTTTCTTGGACATTCCTATGTGCATTACGATAGGAGTAGAGCCGAGTTCGAGACCGTTTTCAGACCGACTGGGCACTTATCAATCGATCCGCAAACAGTTCCCAAATCCCCGAAAGGTGCTCGCGAGCTACTGTGGATGCCAAATTGGGTACCAGTAGCACTTGGAGGAGAAGTCATAAATTCATCACTCATTCGGCTAGTAAAATTTATTTATTGCTCGTAGCTTCCGGCTTGATTTATAGCACTTGCAGCGGCCAATTGACTAAAAACTGTTAAACCAACTCGATAACTAAACGGGATCGGGCATTCCGTTTTAATATGGCCGCCATTCGGCACTTTTTTACTTGATAGTCGTCATCATCGGGCCATGAGGAAACTCTTTAGGTTGGTGGCTGATGGCCGCATAATGCTCATTAATCGGTTTGTGCTGTAGGAAAGTTCCTTAAGATTTATGATTGTGCTAAAAGGTTTTTTATGAGCTAACGATTTATATACCCTACTACACCACACTCCATAAATTAAACTACAAGGAAAGGTAAACGTTTTCTTTAAGCTATTTTAGTTGCATAAAATCTATCCTTTAAATTTTCCAATAAACTATAGGACAATTAAAAATTAGAAAAGAAAAAAAACGAACAACATTTTTAAGAACCTGCAACTATTCGCTTTCCCAATGACCACGTCTTAAACAACTCTCCGGACCAAAATAGGATTCCAGGTCCGAGGCAAGCCTACAAATATAATGATTCCTGACCCTCCCACGAAGCGAAGTGAGAGCTAAAATCAAACTCGCAGATCCAGAGATAAGTTACAGAATGCCCGCCGTCAGGATAATCCCAATATTTTCAAACAAACCTATTGAGCGCGTTAAATCCTTCTATGGAAAGGCAAACGGCCAAAAGGAATTATTTTCATCATCGTCGGATTTAGCCACGGGGCGCATGTCAAATTATGAATAAAATGCAAAATCACGCAAACAAGCCAAAAGTCAAACGGAAAGGACACAGTTTTGGGCAAGAGGGTTTTGGGGGAGATAAGCCGGCGAGGATCGGAACTCTCACAATGATTAGCTGCGACAGCTAAGGATCAGCATTAGGGATCGGCCTCCTCACCTGCATCTCACTCCCTTTGCCATGGAACCACAACAAAGAAGAGGACAGAACTCATGCTACACGAAAATAATATATCGTGTTGAAGATAGAAAAAAAAGGACGGCATAGTATTTTGAATTAGCATCCCTTATAGCTACATTACATAGTTAATAAGATTAAGTTTGATAGGTGTAACTAAATGATTAGACGAAACCATTTCGTTAGCACTTAGTTAATGTATTAAATGTTTAAAATAGTTTATAAGAAGTGCCAAGTTTCAAAAGGGTAATTATTCCAATAATTGACCTCGGTCCAACCTCCAACCTCGTTCCTTGCTGAACAGATTATACTATTTAATAGCTTTATGGTGTACAAATTTTGCCCAGTGTGCCTGACAACCCTCCTTCTTTTATTTCCAGCACCGAAACTACCTGCCAGTGCAATCGCCAGCATACACGACTACCAGATGAATGGACAGCTGGACATGTGCCGCGGAGGAGGAGGCGGGGGCACCGGCGTCGGGAGCGGTCCTGTGGTCGTTGGGGGCAACGGATCCCCGGGGATCGGAGGCGTCCTTGCCGTGCAGAACTCCCTGATAATGGCCAACAATGCGACGGCGGGAAGTTCCCATCCCAACGGCATGGGCATGGGTCTGGGCAACGGATCCGGATCCGGAATGAGCAGCTGCAGCCTCTCCAGCAACACCAACAACTCCGGCCGCACGAACTTCACCAATAAGCAGCTAACCGAGCTGGAAAAGGAGTTCCACTTCAATCGCTACTTGACGCGGGCGCGGCGCATCGAAATCGCCAATACGTTGCAGCTAAATGAAACCCAGGTGAGAAAGCAAGCAATCAAAAAAATGTGCATGCAACGATCTATTTTTATTAGCATAATTCATTAATTAGTCGATCTGGCCATGTCCGTCTGTCCGTCCGTATAAACGTTAGCATCTCAGGAGCTGTAAAGGCTAGAAAGTTAAGATTAAACAAGCAGGATCTAGAGACTTAGACGCAGCGCAAGTTTGTTAAACCATGTTGCCACGCCCACTTTAACGCCCATAAACTGCAAAAACTGACACACCCACAATCGTTAAACCCCTTTAAACCACGCCCATTGTAACGCCCGCAAACAGACCAAAAGAACCACGCTCAGTTTTTTTTTAGTTTTGCCAATTTCTATTGATGTGACAAAAATAATGTTGAACATTCACGTTCGCACTCCCACTAGCTGAGTAGGGGTATCTGATATTCAAGGAACTAGACTATAGCGATCTCTCTTGTTTCTAATACTTTAGAACACCGTACATATTGATATATTATATTAAATAAAGGCACAAATGTAAATAGGTTTGACTTTTGATTAAAGGTATCTATCTCGAAATTGGTTTTAACATGTTATCCACTATGCTTGCAGGTCAAAATCTGGTTCCAGAACCGCCGCATGAAGCAGAAGAAGCGTGTGAAGGAGGGCCTTATTCCGGCGGACATCCTGACGCAGCACTCCACGTCCGTGATCAGCGAGAAGCCGTCGCAGCAGCAACCACAGCCGGCGGAACTACAGGTGAAGTCGCAGGGCAGCGATCTGGGCGGGAATGACCTGGCCACAGGAGCAGCTTCAGGACCCACAACAGCCATGACACTAACAGCACCCACAACCCAGCAAAGTTGAATGGTTTTCTTCGTTGATGGTTGTAATTGTTATGCTATTGTTGTTGCTACCGCCAAAATATTGACGCATTTCGTTGTGATAAATTGATAGAAAGTGCACAGAAGATCAGAAGAACTAAACTAGGCGAGGGTACAAGATAATGAAAGAAATAATATATCACACACATAGCAAATTAAAATCCGTAATCAAACGCTAGCAACTAGTGGAATCTAGGTGCCATATTCATGTAGGGGATGTAAATACTTACACTTACATTTCGCATTGCCGCAGCTGAAGTTTATTGGACTAGCTTAAACTGAACTCAGGGTTAAAATAAAAAGAAACTTACTTAAAAGCACGCAGAGCAATTGACAAAAAATATTGATACAAACAGAATCAAAACATAAATCTAAACTATTTAAAACTTTCCAATAACTAGTAGTAATAATAAAACCTAGTAGAAACCCCTAGTTAGATTCCACCCGCCACCACCAGAGCTCGTCTGTAGTATTATTAGCTAAGTTCTAGGATGCCCGAGTTATTCGTTTTGTGCTTAAAAGTAATCGGTGGTAAATCAATCTTGATGTACGTCTGTATATTTAATCTAGTCCTAATTGTAATATAATTATAGCTGTACTCCACTCCACTTGTATGAAGAAACAATAAACGAAACCCGATTGCAAATTGTTAATAAACAATGTGGACAAGTTATTGCGAGTGTGGGCGTTACAAACATATCTCCGATGAATTGTGGACGTATTTATTTTTGGTAATCTCCGATTTCCAAGTACACCGATAAGAGAAGTCACATTCGACTGGCGATTTCTACTGGAAAGGGCCGACACACAAACCAAACCAAATACTGCCTATGATATCTTGATTAATTGCAGAGCGAGAGCCATGGTCAAAATACCATATGCAAATCTATCATTTTATGGACAGATATGGCTGGGGGATTAGGTTTTATATATTTAAATTGATCACATGTTTGTGAAAATGTGAATTTTTTGGGATTTATTGATCTTTTTGCGACAAGAAAAATATCCAGGAAATTCATCAAACTCCTTTGACAAAAACGGTTTTGCATATGGTGGTTGATAGATAGGGTTTTAAGTCCACATATCCACAAATGAGAATTTAAAAAACCTGAAATCAGAACGGAACTCCCTTCTATTTTTTTCGTTGGAATTAATTCATGATTAAACCAGTAAATAGCATAAATTTTTTAAATAATAAAGAAAACTAACTTACTTGCCTTTTAAATTAACAGTTAAAATATTACTAAGGAAAAGAGAAAAAGTGGATGGTCTTAAACTAAAGAGAAATCAATCTAGCTTTAACAACTAATATTAAAAGATACTTCACTTTCGCGGTTTATTTTTAGACTAAATAAATACACATTCCTTAAACATGCAAGACATGTATTTATGTATTTTAAACTTATTTTATTAAAAGTTCGATTTTTGCTACATTACATTTATAAACCAACGTATGAGAAAAGAAGAGAACAAAAAAAATGTTCAGAATAGAATCATTAACTCGCAAAAGGTTTAGTTACAAATTTTAGGCAATAAATAAACAATCAAAACAAAAAGTAGTAAAGATAAATAAAATGCGCAAAAAAATATAATTACATATATTTTTCAGGGGTGCCGCAGAAATCGCTTTGCTTGCAATAAATAAGTGGAAGACTTTTTACATTGGCTGTGCCTAAAAAGATGATTTAATTATTAAGAAACCTACATTAAACTTTTTAGCATTACACATTATTTTTTTTACATTTCATAACAAAAACAGCGAAAGCTTCTAAACGGCGGGGCGAGTCCTGACTGATCGAATCGGTTCTTCGGGGGTTATTAAAATAAATATATTAATGTTTTTATAAATTACATAAATAAACAAGATAGAATGCTATAGTCGAGTTCACTGACTATCAGATACCCGTTACTCAGGTAGCGGAAGTGTGAACCAAAAATTTAAACATTTTCTGGAATATCGTACAAATTGGAGAAAAACCAATAAGAAAAATACAATTTAAAATTTGGGCGTGTTTTACATTTTTCAAAAGTGTGGGCGTGACAGTATTTTGCGCGATTTGTGGCATTGTAGTGGCATAAAAAAGAAAATAGCAAAAAGTTTTCCAAACGTGTTGGCGTTGCAGTTTTGGGTGTGGCAACATTTGGAAACCTCCTAGCCTTTAAATTTTCTGAGATCGAGGCGTTCTTGGGGACTGACGGACATGGCCAGTTTGACTCGGCCCTTGATCCTGACTAAGAATATATTTATAAACTTCATATGGTCAGGAAGCGTTTCTGTCTGTTACCCACGAATATAGTATACCCCTTTACACTACGATTAACGCATATTACAGAGAGGACGTATAACAGAGCAGGAAGTCTGTGATGTAAATGACGTTCTACTGCCAACTTTATGAAAACATTTGTAGGCAATTGTACCAATGCCGTATGGCAACAATAGATCAGCTGAGAGCAACGAGAATAAAGCATATCCGAAAATGCTGATGAAAGGCAAAAACAACAAAATCCTTTTTTTGGCGCTCTACCTATGGTCACATTATATTTTAGTAATCACGAACTTCATTTAAGTGTGACTACGAATGTACGCGGTAAATAACGATGTGGATTGCCCAGAATACGCAGGTTCGTTTGGTGACACTGAAGGATCCGCCAAAGACCATCCGATTCAGTTTCCTGACGACCAAGTTTGGTCAGATGATGATGGGAGTAATTGAGCCAATAGCCGGGGACTCGAAAGACCAAGTCGCAGTTACTGTGCTTCACTTCGTGGATAAAAACCTTGTCAGGACCTACAATGAGGTCCGAAAGCGGTGGCCAAAATCCGAACTCTGGAAGGACGATAAAACGGTCAAGTTGGTTGCGGATAAACTGTTCGGAGGCGACAAGGAGAACTCGGAGGAGATTCCCATTGCCATCTTTGGAAGCGATTTCCAGCTGTCCGTATGGAGAGCTCTGGTGGATATAAAAAGGGGAGAGACCTGCACCTACTCCCAACTGGCCGAACGCATGGGTCGTCCAACGGCAGTCAGAGCAGTGGCCAATGCTGTGGCACGGAATGACGTGGCAATCCTCATTCCATGCCACAGGATTGTTTCGCAAAATGGAGATTCAAAGTTCCACTGGGGACCAGTCCTTAAGCAGCGACTCCTGGCCCATGAAAAATCAGAGAACTATTAAAAAGTGTTACTTGTATCTTTATTGAAACTCAACTCCGCACAAAGGTCTTACTGTTGGGTGGTAAGGAATTTGAAAATGCAGACAGGCTCGAGATTGTGCACTTCCTACTTATAAACTGTACCTACAAAATAAGAGCGAATCCCTCTATTCCCGATGCAGCAGCACGAAAATTGCCAAGATAGAGAGAATGGCCCACTGGAAAGATGAAAATTCGGGCTTAGTAGGGAGCACAGCACAAAAGACTGCAAACTTACCTTAACCTTGGGATATTCGTTCATGAAGATCGTGATTATGCCCACGTAGGGCAGGAAGCCCCTGGCCCGGCCCACAATGTCCTTTTTGGTCAACCACAGCTGGTTGGGTGCATACAAGCCTCGGTCGTCCACGTTGTTATTGTCGCCCTTGGTCAGGAACTTGACGGATCCATCCTCTCTGTTAAAAAGATTGCAATTGGTTTTAGATTGTTAATATGTACATTCGCAAGGAGCCCACTACTTTTTCTATCGCTAAATTAGCTAATATCATTGGTATTGCAGCGGACTTCAAGTACCGTTTAAGCGTAAATCAAATTAAAAAAAAAAATGCTTTAAAGCAATGAAATGCAACATTAATTTCATTTAAACCCTATAAAAAAGACGTAATCTACATAAATTATTATTAATCTACTTAAATTATTAGCTTTTCCCTTCATTGCTGGAGGAATACTTTTACTAGCCACTGTGTTCCGTGTACCTTCTCATATACGAGCGGTAGAGCAGTTTAAAAATGTGAAGAACAAATATTTAAAACCAAATAAGACAACGTGACATGCAAAAAGGCACTCACTAACTTCAAAACTTAGTTCCCTTTCCTTCCTTCTACTGATCAAGGATGTAAAAATGCCTACTTGAACAGCAAGCACCCAACATGTCACCATGACCAATGCAAACCGCTGCCGGGATTGGTTAATGTAACCCGCCCCAGGAAACTCACTTCTCATGCAGCTTGATGACGCGGTGCACAATAGGTATGTCCCTGCCCTCCACCTTGAAGACAACGATCTCACCGACGCGCACCGGTTCCTCCTTGTAGTTAGTCAAGAAGAGAAGGTCGCCGCGGTGAAAAGCCGGTTCCATGCTGCCACTGAGCACCACAACGATCGGCGACTCGCTGCCGGTGACCACCATCAGGCCCTTCCAGATCATCAGCGCCGAGGAGACGATCATGGCGAAACTCAGCACCTGATACAGTGACTGTGGGAAGGGAAAAGGATGCTATATGGGTGCATTGATGGAGTAGCGGCGCTGCTTACCTGACGTTTGTTCATTCTGTTGAAGTCGCCCAGCATCTCGTCGATCTGCAACATGCTGGCTACGCCCATGGCTGCGGCTGTGTTATTGGAGTCCTTGTGGAGGATATTAACCTATATAAATGCAATCGAAAAGGTCCTTAACAAAGATTCTCGGCTTCGTCCACGAAGACAGAAAATTTCCGACACGTATGTTTATGCAGAGATGCCAGACCGGCAACAAGAACGTCAACCACAAACGGGTAAGAGTGGAATTGTGTGGAACTATGGCTTGACCACACTATTGTAATTCTCCCGCTTTTTTATGAAATTTATTTTAGAAATAAACTTTATGTATAGTCAGAGTTACCGCTTGGATTAGCTAAGTATAGTTACCGTAGGAATGGTTTAAAGGTTACTCGGTACTGATATTCATCATCATTTATGGAAACATACAAATTGAAAAATGATAATTTTCCATTATTTATCTATCATACACAGAACCATTTATACCAAAGCTTTGATTTATTCAAATTTAAAAGAAAATATTTTAAGTAATATATCTTAAAAAACGAATTTTTTTAAATAATGTTTTAACCTTTTTTTCTATATTAATATTATAAAAAATATATTGAACAATAGCTCGGTCACTTAAATTAATCGTTGTTCTTTAATATATTTTTAGCTTAACAGTATTAAAGTATTATAAGCGACCGTGCTGCCGGACCAAACAATCGATATCTTTGCATACTCTCACTACAATGTGACCATAACGTTTTCCGCACTTGGTGTGACCGCATGCGAAAACGTGAAGTGAGCGCCATAGGTTGCGTTTTCTCGCGAAATATATATCAACTAAAGGAAGCAGGATGGGCGACAAACTGCTGGACTCGGCGCAGATCATCAATGGCCTGGCTGTGATGCTGTCCTTCTTCGTGGGCTACCGTTACGCCCTGAAGCGAGGCGATGCCAAGGAAACTTCCGCCGAAGAAGCGGCGGCCTCGTTCTCAGTGGGATCTTCGGTGCCCTGCGGTTCCGAGGCTTCAGTTTCCGATAAGGTGAGAAGGAAAGCCGCTCGGAAGGTATTCGATGCCCCCAATGTCCTTTCCATTTGCGAACCTGGTACTCGGGAACTTGTGTTAGAATCAAATGCAACACATTTAGAATGCATACACCTGTGGTCACAGTAATAGCAGTGCCATTCTTGGGCCCTTTAAACTTTTTGTTCGGAAGGACTTTTCGAAATGCCATTCCCTCTTTTAGCACGTAATATTCGTCAAAATAAGTACTTATTTGCTAATCACAAAAGCTAGATTTTATAAAACAAAAACGGATATCCGGACTTTCTCAAAATTGCAGGGCTATGGAGGCTTCAACGACAACTTTAAGATGGTCCTGGTGGTGCGCAACGACCTCAAGATGGGCAAGGGCAAGATTGCCGCGCAGTGTGGCCACGGAGCGGTGGGTGCTTACCAGCGGGCGGTGGTCAGGACGCCTCGACTACTGCGGGCGTGGGAGAACTGTGGTTGCGCCAAGATAGCCGTACGTGTGGACAGCGAGGCGGAGCTGATGACCATCAAGAAGGCAGCCGAGCGCCAGCAACTGAATACGTGTCTCATTCGCGACGCCGGTCGCACACAAATAGAGGCTAACTCCAAGACTGTGCTAGCCGTGGGCCCAGCGGCTGCCGCAGACATCGACCGGGTTACCGGCCACCTGAAGTTGCTGTAAGATCCGCACTACGGAAACTCTCACAGGCCATTGGCATTACTAACTCACTCAAGTGCAACCCGACAATTCACAAAGCAGTAGGGCGCATCGCTGGAGCGAGGGAAAGGCTAAGGATGGCGTCATGCCTCGAATAGGAGGACGACTGTGACGTGCAAGTTAGGCTTAGATTTACGTTATTACGTTTACTGTGAACCGAGCTATAAAATATTAAACGATTGACAGTCCGGCCTGGAACTGCAAAGCTCCGAAACGTATATTTTTTGTAGGGGACAAGTGGGAAATCCCTAGCTTAAGCCAACTATTTATTGCCTTGTGTACCATTCTAAAACTATTGTATTTTTAAAACAACATTCAACCTTGTGTTTTTTGATAACACATTTTAAAAAAGATACTCCCGGTTTGTATTTAAAGTCATTTAAGTACCAGAAAATATTGAATGTAACTTTAATAATTTTTTTTTTAAACAGTACAGGTTTTTTTTTAAAACACTTGTTTTTCTATGACTCATTTTAGGTATGGGAAATATGTTTAAAAAAAAGATGTTTTAAAAGAAATGGGTTTATAAAAGTGAAAACATTGGCATAAAAGAAATAATATTTTTTCAGAGCATATAACGTTCAACTGATACAGAAAATATTTCCACAGTGAAGTTCAATCTTATAATTAAATCGATGCTTTTTATTCTTACAACTAAACATTATCCCCTATCACTAGAAAGTCCAGGCATAATCATTGTCTCCCTGCGGTGTCTGTTGTTGCTGGATTTGCTCAGCTTGCATTGGAGGCATCCCTTGGTGCTGTAACTGCTCCATTCCCTGCACGTGTTGGAAGTCCAACTGTGATGGTTGCTGGTAGTCGAGAGTCGTGGGCTCGTTGGACGAATCCACCATGTAGATCTGCGACTGCGTTGATGTCTGTCCCATTTGTTGGTGCTGCAAGGCGTATTCCCCGTCGTCAAATACCTCCTTCTTGATGCGCACATGGGAACCATCGTCTTCCTCATCACTCTCCGAAATATCCAGATCATCATCAATACCCATTCCGTTGTTCATGGAATTAACAGTCATTTCCGGCGCCATTTGCATGGCCATTGAATCTTCCTCCTGAGGCGGTAGGCTCATTCCTATAGCTGAACCAGAAGCGGCACTTGTGCTGGCTTCGGGGGGATTGTACGGCCCATTATCATCCTGATCGTGGGAAAGGAAGTTGGTAAAAGCACCCTGCAGGCTGCTGGGCTCGCCCAGGTTCTGGCGAGGCTTGTGCATGGCTAGGAAATCTGAGGGATCGTAGTTGGGGTCGACATCCATTGATTCATCTGAAACGTTTTAAAACTACCATTAGAAAAATCGCACTCAAAGTCTCTATCATATATGGGATTAAGGGAGTGTGGACATTGACATCGAGGGCACAACACAAACACGTAGTAAGGATAATAAAGACCTTGCTGCTGTTGAGCATAGTAGCCGCCCACGCCACTCAACTGCACCATTGCTTCGGCCACCTGCTGGCTGTCATCCTCGCCGATCGGCTCCTCTGCTTAGGTGATTTGCGTAAAATCAGAAACAGAAAAAAATCCAAACAAAGTCAGCGAATGAAAGCAGTTTTTAGATTAGTATTACTCATTAAAACGTGGACCAAGAACCATAATAAACATATATTAATATATACATTACAAATTTTAAAATTTCATTATGAAATTAAATTAAGAATAGATGACTAATAATATTCAATACCCATAACCAAACTTTAAGTTTAGAAGATTCAATGTTCTTAAAAATTTAAACAATTTTTTTGAAGTAACTTAAAGAACAAATGAATTTATCGTATAAAAGTACCCACCTGCCATTTGGTGAGCTTCTATGTCGATCTCTGTCTTTATGTTCTTGGGGTCAAACATGACGTCCATGCCATCGGTAGGAGCATTGATACGTTCGCCCTGATCCAAAATGCTAGCCGCATTGTTCTCGTCTTCGGAAACCTCCTGGAAGTCCTCCTCCTCGTCATCATCCTCGTCATCTGTGGAGCATTGCAGGTCTAAAGAAAACCAAATAATTTTAATAACATATATCAAACTTTTAATTGGATACTTGTGCATTACCAAATACTGAAATAAAATGCGAAGTAAATTCAAACTGTTTAAAAACGTAGAATTAATTATTACAGTCTACAATCATGCAAAATGTTAGCTAAGGTTCTAGAATTAGTGCTAGTTAGTCATTTAAGCTCGTATATCCAAACCGAAAATGAAATGCATGTAAACAGCTGTGGGAGGGTCAATAAATTTTGGGTTTTCCGTTTAAAAAATAGATGCAAGTGAGTAGTTGTGAGGTGGCTCGCAGGCTTAGTTCCAATTAGTCGGTGACTAGAGGCTTACCTTCATCCAGGAAGTAAGCTTGCGTCTGACTCATGTTTGAGGCAAGGCTGTCCTTCCTCGGACGCCCCCGACCACGCTTAACCGGATTCTGGGATTTGACTAGAAAAAGGTAAAAGTTTTTGCAATTTGTTTTGGCAACAGTAAAATGTTTACAGTCGTTTATATTTCTTGGCCCTAATTAATATGAAATCGTCTGACCTAAAATCTTGGTATATTTTGGAATATGTATGGAAAAGATATTTCCCTTTTTAGTTATGAAACAAGCAGTTCACTTTCTAAGACTTGCTGAGGCCCTACTAAAAGTTTATATATTTTAAATAAATTTAAACGCAAATAATGTAAATAAAAAAATGTATTACAAAAAACGTATTATGAAAAAGAACTAAAATAACTAATAACTAACATTTCGAACAAAACCACTTTTAACAATGAAAACTCGCAAATATTAAAACGAAATTAAAATTACCGCAGGTTAAATCTATATAGTATTTATGGGTCTATATATGCATAAATTGATCCCATATCTTTAAGGTGTGTAATACAAATACTAAGTACCCAACAATAGCGCGTTTTATAATTCCATAAGCTTACTCGACATATATTCATGTGCATGCATGTGGATCATGTCCAATACCTCATTATCTACATGATATCTATACAATGAATCTGACTTCATCCATTCAGAAGTTCAGTTTAAATTAAAGTAAGTCTGGGATTAGTATAAGCATAAGGATTCTTTCGGATCCGTGTCAACCATAACCAAAGGTTCTGAATTCGAAATGTAGAAGAAGGATGATCAATACCAATAGTTCTTTAGAAGTCAACGAAAGAGTAAATGTAGAAATGTGTATGTATGAAATTTTAGTTAATGTGCCATAACCGATCATCCTTGACCGATCAGGCGTAACAAATAATTTACTTAAACCCCAAGCCCACTTACCCTCCTCCACGGGGTCGCGCTGCTTGCGGGGCCTACCCCGTCCGCGCTTCACCTCACCAGGACCTGCAGGAGCTGGTTTTCGTACTGAAGGTGCCGTATGAGACGAACCGACCTCAGCTCCCATGCTGCGATGGATGGAGTTCGATGAGGAAGCATGCCCCCCATGACCCTCGACATCGATATAATCATCCCCGGGCGAACTCGCCCTGCTGCCACGGTCAAAGTTGTAGTCATCATTGCCCCAGGCTTCTTCGAACTCTGGTGCATTCTCCCTAGCACGCTCCTGTGTCTTAGCTATGTTATTTTCCAACTGGCCGCAGTGCTCCGAAAACTAGTTTAGAATATTTTTGTAAGAACAATGGTGTATGTATGTGTAGCCCACAAAAAAACCTACCTCAATTAACTGGGTTTGGGCATACTCTAGTATCTTCTTGGCGAACTTGGTGTAGCGGGTGTCACTGCCATTGTACTGCTCACAGTTGGTGGCAATCAACTCGATATCAGCCAGATATTCGGCGCGACTGTGATAGCGATGAGCTATTTTAAAAGTAATTATTAGTACTCAAGAACAATTGTCATTCGTTAGGATAACTAAAAGCCCACCTTCAATGTTTTTGCCGATAGTTTCGAGGTCCATGGGTCGCTTAATAACCGTGTAGTAGTCCTTAACCTGTTTCTTGTTGACAGGTTTAAGGAAAGGCCAGCTTTCTGGTAATTGTTTAATCTGCGTATGCAGCTTGTCAAAGATGAATGAGAGCGCAACTTGGTCATCGTCGTCCAAAAGCGGGTTTATTGCCTTTTCAAGGCGCATCAGTTTGTCTTCGCGCTCAGCGAGCAGCTCAAAGCAACTGCTAAACATGCGTTGAGCAGCCAAGGTGTATGCACTCTGCGGTCCATTGTAGATTAGTGAGTTGTCCACAATCTGCTTCAGATCCTCTAGGAACATCTCGCGACTCGTGTAGCGCCTTTGGCGAATATACTCCCTCATTGTTTGCAGATCCATGGGCTTGGTCACCACGCGGTAGTAGTCGGGAACCTTTTTCGCACTCACCGGGAACAGGAATGGGGATACGTCCGGCATAGATCGCAGTTCATTGTGGATAATCTCCAAGATAGAGGACAGTACCACGACGGGGTCCGTGCGCCTTCGATTAGCCGTTTTATTGTGTCGCTGGAGATAGTCACAATGAAGGTCGCCACCCACTCTACGTTTCTTCTTGCCCATCGCATCTCGGGGAACCTTTAAGGTTAGACCAGAGCTAGACCCGCTGCGACGCTTGCCATCATCACCACCATGACGCTTGAGAACCTTGCTACTCAGCGTTACTTTAGTGCCATCAACATTCACCAGATCATCGTCATCCATTGTCATCTCTTTTTCGCTCTGCTCGTCCAAATCGTCAGCCAGAGATGGATTCGACTGGGACAGGCTGCTTTGCATACCAGAATACAAGGGACAGGCTTTGTTTGTTCGCATGTGACCAACCTGACCACAGGCGCCGCACTTAAGCTTTAGGTCTGGCTTAAGCTTAAACTTTTTGCGCGAAGGGCTGACCTCCTTGTAGCCGCTATCCCGCTCCTTGTGCGAATGACCGCCCGAGCTCTTAGGATCACCCAAGGAAGTGGGCATGCCACCTGGCTGCAGTTTCTGGTTCTGAGCCAGCTGCGCCAGGCGTTCGCGCTCTTGGTTACGTTTGATGCGACGTAGTTGCTCCTGAATGCGTCTCTTTTCGCGTTTCATCTCCTCCTTTTGCTGCTCATCTAGTGTTGCGAACTGCTTTATGAACTGCTCGTCCTTAGTGGTACGAATCTTGATGTAGGCGTCGATAACTGGTTGCCGTCGCACTGTCTCGACGCGGGTATATTCCTTTCCATCGTTTCCTCTGAATGTACGCGTAATGCGAAGAATCCTGCCCTGGTTGTTGGTTGCCAGCATTTGCTGTCCGGCCTCCTCTTTTCCTTTGGCTCCCTTGGCTCCTCCACTACTACTTGGCCCGCCGTGTTCTTCGTCAAGCTGGCGAAGCAACTCTTGCCGCTCCAGCTCTTCACGTTCCCTTGACAATTGCGTCGAGGTTTTTTTGTTTGACAGCATGTTCTCCAGATTCTTGCCAAGTTCTTCGAGATCTGATTCCTCGGAGGCCGAGGACTCTGCCTCATCAGTGGACAGCACTTCAGAGCTGGCCAGCACTCTGTTTTGCAGGTCGAATATGCGCTGGCACTCTTCCTTATAACGCTCCTGGTGCTCAGCAATGGAGAACCGGTTACCCCGAGAGAACTTATCCATTCCCTCTTCACCAGCCTTTGCTTTTTCTGTGGACAGAGTGCGCACCACATCAATGACCTCCCAGCGGGAAAGCTTCTTGATCTCCTCCTCGGGCACCTTGAACTGCCGCAATAGCTCTTTTGCACGCTGGAGTGGCAGCCGACGCAAATCTGCATCTGTTCCTGTGACAGACCGTTTTGGCTGAGACTCTTGCTCCTCTTTGGTTTGCTGTGAAAGGTAGTAAAAGAAAAAATATTAAAGATTTTTTTTATAAGTCAAGGAACAGGTGAAAAAGTTATATTACTGTGGGCTTGTTTGGCACTCGAACATATGAAAATCCCTCTCCACATCCCGTTGGATCGGCCGGACCACTTAACTGGAGTAAACACTTCCCCCGCATGGCCTGTATATACGCGCGAGTCGTGTTCCAAGGAGCCACTTTAACTTCGTCGTCAAGTTTCAGTTGCGCCTCCTCGTCGTCATCTTCTTGTGGTGCGAACAAAAACTTCTCTCCATACCCAGCATCCTAAGAGTATAAATATATATGTATGTAAGTTAAAGTAAAGCTAAGCAGAACGAAGTTTTGTTTTTTAACAAAAGCTAAGCTCATACAAGCTACAATTTAGGCACCGTATCAAATTGTCCCGACTAGTAAGATTTAACAAAAGACTACGAAATATTTACAGACACATACCTTTAAGCGTTGTTCCGCCGCGATCATGCTAAAGTAAGCGCAACACTGCTCAGGTGACACCATGGCCCGGATCTCCTCCTCGGAGGGAAGGCGAAACTCCGGTTTAATAACCCACCAATTGGAGTCCATGCCTGTTCGCTTGAAGTCGGCGCACTGCTTTAGGCGCTTTCGGATGCTGCTCTCGGAATGAGCGGGAAATGCCTGTTTTATATCGTCCATTCGAATGCGGCGCGGATTATCGCGACTTTTCCAGAACAAGCGGTATATAAACACCTGACAAAAACCGTTAGCAAGGAAAAGACAGCGCAGTTCTCAGCACTTACCTGCAGAAAGTCACGGGTGAAGTTATTGGCTCTTTTGGAATTCGGACCCGGAACCTCGTACAGCGGACACTCCTGGCCCACCGTGTATATTGAATTCACCGATCGTATCCAGTAGTTGTTCCGGGTGCGAATGACGAGGAAATCGTTGTGAGCCATCTTATGTGGATAAATAGGCGCTCGGTACATGTTGTTCTCAATCGCCTGGATGCACTGGCCAGGATGTAGGATGCCCAGAAAGGGACTGGTGTGTGCAAAGGCAACTTCTCCATAAACATAATCCTGCGGTCCACTGTCCTTCTCCGCTTTACGCTTGTAGTAGTTCTTTATCTTGGAGCACATTCCCACCTGGTTCATCAGGGGCGGATGCTCTTCGCAGAATTCGGCTAGCACAATATCTCCGTCCCTTCCGCTCAAGTCCTCCGGGTTGCGCATAAAGAATACGTCCCCGCCACCGGAGGCAATGCGCTCCACTTCGCGCTGCTTTGCCTTCTTTGCGATGGTCTTTATTAGTGGGAAGACGGGGTGGGGGATAGACTGCGCCATTGGTCCGTGGGAGTATTTCTTTAGGGGCGGGCGATGGAAGGACCGGAGCTTCATCGGGCCCATGTGCGTAGGAACAAACGGAGCTCGCAGCTCTACTACCGGAGTCGAGTGCTGAATAAGATTTCCGCCGCCCACCTTAAGTCGTAGAGTGGGTTCTGTCTTCGGTGTGTAGTACCTGTAAGGGAATCAAAATCTGCATTCTGCATCCATTAACACATTAAGAGACTTACGTGTCATTAGATATATTGAAGGGGTCACGATCAGGACTTTTGGGCGGAGGCGGAGGTGTGTCCTCTGCAAGCACATTAATCACACCCGCCTTGCCAAGTAGGATCTTAGACTTCTTTACGTGAGGATGGGGTATTTTGATTTTAGGTGGAGGACCCGTGCTCTTATTAATTTTGGAGGGATCTATGTCATCGGGAATGCCCAAAATAATATTTTCGTCGTTGGGATCCAGAGTGAGTACCTTCGGCTTGGGCACCTTGCTCATTTGCTGGGCATCCCAGATTACCTCGTCCTCCCACTTGTGGTATATTAGTTCCTCATTTTCTACTGGAAAAAGGCTATACCAAGTGTCATCAGGTGCCTCCGCTGGTTTTGCTTGAGCACTAAAATCGATAGAAATATTAGTGTGAAATACTTAGGAATTCTATTTTCAATCAAATACTTTTGCTGAGCTTTCTTGCTTGATGCTCCCGAACCCTGCTTGGAGCTACCACTGCTGTTTCCTACGGGCATAGACGTTTTTCCCGGTTGACTAAAGGCCCCAGCCGTTCTCGATCCGCTGGAGGGCAACCACCCAGCTGCATTTGTCTTTGAGTTAAGCTTTTGTAGCACTTTGGCCTTAATGTCGTTGCCGTCCCAGACAACATCGTCTTCCCAGTGCAGCTGGGAGACCATGAGAAAGGCATCATCCGCAATGCTTGGCTCCTCGTCATCATCCTCTGGACTCTTTACACGGCGTTCATCCTTGATCTGCGACTGAGACGAGGAGGCTGCCTTTGTCTTGAAGCCGTAGTTGAAACCCTCCCCGGAGTCTGGAACTTCTAACATATCGTACCAAATCTGTGCAGGCCCGTATCGCCAGTCGGCCACCTTCGGCTTCTGATCGCTGTTCTCTCCGTTGTCTGGTCCTTCTGGGCGCACATCTTCGCTGTTAAAGTCGCCCAGAAGTTTGTCCTCGTCGTCGGACATGCAGTCCGCTGGCGTTGGCTCCGCAGCATAGTGCAGACTGAATCCACGCTTTCGTGGCTCCTCAGTATCGCTGGGAGAGTCCGAACCACCAGTGTTTGTCGTCTTAATTGGTTTAAAAAAGTTTTCTGGTTATTAAAAGTACTCCAAATATTAAATGTACACTCCCACCTTCTGATCCCTGGATTGATTTCGCTTCCGGCGGCGCTTGCGCACGTGTCGCCAGATCTGGGGCAGACTCGTGGGTTTACCTGGTCCGAAGAGACGGGAGAAGCGTAACACCTTTTGGGGACGAAAGTCCGGAAAGAGCTCGCGCACATCGACATTCTGGTACTTGGATGGCAGTATGTCTGCCAGTGGAGTGTCCAGCTTTCGATCTGCATCTAAAAGAAATGACCATTAACCAAAGAGACGATGTCTTCAAAAAACGTTTACCCTTTGCATCGATAGATTTGGGGTCACCACTGGGACTGGTTGCATCGTTTGACTTAGCCGGTTCGTCAGTGCCGCTGCCAGAGCCCGAGCGCATTGGCGCACTTGGTGGAGGCATTAGTTCCTTATCGTCTTTGGCTGCAACAAAATATGAAAGTTATTGCCTTTTTCGTTAATGCAGAAAAGCTCATTTATAAGTGTCACTTTGACAGAAGGCATATAACCCTTCAAACTATCCCCAGGCCTTTGCTGCTAATTCTCCTAGTTCTCAGTTACCTTATAGTTTTGTACTCTCTTCTCTGAGTAAACTGGCATAAAATGTTATCGAACGATTGTAGATTACGCTCCTACTTACTCAACTTGGCCTCTACTTTGGAGGCGGGAATGGCATCTTCTAAGTCATCATAAGAGGTTATATCTTCGGGCGGAGTGCGCGGGCAGTCCTCGGATAATTCGGTAATATCAGAGTAGTCTATGGCATCGTCCTGAGCTTTTACGGCACCATCCTCCCCTTCCTCACTTTTGACGCCCGCTTTCAGCGCATCAAATGCACTCATTCCTCCGCTGGCACTGGCGTCTGACTTTTCCGCCTCCTCGTCATCCGATAGAGGCTCGGCTTCTTTGCGGTCAATGACCTCGAGCAGCATAGAATCGAGACCCAATCTGAAAGTTATCCATACGAATGGAAATTTAATTAAAAGTGCGATATCTTGTGACTTAAGAAATACTTAAATTCGTAGTAAAAATGCATGTATGTACATACATATGTGATTATCCCAAAGAAGCCCTCTGAATATCACCTTGCACTTGGATAAGAAGACTGCGTATACTCACTTGGAAAGGGATCCAATGTTTTCCCGGAGCTCCGCATCAAAACCGGTGCCCCCGCGACCCTCTCCATCATCATCTTGCAGCAGTCTGCCCTCGGAGTCGATGTTGCCGAAAAGTATGCCGGTCAAGTCCAATCCGTTGCCGATCGATCCCTCGTCGTCACTGTTGTCGGATTCCATCTCCATTTCCAAGAGCTTCCAATGTTTACGCGGCTAAAAAATTTTCTTCGACGGAGCGTAATTGCATTTATTACACGCGTGGGTGTGACCGTCGATGGACATCGCAAAGATACCTAATGGCTCTCCCGCAGGCACCAAGAAATCCACGATTAGATTGGGACAGGGTTGGGAACTTGGAAAGGTTGTGGTCAAAATAATAATGGTTAAAAATATTTGTTCCCTACCTTTTACCATGGCATATTTATGTGGCTCAATTGGTTTTATTTTTATACCCGTTACTCGTAGAGTAAAAGGGTATACTAGATTCGTTGAAAAGTATGTAACAGGCAGAAGGAAGCGTTTCCGACCATATAAAGTATATATATTCTTGATCAGGATCAATAGCCGAGTCGATTTGGCCATGTCCGTCTGTCCGTCCGTCTGTCCGTCTGTCCGTCTGTCCGTCTGTCCGTCTGTCCGTATGAACGTCGAGATCTCAGGAAGTACAAAAGCTAGAAAGTTGAGACTAAGCACACAGACTCCAGAGACATAGACGCAGCGCAAGTTTGTCGATTCATGTTGCCACGCCCACTCTAACGCCCACAAACCGCCCAAAACTGCCACGCCCACACTTTTGAAAAATGTTTTAATATTTTTTCATTTTTGTATTGGTCTTGAAAATTTCTATCGACTTGCAAAAAATCTGTTTGCCACGCCCACTCTTACGCCCACAAACCGCCCAAAGCTGCCACGCCCACACTTTTGAAAAATGTTTTGATATTTTTTCATTTTTGTATTAGTCTTGTAAATTTCTATCTTTTCGAAAAAAAACTTTTTGCCACGCCCACTCTAACGCCCACAAACCGCAAAAAACTGTCCTTCGCACTTACACTAGCTGAGTAACGGGTATCAGATAGTCGGGGAACTCGACTATAGCGTTCTCTCTTGTTTTATATTCGACTGGTAACTATTTTTTATAACTATTCATATAATGAGTTTACAAGGCGGCACAGGGGCTGACACCTAAAAAAGGCAGAAATTAAATAGAAGGCTACCGTTGTCAGAACACAAAATTCTGTTACTTTTCTTAAACGCTTGTGTGGTTATTTAAAGCTGCTTTTTAACAAGGAAACAATACTGTAAAATACAAAAAATAATTAAAAGTAAAAACATGTTTCCGGAATAATAATATATATAATAATATAAATTTAAATGAGTTAGAGTTTTTATTACTACAAATACAAAACTTTAATGACAAAACCACTATTAAAAACTAAGTGAATATTTATACCCTTTACTCTTGGAGTAAAAGGGTTTTGTGAACGGGGCAGCTTTGAACGTCTTGTTTCTAGAATCTGCATGACATTATCCAACTTACTAGGTATTATATTTTCCAGATATCACAGCGTTCATATGGACAAACGGACATGGCCAGATGGACTCGGCAAAAGATGTTGACCAAAACCTGCTCTCCAGCGAACCCAATATACCCCTTTACTAACCGGTGTTTATCAGCGATAGTAACATCGCCATATCATCAAAAATTACAAATGCGGAGAGAGCTGGGCGTGGAGACTGATAAGCAGTTTCGATTAGATGGCGGTTAACATTACTGAAAGCTTTAGGAGCTAATAATCTGCGGAATTGAGTATAGTTTGCACAAGCGTGACGAGCAGTGAAATATGTCTAGAGAAACCGTAATTTTGGCCTACTCCGGGGGCCTGGACACTAGCTGCATCCTTAAGTGGTTGCTGGACAAGCAGTATGAGGTCGTATGTGTCCTAGCCGATGTTGGCCAGAAGGAAGATTTCACCGCCGCCGAGAAGAAGGCCCTTAAAATTGGTGCAAAAAAGGTGGTGTGGCATATATGGCAAACGAAATTTATATTTAAGAATTCATAAATTTTCAAATCCTTAAAATATAACTGTTTAATCCTTTCGACTCAGGTGATCGTGGCCGATGTTAAGCAGTCCTTCGTTGAGGACTATATCTGGCCGGCCGTACAAATGGGTCTGGTGTATGAGGAGCGCTATCTGCTGGGCACTTCTTTGGCGAGGCCCTGCATCAGTGTTGCCCTGATGAAGGTTGCCGCCGATTATGGGGCGAAGTACCTGGCCCACGGAGCCACCGGAAAGGGAAACGACCAGGTGCGCTTCGAATTGTGCGCCTACGCCCTCAAACCGGATCTGAAGGTACGTTCGCACGCGTCAGGGTCAGAATGCTTTTCCTATCAGCCCTTTATCGCTCGCCAAGTCAATAGATGTCTTACCTTAGCTTCATGTTTTTTAAGTGTAATCTATTAAAAAATCAGTGCTCAATGTAGCTCGAGCCATATTGATTGATAAGGCTCCGTTTTGAGAACCGGTTCGTCGTCATGCTGAGCCGAGTTTTTATTTCAAGCCACGGACTAAAAAAGTTGTTTTGCCTGTCAACTCGAATCGTAAAGCTTACACTAGTTTTTATTTTTTATTTCATTAAAAATATCGAAGTCAAGAGCTTTTTGGTACGGCATTGTTTTTGTTTATATAGTATTTGAAACAACAAAAAGCAAGAAACATTATTGAGAGGGTGAGAAATTAAATTAATAGCTTTCTATAGCCTTAGTGAAAGTACAATTTTACATGAATGAAGGCATGCACCATGTATTAAATGTACGCTACCAAACATCTACGATACAACTTCGGAGTGGTTCACATATCTACATACCTGGTTCAAAGTATATTTTTTCTCAGAGTGTAACTAAAATCTCATTAATCCCACTCGAAGCGTGTTGATATTCACAATATATTTCTTTCAGATCATCGCTCCCTGGAGGGATGAAGAATTCTGCAGACAGTTTCAAGGTCGACAGGACCTCATTGCCTATGCCCAACAACACGGAATCGAGGTGAGCGCCAAGCCAGCTACTCCCTGGAGCACTGATGCCAACATCCTGCACATCAGCTACGAGTCCGGAATACTCGAAGATCCCAACACATTGGCTCCGGAAAATCTCTATGAGATGACAGTCGATCCCCTGACCAAGGCTCCACGGGAGCCGGTGCGCTTGGTTATTCAATTCGATAGGGGA
This sequence comes from Drosophila yakuba, assembly GCF_016746365.2. Lineage (NCBI taxonomy): Eukaryota > Metazoa > Arthropoda > Insecta > Diptera > Drosophilidae > Drosophila > Drosophila yakuba. The sequence continues at coordinate 9,706,980 of NC_052530.2, forward strand.
CTGCCCACCAGTGTGGAAGATTTGGCCAGCAGTCGAGTCTACACGAAACCCCTGGAGATGCTAGATTTCCTCAATAAGCTGGGCGGATCTTATGGCATTGGACGGATTGACATCGTAGAAAATCGCTTTGTGGGACTGAAATCCCGAGGGGTGTACGAGACGCCCGGGGGCACCATCCTTTTTGCTGCTCACCAGGACCTTGAAGTGTTTGCTTTGGACCGCGAAGTACTCCGCACCAAGCAGGTTCTGCGGGATCGGATGGCCGACTACGTCTACAATGGCTTCTGGTTCAGTCCCGAGGCAATTTATGCCCGTAAATGCATCGAGTTGGCCGAGCAGCGCGTCTCCGGAAAGGTAACCGTGGAACTGGCCCCTGGATATTGCCGTGCAGTCGCCCGAAAGGCGGCCAAGGATGTGGGAGCTCTTTACAACGAACAGCTCGTATCGATGGACGTCCATGGCGGCTATGTGCCGCAGGATGCTGGTGGATTCATCGCCATCAATGCGGTCCGAATCAGGGAACATGTCCGTGCGTTTGGTGCCTACGAAGTCCCAAAGCAGAAAAACTAAACAAATGAAAAAAATAAATTGAAGTTACATATTTTATTTGACATTTAATTGGACTAGATGGCACATATTGTGTATTCTACTTGAAAGTGAAAGCATGTATGCATATACATGCATACACATTTATCATGATATTAAAGCCAAAGCAAAAACTAGTTTTCTATGGTCGATAGAATACACATTGCTTCATCGTCCAGCTTACTGATATTTTACCTACACTAATAATTGTCTTTGGCAAGGAGGGTTAGTTTTGGTGGACATTAATTTTGCCAAATAGTATACACCAAAAAAAAGAAGCGACAAAAATATGGCATATCGATCATTCTGACGATTGGCACAGCGTCTGTGAATAAATTTTAATAGGAAAAATATTTTTGCAGCATATGAAAACCATGCTTTTTCCTTTTCCTTTTCATTCTTCGTTTCTTGGGAGGAATCCTTTTACATTCCCAGCTGGAGAATATCTGACCACGAAAACGCTCAGTAGAGCACTAAAGAACGGTGATCATTTTTGACCGAATAAATCTGTATCTTATCTTCTAACAACCACTTACTTTATGTTAGCGTCGGCACAACCCAGGGAAACTGAAGACTTCCAAATCATAGCAGTAAAATCTTTAGCCCTCGGGTCTGAAATATCAAATTTTCTACCATTGTAACAGTTCTTTACACATCTCGAAAGTGCTCCCCTTTTCACTTAAAATTTGCAGATGCTTTCTGTGTAAGTGGGGTCCGAATAGAAAATATTTGTCGACTTGGAAAGTTTCTGCGTAATTTAACCTCTTAGGCAAGTAGGGTTAGACGAGTAGACTTTAATCACACCCCGGCATAACTTTGGACGTCTTTGCTGAACTCGTTGTCCAAGGTCTCCGGAAAGGTCACCATGGCCAAAAATTTGAATTTCCTCATCATTTCATCAAAATTTTCGAAAAATGTCAAAAAATTAGAATTTCCCTTTCCGAGCTCAGGCGGATAGGGAATTTTATTACGAATTCAACGAGGTATGACATTCCACTTTTGGTCAACTACTTTTATTGCTATCGGAAAAATAGTGATTAGGTGATATGTGATAGTTTCAATTGGGGTTTTCGCCATAACTTGGTCAAAAAAGGTGGCAGAGCTAAAACGAAGACCGTTTTATATTGCTAATAAATAAAGCTAATTATCCCAATCACTTTTATTATAATTGTCGAAAAACATATTTTTTACTAATTTTCGCATTTTTGATAAGGGGTGCCGTCATCAGAATTTGCGAAAAATGGACAAAAATTGAATTTCCTTTTTGGAGCCCAGGAGGATAGGGAATTTTGCTACGAATTCAACGAGGTATTGGCCAAAAACGGTGACAGAGCTGAAATGAAGACTGTTTTATACTGCTAATAAACAAAGCTACTTATTCCCGACACAACTTTTTTGGTTTTCGAAAAAAAAATTTTGTTTAATTTTTGCATTTTTGGTAAGGGGGTAATTGCAGTGTAACATGTACACGGATTGCTGCAGCGGAAGAAACTTAACCTACGGCTCATATTGTGGCTATCCGGCGAAGCGTCTTACAAAAACCTATTTGAGCCCTAACGAATTAACCAGTATCAAGAAACAACAATCAAAATCAATCAATGATGAGGTGAAAGTTATCGGTCTACCTAGTGAGTCAGAATGGGAAAACATGATACACAGCTTATTACCAAAATATTTCAACTCAGGAAATTAAGCTCAACAGAAATGGTAATAGAAAAAAGGATTTAGGCATGCTAAAAACTTATTAATAGTTTTTCCATAATATTATAATAAAATAAAAAACCACACTAACTCATTGATTTACTTAATCATGAACTGTCAAGGAGTGCTTTAAAATTGATATTTAAAGTGCGTGTTTTTTGATGATGTGAAAAATGTCCAGTATTTTAATCAACTGATAAATGTGTTTGTGAAGTGTAAGTTGTGGCGGAAATCCTCAGAAATTACCCGGCCACTCGATGCCAATGCTGTTTAAATAAGCTGTTTATAATAAGAAGATAGGCAATCAAATTTATATAAATTTTTAAATACTTGTACATGTCAGGAAGAATGTTCAAACAAAGCTTACAATGTTTTTATTTAATTAAAGCAATAAATATTTCTTTAGCAATGGGAACACCGCGAAAGCATCACTGGAATAGAGAACACTTAAAGTAACCTTAACCTACATGAATCCAGAACAAATAATTTAGAGGGCCCACCTCAATGCTACTTAAACGCTGATTGTTCAACATAGGTCATGTTGTTCTACCCATATCTCGTTCCATATTTGCTGTTTGTATCGTTTGTGATGCGTTGACATTAAATATTGACATGGGCAATTCCCAATTACCTCGGCCGTCTTGACACAAATGTAACCCCACTTCTTTACTTTGGCAAACAGAGAGACATGTCCGACAATTGCAATTGATAATTGCGGCTGGGTCGGAAAGGCAATTATTGTGGAGTTTAAAAGCCATGCTCCTGCCAACTTTGATACTTAGTTCACTTTGAGTTAGAAGCCGATTTGAAGTGATAATGTTCGCCATATTATTGGTCCTCTTAGTGTTGGCTGTAAGCGCAATTTAAGCTTTCATATATACCTTTGTCCATTTGTTTATTTATTTATTTAGTCCCAAATAGAAGCTCTGCCCGTTGACAAGGACTCGTTTGCAAAGGATGCGAAGTTGCCACTGATATCCAAGCCACCACTGCAGCAGCAGCTGAATCCTCTCAACCAGGACGAGGTAACCATGTTCACCAACATGTTTCTCAGCCTGTTCCGCGGAGTAGCCGACTATCGAAACATGGTGGCCGCCGATTCAGTCCAGAGTGTTTGGCAGAGTCCGCCAGTTGTTGACTTTAGCCACCGACTCTTTGCCAGCTAGAAACTTTGTCAACTGTTTTGACCAAACAAACTGTAATTACACTGCCGATAACGATGCTCTGTTTTTTAATTATTTGGCGGAGTAATGGTATAAAAGAGTTCTGCAACACGAACACAATTCGAAATACAACATGAAGCTCAGTGTTGCATTCACCATCGTTATACGGATGTTTTTGGGCCTGGCCATCGCTTTTCCCACTCATCACATCGAGCGACATATACCTTACGGCATGGATGACTTCTATCCATTTATTGCCAGAAATTCCTCCGATGTGCTGCCGTTGTCTAAAAATCTAACGCAAGTAATTAACAGAAATTAAATTTAAATTAAAATATTTATTGTATAATTAAACTAAATGTTTAATGCCACTAGATTCAACGACTGCGATGGGCCGATAAGTGTGTGCAGTTCAGAAAGAAGTGCACGTTAGCAGAGCACTGCTGCAGTTTAAGATGCCTGAAACGTTTTTACCGATGCATTACCTAAGTTGTGTACAAATGATTACTCCCTAAAAGTATCTTATTTAAATATAAAAATGACACTGACACTGTTGACTTGGCTAATAAAATTAAACCGTAACACGTTTCATATTAATAGCCTACTGAAGTTTAAAATCAACACTTATCTTTTAACTTTCTGAGCACAAAGATGTTGATTGCCCGACTGGCGATTTTAATCTCTTTTCTGGGCTGTGTGTCTGGACTCCAGAAACTGAAGACCACTGCCGGTTCCACGACTACAAAGACTACGAGGACTTTGAATGCTGTCAGCTATTGTCAGCCAAGTGGAGGATATGTAAGTCCTTGACATGTAATAAGCCATATAAATCATGTATATTTGTACCGTAGTGTCGGATACATGTGGATTGCTGTTCGGGAATGTGCATTCAGGTGTCTGCAGAGTGTCGTTAGAAGAAATCGGCTACCTTGTGTTTGGAGTTTGATATACCAAAAGGCTTGAAAGGGCGTCGTATTATTTATTTTCTCGGTGTACGTAAATATTTCCCTGTTTGTGGGTTCCTAAAATGTGGATCGCGTTTTCTATTTAACAATTCCTACAACTAGTGGAGAAGCTCTTCTATGATTAAATGAGCACTAAATCTGCTTATTCATAATGTCTAGATTCCTCATATCTGGCGATCTAAAAGCAGATTGAGTCAGTTGACTCTTAACTTTGCCAGCGAGAAGATGTCGTCGATTCCTACGATCATTGGATTGTATATTTTGTTCTTTTTCACATTTAGCAATGTGAATGCATATGGCACAAAATGTAGTCCCGTGTCCGGACTTGTAAGTTAGGGTATGGAAGATGCCGGATACGTATAACTGATAATTACTAAATTGCAGTGTTACATGCATACGGATTGCTGCAGCGGAGTATGCCACACCTACGGAAACAAATGCGGCCCTCCGGCGCACCGTCTGAAAAAAACTTATGTGAGTCCCAGCGAATTCAACAGAATAATTCAACAGAAGAAACATTATTAAAAAAATTCAAATGCCACAATGTTGGGGAATCCGTAAGGTACCTCCTTATTCATTTGAGAAACTTTCACCTAAAATCCAATCAAAATGGTTAAAGAAAAAGGTTTTAAGCATGCTAAAAACTTAAATAGTTTTGTTATAACATCGTTATAAATTAAAAAATCCTACACTAACTGATTGTTTAACTATAAAATAAATATTGACAAATACAGATGATGTCAATTATTGTCATTAGAAATCGGCTACCTTGTGTTTGGAGTTTGATATACCAAAAGGCTTGAAAGGGCGTCGTAATATTTATTTTCTCAGTGTACGTAAATAATGTAAATAATTCAATGTTTGTGGGTTCCTAAAATGTGTATCGCGCTTTCTATTGAACAATTCCTACAACTTGTGGAGATGCTCTTCTATGATTTAATGAGCACTAAATCTGCTTATTCATAATGTCTAGATTCCTTTTATCTGGCGATCTAAAAGCAGATTGAGACAATTGACTCTTAACTTTGCCAGCGGGAAGATGTCGTCGATTCCTGCGATCATTGGATTGTATATTTTGTTCTTTTTCACATTTAGCAATGTGAATGCATATGGCACAAAATGTAGTCCCGTGTCCGGACCTGTAAGTTAGGGAATGGAAGATGCCGGATACGTATCACTGATAATTACTAAATTTTCACAGTGTGTCATGCATACGGATTGCTGCAGCGGAGTATGCCACACCTACGGAAACAAATGCGGCCCTCCGGCGCACCGTCTGAAAAAAACTTATGTGAGTCCCAGCGAATTTAACAGAATAATTCAACAGAAGAAACATTATTAAAAAAATTCAAATGCCACAATGTTGGGGAATCCGTAAGAGTACCTCCTTATTCATTTGAGAAACATTCACCTAAAGTCCAATCAAAATGGTTAAAGAAAAATGTTTTAAGCATGCTAAAAACTTAAATAGTTTTGTTATAATATCGTTATAAATTAAAAAAACCTACACTAACTCATTGTTTAACTATAAAATAAATATTGACAAATACAGATGATGTCACTTATTGTCATTAGAAATCGGCTACCTTGTGTTTGGAGTTTGATATACCAGAAGGCTTAAAAGGGCGTCGTAATATTTATTTTCTCAGTATACATAAATATTTCCGTTTGTGAGTTTCTAAACTGTGTAGCCCATTTTCTAATAATTTTCTACCAAATCCTAAAAAGCGGAGAAACTCTGCTGAGATTTAATAAGCACTTCATCTGCTAGTTCTTAATGCTTGATAATATTTGTTTCTTCAGTGTTTGTGATTTTTTAAAATGTGTATTCCATCCAATTCCCACAAAAAGTGGAAAAGCCGTGCCAAGATTTAATGAGCACTTCATCTGCTTATTCATAGCGTCGCCTAGCAATAGTGACACCGTTCTCACATATGCTAAATATGAAAGGCTAAAGCATCAGTTTAGTTTTAACTTTGGAAACGTGAAGATGTGGATTGCTCGACTTGGATTCCTGTTGTGTGCATTGGGCTATGTAACTGCAATATGTCAACCTAATTGGCAAAGTGTAAGGTCACAAGCTATATTGGATACCTTAGCCATTTCTTTAATAATATTTTAAATCCCAGTGCAAGTCGCATGAGGATTGCTGTTCGACGATGTGCCTAACACACCTGGGTCAGTGTTCCCCCAAAAGGGGGGATCAGTGGTAATTACTTGCCGCTTGTCTTGAGCCACTATTCAGAAACTTGTGTTGCATCGCCTCATATTGCCAGCTCATCCCCTTTCATCTGTTTAGACATTCATTCGACTGGTAATAATAATAAAGCAGTGCCGCATCAACCGACAGTGTGAAGTGAAGTGTTTGGCTGCTCACCACAATCATCTTGTGTACGGCTCCTTGTGTTTGTCAGCGTTTACGTTTACCAGCAAACAATATTTCCGCCCCACAAACACTGCGAGACATTTGAGCATTGAGCATTGAGCATAGAGTATTGAGCAGACAATGCGACAAAGCGGCATCAATGCGATTTTTCCCACTCATAGACATTTGCATTGACACACATGATGGCGATGGGCTGTTATATAGTATGGGTTGGTATGGTGTGGGATTGATGGTGAATGGGGGAAGCGAGTGTCTCCGAGTGATCCTTTCCCCTTTCAGTGCACACAAAGCGCACACAATGAGTTTAGACAGCGATTGTTTGGCTTTCTTGGCGCGTGTTAGCCGCATCCTTTGTTGTTGTCACGCCCGACACTCCATACAAACATAGGTACGAAGGTACGAGTATTGCAGTTGGATCAACAATGGCCAAAAGACCCATTAAAAGATGGCCAACTGAAACAGGCATATATTTTTTATGGCCGCCCCCGAAAGTATACCTCATAAAACTGCAGCATAGGTGACCCTTTTCACGCGCTTTTAAACGACCATTAACCGCAATCTGTCGATTTTATGTGTTTCTCCCCGCCAAAAAATTGATTATTTTTGCAAACTTATTGTGTAGTTTGTTGGCGCACGTGCCAAAGCCGCCAGGATCTACATGGAAATCGCATTCATAGTTGAGTGTTTCTGGCTGCATCGAATATTTATACAAGGAATTTCTTCGGGTTTTTCGGTTTTTGCATTTGAAATTCCTCGTTTCCCAACATGCGGTTATTATTTGGCACTTACTGCCGCTGCCGTATGCTGCTTTTCTTACCCCTCGCAAAGGAAGACATCAAGAACTGCGGAACCGGAAGATATTCAGGGCATGCAGCCTCCCAAAAGGGGGGTTGAATACCCCCCAGCACCCCTTCTCCAGCGATAAGAGATGGCAGCTTGATGAAGTTTTTGGCGGCAATGCCGCCTGGCAGGAAATCACTTTCGGTACCGCAAAAAGAACCAATGTAAGATGATGAAAATCGATTGCTTTTGGCCATCAGCGAATTCCATATGCAGATTCCATTGGCCCATAAGTATGCAACTCCAAAGAAAAGCAGCCAATTCATCGCATACTTTTCATTTGCAGCGACGAGCGTCGTCTTTAAGCCCAACTTTCCTTTAATGGCTTATGCCATTGGATTGGGTAATGTATGCAGCTGTGTTAAACTTTTACATTGCACGTGTCGGCAGACACTTAAATGTCGAATGAATAATTCCGCCTGCCACCGGCAGTCAGTCGGCAAAGTTTTATTGCTCTTGGCACACGAGCGAGTGGCAGGCACACTGAGTGCCAGCTAAGAAAAACACAGAGCAGGTGCCGCAGGATTGCCAAATAACTTAAAGCAATTCGCATTCTGCCAGCTGCTTAATTGGAGTTCACAGCAAACTAAATGATGCCCAGATCCGTCTTACCGGAAGTTTCTTGCGTCGAGTGCATTGCACTGATTCGCCATGTAGAAGGATACGTGGCGTATACGTGATGCGGACAGTGACCAACTGACTGACTAAACAGGCAGGTCGACTTATCAGTAACGACCTTTCTGCGGGCTTTCAAACATAAATACCTACTCACGGGGAGTGGAAGGTTTATCAAAACGAAATATAAAATATTCAAAAAGTTCGTATTTCAAGCACCCGACTAAATACCCTTAATGTACTTAAAAAGAATAGATTCCTTCCTGTAAAGATATAAATGCTTTATAAACTATGAACATTTCAAATAGTAATTAATAAATAAATAAATATATCTATATATACCTTTTGCAAACGACAGCGTGCAGTGTCTTGACTTCTCCCCATTAGGGAAGTATTTACTGCTTGAAAAGGATTTCTCTTTTGTAGGCATCACATATGTTTATATTTGCATTTGTGGCTGAGGCAGAGGCACAAAAAACGGGGATTTCCTACGCGATGGTGTGTGTGTTTTGCTTGTCTGGCCGGGGCCATGAAATTGATTTTAAATGCGGAGCTGACTGAAGAGGGCGAGACAGGATGGGCATACAGTATACAGTACAGTGTGTCAAAGGACAGGGCAAACAGTCGGCAGCGATGATGATGATGATACCCGCGCCGTTGAGCCACCGATGTCGTTGTCCTCGGATAAAACCGCACGTATGACAAGTCGTTAGTGCCGACTTAACTGGCAAAAGGAAAAGCCACATGAGCAGCAGCAGTAGCAGCAGCAGTGGCAGCAGCAGCAAATCAAAGCGAGTGTCCATCAACATTATGAGGCTCTCGCCAGAATCCGCAGACTGGGCGGGAAAATGGGAAAGCGGAAAAGCGGAAGAGCGGAGAAGTGTCAACGCTTGTCAGGGCGGCCATGACCAAACGGAGCCTGTTTGTGAGCAGCGGGCAAAACTCATTATATTTCTGCATGCCGTTCTCTTCTCCTCGTTCATTTTGTATTTCATATACTCGTATATTTTTTTTATATTTTCCAATTGAAAGCGCCGGGCCCTTTAATGTTTGTTTCAGTTTCAGTTGCTGATACTCTTTTTAATCGCAAACACGCACACTCATAATACAAAAAGTGCTGTATGAGCCGAGTGTGCCACTGTCAGGCAAACGCTTTGATGTGTCAAGCGTTCGATATGGAGGCGGAGAGCGAAAACCGTAAACTCGGCACGAAATTAATAACAGAGGATGCGAAATGCGAAATTTGCATTCAAAGGCGGGGCCTTACACTTACCACTGACAATGTAATCGGAGTATCACGTACCCTCGGCTGACCCCCCGGCTTTAAGGCGACCTTTGGTCGACTTTGGAGGCGGAGTGCGAGCACCACCCCCACCCAACGGGAAAATTTGCATTTATCGACAGGAGGTGAAGCGGCGGTAAAGTCTCATTAAAATGTAATTGCCCATTAAAAGAGCGACCAGGCTGCTTGACTCCCTGATTTGTCAACTTTGCTGCTCCTTTCGGGTGTATCGGATTTTTGTTTCAGTATCCGGCTCCTCTTTGTTTCGAGTTGTTTCCCCGTTAATTGAATTGGCGAAATGACAAGCAAAACGATTCCTTTTGTATGCCCACGGGCAGCTGGCGATGTCCACTTGGGCACTCGTTACGCATACGCTCCGTGTGCCACACGAAACATGCCCCATGGCAATGACCGCACATCGAAACAAAGCAGCCACTCAACGGGCACATGGAGAGAAATTTCTCAGGAAATACGCTTTGATACATATTTATTTCGCTATTAAAATGTGTAACTCAATAAATGTTTCCTTATAAACCAATTAATTGCACCACAAAACATCAGCATCCTAATTAAATAATTCATAAAAGTCCAATTATTTTTTGGTGCACTTTCCCACTTTATGGTGTTTGACATGCCCACTTTCTGTCCATTCAAATCGTCATCGTCAGCAGTTTCATTATCATCGAGCAGTTTGCTCTTCGTTGTTAACATTTTGTTCTTCTGTTTTTATTTTAGTTTTGTGTTTCTGCTTTCTGGGAGTCGGTAAGGCGTGTGACCCCACAAGCACAACAAAAAATGCCAAACACAAGTTTCCTTTTTAGTAGTAGTAGTTTCATTTTTTCATTTCCATTTCACTTCGATGCTCTGATTCGATGTTTGCCGGCTTGACAGTTTGTTTGGCCCACTTTCGGTTGCTAATTGTCCGGAGAATGACAACTGAAAGTGGCAAAAAAAAAGTTTAATGGAAGAATTGATATCCGAAACTAGCAAGACCTCCAAGTACTCTCCCAAAAGTTTCTTTAAGGTGCATTTAAATGCATTGACATTTCCACTTGGCTTAGTTTCAACAATTATCTCTATTTTATTTCGAAAAATATGCTAACTCTTCACACTGACCGTACGGACACTGGGTGTATAAATATTTAAACCTAATTACAAACGCTAAATCATTTTCCTATGTTGTTGGAGGAAATGCCACAAACGGCAACAGCGGAACTCAATATGGTGTAAAAGGATTTCCTTGTTTAAAACATAAGCCTAGCCATTGCATATTAAACGTGCACACACATTCTCATTCACAAAGTGCCGCAAAAGCCAAGTTAAGTCCGTTAGAGAACCATTGCGCATACGCAATGTGGGCATTCGGGTGTCGGAGTGCGAGCTGCTGACTGTTTTAATGAAATTATCTGCTACACATTGGCCCAGCAAACCCATTCTGTTTTAGTTATTAATTCAATTTGTTGTCCAGCAGCAACTCAATTTTGGGACCACTTTTGTGTCTTCAGTTCACGGACATTCTACCGACTTAGCGTAGACAAAGTTAGCTAAAAAAGTTATCCATTTCCCGAAAAGCTCTTAAAACCTACCTTCTATGCGATTTAGCAGTGCGGGTATGTTGGCGATTTGTTTGCAATCCACTGCCAGCACTTAACGCAGATGCAGTTGCAACTCCGGGTTGCCACGCAACGGCAGCCAATTAACTACAAATCCCGGACAGAAAAGCAACTCAGCCAAGTTCCTGACCGCGTGTGTGCTTTTGGCTGGCTGCCAGTTCTAATTACCCTTCCGAGATGTCTGATTTCCAAGTGATTTTTTAATTAACTAAGCTGCAAACCGCTGCCAAAGGTGTGCAAACACACGGAGCGAGGACACAGCTCGATTTCACCCGCAAATTGAGAGTGACATTTGCCTAAACCCAATCTCAGTCAGTCAGGGATTTCAGCATGGTTAAGAACAGGATGTTGTCCTTTAAGATATCCTTTAAGAGTTCCTTGTGCAGCTCTAACATTCCCCGCTGGAATTATTGTTTCTATGAACGTTATTGTTTCTATAAAAGGTTAGTTACTTGTCATAGAAACAAAAAATATAGCCAACAATTTCTGATACACCATTTTGACCATATTTCTGACGGATACTTTTTGAAGCCCCGACTAGAGTTCGCTAAATATCCCACTTTCATTTGATTGCAACCACAACCGCACCGAGCGCTATGAAAATGCAAATTGCTTGCACTCACTCACGTGCGGAATTCGAAATGATGCGAAACATTTGAGGGGAAATGATTTTAGGCCCGTTGCTGCTCTGCGGTTGGGCATTTTCGAAGTGATTATCATAATCAACCATAAATGATCAAGTAGTTCAATTCATGTGGGCATTGGGTCAGTACCAGCCCCATTGCAAATTGAATTCTATTTTATTTTTCCGCTTTCGAAAATTCCAAAAACGACATCATTAATCACGCTGGGCACAGACATTCATTCATTGTTGGCCAGAGAGATAACTGTCAAAAACTTTAATTATATTTTCAGCATGACAAGGACAAGGACGACGAGTAGGATGTGCCTGCCTTAGGCAGACAAGTTGGCCAACAGCAAATTACGAGTACGTGCCGCAGGCGCCAATGAGAGGGAATAAAAAAATGGGGGGCAGCCCAGTGGCGAAAATTGGAAACCCAATACATGTATTTGCACTGATTTGGCATGGCTTTTCTTCGGCTGCCTGGTCAGCTGAAATATTATACTCGGGTCCTGCAGTGACAGGCCAACCAGTTGCTGCACTTCAATAAAATCAAATTGCCATTCAATTTGGACTGCCAGTGGCGACCACCTATGCTCATGGCCGACTGCCCATTGTTATTTTTATTTCTGCAAATTGAAAGCACTCCGCTTAATCCCGACACCTCGAAAGGCAGCTGGAAAACCAATCACCACTGAACATCAATTAAAAAAGAGTAAGAAAAAGAATGGGTTCTGAAAATAAAAAGCGTACCGAGAGCTTACAATCTACCGGGATTTACTTCAGGCAATCGGTTTCCTCACGAAGGAAAACGTTTACTCCCTTAAAGTACTGAAATTTGCAGGGATATGAGTTTGTACGGTGAATGATTGTGTCGAGAACTTTCTCCATACTCAGAATATATTCTGGTAAGGATAATAGTGATTAAAATGGCTGCTAGGCCTGATTAAAAATTCCTATATCAGTGACTTTTTTAACATTTAAGCATTTTGTTGTTGACCTTTTGTTCCTCGGTGCTTTATATACATATATATGTGTACCATGTCCGCAGTGCTAAGTGAGTACCACTTCTGGGAACATATCAATAAAAATCAATTTAATCGAGATTAAGTCTGCACGAGAGAGCCAAGCTGGCATTGATTGCATTTTAAGTTGCCGGGCGTGTTTATCGCGTAAATCGCGCTCGGCTAACGAGCCTAACGAAGTTTTCAATGTAATTCAATTGCAGGGGAAACAATGGCGATGCCATCATCGCCATAATTGGCCCGTCAATCTCGTGAGCTTCATTAGCTGTAACGGCTTAATGCGCACCAACCGGGCGTATGCGTAATTTTTGACACTGCCGCTGGAAGAGGCGGCAAACAGGGCAATTCAATTAGCAAAAGTGAACTACAAACGATGGCCAAAATTCGGGGTGGCTGACGGGCAAGACAAGTCCCTATGGTCGATGGCCCAGTGTCCGAATCTCTATGCTCAATGGTCAGGTTCATGGTCAAAGAAATCGGGTGAGATAGGCGGTCAGGTGGGTTGAAGGCAGAAGCAGTTGGCACGTTGATTGAATTGCCAAGTTTGTTCGATGCGCGACAAATTCAATTCGTTGGCACTAACACACACACCAGAACACACACACACTGCCATTGGCAGGATCTAGCAACAGGCTGCAGGCATTTGGGAGGTCCTTCTATTCGGCTTTCAGGGGGGCAAAGGATGTTGCAGCAGGCAGGTGCGAGTGTGCCGGTTAATTGCTTTGGAAATTGCATGTGACGAAACATATGGTTTATGTAAGAAGGATGTGGCCGTGACACGGCGCTATCTGCCTGGCTAATTGGATTATGGATAAGCCAATTTGAGCATGGGCTCGACCCTGCCGCAGCTTCAGATCCAAAAGTTCATCGTGAGACTTTACAGCCAGAGCCATAACTATTTGTAGGACATTTTGGAAACATCGATAAATAAAGAATCAATATAGAAACAAGCTTGCTGTGGCAGCAAAATATATTCCATATAATTGTTTCGTTATCTACAATTATGATTATTGATTGCAATAATTCAATTAGTAGCTAATATCGAATGTCTGGGCATTCGAATAAGTGAAACATTTATTGAATTAAATACGATCCTGAAGTAAGTATAATTATATACATCTCAATTTCATCAATTCCGGATTAGCCGCTAGCTACATTCCAACAAATATTGGTTATCCAATGTTGATTCTGAGCGAGAAACTTTGGCATTTAATAAACAATAGTCGTTTGAGCTGTGAAATGCTTGCCTTTGGGTATGCAACCCAAAATAATTGATAGAACATTTAATCTAAATCGAATTCATAAATCTGTGCAAGGAAAACACAATCTAATTCATTGACATATATTGTTTATAAGATTTTAATCCAGCTTCCGGGCGATGCAAGGAAAAATGTCTCTTCCTGGGCAGACCATATATCATCTGGCCAACTTTCATTCATTCAGTCAGCAGTGGGCCAACGGCAATAGCCCTATGTTTGTTTATGCCTCGTTAAACTTTTCAGCCACACGCATAAAACATAAAGCGCTTTGCTAGGGCAGATCAATGCCTTATGTGCATAGTCGGGGTGGCTGTGGGTGGATATGGGTTGGTGATGGCTGGTTGTGGGTGGTTATGGTGGATGGGCTTACTCTGAAATTGAATTATGGAACACACACGAACAGCATGTACGTATAGGTATAGAGGCGACATATCGAGCGAGACGCCATGAAATACAATATCTGACTCTGAAGTCAGAAGAACTGCATGGCGCGATTTCGATGGCTTCGTCGTTTTAGACTGCTAACGGTGGCATTGCTATCGGTTCTCTAGAGCTCCCAACTCCCCTCCCCCTTGGAATCAAGCTCACCCCCAAATCATCTCATCCCCCCTCTATATTCATCCATCGAATGCAAAACGGCAGCCTCACAAGCCGGGCCAGCCACATTGTTCGACTCTTTCATTTTCAGCTTCACATTTCTCTATCTGCCTCCCCAACGTATCACCATTACACCGCCCACCGCCCACCACCCACCGGTGCTGCCACGCCCCCTCGAGCCACCTTCGCCCCTATCTGGGTTTGTTGTTATTGTAAATTATGGCCGCAGCCGCAGAAAAATAACAGCAAATAAAAAACAAGAGAGAACGCTATAGTCGAGTTCCCCGACTATCTGATACCCGTTACTCAGTTAGTGGAAGGGAGAAGGAGAGTCTTAAACACAGTTTTTCGCGGTTTGTGGGCGTTAGAGTGGGCGTGGCAAAAAGTTTTTTGGCAAATCGATAGAAATTTACAAGACCAATACAAAAATGAAAAAATTTCAAAACATTTTTCAAAAGTGTGGGCGTAGCAGCTTTGGGCGGTTTGTGGGCGTTAGAGTGGGCGTGGCAAAAAGTTTTTTGGCAAATCGATAGAAATTTACAAGACCAATATAAAAATGAAAAAATATCAAAACATTTTTAACAAGTGTGGGCGTGGCAGTTTTGGGCGGTTTATGGGCGTTAGAGTGGGCGTGGCAACATGAATCGACAAACTTGCGCTGCTTCTATGTCTCTGGAGTCTGTATGCTTAATCTCAACTTTGTAGCTTTTGTAGTTCCTGAGATCACAGCGTTCATACGGACGGACAGACAGACGGACAGACGGACAGACGGACAGACGGACAGACGGACATGGTCATATCGACTCGGCTATTGGTCCTGATCAAGAATATATATACTTTATATGGTCGGAAACCCTTCCTTCTGCCTGTTACATACTTTTCAACGAATCTAGTATACCCTTTTACTCTACGAGTAACGGGTATAAAAAGCGGAGACTAGGGAAATACGAAGGGATGTGCCTAAGCAGAGAAAAAAAATCAAGAATTACGCTTCTATATAAACTACTGTATAGTTAAATATAAAACAAATGGTACCTTTGTAGATAATTGAGGGTTCATTCGCTTGAAAAAATATGTAAGTGGTAACATGATATTGAAAGTCATTTAAGAAATTTGTATATTTGCATTTAAGCAAAGGCAGTTGAAAAAATAACTTGATTTGGGCTGGCTTAGAAATTAAAACCCCATTTTAAAAAATCTTGTAGTTACTTTTTAACAAAGTGCAACAGAACCTAAGCCACTTAAATTTTTAGTATCTTAAGAATTTCATGGGTCATTCATTCAGCCTGTATCTAGACATATCACTTTTTTTTTCAGTGTATAATAGAGATGAGGAAGACGGTCGAACGCGAGGGGAAATGGGACCAACAACCTGTGTAGGAATCCTGTGCCTGGCATCCATCGGTTTATTGTTTCTGTTTCATTCCATTTTATTGTCGTATGTCATACAATAGCGTAACATTTACATTTCCCATTAAACTTTCCGCTATCAGTTGCCGCTGATGCCATTTTTGTTGCTACGTTGCCTTAATGCTGAATGTTGTGCAATAAATTTTAAAACAAAAATATAAATGTCTGCTCCAAGAAATTGCGAAAGTTCCTGCTGCATATTTCCGCTCACCTAGACGGTGAAAAGTAAGCCATTCGCTAAAAAACAAAAATAAACGGAAAACATAAGGTCTAAGCACTCGAAACAATATTTTTTTTTGTCGCTTGACAAAGGGCCTGAGAAATGGAATATTGATTCAAATGCCAGAAGCACAGGTGAGAGTGAAGGGGTTGGGAGGTAGTGGTATTTCTGAGATGCAACAATTTGTCATTGAAATGCAAGCGCAGCGAAAAACTAACCGAAAAATAGTTAAACAGCTGCCGACGACACAGGAAGAAAAATAAGGAAGAAGGACGAAGTACGAAGTACGAAGTACGATGGCCAAAAGCACGAAGCTGGCCAGCCGATGTGCGAATATCGTATGCGGGATTCGCACGACCAACAGTTGCTCCGCCTTGGCCGCGTGTCTGTGGGGTTCCTGGCCATGTTGCTCCTGCTTTTGGCCTCCATAATAGACACCGTCAGCCGCCGCAGTGTCACAGTCCATGCTCGTCCTTTGGGCTGCCAAGTCGCGTTCTCAGTCGCTCGCTGGCCGCTAACAGATCGCTGACAAAACGCGGTTTCGAGTGCAGTACCACAAAACAATAAATACATACAATAAAAAATCAAACTAATTTAAGAAAGTATTTTCGGAAAATTGCCAAGTTAAAGTTCAAGTTGAATGCAGGTGTTCAGGGTCAACTGTTGCTGTTGCAGCTAGCTGGAAGTTGAGGCATCTCAGTGCATGTAAGTCGATTGCAATGGAGATTTATTGTCCATTGAGCAAGCACACCACACCACACCACACACACACACAAACACACACACTGAGTACAACTCAGGTGACAGCAGACACTCCGGCGCACACCTGCCGAGATTGCGCCATCAATCTTGGCTATCAATTAGATCAATCATACGCCTCGTGCGCCCTGCAGCCATGTGAAGTGCCGTATATCGATTGGGAGTATGTGGAATATTGATTGGCGAAAATAAACCCTCACCTACTCACCTGCCTACCCAGACAGTTGGTCCGCGTGGTGGCAAATACACACAATGTGCTAAAAATAATTGCCAACCACCGCCCGACCAGCTGACTGGCTGGCCAGAGAGCCACAAAGAACGGCGATGAACCCCTTCCAATCGAGCTTAAGGTCCCGGAATTAGAGGCCTGCTAGCGAGCTGGAAAATCATACTTACCTGGTGGAAACTAAATCCACTTACAGATCAAGGACATTCGACAAGAAGAGACTTCCAATGAAATTTGGCTGCCTGACTAGCCAATCATTATTTAATGCCCCATATGTGCGGTTGAATTCTAGGAATTACTGGCCTATTTGCGGAAGTTCCTTCACCTTTTTCCAACGAAGGAAAGGGCTTCCGGTTCAATTATTCAAACGGCAATCACTCTGCCTTTGTGGATAAAGAAGAAAAAAAAAGGAAGAACGATTCTGAGCCTCTATTATGCAATCAAGAAATTATTTGAAAATTTCTAAATTTGATTGCAACGTGCTGAGTGGCTAGCCTTTACTTTTGTGGTAATACACTTATCGTCAAAATGTTTGATATTCTAACATCACAATCCTGTTCATAATAGAAATTATAGTTTATACTGATGTTCTGAATTTTGCATAATTTTAAAAGTCTTTGCTCAAATCGCATTGTGTTTATCCTACTGGTAAAACTTCAGCAATTTTTTAAGTCAGAGTTTCTTTTCGCAATTCAATATTGAAATGTATCAAATATTCATTATTCATTTTTTCGCATCAAACATGTGGCCAAGAATGGCTCTCGTTTCATTTTTCAAACCTCTACAACAAAATACTTTTGGCAAAATGGTTTCATAAATAATTAAACAATTTGAAGGAAACCATACCTAAGACACACATGAAGCTGGCGCAAAAAATCCAATAAATGTATGCAATATGTGGTGCGGAAAATGTTGGACCAAAGCTGAACTAAAAACTTTTCACCAACTATCGGTGGAGCCAATCCCACCCCACCCCCACCTGTGGTCCATCCTGCAGCAGCCAATAAGCTCCGCTCCCCCCGGACTTCCACATCCGATTTGGCCACTCGATGTCCAGCTGCGTCCACGCTTAAGCCAAGTCAGGACGGCCCGGCTGTGAGGCGGACATGTGCCTGACACTCGTCAATGTCAGCTGGATATGGGATGCCATCGGAGGAGGCGGCTATGGCCGTATAACGAACGCCCCCTCGTTGCCAACTAATCCCGATGAAATCAAAAGCGAAAATCAAGACGCAACTGAAACTGATTGCTGTGCATAGCTGGAATTTGCTTTAAAGGCATGTGGAGCGGCCAAATGGAGAGAGCAAAATCGATGTACCCTCCGGCGGCATTTGAAGGCGGTCTTTAATGGGCGGTGGGCGTGTCAGTGGCCCCAGCCCCCCCACACACACACACTTAAATTACAACTTCACACACTTGTAACGAATAATAAAAGCGCAGAAAAAAAGGGAGAGTGCTAAAGAAAAAATCAAATAGCGACGAGGCCAAGTTCCCCCAACATTTTTCTTTTGGCGGGCGGACCTCGTCATCGCCATCGTCATCATTTCAGGAGCTACATTTGCACACAGAAAAAATACCATACATTTTGGCCAATGAAATGTAATAATTGTTATTACAAGATGATTAGTCCTACTTATAAAACTTGGGTTTCATTCTAGCTTTTAGATTTCAGTGCCTATTATTATTTGATTATGTATAAATTAGTGAAATTATTCTTATATCTAAAGCTTCTACGTACCCAAAAAAAAATATATAATAAAAAATTATACCAAATATTAAATACAATGTTGAAAAACATGTGATGTTTCATTCGTAAACATCAAATTCTTCGTTCTTTCTTGTTCTTCAACATTTCGCTCAAGGAAATTCCTGTTCTCTGTGTTTTCTGTTCTCCGTTCCTGTTAATTTTGTTCGTTTTTTTTTGTGAGCATTTTCTGGGCAGCGCCTACATTTCCATGCAAGCAGCGGGCGGCGTCGCTTTACAGTCCCCAGCGGCCTGATTAAATTCTTATCCCCCCACCGGACCGCCGACCGACCACAGAGCTTGGGAACTGCTCCCGTCCAGACACAGGACACAGAACGCAGGACGCAGGACGACGAGCGGCAGGATAAGGCGCTGCATGCGTTTGGTGAGACGCGCAAATGATGAAATAAATGAAACTAATCCAAGAGAAAGCCCGAATGGCAAAATATTTACATTGCCAACCGCACTTGCCACAGCACAGTGTTACAAGATATGCTCAGAAAAGTATCACCAGTGCATAATTCTTTGAGATATATTAAATAATGCTTATTTTTGATAATTTCATTATTATTGTTGAAGAACTACCAAGACGTTTCACCCTTAAAATGAGCCATATACTTTGTGTCACATGAAGAAATATTTGAAGTGGCATCCTTTCTTATTTCCGAAAGTGCCATTCAACCCATTAGCCCAATGTGCAGAGTTGCGGCTGAAGTCCTTGCCGGACTTACCCACATTTTGGTATCCAGCCACCCGACGGTGTGATAAACATCTTTGCCAAGTAAGCAACAATTTTTATGCCCCAAATTGGGTTCCTTTGGCCCGCTTCTGCTTTCCCGATGGCCAGGAGCTGGAAGTGGATGGCCGGATGGCTAGCGGTCGTGGTGTCGATTTTGGTAGTGCTGCTGTCGGCGGTGGTGGTTATGGTGCTGGTGGTGTTGGTGGTGGTGCTGCCATGTCGATGGTTGATTGGATGACGAGGCGGCTCAGCGCGTGCAGGCAAATATTTTTAATGATTTTCTTTTGGGCCGGCAAAAAGGCTTTACTTTACTTCGCTCCGGTTCAGTTCAGTTCGATTCGATCTGGGGGCGTTCAGTTCTGCTATGTGTCTGAGTTTCGTTTTCCGCCCCAGTTAGTGCAAAACTAATTATACTTAGGACGCAGGACGACGGTGAGAGATGGTTTACTTGCCAAGGTCAGTCATTTTTAGCTCAGCTTCGTCCCTCCACTTAGTTCTTAAATATAATCCTGAAGATGTTTTTATATTTTTAGAATACAGAAACCAGCACCTCACTTACAGACTGTGTTTAAAAATAATTATTGGATACATGACACCGTTGGCGCGACTGTAATTGTATCATTCTGTTAGGGTCTAAGAACATTATGACTACTAACCATTTCAATGAATAAATTATTAAATGTAACCCCACAATTGCAAATGAATATTCGATGAGTGAGTTCGACATTACCAAAAATGTTTCAACTAATTCCCTAATTTACCATTTCTCTTTACCATTTTATAAATCCTATGTGAATGAGTGAGTTGGCAACGTTGTTGAACATATTTAATACCTCTATGCGCGTGTTTTCACCTGTGAATTCTTATCACGTGCACTCACATGTGACTGAGCTCCATTCTGTTATCTGTCAATGTTTGCTGCTCAGCGGCTGTTTTAGTTGATGTTTCTGTTTCTTTTGCTCGACCTTTTGCTCTTTCGGTAGTTGCTAATGCAAAATTATGGGCTTCAGCTCAAACACGCTCCTGCGTTTCCGTTTCCGGCGGAGCTGTTGCTGATTCACATGAATGTGGTGTTGGTGTTGGTTTTGGTTCTTGGCTAAAACTGGGCGTAACCCTTTCACACGCCCACATTTCAACTCAGACTGATGGATAGACGGATGGATGGATGGGTTTTTCGCGCACGCATAGTGCTGCTTTCGGATTTTAGTCGGTTTGGTGTTGCAGATAAGGCTGTTGTGCCACGCCCCCTTCACACTAATGGAGTCTGCTCGAAGGCGCAGCTAATCACAAAACATGCTTCTTAAGAATCTCGAAAGCTTAAAGACATTAAAGAAACATGAAATGAATTTCCTATGCGATTCTATTTTCCTTTTAAGGGTAGATTTATATTTTTTAAAATTTATTTTATTCTCTGCATATCGTAGAGACCCATGCCCTAGGCACAAGGAAACTACTAAATTAAATGAACTCTAGAACTTGTTGCCCAGTAAGTGGAAACCGCATTCAGGAACCTCGGAGTTCGAGCTCCAAAATAACCAACACTTGGCCAGCCAATTAGGCCAACTCAAGTGGTCAGTTCATGTGTACTCATGGCCCGTGCTCGTCCTTTTCTCCACAATCCTCTTAAGCCGGAGCAACAGCTGCGGCCTACTACTGCCCAAGTATATGCCCCCAACCACTTGAAAAACCCCTTTCGCAGGCAATTAAAAAACAGTTTGCCCCTCTTTTTGCCCCTCTGCATTCTGCTGTTGCTTAGCAGTGAGTGGGGAAAAGCATAACTTATTAATTAAGAACATTGGGGGAATTCCAATGCAAATGCAGGGCATAATTAAATTTTTTGAACGCAAAATGATTAGGCGGGCATATTAAATTCCAAGCTAATTGTTAATGAAAATCCAATAAAGTGCTGGAGACCGAAGAGTTACGAGTCTGGGCAATGCAGCCTTTAATTTGCTTATTAAATCCACCGACACACGCACCACACTTTACTGCTGACAGTTTCAATTCACAAATTACAACCTCAAAGAGCAATTACCAACACGCGTCCAAACATCCATAAATATGTATATATGTATACGTATATACATATGTATGTAGATGTATAAATGCGAAGGAAACCCAACTGGGAGACAACAACGAAATCCAATTTGAGGTCTGGCCCCAGCTCCAGGTCCACACAACCCCAGCTCTCCCAGCCGCAGAAACCCAAAGCACGCCTCAAAACCAGCTACGATGCCGCAACTCAGGCGCAGGCGGAGAATCTGAGGCGCAGGACGCCGATGTGGATGAAGACGAGGACGTTGCTGGTACTGAGGTTGCACGGGGGTAGCAACCACAAGACTGCCCATGACTATGTCCAAGGTCCTGGATCCCATATCCCACATGCCGTATCCCGTATTCCATGGCCCCTGCCGCATCCTGTGGCTGGTTGGCCGGCGGACAAGGGCAAGCCGATTATCTTTTCATGCAACATTTGTAAATCTAAAAAGTTAAATGACACTAATCTAAATTCCACAACAACGAAAACGACGACTTATGCCCCGAAAAATGTTTCGACGAGTCATGTACGTATGTATATTTGTATAAATATATGTATATACGGCCCAGGACGAGCCCTCTAAAATATTGCAGCCTAAGCGCAAATATCCTTGTGTGTGTGTCTGGGTGTATGTGTGTGCGTGTGTATTTGGGAGCTGCAAACATTAATCTGGTATCTTACGATGTTGTCCTTTTTGGGCCCGGCATTCAACAGAGTTCGTCGACTTTGACAGTCAATTGGATGAAATTTGCATAAAACGATTCAAGTCAATTTGCATTTGTTCCGAAAAGACTTGATCGGTTTTGCGTATATGAAGAGATGATTGCGTTTTAAAAGTTCTAAACATATTCACGGATACTAAATTTATTTGAAACGTTAAAACAGAAAACTAACAATAACAATTCTTAAACAAATATATGTCGTAAATTCCTAACTTATTTTTAATTTACTCGTAGAAAGCGCTTTTGAACACCGTGCCGTATGAGTAATTTTTAGGTGATCTGATTGTTTGGTCCAAAAATCTGATGGATATTTAAATTATAAGGTATAAAAAGAGCCGGTTTTCACCTCAGATAAAATGCTAAGAGCATTTCCCAATCGTTTTGACTTTTCCGGGACCTGCTACTTGTTTAGCATTTTGCGTGTTTTCCGTTTTTAAAAACATTTTCCCATTGTGGCTGCTGCTCCTGTTGTTGCTCCTGCTTTGGATGGCTAACACACACACACACACACACGTACATGTATATATATATGAAGCCGAGTTTATCTCAAGAATGTAGATTGCCTGTAAAATATTTAATTACACTCTGCGGCACGGCCACACACAGCCAGCACGTATACGCCATGTGTGACACTAAATGAGTGAGCAAGTGTGTGCGTGTGTTCGTGTGTGTGTGGGTAGCCCTTTTGGCAGCCTGCTGCGGGTGTGCGATGGTGTGCGTGTGTGGAAACATGGCAATTGCCAAGTGCTGACGTTGAGTGCGCTACACACGAGTGACACTTGTATACATCTCTCTGCAAGTGTTGATGTGTCTATGCCATACCTTTACTGGATATATGTGTATATACTGGACTGTAGGTGTGTGTGTGAGTGTGTGTGTGGTTGTTTGTGGCCTTTGCTCAGTTTACTCTGTTATTTATTTGCCCCACAGATGGCGCCATGCCTGTCAAATAGTTGAGCTCTCCCCGAATTTTTAATCAACTTCTTTGCCACTTTTTGCATATGAAATAGGTCCAATCTGGGCTCCTTTTCCCAAACCTCCTCGTTTTCCTCTCACGTTGCCTTGTTATTTTCTTGTCGGCCGTTTGCCTTTTGGCCTAGTCATTCATTAGTGACTGGGCCACGTAGAGTGGCAAAATGCTAATTATGTTTATTGAGCAGCGCGCGAAGGCAAATAATTCTAAAGAGGCCTCAAAAAACAGAAAACTTATATAAATATTTACACAGGAAGAAAAAAGGCCAGCAATGTCATAAATGTACATTCTTCTCTTTTTTATTTGAAATCGATGGTATATATACATAGGTGGTTTTGCTACTTTAAAAATTCTTTTAACGCACGTTTTGTGGACAATAAATTGCCGATTTTGCTGATACTTTTCTGCCTGCGTAGATATTTGTGTGTTTGTTTTGTATATATTATTGTTTGTGTTGGCTGTGTTATTCCTCGCAATTCCCTCTACAAAGGACCCAGGAAAGAACACACCTTGGGGAGACAGGACAACCAACAACAAAAGCAAATCGGCTTTGACCTTTAATGAGCAGGCAGAGGCAAATGCGGACGCGTGTCGCTGGCCGCATGAAAGTTTTGCATTTGATTTGCGCCAAGGTCGCTTTATAAATAAGCGCCCGACCGCAGCCCTCCAGCCCAACGCCACCCACATTTCCCATAACCATCACCCATCGCACCACCCACGCAGCACCGGTAGACATCCTGTCGATCAGAGCATGTCATCTAGCTCAACGCGGCTCTGCCTTACCTGACCAACTGGTCAGCAGTTGGCTAGCCATTTGGCCATAACCTTGAGCACACCCAGCAGTTGGACCTGCTCTGCCCCATCCGCGTGCCCACCTCCAACCACGGATATCCTTGGGTGTGCCCAGTGGCGTGCCTTGAGGCGCTAAAGGTAAGCCCGACACACTGGGCAAAAAACTTCATAAAAATGTTGAATAACTTAATTAGAAAATACAAAACAAGGCTTACAACTGAAGTGGTAAACTAAATTCTTTAACTGTGTGAAACAAAGATGCCAACAAAATATACTTTCCTATCCAAAACGCACTCCCAAAATGAACAACACTGAGCCCTTTCTCTCAGTGCACTTGCGTCGAATTCGAAGAAAGCCCATAATTAAAAGCGACATTTGTTTTTGGCTTTTGCGGCATTAGAAAGCTGTTGCGATTACCAAACTTAAATGGGTCGCATTGTGTACTCACGCACCTATAAAAAAGCAACCGGAGGCCGCATTCGATGTGTTTAATTAATGATTAGCCGCGGCTTAATTAGAATGCCAGCGATTGCGGCTGACAACTGAGCGATGCTGCTGGCGCCGCCTGATGAGTTCGCAAGTCGAGCTTGAAATTGCCTGCGGCTGGCTGAGTTGAGCTGAACTGAGTTGAGTTCAGTTGAGTTGAGTTGAGATGAGGGCGAGATTAATTTAACAAGTACAGGCAATTTCACTTCGCAAATTGCATTTTATTTCCAGAGCTGCGGTGCCACGTGGCGGATGAGTTATATGGCCAGCTAATTGCAGGCCCCACTCAAGCAGTCAGTGAGTGACGGGCTGTGTAATTATACAGCTTTTGCTCAGGTGTTTTCAGCTGCAACTGGCCAACTCGAACACTGGAAGCCCAGTTAAGGGCTTTTGTTATCTGCCTCTCACTATCTCACCGGCTGCACCTGCTCGCAATGACCTCAGCCAAATATTAACTTCCCTTTCGAAGGGTATATTTAGATTTCGGGACAAAGGAGGCGCCATTAGGCAGGCAGCTTAGGGCTGGGACACATCAAGCAACATTAGATGATTCATTATATTTGCTTGAGTCGCAGGACAAAGAAAGCCTCCTTAAAGTGCATGAGATACATTTTTGTATTCAGAAAGAAATCTAAAGTTACGTTTTTCTTTTGAATTGCTCGATCTCGTTTGATTTTACTACTAAATACTAGTAAAATATTAATAAAAACAATATCAAAAGCTTTTATTTTAAATTCAATTTCAACATTGTTAACTTTTCATGAGAATTAAAAAAAAGCATATCGGATGTGCAATACATCAGGGTATTCGACACTGCGTTTTTATCTATATTTTGTTATTCTATTCCCTTGCTTGCGTGCTGCAAACAATTTTGTTGGCCAGACAAACAATAACGGCTGGAATTGATTATATACTCTTCATAATTTATGCTTATTAAAGCCCTTTATGCCAATCAACGCCACTCCTCTTTCTAGCCGCCTGATGTTGTTTCCGATTGATAATTTTAATTAAGTTTTATGTGTGATTCGTTTTCCTCTGCAACGGAAAAAGTTAATAGGAAAATTGAGCAAAAAGAGCGAGTGTGATAAAAAAAAGCAAGGGCAAATGCAAAGGCAAATGAACTGAGTGTAAAACTGTGGCCAAAGCTGCGGCCTGGCGTTCGGTCTCTCATTCGACTAATTAAGTGGCAGAGCAACCGGCAGTGTCCTTCAGCATCACAACGTTAACAGCTTACCAATAATTTATTAATTCAATTCTCCATTTGGGCACTCGATGTGCAGGCTCTGCATTTGGCAGGCGACGCTCAAACAGCTGAAAATCGAGAAATTGAAATGCAATTAAATGCACATTCGGATGCGGTCATACGCACTGTTGCCCCGCAGAGGAAACCCTATTTGATGTAACATTTAAATGGAAATGAATCCAAGTGCCTGCCGCCCGGCTGCCAAAGGCATTAAGTCGGCCCAGTCGTGCATGATTTCATTCAGCCAGTAGAGCAGTCGAGCAGTGGAGCAGTCGAACAGTCAAACAGTGGAGCATCCATTTATCCAGCCAGATTCCCATTGACATCTGTCCGAGTGTGGCTAAGTAAATGGCTTAAAGCCTTCGGGCTGGATGCAAAACTACGGCTAACACCAAGAGTGTTGCTTGGCTAAAGCAGAACGTGTCAATGAGTTTTTAAGCCCGCATCTCGCAACTCGCATCTCGTTGTCTCGGTCTTAGCCCTTTTGTTATTATTACTTTGGCAACAACTCGACTCGACATGTTGCAGGCTCATCAGCATCATCGCAGGCAAACGCAAACAGTCGGGCAAACAGACAAAGGATTTTAGCCAGGATAAGAGCCGTGTGGCTCGCAAGCAAAACACAAGCATACAAGCATTCAAACATCCAAACGGCAAAACGGGAAAACAGCAAAACCGAGCACGGAGCACATAGAACGGATTATTTGTTTTCGGCAGCTTTTGTTTGTCTCGTGTAACATCTCTCTCGACTGCTTTCATTTCACACACTGCCGTGCACACAGCTGGGGAAAAAGTAATATGGGTTATTAGGGAAAAAACATCTCTGTGGAAAGTTATCTTAGAAAAGGTACAAAATATTTGCCCCGTTTCAAATTGCTGATATAATAAGTATAAATATCTATTGGAAATTCAAGCCTTTTCATGAGGTTTTGTGATCTTAAGTTTAGAAAAGAAGTACTACTATTTCGACAACAGCTGTATGTAGTTTTGTATCTTTCTTTTTTGTTGTATCTGCAGTCAGGTTGTGGGCACCTCATGCGACTGCCTGGCTGGCATCCTTTCATTCAGTGGCGTCCTTTGTACGGTGCCTCAAGAGCCAAAATGGCCAGCCAGAAGTCAAGCGATATTAACTCATTTCATGCGCACAGGCAAAGGCCGTAATAAATATCTGCCTTCGCACAGCTGGCCTAGTTGGAGAGGCAATAAATCCTGCAACTGGCCATGTAAATTAACCGCCATCGAAACTTATGAAATGTGTGATGTGCGGCATTCGGCATAAGCCATCACCATCAGCATTACCATCATCATAGCCATCGCCATCGCCATCATTATCATAGCTGGCAAATGTCAGGCTGAAATTAGTTGGCTTGTGTTGTGTTGTACGGCTCATCAACAAGACGGAAAAGAAAAAAAGGGATCGACCCGATGATGAGGCGTTGGAGTGGTCAGGTCAGGCCAGGCCAACAAAACATAGCCAATATGAGCATGTTGGCCGGCCGAAAAGAGCAGCAACAGCGGGCGTTAAGCCAACAACATCGCCGGTGGTACTGTGGTACTGGCAACTGGGAAGTGGCAACTGGCAACTGGAACCTGCAACAAAAACACACAACCCGAACAAACAAAAAACGTCCAACACTTTCGTGAGCGAATGTGTGTGTGTGTGTTAGCCTGACCCCTGATGGTCAGCGGCAGGATAAGTGGGGGTTACGGCAGCTGCGGGGACTGGAGGTCGAGTGATAATCACAGTCAGGGTCGGTAGCTGCGCACATGTTGACGCCATTTCTGTGTCACCCTGACAATGTTATTAAAAATCCATTCAAAGTCCCTACACGTCACTGTGGAAAATGGCAAATAAAAAAATAAACAAGAGAGAACGCTATAGTCGAGTTCCCCGACTATCTGATACCCGTTACTCAGCTAGTGTAAGTGCGAAGGACAGTTTTTGGCGGTTTGTGGGCGTTAGAGTGGGCGTGGCCAAAAGTTTTTTGGCAAATAGATAGAAATTTACAAGACTAATACAAATATGAAAAAATACCAAAACATTTTTCAAAAGTGTGGGCGTGGCAGCTTTGGGCGGTTTGTGGGCGTTAGAGTGGGCGTGGCAAAAAGTTTTTTTGCAAATCGATAAAAATTTACAAGACCAATACAAAAATGAAAAAATATTAAAACATTTTTCAAAAATGTGGGCGTGGCAGTTTTGGGCGGTTTGTGGGCGTAAGAGTGGGCGTGGCAACCTGAATCGACAAACTTGCGCTGCGTCTATGTCCCTGGAGTCTGTATACATAATCTCAACTTTCTAGCCTTTGTACTTCCTGAGATCTCGACGTTCATACGGACAGACGGACAGACGGACAGACGGACAGACGGACGGACAGACGGACATGGCCAGATCGACTCGGCTACTGATCCTGATCAAGAATATATATACTTTATATGGTCGGAAACGCTTCCTTCTGCCTGTTACATACTTTTCAACGAATCTAGTATACCCTTTTACTCTACGAGTAACGGGTATAACAAGAGAGAACGCTATAGTCGAGTTCCCCGACTATCTGATACCCGTTACTCAGCTAGTGTAAGTGCGAAGGACAGTTTTTGGCGGTTTGTGGGCGTTAAAGTGGGCGTGGCCAAAATTTTTTTGGCGAATAGATAGAAATTTACAAGACTAATAGAAAAATGAAAAAATATCAAAACATTTTTCAAAAGTGTGGGCGTGGCAGCTTTGGGCGGTTTGTGGGCGTTAAAGTGGGCGTGGCAAAAAGTTTTTTTGCAAATCGATAGAAATTTACAAGACCAATACAAAAATGAAAAAATATTACAACATTTTTCAAAAGTGTGGGCGTGGCAGTTTTGGGCGGTTTGTGGGCGTTAGAGTGGGCGTGGCAACATGAATCGACAAACTTGCGCTGCGTCTATGTCCCTGGAGTCTGTATGCCTAATCTCAACTTTCTAGCTTTTGTAGTTCCTGAGATCTCGACGTTCATACGGACAGACAGACGGACAGACGGACAGACGGACAGACGGACAGACGGACAGACGGACAGACGGACAGACGGACAGACGGACGGACAGACGGACATGGCCAAATCGACTCGGCTATTGATCCTGATCAAGAATATATATACTTTATATGGTCGGAAACGCTTCCTTCTGCCTGTTACATACTTTTCAACGAATCTAGTATACCCTTTTACTCTACGAGTAACGGGTATAAAAATAAAACCAACAAAAAGTGTGAAAAAAATCTTCTGGGACCCGGCTGAAATGATTTGCCATTTGGTTTTGCTACCGCTTCTCCCACTCCTGTGCAGCTAATAATTAGGGGTCTACGAAAAATATCAATCATTTTCCATCTATTCAAGGTTTTTCATACCGAGAACCATGCGGCGAATGACAAAGCAGGCAGGTTTTTAATAACCCGCAACGATTCATCAACTTACGAATGAATATGAATCCAGAAATTTTGTATAATTCTAGCCAATTCCTACCAATTAATCAAATTTGTTAATGATACAAAACTCGATGTCCGGCTGATATCTTTGCCAAACCAATTTGAAAATAATGAAGCCATTGCCAAAAGTAGATCATCATTCGTTTTGTTTGCAGCTCATCGAATGAGCCAGTCGGCAATCTACGATTATATAGAAATTTTGATGGTGATGGTGATGGGTGATGGGAAATGTGTTCTGTTCATTTCGATAATGGGCAATAATTAGACAGGCATTAGCATAATATCGATTCGGGGGGCAGATGATGATGAAGTGACTGTGGCTAGAGGAAATGAAAACATTGCCAGATGGCTTTTAATTTCCTGCCGGCAAAATGCGGCTAATAAAACCAAAAACCAAAAACTAAAGCCAACACATTTTGTGTCAATAGGCGGCATGTAAGCCCGCAGAGGAAAATGGGAAAGAAAAGAAAGGAAAAACTAAATAAACTTGCAGGCCCAAAGGGTGTTGAAATAAACACAAGCCATGAAATCCTTTTGGTGTACAGGATTTGCTGCGGCCAGGAGGCGATGAACTGATTAAATTGTTGACGGAATCGTTGCCAGCGATTCCCCGCAGGAAACTAATTCCGCCGGCCAACTGAGCAAGTTGCCCCTGAAGCTGCCATTGAACTTTATCGATAAGCATCAGGGTACAGGGAGAAGTTGGAAGGCGTTGGAAAAGTGGCAAAATCGAGGAAATACCAACTGCTGAAGGGAGATCCTTGGCTGGGCTAAAGGGAAATACATTTTTATGGACAATTTGGTTTTTATGTCAATTTACTGCTGTTTCCCCACTGAAAACGCAAGAAAATTCATGGAGTTACCAGACCAGTCCCGTCCCGACCAGACCCAATATCACTTCCATATCCCCCGGTACCCCGATATCGTATATACTTATATATATATATTTGTGCGTTTGGCCCCGCAGGACAAGTCGTGCGCACATTAAAATGGCCGTTGAGGGGCGCATCCCGCTGCTGTTCGTCTGATTGGTTGTATGTCCAGCATTTGACTTCATCTTTGGAGCGGGTGTTATTATGGCCGCCACTGCGACACGATGTGATAATTGCCAGCAGCAGCATCCAAACACCCGATACCACCAGCCTCTTCCACAAGGGAAACCCTTGGGGGAAGACCGGCAGCTGCCTTTAAGATTTCACCGGGGTTTAAGTTTTGCGCCGCCAGCTGACGATTCTGACGACTCTGACGACTCTTGGCGGGATTAGCCATTGAGCTGCTCATAAAGCAGCGACTAAACTGCGAAAAGCCCTTGTCTAGATACAACTTAAATTGAAAATGTTTATTGGGGTATTTGTAACAGAAGCTCAGATAGGGATAGGTTAATAAAAGTTGCTGGGTGTGCTATAAACTAAAACCATCACAGTTCGTGGCAGGTACTGAGTTGCATAACACTGCGTAATTTACACTATTGTGTACACAGCTAACAAACTCTCAAGGAAAAAAGTTTCGAGAGGAGGAAAAGGGTTGCTCAGAAAATTCCTCATATTAAAAAAACCAAAAAAACACGTAATAAAACTCTTTATACTATAGACAGCTTGAATATTGTGGTTTAAAGTATTGAAATATTTCAAAATGTAATGTATTTTTACTGCATCCTTAAGGAGAACCCATCCAATCTTTCGAAGAATCACTGGGTACTGCGAACTTTTGCTTCTTTATTTAATGCAATTTCAGTGGACAAGGCTTGCCAGCACTTCCGCTACCCCTTGTTCCAGATCCCATCCGCTTTTCTTTTCTGCTTTGCACTCGGCTTGTTCAGCATCTGTTTTTGATGCTGCACATAAAGCGGCGGAAGAACATTCAACATTTTTACTGTTTACATCTGTTGAGAGTTGCGGCTGCTTCTTCACTCTGCCACTTCCTCGGACCTCTCTTTCCACTTTCCACTTAGCTGCTGTCTCCCTCACTCGTTATGGACCTAATGTTTGCTGGGCGCGCTTTGTGCTTTAGCTTTTTATTAGGGCAGCATTTATAATTCATTTTGCGCTAATTTCGACTATATTGTTGATGGCAATTGTTGTTCGCCTCTCTTTCACCCATTACTTGGGCCCTCTCGCTCGCTCCTGGTGGCTCTTAGGCGTCATGTGTGTCAGCCATTTCTCATTTTTATGTGTGGCCATGTTGTAAAACCGAATTAATGCGATGTAGTCTCCTCCGCAGCAACACACCACAAACAACAACTGACAACAGTGTTGCATGCGCTGCTATATCTCACGCTTCATCACAGCTCTCTATCTCCTTCTCTATCTATTCCTATCGCCCCTCCCTTTCACTCTGCCTGGCCATTCGTGTATCTCGTTTGTCTAAGCTGAAATATGACTTCCTGGCAACACGTTTTTACATTTCCGTTTCCGCTGATTTAATGCCACAACTGAAATTATTACCATAAAAGTATGCTATGCTGACCGGGCAAAGCGAAAGAGACGGTGATACGATGATAGAGAGAGAGAAGCAGCCACTACATATATGGACAATTACACGCTACGGTTTACTGTGCCCGCTGGAAATTCCAAATAAATCTTTAACGATGCACTGGGACTGAATTCAGGGGAAAAGGGACTCACGTGTCAGTCCTCCAAAAGATTCTCTAGTTACATTTACCCAGTTTGCCAAGTACACTGGACAAAGAAGTGGATTAAAGGCAACAGGCTTTTATCACAACTTAAAAAATAGACATACTATGAATTTTAATATTTATATACTACTACTTACTATTAGTAAGTAATTTAACATGGTTTAAAACTTAAAAGCTGGCCCCAATAACTAGTTATTTTGAAAGTGCAATCATTTTTCTTCAGTGTATCTGTCCCGCAGCCGTCTCATCCTAACTTCAGTTGGTTGTCACGACGGGGTCCGCGTTTCTGTTGTCTCGCTGTGGCATTTTCCCCATCTATTTGTACGTCTGCTGTTTACTGAAGCGTTTTTGTCACATAATTCGCTGCGGCGAAGGACGCCAGCACCGCGACAGCCATAAAATGTTGCCACAACACGTAACCTGGCGAATACCGAGCACATTTTTCATAATTTGATACATCCATAATTACGTAATGCGTTGACAGCGTTTTAGCAAAGCACAAACAAGTGCTGCGATGCTGGGAAAACAATTTATGGGCAATGCTTTTTAAGAAAATTCGCTGGACAATTTAATGTGGAATTGTTTGCTAGGGTATTCATTGTTCGTATTGCGCTAGTTTATGGGCTGTTTTGGCAGCTGTTGGCTGATGAAAGATTTTTTTAATTAAAAACCATTTGCATTATTTTTTGCCTTCTTTTCTTTGCTTAAGTTATGCATTTGTGTGCCACAAAAACACTTTGCATTGAAATGCAAAATCATAAGAATGCGCGCTCATGATTGCATATTTCAACGCTTTTACCATAAACGAATAAAAGCTAGTTTTCGTAAAATAAATACTTAGAGAGATTTTTGCAATACGTTGGAAATTCAATTAAAGCAATATAAATTCTTCAATCATATCAATTCCGGGAAAAAACATTATCGATGCACATTCCTCAGAAAGAAAGGGTTATCCTATGGCGAAAGGCAACCATCGCTGAAAGAGCTGAAAACCGAAAAAGCTGAAAACATATCCCATGAAAATTGCAGATAGCTTGGCGTGGCTGAAACGGAAAAGTCAAACAAAAAACAATCCGCGGAGTTGAAAACCCGAACAAAAATTGCAGCAATGTAGCGCGCAGCAGAAACACGAAAAACAACTTACCAACGACCCAGGAAAATTGCGAAAGCGCGAGAAAGTGGTCCAAATATCCTCCAGCTATAAATTGCACATTAAATATTTAAATGCGGATTTAGCATTTGCTATTTGCTTTTTGCCATGGGAAATCTTTTAGCAGATTTGCATTAATCCGAGGACAATTACAGCCACTCGACAGCTGTTAACTGTAAATAATTCAGTTGAAATCATTACAATTGTAATTAAACCAATTGCATTGCCAATTATCAGCCAATAAACAACAATGGGCCGTGTCAAAACAAACAATGGGGCAATTATTAACGCAACGGAAAAATTCTCTAGCATCTGCAGGGATTGGAAAAATTGTGGAAAACTGCACAGGAGGCGGTGGCAACACATTTGTCATGACAGCGGCAACCAACTTCCCACCAAAGAAAAGGAGCAGGCAACAGCTGCTGCAAACAATTAAGATTCAGCCAAATGAATGAGTTATGTCTGCCACAGAGGCAGCAGATTGGGTTGCACTTAATTAACAAAGGCACAACTTTCCAAGCCTAGATGACCCAAGGACTTCAGGACTTCAGGACACCAGGACTCCGGCAATGGAGGTGGACAGATAGCAGTTAGTGGGCTAATGAAGTTGACAATTGGAAGGAAACTTTCCGACATCCAGAAACCGAGTTGGCAAGTGCTGGAGATTTTTATATTCATAAGCCACGAAACGATAATTATTTCAGGTAAAAAAATATTACCTTAAAGTATGGAAACATTTTGTACTATTTATTCAGCATACACCTTTATTGCATTCTTATCAGTCCTAATAGTTACATTAACAATGATTTCAACACTATACAGGGTATCTAGCTAGCGAGCAATGTAGCAACATTTTGTATGCAATTTTAATCCTTGGCTTCCCAAGTTTATAACATTCTTGAGCGTATCTTATTATCTCGCGAATTCCCGCCAGCCAGGGAACCAGTGTAGCATGGCCATGGTCTGGGAAAGCCCTCAGCTGCCTAATTCAGCCACGTAGCTGGGCATTCATAAATCTGTTGCATAAACTTTGGCGCAAAGGCCAGGCTGTTAGCTGAAATCATGGCCAGGCAGGCAGCAGGAGCGCTGGGGCAGGACCAGCGCATTAACATGACCCCATGAAAGATGCATGAGCCGCACAACAATGGGGCAGCCGGTTACCCAGTCAGTCAGTCAGGAGCCTCCGGGTGTTGAAGGCTCGGGAAAATCCCCATGCTCGTTTCGAGGGCCCCAGCACGTCACAATATTTTATGCGATTATAATAAACTAAACTCTATAAAGTTGTCATATTCAATTCCCGACCCATGCAACGGCATAAATTAGGCTTACTGGATGGAAAATGGGTGTTGGGTGAGGGGTGAGGGGGGTTTGTAGCTTAGGCCAACTAAAGCTGCAGTTGCGTGCCATGCAAACACATTCACATCGATTGATCGATCGCTGCCACATGAAAATGTCAGCACAATTAAGCTCACTGAATCAATTTACGCCCCAGCTGTTTGCCACTGGAAAGTGTGCTCTTGTGACTGGGAAAACAGGGAGCGGTTTGGGTGGTTGGTCGGAAAATTCTAGGGGACTGGCAGCTACACGCAAAATTTGGTGTTCCCAGTAAGCCTTTAAGACCTGTTAATTGAATGCTTATCGATTAACAAAGAACCAGTGTTAATTCCACGAGGCCACAATAGAAATAATGGGCCCCTAGCTAAGCCTGCTCTATATTAAGCCTACTCTTAAAGTGTGTAATTAAATGGGAGTGAAGTTGTAGTGTTGATGTTGATTTCCACATAAGATAGACAAATTATGTGTAGCTGTGATTAAAAGGTTGCGTGCTGGCTCCTACTCCCTTATATGAGATGAAAAAGGTTGCCTAACTTCATTTGGACGCTCTAGCTTTTAATTGTCCCACCGCACAAAACACCCTTCAAGACCAAGTGACTGCGGAGGGCACCGGCAGAAATACTGCTTATAAAGGCATAAAATATGAGCACGTCTCGGCCAGGATGCTGTCCCAGCAGGACATCGGCAGCCCCAGCATAATTAAAGTCGCCGACAAGCCATGAAAGACGGTGTACGGGACAAAGAGGTTACCTCTACGCTCTACATTCTGGGCCGTATGATTAATGGCATTAATAAATTCGACACCGTAATTGTGTATTCCGAAAGCGACTCATAAAAGTCAAATTTCAACTGGTTAGGCTGCACATTGCGCATACGCAGCGTTGGCCAAGAGGTAAAACATTCAATTAGTGCGACAGGCAGCGCAGGATGGCAACCACCAGCAGCAGCAGCAGCAGCAGCGGCAGCAGCAGGATCCAACAGCATCATCAAAAACGCATCAAGCTCATTAGGGGAATGAAAAAGGGCGACAGGAGGAAGCACGTAAGGGGGTATGCACTGGGAAAAAGTGGCCAAAAGCGTAACTAGAATATCAAACCAGAAGTTGCACTTCAACATAAGAAATGTAGTTTCTAAAATAGCACTCTTAGTAACAGGAAGTAACAAGCTACATTTTCTTAGCTAAGTTTAGCGTATAACACAAAATCAAATTTCTAAATTTTCTGAAGTGTAGAAGGAGGCAGTTGCTCTGTCATTTTATGGTTGCTGCGACACGGAAGTGGCTGCGTCCTTTTGCCGCCCTGCTGCCACAGTTGCCACTGCCTTTTGTTTACATTCCGTTTCGTTTTTCGCCTGAAATGAGCTCTAAATGACAAGGCGGGCAGGCGGCAATAGCAGGCAGGACCCACTGGCAGGAGTAAAAACAGCAGCAGGCGCACAAGGACGAAAAATGCGACAAACTGTGCCAAGCAATTTTCAGCTTGAATCGCTTGTGCTCATAGTTCTTGTGTGTGTGTGTTTGTGTGTGCGTGGGGCAATTTGCTGCAAGTGTCGCCCAAACGCATTTTGCAGTTGTTGCATTAAGCCAGAAGGCGGCAACAGCGATTACGGTATTATCATTGTCATAATCATAAAAACATATTGCAATGACAGCGGCATGGGGACGTTGAAACGGAAGGAAGCGCAAATTGAGAGGGGTATTGTGTAGGGATTTGAGGCTCGTGTGGAATTCCCAGTGCTAGTTACATTCCCAAAGTGCTTATCTCTCGAGTTTATCTAAGGCATCTTCAAGGTAATTGGATTTTATAAGTACAGAAATATTTGGCAAATCATTACAAGAGTCTTAAAAGCCAAGGCAAACGTTGTTACCTCTGCTGTGAGCCCTTCTCTGCGCTTCTCACTTCAAGCAGCTAAGCGAACAATCCGATTTGTTTACCGCGCTTAATCGATCAGCGGCCTGCATCTCGAAAATCCAAGTGTTCTAAGCCGCAGATTTTACGCTGCGGCATCTCCTGACTGCCGCATCCTGGCAGCATCATTGGAGCACTTCAGCCTGCTTGTCGCAAGTGTCGCTTACCATTTTGTTATGGTGCCCAGGGGGGATTTTTTTATGCCCTCGCTATCTGGCTGCCGGATATAAAAGCAACAACAGATTGCATAGCAATAAACGAGGATGTCGACATGTATGAATATACGCCAGCTCATGTGTGTGCGTGTGTAAGTTTGTGTGTGTTTCATGCCACAAAAGACAACGCTAAGTGGCCTGGGGCGCAATTTTAGCCATTGGCGCTCGTTAAATTTGCATGTGCATGCCTTTACATGTGTGTGTGTGTGTGGCATGTGGATAAGGACGTGTAAGTGCGAGTGTGTGAGTGTGGCAGTGAGCAAAGTAAACGCGCAACAGTCTCCGAAAACGATTTGCGGTCTTTGGCTGTCTTCGAAAGCGTTCTTTTTTGCCACTCGCGGCAAGGAAGCGAGCCAGCCTTCATTTGGCATGCAGCAAACGTGTCAAGGACAAGTCGGATGCAACCACCGACTCGACACACAGACACCCACCCCCCCGTTCAACCACCACCCCTTGAATTTCTTAACAGCACAGGTGGAAAAATATAAACAAAATGTACGGTAGATTTCAGTTTCGATCGGATTCAAGTTATGCCAAGTATGCTTTAGAAACTATTTACTGATTACTATTCCTATACTCTCAACGTTAAATAATAATTTAATTTAGATTTAAAAGAAGAGATAGTACGAAAGATTCTTAAAACTCGATGCACTTTGGAGATTTATGTTGAATGTGAAGTTGATGAGTAAGTTGAAGTATGTAACTAAAATATTTAAATAAAAACAAATAATTCTGACAAATTGACAAGATTTTCTCACTGTGCACACCGCAATTCTCCGGCTGACGTAGCTGAAATTGAAATTGCCCATGCGAGGCAGACAATTGACAGGATGGCAGCGCGAAATTATTCATCACGTTGTGCGTCTCTAATATTTATTTAAAATTTTACTTTGATTAAAATGCGCGTGCCAAGTAGTTCCCAGGGAGTCAACAAAGGGCGTGCACAAGGAACCATGAACCAAAAAAAAAACGGCGAAGAATGTTAATTTAGAATCTAGATGAATTAAACAGCAGCGGGAAAAGTGCTCGAAATGAAAGTGAAAAGTGGCAGTGGAGAAAGTAAGTTGAGTAAAGAGCCAGAACGTTTTGTAATTAAAACTTGCCGGGCGCACTTGCACAAGTTGATTATGCGGCACAAAGAGCGTTATCCCCAAGCCCCCAAACCTCCAAACCCCACAATTCCCATTACCACCCACTTTTTTCCATTCCGGCAAGAGAATGCTGTCAAAATCATAATCTGCGGCCAGGGGTTTTTTTTTTTGGGCACAAAAGAACGACACGGCCGTTGACAGTTTTCGACGCTCCAGAATGCCAAACCAGCATCATCATCATACCTTTGGCTGGCCGGGATTATGGATGCAGCCTTCAAAGCTCTTGGTGATGCGGATATTACCGCATGATTGGAAGCCGCTAACCGACAATGCAGGGGCTTTGTGCAGGCAATTAACACAAGCCCACAATGAGTACCGATTGCAGGTTACCCCCATGGCTGGGTAAAATCCGAAATCGTGGGAGAAATCCAAAAAGCAAGCGCCGGTTCAAGTGCCAATCAAATTTGGGACTTCCATTATCTTTCCTGATGAATTTCGTAGCCCTTTTGTTGGCTTGATTAAATTACTTTTCGTTATTTGCCAAATAAGAGCCAAAAAGGGGCTTGGGGTACGGCAAAGGCAACGGCAACGGCAGGGACAACGGCTGGCTTACACATTTAATAAGTTTATTAAAAGGCAAAAATAAAAAAAAATGATATAAATAAAAATATCAAGCAGAGAACGGCAAAAGGCGAAAGGCAAAAGCGGGTTATTATGGCAACAAGAGCGAGCAAAATCTTATCTAACAAGGAGTATCCTGCGACTCAGATCTCAATCCCTTTTTTATTGCTCTCTCTCTCTCTCTATCTCTCTCCCTTTTGCACCTGCCACCTGGCCAAAGTTGGGCGACATAATTGCTGATTTAAGGTGCTGCCTTACCGGTTGCTTTTCCCTGATTTCACCCCCCCGAATCCCAACCACCCCACATCCCTTGGCTTCTGTCAGGCATTCAGGCAAACACATTGCTTACATATTTCATTTTCTGAGCGCACGCCAAGAATGCCAACAACTTTGAGTTGTGCAAACAAAGCCAATGGCTTGGCCATAGTCCTCCTCTGGAAATCCTGCTGGAAAACCCCGCTGAAAACCCCACTACTTTCTGCCAACCACCGCCCACCGCCCACTTTCCAGACCGTGTGTCATTCGTGTGGTAACCTCGATTCCGTTTTAAGCCCAAGCTGCGTCCGTTGCAGGGAGATGCGAATGCGAAAGACCAGAATGCAACAGAGTCCCCACTACTGCCTCGCCCCAATGCACTGTAAAAAATTGTATGTAAAACGGGAAATTTGGCTAAAAATATACTGTTTATTCTGTTTCGATTGACATGTAGTTGCACAGGAAATTACCTTAAAATAAGAAGTTGGGAACGCAGTTTTATAGTTGCTTGTTAGGAATATACAACGTTTTTCTTCCAAGTGCATTTAGCTTTAAGTTTCCATGGAAGCCGGAAACTGTGACCGCGATACCAACATCCCAAACCCCCCAGATCAACGCTTTGATCTTACAGCTTCTGCTGCCTTCTGTGTTTGTTGTGCGGTCAACTTGGAGCCCCGGGGCTTCCAGGAAAAGGAGCAGGAGCAGCAGCCGCTGCAGGAAAAGGCGCCGTTCAACTCGGTGGTCAACTAGACAAAGGCTTAAGGTCCTTAAGCGGGATTATTACTTCACGTGTTGTGGGGCGAGAATGCTTCTGTGCTGCTGGGAGTTGGCAAAAGGTTATTACGACATAGTTAGGAAAAACCACGGAGGTCCGGAGCTGTGCAGTTAGAGCTTTCTGTAGCCAACAGGCGCTAGGGGACATAACAGAACACTTATCGAATAAACGTCAATAAAGCACTTCTTGGTAATGGAATGCCAATATATGCTAGTAAGGAAAGTAAGGCACTGGATAAAAACAAGAAAAATCATGTTAGTACTAATATAACAACTTCTAGTGGCAGTCGCAGGAATGTTTTCCTTAAGGAAGCTTTAAGACGCAATAAGACACTCTCGACAGCTAATAACAAGTACTAATAACATTTTAATCCACTTAAATCCCCACTATTATGAACCTGCTAATTGAAGTACCTTTTTGTTA
The DNA here is from genome assembly GCF_016746365.2 of Drosophila yakuba. Taxonomy (NCBI): domain Eukaryota; kingdom Metazoa; phylum Arthropoda; class Insecta; order Diptera; family Drosophilidae; genus Drosophila; species Drosophila yakuba. The sequence continues at coordinate 9,746,843 of NC_052530.2, forward strand.
CCTTTGTGGGGGCCCAACCCATTTCAAGATTTAAGCGCTTCTCGTGAGAATTTCACGCAATCAAAGCGCTTAGCCCGCACACTCTTCTTCGAAATAGCCCTCCATTAGCATAGAAATTGGGACTGCTCCTTGATTTGGGTTTGGCTAAGGTCCTTTACCGGTCCTCTGCGATGGCCCAAAAGCGGGGCGCGAGTCAGAGTCTGACAGCTGTCGACCGGGATTGTCGCATGTGTTGACGGATTAAGGAAGCTGGCTGTCTTTTAAGCTAATTTGGTTGGGCGGATATCTTAGCTGTGGCAATGTTTTGGGAATTAAGTGAAAACAAATTGTGCCAACTAATTTAATTTCCACTCAATCAAAGTGCCGGCGGACGTGCCGAGCTGCCAGGATGCAACACTTGCAAGGATGCAACAGCGGATAACTCAATTGTCCCTTGTGGAATTTGCCTGCCAAAGAGGCCGCTCCACAAGTTTGTCCTATCGATTTGTTTGAAATTATATTTGAAAAGTTGAAAACTCAATTTCGCCCAGGCGCTTTATGCTACCACCGTGCTCCTGTAAGCAGCCTCGCACTCGCACTCGAAAAATAACAAACAACGAGGACAACTTTGGCGGATTCCTGGGGCCAAATGCAACAGCCAAGAAGTTGAGAAGCCCCTGGCCTCTGGCTTCTGGTCTCTGGCCTCCGAGTGACCTCAGTGAAAGAAACTTTGCCCTGCCAGTGAATGTGAGCATTTAGTTTTAAATAACATCAAGTTAACTTCGGGCATCTGGGGGTAGACGGAAACATACTCTAGAAAATTGTGAACAAAGTGCAATGATAAATGCTAACTTAACCAAATCAAGGTAGGTATTTGAGTCAAGAATTATGCCTTAATTATGCTATAATTTAAAAATATAGAAAGGATTTTTCTTGGCCTAAATAAGTTCTATGCGAGTATATACCTCCTCTTATTAATATTGTTATGGCTCCCGCTTTCCAACCCAAAAGGCTATCTCCAAAATGATTTCGCTCATCAATATTGTATCAAGTTTCGCCTTACCAAATGTCAGTCAAATTAAAATGCCCTGGGTCGAGGTAGAAAAAGGTCAAGAAAATCTCTGAATAGGGACTACGAAAAGCCAAGAGATGGAAATATAGAAAAGGCGATGGCGAGCGAAGCTCAAGTGGCAGAGCCATGAGCCATAAGCAAATCATGCCGTAACATAATGAGGCAACATAACAGAGTGGAACAGGACAAAGGAAGGACATCGGGCACCGGCAGGAGCATCGCGCAGGAAGCAACTGCCACAAGCAAATTGCATCGCCAGTCGCCGGTTGCCAGTTAACGGATGCGAAATTAGTTTAAACTTGGCGGAAGCGAAGACGTCTACGAAGACTACACGGAACGAAAGTGTCTGCACTTAGTAAATACTTTATTTTGATTACTAGTTTTGAATATAAATGCAATAGGACCATTATTTCCATCATTTTGCACCAATTTCTGAGTACTTGTCTTTCTTTAAATGGATTTCTTATTACAACTTGGCTGAATATGGTCGTGATACTCAAACGATAACAGTTTTGCACCGCTTATTGGTAGCAATACTAACGAGTCCTAACGATTTTTGGCGGGCTTAGGAAAAATAATTTTTTTGTCAATTTTTGCTTTTTTGAAACGCTAATTTGGATCGTCAAATTTAGCAAAAAATTGCCCAAAAATAGAATTTTCCAATTTAAACACACATTGATTGGAAATTTATATACGATTTCAATGACATAATCCATTTCATATTTGGACTAATAATTCGGTTAAAAATTAAATAACTTTATAACGAAAATCGGAAAAAACGGGTTTGGCCAAAATTTCGATATTTAAGAAGCGTCTTTTTGTCATTACTTGGCCAAAAATGGTCGTGTACCTAAAATAATATCTGTTTTGTACAGCTAATTAGCCATGCAAACGATTTTTATCAGTTTTTTGCGGGTTTGGAAAAAATATTTTTTTTGTTAATTTTCAATTTTTTGGAATGGGGTAACATCGTCAAATTTTGCAAAAAATAGCCAAAAAAATATTTTTCCAATTGGAAATTTAATTACGATTTTAATGAGATATGTCATTCCATATTCGCACTATTATTACCAATAATGCGGTAAAAAAAACCGATATTTTTTATGGAAAATATTGTCAGGCTTTTGACTCAACTTCGATAAATATAAATATGCTAATTTTTTTATAAAATATAACCGCAAACCAAAGTTTATTAATTATTGTTTTATTATTGATAATAACCCCTATATTTTTGCAAGTGCTAACCAAGACTGTGGCTGCTTTGTTGCCTCTTGCAGATGCTGCACCTGACCGGAGACAAGTCCTGGCATTCCATGGAGGCAATGTAAGCATTCCGGGACAAACGCCGTCGACAGCACATTAAGGAGGAACAACTTGAAATTACCATAAAAACCGCAGAGGTCGGGCAGTGCGGAGTGCGGAGTGCAGGGAGCAGGGAGCGGGACGTGGCCAGAGCGGGAAGAGGGCGGAGCGGTTAAGGATGCGGTCGCTTAACAAGTCGGCGGGCGAGGAGGAGCTGACTGGCCTGAATGGCAACTCCAGCGACTCCATCTATACCATCAAGAACAAGTGGATCACCGACTGGTGAGTTGGCTCAATAGAATAAAGGCGCCTTTCAGAATAGTAATTTCGGTGTCAAAGCTTTTAGAAAGGGGAGAGCTTTAAGCAACATTGCCAGCATTGTCCGTGTAATATGATAATTTCTTTTAAAGATACATTTGCTTGGTAATATAATATTTATTTACTTTCCCATTTCCAGGAGCCTGCGAAGGGAGCGGGATAAGCTGTGCAGCTTCCTTTTCAAGCGAGTCCTGACCCACACGGAGTGCAAACGCCTGCTGGAGGCGGCCAAGATCTATGGCGAGAGCAGTGACTTCAATTCCTGGCCGGTCAATGAGCAGCTGCAGTGGTACAGGAACTTCGATGTGAACAATACCAACCTGCTGCTGGCTGTTAGAAATCAATCCTCTGATGGCGGCTCCACCATGTCGGGATCCAATTCCGACTCGGAGATCCTTGGTCCTGTTCTGCCACCATTTGCCCTGTGGCAGACGATCCTGATAGCCATCTGTCTGGCCATCTGCATCATTCTGACGGTGGGCGGTAATATCCTGGTGCTACTGGCCTTCATCGTGGACAGGAATATTCGGCAGCCCAGCAACTACTTTATTGCCTCCCTGGCAGCCACGGATATGCTGATAGGTAACCACTAACTACTAACCTATAAGTTTAATATCTTTTATTAAATTTAACCGTTATTTCAGGAACCGTTTCGATGCCCTTCTACACGATATACGTGCTCAAGGGCTACTGGGACCTGGGTCCGATGCTCTGCGATCTGTGGCTCTCCGTGGACTACACGGTCTGTCTGGTGTCCCAATACACGGTGCTGCTGATCACGATAGATCGCTACTGCTCCGTGAAGATTGCCGCCAAGTACCGGAGTTGGAGGACAAGAACCAGAGTGATTTATATGGTCACAATCACTTGGATCATTCCCGCTCTGCTCTTCTTCATCTCGATCTTTGGATGGGAGCACTTCACCGGCAAGCGGGATCTACTTCCCGGCCAGTGTGCCGTTCAGTTTCTGAAGGATCCGATCTTCAACACGGCCCTAATCATTGGCTACTATTGGACTACGCTGATTGTGCTTTTTGTTTTATATGCGGGGATCTACAAAACAGCCTACGATATGCAGAAGCGCAGTGAGGCGAAGCAACGGAAAATGCAATCCATGGTGGCCCTGAGTGCTGGAGCCATGTCCGGAATGGCAGGACATGCAGCTGGCATTGGTGTGATTGAGGAGAAAATCCTGAAGACCAAAGTGGAACTGGCGGGCGATCAAACCGATTTGGATAGTGCCTGTACCACAGTGATCAAGAGGTTGAGTGGTTCGGGTCAGGCGAATCCTCTGGCCGTCGCCACGGAGGAGGTGGAGAAGATGACACCGGAACAGAGGAGAGCGTCCGCAGCCAAAATCCAGGAGGAGGCGAAAAAACGCGAGGCAGCCGTGGACGCGGAAAAGAGCGAGAGATCCAGCAGTCCGGCCTTCGATTCCGATGAGGAATCATCCGTCAACCAGGCTCAGCAGCTGATCACCCAGCAGAAGTTGAACAACATGCGGAAGCGATCGTCGATTGGTCTGGTCTTTGGGGCACAGGCCGCCCTGCTGGCCACACGGGGCAAAGGTAACTTGCAGAAGAGCACCACCAACTCCAAGTCCATCGAGGCCATGCACCAGTACCACCACCACCAACAGCACCACCACCACAGCCAGAGTCCGTTGCAGCGGGCGCAGAGCAAGGAAGAGGTGCGCTCCCTGCACCACCAGAACCAGCAGCATCCGCACCACCAGCACCACCAAAACCAGCCGAACCCACCGCTGGACAGGCCCAAGCGCACATCCTGCTCCACCCTGTCCCAGATAGCCGAGCATGATCGTTTGGTCGACCTGTCCGCTCCTCCAACACTACTCCACGCCAGTGATCCCCTCTCTCCCGTGGACTTGGCCCCCATCGAAGTGCCCAGTGATGAAGTGCATCAGAGTCTGGTGCAAACCATATTGCCACCTCCCGACGCCTTTCAGTGCCCCAGTACCCCGATCTCCGATGACTTCTCCGATCGCCCCTTTGGCAATAGTTCGGGTAACAGCGAGCTGGCCCTGACCTATGACCTAATGACGAACTCGGAGCTGCGGTACATGGACGAGAGCTCTGCCATGCTGGCCAGTGTGACGGCCAACTCCACGACCTCCCCGAATGACAGTGTCCAGGGGAAACCACCAGTCCTGCCTCCGCCACCGCCCGCACGTCGAAATCCACCAAAACCGAACCTGAACCAGAACCAGAGCCTAAGTCAAACTCCCAGCCAGAACCAGAGTCCCAGCCAAAGCCTGAGCCTCAACCTGAATCCGAATCACAACCAGAGTCAGAGTCAAAGTCAAAGTCAGAGTCAAAGTATCGAGGAGGCGGTGGCCATTGAAAAACGTCTTCTCGTCTCGTACACAGGCATCGAGGACTTTGCCAAGGTGAGGCGGGAGAGCTGCATCGAGGCCATCTGCCTGCTGGATGTGCCCGGAAAGATAACTGCGGACTGTCCCCATCGCCGGGCCTCCAGTCCCATGGAAACCAGCAGCAAGGATGCCATACTCTATTCCCCGATGCCACCAATGCCACTCTCACCCAAGGTCAAGACTTCAACGCCCCAAACGGGAACGCCGCAACCGGCGACGGCAGCACCGCCTCCGGTGCCACTGGAACGGATCGAGGAGCGAGAAACCTCGGACAGTAATACCAACAAGATGCCCTCCACCTCGGGCACCACCAGCAGTACGGGCGGTGTCGGCGGAGGCGGGGATCAAGATGGTGGTGGTTGCGCCACCAAGAAAAATCCGGAGCAGGACGATGGCAACAGGGAGGAGAAGAGTTTGGCGGCCAGCCGAAACTCCAGCAAAAGGGCATTCATCCATTCCATAGGAAAGCACTTCAAGAGCAAGAAGGCTCTACCCCTGATCCTTGGAGTGGGTGGAAGGCAGAAGTCCAAGTCGGAGAACCGTGCCCGCAAAGCGTTTCGCACGATCTCGTTCATTTTGGGCTGCTTCGTGGCCTGCTGGACACCCTACCATGTGCTGGCCCTCGTCGAGGGATTCTGCCGGCATCCGCCCTGCATCAATGAGCACCTCTACATGTTCTCGTACTTCCTCTGCTACGCCAACAGCCCGATGAATCCTTTTTGCTACGCTCTGGCCAATCAGCAGTTCAAGAAGACCTTTACGCGCATCCTCAAGGGGGATCTGCACATGACCTAAGTTGGTTTTGGCAGCTGAAGTGGTTCCGTTGCTGGTGGTTGAGCTGAATCCCTGATGGATTTCCATTTGGCACTGCACTTGCGCAAAGGACCAGACACTTGTGAGCCCCGAGAGCCTGGCGCCTTTCAAAATCTCTGTTCCCAAAAACCCTTTCAAACTCCTTAGGCCCATAAGTTTTCTATACAAAATCACCTAGAAAAGTGCTCCGCTAAATGGAAAATCCGCGGGGTTTTCGACCACCAGCAAAGTATTAGAATCAATCACTTATTAAATTCAAAATTTAATCGGTGGACGGACAGGGAAGAGTTATCTGTAAGTAGCCAAAGGTGTGTGCAATAGTTAGAATCGTTGGGGGGGAATACAAGCTATCCGGTTTGGGGATACATATAGGTCTAGAGTGGCACTAAGCGGGGCGAAATGTTTTAGACAATAAATATTTTAATGTTAATAACCAATCTATGATAACCATGCAAAGTATATAATATGATAGCTAATAAAATAAAATAGGCATAAGATATACACATTAACCGAGACTAGAAATGAGCCCACAAACCAAAACTCTTAAACATATCCCAAATATAGAAGAATACGTCTTTTGTTGTTCCGCAGATATCAATGAAAATCAGACATATGAATGGTGTAGGCAATAAGAAAACCAACCCTTTGAGGGATATACAAGTCGAAACCCTTTCGACGGCGACACTTTGTCGAAAACTAAACCTAATTATGATTTCGAAGGTTCGTAAAAACTTTTTTCACGTCGTTTTCTAGATTATAGTTTTCTTAGGTTTTAGAACTTAGAGCATTGCTAAAATATTAACTGTGTTCAAACATTTTCGACAAAGGGTCGCCGTCGTGGGGTTAAGCAGTTCGATGTCAATCCTGCAGCAGATATACGATTTTAATAAAACACTAAACCCAGCATACATGCCCGCGTAATTGTCTATGGATATAGGCCAGACAAGTTCAAGAGTTTTGTTTGAATATTCATGAGTGTAGAGCATACGATGATACATACATATAGCTACATAGATGTCAATTTTTGCGCAAGCCAGCAACTATACTTATACGGATATATAGACGTCTCCTTAGCGCCTTTGCCAAGTTGCCTAACTGAGTTCACTCTCATTCTGATAATCTCTGTCCTCGGTTGAAGTACTTTGTTATTTGTTAACCGTTTCGTTAACCGTTTCGTTAGCCGATTCGTTAACCGATTCGATTCGTTTTCCAGTGAGTAATGTGCTAAAAAAGTTTTTGCCTTTGTTGAACGTTTCCTTTTAGCACGTAAGTGATAAGTGTAACAATAACTAAAATTATTACTGAATAAATAAATGAATGAATAATTGCATTTTGAATGACACAGGGAATAAATCGTCGTTTCTCGACAACATGATTTTATTTTTAAAAGTGTAGCGACTTTCTTTTCAACACAGTTTAAATTGTTGTTCATAAAATTTATTTGAGTTCTAGCCCAGAGATATTTTTCTTTTAATATACTTTCCTTAATATAATTTTCGAAAACGAGAACAACCGAAGTGTATGCAGTGTTGGTTAATGCCAACCCGAGCTAACTTTGAAATTAAATTCAAAGTGAAATGGAAAACAAGGCACAATAAGTGCGAGTGTCAATCGCCACGCGTAGTCCACGATCCGCAGTCGAAGTGTTCGGTGGTGTCCCAGGTGCAGCACCAGTTCCTGCTCCCCATACCATCACTTCCCATTCCACTTCCGCGGCAATCCAACGTCAGCTCTAGTTAACCCACTTACGCTGAGTTCCGATCGAAGTCCAGCGATTTGAATATCCACAACCTTTGGTGACCCGAACGCCTGCTCGACATGGAGATCATACTGCGACTGCTGGCCTTCATACTGAATGCCTTTGGCGTGCTCGTGAACAAGATACTGGATTTGGTATTGACCCGTCAGAAACCCAAATTTTCGGGCATTCGTAATCCCCTCCTGAAGAAGTCCGTCGTTGAACTGGTCACCCAATTGCGACGCGGCGAGGTGAGTCTCCAAGTCCAATCGCGTCATTCGTCGTCTGTGGCATTTGCAAGTCATATATGTTGGGGTTCGATTCCAGATCACCTCTGTGGAGTTGGTTACCGCCTATATAGCACGTGTGCAGGAAGTGAATCCTTCTCTGAATGCCGTTGTCGAGGATCGATTCGAGGCTGCCCTGCAGGACGCAAGACTGGCGGATCAGCTCATCGCGAAGGCGAGCTCTGAGTTCGATCGGGTGGCTCTGTACACCAAGTATCCCATTCTGGGTGTACCCTTCACGGTCAAGGAGTCATGTGGTCTTAAAGGTATGTTTCAGAAACCTAAAATCACTATAAATATAGCAGAAACTTACATTATTCACTGGCTTACAGGATTATCCTTTGCTGTGGGCAGTCTGGCACGCAGAAATATGAAAGCCCCCCAGGATGGCGATGTGGTGGAGCTGGTGCGAGCTGCTGGTGGCATACCCCTTTTGGTGTCCGCCAATCCAGAGTTTTGCATGAGTTTCGAAACCAGCAATAATATCCAAGGACGTTGCCTGAATCCGTACGATCTGCAAAGGACTTCCGCCGGATCTTCGGGCGGCGAGGCAACGTTGAATGGTTGTGGTGCCACCACCTTTGGCGTGGGTTCCGATATCAGCGGTTCCATTCGCCTGCCGGCCTTGTTTTGCGGCGTCTTTGGCCACAAGCCCACCGGCGGTCTGACGTCGGTCAAGGGTCACTTTCCCTACTCGCTGACGGACAAGAAGTTCCCCCAGATGCTGCAGATCGGTCCAATCACCAGATTCGCCAGGGATTTGCCCTTGCTATTGGAAATAATGGCGGGCGATAACAAGCACAAGCTAAAAATGTCTGAACCAATTGCTCTGAAGGACATGAAGGTGGAGTTTTCCCTGCAAAAGAAATATTTAAAAGTAAAATCTTACTTTCGCTTAGGTATACTATGCCTTTGGATACTCCGGTTTCAACTGCCTCACCCATCCCGTGGTGGACTTTGACATCAAACTGGCCATCACCAAAGCGGTCACGTGCTTGGAACGAGGAGGAGTTCAGGCCAAGAAGGTGGGTAAATCATTGTGGATTTTCTCGACCTAATGTCATTTCCCAATCAGTTGGATCTGAAATTCCTGAGCAATTCTCTGGAGATTGCCCTGGTTTCCCTGGTGGACTTGAAGGGTCTGCCCAGTATCGTAACCCAGCGGGCGGATCGCGATCCCTCGATGCGTTTGCTGATGGTGGAACTGTTCAACAGCATCATAGGTCACTCCATCTTCACCAAAGAGGCCATGGTTCTAGAGGTGATGAAGCGTTTCAATGGCCTTATGGCCAGTGGAAACATGGAAGAATACCGGTTGGAGGCCGAGAAAATCAAAAGCCATTTGAATGTAAGCAAAGTAAATCACTCTTGAAGCTATACTGACCATCGAAATACCATGACAGCAACTGCTTGGCACTCAAGGAGTCCTCATCCTGCCCACCTTTCACACGAGCGCCCTCTGTTTCCACACCTCGCTGTTGAACGTGACGGGGATCGACAATCTGCTGCTCTTCAACGTCCTTGGCCTGCCCGCCACCCACGTGCCCATGGGCATGAATCAGCGGGGAATGCCCATAGGGTTGCAGGTGGTTGCCGCCCAGTACCAGGACAAGCTCTGCCTGAAGGTCGCCGCCGAACTGGAGGCCGTTTTTCACGGCTGGGTGCCACCGGTGCCACATGACACATGAAACACCAAGCGGAGATCGAGGATCCCTGCTCTTCTATCCATTTAAGGTTCAAGGTTAAATTTCGTTTAAACTTCTAGTAGTGTTGTGAAGATTAAAGTGAAATTCGTTTAATACATGGCCATACATTTCTGTTTATATTGGAGTGTCTGTTTGGATTACAATATAGTCGGCTGCAATTTCAATAATAATAGTTAAGTGATCAAAATAACTAGGCATTTTGGTGTAAAGTTACACTTAAATTGACCTGAAACAATGATATTGATGTTCACTTGAAAAATGAGCACTCTGCGAATCGATAGAATCTCCCCCATCTATCGTCACTTAGGATGAAAACCTCGAAAATCTTCGTATTTGTCCTGCTATCCTTGTTCTTAACTCCATTGAACTAGGTTAACTTTTCGGTTACTACATTAAGATAATGTGCGTCAGTTAATTTTCCCTCGCAGACTGACAAATCTATGGAAAACCACATTGAATTTCCGTAAGTGCTTTAAATTTGTAAGTATTGTTGTCCTCAAGGACAAACCAGGAATCTATCGCATAGGGAGAAATCCAAGTGGATTCTGATCAAGATGGGAGGGTGCGGAGGACTCCAACTCTGTATCTGAAGAGGAGAACTTTGAAGATGCCGGGTAAAACCTAAAAATATGAGTCCACAAACGGTTCAATCCATATATAAGATATCAACTCTACTCTACTCTTCATAATATTATTATACTATTATTTTTATTTAATATTATATATTATTATATTATTATATATATATATAATTTATATAATACTCAATATACATACATATATGTACATATATGATTTGACTTTTGGTTATATGTTTTTTGTCATCTTTGAAAGAACTTTCTCAAGGAATTTAAAAAGTTCTCATAAGTTAATGCTAATACATTTAACAAATGCCTTACAAAAGCACAAAGCAGTTTTCGCAATAATCTCATTCCACTGTTCGTCACAATAATGAAAACGAGCTATCGTTACGTTTAATGACTTAAGTGGTAAGCTCAAATCTCGAAATACGAACGTTACGTTTACGTTTCGCACAAACTCTCTTAATCTTGAGACCCTTCCACCTTATCACACCCTTCCCTACCCCATAAAAATATTCATACATATATATATATATATATATATTTATACATCGGCGAATTTAACTCTCTGCTCTCCAATTTCACAGACTCGATCGGTCGGTTTGTTTTCAGTTCATTTCATTCTCGCTACGAACGGCCGCTCATTCGGTTCTAGTGCGCAATGGAAATATTTCTGAGGCTGCTCGTGGTTTTAGTGAAGTTTGTGGCTTTGTGCGTATGCCCGCTCCTGGAGGCCTTTGTTTATCCGCCCAAATCCAGGAGGACCCTCATCCCCCCAATCAGGAGTCGCCTGCTCACCCTCAGCGTTCAGGAGCTGCGCAGACGCCTTCAGTCTCGCCAGGTAAACATTTTGTATTCACACTGGGCAGGCGCTTCGTGTTGCAAAGATTCTGGTGAAGTTTGTGGGAACCTCCAAAGTCCATCCTTTCAGTTCTCGAGAATACTATCTAATTTCACAGGTTTTAGTTCAAGCTACAAATGTGAATCACGCAATTAAAAACATATTACCTTATTATTATAATTTGCTGTAGACTGCTGCAATAAATTCGCAAGATTTTCAGAGGTCACGTATTAACAAGCAATAAACCATATACAAAGTATATTGAAATTGACTAAATTATTCCATCGGCGTTATCAAAAAAGCAAAGTTAGTGGCGATAAGCCCGGCCCGGCGTCAGAATACCATAACAAGAATATCTAAAGCTTATCTATAGGGTATATATGGCAAACTATTTAGCTGTTATATTTTCTGATTTCAGTTGACATCGGCGGAGCTGGTGCGCACCTATATCGAACGTATCGAATCCGTTAATAAGCATCTAAATGCCCTAGTGGAATCTCGTTTTACGGCTGCCCTGGAGGAGGCCATTGAAACGGATGACCTCATAGCCAGTTGCCAAAGTGCAGCAGATGTGGAGAAGCTCTTCGCAGAACGTCCACTGCTGGGACTTCCCGTGACCATAAAAGAGTCATGTGCCCTCGAGGGCATGAGCTTTGCTGTGGGCAGTCTGTCCAGAAAGAATATCAAAGCCAAAGCCGATGGCGAGGCAGTGAAGCGTTTGAAGATAGCTGGAGCCATTCCTCTCCTGGTCTCGGCCACTCCGGAATATTGTTTCAGCATCGAGACGGACACCTTGTTGAATGGAAAATGCCTGAATCCCTACGATTCGGAACGGATACCGGGAGGAAGTTCTGGTGGAGAAGTAAGATGGTCGTCTTTTAGTTTTCTAATTTTAAGTTAATGTTTTAAACTATTTCCAGGGCTCTTTGAACGGGGCAGGCGCCTCTCTTTTCGGCATTGGCTCAGATATTGGTGGTTCGATTCGCATCCCCAGCTTGTATTGCGGCATCTTCGGGCACAAACCCAGTGGCGGAGTGTTCTCCGCCAAAGGACACTTTCCCAACTCATCGGATCCAAACATCGGACACTATTTTGTGGAGGGACCCATAAGCCGCTTCGCTGAGGATCTGTCCGAGTTGCTGCAAGTAATGGCGGGCAAGGAAAATGCATCCAAACTGCGATTGGATGAACCCGTCCAGCTGAATCAGATTAAAGTGCAGTATGCGCTGGGTTTTGAGGGCATCAACGGATGGATGCATGTGGCGGTGGATAAGGATATCAGGAATTCGATTTGCAATGCCACAACTCATTTAAAGAGCCTCGGCTTGGACGTGAAGAAAGCGAAACTACCCAATCTCGATAATTCAATGGAAATGGCTCTATCCGGAATCGCCGGACAGGATTTAATGGATTATCTTTTGCCGGATGAGAACCCAGAGGGTTCCGGCAAAGTGCGTGAGACGCTCTGGGAGATTGTCAAAAGTCTGCGGGGTCAATCGAATTACACTACCAACGCCCTGATCTTTGAACTCATGCGACGCACGGGTGCCTTTATGTCGAAATCGAAGCTCAATCAATATATGATGGAATCACGCGAATTGATCGGGGAGTTCGAGGTAAGTGGACTACTACTTAACACGCAAACTTAGCTTTTCTCACACAAAACAAGTGTTTTGTCATTAGCAAGTTTTGGTTTGCACTCTACTGAATCTCTACTTAAATAATTACTTTCATTACGTTGGCATTGCTCCTATAAAGAAGATCTGAACTCAATTATTGCGGCTCAACTTTAACATATGCTGTCTATCAATAAATGTATAATTTTTTTATTAATTCTAGATAAGTAATTAATCATGATGTAATTCTCGTTTCCTGTTTAGAATCTACTTGGCGATAACGGCGTGCTTCTGTTTCCAACTTTGAATTTGCCTGCTCCGAGGCACAAGTGGTCCATTCTATCACTCTGGGGCGTGGATTACACCCTGATGTTCAATGTACTCGGTCTGCCCGTCACCCATGTGCCAATGGGTCTGAATGAACGGGGACTTCCCATCGGGCTTTCTGTGATTGGGGCGCCAAATCAGGATCGATTGTGCCTCCGAGTGGCCCTGGAGTTGGAAAGAGCCTTCGGGGGATGGAAGCCACCAGTGCCGCACGACCTGGATGACTAAAATGTCTGGACAACAAAGACCCTAAGAAAGAACTCATATGCGTAATATTATCATATAATAATGAATGAATGGAATTTTTAAATAAAAACTAAGAAAAGGTTTGAGCCCGGGATAAAAGCGAATTTGTATATATACAATATGTCAAAAACGATTAGACATAGTGAAATGTCAACATGTTTCGAAACCAATCACCCATAGCAGGTCAAAAATTTAAACTTTATTATATACACATCTAAAAAAAATCCCATAGCTTATCTAAACTCCATTTGTCAACAATGGTGGCTATTGTTTATACATATTTTCAAAACAACCGCGCGGTCCCTAGTGTTGATAAACTGCTCGCTGAGCGAAGAGTTAGGTAAGCCCTTTTTAAGAGAAGTACCCTCTGGTCACACTAATCGCGTCTTTATCAAATTCGGTTATCAAATTTGTTTTGCGCCCGTTCATTCGTGTTGCGCTCATTCACTCGTTCATTCATTCGCCTTTTGAATTCCGCTTCGAACGGTTGTGTCTACACCCTTGCACAACGAGTTCGAAAAAAAAACTAAGCTCCGCGCGAAAACAGTAGGAAATTGAATCTAGAATATTTCTGGTAAAAAACATTTATCATTGGATTAAACCATTACAACACGAATTGTGAGAAAAGGAAGCAAACTATTTAAACTATAATAAAGTAAGGAATATACAAAAAACGAGATCTACAACCCGCGCGTTTTTTGATTAATGAATTAAAAATAAGTGTGCGTGCTACAAGTGGAAATAAAACTCGATTTCTGGGCCCCCGACTTTTGGTTGCAACACACATTATAACGGGAAGTGGCTCAACAAGTGGCTCGGGGATTATCTAATAAAGCCCTCCTACCGAAAATCATACTTAAATAATATAGATTATTATACGGGCAGCAAGCAACAAAAAAAAATATACATATATCAATTTTAAAACAACCAAAGGCCCCATGTGTATGTGTGTAGTGTGAGCGCGTGCATATGTGTGTGAATCGAGAAACGCAGAGCAGCAGCAACAATAATCACAACAACAACACAACGGCAACGTCAACAGCACGCAACAACAACAGCCACAACGGGCGCTGTGAGTGCGACGGAGACGGCAACAGCGTGAGTCATATACAAAGTGAAATGAAAATGCGGATAAAGCGAGAAGCGCCGTGTCTTCTGTTATTTATGCCAATCCAAAATACCAACAACAACAATCGCATTGGTGGTAAGTACAAAAAAAGCAAAAAAAGAAACAAATCAACAGAAATAAGCAATAAGAAAACTCGTACAATTTAAGATTACACTTAAACCAATCAAGAGAGCGAGACAGGGAAAACGAATTAATCCCTCTCTCTGTCGCTCTCTTGATTTTTACCGCTTGGCATGCTGTTTACTTTTGCAGGGGCGCGAAAGAGAGGGGGAGAACACACGTAAGCGTCTCCATTTCATTTCTACAAAAGCAGCAAAAACAAGCAAAAAGAAACGAACTCGAGAGAGATCAGAGACTCAGAGTCAGTTACTTTTTTTCGCTCCATACGTGACTCACAATTCGCGTGTCTTTCAAAAATAAAAGCAAAAGAAGCGTTTCGATTCGTTTCTGTTGGCTGGGTAAATAAAAAAAAATCAGTCAGTCCAACAAAATACAAGTACAAATAAAAAAAAATTAAACAACAGAAAAAATGTAAAGCAAAGCAGGTTTCTCAAGCGGCCTGGCAACGCTGAAAAACCCGCTTTGAAACGACCTTTCGAGTACGAATTCATCGGCACAACAACAACAGAAGAAGGGAGAAGCGTGCGAAGGAGGAGGCCAAAAGGGGAGCAGAAGGAGAAAAAGCAACAGCCGCGGCAACAACTCGAAACTGAAGTTGGGAGTCGGTGAGAAAGAGCGGAGGAACAGGAAGGGCTAGTTGCAGGGGGCCAGGGGCGGCACGTAGAAGGGGTCCCCTAGTAAAGTCGCTTAACTTCCAAAGTTAAGTTTCAAAGTATATCAGAATAGATGCAGTGCGACTTAATCTAAAGATTGAAAATAAAACATTAAGAATCATTTAAAATCCAACTACCCATTTAACATTATGGAATTCAACCAGAATTTCTTATTCAAAAGCAAATTACTTATAACTGTAAACATAATTGAGATTTCCCACACAAAAGTTGATCAAAATAGTGAACCTTTTGCATATCTCGTTTCCAAAGGTAAACAAGCCACTGTCTACCAATTAGCACTTTCCTATTTTCTACTCTACTTCACACCACTCCATTCCCACACCAAAAGCCCCCTTCGAAACCCACACACTCCAGACGCAGACGCCCCTGGAGGTTTGCAATGCACTATTGGCATGCGATTTTACTTGTTTTACTAGCCGCAAACAACCACAGAAAATAAAAAAGAAAAACAGAACCAACGTTTCCTGCCGTGAAAAGTTGGTTGTATATTTTTGAGGCTGTTGCTATTTTCTGTGTTGTTTTTTGGCTTTTGAGGTCGCTTGGCTGATAACAGCAATTTCGTACCCCAGTAGTTTGCTTGAAGTTGTTTTGCTTTTCATCGTAAAAGAGACTATACTTTCGGGTAATGCTGATAAAGTCGACTTGATCAAGTCAGCACAGTCAGTCAGTCCTAAGACCACTTTGAAAACATAATACAAACTGTAGCATTGGTTATCTTATCGAGTTGTTCTCGACGGAATGCCCAAATGATACCCTTCAATCGAAGAATCTGGCTTAAAATTTAAGTTTAGTCTAGAATAGGAATCCTACTTGAAGTTTACAAAAATATGTATTAACTGGTATAAACATGTTTCTTATTATAACTTGGAGAATATGGTTGGTATTCATTAATGTTATATGAGAACTGAATGACGTCCAAATAACCCAGCTTTCAAGGGTTTGTAATGAAAAATATTTCAGGTGCTTGTTATTGGCGGCTTTGGTTATGATTGCTTATAAATTTCTGAGTTTGCTCGTCTTTTACTATAATATACTATTAAATTGGTATCGGGCGAGCTTACAAAGCGTTCTCTAATTATGCCTGCTCATTGTGATAAGCGACTTGTGAGCTGCGAGCGAATGTGGAAAACTTTGGCTTTGCATTCGCTCGTAATCAGGCGAAAAATAAAAAAAGAAAAAAAATCTAGAGCCAAAATAAATGTCTTACGTCAGTTTTGGCAGGCGGCAATCGAAACGAAATATTTTTGCGGTTTATTTGAACGGGGGAACCTGGCGCGACAAGTTTTTCGCACTGTGGTCCATACACGGGCCGTGCTGACATCATGGGTTTTAAAATTAAGCAAATCGCTAACCGCCAATTAAAATCAGTTTTTAAAACACCAAATTAATGCGTATCTTTCTTTCTCTCTGCAGCCAATCAGAAGGACTATCCCAACAAGCGGTCCAGGGAGAATCTGGCATGTGACGAAGTGACATCGACGACGTCATCATCCACGGCAATGAACGGCAGCGGACGGACGCCGGCGCTAACCCGCAGCTGCTCCAGTCCAGCGGTCTACGGTAAGTGAAAGTCGGCTGAATAGGGAACCCAGCGAAAGGTATGCGACCCGAAGACGGGTTTCAAACAACACTCTGTGAGTCAGATAGAAATTTTCGGCCAATTGGCGGTGAATCGTCATGAATTTTGGTATGCAATAAGTTACCAGCCTTATATTTCCACATGCAAACTTGGGGCATTGCAGATTGAAAACTATTTGAGATATGGTAAAACAATCAATGCTTCGTAGTAGATGGCATAGATTGCATACCATAGTTGATCGCACTTACTTTTCTAGTTACCAAGTTACAAAGCATTGCGATCGAGAACGGAACTCAAGGGGCACCATATCGCCAGCCGATCGGGAAATCTCTCGATTGTTCTGCTATTGCATATTTGCATGTAGTATAGTGCTGCTTGTGCTTATCGTTGCATTTTATTTCCTACTTGGCCCAAGTTCCGCACCCCCCGCAGCCCCCCGCTCCGAACTGACCGTTCTGATAGTACAACATGGCGATAAATTGTCTCAGATTGTCATACAATCTTTCCGTCATTTCGCCCCTTCTCTCACACTGGTGAGCTCTGCTTTAACATTAAAAACAAACAGTTTTGTTTTTGCTTTGGCACGTGCTGTGAGATAAATCGCTTGCTCTGTAGCGCGCTCTCTCGCTCGCACCTTTAACTCGTATTTTTGCACGTTACGAAATGTGGTGTACGTATATGTACATATGTACATACATGTGTATGAAAAGTATGCGAAAAGTAGCAGAAACACATGCAAAACAACAATAACAACGACTGTCATACAGTGAAATTTTCAATGTCAAACTTTTGCATATTACTCATTTACTCACGTTGGGCATCGCACTAAATCTCGGGTTTGAGTGGGGTAACCCTCGACTTATATGTTTGTGCGTACTATATATATATCCCGCTTTTCCACCTGACAAAGGTGTGATCACATCGTGATGCTTCCTTGGGTTTCAGTATTTTCCATGTATTACAGGATTAGTAATCTATCACACATTTATAGCTGCGAGATTAAAAATACTTTTTCTGTCAATCACAATCTCAGAGCTATACTAAAACTGAAGATCGTTTGATTTAAATATACATTATCGGTCAATATATTTCTAGAGCAATATTTAGTGATAATTGTTTTCTGTTGATGCGAGCAAATCGGTCTACGTATTTTTCAAATATACATCAAATTATTTCACATATTTATAAGGAAATGAATAAGCATTAGGCGACGGTAATGACTCACAATAGGCCACAGTAAATAATTACATGTAGTTCACCAAGCTAAGAAAGGAAACTCCCAAAAAATAATCACATTTTTATGAAATTGGCAATTCCCTTGGATTACAAATTACCGATCGATTGCTGTGTGTTTAACTATAAACAACCTATATTACAATGTTTGTTAGTAAAGCACTAGCGATTCCTGTTTATCGATACGTCAGCTGAGTCACTGTGGAATTATTTATGAAATCTTTTAATTGCATTCTTAATACACTACTGTGTACTTTGTACATATGTATGTGCATATACATACATATATGGGGTGCTATCAGAAGGGGCTTGCGTAAATGCCGCAATGACAATCATCTTTACGTGTAAAGTAAAGTTCCAACGTGCTGCCGATGACTAATGCAAGTGATTTCCGTGTGACCCACAAAGTGCAGTCAGCCCAAATAAATAAATATAAATGAAAAACACGAAGTTGCGTTGCCATGGCTCTCAGTGCTATCAATTAACACGCAAGCCAATGACAAATAATCGATGGAAGGGAGTCAATGGGGAGGGGTAGGGGTTGGGTGTCTATGGCCAAAACCGCAGGGCATATGCTGGTATCCCTGGGACAGCACTTTTATCTAAACATTACACTGGCAAACGAAGCTCGCAATCAAAAGTGTGTAATTTCAATTGAAATAACTTTCAAACAAGAAGTCTTATTGTTGCATACAGGGTAGTAGTTCAAAAGCCTCAGGCCATCGAAAGATGTGGCAGGGTGGTTTTTTTTTTTAATGTAGTTCTATAAGACAAAGTTGGATTTTTCGAAGTGTAGTTAGACGGTGCACAATTATAGATACACATAGAGAGGGAAGCAAAAACAATTGCGCGGCTCATTGAGAGTGCTACGAACTCGGGGACGGCCATGAGGCAACGTGAAGCCACCCCTCGGCCCGCTGACCCCCCCTGCCACCCTCACCATCGGTTTCGCCCACTGCCAATAAAACTGAACCCAACTGAACTGAGACTATGCCTCTGTGTGTGGCATGACTCATGCAACAACAACAGAGGCCCCAGCAGACGAATCCAATCGAAACGAAACGAAAACGCACCGCGGTGGTGGAGAAGAAGGAGGAGAAGGGGTAGGGGTAAACAAAAAATAAACAATTTGTTGTAGCAAAATTTAGACGTTTTGTACAACAATAGATACAGAAAACAGGGCATGCCCATACCCATCCCCATATTCATACCCATCGCAATGATCATTTGCCCAGACTCTTTTGTTGCATGACATCGCGAATTGGCAAACTTCCATTGCTTTATAGAGAGAATGAGATCTCCCCGACAATGGGCACTTTTTGTACGGTGTTTGGGGGCAGCAAGAACTTTTCCATTATTTACTCATAAAAACTAATGATCCGATCCGCATGTATCTTTGCAGATATTGAAACACACCCCGCCTCGCCCGTTTTTCCGCATCTATTGCTGGGCAATGGCCGCGATGCCGACGATCCCAGCAGCGTGGGCGCCAACTGTGTGCTGAACGTTACCTGCCAAAATCCCAATGAGAGCCATCTGCAGGGCCTCAAGTACATGCAAATACCTGCCAGCGATACGCCGCATCAGAACATCAAGCAGTACTTCCAGGAGGCGTACGACTTTATCGGTGAGTTTCATATCACGATCATGGTTTAATCCATACGTACGCATTACCATCAGAACTATTTATACTCATAACTAAAAATATTTATGATGTGTATCGCAACGATACAAGATACAAAGATACATATGTACTGATCAGGTTTGCATCCCTTGTTAAAAGCTAACTTTGTGCATAGGGAACTATATGTATTACTTTAGGTTGCAAGCCTAGGAACAGTTTTAACTATAAAAAGATGAGAACTAGGAAGATGACAAACGTGTTGGTAGTTAAAACTTCCAAATATCTGGCAGAGATTAGGCGGCTTGTCGGCCTAATCTTGGAAAAATATTGTTAAATTCTGAGGAAGCTAGAGCTCCCCGAATTCCGTCGGGAATCCGTTTAACGCTTAGTCATCATCTTGGCTATTTGCGATTGGCAATTGCTAAACGTGACTTGTTATTGGATGCCTGGCGGGCTTTTTCCGCGCTCAGCGGGCTCATTTGTGGATTTTGCATAACGGTTTTCGTCTGGCTTCCAATTCGCCTTTTCTTTGGTCTGGTCGGAAAATTCGTTATTGACTTTTTTTGGTTTGCCCCTTTTTTGGCTTGTTGTGTGCTCTTGGCATTTCGTGCTGCCCTCAGCGCTTTTCCCACACAACCAAGCACACTATACAAATTGTTAATTTTAAATGAAAATAATAATATGTACCCTGCTCCACTGAGACGCAAAAAAGGGGGCACGAGGTGGCGGGAGAGAGCTTTAGCCGTGGAATATAATGCTGACGTCAATCGCATTTTTCCATTTCCATTTTCTATGTCCAAAGCGGTTCATCAAGTATTTTTGTTTTGCTTTTTTTTATACACATATATAATTTTTTTTTTCGAAGCTAATGTCTTGGCACGTGTGCACGAGCTTTGTCGTTCTTATTGCTGTTTTTGTTTCTCGGTATTATTAATGTTTTTTGTAGCGTCTGTGGTTTAAGTAGTGCAAATATTTCATTTAAAACAAGCTCGAGAAGAAAAGAGTGGGCGTACGAGCGACCGACGACCTCCAAACTAGGTGTCTCTAAAAAGTAATAATATTGTACTGCACAGATTGTATTGGACTCGGCTTTCAAAGTATATGTATGCTTAATTTTAAATGCCTTTGACCCTATTTTAAGTAAATATGGATATTTGTTGGGTTATATTTCATTACCTTGAATATATGTATATAGTATCGGTTCGAAAACCTTAGAAACCAGAAAGAAATCGATTCTATTAGAAATAGAATTAGGTTGATTTTATTGTAAATAAATAGTAATCCAAAGAATCTTTTTAAAAATCCTAAAAATGCAATTTTAGGTTGTAATCTTCAGTTTATAGCTAATTATCAGTAAACTGTAAACGATCTCAAAGCAAAGCTGAAATCAAAGTAACTTCCACCGTGGAATGCATGTATCTATCTTACTCCCTCGCTCCCATGGACACAATTAGGGTGTGTTGATAAGGAGCAATGCTCCTTCCACCTCTAAAAGTTTTTGTTGTGACTGCTCCTACGCTTATCCATTCGCTCTCTTTCTCGCCTCCTTCGCTCCTTCCGTCCTCCGTTCCTTCTTTGGCTGCCGCATTGTTGTTGCTGTTGCGTGTTGGCGTTGGCAGACAGCATGGCGGCAGCGCCGTCGTCTCGCATTGTTGTTGCTGCCGTAACTGTGTTGCGACTTTGGCCACACTGAAAAACATAACTGATGGAAAAAAGGATTTGACAAAAAGAAATATAATATAATTTATTTGTTACACTAAGTGAGCACAAACTTCACCCAAGATATCGTGCTTTTTGTGAGTATTAATATTTATAAAACATTAGATGCTTTAATATTCAGTCTAGCCCCAACGATAACAAAAATGCCAGATAGAAGTTACTTGAAAGTTATGGCCTTGCGAAGGTCGATCTTTGTAGATAATGGTTTATCATAGAGTAAACTTGGTTAAATATGATAATAGAAACCACAACTGTAGGAATTTTTGTTAGTGCAGACCAGTTTGCACAGGCAATGGAAACTTTATGCAGATTGCAGCAGCTACAACAAGCCTAGCTAACACAACCAGCCAACCGCAAACGTCCTTTCTGATAAGGGTTGTGTCCTCGACGCGCTTCCTGCGCTGCCCGAGTGTTAATGTATTTTTGGCCACCACTGTGCCCTGACACGACGATGACTCATCGCCATTCCGTTTCGTTGTTCGTTCACAATGCAATGTGGAACACAGAGAGCGAGATGGCAAGAGAGTGGGTGGGCGTTAGGTGGTGGTGTGTAGTGGTGGGTGGGTGGTTGGGTGAACGGTACAGCCGCATCGATTTTTCTGTTGGCTTCTTATTGTTGCTATTTATTGCGCCGCCAACGGCACTTCTCACCCCACTCTTTCCCTCCGGCGCTGTTTCGTTTTGGCATATGTTCTATTTTTGTAAACATTTCGGTTCCTGTTCATGAGTCATCGATTCGGTTTTTCTTCTTTTAGTGGGTTATCCTTGTGCGTGCGGCCTCGACTGTTGGTGTTTTATGGTCGCTGTTGTTGTTGTTGTTGTTGTGGATTTCAGGTGTGGGCGCGGCAACAGCTGGTTAATATCGTTTCCTCTCTCTTGCTCGTTTTTTTTGCATCTGTCGGATCAGAATCCTTGATTCAGTCTTATTTTGACCGATACACAGAAAGAAAACTAAGTACAAAATGAAACTTATACATAAAATGAGACTTTAGCTTTAAAAAATAATTATAATGTGCTTTTATTTATTGATCCTCCTTAAGTTCGCCGCTTTTATCCATGCTCAAGTAATATTTTTATAAATGCTCTAACTCTCTCGCTCACTCACACCCGCGCAGAAACACATTAGTACTCAGGCACGAAGTAACGGTGGTTGGGGAGACGGACAAGAGAAAGAAGAAGAGGATGGAGAAGGAGGTGGCGGCGCGAAGAAGAAGAAGCAGGGAAAAGTATACGTACACTTTTGTACTGAGTGCATGAGTCATGATTTCGCTTCTCTGTTTGTGCTTGTGAGTTTGTGTGTGTTTGCCCCGGCCTTTTGCGCATTCGTTTTTGGTTTGCCGTCGTCACCTTATGCCTATTATTATTGTTTTATTTTGCCTGAATATATGCTGATCCCCTTCTTCGTGTGCTTCCTCTTCTACTGTACAACTTATGATTTCTCATTGTTGCGCTGCTTTTCGTTTTCCATTCATTATAACAGCACTTTGTGTGCGCGGGTGGCGGGTGAAGTAGGGGGATGTGGGAATAGAGGAAGCACCGCTATTTTGAAGCAGAGCTTGAAATGAGCTCAACGCCGCCAGAGGCAGCGGCAGAGCAGCGGCAGTGGCAGCAGCAGAGGCTCATTAGGCGACGGCAGAGTTCGAGGCCCCAATTGCTGTTGTAGTTGTAGTTGTAGTCGGATAATGCTAATGTCATTATGCTGTGTCATTAACATGAACGATAAACTAAGCCGAGCCACTTGGCCTAGAAAGCAATCAAAGCCTCAATTGTCAGGAAATTAAACGGTATTGCAATCGGTAGTATTCGCTCTATTGCACATGTAATCAAGTTTTGGACGCTACAAGGATTTTCCAGATAAAAAGTTTAGACCTGGATAAAAAGTTTTCCCTTAAATATATCTAAGGTTTTTTTTCATAGCCCGAGAAAAGATCTTCAAACATCAAAAAAGAAAAATCTTACTTCCCTCAAGGAATCTGACATTTTCAAACACAGGGCCATAATTATAAACAACCGTTCGTTACGCCTAAATAGGCCAAGAATACCAGATGCTGAGCTAAATAAACAGAATACCAAGGTTTAAATTCGAAATAGAGATCTCACAGCAATGCTCGATTTAGTATCTTCGTGCTTCTACATCCTTCCCCACGATTGCCAACCAAATTGTCAAGTTATTGCCGCGATGTCTGTGCTAACTGTACCCATATTATTTGTGCGCCAAGCTATCAAGTTATCAAGCCGTCAACTTTTATCTGCCAACGACGGAGGAGGCCTCTTTGGCGAACTAACTTAATCTACAACGGAGTCTACATATATATGGAGTCTATACATACGTGTATATACATATGTACATATGTATATGGGTACGGTTACGGGTTACGTTTACGGGACATTTCAGGTACAATTACGGGTTGTGCACACACAGTCGCAGAAGCAGCTAAGTAAACTGAAAGCGGAGGCCCCTCGAGAACATTTGGTGATAGCCACATTCTATATACATACATACAATTGGACAGCTGATTAGATAAAACTATGAATGCATATGTTCAAATATTATATACCGACAGTTAAAAAAAATAGATGGCTTCAATATAAAAATCCATATTGCTGTCCCAAAACTTTCCAAATTTCAAAAGCCCAAGTAACGCAGAAACAAAGTACAGAGTATAAAATGAGATAACCCAAAACATCCTTCGGCTAATGAGTAATCGAGAATTGAGAATCCGTTGGCAGACAACAAACAAAAACGAATTAACCGAAACAACAACCAAAAACCTGAGGTGACATTTTTGTTGGCCCCCGTGCGCATAATTTCAATATTCGTCAGCCGGCTATTTTTAAAATGCAAAAATCGACCAAGCGAAATAAACTGAAAAATCTTCGCACAGGAATTTCGAATTTAAAATTTGCGTTGCGGCTTCGTGCTTTTTATTGTTGTATCGAAATTATAAGGCTCTTAATCATTTTACAGGGAACCCGAAGCCCACACTTCTTCGTGTTTCTCTACACGGGAAAAAATATGATTAATACATACTCATGAATTATATAGAAACTCACTTTTAATGGTAATTGTAAGTAAGATCGTGGGATAGGATCGTTATTACTTCATCGAAAAAGTCTCGTCAATAAGAGAGCATACACAAAACAACTCATTGTGTACTTACACATCGCTTTTGAGACTCTCTGTATTTGCCAAGTGTTTGATTTGCGCGCAATTTGTTTATGAAACATTCCGTTTGTTGTTATTGCGCCGCTGCGCATGCTCTTCATGAATCACCCGAGGAGAGCCCTGCACCATCTACCTACCTCCCTCACCCTCACCCTCACCGTAACCCCCACCCTTATCCCCACTCACTACCCACTATTCACACCATTCACCCCGACCTGGTTGAGTTGAAGGCGAAGGCGACTCCAAAGTGCAGGCTGTCGTCTTGGGGGCTTTGTTGTTTCCGTATGACTCGACACGTCAAAGTCGAGATTCGCCAAGTTGAAGGTCAAGTTGAGATCCCCACTCTCTTTGTTTTGGATGATTCAGCTGCGTCTTATCGCCATTTAAGTGTCCTGGCACTGGCACTGGCACCTGCCGCACTCAGACTCGCACTACAGCTGTCTCTTTCGGTCGGCATGCGGCCGTCTCTTTCTGGCTGAATCAGAAACCCGTATGAGTAAGCGGGTGTTCTTAATGATAAACGGACGCCGAAAGTAATTAAATATTTCGAATATAAACAAAACTACTTGTTGCTTGACAACGTGCTCTCTGGTTAAAACAGTCAGCAGCATAAAAATAACATCGAGCTATAGTTGTTCATAAAAAAGTTAAGGGTTGCAAAATATTTACTTGAAGTACGAAACAAGTTATAATTCAAGTGGAAACAAAGATAGTGTTAGAAGTAAATCGAACTAAAATAGCTAATATATTTCATTTCTATTTTAGTTAATTTATTATGATCCTTAAGGATATTCCTTGTGTAATTGCCAATCACGTATCCTTTGCTTTAGTTCTATTTCCCTGAACACTGCTGTTCATGTATCATGTTACCCCTGCTCAAAGGTTGTTTCTGCTTTCGATTTTGATTCCGATTCCAATTCTGTTGCCGTTTCTGTTTCTGGTCATGACTCAGAGGGAGTTGCGAGAGTTTCGCGCCCTGGGACACATTCGGTTGACCCTTGGGTCCAAGATCCGGGACTTAATCATCACGAGAAAAAGTGAAATGATGCATTGGGCAAGCGGACATTGAGAATAAGAACCGAAAACGACGCGACAAGTCGTCATCATTGTCTGGCGCGATGGCGATACCATCCACCATATAGCCCCATTTGATCCCATACCATCGCCCAGGCATCCATACCAGCTGTCAGACAGTCGTCTGCCACTTGGCCCACTTCTGAGCCGAAATCACCAGATGACGCACCCGGGGGCCGGACAGTAAAAAAAGCAGAAAAAAAGAGAAGAAACATCGCTACTGTTGCACTTAATCATACATTCATCGGTGTAAGAATTCGGTGACTACGACTACCCAATGTTGGCATTACGCATCGCACCCAAAATGGAGTCACGACTCTCAGCCCTTTGGAATGGTGGCAACCGGCAACTGGCAACGTGTACTATCCCATTATAGGCACGACTCCCCGGGATCCATCCAGTCATTCACACTCATCGCCGGAATATGTGCTCCGGTGAACTAAGTCGGTTTAGTCATACGCATGCAAGGCTCTATTGGCGATTAGTAATTCCCCACAGCATATATGGCCGCATATTTGTCACGAACAATAAACAATTACCAAAGCCCGGCTTCACAATAATCGATCAAAGCGGCGTCGGCTTCGAGTTCCGTTCTCTGTGATCGAAATTTACACAGAAAAATGCAAAAATGACTTAAAAGATAAACAAACAGATAATTGTTGGCTTTCTCTGGTGATACCCATGATGAATAGTTTTAAGATGACAGTTTTATGGTCCTATAAATAATATAAGATTGGAGCTATAAACATGAGAAGATTGCTGTTTAAAGCATTGAAAACGTTTTAAAGAATGGTAACTATTCTAAACTAGTTTTGTCCAAAAATGAACTTTATATGTAATCAACCGACTAATTTGATTTCTCAACACTTCTACTTCTGAGTTCTTAAATTGAACCCGAGCCCGCCCAATTAGCCAGAACAACTTCATAGTGACTCAAACTAGACTTTTGCGAAATTCATTCACCATTCACAGCTACTTGTGGCTAGTTTTTGCGAAACTCCTTAGCCTTAACCCCTCATTCCCTCATTCAGCATTATAATGTCTTGGACCGTTCTAGCCCACATATGAGTCATGTGGAGTGGTGTGTGGTGTGTGCGGGGCTGCCGCGTTTACGGCGCGTTTTATGCGCGATTTTAACTGTCTGAGCGACGGGGTCATTAACTAAGAGGATTTATGAGCGCCGTGTGAATGGAACTCTGCTGAACAGAACGGAACTGAGCGGAAAGGAACGGGGACGGTGACCAATTGTCTGCCATTGTACGCTTAATGGCCATCTTTCTTTATCTATGCCTCTGTCTGTCTTTTTGGCCTCCCCCTGATCTATTTTTGGCCAGCCTATAGATTGATTGGTCATCTCTTTATTTGCTAAATTTTGATTCTGCCACTGTACACTTACAGAAAATGGTCATATCTTCATTATATGAAACTATGTATACTATCTAATACTCATGTATAGGAAATATGTGTCTTAAATCTTTTATGGATTTCAGCATGATAGTATTGTAAACCCCCTTTCTGCATCGGAACCATGACAAATTGGCAATTTCGGTTATTTCTTCTATATCTTCTATCTATTTACTGTTTGGGTTTCTGAGGCAAGAACCCATTTGGAGGCTATGACGCCCGAAGTACTTGAGCACCCAGAACCTCAATTTTCAAAGGTTATCTTTGAATGGTAGTGTTGATTATTTATTTATGATGGATTTTCCCCGGGGCCGGTTATAGTTGCTATATCATCACCATCGTTCCGATAACACGGTTAACTCGATTTGATGTCACTTGACTGAGTGGATTGGTGTGTAAACTGCAATTCATACACACAGATGTAGTTGTAGTCGAAATTTGTGAAATCGCAGTTGTGCGGTAGGGAAGGTCTCCTTATCGGAGTCCACTTTGTGCCCCCACTGTTCATTGATAAATCAAACACACTGCTGCTATCACACCTCTCAAGGTAAAATAGGGGAATAAGGGGTGGGTCCTGGGTGGTATTTAATGGCGAGGGGTGACAATATGGCTGCAAAATCGAGTGAGTTACACGCGCCTTCCAGATTTATCGCTGATATCACCTCCTTGCTACATGACAGACTGGAGGACTGGAGGGGTTTATTTTATAATGGGACGTGTGCAGCGTGCACTGCGAGAAAAGGGTGTGAGGATGGGGTTTGGGGGAGGTAGGCGCCTGCATGGTGACTAACAAGGCTTCTGCCCGACTGGCTGGTTATCAACTGTTTGGAAATCAGACAAGTGTGTTGCCTTGTTTGCATTATGAGTAAGCATCGATTAGGAAAGGCAAAGGCACCCAGCACCCGGTACCCCCATTCCCCCATAAAAACCCCTCTCGGAAACCACCGATTTTTTTGTGCACACCACCAACCACCCAAAATCACACCACAACCAATTCCTGTGCGATAAGATATAAAGCTTATTTTTCGATGGTGGCTTAATATGGTTACAGTCATACTTCTATAATCACAGAACCTATGTTCCCACACAGGCTGATAAATGGGCTATATTCCATTGTCTAGTCTTCAGAAGGAAGTGTGGTACACAGATTATATAAATTCCAATTCTACAATATGATTTAGTTGTTTATAAAAATAGGGAAGTGAATTCAAGTTTTTTTTTGAGTTAAAATGTATTCGTTTGTATTACAACACATCGACCTTAGTGAGTTTCTACTGTACATCAAGTATGGTGAGCCTTGGAAAAAAGTGCGCCGTATGCTGTGGATTCTTCTGGCTTCTCTTCCTCTTTCTTCTGCCGCTTATCTTTGGCCAAAAACAACAACGTAAATTATGAGTTAATGTGCCCACGTGTGTGTGTGTGTGCCTGTGTAAGTGTGCAAGTGTGCGCGCGTGAGGGTATAAAAATGTTCTGTCAATAAGCCTCGTCGCTTTGTTGTTGCTGTTGTTGTTGCTATTGCTGTTGCCTCTGGCGATGATGATGACTCATATCAGCAAAATTCACACAGTTGAGTTGCCGAGCGAGAGAGTGGCAGAGTGGGAGAGTGGGAGAGGCGAGCAGCCCCAACACAAATACACTGAAAGTATCGACAGGGCGATATCAACACAACGGCAACATCATCGAAGCTTCCACGTCCGACACTCAAAATTCGAAAAGTCGAAAAGTCGAAAAGTTTCTCCGTCGCCAGAGATGCAAAACAAAGGCTAAAAATAGCTAAAAGAAGAAGCTAAACAAAAATGATGATTATTCTAAAGCTAAAGAACTGAACGAACTGGCTATATTAACCTTATCTTAACAATTAAATTAGGCCAATCAAGATCAGAAAACAAAAATTGAACTCATCACAATATTTAGCGCAAGTCAAAATACGTATAGAAAAAATTCATCAGTCAAGGGTGTTCTATGATAAGATAGCTCATAATCATTACGAGTCCCAATTCTAGTGTACCATATTTTTCGATCAAAAAACTTTTTACCGTCTTATCAGCCTATCAGCCGTCTAATATGTACGTTTCCCTTTGATATTTTGCAGAAGATGCACGGAAAACGGGTTCCCGTGTGCTGTTGCATTGCCACGCGGGGATTTCGCGGAGCGCCACCATCGCCATCGCCTACGTCATGCGGTACAAGTCGCTCTCCCTGCTGGAGGCCTACAAGCTGGTGAAAGTGGCCCGGCCGATCATCTCGCCCAATCTGAACTTCATGGGCCAGCTGCTGGAGCTGGAGCAGAATTTGCGCAAGAGCGGAGTCCTGGCGCCCGCTACCCCGCACCTGAATAGTCCTAGCAATCCATCGGGATCTGCTGTGGGATTAAGCACCCAATCTAGTCAACTGGTGGAGCAGCCGGAGGAGGAGGAGATAGAGGAGAAGAGGGAGCAGCGGGAACGGGGAAAATCCAAGTCGGATAGCGAGGCCATGGACGAGGATGGGTTCGACTACGATGATGTAGACAGCGGCGCGGGCAGCCTGGCGGGCAGTAACTGCTCCTCCCGGTTAACCTCGCCTCCGATTACCCCGGATGATGAGGCGCCCAGCACTTCGGCGGCAGCGTCGACGGTTTCGGAACTTGATTCACCCAGCTCCACAAGCAGCAGCAGTGGCATCTGCTCTCTGCTGCAGTCCACCAGCTCATCCGTATCACCCTGCGCAATCAGCAAGCCAAATCTGCTGTCGCCCACAAGGCAGTTGGCTCTGTTCAAGCGGAATTCGCCCGCCAAGCTGCGATTGGATCTGGAGTCCAGCTATGCGCCTGCGTCACCCATCCCAAACACCATGCCCTGGATTTCGGTGCCATCCACGCCCGTCTGCGATGAGGCACCGGAAAGCAGGATTAACCATTTGGCCAGCAACTTGACGAGGGACTGAGATAAGGTCCCCGCGAAAGGCCGCCGTCAACTAGCAGCAGTGAAAAGAAAGAAAATGTGCAGCCGATTGCCGCATTCATTATGATCAAAACTAGAATTGATAAAGCTGTACGTTTTTCAACAACACGTAAAAAATGATCCAGTTTTGATGTATTTTATAACTACTAATTTACTGAAACTATGGAATTTTTACCTGGCTGAAGAAATATAGATTTTATTAAGTCAGAAACGGCGAGAGGGCTGCTACTTCCTATTAAACAAGGTGATGCTAAATGGTTTCTCAAGCCCGCAAAGCCTTTGCAACGTGTAAATAAAAACGTTCAATATCTGTACATACAAACGTACCTAAAACAAAACACAAGGGAAAGAAATACCAATTGCAGCTTAAACTATGTACTTGCAATACCTTTTAAGAGCTTTTGTAATGTATTTCCTCTTCGCCCCTGAACCAACACAAAGCGAAAAAACACTAAAAATAATCCAAAACAAGCTGCTGGAGAAATTGTTTAAGAGAAAGAACACCTCGTACATGTTAATTTAGTTTAAATTTAGTTGTAAGCGATTCTTAACTTTACCTATACACACATAAACTATATTAAACTTCACATAGAACAATGAAATCAAATCCAAAATGCACTGCAACTATTTCTGCTGACTTGCCACACAAATCGAACCCTATCCAAATCCCAAAATATTATAAACCCCGCCATATACACAGCAAAGATCTTATCAAAACTGTTCTAAGTTTTATCAATCCGCTATAGCCACTCTAATAGTTTAGTTACTTCTTGAAAGTGAAAAAAGTTTGTGTTTTCTAGTTTTAATTATTTATATGAAGCGAGCGTATGAGAGGATTATGATTCATTTGTATTAGCTCGTAAGTCTATTAGGCTAAGCTACACCTGAGCAGTGTAACGCGCGTGCTAAGTAAAAGGAAATTATAATAGTAACCAAACCAACTCCTGTTTTCTTTTGCATTTAAACGTTTAAACAGGGCCGCCAAAATGGTGAAAAGTGTTATACATTTCGAAGTTCTGGGACCTACCAGTGCAGCTTTGTAGCCCTGGAGAGCAGCAAGCCCTGCCAGTGGAACCTGGCAACATCGATAACTATGTAACTGAGTATATCGAATTGTATTGTATTAATTTACTTTTTGGGAATCCCACAGCTTTTATTTATTTAACTTGAATCATAAAATATACAATTATCATATGGTAAAAGCTAATTCAATATAATAATAAATCATTATATTTTTAATTAGCTGGATTTGATAATAAGAGATTTAGTAAGCGCAGATTTAAATTTAAGGTTAATTTTATTTCGAGGACAATTAATCAAATTCAAAAAATTAATCGATTGACTCTGCGCTGGTTGAAACTCAAGCGTTCAATTTTCGCTGTGTTAGCTCAATATTGTGCCGCCGAACACACACAAACACAGGCAGAGTTTACCGTTTGAAAACGGACAAGCGAATTGTAAAGTCAGCATTTTCACGTGCGCTGTTTTTTTCCAACAAATTTTAATATAAAGCGGCGAGCGAATTTCAAAATGTCTGAGCTCGATTGGGACGATCCAAACTTTGTGGAGGCACCGCTGAAGGCTCAGGAGGTCTCCTACTCCGGAGGAGGACGAGATTATCGCGGTAAACGCGATGATTATGGCGGAGGACGTCGCGCCCATCGGGAAAATAGAGATGTCTACGGCGCAGTGCGACGTGATAGTCGCGACGGTGGAGGAGGAGGAGCTGGAGGCTTTTTTAGCGAATCCTTGTGCATCGCTTCCGAGATGGTCGGCAAAGTTATTGGCAGAGCCGGCGCAAATATATCCCGCATCCAGACCGACTTTAACGTCCGCGTCAATGTGGACAAGTGCGATCTAATTGTCAAGATAACTGGTAGCATCCAGAGCAACGTCACCGATGCCATCAATCACGTTCGCAAGCAGGTGACTGACTCGGGGGAAAGGGGACGCGATCGGGATCGGTATCGGGAAAGTAGGAGCCATGGTTCCTATGGAGGATATGGCGGAGGCGGTGGCGGATATGAGAGATCCAAGGGGAGTAGCTACGAGTTCAATCCCCCAGCTTCCGAGTCCAATAACGACGATGGGGATCTTACGGGCACCATTGATTGGGCAGCCCTGAACAAGGCTTCGGTAAGTAAACTTTATAAATAAGGTTTTATTTTATACATTCTAAAAGGTGTTACAAAAAACGTATACCTTAAGCGGCAAGTTGCTCAGTTCCTTATCGACATAGGTGCCTCACAATTATATTTTAAGCCCATGACACCCGCGAAACTTGAAGATAACTTTACGTATTCTTCATATCACCTTAAACTTTGACTAATTTCGACTGGTCCTTGCAGGAAGCAGCTACTGCGGCACGGTGGGCCAAGTGTCCACCGCTAACAAAGAACTTTTACAAGGAGGCTCCTGAGGTGGCCAATCTCACCGAATCGCAGATCGAGCGCATCCGCGAGGAGAATAACAAGACAACTGTGGCACATGTCTTCGAACCAAAGGAGGGGGAAACTGCACCGCCTATTCCAAATCCCGTTTGGACCTTCGAGCAATGCTTTGCCGAATATCCAGATCTGCTGGGCGAGATTACTAAAATGGGCTTCCCCAAGCCCTCGCCCATCCAATCGCAGGCGTGGCCCATTCTCCTCCAAGGTCATGACATGATCGGTATCGCCCAAACGGGCACGGGCAAGACACTAGCTTTCCTGCTGCCCGGAATGATTCACACTGAGTACCAGAGCACGCCCAGAGGAACGAGGGGCGGCGCTAACGTACTGGTGCTGGCGCCCACTCGGGAGTTGGCCCTGCAAATCGAAATGGAGGTCAAGAAGTACTCCTTCCGCAACATGAAAGCGTGAGTATCTCTCCTAATCGATCGTTAAGTGGGTTCCGTTTTAACAACTCGGCACTATTTGCAGCGTTTGTGTGTACGGCGGTGGCGATCGTCGCATGCAGATCTCGGACTTAGAGCGCGGTGCGGAGATCATTATCTGCACGCCGGGACGTCTGAACGATCTGGTCCAGGCTAACGTCATTGATGTGAGCACCATAACCTATCTGGTGCTTGACGAGGCAGATCGCATGCTGGACATGGGTTTCGAGCCGCAGATCCGAAAGGTGATGCTAGACATTCGTCCGGACCGTCAGACCATAATGACATCGGCCACTTGGCCACCAGGAGTCCGTCGTTTGGCCCAGAGCTACATGAAGAATCCAATCCAGGTGTGTGTCGGATCGCTCGATCTGGCGGCCACGCACTCGGTGAAGCAAGTGATTCAGTTGCTGGAGGACGACAGGGAGAAGTTCAGCACCATCAAATCTTTCGTTAGGAACATGAGCAATACGGACAAAATCATCATATTTTGTGGACGCAAGGCTCGTGCTGATGACCTATCCAGTGATCTCACGCTGGATGGTTTCATGACCCAGTGCATTCATGGTAATCGCGATCAGAGCGATCGTGAGCAAGCTATAGCCGATATCAAGTCCGGAGCCGTGCACATCCTGGTTGCTACTGATGTGGCCTCACGTGGCTTGGATATTGAGGACATCACGTAAGCAAATGTTACGATTCCTTTTAGCGATTCGTTTTTATTTTTCCCTCTACATAGGCATGTCATCAACTATGATTTTCCGCGCAACATCGAGGAGTATGTGCACCGTGTGGGCCGCACTGGACGTGCTGGCCGAAAGGGCACCTCAATAAGCTTCATTACCCGCGAAGATTGGGGTATGGCCAAGGAACTAATTGACATTCTGCAGGAGGCGGAGCAGGAGGTGCCCGACGAACTGCACAACATGGCTAGACGCTTTAAAGCCATGAAGGAGAAGCGCGCTGCTGAAGGCGGCGGCTTTGGAGGAAGAGGTGGTCGCTTTGGCGGCGGACGTGGCGGCGGAGGCCGAAACTTCGATCGATTTGTATTCTGATTCAGTCTTCAGTCTACATTTTCTAGTTATTATAGACCACAGCGCATTGAAGTGCCTTGCAATGTTGCTTAACATAATTGTTTAACGAATAATCTATTCCAAGATAGATAATCATAACCCAAACATGTAGACTTGCAGTACAAGAACACTGATTATATTCAAACTAAGAACTTAGAATTTTTATTGAGCTCAATTAGCGCCACCGGCGTATTTCTCCAGGAGTTCCTGTTTCCGCTTGCGCAGCAGTGCCTCCTGTACATCCTGTTGCGTCGGCACAGGAACGTGGGCGGTGAACTTGGGTGCCAAAAGGCCGTGAGGATCCTCTACGGCGGCTCGAGCCTTAGCATCCTCGATGGCTTCGCGTGCTGGTCCCGAAAGAGGATATATCTCGTCCTCCTCTTCGTCATCGATTATGCGACCATCTCTGGCCATTTTCTCGCGCCATTCCTGCACGGCCTTCTGAATGGCCGCTCGTTCGATGCGTTCCTCCAGAGGGATCAGCACACCATCTTCGTCGTCCCGATAGCCGTAGTATTCGGCGTCTATGTCCTTCATTAGTTCAGCGCGGGATTTCCGGGGTGGCGGCGGAGGATCTTGTTCAAAGAGCTCGCGAACTCCCGGCAGATCCTTGGCGGCTCCAAAGTATTTGTAGCCTCGATTGCCGGGCACTTCACGACCCTCCGCATCGAACATCTTGGGACCATAGCGTCTATAGTGTGGGCCTCCCAATGAAGATATCTGATTTTCCCAATGGCGTTTCTCACGAAGCAACTTGTTGATTTCATCGTTCAGATCGCGTATCCGGAATTCTCCCAAGCCAGCTGCAAGTGGTCAGTATTAGTGGATATCTTTCATAACCGAAATAGGTACCATTTTGTATCTGGGCCACCTTCTTCGATATCTCGCGTATAATCTCCAGGCGGAACTTCTCGCATCTGGGCAAATCGTGGCACTCGGAGGCCAAATAGGGCCGGCGTTCCTTTTCACCGGACTCCACTTCTTTTGCGGCCCGCCAACGTGCCAAAGTTGTCCTGCCAGAAAATAAGCGGTTGAGTGCTAGAAATCATAAGTTATGCGTATTTGCGGTTTACTTACATTGCCTTCTCTGCATTGCGCGCCTGAAAATATACATTTATTATACATTTAATTAAGATTTATAAAATTATTGTGGCGCTTACCATTTTGTTTACTATCTTCTTCTGCCCAAACTGCCAGTCACAATGAACCTCACAGCAATCGATGGTGTAGTTTTCGATAGGAAGTACAGTAAATATTCTACGGAAGCTATATAATATATGAAATGTATTATTAATAATAACCACACAACCCGAAGCCATAATATATTATATTTGTATTTAAATCCATGTTTTCTATATAGCTAATAACATTTATTTCCATTGATATGGATACTTATTAGAATAAACGATTATCATTCACTACGAATACGTAGTGTTGGTTAAGGTGTTGGCTTTTCTGCACTCCCGCGCACTTGGTCACACTGACCTGCCCAGTTGTTTTTTCACGCCAACATTTACGCTCTTCGGAAAAGGAAACCTTTTTTCGCGAATTTCAAGTAGATCCCGACCAGAAACACACCTGCCCCAGGATGTTGGCCCTCATAAACAGGATCCTCGAGTGGTTCAAGAGCATCTTCTGGAAAGAGGAGATGGAGCTCACGCTGGTGGGACTGCAGTTCTCCGGGAAGACGACGTTCGTCAATGTTATTGCAGTGAGTATTTTCGCAGTGGGTGTGTGCGAATTCGTGTGGGTGTATGGGTGAGAGGGTGGTTTTTTTTTTGTGTGTGACTGTTGTGTGGGGAGAGGGGGAGCGGGTGCAGGGAAAGCCGGGGGATCAGCTACTACTTAAAGAGCATTACAAACCCCCAGTGACAAAGGAAATGGCAAACCGCGGTTCCCCCACTCTAACTTTGTTTATTTCGTATCTTTTCGTACCCCCTTTTTCTTTCACTGCATCCATAATTAACGCTGTGCTAACCGTTTTCTTTTAGTGGTAAAGTTTACCGTTCCTGCCGCCGCAATCAATAAACCTATACACCATACATACGCATGTTTCTCCGCACAATGACGCCATTATCAGCACTTCGACCCCTGACCCCGCTACCCGCCATGCCCGTCTACCGCCTCCTTGATTTTTGTCACACATTTCTGCACGCTGATAATGCGACGATCTGAAATTTTCAGCCTGGAAATCGTAGATAGTTATACTTGTCCAGCGTTTCGGGAGGTGGAGTTACTACTGCCTTTGTGACCGCCTGACTTATGAGTCATGTGAATTCGATTCAAATGTCTGCCCGCATCTACGGGAAATTTGTTTGCTCAAGTGCTCCTAAAACGGAAATATTCCCCAGCTTATCACTGTTATTAGACTATAATTCCCTGTTGGGATTCCGATTCATTCATTGGTGTAATGGTCAGGTTCGGATTGCAAACAAACTTGTGGATAAACCTGGCGATAATTAGTCACTTTCCCCATTTCACTACAAATTGCTAACAAAGCGTTCTTTGAGGGAAGCTTTTTACGTTTTTCATTTTAATAATTCCATCAAAGCCCGTCACTAAAATAATATGTGGCCATTTCAGGAGTTTTAGATTCATCTATCGTAAGAATATACAGTATTAATTAATTGTGTTTTAGAAATTTAGAGCTCAAGTAAACTACGGTACATTGGTATCAATACTAAAAGATTTTAAAATTTTTTATTTAAGCACATTTTCCAAAAGGAAAACAAAATTGTATTGTTTTGGATGCTGTCGCGTGTAAAAAACTTTTGACACGAATTTTACAATATTTTTGACTGCATACTTTTAGGCTTCTTTCTTTGCAGACTAAATTGCAGGTATAATTTAGTCATTTTGTTATAATTATTTTAAGTAATTGTTACAATAAACATATGTTTATGTACAAATTATCTTTGCTTATTTCAGTCCGGCCAATTCGCTGAGGACATGATACCCACAGTTGGATTCAACATGCGCAAGATCACCAGAGGCAACGTGACTATCAAGGTGTGGGACATCGGAGGCCAGCCTCGATTCCGATCCATGTGGGAGCGCTATTGTCGCGGCGTTAATGCGATTGTGTAAGCAATAATGTTACTTAAGCAACAATGCGAAGTCAGTTAACACTGTTATGTATTAATCAACAGCTACATGGTGGATGCAGCCGATCTGGACAAATTGGAGGCTTCGAGGAACGAGCTGCACTCACTATTGGACAAACCGCAGCTCGCAGGCATTCCAGTGCTCGTGCTGGGCAACAAACGAGATCTTCCAGGAGCGCTCGATGAAACCGGACTCATCGAACGCATGTGAGTACCGAAAAACTAGTAAAACTAATGTAGAAATGAAGAACTAATGAGTTTTAATAAATTCCAGGAATCTTTCGAGCATACAGGACCGTGAAATCTGCTGTTATAGTATTTCCTGCAAGGAGAAGGACAACATTGACATAACGCTGCAGTGGTTAATTCAACATTCGAAAAGCCAAAGTCGTTAGATAACGAACATCCACATACACACAACGCCCTACCCTCTACACTTACACACTTAGGCACTATATCTCACACAGAACAACTATCTATACATATATACACTAATAATAATTTGCAGAGTGATGAACAATGAGCAAAGCCAGCAGTAAGCCAACTATTTGGGGTACAAGATTGAAAAACAAAATAACTAAAACACAGCGAGTAATAACAATGCCTTGAAAAATCTGTTTGTACGTATGGTAATAATGTCTGCATGTATGTTGTATGTGATTTCGCAGTGCAGGGTTCGGGTGCTCGACTTTCTCGAATTTGTAGACTCACAAAGGGAAGATGCCTAAACAAGTTTTGTGTACTTTGTAAGTTTTGTTAGTAAATCTATGCCGAAGCACACTCAAGAGTATACAACCAGTTAGTATTTCATTCTAACTTGATCGACCCTATATAAATATATAAAAATGTATGTCGCCTCTACAAATTTCGTTGGTCGTCTCCACGTTAGTTAGGCTTATGTTTAGTGTTTATTGGTGTGATTACATATACATATTATTTTTATTGTTTTTGTATTCAATATATATTTTACATTTCGCTTATATGCTTCGATGCGGATTATTTTTAACTGGAATTTTTGCTTAGCGAAAACTGGAATGCGAAAGCAGCGGAAAAGCATAAATTATAAAGACGTTTTAAACTATAAATATATATTTAAACAATATGAATGTAAATTCAATTAAGCAAGTGCAAGCCATAGTTAAAGAAATTCCATGATTGATTGTAAAATACGCAAAAAAAAATTGTTGAGATTTGCTAGCTGCAGCCCAAAAAACCAAATTGAGATCCTGAAGCCTTGTCACGCATTTCCTATACTCATTAATATTCACCTAGTTAATTATGATAATTTATACAAAACAGCAATGCAAATTATAAACTACAATAATCAAATTTGAAAACTGAAAACTGAATACGAGCAAGGCATACAAACAACAGCGAGAAAACGAAACATAAATGAAAATGAAAAACCAATAAAGACAAATTATAAAAACATTACAAAACCCCAAGTGAGTCTCATAAATTACAAATAACTGAGATTGCGCCGATTGCGAGCATCAAATATTCCAAACACTTGTTCGAATGTAATTTATAGAGGCAAGACGACCGACCAGCATTAGTCGGCCACCCAAATGCAGACGTTGCAGGCTAACAATTGATAGATGCAGACAGCCCTATGAACGCATAAATATCGGGAGACGAGGTGCAACGAGTGCCATGGCCCTTGGCTAATTAGATATTCTGTGTGCAGAATCAAGGCACTGCTACCGGAGGATAGCAGCAGGAGGAAGGGGAGCAGGTGGACAAGGGCTCCGACTTCCAGGAATACGTGTCAAGCACGAGCCGTGCGATCGAGTGAGTCATGCTCAAATACTTACATGCCCCAAGTCTCTGTAGCTTCCTGCTTCCTTTGGAAGTACGAATACGCATACGCTGCCATCATCCTGCCGCACACATTGCGCGTTTGTTTCCTAAGTCTTTCGTTTTTGTCGCTCGCCTCATATTTCAAATTGCGTTAATTACACTTTTAAATGCGGGGCATTAACAGGGCCAGCGATAAGCATCTCTCTGCGCAGCCATTTGCCACAAGCCAAACATTCGGCCAAAACTCGAGGCGAATCTGCGAAAAAAAACATATACCGCTAACGACGTGCTCGTAAATCTTCATACCAAAACTATAAACGAGCCACAACAAGCCGAAAACATTTACGAACATTACGCATATTCCCTCTGCTTAGATGTCGTATAAAATCATACAAACAAGTCGACAGTGCGGTTCATAGCTTTAAAACAACTAATTGATATACTGTACATTAAAGTGATGAAAAAAAATTATTGGTTGTTTGTCATTGAATCGACGTATTCATTAGTATTGATTAGTTGACTGGTCTTTAATTGCAAGTGGTTTTATCTGATCTGAAGTTGTCAGCGATGGCAAATCGAATCGACTTTTCTATGGTGATTAATTATTACTTCTCAAAGGGGAATGATTGCAGAAATAATTTGTTCGAGAAATGGAAATCTTTAACTTAATGAACCCCAGTGTATTTGACGTGTAAACTAAAAATGATATTCTTGCTGCTGCCACAAAGGCAGACGGTGCTTAGTTCTTTCTGCTTAATTTTCAGCGATTTGTGCGACTTGTGCTGATTATATAATGACAAATAAAACATGCCCAAACAACATTTAAATTTGATGTAGCTGTTTTTTTATATTTTCGCAGACCCCATCGAGCCAGATCCATTCATTTGTATGCGCCACAGTTGCCATCATCGTGACTCCTTTGATGAAAAGCCGTCAGCAAATGCAAAAAAAATAAATGATGAAAATGAAAACAAAAAAAAAATGGAGAGAAGAATGAGCAAATCACATTAACAAAAAAAACTAGGCGGGGTGTTGACCATAAATTTACGCAGAAATACCTAATTTATATATTCAACACAATTTATTAATATGTGGATTACAATCTCTTGTTGTTTCTGCGATTCAGCGGAGACTTAGGGATTGGTTTCTGAGTTGCTAGTTTTTCACTAGAAAAAGGTAGATGTGGTCACTAATAGCCCCAATATGTATTATCTCTAATAGCAAATAGTTTAGCAGAGTGTCATCGAAGTAGGACAACCTCAACCCATCGCCATTTTCTAACCAAATTGTTCTTAAATATATTTTAATTGAAGGCCCCCACAATGGTTTGCTGCACGAGGCCACCAAAAGTGTGTCTGGCCCGAACATGCTGTGCCACCTGAAAAGTTCCTGGAACTGTGGCATTGGACCCCTGCCCAGAAACAATAACCCAAAGCTGGCATAAAGTTCAGGCCTTAACAAGATGGAACAAAAGGCTGTCTGGCTGGATTGGCTTGGATACTGTGATACTTGGATACTTGGATGCTGATGCTGCTGGTGATGGTGATGGTGAGGCTCTACCGCGTACTCGCCAGACTCGTGGGCAACAGTTTTCATGTTTGGCTCTTATTTTGCTTTATTTTCTTGCAGACTGTCAGTAGCCGGGGAGTCGGGAGATCCGGAGATCGGGAGATGGTAAGTTTCCGCGGAGGGTGAAGGGGTAAGGGGTAAGGGTAAGAAGGCCAAAACGCGACGACAACTTGGCTGACAAGCGGGCGAATGCAAATAAGTCTCGTAGTCGGCTCATTTCTGCTGAACTCGCACAAAACTTCGAACTGCTGATTTCCACCTCTGGCTTGATTTATCTGGCATTTTATTGGCCAGCGCCATTTGCCTTCACCGTCGCCGTCGCCGCAATGGCCTAGACCATAA
This sequence comes from Drosophila yakuba, assembly GCF_016746365.2. Classification (NCBI taxonomy): domain Eukaryota; kingdom Metazoa; phylum Arthropoda; class Insecta; order Diptera; family Drosophilidae; genus Drosophila; species Drosophila yakuba. Next base: position 9,787,488 of record NC_052530.2, read on the forward strand.
TTTACGCATCTTCCTGCCAATGTTTTGCGGTTGCTGTTCTTGCCATTTTTAGGACCGGCCTAATAAAGTTCTCTCAGGTGTGAAAAGGCCTCCACTTGCATACGAGGCAGCTTAATTGATGACAACATCTTGGAATTTTCGTTGGTATTCCAATCCGAAGTTGTCGCCAGTTCGCCAGTTTGCCAGTTCTTCGATTGCCATGGGCCCAGCTGTTAGCGCTGACTTGGCTCTTTGGCCGCTTGGCTGCTTGGCTGCTTGGCTGGCCAACTGAAATCAGTTAAATAATGAAACATTTGCACGATACTGGCGAATCGGAATCGGAATCGTATCGCGCGCCAGCTCGAGCCAGGCTTTTTGGCCAAGGATAGGGAACAGAAAACAGCTAAAACGGCCAGCTCAACGGCAGCGAGCAGCAACAATCAGCACAATCCGCAGTTGTATGGTGCTACATATCGTACAAGATTTCCGGGAATTGAAAACTGCTAAAAATCGTGTTTGATTTTATACGTTGCTGTTGTTGTCCGCTCCTTATGCATGCAATTTGGGGGGTTGTGAGGGTTGGGGGGGATTGGATTTCTTTCGGTGGAGAAAGAAGGGACCTGCAGCATCTACGATACGCGTCGTGGTTCAACATGCAATCGCAACAAACGAAAGCAGCTTGTTAACTAATTAAAACCAAAATATATGCAAATCAAAGGCCCCAAAAAGAACCCAAAAGGAGTCCTCATCGTCCTCTGCCTTTTTACCTTCCGTTTGTTGGTTTTTTTCTTATGTTTTTAGGATCTCTCTGGATCTGAGCTCAGCTACTGTTTTGCGTTGGAGTTGAAGTTCTGCCTGTTTTCCTCGCCTTTTTGTCAGCGATCTTTTTCGGGGGCAATTAAGCGGAGACAACGAAGAGCCGCTGCCATAATGCTGCAAAATCGAGAACTAAATAGCACAAAGAGCATTGTGCAAAAATTAATTGCAACATTTTGAGCAGGGACCACCGCCACCGCGCCCCCCTTTTTTTTTGTTTTTGTTTAATACTCCAAATGCAATCAATTCAGTATGGATTTCTGGCGAAGCAATCGATGCGGATTTACGAGTCGCCTGCATTTTGCCTTTTCGAGCCAGCCATTTGGCCCATTGTCGAGTGTCCCCCAGAGGGCTCCGAGATGAGCCTGCACAGGGAGAAAAAACTACTGCAGTTGGACATCCATTTGGAACGTAAGGTCAGTAATACTTTTGAAGCCTTTGATTACAATGCAAATTTGGGAGTGGATCCACTATCTTGCGGTTTTTAGGAAAGAGTTTTGAGTTAGATCTTTGTTTCAAATAGTTGTTATATTTTCTTATTATTTTATTATCAGTGTAGTGATGGTGAGCAGTGGGTGAGCAGCTCCATCCGCCGTCGTGGTCTTGTGTCTCTGGCTTAGGTGCGGACATATGTAAAACAAGCCATGAAACAACCGGCTGGGAGCAGGACTCTCCGCACTCGCACTCGCATTCGCATTCTCATTCGGATTGAGATTCGATTCAGTTTCGGAAGTGAAATTTATTTTGCATACGAGCCTTCGCCCCACAGAGGAGCCATTGTCTTTTGTTTGGCTACATCGATGCGATGCGATGCGATGCGATGCGCTGCACACCGCGAATGGAGCGGATGGAGGAGCACTCTGTGGGGTCACCGGCAAGTGCTCCTGGGAAACTTTCAGCTCGGCGCATATATCAGGAATGGGTTGCAGGAGCCAGGAGCAGCCGTTCGATTGTCACTGGGAAATTATCCAATTTTGTGGTTTGCATTCAAATTGAGCACCGGCGGCTGTCAATTTACCAAAGGCCCCCAGCAACCAAGGAGGAGGATACGTTCGCTGCAGAGGGGGATTGGGAAAGGAAGAGGATTCGGACGAGTAGCTGTCATGTTGATGAATGCAATTGGCAATTGCCCCCGGAGCGCTGGTGGTCCCAATTCGCTTCGGTTTAGTTGGGCTTTAACCGCGCTCGCGGGTTCCAGCTCGAAATCATAATCGCGATCTGGCCGCGATCCCGATTTCGAACCCTTTATTGCCTGCTTCCGGATATCCAAGAGCATAAGACCATAAAATGCATGGCCAACGCCGTTTATTAATTGCATCAAGATCAATTCGCAAACGCCGTCAGCATTAAACCCAAACGAAAAGCATAAGCATAAACAAAAACTAAAAACGAAACAAAAGTTTGATAAGAAATTTCACTAATGAGTATTTACCTTTTGGGAATGGGCTGCGGCTTTGGACACGGCTTATTTGGGGTTGGGTTTATAACTTATAAGCGCACGTTAACGTTAACGGGGCGTATGCTTAATGCTAGATTAGTATCACAAATTTCATGTGCGCTGAACTTAACGGCTGATCGCTCATAAAATTAATCAAGCTGCTTTAGGCTACTTTAATGTTTTCAGCATTTTACATTCTGCGCACTCTAACAATTTCGGGGTACTGCAAATTTATTGTGTGGCTTAAATGGGAAATTTATGGTAGTTTGTTATATTAAATGTATGACTTTCGAAACGAAATCTAAAAGCTTTTACTTACATCCTACATTTCTCTATATTATTTCAAAAGATGTTAGAGATCATAAATAAACTAAAACAAAAATAAAAGCAATTTTTAATTTAAAAATATTCGATATAAGAACAAACTTTACTAAATCTTGATCCCCAAATATACATTCCTTTCGCCAAAGACAGAGTAACCAGTTCTCGTACTCGACCCATTATCTTTGACTTGTTTCAAAAGGTTGTTAATATTTTCACATACTTTGGTGGGATTTCCTTTCCCTTTGCTGGCTGGCGGTTAACAAATTGCTTTCGTTATCGCCGATTTCGATGCAGAGCAAGTTGAATGCACTTTCGGCTTTCGAACTCCACTCCGGGTCTCAGGTCTTCAATTCGATTGGAGTTGGTTGGAAACTCCTTGGCCGGGTCCTTGTACTCACGTACAAGTACGAGGACCGATCGGGTGGTCGAGCCATTTGTTACATTATAATATATATAATAAATTTCAGCTAGCTGGCGAGCGGAGGAGCGGCTAGATAAATAATGCATTTGCCCATAAATATCCTGCTGCCGCCTGATTGACGCCTGACGTTTGTCATGGGCCGGCAATTTGCATTGGGTTCATTGGAAAATGTCAACTTTAATTGAATTTGCACTGACGAAAGGCATCGATTTATGTCTCCCCGTCGTTTCGTAATAAACATGTCGGCCAGCCACAGTTTTCGATCTTTGCCCGCGTCTCGGCCAACGATTCAGTTGCAGTATTTGGCTTTGGGCCAACTAATTTGAACGCTAGCTGGGAACAGTTTTTCCCTCCCAAAACAGGATGGACCGAAATAAAAACCTGCTTGGACTGCAGGCTGCTGAGGCTGTGGAGGCTGCTGCTCTGGTGCAACTGGATTCCGGAATCGCCTGCCCCTTGCACCAATCCCAGACGCTAGCTTAATGCCATAATTTATGCGCACAACTCGCTTTCGATACCGCGGCTTTGGCTCTGGCTCTGGCTCCGCCTTTTGGCCAATCAGCGGGCGCGTTTCTGGCCATGTCTAGGGCTGGCTCAAAACATCCGCTCGCCTGCGGAGCATCCGCCATCTACACTTATCTGCGGAGATACAGATGCCACAGGGTTTCTGAAAACAATAAGATTATGTAGAGATATTTCAAAGTTAAATGAGGAAGAAAACATATATGTACATATATGTATATACATTTAGGTGTCAGCACGCTTCTAATCATTTATAGAAGTAAAAGAATCAATACAGGATTTTGTTTGTAAGAAGTTTTATTAAATGCAAGATTTCAAAAGTTTTCACTAGCTTATTGTTACGATAGCAGGTTCGTATAAATAAAAGGGAATTCCTTTTGAATTACTATGTTCAGTATACCTTTTTTTGGGGCTGTTTTCTAAATTTATTCCCAACATAAACACACAATTAAAATCCACCTCGAATGCATCCTGCTGCTCCCCTCGTAAAAGATGTTTGACCTCAGCGGAAACATGAATTACACCTTTCTTAGGTGCTCAAAATTGGACTGGCAGGGAATTGCACCTGCCTGGATAACCTGTGGCCGGGATGAAGCACTAAAAATGCAGCGCGTGCCGAGTATTCCCCAAAAAAGAAAAACACAAAAAAAAACACAAAAACACACACAAAACCGCCAAAAAAGCAGAAGAACCAGGAAACATTAAACCCAGAAACCGAAAGTGCAAGGTGCAAGGCTCAAATGTGGGAATAGCCATGGGAATGGGAATGGGAATGGGAAAGCGATCGACGCGGCATAATTGAATTAAACCCAGCCATTGATCTACAATGGGCCTAAGCCGAAAGGCAAGCCCTAAATGCAAACCCTCGACAAACTCAGAAAAACCGAGAAGGGGAAAAAAAACAAATAGTAGATGAAAAGTCCACAATCATAGGCGGATTAATGAATTTCTCGTTTTGCGCTTGAATGGCGAAAACCGCAACACATTTGAAATTTGTACAGAGATTTAATGCCCCAGTGGACAATGTACACACACTTACACCCGAATGCAACCCGAAGTGGTATGAATTGATCTAATCGTATCTCGACTGAGCGATCGCTTTGTCAATTGCCAATTGATCTTTTGGGCAATTGATCCGCTTTCGATTTCATTTCCCTGGGTGGTTTCTATTTGTATTTCTTTTATTTTATTTTTTTGGGTGCGTGCTATGGAGCGAGAATGACAATAAATAATATACTATAGAAGCAATAAGAATAAACAGATGTGTGCTCATCAATAAATTTGCAAATATTGCACAATTATTCACGGCGATTGTCATCTAAATGTGGTTTTAATTGCCGGCATTAATTAGTGTTAGTGGACGGAGGATCGGCATAGAGATGAGTGTTTGCCATGCGATAACCACTTGACTTACATTACCCACATGCACACTTAATTGTGGCTTAAATCCGGTTTGGTCATAAACACAACGCTCGCCTCGGCCAAAATTGATTCTTAGCGTTGTCAAACTTTATGGACGGACATAAAAATGCGAATCAAATCAGCTCAAATATAAAGGGGTTAAGCCGCAGGAATCCTCGGAGCCAGGGCACGTGTAAATAAATTGCTTTCCGATGGCTTCAAGCTGCAAGTCGAACCCTTCCACTTGACCTGACCGCTGGCCTTTATCAGTGACCAGGCCAGCAGCGAAAGGGTTGCGTCTAATCCCTGGCAATAAAATACAATTTTGTCCAGGCGCAGAATGCATAGCAAGTACAGTAGAGCAGCTCCAGCCGGATTCTTAGATGGAGAGGACAAGATGTTACTCAAGCTACACAATATCTACAAGTGTTAAAGCTAATATCGCCTTCTATTGTCTCAAGCTTTGTTGCTGACAATGTTGACTAATTGAAATGATTTGCTGTGATTCTAATTAATAAGTTGAAATGTAATTATTTTCAATTCCAGTTGCCTGTTTCTGTTGCAGCAGATTTCTTTATATGTAACTATAGATTTATATACAATTTTAAAACGATTTTAAAAGCTATTGCCATTTATTGAAGCTGCACTGTATATCTTCCTCAGAGGGATATATCTTTGCTTCTGCCATGGCTGCTCCTCTTGTCGTTGCTGTTGTGTAAATAGGAATTGAACTGTGAAGAAGCGATGCGAATGACGTTTACTTTTTATGTTTGTTTATCGCTAAAGCCAAAAGCTGGACACTCGCCTCGAGATGCCATCCTGCCCACCCACACACATATATCGCACATCAATTTCAGGGATTTTGTTGTATTTTTTCGGATTTATGCTGCCGGACTTTTGGCAATCGGACTTTTTTCTCAGCCATTCAGCTGTGTAATTGACTTGGCCAGGATCTCAGAATACGGCCGGCAAACTATAAAACTTGAAAAGTTATAAACTTAGAAGTGCGGGCCACGTATAATGACGACCATCGCGTGATCATCTGAGGAGGAGGTGTTTTTATAAGGCCAAAAGAGAGGGACAGGGGTATACTTTTATGGCTTATTACTGGCCTAATTGAGGCCATTGTCATTGTGGGCTCTTTTTGCAGATCTGGCTGCAACTCGCATGTCGCCTTTGGGTTCGGGTTCACTCGCCCACTTAATTGACATGTGCGGAGTTTGTGTGTTTGGCGAATGACAGCTTTTTGGGTGCTGAAACCCTGAAATGCTTTAAAATTATAAAAAAGGAAAAAACTGAAATGCCCGAGTTGCACGTGAGGCGACAATTATGCAGTCCCATTTGCCTGCAACATGTTGCCAAGTGCCTTGGATGTGGGAGAGATGCCTCTTCCGGGCATTACACATACTTTAGATGGTCGGTGTGATTAAGTAACATGCTAATACTTGTTATTAATACCTGATGAGTTTGGAATTTGAGAAAAATTGCTTGCGCTTGCAACATTTCCCCAAGAGTTAAGATTTCTGATTTAAATCACATTAGTTTAGCAGCAAATGGAGTCTTAAATGTTTTTGCTATATAAATACCTCTAATATTAGTAATTTAGGAGTAATATAATATACTAATATACTAATCATAAACAATCATGCAATGTACAAATTTATTCCAGCTCATAATTAAATACATTTTCTCCGAAGCATTCCATTGGAATGCAGTAGCAAGCTGCTAAACAAATTTCTAATGTGGTCAAGGTCTTTTGGGTCGGCTTAAAGGGCTCCCTACTAGGTTTTACCCATTTTTCCCGCGTTAGAAGTGCGTATAGTAAATGGTTCTCCTCGTAACTCGACGCAAAGTGGCATAATTACATGTTTCGATGACAAATGTCAGGCCTCCAGCCACTGGCCGGATCGGAAAAAAAAATAGAGAACCTTCCTCATTAGGAATGGCTTTTTTAAGGAGAGGGGAAGTCCCGAACCAAAGGAATGCTGCACGAATGCGCGCGATTAACTAGCCATAGGAATGACCAAAAAACTAAAAAAAGACAAGAACTCAATAACATAAAGAACGCAGAAGGAAACGAAACGTTGCAGTCCCGGTTTCCTACCACAATTGCATTTTTGGTTACATTTCGCTCACGTTTCAGCTGCAATTAAAAACGAACGAAAGGGAACTAAAAAAAAACACCAAGAGGGGGCGGAAAGGTGAGGGGAGGGTTGTGCCGCGCTTAGCCAACTATGAAGATTTAGATAAGCGTCTCATTTTCCTAGCAGCTTGCACAGGGTCCAGTTCTCTGGTCAGTTCTCGTTTTTGGCCTCTCCACGTTTTCCATTTCATTTCATTTTCAGTTTCGTGTGGCACAGGGGCGTGTTTTTCCACACACACACCAAAAAGTGTCGCCTAAAGTGCTTAACTATGGCAAAGGAGGGGGTGTGGGGAAATCGAGAGGGTGAGTGGGTGTTTAAGAGACCTTGAGTGTCCTAGGCTTGCATTTAAAATAAATGCACAGGCCAAGTTTTAGATTGGACTGAATTCAGTAATACTTTGAACTTGATAAAAAACAATGTGTTTTAAAATAGTCATGTATTTATGTGCGAATCAATTTGAATTATCAAGTGCTTGCCAGTGCCCTTGCTGTGTTAGAGTTTCATAATTAAAGACCCAGTTTGGTTGGAGTGGGGAAAATAAATAGGGGGAGTAAGTAGGGTGCCCTTAACAAATTGCTCGAACTGTGCACCGACCAATCAAAACTGATCCGCTTTCTTGGTCGTGGTCGTTTGTAATGATTTCAAACACAATCGGACCATGTTGATCTCGCCAGCCTGCGGCTCGCTCCCTTGGCAAAGAAAGAAAATGCTTTTCCACAGAATTTCCCTCAGTTGCCCTCAGATCATGACTCCGGGGGCCTGCAGACGGCGGACGGCGATCAGTGCGGACTGCGAAAAAAGTGCATAGAATTTCAACCATAATCGCGGCGAGCGACTAACAAACCAGCAAACAAGGCGAAAACAACACAAGTAACAACAAACGGCACAAGCAAACAAAGAGCGGCAAAAGGTATCATCATAATCATAATGCGCATAAGCCGCCATCCCAAATGGGCGGGGGGCAAAGGGAATTCATTCCAGTGAATTCGCAATTCTGCGAAATCAAATTGCACAAATATTTCTCTTATGCAATGCACCAGAGGGATACAGCTGGCTGGAGGTACCGGGAGGGAGCCGCAGTATAGCTAGCCCGAGATCCCCCACCTGGATCACTAACTAAGTAACTAAGCTCCAGACTCGGAGTTGGCTTCGGCCCGCTGCAGTGTGGCCATTGTTAGACGCAGATGCAGACGCAGACTAACAGACACCAAAGCCGCAGATCTTAAGCATCAGCAACTTTGGGGTTTACACGTCAGAGAAGTTGAAGATTTCTGTTGTTTAGTTATATAGTAAGCCGTAGTTATATAGTAATCCATTGATAATGAAAAACTCTTTAAGAATGGGTTAAAAATGTTTATATATTTTACGTTTGTGATGTTATAAAAATATATTCAATTTTCTTATTAAAAGAAACGAAAACTATTCAATTCAAAAAAGATACTTCAGTCGCCCCCGGGTGGACTCGAACCACCAACCTTTCGGTTAACAGCCGAACGCGCTAACCAATTGCGCCACGGAGGCATTGATCACTAAGAGACAGAATAGCTATTTGAAATTAGGACGGAACAGCGACAGCGTCTAATTTTTAAGAAAGCTAAAAATGGACAATATATATAATTGTGGTTGAGCTAATGGAATTTTACTGCATGTAAGATGGATCTGCCTTACAGATTCATTAATGTTTTTGTTTAAAACACAGTGGAATGTTAAAGGTAGATGTAAAATTTTATTTGTTAGCTTGAAGAAGTCCAAATTAGATAGTGTGGGGCTATTTAACTTTCAAATAAAAATTGTAAAATAAAAATGTTAACTTTTTAATATATGTACATTTTTAATGTTAAGGATTTCGGTAAAAGAAAATAAAGGTCAAAATAATAAAATAAAATATGTTCGATCCTGCCAGGAGTCGAACCTGGAATCTTCTGATCCGTAGTCAGACGCGTTATCCATTGCGCCACAGGACCGGTAGAATCTCTTGCGCTAAACACCTGTTCTTTATTATGTAAGATAATAATATGTTATGATATGAATGATAAATATAATAACAGTTCACTTTGCCATCTGCAGACGAATCTATTTAAATTTTGTTTATTTTTATAACTATTTTCTCTTAGATAGCTTAAAGTAGAGCAATAAGAGTTGTGTGATTTAAAATACGCAAAATAGATAAAACAAAATATTACTTATTTCCGATCCTGCCAGGAGTCGAACCTGGAATCTTCTGATCCGTAGTCAGACGCGTTATCCATTGCGCCACAGGACCGTTGAAATCTCACGAAAATAACTTTTCTTCATAAATTAAAATCGATTACTTTATGTAAAAATAACCATTTGTCTCGATTAATTAAAATGGTTAACAAGAGATTATCTACAAGTAAACGATTTAAAATAAAACGAAGAATATACGACTTAGACTTAAATTGTTTAGTATGCATTCTAAAAATTCGACATTTTGATATCTAAAAATATTAACTTAACGATCCTGCCAGGAGTCGAACCTGGAATCTTCTGATCCGTAGTCAGACGCGTTATCCATTGCGCCACAGGACCGCTAAAAACGAACGGAAATACTTTTTTTTAATTAATTAAGGAAAGATTATCTATAGAAAAAAATCTATATATGAAGTTTACGTTTTTAAAAGTAAAGTCCTTAATATTTATAACTAATCCGTAGTTAGACGCGTGAAAGACGAAAAAGATAAGTGTCTTAGTTTTTGAGTATAAAGACAAATTAAAATTGCACATAAATTTAAAAAATAAATATTTTTACTCTAATCTTATAAACATTATTTTTTTTTATACACTTTAAAATTAAATTAGAAAAAATGCAAGAAAAAAATTAATTCGATCCTGCCAGGAGTCGAACCTGGAATCTTCTGATCCGTAGTCAGACGCGTTATCCATTGCGCCACAGGACCGCTGAAAACTAATGGAAATAATATTTCTTGATTAATTAAGAAAAGATTATCTACAAGAAAAAAACCTATCTATCACGTATACGTTTTTAAAGGTAAAGTCTTTAATATTTATAACTAATCCGTAGTCAGACGCGTAAAAAACCGAAAAGATAAATGTCTTAATCTTTGAGTAAAAAGACATATTAAAATTGGAGATAAATTTAAGATATAAATGTTTTTACTCTAATCTTATTAACATTACTTATTTTTTATACACTTAAAAATAAATTAGAAAAAATGCAAGCAAAAAAATTAATTCGATCCTGCCAGGAGTCGAACCTGGAATCTTCTGATCCGTAGTCAGACGCGTTATCCATTGCGCCACAGGACCGCTGAAATCTGACATAAATAATTTTTTTTTAATTATTAAGAAAAGATTATCTTTAGATAAAATAAACGATATATATCAAGTTCAAGCGTTTAGAATTAAATTCTTTAAAGTTATCACTAATCCGCATTCAGACGCGTTACCATCAATAAATAACAAAAATAATATTATCTTAATTTATATTCATATTGTAATTATATTGAAGATAAATATTTTTACCCTAAGCTTATTAAAATTATATATTTTATTTACACTTAAAAATTAATTAAAAAAATGTAAGCAAAAAAATTAATTCGATCCTGCCAGGAGTCGAACCTGGAATCTTCTGATCCGTAGTCAGACGCGTTATCCATTGCGCCACAGGACCGATGTAAATACTCGGAATACAATATTTTAATTAATTTATATAGAAACAAAAAGTTAAATTTAATACCATCATGTACCCTAAGTTATAACTAATTATAATTTCCATTAATCTAATAAATGGAAAATTCAATTATTTTAATATTTGAATCCACTTAAGTGAAAATAATTCTTAAAAATAAAAAATTAAATGCGATCCTGCCAGGAGTCGAACCTGGAATCTTCTGATCCGTAGTCAGACGCGTTATCCATTGCGCCACAGGACCGATGTAAATACTCGGAATACAATATTTTAATTAATTTATATAGAAACAAAAAGTTAAATTTAATACCATCATGTACCCTAAGTTATAACTAATTATAATTTCCATTAATCTAATAAATGGAAAATTCAATTATTTTAATATTTGAATCCACTTAAGTGAAAATAATTCTTAAAAATAAAAAATTAAATGCGATCCTGCCAGGAGTCGAACCTGGAATCTTCTGATCCGTAGTCAGACGCGTTATCCATTGCGCCACAGGACCGATGGGTTTACGAAAACTTGGAGCCAACATGTAGCCGGAAAACTAGTTTCCATTAATAGACCCGAAATATTCATTGATCTGGCGCTCGTCGTTTTTGGGCCCTCTGAATCTCATTATGTAAATTACCATACTTAATTTCTTGATAGACGGCTCAAAGATTGAATTTCGGCAATCGTAAAAACTATTATTGAAATTAGTTTCCGTATTCATCGGGCAAACGTCATAAGTTTTGTATTAAGGTGTTTCCGTTTTGAGACTGATCTATAATATGATCTGGTTATTGAATGAAATGGTTTTAGTGTTTGGTATCGGGTTACAAAACAGTAAATTATAGCTTTTTAGTGTTAAATGGGTATTTTGTTGCCAATAAATGTTCTCAAAATATAAAGCATATGAATATCATAATATTTGACAAGAAACGAAAAACTACCATGTATGATAACCAAGAAAACCCTTCAGTTTTTCCGAGATATCCCAACTTCCAGGTTCGTGTAAACCTGTGGAGCGTCTTTCAGTCTCCCGTGAACGTGATAAGCCCAAATCAGCCGCATCATCATCTTCGCCGTCGTCGTGGTGGCTGGTGTTGGCGTTGTTGCTGGAGCTGTTGCCATCGTAGATGCTGGAGCTGCAGTTGCCCCCATCCCAGAAACGAGTAAGCCAGGCCAATCGGCATCGCAGCCATGGAATTACAGCATCTCTAATCTCTCGACAATTGTGGGCGCGCACACCGAGAAATCATGCGAAAAGGAAATGGAATCGCGAAATGCAACTGCATCGGAGGAGGAGGAATACTCGTCTAAGGTGGAGGAGGAGGTGTGGGGTTAGGTGGTGGCAGACCCCAAGCAGTCTGCTAAGGTCTGTTAATGCTCGGCTGTATCTTTTTGTTTTTGGCCATGACCATGGTCCCTGATCCCCGATCCCCGATTCCCGATTCTTGATTCCTGATCCCTGCCCCTGATCGTGTCTCGTACTTCTAACTCGCGAGAATTCCTTTAAATGGTTCTCGTAACAATTTTTCCCTGCCATCCTCCTTTGGATCTGTGTTTCCCTGCACTGGCTTCTTGTTATTTTTGTTCGTTTATTTTTTGGTTGAGAATTTTTCTGCGGCCAGCAAATGAATCATCCCAGCTGGAGCATGGAGGAGCTCCTCCCTGCTGTGGCGTCGAGTGCCGGGCTCTGTGACCAGTTCATGTTCAGTCCTTTGATAAACTGCGAGAAATATAAAATGCCATGTATGAATATTTTTTTCATTACTTAAGGAGTGCATAAGCAGTAAATAAACTATCCTATGATTTTAGAAGTCTTAGATGGTTTGAGTTTTGAGCATGCTATGGACTCGCTAAATTAATGTTAGACGCTGCAAAACAAAGTCGATTCAAGCTACCATTTTTGCTAAGTGCAGAGAGAGGCATCCAGATGAACAGGGGAACGAGGGAGGTGGGCCTGCACAAGATGTGTGAATTTTTTCGGTTTTCGGTTTGGTACTAAGACTGGAACTCGGACTGCGAATAAACTAAAGTTGGGGCTGTGGCGAAAAGAGTGAAAATTTATTGAGCTGTGGGCGCGCATTATTCATGCACTGCATTCAGCTAAGTCGGGCCATGGTCCAAACGCCCGGCGATCCGGGACCTGGTCCCAAAAGTAGGCGACACCAGGCCGAGCTCAGGATCCCGGGACTTCGCTTGGGGACTTGGCGACTTGGCCCGTCGCCGTTTGCCGTCAGTTTGGGTTAACAGGTTAATGTTGTCCACGGTCCGAATAAACAAAAAAAAAAAATAAACCGGAGAACTATGCATTGTTTTGGCCGGGCCTCCAGCGTTGGAGTTGCGATCGGTATTGAAGACCGTGACCAGATCGAACCACTTATCGCCTGTCAGAGGCACTCGATGATGTTGTTTGACCCCTAATGATGACGAAAGTTAAGCCAAAAAAATTAAATTAACCCAACTTTCCCCGCAATTGACTATGAAGTGTTGCCAGCTTATCACCTTGCCTGGAGTAATTACACGAGATATTATGTCGGGAACAATAATTCGTTGTGGCATAATTCTCGGGAAATGGAAATTTATGCCTCCGTGTTCGCAGGACAGCTTCTTGGCCATGCTCAAAGCGCATTTATCGTGCAGCATCAATAAATTCTCCCCAGGCAGAAGCCTGGCCAGAAGAACAGAAGACCAGAAGACCAAAAGACCAGCAATCGCAGGTATCAACATTTCATAATATTTACAATAAACATGCAACTGTGTGGAGCTGCAGCCAGAAGGGGCAAAGGGATTGGCAAGGAGTTGGCAACAGAGGAGCCAGTTTCTGGCCACATTTAGCGCATCATGTTGCGTGAAATTTGACACTTTTGGCCGGGATGACGACACAAATTTTCACCGCATCTTGGCCAGACAGACGGGCAACATGTTGCATGTTTTTCCCTCGGTTTTTGTGTTCATCTTATTTATAGAATCCCTGCCACTCGCAGAGCTACCGAATTTATGTGCCTTTGTCATATTTGCCAGGCTCTTCTTTGGCATCGTCTCGTTGGGTTTTTGTGCGTTTCTTGGGCTTTTGTGTTTTGTGCGTTTGCTTAACAATAATACACAAATATGGCCACTGGCTGGTTGTCAACAACTAACCCAAAGGCCAGCTAACCTCTCCACAGCCTCCATCGTCATCTCCTACTCCATCTGGCTGGACCAACTGCAAGCACTGGCCAAGAGTTTGGATTAAAGCCAGGCTAAAAAGGCAAGGCTCATTGCATGTGCCATGCAAAACGCACACAATCAAGCGACAAATTGATCGCACTCCCAGATAGCGCCGGTTCTGGACAGTGGTGCAAAAGGTTCTCAACCCAAAGGTTCTCGACGATCTAGGCATCCCTAATGAATTGGAGTTAGGCCGATTTATCCGTGAATTTAGCTTATTTTCATTTTCGGCAGATCACGGACCACATCATTCCGTTTACTTATGGAGCTCTAACATTCCTTAATCTTGTTTCTTAGTTTTCAAATTATCCTTATCCCGCAAATTCTAATTTTCATAATATTTTATTTACTTGCAGAAATGAATATATAAGGATTTATTTACAACTAAACATTGATTTGCATCCACTGTGGCAACCGCTGAGTCCGTAGCCTGTACTTCAATTCCGTGGCACTCTTAGGCCTACCTACACAGTCTACGAATATCCTGCCTTGCCCTGATCCTCCCATTGAAGCCAACGAGGTAACTAATATCTGTTGCAATTGCCAATGCCAATTTTCCTATTTAATATGCCACGAATTGACATGGGCCGTTGCCATTAAGCATTTGATATGACCAGGCTCACAGCCACAGCACCATTGGCCATGTTTGGAGTTGGGTGCTGGACATGTGATGACATTGCATGGGCCAAAACGAGATGCAGTTACGGTTGCAGTTGCAGTTGCAGTTGCAGTTTATGTTCCAGTGGCAGTGGCATCCGTGCCTAATTTAATCAAATTAGCTGAGAAATGCAGTGGAATGAAATTGTTCGTTCGGCCAGTGAGAGAGAGGCAGAAACTCATTACGTTAATCAGTTGATTGTGCGAATGTAAAACAAATTATGACAGAGCTGCATATGGCCGGGCATATGGCAATTTCTATAATTAATTCCCAAAACCCCCCGCACTGCCCGCGCTCGGGCAAATGCAATTTGTGCAATTTAATTTCATTAGAATAATTCTAATTAGGGCAATGAGTTGTAGGTGCTATCACAGCCGAACAATCGTTTGACTAAGCGCCAGCTCTGCGAATGGGATGCAACTGTTTGTGAGCGTGTGATAACGCAAATTTAATTGAAACTGTGGCAGCTTTTGTAAAATTATTGGAATGGCCAGAAAGCCAGAATGCCAGAATGCCAGAGTGCCAGGAGCAGCCAACCAGCGCGAGAACCAATTACATTTAACAGCCGACTTGACCGAGCACCCAATTCCCAAAACCCAAAACCCAAAACCCAAAACCCAAAGCCCAACCCAAACCAAAACCGAATTTGCCATTGATGCGCTGGTGTCCAATGATAAATACGGCTAATGGAAGTCACCCCCACAGATTATAATGTTTGTTACCATCTAAATTGAATTGCAATCGAGGCTCGCTGCTCTTGGCTCGGTATTAAAATTCATTTAAATCGAATCGAATGGTAGAAGCCATAACCTGGCTATCGCAGCTAATCATCTAAAGAAGTGTTTTGTGTGTGTGTGCGTGTGTGTATGTTTGTGTTGTGTTTGTGTGTCGCCATTGTTGGGTGCACATTTCCAATCAGATAAACACGCAGCCGAAACGCACGAACTGAAACTGAAACACAAACGGAATTACGAAGTCCACAGAAGGGAGGAGAACCTCCGACCTCCGAACTCCGCCAGGACAATGAGGAAGTGGTCGAGGACGTGGTCGGAGGAGCATTGTTCCCTGGCTCCTCGTCCACTTCCTCGTCGTCGTTGTCACTAATTAGTTAATGCATGACCAAATATTTGTTGCTGTCTTGAGTGAGAGGAGGCAGCACTCAGGCAAATTCGATTTCTATTCAGCTGTTTAATCACTGATTCGCTGGAATTAATGCACTCTAATTGATACTGAAGACCAGACTAAACTAAATAAATAGAGTGATTAACTAGAATGTATTAACTTTCTGATTATAAGCTATAACCACCTTTTACAATGAGGCAGGAACTAATGGATCATCCTAATTTCGCCTTTTCAGCTTTTCTACATTCTGCATACCATTTATTAAGTACTTAAATGTAAATTAAAATCCAAATAATTTTGGACCCGATGTTGCTCTCAGCTTCAAAACTAAAGTAAGCTACTCCAGCATTTTATCATCTCATAAATTCAAGTTGCTGCTGTTTGACTTCACCTAATTAGTTAATGCAGGGCTCCCCCGAAATATTTAATGGGACAGTAGAGAGAAGAGCTTACCCTATTAGACCTACCCCATCCACATTCATATGGCCAACAACAAACCAATCCCTATATCAACCCGAGGCCCAATCCCATAGATAGACCCATTGATTTACGTTCATAATTAGTGCGGTTTATTTATGTCGTTTGTTGCATGTTCCACAACTGGTTTCAGGTGGCGTGCCCCATTATCATCCCGTGGCGAGTGTGTATCGGTGTGTGAATTGGTTTCCCATTGGCTGAACATATGCCCACTGCCACGCTTATCTGCGATGCTGATTAACTGATTTATATGGCTGGTCATTGCTTATGCATTGATCACCGTATTTTTTCGTCTGATGGACTCGCTCGAAATTGGTATTGGAATTAGACTAACAGTTTCGGTTACCATTACAATTGACCCGTGACATATGCGACACTTTTGCATGTGTCTGTTGGCCGTTTGGGTTTGGGGTTATTTCCAAGGCACCGGCTCGAATGACTTATTTTGTTTCAATTATATTGTAATTATATAGCAATTAGGTTTACCTTTTTCAGTTTACTTTGTTTTCGCTTAACTTTGTTATAATGACAGAGGACAGTGCCTAGCACGATAAGCTCATGTGATGCTGACGAATCAGCTCCATATATGTAAGTACAGTACGTTTCGTTCTTGTAAGGCAGCTTGGTGATATTAATCTTAACATCGAGTTATTCAGCTAGGTCACTGAGAACAGAATATTTACTGATTAAGTATAGGTAGCTAAGGCTCATTGTTACGTTGATAGACGTACTGGAAATCTTTTAAACAGAGTTTAGATTTACAAATAATATTAGTTAACGTGTTCGGTCATTACTTACACTTCATTCACGGACTGTCCCACCATAGCTATATATGTCTATAACTGAACGGATCGGACCTGCTTGACTGCGTGGCCGTGCCGTGCACCTAATTGCTGTCCCAATTATTGTAATGCCCAATGCCCAGAGATATACTCAGTCGATAGGTTCGCATTTATTTTATTGTTTGCAATTGGGAAAACTGATAACGAAATAAGTCGAAACAAAAACCTTGGCAAAGTGCAGCGGAAGCGGATGCCAAGCGACAAAGGCCCAAAAGGGGTCATCATTGCAGTTTGCTCGACTGGATGCCGGATTAATGACCAGCTAACACGCGTCCGTTTGGGAGTTTTCCTGGCTCATCATTCTCGCCCGACCATCGGTGTAAAACAAAAGACTTAGGCAACGAACTGTGTTCTTGTGGCACATCACCGAAACACCAACAACTGCGCTACGAACATGCCATTTCACGCCTCCAAACAACTCATAATTCATGCGTTCAATGGCCAGCAACAAATGCTGCATAACAAATGACCAACATAGGCACAGTGTATCAAAAATTGAGGCACGTTTCTTGTGTAGCAAAGACGCATCGAAATTTAAAGAGCAATTCATAAGCTTAAATGGCCATTATAGAGACATCATTGCGGGGCGAGTTTCGATAGCTGCTTATTGGATTTATTACCAAACCAATTTCGATTTTCTGTCCACTCATCTGAAAGTAATTAATCATCGGCGGAGCCTTCAGTTACCGTTCCTCAATTAGAATCGTTTTTGTGTTTTTTTTTCTGTATTTTTATATATATTTTTTTCTTCATAAATTATTTTTGTGATTTTTTTGTGGATTTTTCTGGTGATTGCCATTAAATTTAATACAATTTTCCATTTTTTTGTTTCGATTTTAAATAAACATTAGTTTTGCTTTGATTTATATATATTCAACTATCAATATGGCCAAATTACAATACATTTATCGTTTACACTTAGCACATAATACATCATATTTATATATATAGTTTTACATATCGTATTTTGTTTATAAACATACATAAATTAGGTTAGGACTAATCTGGCTTTATACACACAACTTAGGGGATTACTTTTATGTTGAGTTGTATCTTCTTTTTTTGTGTTTTTTTTTTCTTATGTTTTTACTATAATTATACAAAAATTGCTAACAAATGTATTTTACAAATTGCCTTTAACATTTAATTTAATTAAATTTATTACATTACTTTTAAGTCTATGTACGCTTTTGTTAATGTTTATGTGTGTATAGCTTTAAGACTTAGGCATTAACATTGAACATTAAGTGTGTGTTTTTAGTGGTAAAAGTTGACGGCTGCCTTTGCTTTCAATCAAAAAGATCATTTTTCTGCTTAACTGTATTATTTTTGTTAAATTTATTTTACAATTGCTACTGGCGCGCCCTAGTGAAATTTGTTATGTTAATATTTATATATAGATTTTACTTTTTGTTTATCACGTCTGTTTTGTTTAGAGTCTAAGAATTTAACTAGTTTACAGTAGGCATACGCTCTAAAGTGTTTGTGCAATTTTCAATTGCATTTTGCGAATTAGGACAAGCAACTTCACTTACTTCTACGATCTTTTCTTTTTTCTTTTAATTTATACAAAAATGTTTACTTTTGGACGTGCATTGTAACTGTTTTTGTTTATTGTATATATAATAATTTTAGTTCTCTGTGTGCTTGTTTCTCGTTTTCTGTTATATGTACACAATAAATATTTATGGAATTTCCCCTCGCATTTTCCATCATTCTGTTTTTATGGCAGTTCATAAAGCACAATTAAATACGCTGAATTTGCGGCGAGAAATTAAATTAATTAAGCGAAATATGAAACATAAGGAAACACTATACAAACACTCACAGAAAAGCCATAAAGGAAAAATAAAATAAAAGTAATCTGCAGCCCTTTAATTAAT
Organism: Drosophila yakuba; assembly: GCF_016746365.2. Taxonomy (NCBI): domain Eukaryota; kingdom Metazoa; phylum Arthropoda; class Insecta; order Diptera; family Drosophilidae; genus Drosophila; species Drosophila yakuba. The sequence continues at coordinate 9,806,384 of NC_052530.2, forward strand.
TTTAATGGGGCTTTTGTTATTGCTGCCGGCACTCGCCATTTGGCTTTTGCCTCGCCAAACAACACATCAGCCACAGCAACAGCAGCAGCAGCAGCAACAACAGCGACAAAGCTTAAATAATTAAAAATTGCACGCAATGTTTACAATTAGGAATAGCCAGCGTTCGTCCAGTTGCCACACCAGCACCCACACTCTCCATCGGATTATTATTATTTATTTAGCTGGTATGTCAAGGGCTCGGTGCCACTGTCAATTGCTGGCCAAGGAGTCCTCAGTTTGGCATTGTGTTTTGTCAGTTTACTTCATGTTACTTGTTGTCCCGCTTAGTTGCTTAGTTTTGCCTTCATCTCCATCCATTTGCTGCGATCGAATTGGCTTCGATTCAGGCGTGGGCAAGTTTGCGGCTCTAACTGAACAGATTGTTGTTCAGGTTGTTCCCGCTCCATCACGTGTAGTCAGTGCGCCAGGTGCCCTGAGGGAGAAAGGAGGAGAAAGGTCCAGGTGGAAAGTTAGTACAATTTAGCAGTTGGAATCCACGCAAAAGTTTGCACAGAGAAAACGGTCTTATGAATCATTAATATAATATAAACTTGTTTGAGTTTGAATACTGATTCATATTCAAATAGTGTATATTAGAATGCCAAAATATACTTATTATTAGCATTTTGAAAAGTTCACTTGTTGCTTAACCCCTTATTATAAATATTTTATAAATTCCTTGTATTCAGTTCCTGAGTTACTCAATTTTTCTCTGTGCGCAAAGCTTTCCCCACAAAGCTGCCCGTCGTATAAGAACTCTCTTCTACTCACCATCGAACTGAGACCCAAGTGGTAGGGCTGCGAGTGGGGCACCACCGCTCCGCTGAGAGAGCCTGCGGTGGAGAAGCCGCCCTGCAGTCCGCTCGAGGCTCCCAAAGCGCCCATGCCGCCGGTGTACCAGCTGCCGTGCATGTGCGCATGTGCCGGATGCAGTCCGCTCGAGAGGTGTCCATGTTGTGCTAAAAAGAGCGTAGAAAATGGGGGAAGAACCAGAGTTAGTTATTTAGTTACTCCAACTCCAAGGGCACCGAATGCGGCTCTTTAAAGATGCTTACCCATGGAGGCAGAGAAGCCACCGCCGAATCCTTTCGACGGATCCAGCGGCTTGAAGTCGCCCATGCCCAAATGGCCACCGATGGGCAGGCAGCCGCCACCAAGACCCTTCTTCTTCTTGGACTTGGAGCTCAGCTTGCGATTACGCGTCTGAATGCCCTCCTTTTTCATGGTGAGTGGACGATTGACCTGGAAAATTAGGCAACATATTTAGTTAGGAAGAATTACTTTGGTAAATAATATGCTTAATCACTTTTTAAAATCAAAATCAAATGAAATATCTTTATGCATTTGATTTTACAATTAGTAGGGTTATGACTTCGTTTTCTTAAGTTTTTCAGTAGTCTGCCTGCTGGTGGAAAATCAATAAAGTAAAAACGAGCCGAAAAGTGGGCGAAAATAGTCAGCGACTGACCACTAAAATGGGTCAAATTTATGCAAATTCATGGACCGGAAATGCCGCTAGCTGCACACGCTGTCTGTGTGAGACAGGGGTGGTTGTCTGTGTGTGTGCGTGTGTCTCCCCTATGCTTTTGTGTGAGTGAGTGCAACCGGGAAGTGAAAATGAAGTATTACAAGCATTTCTACACGATCAGATAAGCGACATTTGCGAATGCGATTAGTTGGCGCTGATAGCGCTCCCAACGGCACCCGGGTAATGTTTTTTCCGTTTTTTTTTCTCTCTGTTTAGTATATTTTTACTTGAAGCGTTTGTTGCTGCTGCTGCAGTGCTGCTGCTGCAGCACAGCGATTCCCTTGGCCATTGTTGGGCTCTCTTCATATGCAACTCCTTATCACTTGCGAACATCTAAGCGGCAGCATGCGCTTCATTGCGCTACAATTACAATATTGGGTTACCCATTCCCAGCAACAGCAGCAGCAGCAACATTAGCAACAAAAGCCGAAGGGGAAGCCACCATCCAAAAATAAAAAGAAAAAAAAAAATAGTAACATTACAAAGGACCAAGGGCTACCTGGGCGTGAATTACGACATTGTTGGTGCCTCTTTTTCGATTGTGCCCTCGAAAAAGCAAATACTGAAATTGTTAAATTGCCGAGCGAGCACTTTGAAGAGCCGAGATTCGGCGGAGGGTTGATTTGACGACAAAAACATATCACTTACAGTACAATGTATGTATACAATATGTACAAGATATAGAAAAACTAAGGAAACCCCGTGGTACTTAGAGGAGATGGGAGGTTCTCAGGGCAGCCCACGTAATTGATAGTCTCTCGAGCGTTTAGCGCAAATTGCGGCAATTAGCAACTCGACGGCAGCTGCGAATCTCTTGAGCTTTAATTGATATGCAGCAACAAAGCATAAAGTTGTTAATGCCCAGGCCTAGCTCATTAAGGAATTCAGAGGAAAGCCCCCCAAAAGGGGAGCACATCACATCACATCACATCACATCACATCGCAGCAGCAGCTACAGCAGCAGCAGCATCAGCTCAGCAGATTAACTTTTTTATGCATAAAATCTAAATCGAGCGTGGAGCGAACACGCGCCGCTGCAGCTGACTGGCAACTTGACAGCCGCCGGGAGGAAGGAGCCAGTGCATCAGCCCACCCACAGACCACACCCATGTGGGAGATATGCACCCGAGATCCGATCCGAAGGATAACAAGAGAGAGAGAGCTAGAAATCCGGAGACAGGCGACACCAGAGCGGCGCCAGTCACCGTTAGGTCACCTTTATGATTTCAAACATATTTTCTTCATTGTCACTTCGCCGCAGGACATTGCCGAGCAGGTCACAAAGGACTAGGACCAAGGACTATTTGGTGTGCCCAACAATTGTCTCATTTGCCGTTAATTAACATGCTGATTCTCAAAGATATACCACTCCGATTTCAAGGAAATCCCAAGCAGACACGCGCAGATGGAAGATAAGAAATCCAGATCTGTGTAGCAAGTGCATATCCAGAAACGAGGAAAATGGTGATACAGAAACGAGAGTTTTCCAGATTACAGTGGTTGTGGGTTTTTAAAGAGCATATGCCAACTAGAATGTATATTTGCATTATCGATTGGTCGGGGAAACTAGTACAATATGTTAAATGGATCAAATATAAGGTAATATAGTTAAACTAGTTTTTTGGTTACTTTCTGAGACCCTTAGGAAAGCCCCACTGTACTAGTGCTATGCCTAGTGCCTGCAACATTTCCATAAAATGTGCCAATCACTTTGGCTAGAGGCCCACACAGGCGGCGTAGCTCGAAATGACAAACGAATTGAATTGAAATGAACTGAAAGCCAGAAAAGCAACCAAAGCCACTAGCATAAAAAAAGAGAAAGAGACAGCGAATGAGGTGGGGAAAGAGAGAGATATGCGCTGGGGCAGACAGAGATGGCAGAATGGCAATGGCAAAAATGCGCGCTGATTGGCATCTTATCGAGATGGGCCACTGTCCAATTGAAGGAAAATTTTTGCAAAAATAAATTTCGCCTTTTCAGCCACCCAAAGTGCAGTTGCTCGAATGTCGGAAAAGTTTTTACTTTGTGTAAATCAGATTACGGAAAATAGAGCAAAAGTGCGAGAGTGTGTGCCATGCTCGCTCTTTGATATTTGCCTTTTATGGACGGGCTCAATTAAAAATATTTCGCCTTTGCCGATTGGCATCGAAATGCAGCCGCTTTGCTTGCAAGTGGCCACAAGTTGCGGCCGCAACTTAATTAATTTGCCACACAGCCACTGTGCGGCACAGTGGGCCAGACAGGTGGCCCATCACTTAAGGGCCACTGACATGTAAATGTGCCAAAAGTTCAACCGCAAAACTCATTAAAACTTGACTGCAGGCCACGAAACAAAAAAGGCAAAAAGAAAACAGAAAAACAAACCCCAAAAAACGACACCAACTGAAAAAAAGGAAGAAAAACTTTAAGGTGGGGGAAAAACTTGAGCTTATCCCCTGAAAAGCGTGGCTAATGAATATTTAATAAGAGATTTTGAGGGGGACGGCTGGTCTAAACATGATTCAATTGAATGCAGTTAGCCTGGTAGTCGATTACATAAATTAACTCTGCAAAGGGGAGATCTTCTAGCATCCTGCCACGCGTTGCCCATAACTGGGAAATCGGGTGAAAGCTTATCGCATTTTCACAGCCAAACACCAGACGCTTATCGCGCGATACCAAGTTGCTGGGTGGGTGAGTTGTGTGTGGGTGGTGGCTAACTGGCATCTTTAAATAATCATCAGGCATTCATCATCATGAGGGTAACAATACAGCAACCTGCTGCGGCAACAAATGTGGAAGCTAAACGGCAGTCAACCCCCTGGGGTGGCCGGAAAACGGAAAAGGGGGCGGCCCTTTTTCCCAGACACTTCATTTTAGTCACATTTAATCCCCGGGTGCGTGCGCTTCCTGTCCAGCAAAAACTCACGAAGAGAGAGTGTCCGATTTTGATGTTAAATGTGGCGTTAAATCGTGCGGATCGAAAATCAATACAAAGGGGGGATGCTTTCGCGGGCTAATAGAGCTGATATACACTGATAAAGCAAGCGGAATCTTTATGTTTGCAGCAAAATCTAGTATTTATTGCCTTGATTTTATCTGAAAACTAACGGAAATCTCTGATTTGTTTTCGCTAACAACTCTTTGTATTTTGCAGATACATTTTTCCATACTGTAGGCATATAGTTCTGTGCAGATACTTACATTGTGAAGCTTATAGTACAATCCGCAGGCGTTGCACACGGGTTCGCCGCTGGCATTGCGTCGCCAAAGGGTTGTGGTTGTGGTCTTGCAGTTGGCGCAGGATGTGCCCGCCCTTTTGGCCGCACTCTGCAGCGATTGCAGGGTCTGTAAATGGAGGAAAAATTATACGAAAAAGGGTTAGATAGAGGCCAAAACTATGGTTATTTTTATGTATTTTTCATATCCTTAAAAAGTATTATGCTAATGCTGCAACCACGACGGCTAATTGAACAGCGCCAAAACTAACGCACAAAAGTCAGCCACACGAACAAGAAACTGTGGTCCCTCCCCTTACGATTCTGCCTCCTTCCCAAAACAAAGTTGCTTAACACACCGGGCAACAACATTTTTTAGATGGCATACCAACAACAAAAAAAAGAAAAAATGAAAATAAAACTAAACGAAAGAGTCTTGAGCCCAAAGAGCTCTGGAACTCTGAAACTCCGGAGACGGAGACACAGAATTGTGGCTCCCTTGCGTTCGACTTGGGTTAACAGCAGCATCAATTCATTAAAATGACAATTTTTACAAAACTGCCCAAAAACAACAGCAGCAACAACAGCAACAACAAGCTGGGATCATGTCTGTGCCACGCTTAAATTTCCACGAATTGGCTACAAGAACCGAGAATCGAGCAACGAGCCCAGAGAATCAAGAATCGAGAATCGAGCACCAAGAGCCAAGAATCGAGAGCCCCAAAACCCCAGCCTCTGTTCCTGATCCCTCCCCCCATTTCTGTAGTACAGACTTTGTCTGCGTTTTGGTCTTCGTTATGGCATGGCCCCCTCTATAAGTGCACTGGAAACAATCTTATTTGAAAAGTTATACCCAATATATAAAAACTGTATATGTATATTGTTTAAGTGACAAATTGATTGAAATGATACAAAATATATCTTAAAGAACCCTGGATTTTTCGCTCTGTGCAGCCTTCCAGTTTGGCTTGTTCATGCTGCTGGTACAACACATGGCTACGAGGCCTTAAACTGGCGTTGATCATGTTTGACTTTGATTTTTAATTGTTGCCTCTGCCACAAGGGAATCGCCTTTGCCTTCGTCGCCGCAGAGTTTGAATTCGACTTCGATCTGCAGCTTGATCTCGATTTCGATCAGTTTGGTTTTGGTTTGGCTCTACTCTGCTCTGTGTGTCTCACCTGTTCCCGATTTGGCGATTAACATAAATCAGAGGTCATATGGCAAGGGAGCTGTGCTGAACTGGTGCTGGTGTCTGCATTTTTTTTGGTGGCACTGTCTTGTGTTAACGAGCTTGTAACAATTTCTGCAGACAGCGCACGCGGACCGAAATGCCCGGCCCGAAATGCGAAAAGTGAGAGATTCAAAATTAATTTCAACGCCTACGAGGGGTGCGATGGGTGAGGATAAACTTGTGGTAATTATGCTGCAGTCTCTCTCGCAGACGCGACGACAACTTGGCCGAAATGCTTAAGCGTATATAAATTAAGTTGTTAACATGACAATGCAACAAAACAGTTCGAGGAGCAGCAAAAACAGGATCACAGTTTCGCATTCCATTCCCCCATTCGGTGGGTGTGCGTTTAAGACTCCACCAACTTCTGTTGGCCAACAGTGTCACATTGATTCTGTGCCCTGACGTAACACAACATAAGGTACAGTAAGTACTGCAATCACGGACCCAACAATCGACAATCGGCAAATCGCATAAATCAATGTCACATCGCCTGCATGCAAAGTGCGAGCGAGAGGGGCGTAATTGACTTCTCGGGGGCGGGGGTTTTGATGGGAAAATTGACAAACTGTCAGACATTGACAGGCGTTTGGGGTTTAATTGAAATGCAAAAAGCGCAAGCGCCAAAACAACAACAACAACAATAACAACAACAGCGACAGCAAACATCCAAAACAAGATGGCGCTTGCGATTAATAAACAAAAGCAAAAGCAAGAGACATACAAGGAATGTTTCATGTGCCGCAACATAAAAGATAATAAAATACTACCCCAGGAAAATGAAATTATCCAAGTATGAATTTGGCAATATAAAATGAAATCTCCATTATGAATATGAAATATTATCCGTTTTCTAGCTTGAAACAAACCTAGTTTTAACAAATGTAAATATATACTTATATATAGTATAAAAAACACTTCATATTATAATTTAAAAATATCTCTGAAGTGAAATTAAATTGCTACAATTGTGACCTCCGCTGTTTTTCCGTTGGCATTGTGGTTTTCAGTGTTGTGGCCATAAATTGTGATTTATCAATGCATGACAAAATGCGTTTGCATTGTTATACTCCCCGGCAGTCGCTGTCTCTTTCTTAGCTTTAATGTCGCTCTCTTTCGCTCTGCTGGCGGCCGCACATTTGACACCTTTTGCTGCGCTTTGTGTGATTTATATATTTTCAAAATAAAGCTCACAAAATGGACGACTCGTCTTCTTATCGCCGAGATTTTTCTTTGCTTTTGTGATGTTATGCAAATTTCGTTTTCATTTCACACACACACAGACACACAAAAAAAAAACCCACACAAACACAGGCATTTAAATATTTAATTGTAAGTGAAACACAGAGCTAAAGATGCCAGGGAATTTTGAGGCGGGGGGAAAACGGGTGGCTAAGGCTAAGTAAATATTTACCGAGTAAATAGATTCTCCCCCTCTACACTGCTATTTATTGCGCAGCTTTTGTGCGCTCTCTTTTTGAGTCGCCGTTCAGTGGCAATGCCCTTTGCCATCTGAGATACGAGCCGGGACACAGTCAAGATGCTGGCGAAAAAGTGGGGAAACATGGGGGCTTTGGGGTGTTGTGGTGTTGGGAAGGACGAGTTTCTGCCCAGTGGATGTTATATCCGTATCTCAGTGTAACATCTTTCACTTGGGGCATCTCTGTGCAGCTCGCTTTTCAGTATCTTCTCCTGGCCCAGCACTTGGCTGTATCTGTATCTGTATCTGTGTTATCTAACAAAACATTCATTAAATTTTTCCCAGTCGCTTTTCAGTCTACCCTTAACTTGGCTCACAGCGCATGGCCGCCCCCTCAATCTGGGGGTTGTTTTGGAGCCACCCACTCACACTTACACATACATATGTATAGTATATATCAAGGGAAGATAACTAAAGATAGCGGGGCAGAAAATTTCTATATCTGATGCTGTACATCGGGTGGCTGCAGAAAAAAATGTGGGGACAAAATGGGGTTTGTTGAGTTTGCGTCTGGCACATGGCAGTTACATTCAGAACGGTGAGCGCGTATCTCTGAATGTGAAATTTAATTTAAAAATTCAAATTTTATGCTCTCCGTATTCCTTTTCATTTACTTCTCTACGTATTTTACTATATGCGTTCCGGGCTTGAGGGGCGGCAAGTGGGCGTGACTCAGTTCGGCTTGTGGCTTTCCCTGCAGCTAATTTGACTAATTAAAACATCAGCTTAACTCATTTCCATGCTCAAGCTGCGACCTGGCACGAAACTGTTGCTAAAAATCACACCTGCCCCTGCGGAGTGGAGTTGGTTATAAAAAATCAATAAAATGTTATATGGCCAGCAAACAGAACAAGCCATTAATGTCGCTCATTAATGCTGCTCAATGAATTTTACGATCCAGACTGCGGCTTTTACTGGGGAGGTTTACAAATAAAACGGACGGACATTCGCTTTTTTGTCCCATGCAAATGCTAAAATGTCAATGGGCCTTTGTTGTGAATTTTAAGCAGCCACAGTGGCTACCAGAGTTTGACCCTAAACACGGAGAAATTGGCGGGTATTTTATGTAAGCATCGGAGGCTTTAATGTTAAATAAAATATGTTTGTTACAAAGAAGATATGACTTGATAGATGCTTAGTAAATGTCTATGAAATATGCCATCTTTTTTGTTGGTAATAACACTCAGTTTTCTTTTAGTGCAGTGACTTGCATTTAAAGCAAACTATAGTTGCAATAGACAACCCCCCGTAACCTTAGCTCCCATTGGAAGGCATGAAAATCGTCATTAATATTTGTCACTGGCCATTGAATGGGGGCAGCGCGAACCTAAATAAATTATGGAGCCGGCCAAGAGGCAAGGTGGAGCCAGTGGAGCCTCGTGGTCAGTGGCTGACCAAAATGAATGTGCGCTAGACACGCGCACCACCCCCTTGCCCCTCGCCCAGCTCCCCCCGGACCGCTCAAGCCAGCTAACTGCGTGTTCATTGTCTGTAAATAAAATGGAAAAGGGTTAGAAAATGCATAAGCAACCCTTTTCTGGTGGGGTGCTGTGTGGGGTGTGTGCTGTAACCTGTGCAAAATTATGCATTTGCATATTAAACAGTCACCATAAATTTTGTCGCTGGAAAGAGAGGGCGAGCAAAAGCGAAAGCAGCTCAAAAGCTGCTGAATTCCCGCTTAACAAGCTTACTAAAATATAAAAAAAAAAACAATGTATAATATATAAAAAGAGCTGATACAAAATGAGAGGTAAAAAGACAAGACAAAAGACTGGCTTGGCCTTAATCATCGGAGGACAACCCTTTTGGCTGGGCTGCAGCAACATTTGAGCCCTGGTTTGAGCCTCTTCCATTATTATTATTGGCACGCCCCGTTTTTGCGTTGCGTTGCGCTTCGTATCGTTAATTTTTAATTGATCTGCGCGGCTGCATTGCCTTCTTTTCGCCGATCAGGTTCGTCAGCTCGCTTTTGTGGCCCCAAGTGCATTTTAATAACATTAGGCCCCCACTTAACAAGATCTCCTAGCGCCCCAAATAAGAATAACCAAAAAAAAAACAAAATAAAAAAACGAGCAAAACAAGCTTAATGCCCGCGATTGCGTATACGCCCCGTTGGCTGCGTTCGACGATCATCATGATGAAGAGGCCAAAAGGAGTAACGTGCATTAAACTTTTTTGCCAGCTTGCCTCCTTTTTCGTGATTTTATTTTGTTCCCCTTCGATCTGCTTTAGTTTTGATTTGGCTCTCGTTCGATTATCGATCGTCTGCCCTTGTGCATTTAATTTCTGAACGTCACAGCCTACAATCGATTCGATTTTCCCACGGGGAACCCGAGATGCCACAGCTGGCCCCAAAATGTGTTAATTAGTTTTCCCCCTCTCTCGCTCTCTATGGGTCTCTTTCGTTTTCACTGTGGCTCTCTCTTTCTCAGCTTCTCAGTGGGTTGGCCACAAAATCCGTTGGCCCGCTGCGATCGTTTAAGCCTGGTTTATGGCTTTAACCGCTGGCTGTTGAGCTGTTAGCGTTGATATACGCCCGCGGATTAATAATTAATTAAGCTCTATTCTCCAAATGCATTCATAAGCGATTGTGTCAAGTGTTGATGGGTTTATTGTTGCTAACGACGATTTCCAAATGGCAATCGACAGCGCTTTTCTTGGTAACGCTCAAAGCAGCGACATGCAAATGTGACATAAGCCAATGTAATAAGCGTAGGAATAAATAATTTTTAACTTTGTTGTTACTTCGTTTTTTTTTTTGTTTTTGTTTCTTTTTTATTTTTTTTTGCCATGACGTGGCCGTCGTTTTGTTCAATTTAATGTGTGAAAATTCGCATAAATTAAGCTGGCAGCAACTGAGGCATAAATATTATGCAAAATGCAAGCGCCGAGTCTCGCCCCTTTTCGCCTCCCCTCGATGCCCCCCTGATTATATAAGTCACGATCGGCGAGATGAGCAGCTGCCTGTTGACTGCGATTGACCCCAGCTAAAGTTTAGTGTTCTTTGCGGATTTGCGGCTTTTAAACATGGATTGGCAATTAGCTATAGACACAGACTGTTTTTGAGGTGTAGTAATCGGAAATGATTGTTGGAAATTTAAGGTAGGTTATCAAAATTAATGTTCGACCGATATCTGTTGATATTTGCAAGAAAATATATATTGTTTTTCAGCCATTTCGATCTGCACTATCTGACAAATGTGACAAATGACTCTCAAGGCTGCAAATGTAAAGGCTTGGCTGCTTTTGAATGGCAGCGGAGTAAGGGCAGGGGCAGCCTGGCGGCTAAAAGCGAAAACAAAACGAAACGTTAACGCTTATAAAAGTTTTCGGGCCTTATAATTAAATGCAATTATTGCGACGCCAGCGGGCTGCTTAGCCAGAGTTCAGCAACAACAAAGGAGCAGCAGAACAACGGCGGAACAACTGGAAAAACATATGTAAGCGAACGGGGCCGGCAACTGAAAACAGAAAACTGAAAACAGAAAACTGAAAACAGAAAACTTAAAGCCGAAACTGAAACTGAAACTGAGTTGCGGGCTAAAATACATAAATTAAAAATTTGCATTGTTCTGTTTCCAAGCGCTCGGGGTTCGAACAGCTATATACAACCAAACAAAATCCAACACAACACAGAACAGCACAGAAAAAAAGAATATTGCTGGGCTCTGCGCTCGAAGAGTAACGACTTGTTGACTGTTTTCATACAATTCGGAAATTTAATTAAAGGCGGCCCCAAAGCAGACAATGAGGACCGGTTCCCCGCCCCCTTTTAGCTGCAGGTGCAGCAGCGCATCAGCATCGTATGCAAAATTTGCCAGCAAGAGCCAAGCGAAATCCATGCCAAACTCCAAGCACAACTTGACCCTCGCCTCTCGTCCGAAGATCAATACAATTGCCACCCAAAGAGTTTCGGGGCCAATTCACTGTGATTTCAATGGTCAGCCTTTGGCGAAGGCCGGCTAAACACAATTGAATTGCATTTCAAGCAGCTAAGGACATTTGAAGTTGATGGGCCGCATCCTGTGCGACCCGACCGGAGTGAAAGGAGTGAGTGGCTCGACATCATTCGGTCCATAAGTCAGCTGAGTGCCACATAAATTTTAATTTGTTGCATATTTTGTCAACGTAGAAGTCCAATGGCCAAACACACTCGTCGATCTGCGAGTGAAGCTGGTCGAAAGGCTGGGATTCAGATGGGGATCCAGCTGTGAATTTCTTGGGAATTCCCTACGTCAGCGGGGATCAGCGGGGATAATAATGGTTTATTTATGTTAATGTTATGCAATCAAAACGCATACGATTTAAATGCCAATAAAAAATCAACGCCGAGCCACGCGAAGCAGTGTTTAACAGTTTGTTTGTTTGTGGCCGTGTTGTTATGGTTGTTGCCTGCCTTTTTACGCATCTTTAATAGACCAATTTTTCGTGTGGTTGGCCTCCTCGCGTTCGTTGCTTAAGTCTTTCGTTTCGTTGCGTACTGGCGCCAATGAAATAAAACGACAAGAAAACGAAGAACCGAACCTGACCGCGACAAGGTTACAGATATTTTCATAGTTTGTTGATGATCCAGCTCGATAAAAACCGTAGCCCCTAACCCACACACAAACTCCGGCTGCTGTCTGATTATGTTTTTAGTGCGCTAAGTGATAATGATGATGCACCTCGATCGTTATCAGCCAGCATTCAAATCGAAAGCATTTTTCCCATACCCATACCCTACCCATTCCCATATCCCGCCAACCGCTCCAAAACAGCTCCAATCAGGGAAACGTAAAGAGTTTCTGGTTCCCGGAATCGTACAAGTATTATGACATTTGAGAACTTTCACGCTGCTTTTTATGGCCTTTGGCGACAGAAACGTGGCCAGAGATTGATGCTCATGTGCAGCGATTTCCCAGGAACTGCATCCCATTCCCCAATACAGTTGCTGAATTTATTAGTTAATTTGATCGAATGTGTGGATGCTTGGCACAGCGGGTCGCATATATCCGTTTATCAACCATTTTAACTATTTAACTATTTAACTTACCAGTCTTCGCTTTGGCTTAATCAGGGGTCGGTTCTGGCCGTTCATTTTGTAGTACAGGCCACAGGCGTTGCACAGATAGTGTCCCGTTCCGTCGCGTCGCCACAGTGGCGTCGATGTGGCGCCACAATTCACACACTCGCGTCCCTCTGCAAAAAGTACACAGAATATGCATTTACTTAATGGCGTTCCGCAAAGATAAAATTTGCTCTAATAATATAGATGATTTGTTACAGTCTAAATGGAGAAATACACATATTACTTTGCAGCAAACTCGGATTGTAATTAAAGTTTTAGTTGCAGGCATTAGTGATGTGTACAATGTGACCTGAAAAAATGGCTTTAATGGGGATATTATTTTTCTCCGTGTCGCATTCTTGGGCGATTGTGTTGGCGAACTTTCTTGGGGCACTGCCGTCCGCACATTTGTATGGGTTAATGTTAACCCAAAGCGCGCGACAACGACATGATGCACAGCAGCGGCAGCAGCAACAACAACAGTGGTAGTAGAAGTAGTACTGGTAGTAGTAGAGGGCAACATTTTTCAGCTGTTTCTCAGTCATTTTGATGTCTTTTGTTTTTTGTGTGTATGTTGCTTGGTTGTGCTGTATTTTTCCTTAGTTTTTTCTTGGTTTTACCCATTCCATTCCTTTTCTTTTATTTTTTTCTTTTTTTTTTGGGTTGCTGGGCAAACGCATGGAAGCGGAAATGATGGATTCGCTGGGGTCGGCTGTGTAGCCCCGTCTCTTTCGCTAGGCCTGCTTCCGTCTCTCTCCCGCATTGCCTCTGCTGACTTTACACATTTTAATTAAGCAGCGACAGCGGCTCCGTTCTAGTGACTGCAGTTCGTTGCGACTCCCTCTCCCTCTCTCTCTCTCTCTCTCTTTCTAACCGGAGCTGGCCCTCTCGTTTGCACCCCAGGGCTAACTGTAAGTCAGCCTCATTTGAATAAGTTTAGTCATAATTTGTAAGCAGAGTTGATTTGACCCGAGGGAGCGAGATGAAGTTGCAAATGTAACGCGTTATTAACGTTCCATATTACAGTTGTCTTCTTTGGGGCCAGAGTTTTCTCTTTGGAACTTTTGGAACACCCCCCACTTTAGCCCCATTCACTCATTTAATGACGCCACTAAATGGGCTTCATTATTTCGGTTTGTTTTTGCGTTTAATGCTTTGTGTCTTTGTTGTTTGTTGTGCGCTTGTTTTTAAATTGAAATTTAGTCATAAAGTCACTCCCTCGAAAAGCCCCCTCACCCCCTCCACATTAGCTATGCTAAAAAGAAAACTGAAAGATTTAACGCTACTTTTTGGTAGCTCTGGCGTAATTAATTAAGCCAACCTTTTTACATGGCCACATGAGCATAACTTTTTATTGAATATTAGCCACTGGCCAAAGGCGCGCCCAAAACCCACAAAAAAACCGAAAAAAGAAACAGAAAAGCAAAAGGTTAGGATCTCATTAAGTGCGTTTGTCAACCGGTCGCCTGCTGAAATGCCATTAGGGGAATTCCAGTTGCGTTTTGATGACAGAACCGGGCTTTAATTTCATTTTTCGGACGGTTTGCCTCACGTGATTTGGTTCACGCAGCTATTGTCACACGTGTCCTGCGGTGTCCTGTGGAGTCCTGTGGCGTCCTGTCTTCTGGCATGCCAGGCATTTTGTTTCTGAGCTTTCAAAGAAATTAAATAAAGCGCTCTGCGTGTTTTTCCCCAACTCCACGGCGACAGCATGTGGCAAAGTAATCTCTTTGGTTTGTTTTCTTTTTTGTGAACTGCTCCAGGCGCGTTAAATAAACAGTTCATTTGTTTTCATTTAATCGCAAGTTTGTGCTGCCTTGGTTTATTTTTCGTGTATTTTTGTTTGGTTTTTATGGCACTTTTTAATTGCCGCAGGGCGTGTTTTCCTTTTTTCGTTTTTTGCTTCGACGACGCAAAAGTGCCGCCAATCAGTGGAGCAACACCCACTGAATTAAAAGTGCATAAATTATGGCAGGGCGAAGAAAAGTTCTGGTGTTTGTCTCTCGAACAGCGAGAAATTGCGAATTTCTGTGCGTTTCCTATGCTCGTTTTTTGTATCATTCTCTTAGCCATAAATTTTCACCTGCCCCAGTCATGCATATTAATGGCAACATCTGTCTTCGGTTTGCGCCTCGAACAGAAGCAGTTGAAAATTGAAAACTTTATGCATTTATTAGTTTGTCATAAAGCAGAACAACGGAAGGTTAGCATTTAGCATAAAAGGCGAAACTCCCCCGTGCAAGTTGCATATTAAGCCATAAAGTGTGGCTAACCATTGTTGCTGGTTTTCTATGGGGTTTTTCAGCTTCCCGGAAAGTTGCGGGGCTCCTCGGCCAATCGGAATAACCACTCGGCAGTTAATAAATCAAACGTGTTAATGATGTTTTTACCCTATGTGCCCACTTTTGACAACACAAAAAGGCAGCAGCAGCAGCACCAGCAGCAGGAGCAGCCAAGTTGGCCGAAATTGAAAGGAATAAAGTCCCAATACGAAGTTGGCTGCTGCGCACGCGCACTGGGAATTCTTGGTTTTAACTACATTTTGATTCGATTCCTATTTACGAGTATAGCGATCCTGGGACCTCAACTTTGCCGTGTGTGTTTGACTGTGTTTTATGGCCAACAGGCATTTGTTTTAGATTTTCCCTCGGCTTTGTTTTGGTTTCAATTTGCCTCCACTCTTGTGGCTTGTCCCTCCTCTGTTTTATTTTCCTTGTATATATACTCGTATTTTATTCATTTTCATTTTCCGGCGAGACACGTAGCAGGTTGGGCTATGATTTAGTAGCCTGCTTATAACTGTTTTCCACCTATACTCGTACCTACCCCCCACCACTTACATCATCTTCTGTGGTCCATGGGCCCAGTCATCTGGCTGTAATTTCCTGGAAATTTGTGCACACTTTGGTATTTCTTCGTCTGCATTTGTTTTTTACGGTGTGACATTGTCTGGGTCTCACAAATAAGAGGAAAAAAAGTGACTCGAACCCAATTCCAATCCCAATCTCGAACCCAAACCCAAACCCAAACTGAAACTGAAACCGAAACTGAACCTGTTTTTAGGGCCTGATTTGGCAGCCTTCTTCTCTTGGCCATCGTCGTCTGGGGTTTAAAGGTCCAACTAACTGTTGCTGCTTGATTTGACATTTGGCGTCAGTGGGCCATAATTGTCTAGAATTTATGTGTTGTACCTTTTTCTCGTTAATTTGTTGGACTTTTCATGCATGTGGGCAGCACAGTGAGAGAGGGGGAGATCCTGAGAATCTCCGTTTTAATTAGTTGTTTGGATTAATATACAGATTTATGGGCTGGTTAGGATAGTTAAGATAGAGACAATTACTGGTGAGCAAGACAAAAGACACATGGATGTGTGAGTAAATAGTAGTTGTTGCTGCTGTTGTTGTTTATTTTGAAAATTTCCAATAAAAATTCCAAAATGAAAATGCATAAAATACTCGAAAGGAACAACGAACGAATGAAATTAATTAAATTGAACAAAAGTGGCAGGACAAAAATGAAAAGTATGCGCCTAGTATGAATAATTGGCACGCTGCCAGAATCGAAAAAGGGGTTATAAATTGCTAGGGGGTTTGGGGGGGGGGGGGGGGGTGGTGGTTAGGGGCATATAGGGTTTGCAGGGGATTGGGGGTGCATGCCGCAAATAAATGGCAAGCGCCTCATTTTGAGGCCACAGCTGTCAAAGCGCGGACAAAGGAACAATGCTCGCCGTTCGGGGCTTAAAGCCTCCTGATTGAGTGAAGTGAGGTATGCAAGAGGATCGGAGGACTTGCGGATCGGGGGATTCCATATCCCATAACCCACAATCGAAAGATGAAGGTCCCAGGTTGCGAGTTGCGAGTTGCGAGCTGCGAGTGTCCAGTGTCCGTACCCATATCAATTACTTAAAGCTCATTCACAACATTTTTTATTTTCACCTGACAAAAGCCGAAATGGCATCCAATCAATTCGCTGGCCGGCCAAGTTGCAGTGGCAACGAGCCACAAAAGCCACAACACATGTTCTTGCGCCCGAAAAACTTATCGCCAGCGATGCGATAAACGATAAATAAATACAGGCAACAAGATGCTGCTGCCGGGACTAACGAAGGCATACAATGTTTTTTCTCATTTTTTTGTTGTCTTCTGCCTCTCTTGGTTAGTTAAGGCCAGGCTTAAAAGAAAATACAGAAGAAAAAAAAGGAAACTGTCGCCGAGCCAAGAGAATGAAATAAAATAAAATCTGCAAGCGTTTTGTCAGGCGTCGTCTTCTGCCTGTTCAGGTATTTCTGTTTTTTTAGCTTTTTGTATTTTTGTATTTTTGTACCTTTGGCTTCCTCATTTGCGGCTGTTATACAGTCATGATTATATGGCCCATATGGATATGGCTACGGATCTATTTGCATTCGGTGGGTGCAGCTGGAAAGCAAGGTGTGCTCTTTGTGCTGTAACAAGCGAACAATTGCAGTGGTGGTGCGAAAAGTGTGCGGCAAGTGCCTAACAATTTGCCCTTAACAGAGGTTAGACGTTAGGCGTCAACAGTTCGTGTTGCTCTGCTGTGCTTTAGATGTTGCAATGCTGCCATGTTGCAGTGTTGCAGTGCTGCACTTGTGGCAAAGGCTGCCGTTGCCACTTGGCTGGTTTCATAATTCTTCGCCTACTGCATCAACAGATAATTGTCCTTTGCTGCTGCACGCATATTAACATGCTTTCTCCATATCAAAGTTAATTTTCAGTCCAAAAGCGGCCGTCTCTCACATACTTATGCCTAAACAGAAGTTGGCAACTGAGTTGTTGCTGCGGCTTATACCGCTGGTATGGCTAATATCGCTGGTATGGCTAATATCGCTGCTGTGACTAATGTTGCCGTTGTATGTGCCTTTGCCAGCTGGTTTTCCTTAGCTGCCTGTTTTGCTGCTTGTTTTTGGGGGTTGGCTGTGGCAGCAGCGGTCCGACCCTCACGCACGGCCCAAGTGGCAGCTATAAAGATGTCGTTGTTGTTGCTGCTGCTGCTGCTGCTGCTGTCGGGCCATGCAAAAACGCAACTCTAAAGCAGGTGCAGCAGCCTGCAACTTCCGCAGCGAATGCGAATGAATGTGTGTGCTTGTTTGTGTGGTGGGTCTTTTCAAACAGCAGCAGCAGAGGCAACTAAGGCAGCAGCAACATCAAGTAATTAACAACCACAACAACAGCAGCAGCAGCAACATCATGAGCCAGTGGAGCCGAGCAAAGCGTTGACAATAGCATTGAAGTTGCTGCCGCAGTTGCAGCTATTGTTGTTGCCGTTGTTGTCATTGTAATGTGCTGATTTCATGGCAAGCGAATACACCGCGTATACGCAACGGCAACGGCAGCGGAGAAGGAGGTGGAGGAGGAGGAAGGGCCCTTGCCCTGGGATCTTTCTGCATATTTTTACGCGACCAGCGAAGGCAGGAAACATGCTCAAGTGGCGGGAATGTGGCCAGCATGCTGCTCCCGAGCACATGTCAAGTGGGGAATGGGTTTTTAGAGCAGGAGTTAAGTGGTGAAGAGTTCGGACGCGGATTCACATTCGGTCTTCCCACGTCAGCGTGTGAAAGAGCAATGGCAATCAAAGTAAGCGGGGGTGGTGGTGGTGGAATGGAGGGGTTATTCAAAAATGATAACTAAAACTAAAGTGAAAACTAAACAATAAGTGGTTCACTTTGAGACTGCATACAAAGCGCGTTATCCAATGCTTAATCAATGCATTTTGTTTCACAAACTGAATAGATTGTAATGTTAATGAAAATAATGCACGTTTGTAGGCAGTCTCAGTGCACACACAACACCGACGTTATAATAGTAATAATTGAATGATTAAACAATCGATGGCGAGTAACAATGATTATTCACCCACACCAAGATCGCATAATGTCTATAAGCTTTTGTCTTGCTTACCAGCACTGGTCCGCGGCTTGGTCCGCACGGGCTTGACGTCCAGGCAATTGCTGCCCGCATTGCTGCCGGCGCCACTGTGCCCGCTCAGCGATCCCGCTCCGGCGCTGTTGCCGCTCATGCTGCCCATGCCGGCGGTGCCGCCCACCGAGCCACCCAGCCCATGCAATCCGGACGAGCTGCCACCGTGGTGGTGGCCACTGTGGTGGTGATGGTGATGGTGGTGCGCCTGCGCCGCAGCCATACTGTGACGCACTGCAGCCGCCGCTACCGAGGAACTTTGGAACATATTCGCCGCCGCCACAGCGGCCGCTTGATGATGCGCCGCCGCATGGTGATAGCTGGCATAGCTGCTGGTATCGTAGCCACCGCTGCCGCTGCCACCGCCCCCGCTGCCGCCACCACCCCCGCTGCTGTACGCCTGCGCCGTGCCGTCGAACAATCCGTTCGAGGATGTGGCTGCGGAGGCGGCTACGGCGGCGGACAGGGATGCTGCTGCGGCGGAGGACGAGGCGGATGTGTTGCTGCTGGCGGTGGTGTTGCTGTTACTCTGCTGCTGCTGTTGCTGCTGCTGCTGCTGTTGCTGCTGTTGTTGCTGCTGCTGGTGCTGACTGCTGCTAGAGTTGGAGCTGGAATTAGTGGTGCTGGCTGTACCTTCGCGCTGCTTGGGCGTCGACGTGTGGGTGGTGCCGCTGCCGGAGGATCCGCTCGCACTGCCGTTCTGGATCGACGGCTTGATGTCCAGCGCGCAGCTGGCGTCCGTTAGTGAGGTAGAGCCCGTGGCCTGCTGGTGCATAAACGCGTTCATCACGGCCTGTAAGAAGATTGTTGAAAAAAGTTGAATAACCATGAGGCTTCATTAAACCTAAATGCTCGTTAAACTCAAATCTTAAAGGCACTTTCAGCAAAGTATTTTATGCCTCTGTTGAATGTTCAACAATAATTGACGACCAATATATATTCAAATGATGATATCATAATGACGATTAAAGAAATGAATATTGCAATATTTAAGACGTTAAGTTGATCAATATAATTCGTTAATATCTGCTGTATTCCCATTAAGAAGCTTTCGGTAATCGAAATAATCGCCGATCGCTCGATGGAGCCGCTAGGCATATCGATAAAACGTCGGTGCCACTCACCTGGTACTCGGATGGACCGGTTTGCACGGAGTCGGGCGTGGAGTCCTTTGGCGGCGTCGGCGGGAAGGGGAACGAGTGCTGGCCGGCGGCCGTCGTCTGGTGGCTCTGGCCCATCTGGCCCAGCTTGTGCTCCACCTGCGGCTCCTGCGGGCAGGCGAACTGGCCCATGCTCCAGGCGCTGGCGGGGGCGAAGGACTTGTGCTCGCTGGTCAGCCAGGGACTCAGCGGGGTGTGGAAGTGCGGCCGGCACACTTGGGGCGAGGCATGGGTGGAGGGCATGCGGGATGCTGAAAGGAAATCACAAGAAAAAAAACGGTGATAAGGGGTTAAGAATTTAATAAACTCTTGCTGTGCGTCGCATCAAGTTAAATGCTGCATTAAATCAATTATGGCCCAAATTTATAACGAAGATTAACCGACTAAGCCGCGTCCAGAAGCGATCAAAATTCATAATAAATGACGTTGTTTTTGAGGTGCTTTTCTTTTTCTTTTTATTTTCTTCTCCTTTTTTTTTATTCATCCTCTGTGGCTGCCGCGCAAATTTGCGGAAAAGCTGCGTTATAATTTATGAAACACCAGCCAGCTTGCCAGCGAAAAGAGAGAAGGAGCCGCCTCAGAACCTCTGACCACCATACTGCAAACACTCGGCCAAGGAACCACCATTCATTGCTCGCGGCCTTCGGGCCAACTTTGCATATGGCCAAGACCAAAGAGCTGGCCAAAATGTTTGGGGTAAAGGGTGCAGCGGGGCTGCGATTGCAACTGAGACTGGGACTTCTGCATTGTCATAAATTGTTTAATTTGTATCATAAACAATCGCGTTAAACTTTTGTCCCAGAGCTAAAAAGATCGATCAACGGCTCGGGCCGGCTCACCTCGGCTTTTGGCCGGGCTAAAAGTGTAGCCTAAATGTCTGGCAGTGTATAATTTAGCAGACACCAAGTGAGATTTATGTGCGCCAATGCTGCCGGTTACTCCATCGATCCGATCCGATCCTATCCTATCCTATCCCAGTCGTCCGATCGACGGATCCGACAGATCCCCATATCCTCGCAGCGGGTGTTTTTTGTAGTTTCCATGAGGGGGGAGGGGTGGTGGTGGGCAGGGGTACTACCCAAAGGGGGCAGGCACGTTGCAATTGTTTGGGGCGCACTTATTCTTATTATTATCATTAATATTGGCTGCAGCTCCCCAAAGAGTCGCAAGTCCCAGTGGCCCTCGGGGCTTGTTTGTATGTGGAATTATTTTTGATTATGCAGCAGCAGCAGCGGCAGCAACATCTACGGCAGCAACATCAGCGTTGCAGGCTGGTTGGCCAACAGTAGGTCAGTTCATTGCACGCCGAGATGGATTAGGCCAAATCAAGACGAGAGTCGAGAGGTAACTTTAAATAGCAAGGGGTTGGAGGAATGGGGAATGCTCTAACATCAAAAAATCATAACTAAGTGATTTGATCATGCCATTTTCTGAATTATAATCAAGCATTAAGATCAGCATAATTAGTAGCTTTTTCTGAAATTATGCCAGAAAATGGTAACTGCCACCTCAAGAAAGGGTATTCAGTGATCGGTAGAAGGCAAGCATACATGAACCCGATCGATGGTTCGTTGTATCGCTGCTTTGGTCGGATCGCTGTCTGCGATAATATCCATTTGATTATCCTAATAACAGTGCTTTAGTGGCGATATTATATGTACGTGTGCCTGATTATAGAAATTAGCTGCTGCAGCAGCATCAGAAGCAGACGCATCACCACCGGAACGACTGCAGCATGTTTGGCATCTTGGCATCTTGGCATCTTGGACAGACTTTTCCCAGTGCAATGCCTCAATCAAATGTGGTTATTGCTTTTCCCGATCTGCGCTGCCGAGTTCACACTTTTGCGCCAACGACACAAAGATGCCCAAGATCGCCCATATATGAAGTCGTCATCGGATCGATTTGGTTCGGTTTGGTGCGGTTCGTATCGATTGTATGTAATTTGGCAAGATCGAGGGAAATAATACCATTGGTCATGCTAAATTATATAGTCGAAGGAGGATGGTTGCATCTTTCAGCCCGTTGCCAAATCAATGTCCGATGCGTTCTTTAATTGGCATGGCGAAACTTTCAATTTGCCAGCCGATGGTGTTGGCGATATCAGCGGGCTGTTAATGTTAATCCAAGCTATATGGCAACTTATATTGTATTCTCGTATATATGACTCACAGATTACTCGTTTCTTACTCCTGTTTTTTTTTTCGGTTTACTGTGGCTGTTGGTCGTATAAAACAATTCGCTAATAAATCAAGCTGAGTACACAGCAATTAAAGTTGCAAACTCGAAACAAAAAGAACGACATTTTTGTGCTGCCAATGTTGTATTGTTGTTGCTCTGGCGGTATGCAAAGCTCGTGCTGGTGGAAAACGCTGCCCTTGGTCGTCTCCAGGCCAAAATAACAAAAAAAAAAAAATACAAAAAACAGGCTGACACGTTCTACACAGCAACAAAAACAGCAAGAGCCACAAAAGCGGTTAAAAAACCACATTTTGAAGCTTTTGGCCTGCGCTTGATTTCTTCAAACTGACAGATCAAAGCCTTAAAAGCCGCCGCTCTCTTTTGGCCCGCTCGCCTCTCTCTTGGACATTTCTGTGGCGTTTTAAAAGCGTTTGACAGCGCTCAACGCTCTCAGCGCCTGTCCATCTAAGCCAGGTTCGAAAACCGTATTCCGAAACCAAAAGCGAGCCCGAGCCCGAAATCCCCGGCTTAAAGCGCCTTTTAATTGCAATCGAAGCTGACGCTTGACGACGACGTGAATGACATAATTAATGTATCTGAATGTACAGATACAAATATACGGATATGTACCAGTATGTATGTATAGATAAATACGTAGGCTGGTTCGTGTGCACTTAGCCGGACGTGTTGGACATTTGAAGATGACAGCCAAACAGGTGAAGCCTGAAGACCAGGAGACCAGAAGAGCAAAAGACCAGAAAGCCAAAGAGAAAAGCAGCGAGATGAAATGGCTTCAATTAGTGAAATGCATCAGCTGCCGGCCAAGTTATCATTTCGGCCATCGCATCAGCATCATTTAAATTTCAATGTGAGAGGACAACAAAGCAGAGCAGGGTGGTGCTGGCAGTGGCAGGCCCATCTAGATAAGGTCCAAAAAGGATTTTCCGTTCTCTGTCTCTTTGGTAAATTAAATTCACACCAATGCCGGCAGAACAGGCAGAAATGGATTGGATGGGATTGGATTAGGGGTGCGAGATGCTGGGCGTTCTTATCAATCGATGGAAATCAAATCCGCAAATGAGTGAAACGAGACTCTTTAACCGTTTGCCGGGCAACTTGTGTGAGTTGTCAGTGGATTTAACTCGGTTACTCTTACGATTCAGCTGACGATTTGGCTGATTCAGCTGCTTCCTGCCAGCAAGGAGCAGCAACAATCAATCATGCGAGCGGCCAGGACGAGGCAATCCTGCCGCTCTTGCAGAAGGAGCGCCCTCCTTCGTGACCCCTCGATGGCACAATGTCTGCAGGCGGTGGCTTAATTTATAGCCAGAGCTACCCTCGAGAAACAAGGACTTTTCTTTTCACCTGCTCAACGGGCGATTTGATGTTGCTGTTGTAGGCGCGTGGCTCCAAAATGCGGTCAAGTGTCTCTCGGCGGCGCTGTTACACCTGCTCCAAAATTGGAAATTGTTTAAGCATGCAGCGGTGGCAGCAACAACTAAACAGCAACCAACAACCAACAACCGACAACGGGCCATAAACTATAACGGATTCCAGTTTCAGCCACCACCGCCAACCGGCAGCGAGATCGAGAGCTCGGCAGGTAGGTCAGTTTTGGCTGCTCGAAGACACCTTGATAGTTATAGATGTGCACAGGGAGAATAAATGCTAACTGCGGACAGAGTTTCTTGGAGAAAATTGATCTCAGCAAGCTACTGAAAATACCTAAGCAGAACTATATCTCGCCCAATCACCCAATAAAGGATTTTAAAGTATGAAACTAGTTTTTCTTAGTGAGTTTAAGACCAGCAAAGTTAATTCCATTCATATGGGACTTTTTTTTCAGTGCACCTCCAACAGTAGCCGAAGTTGAAGCTCAAAATTGAAGCTGAAACTTGGGTCTCTCGACTGCTTAGCATTTTGCGCGCTTGTTTGTTTTAATTATTTCTTTGCTTTCTGCAGTTGCGTGACTCCGACTGACTGACTGCGAGATTGCCCGCAGGACTGCCTGACTGCCTGAAAGACTGACAGACTGACGGACTGATGGACTGACGGAATGGCCCAGTGAGTGAGTGAGTGACTGACAGAGGCAGGCTGCATTATTAAGCGCAAACTGCACCGCCGCTGCCATCTATATTATTAACACTTTATTTGCAGCCCCCGGATCAGCGTTGCATGCCAGCTTATCATTAGTCATAAGTTGTCAATTGCATTTATGATAATGCGTTTAATAACTCAAGTAGCTGCAGCGGCAGCAGCAGCGACTTGTAAGTTATGCCGTTGCACAACGCACCGCCCTGGAAAATATATGTTTTTTATTACACATCTTTTTTTCCATTGAGGAATTCTCTGGCTTATTAATTGCTTTATAATTGACGTATTACCAGGCCAAAGCTGCTGCGATGGGACGGGAATTTCTCTCTCTCAAAAACAAAAAAAATAAGGAGTACCAAAGAGGAAAACAATGAGAGCTAACCAGTTAACCAGCTTGTTTGGGCCAACGTGTGAATTACGTGGCCTGGCCCAGCTTTTGCATACGTGCCACAATGTGGTTGCCACAAAAAAAATATATATACAACAAAATAAAGGCAGGGAAATGGGAAAACACGTTGACAACAACCAGCGCGGCAATGGGAGTTGCAAGTTGGGCTGGGTCTGAAGTGCGCCATTTTTGTGGCCATTTGCAGTTGCTGGTGGTGGGTGAGCGTCGTAAAAAAAAAAAGGTACACAAATAAAAAATATACAAAAATGCTAATAATGCGGCTGCAGCGGCACAAAAAGGCGCGTGCATTGAACTGGAATCCTGGCCACGCAATGCCAACTTTAGCTTTAGTTTTAACTTCAACTGCAACTTCAACTGCAACTTATGCAAATGTAAATGCAACGGCAGCCTGTCAGCCAGTCAGTCAAGCCGCTTGACAGTTTAGCTTTTTCGCCGACTTTCGGCTAATGAGCGAACACCATTTCCACATTGCCAGCCAAAAAGGATGCGCCTCAAGTAGTATGAATCCTGTCCAGAAATGCCTGCGTGCGCACTTATGACAGTTCGAAGCGTCAGCGAAATCATTAAAATTGACAAGTTTTTATGTGACAAAACCAAATTTGGTCACTCAAAGGCAGCGTTTGAAGTGATTGCGCGAAGTGTTTTCAGTTCCTCGCTGAGAAGTTGCTCTTGCTGTTTCGCTTCATCGTTTTTTTTTCCCAGTGACTTTTGCTGCTCCTGCTGCTGGGATCGGGATTGGACCACCGGCGGGCGCTGCCTCACATGTCATAAATAAGAACGCGTTGACATTTATCACAACAAAGGGCCAAACAGCCAGCAGGCCAGCGATTCAGTGAGCCAGCGAGCCACACAAAGACAATGGGTCAGAAAAGTGAAAAAAGCGCAACTGAAGCGGGCAAAACGTTGCATAAATTCATAAGTCTCGCAAGCTCGAGAAATTCAATTGATGCGACCTCGAGTCTGGGAGTCTTGTATCCAAGTTGCTGCTGCTGCTTGGGCTGCTGCTGCTGTTGTGTCCACTACTGCTAGCATATTCGCATATTAATAAAATATTTTATTAAACACACGCGCCGCCAACAAAAGATGATGGCGATGGCGATGGCGATGAGAGGATGCCCCAGCTAAAAATTATGCTAAACAGTTTTTGGGCCCAGGCCCCCAAAAAAGGCTGCAAACGAATCGAGAATCGTGATGTTGCTCCTTCGGATCTTGAATGCTGCACGCGCATTGCCAACAAATTTTTGGCGGCGTCTCTTGCGACACATATTTCTGTGATCCGCGCAAGGGAATCACTTTTTTTTTGTTTTGGTTACTTTATTGCTCTTATGGTTGATTTTTGCGATTCTCACAAACTGGTTTGTCGCACAAATTTCGACTGCTCCTCGAACACGGCAATAACATTGACAAATGTTAATTAGAGCGGCATCATTTGTTAGAGCCCATTACAGGTGGTCCGATATCGGAGTTCTTGGTAAGATTGTTCTATTTCGATAGGCAAAACCTTGCCTTTCTAGGAAGCAATTTGCCGTGGAGTACAATGACTCTGTGTGTCTGATTAATAAGCCCAGAATGCCAGTTCGAGTTTGATTTGCTTATCCCGGCGAGATCAGCGCTAAAGATCGGCACAGCCAAATGTCGCAAAGTCATTTGTAAACTTGACACTGCAATGGGACCACAAGCCAAACACGGCTGCACAAATGTATTAGCCACAATTTATCAGCAGCAGCACACAAATGTTGCCGCCGTCGTTGCAGCAGTTGCTCCTGCTGCTGCTCCTACTGCTGCTGTTGCATTGACAGCGGGGGCAGCAACAATGCGCTAATATTCAATATTGTAATTGCATTCACAAATCGTGCCTAGGGTGCTCGCAAAGCCCCAAACCGGCAACATGTTGCTGCCGCTGCTGTTGCATCTGCTACTCCTGTTGCTGCTGCTGCTGGTGCTGCAAAATTAATGAATGCCCCTGTCCGGGACTCTCTTTGTATGGCCAACTGACCGCTCGCTGTGTTAGACAAATCACAACAACAGCAGCAACAGCAACAGCAACAACGGCAACATGTTGCTGCCGTGCGTAAGCTTTTGTCTCGCCTTCTGATATAAATCGCAGTGAAGCTGTTTTTTGATTTAACAAATTAATAACGAGGCCCGGTCGGTAGCCGTCTTATTGATGATGCCACATCACAAGGCATACATAACCATATTCGTATTCATCGCTATATATATACATCCATATATATATACATATATATGTGTCGCGTTCCTGGAAATCGCGGCTGACAAATGACAGGCCCTGGATTCTCGGCAGCCAAGACTTCCGGCCCAGTTCGCCAGAAGCAGCGAGCGGCGAGCTTTAAAGGAGCACAACTGGCAGTCGCCATCTTGGCCAGATTGATGCAGCAGCAACACGGCAACGGCAACAGCAACGGCAACGGCAACGGCAATAGCAAAAGCAACACGGCAACATTGCAACATCAGGCGACATTGATAGTGATTGAAGGACAGCTGTTCACACTAGGCAAACTAGCCGCAGTCCGGCGAACGTCAAATTAGAATGCGAAACGTGTTGCCAATGGGAATGCTGCTGCTGCTGCTGCAGTTGCTGTTGCTGCAGCGGACAATGCACATTGTGGCGGCACCTTTGGCTCTGCGGCATGCAAAGCAGCCAAGAGCAACATCCACAGCAACATCCAGAGGAACGGCAAGAACTGTTGCTGCAGTGCAAATTAATTGAAGCATCGCAAGGCAATGTCAACGACAGCAACATCACGTGTTGCATGTGGCATTTTGGCGTAGGCTGGGCTCTGCCGTTCTCCCCCATCCTCCTTCCCCCAAGCACATTCTTATAATTATGTCATTTAATTAAGCAAAGACAGTTCGCTGTGCGACGACTAATTAAAACATCGCGCCAGCAGCAACAGTTGTTGCAGCAGCAGCAGCAGCAGCAGCGAAAGCACAGCAGCAACATGTGCGGTGGAATGAATGACCGGCCACTGTCAATGCAACGAACAATATGTATAACACAAAACAGCAATTCAACTTTGCCGCTCAATGGATCGTACGATGTACTCCACTTGTACTGGTACTGATACTGATTGCACTGGGCAAAGGAATGCTTCCAGGAATTTGGGTCATAATTGATGTGGCATGATTTGGCAAGACACTTTAATCAAGGCGAATTAAATGTAGAAATGTAGAGGGGAACAAGGGAAGAGAGGAAGAAGGGCTTGTGTGAGCCACCCAAAAAGTGCACATCAATCATACGCAGCGGTGGCCCAGCTGTTCAATTGCAATACCATAACTCACTTTTATAGGCCATCTACTCGCACACAATTCGCTGAAAACTTGCGCACCGGGATTAAGATTTGCCGCCGAGATTCTGTCCAGGCACGCTATGTCGCTATATCGCCATATCGCTGGTATATGCCTTGGCTATATTCGCTATATGGCCCATAAGCCTGCTGCCTGCAGTCGGTAAATTACAACAACTATTACGGCCCAGCCCCACCAAAAGCCAAAGCCCAGGCCAAAACCATGGCAATTTCTTGGAAAACTCTGTTTTGTGCGCTTTCGGGCCTGGCCACATGAAAATTTATGAGTGGACAGCGCTTCAAGTGCAACACCTGGTAGCTGCTAGCCAGGCTAGTTTCGAGTTGAGCTGCGTCGAGTGGAGTTTTTCAGCTGAACTGCACGAAAGGAAAGGAACAAAGTCGCACTCAATGGGCCCGCATCGCATTTGATATCCTTTGTAGCGGCAGCCCACTGTGCGTGACATTTGCGTTAAGTGGCTGTGGGAACTTTCGGGCTGACGTTGAACCTGAATCCTCAATCTGAGTCCGAAGCCAAAGCAAAAGCTAAAGCTAAAGCTAAAGCTAAAAATTATGAACAGAAGCAGCAACAAACGGGCGGCCAGCAAAAAGTTTTCATTTGCCCGATTTTGCCCGGCCGATAAGCCAGAAAAAGTTGCCAACAACAAATGAAAATGCACGACACACACAAATATTGTCAAAAACTTGGACAGCAGATATCGCTATCTCTATCGGGGCATCTATATACCTCTCCCTCTCACACTTGGTGCGAGTGCAATAGCTATATTCGGGCAGTTCGAATTGCAGGCAAAAATATTCAAACGCTCGACGGGGGTAATTAAAAATAAATTTTATGCTCAAGCTTTAACAGCCGTCGGATTTACGAGACAAATAAGAGATAGCAAAAATGACGCAACGAATTTGGGATGCTCTAATTTCGGGTAGTTATTTTAATGGCTTAATTGAAACCTCATAAATTCGGTGAAATGTCCTCAAAACGAAAGTATTTACGCTTAGAATTAGGGAAATAGCTAATAATTTATCCAAAATAACAATGTATTTCACAGCTGGTGTTTAAGTTCTAATCGAAAGCTGATTATCTTAATGGTTGCTCACAGTATTAAATATTTAAATTATATAGCAATCTCCTTCTTTATTTGCTTTATCCAAATACCAAAGCCAGTGTATAATCATGGCTATGACAAATAGTGAAATACCAAAACAAAAAAGAAACAGAGCTGCCAAAACAAGAGCTTGTGTGTGTGTGTATATTTTTTGATCGCAAATGTTTGTGAAAAAAGCGAGTCAAGATGAAAAAACGTAGAAAAATAAAACAAAAGCCCAGATAAACACAAAACCACATACACACACACTAAAGTCACAAGACAAAAGTTATTGCCAAAATTTTCGGCATGTTTGCTTTTGAAATTTAAATTTCACATTTGTTGTCGTTGGTTTTTATGGCTTGGGCTATCATAAAAATTTCCGACTCACGAGCATGTGAGCTCTTAAGTGTGTGTGTGTTGTTTTGGGCCATTAAAACTGCATTGGGTTCTGCGTTTAAGCCAAAAAACTAATGCGCCGCCCTAGTTGCTTAATTTGCCACTAATGACAGCCAGTAAAGTTCCAGCCCCTCATAATTGACAACTAAATTGGCCGACCGACAAGGGGGCTTTTGCTACGGCTTCGCCCCCCTTTTAAGCCCCCCATTTCTTCGGCAGCCCCCGAGATGTGACATATGCAGACTAATGAATTTTAAAATCAACGCTCGCCACAGGTGCCCGTGTCCGTACCCGTTCGTTATGGATGCGAACATGCCACTCCACTCCCCAGACAAACTGTCTGTCAAGCGATTTGAATCCCCAATCCGCAATCCCACCATCCGCAATCCCAGAATCCCACAATTCCACAATCCCACAGACGCGGAGTGCATGAATGAATTACAGCGGCAACTGGGGGATCGCTGGATGGATCAAATCAAGCATCAATAAAGTCGGCATATAAATAACATGAATTAAACATAAATGCAAAAGGATCGCATCGCATTGGATCGGATCGGATCGTTTCAGTTTGAATCGAATGATCGTTCAGCTCCCTCAAGCGATCTGATTGATCACTTTGCAGTTGCACAGCCTCACTTAGCCAGACAGACATTCCAGCGGCACTACTACCGACTGCACACGGGATTTTAAATTAAAATTTTGCACACTCCAAGAGCAGGAAATAAATTCAGCGACCATGCCGCATTGATGCATGTCACGTTTGGGTGTTCGCTGCGTTTACGTGGAACTGTCAAAATGCAAAGCGCAATAAAACCGATATAAAAACCCAAACCAACAAAAAAATAAACAAAATATATATAAAACCAAAGACCAAAAGCTGCAACAACAATGGGCTTGGGCCAGGCTAAGTGGCAAGTGAAAATGGTTTGGGGCATCAACTGTCAAAAGTGACAGCACAGTCACAGTCGTCGTCGCAGCCCAGAAAACTGAAAACTGAACTGAACACTGAAAACAGAAAACTGAAAACAGAAAGCAGCGCCAACGGTGGCTCAAATTGAAAATTAACTTAGCGGAACTGGAATTTTTTTTGGAGGCGTGTGAACTTCGCACACATACAGAAACACAGACAGACACCTGAGCTCTGGTAAAAATGAAAATAATGTCGTCTTCTTAGTTTTTTTTTGGGCCTAATGAGCACAGATCATTTTTTTTTTTGGGTCGAGGAACAAATTTCAGGCAATTAGGAGAAAATTTAGAGTTTATATTCTCAGTTGCCGGGCAGAAACATTAAATGGTACAGTGTAATAGAGTTATAAAGAATGCAGGAAAAAAGATGACCAATTTTTAAAACTTTCGTTTTGTTATGTTTAGACTTAAGAATTGCGGAATGGTACATAAATGCTGAGTACTATTTAATATCAGTCTATGATCTATGTTCTCAGGTCGCATTTTTCTAGTTCCCTTGTTGTTCCCTCCCATCAATTGTTTTAGTCCTTATCTGGACGCCTAATTTCATGTTGCAAGGATACAATCTAGTGGCAGGACAACGGCGATTTCCATCGAGCCATTTCGATGGCGGCCCACAGGAAACGCTCACTCAGCAACACAAAAAAGGCGCGAAGCAATCGATTTGTGGGCGGTTTCTGGTGGGTGGTGGTGGTGGGTGGTAATGCACGCCCACGCACTCCGTAAAACACCAACCAGTGCGGCAAACCCCCGCCAAACTACATTCATTAAAAACGCATTAGAAATGACATTAGAACAAATGTTCAAGGGGTAACGAAACCAAAAAAAATGAAAGAAATTACTTAAATACAGCATAAATCGAAATGGTGGTTTAGGTCTGCGGCACTTTCCCCCAAAAATTGTTGAAATATATTGTATATTTGGAAATTTATCATTGATTTCTTGACAGTTCAGTTGGTTGCTGCCTAAATATTAAACATCAAGTATGAGTTAAGTAGAAACTGAAGTTTCGCCAGAAAGTATTTATAATGTTTAAACAAAAATATTAGCAATTATATGAATATTAAAATATCTTCTAAAATGTATTTACAGCTTAAAGATGAAAGGTACACCAAAAAGGTCTAACTTTAGCAGTTTGGAGTGGTAACGGATGTGTAGTACAAATTGTACAGTATAATCCGCTCATTTTAATTGGCAATCCAACTTCGATATTTGAAATGCTCTACTTCATTCGAATGAGATCATTACATTTTAATGGAATATATCCCAACTGAACCGTCCAGATAGCCCAATGATTTTTCTCTCCAAAAGCCTGTGAACTATGTTTGTGAACTACACTTACTGTGTTGATGGTAGCTGGGATAGTAGCGCCGGTGGTGTCCGTTGCTCTCCAGCGCGTAGAAGGCGCTCATGTCGCTGGTGTCCAGTCCGGAGCTGCCGCCGCCGCCGAGGGCTGCTCCCACGCCCACGCTGCTGCCCGCCGAGCTGGCGCCGCTGGAGAGGCTGTGGTGGCTGTGGGCCAGGCTGCTCCCGGCGCTGCCAAGGCCGTTGGTTTGGGGCGATACGCCGCCCCCATTGCCGCCGCCCGACGATCCGCCGCCACCGCCGCCGCCGCCTAAGCGCGGACTATCGTACCAGCTGCGAGCGGCAGCCTCCGCTGTTGAGGTCATATCCATTTCGAGTATAATCTTGAATGTTTTTCTGTTCTACCGGGGGGCAGGAATCGGGCGGTTCTGTATCCCTCTGCGATCGGGTGCTCTTCGCCTTTTTGTTTTTAGCTCTTTATGTTTAGTGATGGCTATGCATTTTTCATATACAAAGGAAACACTCAACTCAACAACTCACTCTCTCTCCCTATCTCTCTCTATATATCTGTGAAAGTCAAGAAAATGTTGAACAACTTTAGCAACTGAAGTTGGGTGTCTGCTGTTGATAAGATTTTAACGGTAGCCGGCGTTATCACTCACTCTCCCTTATCGCGAGCTTTACATTTTTGTTCAATTGTTTTTATGGCTTTATGGTTGCGGTACAGTTATACAGGATAACCAACTACGAGTTGATTTACGATTGGACTTTTGAATTCCACGTTCTGTGTAGTGTAGTGTGAGAAAAGCCAAAACTATGAAAGAGCCGAATAAAACCGAATACTATAGCATAGTATTTTTGCATTCATCGGATTGATTGATGACCAAGATCCCGCCCAGGGGACCTAATAAACATGTAGTCCCAACAATTGCATTGTCACAATGTTTACACACATTGAGAAACAATAGATCCTGTGGATTTCGAATCTGCGGGCTGTCAAAAGACAGGCGCCCAAAAGGCAGGTGCCTTTGTATTCCCAGATCTTTTCCAGACTTCTGTGTGTGGGCCCAATTAGACGCGATTTAGAGGTTTATCGAAGAGCTTCAATTGCTAACTGGCATCTGTCGTGGGTTTCTTGCAGACAGGCGAAAGAGTCGTATCGCAGAGACAACGACAACGACAACTACAACACTTCTATATTGATTTAGACAGGTAGCCGAATTTTTGGGGAATTTTGGGCTTATCAGCAATAGATAGCACATATATGTTTGTATAGCGAGCTGTGTGCATTGCACTCGTTGATTTCTTTTCCAAACGATTATTATCAACGGGAGTTCTGTATTTTTTGTTTTCTATTTGCCTTCATTGTTTGCTTTTGGCTTCGAGAAATTATTAATAAAACAAGCCAAGTTGGACCCGAGTTTTTTCGTTGGTCTGTATCTTTAAGGTGCCCAGATGCCTATCGTTCAATTGACAATTGCGCTACGAAAAGAACGGCGATAAGGC
This sequence comes from Drosophila yakuba, assembly GCF_016746365.2. Lineage (NCBI taxonomy): Eukaryota > Metazoa > Arthropoda > Insecta > Diptera > Drosophilidae > Drosophila > Drosophila yakuba. The sequence continues at coordinate 9,839,269 of NC_052530.2, forward strand.
AACATAATTTGTTACCTCCCGAAGGTGGAAGAAAAGCAAATAACCAGGGCCTTTTGACTTGAAAACTCAATCAATTTATCTATCTATCGGCAGCAGAAGCAGCGATAAGTGAAGTGAAAAAATACGAAAAAAATTGAAAAAATTAAAAAAAAACGAGAAGCAGACACTTTTCATTAAATGTCTTCTTGTATTTTTGTTTTCCTCTACCGCGCGCTTTAGTTGATAGCAATAAACTGATAAGCGCAAGTGCCAGATTTTTGGTATGCGTGTGTCAGCAAATTTGTATTATATTTATACGATTGGCTACAAAGGCTGATCGCTCGATAAGGATAATGAATTTTGCGCGCGGCTAGCGTTAAAATCTTTTGATTTTCATAGATCTCAATTTGTTTTTCATCGATCAGTAATCGCACATTTTTTTGATCTTACATATTAAGCACACTGTTTCAATCACACTGCTTGTTTGTACTGGGTTTTTTTTCAATGATTTGATTTGTTGTTAATTTTTGGTACACTTTGATCGCTTTCTGTAAATTTTTGCCGACGCGTTTTTCGAGCTTTCTTTGTTGTTGTCGCGGCGAGACGAGAATCGATAGCAAAATACGAACGAAACGAGCGGACGCACGCCGATAACACGCTTGCAAACACGTCAACAGTTGAATTCGAACTGAACGAACACACGAGCGCAAAACAGGAAAGACTGGCGCTGCTTGCTCTCGCACTACCAATACATGCGCAGCGCACCGCAGAAACCCGTTTGCGTGAGGCCCAGCCTACGTGTGTGCGTGTGTGTGTGTGTGTCAGTGTGCGTGCGCTAGTGTGCTGGCACATACAAGATGGTCGCGCTGTCAAGCAGTGCTCGCTGCGGGAAAGAGGGAGGCAGCTATACAGTATAGCTTGGCAAAGCAATATGCCTGTCACACTTTCTCTCATCGAACGCGAGAGGGGCGTGTTTTTTTGTGTGTGCAGGGCAGGTAACCGGTTGTTGTTGTTGTGGCAGTTGCAGTCCCCGCTACTTTTGTTGTTCCTGTTTTTGTTTGCTCCGCTCGAGTGCATCGTTCAATAATCTCTCAGCGGCACGCCTCTCTGCACTTGACGCACACACATAGCCAGACAATCCAGCGTTTTGCTTGTCTGTTCGCTGCGCCTCAGCTCCCTCCCATTCCAGTCCGATCCCCCCTCTCACTCTTACTCTGGCTGCCACTCGCACTCCCTATATCCCCGTCCCTTTCCCGCGCCCGCTGTCAAGCAGTGACAACAATCATCGATCGTTCCGTTTGCGATTATGTGCTTTATTTATGGGCCTTAACATGTGTGCAGATTTGTCTGGCGATTTTTGAGTTATATACGCTTGCCGCCTGCTGCCTACTGCCAGCCGCCTTGTGCGTGTGCGAGTGGGATGGCACTAGGACTAGAGCCAAATTTGCATAAATTAGCAGCTGGAAATTAAGAGAAGTACACGAACTATGCGAACTGCGAAAGATAGTTTGCTCGTATCTAGATGCAAATTATTAATATGGAGCTCATATATTTTCGCGGCAAGTTGGCTCCTGCTCCTTTGGGGCCGCGCTGGTATTGTACATCTGCTGCGCATAAACAGCTCGCACAAACGCACTCACACACACTAGCGAACAAGAAGGAAGTCTTAAATACGTGAGCCAGTTTTTGCCACAGTCCAACTTCCATAACTTGTACTTTCATGTGTCGAGTTTTGGAAACATAAATAATTTTACCTTTTTTATTATTGTTCTGCCTACTACAGGTTAGCTTATTTTAAAAAACTATTTAAATAAAATATGGCATAAACAAAAGGCTATTAATTTAATGCATTTTTAGCACTTCTATTTGGGTAAAAATAAATGTGAATAATATTAAATTAATATTAATATTAATTATTTTCATATTTCTTAAGCTGTTCTGACATCCTGCCGTTAAATGCTTCGACTTTTTCAGGTCATAATGGTTTTGAGCTAGGGACTTAATACTGTTTACTTCCCCCGCATTGATTTTCGCAGTAAAGGGAATCATTTTTGGCGCAAAAGGGTTAAAAGTGGGGCTACACCTGTGAACTGGCAAAAAGGATGCTGATTCGTGTTGTTCCAGCGGGGAGGGGTGTGAAGAGAGTTCGACAGAGTAAGACAGCTGGTAGGTTGAAAGTTTCCCAGGCCGACTTAATTCCACATGAATATTTTTGAATATATTTTTTTGTGATCGCTAGGCGAGAGGCATTTCATAAGTTCATATTGCCGCGATACTAATCTGAACAGATCTGGCCGAGCTTATGGCTAAAATAAACCGTTTGTCAAAGCCTCTGGGCTGACTACCTAAGCAGCAGTTTATGTATGTAAATACCTGCGGTCATAAGATAGCGCTGTTGATAGTTACAGATACATAATTTGAGATAAAGATACAAATCCAAACCCGAAACCCAGAAGACAACGAGCGGCTGCCAAAATGAGAAAATAAGAAACCTGTAACCAAAATCAGATCAACCAACGGTGCGAACACCAAACACGAGCGACAAACCACAGAACAACCAAAAAAAAAACACACACACAAAAAAAAACAAAAAACAAAACCAAAACACAGAAAAGGAAAACAAACAAGAAACATTGGTGCTGGTGACACCGACTGAACAACGCAAACAACAACGCAAGCAATCTGCCTGGCAATCTATAGTGCAAAGGATACGGATACCGAAAACCATGGATAGGAAAATAAGCCGTCGCTTTCGAGAGATCTTCGATTAGATGGAATTGGCACTGCATCTGGATCTGCATCCTCAGATTAAGCAAACACTTTTGATTGAAGTGAGTGTCAACTTTTTGGTTCATTATCAAGTGAAACTGATTTCTTTGCCAGATGGACAGATGTTAGAAAATACGATTTCACTGCTCCTTTTGATCACCAAATGAATACATAACTTGATACATAAGACATCTTATCATAAAAAGCTTTCATTACTAATTAAATTTCGTTTGTATAAGAGAACGAGTTAATTTTTTGGCTAATTAAAACTACGATTTATACTTAAGCTGATATAAATCACCTGAGATTCCACAGCAATTGGAGCACTTTGGGGTTTGGGGACAGCGTGGAATGTTAGGGAAATCTGAATGGGTTTTTGGGCTTCGGCGATAAGATTTCCCCAGTCATGTCTACTTATGGGCCTGAAAAATGGATGGATTGTCACGTCTGCCTGTCAAGTGCTGTGAACTCAACTGTTAATCGCCCGATGATAAGTACACATCAGCCCCAATTGGTTGAGGAAGCTATAGCAGTATGGCAGATACAGGTGGCACCTTTCGATAAGGATTTCAGTATTTTCGAATTGATGAGATACCGCTGAAGAGCGCAGTTAAGTGATATATGCTTGTGAAATAGAAATACGTATAATTTATCAAACAAGGCAATAAATTATATTCGCCTGGCCAAAGATTTGACCTTACAGTTGTATATTTGAAGTGAAAATATTCAAGCATAATAGCTTTTTTATGGGTGGAAGATTTTGGACCTACCTATACCAGGTAACCCCCCACACCTTGCTACACATGAAACCGCGTGTACTTGTGCATTGCGTTTTAGAATTTTCCCTCGGATGCAGACTTTTCCAGCACGTGCGCAGCTTTTCCGGCACCGAAGCCGCCAGTGGAACGCCGTCAAGCAGACAAAAGGGGTTTATGTACACGAATCGGGAGGTATATGTATATATATATATATATGTAGATATAGATATAGAGATGGAGAGGCAGACTAGCAGACGAGCAGACATGGCCAACGTCATGCCCGAACTATAGACCATGTCTGCCCCCCTCCCACGTAGACCCCCCTTTAAAGGCTGACGCACGTTGCGTGTAATTCCGATTTTAATCGCATAAAAATGTTTTGTTTATATGTATAATTTAGTTTTAACAATTTACGTTAACCTTTTGTTACCATTTTTAATTTGCCCGGCGCTCTGGCTGTTAAGCCTGTGTACTTGTATTGCTGTGGTTTCGGCTATTTGCTGTTCGCGTTAGTTCATAAGCAGCAACAATTAAATGCTCCATCAAATTGGTTTAAATACGCGCTCAGTCTCCATATGTGTATATATACATACTCGTATGTATGTATGTATATATAGATGAATGCCTCGGTTTCGTATAGACAGTTATTATTACTGAGCTCGGTTGTTGTTATAATTATTGTCAAGCGATAGCAATCAGCGACATTTTTACAGCATTTAAACAAAGCATAAATTCTGATTTAGTTCCAAAACTGTCGCCGGATTCTGGCACAAAGCAGTACTAGTGTGTGCGAGTGTACGCGACTGCATGTTGCATAAACAGACTGAAATAGAGCGGCATCATCATCTGGGCAGTCCGAACCAGAATCAGAATCAGTATCAGTATCAGTGGCAGACACACTTTTAGATACAATAAAAATTCTATTTAAATCGCCAGTTCTAATTATATAGCCCTCGTTACCGCGCTGTGCGAATTACTCCGAATATTGTATTGTGCTAATATTGGGGCCATATACATATGCATATGTACTTGTGAACACGAGTTGGCACAATTTACTGGAAAACACTAACCATGTGTGCTCGGTCCATTTGGAGGGCTATAACTGATTTTTCTCATAAGCAATGTGGCCAATGGACTTTGATTATAGTGTGTATTTATTGCTGCAATCACTTTAGAGCATTTCATATTGGCATAACACGCTGTTAACTTTATATAATCTTAAGAAACTATTAGGAACTTAATTGTATAGTCGCATTAGAGTTATTTACGCAATTAAAGGTTAATTAATGCTTATATTCATGCTTAAAGGTGCTGGTGGAATACCTACAGTTTAAAACTTGTAATATTTATTTATTTGTACCTCCTATCCGCAACAAATGCATGCGTCTGTTGTCAATTTCCGCAGTTTGTGTACGTTCATCTCCCTTGGCAATAATCGCCAAACATTTTCCCCACTGCACAGAGCCCCTTCCCCGCCCCTGTGTTTACCCCCCTCTAAGTCTTGCAATGCTGTTGATTTTGTTATAGGCCGAGTATATAATTTAATAACTATAACAACAAAGCGACAACATAACAGCAACAATGTCGGAACTGAGTTCATATGTCATGTGCCAGTTTTTTGACTGCAATGCAGCCAGTGCCCGCTTGGATCCTATAGATCCCCCACTCATTTGCCAACTTCAATGCACCGACCCCCGCTGGAAAATCCCCCTACTCCACCCCTTTGGCCAATCCCGACCGTGCGTTCTAATTTCATAATAAACTTGGCTGCCAGCAACGAAACACGACGGCAGCTGAAATTGGCTGGATGCAAAACCGCAACGGGTGTAAATTTCACGTGGCCCCCCTGGGTTACTCCGCCCCTGGATTTGACCCCCGTGCCCCGCTCTTCGAACCCCTTTAGCCACCAACTGTTAGCGACTGCAGTACACACCGCCAATGGCGGCACATCCTGTGCAGCTCGTAAGCACCTCATGCGCCAGGCTATAAATGTAAATTGCCTAAATGGGCAAAAGCTCGAGCATACGTTGGCCAGGACATGGACATGGATACGTAGCTGGTGGCGGAGAGAGGCAGGGAGGGGGTTAGAGAGAGAAGGGGAAGGATCGAGGGGCACTTGCATCGTAAATGAAATCAGTTGGTGTGCGAATCCTGCATGGGTCAATTATGCAAATGTCCTGCACTCGACTTTGCTGGTACATATATCTGCTGCCCGCTGGCCAGCCGTGTGCATTTTGTATCCTGGCCAGGACGTTCGGCCATGGCAGCTGCGGAACGAAAGTGATTTGTGGCCCGGCAGTGTAAATCTGTTTTCCCATTAAGTGTTTTAGCGGAAAATTTAGCTAGGGGTTGTCGGGCACGAGACATAAGTGCATTTCAATTCATGCGAACTGTTATGGAAAGTTAACTTATTAAGTATTTACCAGGGCAAAAATGCAATGCCGAGATTTTCAACTTTCACTCTGGAGCAAAGAGCTTTCCATTTCGGCTAGGGAAACCCTCAAAAAGTTGCAGTTTAGCAGACCAACAAATGCCCGGGCACGTTTGCAAAAAGTGTGAAGGGCGTGAGGGGTATTCGGGGTAGGACGCAGTGCCACAAACAATGGATCTGTCTAGGCCTGGCCTAAGGTCCCTGCAACTGGCCAAGTTTGCTGTCTCATACGTTTCAAGCACGTTCGAAAAAGGAGCGGAATTGAAATCAGTTCCGTGTAAAGAATGTTCGATTTAAAAACAAATATTTTAAACATTTAAATTGTCTGACAGAAGTTGAGAAAAGTTTCTAAATATGTAGATTATTCTCTATTATAAAATAGAGTTAAATATCAATTTTGGATATCTATAACTTTCTCTTGCCTCGGGCCCATTTCTATTGACGCTGAGTTCGCTCCTGAAGCGCCTCCATTGTTTGTCCATCGTCTGGACAGCGGGGGCAGGGGGCTTTCGTCCTTTCGTTTATTTTTTGCCAATTCATGGAGCTTTGTCTGCCCTTGCGTCCTGCGTCCTGTGTCCTGTGTCCATCGACCATCGACCAACGTCCCTCGTCCATCTGGCTGGCTTTGTCCTGGCCAATACGCTTGGCAAATAGCTGTGCAGGGCCGGCGCTCGTCGACTCCTCAGATTCATACATATGCATGCGAGTTTTCCGCTTTTCCACGGCGCTCGTCCACGAGGACGATGTCTGGCCGTCAGGATGTCGGCTTCCGGCGCACGTTCGCCCCAAGTGTTTGTGTGTGTCCTGTTGGAGCTGCTGCTCCTGCTCCTGCTCCTAGTACTGCTCCTGCTAACGAAAGCTTGGCTAAGCACCTGTGCAAACTTATTGTTAGCCTGCGCATTGTGTTCGATCGAAGCGGAGCGTCAAGGTTAACATGGCCGATTCCCTGGGCGAAATTACGACGTGTCTGCCAGGATAATTTTACGATTTCCCAGCCAGCCAGGGAGCAGGATATATGGGGTATGGGTATTCTCTATCCTCTACCCCCTGCCCTCAGTCCTCAAACCTCTATGCTCTATGCTCTGGGCCATTAAGCAATCAGCCTGTTCGTAGCTATCTTCTCAACACCTACAAACGAACCGAAAGCCGAAAACCGAAAGCCGATGAGTTCAGATGAGACACCATCTTTATGATGAACGCTGCGATGTCGCAGATAGAGATACGGATCCAGATCCCGGCTTGCAAATTACTTCAAAAAATACATACGCCAGGGGAGGGAAATGCTGAAAAAATCTCAACTGATGGCCGTCCACTCGAGCTGATGAGACGATGGCGATTAGGACGATAAGCGCTTACGCATTTCGCCATCCAGATCCCAGGCCAAGAGGCTGGACGAGCAGCGGGACGGGCAGAGGAAAAGGGAGGAGGGGGAAAGGGGCACAGACCACGTAGGGCCGGAACAACAATACCGAAGTGTACACTCAGGGAAAAGAAGTGCTCGAAAGCAAATTAAAAATGGAAAATTCATTATTGTTCCCCCAAATGCTATGAACTGCATACAAGTATATTTCTTGCAGTGCACCAGAACAAGAGAGCTTACGTTTGTCTCTCCCTCTCTCTCTCTCCTCGGTTTTTGCGATTGCTGCGATCAGATAGGCGATCGTGTGCGACGGGGCGTGCGGGAAACGAACGGTAAAGGGGATGGTCATGCGAGGGGTGGGGCAGCAGCAGGGGTAGGGGTAGGGGTAGGGGTAGGGGTTTCGGATCTGCAAGCGGCAAGTAATTTGATGTCATATTGTGTCACACACTCCGCTTGAAAGAGCCAGAGATAGATGCTTGCTGATAAAATCGGGCCAAATGGAGAGGGACGGCACTTCGCATATACTTGTACATACATACATGCTACGAGCATAACCCTGATTGCAGGACCTATCATCTGATCTTGCCCCGACTCCTTGGCTTTGTCGGATTGTTGGGATTTCTGTAGATTCGAGATGATCAGAAGACGAGTCCTTGTTGGCCGCCATCTGTTTGCTCCTGTTTGTGTTTATATCATAATTGTGGGCGTTTATATGGTCTGCGTTTTCGGTAGATCTGAGCACATCCTTTAGGGGCCACTCGGCTGATACACTCGTTGGAAATCCGAAACTCGAGACAGCTAATGAGTGGAATAACAACGGAAACACACAAAAATCCAGCGACTTGTGTCGCTCTTTTGATGGACCGAAACATTCCGACAGTTGCGAGTTTTGGGTCAGAGTTGTGCAATTTGTTTGGCTGCAGTTATAACTAAGTAAAATATTTGAAAGATTTTTCAAGCCAAACTGAACCACATATGCATTTTAAATACCATTTATAATCTTGTAGGTGGAATTCAGGTTCGTTTTATGATTTGATCGTTATCAAACGTGCATAAATTTCATTAAACGAGAATTTGTTTACTTATAACTAGAAACCCTGAAACGCGTAAACTAACCCATAAATCGCAATTTAGTTTCGAGAAGGAGGATAAAATACTTCAACTGTTTATTTAAATATATCTATGCATTTCAATAATATTTAAAAGGAGTGTTCGGAGGTGCAAATGACTACCATTATTCCAAATTGACTAATTCAAGTAATCAAAACCTTTGAGTAGTGAGCACTTATTCGCTCCAATTATTCGTTTAATTCAACCGATTTGGGCTTCTTCCCCGTAATTTCCACTTTGAGTTGGGATTACGGGATTACTTTTACGGATTTGTTTTTTATAGATTTTTTCCCCTCGCACGCGTTCATTTTCATGGCCTTTGTTGCTGTGTTGCTGGTTTTTGGGCACTTTTCGGAGCGTCTGCGGCGCTTCTTTAATGGTTAATGGTTAATGGTTAATGGTCAGTCTCGAAGTCTTGGGGTTTGGTCTTCCAGTCTCCTGCTCTCAACGTTTACGAGGCCGTCACTTTACGATTATTTGCTGGTTGTCCCAGGTTTGTTTTTTTCTTCACTTTTCGTATGAGCGTTTTTGGTCTTGCGTGGCGCATACAAATGATTTGATTTGGCTGAGATTTTCGGTGAACGAAATGCGAGTATCGCATGAGCCACGCTCCGCTCTGCTTTCGAGCATGATTTTGGAGTTACTTCATTTGTCACTCTGGATTGTTTATTTTTTGTTTTTAATTTTATGGCTTTTCCCGAGAATTTGCCACAGCAGCCAGCCAGCCAGCAAGCCAAAGAGTTGACGCGTCGTCGGCTATTGACTTTGATTTTAATGGCCCTCGCTTGTCTTTTGCCTAATTTCACTTGGCCAGCGGCGGCCACTGACCAACAGTTAACAGCTAACAGCCGCCCCCTCTTTTTTTGTGCCCCCGATTAGCACACTGGAAGAAATTAAAAAGGGGTATATTAAACAATCCATTAGGGTTGATATTCGATCTGATAATCTGAAAATAATCAAACATATCGTAGTTTACATACTATATCAAAGGGATTATCATCCTATGGTTTCTAAAAGTTATATGTACCTATTGTTCAGTAAGAATTGTTACTTAAAACCAATACAATTTAAAGTCTAAATCGAATTCTTCCAATCACCTATTTTAGTTGCATTGAGTAGATGGTAACATATTTTTCCCAGTGCCCTAAATACTTTCTTTAACCGTATTTTATTTGCCCGCTATCTGACGAATTGTTGTACTTGCTAATGAGTTCATTTTAAGTAGTTCGCCGCATTCCAATTGCGGTTCGATTTGTATCTGAAAGTGCCTCTTAGACTGTGATTAGTTTTAATGGCTGGTTTTAGTTTTTACTGCCTGCACTAAATCGAATCGAATCAACACTCCATCGACAAAATTAAATTGCTATTTTAATGAGCCCCAAACCGTCGATAAATGCTTAGATTTCATCGTGGCATGGTCACAAAAATAAATGGAAAACTATTGACACCCAATAAGAGGCGAATAGTTTTCTCAACTTTTTCGCAAATGAAGCAATTAACATGGTTCCCAAAAAGGGCAAGCCAAAAAAACACAACCGATGGCTGTGAAAAATGAATTGATACAAATATTTTGCAGAAGGCCATCAGAAAGTAAACACTGCATTTGTGTTCGTGTGTGTATGTTTCCGAATGAGTGTGTACTTTAGTCCCAAAAGTCTACAGCCCGCATAAAAACTCACACAAAAACTTATCAGAGATGCAAATATGTTGCGGGCTTCAGGTTTAAAGAGAAGGGTCCAAAGTTGTGGCAATAAGCTCAAGTCAAAATCTGATAATAAGCTCATTCTCCAATAAAGTAACAAATTTAAATATTGATTTTAAAAATAATTAAATTTCAAGGAAAATACTTCTTCTTAATATTTCAAGTCATTCCATGCAGCTCATCTTAAATTTTCTCAAGCTCAAGAAAATGTAAGAAAACCCTTTGTCCAAAAAAGGTGTCACACAAACACGGGCCAAGATGTGTGCGCCTGTGCTGGTGCAATGCAAATATTTTTGACGTTCACTGAACTTTAGCAAAAGGCAAAAATTATGCAAGCTTCCCGCAGTCTGTGCGCATATGTGTGCGTGTGCGCTTGCGAGTGTGCGTGTGACAGCTGTGTGACAAAAAATTATGGCAAACAACAAAAGCCAGGCCAAGTTTTCTCGCAAAATGCGAAAATCATAAGGATAGGCAGCGGAGCGGGGCGAAAAACTATTTTCGGGACAACGACGAACATCTGCAAAGCGCTCTCCCACTGCGCATACGCAGTGCGGCCAATGAGAGAGTAACGCCGCCCCAAATCAAAAATGGCGAGCCGTAGAGTGGGATGGCATACTAGCCAGCACTGTGTTGGTCTCGCTCTAGCGGCAGTCAGAGCAGCTAGCAAGCAGTGCAAGCAGTGGTCTGGTCATTCAGGGAAATTATCCTGCAGGAGATGTTGCTGCTGTTTTGCTGTTGTTGTTGCTGCTGTTGCTGCTGCTGCTGTTGCTGGCAGTGCAATCCTTTCTTTGGCGTATTTGATTTCAATTTCAATTGCGGCGCATCCTTTTGACGTCCTTTATCAGCTGGCTAGGTGAACCTGTCGCCTTTGTTTGCCATGATAATTGCATTTGTGCGATATATCCTCCCCCCTGCCACCCAAGCCCCCTCCCTTTTACTTACCAATCAACACACTCCTTTGTCATTTATCAAACATTTTTTTCTCAATTTCTTTTTTGGCTCAACTTTGGCCGACAAAGCGTGCAGCGCATGCAGATTAACATTTCACCTGTTCAATCTGCACAGGTGGGTGGCAGAATGGCGGTAAAGAGGGGGCTTTTTAAGGGGTTAAACCAAGGGGGGAGCTGCTAGCAATCAGCCAGAGTTGTCATTGAGTTGCTGCTGATTGAAAAGCCGTTTGTTTCATAAGCTTGCCTTTTCCATTATTATTGCTCGCTCATTCACACAAGCCACAAAAAGCGAAACAATGCGAAAATTTTAATGAAAATTGTCGCTTGACTTCATTTTAACTGCTTCTGTGTGGGTTTCATTGATAACAAAATGGGGAGAACCAACCAGGCAACATCAACAATATGCTGATGTCCCAACAGCAATCAGTCCGTTTTGTGTTAATATATGCAATTTGAATAAACTTCAATTAACTGATTTGGTGAATTGAACTATAAATTTAATTTATAAATTAACAATTTAACAATAAATTTATAATTTAACAAGTAAACATATATTAAAACCAGTATAATTCCGATTAAAGAATCTCAAAACATAAACATATCAAATCTAGCAATTATACAGTATGCCATAAATAATGAAAGTGTATTTATTTAAGCTGCCTAAAAATAATAAATAGTTCCTTTAAATCTTTTGAAATCCAACAAAAAATAGAAAAACTATCAATAACATTTATAAATTGTTAGGCAATAACAGCTTGAACATGCCGATAACCAAGCACAATTAAGAGACAAAAAGCACAATCAAACCAAAAAATTTGGCAGAGTTAAAGAGTACAGAGAAAATCACAGCTGCATTCCCACAATTGAGCGTAAATTCGGGCAACAAAAAGAGCAAATAATAATTTAATAATTGTGTTAAAATATTAAACTGACAACAAATGGCAGGCAGCGAACGCAAAAACCGCAAAAAGTGGCCGTCGAGATTTTATTCCGCCGATAAACACGGAAATCTCAGAGAAATCCGAGTCCGAAACCAAAAATCCCACCAGCAACCCTCGCCTGCAGCAGCAACCCCCCAGGCAAAAAGGATATTTAACTATGTATCTGGAAAAGGGGGAGGATGACTGGTATTACGGCCTGACAAATCCTGCGAAGGCTCGGGCTCGAGCTCGTTCTGAATCCAATTTTTCCTTCTCCTGCTCCTGCCCCTTCCCCAACCCCAACCCCACAAAAAATTCCCCCGGCAATCTGGGATTCTCATTCTCGTATCGGCGATTGCATCGTTCTATTAAATTACCAAAAGGCAAACGACAAACGGCAAACGTGTGCTGGGCTTCCAAGCTTCTCCGCCCTATGCTTCCAGCTTCCAAAAAGTGGGTGGTGGCTTAAGCGGTGGCGCTGGGGGAATTGCCTGGTCCACAATTGAGATAAGATTGCCAGCGCCGAGATACAAGATATGTCATGTATCTCGCACACGAGTGAGACGACCAACGAATCAAAACCAAATTACATCAAATTCTCATCCTCGGCTGGCTGGCAAATAATTATAAAAGTCACAGCAGACAGGCAGCCGATCGAAGATAGAACATGCATTGAAGGACGCTTTCCAAGGGGCCACTGAGGATACGATTTACACGTGCACTACAATGAAAATACGTTTCTTTTCTGGCAGTTTTGGAAGAAATTCCAATGAAAATAAAGAATTAAAAGTGCGCTTCCAAACAAGTGGAATTTAAGTCAATATCCCATTTAAACTAGTAGATCTAAACTAGCAGATATTGCATTTACAAAGGCGAATTACACTTATTCAACATGTTTACTCTGAAACTCATTTGTGATATTTAACTCACTTTCTTATCTAAGCTGTGAGATATGGCATTTACAATTTACTCTTATATAATTTGTTATTATTAGTACACTCCATAATTATGAGTTGGAATTTATAAGAAAAACTTTGAATTTTCATGTTTTGAGCAGTGTAAAGTCCATAAGCGGATGCAGGTTCCATACACTAGCTGCGGAGGCCACGTGTGACTAATAGAAATTTGCATGCGCAATTATTTGAACAAACCGCAGCAATTTCACGGCAGCAACACGCAGCAGCAGCAGCAACAATCGACAGACAAGCTAATTAGAAAAGAAGTATCCGCGGAGGGAAGGGAATGGAGTAGAGTCAGGAATCGGAAGAGGATATATTGTAGTAGCTGCCGCAACGAATCGATTTGGGCATTTTATTGTCCGTAAAGGACGCTGGTCCTGTGAGCAATTTGTGCATCGTTAAGGGTTACTGCAACACCACACTATGTCCTGTGGCATACGTACACCCCCGAAACTGAGTTTGTTGTGATTTGTTGTGACACTTTGGGCTCGGAATGTTGTTATGCAAAAATTAGGCGCATAATTTTATTGCAATTTTTATGATCGAGCAGCGTTCGAAGGACTGTGAGAAAGTTTTCCTCCAGCTTACTCCAACCTGATGCGATTTTAATTGTGAGAAACTTGGTCGTCCTAAATTGGAGTTATGAGCCATTACGTTAGTGTCTTCCTGGGAGCGCTCATTTCCATGAAAATTATGATAATACTGTTTATTGGGAAAATCCTTTCTATGCCGTTTTTATGCGACCAACCGAACAATGGCGCAAAATGTGTGCACCTGACAGAAGGGGGAAAATCGTGAAAAGTGCCTTTCATGTTTGACAAAATGCAGCGACAACAAAAAGGATTTCTTGCACTGATTTCGGGCACTTAAACATCCACGACATCCATGAACAGCAAACAAAAAACAATTTCGCTTCGAGCTCTACATATTTTCTTTATTTTCCATTTGTGAGTTTGCGGTGAATTGATGAAAAACTGTCACATCATCGGGTCTCCTTGTGCTGCAGTTGCGCGGCTTTGATGTTGAGTATCCCTTTGTCCTTGGGATCCTGTCAAACGGATTCCCCTCCGGAGCATTGAGTTTCACGGTCCTGCAGTCCCCTAACATTTTGACATACCTGTTTTGATGTCTTCTTGTTATTGTTGATTGTTGGGCCCAAACACTCGACATAGTTTTCCGAAATTAAAGATAAGTAATATGACTCAGAACCTGAATAAAACACTAGTATTTCACAAAAGATTGTTTTTTATTACCCGCATTTAAATTAAGGTATGTATCTTATAGCTATGCATTTCCAATCGAAATATCATAACTTATTAAATAACCTACCAAATGCTCAAAATTAAACTAGCTATTAATATTCAAGATTAATCTTTCTTGTTTTAGTATAAACGAATGGTGTAAACGGTTTTGTATCTAATTTCTTGATAAACATCTTGAATCTCAATAATCTTTTTTCTCCTTGTGACTGTGTGGTTAATGTTGAGCTCCCAATCTTTATGATAGTCAACACCTGAAACACGAGAATTGCTGGTCTTAAAGTATAGTACTTTGTGGCACAGAAAATCGTTCGATATGCCACCATTTCTTAGCCGTATTCCCTTGCCACACATAGATACATCTCTGAAAGCCATAAATTCTTCAAACATTAGAACGGAGCAGTAGATCCTAAGCCACCCACTTCGCATTCAGGGCAATACAACAAAAACAATAAAACGTGGCAGGCGCATCCTGCCACCCATTTTCTCACCCCACTCCTCCCTCATTTTATCCTTGCAACCCCAACGAACAAAAAAAAAATAATGTTGCCTTTAACCTGGCCCACAAGTCACGGCCCAAAAGTTTTGTTGGTGTTTTTGTTGTTTTCAGCTGCGGCGTTTTCTTTCGCATTTTTCCTTTTGGCAGGACGAAAAACGCAGGGAGGTGGTGGGGGTTGGGGAGAAGGGGAATGGAGCAAAGTCAGAAGCAGCACCAGAAGCACACTGTACGCGCCATTTTCCGTGCGATTGCCAATGTTAAATGCAGCTCCCGAGAGCCAGCCAGAAACCACCCGCAACCACCGAACGCCCACCCACCCACTGCCCACCACCCACCGCCCCCTTCTTCCTTTGGCGTGGGCGTCCTTGCTGTTGTTTTTGTTGCTATTGCTGGTGTTGTTGCCGCTGCTGCTCCCTCTGGACCAGAAAAAGAAATGTTTCGCATAAAATGTTATCGCAAAGATTTACGACCCGACTTTTGCGCATCACACGCCACCCTCCCTCTTCCCCTGCATACCAACAATCGCCCACCCCTGTCTTCTCATCTCCCCCTCGCCCTCTCCCATCTCTCTGCGATTCCCTCACCCCGCCCATGGCATCCAGCAACTTGTTTTATGATAATATACGAGCTTTCTCCGCTGAAATATAAATGTTCTGTGTATGAGCAGCGCCTCTGTTCTTCCGCTTTTCGGACCCCCCTTTCATGGGCGGCTGTTGGGGGATTTTATCCGCTCCAAGAAAGTACAAAATTTGGCATTCATTTTGAGACGCCTTATACCCAGATTAATAATCATGGAACATCTGTAACATCTTTTAAATTTTTAACTTAAATTTTTCTGAATCCATGCTATAATATGATCATATATTTTAAAGATATCGTGGACTGCAAAATGACTTAATTTTTATCAAATTTAAATAAATCATTTAATTTCAATTTGAATATATTGCTTTTGATTCTAGAGAGTTAGACATGCTTGACTTTTAATAAACGTCGTAAGCTGTAAGTCAAACGTTGGATTTCTTATCTGGCATATCTTAATTATCTGTCCCCATTCTCCTGCAGCATTTTAGCTACGCCCATGGCCCAGTTGCCTGGAGTTTCTCCTTTTGCGCCATTTTGGCTGTCATCCTTTGCAGGAGTCACATCACTTGGCTGGCGTATCTATTTATCTAAGCATTTGTACATATTTATTTTAATGTTGAGGCAACCCCAGCGACTACAATTGCGCCCACCTCAGAGGCCATGGCCGAGACTGAAGGCAGCTCCATCTTCATTCCACTGGCCCACTCCACCGAAGTGAATCCACAATAAAAATGGCTGCTGTATCCATAAGATACATGCCACTGATTTCTATGCCAACGTTTTATCTCGGCAGGCGTAGGAAAGCTTTGGCTTTCTTCCTTGATATGTGTGTTTGGCTTTGTGCTTCCTTCTCCTTCTCCGTCTCCATCTCCGTGTCCTTCTCCATCTTCATCTCCATCTACACCTTCTCCCTCGTGCGCCAAAAATCGTAAAATGAAGATTTTTCATGAGGATTGTAGTGGTTCCTTTTTGGCGAGGAGTTGGGGACTGTGGCATCCTTGGGCGCATCCTTGCCGCTGCGGATGTAATTTATGACTTTTCGTTTTGCAAATGTTTAAATCTAAACATAAATATTCAGCCCTCTTCGCCGGTTGAAACATATGAGCAGCGTTTGTATTTATTTCATTTGCTTTTATTTTGCCCCTGATAAATTGTGCAATTTATGGCTTTGGTCATAAACATAACAACGAGCCGAAATTGGCTTAAACCGGCGGCCGCAGGCTTAAATACGCCAA
The DNA here is from genome assembly GCF_016746365.2 of Drosophila yakuba. Classification (NCBI taxonomy): domain Eukaryota; kingdom Metazoa; phylum Arthropoda; class Insecta; order Diptera; family Drosophilidae; genus Drosophila; species Drosophila yakuba. Next base: position 9,855,782 of record NC_052530.2, read on the forward strand.
TCGAAATCAATGACAAAATAATTACACTCATACGCGTACATGGATTTTATTAATCGAATTATAAGATATGGCGTCAAAACAAACACATTGAGCTCCGTAAGCCGACCCACAAACTGGAACAAGTCGCATGAGTCAGAGACAAATGTATGGTGATGTTAATGATATTAAAGGCAAATATGGAACGATTGTACAGTGAGCACTCGACCCAACCAGCTGCGAGTGAGTGCACCGCGACCAGTTTCACTTCTAGTCGATCTCCACTGTGTGAGCCACACGCGTTGCCTTGGAAATTAATGAATTGCCAGCGATTATCCTGACCGCCTCATCATCGACATCATCAGTGCCAGCATAAATAAGCACAAATTCAATTACTTATGCCAAATAAGTAGAAATGATTCAATAACGAAGCCGAGATACTCGTACAAAACGAAACTAGGCCCATAACACACACAGGCATCTCAGATAAGGAGGAGATGGAGATGGAGTTGTAGATGGAGGCTGGCAATCCAAGGAGTCCAAGGAACTGAACTGCGCTACCATTTTCCATTTACCATTTACCATTACCAGAGTGCCCCGATAAGCGCGGACACATACAGATACTGCGGACCATGGCGAGCAAACTGATCAAATATGCTTAATTATAATTTGATTTGATTTATGATGCCTTCTGATTTCATGTGACATTTGTAATTATTCTTGTCGCGCCCCGAACTGCAGTCGCGATCAACGAAATCATCGCAGAGGCAATAGCAGACCAGAAGTGCACTGGAAGAAATTCCAGAGTCTGTTCGAAGCAATTGAGGGCCATGTTTATGTGGTAAGGAAAGTACCAAACTAGTCTACTTAACATTTTTTGTGATATATCCAACAATCTGTATATTTTTGTAACGTGTCACACCTATGTATTTCTTTCAGTGCAAGAACTGACTGTTCGAAGGAACAACATCATCGTCGTCATCATCATTGACAATCGGTGCCGCTGTTCCTGCTGGTGGCACTACCTTGGTTGTTCCTGTGGTCTTCACCTCCTCCACCTTGGGCCATTGGCAATGATCAACGATGTCGACAGTGACAGCGACGAGGAGCAAGCGACAATCCTGAGCTGCATACGAAACTAGCTGCGCCTGATGAATACGTACAGGAGGCTTATATACGTGTTGAAGAGGGTGTTGGAATAATGTAATGCCCAGGATGCCATAATATTTACTTATCAAGGCGCTACACTGTCGAAATAAGTCATTCCGAGTGAGTTATGGCGAGTTCAAGGTGGAATTTTCGATTGGTTCTCGTCGTTAGCTGAACGCAGTGAGAAGCGCAGAGAAAGGCGCAGCTTTCTGGTTTTTTAAGATGCTCTCTAATGAAAAAAATAGATTGCGTTCTAAAAACAACTAAGCATATATTAAATCTTCAATATGCTTCCTCTAAACTAGTATTTAACAAACAGATACTTCTTGGAAGTGAAACCCAAACTTTCCAGCATTCAATACCTTCATAAGGGCATATTTCATTCGCTCTTAAGCCATTCCACTTTATAATCGTCATCCTGGTATGGTTTATTATTTGTTCTATGCCACAGAGCCATCATATACTATGTCATATACCATATAAAGCCACAGTATATATAGCCATATATGTATGTTTGTAGTTCGTCAGCTCGGTTACCGCGTCTATGTCTGTGGGGAATAAATCAACACGCTGTGTGGCTTCGTCAACGATCCATCTTGGCCCGGCAACTTGGCTCTCGACTCTTGACTCTTGACTCTCGTCTCGACTCTCGACTACAGATTCTCGACTTACCTGTGCGAGTCGCCTGTTTGAGGGGTCTAAGTTTGGCCTGCTGCCGTCGATCAAAATCAGGGGCCGCACCGCCGCCTGTTGATCGGAAACTCTCGCCTACGATCGAGTGACAATCGACGGTGCGCCGGGCAAACAAAAACAAAGCCAGATCAAATTTAAAGGTAGGTTGGCCAGCCAACCTCCTCAATGGAGATCAATGGGCTGCCTCCCCCGCTTCGATTATCGCGCACCGATCGCCGAAATCGATCAGTTAGGCATAAGGCGCGCGCCTTCTCCTTGGATAATAAGCTGAATAGGCGTATGACAATAAGCTATGTAATTATATGGCATATCATATCGGTCCGGTCGGCAATGAGAGAGCGCAACTGGAGCGGATTACCGAGATTACCGAGAAGTGCGTGGGCAGCCAGTTGGAGCCCTAGAGATGGCCACAATGCAGGGAAATCCGAGTCACAATTCCCCACTGGGTGACTGGGCTGGAGATGGCAGATCGAAATGATACCAGTCACGACCACTTGAGCGCAATTTCATAAAAGAGAAGGTTCCAAAACAATCGTTCCTTTAGTTATTTGTACATTAAAGATACGTTTATCTTGCTATGTTTGTAAGCTTGCCTATTTTCGAAAGAATCCTAAGAATCGCTTGTGATTCCAAGGTACAACTTATGCGACACTGAACCACTTTCTTTGGTTTTCTAATTATGATTCACGATGCCATCGCGCCACTGCACTATAATTGCGGTTGACAAATTGCAGTCAGCGTGAGACGGATTAAGCTGGAAGTATCTGCGTACCTTGGCCAATATCAAAACCCTGTTCCACAGGCGGCTGTTCTGCTGCTGTCTTTTAATTAGCATGTCATGTGCACTTGAGCTGTCTCCTGCCACGCCCCCTTTTTTTTCGGAGCAGGCAAACGGGCAGGGGAGGGGGAAATGCATTTCGCCGGATGACTGGCACTAAATTCAATTTACTTTTTAAATATACATACTCGTATATACGTTTTGTGGTTTTACTGCCGCTCGACTGCCACTCAGGGCCGCTCCTGCGATGATTGGCGTTTTTGTTTTGTGGATTGGAGGCTACGCGGAATCGGGCTAATATCGATGACTTGGCCATTGAGTGGCTGCCGGGATGCTGGCGTATCTTACCCACCGACCAACAGACCAACTGACTGGCTGTCTGACTGACAGGGGATATTTATTAGCCAGCTACTCAAACAGCGCCACTTGAGTTGGTCTCCTTTCTCGTGTTTTTATTTGCTCTTGCCTGTTTTAATAAGCGGTTGCCTTCTGGTTTCCATCTCCTGGCGCATTTTTCAATTAGCCCATGGCTTCGCCAAGGGTTTCTTTTTTGGTTTTTTGCGAGCACCTCGGGCCCTGCACTTTAATTAATCGCCGTGTCTAACAAAATATGACAAGCGCCATAAATTAAAGAGCAGCTCTCCCCTGACCACCCATTTCTCGCTGATCCGAGGACACAGTCTCCCCACCTGGGAAGCAGCTTCCCAGTTCCCAGTTTTGGCCGAAGCCGCAGGTGTGCGCCTGGAAAATTTGCGTGTGCGGACAGCTAAACTGCTACCGCGCTTAGTTAAAGCCCGTTCCATGGGGCATATAAATGAGAGATGTTTAACTAAGAGACACACACAGGCTTCGCATAAAATGAACACAAATTATGGGAAAACAAATGCTGGAAAGAAATCAGAGAGTGGCTGGCATGCAATGGCGGCAATGGGAGCGTGGGCCCAGATGAGTACGCTGATTTGGGCCCAGTTAGTTAGGTGTTGGGCCAACGAATGGAGGAGGTGGGGCAAACTAACTAACAGAGAATATGCTTAAATCAAGTGGAGCATAATTGAATTAGTGGTACTATTCCTATTGACAAGCTTAGTATTAGAGAATAAGTGAAAAAATAGTTTAAGTTCTTTTTTCTTTTACAAGATCATCATCGCAAGGCACACAAATAAGATAACAACTCTCACATTCCAAGTTACGAAATCCAAAATCTTAACTACCAGAGGAAGGACCTTACATAATACAATTATATAATATAGCCATAAATTCGTTCGCAGTCGTATATAAATTAAAACCGTGCAAAACAAAAGGGTTACGCTCCGCTCTTTTGTGGTCCAAAAACCGAGTGGTAATGGCCATGGCCATGACACAAAGAATGGGAAATGGATTCGGGAATGGGATTTGGCTGAGGGCGCCACATAAGCCACAGTCGAGCTGCATAACTCAAGGCGTCTGTGACATTTTTATGGCATCAAATATATATTTTATTCGCCGGTTGCCCAAAAAGCACTGGCGTAGTGTGAAGGGGCTAGTCAAACAGAAATATAAAATATAAAATTAATACAGTATATAGAAAAATGAGAATATAAAGCACTATTCGATACTTTTATTGAGTAACAAGCCCCCTTCTTGATTCCCAACGCCTCTGACAGTAATATATACATTTATTTTCCGTCGCTTTTGGGCATTTTACATTTCGTTTGGGCCCATTCCCCTTGGCCAAATCCCCTGCTCCCCTTAACCTCAAATGCAATTAAAACAAAGAGAGAAAAGGGGCCCATTAATCCTTTTTACACAATATCCTGTACGTATGACCGCCAATTGGATGGCGGGGGTGTTTGACTTTTAGGGGAGTGGGGGTGTTGGGGGGTGTACCGAGGAAAATGGGGGCTTCACGTTGCGGCCATTTTCTTTTGCCAGCTGCCATTTTTATGCTCGTTTTGTGAGCCTTTTTTATTGTCTGCTCTTTTGGTTTCCTTTTATTTTTTTTGTATTTTTTTGTTTGCTACTCTTTGGCATTAAAAATGTTTTATGTTGTGTGCGATTTGAGCAACCTACTTTGCACATGCTCAGGGGCGTGGGACGATTAGGGGGGGCACCAGAGATCTCATCGGTGGCGCTTTATTTTGTTATATGTATATTCTCTAGTATATGTACGCTCGACAAGGATGTGCGCTCGTTTGTTTGCGTAGAAAGGCTTAATTTGTACAGGACTCGGCGCACACACACACATACGCGCCTTTAACGACTCCCAAATCGCATTTGTGTGTGCGACTTTTGTCTTGGCTTTAACTGTTTTTATGGCGCATTGCGACTTTTTATGGCCTTGTCTTCCGATCCACTGCCCAAAGTGGAGTACATCGGTTGTCAAATGTACTTTATAACTGACTCAGAGAAAAAAACATTGTGAAGAAGAGTAATGTGTGAATATTTTGGGGCACTTTAATAACTTGAAGTCTTAAAGAAACTTAAGACGTGACACCTAACATCTAACTTTAAAATATAATTTTAAAGAAAATACAGACTGTAACTGATTTCAGAAAGAGGGCAGTGCATTTAAGTGTCCATGTGACGATGTTATTTACGCTGTCTTGTTTTGGCTCTGCCTATTCTAATGTGTGTTGCCCCCAGCCCAGGCCACGCCCCCAAAGGGGGAGCCCTCAGACCCCCGAAGGACGAAAAAAAGCACACGAAAAGCATAAAGGATAATAATAAAACGGAGCCTTATCGCTGATGCCGATGCTGCTTTGCTTTGCCTTACTTTGCTTTGCTTTGCTTTGCTCCTGATGATGGCGATGTTGAATGCCGCTCGCTGTTATAATAAAACAAATGGCAGCCCCATTTAATTGCTGGCCATAAATGTGCTTGGTCCTGCGTAGAGGGCATGTTGTATCCTTTTCGAGGATACCACAGTCACCGTCACCGTCACCGCAAGGAAGGCGAATATGTGTGTGAGTGTGGTGCGTGTATTACTTTTTATTATTATTAGTATTTAAATTTATTTGTTACTTTATGGCGTGCACGCTGATAAATCTGAGCAAGCTCGTTGGCCCTTTTAATGGCCAGCCATAAAAGGTAAGCCCAGAAGAGCGGGCCAAATTATAGAATCAAAGCAAGTTAAAAGTCCATTTAGTATCGCCGATATGACATAATTGAGTGGACGCTATCTGTAACCACCAAAAACTCAACAACCCAAATCCTCCTATGGAGAAACCCCTACAAATGCCAGCATATGTACCAGCCATTTGAGGCGATGTCCTGTGGCTTTTGTTTTCATTCGACAATGCAATTAATGCAATTGCACAATTGTTTTCTGGGGCACTTACAAGCGAAGTTCTCGCCAAGGGAAAACTTTGTGCACTCACAATTGGCACATTTGGTTTTATTACCCAATTGAGCAGCTAATTTGCGGGGAGTCGACTTCATCCCGGCCAAACAAGTCAATTTGCGGTGTATCTCGCCGAAACCCTCCTCTCCAACCCCTCCATCGAAAGATACACTCACATACATATCTAATGGGCAGGACTGTCGTGGCTCATTAATGCCTGTCTGCAGCATTTGTTATGTGTTATGATATTTGTATTTGTATACTCTCGCATATATTCATTTTCGTGTGCTGCCGTGATTTCAATTTGATTTGTGCGATGATTAATTCATGCTGGGCATAGGCCACACCTACCATCCATCCTGGCCTGGTAGTTCCCATTCGGATGCCCATTCCCATTCCCTTTCCCCAATCTGTGCGATGATAAATGAACCTCATTTTTGCCCCCCGATCTCCGATCTCGGTGTGTTTGTATTGATGCTTATCCGCGACATTCCTGCCGCCCAAAGTGTCACTGTTGTCGATCATTTTTATGTTGTGTGCCTTCGCAGTTTGATTGACAAGCCGGAGTTCGGAGTCTCGAGTCCCGAGTTCATTTTACATGCAGCGATCATCTCGGAACTCGCTGGTTTTTACTTGTCTGCCTTTTATGATCGCTCGTCGGGGCCAGGGAGTTTACCATAAAATGCCCATTAATCATTTGATAGAGCCGCGTAATGAACTCCAACTTGAACTCGAACTTCAGCAGGGCAGTTTGCCAAATACAAAGTTTTCCATGTTTCTCCTCTCTTTTTATTTTTTGGTTTTTTGTTGCACTTCGTCTGGCTTTGGCACCTAATCCTGGCGCACAACTATGCCGTTTGCATTGTTTCACGCACAATGGACACAAAGGACATGTTTGCACTGATTATCAGATTAGGCCATTGTACGTACAAATTGATATTGTCATGTTTCAAGTGCCAGTTTGCCTGTCCAGTCTCTCTCCCCGTCTCTCCTCTTCAGCCGGAGGCAGTGCAGAACTCATTGAATGCTGTCGCCAGTGCCGATTAAGAGATTTTTATTTTCGCACTCGCCACTCTGCCAACCAGGCCAAAACAATGGCCCAGTCGCTTCGGCCAGATTTGCAATATTTAGGCTCGGCTTCCTCTTGTTTTCTGGTTTCGTTTTGACGAAACAATCGCCGCACAATGAGCCATGAGTGGTTTTAGCGCTGCGGTCCTCCTCGTTTTGGTCTAGTTTCTGGGCCAGAACCGATCATTAGCATAAAGCCACAACGGCGACGGCAATTCCCAATTCCAATTCCCATGTCTGTGCTGGGCGTTGGCCGAAGCAAGACGAGACGAAAACGGGCAAGGATTAGGCGAAAATGTGCACATCATCCTTGCCGGGGATTCTTTGAGGTTGATCTCCGTATCGGACAAGTAATCGCAATCGCAATCTTGGCCCGGAAAATCGCTCCAGGTCGTATCAGATTTCGCTGGAAATCATTTGGCAGGATTTCCCTATCAAGGCAGCTGAATCGATCGGTGGATTTGGGAAGGTGTTGGCGGCTACTTTTGCTATGATCTTCAGATTTCAAGTCGAGCCAACTTGTCTACGAGTGCAGATGGTTGCTGTGAGATATGCTAATCTCCTGGCACTCTCAAAAGGGGGTTTCCAGAATCTTGGATGCATTGTGATAAGTGTTTTGGCACTTGGCCATCTTGATAAAGGGAAATGCCTCGGAAATGTGTTTCTTGGTATTGATATTAACCTACGCTTGGTGAACTTTATATACAAAATGTATACTGTTCAGTCGAATTCCTAGTTAAACATCACAAGTACTGAAACGGTGATCTGCAAGTATGATATTAGTAAAGTAATCGGTAATTCGTTTTAGTAATCACTTTCTTTTTTATTTCCTTGCTAAGACAAGTCGGAAATTTTTGAAACAATTTCTAGACTGCCGACATATTCGTCATTTTTGAAACCGGTGGCCACGGCCTTCAAAAATCCTCGCGGCATTATAACCGGCCAATTGTCGGCTTTGAGGACCACATCCTTCAAGTAGTATTTTCCCTTGGGCAGTGGACACGGGTGGGTATGAACGGGAAAGTCCGTGTTTACTCCAAACTTTACACTCGGCTCAAAGTACGGCCAATAGGCCTCAAATGCCTTGCAGATGGATTGTTTGGGAGCGGTGAAGAGAAGCTGCTTGTACTCGCCATCGCCCATGGAATCGATGAAAGTTTCACCGAATATTGAAAATGATTCATCCAGATCCTCTTTCAACTCGAAAGTGCCATTTGCCATGCGTTCTCGCCCCAAGAACCGAATTTGGCTTACATCTAATGGCATTTGGGTGCCATTCGTGGTAATCGATACGAAACGCGCTTCATAGGTTTTCGGAAGCAATGCCTGAAAATCAAATTTCAAATAGTTTGGAAAATGATATAGGTTTTAATTTCTTACATATGCCTTGCAAACTAGCATTATTAGTACACAAAATAGAATCTCCTTCATTGTTTTACTGGTTTGCCATAGAATTTGTTTTGGATATTTATAGGGCCAAGCTATCATTAAATTGTACATTGTAAATCGCCGTACAATGTAAATCAAATAGCATGACACTACATGCAATGTAATTCTGTGTTGTAACTTGTACCTTGCTTGTGATATATGATAATAAGCTGTGCTAACACGTTATTTAGTATACTGCTTCCATTGAAGTTATTTAACTCATCAATATAGTTTTTTTCTTTATTTATAGTGGTTACAAAATATGGTTTTTAGTATGTGAGCTATGTGGAGAGTTTGCCCCCTTCAGAAAATTATAAAAATAGTGATTGGGATAGTTAGCTATGTTTATTGGCAGTACAAAACGTCTTCATTTTAGCTCTGCCACCTTTTTTGGCGAAGTAAAGGCGAAAACCCCGATTGAAAATGTGTGGCGCACTTGCAATCAAAGAACTTCGAGGCACCTTCGCTACATGATCTCATATGTAGCAACCCATCCCATTTAGTACCAACCCATTTAGTACCAATCCGAGCCGAAAGTGCCTTTCACAGCCCTTTGTTCGGGAGATGAGCTCCTAGGCGCCGGGTCATAACTCTTAGCGGCTGTTGCAGCTATTTGTTCGCCTCGAACGTCGATACTATAGGCTGTATGCTGTATGGTACATGGGCAATAAAAATATTGGCCTGCCTTCGCCGGCAGGACAAAGGAATTGCACCATAAAATGCATGCACAATTTCCACACAGCAGCCGAGGAGCAGCAGAATCGGGGAACGGATGAGAAAACAAAGTCCTCCAGATCCCCGGTTCCCTTTGTCTCGCAGGTGAAATCCCACCGAAACTAGTGCAACACTTTTGGCTTATAGACAAAGCCAAGTGCAGACTGCAAGACCTGGGCAGGAGAAGGAGGAGGAGAAGGGGAAGTTGGCCAGGACGCAGAAGAGATGGTCGGGCGGTCGGGTCTTCACCATTGTCTTCGCAGAAGTCGTTAGTGTGACAGGTTGGATTTGTTTTGTGTACGGTGCCTAAGTCTGTCATCATCATCAGCATAAGACTTGTCTGGCGCCAGCATTAGGGACAATATTTTCGACTAAATATTTCGTCACAGGCTCAGGTAAATTCCGAGTGCCAAGGTAGAATATGTTCTACCATACTCGTATACCCTGTTTGGTGGAAGGAACACGAGGGCGTAGGCCAGGGAAAATCGGACATCTCTGCGGGCGCCTATTTTGGTCGATTTCTATTTGGCCTGCTGCAGTTGCCGTTGCATTGATGATTTATGCGTCGGCATTACAGGTGCACGGAGCTACAGGTAGGCCAACCCAAAAATATGTTATTAAATCAAAATCCAATAGGCACCACTTTACGTCTTTCCTATTTGGATTGGCATTATCCTGCGCATTGATTGAAAAATCAATCAAATGGTAAAGCCTACATAGAACGAGTAGTAGTGCCTAAAAACCAAACTTTTTGTTCCTATAACAAATAAAGTTTAATAGGCTGAGCCAGCTTTTTTGGTACTGCGAAAGATGCAGATGCAGAGGTGCACATGAGGTGCGTGTGGTGGCATGTGCCCGAATCGAAGCTGCAACATATTGGCACACTTGAACTTACTCTCCGTGCCGGGGCACGTGCTCCGTGGCCCACTTGAACCGGAGAAACTCACTCGAGGACTGCATCTCGCTCCTTGGGCTCTGATTCAGCTACTGTTCCTGAACGAACTGCTGCCGGGTGGCAAAGTTCGCTGGCAACAATCAGGGGGTTTTTTAATGCCGGCAAAGTCGCACGCTCTCTATTGGAATTTTCACAATGAGCACACTTGAGATACTTTTCTTTCTCCCCCTTTTCTTTTTTGTGTTTTTTGTGGTCGAGACATGCAGCAGAATAAGGGTAGCGGGCGGTGGGTAGTGAACTTTTCGGTTGGCGAACAATGGTTCAAGTGCTGCTTGCAAAACAAAAAGCGTTTTAAGTTTTAATTACGCCAGACACAAAAGGCCGGAGGAATGAACAGGAGTTGCCACGACACATGGTGGTCCTTTTTTTTTGTCGGTAGAAGGTGTGAGTGTAGGAAGTGTGCGGCTTAAGGATATTGCACTGTCTTGCTGGCTTACAGAGGCCATATCGCAGTGACAATCCATCGGTAACTTTCCTACCTCGCACCTTGCATAAGCCGTATCGGCTGCCAAATCTCCAAATATTTCTCAACTCGGTCCGAATCAATTCGGAGCCACCATCTCCCCTTCCCCACACACACTATCCATCCCCTCGAGTGTGTGCCATCAGCAACTATCTATCGAATACAGGCAGCCATAGCTTGTCAGTGATTAGATTTCCAAACGCGCTCTTAACAATGCCACCAGTAGCAACAATGAAAATCATAAGAAGCCCTTCAGCATGGATGGCGTTTTGGATGACTAGATGTTACCCTGGGATCTGGGAATGTATTTAAGATACTTTTCAGATGTTTAGCCTAAAGATACATAGCATTTATAGGATGGGTAGGGGTAGGAACTTTAAGTTCGCATTTATTAAGGAGTTTCTAAGAGTCAATACTTGGAAGGTCTACCTAATTCTCTTAAATGATATCTAAATATAACTAACACTGTATAGATATTTCATAAGTAGCACAGGCATTTGAAGCCATGTTTTTGATCACAATTAATACCAGAACCACTCATACGTGTAACCCCCACCTAATCCGCTAAGTAAGAGGTATATAAAATTGCTCAATTGCTCAACTGATTAGACTTTGTTTTCAATTTGTCTTTCAGCCGTTCATTCACAGTCAGCGAAGAAGGTGAAACCAAAAACAAAAAGCCAAGTTGAGACGACATGACAGGCGCGAAGACAGAGACAGCCACACGTTTTTAATCAAAATTGTACAGGAAATCAAAAATCAGTTTTCAAAAAATAAAAATCACAGTTTCTTATCGCGATGTTGATTTGTGGCTGCCGTTCGTTGTTCTTCTCGTCTCAACTTATTTTGTTATTGTTTTTTTTTTCTTTCTGACTTTCTTGGTTTTTTTGTACCCCAATTGCTTGGGCCATCAGAAATTTTGGGTTGGCAGGGCCGTTTGTGGCATGTAATTTGAGGAAAGCAGCGCCGAAAGCAAACGCAGTAGCTATGAAATCAATTATGCGATAAAGATTTGACAGCACAACGCACTGGGCTGCGCTGCTGGCACTCGATAATTAATTTTAACGCTTTATCGCAATTGGAGGTGCGCCACATGGAGGGGGCCTCCATAACTTAAGGGGGCTTCAACTTTAAGGTGGGGATCGGGTGGGGATCCGAAAGATAGTAGCTGCCGATAGCCGTCCGATTTGATTGAAGTCTGTCCAAAAAGTGGGGCCCCGTCTAATCTGTGACACAATTGGTAGAGAAGTTATGAGTGTGCCTATGAATTTATTACGGGTAAATACGTAGATTTTTGATGCGTTTGCTGGACGACGACGGGGCAGAGATGCTTTCCCAAGATATGCAAACGAACTCAATTATTTATTTTATCACAAATGATTTTGCTTATCAAATCTAGCAATCGCGTCATCTTTGTCCCTCCTCGCCGTTCGCCAGCCACAAAACCTCAATGACGAAGGGCAGCATAAGACCTTTCTCAGACCCAAAGAATCCACTCCACTCGTCGTCTGGCCCTCTTGGGTTTTTCTTACAATTGCTTGGGTTCGGTCCTGATTGAGGCCGCCATTATTCAAGGAGCCCAGCCAAACTCCGCTCTCCGTTTCGGTGGCATCTTTTTGGCGCTATCTTTGCGTTGAAATCTCCACAGTTCATGTCAAATTTCTTGTGTTTTTATATATCATTCGACTGGCTGTGGCTTCCTTGTAAGTATGTAAATGCAGCCACGGCCAATGCACGGCTGCAGCTGCATTTTGCATGCCCCTCCACATCGAAGTCCTCGTATCCTAACCCCTGCGTGCCCCCCTTCCAGCTTTGAGTGATTGTCAGGGGTTTATCTTTTGATGGGGCCTGGCTTCTGTTGCCAGAGATACAGTACATGTATCTGTATCTGCGGCGGAGGCTTGTTAATTAAGTTTCAAGCAGGTTTCGTCTGGGCGTTGCTCGAAAGTCAATTTTTAGCACCTATTGACATGCAAAGGACCCGCATGCCACACAGTCAAATCATTCAACAAATTCAGAGGGCTTTACACACAAACAGAGATAGTGATGGGAAAAAGATTTATTGTAACCATTGGTAATGTACAAAAAAATCATATGTTATAAGGCGAAAATTGTATTTTAAGCATACTGCAGAAATTAATCGATATATACTATAACCGTGCATTTGTGCAGTGCAGCACTATAGTGATAGGAAAATGCTGAAAAAATCAGGGAACTGCCGCCCAAATACTTCTCATCACTAGATACAGATACAAATGAAGACTGCAGTTTGGATTCGGGCACCAGGCAAGCAAATCAATCAATTCAACACGCAAAGTTGTTGCCGATAATTTCTCTATTTTGACTCGACCCAAGACGAGAACGAGGGGCAATAAATAATAACTCAATACAAATCCCAATTACAGGACGATTGCCACCCGCCTTGCCGGATTTGAGGAGCCAAGTACCAAGGAGCTAGAAACAAGAACGAGGGTAACACAGACCAACCCTCTGGCCAAAGCAAAGCAAAGCAAAGCGAATCCTGGCCGCCTTCGATTGTCCTTTTTGCCACCCGTACATACATTTATCTGTGTGTGTTCCCTTCATTTGATTCGATCAGCGGGGTTTCGCCTCCATCAACCACAAAAACAACCAAGGCCAAGGACCGAGGGACCGATAGTCAGAGGTTTTCCCACTCCATCCATCTATCCATCCATCCCCTCCAATCGAGTCGATTTCGGGCTTATCCTGCAACCGGCACATAAATCGTCGGGCTGCTCCTGCTTCTCCTTTATTTAAATTTTCATTTAATTTGTTATTTGTTTACATGAAACACACCGATGTGCGACGACAGCGACGGAGGCGACATATGACAACATTCTCAGCCGGTCACAATTGCCATTGTCTGAGTACGACTCGAGCGGGGGCGGGGGTAGATCAGAGGGGGGGTGAGTGTTTGGTCAGGACAACGGCGTGGCAGTGGTCAACGTCATCTATTGTGACCACACACCTGGCCGGCGAGCAGAGGATGGGTCAGTCGTGGGCCACTGTTTGGCAACAGTTCCTAATTGCTGCATTCAAATGGTGACTCCTTTGTGGAGGAGGCACGGAAATTCTGGGGCGGCAACAGAAGTTTGGCAAATTAATTCCTCGGAGACCGAAAACAAATAGGTGGATGCATCCAGCAACTAGTTTTATTTTTCCAGGAAAATATCTTGGATCTCCATCGAGCTGTACTTTATTGATTACGAAAGTTAACATTGAACAATAAGCCATTATGCAGCATACATATGTTGAAAAGGACTGAAACAAAATCGTTTAAGACCACTTAAAAACGGATACAAGAAGATCTCTGTAGAATAATAAGTTAAACAACTTATTGTATTCTTTCCTAAATCCTGAACAGCTATAAATTATTAACATACTGATTGAATAGTTTACGAAGCATCCAACTCAAAAACTCCAAGCCCCACTTTCTGATGAAAACAATGATGTTTTTAGCCATTAAGCATTCTCGCAGCTCCACAGAGCAACAAACTATTTATGCAAATCAGCTGAGAAACCCTATTTTGTGGGCCCCACCCCGAAGCATTTAACGCAGTTTAAGCTCGCCCGAGCAAAGTAGTTCAGTTCAACGGTGGGCAGACCCATAGATGTATTCAAAAATCTTCCCAGCGATAAGCCAAAGACCATAAATACGACATCCGAGCGGCGATCTTCGGCGAATTAGCAGCGAGGAGATCGGGCGGAGATCGGGACTGGGGTATCTGGACAGCATCTCTAACAAATTAAGTGGACAAGCATAAATCAAATGGCTGACGACGAATTTCGAATGAAAAATCAATAAGCAGAAAACTCTATTCGCTGCGAGGGGTGGGGCTCCTAAATCAGAAACCGAATTCCGTATTGGATTGGATACGTACTGGGAATGGGATTCGTAGATCTGTGGCCAAGCTGCGAGCTGCGAGCTGCGTGTTTAACAACAAACAATTAAGATGGCGTCCAATCGATAAGGCCCAAAAAAAACAAAGACAGAAAACGCAGCCAGAAACGGACCCAAATCGTCAGCAAAACAGTTAACAGAAGTCGTGGCCAATGGGGCTGATGAAACAAATGGGCCATAATGAAATAATTATGACTGCGCTTGGGCATCGAACATGGCCCATGATAGACCTGCCTCCCTACCTTCCCTTCCATCCGAAAACGCAATGAAACCAGCTCTGATTGAGGCTGAAAAACAATGCCAGGCACTTTATCGAATCCCAATCTAAACGTGGCGACTCGCTCGCTGCCAAAGGATATGGTTTGGATTTTTGCTTATCGACGGCTTGGCATCTGCCAACCTGATGCCAGTTGATGGACTTTGATTGCCGCTTTTGGCCATGCGTGATATTTATTTGTTAGTTGACACAAAACGCTGATTGCTGGGCCAGAGCACAGTGGCTAAGATATGACAGAAATCGCACAAAAAAGTTCAGAGACACTGAACTGAAGTGCCATTGCAATGGTGCTTGTTTGTCTTTTGTTAAAACAACATTAATAGTACCTAGCAACACCTTTTCCCGAGTGATTTGTACTGCTCATCGGGTTGTGATGAAATCCTATTCAGGCTGCAGTTCCAGTAAATAGGTTTCCCTTTCACCAAGGTGTGCTGCCCAGTTCATCCGTTTTGGCATGTGGCCCGTGCACAATTGAGTGGCCAAGATGAAAAATGAGTCCCGAACCGGGCCAGCGACTGGAAACATTTTTAATTTCGCCAGCCATTGTGAGCTGCGGAAAAAATGAGCAGCAAAATTGTAAACATTTTTGCGCGCCAGCATCAAGATAAAACCAATCGGCCAACCGACCGACACAACTGGAGGAGCTGAAACCCAGGCAAAAACCAGGCGAGCCACAATGGATGCTCTCCAGAGGACTATTTGGACAGCGAGAAATTAGACACGTGATGGGCGGATGGTCCTCGGAAGCGAGATGGTGGCGACAAAACCCCGCTTGATAACCCACACAAAAACCACACAAAAAGCGACTTCACTTTTTGTTTCCTCTTCTCTATTCGTTTGTGTGTGCGGTTTTTGGTCGAACTGAGATTCAGAGATCCAGAGATATCCAGAGACCCAGAGATTATAGTCAATCAGCTGCTCCTGTGGCTGATGTTTCAGCCGATTCGACCAGATCATTTGAATAGGTGCGAACCAGAAGCGATCGAAGCGATAAGATTCAGAAGCAGGAAGTTCAGGCCCCGAATTATGACTATGGGCATAGGGGTCCCACTTCCACTTCAATTCTGCGGCATCCAATTAAATTGAATTTCGAAACGATGCTACTGCGATAAATTAAGCAAACATTTTTCGGTGTATTTGGTTTCCTTTCTACTTGGGCATTATGATTTTGTGGCGTAGTCCAGGCACAACACCCAACGAATCGAAGACAAACACGCAGGCCGAGGCGTTCAGGGCAAACACAAGAATCGGAGTCGATTATCTAAGTTCGATAAGGCATGCGTATGCACTTGAAAAAATAAAGGGCCCTAGATCTTATATACAACTAAGAACATCACAGCGATTAGTTCTTAAAAATTTGTTATATGAAACGAGCGAAGCTTTTTATTTCATTAGGCAGTTGCCTTCGCACACTCACATTACAAATTTAAGGATATCTTAATTCCAATTCTTTGTGGGTCATATACAGCATGCATAGATTGCTTCCTTCAGTGTATTCAACAGGACTACCTCTGCGGTTTCGACTCGCTTCACTTACTCTGGCCCCCGTCCAAATGAACTTCTAACGTGCTCTACAAGTCTATTTGTGCGTAAACAAATATTTATTGGAACGGCAACACTTGCGAGGGGTTACAACTAGGTGTTAGATGTTAGGTGTTCAGGGTTCCACTCCGAGGGGTTCGGCTGACGACGGACTGAGCCAACTCCGACTCCAACTCCAACTCTGTCGCCCAATTGACCAATAAAATGTTTGATGATGTGTGGCGCACAGCCAGTCGATTTAAGCGGGTTTACCTGTCACCACCGTGGCATGCACCAATTATTTCTGGCTGGTTGGCAACGAGGGTAATTGATTGGGGAAAGGGTCATTAGTATACAAGCAATGAGGAGAGATTTCTTGAGGAACTACGAGCATATATCTGTTTATCTTATATAATACAAGACTATAAAGTTCCTTAAGGCCAAACCAGATAGATAATCTATTTGAACATAAGTTTCTTTATACCCTCTCTTTAATTCTGTTTCCAATTTTTTCTATCGCACAATGTCAGCGACTGTCTTCTCAATCGTTGGCAGCTTGCGATGACTGGCAGAATGGTGGCCGTTTTGGCCTAACAACTTTGTAATTTTTTGTTTACACGCTTAAATTGTAACGTAATTGCTTTGGGAAGTGACAATTGTCCGGCATCCCTTCTCGGTGTGTAAATATGAGTGGTGTTCGTTTGTCAATTGCCCGGCGCTGTGAAAGTGGCCACATGCTGCTCGACAGTTCGAGTTCTTGGCTTATTCCTCCCAGTCCTCGACTCCAGCTGACCTGGCTGCCATGGCCATCGCCTTGGGGACCGGGACGTGAACCCACAATAGAGCCCATCGGAACAGTGGAACGCACTTGGCCCTGTCAACTTCAGGCAACTGAGGCAGCGAGATGAAAGGCAGATGCTGACGGTCAGATAAACACGGCAACTGCGTCGTAATTCGTGTAATTATATTCTCAATTACCGAAACCCGACAGTCCAGCAACTTGGAGATGCGGTCGCTGTGATTAGAATAAACGAAAGCGTTTTCTGATTTTCCTTTTACAATTTATTGAAAGCTTTCCACGAATTTTTTAGTCCTGTTAGCAGTAAAATATGCAATGCTTTCCCTTATGATAAATATTTAACTTAACCTTTATATCAGCAGCAGTATTATACATTTCAGTGTACCATCTCACTTGACCTGTGTATTTCCTGCCGAGCTTGTTGATGTCTTGACAAAGTTCTGTTTTAAAAAAGAGAAGAAGGACAGGGAGCACCTCTGGATGGTCAGATTAGCGCCTTCCAGCAGTGAAGTCAAAAGCAGGCCAGCACTGGCAAATAAAGCAATGAAAGGCAGATAGCTTCTAAATGCTGCTCATTCGTGCTGCCGAGCAAACAAGCCACAGGGGGCGTGGCAAGGGGCCAAAAGACATATGCAAATGGCCAGAATCATGCTCATCCTCATTCTCATCTTCGTCCTCGTCCTGGGCCAACTTAAGTGGTTCCAGCTCGGCAGCGCAGCGATGTGATGCCTACTGCGATATGATATGATTATGTTAAATGCCCGTTTTGTTTGCTCACTCACTCGCACAGGACGAGGACGACGACGAGGATAAGGACGAGGAGTTGGTTGGATGGCTGTATGGTTGCTTGGTTGTTTGGTTGGTTGGTTGGTCATTGGGCAGCTGCTACCCGTCGTCGTAGTTGTAGTTGTAGTTGTGGTTGTAGTTGTTGTCGTCATGCTCCCTTAACTGATTGCCCGGCTTTCATGGACAAAAAGGAGCAGCCTCCGTGGGCTTTCGGCTGCATTCAGTTTGGTTTCAAGTTGACGATTTCATAATTCAATTTACAAGATAAGGGCCCACAACCCGGCGACTGAATAACCAGAACCAGATCCCAGATTTCGAATCGGCATCGGAATCAGCCAACCAACAAGCGGCCACCGTTTTTTGGGGCGTGTTGTCAAAAGAAGACAGCGAGCAAACAGTAAACAAAACATTCAGGGTGGTGGGGGAAGGGGGAAAAGAATCACATTGAAAAACCTTTTAATTAATTATGCATCAGCGATTGTGTTTAAATAAAGCGAAACTCAGTGAAATCGGATTCAGAGGTTTTTTTGTTCGTGTTTGCGGGGGAAAACCGAAGGGCAGATCATCATCATCAGCTGCCAGTGACAAACGCGCATTACGCATACGCCAGGATGAACCCGTGTAGATGACGGCGATTAGATAATGCAGATAACTCTTTCCTGTCCTCCCCAAAGTATTAAATCTAGTATATCGTGTTTGGCTCGGGATAATCTCTTTTTATTTACTTTCTGAATATTAATTATGGTTAGCAATAAGGTAGGTCTTTTAAACTAATTCCCATAAATGGCAGGAGTCAAAGATAATTTCTAAATTATTAATATGTTTATTATTTAATTATTATTGCGTTGATTATGGAGATTAAGAACACTTTTCTCTATTATCCACCATAGTTTCTTGATAATTTCTAAATAAGTTGAATTTTATTTACTTTCAAATATAAGTTTGAAAATGATACTTTTACTGTGTCTACACTGTTTAAAACTGCTTTACAAGTTGTATTTTTGCATTTGCGTGAAAAACTCTTTTGTTCCACTCAAGATTTAATCTTTGATCTACCCTGGCAAACCATAGCATTCCTACGAATACACCCTTTACCAATTGCTGAACTTCTTGGCGAGCCTTTGGCAATTGTTCATCGGCTGGAGAAATGAGTCCTCAATCTGTGCATTTGTCAATGGGTCGTCAGCCATGTCAGCCATGTCAGCAGCATGACTTCTGACACGATCGGAGGAGCAGCGAGGAGCAGGGAGGGCAGGGTAACCCATATGCCCACATTCGATTTGACGGATGCTCGGGGGATGGGGCGCAAGCTAGAAGCCATCATAATTTAAACATGAGTGTTGGCTGCCACTGCGCACTGGGCTAACAATGATGCGGCTGTGGCTGTGGCTGTGGCTGCGGTTTATGGTGAGTTTCGTGGCCGGGCTCAGTGGTTCTGAAGAGGATTCAGGCTGCGAGGAGCTACGGTCTGTTCTGGTCTGGAGGGTCGTCCATTTGGCGGCCTTATCAGCGACAGCGATGGCAGATTAATCGGCCGCGATAAGAGCTCGAACCCTGGGATGTGGACACGATGACGGGCACGATGACGAGTGCGGATGATCGACCAGAAGAATGGAGTGCTGGCGATGATGATGACGGTAGCATGGCTCCTCACCACTCCGCTGTGCGGATCGAAGTGCCTTTTCCTAAGCATGTTCCATATATACCACTCGTCTGTATGTTCTTTGTTGTTCGATTTCTGTTTTATATTCTCATTTTTCGGGGCTATCCCCTACTCCTGGCTGCCTGCGTGGCAGTTTCGCATTTTCGGCTGGACTTTGGTGGAAAGGTGTGCCTGGGTTATGCGAAATATGCGTGGAGTTGTCGATCGGATCGGCTGGAGGGATCGGGATCGGGATCGGGATTGGAATCGGGATCTGCACTGCCATGGCCCAAAGTGGTTTAGATTAAAGGGTTTAGTTCGCTGCCTTGTGTTATTTCATTTTTGGGGCGTTATTTGCTCAGCGAGACGTGCGACTGCTTTTGACTCTGGCTTCGGGCTTTATTCTCTGCGTTGTTTTATTTTTTGTTATTTTTGCTTTGACTGCAGGAAGATCGATCTGGCCGATCGGTCGGTGCACCTCATTGACCTCTCTTCATCTTCCAGTTCCCTTAGCCCCTCTAGACCCTTCCGCATCCCAGTACCCGTCACCTCGGCATTTCTGTTGTTGTGCCCGCTGAACATCTGTCGATCTTGTTTGGCGATAATTTGAATTGAGTTTTCTCCCCAAGTTGGCCAGCCCTCCTTCCCATGTGTAAAAAGTCCAGAGCATTGTGCGAGCTTGGTGATGTGGACTCCAAGGGGTAATGCCGGTAGGCGTGTTAATAACAGAGCTCATCCTCGTCAAATGAAGGCACACATGTGAAATGACACCCGATCTAGGCGAAGTGCAAAGCTTTCCCACAGCACTCAGAAAAAACACACTACAGTTCTTCAATGCGAATCTCCGCAACTCCTAACGTTCCTTCTTTATGGGCTTCAAAATAAATTTAAAGTTAAAGTGGTTTTTCAGTAGAAATTTAAAACATTAACCACTATACTTTTTAAAACCTAAGGTTATTATCAATAACTTTTCAAAATTTGCAATCATTTTGAATATTATTTTAAAATAGTTTGCTCAAATTACCTGTACTCCAATATGAAAGCCTTTAGCTCGATCCTGAACTTGCAAGAAACTCTTCTCTGGGTGTACCTGTACCCATATGACTTCCCCAGAACGTGTCACCTGAAATGGGGAATGGGAAAGGAGGAGTGAGAGGCGTGGAGTGGAGGGCAGTGATGGTGGAACCCAACAGGAGGTTGAAAGAGGAGCAGGGTCCCAGGGTCTCAGCCAATCCGCCGAGCACGTTCAAGTCGTTTTCTCGCAATTAACGCGAAATTCTACGAATTGTTTAATTAGAACTCCAGTTTCAGTTCTCAGTTCTCGGTGTTTGGTGTTCAGGTTGCATCCAAAGGTCTGCACATCCAAAGTTTCCTGCAACCTCTGCACGTTTGTATCTTGTGGTTCTTGCTGCTTTTCCCCCTCGCTTGTTTGGGACTGCATAATCTTTTCTGTAAACATGAAACTCGCGCCATTATATCGAGCCAACGTTGTGGCAGCCAACGTTGAGAGTGGAGTGGTATGGCCGAGGTATGGCTATGGGTATTCTGGGCTCAGATCTTGGCCAGAACCTGGCTGCTTTTTACATGTTCGCCTGCTTTGCGCCGTGTGGCAGCGATTTGAAATTTAAAATCTGTGAATTTGAAGCAGTTTATCGAGACGCAACACAACGCGACACGATGTGACTGCAGCCTCCTCGTCCTTTCCTTAGGTGTTGTCGCCGATTCGGTCGGCCGATTAAATCATTAAATATTCCGATTGTGTAGCGTTATAATGAAATGTTTTTAGCGCTTGTCTGACTTGGAATTATGCAGGGAATTAAAGGATCTCATCCCCTGGCTGCCTCTTATTTGCCAAGCGAAGGAACTTCTTTATATGTGAAACATGTTGGACTGTTGTCCCCGATAAGCAAAGATGTTCCAGGCATTTACCCAGTAAATAACTGGGTATTGAGAGATAATGCCGAAGACATAGGGGCTCTAAATTTGCATCAAATCGTTGTCTGTTAATGTTTATTACTGAATGTCTCTTATGTTACTTCTGACACCATTTCTATAAACTAACAAGTTTGGTGTGTCTAATTTTTAATTTCAAATTTTACCGCCCGCTTCTATCTATCGATAATCTAATATATCACCTAATGCCATCTTCTGCGTGATCGATATCTTTGCCTGCGTGCTGAACTGCTGTCTCGTTCCATCTCTAGTATGTGGGTGCTAAGCTGATTTCATAAATCATCATTTCATCATTTATGAAACACGGTTAAGTTTTGAAAGTGATAGTAACAGTTTAACTGTAACGAAAAGCAACTATGCATCTAATATTCATCGTCCTGCTTTCAAGTGTCTCCGCCATTAAGTTCTCCGACTTGGAGGACTATTGCAAAGATTCATATTGCCATATACTCGGCAGGAGCCGGAAGTATTCCGATAAGAAGGCCACCAAACTAACCGAGTTCCACACAGACATTTGCGATAAGGAGGTGCTCCAACTTATGCCTAATCTGCGCACCCTGGAGCTGGAGAACTGCGACCGTCCGGACTTCACCATCAATGACTTGTATCCACTGCCGTACCTAACCAGCCTTCAATTGCGACTTAGCAACCTGTTGCAGCTGCACGACGAACACTTTTCCAAGTGGCCAGAGATGCAGGTCCTTGTGCTGGGCGGGAACAATATTACGAAACTATTCGATAAATGCTTTAAAGGATTACCTAAGCTCTGGATGCTGTCGCTGCCGGGCAATGGAATTGTTGCCATGGGGTGTATTTGACACCCTACCAGAACTTCTGCATCTCGACCTAAGTGGCAATAGAATCGAAAATCTCCCTGAAAACATTTTCTCTGGCCTTCCCAAGCTGGAGATGCTGCTACTCAATGGGAATCCCTTGATATGGATATTGCCTACATCCCTTATACCTCTAAGCAACCTACGTCTTTTGGACCTCAGCTACTGTGGACCGCTGCCGGATCTTTCATTGCCCGGTGCACATACCCTGATCCTCGACAACAGCGGAGTGCAGCGCCTGGACATTTTGGGCAGTGTCCATAAGCTCCAGGCGAGGAACAACCATTTAACCGAGATCAGATTACCCAACAAAAGCTCTGTTATCGAACTGGATTTGCATAACAATTTACTGACCGCATCCGATATTCCCAAACTTCTAATGGGTATGTGGAGACTGCAACGACTGGATCTATCCAAGAATCTCATAGGGATGTACGCCGCGGCCGGAAGCGACAATTCAAGCGAGCTCTTCATGCTGCCCAATCTTATGTATTTGAACCTCTCGGAAAACCGCCTGTCGCGACTGCACTTCGATTCGCCAATCCCATGGGAAAGGCTTACTCATTTGGACGTTTCGTACAATAGAATATATGCGCCCTCAAGTATCGGCATCAACGAGGCTTTCAATCTTCATAGTCTGCATTTAGAGGGAAATTTTATTAGCTATTTAACTCTATCATCGTGGAAGCCGCATCCACCTCTAAAAGAGTTGGCTCTGTACGACAACAGATTCCAGCCTGAGGGCTATAAAAATACTACAAAGTTCTTCAAAGAAATGGGAGTTAACGTGTTAGAGAAAACTCAATACAATCACTCAAACAATGCGTCTCCTCCAACTTGTAAGCCTTGTAAACCAGATGTCAACGATTTTCCTGTAGGCGACGACACCAACCAAAAGTGCGACACAGATACCAAAGCTAATCCTTTAAGCAACGACACTTATCGAGAATGGAACGTATGGAATGTACTGATGCTGGTGTTCCTGATTATTTCCCTGGCCCTCAACGCATTTGTAATCGGACAACTCATTCGTTCAAGAAGAAGATCAACATCGGTACCTGCCACAATGGACATGCACTCAATCGACTCTGATGATCTGATAATATAATATTAGGTTAATAAGTCATTGTACTTAACATATGTACATATACAGTAGAATCCGGTTATTGCGACGGAAACTCGATGGCTTGGTTGGGACCCATACAAAGTTATATGAAAGGACTTTTTATAATTCAACCCGATATAGCGACGTGCCAATCGTCGCTATAACCGGATTCTACTGTATATCTAAACTCTACCTCAAATAAAAATAAGGAATCTCTGATGTCTTACTACATACGGCTCAATGTCTTAAAACCACTACAACTAGAGACTTTAGAACTTAGTCTGAAATCGGTTCGAAATTTAAAATTATTTCCTGGGTCCAATATATTTTGAATATCCACCTTCCCTTAATACTTTTTGAAAGTAGCTTAATTGGCCCACCCAGAATGTTGAGTTCAGAATGTTAGTTCCTTATCACTGTCCACACGAGGCGAAAGCTTTACTTTGTTGCTATCAGCAAAGCTCCCTTGGGTATTCAAATGGCCCATTATCAGCAGTGAGTAAAGCTCCACTCGCTGATCCACAAATCCAGATTATACGAATATGATGCTGTTGCCGCTTCGATCGAGGCTAGTGCATTATATGCAGTCCGAGACAGCGCGTGCAAAGTGAGGCGGAATAAGATGCATCTTTACATATATCTTTTGCTCGGTTATTGCGGCTTGGCAGTGGGCGATGTACCTTCCGTTTACGATGCCACCGGGCGCCTGAATCTCAGTGCCAGTTGCCCGGATTCCTTCTGCAGCTTAAGTGATCGGACGGTGGCCTACTCCGCGACTCCGGCTCTACAGATCCGGGAATTGCACTTGAGGAACTGCAGCCGCCATTCGATCACGTGGCTGGTTTTGAACCTAACGCCGGGTCTCCGGACATTGGTCATCCGCAACTGTGCCACCTACCACATCAGCACAGAGAGTCTGAGGCCAGTGGCCAATCTCACCTCGCTGCAGATGCAGGGCACGAGTCTTGGTGTCCTCCGGGATCGGATCTTCACCGCAGTGCCGCGTTTGGAGATCCTGCAACTAAGTCAGAACTTCTTACACACAGTGCACATAGGCGCCTTCAAGGGTTTATCCAGACTGAGATTGCTGGGCCTGCAGGGGAATGGGATGCCTGAAATCCTGGCCAGCACTTTCGATCCTCTGGTGGAGCTGGTGCATCTGGACCTAAGCAGGAATCAGATGACAACTCTGCCACAAAATATCTTTGCTAGAAACAAGAAGCTACAAACCCTGCTGCTCAATGGCAACCCGTTGAGAACTCTACAACCAGATGTACTCAGCTCATTGCCCAATCTTCGAGTGCTCGACTTGGGACATGTTGGTGAATTGGATGTCATGACGCTGGACCTACCCCATGTGCAGAGCTTGGTTCTGGAGGGGAGTAGTCTTAGCAGTTTAGTCATCAACGGAGGCTTTATCAAACTGCAGGCGGGAAACAATGAGCTGAATCATCTGCAAGTGGGAAACAAGAGCGCTGTGATTGAGATGGATCTGCATGGAAATTTGCTAGATGGAAATAATACGGCCGCTCTTCTCAGAGGAATGTGGAATCTACAAAGACTGGATCTGTCCAAAAATGTAATCGAAGCATTGCCGTTATATGGAAGCGGATTGGATGCTTCCGGCTCCCAGGAGCTATTCATTTTGCCCAGTTTAAAGTACCTGAATTTGGCGAACAATCGGCTGGTTCGCTTGCCTCCGGAGTCGCCAATCCTCTCAGCGCATCTCAACTCTTTGGATTTGTCCCACAATCTGATGCTCACCCTCGATGTGGAGATACTGAGAAGTCTGGCGGTTCTGAAAGCTCTGTTCTTGGAGGGCAACCGCCTGAATACCTTCGACTACCAGAACCTTCACGAGGAGCACCAAGATCTCACAGACCTGGGGCTCCATGACAACCCCTGGTCACCCGGCTTATACCGCAAGATGTTTCTCTACCTCACCGATCGGGGAGTTCGTCTGCAGGCGAGGCCCCAAAACCGCGTCCCGAACAACAGTAGCCGTGTGGATATCGATTGGCCCCCGAATGAAAGCCAGGCGGAGGCTCAGCAACTGGATCCACCGGGAGTGACTGGCATACACCCCTACTGGACTCTTAGGGATATCCTTGCTTTTGTTACGCTTCTGGTGGTGATGCTCATTCTGCTGATGAATCTGTATCACATCCTGGAGGAAGAGGGCTGCCTGCACAGGTTTCGTCATTGGAGGAGGTCGCGCATCCATGGGCAAAGCACCTCGACGTCCAGGAACAGTGCTCGACGCCTCAACGAGCAGGACTCCGAAGTATGAGCCTGGTCAACACATTGGCTTACTCGCTTACTCGCTTATCCTTTCTCCGTCTCCCAAAACAGCACAGCTCCAGTGAATAGCCGTGGGATGTAGCCAAGCTGCCCCGTAAGCGTTCCAGATATGCGCCAATTTGATGTCAATTTAGCGCTAGTCTTTGCTCTTTCCCAGCGTGCTGTGGGTATATCTGTTGCTTACCTACTTGCTTGCAGCTATCATCTGCTACCCTGTACTTATCATTTGGTGGGAGCCTGGCGAAGTTAGACAATATACACAAATGCAAAGAATGTGATAGCAATAAATTACAATTTTAATCAGCAAACCACGCAGTAGGTTAAACAAATCCTCTCGATTCTATACTTACTTAACAGATAAGAAAAAAAACGTTAATCAGGCTAATCATTAACAATGTATGTATTTTAGGTTTATACATACTATCATTCCTTATCGCTTATTAAAATATTGAATTTATTACTATCGCTAAGCAATATTTTATAGAGGGTATGGACACTGTCGTCTCTTTCATCATAAAGCTATATATTTTGCATATGACTTCTTAGCTGCGAATAGATAGCACCAATTTACAGACCAGAGCACTGAAAAGCTAGACCTGCAAGGGTACAAAGTAATACACTCAAATCACTTATAAAAAAATTATATTTTCTTTAAAAAAAATGAGACATACAAATCACATTGTGAGAGCATCCATGTACCATTTAAGTAACAATTTCTCGCAGTGCAGAGAAGAGCTCGCCGGACCAGGCGAACAAGATGCACTTACAAGATTCGGACAAAATACGAATTTAATTCAAAATAATTGCACGGCATGCACACGAGGACATGTGGAGTGCTCTTTGGCAGTGGAGCTGCTGTTGGGCCAAGACTAGTTAGTACTCCGCCAGCAAGTTGGCCAAGAAGAGGACAGATAAGAGGAGGGGAAGTGGAGAGTGGCTAGACCTGGTTGAACATCGACTTTTCCGCCTTCGTTGCTGGCACTTCTTGCATGTTTGCTTCGAGGCCGTGCATTTGTGGCGTTTGCATTTGCGTAGACCTTGCCACAAGTCGACATATATATATATACATATATGCAGGCATTATAGCCTCGACTTGCCCCGCCCCCAAGGATCGGGGCTATCCACATGCATACGTATCAACATGTTTCGGGTGGAAATTTTGCCGGTGTTTATGTTTGGGGGTCCTCTCCTCGCTGGATTTTGATAGGGCATCGCAATTTCTCAGAAATTGTATTTTGATTTATTTATAATGTTGCAGCGACATGCACATGCATCACACAAAGGCACCACGTTGTTGTTGTTGCTGCTGCTGTTGTTGTTGTTCCCGCTGTTATTGTTGCACATTTGGTACTTGTTATTGTTGTTCTTGTTATTACAGGGCATGCGAATCAAATCAGTTTGATTAAATTAGAAATATGCAAATTATGTGCAGCTCATTAATTATGCGACAGCAGAAGATTTGGCCAAGGCGATAAGACACACCAAGCGATGGAGAGAGACAGGCAGATGCTGCAGGAGAGAGATGCCGAAGCAGCGGGACGGGCGAAGAAAGAGAGGGGGCGATGGAGCATCATCGATTGAATGCGAGCGAAAACGCGTCACAAATCGCCCGCAAAACGCGCGCAAATCGCATGGCAATTAAATAACTTCACACCGCGCGCTAAGTGGGCGTGGCCGCAAACGCCCACACACGCCCAAAAATTTCGCATTTGAAATGTAAAGCGCACGCGGCTTTTCTGTGAAAAATATTTCAACGATTTGTAAAAAATCGAAAGGCAATAAATGCATTTTTATCCCTCAATTCTCTCGTTTTCGCAGAGGTGTGAGCATGGGGTATGCTCGAATTGTGGGATGAGAGTCACCCGAATGAAAACCACAAATACTCACAGATGTGAAAATTGTTTATATTGTTACAAATTACAATGGAAATAGCTGCTAATAGCTGCTAATGGATATAAGTTAGTTGTGTCGATCCCATTATGATAGTCTTACTGTGAAACCTGACTTTGATATTTATATTTGCTGCAGGAACTTTGATATTTATATTCACTGTAGGTTCACTATAAGGAACTTGGCTTGGTACCCTCTTCGGTAGCAACTATTCGATCCCTTGCTGAACCTAGGAACCTACTGATTGCAATTGCCACAAACCATAACGTGGGGCACCCCTGAGAAGGCAATGCGAACCGATTCCGATTCCAAAGCGAGCCAGGCCAATCCTGACCACAACAATTTACCAATCGTTCATGCGTCCCATGGGCCGCCAGATTCTCCCTGCCATTGCGTGTATATCTCCGCCTTTGCACGCCCCCGCCCCCTCGGCATGAACCATGCATGCACCACCCCGCCACCCCCTATCGATGTGCATTCGGAATTCTCCCCCTTTTTTGTTTTTGGGGTGGGCGTTGCCGCGGAGGCTGTGCAAAGTGTAAATTTATGATCATGCGATTTATATCGAATGTGAATGTGAAAAAGAGTACAACGTTTTTTGCACTTTATAAACAACGGAGGCAGCAGCAGCAGCAACTAAAGGATAAAAAAGAGAAGGCCAAAAGCGGACTGGGCCGTCGGCCGAACGCATTATTATTAATACTCGCACGCCGTCTGTCATGTTTTGTATTTAGTCAATTTTTATGTGTGGTTTTATTGAGCGTTTTTTAGCACTTTATGCTGCCAAACCGCGGCCACACCCCCACCCCCAGCCGCTGCCCGCCCCCTTCTGATTTCGGCTTAGAGCCAGGTTATGGGTTACGGGTTACGGGATACGGGTGACGGGCTATGGTCTGTGAATTGGATTGGATTGGGTCGGATTCGGCTGGTTCTTCCTCCTCGCCGATGCTCGACGTAGCCGCCTGCCGTTTTCGATGACGATGCCGATCCATAAATCATGCGCCTTTTTGGGGGTCGGCGTTTATCAAATTTTCGCACACTTGGCTCTCGACTGCGCCTGGCTGGAAAATGAGATTTTCCAAAAATGGCAAAACGCCTTTTGGCGGCGACACGCCCAAAGACAAAAGTGCAAGGAAAATCTCCAGATGCCAAACCCCCTCCCCCTCAGGCGTTTCCCAACCTTTTGAGCCACAGCACGACAATGACACTACGACCTGGCAGTCAGTCTGTCAACCAGTCACCCAGTCAACCAGTCATCCGGCCATTCAGTCATCCAGTCAGTCACTCAGTCACTCAGTTAGTCATTCAGCCGGTTAGCCAGCTCACACGTGGCTAACTTGGGGGTGTGGTTGGGGGCTGGAATGGAGTCGGCGTTAATGCGATTATTTTGTGCACTTTTGGCAGAGTTAATAAAAATTACTTCCAAGCCAGTGAATGGCATACGTCGTGGAGCACTAAAGACACTTTAATGGCGATAGACAATGACGAACCCAAACCCAAACCCAAACCCAAGACCAGTCGAAAATGAAACCAAAGCAATAATTTTTCATTTTTCCCCCAACATTAGTAAAATGCTGCACTCGAAAAAAAAACACTTTAAATAAGACAATTTCAAAAGTTTTTGCAGTATGGAAACAGGTTTATAAAATGGTGAAATGTTATACAAGTCTACCTTGCAATTCTTCTACAAAAATTCGAACGTATTTTATCAAATATTCACTATATATCAAAATATTAACATCAACTTATATATTTATTTGATGTATTTAAGATAAATTTTCCACAGTGTACGTTTTCATATTTCACACCATGCTTAGGCGCGAATTTGTAGCACTAATCCGGGCAACTCTCGCTGGAGCGCAGTTCCTTCGGTGGCTCATTAACAAGCAACCCACCACTCCACCCCCTCCGCCAAAGCAACGAAATCAGGATCAGGAGCTGGCTGCGTGATGCCGTTAATCGCATTATTTACAGCAAACAGGATCAGCGGCCTGACTCCGCTCAAAAGTCAAACGGCGCAAAACCCTCCCACGGGGATATCCGTGACATATGTAAAGTGTAAGCTGCTCGTCCAAGGACCAACGACCAACGACCAACGAGCAAGGACCAAGGAGCAAGGAGCAAGGACTCGCGGCAAGGACGAGAGGGTGCTAAAGCGTCCAAAGCGGTAACGCGTGCCGGCGTGCGGTTCGTGTAATGAATATCCGCTTAGCCCTCAGTTAGCCTCGGCCTTGGCTGCTCCTTGGATGCTGCAATTGTAACTGGATTTGGGTGGTGGCAACTGCAGCCCGAAGGACACCACTTGGTGGTACTGGCAATGGTGTGGTGGTGGTGGGTGTGGCCGTTGTGACGGGCGTGTGCGTATGGGAAATTGCCTAACTGACTGCCACAATATGCCCATCCGAGCAGTTTTCCTGCATTTCCCTTGACAGCCCATCGCCCGAAAGGGAGACGCTTTCTAAATGAGCAATCAATTCATGGATGGATGACTGGGGCAGTGTGAAAAATCAGGGCAGAAAAACGAGGCTTGCAAAAAATGCCACATATTATGCGATTTTAATAGGAAATTTTAATCTATCGTTTTAAATGAACTATATGTTTCATTCCAGAATTGCACACCGATCAATTGGTATTAACTTTTACTGAAATCCAGGGATTTGTCCAACAACTATGTACTCACCGCAAGCATTAAAAGATCATAAATCTCTATCAGATTTCAACTGGCATCACAATTCCCCCGTCGCCGGATAAACTTTCATAATTCCCACCCCTAATCCTTGGATGGTTGGATGGTTGGAGGGTTCCCAAGCCTTTGGCGAGGACATGGGCACCGTGAATCACCTACTGTGAGAATGGAGAGCATTAAAAAAAGGTCAAAGGTTACACAGTCATTTCGATCGAGTGCGGCGGACTTTTCACGCGGCTCTTACCGGGAAATGCCATAAAAATAAAGTGTAAGCAGTGAGAAATCTCCGCGCCAGGTAATTAACGCGGGCATAAAACCGATAGAGATGCGGAGAAATGGGGAATGGGGCGGAGAAAGGCCCATCCAGGGGATCCAGAGTAATTAGCTCCTGCTCCACAGATAAACCTGCGTCTCCATCTCGTCCAGCGATAAGTGGACGCAGTTCTTATGGCCGCTTAAAGCCTTTCCCGTTGATTTTTATTCGATGCTCTCCGTCCGCTCGTTTCGTTGGCCATTAAGTGGATGGACTGCAATCGGATCAGGACACATAATTTTTATGGCTGCTCAATAAAAACGTAAAGAAGCCAGCGATATCTGGATATCTGCGCTGGAGAAATACTCCGAAAATGCCGAGTTTTCTCCGCTTTTTATGATGCCCTAATGAACAGGCTAGCAGATAACAATGCAGCGGGTTGAGGAGCAGGGGCAAGGAGTCCAAGGTTATGGCGTGGGGTGGGGACACCACTCGCCCTGGCACCGATTAACATATTAAGCGAAATCGATAGCGCTGCCGATAAGGATAAGGCTGCCAGCTCGAAGGACATTCGCGGCGCCGAGGACGCACGTGATGCGCTAATTTTTAGCCTGCCACTTGCCCGCAGGATCTGGAGAGGATGGGGTCCCCACTTAGACAGAGTATATGGTACAGAGATGGTACAGGGTTTGCCAGCGGCGCGTGTGGTCCGCCGGATATGTCAAAAGTGTCGTCGTCGATGGCACGTGACTGGCTTTAAAAATATCCAAAGTTCAGGCAGCAGAAACAAAGCCCAGCCGGGTGGTCCATTGTCCTGGCCCGGGGGAGGACCCGTTTCCCATCGTAACCTGATCCCTGGCGCACAATGAGCCGTAATTTGTTTCTCCAATGAGTAAGTGTAAGTTAGTTAGCCCATAAAGGGGATCAAACGAGGGGATCAAAAATTCAGCTGAACCCGCAAACGAAAGCCAATCAGCAATCAAGTGTAATGTGAGCTGACGATTGACAAGACGCGATAAATACCTGCTTAACTAACACTCAAGATCTATCTATAATGTTTAGTCCAGTTGCTGACGTATCTCAGTTGTAGCATCAACTGTGGTTTACACAACACTTGACCCATAAAGATTGTAAGTATCGCTTATCAGGTGACGTATTAGTTCTGAATAATTTAAAGGAACTTCAAATCAGAGCTCGTTACTTGCTCATTCAGTTGAGCTAGCTCAAGTCACTTGCTTAAACAAGTAAAACAAAGTGTGAACACTTATTTATTCATATTAGTATTCATATACATTTAAAACAGGTTTAATTCTTAACGACATTTCAATGTAATACCATTAGTACTACCACTTTCTAATAGTACTTGTAGTTATAAGTTGAAGAAATTATGTCTTTCTTATCACATGCATTCGCTGAAGTCCCTTAAGTAGCCATAGAAATGAGAAATTAGTTTCGCTTATAATAAATATACAATTTGAGTGCAATGCCGGAGTGATTAACGATTAATGGCAGCTGCAGGGGCGTATTTGTTTCTTCCTCTCTGGTTGGAGCTTATTTGTTTCGCCCAGTCTTCAACTCCAGTCTCCAAATGCAAAATATGCAGCGGAAAACCATTCCACAGCGAACCAAAACCATAACAACTGCTATAACAACTGCCACAAGTGGAGGTTGTTCCCACTTATTTTGGTTGCTTTTGGTTTTCGCTGGCTGGAACTGAAGCAAAAAGGCGCAACCTGATTGGATCTCTTCACTTGCAGCGGCCACGGCAGGAGCCCCAACCAAGAGGCAAGAGGAAAGAGGCATGCCCCATTGGGCCGAAACTCCGCGAAAACGGAGAGAGAGATGCAACGTGATGCTTGTTGGTAATAAAATTGGTGCTTAAACGAATCCACTCACAGCCATTTAGCAATATCAGACATGGCTGTAAAATTAACAGAGCAACACAGCGATCCGCCATGGAGCAACTGGCAACTGGCAACTTGCGACTGGCAGCAACTTGCATCCAGCAACTTGCAACTTGCAACCAGGGAACGGCCTCGAGTTCCGTCCATGCAATTATATCCCCTCCCCTCCCCGCCACGCCCCGCTGCAGTTGCAGTTGTTAATGATGCCGCGCTGTAAAATGGCAGACTGGTTCTCCAGCCATTGCGTCTGCTGCATCCACCATCCAGTATCCACCATCCACCATCCAGTATCCAGCATTCGGCATTCGGCATTCAGGCCCCCAAAAAACACTTAGCAACACCCACTTTTCGGATCACGACCGCAGAATCCGAGGGTGCAGTGTGCAACGCCAGTTTGGAGCTCGGAACTCCAGGCACAGGAACATTTGCCAGCACAGTGGCTTGCTACTTATGAGGAAACACTCTTGACTGGTCTAGGAAATCAGAAAAGCTTATAAATACTTTCTAAATATATGTGGGATGCATGTTTTTTGGAAACTATATCAAATCTTCGGTGTGCGTAACATGTTTAAGACACTTTTTGTAAACAAAGGATTATATTATAGATCTATTATTATATATACTTTAAGGCTTTAGGAAACACTGTTGGCTTAAGGGAAGAGCTCTGAAATTGGTGATAACCAGCGAACTTATTCGCTGATGGCAGCAGGAACGAATAAGCTGTAGTATTGAGATTTCGGAAATTCTGACAAGCCAAGTGGAGATGGAAGGAACTGGAAGAATATAGAAGGAGCTGCAAGGAGATGGAATGGGCTGGCAGCGGGGAAAAGGTGAACTGGCAACTGGCAACTGGCCACATGATCGACTGTTGCACGATCGCATTAATTTATTAATTTAATGGCAAAAACGTTATGGCCACAAATCGAGGAGGAGCAGCGAGAAGGAGGCAATTTACCCAGGGGCGCACACACACGGGGCGTTTCTAACAATTTTATGCCAGATGAGCGCCTAAGTGATCGCGATCGCAGCCTTGCCCCCGGGGCCCCCTTCGTCGATTGGGGAAAGGACCTGCTTCCCATGGCCATTGCAGTACAGATTCGTGGCACTTGGAGAAAAATCAAAATCTAAAGTCTAAAGTGGTTTTTCTGACACACAACAAGCAGTTTGAATACTGTGCTATCACTGTTAGTCATATATCTATATATCATATATCATATATCTAAAGTTGGGTTTAGTTTTCATTTCATTTTTCTGAGTGTCCATCAACTGTGGCTGTCTGTGCCATCCATCTGTGTTGTACCCAGCTATCCAGCGGCTGAGCAACGTGCGTCCACTTAAGCCGCAGACAATCTTCATTATGGCCAAACTTTGGGGCGCACACAGCTGCAAGAGCTGGGGCAAGAGCTCCGCTTGCGATTGGGGAGATATACTGGTACTTGTATAGCCCCATAGCAAACCCATACCATGGCCATACCCATACCTTCAGATGCAGCTCAAGCAGCTCCGAGTCCACTCCCACTCCCACTCTGCGGTTGCTCGCCAGGTGAGGTGTTTATTAAGGTGTAATGCAATTTTTCATTTTTCATATTTCATTCGGTTTGGTTCGGTTCGGTTTCTTGCCTTTCGCCCCGCTCCTTCGCTCCCTCGCTCCTTGGTAGAAACTGCGGCGTGGGCGGAGCAACTGGAAAATTGCAATAATATGGCTTGTGTATCTTTCTTTCTCTTGGCCGAAACAGCAAATAAAATGGATGCACAATGCAGGCCAAAAAGGATCCTGAAGCGGCGGAGGGTGGCATGGGGCAAAAAGTGTGGCAACATGTTTGAGGTTTTCGCTTTTCCGACATAAATAATGGCCATAAATTGAGCATGGCCGGAGCTAAAAATTCAGTATTTATAGCCAAATGATAAAAATAAGATTTATTAACATTTTGCTGCCCCCTCGCCATCTCGCTTTAACACACACACAAACACACACCCATCCTGGCAGGAAAAAGCGAGATTCACAATGACCTGGCGGTGGGTGTGGGAAAGAGGACGAACTGGGTGGGTGGGAAATCAGGACCGGAGCCAACGCTGCGCGAGAACATCCGTTTCGCTTCGCCGTGTGGATGATCCTGGGGGAGACTCCAGCCTCTTTCCAAAAAGAAACCCCACCACGCGACCATTCATCTGAGGAGCCTCCTGTGTGCAATCCTGGGGAAAAATTAACGCTCCAGCAAAACTGGAGGAAAGGACGATGGATTTGGTTGCGGGGAATGGGCAGGATGCCTGGCATCTAATTAGCTTTTGGCCTCATTTGAAATGCACAAGATGCCAGCGAAAAAACGGCACTGTACAAAGCCGAAAAAACTATAAAATCCATTAAATTACTTAAAAACCAAAATTCAAAGAAGTTAAGGTGTTCTTCGTTCGTTTTAGATTCCACCGTATTTCATTTAAAATTTTAATGTATTTCCAATTAATGTATTGCATTAAACATCCTTTTAGCCTGCAGTTTTTCTCAATGAAAGTGCAGAAAAAGAGTCCCAATTGCCGCCCAGGCAGCTGGAGCTCATTAGCAGCCAGTGGAGCCACTGCATAAAGCAATGCATTTTCCAGCCCCCAGACGCCCATATTCCCAGCCCACTAATGATGGTTATACATTGCAATCCTAATTCAGCATGAGCTATTTTAAAGCGTTCATATATCGGGACAAAGGGGAGACTTTCCCAGGCCAAATTTGGCGATTCGCAATTAGTGGAACCACCGCAGCACCACAGCACCGCCTGCAGCCAAGTGGGGCAGCAAAGGAGATGGTCATGAGTCGGTCTTAGTACTGCTACATGTGGCTGGGAGTGCTCCAATAAGAACGACACAAGTCCGAGGCGGCCGAAAGGAGCTCGAGGAGCAGCCAAGTGGAGACGCACACGCTGGCTGATTTTAATCAAATTCACAGCATTGTTTGCCTGTCAGACAGCCAGCGGGGCGATTATCACTGGCGCAGGACGAGGACGAGGACGAGGAGGAGGGATCTGCCAGGAGAATGGTGGAAGGAGTAAGGAGGAGTGGACAACAAGGTCTGTCTGATATATATTTTCCAGCTTTTTCGTTTTTTTTTTACTTTTTTACTTCTGCTGCTGGCGAATTCCGAGCGCATTTCATACGACACCACAGGCAATACTCGTACCATAAAGCTGAGCTGCCCCACATTCTTGGCGGGCATGAAAGCGCGTGACCACACCACCAAGTCCACGCCCCAATCCCCCATCTCCATTGGAGACCCACCCACCTGGGGTGGTGCCTTTATTTTATTATATTATTTTCCTTCTTTTTTTGGTACGCGCCTTTATCTTGTTGAAGACTACGCCAATATAAAACTCATGAATATCATTAAAAATCACGGCTGAGCGCTCGTTAAATTATCGTAATAACCACAACTGCGCTGACATGCGATGTTCAGATTTCAAAGTTGCTAATTGCTCTTAATATGCAACATTAAATAAATAAAACTTTCATAAGTTAAACCAGAAGTTGAATTGAAATATTCATATGTTGATATACTTTTGTATATCTTCTAGGATTGTCTTAGCTCCAACCTTATCCTTGAGACCAACACTTCACACTAAGGCCAGCAGTCCCAG
Organism: Drosophila yakuba; assembly: GCF_016746365.2. Classification (NCBI taxonomy): domain Eukaryota; kingdom Metazoa; phylum Arthropoda; class Insecta; order Diptera; family Drosophilidae; genus Drosophila; species Drosophila yakuba. The sequence continues at coordinate 9,891,817 of NC_052530.2, forward strand.
TTTCTGTATCCTTTTTGAAAGTATTTGGTTTTATTATTTTATTGGGTAGAATGTTTCTCTAAGCCGTTTTGCCATTTTTTTGCTAAAACAACGCATATTTATTAAAACAGGTTAACACATTGTTGACAATACTAAGCCGCATTTAGTATATATTACTTCTTTTTCAAGACTTATCCTTTAATTTCATTAAATACAAGTTATAGTAGCTTACAATTTAGTTTTTTAACGGCCATATCAGTGGACAACTTTTATCGTCTTCGGGGTTAGAGGCTTTGGATTTGCCATTACGGCGACCACTGCAAGGAGTAAAAAGGAGCACACCGCAAAGAACCTCATTTTGTTCGCCTTCGACTGAATCCGAATAGCGCACTGCCTTTTATACCAAAAGCGCACTCAATAAACTGGATTATTTGAGATATAAAATTTCACTGTTGTTGCATTCTCGAATAATACTAATGTACACATGTTTGAATCTTTCAAAAATCTGAAAAAATATGAAGATTTAACATAAATTCCTGTGCTTATTATTTTATTTACATTTTTTAAGATTTAGAAGAACATATCTTGCTTCCTGTGAAAGTTAATTATTTTCCTTGAGTACTTTTTATTATTCCTTTTGAAATAGGCTTGGGATCACCCTGGACGGAGGCCAATGCGAGGATCAAAAGAGCGCAGATAGCGAAGAACTTCATCGTAGTAGCTGGTGATGCACTCTGGTATGTGATCCACCTATTTATACCCCTAAAATAGAAACCGACTGGTTTCTAAGCTTATTAATTCCTGTTTCTTAATCAAATAATTTTTAAGCTGGCACGGTTGTATTAATGCCATCGACCAATGATTACGATTGTTTTAGAATGCTAATAATGAAACCAGTACAGTACTCCAAATTTGCTTAATTTGTTTTTAATTAACACACATTTCTAATAAACAAGATATACCAGATATATATGCGTAGACACAAAATGTTTATTGTTTAAAAATAACTTTTTTGGAGTGTCGCATAAATTTATTCCACAAAAACGTGATTTAGTTAATTATATGAACATATGTATAGTATTTTAATTGAATGCTCTCGAATGTTAGTAATTTAATTTAAGAATTTCTCAAGCTTAATTGTAGCGTGTTTAAGTTAGGTTTTGATTTTAAAAATGCTAATTGGCTTGTTTTACTCAATGATAAATTTCCATTAAAATAATATTACGAAACAACAGAAAACGGCAAAGTCACCGTTCTTAAAAAATATCACATATCCGTGGGAGTTATAAAGTTTGGTGCATATTGATGGGCAAATAATAGTAAAATCAAAAACAAAATAAAAACGTTAATTAAAAGTGTGGACGTGTCAGTTCTGTGCTTTTTGTGCGTTCTAGAGTCGTCGTGGCAGCAAATAGAATCAGATGCTTAAATAAACCTTCTAGTTTTTATAGTTCCCGATTATGATTCAGAATATATACATTTGATCTGGTCGGAAACGGCTCCTTCGTCCTGTGACATAAATATACGCTTATAATATAAATATATGTTTGAAACTTTGTTTCCTACATCGCAACAAACTATCGTGGAAGTTGGGTTTCCAATCAGATACAACAGCTTGTAACCATAAGCTTAAGAAAAGTCTCATTTTTAATGCATTTCTATGTATGTATGTATTTATATTCAGAAGAACATCGCTGTTTTTATTTAAATTTTATTTATATTTAAAATGTCATTGTTTCAAAACGTAAACTCTGTTTTAAAATATTAAGCCGCTTGATTCCAGTGAAAGTTTATTATTTTCCATAAGCAACCTTAAGTGTTCTGGGTGCGATGGGCTTCGGATCACCCTGAACGGATGCCAAGGCGAGGATCAAAAGAGCGCAGATAGCGAAGATCTTCATTGTAGTAAATTGTGATGCACTCTGGATTATGATCCACCTTTTTATACGCCTAAAATTAAAACCAACTGGAAACCCGAAACCCATACATTCCTGATGCTTATTTAAATACTATTTAATTTTAGACAATTATATTGTTGGTGTCATTCAAAGAGTGCGCATGTTTGGATATGCTAATAAACCAGTAAACAGTAGGAGTACTTCCAGTTTACCTAATTATTGCTTTGATTTGCTCACGTAGCACTCATTAAGATATTCCAGATGTTAATTATATGTCCATGTCATATTAATTATACAACCATGTGCTTTGTATTTCAACACAATAATTTATAAGTTTTACTGTTTTCTTTTTCGTTAAAGGAATATAAGAAATATATACGTTGTATTATGTAAAACTTTTCATTTCCTCCATGGCAATTTGAAAATAACGTACTTTCGCGGCAATCGCCTGTTTTGTTGAGTTGCCATCTAGATTTTCACACATTTTGGGAGTTGCCATTTTGACTTTAGAGAGTTGGGAGTTGCCGTCCATATATGTACGGATTTCGGGAGTTGCCATCCTGATTTGTACCAATTTTTTGTTATCGATTCCAACCTTGCCCGACTTATCGTTAGTGCCATCGCTGTGCTCTCACCTCTAGATTTCAAGGTAAATATAAACCCCAATTAAAAGTAATATTTTACTGCAGTTCCTTGCATTTGACTGTAAATCGTGTTATTAAGATACACCGGTAAGTTGAGGGGAGTGATAAACCCAAAAACGGTTATGCTCCCTGTCGCGTACGAAGTCCGTTGTTTTTTCGTTCACAAACTAATGCGTCATCGCCAAACAGACAACTATGTGCAATATTTTGTTGTGGTTCGTTGTAATTGTTTAGCCGGCACTTAACTCTGGGTTGTGTGTGTGCGCGTTGGCGTTTGGGCTCGAATGTTTTTCGCAATGTTTGATTAGAAAGTCGGCGGCACCAGTGGAAGAAGAAGAAACGGCGAGCAACAGTGGCAGCAGCAAAGAAACAGATTTCACCAGCGGAGCACCCCGCGCGTTCTCTTCCTCTCACTCTCTCTTTTGTTTCACCGCCAGCCATCCAACTTGCATCAGAATACCCTGTAAAAATCAGGGTTTGCTAGACTAATTCAAGTGCTTGGTTTCCATTTTGATCGCTATACATTTATTGTTATTATTTTGCGGCATTCCATTACAGAATTGATTGATTGATTCATGTATGTATATTTGTTGACTTAAAAACATAAGTGCCGAATGGTAACAGAGATACATTTATACATATACAGTTCACAATTTTTGTGTGCCAGTGATACTTATTTTAGGCAATTGCACTTCAAACTCATATACAGGGTATCCCATAGTCAAATGCAATCTTATGGCCAGCTCTATGAGTCCTATTTCATGACCTTTCGCAATTTCAGGCGATCAGAACCGTCATGGACTTCGCGAGCGTGCTCGGTAAAAGCGAGGCGCATCAGCGCACCATTATCCACCTGGACATGGACTACTTCTACGCTCAGGTGGAGGAGATTCGGGATCCAACGCTGCGATCAAAGGCTCTGGGGATTCAACAGAAGAACATCGTGGTCACCTGCAACTATGTGGCGCGGGCCAAAGGGGTGACGAAATTGATGCTCATCGCCGAGGCACAGCGCATCTGTCCCGATTTGGTTTTGGTCAATGGAGAGGACCTCACACCGTATCGGCAGATGTCGCAAAGAATCTTTGACCTTCTGCTCAACTACACTCCCCTAGTGGAGAAGCTTGGTTTCGATGAGAACTTTATGGATGTGACTGCACTGGTAGAACTGCGACAGGCTCACGTAGCTGAGGCCCAGACTAAACCACCGGTGGGTCACACGTATCCGGCGGATGGCACTCCCTTGTCAAATTGCGATTGCGGCTGTGCCCAGCGGCTGGCCATCGGCACTCGGATTGCCCAGGAAATCAGGGAGGAACTCAAGCTCCGGCTGGGAATTACCTGCTGCGCTGGAATCGCCTATAACAAGCTGCTGGCCAAGCTGGTCGGCAGTAGTCATAAACCTAATCAGCAGACCGTTCTTGTTTCCACCTATGCAGAGCAGTTTATGCGGGAACTGGGCGACCTAAAGCGAGTCACTGGGATTGGTCAGAAGACGCAGTGCCTTCTCCTGGAGGCGGGTATGTCATCCATTGAGCAGCTGCAGCAGTGCGACATGGACGTAATGCGGAAGAAATTCGGATTTGAAACTGCCACCCGACTGCGAGATCTGGCCTTTGGCCGTGACACGAGCTCAGTCCGTCCCACCGGAAAACCCAAGACCATTGGAATGGAAGATGCCTGTAAACCAATATCCGTACGAACCGATGTGGAAGAAAGGTTTCGCATGCTGCTCAAGCGGCTGGTGGAGCAAGTAAGTTAAAAGTCATTTATAAGTTCGGTAACAGCCAACTTACGAAAACATTTTGAATCCCCAGGTTGCAGAGGATGGCCGCGTACCCATTGCCATCAAGGTGGTGCTACGTAAGTTCGATTCCCAGAAGAAGACCAGCCACCGTGAGACCAAACAGGCAAACATTCTACCCTCCCTCTTTAAAACCTCCGTGTGTCCAGGAGAAACAGGAGTAAGCAAGGTACAACTGGCAGACGGAGCCCAGGAAAAACTTCTCAAGATTGTGATGCGACTTTTTGAGCGAATAGTTGATATGAGCAAGCCCTTTAACATTACTCTACTGGGCCTGGCATTTTCCAAGTTCCAGGAGCGCAAGGTTGGCTCCTCATCAATTGCAAATTTTCTGATCAAGAAGGCGGATCTGGAGGTTCAGTCTATTACCTCACTCACAAATACGAGTCTCACAAGTCCTACAGCGGAGAGTCCCACATCAGACGAATGCGCCTTCCGCTCCTCGCCAACAACATTCAAACCAAGCGATCAGTTCTATAGGAGAAGAGCCACAACTGCATCGCCAGTGCCCATGCTGCTTGATAATGGTTCAGAATCAGCGGCCACCAATTCGGATTTCAGCGACTTCTCTGAGACTGAAGTAGAACCCTCGCCGAAAAAGAGTCGCATTGGCCGATTGTTAGTATCTAAGCGCAGCCGCTTGGCGGCGGATGTGGGAGATTCCGCCGCCGAAGTAGCTTCGCCCAGCAAACTGCGCGTCTGTGATCTGCGTCTGAACTCGCGTGATAGCGAGAAGGACTTCCCCATGAGCACCACGCCGTCTACCTCTTCGTCCGCGCCTGCTCCTCGTTTCCGAACCGTCCAGCCACCAAACACTTTGCTGCAACGGATTGACGGCAGTTTACGCTTTGTAACGACACGCACTGCTAGTCGCTTGAGCTCAAATGCGAGTTCTACGGCCTCCTCTCCGCTTCCTTCTCCAATGGACGACTCCGTGGCAATGAGCGCACCTAGCACACCAACCTTGTCGTTTCCCTCATCCACCACGACTGCGGCGGCCACCAACACGAGTAGTACGGCAACGTGTGATGCCCTAACGAATATAGCTTGTCCAGCAGGTGTGGATGCCGAGGTGTTCAAAGAGCTGCCCGTGGAGTTGCAGACCGAGTTGATCGCATCGTGGCGCAGCTCCCTGGTGGCGGCTGTGGAGCAAACGAATGGGACCGGTGCCACTACAAGCGCAGCTATTGCCAGTGGAGCCCCAGCAACTGCCACTACCGCTAGCGGTCAGAAAAACACTTTGTATCGCTACTTTCTTCGGAATAAGTGATGCAGTGCATCCGAGCATCACATCGTTTATAGTTATAAGAGCAAAGAGAATAAATTTGTTTAAATATATGATATATTTTTGTAGGTATACGGTTACAAGCGTTAGGGCGTCGCTTTGGATAAACTTAAGCTAGGATACATAAATAAGGTAGTAGTAGATTTCTAGACCTGAATGAGTAAATTGGTTAAGTTTATAATATAAAAGAACATCATTAGAAAAGCGCTAGAAAGTGCTCGTTAAACATGTTTTAATCTTCACAAGTGTATAAAACATTCCAAATGTGTTAACATTTTAAATATTAATATTTTTTTATTCCAGCATTGTTTTCCATTCCTCAGTTATATTAACTATGCACTTGCAAGACATTGAATATTAAACTCTTGGCTTTTAATGAATTACGTTCAATTGCATTGTTCAGTTTCTTGCCCAGAAAATCTATCTAAATATGAATACTCAGTGCGGTAGTGCCGCTATCAGAGGCTTACACAATAGCTATTTCTTACATATCCTAGCGGCGTTCAGTCCGGAGCGGTTTCCCTGGCAGCTGTGAGATCCGAGAAACAAGTCACGTCCTCGTTTCACATTCACTATTACATTTATTATTTCATTTACACTTCATATCATACATATTCAATTGGTTGGGTCACCTACTTAAGCTTAGTTAATACAGAATATCTGAATCCCGACATCTCACTCAAAGGAACCAAACTTTATGTAATTGAGCTTGACTTGATACAAGTAAATGGATTTTCAGTTTTGTAGTTTTAACCACGATGAAAATGGCAACGAAAGTTGAACAGTATAAAAATGTCTTTAACCTATTCTAACCAATAAAATAAAGTGAAGTCCTTATAAATGCATTTAGCTCTTAATCAAGGGGGCGCGGGAAGTTGAATGGTGTTCAGTGGCTCAGCCAGCCGCACTTGATGAAGAACTTCCGCAGCGAAGTCTCCATGGGACTGCCCAGCGATGGTGCTCCGCTCAAGCAGACAGTCTTAACCGAGAGGTAGGTGGTGGGCGTAATATTATGCTTCTTGCACAGATCCAGCTCGTTGTGACTAAGCAGTTCACTGCCCAGCGGCTGGGGCAGGTGCTTCAGTTCCTCCAGCTGGGTGCGCAATTTTAGGCTCATGCTGGGCAGCTGCTCACTGCCTGCGCCGGCGGCCTCGTTTTGCATTTTGTGCTGGTTTCCGCTTTGCAGGAGCTGAGAATGCTGCTGCAGCGGCTGCAGATGTTGTTGGCTTCCCTTCGCCGAGTTCGTGGGCAGATTCGCCATCGTCGTAGCCGTGGAAGTCACTCCCGTCGTCGCTCCCGAGTCCACTGTTGCCCCCATTCCCGTTCCCATTCCCGTCGTCTGCAGCATCGTAGCTGCCGACGATCCCCGACAGCTATCCAAGTAGTTTTTGCTGGGCAATAATGCGCCGGAGCAGGTCGGGTCGGCGATGTGGAGCGTGTTTCTTGGTGCGATTGAATTTGAACTTACCTCGGCGCCGCTTGACATTTCGCTAAGCGAACGAAACAAATTATTATTTATGTTCAAAAGTAATTGCAATTTTTTTACAAAATACTTACACCTTTCTGAGATTCGGTTGTGGGGAGTGCAAGGAAGAGCTTGGCGGCCGATGACTTCCATTGGATGGTTGCGTGTGGTCCTGTGGTTAAACATTGTCTTATAGAACCATTCGAACGCTCGTTGTTTGGCGCGTTTATTATGCAGTGGAGCTGAATATCGTGAGACAAGACGGAAAAGCGATTGTAAGAGTTTGGTCAGGTCAGGTCAGGACGGCTAAAGCAAGGCAGAACACACGATATTCAACTCGTCATGCATTCTCAGTGAAAAAAGCTTACTCCAAGGGGAATAAAATCGAATCTTACCAGTCTGAGCGTCTTAAACTCTGGTTTTTGTATCTCAAATTCATTTAATTATTTAAATCCTTACATACAATTTAAGTTCATCTTTAAGTTAATTTATTAAAATATAAAGCTAAAATAACCCCTGGAGGAGTTTTAGATTTCGTAAGTCGATAGAACAAAAATGAAATATATTTTTGATTTAAGTTAAAAAAACAGAGTGTTAGGTCGGCTTTTCGAGTGCAAATCAAATATTTACGTTTGGATAATTCGATTTCGGCACCCCTGTTACGGAGCCTTACACTTACGGTCTTCCCGTGGCCATAAGGTCCTGCAGAGCGGTGCGTCGCTGTTGCGGCATGCTGCTCAAAGTGGGTGCATTCCGCAATTTTGGTCAGGCCATTGTACCGGTATCGGTACAGCTCTGACTGTCGAATGCGTAGTTCCTTTTCTCGCTCCAGTGATCCCAACAGCCGTTCATACTCGTTACAAGTGTAGAACTGGGCGTAGACCCGAAATCTGTCACGGAACTCGCGCTGCTCTTTTGTGAGACCTTGTTGCAGAGCGTAATTTCTGTTGCGGAAGAAATTTGATACCAACTGATAGTCCCTGACCATCCGTTTTCTGCGAGCCCGCTCTCTAAGTCGGCGGGTGTAGATGTCCACGTGGGCCAGCTTAAGCATCACATCCACCTCCGTATCCTCAGAGCTTAAAGAGATGTTGGAGATCAGTTGCTCTGCCGTGGGGTCGTACTCCCGTTCGAAGCTGTCCCTGTTGGGCATGTAGCCCAGCTGCATGGCCTCATCGGAGTTGATTTCCAATGGAGGCAAAGTGGAGAGTGCATTGGTGCCCAGAGGACCAGCGTCGTCGTCTCCTGTGTGATCTATAAGGCGGGGTCTCTGGCTCTGGGCCGGCGTCCAAGTGGCCCTTCCAATCGTGCCATTCACGAACTTATTCACATACTCCTCCTTGGCGTCCTCCGCCGACTTCGTCTCAATGTGCTTGCTAATGTCCTCCCAGTTTCCGAAGCCGTACTGCTCGATTGCATCCAACAGACGGATCTCCTCTCGTGCCGTCCACGCCCCCTTTCCACGAAATACACTCAATATGGAGGTACCCGTGTCCATGAACTGGTAGGCATGGTTATTTTGATGGGCACCGATTTCCGCACCTGCGGCAAAGCACTGCGCAAAAAATAAACAATAATACAACATAAATACAGAGTCAGCTGTTTTTTAATCAACATGGTGAAATTGCCGGTTGCGTGTATGTATTTGTTTGTATGCCTAGATGAGTCAGTTTTTTGGTTCCAAATTTGCGACGCATCTCTAGATTGTGCGAGTGTGGGTGTAACAGGGTGAGTCGATTATCTTCACAAAGTTATATCGGGGTGCAAAAAAGATATTCGAAAATTTAGCCAATTTTCTTCCACCTTCGTAAAATGCCTTGGAATATACTTTGTATTCAGAAGAGCAAGAGCAGCCTCCATGTTTAATATTTAATTTGGTTAACTGTTGTTTATTTTCTTAATGATTTAAAGTTGATATGGCAAAGCAATAAAAACATAAATATATTTTATATTGCATTTATTATACTCCTAAAAACGCATTTTACTACAACGTAAATTCAAACATTCGTTTTAATATTTACAAATCCACCTACAAGTTTCTAGAACCTCAAAAATAGCGACCCACCCTACTGCACACATGTATAAGTGCGTCGCTCGTCGTCGTGTATGTGTGAGTTACTTACTTGCAAACATAAATCGAAGTTTTCGCACTCCGCGCAGTGGACTCGAATGCCTTGAATATCATCCTGGCAATTTGTGCAATTATACTTTGTGAATAAATCCGCAATTGTGGTCATTTTGGGCCAAAACGTGGATTTTCACGACAATTATGAGTTGTGCGAAAAAAAAACTTATGCCCGCAGTGTGACCAGACGCGAAGACAACGCCATATTGCTCGACTGGGAATTTGTATATATAACAAAGAACCAGTTCTTCTAAACAGTGCCGCATATATAGCTAGTTTTTGAAGCTATTTCTAGCGACTTTTTAAAATTGTAATCTTGTTATTTTCAGCAAAAAATGAAAAAACCAGCCTGTTTGATTGTAATTCGTCCGAAATCTATACTTTAGAACATACAACATTAAACATAAGCGGCTTTAAACATCATACATATTTAAAACTCCAATATACACATATGCGTTAAATATTGATAGTAGTTTATTTAATAATTTCAAAAGTTTAATTCGAGTGTTTTGCCTTTTCTTTAAGTTGATTTTTACGCTAATATCACAAAAATAATATATAAAACTAAAACATAAGATGTGAATATCAAACCAAAACCAGGTAAACATAAATACGAATGTGATGGTTGAATTAAAATTAAATACACGGGAGTTACAAGAAATTATTAAATGTTGTTATATCTTTTGTCTCAAACAAAAAGTGTAAAACTAATAACTGCCGAAAAATATTTCGGATCCTTACATCTAACATGAACAAGGTGCGGGACTGTCGTGATATTGTAGGTTACAATCATTACAATAATTGGGAAGGATTTGGGGTAGGCTATGCTGTATAAATAGTTGATTATTCGATTAGTTCATACATTGTATATATGCTGAATACGTTTAGATTATTGTTAGTATTGCTGTCTTACACCGAGCAGTAGCCGAATTGTTATGGGTTCCAGATATCTCAGTGGGCGGTGAGGACTAGTTTGTGTTGCATGTGGCTTTGGTGGCATTGTTGCTAGTTTACTCTTGCTAGTTAGCTTGGACCAGAGGAAAACAAAACGAGTTACACGATACAAAATGGGTTAACAAATCTTAAACAGATATGGCAAGTTTCTTGTGCAGCTGCGTTTCCAAAACACGCACACGGCCAACAAAATTCATCAATTCGAGTACCTAAAAACTTCTAAATAAGTCTATTTGAGCGCCAAATTCGGTTTTGGTGTCGCACCTGCGTCTGATCCTAGGGATTGAAGTAGGTTTAACAATACTGTTTGAGGACATTCAAGAGTTTGAGATTCATGATTTTCACAGATACGGTTCGATTTGAATTCGCTTGCGTAAGGAACTAAGGAGAAGTCACAGCGCAGGCGCGACCCCAGTCGTCATAATTGACGACTGGCAACGGAAACAGATCCAGGTCCAGATCCGTCTGAACCGCCTGCTCCCGGCAACGAGACTCATAAGCAGGCGGCCGCGGAAAATGGGCTCTCAAAATTTGCATAAGCGAGTAGTCCTAAAGCATAACTATCAACTAATTTGGTATGTAAAGTCTTTGTGTCTTTTTCTTGGGCTTTAGCGCGATGAACGTTCGAGGTCCAGTGGCAATGGCCAACTAGCAACAGTATGACCAACATGCCGGCCGATGCCACAAACTCTGCACCATACTCACTCGGATATGGGAACCGACTCGCTGTGCTCGGTGGCTCGTCTTTGTCTCTAAACTCTCGCTGCTCATCGTCATCGTCTTGGGAAGCATCTAAACATTGGCTAAGCTTGGCGGGGATCACTGGTTTGGTGAAGCTGGAATAAGTGCTGGTATGGCTCAGCCCAACAATATGCATCTGATTGTATAAACTGTGCTCGTTTTCAGGATGCCTGCTGTTGTTGGTGCCGTTGGATCTGCAGCTACCGCTACTGGCGAAGATCGGTCTCGTGGGTGCGGATAAGTTACTGGGGTGTGGATTAATTTGCTTCTTGATAAAATACTTGAAGAGGGGTTTGTTCCTCTTTAGTTACGGTTGAATCTGCTTCTTGGGTTTTTTTAACTCAGCATCTTCGTCACGCTTAATCTCGGTGTACCGCTCGCCCTTGAGCGAAACGATCTTATTGTCCCGGTAGCGAACCAGCTTGCGAGGCTCCATTTTTGGGACCACCGGCTTGTACTCACGCTGGGTGGCGTTCTTGTCAACATAGGAGTACCTAGATGGGGTAAATAAAAAAAATACGATTGAATATTTGTAATTACAAATTACATTGCCTATTTTAGGTGCTATAATATATTGCTGTGCCGACTTAATTTTAAATTGTATACTTACCTAGCGATAATACGATTCTTGAGTTCATTATCGTCGACGACTACATTCTTTTTTATGTAAGTAGTATGCGACTTGTCAGTAATACATTGGTTGGTCTCTTGACGATGCAAGAGGATCTGGGTGGCGCTATCGATGTCGCCCTTGGAAATTGCGATGCAGTGCTTGATCTGCGAAAGGATATAAATGCATTACACAGTATTGAAAAACTTCTTTCATTTGACTTACCTCGGCAATTGCCGAATCCGGAAACATTTCCTGGAGCACTTCGGTCTCGTCCAAAAAGTAGTCGCAAGTGGAGCTGGAGCTGTCGGTAGAGCCTCCATCGCTAGTCTCCGAAAGATGTTGGGAACGCTTGTTTCCACCACAGCCACCGCTGCTGCTGCTGTTCGAAGAGAGTTCGTCCTTTTCGGAAGTGGACGAGTTGCGAGCACGCAGCTTGGACTCCGGAATAATGCTGGAGAGGCTCAGGGAGCTGCAAATATATTGCAAGTATATATTAAATATAAAAATTTTAAGCATAAGAATGCAAAGGAAAACGTACTTTAGCGATAAGTTGACGGCGTCTGGGTTTTCCTGGTTTTTCTCCATATCGGTAAGCTCGTTGGCCAGCTTGTAGATCCAGTCACAGATGATGCCCTGGTCAATGGTGGAAAACTCCTCGAAGTAGGCTCCCATCATCTCCACAAAGCCTTCGACATCGAAGCACGGGTCCTGGGAGGCCTCCTCCAAAATCGAAATAATGTACGAAAGCACGATTTCGTCTACAACACTGAAGTCGGCTCCCGGTATGTGGCCACTAATAAACTGCACCAGGCTGCGCTTCACCATCTCGTGCTGCTTCTCCAGATTGGTCATATTGGCTATATAGTTGAAGGGACTTCTCGAAGTATCTCTTGCTGGGTCGGCGGTTTTCAAACAGCTCTCTCTCACAGGGCGTCACTCAAAATGCTGAAACTCACTGAATGGGGACTTCCCCGTAACTTAGAGCATGTCCTCTGACAGTCGAATAATAGAAATTTAATTTAGTTTGAATGCAAATTGCGTTTTGAATAGTTTTGATTTTGCGAGCTGCGCCTTTCTTTTGCTTCTTCCTGCTGCAATCAATAATACTCCGATACACAGGCAGCTCCTATCGATTGAAATAGAAGTAACATAAGTCTATCGATATGTGGAATTCAAAATTATTGAATTTTCTTTAAATCCGTTATACGGTAATGATTATACTTTAATATATTGCTTATACTGTTTATAATTGGCAGTTATTCACGTATACCATTTGTACATTTAGAAATCCATAATAAGTAAAACTCCTGCTAACCGATATCTTTCAGGGGGCGCATCTCTAATGAGAATGAGAAAAACGAAAGTCACGCAACGCAGTAAACAAATTTTTAGGTCTATCGATAGACGTACACCCACAACCCCAATTCCAACCGGCAAATTCCGGAACGTAGTCTCTGCTCAAAACGTCTATAGAGGTGAGTTTTTTTTGCCTCCACTTGGATGCTACCATACCAATCCGTATTCTTGCAGGGAAGTTGCCAGCCCGATGGACAAGCGCGTCACAGTCCTGCTGCCCAATGGTCGGCGGCAGAATGTGAACGTGACGGCGAACATGACGCTGCTGGAGATTTTGGAGACGGCCTGCTCCAAGCACGGCTACGATGCGGAGGAGCACTGTCTCAAGTTCCACAACAAGGTGGTCGGATTGACGCAGCAGTTTCGTTTCAGTGGCCTGCCTAACAACTGTGTCCTTGAGATGGAGCAAACGGAAAAGCGGCGTACACTGAGTAACGTTCTTGTCTGCGTCCAGCTGAACGACGGATCCCGCCAGCAAGCAGACTTTTCGCCCAACGACACCATTTGGCTGGTGGTCCAAAAGCTCTGCGAGTCCCATGTCAATGGTTACGAAAGCCCCGTCATCGTCTACATGCGCAGCGAGGTCATAGGACAGGAGCAGATGCGCCAGACCACGCTGAAATCCCTAGGAATCCTCGAGGGTCGCGCTATGATGCGTCTTATCGACAAAAAACCCGAGGACCTTAAGACCCAGGCAAATGTGTACAAAGCTCCCGCTGTCAAGCCTCGGGTAGACAACGACGACCAGCCCAGCACCTCCCGCTCGGCAATGGCAGCTGGTGGCAGCGGAGGAGGCGGTGGATTTGCCCTTACCAGCAACATGATCAAGAATTTAAAACGCACGGCTCCTGAAGAAAATGCCAGTGGGAGTGAACCAGCCAAGACCTCAGGTGAAGACAAACAAGAGCAGCAGCCTCAGCCGGAAGCACCTAAATACGACTGGGGTAGTGGTTCCGGATACTCCATGCACCACCCCCCGGAGCGAAAGCAGGACGAAAACGAAGTCGAAGAGAATCCAGGCAGGGCTCCCCCAGTTGTGAGAGTAATTGGTCCCCGTCAGGCTGTACTCTTCTCCTTGGACGAATCCAAGAAAAACGCAGACGATTTGCCGGACTCATTTTTCGACTTGACCGTCAACGATTTAAAGATGGTACTGCGCGATTTAAAGCGTACTTCAACCGGAGATGACGACGCTCCCTTGCTGACAGCAAAGCTGAGGGAGTTGGAGCGCCAAAAGACCATGCTGGCTAAGCTCAACCAGTACAAAGACTGTGTGCTGCGCGTTCAGTTTCCCGATCGCTTCGTGCTCCAGGGCATCTTTAAGCCGCACGAGCCCCTTTCTAAGGTGGAGGAGTTTGTTCGGGAGTTTTTGGTCCAGCCAGGGGAGCAATTCCATCTGTTCACCATTCCACCGAAGAAGGTGTTGCCCTCCGATGAGACGCTCCTGGAGCTGAATTTTGTCCCAAATGCCATCGTGCACTTTGGGTTTCTCAAGGACTCGCTCAATGCTGTGAACAATCGATTCGTGAAGGAGCAGTACATGGATCAGTTGACCTCCGAGGAGGGAGCGCATTATGCGGTTCAAAAATACCGTCTTACCCGTGCAACGGCGGCGGGGTCTAGTTAATAGATACATGGCTTTAAGCGAACAGTCTGCGTGATATTAAATGAATCCGCTTTATTTCTATATATTTTTTATTTAAAAAATTTGTACATCAAATAAGGATTGTCGTTCTTTTCTTAAAAACACGAACTATTTATTTTAGTCTTATACGTTTGCATTTCATGAAGTAGAACACATTTGCGCCACTTGATGAGCAATGCATGGAGCCATTACAATTTTCACAACAAAATTGAATTTAGTCTAACTTTATTTAGAACCAACTATCACTGGACAACTGGAGCGCAGCGTAATAATATTCATGTGAATATGAAGATTATGCCAGAAGACCGCCGACCCTTAGCCTTACTGCTCATATTTTATGGACAATGAAACTGATTGTATTTTTACAAGAGCTTGTATTCAGAAAGGCGTAAGGCCAGGCTTCAGAATGATTTTTTCTCCTTTTTTAAGGAAAAATCTGCCATCGTTTAGCAATCCTAAGCTGACAGTGCTGTTCTGAATGTGGTTATAGGTCATACATAGATGTCGGGTTATGGGTTTTCCAACGATGTGGATAACCGCTTTTTCAACTCATGAGCCTAATTAATGTGAACTGAGAGAAAGGAATTTTTTTTAACAAACTCATTCTTAACCAAAATAAATTTTATAAATCTTTTTTCATGCGAATTTTCAAACTCATTGCAGTAAATTAGACAAGCGCCTAATAACATAACAAATCATACAAACAACACAAATAACTAGTAACGGTCAATAAGTTAAAGTGGTCGGTTATGCTGTAACTTAATTAGTCAAGCCTGCAAGCTTGGCGCATACAAAGAAGCCACAAAAACTAAACACACCGACTATGAGAAAGAGTGTCCTCTTACTTTTATCCTTCAACAGATTTATAGGGACTTTTGAATCCGAGAGAGATAAAGCATTGCTAATTAAATTAGACCGCAACAAATTACCTATTATCAATACTATCATTACCATGTTTTAAAGTCATTTGCCAATACGTCCCAAAAGTGAAATGTACAGCTTAAAATTTGTAATGTTTATTGGCATTTTAAGTGCTTGTATAATTTGCTGCCAAGGGTTTGCCAAATCCATTCGAAAGAAATCGTATGCTGCCTCAACAATGGAACTGATGAACCTTCTGGAGGTTGAGGATAAACTGGTAGACAATTTAAATGGCTATGTGGAAACACTGAAAATGAAATTAAATTTAATGAAAAGGTGGGACTAAGCAGCAGTTTCTCATTGAATAATTACATATCCACGTATTACCTACAGATCCCTAACTGCTATGAGTACAGAGCACAACGAAATGCAGAGTGACTATGAATCGTACTTGGCAAATCCATTGAACAGCTTTCGACTAATACATCGCCTACACACGAGTTGGAGGAAATGGTATCACTATGCCTTTAGGACCGAAAATAATGCATTAGGTACTGCCAATATCTTGCCAAGTCAAAGAGTTTGCTTTAAATTATAGTTCGTAGTGCGTATTGAGAATGCCCATCATATGAGAATGCTGCTACCCACTTCATTGGATTTGGAACACGCGTGTCGCGGAATCGATGACTTGATGTCCTTTTACGACCTTAAGCCAGAAGAGCTGGCAGCTGGTAACTTAGCAGGGTACTCACAGACAGAGTAAGTTCGGCTAAGTTTACTGAAATACACAATATCATTATTACTGACTTCCAGTACAGAACTGACAGCTTACGATTGCTTAGCCCTCGGAGAGTTCAGCGTTCAAAGTCGAAAGGACGATCTTGCCGAGGCTTGGTTTAATCTCTCTTTGAGTCGTTTTGATAATATTTTCGACCAATACCGAGCGCACGAGGCGTTGGCAATGCTCCTGGCGAAGAACAAGCAGCTAACTGCAGCCCTTCACCACTTAGACAACAAGCCGGAGGAAGTAGCCCCCAGTCATGGAGTCACACACATCGAGGAGGAGTTGGCGACTGTGCAGAACTGCACGGTTGTTGTCCAAAAACCAAGTCGCCTCCATTGTCGCTACAACAGCACCACGACGCCCTTCACGCGGATTGCCCCTCTAAAAATGGAGGAGCTGAGTTTGGATCCGTACATGGTGGTCTTTCACGATGTGATTTACGACAGAGAAATTGAATTGATGCTAAACTCAAGTAATTTCATATTATCCCTGACTGATTCGGGTCAGGAGTCGGAGGTGAGAGCTTCAAAGGACTCATATATAGTAGAATCCAAAACCCTCAATGACCGGGTAACCGATATGACCGGACTTAGTATGGAGCTCAGCGATCCATTTTCGCTGATTAATTACGGCATAGGTGGGCACTACATGTTGCACTATGACTATCATAAATATACGAATACGGTATGATTTTTGGAAAATTTAAAACTATGTTGGAAAAGTAATTTTATCATAGTATATTTTCAGACCAGGGCAAAGTACGGGGATCGAATAGCTACCCTTTTGTTTTACGTAAGTCACTCCACTTTGTCGCAGTCTCCTTGGTATTAGCTTGAAGCTTTTCCAGCTGGGAGAAGTTGACTCGGGTGGCGCCACAATCTTCCCGAGGATTAATATTACCGTTACGCCCAAGAAGGGGTCAGCGGTCTTCTGGTACAATCTGCACAACTCCGGAGCTTTGCATTTGGAAACCCTGCACTCAGCATGCCCGGTGATAAGCGGTTCCAAATACGGTAAGCTTTAAGGAGTTATGCTTTGCATGAAGGACCCACAGGATCTTTTTTTACAGTACTCACGAAGTGGATAAACGAGTTGCCTCAAATGTTCTCCACACCCTGCATGAAAGACTCGAATCTACACCCACCGCAAAATGTATAATTTAATAATCTGAACTGAAATCCTTAAGATTAAATGAGTTTCCTTTCCCGCATGATATCAGGTATATCTCTACCGTTATCCGCCCGCCCAGTGCTGCCAAGTAACTGTTACTGAGTAACTGGAGAGAGCGAAAGAGAGCGTTTGAGTTTGTTTGGCGTATCTTCGGCTTACCGCGATTGCAACTTCGATTCGGATTCGGATTCGGATTCGGATTGCGCTTATGTTTCAGTTTCTGATTCGGCTTTCAGTCGTTGGCGGCGCGCCAGAGCAACAAGTTAAGTTTCGCACCTGGCCAGGTGATCGCGATACTCGCAGGTTGTAAGTCGCTAACGCTTTGCTTTGGCAACACAGTCTAAATATTTTGTATAGCCAAGGCGATACTATCAGACCCGTCTCAATCTAATGGGCTGTGGTTGAAATTACAAAATTAAATCAAGAGGCTAATTCGCGTTAACATTGATTTGTCCAGTGCTAACAGATTGTGTGTGTGTGTGTGTGTGTGCGTGTAAATTGGTTTTGCGCTAATTTCGGGCGAAATATTAACGCGGCCAAAAGAGCTAACGAAATTAAAGCGTATCGAAAACAACTTTTACCTATGCTGCCAGTTTCAAAACGAGGCAGAACTGTTGTTGTTTTAGTTGTTGCCGTTGAACGTGCGCAGTGTTGTTGTTATCGCGGTGTGTTTGCTTTTGGGGGCGTGGCTGGTAGTTGGCATGTGCGCAGCCGCCTTAAGTTGGCAGTGACAATAGACCAAAAAAACAGACAGCCGAGGAAATTATGGAGCGCTGACCAACAAACCAAAACCAAAGCGCTGGCAATTGGAAAGTTGTTGTTATGCTCAAGAGAGCAGCGAAGGAGACAAGTGCCGGACTGGAATATCGCTGCATGTGTCGCTAAATAAATCACCAGCGTTTCAGTCAAGAAATCATAGCGCTACAAGACTTTTATTATGCCCCTTTTTTAATTAGCTTTTTGGCCAAGTGTAATCAAATGTTGTGACAAATGGTGATAAAGTTAGCTTGAAAAGTTAGTTCGATTTTCAATCAAATTCTTGCAGATCAATTCGGATTTAAATTGAAAGAAAAACCAATTGCTTTTTATGGATAATGTTATAGCTAGAAATGTATGTGATTTGGCTTCAATTTATAAAATTGCTTCCAATTTCTTATAATGCCTTCCATTTAGACAAAGTTATATAGCTAAAAAGATTGCCTCAGAATGGATCGTGAGTTAGAAATGAAAAACTAAATAAAAAATTAATCTGTTTAAACTTTGCCTCGACTTGAAATGCACTTGCATATGTAATATATTTTACTTAAATAGCAGTTGAAAAGTAAATATACATGTTTTGGAATAGCGGTTCACAGATAGGGTAGGTTTTACAGCTAGTCGTGAAAATAAAATACTCCAGCTCGTCGCTGCCTCTGCCGTTGCTTCTGCCACCGTTACCGCCTCTGCCTCTGCCGGCGCCTACGCACGCGTAGCGCGATTATCGGCGCATCTCAGTCGCGTCACCGCCTCCGTCCGCCCATCTTCACTTTTACCGCCGAAAGAGAGAGTGAGAGTGTTTGCCCCGCTCATTTGCGTTTCTTGTGTCTACCGGTTTTATTTTGGTTTTACATACATTTTCTGTATTTTCGTTCAATTTACGCGCATTTCATTGCTTTCCTTCATTCGCAATGCTGGAATAATTGATTAAAATAATAAGTTCATTAAATTTAATTAAATCAACTATCCGCTTCCGATCCGCGGCACGAGTCGCGAACACAACGATAATAAAGGTTTTTTTGTGTTTTCCTCATTTTGCTTTTCCCTCCCACAGTGAGTGTTTGAGTGTACGTGGAAAATAGCAAAGTAAAATTACTTGCATCCGACGAAAATAACTAATCATCGTAATTTCCGAAGAAAGAAATTTTCAAGCAAAATTCGACAGAGAAAAAAGTGGCAAAAATGAACTTTTTTGTGATTGGCTTTCTGATCATGCAGGCGGCAAGTGAGTAAAATGCAGTTTTCATTTTTCCCGTTTCCATTTAACCAAATAATTGCTGTTTCTATTGTTGCTGTGCGGCTGCCTAGGCTTAATTGCTTTTTACGGGTGTCGGATAACAATTATTTAATTCGGGTTGGCAGCAGGCTGAAATTCAAATGACTGAGGCGACGAACTTTTCTTGAATTCGAGTTTGTGTCTTAAGTCTTTAGACTTATATTTTATGGGGAGTCTTATGACACCTGGATATGCTGTAATACTAGACTGCAGACACAAAACTGGTTGCCGAAGATTCTTTTGTAAGCTGTCCAAAATTAGTGGTCGGTAATAAGCCAATTGGTCAAACAAACAAAGTAAATAAATACTATACTGCTAGGTAGACAATTCGGCGTCAAGATTTGGACGTCCACTTAAATTTCAATCAACATAAGTCAATGCAAGAAGTACGTCATAATAGGTAAATAGCAACCATAACAATCTTATCTATGCATTTGTTTATGCATATTAAGCCACCGATCCGCTGCTGCAGTTTATTGGCATCGTTTTTTCATATGGATTCAGTTTCTGTTCATTGTCTGCGCTTCAATCGGTTCGCTTTATGCAAAAACCTTGCCGAGGAAACCGGATTGGTTTTAGGTTAGTCATGGTACCATGGAGCATTCTTGACCTGAAGTAATGTGCAGCTCATTAAGAACAAATACACAAGTATATACATACATATGTACATTTATTTGGGTTGAAGGTGTCTCCATTTAGGTTTATACATATTTATCGACCATTCGCCAATTAATCAATTTGCAAATTGCAGGCATAAACTAACCTTGCATAACCTACGCACTACAATTTAACCTGTTTTATTTGATTGAGTGTAACGATGTTCCAATCGCACCTCAATATGGCTAAGTCCGTCTTGGGCCAGAATATCGGTCAAGATCAGAGCAATAGTGGTCTACAAACTGGCTGCTGGTTCAGACAATTTTCGCTGCCCAATTTGCATAAAGTTTATGGTGTGTTTACTGACCTTTGCTTGGCCAAAAGGAAACTATCCATGGGCAGGAGGAACTTATGCACACATCACTCAAATATGTACCGACATTGCCCTGCCCAAATCTTTTGATATTCCCATTGATGGCTTCATAAAATTCACTGAGCAATCGTGGACCATGAATCATCAATATAACGCTGATTTGTACCCGAACTCATTGAGATGCGTTGGCCGCATATGTTTCTCTTTATTGTTTTCTTTTCTTTTCGCTCGTGTTTGGCTCAAACTCAATATCTGTTTTGTGGTCAATGACGCAGCGCTTTGGAGGCATCTTCAGTTGTTTCTGATGCTGTTGCTTTTTCTGTGTTTTTATATAACCCACATTCGGACCGATGTTTGAGAGCTTTATGCAATACTTCTGGCCCGAGACACTTGGCTTCGGTGTGAAGACCCTTCCTGGTCAAAACTGACAGCTAATAGCCAATACGTTAGTGAGTATACGCCCCGTGTGACAAGTAAACATAAAATATTATAAATGTTTTCTGGCTAAATGTACATACTTTCAACGGCAATTAGCCTTTGCCGTTGAATGTTTTTCTTAGCCAAACCATTGGGCCTCGGAAAGATGCATTGTTGCAACTGCAAAAGGGGCTAAAAGTACTAAAAAATAATAAGAAAAAGAAATTGCATTGTCATACAATTGGTCAATAAGTAAAAGGCTCTCCGAGCTGGTATTTTGCAAAGTGAAAGGCAGACTGGCATCTGTGCACTTGCAAAAACATATCCCATAAATTCTAAAGTACATTTTTTATATGAACTTTTTAAGTGATAAATAATACCAATTTAAAGTTTCAAGTTTTAATTTTTTACATGTCGTCATTTTAGCTTCAAGCGAATAGCTGGGGGAATGCCTAAATGACCAACATTTTGCTCGCTTACATCTTCGCTACATCTGAGTTGGAAAAAAAATCATTTAAGTGCAAGTCAAATATTACCACAAATACCACGTGGGAATTAAGTTGTGTAACAAAGTCTTAAGAAACATGATTTATAATTATAAGATAGGATGATGCATAAATGAGAACAAAAATATTTCCCGAACTTTTTTTGGGCAGTGGACAACAAGACTTCCGTTTGGGGTTATTCCCACACAAGGGACGTGTCCTTTCCCTTTTTCGAGTTCCCCTCTGCAGACATTTGTACGTTTTGTTCGCAATTAGGAATAAATTAAGGCATGATTATCGCCTCTATTGTCTGGGCCCATCTTCACATAATATAAAGATTGTGTTTCTTGGGCCGTCAAGTGTGTTGTGGCATTATTTCCGAGCACGCAACCCGCTCACGTAAGACCTTCGCCTCGGAGATGCTGCACCGATCTCTGGGCATCCAAAGTCTTGCATTCCATTCCACACCTTTGTGACTAGCTGATTGTTTGGCCCACACGCATACACGCTCAAATTGCAATTTAATTCGATGGCCTAAAGTGTCTTTGTCATAAGTTTTGGCTGTCGGGGCTCTGTTTCCCTCGGCCTATCGCTCACTGTCAAGACCATCGTTCAATTAACATAATTAACCGGCAAAGGGGATTAGCAAGCCGTGTTTTGGGTCTGACACTTGTCGAAGACCATTTGGACAATCCAAGCCAATCCGAAACAATCTCCCCCCAAGACGTGCGATAATGGTTTCATTCGGATGGCTTATTCGAGGCACAGGGGCAAGGTCAGGGCCATATCGTAAAGTTCCCGAAATCACATTTTGATTTTCCCTTCATGACATAGAACAAGGTGTAAGAGTCGATCTATGATGCAAGTCAGTTCAAAAGACAATCTCCGTCATTTAAATCGGTTACTTTTAGCACCACGGCAAGGTCATTAATAGCACTTAAAAGTACGATTTCCTGTCACTGACAATGAGAACAAAAAGTACGAGCCAGTAAGCTAAGTAAATTAAGGAGAAATGGAAAGTTTCGCCCAGTATGTCAGCGTAAAAAAGCGAAAGGTGGTCGCCCAAAAGAGCCTTCGCGAAAAAAATCATTGACGATGAGATAAAAAGATTGACCGTAAAACGTTTTGCCAACAATGGAATGTTAAAGCCTTTAAATATGAGTGCAGAATATTAAAAGGGAAACCACTTAGAGTTCGGCCATAATGAATGGACGGCCTAGGCGCAGATGTTTGATAATTTATACAAGATATTTGCATTTGCGTCTGCCAAGCGAGATCATCAAATTGAATTAACGCTGAGCTCGGCCAGCCAGCTTATGCTTTTTGTTTCAGTTTCAGTTTCGGTTTCAGTTTCTGTCTTAGCATCCGAGTGAGCAATTAATATCAATGTTTTTGAGACCAGATGACCCACTTTCGCGGGCAGAGGTGCTAACTAGACGGGCTTTACTGATCAGGGGATGTGGGATGCAAGATGTTGTCTTCGAGGAAAGTAACTAAACATTTGCTGCCGCTGATCAATGGCTGGTCTATGCCAACACTGCCCCACGTGCATATTTATGCCTCATTATTTGTTTAGTTTGGATTTCTATTTGGCCACTTGATGCCGGGCAGCCATGTCAAGTCGTAAGGCCGCCGCAACTCGCATTTCATACCCGAGATGAGAGAAAGCGCTTGTCGATCGCCTGTGACTAACTGCAAATGTAGCTGGATGTCCCCCACTGACAATTCGAAAAAAATGTCATATTTTTATATTTCCTATTGCTCTCCGGCATGCCTGGCTATTTGCCTAGTTTTCCCTAGCTAATTGCTGATTTCCCTTCTCAAATTTGTCGTCGTGCAGGCCATTTGCACGCGCAATTAAAATAACTGCTCGCCCACACGGCGAATGCGTAATGCAAATTTGTGTGTAAAAGTATCTAAAGTTCCATTATCAACCATTTCGGGGGGAGCAGGTATAATCGATTGTGGCTTTTGAGTGGTAAATTGGTATATCTGATGATGATGATAATGATGACGGAGACGAGGAAGTGAGCACATCGGGTGCACGCTCTGATCCCGCGGAGATGGCCAAACATTGCCTTGCCATGCTGACACTCCATTAGGCGGGCGGTTATAAAACCAGCTCCATTTTCCTTGAACCCACAAGCCAAAGTGTTGGACCGGACTCTGATCCGACCCGTAGCGGCTCTACACTGAGGAAAAATGCATAAAAGTAGGCTTTTGCACTATATTAACAATTTGTAAACAATTTATTTAACTGGGCCACAGTCCGTCATTTTTGGCCAAGTGTATCATCTAAAACGATTACCACAATTGGCAACATGTGCCACTCGCACATAATGGCTTGCCATTAGCCGCCTTAGAATCGGTTTCAAATGCTGCTCCATGAATGTGGATGGACGACACGCCGAGTGGCGGGGGAATTTTGAAAGAATTCATTCGAAACACGTATTACATGTCCCACTTGACATGCTAACAATTTAATTTGAACCCAAGACTCGCAATTTGGCTCCCCAGCTCGAATTGAAGTCTCTAACTTGGTTCAGGTCAATGGGGGTGCTCTCCTCATGACTTGGGTAACCCCAGCTAATGCGTAACCTATGGCACTTATGGGGCTCAATTGTTTTGTGGGCCCCAATCATAAGGAAGTGCCATTTGTCGGTCCATAATGGGTCTGCTCACGGCATAGTAAATCGATTATGGCCACGTTGAGATCGCTGTGAGAATGCTGGCGGCCTGGTTTTATTACTTGTATGTCTGCGGTCGGATTGGGCCATCTTCTCTGCTTCAATCTGGGTCATTCCGCGGTCACACCTTATGTTGGCAGATGCAAGATAATAAAAACACACATACCTCGGATTCCACGCGCCGAATCGGATGTCTTCGTGAGATATAATCAGTCAATCCGCACATCAATCAAGACATCCGCCACGCAATGCGATTCGATGCGGGATCGCATACTTAAAAACTTTGCGCCGATTTTTATTTGAAGACTTCATGCTTCAAAGTGATAAAACTGTTATTAATTTATGCCAATTTTGTAAAGTGATATAATTCATGTTAGATTTGAAGCCACACCCTTTCTAACACAACAATACTACTCTTAGTTATTAATCCAAAATTGGTTAAGTTTTTGGTTGTGGTTTAATGTTGCATAGAGAAAACAACACAGAAGATTTCCCCCCCCCTCCTGTATCCACTCAATCCCTGGAATACCTTACCCTACACGATCTCTACATAATATTAATCCCTTGTTGTACTAATTAGTAACGTAACTATTGTATTATACCAAAGAACTATCCTATTCTGTGTTTGCTTTTTCTATTCTTTATTTATAGGATTGGCTTGCGGGACGTGTGTTTTATCGTCCGATTTCGGTTTCATTCTCGATTGTAACTTCAAAAAGTCTGGACTGTTTCGTGTACGAAATTTGGGTGGCCTTAAGGCCCATTTCGGTTTAGGTAAATCTCTCAACTGTTCTGTCAACCCATTCGCACCATCCCCACCATCCTCACCCTTCATTTTCTCAGTGTACATACGACCCCGAAATAGTTCAAGGTGTAGACGTAGAGTAAGTAGTGTTTCCAAGGCTTTCAATCCTCCAATTCTCAAGTGCAGCTAATTGGTCAAGTAATCGAACTCGACCTGAACTCAAACGCACCGCGAATAGCGATTAAGTAAGTCATTATGCATTAATGCCAATGTCAGTGGTAGCACCACATATATGAACTCAATTCTGATAATGTAGAGCGTTTCAGCGGAGTAGCACAACAAGAAATCGGCTTGAAGAGTAGTGACCTGTAGTTCAATTGGCAGGGGCGTGCAAGAGGGGTAGCTAGGATTCCAGTTTAATGGGACTTTAATGATTCCAAAGAGCACTAAAAGCATCGCACATAAACTTACCAATTTTTTCGAATTTGTTAAAACTGGTAGAATATATTTTAAGTTATCATTTGATTTTTGATTTTTGTATCTTGTATTTAATAATAATAATAATTTAGGATCATTTGACCATTTATAAATAAGAACAAGTGAGCCACACGTGTTTGTTACTTTGCTCAGATGTTTATTATTCACTGACCTCCTTAATAGATGAACCCTACCAGGCTCTGTGTACATAAAAGCCACATAGATGTAAGACTTTGATAAGACTCATACGAGAGCCACGTGAAGGGTAAAACAAAAGCCATTAATTAACACATCATTGCCCAACCCTCGGCCACGATTGAAGTGATTGATGAGGCCGTCGTGCGCCCGACCTAACCCAAACCTTTGCTTCTTACAGGTTTCAGTCTGGGCGACGAGCTGGGCTTTCCGGAATCGCTGGGCAACACGGAGAGTGACCGCCGGCGGGCTATCAGCTACAAAAACGGAGCACCACCTGACTTGGTGGGCGTACTTCCATCGACCCAGCAACAGGTGAGCTCAAACGGTCTTCTTGCATTTCAAATTATTTCATTACCTCACATCTCTACCGAAGGTCAATCCACCCGTGCAACACCCATTGCCAGAGAAACGGATAAGTTCACGGTCCACTGGAGGAGCGCCGTTTAACCTGCAGCAGGTGCAACAGCAGCAGCAACTGCAACTCCAGCAACAGAAACTGCAGCAACAGCAGTTGCAGCAACAATTAAAGCTGAAACAATTGCTGCTTCTGCAGCAGCAACAGCAGCAGCAACAGCTCATGACCGAGGCTCGTCCATTGCCATTGGGTGTTCCTGCCTTCCGACCCATTCCACAGAAGCAACTGGCCGCCACTCAGCCCTCTGCTCCGAGTTCGACCCCTGCGGAGAGACGGGTGGCCGTGGACACCCCGGAGCCGCGGGTCAGTCTCAACAACAAGCTAATAACCTCCATCGATCAACCGGTAAGATACTACACATGTTACACGTGATTTCTTTGGGGTCTTTGTAAATGGAACAACTCTAGTTAATTCCCAGAAGTAACGCTCTTAATTAAATAATTAAATATTCTGTTAATAACAAATTCACACCCATTCGGATAGCACTCGAATCGCACTTTTCACGTGGCCAATCCGGTGGTATCCCAACCAGTAGCCGTGCCGGTGTTCCAGGCGATGCCCCAATCCATCGCCAGGATCGCCAATGTGGGCAAGGAGCACCGAACGGTTTCCAGTCACCCGAACTACCTTCAGTTCGAGGAGCCCAAGTTCGACCTGAAAGATGTTACCGTAGAGGAACTGGCCGCCGCTGCCAACGTAACAGTGGACACCATCAAGCACGCCATCTACGTCCGGGAGCAGCAGCTGAAGGCTGAACACCGGGCCCAACTGGCGGCCAAGCTAAGGGAGGAGTTTATGCGCACCTCCACTATGAGGACTACGACCACGACGACCACAACGACAACCACTACGCCGCGTCCACAAAAGTCGCTAGCGGAACACAAGGTGTCCAAGGTGGGTATTGCGTTGAAAGCTGATGACCAATTTTCAATTGGATATAATATTTATGTTTCACTGCTTTAAATTAGGTGATGAACGCCCCTAAAGAGTACTATCCCGTGGGCTACGACAAGAACTTTGACGATAACTTCAAATCCAAGGTGGACCTGCCACCTACGAGTTTCTCCTGTGCTAAACAAAAGCACTTTCCTGGTCTCTACGCTGACACTGATCTTGGCTGCATGGTAAACTACACGCACTTGATGCGTTTTAGTGCAGTAAATCGTACTCACTTGTTAATCGCAATCCACAATCTCTGGCAGGTATTCCACGTATGC
This sequence comes from Drosophila yakuba, assembly GCF_016746365.2. Classification (NCBI taxonomy): domain Eukaryota; kingdom Metazoa; phylum Arthropoda; class Insecta; order Diptera; family Drosophilidae; genus Drosophila; species Drosophila yakuba. Next base: position 9,918,784 of record NC_052530.2, read on the forward strand.
GCACTGACCGACGACGGCATGGTGCGTAAGTCGTTCCTCTGCCCGGAGAACACACTCTTCGACCAGACGATCCTGAAGTGCAACTGGTGGTTCTACGTGGACTGCAGCGCTAGCACCAGCGTTTACGACTCTAACATTCCCATCTCTAAGAGCTATCAGCTGATGAAGTCGCTCACTTATTTCTCCAAGTTCGCTGGCGGCCAGAGGCACGAGCAGGATGGAGACAAGGATGAGAATGCGCTGGACATCGATTCGCTGCGGGAGTCGATGGAGGGCGTGGCCCGGCGCCAGGAACAGGCCAAGAAGGCGGAGCTGAGGGAGGAGGAGCAGCGCAGCCTGCCCAAAGAGGATCATGAGCATGTGGTTCCAGCAGAGGCAGAGCAACAGCTATCCAACTAGGCTTCACTGGGCCCATCCCAACGCTATCTGAGATCTAGGTTAAGTGTTTACGATCGAGCGTCTCTGGTCGATTAGCCGTACGTAGTCAAGTCCTTTTCTGAAGTCAACGGTTTTCCCAATCATCGGAGAGAGAAAACCAAAAACTATTCCAGAAATTGGTTAACCATTCCGATTATATTCAGATTCAAGGACGCCTATTTGTGACGCTTTAACATTTTATTATCACAGAGCCAAAATAGTTTTCTCCATATCTATTCGAGGAAATGGATAATAGATATGACTAAGATTATTTTGATCACAAAATAGAGGACACTAGGGAACTGATATTATTATGGTTTTTTCTCTGTTAAGCATCATAACTTCCTGTGGCAGAGTGCCCCTTAAACTTAGTCTTTTTCTAGCCCTTAGGTGGATAATCTCTAGTTAAGTCCCATCAGTGAGTACATTTTGATTCGGGCACTTATTTTTAGTACGTTTCACTATTTATTTATTGTACAAGTATTTCCCGAAAATAAAACGTCGTTTGTGTAAACATGTTCAAACAATTTGTTTTTTATGGATAACGACATGGATTATGTATAATAAAAGTTTATTGATTTTTCTTAACGATTTGAATACAGGTGTACATCGTAAACATAAAAGAATATTACAATTTTAATATTTTTATACCCGTTACTCGTAGAGTAAAAGGGTATACTAGATTCGTTGAAAAGTATGTAACAGGCAGAAGGAAGCGTTTCCGACCATGTAAAGTATATATATTCTTGATCAGGATCAATAGCGGAGTCGATTTGGCCATGTCCGTCTGTCCGTCCGTCTGTCCGTCTGTCCGTCCGTCTGTCCGTCTGTCTGTCCGTATGAACGTCGAGATCTCAGGAACTACAAAAGCTAGAAAGCTGAGATTAGGCATACAGACTCCAGGGACATAGACGCAGCGCAAGTTTGTCGATTCATGTTGCCACGCCCACACTAACGCCCACAAACCGCCCAAAACTGCCACGCCCACACTTTTGAAAAATGTTTTAATATTTTTTCATTTTTGTATTGGTCTTGAAAATTTCTATCGATTTGCAAAAAAACTTTTTGCCACGCCCACTCTAACGCCCACAAACCGCCCAAAGCTGCCACGCCCACACTTTTGAAAAATGTTTTGAAATTTTTTTTTATTTTTGTATTAGTCTTGTAAATTTCTATCTATTCGCCAAAAAACTTTTGGCCACGCCCACTCTAACGCCCACAAACCGCCAAAAACTGTCCTTCGCACTTACACTAGCTGAGTAACGGGTATCAGATAGTCGGGGAACTCGACTATAGCTTTCTCTCTTGTTTTTTATTGCACAGGTATCAATTTATCATAGGTCCAATAATATTTTAGAGTTCATTATTGGTTGTCATACCATTCCAACATGGAAGTGGCTTCTGGATTATCTGGATTAATCTGCACATTCGTGTACCAGCCGGCGTTCAGTTTGATTTCATTGTTGTGAGTCTGGGCACGCGCCCCTTTGACCACGATAACGTCATCAGGTTTACCCTCAAAGTTCACAGCTTGCTTTTCCCACAGATTTAACATGACACACTGGTAATCATGATCCACAAGTAAGATTTCCCGAATAAAGTAACCTGCTCTGTTATCCAGCTCTCGAACTTCCGAGCAGATTCCAATTGCGTCGACGGGCTCCATGTCCAGTATTGAAGAAACCTTCGATAACGGCAGGAAATTATATTTCTCTCGGGGAATCCGGTCACTAGCACTGAGTTCTACGACAGTATTCCCAAGAAGAAATACTTGATAAGGATTATCTGAAACTTTTAATCTCTGTTCCGCCTGCCGCACTTCAAAGCCTGAGAAAATGTATACCAGGCCTGTTTGAATCGAGGCGTAAAATACATTGACCAAGTTATTAAACACAACTCCTGTTATTTCACCAGACTCATCCAATAAAGTCATAATAAAAATTTCTCCATCTTGGCCATTATTGTTCCATGGCGTTTTCTCTGATTTCCACATAACACGGGCTTTTATGGATGAACTAACAAATGACGTTGGGCCCAAGCTGCAAATGGGCTGGATACCGCCAAAAAAATATTATATTGTTACAAGTTAAATTGCTCTCTTAATCAAACAAGATATTATTTTTTTTTTATTTAATGTAAATCTATGTAACGAATACTTACTATTATTGCGTTATTGTTCATTTTAAGACGTGTATAGGTCCAGAATTTGCAATTTTATTAATTCGATCTTTATGAACTGCACTCTGTGTATTTATGTGAATGACTAACAACATTTTGTTCACTAAAGCTCTCAAGCTATCGCTTTGATACCCTTTACTCTTAGTGTAAGAGGGTATGCCAGATTCGTTGTAAAGTAAGCATAAAGTATGTATATATTCTTGATGAGGATTACTAGCCTAGTCGATCTATCCATGCCCGTCCGTCTATCCATCCGTAAAAACGTCGAGATCTCAGGGACTATAAAAACTGGAATTTTAGATAAATCACGCCGAATCTAAATATTTCAGCCACACCAAAAGTTGTCGGGATCACAAGTTTGAATTTATTTTTAATTTTGAGTTATTCAAATTTCTATCGATATGCTAAAATAATTTTTATATTCGCACTCCAACAAGTTGTTATCGGGTAAGGGGTATCTTATAGTCTACTAGCCTTATCTCTTGTTTTTAAGCTCCAAACATCAGAAAGCTTTTTACATACGTATATTTAAAGTTTGCTCTGAAAAGCCCCTTTTAAGTTAGCAGATAGCATATGCAAAATAGAAAATAGAATAGATCGAAAACAATATGATCAAGACCATACGTTTTTTTTATTATTTATGTGTACACTGGTAGATGTTTCAGAATCGTAATGTTCGCTCTCAGTGAAGAACTTAGACGTACAAATACAAAATAGCGTCCCTTTAGTTTTTAAGTTTATTACAATTAAGTGGAAGTCGTTAGTACCAATCTACGATTTCAAAAAGGGATATAATATGTATTTGAACATAGCTGAATAGCATCCCATTCACAATATTTGGAAATAACATATTTACTGTAATGCATAAATGTATAACCTATTCCTAGTTAATGGTAGATGTGTTAAAGCGCGCTGCGCATGGAACTCAGTTGGAGGAGCCAATACCGGTTAGCTCCTGCAGCTCCTTGAGCAAGTGTTTATTGTACTCCTTGTGATTGATAGGGGCTACCGACTGCACAGTGAGCTTGTTGCGAGTCATGTCCCCGAAAACTTCGTTCTTGCAGCGCAGCTTAAAGATGTGCGAAGTGAAGTTGAGTGCGGAGAAAATCTGTTCGGCCTTGGCAGGGTCGTTCTCAAGGGCCTCACCCACTTCCTGCGAACTGTGTCCAAGAAGCTGTTCGCCGACCTCGTTAAAGCTACTGACCCAACGGTTGGAAGTCCAGTCGCCAATGCTCATCTAGAATAAATTATTTATGTTAGTTGCAGAACTGATATTTAAAGTAAGAAAGCTAAATGTTGCACAGATAATACTTACGTTGATAAGCAGCCGATACTTAAAGTTGGGAAATAGTGCGTTGCATTTCTCGCACCGGAACTGGTCGTTGCCCTCATCTACAACCTTCTTGTTGCAGTCGCTTTGAGGGCAGGCTCGGTAAAAGGCATTCTCCTGTTTGACGATGTGCACCACTGCCTTGCACTGAAAGTAATCAGGCTTGTCGCCACTACCAAGGTTGCGAGTCCGCGCATCCTTAAGCGTCATCCATTCGGTTGAGAAGTTTCCTCCGCCTGTTCGCGCCGAAACCATATTGGCGACATTGTCACCGCCTCCATTGTCGAACCAGCCGCGTAGCTTATGTGCCTCGGGGATATCAGGGTTGATCTTCATGATTGAGCCGCCACCTAGGCTCAAGGACTTACCGCCATTGAACTCATTAATACGCGATCCCTTGACCAGGATCACAGGCTGCACATGACCGTCAAAATTAACGGCCTCATCACCCCAGAGGGTCAAGCTGATGGCCGAGTTACTCATGTCCACCAGGGTTATTTCCCGCTTCTTGAATTCCTTGTTTGTGGTGCGAGCTACGAAGGATTGCAGTTCGCCCACCTCCTTGCAAATTCCAATTGTGTCCACCGCTGCTTTGTTTTCCATACCCGAAACATCGGAAATAGGAATAAGGTTGTACTTAATTTCCGGAATGGGATCATCGTCGGTATCCTCGCACAGCTGGACAACCGTTTCACCAGAAAAGGTCATCTCGTAAGCGTTGTTCAGCGAAGAGTACTGTTTGTTTGCCGGTTTCAATTGGCACTTGGATATGTAGTACACGCTGTCCACTTGAATGAGGTCGTAGAACTTATCGCACTGTTCCTTGAAGGCAGTGGCCCGAATTTCGCCCGATTCGTCCATTAAATCCATGCTGAACAACTTGCCCTCGCCGCGGGCATTGCTCCAGGTGCGAATACCGGATTTTGAGGTCACGCGAGCCTTAATCACCCACTTGTTTTGGTAGGGACTCAGGCTGGAAATAGGATGTGTCATTCCACTATTAATGGATGCATTCATTACAACGTTATTATTGTTGTTGTGGGCTGGCTCCTTTTTGGCAACAGGCTTGGAATTAGAAGGTGCTGCTGCCTTGGGCGCGAGATCCTGCTTGGCTGCATTTTCATATGTGACGGGTTCGCCAATTTTGGACTTAACCTCGGCGCCTGGATTCACGACAGTCAATTCGGAAATGATGAGAACGCGTCTAAAAGGGAAGCTTATGGTATAATTCTGTCGGAAGCTGGTTTTACCGCATACTTACTTGCCGGCTCCGTCCTTGCCAACCAGTGAGGTCACATATTTATCCAACTGGACAATGGTGAACTCTTCTAGTTCTCCGTTGTGCTGCATCACGTTCAGCTGACTGGCCAGCATCGCATAGCTGTTGAAGTACTTGCCGTCGGAGATCAGGATGCGATAGCGCTCTGAGTCGGCGGCGCTATTAATCTTCTTGATTGCCAGGATCTGGAGAACCGGACCATCCACAACCTCGCCGTGCATAATGCGCTGCGGCCGGTAGTTCGAAATGTTACTATACAAATTCATTAATTTTAAGGTGGCATACTTACAGCAATTACTCCGGTGGACAAAGATGCCAGTACCATTTTGATTATTAATAATAAATTGGGAATTTCACAAACAAATATAATTCATGCGTCGAGGGCTGGGAGCAAAGTGAAGCTAGAAGAGGCGGGAAGGGCTGCTCCGTAAGTTTGAATCAGTGGTAACGGAACTAGTTCAAATTGGCTTTCATTTAGAGCTGCATTACAGGGCCGTAAAATGTTGGTTGCCTATTACTATTAAGTTAATAGAAAATGCTATTATTTTTATTATTGTGAACCATATTCTGAACATGTCTTTCAATTGAAATATCGCTTTTAACATGACTTACATTTGTTGTAACAATACCTACTCTATTTTTTTGTAAACTTTTCTATTAGACTGGTATTATAAAAAATACTTTAATATTTTTATATTGGTATTATATAAAATACTTTAATATTTTAATACTAATATTATATTATTTTTTTCCATTTAACTCTGTTACATTTAATTGCCAAAAAGAAAGTCTTTATAATTTACTTTATTAATAGACAAATATGTTTATTATCGTTCTTATGCAAAAAATAAGCAGACGCGAATGTTCAATGTATGTACCAGCCGTTTACAGCACTGTTTATCGAAACTTAAATGTAGCCCTGAATTTGCTCGATTAGCAAACATTTTCCCGCGCATTTTCGCACGCGTCGTCACAACAAGATCGCCAGTACAAAACAAAACATATCGCAGATAAACGCTAAGCATAACAGACACACGTTATGGACAATCCCAGTTCACCGCCGCCAAATACGCCCAGCGATGCCGCCGAACGTCGCGAACTGCGGGCAGCGATGACGTCGCCGGTGGGCGACTTTGAGCCATTCGAGAACGAGGACGAGATCCTGGGAGATCAGACCGTTCGCGATGAGGCCGAGGAGGAGGATGGCGAGGAGCTCTTCGGGGACAACATGGAGAACGATTACCGGCCCATGCCTGAGTTGGATCACTATGATCCGGCAATGCTGGATGACGAGGATGACTTCTCTGAGATGTCTCAGGCAGATCGCTTTGCCGCCGAGTCAGAGATGCGTCGACGCGACCGCGCCGCCGGAATCCATCGCGACGATCGCGATCTGGGTTTCGGTCAGTCCGATGATGAGGACGACGTGGGACCCCGGGCCAAGAGACGAGCTGGTGAGAAGGCAGCTGTTGGTGAGGTAGAAGACACCGAGATGGTGGAGTCTATCGAAAACCTGGAGGATACCAAGGGACACTCTACCAAAGAGTGGGTCAGTATGCTGGGACCACGCACGGAAATCGCCAATCGCTTTCAATCCTTCCTGAGAACATTTGTGGATGAAAGGGGCGCATACACCTATCGTGATCGGATACGGCGGATGTGCGAGCAGAACATGTCTTCGTTCGTCGTCTCCTACACGGATCTGGCCAACAAGGAACACGTGCTGGCCTACTTCCTGCCCGAGGCTCCCTTTCAAATGCTCGAGATTTTCGATAAAGTGGCCAAGGACATGGTGCTCTCCATTTTTCCCACCTACGAACGGGTCACCACCGAGATTCACGTGCGCATTTCGGAGCTGCCGCTGATCGAGGAGCTGCGCACATTCAGAAAACTGCATCTTAACCAATTGGTTCGCACTTTGGGCGTGGTAACTGCCACTACAGGAGTTCTTCCCCAGCTATCCGTGATCAAGTACGACTGCGTTAAGTGCGGCTATGTGCTCGGACCCTTTGTTCAGTCGCAAAATACAGAAATAAAGCCCGGTTCCTGTCCAGAGTGCCAGAGCACTGGGCCCTTCTCAATCAACATGGAGCAGACGTTGTATCGAAATTATCAGAAGATCACGTTGCAGGAGTCGCCAGGTAGGATTCCAGCTGGACGCATTCCTCGTAGCAAGGATGTTATTTTGCTCGCTGATTTGTGCGATCAATGCAAGCCTGGAGATGAACTTGAGGTCACAGGTATATATACCAACAACTATGATGGTTCTTTGAACACAGACCAAGGGTTCCCTGTTTTTGCCACCGTGATTATTGCCAATCATGTGGTTGTAAAGGACTCCAAGCAGGTAGTGCAGTCGCTTACGGACGAGGACATAGCCACCATTCAGAAGCTGAGCAAGGATCCGCGTATAGTAGAGCGTGTAGTAGCATCCATGGCGCCTTCTATATACGGACATGATTATATCAAGAGGGCGCTGGCGTTAGCTCTCTTCGGTGGAGAGTCCAAGAATCCCGGGGAGAAACACAAGGTCAGAGGTGATATAAACCTACTCATCTGCGGAGATCCCGGAACGGCAAAGTCGCAGTTCCTCAAGTACACTGAAAAGGTTGCGCCACGTGCAGTTTTCACTACGGGGCAGGGAGCCAGTGCCGTTGGTCTTACGGCTTATGTGCGACGAAATCCAGTATCCCGGGAGTGGACATTGGAGGCGGGTGCTCTGGTGCTGGCTGATCAGGGAGTCTGTCTTATCGACGAGTTCGACAAAATGAACGACCAGGATCGTACCTCTATTCACGAGGCCATGGAGCAGCAATCGATTTCGATTTCCAAGGCTGGTATTGTCACCTCTCTTCAAGCTCGTTGCACCGTGATTGCTGCTGCCAATCCCATTGGCGGTCGCTATGATCCATCGATGACCTTCTCGGAGAATGTGAATCTCTCGGAGCCCATCCTGTCTCGTTTCGATGTCCTGTGCGTGGTGAAGGACGAGTTTGACCCCATGCAGGATCAGCAGCTCGCCAAATTCGTGGTACACTCGCATATGAAGCACCACCCGAGTGAGGAGGAGCAGCCGGAGTTGGAGGAACCACAGCTGAAGACCGTTGATGAGATCCCGCAGGACTTGTTGCGACAATACATTGTATACGCTAAGGAGAACATACGGCCCAAGTTAACGGTAGGCAAACTTATTGAAATCGCAGCAAAAATACATTAACTTTTACGTATTATACAGAACATCGACGAGGACAAGATCGCCAAGATGTACGCCCAGTTGCGCCAGGAGTCTTTTGCAACGGGCTCACTGCCCATTACGGTGCGTCATATTGAGAGTGTCATCCGAATGTCTGAAGCGCACGCTCGCATGCATCTGCGCGAAAACGTGATGGAGGCAGATGTCAGCATGGCTATCCGCATGATGTTGGAGAGCTTTATCGAAGCGCAGAAGTTCAGCGTTATGAAGAAAATGCGCAGCACATTCCAGAAGTACCTGTCCTTCCAAAAGGACCATTCCGAGCTGCTGTTCTTTATTCTGCGACAGCTGACGCTCGACCAGCTCGCCTACATCCGCTGCAAGGACGGGCCCGGCGCCACGCACGTGGAGATAATGGAGCGCGATTTAATCGAACGGGCTAAGCAGCTAGACATTGTTAACCTCAAACCCTTCTACGAATCGGATCTGTTCCGCACAAATGGATTCTCTTACGATCCCAAGCGCCGCATCATCCTACAAATTGTGGTCGACGGCAACACAGCTTAAGTTTCATCCGCTTACTTCATCTCATTTAGCTATAGTATTCACGTCTATGTTTTGTTACCCCCATGTTTGGTCTAATAAAGTTTGATATACTTACGTACGTATTTATACTTAAATATATATTTCTTTTGAATTCATATATACATTTCCGTAAACATTTTTAATTGTACAAAAAAAGCAGCCCCAAAGCATGTTAATCATTGTCCCCTTCAATGCCCATGGCCTTGTCGAATTCTTCCTCGCTGATCTTGTTCTTTTTGAGCCGCTTGAAAAGCCGAATATCGCTGGCTAGTTCATCGAGATCCTCCTGGCTAAACTGCTGCCTCTTCTTTCCTTTTCCAGATCCGCCCGCCTCGGCCTCTGCCGCTTTCTTTCGCTGTTTCTTCGCCTTGCGCAGCTCCTTTTTGGACTTGGCATCCAGTTTTGCCTTTTTAGTTTGATCCCAGGACTCTGCACGCTTTTTGTGCTGCTTTTGACCTGGCCAGCTTCCGGTTTGCTCGTAAGTTTCCATTTTCTTTTGTCGAACTTGCTCTTTCTGGGCGTTCTTGTACGTAAGTTTGGTTAGGTCCACTTCAAAAGTCGGCGCCACGTAGCCGCCTCCCTGGTAGTTCTTCAGCTCCGGCATGCGCGGCAGTTGCAGGAGACCGTAAGCAGTGGCCATCTTGCCCAGATCCAGATCTTTTAGTCGGAGAATAGCGCTGCATTCGTGTTTGGTGTATGCTCTAACATGGGAAACAAATGCGCGCATGCCTTTATCATAGACGCCCTTGTCGGCTGCTTGCAGCCGATGGAGTTGATCTAAGACGGCGGGTAGTTCCTTCTTTTCTCGATCTGCATCCTCCTCCTCCTCCTCCTCGCTAAGCAGTTCAGTTAACTCCACCTTTTGGTTGATCTTCAAGAAATGCACATAAGCATCCTCGCTGGGCAGGAGAAACACCAGGGCATTGCCCTCGTTTCCCTGCCGAGCAGTGCGTCCCACACGATGTACAAAGCTGGAGGCAGTTGATGGTGGATCCCATTGCACTACCCACTCGATCTCAGGTACATCCAAGCCACGTGCGAGGACATCCGTGCATAGAAGTACGGCCTGTGCAGTGTTGCGAAACTTCTCCACCACATTGGCCCTCTTGTTTTTCATCTTTCCGTGGATTCCCAGCACTGTGCGTTTGGGCAGAAGAGGCGGCAGGGCCTCAGCCCAATACTCCACACAGGCGCAGGTGGGGAAAAAGACCATCACCTTTCCAACATCGGTGGCGGGGGAACTAAGGAACTCCAGCAGGGCCACAAACTTGAGTTCTGGCTCGACAATCCTGTAGAAATTCTGCAGGCGGGCTGGCGTGTTTACGGAGGCCTTCTCTTTAACTGAAACGAGTACAGGATTTCTCAAGCCCGCACGGATTAAGTCTGTAACCTCGGTAGTCTGTGTGGCGGAGAAGAGCCCAGTTCGACGTTGGCGGGGAAGATAGCCCAATATGTTATTCACACTCGTTTTGAAGCCCAAGTCCAGCAGGCGGTCAGCTTCGTCTAGGACCAGAAACTCCAAACTCTTCACCCGAGCCGCCAGATTAAGATCATCTCCTTTGCGCTGAAATAGATCCTCCAGTCGACCGGGGGTGCACACCAATATGCAGGGTGTTTCCTTACGCAGCGTGGCTATGTCCTCTTCTATGCTGTTGCCACCTACAATCAACTGTTGATTCAGGTGCTCGAGGTCTTCGTGCTCCAGAAACTGGGCTAAAACCTCGGAGATTTGGCGCGCCAGTTCCCGGGTTGGTGAGATGATGAGGGCACCTATTTCCTTGGGGCCCCATGGGGTCTCCTTGTGGCGCCTCTGCAGGATTTCTAGCATGGGCACAAGGAAAGCCAGTGTTTTACCACTACCAGTAACTGCCTCCGCGGAGACATCCTTCCGGGCCAGGAGCAGCGGAATGGCCGCCGTCTGGACGGGCGTCATCTGCTGGAAGCCGAAGCTCTGCACCACTTGAAGCACTGCATCTGAGAGCGGTGGTTTGTCCAGCGAAGACCACTTCTTTCGAGACATCTTGCAATTTGGTTTGTCAACAAAAACATGTGCGCGATAGTATGACCATCTCACATTTTGGATGGAAAGAATGGCAACGCCGGCAGCCAACTTTGAAATGCGCGCCGTATTCAAAGCATTGCCAGTACAAATTTTTACCTGAGTAGCCACTTATTGATTTATACTCGATTATTCTTGGCGCGAAATTGCAGAGTTTCAAAGTCCGACTCATAAAAAAAGTCTTGGCACAGCCTTGACTCTTGCTCCTGCATCTTCAACACCAGGTGCCACCGCTTTCACTCGCAATTCTATTGCACCCACCCACGAGCGCATCCAAAAAAAGGAGCCACACACGCTGTTTGTTGTTCTGCTGCTTGTATGGATTCCAAATCGTCCGAAAAAAGCGTGTGCCATCTGTCGCCTGGCGCTGCATTTCCAAAATATCGATGCCTGCGAATAAAAAAAAATCGGAAGTAAAAAGCGTTCGTCTTTTTCGATTCGTTTCGTCAACAAAATGGGACAGCGACAGCGAGGGGAATCGTGAGGAGGATTGCAGGACGAGGTGTTTAGACCGGACCAACAGGCTAAACGACCGATCGCCGTGGCTGAAAGAGGAGAGCACAACTTTTTTGGACGCGTGTGGCCAAAGTTAATGAAGCGTTTAAAAATTAACTTGTGGCCAAACGGAGGAAAAAAAAACCCTGAACAGTTAGGGAGAATGAGGCTCCAAAAAAAGGGATTATGGCTGCTTATTGTCGTCAAAATATGTTGTATAAAAAAAGATGGTCAGTGGTCAAGTGTTTCATAACACAAAATGCTAGCACGTTCTAGAAATTTCTCTGTGGCGAATAAATTCTTAAGTTTCATATTTTAATAGAAACGTATTTTAAAAATGCTTCACCGTAAAGCACGAAAGACAATTCAATTACTAAAAAACTAACAATAACTCTAAACACCAAAGTGAAGGAGTCACTTAGAGGACGGAGATCGCATTGGCATTGATCTATTTTCCTCATAAATATGTATTAAATTAGGGGATTCCTTTCATATTTAATTTCTTTTGTACGCAAAGGAATAATCAATTCAAGCCCGCCTTCAAATCCTAGCTCATAAGCATGTCCTTGTTGGGTTCATTGTGTGTTTTTATGTATTTTTGTTTGTCCAACCCTTGAAGAGATTGATTATTGTTTATATTTGTACCCCTGCATCGATGTGTACATATATGTATCTGTATCAAATGTATGGGCATGTGAATGCAGTGCAAACAGGCGAAGGATTGTGGTCTACGCCAACGCATCCCCTTTTTGAATTGGGGCAATTAAAGTTGTTCGCTCGACTCACTCCGCTGAATAGCTATGTGTGTACGGACACGTGATAGAACAGGGCAAGGGAAATTATCCTGCTTTCCCCTGGAGACGAAACAGAGGCAATTAACCCCTTCTGGCCCTCATCTTCCACTCCTGCGAGGGCGTTAAGTCAGACACGAGTTTTCGGGTCGATTTATCAAATAATTCCACGAATTCCTGGAACTCGAAATAGAGCGATCTTCGCGCTGAGATTCAGATATTTAGAAATCGAAAGCCGTCTGGGAATTTGTCCTGGCGTCGGTTCGATCGCTTGTAATTATGCTAATTATGAGTTTGATTTGTGATTTCAACTGCCTTGGAGTTCATTTAACGAATTTCTCGTCTCCTGTTCGACCCTCTGACCCTTTGTTCTGACCGAAAAACATTGAGCTAATTGCATTGCTCCTAGATTTTCACACATTTTGCTCTGGTTCCAATTAACCGAAACTCCTCTTCCTGCTGCAAATGGCAAATGCCTAAAGAATATTCTGCCAGCATCATTGATCATTCTGCTAATTTGCTGGGAATGTTCCCTCCCTTCGGCAATGTCCCCCGCTACCAGACCAAATTGCCCTTCTAGTCGCTGTGTGGTCACTTCAGCTAACTTTAAGTGACATTTGCGGTTGAAAATATCAATTTTCATAAAATGCAATTGTCACCTTAGCGCCGAGACCTCCCCCAATGATCAAGAAACTGTCAGCGCGCCAACTCTATCTCAGAATTTGATTTTCAAATTAGAAAACACTAACCATATACCTGTACAGAACCCGGCAGACAGTAGTCACTTATCTGATGGTCAATTTTTCAATTTCACTGGCTGATGTTGAGAAATCACCGCCCCGTCCATCGATATCAGTTACGATTTACATTTTACTCTTAACACTACCCGAAAACAAGGTAAGACATATCAATTACCCACGATCGGTGTCCGTTGACAGTCGCACTACTGCATTGGGTTAGAAACTAAAACTGAAATTGGGATTGGGACTGGGATTGGGTTTGAGCTCGTATGACTGCTGGAGGATCCTTCCTAGAAAGTCATTTCTCACACTGACCGTCCTGGGATTTGTTAGTGTTTAATTTCGATTTCTTTTGTCCGGGCTACTTGACTTCGGGCCAAGTGCCTTCACTTGCACACCAGGCAGACGACGGTGCCAGCGTTGAGGTGGAGGTGCCAAAAGTGCCAATGGCACCTATGGGAATTGGGAATTATCATAAACTGACCTCCGCAGAATGGACTAAAACAAAAAAACTATATACGAGTGAGTATATATAAAGGGAAGCAGACGAGAACGAGGACCGAAATCCTTGAAACCGTTTGAAAGTTTCGCTTTTTTTTGGGCTCACAGCCCCATCGCTCGGTTGTTACCCTAATTTCGGTCCATCTTCATCCAGTCATCCAGACTCTCGGGCCCTGATCATCGGCAGCTTATCTCATCTCTCTAGCCGGCGCACGCGTGTCATCCCGGGCAGCAATCAAAGTGATATGAAAATTGCATTTGGGTTCAACAGGTTCGCAGTTTTCGATTGTTGATCGCTGTGGCTAGTGCACGGTAAAAAAATATGAACACCTTTCGTCAGTAAATATAATTAAATATCATGTTTAAAGCTACTACATTTTATAATGTGCGGTTTTCTTTGCAGCCGTATTTAATTCCTGCACTTTACACCGTTTTTTTTTTCGCAGTGCACTCTTGCTGTTCTTTGCTGTTCTGTTAATTTTGTTTGCCTAAAGGTTAAACGTGCGAATTTCACCCAAAGGCAATCGCCAGTTTCGAGAGCTTCAGGGACTTCAGGGATTCGGATTTCGGTGGTAATCGGTCTGACTTCTGACTGACCATCCACTCCTGCTCCTGATCCCACTCCATTTATATCTGCGATTCGCGTACGGTACGCGAATTTCGCTGTTTCGCCTAATTAAATGTAATTTGGTACTTCCTTTTCAGCCGAAATAATGCATATAAATAGTATCTTTAGTTTACATTTTATATTCCCCCACCCGCCACCGGCTCTCATTATTATAAATTTTCGTTTTCTTTCAGCGATCGGCGAGTGGCCTCCGATCGACCGACACCGTTCTGATCCAGATCCTCATTTCTCCTCCTACTCCTTCTTCTCGCGGAGGTCAGTAGCGTCCCTTTCCGGGGGTTGAATTCAAAGGAATTCGCTGGGTCCTCCGGCACTCTCACCTTTTTCGCGGCTAACAAATCTTCAAATCCTGAGTGCAACAATATGGCAATTGTTGTGCGTTGCTACGAGAACTTGTTAATTGTTTCGCGCTCGAGTGGCCAAGAGCTCTGAATGGGCTGCGGCAGTCTGCATTCCGCGGTGCTCTTGGTGCTTCTTGGTGCTCCTTGGGTATTCTGCGAAACACTTTCCAGGACGGTTCATTGTGGCCAGCTCCATTCATTCATGGAGTGCAACTAGAGCGGGATCGTGACCCGAATGCCGAGGGGTTCCTGCAATTGCTGCTTTGCCGCCTGCCGCCGCAAATTAGATGCTCAATTACGCTACGAAAATTCCTGGGTAATTCATGAACCATTCAGGGCTTCTTTCGTATCACTTGCAGAAAAACATACCTTAAGGTGTCAGCAATTGTTTCTCATCCAAAAAATATGATGAAGAACACGGGGTTTGATAATAACTATGCAAGACAATGATTTATTCAAAAGACAGCAGATTTTTGAGACGATATTTATTGAACTTAATATTAATGCTTATTGAACTTAAGGGCTCTTACTAAGAAGCCCTTACTTCTTGGTGATCTCCCGATCATTTTTAGTTCTAAGAACTGATTTTATACACATTTTCAAAGTGTATGCATTAATTCCCCATGCAATCATGGTAGTGAGTCACTCGTTCACTTGAAAGTAAATCTTGACCACGTGGTGTTCCTAGTATAGTCGTCTCTAGCCCTTTCTCCATCATTTTTCATCCCCGCCACTTCCTTCCGCAAAATGTTCTCACACTTGACCCGCTGCTGGGCGACGCCCAAAGGATCGGGCTACGGGTCGAGATCGGAAGTGGTTGTGCAACAGGAGGGGACAGCATCTCTTCTAGGCATCGCCAATGTTGTTTCAAAATTTTTTTGAAAATCTTATTAAAAACTGTTGTTATTTCTGCCGCGACCTTTTCTTCGTCTTTTGTGTGTGGGTTTCGTTTTCGTTTCTTTTTTATTGCTTTAATCATTTTTATTTTGTGCGGCTTCCGTGCCACCTGTTATGGTTACTACCATGGAGCCAAGGAGCCCAGAGGAGCGAGGAGCAAGGAGCGCAGCCGAGGACCTTCAGAGCCTTTTTGATTTTTCTCAAGTGATTGCGTAGTTTTCATCTGTTTTCTTTGTTCCAGCGAGCAGTGTTTCAAATTTGAATTGATCACTTGCCAGGGATCTGGGAAAGGGGTTCCGTGGGACCAGATCCTCGCTCATAACAATACCAATCACAATTTGTCGGTATCGCTTATGATGCACTTCCGAATCGGAAACGAGGGTAGAGCCACCAAATAAGGATCCAATTTGCACCATGAAATTAATGTTTGATAGCCACATTAATATGCCAAAGTAGACTTGGGTTTCCTTTTCATGCGCTTTCCAATCGAATTCTGTTTTTGGGCTAAGAAATCTGCTATCAAAACATGGCAGGAATTTGTCTAATTAGAGACGAATTTGTCAGTGCTTCATTTGTTCAATCCTTATATGCCTTGAGTTCTTTGATTCTACGACTTCCAAGAATCTTCTTTTACAAATAGTTTACATATTTATGCATACTTTGCATTGGATGTACAAATACATAGCACCCATATGGACATGGTTAATCGGTCTGCATGTGACTTACTATAAAATATGTGTAGCGAATTTGTCTTGTTTCGATGAGGGATAAGGGGATCTCTGCTGGCGCCAGTCAGTTGCGAAGATCACCTCAGATACTGATCGGCAGCAATGTTGGCAAAACAACACCACCGAGTTCGAATTGCCGCATCAAAGCCTGCGACAATAATCGCTCTGACATGCACCGATCCAATCTAGTCAGATACTTGTCCGCTCATAAGGAGCACGGAGCTGATGTGCCATCCCTCAGCCGGATGATAAACATCAGTAGGCAATCTATGACAAAGCGCCGGCACAACAGGAGGTGAGGGCGTGCCCAAACAATGACACAGTGGGCGCTGCAAGGACTCGTCTCCGAGGACTCTGTGGACGTGTGTATAATCTAGTTTTAATTTTCATGGGAATTAACCCATGCCCGGCCCAATTTTCCGGCCACTCCGGACAATGTGCAATTTATGCGATATTTGTTTAAGCAATTTTGAACAGCTCCCTTGGGCTCACAGTGCTGTGATCTGAACTGAATCCCGTGCAGTGTTTGCCGCCACGCGAAGCCGTCGTATTTGCTTTGATTTCCACTTGACTTTTTATCCCCGTCGAGGAGCATATGTACATATGATATATTCCATTTTTTCCACCTCCCCAATCGGTGGTCAATATTTGCAGAGCCAAGTCAAACAGCGGCCAACAATGGGAGCGCTCTCCGCCTCCTGGTCGACTTGGGCCTTCTGCATTTGCATATTTAATTTGCCTTTAATGAATTTTCAATTTGACAATTGCCAAAATGCCACACAAGAGGCCATGGAGGATTCGATTTGGGGCCAGGCCACCCACGTGGAGGGGGCCATGCGGGGGAATGGGAACTACCCCAGTTGCGGAGATGGCATGCCAGGGTGATTGCATGTCCATGTCCATGTCCAGGTCCAGGTCCAGACTCCTGCTCCTTTCGCTTTTCGCTCTCGTCTGTAAAATGGGACAGAGTGTTAAATGCTAATAAAATAAGTAACATACAAATTTTTCAATTTCAGCCAAAAAAATAACTGGGCCGAAGACGTTTAAGTCGAGCAGAAGCTGGTGGATTGGGATTGGGTCTGGTTGTGAATCTGAATGTGTATCGGTATCGGTATCTGAATATGGATCTGGATCTGGACAACACTTTCACGGCCCAGAGCGACTTGCTAATGGGAGTCGTTGACGTGCGCCTACTTTCCTCTTTTGCGCCTACACCTTCCGCATGTCGAAAGAGTCCTTTGGAAAGGGTATACAGAATAAGTAGGCAGATGAATTAGTAACTTGGTTACTTCTTAAAAATAATAAAATAACTATGTAGGTAACATGAGAACTATGGTGATCTTAAAATGTAACTAATAACTGATTGAGTAATACCAATATTGAATGATGTCTGAATTTACTAGTGGGACAATATGATAATCTGATTCGGTTATTTTTGCAAGGGTGTCTCATGTTTCGCCCAAACAGATTTAAGCCCATTCAATTGCTTTTGTCATGCGCTTTCTGGAAGCTGCTCCACATCAGTTGCATTCCCATCGTTGGCCAAGTTGCATTTATGCATATTGACATGAAAGAAGTGGCCCGTTACCAGCGTAATGATGCCAATGAGTTGGAGCTGAGGTATTGGAGGTAGTGGCTCAGGAGGTAAGTGGGTCCGATGTGAGGGATCAGCCAGCCACCCGATAACTGACAGGCACGCAAGGCGCCCGATGCTGGCCATTGGGTAAAAAAGAGCTCGACTTGACTTGACTTGGAATGACCCTTTTTGCCCCCTCGACTGGCTGCACGTGCATATGCAATATTGCGATGCGGCAATGAAAATGTAAATTTCCCAATCGATATGCAGCGGATGCCTTGACATCGGCTAATGCCGATAAGCGTAAACTTTACAGCGGAGATGCAATCCGAGGGATACGATCTGCACAGGTACACATTGCAGGTGTAACAACTGTCGGTTGCGGCAAGTGGCTCGTTGCTCGTAAATTGCACAGGACATTCAAGAGGGTCGTTCAGGGCATTCGAGGACTCTCAGGGGTGGACAAAAGGTCAAACATGCCTGTGTGCGTCCAATAAATTGGTGGTGCCGCTCTTGGTGCGGTTTGTTGTGTGACATTTTTATCTAATTGACAGCGTTTTTATTGCCCGGCGAAAAAGATCAGATCCTTTTGGGGCGTGCTACTAGTTGTGCGACTGGGTGGCCGCGGAACTTCAAAGATGCCAGGACACTCCCCCGCAAGCGGTTGAAGGTGAATTGCATTGCATTGCATTATGATTTCCAGCGAATCATTAAGGATCAAGGGGCGTAGCGAAGGGATCTAAGGACCACCGTGGCCGCTTCGTTTTGCCGTGTCATCCTGGGATCTACAACTAAATTCCCTGCTCACGATCGAACCCACGGCCGTATTAATAGCAAGGCGCTAAAATGTTAACCCAACTCTTAGTTAGTGCCTGCCACGCTTATTAGGCACTAGGCAAGACGAAGGTGAAGGTCAGTCCTGGGACTCGGTCAAGCGTGTCCTTGGAGGGCCGGCGCTATCAACTACCCTCTTCAAGGTACCGGCAACAAGCGTATCAATTGGAGAATTTGCCAAGTTGTAATAAACAAGATTTTTCATTGCGATATTTCGCCCCCGACTTTTGGTCAGCATGTCGAATGACCTGGCGGCGGTAGATTTGTAAGGGTTTCGCTAGCCAGGATCAGGTAGATCGAACCCACTTGCAACCGATTCAGATTAGATAAACTCATGAGAACCGCTCTGCCATTTGGTGCTGACAAATCAACGAGGGGATTTTTGCAAATTTCGCCTCACTTTGCGGTCGACTTTAATCCCGTTTAGGGATTCAAATCGATTGTTTGTCCAAAGTTCTGTTTGCATTTCCGCCCATAATCCTGTTCCGGTTGTGCTGGCCACCCTATAATCATCTTGTTAGCGGCTTTAGATGCCCAGATAGTCGGTTTTCTAGCGCCATTTTAAGCTCTGACCGAACTGAGGTAGAACAGGGCTCTCTGAGGCCGTTGCAACTCACCACCAGCTGCCATTGGTCGTGCCACTCGGGCGGCACGTGCTGCCTTCTGTGGCAACTCGTTTACCTGTCCCCCTACCTGCCTTTCAGGCCCTTCTGGCCGTCGTGGTGGGTTTGCGGGTATAAATAGGGCCGAAAGGACGAGAGACCAGTCAGAAACCCGCCAGCATTCGCAGCGTTCGTATCGTTTCATCCAGCAACATAGCACCACCATACAGCAGCAGCAACATGTCGTCCAGTGAGATCTATCGCTACTACTACAAGACATCCGAGGACTTGCAGGGCTTCAAGACAGCCGCCACCGAGCCGTACTTTAATCCCATGGCCGCCTACAATCCCGGCGTGACCCACTACCAGTTCAATGGGAACACCCTGGCCAGCAGCAGTAACTATCTGTCGGCCAATGGGTTCATAAGCTTCGAGCAGGCCAGTTCCGATGGCTGGATCTCCTCCTCGCCGGCTAGCCACCGATCCGAGAGTCCCGAGTATGTGGATCTCAATACTATGTACAATGGAGGCTGCAACAACATGGCCCAGAACCAGCAATACGGAATGATTATGGAGCAGGCTGTGGTGTCCACAGCACCCGTCGTTCCAGTAGCCTCGCCACCCGCAGTGGAGGTCATGGGCTCCTCCAATGTGGGCACTTGCAAAACGATTCCAGCGCCAGCAGCTCAGAAACCCAAGCGCAGCTACACGAAGAAGAGCCAGCCCAACACCACTGCCACCTCCACACCGACTGCAGCCGCAGAGGAGTCACCTGCCCAAGTCAATCTGTACACGGAGGATTTCCAGAACTTTGACTTCGACAACTCCGCCTTGTTCGATGACAGCGTCGAGGACGATGAGGACCTAATGCTCTTCAGCGGCGGCGAGGAGTTCGATGGCAATGACGGATCCTTTGACTTGGCCGATGGTGAGAACCAAGATGCCGCTGCCGGGGGCTCGGGAAAGAAGAGGCGTGGCAAGCAGATCACGCCCGTGGTGAAGAGGAAGCGTCGCCTGGCCGCCAATGCCCGTGAGCGTCGTCGGATGCAGAACCTCAACCAGGCCTTCGATCGCCTACGCCAGTATCTTCCCTGCCTGGGTAACGATCGCCAGCTGTCCAAGCACGAGACCCTCCAAATGGCCCAGACCTATATCTCCGCTCTCGGGGATCTGCTGCGTTGAATGACCCGATCCCGATTCCAATCCCAAGTACTATTCTCAGTTATTGTTGGAGCTTGCCAAATGTTGTACCTACTTTGTATATATTGCCAGAAGCCCAGTAGTGAATTACCGCTTAAGTATTATGCTGTTTATTGTTTAGTTAATTAGCCTAAATGGAAGACAATGATTACGAGTAAGGAAGACAAAATAAAAGCACTATTAATAATTTAAAACATATGTTGGTTTTTTAGTAAACGTAGACTCTCTCACAGTTTTAGTACCTATGGAAGTATTACTACATCCACATGATAAATATAAAAATTCAAGAATTTCAAGAAGAAGTCAGTGAAATAAGTAATCCAAATCCTTTTATCTCTGAACGGTTCTGCTTACCAATCCTCGACATCCACACTTATCGGCGGGGCATCAATTCTCACACAGTTTCCGAGGGCTTTGCGTCTCGCGCCCAGTGAATTGGACTTTATTATATGGGGGAAGGTGATCGATTTGGCGCTTCGCGATCAATTTGTAGACAGTTCGACAAAATTAGGGCCCTTCTTAATCGGCCTGGCCAAAACAAATACGCAGCGGACGATAATTACACGGCACGGCGCGCCGGAGTGTAGCTGCCAAATTAAGTTAAGTGTTGGGCTGATCTGCTTTCAGCAGTCGCAGGTCGCATGCATTGTCCGTTGTCCGCATGTCCGTTTGTCCGCATGTCCGTTTGTCCGTCCCTGTCTCTGGAACCTCTTCAACTTCATATCCCAGTGGATGTCCCAGCCGAGTCCCGAAAACCAAGCGCCACTAACAAATCGTTTAATGCGAAGTTCGATCCCCGATCGTTGTTGGCGGATAACCTCAGCGGCTTAAGACTTTAAGCCGAAACTGTGCACTCAGAAAAACAATGAGGGGATCAAAAAGTTTACAAAGTTAGCAATGGATAATAAAGAAGAATATCATTTAGGAGACCTGGGCTATTCCCAACAGGTAAAGTAATTAAATGTATATATTATATATTAGGGGATTGAGAATATCGTAATACCAAGAATAGATCAAAGCTAATTTGATTGTTGGTTTATTTTTGTATAACACGAATCATTCACTTTAAAATATTATGAAATATATTGAGTGGTATCAGAAGGATGATATTTTTGACTTGAATCTAAGGAAGATTTCTAGCAGTGCAGCATTTCATTCAGCTTAAAGCGAAGCAGAGATCCCCGGCCCAGTCAGTCAGTCATTCAGTCAGTCAGTCAATCATTCGGAAGATTCGAAGCCAATTTGTTGATAGCGACAGCGACTCCTGACCGTGGCGATTCGATCGACTCCCGCATGGGAATTGGAGCGCTCGGAGGCGGCTGGCGAGGGAGGGGGCGTGGCAGCGACCGGATTTCGTGGGCTGTTACTGTTTGTTTTGCAA
Organism: Drosophila yakuba; assembly: GCF_016746365.2. Classification (NCBI taxonomy): domain Eukaryota; kingdom Metazoa; phylum Arthropoda; class Insecta; order Diptera; family Drosophilidae; genus Drosophila; species Drosophila yakuba. The sequence goes on from NC_052530.2 coordinate 9,940,539, forward strand.
AATCATTTTCGGGCGTCGCCGCAAAAGCTGCACGGATTTCGTATTTCGGGATTTCGGGGCACATAATCAAAAGGAAATTCACATAATTAGTTAAGCGGCAGCGCGGCATCGACAGGGCTTCGTTAAATTGTTAATGACTTAATTTAGTGATCGCGAGGTGCGGGCGTCCCTCTCTCACATTCTCTTTCTCTCTCTCTCTCTCTTCCTGCGTCGCAGGCAATTATATTTGTATAGGCGCGAATGCGAGGCATAAAGGCGATATCCTGCCGATATCCCTGGAGTGTCGCTCTTGTTAGCGACAATTTACGGCTTTGAACGCTTCCGCACAAAGCGCTGCCGTCAATTTGTCAATTACACAAATTGTTCGGCTCCGTTCGCTTTTCCCCCTTCCCGCCCCAAAAGCCACGCACAACAAAAGGGTGCGAACCGTCGTCCTGCGGGGTCCCTCTTCCTGCCAATATCGCTCGTTATTGCCGAGCAGCTACTCCAGCTACTCCAGCTACTCCAGCTACTTCAGCTACCACCTGCATGCAGCTGCACAGTTCAGCACAGCAGAGATTCGGACTCGAATTCAGATACAGCTTCCAAAATGCAACTGCCTGCCAATACAATTAGTTAGAATTCATGAATGGCAACTGGACCCCAGTCGAGTTCTGGCTTACTGGCTCACTGGCTTTCGGCTTTCAGTGTTCAGTTTTCAGTGTTCAGTGTTCAGCTTTCGGCTTTCAGCCTTTGGCTTTTGGCAGTGCCGCCGACACAGCAGCAACATCCCATCGCAAAACAGGAGGAGCAGCAGCGGCAGAAGTGGCAGAAGCGGCAGCCACTTGCATGTCTTTGTCAATTTATAGACAGCTTGCCTGAGCATTATTAACACGTATTATTACGAGTATGCATCCGATGTCCGTTGTGGGGCTGCATATTTTGTGGGTTTTTCTTGCCGTCCGACAAGGGGAACGAATGCCCCGAAATTTGTCATGTCGATAATTGGCGAGCTTTATTTTGAGGTTTTTGAGGTTGCTTACTTTTTGTATCCGACGCTTTGGTAGTTAGTGCATCTGCATTTGTATCCGTATCTGTATCTACATCTGCGTTAAGTAACTTAATGAGCTTTAACACCATCAATTTGTCACTTCTTGTTAGTGTCGCCATGGGGCAGTATCTGAATGGGTTATTGTACCGATGGACTTGGACTCGTTCAGTGCAGACGATATTGGTCTCAGCTGAAGTTCAAGGACTTATGCATTTTGCTGCACAAATTGAAACAATCGATGGAGCAAGTTTTTATGGATGAAAACTACCTTTTCGGTCTAATAATAAAGCCAAATAAACACTTGGCAACAGGTAGTTCTGGCAATCCATTGTGCCACGTAATATTCAATTACCCCTGCACATTTTTTAATTGCGGTTTTGGTATGTTTTGAAATAATTTATATGCTATTTCTAATGTTTTTTTGTTATATCTCGCTCAATAGATTTTCTCATGCCTTTTTGGGCACAATTTCCCTCATTTTTGTAGGGTCTAACCACAAGCATTACTTTGTATCTTTTTCCTACTCTCAAGTGCAGTTTCCGTTTCCGCCGATTTGTTTTGGCATTGTTGTGTGAACATTTTGCGCTGATCCTTTAATTGTTGCGCAACCTTTGCCGGCGAACTTGCAGGAACCCAGGTCCGAAACCGATGGTCCCAAGGATTCATGCCCAAGTGATTAATGCCAGACCTTTCTCCCAAGTCGCGTGTGCAGCGAAATTAGTGGGATTTCGTATTGTGAGTGACTGTGTTTGTGTGTGTGGGCATCGACATCCGATCGGTTTTGGCCAAACTCAAAGTCCGGGTCAAATGAATGCAATTATTAAGTCATAAAACGGACAGCGTAAAATGCCAAAGTCTGTAATTAGCGACACCAAATCACGGCAGCCGCGCCCCTCTTCTCTTCATACATCCTTTCTCAGCCCATTACCGCACACTGTGTGCGGTCCGCGGGGAAAGGAGAGAGATTACCTGGGATGGGAAGAGAGATAGGCAGAGTCCTCTGGAGGTCACCGTTTGTTTTGGGCAGCCATGGCCCACAAGGGCAGCGGCAATTAGTCAAACGATTCGCAACGCATCTACCATCAATCAACGTAGGGCACAGAGCTCCGGTTACCGATCCCGATCATCATTATCCTCGTCCTCCTCATCGGGAGCAGTAACAAACTTAACCGTTATCCATTTGACAAATAATTCGCACGGCCAAAGGCCCAAAATCTCTGGGTAACTCAATTAGCCACACAGACGATCGGCATGGCACACTTGACTGACTTTCGGTTTCCAGGCTTCGGGCTCTTGGGCCCAGATTCAGGACCCACCAAGTTGGTGGCCATCCCAGTTAGGTTGGCTGGCGACCCAGAAGAACCAAAGTTCTTAGTATCTCACGCTGCAGCCAACGGTGATCGAAGATCGACAGTGAAAGTGCATCAGAAATCAAAGTCGTTCTGGATTTTTTGACAACTTTTTGGCGAGGCATCAAATTAACACAAAGGGCAAAAACTTTAAGATGCTACCAAGACAAGGCACAGATCAAGCAAAAGGTAGCAGAGAAGTGCAAACTAATTATACTCTACTATTTAAAATAAATTAATGCAATTAAGTCACAAGTTAATGCATGTTACTTGGTGTTACACATGGTCGCACTAAACTGTCTGAATATATAATATTATATATGTGGTATAAAAGTTTAGATTTTCTATCAAGGATTTCGTTTAGCAGTTCCATAGCTTTGATTCTCCGGCAGTCTGCGAGAAAGAGTATTCCCCATTTGGCAACACAAAAATCCTTTTGCCAGCCGTTGTTAACTGAAATTGCCACACGCAAGCCATCGCCATCGCTTTGTCACGTTAAGAGGAGAGTCTGAAGATTTGGTCTCGTCTGCGTCTTTGGGCCGAACAAAAGATTCCTGGTGCGGGGCCTGTAATTTTGTATTGACATTGGGTCATTTGATACAGTTTTCCAGCTCATTTGCTTGTAATTGGGCACCGAAGTCTCGCCCAGAGTCCGCATGGAATCTTCGGAGACTCCCTTACCACCAAAAGCCTGTGCTCGGGTTGACGACTTTTCAAATTATCAGTAATATTATGGAACTTATATATTTATTAATCAGGATTTCGTGTGAAAAATGCGTCCAGAGTGCGTTCAAAGTTACTGCTTGAGCTCGGCTCAGCAGACAGCAACAAGAACAACATTTTCGGCAGGACCCTTCAATTTAATGTCAACGACGTCGGTGGCGTTGGCATCACTTCATCTTTGGCCTTTTTTTTTGTCTCATTGTTGGCAGTAGCTTTGGTTGAGGGGATGGAGCTGTTCTGCCACCTGCATTGACTGGCCCCCGGACTCTGCGATTTTTTTTCGGGAGAGTGTCGCGACCCGGAGTGAGGGTGAACTTAATCCCTTGGCCCCAATTATTCAAGTAATTAAGTATTAATGTGCGAAATTTTATCACCTGCGGCAAGGGGTGAGCCGGCTATGTGCTGGACAAGCCGTGATTTTCCAGCCGATTTGTGTTTGAAAGTGGGGCTTCTTGAACCCGATATCGGGATTGAGTTGGGCGTTGAAAAGAAAGGGAATCTCTCTAAGGGTAACTATATGAAATTCTCTAGAAGCTGATTGAATTAGCTTGTGTTTGAAACTTTTCTTTACTTCAATTTATAAATAACAAACCAACCAAAATTAATCAAAACTGGGCTTAACCGAGTTGGAATCTTCTCGGAATAACCATAACTTTGAGTGATTGCCTATAAAATATCTCGGTCTGATCAAGGAGCACCGCATCTGGCCGCTGAAGATCTAAAGGATCGTTTCACGATCGAGTGCAATTAGCAGATATAATCCGTGTGATTCCACCCAACTAAAATGTCAATAACAATAAATTCCTGGCAGCTAAGCGCCGACAAAACTGGCGATCAAGATAGCAATGTGATCAGCTCATAACTGTCAAGAGGAAATCAATTGATTTGCCCAAAGGATCGGCCCAGCGAAAAAGGATAGGGAAGACAGAAACGGCAAGGATACACCGCGGACCTCACAGGACTCGCTTCGCATAATATTTTAGAGGCGTGTTCCGCCTGTCAACATTTTATGTTGGTGGTCAGAGAGTCAAGTTGTGGTCGCAACTGACACAGCAGCCGAAGAAAGGCGAACTCTTTGGATGCTGGGAACCGTGCGGGTGTTCCCAGGACAGGTCCTTGAGCGGACAATGGAACAATGGCGAGTCCTTTGTGAAACAAAGGCCACTACTTACAACACATTATGACACGGAATCGAAAACGAAAACGAAAACTACTCGGAATGCCAATGGGCATTCTATGTCCCTTCAACGACCTGATTCATTGCTATTGCTCTATTTCTGGAGCTCCTGGCGAGCAGCGGCATGTCCTTGCGACTCCTTTTGATGCTTTTGAATTTGCGTGAACCACAACTAATTTTATTGCTTAATTTTTTTGTGTGCCAGTGGCTTTGCGGCGATTTGTTTAATTGAATTGCGCGATCTGTAAAATTATACATTTGTCTCCTCGACAAAGTTCATTATTTATTTCTGTATTTTCGATATTTGGGTTTAATGTAAATGAACTTTTTTGTTTTCGTTGCCCTCGATTTGCTTTTGTTTATGGTCATTTTGTAAACGATTTGGGAATTTTACACGCTCGCCTTGGTGGATAATTTGCGCATCCAAGCGATTTGTTATTCAAGATTTATTTGGACAATTTGTTTTTATTTTTGATCATTACAAAAAATTATAATGGTTTGAACTATTATCATTGTATTATAAATTACATATTCGAAAAACGCAATAAATATTTTCCGCTTCTCGATATAATGATTTAGCTGAGATAGTTTCTGATCTTCTCTCAACCCTTAAGATCATAGGAGTTTTCTAGCATCTTTGTAGACAATCCAATTATTGTGGCGGGCAACTTTCGGAGTTGGCCAGCTGACGCTCCGATATTCTTAAGTGATCCTGTGGCACACGTGTTCATTTGGCTGGCATACGCGCGATTTCGGGGCTCAATTTGGATTTTGGATTTGTAAGCCGAGCCCCGAATGTCTGTGCATCCTTGTCGGCCTCACACCTTCCCCCCTACCAATGCCCAATACGGATTGCCCGTTACTCCCGTCCCATTCCCCCAGGAGCAACCCTTTTCAGTTCCTTCTTTTTTGGGGTCCGCTTGCCCGCTTGCCGAGTCCTTAAAGCCGCTTATCCTGCTGTCGCTGTTCGGGTTTCGAGCTCGGCTGCCTTCCCCGTTCTTTCTGCACTCGTGCTCCGATCGGAAGTCAACAGTAACTGTTGGGCGAGTGCTCCTGCTTCCTTGAAATTGTCTGCCAGGTCGGAGGCAAGAAAGACCCAACCGTAAACGAAACAGCTACAAAAAGTATAATTTCAACTGAGCGGGGATACCGTCCACCGTCCACGCACTCAAAGAAATTAGATTGTTCTTAGAAAATAAAAGAACATGAGATTGTAATTGATTAATTATTATATATTTAGATTATTTAGATTGGAAACCTTTTTGAAATAACTGTAAGGGTGCTATAGATATGGCAAAATGTTGTGGAATTCGCCGAATTTGTTGAATTTGTTATTAGTGTCAATCTGTTTATCGGGAGATCTGGCATTATTTTATAAGTCCAAATACTATTGGACTATTAAATGGAGGGTTTAAGGAAGTTGTCAATCCTACCAGTGGCTTGTATTAAGGTGCTCTTTTCAAACTGCATGAAATAGTTTTTCTGAGTGTTGGGGCGAAGGAGCGTGGGCAACCCAATTTCCGAAGTCAAAAGTGGCACCAGATGACGGCGTGCGCCGTCCGTTTGTTCTGTTCCAAGGACCGGGCTAGAAAGGGACGGGGCGAGAGGTCCTGCTGAAGGTGGAGGAGATGGAGGAGGAAGAGGAAAAGATCGGCCAAAGATGGCATATGTTGCGCCTTGGCTCTATCTCGCTTTGGCCAGTGCCTTCGGAGTGGGTCCTTTTCGCTGGCTTTCACTCGCACGCCACGCGGCTCGTCCTGCAGACAGGCAACAACAATAACGATTATTCGGCATTGTGTGCGCAAGACGCGCCAGTTGGTCGCAGGCGGAAACCTCAATCCTCGATCCTCCAGCCTCGAGCATCCACATACACAGTAGGCAACTGCTAGCAATAGCTAGCTCCCGGCGGCCAGGAGCGATCCGCTCTTGGTTCAGTTACAGTTATCCAAAAGTTCGGCAGTAGCAGTTGGGAGCCCACGCAATTAAAGGTGCATCAATCAAAATTAAAGACAATCCGGCAGCGATTTTTAAACGCCATCTAGGAACGTCAGCCGAATTCTGAAAGGAGCCGTCCCTTTGATATGCGAATCTTCCGACAATATCGCTTGTGCCAATACAATGTATGTATACGGCTCAAGGTAAGGACCATTAAATTCAAATTAATATTTAATATCCGACTAGCAACCGCTTAACATCAACGAACTCTTCTGAATGGTGCTTAATCTCAAACTAAATTCGTGCCTAAATTTTCATTTTAGTCTTACTAATATAAAGCCCAGCTTAACTTAATAATAATAAGACAAAATTAACTTCAACAATTCCACTATCCAGAATGTTTTCCTTAAACAAAAAATACCGTTTGGTAATAATAATTGCATTGCGACAAGGTATTTTTAAAGTTCGCTAAATGCTTATCACGATGCATCGATAAGAAGTTTAGTATGCGCTGCAAGACACACTTAGTCAGACACAAAGACACTTAAAATGGTGAAACTCGATTTGGAAAAGATGTTGGAAACTTTGCTTTCAACGGTGAGAAGGAGGAAAAGTGAAGAGAGAAGGGAGAAAGGGGTTGAGATTGTACCCAAAAGTAAGTTTTGCCAAATGCATTGGATATTTTTAGAGACTATAATGGACTTGGTATCCGTATACCCACTACACAATGACTATATATCCGTGCGCATAACTTATAAATGACTAATAACTTTTCACAGAAGCTGAAGATGTCCAAGAACTTGAAAGTTCTAACGGTCTATTTACAGAAGGCAAGTACATTCCAGAACACCTTAAACGTTTAACTATCATCACAAATTACTTTGAAATGCAGGAGTTATCAACTGGGTGTATCGGAAAATTATGGATTTGGCCGTGACTGTATTAGAAAAACTGATGGACTTTGTGGAGGCAGCTATTTTAAGAGTAGTTAATGCTGTGGAGTATTTCTATCAAGATTTCAAAGTGCAGTGTGTCGCATTGGGGGCTTTTGTGGAATATTTGACCAATCGTTTGGGATTCCAAATCGAAATGTAATTTTGCCTGCGGTTCAATAAATTCCAGTCCATGCCTTTGAAGCAAGATTCGCACTAAATTGTCTACGTTTTTCTTTATCTATTTATTTATTTACATATATATAGGTAACTTGGGGTAAAGGTGTATAAGAAAACTAAGAACTAGGATTTGTTTAGACTTGGCATCTCAATACTGTATGGGTTCTGATAGTGGTAATTCTAAAAAAGCTTTCAATATATACATATATGCGAAGCTTAATAGCAACGATAGATTGAAAATGATTTGGATGGATTGTTTTCTATCGGGTAACTCTCCTCCCCAGTAGAAAATGTACATTTATTACTGATAACGAAATGACTGCGTAGTCGCAATCAGTTGCTAGAAAGATCCTCACCTGTAAAGAAGTAAAACTTTATAAAGAAAATATATATATATTGAAAATATGGATTCAGCCATGCAAGAAATCCTTGAGGCCCTGGCTATACTGGCCGACGACGAAAATATCCAGCTGACCATCAAGGAGTCCAGCAAGGGAGCTGCAATTTGCGCTGGGGCTGCGCTGATCGGAGGTTTACTGCTGGGCCCCCGTGGACTGGCAGTGGGCGGGGTCATCGGTGGTCTCACCGCCTACGGACTTACGGAGGGTAAGAGTCTCCAGCTAGGCATGCTGAAACCCATTCTTATCAGTTTTTGAATTTCAGGAAAGTTTAAGCCCCTGAGTGAGGTCATTTTGAATGATTTGACGGAAAGTCAGCGTCGAGAAATGAGGCAGCACGTGATCAGGGCTATATCCGATGTAAGAAATGTCCGGGTTGAGGAGGTCGCAAGACTAATATTGAATAACCAGCAAGTGCAAAGGGTTGCACTCGACGCACTAAAGTCTTTTATCACTGATCGTATGGGAAGGACCATCATTGATTAAGCATTACTAGAAATATTTGTTCAAACAATACTTCCAAGTATAAGTTGTTATAATAGAACTTTTTTGCTGAACCACCGAACCATTTTTAGCGCGTGGTATAACTTCATTAGTGACGTCAATAAAGTAAAAACCATTTCAGCTTATAATTTTATAGTTATATGTAGAAAAACCCCCTTTTTTTCTGGCTCCAGGCTCTCTTGGTTTTTTCCAGATAGAGAGAGAGAGAGCCATCATAGATACCGCACGACTAGTGACTAACCTTATCGATATGGTTCCGCTCAGAACTCGGTTTCCAATAGACAAGAGTCGCGCGCTCTACGTCACCAAAATCCGTCAGATGTCTGGAGGAACCGAGGAGGAGCTGAACAGATGTTGGAGTAGGCGGAATTTGTGCAGCTACAATACCAAGGCGATCATCAACAGGGCAACGGCAACGGCAACAACTGTTACAAGCAGTAAAAATAAGATAAAATTCAGACTCTTAGTGAAATTGCGGCAAGAGCCGAAATAAAGAGTCGTAGACATTTCGTTGCTGCACCGCGAACAAGCAGGGAGCTCTGTGATGCGATGCTTTGGTGTATCTCACAGATGCACAGATACACGCTTCAAATTTTCGTGCAGTGTGCGGGAGGCAGGTCAAAATAATTTGGCTTACTGCGGAAGCGAGAGGAAGAGGAAAGTAACTGAACTGGCCGATCTCGATCTCGAACTCGAACTCGATCTCCGTCTCTATCTCTTTCTAGGGCCAGCTGTCGCCCATTTGGATCGGATCCGTATGCTACTATATGTTATATCGTGTGGCTGCCACGTGTCGTGGGCAAGTCCATTGGGCAATTGGTCAGTTCGGCCGAACAATGGCCAATTAGTATGCATGCGAGTTTGAAAAGTGAACTTGCGATTAGCCACAAAGTTGCCCAATATACAAATGTATGTACATACATACATACATATGCGCAGTTACAGGGAAACTTCTCTAAACAGCATTTTAAAAAATGTAATTTCCTTGATTAAATTGATTTAAATTTGATTTTATTTTTAGCCCAAGCTTAACAATGATTTACTTATACCCTTTTAAATGACGAACTTAGGTAGGCTTCACTGTGCCTGCGAATATGCAGATAGCTGCACCAGATCGGGTGCAGCAGCTGTAAAATCAATCAAAAACTTGTCAAATAAATGTCATGCATAAGCAATAAGTGAACAGGATGTGGCGAGTCCTCGGCCCTTGTCATCTTGCGGGTGCATAAATTGGCCATTGGCTGTATTGGCTGTATTTGCCTGAGTTCTCTCTTAGGACTACTGCTCACAGGAAGGGTCCACTATGATTGCCGGCACTGATCCTGCTCCTCGCGCAGATAGTCGCCGATCTGCTGCACTACCATGGCACAGCAGAGCTGAGCCAGCTCCACTTGATCCTCGGCGGTCTGGTGGGTCTGCACCAGGAGCAGGGATGCATTGTGCATGGATTGGGCCATCCCCAGATTGATTTCCGCCATCGCGTTGATGAAGCAGACACTTCCGCCCGCTGGAGCTAGTGCATTAAGCGGGGCAGCCCCCAGCATCTGGCACTTGACTGGCAACTGGGCAATCTGTTGGACAAATTCCTGTACTCTGGCCAATGCCAGTTGACCCTGCAGACGGAAATCCTCCAAAAGACTTCCCAAGTCGTCCGTGCACCCACCCAGCTGATGGGTAACATTTTCGTTGAGCTCATCCAGGCTCCAGGCTGGGTTGCAATCGGGATTGGACACCACCAACTGATTGGTCTCATAGATCACATCACTCAGTTGGGCCATAGCATTGGCGGTCAGGACCTCAATGTTTCCGGCAATATTTAGACGAGTGCGATTCATTTTCTCCTCCAACTGAATGGTGGTGCCGTCACTGACATTTACGGCAATCTCCGCCAGATTGTCCACCACCATGGTAACAGGACCATAGTTTGTAGTTTCTGTCTCCACCTCGCTTCCATAGCGGATCACTTGGCAGTCCTGAAAAGCGGAGGGGATATGTACTTGAAAAGTACTTTGGAGTACTCACTGTACTCACTGCCAAAGTCAGCAAAAGCAGTGCAAGAACTCCAAGGGTTTGACTCATCATGTTTCTGTTATATTTCTCTAGTGCGACTGGCCCTCCACTTGACTTGGTATATATAGTCAAAAGATCCAAAGTGTCACGATAAGAGTACGTCTCATAGGAATCAGAACAGAAAACACAATTTCAGCATTAACTTGATTAACGGAGATGATGTTTTCGTGCTTGACTGCGACTTGGTGGACTATGAAACTATTCTAAATATTCCATTTGGTTCCCTTATGACCGTAGTTTGTTTACTCGTTTCAATTATTCTTGTTTTTTGTATTAGGGGCAGTATTAACAGTTGAAGCTTGCAGAAGTGACCTGAGGTTGATGACTAACTTGCAGTACAAAGTCGCTAGAGAGCGACATTGCGATAAGAGTCTTCAAGAAAAGCACATTAAGACACGAATGGGCCATTTGTCTAATTCAGAACTTATTTTCAGCTTTGTTCGGAATTTGAATACCCTGGGATTTAATATTTATTATATACGACTTGTGTGTTGTAAGTTATTTTCGCGTTATTTTCAAGTTATTTCAGTAGTCAAATATTTTTTATAAACAATGAGCATATATTATAATATATTTCGTATTTTATTTATGTTAACACTCTTTTTCAAAAAGAAAGAATCTAGTCTTCGTAGCTAAGGTAACCTTTGAAGATCTATAAATAAAAGCCAAGTTCATATGTGGTATCATACATTTTTCGGAATCAATTTCATATAGTTTCAAGATGACAACTGTGCGGGTGTCACTGCTTCTACTTCAGGCGCTTCTTTGTGTAAGCAATATTATAAATATGATGTATATATGGGTAAAATGTAATATTACAGCAAAGATCTTACAGGTGCATGGTCACATCCAAAGAATTTGGGGACAAAATGGACCACTCTATGAGTCCACAAAGCAGCTAATAGCCAGCCAAAGCTCCAGTGCTGCCAGCATCTGGAACATCACCCAGCAGGCGATCGATCATAAGCTGGAGTATCTACAAGAAGCCAAGGACACACTGGATGACCATCAGCAGGTGGTTAGTGGACGCTTGGAGATGTTCTTTGGAAGTCAGTACAGCGAAGAGTGGCGGGCATGCTCAAAGAAATACGAGCTCCAAGTGGCACACTTCAATCGAGAGCTGGTGGACAAGTACAGCGTCTGCCGGAATTCTCTGGACCACATCACGGATCACTTTCAGGAGGAGATCGTGTTGGAAGCTAGCTTCCTGAGTAAGGCGTCGCAGGAGATCACGGAGTTTGCGAGCACCTGCAGAATCTGGCAGCTAAAGCAGGCTGGTTTCAATCACGCCGGAGTTTTATTGTGCACCGTGGCTGGAATCGGGAGGATCAATCAGCGAATGATAAGCAGTCTGGAGCTTTGCGATGCAATTCTGCTGGAGATGTCCTTGGAAGACCTGGACACACCAAGTTGCCTTTTCTACCATCAACTGAAGATGGAGTTCGATGAGCTCTTTGCGGAGATTGAGTCGTGTGCGATGAACTAGGGAGCTCGTAATAAAGTGGAATGCATTATTAACTGTGGCCCTTTGTCTATATTGTAGTGTTTCAACTTAGAAATAGTCCACATTAGTTAGAATTTTACCTAATGGAGGCACTCACTTTCAGTCACAGCAAAACTTATCTTGACCATTCATAAAAAGCTATAACGAAATTTAAATTTTCTCTCGAAAAACATTGCCCCGTGGAGTTTTATATATAGCGTAACATTGGCGATAAGTCGGATTATCGCACCCTAATCAAGCTGCGCCACTCAAGAAAAACCAAGTGTGGTATCTGCGATAGTGTTTTACGAGCCACACTTCTTCCGATAATGAAGCTGGCCAAAATCCCTCCTCAGTTGCACTGAAACAGTTGGCCGGGCAAAATGGTTGGAAAAGCATTGCTCCTGCTGGCCTGTGTGCCGCTCTTCGCTGCTGGTGAAGCCCACCAGGAACTGGAGGATCTGCTGCAGAAGCAGCAGGTGGAGTTGCAGCTGTCTGGCGAGGAAGTGGCTGCTCTGCGTCCATTGTACCTAGAGTTCCAGGCGCAGTACAACTATATGTATAGCTTGAGGCTGCAGAATGGCGATGGCAGTGATCAGAATCCCACGGAGGAGCCTGAACTGGATAGCAACTATCAACGGGCATTTGAAGACTTTCGCGACAAGTTCTCCATTTACTTGGATGAGCAACCTCGAGTTGTGTACGACACAAAATTGCCCACTGTCGACGAGATCATGGGACAGCCCAGCTCCGACTTCAGCGCGGATCAGAGGGCGGAATTCGAGGACCTACGGGAGATTATTCAGGATGTGATTGATGAGGCACAGTTCGGCATTGACGACTTGGTGGAGAGGGCCATCCAACTGGAGACGAATCTGCTGAAGCTGAACAAGCCAAAGATTGTGACTGCAGCCATTGCCGGATTGGGATACATGTGGAACTACTGGGGCCGAGGAAGCCAGGCCGCCTACTGCAGTTACTCGCTGGTTCCGGAATTCCAGATTGGTCTGCAGGCCATTAACGATGGCGTTGATTGCTACACCCGCACCATGGCCTTGGTCCTGCGCATTCAGAATGAAACAGTGGCCGCTGTGAAGGAGGTTAAACGCAATGTCAGCAGTCTAGTGAAGATTTACAAGAAGATCGCCGCCAAACAGACCACCGTGGGCAAAATCCTTTCTGGTACGGTAAACGCACTCAGTGCCATTCGCCGGGTACACGACATTATCGCTGTCGGAATCGAAGTCTACGGCAAAATCAACAACCAGTTGCCGGGAGAAGCTCTCCACTCTGCACAGTGTGGAGTGGTATTCGTCAACAGCATACCCCAAATGCTGGAAACGGCCCAGAACCTGACCACCTGCATTACCTACGTGAATCCGGATAAGCCCGACTTTGAGTTCACGCATCCCGAAGAGGATCGCTACTGGAACACTGGCGCTGATCCCCCGGAAATACCCCATGAAAACATAGTGGACGACGATGACGATGATACGGACTACCCGGAGTTGGACGACTATGAGGATCACAGATAAGCTTTTGGAATTTCAACCTATTGATAGATAAGTTAGGTTTTGATAGTCGGCACAATAAAGCACAGATAAGAATAAATTGATCGTTGTGATTAACAATTATTGTTGAAGTTATGGAAAGCTTGTGATTAAAACTGCTCAGTATACAAGGAAGTGTGTGATTTATAATATATTAATTATAAGGAGTAAGCTCTTAAACAGATTCATTTATGGAACTAGCAGAGAATATTATTCTTCACCCACTGTTTTCGTTCTTATCTTAACATGGGTAATCGGAAATTTCAATTGATTTATTGCACCGAAGGAACAGCGTTTTCTCTATTTTTAAAATGTACATATATTTAAAATATATTTGGTTAGATATAAAAATAAGTTTTTGAAAAATTCGTTTTATGATAGACAAAAAATGTGGATTTTGGTGACTACACCTTAGATTTGGATTTTTGATTTTACACAGATCAATCTTATTCCGTTTCGCAAATGGCTCGTTGAGTATCCTAACTTCACTGCACACGATTGGTATTTATTGAAATATAAAAAAGATATATTGATGAGTTCTGAGAACCCGAAACATGTGAAGTGTTGCCTCCTCTTGAGTGGCAACTGCTAAATAAAATGCACGCGGTTATCTCGGACCACGACTTGATAGGTTGCCCGACTTGATAGATGACTAGATTCTGGACTTGAGACTGGGAGTCTGACTAGACGTCGCTCTCCTTGAGCTGGCGGACATATTGCTCGCTCAGCGACTTGGGAATCCCTTCGAAATTGATGGTCGCCGGCCCAGCAGCCTGTGGCGAGCTCTGCGACTTGGATACATTTCTTCCTGTGGGACTGGGTGGCGGCTTCTCCGGCCCGAACGCCTGTGGTATGGCTATGACATCGGCCATTAGGGTTTGCCGACACAGGGCAGATAGGGCGCTACCAGGACTCGGAGGTGGATTCTTGGGCTTCTTGTTGCCCCTTCGCAACTTTGAGGTTAGCGTGGCGAATCCCAGTTTACTGGAAATCTTGGCACTCCGGCTCACAGCTCTGGGTAAGCTATCGTAGGCACTGGAGTGGCCCACGCTCTCCTGATCCGTGGATGTGTCATGATAATGCTGTTGAGGTGCCGCCTCCTGGACAGCAGCTCCTCCAACTCCTCCACCCCGCATGCTGCCCGCACTGATGCTCTTTTGGAGCACCATGGATTCCGTGGGCTTAGTTGGAGTTTGGGGATCTTGGCGGGGAGTAACTGGAGCACTCTGAAGAAACTGCGCCTTGGCCAACTGAAGCCGTATGGCTCGCTCCGAAAGGGGAGTGACTGGACGGTCCGGCGCAAGAATCTGAGGTGGCGGAAACTCGAACTGCTTGGCCTTGGTTGGCGTATTGGGATGCTTACGCTGGATTCGTGGCAGGGTGTTATCCTGTTTATTGGGTAGTGTAAGCGGAATAGGTGACGGTGGTGGTGGATGCACCCGCGAGAAACTGGGTCCTGAGCTAGTCTTGGCTATCTTGTGCTCAATCTTGTTGCTGGCATTTGCACTGTGTGACTTGTGTAGAGAGTTTTTCTTGTATAGATGGGCTTTCCGAGGCGGAACTGGGGGATTGCTCAGCTCCTGATGTTTCTTGGACAATCTCTCGATGCTGTCACTAGCCAGTGGCGGACGCACGAAGAGGATTCCCCGCCGGAAGTGTTCGCTGCTTTGGCATTTCCGGAGTTCTTCCTTGCTGGGCGGATGGGTTATGCGGTCCAAACTAATGGACTTATACAGATTAAGGGGCCTGAGAGGGCATCTGTACTTCTCTGGTTTATCCACTTTCTCCGCTTTCTCCTCCGTGGGACTGTCCAGCTCCTTCTCTATCACAGCTAGGCCTTCCGCAGCACTTGGTTGTGGGATGGTAGTGAAGATTTTTCGTTTCGTCTTCACGAAGACATTGGCATTGGTGTTGTACGTCCGATTGTGTTCTGGCAGAGGAGGAGGAATAAAGGCTCCCAGCTTTGTGGGTGGAGTAACTACTGAAGAAGGAGTGGTTGAAGTAGCAGGGGTGGTGGATGCAGAGGAAGATATGGATGGATCAAGTGCCACAAGGTGCACTGGCGCAGGCGCCACACATTGGCTCTGTTCAATGAGTTCTCCCGGCTTGACCTTCAATGAACCGTAGACTATGTCTTCCCTGACAGTAGCCACCTCATGTTCATTAGTCGTCGAGCTCAGCCGGAAGTCATCATCCAAGGAGCGCTGCTTCAGCCGGAAATTCTTGCGCCGCAATCGTCGCGGTGTCTCCAAAACCGAGTGGGTATCCGCATCACTGCTGTCGCTCTCCGTCTTGCTGTTCTGCCGGGACCCCATTTTTCGCAGTCGCAGCAGTTTTTTCTTAGCCGAGGCATTTGCATTGGTTACACCATTATTAACGCCACTGGCACTGGGATTGACATTCACGGTGGGCAAACTGGAGCGACACAAAGTGCCCGTTGTGGTGCTGGTTTCCGTTTCATGCTCCATCGGTGAGGCTGCACTGGCACTGTTGTCATCCTGAGCCAATCGATCCCGGCTGGAATTGTCGCAGGTGGCATACGCAGAGCTGGAGTCCAACTGCTGCCCATCCTCGCTGGTGATGTTGATATCCGGCACAATGTCGCGTGGATAACGATTAGTGCCACCCTCTACAAAGTCATTAGGGTTAGAGTTAGGTGCAGGTGGCATAAGTGAGAGAAATCCTTACGTATGCTTAGCTTGAGGCACTGCAGGCATTCAAAGAGTCCTTGGAGCTCCTCCAGGTACTCCAGCGTTCGCTCCTGCATGGTTTCCTGGCAGCAGGCCTCGTCCAAAGGCGATTTTTGGCTCTGAAATGACATGTTGTTAGCAAAAGCAGGTTTCAAGTAGTCAGTGCATCTCACCAGCTCGGTCAGTCGTCCCAGTTCGCTGTGGACATCGGATATGGCGTTGAGCACGCCCGCCTTCATCAGGTTGTTGGAGTAGTACGGATAAATGCTACGAATGCTCAGCAATGCGGCCTGGCAGTCCCGCATGGACGGGTGTTCCAGCAGATCGGGTGAGGCATTCTTCAGTTGGCCAAACAGCTCATCGGCACGTTTCAGTGCTCCCAGCAAGGGAGCCAAATTTGTGTGCGACTCAAAGCTCTGGACGCGACGCGAATTGCTGGAGGGAATGAGCAGCTATTAGTTTACGAAGGATCGGGTGTTCCGAAAGGCACCTACACGTAGTCGTTGCACTGCACCTCCTCGTACTTGTATATGGGCGTCTGCTGCTCCACCAGAGTGTGGGCGGTGACCAGTGGAGAGGCGGTGTCGTGGATGTGCTCCTCCACCTCCACCATCACAGCCTCCGGCTCGTCGTACTTTTTGAACTCGTGATCGGTGAGGGCGTCGGTGTCCTCGACCTCTTTCAGATCGTTGACGTCGTTTAGGGAGAGGGATGAAGCCTGC
This sequence comes from Drosophila yakuba, assembly GCF_016746365.2. Taxonomy (NCBI): domain Eukaryota; kingdom Metazoa; phylum Arthropoda; class Insecta; order Diptera; family Drosophilidae; genus Drosophila; species Drosophila yakuba. The sequence continues at coordinate 9,957,282 of NC_052530.2, forward strand.
TGGGAGATGGCCTGGGCCAGATTGCAGTTGGGTGACACACTGTCCAGGGACAGGGAGCGGCTGAGCGTGGGCGAGTGATCAGCTGCCACTGTAAGAAAGTGGAGGATTACCTTCAGATCTAGTGGATAGTTTCATACCCACCTTTATTGCACTCCTTGTTGATGCGCCTCACATCTATGGGACAGTAGCCAGGATGCAGGAGGGCAAAGGTGGATGCTTCCGGCCCAATACCCCTAGCTTTCTCCCACTCGTAAAGCTTCCTAGTGAACTTCCTCGAGATGCCCTCGAACTTCATCACCTCTCCATCCGAAGTCTTGACCTCAATATTCTTGGTATGATCTGGTACCACAATGGCCTTTAGGCGGGACAATCTGTAAAAATATTCAGGGATTAGTCATCAAAAGAGAAGGATTTTCGACTTTCTACAAACTTCTCTTTCTCGTGCGGCCTGTGCTTGTACCATCGATCGTCATCGGATCCCCTTCTTGTGGACTGACTGTGCTTGGATCCCCGCTTCAGGGAGTCAGTGACCGAGGTAGTGCCGCCACCAGGAGCGCACTTCAGCCGATTCCATTGCTCTGTGGGCAAGGTGTATTATTAAATATGACTATGAAAGGGAAACCCATGCCAAATACCAACCTAACTTCTTCTGAAACTTCTCGGGCAGATCCTTCTGGTCGGGCAAAGCGCACAATCCCTGACCCTCTAACTTCAGTTGACCCATGCTCCACAGGTTCCAGTCGATCTTGGGCTTAACATCGCCACTTTGGCTCTTCGCCGTGGGACTTGCTGCGGGTTCTGAGGAGGCGATCGATCCTGCGGAGCAATTTTGCTGCTTGGCCCTCCATTTGCTTAGCTTCTTTTTGAACTGCGGGGTTAGATTCTGCTCCAGCTGGGCTGTGGACATGAGTTCGTTGTGCAACAGTTGTGTGGGCGAGTGCTCCTCGCTGCTGCGCTTTCCACTACCACCTGCTCCGCCGGCTGCTCCACTTCCCAGTTTGATACCTAAAATGGTGGGTTAGGCATCGGTTAGAACTTTCTTGGATATGTTGGGGATATTTTTGGGTATTCCTACTGCGGTTGCTGGCGCTGGAACGCTCTAACTCGAGTTGCTTGCCCTTAAACTCTGAATCTAGTTTGAGTACGAGAAGTTGATAATGTTGAAATATCTCGTCATCTGCGTTCTGTGGGAAATTCTTACAGTTTGGCGTAGTGGGTTCCGAGAAATCACCACTGGACAGATCCTCGCTCTCTGCAACATGCCATAAGGTTAGCGAAGTTTCGTTATGATAAAGGGATTGTGGAGTGAAACCAACCACCACTTTGACCTACCAAATTCACCGAAGAAATCCGATTGCCTGGAAGGACTGCTGGGCACGGAGGAGGTGCCCGGCGAATGGACACGACGCATGCGCGAATCCTTGGGACTCTTGAGCGGCGAGTGCAGTTGGGGCAGATCACTATACATCTGGTTCACCTGGTTGAGATTCAGTGGACTCGGTGGCACCTTTTGTCGTCGACTGCTGGTGGCCTTAATCTCCGCCACATGATCTTCTGGAAGGACCTCAAAGTCGGAAAAGGCTTTCGACCTTCGCAATGACTTGCTGGATGAGGATTTGGTTGGTAGTGGCGGTGCGGTGGATTTAATATTGTCCAGGCGTTCGTCAGTGGCGGACTTTCGTAACTCCACCTCAAAGTTGGAGTCGCGGGATTCGCAGCGGGTATCACTTTTAGAGGAATCACGACCTGGAAAGGGGCCGACATTACTCTAACAAGTTGTAAAGTAGCTAATATTTAGAGCATTACGATAATTCTGTCGGGTGGTGGCCTCAAGATCCTCCATGGAGCTGGCCGAGCTGATGGTACCAGGTGTCCCACCCGTATCACTCATAATATGACCAGAGGAGGAGCTGATGATGCTGTCCGCGGAACTGCTACCGGCTGCCGCACTAATGGGCACCTTGAGGTATCTGATAAACATACAAATAAATAAACAATAAAGTGGCGCCTTTGGCAGTAACTATCCGCAATACAAACCTCTCCACCTCGTGGTTGAGTGGCATCAAGACGTGGTTTTCTGGAGCACCTGGTCCCGAAGGCGGCACATTGGCCCGCTCCCACTTGAAGGCGGCCTTGACCTTGGTCCACTTGGACACCTTGGCCTTGTTGTCGCTGTAGGTGCTCTGACGTCTCAGGATATATGGTCGGGATGAGCTCAGCTTTAGGCTGGGACGATCTCCCTTCATGAACACGTTTATGTCCTCCTCCATCATGGATTTGCTGCGCTCGCGAATACTGTGTGATAAAATGTAATTGTATTCTATATATTATTTTCATACGCAGATAATGAGTACCGCCTAAACTTTCCCTGCTTGAAGGGCGGCACCACCTCAGTGCCCATCAGGGATTCCAGCCAGGTGAGGGAGTGCTCCAGATCGAACTTATGGTCGGTATTGTTGGAGCGAGGCGGCTTGATGGGTGGCAGCTGATGGGCGGCTTGACTGGTGGAAGGCACATCATCATCAACAGCTGCCAGCTCAGCTTCCCGTTCGCCCGCCTCGTTGTCGGCGATGGTGGCCAGTCGGTGCTCCAGAAATCCCTCCAGCAAAGCGTAGGTGCGGGTCAGCTCGTCCATGGCTTCGATGGCGGAGTTGAGGCGAGTTTTCAGCGGTTCAATGGTGCCCCGATCCGCCCGATAAGGCTGGCACTTGGAGCAGGAGTGCTTGCCCAGTTCGCAGACGGGCAGATCCTTGGCCTCTCTCCTCTCGAATTTCGGGGAGGCAGAGAGATTGCGGGCACGGGTGGCCACTGCTGGAAACTGAAAGATATTCTCCTCCGTGCGACCGCACATCGCCGGCGGAGCGGTGGGCAAGGACTCGTAGTGCAGGACATTCTGCCGGGATCGAGTTCGTCGTGGCTTTGGCGGTGGTTGCGGAGGCGGAGGTGGCTTGTCCCACTCCATATCGATAGCGCTCAATAGGAACTTGTTTGTTTACTCGGCCCGATACGCCACTAAAAACGCACACAAGACAAGAATATCCGAGAATTATCAAAAATCGGGAGGGAGATTGTTTATAGAAGAGGAAGACCAATGTGGAACGTCCGCCGCCAAACACACGCACACACCCACACACACACACGAACGAGTCCTAAAGTGTAACGATTAAATCCGCGAAATGTAAACAATATTTTCGAAAATCCCATTTCAGCACGTTTCCCCACATGTGCGAAAGTTTTGAATATTTCCCAAAAATATGCACGCGTGTGGTCACTTAACCGAAACGGAGAACCGATCCGGAATGCACTGTGTTATTGTGTACTGTATATTGTGTTTTGGGTCTTGATTACGGTTTTTGGCCCAACAACTGGATGCTATCGTGCGTCGAGAGGCCCGCCGAAGAACAAATAAAATCACGCCGCAAACCAAACTATTTTTAAAACGCTGACACTCTTTTGTTTGCCTCCCCATGGCGATCGCACTACGGCACCACAACACACCCAGTGTTCCGCTGGCCCCCTTCTCGATCGCCCCTCGCAAAGTGCGCAACACTTCCTTTATTCCACTTTTAGGTTACACGCAATTAATATTTCCAATTTATGCGAAAGTGCACGCACTCTCGGAGAAATGTGCTGCATGGATATATGTATGGATGGATGGATGGAAGTGGACCGGTGGATCAGTGGGTGGGATGGATGGAACGGGTGGATGGGTGGTGCTGCGAGCAGATCATGTGTATCTGAAGTCAGCGGCCCCCATTACTTTCGCCACTTTCCGAACGTTATATCGAAACTGTTGCCACACATTGAATACACACATTTTTCTTTTCTCCGCTCGACTTTTCTTCCTGGCTGCGCTTCTTTTGTTTAATGGGTTTATGCGCAAGGTTGTCGGTCTATTTTTGGTGTTTTGTTGAAAGGAAAAACAATAACAAATTATTACTTGCACTTTTCCTATGCACACTCGGTCGTCCGCACCGCCGCGGAATTTTCATCGGTCACTTGCTCCCTCCCTCTCTCTCTCTCACTCTCTCACGGATACTCGCGATTTTCCGCGGGTCGAAAATTCCGTATACGTCCGTTCCGCTCGTCGGTCGAAGCTATTCTGAGCGGCACGGCGCTTTTGAACACATCGGAAAAGTTGAAAATATTGAGATTTATTTATAGAGAGTACGGCCAGTGTTATGATCTCTTTGCTGTTTTCTAAACGTCTCTTAGAATTTAATAAATCGGTGGTTTAAGGTCTTATCGAGGATATCTTAAACTATATATGTAAAACGTAACTACATTATTACACGATTGTAAAATATGTAATTTTACGTTTTTTTACCACTTACGTAGTAGATATAACCCTATGTTTTATTCGAATAAATGTAATTCAAAATCGTTTTCGAAAAATACCCTTAGAAACACTAAATTCAAATGCTGGCTGTAGCGGTACAATTAGCCAAGTTCTCAACCAAGGTGCGTGATCAGACTTTCTAGCAGCGACAGTGTGGTAAACTGAAGTTTACTAACGAAAGGTTGGCAGTTCTGGCCGGCGAGGTTATGCAAAGCGAGAAGTTTGGATTCCGGTAAATAGTAACATTTCTGAAAGAAATGCAGTCCATTCTGTCCTCAATGCGGGCACTGGCCCTGCGCCAAAACCCGGCGGAGTCCCTCCGCCTGCTGCACCTCTCCGCCGTGAGCGAGGCTGCCCGCAAAGGAACTCGGGAGAAGGCCCGCAAGAAGAAAGTCAAGGTGGAAGTGAAGAAGGTGGGATTCATCCCGCACAACCAGCGCAACAAGAAGTAGGTGGTTAACTAGAAGTCCATAGCACCGACTTAACCGTCGTTCTTCTCTAGAATCAATGTGAAACGGGCGGACAAACATGTGGATGACTCCTGGAAGCAGGTGCCCAAAGATGACTGCTATGTGGGGCGCTACTACCGCTGGCCAGTGTACTCTGTGCAGGAAGCCATCCAGTGCCATCGGGAGACGCATCATCCCAGCATGTACAATGTACCCAATGCTCCCCTCAATGTGGACATTGAACTCAACATGCAGGCGGAGAAGATCACTCGGTTTGTGGATAACTTCCAGCGCATGGCCATGATTCCGCACAAGTTTGACCACGGCGAAGAGCGGAAGATCATTGTCTTCACCAAGGGAAATGTGAGTGGAGCTCCGTAATTGAGAAATCATGAAACAACATCTTGAAATTCATTTCCAGAATGAAGTCCTGGAGGCGAGGGAAGCTGGTGCCTCGCTAGTCGGCGGCGTGGAGCTCATCAAGGACATTACCAACGGCGAGCTGCTGCTTTCCGACTATCAGTACATCATTGCCCATCCCAATATACTGGCGGAGCTGGTGGCCCTGCGAGGCCTGATGAAACGCAAGTTTCCCAATCCCAAGAGCGAGACGCTGGGCACCAACCTGGCTGAGATGATCGTCAAGTTCTCCAGCGGCATTAGTTACAGTGCTGCCAAGGATGAGTACCAGCAAAACTTTGGCCTGATCACCGCCAGTGTGGGCACTTTGGACATGGATGCCCAGAAGCTGGAGGACAACATCAAGTTCCTGCTGCAGGATATCAACACTATGAGGCCTAAGCGCGAGGGACGTTTCATCACACGTGTCCTGCTGAAGAGCCCGCCCAGCAGTGAGCAGCTGAAAATCGATCCCTATGTCTACGTTCCAGAGATGTGGGACAAGAGCACGGCAAAGGTGAAAAGGGAGGAGACCAAAAAGCAGACAGAGCCGGCGGAACCCCAAGAAGCAGTTGCCTCCAATTAGTTAATACAGAAAGAAGCCTATGTATTTTTGTTGATGGATTGTTTGTGCATACTTTAAACTTACATCTCCTAGAGTCCTAAACAGTCTACTTTACTTTGACAGCTTTTAATGGCATTCAGGCCTTCTGGGTGGCAGTGCTGCGTTGTTGGTGCTGGCGCATCATCTCCAGCTGCTTGACGCGGGTGTAGGCGGCGCTGGCCACCAGGACCACCACATTGGAGGTCCACCAGAGAGCCGATCGAACGTCGTGGTAATACTGGGTGGCGATCACCGTTTGAGCGCAGGCCTTCGCCGTTCCCGAGATATTGTGCGTCAAGGCGGATGTGACCTAAAATATCGATCGGCTTAGATAAGCATTTAACACGTGAACTGCTTGATTACCTTGATTTCCAGCGCGGTGACAAATCCAATGGCAAAGCCACAAATGCCACTCAGCGTCATCGCGGCCCAGAACCAAGAAGCCCACAGGTGTGGGTACGTGATAATGCTCTCCAGCTCGCCATTGATGATGATCAGCGGAAGGAAGAGCAACGTGGAGTAGAGATTATTGTAGTAGCTAAGCAGCCACACCTCTTGGTTGACATACGCCAATGATTTCTTCGTCTGAATAGAAAACATGGCCAAGGCAAGCGAGCTAAGCACCCCAAAGATGGTTCCCCGCCAGGAGAAGACCTCCGTAAGGCTTTCCTGGTCCACTCCCAGCCAGAATCCAATGACAATGGCGCCACAGCACAGCAGGCACTTGAAGCTGGTTCGTTGGCGGAGAATCACGTAGGTGAGGACCACACTGAACACGGTGGTCAGTGAGCGTCCGATGTAGTAGAAGGCCACTGTGACGTAGGACAGCGACAGGTTGTTGGCCCCAATCATCAGGGTATAGAGCACAGAAAGAGGCAGGATCTTGCGGAAGGTGTCGATGTCCAGGGGATTACCCTCGGGAAACGTAAATACCGATGGGTACTTCCTACTCAGACGGCTGGCCACGAAACATATCACGGTGGAAACCACGCATTGGAACCAGGACATAAAGAGCGGAGCTCCCAGGTTTACTGTATCGCTGCTCAGCAGGTGCTTATTCACGAACACCGTCAATATCGAGGTGCACCTGTGGAAGTTGGAAGACATGGAACTGCAGACGGCGCACAGATGGGGCTCCTTTGCATTACTCACCAGTAAAGTGACACGACGAAGAATATCTTCAGGTATTTGTTGACCAGCCGGTTGTGCTCCTCCAGATTCTTGTACATTTCGGCGTTTTGGGAATTGCAGTCCGATTTGTGCGAGGCAAAAGTAATTGTGCGTTTATTTTTACACGTATCTCCTACCCGGTCTGCCGATCAGCTGTTTTCGCCGAGAACATTTCAGCCGAGTGCGGGGGTGGATTTAGGAGTTGTTGGTTATTACTTGTGAGATAAAAATAAAGAATGATATAAAAATCATCAAAACCTTTATTGCCGTTTTCTTTTGAAATGTTCCAATCAAAAACGTTAATTCAAATTTATTCGTTACAAATAACGACTTATTTTATTAGCCAAATCTTATTCTGTTGAGTGTGTTGTGTTAACTGAACTTGTTGGGGCAAAAAGTCCATGCTATCATTTCGATAACCGAATATTATGTTAAATACATTTATTTTGAGACGTGCTCGTAAGAGTGATTGTGTGGCGAGTGCTTTATGCGGTGATTCAGATGCGTTCTTTATTCGATTCTTTTAAATCCTAGTTCTTTTTAAAAAATATACACTGCTCGTATTGCGGAAGTGCTGTTTATGCGTTTATTGCCACTGTTTTCTTAGGGTACTCTCTTTACTTGGTAATTCAAGTCAACAATGCCCAAAATATATATATTATAGTTATTATTCTCTGTTAATCTCTCTCGCTGGTTATAAATACAAGGACGTTGGATATTTGGCCTACTTCTCCCACTCGCGGAACTCGGTTCCATCTGGAGGCTTCACGCTGACTTTCTCCTTGCCCACCTCATTCCAGTTGGTGCTGAGCACGGTGCCTCCGGATTCCGAGAAGGACTTGTTCATGGCCTTTTGGACCTCGGGCGAGGATGTGCTGTAGATCTTCTTGAACAGGTTGTTGAGGGCCGTCTCGCCCTTAGCCTCCTTCTCGTCGATCTTCTCCTCCTCGCTGACCAGCTGGTCCCAGTTCTTGGCCTTAGGCTTCACCGGCGCAGCCACGATGACCTTTTCCTCTAGATCCTCCCAGCGAATACCCGTCTCCTTGGCCAGGGTGATTTCCACTTTGGAGGGAACGGCCTTGTAGGAGGACCGCTCCACCACAATGGGGTGAAGCAGCTTCAGGTCCAGCTCATAGCCATCCGCCGTCATGTGGACTCGCTTCTCGGAAATCTCCACAGCGAAGTTCTTATCGGCGGCGTTCTTCAGGAGCACGGTGATGACCACCTTTGTCTCCGATTGATACCAGTCATGGCGCACGGACATCTTGCTGATTCAGCGGTAATCGAAAATTGGAATTATTCAGGGTGAGGTTCCCCTATAGTTGTTTACTCCTTGCCCACTAAATGAGGTTTATTTTTGACGGAATTATCCAGAATGCTATGCAAATGAATGTGACTAAAGGGCAGTGCTACCAGATGTAATGTGAGATCCGACTATCGATTACTTGCAACTTCAGACAAATGGCAACGTTCTTGAGGGTTTGAAATAATAATATCGATAGCAATTGAAGAACCGGTTCAGAAATTAGGGCTGTGAGCTTGGAATGACGTGTAGCAAATACTTGAACCTAATTGGACACGTTAGGTCCTGTATGTAATTTCCAACACTGCAGAAACTTAAATTAAGGCGCCAATTTTGCTCTCACAAATTTGTTGTGCATTTTTAGTTTGAACTTTTGATCACGATTGAATTCCTTTCAAGAAACTGAAAACTTTTAAAACACAAACTTCAAGAAGAAAAAACTAAACAATAAGCCATACGTTATGCTTACATGGATACTAATCCAGGGAAAAATCATTCCTAATCTGCGCACACCAACTGCAACGGCAGCCAACTAAAAACAAAGTTTTGGCCAATTTACGTGCACTCGAATTTGGTACTTCGCTCTGGGGAAAAGAGCAGTCGAAAGCGCATAAGTCCGGACGACAGCCAACATAAATTCCAGTCATCCGGCTGCCACTCCCCCAAAGAAATCCGCATCTACATCGATGCGCCATCAAAGTTTGTCCACGGTGACAGCGGAATTGAAAAGTGTGCGAGGGGCTGGGCAAGTGGCTCAGAAAGTATTTGCTCCTCTAAGTTTTATTACTTGTACTCTACTTTTTTTTGTTTGTTTGCGTTTCCGATCAATTGACTATTATCTTTCGAACTTTGAAGAGCAACTGCTGAGACTCGGCAGACACGCCGCTTTTGCGTTTGAGTGCGGCAAACAAATTTATTTACAGCATAAGCGTTTCTGAAAATATAAATTAGAAGAAATATTGCATAATATAGATAGATATACATTTATAGCTATAAATATAGTAGCAAATGCATGCTAAATCTTAAGTTTCTAGCTGCAGCCTTTGTAGTTTCCGAGTTCTGACTGAGCAGAAACCATACTGAAAAAATGATTAACTTTTTAGTAAAAAAAGGTTTATACATTTCAGGTCACTTTTCTTTGCAATTTCTGCAGAAATTTGTGACAATGTCGAGAATAACATTTATTTCAACATTTCATTAACATTTATTTTAACATTTTCATGGAAAGGGGAAAACTTTAACAGCAGTGTTCCATTCCATTCCCTTGGAAATAACATATTTATCGCATGCGAGAAACGGAACTGTGTTAACTAACATTCTGCACATTCACTTTACAGCTGTGCTGAATAAGTAGGGGAAGTTCGCTGTTAACGTTTTACAGGGCCCTGTACAGTTAGAGTAGATGTAAAACAGCGTAGAAGGAATGTAGAATTGCTGCTTTTACTCTGATAAGAAAACCTATTGGAAATATCTGGTAGGGCAAATTAGAATTACAGACTAGATACTAAAATATAATTACGTCGTTTTCAGTTACTATTTATATGTTTATATAGCAGGAAGAATACCTATTGACCTATTGCTTTATTCGGCACTTTGCTAAAAATGCACTTTTAGTCCATTAGCAACAATTAACTGTGATTTATATTTATTATTGAGTGCAAGCATCCCCTCGATTCTCCCTCCTTTTTTTTAACGGAAGATGGCAGCTCAAAACCGAAATTTATCGAAAACTTTTAGTAAAGCAAATATTGGTGTGGCTTCGAGTGGGTGGGTGGCTGCGGGGGTGTCGGATGAAGGGGGGGAGTAAGTGTGGTGCACTTGGCGGGAAATGCACTTGGAGGGCAAACAAATGGCTTCTTTGGGACGAGAGTGATACACATGCCCAGTTTGTTTGTCACTTGCGATGGTTCGGCGATGGAAAGCAAGAGCCTCAACAATTGACACCACCCACCACCCACCACAAACTCCCACTTGCACTCGCCAAAGACTCGACCTCGTGGCTCTCAAGTTTTCCGGCTAATGGGTGCCATTCATACACACACTCGTGTGCATTATGGACTAAAAACAAGCTTTGACACACCAGCCAATTTCTTGCCAGGATTAAGCCCTCTGAAGTGGTGGTGGCGCTGATTAATGGCTTAAGAAGCGGGAAGCAGGAAGCCATTGTCGTAAAGCTGCACTGGGTCAGCATCGTTATTTGCATGATAAAAGCCAAGTGCTTGCCACGGCAAAGGTGGCCGTTCAGCTGCCGATTGATGGATGCAGCTCCTTGGGTAGCTCCTTACCAGGAGGCCGCATCTGCTGGGTCCGGCGAGGCCATAAAAGCGAGCCAGAGATGATAAAAGCGAAATGGCAGCAACGAGCACGTGCGGAGGCGAAGCACTGCAATTGATAATCCAGCTGCTTGGCCAGCTGCAACGTGACCCAGTTAACTTGAAAGTGCATCATTGGCTCGTCGATAAAGTCACACTCGTGGATAATTGGAAAGCAAACGGGGGTTTTACTATCAGGTGCGCCTTAAACTAGGTTTATTCCGGAAAGCCGTATATCTTTACATTGCCAGCGTCACGTCGCCGGTCGCTGTCCTTCTCGTCGCAGGCGTAGGCCAGCAGGTACTGCTTCGGATGCCAGGCGACCGTGAAGGTGGAGGCGTCCACATGGATGTCGGTGACGCGCTCTCCCGTCTCCGTGAAGGCAATGTCTATGATGAGGTCCTCGCTAGCGGAGGCAATCAGTCGCTCGTCGTGGCTGAAGGATATGGTGCGGACGGGCCACTCCAGGCGGCTGATCATGCGCAGGCAGGCCAGCTCGTTGGCATCCCACAGAGAGACCTGGGCATCCGCCGAGCCCGTGGCAAAGTATTTACCTGCGCAATCGAAGGAAGTGTCTGATTACAGGCTATGTATGGGGGTGGGATGGCACAGGATGGTACTTACCCGTGGGTCCGAACTCAATGCAGATGCAGTTGGCGGGATGGGCCTTCAGCGTCATCTGGTGCTCCAGGCTGGGGTAGTTGAGGACGTGCATGCAGCCGAGTCCGTTGGTCAGGAAGAACAGATCGTTGGTGTTGTTCCACGATATCTCGTTCACCTCGAAGCTGAAGGGCTCCTCCACGCGAATCTTGTTCGTGCGCGTGTCTATGAAGGTGATCAGATCCTCCTTGTTGCCCACGGCAATCGTCTTGCCATCCGGCGACCAGGCAATGTTGATGTTCTCCCCCTTGGTGTTGGTCACCGAAACGCACTTCCCAGCCCGTATGTCCCAGATCCTCACCGTCTTGTCGCCGCTGGCGGTGGCAAACTGGTCGGGATTGCTGCGATGCCAGCACAGCTGGTCCACGGACGCCGTGTGTCCGCGGTAGATGCTGCCCTTGACGAAGCGATCCCGCTCCAGCGAGTAGACGGCCACCGTCTTGTCAAAGGACCCGGAGGCCAGGTGGCGACCATCGGCGTTCCAGCAGACGGAGTGAACCTGTGGGCGGGATTTTGGTCAGAGAACTTTGATTTTGGGGCCGCCGTGCTCACCTTGGACATGTGCGCCCGCTGCTCGCGGATTTTGCTGTGACTGCGGAAGTACGACTTTAGGTCTTCGAAGGTCTGCTCCGTGCGACTCATTGTTAAAAGGTTTATTTATATTTTACCCGGCTTTTTCTTATAAAATCTAAACAACAATGTGACCGTGGGCCAGTAACCAAATTATACTGCCACAAGTGGTCAAAACTAGATTTAGCCAGGACTCGCACCAGCGATTGGTTTAGCGGCCAATTCAATTATTCAAATGTTTCATATCTTACAGTTTTCAAAGTTTTTAAACGAGTTTTTGCAAGCATTCAAGCTTTCTGCAACCTTGTGCGATCATTTACGCTATTGTTTGCGCTCGAAACACTTAAACAAGAGAGAGCTTAGTGTCAACAAAACTTTATTGCATCGCTGCAGCAAAACAAACCAAATTAAGGAAAACAAATAAATAAGAATTAAAAGCCTAGCGTGTGGCAGTGCACTACTGATGTCTGTGGTTTCGCGGCGGTTCCCGCACATTCCGATCGCTCTTGTCGTGGATATGCACATTCTCAGCGAGCTCCACGTTGGCATGCAAGGCGGCATCGTTGGCATTCAAGTGCGCCTCTTGGGCGGACAAGGTAGCCTTCTCCGCGGCATCTCGCGTTTCCTCGTAGTCCAGTCGAGCTGCATAAGCCTGCGATTCAGCGTGTTCCAGCTTGGTCTTGGCCTGGGCCACCATATCGATTTGGGAGGACAGCTCGGCAGCCGCCTCGGATGCCGCCTTTTGGGCCAACTCCGATGCGGATTGCGCATTGTTGAGTGCGGCAGTGAGGACGCTGACATGGTTAATGGCCTGCTGGGCGGCATATTGGGCTGCCTTGGCCGATCGCTTGGCCTGCTGCAGCTGGGTCAGCTCGTTCTCCATGGCCTTGTGCGCCTCCACACTCTGATCCTCCAGGCGATGCAGCAGCACCTCCTTGCCCTTCAGCACGGCCACAGCTGTGCCGGCTGCCTGAGCTGCCGCCTGCGCCAGAGTACTTTTGGCCACGTAGGAGGCCTGCTTGCCTGCCGCATTTTGGCTGGCCACTGCGGACAGGGCCTGATCCGCTGAGCCCTTCGCTATGCTGCGCAGTCCATTGTCGGCGAGGTAGCCACCTCCTCCTCCTCCTAGTCCGGCTCCGCTGTGCGAGTGCACTATGTAGTCGGAGGAGGCTTCGAAGTGGGAGAGCTTCACCTTGGCCGGCTCGAATTCGTCGTGGTTGATGGCCTCGTAGGTGTACGGCGGCACCTCGTGCTCGATCACCGCCGTTTGCTGGGGCACTGGACCCGGTCCATGGGGCGATGGAGGCGGTGGTGGCGGCGGCACATTGACGTGATGGTGATAGTGTGGCTCCTTCCGTTTGATCTTGCGACCCTGCGTCGGCACGGCCACTAAATCAGAGAGGGGGAAAGTCCCAATTTAGCCAGATTTGCATGAGGAAGTCGTGTGCGACTCACCCAAAAACAGCGCCAGGAGCAGGAGGTGCAGCAGCGATGGCATCTTAGGTGCTTATGCAATGGAGCAGCTGGCGATGGAGCAGCTGGCGATGGAGCAGCTGGCGAGAGTAAGTCGCACAACCGGAAGACTCGTGATCACCGCAGGCGTAAGCTTATGGGATGGGTTCCTGTGTCGCACACCGAGTGCTGAAAGAAAACAAATTTCGTTTTTGATGGGCATAATAATCTCTGTTGGTAGGATTCAGATATTTATTGTTTTCCACCTATATAGTTAACTAGTTAGTATTTGCACATATCTCACTTAACTAAAGCAGCACCTTCTAAGTATTTGGACTAAGCTTGTTTAGAGATGTCCCACTTTTACATACATAACTCCTTACAAGTTTTATTTTATTTGATTGTGACTTGTAGAAACAGGATAACCTGCATTTAAAGATACCTCCTTATCTGAAGGACACTTTTTGCGAGTGCACAATAACTGGGCAACCGGTTACATACCCGCTTTGCCTATTAGCTAATATATGGTGCGGCACTTTCTTTGCTCTAGGATGGTCGGCAAGTCGTTAGTGTGTCACGGATTGATATGTTCCACGGGTTCCAGGAGAACCTGTTTAGTTTTAAGGCCAGCCAAACTGGACAGCACACTAGGCACACACAAATCACACATAAATCACACACAAATCACTCAGTTTTGACTCCAACGCACCTCTCAATCCCAATCTCAACCCCGATCTGGAACTCGACTTCGACTTGACCGACACGAACGTCCTGTGCGGACCAGAGATGAAATGCTTATGACGCCAGTGGAGGATCGTCCGCCAAGCGGAGCCAATGTGGATGGACGAGTTCGGTGAAAAACGCTTTTACTTTCGCACTCGGAAAAGCTAGGAGCTGTAGACTGGAGGCTGGGAGCGGCAAGTGGGCTTAGTAAATCTGGTGGAGACTCGACGACGATTGCCAGTTGGCCACCAGAGGCGCCATGTATTTATAAACAAACTGGTCGGGTCGCCGAAAGAAAGTGCAAACCCGTTGGCTTTGGCTGTTGGCAGTTGTTGGCTTGCTTCGCGATCTGGTCATGCATGTACCATCAGCCAACAATGATGGTGCTGGGTCAATGCTACCAGGCTGCTCGATTGGATAATTTGTGGCCGCAATTATGGCAGAGCGTCTAATTGCCATGAGACGCTTTGAATGCCTGCTCCGGGTGAGATTGCATATTGCATATGACGAAAGATGGATGGTGAGCGATGATTGTTCGCTTCCTCGCAAATCCGCGTGTGAACACGGAGGAGTGTTCGGAAGTTTAGCGGGGCGCGTTGAGTATACGCCCCGTAACCCCTAATTGCATCTTAAACTTGATGATTATCTTAAGCGTTTATAATTAAGGTCTTACATATGACCTTTAAAATATAATAGTTCATATTCCACCTCCTCAAACGGTTTCGTTTATGGACTAACATCTCCATCCAAATAATCCAATTATGAAAAAGAACAAGCCATGAGCTCAGTGGCCGTGTCCCCTCTTCAGTCGCAGCAAGTGCCTCAGCTCCGCCTTCCTGCGCTCCCTGGTGGCCCTTTGCCTGGCCTCCTGGGCAGCACAGGCTGCCTTCTCGGCGGCACTTTTGGTGTTCTTGAAATCCACACGCGCCACCTCCAGCTGGCGGAGTAGCAGCTCCACCCGCTTCTTGGCCGCATCCACGAGCTGCTGCTTCTCGCCCAGCTCCTGCTGAGCGCCATTGGCGACTTGCTCCGAGTTGAGCACATTTTCCTGCGCATTCTTCACCGCCTGCGTGATGGTGTTCAGCTGATCTGCCGCCTGTTTGGCTGCCTGCCCGGCCGCCGCAAAAGTGGCTTGGGTGGTCTGCAGCAGGGCGCTCTCCTCCTGGACCACCAGCTCCCCCTCCCGCACCTCGGACTCCAGTTGCTCCACAATTTGCTGCTTGCCGGCCAGTGCAGCCTCTGCCGCCTTGGCTGCGGCCTCCGCCTTGTCGGCCAGCTGCTGCTTTACCTGGCGGGCTGCGGCCTCTGCAGCTTCCAACTGGGCATCGGATGCGTCCTTGGCTTCCTTGGCCGCCTTCTGGGCAATGCTGGAGGCCTTCATCCTAGACTTCCCATCCATTTTGATGCCGCACGAGCTAGCTTTGGAGGTTGACGAGGCACTATTATCATCACACTGATTATCCGACATCAAGGCAGCAATCTCATTGGAGGTGTGCGGCAACTTATGGCCCACAGAAAGATCCGAGCACAAGAAGAACATTAGGAATGCGATGGGTGCTATCTTCATGCTTAACGCGAAAAAGTAAAGAGATCTCTATAGATATTTGGAAAATATAAGCTTCAAATGCGACAGTTACTGGCGTTACCGTACAAATTATTTAAAGAAAATGTTAAACATTTATATTAGTGCTTTGAATTGTGGAACTGACAGATCCCAATGAAAATCTCCACATTTCGACTTCCTGACGGGCCTTGAGATTTATGTAAGATGCGAGATTCCCCATGCGTTGCGAGTCCCTGGTTACCATGTTGCTGCTGATGAACATCCTGCTGACGAGCACCGCGCATTCTGCCCAACGGAACGATCCGCGCTTCAAGCCCGGCTCCATTCCCTGCAAGGCGAACTTGAAAGCCAGCCAGGTGGCCTCGAAGGCGGCCAAGGATGCGAAGGACGCCAAGGATGCCCAGCCGTCTGCCGCGGAGGTGGCGGGTCAGCGGGCTCGAGCCATGCTGGCGGACAGAGCGTTGCAGGCGGCTAAGGCTGCGGAGGCGGCGCTTAATGGAAAAAAGCAGCTTCTGGATGAACTCACCAAAAGTCAGGCCGAAACGAAGAGGGTCATCGAGGAAATCCAACGAGCCATTGCTGCCAGTTCGGGTTCGTCAAAGACGACTAAAGGAATTCGCGACAAGCTGTGCAAATCTGTGGCTGTTATGCAAAGTTTGTTGCAGGAAATGGGCAGCAATCTCGACAACATCCGGCGGGTGGCCCTCAGTGCCCAGAAGGAGGCGGCGGAAAAGCGCAGTCTCCTCGAAGCGGCCAAGAGGCGGGTGGAAGAGCTCCATAACTGCATGTCGCAGGCTCAGGCGGATCTGGAGCGAAATAAGGAGAACGCCAAGAAGGCCAGTGACGCCGCCAAAGAGGCCCAACAACGGATCGAAACTGTGCAGAAACTGGTGCACAGGATTAAGATGCTGAAGCGAAAGGATCTCCAGTCACTGGAGAGCTTTCTGCGCAGAAGAAGAAGAAGTAGCAAGCCTGCAAAAAGAAGTTGAGTTGGTTGTTTGGTTATCACAATAAGCAGGTTTATATTTTGTTATTAGACACCATAAAATACATTTAGATTCAGAAATGGTTTAGCTTGTACATATTCGTAGTTATTTAATAAAATAAAAAACAAAATGTTAAAGAACTTTTTGATCTTTAATACACTTTAAATAAACGCGCCCGATAACAGTGTTGCCACTTCGCGAAAAAAGTCAAAAAATATACCGATACTATAGGGTATGGCCTATCGACGCCGACTCAATTATCGATTGTTGCTAAGCAGTCGGTAACTAGTCTTAAGCGATAGGCCACCTCTAACAAGCGGACCGCATTTTTTTCCGTGAAAGTTAGAAAAATTAGCCGAAAAAGATTGTAAATATTTATTGAAATCAGCCAAAACCGCACACAATCAAGCAGCAAACATGGCGCGCAAGAATGCCCAGGCGGAGGACCTCTCGAACGTGGAGTTCGAGACCAGCGAGGATGTGGAGGTGATTCCCACCTTCAACGCCATGAATCTAAAGGAGGAGCTGCTACGCGGCATCTACGCGTACGGTGAGTGGTGTGTATACCTATTGCCGGTCTAGAATTAATCCAGTTCTTTGCACTCTCAAGGTTTCGAGAAACCCTCGGCCATTCAGCAAAGGAGCATTAAGCCAATCGTCAAAGGACGGGATGTGATTGCCCAGGCACAATCGGGCACGGGCAAAACCGCCACCTTCTCCATCTCCATCCTTCAGAGTCTGGACACCACGCTGCGGGAGACGCAGGTTCTGTGCCTGTCGCCCACCCGCGAGTTGGCAGTGCAGATCCAGAAGGTCATTCTCGCCCTCGGCGACATGATGAACGTGCAATGCCATGTGTGCATCGGTGGCACCAACCTGGGCGAGGACATCCGAAAGCTGGACTACGGGCAACACATTGTGAGCGGAACTCCAGGACGAGTGTTCGACATGATCAAGCGACGGGTGCTGCGAACAAGGTAGGTTTAAATTTTATCATGGGCGATCGAACAGTATTGTAATTTCATGTGTATCTTATAGAGCCATCAAGATGCTAGTGCTGGACGAAGCTGATGAGATGCTTAACAAGGGGTTCAAGGAACAGATATACGATGTGTATCGCTACTTGCCACCAGCCACTCAGGTGGTGCTCATCTCGGCCACCTTGCCCCACGAGATACTCGAGATGACCTCCAAATTCATGACAGATCCCATTCGCATCTTGGTCAAACGGTAAGGATTATGCCGTACTGTACTGTGATTCATAAATTTCACTCCCTCACAGTGACGAATTGACGCTGGAAGGCATCAAGCAGTTCTTCGTTGCCGTGGAGCGCGAAGAATGGAAATTCGATACTCTGTGCGATCTGTACGACACCCTAACCATTACCCAGGCCGTCATCTTCTGCAACACGAAACGCAAGGTGGACTGGCTGACGGAGAAAATGCGCGAGGCGAACTTTACAGTGAGCTCTATGCACGGCGATATGCCGCAAAAGGAGCGTGACGAGATTATGAAGGAGTTCCGAGCCGGTCAGTCGCGAGTGCTCATCACCACTGATGTGTGGGCTCGAGGCATCGATGTGCAGCAGGTGTCGCTGGTCATCAACTACGATTTGCCCAACAATCGTGAGCTGTACATCCATCGCATTGGTCGGTCTGGTCGTTTCGGCCGCAAGGGTGTTGCTATAAACTTTGTCAAATCGGACGATATCCGTATTTTGCGCGACATTGAACAGTACTACTCCACACAAATCGACGAGATGCCCATGAATGTGGCTGACTTGATATAAACTAATTTTCTATCATTACTTTTATGTAACGCACTTTTCCTAGCCGTAACAACAAACGAATGAAGTAAATACATTTGAAGAGTATTTGAATTTCAATAGACAACCAAAATCTGTATAATAATAATAAATAACACGTAAGAATTTAATACAGAAACCAGTTTGTTTTTCAAATGGGTTAGGGGTACAGGGGATGGGTGATTTACGTAAATTCTTACGTCAAGGCGGGCACTTACAATTAAAAATTAATTGATGTTCAAGTGAGGTGTGCACTTAGTAATATTCTTGAAGACCTAACCTATTGCAAATGAGCTAAAAAATTGTCATAAGCCTATTTACAAGGTTTTACCTAATCAGATACCTAGAGACTTTGGTTTTGGCGAATCAAAAAGAGCGCTATAAACATTAATTAACACTACAATCTCCGCTCGTCTGGCTTATCTCAGCTTATAACTTCTTGCTTTTGCGGCAGCGCTGGAACGTATGAGCTGGCCGTAGATGTTGTCAGTGAGGATTGGCGCTGTTTCTTGGTCTCGTCTGATTTCAGAAGGGTGCCCAAAACAATGCCAAGGAATAGAATGAGTCCTACTTTATGGTTCGATAGGAACTTCTTGGCGCAGTCGCTGGGGTTGTCAATGTTGAGGGAGTAGATCTGGAGTTCAAAACGACTTGAATAAGTAACTTTCTGCATGGTTATATAACAAGGAATACCTGCTGCACTAGATGGGCACCCACTACTCCAACAGCCGCGTAGTAGGGCACCGTTTGATCGCAGGCCCAGCCAGCGGCGGAAAGACCAGTCAGCATGGCTGCCGTGAATCCAGACAGCCAAGCCTTGGTGTTCTCGCCAAATCTCAGAGCCGTGGATTTCACGCCGATTTGCAGGTCATCCAGCTTGTCTTGGTGGGCGTATATGGTGTCGTACACAATGGTCCAGCATACACCGGAAAGGTAGAGCGGCAGGCAGGCGGCCAGATTAACACTGCCCTGGGTGGCACACCATCCCAGTAGGGCGCCCCAGTTGAAAGCCATGCCCAGAACCAGCTGGGGCCAGTAGGTGACTCTTTTCATGAGTGGATAGGTGATTACGAGACCCAGAGAACTGGCGCCCAACAATATGGACTGCCAGTTGAGCTGGACCAGCACCAAAAGACCCAGACTAAGCTGAGCCGAGAGGAATACTATGGCATCGAACTGGCTGATTTGTCCCGAGGCCAAGGGCCGCAATCTTGTGCGCTCCACCTTGGCATCGATGTCCTTGTCCCAGAGATCGTTAATGGTGCACCCGGCGCCGCGCATTATCAGTGCCCCGGTGCCAAACAGACCGAGCATGGTCAGGTCCGGCCAGCAACCCGCATCCGCGCTGAGCGCTATGCTCCAGGCGCAGGGCCAGAAGAGGAGGTAGGTGCCAATAGGCCGGTCGATCCGCATCAGTTGGGCATAGGGTTTGGCGGCTGACACCAGTTCCTGCAGCGGCGTTTGCGGCTTCACGGGCTCAGTGGCGGTACTCGAACTCCTGGAGTATACATCCTGTACTTGGTACTTATCCCAGGTGCTCCCATCTCCAATCAGAACACGCGCTGGTTGCCGGGGCAGCATGTGTTTTGTTGTTGCCGCCGCTGCATAAGAGCTGCGGAGGTGTCGTGCGCTCTGGAGTCGCAGGTGTCGTAGCGCATACATTGCGATTTGCCTTGCACTAGCACCTGGAATAATTTAAGCATTAAGTCACTCTATATTAAGTGGTATTTATTCGTTAACTCACAATAAAAAAATGGCAAGATGTTTTGTGGAACTTTGGTTGGGAATGTCGAAGCGATGCCATCCGGGTGGAGGTAGGCGAAGAGATGCCAGACAGATGAAAAATGATTTTTATCTGGTGGCACCGCCAGACTTGCCGCTAAAATTACGAATTTAAATCCCAAAAACTAATTTTCCAATTTATACCAAAAACAATTGATTTTAAAGAATTTTTAGAACATTTTTAACTTTTAAGTAGTGTTTTACATATGTAATTCATTTATATCTATCCACATAACTAAATATTCGTAAGCGTATGCTTTCATGTTACCAATTGCAATAACTAAAGCAAAACTAACTTCAGTTAGTAACAGTTTTCCCCACCTACGAAGTTTAGCAAGAGCTTTCGCTCTAAACTAATAACCCAACCACTTACCCCTCTGCAATATCGTTAATTTTTGCACGCGTCACCCATTTTCGAAATTGGCACACGGCGCAGGAATGTCCGTAGACCTTTTTGCACACGGCCGCAGAAGATTTGCGCACGGCTATCAATTTCGGCGACATTCGATCCCAGTTAGAAATAGCACAGTAAGAAATAACACTCTACGAAAGCCAAGTGGACTAAGGCAGACCTCCGGCGATCCGCCGACCGACGGTTGCTATCGCTCCCGTGCCGGTATATGGGCATATACCTACTTATGAACGTACCCGGCTAGAGCCATAAAACCATGATCGAACGGAAGAAATAATGGAATAATTTCAACATCACGTATTACAGCAACAATTTCAGGGGGTTGTATTAGCCCATGATTGATAATCTGAGTTGCAATAAATTCTGCACACGAATCGATTGTCGAACCTTTGCCATCAGTCCATAAATTAAATGGCAAATCGAAGGGAAGCCCAAGGATCAATGATGGGTTTTATCTCTCGAGATAAAGATCTGCATATCCATAAGATATCCAGAAAATATCTTTTGATTTGCCCTGAAACAATGGGATCTCTGAATGCATTTATGTTTATTAACAAAGCTGTATCTGGGTTGGCATTCTTATTCAGGGGCCACTATCGTAGGTATCGCGGCTACTGGGTGATAACGCTCTTTCCCAGTGCCCATAGATAAGCGCACTTGCCTATCGCCGCGTCGGGGGGATTAGGGGCGATTTTCTTTAAAAAACCACTCGCGAGCAGCGGCTTTCAAGCAGTCAACGCTCTGCTCTCAGCACCTCAGCAGGTCTAGCTCTTATCACTGTGCTTCCCCGATCGCCAGTCGGATTTTCCACGCCTTCTGTTTGACTATATCTGTGTCAATAAGCAGCCCAAGATGGATCACGATCATGACCACGGTACGGATGACAGCACCAGCACGGCCAAGTCCTGCCCCATGATCATGGTGGTAAGTACGCAGTTACACAACTCCTGTCGTCCACAATTTTGAAACGAAATCACTTACCAATGTGCTAAATGCTGTAATTTAAAAGTCACTCATCCAGTTCAGCTGAATGAGATTGGTCCGGAGAGCAAGTAAATACGAGTATCTGGTCCGACTTGGAATTTGAATTCTCTGGCTAGTCTCTGGCTAGTCGCTACCTAATGCGAGTATGTATAAGTATGTTTATGTGCCAGACACCACAACGAATTATTCGCTCTCTAGCGCTTTATTCGCTCTCAGCAAATACGAATTGAATATGCTCAAACAGGGTGTAGCACTCTATTCATGGGTATTTATTGTACCATTGTGAGGGAATTATAAAAAAAGTGTTTTTATTCAAAGGTATATGTCTAACTAGTAAGTTTAAGCTTCCCTTTTTCAAGGCTAAACATTATGTTAAGCTGGTTCACTTAAGATATTATCTCAATTGGCTATATATGTATATGTACTGATATCTTTGTATTAGTTATGAGGTAAAAGGTACTTAGCTGCTATTTGAGGCACATCTTCCTAATCTTATGAGATTCTTAGTTAACCTCCACACTTCTATCCTTTCAGTTCCACGCCGGACACTGTGAGCGGATATTGTGGCGCGGATGGGTGGCGTCCACAGTGACTGAGTTCGTTCTCTCCGCCCTGGCCATCTTCCTGGTGTCCTTCCTGTACGAGGCCCTCAAGTTCCTGCGCCAGCAGCTGGCTCGCCGAGAAGCCCGCAAGGAGAGCGAGCGACTGGCGGCGGAGCAGCGCAGGAAGAACGAGGCGCCGGCGGCCGGAGGATGTTGCTCGGAAACTCCGCTGGCGGAGCCGAGGGAGCAGACCTACTGGCAGCGCCTGTTTGCCTCGACGCATATTGTCCAGTCCCTGCTGAACCTGCTGCAGATCGTCATCTCCTACCTGCTGATGCTGATCTTCATGACCTTCAACTACTGGCTGTGTCTGGCCGTGATCCTGGGCTTGGGTCTGGGTTACTTCTTCTTCGGCTGGAACAAGAAGAATCCCGACGAAAGCGAGTGCTGTCCTTAGATCTAGGATAACGCTCTTATTGGTTTTTGTATCTTGCAATTGTTATTAACTGAGCCCTTATCAGTTCTTGGTTCACACATCAAACACTCCCGTCCCCAAGTAATTACGCAAATTGTCTAAAAATACAATTTTATTCGATAGTTACACTTGGTTTAATTGTAATTGATGTAATCGTAGCATAAATTAGTCAACTAGTTTACTTAATGAGCATATTGTACAAATAGTAGTCATGAGAACAAGAACCTATACAACGCGTAAGTATCTAAATCCAATTTGTATAAGCAATACACTTTATTTTCGACCACCCCAACTCAAAACACAAACAATCCGATAAGAAACAAAAAAAAACGCCAAGTTAAATCTCCAGGATTACATGAAATTCGTAATGAAATGCGAACAGTACCAGGCCTGAGTCCTGACAGCCCACAACTCACATTTGAAGGCCCAACCTACCACGGCACTCACTTGTCACACAAAAGCTTTCTAAAATATCTTATAGGCTTTATCATTTTGTGTTCGAGACTCGTTAGCAAATATTTTAGCTGTGATTGTTAATTATGAATGTGAAGTTTAGGTAATCCAACCTTTAGATAGGATGAATCACCTCTTACACCGCTTTATCTATATGGGTTCAGCTAACACTCTAATATTGGCGAGCTTCTTAGTTACAAGTAAATTGTGTTATAATTGCCAAGGAAATGATAAAAAAAATATGGATTCTTTTTATACTCATTTGGTACATTTCTTTTAACTTTGAATGACAAGTAAGCGCCATGGTGAGACCATTCCTTAACTAGCGCTTAGACTAGAGTAACCTAGACTGAACAACCGCGATCAAAAGTAGCTAAACCCGCAACCAATCCGCTGATTAGACACCACCCACTCATAAGCCCGTGGCTCCGGCGGCCATCATTCCGCCGTGATGATGGTGGTGATGCATCCCGCCGTTCTGGAAGTACATGTAGTAGTTGTACGGCGACTGCTGTCCTGCTCCTCCCTCGCAGTCGAGCAGGGGCTGACCACCGGCCGTACCCGCCACCGGAGAAGGAGTCATCGGCAGCGGGGACACCGTACTGCCCATGCCGCCCATGCCACCCACGCCGACGCCCACCTGGCAACTGGCCCGCAGGGCGACCGCCTGATGGTGGGCCAGGATATCGCTGACCGAGTGGGACGAGGGCCAGTGGGCGGCAGCAGCTGCGGCGGCCACACTCCTCAGCTGGTGGGGATGCGGCGCTGATCCCTGACCGCCCGCTCCTTGCGGCGGGGATGGACTTCCGCAGGACACCGCCTTCATGCTGTAGGCCGCCGCAGCACTGTACGGCTGGTAGATGGAGTTGTACAGGTGGGCGTGGGCATGGGCGTGGGCGTGCACATGGTGGGCACTTGCCGCAGCCGCCGCCGTCTGATGGTGATGATGGTGGTGCGGATGGTGTGGTCCACCGCCGGGATTGCCCAGATTTCCCAGATTAATATTGTTGCTGGCACTTGTGCCATTGTTTTGGCCACCATTGCTGGACACACTGCCGCCACCACTGCTGCTTCCGCTGCCCATCACCGTTCCCGGCGTGTGCTGGTGCCCCAGGCTACCCAACTTGTTGCGCAGGATCCTCGAGATGGAGCTTACACTGGGCACATTCGTTTTGTCGCATATGCCCTCGCTGAGCAAACGGTCCCGGATTTCCCACGCGAAGATGCCGGGATCTCGCTGCTTCAGTTCCCTGATGTAGTTAACCACCTTGGGCGTGGTCACCCGCGGTTTGGATCCCCCAATTGCACCAGGTAGTATGGAGCCCGTTTCGTGGTACCTGGCCAGGATCTTGGACACACAGCCGTGACTCACTCGCAGCTGGCGTGATATATCGCAGGGTCGGATGCCCAGACGGGCCAGCTCCACGATCCGCATCCTGGTCGCATTGGGCAGCGGACGTCCGTTGACGAAGACGCCGCCCAGCTGGTTCACCTCGCCATATTGCGGACACTGCGACTCTGGAAGGAGAAAGGGGTTCCGGATTAGTCAAGTTGGTAATTACAAGAAATAACTAGACACCGACATTGAAGTACTCTACTCTTTAACGAGTTTAGCGTTTTAAGCTCAAAGAAAAAATCAATGCATTTTTGCTATTATCTAAATAACGTAAATATTTGAAACATATTTCGGAAACTGTTCATATGCATGAGGTATTCCACAAAAAAGCCATAAAGAATATATTCTTCCTGTCATAAGCTGCAAACAGTATCATCCGAAGGCGATTCCCGATTCCCAGTAGAGAGTGCAAACAAAGAGCGTTGCCTGGTTGCCTGGGAATGGGAATGGGAACCGCACAAAAGCACATTTGCGTCTAATTAGTTTCGGTGGCAAATGAGTGAGCCGGAGTGAGCCGAGTGGCTAGGAATGGGATGTGGAGGTGCGGAGGTGCGGAGGAGCGGAGGAGAAGAAGGATTGGCGAGTGGGAGCCCAAGATGAGTGGGTCGGGGTACCGCCGTTTGTTCGGCTGAAAATCGCTACCATTTGCTTCTCAGAACTGCGGATGTGGGTGCCCCGATTGTGACTGGGAAAACACAATTTGAATGCCCGGAACGTGCGGAAATGCACTTTGAGCGATGACGCAAAGATTTCCCCTTGGCGCATAGAACACTACTTAAGGATAGGTGCACATTGGTCCATTCTATTCTTGAGCTTTCCCAGATTGGATCTAAAAATGATTTAGGTTCAGCAGAAAAAACAATGTTTGTCTAAGCTATTTTCACAAGACCATTAATAAAGCAATTATCTATTCCTGCGAAAAAGACAATGTGGCCACAATCATCAATTATTTAAAGTATGCAAAACATTTTCATTTGTAGACACACCCCATAAGACACTCTGCAATTAGGCAGCCAAATAAAGGAGGTTCTTACATTTTAATTCATTCGCTAATACCTTGATTGTATGTTTCGTGAATAACTAACTAGTTATTGGACAACTAAACAACTCGTATAAATGCAAACTGTGAAGGTCCTGCCTTCAGTCTTTAGGTGACAAAGTTCAAGTGAAATCCAAGCCTCAAAATAAACATTAAAATATGATTTTCAAGTACATCCAAGAGCCAGTCCTCGGAGCTTTGCTTCGCTCCCGAGACTCGCTGATCTACTTAAACAGATCCATAGATCAAATGGGATGGAGGCTGCCGCCACGAACGAAGCCATATTGGTGGCTTTACTACATTTGGACAGTGGTGGTCATAGTACTCGTCTTCATCTTCATACCCTACGGACTCATAATGACTGGAATAAAGGAGTTTAAGAACTTTACGACCACCGATCTGTTTACGTATGTTCAGGTGCCCGTCAACACCAATGCCTCCATCATGAAGGGCATCATTGTGTTGTTCATGCGGAGGCGATTCTCAACGGCCCAAAAGATGATGGACGCAATGGACATCCGATGCACCAAGATGGAGGAGAAGGTCCAGGTGCACCGAGCAGCGGCCCTATGCAACCGTGTTGTGGTGATCTACCATTGCATATACTTCGGCTACCTATCCATGGCCCTAATGGGAGCTCTGGTGATCGGAAAGACTCCATTCTGTTTGTATAATCCACTGGTTAACCCCGTCGAGCATTTCTATTTGGCCACTGCAATTGAGTCGATCACCATGGTCGGCATTATTCTGGCCAACCTCATTTTGGACGTGTATCCGATCATATATGTGGTCATATTGCGGATCCACATGGAGCTCCTCAGTGAGAGAATCAAGAAACTGCGCACTGATGTGGAAAAGGGAGACGACCAACATTATGCGGAGCTGGTGGACTGTGTGAAGGATCACAAGCTAATTGTCGAGTGAGGCAGCATAGAACTTGGCTAGTAAATCCAGATAATCCAGATTATTGTTCTTGTTGTTGTTAGGTATGGAAACACTCTGCGTCCCATGATATCAGCCACGATGTTCATCCAGCTGCTATCCGTTGGCCTTCTTTTGGGCCTGGCAGCGGTTTCCATGCAGTTCTACAACACCGTCATGGAGCGTTTCGTCTCCGGGGTCTACACCATAGCCATACTTTCCCAGACCTTTCCCTTCTGCTATGTCTGTGAGCAACTGAGCAGCGATTGCGAATCCCTGACCAACACTCTGTTCCATTCCAAGTGGATTGGGGCTGAGCGGCGGTACAGAACCACGATGTTGTACTTCATTCACAATGTGCAGCAGTCGATTTTGTTCACTGCTGGCGGAATTTTTCCCATATGTCTGAACACCAATATAAAGGTGAGAAATTGCTCCACAGAATATTTATAAAAAATAATCAATTTTCTTGTCAATGAAATCTTTCAGATGGCCAAGTTCGCTTTCTCAGTGGTGACCATTGTAAATGAGATGGACTTGGCCGAGAAATTGAGAAGGGAGTAATTCGGCTTATTCTCACAAATTTAATCAGATCAATTTTAGAGAGTAGTTGTGCACAACACAAAGTAAACAAGCAATAAATGTAGATTGTAGATCAAACTGAAAAATTAAAAAAAAAACTGTTTGCACCTTCACATAACATAACTTCTCTGGCAAACAAAACAGAACTCCAATTTTACTATTATAGCTTGCCATTATACGGTGGTAAATGGGGAGCCCTCTTATCTGGAGACTCCTCCTCCTCGTGGCACCTGCCGCTGGAGCTCTCTGCGCGTCTGAAACTGCCGTCCGGTCCATTACAGTTATGGGCAGTTGAAGGCACTGCTGCACATCTGCGCCGTCTTCTAATTTCGAATCGTGTTCCACAACAGCAACTCCAAGTGCAACACGTACTGGAGAGTGCAGCGCCATAAAAAGCCACAATAGAGCTCCCGAGTTACTCGTGGCGGCGATCGCAAGAAATCAGGAAGGAACCGGACAAAGGAGCGATAATGAACCGGGAGACGGAGTATATCGACCTCGATGGTGCTCCATTCCATTCCATTCCATTCAGGAGGGCATTTCGCGACTTACAAGCTCGTTTTCCCGCTGCTCGCATATCGCATTACCATCCCACTTGTTGCCCGACATCGTCCCCCAATCATTATATCCCAATCCCCCACTTCACCACTTACCCACTCCGCCAAGCCCAACGATCTGCGGCTAATGATCCCCAACAGTGTCGAATTTCGTGTACATAGTTTATGGTTATGGATTTGCGCACTTGTCAATTGCAGTTCGATCATAGCTAGTACTCGCACTCGGTCTCGTTTTGGAGTCCCAGACAAAGCGAACGTGCAGCTGCATAAATATGGAGAACTGTTCGAAATAGACGGAATCTCCCCTCATTAAAGGTGGTTGTAATAGATGGGATCCGACTTGAGATCGACTGGGGAATACTGTTAGTTGCTGCATAAAAAAAGGTCACGAATGCTGATTATACCAAGTTAAACGATTTGTAAACTTATTTTAAAGGTAATCTCAAAACTGAACTTTAAATTTCAACTTATTTTTTGACTTGAAAACACAGTGTTTCTATTAAATATTTCCGGTACATACAAGTACTTTTTTATGCTTTTGAAAATATGTTATAGTAAGTACGCGGTCTACGCCCCACAATACCCAACATAAATTAGCATAAGTACATTTTTCAACACTAACTGTCAGTAGATATTACAAAATATTGGCTTTAGGTTCTATATAAGTAGGTTTTCTCAGCCACTTTAGCCAGTTGAAGTCGGGATGTCGGCCAGAAGGGCTATATTATTCGCAGTGGGCTTGTGCCTCATGTCAAGTTTTCTGAGCATCGAGGCTAGGTCTTTGGAGAACACCTCTGTCAAGACGGTAGGTTGGCTGTACTCTTTAAACAGATAATAACTACAGATTTATGCTTCAGAAACGCGATACCGACTGGTGGACGCTCCTTGAGGATATAATCTATGACAGTGATAGTGATAGTGAAGATGCCGACAACGAAAACTATTGTAAGTAGCGACGCCTTCTTGAACTCAATGACCTTGCGGTGCGTTTTTCTCAGTGATTTGTCGTAACTGCTCGGTGATAGTTAATGCTGCTCCGAATGCCACAGCGGATGGAGGCACTGCAGCTCCGCAGCCAGGTGCAGCAGCCACAGGAAGTACTCCAGTTTCACCCGCAACTTCGCCTGGCTCGCCTCCAGGAGCTCAAGTCCCAGTTGCACCCGAAACGCCTGCTCCGTCGGCACCTGCGACACCACCTCCAGTAACTGCCCCACCTACAGCTGCCCCACCCTCAGCTGCCCCACCTACAGCTGCCCCTGGTGGATAGAATTTGTAATCCTTATACACACACCTTATAACACCTCACTAACACTATCTATTAAATGGGATTTGGTATACGATAATTTTGCCCCTGGTTTAACAACCCATCTCGAATAAAACAAGCGTTCACTTCGTTTGAGGCATAAATCTGTGCGGTTCTCATTCCCAGGCACTTTGAATCTTCAAAATATTGTAACGCAATTGTCTTGACATAAGTCACAACAGATCGGCTGGCACTCGCCACAGACCCACACGCATTGAGGATCGAGTCGAGTCTGGTGGCTGGGGAGCCAAGTCGACAAGTCGGTGGTTTTTGTCTTTTAAGATTTGTGGCGGCGAAAGGAGCAGCTCCAGTTCCTCCCCTCGACGGGATGGGTGCCATCCCCAAGTTGACATTCTGTTTGACATTTGTAATCTCGTGATCGTTAATTATTTACGAATTGAGTTACACGACGAGATGTTCTGTGTGCGGTTTCCCAATATCCAGCGCCAGCCAGGAAGACGTGAAGTGGAGTCAAAGATCATGGAAGCGACAAATATAGTTGAAACTCGTACTTCATGTCACAGCTTCTTCCGTAGATACAAAAGGGTCTGAATAAAATGAATTGGAATCTAAATCGTTGCCTTATTATAAACAAAGATACCTATATACTCCAAACCTAAGTTTCCTTTAGTTCAGATGTTCGTTTTCTTCTGTTGAGTTTTTTCAATCTCTGCGTTCGTCGTTGAAAATATTCGAAATATGCCCAATGTTGGCTGCAATTTGTTGGTCCCTTCAAGAACATTATCTCCGAGTGCTTGACTTTTGCGCTAAGCGTCCATAAATTTGTCTGAACAAATACTTTCTAGTTGTCGCTGACAAAGATCGACGCTCTTGTTTTCTCCTCTTATTTTCCTGCTTGGATTTTCCTGTTTGAAGATAGCTGCTTCGTTTTAATGGCTTTTCAAATACGCATGACATCAATTTTGGGCAATTACCAAAGATTAATGGCAGCCAAAGTTGAGCACTTGGGGATCAATTATGATATGTGCGCTATGCTACCGATAAGAATCAAACATCCGCCTAACCGAAAAATTGGAAAATTAATTGAATCTGCTATCGGTTGTGAGCTGCCTGATTTGGGAATCATCCCAGTGATAGTCCTTCGACTTGCTTCGCCCTCCAGTAGTCATCTTCAGAGATGTGAGTAAGTCTCTCACTTGTGATTTATGGCAGCCAATCGACATCCGGCGAGAATAAAATGCCCCCGCCACATGCAAATTAGTCACGTAATTCCTATTAGAGCAGCACAGCGATTCCCCCCTCGATCCCATCGATGAGATGACTCAAGAGCAAACACTTTGCAACGTGCCCAGTGTCCAAAGCGAATTTGATTGATTTTCTATGTTGGACGCGACAGTTATGAGCCATATCGAGGGAAAACATCAAACATCAGTTTTATTTTTGAGAATCATACTTTCGGATTGCCAAGTCTGTGCATATTATTTAGGATCGGTAACGACTTGATTCGTAGTTAATCTACGCAGCTATTAGTCTCTCCACCAATTCACTTTTCGAGTTCCCCGTGGTTCTTTAGTACCCATTCAACTTGGTCGGAACTTCGAGCCCCTTTTCGAGGGATCACAAGTGCAACATTTCGTTGACCCATCTGCATGGCCACTTGGGCGATGCGTCGGCACTGATTGTTGGTCTTATTAAAGGTGCAAACATGCCACCGGTGTGGCAGTGGAGGTGGGCAAACGCATATGTACACCCTTCGTGTAGATGGGTATATGGATGTATGGATGGATATATGGTATATGGATGTTCGAATGCCCAGTGTCGGTCACGATCAGAGGAGCAGAGTGTGAGGTGCTACCCTGGTCGCCGTCGCGTTTCGAGTTTGTTTGGATTGTTTGTTTGCCTCCGGGAGAACCTTCGAACGCTAAGAGCCAGATTCTGTTTATTTAATTTTGAGTTACGCCTGCTGCCTGGCATTGATCAAGCTGACTGGGCTACTTTAGCTCTAATAAGGATCCTTCCTGGCTCTCCGACTCCTTGACTTTCCGCTAGTCAGCGCTTAATCAAGGCAAACACACTGGAAACTGGGCCCGTTTCAAGCCGATCCAAGCAAATCCAAGCTGATCCAAGCCGATCCAATCCGACCTGAGCAGCTTCTGTTAATGAAAGGCAAACAGCTATGGAATTGTGAAGAGGTCGGGCAAACAGCTTAAAAAATCATAAACTCTGCAACGAAATGGAGACGGAGACTGCTTTTGTCTGATGTCTGATCGGTAAATATTTGCCCATGGATTTTCGTCTCGGGACTCGTAGTCCTTTCGCATCCCCGACGGAAATTGGAAACGGATTCGGTAGCCGACGCTTCTGTATCTGTGTGTTTCGGTACAAATGGCTTACAAATGGCTGTGTTTGCTTTGAAATCGTACACTTTTACTGAGTTCATCACGCCCGGTTCGAGATCCCAAAAGCCAGAGAGAAATGCTGGAATATATGGATCGTTGGATCTAGCTTGGTTAGATCCTAAAACAGCCGTTATACTTTAAAAAATATTTGAAGATCTCGTTTTAAAGGAACATAGAAGAATATTGATTTCTAACATTTTATTCCGAGCCCATCGATTTTGATCTGTGATTTTATTGTTCCTGGTGCGGCTGCCGTTTTTGAGGCCCTTTCCCCGCTTTCAATATGCCATAAAAGGCTCAATTAAAATTGTCTATACGGCAAAATTATAATTCATAAATTCTGGGAAATTGCCGAATACAATGGCGACCACTGTTTCGACTGGAACTCTGCCAACGATCAGCAAATTACAAACGCAATCCAGAAAGAAATGTCGGCTTTAATGTCCGTATGTTTGTGGGAGTTTTTTTTCGTCTTTTTGTATTTCTGGTTCTTGTTCTTGGAAATTTTTTAACACTTGCGCTTTCGTCAAAAGTTTGCCGACGGTAATTAAAGTTGCACATACTGCAGCTTAAGTTTTTTATAATTTATTAAAATATCATTAAAGTATTCACAAAAGCCACTGATGCGCGTAAATCCAATTACAGGAGCAATTAACGAATGTTAACTAACTAGAACTAATTAAAAATAATATTTTGCTAAACAAAATGGACGAAAAAGATGGAAAATAATGATACCGACATACATACATATTTATATATTTAGTTGCAGTATATTTGGCTAATCAAAAACTATTAAAAAGTAAATGCACTGGTAATTTAATGAGCAAATTTAAATTTTTTATTCATCTGAACCAAAGGCTAAAACGATAAATAGTAAAGTGAAAAAACATTTGTAAGTACTTGTACTTTGTTGCAAGACTGTCACAGGAACATATATGTATGTACATAATTCATTCTTATCAGTGAGGAAAATATATACATACAATATATTCGCCTTGTCTGCTTGATAAGTTGCCACTAACATTGCAATAAAAAATACTTTAATTGAACTGCATTCGATCGACTGGGTGATTATTTCAGAAACTTGAACGCTGGGAACATGTCAAATGTCGAGAGGCAATGAACTTATTTTCTGCCTAATTGAATTTAACAAATTCAAACATTTCAAGCTGATAAGACATTTTGTTATGCGGTCGTAAAAATACATTGTATGATTTATAACATTGGATTCGAGTGCATAGGCGAAATTTTAGCAGGCTTCGATGATGACAATAATACTTATCACGCCTATGCGACTTTTGTTTGTAGAAAATAAAATTGCCATTTAAATTTCATTTTAATTAATAAGCGGGCCGTCAATTAACACGTTTTCACACTAAGCGATGCGTTCCGCGAAAATGGTCCACTAAATTGTATTAAATCGCAGAAAACGTTGAGTAATTGTCTGAATATTCACAACATTAACTGCAAACAAATAATATAAATAATAAAATACCAAAATGGCTGCCAATTTGGATACTTATATTTAGTTCGTTGGGCCCGAATTGAATATAAATTTGGCATGAAATGATGTTTTTGATATTCAGGGCAATACATTTTTGGGGCCTTCTGGTCTGGTGTTTGATTCGATCAAAAGACATCCCCAAATCAGTTGTAGAGTGTTGAAGTCAACTACAAGATACTCTGTAGTAGGAATAGTAAACAATAATAAACAAAAAAATACATTTCTGTTACCAAATCATCATTTTGTTAAAGATTCAGATTTTTCTAAAGCCAAAATTAACACATTTATGCGAAAAATTTAGTTTATTGGCACATCAAATATATTCCTTTGTACCATTTAAGCGACTAGAACACTTCCTTAAATTCGAATCTCGAAAGTTATGGGCTTTTAAGAGTACCTTGAAATGGATGTGAGATATCCTGGTAATCTTGGAAGGGTGTATAGATGCATGGCAAATGGATTTCCCCTCTCATAACTGCACAATATGTGCGAATGCATTTTCGACTGCGTGGTGCTCCCATAAATCTTGGGTCTTGGCAAGCGGTTCCTTCTCCTTCGGAAGACCCAGCAGGTTGATTGACGGAGCGCCGTCGCGATGGGGAGATGCCTTCATATGTTTATTTTCTTAATTCCGCCGCTGGTTGCTTGCAGCCTATACAAATTTATATGAATTCGGCATGCAGAAAAAATTAATTTAACAACTCAGTTGACTTGAGCTGAGGCTCAGCCAACGCGTCGCGTATACGCCATGTGGCCCGCCCCTTGTACACTGCTCGCATTTTCACTCTTCAGTTGGTTGCCCACATTGTTGCGATCCTCTTTGACTTATAAATAGTTGAGTTTTTAATTTTTTTTTTTTTTATTTGGTTGTACACTAACTACGAGCGAGCTTGTCGACAATTTTGCATTCGGAGCGTTGCACAATTTGCCGCACAATCGCATTTATTTATCAGTAAATTTCACAGAATCGTCGCGCCAAGAGAAAGAGGAAGCCACTCTACACGTCTGTCACTTTGATCTGCTGGCAATGCCATTTTCCTTTTTAATCTGCTGCAGAGTTCAAATCCAAGTGTTATCAATGGAAAAGAGTCGTGACTGGCATCGCTTTATGTTTACTTAACTTCGATCGAATCTGCTTTCAACCAGACGGAGAAATGCAACTCTTTACTGCTCCTTACATTCCCCAAATAAGTTTAATACTTCGCAACTGGCGAAGTTTTAGAGTGACCTAATCTATATTGCCGTCTCCTATTGTACTTCCGATTTAAGATCAAGTGCAAGCGCCTTGAATTATAAATGGAGCCCATAAGCTAGGCGCCCCAGCAAGTGGGTACATAAGAGTACATAAAGCTAAATAGATTCCTGCGGCGTCAACAGCATTGTCTGTCAACAGAAATTAATGAGTCCATAAATCACGGCAGCCACCGCCAAGACAGCGACGCACTAGCTCCTTCATGCCGCCCCCCTTGGAAACCGGGTAGATGGGGGCCAGTTGGAGGAGGCTAGCAAATATGACGGCTCTAGCTGCGAGCTCGAGGAACTCGAAAGGGGTGCGCCCCAGCCGAAAAAAAAACAAAAGAATACCAGAGGAAAGATGCCGCGGCGACTTCAATTACGCGTACCAGGAATGCGCACAATGAGAGTGCGTAGCCGAAATGTGGTCGATGTCGATGCAAAACCCATGGCCAGAGTTCCGATCCCGTCCCACAGCCGCACAGTTCCACAGCTCTACAGCTCTACAGCTCCACAGCCCAGAGATCCAACGCATCCGACCAATCATTGGCAATGTACTAGAACCGACAACTCCGCTGCAGTTCGGGTTCGCCGGCACTCGAGCAATGTGCAACGCCCTTCGCTGACAGCCGCGAGATGCATATAAATCTAACCACATGTGCACCAGCTCACTCCCACTCCCCCATCCTGCCCACTAGGGATTCGGAAAGTAGCTCACTTCGGCACTGGCGTAAGATAGCTAAACATTTTAAAATAATTGGTATTGTCATTCGACAGTAAACTGACTTCATTGGAAAAAAAAAATATAATTACTGCCAGTTAAGAGAACCAATAAATAGTTCTGTTATGACAAAACCAAACCTTAAATTTGCTTTAGCTAAATCACTTAACATTCCATATAAACCAGAGTTAGCTGGAATATAGCTAGTTTCACAGCGCTTATCCCAGGACTCGACCAAATTCGAAACTGAGAAATGGAGTTTGAATGCTTGCGACAGTTCCGGTTTTGGGTCGCCATCGCCCCCGTGGGACTTGACACAGGCCATCAAGGGGTTAGGGGCTAGAGGTTAGGGGTTGGGGGTTAGAACCAGATGTTAGCCGCCCGCTTATTGATGAGATCGCATTCATTATCCCGGAATGAACTGGCTCAAACACGTGCCCCCTAACGATTAGAAACTCATTAAATTTATGGTAATGAGCTGAGTTTACTCCCAAGAACATGAAGTACACTTGTCAGATGTCAGAGGTTGTGGATCCATGGGGAGATGTCCACAGCCCAAAAGGGAGGAAATGTCAACTGATCTGTAAGGGGAACCTAACTTATTACTACGTAAAGTATATTCTAAAGTGTACGATTGTTCTGAACAATCTAACTGAGGTTTTCCAAAGAGTTTTGGAGGTTTTGATCAAAAACAAAACTTATTTAGTGCAACTTAAGCTCGCCAAGCAACCGAGCAATGCCCAAAATGACTGCCAATGCGCTTAATGAAAGTTCCGCATCAGTGGACGGGGATGTGATTTAATTAAAGAACTCAGGGGAAACGACGCCACACAATCAAGCCGAGGCAGTGAAGCGTTTTCCCAAACCCGGTCCGCGCAATCGTCGGTATCCACGGGAGGAAGCTGCTGGTCGGGCTTTCTGATCACTACCCGCCGCATCCTCCCGCAGTCGCAGCTCCTGGTCAGCTCAGCTACTCCGATACCATATAGACTCTTCCATTAAGGCGTGTACACATTGACGCGACGTTTTCCTCCTCGGATCTCAAGTGTTTGCCTGCCTTTCGTGGCCATCGTCGTCTGCGCCTTTTGTTTTACTGCCCCCTCCTTCTGTGATTTTAACATCTTGCACTTGCGGCCCGCGTCTGGTGGGCTTTTCATGTTTAGCTACCGAAGTAGATGGCTACCGGTGGCCGTTAGTCACGCATTTCTGCACCTCTGGTCCAGAGCCTGAGTCTGAGTCTGGGCTTGGGTTTGGGTATGGGTTTGGGAATGGGTTTGGGCATGGGCATGAGCATGGGTCTGCATCGGCGTCTATATCTTATTCGACGTCTCTGACTGAGCAAACAATGCTGGCGTACAAACATAATGTCACAACATTGAAAGCAAGTCATTAATGGACCAAAGTGCGGAGCCTGCTAGCCGACTTATAACTTCTTTTCTGCCCGGCCAAGTGGAAAGATATATTCGAATGTCCTTCTGATACATAGCCCTATAAAGGCTTAGCCAAACAAATAAATACTTGAAAACTTAAGGGGAATTCCATTAAAAGGGATTATCAATAGGCATACTCGCATGTCACTCAAAGAAATTAAAAATAATTTGCTTATTATTTCGAAAGATGATCTAAGCAATGGGAAATTTGTAAAAGTAAATCGACGCATGCCAAATTATTCGATTGCGCACATGTTTGTCAATAGATCCCACCGCCAACAACTGGTCAAATCTTTACACACTTGGGTAGCGTAGTTTTCGGCCATAAGGCCATGTCTTGCACTCGCATTTTGTTTTTGGCCCAAAAGCACATGGACAAACAGAGACACGGACACTTGGAGCCAAAAGTGAAGACCGCACGACAAAGGCACAAACATTACAACGATCATTAGTTAAATTAGGAGCCCTGGCTCCGGAGTTTCTGCCTGGGTTTCGATGGGATTGGGGTTATGGGTTTTGGATTTGGGATTTTGGGTTTTGGGATCGGGTACGTGTGCGGATGTCGGCGACATCATCGAAAGCCAAACAAGTGCCGCGGCTACCGCGAGGCTGTCGATCATGCGCAAAACGACGGCAGCCTTTTGAAACGAAAATCAAAAGCAAACACCTGCCTCTTGTCTTGGCCCAAAAAAAAAAGAGAAGATGGTCTACCGATCGATGGTGTTAGGGTATCTGGATAAGGACTTGGCTGGAGGCTCGGTCAAGAGGGCTTTATTGGCAAAACACTTGAGTGGCGTATTTAAGTGGGCTAAGTGAACAGGATAAAATTGTCAAGGAAGTCAATCTGAAGGATAAATAAAGTGCTACACTCGAATGTGTCGCATCGTTTCCTTATTTAAGGTATACATATATAGATAAATATGATTTTATCAATATTGCCACAAGGTACATATTCTTGTTTTTCTGTTAATTTTAATCAAAATATATTCATAAACAGCTAATGAACTTTTCAAAGAACCCCAATGCCGTCGGCACCTCAAAAA
This sequence comes from Drosophila yakuba, assembly GCF_016746365.2. Taxonomy (NCBI): domain Eukaryota; kingdom Metazoa; phylum Arthropoda; class Insecta; order Diptera; family Drosophilidae; genus Drosophila; species Drosophila yakuba. Next base: position 9,994,355 of record NC_052530.2, read on the forward strand.
TGTCGATGGATCGATCCATTTTGTGTGGTAAGCAACTCCGGGGTCTATTACTTTGAGAAGTATGTATTAAGACCTACCTGGGTCCATTTCGGCCGATGGCAGTTGATTGAAGAACTCCAGAATTGCAATTGTCGCCACCTAAGTCTGCTTTTCGCCAACTCCGCCGTGGAACTTTCTCCGATTGGATTCGCTGGGATAGTTGCGCTCTGCTTTGCTGCGGATTGTCGCTGGTTAGCTAGTCGTTAACTTTTCGCACTTGGCTATAATGTGAGTTTCAATTAAGGCATGAAATTTGTATACAAATTGGCGCCAGTTGTGCGGGGCAGCATCGGGCTGCGGTGCCTGCGATGCCTACGATGCCTATGCCGTGAACCAAGACTGAGATCTGATTAGCACATTTTCGGGCCAAAACGATCGCTCTCGACTAGGCTGGCTCGAAAATTATCACGCACTTATCACACCTTATTGGGGAAGCGGGAACTACACACACTTAATGACACTACAATGGGTTTGTTATGCTTTGATTTTGGGGATTATGTCGGTTTACTTTAGACTCCGCAGGCGGACCTCCCGTGCGATCGATGGCTTGCAATTGAACCGCTTCAAACCGCATTCACTGATCCGTGCGCGCGCCTTTTTAATCTTCCGCTGGCCTTTTTGCTTTACCGTATCGGGTCGTTGCGTATCGGTTGGGAACGGTTTGGATCGGGAAACCCTGGCGCGCTCTCCAAAAACGATCGTTGCTGCTCGTCACCCGTGTCTGCTGCGACTAACGCTGCCCGCGGCGCTGCCGATCAAGATCGCCCACCATCCACGTCCACGCACACATCGACCATCACCTCCACAGTCGCAGTCGCTGTCACAGTCACAATCACATCCACATCTACAGACTCAAGTGGAAGTGGAAGGCACCGCGTCGACGCAGCATCCCAAGATCTCGCTCTCTCTTTTGCTCACTCTCCGGCCTCTCCCCGGCGCACACACACACACTCATCCGTGAGAGGAAGGGGCGCACTATGGGAAATTTGACCCCTTTTTCTGGCCAAAACCCATTTTCTGAAAGTCGGAATATTACAATAATATTTAGTGTACGCATTCATAATTGACCAATCTTTAGTGCTGCGTACTAGAAATTATAATAGATGGCGCCACAACAAAGAAATCAGCTGTTTAAAACAGCTGTTGCGCGTACACAAAATAACAATCTGCAACATTAAGTTTTTCTTTCGTTACAAAAGTTCTAATATCTTTGGAACCAAAGCGTTAATTTTCATTCTGTAAAAAGTATTTTAATCAGTGGGCCTTCTATTAGGCGATTGCAACATTCAATAGAAAAAAAAAACTAGTGTTGTCCCAGTAATTTAGTAAAAATCTTAGTTGCTTTACAAAAGTATTTTTTTTTATAATGCCTAACTTTGAATAGAGATTTAAAGTGATTGCAGCAGATTGCATCAATAAAATATACCTCATATTGTAGCTTATTTAATTCTTGTTCAGATTATTGTAATTTTAAAAACCACTTTTACCGATTCTTGGAGAATTTATAGATTTTAGACTTAACCCTACTTTTCCAAATTCAGAGTAATCTCATGTTAAACGGGAGTTAAACAAGGCGGTTGCTGAATTGTTTCGTTATTTTTATTAGTACTATTGTTGTTAACTTCTGTAAAATAAATAAGTATATAAACTCTATCACAAAATCAGTTGTTTTTGCTGAGATTAGAAAAAGCATACAAAATGAAAGAAAGCCTTTACGAAAATTAATAATATAAATATAAGGAACTGTGCCACGCCCCCAGTTTTTGGGGTACGCTTAGGTATGGTCTAGTGCAAATTATGGCAAAAAAAAAAAATTAAATATCTTTATTCGTTCTGGAGTTATAAATTACAAAAAATAGAAAGGGCGGTGCCACGCCCACATTTTTTGGTACCATAAAAGATATGGACTAGTGTAACCCCATACAAAAAACACCAATTGAATATCTCTCCCCGTTCTGGAGTTATTAATTTAGGCCAGAAAAAGTGGTCAAATTTCCCATAGTGGGGCGGTCGGTCGAGCGTATATGTGGGTTTTAATGGCGATGATCGCGCACTGGTGTGCGTTTGTTGGTGGACCGCGGGCAAATAACAAAAATGAAGAATGTCTTTCGGCGATCAGGAGCGCAGGCAGAGCATTGAGGGTAAGACCAGAAGATTAAAGGCTCCCGTAACTGAGGTATCTACATACATACATAAATATTTAAGAATATTTCTTTACAGACACTCCTTTAATTAAAGGGCTCCTATAAATGAGATTTTTTAATTAAAAGTCTGCAGAATTTCCAATTCATTTCCATTTCAAAAGCTTAGAAGAAGGTAATAAATACATAGTTTGTTACATCAGTAACTTATGGTTTATATACAACATTTATTCAGTATACATATGTATGTATATCATAATATGTTTCAGTTTTAGGATGAGGTTTCAGGCCATCCTGGTTGATAATGAAGTAAGCTAACTCGATCCTCCTCCACACCAGTTACCGCTCCTGAAGTCGCCCATCTGTGTGTGTGTCGGAATTCTGCACTTGTGGTCGTACTCTCGCTCTATAGAGCTCTCTCCGCTGCAATACCAACACAGACGAAGCGAACCGAGTGAGTGAGCACACGCAACCGGGCGGAGTTAATTTCTGAATGCTTGAATGGCCAATCTGAAGCAAGTAAGCGTATCCGTAGCGTTACGCAGGGTGGGCGAGCGATGTCATGACTTCTTAGTGTCACACAGATGAGGAGCAGTTGAAAAAGGAGCCGCAGGGAAGGAAGAGTGAAGGAGGGAAACGGAAGGAAAACGAAAGGGGGCGGGGCTGTGGGAATTCTCGGAGCGCGTGCATCTATTTTTGGTTCATTAAGAAAGCCATATCGCTAATAAAGCGGCACAGACAGCTAACCCCGTAGATGCCCAGAGATCCACCTCCCGGCCAATGCGGCGTATGCGTGATGCCAACTCTCGCTGAGGCGTTGCGTCTTGCTTGGTTAGAGTTAATTATAAGAAATGCCGTCTTCATCTGATTGTCACTAATTCTGAATATCGTCATTTAATGATAGATGCCAATTTTCGTTGTCATTCCCTCATTAAAATGGTCAAAATGCAGCTCTTGCGATTCTTAAAGTTGTGTTCGCTCTCTCCGCTGGCTTTTGTGTCTGTGTATGTGCGCACGTTCTTGTATGTGTGTGTTTTTGGCCCACACACACATAGGCGCGTTGGACACACCTCCTTGAGTTGGCTTACGCTTACCTGCTCATACCTTTTGTTGCGAATCCAATTGGCCCTCTCCCTGTCACTTTCTGATTTCTGCCCATTCTCGACTGCATTTCCCTGCAATTTCTGCTTTGATGAACGCCATTTCCAACAATGCCTTTGTTTTAAAACAAATATAGCTTTAATATATTTTAATATATTTAATTCTCTCTTAAGACCATTAAATATTTTAGGTAATTATATAAAAATATCTGGCATATTGGAATTTGATTATATGATAAAGATTATTGTGTATTTAATCCAGAGAATGCTATTGTAAATTAAAAGTATTTTCTGATTCATTTTACACTTTTTAAGAAACTTTAAGAATTAAGAAACATTAAAGGGAAATTAAAGTCATGTAAGGTAAACTATTTGGTGTATTTTAGTGATACCTCTTTAATTTTACCATATCACTAAAAATAACAAAAGAAATCTTTCGATAGGAAATGGATCGACTTACAAAATAATTGGCCATATGCGAAAGTCAAGAATTCTTCCCCGGCGGCCAAAGCTTTAGTTTGATGACTAAAGCACTGAGACTGAAGAATTGGGGGAGCTGATGACAAAATTGTCTCCGCGTTTAACAAATTGGGTGACAGGCTTTGAAGTCGCCGGCAGCCAGCGACAAATGACAAGCATAACAAATGAACACAGTACGTTTTCCGCTTATTTTTTCTCTTTCACAGATACTTTCCAGTTGTATCTTTCTGTGTTGTGCAACAACAAGGAGTGAGAAAATCTGCCAGGCACTTGAGAAAACAAAGGAGCTAACACCAGAGTTTTGGGAAGAGGAGTCCAAGTACCAGGAGCAGCATCGTATGTCATAAAGTGGCAAATGCGCTATTAAATTGACACATATAAGTCAGAGGCGGAGGACAAGTTACTTAAGATTGCGCCAAATGGGCGGGGACAATGCACTGACAAAAAAATATAACAATTTATTCAAACATTTCTTAATGTGTCTAAATACTATTTAACTTAGTAAGTACATATTTTCCAAGGCAACATGTAAATCAGTTCTTACAAAACAAAAGAGATCCATTAAAGTTGTTCGATATAACAAGTAGATAATTAAAAAATATAATAACATATAAAATGAAAATTAAATTATCTTCTGTTATCTTCCAGTATGATATTATCATATTGCAAAGTCGCTAAAAATAGAAATGTAAGTACAAATGTACTACTTTTGTAAACAAATCAAGATTGCATATTTAGAATAACAATTTTTCCAAGTGCACAACTGCTGGAGTAGGCGGAAGCGTCAAATTGTCTACGGCAGCGGTACTCCCAAAAACGCGCATAAATCCCAAACGAAGTAGGCATCGACACGTGATTATGCGACCCACTTGAGTCCTGGAACCTAGAACTTAGAACCTGGAACCGTGGACCTTGGGCGCTACATAAAACGGATCGACGCAACTGCAGTTGAGGATGAATTATTGGTGTAAGCGAATACCCGGCTCACTTGAGAGGCAACATACCGCAACCGACCTTATTGTCACCTGATCCCACGCGATCGCACTTCAATTCCCCAACTAGATGATGTCGTTCCCAGCTTGGTCAGTGCATGTAGTGTATGTAGTCCGAGTCCATACCCCGAAGATCCTTAGAGTCCGGACATGTGTTTCTGGTTTGCCGGGGTGTCGGTTTCCCGCGCATCTTTCACGGGGCCGGGCTTGTTACGGCCTATAAATCGGCGATGGCATTCCTCCGATTCTCCGGCAAGGCATGCAATATGTTTTTGTTTGTTTACGCCGGCCAAATGCCTCTCTTTGGACGCAGCCATGGATGCGAAACTATATCAAAATAATATTATTGCCCCATTGTGGATTGTAGATTGTTAACGATGGGTAGCAGGTATTTCGACCCGATATAATGGGCATAACCCATTCGCAAGTGGAACAACTTAAAATTGGAATTCGTTTTCGGTTGTTATTACGAAAGACAAAACTGTGTTGTTTGCAGTGATCGGTCGTTTGGGGAATCGCATCCATTAACGTCTGAAGAAATCCTCGGCTATTTGGTGATGGCTTTTTTGTGAATTATCCGGCGGGTGCTAATTAAAAACCTTCTACGGACAGGGAAAGGAGCGAGGCGAAGGCAAAGGCGAATGCGACGGCGATCATAAAGAGCGGTGGCACGGCTTTGTGGTTTCCAACAATAATTAAAAGCAAATAAATAAACAGATTTGTACAACGACTAATTGAAGCTCAAATAAATCAAAATCTAACTAATAGTGCGACGGGACCACCCATAGTGCCGGGGTCCGTGTCCGTGCGTCCGGAGTGCTGAAAAAGTTGAGTTGTAATCGAAGTGTTAATAGGCCAAACGGGTTTCGTTGGGCAAACACCTTTTCGAAGATTCCCAAAATCGCCCTAGGGTCGTACTTACCAGTTTTTGATTTTATTCCATTTTATTTCCACTGGCATCAGCCGCAGCGACAATCTGACAAAATATCCATCTGAAAGTTGCCCAGATTTGCCGACAACCTCAAACGGAGAAAGATGGAGCTATGCTTGGGGATCGGGGAATTCGGCAGCCGGAGGAGGGGGCGTTGAAGTTGGGGACGCAAATCGAGTTGGAGACGAAAGCGGCAGCGAGTTCGCTTCATGCTCGTTGCACTTGAACGCTTCAACGGCATTCTGATTTGTGGCTGCGGCTGCTGTGCTGTGCGGACTGCGACTGCTACTGCTACTTCAACTGCGAACCGGGATCCCAAGCCCATCCGAACTGATCCGATCCGGACCAGGACGTGGCCATAACTCACGTGAGGAGCATCCAACAGGCCCGGGAGTTGTTGGAGAGATCCGCACTATGCAGTACCTGGTAATCACGTTTTGGGATAATATAACGATATTTAGGGACTTTCTTTATATATGACCTAAACGAAGAAGTCTTTTTATGCATATTTAGAACATTACATTTTTAATATATTAGAAGGAGAAAAAATTCAAGGATACTTTATGTCGTTTATAAAGGGAAAGGCGTTCTGGAATTCATACTAAGTATTTAAATATTTATTTAAAAATCTAATACAATTTAAATATATTTTACATTTTTTAGACAAACTACTACCTTTGCTTAATTCCATTATACCTACAAAGACCATTGGAATCCTATTAAAAGTCAACCACAAAATCAAAAATAAACAAACAAATAAACATCATGGGAAAGGTGAAAGTTGGTTCCCCCCGAGGAGAATCGCATGGTAATCAGTTTGACCCTGCTCCACAACGCAACGCACCCCACATCCCGCCCAGAATCAAAGCCCGCCGCCTTTGGGCTTCCAATATGGCGTCGCTGCCGTTTCCGCATCGCCTTGATGCCGCTGAGATGCAGCGCTGATAGACGCGCTTTAAATGCATAAAATTGCCGACTATAAATAAGATTTAATGAAACACATTTTTCGATTCCCGATTCTACACGCATCCGCATCCAATCCCCCCATTTGGGGTTTATTTCGTTGTTCTACCATATTGTTTTGGCAAAGGATTGTGGTCGCTGGGAAGAGAAGGCGGAGCGTTTAGCCCGGCATCTTCTATGCTTCTTGAGTTATTATTGTAATTTGGCTGTGGGCAGTCGAGTGGAACGGTTGCAGTTGCAGATGCAGTTACTCCGAAAGATCCCGACCGCGAGACACAGCACAGGAGATGGAAACCCGCCAGCGCTTTGGCATTTCGTGTTCATTTAAATTTTTCACAGTCTATGAAATATAATAAGTTTGCGACATGTGCGTCGCTACGTTCCCATCCCATAATTAGCCAAACGAACTTTAATTAAAAAACGAGAGCTCTTTTCCGTTTCGGGGGAATCTATAATTTCGGGATCACATATGGGCCAGGAATGGGCTACAATGTCTGCAGTAGATCACCACTTTCAGTTCCGTTCGGAACCACCTACGCAGAACTGTTGGCCATTCCAAATGTGTTAGCGGTAAGCCAGTCCGCGTCCACTTTATGCCATTTCGTTTCGCGCGCACATCCAAAAATTCAAATGGGCCGTATCGGAGTAATGGCAAACCAACGCAACGCAACAGAAGAGGAGCGACTATGCCTTTTCTGGTTATTCCACTCCGACGGGTGCACACTGTACAGTGCGTAGTGAAAATATAAGGATAATGGATAATTTCCTATCAAATTAATGGCTTTTTTATAATAAAATAGGATTTAGAAACATACAACCCTTTGTGGAAAGTTATGATATATTTTTTGTTTAAACAGAAGTCCACAACAATTTCGTGACGCACTGTGTGAAAAATGCCACGGAAAATGCATAAAGCGGCGGATGTTTTCTTAATTTTTAATGCTTTAGTTTTATTTAAGTGTTTATGGAGAAATAACTAATGAAAAAAGCCATGAATTGCATATTCCGCCGCACTCGGGTATTAATAAACGGGCGGCGTGCATGGGCCTGTGGTTGTGTTAAAGCGCAACATGATTCGCTCGATTTAAAATGCATTTCCATGCCAATGGCAACGCGCCGAGTTGCCGCCCTTTGATTTATAAAACAGCCCGTTTCCTTAGCCGATACCCCAGTCTCGGCCACCGCATCCCAGATTTTTGCTCCATGTCGCCGCTGTTTGTTTACTTAATGTCAATGCAATTAAGGGGAAATACTTTTGGGCAAATATCTTATTGCCAGCGACCGTGGGCTAAAACAAATAAGCAGTCTCGTTACTTTACAGCCAGTTCTCTTATATTTCCACGCTTTAAATGCTCTTGCGAATGTTCAGTTTACACATCAAAACTTAGCTATTCTAACACAAAACAACAAGCCAGGTTGTGGGTTGGGGTGTTTTATGTTGACCAGGTATCCAGGGGCAAGGTTCTGCAATATTAAGGGATTAGGATTTAGGATTAGTTAAAAACTTTTATGATTATTTGTTGTATCGTAATGGGACCCTCTTAGGAAAATTATTATTTTGTTACTCATATCTATTACATTTTAAACCATAATTATTTAACCAATATAATAAGGAAGTTTTAAGGTTTGGTAGGTTGCAAACCAAATTCATAATTCAAGGTTTAAAAGTAATCTATAAAACTCCTTGAAAATTAAAAGGTTTTCGGAATGATGTCCTTGAATAAAAGCATCCCTTACGCCAAGAACTTAGAAGCATTACAGGCAGAACAAGAGGCATAAGCATTACGACTCCCTTACAACTTACACAATCAAAACATTGAAATATAAGGCGACTACGCTGAATCACGGATCTTGCGCGGGGTTTAATGGCTTATACTAGGGATCGGGGCTCCGACTTCACTCCTTCTTGGGAACACTCAGGTCGTAGAAAAGCTTGCCCATGCCACCGATGCCAACGAGGGCAAGAGCGACGGTGACGCGGTAGAGCACGTTGTCCACGACGGATCCCTTGAGAAAGACGGGCTTGCCGTCCTTCTTCTGGAAGTGCTCCTGCACTTTGCGGATCTCGAAGTATCCCTTCTCGATCTGCTCCTTGGGCACGGCGGCAGACCGGCGGCCAGCGGTGGTAGCGAAGCTACGAACAACAGCCTGCATAGGAGTACGAAATGTGCGGTTAGTTCTGAGGCTCCAGGTAACTTACGTAATTGCATGGAGGCCATGGGATCTCCGGTGTTTTGGAACTCATGCTTTTTCTCCAGCAAGGAGAGTAGAGTTAGGTAGCTTCCACAATTTACTTACCCTCGACAGGTTCATCATCTTGCTATGGTTTATTTTTAAGATTTAGCAAAAAGTGAGCAGTTTTCCTGGGCGAAAAATATCGGTCTCGATTATGACAGCTGACAGCTGGAGATATATCGATGTCTTATCGATACATCGTTTCCGATATTTCCAGAACTTTGGCATTCACCCGGAAATTGTTATTTACTTTAATAAACAGAATTTAAGCAGCTGCATATTAAAACATTTAATTATAATTCTATAGCGTTACTAAAACAAGGACATTGCCATGGGCTTTTTGACAGTATTAAAAAAGATGCGACAGAAGGAGAAGGAAATGCGCATACTGCTGCTGTAAGTTTCAGGATATATAAAAAAAAAAATGATTCATGTATCGACATTCTTATAGAGGTCTGGATAATGCCGGCAAGACCACAATCCTGAAGCGTTTTAATGGCGAGCCCATAGACACCATCTCACCCACACTGGGATTCAACATAAAAACCTTGGAGCACAATGGCTACACCCTGAATATGTGGGATGTGGGTGGCCAGAAGTCATTGAGATCTTACTGGAGGAACTACTTCGAGTGTACTGATGGTCTGGTTTGGGTGGTGGACAGTGCCGACAGGATGCGTCTACAGTCCTGCGGTCAGGAGCTGCAAGTTCTGCTCCAGGAAGAGCGACTAGCAGGAGCCACACTCCTGGTTCTGTGCAACAAACAGGATCTACCAGGAGCCCTCTCATCAAATGAAATTAAAGAGGTACACATTCATTACTTATCAATTTAAACAACACATTTAATATCTTTTATCCGTAAAGATCCTACACCTAGAGGATATCACCACACATCATTGGCTGGTGGCCGGAGTTAGTGCAGTGACCGGCGAGAAGCTGCTAAGCTCCATGGACTGGTTGATCGCCGATATAGCTAAGCGTATATTCACTTTGGATTAAATACAACTTATTACTTTCTTATTTTTCGACTAAGTACATTTTGTATAGCTTCTCCTGCTTTTCGTCAGCAAAACTGGGCTTAAAGTTCACCTTGTGTATGGATATAAATCCCTCGTCTAGGGCTGGCTCCTGGTACTTTTTCTTCATCATGTTAAAGACCATGTCCTTGATCTTGGAGTGTGCAGTGTCTGACAGCTCTCGGAAAGCTATATTGTGCTTTACTTGAGCAACAGGCACATTCATCACGAGACAGCGGCAAGGAATTTTTTTGTCGCTGGCCAACTGCAAGAACTTTTTGCGAGAAGCTGCATCCACATTAGTGTTATCCACTACACAGGATTGCCCAGAGTCCAGGAACCGTTTACAGGCAGTCAGGCAGTTTTGAGTGCTACCCAATGTGTCCGCATTGGCTATCTTGTAGCCCCGCGATTGAAAAAAGCCGACACAAAAGTGGCTCTTTCCGGATCCTGGCAGACCCACCATGATGACCATTTCACAGGGGTGGTCATCGAAGGTCAAGTCGTCTGGTTCAAACAGGGTCACTTGGTCCTGAATGATAGTGGGATCAAAGTCAGGCTTATTCCACTGCTCCACTCGTTTGCCCAGAAAATGAACCTCTGGAGTGTAGAACGAAAGTCCTACGTTGGCTGCAAAAAGTCTATCCGCTAAAGAGTGATCTTTGCGCTGCTTGGTGGCACCCTTGCCCGTCTCCGGTCTTCCAGCTGCGTCGCCCACGAAGAAGCAGCGATCTTCCTGGATCTCAACACCATCATTCATTTCGCTCTTTAAGTGCTGCCACATTCCTGTCAAAGGTTTGCGGTAAAATCCATCACCTATGGCTATAAATACTTGAATTGGAACTTCCAGTTTAGCCACAATTTGCTTGATCTTGACTTTAAAGTCATCTAGGTTAATTTTTCCGCGAGCTATGCCACCTTGGTTGGTGAAGAAGCAGATTTTAAACCCTTCCTTGTGGAGATTTTTAAGTTTCTCAGGGACTTCGGGAAATATGATCTGCCAGTCATCGGTGTTTTTGGGGAAAACCAGTCCCGATTTGGTTTTTATAATGGTGCCATCCATGTCGTAGCCAGCTATCTTTTCAGATGCTTTTACGCCGGCGCTGGTAAAGATTACCAGCTTACCATTGCCAACTGAGTCCCACCTCTCGGATTCCGCGGGAGCTGATAATGTTGTGCGCGAGGGCTCAGCTTTCTGCTTGTCATCCGTCGGTGGAGGGTTAAAAACTACCTCGAAGGGATGCCTGCCGTAGACAATCTCCACCAAATCTCCGTGCTTTAGCTCACATTCCGAGTTCTGCATAACCATCAGACCATTGACGCCGCATGGATTGACTCCCAGGACTTTTAGAGAAACTACAGCCTTCTTTAGGTCCACTTGCAGTTGGATCTGCCGCTTCGAGCACTTGGAATCTCGGATTCCGGTCTCCCGGCTGCGTCCCACGAAATTCTCACCAGCGGTCAAATGTATCGTATGATGCTCCGGTTCAGTGGGTTTTAGGGTGCAGATCCTGGTGGCCACATCCTTGCCAGCTTTTCCAACGGAGCGGTTGAGGTATTTAGCCACAGACATATTGGCGTATTAAAATAAGAGCATTGTTTGATATTGGCAAAAATTTACTGGAGAGCGCGTAGTGTGACCTAATTTGGCATCAAAAGAAGAATAACCATTTACACAGAATGCAGGTGGTGGTTTTCAGAAATTTATATTGCACAATAAAATTGCTGTAAATATTTAGGGTTCCTGTAAAATCGAAGTTTTAGCTCTGTGGAAAACCCTTCAAGGAATCTTATACCCATCAAAGAAGGCTTATACTAATACAGTCATTTCAACCCTATTATTCGATTGTTAAAGGCAGACAAAATTTTGTTCCGAATACTCAAAAAAGTTTCAGGAAACGTAAATGCAAAGAAACTGTTTCTCTTTGCGCGTAAGTTATTACTTTCCCATAAAAACATTAATACATTCGTTCTTTCTGAATAGCCCTTTCTTCGGGGAGTCGGTGAAGTGGGTGCATTTTGTAAACCCGTTCGTCAATTTCGCAACTCGACTGCTTTGAAATATGCTGCTGCTGCTGCAGCTCCGAAGACACGTCCTGGAAAAGTTCCCCCAAAAATGGTCAAATTAAGGAAGCAATTTCAGGCGGACAATGATTTGCCGATTTTTCTTAAAGGCGGCGGTATGGATAATATATTGTACAGGCTTACCTGGGTTCTGTGCTTCCTCGGTATAGGTGGCGATGTATGGTTATGGCTTGGCTATATCATTGCCTAAAATCGTAACGGATCATGTACACAAGCCCACAAGATGCAAACACTTAAATACAAATATTAATAAAATCATAAGGGATCACGTACACAAGTCCACAAGTACACAAGATTTAAACACTCAAATACAAATTTCAATTGTAACACTACCCACATATGTTAACTAGGAACGTTTCTGTACATAGCTCAAAAGCGGGAAATCAATTATATAACCATTAACTGCAAAAATGTGTATTTCTTTGTGTTCATTGGTTTTTTAAATTAAGCCGCCAAAGTTTTGCCATTCACATTTCAGGAAACTTGAACTTTTGGTGTTATAATAGCTCATAAAACAGCTGGTCACACTGCTGGCACAACTTGCACTTTTGTCGGCATTTCTTAACTGCATATTTTCTCACTTTTAAAAGGTAAGAACGCACGAAATTCATTATTGATTATGTTTTCCCGTTGAAACACGACTGCCTGACGGGTTTTTTGTTTGCTTTGCGATTGACTAACCATGTAGTTCTCAAGCAATTACATTTTCCGTGGTATATGACGGTCCTTTACGTTTTCGGGCTCCATCTCAGCCATAGTTTTGTTTTCTATATTCTTTTGGTAAAACGCCGCTTAACTGCCACATCTGCAGTTTAGCCGGTTTGCTAGAGATAAAGTTGCATTATCATCAGTTTTCCATGTGTTACCCAAGCTATTTGGCTTTTCTTCCAAATTAAAGTAGCATTTTCACATTTTCCAGTTGGGCGACAAGTAATGTAAAGACTTCAAATAGAATACTTTCGAAAATTCCCAGTTATGTTTTGGCTAAGAGGGCTACAGAGATCCCGGCAGCAACTGAACAGGCTCTGCCATTTCCGTAGTCGTCTAAATTACGGGACCTATCCCAGTATCCGCTCAGTCCCACCGCCAATCTCCAGAAGTTTGGGATTTTGTAGCACCCTCGTTCGTTACAGGTATTTGCCAGGTGTTATCTTAAGTCCATATATCTAATCAGTCTGGTTCGTTCGATATCTTTGCAGCTGCAGCACCAACCTTCCCCAACCCGCTGAGATGGCCAGTAAATCCGCCCACTTCGTCCTGCCCAACACGCAGCCCATTGCCGATTTGGACTGCAAGAGTGCCTTCGAGAATCTCACCGAGAAGGAGAAGCTCTATGCCCACCACTTCAGCCAGGCCTCCTGGGACGGCGGACTCATTGCCTTGATCCAGTCCAGCCCGGAGGCGCCGCTCATCTTCTCCCTGCTGCACCGCATTTTCCTGGCCGAAAAGATTCCTGTTCTTAAGGCGAAAGCTCTGGAGGCGGGAGTGTCTGAAGATGATTTTACGGTAAGGCAAAGGAAAGAGATTTATATTCTCGAAAATATATGTACATATGTATATTAATTATGATCACTTTCAGGCCTTCCTAGTGTACGCCTGCGGTGTGTTCGCCAATGCGGGCAACTACAAAGGTATGGGCGACAGCAAGATCGTTCCCAATCTCCCGGAGAAGAAATTTGAGACTATAGTAAGGGCATCCGCTGCATACACCAATGAGCCGCGCGTTGGCAAGATATTTGATAAGGTCAAGAATCTAATTTACGCGCTCGAGTCGCGTAATGAGATCCTGGGCTTTGCTCCTGACGGAATCACCACCTACTGGTCGGACAACTGCACCAAGGAGGACTCTGAGATCGTGAACGCCTGGCTGACCTCAAAACGTATCGAACCCTACATGTGCCGCACCTTCAAACTAGTTGAAAATGGTCAAACCATCTACGATGTAAAGCTGGGCTCCGTGGCAGAGTCCACGCAGGACGGGATTACGCTTCCGCTCGAGGAATACAAGGGCAACCAATTTAGGGTGACCCGCGGTGATTACCAGAAGCTGCTGCAGCGCGTCAACCAGCATCTGCTGGAGGCCCAGAAGTACGCAGCCAACGAAAACGAGTCCAAGATGATCGAGCACTACGTCCGATCCTTTGAGCAGGGCTCGCTGGCCGAGCACAAGAACGGATCGCGTTGGTGGATCAAGGACAAGGGACCTGTCATCGAGACCTACATTGGCTTCATTGAAACATACAGGGATCCTGCCGGGGGTCGTGCTGAATTCGAGGGCTTCGTGGCCATGGTGAACAAGGAGAGTTCGGCCAAATTCTCCGAGCTAGTGAATCGCGCCGAGAAACTGATAGAGTACCTGCCCTGGACGGAGCCTTACGAGAAAGACTCCTACCTGAAGCCAGACTTCACTTCCCTGGATGTCCTCACATTTGCCGGCAGCGGAGTGCCAGCGGGCATCAATATTCCCAATTACGACGAGATCCGCCAGGATGAAGGCTTCAAAAACGTTTCGCTGGGCAATGTGCTGGCCAACATCAACCGCAAGGATCCCATTCCTTTCCTCACCGAGGATGATCAAACTTTGATGAAGGAGTACAAGGTGAAGGCTTTCGAGGTGCAAGTGGGCCTCCATGAACTCCTAGGCCACGGTAGTGGCAAGCTGTTCCGCATCGACGAGAACGGCGTGTACAACTTTGACAAGGAGAACACTAAGAACCTGGTCACCGGTGAACCCATCGCCAAGTGGTATCTTCCTGGAGAAACATACGACACCAAGTTCGGAGCAATTGGTTCTTCGTACGAGGAGTGCCGCGCCGAAGCTGTGGGCTTGTATCTCTCCCTGCAGCGTGACATCCTGGAGATCTTTGGCTTCAAGGACAAAGCCGAGCAGGACAACATCATCTATGTCAACTGGCTGAGTCTCATCTGGAACGGCATGGGTGTGGCTTTGGAGATGTTCAACCCAAAGTCCAAGCTGTGGCTCCAGGCGCACTCACGCGCTCGCTTCGTGATCATGAAGGTGCTGCTGGAGGCAGGTGAAGGACTTGTTAAGGTCGAGGAAACTGAAAATGGCAAGAACCTTTTGCTGACGGTGGATCGCACCAAGATCGATACCGTTGGCAGGAAGGCGCTGGGCGATTTCCTGACCAAGCTGCAGGTGTACAAATCCACCGCCGACATCGAGGCAGCCTCCAAGATGTACGAACACTACTCAAAGGTCGATGAGAGCGGATCGCATCCGTGGGCAAAGTGGCGGGATATCTGCCTGGCGCACAAGAAGCCGCGTATGATCCTCGTCCAGGCCAACACGGCGATTGGCAAGGACCAAAAGGTGCAGCTGAAAACCTATGAGGCCACCCACGAGGGGTACATCCAGTCATGGGTGGAGCGCTACCCCAACACTGACATCGACGACCTTCTGGAGACCATCGTGGAAAAGGACAAGAAGTATTTCCCGACTGCCTTTAACAACTGAACATTTCGCATTTAACATTTTCTCCGTCATTATCAATTCAATTTGTTAACTATGCTTTTGAAACAAAAAATATATATATACGGTCATCTAATGACAAACAAAAAGTTGTACAAGTTTTAAATTTATTTTCTTTAGTTAAACTTATTATTTTAAATGTTTAAGATATCATTTTGTAGTGAATGGTTATTTAAAGATCGTATTTGCCATTCACTGAAAACTTTGACAAAGGATTTTATTCAATTGGAATTTTAAACAATTCAAATTTTAAATACAATTACAAAAACTACAATTTTAATGCGATCATAGTAGCCTGCCGTAACATTATTGTTTTATTTTATTTTGTTTCTCGTTTCCATTCGATTTCTTGGATTTCTATTTGCATTGTTTTGACCACCATGGCAACCGGTAGAAATCGTGGTGACCAGAAGGACCGTGGAATTTTCCACATCGGACAGCCGCAATTCAAAGTATCTCATTCATTGCGCATGGAACACGACTTTTCCAGCTCCCAGCTGTTGCGAAATATGCAGCACGACCTGGAGGTGAACCGCAGCCAGGAGCTCTCCAAAGTGAATCCCATGACCAGGGACCTCATCGAGAAGGCAGCGATAACGCAGGAAATGCAAGATCTTAAGCGTGCGGAGTTTGTGGAGAATAAACGTCGCCAGCAACTGCGACGGGATTGCGAGGAATTGCGCGACTTGGCGGAGCAGCTACGTCTAGCAGTCATTTCCAGGGATATAGCCGAGAATTTGGAGGAAAGAAAACGTCGTCGACAGCTGGACATCAAATTAGAAGCCGAGGAAGTGTCCCAGGAGCGCAGTCTGTTGGAAGCCAAGGAACGTGAGAAAGAAGTGGTCCTTAAGGAGGAACAACGCCGCCTTAGGGAGTCCTTGGCCGAACAAATGGAAGAGCACCGCCAGCGGCGCCAGCAAGAGCACGCTCAGGTGATGAACGACCGGGAGGTAAGCCTTCTGATGCAGAAGAGAATCCAGGAAGAGGACCGAGCGCAGGAGCTGGAGGCGCAGAGAAAAAAGCTAGAGAAGCGGCAGGACATGCTGCAGTCCATCAAGGAGAACCAGGAACTCAGAGAATGGCAGCGAGCTCAATACAACCAGGAGTTGGGTGACTTAGTCCAAAGGCAAACTGAAATGGAGCGTAGGAAACTCCAGCTGGAGGCGGAGCGCCAGGAGGTGCTCCGCAAAAAACAAGAAATCAGCATAAGTTTGGGCCAGCAGGTTTTAGAAATCGAAGTGAGTCTTGAAGCCTTTCTAATAAAGATTGTTTGGTTCAATCAATACAACTTCCTTTCCTTGCAGAACAAAAAACGCCATCGCGACAATTTGCTGCTGGATCTGTTGGAGGCGGAGTACACGGCCAAGAGTGACGAGCGCTACCGCCAAAAGATACAGCAGGAGCAGATGTCTCGGCGGCGCACCAGACAAGAGTTGGATCGCTATCGACAGGAGGTTGAACACCGTAAAATGGCCCAAATGCAGCTTAAGCGGGCGGAGATGGCCACGCGGCAGGAGGAGGCGCCGGATACAAGCAACCAGGAGTCCGAGAGGCAGCTGGAGGATTATCGCAGACGCAGGGCCCATGGAGCCTCCTTGCTGGCTATGATTGAGGATAATCAGAGGAAAAGGGCGGAGGCTACCGCTGAAAATGTTCAATACTTTGACATGAAGGCTAAGATCGATGCTGAGAAGGAGGAGCGCATCAAAGAGGAGCGTTTGGCCATGTTGAGCCAGGTTCCTTCCTCCGTGCTTCGTTATCTACCCAAGCACGTCCTGAATTCCACGGATAGAGAGCACTTCTGCCTGAATGACGCTCAGGCACGGGGCGGTGGCGATTCCTAGTCAATGACATAGTACCCTAGTGTAATTCTAAGACGGTCATGTTAATTTTTGGCTTCCAAAAATATATTATTTAAAATTAAGCGCCGTTGTGTCTACGTGACGTGTATCATTTAGGCTAGCGGAGATGCCAGGCCGTTGCCTGTGCTGCCAGACGGTTACATTACTAAACGGAAAATCTCAAATGAAGGGCTATTCTCACTGACCATGCATCTGCTTGTTTAGATGTATTTTAAGTTTGTTAAATTTAAACCAGCACTCGAGCAGATACCATGACAGGTTGGAGCGCCACAGAAATCGGCTGGCCAGCGCTCTAAATATATCTCGCCCACTAAGAAGGCTGAATAGAAGACAACCGAGGGATCTCATATCCCGATCTCCTGTGACAAGGGTCAGCAGAAGCTGACGCTTATCTTAATTCCTATATGTTATCTGTGATTGTTATGTAATTGTAGTAAAATCATTGTAAAATAGAAAAAGCTAACTGTAGTTAGCAGGCGCGCCCAAATGGGCTGAATTAATAGAAAATAAGGACACAAAGGGGCTCCAAGTTTCCCCGTATGCCTTAATAAATAAAAAAAAAAATAAAAAAAAAAATTTTGTGAGCTCGGTTAACAGCCGCTGCGAAAATGATTATGCGACTCAGGTAACCATACTGAAAATGTTGGCATTTTTGGTTGAATTGATCTATATTTATTTCTTCACAGCAATAAATATTAAGTAGTATATAAAAAATAAAATAAAAATTATTTTATATTGATTTTTATTTTATTTTATACCCATTAGGTATGTACTTGTAAAAGGATAAGTCAATGCTGTAGAAGTCTTTCGCTGTAGCAGAAGATCCCCAGTGTGAATGCTTCGTTTCCACATCCGTGCTACCGTGCACTATCGAAACTAAAACATCCCTAACACGCCCATAATCGGACTATCGATACTATCGTGAGTGATAGCTGACGCTGGTCTCGTTTTATTTTATGTTAACGGGAGTGATCTTGCGTACAAACAATAACACGGAATCGCAGTGAAAGGGCGTTGCACAAATGATAGTGTTTTGGCAAAATGCCCGGGCTAGTTTTGACCACGTTTAGCAGTGCCTAGAAAGCAAAGTGCGCGACGCTAAAACAAGAGAACCGCGACAAAACAAAACGCGGAAACGCATAAAAGTGAAAAAAATCCAAAACGCAGACAGCGAACTTTGGACACAGACAATCGCAAACACAGGAAAACAAAGAAAAACGAAGAAATGTCGGCGCAGCGTCTAAATGCAGCAGAGCGGGATTTGGAGAAGTTCATCAAGTTCCTGGTCTTGAAGTCCACCCAGGTGGTGGTGCAGTCCCGACTAGGCGAGAAGATGCAGACGCAGTGCAACCCACTGGCGGGCAGCGATTGGTTCAACATAGCCGTGCAGGATCATCCGGAGGTCCTGGACGAAACCAAGCGGGCCCTGAACCTAAAGACCGGAGAGAGTATTCTGCAGCGCCTGCCATTGTGCGTGGAAATATCGCTGAAAACGACTGAGGGTGACCAGATGGTGTTGGAGGTGTGGTCCCTGGACCTGCTCCAGCCCCAGAATGGTTCCTCCCCGGCCACCAATGACCTGAACACCGAGGGTCAGACCCTGAAGGCAGCCCACGCCATCTACAACCGCATGGGCATCATGCTTAAGTCCCTTATATCGCTGACACGCACCACGCCCGCGTACAAGTTATCCCGGCGCCAGTGTCCCGATTCGTATGGCATCTTCTACAGGATCTACGTGGACAGGCCGCAGGTCCACACCCTGGGCGAGGGTCACAAGCACGTAAAGATCGGACAACTCAGCACGATTGTTGGCTCGCTGGTCATGTCCGTGGCCTACCGCACCAAGCTGACCATCTCGCCCACGGCTGCCCAGTCAGAGAGCAACACCATCATGCTGAAGTCGGATCACTTTAGACCCGCCACGGATGCCAATACACCTGGCAACCAGCAGCAGCTTCAAAATGGCACTGCCGTGGCTAAGAAACTGGGTTTGGGTGCCCTTAATCCCGCCCAGGGGACAGCCGATCGGCGCTTTATTGATATAGAGAAGCCGTTGCGACCGGGAGCCTTCACAGATATGGGCAAGCTAAAGCAGTACACTGAGGATGACTTTGTGTTGCCAGAAACTCCGCCTTTTGAGTGGCTTTTACGGGGACGCGGCTCTGTGGAGTCCCTCAATCGCCTGGATAACAATTCGGTCGCCAGTGTGAACAGCAGTAATAACAACAACAATGCGCAGGACAGTAAATTCAACCTGATCAGCAATCTCAACAACAACTCTGCGGGTTTCAAGAGCTTCGAGAAGAACTCGGAAAACTCAGTATCGCCAATAAAGAGCCTGCTGATCCCCGCCAGCGCCACAGCCACATTTCGTCACCATTCAGAGCCGGCGCTACAACCACCGCCTGATGATGATAATCTGCTAAAGGAGCTCCACTTTCCCTTCGCCTCGCCCACGTCGCACGTAAACGATCTGGCCAAGTTCTACAGGGAATGCTACCACGCGCCACCGCTTAAGGGTCTCAATGAACTACAGGCAGAGATCTCATCGCTTTCCTCGACCCCGCCAGCAAATAGTGTATCCAGCGGAGGACCAGCATGCGGTCCGACGGCAGCGGCCACAGCAATCGCTACCAGTGCCGTCGACGCCAGCGCCATGGACGATCTGTCCCGGCAACTGGAGCAGTTCGAGACGTCGCTGGAGGACTACGACAAGCTGGTCTCGCAGTTCGGACTTACGGGCTCCTCGTCGACGGGTAGCCGCAGCAGTGGTGGCCTCCAAATGAGCAACTGAGTGGAATAATGCCTGTAGTTATGTCATTAGTTACTTTTTATTTATAAAAGGGCGGTCAATATGAAGAGAGGCAAGGACAAACTAAAATATCAAGGACACCTTTAGAAAGATTGCTTGGGAAAGTATAGGACTAAGGTTTAGCTTTTCCCCTCCCCATAATTTCTCGTTAAGAAAGCGGAATGCTTATATTATTTAAAACAACCTACTTTCTTATCAGCTATCAAATGTTGCATAATGATAACAAAATATTTTCAAAAAACTCTGCAGGACAAAACTGGATTTCTTTCTGACCTATACTTTTGCCTGAGCCCTCGCATATAAATGTTTTAAGATTGTCAACTAAAATCTAGACCCGCCCCATATTTATGTATGCCATTGTGTTAAGTAGAGTTGATAGGCTGCTATTTGATATTACCCACTATGTAAATACTATATATTTAGGCTTTTGTAGGCTCTAGGACCGTCTAAGATGTACATACATACATACATATATAGGAGTACAGAGCTCATGTCACGTTTCAAAGTTTACGATGCAGCAGTTTAGACCCTAGACACAAATACATAAGTAAGTGCCCCATGCAAATGCATATAGACTTTTAGGCTATATAGCTTGTGCATATGGTAGTAAGTTGGGCGTACTCGTCGCTTGTTTGTTTGTTTGTTTCTTTGTTCAAGTGCCTTTCGCATGCTTGTGAGTGAAAAAATCGTGTATGTACATAAATAACTATAGATAACAGCAATTAATCAGAAAGCCAAAAGGTTTATTTCTGCCGGAAGTCAGCAAGAAAGAACTGTTCGATCTATGCAAATGCATATCCACTAATCGAAAGAGCGAAACTAATCGAAAGACTTGAAGCATAACGAAATATATCTATCCTAACTTAGTTGGCACTGTCAGGAAGTCGAAAAGAACAGCT
This sequence comes from Drosophila yakuba, assembly GCF_016746365.2. Classification (NCBI taxonomy): domain Eukaryota; kingdom Metazoa; phylum Arthropoda; class Insecta; order Diptera; family Drosophilidae; genus Drosophila; species Drosophila yakuba. The sequence continues at coordinate 10,015,403 of NC_052530.2, forward strand.
AGTGTTTTCTTTTATCTTTAATCGTTGGTCGCTGTTGCTTATTTATTTGTTCCACAATTGCAAAATTGCAAAATTATATGCCTATGAGAATCGAAATTCGAGAATACATTTAAACTACACTAAATGATAAGAGTAAGAACATTTATACATATAAACAATGAATAAAAGCAATTGTTAATCAAGACACTAATCAAAATGTTTACTTCTGTGCTAAGAGGCGTGTCACTTGTTGATTGTGATTGCGCCACGTAGTATATTATGTGCCCTATAGTTACCCTTGCCAAACGCCGATCTATAAGCTTATATATCTACGTATGTATACCATATCTATGTATCACACCTCCTGAAGGTCTGAGTTCATGTGACTAACCCACTCGAGATGCGAAATGAGCGGAGTTAATGAAACACTCCCCCCAAAGGGTTTTTCCACCGCCGTAAACTGGTTATGGTTTGTTTTCATTTTGCATACTTACTTTATCGTGCTGCCTGGTATTCTATCACTCAATCGGAATGGGATCGGGTATTGTATAATGTACGTCAGCATCGAGAATGTTGCGCTGCACCTGCTTACCTGGCACTTTGTTGTGGTCGTTATCAATTAACACGCGATTAGTATTCCCGATCTCCACCAGCTGACGACCCTCCCAGCGATGGATATACTATACTATATTATATATACATACATGCACCTCTTTCAGCTAATCTCTGGCGCTACGAGTATTTGCGCACTCCGCCACTCCGGGAGATTGCAGTCTTTTCGCATTTCAGCTGCCATTCCATTGCGAATTAACGTCACCATGGCAACGACAACGACAACGGCAACGACACCGTAGAGGCTAAATAGTTTTATTTTTAACTAAACACATATACGAGCGTATATGTTTACTACTATTTTTTTGTTCGACCGATCCGCGGATCGCGACTATTCGTATCTGCTGCTTGGCTTTGTGCCCGATTCCTTCTTGCGAGTGCTAATGACATTGTCATAGTGCAAAACAAATGGACAGCTGTGCACGCTTCTCGCTGCCTTCACGTGAGTGGGTGGGTAGAGCAGTTCACCTGGGGGGCTCCAGGTTATCTACGTCTTCTCACTCTTTAAGTTCTTATCAGTCAAATAAACAAGTTACGTAAAGTTTGTAGTTCAATGAAGCTACAAATATCTAACTATCTTTATCAACAATACTTAAGCTTATCGGCACACGTCATATATTTCTGATTTGATTGCTCAGCTTTCATACCATATTCTAAAAATAAAATAATGAATATTTTAATACAGCAGCTCTCATAGTTTTAGGATGATAACAGAAATATGTATAATCTAGCAGCAGATTGCCAAATTTTCCAAATTTTTGTATTTAAAATATTTTCAAGTTGGTTGTACATACATATGTGCATACATACTTATATTTATGACAACTTGTTGGTGGAGACTGGAATTTGTGTGGCTCCTGACAATAATATAGAAATGCTTTCAGTTTCTAAGAATCACCCAGCTTGGAGAAGCCAAGAATAGAACAGCATTTGCCCCGGTAATGAACTTTGTAATGGGTCCGAAAGATAAAACTTAACGATCGCACCTTGGCGACAACAGGTCGTCGGCACTGCATTGGTGTGGGGATACCACTCGAATATGTGCACACAGATTTTTCGTTGGCTTTCGGTTTTAATTGTCCAACATTTTCGCCGCCTGCCTTTGTTCGCTGAAGTTCGCTGTTGCCAGGCGCCAAAATGGTGACGCGTTGCCAACAATTGAATGTATTTATTTGGCTTTTGGCTTCGGCGGACTGCATATGAAATGCAAACACTGGCAGGCGGGAAAATTGCTTTCGAATGCTTCGTTTTTTACTCGCTTTTTACTCGTTTTTTCCCTTTCTTGCCTGCCGGTGCGGTGCCAACGCTCCAAATTCACTGCCCACGGGAACCGGATCGCACACTGCTCCCCGGGTTTTCCCCTCTTCCGGCGCCCACGCACATCGAATTCAATTATTTACAGTCTGGCCTCGAAAAACCTGTGTTCTAAGAGAAATGTATATTTTCGGTTAGGAAAAGTTCATGTTATAATAGCTTGCTGCCAACTTTGTCTTACAGCCATAAAAGTCTAGCCAGTACATTATATATACACTGTCATCTAATCTAGGATCTAATTATTTCAAAACAAATAACCAAATAAACGTTACGTTTTGCTAAGTGCTTCGGGTTATAGAGGTCACACTGTATCTTCTGGGGGCAGCGGAATTTTTTGATTGTATTCACGTGCCGAGGTAAACCGTTTCAGTTCAAGTAAAACCCCCCGTAAGGTGGATTTCAGTTTCGAAATTTCTTGATAAGCTGACTCAAGCAATAACGATAAACAACGACGAATGGCGATAAGACAAGGCCCAAATGCAATGCGGACGCGGTCAGCGGCTATAATTGCGTTTTTTATGCAATGCCATCGCATATTTGGAATTTTTTATGTCGGCCCCAGAAACCGACCAAAAATATGAATGGACGAGCTTGGAAGCTCGGATTTAAAGCTTTTCATGCAGCTGCAATCGTTTTCAGCTCCAAGAGGAACCCACGTTTCACAAAGGCGTCTGTGGGTAATGAAATCCGTATATTTAGTCTAGCTAGAAATACATCCAGATCATTTTGGTTTGGCTTGTTTCCAGAAGAGTAATGTCCTAAATAGATCAAAGATCCAACTAGAAAACCTGCAGCAGCAGTGCCAGTTGATAACACTATCAAAACATTTTCGTAATGCAATTGACTGATACTAAATGTTTAAATGGAAAAACCCCCTTGAAAAATTCCAACCTGCTCCTCTGCTAGCGGCAGGGACTAGTTGTCCATCTGGTTTGCCGGCTTTGGAACGCAGCTGCAATAATAGAGAGCATAATTGCATTTATTTTTAGACACCCACTGCAACTGCACTGCATCCGGCGTGGAAACTGCCCACATTCCATACCGATTTCCATATGCTTCAGCATGTTGCTCATACGCCCGAGTCACCGCTTCGTCAGCTTGTGGATGTGTTTGTGGATGGGGGCTTGCCTTGGCGAATTTTTGGTAAACAACAGCATAAAATCATGCGTAATAAACTTACAGCTACGCGTTGCTACGTGCCGAAAGTCTCGCAGTTCCTCGGTGTCCCCGGTTTCCAGGTTCCACCACCTTTTCCAAGCATGTGACAGTGTGCACCGAAAGAAACCACTTACACATACCAATTCAATGCCTGAGTACGTTAGAGCAAACGTTGAAATAAACTAAATTCGGGATAAGCATAAGGAAAATGGAAATGGAAGTAGATATACGAATTAATTTGTTAGCAGCAGAATTTAATTGGTAACTAAAACATTTGCTGTAATGTGGGGTAACATAGTTTTCAGTGCTAGATTGTGGATGGTATTGGATCTCGTTCTTATGGCGCTTGTTGTTCGTCCGTCTCGCTCGCACAACCGGCGGCCTTGTGGGCCACCTTGTTTGTTTTTTGTTATGCTGGAAAAAACTCATTTAATAATAAATAAAGGCGACTGACAAAAGAGTGAGATTGATAAACAAAGAGCGCCGCGCTGATCGATTCGCCTGGCAACCCGTTTTAACGGGACAACGCTCCATAAAACCAAGCAATACTATATTATACTGTACTATACTATATGAATCAGATACAAATAAAGCACAATTCGAAACTGCAGCTGGTGTTTTATCTCCTTTCACATTGCGGAAGTCGGCGAGGGGTGTTTCGGAAATATGACCCTCACACCCACGAGGCGGAAGTTTGCCGCAAACAGACATTCGGGGAAACAATTAAAACAAACAAATAATGCATTTACATGCATGTACCGTGTGCACTTCAATATGTTTGTTCTTTATAAAGAAATGCAAATCACAGGTGATATAACATTATTTGAACAAATAACTTAAACTGGTTCCTCCTCCTCATTTCTATTGACTGTGGTTTTCTTACCATTATTACAAGTTCGTGATTTTCTTATCAATTCATATTTTCTAATTATAAGTCTCATCGAAACTGATATCGCATTTGAGGCATTGAAATCTAATGTAGTTTGGCTGCACATTTATTTATGTATTTTCCCATTTGGCGTGAAGCATAGCAAAAAGAAAATCAATCAAATTCAATGCTAGAGGGGTTTCCTGCCTGCAGCTTAAATTAGCATGCGAACAGAGCTTGTTTACAAACAAATAGTACGTGAAATTATAAGTATAATGCGGTGTGCTGATAAGAGCGCGTTACGAAACTGCTTTCAAAAAGAACAGCAGTTGGCCAGCAGCTGATAAGAGGTAAGACAAAGAAGCAAAAATGCCACACTGCGATAAGCCAGGCGCCTTAAATCGTAAAACTCCTTTAGTACATTTTTTGTTCATTAGCACAAGCTAATCGTTAAATGTTCAGAAAATCGTTTTTAAATTGGCGCTCAGTAGTTGTACGTTATCGATTGATTTTCAGGGCTACCTGTCACAAGAACAGATACAGCTATCGATAGGCAGGTATTTACAGGGATTTTTTAGTGATAAACCAGAGCAGTCTTTTCGGAGTCTTTTTCCACGGAAGCTGTTAATTAAATGAAGTTAATTTAGGTGCACAAAGAAGTGGCTGTAATTAAAACGGTTTCTCTGCAGGTAAACAGTACCTCTTACGTGAAATGCAGTTCTTAAAACGTGAATATTATCAAGTGAAACGCGTCAAATTCCTGAGAATTGCCTATTTTGGCAATACCCATTGTTGTTTTTGTGCTGCGATAGCGCTGCGCAGATCGTCTTCTTGGCTGCAAATCAACCGGATTTGGCTAGAAAGCCGCCAAGCGAACAGAGCTTTAAGCCAGAAGCCACAGATTGATCATTTCTATATGTTTTTGCAGTGTTTCGCTCGCCGTGATCTGAAAACGACGTAGACCAGGTGCAACAGGTGCCATTCGCAAGTGAAAGCCAGTTGAAAGAAACTAAAAAGAAAAGCCCACAGAATGCCGCCCGTGCAGTAAGCAGAATGTTCCGCCCCAGTTTCTTAACGTCCTTGGCTTCGAAACGCCCACCTATTGCATCATTTTGCAGCTCAAAAGCCATCCTTATCCATTCGCATAAACTCGCATTTCGCAAACAACTACGAAATATAACTATTTAAGGCTAGCAATGCCAATAATTCATGCCCTCATTCAGCGTTAACCCTCCGCCAGCGATGCGGGCGCTTTGGACCCCCATTTAATGCAATTTTCCTGCCAGATGTTTACTCCATCGATGACGTCATGGCCACATTCAAATTTATTTTTAAACGCCGCCACTTGAGCGTGCCTGTGTGTGTGAGCGCGTGTCTGTGTATTGTTTACTATTCGCTTGTGCGTGTGAGTTCGTCGGATTTGATTATGATGAGTGGGTCGCTTTTGTGTTGGCGGCAAACCCAATTCGAATTGGAAGCTAGAATTTCCAACCCATTTTTGAATACTAAAGGAGAGCGACTATATTTTTGAAATGATGAACTGCGCCAGGGAAAGAAAATCATATTCGTAATATTCGTTGAATTTGAATTATAAAATTAGAATCCAAATAAAAAAGCCAACTGACAGCTACCAATATACACATTTTTTAAATGGTGCTGCTGCTTTTAATGTTGGATTACCAAATAGTGATTGATTTTTCTCCAGCTTAACGCGAATCTGATAACTTGTCGTATATATATGTGTATGTATATCTACCTCTTACGAAACGATATCTCACCAAGTCATCACATCTGCAGCGTACCACGCTTGATATCCAACTGCCATACGAAACCCTCTGTAATGAAAGCTAAACGACCACGGAATGCCAGAAAGCTTTTTGGCTGCGCGTTCGAAGGAAACATGATTCAGCCAGCGTCAACAGAGCCGGCAGGCGATAAGTCTCATTGTTTTGTCCAGTTTCTCACTTCACGCCCTGCCTTAAAGTCGTTTTTCTTTGCGCTCAAGCTATAACCATGATGTATTCCAAGGCTGAAGTGTAATGGCCTTTAAAATGGTTAGTTTTTAACGCCAACTAATCCCTATTCTTCTCCTGAATTCACAGAGTCCAGGCAGCGAACATGTCGCTGAGTGCAATGCATTGCACGCGATGCGCCGACGGCTTCGAGCCCACTGAGAAGATTGTCAACTCCAATGGAGAACTCTGGCACACACAGTGCTTTGTGTAAGTAAATTGAAATATATTTGTTAAAATAATACGCTTATTAATTCACAATTTCCAGATGTGCCCAGTGCTTCCGACCCTTCCAGGATGGCATATTCTACGAGTTCGAGGGCCGCAAGTACTGTGAACGCGACTTTCACGTGCTCTTCGCTCCCTGCTGCAACAAGTGCGGCGAGTTCGTCATCGGACGGGTCATCAAGGCCATGTCAGCTAGCTGGCATCCTCAGTGCTTCCGCTGCCAATTGTGCGCCAAGGAGCTGGCTGATTGCGGGTTCATCAAGAACCAGAACCGCGCTTTGTGCCACGAGTGCAATGCCAAGGTGAAGGCGGAGATTACCGGCCGCTATGTATGCCAAAAATGCCAGTAAGTTTCAACGGCTCTTTGAGTGAGAACATGTTGATAATTTAACTTCTTTTCAGCGGCCTCATCGACGAGGAACCTTTGCGATTCCGGGGTGAAGTGTACCACGGCTATCACTTCAGTTGCACGGCCTGCGGCACCGAATTGGATTCCACTGCTCGGGAAGTCAAGAGCCGGCCAGGATTGGCTGCTAACGATATGGTGGGTTTCAAACAAATTAACGAAATTATATATGAAAAGCACATAAATATTTAATTATTTCTCTACAGAACGAGCTCTATTGTCTGCGCTGTCACGATAAAATGGGCATTCCCATATGTGGCGCCTGTCGTCGGCCGATTGAGGAGAGGGTGGTTACGGCGCTCGGAAAGCACTGGCATGTGGAGCATTTCGTTTGCGCCAAGTGCGAGAAGCCCTTCCTGGGTCACCGCCACTACGAGAAGCGGGGATTGGCCTACTGCGAGACGCACTATCATCAGCTGTTTGGCAACCTGTGCTTCGTCTGCAACCAGGTTATTGGAGGCGATGGTGAGTAACTTAATTGATTTATTTTATGGGCTTATTTATTTCACATTTTCTATTATGCCTACAGTTTTCACTGCCTTGAACAAGGCCTGGTGTGTGCACCACTTTGCGTGCTCCGTGTGTGACACAAAGATGACACAAAAGTCAAAATTCTACGAGTACGACGAGAAGCCAGTGTGCAAAAAGTGCTATGACCGGTTTCCGAACGAACTGAGACGACGTCTGCGCACCGCCCACGAGATGACAATGAAAAAGAACCCCTAATGCCTTAGACAGAGTCTTAGATCCACACCAAACAGTGCCTTTGTCGTTGTAGACCCGCTTCCACTACCATTTTTAACATTTGAGAACCTAAAACCAAACAAACTAAAACCTTTTGTGCATGTCTTTTCAATCTGTTGTAATCCTGTTGTGTAAATTTCAATTGAAAATCGTAAATCAACGGCATCAATAGTTAGGGAACATAACATTGTGTATTAACAGCCTTTAACGTTGTTATTTTATTGAATTTTATTTATATATAAATGTTTTTAAAATCATCAAACGAAATGCTTATTCGGAATTCCATTGTAGTGAGTTTGCCCAGACTTAGTTGTGGTGTACAGACAAGCTCAGCAGCTTCTGAATTAGACTTCGCGATTTAATTACGGCTATATGGTTGAGATAGTTGACACTTTCTATATGAACCAGCTGATGAACCTTCAAGGCCTCCGACAGATAGGAAATCTGTGCCGCATTCAGTTTGTGCGGGAATTCTGTAAAGTTATTGTTTTAATATTATACTCCAATTAAAGTGTGTAATATTCAAACCATCAATCACGCAAAGGTTTGTGGCACAGGGAGTGTTGAGGTCTGACGGAAAGCGACGTATATCCGTCTCAGTTATGTCCTCTACGTTTGTGTAATCCAGGTACATTACTCGGTACTTTGTCTGCTGCTGTGGAACAACTATAATCTGTTCCACTTTGCCGCGATACCAGGAACCCTCAAATCGGGCAAGAACATATTCCCTGAGACTTTTCAAAAATGATCATGAAATAAAATCTTAGATTGGGACAAAATAATAAGTATAAATATTCTTACACTGGCTTATAAGGTTGGCAATCTGTAATTTCTGATAAGCGAGAGTGCAAGGTGGAAAATTCGGAGGCGTAGTTGCTGTCAAAAGCCCCAAAAATTCCACGATATTTTTTTGAACTGTCCACAACGAAGACATCAATGCCTTCCTTAGTTTCAATGGAAAATCTACGCAGCTCAAAAGGCTAATAATACATGTTTAAATCCATTTTAATGTAATTTAATAATATATACTCACAGGTTTTAGCACAGGTTCGATTTTCGGCATTACAATTTCATTTTCTTGAGCGCTAGTTTTATAGAAAGAGAGATTTTCCAATTGTTCCTTAATATTTGGAAATTCTATTGGATAGTTAGTTTTTGATGATAAGCACTGTGTTAAGAACTGTTTTATGTCTTGATCCTTTGGTTTTGATGCAGTGTTCGGAGTAGTTTTAGTTTCCCTATCAGCGGGGAATGTGGGTTTATTCTCATCTTTAAAGCCCACTTCATTATATGAGGCTCCTTCAGTACCCTGTTCTATAGTTTTATTATCTGTAGCAGTTACCTTTCCATTATCGTTTCGAACATCAGTAGAATATATTTGTATATTTGCATCCTTGGTGCTTTTGTGGGAAAGCAAATGTTCATTTACAATTTCTCTTGGATCTAACTTATTGATACCCTGATCAATAATCCTCTTAATAAGATCATTCTTTAAATGGTCATCAGGGACGGAATTTTTCTCTCTTTCATATGCATCGCTCATTATCTGAGGATCAATCTGTGGCTCTGGTTGATCAACTTTATCGGAATCGTATATAGATTCCTGTCCTGTTAGATGAACATGCTGCTTAAGTGTGTCCTTTTTTTTGTCGCACGCATTCTGTTCTTCGGGTTTCTGTAATATTTTTTGACCCATGGTTTCAGCTGATTGAGACACAGCCTGAGAACTTTCGACTGCTGAAATTGTAATGGCTTGATCAACTTGTGAAGGTTGCGGACCATCTGAGGAATATGACGTCTCATTCTTAACGCCAGAATTTGGACTTCCTAACGACTTCATATTGTCGATAAATGCTCTTATCTTTTCATTGACCGAAGAATTAAACAACGTGTCCACTAGGTCCACGTAGTAACATCCAGGGCTTTTTATATATGTTAGCATATATTTCTTACCCACGAATTGCGAGTGGAAGGCAATGACATCATTGGAAAAGTCATAATTCAATACATTCTTAAGCTGCACCAGGCGGAGGAAACAAGGCAGAGATAATAACTCAAAACTTATAGCCTTTAAATCGGAAGAAGTTACAGGCTTTACGATTCCAAGATCAACCAATAATAAGCAGTACTTTTGTTTACCGGATTTCCACACCCTCGCTCGCCAATATTTGTCATTATGACGAGCTAGGCAGAATCCAACTGGTGGTGGATTATTTATTTTAGGCAAATTCTTAGCTGTGGTATTAACCTGTGAAGATACAACAGTTTTTAATTCGAAATAGTCGTGTTAATAAGTGTTTTGATGTTTCAAAATTAGATGTTTCATTAAAACTAGTATTTACTAGGTATCCCACTAGCAAATCGCTTTACATGTAAAGCTATTCGTTTGATATTATTCGTTTTTATAACATGCTATAAGGCACGTACATATTTATGTATTCGAATTCGATTCTAAGAGTTTCCTTGAAATTCCCAGAATTGACTATATGCATACAAACCTGTTGGCAAACTCGGACAAATGCTATGTCTGCAGATTCGCTGGCATCGCGAATATAGCAGCGATTACTGGATGAGAATGCAGCAATGTATACCACACCCCCGCTGGGCGGCATGTTCGCATTTGGAGGAGAAATGGTTTTCTGTTTTCCATTGGTATCGTTGTTTCTCGAGGATATGCTATTGGATGTATGAAGAGGAATGGGAACATCATTATTGGCTGCAGTGAGCCTGATACTGCCGGCATTATCGCACTTCAGATCCGGAATAATGGCTGATCGATTGATGGGGAGTGGCGAAGCCTCAACTGCTGATTTATCAGCATTAACCGAACAGGACCCCTCTAAAGTTGTTTCCCCGTCGCTCTGGAACACGTTATATGCATTGGGATAAACCAACGCGGGCAGCGGGATGCAGATGTAACGATGACGTAGCCAATCCTTTCGCTGACAGTCCTTGGAACAGTAGAAGTCCCCGCAGCGCTGACAGATCCTTTCCGCTGCGACTGCGCAATATACGCATTTTCCTTTGGCTTTCGCAAGCTGAATTACGTTATTCTTTTTTGCTGTTTGAATTCTTTTTTAAAAGTCTATTCTTACTTGAGCACCGGCAACTGCATTTTGTGCCTGCATGATTTCGCACTTTATTTCCGACCAACAAGGAGGAGTTTTTCAACGTCAAAGCTCCAATTATAACACTAAAGTCCCACAATGTAACCAGATACTGAAATCCGATTAACGGAGCATTAAAATGTACTTAGAAATACAGTTTTCCCACTTATCTAAGTGAATGTTACAACGTAACATTTGGAATAAGTAAAGTTAAAATACATTAATTTTTTGGCTGTTTATTTAAATATATACACACACGTTCGTTAATTACTGTTATATAAATTACTATAATAAAAAAATAATTTTCTCTAAATGTGTGGGTCAGTGTAATCAGCTGTTTGGTTGCTTATCGGTGCAAGTTTTATCGATAATTGTGGTAGCTCCATTTGATTTGGCAGTTCAATTTTTAAACATTTATTAACGAAAATGTCGCAACCATCTAGTGAATTGCATTGCCGAGTTTGCCTTAAACAGGATGAACTCCTGGTGGACATCTATGAGACCGTGGAGGAAATGCAAGTGGACCTGTGCACCTTGTTGGAAACGTGTGGCGGCATAAAGGTAAGTCTTTAAGTCTTTACCGCTGTAAGTTTATAAATTCGACGATATATTTCCAATTGCTCTTATCAGGTAGACCGCAGAGATGTGCAGCCAATGTATTTATGCCAGGAGTGCACCAATGAGCTTCTCATCGCCGCCAAGTTTCGCAAAAAGTGCGCGGACGCCGAGAAGTTAGGCGATGGGGCTCCCGAGATAAGAATGGACACATCAGAACTCCTGGCTTCAGAGGAAATAATTATTATTGATCCCAGCGATTATATTGGACAGCCCTCCGCCGTGGAGGATCCCGAAAAGGAACCTATTGAAGTTTCACGGTGGAACTGCCAGCACTGTGGCGCTGTTTTCCAGCAATCGGAAGTACTGCGTCGGCACATCCAAAAAGTCCATGCTTCAGTAACTATTATTGACTGTGAAGAGTGTAGGAGATTCTTTACGAAACTGGGTAGCTACCAGGGCCACAGTTGCTCCCATTCCAAGGCCCCTAAAGGTGAGCACGAGTGCCTGGAATGTGGTAAGTGCCTGCAATCCGCCTCTAGTCTGGCAAGCCACATTCGTTTGCACAGCGACGAAAGGCCCTTTATTTGTGACCAGTGCCCCAAGACCTTCAGGACAAATGGAGCAGTGGAAGCTCATCAGAGGCGCCACAAGCAGGTTATGCAGCACAAGTGCCCGCACTGCGGACGCGGATTTGTGGAATCTAGCAACCTGCGACGCCACATAGTTGCCAGGCACACAGAGGAACGTCCGCATCTGTGCAACTTCTGTCAGCGCAGTTTCTCCAGGGTCTATATGCTGGAGCTCCATCTCCGTACACACACTGGCGAAAGACCCTACGCCTGCAAGTATTGTGACAAACGTTTTGCCCAGCTGGGTGTCCTCAGGAGTCACGAGCGGATCCATACCGGCGAACGCCTGCACCGCTGTCAAGTGTGCGAAAAGACTTTTACACGGGCGGGACAGCTCCGAAAGCACGAGATGCGTCACGAAACCGGACAGTGATGAGCTGTACCGCTCCGTTTTCGGCCAAAGCAAATCAGCGAGGTAATAGATATCTATGCCAAGGCTTGTGGACGGGACGAGTCTTGGGCACCAGACACACCGATTTATAACGCTCATCTTACGGGAGATAAGCATCAGGACATCAGGAGCTTTGGTAGGTTTTGTATGCGTACTTACTGCTTTTCTTTGTTACTAAACACCATTCCGGAATTCCTTTTCCAGCATTGTCTTCCTGCTTAAATGGAACTTCGGCCAGCAACACAGTAGCCCAATAATTGGACAGCCTGCTATTTGACATCTGAAAACCGATGATTCCATTGTCATTGTTCTTCCAAATTGTATCCTTATAAAGACTCAAGGCCATATAAAGCTTGCAGTTTTTGTACAATAGAATTTCTTTCGAATTATAATTTAAATTAAATTGATAAATTAAAAATTTAAATATTATAAAATCAGTTTGGCTTCAGAAATCTTTCAATTCTAACGACCCAAAAATACACTATTCAATCGGTATTGCTTTTTCAGATTTTTTATTGCATGCAGGTAAGAGTTAGTAATGTTTCTTTTTGTAATTGGTTTACATTTGCTTTGACTTGCAATTATCCTAAAAGTTACAACAAGTGACGCAGTTATATGCTATATATATCCGTATAATGTAAGATGTATATCGCGTTTGCATGGTATATTCTTTAGATGAATTTAAATTATAATTGAAGAGACAAACGTGTACTCGTAAATAACTAGGCTGAGAGCACGAATTGTCGTTTGATTTTTATTTCCATATCTAACCCGCGCTCGGGGCATCTTCGAACCTATTTGTACAGTAATGTGTATGTATGTATATTTATACTCGTATATGGTTGTATTTATAAATATGGTTAGTCATCTTTTGATTTGATTTTCATGCAGTTTCGAGTAATTGGCTTAATTTAACTACCGGTACGAATTACGAAATTAGTTTAGTTCTTCGGTTCTATTCCTCGTATGGCTCAATTCTCTTTGGGCTTGCTTCGGGTCGTATCTTTGTCTTCCATTATGGCGGCGGGATAGCTGCACTTGCTCCACATCTACATCGGATTCGGGTTCGGGTTCGGGTTCGGGTTCGGTTTCAGGTTCGATAAGAGGGTCTTGATCGGAATCGAAGGTAGGGGTCGGGTCGTTTACTTTGGTTTGGGTTTGGGGGTCACTTATTCTACAAAAGCGTCGCCTCTGGGTAAACGGAAATGCGAAAAAATCAATTTATTATCTAGGTGGGGGCAAATGGCTGGTCAACAGGTGAGAAACAGGTGCATAACTGGGTGCCCATTGTTCCTGTCTACAGCGCTGATCCCTGCTCTATCTTTCGCTGATACTTACGCGCCTGGACGCTCAGATCGTCAAGGAGTAGTTCGCTAGAGGACTTGGATCGCTTGGGGAAGATCAGTGCTTTGCGGAGGGGTGTCACATGGGCAATGGCCACCTGGGAGCGGGATTGTGGCTTGGGCGGTGGCCTTGGCGCTCGTTTCTGCTTGTGAGAGGGCTTTCTCAGCTGCTGGACAAAGGACTTACTAACGGTGGAGCCTCTATTGAAGTCCTCTGTCTTGTTGAGCGCCCCATCGGCAGCATACTTCTGTAGCGTCCTGCTGTCCTGCGACTTCAAACGCTCGAAGAGATTGGTGAGTGTGCGGGAGCGAGGCGGTGATGGAGCCGAATACTTGTTCAGGTTCAATTGGGGCGTGCTGTGTTTGGGCGTTCGCCCAGCCCCCATTCCCGCACTGGCGGTGGGCGTGGTCGAGGCCGTTTGCGCTCGGCTGGCAAACACCTCGTCATCAAGTTCGCTCAGACTGACCAGCATATGGTCGTCCTCGAAGAGATCATCGGTATTGGTCTGAGTCTGGGTGCCCTTGTCATCCTCGTTCTCGTCATCGTAGCAGGAGAATATCTCATCGAAAGCCGCATTCACTATGAACGACTCGTCCTGCAACTCATCATTATCCTCGAGGCTGCCGTGTCTTCGCAGGGTGCCGAACAAGTTCTTGCGATAGTCCTCGAAAGTGGACTGCTGCAGTTGCTCCCGCGAGCGATCCACTCGCTGGGATGGCTGCCAAAAGCTGGAGGCCAGTGTTTGGGTGCTGCAACTGTTGGTCAAAACCCCCTCGTGCATGGTTGGCTGCTTTTGTGGCTGCGACTGTGTTCGTGAGCGTGCGATTTGCTGATGTTGCAGGTGTGGCTCGTGTTGCTGCTGCAGTTGTTGCTGCTGCTGCAAACGCTGGCGGTGCAATTGTTGCACCAGCCGCTGGCGCATCTCCTGCGAGCGGCGCTTCAGCTGGCTGTACTTGCTTTGGGTGGTGGTGCCGCCGTTGGCCTCATACTTACTCAGCTCCCGCTCCGGATGGCGATCCTCCTCCTCCGCCAGGCGACGTTGCAGAGCCAGCGTTTCGAACGTGTGCACCACACTGCCCACGTGAGTGTTGATCTCGGGTATGCCCAGATCTCCGCTAAATAGATCCGCATTGCGTCTGGTCAGTGTCTTGGTGGCATGCCCATGCCCGGGGGCGTGGCAGTGACGCAGGGGCGGCACTGGGCAGCTGGAATCGGAGGGATAATGCTCGAGGAACTCACAGGAATCCTGCTGCCAGAGCAGGTTGCCCAGTTCGTCGTGACCGCTGCTTCTGGCCTGGGAACTCGACTGGAGGTGTTGGAAGCAGTGTGGTTTTGTGGTGTGTCGATGTTGTTGTTGTTGATGTTGTTGTGTGGTTTGAGTTGAGTTGTTGGCAGATATTTCAAGCAATTCGTTAATGAAACAAATAAACAAAATCTGATTAGCCGAGTTGGGAGCAAAACACGGTCTGCTTTTGGGTGCTTAGTTTGTGGCTGGTGAGCTTTTTTTGGGTTTTACGGTTTTTTTTTTTCAATTTTTGGCTTAAGGGGTCAGGGGTCAGGAAGTGGTGGGCCTGGCTTAAGTCTACAATAGATGTAACTAGGTTCATACGCTTATACATTCTATATACACAATTAACAATAAGCTGCATATGCCATCTCAATGGTCTTTCAATTGCCTTCTGACATTCGCTACGAACTAAATTAGTTTATAGAGACTATTATTCGAAAACAACAAAATGCCCAAACAGTTGGCACTCGAAAACACTTATCTCCTCCCAAGCCTTTTGTGTGAATGCGGCAGCTGTAAAAATGCCTGGAATCCCCTTCCGGCAGCCGCAAAGTCAAGTCTGCATTGCAATCAAGAATGCATCTTGTAGATCAAAATTCTGTTTTGCGAATTCGCCCAATCAAGTGAATACTTTCAACCATTTGGCAAACACACATGAACGAGTGTGAGTCTGTGGGTGTGTGCGTTCATTTAATGCAGGTATTTAGTGGGTGTCCCGAAAATGCTCCCGAATTCAGATTCGCGATTACTCGATTAATATATATCTTATTTCAGTTCTATTGATTAAAAGTGCAAAATTCAATTAAAACAATGTAATCAAAACCTGTCCAATTAAGTGAATGGATAGGAATGTTAGGGGTATTTTTCAGTTAACTAAGCCTTTCTACCAATTTAATTGGAATAACTGAATATATATTAATAGGAAACACTCATTAGGCCATATTTTCTGCTCGTAATTCAATATATTGTTAAATCTCAAGTTTTAATTTTTTGTGAGCAGATCTACATTTTGCAAAAGAGATATAACAAAAATTTAAATTAGTTTCAATTTAGTGAGGAAAATATGAGTTCGACTGCTACTCTTGGGACACCCTCAACCCTCCGTGGTAGTTAGTGTGTGTGTGTGTGTGCCTGGTGTGTGCTGGTGTCTAATAGTAGTTATTATCAAATGGTAGGCTATCACTGGAGCTGGAGTAGTGCTGCTGCTGCTGCGGTGGCAGCGGCAACACCTGGTTGCCGCAACCGTTGCGCTTGGCTGACTTGCTGGTGCCGCTGCACTTTGGCGGCTGCAGCTGCTGTTGCTGTTGCTGTTGATGTTGCTGCTGCTGCTTGTGCAGGACCTTGAAGTCGTCCTGCGACTTGCTGCTGCTGCCCTTCGAGCCGTGCTTGCCGTTCTTGTGCCCCTTGCCGTGCTTGGTGTGCTTCAGGCTGTGGTGTTGCTGCTGCTGCAGCTGATGCTGCTGATGCTGCTGCTGCTGATGTTGCTGCTGCACGTGCGGGTGGCTGTAGCGGATGCTGCCGTGCTGCGGATGGTAGTGGTGCTCGATGTGGGCTATGTTGCTGCTGCTGTGGTAGTGCTGATGCTGCTGGTGCGGCAGATGCTGCTGGTTGTGGTTGCTGTTATCGCTGGCGGTGCCGCTGCTGCCGTAGCTGTAGATCTGCGACTTGGACTGGCTGCGCAACGGTTGCTGCTGCATGGTGGCCACACTGTAGTGGTCCAGGCTGTCGAAGGTCTGCAGATAGTGCGGATTGATCTGGGTGCAGTAGTCGCCGCCAGTGTTGTTCGTCTGCTTGCGGTCCAGGGTGTTGCGTGCGTTGCTGCCGGGATGCTGCTGGTAGCTCAAGTGTTGGTAGTGCGACTCCTGTTGCTGCTGCTGCTGTTTGGCGCCGTTTTTCATGGGCAGCGGGGGCGGCTGAGGGGACTTTCTGTGACCGCTCGACTTGAAGCTGTTGTTGCCGCTGTGCAGGGTCAGGCTGTTGTTGCTGTTGCTGTTGTTGCTGTTGCTGTGGCTGCTGCTGCTGCAGTCGGACTTTGTCTTGATGGCCACAAAAGTGTTGGGCAGCGGCGGCAGCAGAGGCGGCGTACCGGTGGGCGTGGCTATCGTGGTCGAGGGCGAGCTGGCCCCGCCCACGTCCCGTTCCCGCTCGCGCTACGCGATGTGATGACCGCCAAATGTTCGAAGCACCGGAACGCTCTGATTTTTGTGGTGTTTTTTTTCGGGGGGTTGTTGTTGGTTGTTGGTGGTGGTGTTGTGGTTGTCGAGTGGGTGGTGTTTTGGTGGGTGGTTCACATTACAATTGTGGTGTGCATGTGTTGGTTAAATGCGCATTTTGGTTGGTTGGTTGGTTGGTTGGTTGGTTGATTGGTTGGTTGTTGTTGTCGGAAAATGAAATGTCAGAGCGTAAAAAGAGACGAAAAAGGAAAAGAGTAGACACTTATCATATAAGTTGTGTATGATATAAGTATTTAAATATTTTTGCTTAAGAAGAGTATACGTAGGTGTCGTGGTGTGAGTGTTAGTGTTCGGTATTCTTTGGGGGAATCGGGAAGTGCGTCCGTTGACATTTGTCTTTACTGTGTTTATTGGTCACTAACCGATGGACGGTTCAGTTGGTAATTCATATATACATATAGCTAAGCTCGACTCACGTACAGGTGCTAGGAAAGGTATAAAAGTAGGTTGTATATTCGTGCATTCGCGGACTACATTAATATTTACACAATCTAGGTGCGCAATCTTATCCAGATCTTGGCCAGCGCCCTGTGAGCTTCAAGACAATTAATGTGCAAAACGTTCCACTTAAATTAGGGATAGCTGCAGGTGCTTTTCGGGAGTAAACTCGTTGGGTATTTCATGCAAGGATGCAGTTGCAGGCGAGCGGGGGTAAGGGGTAATTGGCGAGCGAAAACGTATTAAATTTAGCTGCAAGTTAAGCGATGGCACACCCACACACAGTTACACATGCATATAACGCTAATTAACCAGGCTAATTTGGAAAAAAGCGAGCGCCAAGTTTGCATTAAGTTAAGTTAAACGAAGTTGTCGCATTTAAGGACTTTTCGTGACTTCTGTTTGAGGCTGCGTGGTAGGCAATTTTTACATTAAATTAAAAAAGTTTCCGCCCCGCGACTTCAGTAAGCGCAACTGTTCTCTTATATTCTTTTACCCTAGCAGCCTCCTTCTGTCTGAGGAGCACTGTAAATGCACTTTATGCATAGTCAATAACGCACTCACATACGCATACACACACACACACACATACATACATGAAAGCGGTAGTGGAAAAGGAGCCAGGGGTTGGGGGTTAAAGAAAACTTTCAGTTGCTCACTCAATGCACTCTCAAAGACACTACAGGGTGCACTTGTCGAGCAACTTGGCTCAACGGAAAAGTTGACAGGCATTGACATAATTTTACGCGCCATGACGACTTGAAGGAGCCGCAGGATGTGTCTGCATGTCGAAGTGCTCGAGTGCCACACCCGACTGCTGCTGGCATTGCATCAGCATTTTCTGCATCATTTAGTTACTGCTACACTCGCAATTTGATGGAAATTTAATAGACCTGCCACATAATTGCGGCTAATGATGGATGACTGCGAATCGAAGACCATCTGCTGCCCAAAGAAAGTCCACAAAAAAATCTGAGAGCGGCGGAACAGCGGTAGCAACATCATCAACAGCAGCCGGAAATGGGGAAATGGGATGGGAATGGGAACGGGAATGGGAACGGGAATGGGAACAGGAATGGGTGCGCTCGGCGGAAGTTCAACTCAGTGCCACAAAAATTTGAAAACTTTGTAAACAAAACTTTGAACTCGGCACTTTTGCTGCTGGCGCGAAACGAAACGAAAAACATCAGGCGACGATCCGCAGGACCTTTAGGATAAAAATGGCTGAGCATCCGCCCTCACCACCTCTTCCTCACCCTCACCCGCCCTTCTCCCGTTTGTCAACTGCACAAAGTTTTCCACACGGCAAATGGTAACTGAACTTGCTCGAAACTTGGACGAGAACGACGACAGGCACTGGAGTTCAACTGGAATCCACTCTGCATACAACAACAAAGGCGTTCATCAATTGTCCGGCGGATGTTGAGTTCAGCCGGAGAGGAATTTGGTTTCCAGACTTGAAAGGGGGTTCCTCCAGCAGAGAGGGACCAGAGATGCAGATACAGAGTGAGCGGTGACAGCGACAGCGACAACGACAACGACAGTTGCAGCCAGACTTCCGCTAAGCTCGGCTGCATCCGCCCTCCCAATCACAGAACTCACTAGCCGCCAATTTACACGGGACAAAAATCACCACAAGTAACCATTAATTCAAGAAAAATTCCATTTTATGTACTGAGCAATTCATTACAAATTTGACGATGTTCTAGAACATGACGGTAATCATACCACTAACTTCATTTTTCATAATAAGATTATCAACCTTTTCAAGCTTTTCTCCCAGTGCACACCCACACCGATCAATGCTAACTGCACTTCAAAAATGGCTTCTATCTGCCATACACAACACTACAAAATCCAAATGGCGAGGAAAAAAAGTAAATTCAAACGAATTTCCTTTTGTAAATATTACTTTGTGCTGTTCTCGATGGGAAGATGGTCCGGCTCGCTCTGCATTTCATTTCAAGAAAATGATACAAGTTTTCCCCGCAGCTGCTGCTGCCCACCGCCCACCGCCCACCACACCCACACACTTTTCCAGCCCACTTTTCCAACCCCCTTCCACTAGTCCACACGCACAGCTGTGTTGTTGTTGTGCTTTGTGCACTATTGTAATAACTATCTCGGCGAGTGTTTGAAATGCGTTTACCGAAAACTTTTACGGCTCTGCCGCTGCGAAAGTGCAAGAATGTTTACGGGTTTCTTTCTTTTCTTACGGAATTTGCGTGGGTGGGGCTGGGCTGTCACTTTCTTATTTCAGATTTAAATAAAATTGCACGTTGCTGAAGTGCATAAGAGATGCCCAAAATGGTTGGCAGTGCAAATAATATTGCACATACTTCTCGTTGGACTGCAAACACAGCGTAATAGTTTTGCATTATATTATTTTTCATCTATATAACCCGTTTTATTTAGTATTTTCAATATTATTCAGTTAAATTTTGTAATTGTACACTACAAGTTTAGTTTACGTTTTGAAATATTAATGAGGCATTATATACCTACTAGATTTCACTAAAAACCCGAAAAAGTACACAAAAGTACGCAGTAGTTATGCATAATTTAGCACATTGCATTTTAAATTAATGGTATTTTTTTGTATTGTCGGTTTTAAATAGATCTCCATTTGTCGTTCTGCATAAAAGGTGCCCAAAAAGTATGCAACGCTTTATTCGCGCGACGCAAACATCGCGCATACGCCCCGTTGTAAATACGCATTAATGGCCCATAAAAGATAGCATATTGAAGTAGTAATTGTCGAAACCCAAATCACGCCATAAATTACCGAAATGTATGCCCGAAAAATATGCACGGCGAGCGCAGTTTAATTAAATGATTAACACAGATATTTACAGCACGGGACCGTTGGAAAAAAGGGTCCCTCGCACCTGTGATGACTTCCGCTTTCACGTCGCACACGAACACGGGTCAACAGGAAATACATGTTGTGGCTGTGTCGCTCTCATCACCCACCTTCCCGCCTATAAACTGTTTTTGGCCGCTATCCCCTTTATGCGTGTATGTATCTTCTGTATATACCGGTATCCCAGTGTCCTGGGCAACGGTCAATTGCTTTGCTTAAACAGTCGACAGTCGGCGGTTTGGCCTGCGTTTGTTTTGTTTGCTGATTGCGCAAATATTTGCGCAGGCATTAAACGCAGAATTGATGGCCAAACGGGACCGTGCCACTGCCGTGACCGGAGTCCGGCCGCAATATAAATTTAAATATTAACGCCCCGACTTAACGTCGATGAGTCGCCATGGCCATCGCCATCGTCGTAGTCCTGAGTCCTGAGTTTTGAGCCTTCGTAGTCCCCTGTCTGTAGGTATTTTTGGTTCAGTCTCCGTCTGACTTCTTGACCAAAGTGAAAGGCAAACGTTTGCCTTAATGTTAACAGCCTCGTTACTTTTTATTGCACGCACCGCGCCAACTTAGAGGTCGAGGGAAAGCCAAAAATTTTCTGTGTGGTCATTACCGCACGGGCAGCCGAAGAAAAAAAAGGTACCAAAATTGTGATTATGAACACAAATTTGCGCTTAAATTGCGGGCGTTTCCTCTCGCTTCTGTTGGTTAAGGCGTTGGCGCTTTTTATTAAAAACCGCCAAGTCATTAAATTTTATTACAAGTTTAATTTTTCAATAAGGCCGCATAAGCGGCAGCGAAGGCTAATCCAAACATGGTATCTGAGCCAAAGGTTGCGGTTTTAAGTGCAGTTAAAAGGGATTGAATGATTCTAGCCCTTTTTGGAAACAAGTTAATAATGTGATCTAGTTTATTATTATATGCAATGTGGTTTGTTTTAAGGACGCTGACGAAGTGCTTCGAATTTTCAGTTTCGCCTAATAGGGCGTTTTCAAACTGTTTATTACTAAGGATTCTCTTAAATTTGACCCGGACCATTTAATTTATTTGGCTTCAGTTCACGTAAATAAAAAGTTTTAGATTCGTTGAAAGCTCTTTAACAAGTATTGCAGGAAATGTAACCGCAGTGCCACTTTTAAAATGTCACAAAGGCAAGCCAACGCTTATGATTTAATCCCACTCTGCTGCATTTGTAGTTGTATTGTAAAGTGACTATATTAAGCGCAGTTTAGACACACACATGCACTGCATCAACGCACAGGTGTGCGGATGCGATGATGCCGAAAGGTGAAAAAGTCGAGACAAAGGGGTCCGTGTTTGAGTTAGTTATACGGCCACTAGCTGTGTATATTTACTATTTTACGTGGCCAGCCGTCAGAGAGAAAGCCGGGCCCGTAAAATTCAAATTTCATGTGTTGTGTTTGCCCGAAGAAAATTAAAAAATAAAATGCACCTGCAAACGCAGAGCTGTACACGCACACATAAATTACATTTATAGTGGTACAGCCGGCGGAAACTTTACTTTTCCATGGAGCATGCCATTTATGACATCCGCGCTAAAGTGCCGAAAAAAAATTTGAGGCAAGGAGTAGAGAAGCTACGGCAACGCATAAAAAGCATATTAAATGCCATTTGCCTTCGCCGTTGTTCGTCGCCTTTGTCTTGGAAGCCCTGTAAGGCTATGGACTATGGCTCGAAACCAGAATTTGCGGCGTAGCCAGAGATTCCAGACTCCAGAAATCTTGGGGGGCGAGAAAAGTATGGAATAATCTGTAGTCTCTGGAGACTGGGGCATTTTGTTTGTCATCTTTTAATGGCGCAATTAGAGCGCACAGAATGCGTTTACTGAAATCTGAGCGGCGGCTGCTGCTGCTGCTGCCACTGCCAGGCGTCATAAAGGATTTTTAATAATAGCGCCAAATTACAATAGACACCAAAACCCCTTACACTCACACTTACATAGCCCCGCACTCACACTCGCGCACAATCGCAAACACATGGCTGCAAATTGCGTATACGGCGTGTGGCACTTTGAAACAAAAACCGAACCACGACAATGCAAAGTTCGGTCGATGGGCGTGGCAGTTGTCTGCCAAGGCGAGTTCGAATCGCTGTTTGTTGTTAGCTGTAATTTGATGCGCCATTGTTTTCCTTAATCCCACTGCACCAGCCATTTTCCTCTTTGAATGCCCCGCTTTTCCACGGCTTTTCCCTGTCAGTTGAGATTCTTTTTTCCCGTTACGTTTAGTATTCGCTTCCAAGCCATTGCTATGCAATTTTGGGCACCGCCTTGAGGATAATTTATGCGCGCATTGTTTCTTCATTTTGCGTGGCTTGTCATTAGTTCGCAGGGCAGGTGGAGGGCGGTGGGCGTAGGGCGTAGGGCGTAGGGTAATGGGCGATGGGCGGTGGTGTCAAAAGTGGCTGCACTGCAGCAGCTGCAGGAATTTATGGTCTTCGAGTTGTTTTGTTCACGTGGCCTGTGGCCCAGAATTAAACTTTCCTGCCGCCACGTCATCTCTGCTGGAATTCAAATTGTTTTCTGATTCTAGGACAGAACTCATTGCCAAATGGCTGAATTAAGCTCTTTAAGACGATGGGCATTCGACTGGCTCGATGAACTCGATGCGGAAATGCACACGCAATAATTTACGACTTCGGGGAGAGTAGGGAATGCTGAAGATAGGGCGGTAGTGCAACATAAATCCATTTTGGGAAATTTATGGAGCATTGAACTTATAACGAAATACAATAAAAACTGCATGCCGCTCGACAAATGCAGCGAAAACTCGAGAACTCTCCGACGGAAATAACGGAGCAGAAAAATAATAAAATTTATTAATTTCGGAGCATTGGGCTGCAGTTACCTCTTAGGCAATAAAATATTTTAAATTATTTGTATAACATACATATAACATTGTCTATTTCTCGTCTAGTTTTCCAATTGTTGTTTTAGTAATATTTACTTTAATAACAGCATAAAAAACTACTTGGCTTGTTTTCATTGCCTTTATAGGGTACTACTGCGACTCGTCTCCATTGAATGGGATAATAATTTTCCATGGCATTTTCCGAGCTGCCTTTCCACGCTCGAGTAGCAGCAGGCAAATGTCGTGGGAGGACGCAAAAGAAGTCCAGCAGAAGACATAATAAAATTAATGCTGGGGCATTATGTGTTCTTTCCCGGACTCGAGACCGTTCGTCTGTGTGTCTGTGTGTCTAGGTCCTGTAGACGTGTGTTTGTCAATGCAATGAGCCATTAAAGCGCCGTTGAAGGAGAGGCTCACACATAACGAGGCCATAAGAAGGCAATGACGTAAGAGTCAACTATCGAGGGGAATAAATCATATCAGGCCTTATTCAGGTCGCTTCGCACTTAAGCCCTGTCTTGAGTTGAATGCATAACAGAATGCGATATTTATGGAATTCTTCTGGCAGCTTTCATCAGTACTTACGCTGTTTCGGCAACCGAAAGACGTTGCTGTATGCCTGATAGCTCACAAGGCGCTTTCCCATCTAGAAAATCTCTAATATGCCTACTCTAAAAACACCAGATAGATAGTTTCAATCAAAAGGTGCGGAGTGCAACGAGCTTTAAATAGTATTAGTTTGTATTATTTGTGCAAGATTGGTGCAAAAACGGTGAGAGAGACAGTCTGGTGAAATCATAATGCAAGGTGAAAACTTATAAATTCTGATAATTAAAGCGAAATGAACTGGGCCAATGCAGAAAAACAGCTTTAAACAAGGCACAACAACAAACGGGCGATAGACAGAGACAGATAGAGACACAGAGTGAGATGGAATCGATAATAATACAAAATTATAATTTCATTTATGGCTGCAGGTGAAATACTTAATTCAATTTCAGTCAATTTATGTTTATTTTTTTTTGCTAGCTAAAATATTTGAAATTGCAATTAACTGAAACGCAAAAAGTATGTACGTATAGTTTGAAAACTTTTTCTCTCTCCAACTAGTTGGCAACAGCACGAAAAAAAAGCTAAAACGAAGTCGGTTGTTGCCGTATGTAAATTACTTTTGGGGGTGCGAGGACGAGGTGGTGCACATCTGAAGCTCTAAGGGCTAAGAGTGTTAAAATGCACGGGTAATTATGCTTGGCTTAGAGGCTATGACAACAAAAGTGTTGAAAAAATGTACAGTTGTAGGCGGGGGGATGGGGAAAGGGAAGTGGGGCTTTTGGGCAGGTTTGGATGGTTTTAGTTGGGTTGGTTGTGTTGCAAGTTTCGGCTGTTTGTTGCTCTTGTCTCTTGTGGTGCTGGTGGCGTGGGGGTGTTGGGGAAACATTTATTCATTTACAAACTTAAATTGAACGTGAAATTATTAATTGCTTGCTTAATTATTTTATAATGAGTTTTTCAGTGGCATCTGTTTCGCGTCAGTGCAAGAGAGAGGTAGCTAGTGAGCGATGGTGCAGCTAGGCGAATTGTTAATATCAAGTATGCGCAGTGTGTGCCATGATCGGGGAGCAAAGGTTCGGAAAATGTATGGTGTGCCGTGTTCAGATTGTATTCAAGTGTACTTCAGTCTTTTTTTTGCGGGACAGGTTTGTATCGTGTTAGATGAAGTTAGAGTTTCGGTTTTTGTGGGACTTATCTCTTTGGTTATCACAAGAAAGACATTCAGTTTAACATTACATTATGCACTGGATGAAGCGTACACTAGTGGCTAGATTGAAGGATAAGTCATCGTTTTGGTTAATAATTATTTATATATATAGTGTGTGTGTGGGTGTGTGTATGTGAGTGTGTGTAGATATATTGGACGCAAGTATCGAAACGAAAATGAGTTGAAAGTAAAACTCCAATAAAACGTTCGTATGCCGCTTGCACCACATAACAAATCATGACTCAGCTCATCGAAATTTTGTA
The DNA here is from genome assembly GCF_016746365.2 of Drosophila yakuba. Taxonomy (NCBI): domain Eukaryota; kingdom Metazoa; phylum Arthropoda; class Insecta; order Diptera; family Drosophilidae; genus Drosophila; species Drosophila yakuba. The sequence goes on from NC_052530.2 coordinate 10,040,468, forward strand.
GAGTGTGTGGGGAATATATATAGTATATATAGGTAGTATTGTAATTGGCAAACCACGATCATCAATCATCAATCAGCGAGCGAACGAGCGAGCGAACGAACGAGGAACGAACGGCAGCAACTTCCGGCAGGATAAATACGTATAGAGATATATTTGTATATGTGATTGCGGGTGTGAATGTGTGTATGCTTGGAGGTATAAATATCAAAGTAAAAATTCAATTCAGTTCATTCGCTTATTATTACATCATTGAAAGTTCATCAAAAGAGAAAGTAAAATGTAATCCTTTACATAAATATTCATAGTCATTAATATAAGGTATACATGTCGTATAGATGGATTTTATATATATATTCAAGGTCAGTCATCAATCAATCAATTCATATCAATTAAACAATTTACAAGTATGCGTTTATATAATATATATATATATATATTTAGAGAGAGACAAGAGACAGAGAGTGAGAGAGAGAGGAGCAAGACGGGGGGTTTTCTGGCTGGATGGGGTTTGCTCACCAAGTCCACGTAATGAAAACTAAAACACATTTAAAATAAAATAGCTTCGAATGTTCTTTATAAGCATCGACTTGGCTTCAACTAAAAAATACTTCGGCAGCACTTTTGTGTTACTGCTTCCACTGTCGGAAGAATTGGTTTTCGATTATAATGTTCTCGATTCGAAAAGACTTTCTTTATTCAAATCCTCGTTTGAACTCGTTTCCGGTGCCCTTCACTTGGTGTTTTGGAACCGCTTGAAAGAATCTCATACGTGGAAATTGGTGAATGATTAGTACTAAGTTCGGTTAACACAAATCACAGACATTACTTAAAAAGAATTCGCATTCAAAGTAATATTCAAATTCAAATTCAAATTGAAGCATATGCCAAGTCTGTTGGTGTGATTGAGTGAGTGTTTGTGGCTGGGTGGGCGGTGTGTGTCTTGTAAAGTGGGCGTGGCCAGTTGATGAGATCCAAAACCGATGCCGATATTTGTATCTACTAAGCTCGACGGTTAAAAATCTGCCGTCTGCATGTGTAAAAAGTATTGGTTTCAATCAACTAACAATGGGATGAATGGTGGGTGGTATTCTCTGCGCAGAGCATTAAAAAATTCATAACGATGGGGAGAGGAGTGCTGACGGGGAAAACTGAGAGCACTGCGCTTTCATGAATAAATCAGAACTCAAAAAAAATATGGGGGGAAAAACATGTTTTATTGTTCCATATCCATCCATACAAAGAGGAAATTATCCAAACGTTTGCACAAGGCATGGCACACACACATACTAACGCACGCACACACACAGCGACAAAGTGGAAATACAATGAACGAAATCAATATTAATAATAATGCCCAATGCAATATTAATGGGAAACTCAACTGCAAAAAGTATTAAGGCACACAAAACTGAATACACGTGAATACGAGTATGAATAAATATTAACACGCACACACGCATTCGCAATTAAATTGTTTTTATTCGTTATAAATTTGTTTCATTCATAATGTGTTACTTATGCTTTCTTCCCCTCATCGGTATGTTTTTTTTCTCATTTGTTTTTAATGTTTTCGTATTTTCTATAAATTACTTGCTCTGCATTATTCATAATTATTGTATAAATCGTTATATTTGTTTGCCGGCTTTTTGTTTCAGTTTTCTTGCTTAAACAACTCCATGAAGATTGCTATTAATAAAATATAAACAAAATGGACAAAATGCCACAAACACGAGACAGAGCTAGAGCGAAAATAGGGAATTCAATGGATATTTAAGTTTAAATAGTTACATACATATGCGATTTGGTTGGTTTTGGGAATAATGGGAATAAAGATTATAAAACTATTGGCTAGTTTAACTAACTTTTTCTGCAAGGACGGTAATTCATGACTCAATTCTCTACTAGGCTAATAATCAAGAAAATGTTGCGTTTTTTAAACAAATAACTTACTGAATTACTTAATGCGTTTCGATTGGGATACGTATCAGGGGTATTTACCTAAGCTCCAGATAAGTGTACGTGTTTAAGCTAATTATTATTTTTGCTAACTCAGAACGGCCTCCATTTATTAGTAAGCAGTCAATTTAAATTTCGTTTCTAGGTTTAAATAACTGCAATATTTTTGGTTATTCAGTTAACACAAAAAGTACGACCTGTGGAGAATGTTATTTTCGACCATCCCAACGTAAAGGAAAATGGAAAGAACTTGGTGCAAGATATTGAACTCGACAAGGGGTGAGTAAAACTTTGGTGTTGCATTAGTTAGTATAAATAAATAAAAAACGAACAAATAATGAGATTACAAAAATCAGATTCATTTTATTTAAATAAAGTCGATTGGTTGTTGCTAAAATAAGGACTAAGATTAATTTAAGATAAATTTATTGTACATAAAAATAAATTAATACAAGGTGCATACATTTATACATTGCATTTAATTGGGGGCCCAACGAAAATCGTTTCGACTTGGATCAAGAACCTTCGTCCTCATCTTCGGACCCAGCCAGTTCTTGGCTCGACTTCGATATTTGGATTCTAATAGGCGTCTGCAAACGCTCGGTTTCGTATATTCTGACCTTCAACTAAACGGAAGGGGATAGATGTAGGTTTTCTTAATGCTTAGTTTGGTTTATAAAAATAACACACAAAATACAAAAGGTGTGGTGGTGTACAATGAACATTTAACACACAAATCAAAACAAATAATCAAGCTCAGAGCGATTAAAAAGAAAATTGGTTACACACAGATGGGAAACTTTGATCATACCAAACAGATGAGATTGGCAAATAAAAGAATTTTAATACTTTCGACAAATTGTTACTCCTCGCACGCAAGCGAATAAATGTCGTGAATGGAAACTGCATTGCGAACAAACAAAAAATGTATTTTAAACAACGTGCCGGAGAAAGATTCGATAATTGTAATATAAACGAGTCGCATTGGTCTTTTTTTTCGATTTCAGTACTCTTTACTTGTGATTATTAAATTTATTCATTAAATAAAAAGATTTTTCGCTACATTTTTCCTTTTGACTTTAATTAATTTCTGTTGCGAATACATTTTAAAGAGAATTGCGTTTGGCAATGCACGCATTTATTCATTGCTGGTCCATGAATGCAAACCAATTTTTATGACTGACAGCGGAATGAAATTATTAAAATTGCGCATTATGATGATTGCCGTTGTGGTAATGGTGTTATTATTGTTATTATTTGCACAGCTTTCTGATTTGTTTGCGCCTCGATGCGAACTACTCGGTCTATCGAGTGTTGGATGGATGGATGAATGGATCGAAGAGCTCATCTCCGACCTTAATTGCTTGTAATTAACTGCCATAATTCCGTAAAAACTCGTTTGATTGCATTACGCGAGAAAGATACTCGTGAGTGGATAGATTGAAGCTCACTTCCGTGAAAAATGCATAGTCTGTCAAACTAATTTAATCGGTACTCCAATTCCAAAAATTCGCAGATAATTTCATTTTAAGATTACTCTTCCTGGATCCTCAAATCATTTACTCGTGGGTGTGTGAACGGGTGCTTTTGCATTTGTGAGGGTGAGCATTTCGGGTGCATTCATGCGAGTGACTGTGATGGGGTGTGTGTTTTGGGGTGTTTGCATGTGTGTGCGTGTGTGTGCGTGTGTGTGCCGGCCAAAAAGATAGCTCGAAATACCTGCCAACCTTGAAGTGGATTGTGGGATTTGGCCAACTCGTTAGTCAGTTACTCAATCATTAATTTGCCATTGCGTAACCAAGGGAAATTTTTGAAACTCTGTAAGTGCCTCTCAAGAAATATGTTGCACGTTATGCTGTGCAGCAGTGTTGTGGCAAGATCTAATTGGATTATGCGATTAGCAGAAGTTCAAAAGCTGATTTTTTCTTTTTCCGATTGGCTTTGCGAAACTGAAACTTGATTCCGACTTGCAATGTTAGCTTTCGGCAAAAGGCGCGTAAAATTGTTAAATGGTGCGCTGGCAACGTTTAGTTGATTTGGCCAAATGGCGCTGCGCTTTACAAATTGCATGGAAATGTTTGCCCCAGCAGACGGATGGGCGAAAAGTTTTTGGCCAACTGGAGTCGGTTCGGTTCGGTTCGGGCCATTTGTCGGCCAGAAGTTGCAAGTTGCTTGTGATTTATGCACTGACAGTTTGTGGTGCGTGTCTGGGCCTTTTATTTATGAGTTTTGTTTCGCCTTGGCTCGCATTGCGAGCGTAAACAAATGCAGAAGTATGCTAAAGATAATGGTATTTATTCTGGGCTGTCGGCCGACTTCAATCCGTCTCTTAGCTTTCTCTGCTCTGTGGTTAATTAAAACGCAAAGAAAACTTTTCGGATCAAATTGGTACACAGTGCACAGCATACAAACACACACACACACATAGACACACACACGCACACGCAAAAGGGCACGCATCCAGGATATTCAAAATGCAGAGCAACGAAATAACATCCTTGTGTGCGTACACCACACATTCAAAGTGTATATCGTAAGTAGTAAACAAGTAGTAAAATCTGATGTATGTATGTACCTGAAGCAATAAAAATAATCACGAGTGGCAGGAGGCAAGGCAAAATCATAATAAAAACAACACGAATAAGGTTTTAGCGGGAGGCAAACAGAGAGAGAGAGGGAAAGAGGTAGACTGAGATTTACATATATAGAGAGTTGGTAAAACACACAAAAATCTGGTTATAGCAATTCACATACGTTGCGGTTACATTCTTAGTTTGGCTGCGTTCCAGCTAAGACAAGAGCCAAATAAAAAGACAGGAAAAATGAAATGGAAACGAAGTGGCCAGAATGAAAAACCGAATCGGGTTGGTGGGGGGTGGCAGGAAAGATAAGGCCAAAACATGTTGCAGGTTGTTAATCAAACAAGCAGGCAGACAAACACACGACAGGCTAACGTTGCATGTTGGACAAAATGAAAGTGTAAATATTTTCGACACGCGCGCGCGCCCAAAAGCAGGCAATAAAAACTTGATTATGGAATTTCGCATTGCTTTCTCGTATCGCATGACTCTTGTTGCTAAACACTGTCATATAAAAAAGTGTGTTGGACGGATACACAAACACAAATACAAATACAAATGCGAACGGAAACGGAAATGGGTACAGAAAGAAAAACAGAAATGGAAACCGAAATCGTAACCGTAAACAAAAACAAGAAGTAAAACAAACCGAACCGAATATGTTTGGGAACGTACGAGTAACTGGAATTGTTTTGAGTTGCACAAAATGCATCGAGCACAGACAGTTGGTTACTGGATTACAGCATTACAGCATTACTGGAGTACTGGATTACTGATTACTGATTACTGGATTATTTGCTTTGATTTAATGCTTTACATGGTTCTTTGAGGGGCGGGCAAGGAAAACATTCCGCTTGGTGTAGAGTATAGTACTTTTGGTATTTTTTTTGTTTTTTTTTGGTTTTTTTTTTGTTTGTTTCGAGTATTACAATATAGTTGTTGCACCTTCGGGAATCTCAATCTCATATCGAAAAGGAAAACTAATCGAATAAATTTTGGTAGTAGTATTTGTGGTAGTAGTAGTAGTAACATCATTAACATAAGTTATACATACATATACATAATGTAAACTAAATGAGCATTAGCATGTTAACGTAAAACATAATGAATGCGTTCAAGATCACCTACACATACATACGCTGTATGTATCAATAGGTACTGGTATATATATATGTGTGTGTGATGTAGAAAATGCTATATATATCTATATCGTACTTAAGTAAACTCGGCCGGGGGCCTCTCATTTTTTGTATCATTTTTTGGTTTCCATCTTCTTGCATTACTTAAACGTAAACAAACGTAAACACACGAACATAGGGCTTAGGCATTATAAGTATATATGTGTTTAGGTATATAGAAATATATAGAAAGGTGGAAAAGTTCAAGTTGTACAAAATGCACGCTTGGCGGCAGTTCTTGTCCTGAACACAGGTTTTAGGTTTTCAATCGAGTGCGTCTGTATTGGTAGCGGTAATTGTTTGGTTCGGTCCTCAGTCGTTAACTCAAACAAGCTCTTAAATTGATTACAACACACTTTGCCACATTAAATGAAATATAAGCTGGTGGGGAATTCTCTGATCAGATATGGTTGATTCGTTTACCTACTCAATTTAATAATAGAAATAAATCAAGCCCTAAATCACGATACGATTTGAATATACATTTTAATAGAATCAGCACTTTAAACAACTTAGATTCGACTTCAGGTGGAGTAAATGCTATCGAGCATATACATATAATTATGCAGTTGAGGTACAAATATACCAATATACCAACGGAATTATTTATAGCCGAGCGAGTAGTCCATGTCAGCGATCCCTGATAATGATGCAATACATGTCGCCCTACCTATATCCCCATTCCCATCTCAATCTCGACCGCAGTTCCATTCCAATCGAAACCCTACGCTGTCATCAAAGTATGTAATTTTAATTTGACTTTTATTAATTTATATGTTTTACGAAGGGCGACAGATGCGATGGGAGACGACTGTGCCGATAAGTTGATGGTCAGCCATAAAGCAGCCAATGAATTATTATTGTAGCGAGTGGGCAAACAGCCACTGAGGCGGCATCGGGCATTAAGCCTGGCCAACACGGACGCAAACTCACACATACACACACACACACACATGCACAGTGTGAGAGAAGGAGAATGGAGAGAGGACAGAAACGTTGACAGGAGAACTTACACAGAGTCCTGGGCATGCATTATGCAGCAATTGCTGTTGTCAACTGACAATGCAGCGAAGGCAGCTGCCGCCTGCCAGTAAATTAAGCGGAAAAGTGTGTTGCGGCATATGGGGCGGGGGTTTGCGAAGGGGACGTGCAGATTGGGGGACTTTTTGGTGCCAGGGGGTCCTGGAGCACAAATGCACAAAAAAGTAAGGCAGCACTCACACACCGGCCAATGCGATCTGGACGTCGGCTGGCAGTATTATTTGCTGCAGTCGGAAATAACTCAACCGCAAATGAGATAAATTGCGCGCACACAGATAATTGCATGGAGGCCCCCAGACGGCGTTGTGGCATGGAAATGTGGCAATGAAATACATTGCACATACGCCGCGTTGGTTTTTTCCTCTTTCAGCTCTTTGCAATTTTTATATATGAGTATATGCATGTGCGTCGTCGTCCCAAAGCAATCGTCATGTTTGTGACTCTCCAGCGTGTGCGTGAGTTTCCTTTTTCGGCCGCTGTACAAATATTTATGTGGTTACCAACCACCGACGTGTAATGAGAAAATATTGCGCATACGCACTGTACGCTCATTAAAGGCGATCGCTGATGGCGCTCGATAATAGCTAGTTGTAGTGGTATTTACAAGGCGCATCAAATTAATTTCGGCTATGAAAAGAGTTCAAAGCTTATTTTTCAGTTCGTTTGCAAGAGCTTTTTTATCTGAACCTTTATTTAACTATAAGCGTAAATAGTTATGTATTCAATTGTAGTTATGCACCACTTTGCGGTACGCGTGTAGTAACTTTGCACTAGTTTGATTTGGTAAAATGAGAAACTGAACAACAAAACTGGGCCGGCGATTGATAAAAGTTCAATTTGAAGTACGTTTGAAAAATTCGTTATTCCTCTAGGATGCAGTATACAGTATACAGTATGGGTCGCTTACGTTCATATACATATACACTTTACGGATATACATACACATACATTTAGGAGAACGCTTAACACGAATGTTTAATTGTTTTAACTATAAATTTGATTTATGCTGCTTTAATGTATGTGACCTTCGCTAAGATTTTGACTAATAAATGTACGCTTTGCTCTATGCATTATCGTTATCCGTATCTTTATCAATTTTAATTGAATTGTTGCATTATTGTCGTAGTTTACGTTAATTTATCTCCTAACATAATCAAGTGGATAAGCATCTTTCTATGCAAACGAATAACTATCCGCTATCCCCTATCCACAAACCTCATCTTCTGTCTGATATGATACGAATAATTGGCTCCTTTTCCGATTCCCCTCCTCTGCATATATTACATACTCCTCATCTGTACACACGGGTCCTAATCAGCGTAGAAGCGAATGTGCCAATTTGTAATTGTAATTTTTGGCAAGGCAAACAAATAGCGAACGAGAAAGAAACAAATAGTCCCCATTCCCCCCACCCCCTCCAATCCGATTGGGGGCTAACACTCGTACTCGAGAATGAATCCCTCTCCCTTGGACGTGGACCTCGGATGTTGCTGATGCGGCAGCAGCAGTGGTGCGGTGGTTGTTGCCGCAACGCTGGACGTCGCTGCTGCTGGCGGTGCGGCTGCTCGGCTTAAATTTACTTGTGACAACATTGCGGTTGCCGTTAATTTGCCGTTGTAGGCGGCGAGGGCGGGATTCAGTGTGGGCGTGGTACCGTGTCCGTAGTAGTTCAGGGCGGAGGTAAGTGGCACGGACTGCTGTTGCTGCTGCTGATGCTGCGTGCTGCGTCGATGGTGCTGCTGTTTGGCCATATAATCCGTGCTCGTATTTGCCGTGGCATTGCGCAACGTTATGAAGGTGTCGAAGTTGTCGGCGGTCGAGGAGGCGTTCGAGGTGCTCGAGTTTCGGCGGTTGCCCAAATGTTGTTGCTGCACTTTGGGCGCGGTGGGTTGCAGGTTCAGATTGAGCTTTAAGTGCTGCTGCTGCTGCTGCAGCTGGGACATTGATGAGTTCGATGAGGAGGAGTTGGACAGCGAGGACGAGTTGACCGAGTGGGCGGGCGGGTGCTGCTGCTGATTCGCATAGTATTTGCGCAAATTCTCTAGCATATAGCGATTGTTTGCATTTCCGGCTGAGCTGACAGCGACCAATGTTGTTGCTGTTGCGCCTGCTGGTGTTGCTGCAGTTGCTGTTGCTGCTGCCGCTGCTGTTGCTGCTGCTGCTGCACCTAATGCCGCTGGCTCTGGCTTTGGCTTTGGCTTTGGCTGATGGAACTGTGGCCCTGCGGTTGGCGTCGGCATCGTTATCTGCTGCTTGCTGCTGGTGGCATAGAGTACATCGCTGCTTTGTCCCGGCAGCGCCAAATTGATGACACTGCCTGTTGCAGCTGGCATTGCGGTTGCTGCTGCAGCCGGGATTGCTGCGTGCTGTCGCTCCATATCCAGTGCATGGGCTCTTGTCCTGCCCTTTCCCCTGCTCCCCGACTCCCGATAGCTGCGGGCGTAGTGGGCCTCCATCAGGTCCGCCCGTCGCTGTCTGGCCACATCCGGCTGCTCGCCGCCTTCTCCGGCACTCCTGCCGAATCCATAGAACTCGGCCCGCGGATAGTGCGCAGAGTTCGTGGCACGGTCGTAGTTTCTGCCCCGCTGTCGCTGGAAATGTTCCAGGTAGCTCTCGCCGACTCCCCGTTCGCCCACCAGGAGATTCTGGTCCTCCAGCCCCACTTCATCGCCCCCCTCCTGGCGCTGCAAATGCTGATTGAGGGACTGGTAGAATGTGCTTTCGGCCAGATTCTCATTATAGGATGTCGCACTCGCCGGCTGATGCCAATCAGCGTCTTCGCATTCGTTCACTTTGACGCGAATGCGTATGTCGCGGGCCATGTAATCCGGCCTTCCGCCAGCCGCCTCATCATCGGCACACAATCCATCCACTGCCAGCCCGGCCTCATCGTCATCGTCATCCTCTTCGTCGTCGTCGTCGTAAAAGAATCTCGCTGATTTGGCGCTTTCCGCCAGCAGCAAGTCCTCGCTCTCCTCCAAAGCCAGGGCGTAGCTCGTTAGGTTGTCAAAGTAGTATTCGCACATTTTGTCCGGGTGCTCGTAGCGAAGTTTAAAATCCTTGGGATCCTCCTCTGGTTCCTGCCGTTTAGTAGTGGGTCCACTGAATACCGAGGCATAGTCGGAACTGCTCATCGAGTCCGAGTTGAGGGCAGTGTTCCTTACCTTCGCTTTGGACGCTATGGGCAAAGTGCCGAGGTTCTCGTAATTAGCACCATAGTTGGCGGCCTGCGATTGACTCCTTTTGTGCCTGGGACGGCGGGGAGTTTCTGGCGCAGGATCGGGCTGCTTGGCTAGGGCTTTTCGCTGGGCTCCACTCACCCGACCCACCGAGAGGGCCGACTGCTTGGTGGTGCTCAGCTGGTGGTCGAAGTTTTGCTCCAAGTAGGCATCCAAGTAGTGCAGGTTCTTGCTGAGATCGATCTCCGATTTGTAGCTCTTGTAGATGGTCGCCTGTTTGCAGCGTGATTCGTAGTTGGATATGTTTGCCCGATCACTGATAAAGCGGAAGCTCTCATCTTTGGCCAGGGTATGGAAGCCACTGAACTCGGAACCACCCAGAGATCCTCCTTCACCGGTGGTCGTCTTGAAGTTTCGACACTTGTCGCGTATTTTCTGGATACCCTGCCGCGTCTTGGCCTGCAGTCGCTCAAAGTAATTCGCCTTGGTCACCGGCGATGTGGAGTGATTTAGTCTTGGATGATAGGCGGTGGTGTGCTGGATGTCATAACCTCCACCACCCGATGCCCGCATGCTCTGAATGCTGTGCGTCCTGTTGGGATAACTCAGTTTCAGTTTGGGCAGCGATGGCGGCTCCTCGGCGTCGGCGCGTTGGTGAAGTTTTCTTAGCGAAAGTTGCTTGAAAATGGCCCGCGATCGCTTGGGCTTGCCACTGGAGGTGTTTGTCCTCCTGCCCAACAAATCCCCAGAGTCATTGTCGAAGTCCTGCCGCTCAAAGCGCCGCACTGGCACCCCGTGCAGATAGTGATGCTCGGAGGGGGGATTTTGGCTGCGATTGGATTCGAAAAGTCTTCGCAAGCCACGACCCTGCCTCTGGGGTCGGGAGCTCCTGGCGTTCGCCGCACTCCTCAGTCGCGTATTAACGCTCAGCGTTAGGATCTCGTCGTCGTGGAAAATGGAGAAGGGATTTGTGATCACCGTGGAGCTGTCTCCCGTCTGATTGTTGGAGGGGCTTAAACTGCTTACGGATCTAGTCTTAAGGCTAACGCTACTCCTAGGCCTACTAATGGCTACTTCCTGCTGCTTACTGTCTAGTACAACTACAACTTTGGCTTCACTGTGCTGCTGGTGTGGCATTAACTGCTGTCCACTAACTTGGCCCAGATCCGTTTCGGATCGAGAGCGGATCGAGGGTGCATCCGCTCCACCCTTGCGCCGCAGCTCCTTCAAGGAGTTGCTTTGCTTGCGGAAGCGGTAGAACGGATTGTTGATGCTCAGCTTCTGGAGCAGCACCTGCGTTTCCTCGGGCGTGAGTGGACCCACTGGTAAGGGATCCACTGGACCCGGCTGCTGCTCCACACTCGTCACATTCAGGTGGAGCAACTTGGGCGCCGTCGCCGGCTTTATGTCCCTGTTCATATTGTTCTCCAGATCCCGCTTGCTACTGGTGGTCTTGCTGCTAGTCAGCGAACTGCTGCCCTCGCTGTTGCTGCTGTCGCTGGTTTTGGCCACCTCTGAGGTGTTGTTATTATCGCTATTGGTCAGGACAGTAGTCGATGTGGAACTGATTTTGTGGTTGTTATTGTTGTGGCTTACACTACTGTCATCAAGTCGCTGTTCGTTCGGTGTTGTGTGTTGGTCAGTCAGTTCGTTTTGGTCTTCGTTATCGTTATCGTTATCGTTTGCGTTCTCGTTCTCGTTCTCGTTTTCGTGTTGCTGTTGCTGTTGCGTTAGCTGTTCGTTGGATTCGCTAGTGGTATCAATTGCCTGCTAGACCCTAGTGGGCGGTTGTAATATCATTGCAGCCATGCGTACCTTCATTGCCTCCGGCGATCCGTGTCCCGGGTACTGTTGCTGCGGATGCTGAGATGCGGCATGTAGGGCAGCGGCTGCTGCTGCTGCTGCGTGTTGCTGCTGCTGCTGTTGTTGCTGCTGCTGCTGCTGGTGATGATGGAAGCCCGCCGGCGTGGTGTAAATCGAATCACCTTGAGGGCCACTCGTGCTATCCGAGCGTGATTTCAAATCAGCTTTCTCGCTGCGGGCGACAAACAAAAAGGAAAAGAGGCGAGATGAGATGGGATGAGATGGGTGGAGCAAATCGTTATCGAAAATTGTTTGCCCAAGTGACAATTGTGTGGGTGGTGGTTAAGTGGTTGGGTGGTGGCTTATCGGCTGCCATCGCTGATTGGCGAATTGTATCCCTCACGCATATCTGAATATCTATTTAGTTTTTGTCGCTGCCTCGCCTCGCCGCAGGCAATTGTTTACTTGGGGCTTAGGAAATTAGATATGCCCCTTGCCCCCTTTGCATCCTTGCCCCCCATCAATTTACTCTCGAGATGGGCCCAGAAATTTTGCTAACAAAACGAATTTTGGGAATTGTGGTCGGAGTGTGCTTGATACGGAAATTCTAAATCTATTTCCGTTCTCTTTTTCATATTGATCGATTCAGTGGTACTTTGCACTTGTGTGTGTGTATAAACAGAATATAGTTATTCTAAACTTCTAAACAGGAGGAACAAAGGACGTCAGCGGTGAATGGTCAAATAACCTCTCATAACTCATGTTTCAGGAATGGGTCTGCATGGCGTGCTGCAACAATGAGCGATTGGTGGCCCCCAGTTTCGAATTGCTTCTATTGAAAAACAAAATATTATTTACCCTTCTGGAGTTTTGGGGTATAACAAATGTTGATTTTCTAACAATGTAAGCATACAGCTCAAGATATTGGTGAAAATTACTAAGCATAATTCAATTTAATGTTTCTGTTCTGCCTTAAAATGATTTACACCTATTGAATTCCCTTACCTATCCATTTTTTTTACCATTTGTGAGGGTATTTCGACTTTGTTCTGCGCCAAACAAAAATGTTTGCTCGCCGATGCATATATTGAATATATGAAAAATGTATAATATTTTATGTCCCTCACACACACACTCACACACGTACGTGCAGTGGAAAACATTTTTCATTGTTCCAATGCTGTACGTGTGCATTTGTGTTGGTGGGCGAGTTGCTGTATTCGGCCAGTAGGGGCGCATAAATTGGCACGCCAGCGCCACCTGTTGGGTGCAGGATGCGGCTGCATAAAAATATATCAAAATGGTCATTTATCTATGGCCCCCCACCCTGTAAGGGTGTGTGAGTGTGTGCGTGAGTGTGGGTAAGGGGAAACGTAGGTGTGTACGTATTACGCTTCAACTTACCTGTCTTTATCCGATGATTTATAGCCCGTGGAACCTGTTCCATGCGAGAAGCGAAGGGGGAAGAGAAGAGAAAGGGGAAGATTCATATTAGAGTGTGCAATATTCAGGAATATAAATTCCACCCATTATTCTTTGAAGGGTGTGGTTGTGTCCCGCTGCAAAATAGTAGAAATTAGCTGTGAAAATACCGCTGGCAATTTGCAAACAGACAGCTAGATAAAGGGATATATATAGAAATACATATATATTTTTGAAATGTGCCTTTGGAGCCGTGATAAATGAGCCAAGGACTTATTGATTGCGAGGAACGTGTAAATTCCCTGCGAGGTGTTCGCAAATTGTGATGGATATCGAAGGGGTGAAGTGGCTCCTCAGCCAGAGATATATGTGCTATAGTATCGGGTCGCACTTGAGAGATCTGTCAAACGGCACTTGACAACTGGAAGGCAGCTGCAGCAGTCAGTCAGCCAGTCAGGCAGTCAAATTGACAGCTTGATTGACAACTGAGAAATTGCGATTAGGTGCCAGGGACTCGGGACACAGCCTGAAAAGTGTTTACAGATCACGAGGATGTGGATGAGTAACGGTAGCGGTATGCGTGTGTGTGTGGGTGTGGGTGTGTGCAGGAACGGCTCGAATGTCCTTCAGCAATGGCAAAGTTTCGCCCTTGCTTCTTTTGAAAATTGTTTTACAATTGTAAAAAGTTTCGCCGCTTTTTGTCTGCGTTTTGATTTCTAATTAGGCAGCGAACTCTGGCTTTAAGCCAGAGAAGATTCCTCCGCCGAAAGGAGAGATGAAAATGTTGGCGCAACTAACAAAAAGCCGACTCGAAAACCCTTAACCCTTTTGTGTGCGCAGGGGAGGAAGAGGGGGGATTCAGCGGAGGAAACAGGAAACGGAGACTGACCGCAGGCGTTGGACGCTAATGAATATTTTATGAGATTTATTTGAGTTTCGAGTTTCAAGCAGTGTAGGGAAAAAGGAAAAGCAGAAAAAAGTACAAATAAAAATAAAAATGAGCCAACACAACACACACACACACACAAAGCGCCAAAGAGACGCATCCATCCTGGCAGCCATTTTTTCCGCCATGACCGCGTCCTTCTCGCATTTCAATGCTTTGTGAGCTGGCAAGTTTTTGTGTTTTTGCAATTAGTGTGACAGCGGCCTTGGGGGGAGGGTTTCCAGCTTGGGTGGGTGGTAAAACAGGCAAACCAGGCGCCATAATCAAGGAGGAAGTTTTAATTGTCGCGGCCTTGACGGCACTGCCGGTGCAATTAATACGGGCCCGATGATTGTTCGTCTAGTATTTTTTTGGGGGATGGGGGGTTTGTTTTGTGGGGAGATTTCCCTCTTTTCAACTTACCCTTGAAGCAGCATCTCTTGCTCTTGATCGCATAGATACAGAGGCAAACCAGCAAAAGGATGGCGGCCATGCAGCCCCCGGCCACGCCCATTAGATAGCTCATCTCGTAGGGTTCTGTCCGGAAATTCCATTCGATTCCATACACGGATTCGTATTCGTATTCGTATTCGATGTGGTGGAGTTGGCGGTGGTGGGGTTGATTATGCAAGCATTAAGGGGAATTTTCATTTTCATATGCAAAATATATGTTATGCAATTCATGTATTGCACGTGCGATTGATTTTAATTAAAATCGTTGGGCAGCGATGCGATGATGGGTGGGGTAGCTATGTTTAATGAGTTCTCAGTTCGTGTGTTCTTTCAACAATTTACACTATCTCGTTGTAATAAGTAGGGATTAATCACTATTCGGCTAATTAATATGCATTTTGATTGGAATTTTAAGCAAATTAAAGTGGCTGAACTGAATTACTGAAATGGTTCTTTCTAAGATTCAACATTTGATAAAGACTTTGAATATTAAAATTGATTCATGAGTAAGTGATTTTGACTGTGCTAAAAGTTTTTTGTAGAAATGTATGATATCACACGATTCAGATTATGTGTTGCAGTGAATCGAAAAAATGCAAGTTTTACATGAGTGTAACTTAAATACGTGATACGTGGGTGGTGGATTATGTGGGATAGGGGTAAAGAAAATCAAAAAAAGTGTATGCACCTGCAAACGTACCCTCCACAATCAGGTGTATGGCGTGACGATCGGTGCCCCGCTCGTTCTCCACCACCAAGTAGTAGGGCCTGGAGTCGTGCTCGTCCGCGTGCAAGATGTGCAGGGTGGACAGGTAGCAGTCCTCCCGAGTGTCCGGCTGCATGTCATCGGCCCGGAAGCGATCTGTGGGGTATGGAAAAGGAAATCAGGCGAGTCCTTGTCCTTGTTACATGTTACCAATTGCGAATTGGCTTTCGCGGGCTAAGTAATTGCACTGGAATTGCACACAATTTGTCGGCGGCCGACATTAATCATTCGATTCGATGGGCTAACTGGGAGCGCACGCGAAAAAAGGACCGCGGGCCAAAGAAGGAGGACTGGACGGGAATGCGCTCCGTTTGATTTGTGTCAGTGGCAGTGAGAGCACGCAGGATTACACGCACGAAGGACGCCCAAGGATGGACACGGGCAGACAAGCTGAAAATGAAGAGTAATGCGCCTTGCGGACCAAGGACCAGTGTTGCCAAGTCAGCTGTTTTCTAGGACATTTAGTTTATACCTGATAAGATATATGATATCTGCCTTCTATATTTTTAGTTTCTAAATACTGTTCCATGTCCTAGTACTCAATTAAAAAAAATAGTTTGCCCTGTACTTTGAAATGACCTAACATGAGAAAATTCTCTCTTCTGAAGTTATTTCATTTAATTCAGCAATTTTCAGCTCGAGCTTAATCAGGTAATCAATAGTTGGCAACAATGGCCAACACTGGCTGGCAAGGATGCAGTTCAAGTTGGATGGAGCAGAGGGGAGGTGGCGGAAGCATGAGGGGGATGCAGCCGCATCTGGTGGCGGATGTACATCCCGAAAGAGTTTCAGCTGGAAAATGAGCTGCGTTGTGTGCGTTGGCTGTCTGTTGAAGCTCGGATTACCGGCGGCTGACAGGCGTGGGAAGTCTGCTCGAGGCACCACCACCATCTCGAGCCCCCATTCTTTGCACCAGCACCGCCCAGTTTCCAACAACGGACATGACACTGCCAGTTTCTTGTCCGACTCTGACTCCGCGTGGTCATGTAATTTGTCTTGATTTGCGGAACAATTCTGCGCGAATGCCATGCCCCCGTCCAACCGCAACCCTTTCTGCGACGAGGCAGTTAATCTAATGAGCCCTCGACCGGGCGGAGCCATCGTTCTGCATCCTGTAGGGCGGCGCTAATTGAATTCCGAGTAGGCAAAACTAAGTCCAGCGTCTAATTGCATTACCATTAGCTGACCAATGGGGCGGATGGTAAGCGCTGAGCGGTAACTGCCTATCAAACAAGTATACGCACCGATGCCCGAGCCGGCCTCCAGACGCAGGGATCCCCATTCCCAGGCGACGCGTTGTGGGCGCGGATCCGCACAGACGACCATTGTCAGGCTGGCCGCCTCTCCTCGCTTCACGGAGACGGTGTGCAGGGAAGGATGCAGTCGCAGGACCTGCGGGGCACCTGCAAGGACAACGGAAACAATGGTGAAAAATGCATAAAGGAGTTGCGCTTAGTCCGCCCAGATGACTTTTTAATTGAGTTGGTGTGGCGCAACGCAACGCACTGCCGAAGATAATTATATAAGGTGGCTAGAAAGTGGAATTCGAGCAACCACTATGGGCACTGCAATGGCATTAATGGTATGGGGTTCTCGGGTAGGCAAGTAACTTAAGGCCATTTAGTCTTTTAGGACATTCTCTTGAAAGGCATATTATATATTTTTGTCCCGAATATGCGCGAATATTAATGCAAAATATTAAAATAAAATTTAAGTGAGTAGATCTAGGGATGTATGTATTCATACGTACATACATATATCCATACGTATATCATTTTAAAAGTATCTATTTCTGGCGTATTATTGCCAAGTAATGAGAAACTAGGTCCTTTTTTTGACACTTTGGCACTCTGTCGCAGTTAGTTAGTTAGTTTGTTACACACACATAGATGTGCATAAATGTGGCGAGGACTTTTTTCGTGTGCTTGTTTATTTTTGTGCATTTTTTTCGTTCCCGGCTCTGCTAAATTGCTCGTGTCCTTGGTTGGTCATAAATTATGTACGTGCTGTGGTATTCGGCACTAAATTTAAATATTTCTTGCTGTTCTTTTTTTTAGAGTTTTCCTTCTTTTTTTTTTTTTTTGATCCCAGTTTGCTGTCCAGTTTTTCGCCCTCGGCAGTTGCAGCTCCATTTTTTTGTTCCGCTGGCGCTGCGGTCATAAGTTCATTTTGATTTTGTGTTACGTTTTGGTTTAGTCCGTTGCCCAGTTGCTAGTCGCCGTCCACCGCGAAATTGTACGGTTGCATGACAGGGGGCGGGTGAAAATGCAAGGGGGGAAATTTAGGGAAAGTGGAAAAGCGGGATAGCGGGATAGCGACGAGGAGGTGGCAACGCAAGCGCTTAAAATGTTTCGCAGGCGCTTTCCGGCTGCAGCTTTTAATGGAGTTTTGTTAGTTGTTTTAAGTGTGCATTAGTTGCACGGCAGCCCAGCGAGGGGAGGACTTAAATGAGTAGCCCGAGGCGGAATAGGTTTCGCCTTTTTTACCCGGTTGCGTTGTCACCTTCTCTGTGGCTGTGCTGGTCATCTCCATGACACTGGTTTCCATTCCAGTCCGGTCCGGTTCAAAAAAAAAGGAAAACAACAAAAATTTGACATCGAAAAAAGCAAAGAGAGCAGAGATGCAGATTTATGACCGCAAACATGGTCCGTTCCTTAACCCGCAATACCCTTTCCGGTTGGGTCGGTTGGCAATCCCTTCGGCAGTGCCTCTCTGGAATCCAGATCCTCGAGGATTCGATGCGTGTCAGGTGGAAAACATGCAGGCTGTGGGACCAGCCGTGTTGTCATCATATTTTGTGGCATTGCGGTTTTTATAGCCACACCACACCACACCCAACACACCACACACAGTAAATACAAGCACTGCAGATAGCGACTTACCCACAACTTGCAGCGACACCGGATCGGATATGGCCACCCGCTCCTGGCCATTGATGTAGCTGGTCGCCCGGCACTCGTACTCGCCCTGGTACTCGTAGGTGACGTTGTCGATGACCAATCTGGACTCGGAGCCCCGCTCCACGTACTTGGATCCATGGGCCATTCTGCAAGGAAACCAGAGAAAGTATAAACAACTGAATATTCCACACTAAGCTTTAGGGCAAAAATGTACACAAAAATGATACACGTTTGCTCTTCTATCATTATCCAACGTGGCAATAAGTGGAAAATCCATTAAAAAAATTAATTGATTTCCGGCTTTTTGGCGATGCATCAGAGATGCATTCGATGTACTGATGCCAACAGCCACTTGTCCGTGCGGCAATTGATTATGATTATGCGCAACTAATATACGGATTCCATCTGGTCACGGACTTCGGCACGGAGCAGACTTTGTAGCACGCTCTTTGAGCTGCTCCCAGTTGGGCAAAATGAAACTGATGCATGCAACGGAGGAGTAGGATGCCACATTCCTCCTCCAGACCCCCGCCTTTTCCCATGTGTCCTCATGCTGCTGCAATCCTTGCTTGGCAATATTGAAAATTGCGTATGCGTATGAGTTATTTTTTGGTGCAGGCTGCCTGACTAACAGACGGGTGGGCCAAAGAGCTGGCTCACAGAAATATTTGATACATTTTTAATATGAGAAATGCCTTTCAAGCTGCGAAATGCTCTGGGCTCTCAGATTCTTTTGAGGGAGCCGCATAAAGAATGAAAAAAAACGAGGCATATCAACCAATAAATTCAGTCGATGGTGCTTTAAGTGGTAGCCAAGATCTTTAAGGCGGTTCCTGGCAACCAGCAATTAAGAGCAATAAATTAGAAAGCCATTCAAATGCAAATCGGCCAAGTCGAAAAAGTTTGCCAAGCGCTCTTCTTTTTTCGACATCAATTCTCGAAGGTCCAGAAAGTGAGAGAGAGCGGTGAAATCACGTAAATCAAAGTGACAGGATTTCGTGTCCTGTGTCGTGTCCTTGGGTACCTCATTTGCAATCCGCCCGCCAACAGCAGTTGCACTTGCAACTCAGTTGAAGGACCCAAGGACCCAAGGACCCAAGGACACAAGGACACCACCTGGGAGGAGATTAAGGAGCTGCCGAGCATACGTCGCTCGGCCTGTCAGCGGCTCACTTCGTGGCATTGATTTATTACCCACTGGTTCCAAATGGGCGACTCCCGCTGTTTACCCAACACGGCACGCGCCATTTAATTCGGTGGGTGGTTGTGGGCGGAGGTGGGTTTGTGTTTGGAGAACATGCGTGGAAATTAGTTTTCAACAATTGACATTTAATTTCTGATAAACACGCGCGCATTCGCTTCATTAAGTCAACACGTCAATGTGTTGCATGTGGCATTCGTTATTAGATGGCGACACCTTCGCATAACAACCTCCCATTCTATCCTATATTCTATATACTCGTATGTCTGTCCGATCACGATCTGGCGTATCTATGTGTGTTTTATGTTGGCCCGATTGTCTGGGGGCAAGTGCAAACAAATGGAATCACAAAAATCACGTACTTACGTGGCAGCGTCAGGGCCCTTGCCTCAGAAAGAGACGGAAATATGCTGCAGAAGGAGACAGGGCGAGCCATAGGCAGTCATATGATGAGTGCTCCGATTTTTCCATGGAATCTGCCTGCTTTGCATACTAATGCACGACGGCATTAACCACGAAAGCAGAAACGGAAGGAGCCTAATCCTGCAGGCATTATACCCTAGCCAAAGTTGGCTATATACAAAAGTTAAGTCGCTTTTGAAATGAGCATGGGCTTTAGTGAATAGAAAATGAGGACTTCGAATTACAGGGTAGAACCGCTGCAGCGCCTCCGAAAAACAATGCTTGTGCTATGATGTTTTTCCTTGTCTCAAACAATTTCCGCTGAGCAGGTAATTAAAATTACGCGAAATAGCATCAGTTTCGTTGGAAATGGGCGTGGTTCCTCACAAAAAGGAAATGTGCAACAGGAAACGTGCTCACGTAAGAAGGAAATGCTGTTCATACAGGCAAAAGGCCTGAAAAACGTAACTCCTTGGTGGGCATATTAAATTTAGCTAGCTTTTGCCCATAACTTGGCCAAAAAAGGTGGCAGAGCTAAAATGAAGACCGTTTGGTACTGCCAATAAACAATACATTTTCGCATTTTTGATAAGGGTACCCCACCAAATTTTGCGGAAAAAGGGCCAAAAATTTGAATTTCCCTTTTCGGACCACAGGAGTATAGGGAATATTGTTACGAATTCAACGAGGTATGATATTCCACTTTTGGACAACTACTTTTATTGTTATCGAAAAAATAGTGATTATTTTTTATCAAAAAAATACAACAAAATGTTTTGGCCAAACACGTGATATTTTCAATTGGTTGCTGCAACCATTTCTACATCATCTTCATTATTGTGGCACGACAAATATTGCGCATTCGCAGAGTGAACCGCGTTTAATAAGCACTACCATTCAGCCTGCTACAATAACAGGTCCCAAAACAAGTAATCTGCACGGGAAAGTCACGTGTTTTAAGCCAGACCAGTAAAGTTTTTAGGGGAATCTAAAAGGCCACCAAAACTATGCAACGCAAGCTGCCAAAGAACTCCGGCGAAGCCAACCTTAAGTTAAGCACACAGAGAAAAACTTGGCAATGGTATTTGGAAATATATATAAATGTAAAAAACTGTGGAAAATATATTTTTCTTTTCCTTAGCAAAGCTTGTTCGCGGTTAGTCTAATGAATTCCGTATGTAAAGATATGAAAATCCCAAATTAGACAAAGATAAGCTGCACATAATCAGCCTTCATCGTGAACCAAAAAATCAGTACTTTCAGTGTACGTCGATGGACTCACCTCTGTACCCATTTGAAGGATGGCAGGGGATTACCATCAGCCAGGCACTCAAAGGCTGCTGGACTAAAAAGCGGGGCGGTGGTAAGGCGATCCGGACCAGCTGAAATAATTTTGGGAGGATCTGAAAGAAGGCGGAGCACGGAGCACAAAGCAGAGCTGGGTGAAAACTTTGTCCAAGGTAAATAGTAAGATACGTACATTTCACATCCAACTGCACCGACAGCTGCTCGGAGGTGCCCACCGAGTTCTGTGCCTGGCAGGTGTACAATCCGGCATCGCGACGCCCGACGGGACGCAATTGCAGAGTTTCCTGTGGGCGAGAGATTGAAGATTGGAGGTGGGTGGTAAGTGGAGTGTGGACAGTGGAGTGTGGATCAGCGGGCAATTTAATACAATTACAAATTTCTGCTACACTTCAGATAAATTGCCAGCGCGTGGGTATCTCAGCCCGGAGCAATTTCGGAACAACATAAACAAGATGGGTGGTAGTATCCGCATCCCTAGCTGCAACTAAGCTAAGCTCACCTGCAAGCTGGCTATCTCGGAGCGTCCTGCTCGCCGCCAGACGATGCTGGCCGGCGGATTGGCATCGGCCACGCAGCGCAGGACCAGGGCATCCTTGTCCTCCTCCAAGTCGATTTCCGGTGAGCCAATTAGACGGATGCTCGGCGCGTCTGCGAGAAAAACAGAAACAGGAACACAAAATAGAAACAGAGAAACCGAGACGGAGACGTAGACGTTCAACTTGGTTAGGCAAAACAAAAACAGCAATTGAAACTGCAGAAACAGCAATGGCAGCAATGGCAGCCGAGCAAACAGAGTCAACAAGCCGGGCAAGTCCTGCTTGGCATGGCCACGTCCATTGGGACAAGTCAACTCTTGAATTGCTCGGCAAAACAGGAAATTACAGCAAATTGTTGTTAATTTAATTGTTACAGCTTTCTGTCTCCGATTCGGATTTGGATTGTGATTCCACTGCCACACTTCTGCTGCTGTGTCCCCAAGCCAGTGCTTAGATTGCCTTGCGAACCCCTCCCACTCGGACTTAAAGCCAAATCGAATGAAGCCACTTTGGTGGCCCGCATTCAGGATGCAGGTGCTGTATCAGAGTTTTGCATATCGTTATCGCAACACTCACATTTCACGTCCAGCCTGGCCTCCACCACCACCGATTTGGCCGTGTAGGACTCGTGGTAGGCGGCGCACCGCAGTATATCGCCGTGGCGCTCCCGCATTGCCGACACCTGCACCACCGAGGTGGCCGACCAGGTGCGTGGATTATCCGGCTCGGTGGCATTCATTTGCGGGTGGATGGGCGAGATCTCCTGGTCGCCTGGGGAAAGAGAGAGAGCAGCAACAAATGGGAATTAATTAACATTAACAACTGCCGCTGGATAACAATAGCCACGGGGTTTATGCGGCATGCTGCACCTTAACAAAATGTACTATCAGTTGGGTTCAAATATAACATAAAATATTCATTTGTGTTGCTGCAAAACAAACTATAAATCTAGAAAATATATGCAACTTGTTATTTGTGAAAGCAAACATTTATAATTCCTTTTTCTGTGTTTGCCATACAAAACATTTCGTTGCGTGTGCTCCCAAGGAATGCACTTACCCAAAAACCATTTGAGAGTTGCCGGCGGATTGCCGTAATGCGAGATGCACTTGACCGTCGCCAGGGCGCCGGCGTCTGCGGTGATGTTGTGTCCTGGCGGCACGTGGACCGCCTCGTACTCGAGCCTCGGCCGCTGTGGCGCCACTGCAAACAGAACGAGAGTGTCCTTGGCAATTAAGTCTCGAGGATAAACGGTGAATTAAGGCTCATTTTAGCATGTTCCCTTAATCGATTCGAGCATTCGGATGCGAGGCACTTACCACGTACAACAAGGCGCACCGGCTGGCTGGTGAGGGCATCCTGGGTGGTGAAGTCGCTGGCCGTCACTTGGCACTCCCATAGCCCGTCGTCAAAGTCCAGTGTGGCGGAGCGGATCCACAGGGAGCAGTCGCCACCGAGCTGCACCGGCGGCGGATGGAGGTCCAGATGCAGGACATTTCCATTGTCGCTCGTCGGCATACGTGAGGCCCATTCGTATTTCTTTGTATAGATGCCAACGGGCTGCGGGTAAGGAAATGGATTGGTTACACACAGAAAAAATATGTAATTATACAAGTTTTAATATTATACATATTTTAAAGATTTGTGCGGTATATATGATAAATGCAAGTTGTTTCCTCTCCTATCAAACATGGTATAAGATGAACATATTTAGAACTTAAAAATTTATCCCTGTGTCGATTGATGAAGGATACGGATTCGCTAAGGTTGGGGACGAAATCGATGATGGCGTTGAAATGAACTGGGCGTCGTCTACGACATGTTTAGCATGTTTAACTTTTCGATGCAGCCAGGCGTATAATTTGTTCTCCGATTTGGTCAAACATTCACAGACAAATCGGCGAGCAAATGGAGAGGAGGAGGTCCTCACCCGGTGTCCTCACCCGGAATTCCAACCCCGAAATTCCACAGCCCAGTACGCCCACGAGCACTTCTACCCGCCCAACCACTACGTGTCATTTAACTCCATTTCCAGTCGACGTTTCAGTCGCTGCTGTCTGTAAATTGGCATTAGTTTGTTTGCTAATTGGAAATTAAATTACAATTAGTGATCTCTGAGCGTGGCATCGTTCGCATTTAAGTATTTATGGGAACGGACCCCCAACGTACCCCCAAAACCCCCCGAACTGAGCAGAACTGAGCTGCCTAATTGCATTTCGGCTTTTAGTGTTGTCTGACTTGTCCGTGGCATAATGGGTTAAATTAATTGCTACATTGAGCTTGTGCCATGGCATAACAATCGCTTAAAACGAGCATACAAATGCAGTAAAAGAAAACGAAAGCACATGCAAGTGCGTAATCTAATCTCGGCTGTCCTGCCATTTGATATCTAATGCTTAAACTTGCCCAAATGGCCACAAATGCATTTTCTTTGTCCCATGCTGATAAAATAACGTGTGACATGCATTTGACCACCTTGAGTTGACTGCTGACCAGCCAGCATAAATACAGTATCTCTGTTTTATTAAACAGCTTGCGGCAGGCATGCATGTGAAATGTCTGCAGATACTATGCCATTTGACTCTCCACTGACCTTAGACCACAGGGAATAATCAATGCCCAGTCGCCGGGCACCAAGGGTTAAGTTAAGTTTTGCGGGCATTGCGGCAACAAAAGATATGAGCTCGATGGGTGGCTGAGCTGCCAAACTGCCTGAAAAACAATTTTAGCATGGGAGATAAAAAATCGAACCGAACAAATATTTGGCTCCGGCCCATTGCTGCTGCCATTGCTGCCAAAACATTCTCGAATCGATATTCGTATCGGCATAATTCTTTGCATATTCCAACTTCAAAATGGATACGGCTAGCAACAACTTTCGGGGCAAAACTCCGGAGTTTCAGCCTAGGCATCCGCATCGTTGAGCTCGTTTTGTTTGCCTGCGAAAAAATGTGCGATGCCCAAAATATACTTTTATTCAAATGGCTGAGCTTGGTTGTTGATACCCATACTCCCATACTCGACTATTCTCCATTTGTGCTTCGAAATTATCAGGAAGTGCATTGCTAGGAAAACACAGATGAGGCATGGATGGAATTGAAAAATCTTCTACAGACATCCTTTGGCTAAATTAGAATGCAGCTCGGGAATGGACATAGCCGCATCCCCATCCCCATTCCTATCTCCCTTTTTTTTTTCTTTTGGAGACAGTCGATTCCAAATGTCGCTTCTTATGATAACTACACGTAGAATGTATGGCCAGAACTATATACCAAAATGGAGGAAATTGGGAAACGTTAAGCACACATAGGAGAAAAGGAGGGAAGTGGAATAAGTATGCAAAAATAAGAAGAATTTTAAATGAAGCCCAAAACAGCAACATCAGCATGTTTGTGTGTGTGCGACGCTCGATGCATGCAAATGCTGTTTGCCTCGTCCTGCGTCCTGCTTCCTGCGTCCTTCGTCCTTTCGGTTCCTTCAACTTGTTCGAGTGGAGACACAAAGCATGTAAACATTTAAGTATGTGATGCAGAGCGAGAGTTTGCGATGCGCAGCATATGAAAAAGGACATTTGAAATGCTTTCTGATTTTTGTCATACAATGGCGTCGGACTCCCGTCCAAAGTCCCAGTGTGCATTTGCATAAGCAACTACCACAACAAGTGGGGTTAGGGGAATGGCAGTCACTGCGGGGAGTGGCAAATAAAAGTTATGCTTCAAACGCACACAATTGCCCTGAATAACAAACGGCAACAACATATTCCCTTCGCCGGGAGCTGATCCATAATGAGGCCACTTTGGATTGGTATGCAAACGAAGTCGTTTCAGATCATCTCGACCCGCCCGCGTTGGCCATAACAAACGGTCAGAACGCAAATATGAATTAGGGCCGGCAGACATTTTCGATTATACACAATAAGGAGCAGTTGAGACATAACTTCCACCTATTGACAAAGATAAAGGGTTCATGTTCCATCAAATTTCAGATTGAATTGCAAAGTGAGTCCTACAAAATATTTTAATTAATCACTGAGAACAATAAGAGAACAATTTCAGAGCCATTTGTAGAATTAGTCTAATGGTCTATGGACCATACATCCATACAGGGATACATTTAGCTGAAACTTTGTTAAATTTCTAATGGTTTATAAAACTTAATTTGCATGTAACAAAATACAAAAAAGTTAAGCCCTGGGCTGAAATAAATTGGGATCAGCGCGAAATGGCTGCAAAATAAAATGGCCACCGTGACAGCATAAGCCAAATCAATTAAAACAAAAAATGTTTTATTTGGCGAGGGATCTACTGCCAAACAACCAAAGAGGTCGAAACGATATTTTCATGTTTGCGCTGGCATAAAAGCGAATGTGGCGCATTTCGCCCCCTTAGTCCTTTGCTGTCACGCACTTTCGATTAAAAGTTGCGCTGGCCAGTGTTCTAATCAACGGCGAACAATGAAGGGCTGTCTGGGGTGCTGTGTTCCCAGGTCGTGTGACCCCTGACCCCTGACCCTTGGCCTCTTGTCCGCGTCCGCATACACGGCCAACTTTCATTATTGACTCGTCCTGGCCAGGGTGTAAATTACATTCGCCACATGTGGAGGCCAAAAGAACAACACTTAATTGAACCGCAGGACGCGCCACGCATATGATATGAGCTTTCTAGCTAGGACACGTCGTTGAGTCTGTGTTTGTGTGAATGTGTGTGTTTCTGTGTGCTAGTGTGCGAGCAAAGTTCGGCTGTTTGCGCCTGGGCAAGACTTTCGGCCAAGTTATGAGTTTAATCAAAATGTTTATAAACTGGAGCCATCGATAGATGGGCTCGGTGGGCTGATATAATTACCTTGTTATCCTTTTGCCAGGAGCACGTGCCACGCTTGTCGATAACTTTGCATGTGAGCAGCGTGTCCTCGGCGGGATTCACCTCCGTGTATTTGGGCTGCTCCGAGAATCGCTGAAATCCCTCGATTTCTGCAAGCAAAAGAAAAGGATGGCGAGGTGAGAAAATGGCGGATGGAGAATGGCAAATGGAAAAAGCGGAATGCTGGGTCTGTCATTTACATAAACTACTTCCGCCGAGGGTTCCGTTTCCGGCTCAGGCCGCTGCGCATGTAAGTATGCTACCATTTCGTAACCCTTCTATAAAATCGCTGCCTGCATTTGTCACGCCCTCACACCAATGCAGTGTCCCTCTCTCGCCCTCACTCTCTTACACACACCGACACGCGGGTAATTATGAACGCTTCACAAAATGGCGGCCATTTGCTTATCTTCACACCCCTCATCCCCCAGATATGCATGTTTGTGTGTATGTGTGTGTGCGCGCTTCTTTCATTATCATTTGGCCGCTTTCTCCGCGCTTTTTTATTTTATTTTTGTACGCGCAACGGAGAATTTATGTTAATTGCTGGCATGTTGAATATTTTCTCCGCACTTGCACTCAATTACACCAATTACAGGTTGAAAATTACACGCGCTGCTTGCTAAAGATAATGGATGTGGGCTCTGTGGGCCGTGGAGGGCGAGAATGGCGTGTAGGGCGTGGTCCACAAGTTTGGGTTGCCTAATGATAAGGGAGCTGTGCGTAAGAGCCTGCTGAGAAATTCCACTTGTCTAAAAGCACCGACAATAACTCAAGTGCAAAAGGCTTATTAGATGAAAATGCTGTCCTTGAATTCATCCTTGAGAGCGAGCTTAAGTTTTAATATCTTATAGTTGTTAATTGGGAGACCTTTCAAGAATTTATCCATGAAATATTGCTGTTGTACATATAAAATTGCTATTTTCCTACCATTATTAAATTAAACACATAATAATCATTTCCTTTATCTTGCTCTCTGCTAGAAAGTCAGCCAGTTGATCAGCAGGTCGTGGCCATGGCTCTGCTTCGATATCAAGAGGTCGAGGATTAATTGAAGCCTTTTGGCTCTTTAATTGCTGTTTGCGTAGCCAATCCGCACTTGTCATCGCTCACAATGGGCCACCGTCGCTTTTCGGCTTTTGTTTGGCTGTCAACTTGCGCTTTTCATGCGTGTTTGGGGAGTTTTCCCGCTAGGCGGATGTGCATAGGTATGGGTATAAAAAATACGGTTACACTTATTGCGTGCGTTGGCCACACGTAACTGCCGTTAGTCCGTCGAGTTTCCGTCGAGTTTCCGTCTTTTCCGACGCCCGTTTCACCCGCCCAAATGCTACACAAACTGGATATACGACTATATATACTTGTATATCCCTATAAAATGGGCGCATGGAAACATTCGCTCACGCAATGATTTATTACGCGTGATTGGCGTGATTGCCACTTTGCTGCTTTATTTCAGGCTGCCCCCACGGTGTCGCCGGTTCCGCTTTTTATCGGGTTTCGTTTAAATGGGCTTTGTATTTCAATTATACAGCGGAGTTACCCAACTTTTGCACTGCCTTTTAAGTGCTGCTTCGCTTCATGCGGACCTGACTTATGAAACTTGTGAGGGAATTCCGGCCGGGCTGTTTAATTTCTGCGTGACCAAACAAAAGTCGGCCCACTTAATTGAAACGCATTTTAATGCAAAGATTTGCCCCGCCGGAAAACCACTGGCAAACAAAAATAAAGCGATGCCGCAGCAGCGAAAGTAAATAAAACACAGTGAAACCGCCGCTGGCTATTTGCAGGGCAAATAAAAATATTAAAAATAAATAAGCAGTAGCAACGAAATTTGAGCCTCGCCTGAGAGCCGTAAAGGAAAAGTGCCGCCCCAGCTGCGCTCATAGTCGTTCGCACGGGCAAGGCAAATAGACAAGGATCCGGATTCCGGAGCCAGCTGCGATTGCAGTTTTAGCTGCCCGGGCTGTTCGCTCCACTTTTCCGGGTCCGGGTTTGGGTTTGGGTTTGAGTTCGGGTAGCAGGACGAGCACGGGCTTCAAGTGCGTGCCGCTGAGTGCTGCTTATAGGATTGTTTCAGCTCCTGCAGCACGGCTCGTGCCGTGAAGTGCCGTTGTTGTTTAGCCTGTTTCTGTTCGTCCTGTTAGTCCTGTCTGTCTCTGTCTCTCTCTCTGCCACTGTTGCCACTCTCTTTTTCTCCCGCTCTTCGGTCCATGCTTTAAGGGCTTTACGTGCCTGTGCACAGCCAGCGAGGATAACAATTACTCTAGTGGCATGTCCACCATCTAGTGTTTCGCTAACTGCTGATGCTTCCCAAGGATACCCTGCATGGGCAGCTAAAAAATGGCATAACTGGTGAACGCAAGAGTTTTAAAATTGAAATCATGCTCCCGATAAAGTTTGGTTTATATCTGATTTAGAAGCCCTTTTGAAAGACAAAGCCTTTGGTAACAAATGAATTTTGGATATTGCCTCACAGGGTATCCATAATGCAGTGGCATTCGGCATTCATTAGAATTGCTTGTTTTCAATTGTGTAGCGGTTAAATAAAAGACTTTTTAAATACGTTTGTGTGTTATTTTTCCCTCCCCTTTGTGCGCTGCGTATGCCGCTCTGAATTTATAGGTCCACCCACTGGCCACTGCCCACTGGCCACTGCCCACTGCCCGCCGTCCAGTTTCCACTTTTCCGGCTCTTGGCGCTCTCCAATATGTCAGACGCACATTTCGGTGGACCGCCCCCATCTGAACGTCCATCCCCATCTCCATTCTCCTCCCCCTCCCCCTGCCACTTCCGCACCCGCACCCGTACCCGCTACCCGCATCCCCATTCCTCAAGCTGTCTAGTGCCGAGCTGCTTTTGCTGTGCTGCTGCTGCTGTTTACTTTTGATGATGCATTGCAGCGTAATAATTTCACGTAGACGTCCACGGCACGCAACAAACGACAAATGGCCAGGGGAACTACACTGGTAAAAAACTATTTTCTATTTTTGGACACATTTATTCTAACAAAATTATTGTATTTGTATGCTCTTTTCATGAGTTCTTTCAAAACCTAATTCTCTCGAATTACGCGTCTCGGCATCCTGAACTTTATGGCTGACTTTTAAGTGCATAAACCAAAAAAAAATCAAATGGGTCAACTGGTCGCGACCCGGCTCTTAGCATCTGGTCAGTTATAAAATGCTGTTTGGGCTCTTCAGCTGCCGGCCCACAGCGACATTACTCATACGCAACGTGGCCGGGGTTTTCTCTTGCCAGCAGTTTAACATGCCAAGAGCATAAGGAAACTGGCGGGAATTTAAGAAAGAATATTCCCACCGGCAGTCAAGGTGCTTCCAGCTCCCACGCACACACTTACGCGTACCACACCCTCTTTGGCACACACACAAGCCGACACAAAAGTCCCCATTCACCTCACACACTTCGGCTTTGTCGGCAATCAATGAAAGCAATTTGTGAATCTCTTGTGCAATTCGGCGACATACAAACGAGCTCAAGGACACACATACACTCGCACACACACAAACACAAATACAAGCACCCGAGAGGATGTTCCGGAAAAGGTATCGGCAGTTGCGATGAAAAATCTTGTATGCAAATCAAATATGCAAGATGATTTGTAAATTTTTCCAAATGTATTATATATAAAACTCGGCAAACGAGAGGAGTTTCCCCGCATCAGCCGCAACAACAGGATTCTCCGGCTTAAACTTTTTAAACCTGTTCCGCATCATCGACCCATCCGCAGCTTTCTATCCCTCGTAGGTGCTAGGCAAACATGCAAGCTGTGAGGATTATAAAAAGTAGCAAAGAAAGGCGCCAGGATGAGGAGGCGAAAAGGATAGCCCCGACAAACAGCCACCCCAAAAAAGGAAACAAAAAATACAACAAAATAAAGGCAACAAACAAATCTCCCCAACCCACACACACTCACATAGTCAGATCCCTTTTCTTTGCTCGCATGTTCGCATGTGCTAAGCTTTTTGTAGCTGTTCAAAACTCCTGCCACCCACTTTCCCTACCCATACGACCGCCTACTTAGGCATAATGATATATTTAGCTTGCCAAGTGATTGTTATTTGATATTCAACAGATTTCTGCTCTTTGCCGACTTTGTGTCTGCCTTTCTGGATGGGCCACGCCCTGCAGAGGTTAAATCGATGCGTGCTTGTATTATTTCATGAGTTTGCAAGCATCTGTAACAACGATTCAGGTTCCTCTCGGCCAACGTTGCGAATGCGTAATGTCAGGCGCCAATTGACCAGTCAGCTGCATATGGACGGTGATTTGTAAACTGACAAAATAGCCACCTTACACCCGAATTTCGGATAGACAATGGATGGCACGTTTTGTCGCTTATATTTTTCCATATTTTCATAGCTCATTGATTGCGGAGCGAAATGGTTTGGAACGGTTCAACCTGCTTACCCTTGTCCCATTTCTCCCACTTTCCCACTCTTCCATTTCTCGCCCACACTTTCATACTTTCCTTGTTGTTTGACACTCGAAGTTTATGCATTTATTTGTAGCAGGCCGTCGAGCTGCTGAGTTTGCCCGAGTCGTTGATTTATTGTATTGTACTCGCTGCCATTGTAATATTTGTGTCTGAGTGGACCACTTGAGTGGTGTGGGTGTGGGTGTGATGTGTGTGTGTGTTGTGTGTGCGGATTCATATGGCAGTCAAGTGGCCACTCGAGTTTATGTATGTAATTTTTATATAATTCCTAGGACCGCCTTCAACTGCAGTCGCCGCAAAGTTTCATTTGCTTTTATGGCCCACTTAGCACCATTAATGTCTATGGCCATCGATCACGAAACTATGGATTGCGTTTTAAATCCAGCAAGGGACCCAAAGCGAAATTGGTAGCCACATATTTTGCGATGGCACAGCACTAAGCTTCCCCCGCTTGGCTCACTAAATATGCAAAAAGGCGAAAAGGGGAAAAGTGGAAAAGGGAAAATGGGGAAAAGGGGGATTTCCACGGCAGGCTTTGGTTGTCGCATGCGAGGCAATTAGAAGCGGAAAGCCAAAGCGAATGGGACAGCAGGCAAAGGAGGCGGGCAGTGGGCCAGGATCGGGATCGGAATCGGTAGATAAAACCCCATCGGAATTGTGACAAATACGCGGCAGTAACAATTCATTTAGATAAATCAGCCAGAGCCAGACAAATGAAGCCATTACCAGAGACGGCCCTGCCATTCGTGACCTGTTCGAGTGCCATAAATAAGTCATTTAAAAATAGGCCTATGCCAAGTTCTGGATTTGGCCAGGCCAATAACATTGCAGCAGCAGCAGCAATCAGGGCTGCCATTTAGAGGACTGTTTATGCCCGTGACAAACAATGCCACTCAATTTCCGGGCCGAGGCAACCCTTGTGCTGACAAACGATGTTGCTTATTAATTAAACTGATTAAATTGCACGTTGCGTGCGGCTGGCACTTTCATTGATTGGCCACCGATCACATTCGGGCAGGGAGAATTTCCTTGGCCAGAGCCAGCACTTTGTCCCAATTAATAACGCCTGCCAAAGTTCGAGTGCTGATAATCACAGTCGTCGTAATAATAATAATAATCATAATCAAGCCAAAGGCTAGCGCAAATTGAATTATTTCATTAGGGGCCGAGTGTGGCTGATGTTTGACTTGACTGCTGATTGAGGCCAGACTGACTGATTGACGGATTGACTGATTGATTGATTACATTTAGTCGCAGCAGTTAAGGCCAGTTGATCTCATGAGTACCCTCGAGCAGCGAGATGAGCTCAGTTAGCTGGCTGCACTCTATTATAGTAACTGGTTGCATAAAATGTGTCCCATCCGGAACCACCATCCACCCATTTTGCATTTTGCATTCTGCATTGTGCCAGGACTTGAGCACGTTGTTCCCATCTTTCAGCTTCCCCATGGCAGAGCACTCATGCTCCACCCCCATCCCGCAGCTGTTCACTTTGTTGCTCGTCTTTTGCAGGCACTTAATGTGCTGTTCCACCCACCCAGCACAGTATCTCCGTTTCTGCTGCTCCAATGGAAAACAATGCAGTGGGTACATGGCACATGGAATGACAAGCAGACACAGGCGAATTTCAGCACGGAAGCGGAAGTCATTGTTGTCGCACAAAGGCGAACGCGTCGCAATTATAATAATTTTGATTGCACGCCGCCAGCCCAGCCAGCTTGTTATGGTGGTTGGTGGTGCAGTGGTGCAGGATCTTGCCTGAATTATGCAGCCCGCCAGGCGGGACGAGGAAAAGGACCACCCTGGGATGAGGAGCACACGTGCCTCACTTTTGTACTTCCCCGTCGCTTTTATGGTCCTTTTTTAATTACGAGTGCTAGACTACGTCTGATGGGAGTGTGGAAAAAAATCAGGGACTGTGGTGTGAGCTGAATTGAGCCACTCTCGGAGGCATCATCACCATCATCATCATCAGCGAAGTCTTCTTCAGATGCCTGGCCATCTCCTGTTTGTTGGCAATACCCAACTAATTAGCTACACAAATAAGCAATTAACTGGAGGGGGGGCTGTTGGTGGTCACTTAATTACACAAATTATTTGCCACAAAAACCTCAAACTCAAAAGCTCCGACTCGAGTGCACTCAAGGACATGCAGCTAACAAAGCAGTCTAGCTGTAATAAGGAGCTATGAATGTGTGAGATCTTGTTAAAGTGGGTAATAGTGGTGTGTGTGCCGACTACTTGGTGCTTGGTCAGCAGTTTGACCATCAGAAAGAAAGGAAAACAATTTTCTTGAAAGCTTTGATTTGACTAAGTAAACTGGCAAATCCCGGAGAGCCACAGATAACGAAAGGAGCAAAGGCGGCAAAAGGATACAGCAAAAGGGAGACAACTATCATTTGCTTTTAATTTGACTCGAGGGCGTAATTAAAGAAAAATGCCAAGCCAAGCCAAGTCAAAGTCCTTTGATTGTCGGCCCGGGGCATCCAGTGTTCCTCCCTGCCAGCTTCTTCTCGGCTAGAAATGCAAATCAGTTCAGAACTGGATCCACTCCCAGCCAGAGAAACAAACACGGAGCAGCAAGATGGATTTGGCAGGAGGGCGAGGCCAAAGGAGAGAGCCGTAATACGTTAATTGTTTTAAGAAAACAGGCTGAGACTGCACGTCTTGAAGGACATAAATCCCGTTTAACCTGACGCTGCAAAGCCAGACACATTGGCACGGCGAGGACGGAAGGGGGGAGGTGGAGGGTGGGGGATGGCCAAGGACTTGCTGGCACAGTCATCCAGCTAACACATAAATTCTGCTCCTTTATTCCAGTTGCATAACATGTCCTGCGACACCGACAAAAAACACAGTGAAACCACCCGAAGACAGACCGACAGACGTGTTATATATAACGGCAACTTTGCTGCTGACTTGTCTAGGCAAATGTTACCTAAGCAAGTGGTCGAATAGAGATTACTTATTATTTTTAGGTTTAACGTATTGTCTTTAGCCAATATATATAATCATACTGCAACGGATGAAAGCATTTAAAAGCGTTATGTTCTTTCTAATCTGTTTATGTTAATCGTGCAATTATGTCGCCACCAACTAATCCTTAAATTGGGCATACCCGTTCACATTGCAAGTAATGTGCATGTGTTAAAAAAAGTGTCAAAAAACTAACAAGTTTAAATAGTGAAAGAGCGAGGGGAGCTGGCAGCAGCAGACGAAGTTATGCAAAGTCAGCAGAGGACATTGACATGCGAGCAGGTCCTCTGTGTGTGTGTGGTGTGTGTGTGTGTGAGTGTGATTCAATTTGCAGTTGGGACAGTGCAGCCAAGAGCAGAAAAGCCCACACCGAGGACTTCACAGTCAAATTGCCATATTTCATCTATGACTTTTACGACTCTTTCCTTTATTTCTCAACACATTTTAGCAGGTCCCGTTGGAAGTTCTCACAGGATACGTATGAACTTTCGCTGATTTCAGGTTGATGCCTAGGCAAGATTGCTTTCGATATCCCCGACGCACTGTATGAAGTATTCCCTGGCCAATCGGCACTCCTCGCTGTCCACGTAGAATGCGCTGGGACACTTTTGCATTGCATGGATGCGGATGCATATGGTGATTTGTAAGGCAAAGGGGTTGCAGGGTTCCTCGATGAATTCAATATCGGGCAGGTGGAGAGTGAATCGTCTGCCGTGCGACGATCGGAATAACTCGCATTTCCGATACGCATCCACCAGGAATGGAATCGATTCATTCTGTGGCTGGGGTGCAATCGTCTGCAGGTTGATGTGGATGTTGGCCAGATCAAGGCGAAAGGGTGGATCGATTTCGATGTACCCGCTGCCTATGTAGTTGCACTCCTCAATGCACTGTTTTAGTAGGATAAAGTATATATAGTTGGGTTTGGCTATACTTCCAGCTCACCATATTAATCGTATATAGTTCGGCAAAGTTGAATTTTCGGTGCGCTGGCAAGTTGAGACTTTTTCTACATTCGACATTGCCTTTATCTAAGCTGG
The DNA here is from genome assembly GCF_016746365.2 of Drosophila yakuba. NCBI lineage: Eukaryota > Metazoa > Arthropoda > Insecta > Diptera > Drosophilidae > Drosophila > Drosophila yakuba. The sequence goes on from NC_052530.2 coordinate 10,075,451, forward strand.
GACGTGTTAGCTGGCAGCATTTAACGGACAAGTCCTGGCAGGATATGCAGAAATAGCTTTCTATGTTTTTGGTTTTATTATTTACATACTGCGGCCCTTTTCCTTTCCAATTTGCAGTTTATTTCGCAGTTGATCAGGTTAAAATACCTGAGCAGTAGCTAAACCAAACCGATCAAAATATATCCGATTTAAAGCAACGCTTTTACTCACGACTATAGAAAATACAAGCGACCCAGGGGACATTTCAGAACTGACTGAGGCTTAAAACTAATTTATTTTCAAATGAGACGCAACATTTTACAATTAAAACATGCTTAATTGACCATGATGAAATGAATTATTTATATTAATCACCGTTTTTGACACCATCAATACCTGCTGCGATGAAAAAGTGCTCGCACCATCGCGACCTCATATAACATTCATATGTATCCTGACAAAAGTGCAATCCAATACGTCCGAGCCGCAGGGCTTCTTGATTAATTGGGTTGGCACGCCATCAGATTACGTATACGTCACGTTGCCAGCCTCAAGGTCGAACGACTTGGCTCGCTGTGAGTTAATAAATTGTTTGGCGTTGTTAACTAAATTTTGATTGCCCCGGCGGCGAAGGACAGAGGTGTTGCCGCACCCACACCACTCACTTCTTGATTTATTGATATGCTAATTGAGTATTTGCACGTTGCTCGCCTTTTGGTCCTTTGCTCCTTTTTTAATGGCTCAAAGAGTGCGTCGGCGTGTGGGTTTCGGTGGCCATTGGAAGTTATGAGCCATGGCACGCCATTTGCATGGCAGCGTGTTGTTCAAATTAATTGTAAATGGTTGTAATTTGCTGTTGCCGCCGCTGCCATCGCTCGCTGGCGGACCGTTCGCTTTTACAGTTTAATTGCAGCTTAAAGAAGCGAAAGGGGCGGGGCCACGAACTTGGACCTTCGAGTGAGAAGCGGGCAGGCTTAATTAATTTATGGCCATGGCCGTGTGCCCACCCCGCCGCACCCCTTCGCTTAAATACACGTCATTTGAAGTTTGAGCGTGTTTAACGCGACGTATGAGTGATTTATGTTGATGGAGTGCACATTAAGCGATGTTGAGGCAGTTAAACTGCCAAAGGGTCATCAATTGAGTTGATGTGCAAGGACTTATGTCGAGGCCTTGGCCACGGTTCCCCCCCTTTTCGCCACTTTCAGCATTGTGCGTGCCCACAATGTCCTTGTCGATTCCTGTCCAACCCCCCTCCCCTTTCTCGCAGTGTTTGCCCGAAAAGCGGCTTACCTCGCTTTGTGAATAGCCGATGGCTGTATAAATAACATGTTTATGTATAATGAAGATTTTTGTGAATTAATGGCAATACAAATACAAACATTTAAGCCTCCTGCTGACAGGCAAACGAACGCGAATCAGTCGTATTTTCCCGGGGGACACCTAGCATAATTACTTAAATACAAGAGGGAAATATTAAGCTTTCTCTTCTCGATTTTTGCTTGGTAGAGTCGTGATTCCTAATGAAATTATTATGCCTACATTCCATACTCTTTTTGTGCGGTATACCTATTCTTATGCGGACCTACATATTATAAGAGATTAATGATAATTATTTGGAAAACAAAATGAGAAATAAAGAAAAAAATATTTGTACAAATCTATGCTCTCCTTAGGTCGAGAAGAGTATACAGTTTTCCTATTAATTTTCCATAATATTTCCTACTACCCCAAGTCCTGGTTAGTTTGGCACGCAATTTAATTATATCTGCAGGATTTTTCCCTCACCACCAAGCTACCCCGGTTGTGTGTCGAAATTAGTAGGAAATTGTTAATGCGATAACAGATTTTCCTACAGAGTGTGCACCATGTAAAGCGTCTTTTAGCCCGGTTGGCAGGCAACTGTGCATAAAGGGCCCAGCGGAGTGTGTGGGTATTTTTATTGTGCCAAAACAGATTTAAGGTAAGTTCGACTTTAAGCAGAGGAGCAATCTCGCTGACTGGATGAAGTAGGACGTGAGAGGGGCAGGTGCGAAACGCCAGAACATGGCACATAAATCGTTGGCAGCTCACGAGAAAGTAGAGCTCCGAGAGCTGAAAACACGTTAGCAAGTGAGAAATTCCATTGAAAATGCATTTGTGGCGAGCGGCGTGGCTTGCAAAAAAGGGTGGAAGTGGTTGGATTTTGTTGGCAGCTAAATTAAAGACGCAACTCACGTGGTTGCTGGCCAAGAGGGGCGGGAAGCTGTCTTCCCTCGCCCCGACCCGCACATAAATCAGTTTTAAATGCGTATAAATAAATTGGCCAGCAGGTGGGTGGTGGGTGGTGGATGCCACACAAGTGGGTGGTGCACTCCTAGCCACTGCGGCCAGGCGAGGTCATGGTCTCCTGCTAGCCGCAAGCACAACTCGCAGCTTAATCCAAACACTTCGTTTTGACAATTTATGCGCTTAGGTTGCCAAGGGAGTGTAGAACAAGGCAACACAACTGAATGTGTCGCCATGTTTGTCTTGTATCTTGGCTGCTTAGCAGCGACTTGGTTATTTATTTAAGCTCGGGATACACGGAAGAAAACTATGCTTACTTGAGCCACATAAACCTGCCAAATGTTGATAAAATAACATCAGTAATTACAGGAATAAATTGAAGTTTAAACTTGATGGAGTGCCTCAAATGCCTTTAGCTGAGAACCATGATGCAGCTGGGCATAAATAATATTTAGACCCGTGAAGATTTCCTTTGAGCTTCCCAGTCCACAGCTTCATCTCATCCACTTGGCTGCGTTTAATCAAAGGGATTTTCGTTGCAAAATTCAACTAATTTACTTTGTTAACATTTGGCTTTTTTTTGGCAGTACAATATTTGCCTTTTCGCTGCCGAACATCCAAAGAGCCTTATTGAAATTTCATAGTCTAATTTTGGGCGCAAATTAAATTTTAATTACGCGCCGTTTCCACTTCCACATCCTCTTCCCCTTCCTCGTCCTTTTCCGTTCCTGGTTGGCTTTTTGCAGCTCGATTGGCTTAATTGGAAACGCTCCCTGCACGTATCCTGTGTGTGGGTGTGGAAATGAGTGGGTGTGGGTGGGTGTGTGTGGGTGTGTGGGCAGGCGCTTTGATGCCTTTGACAACATTTGTGTTGGGTCCCCGGAACGCGTCATTAATTTTTAACCCTTGCCCTGGCCATATTTCCACTCGTGGCAAACAAGATTAAACCATTTCCTCCTGGCACGCAGACATTTGGGCGTCCCTCATATAACAAATATACTCGCATGTGCAGCGGCAATGTAGTGCTCTTATACGCAACCAAAACCAGCAACCAAAAAATAACAGAATTACCCGCTTTGATGATAAGTAAAGCAACACATCATCCGAGGTATATCGTTTTTGCACATGTTTCGGTTTCGGTTGCATTTCATTTGGCTGTCGTTCGCCAATGGGAGTGGGTAAGTGGATTCACTTCAAGGATTTGAAATTAAAATAAATTTCATTTGGCTGATATTGGTGTTTATTTTTCAGCAAGGATGTTAATTGCCAGCCGGGAACTTTCTGTTTGCATATGTCTCATTCGCCTGCATTGCTCTTAATCAAGTTTCTTTTTTATTGAATTAAACAAATTTGTTTCTAATTTGGGACACAGAATCCGGAGCACAAGCACAAGCAGAGCCCTCAGCTCAACCATTTCGGCAGTGGATCATATTTGCCAGCAGTGGCAGGTCCAACGTTTGGCTATTTGTATAGCTAGGAATTGGGGGATGTAAACTGCAGCTGAGGCGACTGCAGATGCACGAACTTCATCAGCAAATTAAATCTTTGCTCCTCTGGCACAGCAACCTAAAAAGCAGAGAGCTTCGAACTACATGTGTGCGTAGCTTGCCCCTATTTCGATGGGGATTTTCGGTGACAGGTGCACATTTTTCCCCAGTGTGCCAGTCATAATTATATTCAAATGAAGACAGAGACACCAAGTGCCATGTCAGTTGCACTTCATTAAATCCGGAAAAAAAGGCAGGGGAAATTGTATGACAGGGCGGAAGTAAATATGCAAACTTTTCCAGTGCACCACTAATGAATTTCAATAAAAGTTTTTCGCTTTTCCGCTGGCGCCATTGTTGAGCGATCTATCACGCATTTCCCGGCCGCGACGCTTTCCCAAACCGCCGATGCCCCGCTTTGCCACTATGTTGACATTGACAAGTTGGCAGGCGAAGCGAAATGCAATCAATATCCAATATTTACATGTATTTCGTACTCGAATCCCTTCCCTTCTGGAAAATTGAAATGCAGCTGCAACATAAAATAGATGTCAATTTCGCTGGAACTGACAACAAAACAAATTGAAAAGAAAATAGCCAACGGAGCATCGGGGAGGGGGCTAATGGGTAGATAAGCTTACACACACACACACACACATACACTCATACATACACATTCGAACACACACACACCTTCCGTTTTCCGCCCGCATAATTGTAATCAGTGTTTACAATCATTTGCGCCATTTTCCCCAACGAAACGCAGCCCGAAAGTATGCAATCCCCGAAAAAAGGAACCACTACCACATGCAGCTCAATTGTAGGCTGACCTCTGACCCCTTCCTTACATGTGTTTGTACCCGCAACAGAAAAATGGCAGAAAGGGTTAAAACAACGCGGAGAGTGTTCCAAAAAAAAGAGCCACATCCAGAGCCACTAGTATGCAGCAGCTTCAACATAAAATTTTACGAGTCGTTTACACAAATAGCAACACTGTTGCCAATAAACGCCGCCCCCACTCCACCCTCGGCCCCACTGCTTGTGGGGCTAGCACCTTTTTCCCACCCCCACTTCCATTTCCCACTCCCACTGCCCCCCACCTCTGCATCCACCCACAGAGTCCAAGAGTGCTCGTTTTTGCAATTTTTATATTGTTCCAAAATGTTTTCGTTTCAACGCTCTTATATTTATTTTGTGCAGAGAAAAAATTGCTTGTAGCTGCACACCAATGCATTGGAATGTAAAGGGGTGGCGAGGGGGCTGCTGGAGTGTGGCTTGAAGTGGGTGTGGGTGTGGGTGGGTGTGGGTAGGTGTGAGTGTATGCGTGTTGTGTTTGCTAAAATAATGGATTTTTATGCGCATTTGTTTGCACGATGTCGGCGACGGAAGTGGCGGAACAGGATGAAATCGGACGGGGGACTGGTTTGGATGGCTTTGTTCTCGGCGGCGCATTCGCGAAAATGATTGGGAAAATCAGTAAAGTGAAAAAGGATGAAACAAAAACAACTGCCTAGCGAAGTTTGAATACGCTTCGGAAGGAAATAAATTCCAAATATTACGTTGGTACAAAATTAAACGGGTTAAATGCAGTAACGGGTTAAATGCAGCTTACAAAATCCGATCGATCATTTAACATAATAAAATCAGGAAGCAAGTCGCTAAACTCGTTATTTATGCTGAGTAGTGATATTTAACATATAATATATAGAAAAATAATGTTAGCATTTCAAATTTATCAAACCAACAAACAAAGTAGTCGGAACCATTCCTCCACAGAGAGTATTCAAATAGTACGTGGCAGCGTTGTAAAAATTCATACACATGAATCATGTGCTCGTGGCTCATGTGAACCATGGCTGTGTGGATGCGGTGGCAAACAATTGAATGCTTATAGCATTGACTTTTGATTGGCATTATGGCCGGAACTGAGGAGTGGTTGTGAAAGCCAAGGCAGACAGAAAATGATTGGTACAAGGCAATTAAATATTACGCATACGCACCGTTATCGCCACCAAATGGCACCCGTTGTGCCCTGAAAGGGTTTAGGAAGCATCTTCAACCTCGCAATGACACTTCAGGCGAATTGCACAGACGGCAATGCAGATGCAGTGCAGATGGAAGTGCACGAGTGCACGAGTGCACCGACTAAGCGCAGTCCAGGCAAATATTTGCCGGTGAAAAACAAGAGAGCAGCAAATGAAAATGGCAAACAACAAGAGCAGGGCAAAAAGGACGAGTGGCTGAGTGGGTATTACGGATGCACCCGCTGTTAACACTCAGTTCCGAAATGCGCTCACGTTGCGAAAGCATATAGAAATAAACTTCAGCTTGAGCTGCGGATGATGGCAAGGAATGGGAAATTTACGTGTAACCTCAGTTGACTTAAGTCGGTATCTTTATTTCGAGTATCCATCCGAAGGTTGGGTTGCTTGGGATATGGTTCAGATTTGTTAGCCCATTTTAAGTATTCGCCATTCAACTTATTGCAACAAATTCGGAAACGAAAATCTCCTTGAAGGAGCAACGACCGCAGATCATAAAATAATATTTTATGGCCAACTCGACGGCTGCTGTTCATAGACAGGGCCCAAAGTGATAACGGTACACACTCCCGTACACACACCCACACTCACACACACACAAAGCTAACAATAAACTACAAATGGCTTCCATGCACATAAAAGGCATCCCCCGAATGTGTGTGAGTATGTGTGGGTGTGTGGATGGGTGTTCACATGGATACACTCGTTCATATTCTCACTTTTTGGCATTTTTAGCGTTACCTTTTTCCCGACTTTCCCGTCCCCAGTTGCCTTTGTCAACGATGTCGTTTTGTGCGGCTTTCACCTAGTTTAACTCACCCCTCCGCCCCCCGATGTCTCTGTGCCCAATCTCTCTCCCTTTGGTGCTCTGTTAATAGTTTGCCTTGCGGAGGGGTGAGGCGGCAACGAATCCTCATGCCCCTTTTCCTTCAGTTTCCCCAGTTTTTATGGGAAATTCGTTCGCGAACAGCTTTCCTTGGTTCTCCCAAATCCATCTCGCTCACACTCGCACTCAACTGACTTTCTTTTTATTTGTGTATCACACAGTTTGTTGTTGCCATTACTTTTATTATTTTTATTTTCTCGACAGTCTTAGTGTAAGCCTTTCCCAACGAGCCAGTGCGTTTGTGTCATTTTGTCACATAGTTTTCATGTTTTATTTAGCCATGTCTGACAAGGAACCACGCACCACGCACCAGGATCCGATGTCCTTTCTAGCTACGTACTTTACGGTCTGCCCCCGATGGCAACTGTATACTTTACAACTTTGTGGCTGTTCGACGCCAGAACGCACCTCACTCATATTTTTTATGGCCCCCGCTGTCCAGAGATATCTCCGTTTTCTCCGCTGGGGGAAGGGGCCATGTCTAGTCCGCGCCCAGTTTTAATTACTTATCAAGTTTTAAATGCCCGCTTTTCACAGCCAACTGCCTTTTATTGGGTGGATATTCGGCTCGCATTGTTTGTCTCGTTTTATGTTCTGGCCGGTTCCGCTCTGCTGCGCACTCTGTCATAAAATTGTTAATGTCCTTTGGCGTAAAATGGCTTTTGAATGGCTGGGGCGGACAGTCCGCGATTACGGCTGGCATTTCTCTGCCTAATTAAATGTTAATTTCAATTGATTGTCCTGATTTCGCAGATTGCGACCCGCACATGGGGGCAGGAAACCAAGCCAACAAGCTCTCGAGTACATAAGTCCTTCAGAGGGCATGTCGTATTCTAGTTCTTGGCAAGGACTCGCCATCGTCGTCGTCGTCGTAGTTGCAGTCAAGTTGTATTTAAAAGGATTATGCACTTGTGTGTGGCTCTCAGACCGGCTCCGTGCCGGAAATGCATTGTAAGCAGTCGTCTTGCTTTTCTCTCCGCTGCGAAGATAAATTGCCCTTCAAGTGCAAAACAATTGAACTGACAGCTGAGCACAACACGGAAAAAAAACGCAGCAGCTATATATAACATCTTTCTGGTGTGTATAACAAATATACATTTTTAAAATTTCTGTAGATATTTTATATACACGTAAGTCTTTAAATTATATATACTATTGCAAATTACCAAACTGCTGAACTTTCGGCATCTTAAAGATAGCAGTTCCTCGCTATCCTTTTTCTAAGTGCAAGCAAGTGACACTAACTCTGCGACATCTTGTTGAAGGTGAAGTGGAGTCGCGAGGAGAATAAGAGCAGTGCGAGATGGCAAAAACAATTGCAGTACGAAAAAGTTTTATTGAAAAACATTTTAAATGTATAGAAGTTTGTTTGGCCCTGGTGCTTCAGCCCTGACCCTTTTGGCAGGACTCTGAAAACGCGCGCACGGAGGAGAAAGTTTTAGCGAGTACTCCACTCTCAGAACCGGGGCGACATTATTCATCATATTGTCACACACATGCCAGGGGGTGTCCTGATTGCAGGGATTCCAGTTGAAGGAACTGGCCACAGTTGTCGGTGCATTTGCCAGGATCATTGGAATGACCATTTACATTTCCATTTCAATTGGAAAGCTTTCGCCTGCAAACATGAATTTCACATGGAATTTAATTTGATTTGATTTTCATTTTGATTGCTTGTTTTTTGCTGACTTTTAACATTTTCCGATTAAATTAATTTGTGCAACCAAGGCAGAAATTTCCTGTCTGCCACAGAGCTTAATTTATGTCGTCCATTTGCCGGAATCCTGTTATTTTCGATGCTCATAAATTTTTCCGTCTAAACATCTGCATCATTATTTATGTGCATACGACTGGCATACGCATGTGTCGAGTGTCTCGAGAAATCATTCGGCTTCGATACATCTTACCATGGGTGTATCTTATTCTACCGCTTGTCGGCAATTTGTAGGCCGTACCAAATACCGATCAACATGAACTACTTTTCGATTTACATGCAGGACCTTTTGCTAATCCTGCAACCAACTCCATCTACGCCGTCCACTAGCCAGGACAGTTCAGCTCAGTTCGGTTCGGTTCTGTTCTTGGCCACATTTGCATTGTGCCCCAGCCATTGTGTGTGCGTGTGTGTGTGTGAGTGCATGTGGTTGATACTCTTTCAGTTGGCAGTCACCAGTTACCAACTGGCGGTTGCGGCACTGGTTTCCATTTTTGTGTGTTTTCCTTGGCCTCTCCCTTGTTGGCATGGCATTTGGCCAATTGTGTGGCATCGGAACCTGCTGAGTGGGGACAAACAAGATGGAGCCCCGGCGAACGGCAAACAGACAGGACGTGGGCTTTCCTTTTTGGCTCTCGCAATGCCGTTATTGTTATTCCTTGTTGTCCAAGGCCGAGAAGTTTGTTTGTGAGCCGGAATACTCGTATACTCATTGAAATGCATATCGAAGGGTCAGAATCTGTTTCCCTTGCTTGTTATTCTTCCGCTTACTACCTCTTACGCCTGCTCCGTAATCTTTTCCACTTCGCCTCAAAGACATTAATAAGGCAAAGATAAACTAAACGAAAAGAGCATTAAAATTTACTCACTGACTTAACCGACCATAAACACAACTCCACCCAAAACAAAAAGGATAACATCTGACCTACTGTAGCACACTTTACGGCTGACATTTGGTGAAAAGGGGCAGACAGGTGGAGTGGACACGACCACATGTTAAATAGACGCCGCGTTGGAGCATAAGCTCGCTTTTGGCCAGAAATCCCTTTTAATAGCAAGCGAAACGAAACGAAACGAACACGTAAATGAGCCAGCACATTACACATACGCACCGTGGACGGAGGAAGCATTATGCACTCGCTTTTGCCGGCCAGGAAAGTCCATTTGCTCCGGCGATAAATTAACAACAACAACCCAGTGGAGGGGAGGAGTGTGGGTGGGGGGATTGAGTCAAAGTGCCAGTTGGCCAGTCGGTCGGCGAGTCAATGAATGGAGTGAAATTACTTAATGGTACGAAATTGTACTTTGCTTAATTACTTGGCCACTGATACCACAAACACAGCCGCACACAAGGACACATATATAGCACACAGCACACAGCATATAGCATATAGCATATAGCATATAGCATATAGCATATAGCATATAGCACATAGCACACAGCTCACAGCAAAGCTTGTATGTCATTCATGCGTCGCAACGTAGTCGTGGGTGCCGTAAAAACAACTTTACGTATTTCGACCGAGCTCGTAAACTTAAGCAAGTGTGCGCTTTCGGGTGTGTGTGTGTATGTGTGTGGGTGTTGGCCTTGTTTACGACCCACCTCCTTCAGGTTGCCTTCCTGCCGCGGCTGCTCCTGCTGCTGTGGCTTAAATAATTCCTAACCTACTATTTAATTGGCACGCGTAAGCGATGGCGTTGCGCATACGCCATGTATGACATTTTAAATTGTTTATGAGCTGCCCGGGGCTAACTGAGCGTAAACTGCGGCCAGGGTGACAGTTAAAGGTTTTGCAGCAGCACACTAGAGCCACCACCACCCAATGGTTAATAGAATAAGGTCCTGACTGCCTGCCAGCCAAGCAGTTAATTGTTGGGAGAATTGCCGTTGCCATTGGAAAACGCGCTGGTACTTCCTGGCGCTGTCATGATTTGCTTGGGGCATTCGGGTTATCACTTTGGGTTAAGTGGTTCTGGTTTAATTGGCAAAGTTTTTGGCCAGCAGCAGCAGCTGGAGCAGCAGTCGCCTCACGGCCCGCTTGTTGCGCCCCACATCCGCTTGCGTTTAGCAGCGGTTTCCGGCCATTTTCCACCCTACAAAACCCTGTGTGTGCAAATATTTGTTCGCCAAACCGAACGGACGAGGGGCAGGGGGTCACGGGTCACGGGTGTGGAGGTGTTGCTGTGACATTGTTTGTACATGATTTGTTATGTGAAATGTACACACGAGGAGGACGCCGGCTGTCTGTGTTTGTCGAGGGGCTCGAAAATATTTTAATAATAATCATGCAGTGCATTAACTCTGGGCCGCCTTGTAATTGCATAATAACAATGTTCGTTTTCTTGTTTGCCCGCTGGCATCAAATCAATTTTGCGCTCGCTAAACCAACAATGAAGCTACGCAGGACCTTCCCCAATTTGGACATTCTGTGTGTGAGTGTGTGTGTTATTGGGTAAATTATTAAGGCCTCATTGCGTGTCACTACTGTCCGTTCGATTGTACATTGTGCCATTTTATTAGTTTCGAAATTTGGGTTAATTAAAAATTTATTTCGTAGTATTGTGCTATGCTCTGATTACCCACACACACACTCACACAAACACACACACAGACGAACGCATACATTAGAGCATTCTAATGACCATGTGTGCCTGCATTATGCTGTATGCTCATTGCATATGCCCATCCCTTGGCAAATGTTGCGAAATGCCATCGATTTTGCATTTCGGCCAAATTTATGTCGTTTTCATATTGAAATGGCCTTCGGGGGCGACTGGGTATGCGATTGGGATGGGAGCACTCTTATCGGGGTAATTAATATGAATTCATTGCAAATGTGTTGCATACTTAAGAGCTGGGTCGATACAGGAATAGGACATGTCCATATTTATGCGATCAATTTGCCTTTGAATCCCGTACAATGCCTAATACATTGCCAGCTGCAATTGCAGCTGCAGCAGGCAGTGGAGCTGGAACTGTAGCTGGAGCTGTATATGGAGAGCATTTTCCACCAGATATCACAAATCAGCAATGGCAAAGTAAACGGCTAACAAATATTTATAGCGAACGGAAGCAGCGAGCCGAGGAAGTGGAAGTGGAGCGCCTGCAATATTTATTACAAGTTGCATTCAGTCAACAAGCACAATGACTGCCAGGCGAAAACAAACAGCTGAAAGCAAGAGCACAGCAGTCTATTGCCATTCAAGGATCTGCCCCTGCAGTCGAACTTCCAACCTTCTAAACCCCCCAACTTCCAACTTCCACCTCCCATCACCCAGCCACCTAGCCCAATCCAGTCCAATCCGATCCGTTGCGAGCCGGGGCGGCAGTGCAGTGGAGAGAAATCATTTAAATAAAAGTCAATGTCATGCCATGTAACGAAGACAGCGAATAAATAGTCGCAGTCGGAATATCAGGCACTGAACTGTTCCCAGACATGCAAAAGGGGGCTTAGTTACGGTATGGGCTTCTTTGGGGGCTCTTGGCAAGTGGCTGGCACGAGCCAAGCCCAAGGAGAGGCCAACGACTGGAAGGCTCGAGACCGGGCCAAGAGACTTGGTAAACACGAGAAATATGGGGCGTATGTGTAATATGCGCGACAGCGAAAATTGTATAAGAAATGGGATTGCAGAACCGAAGCGAGGCGAGGCGGTCGTCGCTAAATAAATGTCCTCCCACTCGGGAAACAAAGTTCATTAATATGTTTGGCAAGCCAGCCAGTTTTTAAGTGAAGTTATACTGTAACAAATCATGTTTTAAATTTGGGTTTTCTTAAAATAATAATTAGACATTTCTCAAATTTTTTCTTCCTGTGCAGATCCTTGTTCTAGGCAAAAGCAAAAATCTCGGTCGAGCTGAAAGACATTTAATTTGGCATAAAAATGAGCCACGCTGACAGATGGCTCACAGATGATGGGGGAGGGGGAGTGGGTGGTCGCCTCCTTGCAGGTAGTCCTTTCCAACAAGGATGCTGACGTAGCAACGGGAGCGGGAAACGCCCGCACGACCGGGCTCACCCGGTCCAATGTATTTTCATTTTATAGGCTCATTAAATTACGCTTTATTGCCGTTAAAATAAAATATTATGTGATAAAAATAACTGCTCTTGGGCAGAATGAGCGGCGAAAGGTTGTCGCTTAAGAGACGGGCCATAAAGCGGCAAAATGAATAGAGCACATCTATGTGGTGGCTGGCTATATGGACCGATGCATCCTGCACTTCCTTTAATCTCACACAGCATGCGCAAAAATTGCCATCAAAATGTGGCCCGTTTGGCTGGGCAAATCTAGTTTCCATGTCGACCCATTTTGGGCGACATGTTTGCCGGGATAAATTTATTTCTCCGCTTTCACGCTTTTTCGTTGTTTTTAATTATTCCACTTTTGTTGTCTGGCCCGGGACTTTTTCTTTCTGTTTTTTGGATTTTGTCGGCTTGTCACATTTGAATGAAATGAATGAATGAGCCGGAGGATCCTTTTGGGCCGCAACGGGGGACCAGGGGCTGCACTCTGCCGGCACAGGATGTCAGGCCAAACTAATCGGATTAGTGTGTCCTACTCCTCGTTTTTTGAACCAACCCGAGACCCCTGCCCATACGCTTTGCACGTGTGACGGATGGGTCCTTGTTCACGGAGAAAGGATATTTGCAGGGAATGCGACTGGCGCTCGTTAGCCCAAGTGACCTCCATTCGGGACTCGGCACGTTTTAGTGTAATTAAAAAGATATCCGGGCAGACAGTCGGTTGATAGTGGTTTCCCAGTCAGTCAGGTTGGATACACCTCCAACGCTTTTCAACTGAAAAGATTTTTAGCACCCGAGGACGAAGTGACGTGACACGACTGCAGGAGGAAATTGTTGTCATTTCAAATGGCGAAAGAACATAATTTCTGACGTATGCGATTACGGAAACTTGCACTGCGCAACGGCTCACGAAAACGGAACGGAGCAGGACGACGGATTCCGTGGTGGATCCGGAATGGGGCAGGACAACTAAACCGTAGACAAAGGCCAAAACGAAACAAAAAGCGACAAGCAATAAAATGAGAAACCGCGCCACACTAAGGCTAAAGCCAGGCCAAAAGCACATCAATCAACGATGGTGCGGGGTCTCCACAGGATCCAGGATCGGGGAAAAACAACGAAAGGATAAGCGTATTGTGCGAGAACAAGTATTCGCCCTGTGTGCATTTGTGTGCTCTGTGCTGGCTCTCGTTCTGGCTGCTCCCCGAACTGCTGTTTGTTGTAACATAGTTTCATGCCGCACCGACGACCACAAAATACCTACAAGTCACGGGATCCACGGCATCCACTGGCCCCACTGGCGAGGATTGCGTGGTGGAGTGGGGGTTGCCACAAAGCGGGGGTGGCGCTTGCCAGTCAGTCAGTTAGAGAGACAGTCGGACAAACACGGGCATAAATATAAAATATGTACGTGCGTGTGTTGCGGTGCGGTGCGGTGCGCTGAACAAGATTAAAGTGTAGCCAGCTTGGGGCAAAAACAATAAAAAACTAAAGCCGAGCAGAATGGGGAATATCCTCAAAACACTTGCTGTAACCTCGGCACGTCCGGGAAAAATCTTGTTACAAATGAAAGTGTCACCAAACATGTGACTTTCACTTACGATATTAGCTTTCTTCTTATTTAAAAGCACTTGCAACACAGTTTCAAATTCAAATTGTAGCAATAAAGGGTAAAATATTACAAAATTCGGAAAACAAATTATAATATTTTTACTATATAATATAAATATTATAGGTCACTATTTCTATTAGTTTACTTTATTTTCCCATGTGGTTCACAGTAAGTTCACAAAAAAGCAATCTATATCATTCGACGCCGACCAGAAGAAGAGATCGCAGATCTCACTTATCGATCGATCTTTTTTCTCAACCGATAATATCGATGCACAATGGCTCCTTATATTCTAATATAATGTTCACACTATCGCTTTGTTATATTTAATCTTACTATGTACAATAATGTGGATATGTACAATAAGGTATTTCCACTATGTTCCTACAATATAAAATATTTCTTGAAAATAAAAATTGCTACATGGTTATACTTCTCTTTTTTGAAAGAGCTATTAGAAGCAAAGACCTTAAGACTGGCACAAAGTTCGAAAGACGAATGAAAAGGTTACCCAAAGCTAAGCTTGTGTTTTTGTGGCAACAACATTGTTGCCGCAACACAATTAAATGTGGCCATTTCATATTTAGTTTTCCATGTGTGTCCTGATTAAGATGGCAGCCACACACGAAAAAAGAGGGGGCAAGGGGATTCTGCTGTCCCAATACCTCCATCAGTGGAGTCCACAATTAATCTCTTCTGGGGGACATCACACACACACACACCAGCACATTGCTGATTCCTGTGGAAGATGCATGTGTGGGTATTATTTTATGGCTCATGGTAATTACAGGTGTCGCTATAATAAATTATCTTTGAATTTACTGTTTGTCGTTCTCATCGTTGTTCGTTGTTTGCTGTTGTTGTTGGCATTGTTAATGTGTTGTTGCTGGCAGTGCCTTTGCTCCTGTCACCGGAGGAGTCTTGTCACAGGATCCCTTGGCCAGGATAGTGCGAGTGTGTAAGTGTGGCAGTGTGCAGGTGTGAGAGTGTGAGTTGGGATAATTGGCTGGCCGACTGGTACTCCTGCCTGCTGGCCACCCGATGATGTTCCTGCTGCTGTTGCTGCTGCTGCTGTTGCTGGCAGCTCGCATGTCCTGGCATTGATAAGCTTTATTAAAAAGGATAATGAGCCTGTGGTTGTAAGCCTGCGCCAGTGTACGTGTGCCCGTGTGTAATGCGGTTTTGTAGTTTGTGTGTGCTGGCAACTGGCCCGTACATGTGTCCATTATAAGTTTCGCCGTTGTTTACGAGTTGTCGGTTGCTGTAGTTGTTAATAGTTATGAGTTAATGGAGTTTTTGCCGCTACCACTGTTTGTTTGCTGCCTTCCGTTTCCATTATTATTTTCGGATTATTATGATTACTTTTGTTTGGCCGCATAATCAAATTAACTGAATGCGAGCCCTGCCACTTCCGCTGCTGTTGTCGCTGACAAACGAGTTTATTTTTATGTATACATATACACACACATACACACAGTGATTCTGCCCTGTGAACACCCCTATAATTGCATAATCAAGCGCCCTCTTTGTGGCGCTAAAAAAATAACTTTTCTCAAACGACTTTTTGATGTGGCTGATTCCTGTTTGATTGGGTTACGCAAAGTTACACGGATACATATCGATCGATGTTTGGCCCAGATGTTATTCAAACAAACTACCATATTTCACAGCCAATAGCTTTTGAAACTAAATTTTGGCCTAAAGTTGGGAGCTAGAAACTGTATATCCTTGATAGATTAAGTAGTTTACTTTTACTTTTTACCAATTTAGAAAAAAGATTTCCTCTCTTTTTACCAAGAATCCTCTTTTCCCTAATAGTCCTCAACACTTTTCCTTTCTGGTAGATGGAAAATATTAGTTTGGCTCCTCATTTGGTGGCCCAGTTAGTTTCATCGGCTTTCCATACCATTGGACTATTGATTTTTGGGTCTGCATGTTGTGTCTGCATTTCAACTGGAATTTAAATGGTTTTCGAACCCGAAATCCTGTCGAGAAGCACGTTTCGAATGCACTTCACATGCAGCGCATTCGCATTCGCTTCCGCTTCTGGATTTTATGGACTTACGTCGCCATTCACCGTCTGAGTGCCGCTCGGGATTAAAGTGTCCAAGTCGGATGGCCGAGCACCAATGGGCGGTTCAGATGGTTAAGTCGGCTTGGATGGTTTCGGGTGGCATTCAATGCAATGGGTGCTGCTTAGGTGCTTAGTGCGGTTTGGCCAGGAGTGACAAGTCTGTTCGGTCTGTTTATGCATGTGCTGAAACGGCAATTTAATGAGCGCGCCAGGCGTAATCCTCCCCCGGCTTTTGCATTTTGCGGAGCGGTTCGCAGCGCGCGACGTTCAAGGATGTTCGCCTGCCACTCGAGGCGAGCAGGAAACGGAAATTACTTTGCAAACACTTTGCACCACCTTCGCTCCGTTCGCTTAACCCTCGGGATCCTAGCGTGGCGAACGCGGCGGTGGTGGTGCCCGGATTGCTAGGAGTGCTAGGAGTGCCAGGAGTCAAGTGAAGTCAGAAGGGGTGTTGAGGGTTAGGAGGGTTCGGAGGGTCAGGAGAAGGTCCTGCCTGCCGTCTTGCGTCATTTTCATTTTCTTCACGCTATTCCAGCCGTTTGCTCCGTTCAGCCCTTTTTATGGCCAACGGCAGTATGAAATATGAATTGCGGTTACTTCAAAAATCTCCTTTCGCCTTGCCTGGCTATTTCGCCAGGAGCGCCACGGGCAACAAAAATCAACTGCATTTAACTTTGTTGTGCTTTTTCGTCGTAGTCGCTGCTGCTGCGGCACATTGCCATTTTATGGCTAAATCCACTTTGGCAACACACACACACACACAAATACACTAGAGCACAATTTCGGATGAGGAAGTGGAAGGAAGGAAACAGGACACAGCCAGGTGGCCGAAAAGGGGCTTCCACCTATGGCTTATTGAAACTTGTTGTAAGTTAAGTTATGGCCGAAATGCTGTTGGCTGCTGCTGTTTCACTACTCACATGCCACATTGTGTGTGTGAGCGTGTGTGTGTGTTAGTGAGTGTGAGTGTGAGCTTGGGTTAAAATTACCTTTAAATTGAAAATTATTGTATGTGCGCGCGCTCGACTCGCACTCGAATCGCAGCTCCTCCAAACGCTCACCTGGCTGAAACATAAATTTCTGTGGTTTCTGCCGCAAATTGCGTCGGGTGTTGGATGTTGCATGTTGGATGTGGGGCGGCAACTGCCAGTGGGCCGGAGAATTACTTTTTCAATTTTAGACTCTCTCAGCGGCAGGTAAATGAATTAATGTGTGGGAGGAGGACATCTTAATTTATATTCATAAACATGGAGGGGCTGGTTCCACCGCAGAGATTTAGAGTCCTGCCTAAGAGATTTGTGGCATAGACAGTGAGCAGGAGAGTGCGACAGTGTGGGACACCAGTTGTCCTTTTGTCAATTTTCAATGGCTTTTAAAATGATTAAATTTCATTTTGTGAAATATGCGGCTGTGACAGGCGGACAATCAGTGAGTTTTGGAAGGCGGAGGAGGAGCAGCTGGCTATTGGTTTCGGTTCGATTTGTTTGACAAGTTTATTAAAAGAGCACGCTTAAAGTGTCCTCCTCCTGCACCAAGTTGGCCATAATTCCTGGTCGCCATGCGGGGTTCAAGAGTTTTGAACTTGCGGCGGAGCCTGTGACACTTTCCACACACTTGGCTCTTTTGGCAAATTGTCGTTCGCCTCGCCCCGTCCACAAAATCTGGACTCTCCTCACGGACTTGTTTGTTTGCCTGGCGGGCTCGTAAATAAATCATTTGATAACTTGACGCGCTGCCTTTCGCCCTACCAACAGCCCCGGAAACTTCCCCGCCCACGCATCCTGTATCCTGCGGTCAAGGACTCACCTCAAGCAACTGGCGACTTGTCCGCCGCCACAAGATATTGTGATTTATTTGCTTTCACTTGGCTGTGACGTGACGCGACGCAGGGCAATATCGATTGGGCTTAGCTTTACGAGCTACACGGACCAAACATTCAGTTGCCACTTTGTTCTTCTGGCCTTATCTGTGCCAACTTTTGGCGCAACGCAACGCGGTGGGGAAAAGCGGGAGAGCCTCGTTAATTTTCACTGATACTACGGGGTAAAGTTCGGTCGGACATTGCCGGGGCAACCGCTCGCAGTTTCAATTATCTAAGTCCCTTCTTTCATGTGGCTGCCGACAACAATTTGCACTGGCTTTTGGGGCTGGCCAGCACGCCAAATAGTTTGAATTCCCCCAAATAGATTTCCACTGTCGTGGTCGAAAGACGCATGCGAACTGGCTCATTTGGGGAAAGCCTAAAACTTTTGGCCAAAAACACCGAAAGGTACGGCAGGCGGTTCGTATAAAACTCTTTAAGCTTTTCCGGTGAGGCAAAACATAGGTCAACGACAAACATACAAGGTTTTCCACTTAGACTCGGGTAGGGGGATCAGGTGGCATACGGCCGCTGTCATAACCGAATCAATATGACTGCCGGCAGTCGTCAGGTGCAGGTGGCCCGAACCCTGAGCCAATCAGCTATTAATAGAGCCGAGAATCAGCTTAGACGGCGGACTTACCGGACGGTGAAACCGTTCAGGACTCGCCACACACGCTTGACCCTTAAGAAAGCGGACAATTTTCTATTTATAATCAGGTTGAAACGGAGACCTAAGCCTCGGCTTTGGCTGCTTCTCCTTACCCTACTTCACCACTGGCACGGGGATTAGGTATTTGAAAAGTTTCTGACCCAAAAGGCTTTGGCATGCGAGTGGGGTGTGTGTTAATGGAGGAGAGGCAGGATGAGCTGGAGGAGTTGGAGGAGCTGGAGGCCCCGAGCAGGAGTCCGAAGTCAATAGACAGAGATATATCTTCTCTCGGACCGGATTTTGTTTGCCTGACTTTGTTGCCACTTGCCAACAATGGCAACCTGTCCGGACCGTCGTTTTGGTCCCTGCTTTCATACGGATTTGCCTATTTGCCTGAATGCCCATTATCGTCATCTCCATCATCGCCATCAGACCCGGCTTGAGCCCTGGTTTGAGCCCCTAACCTAACCCCTTTTTGCGTTTTTGATCTATGCCCCAAAATCCAATGGCTCACATACAGACAAAAGTTTCCAGGCGCCACAAACTTTTCGGTGGCTCTGCCGTTCGAGTTTCCTCTGCCCTCCACTTCTCCCAACGCTCAGTTGTCATGGCAATTTTGAAAGGAGATATTCAATTTGGCTGTTTCCTCGACTCCACATAATACTTTCTAAGCAGTTTGAAGTTTTAGGGCCACTTTAAATGGCCACAAATTGTTGTCAGAATGCCGATGCTGCAACTAACTTAATCAAATTAGCTCAAGCATTCGGTTCACTGCATGAAAATGATCAACTCATTAACAAATATAAGTTGGTCCTGTGATGGGAAAATTTCTGTTCAAGTTTAACAAGATTAACCGGTGAAAAGTTGTGATTTATTTTGACCCTAGCTGCCCCAATTGAATTTGCCAGTATTATTCTTGGCAAAGGCCAACGAAGGGATCCCAGGGGGAAGAAGTGACTTAGGCCACGGTGCTCTAAGCCTCTGAGTTGGTAAAAATTCAAACAATATGGCCAAAAGCTCATCAAGCGCATCAGTGGGTCTTAGCCTGGTCCAAAGCTGACAGCATCTTAGCCGGAACGAGGAGCCGAAAAGCCGGAACAGGAGCTGTGTCTGTGGCTATGGCTGTAGCTGTGGCTGCCACCAAATCCATTTTGGCAGCCGGGCGGCTGGAGGTGGAGAAGGTTGCCTGAATGCAAGGTAGTGAAATTTACAATTTAAAATGCATGCATAATGAATGTTGTTTGCTGCCAAATGGCTTTCGGGCAAGGGGGGTGCAGGCCATCGGGGGTATTACGACCATGACCCAGCACCCAGCCAACGGGAGTTGCCCCTTAGCGTCGGCTGCCCCCTGGCCATGCAACATGCAGAGCGGAACAAAGAGCACATAACAACAACTCAACTCAACTCGGTCGACTCGACTTCAACTGCAGCTGGAAAAATCCTTAATCTGTGCGAAAATTTAGAGGAGCGCTGTGAAATTGGGTAACGCAACGAGGACACTAAGAAAAATGCAGCACATCCTTAAATGTTGTACCATTTCTGGCAAACTAAAAGAGAGTAAAATACTTTAAATATTCAAAATTATACGGCTCGACATATATATATTTAAATATGACTTAAAGAGACCAATATAATTTCTCCCGTGCATGGAAGTTTGAAAAGTTGAGAGGGGTGGAGGACATAGTAGTTGGATGAGACCATGACTGGCAGCTGGATAGATGCTTCCTTTGGCCTTTGCTTTGTTTTTTGGCTTATTTTGCATTAGAAAAGCACCAAGTCCGGGGGACTTGCAGGGGGTGGAGCCACCACCCACTACTCCTGTGTGTGTGTGTGTGTGCACATATTTGCCCGACTTTGTTTGCCAACACACAAACACTCACACACACATACGCATAAACGCACCCAGTAGAACAGCTACGGTTGAAAAATTTGTGCATAATTTTGCTAGGCGAAAATATGCTTTGGGCCTTGAGGAGACCAGAAGCAGGGAAACTGGGAAATCGATGACAGGACACATGGCAAGCAGCAAACTCCCACTGGGATCCCTCCTTACACTTGCTTTGTTTGCGGATTAAGCTGCCGGGGAGCTGTTGTCCTTTCTCTCCTGGCGGCGGCATTCAGTTCTATTCCCCGTTCTCATCTGCATCCTCAATTGAGCTCGAAATGTTGCGTTCTTTAATTTAATTAGGCGCGTGCCGCAACAGGAAGCTGTTTGCAATCAGGCGTCGTATACAAACGCACCGACCTCACGAGAATATATGAATGTGTGGGTACTTACATTGTGCGCAATATTTTCATTACGTGCTCGGTACCCTTGACAACCTCTAGCGACAATTTCCACCATATTTTTCCCTTTTCTCCACGTCCCGATTTTCCTTAATTGTAGCACACACGTGACAACGATTTGTTTTTTCTTCCCAGCGAATAGTTGTACCGATTTTCGTTTACTTGAGTCCTCACCGCAATATAATACTATACACATTAAAAGTTAAGCCCTTGTGTAAGGAGTTTTTGTCATTAAACTGGCAGAAATGTAACCGCGATTGTTGCCATTTCATTTTCGTGTTATTTGATCTAACTGAGCAGTGAAAACTATAACCTTTTATGTCACTGGTTTGGCGGGATTTCGATTTAGCCAAACTGTTTTGATAAAGTCGTGGCCTTCATTATTTTAGTGACTCATTAAAAGTGGCCACCCAAGTTGTCTTGGAGCTTAAGTTTTCCGAACGAAACTTTTTCGATTTTATGGGCTGCGAGTGATATGGCTTCGATTTCCATTAAAAGTCAGCTGTTTGCAGGCACTCTCACATATGTGATAGAATGATACGGGATGCTCCGGACACATCGGAGCCCATTAAACACATTCCAAAATTGAAAAGTCATGTTGAACTTTTTAGCTCTGCTGCTTTTTTGGCCAGTTTGCATGATTTGTATTTATCTGGGGGAGTGGAAAGCTCTTATCGGCCACAGTTGAGATAGAGGAAAACTTTCAGTTTGATTACTTAAGAATTTGGTCAATGATTTCGAATAAAGTCGAATAATGGTGCAAGGATTTTCGGATTCGCTCAAACACACACACAAACAGACACACACACACACTCACTCATTCAGAGCGGTAATAAATTTCCGCCTGCTTGAATGGCGGAGCAAGAAGAGAGGGAAACAGACACAGACATACGTGCGAAGTTCGCAGCACCATGATGTCCTGGCCATTATCCTGCATATAAAGTCGTTCATTTCCTTGTTGTTTTTTGGTCATTCCTGCTTTGATTTGACCGTCGACAATTTCATTGCTCCTCCGCACCCCGCTGTGTGTTACGGCCATTGTATTGCATACATAATAAATTTTATGAAACGTAAATTTTTATTGAGACCAATTTTTGTCGCTGCCATAAAAGCGAAGAACATGAAAGGAAAAGCTCGTTCCAATCGAAGCGAATGTTTTATTTATAGCGCAGCTTCAATTCGGAAATTAATTTCGCATTAACTATTTTCGGTGTTTGGTGCCATATTAGAGGCGAACACAAACAGCAGTATTAGAAATGCTCGTTGGGTAAACAACAAATGTTGTGAGTGCTTCCAGTTTTCTCCCACCCCTTCCCAAAATCCCGAAAACATTTCAAATAGTTCGAATTAGCAAAACAATACAAATGGAGAGCAAACAGAGAGCAAAGACAAAACATAAACAAGAACACAAACACAAATAGAAGAGCCCCCAATTCGAATTTGCTGCCGTAAATGAAAATGAAAATATTGCGAATCAAACGAGGCGAACTGAAACAAAGCCAAATGAAATGAAAGGGACTTCGAACCGTGCGACCGAAATCAAATGACAAACGTTGGTCCCATCTGCTGATTTGTGATGGGCAAATAAAAGAAAGAAAATGCTCCCCGAAAAACAAGCCAACAAAACTATCATTTACGTTGCCTCATTGTTTTGCATGCCCAAAATGCTTTTATGTGTGAGCCAACGCTGCGTATACGTAATCCCCATGTGAACTTGCCATTAAATTCGGCATTTAGATTTGCACAGGAGAGGGTGGTGGCGCTGGTGGTACTGGTGGTGGTGGCACAAACCAATTGTTGGAGAAAAATGATGGAATGCCCACTTACATTTAAAACCAATTGGTTTCAGTAATTGCCTTAAGCCCCTTTTGCCTGATCCCATACGATTATGGGATTACACTTGTGAGAAAACAACATTCAGGATAATGGCGAATGCATATTAATAACAAGCAGTAATATTTATTAAAACGATGCCTGTTGTTTCGCTTGCCCGCATTTAAAATTCACCAGCGATGCTGTAAAGAGCTGAATTGTTAATGAAATAATGAATATATATGAGTTTAAAGGCTGAACGATTTAAGCTGCTTTCACGCGAGTAATTATATTTCAATTACATGCAGACAACGCCAGCAGAACTCCCACTGACTCCCACTGACCTAGATCACCTCTGAACTCCTGCGGAAAATGTTCAAAAAGATATTGAACTCATCGACTTACGGCTCATTAGCACGTTTCTTCACTAAAAGGGGGGAGAGTTTGGAGAAAGAAGTGAGGAATTGCCAGACAACTTGATTGAACTTCAATAGGCTCTAAGATGGCTGCTCCTTGGAGCTCGAGATTAATGCTAATGTGACAACTTAATCGAAAGCCATTTACAAGTCATGTCAAGTGGAGAGCGGCTCACTCTCTGTATCCATGGCTCTAGAGCTCGTTATTATGACAGGACCTCAAAGTGGGGACGTGGGATGTAGGCTGAAGTCAGGCTTGGTAGCATTGGGGCATGGGGGCATGGGGGGATGACGACGACAAATCCATAAAAAAGCACGTTAAATATTTGCATTAATTCCGGGCGCTGGCTGATAAGTCCTGGATGCTTACAGCTAACAGCTAACAGGAAACAGGAGACAAGGAGACAGGGACTGCTGTTGACACTTACCCGGCAAACAAGATGTGACTACGATGCCGATAAGGAGCAATAGTTGGGCCATCTCGGTGCTACTCCTCCTGCTCCTGCTCACGCTCCTTTTGCTCCTGTTTTGGCTGCTCATTTTGCCAGCAAGTCGTTTCGTCCTTATCACTAAATGCGTTACTTTGTCAACGACTCGAGTTCTCGGGCTGTTTTGTGTGGACGTTAGGTGGGGCTGACTGCTTACTGCCTGCTGCCTGCTGACTTTGACTTTTACTGCACGACTCACTCGCACTTGAATCTCAGTGTTCACGGCTCAATTTTGTGTAACGGCTATCACTTAGGTGTGTTTATGGCTGGGAGAACCGCAAGCGGCGATCTTGCTGTGCATAAACAATAAAAAATATAGCAAAATGTAGGCCCGAACTGTCATGACAAAGAAAGCGTAACCCGAACTGCCAAGTGATTTGTTGCTCGATTAGAGAAGTTCTGCGATATTTGAAATTTGATGCCAATGTTACGGTGGATCAAATGGAGTTAATTGGAATCCTTTCGGGAAATATTATTTTACGTTTCGCGCCGCACTTTTTTTTGTTGATGGTGTCTTGTTCGTTAATCAGAAATTTACACAATCCCGAATGGATGAAAGCACAGTGAAAATTTCAATCAAAACTTTACTCTCTTTGTCTGTGTGTTGGTGTTGCTGTCTTTTTGGTGGCTTTTACTCGAATTTTGTTGTTTGTATTTTTTTATTTTTTTGCTTTTTAGCGCTCGTTAACTCCAGCGTTTCGTTTTGCGTCTTTGTTTGTTCCGTTTTTAGTCTTTTCGCCGCCTTTTGTTTTCGCAATTTTTTTTGCTCAATTTTTAATGCAATTTCCACGCTTAACTGCACTTTTTGCCATTTCGTTTGTTATTCCTGTTTCTTCTGATGTTGCTGTCGCTGTTTCTGTTGCTGTTGCTGTTTCTGTTTTTGCACTGCATTTATTTACACGAAATACACTCTCACACACACAGGCACAAGCTCAAGCAAACGCACACAATGGCAGGCGACCGGAAACAGACAGAGACAAAATATGTACACAATTTGCAGCGCTCTCGTTCCCTCCGGTGCATGCCAAATGCCAAATTCAAATTACTGTTGCAGCTATTCCAGTTATGGTTCAGTTATCGTTCGCCTTGTTCCAATCCTGCAAATCAGATCAGAGCGCTCTGGTTCCTCATCAAGTGGCCTTTGTCCTGCCCGAGGACTCAAAACAGCGAATTTGCGAATCTGCGGATCTGGACTCGGGATCTAGCTGTGGACTCTGTCAGGAGTCGAGCCCTCGCATCTTCCTCAAATGTCTGAAAAAGCAAGAGCAGAACAATATCAGATTAGTTTCTAATTGGTTGTTTAACACTTTATAGTTTTATCTATTTATAAATCCTTAAATATAGACATAAGATTAATGTTCCTAAAAATATGCTGTATGCTAGGAGCTGGCTTATTTTTGAGGCTTATGCTGAGTGTGTAAGCACGAGCCGTTCTTCATTTCTAATTTTCTTTGATGATGCGGGGCTTTTGCATAAAATATTAGCACATTTTCGGCTTTTTCTCCACTCGCAGTGCCTTGCATAATATATGTGTTCTACATGTGGCTAAGATTTAAGGATATCATTGCATCAGACAGACGGATAATGCGTCACCTACGCAGCTAACCATTTCTCCTTAACTTCCTAAATGACTGCCGTGTGTCTGAACTGCGTACCGAATTGCCTCACCTCCACCCACTACATAGCCCTTGTCTTTAGCCTTTGTTCCCGGGCTGCAGCCCATTATTATGCTTTATTTTCCGCTTGACACCTTTGGGCTGCGTTGCGCATTTCCCATCTGCACTCACTGTATACATGTATGTGTGTGTGGGTGTGTTTGCACGCGTGTCTGTGTGGGTGCCCAACCACGTGGCATTTATGCGCGACTTTTTCCCATTCGCATTCAGCGTTTTTCCCCGGCTTGGCCGACCTGGCCGAAAGGCTTAGCCAAGGCTAAAGCGACCGCCCCGAGCTGCGTGCAGATAGGGGCGAGTTGGGGGGTGGGGAGTGGGGAGTGGGAAGGTGCGAGCTGGATGCTGAATGCTGGAAGGGTTGTACACTTTCTTATCAACATGCACGTCGACGTGAGGCAGAGACGTCATGTCGTCGTCTGAATTGAAATTTATTATTCTGCTTTGTCGTGCATGTGTGTGCGGGGGGTCCCGCTTTCCACTTTGCCCCACACTCAGGAAAAATGCTCTGGTGGCAAACAAAAATATTCCATGTCCATTTTCCATGTTCAAATAGATTTTTAAAATAAATATGTTATGACCGTAAGCTGTTTGTTTACCTTTCGATAATCTTTGTAATTTTTTAAGTGTTTTTGTTTATTTTAAAATTTAAATTATTTTAAGTGCACTCTCTTCGCATTTGGCTCCCCTTTTGCCGCACTCCTTTTAAGCAGTTTTGTGAGTGCCAGGCACTTTTTTGAGGCCCGTGTGTGTGTGTGTGTGTGTGCGTGTGCGTGTGCGCCCCCTCGAAAGACCTCTTTTCAAGCATTTAATATTTTTCTTTTCTCTCGACTTTTATAATTCTTCGTTTTTTTTTAGCCCAACCATCCCCAGCCAGTGCTGTCTTGCTTTTACTTTTGTTAATTGCTTTTCATCTGGGGTAAGCTGGGAAAATGTCTGGGGGCAGCTTTGATGTGCGACCTTTCATTGAGTCGAGCTTGTTGTTGGTGCTTTGGGGTCTCGCACTTAGGGATATTGTTCACATGTCTCAATTATCCTTTTGATTTTGCACACATGAAAGCGCCCCTCCGAAGTTTTGCGCTTTTGTTGGTCCAATTTCAAAGCAAAGTGCGGCCAGCAAGGCAGGGAATGGGGAAGGAGGCTTATTGCTTTACACAGGCCAGTTATTATTAAAACGTTGTAAACCGAAACTAACAGGTTTGAATTTCTCATTTCCTGTTCGCCGTTTCGGGCTCCCAGAAGGCAGGCAATAAAATCTGCATAATTTAAGCATTTACTTGGTATGTATTATGTGTGAGATATATATCGGACCCTTCCCGAGAAACAAATGGTCACAGACGTGTCAAGCTTCTGGTTCTTTTGACCAGCGGGCCGAGCAAAAAAATGGAATGATATTGTATCTAGTTTGTTTTGCTGGTTCTGCTGACACTTGCCTTTTTTGTTGCTATGCACGTTGCAAAAAGTTAAGTAAAAATGGCGTAAACAAGGCGAAAGAAAAGCAGAGTTGGAAATTATGCAAAGATTATGTGCGTTGGAGGTGAGTGGGGGGATCCTTATTGCGGGATCCTTGGATGCCAGATAGAATGAGCAAGTTAACTTGTCGCCGTGGTCACGACTGCTGGGTGTGTGGGTAGGTGGGCGAGGTGTTCCGGACCAGGAGGAGCTCTAAGCCCAGC
Source organism: Drosophila yakuba (assembly GCF_016746365.2). NCBI lineage: Eukaryota > Metazoa > Arthropoda > Insecta > Diptera > Drosophilidae > Drosophila > Drosophila yakuba. Next base: position 10,102,396 of record NC_052530.2, read on the forward strand.
ACCAACTTAAGTCGAGTGACATGTAAATCTAGCCTCAGGTTGCGGCCACGGCAGCTGCTGCTGCTGTTGCTGTTGCTGCTGAAAAAGAGTTGCGGGCAAAAAACAGAGCCGAGATGATGATGATAATGCGGTCGTTCCAGCCCCACTCTCAATTCCCATGCCCCGGCAATCTCACCGCCCATTACCATCCACCATGCCCAGGAGCCACGTTTTCCTTTCTGAAAATCAGTTAAATGAGTTTGTTTACATGTTACGCCGCTGTGGCATTTTTTTTTCCATTCCGCCAACGACTTTCAAGCAGGGGCGGTAAAACGAAATAATAACAGGAAAACTTTACAGTACGAAAGGCCACATACCCTTGAAAAATGTCCTTAAATGACATTTTGATTTATTTAAAAATATAATTTGTGTATGCTGCATATATACGTTTCCTTACATCAGTAATTCAAGATTGGCAAATGTTTGATTCAAGTGCTTACTATCAATTCTTATTAATGTAATTTTCAATGGCATGTTTAAAACACATATGATATGATGAAGAAGTTCAAGGATTATACCCTCTGCCAGGGTATGCAAAGCGAAAATACTTTAAATGTATGCAAAGTGGCGGCTTGCAGGACATGGGGAGGGGTGGACGCCTATAAAGGACCCAGGAAGCGGCGCGACATTGTCTGGACGCCGTTTTTCTGCGGAAATGGATGTAGGGAACGGTCCCTATACAATTTACTTTGGTAACTCGATATACGAAGTCGGAGTCGCAGGCCTAAAAGTATGCAGCATATAATTTGCGTTTGTTTGCCGCTGCTGCTTTATGTAATTTGCATGTAAACATGTGTTTCGCATTCGTGCGCGTGTGTTGGTGCTGGTGTGTGTGTGTGTGTGTGTGTGTGTGATGGTGTTGGTTTGTGTTGGCCTTCTGGCAACACACAAACACTCAAGCTGCAAAAATTACGCCCAACATCAAATGATTTTGTTTAACATATTTTGTTATTAAGTGTGGAAATGTGCATATTTCGCTCCACGGAATATTCCCTTCTGCAGTTTTTTGTTTGGGTTTCACCCCGCTTTCACCCATTCCACATAGCCATTCCTCTTCAGGATTCCCCGCTCCGTTTGCTGTTCGTGCCTGCAGTAAATTTCCGTTTGCCATCTTTCAGGACGAGGCAGCCAGACCTGGCATACTTCACTTGAACTTTGTGTAGCGTGAACTTCTTAAATTATTGGCCTAGACTCTATATAAACTGCAGGCCCGGTGCCGCAAACGCCCCCAAAGTTCAGTTTCGGCACCGGCAATGGGATTTTCCCAAAGGGCTGGCGAATTATGTTTTGCCAACTTCCTAACTTAGTTTGCGGCCTGATTCGACCTGCTCCTGCTGCCTTTTGACAATTGACAGTTCGATGGCTCGATGAAGTTTTACCAATTAGCCCCGGCTCAACGCCCGATTCCCGCTGGTTTCTTGACTGCATTACGTGCGGCTATTTGTTTGCTCCTCCTCTAGTTCGGTATTGTTTTCTAGCCACCACAACAGCTTGGAGAGGAACGCACGGCCATTGGAAAAAGCATAAACCACATACTCGTACACATGGTTGATAGATAAACAGGGGGACGACGGACGGACATTCACTTGCACTGGGCCATAACAATTTCTTTGGCCCACATCCACATCCATATCCACATCCAGTTCCAGACGTGGCCGTACTTCCTAATGCCGCTTGCGACGCTCTGATGCAGCCCAATCAACGTAGCTGCAACATTATTGTTGTAAGTCGGAGCAGATACCATTCCCCTCCTTAGCTTTCACTGCGAAAAACTGGGAGGGTACTTAAATTACTAAATTTGGATTAAGGATAGATATCCTTAACTATTTTATGTCGTGGTATACAATTATGGCGATAATGCCATATATCTCCCAAACTTTAAACTCAGCTCTTTATTGTTAAACAGAAACAGCTAGTTATTTGGAAGGGATTCGTTTTTCCTGAGTGCAGCTTTCTTGCAAGGGTAGATGTGCTTAAGTCGTTCTGCCATTTCCATTGCTTTGCCAACGAGCATTTCAATTGCTTTTGCTGCGGTAGTAAATACAAAGTGTTAAATGCCCGGGGCTTACGGGCAGGAGAAGGCATAAGCTAAGCAAATACTGCTGTACGGCTATATATACCCCATATTAAAACTCAAATTCAAACTGCAACTTCAGCTCCGTCTGCTCCCAATCCCCCATTCCAATCCCGATACCAATCCCAATCCTATTTTGAATCCAACTTGAAGTTAAGTCCAAGTCGCCGCGCCCGAACAAAGGCGTCGTATTCATTTCTTATTTAAACTACCGCTTGTTGTTGGATGGTTCACCCAACAGATGGATGGATGGATGGGGAGATGGTCGGGTGGTTGGATGGTGGGATGGTTGGATGGATGGATGGATGGATACCAGGCCATTAGATCCATGACTTGGCTGCTTGCCTTTGCTTTTGCCGGCACATGGAGTTTTATTTATCGAACTGTGAATAAATATTTTGCCGTACTTGAGGCACCTTCAAAGGGGTTGATGTTGGGTAGCGAATGAGCTAAGCGCCCTGATCTCCTGCAAGTACAAGCCGCATACTTGGCTTCAATCGACAGACCAGCCTCGATTCTGCAATTTGCAGTTTGCAGTTTGCAGTTTGCACTTCCCAGCTCACAGCTCCCAGTTCCCACTATTGACTGTAGTAATGTGTAACCTAATTCTGCGGCTGGCTTAAATGGTTTTACCGTCTATTGACTTTCTGCGCCTCCTCGATTTTAGGCCCAAAGCCAACTCTGCCCTCGCCCCCCTTCTGGGTCCCTGGGCTCATCTCATTACGGCTTCGGCTCATCAAAGGGGCAGAAAAGGAAAAAGAAAATACCACCTAGATATCTCAGTCCTGCCTCAATTCCCCGTGTCCCCGAGTACCCACCCATATATCTCTGAGAATGGCACAGCTGCTTTCATTAGAGCGACGGAGCTGTGTGGGAGGAGCAGCAGGATGAATCGTTCACAAAAGGCCCTTCAGCTTTATCGCTGTAATCAATTGTCTGCATTTGAATAGTTGACAACCGATTTATGGACCATTGAGTGAGCAGCAAGAACGCCGATGACTGAAGGCGCTGGCAATGGGAGGCGAGAAGTACGGAATGACTTGGTGGGCGGTTGCCGAGCAGTTCATTTCTTTTGTACTTGCGGTCGAGCGTTTGCCGCCCCTCCACCATTCGATCTTGGACATTTTTTCTGCCCTGTGTGGCCAGTATCCTTTTCGGAAATCAAGTGGAATGACCCGCACGGTCTGTGTGTTTTTTCCCCATCCCAAGTCCAAGGCACAGCTACCCCGAAATCCCCGAAATGCCCTTTGTTGAAAACTTCTGTTTTTGTATGTTTTACGTAATTTCGCCAGGCAGAAAAAGAAGAAGAAGACTAGCCGGAAATGGCTAGGAAATTGAGCCAACAATAACAGCAGCCCGAGTGGGAGCCGCATCAGCATCAGCAATAGATGATGCTGATGCCAGTTCAGCACTCCAGGACTCCAGAACGCCAGGACTCAACGGCAATAAGAATAATAACGAAAATGTCAGCCGGAGCAGGAGCGTCTGTCATCAGTGTGTCCGTCGTCAGTTGTCAGTTGCCTTGGTATATGCTATGGTATGGTATGGAATTCTATGGTATGGTACGGCCAGTGGCCCAGATAATGTACTGCCAAGTGTTTCTGACCTTTTTCCCTTTCTCTGCCATTTCGTTTCTTTGGCCGCCTTTTCTGGCCTTCTCTGCCTTCGTTGGCCATTTCATATTTTTGGTGACACATCCTATTGGCACTTGTCCTTGCGCCTTTGCCGTCCTGGTTTCGCCGGCTTCAAATTATTTAAAACTCAATGCAAATGAAATGGCCACAACGTTCAAGGGACCCTTCACAATTGGGTTCAAGTTCAAGGCATTACCATTAACGCTAACTATGCGGTGCTTAAACTCGTCCTTTGTTTGCACAGCATTAAGGGGTTTTGTACGGAGTCAAGTAGCAATTACAGTGAGTATTGCAACTTAAGGGCTAACCGTCTGTTAGAGCTTTAAAGCGGATTGGCAAAAGTATTTACTGAAAATCCATTTGAGCGATTGCGGGAGTATTTGAACATCTTACAGTGGCAAACACTTGAATACTTTATAACTTAAATTGAAGACCTTAGTGGGCAAATAAATGGTAGTAGCATTTTAATTGCTTCATTTACGTGTAAGGTATTAATCTGTAACTCTGCCATGTAATTTGTACTTGATACTTGATTGCATTTAATTGACCCAGTAATTGACGATGGAAATGGATATACAGAACAGCTGGCTCCATTTCACGTAATCAGCCACGAATCGCATTCACCTGAAGGCGCCTACTGCTGATGATGTATTCAAAGTTATCTTATTAACTTTGTTCAGGCAGAGCGGGAATATCCCTTAATGGTTTTTCCAATCCCAATTGAGGTCAACTAGCGAATAGGTTCAGCTAATGTGATCACAGCTTCCGACGGAACGGATTCGTGGTTGCCAGTATATGCATAAGTGCTCGCTTTAAGCGCCACGAGACGACAACTTGCCACTGCAACTGGAACTGGCAACTGGCAGCCTTCTGCATTCTATTCTCATCAATTCCACTCGTCAGATGCGGGCGACACACAAAGTCACGCCAGATACACCAGATGCACCAGATCCACCAGATACACACTCACACACAGTCGCACACACACACTACTGCTCACATGTGCACACGTCCCGTGGGCATTTACTTGCCAGGCTCTTGGCACGGCTTTGCATTTGGGTTAATGTAGTATTTGTGTCTCGTGCAATGCAAGTCGGCAGTCTAAGCCCCCAGTCAGCTCCAAAGTCAGCCAGGAGACGGGGGTTCCGCCTCCTAAGTCCTGAATGGGCAAAGGGCGGGGCGGCAGCGGCGGGTATGCCCTCCGAAATGCCATCAATATTTTGACTACCCGCTTCAAAACAGGTTGATGATTGGTAATGAATATGGGATTTCTAACCCCTTTGGGTTATATCACAATGGCCTGTATGCCCAATCCCCCGTTTGCTACCAGCGACGCCGCCTCTGGATCATTGCATTGCGGTAACGGGCACATTTTGTCAGCGGCCTGGAAAGAAATGCACTGCACGTTGTCAAGAAAAATATGTCAACGTCTTCCTCGCTTTCGCTTAGATTGGCATTGTCATAAAATGCCGTGCCACATACGGAATATAAGAATATACGAGTATATACATATATGTATATGTAAGTGTATATATGTATGTGTAGAGCCCCGCGGGAATGTGATTCCTTCATTCCTTGTGCCACTTGCATGGGAGGACATGCAGCCTGTTTAGAGAATGAATTGCACTTTATTGTTGGCATTTCGCAAGCCTCTCCGTCACGTCCCGTGGTATTCCAAAGCCTAGCCCAAATCCAAAAGTCTCGGCATGCGAATCGAGTGGAAAAACCTCAGATGGATTTCCTAGGCGGAACGTGTTGCTATTTGCCAGCTCATTTTTGGTCAGCCAAAATTGCGAGCACTGGTCTGTGGCACTCTGTAAAAAAAATTCAATCAAAATTGTTGCCATTTAGTTTGACATTTCATTTTGATGGCGGGGGCCAAAATGATGATGAAGTGCCAGCAACGAGGGGGCGTGGCTCCATCCCAAGGACATGGAATCTCCTCCTCACTCCCCATCATCTTTTTTTTAGCTTTCTCCGCCATTTCTGCTTTTATAGAGTGCCAAAAGCTGCACAGGAATTTCTTTCTCTTGCGCAGATTGCACGAAAAAAAAAATGCCAAGCTGACCGCAAGCTGTGTAAAGTTGGCTAACTGCAAAAGCAAAAAAAAATGAAACTAAAATTGTAAGCAGAAAATAAGAGCGGAGCACGGTGAATAGATGTCGTTGCTTTTGGGTTCCATTGGGAAAATTGATTTTGTACTGGAACTGGTGAGGATGCGATAAGAATTTGCCTTCTGCGCGTGCATTTCACTGCACTCAATCAAGGGCTGCTCATAATTTGCCAACAGTGGAGCTGTTATTGGCTCTTCTCCATTTCGTTCAGTTCAGTTCAGTTCAGTTCAGTTCAGTTTGGTTCGCCATGCTCGTTTCTCATTTCCTTTCTGCTCTATCATAATCATTTCCGCCTGCGGATATATATCTGCCATAAATCAACGCCAGCGGCTGCTTTAAATTCTTTCTAATGAAGTTACTCAAGCCTGAAAAAGAAAAACTTTTCCCATACACATCCCAACGGGGTCGGGGGTAGTAGTGAGCAAATTCTTTCACATGTTGGCATTTTCTCGGCTGCCTCTGCAGCCACGCTTGAAAGCACATGAAAATTCATAAAATTCACAGCCTACTTCAGGGGGCTGCGAAAATGGGTGCGGCACATACATACGCAGAGTCAGTCATACACACACACACATGCACGCTTGGCATAAGGAGCTATCAAGAAATCACAACAAATTTACAAGTGCCACACAAATGTTTGACAAAAACTTTCTGAAAAGCTTTCCACTGATTTCGCATCGTCCCAGCGATTTCTTCTGTCTCGATGTTTTTGTGGGAAGGGGAATGGTGCGGAAATCGAGGGGTTGGTGTTGTCTGGGGAGACATTTATGGTCCCACGATGTTATCGGGTTGACATAAGTTAAGCTGCTTTCCTTTGCTTTTCGGCTAAAATCAACAACAACAAATATTGGCCAACAAATGCGTGTGCAGAGAGAGAAGTTTCACAGCCTAAGACGCTTACCTTGAAGTCAAAGAAATATCTATTCATATCAATAAATCAAAGAAACCCAATACATGGAATAAAAATAAGTTTATTAAGCCACAAAGAAGGGGGGCCTTGCATAAAAAATAAACTTTCCTAATGTATTAGTTCCCAATTTTGTTCTCAATGTATGAAAACGGCTTGTGTATGTGTGGGCAAACAGTTGAAAAGGATGTTTGAAGTGTGTGCCAAGAACGCGTAAATTCAGCTCGAAAATATTTTCGAAAGAGCGAACCGCAGAACAACTGCGCGACATTCAAAACTTTTCAGTTGGTGGGGCAAGTTGCGGCCCGGCTACAAGTATTTAGACTTGTCTGCTATTTAGTGTTGACACGCAAGGCAATTTGGTGAATGCAAACATTTTGCCATGCTTCCAAAGCGACCAAATATTACGCATACGCCCGAGTGTGCGCCACCCTATCCACCCATTTCGCTATCTTTGTGTTTGGCTGGCATTGCTTACGGATATTAAATAAAGTTGCGCCATTTCAGTTTCGCGCCTTGACAAACCACAGCCCCGCCCACTCCCCTCCCCTATTTTGGTAACTGTTATTGCTTATTACATTTTGGGCGGCGGTGACTTTGGAGCGGGCTTAGTTGCGCCGTGTGGCGAGTGAATTGTGAATGCCTGTCAGTGGCATCAGTCCCTACTGCCCTACTCCGCCACTTCCCCACCAATCAACATTTCCTAGGAGGTGGAGAGGGTCTTCTTTGTGAATCACAAAGAAATGCTCTTAATGCTCCTGACTTAACTTGCTTGCTTTTTGGAGTTGGGGAGTGATGCCAGCTTACATCTCCTTAGCGTAGAAGTGTGTACAATTTACCCGCGCCCTCGAGAAATCACGCACACACACGCTCGTCGAGAATTTAAATAAATGGCGTAAAAATTGTACACCCCGGAGCTGATTTAGCTACGAGAACTCGCTCAACTTATGTAACTCAATTCAGCGCAGCTCATGTGTAAAATAAACTCTCGGCCAGAACCAACTTTACTTCCAGCTTGATGAAGTGCGTGAAATTGATATGTTAGGGGAGTGGAAAATAGAGGGACAGAATACCCACTGGTGGTAACTCGGGCGTATGCGTAATAAAGCTTAGCAAAAACGTGCACCAATAGAGTGGCATTTCTCCCTAACATTCTCATTAGCATTTATATATCAAATCTTCACAAAAGTGCGACAAAACCGCTCTAGTACCGTCTAAATTGGCATCACGAAGATATCTGCGCGGTTTAAGCCACCAAAATCAAACACAATCACATTGCCTTAAATAAAATAAGTAGGCACTCGATCGAAAAACACCCTTGAATTGCAAAAGCATTCAACATAATACTGCAAATCACTTCACTACGTTGCAATGTCTTCTAAAATCGTACCCCGCCTGGAATATACAATTCAACCAAATGCTATTTGTGCTTCCGCGAAACCATTATCCCCATTCCGTTGACACTGCAAATGGTATAAAACACTGAGTATTTGAATGCTAAATAGCTGGTAAAAGGATAACGCCATATCCTTATTGCCACCTAACTAGTTCACGCTGTGTTATGTGCTGCGTGTCGTGTGGCGGGGTCGCGAACAGAAATTAAAGTGTTACCAAAATAATAGCAACAAATTGCCTTCGCCCGAACAACGTCACAACACAAAAATGTCGCGATTCACCCAGCGGGTGACCTTTAACTGGGGGCCACAGCGGGTGGTCAAGGGGTTGGGCTCCGGCCACATGGTGTGACATTTATTTAAATTAAGCCAACGCAATGGAAGGATAGCAGTTAGACATGCGAGTCCTGGGCGGACAGGATCGGCACTTAGCCGCACTTAATGTGGGCCAAGTATTCGACGGCTGTAACTCCATTTTGCGGCGGTAATCAAAACCAAGACACTTTATTATGAACGAAACTTGTGTAATTGTTTAATGTCGAATTTCCACCCACTCAACTGCTTCGGTTTTTTCTCGCCACAATTCTCAGTATCCTGTTCGCTCTTTCGGACGTTTTTTTTTTGTTGCAAGGCGCTAAATAAGAATTAAAGTGCGCAAAGTGTTTCCTTTTAATGGCCATTTCCATTTCGCCAGGGTCCTTGTTGTCGCTCCTTCTGTTTTACAATGTCTGAGCTAACAAAGGAAAGCCTTCCCCTTTGGGTTTTCTTCAGCAGTTTCTGTTCCCTTTTTATTTTTTTTCTTACTTTTTCGCCCAGCTCGAGTTGGAGAAAAATGCAACTGGAACGTGAGTCGCGTTCAGTGTTCAGCGTTCAGCGTTCAGCGTTCGACGGATATCCGTTTGCAGAGAGCCGGAAGGTGAGATGCAGTTTCCACTCCTTGCCAGCTGCAATTGCAGTTGCAGTGGCTGAATGAAACCTAAATGCCCGGCAAGCGGATATGTCGCGCAGAATGGTGAATGCCTGACTGTAAGAATCCGGATTCGAAACGCCAAGTTGGGCAGATGCAAAGTGGGGCAACCTTAGCTGCTGCTGCAGCCAAGGAAACCTCATTTTAATTATGGTGCTGAAATATTTATGCCAGAAATGTGCGAGTGTGTGTGTGCAAACGTCTTTTTCCTGGCCTAATTGCGCTTTATCCACAGAGCCCAGCTGGTTTTGAGAGGAGCGTGGAGCGCCGAAATAAATGCATAAATTGATGGGAATTTAGTGCCGGGCAAGCAACGTGCCGTGCTTAGGTTTGTTTGCCGGCACGAAACACAATTAGTTAAGCCGCATCAGAGCCAACACCAATATCATACATAATTCCTGGCAAGTGCACACGACGCATTGCAACGGTATGGGTATGGGTATGGGCATTGCCATCGCCAGGATGCCATTGCACTGCATTCTCGACTAAATAAACACACGGCAATATAATGTCGAGGACGAGATGTGAATTTCGGTTTGCTTTGACATTTGTTTGGCCTGCTGCTTGGCTCTCTATTTGTCCTACAGTCCCACTGTCCCACTATCCAGCTGCCCATCTGTCCACCTGGCCACGTTCACATCCAGGTCCTTGGTCACGCCCACCTGGCCGGGGAAAACCAAACAATCAGCTTGTTCCCGAGCAAACACGTCAAATGCGTATGCTTAATATTGCATAACGCCGTATGCATTCCAAATGCACATTAACTGCACACAAATACGAACCCACACATACCCACACATACTCACACTTACTCACACACGTGCAGAGATTGTGTCGTTGGCGGTTGCCGGGAAATTGTAGCCGTGCGCCACCTAGCGATGCAAAATTGAATTATGAATAATTACGTTTTCCGTGCTGTTGTTGCTGTTTTTCATGACACAGTTCGAACGCATACAAACGCCGAAAATGAACTTTCAACACGGATCACTGAATACTCTTACGCTCATTCAAACCCTTAAAATTTCTTGCTTTTATTCAACATAACGACCACAAAAATGGTTTGCTTGAGAATGCATTTTAACGCATTTATATATATCAACTAATAACAAATATTTTGCAAGCCACATCGAAAGGCATTCGATAAAAACTGAAGCATGAGCCTAATTGCCCGAAATATTTTTCAGACTAAAATATATGCTATCCAAATTTAATTGCATGGATTGGAAACTAATATATTGAATAGTTTTTGGGGAAAACATAAATGATTTCGTTTCCTAGTCAATAAAAAATATTCCTAATGGTCATGGAGAATGAAACATTTTTATTCAAGTTATCGGTGAACGGAATATATTGCAAGTGGAAACCAAGCAAATTCGTTAGATTTTCAACTCATGCATATTTTCGTAAGAGAACTTCGTTGGCAAAACCCTTCAAAACTTAAAGTAAACCCCAAAGTCCTTGAAACCCAGGGATTCTAGTTTCAGTTAGCACCCGAAAATAAGAAAATCCAATTTTGAAGGGTATGAGTATGGTTTTCTTCGAACCTTGCGTTACCCGTGAGGAGGTAACTTTAATATTTCGTATTCAAGCCATGGAATTTCCCAAGCGATAGTGTGTTTATGTGTAGGTGTGTGTTTGCCTTGGCTTTCGTATGACGGAAAAGCCACCGCACTCATTGCACGTGCTCCGTGGTCGACGATTGCATTTCACCGGCATCGGAGTTAGCAGAATTTGCATTGCCAGTCGACGTCGTCGGTGGCTTGTGTTTGTGCAAGGCAAACTCATTTGGCTTTTTGGCACATTAGGCGGTTAGCAGCAAGAAGCTGGATTCTTCCGAACAACCAAATACAAGGACGAGCTGCCAGGGCGGTCAGGACCTCAAGCAGAGCCCACGAACAATGGAGGCACTGCCTCGACCGCTGATGGCGATGGCGATGGCGATGGCAATGGTGGCGGTGACGGTGACGGTGATGCTGATGCCGTTGTAATTGGCCCTAATCTACTTAGCTCATGGCATTGAGGGGACGCTGTCCCCGAACACAATGCCCGCCCTGGACGCACGCTTTCACAATGAGCCTTTGCCCAGCGCCAGTCATTGTGTCCGCCTGTATTCCCCAGCTTTCAGCTTCCAGCTCACAGCTCTCTGCTCCCTGCTCCTGGCTCCCGGCCATTTACTCGTCCGTCCGCCAACCGAGTCTAACAAGTCCAAACAATTGACAAAATGAAGCGACAACGCCGAACGAGTCTGAAACGGGCCAAATCTAATTTAGCGCAAGTGATGGCAGTAGTCAGGTCAGGTTGGGTGCCCGGGATGTTGGGGGGCGCACGGAGCGGCAAGGACATGGGCAGGTATTGTGCCCCAAGGTGCTGCACAAAGAAAAAATGTCAACTTTTCGAGTATCTGTTACAAAATAGGTTTAAAACTTTGTTAGCTTAGGCTATTGACATCGAAATAGATTATCGAACTTTAGGCTTTGAAGGCTCAAGTAAAATACTTTGTTGAACGATCCTTAAGGGTACATCATTGCAATATTTCGTCTTTAAATTTCAATTTTTTCCCAGTGTATGTTTAGGCCACTTGCTGTGCTCTTTTGACAGTAGCTTAGTAAATACATATTTCATGCTTAATTTTTATAAACTTTGTGAGGCAATTTTTGTCGCAGCATTTTTTTACTGCTTTCTGAGGAGAGCATATGTGCCGCTACTTGTTCTGGTCCGCATTATTGTAAAACAGCCAGCAGCTGCTCGGCCGCATATCAGCGTCATAGTCATAGCCATTGCCATTGCCATCATCATAAAGCCCCATCTCCTGTTGGGAAAATCCGATTCCGCAACATGATGAGGCTGAGGGGCATTATTTTGGGTGTCGCCGTTGATGAGCGTAAAAAGCAATTGTTGCGCCATGGCTAATAGACATTGAGTAACGCGCACCTCCTCCTTGTTTTGTTCGTTGGCGTCCTTGAGTTTCCTTGGGATTTGCGTTGTCCTGGCATGACAAAATTCTACACACTTGTACTCGAATTGTATTATGTCCTTGCCAGGCATTCAATATATTCACTGGGCCATGTGATTACGCTGGGGCGCTCACATGTGCCTTCGCTCACATGCCTCGTCATGCCACGCCCCCCATCCTTCAGTTGCCCCCCCTTCCTCCTACCATCCGCCCACTTTGCCTTCCAATTGTAATGCGAACGCCACTCGAGTGGCATACAATTATGGCATTTTCCATTGAAATCCGCTAAAAAGTATTTTGCTTAAGCTCCTCCTCGGCACTTGAACAGTTGCCCATTAATTTGGCAAACAAGCGCGGGTGTGGAGGATCCTCCTCCAACCCCATCCAATTAATTAGCATCAAACGGGACGGGAGGGGACGAGACGGGAAGTACCAGAGTACAAGAGGAATAAAATAAATAAGAAGTGAAACGGGCGAAAAATGCGCCATGGGCACGCAACAACAAAGACAACAAGGACATCTGACAACCTCTGACCGACTGCTGTTGCAATGAACTTTGACACGAAGTGTCAACTGTACTGCTCCGCTAAAATGCCATACAAGAAAATCTACTTAGCGAATTTCGAAGCAAGACAGCAATTAGGCAGGCACCGCCGCGCGAAGGGGCCTCCTCTTAAAACTGTCACCTGGCGTCACTGACGCTGATTGTTAACTGAAGTTGGCAGCTCCCGGTCCCCAAAAACTATTGCCAGCAAGGGCCGACAGCCTTCTACTCTTCATCCCACCCACTCTCAAGACTTCGAGTCCTCTTGGTTGAACAATTTTTTATAAGCTGCCAAAAAGTTTGCCAGCGCCTTTTGCCTGCCTCATCGCTTGAGAGCCATTTTTAAGCGGTTTTTGACTAATTGAAACTTAACTTTTTATTAGAACTAAAGAGTGGAGTAAGTCAAAGATTGGTCCAACTATACTTTAAATAATTGAAAATAACCTTACAGCTATTTTCGAATCAACAGCTTTGGGCCTGAGTTTTTAAAACTTAATGCGAGTCCATATTTGTCTAGCGCCTTCGAGAGATCCCCATGCACGAGCGCCTAAAAGCACACACCACATTGATATACCAGATTACGTGCAACTGCGACGCGTTTTTTCTGTGTGTGTATGTGTGGGAAAAACCTGGAGTGATGTATCTCGTTGTGGGTGTGCGTGCACAAAACTTTTGCAAGCCCCACAACCAGAAACAACACAAAAATTCTGGCTACACAAGTACAAAAAAAAAGCAAGAGAATATAAGAAATAACACTTGACATTGACAAATTAGTTGCAGAAGACAGCACGAGCACTCCCAGCATTTTCCGTGGGTGGGTTAACTCAGCGACAGCTGTGCGGGCGGTGGGTTGTGGTGCTGGGGGCGGTGGTGGTGCGGGGGGTGGTGGAGCTGGTGCTGGGGGTAGTGGCATAATGGGGTGGTGGGGACGCTTCGAGGTTAAAAATAATAAAATACCTACTGACATGATAGACACGAGAGACTTTTCCTTTTATTTAGCTTAGATTGGAAAAGTTTCGACAGTCCAGCTGGTTGGCCAAGGGGGCGGAGGGTTGGTATGAGTATCTATACTGGGTATATAGCCAGTGGAGCGGGAGGTATCTGACTTTGCAGCACTTGCACTTGAGCAGCGGCGGCGTCCACTGAATAATGTCCGGCAGCCAGTCCGGGAGTCCAGATCCTTCTGCCTCCCCGGAGCGATTTACCACGAACATGTGTAGCTAATGCTGCTTATTATATAACTTTGGACCACCACTAACCCACTCCGCAGCATCTGTATGTGGGTCAGGGCTATGCCATGGTTGAATGGATTGCAGAACGGAGAGGAGGACACAAAATTTCGCACAATTTATTGCATAGTTGCAGGCGCAAGAGTAGTTAAAGTAAATCTCAACATAAACTCCCGCAGCTGGGAGCGGTTGGTAGGGGATTCGCATTAAACTTTTGCCTAATGAGTTATATGGAAACTGCTGCTGCGTAGCGGAGGATTCTGAACGGAGAATGTTGAATGTTGAATCGAGTAAGTTGTGGGGTGGTGCGGTGGTGGGGGTTCCCGGGTCCCGTGAATGGAAAACAATTATAAGCGCGCCAAAAAGTATGCAAGTAATTTTTTACAAGCGCCTCCACAGTACATTACTTGCAGGGCAAAACTTTTCCGCTCCAGTTTGTCGGTGGGTCGGCGTGCGACTGACAAACTTTTGTTGCTTTCAATTTATTTTGCAAGTTTTTCGCCCCACTTCGGTTCAGTTTGAGTCCAGGCCGAGTTATGCAACAAATAAATCACGCGAATTCCTCGAAATGAGCAACAAACCCCAGAGTCTATCACAATCTAAGCTCTGCTCAATGTATGCGAAAGTTTTGACAACTTGACCCATCCCGGACTTTTGCTTTTCCAAGGCTAGAAGATATCTGTCCGTTGGCCACTGATTAATATTTACGAGTATTTCAATTTGCTAGATTGTTTGGGGGCCAGTCAAATGCCATAAGCGCTTTTCCCTGACACTTTTTTTTTCTGTAAAGCAAACGGCAGGCAAGGCTTTGGGAAACAAAAAATTGTTTTTAAAATTTCCTTTTTTTTATCATAAAACAAGAGAGAACGCTATAGTCGAGTTCCCCGACTATCTGATACCCGTTACTCAGCTAGTGGAAGGGAGAAGGAGAGTCTTAAACACAGTTTTTGGCGGTTTGTAGGCGTTATAGTGGGCGTGGCAAAAAGTTTTTTGGCAAATCGATAGAAATTTACAAGACTAATACAAAAATGAAAAAATATCAAAACATTTTTCAAAAGTGTGGGCGTGGCAGTTTTGGGCGGTTTGTGGGCGTTAGAGTGGGCGTGGCAACATGATTCCACAAACTTGCACTGCGTCTATGTCTCTGGAGTCTGTATGCTTAATCTCAACTTTCTAGCTTTTGTATTTCCTGAGATCACAGCGTTCATACGGACGGACAGACAGACGGACAGACGGACAGACGGACATGGTCATATCGACTCGGCTATTGGTCCTGATCAAGAATATATATACTTTATATGGTCGGAAACCCTTCCTTCTGCCTGTTACATACTTTTCAACGAATCTAGTATACCCTTTTACTCTACGAGTAACGGGTATAAATACGTTTTGAATCCCGTTGCCAAAACTTTGCAATTTCAAGGGGAGACGCTCGAGGCTTGATTGAGTGGCGCTAGGAGCTGAGAGGATGTTTTTTGCTTTTAGGCAGTTTTTGACATACTTTGAAGCTGCTGCTGCTTTTCGGCTTGAAGTTTATTAAAATTGAGCCATGGTGCCGGACTCTCTAATTTATCAGCCATTTTCAACGGCACTCAGCATTCACCACTCTTTTTTATTTTTTTGCTCAGCTGACGGCTTCCTAAGTGCGGCACTTCATTTGCATTTAAAATGTTTTCGCCAGCTCAGTTGCCAGTTGCCCGTTTTCAGTTTTCAGTTTCCAGCTTCTGGCTCCCAGTTGCCCGTAGCCCGTTGCTGAACTTTGGCCGTTCATTTGGCACATTGCTCATTGTTGGCCGGAGTGGGTCAAGCGTTTATTTGTTTGGATTTGCCTCGGTTTTGGCCATTCCGTTTGCGGTTTTTCGCCACCTCCTTGGCCTTAGACGGTCGAGAAGGCTTCGATTTTGGCCAGCCAAGTCCGCAATTCTCCTCAAATGAAATTACCTTGAAAAATGGCCACCCCCAACCAGCGAAGAGGATTCCCGGGTCTTTCCTAAGTATGCCATAAAATGCTACACAAAATTCCTTATGAGAATTTACGTATTTAAATGATTGCTGCAGCAGCAGCAAGGAGGCATTGAGATAAAAGAGAGCAAAAAGGGTCCTGCTTAATTTATGAACATTTTCCAGCTACCGAAATATATTCGAAACATATTCGGGTGCGTGGCACATCGTAAATTAAAGGCTAATTGCAGGCTTTGAAGATGATGAACTTCGGGGCTGGCGGGACCCGGCATATTAAAAATTAATTAACATTTTTTAATTTATTTATTCTGCGTCTTCATGGACAGTGTCCACTTCCACCGGCAAATCGCGAGTGGAAATTAACTTGCTGCTGCCACTGTAGCCTTAGGCGAGGTCAGAGGAAAAGCGCTCGGAAAAGCTGCAGATGAGCAGATGAGCTCTGCGGAAAAGAACTCGAAAGCGGAAAAACAAACAGCAGATATGCGAAAAGCATGTCATGACCTTTAAAACTTAAAGATTATGCGAATTCGTAACTTATCAGCAATATAAAAGCTTCATTATTCACAAAGTGAATACCAATAAAAGTACAATTTGTCCAATTCTCAATAGGCGGTTCATATTTACATAAATAACACAATGCCATATTACATAACATCAATGTGGGCTATTGTGTGGTGCTATTATTGTTTAATTGTTTAATAATAAACAATTATTTATTGCTGGAATAACCATGGGCTCATGTAAAGTATTCAACATCACCGCATAATCTAATTTAAGCTATTTGAAAAATATGTGATCTTATTAGTTGCTTTTGTTTGTGAAAATATGCTTTACATATCCTTGGGGCATCCACAAAGGAATTTAAATTTAATGAAGATCAAACATAAATATTTGAAATGAAAATGTTGACACATATGCACAATAATTCAGGTTGCTATATTCTGAAGTACCTACATGGAGGTTCAGCAATTATATTGACATGTCCATTTATATTTATAATTGCCAGGATATTGAAGCTTCCGCTGACGAGTTTTTTCGTGCTTCCGCGTTTTTAATGGAAAATATATATTTTTTGCAGTGCTCGATTGGTTTAAAATAGCGCCGTCGTGACCCCCGGCCACATCCGGATCCACTTCCATCTCCACCACCACCACCACTTCCACCAGCAGCTCCAATTTCCCAATCCTCCTGCGCGGGCAGACGAAAAGTTTGGCGTGGCCATGCAGCCAACTTTGACACTTCCCGAAATTAATTACTTTAAACCAAGTTCGCCCAGTGCCACGCCCACGGATACAGGGACACTGGAACACTGGGACACAGCAGCCGCCGCTGTCCGAGCGAAATTAAATAATAAATTATTATTTCTGTGCGAGCCAATGAAGTGTGGCAAATTTAATGGGGCGCCACGGCCCTGCGAGTACATAGTTCGGCTAGTGCGCCACTTCAAAGTAATTGCGAAGGACTCCCATCGTCCCAACGACCAACAATCCTGTCGGGGATCCACACGAGCGCATGGCAACGGCAGAGTACAAAACACAAAAATAAATAAATTATAATAAATGACTTTAATCTTTCAGCATAATTTCAGTGCAGGGCAATTATTGACGCCCGGCTGCCTTGGCTCGCTTTAAATTAGATTTTCATTTTGTTTTATTTATATACTTTCGAGCGTTTCCCCCCATTCAAGATTTATCAGAGCGAGCATCGAGGGTACTGTCGAGTTCTGGCAAAAATTTCCAGCGAAATGTGTCCCTTACTTTTGCTGTTTTGCACTACTTTGCACTACTAGCCGCCCCTTCCATCGTCAACAGGTGCAACGATTTGGCCAGGCTTTACGTTAGAATGCACACCTTGTCAAGCACTTGTGGCATTGTCAGCCTGGGCCTCGGAGGCTTGGAGGCAACTTACCAGAAACCATTGCTGCCTCTTCCAATCGCGATCTATGCGATTCCATCACTTGGCTTACCTGTAAGCAGAAAATGCACTCTGGTTAGTGGGCGAAGATATAAGGAGTGAGGGAGTTGAAAGAAACACAAAAGAGGCAGCCAAATGAGAATTGATTGCAGGCCCAAAAATATACACCACCGTAAACCGTACACCACATCCTATTCCCACTTCCAGGACACCAAGGACAATCCCATTAGACTCGCCCGCGTGTGTGTGTGCGTGTGTCTTCGTGTAGAAAGAAAAAAAAAAATCGGCTTAGAGCCCCAATAAGAATCAACACAAAATGTGTCAACACCTTTATGTTGCCACACCCCAAAGAAACAGCTCCGAAAAATGTGTCCCTCTTCGCCAATGCTTGGCTGCTCCTTCGATTTCGGCTCCCCTGCGTGGCTGGCTTTTAGGGACAACATGTTTTGCGATGGCTCAGGACGCATATTTGTGCCAACGCAGTGGGTGGAAAGGAAAATCTATATTCATGGGGCGCAAACACAAGGGGACAGACACATCTACATACGCATAAGCAAATTATGAGCCATCGCTCCCCAGTTGAACGAGCATCCGAAGAAAAGCCAACATTTTGTGTCGGGTTAACGTACTTCCTTTAAGAGCGCCACACAAAATATGCTCCCGTAATAAAGAAATATTCAAAATCCCAGAAAAATTGTTGGGAAAATTTTGTGAGTTATATAAATTTGCATTTCCGTATCGATTTTAGCATGCAACTATACTCAAATATAATTTCTATTATGCACTTTGCACAGCTGCAAACATTCTTTTAAGTAAAAGGGCGACTTATGAACAAAATATACTTTTTATAAAAAGATTTTCAATTTATAAATACATCTTCTTTCATATGCCATCCCTTAGGTGCCGAACCCTTTCGGGAGTGTAATCTGTTGAGCTCCTTCGTTCCACTGCGGCAGTAACAAGTCATCCGTGTGAGTTCCACCTGCTGAACCCTTTGCCCTTTTCCGCTGGCAAAGGTATTTGCATTTAGTGGAAACCAAATTTGCGAGCTGGCCTAAAAACAGGTTGCCCTTAGCCCCGTCGATAAGTAGGCGATGGGTAATGGGTGGTGGTGTAGGAAGTGGGAGTTGGGTGGTGGGCAGGAGCCAGGTGGTCCTTAATCCAGCGACTGTCATAATTTGACGTGCACACGGATACTTGGCAACAGGATGTGTGTGCGTGCGTGTGTGCTGCCTTTATGGGTGTGTGGGTGTGTGGGTGCGACCGGCACAGTGAGGCGTAAAATTCTGTTGCCAGATTCATTCGTTCAATCCGCGCCAAGCTTTCTGTCATCCCTTCGACCCCGCAATGTCAATGTCAACTCGTCCACCTCCTCGTTTCCGCCTTTTCCACCTGCTGTCAAGGTGTTTGGCTCTCTTTTATCGCCGCTTTTGTTGTTTTGTTCCAGGACATTTTTTGCTGTTTTGTGTGTGTGGACTCTGTGGCCTGTGCGATTTGCGTAATTTTCAGGTTCATTTAGCGTTTAATGCTTGTAAAGAAATTTTAATTTTATGGCCAACAGCCAAAGGCGCTCGAAAAGCGGCCGTCAGCAGCCAGCAACCAGCAGCCAGAAAGGTGAAAACAAATTTCATAAAGGATTATGTGCGCCTCGCTGGATTTTTATGCCAACCAGCTGGAATTTAAACGAGGATACACTCGTATCCTTGAGCAGCGAAAATGGAAGCCAGCTAAGCGATATCGCATTAGCCGCTTAAAGCTACGGTTCCCACGACAAGTTGACAAATTATTTGGGTAAATATTTGCGTGATTTCGATAATGATGTTAGATTCAGTTCGGTTGGCTTGAGTTTCGCTCGTGTGCGTATGGGCTTGGAATTGTTGTGGTCGCCGCGGTTCCGCTCGCATACATGCGAACACACACATATACACAAACGTACGTATGTCTGTAAGTTCGAATGTGGGCGAGCAGTCAAGCCAAACACTATTAATTAGCTGATAGTCAGGGGCTTCGGGGGTGCTTCTCACATATTGAATATTAATTACACCACCCCCTCGGCCCCCGTGGCACCGCCAATTGTCCTAGCATTCAAAAGCTAATTAAGCGACCATTGACAACCACAACAGCCAAATGTGAGCAACGCAAACAATTTAATTCGAAAACACTTAGGGCATTCGCTTCAATCAAGATAGCTTAAGCACGCACGAAATCCTTTTGGGGGTGTGCGGGGTAATTAGCACCTAGATCCCTCCACTGAGATCCTAACTGGCCACTGGCCACGGGAGATTCAATGGGGAAGTTGACCCGAGGGGAAGTTGACCCGCCAACGAAAGAGTAACTCCAAACTCATCCTTGGAAAGAAATAAAAAGAACCCAGTGGGTGGTTCGCATAAAGAATGATTAGGAAACAGAGTAAATAGTAAATTGGAAACTATATCACGCTATTTTTGTAGGTACCCAAAATAACTACAAAGACGTTATTGGAAAGGTCAATGTCTAATGCCGGAAATAACCAAAAAATTCTTTCAACTCATTGGAGTTGCTTTAATAGAAAAAATCTCATTACGGCTGGAATAAATCTATAGCAAGTATGCAATAATAATAAAATCTATACTATATAATATGAGAAAGGAAAACCCGTGTGAACTTAATACTCTTTTCTAGGTTTTTCTGCCGGTGTATCTTATCCATGACCGTGGCGCAATAGATAAGCCATTGGTTGTGCACAGCCCCGCATCAGACAAAACACTTTCTAATGAACTTTTCGGAAACAATTCTGCAGAAAATCTAAATCTAAATCTGAATACGAATACAAATGCGAATGTGGCAGGTGAAAAAAAGAAACAGGTAAATTACGTGGCCATAGACCATAAAGCCGCAAACAGAGAAAGGTGTACTACACACCGAGTTATAGACAAGGCGGCAAAGATTGGTTGGAAAGGGGGGATGGGGGTTAAAAGCAGGGACTGGGTGCCTAACAATGGCGAAAACTGTTAGCCAGCCATGACGATGACAACGACAGACGGACGGACAGACGGACTGTGGCGCAAAATTGAATGCAAACTGGTAACAGAAGCGAGTTAAGGGACAGGAGGGCGTGGGTGGGGTGGGGGGACACGTCACAGAACGAAGGGCAAACTTTTGTGCGACCTCAGATATAATTTTTTGGGAAAGTAATATAAAGGGCAAAAGTGCAAATTCCACACCGCATACGACCTCCCCTTATTCCGCATTTCACTTGACTATCTGTGGCCATCTCTGCGATAATGATGACTCTGGTCGAGCTTTTGGAAATTAAAATTGCATAAATTATGCAAAAATGTTTGAAACTCCGGTCGTCGCCGGTCGCAAGTCGCAACTGCAGCTGCCACAGGTCACACAGATGAGTCGAGCCGAGGATCGGGGATGCGAGTAAATCACTTTGATTGCCCTTGGAGTGGGAGCAGTCCCCGGAGGGAGTGCATTATTTTCTGCTTATTATTCCCGCACACACAAAACGGCCAAGAAGCAAAGCAATCAAGCCGCAGGCGGCAAACATCGGTTAAGGGGTATGGGTATGGATCTGTATATTGGTATGGGTATGGGTATGGGTATGATGGGTATGGGTATCGGTTTGGTCATGAAGCGCTGCCAATCGTTGATTCAGCATGCGAGGTGTGGGAGCCATCATCGATATTCATGCTCCAGCCGGGTTAACATTTCAACTTGAGCTGACTTCGGTGTGCACACGAAAAAGTTCATTTAAATTGGTCATACACTCGTTAAAGCATAAGTATTCTTATGTATATACAATGCAGCAATTGGGCTTAAAGTTTGACTATTTATGCATATTTCAAAAATGTTTGGTTATAATTAGCTGATTGGCTTGCATTTTGGTCAGTTGTAAAGGCAAATAATATGGCAAAACCGATTATATACTTCGTTCTGCTTGCCAAAAGCACACATTTTCACTTGCAATTGCAATTTACAACATGGAACTATAAATTTGAACACTTTTCTCTCTGTGCACTCATCGCGAAAGAATCCAAAGGAGCGTCGCGGCCGAATTCGCTGAATTGATAATTGGCAGGCGCCCAGCCTCCGCTTTCCGACTTTCGTCCGATTTCCCGTCTGCCCCGAGGGCATTAATTATTTATAGACAGAGCAAATTGTTTGAACAGGACTCTCGCTATGAATGACAGCGTTTTGTTGGGCAATTGCTGGTCATTACCAGGTGGTGACTCAGGGTCTGCCCTCTACCTGTGTTTCGCCTGTTATCAGAGGGAGTGGAGTGCATTAAATGTGCATTAGTGCGCCTACCTGAGGTCACACTGTCGTTGGCTGATTGCCCTGCACACTGGGAGAGAAACCCTCAGAGTTTACTTCCCAGGCACAAAATTGACGGGGAACTGATCTGAATACCTAGCCTATTTTCTTGAATGTCACAACCATGTGGTATGATTTTCTCGCAGTGCACCCACAGTCGCAGCCCAAAGTCAACGGCCCGGCTTATCAGGCTCGCGTTTCCTCAAATTGTCGTGCTGTCATTTCCGGCGCACGTGTGTAATCAGGGAGGCGTAAAGTGTCGGCCGGAATGCTGCCAGCGCATAAATCCCGCTTCCTTTGGCTCCGATGCTCCGTCGATCCGGACGAGGGATCCAGCCCAGTGTTTCGGTGTCCGAAAACCAATCATGACATTTCCAGCGACCGAACAATTAAAGGCATTCACAAAGAAACTAATTTCGCCTGGCAACGCAGCGCTCTCGAATAACAACAAACTCATCACTCAGCGCTTTTGTTATGTTTATCGAGCGGGGGCGGTGGAGGGGGCGGGGCTGCAAAATGAGTCAAGCTGTGCGAACAAGACCGGATTTCATTTTTCATAGCCAAAACAAACGAGCCTCACATCGAGCGGGGCTTTATTTTGTAATTTCGCACTTCATTTAGCGTTAAATTAACAGCAACAAACATTCGAGACATGGACTTCTTTCATTCGAGAAGAAGGCACGAAATAACCATAAAGCGTCGGAGGTTCTTTTTGCATTCGGATTCTGAATAAGCCAGATGCTCCAGACGGAGCAGATTCACTCGCACGAAATGCCATTTAATCATAACTCAGCAAAAGTCGGCTCCGATTGCAGCTAATCGGGGTAGGAAAACCGGGGGAACGGGGACACAGTGCATCCGGAGCACCGAAGAGCCGGAGAACCCGGAGCGGGACGCTTCTGGAGGGAGCGTGTTGCAGCATAAATAAGAATCAGCACGCGGCTGCAGCAGCGGCACATGAAAAACGAAGGAGAAGGAGGAGGGGGAGTCGCCCGTCAGCGGTGATGCGCTTCACTGCAGCGGAACGGCAACAGCAGCAACAACAAATGCAGCTACAAATGCAACAGCAACTGCAACAGCAACAACCACTGAGAGGCATTGCTTTGTGCCATGTTGTACAAGTCGGCAAGAAAGAAACGAAGAACGATAGAAAAAAAATAAATAAAGAGGCCAATTTGTAGGACGACGATACGGATACCCTGAGTTACACTTAGAATTGGGGGTTCTACTGAAGTAGATATGGAAACCGATGATGAATCAGCAAACGGAACTTAGAGATTGGGCTTTGCACACTTAACAAGTGTTTCTTTTTGTTTATTGGTAATTTAGTTACTATTAAAGTAACCTTATATAATGTGTAGGCTATTTCGCATTAAGTGCTGAACAGCACCTGTGGGAACTCATGACTACCAACATGTAAGCAGTTTCTCCAAAACTTCCTGCTGCAAACTAGCTTGCAATCGATTAAATAATCCCTGCTAAACGCACGTAAGCAAACTTTATGGACTCGCTTGTTATTTAACCCCTTCGCTGGAAAAGGTCGCCATGTGAACCGCCAGCCTGATCTACCTCGGGTAATTCCAGTTTCGCAGTGATCGCCGATCGGTGATCGGGCAGAAGAGCCAAACGAGCGCGACTCGCCAACGACATCTAACATCCAAACAGAGCCTCATAAATGCGCAGTCGCAGCAGCAACAACAGCAGCAGCAGCAGCAGCAGCAGCAACATCTACAAGCGGCAACTGCTACAGCAGCAACATGAATGGATTGTTAAATGCGAAGGCCGCATGCCTCAGTAAAGAAATGCCAAACGATGCCCAGTCGCTGGGAGACGATTCGGAATAGCCAAATGCAGCTGTGCCCGCCGACTACACGGAGGAAAACCAATCATTCGAAATGCGATGTTTAGAATTTACAAAAAATTATGCCTAGATTGGAGGATCAATTGCCTTAAATGGCTCATTACAGTATGACACCAAAAGCTAGAACTTTAATATTTAAATGAACCAGTTAACATATAAAATTCATTAAAATATTATGGCAATAAACTTGAATACCTAGTAAGTAGAAACTGTTATATATTCATCTGATCAGTTCATAGATTCGTGATAATTGCGGAATATATTTCCCTGTGTGGCAGACACGACGACCCCGCGATGAACGACGCTAACGATGCTGGCTCTGCTTTTTCAGTGCTTGTGCTGCGCTGGCTGCGCATTAAACGCTCAGATTTCTTCGGATTGAATAAAGAGTTGCCCATTCTTCTGGCGACTGGGCTGCTATTGCTGCTGTGGCTGCTTCTGCTGCTTTGGCTGCTTCTGCTGGCCAGGCAGGCAGCCTTTCATAATCGCAAATTGATGTGCCAGCGGAGCAACATCTTCGCGCTGGCTCGTCTCCGCAGCTTTTTCCCCCACAGCTGTGCAGTGGAGCGTGGGAGCGCTTCGAATGTGGAAACTGGTCAGGGTGGCGGGGTCCATCGGGTGGCAGTGGGTGGTACAGACACCAAAGGGGGGGCTTGGGGGGATCATTGGCTAATGCCATCTATAGTGTACTACGGCGATGGCTGCTCTCGGCCAGCTGTGCGTCGGAATTGATAACCGCGAAATAACAAAAGCGTCTACCAACTGAAATTCGCTTCATTCAATTTTTATTTATGACTTCTTTCGGCTTTCATTTCAACCAAGATTCGCATTGGCATTGGTTTCAATACACTTGCGACGGGGTACATTTCATACAATGTAAGTTAAGGAAATATACCTTTTTAAAGTGGCATTACCTTAAGTTAAAAAAAACCTTCCAGTAACTTTTTAAAGTAGCTTTATGCCGTAGTTACTTTAAGCGATTCATTCTGTTATTAAATTTACTGGTATTTAAATGCAATATATTCCAATTTAACAATATTCTTTAACCATAACAACTACTAGGGTATACCCAACTTCGGACAGCGATGACTGGCCAGCTTGACTTCTCTGAGATTTTGCTTGTTTTGGCTTTTCGCATTGATTTCTTGTTAATTTTACATTTGCAGTTCGCTGGCTTTCCTTGGGACTTTTCCCCCCAATCTACGCCCCTTTCCCATTGTTTTTCTCTGCAACTGGCGCCCGCTTTTGTCGGCTTTTGTTTTCGCTTTTCTTTTATGGGGGTTTTCTTTTGCTCATTTTAGTGTTATTCTTCTGCTCGTCCGCTTCGACAGGGGGATGGGTAGTTATTGTTTTAGTTAAGTTGACCATTTGTATACGATTCGCTTATCTGTGGCGCCCCAGCATCCCCCTGCCATTCGGCATTTGCGGCCTCATTTATTTTCATTTTCTTTGTCATAACAATCTTTTTATTCCACTCATTTCTGATGGTGCGGTCCTTCTTTCTGGTTGCTCCGCCTGACCTTAACACATTTTTCGTGTATATTGCTGGCCCGGTTTTTTATTCGGTTCTTGTGCTAATGCAATTGCGGCAACAAATTTTATTTGACCATGGAGTGCCCAGCGAAAAAAAACGAATGTAAATGGCATCAAATCAAATTAACATAATTGCCACAGATTTTGTGACTTCTCAGGGAGATGGGTGGAAAATATTTGTGACCAAGCCGCTTTCTTCAGCTGTCCAGGCTCATTAGCAGTCATCTCCGAAGATCCATTCTTCTGGCGATTTTCTGCTGCATTCCCAGGAATCCCATAAGCGGCTTAATTTTGTTCGTTTTTTAGGGGAAGGTGGCAGGGGGCACGAACGAGGCAAGATAATAATAAAGTTAAATAAACGGACAAACAATAATGACAATTGAAGATTTATGAGGCCCCGAACGAGGGCGAAGAGGTCTTCTCATCTTTTTTTGGGATGAAAAGAAACCAGTTGTGATGAGGCATTTTAGCATTCAGCAGCCGCACGAAGTTGTCGGATCATTACAAGCTGCACGTTGCAAGTTGCAAGTTGCCCGTTGCACGCTGCACGTTGCACGTTGCACGTTGCTAATTAGATTGCAGCCAGAAATGTGAACGTTGCCGAGCCGAGGCTCCACTGCTCCTACACATTTGAGACGTGATCGGTGATCACTGTACCACGCGGAAAGGCAAAAGTGTGTCAATGTCTGTGAACTGGAACTGGAGCGTTGAAACGCCGATTTCGACTCTACTCCACTCAACTCAGCTCGACTCGCTTCTCTGCTCTCCTCTGGCTGCATTTTCAACTGAAAGCAGTTAGTCCGTCTGCCGCTCTTTTGTATATTTGCCTGAGATTTGAGAGGGGCGGTGGGGGTGGCGAGAGTGTGGGGCATTAAATTGCCCACATGTGTGTACCTGGTGTACAGGTGCACATGCAGCAGAGCGGCAAGATCCCAGTTCCGAGCTCCACTCCAAGCTCCACTCCACGCTCGACTCCAGCAGCGTGACCTGCCACTTTAGCCCACTCTGATGGCATTGAAGTCACGTCGTCGCAGCAAATTGCATTCCGAACATCCATTGGCAGACTTTAGCTGAACTTCGGCCATCCTCACATCTCACTACTCACAATCCAATCCTATACTACCTCTCAACCGCCCCGCACAGCCCCGCTAATTAATGTGGGCGTGGCGGGCAAACAAAGTGCTAAATTTATCTGCTCGGCTCCTCCTTTAACCAAATGATATGTGCTGTGTCCAAAAGGTCCATTGAGACTCTGCCCCTGCAACTGGCTGCACTCGGAGAATTTGCAAATATCTTTTACAGTGCACTATGGAGCAGTACTCGGCAGTTCAAGGGTCGAACTGAAGGCGTTTCTGCAACACGTGCCGCAACATTCGCAGTGCGTGGCAAATTGGGCGTGGAAAATGTGAAAGCGTACGACTGAAGATCGCAATCTTGGGAAGCTTAGGCCAAATGATTTTGATAATGGCCACAAATGAGATGACAGACCATGAGCTGGCACAAATGGGGGGTTGCCTAAGAGCCAGTAGGATGGGGGATCAGGTTGGTGCTGGGATCGCGGCCCATCAATCAGAGGCAGCGACAAATTATGGAGCTGCTGCAAACGAATGTTCGGCTGCCAAAAGGCATTAAAACCCAATCAGAGACGAGACAACGGAGGGAAAGGGAATGGGGTGCGTGGTGCCACCATCAAAGTCATCAGCTAATGAGACTTTGACTGCGCTTAGTTTTCGATTTGCCAGACAAGGCGGCATCGTCCAAACACAAAAAAAAAAATAAAAAAAAACTATGACGGGCCCAACTGTCAACGCGTGTCAAGCGCGGTAGAAACCATTTGGACAGCACACCTCCATCTCCTTGAAGGCGGGGCGGAGTCGCTTAATTAAAGCTTCTTTGGGCCGCTGGCCACTGGCCGCCTCCTCTCGGCCCAAAAAGAAATCAATTAGTGCGAAATTAGCCAGGCGATGCCAGTCAGGGTCAAAACCGGACAAGCCCTCACATCGCTTGGGAGTAAATCGGTTAGGTCTCGTTCAGTGGTCCATTGTGGCTTTGAGGCTTTGGGGCTTTTGATATGGGTCCGGCGATGGGCGATTTGTATCTAATGAATTTTTAAGCTGAAAATTATTAGACATTTGACTCCAACTCGCATTTGATTGCCATCAACGTTTGAAGAGGCAATGCAAATTGAAAGCTCGACTTTACAGATACCTAAATCAATCCGTGTAGCTACAGGTCAGTGTATGACCATGCATATTATTATTTTACTATTAAATGTTATACTTCAATTATCTGCCACACTGAGCTAATGCCATTAGCTGTTTTGGAAACACTGTTTCCCAAAACATATTATACCCAAGACAGTCAGTCAAAGGCGAGCATCATCATCACAGCCATAACAACAATAGGGCAGCACAGTGATAAGTTAATCTTAAGTGGATTTGGCTTTTAAATGCCAGACACATGATGGTATCTCATAGTCGGCCGGTGGTGCTCTTCAAGTGGCATTATGCCCAACTCCCCGATATTGCCTAATTGCAGCAGCCACTGTTTTTCCGACTTATCTGTCCGGGGTGGAAAACCCCCAACTGAAAACTCCATTCTGCACTCGGGACTGCTCTTAGGATCGCATAAATCACAGTCGAGTGCATTTAATTAATTTGCGCCTAGTGGAAAAAGGAAAACAAATATCAAATATATGTGAAATGAAAATTTGGGGAATGTGAGTGCACGCGGGGAGGGGTGTGGAAAGTTCGACAAAAATATGAGAAAAATACAAAATAAACTGGGAGCACAATGGAAAAGTTGCGCATGCAGCTGCCACACACAGAAATTTGTTTTTATTTGCATCTGGTTGTTGTGCTGTGTTTTTCTAAATGGAAATTTGAAATTTTAGCCGCAGACGCTGTGGCAGGTGCCATTCTAACGGTTACTGCTCACTTTTTGTTTTCCATTTCCATTTGGCTCTGCTTCTTGTTCTTCGGTGTTTTTCTTTTTTTTTTGCCACTTTTCTATTTGGCTGTTAGGTTGTTTGTTTGTTTGATTGTTTGCTTTCGCAATCTTTTCACGGTGGCTAGTTCGGATTTCCAATTATTGGATTTCAACGCCCCCTCAGCGCTGGAGTAGTAGCTCATTAGATCAAGTGCATTTGGCAGGGAAAATCGACTTCCCATTGCCGTATTGCCCGTATTCAATATGCAAATTGATGGGGCCAACTAAATCGCATCTAATTGCCACTCTTTTTCCGCGAAGACAAAAGTCAATGCAATCGATTTCGCGGAAAGCACTTTCAAACGCACTTTCAAAGGAAGCGAAAGCGACAGAAATTCACGGGAAATTCGCCAACTAGAGTAGGGCAGTTATTGATTCAAGGACTCGTTGGCGGTTGCAAGTCCGCTGCTCCTGTGCATATCAATAATTCCCATTAATTGCTCTGTCCATGCAAGCGTTTCCCTTCCACTTCTATCCCTCATCACCAAGGCATTTCCGTTTCCGGCGAACTAGAGGACTATGGAGTGGGGGCGGACCACTTGCTGCACTTGGCTAATTCTGTTTTAATATTCAAATTTGGTTAGCAGAGACGAGAAAATGCTAGGGGGTGGATCGGGGTTCAAGTTCTGTTCTGCAGCTCCATTTGTTGATGCAACATCGAGCGATTGCAGCATGGAATGCACGGGGGGTGGAAATTTCTGTAGGTTTCCCAAACTTACGCCACATGCACTCGGAAAATTGTATAGTATGACAAACGTTTTCTATATATTATGCAAAAAGGGAAATTCCATTGAGATAATTAAATTTTTGGGGTCACATATTTTATGTAGATAAGGAAGATTAGATTTATGATCTATTGAAGCCTTGAAATATGCAAATTTTCGCTGCTTTTCTCGACCAGCACTAGCTAATAATTTTTCCCTGTGCACTAACTGCTGACTGAAAGTGAACCAAAAGTGGAATAAAATCCAACGCAACGCCGAGGCGTTCTGCTTGGCTAGTTTCCTGCAACAACAAAAGGTAAAATCGGCATGTGAGTGTGTCGGCCGAATACATTCATAAGCGGGCGAGTTTAACGAACTAGGCTTTGTTTTTTTTGGTCCACTCTACAGTCGCATTCGCCAAACAAAACTAATTTGGCCCCTTTCCCCCACTTCATGCTCCTCTGCACACACACACACACGCCCGCACACACATGGAATTGTTCTCCATTTTCACAATTTTACAATTTGGCAAGTCTAAACATTTTCATTCGTTTTCATTTGCAGATAAGTCATTTTTGGGACTTCTACTTGGTATTGTAAAAACCAATTTAATTGCCAAAATTTTTAATTCGATTTGCTGTACGCCTTCTCCACACTGCGATGTAAAAGGACATTGTAGCAACGAAATCAAATACACAAATCAAAAATTAAATGTGCCATTTCAGGCAGTTATTTGTTATTTGGGTCGAAGGTCGTATGTCGTGCGAAATATGAAATAATTTTTGTCCTGCTATTTGCTTGCAAAATGCTGATTGGATGTCAGCTCAAGGGGGTAACTAAAATAAGGCCGGCGGATAAGGAGAAAGCCTCTCTCTAACTTGCCGCCACATGTGCAAAAGATAAAACCCCCGATATTCGGGCGGTGCTGCAACATTTTTCTTATTTACGAGCCACGTAGCCATAAAAGGCGACATAAATTTCCTAGAACCGCTCCTCCTGCCACCCAAAAAAAAATGTTAGGGGATTTTTCGTTTGCCAAAATGCAGGCAAAAGGCAGTCGAAAGCCGTGAGGAATAAAGAAATTGATATAAATGCCAGGAAAAACTCGCACATCCCAGAGGAATAGGAGATGGGGGTCCTCGAATAAGGATCGCACACATTGCGTTGAAATTGCGCGAAATGTCGTCAAAGTTTGTCAAAATATTTAAATGAATGTCTGTTTGAAGGCGCGCGCGTCATGATGATTCAATCTCTGCACCAGCCACTTGCGGGAATCACATTTTCCAAAGAGTCTTTAAGTTTTCCAAGGCGCTTTTCCTAATGGCATAACAATCTTCGATTATAGCACCAACCATAGCACTCCTGCCACTCACGGCAATAACCATTAATAAAAATGTTTGGCTTTTAAAATTAAACGACTCCGGCCGCACGTGCCACCAGTATTTTCGGGGCAGACAGAAACTTTGAGGCAATTTCATTTCAATTCCAAGTGTGGAATTTAAGGCCATTTGCATATCAAAACCGAGGGGAAAACTCTGCCGAGCGAGAGTCCTTTTTGCCGCGCAGCTGGCGACGATTGCGAATCGCCTTCTCGACGGAAAACAATTAGCGGAAAATTCTCACAACTTTGGCAGCGGAATTCGCGCCCAACGATTCGATGTAATTGCAGATACTTTTCGGCATCCCAGAGGGGGGGAGGCTGTCCAAATATCATTAACATGAATTTATAAACAATCGCGGAGAGGCTTAATTAAATTTCCCCCTTTTCCAGCCGAAGGAGTGGAACTTCATTGCGGTATGCGAGCACTATGGCGATTATACAAAGCGTTCACAGACCATAAATGTGAGCAAACTTCGGCGAATGACAATTTTTTAAATAATTGTCCATAAATATAAGCGGACATAAAAAGGGCAACCGAGCGTTTAATCCGTTGTCGCATTTAATATATTGGCCATCCCGGCGAACGGCGAATGGCGAATGGAGTAAGTAAAGTGAGCTCAGAATCCTTTGGCTCATAAAATGTCAAGGAAATTTTTATTGATGAGCCAAAGGACGACGACGACAATGAAAACACAGCGCTCTCGCATCGCCGAGATTTTCTCGTCCTTGCTGGTCCTTTTCCACGTTTACTGGTAGTTGTAACTTTTTTCCCCGTTTTCGAGGACACGCCATAACCGATGGCCGGGAGTTGGGCACGATACGAAAGTGTGTCAAAGTATATCCCGGCACCTCCACACACACACTCATACATATGCACATAGCACTCGGTGGATGCACTTGCTAATAGTAAAACCAACAAAACAATCGGGCAACAAAGTCCGCTGTCACGTGTATCCAAAAAACAACACACACTTTTTATTTACCATACATCTTTGGCTATACCTTTTTCAATATCCATGCGATTCGCCGTAAATGCAACAATTCTCGGGCTGTTACTCGTTCACTGTCTGATTCACTAGTCACTGTTCACCGGTCACGGTTTACTGGTCACTGGTAACTGGTTCCCTGCAGCGTACGAGTCGCGTGAACGCAGCGCCAGACGTTCGATCCGCACGATGTCCCGAAATCTACTGAAACTTGGAACTGAAACTGCGTACTTCAAGATATGCATTTCAAAGATACGAAATGTTACGCCTCGGCGTGCGCTAACAGAGCTCAAAAATGTTAAGCAGTCGTTCGTGTCTGTGAGCCGAACGAATACGAACGACCTACGGCAACGCGCTCAAACCTGTTGGCCAACAGAGTGTGCGGCCAACATGTTGTGTTTACGTTTTTTCATTGGCCTAAACGGTTTGAGCGTGTTGCTGTCCTGCATCGGCATGTTGCACATCACGGGCTTGGCAACAACTGCACTGGAAAACAAGAAGGTCTACGGGATACCCTTCCTATTTAACTATATTTATGGTTGTACTTTTACTCTCTCAAATGTTGCCAATAAAAATTGCATGAAAAAATAAATATAAAAATTACCTACTTTCTAATATTTTCCCTAAGCAAGAACTCAAGATTTAAAAAATGTATCAACTCATCTATTCAGCTAAAGCTGCGTTATTTATGGCTTAATTTAAATCAGGCATTAAATCGACAAAAAAAAACAAAATCTGTGACAGACACAAGGAAGCTCTGACACGGCAAAAAACTAGGACAAAATCGGTTCAGGAGAGATGGTCATTGTGGGTGGACGCGTACTGCGGGGAGCTGTAACTTTTCTAATTGGCATTTTTCCGCAATGATTGCAGTTGAACACGCTGCGATAAAAGCTAATCGAATTATGCTTTTGGCAAATGCCACAACAGCTGCACGAAACCAGCAAAAACTAACAAACAATTATGGGTTCCTCAAACGGGGAATGGGGGAAAGAATCGGAGTAGGATGGTTGGTTGGTTGGCTGGTATGATGGCATATAACTCTGGTCCTTCGCCTGCCATGTGCGGCGTCATGTCAACGCCCAGCCAAGCAAAGCGAGGAGCAAAAGGAGACGCAGCGGTTTGGAGTTTCCGGCAAAAAGTTAGTGGGCAAAGGAAAGAGCCAAAAGGGATTTGTGTATGCGAAAAAATTTTACAAGCCATTAACAAAAATGTTGCGCCTCGGCATATGCCACATAAAATTCACTCAGCAGCAGAAGCAGCAGCAGCACTGGCAACACAATGGAGGAGTACGGCGCCTAAGTCAGGCAAACGCAGATGGAAAGCGAGTGGAACGGTCGGAAAGTGCGAGGGATAACCGCATTCCGAATACGCTAGCCCACTTATTATGGCTCTACAAAAAGGCTGCATCCGGTCTTTCATCTTGAGATGATCGTCAATTCTATTTCAGTTTGAGAAAATAAACTTTTTTAACTGTTAATTGCAATACTTTAATAGCTAAACAAAAGCACTTTCGAGCCATGTCATCTATTGCTGAACTTTTCTAGAATTTCGCAAAGTTACTTTATTTTATTTAAATTTTAATTCTTCTCTTGAACACGCGCTGGCTGTAAAATGAAATGACTGCCGAAATACTTTCCTTGTGGGCAGTTATGTACATGAATGGAGGAACTCAATTATCCTTTGTGAGGGTATTGAAAAGAGCGAAAGAGAGAGAGTCTGATGCAAAAGAAGGAGAAGGGACGAAAGCGAGTCGAATGCCAAAATGTGCAATGGAAGCGATCATGGCGCCACTGCGTCCATTGTGGGTGAAAGTCCGAGCATTGGGATGTGGCAGGTGGGTGGATTTGGGTGGTGCATATGGGGCAGGGAGCGGCGAACGCCTGCCGGAAACAGGAAAAACAAACAAGAGAATGTTGTGGAAGGAAGAAAACACTAACAACAACAGAAAAACACATAAAAATAAAGCTGCGATACGAAGAGGCATGTTGGAAACAACAGAAGCGGGCAAAAAACAAAACGAACGCAGCAACAAGCCAACAAAAATGGCTGGAAAACTCGCGCCTGTCGTGGAAAATGATAAATTTAAACGCAGTGACATGACAAATCGCCGCTCATTTGTATTAATCAGACAAAAAAGCGAAAAAAAATGTAAAGGAATCGGGGAAATAGTGGCGAAAGCAGAGAAATGGCGGACTAACCCTTTTGGCCCCTAACTGATGTTGCAATTATTGTTTTACGGCTTGCTTGGCTTAGCCTTCTTGCTGCAAGTGAAGCTTCCTTGGGTCCCTAAGTGCATTTTCGGGCGAAGAGTGGTTGGCATTTGCATTGCACAACGTAATAATTTGAGCAGAAGTTAATTTTGCGAGAAATTAAAATTCCTTTTCGCAGTTGCAACTGCAGCTTCGCTCGTTAGGGGGCGGAAATCGGACGTGGGGGAGGGGACTGTTTGGGCGGCTTGAGTGGGCCAAGTTCATTATGTGGGCCAAAAGCATTTACTTCCGAGTGATTTATGCCCCGACTCGAGCCAGTGGAAGCTGCCACAATGTCCGATTCCTTTGCAGTTGCTGCCTGCTCTTGTGTCCCGTGTCCTGTGTCCATGTACTGCTCCAGCTCCTGGCACTCCATTCCATTTGCTCTTATCTGGCTGCTGTCAGCATGTGTCAATTTAATAAATAAACAAACAAGAACAATGATAAAACGACTGGGCGGCCAAGGCAAGTGGGCTTGGGAGCCGGAGAACGGCACAAAGATACGAGTATGTGGAGGAGTTCTCTGAGTGACTTCAAAAATGAAATGAAATAATTCCAAAAACATGAACTGAAAACGGAAACGGAAACGGGCAAGTGTCAAATGAAGAAACATGCCCCGGACAAAAGGACTTACCCACACACTCGCACACCCGCACACAAAAAGAAAATGATGGAGAGAACACACACATGGCGAGAACAGAAATAATGCCAAAAACACCTCGACTGCCACATACCAGTTACCAGTGGATATATGCATATTGTTAGAGGGCGTTGGAGTGGGAGTGGGTGTGGCTTAGTCGCCACCAATTACAGTTCGCGAGATCAATCTTTTTTATCGCTTTAAATAGTTTGAAGCTCTCGCAATTGAAATTCAAAGCTGTAGGTCAATGTACTTTGCCCAATTCTGCCAACTTTTGATTCTAAAGAATAATTGATTCAGAAATATTAGTTAAAAGAATCTATCGTTTCTTCCAGTGGAAGCACAAGTAATATTTGTGATTAATTTGGTTTTCCTTATTGTTGGTTTATTTCTCCCCATATTTTCGTACGTCTGGTCAGCGCGTGCAGCAAAATATTACGCAAACGAAACCAGCAGGAGCGACAGGCAGCGGATCAGGATTTTTGGGCAACGTGGACGTCATCAACATGGTCCGTCGAACGTGAGCTGTCAACAACTTCTGTGTGCCAGCGATGGGTTGGGGGTGGGGGTGGCCATTGTTGTTGCTCTTTCACTGGCGGACTTCACGAAGTCATCAGTCGCAGACACCACCCACTACCCTCTTTTGCGGCGCTGTGTTGACTTTTGGTCGACTGACGAAATTAAATCGATGCCCAGCAAATGTCAATGCAGCTGGCGAAAGTCCTTAAAGCCGAAACAACTTGTCTAAAATAGTCCGAAAATTAAATCCCAACGAAGTTTGCGATAAATTTGCTTACGCTGGCAACTTAATGGCGAGTTTGTCGAGCAGCTTGCACTTTTTTCCGAGACCACAAACGGCAGCCGGAAACCAGAGAACTAAAAGTCAACAGAAAGCCATAAGTAGCCAGCGCCAAGAAGTACGCAAAAGCTTAACAGCAAATCACTGAACAGTGTGAAAAGCGAGTGAGACAGACAGTTGTGGCTGCTGGAAAGGATTTCCCAACAACAACATCAGTGGCAGTGCCAAGCGACCGGGCTAAGACAAGATTTTGCAGTTGTCTAATAAAGCTTAGGGCCAAATCCCAGAATTCAAATGAAACTAAGTCGAAGAATGGAGTCTTAATTGTGGCCCTTGTCTGCTGACTCACTTGAAAAAAGTACACCAGACGGACGCAGATATTTCAAGCTATTCAATTGCGAGTAAGCTAAGCGAATTTCTGATGGAATAGCATTGGTAGATAATTTCCCTGCCCAGAAAACTAAACGCTGCACGATGAACTAGTTTTAAACATTTCCAATTATTCCCCTTAGCTCGTAATAAATACTCACAATGTTAATTCATAATTTTAATAAACTCTATTTTAAAGTAAATAAACTCAGTGAAACATTTTCAGCAGCTTGATGAGTAACAAAATACATTTCCTCTAATTTACTTTGAATTAAATGTAACCCTCTTTTCATTCCTCATCCTTAAACACGCCGCTTTCTGCCTGTTGTCCTTTAAATGTGCTTGTGCACGACGCAGAGGCGCAAAACGGGAGTTGCCACGCCCCCTCGGCCCTACCCCTTTTTTTGCGCCCCCCTGTGACCACTTGTAAGCGCACCTGAGCGGCAGGCCAGCCGACAAGCGTCGACTGCCATTTAAATTGTGCACGCCGCAGAATGAGAAAAAAGTTTCAAATACTTCTCGCCACATGTGGACACTTCTGGGGAGTGCAGGAGGTGAAGGGGGAGAGCGGAGTGGGGCACCAACACAAGTGCCGCGGCGGAGTGCAACGACTTCTGCCGCTGTGACAGTCCAAAACAATTTGGGGATGAATTAATTTCAGCTAGCGCCCTGCTGAATGCAACACTTTTGAGCGTTTTTTACTTTGCACTGGCGTATGTGTGCAGGTGTGTGTGTTTGCCTGTGTGGACTGTCTAAAGTGAATTTACCATCAGCCTAATCTCAGACGGGCTAGATCCCCCTGCCCCCCACCTGTTCATCCCCTTTCACGAGGGGATGACCCGACCCAACTCCCGTGGGGCCAACGAACGACTTCATCGCACTTAGTTAAATGAGAAAGGGCAACAAATGAGCAAAAATGTTCGCGCTTCCTGTTGTGCAGCACGTGTGTGTGTGTTTGTAACCGTGTGGGTGAAGGGTGCATTGGTGTGGGTGTGGGTGTGGGGCCGACAGTGGAGCTCGTCTGCCCGACAGGTGGAAAGCACTTAAAAGCATCAGGCTGCATCTCAGTGCTGTCAGAATTCTGCAGAACATCTGAAAAAGATATATTGCTAAGTGGCTCTAAAATGAGATACCCGCTAAGGCGTAGATAAAATAGGCAAATTACCTAGTTCTTTGCAGTTGTCTATTAATAATAAATAAATTTGTTTACAATATCGTGTCCTTTACCACGTCCGGATAACGCTTTTTTGTACATGAAGATAAGTATATTTTTAGAAACTCCTTATATTTTCGCTTTAGCTTGTGCATTAAAAAAGGATAAATAAATGCCATTTAAAAGTATCAAGCAGCAGTGTTCTGAGCCTTAGAACGCGGATAATTTTTATAAATTTTCCCAGGCTGAATAGCTAAAAAAATTCCAAACAAAAATGCCAGAACGGCAACCGTGCTGCATGTCTATACAAAAGCGAGTTGCCACGAGTTGCAGGGGCGGGTTAAGCATTCGCGGCTTTCCAAGGGTTGCCCCTTGTTGTTGTCACCGGATGGTTGATTATGCTGCATAATAAAAAGGGAAACGGCACCAGGCCACTTGCCGCCCTTGGTCGCAATTATTTCTATGTTTTTATTGGTAAATTTCAGTTTTCATTGGTTTCAATCGCGCAGTAAAAACAGAATACATTCCCATGCTTTTCCCCGCTCCAACCCTGAACTTTGCTTTGCGGTCACCGAGAAGGGCGCTGTGTGCGGCGGAAAATGGGAAAAGCGGAGAGCGCTAACGGAAAACGTTCGACAGTCGGCGGTTCAGTCGAGCGGACCGGCGAGTCAAAAATCGTAACTGGCCTGGCCGCCTCCCACGTTTCCACCCCCTATGAATGTCCCGCCATTCCGCTTACACTGGAAATGAAGACCTAGGTGGTTTTCTTCTTTACCGCTTTGCAAGAGCTTCTCATATGTGACAATACATTACATAGAAATAAATTTCCATTGAGAAAGGCTTTCCAAAGTTGCGATTGCTTGATTTGTATTTATTAGGAGGGCCTTTTTAAGGTGCATCTTTGCCAAAAATGTATTTACAGTGTACCATCCCATATTTTGCCGGTGACGTCGGCAACGGCGCGCAAACGCAAAACCGCTGAGGCGTGAACTTCTGGCGACGAACGACCCGCCGCTTTTGCCCGTCCGTTTATCTAGCCTGTTTACACTGGCGAGGCTTGTCTAGCATAAAGTTACCTTCTTGGCTGCCTCGTCCGCTGCCATTCCCCTTTGGAGATTCATTTCGCCAAGTCTTGGATACATATTCAATTTTATGCTTGGCATGTGCCGCCAAGGTAAACTTTGCCCCAGCGTCTGCCGTTGACTCAGATTCGGATTCAGATTCAGATTCAGATCCGGGGACTCAGTTGCGGAATCGGACTCAGAGGTAGATTCCAATTGCCGTTCAGAAGCGACTTTGCTTGCTGATTACTTGACATATGTTCAAGGTGTTTGCTTTGTGCGGCGGCGTGTAAAACTGTTTTGGTTACTTCTTCCGGTTCCTCTCGGCTTTTTGGGGGCTGGTTGAAGGTTAATTTCGGCCAAGCTGCGCTCGTAAAGTTCCTTCCGGCCCCACTATTCGCCCCACTCAACTCACCTTCTGGGAGTCACGGTTCTTGGTCTGGCGAAACTTGACAGCTGCGTGATAAATGAAGCGCATGAACGACACAGAATGCAACAGCAGCAGCAACATCGCAAGACGCAGCAGCAACAACAAGCGACAAAACAGCAAGGCAACCCCATTGACCTAGGCCAAGAGCCCTTCCAGCTGGCCAAGAGCACCCGCCAGACACCCGGCCCCCTTTTGCCATGGCAAGTTTGTAACAAAATTTACTAATTTAATTTTTGCAATTTGGTCGAGTTTTTGCGTGCTCTTTTTGCCGTTCTTACCCGCTTCCTTTGCATATAGGGCAACCCAAACACCAGCGACGCCCATCCACCGCCTACCATGCCCCTCCCCCTGCCCCTCCCCTCACAAGGATATTTGCAACGTGCTGCCAGTGGCACTTGCAACATTTCGCGACTGATGCAAGTGGCACGTTTCGTGAGCTGAAAACGCCGAGGCCACCTACATAAACTACACAAGAGAAAAACTGTTACTATGTTTAATATCATTATCAACCATTCGCTATAATTGATTATTATATATGAATAATCTGTTAGCAATAAGGTACTAACGTTAAGTTGCAGGAGATACCAACTAAAATGATAAAACATTTATCAGTAGATGTATGGCACATCCACCATAACTATAAGTATTCCAAGTAAACGTTATTTGGATTGTTATATTTAATGAAAATAAGCTGATGATTATTCATTTAAGCTGGTAATCCCACTAATATTTCTTTGTGTATATGGCAGCCCCGTCAACGCGGCAACTAATGTTGCATTATTAAGTTTTGAACTTTGTTGTGAGGCGACATCGTGCATCCGTTCGGCAACACCAAGAACAACAACACCAACAACAGCAACAGCAGCAGCAGCAGCAGTAGCAGCAGCAGGAACAACATCCTTTCGCCTCATTGCTGGGAAGATGCAGCTGAAGGTGTCAATGTTGTGTATATACACCCATGTATTTAGATTGTGTGTACCTTGTTAGATCATTAAGAGTCCATTAGTCATTAAGTACGCCGGCGAATGTCAGTGCAGCTGTTGCCACCCCCATCCTTAAGCCCAAATGCGCCCTCTACCGGCGAATATATGAAATTCCATTTGATTTTGTTGGTGCTGGGTGGTGCTGGGTGGTGCTGGGTGGTGCTGGGTCGCGATGGCATGCTTCAAAAATCTTGGCAGTTAATAGACACCTGACTGCCTCCGCTCATGTGGAAGGCCCGATAGGCCCTTCTCATGTGAGTTATGCGGCTTATCTGCGCTGGAAAATGGGTTAGCGGGGTGCTCTAGATGGGTCGTCTACTTGAAATTAGTTTGGGATTGAAAAACAGCAACTAAGAGCATAAAAATCCCAGTTACTTTCGGTTACTTTAACGGTTTTACGACCATCGTGCGGGCCCCAAAACGGTTAATTAAACGTTGTCTCCTTAACAACAGGGTGTGTATGGCCGATACGGCGGGTTCGGGGCCTCAGGGTTTCGTGGCAGGGACAGGGGCAGGGAGAGGGACAGGGGCACAGAGAGTCGCTCGAGCGTGAAAACTAATTGTAGACCAGAGTGAGCCAAGTCGAGAATGTATTCGGATTACCCACTCGAAAGAAGGTTGGCCGCATAGCCAGCCAAGCGTTTAACGTGACAAAAATGATGAGTTGGGGCAACCAACTTGTAAAACATAAAAAACAAAAATATATGACAAGGTGAGTAAGATATATAATAATAAATTATTTCTAGCAATAAATAATAATATCGTGTATTAAGTAGACTTCTGCTGACATAAAGGTCCAAGAAACTCACTGAGAAAGTCCGAAAGAAAAATACTATTCATAGACTGATAGACATAATCCTTGTTTTTGAACATGATACCACTTTTAGTGTTAAATACCGAACGAGTATCGACGGAAACAAAGATGCAAGAGCGAACTACGGAGCATTCACCCCACACATACACACAGATTTTTGACAAATTTGTGCACCATAAATTTCAGTTGTAAAGCAGCAGAAGCCACTATGAAAATTGACAGCAGAAACGGCAGGTGGAGGAGGAGTTGAAAGGCAGGTAACTAAAACTATCCTGCAATGCACACCTGGAATAACATGAGCTACCCCACATCCCCCTCATGAAATGATCCCCCGCAGGAGTTGGTCTAAATGAAATTTAGCCGAGTTTCGTTTTCACTTTAATCAAAAACTTTTTGCCACGCCACCGAAATTTGCATTCATTTTCTTTTTACGCTAAATAACTTATTATCTAAGCAGCGCTTAGGTGCGTGTGTGTGCGAGTGTATGGAAGTGTGTGTTGTGTATTGTGCATGGGAACGTGAGGCGTATTTAGCAGTAAAGGATGTTAGCCAAAATGTTGGTGGCTGTGTAAGTTGATGAGCCGAGAAGTGGAGTTTTTGGCAAATGCACTCAAAATACACAAGCTCAAATACATCAAGGGAAAACGATATTAAAATTGTCAGTTGGTTCTGAATTATATAACACGGTATTCCCAATATCTTAGGAAAGTATAGGTGGTATACAGGAAGGAGGTTTTTTAGTGAATACAATCCTTTATCCTTTAAGTGCAATCCTTTTCTAACGCGGATTGACTGATTCGTGCCTCACATTCGAGACCAAACCCTCGACTTCTTCAAGTCCTGGCAATGACATGAAAACATTTGCCCCAAAAAGAGGTTGCCATTAATAAGCTGCACTTGCAACTTGTGGGCGGGGTTGGCGGAACCCAATGGATGGATGTGGTAGATGGATCGGGAGTGGAGCAGCTGCCATGTTCGCGTTCCACTTTGACTGGCTGAGATTAGTGCTGCGGAGCGACAAGGAAGGACACATGTTGCCTGATGGCTGAATGCCTTGGCGCTGTTATTAGTGTATCTCTCTGTCATTTAAGTTGCAGATATCCCGCCCAGATCTCGTCCCAGCTCCTTCACAGCCATTTGTTGTGCACTTTCTTCACCCTCTTCATCTCGTCCTGGCACATTTGCGGCTTGGCCCATGGGAGGAGGGGTTGGGGCGGTGGATACTGCTGCGTTTTTGATAACATTTTAATGAAAACTGTCAGTTGCAATGTGCCAGCGAGTTGGCAGTGTTCCGCTGCTCCCTCGCCAACTTCACGCCACGCCCAAACGCCCCCAGGCAGCTGCTTTGTCAAGTGTGAATTCAACACTTGTGACTTGACATTTTTAGGCGAAATGCAGCTGCAACGTAGACCCAACACCCTACACCCAACAGCCAACACCCAAAGCCAGAAGCCAAGAGGCAACAAAAAGCGGCAAGCAACATCAACAGCCGCGGCAATCTTCATAAGTTGCGCATACGCCCCGTATGCCGGCCGCCCTTCAGACCACAGCTGTGCATTAGGCAAACTCGCCTCCGAAATGACTTAAAGTGAATGCGCGAAACAATTCGGCGGGCTGCTTTGTTTGCCCGGACGAGGACTCTCGACTTGAACCGCGGCAGCAGCCTCTGCGTTTCCACTGCCTCATTTTGCCCTGCTGCTCATTTCGGTGGCTAAATTAAAATTGCATCCCAGCAAATGCGCTGAGGTCGTCCAGGGTCTGGTTTGGGTGTGCAGCATGGAAAAGCATTGGGGGAAAACTCAGGGGGAAAATGGCAGAGGGATGCTTGTCTTATTTAAGTTTTACGCTGCCACCGCCGCAGCCGCATGGCGATATTTGCTTTCGCTTTTTGCGCTCTAGCTGCGAGAATTCGCCTTAATTAACGAAAAATTTAGCTTCATCCTGATGCAATTTGAACTAAAAAAAAAGTGTGTAACAAATGTGGTCGAATGTGGCAATACTCTCGTGGATACTAGTACTGCATGTACGGATTCGTCGCTTTAATAAAACTAAATACAAAAAAAAAAAAAATAAATAAATAAAACTCCCGTGGATACAATGTTAAAGTAGGGATGCGTGTAGCTACAAACAAGATATCTATGTATGCAAAGGGCTTAAGGCCAACCACAAAAGTTTAATATTTAAATGCTTAAAAGGGTAATCGACACTCGGATTTACTATCTCTACTAACGCACTCTTATAGTTACCTTGGGATACTACAAAGAAATGATTAGCATAATCATGTTCTTGTCCACGATGGCTGCCACCTGCATCCGGTGGATTAACATTTTAATTGTAGCACCGGAAATGAGCTTTGGCGCAGTTCGGCTTGCGGTGGAAGGCGTCAAAAAGCGTAGCCAGAAGCCCGAAGCAGGCAATCAACGTGACCGCAGGCAAAAATTGCATTTCCGAGCCCAAAAGAGGATCAGGGCCAGCGCAGCAGTGTACCTGGAGCTGAGTTCGGCTTTTGTTTGCGCATCAAATTGCAATTGCAATTGCTTTGTGTGCATACATAAGCAAAGGCTGCAGGTGCTCGCACATGTATGCAGATGTGTGTGTGCCTGTGTATGTGTGTGTTTGTGAGTAGCCCAAGCGGAAATAAAACCAAAACGGATATGCTTACTAAGTACCCGAACACAGCGGCCACATCCGGCGGCGCTCGATGCACGCTGATATATGAATGTATGCGTATGTGTGCTGTATGCGGCTGTTGGCTTTTGATGTTGTCGATGTGCTGATGTAGACCTCAACGCTCCCCTCCGCCCCCCTTCTGCTACACCCCTGGACAGGTGAGCTTCAGGCGGCCGGTGTCTGTTTGCATTCACTGCGGTATTTAGTCCATTGATTTCCCCTCATCGTCCTCGTCGGATTTTATATCTATCAAAATTGATCTGGGATGCGAAGCGAATGGAAGGAGTTTCTCCAGCTCATTGCATTGCCATTGAAGGGCGAAAAACACTGGCTGAGTAAATTTAAATCCACTCAAGCAGCAAGCGCAAGACGTACTCTGGCAAATTGCTGTCGGTTCAGCTCAGTTCGGTTCGGTTCAGTTCGTTTCGGTTTGGTTTGGTTCGGTCAATGGAGTCGATGCCGAGGCAGAGTCCTCCAGGGACACTCACAGATTGAATGTCAGAAGGAATATCATATGCGCGACAAAGCAAAGTTTGCACAGCAGATAGTGGGTGTTGTCTGCTCTGGCAAAACTTGCGGTGCCAAAAGTTTCCAGCAAAGCTGAAACTTAGTTTCCCCCCTTTCGTTGTCCTTTTTGCAGTTGCATGCGATTTTTGGCTGCCGCTGCATTTGCTATTTTCCCGAAAATATATAGCACACCTTTAACGTACACCACCCACAGTCTGCCAATTATTCCAAAATGAAGCCATGGCGGCTTAGTTCTCGTTGCGTTGCTAAAATTGCGCTGGCGAACCGTTAAGCACCGCAGAGCTTACCCAAATTAATCCCTTTAAATGAGTTTCCAGCGAGACAGCTGCTGCTGATCCTGCTGCTACTGTTTTTCTGCTCATTTCACGCTGCCTGACCTTCGTCACATTTCAGCAAATAAATTTCATAATTTCGGGCGCCATGGGAAATAAAAGCAAGACCCCCGGGCACATTCCGCAAACTGGATATGGTGAGAACAATAAATTGAATATCATTTGTTTATTCGGTCCAATGCCTTTGTCAACTGACATGGTCGCCGTCGCCAATGCCGTCCAAACACACACAAACGCACACATGAGCTGGCGCATAAAATGTAATAAAATGCGAGCATTGCAGGTGTCAACCCAAAAACCGACGACCAACTGTCCACTGCGAGAAGCCCAGAGATGCAACAACGGGAGATGAAGCGCAGCGTTCCGAAGGCCACACTTTGAGGCCAAAAATATGCAACACAGCACACGCACGATTGCACTGCGAGAAAACTGGTCTGAAATTGCAGCCACACCATAAAGAATGCCATTCACTTTTTTTATTTAAGATTTTTATAGAAAATTCATTGTCTTCATAAGGTGCCTTTTTATTAGCGCTTACATCCTTCGGATGTAAATGAAATTAAAATCTCGTAAGTGACAAAGTTACCTTCATATTTAATTTTTGATTTATTAGCATGTTTCTTAGAATTTTCCCAGTGCGCTTGGAGCACACACAATGATGTGCTCATATTTATGCAATTTAAAGTAAAACACAAAACTGTTGCCGCTGTTGGTCAACATGGCGTATAAGCAATGTCTGCCATGCAGCCCGTCACACACACACAACCACCAGCCAACACACACGTACAGTGATGGAAAAAGATAGAGCGAGAAAGGAGGCGAAAGGAGGGAACGCGTTTTCAGTGAAAGATACGCAGCGTGATGGCATCTATCCTGCTGCTCTCGCTGTCGTCCTTGCTCCTTATATTTTTTTCAATTCTGTGCAAAAATGTCGAACGCGCTTAGGACTTGGCTTGGGCGGCCAGCGGCGACGCTTTGACACGAAACAAATTTAACTTTTCATCTCCAGCGCTCGTCACTGCCGGCGTGCATATGTGTGTGTGGGGTGTGTGTGTGAGCGTGAGTGAGTGGGCGGCTGTTTGGATTGAAACACCAATCGGTATGCCGCCCTTTTGCATGCTTCACGCTTTGCTGCATACTTTCAGGCGCAAAGCGATTTTGCGTTTTTGGCATAGGACAGTGTGCAATGCGAGTGGGTCAGAAGAAAAAGGATGAGGAACGGCAGCGGTGCAAAAAACGGGAAAAGCGAAGTGAGCAACGTTGGGAAAAATGCATAAAATATGCGCATATATAATTTGACTAGGCGTGCGTCCAGCTGAAGGTGTGTGTGTGAGTGTGTGTGGGAGTACGTATA
Organism: Drosophila yakuba; assembly: GCF_016746365.2. Classification (NCBI taxonomy): domain Eukaryota; kingdom Metazoa; phylum Arthropoda; class Insecta; order Diptera; family Drosophilidae; genus Drosophila; species Drosophila yakuba. The sequence continues at coordinate 10,147,267 of NC_052530.2, forward strand.
CGTACACGAATACGTACAACAAAGGTGTGCGAAAGCCACTGTTGTTGTTGCCTTTGGTTGCATTACTTTCATAAATATGCATGCGGCATGCGGCAGTTTGTGCTTTTAATTAAAATGCAACGCCGCTGCAGCAGCAGCAGCAGAAAAAAGGAAGGGAAACTACAAAAAAAAAGAGAAGCGGAACTGCACACATATTTGAAGTTCGCCTTGCAATTGATTGAATTCCTTGAGCTTGTGGCCCATTTTCTAGTTTCGCCTTCCTTTTTTTAGCCCCTATCCTTGGGCAGCATATTTCAATTACGGAGAGTGCGAGGATGGGCGTGGCTTCTTGGTCAGCTAATTTCTGTCACTAGTCCAATGGATTTCCCTTCAAAACTTCCAACTATGAGTTCGGTTCGTTCGGGAACGAAACTTTTCCTAATTAATTCATGCAAATGTCCCCTCTTGCGCAACTGTCAAGAGTTTGAGGCTAATTATGCGGAGCATTCTCCACAAAACCAGTTTTCCTCGGCCCGGCGAAAAGCATTGACATTTTGTCAATGTTGTCAGCATAAAGTCCCGAGCAAGAGTGTCATAAACTCCGGGAACAGCGCGCTGTTTTGTAAAATTAATTAAACAAAAATGTAAGAAAAGTACAAATAATTTTCCGGCGCTATCACTTGAAAGTCACTGTCAAAAAGGGAAATGGGGTTGGGGGAACAAGGGTAAAGGGAAAACTCGTCGAAAGTCCAACTTAAATGAAATTCGGGTGGGGGCGATGAGATAAAAAGGGGGAAAGCTATTGCAAGGATCTGAAAAATATTTATGGAGCGGGCAGGACGAGATAGCAGTCATATGCCCTGCTTCCTGCTGCAGCAAACTGTTCATTGGCTCTTTGATATTTTTAAACAAACCCCAAACCCTCTGGCACGATCATATTTATGGTGAGATTAGTGCGGGAGCTGTTTGGCTGGTTTGCTGGCTTGCTTGGGAAATGCTGTTCCAGCTCCTGTCTAAGGCGGCCATAATAATAATGTAATTTGCAACAAAAGGTTGTACACGGCAGCGAGAAGAGCTGAGCTGAGCAGAGCAGAGCGGAGCCGAGCGGAGCGGAGCACAACAGCCAAATAAACTCGGGCAAAACAATGGAAATTGCACTTAAGAAAATGAATTGCATGCAAATGAGGTGCAAGGAGGCGGTGGTTCCACGGGCTTCGCGGTTGAGGGGGCGTGCCAGGCAGCCGCAAAACAAGACCACAAGTCAACCAGGGAACAACCAGCAACAACAATCACTAGAGAGGTGTGCACACAGGAGGGTTTTCCCAGGACTTCAGACGGCAGGACCGGGAACGGGGGTATTGCGAAAGGGGGAGAGCTGTGGTCCCAACCAGGCGTTAAAATGGCATTTACAGCGCGGCTCTCGATGCTGCCATTTTGCACCGCTGGCGGAGCGCAATAAATTTTCCATGGAAAATTTCGTACATTTGATTTTCACCAGCTTTAACGACATTTTAATGTGCGTGGAAAACACAAACAGGAAAACAACTTTCCACCTCCCCCCACCGTCCACCAATCGCCCCCTTTTCCGTCAATCCCTCGTTCGCTGCACTTCCGCTTGGGAAAAAGGAAAAGGCGGAGTGCTGAAACGGGAACTGTAAAGTTTTCCGCGTGTGCTGCTGGGAAATAAAAGTGCGGACTTTTAATCAAATTAATAGTTTTGGGTGCCGTGGCGCAGGTCAAGTATCAACATGTATGCACAGGGAAAAAAGGTCCAAAATCCATGTCACTAGATCATTGGATATTGTGCTGAAATCAATACCATCTTGCACTGGCGAAAATAGTTATATAAATGTAGATGAAATTTCTAAATATCAAAAAAAGTCCCTATTTTCAATGAGTTTTTAAACCATTATTAAATAGAGCTTGGAATCATTGCGGAAATTAAAACTTAAGGTTCTAATGAGCAGATTTATAAAAATTTTTTTGTAATAATGCTTATCATTTATTTGTTAACGATTTTCAAGTTTACTGACTGATACTTATTTTCTTTTTCCGAGTGCATAAGTGTGTGAAACTCTAACTGTAAAAATCGCTTTTGGCAATCAAATGCGAAATCAAAATCCGAATTGAAATACGCAAACAAAATTGTAAAGTGGATTTGATGTCGAAAGTGTTTAAAATTCGTTTGTGCATCCGCCGGCTGCCGAAAGTTGGAAAAACCAGAACTGGGATGTGGGGTCGGTTGATGCTGGTGGTGCCGTGTGAATGTGGCATTAAGTGCTAACTACTGGGAAAACTTTCGGCCAGTGGCAGGGCCGAAACGGGCTACTTTCTGGCTCAAAGATTGAACCGTCCGACAATGCGGGCCTCTAATCAATCAGTGAAAACCAAACGCCAGCAAATACGCAAAAGTCCACCACCGCACTCGATTTATTGGTTAGATGTCCTAATTACTTTAAAAAGCCGCTTTGCCGCGACAAATGGTCCTTCGACCCAAATTCGCCCTGTCCCCATAACCGTGATTATTTTTGCCAGCTTTGCGTTTTTATTGAATGTTTGCAAATGAGCATAAATAAATAATTCAATTCAATTTGGAATTTCGCTCGTTCTGTGGGCAAGCCCCTCGCCCCCCACCACTTTTCCCACCGCTCTCGACCAATAAATCAGTCATTAAAGAGACCCACAACTAATGCGACAAATGTGCGAGGCGGCCGCATAAATTAAAATTAACATTTGGTCGACCCCGAATGGGCCCGTCTGTCCGGCGGCAGTTCTCCGTATACTATACGCATACTATATGTGTGAGCCATCATGTGAATTAGTAAAATTAAACCCCAAAATGCCGACCGCAAGCTGCCGCAACAGCAGTGCACGCAGTTTAATGAGTTCGGTTGCATTTGCAGTTGCAGTTGCTGCTGCTGCTGCAGTTCCACGTTCCACTGCAGTTGGGAGGCACCCCTTTCGACAGTTCATGCACACACACACTGACCACAACTGCCGTCATGGCCAAGGATTTCTCTCATCTAAATCGATTTAAATCGCAAAGTGAAGTTCGCACTTCCAATGACTTCAGTCCTTGTTATTGCGCTTAAGTGCCTTTAATTCACATGGCTAGCTGGCCTATGTCTGCTTGCCTGTGTTGTTCTTTCTCTATTTACCTTAAGCCAGATACTAATTGCAAGACACACTATCGGTGTCATGAGTACAGATAAATATTCCGATCCTAATCCTATGCATATCTACATTTAAAAACATAGTCCGTAGTATTTTATTATATGCCTTGTTCAATATTAACTTATGTCATTTATCTTACGGCAAAAACCCATTAGCGTGCAATTCAATTTCGGAAAAATATTGATATGAAAATCCTTTCACTGGGTAAACAAGCACTTGTCAAGTTATGCCAAGTTCGTGAAAAATAAAAATAAACCAGCATCAGACCCAAATATTATAAATAATTTATGTTAAACGTTTCAAAGGGACATTTCGTTAGCAAACCGCCTGAGGAAACGAGGGACTCAAGGCTCCAGGCCACATAACCCATTCCCCAGTCCCACGTTTTATGTCCCAAATCCCCGGTCTGCAAAAAAAAAGGCACCTGACCAAGCGGCAAACTACAGGAACACCAGAACTACGACAAACAAGTTAGCAGCCTTAAGGCGATGAAAATTCTTTGACATGAATAAATTATACAGGAGGCTGGGAGGCTAGGAGGGCTCCTTGGGCCACTTTTGAGGACTTTTGTTTATGGCTCTGCTGTTGTTTGCCTCCTTGGCGATCCTTTGCCTTGAGTGAGTTGTTTTTGCCACGCCGGCGGTGCGATTTGAGATGAGTTGCCAGGCCAAACACTTTCAATTTGCGGCAGTACTCGTACGTGTGTTTTCCTAGCCCCCGGAATGCATTTAAACGACTTAATTAGTTGCATTGTTTGCTTTAAATTTGGATTTTCCCATTGCATTGCGTATATTATTACCAATAATAAAACGGCAAATATGCAAATGGAATTGCTTTTTCCGTATACATTTTGAAATGATATATAAACATTATTTGTTCGCCAACGCCAACTGGCCACTAAAAATGCTCTAATTTATGCCTTATTATGCCGCCGTGTTTCCTTCGTTCGTGTGGGTGTGTGTATTTCGAGCGAATGCAATCAATCGCAACAAATGCCTTCTCGTCTTTTATAAAATATTCAATAGCCTGTATATTTTTTGCTCGGCTTGATTTTAATTCCAAATTCATTTCGTCTATAAATGCAATTTTCTAAATTGCATTGATTTGTGTGCCCAAAACACACAACACAGCCAGACAGACGGCAAAGCTGCAAAACCAATGGCAAATACCGAAATTGATTTCTGTGTGCCATCAATAATTCGAAAATTGCGTATTTTTAATGCTAATTTAAGGGAATTTAATTTGAAATTCCATCGACGGCCCTGTTATTAAATTGTAAATTGTGCGCCGCCGAAATGGGCAGTGCAAACAGCCACGGGGGATCGGAGATTAGGCATAAACGAAAAGTTGAAAACATATTGCAACTTTGTGATCCTTTCGGTGCCGGCCAAATCAAGCTGGCTCCAAGCCAAACATCAATCAATCAACAGCCTCGAATTCTGAGACTCGTCCCAGCTGCGGCTTTCGGTGGCCCAGAAAGTATTTACAACATATGCAAGTTGGACGTACAACGGGGCGTATGATGAATACATAAGGCCATGAGGCCAGGAAAAACCAGGGGGAGCATTTCATTATTACACATGGCCAGCACACGCCGCAAAGCTTTGGCAAATTGTCTAGTTGGATAAGTCCAAGGGATCAACTTTTCGGCAAGGGGCAAAACTTTATTTTCTGCCTGGATTCGGGGGTTTCCGAAGTTTTCAGCTCGGATTTTCTGCCTTGGCCCCACTTCTACTATCTACGCTCCACTCTCTACTATCTACAATCATCTTGCAACCAGCCAAAATCCGCCAAGAACTTCCACTACTTATTCTTTCTATTCATGAATAATTAACGGCATTGTTGTTGTTCAATGGCTTTTCTGCGGTTCCGCCTACGAAATGACTTTGAAATTCCCAGTCAAAAAGTAGTTAAAGAATTGCAGACGTCTAAGATGTGTGTGTGTGTGTGTGTGTGTGTGTGTGTGTGGGTAGGTAAACTTTCAACTGAACTGCACCCCTGGGGCAGGCGAAATCGTTCTATGCAAGTTGTAGGGCTTATAAAATTTAATTGGTTTTTCGCCGGGGCAACATCCGTATGAATTGATTGCCCGCTAAGAGGCGGGAAAGTGTTAGTTGCTGCGAATCGAGAAAAAAAGAACCGAGAGGGTGAAAATCTGCTTTTACTTCGGCTTTGGCCAGTGCTCTTGGCCAGCTGGCCACTCATCTGTGAACGCACTTTGGCACAATGCAGCCAGCACTTAGCTAACTGGCGCCTTTTATTGCCCCTTTTCCTCATTCATTGCTGGCCGGCAACAAAACGGTTTAATTTAGTTTCCTGCTCCGATGAAGCTGCCACTGGAACAGCTCGAATGGTGCACGTGATTTTTGATATCCCGGCGAGCTTTTCCGTTGAAAGCAGCACATTCACATCGCTCTGAATGGCTGCGGGGTAGGGGGAATAGGGTTAGGTCGCTAAACCCACCGATAAAACCCTGAATGCTGCCAACCCCCAGAGCGGCTGCCTTCGTCTATATGGGTAGCATTTACAGAAGCGCGAAATTTAACACCCTGAATTGAGCTGCCTCGCTAATTAAATGAATTCACACAATGTCAGGACTCGCGGATGACAAAGGCAATACCAACACAAACAGCATCAGTAGCAGTAGCAGTAGCAGAAGCAGCAGCCAGCCAACTTCCATATCCGTTTCCGCTACGTTTCTGTCTCAGTTACTGTTACAACTACAATTACAATCGCGCGGCATTAAATAATTCAATTATTCAAAAGTGCGCCCAAATGAACACCGACAATGGCAATCGCAAGCAGGCAGTCTTCAGTTTTCGGTTTTCGGTTTTGTAATTATTAAAGAGCACGGCTGCTCGAGGGTTCAAGAGTTTCCCAGGGCCGACAAAATGAAGTCTTAAATCACAGCATGTTATTTCCGCTGCACCATTCCGAGTTCCCCTTTCCGGCTCACCCATACAAGCATATACCGAACACCCCCACCCATACACCCATACACCCACCCACACAGATCACAATCGCCGGAGAAGAGAGAATTGTTTTCGTGTTGGTGCGATTGCCTTGTTTGCCTTTACGTTTTATCAGCAGCGCCTTTTATGTCATCATAACCGCAGCGGGTCCGAATCCGAATCCGAATCGGATTCCTCGCCGGGATTCAGTGTCCGGCGAATGAGAATGAGAATGTCCGTTTACATAAATTTCCACTGCGCAAAAAGGGAAGAAAACTGTCGAGCGAGCAGAAAAATGAGATGACAAATGAAGTTTGTCGGCTAATGGCAGCGGAAATGCGCGATGGCAACGGGACGTAAAGTGGAGGCAGAAAAAGGGGGAAGCGTGCCAGATCGTTTGAGGTATGCGCCATATAGCTTACACTTTTTGCGGCGTGGCAATGAACGGAAGTTGAAACAAACAAGTAAATAAATGGCGCCAATTTGGGGCTTCCATGGCGACAGCGTCCCCTCCAATGGATAATCGCTGGACAGAGAGAGAGAGAGAGAGAGAGAGAGAGGGAGAGGTGGTAGAAGGACCCGATAGCAAGTCTTGTTGTTTTAAAATTGGTCAGGGAATGTGGAAAATTTATTCGGTAAGCCGAGCTGACTCAGGCGAAGCGATTATAACGAGGGTAAACAGAATCCATTTTCGCGTATGATTGGTGGCCTCTCTTTTGGTCCACCATGGCGCTTATGGGCCATCTGATCTGCTCCCTAACGAGCTGGACTGCTTGCTTAGCTCCACTCAAAAGTTGTCCAGACAAACAAGTAACTCAATATTAAAAACCAATATGTCCAACTTCCGCAACACTTTATTACACTAGCCGAGGAAGCAGCAGCTGCAAGTGGAACAGGATAGCCGCTTATTACGTGTGTGTCTGCAAGGGTTTGTGTGTGTGGATCTTTTGAGTGTGCCATATGATAATATGCTCAGGAAGCACATGTAACTACCCACCCTTAGTCACTGGCAAATATAACGGTTGAATTCAGTATAAATGCCACGGGAATACCCTACCGATTCTAAGAATAAAGTTGTAATTCTACAGAAATGACAAAATTTGTAGCATACAGAATTGCAAGCATCTAAAGTCAAAACGTACGTTTACTAAAATTCTAGAGGAAATTCGCCCACTTTATTGGTTACGAACACCCTTCAGACAGTTGAAAATGGTATGTCAAGTCAACCATCTAATCGTTGATTGCGATCAAAGTGTACTTCTGCCGAGATATTGGGTTATACATTAAATTCTGAGCTCGACAAGCGACTCCAAGGCGGCCGGACACATTGCCGTCGATGGTCACTAAGTACCATCGGGCTGTCCGCCTTCGTTGTGTCCGCTCGGGCCAACGTTGCGTATACGTAATTTGAGGGGCGTCGTGTGCCATAATGGGCCATCAGGCTGGATATTCGCCGTTCTATGACTGGACATTAAGTATGCCATAAAGTTGACTTTGTGCTTGTGTGTGAGTTCAGCTGGGTGCCAATGAGTGTGTGTGTGCGGATGTCTGTGTGTTTGTGGGAAACCTTTGGGCATTGTAAATATTATTCTTATCATTCCCAATAAATCTACATATGACAATTTTCGCTTTAGTTTGCCAACGGGCAGAGGGAATCAAATCCAGCTGGTGTCCGAACAACATTAAAGCTTTTAAAGCTGCCACATTTGGCTCTTCTCCATTTTAATTAGCTCATCTGAACCGCCAACCTTCAATATTTTCTGCTCGGCTGCTTACCACTCAAGCATTCGTTTTGGCCTTTGATGGCCAGCAAATTTAATTGGTTGCCACCGCCCGACTTTGCTTCAGTTGCAATGCCCTTCATTAAAAAAAAAAAAAGGAAATTGTATTCCTCGCAATTCGCTGCTGCACCTGATGGAGATGCAGCACAAAAGCGGCTAACGAAGTGCCACAAGCAGCTGACCATTGCTGACTTTGGCTTTGACTTTTCCCATCCGGCCGCCTCTCCCCACCCAGATCCTGTGGTCCCGACCAACTAACTAACCATCCAGCCAGCCCAGCTGAAGGTTATCTAAAATATTACCAACTGCCGGCCGCCGCAGCCATTCAATGGCTGCTCTGAATGCTGCATCCACAATGCACACAGAAGTCGCTGCAACATGTGTCAGCCTGGCGGAGCGATAACTTATTTTTGCGGTTGCTAACCAAGATGGAGGTGAGCCAGGTGAGCCAGGTGGGCCAGAGTGGGATAGCTTGGGAAACCACGCATTCACAAAAATGTATTCATCGAAATTCATGCACTTTATATATGTATATAGGATTGTGAATACGGGTGGCACTTGTGAGTTGAATCAAGAATCTGTTGAAATCCATCCAGAAAATTCATCTAGGACGGATTTCACCTTTGAATGGATGTAAAGATTTTAAGATTTTATTATAAAAAAAAACTCAATAAAACCCTATAATTTTATTTCATATCAAACTCACAGTATTTTGTCACTAAAATCCATACTGTATTTGCCCAGCTTTGAATTTATGAAATACATAATATATGTCCTTGTATATAGGTACTGACACTTTCCAATTTAATCAAGAAAACATTTTTTTATGACCCATCTCGTCAGTATCTCGGCAGCAAATGCAGCAGAGTTAACAACTGCTGGAACACTGACCTGGTGGCAGCCCCCAAAGCAAAACAAACGAGGCCACCAAAGGTGAAATGGGTGAAAAGGATGAAAGGGGTGAAGGGTGGACCACAATCACATAGACTGGCGGAACAACAAAGTAGATAGAGGTGGTCGCTGATAAGACGTAAAAGCGTTTGGCCTCCCCGTGAGAAGCTGCCTCGTTGATTGCCTGGCGAAAACAAAACAGTATGAAATAGTCAGGGAATAGGAGCTGGTTGGGATGGGGGTGGTGGCACCGCAAAGTCGGGACTCCCTTCATCCACCATCCACACGGTCCCGATTCGTGACTGCCAGTTAACTTTGTCTTGCCTAACGAACGCGCGTTAGTTAGCCAACTTGTGCGTGTGTGCGAGTGTGCGATGTTGCCAGTGGGTGTATGCCACCGTTTTGCCTTATCAGCGGTCAACGCAACGTGGCCTTTACAATGCAGGACCTTCGCCACGTCCGGGATTCAGTCGAGTCGGGCTTTTTTCCGCACTCGGCTGGCTGGATGGCTTGGCGGGCTTGGCTGGCTTGGCTGGCAGGGCAAGTTGTTGACACTTTTATGAACTCCACAGATTGGCCATGTTGCGTGGCTTTTGTTGCGGTCTGTTGGCCCGTTACGGCGACCGCAGGCCAACAACAGCTACAGCTGCAGCTACGGCTAGGGTTTCAGTGCTGCTGCTGCTACCAACAGCAGTTCCAATGCCACTGACCATGGCAGTAAATTCTGCAAAGCGCTCGCGCTAATTTGAGGCTTTATTTCGGATTGGTACAGCGATAGCCGTCTAAGGGAGTCCGGCCACGTCACCTGCATCCTTATCAACGATGAAACTGCCTCAGCTGCCCACCTGCGCACCTGAACACCTGCCACCTGCCACCTGCCACTTCTGCCACTCCTACGCAACTCCACGCCTCGCCACTTCGACACCTCAATGTCATTGTTTTGGCCCGATGCCATGGGTCCTTAATGCTTAGATGGCCGCTTTTGCCGGTGACACTGTCACTGACCGCGAAGTGTCCTTTCCCCCTCACATCGCACTCTGAATTTCCGGCAGACCAGATGGTGAAGTTACCCAAAGGTTGGTTGGTGGGCATACCTGGGTACTTGAACTCCCTCTTCTGTTAGTGCAGTAACATATTCGAACTTTAACATTAAAGCATATTTTCATGCTCGAGGGGCGAACCCTATAACCAAATTCTAAATAGCCAGTAATTAACATATATCTGAGCACTGATACTTATGACTTGAAGAGAACCAGCTTATTCCCATAATTGGTGTTGGAGCTGAATGTACTCCCGAAAACATGGACAAGCACATACAATAGCATTGCCTTAAGGCACCCAAGCGGTTGCTGGCCACTAATGAACGAATCCCAGCAGTCTAGGGTACATAATTGCTGTGCTGGCAATGATGATGGCCCATAAAATACGTCAATTTTAATAAATAGCCATAAAAAAATCTTCAACACCCCCAGTAAGCCGCGCTGACATTTTCATTACCCAGTACGGCTGCAGTTTCGCCGATCTCGAATATGCCACCACTTCTTGTCCTTCGCCAGTCGGTTGTCAAGTGCGCTTTGTTTCCTATGTCTCTGAATGGCATTGACTGTGATTCTCCTTGGCAGGACGAAGCCACGAGCTGCAGGAGCCACACGAAGATGGAACACTGAATAAGAGCCAGCCACCCGGGCACTCAGCCCACCAACATTGTGCATAATGTCGTTTGCCATTTTTTAATTAAAAATTTTCTCAACTTGGTTGGCTTCTATTTGGCTGCTCATTTTGTGTTTTCTTTTTTCCCATTGTTTACAATGCATTGCGTACTGAATAGTCCATTTTAAGGGGCAATAGTGGGAGTCAAGTGACAGGATGACAATTGTCACACAAGCACTACTCGAGTACACAAGGCCAAAAGCATTCTCCACTGCCAAGAGCTCAGTACTTTACACTTTACCAGGCAGAAAGAACAAGGCCAGGCAACCGATTTGTCAGGCTTGAGAAATTACCCCGAGCTCACACATGTAATTTGGGAAAACAAAGTCAGTACACCTATCAGTTAAGTTTAAACCAATGCAGTAGGACTTCCATTTAACAACCTCTTTTGAGAATGTGAGGTTCTAATGGTACATCTTTAAAACTTCTTAGCCTCAATTCGACTTGATTGGTAATCGGTAAAGTAAACTTCAATTAGTCCCTAACGAATGCATCCGCTGAAAAACAAATTTCAAACAGGACGCCGCCTACGCAGTGTGCGTTACTTTAGGCCAAAAACCAGAGCCACGATCGCAGTACAGGCGGCTAGTAACCCACTTACATGACACAACTGACGGCCAACATGGCGTATGCGTGTTGACTGCTGCCAAGTTGCGAATGCTGAAGGGAATCGCAATGGTTGGATGGTTGGGGTATGTGTGCGCGTTTGCTTTATTAATATTTGCCTGTTTTCCGACAAACAGCAATAATGAAAAAGAATTCCACTCTTAATTGCAACACCAACTGAGCGAAACCAGCTGCTAAAAAGTAATTAAAATTTGTCAACATTTCTGCAAGAGGAACTCTGTCGACTAGGCCTAGATGTGTGTGAAGTGCTTAGAACGAAATGGGACAATTTAGGCAGCCTCAAATCTGCCACATAAAAAAAAGCTGAAAGAAAAATTGTTTTTGTAACTAAACACAATTTAAGCCGGTCAAAACGCAAGTAGGCGTCAAATGTTAATTTATAATTATTATATGTAAATATGTAAATATTTACCTGGCCCTAATGCTGCCAAAATTATTCCATTTTAGTTCACTACTCGCAAATATTATTATATTGTGGTCGTAAATAAGAGACACTGATTCGAACCGAAAACGGGTTCAACTATAATTAAGTTGATTCGATTCCATAACGCTTCGCAGTCATTTTGCATTGGATTAGTGTAAACATATCATTTGTAAATAAATGCACGAATACAAATACAACAATGTTGGCATACTCGTATGTATATTTTCCAGTTTATCCAACCGTGTGCATAATTTAAATGAGAGTACCAAATTTATTGTGCATAACCGCTGACAGTTGGTGGCCGATTTTGGGCTTATAATTATTTACACGTCCCAAGTTTCAATAAAAAGCTGAAACACCCTAATATCAAGTGTACAAATTGGGGCAATGGGTAATGCTTTAATCCCAGGCATAAGTATGTGAATAAATCATTTTGACAGCTGGTTGCCAATTATCCAAAACGCTGCCTCTTTTATTCCACAGTTTATTTGAGGAAACATATCCTTTAGAGTACCAGTTTGGACAGCTGCCAGAAATGACTGACTAAAGTTTACATAATATTATTTCAAAATGTAATATCACTGAGTTATCCCACCTATGTTTCCCTAAAACGAATGTTTTCTGTGGAATTCATAAGTTCGTCTAATTTCAGTTTGCAATTAAATCGTCTGTTTGTCTGTTTTGCTTGTGCAATCAGACCATCTGCAACTGTATCTGTATCCGTGTCCGTTTTTGTAGTATGTGTGTGTGAATGTGTGTCAGTGTGTCCCTGCAAGCCTAATTTAATTACAATATCCAGGGAGGCAAAAAAATGGTGCTTCGATACTTTTGGCCAATAACTGCGAATTTTAATTAAATTCACATGCGAGCAATGAGTGTGTGTTTGTTTGTGTTTTTGCATTGGTATTGGTGTTGTTGCTTCCGCCGGTCTGAGTGTGTTTTGTGAGTGTGTCTCTGTGCTTACGTGTTAGCCTGTTGGTTATTGCATATTAAATTTGCACAATTTGGGGCTGTTTGATGTTTGCGTGTGACTTTCGACTGGCCACAGCAGCTGAGAGACGGGCGCCCGAAAGTATGCAGCAACATTTTCAAATCAAATTTTTGGCCATTTGATGCAATTATGCATGCAATTGTGGTGTGCTTGTTTGTACTCATGCTGGCACATGTATTTGTATATGTGTGATTGTGTGCGTGTGCGAAGCATGTACATATGTGCGTTCGTATTTGCCGCATTTGATTTGATTTCGTTTGTGGCCATTTTAAATTTCGCAGCAATAACTTTACGGTTTTTTGCTGATGCTGATGCTGCCGCTACTTTGGCATCGACCGTCCACAGGCGACCATAAATGCCACTTCAAAGTAAATTATGACACACGCACGCAGAGGGAGATATACAGCTTGTAGCGGCAGCTGCGGTAACACTGTAACACTTGCCACCACGACTACACCAAAAATTCGCCTGCTCGCCACTTCGTCCCCTTTGGCGGGTGAAAACATGGAAAAGTCCTTCGCATCCTTCGTACATCAACATCAACGCCTGTTGGGCGCATGTTAAACACTCGAATGCAATTTGTTAGACAAGATATGTGGCAAGCGCGCCACGAATGTTGCATCCTAGTCCACCGCCCTTCCACCGCCTTCCACTGCCTTTCACCCTCCCATTTTGCCACCCATTTCATTTTCCCAGCTTTTCCCGCCGCTGCTGCTGCATTGCCCGAAGCAATGCTGGCTGGCAGTTGGGAAATTTATGCAAACGCATGCGGCAGCCGAACGCATAATTCACATAATTTGTAGCAGTTGCATTTTTGCGCCAAATGCCTCGTGGTCGTTATTGCTGTTGCTGTTTTTGGTGTTGCACGCTGGCTGTCGCTGAGTTTTTGATGCGTTCTGCCAAGACGATGCTGCAACTGCTGGTGCTGATGCATTGTTGATGGTCCGAAAATTTGCCACAACTTTAGCATAAAATCCAATGCAAATTGCCCCCACAAACACATACACACACACACAAGCGCATCCGAAGAAAGAAGGACATCAGTGAAGATATCTGCCAACCTTTCTGGGGCTCAGCTTGTAATGATTTGTGGCATATATTCCTCATGCTCCACTGACTCACAGACATATAGAAAAATACAGAAAGACACGGGGACTTGCCCCAGGGATGTCACCTGAAATGGAGCAAAACTGTTGGGGAACTCAAAAGAAAATGACACAGATCAGTGAGCAGCTTAGAAAAAAGTTCAACCGCACCACTCCGAGTTTCGCTAACTTTTGAGATTTCCACTCAGACGAAATTTTGCAGAGTATTTATAAAAAATGTGGCATATGTGCTATAAATATCTACAGTGTTAATGAACACACATATTGACAAAATTATTCAAAACTTAAATTAAATGCTTTTTAATAACATTATGTAGCGAGGTTTATTAAAACTAGAACATGTCTTCAGCCTGTTTAGGCTGACTACACATCCAACATCTGATGAAAAGGACAGCTCAAAGGAAGGGTCATTTTGGGTTGACACATACATATGTCAGACACACTCACATACACCTGCAGCCTGATCCTGGGCCAGGGATAGCCATAATTTAGGGTAAGCAGTTGACACATGGATCCCAACCGTTATCCCTCATTAATCAATCGACGAGCTGTGAGTCCTTGCCGCAGGATAATTCGGCTCGGCTCTATCAATAATGCAAATTTATGACTCAAGGCTTGCCGTGCCTTTGAGCCGCTCCCAAGTTTTAATTAAAAATCTGCCAATAAATTAGTTCAAAGAAATTACAACAAGAATTGTTGCCTCGTTAACTGATTATGCAAAACACAAGTGCCACGCCCCTCCGCCCTTGCCGACGACCACCGCCCCCTAGCCGACAAGTGCAATTATTGTCAGGCATTTGCTATGCAAAGTTTTTCTAATTGAAAATGCAAGCTCAAGAAGGCCATGGCAAAGTGGGCGGCATGGGGCGTGGCGCGTGGCGCAGGCTTTGCTGGATTATGGGCGTGGACCGCAACAAAGCGCCTGGAACGACCACAACGGCAAATACAAATAATAAATTTGAAATGGCCGCCAAATGGCTGCGAAGCGGGAAACACAAACGCAGGCAAAGGCGAGCGTGAAAGCGCGAAAATACAAAACAACTGGGACCAAATGGGGAATGGGGAAACGGGTGGCGTTTTCCGAAGGGAAGGAAAACCCAAAGAACAAAAGGGGTGGGGCTGGAATGGGATGGGATGGGGTGGGAAGTACGACCATGATGCAGCCGCAATGCAAGTGCCTGGCAAGTCAAAGTCTTAAATTGAAAATGAAACTTAAATTAAAATGCCAACTGGAGTGGAACGAAAATGATATTAAAACTGAACCAGCAGCACTGGCTGTAACAACCAACAATAACAACAAAAGGAGCGACAACGCTCGTCCTGTCCGCCTGCATTTTCATTGATAGCTGACAGTGGGCGTGGGCGTGGGCGTGGGTGTGGCCAAGTGGGCATGGTCGTCTTAGTGGCTGGCCACAAAAGCCTCGAGTTTGTCAACAAAAATGAAATTACTCGATGCTTTTGTTGTTGAATATCCTGATATTGTTGTATCTATTGCTGCTGCCAGGCCACAGTTTACTCGAAACACTTTCCTAATTAAACAACAAAAGGTATGCACACCGAGCTGGTTTTCACCAGAACTAAAAGAAAGTGGGTTAAGGAGGCGAGCACCTGCATTCCCGTTCCCGTTGCCGTTGCCGTTCCCGTTCCCGTCCACCAGGCAATAAGTTCCACTCATTTCCGTTGGCCGGGCTCCTTTGGCTCGTTAAATGCATAAATAACCAGGATACAAAGGGGAAAGCGAAACGAGCAGCGGACGAAGGAGGCACGCACTCCTGTGTCTCTGCCACTGAATTATGAATTTTCCTGCACAAATACGAACATTTCTCATATCAAAAGCACTGATAGCAGTCGCTCGGCTACATGGAGAACAATTATTCACTATTTTCAGGGAAATATTCATATATATATATAATCTTACATAGTTGTGTCTTCGTCGTGTATTTTATAATGAACCCAACTAAATGTCAAGTTGTTGCCTAAAAGTTCTTTAAATCGAAACATCAAGGCACTTCACATTTGATTCCTTGCTTCGCTAAATGAGTGAGTTACTCAGTTATGCTGAATTTTTTCACCGTGTACAGTTGGTGTTCCTTGGCTGAAAACAATGGCCTGGCCATCGACTGGGAGGAGCTCGCTTTAAAGCCTTCGACCAAGCCTCTTACGGGGCCACAGACAAACAGTTTAGAGTTGGAGCAAAGGCATTCGATGGAGTTGCGTCCGATGTCTGTGCCTGCAGTGCAGTCAATAAAAATAAATGTCATAAGGAGGAGCTTAGGCGACAAATGCATCAGTGTGCAAATAGACCAGATGCAGCAGGACGAACAGCTCCTGTCCACTTTCAACACATTGAGCCGACAAACAAACAGACAAAGAGCCTTCGAACTGGATGCCGATGAAAAAGCTTTCGCTTGACATTTGCTATTTGGTCAGCTGGCAAGTGGGGCGATGTGCGAGTCCTTCGGATCTGTACACTCGCAGCGAAGAAGTCAATTTGGTATGCAACGACTAATCAAGCCGTTGCCACTTTAATGCAAACTCAATTTGCTCTGGCTGTAAGAAAGGTGTCGCAGTCGCAGTCTTATGCCCCACCGCCGGCAAAGGGAGCAAAGGAAGAAGCAGTAGCTGCAATCATAATCATCAGGCCTTTCCTGAGGCGCCTCTATACATACTAATGATGTGCATGCCACACGAGGCTGATTTAATTTCCTTTTCACCTGCAACACACTCACACACACACGCACTCGCACTCGCACTCGCTGCCGTGCAACGGACACCACCGCAAGTCTCAACACTTACAGGAGCCACAAAAGTCAACACGAGGAGCGAACGGAGCGAAACTTTTCCGAGCACATATATCAAGCTACTTACACTGCCAGAAATCATTTGCCAACCAATATGTAAAGGTGGATAAATAAAATGATTAATTTCTTCAATAAATGAAAATTTATAAATACTAAATACTAACGAAAGTTATATGTTTTTCACTCTTCAGGATGTTAAGTAATACAATACAAGTCATTGAAATACATGTCAAGTGTAATGGTGTGCGAGTTTGGGAGTTTTGCATCAAACTTTAACATAAACTTGGATGTCGCTTCCGTTTCCGCTGCTAGCGCTGCGGACGATGACAAGCGCCAATTCCACCCACCCACACACACACACACACACACACGCACACTCTCTCTAAATGCTCTTCTCGCAACTTTCGAGATGGTGGTGTGAGTGCGAGCGTAAGTGATGCGGTTTGTAGATGTGTAGGTGTGTAGGTGCACCTCGTAGGCAGCCGTCATTTTTGTTGCTGCTGTAATCCGGCATAAAAAATGAATTATGTGCACATGCATTTCTTATGTGCCCGCTCGCAGCCGCACTCTTATTACTTCCTTTCTGCAGAAAGGCTCATCGCCGCTCCTTGTAAGCCGTTGAGTAATGAGCAAATGAAATCCCCTCGCTTATCTCAGCGCGTCTTTGTGGCCGCTTTGTGCGTGGCTCAGCAGCCTACTTAGAGCCTAAGCTCTGCTTACGCCCCCTATGCCATTGGTATACGCTCATTTTCGCATTTGACGCGTTTTAGTGGTTGGTGAGTATAACTTTTGTATAGATTTCGACTGTCGCTCGCATTTCTGTCACAATTATCCGGATAAAGGCAGACGTCCATGTCGCCACCCTGACAAATCGTTTCGAACATGAATGCTATTAGTTGGCCAGGACAAGCCACTATTAATGGCCTATAAGAAATCAATAAGCCAGCGCTAAATCATCGGCAATCATAGCTCAAAATAGCAGCCACAAAGAAATGAAACCATTAGCAAATGCTATCTCTTTCCTGAAAATCCAGACTGGGGAATGCCTTTCACTCCGAGCCGTATTCATGGACTAGAATGCCTTACCATTTGCCTAATGCAAGGCCATAAAAATATCGGTGCGGCCTCGCTGCGTATGAGTAATAATCCTGGAAAACTAATTTAGAGGCTTTTAGTCCCCATTTAGAGCGATTCCATTTATACATTCGGGTATTGAAAACGATTCACCATATATAAACGTGTGGATTTTCACACATTCAGGCAACGCCAAAATGCACGATGCCTTTGATGCGAAAACTAAATAAAAACCTAAACTATTTTTATGCAATTTTCGTGTGGCTATCTTTTAATATTTTACCATTTTTTCTGTGGACATACAATCGTTTGAGCCCCAGTCAACTTTTGACAAGAAAAACTCTTTTCAAAATCAATAAATCACATATGGTGTGCGCAGAGGAGCTTAGATTGGCGCTAAGCCGAAACTAAAATCCCCCGAGAGGAGGAGAAAAAGTATCGCAGAAATAGCGTCAGGGGCAGCTCGGCAACATATTGTTTCAATATTTGAATTCAATTTAATGGCAGCTAATTGAAAAAAACAGAGCGGCCAGTGGGGCAACAATAATACACTGCCCGAGTTTGTCCAGCCATTGGGTCACACAGCTTTTATATTTTTTATATTCCTCTTTTTTTTGGCCTCTGCTTTTCTGCAACAATGGCAGCGATTTTTTGCCAATTGGCCACTGAACACGCTCCACTGGGTCATCAGTTGCCATCACGTGTTTGTCCCTATCCCGGGAGTTGAGTTATTTGCACGTTTTGATAAGTGGACTTAACAACCGCTGGCGCTGGGTGGAAAAGCATTGTGGGCGGCGGTGGAAAGCGGCATCAGTACGAAAAAGGATACGATTTTTTGCAGGCTCGCTCTTCTCTGCTGGTCACGATGCATTTCGCATGGAAAATGTAAATTCATATTTGCCCATAAATGACAAAAATGTTTCTGTTGATAGCCATTCGGCTGTTCATGGCCTTTAAAATGGAAAATGGAGGTAATAAAACAGAAATCACAGTGAAGTTCTCCATAATGATGATGAAGTAAGGGGATAACTGTTGTATTTCATTACATGAAGCCCTTGGCTAATGAATTGAAAGCTCAAAAAACAGCATCTATTGTGAATGTAAAACTATACCTTGTTTCATACGAAATAGTACTCTACTCAAAGGATTAGGTTCCATTGGTTTTATCAATAACGCTTAGTATCAAAGTAATAAATCTAAGTGGAAATGATAAAAAAGTTGTAAAAGCAAACAAATTTTTAATGACATTATAATAGCGTTTTGTTATTATTCAATTATTTTCCAATTAAGAGCTACACAATGCATTCACATATTTAGTTATCGGTATACATCGACCGCAAACGCATCACAGTAATTTTGAATAACCGAAAACACGGCACTTATCATCTACCCTGAACTTAGTTGCGTTGTTAGGCTATTAGCTAATTTGTTATTGATTTATAATATGAATTTGTTTAATTGTTCTTCGGTTCGCCACAGTTGCATGCTAATTGGCAATGTTTGTTGTTGATCCTTGTACGATTTGCGTGGCGCCAGGATAACCATGACAGTATCAGTAATTGACTTCACCTGATATGATCTTTATCCTGGGCACGGAGTTGGGATGGACAGATAGGCGGACACATATAAACATGATAATAAACGTGACCATGTTTGGGGCGACTTAAATTATGCAATATGACAGCGTGAGATATTGAAAGACTTTTTCAACGTCATTTACTGTGGTTGCTGTAACTGTTGCTATTTGAAAATCGCCCAGAACGTGACCAGAAATTAAATTGTAGCACATTGGGAGCTTTGTAAAAATTTCAAATGAAAAATAAATCCCCCCAGAAGAGCCAAAGCACACATAGGGCTAGAAAAAGCACAAAATAAATAAGAATGTAAACCTGGCAGATAAAAAATATGTCGCATTTTAGGCAAGGGAAATTGACAGGGTCTTCGCTTCGTTTTGAACTGGGATGGCTGACCAAAAAATACGTTTTCATAAATTTTATGCACACGGCCTTCTCAAACAATAACTATGCAGGTGCTGTCGGATTCCGTCAAAATGAAAATATTATGCGAGAAACTCCCACATCCTGTCCCGTCCTCATTCCCGTCATTCATTTTTGCACAGGACACGCTCCAATGCATAAATTGCTAATATTGTTGAGTGCGTACATACAGCCACACATCATGGGAAAACTGCATTAGATGCCATCAAACGGTTTTGTTGTCCACTGCCTTCGCAAGGAGCTTTCTCCTTTTCTCATTTTCTCGCAACACTTTTCTCCACTTTTCGCCAAACTCGAAGCTGTAAAAAATATCCGTATACCAATGGTAAACCAAGCTGAATCTAATGTAGAAGCATTGAACACCCTTTGAGGCACAATTATAAGAAATATAAAGTGCAATATATTTTAATAGTTACTTTGTTATCGTTTATTTCGTGCCATCTAAGATGCTGCAACTTGAAAGTATTTCAAAATGAGCCAAGCCTGCATTTTTCAATTCGAAAGGAAATCAAGACGCCTCCAATATAGAGCATAACGAGCAGTGAAAACTCATAAGCGCAACTTGTGTGCAGTGAAGTGTAAAATGTACTCTGCAATTTTCTTTTGTAGCAACATATTTTCTCGCTCTCCAGTGGAGCCGTAGAACTGCCTTTTCAGTGGCAGCTCGCTGCGCTAAAAAGATTACTACGTTTTTTGCCTGTGTCGAGGAAGCGATGGACATGCGTGGAGCTCGTGCCTCCGCATAATTAAGTTCGCGTTGAGCCTTTGAAAGCATTGTACGGGGAACATAGATACGGGATTAGGGATTGAAGGATCTTCTCTGGTCATCCCTATTGGGTGTACATGGTGCGCAGCAGGGCGAAGAACTTGTATGATACTTGAAGCAGCTGGAAGAAATACAACCTTTAAATTCAAACTCGGCAACTTTACATAGTGTATATACTTAGCGTACATCGGTCATTGTGGACCTGGTAATATCCAAAAATATAGTGGCCTTCAGAAAAATTACCTTCTGCGATCTAGCTATTATAATGACCAAGGCTCGTTTATAGCGCACATCGGCCTTATACCAGTTCTGATTATAAGTCGCAACCGCAAATCCATGGCTCTAAAAACACA
The DNA here is from genome assembly GCF_016746365.2 of Drosophila yakuba. Lineage (NCBI taxonomy): Eukaryota > Metazoa > Arthropoda > Insecta > Diptera > Drosophilidae > Drosophila > Drosophila yakuba. Next base: position 10,167,892 of record NC_052530.2, read on the forward strand.
AAAATAATTAAATCAAGGCGGTTCCATAAAGGTAAACTTACAGCATCGGCCACCAGTTGACCATAGTGACAAATCAAGTAGACCTGACTCATCGAAGAGACAAGGAAGAGGAATAGCTTCACAACTATATCCGGCGGAACTCCTACAGTCATCTGGAATCCCACAAAGCAGATGACGAACGATGATACCATGAAGTTGAGTAGTAATGGTATTCCGAATATATCGTTCATTACATCCGAAAGGCGGAGGATACGTTCGTGATACCGAACAATATCCACCAGGAATCGGGAGTCCTTCTTCCAATGACCACTCAGTTCGTGGAGTTCCATACTCTTTGAAAGGAAGTCGAAGTGCATTACCAACTGAGTGGCTACAGCGCAGAGCAAGATATCGGTTGAAATTTGTCCAGCTGCAGAAGTAAGTCCTGCGAAATTCTGAATGAACAACAGTGGGTAATACGACCAGTTATCCTGCCATTTCCAAGGAATATACATGAGGTACGGCAACTGTTTGCCCACTTCTCGAACGTTGAGCCACTTGTCGTAGACCCAATACTCCATTACACAGAATAAGTTGAATGTCCAGATCAGAACAGAGTAGAGCAAGGAATATGTTAGGATGATTCTGGAGTAGGTGCCGAGGTACATCGGCAGGTTGTATCTTTCCTCTTGGATTGAACCCCTCGGATAGATCTCCTTTAGTTCATCTATCAGTTTAGTTATAGCCGTTTTCTTCCACCGGATGAAGAACATCTTGCTCAAGCCAACGAAGACGAAGCCAATGTAGGACATTACAGTGACGGCTTCCAGAAACTTATTATCCTTGAAGGCACTGTATGCGTAGATGCTCTCAAATATTCCAACGAAGCTCAGGTTGATCACATTGGCCCAAAAAACAATGCGATATCTAAGTCTGTCCATTTTCGACTCTTCACCATTGGTATAGGGCCGAATACCGACTACTGTGTAAAAAAAGCTGGCGTACTTCAATAACTTCTCCATCTTTAGGTCAGTCCGAACCGAGCTAGAGAATTGTCCTTCTTGAGTGAGTGTCCTTTGGAAGGTCCAGGGGTTTTATAGCCATGTGCAAAACAGCTCTGGTGCGATTAGGAATGCGCTAAATATTATATAAGAAAATAATAACTGACCACCCGTGAAGGTAATGCTTAGGTATTTGCGAATTCTTTTCGCGTGCTTTGTAGATTTAACAGCTGCAACGATTCCAGAGTGTTCAAGACCAAAGAATTTCCAAATGATACTAGTTACAATGAGCACGTCATCACAAAACCCAATAAAATGTATACATATAATATATTATAAGTTGTATAATTTTACTCAAACTTAATCGCATCTAAATGATGACCAGATATTCACTTAATGTACATTGTACGAAGCAGAGCGAAAAACTTGTAGGATACCTGAAGAAGCTGAAATCATAAATTGAACATATATTTAGGGTTAAGGCCTAATAATATATTATATTCTTACGTCTGTCATAGTGGACCTTGTTACATTCATGAATACAGTGGCTTTTAGATAGGTTGTCCTTTGAGGTCGAGCTATAAAGAATACCAGAGCCCGACGATATCGGATGTCAGCATTGTGCCAGTTCTGCTTATATGCAGAAATCGATATGCTAGAGCTCTATAAATATCTATGTTATATATATACTTTAAATTTATATAAACGATAAAAGCTCTCACCGCATCGGCAATCAGCTGGCCATAGTGGCATATCAAGTACACCTGCGACAAGGACGAGAACAGGAACAAGGAGAGCTTTATCATGATATCCGGCGGGACACCAACGGTCATTTGGAATCCCACAAAGCAGATGACAAATGTGGAGACCATGAAGTTAAGCAGTAGGGGTATGCCGAATATATCGTTGAGAACGTCCATAAGCCGAAGAATTCGCTGATGATATTGTACAGTTTTCACCAAAAATCTTGAGTTTTCGTTCCAATCCTCATTCAACTCTTGTCTCTCCACCACCTTGGCCAGATAATCGAAATGCATGACCACCTGGGTAGCCAAGGCACAGAGCAAAAGATCCGTTGAGATCTGTCCCGATGCCGATGTATGTCCTGCGAAGTTTTGACAGAACAGCAGAACATAATACGTCCAGTTGTTCTGCACGTTCCAGGGAAGGTACATCAAATATGGTAACGTTTGACCGACCACTCGGATTTTGAGCCACTTTTCATATACGAGGAATTGCATGATACTGAACAAGTTGAATGTCCAGATGAGCACAGAATAGAGTAGTGCGTAGGTAATGCTAATCCGTGAACATGATCGCAGATAGCTATCCAACCGGTATACCTCCACCTCAGCTGTACCAGTTGGATAGATGTGCTCCAATTCCTTAACCAAATTGCTTAGATCGGTCTTCTTCCACCAAATGAAAAACATTTTGCTCATGCCCACTATCACGAATCCTATGTAAGACATTACAGTGACGGCATCGATGAACTTTCCATCGGAATACGCCACTCCCAGATAGAGGACCTCTCCGAAAACAATGACACTCAAATTAATCACATTGGCCCAAAATAGGAGATTTGACCACAGACTGACTTTTTTGGGCCGAGAGTCACTCGTATACGGCTCAATACCCACGGAGGTGTAAAATAAAACTGCGTACTTCATGAACTTCATTTTCCAACTTGGCAATAATCGAATAAGTTATGGCTGGAATTCCTTTATAGACTTCTGCTCAAGGAACACGCAGCATTTGTTATGCGAAGTAATGACATAATTATAAAACTGTTTACAGTTAATGTATAGACTCGAATTTATAATGCTTCTAATTTAGGGCTTCGTTCTCAACTTAATTATTGATTTCGCTTACATAAACAGTGGATAATTGTTATGCCTAGGCAAACGCAATCACGATTCCCATCCAAGTCTCCAGTTCCCACACCACCCACGACTCCTTCCTTCTCGTTCGCCATTCTGAGCAACACAATAAATCACTTGAAGATTGAATCCGACGGAAAGCAATTGAAACGTTTGAATAAATGCAATTCGAAAGCGAATCGGTAGCAGCGCATCAAACCCAAGTCTAATCCCACCGAAGTGAAGTCTTTTCTCGCTCTCACTTGAAATAAATTAAATCTTTTCAGTTTTCAACAATACTATACAGTTTAGACGGGGTGGGACCATATACACAGCACAGAATGAGATACTCCAACAGAACACGTTACCACAATTATATAGCGCGTCTCAGTGAAACATCCTTATAAAAACCCATCCAGACAGGCAATCTACTAAATTTTAAAAGAATAAGAATTAATACAATTAAATAAAAAGATAAAATTAGTGCCGTATCTTTGCGGTTTTTTTTTTATTTGGTTCATTTCATTGCTTTATCAGTGGTACGCAGTTTTTACTTAGCTGGTTTTGACTGTACGCAAAAGTCCAGCCGTTGAGATACTAAGTCCAGCTATGTGCGTTGCCCAACTAAACTATGCCATGGAAATGCAAACAGGGCGCTTACAAGTGATGAAGAAATCTGGCGCGTGGGGGCGGTAAATTCCGCCACAACTGGCCAAAAGAGATTTTTGGGCCAAATTGAAAGACAAAAGCCCTGAAATGTTGCTTCCACCGCGGACAGCGAAACGCAGTGCTAAAAGCGAACCAACCGGCTCAAAAGCAAACGAACGAATTTTCCATTTTTGCCATTTATCACGCATGGAAATTGAAGGCGCGGGTGGTAAAAAAAAAGTGGGCGAATTGGGGCGGAACAGACAAGTACAACCTGGAACTTGAAATACAATTAAAGCTCTGGGACCCACTGGCCAGCCGGCCGCACCAAACTTTTCATGTCTCAAGTCTTGGCTCCCGGGTGAAGAGCCATGCAGGGTAACAAGATTTCCGGTGGCTGTTCCCACCCACCACTCCCCCAAAAACACATCCACCCACCGGCGGCAGACCAAAGTTATTATATGCACACATACCCCCAAAAGTTTACCTGGACTCTCAGAATCGCAGTGGGTGTGGGTGTGGATGTGGGTATGGTATGTGGGCAGCGGAAACTTCGTGGAAAAGTTTTATGAGCAGCAAACTAATTTCGTTTGACTTTGCTTCGGAAATATTGCACCTTGGGTGGGACAAGGGGAATTGATTTTGGACCTGTTTACGCCGCTGTTGTTCCTCCCAAGTAGACACATTTGCATATGGTAGCCACGAAGGGACATCACACTCAATTTTGAACCTTCGCTGGCATTGCTCATTGCCTGATGTTAAATTATATATTGCAAATATTGTAAACCCTAAAGTGTAATGAACAGTTTAAGCGCCAAGTTGCCAGATAATCAATGTGGGCATAACAACACGAAAAATTGTCAAAATATGAAATCTAATAGCTCGTTTAGCTCGTAATTACATAAAAGAATGGCATTCAAATAAAAAAAATTTTGTTTGCGATTTTTTGCAACTTTTGATGATGGTACCCCTAATAAAAAATGCAAAAAATTGACCGAAAAATTAATTTTTAATGGTAGGGATCGTTAGCATTGGTAATCAGCTCTACAAAACAGTTATTATTTTTACTTTATGGTAATTTTGTATGGTAAATTTTTGGAGCAAAAATAAATTTTGAAAAACTTTTAATTCTTAAAAGGCTGTGAAAAGATAATATTCCTCGTTTTGAGCTCAATTCTTTTTAATTGAATACTTCATAATCTTTTCCGTTTTTTTACATAATCCATTGTAAATTTTACATTTGCCGACAACTTCCGGCCAACAAGAATATAGCTGGCATTGTGGAAATTGTCTCTCGGTTTTCCATGGCTGTGCGACATTTGACACATTTACTCCTTGGTGAACATGTGTGACTTTTGCGCAAGAAAACAAAAGAGGTCCTGGGTTGGGATTGGGTTTTTTTGGGTGGGATGGAGAATGTCTGTTTTGGCACTTCGTTCGTTAGCAGAAGCCACAACATTTATAATTTGATGTGAAGTCAGTGCGGTCTTGGCCACACTTTTGGTCTTTTTGGTCTGCACAAGTGGAAAATGGGAAATCGAGATGGTTACCACTACCGTTTCGGGCTGACTCCTTGGTCAGAAAGCCAGGTCACATATATTGACAATTCAGAGCCATTGTTTTGACCCAGGCTAACACCAATACCACTTTCAGGTTAACCGCATTGTGAGCGAGGACGGGGGAAATAAGAAATAAACGAATGAAAGCAATTAATAAAATAACAAGTTTGTGCAAAATTAATTGTGTATTATGCAAAAGGCTTGCTAATGGCAGGATATGCATCAATGTACGCTGCTGGTCCCCATGAAATATTACAGTGACGACAATGTCTCCATCGGCCGTAGATCCTTACCCCCTGATCCTGCTGTTCTCGTAATGGCCGTGCGCACCAATGAGCAAATGAACAATTTATTACCGCTTAATTGAACACATTTGGACGCAACCACACACGTAGAGGGCCTAAACAAATGGCCACATGCAGGCGGCATCCTCGACAGGACCTCCACATTAAGCAGTGCCCGGAGGGGGGTTTTTGGGTTCTCGGCTTGGTTTGCCAGCCAGGATAAATGAGCCCAAGACAAGTCTATAAATGCCGGAGAGACGGCGAGTTTGGGGAACAAGCGAGGGAGTGGGTGAAGTAGTTGGATGGTTGGTGTGGTCAGGCAACTCAATGAGCAACCCAACCCAAACATAATCCCAAGTTGGCTGCGGATTCGGAAAATCCGTTCCTTGGAGCTCGCTGCATATTAAACGCACGGATCGCTGGACAAATTGATTCCTAAGTGGCTGCCGGATTGACAGTTCACAAGGTCCTTGTGTGTGCGCCTGCCGGCTATTTTCACAATTATCCTGCACTCGACCTGCAACCGGCAACCTGCAACCTGGTCTCGCCTGCACCTGGTGTGTCCTGCAACATGGTCCCTCGTGCAACCGGGCTAATTGCCAATTGAACCCCAAAGAAAGCGGGACAACCTTAGATTAGCAGCAACAATAGGGTCCTTGCCTTTTAAGTGCTTACTTAGCGGCACGTCAGAAACAAGAATTTATCCAGGGATATCAGGAACGGAGAAGCAACCCCAAAACACCTCCAGTAAATTAAGTGAGTGCCAGGTCCTGACAGAGTCAAGTATATTTGATATACATGGCACTCTACCACCTCCCTCCCCCCAAAAAACAACACCACACTTAAGCCGCAGCAAAAACAGGCGAATCACACAAAGCGGCCGCAATTTCGCTAAGCATTTGAGCGGGAAACGGCAAAAGTGGAGCTACGCAGCGACCGCAAAGGTGGAAAGGATCTGAACCAGGACTCACTCCATCTCCCATCTCAGTTTAGGCCTGAAACCGAATGAACTACTTAAGCGCTTTTGGCTTTTCAAAATAAGCCGTGCCACAGGTAAATGGCAAAAGCAACAGCCAGAGCAAGAGCAGCGCCATGGGAGCAGCCACAAACAATAACGAAATATTTTGTATATCCGCTGAGCCTTGTCAACCGCACCGAAAGAGCTTCTCAGCATTGAAAAAAAATGTGTTAAATGAGGTGGAAATTTACGACAAGTTCACAATAAAGAGATGGGTGTGCTCAGTAATTTTGATGTTTAGTTCTACAGTATGTCTCTTTACAAAAACGGAAATATTAAATAATTTGTATAAGGATATTCTTTCAGTGCATGCGTAAATGAAAATGAAAATGGGCAGGAGCAGGAGCTAAAGGACGCTGGAATTGAAAGTGGAACAAGAGCTCAGCCAGAGACATGCACAGATACACTTTATGAACTACAACCGAAACCCAATTGATTGCGCAGCCAGAGACTCTTTGCCTGACTTTACCATTTTGGCAGGCCAAGTGCTTTGGTAGTCGGGAGTCTGAGTTGATTGTGGCACGAATTGTGGCCTCAGATGCCACAGAACTCACAAATGAAAATTCAAGCTACGCGTGGGCGGCAGGCCGCAAAGGAAAATGGAAAATAGCATGAGCCAGAACGGAATCTACAACTTAGCAGGATAATTCTCAGCCAATTAAATTCCACTCCAGGTGAAATACATTGCTTAATTAGGAACGAAGAAAACTACTACTATTCATAAACAAGGGAGTTGTTTGTTGCACGTTTCCAATCCCATTCATATTTCTTCACAATTACTATAGACTTTATTCGGCAAATATGGGTATTAAATACCCATTTTTGAAAATTATATAATAATTTTGTGTATTACATTATTCAAGAAGTAACTGTGCATCGTTTCTTCCATTTAATAATAACGTAGAATTTAATTAACACTGACTCGGATTGATACAACCAGTTCCACTAATTCGCATTTAAAACGCGCGCGCTCTTGAAACGATCAAAAGCTGTTTGCTATAGCACTGGCTACCTTGTGTCCCGGACTGTCTATCGATAACGCGATAGGCAACGGGCGCAGTCGATAGCCATCAGTTCGTCTTATTATTGTTTACAAAACGCAATTACCGTCAAAATAAAGCTGATAAATTAGTGATTAAAGTCGCGCGGCGACTGGAAAAAATGCAGTCGAAGGCCTGCTGAAGGGCGCAGCATTTGCTGCTCAACGGCAGCGGACTCAGAACGCGTTTAGCACTCCGCCCAACCACTTGTTGTTGTTGGACTCTGCCCGCCCCATATAACGCCATCCATTATCCATTATAATACCCCCGGCCGATTTGGCATCCGATGGTGAGGGGTGCTTGGTCCGGAATCAGGGCAATCAGTGCGATACACTCACATCTCAGTCCGGAACTCCAGTCGGCGTCACTCTGCTGTCACAAAGTCACATATTGTCAAAATCTCAACTCGAAGAGCTGGAACAGCTGCAACTCTCTGTAAATCTCAGATCGCACAAGCATCAAACAGCTTATTAAATAACCAATATTGGACCATAATAACCAAGGTGTAAACAAAACGGTGAAACGGCGATTAGAGAGTGATCAGTTTATTGCCGCCGTCAAGTGTTCAGAAGCTCCAGCGTAAGTGCCCCTCTTCACTTCGACAATGCAGATTAGCTCGCTTTTCTGTTTTGTGTTTTCTTCCAGTTTTGTATTTTACTAGTAGCTCTCTGTAAGATTGCGCAAAGATCTCGGGGTTGACCCCGCGGCCAGTGACTTGGCCTGATGCATAATTTCTCATGCAAATCGCGAGCAAGGAAAGTCGGTTGCTAAGGTCGAGAGATAGCGGCTCGTGGCAGGTGGTTCGATTTTGAGGGCCAATTAAAACATAGTTTTTGTTTATGACTGTAATCTAAAGTGCCTTCGGTTTACGATAATCTTGACCACAAATACTACTAAAAAAAAAAAAGGACCACAGTGCGCAATAATTCAACTAATCTTATCTAAGCATAATAACTTTAATGATTCTTTGATTTTTCCTTTAATTGGTATTGATAATAGATGCGTTTTACTCGTGGATATATATTTTAAAAGATATTCCATCATTTTCATTCACTTCTTTATCAACAAATATTACCAAACCCACGTATATTGTGAAACCTTTGTTCTTGCATTGGACAAATCCCCCGCAACGGCTAATCTGGCGTGTATCTTATCGATTGACAGCAGTAAATTGCCACAGATACCCGACGAACAGCTGTAATCCGCCAATATAACCCAGCGTTCCCGGTTTTGCCTCTAGAAGTAAGTCAGTTCTGGCCAGGCCAGCAGTTGTCGCAGTTCTCCCCGGGAAATACAATATATATTTGCCAAGCCAAATCGAAATTTGGATCTATTTTCAAGATCAGTGGATCAACCGATAGCGTCGAAGGAAGAACAATAACAGCTTGTACGTTCGTAGCTCGAAGATAAGATTAAAGGTTAAGAAACGGACTCGGACCCGGCCACCTCATATGCAGTGACTAACCATTAAATTTATTCCAACCACTAAAAGTATATGTAAATTTTTATTAAATTTACCATATTATATATCAGAAGCACAGCTTACTACAGGTTCTTATCTATAAGTGTTTTTCTTTTTGTCAAAAAAGGGTGCCTATATCATATCTACTACAATTAATGTATTAAGGTGGCAAAACTTTAATTTATAATTGTGTACCGATTTCGAGAGAGGTAATTGGACCTGGCAGGTTCATTGTTGTATCAGTCCAAAAGTGAGCTTATGCATTTTATAATCCAATACAACCTTTGTAATATTATATTAAATAAAATATATTAAATATAAAATATTATATTATTTATCTTTTAAATCATGTAATCAGCTATTAAAAATTGAACCACAATTTCTTCACACAGATCTACATTCCAAAATGGCGGGACAAAGCAAGCTGATCGATCCACTGTGCATCACATGCAAGGAGTTCCAGCACCCATGGACGGACCACTGCGTGAACGCCACCGCTGGTATTCTGCTCTCGGCCACGCCCTACTGCCTGCGAGTCTATACTATAGTCTACGCCCTGTCCTTGCTGATGCGCCACCGCATTCCCAGTCGCGAGGATCTGCGCAAGACGCTGTTGGGGATCACCCAATCGACGGCTTTCCTAGTGACCAATGCCTACACCTTCATCCTGTACAACTGTGCGCTGCGGCACATGCTGGGCAAATATCACTTCTCCACAGTGGCCTTTGTGCCCTGCCTATTTGCCTCGTTTTCGGCCATTTTGGTGGAGAGACCAGCCCGCCGACCACTACTCACTCTCTACGTTGCCAATGTAGCCACTGAAGCGCTGTGGAAAATGGCAGAATCTCGGGGCTGGGTGCGCTCCATTCCTAATGGGCAGACACTCATCTTTGGTGTGAGTATGGCGGCGCTGCTCTACCTCTATCGCACTGGCACTACCAAGGATTCCATCTTCAACATCCTTCGCATATTCGTGGGCAAGGAGGAGGCGGGTCCAGTTGCCAAGTCTGGCCCCGCAGTGCCCGGTGAGCAGCCTGCGCCAGACCGCCGTCGTCCCACCGTTAGTTTTTCGACTGTATCCGACTGGGTGCGCGTGTATAGCAATCTCATTCGCGCAAAACACGACAGCTGTCGGCATCAGCAAAGCTGCATTGCGTACTCCCTGATGGGTGGAGTTAAACCCTTTGTGGGCGGAGTGGGTCTTCAGGTTGCGCTTAAACTGGTCATGAACGTCAAACGAATCACGTCTGGAAAAATGCCGTGGAAGAAGCTGGTCTTCAACCGTGGGACTCTTCAACTGGGCATTTTCATGGGCAGCTTTTCATTTCTCTATAAAGTAAGCTCTTTGACATTGAAGATCAACAGTACGTAATTTTGTCGTCCTTGACAGTCGGTGTCCTGTCTGCTGCGACACAGTTTTAACCGGGACGATGCACGGTTCGCAGTTCCTGCGGCGTTAATTGCCTCGGTGTCCTTTACACAGTATCCGGATAACACGGTAGCTTTGTATGTCATGTGGAAGGCACTACAGGTGAGCATGAAGCATTATTGGCATTGTTTAATCAATATCGTTATCAATAACTTTTTCATCTTTAGATTCTTTGCACAAAGGGCCAAGAGCTTGGAATTGTGCCACACATCCCCAACTTTATGCTTTTCTTGTACTCCTTCTTTACGGCTGTGCTCTTCCACGCGGGAATTCTGGAACCCAAGAGTCTGCGCCCCAGTTACTACAAGTTTCTGCAGGCCATTTCGGGCGATCGGTGAGCAAAGTTCGTACGCGCTACGTATGCTGTAGATAAAGAATACCTTATCATTTGCAGACTGAGCAAGTTTAATCTGAGCGCCTTTGATGTATTCGGCCTGAGCAGTCAGCAACAAGCGCTGGACACCATCAAAGCACTAAACATAATAGAAAAGTCAATGCCCGCCTACTCCTTTGCCTCCTGAGCCAGCAGTAGTCAATTTGGATTTAGTCAGTCGTCTTCACCAGAGGACCTTCTATATCTTCTAATATCCGCGTTCAACTGCGAGCTGTATATACATACGTCAAGAGTCTCCCGCGCTCAAAGAGCGTCCAACGATTATTAAAATACGATAGTATGGGTGAATTGTAAAATATGTTGACTTTTTTTATTTCGTGGTATCAATAAATCTTATACAAAATATACATTTTCTTGTTTATATATGTTATAACCTTTAAATTTGTAGTGCTTAAATGCGAAATTCGGATCTACCTTTTTGATTTAAAAGCTTAAATTATTCGGAGTAAACTCTACAGAAAATTATTCAATAAAACTCTTTAAAATAGCACACTTTTTGGCCGAGAGCCTTAGGAGAAACCCAAAAATGTTGATGAATCAGCGTAAACAAACCATAAGAAAGCGATCAACCACAAATTTTGTCTGGCTTGGGTGCGATAAGCATAGGTTTTACTAACACCCTAAGGTAAAGTAGTTCCCCCATATCGACGAACTTGACGCCCACCTGTTGATTAGCAAGCACTTGAGATGGAGGTGCGTAAGCCACTAAACCGCTCAGAATTTCAGTCAGTTGTACTGAATGGTTGATCCGGTCCAAACGTGCGGTAAAAATCGAAGTTATTGGTTTACCAGTAGCAGTTCAATAGAAATCGGTTCCACTGATAAGCAATTACCTTTAGATTAATGGTTGGCATATTTGAAGTAACACTAGTGCATATGCATGCAAATAATCAGAGTCAATTCGAGAGTTGAGTATTAGGTTGACTAGATTTGGTTCTCATTGGCTGGCTTTCTACCGATTAAGTTTATCAGTCGTCTGCATTCGATAAGCAAGTCCAGACGTTTCCAATCCTTTCCGCGTATTCAAATTGGATAATGGCAGCACAGAGCAAACTTGCTGAGATCGCCTTTAAATGCAGCTGCCAGGAGTTCGCCCATCCTTGGACGTCGAGCTGCGCCTGCGCGACGGCTGGCATGCTTTTATCCCTAATCCCTGGCACATTTAAGACTTATAGTATGGTCTACATGGTGAGTTAATCAATCTTTTCTCCTATTCTATGCGTTTTAGTTATATATTGAATAACTTTCAGTTGGCACTCTTAATGCGCAGGCGCATTCCTTCGCTCAAGGACCTGCGAAAGACCTTAACCAGTACTCTGCAGTCGACGGCTTTCCTGTCTCTAAATGGAAGCCTCTTCATCCTAGCCATTTGTCTGGTGCGGCAGTATCTCGGTGGTTTCTACTTCGGTACTGCAACCTGGTTGCCAGCACTCTTGGTGAGCTCCATATCGCTGGCAGTCGAGCGTCCGGAGCGACGTACTCCACTGGCATTGTATGTGGCCAATGTTGGCATCGAAACGCTTTGGAAAATGTTAGAGGCCCGTGGTCTGGTGCGATCCATTGCGAACGGCCAGGTGCTCATCATGGGAGCCAGTATCACCGCATTGATGTATTTATATCGTGCCGGACTGCATAGGACTGTTGCCAAGGATGCGACTTTTAAGGGATTGGGTCTGGTCATGGGCAAGGAGGAGGAGGGTCCCCTAAAGCCGCCTACGGTGATCATTCCGCAGAGATCTGACCTTGGTAGACTAAACTTCCGCTGCATCACTTCGTACCTTAGGGTCTATGACCACCTGACTGCCCTTAAACATCCTTGCTGCCCTCACCAGCTTGGCTGTGCGGCGTATGCCCTCCTTGGTGGAGTTAAGCCTTTTGTGGGCGGAGTGGGTCTTCAAGTGTGTTTGAAACTGCTGCTCAACACTTCAAAGATACTTCAGCAAAAGATGCAGTGGCGCCAGCAGATCTTCAACAAAGGATCCCTGCAGTTGGGCCTAGCGCTCGGATTATTCTCACTGCTTTTTAAGGTGAGTAACAATTACAAAATAGATTTCAAACTAAATTAAGAACTGACTTTTTAGATAACTTCTTGTGGCTTGCGTCACTCTTTTGGATATGATAATGCGCTCTTTGCCATTCCATCTGGGTTAATAGGATCATTTGGGCTCCTACACTTTCCCAACACCACGGTGTCTCTGTATCTGATGTTGAAGTCATTACAACTCCTGTACAACTGGGGCGTCGCCGAGGGAAAGGTTCCCGAGGTGCCACAATTCTCCATGGCTATGTATGGATTCTTCACGGCCGTACTTTGTCACTCGACTGTTCTGGAGGCACAATCCATGCGGCCCAGTTACTTTAAGTTCATAGAAAACATCTCGGGAGGTCGTCTTAGCCGGTTCAATCTGAAACCCTTCGAGGCTTTTGGAGTTAAGAGTCAGGATCAGGCTGATTATGTTATCAAAAAACTGGGCATTGTTATGACCTCCGCAAACCCTCTATTTCCACTGGCTGTTTAGCAGGTCTTACCACTGTATCTAAATGTGATTGAAAAATAAAGATTTATTATTTGGTTTTATGAAAATCAAGGTACTGCTGAATGGTTTAAAATTAAAATGTAACTTAAAGATATTTTTCTTTCGTTCCGCTGCAACTGAGAATGACCCCTTAAGAGAAATTCTTAAGAGAATGCTAAGAACATGCCGGGTGCTTGTGGAAATTGATAAGGAACATTCAACTGAAGATGACGCAGCGACAACAAACCGATCGCCATTGAGCAAGTAAGCCAACTTTCGGCTCGCGTGTACGCGATAAGTAAGTGCCCTCTGCATTCGACGCACTTCAGCCGAACCACTTGCGGCAATGGGAATTTGGGGGAGTGCTGATTACGACGACCTAGGAATGGAGCTCTTAAAGTGCGTCTACACACGGACCGTACTTGGTCGGCTAAATCGGGAATAGTTGTCGGCAGTCAGTTGTATTTGATGGCCGACCAGGCCATAACGTGATTCCCAAGCTGGACAAAATATTATTAAATAACCAACGTGCCATAACAACTACATAAACACCCGGTAAGCATTGTATCTTTGCTGAAGTTTGACTTATTTGCTAGTGATATAATTTTCTACCTTATGGAATCCGATCTTCAGCTGAAACCTAGTGGATCAGCAGCTGCAGCTGATTCGAGAAATGCCCAGCGTAACTTACTGGGAATCGAGCAAGTTGGATCATCGTATTTGTAAACGCATTTTAAGCTGAAATTACACTGGATTACAATCGTAAATCCGGGAAATTAAAATTAACTAGGCCATCGGGAACACTGCGTGCCACGTTCGAACTTTTGGCGATAAGCCCCTTCCCGATAAGCTTTATCATCCCCACGGAGCCAATTCGATAATCGCAGACGACGGAGCATAAGTCAATATTCAAAGTGGATCATGGGCGCCCAAAGCAAACTGGCGGAGATCGCCTTCAACTGCACCTGCTATGAGTATAACCATCCGTGGACAAAGAGCTGTGCCTGTGCTGCGGCAGGTATGATGCTCTCCGAGATCCCTCCCAGTCTGCGCACCTACGCCACTGTTTATGTGGTAAGTTGAACGGGGGAACATAGGGAAATACTTTAGACCTGCTTGAAGTTCAGCTGATAATTTTTCAGTACAAAGGTTATATTCTAAATAATGCAAAAGTATTGATGATATTGAACTTAAATAAATCTTCCCTTCTATTCCCTACTCCAGTTTGCTCTGATCATGCGAGGACGCGTTCCATCGCTGAAGGATCTGAGACGCACTGCATCTGGAATTCTGCAGTCGACAGCGTTCCTTTCAATGAACGGAGGCCTCTTCATCTTTGCCGTGTGCTACTTGCGACAGATCTTGGGTGGATTCTACTTCGGCACAGTTGCCTGGTTGCCCTCATTCTTGGCCAGCTTTGCGTGCCTTGCCTTCGAGCGTCCGGAACGACGTGCTCCGCTCGCATTGTATGTGGCCAATGTGGGTATCGAAACGCTGTGGAAGATGATGGAAGCACGAGGCTTGGTTCGATCCATTCCCAACGGACAGGTGCTCCTCATGGGAGCAAGTGTGACCGCCTTGATGTACTTGTATCGCGCCGGATTGCACAAGACTGTGGCCAAGGATCCGACTTTCAAGGCGCTTGCCCTAATTGTGGGCAAAGAAGACGAGGGCCCACTGAAGACGCCGGTGGTCACCACCACGCAAAGCTCTCGCCAGGCTCCCTTCAACTTCCAAAGCATTCAATCCTACGTGCAGCTTTATGACACCCTCCTAAATTCCAAGCATCCCAGTTGCCCACACAAGAGGGGTTGTGTTCCCTACGCACTTATCGGAGGACTAAAACCGTTCCTGGGCGGTGTTGGCCTATCGGTGGGTCTGAAGCTGCTGCTCAACATTCCCAAGATCTTCAAGTCCAAGATGCAGTGGCGCAAGCAGATCTTCAACAAGGGTTCATTGCAGTTGGGACTGGCACTGGGCATATTCTCACTTCTTTTTAAGGTAAGCAATAGGATTTTATCCATTTAAATGATATTCAGTTTTCAAACCAATTAATATATCTTATCACTTCACATTCAGTCGACTTCCTGCGGACTGCGTCACTCGTTTGGATTCGACAACGCTCTCTTCGCCATTCCGGCTGGCCTCATCGGATCGATTGGCTTCCTCCGTTTCCCGAACACCACGGTGGCCTGCTATCTGATGTGGAAGTCCCTGCATCTGCTCTACAACTGGGGCATCGCGGAGGGCAAGTTACCCGAGGTGCCGCACTTCGCGATGCTCATGTACGGATTCTTCACGGCCGTGCTCTTCCACTCGGCAATCCTGGAAGCTCGTTCGCTGCGGCCCAGCTACTACAAGTTCCTCATGGGCATCTCCGGAAACCGCATCAGTCGCTTCAATGTGAAACCCTTCGAGGCTTACGGTCTGAAGAGCCAGGACCAGATCAACTATGTGATCAAGAAACTGGGCATCGACATGACCTCACCCTACCCCCTCTTCGCCCTTTCTGTCTAGATGGTGTTCCCCTATCCCTCTTCGCCTACCAACTGTACAATAAAAAACCAGAAACAATAAATGTGTAGCACAACGTTGCAGCAAAACTTTAAATTAAATGCGCGACGCAGAATGGCCATTAAGGACTTTTAAGTGAGGAGCCGCAGAGTGGGCCAACATCAATCACGGAGTCAACAAGCCGCTGGCACCCTTAAAGTCCCCCTCTTGAAGCCCCCTCAAAAAAAACCCTCTCAGCCTCTGCCTGTTCCTCACCGCTGTGACAACTCTAGACGGCGGCTCCGCGCCGCTCAATTATTTACATTTATATGTCATATAAATTTATTGCCCACCATAACTCAGCCGGCCCAAAGAGGAGAACTGGGATGAGCGAAGAGTCGAGCTGAGACCAACTCGAGGAGATACCCGAAATGCAGCTACAAAATCACTAAAAATAAAAATAATAATAAAGCACAGAGCCAAATGAATAAAATTGCACAACTTGTTTCAAGAGACACGAAACAGGGGATACCCTGAAGTTTTTCGTAACTCAATGGGGAAAAGTTTATTTCAGCTGATGTCTGCGGGGTTGGCAACAGCCCTAATACATACAATCTGAATGTAAATTCGTCATTCTGAGCAAAATATATAAAAATATAACATACTTGTAAAGAGCTGAACATTCAGTCCAAATATATGATTGTACAAAATATTAGAAGAAATAAAACATAGCAACATATTTGAATTTATAACCGGGCAAAGTAATATTCAGTTTTAATGCTTCCAAAGAGTACAGTCCCAACCACATCCTCCGTGCGCAGTATCCCTTTCAGGATAATACCAGAATACCCGAACAACCAGGCTATAATAAGCTCGACTCGTCCTTGGCCCCCGTCTAATGATCATCTTGGCCAGCAATGGAAGCGGAACCCGAACTGGCAGTGGAACCGAGACCGGGGCGGACTTAACAAATGAATTATAGGCTCGGGTAAATTTAATGTGCCACTTAGTTATCGGTGCGGGATGAGGCGAATTCGGGAGGTCCTGGCCTTTATTGTTATGCGAATCATAATATGGCACGCCAGCTAAGCGACTTCCTTCCGCTTCGCAGCCCCGTGACCCGTAACCCCTGGCTGTTTGTCTTTGGTGATTTTCATTTTTAAATTGAGTTGAAAATAATGAAAATGCAAATTCGCCGGCCAGCTGCTGCTGCTGGACTTGGACACGCTTCTTGGCCGGGCCGCAATCCCGACTCCTGCAATTGCAGGCTCCTTGGCATTTATGAAATTTATATGCATGTCAGTGGGCTCCCGAGGCGAGGGGGGTGGGGCTGTGTGCTTCAGCCCAGTCAACAGCTCGGAAAATACAAATGAAGCCAGTGACAAATCTCATTAATCACAGCGCCAGAAAAGATGCGTTCGTGAGGAGGGTGTGGCTCCGCCTGAATGGGTGCAGCTGTTGGCGCCTTCAAATCTGGGATTATCAGCTTAGCAGTTGCAGTTGTTTCTGTTGCTTCTGTTGTTGCTTTTGTTGCCGCAGCTCCTACTACTTGTTGGTGCTCCTCGATGGAGCCTCGAGGAGATTGGAGATGCAAGAAGTGCATATAAATTGAATATTATAAATTTTCTTATTTTGCAACTGCTGCTTTCACTTAGCTGCCGCTGTTACTGCTGTTTTTGCTGGTGCTGCTGCCAAGTTGTAACTTCATTTAAGTCAATCGCTCTTTTCTGTGGCACACAAATTGTAAACAAGGGAATTATGCAAATGAATAAACTCCCGTCCCATGGCAGCGTAATGAAATATTATTGAGGACTGTAGCCCCAAGCTCTCGGTGCGCAAATCGAACGGAAAATGAACTTTCAACTGTCAAAATAGGTGAAATGGAGAAGGCAAAAAGCAGTGGGGCAAACCGAAGTGGAGGAGCAACTTTTTACTACTCGGCCAAGACTTTCGACTTGCCATAAATTTCGTTTTATATATTTCTATGAACTGACAAGGTATGTCATCGCAAGATAAGCAAACCCAAGCTGTCTGAATTCTGCCCCAAATAAATGACACTTTTTTGTGCGTCCGGAGAAGAAATGAATTTTTAATTAAAATTTGCAGTTGTGCTGTGCGAAGATTGAATGGGAAATTCTACAGTGCCAGATAACCTAGAGATGCATAATAAATAAATGAAATTTCTTTGGCTCGGAATGCATTAACTATTCCGTGCTTCCAGCTGAAATTTGTAAGAACTCGATTTCAAGAAGGTTTTTGGCTTTAAGAAAATGCCCCAACATTGCTCACAATGAGACAATCTACTGATGATTGCATGTATTATCTTAACTCGTTTTCCACTGTTTTCTGTCTTTTCGTTCAGTTTTATCTAGAGTCATCAACCTTTAAGGTTTAAATAAAAACGACAAATCTTAAAAAGGTGCATTGTGTATATATCATATAAAATATCTTAAGCCACGCGTTTTACTCGTTTAATTTTCATTCAACTAAGTCTCTGCTTTAACTGCCATAAACCTGCTCGAAAAAACTAGTTTATTTCCATGATACTTTGTATTTGCTACATTTACAAGCAAATGTATTGTATATGTAGGTAAAAGATAAGATTATAAAAAACGTGCAAGTACAAGCAATACCATTCTTAGAGGTATACAATTATTCAGTGTTTTCATTTCTTTGTTTACATAACTAAGAATTTAGGGTATATTAGAGGTAAAGTGGGTAGTTCTAATGATTTTAAGCAATAATTCAAGATAAATCAGTCTTTAAAAAGCGAACATACGAATGCTGATGGCGCCCAGGGTGCACTCGCCCTCGATTGCCCGCTCCTCGTCCTCGATCTCTCTCAGACGCACCAGGTGAAGGGGTACGAAATCCTTTAGGAACTCCAGGCCAGCATTGATGAGACCCAGTTGGATCCAGATCAGTGACAACCAGAAGCAGGCCACTCCGTCGAAGGGAGACGTCATTCCGGCGACGAGCTTGGGAACCCACTGAGGTGTATACAATCAGTGTGGAATCGGTGGGATCAGGCAGGGCTGAACTCCCCACCACCCCATTGAAAACGTGCCGCCTTCGAGTGATAAGGGGTCGAAACAAAATTGCCGCCAGGGGCGATAGCAAGGCCATTATCTTTTGAGTCCCAACATACAGCTAGCAACACTACCATTACAACTTGAGTGGCAACATTTTCGGTTGGAGTTGCGGGGAAATACGCTCAAACTGCTCCATCGAACCTCTGCGACAGCGTTCCAAAGTTCGTTCGTTTCGACGTGTAATCCTTCGGCTCGTGCAATCGTGTGCTTTCGCAACAGGATGCGCATTGTGCCGGGACACATGTGGCCCAGCTCCACACGTCGCACTCTCTGGGGAGATTCCATTGCCACTCGGTCCGCGACTAACTGGGTTAGTGGTACAAGTTCAGTTTGACGCATTCGCCTTATCGATGGTTCCTCTCCCGCACGTTCCGTTCGTCGGGCTCATTCGGCCAGGATGCGTGCATCCCGATGGTGGTGCACATTATCCTTTTGCCAGGCTAACTCTGGTCTAAGTGAATAACCGGCGTGCTGTTATGCACTCTTTCCGTTCTCAAAGGAAACCAACTTCATCAGCAAAGCGACTCCTTATCCCGCTTTCTTGCGCTTCATTGCACGGTGCAGCCGCCATTTTCCCGGCACATCCTTAATTGAAAGTACATCGTTTACCTACTTGTAAGCCATCCTATCTGCAGTTTCTGTGGCGCGGTCTTTGTCCTTATCTCTTTGCCTTTTGGAGCCTTTGTTTGTTTTCCCCCGACATACTCGTACTCGTATAGCCACCTTCATCATTGGCGGAGGAGCGCGGATGCAGCTGAGAATGCATCATTGGGCGTTGACAGGGGCCACTCCCATCGCTTATTGGCAAAAGACTTCCTGGGATCCATCTCAGTGACGCCTTTGTTCTGTTAATCCTCCTTGCCAGCCCTCCTATTTTTACTACCAAAAAACGATTCCTTTGTTATGCCAGCCGCTCGACGACAATTGCACTTGCTGATTGCCCTCATTTCAGTCTTGAAATAATATTAAAAACTTTTACTCCGTCTCGCCAACGTACTACACTCGGTTCGTCTCTTTCTCTTTCTCAGTCCCATCTCCCATCTTCCTCTCGCTCGTATCCTCTATGTGTGCGGTTCTTTTGTCTTTGTCTTTGTCTTTGCCTATGCTGCATGCCGCCTGCTGCCTGCTGCCTTCTGCTTGTTGCAACTGCAGACGCGTGTTGCAGCACAAGTCGGAGCCCCTAT
The DNA here is from genome assembly GCF_016746365.2 of Drosophila yakuba. Taxonomy (NCBI): domain Eukaryota; kingdom Metazoa; phylum Arthropoda; class Insecta; order Diptera; family Drosophilidae; genus Drosophila; species Drosophila yakuba. The sequence goes on from NC_052530.2 coordinate 10,187,850, forward strand.
CCCCATATCCTTGCATCCCATCGCCGGAATTTGATTCCCGAGCTTGTTCTAGTTCTTGTTCTTGTCCCTCTTTTATTTACCACATAAATCACATGCCGGCGGATGGGACGGAAGGACATTTCTATATCTATCTACTTAAGGTTTTCACTGCCCATCTAGGAGCACTTTCCTTCGCCGGCACTGAAACAAATTATTTTTGAGAACATTAAAGCATTTCCAGGCTCTAATTTGGAAACATAATATTTTCGTTTACGACTATTCCTATCGTCTTTTCTTACCAAATTCAAAATTCATGTGATGCTTCATTTGTGATTCCTTTCCAGAGTGAGGCGTTTGATCTCTTTCTGCTCAGCTTATCTCCTGCTCTCGACTTCGACCAAGTCTCAGTGTGGCCGAGTGCTTTTGGACTGTTAGTTGCTATTTTTACGATTGCCCATTGTCTGGCCGAAGTTCTAAGGTCCTTCCGGCTCCTCCTCGTCGACCTCATATCTGTGTTCCTCTCTGCTGCTTTTCGGGATGCGATAGGACACGTATCCGCTTTTGGCGATTTCTTGGCAATTGCAGTTGTTGTAACTGAGCAATGCTCGTGCGTGGGTGGGAGTTGGCTGCTTTTTGTTGGGTAATTGATGATTTACAACTTATTTACGCTTGGATTGTGCAATAATTGAAAATTGCTCTAAATTCATTTGGGCATTCTTTGGGCCATGTCCTCCCTGTTTTGCCAATGGCAACGCAAACGCCAGTTGGCTTATGAAGAAATGTGGAAACGAATCTGCCATCTTTTGGACATACAATAACAGACGTAATGGTATAAAAAGCTGTTAAATCCAATTATATAGTTATATAAGTTATTAAAGTTCACACTTCTCTGGCATTTATTTAACTCACCTAATAAAGCCCATTAGCTATCCAAATTAATTCAGACACTTTAAATTTAATATGTAACATGGCTTTTCGCTGCGTATCCCGTCTTAGAGACTCACATATCCCTTTAGCAGGGTATAATTAATCTAGTTGCCGCATATTAAGCTTCCTAAAACACATGGCTGCCATCGCCCCGATATGCAGCATGGAAAATGGGAAATGCAAAGGGCCAGCGAGCGGATTAAGCCGTTGCAGCACAAAGGAAGCTGGAGCTGCAGCTGCAACAGCTGCGGTAAAAACGTTCAACTCTGCGTTGTCTGGCAAGCGGACAAAAGCGAAATGTTGATCCTGGGGCGGACAGAAAGCGGCAGAACGAGATGCTCAGAAGCCGGTGCCCCGAATCTTGGCATTGAGCCACCGCCACCGAAACACACACACATACACCCTGAGATTCAGCGATCCTGAATCCTGGCGAGAACACTGACTTTAAATTCAATTTAAAGTAAATGAAGCAGCTCAGGCAAATTTCGCAGGTCTGGCGCTTTCGACAAGACTGCGGCTGCCAGCAAAATGTGGCTATAATTTGCGGCAACATATGCCCCAGATTGTGGCAGCTGGTAGCTGGTAGCTGGCAACTGCTACTCTGCACGCCCAATTGGCTGCAAAAATGGTCGCCCGCACAAGGAATCGTAAATTAATTTCAGCCTCAAAGTTTCTTTGTTGCACTTTAAGCTGCACTACGGCCGTCCTCCAATTATGTCATTAGACAAAGTCCAGATGGGCAGCCATAAATTGCCACCGGGGCAACCATAAACAACAGTCAGGTACGACAAATGTTGGCCCGACACGAAAATGTTGACAAATTTTTCCTTCAAAGCCCAATGCTCCAGCCGTCCCATGCGGCGTATACGCAACGTTGACAAACTCAGCTGCAATTCGTCGCCAAGGGAAGCCTCATAAATCCACCCAAACCACCCAACTGCAGTCCTCTTTCGTGTAGGCCCCTCCAACCAACTAACCAACCTACCTACCTACCTATCAGATCCGTATCTGAATCAATTAATTTACCCGATACGGATGAACCCTGCAATATTTAACTACCACCGCAGTGGGCCTACAATCTGAGCCAGACACTAACAGGTGTTCTAACTAATGGAAAGTATAAAATCCTGGTTTTATTAATTTGAAAATTTACCAAGTTTTATGAAATATTCGTTGTCGATATGAAAGTGCGCTGTGTAAACGGTTTATATGCGAAATAGATATTTAAATTTCTGCCTAAACTCTAATACAAAAATTGTTTTGCATACATAAAATATGATAGCATGATTTTACAATTATCCAACTGAAATTCTCGTTGAACATATATTTCACTAAAAATAATACGTTGTAGGCTACGTCGAAATAAAGGAGCATGCATATATTAATGGGGATGAGCAATACAAGTTTTCCCTTTTTTTTAATTTCATTTATATATAAATAATTCTTTCTAAAGAAGGCAGCACAAAAGACAAATCATTTTAAGTGAACCTCGAGCAAGCCATAAGAATGAAAATTTCATATTTCCAGGTTATTTGCAAACTTTCCACTCCTTTAAAGCCGACTGTGAACTGAACTTTTGCGTGGGGGAAATAGTTTTTAATGCCCGTTCCTTCCCGGTCAATTCTTGTGTCGCCATGGGGCGAAACACACTCCAGGACTCTTCAGGACACTCCTCGTGCGGTCAAAAATAATGCTCGCGGCTCATGTGGCGCGAAGCGAAATGGCTGTGGTGAAAACAGCGGCACTAACAGATGCATTAGCTGCAGAACGGCCAAAGCCAGAACGGCCAGAACTGGCCAGAATGCCATCGGATAGGGACCGAAACTCGGCACATGGCTATTAGATTACGATGCGGCCATTGAGCAGGCAGCTGTTGCCGGCGACGTCGAGGAATGGCAGCTTTTCAGGCTGGGCCGGTTCCAAAACTCCACGCACGATTGATCCAACGAATAGGAATCGGTATCGGAATCGGAGTTCGAATAGGAATACGGATGCCATTCGCATAGCTGCTCATGATATGTGAGTTAGTGGCCCCAATCATTCCGACCCCGTCTCACTTGGTATTTCCGCTCTGGTGATTATAGTTGCGCTCCATTTTGAATGCAATAAAGTCGCGGACCGAAATTAACCCAGTTTCTGGATGACTTCGCCTGGACATCGCCATCTGCCATCTGGCATCTACCGTCTGCCATCTGCAGCGGGCACTCGCATCAATCTGTTCGCGCTGTCCTTTCAGTTGAGTTCATTTCAGAAACAGTACCTCATGGCGTATACACGATATTCATAGTGAACTCAAACGTTCAACTGATTGTAAGTGGGTTTTTGGGGCGCCACTAACTGGTGATTCCACTCAACATCAAATGAAACGGAATCGTTTGCCCTGCTGTACGTAATTAAATGTTGCACTTCCGTTCGCGGCGGAAGTGGAGGCGGCGATTTACGGCTTAAACAGCGGCTAAGTGCAGCAATCATTGTCGGCCAGCAACAGGAACTGAACGGATCCGAAAAAAAAAGAATAAAAGTCGCCAAACCGGGTGAAAACACAGCAAATTAAAATTGTCGCACACTTGGCCAAACATTTGTCCAGCTCTTATCAATTGCTCGAGTCGGCGTCGCAGTCATCGCAATTTGTAACTAACGAGTTCGAGTCGATTTTACAGCCACTTGATAGACTGCTTCACCATCTACAGTTAAGCCTCTGCAGATGGAAGACATAAAATGTTCTAAAAAAGAACAAAACGAACAATAATAATGCAGTGTTTAGTATTGTATTGGTAAATCCAATAAAAGCACAAGCTTCCATTTAACTTTTTACAACAAATTGTATTAGTTAAGCATGACTGATAAATATAGTTCAAAAATGCGAACTAATAATTCGATTTATTTTAAAAATGTTTTATTTGTACAGCAAATTATTTCTAACCAATTTCAGCCAATTAGTTGTTGTTAAATCGTTTTCAAAACTGTATTTATCATTTTAAATGTACACTTTTTTCATTCCCTAAGTGCAAACAATGAGCAATGACTAAATCCAGAGACATTTTTATTCGAAACTATAAAACACATTTATTTATGCAAAAAGAATAATTAAAATTCCGCAATTCTCATTAGTTATTCTTAGCGCCCTGCTGTTTTTTGTCAAACGCAAATTATAAATGTAATTAAATCTTATTGTTTGCAAATATTTTTTGCTCCCTCGGGCCATGGTTCAAACAGATAATCAGCACATGACAGATGCGGTAAAAAAAAGCAAATATATGGTACTAAGAGGATCATACATTTCGCTGTCCAACCTGAGCAGGTATGACTATTGAATGCCGTTAGTCGCCATCGCCGCTGCTCGCCCACTGAGTACTTAAAACGGAAACGGAAGTGGCAGTGGAACGGCGAGTGAGCGAGCTGCCATTGTCAAGCTCAGAGGAAAACTCGGACTCGGCCTGGCCGACTTCCATGTGCCATGTGCCATTTACCATCTACCATCTACCATCTACCATTTTCCATTTCTGCTGTTTTGGCTTCTGATTCTTTCCTATTCGCTCTCTTTTTTAAGCCATCGCCTAAATACTTGGACTAGAGCGTGTTAAAGTACATTTGATTTGATTTGATTTGTTGTCGACGTCATGGCTATCGTTAATGGACATTTGGCCAGACCGAGGCGACACTAATCGCTCACTTACCCAGATCCAACCCCTTCCATCCACCCCGCCGGCCACTCATGTATCTGTCTGTCAACACAGAGACGGCTAAAAGGGGGAGGGGTTTTAAAGGGGGGGAGGAGAACTGTTCGAGTGCCATGGAATTTTTAATGCAATTTGTCTGATTTGTTGTTGACGTTGCTGTTGCCTTGTTGGCTTGTCGTGATTTGTTGCTGATTTTGTCAGTCATTTAGTCATTATAGAGTTTTTCTGCACCCCGTCCAATGGGGTTGGCAACGGTGGTTTACATTGGCAGCCATCACTAATTGTCATTCAAAATTAAGTGGATTTCTCGTTTTAATTGAAATCGTTTGCTCTCCGGGGGTTGCCTGACCATCCACAGACATCGTCTGCCCATAGTCCTTAAAGCTAAATCAGACTTATTCAAGGGTGTCGATGTCAAAGGGCTCGATGTCAGTTGCATTAAAGCCACCTTATACATTTCGACCAGGACAACAATCAACTGTCTGGAAATTATTTCCGTACAGATTGACCAGCTCCAACCATAACCACCTGCCACTCGAAACCCGCAGAAATTTCCTTTTGACAGACAAAAGCCAATATGGAGTTTTACTTTAAAGGTCTAAAATGAAAATACTCTAGCAGTTGAAAATTGTATATATAGTCTTAAAAAAAAGATATAACAAATTAAAATTGTAAAATGGGTAAATGTTAATTACACGAAAGTAGTATCGTTTTTATGACAGATGGTTCGAAATTAAGAAACGTCGGTATCTTTTAAATACTTTAAAACATGTTTATATTACAGCTTTAGCCATATAGCCATATAGCTTACTCTTCATGATTGATGCTTATGAGTATTAAAACTCATTATGTGACATGTAAAAGCCAAAATTCCCAGCCAACTGCAACACCCAGTCGACAGGGCATAATGACATGACAGCTTGTCCTCTACTGCCCTGCATTGCAGTGCAAGGACCCAAATATACAGTCGTCGGGAGCTCAGGACTCAGGGCTCATGGCTCATGGCTCTGAGCTCAGAGATGGGGCATTAGGGCAGGAGCAGACTTCTTCCGGAGCTCTAATGTGGTTCGGTCGGTGCGTGTGCAGCAGACAATTACATGGACGGCAACACCATACCTTCCCGGCTCTAACCGACAGCAATCACGGCTGATGAGGCGAATGGAAAAGCCTGGTAATTTTCTTAAGTCAAGGTATGGCATTATGGCGTGATGAGCCTCATTCAGCCATCAACGCTGTGTGGATTTAAAGCGCAAGCGGAGGCAGAGTAGATAGAGTAATGCTCCATCCGGTGGGCTTCAGGGGAAGACAACTGCACTTTCAGCTGCTTAAATGTCTGTGAAGCAATAAAAACCTCAAAACTTTTTGCCTACTAAACTAAAAACTTGATTGTTGAAGGGCTAGAGAGTTGAGCATGCAGTGAGCGAGCAGGAAATTGTTGACAGGATGTTAGGGGGCGGATGCGATTTAATTTGTATATTCAAGCTATACTGGGATTGTTCTCGAAAACTTTTCGCCCAGCCCAAGGACACTCGGCTGGCGGAAGTGTCTGTGTTGACTTCATTTGTTGCAGTTACAGGAAATTATTTAATTATTCCAACAGCCCGGATAAAGGACCCAATGGAGAGGCGTCGTCATTCATTCGTCACACAACTTAATGAAACTACTGTAGCCAGCATAACGTGGCCAAAAACGAAGTTATGGCTTCATATCGTTCTACTCTGGCCCGATATGTGGCCAACATGCTGGCTTTTCTTTTCCTCGGCCCAGCATGTGGCGGCCTTAGGAGCATCAACACCTAATGATGGACACCATCAGCACATCGTGGCTGCCATCTGGCAATTATGGCCGGACTCGAGTCACGTCCTTCTCCAAATGATTTCATCGGAAAGATGACTCCCCATCGTGAATGTGAATGTGAGTGTGGATGGTACTTCTGAAATTCTTCTAGGCGGTTAATTTAGCTTTTATGACCTTTTAAAGTTTCCCCGGAGCCACTTGTTGGGCTCCAGTTATTAAAGAATCTTTACAAATGGCCTCCCAAATAAATTAAGCAAACGTAGCGTGCTCGATTCTCCTTGTGTCATTAATCAATTGCTGTCAGCAGGGGGAATTTCTCGAGATGGGCAGATGTCCGCCCCAGGTCCAACTACAATAATAGCCCAAAATGCCCATATAAACGGATCCCGAATGGGTCGAGGGGGTCTTGGTCTCCCTATCAGGTAAACAGGCCCAGATTGGACGACAAAGGCCGTCTCCTTATCGCAGTCAGCCAGGACATCGTTGTCCTGGCTTCGTCCTTTGCCAGTGCCAATAAATAAAATGTTGTGTGTACGCATAGTAAAGGCGAACGAGTATTTGCACAATGTTTTAAATCAATTTATCAGCAGGAGGCCCATAAAAAGGGAAGCCTGGAAATGGAAACTGGGAACTGGGATGTCTGAAGTGTTTGCTGGTTTACAATGCAATTGTAATAATACACAGTGTAAGCACCGATGAGCAAATGACAACAGAAAGCGAAACGATTTCCATCTCCATTTCCATCCACACAGAGAGGAAAATTGTAGCCAAATGGTGATGATTTATTAAATAAACTATCTTAAATACTGAGATATGCAGAGGAAAACTAGGAGACGAGGAATTTTTAGCTAGGAATGGAGTTTCGGTTCGGTTAAAGGACATCTTCTTTGGCCGATCTCTGTATTAGTTGGTATAAAGTGCGGATATTCTAATAAATTTTCCAGTGCATTATCCAGAAAGAGTCATTGGCGTTTATTGATACGACTGGCAAAGCCAAACAGTTTTACAGTTATGACTGAACACCCGATTAAATCCTAATATGAATTTTATCGCGATGCCACCTCGGCAGTCAGTTAGTGAAGCTGTCATTAAACGCGTTTATTGTGATTATAAGGCAGCAGAGTGCCGAAATGAGTAATGGTTCGCCTGACTGAGATGGCTGTGAAGGCTGAGATGGAATGGAATGGAATGGAATGGGCAATTCACCGGCGTTTTTATTAACGCCTGGCAAGTGGAAAATATTCGACGAGTTGATAGAGATTGATTGATGGCTGCCAGCTCTTTACTCCGGAAAGCGAGTCCTGAAGCCTTGTTGTTTGTCAAGACAAATTGAGTTGTCATAATTTGAATTTCGGCGCCTGGTTAGATTCGGGAAACCTTAATCAGAGCCAGCTATAATGCAGTCCCTGTGCGCCTTATTATCGTCGTATAAGCGAGGCTAGAGCACAATAAATTCACATCCACAAATTACGACTCATGCCAACGGCTGTGACTGCAGTTAAGCGTTTATTCCACATGCCACGCCCCCCACCACACCCATCGCCGCCCCCAACAGCAAACACATTAAGTGCGTAAACCGTTCACGGGCTAAATTAAATACTGCTGCACAAACACAGAGCAATGAAATGTAATTTAAACGCAAAAAATACATCGTACTTGTGTACAGGAAATTAAGTATGTGGTGTCGCCACCTGGCGGGGCCATCTCGCAAACAATGTGCAATCACAACGCAACCCAAAGCGGGGCAAAACGCGAATTCTTCAGGCCGAGCGTGACTAGAGAACTCCTGCACTGAATCCATTCGCCTGAATGAGGCCACTGATTGCCAAGTGCTGGTTGATTAACGCAACTATGTTGAATGACTTCACTTCTCTTAGCTTGCCGCTTGCCACTTGCCACTTGCCCCCTCCCCCCACCACACGTGCAGCAATGGCGACCCACTCCATTTGCAGCGCCCACTCGTGTGTGTGTGGTCACAGGGGTGGACCGCACATGCATTGAAAGCTGAAGGTCAAAGGCGCACTTAAGTAGTTATTTGTTAATGTAAGGTTCATAGTTACTAGGCACAAACATAATTACTCTACTAATTAAACATGAAATTTGTATAAACTTAGTGCCTTAAGTGTCTGAAAGCGTCTAGATCAAATCTCACCGAATAAAGGTCCACCCCGGTGAACATGCAAATGCATTATGATGTTTTGGGGGAGCTCGCAGCTTCGGGAAATCAAAGGAAAGGCGAACACCGCCTGGCCAAAAGAAAGCAATGTCAGACATTCGCAATTGTTGCCAACTGTCAGGCCACTTGTCGCTGTCGTTGTCGCTTTTGGATGTCCTCTGGTTTTTCCTAGTGTTTCTTTTGGTGTTTTGGAGTTTTGCAGGGAAAAGCAAGCGACTGCAGCCGAAATGGTTTATTGTCTCAGCCCGCAGCTCACCCGCTCCTTTGGCTTCGCTTTCTGTCTCAGCTGTCAGTCCACTCAGCCCAGTCAGCGCTGGTGAAAAGGAGTTAAAGTGTTAAAGCCCTTTTGGCCCGTATCAGCCGCATCCGAATGTTGGTTCTCATATTGTTTCATATTGGCTCCTGCCACTGCTAGGCTCCTTTGGCATTAGGCTGACTGTGGGCTGCTATTAGTCCGACCCGAGCTTCTGAACAATCTATGAACTTTTAAGCACCACCCGTAAATGCATTGAATACTTTCATTGGATTTGGGATACCCCGTGTGAGGGCAGGTTGAATGGGTGTTGGCTTTCGGGCTCATCTTGTGACAAGGTGGGAGCTCTGAATAAAAATTAGAAGTTGCAATATCAGGTGGTTAGCTTTAATTGATGGCTTAAAGCTGTCGAAGAGTATGCTACTATATTACTCTTCTTGCGGCCTAGAGGCTTTTAAGGGGTACCACTCATTCAGGAATGTTCCAATGTTTTTGTGGCTGGGTAAGCAAAAGCCGCTTTGGCACCCAGACCAACGCACTTTGCTGCTATTAACAGCAACGGAGATCGTCCAACGAATATGGAAATGGACTTAAGCCTGGCAGTTGTCTTAAAGTTGACCCAGACCATACCACACACACTCACGCACAGGGTCGTTTCTCTGCTCTTGTAAATAAATATATTTAAAATAACTTTTCCCTGTGCTGTGAAGTGCATTTAAGCTTTTGACTCCTGGCCCCGGTGCACTGTTACAAATGCAGAAGTTAGCAAACCACAAGCTCACACACACACACACACACACACGTCGAAAATCGTACCTGGAAAAGGAGAGGTTTCTGGCAAAAACCTGCACCTGTTTGCATCAAATTACGAGTTGAGTCCAGCTCCGGCTGCAGCTCCACAACTCCTTCGACCAGATTCCCATACGAGTAGCAACCTCAACTTACCGGTGCTGAACTCATCTGGCATTTGTCTCTACAAAACTTGCACAAGACCACCCCATGCACTTTCCTTACTCACTCAGCACCGCACCCAACGCACTTTGCTCCATATTTTGGAGCGCCTCTGTATATATTAAGTTACCTCTGTTCAAATATAAATATTTAACATTTCAGTGCAAATGGTCGAAATTCCGTTTTAAGCTGCAGTCCTGAAATGACCAGAAGGACACGTTTTATGGACAAGTTTGTTGCAAAATATTGTTTTGAATACATGTCAAATAAACGTTTGTCTGTCACACACAAACGTGTGCACTCTGTACAGTGCTCACACAAACGCAGAGCTATGGAAAAGGACAAACAGATAATCAAACAAGGCAAATATCTGGCCAAAGTTAAGCAAGCCAAAACTTTGGCATCTCCCAGTTTTCAGTTGCTGTTCTCATTTCTCTGCCAAGTAAGTGCTACCAACTGCAGAAAAATATATCAAAATATATGCAAGCTAAGAGCTTACCGACTTGTTTGACTTCCTTAACAATATATTTAGAAGCTGAAATAATGGTGGATCCCTTTTAAACATTATTTAAAGCATACTTCCTAACAGCATTGAAGGTAATATCAAACTACAATTGATTTCATACCTTTTTTTTTAATTATTAAAATGAATATACCCGACCATCAAAGTATAGGGGCCCACAAAGATACTAGACCAAAAAAGTAAGCACAAACAACTTGGCCACGCTCCAAGGTTGTGGGAGTCAAGTGGGTGGCAAAAAGCTTTTGTCGGTCAGCCGCAGGTGATAAAAAGTTGAGGGGGGGCGGTGATTCCCCCAACTAATGCTTTTTGGTATGGCATCTGCAAACGTTTACATTATGTTTAACAGCATTTGCGGCTGCAGTTAGCCAAAACAAAAATTCGCAGCAATTCGCCAAATAGTTTCATTCCCGGCGCTTTGTGAACTGGCAACCACTGCCTTTGACCAATCGCCGAACAATGCTCGGCACCGCAGGAAACCGCAGAATCATAAATATTTTATGCTGCGGCTTCTTTTATTTGATTCAAAGTTCGCCATCTCTGTTAAATGCTTTCGTTTGCCATGAATTGTTTCAGTCGCGCGGCATAAAAAGCGGAAAAGTGCAAAACAAATTATTCAAATTCTATTCTATTCGGCTTTAATTAGAGAGAGTGTTCCGGCCACCGTAATTAGCGCAGTGCAGCAACCAAGCCAGCATTCGTGTCCTAATCCGCGCCATAAAGGGGATGATATCCCGCTTTTTTCTACCCACTCTGGTACCCTAGGATTCCTTATTTAAAATAGACAATAGCCAATATTTTTACTCTTAATAACAGCTTGAATATAATAGGTCTTCACAGCAACATGTAGTTGATTAAACATTATGTTATAATTTGTGTTCTTTTCTATGTGATTTAAATGTGAATGGGTAGCCGAGCAGTCGACTTACTAAGTAACTTGCCCCTCTTTTAAGGTTTTTTCTTTGAGGTTGCTCATTAAACAAAGAACATTAAGTAATCAGGCTCATTGCACTGGCCAGCGTGGAGATAATCCAAAAAGGATAGCTGAATAGCATGCAAAGGGGGAATCAGACAGAAGATAGACCAGCCTGGAGCTCCGGCGAAGTTTCCAACAGTCACTCCCGCAGTTTGTCATCTTCTGGCTGCAATTTCGCAGCACAATCATCCAGCCATTCGACGTTTAAACATCGATTGACCCATCAGCAAGGTGACCCAGAGAGCAGAACATCCTCGTCTGAGGGGGCAAACGGGTGGGGGTGGGCAATTGTGACAACGCAGGACAACACGGGACCAAGCATCCTTGGGGGACGCATTCGGGCCCATTGTGCAGCAGCAGCAGCTGCAACTGCAGCTGCGTCGCATCCATTGCCATTGTTGCAGCTGCACAGCTGAGACAGTGGGAACTTTGTCCTTGTCGGCCGAAATGCAGCAATTACCATGCACATGGCGTGTCCTTATGGCCAGTGATGAGCAGGATCTTTCAGCTACAACCAGGAAGTCCAGATCAGCATCTAGTTTTCGAAATATCTGTTAGATAGGTAGATGCGAGTAGAAGTAGGCAAGAATAATCATTAGCTTCCGCGATTTTTTTAATCAATGAGATTGATGTATGATATGTTTTATTTATATATAGTATTCAGCTTTTCTAAGATTTACATTATTTTTTTGAGTGATCCGTGTCGGGCACATTAACTGATCATCACTGCTTATGACTGTTGGTTTGGTCCCACGAAGAGTTCAATATGTAAATAGGTGGGCGTGCGTGGTGGGGTCTGTCAACACATCGGCAAACGAAAATGAAACAGTCACCTTGGGAGCCATTGCTGCGGCAACTGTGACATGCACATTTTGTGGGTCACTGCCTCGGTGGTTCAGTGGTTCAGTGCATCGTTGAGCCGGGGAATCAGGGAATCGCAGTATGGGGGAGGCATGTCAACGGGCGGCTCGCAGCTAATGCAGTATTTAAAGAGCTCAACTTGAACTCGAATGCTAAAATCCACTTTGGCACACATGCACCGAATGGCGGTGGCAGGAAATCATTTCTAAAATGTTTAGTACTCGGAAATTTTGCAAGAGTGCGTGGAAATGCACAAAAATCGAGATGCCACATACTCACTCATATTCACAGTCAGAAACAGGCACACCCACACACACATGTTTCACCCACAACTCGCATTAATTAAGCAGCGATGCCACTCAGATATTGTTGCTGCTGGAGCTGCTACTGCAATTCCTGTTGCTGCTGGCACTGCGTGTTGCAGCAACATGCAACACAGCCATCACTGTGGTATCCACTCCACATGCCGACTTAATTAAAGAAAACTTAATTAAATGATAACACAGCAGCAGCCAAATAAGTTATGCCAACTATTTTCACTCCTCGGGTGGCTCTGTTCACGTCTATCACACAGTCTGCCGATCACATTGTGTTGCAACAACAACCAGTGGCCAGTGGGACAGACATGTCCAAAAATAATTGCGGCCCACCAACAACAGGTGATGGGTTGGAATGGTCCGGCTTGGGCATTTGCTCTCCATTATGGCCACAATTATTGTCTGAATGCCGGTGATTACTCGACCAGCACAATAAAGATGAACCAAAATGGGTGAACTGTATACCCTGAAATAGGAAGGATGTATTCGTATGATAGGTAAGCCATCTTCCATTTGTTTTTTTAATCTTTATATTCTGTATTAAAGCTGTATCTATTTTAAAAGGTTATCATATAAAAGTATTTATAAATTAAGTAAGATACGTAAGCTCATTTCTTAATGATTTGTCCACTTCCTTCCCAGGTTGATTTTCTATTATCCCAATGGAGCTTGTCAATTCACATTAACACAAGATAAAAACATATTTACCACGATCTTCATCGGTTGAGTTAAATGCTTTGCAGTCGTATGTCTGTCCATTTCATATGCGTTGCAGGTTAGGAAATCTGAAAGGGGCTGGCAATCGCTTCCAATTGCCAAAGCCCCGAACAATCCTTTCCACTCCAATCCTTTCGATGCCACAACTCACACACATACACACACACCTCCCTCACATCCGCCCATCCGGCAGAACAAAGAAAACAGATATATTAGCGACCAAATGCATACATGCACTGGAGTATCTGGGAGAACGAGTGGGCCAGGGGCTGTGAATGGCAGCACTTTTAGACGACTATGCCGAAATGGCTCTATAAGTGTTTATGCAACTGTCCTCGTTGGCAGTGGGTGCCAGCCTACTGCCACCCAGCCACGTCCCACTCCAATGCTGGCCAAGAAAACAGTGACACTTTTCTGCCTGTTACGCCTGTTGTTAAAATTGTTTGCATTCGCACACCTACAGTTTTGGCTAAAATTATAGGTACGCCCACATGTGCCTTACAGTTTTAATTATTCAGCGCAAAAAGAGTTGTGAATATTTTTGAAGTCTCTTGCATGATTCCCTGCTTTTAACCGATTCTCAGCCTAAATAGGAATCCATTGCAGTTTGCTTATGAGATCCTTCTCTATTCACCTCTCTTTTTCAACTCCGAATGTAATAAAAATACATTTAATGTCAAAGAACTAGTATTTTGAACGCGACTGTACGGGACTCACAGTGACTCGCATGCAGCACAGCATCTGCATGCATTATGCCATTGTCTCTGTCAATATTGTTGTTTCGTGGCACTGTCCTCAATTCTACGTCTATGTTTGCGTGTGTGGGTGAGCGTGTGCGCTTGTGTTTGAGTGTAGCACGAGTGTGTGCATTCAAGTAAGCCCCGAAAACATTTGTTGCAGACTTTCAGGTTCCAAGCGCCATTGCTCGTCCTGCTTGCTGGTAATTTGTGGGCCGTTTTAAAGTGCTCATCTCTGCATTTAAATGATGCAGCGATACAGTTTAATTTACATAATGCTATCATTATCCAATTTCTACTAACTTGTACGTTCTGTCAAAGATGTTTTCCATATCTGATTATCAATTTCAGATCCTAGAACCTCGCAAGGCCGCGTTATTGGCACTTACGTTCTGCCAGCGACACAGGACTTCATGTCGACAGCAACCAACATCCGTTTCCGGCGGAATTGTGCTCGGATGCTCGGCGAGCAACTGGCTTCCATCGTTATCCTGACTTTTCCTCGCTCTCTGGTCGCATCCACTGTTATTTATGTGCTGTGACACTAATGCCAATGGCGGCAATAATCCCAAATGGAATTTTAGTACCATCAATAATCTTTAGCAGGGGGAACCACTTGTTTTCCACGAAGTGATCATGCAAATTTAATCAAACATCTGCAGCCAGTAAGCAGCAGTGAAATGGCCACCAAAATTCTTTCGAGCTTAACTTTTATTCATAGTCAAAACACAGTTTAAACTTTAAAGTTTAAACTTGCTCGTGTGTATTTAAAAGCTGGATGGTATTTCAATATTTTTGTTGCTTTTTTCTTTTTTTTTTTGGTTTATAAAGCTATGTATGTATGTGGATATGACTGTGCAGTCGTTTTGTGCAGTTGGTTCAGTTTGGCTTGTAAATTGCAAATGACGATTTGCACTCACCCACTCGTTCTGGCTTTTTCGCTTTCAGTATCGCATTCTGCAACAGTTTTTTATGGCATGTGGAAATTAGAAAATCATTTTGTTTGGCTTGCCGAAGGCAGCTTGTAGTTTTTGTGCTGCATTTCTTGCTGAACTTTCCATAAATAGTTGCAAAATCATCATCACGCACACAGTGCGACGCACAAACTCACACCAGTACAGATGTCAAATTAAACTTCCTGTCTGTATGTCTCTCTGTCGCCCGGCCGAATGGAAAAGTTTACACAAATGTGTACACAATCCGCATTTATTTTATTGCATAAATTTGTCGCTCACCTCCCCCCTGTCACTTGCCCCCACTTCGCCGCAACTCAAGTTTGGTCCTGCCCAGGACCCTCCATTAAATCGCAAGCAAACATTTCTTTCTGCTCTACTAGTCCAAGTGAATGTGGTACAAATTGATTTTTGATAAGGCAAAACCAAGGAACACAGGCGCCCAGTCCAAGGAGGGCGCAGATGAGTGGGGGGAATCAGATTAAATCCCAATAAACAGCGAAACAAAGCCAGAAAACAAGGCCAAAGTAAGTTCGAGGCGGAAAACCCGGAGAAGATATATGACAGCCACAAAAATATATATTTTGCTGGCAAAGTTTTATAAGCAACATGGCGCTATCGCGTCGAAAAAGCGGTGGCAACCTCATAATGAAAATGCGTTTTCATAGACAACTTTTCGCTGGCGGCGAACGTTGATTGATTTTGCGTTTTGGCCCGGTTGACAGACAGCTGTCAGTTGTGGCAGAGTACGGCGTTTTCAGCGGAAGGCTCAGCTATCACTTATGTATGGCGGTCTCTTTATGGGTCGACGATTACTTAATTAATAGCGAACACGCTGGTATGGACTGGGCAGTACTCATTTGCCAGGACCTACAAAATATTTCAATTAAAGCCATAATTTAGCAGTACATTTAAATTTTAACAGCAAGTAGTAGTAGATTCCAAGAAGTATCACTTTCGATAATGTAAATATTGTTCATAAAATTTCCCTTCTTACCAGGTTACTCATTCTCACAGGTGTGAGCCTGAAACGGAGATTGCCAAGCTAAGGTGAGCAGAGCAAATCGGAAACACTGTTTGTAAGGAAAAAGTTTTTAATGAGTTGCGACAGGGCGATGCCAGCGGTAGTATACATATATAGAGGAGCCACGGGCGGACAGGAGCGTGCTGCTCGCTGGCTGCTGATTTTTTCCAATAATTTAACTCACGTTGCGTATACGCCGCGTAAACGTCGCCCGAAAACGCAACCGCACATGCCACTTGCTGCACAATCCAATCAAAAGTTTACAATTTACGCTCGAAATGCTGCGCCTGGAACTCGGCACACATTGATAGGCGTCGGCAACCACCCACCCACATTACCACCCAACCACCCAACGACCCACCCCACTTCATCTACTTTGCCATCTGAGTGTGCAGGGCGTAAAAAATGTATTCATCGCTTTAAATATGTGAAGGACCAAGTTTCGCCGGCAGGCCTACACCGCACATCCTGCTAGTCCGTTAAAGTGAACCTGTTTGTAATGTAACAAAAAATATTGGTAATCAAATAATACAATTAATAAAATTTAAATAAAAAAAGTAAAATCATCGCTTTCAAAAAAGTCCTGAGTACATGTGTTAGTTTTGAAAAATTGTAAAAATGCAAAACATGGTCCATCCTAATATCCGCAGAGCGCGACAAATCCGCTTACCGCCCTCCCACTCAACGCGGAAAAACCAAGCTAAGGACAAAAGCTTCAAGAAAAAGAAATATTTGGAAGAACCTAGACAGTCGTTTACACGGCTTATTCGTCTTCATTTCAACATCAACGATGATTATGATTTAAGGTAAGTGGCCATGGCCCCTAAAAATACATGCATGAGTATTTATAAGCCCTCAAGTCCGTACACATGTTTTAACACTCAATTACAATTTACTTTTCTCGCATCGGTTGAAGGAAGTTTTATTGTGCAAATGCTACTGAACTGTAAGTCAAAGGTAGCACAATCGCACTTTCACCTCTGACCTGGCTGCCAGTGATTGTGGCCAGTCCTTTGAGCGGCGGCCAAAGGTTATCCAGCCCAGAATTAATTACTTACTTTCCTCGCAGTCTCCACAAAGGCGTCCAGTAATGCTGGTTGGAATGCAATGACAGAGGGGTTGATGAGTGCAATCGAAACGTAATTAGCGTCTTGGGAGACATACGGCATTATAGCAGACAGTTGCTCGACGACCTTTGAACCGACCAATGTGCAAAATTACTTTAAATGATCAAAATCAAGCAAGTATTCGGAAGCCAAGGAAAATGCATTCCTTCTGTACGCTTTGCACCAAATGCTATTACAGGCAAATAGTAATACAAATAAATTTAATAGCTTTAGAGCTGCAATGACTTACTATCAGCAATGAAATTCAATATTCAATATTTCGATTTTTGCACTCTCCAGATGAAGCCCGTGTGTACAGCGCTGCTTGCAACATTGTGGCAACTGCAACTCTATTAGGATCCATCAATGTCAGCCAATTTATGCGCATATTAAAAATGCGGTCTGCCGATGACAAACACACGGGGGGCAAGGCTACAAGGAATACGGAGTAGTGCTGCTGCAGGAAGCTGAAAGAGAAGGACGCGACAAGGACTTGGCCAGGACGCACGTGGCGCTTACATTGGCAAACATATGACGATGCGCGAAATGGAGGAACTACTCGCCAACGTGACAACAGCAGAAGCGCATAGAAAACCTGAAGCAGCTGGAGCACTCGGTACCGCCATTAAAAAGGGTTCGCAATATACTGGGAAAAAATTAGAGCTAGTTAGTAAGAGAAGGATATAAGAAACCTCTACTTAAGCTTTTAAGAAAATGAGCAACTCTACAATAACATCACATCAATTTATATATTGATAAAAGTAAATAATGAAAAACCCTAAGCTAAGCACTTGATTTTCTCATCTTTTCATAATACAAATAAGTAAGATTTGAAAACGATATTCCCGGCGTATAAAGAGTAGTGAACCAGGAACTTTGGCTAGCAGCAGTGCTACTTTAATGCAACTCGGGGATGCAACTCCTGACGCGATTAGTACGCGTGTGTGCGTTTGTTTACTGGAGGCAGAGGGGAAACGGAAACGGAAATCGGAAGGGGTGGGGTTAGCACACTCAGTTGCCTATTATGACAAATGCATGAAATCGAGTTCAAGCCGAGCATCCCCATCGACGCCATGGGGACACCAGTCGAATGCGGATTTCCCATCTGCTTATCGCAGTGTGCAGGTGTGTCCTTTCGTGTGCGTCCTGAATCGGTGAATCCTTGCAACCCCTTTTTCCTTCCTCTTGAAAATCCTAGAGTAACTAGATATAATTTAATCTTCGTTCGATTTTCTGGCGAGGCTTCCGCTTTAAAGGATTATTAAGTCTAAAAGGCAGCCCAAGGCATCGGAAGCGGAAGGTGCAGAAGGGGTCAAAATTGAGGCGGTAGTCCACAACACATATCAAAATGCAATTCATTAACTTTATAACCTCAGAAACGAGCTGACCACAGACCAATAAAACCAGAATGAAATATTTACAAAAAGGTCTTGTCGCAAGTGCAGCCAATTTCGCAACTGAAGTCAAGCTGTGACACACATATATATATATATATGTATATATCTGTGCTAGTCCTATGTAGACAACTATATGCATATGTATGTATGTGTGGCAAGTCTATAAATTTGTTCGTACATACGTGGTGGCCATGGGTGGATGGGAAAATCTTTGGGAATAAATGGGTGGGATGATATCATATCGAATGGGACTGGAAATGACATTGCTGTCAAATGAGCCAGACAATAATGATGATTATGTGCATACCATAGAATAATTATTAATTTGCTTGGCTGCTCAAGCACAAATACGAATATAATATACCCATCCACTTACACACGTATGTATATCACAGATGCATTTAAACTTCAAGTGTGTTTTACAAGGGAATTACCGCAGAAAGGTTACTTTAAATATTTGTCTAAAGGCTTGATGGATTAGCAATATGTAAATAGTACCCTATTGATTGTAAGTCTAGTTTTTCGTATGCATGCAATACGGTCAATTTAGGTCAATTGCTTGAAATATATGTGCCAAAGTCCGGGGTTCCTCTTTAATTTATGCAAATTTGGCACACAGACAGACGACGGGCTTTGTTTATCTACCCATTGTATTTGCCCCTCAAAATGCATTCTGCAGCCTATATCTGTTTATATATATGTATATGTGTGTGTGGTTGTTTAATACCTTGCAGTTCCACATTTCATCGGTACTCGAAAGCATCACAAAATACCCGCAAGTGCAGGGTATTTAAACAATAATTTGCTGCTCGTCTCCAGGGAGAAGCTGCATGTCCATGGACGAATTTGGGTCATGGCGAGCATTTGTTATGATTACTAATAATGCCACTAATGGTGTCGAGTTTTTGTTGTTGTCCCCAATATGGGTATTAGACAAATTCACACTGCATTTGCCGGGCTTTGCACAGCAGTTGCAACAGAATTGAAAATATGCAGATTCTTAGTTTGATGGGGAAATAATTAAAGCCATTAAAGCATTCATCTTTTGCCTGCTTGAGCGCATGGCTCATCGGGTGCACACATAGGGAATTTAATTCCGACTCATTATCTCGTTTGATTTGATTTGCCGCTAATCAAAACACAACAAGACTTCAAAACACACACACATCCGTCTATGTGTCTGCTCCTGTTTTGCAAGGACACGCATTGTAAGGAGTCGACAGCTGGCAGACATAACACCACCCACTTATGAGGCGCCTGGCAATTTACACGCCCAGTCAAATTCAGAACGCGATTGCAAAATATTAACCAAATTAGTTAAATACCAGAAAAACGCATTTAAAATCGAGTTAAACCCTCAGACGTGAAAGCTCTTTCGCCCACGTAAAAGCCCAATAAACTGGGTGTGCGAAAGTTTTTTCGTCTCTGGAAAAAAGTTTGGATAACTGAAGGCAGCTGAATGGGTTGAAATATGGGGCAACTTGTTTTTGGAGCGTGCCCACGTTAGGATTATTAAATCACACAAGGTGTTGCAGATCTCGCTTGGGGCGAATGGGTCTGGAAACAAGGGAAAGGGCTTTAAATATTCATAAGCCAACACAAAGTCAATTATATATTCTGAACCTTAAATGTGTTGAGATCTAGCGCGCGATTATTAATATTATAAATGCATTGCATACGTTAAGCTTATGCACTCGGTTACATGAAATTCTTTCAACAAGTTATTTGGATTCTATTCAATAGTTTATAATTTGCAACATCTCAACTCAAATTAGGTTTATTATGCTAGCCACGTGGAGGGAAAAGAGGATACCCCTAGCATGTGTGCCCTGCCACAGAATGTGGCACATTGCCAGCAAGAGGGCAATGGCAGCTAGTCGAAAATAATAGAGGTATGGGGTGGAAAAAACAGCATGGCTATGGTAAAATAAAAACACATCGCGGCCTTATCATTGCACATTTCAGTGTTAGTGTAACAATTACGCCAAAGCCAACAACATTTGGCAAACATTCAAAAACGCCAGAAGCCAAAACATATACACACACCGCATTTTCCCCCCGATCAGCACAACCCAAAAAAAATGCAGCGCTTCGACCAACTCAAACTCATCCAGCTCTGTGTTTTCCTGCTACAAATGTTTTTGATAATATGCAACATTGCAACAAACTAACCAACAACGAGAGTTTCCAGCAAACACACACGAAAATAAATGAAAATGTTTATACTCAATGTAGATGCACGTACACTCGAGGACACATCAGTGGCACTGCCAGTGAATTTTCACAATATTTGAATAGTTAGGACTTTTCAATTTAGCCAAGTATGCTTGTGACTGGCATTTCTTTGGATATACCAGTTAAAACTGTTTTATTTGCACTCCAGATTTAAGTGCTATAACTTTTAGTCCAATTGTACACATCTGATGGTATGCACGTTGCATATACACATAATTGCTTTGTTTACGGGGGGCTGGGGCACAATGGCAAGGAAATGAAAGGAAAGGGAGCGGAAATAGGCACACGGACCCCTTTTTTGTCTCTGGCCCTCGCCGTAGATAAACCCGTCCAAAAGGGTCGGCCCCAAAATGCAAACGGAAACTCAAGGACCTTGTTCCACAGCCGAGGGGCGCTATACCACACATATGCTATATGCCATGTGCTATATGCTGTATGCTATATGCTGTATGTATGCAGATTAATCTGCATAAGTATTAGCTGGAAACGGGGTGCCAAAAAAAGGGAAAGCTTGTTTTCCCGAAATGCGAGCCAATGTTTTCCCAACAAATTAAGCTCATAAGAAAATGCATTTTAAAGTGTGGTATTTATCAGCTTGCTTGTGTAATAATTAAGCACTAATTCCAAATAAATCTGAATATATTTAGACTAGGTTTTTTTTTTCATTTTTCTTAATCAAAATAATAGTTTTTCCAACGCACTCACAAATAATGTGCAACTACTTTGCGGCATTACTTCGGCACGCAAAACCGTACTTTATTAACCTTTTTGCGTCTGTAAACAATTAGTTAAATAAAAGAATTAAAATCAATAAAATCAGCTGTGAGTGCGTTTTTATTTGAAGTTATTTCCAATCACTTTTTCTATAGAGAAATCGTTAAACATTCGGTAAAAAAGGTTGGTAAAAACATGTTGGCTGCAAAAACTTCAAGTGGCAAATAGAAACGCATTTATATTACATAACTGACAGACGGCAACAACAATTTATTAAATTAATTTTGGTTTAACATTACAAATGCCATTAAGGAGTGAAAAATTGTGCAACGCATGGGATGAATTTAAAATGCTAATTGCATTTGAGAATAAATCTCGTATGGCAAAAAACACATATTCCATATATATTTATATATACGAGTACGTAAGTATATGCAAACAGCTGTGTATAAATGCTCTTCATTAACATTGCTGCGGCGCAATAGTCATGTAAATTTCATTAGGAATGCGATACGCAAATGGGGTCAGCTAGTCAGATTCTGATTCTGGAAAGGAATGAGGATGAGGATGAGGAGATGGATAGTCTGCTGTGAATCGAATTTAATTGCAACATTCCAAGGACTTTTTGCATTAAAAGCAAACGAGCGAATAAACATGCAGTGGAAAGAATGCCAGCATATTTTGCATTACTCGAAGGCAGCAAAACAGTTGATCCAGACATAAACTGGGTGTCATCTGGCCAGAAGAAATGGGAATTCCCATATGTATATGTACATATGTACATCTTTGGCCAACTGAATGTGTGTAAACAGGATATAGGCAAAAAGCAAGGACTCGTGTCACTGACACACACTATCATCCAGGCAAGTGTGTCAACGAGCAAAAACAAGGACGAAACAAATGCAATGCAGCCGTTAAGAAAACACATAAATGGTTTTCCAAATACAATAGAATCCGGTTATAGCGACATTCAAGGGACCGACGATTTTACGTCGTTATACCCGGAAGACAAAACTAACAGAAAGGTGGAAAGAAAATCTCGACGTTCATACGGACAGACAGACGGACAGACGGACAGACGGACGGACAGACGGACATGGCCAGATCGACTCGGCTACTGATCCTGATCAAGAATATATATACTTTATATGGTCGGAAACGCTTCCCTCTGCCTGTTACATACTTTTCAAAGAATCTAGTATACCCTTTTACTCTACGAGTAACGGGTATAAAAAGCAGAAAATACTTTATTAGCAGCACAAAACAGTCTTTATTTTAGCTGTGAGGCCAATTTTGGCCAAGTTATGGCGATAACGATGATTGAAAATATCAGATTTTTTACACCATTTTTTTTTCGATTTTTTGATAAAAAATAATCGGTTTTTTTCGGTAGCATTAAAAATAAGGATTGATAAGGAGCAAAAATGCAAAAATGTATCACATTTTTTTATTTCGACTATTAAAAGAGTATGGATAGACATAGTTAGCTATGTTTATTAGCCATTATTAGGCCATTTTCGGCCCAGTTATGGCGAAAACACCGATTGAAAATACATATGTACTTTTAGATATCTCAAAGAAAAACAAAATACACCAACCATAAATGTCCAAAAGCACAAAATATTCGCTGTCTGCAAAAGAAAAATAAAAGAAACTAATACCGCAGAAATTTAGATAATGAATGAAGTACTGTACTAACGATGGAAAAAAAATGGTTTGGCCGTGAGATTAGTTTTAATAAATATAACCAATTATAGATTATACAGATGCACTATTCATATACAATACAATAATATAAGGCATTTATAACGCCTTATAATTTAGCTAATTTAGCTTGGGAATTAGACCCCTCAATGTTTAGGCATTTGTCCATGCGATTGTTCACCCGAGGTCGAACTAATCGCTGACATTTGTGAGCAACTGGAAGCCACTTAATCGTAGGAGTCATCGATTTCGAGTTAGGCCCAATTAACCACGCCCCTAGACGACCAACTGACGAGTTCACAACGCCCTAATTGAGAGATGCTCGCCGTGTACATGCTAATCAAGTGGGCGTGACAATTGTCCAGAGTGTGTGGCAATAGTAAATTATTAAATCATCGACTTCGCTGGGGTCTGGGCTCCACATTAATTTCGGGATATATAAAGCGAGCCAACGGCTCGGTAAATTAACAATTACAACATGTCGGCTAAGAAGGATACTCAAAGTACTAAGGAGCACGAAAAATTGAAGGCCATTCCATTGGAGAGCTTTCTAAAGTATGCCAATGCGTTCTATTTATCGATTGGAATGCAGGCCTACGATCACAAGTTTGGTGAAAAGTGGAAGATGGTCCTGCTCCGTTGGACTTTCATAGCCCAGATGGTCAACCTGAACGCCGTGCTCGTTTCGGAGCTGATTTATGTTTTCCTGGCTATCGGCAAAGGTAGCAATTTTCTGGAGGCCACGATGAATCTGTCCTTCATTGGATTTGTCATCGTTGGTGACCTCAAAATCTGGTACATTTCACGACAAAAGAATAGACTCACCCATGTCGTCAACCGATTGGAGCAAATGCATCCGGAAAGCGTGGCTCAACAAAAGCCCTTTAATATGGAGTTTCATCTGCGTGGCTATAGCCGATATAGCAAATTTTACTTTGGCATGCATCTGGTGCTGATCTGGACGTACAACCTCTATTGGGCGGTCTACTATCTGGTCTGTGATTTCTGGCTGGGAATACGTCAGTTTGAGAGGATGCTGCCCTACTACTGCTGGGTTCCCTGGGATTGGAGCACCGGATATAGCTACTACTTCATGTACATCTCGCATAATATCGGTGGTCAAGCCTGTCTGTCTGGTCAGCTAGCAGCGGACATGCTAATGTGCGCCCTGGTCACTCTGGTGGTGATGCACTTCATCCGTCTTTCCGCTCACATCGAGGGTCATGTCGCGGGCATTGCTCCATACCAGCGGGACTTGGAGTTCCTCCAGTCGACGGTGGCCTATCACCAGAGGCTGATCCAGCTCTGTCAGGACATCAATGATATCTTTGGTGTATCGCTGCTGTCCAACTTCGTGTCCTCGTCGTTTATCATCTGCTTTGTGGGATTCCAGATGACCATTGGCAGCAAGATCGACAACCTGGTAATGCTCGTCCTTTTCCTATTTTGTGCAATGGTTCAGGTCTTCATGATAGCCACCCATGCGCAGAGGCTCGTTGATGCCGTAAGTTCTATACTACTACATTTTGTATACTTTGTCTTAAAATATATTTTTAATATTTAGAGCGAGCAGATTGGGCAGGCGGTGTACAACCATGACTGGTTCTTTGCTGATCTGCGGTATCGTAAGATGCTGATCCTGATTGTTAAGAGGGCCCAGCAGCCGAGTCGACTTAAGGCCACTAGGTTCCTGAACGTCTCACTGGTCACCGTAACGGATGTAAGAAAGAAAAGTTCAGTTTTAATTCGATTTCATTTCGATTAATCCATTTTTGGCAGCTTTTGCAGCTCTCGTACAAATTCTTTGCCCTTCTGCGCACAATGTACGTGAATTAGTTGGCATTTGTGATTATGGCCACAATTTCAATTTAACGGCCAACATCATGTGGCAGTGACATTGTGCCAAAAAGGACAAAAGGGGCAAATCATCGCCAGCCAATAACTTACGCCATTTTCAGTACAGAGCTGTGGTTTTTAATTAAAGTAGTAGCTCAAATGATTACCGCGATTCGCAGGTCATGGAGCAAATCGAAGAGCAGTCAACTAACCGCTATAGAAATGATTAATTATCGCCATTTCGCTTGCACAAAGGACCAGTGCCAGTGCCAGATGCCAGACAAATCACCGCTGCTTTTACAATTAGCGACTTCCCCGAAACCCTTGCAATTCACCTGAGTTTCGCACTTTTGGACCCCTTGAATTAGGGATCTCCCTAATAATTCACTTTCCTACAACGCTAGATTTGATCTAGACTAACACCTGAATAATCGTAGTAAAAAAACGAACTTCAAACTTAGGAATAATTTGTCTGCTACGCAATTACATTTTCCATTTTTCCATCCTTTTTTCAAATCAATCGCATAATCCCCATTTAGACACGCTGCGTGACCTTATGCAGCACTTAAAAGTAATTTCGAAATATCTTTCCGCCCAGCGAAGTGGCTGGCAAATTGCATTTTTTTATGAATATTTAATTGAAAAGTTGACACAAACAGACAACAGTCGGCGGATTTGCGGGCGGGGGGCTTTGGGCCAGGCTAATTACATTTCTACGGCTGTCGACCGATAGAAGAACGCAGCAGTGGGCCAAGACCAGGACCAACCTGCCAGTCAGATGGATGGCAAAATTGAAGAATTTTTTCAATTAAAATTACTAAAAAAAAAAAGGAGGGAAAGGAAAAAAGTGGGCTCACGACCAAATGGAAATCAAATTGGGACCTGGCTGGGAAGGATGGCATCTAAACAGCAAACAATTGGGCTTAAGAGGTTTCGTATAAAATATAAAGTATCATGTCTCACGTCGTTTTAAAGAAAACAAATTTAAAAAGAAACATATACAATATATATAAAATATAAAGTATCATGTCTCACGTCGTTTAAAAGAAAACAAATTTAAAATGAAACATATACAAAAGTTCTTTAAAAATAAACGTTTGAATATTTTTGATGGTAAATAATGATTTCTATAAAAGATTTCGCTGTTACTTTATATAGTAAACAAAAGTGTATATTTTTTCCTCTGTGCAAGAATTACTATAGGTGTGGTCTTTGAGTCCCTGCCCAATATAATTAGAAATAACGCGCGTCACGAACTTGACTTTGCGAGTCCAGTGTGAATGTAAAATCGGTTCAGGATGCCGCATCCTGCCGATGCCTATGGAAATTGGTAGTGGAGGAGTGGATTGGGTGACCTATGGAAATCGGGAGTGGATGGGTGGATGGAATGACCCGCCTCATTGCCACGGAAATGCCCAAATAGTTTCGACTAATTTCATTTGCGTTGGCACTTTTCGCCTGGCAAAGTTGAGCGAGTAAAAAGTTTCCTTTCGACTGTCATTGCCAGTTCACTGGTTTCTTATTCACACTATGCAGCAAGTATTTAGAACGGGGCGTGTGATTGGGGTTGGCAACCGCAGGCATTCTTAGTGGGTGCCAAGCCGCCATTAATCAGTGTAATTGCAGCAACTCAAATGGCAGTGACCAGAAAAAGGTGGATCAACCCAGCCACCTCAGCTAATTAGAGGGCACTGCCAATGGCACACTCTCGACATCTAAAATTAAGTTTTCAGTAAATATTTCTTGCGATTATATGATGCGGGGTACTTGAAATCTGCCAATTAAGTGCATCAAAGATACATTTCAGAATAGGGCACTTCTAAAAAATTAAGGGCACCACTGCCATTAATTTAAACTTTTGCTCTGTTCCAGTTTTTATTCTTCAAATGAATATTCGATTCACCATTCGTGGATGGGCCTCATTCCATTTATATTTATACATTACAGAAGTCAAATAAATTAATCCTTGCAGCCAACTTCGGACGTACTTTGTGTGTGTGTTTCTTCTCCGCGAAAAAAGGGAACCCAATGGGTCTGCAAGTCGGAGAAATATTGGCTTTTAAAAATGTCAATATATAGCGAGCAGCGTGCGCTGATTTGGCAAGAAAATTGCAATTGCAACCAACTTTTTTGCGTTCAGTTGCGTTGCTCGTTGAGAAATTGTATTTCGTTTCATCAAATGAAGAAAAATCGCACATTTTTATAAGGCCAGTAGAATGGGCATGTTGCAGGACCATCGGGACGACGAGCGGTTGTAAGGGGCAACAGAGTTGGCTACCATTGTCCAGAGTTTTGGCGCCAGTCGCTGCTCCATCTTCTCCATCGTCAGATTCATCCTGGACATGGGGGATCCAAGGAGGGCGGACCAGGAAGCACGTCACTTGGCTGTTATTGAATTTGACTTATTTCCGCAGTGTGTGTGTTGGTCCAATTGTGGAACACAGTAGGAACATGTTTACTGAATTTCAAATTCCAATTTTACATGTGCAGATTAATGAAAAATCGAGCCATAACATTTTTAGTAATACAATATAAGCCTTAAAACTATTAAAGTGTCCTTAAAGTTTTATCTTTCAGCATGTGTGATTTGAAAATAGTTGCCAGAAAAATCAAATGCATATAACTGGATAATAAAACCACAAATGTTTCGAGATAGCTCCCCCTAAATCGCATTTCAAAAGCCTAAGCTATGAAAAATGCCAAGCGATTCGAGGTCGCCTTTCTGTAGAATTTGAGTTGTAGATAACCGATTTGGACGAGTGCCCACTGTACTTGTGCCATTGCATGTGTATGTATGTGTGTGAGATGCGCCGGCTAAGGGATTAGCGTCACTGCCATTTTTGGCGTATTTCTCATGTGCCCTAAGCTCGCTAGTCGATGTGACCCGGCCACGCCTCCTATTCCAGCCGCCCTTGCACTGCATTTAAAGCGTCCTAGTGTGGGTGCCCCTCTATGTGTGTGTGTGTGTGTATTTGTCAATTTTCACTCACTTCATTTAAGTAAACACATTTGCTGCATTTCATATTTCCAGTCACGTTCTAAGCATAAATAACACACACCCCAAACGCCGACATACAAATGGGAAAACGCGTTTAGCTAGTTCCTAGTTTTGAATTCGCCAATTAAATATATATTTAAAGGTAAAATGTTCGAAAATGTTTTGTAAGCTTAGTTCCCATTTTTTTTTTTTTGTTAAAAGCACCTTTCATTATTGACCTATATTAAGTCGTAATATTTCGGCATTAAGTTTTATAGTTTCTGATTTAAATGTTGAAATTGTAACGTTTTGGGAACATTCTTCACGTGCTGGTTACACTACATATGACTTGGATTGACTACGTTTTGTTGACGATGGTTGTCAAGGATCAAAAGAAACCGAGCATCTAATACTGAACTTACGTACTTTTTGTGGGCTGAGAAAGTCGATTCTGTTTACAATCCATTTTCAAACTCCCTCCTCCTACAAGTTTTTGTAAAAATGTGAACTTTGAAAATATTGAAACCGCGTTTTGGTGGCGGGGGAAATTTAATTTAAGACGACTTTGTTGTTATTCCTTTTTGAAAATTTTGCGGCTGGCGCGAGCTTTTCGCCATATTTTCCTATTATTTTTTGTTGGCCAAAAGTTGGCAGAGAAATTTCTTGGCCAAAGATACATAATTAACGACCCTTTTTCAGTAACTAAACAATTTCGGGTTTCCTTAGCCCGCGAATATTTTTGCAACGGCTGCACTTTGTGGGCAAAAGAGGAATGGAATATTGCTTCGCAATATCGATATTGTCTGGCGCCAGAGCCCACCACAAAAATTTAAATTAAATCTAAACTGCATCGAACTTTGGCGGAATAAAGCTGTTATGAACAGCCAAATTTAAGCAATACAAAATGGGATAATTGTATAGCACAAATTACACAGTTTTAGTTCTTAAAACCCCTGAATGAGTTACACTTTCTAATTTATAGCTATACGCATTAAACGATTACCAACTTAAATTAAGTTCCTTAAATTAAGGTAATTACTCACCTTACAAATTGGAAATGTTACTTGTGATAATTTTCCTGTTGGTCAGGAAGCCCATATTTTCTTTGCATTACAAACATGTTGCCCAAAAATTAATTGCCTTGCAAACAGCAATTTTCTCCCCAATGAAATATTAATCCATACTTACAACAATCAAACATACTGGGTCCAAATGTAAGCTCAGGTATTTTGTGCAAATGTAAATAGCAGATGCATCTGTTTTTCAGTTTTCCAATTGCTGGGGAAAACTCGAGCCAAAATTAAAGCATTTATTGTTGTGTTGCTTGGGTGGAAATTTAAATTTCTTAACGCCGCAAAACGGTAAGCTTACAAATCCAAACAATAAACAAGAAACAATTGCTCCCAAGAAAGAAAAACAGGAGGAACAACAATATCGACAGCAGTCGCATTGGATAACAATGGGAATTTTCCATATTGCTGAAATGCAATTGCAAAATGCTGCTTACAGGCTTCCCACACACACACACACACACACCATCCACATGCAAACACACAAATACACACAGAGCAAGGAAAACATAAATAAACGTAACCATCAATGGTTCAATTCTCCATGCAATCGCATGATTGTGCAGGGAAGGAACTTCCGGAGGGGATCCAGGATCCAGGATCCAACTTTCAGGCATTCCAATCGACCGAAAAATATTACACATTTATTTCGAAGTTTACTCAGAACCTGCTCGTACTGCATAGTTAACCAATTTTCGAGACACTGCATTTTGTTTTTTCATTTCAGATACAAACATTTTGAAATGTTTCACTTCTTAATAGGTTTGTATTTTTCAATTCCTTCGAATAGGCATATAATTCGTAACTAACTTTACTTTAAAATCTGCAATATTGTTGGGCTGTTAATATCCTGCGGTGTGGAATTGTAATGCTTTTAGATGCCTATTTACCCATCTTTACTGCATAGAGAAAATGGAACCTGAATGCCATATTCAAATTATATTCATATCTGAATTCGTAGTCCTTCCTGCCCAAATAATAAGTTAAACAATAAGTAAAAGTTGCAACACCCAGGCAAACAACGCGTTTTACCATTAAATGTTGGAATCAACAACCGTACCGATGTCATGGACTCTCTTTTAGGATAAATAAGGGAAAACTATCAAAGATTGAAACTCTCTGAAAATAAAAGATATACAGAGAACTTTCATCATTATAGAAATAGAAAATATTGCTTTTCAGGTTCCTTTAACTGCTTGCCATTTAGATGCTGATACGAGTTCGTAGCCGTGTGACTAATAAACCACGTATATTTTATATGTCCTGGCAGGAGGACAATGGGTGGAATCACACATTTTCATCAACAGGAATCGGGTTTATCGCACTTTCCCATTCCCGAGCACACATCTACATTTTATTAGCCCTGCAGCTATCCGTTCACATAATTCGATGGCGCCTTTTCCCCCGTCTATTTTTACTGTCTTCTGGTTTATTGCCACCACCTGTCCCCCGTAACCACTCTCTGTTTTGCCGTTTCAATGAACAAATAAGGATGGGTATTTGTCCTGATTTAATTAAAGTCACCCCGCTCAACAACACACCTTTAAAGAGTGAGTAAATGCAGAAAAAACTGCGCCCACTTTCAGCTTTAATATTTCAATAAATATACAATTAAATATTAAAATAATTGCAAGCAACCATTTTTTCAAACTAACAATGCCATTTTATTTGGTTAACACTACTTTTCCAACCACACCTCTTCCAAGCTATTATTTATCCTTATCATTAGTAGTTGATAGAGAAACGCAATCTGGCAAATCTGTGTGTTGGTCTACCACTCCACCGTACATATTACAATATTATGGGACTCAGCTAATGCAACGACTGCGATTGACTGAGTGGCTTCCAAATGGATGATACGGATCAACAGGCAGCATCAACACAGAATCAAATCGTCAAAAAATTTGATTAGTCGTCACTTGGTCCTGCAATAGTTGGGTGTCCCCCCAAACTTACCCCATCCTTCAGCAGCTGGGCAGCAGCATCCGATAGCTTCGTTGTGTGCCGGACTTGAGAGTACTCATGCACTCCAGTGTGAAGGACAGGCGAGGCAGAAGTGCTGAGATTGCGTAGGGTCCGATGTCCGTGCATATCGATGTGGGTGGTGTAAGGATAGTAGATGTAGGGGCTAGCAAGCAAATAACAAGATTTCACGCTTGATTTTCACATCAAAAGCCGGATAAAGAAATGGGAAAATCTCTGTGTCGTGTGCAAATGAAACGAGGCAGCAAACAGAATGGGGATTGGACCCGTGCCTCTGCACCGGATTGTTTTTCATAGCAGCAAATTGAAGTTTACAAAGTATCGCATTTGATGAACATAGAGTGGGTTTAGTAAATTCATTTTTTCAGTCTGTGTTTCGCTCTTGTTTTATAGCTCCTCCATGGACTCCAGTTTCAGCAGGCGTTGCTCGCCCAAATGCTTCTCCAAAGCCTCCAGCATGGCGTCCAGAAAGTCCGATAGACTGATCTTCTGATCCAACTCGAACAAGTCGCTGCTGGTGTACTGGGCATGGGCCAAAAGAGGCAGCTTCCGCAATGTGCGGCCACTTAACCCAATGCTGCGCTCTGCCAATTGGGACAGCAAACCCTCCTCGGCGTCCTCCGCCTCCAGAACCTCGCGTTGCAGAACACCCGCCGACATTAGTTCAGCCAGCATGCTCTTGTATATTTCTCGGATAGCGAGAATGCCGGGAAACCCAATGAACAATCGGATATCAGCGCGGTCCACAAAGGCCAGGTCAATGCTTTGAGCCAGGTTAGATGTGGCCAGGATCAGTACATTGGGACAGCTCTTAATGGCATCCAGCTGGGTGAGCACAGCGTTCACTACCCGCATGGCGTCTCTTGGTTCATTACTAGACATGGCACTCCTGGCGTAGGCCAGCGACTCAACCTCGTCAATCAGCACGCAAACCAGGTTGTTCTGATCTGACACTAGCTCTGTAATCTTGTAAAACAGTCGCGCCACCAGCTTGCCGCTCTCTGAGAACCACTTTGAGAACAGGCTGTGGCTGTTAATCTCCACCAGGTGGGTGTAAGCATAGCTCCCTTGGGTACGGATAGCCAATTTCTGGGCGAGGGCCTTGCAGAGGCTCGTCTTTCCTGTTCCAGGTGGTCCGTGGAGCAGTATCAGTCGGTTACAGGCGATCACATTCGTGTCCACACGGTGTTGAGAGAACATCAGTGCCGAAAGGGCAAACTTCAGGAGCTGCAAGGAAAAGTTTCTTTGAATTTAGCCAAGACAATAGAACACGATTGCCCCTATAATAACTACAGCAAGTAAAACGCTATAAGAGGCATGCTTATTGCATTTCCCCCTCTCACCTTCTCCTTGAGTCCTGGCTCGTAGATGAGGTTCTCCCACAGACCCACAAACTGAGCGGACGGTAGGAGCGCATGACTGGCCGCCACGACGCTATCGATGCCATCTGATCCTTCTTCGTTTGAAAAGAGGCCAAGTTGCGCTTCCTCCGGCTTAGTGGTATAGAAATGGAAGCGATATTTGGTCTCGGCGGGCTTCAGAGGCTGTGCCTCGCCATTGTCACGCTCCAGGAGAACGGAGCACACAAGTTCTGTGTGCTCATGCGTGAGATCCGGCTGGAATGCCACATTTCGGGGCAAGTTTATTGCCGTCTGAAAATAGCCCTTTAGGGCACTCTCAATATTGGATCGAAGTGCATTCGGGCGACTGAAAATAGAGATAATTAATTGAAATTCCTATCTGACGATAGATGATACTCACGCATCATTACCTCGCAGGCAAACTTCCACATGTATCGTGTCGCTGTTGCTCAAAAAACTCATTTTAATGCCGGAGAAGCTTTAAAAAGTCGCGGGAAACAAAGAAATTATAAAAAGCGACGCCAGCGTAGTGTGACCAAACTGGACGAGGAAAAAATACAGCATCCTAAACCTATGCAAAAAATTAAGCACAAGTATCGTAATATTCGATTTAAAAATTTGTTTTCTGATATTGCCGTCGTGTTTGCTAGACAAAGTAAAATCAAATAGCATCTCAATAATTTTTTCTATAACATTTATTGTATTTAACTCTAGTATTTAATTGTGGACTCCAGGAAGTACTTGTTAAACTTGCGCCATCCAAAGCGCTTCTTGGGATCCCTTTTGCTCCACTCGGGTGCCAGATTGGGCATCAGTCCTGCCTTCTGGGCCATGGTCACTAGAGTGCCCATCTTCTTCTGCTGTCGGTGGCACAATCCGGTGATCCTTCTGGGCAACATGCAGCCGTCGGAACGGACATACTGCGACAGGATAAGCACATCCGTGTGCTTGATGTCCAGACCCAAAGTGCATTCCGGGCAAAACTTGGTTTGGCAGGCGGATTTGAGCATCAGGTTAGCACGCGGCGATTCCACATTAACGCCCTCGAAGATCTTTACACTGTTCTCTTGCTTCTCCTGAACTGGAAATTATTATTATTTAATTATGGAAATGTACACTTATTAGAGGGGTTATGAAACACATCTCAGAGGTCTCTGGAACTCACTTTCTTTTATTGGCCTTGGCGTTGTGGTGGCCACGCCACGCACCTGCACCATGGAGCTTCGGACTGTCCTGGTGGCCAATTGCAGCAGGGCGGACATATTAAAGGCGTTTTTTATTTACAATTTATTAAAATTGTGCACAAATACAATGTTATTACTATGCTAGCCAGTCACCACGAAAGTCGCAGCGTTGCCATATCAAATGACTTAAAATATGTACTTTCGAGGAGGAGTATCGATGTCACTCTTAATATAACGATACCCGTTATTTATTTTTATGGTACGCCCAAATTTCAAGTTAAAACGTAAGAAATTCTATATGAGCTATATTTTAATTATAATTATCGTAGATATGTATTACTTTTTTTTACTTAATATTTAATAATGACTGAAACTTGTAACGAAGTCTGCAAAAACAGTTGTTCTAGTTGTTACATCAGGGAATATCCCTATTATGAGCAATAATCGCTTTCGATAGTTCGATGATTATAAAAATCAACAAAAATTATCGCTACACGTATAACAAAGACGCCGGCTGGTAGAAAAATAAATATGTGTAAGGAAATGCAAGAAAATTACGGCCAACAAAAACCCAACTCCGAACATTTGCAGCCGTCTCGATGAGCAGCAAGAGCACTCTGGTGTCCTCCATCATCTCGGGCCTCCTGAGCATCGTTCTGTTTGGCACACTGCGTTTCTGCTCGGAATGGTTCAACGACTCGCAGCTGAGAGTTCTTTTGGGCGGATACCTCTTCTCCTGGGTGTTCATTCTGAGCCTTACGTGTATCTCCAATGCGGAAATGGTCGTCTTCGGCCAGGACTTCCAGGCCAAGCTGCTGCCGGAGATCCTATTCTGTCTGTCCCTCACGGTGGCTGCCGCGGGAATCGTGCATCGCGTCTGCGCCACCACCAGTGTCCTCTTTTCCCTGGTAGGGCTCTACTTCCTCAACAGGATTTCCACGAAGTATTACTCTGTTCAAGTGCCCGCCGTGGATGCTCCTGCGACGAGGAAGGGCGGTAAGAAGTTCAAGTGAACCTTTCGCCTGGTCCTTACTTGCTAAACACAACATTCGAATACCTATATTGATCTTTAATAAATAACAAACCCATACAATGAAATTTAAACCAATTGGCCTTATTAAAGACACAATTACTGGTCCGCCTTATGAATACTAGTGAGAATGAACTGCTTTTAGTTTTTTTAAAGTTAATTTGACTGGTTTAATATCTTAAAAATCGGGTTAGTTTGCTACAAACATTTTGAATTTGTTTTGTCAACAAGAATTGTGGATATAGTGTGACCAATCGGCGTTTAACGCTTTTAGTATATTTCAGTAGAGAAATGCAGCATTTAATGGAAGTTGGCAAATAGTTGAGGCCTTCGACAATATTTTCATTCAAACGTTTGTAATAAAAACTTCTATTACGTTTTAAACATATCATGCATTAGGGCATTGCACAGTATGTTATTTATATGTGGCACTTTTTTGATATGGTACTATACGCGCACTCTGGCAACACTGTACCTGGGCGCGTCTTCAGAGGTTTCTGGCAACGCCACTTGAATAGCGTCGCGTCTTTTTTGTAGTTTAAAATTTTGTGAAATTTCGGCGAAATAAGTTAGGTTTAATTAAGTAGTGAATATAACACCGGTCAGAAACTAATAGTTAAGTTATTACTGCCAAGATGTAAGTTGCCAAAACGAGTACAAGGAAGAAAACACTGCAAATCCAAGTACACCCAATTGTTTTTTAGGTCGAAGCCCCAGAACAACGACACTCTGGAGCTGGACGACATCCTCAGCCAGCCGGTGAAGGACAAGGAGCGCTTCGCCGCCTTTATGATGCGCAAGCTTGCCGAGAATAAGCCGGCACAGAATGACAACCTCTTTGGAAACTTCAAACTTGACTTTGACCTTGATTTCGAGGTTCCACTGATCAAGAAGTCTCAACCCAAAGCCAAGTTCAAGGCAGCAGAAATACAGCCCCTGGGGGAAAAGGTTAGTGCAACCAATACCAATACAGCCACCGAGAAATTCAATGAGCCGCCGGTGGACCAGGCATCCAATGAGAATGCCCCTCCGCGTCGTTCGCCTACTTTGTCGCCAAATCATCGACGTTCCTTGCGGCGCAGTGGAAATGTACCGGGATCTGATAAACTACGCCGACATGCCATACGCCGGCGATCCAGGAGCTGTGGACGCCAACTCCTACCAGAGTTCGAAGAGGCCGTAAATTTGACCCGCAGCATGTCAAGTCCTGTAAACTTCGTAAGTTTAGCACATATTCCAGCAATAATTAACCCTTATGCTTTCAACGTTTCTCTTTTAGTTGCCAGAAATAAGCAGCACACCTTGCGCAGAGAAACCAAAAGAGGATGTTAAGAAAACATTAAAAAATATAACAAAAGAAGAATCTGTCAAACCAGCGGAAAAACCTAAGAAACTATCAGAAAAAGCAGAGCCAGAAAACCCGCTGCAGAAGTCACCTGCCAGGAACTCCATTCTTGCCACTGAAATTGAACAAATCTGCAGAGAGGGGCAGAATTCTTTTTACAAGAATGTACTGCAGCTGGACTATTCTGGTAGGGCACCGTACTCGTGTCCCACTTCTCCGTCATCACCATCTTCTGCGGGCTTACGACGTACCTACACAATGGAAAAGGGCCCAGCTCCAGGCCAGCTGCTGCTTTCCCCATCACATAGCTTTAATACACCCAGCAAACAGCCAGTGGTAAAGGTAAAGCGGTTCAATCATGAGATAATGGTACCCGACACGCCACAACGACCAAGCCACGAGCCTGCCTGGCAATCACAACCACAACTGGAGTTCGTAGTGCCGGAAACCCAGCCGCAGGATCTGGGTGAGTTGGTGCAGACCCTGTCGCGGAACGCCAGCAGTCCAATTGTGGTGATAAACACATCCAATTCGAATCGTAGTGTAAGGAGAGATTCTACCCCTATGAAATCTATTCCGACATCGCCAGTTGCGGCGACTTCTTCACCACCGATTGCGTCTTCTGGGCGATCCGCCGCTGTCTCTCCCCAGAAATCCATTCCACAACCTCCGAGGGTTGAAGAAAATATGGATGCCATAATGACCGACGACGAAAGCGACGAACAACCCAGCACTGTGCCATTAAATCTAGCTCCTTCAGGTGGGAACACAACCCGCCAGCGACGCTTGCGCAGCAACAATCGGGCCCGAGTTACTATCGAGTCTCAGGAGAGTTCTATGCGCTTGCTTAACCTTCATCAATCGGTCAATGCCAAAAAGTCTAAGCCGCGAAAGACTGCTATACCGCTGAATAAGGCCCCAAGTGCACCCATTAATGGCGAGCAGTTCGCCTACGAGCTAACCCGCATGAGCAACTACGAGATTTTGGATTTGCGCAAGCGCAACTCGTTGAACGAGATATATCCTTTAAATGGGCACAGGAACCGTCGTTCAGAGAAGCTTATCCTAGAAGAAGAGATTCAGAGGGAGCTGCTACGTAGAAATCTGATGGATGAGGCGGAAGGTTTGCCAATACAACCGTCCTCCGATGATTCGGATGGGGAGTATTTGCCGGTACCGCGCAAAACACGGAGTCTTCAAACTAAAAGCAGTGATCGATCGCAGGGACGAGGGCGACCACGATGTAAGCGCCGTGATATTCCTATGGTAAGTTATCGCATAGGAACATCAGTTTATAACAAAAACTTTTAAGGTCCTTAATTTGCCATAAATGATAAAGAGAGAACTTTTCTTTATTCTGTTTGCAGACAACCGAACTGATAAACTATTTGGGTCTCTCGCAGACTTTAAAAAGTCAACGCAAATCATCAAGGGACGGAAAACGTAGTCTTTACACAAAA
Organism: Drosophila yakuba; assembly: GCF_016746365.2. Taxonomy (NCBI): domain Eukaryota; kingdom Metazoa; phylum Arthropoda; class Insecta; order Diptera; family Drosophilidae; genus Drosophila; species Drosophila yakuba. The sequence continues at coordinate 10,225,120 of NC_052530.2, forward strand.
GGGGACTCGGACAGTTCGTCATCGCCGGTAAAACTGCCAAGACTTAGCAGAAGCATCCAAATTGTTCCGCCACCTCCAGCTTCTCTGCGCTATTCACAGAATCTGCGGTGCTCAGGCAAATTTGATTTCGATAATGTCGTAATGGCAGCCCCTCCTGATTTCCATGATAGTTTAAATAGGGATACGATCGATATTGCTCCTCCGCCGCCTGAGTACGTTATAAATACAAGGGACGGAAGCACAAATGGACCAAACAGCAATAAAAATTACCTGGATTCACCTCCACTGGAGTGCGAAGGGGGCCAGGAACAGGATGAACACGATAAGCGACCAAGCAGATCGCGTAGCAGAGCCAAGCCACAATCCACTCCGAAGGGACGAAAGGCGATGGAAAACGAACTGTTACCACCGCCTATTGAATATGTGGAAAAAGAGGATCGAATCGATGAGCGCCCAAGGACGTCAAATAAAAATAGCAATCCTGTTGACGTAAATACAAATGACACAGTAGAACATTGTGAACCCCCAGAGACTCCAGAGTATGACGATAGTGACCATGATCAACCAAAAATTTTAAGGAGAAGTGGAAAAAAGATCAAGCACTCCAAACAAAAAGTACAAAAGTCCAATAAGGAACCTATTGTTGCGCCTACTTGCGATGAAGAATACGGAAAAGGGTACAAGAGCAATGAATCTCAAAATAAAAATGAGACTAGAAGAAAGAGCGATAAGGATAATATGGTATCACATACATTAGAATGTATTGAAGAAAACCATACAGATTGTAATTTGTCATCCAACAAACAGAACAGTAATCACCAGAACGCATCCGAAAGCAAAGGAAGTGATCAGTTAGCCAATCGTTCATCCAAGTCCCAGAACCTCTCGAATTCCCGTCAGGCCGCAGTTGATAAAGAAAAATCCGTATCTCCTGGCAATAGATGGGAGGAAATAATAGAGAAATCAGATGTTATGGAATCCCTTCGCGTAAACACACCCACTCCGCCGACCAATCAAATGCCAGATGATATTCCCAGTAGAAATCCATCCCCCAGTTCCACAATTCTGTCCGACGATGTGCCCAGCACAAGTAGAGCGGCGTTGGAGGTTTTGCAGCGCAGTCAAAATATGCCAAAGGGTCTGCTCCACGATGCGTCAAGCACGGATGTGGTGTTCAAGAAACCATTGGCCCCAGCTCCACGAGCGAAATCGAAAAAATGTAAGTCTGAGGTAGACAGATTGAAATTGGCCAAAATTCCGGTGCAGGAAGAGGAACTAAGTACAAGTAAGTATATTTTTTGTATTAGGTGCTTTATTAAAATGCAAAATATTTATTGTATTATTATTTTATGTTTCTTCAGCCGGTATTCGTCGATCAAAGCGGGGTCAAGTTCCTCTTCAAATGAGCTGGTGTCACACCATGGATCCTAACCAGTTTGGCTTTATGCGTGCACAGATTCCTAACAAAACAAACTTAAAGGCGAAAAAGGGAAATCCGAGTAAGACTAAGAAAGCCAGTGACACAAAGCCAAAGTCAACCGTGCAAAAGACCTTACCAAACAACCGGGGGCCACTGTGCAGCAGTACCCCAAGAATTTCTGAAAAGCTACCGGTGGCAAAACCGCATTCCGAAACGCTTGGCGTAAGTACCTTGACATGGGAAGAAACTGCACTGCCACCGGAGCCGGAGAAAGTTCCCAAGAAAAGGGGACGATCAAAGAAGGGAGTTGTAGTTGTACAAACTGACACGGAGCCTGAGCCGGAGTCAGAGCCAGAGCCAATGGTATCTCCGGTTCGTCCACTTCGAAGTGATCAAGAAAAGCCCGACGTTTCTTGCAAGCAGGCTCCCAGTGCGGGTGTTGCGCCAGATCCCGTGGTATTCTCAACTCCCCTGAGAGACGAGCAGGAGGAAGCCTCGTCTCAACTGATGCATTGGCTGCGAGGCGTTGGAGAGGCACCACCCAGTGCAAGTATGTCGGATGAAAACGCGAGTGTCTGTAAGTCCGAAAACCACAGAAATTTTACAATTATGGCATGTATTTATTAATTTATCAATTGCTCTTTCTCCTTGCCAGCTCCTGCAAACGAATTGATTTTCTGTCAGGTAGATGGTATCGATTACGCTTTTTATAATACGAAGGAGAAAGCAATGCTGGGTTATATGCGATTCAAACCCTACCAGAAGCGTAAGATGAAACTAGCCAAAGTCCATCCTCTTGTAAGTAATAAACGTGTTTCCTTCTTATTCTACTTAATACTTAAAACCAATTCTGTTTTTAGAAACTCCTTGTGCAATTTGGCGAATTTAACGTGCAGACCGTAGCTATGGGCGATGAAGAAGAAGTTCAAGCAGGTCTACGCGTTGGTGACATGATCGAGATAGATACAGGTAAGATATAACTAAATTTACATTTTTATTGATTTATATTTGTATTTTTCTTTTCTTTTTCAGGCACTAGATATAGTATTCAAAACGCGATAGATAAAGTCAGTGTGCTGATGTGTATACGCACTTAATAATTGATTTGTAATTTGTACACTAAGTATTGAGCCGAATAATATTTTTTTGGTTTTCATCACAGAAAATAAAAGTAATAGTGTTGTTTTGTTAAAATATATGGTGTTTATATAAAAACGACTTTGTGTTTTCATGTATTTTTAGTAGCAAAGGTGATAGACCTACGCACTGTCTTCGCGAGTGGGCATGCAGTTTGTTTTTTCAGCACAAGCTGCTTAGAATTTCAAGTTCATTTAATTTCCATTTTCTTTGAAATTGACAAGTTGCTCGCCGTGATGTGGATGTCATTGGAGACTTCAAAAGCGAAATGGCAAACAGGCGAAACAACGCCATAAAGAACAAACAAGCAGGCAACTTTCGAAACAATCTGCACGCCTGCTTTGTATGGCAATTTTACAAAAAAAACCACACACAAAAATCACACGCAGCAGGAACACAAACATAAATTCGAAAAAAAGAAAATTGAATCAACAGAAACTTTTCCGGCAGGTGTGCCTTCCCTGCATTCCCACACGCTGATGGAAACAGCGTTTAAAATTAACGAAACACCATCTAACATTTATTACAGCAATGTCAAGCCTTTGATCATCGCACCCGCCGCACTCTATTGTGAGTTTCCACGAAAATACACTACAATTAAAATGCTTTAATAGAAAAATAATATTTCATATATATTTTCTTTAGTCTAGCAAAACTTTGGTTTTGTGTGGGATTGAATGATGTTTAAGAAAACATTTCTGTTACGTTTATTTGTTTGGACTTGTTCTTCGTTCACATATTTTTTCTGAGTGTGTAATCATAATAGAATCGGAATTTCCCAGGTCTCGCTCAGCTGTACAGACGGGTTGGAATCGGCAGCTGGACTCCACGCCCACCGCCATGTGCAGCTCATGCATGGCAATCAGCGGGAAACCTGTAGTGTTTCTTTGAAGTCCTGCAATCCCATGGAATGCCTGACAAACCAAAGAGTAGAAAAGAAGACATCCCAGAAGGTGGACAGATATTGGTGCCTGGTTAGCTGGATGTCCGACCAGTTGCTCCATTTGACGTTCAATTTATATTTTCCTGCCGGCAGGAGTCTTCAGCTGCACGGTAAGCCAACAGAAAGGACACCGAACATTCACACATGAGAAATTATTGCAAGAAGCAAAGGATATCTTGTTGATATGGATGATACGGACAAATGAGCTGATTCTGCTAAATAAATGTCGTCAATATATTGACAATTTAACACCCCCCGCATTAAATTGGAAATGCATTTGTTTAAATGGTTGTCAAGCTACTTCGAGATAAGCACCTAGCATAGTACACAAACAGAATGATTGATGGCCAATAATGAGTATGACCAAAGCTTATTGTCAAGGAAAACAGGTGTGCTTCAACGTACAAGTTGGTGGGCTTTTGTTGGCAACACTGCTGTTTTTGGCCAGAAGGCTGCAATAAATTTTATTTTAAATGGACGAAAAAAGTTGCCCTGCTGAAGTATTTTGGGTCACTGTCTGGTGTATAAAGTGTATACTTACTGACCCCATTCATCTTGCTGCTGGCATTGTTTTTTGTGTGGCGTTGAAAGGAGATATCTGTTATCAAGTATACGCCGGGTATGGCCTGACCATTGGCAAAAAGGTGCTCATGCATATTTAAAAAGTTCTCGGCGTGAGTATGTGGTTTTTTGTTGGGGTGTCAACGAATCCATTTTAAAGGTGGCCAAGAACCCTGTCATTGCTCGGCTAGAACCACATGCATTTGCATTACAGACAAGAGTCACAGAAGTTTTTTTTTATTTTTGTTTTAAAGGCAGCTGCCGAGTGTCTCATGTGACTGCCACATAATAGACCCATATCAAAATTTAATTTTGCTGTGGGTCAGCCGTGTATACTCGTACGCAACTGAATGGACATCTACATCGAAAATATACAAATTTTCCTCTGCTCCGGAATGTATATCTTCATTTATGTGTGCCTTAAAGAGCTGACCGCAGAGAATTGGTTAACCATAAATTCCTATTTAATTGCTTGGCTTGAATTCGATTATGTACAGAAATGTAGTTACGATAATGTTTGCAAAAGCTTAAGATATAAAATTATGTCGCCCAACCCAATAAGAAATAAATGTAAAATTTAAGAGGTTTTTAATCAAGTCAAGACTTATTACAAAAAACGCTTCTATAACAACGAACATATGCATTAATAAATAGTTTTATTGACTGGCGTTCAAATTGAATTTAATCAGCATAATCAAGTAGCAATGGTTAATTGAACATTTCATTATTCAATCATTTTTGCTTGATTTGCTCTGCTGACCAAACAGTGAAACATATTTTTTAATTTAAATAAAAGCTTGTTCATATTTCGGTAAAATTGCAGCCGCAGAAGCCACATTCACTAAATCGACCACATAATCTGACTACGTGTGACATTTTCTCCTGCATATTTCGCTTTGATATTGCGTGACTTGCCAGTTCTTTCACACACTAACGCTAATTAACAGCAGCAGCTTCGCTCATTGCATTTGCGGCTGATTAAAGCATTGTGTGTGTCCACCATCAGGTCAGCCTCGCAAAAATTCTAAATCTATGACAGCGTCAGTCGGTCAACTGCGGCTATTCCCCAGTGCACACAGTTCAGAGTGCTCACAATTTGTGCAAAATTGTTTGAAATATGAGGAAAAACTTAGACGCTTAGCTGCGGCGAACATTGCGTATACGTAATATATCTCGAACTCTTGTATCCTTTAAACTATGTAGTTTTTAAATTTTGATATTTAGACAGATGTGTACGTATTTCTCATCGTATAAGTGCTTTGCATGCTCATACATTTTTTTTATTTAGAGTTTACTTTGTTGATTACTGGTGAGAAATCATTGAATTTTTCCAGTGTTCCGTGGCCAAATTAGTTTTGCTTTAGAAGTGCAGCCACGAACCGCTTTTGATGACCACTACGAGTTTGGAGTAATGTTAATCAGGAGTACATGAAATTACCATGATAAAACCGACGGCTACATCGTCTGATTAACAGGTTGTTCTACAAGACTCGTGCTTTTTTTTTTTGGGGCTTTTGAATTTTTTGCTCCGCCATTCATTTTAATTAATGTTGTTTTTGCTCTTGACGTTGTTGCCGTGTTTGACGAAAGTAAATTATTTAAATTAGTTCTCGTTTTGCATTGAAATGGGTTTGATTTTTGGGGTGAGAGTTTCTCTTTTGCGGTCAGCTTGGCGATAGCACTTACAAACATTATACATATATATTCAAATGAATTCACATGTCTCCCTTTGGCCTAATGAAAATGTTTAAATTTCAAGAAGCTTTTAAAGTCCTTGTGCCCCTCCGCCGAATGGCTGTCAACCCAAGAAGGGTTCAAGGAATTTGGTCAATGGTTGATGGTGGGGCTTAACAAGAGTACAGGATGTCAGTCCTTATGCCAGTCTCTTAAGCTATATTTTCGAGAATTCCCTGCACACCCCACTAGTGTAGCCTACTTATTTGGGCTTGAATAAAAAAGAGTTTCACTTTTATTGCACCTTTTTGGATTCAATTACGAAATCGGTGGAGCATCGATATGCATAGGAATTCTAATGCAATCGGAAGTGCAAATAAAAAGCCGCAGTGCTCGAAATTTGAAATCGAATTCATGGATTTTGGCACGTGCCCAGATTCCTTTTTTTCCAAATTTGCGTCCAGATATAAAGTGTAAATATTTGTAATTTGATTGTGCAGCGGAAATGCATCGATGCATTCGAGTGATTTATGCATGGCAGCATTTCTGTTTCCTGTCGTCGATAAATGCCGCATTAGAGGGGGCGTGGCGTTCAATGGGGCAGGTCAATCGATGAACCGAAACATAAACACACAACTTCAATTTGCCCAAAAATATCGCACTGCCATGGAGCCATAAAAACCTCTTAGCTCGGGCCATTTGGTGCGACAGCAGCGTCGAAAGTGCTACCTCAGCAGCATCGGGAGAAGTCGCCTTTGATGATGACCACGACCTTTGGTTGGACCTCGGCGACCAGGTGCTGGTCAAGTGTCCATCCAGAGTGATTTGGTATGTAAGATGCACACGAACGTGTGCAAAAACGCTGCATGCAAATGCCTTGTCAAACTTCCCACAACCAGGATAGTGCCGTAGTGCCGTGGGTGGCCAGGTTCTGCCCACATTCCTATGCACAGGAGCAACAGATAGTTTTCCCGGCTTCCAGGAGGGGAAACCCGGCCATATGTTGGGGAATTCGGCGCAAGCGCAAAGAAAGTTGGAGGGGAAATTCAAAACAGTGGACTAGATTGTATGAGCAAAGTATTCCTGATATTATTTAGATAATAATAATAAAAAAATAGAATAGAGAAAATATAATATTTTTTAAAAAAGGGAATATTTAATAAATGTTTTTTAAACAGCTAACTCTTCTCTGCAAATGTCTAAAGAGTTCGCGTAAAGTGATATCCCTTAGTTTTATTTAAAAAAGGACCAAAAAGCAGGAAGTTAACCACTAATGACGACTGACGTGGCGCCCACTTTGAGCCCGCTCATCAGCTGTTTTGGCCCTATCACAGCAGCTGGTGCCGCTGATAAGAAGCCACCTCCCCGTGCCACCTGCTCATTGGAAGCGGTGCTGCAACTGGAAGGTTACGCATCCTCGGCATTTTGGTCAACGGTCGGCTCTTCGTCGGCTGTTGTCGGCTGCCTGCTTTTGGCCACTGTCGCAACAGTTTGGCCAAAACATCCGCACGTTTCAGTTCCTGTACGGCGTTGCACGTTGACGGTATTAGCGGCGTTTCAAGCGGAATAAAGTTGGTGGCGGTTGCCAACAAGTGACGTTTACAAATACGATTGGTAATAGTGATCAAATGTGTTAGCAACGATCTGAAAAAAAAATTATTCCAAATTTGTTCTCTGAACAATTTGGACACTGAATTCGTGTTAGAATGTATTTAATTATTTAAAAAAAAAATAGTTTGTTCAAAATTAAACTGCACAAGGTGTCTAACGCGGCGTATACGTTATATTAATAAATAATTTGCCTGCGTCTACACCAGCAACATATGTAATATAAATTGACAGAAAACTAAAGCCGATTGCTTGTAAGTCATGTTTATTTAATTGAATATCTCAATTTAAGTGGGCGATTCAACTAGAGATATTAAATATGTATTTTTGAATATTCAAATAACAGTAATTGTTATGGTGAAGTAATCAAGTCTTCGAAAAGCGATAAAGTTATTAAAAGCTGTTATTGAAAAATGTATTATAATTTGGAACTAAAGTTTTTTTAAATAATAGTCGTTTTATAAAAATGGGGGATACAATTACCTGTCACAAAAGATCCAACCCACTTTGAAATTAACCTCAGATGTTTTAAGATATTTATTTCGAGTTAAAGTTTAATTTAATGAAATGCATTATAAAAGTTAGTTAGCTATCACATTTGAATATAATAGTTACTAACGCGAAATTATTCTTATAACCTGTGAATATGTAGTCACTTGCCTTGCATAATCCTGGCTTAGCTGTTTCAATGCGAATGATGTACGTGGGTGCAAGCCAGAAAAACTGAAGTCGAAGGACTCCGGCAAGGCTAAATAATGCGGAACCACGCCAACAAGTCGGATTGCATCCTTAAGCGCAAAATGCCGTGGCATGTCAACGGGCAAGCAACAACGAACCACAATATTGCGAGACCATTAAGAACCAGCAAACACTAAAAACCCCAAAATAACAATAATAATGGCATAGTCGAGGGCCAAAAAGAAATGGTGGGAATGCAGGAAATTCACTTTCTCCAGCGACAAGCAAAGCAATTTCTTCCCTTTATGTGCCGAACTCGTTGAAAAACCACCGAATGAGGAATGGCAGGGGGCGGAAGGGATGCGGAGACTGGGGAGGTAGCTGGCATCCACAAATGCATTTTCGGCTTTTGCCACCCACTTTCCCAACACCCCACAGCCACACCTTCGTCTCCTTCATGTTTTCTTTTCATTTCGCTTTGCTTGTGCCTGCAATTTGTTTTTCAATGACTTTGTAATTGAGTTAAAAGTTTTGTTCTAATTTCGTCTGCACTTTTGCGGAATTTCAATAACAATAGACTTTTGACAGCAGCCAAATCGATTCAAACCGAAAACCACCGCGATAATATATACAACCATATCTGCGTAAAGCTACCACCCAGTTGATTAAATTATATGACATGAGCTTCATAAAACTCGTTTGTGGCTCAATAAATTAAACAATTAATGGTCCGGCGAAGGACATCAATGAAATTGCAGCATCATTCCTCAAGCGGCGGCCAATGAATCCTCGATTCTGCGTGTCGGCTTATCCATTGCCAGTATAAGGACTGTAAGGACTATAAGGACGATGAGGATGGGAACAAGGACGAGTGCGAGCCGATTCCAAATGCGTGGCGGACAATTAAAAAAAGCTCATAAAAGAGAGCGAAAGACGAGTAAACGACCATCGAACAATTTACAGGCGTAACCAAAACGGGCAACGTCATCCGGACAATGGCAGGAAAATCGTTGGCCATCAGAGCTCCATGTCACGTTTTTTTTGTTCGCCTTCATCTCCACCCCGCCGCCAGTTTTTCCTCTTGCATTTCCCGACCTTCCATCCAGCAGCTTCACTCGGCCAGTTATTAAGGGTAAAATTTTTAATTAAATTCTCGCTTGAATTAGCCTCGTTTCAGTCACGTGTTAATAATAATAATCAAATGTCCAAGACAACTTCTCGGACGTAATCATCCTCATTCTCATTTCTATCCATGGTGGCCATGACGCAGGATCCCTCCCCTTTTGGCCGGGAAAATCCAGCATAACAAGTTAAACTCACTACGGCCAATTGATTTTTTTTTTTTGGTGCTTACGTACTTTTTTGGAATTCAGAACTTTTTGCGGCCTCTATTCGTTTGTTCGAGATTTATGGCCAAAGGTTCGATCGGGCGCAGGGCTACCCTGATTAAAATATTGTTTGACGTTGGCCTGTTGTTGATTAAGGCCAGTTATAATCGCCCATTGCGGCAGGTTTATGGCAACCGAACTGAACAGAACAGAACTGAACTGAACTGGGAACTGGAATAACGCAGACTGGCTTATTTATACGAGCCTTTATTGACAATTGAGGTAGGTGCCGAAAGGCAATATTGTTGTTTACGCCAAAAATATGACTATTTTCGTTTCATTGCAAGGCAAACATTTATCCAGTGCGCTGAGCTGCGGCAAACATAATTAAACCAAAAAAAATGCGTCTGTGTTAAAACCCGTGTTTATCACTTAATTACATTTTTAATTTATATAAACTTCATATGCCTTTGCTGAATTCCACTTTGGTACTATGGGTTCTATTTGTATGGCACATAATATAAAAACTAGCTAGCTACTTGTGTTGCCACTGAAAAACTTTGGCTTAAAATATGTCAGCAATGTGGGCGCCATATATTTGCATATGCTCCAAAGGAAACACGGAATTCTGTCTAGCCGCCCATTCTTTAGACCAAATATTTTATGACAAAATACTGGGAAGTATTCAAAGATGCCGCTCCTTGCTTCGTGGAATTTGTGGATATCCTTTATGCAAATATTTAAGCAGTAATGCTTGACAGCTTAAGGGGGTAGCTGTAGACTTCTGATTAGCAGGGGGACGGGCTCCAACTTTAAAGAGGATCCCGGGAACGCTAAGTACGCACCTAGCCACCTCCACCAACATAATGCAGCATCCACCATCGCTATCACCATCACCAGCTCCATCTCCATAGCCCACGTACCCACATAAGCATCCGTATAGAAGCCGCCACGTCCTTGTCGCCGTGTTTAAATCAATTTACGCGCGCTTTGGCATATTTAGTGGCATAAAACAGCACAACATGCTGGGGCTGCTGTGAAAGGGGCTGCCCTTCCAGCGAAAGTGAAAAGTGCCGTTGACAGATTTTTCTCGTTTTCGGCTGGCTGCCATCTACCATCTACCATCACGCACCATGCTCCGCGGCAAATGGTTGGCGGGAAAAGTGGGTAAAGCTGGGGGCACTGACATGCCGCAGACACTGCAAAATTTATGAGCGCCAGGAAAAAATAACACCAAAGTGGCGCGGAATGCGATGCCTCGCAGGTGGAGCTATGTTGGCCAGAAATCTGAATGATATGCCATACTTGTGTGCATGTGAGACAGCAGTTAATTAGCCAAATTGTATGACACTTTTATTGGCCTGAAAGGTGTTCATTTATTTTAAAGATGCCTCAGGCATTCAAATTGATATTTATGAATTCACTTTTAAACATTTATAAGGTGGAGAGATATTTTAAAGAAAAAACGCAATATTTTGGATTGTTCACTTAAACTTAAGATAAACTTCTTCATTTTATTGAAGCACGTACCGCAGCTAATAAACTTATAACTGACCAAAGTTGAGCTGCCACAAATAAATCCCAAATTCACCATTCCAGTTTTTTAGTTCCCGAGGAGAAGAAGTTCTTGCGAAGTTCTGGAACAATATAATTTTCGGGTTTGGGAACTCCAAATTCATATATAAAGCAGCTGCAAACTAAAAAAGATTTAATATAGCGTTAAAGTGGAGGCAAATTAGAAACAGGCGTTTCCTATGTGAAGAAAAAAAGCCCAAATAAACACATGGATATTGTATACACTCAGCACATATGCCTACATATACGTACGTATTTACATATTGATAGGTTCAATTAAGTGCTTGGACGCTCTTGGGTTCAATTTGCTTAGGCGACCCTTATGCTATACGCCCATACCCCGAAAACTTTTTATTGCCAATTTTTGAGCCTTTTTTCCTTCCGTGTTATTGTTGCCCAGCCTAAGCCACAGCATAAATATTTAAATTTGTTGTAGCCGCCGGGTGAGGAAAATTGATAGGATTTAATGGCATTAGGCAGGAGACAGCCACGCCATCGATGCTGGCGCTGCGATGTTGAGTTCCCGATAAGCCTTCGCATAATGCGATACTACCACTGCATATGCTGATGCCTTTGCTGATGTGTTAACTCATACGAACTGCCACCCATTAGAGCCGCCCCCTCATCCAAGGCTTTGATTTATGGCCCGCACATTTTGGGGGCTCATTAAAAAGCCATAAAGTGCTGCCATTAGACAATAACCCAATTTCAACCAATAATAGCCTCATTAGCTTAAGTGTGAAAATGGTCTGAATAAAGATTTGCATGAAATGAAGGGGCCTTCTTAGGTATTCCTTATTAAATAACATAGTGTCCATCTTACCGACAGTAGAAATAACTTTACGTTATCTATTTGAACTATTTGCAAATATCCCAAGTCCAATTCAATCGTGCGCAATCCGGCAACATAAATACTTGTATGGCGATATCACTCTATCTAAATGCAATTTACAGTGTTTGCAACACAAAACGCTGTGCAAATATTTCAAATTGCACTTATCAATATTTGTTGCCATTGCTTTTATGGCTAAGTACTGGTGTGTGTGTAACAGTTATTATTATCATTTGTACTTTTACCGTGCGCTCACTCGTTCGTTCGTCGATTTCTGACGTAGGTACGTAGGTTAAACGGCCAGGCATTCACATACATTCATGTAGATACATATATATATATAGATACATATATGGGAGTCTCGTCTTTAGCCCGTTTTGGCCACGTTCATGGCAGCAAAGAGTCCAGTGGGGAAATCACATGGAGAGCATTTACAACATGCATGCGAATGCCGAGTGGCAGCTATTTGCCGAGCTGGCAACTTAATTAAAAGGCCAAGCCGGACCAAGTACACAGTTGGACAATTATATTTGCCAATGAATATTTGATTTCATTTTAAAACTCTGGGTGTGGGCAGAGTGGTGGCAGAACTTTTAGCAATTGCTACCATGTAACTGCAAATTAGATGGCTTTGGTTTCTCGTATCCTTGGCATAGAAATGCAAAAAATACTTTTAAATATGCATCGCACGGTTTTCGTTGCATATTCGTAGGCCAAAAAGGAAAAGAAAATATTAAAATTTGAATTAAACTGCTGCCATACAGTATCATTTACTTTACTTTTGCTCGTTTTCGCATCGCCTGACAAATCGCCTTGAGAATGTGTACCTCGCTGGAATTTTAAAGTGCCAAGTATAAAAGTATAAAATAAATTCTTTATGGGGCACTTAACAAACGAGATGCGTTTGTGCAGATCGATTCATTCGAAAATGCATGACTCCCAAAGTTTCGTTGCACATGAAAAGGGGTCCTGAATGCATATGTTGCACGTGTGTATGTGTGTGTGTGTGAGTGGTAAGTACATTTTGGATGCATTGTTGTGAATTTATAAGGGTGCATGAGATTTAAATTTAAATGGGTACACACGAAAAAATTTAAAAGAACAGAAGTTATTTTAGATAATTTTGATCATAGTAAACTAGTTGTAGTTCTTTTTAATTATTCTCAAATCAGATCAAAGATGCTATCTTATAAGTATATACTAAACCTTATTTAACTTACTAAATCCTATTGCTCTCGATTGTGGTTGTAACATGTCGCTCAGTGTAAAAATCCGTCTTCACATTGTAGCTGCAGCTAGAAAGTAACAAAACTGTGTGGCACGACTGGCAGGACGTGGTCGCAGGACATCTGACTGTGAAAACTAACCAAATTGTAGCGATACATGTTGCATGTTCGCCAGTGCGGAGTGTGCGAATGGCTGGCTTGCCGCATTATTCATATGTCGGCTGTGGGAAGCAAGACTCACTATGCGGTTGCCACCGATTTCAATTCGTAGTCTCTATGCCGATGTACGTAGGTGGTTGCAACATGCGGGCCACGGATGCATCCACAATTGATTGTCATGATTGCCTGGGAGCCAACATTGTCGGGTGTTTACTGGTGCTTGTGCTCCTGCGATGTCTGCACTTGTTGTGGCCATAATTGAATTTTATGGCCGCTTATTTTTATTGCCATCCCCCCGCCCCCCACCCACTTCGCTGCCCCACCGCACACAGATGCCAATTTATGACACAAATCGAAATTGACACAGGGAGTTGGCGGCGGTGGAGGTGGTGGAGGTGGTGGAGGTTATGTAGGTGGTGCGAAGGCGTTGTGCCCCACGGGAGTTGTATAAATAATTGATGCACGCAAATAGGTAAATATCCCATCAAAATTTGCTACGAAACTCGTGTTCAGAAACGTAATGAGGAAAATTGGGAAATGCGGTCAACTATTTGATAGCTTATTCACTTCCTGTTCTTCACTACCCGCATGAAATCATTCAAGAGTCCATCGACTTCAACAACTATTAAGACATTATAAGTATTGTAAGCCAGTGTTTAAGCCATTTAAGCCGCTGTTGTAAAATTGAAGACATTTCTATATGAAAATTGGTTTAGTTGAATACTCTACAAATTGCATAAATTTATTTGCCATTTCTAAATGTCCATTCGAATACTCAACAAAACACGTTGAAGAAAGGGTATTTAACTGTCATGCCAGACGTACATACTGCAATTTTTCTTGTTTTGTCACTGAGCAAATCAATATAATAAATTATACGTGCTGATATAATACTTTCTCCTTTCGCCTTGGCCGACGATGAAAACTTTCCCCTATGCGCTGTCCTGGGTTTTTCCACTCCGGCACACTGCCTCCTTCACACCTGCGAATCCTGGCCAAACAATAATGGAAGACACAACGTGAAAAATTGAAGCCAGCTGTCTGTCCGGCCTAATGGTGAATATGGCTAAAAACAACAACAACTACAACAGCACGGACAGGATCTACAGTGGCAGGACAGAAAAGGACGCGGACTCGGACTCGGAGTGACCTAGACACACATCAGTGGACTCATAAATCTCAATTTGATTTGGGTTTCCCGTGCTTTGTCTCCGCGTTCCTTCGACTTTGCACATTCAACGATTTTTGTGGCGCCCAGCTCGCCATAATTTATTTGATTTTCCCGGATATGTCTCAGTTTGGCCTTGACTTCTCCCTTCGAAATCCTTATTTCTGGCCGGAGGCTGGGTAAAGGCGGTTTCGTGTTTGTCTGTGTCTGTGTGTGAGTGTTTGCCTTGGCCACGCCCCATTGTGCCCAGAGTGACAGTGTCCTTCTAATTGTTTTGCCATTGTCAATTTCCCGTGTAATTGCCTAGCAATTAGGCGGCTGTTAAATGAGCTTACATAACTCATGTGGGGGCGTAGGGCGTGGGCGTGGCAGCGGCTCTGTGCGTTTCCTTTACTTTCGTGCAAAGCAATTAAATGGAAAATCCAGGAAGAAAAAAGAGTAATACAACTGGTGCACTTTCAAGAAGGTTCTCATATAAAACAATAGTAATCCCCAAATAAAATACGACATATAAGATTTATTATTACGGATCCTCATACAAAGTCATTTTATTTATAGTAGTCGTTTTAAAGTACCATGCTATCTTGTTTACATTCTGTGCGATGCAGGCTGACATTAGCCGCAAGTGAAGGGAGTTCCGATGAGCTCGATCCCGGCTTTGGTTAATTAGTTTAGCTCGCTTACTAATTGCATCAGCGAGTGTCGCAGCTCCAGGCATTGCGCCACTGGAAACTTGCGCCTGACAAGCTAATGAAATTGTCAATGGAACCACACGGGTAACCATCGCCCACTTCTCCACTTCCACCTCGGTCATCCCAATCCGCCCGAGCGTCCTGCATCCCGCTGCCAGCCCTCTCGCATAAGAATTTAATTTATAGCCCAGGACCTAAGCCGTGAAGGAAGCTCAAGGGTCACCGATGTCGTGGGTGGGCGAGATTGCTCCGTGTGCTGTGGCGGAAACTATGACAAGGATACTGAGAAAGATGTCCCTCTAGATTAGCATCGATTCATTAGCTATTTATAGCGGCAGAGGCCCCAATGAGTTATTACTGCATCATTTTCATCTAACATTTAACATTTCATCTTTTTAAACAAACAAGTTTTTTCAAATATTTTTTATATTATATAAAATATTTATAAGTCCAATGAAATCATTTGCTTTCCCTGTGTAGCTGATGCACATTAAATTGTCCTGGCCATGTTGCGAACTGTGGTGATCCTCTTTCGTCGCGAAAGAAATGGCTGGGCAACAGTAAAGAAATCAATTAAGTGTGTGCGACCATGTGGGCAGTGGGTGGTTGGTTCCGTGGAAAAGTGGGAGCCGGGAAGTTTCCAAGTTTCCGGCGTTTCCTGCGATGGCGATAGATAATAATGAACGATAAGTGTTAGAGTTGCCGCCTGCCATCAGTCACCACGCCCATTCAGGGCCATTCGGGCCATCCATCCGGATCCAGCCACCGATGGATGGGGTTGGAGGTGAATCCTTGAGCTCTTCGAGAGCATTGTTTGGCATCGCCAGCCCGCCTCTTCATTTGTTGACTTCGAGCTGAGTGCATGTGTAAATTTAGCTAACATTTTAAGTGTCAACTTGCTATGACAACTAGTTGGGCTCCCGCCTCGCCCAGGAAGTCCGTATCCGGAAAACGGCACTGGAGGCAGCTTTGTGTGATTAATGGCACGACGCAGCGCTTATTACGATGGAAATGGAAATAGCATGGAATATTTCTGAGCATTGAGCCTGAAACTAAAATTTTCCTACCTTGCGGGCATATGAGTCTTTAGTTTTGCATGATTCATGTTAGACAAAATACTTGGAAAGAGGAAACATATGTACGCCGTAAGTTGAGTTGACATTTGGTAAATCATATCCTTTAAATCTGACTTTTTAACTTATGTCATCTTTATTTGGAGTTGAAATTTCAATATACATTTGTAGATACTTGGAAGTACTAGTTTTTCATAGATATTTTCTTAATAGTAACTATAATTTCCAAGCTTAACTCTTATCTGATTCCACAGCGCAGAGCAACTGCGTGGAAATACGTGCAAAAGTGTTCTGCAGTATAGTCACTGTGATTAATCGTTGATGGTTACACCGCAGAGGGTGCGGTTCGCTAGGTTGACGGAGTGAAATTGTTTTCGGCAAGCCGGAAAAGTCTAGTTAACGGAATATTACGCATTACATCAGCGCCCAAAGTAGTCGACATGCATGCACATAATTCTGGGTGACAGAGGGGAGATGGATGGAGATGGGCCAAAATTTCCACTTTCTGGTGAGGGAGCTGGAAAATTGTTTCCTGGAAACAAAGCTTGATAGTTCTTAAGACGATTTAAGCCCTTTGTCGGCTGCTAATATGACTTTGTGTTTGGTTCACTTTCGAGCGTCATATAAAATTCATTCAATTGCGAATTCGCAATGGAATCTCACAAGGAAGCAAATGTCATCGCTCTCTACCATACTGAGTTTACAAATTCAAATTTCATTGGCCCCGAAAATTTTTGTGGGCTTCAGTTCGCTTTGATCGTTGCAGAAAAAAAAAGAATAATAAATAAATAAAGCGAACAGAAATTAAATCAAATTGCGTGCTTAAGCTGCCGGGGCAAATAAAAATACCGAGCGACCGCACCTGTCTCAGTTTTCCATTTTCCGTGTTTCCGAGCGCCCGCGTTTTCCGGAGTTTTCCCTTTCCGCCATTTCCCCCGTGGCCGCTTGTCGCTGACATGTGAAAGATATTTTAAAGCAAATATTTGCGCAGTGTTTGCGGTTCCTCGGATTGTATTTTACTTTTTTCTTTTTTTTTTCTTTTTTTTGTGCCCCATAGGCAGTACACATTCGCAGAGCGACTGAAACAGATATGCGCCCTTGGGCGGGCCGACGTGGCGTATGCGTGATGCGGTGTGTGCGCTGTGTGTGCGATGTGTGCGCCACCCTGGCAAGCCGGCAGATTACGCTGCGGATAAGGAATGTGAGGGGGAATGGGCGGCAGATGAGCAATGAGCATGCGATTAGTTGCACTCCTGCCCTCGGGAAACCTCAATGGACTTGGAATGGCATTCTGCCGGTGTGGAATTGAGTGGAAACACTGATCGGATTGGGGACTTGAACTTGATTTCCCCGGAAGTAATGTCGATTTCGGGATTTTAAAGTTTTTTTACTTTTTTACAATAAACGAATATGTCTATGTTTGAATAGCAATTTAGATATAAAAGAAAGTGATTACATTTTTCTATAGATAACAAAGCAATATAAACTTGTGAATAAATAAAATATTGTATCGATCGTAAATAAGCAGTTGCACTATCTATCATTTATTACAAAACTACAAAAAAAGAGAAACAAACCATTTCCTCCATTTTATTTGCTTTCTGCGTCTTGACCAACTTATGTAAACGCCTAGAACACCTCAAATTTGTGCCATTTACTTATTTATTGACTTTGACGGGGCGGCAAACAGCCGAAATTGACCCACATAGTCGGTTTATGTCCATCAATGAAGTGACAGACAAACAAAAGTCGTCCTCCGTCGCCTCGCCCGAGTTGAGTTTTTTTTGAGTTGTGGACCGGCTGCCTCGCATTTTGGCTACCTTTCGCTGTTTTACGACTTAATGACTCCACCGGGATTAATATGACTAATGGTGCTCCGCTTTTTATTCGATACCTGCCCACCTGACCACCTGGCTACCCATAGCCACGGCCATAACCATAGCTCGAGCGCCACAAAAATATGGCTTTTCTGCAATTCATGTCCATTGGTGGTCGGGTGTGGGGAGTGAATAATAATTATGGGCTCTCGGGCTGACTTTGTTGGTTCTGTTATGTGCTGACATGCTATTTTTCGCCTGAAAAGCATTTCACGTTATTTTTACTCTTTAAAGAACGGAATTTGATGGGATGAGGAGATATTCTTGAAATTTATAAGCATTTCGTGTTGTTGCTGGCGAAATTACAATAAATATCAGTTTTCTAGAAAAATATAATTTCTTAGAGGGTCTATAAACCTTGCCCTTTCGGAATACATAATTATATTTATAAATATTGAACTTTAAAAGGTAATAAGCCACGTAGCCCTTGAGCCGTTCTATCTGTCGCAAATGCCTGTTTCGTGGCCTGTATAACCAAGTAATCTATAAATATAACTGTAGCAGCTGGAAATTTAAACACTTGACACCCACACAAAGGCAAACAAGCACGCACACACCGAGAGGAGTACTCGACACGCACCCGACCTTTGACCCATGTACAAGCCCATTTCAAGTGGCCGTTTGGCTGTCATTAGCTGGCTGCAGTGACAGAGTTAACAGCAGCAGCAACAGCAACTACAACTTGGCCAACAGCGGGGCAAACAAACAGTTTATCAAGTAAAGGGTCAGCCAGAAGTCAGAAACCAGAAGTCCGAAGTGCCCCACTTATCTGGTGGCATGCATCAGTCAGTTAGTCAGTCAGTCACTCAGTCAGTCATTCACTCATTCAGATAGCCAGTCAGTCGGGAAATTAATTAACAACAACATTGACACTTGAGCATTTGGCAGGACGTGCAGACAGGAACGGCCCCAGCTCCTTGCAAAGTCAACAAGGTGTTGTCAAGTTGAGGTCCTTGCCGAAGTTTCCTCGACTTGCTGTACAAAGCCAGCCCAACCCAATCCACTCCACTTCATTCCTTCGATCTCGGCAAATGTTGTGTATTGTTTTGCAACGTTGAGCCTGCTGTTATGGCAGCACTGAGGGAAAATGCGTTGTAATAAATGTAATATAATTGTATATGATATATATGCTAAGCTGCATTGCAGCGCTTTAAAAGATTCTCTTGTACATTATTTTTATTTCTTATACGCTGCACTTTTCTCCAAGTGTAGCGTACCTAGTTGTGTGTGTGTCCATCCTGGAACAGCTTCTAAAATAGCCCACTCGTGTCCCTACCCCCCAACGTGACCACTCTAAGTTATGCTTCTGCGGCTGGGGCATTGTGTTATTTGTTTGTTTTGGAAATAAATTCGATGTTAGTGCTGTTTTGGGGCCAGATACTCCACCGCCGCCCGTGGTCTCCGTCTGCGGTTTCCTGGGCTTTTAGGGCTGTTTTGAATTCGGATATTGGCCCTGCCATTGTTTCTGTGTTTTTGGGGGTCTGGGGGCCTGTGTCTGTTGCGTGAAATATGTCTCAATTAATTATCCATGTTTGTGACATACGCAGGCGGGGAATTGATTTGATTTCTGTTATTGTTGCTTATCACTATCGATTTCGATTATTCAAAGTCCCTTTTTGCCCTGCGGCCAGTGGCGATTGCCCACAGTTCCTGCAAATCAAATGCAATTATGTCGTTCAATCGCCTGAATGCTGAACGGTAAATCGAGTAAATAAGTGTGGGCGGAGGTGGTCTAAATAATTTATGACCGCCCATTAATTATTACTCATAGAGCGGTGCTATGACTTATCGACTTTAAGCCAAATTGGGGCGGGGCTAAGGCGCGCAGGCCAACTCGATCAAAGCCAAAAATCAAAGTGTGGGCATTAGTGTGTATTTCGAAAATTAGAAGGCCAATTTGAAAGCAATTCCTGTTTGTGATACAACTGCTGACCTCCATTGTACTCATAGTGCTTCTAGGAATTCATTAAATGTATCCAATTTGCTGTCAAGGTGATTTACTTGGCGAACAATTAAGTTCGGGTAGCAATGTTTGGTCATTCGAAAGTTATGTCTATAAAATAAACTTGGTATAAATTGTATGTTCTATTCATAATTAAGCAACTAGACTGTAGTTATTCCTTATGAAGAGCCTATTAAAATAGTTTTCATTAATGTTTTAATTCTTTCCTTTTCTCGATTGCAGCTCAAACTTCCGACGCTTTGGTGGCGTAAAATGTTTGCCACCAATATCCGTTCGGTGGCCGTAGAAATCGTCCTGGTGTTGCCGTGAGCGCTCGTCCTTTTTCCTTTCGCGAGTCCTGAATCCGCGTCCCTCGCTCATTTCCGGTTCGCCGTTTTACATTTGCAATTCGAATCGAATTTGAATCGGAATCAGAATCGGCGCGAGGACATTTCCATTCCTTTCCATTTTGTTTTTTTTTGCGCTTTGCGTTGCATATGCGAGGGCTAATTAGCATGCTGCATTTCCAGCAATCAGAGTAGAGCGCACAATAGGAATAATAACGCGGAATGGAAGAGGATGTGTATGCCTCGCTAGGTGCCTACAACGACAGCGGTGGCGAGGATTGGACCAGCTCCGAGCACCTGGTCCTCTGGGAGGAGGATGAGGCGCAGCGGGTGACGGTTAATGCCAGCAATCGGCATAATCATTTGCATGTGGCCAGGTGGAATGCCAGCGGCAATGCGAGCATCACCGCGAACTTCGAGGACGTGCCCTTCGATGCGAACAACTACTGGGCACTGTTGGCCCTCGTCCTCGTCCTGGGAACGGCGGCCGGGAACATCCTTGTCTGCCTGGCCATCGCCTGGGAGCGCCGGCTGCAGAATGTGACCAACTACTTCCTCATGTCGCTGGCCATCACCGATCTTATGGTCGCCGTGCTGGTCATGCCGCTGGGCATCCTTACGCTAGTGAAAGGTGAGTCCTTTGTCCCATTCAATGTCCGGAACAGAGCTATTTTTTCCAGCCACCTTTTGTTGAGGGACTCAATGCACACCTGAGTAAGTCACTTGTGCGCCAGGATAGGCTTGGGGTTGGCGTGGCTAATCTTAGTCGGAAAAGTTCTTTTTCCATAATTTTATAGTTTACTCTACCGAAAATGAGTTGGTCGAAAAACTTGTTGAAAATTAATATTAATTACTCGGGGCAAGGGAATTAAGAAAGGAGTGAAAAGTTTTGATGGTTGTTAATTTCCAAACGCTTTAAAATAGTGCTTGAGTATACTCAGCAAGGAATCCAGAAATGGAAAAAATTTACATCATTACTTTATTAAAATCCAATTTGCTCACCTTCGTTACTATAAAAAGGTAAAGTCTTGCAAATGAGTGGTTTAAAAAAGTGTCTGCAATTCGTGGTGCATACGAATCAATTGAATAATGTACACAGAATTGAAGGAAAATATGGATATTTACGGATTCCTTTTGCTGCAACTCAATCCGCATAATAATCTCTCCAAGTGGAAGAGTATAATAATCAAAACCAGCGACAGGAGCGTGGCAAGGACATTCAGGCCAGGACCTCCTGCGATGTTGGCGACAACACGAGGCAGGAGTTGCATTTAATGAAGCTGCTGGTGGGAATGGCGTTGGCGGTGTGCAGATTGCATTATGTCTCAGATATTTCGATCAAAGCTGGCAAACGTAAGCCCGGATAGAAAAATGGCATCGCTGGCGTGTCCATGGGATGGCAGGGCGAAGTGGAGCTGAGCGGCGTCGTTAGACAATTTAATAAGTGCGCCCGCCTTTGTAGCCTGGCCAGGACGAACCGCTGGCGCAGACAGGGAAGCCCAGAAACAATGCCAGCGAGATGGCAACGGAAGCTTCCAAAGCCTTTGCAGGCGACGGAGCAACTGCAGCATAAGAATTGCATTAGGGGCGGCAAACGAGCGCCGGCGAATTTCGCTTTGACTTAGTTCGGCTCTGGAAACTGGGAACATCTGCCGACACTTTTCTATCCTGCAATCACACTGGACAAAACACTTTTAAATGCAGCACTATTTCAATCATTTCTTTACTGCGTTTCATCGTGTGCTTACGAATTTGCACTTGAAAGTTTGAAAATATTCAATAGTTTTATTCAGTCTAGAAAGTGGTGTTTTAATTGAGCTTTGAACTATAGTTCATTTATGTTAATACTTTTATTTTAAATCCAAACTCTCAAACTCCCAGCTGGCTACACAAATATCATACCAAACAGAAGTTGGAAAAGCTATTGCTGTGACTTTCAAAATGCGTTATTCGATGCTTATTTCGTTGCTGCATTTATGTGAAAGCTGCTTCCGGCGCCAGTTGTACGTTTTTTCTTCGATTTTCGAGAACGAATTGCTGATTTAAGGACTGCATTTATCTGAGTGCTGCTTCCGCCTCCTGTGGCAGTCCTTTTTGTGCCACCCCCTGCAGATGCTGCAACACTGATGACAGTTTTGTTTGTGCGCTTTGGGAGCCATTACAAACACAAACACAAACACAGACACGAGCACGGGCACCAATACAAACAGAAAGGGCGACGCACACACGCACACTCGTACATACACCTGGAGCAATCCTTGGCAAAGTGGGCAATGTAGCAAGGAGGACCAACAAATGGCTGCTTGTTATATCAAGTGTGAAAAATATTGCAGTGGCAGTGGCAGGAGCAGTTGTTGCTGTAGTTGCACGGGCACACGCCCGCCGACTGAAGGCAGAAAAGGACGAAATCGGGATTTGCCTGCTGTCGACGGCTTTGCAGAGGGTCCTGCGACGGAAGCTGAAATCTCCAGGGAACAGCAGGTATTAGATTCCAAGCATTAAGCTCTTTCAATTCAAAGGCACAATGACACAAGTAGCAACTGGATATGAGTAAGCCGTGCAGTACATTAATTGCATCGGTTAGGTAAGTTACGTGTGGCATACAATGGCATTGAAACCGACCCGCATTTGTATTTCTATCTGCTGTTGAGAAGTATGCAAATCCTACTTTCTTTATAGGCTGAGGAATCGCGAAAATTATGCCTATGGCCAATAGGCGTAGGAGTAATATTACAAGTCAAAATTCTTAAAAGCAATATAATATCAAACATAATTCAACAAATTCATTCAGTGTATGGATAAGGTGTAATAATATTAAAAATTAAATTTTTGGCAAAAACAATTTGATTCGTTTAGTATAATCTACTATAGAATGAACCAACTATAGAAATGAATGAAATTGTTAAAATAATATCAGCAGTAAAGTCAACTAACAGCTTAGTAGAAATTAAAATTGTATTTTTACTTAGCTACAGAATAAAAAGGTTATGCTATTATGCAAAATTCTCGGGAAAAGCCCAAATGCCTACATCCTTTGAGTTTGAACTCCGAACATACTTTCCACTTGATCAATCGACCTCTTGACCACAAGACCAAATCAATTAAACGGCGTGAGCGATGCGTTGATGCCATTTTAAGCGATTGCAGTCGTAGTGCGAACACGTGAATTATGATTACGCAAGAACAACGTAATTAATGCATAATTAATTTCATTTTAAAATCTGCATTAAGCGCCAGTTAATTAATAACAGTAAACGCAATTACTGCATAGCCATCAAAAGCCATGAAAAAGACTGTAAATTGAATTACAGCATGCCGTCAATGGTCGTGAATATTTAAGTAATCGCGAAAAGCACGCAAATGTTTGCAACTTAATAAATTATGCTTGGGACGAAAAATGATAAACAAGAGAAGAGCCGCAAATATAAAAAAGAAAAGCCAAGCGAAAAAAGGCGCGAGACGAGAAGCAGGAAAATTAATTGAGCGCAAATTGGTGAAGCTGCGATTTTCTGCGTCAAACACAACACAAAACAAGGAAAACAAAATAGGCAATGAAATTTTACACAGATATCTTACTGTGCTGAAAATGGAGTTTGTGGCAATGGAAAATGGGCAACTGGGAAATGGGCAAGTGGGATGTCAAATGAAGGGGATTCTCTGGGAATGGGGGCTGAAAGACGGCGCGTGGCTTACACGAGAAAAACCATCTAAAAACAGTGGGAGGGGGAACGAATTTATCATTCTACCACTGGCATCAGACAGTTTGTTGCTACTATTATTGTTGTTGCTATTCTCGTTGTTATGCTTGCTGTTTTTGTTGTCAAAAAGCATTTTAAGCGCTTAAGCCAGAGCATAAGCTGCGACACGCACAAATCTCGAGAAGAAGGGTGGCCAGGACCCCACTTTAAACCAGTGATGCCAGGGATCCTAAAAAAGTTAAAAATCAAATTTTCTATATTTTACTTCAATGTACTAAAGTATCTATGTAATGTTATTATATCAAAAATAAAAATATAATATATTATAACTTTTTCCTTGACTTTAAAAATAATTTGAAAAATGTAGAAAATGTAGAATTACATAAAAAAATAATCTATAGATCATAATTATTTATATAAGCATATATATCAACTTTTATCTTAGCTAGTACCTTTTCCATCACTGTCAATAGAATACGGAACCGTTCTGCTAGCAAACACAAAAATATGGAAATGCCCCTTCATCGAATTAATGCACAAACTGTCATCAATAAAATACAATCAATTTCTGTGCTATTTGACATTTTAATATTCAGAAAGCTGCATAAATTCTGATAAATCTTTAAGCAAACTTCTCGATATTTCAGTTGAAAGCCCCCACTGGGAACGCTTCGTTTGGCAATCAGATTCCTTCATTTCATAGATAAACGAGCCGCAATGAGCCAATGCCGTAGTTAAGGCCAAAGTTGGCTAAACTTTCTGGGTCACCCCGCCCCAATTTTGGCCCCACTTTCTCCTCACCGATCCCACTAGTTGGCTTAATCATAAATCTTTAAGCTACCTGGAGGCCCTGGTGGCCAGATGGTGGGTGGTGTTTTTTGGGCGTGGGGAATTGACATGTCTACGCATAGCAAATGGCAGGCACAAAATGGCAGCTGTCGGCCGGCTCACAGCAGCCAATTAATTTTTGGTCAGCTCCCGAAAGAAGGCAGTTCCACCATGCTCCCATTCCACCACCCACTCATACACCCAACTTACCCATCGTAACATTCGGATTTGGGGGCCTAATGAAGTCGGCCTCCCAAAATCGGTTGAGTTTAAAGCACCGTTATGGAGTGCGACGTAGGTGAACTGGGGCGTGGCCACGAAACCCTTTTGGCAATCAGTGCGGAATTTGTTTTGTTTTTGCGGTCAGCCGGAGTAAAGAGCTCATCCGGCTGGCTGGGAGTTACGATGGGTGTGGGGTGTTGGGTGTTGGGTGTTGATGGCGGCGAAGGATGATGGAGGATGTCCACTGGAGCAGCTGCTCGCCGCCCGCACATCCATCAAGATGTCATGGAGAGGACTCAGCAACTCACATGTCGTGTCCCGGAAACTATACACTGGGAAAAAGCGAAGCATTTAGAAGTCATTATAGCTAAAACTAAACTCACAGCAAAATTATGAGATAACCCGTTTAAGGAACCACGTATTTATTTAGTGAATAAATTATTCATTGAATGCAGATAGTATAAAATGTTCACCTATTTTTCCCTATGATATCACTATGATTTTTCTCTCAGTGCAGCACTATCCTTTCGGTGGCCTGAGCGCGTGTGTGCAGCTATGTGTAAAAAGTCAGGGGGATCTCTCGCACTGCTGCGCATCGCTGGCAACGCTTTAGTTTCAGCTTTTGGCCTGGTCCGCCTTCGTCCTGCGTTCAGGATCTTAAAGTCCTCGCTGTGCCGCAGACACATGCATGCAAGGCGGCTGGCGCGGCTCGCCTTCGCTCATTACTTATGCAAAGTCCTTTTTAGCTGTTAAGTGTTTTGTGTCTACTTACAAATGTAGCTGTAAATCAAGCGGAAGTCGTTTTTGCGGGGAAACCCCCTTTCTGGGAGGGGGTGGCGTGCTCCAAATGGGGCGCAATTGACTGCACGGGTTGTGGAGCCATTAAATTTTTCATGCGTTTACTATTTCCGGAGCGGCAAAAGTACAGCTCTTCATGGCCAACTTACAAGAAAAAAGGGCTGAAGAAAGAAATATTAAAGGTTCCCCCATGGCCCCCCATATATGCAAATCTTTTCCTCTTGAGATTGGGCACGAAAATTGATTATAGCTATATACCGCCTGGCGTGAGGACAAAAGTTTTGTTGAGTCCATTAGGCCGATAAACCTGCCCATTTGTTTCGATGATTTAAGGTCAGCTACTTAATGCATGAAAATCAGATTCCTTTTCACTATACTCCAGGTCAAGTGTCTGATTCCATTAAATTCGTCTATTACTCAGTTTTAAATTTTGATAGAAACCCTTAAGTTTCAAGGCACTCATTCCTAACAGCTTTATACGAGGTTGCTATTATTTTCTTTTCGACAGCGACAATTGTAAAATTACACAATTAATGATTAATTGCACAAGTGGTGCCAAAAAGCATTCTAGAGCAGAGAAAGCGAAACAGAACAGCAGAGCAAATGCTAAAAGCCATTACTCTAATAATATTTGACTTGAATCGATAACTTGTCTAAATTGCAAATAGCCAGAATAAGAGGTGGGGCAAGTCGCAAGGGGATAGACACAAATAAACAAGGAGCTGGCAGGATAAACAGCCGGCAGACAGGGCAGAGTGGAGAATAAACAAGGCAGGCAGGTGCAGTGAGACGAGTCAAGGAAGTGGAACCGAACTAAAAACCAGCTAAAGGTAACCAAGACCCAGACCGAAGCCAAAGCCAAAGCCAAAAACCAAGACCAAGACTCTCTCTCACCGGACCGCCTTGACAGTCAATGCCAAAACAATTGAGGTTGGCCCGGCGCAGGAATGGGGCTCTTTGGAGGGTCGACAGAGAGAGTCCGAAGGACGAAAGGACGTAGGAACGTGTGATGGGAACAGACATTTGGTCGAGGAGCACGTATGTGTGTGCCTTTGTGGCAGTTGCCTCGAGACTAGAGGCCCGCACTGGGACAGGGCCAACGCCATGGAACACCCAGACCAGACCCAGGTCGAGGTCGCCAAGAAACAGACTGACTGGCCGGCAGCCAGTCCTCCCACCAAATGAATGACACACTTCCGTAACTTTGGCAAAGCAATGACGTATTTCATTGATTCTATACTAGGAAGACTATTAAAAGTTGTAAACTAATTTAGTCAGGATTCAAATCTATTCTGTAGAAATCTATGATTAGGATCTATTCTGTAGAAATCTGGGCATGATTAAGATCTATTCTGTAGCAAGATAGCAATGATTAAGATCTACTCTGTAGAAATAATTAAGATATTTCCTGTAGAAATCAGCTATGATTAAGATCTATTCCGTATCAATCTAGCAATGAGACAGTTTGCGAGCCAAAGGATAACTTGTGAATTGATAATTAGCAAACCGATTTAAGTTCTTAAAGAGCTTGCCATAAAGAGCTTGGTGCAGATGCGGAAGTTTGGAATGCACTTTTGCAAATTGCCTGACAGATTGCTGTTGTCGCTCCATCGTCTCCGCATGTGAGCTGCCGAGTAAATTGTGGAAGGATGGAAGGGTGCAAGGACTCTGCCATTATTCATTCATCGATTGTTTGCATGCGATTGTCTGAGTGTCCCGAGGACTCACGAGGTGGGGAGCTGCAGAGAGTGGAATGAGTGGAGATGGTGGACCTCCCAACGAGTGCAGGCATTCGCTCGTATATTATTTTTAAGTAAATGGCAACGCTAATGGATTAAGAATTGCATTTTTCATAGTCGTCACCGGCTCTGGGGGGCTTTAATATTTAATTCGGGCAATGGTATTGTGAAAGCACTCTTGCACTTTAAGTGGCCGCAGGTTCATTTTGCTGGGCGCAAAGTAAGTGCCATGTAATTTATGTGCCGGCTGGCTGACATTGCGAAAGAGTGCGAAAATTGCCGCAAGTAAGAGCCCCATCGCGCAGTGGCTTTGCCATCCTTTCATGGCGACTTGAATGGCGCCCCCAGTGTCCTTTTGTCGCTTGCTTATTCAGTGGCAGCTTAAAGCGTTCAGGGGATTTTTCTGTTTTCTGCTTCTGTTTTTTTTTTTGAATGCACGCTTTCACAGAGTGTTTATTTAATTAAGGAGTCAAAGAAGTCGTCGCATGTAAAATAGCCTGCATGCAAAGTAGCCAGCCCGCCAACAGTTGGGGTTGGGGAAATCCATTGGATTCCGGGATTTCCAGGCCCATCATTGGCCACTTCATTTATCAAGCTTTGACACTGACAGGCCGTCCGAGTTTGCATCAAGTTTCGGCTATCCTTTTTCGGGATTTGATTAACGAGCCGTGGCGCCGGACAACTTTTGGCCAGCTCCGGACTAGTTAGCCCAGCCAAAAACAGCAACTGTTGAGCAGCGGCAGTGCGGAATTGTCAAGTCATATTTCATTTTTGGCCAACGCCCACGTCGGACAAATTCGAATGAAACATCATATCGCATTTGTATCCCGCTGCTTGCCACGACTACAAGGGGTTTTTCAGGTTTCTGGGGTTCGAGTGTCAGGCGACAAACATTTGCGACGCATTTGCGTGACAAGTTCGGCCCTGTCGGCCTACTTCAAGTTGACTGTCAACAAGCGCGACGACCTTGCAGCAAACTTACCTGAACACGGCCAAAAAATAGCTGAACTATAAATAATTTTACATGAATAATCCATCATCGCATCAGTTTCCTCAAGTTCACTTCCTTTTTTGAGGTATTTAACTTTGTTTGATACAATTGGGACGTAAGAAAATATACCTAATAAAACTAAATGTTTTCAATCGTAAACTTGTTGGAAGGATAGTAATATTTGAATTAATCTTATCAAACTGTATGCAAAGTAGGCTCAATTATTCACCGTTTAAGAAGAGATGTTGTTCTCTGTGTATCTGCACACGGCCAGCTAAGCGCACTTAAGAACTGAAAGCCCAATTCAGGCGGCAGCAGCACGTGCTTGCCCTTTGACAACGTGGCGTATGCGTAATGCGGTATAAGAAGCTCGCAATGCGCGTCCCCTGTCGTTCTGCCGGCACTCCTACTGTTTTGGCACGTGAGTTATAAATAATTATAGACAACCGAGTAACCAAAAATTATACCGTTAAGCATGAATAAAATGCCAGGCACGTTTTAGCTGCCTTTGGCTTAACTACGCCTGCGATTCGAATAATTGGAGAGGCCGAGGCTCTCGAGGCAGCCCACTTGTACATATTCAGCGGTCGCGACCGCCACAGGACGTGACAGGCCCAAATTGGAATTATTGCCATCATGTCACTCGATTAGTGGCGTTAAATTGCCAAAGCCACCTCCCATCGCAGGATCTCAGGATTCCAGGACCCGCGATATGGCATCATTTGCATCTGCTTTGATACGCTCGCTTCGTTCGGTCCAAAAAAAAATGCGTCTGCTTCGCATTCTGTTTAGCTGCCGGCTATCATTTAATATCCTGTCACTTAGCGAATGGCTGGACAGGCAGGACCTTTTTCGCCTCTGTGCTCAATTTAAAGTTGAAAAATATTTGCAAGGAGTTTAAAGGCACTTTAAGGTGCGGTAAAATGAAAGCTTTAAGGTGTTTGTTGAAGCTGTCTGTGCAAATATTTATATATTTATATTTTTTATTTCAGACGTTGCCCGTAGACTTATTTAAATTATACCACTACCTCAATGCTATATGAATTTCCGTAAAAATTCTAAAAGCAATTAAACAACTGTTTATTTGGAAGCTAGTACGTTATATTGTCTACGATATATAAAATATCATTGATGCACATTCTAGCCATGTCAATTTGTGATATGTTACTGGCCTCTGCCTAAAATCACTTCTGTTTATTTTGGCCTTGTTGAGAACGTGCAATGGCATTGCTTGTTTTGTGCAACCAAAATCTCCGGTTGCAAACATAAGCAACAATCTCAGGATACCAAAAGCCACAATGGGAAAATGCATATCGTGTAAATTACATCTCCATATGTGCATGGTTCTTTAGCTCTAGAAATTTCCCATTTAATTAAATCACATATCCGATGTGTGGGCAGCATTCTCCCTCTCCGCTTTTGAACATTTCGTTCGACATATTGTTGATTTTTTGCTTGACCATTTTGAGCCTTTCATTAAAATTGTAGAACAAGCTACTATGCAAATATGAACAGAAGCCACCGGCACTTGGGAGTGTCTTTGCACATAAAACTTAATATTCCTCTAGTATTTCCGGCCTGACTTGCCAAGTCAGCAAGTCAGCAACTTGTGAAGTGCCTCTTTTAAATTGTAATATAGGTAACAATCTGGAAATTTTACCACACACGTCCAGCTGCTTGGGTAAATATTGAAACTGACACGTGTCGAAAATGGCCAGGGAATTAAAAAAAGGCAACTATGAATTGTATAAGAGTGTGCCAGGGACATTTTCATGGAGCATGTAGCAAATATAGCTCATGGTTTAGGCCAGATTCGACGGTATTAGCCCCGGCAATGTGTAGTATTTTTAGATCAGTGGCTTTGAGTTTATAATACCAAATCGAGCATACAAAGCCGGGGCGTCGGAGCAAAGTCAATTCAAATTATGCATAAATCTCAATATAATTGACATTGAACGACAAACTTTTGCTACTTTGCGTTGAAATTTTCCCGAGACTATTTTTACCATTTGAGAGGGTGTCCTTTGGCCGCAGACGGGCCATTATATCCGAGTCAAGCCCAGTGACTCACAAACAGTGTCGAAAAGTTGGCCAACGTGAATGAAAGGATGAATCTGGCTTACACCCAACACCCACTTGACATATATGTAGTAAACATATATAAGTCCCTTCGTGTGTACACGTTCATTGTGAAAATTATGCGAAAACTTTTTCGTTTCTCTGAATACGACGGCTGAAAGTGTATTAAATTTTGCATTGCACTTGGCATGGCCAGTTGCACTTTCGCAAAATCTCAGCCATACAAAAGCCTCTAAAATAGCTCAAAAGCATTTTGCGGTTTTGGCTTTCCGGCCTGGGATGAGTGTCCATTGAGACTGCTCTGCGGTTGTCGGGCTGTCTAAAAAAAAAGATACGAGAAATGCCTTTTCCCCCAAAGTTTTCGGTACTCTTCCGGTCTTTAAATGGGGGCAATGGGTGAATATGGCTGGCACTTGTGAAATTATGTTTAACGGGCCATCAAAACTTATTGTTGGAAAATGGTTTTCGGTTGGAAGTTCGAAAATAGTTTAAAGTTTTTATTCCTTTCGAATATTCAACCCAAAGATAACATAAGAAGCCGAGTTGATATGTTCTAGGATAAACGAAATTTTCAAAATGACTTTAATTCCAGTTTAAAAATCTGGCAAAAGCCTCGAGAAACCATAAAACTAGTCCTTGTAACATTAAAATGCCTGCTTTTGCAGCTTATTTGATTAACTGGAAACGTGGGTTGGGGGAAAATGCGAATTAAGCTGTGCCAGGGAAACATCTGCAGATGAAATTCTTGTCATTGTGGTCGTCGCATAAATGTCTCAAAAATATGCTCTTGTGCGGCCGCAAAACAAAACCATAAAGATGAGATATGTGTGTGGGATTCGTGCATTGCTCACATGCTCATATGCTAAATTCGCCCCGGCGTCGACATCTTGTAATTTTATTTTATTATGCCCAAAAAGGACGAACTGTGTGTATGTGTATGTGTGTGTTGGTGTGTGTGTGTGTGTCTCCTGTGTTTTCGGACCTTTTATATCCGCAAGGAGAAAAGTTTGTAATATCTTGTGATGTTCCGGTTGTCTCAACAAATTGGCAGGGAAACATACTAAATAAACTGCCGGCAGCCGGTATTGATGGCATGGCTAATGACCTTGAAAGTGATATGGTATCCCTTTTCCTACCTTATTGTTTTGGGGTTTGTTTGTGCAAAGTTTGATCATAATTTGATTGAAAACAGTTTGACGACCCTGACCAAATCGCTAGCAGTCTGTGGCGCCGGGGGTTGTCCTTTAAATTATTAAATAGCTTTATTTTCCTTCTGAAAGCTTTGCAACATGTTTTGATTTTGTATATTGTTATGAGAATTTTGTTGAAGACAGTTTTTGGAACTTAAAGCCAGCTAAACGAATGCTACAGATGTTTGTGCCCTTTAACAAAACAATAGCAAACTTTTCCAAAACCCTTTAAAGTGATGGCACGGACTTCCGTATAAACTTCGTTTTGTTGTTTGAAAGTTTTCCTAATGATTGGTTTTCTTCATTGATAAATAAAAAGATTGAAGAAAAATACTTTTAGGAAGCCTATAAAGGCAATCCTAAACATTCCTTGTTTTTCTCCGTGAAACTTTAGTTATTGGCATGTTTTCCTTACTGATATAAACTAAGGAAAGTTTTCAGTTGGCGCGAGTTGTAACTAATAGATGCTGCTGGTGAAAATGCTGAATGGGTTTTCATTGGGTTTATATATTTAAGCAGAGTTGCAATAACTATGCGATGCACAACGGCAGCGGGAAAACAAAGGTATTACAAGTGCTTTGTAATCTATTTGAAAACTTTTCCCCCAGTCGGAAAACACACGCAAGCCAGTCAGGCAGCCAGCCAGCCAGCCAGCTAGAACCCAAAACGAGAATAATAAAGCTGAAAATGGGAGAATGGAAGGATGGCAGGATGGGTGGATGGGGTGGAAAAGTGTGCTAAAGAGTCCATAGGAAAAACTCTCGTAATAGACAAACAATGAGTATAATGAAACGTTAAGGCGTCGTGTAATGACGCAACGGAAGCGAAGCAATTTACGCAAGCTTCCACAGCGAGTTAGGAGTTTAATGAATACCAGGAATAGAGCGCTCAGCGTAATGACGCTGCTGAATGCCGCCGAATGGTGGAAAATCGCTGGGCGGAAAATCGAAGCAGTCGCCACTTTATATGCCACATTAGAGCAATGTCAATTGCAGGAGCAAAAGTTGCGGCCCAAAATGAAAGCCGGAAGGAAGCATCTCACCCAGAGACACCTCAATCTCCGCCATTTTCCCCTCGATTTTTTGCGCCAAGCGAGGTGGAAACAATACAAAAATAAAGCTGTGTAAATATAAAAAGTTGGCAGGAAGGGAATAGAATGGCGACCAGGGCGAAATGGAGGGCCAATAGCACTCGACGAGACATCGAGAGCCACAACAATTATGGCAAAAGTTAAATGAGTGGGGCTATGCAATGTCGAACTAACAAATACCCTATAATATGGACAATAAGATTTATATTTCTGAAAAACCTTTTAATATAGTAACCATATTAATGCAGTAAGTTAAAGAAACTCAAATATAAGGTTTATGCTACATAAGCACTGTAAAATCGTATGTTATTCTTGCTTATTTTATAAAAATTTAAGTTTAAGGTAACATTTTATATCAACCATTACACCGTACTTTATTAATTCCTCCCTAACCAAGCGGTAACTCATTAAAGCTGGACAATAAAGGACCTGTTGAGTACACGGCTCGCCCAACATGGGTTCAACTTTTCAGGGTGTCTGAGCTGTCAAAAACGAACAAAAACGCAGACAACATAGATACGTATTAAAAATTCAATACAAAACACGAGGAATGTGCTTAAAAAAAACTTGTTAGAAATTTAATTGAATTTCGTGTCTTGTCCTTTATCTGTCTGTGCTCACCATGTGATTTTCCAACACAAACAAGCATTTATTTATATACATATATTTGCTTGGGGACCCAGACGAGGACCATGGACCCAAAAGGACACCAGCTTCCACTCATATGGATGTATGAAAATTTCTTGTAGTTTCAGTTTTCCGCCCTTGCTAAGCTGGCAGCTGTCAATGGCGCGAGTTTTGGGTAGAGGAAAAGCGGCGAAGGTTTGCTTACTTGCGCTCGGAAAAGTTGAAGACCGTGCCGAGTTTTCCTGAGCATATGGATAAACACTGGCTTCATCTTGAGATATAAGAAAAAGGCGAGAAAGTTGTCAGTGGAAAATTTTGATAAGCCGCTCCTATGGCTCTTGTGGGGTAAGCTGATTTTGTATTTCATTATTCCCAAAAAAGGGAAAACTATTCAAGAATTTGCTGCACACTGAAGGCTTTCGGGGGATTTGACAACCTCGTACAGATAATATTGAACTTTTATAATTGCTTTATCATATTTTATGTGCTGAAACTGAGGGTCTTTAAATGACATTTAAATGATGTATTCGAATTTGTGGGTCAATTATGAACACAATATCATTGCGAGTTCGTCCCTAAGAATAACATATAAAATACGAAAACGAATTAAGTTTCTTCGTAAGCGGCTCCATAAATCAATCACGCTATCGACCGCAGCATTTAAAATGCAAATGCAATCAAAAACCATTGCAAATTCATAGCGTTTTCCATATTAAGGTTTTAACCATTCGGCTGCCAGCGGGCAGACATCAAAGCAAATCAGGAAGCACTCGGTTCGCTAAAAATAAAAGTGTCAGCGGCACTAGAAAAATTCCCAACAAAGGAATCAAATGGTAGAAGCAAAGGCCAAAGTCAGAGCCAAGCACCTGGCAGCCAGGTGAGGACGAACTTGTGGGTCACACGGAAGCCGAAGCCCAAGCCCAAGCCAAAGCCAAAGCCATTTGCATTATTATTGTCGGCGGACCCAATGGTGGTGTGGTGGTTGGGTGGGTGGTGCGATGGGAACTTGAAACGAAATCAAAAGTCAAAGAGGGCGACATGGAGGTAGTGGCAGGGTGGCAGGGTGCTGGGGCTGAAAATGAAGATGACTCTGTTAGGGCGAATTGCGTAAGGAAAACGATTTCACCGGGCCTGATAAGAAGGACGTTCGTGGTGGGCCATCCCTAATCGACCTCCAACCACCAGCAGTGGTAACCTCGATTCAGTGAACAGCTTTCGATTTCCGTCCGAGATCCGATGGCCTGGGAAAATGCGTTTATGGCACATCGATGGAAATCGAAAGGCCATTAAATAGTTTACTTTATGCATGGCAGGCAGATTTCTACCCTAAGGTTATTTACTCGCCCATACATCCCAGACTCATCAGCATGATGTTGTTTGCGATGATGATGATGGACCCGTCAAGCGCTTTGAGCCAACTTAACATCAACCACATGAACAACTTTTCTTTTCTTATTTTCCACTTTTTTGGCCTAGCACGTAGTTACCGCATGTTTCGCTATGAGTTCCTTGCCTTTCCGGATTCCTAAGTGTCCTGGCCAGCAAGTTGTGCGGAAGTGTCTATCATATGCATGCTAATAGCTTCCCCTAAGGCAGTTCCTGGGCCCAACTATATTACGTAGTGATTATGGGTGTATTTTCTATGCATTCAAAGCCATTCACGTTTGTAAACCGGCTCAGGTGATTCGGATGTGTGTTAGTATTCATAAAAATAAAATGTGTCCTTCATAAGGGTTCTTTACTTATTAATTATTGTTCACCACAAATACTTTCATAGATAGAATCCCAACTCGTCGAGTGCATCAAACGCAAGGAAAAAGTCGCATTGTATGTAACGGGAATCCCTTTGCGGATTTTCCGCATGGCGTTAATGTTTTTGCATGCTGTCAACACAAATATTTGACCACATTACAAAAAAGTTGCGGAAACAATGCCGCCGAACAACAGAGTTTCGCAGCATCGGTTACAAACAGCAGAACAACTAAAGTTTTTTTTGCAAGCTGACAACAGATTCATATGTGTGGCAGTACTCGAATTGTATGTGGCCATCAAAAAATAATTGTGGTGAAAAATTGTTGCAATTTCTATTTTATATTACTCAAACATGTTGCATGAGTATACTCATTGTATTGGTAGTCTATCTGTCTGTAAACATTAAATAAATAGACCAGGAATTATAAAGAAGTTTTAAACAAGTCTTTTATACCCTTTGTTACCTATTCAGTAAGCTACCCAAAATACAACTCGCAGGGGTCGAAGGTCGCAG
Organism: Drosophila yakuba; assembly: GCF_016746365.2. Lineage (NCBI taxonomy): Eukaryota > Metazoa > Arthropoda > Insecta > Diptera > Drosophilidae > Drosophila > Drosophila yakuba. The sequence continues at coordinate 10,260,888 of NC_052530.2, forward strand.
ATTCAAGCAGACTCAAATATATTCACATGTATTCACATACCCAGGCCATACATCTGCGTATGAATAAACATATGCATGACCATGCAAATGTGTCAGCGGGACGCGCGAAATGCAAATGAAAATGATATGTGTTTACATGCTAAGGGCTAAGGGCGAAGGGCGAAGGGCGAGGGGCTAAGAGCCAAAAACTGTTGTCAGTCAGCGAAATAAAAAGGGAGCTGCGAAATCCCCGCCGGACTAAAAACAGTCATCTCTGGCCTCTTTTCGCAGCTCCCCATAAATTTGGATGACAGCCGAGGTGACAACGTGTCAACAAGCACCGCGGGCGGCTGCCACGCCTCCTCAATCATAGCGCCCACGCCCATTCACACACACACACATCCACGCACATGAGGGGTCATAAAGCGAGCATCAAATGTCTGGCAAATCGGGCAATTAAGTATCAGCTTTAAGAACACGAGTGTGTCGCAGAACAGGCGCTCTCTTTAAATGATTGATTATTCGCGTTCGGAAATCAAGGGGAGCATATCGATGGGGATTCTAAGACTGACCCCCCGCCATCTATGTTCTTTACCTCAGGCGATATCTGGTGAGGAATACAGTTGTTAATAAAAATATGTATACAGATATTGGGAAGTCATTATTGACTTGAGTATACGGATGGATATCTAGAAGAGGGCGCATTTAGTTTTATGTAGATCCCCCCTTGGTTAGTTTCCTACGCCCCTGTCAATATTTCTTATCACTGTTATCGTGACTGTTGTAAGTGGCTGTCGCTGTCATCTGCCAGAAGCAGAAAAATAAAGGAAATGGAATCAAATTCGACACTTGGCCCCCTCGCTGCTGGTTCAATTTGTTTTCCTCATATTTCTGTGATTTGTTATTGAAATTGTTATTGTTGCTGGTTGTTGCCCCCCTCAAATGTGACAGCAGCAACAACAACAGCAGCAACACGGGCTTATTTTATAATCACAGCAATTTTCAGAGCTTGGCTCAATGATTCTTTCTTTTTGTTATCTCACATATTTGCATTTTATTATCGCTCGCCCTTTTTATTGACACAAATTATTTGGGCTTGGGTATATGCACGTTTTACTTTTTGCTCGCGTATGTGTGACTTTTATTTGTCGTCAGGTATTTGATATTTTATTTCTGATTGCCTTGGGATTTACGTTGATGTTTATTTTGTTTGCATATTTGCCAAATATTTTCAAAGGATTTCCCACGAATTGTAACCAATTTAAAGTGACAAAAATACAAGCACAGATTGAATTATTTCCATTGACATACGATGTAAATTTTGTGAATGCTATTCAGTAGCTTAAATTAGATAATTTAATGGAAATAAACCATAATTATTATTTATGCCACACACCTAATGCGGGTAAATGGATTTTAATTGGCGATAAAAAATGTTACAGTTTAAGGGTAATTATAGGATTTATTTTCAACTGCAGATGAGCTCATTATTCCTACTGTTGCTTGCTGGGAAATACATTATGAAACTTCTCCCAATCGGTTGACCTAAAAAAGAAGAAACGCAAACCCTTTCTGGCCAGTCATTTCCCTGTCATTAAGTCCGTTTGCTGGGCAAACACAATTTTCAGAAGACTTGTATCTAATTGACGACGGGATGCTGTGTTTGAGCCAACTGAAACTAAAATTGAAATCGATGCCGCCAGAGAAAGCAAAGTAGGAAAGTCCAACAAAGGCACGTTCACACACACACATACACACGCACACACAACAAAACACACACACGTGTGCGAAATCGCCATTCATAAATCATCATATTTTCACCCGATTTTTCCCCATTTTTCCGACCGTTTTCAGACCTCTGCGGGAATTGTTTGCCTTTGGCTCAGCAACGCAGGAAAAAAGTACAAATATTTGTTATGGTAGCTCACACAAAGGCTTATGTTGTCATGGACCGCGTTGTATGCCATACATATATCTTCTATATTGTATTCACTGTTTTCATGGACAGTGGCATGTTTTGTCATTCACTCAATTTGGCAAACAACCGAATCATTAGCCCGACTGGACCCTACTTTCCATTGCCATTCTGCTGCTGCCGCCTCTATATCCACTTAAACTTACAACAAATTAAATAAGTTTCAACTCATTTACCAAGTCATTTTCCTGCCAACTTTGCTCGTCATCAGCTTCGCCGGCTATTTGTGTTTCAGTTTAGTTTTATGACGAGCCCTCCGCCCAATTTTAGCCCCATTTTATCCCCATTTTGGCCCCATGCAAAGCGTATTCTACACAAAAGAAATCAGCTAAAAATTTATTTACCCTGACTTTGGCAGCGGAACTGGAAAACGTGAAAGTTTTGCGCTTTTGTTTGAAATTTGTTTCGCATTTGTAAGTTGAAATGCTTTCCCCAAGAAAGGAGGCATCTCAAAAAATAAAAAAAGAAACAAAACACAAAAAACCAAAATAAAGACAGAAACACAAATAAAAGCTTTGTGCTGCTCCTCAAAGGAGAAGTAAGCGACCTGGGCACTGAGGTTCCAGGAAAACCATCCCCCACCAGAAAACCAGACCCCAAATCTCAGGTTCCGTTTGCTGTTTTCCCTGATCAGAATGTTCCCCAAGTTTCCCTTTTTTTTTGTTTTTTTTTTTTGCTGGCCAGCTTTTATTCAATTTAACTTGCGCCCCCGTTTCCATTCGTCTTTCAGGTTACGGCTTAAACAAATTTCGTCCATTTTAAAGGTTCGGCTACCGTCTGCTGCCCAAATTGATCTTATTGACACTTTACTTACGGGCCAAATGGCCTGGACGGCACTATTTTTAGCCGAAACCAATGGCCGTGTCATTTGTAACATTTTCGCTACGGACTCGAGGGCTCAGCATTATTGCAATTTGAGGGTTTGATGGGCGCGAAATAGGGGGCTGGAAAATATTGCCTGGCCATAAAGAAATCCTTATGGTTGTTTCCGAAAAGAAAGAATGAGAAAAGCTACGGCATTCAACAGATGCCAGTGCCTTCTCAAGGGCATTTCGTTAAGAATGAATTCTGAAAAATGTATAAAATGAAATGGACTCGTCATTAGGTCAATTTGTTTGGAATCAAAATTTACAAATGAAATGGTTGTACATTTCGGAAAATGAACCTTAATTTCCGCAATGAATACTTATCGGAATATTGGCCTTTAAGCGACTTTAACTTATGAAAGTTATATTTAAATACATACAGTTTCAACTGAAACTCTTCCTACGCCTTATCGATCCATCTTCCCCCAAACTTATCCCACTTTCTGTGGGCTATCTCGTTAAGAAATTCCTTTTCCCAGCGGCAATATGGATTCATGTTCCACCAGATTCTGGACACAAATCCCGCGCCCAAATCTCAGGGCACACGCAACAACAGAGTAAACACAAGTATCACTCACCAAATATGTGGCGTATTCAACCTACAAACCTACAAACTAGCTTCACTCAGAAAAATTAAAAAAGGAAAATGAATGTTGTCTATAAATTCTATGTAAGATAAGAAGATTTTTGATAATAGTCTAGGAATAGTTTGTATATCATCCTTATATTTGATATAAGTTGGCAGAGAACTTTTTTAATGATATTCTAAGGAGTTTTTTGCAGTGCATGCACAATTGTACTTTTATGGGAATAGGGCGAGAGTGGTGCGCTGAGTTATGACGTCCAACAGCTGTGCAAAACGATGGCCACAGCATCGGGAATAGCCGCTCATATGTGGGCCAGTTGGCCTGAAATATGTTGCATAAGCTCCCCTCGGGAGGGGGGGCAATATCATTTGGCAGCTCACGAATGAACCGTGGCTCCCGGGAAAATATGGCCAACATATAAAAAAACGAAAAAGCTGGACAGTATTAAATAAAAATGGCTAGCCGCCAGTATGTTCTTGCATTGTTCGTCCGACCAAACCAATCGTAAATCGTGTGTACACATACCCGTATAGGTAGAAAATGTATTGCAGCCACTTGATACAGTCATAAGTCGGCCAGGGAACATTTACAAGCTGGCCAAAGAATACAATGCGGAATCGGTTTCCTTTGCAGGCTACTTTCCCTTGGGCTCGGAGCACTGCCTGACCTGGATCTGCCTGGATGTCCTCTTCTGCACGGCCAGCATCATGCACCTGTGCACCATCTCCGTGGACCGCTATTTATCGCTGCGCTATCCAATGCGTTTTGGCCGGAATAAAACACGTCGACGGGTCACTCTCAAAATTGTTTTCGTTTGGCTGCTGAGCATCGCCATGAGCCTGCCCTTGAGCTTGATGTACTCGAAGGTGAGTAATTCAGCTTTTCTTTCATTTAGGAATATTTAATTACTTAAATTAACAAATTGTTTCTAACTATGCGACCGAAAAATAGTGCCCTTTGGCATTCTATGTTTTACATTAAAATAATAGTGAAAATTCATTAAGAAAATACATTGTAATTAAAGTGTAGAGTAAAATTAACAAAGACTGTGCCAACGCAATAGTTAAACCCGCAGGGAGACAAATGTCTGAAATATTTTGTGCATATGTCCTTTACTTAGCCAAATTAATTCCGTGCTCGCCCTGCTATCTCCCCGTTTGATTCCAGAATCACGCCTCGGTGCTGGTGAATGGAACTTGCCAGATACCGGATCCGGTGTACAAGCTGGTCGGCTCCATTGTGTGCTTCTACATTCCGCTGGGCGTGATGCTGCTGACATATTGCCTGACCGTCCGCCTTTTGGCCCGGCAGCGCCAGAATCTGGGTGGTGGACAGCAGACGGCGGCGGCCACTCCCGGATGGGCCAGTGGATGGCTTGGCCAGGCACCGGCCTTGGGTAAGGATGCTAGACACCACACTTGTCCGCCCACTTTTAACCCAGAAGAGTCCACGAAGTGCTGCAGCAGCTTAATATGATTTTCAGTTTGCCTAAAATTTGCATTTTGTTCTCCGGGTTGCACTTTTTGCACTGCAGAACTTTACACGACACTCGACAAAAGTAGAGAAAATGGGCGGATCAGAATCCAAATCAGGATCAGGAATGGGAACGGGAACGGGAATGGGAAAGTGCTGAAAGTGGAGGAAGGACAACACTAGACAAACAATGCAGAGACATGTGCCGGATACGCCCTGAATCCGTGTCCCTGGGATTTCTGAGGCCCAAAGTGCGACTAAGCCGCAGCAATGCACACAAAATCGACATTGTCGTCGACATTGAACCGGATGAATGGGGTGCAAACACCGCAGGACAATCACCCAGCACACCCACCACACACCCACACACCCACTTGCACACACAACCTTACAAATGGGATGAAAATCCGGCCCACATGTGTAGATAGCTAATTTCCACGATGCCATGAATCGAGCGAGAGCCAGCAACGTAAATGGCTTGTAATGCTCTAAGAGCTTTTCTATAGTGCTCAACTAGTTTTAAAACCGAAGTTTTGAGCACCAACTTTTCGACGCAGGCTCGTTATAAACTCGTTGCGATGGTAGTTTTTAAAAACTCAAGAGCTGGGCTATACTTGGAGTTATGTTAACCACTTTTTGAAATTTCCATTAAACTTTTCCGCAAATCCAAAAAATATAAGGAGATCTATGAACTCGTAGCTAAAACTCGAATTGAAAAGGCTTCTACAGGCAGTTCCTTTATATTTAAAGAGACTTAATTGTTTTGTACATCCCTAATTATCCTTCTCGTATTAAGCCCAGTTTACTTGAGCTTTTGGCTAAAAACAATTCAAGATTCTTCGCTTCCATTATCCCCTTACAATTCAATAGACCAGATTCAATTTATTTTAAGCATAACTAAGTGGGTCCTAATGCCTTTGTCTGCCCACAGAATTTATTCAGCGCTCCCATTTCTCCATTTCTCATCCGATTGGATTGCCTTGAGCCCCAAAGGGGACAGAGAGTAATTTTCTGGGGGACAAGCCAGAGCTGTGGATGCCGAAAGTCAATACAGTTGGCGAATATTTAATGGACTGCTGGTGGTGAATGGTAAATGGTGATGGTGATGGTGATGGTGATGCTGATGGTGACTGCAGCCGAATCGCGTGCACTGCAGGGCATTTTTGCGGATCGCAGCAAGCATTTAGGGGCGCTTCGCAGGACGCGGTGTTCCCGATTCGTCTGAGTGGATTTGAAGCCTCAGCTGCAGGCATTAGGGTGTGTATGTGTGGGTGGGTGCGCATCTGTGAGCGCTCAAGTGCGACTGTGTTGGTGCCGTGGATTTTGGCAGTTATTTTAAGCCAAATCTCTGCTGTAAAGCGTCCGAATTTCGGTCAGGCACGTAGTTCGATTTGCCATATTGTACTTTTTACACGGAGAGAAATATCCTGACATCTCTCATACAAAGAATCAATATATTTAATTAATATAACAATGATATTTAATAGAAGTTGGACTAGTTTTAAAAGCTAATTCACAAGAACTGAACTGGACTAGGGTGAACATTTTTCTCAGTGCATATGTTGAAGGGGCATTTGAGTGTGCTCGTGCGAGTTTATTAGCGAATTTGTGACTTCTCGTAGCGCACTATTGCGCTATTGGACTGAATGCAATTTAATGGAAACCGTAGATCCGTTTAACTCCTGTTCGTGCTCCACAGAACGACGATGCACCTGGCGACGCCTTTTGAAGCCGGGTCCGGGTAACGCCTCCTCGGTGCTGCACGCCCACTCGGCCAATTCCACGGACACGGATCTGAGCACTCTGGATAACCACGAGCTCTGGCTGCCCGATTCCAGGTGAGTTATCGAGTGGGCCAATCAGTGTTGTAGTGCAAATTACCATATATGTACATATATATATATGATTTATGTTTATGTAGCATAAAGGAGCCAACGCCCACGACCATGACGGCCCTGCATCAGTTTGGTGCCGAGATGCTGAAGCTATCCCGTGGCCTGGAGTCGGTGGCCTCGTCATCCACCACTGGTTCACCCACCAAATCCGAATTTTCCCTATCGAACCACCTGCAGCTGCAATACCCCAGCAGCCCCCAGCGATATGCCACCCACCAGCAGACCCACCATCAGCACCATCAGCACCAGCATAACCACCAGCAGCATCCGGCCGGAGTTTACCACCAGCAGGCATCGCCCAAGGGTCGCCACGGAACCACAGTCCTGGGCCTGTCCACCACCACGCTGGGCATCGAGCGGGAGAGCACCCGGAATTCCCTGGCCAGCAGTCGCATGGGCGGCGAACAGAGCGATGGGTGAGTCCATAAACAGTAACACTCTGGAATATGAAATACTATTAAATAATGGGCCGTATCCCGCAAGGATGTAAATTACTGAGTACCAATAACTTGTAATACAATATTATTACAAGTCTGGAAAATGGCGTTACTGCAATTATAAACCACGGTTGCACTTTGTTCTTCTAAACCTTTACAACTTCCTAAAGATGTAAAAATATACCACTTAACCAGAGCAAGCAGGGTCTCTCTAGTCACAAATAATATTAACACAGACAATTAAATTCATTTAACTTTATCCTGCCTGTGGGTCGCAATTTTCAGTAGTATTGTGGCAAATTCCTCGAAAAGCGTAGACAATTCGGAAAGGTACCTGGGAAAAACGTAAAGTTTTCTTGGTTCTTCACCTGACAAAAGGACAAACAGCTGCGATGGGCAAACCGTTTTGCCAGAGTGATCCTTTCTAGGCGCTCGCAGGACCTTTTGTTGTCGCTGTCTCAGCCGGTTTTCGAGTTGGCCAAGTGTGCTGACCACACCAAAAGCCAAGAAAATGCTCACCTCGAGTTCTTTTTGTGACTCGTTCACTTTCTCCTTTTCCATTTATTTAGTTTTTTCTGTGAGCTCCTTTTTGTGGCATTGCCTTTTGTTGTCCTTCCGCCTTCGACTCGTTGTGAAATTTTTCGTAATAATTAATTTTTTTCGCTTTCGTTTTCCTTTTTCTTTTTGTCGGTGGAAACTGTTTTTTTTTTTTGCCCTAAAGGGAAAGGCACTGCCTTTTTATTTGGCATTCGAGCCGCTCAAGTGATTTTGGCGTCGACTGAGGCCTTTTGCCGAAATGTGTTTTTCATTAATTTTCTAATTTTAGTCGACTGGCTTATGCTGGGATAAGTGATGCGACGGGAAATTCAATTAAAAAACTGAATTCATAGAAGACGAATGTTTTGAAAATCCCAAGAATTTAATAAGACATCAAAAAATGTATATACAAATAGATAAGGCGGTGTATGTTTATGGCCATTCAGGTGGAACTAATAGCAACTATTTAATTGCGTATAATATAAAATTCTATAGAAAAGCCTGAAAATTTAAAAAATTGCTTTTCTTGACACTTGTTCACGCATTTATTTTGATTTAATTGGGCATCAGATTCTGTCTGCCAAATGCATCCAATAAAAGATTAAATTTTTCGCAACGAACATCACTGCAAAAACGAACATTGATATCTTTAATTCCCAGCTCGATTTTAAGCTTGAATAAAAGGCAGCTCAACTTACGAAATGACTGCACATTTTATCTCGCTCATATTTTCCCATTTAACCAATCCCTTATGCACGTTTGTATCATACTATAGACTATATATCATTGTGACTGTGCGCTTTTCAAACAGATGGGTGGAGTATTGGAAGCACTATGTGCCACATTGTTTGACAGTTGAACGAATTTGCACAATCAATAAAATGGATTTGGCTTTGGCTTCCTTTTGTCCGCAATGGATGGGATACCAAGAGGGAAAGGACGAAAACAAATGGAACGGGGTCAAAGTCGAGTGGCTTTTAATTGTTGCACAATTTGCCGTCTCATGCGGGAAAGTTGACAAATGATGCTGGCGATATTCTAATTTTTGAACTTGGCTTGGCACTCAAAATCAGCTTAACACTTTGCCACATAAGATTATATACTATATATATGTAAATTCTCGTATATGCATGTGGGGTCGGTCCCCTGTGATGTCCTGATGAGCTTGGCGGCTGTTTAATTCCTTTGTGGGGGAAACAATAACAAAGTTGGCATCAGCTTGGCTTTGTTTCACTTGCATAATGAGAGGCTGGCCCCAATCCCCCATCCCCAGTCCCAACTGCTTAGCCCTGTTCCAACGCATCTCAATTTATGCGCACGTCTCGTGCACACAAATCAAAAACGCGAAGGATGCATAATGAGCTGACATCCTTATCCTGCGTCTTGGCAGCACCGAGCATCCCTGCCCTCCGCCGCTCAGCCACCTCCACTTGGCCTTCTGTCTGCTAACGCCTTCATTAGCAGCTAACCACGCCCCCATCGCCACCGCCCCTCCGTCTTGGCCAAATAAAGTTGGCGCGCATTTGCATGCAGGGAAAACGGGCGGCAGGACACAAAACCGCAAAGGCAGCTCGCAAATTTATGCGCTTTATTAAAATGAATGCAAAATGAGCCGGTACAGAAAAAAAGTTAATATATTTATATGCACACACTTTCAAATTAAAGCTACAAATATTTTTTAATTAAATATTAAATATTATACCAGACTCTAAATTGCTTTAAAGTACAGTAAAGTTTACAAAATGTTTTTAATTCAATTTTAATCGAAAATTTATAAAAATGTATAAATATGCCTATAATTCAAACTCCTTAATTGCAGTTAAATAAGCTAAAAAACTCAAGAACATTTCAAATAATACTGTAGAAAATAATGCATGATTTTTCTAAGTGTAGCGCGAACAACGGCGCAAATGAAAGGAAAACCTCTCAAGAAAAAATGTTAGAAGGCGGTAAACCACAAAGAGCAAACACAAAAAATGTTGCCTACTATTCCCGGCAAAACAGGTGAAAGAAACGAGATGACCGCAAGGCGTGTTGCCTTTTGTTGAATTGCTGTTAGCGAGTGTTCACTGCATTGTTTTAGGCACCTCGCCTTCGAATAGAGTTTTGCCAATTGGCTGCGCAATTTTAATTAAAAATGTACGTCGCCAAAGGGGAGAAGGTGAAAGAAAATGGCTGGATATTGGGTACTAAATCAATAAATCGGTGGGGTATGACATAGACATATTTTATATATTTTCGTTATTAAAACCACATGGTGTGCTAGGCACCATGCAGCTTTAACTTGGAGCGGGGAAATCGTTTAATAAACCACAGTTTTAACAAGAATTTTAAAGACTTTGACTTGATATATGCTATATTATATTATATAAAGTTTTGATTATTTAATTAAAAAAGTTGTGTTTTTTAGTACTCTTTCACAGCTTTCTCAACGATTGCGTGCGTATAAAAAGCGACGAAGAGCTTCGTCAGCTGTTCCAGGACGCGACCGACGTTCGGGGCACGAGGACGCAGACGAGGATGTGGACACGCCCACGTCAACGCTGCGCCGTCACAAGCGCCATAATAGCCTGCCCAAGAATGCACTCTATCCGCGGCACACCACTGTACAGGAGAGCCTCGATGATGACGACGACGACGAGGAGGAGGAGAGTCCGCAACAGAAGGAGAAACAGGCGAAGCCGAAAGGCTGCCACTCGGACACTGAGCTAGATCCTCCGCAGAAGGCGAAGCAGTGCCACATCGCTGGCCAAAATCACCAGACGGACTACCTGCAGCTGCCCTCCGTTTGCACCTGTCCGTATTTCGGGGACAGACCGCTCCAGAATTGCGTGAAATCGGCGGAGGTCAAGATTATCTCGTCCGCCTTCCGAGTGACCACCACCACGACGGCGGTGAGCAGCTCGCCCAGCGAAATGGAGCTACTCATGTGCAGTGGCGGCAACAAGAAGTCACTGACCTCCAGTGTGAGTGCCGGCACGACTGGTGGACCAGCAGGAGCAGCTTCTGCCGCAGTTGGCTCCACCCTGAGTCCACACTCTGCCCACAATCAGGGCAGTTCGCTGACTGTTCAGAGCGATGGTAGTGGGTACTTGGCTGCGCCGGGGACTCCTTGTCCTGGCCGACGAAAGCTGAGCATCTCAAAGACCGCATCGGTGGTTACGTGGGATTCAAGTCGTCATCGGCGGCGGGGCAGCAGTTTTGGTGGAGTGCGCACATCCCTGCTGCTGACGCCCACCAAAACAGCGACCGCCTTCAACTCATCGACACCCTTGAGAAGATCGGCCACCTTGAGGAGTCACCAGAACATGAACTACCAGGGAGCAGGAGATTGTGGAAGCAAGACCAGGACGACCACCTCCTCGCCCTGCATGTTGCAGCGGCAGCAAACGGTGCGATCTCATCACTCGAGGAACTCCAGCGTGATCTCCAGGAACTCCTCGCGCCACGGCCGGATCATCAGGCTGGAGCAGAAGGCCACCAAGGTGCTGGGTGTGGTGTTCTTCACCTTCGTCATCCTGTGGTCGCCATTCTTCGTCCTAAACCTCCTGCCCACCGTGTGCGCGGAATGCGAGGAGCGAATCAGCCACTGGGTATTCGATGTGGTCACCTGGCTGGGCTACGCCAGCTCCATGGTGAACCCCATCTTCTACACCATCTTCAACAAGGTGTTTAGGCAGGCGTTCAAGAAGGTCCTGCTGTGCCGGTATTCCAGCACGAGTGCCTGGCGACCGAGCAGATAGCAGACGCCCGTTAAACCGGGCAAACTCAAGACGAATACCCACAAGTGCGCCAGTGTGGATTTTCAGGATTCCACTGCTCCGGTGCGGGGCGTTCTGAAAAGAAGTGTGGCAGTGGCAAGTGACATATAAATACGGCAAGGAGCGGTCATTTCGCCTGCGGTCCACCGCACAACGTGCCGTATACGCAATCTCGAAGGGACGATAATGCCCACCCACCCAGCACTCCACACTGCTCACACGTGTGTCCTTGGGGCTTAAATGCTTATGTGCCTCTAATTAATTTCAAATTCAATTTGCATGCCGTTGAAAACACATGTCCCAGGCGTAAGAAGTGGAGCTGAGTGAATTAGTTTGAAGTGAATCGGAGTCGGATTCGGATCCCCGCAGGATTGCCAAGGGTTGGGGATTAAACTGGACGCAGACAACAACATAACGAGCTTGGTACTCGCCCCATTGTGGTTCCTTTGCAAACCACCATTTCCCACAGCTTTCAGCCTTCAGCAAAACGGCAAGGATGCAATTAATTGCGGAATGTTTGCTTTCGAATAACGTTGTACCGGCAAACACATTTTCTCTTCGACCAAGTTCTTGCGCACAGAAATTTCGTGTCAATCTGAAGATATATAAAACCACTTACTGCGAAATTTCTTTTAGATTCACTACGTACTATAAAAAAGAACTTCTCTTAGAAGAGAGTTTGAAAAGAATTTTGGTAAGTTTAAAGCTTGTCTATAAGGCCAAACTTTAAAAATTCCTATAATAGGAAAGCGCCAATGTAGCTTTGCAAACTTCGATCGATAAACGCTATTTTGTTCGGCTCTTGGCAATTATACATTAAATTTATGGCAAATTCGCAAGCCGCAAATGCACAAAGAATTTCATCGGTAGCCATTAAAGAAACCGACACGTACACAAATCCACGGCAATTTGTGACTTTTGTTGTTTGTTTGTGTGGTTGGACCGGCAGATTGCTATTTTTATTTGAAAAGTTCATTCATTTTGTTTTATTTCTGTGGCCAAATGAAAAATTTCAGCTGGTCACGTAAGAATTTGACGGTCAGGATGTGAATGGCGACTTCGGTGGCCGGAAGGCAGCTGAGAATCCTGTTGGCCGAATCGAAACCGAAGTCGGAGCAGCTGGCTGAATGCTGAAGGACATCAAACAACAAGGGGCCAACTGTAATAACGAAAGCCGGATGAAAGTTTCGAATGTGCTGCCAAGTTTTAAAGTCCCAGATGAGCGGTACACTTTTTGCTTGGTTTGGGTGGTGGCAAATGATAGGTAATGACGCCATTAGTGACAGCCACTCAAAGCCCCTGTCTCGATGACACCTCACCAAAAAAGAAAAAAGAAAGCCGGCAAAATTTGCGCCATTTTTGCTGACAAATTTGTAGCGTCCCCGCACCGAAACTTCGCACAGCAGGCGGCTGTGGAAAATGCTGAGAACAGACATAAGGAAACCCCCGTGGCACTTGGAAATTTATAGCAATTTTATCGCCGGCGGAAATATTTTTTCCACTTCATTGAATCCTTGGCAGGAGCAGGTCGCGTCCCAGTCTCGAAGTGTCGCACTCGTGGAACTTCATTGAACTTTAATGGCAGGCCGTCGGGCAAACAACAAAGCCAGGCCATCAGAGACACTCGATGGACCTGGCTGTAACCCAGCTTCCGTGTCTCCTATCACCTCGCCTTCCGCTGATTCTGCAACATATGTAAGCCCGTTTGGGCCAAGAAAATAAAAAACTAACTGGGGGCGCACAGCCATTACAGTGGCCCAAATACCTGGGAAAAGTTTTTGGAACTCATTTTAGGGCCGCAAAATGCAAAGAGTGTAAATGGTCGGCTATCAAAAACTTTCTTCGTTGTTTCCTTCGCTGGTACATTTCTTCATTCATAGAACACTTTACCTTTCAAAAACGATTTCCCTAACAAAAGCATTCTGGGAAAGTCTACCTTCAGGGTTGTTTAAATCATATCAACTATTTTTCCCTGACCACTACCAAAAGTTTTTCAACTTTATTGGTCTGATTAAAAAGTTGAAGAGCTCTTATAGTTACTAAACGGCAAAATACATACACAATAGACAAGTTTTGATTGTAGAAAATACTCAACAACACATGGCATGAAACCATTGTCTGAAGCACATAAGACCTAAAACAACTTCACAATAGCATAAGTTTAAAACGAATTTAAAACCAACTCACACAGCACAGTAAATATAACTTGTAATAGATGTTTCGAAAGCGAATTATGTACTACCCACTAAGAAGATAGAACTCTGTAAATTGTAGATTGATTAATCACTGATTTAATAAGATAAATCAGGAAAGGGGAGCATTGTGACAAAACGCTTTTACCAGTAGTTATAAGGAGTGGCACTTAGCAGTTGCCAACTCTGGACCTAAACTGACCTATGGAATAAGTAACTCTTGTATATACTTCAACCAAACAACAATAACACCCTTGGGGCAATCAAGTTGTGTATTATTTGTGTTTAGTCTAACGACCGGATGATTGGAGTAGAAAAACCCGTCAAGCCCTGCCCTGATTAGATTAGATTGTAGTGTAGCTTGATGGGGATGTTTTGTGATTTGTCGACAGATGGAACATGTTTTCTATTAAAAAACTAACTATCAAAACACCTCCAACAATGGACAATGAAAAGCCGAGAGCATTTTTTGAGGGTTCAAACTTAAGGTTTCCACAGAGCGAAACTTTCGAATTTGTAAAAGAATTTAGAACACCCAAACCGAAACCAAGCTTAAATTGCTTGCGTGTTTTACATGATATTTAACAATAAGCAGCCGAATTAATCAAAATTGCTTTCAATGATACAACAAAGAAAAACATATTAATAAACAATAACAAAAGTCTAAATAGCCCGAAATGACATATCCCCATGTATAAGTGTGTATTTTATGATATAGCCATAGCGTATCCTTCCTAATCTAAGTCAAAGACACTAAAACGTAGATAAAGAAATATGTGAAACATATTAGCTATAATGTTTTATGATTTGTACAAATGTTTTCTGATTGTATTCGGTTTGTATTAAATGTGCATTACATAAATTGCCCGCCACTGCGTTTTATTGAAAAAATATTATTTGCAAAATGAATGAAATGTAAATGGCAATGCTGATTGGGCTGCCAGTCAATCCATCGGAACTACGTTTTATCTCAAAGGAAGCGCTTTTATGCACCTCATAAAACTCCACATTAATATCCATATGGAAATCCACTTAATTAAGCTGCGAATAAGCCACGTTTATTTATATATATTCCACTTTAAGCATCGTTTAAGTGGAAAACGTTTTAAAATATAAGTGAGTCTGCAACAAAAGTGTGCAAAATAATGGTAAGTAAGGAACATTTTTTGTCTGAAGTATTCAAATAGCAACTGTGTTAACCCTTTTCTAAGAACCGTTCTCGTGGGTAAAACAAAAATAGAACATTTTCCACAGACAGCCTTATGGCACATCTGCAATTCAAACTTAATTTCTGTTGCCCACGTAGTGTCCACTCAACAAATATTGCGTATACGACCAGATGGTCTTTGTGAACCGCATTCATTTGCAGTGTGGGCGGCACTTAAAAGACAAGCCAAACAGAAACGAGCTTGGTGCATTATCCTCACAAGTTCAACGATAAAATGATAATTATGCCCGGCCACTTGACAAATTAATGCACGCTAATGCGGCACAAATTTTGTACTTCAAGAGGCCGTTGAATTTTGCAAAGTGCGCAGGGAAAATCCCCCAAGCAAAGTAGCCAGGCTAAACCGACCAAAAAAAAAAGCCCGTAAAAAGTGAGCAAAGTCAAAATTGCGACTACTCAGCGTCTGTTAATTTTATTTGCAGCTTTAAGGGCTCGTAAAGTAGCGCGGAAAAAGCGTAGAGGCCGTTTAATGGATTCCCTTTGGCCCTTCTCTCCTCTTCAAGCTGGCTAAAAAAAAGGTACCCTGCTCTTGAGAAAAAGTTACCATAATAAACGGTTTTTGCGCGATGCGACAACGCCGACAACTTGAAATTTTTGGCCAAGAGCGCCTGCGGGTAGGCAGCAAAAAATGCATAAAGAAATGGAAAGCATTCCCGAAACTGTGAAGCACTTGCATGCGCTTTCAATCTGCATATGTGTGCGAGCTCAAAGGTGCGGGTGATAATAGTTCTTTTTTTCGCAAATATTTGCGAATGCAAAAGCGGTTTTTGCGAAAAGTGTGGTGACGGGGTGAGGTTGTTGCTGCACTTAAGTCTGCGGGCCTACAACCAAGCGGCGAGCGGAAAAAACCCACTCACATTCTGTTTGTTCATTGGTCGCACATATCAGCGAAACAACAAAGGAAAGTGAAGCCGTAGTTGGTGTTTAAATATTTTTGTTTCCCCAATAAAAAACACCGGTTAAACACAGTTGAGCGACTTATTAATACCCTACTAACGAGAGAAATGCACTGGTACTTACATATTTTTAAAAGAAATTGATTGTGCAGCACCATCAATTGAAAAATATGTTACCCATTAGGACTCACTTTGCATTAAAAGCAGGAACCTGAAATCAGCTTTAGCATACCACTTGGATTTGAGTGGCAAGACGGATTGTGTAACAGGATTTCGCAGTGCTTATGTTCAATTGCCAACAAATTGTGTGCACTTTCTGTCGAACTGCAGGGTATGAAAAGCCTCAGTTGTTGCAAATTCCCATTTACCATTGGCTTTCAACCAAATGGACATGCAATCCTACACATATATATATATATATATATATATATATATTATATCGCAGCTGGGAAGTGGGGAAACCATGCCACCTGCCATGAAAACTGTATACATTGATTGCATTGATTTATGGCCCAGATGCTGTTCCATGCGGCTTGTTGCGCACTTTATGGCCATTTCGATTGGCTCTTTGCATCAGCAAAAAAGGCTGAATTGCAATGCCGTTCCTTCTGCCAAGTGCCGTGCCATTCTGCAACAATTTAAAGCCGCTTTGTGGCAAAAAGCCAGCCAGAAACCCACGCCCACGCACGGGCCCACAAGAGCCAACTCACAAGGACTATAGTCACATTATGTCGAATCACATTCAAATGGCAAGGCGCTGACAATAGGCGGATGATTTCGAAAGATGCGGCTGAATGCCGCATTACACTGTTCTTGATATTCAACATTTTGGGTGTGCTGTGAACGTGATGAAGTATAAAAGGGCAGTTGCAACCATTTTTGTGAAATTGTTCCAAAAATATCCCGAGTGCTTATAACCTGCAACTATTTTTATTCGACATTTTAACCAGAACCAGACCTAAGATGTGGCAGGGAGAAAATCTGCATGAGGCTAATTGAAAGCCCGCATCTGAGTGTGCGTGACAAATTGCCGAGCTGGTAAAGAAGCCGTTAACAAGGATATCCACTCACCGGCAATCCGTAATGGGAAATTATGGGCGACTTTGTTTTGCTTCAGTCTGCGTGAGTGTGTATGTGTGTGTGCCTTTCGGGGAGGAGGTCCTTTTGTTCCGGCCACAGGCGAATGGCCGTTGGCTGAATCGTTTGCAATTTATGTGACAGCATCAGAGAGGCAAAAGCAAACAGCCACACACAAAACCCTATTTACCTTTATGTGTGCCGTCTGATATTGCGACATGCGACATGTTGCACAATCCGATGGCAATTGGGCTCTGAATTTCACAATTACGCGCCCAGCTGCGGACAGCACGCAAATGTAATATGAAGTAATAATGAAATTAGCAAACAACGGACGAGCTCTTTGACATCAGCAGGGCTGTCCTGATTAGATTACCTCTCCCCATAATGATGTTGATGGAATAGCAATTTGGCAGGTGCCTGGCTGGTCCTTTGCTGAGGTGTGAATGGAATTGGAGTTCATGGGATCACAGCTCAGGTTGGCAGTTATAATGACTTTTAATAATTGCATTTTGCCTTCTAGTAGCTAATGTTTCCTCACAAATTCATTTAAGTAGATGTGTTGATGGAGAATGCTTTAAATAAAGCAAGTTTGCTGCGTAAGCACCGTCGATTTTTTATAAATTTTAAGCTAGGCATTAGAATGATTTGAAATCAAAATAGTCGCCATCCTAGACAGCTGTCGTTTGGTTTCCTCAAGCATAAATTGGAATTTGGTGCTGGCGATAATATTGATTGCTTTCAATTAAAATACCGCCAGCTGACTGCCGAAAAAGTTGACACGGCATGCCTTTGTGTTAATTTAATTTCAGGAACCCTACTACTTCAAAGTTGTTGACTGCGGGGCCAAAGTGCCAGGATATTGACAGCAATGCCTGCGGCTAGATCCTGTCAATTCTATGCGGGCACAGTTTTCAGTCTACACAGTTTTCGTTGGCCCAATGCCAGTCCGCTGACAGGACGACAGCCAGGATCCGAGTGGAAATTCTGTTTTCATTCAACCACTTAACTTTAATTCACTCAGTTGTAGCTACGGCTTAAAATCAAATTATTTTCTTTACACACGCGTTCAAGTTTTTATGTAAAGCTAATGGGTCAAACGAAATTAAAGACCATTAACGTGCTCCTTTAAATCCTTTGCAATTTACAGGCACGCAAATGTAAGCCCCTCTGGTGCATTTTTTATGAATAAATAAAACTGGATATTTTAATGGATATAATTAAAGGCCGTTTTTCCTCATTATTAAAGTATTTGTGTTTAACCAACTTTAATTAAAATGTTTCCTCTTTTAAATAATATTCGTATCGGGAAAGACAATTTTGGTATTTATACCCGTTACTCGTAGAGTAAAAGGGTATACTAGATTCGTTGAAAAGTATGTAACAGGCAGAAGGAAGCGTTTCCGACCATATAAAGTATATATATTCTTGATCAGGACCAATAGCCGAGTCGATATGACCATGTCCGTCTGTCCGTCTGTCCGTCTGTCCGTCTGTCCGTCTGTCTGTCCGTCTGTCTGTCCGTCCGTATGAACGCTGTGATCTCAGGAACTACAAAAGCTAGAAAGTTGAGATTAAGCATACAGACTCCAGAGACATAGACGCAGCGCAAGTTTGTCGATTCATGTTGCCACGCCCACTCTAACGCCCACAAACCGCCCAAAACTGCCACGCCCACACTTTTGAAAAATGTTTTGAAATTTTTTCATTTTTGTATTGGTCTTGTAAATTTCTATCGATTTGTCAAAAAACTTTTTGCCACGCCCACTCTAACGCCCACAAACCGCCCAAAGCTGCTACGCCCACACTTTTGAAAAATGTTTTGAAATTTTTTCATTTTTGTATTGGTCTTGTAAATTTCTATCGATTTGACAAAAAACTTTTTGCCACGCCCACTCTAACGCCCACAAACCGCCAAAAACTGTGTTTAAGACTCTCCTCCCTTCCACTAGCTGAGTAACGGGTATCAGATAGTCGGGGAACTCGACTATAGCGTTCTCTCTTGTTTTTTATTATTTAATGGATATAATTAAAGGCCGTTTTTCGTTATCATTAAAATATTTGTGTTTAACCAACTTTAATTAAATTTTTACATTTTTTAATAATATTCGTATCGGGAAAGACAAATTTTTCCAATATTGATATTAATGAATTCCTTTGATTAGCATTTTAATGAGCCACCACCCAGTGAGATAGATCCATGCTGATGCTTCCAATGATTCCAGATGGCTGGATTCATCCGGGCAATCATAGCGCCAGCTTATGTCTCCATTTACGGACTTTGGTCGATGGGCGATGCAAATGCTCCTGCCATTGAATGCATTATTTTTCCAGCTAATACCATGGAGACCGGCCACTTGGGCAGTGTGCTTGACCTTGGTCCGTTGCCGATGCCACGATGGCCTGCCTCGCTTCCCGTTGCCATGGCATCGAGTGGCTTTTGTGGGGGAAATATGGCAGAACATTTGTCTGCGGACCGGCGAGCTCAACTGTGCAGTGCGCTTATCAAATATCGTGTAATATAAATGTCCTGCTGGCTCTGCGCGTAGACACGCATAAAGGTAGTTAGCATGGAGAGGAAGCGGAAGTGGAGAAAGTGAAAGGCATTTCCGCTGACGAAACCGAACCGAGCGAACCGAGCACAAAAAGCACAATACAAAGCGAACAAAAAGGTAATCATCTAAGCGCTATGGGTGCCCAAAGTAGGCGGCAAAAACTGAAACAAATGAGTCCCTATAAATACACACGTAGCAATGCCCCCCATTCACATGCCTTATACCTCATTCCTCATTCCACATGCCCCATTTCGCATTTCCCACTTTCCCGGCACCGCCAACCATTTATCCACCCGGATCCAAAGTTATAGCAAGTCAGTGAGCAAAGAATGAGAACTTTTTGCTATGTGGGTGTGGGTGTGGGTGTCTGGGTATTTTGTGTCTGTGACACAATGAAAAATGCAAAGCGCAAATGAGTTGAAAACTTTGCCATAAGTTTCTGTGCGTACGACGTGCAATCGCAAAATTAAAGTCGACTTTTAGGCGTCTTACAAAATCTGAGAACTTTGCACAACAGATACGCGTAGGACATTACAACAAGGCCCATTTTAAGTGGGTACATTAGCTGGCACTCAAAATTCTGTCAAACAGAATATTTTTGGAGCCTTTTGCATTTTGGCTTGTTGAAAATACTACAGACTTTAAGCACCAGTGTGTGTACCATAGGAAAAAAGCTTTTAGTGTTTAAATTGAAAAATCAAAACTAATAAATTTGCATGAATAGATGGTACAATTTCGTTCACTTATTTCTGACGGGCTCTAGAACTTGCGGAAGAAAAAACCCAAGTACACCTTCCTCTAAAGAGCATCTAATTATCGCCTTACAAAGTGCTTAAATTTTCAAAACGTGGAATCTGTCCCGAAAACATTTTTGAGGAATGGGCTGTTTATCAGTGACAAGCCGAGGGCAAAAGAGACATGGGACTCAAAGACGCTCTCGCGGAGGTTTCCTGCGACCAAAAGTGAGTGGGACCCACAATCTGGCTGTGCTGCAAAATGTTAAGCAAACATTGGTACGCGGAAACGCAAATATTATTTGCATTTTACTCGACTGGTTTTTAATGTGCAAAATAAATATCAACGCCTACGAACGAGTGTGCTACCAGATTAGAGGTCCGATTCCGTCTTCTTGGCAGCCAGCTTTTGCAGCAAAGTCAAGAAGCTAAAGGCCTGCGTTATAACCTGAAACCCAAATTGTCTTTTCAAATTAAATGGTTAGTTTATAAAAGAAGAAAGGATTTTCTTACCGATCTTAGGCGATTCACATCCATCACATAAAACTTGCCAGCCGTCACGTGAACTGCCCGTCGACTATTAACCAGGAAGATGAGGATGTCCTGGCGAATGAAGTGGGCGTGCTGCCACCACGCGCCCCTCCAAAAGGCGTCGCCAGATCGAATGCTATGCCGACTGAGGAGTTCGCCGCAATAGGTGAACATCAGGAGCTCGAAGATGGTCAATCCCAAGTACTGCAGCTGGTTAACAATCCGCAGGACCTCCCGAGTACCCGAAACGCCCACAAAGACCAGCAAGCAAAGCTGGATGGTGATCTGCAGGGACTTGACCAGACAATATGGGCTGAATAGGTTCTCCAGCTCCTGGGCACAGTGCAGGATGAAGCGATGCAAGCGAACGCATTCCACCAAGGCGTTGTGGAATGCATTGCCCTGGCCAGGACATTTTCGTCCTGCCGACATCCTTAGCAGATCCGTCGGGTGCTCCTGCAGCAGAGCGTACTGATTTAATTCCCGGGTCGCGTCTCCCAGCAGCAACTCCTCTTGCAGCAAACTAATATAAGCAAGAGAGAACGCTATAGTCGAGTTCCCCGACTATCTGATACCCGTTACTCAGCGGCTGGAAGTGCAATTTCCACACTGGCAGGGGTGCGGGGTGTGGTGTAACACTCTAAATGCTAAACATAAATAATATGAAACATAATATTAAAACAATAAATTCTAAACTTAATGCTTTTTTTTTTATTGATGAAAAATAATCAATATTTTTTATCGATAAATAAAAGTAGTTGTCCAAAAGAGGAATGCCATACCTCATTGAATTCGTAACCAAAATCACTATCCTCCTGTGTTAAAAAAGAAAATTCTAATTTTTGAAATTTTTTTTAATAAAAACATTGGTCTTGTAAATGAAAAATAAGATTATTTCTTTTAAAACTTCAAGAGACAAGAAAATTTCGGATGTGCGGTGCGGGGTGCGGGGGGTTACTCTATGAGTAACGGGTATAAAAAGGCACTGGTATTAACTAACTAAATGTATGCATCTGGCCACAAAGGTTGCAGCTCAGAAAGTATAAAAAAAGAACAAACAAAAGTTGAATTAATTAATTCACTTAAGGTTGCAGCTGCTCGTACACAAAACAAGCTGCAAAAACGGAATGTTTGGAATTAAATGACTGTCGAACAAATACCAACCTTAGGCCGTTTATAGACTCCCCGGACAGCAGCTTGGAATGGGCATCCAGGTTCTTCAGGCTGCAGTAGAGCACATCGAACTGGCCCAGGAGCAGCAGGCTCAAGGTGACGAACAGGGATCCCCCGAATGAAAATGTCATGCCCACGAGGATCTGGCCGAAAAGTTGTGTGGCATACACCGCCGAATATGTGACGGGTCCCAGGGCATCAAAGGGATACCAACAATGGAGCGGCAGCATACGTATGCCCATCATCAATGGCGAAACGCCCCAGAATATCACGCCCAGCAGGCAGGACATCATCCACGCCAGCGTAAAGTTCCTGGACATCCTGTAGGCCGCATGGCCACTCACAAAGGTCACACCAGCCAGCGAATGATGGCGATATTCCCGGTTCATGTGATCCATGTAGGCCAAAAGGCGCCTGGAGCGCAGGCACCAGTAGATGGTGCCGTAGCCCGTGAAAAAGTATATTATGGTCATGGTGAGTGCATCGGTTATGGCCTGCAGCTCCCCCGTCGGCAGGACATCCAGTGTGGTTTTGGTGAACAGGACACCCAAATGCAGCGAAGTAAATATCACCATGGAACTATAGGCCTTGGCCAGCACTTGGCCCATCATTTCCAGCCGCTTCGGCCACCATTTGGGCAACCGCGGAGATGGCCGCGTGCCCATCGCCAACTGTTGTCTCATTAGCAGGCGGAAGAGGTTCGATTCCCTAGCCGGATCCAGGCTAATATCATACCTGATGTCCGCATTGACATTGCCGTGGAACTGAAGACTGGCCATCGACTGAATTTCGGGTGCCCAATCGAACTGCTTATGGACTCCCAGAGTCTTTTGGGGCTCCTATTTAAAGGACCCGGAATTTATGCATTAATGAGTTTTTAAAAGTTTTCCCCCACCGAATATGGCAGGGTGTCTGGCTGGGCGTGGCTCATAATTAACCGACTTAATGCCTAATTGCTTCTAAAAGGCAAAGTTGGCGAATATTTCGAAATATATAGCTCAATTTGATCACGAAGTGTTCTTATAAATTATAATTTACAATGGGTTCAAGGATATAGCAAAAATCGATGCTTTCTTCGCTTCTGTTTATACTGAATAATGAATAATGATGTCTAGATAAATCTGGTAAATTAATTTATTTAGGGAAAAGATCGGAAAAGTTTCTCAAATATTTTGAAACGCTATATTCTAGCTCAAAATTCGTTTTATATAGACAATTGTACAACTTATTAAAACTATCATTCATCCTTTAATAATACCCATGCAATGTGTCATTTCATTCGTTTTTCCAACAAATGCCAAGCAGGATCAACAACCATTTAATAACCATATTTACCCTCTTTATACATTGTTTTCTTTAATGCAAACCTGAAACCACAAGCAATTGACTTGTATACATATGCGTCGTTATTTCCAGTGAGCTGTCCTCTCCTACGCATTTTTGCATTACAGACATGCGAAATTGCGGATAACGTCAAACTTGACCTTCGTGACAGAAATTATTAAGTATAATTGCCGCGCACTTTGCATTTATTGAATATGAACGTAAAAATCCATAAGCCGTATTACGAATGCCTAATTGCCCCCAGACCTTCGAGGCATGCCCCTTTCCACATTCGAGAATCGGCATTGAGGAATCAAGAAAGGAAACGGGTGAAATGGCTCATAGAAAATGCTAATTGCCGAGTGAACTTTGCACACCTTGCAGGTGGCAAAAACCAAACCATATGCTAGCGTGTCGTGATCATGTAAATTAGTTCTGCCGTCGAGCTATTTAATTAGCCCCCAGCGACATGCAATTAACTGAACAAAATATTTAGCGAGCGGTTCAGGGTTCAAGTTAAAGTTGACAAGTGTATTTGCAGCTTTTGAGCGACCATGGCCATGTCCAATACAAATGCGAACTAATTTAATACCCTGCGGGCTTCATTTTTATTTCCAGAAATTGTTACACACTGTTGGCATAATGGTGGTCCGAAATGGTCGTCGTTTTGCAGGCCTGCGGGTTTGGTTTATGTCCGATTTATCTCTGGTGCTTGGCAGCTACTTGGCCAAATTGTTGTCGGGCTGTAAATGGCGAAACTTTAGAGCTCCATCGTCCTGCGGCTCCTGGGCAATACGTTTTATATGTAAGTCGATTTCATTATATATGCATGCCCTCCTGTTCAGCGGCCCCGTTTCGAGTTCCTTTTTCATTTTCCAGTCTGTCAGCGTGTTCTCACGCATGTCGGAGTGCCGTGTTTCGAGTGAATTTCACCTGCTGTGATTTATTCAATCAACTTGGGCGACGTCCTCGAGCTCTCGAGTTGCCTTTATTATTTAGACATCTTTGTTGTCTCTGCCGATGCGCCTTATGCGAGTTTAATGCCACTCGTAGGCCTTCACAATCTTGGCTGCCACATTTAATCTGCATAATTTTTATGAAAATTACAATGCACAACTCGGGGGGAGGACGGCAAATAAGATACAATTTTACTCATAGCAAAAGAGAATTACTTCTAAGATGTTCAGCAATCATGGTGGCGCTTTAATTGCCGTCACACGCGGCGTATGCTTAATAAAAATGTTCATTTCTGCGTTTTAAGTGGTTTTGGTGTAGCAATTTATTGCTTGTTGCAATCTACGTTAAATGTTTTTATAAATATTTATTGAATTTTTAATTTTCGTGTTCATATACATTATTTATAAACTGCCTTTTTTTTGTAAGCACTCAATACAACAAATGGCCGTTTACCTAGATGTATTTGTATTTTAAAGCCAATACATAATCTGTGTTTAAAAAACACTTGTAAGAAAATAAATCAACTTTTGAATATCAACGATTCATATCGGACTATTTATATGCATTTGTGTCAAAAATTGATTGAAATAGTTCGCAGCAAATCCTTTTCCATTTTTAAAACTCCCTTTTTTGCACAATTTCAAGTTCGTTTATTTTGTTCATTTCAGATTCCCGTAATCCAGTGATAAAATACAATTAACAAAAAAAGAATCCACTCATTTCGCTTTGGAGGCACCTGGCGTATGCACAGTTTTTAATTAAATGTCGCACCGACATATATGAAAATAAAATATATTCCCCACCACCTGAAAAAATATTTTTAGAGCTTTGCGCCACCTACCCCGCAACCTTTCGCAATCCCGTGGATTCGGGATTCCGAGGATCTGGGTGCGATTGCATTGTGCAGCAAACTTTTTAATTAATTGCGCTGGCCAATTTTTCGGCGGGGGCCAAAAGCTGTAATTGCAATTGAGTGTTGCACAGAGCAGATGACCGGATAGCAGAGTGGACCACACGGACATCGCTAATTTGCTGCCATCAGAGGAGCGGGAATAGCGGAAGAGGCGCGGAAACAGCGGGTCAATCAGTTGGCCATTTGGGTGGCCCAGTCGCCCAGTTGGCCAGGTACTAAAGGTTCTCCAGTCACGCGCTCCGCTTGCCTCATGTTTGCTAATTTATGCGGCACTGCAGCCGCAGGGCAACAGTCAACAGCGAGCGGTAAAACTTTCCCAACTGGCACTGAACATGAAGAAACGGTTAATCAGGCAAGCCGGTACTTGGAATACCCTTTCCAAAGATGTACCTTGACACTTCGTTTCCAATTTATCACATGGGTTTTCGAAACTTTTATCTCTTTAGGTCTGAACTCACACGTTAGTAGTAGTATTTATAATAAGTTTATTTTATGAATATAAACAATTAATTCCAAATATATTTAGATAAACATAAATATAGCAGAACAAGATCTACTTTAGTGCAACAGGTATATATATGCCGTGAACGTTAGACTTTCAGGAAGGGAATAAAAGAGCGACACTGTTGGCAAAGCGGAAAATGAAATGGAAATGAGAAGTGGAAAATGGGAAATGGGTAACAGGAACAGGATCGGAAAAGGTCTGGCTCCTGGCAACGCCTGTCATTGTTTTTGCTGCTCTTGTTCGCGTTTCAAACTTTGCTCACGCCCCGATGCCCCCGCCCACATTCATTACACATTGATGGCCAAGAGGTCCGACCGTTGAGCCACCCAACGCACCCAACCACCCAATCCTGTCCAGGAACTCCGCCCACTCCTCATCCGCTTTACAGTCGAATGTTGCCTTTTATTTCGCTCGGCCGCTGCACAAAACAATTTGTCAAACAACAAGCGAAAAACTTTCTTCACTCCAGGGAGGTTAAGGTTCAACACATTTCCACTTTTATGAGGGCTCCTTAACCCCACACAGAACCAACCATTTTGAATTGATAGAAAAAGTTTTAGTTGCACTCTAGCCAGTTTTCATAATTCATTTCATTTGCATTCAGCACCACTTACGACCATAATTTGCATAACACCATTAATTTGAGGTCTACAGCCTGTTTAAATATTGCAGATTTATATTTTATTTATAAATAGCACATATATATTTGAAATCTTGGCCGTCAACGGGTTAAGTCTGTTTCAGAGGTGAACGGCAATACAGCAGATTCTTTAAACTTTCGTTTAAGTTGGCAACTGATACGATGAACACAAACTGCCGGAGTCCAAATGCTCAACTCGAATAGCTGACATCCCTCGGAGGCTTGACTTAGAATTCGCACAGTTTGTTAGGCATTTTGTTCGGCAATTTCGGGCTGCCTGACAAACGGAAAAAAGTTTCTAATGCAATTTTGTTAAATATTTTTGCTC
This sequence comes from Drosophila yakuba, assembly GCF_016746365.2. Lineage (NCBI taxonomy): Eukaryota > Metazoa > Arthropoda > Insecta > Diptera > Drosophilidae > Drosophila > Drosophila yakuba. The sequence continues at coordinate 10,287,450 of NC_052530.2, forward strand.
TGATTTTGTTTGGCTCACCCGCCCACCTCTTTCCACACAGCAAATAGTTACGCAGCCCAACGGCAATCAAAATGTACCAACTATAAGCTGTGATGGCGGCAGGCTCTACTTTTATTTTGAGGCAAGTGAAAACTAAACTTTTCGACCTGCCAAATTGAGTTTGGAAGTTGCAAACTGTCTCAACTGGCAGGCCACATATGAGGCTAATTCAATTTGAGGTAAGTGCTGGCACTTTCCCTCCCCACTCCCCCTTCCACGACCGCCCAAGGCCATACGAAGTACAATAACAATTAGCATTAACACATTGATGAGGTGCCACCCCGCCGCCACACCCCACTCCACTCTGCGGTTTGTTGTCCTAGTCAATGTGGCCGGGATTTGCTTTGGCGCGTGTCTCGTAAACGAGAGTAAACTTAATTACAGCCAGGATCTGCAGCAGCAGCAGCTGCTTGTTAATGCGGTTTTTGGGGAAATACCCACATATAACTCAAACTCTGGGCTTATACATAGGTATGTATGTGTGTTTGGTTTATTAGTTACGCCTGGCGGCGGCTTCACAAATGTCTTACTGTAATTAACGCCCAGGGCTAGGCAAACAAAAGCCGTCTAAACACACGCGACTGGTAGGCGCTGCATTAACAAAACTCAGCCAAGTGTTACCTGCCTTGCGGTTCAACGGAAATCGGGCCAAATTCTTTGCAAGTGTCAAAGGGGAATTACAATTAATGGTGTATGACTAAAACGCAAAGGCGTTGAATCCACAAAGGCGCAACTAAATTGTGAGTTTCTCAAATGCAAATAAATAGGGGGTATCTAATAAAAGTTCGGTTTAATCATAAAAATTCTCTGTTAATATGACAAAATCAGCGACTAATACTTTATAAATATTTTATCTGCAGAACTCTTTTTACAGCGGTTAGAAATGTCATAGAATTAGGGTAATTGGACAAAACCAACGAAAACTGAAATCTAAAAAAGTAAAAAACGTTTCGCAGTAGTTCACTAGCTCTATCCATCTAATCAGGCTTAGGTGGAATAAGAAATCGTATTTCTGAATGAATCGCCATCCAATTAGGAGACGGAATATGTGCCCATTAAAATCTGATTTCGTATGCAGGCGAACAAAGCCGCCAGTCTGCAAATGAAAGAATCATGTGACGTGGAAATCGGAGACCTTGACTGCAGCTAGATGGCCAACAGGTGAGCTGGTGAACTGGTGACCAGGTAAATGGAACAGCAGACAGCCAAGCTGTGGCCAGTCTTGGTATTCGGGCACCTGCTTGCCCTAATATTCAATTAATCACATTATGCAGGCTGTCGACTCGGATTAGCAAACCCTGGCCGTGTCCCAAGTGTAACACAGTAATCAACCGAAACCGAATCCGAATCCAAATCCGACTCCAAAGTCCCGGCTTGTTATACAAATAACTGGTGGGCAGTCAATTACGGCGACTGGCCAAGGAAATCCAACTAAATATTTTATTATGAGCCAGCGTTTGTCTTGATTATGCGCCAAGTTGCTGGAGGGGAGCGCAACTAATTGAAAACTTGCTAAAGTTTTTCTCATTAATAATAAGCCAGACCGACCGACCGGAGCCACTGGCGACTATTTGCTTACGGCGCGGAGCGACTCCTCGCCATCGTCCTGCTCTCATCCAGTCATTTTGATTTGTTGTAAATGATTTAATTACTTATTGCAAGGCGCTGGGAAAGCTATTATTAAGTTGGATGCCCGCCAGGCCGCACTAAACACGCGTATTAGATTAATGTTGTGATTACACAGTCATGCCCAACGATAGATACTTATCCAAATGGTAAGCATTGAGTTTTCGTATATTATTCACTCTGAATAAGTCAAACATTATTTATTAAGCTAAAACGGAAGTATAAACTTACTTAATCAAGTCTAAAAGTATTTTCCTCGTCGTTAGTAATAGACTCCTATTATTTTGCCCATAGCTGTCTGGCACACCGCACTCCATCTCCCGCTGTATTTTGAAGCGTTAACGAGTCGCAATCGCTTATTGCATACTTTTCAGCTTCCGTCGAGGGGCTTCCCCCTTCTCATTCCGTATTCCGCAGGATTCACGTTGGCAAGGACGCAGCTCCTGCTATTGAATTATGCATATTTCGTTGCAGGCAGTGGAGCTTGAAGTGAAATGGTGGCTGGAGGCGGGCTGCCCAGACAGCAATCTATTCGTTTGTCGTGAGTTGGTGGCGCGGGGAAACGTTAGAAGCGGGATGGGCGGTAAATAGAATTATTACCTCGGCAAAGTGTTGATAAATTGTATTTGCAACAAGTCAATGATTAAGTTATTTAACAACAACTACGAACCCAGCTGACCAGCAGTCTATATTTTCATTCGAGTTTCACAACACACTCTCATAATAGTAACTTTCACTTTTGTAACGTTTTAGCACATAAAAAAAATATTACTAAACAAAAAATCCTTCGAGCCGGATTTGAACCAGCGACCTATGGATTTCTATTGCTTGTTTTCCAACTACAGTCCACCGCTCTACCAACTGAGCTATCGAAGGTCGGTGAGGGACGCCGTGTTGGGGGGATTGATGTGCTTTCGGAACTATACCTCCAACATTTATTCGAACAAATTTCGTGGTCAGCTAAATTCGCTTATCAGTTGGAGCCCGGCGGTTTCGTAGTAATGAGACTCTCCTAAAATTAAAATGCTAGCTAAACTAAAATCATATCTGTTTTACTTTCTAAAGTAATTGCAAAATTAAAATAAAACTTAACATAAAATAAAAAAAAAGCAAAAAATCCTTCGAGCCGGATTTGAACCAGCGACCTATGGATTTCTATTGCTCGTTTTCCAACTACAGTCCACCGCTCTACCAACTGAGCTATCGAAGGTTGGGAACTCGGGTGGCCAATGTATGTTTTGTGTATATGTGCGAGCGAGCGAGCGCTGGCTGAAGAAACCACTTCGATCTCAACTAATGACGTAATATCTTGATCAGCAGCAAGTTTATAAATAATGCACACCACAGCCGAAATTTATTATTATTGGAGTTTCTAAGGAAATACTTTATTATGCATTAAAAACCCTTTTTGCCACATTTTTTATAACAATTTTAAATTTCGAACACTATTGTAGGTCTTTTAAAAGTCATGATATTTTATATCTTAAATTTTTTTTGATATTTTATCTCTTAAATTTTTTTCATAGGGGGTGTATTTCTCAATAACAATAGGTAATAGTTTTCCAATTGAGTAATGAAAAGTGATGAATCGGCAGAACGGATCCACCACCTTCGAAATCACCTCCTCAATTTCATTGGGGGCAGGAACTTTGAACAGCCCTCAACTGCAAGAGATAGCACTTGCAACAAGCAGTCTTCGAAGGAATTTAATCAATTATGTGCCGTATACGCAACGTGTGCTGCAAAGTTGTGGGTGAGCTGGTACAAGTGCAAACTGAAATCCATTATAGCCATTTGCAAGCTGGCAATTTGTGCAAGGGGGGAGATGGTCATCGTTAACGAGGTCAACAGCAAAAGATGAAACAAACTCAATTTCCTACGATGGGAAAATGCAACAAAAATGGCACTTTTAATTGGAAAATTACACCGACCAGTTGTGGGGCATGACCCTCTCTGTTATCTCCGTTCCACGCGGCACAGCGGGTAATCCTTAAGCTTCAGGGAGATATTACCCTTGACCAACAGCTCCTCCAAGCGGGCCTCCGTGCTGATTCGATAGCTGCGAAAGATCTTCGCCAGCAGCAGTTTCATCAGCATTTGGGCGTATCGGTAGCCGATGCACATGCGCAATCCCTTTGTGAAAGGGATGAAGGCAAAGGGATGCCTTTGTGGCGAATCCAATCCGAAATGCGCCTCAGGATTGTAGGTACGCGAAAGTGGTCCCCACACCCGTTCATCCCGCTGCATGTTGTAGATATCGATGCCAATCTGGGTGCCACGTGGAATGAGGAACTCCCCGTCATCGCGCTTGAGCTGAATGTCCTGATCCGCTGATCGCAGTACCATGGGCACTGGTGCAAATAGCCGCATGGCCTCGTTGATGACCATTTCAGTGTACTCCAGTCGTTGTAGCTGCTCCAAGGATATGTCGCCATACGACGGCAGCTCTTTGACCAGTTCTTCGTGCAGCTTCTCCTGGTAGCAGGGATGCATGGCCAGGCAGAGAATGGTAAAGTACAATGCCGTCGATGTGGTCTCGAAAGTCTATAAAATGAGTCATCATACGTTATTCTTACTGTATTTTTTGGACATACCGCTGCAATGGTCACATTCGCCTCATCCCTCACATCCTGCCAACTCAACTGACCGCGCTCCACATGCTCCCGCACCTGCTCGATGAAAATGGCTTTGGACTTGCCTCTCATCTCCAGTTCCGAGCGCTGCTGCTCCAGACTGCCATTGGCGGCCACCACCGAGACTATGGGTTCAAGAAGCTGTCGGAAAAAGAAGCTCACCATGGGTAATCGCATAAGTACATTACCTTACCTGTTCTATAAACCCGAAAAGTATGCCCACGACCTTTTCCTGCAGGCGGAAAAGTCGGGAACGACGATATATTAGGTCCGGATAAAGCCAAGGTGATAGCATTCGTTTCACACACACTTCGGTCAAGCTAAAGAAAAATATTCATATTAACCAGTATTGTCTTATCCTATTAACTAACCCATTATATGCTTTAAATATGGCTATAGATCCGTCGTGCTGGAAGTTCATTTTCTTGCCCATCGTTGTCTCTACAAGTAATGCCGATGAAATATAAACGATTGAAACGACATGTAAATACTCACGACAAGCTGCCTCCAAAACGATTTTCTTGAGTATTTGGTAAATTTCCAGCCTCTTACCATGCTGCACTCCCTCAAGCTCCAGCTTCTGCAGAAGTACCTCGGCTTCGCCATTAAAAATGGGCAAGAAGTTGCTGAGAATCTGGCGTCCAAAGGCGGGATTAATGAGGCGACGATGTTTGTGCCAGCGAGGCGAACTGGACGTGAACAGTCCGTCACCTATGGCCGAACTCATGAATCGGTAGAAATCGCCCTTATTGGTGCAGTGCGTCGAGTTGAGTATCTGTTCAACGCTGGATGGATCGTTTATGTAGAGGAAACAACTGGTACCCATCCATGAAATGAAAGGCGCTTTAAACTGTCGCGACAGACCATCCATGTACTGCAAAAAGGCTGTCAAATATGCCAGGTTACCGAAGGCCTCACGAAAATCCTGTCCAGCTCTTACTCTCCGGGTTCATCATCTGTAAGCCCATGCCTATTAGGGGCCAGCCAATGGGGCCGCGCAACTGCCATGCGACTTTATAATACCTTCGCCGGCTCCACAGAAAGTATATCCACGCCAATAGCAGCCAGCCGATTAAAATAATGCCGGTCAGCATGTCGATGAACCTGGTAGACTGGGAGGCGACCCGTATCCGTAGTCGAAAATTTAATTGCTCCTCGCACAACGTTCGACGGCAGACTGAGCTAGCAATTTCCAGCTTTAAGATCCATTCAGGTTTCTATATGTTCGAAACACACAATTGTCAATTAATATGCAAAATACACAAAAAAAAAATGTAAGCCATACTAATTGACAGATTTTATGGAATTATCAGGGAATACACCTTTAAAAAAAGCAGCCTTATCGACTGGCTTTTCGAACTGAACTCATCTGCTTTTCTGCTCGCCGCCTCGTATTCTGCCAAAAGTCGGTCAGAGAAGGGGGTTTGTACTTGTGTACCTATATTTTTCTAGCTGGGGATTACGCATTTGCGCCTTTAATAGCTCGCTTTCCATGCTCACCGCGTTGTGGGCCGATTCTCGTTTGGGTGGCGATTTTCATTCGAGTCGCGTATGCCAGCCAATGATAATATGCATCAGGTAACGACAAAATTTCAGATACTCTTACCTTTAAAATAAATAATAAATACTTCTTTGGGATACGTAAAATAAATAATAAATACTTCTTTGGGATATGTAAAATGTTGTTGTTTTTATTATTTAATTCGAAGTTTAAAGAATCAAATTATAAAAACAAGGATGAATATATAATACTAGTAGAATAATTTTAAAGTCAAAATACGAATTTCAGGAAATTATACCCGTTAGTCGTAGACTAATGTCTGTTTTATCTAGAAGAGACAAGACCCCCACGCCACAATTATTTTGAATTAATTAGAATTATTTATTTTATTATTTATTTTTACTTTGTTTTTTTTTTTGCCAATTTCTATTGATATGCCAAAGAGAATGTTGAATGTTAGCTAAGTAAAAGGAATTTGATAGTCCAGGTTTTTTTAAATATGAGCGCAGACACTTTGCCATTAAAATCGTACTCATGCTCAGTTATCTTGTGACGAATACCACCAACGTATACGCCAGTTGATTGGGCCACAAGTTACGATGCCCAATCTGAACCCCATTTAAACAGCTATTACGCATTAATTGAGTTTCTGAAATATAATTTGTATTTGCTATTAATATTTTTACAAATTGTTTTATTTGTGGTGTTTAGCCTTTTCAATTTTGTTCAACAGTTCTATGTTATTAATCTGAGTGTATTTTCTTGCCATGACATTGAATAGTTCCCTTTCGGTATTTGGTTATCCTTGTGTAGTTTTAGTTTTGGCTTCTTGGCCGACTTGACGGGATTATTCATATATAGACTGGTATTGGTATTCAGTAAAACTTAGTGCACTAAGTGTTGAGTGAGCGGCTCCCGATTCCGCAATGGGTTTCATTTAGGATCTGGACCCGAATATTAAGGATCCCACAATGTTTCGTAAGTCAGATGTAAGCTAGGTTTAAAAGATTGCAAATATTAATATTGTTGTGGACGTTGCGTTTCCAGTTTTGTCATTGGTTAGATTTAGTTAGATTTAGCTTTAGGTTGTGGCATATTTTAGCAATTTAATATTATTCAAAGGCCTTGGATCATTGGAAGCCAATTACTGGGGGTTCTTGGTGTTAAATTTCACTTGGGAATTTATTCGGCGATTGACAGACATAAGTACCGTACTTGACTTGCAACTAGTTCATAGATAAGTATATATAAATATTTGCCAGTCATATGTCCTTAGTATATCTACCATATATACACAATCCATATGTCCTTGCCGCATCCCCTCGAGGGACGTTTAGTTTTCCTTACTTTACAAATAAATTATACTCCATTTATTGTCAAAAATATTGACGACTCGCGATTGCATTATTCCTGGCATTACACATGAGTTGTATAATATGATTATTATGTTTACCTCTAGTCTTATCAAAAGTGATCTGCCCAACTACTTAGGTAATTGTTTTCAACTATACCACCTTGTAATTAGGTGATTAAATTCAACATTGCGGTCAGTTAGTTTCAATAGCCACCATTGTCATGTTTTGTCTGCAACTGCAATAGAAACGATTTTATTGGAGCTATAGATGAGTTTTTCGAATGGAATGTTAATTAACTTTTGTCTTACGATGCTCCAATGCAGATATATTTAATATAATTACTTTTCCCTCGGCTCACACCGCACTTTACTTGACAAGTCTATCTGCAAATTCTGGGATGTTCTGTGGGCTTAATAAAAATATATTTCATATTTTTATGTGTATATATGTATGTATATCCGCTCTAACTGCTGCATGCTTTAGGATTTTATTTCGCAAACAAACTTTGAAAAAATAAAAGAGAAATGCAGGCCCTTGTTGCTTTTCTTACTCTATATGCAACCCGTGCAAATATATTATGCATGTATATATATGTATACAAAATAAACTTTGCTTTCACATTGACGCTTGCGTAAAAATGTTAATCAAAAAACATTGGTTTCACGTTTTTTGTTGTTTTTACCATTTTTGTTATTTTGAGACGGGGACATAGACGGTGCAATTGTTTGGCTGTGAATATTTGGGCGGGAATGGCATGGAATATGCCGTACGGCTATATAAGCGGGGTTTAAAAGCTAGGCTAAGGATTATAAATGGCTTATGTGTTTTTGATTAAATTTAAATTTTAGTTCTCTTGGTGAGTGTTTATCATTCGGTTTATACTTAGGCACAATACATTTATTTTGTTTTATTTGTAGTTTTCACATGACTTTTGTTTTTTGTAGCTGTAACTTTTTGCTAAATATTTTCGCTTGGCTTACAACTAATTTCTACGCATAAAAACGTGTGTAATATATGTGTGTGTGTGTGTGTGTGTGTGTGGTGTGGATGTGTCGGTGTTATGGCTAATTATTTCATATATTATGGGATTAGCTTTGCATTTATCTGCAATAATTTCTACTACAATTTAAACATCTCAGCCGCTTGGCAATTATTTAAAGCTTTTCACAATCATTTTCATATATGCAAATTAAAAAATATAATAGGATTACAAAATCTTTTCAATAAATAATGTAAAGTTGTTTTTCTTGATCTATTTATTTACGCATATAAACGCGTATTGGTGTTTCTGTTAGTTTGTATGGGTAGTTAACTCTCGTTATTACGAGGTTATTTACAAATATTGCTTAAGTTTCGCATGTGGTTGCTTATTAACGCAAAATGCTTTTCCAATTGGTCTGGTATCATAAATTATAATAGAAAAATCAACTGGAATATAAAATGCTCCCATGATTGAGGCTAAATAGGCTTTTGGCTGGGAGTCCGCAGCTGGTCAAGTTATTGGCCGATGTATTCGCCTGTAACCGCCGCTTGCCTGTTGTAAACACAAATTTATTTTCAACACAAAACTTTACGCACAAAACTGCGAATACAAAAGTTATTGAATTACAATAGGCTTTAGGGACTTTAAACTATACACACATTTTGCTTACTATCAGCTTACACACATTTCGCTTAGTTTTGTTTTTCTGTTTAACAAAATATGCGCTAGGTTTTCTACGAATGCTACAAAGTAGACAACAATTAAAACTTTTTATCTGCTTTCCATCTGTTTAGTTATGCATGTTGTTGTGATCCTCTTGAATCTTAGTTAATTTATGACTTGCATTCTTGCTTAGGGTGATTAACTCTCCGCCGGCTGGTTGGCCGTGAACTGTGTTATGCCATCTTTCTCCATTGACTCCAGAATATCGGCCACATAGACGGCAACATCAGTGTGGCTCGTTTCACCACGTCGAATGAAGGGCATCTCCAGCAGCCGGCTATACTTCGGTCGATCGCTCTCCTTTTTAATTAGGCTTAAAAAAAATGTGCATTGTTAGACAATGTTTTGAAGATTCACTAGATTCAATGTTTTATTAGTGCTTACCAAGTATTGACAAAGTCCACAAACTCTTTGGAGAACTCCATGCCGTTATAGGATGTCAAAAGTCGCGGCGGTTCGCCTTGCACAACCTAGAATAGGGTAAATATAAATACAAAAGACAAATTATTAACAAAACTAGCTACTAATACAATGTTCTAATATTTTTTTATATACAAAAAACGAAACACGATAGGACCAGCAGAAAACAAAATGAGTCATTAATCAATCTACTTTATCTCTGTAAGATAATTCCTTATGACGAAGGGCACAAGACAGGAACGTTATTTGTATCGCATTTTCAAAAACAGCATTCATTGAATTAAGAAAACTGTCTCATTGAAATGTTGACCAGACATTTTATGTTTACCTGACACAACTGCTCGAAAACAGAGTCCCATTTGCGATAGGGGAAATTACCGGTCGCCACCTCCATCAAAGTTATGCCCAATGACCAAACATCGCTTCGTACATCGTAGCCCTTGGCACGCTCTGGATCAATGCGCTCCGGCTGCACAAAAACAGACAATTGTCGTAAAAATGTTGTTGATTCAAATAAGTTTCATTACCGCCATATAGGGCCTGCATCCCGCATCCTTGGTCTTGGCAATAGAGTCAACCAGCTGACCGGAAATACCAAAATCACACAGCTTTATGTCTCCGCGACGATGCAATAGAATATTACTCGGCTTCACATCCCGATGGATAATCTTAAGCTCCTCCTTCAAATAGTTCAGTGCATTGACCGTGGCCACTGTTATCTTAGCCAGTATGGACTCTGGAATGTGGCGCTGCTGTTTTTCGTAAATGTACTTGTAGAACTTGTCCAACGAGGTGTCCATCAGCTCCATACAAATCCAGCAGTCACCCTCCTTGAACAGTGCGCCGTAGAACTGAACAATGTAGATGCACTCGTTGGACTTCATGACCACCTCGAGATCCATGAGCAGTTGCTTCTGTTCCTTTTCGTCTACGGTGGATCGAATGCGTTTCACGGCCATTACCTTGTCCAGTTTCTTGAAGATCATCTTGTTGACTGCCCCAAATGCACCGCGTCCAATTTCGCCCTCATCCTCGAGATCGTCTGAAGTAAATGTGTGTGTATTGGCGGCACCGTCACCAAACTGTAGCTTGCCACAGGCCTGTTGCCGAATACGCTCCCGGTGACGATCGGCAGCGCTGCTGCTCGATGCTGCCGGTACCGGTGGCACATGACTGCTGGCCACCGGCGGGGTCTGCTGTGGCTGCTGGGCGCCAAAACAGCGGGTCACATGGTTGTGCTGTGATGAGGAACTTGAGCCCGAGGATGTGGATCCCGAAGATGTTGACGACGTAGACGAGGGCGGATGGCGTATGCTAAGGTTGTTCAGGCTTAGCTGATCCGGAGGATTGCGGGAGCGACTGGATCCGGCTGGAAGGTGGAGGAAATGGGAGAATTTAGGAGGCTTCATGGACGGCTTATCGCCGCTGCACCCGATTCCCGAACTATGCGTCACCCAGCGAGTATGTGTACCTCCTCGCCTGCATATGTATGACCTGCGTGGGCGGCCCGAGACCGAAGGGGTAACTCACTTGCAAACAAATTTTTCGGTCGCTCGGCCATTGTGTGCGGTAGCTAAAAGTATCGATGTGCCTTTGTGTGGCTGTCCTAAGGATGTTTTGTCCGTTTTCTGCAGGCGCCGCGCCCCGAATACAACACGTCGACTGGATGCTCCTTTGGCCCTCCGATCGCCTGGTTACTGGGCCGCCTTTGATGGGCTCTTCGCCGTTTGCAACGCAACTACTTTTTCAGCAATCGAGCGCACCGATATGCACTTTTTCCGCAATTTCGCTAAACATTTACATAAATAGCAACCAAAACTTAAAAGAGCTAGAGATGAAACATTGATTATTTGCGTCCAATCGATAGCCATCGATAGGCTGCGGACTAGATAGCGATAGAGATAGCCCTGCAAGGTGCAAAAATGGTGAGGTGGGTAATATAAAGAGTTTAAAAGTGTCATTTAAAACTATTTACTACTTTAATAACATGGGTTATTGATTTTTTTTCATATTAATTCCCCTTACGCAAGTGTTTATCTAAAAAACCTCCGTTCCGTCATACGTGGGGTGGTCGATGCATACGAATACCATACTGTGCGCCACCTTAAAATCAGTGCACAATCGCCAGTAGTTTGAAAACAAAAAATTAAAGCCTACATAATCATGTCCAGCGGATTTGTGCGCAGCAGCTACAAATTGTTCGTAGGCAACCTGCCGTGGACGATAGGCAGCAAGGAACTGCGGACCTACTTCTCGAAATACGGGCACGTGGCCAACGCGGAGGTGGTCTTCGACCGGCAACTGGGTCTGTCCAAGCACTATGGCTTCGTGGTGTTCAGCCAGCGGGATGCCTTCAACAGCGCCAGCAACCAGAACACCCACTTCCTGGAGGGACGAGTCCTTACAGTGCAGCAGGCCAATGAAAGCCCTCAGAGCTAATAGATGATGAATTTATTTATTTATTGGTTATACCGAAAGGAAAGCATGAGAAATGGCTGTCGGAGCAGCTTAGTTGTACAGAAATGAATGCAGCACTTGTTTCAAATCCTGGCATTTTTGATTCATTTGTTGGGCAAATAGAACTTGCTGTTGGTACCCACAACGTCCGCAACATTGGTGTGACCTAGCCGGGTAATCAGCGCCGACAGCTCCGCCTTTATGTCGTCCACGAGTGCGGGTCCCTCGTACACCAGAGCCGTGTAGAGCTGGACGTACGAGGCCCCAGCTTCGATCTTTTCGTAGGCGTCATAGCCGGAAGCCACACCGCCGACGCCGATGATAGGAATCTTGCCATCGGTGAGCTGGTACATCTGGGCAATCATCTCTGTGGAGCGGGCTTTGAGCGGAAGGCCACTTAATCCGCCAGTTTCCTCGGCCAGTTTGTTGTTTCCGATGTTTTCACGCGACACCGTGGTATTGGACACGATCAGGCCATCCACGCGGCTTTTCTTGCGCTTGATAACCCACACAATGTCCCTCATGTCGTCCAACGATAGATCCGGCGAGAGTTTTAGGAGTATGGGCACATTCTTGTTTTTATCCAGGGAGTTTTTTGTATCGTTGACTTGCTCCAGGAGCTCTCTTAGCTTCTCCTTGCTCTGCATATCTCGCAGGCCCTTGGTGTTTGGACTGCTTACGTTAATGACCAGGTAATCTGCTACGGGCCCAAAGACCCGCACACCCTGTACATAATCGGCTATCGGGCTCATGGTGGTCTTGTTCCGGCCCAGATTGACGCCCACAACTCCGTTGAAGTTCTCCTTTTTGCGAAGCAGGCGCAGTCTTTGGAGCACCGCCTGATGACCCTCGCTATTAAATCCGTACCGATTGATGATGGCCCTGTCGTCGGATAACCGGAAGACCCTTGGCTTTGGATTGCCCTCCTGGGCAGCTGGGGTGACTGTGCCCACCTCTATAAATCCGAATCCTAGATCCTGCAGGCCGTCCACAGCCTCCGCGTTTTTATCGAATCCCGCGGCAATGCCAATGGGATTGCTAAGCATTCTGCCAAAGAACGGGGTGTGCAAGTTCTGGTCATCATGGTACTGTGAAACCGGGCACAGGCGGTACTTGCACGCCAGCACAGCCAGTTGATGACTGGTTTCCGCCGGAAGCAGTCGCACCGCTGGCATCACAAAGGTCCGGAACAACTGGTCCTGCTGCTTGTACGCCGTGATGCCTGCCACCAAGGCAGCTGCTCCGACTGTAACGATGCCCAGCGACCGCAGACGACCCTGTGGGCGGAATCATTCTGTAATCCGCCCCAGTTTAAGCCGTAGTTTACTCACAACTCTCCGCGTGGCGTTTTTGGCATTCTTCAAGTGATCCTGATCCATGACGACTATCGCCGGATATCGATTGTACCCGATAAAGTATTAAAAGTATAATAAGTAAAAAGCATGTGTGGATTCTAATAGACTTTTAACAAAAATTGAATTTGGGAGAAAGTCGTGTCATTTTGAAGGAAAATTCATGCGATGCCGTACTTGAGTAAGAGTTACTACGGAACAAATTTATATTCCCTTTCTAATAGGATTTTGTTTCTTTCTGTGTAGCAAAGGGACCCCTTCCATTTGCCGTCCATGACTTCAGAAAATCGATAGTCCGTCAGTGTCATCTCTAATGACTGAGTCAGTTTGTTATGGCCAGCTGAAATTTGGAACTTTCGTTCTCTAAGCGCTGATTTGGCAACCCGTGGCAACCATGAAGGGCGGAACCTTTCGCAACACCCAGTGGGATCCCACGCTGCTGTCCTCCCAGATTGTGTCCATGCAGTTCTGCGTGTACTTCACGCTTGGCCTACTCGTCTTCGTGGCCAACAAGTTGTCCGGGGACAACTATAGTCTGGATCACTTATTCGAATACCATGTATGCCATATAATATATATTTTATGCCGTAAACCTCTTTCCTAACACTCCATTTTTTCTTGCTTAAAGGAGATCCACATCTACGACATGGGCGGTCGACTGGTGATCTGTGCCTTTGTACTAAATGCATTCATAGCTTCCCTGACACTGTGGTGCATTGTAAGAAGAGCCAAGCTCTGTCTGGACTTCAGGTGGGCATCTTTAATGAGCTTAATAAGGCGAAGAAATAAACTTAATCAATTGCTATTACAACTCACCCTTTCATTTTTACGGCAGTTGCACCTTTCACGTCCTGCATTTGCTCATCTGCTGGTGGTACAACCGATCGTTTCCAGCGAACGCATCCTGGTGGCTGCTGAACGTCATCACCGGCACAATAATGTGCATAGGCGGCGAGTTTCTCTGCCTGCAGACCGAGATGAAGGAAATCCCAGTGGGCTATGCGGCCCTTAATCAAAAGTCGGACGTCTGACTGTGAGCCACTAACTTGTGATGCCTGCTATTCAACCATGCCACCCAAAGCAGCTTCTGTGTACATTTAATTTATTGTTAAACTAGCGTAAGAATACATAGCATATAAACACTACACTATACTGCTTCTTTTAATGTAATATCTGGTAAACGAACGGCGGTCTTTGCCGAAGTTTAAGTTCCTCAGGTACTGCTGACGGCGGCATGGAGTACTTTATTCTAGTTCCACTGTAATTGTTGGATATCATAGACCAAAATGACTCCTCGCGCGGCACAAACATCCAGTAGCTAAAGGCCAGCATAAAAGTGGCGATCAGCGATGCCAGAAGAAGCAACATCCAGCACAAACCTTGATGTGGCTTCTGCATGCTCGTCGTGTTTATTAGTTGGGAGTCTGAAATTGACACAGCTGAGATCCGCGAATACAACAGAGAGTGCACTGAAAATTCCCGTCAGACCGCCAAAATAATAATAAAACGGGGTGTGGCCTAGTCAAGAGTCTACGCTGTTTAAAATTGCTAAATCCAGCGATCAAGAGGCGGAGAGCTTTGCTCTTCAAGCAAATTTATCTGGCAAACAACGAATCGACAAGCTCCCCTCCAGAAAACATCAGAGCAAACTAATCAAGTTGCCCTATCTAATCTAATTAGCAAGCGGGTAGGCATCGCCACGATCGTCACATCCTCGACACGTTCTGATGCATTTTCCGCTTACATTTGCTCCCCACGAATTGAACTTTCAATTATACTGATTGCTTAAATGTGCATAATTGAAGCTTTGCGGCAGGGAAACTGGTGACAAAGCTCTCGTCTGAGGAGCTTCTAAAGGTTCACTAACCTATTCTATAGATATTCCACTCTTTAATTCAACATATATGGCCAGCAGATCGTCGCAGATAAAAATCCGACTATGTAAGCAATCGTCTTTTGCACTGAAACCGAAACGTAATGGGTCGAAAACCCTACTGAACTAAAAACAAAGAACAGGTAACTCGCCATTTCTTATCGATGGAGCTAATTCAACAAATGATATCAGTAAGTAAATAAATCTTAATCGAACAAGTTTGGGGAAAGATAATAGGGCGCCCAAGGTATTAATAATAAATGTAGTTGCTTTACAAGCGATATCTGACAATCTGGTAACCAAAAGACCTCTGTTACACCAAATCCAGATAAAATTAAAACAACGATAGATCCTTTTCCATTTGCTAAATTATTTATTTTAAGTTTAGCAAACTTGTTTTTTTTAATTACTTGTTTGTGTTGGTTTCTTGTTTCATATAGTACATTATATCTCGATCTATATATTTATTAATATATATACCATTACTATTTTTATGTTTTCTTCGTTTAAAATCATCAATTGAAGTTCAAGGATTTGCGCATTCATCGTTTCGATTCGATATCGACAATATTTATGTCTATATATATATATATGAATATATATATATGTATTTTAAGAGTTCCAAGAAAAATGATGTGTGAGAATTGTAACTTATGGACAAAAATTCAAAATTGTATCATTTGCTTAAATATTCTTAATATTTGTGGTTGTTTAGCATATTTTAAATATGTATGTTTGCATATCCTTCAACTACGCGCATCGAATCCATAAAATATATGTAATGATGGAGGAGATGGAAATGGAGGGCTTGGGCTTTTTGGGCTGGCTATACATGAATGTAATATACTTTCGCGATGGATTTGCACAGTTTATTATTAACGTTTGCTCCTGGTTTTTGAGGTTGTGAGAGAGGAGTGAATTGCTAAACGAGGGTGGAGGGTGCATCTGTGTATTTTTTCTGTATTTTCGTGTTTTGTGTTGCGCTGCGCACAGACAGTTTCTCTTTCACATTTGCTGTTCCTATATAGTATACGTGTGTGCACATATATATATATAGTTGTTATCGACTTTGTTTTTCTCCGTTTGGTTAGTTGCGAAAGTGGCTACGATGCGACTGCTGATGCTGCTGCTGGCCCAGGTCCTTTGCCTGAAGCTGAGGCCTTGCTCATTGAGCCCACCAGTCGGGCGCGTTGGACGAGTGCGAGGCACTACCGCCGTAGGAGCCGCCATAGGAGCCACCACCGGCGCCGCCGCCATAATATCCACCGCCGCCTGAATTGCCGCCTAAAATGAAAATTGTTAAGTATACACGTTCAAACTGGTAATTTCTGATGGATGGTTCCACACTCACCAAACTTACCGTACGAGTTTCCATTGCTGCGGTAACTTCCACCGCCGCCTCCCGATCCAGAGCCACCGCTGCGTGGTGGTGGTCCACTGCGTCCGCCACCGCCTCCGCCAGAGCTTTGACGGTAATCCCTGGAGCCGAAGCCGCCACCATAACGTCCACCACCGCCGCGTCCAGCCCGCTTGGCTCCGCCATGGCCGCGATCCGAGCTCATGTCCTCCATGAAACTGGGGATCTCCTGCTTCGTTTCGATCAGCAGTTCCAAGAGATCGGAGCAAATGTTGCGGTTCTTCTCGTTGAAGAAGGAGGTGGCCACACCGAGATTACCCATACGTCCGGTACGTCCGATACGGTGGACATACTCCTCCACATCCGAGGGCAGGTCAAAGTTGATAACGTGCTTCACGTGCGGAATGTCCAGGCCACGAGCGGCCACAGCAGTGGCCACCAGGATGGGGCAGTCGCCCGAGCGGAAGCAGCGCAGAGCCTCTTCACGCTCCTTCTGCGTGCGATCACCGTGGATGCTGGTCACGGGATGGTTGCACTGGTACAGGAACTCCTCCAGCGAGTCTGCACCCTTCTTAGTCTCCACAAAGATCAGCGTTAGGCTGTCTTTGGTATATTCGGGGCCATCGCGGATAGACGAGAGCAGATCCAGCAGATACGAGCGCTTATCGGGCTCGTAGACCCACAGGATGGTCTGCGTAATGTTTTCAGAGGTGGAGCCCACACGACCAACGGCCAAGAAAATGTAGTTGCTGAGGAAATCGCTGGCCAGCTCCTGGATCTGCTTGGGGAATGTGGCCGAGAACATAAGCGTCTGGCGCTGCCCGGTTGGCGGCATGTTCAGCTGTTCGACGATGCGGCGGATCTGCGGCTCGAAACCCATGTCCAACATACGATCAGCCTCATCCAGAACAAGGAACCGAATGTTTTCCAGTCCCACTTTGCCGCGTGTAATCATATCCTCCAGGCGACCGGGTGTGGCCACAATCAGGTGGCAACCGCGGTCCAGCTCGCGCATCTGCTCACTGGTATTGTTGCCGCCGTACAGCACTGCCGGGCGCATCCGGGAGCGATAGGCGAACTTCTTGGCCTCCTCAAAGATCTGGGTGGCCAGTTCGCGGGTCGGCGCCAGCACCAGACCCAAAGGATACTGCTTGCGCCGGCTGTACTGCCGGGTGCTTTGCGGCGGGGGCACATGCCCCAGCTCGTACATCTGGTTGAGAATCGGCACCAGGAAGGCGGCCGTCTTGCCGGATCCGGTCTGGGCGCAGGCCATTAGATCTCGGCCATTGATAATGATCGGAATGGCGTACTTCTGCACCGGTGTCGGTTTGTCATAACGTGCTAGGGCCACGTTGTTTCGGATAATCTCCGTCAGCTGCACATCATCGAACGATGTGATGTTCGGGGGCACATTCTGGCCCGTCGCTTCCACGGGTATATCCTCGTATTTGTCAAAATTGATTCCCGTATTGCCCACGCCGAATAGCTCCACCTCCAGGCGCTCGTCTCGGGCGCCCAGCTTTGTGTAGTCGACGTTTGAGCCGCCGCCCTCCTTCCAACGGCTGTTGTAACCGCCGCCTCCGCGCTCGCCACGATTGTTGTAGCTTCTGTTGCCGCCGGCAGGCGGTCCGCCCTCGCTGCCATCGAATCCGGCAGAGCGTTCTGGCTCCTGCCAGCGATCGTTGCGTGGCTGCTGCTGCTGTGCCTGGCCATCCTCGGCAGTCTGCTCGTTGAGGTTACTACCGCTTCCGCCGCGGTATGATGGTCCGCGTCCAAAACCGCGACCTCCTCCGCCTCCGCCGCTGCGATTCCAGTCACCGCCGCGACGCGAGTCGAATTCACCACCTGCAAAAGTAATCAAATATTCTATAATAAGTTTAAAGAACCAGGCAGTATGCTTTTAGCATCATAGAGATAATTACATTACGAAGATAAAAACTACTGAAAATCCAGTATCCCTGTATGTAGAATATACTTTTAAAATAAAATCAGCATGTCCTTTTGAAAATGTCCTATATACCCGTATACTTATAATAGTACCCACCGTTGTAGTTGTCCTCGAAGCGACCACCACCTCCACGTCGTCCTCCGCCGCCGCCGCCGTTTCCGAAACCGTAGTCGCCGCTCTGGCGATTGAAGCCGCGACCTCCACCGCCGCCGCCTCTGCGGTATTCGCCTCCGCCGCCGCGCGACTGTTGCGGGTCCCTACTCTCCTGGCGCGGATTCCCGGATCTGGAGTCGAAGCCCTGGCCTTGTCCTTGGCCCTGGCTTTCTGCGTCCGCTGCGTTGTTATTGCCACCACCACCACGAAGATGCGGGGGCACATACACACCACCGGTGACCGAGTTAGTGGAAGTCTTGCTTGTTATGGGGCCGCTGTAGTCAGCAGAGCCGCCATTCAAGTCCAGACCAGCAACCTGCAAGTGGGAGAGATTGAATCATTAGTCTTGGTCAGAACTTCAGCATAATCACCATTCTGTTTAATATATAACACAATAAATAAAGGAAGTAGTAGTTTCTATTTTCTGCATTTGACACAATTAATTGACACTGATTAGGAATCACTAGTTTTCTTTGTTATATATTAATAGTAGTGTAACAAAGTGCATTCAAGATAAGAACTAAAACTAAACTATATAAAGAATCGGTGCTCCACTAATGTAAATAATGTGTTGTATATGGCTAATTAACATATGATTGGCCGTGTCAGCCGGCACCTGTTCAAGTTTCAAGTTCAACAGATTGCCCAAAAGATTCCCCAGGGCAAATCTCCTCTAGAACTCCCAAAATGAATTCGTGCCCGCTTAGCAACATGTGCTATTTACCGCTCTTCCTCTTAGCAACGCAACGTGTATATATACATGGGTACATATGTATGTACGTGCAAATCTCTGGAATATATATACAAAGATAGAGAGGCGCAACTAGTTTAAAGCTTCGAATTTAGTTCTCTCTCTGTAAGCGTCTCTCTCGCACTCGCAGGCAACCTTTTACACAAAGAGAGACCGCCTGGCCACCCAACAAAAACAACACGTGAACGAGCCACCCACACACACATAGGAAAATAAATCGCACCGTAGTGGCAGAACACTAAGCCCGGTTGTGGAACCCAGGGGAAGAGAATGTGGAATGAGATGGGAGAACTCTTCTAAAAAATACTTTACAAATATGAAATAATTATTATTGTCGTATAGCTTGTAATATTAACCATTAATTAACAAAGACAGCAACAAATTGAAAGCGAATTTCTTAAACGTCTGGAAATATTCTAATTTTTATACGGGGAACCCCACACTTTAATTCCATTGTGGTTGGCACAAATGGTGAAGCATATAAAGCTAAAAGAAAAGGCTTAAAGCAAATACACTACACTTATTTATTTTAAACTATTATTTTTATATCACATATCTAACACAACAAACAGTTGTGAAAATAAAGTACATGTAAAAGCTTCCTTTTTTTTTATAACTATTTTTTTTTTTTGCAAAATCACCCTTGAAATTAATCACCAGATCGCTAACTCCTGGCAACCCTGCTTACAACAGCTTCCACATGTGTGCGCAAGCGAGAGAGAACGAGATATGACACACACACACACACACACCCAGCCTTAGAACAGCGGCACTGCTCACACACACACACGACACACTCAGCATGAGAGGCCGAATGAAAACTTTCATATGTATATAATATACACGTCAAATTGGAGGCAAGCGAGCAAAAATTATACAAAAGAAATTACAAATTGGAATGACGAAGAGGAGCCCAGGCGCACACACACACACACGACGCATGCAAACCATTGACACCGACACGATTCACCGTTGTAAAAAGAGCGATAGAGACATTAGTGTGTTATGAAATCAATAAATTTCTAGGCGAACTTTTTCAAATAGCCGCATGAGCATCACGCACACACACAGGCACTCATCGTATATACATACACACATATGCATATACTATTCTTATATACATGGTAAATGGTAATTTCACCAGTAAAAAACGCTACTACTTACTTGCTGCTCTAGACCTGTGCCATTTTGGTTAATAGCATTACTCATATTATCCTCCAATCAGTTGCTTTTTTTTTCTTGCTTTCCGTTTAGGAAAATTTTGCAATGGTTACGCTTTGATTTTTTTTAGGTGCACACTTGCAATTTGCGACAAAAAAATGTATACGATCGTTGTGTTGGTGTTGCACTTTGTGTCTATACGTTTTTCCTTAGTTTTTCCGACAAAAACTTCTTACGTTCCACAAGCTACTGCGTTCTCGTGTGAAATTTCAGGGGTCTGTACTTTTTTTTCGGTTCTTTTCGTTCCTCGCACACAATTCCTTTTGTTCGGCTTGAAACTGAGACGTTTCCGTATCGGATTTGGCTGGCCTGCTTGTGCCAACAATTACAATTACAAGCGCTATGGGCTTGGAAAATGCTGCTTTTCCGACGAGTTCACGTTTTTTTCCGCTTTCAGACGCGTGTCTAAAAAAACAGGGCTGCTTAAGCACGTATATCGATGAGGAATCGATAGCAGAATCGAGGAAAGCAGAGACTACAACCTGGGCTCTCGGCGGCGGTCAGTAACGGAGACTCTGGCAAAGGCGTTGCCAGATCGGTTTGCTCGTCTCGCGGTCTACGGAATTCAAATTGTATTTTGTTCACTTTTGCTATTTCGGTGCGTCGATCTCTTCTAGGCTGTTGTTGTTTTTTGAATGGAAGAGAAATGAGGCTGGGCAGTTAATTTTGTTTCAATAAGGCCAAAAATTTTGTGTTTATGTTCAGGGGTAGTTGTTTATAAAGCGTCAGTCGCTGTACCCCATTTTGTTATTTGAAGCAAAAGTCGAAGAAATTCACATTAAATTTGTGATTTTATATAGGGATTCACTTAAAAAATTAAAGCGGTAAAGAAGAATTTCGAATGTGTGGACAACAACCATATTCAAATTCTCATTAACTCTACCAAAGAAAACTAAAATACGAAGTTTCGAACTCTGGAATATATTCATGCACTTTCGTCTATAGAATATACATATTGTGGGTGTACATGTTTATATAGAATAAATGCTTTTGGTATTGGCCTTAGCTTGAGATAAGTTAGTGGAACAATAAATATGGCTATAATCGTATGTATGTATATATAATTTTATCGATCGTTTAGCCCTTGAGCAGGCAGCGGGAGTAAAACTCCCGGTCGATAGCGTCGTTTGGAATGTATGAGCTCCACTTGAAGATCAGCGCCAGCGTGTCCCCGGCGGACATGTGGTCCAGTGCGATGTTGAGGAAGCAATTCCAGTTGTAGAAGAAGTGGCGCCCCAACTGCTCCTGCTCCACGCCAGAGATGCACTCGCAATTGGCGCACACCAGTCGCCCGCCGCGTTGCAGTTCCACGAACTGTTCAAAGCAGCGACCCCATGCGCCAACGCTCAGTTGCTTGCCCACGTCCGCCAGAAGTTCTGGTAGTCCATAGTTGAGGACGATGGCCACCACCTTGGTGAGATTCTGTTCGGCCAAGTAGAATTTAGCTAACACGTCTAAAAGTGCCGGCACGGATTGAACCACATCGAAGCACTTAAGTTGCTCTCCACGGGACCAGAAATAACGCAGGAGCACTGCTCCAAGCTCATGATACTGGCAGGAGGTATCAAAACGAAGTGGGAACGAACAATGCTCACACTTCACAATCTCTGCATTTTCCGGGGCATTGAGCAGCACAAAGCCGGCAGCTATGTGATCCCGCGTAGCATCGTCCACCTCCCAGATCATCTCCGGATCCAGGTAATCGAAATACATCTCGTAGCAGTTACGTTGCGCTTGGTCAGGCTTATCACCATGCTCCACCATCACCTGGGCTAGTTTCTCGAGCAGATTCACCAGCTCTCCAGCAGCATACTCATCGAAGACACCTCGATAGCGATCGACGCACTGCGTCCGGCTAAACTTCGCGCTTTTGGCGATCAGGTAAAGGTTGTAAAGCGTTTTCTCCTCGGGACTGATGTGTGGTGCCTGGGGTGCCGGCTTTTTACAGCGCCTTACAATTTCCTCCTCCTGATCCTCACTTCCCGACTCGTAGCGTGCCTTGATGTCCTTGAAGGGTAGAGAACGCTCGCTGGCTGGAATTAGTTCCCTGACCAACTGCTGCTGTTCCTCGGCGAAAATATTGAACTTGTACTTTATGATGTTCTTGCCGAATTTACCAGTTACCGTCAGCAGGGCATCCTTGAAGTGGCCCGTTTTGAGAGGCTGCTTCAAGTTGTCACAAAATGCGTTTTCCAGCACGTACACTCCCTTTGGCGGAGCTCTCGATGAGCTTCCTCCGCTCAAACTGCGTTCAGTGGTGGCCGAACTGCCTCCCGAACTGTGCGTATCCAAAGCACTCCCTGTGCACTGAGTTATGGCATCAAATATCACGGATATATCGTTCAACAGCTCGTACTCCTGCCTCTCGATGAGGTGCTGTTTCAGTGGATTTAACTGCTTCAGCTCGTAATCCTCACGAGCCTTGTCCGCAAAATATCGGACATGCTGGCGGAGTAGATTGGCGCAAGGCAGCAATTTGGATTGTTGTATCAGAGAAACTGCGTGCGATTGCAGCGTCTGCAGCTGGACACTATAAAGAGCGCCGGACTGCGTAAACACAAAGATCTCCGAACCCGAGGAGCGGCAGTCGGCGATTCTCTCGAACTGATTGGACCACAGCACCACCGCCGATCGTCGAACATCAAACACATACAGTCCCAGCTCTGTATAGGCCAGCAGGAAGTCCTCGTTCAACTTTTGGACCTTAGCGAACTGTAGATTCTGCGGCTGATAGTCCAGCAGCTCGGCATTGGCGTCTAGTTCGTCTGTGCCGCTACCAGGTCGCTGAATCCTGGCAGGAGCGGTGGCTAGGGCGCTCTTGAACTGGTGCGTCTGTATCACCTCGCCCTCAAAGTCCACCTCCCACACACGACTGCCTGGTCGGGCGCAGTAGATCCGCGATGGCTGCAAAGACTCCTGCGGAGAGACAAAGAAGCAGGCGCCAAAGGCTCCATCCCGCGGACGGTTACCAATCTGAAAAGAATTTGACATAGGGTAAGAAGGTAATCGATTGGTAAGTATCAGAACGCACTTGTTTGTATTCCTCGTACTCTGTGTTGCACAGAATGCACTTGGAGCAGTTGGACACCAGCAGTAGGGACTCAAAATCGTCGATTTGTACGATGGGAGAGTCCAGGTAGAGCAGCGGATGCACTGTCATGTTGAACAGCAGACTGTGTCCGATGAACGAGGAGAGCAACACGAGGCTGACCTGTCCTCGGGAGTCGCCATAGTAGAACTGCTTCTCATCCTGCGTCCAGTGGATGCATGTCACCTGTACGGACTGGTCCAGATGAGTAAAAATCACTTGCGGCGTGGCCTGGGCGGACAAATTCACGGCGTACACACAGATCAGCGAACGTTGCGTCGCAAAAGCCACATATTTGCTGTTTGCCGAAATGCTGAGGCTGGTGATTGCTCCATGCTTGTTCGGTATCAAGAGCAGGAACTTGCCGTTCCGATTGAACAGATACAGCGATCCGGATGAGGCCCCGAATATGATATAGCTGTCGGAGATGTCGAAGCAGGTGTACTGCAGGGAGGAAGGGGGGGCATTAGTGGGTGGCCTGCTATCAAATTACTGGTGAGATGCGATTGGAGTGGCTTGCTCTCACCTTGATGCGATTGTGGTGTTTCAGCGGCAGCGACAGCGACAGCGAAAAATCAATAAAGTTTGTCAGGCAGTATGTGTCGGCCATCTTGCGGGCGTTTTCGTAGTCTAAGTCGTTGGTTAATCACATCGCTCGCTTTTTAATCGCGATTAAGTCATTGTCTTGCACATCTCAAGCAATTATTTACAGGAGTTGTGTTTCTTTATCTGTGCCACCAGTAATTTGTGTACACAGGTCGTTGGAACTGTCTGGCAGCTCTGTTAGTGCTGGCAGGTGGTCGATAGTCAGTGGCTTATCGGGCGACCTAAAATGATTTCTTAATATTATACTATTCTGATTGATGTTTAACAAAATGATTCATCATTTCCAAACTATATTTAAAACAAACGTTTTTTGAAATCACAGTTCTTGAAGTATCGATACATTCAGTGCTGCAAAATGACAGTTGTCTTGTTTACCTTCACAAACTTCAAGTGTGGCAACATCGTAATCAACAGCTGTGGTTCAACTTTGACCTAAACTTTCAATTAAAATCAGTTTTCCACAAAGAAGCGCTTGTCAAACTGCCATACCCAGAAGTGAAACTGTTATAGCACAATGTTTGCCATAAATAATTGCATATTTACAAACCAATCGAACAGCTGTTCTCTGCTACCTCCCCCAACCCATAAACCTGCTGTCAAATAAACGTCAAAACAGTGGCGCGACTCGCCAACCGAAAAAACCAGCAGAAAAAGTGAAATGAGGCGTGATAGACAATAGAAGAAAAATAAATAAACACCGGGGATCCACAATTAAATCGCTTATGTACATAGAAGCCAAAGTGTAGCAATGGTCGACAAGGAGGAGCCCGTAACACCCGCTCCCTCGCCCACGGAGGAGGGAATGGCCACTATTGGGGCTGCTGGAGCCGGGGATCAGCCACAAAGTGCAGGGAATAATACCAACGTTAAGATCGTGATTATTGGAGCCGGAATGGCTGGCTTATCGGCTGCCAATCACCTTTTGCAAAACGGCTGTGAGGATTTCCTTATTCTGGAGGCACGAGGCCGGGTGGGCGGACGCATAGTGTCCATACCGCTCAGCAATAATCAGAAGGTACCTATTGTTATATAACCTCCTCAAGTCCAAGAACCAAAACAAACCATCATATGGGACCATATGACGTTAAAAGGAAAACACTTCCGACCACGGAAAAACCACAAGCATGCTGTAACAGATTCATCGCCCCAGCGAGTTGATTATAGATTTTTCCAAGCACTGCGCAGTCGGTCAGCTGTTTACGCTTTTCATTAAAGCTATTTTTATACATGTTCCTGTTCCCTATTTGCCTATTGTAAGTTTCATTTGTTACACATGCTTACATGAGGTAATTCATGTGATTGCATCCGTCGTGATTTCTACTCACGATTTTCATTGCGTTTATTTGCATAGTTTTGACCGGTTTGGCGGCACTTTATCAAGAATTTGTTATACAACTTTCTTCGGCAACGTTTGGCAGATAAGATAGGGTTATTTTGTGAATTAAGCCAATGATGACGTATCCAGTGCAATGCCCTAAAAAACTCACGGGCTTGCGGGCTGACGATCACGTAGTCTTAGTTATAGGACAGAAAAATGTATTATTATTATTCCAGTTTTCTATATTGTCTGCTGAACTTCTTGTTAACTACATACGCCCCTTAAATAATCTAATATATGTAGGTCAGTTCTTATCTTTTTATTACTAGAAAGTTAAAATGCTTAACTTTAGCTACTTATCTTAGACATACCTAAAAATTACCTACTTAAATACTTCTAAACAATCTCACTTTAAAATCACAGGTTGAACTTGGCGCCAACTGGATACACGGCGTCTTGGGCAATCCCATCTTCGAGCTGGCCGTGCAACATGGTCTAGTCAGCGTGGTCAACGTACCAAAACCGCACAAGGTGGTGGCCACCACGGAGGACGGGCACCAGGTGCCCTTCAACATACTTCAGGAGATCTACGAGGCGTACGTCTGCTTTCTGAGGCGCTGCGATGAGTATTTCCTGTGCCAGTACAGCCCGCCACCGGATATACACAGCGTGGGCGAGCACATTAACTATGAGATCGAAATCTACCTGAGCGAGGTCCAGGATCCCAAGGAAAAACGCCTCAAGCAATCCATATTTAACTGCCTGCTCAAGCGAGAGACCTGCATTACCGGCTGCAACAACATGAACGAGGTGGATCTCCTGGAACTTGGTAAGGCTAAGTTTAATAATAATTAATACTATATTACATTAAAAATATATTGTTTATTTTAGGCAGCTACACTGAGCTTCAAGGTGGCAATATAGTGTTGCCATCTGGCTACAGCTCTATTCTGCGACCGCTGGGTGCTCAGATACCCAAGCAGTCCATCCTGACCAAATGTCCGGTGAAGAAAATCCACTGGAAGCGAAAAAAGACCTTCACTGGACTGGAGACGGTGGACGAGAACTCGGAGGACGAGCACTCGGATGACTCTGAACGAACGGTGACGGAAGTGCCGACGGGGGATCTTCGTGGCGCCTCCGTGGAGTCCAACACCAGCAGCAATTGTGATTTTCCTGCAGGCAACGTGCGCATAGATTGTGAGGACGGTCGAGTGTTTCATGCAGCCCATGTGATATGCACCATACCGCTAGGCGTACTGAAAAACACCCATCGCGCTCTCTTCGACCCTGTGTTGCCGCAGTACAAACAGGAGTCCATCGAGAATCTCATGTTCGGCACCGTGGACAAGATCTTCTTGGAGTACGAGCGACCGTTCCTCAGTGCCGATATATCAGAGATTATGCTTTTGTGGGACGACGATAAGCGGGATATGAACAGCTCCGAGGAGGAGCTAGCCAGCGAAGATTATCTCAGTAAGAATTGGTTCAAGAAGATATATTCGTTTGCCAAGGTGACGGACACGCTGCTCTTGGGCTGGGTTTCGGGCCGGGAGGCGGAATACATGGAGACACTCGACCATAAGGCAGTGGCGGAAAAGTGCACGGAAATACTTAGGAATTTCCTGCAGGATCCTTACGTGCCCAAGCCAAAGCGATGTGTTTGGTAAGGCAACGAAACATTGTTAAAAATGTTGTCTATTAACGGAAAAACTCATTCTAGCACCAGTTGGAAGTCGCAGGACTTTACCGGAGGGGCATACACCTCAATACCGGTGGGGGCAACACAGGAGGACATCGAAAACCTCGCCCAGCCCCTCTATGCCACGCCTCAGGCTATGAAGGTCGGTTCAAAAGTCTTTTTACATCCAACATTGGTTCTTATTTTATTATGTTTCGCCAGCCCGCCATAGTTTTTGCCGGAGAGCACACCCATTCCAGTTTCTACTCTACTGTACACGGCGCCTATTTGAGCGGACGGACGGCAGCGCAGCATTTGCTGGCGAGCGATGAGCCAGACGAAATCATCATGGAGTCGGACGGCAGTGATCTGAGCGCCTGGATACAGGGCATTGCTCTGGACTGAGTCTAGGCTAATCAACGACCACTCATCGATTTTGTATTATAATTTATTATCGTTTTTTGTACGCTCTTGAAACGCTTTTTAGCTAGTGATATTTAATTTGTTTGATTGTAATTTATTTTGCTAGCGTCTTAAAACAATTCAACTTATTTGTGTACATCCCTTGTAAGCATTTGTTTTATTTTGTTGATGCAATTATTTTGTAATTTATTTGGAACCCGCTTGTACAATACTATAAATAAACGTTACCATTTAGCTGAGCTGATCAATGTGCTGCCAACTCGAACAGATCGTGCACCCGCAACAGCTTTCACTGTACTTGGACGAAAAGTGTGCACAAAGACATAATGTTGTTTAGACCTAATTACCGATTAGCAACCATAAGTGTATGAATACAAATATATTGCCTATTTTTATAAATTCGTATTTAACGTAGAAAAGGTTGCACCAAAAGATTGACACTTAGACGGTCAAACACTGAGTGCAACTAGTGTATATTTGAAAGTAACTATTGTTAACGTTAACTATTTTGCTAACTAAATTATGCATTGGTTGACTCTTTAAGGCGGTAAAACAAAAGTTGATATTCATAAGTCCGTTCTAACACTTGGATCTGCATAATTATTTGTATTTGTGACAAAGATATCGACTTGTACGCATAAATGAATAAAAGAACACGCTAAATTATTGAAGGAAAATGTTTATTTTTGAATAGTAAAGCACTGTAGAAGGCCCTTCTGATCTTTTAACAACGGAAAGTAATTCGTACTATAAAAATCAAGTTGTGCTTTTTGTTTTAGGCCAACAAAGTCTATAATTCAAAATATATCCTAAATTAGTTGAAAATCTTTGGAGTTGCGCTCATAAATTTTTTGTGGATACATTTACACGAATTTAACTGAGGTGTGGTAAAATATCGTACAAGTATAAGGTAGGTGAAAACAAAATAGATTAACTAAGCTTATTTAAAAAAAACACTCACAATTCGTTTATAAAAAAATTGAACAAAAAATCCTTCGAGCCGGATTTGAACCAGCGACCTATGGATATCTATTGCGTGTCTTCCAACTACAGTCCACCGCTCTACCAACTGAGCTATCGAAGGGGGCGTGCTGGGGTGTTGGTTATGCACCGGGTATGCGTATAATCGCGACTAAACTTTGGTTGGCCATCGCTTAAATTAATACATATTTTACTTTTTAAAGTCTTTTTAGTGGATTGAGGTCACGGTCAAATTATGTAATGTCTTGTATATGCATCTCTTTCCGATTGTTGCTAAGCCTAAATTTATTTATATTTAATATACATACATATGTACATACAAACAAATTAAATAAGACATGTGCATTTTTCACCTGCTTTTAAAATTGCTATATTTTTAAAATAATGATTATTTTTTATTACATAGTGGATTTTAAGCCAGCTATATTTAATTTTCGGTACTTTTTTAAAATGGTTAATGCATTTTCTTATTTTTAATATATAATATATATATATATTTTGTACTGGATACGGGTCTTAAAAAATATAAAATATTTAATTCTAATATAAAAGGAATATTAAAAAAATCGACAAAAAATCCTTCGAGCCGGATTTGAACCAGCGACCTATGGATTTCTATTGCACATTTTTCCAACTACAGTCCACCGCTCTACCAACTGAGCTATCGAAGGTTGAGTTTAGAGTCGGCCAATGCGCGTTTTCTGCATGGGCACAAGCAAAATGTACTATGTTTTGGTATTTCTTTTTCTTTCGCTTACTACTTATTTGGGTGAAATAAAAGTGGTCAGCTTTCTCCATTCAGTCAATTGCAGTAGTCTACAGAGGCTAAGGCCAAAGTGTTTGATAGCGCCGGCATCTTACACAAATTGCTTATTTATATTCTCTATTTAGTTTCTGACATCTATTTATTTCTTATTTTATTTTCATTAGCTTAAAATAATAATAAAAAATTGTAAAATAAAATATTAATTATAATTAAAATATAATATATATACAAAAAAATTTTACATCTTCTGATCCTTCGAGCCGGATTTGAACCAGCGACCTATGGATTTCTATTGCATGTTTTCCAACTACAGTCCACCGCTCTACCAACTGAGCTATCGAAGGTTAGTTTCAATGACGGCAAATTCGCCTTTTGTTCAGGAGCGAGAAGGGGAAAGTAATACTGATGGTCAAATAAATAGGGCCCTAAATTCTCGTAAACTAATATTAAAAGTAATAGCATTCTAAATCGTTTCATGGTTTCAGTTCAGACCAAACTCTTGCATGAAGTTAGAAAGCCAGCTATACACTATTTGACCTTGGTTTCACATCGTACGTAACTAGTTATCCACCCGACGCTGTACCCAGATAAGAGGGTGGGGTGCAAACAAAGCTGATGTCTACATATACATATATCCATCTCGTTCCAGCGCCGACGATTGAAGCGCGACTAGAGCAGTCCGACTCCACATAGACGATAACGATACCGATACTTTGCGAGTCCGCTCCCCAAGATTGAGCCCCCACAGCGTAAAAGCGACCGAGGTGCCGGCGACGAGAGCAGTTCGTTTCCAGAAGCCGGCAGCAGTGGTCCGTTGACAACTTCGATTCCAGCTACTCATCCACCACGTCGATACTCTTGTCTGTCTTTTGCAAACATAGAGGAGTCACCCTTTGGCTAACGAATCCGAAACTTTCGAGTGTTGTTGTGCAACATATTAAAAACCGCATTTGTTCGGATCCAATTCACATTCGTATTCGCAAGATGTCATACCACAAGCCCGAAGCCAAGACTGTCCAGGATCTGAAAGATCTGGCCCAGAAGCTGCGTATTCACTCCATCAACGCCACCCAGGCCTCCAAATCGGGGTAAGCTATCGAATATAACTAAGAGCCCATTAGCAAATTAAAGTGTGCATATTTTATATTTGTGTGTACATAGCTGCGAATTTTAAAAGTTGTGCACCTTGCACTTGTTGCTTCAAAGGTGACCCCTTCCATTTCAAGGGTGGCTGCGAAAAAGTTTTGAAAGGGGCTAAGAATTTGTTTATTATTATTTATTGTTAAAACTATTACGCATATAGTTTTGTATCTATGTAAGATGTTAGATATAGGGAGACCGGTTCCTTTAGTAACCCCCTTCTGCTCCTGAGATTCAGCTGCCAAGCCACGTGTTGTCCAATAGCTTTAGTGAATTCGCGAATTTGTTGCCCTGTTTGCGTGCTCAGTGATAAGCCGCGTTCACCTACATACCTTAAATTGTGAGCTAATATTTTTTGACCTTAGACAACCTTGAAAAATTAGCTTTTTCTCTTACTGCTTTTTAATTTCTTTTGTTTTGTGCGTGGCGTTCAAAACGCCGAAAACACACACAAAGCCAAATGGCGTACAAACAAACATACTTAGATATCAAAAAGCGGCATTTAATATATGTACATATGTATGTACATGCAAGTGTTGGAAAGCACAGCTTGTGACGGGAATCGAATGAGAGGGATAGGAATAGTAATGAAATGATCCCCTACACTTGAGATTTACGACCTTATGGCTTTTAATGTAATTATATCTCGGATAGACGCGATCAAATTATTACTGCAACAGTAAATAAAAAAGTTAGTATGCTGATAAGGAATACACTTTTATCGCCTCCATTAGTTTTTTCCTTTTTTTTTTTTGTAACGGTTCCAGATAAGATCTGTTCTGTTTGCTCTAAATGTGACCTCTGGCGACGAGATAAGCCGCGTTTGGTTACTCACTGGCCACGATATGACCGATTAGAGGTGACCAGCTCAAGTGTGTTCCCCGCATGATAATCGAAAATCACTGAAAACTGATAAAATAAGCGGGCCGGGTCACTGCTAACACTCGGTATCACCTTCATTAGTTCTTGATATGGTTGCAGGAAATGGGGACGCACTTGGGAACTATCTAGAAACACGTGATCAACACAGATCACCATGCAACTCCATCGTGTAACCCAAGAATCTCGTTTTGAAGGCTGTTGTTTAGGTTTTTTGGGGATCAGAAAAGTACAAGGGACAGAAACCGGTGAGGATTGCCATTTCTGTACATATGTATGTATACTCACATCTTGACAAACATAAAAATCACACCAGAACATGCATAAGTATTTACTTATGTCCGTGATTTGGTTTATTTATACGTCTGGGGTAAGACGAGCCCCCCTTTTTGTCTAGGGTTGCGTGTTTTTGCGGTTGGAGTTGTGCCAGATCTGCGATTCTGCAGATTTTTTTTGGAATTTTTGTTTTTTGTCGGAACACGATCGCATGGGAACACTGAATTCTGAGAATCCACCCTATCTTATTTACATATACTTTGCAATTGGATACTCCAGAAGTCTTCTTTTAAAAAGGGGGGAATAGGGGCTTTGAAGATAAGCTGTAATAGACAAATGGATTTCATTTATTAAACAAAGTTTTTAGTTATACTTTTCCTTTATACATCGGCCTTCACTTACCTACGTTAAGGTCGACTTCTAGTTTCATAGGCACCTACCTTAACCTAGAACTGCAAACACAATGTTATTTTACAATCTAATATTTGGCCCACTCTTCCCCTTTATAGCCATCCCACATCATGTGCCTCGATTGCCGAGATCATGTCCGTGCTGTTCTTCCAGCAGCTGCGCCTGAACTTGAAGCACCCGCGCGATCCCTCCAGCGATCGGTTCATCCTGTCCAAGGGACACGCCGCCCCCATTCTGTATGCCGCTTGGGCTGAGGCCGGTCTCTTCCCGATCGAGGATCTGAACAACCTGCGCAAGATCGACAGCGATCTGGAGGGTCACCCGACGCCTCGTCTGAACTTCATCGATGTGGGCACGGGATCCCTGGGACAGGGTGTCGCCGTCGGCGCTGGAATGGCCTATGTGGGCAAGAACTTCGACAAGGCCGACTATCGCACCTACGTGGTCGTTGGTGATGGTGAGTCCGCCGAGGGTTCCATTTGGGAGTCGCTGCACTTTGCCGGCCACTACAAACTGGACAACCTTTGCGTGATCTTCGATGTGAACCGCTTGGGTCAGTCGGAGGCCACCTCCCTGCAGCATAAGCTGGATGTTTACCGGGATCGCCTGGAGGCCTTCGGCTTCAACGCTGTCGTTGTCGATGGTCACGATGTTGAGGAGTTGACCAAGGCCTTCCATTGTGCTGCGATCACCAAGAACAAGCCCACCGCCATCATTGCAAAGACCTTCAAGGGCAAGGACTTCCCCAATATCGAGGATTTGGACAACTGGCACGGCAAGCCACTGGGCGACAAGGCCGCCGAAGTGGTAAAGCATCTGCAGGGACTGATTGTCAACAAGGATGTTAAACTGGCCCCCAAGCCGGTGTCCAAGACTGGTGCTGCTCCCGATGTCGACATCAGCAACATTAAGTTGAGCTCGCCACCCGCCTACAAGCTGGGTGATTCCATTGCCACTCGATTGGCGTATGGTACAGCTCTGGCCAAGATTGGCCAGAATAACCAGCGTGTGGTTGCCCTGGACGGAGACACCAAGAACTCTACTTTCTCCGACAAGCTGAAGAACCTCGACCCGCAGCGCTACATTGAGTGCTTCATCGCCGAGCAGAATCTTGTGGGAGTGGCCGTTGGAGCCGCCTGCCGTCGCCGCACAGTTGCCTTTGTGTCCACCTTTGCCACCTTCTTCACCCGTGCCTTCGATCAGATCCGTATGGGCGCCATCTCACAGACGAACGTTAACTTTGTGGGCTCCCACTGCGGCTGCAGTATCGGTGAGGATGGTCCCTCCCAGATGGGTCTGGAGGACATTGCCATGTTCCGCACCATCCCGGGCAGCACCATCTTCTATCCCTCTGATGCGGTGAGCACGGAGCGTGCCGTCGAACTGGCCGCCAACACCAAGGGTGTCTGCTTCATCCGTACGTCCCGACCCAACACCTGCGTGATCTACGACAACGAGGAACCCTTCACCATTGGCCGCGGAAAGGTGGTGCGCCAAAAGAGCTCTGACGAGGTGCTCCTGATCGGAGCTGGAATCACTTTGTACGAGTGCTTGGCTGCCGCCGATCAGCTGGAGAAGAACTGCATCACCGTCCGTGTGATCGATCCCTTCACCGTGAAGCCATTGGACGCCGAGCTGATTATCGAGCACGGCAAGCAGTGCGGAGGACGTGTGGTCGTCGTTGAGGATCACTACCAGTAAGTGTTCTTTGCAGTCTTTCAATAGTAATCCGTTGCTAACTCGGATTTTATTTGACTCGTTATAGGCAAGGTGGTCTGGGCGAAGCTGTGCTGAGTGCCCTGGCTGGCGAGCGCAACTTCGTGGTCAAACATTTGTACGTGCCCACAGTTCCACGCTCGGGTCCTCCGTCAGTCCTCATCGATATGTTCGGCATCTCCGCCCGCCACGTCGTCAACGCCGTCAACGAGATCCTCAAGGATTAAGGGACGAGACTCCAACGGTCGTCATCTGGCTACATTCATTTACCGCCTACAGGAATTCCCCCAGTTACTACTTACTTCTACTATTACCCCCACCATTCCCTCTAAGATTGTTAATTACTTTCGCTGATTTGATCCTTAACATCATGAAAATAAAATATCTTTAATAAAAACAAATAAGCCGAACTATATTATTTGGTTTTCTGTTTTTGAATCAAGCTAACTTATTTTATAGAGGTGAAATGGCGGGTCGATTTGCTTTTGGTTTGCTGTGGATTGTTTTTTGTTTGATATGGCTTTACTTTTGGTTTGCGTTGGGAACAAAATGTATAGATATAAGAAGGAATTAAATATATTAGCTTTGGTTTAAGCTAAGGCATATTGTTACAATTTTAAAATTAAAAATTTGTTTTAGATTATTATTTAATTTAATTCCGAGGTAAAAACTAACAAGTTGGCAGTTACCTTCCAATTAGAAAAACTATCGATAACTATGCTATCGCCATCGCTGGTGCCAGCTGATAATCGTGCGGCATGATTATCTAAACATTCATTTGTTTCAGCGAATCCCGAAAGCCATTAAAAATGAACTTAAGCACAAGAGTTATGCTGAATAGATTGACGCAGCAGTGTGTCTACAAGCGGATTGGTAAGGACAGACATTTTATCTAGTGCCACACATTCAAGACGCGTATTTTCAGTCACCTTCTCCACCAAAACTGCGGAACATGCAATTGAAAATCAGGAGGAACAGAAAAAAGAGGCTCCGCCAACCACGCCGACTCCACCAGTGAACCGGAAGCCCATCATTCCGGCAAATTATCGGTTTGTTTACCCAGAATTCCTGCCCGATCCGAAGGTGGAGTGGCGCAACCTTGTGCGCGAAAAACTGGAGCGACTGGACATGCTGGATCGTCGCAAACAGATTGATCTGCCCGAGTTCTACGTTGGATCTGTCCTCGCGGTGACCAGTTCCGATCCCCATGCAGCCGGAAAAACCAGTCGATTTGTGGGCATTTGTATCAATAGGGATCGCTGTGGGCTGCGCGCTCGATTTATCCTTCGCAACGTGATCGATCACCAGGGCATGGAGGTGGTCTACGAGCTGTACGATCCTACTATTCAGAAGATCGAGGTTTTGCGGCTAGAGAAGCGACTGGATGACAGTCTTCTCTACCTACGGGACGCTCTTCCTGAGTACAGTACTTTCGACGAGAACATGGAAGCAGAACCGCTCGAGGAGGGTGCTCCGGTGCCCGTCAACGACATTAAGGTGGTGCTCCGTCCGCGTCCATGGCTGGAGCGTTGGGAGCGACAGAATCTGCGTGGTGTAGCCAACATCGATGAGTATCTGAAAGACAAGCATCGCCTGTCGGCGGCCAAGATGCAGAAGCCATGGGAGAAATACGACATGATGAAGGACTACCGCAGCTCGATTCCCGAGGAGGAGCAAACGGAGATCTTCGCCGAGGTGCACACGGAATTGCACACACTGGAGCTGCAGCGAAAACGCAACAAGCGCAAGCGCACTTTCATTAAGCCCAAGCAGCTGGCGTAATTGCATTTGTTGTCCATTTTGTAGAATAAAAATATCGAAAAATGTTGAAAGATAAAGGTTTTAGAGTTTATCACCATTCTATGCCTTCTACTTTATCAAAACGTAAGATTTCAATTATAAGGTTTGGATAACGCTAAATTAATTAGTTTATTAGTCATAAGTGAAGTATAGTGGCTTAGCAACTAAACGCAGAATAATTTACAACGGACGTTAAAGTACTAATATACGCGATACTTGTAGAAATTGACAAAGGATATCGTTGCGTTCCAACCAATAATTGTGACGACCAGAAACAGCAGAAAGATGATGGGCAGGGCGATGAGAATGATGCGGGTGTTTTTCAGATGCGGAATGCCTGCAGGAGGAAAACTTATTATTTAGAGAACTTGTTAATGCATAATATAACTTACAATTGTATCCCAGAAACGTGATGTACACATAGTAGCCCATGCCCATCAACCAAAAGGTGTTGCCCAGAAATCGCGAGATGAACCACGTTTGGCTGATTAGCCAGTTGTAGAAGAACAGCTGGATGAAGTGCAGCAGCATCAGTGGCGGAAAGAAGGCGTTCAGATGGACATCGAAGGCATAGCCCCACTCGATATCCGGCTCCAGACTATTTGTGCGCAGATACCGATTTGTCACCGCCCAGAAGAACGACGCTATTATGATGCCCACGAAAATACAGTCCACAAAGACCACGTAGAAGATGAACGAGATGCTCTGCCAGAAGGACAATCCCAGCACATACGCAAAGCCCAGGGAAGTGACTGTTGAAAGATTAATAAGTTATCGGTGTGTCCTTGATTTTTTCAAATGGTGTATATTCCTATATAAGGCTATAGTAATCTAATTGGACACTGATGAAATAAGTTACTTTTCCCAAACAGAAAACCGATTGGTATAGACAGTAGAGAAAGAAGTGCTGATCAATTTCCTGTCTGTAGATGTAGAACAAGATGGTAACCGATGAAGATGGGATCTCCTCCGCGGAGGTGTGTGAATGCTTGGGCGTTAGAACTCACCACATAGACAGACGACCAGGAGCACCAGAAAGGCCGGATCGTCGCGGGCAAACTGTGACTTGGTCTGTTTCCGGTAGTTGAAGTTCCGGTACACCTTCTGTGGCGCCACAAAGAGATAGAGCATCTGCCACAGGGCAAACTCGAAGTCCATCTGATTGAATTTAAGCAGACGTCGCAGGTATTTGTAGCTCTTAGTGGTCGCCGAGAGGCAGTCCCTCCGGTGGTTGGCGGGCGGCGGAAGAGGTGAATGGAGCCGCGAGGCACTCGAGTAGCCAGAAACCACCGACGGCGTCGGCGATTGTGTATACTTAACGTGGCTAT
Organism: Drosophila yakuba; assembly: GCF_016746365.2. Lineage (NCBI taxonomy): Eukaryota > Metazoa > Arthropoda > Insecta > Diptera > Drosophilidae > Drosophila > Drosophila yakuba. The sequence goes on from NC_052530.2 coordinate 10,324,254, forward strand.
ATTGACTCATTTTGTTTTGTTTAAAACAAAATTTCTTGTGTTTCCAGCAGAGTGGCTGCGCCCTCAGCGCCACGAAATACCGATTTTCCGTGTATAATGTGCTAAAATAGGCCAGGCAAAACAAGATGATGTGGAGTCACGATAAGGAACAGCTGATTGGGGATGGGTGCGTGACACAGTTTTATGGCTACAAGCAAAAATCCGTAAGTGCAGTGAAATATTACAATTATTAAAATTAATATGATAATTAAAAAAGGTATTACAATTGAAACTCTTAAAGTAAATGAAATTTTAAGCATGCACATTACTTAATAATTTTGTTGCACGGGCCACTGTAAGAGCACCAACAATGTGTATTGCGATATATATATATTATGCACCTCAATTCGTGTCACGTTATAAAAGTGATCAATCTCTCATCTCCAACAAACTGTCAAATCCAAATGTTATGAACCGGGTGCCAAAAAATCAGTCTCTTGCTCGACTTTGTTTTGAGTACCAAATTTAAGTTTCTGCTGCTAGATCGATCAAATAAATTAAGTCAAATTTCCTGCACAAGGTAAGAGCGATTTCCTTTGGCATTTCCAGTACCAATTGCAGGCAACAGATGCCTCCATTTTGCAGCATGAATAGATGTTCGAATCCGTGGTTTCTGCGCGCCGTGCGCCAGCACATACGTAATATCCACGAGATGAGGATTCCGTACGCCCGTCCGGTGGGCCTAAGTCAGCGCAATTTCACATTGGAGCCACTGGGCAACCGGGAACTCATCCGCGTCCACGGGGCCGAGGTGGTGCCATTCTTGCAGGGTCTCTCGACCAACGATGTGGCCCGGATTCGTTCACCGGGGGGTCCTGCCTCAATGTACGCCCACTTCCTCAACAAGGCGGGCAGGCTGCTGTACGACACAATCTTGTACCGCACCAACAATCCGGAAACCATCCTAATTGAGTGCGATCGGGAGGCTTCCTCGGACTTCCGACGCCACCTCCGCACTTACCGCGTTCGCAGACGCATTGAGGTCGACAGTGTGGACGATGAGTATACCACTTGGGTGATGTTCAACCTTAAGGACGCTTCGGAGGCTGTACCCAATCCACATCCGGACTTATTTGTGTCCCTCGACCCGAGGCTGCCCGTCCTTGGCACACGCATCCTGGCTCCTACCGACATGGACTGGGCCAAGCTGTCGAAATGTTTTGTCGACTTTGGAACCGCCACACCAGCCTCTCCTGATAATAATTATCAGCTTCTTCGCTACAAGCAGGGAGTGGGCGAGGGCTGCTCGGAACTGCCTCCGGGCAAATGTTTTCCTCTCGAAGCAAATGCAGATTACCTACATGGCGTGAGCTTCCAAAAGGGCTGCTATGTCGGCCAGGAGTTGACCGCCCGCGTCCATCATTCGGGCGTGATCCGAAAGAGATACATGCCCATCCGGTTGACAGCTCCTATTGATTTGGGTTCCAACCAGGACGTAACTTCTGTTGCTGGAGCGAAACTAGGACGCGTCTTTGGTTTTGCGCACAAGCATGGTGTTGCACTGTTGCGAATCGAGAAGGTTCTCAACGGCCGTCCGGAGCTAATGATCGATGGCGAGCGTTGTTTTGTGGAACGTCCGGAATGGTGGCCAGAGGATCTGCCTGGAAAGCGTCGCATGGCGTTCGCTGAATGACCTACGAACTGAATTGACCAACTATTTGTTATTATACCATTGTTATAAGTGTAGTAAATGTAACTAGTCTTCGTAAAAGATGCCCAGTTCTATGTTTTTCTATTGGTCTTTTAGAAAATCTCTATCATGGATGACGATGAGGACTTCGTCCTGGACAATGAGGCAGAGGAAATTAAACGATTACAGCTTCCCGAAGAGGAAAAGAAGCCTATTGATCCCGAGGAGGCGGATGAACGAATAGCACGCATCGAGTTCAACTGCTCTGGCTGTGAAATGCACGAGATGGTACATTATTTTGGACGGAAACCGCCTTTTGCTCTAGGAGTTGAGTACCCCGAGGATAACTATGTGATGCGAGATCCCTTCCAGCCACCTCCACCTCGTTGGCAGACACAGCCGGAATACTATATCACACTGGGCACTAAGTGCTCCACCTGCTCCAAGTCAGTGTGCAAGGATCCCGGCTGCAGTTTTTACTACACAGCCTCTTTTTGCTTGCCTTGTGGCAAGGAAGAACTAAAGAACTGGCCAGTTGAGGCGCAAGCTCGGATAAGAAAGCAGTTGTCAGCCAGTCAAGGCAAAAAAAATTAAAAAAGTCTGTAAATAAAAAATGGTAGTCTGTAAAAATTATATAGTTACTGAAAGAGTTTTTGGTTAGAACGGTATAACTATGTACGAAGTCTAAAAATTATATTTTAGTATTGAAACCCGTAAGTTCTTAAGTGTATTGTTTTTAACACAAGATTCCCATTTTAAAACTAAGCCAGCACATGTGAAATAAAACGAATCTGAAATCTGCAATGTTAATTCAAAGCATATGTGCCTTTATACAATTTCCTATTATTATTAAGGCAAGACCTTACATAATTCGATTCGACTAAAATGTCGTGCTTTTTCTTAATGGCTGCAAACATTGCACGTCCTAATTCTTTTTTTAAGCGAATAAGGTGTACCTTGCATGGATTTTTTTCATTCGGTATTTGCTTTGTAAATTCCCCAATGCGGATTGCCAAAGCTTTGTCCAATATTGCGCGATGTTCGTCATATTTATTGAATGTGGCTAATGCATCCTTTTTAAATTTTTGCTCTTCGCTGTTTATGGCCATAAAAAGGATCCATATTTTTTCGTCGAACTCCTTATATGTCTTATTTCCCCATGGACGCGTATGATATTTGACCAAAGTTTTTACAATGTCTATATCATAGTTATGTGGCTTGGAAGTTGTTGAAGTTGGCTCGATGAAAATTTGCTGCAATTCAACATTTTCACACTCTGGACTCGGATCATGCAATAATTCCAATTTCATTAGGTTCGATTGATAGAAACCTCTGACAAGTAGCGATTGCTGATCCCCAAAAAAGGTACGACACTTTGGTAAAAGGTTTTCCAGCTTTAAAAGTCTCTCCGCCACTTGTATCTTTTTGAATATTTTCCTTTCGAGTTCTACTCGGATTTGATTATAAACTGTAAAATCAGTGTAGGTATCAATTTTGGTCGCTATGTCGTACATGCTTAGGTTCAAAGCAATTAAAACTGTTTGGAAATTCTTCTCGAATTCCGCATTTTTCTTTATGTGCGTCGGTCTGTTGTGAAAAGTGGCATTTATCTCTTTCAGTAAGGCAGTGTACTTAGCATCGGTCTTAGCCAGAGATTCCTGTAAAAAACATATATATTTAATATTGCAATTAGACTATGTGCTAGGTTTAACCTTACCAGATCTGAAATTTCTCCTTTTCCGTCTTTATCGAGAACAAGATTGTTTAATCATCGTCATAAACATGGATGGATTAGTAGTACGTACCAACTTGCTTAAGAAGTCTTGCCAAAAATATAATTCCAATCATTTTCGTGCTGATCTTCATTGAACTAACCACCAGTAACGTTCGAGTTCTACTGATAACTCACCATATCTGTCAAAAAAAATAAACTTATGGGGTAAAATATAATTTAAATTGACACGAGTAATTAGTTTCACTAGATTTCGTGGGGGCTCTCTTAAGTTTGACAGTGGTGCAATGCAAGATGTTTTAGAAAAGTAAAAATGAGTTACTACTTCTATCAAACCATCGACGAGATTTCTTTTACAGACATGCAATAAATTAGGGTGTTACACGTGTGAAGATTATAAGACTACGCCTAAAGTCGCGCAAAACATACGTTAAACACCCACAATTGAGGGTCAGTTCAATGGAACCCGACGGTTCCAGCTGCATGTCCCACAATTAAGGCATCATTCAAGGCATTTCCGTGCAAACCAAAACCCTTAGTCGATGATCAACGATAGCCCAGATCAAAGGTCAGTGATCACCGGTCTACGGGCAATTTATGGCACGGTGTCCAAGCAATTGCACAGAAAGACAAAAAACAATCTTTATCACATTTATTGCAATGCCCCAGCTCTTTTGTCAACGATCCCGAAGGCGAAGGACAAAGGGCAAGCGGGTGCCAAAAAAAAAGGAAAAGGTCAGAAGATGACCCGGAGGATGCGAGCAAAGGACACAAAAGGAGCAACGCGCGCGCTTCTCTCAACTCGCATCTTTGAGGTCGTCTTAGAGGTCAAGTTTGGCCCAATGCGGAAAACTCCTGGGGTTTTGAAATCAAAGGAAAAGTATCTCAAAAGATATTCACTCGATCTGCAGCTATCTCAACTCAAAGTGAGTTGAGTTTTAAAATAGGGGTGGATTTATGTTCTTTGAGGATCCAGTGAGCTATAGATTTTTTGTTTTGAGTATAACTCTCTTTTACTCACTTTTTGAGTGGGCAAAGGAAATCCACTTGGGCGATGGCCATCGATCCTTGTCCACGCAGGACATTTCCGGATTGCATTCAATTGTCATCCTGCAACAATTGCGCTTTTCTCTGGATTCTCCATTTGTTTGTCTTCTTCCGATTGCCTGTCACATTTTTGTTACTTCTATTGGTTTTTTAGCTCATGTTACCTTCTTTGTCCAGCTCATTGTTCCAAACTGAATACGGCCAGTATAAATGGCAAAAATTGGCCGGGTATTTCTGTTAGCATCCCAGCAGCAGACATCTCCTCTTTTGGCGCCCATAAAAATTAAACAAAAATTAAGCGCAAACATGAGAATTCTGTCACATAAATTGTAAGGCAGCCTGCACCTTGCCACCAACTATTTTTAGTCCTTCGAGCAGCTGTGTTGGGTTTGTCCCTCCTTTATTACCCGACTTACACCAAAATTAGTCCATCTGCAACTGAGTTATGCGCTGCTGAGGCTGCTGCTTGATTAACACATGTCCTGCTAGATGCGGGCGTGGCAAACAAGCACCTCCGACGGCAACCCAGATTCCGAATCCCAATCCCAATCCATAACCGTGTCGAGGTACGATGTTCGGTAGTCCCACGCCTATATGTTCGTGCTTCGTTTGTTGATGCTCTTAACTCATTCATTATGAATTGGAGGTGCTAAATGTGCCACATGCATCATGTGTTGCCGCTGCTGCAATGTCGTGTGTTCGCGATAGATGCAACAATGAAAATAAGGACATATTTCTCCTAATAATTTTTAAGTTATATAAAATATGCCTTGAAGTTTAATCCAAAATTGAATATACTTCATTATTAGTTTAATTTTTACTTATTTGTAATGAAGGTATATACGTAAATGTTATGTGCTAAATTCGGGGCATTATTCAAAATTTTTCATGCATCATTCAAAGACACTTTTTCATTCGCTTCAGCTTTTCTCCGCTTTTCATTCATCCGACCGTTTGCAAGAAAGATGAATTGAGTATTTGTCAAATAGAGGATTCCAAACCAAACGTTACACACACGAGAATGCATCAAAGATTCATCATGCACCAAACAAAATTCCACAAGATTGTGATCGTGGACGTGGAGAAATCATGCGAACAACAATCGTTACAAAACACTGAATCAATCATAAGACGCGCAAATCCTCAAGGAAATCGAACAATGGCGCGCAGATTGAAATCGGGATGAGGTTAGGGTCGCTGGGTCGAAGGGCAAGGAATTGAAGGATCAAGGACTCGGGTCGCAGAGTGAGGCAATGTTGCGCGTGCGCGACGAACGCTCCCCTTGAATGTTTACGCCATTAGGCTCAGAGAAAATCAGGAGCCAAAGGAGCAGGCAAGGAAATGAGCCTATTATGATGCCTTGAGGCTCGACCCCCGACCCCCGATCGTTCGGGTGACCCCGATTTTTCCGAGACGCCGAACCCGGAAAACACAAATCTTACGCGCCAACACGCGACATTCAGATTTTTTCAAACGCTCGCACGGCATTTGACTTAGGGTTGATCCCGTGGAGTCCTTCCCCTTCCGCAACAAATGATTTTCTTATGTCTGCTCCTTTGGGATTTGAGGATCGGAATTTGTTTGCTTTCCCGGGAACCGAGAGCCCTCATTCAAATGAGCTGAGCTCCTTGGGCGATATTTGTGTTTAGTGTGATCTTTAGCAGCTTGACATCTGCCCCTGGCTCCCGACTGGCGAGTTATGGAGTCATGCCCTAATTTCTGGTAGTTCTTGCTTAATTTTTCGACCCGGGGAAATTTGTAATGCCCCCAAAAGAAAGGGGGTACCACATACTCTCTTAGCAGCTGCTGAAATCAAACCGCTGCGCATATGAACTCCATCAATGGGTTTTAAAGTAGTCATGCATTTATCAACCAAATAATTTGCAGGCTACTTAGAGCCTGCTTAGATATAAAAATAATCCAAGATCAAAGAATAAAGTCCATTCTCTCGACTCCTCAAGCCAAATGTCAGCTCGAATTTAACGCCAATTGCACGCCCCTGGAAAAGAAGGCCAGGTAAGAATGGATCTTTAGAGACATGGACGAGATTCAGAGCTGGTCCATCGGATGATCGGACTCTGATTTCATAGCTGTCCGCTTAGAAGGACAATGACTGGAGCGGACCAATTAGCCCAGATAAAAAACAGCACTTCTGCTAATCCTGTCGGCGTGTGATTGGCCTCAGAAATGGCAAAGCTGCAAAAGAATAGATGAATGGGACGCATGGTTGACTGGGAAATCTGAATTCAGAATTCTGATTGAGCACCAAGATTGAGATCGCTGGCAATATGAAAATGTCACGCTTATCGGCAGGGAAACCTGAACGGACCGATGGGGGATCTGTTGTGGTTTGGCGGAAAGGAAGCGAAGTTGATGCCTCACCCGGCAGTCCGATTTTGTCCTCATCATCGTCGCCTTTGACTGGAGACTTCAGTGCGGATTGTTTTTGTAGCCGTTGTTGTCGGCCGCTGGCTGTCAGTCAGCTGAGGCCAAACCGGATGGAACTCGAAAATAATAACAATATACGCACATGTATCCTGTGCCAGGATATTGCCGTACACGCAGAGAAACGAAAGTTAAAATGTGAACAGGTATGGCGCAACAGCCACTAAAATGTTCAACTGGCAAGACAAATCAGTAAAATAATACAAAAATATTTTCAATTTTAATTATAAATTGATAACCTATTATTATTATTTTTTCAATTCCTGCTTCTTTTTTTCAGGTGCATTAAAAACAGGGAAACAGAAGTGAAGAGATTTGCCGAAGTCCCTAAATGAGATGCAGGCGTGCATGGTTCCTCTCCCACTCCTCGAATATCCTTCTCAGGACCTCAACCACCTTTCGCCTATATACCATACACTCCGACTCCGACTCCTCCTGCTACTCCTACTGCCACATCGATCCTGACCGCGTGCGTGGCCATTGTCCTGACAGCCGCTATTTGAATGACATTTAAATTTTGTGCATTTGCGTCCGCTCGCTGCACTTCAATTGTTGGGCTCTCCTCTGTTCGGCAATTGACGAGTCCTGCGATCGCAGCCAGGATCAGCATTCGATGTGATGAATTCATTATGCGCATAATTTACAATAGCACAGCCTGCAGATGAGGACCGAAGTATGCCAAGGGATCTAGGAATTGCTTACTACTGATTCGTAATAAGGGAAAATTGAATTTCAATAAGATTACTGCTATTTGGATTTCTGTGTTAAAAAGCACCTAAAATGTACATAATAGATATAAGTAATGGACAAATCATATTCAATAAAAACTACCTTTAATATATAACTAAATCTGCCTATGAGCTACCATGCAATAATTATTACTCTATTACGAGTGCAAGTTAAACACAACAACAAATCACGAGGTTGATAAAAAATACTCCCTGTGAAAAAAACCGACCTTTCCCACAGTAAACCACGCCCTTCAAAAACTCCCCTCCCCTACAATTTCCGATGAAGTCAATTACATAATAATGGCTTCATTTCGAGCATCCGATACACCAATTACCATGTCAACTTTTTTGTACTGCCTTTGTTTTTTACCCTCCCCAAAAAAGAACTCACCCCATATGCATATCGCAGGGATAAAAAAAAAGTGGCCTCCTGTTAAGTGGCGCTAAAAATCAAATTAAGGGTGTTTACCTAACGACTCCTCGATTACGAAATGGCCTAAAAAATATCCAAGGGGAGCAACAGGCGAGGGATCGAGGATCCGGCGGGGAAAACAATGAAAAAACGGAAGTTGTTTTCCCTTCCCTTTTTTTACATTTTATGAAGTGTTGCCTTTTTATTGGTGGTTAATTTGAGAGCTCGTACTCGATGCTTGACGAGGGTACAATCCAATGGCGGTGGCGATGATGAGGACGATGATGCAACAGGCGAGAGATAAAAAGATACAAAGGGAAAAAGGGTTCCGACGGATGGCGTGAGTATGTTTACTTTATTTTTGGATACACACTCGGGTTATTCATGTCGGATTGCCTAAAATGCGATGAAAGGGTCGACTCGCCAGTTGTCTGCGGCACGTTTCTCGTTTTCTCGACTCCTCGGCACTTTTTCAAGTTCAATGACAAAGATCTTGCGGTGCCACACGCCCAAAGAGCCTCTAATCCCTTCGCGGTGATTGGCCCCTCTGGATGAAAAGGGGGGAAACGTCCTAGGGGGCATCCAAAAATAAATGAAAACATTTCGGGCACTTTTCAAGGGTGCACTCGCCTTAATTTCATTTTGTTTTCATTACGCCCCCTAAATTGCGCCGAAAGTCGAAGAGAGGGGCTAGATTTTGGGGGACTGGAGTGCGACACTTTTAAAAATAAAACCAACAAACGGTTATGAAGTGTGGCTGAGCACGAGGGGTAAAATGGAGGTTGAAGCCAGGAAAGGGGTGAGTTTTCCTCACCAGGAAAAACTTCAAAATGGCGAAGGGCGTCAGGGGCAAAGTTCAGTGAAACGAAAGGGGTGAGTGAGTGGAAAATTTCTAGAAGGCTGTTAAAACGACATTTTTAATTTATATTCTAATTGCATGGTACATGTACGATTTTAATGTATGCAAGATGTTTTCAAATATGGAAATTAATCGGATGTATTTCTACATCTATGATTGATTAGGTATTTCTGTAAATTTTGTCAAATAATATTTCGTTTTGAAATTATCAAATGAAAAGCAGCTGTTCCAATTAGCAACATTTGGAAACCACAGTGTAACCACCATAGGAAAATTCAAATAATGGAAAAGGGTTCACTATTGAAGCAGAAATTTTAACACCTTTTATTCAGATGTTACTCCCTTCGTTTTTGGCAAGAGCAAAAATTATTGCAATTTTTCCGGAGAAAAGCAAGAGGAAAATCAGTTCCCCTCGTTCTGAAAAGCGAAACGACATCCTTTTTGTCAACCACAATGACCAGCTGAAAAATGCAAGTAAACCAAACCCTTGGTAAATCGAAGCAGTAATTTTTGCCTCTTCACTTTGCCAAATAGTCGCACACATCGGAAAATTATTGATGGATGTCGGATGAGCACCTGCAGGGAAAAAGGGGGAAATAAACTGGGGGGAAGGGCAGCTGAAAATGAGAGTGAATCATGCAATGCGATTGCCAGATGTCCTTAATCGAGGACACAAGCCAAATGGGCGGAGGGAGGACTTTGGGCTGCCAAGAACTTGATTCCTCGGTGGACCAGTAACGGAAACTCGAGACCCATATCCGCCCATCTAGCATCTAGCATATAGCATTCAAGTGCTGACAACTTGCATCGGGAGTATCGTTTAGCACCTGTAGACCTATGATACTCCCCATATCCTTCGTCGTTCGTCGCTCGTCCTGATACTGATACATCATCTTCGGGGTCCTCTAATTCCTCACATTACACTCCATCTCGCTACAGCTGACATTTGCACTTCGAACCCGGCACAAAAGACCAATAAGTCGATTTACCCAAACCAAATAAAGAGGATTCCCAGATCCCAAATCTTTTCATAGGCACACAAAACACATGTTGCTAAAAAAGTATCTCTTACAAAAAGAAAAGTGGGAAAACTATACCTTACCTGTTTTTTATTCACATGTCGGGTTCATCCCTCAACCTCCGCAAAAAAAAATATAATATCGATCCATTGAAACTATTTGCCAAATGGTTCTTTCCATTTTTGTTTTCTATTCGGGTTTTTTTTTTGCAACCCTCTATGAGGTGGTGGTGGTTTGCTATCCGTACCCACCCCGCATTTCCATTTCGGGTAGTTTGGGTTTCGATTTTTTGGCTCGTTTTTAAGGAGTGTTTTTTGTGTGATATTTTTATTGGTGGTAATCGCATTTTTTGCGTGAAATTTCCTCTATTTGGATTGTGTAATAGGCGTTGCATTGACTTTTTGGCCACGATTTGATTGGTTTTGATGGCTCGATTAGGGAGGGTTCCTTCATTTTCACGGGGAAAATCATGAATAAAAAAGTGGGGGGTCTACGTCAAATACATATGAGTTATGTGTATTTTGATTACTTGTCCATGCTAGGAAATGTGTTTGATTTTATATCTTGTAAGGTGCATTTATATGGAGTACATACACTTTACAAAGAGAACCTATACCGATCTTTAATTTAACAAATAAGTAGCTTTTAGCGAGTTAGACATTTAATAAGCTAGAATTAGCAGAGGCTGCAGAAAACGATTGTTTCTATCAATTAAAGAGTGCCCCCTGACTAAATCTTTTAGTTTACCCTTCCTGAATTTCGGACTCTCCCAGGCATCTATGATTTCACTGTTGACTTGAGGACGATGGCATCTGGTGGATGTGTTTCGAGGGCAAACAGAAAGTAAAGGATGCCAAAATCGGGAATTCAATCGAGTGGCCCGCACGAAAGGCGGCATTGTTTGTAGCAAACTGACCAAACGAGTCCAGCGGCTGGACTTTCTATAGTGCAAATATGGTATGTGGCAGGCAGGGTGCAGGACTCCCAGGACACGCGTATCGTATCTGTGCAACCCCCACACTCACACTCGCACTCACACTCGCATTCACAGGCATTGAGGCACACGCTGTTGTCAACTTCCTTCTTTTTTTTTTTTTGGTCTCTTCATAACGGATGCTGGACATTATCGATGGAGTGGAATGGGATTCGGAATGGAATGGAACTCTGGATGGTATTTGGTATTGGGTATTGAGCATAGGGCATTGGGCATTGGGAAGCCGGAGTCCGCTTGCATATATTTTTAACCTTTTGTTGTTTTTCGTTAACTAAAGTGCCATCAGGGGCAGATGTTTTTTCCATCCCACTCGGAGTTTTTCTCCTATATCTCCTCGTATTTTTTTTTTCTGTGTTACCCATCCATTTACATGCGGAGTGGACACGATGGACGCATTTTGTTTGCCGAACTGTAAAAATTGTTTTGTTACTTTCGCTGTTTGCTGTCGCGAGTTTTCCTTAGTTATCCGCTTTGTTTATTTCCCTATGGACCGGTGTTTCCTTCATGGATCTCCATTCTCTATTCAGTTTATACGATAAACCCCACCACCACCACCATCATCAACATCATTATTATCTTATAGATGTGCTCAACACGGCTTTAATTTTCTACAGTTTTGCATATTCATCAACTGATTCAGTGCAATTAGTTTTGGTTTTTGCCTTTGAAATGCATTTGGAATTTTGTGGCTGAGTGGAATTGTTCTCGACTAGAATGATTAACTATCATGGTGGGCATGCATAATGGCAGTTGAATGGCTGTTTTAGTTGGGGTTGGGCTTGCTTTTAAATGTGAATTCCTTTGAAACGTATTTTAGGATAGAACCAAAATTATAATGCTTTATCAAACTTCACGGACTCAGTAGGTCTCAGATGCATTTGAATCTGAATATCTGGTTATCGTGCACTGCACATAAAATAATATAGACTAATTTTATAAAATGATATTATAACAATAATAATTAAATAAGAACGTATGTATCTTCAGTAGTACTTCCAGTAACTCCAAAGAAGCGGCCACGCGTCTCAGAAGAAGATCTGTCATAATTCATTGCCTTGCAAACACACATAAATTGGTCGAATGCCAAAACTCAGATGGTCAGCTCATCCTTAGTGCTCGTTAGCGGCGTTGACCACTTAAGGATTCGCTACACCCACCTCAATCTCGCAGGACGAACGCTGGTCAGCTGTTGGACGAGGTGAAAGGATGCGCTCCCTCACACTGCCATACTGGGCACAATTCCAGCGAAATGCTGTTTACAGAAATAAATTATCGGGGGTTCAACAAATCCTTAAGGTGGCTCGCACATGACGTCACGCTTGAGACGTCGAAAGGATCGCCGCTCATAATTAACCCACACACAGATGCTGGCTCGGGTCCCTTGATCCGGGTACCCGGCACTGATCCCATCCCGGCCCTGGCCATTTTCATAATTAAAATGCGTAAAGTTGTGGAAAAAAGTAGTAGTAGGAGAGTTTCGATGCCTGAATGTGGGCGCCGGCTTTAACTGATGCAATCAACAGCTCATCGAAGGATGCCGACTTTGCGGGGGTGGATTGCTGGATTGCTAATCATCGGATCGCATCGGATCCTGCATGTGGCCATTGGACACCCCGGACGCGTTCCAATCAACCAAACACCCACAACATGTTTGTTACCCCCCGAGTAATAACGTATATACTCGTATATATTTTTGGGTGAGTGGAAACCCTTGTTAACCCCTTTCCCCTTTTCAATATTTGCTATTTTGGTTTTCTGTTATTTTTAGTGGCACTGCCGCTAAAAATGGCCACCGAATCGTGCACCGTTGGAACCAAAAACTCAATCCGTAACCCACACCAAAATCCGTATCACATCCCCATCCCAAAATGGCGAAGTCGGGGTGGTGGTTAAACATAAATACCCTATTTATGGCGTTGCTTAGCCCTGTGGGATATATGTACATGTGCCCAAGCGACTATTATTTATACATACACTGAGGAAAAATAAATGAAAGTCGTTTAATGTAGCAATGCCACTAGGTCACAGACCCTTTAACGTAAAGTAATAATCAAATTTCCAATGAATATTCTAATTTCTAATATATTTTAGCATGCTTCAATTCCTCAAAACTATGCATTCTATGTTTGTCTTAAAAACTTTTTATTTATTTATGTTTTTTCTATATATTATATTAAAAAATATTTGTTTTAATTTCCAAGTGCACATAATTCTCTAGACTTAGCTTTCATTGATAATTGCCGATTGAGGTGGGGCAGTGGTAAAAGCCCAAAATATGTATTGTGAAAGCGTGCCATACGCGTGTCCTGCTGATCAATCGGAGTTGGGGGGTCAAAGGTGAGTCAATAGCTGGGAAAGGTGGATGGCGAAGGCAGCTGCATCGAGAACATAAGACAAGGGACCCTAACAGGACCAAAATTACACCTTTCAAATGGTCAGCAGACGGGCAATTGAACTATTTGAAGAACTCCCAGGACACAAAGTGGCCAGGACTCGCCGCTTCACCTCCACCCACACTTCTGCTGCATTTTTTTGTCTATTCGCAAACAATGACGGGCAGCAGAATGAAAAAAGATGCTACAAAGCCACAAGCTGAGATAAGAGGCCAGGAACAAAACCAGAAACTAGGGATCGTTAGCTCAGATGAGGACAATGCGGCAGGGACTCCCTCCTCGATAAACATCTTTCGCTTGCGGCGGCCACAAGCCAAGAGTTCATCCGGTACAAAGGGCAAATGGCCAACTTAACTTCGCTCAAATGAGCAAGGATCTGCAGATCCTTCTGGCTCTGGCTTTAATCTAAGGGGATATGCAAAATCTAATTTGCGATAAGATCAGAGGACTTAAATCATCATCACCCTTGACTCCGATCGAAATTAATTTCAGCCATAAATATCAATTATTGGAAAGTTTTTAATGAGGAAAAACGGCATTTAAATGAAATTTACATGGAATTAATATCAAGAGAAGTGCATTCCTTCGGCATGTACGTATTCAACCACCAATCAGAAGCAGCCCGGGGAAAACTATTTTTATAGTACCGAGTTTCCACTCGAGACCCGAAAATCGAAGGAATTTCCCCTTGTCCACGCGCCATTTGGCTGAAGTGCGTTCGACGCATGCGCGCCAACCCCAAGATTCCGAGGATCGATTCTAAGTGATCCCAAGTGATGCCGGATCCCAGAAGGAGACGCCTTGCTGCGTCATCTTCCTGCCACTCCTCCAACTCCTCCAGCGCGTGCTCATGAGTTTTTCATTATTATATAATGCCCCTCTCATATGCAATGCGAATTGTGCGTTTTCACGCAAAACGTCAATAATCCATCAAAATTCTGTGCATAGAAATGTGAAGAAAGAAAGCAGAATATTGTCCAATTTGTTGGGTTGCGCCCGCACACAAGTTCTGTTGTATATTATTCCTTTTTCCTTTTCATCTAACAACTTGGGTATTTAGCACATGATGGAGCAGTTCTTCAATTGAAAAGATGAAACATACTTACATTCTTTTCCCAATATATTCAGTTGCTTTTTTGGTGGGGTGATCGGTTGCGATAAATCATGTTTAAAGATCGCGTGTCGACAGTTCCATTGGTCAGTTATTGGGCATATGGTTGGGTCAGGGTTACATTATAATATGCTGGGGTTCAGTATTTATATGCGTAAGTGGTCAAAGTTAAAGGAATCCCCAGGATAATGAGTTTTCATAGTAAGCAGATAAGCAGATACCATATCGAAAACACCAAATATAATAATATCTTCATCTTTATTATGTTAATGCATAAAAACATTTCGTGGGCAAATCTTAGACTAGTTTAATTCACTTAAAAAGGGATCTATTAAGGATTACACTGGGCGCACATCCTAAGTCTCGAAATTCGTTTCATGAACTCGACTTAGATTTTATGGGTTAAATACTAATTTTGATCCGTTGCTCAGATTTTGTGCATCTCAGCTACTCATTAAAAATCTCTAAATTTGTACTTCTTCGTTCGTCAGTTTCAGTTGCATCGAAAATATTGTCATTATTGCCAAAAGGTTAACAAAATAAAAGTAAAAACTTGTGAAATTAATTGAATAAATTGTATTTATTTGATTTGATTTCGTTCGATTCGAATTCGCTTTCAACTAACAAAATACTGAGAGAATATCAGAGAAAGAACTGAGTGTTATGTGTTATGTATATATAGGGTAAATAAGACTAAATAATTATTTTATAAAACATACTCATTATATATATGTTATAAACTATATTTTATTAATTTGACTTTGGACTGTTGGTATCGTTTGCTCGTTTCGCTTGACTCGACTTACAAATTAGATTTAACTTAGGTTTACGCTTCTCCATGCATTTATGATAGTTTTTAAACCGTTTTCAGGGTTTTTAGTCGATTTCGAAAATACAAGAGAGTTTAGAGACAGATTGAAAGGTGGCTACAGTTCGATACAGTTAGGATAGTTAGATAAACTTAGGTCTAGAATTAGCGGCTTAATTGGCTTATGTACAATTTTCGACAACAAAATAATGTTTGGAAAACTTATGCTACGAATATATACAATTCTGGACAACGATTATGTGATAATAGTGATAAATAATAATAACAAGGTGAATGAGGGGACTTAGGAGTGAGCATTCCTGGCCATGTGGACGAAGAGGCCGACGGGTCCGTCGCACTTCTCGCCGCACATGTTGCACTTGAACACATCGTCGCAGCTGTGGTAGCCCATGTGGATGGTGTAGAGCACGGCGTCCTTGAAGAAGATATCACAGTACTTGCACTCGTAGATGGCGCCCGCCGCCGCCGGCGTTCCGGATGCAGGAGCTGCAGCCGCTGAGGAGGTACCATTGCTGCTGGAATTGCTGCTGCTGTTGCCGTTGCTACTGGCATTGGAGCTGTTCCCTGAGCTGGACGCCGTGGAACTGGCACTGGTATTGGCCTGCGGCACATGGGCCGTCTCCATGGACTCATCCGCCGAGCTGGTTCCCGAGCAGTGATCCTCAGGCATGGGCTTGCGGCCAGCAATGGGCGAGGATGCAGTGGGCATGGGTGTGCTGGGTACTTTGAGTTGCTCGGGAGAGGTCATGGCCTCCGATCGCAGTTGAAGCAGAGTGTCCAGCTTGAGGACGCGTCCCTTGCGCCTCGAGGCATTCGAGCTACTCATCAGCGGCGTGGCCTCCTCCTCCACCTTGAGATTCATGGCGAGCGGTTGCTGCGGTTGTTGCTGCTGCTGGTGCTGGTCATCCTCCTTCACCGGCGTTCCTTGGGACAGATCCATGGCGGAGTCCACCGACTTGCGCTCGTACTCATCGTCCTGCTCCTCCTCTTCATTGTCGCTCTGCTGCTGGTTCTGTTGCTGCAGTTGCTCTCGCATTCGTGGCGACAATTGGGCCAAGACAGCGGCCTGCTGCTGGGCAGCCAGCATCTGGAGATTGAGGTTCCAGTAGGGGAAGAAGGCCATGTTGCGGTTCTGCTGCAGAAGGCTGGCCAGAGGAGGCAGAAGATTGGCTGGACTGGGCAAGCTGGGCGTCTGTTCCACGCTGGCCACACTCTTGGCAGGTGAGGCGGGCAGCGGGAGCACTGGAGATGCCGCCGGAGGAGCAGAGTTGCTTTGAACCAGGGGGAATCCTTGCAGGGCAGCACTCAGCTGAGAAGTGGCTGGTTGAGCTGGCTGGGATTGCTGTTGCTGCGGAGCGACAGCTGCAACATTTGGCTTCCGGCTGCCGCTGCCACTACCTCCACTGGCAATTGGTCCACCATTCTTGCTCTTCGGACCACGACGCGTGCCGTAGACATCGATGACCAGCGAGGGATTCGGGGTGCCATCTTCATCCAAAACCATGCCGGGCTTGTGGCCATACTTGCGCAGATGCAGCTTGAAGCTGTGGCAATACTTGGTGGCGTAATCACAATCCGCACAACGGTACTGATACACGGAACTGTGCGACTTGCGGTGCGAGTTCAACATGGATTTGTTGACACACGTGTAGCTGCATTTGTCGCACTGGAAGGGCTTTTGGTTCTTGTGCTTCCGGATGTGGTACTCCAAGTGGTGCTTGAACTCGGTGACAAACGGGCACTTCGGGCACTGCAGGATCTTGTCGGGTTTCATGTGGGTGCGAGTGTGGGCCCAAAAGTCCACCTTGGTGATGGCCACCACGCCGCAAGTCTTGCACTTGTAGTTCTTCATCTTGCCGTGCGAATTGTAGATGGGCATCCGGATGTTGGTATCATCGTCCTCGGACTCAGCCATGTACTTCATGTCCTCGCTGGAGTTCGACATCTGATCGTGCTCCTTCTCGGGCTCAATATTCGATTGACTAGACTTGGCCGGCGACTTGGGCGGTGTGACATCCATGGGCGGTGTAAGCGCCTGCAATTTCTCACTGCTGCCGGTGGCAACTGCAACGGGGGCAACTGTGGAGGCGGATGTGGGCGTGGGCTGCGGACTGGGACGCAGATTTCCGCCATAGAAGTGCTGCATGGGATTGGGCAGACCAGGTGGCGTCAGCGGATTGAAGCCACCCATCAGATGGTGATGGTGATGATGTTGCTGCTGGGCTGCCTGGAAATGCTGCTGGTACTGCTGCTGCTGCAGCAACTGTTGCTGCAAGCTGGCATCGTAGTGCTGCAGGCTGTTCTGATCGTTTTGGCTGGGGGACGGGGTCATGGCGCATAGGGTATCCATGGGCTGCTGCTGATGCTGCTGCTGTTGCTGCTGCTTGAGGAACTGTTCCAGGTGATTGGTCGAGGGAATGGGCGATTGGCGCGGACTGCTGGCCACGCTATTCCCATCGAGATGATGACCCGGCTCCTGTTTGATATTGGCCGCGAACATGCTGTTGTACCAGGCGTTGTGCTGCTCGTAGTTGGTCGTGGCTGTCGTCTCCCAGTTCTGCATCTTGGCGGCTCTAGACGGCTGTAATGCGAAAAAAACAGAGAGAGTGGGGTTAGTGGCTATATTCATTCACTGCGCCTGCGTCGAGTTTTTTCCTCTTTTTTCGCTTGTTTTTCATTTTATTTTTCCTCGGTTTTCTTTTTTTTTTTGTGCTTGCCACACCACCCCTAACAAAAAATATGCCAGGGGTGGTTGGGCACCCACCCTCTGAAGGGGATTTGAGTGATTTTGTGAACAAAATGGAGACACTGGATAATGACTACAATATCCTACCGTTTCGTGGCCGCTCAGTGCGTTTGATTGCGATTGTATCGAAGTATATTCCAAATTTGTCGGGTTTTTCGTAGGGACTTGCAAGGATATTGCTGCTGCTGCTACTGATGCTGCTGCTGTGTTGTCGCTGTGGTAACAAACTCGTGACTGACTGAACAATTGCAACAGGCATTAGTTTATATATCGCTCAGGTAGACGGGCGCACGCGTCAAGGGATTAGATGGGCAGAGGTGACGGGAAGTCAGGTACAGGTCGCGGATCGGGAATCGAGGATCGCGGATCACGGATCGCGGATTGAGGATTGCGCTCTTGATCCATTCTGGATTAGAGCAGAAACAAAAAATTACGCGCACTTGGATTTGGATGATCCGGGAGCTTAGCGGATGGCCAGCTTAACAGCGAGCTGCGAATTTTCCCTCGGTTTTCTATGGGGATTAAGTTGGGCTGGAGAAGTAGGCAGCAACCGAGGGCAGTTTCGTTGTTAATAATAAAAAGTGAAAAAGGATTGCGGGATTTAACTAAATTAACGGATCAGAAGTGCTAACACCTGCGGGAAAACTCTAAGCACTAACAAATATGTACCATGACTGACTAAACTATATGCAATATCATAAATTCTTTTTTAGAAATCCATATATAATAATATTTGCTGTATAGTTATTACACATTTTTCCACTTAACTTTTTATATAATTCAACCCATTGAAAACAATTTTGAGTGAAAAACATTTTCCTGACAACAATTTTCCGCTAGACATTTCACTTTGATTTGCGTAGTTCTTCAAATAATTCTTGCTTGTTCTACCGCAGTTGCCTACTTTTTTTGAATTTCCAATTTCACGCTGAAAAATTGTGCAGTTGCTGCATTTTTGGCCAATTGTTTGTGCTTTTAAGTAAATATTATTAAAAACGCAAAACGAGTATGGGGCATATACGGAATATTATTATGGGAATGGGATGGTGCTGTGCTATCTGGCAGCTAAAATATCTACAATACTTGGGCATAATTGATGGTTCAGGAAACAGAAAGTGCACACAAAATGAAGCTTAGCATATTTATTTAAATTCGCTTTTGTGGATATTTTTAAAGAAAGCCAAAATTAATTGCTGTGCCACTGTGTGCGTATGTGCGTATGTGAGTGTGCAAGTGTGTGCAGTATGAAACAAAGAGAATTTTCGCCTTTCGTCTGGGCTTTTTTGTGCCATGCCCAACAACAGCAACAAAGCCAAACTAAAGGCCAAGTGTAAAATTAATATTACGCCGGGCAGGGGCGTGGGCCAAGGGGCGAAGGGGGGAATGTAGTGGAGCAGTGGGGGCTGGTGGGGTCGGCCACAACGAGTGCAGCCAGGCAACCGAAACTGCAAAAGTAAACTAAACATGTGCTAGTCGTTTTTGGTGCGCCCCCCACCACCCCAACACCGCCCCCTTTTTACCCCTCTAAAAATATCATGAAAATGGCAAAAATGGAAAAATTCGCAAACGCAGAAAATGCGCCACACAAAAAATGTTTTTGTTGAAAAATCCGTACAAAAAGCAAGCCAAGAGCAGGATATGCCTGCAAACAAACGAATATACATATGTATATGTATCTTTGGTATATAGAATAAACATATGTACATATATGCATATGCATTTGCAGTCGTTTGGTTGTTGGCTTAGAACAACTTGTTGTTGTGCCTGGTGAAATGCATATTTTTTTTTGGAGCTGCATTCGTTTAGGGAAAACTGCACTGCTGCTGAAGTGATTCAATGTCATTTGGGGTTTATAAATATATCCCGTATAATATGTGCATATTTATTTTTATGCGCCTAACAAAGCCCCATTTGTTTGATTTGCGCTCGGTTCTTTTTGTCAGCAAACATTAAAACTGTCCGACTGACAATCAATTCTACAAAAGTATCTTGCCCACGATGATGGGGATACTAAAAAAGCCCCGCCAACGACCGTCGCATAGGTGTATTTAATATATTCGAAATGCATTTTGGCAAGTGCCAAACTATTTGCCATTAAAAAATTGCCACGTTGACTTTGAATTATAGTTCGATGTCTAAATTTAAATTATTAAAAAAGAAAAGTCGAAAATGCATTTGCCGAAAGAAGAGCGAAAAGAAATGCTAAAAATTGATGGGGTTATTTGGGAGGGGCGGCGCAGGAAGGCGAAAAAAAAACAACATGAAAGTCGACATGTAAACAAATAAAATTAGCTGTCAGGCGTAGAGGGGGGCGTGGCCAGGGGCGGTGTTTAGGCGGGGTGAATGGGGGTGGTGGGGGGCTTGGGGTTGAATATACGCTGCAGTTCTGGGCAAAAACAGACAGCGCGGGCAAAAAACAAGTTCACCCGAAGATCGGCCAAAAGCCAGACAGATTTTAAAATATTGTTTTAGAATTTTTGCCGTTTGCATTTTTAGCAAATGATTTACCACTGCCTATGTGTGTGTGTGTGTTTGTGCCTGTGAGTGTGTGTGAGCTCTCTTGTTTGTGTTTCTAAGGTTAGACAGTAAAAGAAGCACTCGATTACAAACAACAAGAAGAGAAGGCAGAAGTGCAGAAAGTAGAAGAAAGTTGAGTACTTGGGATTAAAGGTGATTATAACCAAGAATAAGCAAAATGCTTATCAGTTATCAGATTAGCCTGAATAAATAAAATAAAATGCATGAAGCAAAGAGCATAATGACAAATAACCGAACTTTCAAATCCATGTCTTTTGTAAGACAGCTATTTTGAAAAGCTATCACAAAATCTATACTAACTAGTTGAAATAATATTTTATACATTCAGAATGTGTATTCTAAAATTGAGCTTCAAACTGTTTTATAAAAATTTGTAACTCTTTTAAAAGTTTCATAGTACATATGTGAATCCTCTGGAAAACTGTGTATATTACTGGATACCCCAACAATTTGGCATTTGCTCCCGCAAATGCAATTTGTTGTTCTTGTTTATTTGTTTATCCGTGGAAAGCTTTTGCTTTCCCACCTCCATGTGTTTTTTACGATTTATTGGAGGTCGAATGCACATGTAAAACTAGGATACTGGATGGTACGCCCATTTACTTACCTTGTGGACAATCCAAGTGCAATTCTCCGGGAGAATTTGGAAACGGGAACCGGGAACGGAAGTTTTCGCTTTTCGCTCGCGGATTCTCTTTTTCCCACTCTCTCGCTTCACCGCGGCACGGTTACCGTTAGACCAACACGCACAGTGCGTGCGAGGGGGAGCGACGATGTGGGAGCTCCTTGCTCTTCGTTTTTGTCTATTTTTTGGGCCTCGCTTTTTAGCTTGCTTTTGTGCTTTCTTTTTCGCGGAATTCGCGCATGTGCGGGAAGTGGTCTTTGCCAAAAAATATAAGTTTTCGGTACAAGAGTCTTTTTAGCAACTTGTTTTCTTTTGGCACACACACGAAGTTAAATGTATTTATTGGCAATATTTGTTTTGATAGCAGTTACGTTTCGTCCTTTGGTTGTTTGGTTAGTTTTGTGTTTCAGTGGCTGCCTGTCAATGCTGGCGACTTTCGTTTTCGGGACTCGGAGCACTACTGACTAAACTCGCGCTCAGCGGGCTCTTCTAATAGTCGAAAATCTGCTCCTCGCAGCACTGCACTCGCCAAAAAAGAACTCAAATCTAAAATCTCAATTGCAAAGCAAAAACAAATGCCAGAAGTGCAACAACACAAAGGCGCACGAGAGCCGTTACACGGAGCAGCAGAAACTGAATTGAGAGAGCAGGCGGAGAGCATCGTAACGAAACTCACTCAAAACGGACACGGATGCTAGCTGTAAATCTGAGTGACTTTCCCCATCCCCCAAACGGCAGTAAGCAAACAGCATCCCCGTCATGGCATTGGCGTTCGCTCTTTCACTCACTCACCCACTCTCTCTCGCTCTGACCCGCTCATTGTATCCTTTTGCATTTTCTGGCGCTGCATTTTGGCCGATTGCAGCTGCCTTTTTGGCTCTTTGCCGTTTTTTGGCATCTCCGCTTCACTATTGATTATTGATTTCTGGCCCAAAAGTGAGAGAGCGGAAATGGGGAGGTTGGGTGGTTGGGGGCGCCTTCGCCAATTGTTTTTTGGGCAACTTTAAGCCCAGACACATTAACAACTTAGCCAACTGCAATTTGGCCGATGGAAAGTTTGGGCCGAGGAGATTCCTTGTTGCTTTAACACATTTTCCTGTTGCTGTGCGTGTTAACTTAATTTGAGCAAAGCTTTGGCACAATTAGCATCCGAAATTCAAAATCTCCCTTAGGTAGTTTGTGCATAATGGGTGTATTTCGCCTTTTTAAGCTTATTTCGGTAAATGTATCTTTGTTGGCTTGACAAGCATAATGGTTAGCAATCAATGTTTATCATTTATAGTATCACTCGGTTTCGAACCATTAATTACCCAAGCAGAAGGTTCGCTTTAAGCATGATAAATTAGTTGCGATTTAAACATTTGAAACTATTATTGTATATATAGTATACCAAGTATAACATATTATTTGTACGGATCAGCGTTCTTCTAAAGAAAACATATGCATAAGCGTATACATACAAATTCATAATTAAGTTCGAAATTTATGTGCCGCTGGCTATTTTATTCAAACTCCTGTTTATGTTTATGTGCGATATTTTGACTAAAACTAAAGCGGAACGGGGGGCAAATTAGGGCGTTGGCAGGGGGTGGGGAAAATGTAAAAGCAATATTTACAAAACAACAGAGCAAACAAAACGCCGCCGGAATGCAAATTACACAAGTTGCTCTCACATATCCAGTGGAATATGTGCCAAAAGGACGACACGGGGAACAGGTAGTGCTCGGCATAGAGACCTGCCATTGACGTTGACATGGCAAACCGGATTACGAACTGCAACCGGACTTAGCGGAGAAAGGATTAAAGGACAAGGACGCGAGTGGCTACCTGAATCGGCCCGCCTAGTTCATTAATCCGCGCATCCGAAGAAGTGCGACTCGAACTAGAGTGATGTGGATTTAAAAGTGATTTAAAAGTTGGCCCGCCGTACGGCTGCACAGGACATAATCCAACATTACGCAGTACCCAGGATCACGCAGGATCAGCGCCGTTGATCCGGAGGATCCAGTTAGTCCCGAGCGATTAGCGTTCGCTGATCAGCCCGATTAGCGTTGCTTAGGCGGGCGGGTGTGGATCCTACCCAGGATCCTTACCTTCGGAAAGTTATGTAAAGTTGAAGTTAAGGACATAACAAATAATCCCAAGGACCGTCACGCTTGACCTTTTAATTGATGAGCTGTGATACACATACGAGTATGTACCTATCTGTGATTGGGACAAACACAAACATGCTGATGATCATGATCGTCTAATTGCCGAAAGTCCACGCCACGTATGCAAATGATCCTTATCCTTAACCTTTGGCCTGCCGCTGTCTCAACAGAAGATCCTTTGAGGGGAAGATAGGGCAGATCAACAGGGCGGATCCGCACATCTTTATCTCCTGATCTTCGCATCTCACAGATATGCAAATGTATCTCTAAGATGTGCAGCCAAGCGCTTGGGATTTTGTGGTTGACCGATTCGCCCCTCGAGTACATATCTCATTAGGATCCCTTTTTTGTGTTTTGATTTGGCGCACTCTTCTGCTGACCTTTGTCCTGGCGGCCTGTTGAGATATCACCTTGAGTTCGTAAGCTGATTTCATGCCAAGGATGATTTGCCATTTTACTTCAGGTTTTTTCCCTTCTGAAGGGAATCCTCTTTTTTCGGCTGTTTTGGTTCGTGTGGTTATTGTACGGCGATTTGGCTCTTTGATCTTAAGTGCAAATTGGTTTGGCCACACAATTACTTAGATTTATGCGCTACTGTTGAGTAGAGTGCACTTCTAGAATAGTTTGATTAAAAAAAGTTGCTATTATATAATATAAATATTTCTATTTCGAAGCAATTTAATACCTATCAACAAGGTCATCACAGTCTCTCAACAAACGACGTGAGTTTTTTTTTTCAAACATGTGAAAAAGGATAGTTTGGAAAGAAAAGAGAAGTGCGTTTTAAATGTTGAATGTTTGATATTTTTTGAAAACCTATATCTGACTAGAACGTTGTGCTTAGACACTACGTGGCTTCCATCCTAACAAAAACCAAATAGTTCTGCGTCCCTTAGGTAGCACAAAACACTTGCTTTGTGCAAAATTCGCCAGCGAATGTAGCAGGGATTTGCTACATTCGCTGGCGAATTTTGCACACTTCTAAAGCATGTCGAACCCTTAGGAAGCCGCAAAAATTAGCATTTCGCATAAATCAGATGCGAAAAGTGCTCGCGCGTTACGCCCACGAAATGGGAAAATTCCGCCGAAATGTTATGGTAAACAGGACGGACTGTGGACGGGCGTTTGGCCAACATCCGTAAATCCTTTTTTAGCACGAAAAACCGAAGGATTAAAAAAGGAAACTAGAGCAGAGGTCCCGGGGACAGGGCGAATAGTTGCTCTAATTTTCATTGTCCGCCTTAATGGTTACGCCGTAAAATTGGCTATGCGGCCAAACAAAAGTGCGAAGGACGACGGCAGGACACGCAGGACAATCGTCTGGTGGATTTCCAGTCGACACGCCACGAGATTTTATGAAGGCGACTCGCTTTGCATGTTGTTCTATAGATTTCGCTTCGGTCCCGTTTGGTTTTGCTCAGGTAAAACCTTCGATTAACAATGAAAGTAGCTGGAAAATCGCGAGAAACTTCTAAACATACACAGGGATACAATATCCATGAGTCTAATGGTTATTAGAGCGGATCGCTCTACATACAATTGTACCAGCAATCGTGTTTGAATCTTAAAAAACGTCGCAAAAAACACACTTCCGCGTAAGGCATCCCATTTCTGTGGGCGATCGTAAAATATTTAGTTTTTTATGACCAACAGTGGTGTAGGCAGGTAGCTGGCTGCCGTTTTTTGTGCGCGACCTCAACCCTTTCACCCATTAAGAAAAAATCGCATCCTGTGAGTGTCCTTGCCAGTTTCCCTCGAAACGGCCCACAGTTTGTGTGCTTTGCGTTTTCTCTTCTCTTTTTGTTTCCAGCTAATGTCGGCGTCATTGTGTTCTTTATGACGCCTCGGTTGTTTCTTTTTTATGGTGTCCTTTTGTCCTGTGAGCCTCATTGCACGGCCAAATCCCTACTTCCTCAACCCTTTGGCATACGAGAAAGTTGCTCACCGGAGAACGGGTTAAGCGAAAAACTCCATTACACTTTTTACAAGCCGCGATCTTCTTGGAATTATTTTTGGTCATTAGGCGAAAGGGTTAAGTTCGATGTTGGCTCGGTGGGTTTATTGGGTGAATTCAATGGGTTAAGGCGAGTGAGGAAGGGTTATACTGTTTTCACATTTTACTACTTGGAAAGTACTGAAAAACTTGTAGAAAATCTATCCAGTTCGTTTCGAAGCAATATACAAATTTATGAATATGAACGTAAAACCCGAAAGTGACATGTATGCTAAGGTCCTTAAAAGTATTCAAAGCATATCAAGTTGTATTAAGAAAAAATTAAAGTTTTTATATTACTTTTCAAGTATTTTTTATGATTTTTAAACGGGAAAACAAATATTATTGTTTAAAACAATATTTTAAGTCCGTGAATTACTCATGACATTCTGAAAAATGTGAACACAATTTTATAATTCCATTGTCAAACATAAAAGCCGTTTAATAAAATAAAGACTTAGTACAGAAAGAAAAATCATTTTAATGTACCATCCGTAAGTAACGGTCCTGGAAAATTTCTGAAAATCCCACAAAGTATATGCGATCCTTATGGCAGAACATTTGGCGCGATTACATTCGTAATTCGCTGGAAATTAAGGCCACTAAGTCGCCAGCGAAATGCATTCGGACATTGGACATTGGACAAATGTAAAAAGGACTTTTCAGCCCAGAGCCATGTCCATTGTTGAGCGTCCGGAGGATCTGAAAACCAAACCCAAACCAAATCCCAAGCTTAGGCAATCGGCATTGGGAAATAAGCGCCAAATATTCGAGCACCCACCCCAGAGATCCTTGGACGCAGGACGATGTGCCGTCTAATCAGTCCACATTTTCACACTTTCGTGACCCCTGCGGCGCTACAGATGCGGCGATCGGGGGTTGGCCTTTGGCTATTGGCCATTGGTCAGGATAAAACAAAGTAGAGTAAAAATAAAATAAAAATATATATAATGAAATTGGGAACGCGCGCCAGCGTTCTGATCCTGACCCCTTGTCAGCGTCAGCCAGAGGTTAAAATTAATGCGAATACTGTGGATATGTGGATGTGCGGGGGGGAGAAATTGCATCAATTCGGGGTCACGGCTAAGACGCCTTAAGGAGAGCTGCCAGTTCACAGGGCACATAGGGGTGGCTAGGGTCAAATTTATGGCTCGACATTGAAAACTGTAACAGTCGAGCGAAGGATTTTTGCAGCTCGCCGAAATTTGCGCTCCATTGTTTAGCATGTTGTGAAAAATGGTTCGATTTGGTACGAAAATTGTTTGGAGGTGGGGTCATTCCGGGTTAGAGCGATTTTAATTGACCATTGGGTGACCCTCACCCGTAACCGGCGGTCGCCTGACCTTTTTCCGTCTTCACATTTGCGAATGCTGGGTCGCTACGCATTTAAATAATTTTTCATTGCCAGCCAGGTTTGTTTTTATTGCAAATGGCATTTAATTGTTGACCCCTGAGTTTCCCACTCGAGCCAACTGCAAATGTAACGTATTTCTCGTCAACGGCAGCTGGAAAATGCTGCTCATTTTCCTGCCCAACTCGAAGCTTCCACTCCTTCTCTCTCTCTATATCCATCTTTCTCTGGCCGGACCAAAAAGAATTAGCTAATGGCCGAGGCTCTTTTGCGGAAAATGTCGGTAATGGCCCCGGCAAAACTAAGCCGGAAAACGTACGGCCCAAATGCGAATAAAAAATTGAACTTCTTACGATAAATATGCGAGCCTATTACTCGCACAGTCAACGCCATGCCAAGCTGGCCAGAACAGAACCATGGTCAGAACATGGACAGCAGGCTTTTAGGCCAGGCCAAAAGCCTATGTCAAGCGCTGAATAAGTAATTCTTTTTCTAAGATTGCGGCCATCAGGACGATGGCCAGGACTCGTCGTCTCGGCCAAGGTGTGGGCGCCAAGAACAAAAGGCATAAAACGTTAGCACGGATAAACAGGTTGCGAGAGGACAAAGCAGAATATTTTATTTTCTAATGAATGCGTTGAAATGCCAGTATCCGGATTTATTTTGGCAGCCCCAGCGTTCCTTGCTTGAAGGATACCCTGTAATTCTTAAGGATACCAAAGCTCAAGTAAATATTTTATTATACGAATTCAAATTTACACTTAAGTATAACTTATCTTAACTGTGATATATTTGCCTTATATGAGATTTATTCTTCTAAGATCTGCTCCCCAGTCTTTTCTCGCATTATTGTTATTTCCCAGCCAAACCACCGAATAGCTCGTATTTCTGCATCCCCCAAGAAAAAAAGAGGCTGCATTAACACTAGGACCCATTCCCCACATAATCCCCCAAATGGGGATTTCTCGTATCCCCAGCATTTTCCTGGCTCACCGTCAGAGTGTAAACACCACTGTCATTTATTTTCGTATTATCATAATGAGGAGTCGTATATTTTTATGTGAATTTCTTGCTTTTTGTGCCAGAAACATTCACCAGCAAAAACCAACCACCCAAAGGGGGAGTTTGCCACCCCCTCACATGTCACTCACTTTCCGCATGTGTGTTGTGTGTGGCTGTGTGCGCGTGTGTGTGTAAAAAAGGCACCCAAGCAAAAATAAAAGTAAAACACAAAAACATTTTCGCATTGGCAATTTGGTTTTGTTGTTGTTAAATTATCACCCAGTTCGAAGCCATATAGAAACCATATATCCACCCCAAGTGGCGTGGCTAGACTATTTAAGCATCCACCCACCAAGCAACTCAATCCCAAAATCTTCTGCAGGGGCGTAGGAATTTATATACAGATTCTTTAATCAAATTATGTATGTATATTTAATTTAACAAATTATTTATATAATATTATATGAATACATATTTTATGGTTTATCACGTTAAACAAAATTACGAAAAAGGCATGTTTAATAATTTCAGCAAATACATAAACATCTGATTTAAATATGTGTCTTAGATATAATTGAAATTATGACCCCCTTTGCCTGAGACTCTGATGGGTTTTCCGTACAATCTTCGATGTTCGACTTGTAAGAAACTTATTTGTCGTTGTGTTGACTTCATTACGTGTGAAAATTCCTCCATTAGTTGAATAAAACATAGTAGCTTAAAATATAATTTATCTGCAGGAAAGTACTATGAAATTGTTTATAATAATAATAGCAACGGTTTTTTCGTTATATATTCGCAGTTGTATTCGAAATATTCTACGCATCATTTTCCCCGCTTTTTTTCTTTGTTCCATTGCTAATCGCTTATCAGCAAATAAACTTCCAGTCCCCCGTTTAAGAAAATTAAGTTGTGTGGAAAGTGATCAAATAAGCTAAAGATCAATCAATATTTGTTTGAGAATAAAAAATGCAAATATGTGTATGCTGAATTGTGACGGTCTCTGTTTGCTCGCACTGATAAAAATGTTTTGATGTGTTTGCCCAATTGGTCAGTCAACTTTTTGTTCTCAATGGAAAATTTCGGAAAATCAGTGCAGATAGTAAGCAAAAGATGAACTGTAATCTCAAGTAAAATTCTGGTTATCAAACCTTTCATGCTTATTTAATTAAAAGATTGTGCATTGCAAATAATGAAGACCATTATTTATTTTTCTGAAGGTAGCGTTTGAATTTTTAACTATGTATATACTTATAGTACTTTTATTTAAAATATGAATTTTACACATGTATTACAACAAAGATTTAACATTGAAAATGGTTAGGTTTCTAATCATGTAAAACTTAGCCCGATTTACTAACGAAGCCCATGGCTTTAAACATGATTTCCTTTCAAAAGTTAATTTTTTATGGCCAATGAGCTTGGCAAAAATCATTGCATACTTTTTCGGGCTAAATAACAAAGCCTGCGTCAGCCAATAAAATCCCACGAGCATCGCCATTTCTATCAGCAGCCACACAAAAACTAATTCCACATAATGGGCCAATCTACATAAAAAATCGCTCGTTTGCTGGATGGAATCCCCCCAGCCTTCGTCCTTCGTCCTCAATGGCCGTCAAAAAATCGATGGGCGGAATGGGAATGAGTCACTGAATCGGCCGCCCCCCGCATAAATTTCCAAATAATGTAATGCTAAAAACAAATCCACACTTGTGTGCGAGCGAGACGGACTGAATGGGCGAAATTGGGGGAGGGAATAGAGTTCGAAATCATGAACCATACAAAATGAAAATCCACCCTCGAAAAAAGTTGCCAACGTTTTTTCCGTTTGTTTTTATTTTGTTT
Source organism: Drosophila yakuba (assembly GCF_016746365.2). Taxonomy (NCBI): domain Eukaryota; kingdom Metazoa; phylum Arthropoda; class Insecta; order Diptera; family Drosophilidae; genus Drosophila; species Drosophila yakuba. The sequence goes on from NC_052530.2 coordinate 10,353,748, forward strand.
TCTTTGCTTCCCCATTGTTTTGTTTAAGTGGGCAAAAAAGAAGAGCGCAAAAAGCATTGAGTGGGTGAGTTTCTGCATGCGTGTGTGTGTGAGGGTGGCTGAACGTATTTATCTGTGTGTGTATGTGTGCTTGTGAGTTGGCATGGTGGTACACTATGAAAAAAAATGAAAAAAAAAATTTATTTTAAAATTCCTCTTAAACAGTAAGTGAGGGTATATATATGTATATATCTAATAAATAAAAGGTAGTTGTTTTAAAACATTCACATGATACAGTTAAATATAATATATTTTCATTAAGCGGTATACATTTATTTCATTTTCGAAATGCAGAACCCATTTTTCTAGGTGCAGCATTTGGTTGATTCCCAAAGATTGTTTCGCTTTGTTTGCAAAACAATCAAAAGCGAACGTAGTCGCCATGTTCATTCCGAGTTTTCCCCGCTTTCCCCCCTTTTTTCCCCGCCAGTTGACATCGTTGGCGACATTAAATATTGCTAAGAGTTCTTTCTTCTCCACCGATTCTCACCGCCTTTCCTTCTGTCCCTTTTTTCCGGCCAAAACCAATTTCAAGCATATTTTTATGAGTCCTGTGTGCTGGCGGTGGGGTCAAAAAAAGTCCATTTCGGCTGGCAGGCGCAGCAGCTTTAGTTTATTTTGCAAACGTGTGCCACCGGCCACGCCCCCCGTTCGTTCGAACGCCCCCAGGAGCCGAGAACGATGCGAAGCCATGTGTTAGACGCTAATAACGTGGCTGGCCAAAAGGCGGCAGGAAATGGCCAGAGTCCAGCATAGAATCCTGCAGAGGGTTCGGCTGGTTCTGGTTTTGGATTCCGGTTCTGTGTTTGCTTCCATATGGTCGGATTCCCTTGGTCTGGACGTGAGGCTAATGAAGCTGCGAGGAAGTGTTCCTGCGCAAATTGGGGATTGACTAGTGCATTACCAACGGGCAGTAAACTATCTTTGGATCATGGAATATAGCAAGATTTATATTTGATTGGAAAGTTAGCTACTTAGGTAATATTTTCTAACAGTTACCAGGTTTTATGAGGCAAATATTCAAACACAAATACATTTCTGTGACAGTTATACTTCTTTATAACATGGTATACATATGTATATCTTTATAATGTATAAACTTTGTTGAATTACCATATAAACGGAAATACGCAATGTAAAACAAAATATATGTTTAATATCTCGGTAAAGTAATTATTTACCCATTTTAAATTCCTACATTCAAGTCAATACTTTTGTTTCTATGCTTCATTCAATACTTTTCTTCTATTCCCCATGTCCATTGACTCAGCTAAACTTTCTTTAATATATTTCAAAACCCTATAAATCATAGACTTTAGTGTTTCCTTTAAAACTGTTCGTGTATATACATATGTATATTTATCGGCATGGCTTCTATGGATGTTACATCCGCTGAAACTCTAATCATGGCTCATGGCATCATCGCTGGCAATTTCACTGCGTTTTATGGTCCTTTTTGCCAAATTAAAAAAATGCGCCATTTCTAATTTGTGTGTGCTTTTTGCGTTGTTGCTGTGTTGTTGTTGTTTTCATTTTGGGACACACAAAACGGTGCGCCTATAAACCAACAATACAACGACAAATAACGGAAATGACAAAACCTGCACACACACTCGCATATGCGCACACCACCCACAATCCGACGCCCCCTTTGGCCATCCCATTTTTCCGCATGCCCAAAAATATGCAACATTTTTTATATGTTTCTGCTTCACAAAACTTTTGCGCAGGCAGGATCATAAAATTTTTTCTGCTGCTGCTGTCACTTTTTTCCTCCTTTATTGTTGCTGTTGTTGGCCCGCTTTTGGTTTGTGGCCAGGCTTTTATGCTGCTTTCTATGTGTGTGTGTGTGTGTGTGTGGCAGTGTGTGTGAGTGCTTTTTATGACCCAATATGGCCGCCACAGAGCGGCGTACGTGTTTGCCTTCCCGTGTTCGTTCTCCGGTCTCCACTCTTTACTCTCCAACTTCCCACCATTTCATTGGGTCAGTGATGCCGCCGATCTATTTCAAAATGCCCATATATCATCCATAATGAGATGTTCACCTCCTCTCAACTAACTAACTAACATTCTACGTGAATTTGTATATCAAATTGGAGTCAAATATCAAATTCTCTATATAAATTTATTCATAGCAAAATAAAAACATGAAAGTTTACCCTTGCTTATACAAAAAGGTTCATGTTTTAAATATTGTGAAATATTTTTTAACAATCCAACATCTGAGGAAATCGCCGCAATGCCATCACTATTCCGAGTGCGGGTTTATGAATTATATAGATTTTTATGCGGTCGCATAATATTTTTGTTGCCTTTTTTGCTTCTCCCTCTTTTTTGTGTTGGCCCCAACTCCACGGTTTTGGCCTCCTTGGCCTCCGTGTTCTCCCTGGAACGGAATGGGGGGCAATAAAAATGTCTTTTTATGTGTACGCTTGTCTCCTAGCCCGGCCAAAGGATCTGGATCTGCCGCCCGTTCGGATGCTCCGTAATGGCCGCCTTTGGGCGTCATCTTTATGAATACGCTGCGACTTTGACTTCGACTTGGTCCTGTTGGTCCTTTTGGGTCGCTGTGCTTTACGAGTGCTGGTAGTGGAGCAGCTTTTATTATTCCTATTTTCATATATATTACACTCTCCGTTTTTGGCTGTTATTTTTTCGCTCTAGCCATCGCACTGGCTGCTGTTGTCATTTTTGCATTAATTTCATATTTGGTTTATGGTTGCGTGTGTGTGCGTTGAGTTTTTCTTGCCGCTGCTGTTTATTTCGCATAAATAATAAATATTTTTGGTTATTGCGTCTGCACAGTATTAATATTATTTCCAGCACACTCACACACCCGCACACTCGCACACACACACACCGCGTGCATCCTGCGAACCGCAGGACTTATGGCCGTGAGCTTTAATTTCGGCTCATTTTTCGCTATCAAAACACTATGTTTGCGCTCGTATTTGTTTTTATTCCACTCATCGGGACGCGCACATACAAATATACATATGCATATACTTACACTCTCGTAAATATTTGCAATTAAATATGCCGAAATTCATCGAAAATATACAAATACACACACACGCACATTTATCGCAATTTGGGCCAGGATTTTGGTGCAGCAAAGCAATACGAGTATACCCAATTTGGTATACTTTTTTGGCTCTGAAAAATGCGCTAATTAAAAATTTCATAATTTACACACAAGACAAGTATTTGTTGAAAAATATTTGAGAACCATTTTTAATGATTCAATGCACTTACTGGAAGCACACAGCGAGAATATAAATGTTGTTTAATTATTGCATTTAGAAATCATATGTGAGTAGTTCAATCGGTAAAGGTAAGCCGCTTTTAACACTCTGATCTCACCTCATGGTACAAACCCTTAACTCTTTACTGAAATAATCTACTTTTGAAACATTCTTGTTGCGTAAGCGTAAGATAAGAATTATAATCAAAAATTAATTTTAAGCCTTCAACGCTTAAGTGATTCATGCAATAACTATTTTTCAAGTCAAAAAACCAAATACCATCGGAAGTTTCTTAGCTTCGGTGCTCTTGGGAAATACCTCGAGTACTCTGTCCTTATAAACCAAGCATTACCCCGACTTTTTCCGTAAGTACATCACGATTACAGGTGCGCTTAGCCGCAAAGTGATTACAAAACTTGCTTATCTTGGTAGTTTATTAGCTGCTATCAATGGAACCTATGAACTTTGATAGAGATATCTCCGTGCAAACAAACTTTATGGATTTAAACTTATAACACCGCGCTATATTGTAAGAACAAAGTGTTCATTTAATTATAGTAATAATAATAAAATGTATTATATATATAATATAATAATAAAATCTAATATGCAGTATATTTTTCTGCTAATCAAGAACCAGCTGCAAGTGCATTTCTTAAGGGGGGCTATAAGCGAGGCTCCACTGTGCTGCACCCCAATCGGGTCAGCATCATGTAAACAAATCGGGTGCAAGTGCACTCGCATTCGTCTCCTGGGAATGGGAATCAGAAGCCACCACGAGGCCAATGGACAGCGCTTATCGCACTTGTGGCGTAGAATAGGCTGATTAAAGTGCCGTTGACAGCTAGTCAGTCGGCCGTCTTGCTCAAAGTGCGAGATATTAGTCCAAATGTATTTCAATTACAATTGTAGCGCATTTAAACTTAGCATTAGGGAACTCGAGACCCGGCCCAGTGTCGCGGGCGTTTCGAAGTGGAGCTCGATCCCACAAGAAGAGAGTGACTAAGAGAACTGAGAACTAAAGCTAAGAGAACTGAAAACAGGGAGGTAGTCTTAGTGTTCATGCTAAGTACCTAGAACTTAACTCAAAAATACTATTATTTTAGAGAATAAATTATAATGACTCTGTTAAAACACCATCTAAACACTTTAAGAATATATAATAGGATATATAGTATATGAGAAATTTAGAAAAAATTGTATTTTATAATTAAAGTTGTTATACTTTGAACAATTAGGAATAGTCAAAAATTTAATTTAATGTTTTTGCTTGATTATTAATTTATTAGGTTAGTAATTTATTTTAATATGTACTTGATCCCCTTTAGCGCCGCCCCTGTCTGCTAAGTCAGCAAGCGCCGTTATCGCCGCGGATTTGAAAACAACACAGCCGGGCCAGCGACGCGTACATTGTGCAAACTGACGTCCCCGGGGGCAGTCGCTGCTGTAAGATCCACCAGCTGGATAGGATTAACACCGAAAGCAAAGGAACAGTTTCAGAATCAGACGCACAGCCCAACATTTGAGAAACAGTCATGGCCGCGGAAAGGGTAGAGAAACGAGGCGAGGAGGAGGCGCAGACCAGGTTGCCCGATCTCAGCTTTGTGCACGACAAGCTGCAGAAGTTCCAGTCCAAGATGGTGAGCGACTTCGAGCAGCGCCTGTCCTGCATGGTGGAGGATGTGCTGCAGGATCTGCGACAGCGGGAGCTGCGTGCCCACGAGTTCCCCAACTTCGAGAAATCCGATCGAAAGAGCACCTGGCATAATCGCGTGACCAACCAAGCGCCAGCAGACGTCAGTGACGCCCCAAATGGCCATGCAAATGGCACTCAACCAAGGCCACCGCTCCAAAGCGAAACATCCGTCCGCAAGCAGCGACGACAACTGCCCGAAAAAGTGTTTGTTGCCCGGGAATCGTACCTCACCGCACTGCTGCAGGTGGAGCACATGCGCACCATCTACCACATCTTCTACATTATTCTGGTCATGTTCCTGCTGAACGTGATCTGCTACGATTACTTTGTGGATGGCCGCTTCGATCTGGGACTGGGCACCTTCCGTGGCGGACTGCGCCGGCTGCACTGGGTGCTGGGCGTTTGGCTGCTGGAGCATGTATTCGTCCTGGCGCTCTACTTCGCCTTCCGCGGATGGGCCTTGGTCAGGCACAGGCTGAAACCGCACAGTAAGTGGGCTGGTCCAATTATCGTTAACTAATTAAGTTAAATTATGGTCACTAATAGGATGAGTCGTAGTTAAAGATTCTAATGATCATTTATGATACCATATTGCTTTATTAAAGTGCAGGTAGTTAAACGCTAATAACACAAGCCTTTTGTTGAGCCACTTGACCAGCAAATTGTGACGACATCGCTCTTAACAAAGGAAATTCACATCACAATTCACTAAGTTACTCATCTCGGTTGAATTGTACAACGTTTATTTGCGCATTTGCTCTGATTGTTAAAAAATGCGCTTTCCATTAAGCTTAATAACTAAGAATAAAGCGATAAATGTAGGAATATAATAGTACTATCAATTGAAGGACCTTATTTCTAGAAACATAATTTCCAATCTGTTTTCCCATCCTGCAGGTTCCCTCCAGCGCTTTTGGTCGCACAGCTGCCTCATCCTGTACATCAGCTCCCAACTGGTCTTCTGTTTCGTGTCGACGTCGCTGTGCCTCAAGTTCAACCTGCCCTTCGTGAGTGCGTGCGTCCTGTTGCTCGAGAGCACGCGACTGCTGATGAAGATGCACGCCTTTGTCCGGTATAATGCAGAGCGGGTTCTGAACGGCAAGGCCAAGAAGGAAGATGCGCAGGAGGAGAAGGAGGCCAGTGGGCGACCCTTTGTGCCGCCGCTGAGCTGCTACACGTATTTCCTCTTTGCACCCACGCTTATCTACCGAGACAGCTACCCGCGCACCTCCCACATCCGCTGGAAGTTCGCCCTGAACCGCCTCTTGGAGGTGGTGGCCATAGCCTTCCTGTACGCGTTCATCCATGAGCGACACATCCACGAGCACTTCGGACAGTACGGCCTGGAACCAATGGGACCCTCCCAGCTGATCCTCAAGCTGTTCGGCATGATGCTGCCCTGCGCTGTGATCTTCCTGTGCGGCTTCTACCTAATCCTGCACTCGTGGCTGAACTTCACGTCGGAGCTTCTCCGCTTCGGCGATCGAATGTTCTACAAGGATTGGTGGACGTCGCACACGTACGATGGCTACTACAGAAACTGGAATGTCGTCGTGCACGACTGGCTGTACGAGTACGTGTACAAGGATATGTACACTCATGTGTTCCGAGGTTCCAAAGTAGGCGCCTCGCTGGCAGTGTTTATGATCTCAGCTGTGGTCCATGAGCAGGTGCTCGGCTTCGCCCTGCAAATGTTCTTCCCAGTGATGTTCTTCTTATTTGGTGTCGTAGGCGTTGCCTTGGTATTCCTGATGCGGAGTGCTCCCAAAGTGATGGGCAACATCTTTCTGTGGTTCTCTCTGATCCTGGGAAACGCCACTCTGATCTCACTATACGCCATGGAGCATTACGCCCTAAAGAACTGCAGCCTGAGCAACCGGAGCTGGACGGATCGCCTCCTGCCGGCGGTATGGCGTTGCTACAATTAGTCAATTAATTAATCACTACTTTTAAACTGTCTGTACACAAGGCGTACGCTTCGATTTGTATTTTAGGTAAATAAACTTAATGAAAATAACAGAAACGATGTCTTCAGCTCGTTTCGTGTCTTTGAACTTTCCAGCTGAACTGCTCCCTAAAGCTATGGTTTGTAATTTTACATCAGATTTTCTGATGCTAACTTATAAAATACTGCGTGAGCATTGGTGAGTGCGTCCTTGGAAGAGCGATCCTTGGCGATATAAAATTCCCGGCCTAACCACACAGATTCGCTATGGCCTGAGCTGCATTGGCGGCTGCCACCTGTGGAGCGTCCTCAGCCGGAATGCGTTTGCGTCGGAATAGAATCACATGCGGCTCCGGCGCGTGGACCATGTAGTGCACCCAGCCGGGACTCTGCTGCACGCCCAGGTTGCGCCACTCCGTCTCGGTCATCAGATGAGCCTTCGGCACATGTTTGGCCAAATCCGGTGGCAGGATAACATGCCTGTAGGGAGGGAAAGCGGGTTAGGTGTAAGCAAACGGTTGACGGGTGCTGAAACGCGTGTCGCACTTACCTGTATTCAAACTCGTCGTCGAAGTACTTCTCCGAGTATTGAATTTGATCGGCCGGCATTGCGAAACGCAAGAAAACCTGAGGTAAATAAAACAATTTAACCAAAATAGGTCAATAAAATCAGATAGAGATGCCAGAACTATTAATCGATTTTAAATACGACAGCTGTGGCTGCAGCTATCGAATATAAAGCTATCGTTTGGTTACCAGCTGTGCAATTTAACAGCACCTTTTGCGGCTAATTCAAATATGCTTTTTTTTTTAATCCCTTCAATTGATTACGTTCTAACTGATTTTAATGTATATTTAGAAATGTACGTTAATGTGTAATATTATTTGTTCGTGTGTTGCCAATTAAAAAAAAGTTATGTACTTGGAGCTTCTATAATAATTGGTAACATATTTAGCGAATGAAGAAACTCAATGGGATAATAATTGATTTCCAGTGTGACCGGAACATGCAGGCTCTCATATTTTCCAATTGGAATCGACAATTTCTCCGTTAGTGGTCCATGGCCACACTTGTGCATGTGCGTTAGAGCGCGGGGAGAGGTTCCTTTCCTCCTGGGCAGAGTTTTTTATATAAGCCCCTCTATGTGCCACTCGTCTCTCGCCAACAAACCAACAACAACAACCAGGCAGGCCAACGAGCAACAACAACGCACACGCGTATAAATAAACGTGAACGCATGTACTTAATATTAGCATAGAGTTGTCGCCTGCGTGCATTGCATATACATAACATAACATCCATACACTCCCATGACAACGGGAGTTCATCCAGAAGGAAGGCAACAACAGTAACGGCGGAGCAGCCAGAGGAAGAGGAAGAGCAGAGGCGAAGGAGAACGGAAACAAGAAGAAGAAGCAGTGGAAGAGGTAAGGATGACAAGTAAATACAGTCAAACTTCCATAAGTAAAAACGTCATTACTACTGCAATCAAAAGAATCCTCTAGTGACGACGAAAGTGCATTCTAGAACCTAAAAGTACTTTTGTACATATATGTACTCCCCATTGTCGCTAAATGAAATTACCGTTAAATTGGTAATGACCTAAAATGGCGGTCAATCTTATGCTAGTAAATATTAAAATATGTATATTCATATGTATTTGCACCTATAAAATTCGATTGATTTACGCTAGTTGAGGAAGTTTGACATATATACAAGCAGACCGCAATTAGCCAAACTTTTTCAGTCCAGCAGGCACTCACCACAGACCGCCCAAAGGTCCCAATGCTGGCGTAAAGAAGCCGAAACACCTGCTGCTGCCAGTGGAAAAGCGGGGGAGCTGCTCCAAACTGCCCAGGTGACATCCAACCGGTTAGAGGCGACGCACCTGCCGCCTTGAGGAACTGGGTGCTACGCAGAAGGACACGGATACGGCAACGGTCACGGACTCGATTCCGCAGTAGCGGCCACCATGAACGCCAGCCTCATCTATGAGATACTTATGTATCTTAACTCGTTCTACTTTGGCATGTACGCCGCCTTCGAAGTGGGCGTAGGCGTTCTAAAGGCCATCAATCTCAACTACGGCGAGAACGCATTGTCCCGGGAGGCCAGCATCCTGCTCTCACTGTGCATCATCGAGACCGTGCGCATTGTCTTCGGCCGGAAGAGCAGTCTAAGCGATCGTGGTGAGTACTACTTACCACACTGGCATTGTAAGGGTGGCAGCGATGATGACATGGCGAAATTATTTGTTTGCCCGGCCACCATATCCCCTGCCCATTTCATGCCATCCCCCTGCCACCGCGGTTATAACCCATAAACGTTTGGGCGTACATATGTATATGTATGTAGCCCACACGGCGTATGCGTAATTATGGTCATCATCCCGGATGAAAATACGCGTTTCGTGGTGGCAGGGGAAAGGCGCCCTTCTGGCACATTAAGCAATATGCAAAGGAAATCTATCAAAGCGAATCATCAAAATGAGTTATTGGAAAAGTAATTGGGGCTGTAAATATTATCGCAATGCGTTGTGTTGGATAAACATAAAATGATTAGTATTATAGTTTAAAACACTGAATCATTTTCAATCGAATAAACCGAATTAATCAAATGAATTATAAACAAATTAGATGGATTATATGATTTTCCGTGCATCTGTAGCTAACATTTTCCTTGTGTTTCTCTCTTTGCAGGCTGGCAAGCAACCGCATCCGTAATATTAACACTGCCCAGTCTTGCTATTGTTATCTACTTGTGTTGTTTTCAAACCTTTGTTCTCAAACTCGAAATTATTCTGAGTGCCTTAATGATCACCCTACAAGGTGCTGAACTAGTCTACGCCAGCATATTCATTTGTACAATGTGTCGCCCCGTCACATACACCTAGCAGTTGATTAGCTGCGTTGCCGCCGCCACGTCAACGACCAAGATCGAGATCAAGACCAAGCCAGCACTAACACTCCCACCTGGAGGAGATGGAGAAGAAGCATCCACAGCCGAGCGACGACTACGACGAAGACGATACACTTTCCTTTGGCACTTTCACATCAAGCGATTCGCCAAGGCCTCAAAACTAAGCCACTTCAATGCAGACTAAGCCGCTGCACACAAAAACCAAACAAAAAACTACACTAGACCGCCTCGGGATCCACGCTATATCCGATATTGAAGGAAACTGCGTAGCGAAACATACCCATTAGGTGGCAGCTGGGGAGGATTTTCAACAAGGTACGTGGACCTTTATCAACTTATATAATCCGCACAGATCATTCGCGCCCGCGGAAATCACAACGCAACGAAACACGACGCGTCCGATTCTATCAAAAGCAAAGCTGCATTTAATTTGCATTTCTTGGTTGCATTCTTTTGTCCGGCCTTTGTGGCGTTGCCTCCCTGCTGGCGCATTTGCTCCTCGTACCCGCTCGGTTCTGATATTTTTATACGGCTCTGATGGTCTAAAATTATATGCGAACTGCATGGCTCGTGCAACACTGCTGCTGTCCCCTAGGTGCAATGTACACTTCTAATTTGAATGTAATATACACGGCCCACTGCGGCCACGTTAGCCTGGCTGTAATGGCCAGATGAGAGGGCTGTTTATTGTCAACGAGCTCTCCGTTCGGTCTTGGCTAGGCAACATGCCCTGTACGATTTTCAGGAGAGAGCTTCAGCAGACATCAGCGAGACAGAATGAATATAACGCTTTATGAGTTCTTTTTATTATACGCCTTCCAAGCGAATGTAAAATTACATTTAAACGCCACCGATGCGTGTCTTTTATACACCCAAACCTGCCCTGCACTCCAAGGTAACCATTTAATGGCAGTTCTGTGCTCTGGGGAATACTCCATCTAGGGAGTCTTAATTAGTGTTCTTTCCTAGTAGCCTAGTGATGACCAGTGAAATCATTCGCACCCACATTTCTAGGCAGGCTATCTGCCGGTCAATGCTGACCCAAACACCGAGCAGAGAAAACAAATAAAAAAAAGGCGACAACGACCAGCAGCACATTATTCAAATAAACAGCACATTTCGCAGCGACAAACCGTGAGACCGCCGTACCGATGGCGATGGCGATGCCGCAGCCGCAGGCGCTGCATTGGCCAAGCGAGCAGCACGGCAGGTTCGCGTTATTATTATGGTCAGTCTATAAATACAGTGCCCAACGTGAGCAACGCCGCCGTGTGAGCGATCCGGGAGATCAATTCGGTCCAATTTGCCAGACAATTTGTAGACATCAAGAGGAAGGAAACAGGAGGAAAAGTAGAACCAGCAGTCAGAGGAGGAGGTGCTAAGCCGGCAGAAAGATGCCGCCCAAGCGTCCGCCACCGCTCGTGCCGAAGAAGCCCAATCCCAGCATGAACTACGAGGTGTTGATCTACCTCAACTCGTTCTACTTCGGCATGTTCGCCTGTTGCGAGATGGCCATGGGCCTCCTGAAGGCTATCAATCTCAGCTACACGGGACATACTTTGGCCCTGGACACGGGGGTGATGATTAGCTTCATTGTCTTCGAGACGATCCGATTGATAATGGGGCGCATGAGTTCGCTGGCCGATCGAGGTAAAGACACCCGCCCGCTTGCTGGTCTAATTATAGGATGCTAAAACAATAGCATCACCCTCAATAGCGTTATCAAGCGTTTAGTTTATCAAACTGAACCACTAAACTTAAAAAACCCAATAATGAGCTCATTATCATGTTTATATTAGATTATCTTATTATAGTAGGATAGTATTTTTTCTTTGAGAATCATCCAATCTAATCGACACTCTTTGATTTCGCTTACAGGCTGGTCTGCCATACTGTCGGTCTTCATGACCGCCCCCTGCTTCGTGGGCGTCTCCTATCTGCTGCTGCTGCAGACCTACCGACTGCGCCTGGAGTACTGCCTGTGCACGCTGCAGATCGCCCTTTACCTGACCGAGGTGTGGTATGCCATCGTCTTCGTTTTCTCGCTGTGTCGTCCAGTAACTTATGATTAGCCACATAGACAGAAACACCAGCCAACTAGCAGCAAATATACATGCGAAAGTTTAGCAATCTACACGATCGAGAAAGGATATTGTGCAGTGTAATGAAATGTAATCTAGCTGATTAGCAGTAGGCAGCTGAATTGCTCATGGCCGAGAAGAAAACCAAACAGAAAGAAAACAAAACAAAACAAAACACATATGTAGCATATTAATAATTATGTATAGTAAGGTTTATGATAACATACACACACTCTTATATACATACATTGAACGGTTTTATATACAAAAATTGTTAACATTTAAGCATCAATTGGAACCAATATAAGACAACAAGCAAAACCTAAAACTTGAATAATTTTCACAATTTTAAGATGACAATTTTTTTGTAAAAAAATATCGAAAAGCAGCATAAAAACAAATTTAATGAGTGGAAATAATAATTTATAATAGTTCACAGATAGCTCGAATCTTAAAAACAATTGTAAAAAATCAGTAGAATATCTCACAAAATCTAGTCAAAATCAGAATGAGAATCATGAACCAGTTGGCCGAAAGGGCATTCAAATATTTCATTACCACTAAGAGAAGCGTTTAATATTTCATACCAATATTTAAAAGGAGGACAAAGCCACGCATCATGAAGCCCAGTTAAAAGTCTAGACCATGTGTGTACTTTAATGAAACTACTTTATATAAAACTAGCAAATAGCGTAAATAACATGTTCAAGACGGTACTAAAAACAAACCAAACCCAAGCGGGCAAACGTTTACAAAGAAAGCGAAAAACAAATTAGCTAAATCTATCATAAATCATATTCAACATTGATAGAGTGTTAACAACTAGGCGACAACCCTCCATTTTGGTGCCGCAATATCCTTGCGAAACACTTCTTCTCCCAATCTGCCTATTGGCAACTCAAAACACCCAATAAATCACGCTCAATTATCCCCGCTTGAACCGAGGAACCGAAAAACAGAGGATTGCAGCTCCTCCAATGCTAGTCACTAATGTCCACAAACATTGTCTAAGCTACACCGAAGATTGTGTATAATTCGTAAGAACTTTGTGTGGTTTCATAGCAAAATAACGCACAAACCGATCACAAAAACTCGCAACAGTCCACAAATCTCATGCTTTTAAAACAAAAGAACAAAGAAGAAACAATTTTACTGAAACCAAACAGCTAGAAGCTGCAAGAAAACCAAAGCCACAATCCTATGTTGAATAATTTACCTGTATAATATTTATGTAATTTCGTTAAACGCAAAATGTTAACATACTTTTAAAGCGCGTGTAAAACGGATAGTTAATAAACAAAACAACAACAGAATTTAAAAGAACCTATACACTCGATGCAAATAAATATTAAAGATCGAAACAAAGAACCAACATCTGTTATTAGTAGGCCGTGGGTTCAGTAAGATCTTTTCGAGTATGATAGGTGTATTTTATTTCGTGCCTCCAAAATTTCAGATATTCAGCTACACACAGACAGGTCTCCCAAATTAGTAAGCTCTATAAATTCAAAACCAGAACTGCTGCAGGCCAGTGGCAATTTCGAGGATCGGGCAAAGTTGATTTGTCAGCGGAAAGTAATCGCCATGGATAGAAACCACAAGTCGGGTGAGTCAAGCGAATGTAGCATCCTTAAGTCGTTAAACCCATGTGTTTCCTTCTCCAGAAGAGACCTTTGGACGCTCCATGTCCAGTAGCAGTCGCCGCGTCATGTGGAAGCTCAACGAGGAGGAGGAAACCTTCGACTCCTTGGTCAACTATCGGCGCCTTACCTCGCGCAGCCTGAACCGAAGTCAGGCGACCGATGTGCCCACCAAGAGACGCACGGCCTCAGAAAGTTGGCACCTGCCAGCGCAAGAGGTTAAAACAAAGAGCGCCAGCACCGGCGAAAGCGAATTGGGCAAAAAGTCAGTTAGCCTACGGGAATCGACCTGGAATGTTAATCAGTCATCGGCCACCTCGCTGCCGGAGCCCAAGGAGATCAGCTCCAAAGAGCAGGCGATCATCTACTGGCGGCGTCTATTCGACGGAATCCACAAGCGTCAGCGTGGCGCAAAGAAAGTTGCAGCAACAGAGCCCGAGGAGCCGACAGATATCGTGCTGACGACCAAGCCAAGTCTGGCATTGCGCTACAAGCCCTCTCACGAGTCGCTCAAGAACAAGCGGAGCAAGGACCTGGCTACCGAACGCTGCCCGAGCACTTCCCAGGGATCAACATCTTGCAAACTGGTAGCGGACCTCAAGATGGAGTCGTTCAGCCTGCCGCCGCAGCAGATGTGTGTGGTGCGCGAGGTGGAGCCTCGGTTTGGCCAGCGTCGGCGCATGTCGTTGGCTAACGACACGGACTCATGCTACTCCGGCGAGCTGGAGGTACCTAAAAACAGTCCCGTCCAGCATCAGCACCAGGAGCCGGGACCCTATTCGCGCAGCGAACTGATCAGCGTCCATGTCTCGGCGCCCACAACTCGGCGGAGCACATCGCCAATAAGGCGCAGCACTGCGGCGAGCAAGGTGGCCGCCGGGACGAAAGGCGGATCATCACCAGCAGCACCAGGGGGCACCAAGTGTCCCAGTGTCAGCAGCGGTAGTGCAGGTACCAGCCAGCTGCCCACTTTCCGCCAGCGGCAGCATGAGCTCCATCGCTATCGCGTTAAGATCGAGCAACGGCGCCTTGATCTCCTAGAGCTCAAAATAGCCCGCGAGCGCGAGGAGGCGCTGCACAACGAGGTGCTGTTCCACAAGGAGCTGCAGATCAAGGAGAACATGATGAAGGCGTACGAGGACAACGACTGCTCGAACGCCTAGGACTTTCTTTAATCCTACCTCTTATTCGGTCCAAAATTCATTAAGGTTTCCTACAGTTCGCAATGGCCCTGGCCTCAGTAGTTCAAAGCACGCAGTCAAATAAAACCGAAACTCATTTAGACATCCCAATCAATCTATGTTTTTTATTAACTACTTGACAAAGAAAAATCTCTGAAAAATGTTCCAACAAATTCTTGTTGGAATTCCACCACCTTGGCGCGCAATTTCGAATTAAATGTCCTTGTGCGTTCACAACACTGGCCGTGTGTGCGTTTCGCTGTGAATGGACATATGCCCACAACCAACTCTTTTATTTTATTTGTTTAAACCAAAAACGTGAAATGTTAATAAATGTGTGCCGACTTTGCGGCAGGAGCCGGCTGTGCCCCAAAGCCGTGGCGCTCTTCAAGCCCGGTAGACAGGATGTTCTACGCCGCATCCAACTTATAACCGGAATTCATGTGAGTTGAGAAATCAAAATGGATCGCGCAATTTACATATTTATGAGCACTTCCTTTCTTTTTTATTACGCAGCTTCAGCAGATTCCCAATGCTCCGGATATGGTGTGTTTCTGCTGCCAAACCGATCTGCATTCGGCCATGATTTTCCGGAGGCAGTGCATCCTGCAGCAGAAGAAATGGGTGCCCCTACAGCAAGGTGATGAAGTGGGGGCCAACGAGGAGGAGAAGGTAGCACCCAATGATTCCTCACCCAAGAAGAAAACGAACCAGCGGCGGAAGGGGCGAGCCAGGGTGCCACTGGAAAAAGTGGATATTGTCGTAAAGAACGAGAATAAAGCTTCAGCGGATGCACCAGTTGGTGATGACGAATTTGATCAGCCGGTGGAGATCTCCAATGAGCCGGAGGCCACGGATAGCGATGTTAAGCTGGAGGAAGTCGATCTTCCAGATGAGTATGGCTTGGAGTCGGATCACGAGTTGCCCAATGTTCAAATCCACCAGTGCGCCACCTGTGGCATTATCAAAAACAATAAGTCATCTCTGGACAGGCACCAGTTTGAACACTCCGGACTAAGGCCCTTTCCCTGCCAGTAAGTGCAACTCGAAGATAATATACACTTACCTGTGTATATGTATATAGGTTGTAACCATCTTCTTTGTTATCTAACTTCTTGGTATCTCGTCCGCTATCATGAATCCGATCAGCAAACATTGTACATCCATATGTAAATTCATTTTCTCTGTATGCACATTAAGAATCTGACTTTTTCAGGGAGTGTCCAAAGACCTTTTTAGCAGCGAGTGAGCTGAAGGCCCACAATCTCACCCACCACACCGTGGAGCCCCCGTTCGCCTGTCGCTACTGCGATCGTCGCTACTTCTCCGTGGTGGGCAGGAAGAAGCACGAGCGTGTCCACACCAACGAGCGGCCCTTTGTGTGCGAGCAGTGCGGCAAGGCGTTCACCAGGACCTGCATCCTGAAGGCCCACATGGCGTCCCACCAAGTTGTGAGGAAGTATAGGTACTTGATGAAATCAAAGCATTCTCCTTAAGAAACATTCTTTTATCATATGACTTTTCCTTTTCAGTTGCGATGTCTGCGATCGTTGGTTCAGCCTGAAGAAACACCTGGCCACCCACTACATCTCCAATACCCACAAGCGCAATGCTGAAGCCGTCACTTCTTCGTCGGAGTACATGTCCATGCTGAGTTATGAATCCGATGAAACCTGGTCCCAAGCCACCTCACTGACCCCACTGACCATTTCCGTTGACGAAGATCTGGTGCAGACGCAGTTCGACATTTTGTGCCAGGAAGCTTAATTCAGCTCAAGCTGCCATATGATTTATTAATATACCAAAAACAAAAAACATATTTAGGTAAGAGCTAATCCACAAAGACTTAACAGCAGCTAAAACCTCAAAAGACAATATCAAGTATGGGTCTAAAAATGTGGATCAAATTTGGAAATTCCTTTAAATCAAGCAACAGTAAGACAGCTTCGGAAAATATATAGCTTTTTATAGTTCGTAGTTTTTCAAATCACCTCTCAATGGCCATGTTTTTAAGACTTTTTGCTATTTTTTGCATAATTTACATGTGCATTGCAATTGGTCGAGTGCTTCCTTAATATCACAAAAGTGCCTATATTGTCTTTTAGAGACATAAATATATATACACACATACTTATTGGGCTGAAAAGGTATTTTTACTGAGAAAATCTCAAAAAATCTTATAAAATTATACAAGGTAATCTCAAAAATTATATTACAGTTTTAAAACTTTTACAGTCGTCTTCCAAAAATCGTGACTAACGAATTATTGATAAATTTCATATTTAAACCAAAAGTACTAACACTAAAGCGGTAGTTATTTAAGATATATTCAAACATCAGGTGTTAACCCAAACGGTACAAAAACGAACAAACATTTTAAAATGAAAACTTTTTCTGAATACATATGACACATTTTTACGTGGTCTATGTGGATTTATCAAAACAAAAATATAAAGTTATCTGCTTTGTTTTTAAAAGTTGAACTTGCACATCCTTATCTTGCAGATGTTACTTATTTGAAGTATAATACGCTTCAATACGTTCAGTTTATTGATTTCATTAACATTATTTACACCTATTATTAAGTTTTAACTTTGTAGGCAGTTTCTGTTTTATCATACTGCTCCAGTTGCTAACATTGATCTTATTCAAATAAAGATTCGAACTTTACAAAATTCTCTCTGCCTTGAATGCATAATTTATATCGTTTTTCTCCGAATGAAATCACCACACAATTGCCTGTCTATCAGTCGAGTTTAGTGATCGAGATGCTGAACAACGTCTGTAGAGTCTGCGGAAGGCAGAAGATTTGCGAGAAGGGCCTGAATCTCTTCGATTTGGCCAACCGAAAGTATCTAAAGCACTTGCACATGATAACCGGACTGCGGGTGAGTGAAAAGGTGGCTCAAATCGGTGAGATATAATATCAGTACCTATGTATGTGTATACCAGTTGTTGGAGCTGGACGATGTTCCCGGTTTCATGTGCTATTGCTGTCAGTCGGAACTCAGATCGGCACTGGCATTCCGCAAGCTTTGCATCAAGACCCAACGTAAATGGCTGGCCATCGATGACGACTCTGCGTCGGATGAAGAAGATACCAAGGCCAAATCGCAGCTGAAGTCGGATAAATGCGTGCTGGTCGAAGAAACGTTTCAGGTACTGATTGAAGAGGAGTCCACGGACAACAGTCTGATTCGAGATACGGAAGCGGAGCAGGAGGAAGCTGAAATGGATGGGAAGTGGGTACCTTCCCGAAAGGTTCTCAAAGTATCAACCAAACTGAAAGACAAAATCTACATATGCGAGCTGTGCGGAACCCATGCCACATCGAAATCCGTTTTCCAACGCCACATGAGGAAACACACAGGCGAACGACCCTTTGGCTGCAAGTAAGCCTCGTCCACAGATTACAATTGTAGATTGGCATGCTAATTCCGCATCTTTAGGGATTGTAAAGCCAGGTTCCTCTCCTCTGGTGAACTACGTGCCCACCACCGTGTCCACACCGGTGAGCAACCGTTTGCCTGTCGCTTCTGCGAGAAAAGGTATGTCAGCTACATGGGCCGCCTGATCCACGAGAGGACTCACACCAACGATCGACCCTATGTCTGCGAAGAGTGTGGCAAGAAGTTCACCACAGCCTACGTCCTGAAGAACCACATGATCATCCACACGGGCGAGCGCAATTTCCGGTGCGACCCATGCGATCGCTCCTTCCAGAGAAAGGCGCACCTGATCACGCACTCTCGTTCCATGATGCACCTCCAAAAGGTGAAGAGTCAGAAGAGCAGTGGCAAGAGATCTTGAAGAATAAATTGGCCCAAGCTATTGAGTTACTGAGACTAACCTAACATGAAGTGATATAGTAAATATCTTTACTAAATCTAAATGAAATAAATGGGTAATTCTTTTAAGGGTAACTATCTAACTTTGTAGGACACAGATTAAAATAAATTTGTATTGATTGTATAACCAGTTTGATTTAAACTAGTAGCAGCCGTTACTATTTAGTGGTCTTATTAGACGCCAGTGCTGCATAACGTCCCAGGTGGAACACAAAGTACACTGCTTCGTGGCAAATGGCAAATCAGTTTTGGTTGGCTGTCTTGTTTACAATTAGAAATTAACCAATTAGTTTCGAGTAACCTGGTAAAATGCTGCAAAATGTGTGCCGCGTGTGCGCCAGCAGCACGGACAACTCGAAGTCACTGAGACTGTTTAACAATGGTGCCCGGAAAGTGCTGCAACAAATCAATTTGCTCACTGGTATTCTGGTAAGCCAACGGAATAAAATAATTTCTTCAATTCAAATGTTATATCTAATATGGCAGCTGCAATGTGAACCCGATTTGCCCGACTGGATGTGTGCAACCTGCCAGGCGGATCTGAATAGCGCCATATCCTTCCGCGATCGCTGCCTGAGCAGCCAGAAGATTTTCGAGGAGTCGCTGGTCAGGAGCGAAGAAGCCACATCCCGCTCCTCAGTTCGTCGCAGTGTCCGCTCCCAAAGGCAGCGGCATGAAGACGCCGCTCCAAAGACGCCAGCCAGTCCGCTGGAGGTAATGATTAAGCTGGAGAGTCTGAGCAATGGCGACGAGGAGGACGACGGCATCGATCACCTGGACTCATGCAACGAAGCAGACATGGAGCTGGCCATCAAAGCGATGTCAAGCTCTTCCGAGGATGATGGACCCACCTCACCGGTCAGGTTGAAAAGAACCCGGCGTCGGGGCCTTAAGAAAGGCGGTAATAGTGAAAATCGCCCCAAGGTTACGCTTCCCGTGTTCTTTTGCGATCAGTGCGGCAACAACATTACGGGAAAGTCCTCCTTCGACCGTCACCTGCGCAAACACAGCGGCATTAGACCCTTTCAGTGCGAGTAAGCAAGCATTTAGCTATACAATTGTTTGATCTGATGATTAAATGTGTAACTTTGCACCCATGCAGACTTTGTCCCGCCCGCTTCCTCTCCTCTGGCGAGCTGAAAGGACACCAAGTGATGCATACTGGAGATCGCAAGTTCCAGTGTCGATACTGTGACCGCACCTACGTCAACTACAGTGGTCGCCTGCGTCACGAGCGGACCCACACAAATGATCGACCCTTCATTTGTGCGCAGTGTGGCAAGAGCTTTACCAATTCGTACATACTCAAGAACCATATGCTCATCCATACGGGCGAGCGCCTGTTCAGGCTAGTAAACTAAACTTGCTAATGTCAACGATCACTTAGCGTATGCTTTGCAGATGTGAGCTGTGCCATCGATCCTTTGCGCGACCCACCCACTTGAAGACTCATTTCCGCTCCAATACTCACAAGCACAACGTGGAGAAATCGAAGGCAGACGCGGGTGTAGTTCAGCTGTCACCATCCCAGTCAGCGGATCAGGTTAAATTCGTGACGGAAAAGGCAGAACCGGTGGCGGATGCCTTTACGATAGAAGTGCCTTTGCCCGCGGAACAGGTGCAAGACGAGTCTTTGGGCCTGGCAGCTCTGGAAACATCCACTCTGATGTACAGTACAAACTAGACCTTAATGAGTTCACCTCAACCTTTTAACGCCAAATATAGTTCACATTTTGTTTATTCCCTACGACATTTTTGTAAAAATAGTTATTTGGTGTACGCAACAGTCGCTTTCTGCATGTTTCGTCTGTGAGCATTTGAACGATAATGGGTACTAAGGTGCGTATCGCGACTGAATGACTTATCGCACAGGTCGCACCTGCAAAAGAAGAAACTTATTAGATACGTTTAGGTAATGTTTTGATTTCCCGCATACTTAAAAGCCTTTTCGCCGGTATGCACGAGCATGTGGTTCTTAAGAATATAGGATGTTGTGAAGGCATTGTTGCACTCCTTGCAGACAAAGGGCCGCTCGTTCGTGTGAGTCCGCTCGTGCTTCAATCGAGTGCTGTAGTCCGAGAAACTGCGGGAACAGTGTCTGCACTTAAAGGGTTTCTCTCCGGTGTGCCTGCGTACGTGGCGCTTTAGTTCCGCCGGCGTGCAAAAGCGATCCTCACAGAATCTTAAATGAAGGCTATAAGTTAGGGGCAAATTTAAGTAGAATAGCCACTTACTCGCATCCAAACTCCTTGACGCCGCGATGTCGCTTACAGTGCAGTATAAATGCAATGCGTCCTTTTATGTGATTTCCGCACTCCTCGCAAACGTAGGTGCCATTGGAGTCGCAGGGCTTCCGACGTTTTCTTCTTTTCTTGGGATTCTCAGAGCCTGATTTGAGGTCCTGCTTTTCATCTACTTCCGGATCGCTTTCGTAAATGAGGTAATCCACTTCACTGTAACCAATATCGTCATCATTATTGGGCTCGTCCTCGTGGATTTCAGATTCACTAAGAATGTCTTCCAATTTAAAACCGGAGCTTTGCATGGGTTCTTCATTGAGATCGTCCAACCGCTCGATTTCTATGCTAATTTGTGACGCTTCCAAGTGCTCCTCCGGCTCAAAGCCGCTTTTGGGAGATTCCTGGCAGATTTTAAAAAACTCTTCATCATCCAGGGAATGAAGCAGCTCCCTCTGGACTTCCAAGCAGCGTTCCCGAAAAGATATGGCTTGTTGCACACAAGTTTGGCAGGAGGCACATAATCGATTTGGCAACGTATTACAGTTCTTAAACTTTAAAAACAAAATCGTTGGTAAGTTCAAGATGCTGTTTACACATTAATATGCTCTCACCGCAGCGCCAGTTAGTAGTTTGATGTGTTCCAGTGTGGTTTGATTGCGCTTTTCAAATATATTCAATGATCTCTCGGCATTTGTGCGCTTTCCACAAGTGCGACACACTTTCGCTTCCATTTTTTAGCCGCTAAAACAATTGAAATAGAATGCCTTCGAATTTTTTGTAAACAATGCTACTTTCGTTTCGATCAGCTGTTTGGTTTTGCCATTCGCATGGATGCGAAATCACGAACGAATAGAATATTCAGTACTTGGGATTTGAAGCTTGGATTTATTATTCAAGATTAAGTTCTACATATTACAAATGGTTTTGTTTATTCTTTGCAGAAATGCTCCTTGGCTGTGCGCCATTGTCGTTCTAGCATCGCCTGTAATTGCTATGTATATATAAATGGGCCAGATTTAGATGTGCAGGCTATCCTCCTCCTCCTCCTTGAGTTCCCTCTTCTGCTCCTGCTCAAGGACCTGCTTCATCTCGGCCTTCTCCAGGTGCCGCTTGTGTACGCCAGACCGGAAGTGGGTGCTCAGGTGGGTGGGCAGCATGAAGGACTTGTCGCACAGCTCGCACCTGGAAAGGAAGATTCAGCATTAGATCGGTTTTTAAACATATTAGTGACTGTACTAGTATTAAAAGTTTATGGTAACTAATAATATAATTTCGTATATCGTACCTGTAGGCCCGCTCGCCGGAATGTATCAGCATATGGTTCTTAAGGATGTAGCCGGTGGTGAAGGCCTTGCCGCATGTGCCACAGACGTAGGGCCGCTCATTGGTGTGGGTTCGCTCATGCTTTACACGGGTGGTGTAGTCGGTGAAGCAGCGTCCACAGTACTGACATGCAAACGGGCGCTCCCCGGTGTGCTTGCGCATGTGGCGTTTTAGCTCGGAAGTTGTGCAGAAGCGCGACTGACAGAGTCTGTGGATAAATCCATTTAGTCTCAATGCATCCAATAAAGAGTAGAAATATACTCACTCGCAGCCAAATTGCTTGTCCCCACGATGGCGACGACAGTGGAGTTCGAAGGCCATGCGTCCCTTGATGTGATTGCCGCACTGTTCGCAGATGTAGACTCCTCCAGTGCCACGACGACGCGGATCATCCGAACGGACCTTCGGTTTCGGCGGCAGACTACACTTCTTGACCACAATGTTTTCATGCTCGTACTCATCATCCAGCACGTTGTCAAGAACGGCCACCTCATCATCCGAATCGTAGACGTAGGCGTCGTTGACATCGCCTACAATGAGCTCAGTGTCTTCGTCCAGCTCCAACGTTTGCTGCTGCTCTTCGTCTTCGGCCATGATGGACTCATAGTCGGCCTCCTCAATCAAGGAGGCTGCGTCGTCCTCGCCGACGTGTCCCTCGGCCACTTCGTAATAGGTATTATCGTACTCCACCTTGGCTTCGTCGATCTCTTCCTTAGGCTCCTCCATGACTATTTCCTGATAGGTGGCATAAACCTCGTCATCGTCGGGCGGCTTCACCGTCTGAACAATATCCTCCCCCATGACAGCCGCCCGGTAGAATGCGGAGATGCCCTGGCGCTGCTCATCTGTCAGTCCGATGAGTAGTTCCCGCTGGGCGGCGATGCAGCGCTCCCTCAGCTTAATGGCGGAGGCCAGTTCCATGCTGCAGCACTCACAGATCTGATCCGGCAGGCAACCGTAGTTCTCCAG
The DNA here is from genome assembly GCF_016746365.2 of Drosophila yakuba. Lineage (NCBI taxonomy): Eukaryota > Metazoa > Arthropoda > Insecta > Diptera > Drosophilidae > Drosophila > Drosophila yakuba. The sequence goes on from NC_052530.2 coordinate 10,376,875, forward strand.
CTAAGGAAAGCACCAAAAAATTACGCTTTAACTACATAGATGCCATGAAGGTGCAGTGGAAAATTTACCCGAAGGCCTGTGAGCGCCTCAATGTTGTCGATCATCTTTGTGTTGCTCCGCTCGAATATCTTCGGCGATCGCTTGTTGCTTGCGTACTTTGCACATACGCGGCAGGTGCTCTTTAGGTGTTTCAGCGCCGATTTCGACATTTTTTCATTCGCAATCCGAAATGAAATCGCTTTTAAGATAATTGTGAACACAAAAAATAAACGCGTCGCTTGTCAACTGCATTTGCCATTCACCCGTTGTTTCGATGTTACTATTTGTCATTCGCCCCGAAACAGCACATGTTAGTGGCGTAGGCAAAAGGGTTTTCTGATGCCAAAATTTCTGTATTTCTTCGGAAAATAATAGTTTTGTTCACTTCAGTAGTTCATATCGTTGATAGTTTACACTATACTTACGTAATTTGCATATTTAAAGATAGAAACTCTATCTTTAGACTATATTCTACTCTTCTTAAAAATAAGTAAGTAAGTAAGTAATTAGTATATGTTATATGTTATATGTTACCTATGTAAATTTATATATTATAATTCATTTAACCGTTCATTTAACCGCTATTCAACGGTAAGCAAAAAAAAAATGAACCATAAAATGAGCTCCAAAGATAAATCCGTGGAACAAGTACAGTTTCTTTGAAGAGATGCATCCCTCACGGAGTACGCCCATGCCATGTTGCCGAACAGCTGTCAGGAATGCCGACAACAACAACCACGACGCTATGGCGAACTTGGAATGGTAATTTATTTATTTTCCTTCGTAAATAAACAAATAAACGTTCATAAATATTGCACCCGACTGCAGGGTGTGCGTGCCGCGATGCTACGAGGTCCGGAAGAACCGCCTGGCTGGCCAGACCACGCTGGAGCATCCTCTAAAGCAGCAGACGGTGACGGTGGGTAAATATTACAACGCCCTAATCTCTAAGTGATTCAAATGGAGGCACAATCTTCACCAGGTGGTGGACAGCAATCCCTTGAGCAGAGCTCTGGAGGGCACAGATCCGCTATCGCAGTTTGCACGCCAAGATGATGAGCTCAACGATCCGCTCAGTCAAATGGTCAGCGAGTTCGTAAGTAGAGTGGTGCACCGGCCAGGAACATGACTAAGTTTTTCACACTCTGATCAGCAGGATCTCAAATCAAAGCGTCGCGAACGGGACCGAACGGAGCCCGAGGACAACACACTGCAGTGGAGCAGCCGACGACTGGGCATCCTCAATCGCTTTACCACCAACGAGAAGCTATCGCTGTCCACCAGCTTTCTGGTTGCATCTGGTAGCCTGGACGGCGGCACCGAAAGCAGTAAGTTCTGGGGTGGGAATTTGTTAGTCCGTTGATAACTCTTAATCACAATCGCTTAGTCAAAGCACAAACAGTTGTGGCCGACAAGACAAAGTTTCGCTTGGAGCAGTTAGATCACTTCGACGATGGCAGCATGCGGCACATGATGGATCTCACTCAGCAGGAGTACATTCAGCGATTTGAGCAGCTCAAGCAGGAGCTTATCCAGTCCTGGCACAACGATCAGCGAGTAAAGGCTCTGAAGATAGCCATACAGTGTGCCAAGATGCTGGCTGACACCACTGTGCTGCAATTCTATCCCAGTCAGTATGTACTTATCACTGATATCCTGGATGTTTTTGGAAAACTGGTATACGATCGACTGCGGGCTAAGGCCTCTGGAGATCCGGCAGCCTCAGCGGCCTCCTTAGAGCGGGAACGAGAAGCTGCCCGGGATACGTGCCAGAATTGGTTTTACAAGATTGCCTCGATTCGGGAGTTGCTGCCGCGACTTTACTTGGAGCTCTCAATATTCAAGTGCTACGAATTCCTGTCATCCTCGCGCGAGGAGTATGAGCGAATACTGCAACGTTTAACCCATCAATTAAGGGGTATAGCTGATCCCCTGGTCTCGACCTATGCCCGCTGCTACCTTGTGCGCATGGGCGTGACCCTAACGCCCAGTAAGACTTACATAAGGGAGAACTTTAGCGATCTGTTCCTCATATATCCTCAGGTGAGAACTCGAAATATTAAACAAATGAATACTATTTCTATAAAATAAATGCTTTTGAAGATCTTTCGCTTTGTGGCCCGCTTCAATTTGCATCCGGAAATCGTCACCGCCAGCTCCTACCTACAGCTATATGCCCCAGCCTTTGACTACATGCTTCTCTGCCTAGTTCACAAAAGCGAACTGCACACGCAGGATATTCTCAATGAGAGCAAGCAGCTGAAAAACAAGTAAGTAATTTTCTTTCAGAAGTTTAACAGAAATAATTCGTATTGCATTTATTTACAGCGGTGCTATTCTGATGTCTATACTAAGTTCCTTCAAATCAGAGTTCATTGCCACGAATGCATTAGAATTTATAGAGATTATTAATGCTTCCGAAACGCCCGGAATCTCCAAGTCCCAGTTGCTGCGCTCGCTGGGTAGCTGCGTTAGCAGCTGCGCTCCTCTGCAGGAGCAGCGGGTAACTTTCCTAAAAGCTGCTTTCGACACGATCAACAAGTTGACTGATCCTAATGAGTATATAAACTGTGTGGAAACATGGGCCGTCTTTGTGTCGCAGTATTTTACGGTCAGTTAAGTTTATATATGTATTGTAATCAATGATGCTTACATCTTTAAATTAGATACACGAGGTAAACAGATTGCTCGGAGAACTGAATGCGCGAATGTGTCTTGGCAAAGCCTATGAAAAGCACTATTCCCAATTGCAAAACATTCTTAGCCGGATAATGCAAAACTATCGCAGCATTGAACTGCTGCTGATACAGCCCCACTTTCTGCCCTACTTGGATCTCTTCCAAAAGGAGTCGGTGCGTGTCGAGGTATGCAAAAACATTCTCAGTTTCTACAAACAGAATAGCGAGCAATATACCTGCGACGCCGTGGTAACGAACGCATTGATGTATCTCGGAAAGATCCTGAACGATTCAGTGAAGTGAGTGCTGCAATAAAGGCAAAGTAATATTTTATAATCAAATTACACAACTATTAATTCAGTGCTTTGTCCGTGGATGATGAACGTCGCCAGATATCTCAGCTCATCAATGTGTTTATTCACAAAGTTCATTTTGGAAACGACTTGGAGCAGCAACTAAGTTTTTATGTGGAAGCTCGGGGCACGTTCAGCAATCTGGATGCAGTCTACGTAACATTGGTGCATGCGGCCTGCAAGCTGGCCACCCGAAAGCGTTCGAAGTCAACGGGTTTCGTTAAGGCCTGCATCGCCTACTGCTTCATTACCATTCCCAGCATTGAAGCTGTTCAGCAGCAAATGAATTTGTACTTGCTATGCGGACAGCTGGCTCTACAGCATCTCTGTCTGGGGCAAGGCTAGTATAAAATCAATTTTGTTTGACTTTTTTATATAAATTTACTTCTCAACAACAGCTGATGCTTGCTTTGAAGCCGCATTGCAATTGGTTAATGAGCTGCCCGCAGCCACGGTGGACTTCGATGGCAAGCCCCGCAGCTTAGAGCCTTTCCTTGTCTCGTATATGTGTAATATCCTGGCCACATTGATCGTGGTACCGGATAGTCCGGAACAGGGCGTCCTCTATTTTCTTCGCCTTCTGCTAGAAGTGGTTGGCAGACATAAATTCAAAGCGGACAGCTCAGCGCCTAGTATCATCTATCTACATTCCCTCGATATGCTCTATGTGCAAAGTCTGGAAAGGTTTCCCTATCATATAAAAGGAGGTAGGCTTAAGGACTACAATTTGTATGTCGTTATCGCTGACTAATGCTTGCTTTTAGTGGTGTCCAATGACGATTTGTACGGCCACGATCCCAAATTCTTGCAGGAGGTAAACAATATGTGTGCTCAGGTTGTTGATGCCATCCTTATGCAGCTCAAATCCTTGGGAGTAGCGCAGCAGCAAAGATCGCAAGCTGAGCTAGCCCTGGAACTTTTTCTAAGGATTGTGAGGTACGCTGACCTAGAGAGGGAAACTATCGCTCAATTGGCAGTCAATCTGTGGCTCTTAGCCAACAAGGCGCAATCACAATTGGATGTGAAAACCTTAGTAAGTGCCAGTATATTTATCACCCATGTCGCATTTATTTATTAGGTTTGTTTATCTTTTGTAGCCCCAAACTCTGCGCAGTGTAGAGATCTTATATAAACAAATAAAGGATGTATCAATCACAAGAGCTCAGGCTATTGCCAAATTGCTACTGCGCATGCGCAGCAGCTGAGAATCGAGCTTGTAAATCATATGGCTATTTGCTGAGATTACATATTTTTATGTGCATGAATCTTTTACGGATTCGTTGCCCGGTTCTGTCCTGCGTTTTTGCTTATTTATCCTTGACGTGGAACCGATCAATTTTGTATTCAATTTCTGTGCAATTACAAGTATGTTATAACGTTTAAAGACATCATTAAAATATTACCTGCAATGTCGAGATGGTTGTACACAGGTAATAAAACGCATATATAGTAGATGGTTTCATTCAACTAAAACAACTTTTTATGGTGTTTGTAAAAGCGCAATTTTCAATGCGTTTACGCAATTATTTATTGCCCAGGCCCGTTTGCCACAGCCCATTTAGCAACTTAAGCTGTGCGTTACCAAGTATATACGCTACCACATTTTAAATTGTATGAGACAGCTGGTGTTACAAAGAGTATATGTTATAAATTCACATCGGAGCACTGGTGTAAAAGTGGCATATACATTGAATTACGAATGAGAGTGTAAAAATACGGTGTACATGTGTATTCTTATTATTTTTGGTAGTTTTAAACATTTGAGGCATTTCTGTCGTTTGCAATTTACAAATAAATGGCTAAAAACTATGGCTGACGAATGAGAACACCAAACTAAAATCAACAAACTTAAGCGAAAGCTATATGAATATTGAAGTTACATGTGAGATATATCACCACGTAAATATATGAGTGTTTATGTAAATATATATAAATATGATTTCAAATGGGTACTTCTTTGTCAAAGATAATAACTATTTTCCGAAGGGTCCTTAGTAGGTAACCCTTTTATTGGTATCGATATAAACTATTTAAAACGATTTTATTATTAAACTTTTCCAAACTAAACAAAGTTTTGGCCAATAATTCAACAAAATGATAACGATATGTTTATGTACAAAAAAAAAAAAGAAATTAATTGGCACTTCTCGCATCAATGTATAAATAAAAAGCCAAAACGTAACCTTCCAATTTATTAGAGACCCTAAAGAGAATTGTTTTTACTTTTGAGTTGGAACTACCCATGGCAGAGATGAGTGGGAAAAATGTATAAAAAGCTTAGTCGGCAGTCTAGCGATTCCTCGATTTTAGAAATTCGTCTCCTTAAACTCCTTGGATTGCAGTACAGGCGATATAGCTCCTCCATCGCCGTTTTCATTCCCATTATTGTGCTCCTCTCCGCCGCCCACCGTGTAGGCCATCACAGTGGCATGATCCAGTTTCCCGGGCAACGCTATAAAGGCGCTGCTGTCCACCACACGCTTCCTTGCCGCACGATGCTGCATGCGGTTCAGTTGCACCTCGCGCTTGGCGCCATCTGGTCCCGTGGAGAGTTTATAGAAGAGTTCCCTTTGTTCCAGAGTCTTCCTTCTGGCTGACGTAATCATCCTTACAAAATCGATGAGCAAATGGCAAAGCCTGCGGGCCGATACGCAGGGCGAGAACGTGCCGTTGATGCCGTAGCTGAGCAGATCCTCCAAGCGGTACAGGGTAAGCGCATGCCGCTGAGGACCGGTAACAAGGGGCAGTCCTGAGATGGACTTTGGAATGCGTTGGGGCACCACTGATGGCGGTGGCGGTGATGCCAATCCTTGGCGTGGTTCAATGACCGTTTGGGAGCGCATATACTTCGGCCGACTAGGCGCGTTATTAGGCGGACTACCCGCCTTGGACTGACGAGCTGGCCGCGTGGGTGGAGTCGAAGGATGCAGACGGGCATAGATAGCGGATGCACTCTTGTTCTGTCGTTTGGGTGCCAAGTTGGCAGGCTTGCCATGTCCCGACGTCTGGAGCTTGACATCCGGCGTCCAGGCTTCGGCAAACTTGCCCACCACGGGATCGAAATTATCGCTGATTCCATCCGAGGTTAGAAACACTATGTCTCCGCTTTCAATGCAGGTCATCGAGAATGTTAGATTGCTCAGCTCCGGCTTGTTGCCATCAGCCGGTCCAAGGGCGCCCAACGCATCGCGCATGTCTCGCATGGAACTAATGTCGTGGGAGGCCTGTGTCAGTTCCCGCACTCCGTGCTTCTTGGAGTATACATAGCCCAGGGAATCGCCAACGTTACACGAGCACACGACATATTTTCCTGGCGCTCCGTCCAGCGGCAGCACCACGGCTATGGTCAGAGTGGACAGGGCTCCTCCCACTTCCAAGATACATCCGTGTCCCTCCCAAAGACTACGCAGCAAGCTCACAAAAACCTCCTGGGTTGTGGTGGCCCGGCACTCCAGCGCCTGGCCGAAGACCGCCCGGTCCAGATAGTCCAGGCAACCGTGAACAGCAGAACGGGCGGCCAGGCGAGCGCCATCACCCCAGTTCACACCATCTGCCATGGCCATGGCAGCTGAGTCTCCGCGCACGACCATTCCGTAGCAGTCGGCGATGGGATTGCCCATGGGTTCTTTAGTCAGCATGTTGGTCTCGTAGAGAGACACCGAGATTCCGTATGCGAAGTCGCACTCCATGCGCCAGTTCTCCACGCCAGCGATCAAAGCTGCTGGAGCTGAGCCCCCCTGGTTGCTCACAGCTTCGCGGAGCAGGCGTTCTCGCTCCGAATTGGGATCCCCATCCGTCGAGACCTCAGTCTTGGCATTTAACACATTCCTGTTGTTCTGATCGCTGTTGGCTTTTCCAGCATCCGTGACAGCAGTCGCCGCGGCCAGATTGGCTATGCTGCTCTTGGAATTCTTCCGGGAACGCATCCCCGACGCGGGAGCTGATCCGGATGGCTGCTCCGCACTGCTCTGTCTCCGAGGTCCTGCCGGCGGCCGTCCAAATTTGCTAGTAAGTCGTGTCGAGTTCTGTGTGGCCACCTGGACTGGCTGTGTACTCTTTCGGACGCCATAGCAATCATCGTTCTCCTGCTGCGTATCTATGAAGTCAATGTCATCCGCGAAGCTGGTGCTCAAGTGCAGTTTGGAGCGCTTGATGCCGGTGAGCCCTTCGTCAGGACCTGTGCATGCGGCTGTTATGGAGCAGTTTCCAGCTTCGTATGCATCCAACTTGAGAACGGGCATCTCCGTGGGATTCTGGCCATTGTAAATCTCCGGCCCGTCAACAAATTGTCGCTGCATTCGGCTGTCGGTGAAGATAGACAGGTAAAATATTTTAGCAACTTTTCTAGGCTTCCCGCTTTTCTATTTACTTACCCCTCCAGATATTTGGTTATGAAGCTACCATCATCATCCTCGTGCTCGCTGGCCCGCCGGCGACCCTCGCGTGGCTCCGCGATGAAGCTCAACTGGCGGAAGTAAGTGGTGACCTTCTGGCGCAGCGACGGCATCTTTAGCCGAGTTGCTCCTTCCTTCTCGCCAGCAGCAGTCTCCCTCCAATTAGGGTTCTCTTAATTGCCAGAGATGGAGGGGCTAACAAATGGATGCTGGGATGCTGACCAGTTCGTTCACCTCATCAGTGGCAATTGTTGTGGGAGTCGCGTCACTCCAAACGAATCCAGCCGCCGACCCTGCAAAGAGAGTTTAATTTAGAGCTTCATTTAATTATCAATAAATTATGCAATTAAACAGGGCAGGGCCGACACGACAGAATTACAAGCAAATTGCAGAGGCAGCCGCATAACTGACATCACTCCCTCCTATAAACAGCGTGCTCCTAATGACAGGATGTGCTTTTTACTTGCCGCAGGCCCTGCATCCTTTCCCTGGCCACACAAACCCCTCCGCTCATCAGGAGCAGGATGTCAGGGGTGGAAACCAACCCTGTGAATGGGCTTTCACCCAACTCATTGCGAATGCAGTAGACACTGAACTGATGCGGACACAGAAATCCCATCCTTCCTTCGGGCTTCAGATGACATAGCTTTTAGCAGGGTGCCCCTCTGCTCCTCTGCATGTGTGCTGAGCCAGAGATGCCCATTTGATTCTGTGCTGAACCTATTTAAACTGTTTTTGGATTAACCATGTACCGAACTCTTTGCTTTCCAAGAATAATATTAATGTAAGCGAAAGCAATACTTTTGGGACTTGATTTATCAGAACATTTATTGATATTCAGATGTGAAAGACATGTATATTAAACACTTTCCAGGATCAAAACTTAAAATAGTCGTCATCACTGGTGTGTTGATGATTAATGAATGGACAAACCAACTGCCTGGGGCGACCTGCAACTCCAGCAGATGTTGGGTTTTCAAATTCTGACAGCTTCAAGTTCGGATTCAACGGAAAGATGATATCATATAGGGGTAAAATAAAGAGAAGTTGGCTGACAAGAAACCGAGGTCTGCTGTACAATTATCTAACTCACCGCCGCTATCGCAGACGACTTTTAATTGCCGTGTTAGGACATTTAACTACCTGATCCATTCTCGTAGACAATGCAACACCAAAGCAGCCTTCATCTCGGCGAGATTACAATGGATTGCATACACAATAAATGCTAATCTTCAGCAGCAATTGCCGTGGCGATGCTTTTCCTTAGACGCCGTACACAAAACGATTTGTATAAATGACAAACAACAACAACAAAAAAGTCGGCACGGAAAGTAGTTTCGTTGATGGGGGCAATTATTCAAGAGGCCCCCTTGTTTTTGCTGATATTTTCACAAATGCTTCAAAGAAATAAATAAAAATAAAAAACTCAATCAACCACTTTAATTTATGGCACAAGTACTTGAAGTGACAAGTGAGTGGTCCATTAGAAACTACGTCGATTAACGGTGAATAGTGTGGGACGTAACACCTTTCTATGCGCTTCTCATAAAAGGCAGTTAAAGGCACGCGAAAATCGCATGAGCCCTGAACCAATTGTTCGAGTTTCGTTGAACTTGAACTGTATCAATCAGCGAGTAATGTAATTCAATTTCAATCTGATGGCCACAAGATGCGCGATTTCTTGGCAATTGTTGGGCACTGATCTGATTGCCACCACACCCGCATTCCTTGTGGCAAGGCATTAAAATCAAATTAACCCACATAATCATTAAGTGCAGGAGTGGGAGATTTCCCATTACCATATCCACATCTCCCAGATACAAATCAAATGAATTGAAAAGTCAGAGCCGCGAGACAAAGTCGATCGTTGGACCAAAGGGATGGATATCTGAGTGCCCATGTGGTTACATAGATATAGATATACTTTCTGTGAATGCATTGAGGCGCAGCCAGCTGTGTGCACTCGATGCCGGTCCAGGCCAATCAATCCGGATGATTGAAAAGGCGGAGGTGGGCACCTCCACAACGCCGCAAAACAATTCAATTTGGCCGCAACAATGTGCAGCTTGCGATTAAATGTGCAGCCAAAGAGATTACAACTGCACCACCACAAGAGCCAACATCGAAGCTCAGCCACAAGCGTTTTGTAGTTCCCATCTGGAACTGCTCCCATTTCTTTACGCCAGCACTCTAGATCCGCTCATCCACGTCAATCAGAGTCGTCATCACTTGACACACAAAGGGCAGCTGACTGTGACTTACTGGCCTCTCAATTCCCAGAGCTTTTTTGCTTATGAGTACCCATTGTGGGTGCTCACAAATTATTTAAGATCTTGCTTTTGTCCACCTGACGGCACGTGCTGAGAATTTTTATAGGTTTAATAGAGATGGAAAATCTCTGTATTAAGAAGTGAACTCATGTGAGATGCACCCGCTTATTTTACCCATTTATTCATTGCAGATGTATCGTTAACATGTATATTACTTTTATATTCTTTAATTGCATTTTACGTATATATGAAATGACACTCCCCCAAAACCAACAATGCTCTAATTCGTGTGCCGCAATCAATCGACACTTCGATTGGATTTCGGGACCATCGAAATTTTCAACACTTGAAACTAATCAAGCGTGGAAATGGGGAAATAGTAACGAATTGTTGTGAGATCATTGTGCAAGATCTGGGTGGGGCGATCCACAGTGTATAAAAGCAACTGAGTAAATATTATCGGATGTGGCACAGATCTCGTGAGTCTTTCGAACTTTGTTTATGCCCCAAAACCAAAATAAACCATTTGTGCTTCCTCCAACTATAAATAGTTGTGTTGGCCTGTATTAATAGCTGCCACCCGTCAAAACAAAATGACTGGGAGCACTTTTCGCTTGAAAAACTCATTCGGCAGGGCATTGAAATGCATATTCCGGCGACTCCGAACACAGCTAACTTTTCTGAGTTAATCAGATGCGCGGAATCTGTTTACACACTGGGTTAATTAGATGTGGAGATTGGTTGCTCTGCTCCGCATCGAGATTCTTTTGTGCTCTTTCGGCTTTGTGCATACTTAAAATGTGTGTGGATTTACGAGGGAGAAGTGCTAAAACCCAACGCAAACAAGACTTATTTGGGGATCTGAGCTTCAACCAAATGCAAATACACCCGTGACATTCAGGGACTGAATGCACTTGAGGCACGTTGAAAGCGACGACCAAGTGACAGCGAGTTGTCGGCAGATTATGTGCCATGTATATGCTGCATATTGTGGAATCTCAAGGTGCAGTTGGTGGGCCAAAGCCGAAGTCAAAGAAAAAGTCTTAGCACAAGTCAAGTGCAGCTGCTCAAAGCCGTTTTTGTGTGTTTCTGTTTGGGCCAGACAACAAACAACAAGAAGCTATAAAAGCAGAGACACGAAAGTGAAAATTGCGTGTTTCTTCGAAAGAAAGTTGAAGGCCGTTAAGCAGACGATAGATAGAGCTGTCTGCTTGATTACGAGCTCCCAAATATTTCAATCATTTGGAGCGACCCACTTATCTCACTTTTGAGGCCAATTTCCTCTTAATTACTTGATCATTTGACGTATAAGTTGTGCAGATTTAGGTAGCGAAGCACTATTAAAAGACTTCCCTTATGAAAATAACTATATGTGGAAACAAAACCGGTTGCATTAACCACAGGCACGAGTCAAGTGCCGATTCAACCGCAGTAAAGGCAATCCTGGATAAGAAATACATGCCTCAATTTCATTTCCTCATTTGCAATTTTTTTCCATTCAAACCGCATAAAAATAAAATATTAAGAAGCAAATGCATTAAGCTGAATAAATAGGTTCCCCAACTCAGAGTTCCAACCGTTCTATACAGCAAACTGGAGAGCTTATGGCATAAACCTTCCCCCAATATTTGACCATGTGATGACTCATTGGACAAGCCGCCAGCTGCATAAATAATGGATTAGACCAGGCCCCAGGACAAAAAATAACCCCATCGGGCCAGAGTGGAAGCAACACGGCCTGGGGCTTCATTAAAATCTGGCAATTAAAATGTTTTACATAATGTAAACCGCACGAAAACAATCACTGGAGAGTTCCTTCACCTCGTAATGGCGTCGTGAATATGAATATAACGCGATATGTGGGGAAACAAAGGAGGAGTTAAGGAGTCTCGCTTCCCGGTTTCCAAAACATTTCTTATAAATTGCCACCTAATTGGCGTGTTCAACATTGTGACTGTGCGTGGTACGCCTCATTTCCTGTTGCAACAATTTGCATTAATGGGGTCTCATTCCACAGATTCACTTCGAGATCTCCCCATTCGAATGCGAATCTATTCCAGTGACTGCATCTCGGTGCCATTCAATTGACGGCGCGATGAAATGGAAAGTTAAGATCCCATTGGGGCATTGGATGTGTGTCAAAAGTTGAGAAACATCCTTTGTTTTATGTGCCTTCCATGTGCATTCACACTTAACGCCAATGCCAGGACCTAAGTCCACCCCAAACCCACCCAGTTTTCCTCCACTGCATTTCCGCTTGCATGTTTTCCCTTGGTTTTCCGTTATTGGGGTCGCGCCACTTGGCCCGCTTTTCGGCCACGAAAAACTATACTTGAAGAAATTGCCACAAGCCGAATACAATAAACTAAAACTGGGGCAAGGCGATAGAATTCGGGCCTAGAGAAGCAATATCAAAGGAGTGCCGGGCTTATGTGTGGTATTAAGGGTAAATTACCTCTTGGACTTGCTGGTGAAGTATCGAACCACCCTCACACAAAACACTAAGTATGATTGTTTTTAAAGCCATATAATTACGGAGTAGAAAAGCCATTTCTATGCCATTCGACTAATTGGTTGATTTTTTTGTTTTTTTTTTGGATTTCGCAAACATCTGGCGGAAAGTTTAACTCCACACACATTTGGCAAGCCCACAAGATAATTTGCATAAATTGAATTGAAGTCTTCATATGTTGGCCAGGTAGCGACAGCTGTCGTCGACTTATGTAGGACTTATATGCGCCTAATCCTGCATGAATAAATTAAATGGGAAGCCTCAACTAAGTCTGTCTGACGGCGGATGGGTCTTGGGTTTGGCCTCCGGTGCAGACTTCTTGCCGAGCATACAAATAAGTGGAATCCAAACTCCTGGGCGCTGTCACTCTATGCAAATCTAGCGAAATCAGTAACCAGTTGATGTAGGATAAAGGAGGGGGACGGTCTTTCGGGGCACTCAACTCACATATTAAATTAAATGTGGATGGCAACAAAGACAATTCAAACGGAGTCAAGGCCCGGGCCAAAGAACTGCCGCAAACAAAGAAACAAACACCAACTTCTCGACTGCCCCGCAGCAATTGAGCAACCAACGAGCCACTTTGTCCGCCCCAGATACCCCGCCCACATCCCAGCCCCTGTCCACCCGTGAAATCGGTTCCCCGCGTCCACCTCCAGCTCCAGATAATATTGCAGTGTTCGGTGTCAAATGGCTGCCCACTGACGGACTTCTCGGTTTGTCAGGTGCCATGGTTGTTCACCTACAGTGGAAGTTGTTGAAAGTGGAACTTCTTCATCTAATAAAGAATTTGCCGAGATACTTTTCGTTAAGTGCTCAAGAGAAAGAAGATACTTATGGCATTCACTTACTATAGTTTGCTTAAAAATACTGAAAGACTTTCCATTGGTGGTTATGTACCATAAATCATATGAAGAATGTCAGCTTGTCGTCAGAAAGGAGTGCACCTTAAGGAGCTCTTACTGTACAAGACCTTGCAGCGGGTTAAGTGACCGATTGGCTGTCAGTCCGCGACCAACCACCCTCACCTCTCCAACTTCTAGTTTTAATTTGAATTTTATTCCGTCTCGTGTGGTGGCCAAGCGCTTTGGTGGCTCGCTTAGTCATATCATTCGGCTGACTAATCATTGGAAGCGGAGCGTGCTTGGCGAGAAACCTTAAACCCCAGATATACCCCTTCTAATTCCAATCCATTTACCGAAATCTCCAAGCCGAAACCCCACACAGCTGCAAATTCAATGAACTTTTGCTGCTGTTGACTGTGCTGATTAATTGGAAATTGGCAAAATGTTATATATTTTCATGCGGCTGGTCTAGCCGAGAAATGGATGCTTTTCATCAAAGGCACAACGTTCTATAAATGTTCCCAGGCAAATTGGTTTTAATGAGGCGGAAACTTTTTCGGTTGAGCTCGGATTTTTGCGGGATTTGTGGGACAGAAGGAGCAGCTACTTATTGTACCCGATTGGCTTTAAACAAACATGGACATACTATACTGAGACAACTTCTTCAGTGGCTCGCTAATGCATTATAGAAGAATGAACTCCTTTGCCGGCACGGCCGAGCAAACAAACTTCAACTTTCCCAGACCAACTGCGTCATAAAAGAGCCAATGGCAGCGCCATTCGCCGTTCCCCATCTCCGTTTCCAATGAGACAACAAAGGATGGCGGACGCCGGGTAGCAGGAGGAGCGGGAGGAGCAGAACCTGGGAAACCCGCCAGTTGTGGATGGAGCGCAGACAGAACAACTTCATGCAACCCCATCCCCTGGGAAAGAACCAGACGGCAGCCAGGAGTCTGTGTGCCTGCTCCTCGGCAGCTCGCAATGAAAAGAAGCCGGCGAAAAATATATAAAATGGAGAAACAAAATATTTTCCCAATGTGCATGCATAGTTCAGAGTTAGTTTCAGGCATCTTTACCACCACAAAACTACACCACACTCCCCACTACTTTACTTACAAGAGGAATTGTGAAAATTTTCTGGTTGCCAAGCGAAAGTGATTGAATTCCTAGGGATTTTGTCGGGCGCCAGTTGAAAAGGAATTTTCGATATGTTTAAGGGCCGAAGTTTCCCCAAAAAAGTTTGGTCTTGATATGGGGTTGGTATGGAGTGTATTAAAAAAGAAAAATGTTGAAAGTTTTTGAAAAAAGAGCTTAACAATGATGTGTGATACTATGAATGTGTGTTTTGCTCTGGAAAAGTTAAGACTCAATAAAAAACTTAATAACCTATAATAATGAGGGTGACGATGTTTATATTATGCAAAATAGTGTTTGGTTTCCGTGTAGTGCGGTTCTCACTTTTCAATGGAAAGCTCTGATAAAACTAAAGATTACTTATCTAATAAACCAATTTGTTTACTACTGCGACTGGTCTACACCAAAATGGTGAGCATACTAATGCAATCGCTTTGGAAGTGTGGTAGGTAATCCCCGTTCTCAGCCGGAAATCACCCTCAATAAGAAGTTTAGATAATCTTAGATACGGTATCTGCTTGTTGTTTGCCACATGCAACTACACCCTGGATTCTAAACTTGGTTCCCCCAAAATATCTGACCGCGTTGTCCCCTTAAATTTACAGTTTATATCCGGCATGTTTTTCCCCCGTTTATTTCTGCCGCAGTTTGCGCCAGAAGTTGTCAAAAGGGCAGACCAGAACGAGTTGAAAGTTCCCATTGGCATGCCCAATCCAAGCCATCCTGTTCCCTTATTCCGTGGCCTCTTTTTTCCATTTTCTATTTTCCGTAATTCCCAGCCAGGCGCCATCACGTGTCGGGTTTTCTCCAAGGTATTGGGCTTCGTGGGGAATCGATTTTGTGGCCTGACGAGCCTGTTATCCTTGGAGCGAGTGCTTTCGGCTTGTTTCAGGACATAGCAATTGCCTGCTGCATGTCCAAAAGGCTCAAATTATGCTAGCTACATACACTGAAAACCAATTTAAACTGCAGTTCAAGGAACTCAGCAAAGATAAGGTACCACTCAGAAAATCAAGTGTAAAACATATTATGGTATTCAATTCGTACTCTAGTAATGTAGTGATTTTGGTTTGATAAAATAAGGGTTATCCCGCATTTCTGTCAGTGCACGAGTAGCGGTGATTGCGCAAAAGAGAAGGAGGAAGCATCCATCATATGCAACTGAAGTTGGCAGGTAAAAATGGTATAAAAAATGAAACTGACATTATAAGAGGAAAAGTTTTTGCCATTTTGCCATAATTTTTGTACTGCGTCAAATTAAACTACTTGCCAATGCTACCGAAACCCAATAAATTAGCAAGTGCTCCCCATTTGAAAATTATTGCCACTTTTTCCGGTCATTACTATTAGTTAGTTTATAATTATGTGGGTAACAAAGCGCTAAAATACGCCAAACGAAAAACAACACCAGCTATTAGCACAGTTTCGAAATACGATAAAGCTTGAAAACCGGTTATTGCACCAACGAAAGCTGACTTTTGTTGTTCTGTTTTCGGTTGTTGTTGGTGGAGCAGCTGAGATTTTGCAGCTGCCCGTGAAGTTGAAAACGAAAATAAGAGAAAAAACAAACGACAGGTGAATCAACAGCGGTTCAAGCGCCCAACCCACCCACAATTTGATGTGAGGACGGTGTGGAAAACAAAAAACAGGAGAATAAAGACGTAAACCCAGTTGAATGGAAAAATCAAGGCGAACGAACACACACGGAAGCAAAAGCACAAAACAAAAGGCGACAAAAACACGTCGAAGGCGGCAAAAAACGTTGAAGAACCCAAAAATCAATAGAACTTCGATATGTCCATAGACATGTAACACAGTGCATATTCACTTACAATAAGTGTGCTTTCCTCTTCTGGGTTGTTTTCTTTCTTATCGCTGCTTTACATATGTTGGCGCCACTCGTAATGGGAAGTATGTAAGTGCGTGCGTTCCGTTGGTGGTGTGTATAAATATTTAACAATTGCCGGAGGGTGGTTCCACCGCACAGAAATCTGCCCTTCTGAATGGAACTCGGCCCGAATTCTAACTTAAGTCGCGCTGCACAGTTCAATTTAGTGTGTTGCACTTCAAGTCTGATTTGGTTACCAATTAATGTCACTACGAAATGGAACTGCTAACGTCTGTTTCGTTCGCTCTGCCGCGGACCGAACGTTTCTGCTCCGATTTGAAATTCGAAGTGAGAATGGCCCAAAGAGATAGAGCTGAGTTAATCACTCTCGATAGCATTGCTTATCGAGTAGTCGATAGAAAACGTTTTCCACATTAAATCTTAAAGCTTATGCCAGCATTTACACTGTCAGTGTAAACACACCATTATTTGTAAAACCAAGTTGGCAGGTCCAGGGCTAATCTTCAGTATGTTTTCCAGTATATTAATTTCGCCAAGCGGCTTTTTAAAGCGCCCCCAGTGCGTTCACATTGTCGCTATTTTCGCAGCATTTCGCGGGATCTGTAATTTTTATTGGCGAGTACTGTCATTTTAATGGTCTAACATTGATAATAGTTCTATATTTACCGAGAATCAATTGGTTTTAGTGTCTATTGCTTTGAAAGCAATACAAATAATCGAGGATCAAGTAAGTTTAAGCACAGTTTTTACAGTTAAATGCCGATGCAGGCATACACGCACACAAACGCAGCCAAAACAGCGACACGCGAATTTGCGAATTTCGTTTTGGCCCGTTGTTTGTGTGTTGTTGCTGTTGTTACTACGGTGTTTGTGCTAAACATTAATTAATTGTCGCAATTTCTGTTTCGCTATAAATATGCGAAACGTGCCGTTGTTATTTGCGCGAAACTAAATGGCCAATTGCGCTTTACCGGTGTTAGTGAAGGTGTATGTGTATTGTCTGTGTGTTAGTGGTTGTTGGCGCGGGCGAATGGCGGGCAATCCCCATACACTCGCACTTATTTTTTGCAAAGGGTTTATGCGACATTTCGTTTTGATCACGTTTTTGAAAGCTCAAAAAGTTTACAATTGTGAAAAGAATTAGGCTTCGGATACATCTCTGCATAAAAAAATCAATATATTTAGATCTTGCCCAAAAATAAGTTAAGAAACAAAAGTAGAACAATCATTCTTTAGTAATTAACTTAATTTATATCTAAACAGTATTGTATATTATTGTTCTTAAACTCATCCAAAAACTAACAGAATTGCTCAAATGATCCTTAAGTAAATGTATATACCAATTGCCCTTTGCATGTAGTTTCCATTAAGAGACATTTTATCTTTTCACGAGTTTGGCTAACGCATAAACACGTAAAAGCGCGAAACAGACACAACGCATACAGGTGAATGAACCTTTTTACGTTGTTTTGTAATCGCAATTTGTTGTTGGGCCGCCGCGCAGTGTGTGAATTTTGTAATTGCTTTGAGCGCGCGAAAACAAAACACACACATGATGCGTTTTCCCCTACATTTTCCTTTTGCCAGCTGTTTTTCTTATCTCTGATAATTGTCCTGCATCATTCTGTTCTACGTGGTGCCTCCGTTTCTCGTGCAAAAGCTCGCGAAAGTGTCAGGTTTTCTTGCCAATTTTTTGCGAGTTCATTTGCATGTTTGCTTAATTTGTTTCCACAGCAGCTCCGCAAATGTTAATGAACCTTCCAGGCCGACAGAAATTCGCAATACAATTTTTACAGAATTGACTGCTAAATGGAATTTCATAAATGTGTGCCGGTTATTTATAGACCATGCTTCATAAACAAAAAGCGGTTTAATTTAATGTAAATAAAACATGGTATACTTACCTGTATGCTGTAGTTTTACAAAAATTCCTAGCTAAGCTAAGTATCCAAACCGCCATTAAAAGATAAAAACACATCTTGTAAACTTTTAAAAAGAAATTATCTTTTGTATTTAAATAAGTTGTTCTTGTTTGTTTGTTTTGTTTTTTTTTAAGGCAAAGCGTTTGCATAAAAATACATTTTTATACTTTTAGCATTTTGTTTGGTTTGTGTTGTGGTGGCTTCTATACAAGTACAATACGTTTTGTAAACCATTTGTCCTAAAGCACTAAATGATCTCATAACAATATGCTTCGTGTACAACTGTTCGAGCTCTATAAGTACTCGCCAAGTTCTACAATTCATTATGCTTCCATGACAAGCCCTAGAATTCTACTAAACCAACTGGATGGAGGGCAATGAAACGGGGAAAGTAAGTTTTTGTTAAGGCGTCTGTCTCATCATTTCATGCGGGCCAAAAAGCAAACTGTTTTATGAATATCGCAAGCACTTTTTTAAATTCTACCTGATTTTTTTGTTAGTCGTATCTTATCCCTCCCCAGTCAGTTTTTCTAATTTGAAGCAACTGTCACACCCAAATAACTATTTTTGGGCTGGGCTCAAGCTATGCAGGCGAACTGTTACTAGAAAGCACTTTAAAGCCAAAGCCTCACCTGGAATTCCTTTTCCTATTCCCATACCCACTTCGCTCGTCACGTGTAAATAAATGTCTCACATTTTATCAAGGATTAGTGGGGTGTTTAGAGGTGTGTAGAATTAGAGCCAAATCGAGTGTATACAAAAAGGTTTACTTGTAAATAGAGAGTGTAAATTGAATTTACAATTGGGTTAAGTTAAGTACAGCGTATAATAAGAATAAGTATAAGATTAAGTTGTATAAGTTGTGTGTGTATATATAAAGAACAAGGCAATTGAGTTTTTAGTTTGGTACATTTCCAACATACATAGCTAACTAATATGGGGTTTACATAGGGATGAGTGGGTGCACTTCCGAAGAGGTTCAACTTATGGTTTTGGTATTGATTTGCCAAAGTAGTATAATATAGCCAAAATGAACCTTAACAAGGTGAAATTACTCAAAAGTTGTACAAGTACTATAATCATAAAACCCTCGGAAGCCTATCCCAAATAAGTTGAGTAAGGGCTACTATCCGGATCATTAGACAGCTAGATTGGGGCAGGGCATCGCCTACAGGATATACTTTCCCTTGCCCCTGTGCTCTGCTTGCCGCGTCGACGAGACCGCCGCCAGGAGGAAACTGGAGCTGCCGCCACTACTGGTGCCGCTGTGGGTGTGGGTGCTCCCGTAGCTGCCGTAGCTCTCACAGCTGCCCAGACTCCCGTAGCTGGCTCCGTAGACGCCGAGCGGCAAGGCGTTTAGCTAAATCATGAGCGCCGAGAAGGGGTTGTACCGCATGATCTTGGAGAGCAGGATCCACAGTACCGAGGTGATGGCGCACAGCACCACACCGCCCCATCCCAAGTCGAGGCTCCACGAGGTGAGAAAGATGCGCGCTCCCAGCAGCGGCTTGGCCATGATGGCCACGCCACCTGGTCGCGCCACTATTCCGTCCACCGTTCCATCGTAGTCGCTGTCCAGCATGGGACGTCCCTGCTGCCGCTTGAAGTGAATGATCATGAGCGTGAAGAGGGCAAATAGAGCTGTTGGGTTGTAAAAGTTCGGTTGGTTAAGCAACTAAAGTAGTAGTTTAGTTTACTTATGATTACCTGCTAGTAAATACATCACTCCTGTGATCAGAATGGCGCTGATTTGGCGCTGGCAGACTCCAAAGGCGCCCACGAGGGCAGCACTGCCCAAAATGATGAGGCAGACCAATGAGCAGGATATGGAGAGGTTTTGCATTCCTATCGCAGATTAACATTTGATTAGAAAAGGTTTCTAGATGTGTGAATACCGAAACTTGGTCCTTTTTACAGTGTTGGGATGAGAAGCGAAAGCGTAGTTAAATATGTGTTGGCATTGTGAAAATGTGTTTATGAATAAGCAAAGGATTAGGATTACAACTGGTGCTACAAATGCATCCTTTTGTTAAGATTTCGGTTGATCTTCTAGTGGGGGACTTTCATGTACATGTTAAACCTAATTGCATTTGCAAATTCATTGTGGCCCAGCTCAGTTCTCCCATTTCCGCTCACAATCTAGGCAACTGTAAAACCAATTACCCAATAGCACCATAGCAATTAAATCGCATGTGGGTGGATGTGTTTGGTTGCAATGAGGAACACAATAAAAACTACAGCAAAAAGTTCCAAAGTGGCAATTGCGATTTTTAGAACGCAGGAGGGAGAGGATGAGGCAAACCAAGCCACACGGTGACCCATATTGGAAACACCCAAACCCGTTCCCCCGCCGTTAGCTAAACACAGTCATTGGCAAGGAACTCTCGACACGGACATGTTTCATCTTCGGGGAGCGGGAGACCGACCGACCCGTATTGACAATATAGAAAACCGAATGCAAGCTCGGTTAGCTGCTGTGGTAATTACTTTATATAGACGCTACAAGGACATTCATTGTTCCTGTCCATGTTCCCGCTCCCGGCCATTGTTGGTCCCTAACTTTTGCTATTGTTTTTCTATCTGATGTGCTCCGGGGATACGTTGGAACCCACATCTTTGAGCTGCTGCAAATGGGATTTGCGGTAATGACTTGTGAAATGTGCGCTGGCTTGGAGCTAAAATTTTAAGCCAAGTGAAATGAATCTGTGTGAATCATTTGGCGGTTGGTGCCCAAAGCTTGTGTGCTGGTGCGTTATAATAGAATTTACATGAATTTGTAGTAAACAAAATTAATATTGGTGGTCTTCTACATACATCGAAAGTGACGTCTAGGGCTCAACCTACGAGGAATATTGGAGTGTGGAATGAGGGGATAATAGAAAGATACATAAACTAAAGCAGTTGGGATGGCGAAGATTAAATAAATTAAAGCTTGTAAGCACCATAAAGTTCAAGAAAATATGTTCAAAACTGGAATATAAACTGCTTAAATAACAGAGCTATTCGTTGTTCTCCCCTCTTTTTTTTTAGTTATTTATTTAACCACTTAAAATGTCTGCTGAAGCCGAAGCAATCGTCACAACGGCCGCTGCCGATGCATCATCACCAAGCAAGACAGTGGCTGTGGAGCCTGTTGCTGCCGATACAACGCCGGACAATGTGCCAGCTGTGTCCACAGAGGGTAGCGGAAAGGCAGAGCAGGAGCGCGCAGAGAAAATACTTAAAGGCAAGGAGCTGTTCAGCCAGGGATCGCGGAACTTCCTGGTCAAGAGCTACGACGAGGCAGCTGACGAGCTGAGCCAGGTGTGCCAACTGTACGAGGAAGTCTACGGGGAACTGGCCGATGAGCTCGGCCAGCCCCTATTGCTGTGAGTACGACGAAATTTTTGGACTAAAAGTCCCCTACCCTTTATACATATTCTGCAAGGCATGAAACTTGTATAAAACCCTCCCTAATCCTTTTCTCTCAATGCAGCTATGCAAAGGCTTTAATTGCAATGGCCTTGGACGAGAACAAAGTGATCGATGTGCCTGACGAGGCTGCCGATGACGATGACGAGGATGTGGACGACGACGAGGAAGAAAATGCAGAGGATGGAGCGGCCAAGAAGGAGGAAAAGAATGTCACCAAGGAGGCCGAAAATGGTGCAAGCAGCTCGAACGGCAAAGAACTAGACACCATCAAGGAGGGGTCCGATGAGGCCGATTCTACCGGAGAAGCCGAGCAAGCTCAGAGTGAAGAAAAGCCCTCCAAGAAGGTACCAACAGGCGTGGATGAGGTCAGCAGCAGCAATGGCGGCGGCGGAGCTGCCGTCAACGATGACGAGCGACCTAGCACATCGAATGGTGAAGTCACAGCTAGTTGTTCCAATGGTGCAGCAGCTGCTGGAGAGGAGGAACCAGAAGAAGAGGAAGGAGTAAGCGGAAGTCTGCAGTTGGCCTGGGAAATACTGGAAGCTGCTGCTCAGATCTTCACGCGCCAGGGCCTCAGTGGTCTCCCCTACTTGGCTGAAGTTCAGACTGAGCTGGCCAACATTGAGTTTGAGAATGGAATACTGGAGGCGGCACGCGAAGATTATGGTGAGTTTAGACAGTGTTGTGGTCGGTAGCATAACTAATGTAAATCTGACATTATAGAGAAAGCACTAAAGATCCACGGGGAGCTGCCCACAAGAAACCGACGTGCTTTGGCCGAGTTGCATTACAAGATCGGTCTGACCTATTTGATGCAGCAACTCAACAAGGAAGGAGCGACAGCTCTGCGGCACTCCAG
This sequence comes from Drosophila yakuba, assembly GCF_016746365.2. Taxonomy (NCBI): domain Eukaryota; kingdom Metazoa; phylum Arthropoda; class Insecta; order Diptera; family Drosophilidae; genus Drosophila; species Drosophila yakuba. The sequence continues at coordinate 10,399,144 of NC_052530.2, forward strand.
CGTGTTGATCGAAGAGGAAATTTCCGAGATCAAGGGCAAGGACGAACCAAGCGAGCGCGACAGGAACAATATGTTGGATTTGGAGGAAACGAAGCAGGAGATTTTGGCCAAGATACAGGAAATCGAGGAGATGCAGGCCCAGGTAAATAAATATATAACTTAATTGTGACATTATCTATAAAAACTCGTTCTTTCTCTTAGACCATTGCTGAGGTGAGAGCTGCCCTGGATAGCTACATCAAGCCAATGAGCAGTGGCGATGCAGCTGCCGCCTCCTCCTCGTCGTCTTCGTCAGCCAATGGAGCCGCCAGCTCTTCGTCGTCCTCCTCTAAAGGTGCTGCGGCGGCCTCCTCATCATCGACCATTAGCAGCAGTTCGGCCAAGCCCACAGACATCACACATTTGATCAAGCGCAAGAAGCCGGAGGATCCCAGCTCGGAAGCTGAGGCCCTGTGCTCGCCGGCCAAGCGTGCCGCCGTCTAGGGGAATCATTCCAGTTGCCCAGTGGCACACCTGCACCCACTCACAACCAAGCCCTTAAAATACACCACACTCATCGGCTACTTAAACCAACCCACACGCATTAAACACCATTCAACTGTCCTATACCTCGAACCTATTTATGCTATTTGTTTGCTGTTTTCTACCAAAATTCTCTGTAAGTCTGTAAGTTTACAATCACAATTAGTGCTAAGTGCGTACATAAAATAATGTTTTGTATTAAACGAAAAACTAAGTAGGAAGGCAAAAAGTGTACACAATAAATACGGGAGACTCCCCCAGAAAGTTAGAGCGGATGTGGATCTGGATTGGGATTTACATACGGGTTGCCCCTGGATACGTACTCAGATGCGGCTGCAGAGTGACCTGTGACTCACTGTGCTGCCAGTCGTTGCGCTGCTCCTCGCCGCGTGCGTTTTCCATTGAGCCGGCCAGGTAGTTAACACACGGCGGAGCACCGCGTGGGAACTTGGGATTGCGCCGAAGTTCCTGCAGCTGCTGAATGGGCAGATCAATGCACAGCGTCCAGATGCCGCCGTGCATGGGCACCAGGAAAACGGAGTCGCGCCGAAAGCGATGATCGGCTGGAAAAGGAGAAACACACCGCAAGATTTAATATTATCCTTATGGGTGGATACAAACATGAAGATACAATTAAGCTTTTCGGCTCACCCCTCTTGTCCGGCTTGAGCATAGCCACCTGGTCGTCTAGAAGCCACTCCAGATGCAGTCCCGACCGATTGGAGTAGCGATCAAGGCTGTTGCGGTCCCATGTGACGTGCTCCCAGTGATCAGTCATGATGGCGGCGCACAGCATGGCTGTGGCGCTTGTGGTCATCAGCAGCGTGACGAATAGGAAGAGCACCGGCGGCGGGCCCATGCAGCAGCTGGAGCAACAGGCGCTGCCAGCGCCTCTTCCGCCCATGCCCATGCCCAGTCCCTCCATCTGGGAGCCCAGGGAGTTGGGTGAACCACTACCGCTCCCGCGACGCTGAATGACCTTGGCGCAGCTGTTCTGGCGCAACAGGATGCTGTTGCTCCGCCTCAAACTCTCGACTGCCGCTGCCGCTGCTGCTGTGGTCGTTGGATTATCGAACTGCAGGGATCCCCCAACCACCGAGGAGGGGTGCTCATAAATGCTGTTGTGCCGGCTGGGTGCAAAGTAGTAGCACGTGGTCTGGCGGTTATCGGCGGAACTCGAGGCTACTGGTTCGCCGCCGGGCAACTCCTCATTGCTGCTGGAGTAGACGATGGACTGCTTAAACTGATTCGAGTAGCAGTTCTGCTTGAAGCTCTGCTGTTGCTGCTGCTGCTGTTGCACGTACAATGCCTCGTAGTCGCAGTGATGTGGATTGCGGTAGATGACGGGCCAGGAGCGCGTGGTCTTGGAATTGTGGCTATAACGCTGGCTCGAAGTGGTTGGCGCTACAGAGCCGGGCTCCTCCACCAACGGCGTTAGCTCATTGGGCGGTTCCGCCGGCTCGGACAACTTGCTGTGCGGCTCCTGTGCGGAATGCTCCAGATCCGGATCCTCCTGCTGAACGGTGGTGGCCAGCTGGCGCTGAAGCACGTTCTTGGTGGCTGCACCACTGCCGCTAGCCAAGCTGAAATCCTCCTCCTCGACCAAAGTGGCCCCGCCTGGCGTGGAGAAAAGGATGTTAGACGTCGGCGGCGAAGGTTGCGAGCGACTGCGGAGCAGGGCAAAGTGCTTGGGCTGGATGGAGCCGCTTGCTGTCGTCGGCGACGTGATGCTCACTTCGGGCACACAGCGGGCCGTCACCTTGTACCGGCTGCCGCTGCCAACGGCGACGCCGACGTTGACCCCGACGCCGACGCCGACGTTGCCCTTGGAGCGCATCAGTCATAAGTCGCTCGCGTCCCGCTTCTTGATCTTGTTCAGGCTCATGTGGTTCGTGGTGGCGATGGTGGATTGTTGGATGTTTGCGGTTTCGGATGGATGTTGTATGTTGCTCTGGTTGCTGATGTTGCAGATGTTGCAGATGTTGCTGTTGTGTTCTTGGGTTGTTTTTGTGTGCGACGCCTAAGAGTCTACGTTGCAAAATATTACTTTGCTTGGGTGCCTCGGCAAAAAATGTAAGTTTTACATAAATATTGTACGGTTTTTGTTTTGTTTATAAGGATTTTTTTATCTACTAGCAGCGGTTGTTGTTGCTGTTCTTGTTGCAGTAACTCTGTTCTTGTTTCTTGTTGTTGCTGTTGATGTTATTGTTGTATTTATTGTTGCTGTTGTATTTGTTTAATCTGTAGCTGTTGTTGTTGTTGCATTGGCAATTATGTTTAGTTTATCTGCATACCAATATACATTTATGTTTGTCTTGTTTTGATTTGGACTTTTGATTTTTGATGCTATTTTTTCGTTTGTTCAGTTACTACGATTTTGCTTAGCTTGAAGCTATAAAAAGAAAGTAGAAGAAAACAAATGTACAACATGAGTTTGAGGATAGAGAGTCGAGAACTAAGACGGGATAGGAAGAATTCTTCTACGAAAAGTGCAGTCTATTGCGATTATCACAAACAGTAATTTCTAGTGTGCAAGAGCAACTACACATAGTAAGGTGCAGATTATTACTAAAACAATATTGTAATACAGTGTAGAATATAGAGATGTGGTTATGAGGTATTTTAATCAGTTAATTTACAAATAGCTTTTTTTGAAAGACACTTGGGTAACGAAAAACAAATTGAAATTATATTTTAATTTCATTTCGAATAGCTTGCCTTTTCTGGCTAAAAACAACGAGTTTGCACCTAATAAACCCAAATTGCATTTAAAATTCCTTGTAAGCATCACACCCCCTAGTCTAATCTAATCAGACTTCATAGTTGGCAACTGCTGGTGCCAAATATTCAGCTGAATTTGAATTTGGCGCTGTTTGAAATGGCCAAGGATTCAATTGTGTGCGCTGCGACCTGAATCCGGCCGCATAACCGGCGAACGGAAGAACAGTACGGCGGAAAAGTCCGGAGGTTTGGGCTGAATGGCTGTTGCATATTGCATGAGGAGGCCATGGCGCCCAGCGGATATCCGGTGGCCCGGACTGCTGGCCAGCTACCATGCTTCGCCACCCACATTACGTATCCGCCCCGTGGCAAATTCAATTTGCTCCTTGCGCCCGGCCACTTACCAAAGTGCAGCAGGTGTACCAGAGGTTAGATGCGGGTTAGCAACGCCAGTCATATGCGGATGTTTATGCGGCCCGAAACCGACCGCATTTCCACCCATTTTCCCAACTGGCCACATCTGGCATGGTACTCCTCTTTTTTTTGTGGCCAGCACGTGGGATTGTCTTTGCTTTGCGGTCGACGGGAATTTTAATTTTATTCAACATTTTCATTTGCTTTGTGCCGTGGAATTAGGACAATGTAGGCCAAGTTTGGATTGCGCATATTGCTTTTGGAAACTAATTAAACTACATTAATTGCTTTAGTGTTATTTGCTCACGTTTTCAGCATTTAAGTGATTTCAGTTAGCAGTGTTAGGGACTAGCGCTAGCCCCCAGTATTCAGATGAGAAATATTTGTGTATTTTCTTTAAATCTTGTTTTAATCCTGTGAGAGCCAAATACTTTTCAAATAAGTCAGCAGTCATCTGCACGTCGTTGACTGGATCCCAGATCACCTTGCCTGATTTTAGTCGCCAGGCACGTGCCGCTGCCGTCATTCCAACTCACATTTGCACTAGTTTATTTAATTTTTAATGCAAATGAAATGAGGGAGATGGGCTGCGAGACTACCCAGCGTTAGCATAATTGATCGGCAGACACACACGTGCCTCCTGATGTCGGTTTGGTCAGTAGGTCAGAGAGCAGCGGCAGGAGCATCTGGAATTAATTAACACGCATGATGACCCGGTGAGCCGGAAGCCCAGGAATCGGTTTGGTTTGGCGGCGCAGGCAGGAGAATAATTTGATTACGCCATGAGTTGGCCACTTGTCAGTCGGTTCAGCACTTCTTTTCAAAAGTCTTTCCTACTAAAAGCAGAGAAAAAAAATCCGAGCGAGTGGTAGACTATCATATTACTAATATTTAATCCTAATTGAGGATGTTTTTGGTTGAATCTATTTATAAATTTCATTACAGCGCGAAAGGTTTCTCAAATGGATTCTCAAGTAAGAATTTTCCGCTATTTGAATTATTTTCTCTCAGTGCATTGTCCCCAATGCTGCACACTTACGCAATACACTTGGCATCCAGCACGTTCCTCAGGCACACATGCAACGTAGCGGGACGTGAGTGCCTTACAAAAGTTGGCTAAAAGTGCATCAGCCGAATGCGAATACTTGAAGCGGGTGAAAGGAGCTGAAAATAGGATGTGTGTGTGTGTATGAGTAAGTCAAGAGTTCGCCACAAAAGCGGGATATAGGATATAGTTTCTATAGTCGCTATAGTAGCTATAGTAGCGGGGCAACTGAGGCACTGTTTACACTCCTAACGACTGAAAGACGAACAAGAGGAGCTGCAAAAGTTGGCAAATGTTTGCCCAGTGTCGAAAGTTTTCCATAAAACGGGTATTGGCTTTAAAGTTCCCTGTGCCTTATAGGCAACACACACACACACACACACACACACAGAGGCGAACTCAAATGGCGGAAGATGCAACAAAAAAGAAGAGAGTGATGGGTCTTCAGGGTTTTATTAAAATTCTTGCAGTATATATTTGACCATTTTATAATCACACCGTTAAACTACAAGTGTTAAAGAACGGAGAGCTCTCACGAGAAAAAACACGTATACTTTTCAGACTTTTCTAGACCAACCATTAAAGTTTCCATCGCAATTGCAACTTTAGCACCGCTTTTGCGAGCAACAATTGGACTGGAAACGTCTTTATTTTTTATGCGACCAATTAAAAGCAGCACTCGATTGAAGGTGGAATGTACATACATATACTATAGGTATGTGGCAGCTTTAAGTCGGAATTGTTAGTGTTGTTGCCCGGGCAACGTTTTGCGGTCGCCTTGGCAATCAACTGCGGCGGACGGAGGGCAACGACGGCCACAGCTGGCGGAACTCCGCAGGACCAAGTGCTCCTCCCCAAAGGGGTCAACATAAATTACCAGAGCGAGCAGTCGGAGTGGCTCCTGGCCAAGCGCTGCTCCTCCTTTAGTGGCTCCATTGTACAAATGACGCAATGCAAATGAAAAATAATGCGCGAACATTTGGAGCCAGAGCGAAGGAGGAGGTCCTTTCCCGTGTCCTTTGCGCGGAGAGATGCGAGTTTCCTCGAAGGACTGTGTTTTGGTTTTAGTTTTTACATTTTTGATATATGATATGATAATATGTTTCGAAGAGATAGAAAACTTGTTTTTTGGGTTTCTAATATATGTATGTTCAACATTTTCTTAAAAATTCAATTGTACAATATTTCCCCCTTTGGAAATAAACAGTAAGAGAATTTCGCAATAAATTTCAGTCACCTCCGCTGAAGGTACAACCGCGAGTATGAAACTGTGGCCTGCTTTTTTGGGCGTCGAGTGGAAAAGTTTTTGTTTATTTTCCTTGCAGGCTGCTCCTTGCATTTTCGTCGGAGGGTGGAGAGTAATCCGTGCTGTTCGCGCAACGGATCCGGACCCGGATGAGGATGAGGATGCGGCGTCATCCTCAGAAGTTTCTTGGCTTCTGGCTGAACTGCAGGCCACTTATTTATTTAGCATTTCGGGCCGAGGCTGCTGTTCTCCGCTTTCGTTCTTTGCCCAAAAGTTTCTCCAACTAATTAAAACTAATCTTATGCAATTTCTGGCTAATTATGCACATAAATCACACTACGGGGATCCCAGCATCTTTTTGCGGAAGCATACGAGGCGAAAAGTGCCGAAAATTTAGTTAATTGAATAAGATCCCAGAGGAATTCCCTGAGGAGTTGTTTGTATGATGAAAACTTAAGTTTTATAAATGAGTGTTTAACGAAACAATTGTAGCAGATGGGAAATTAATGAATGCGATTAAGAGTGTTTGCAACGAAAATGATATGTGATTCAAAATTTATTTGCACTTTAGTATCTTTAAAATCAAAAAGAAGAGGGAAACTCTTAGCCATTTTAATGAAATCCTGTTTAATAATGGAAATTCCCAATTCAACTCATTGCACTGCAGACCGAAAGCATTTATGTAATTATAGGGGTAGCCTAGCACTTAGATATCTTAATGTCAGGCATTGTCATTAAATTATTCCTTGCCGCAGATACATATAGTACATGTAGCCACTACCAGTTGGTGAGCGTTGGTTGGCCGACATCTGTTCGTGTACGTTGTTGCTCAAATGACACAGAAACCCAACTCTGCCGGCAAGTTAATGGGTTGTCAGGCTGGAGAAAAACTAGATAAAGGCAGTTAATTTTGTGAAATGCCCACATGCAGCAAAAACGCAATTGCGGACACACATGATAACACCCACCCCACCTACATTAATGTGAAATTTCATGCATGGCACCATAAACAGTGTCTGTATGCGAAAATGGTCAGCGTTTAATTTATTCAAGTGGTTGCAGAGGTTGAAAAGTGCGGGTGGCTGTGAAATCCCTCACTAATTGCACGCTGCATTATTGCGAAATATATGTACGTATAGTATGTCAGTTGGCGGGATTAGTTCCGGCAATTCCCAACTCACTATGGCCCAGTTTTTCTGGCCGAGATTTGGCCAATTGCCCGTGGCTGTTTAGCTCCACTTTCACTGCCATTGTATTTGGCCAACGCGGCGTATGCGCGATACGGATGCTAAGTGCATTCAAGGGCGCAGCCTGCCGGCAATCTGACACATTTTCCCCCCGTTTCCCCCCGGTTATTTATAACTTTCGGGGCGCCTGCTAGATTACATTTTCCCGGCGATTTTTCACTGTCTGTCTGGTTGGTGCCGGCAGCCTCAAGGCCAAAGTCGTAAAGTTTGCCAAACTTTGTTTAACGAGAACATTTTTATGAGCGGCGAAAATGCATAAATTGAATTCTTATGATTTTCCCAGTCTGATTTCGCTTTGCGCTCCCCAACCTTCGAGTGGGATGGCCAACTTAAGCTGATAAGAAGCTCAGGACTCGGCGGCAATGCCAAGCTCATTACACTTTAGGGCAGGTCGGGTCGAGTTGGGTCAAGGTGTGAGCCACCCCAATCGAATGCCAACTTTTCTCCTTGTCCTCAACTTTCTTCCTTGCCCAACTTCTGCCGTAAATAGTTTTGTCAATACGGGCGGGGGGATTATATGAAATGCCGGGAAAAGCGTGTGCCAGCGATGATGTCAAAGGCTTCTGCTATTCGGGTCAATCTAAAAAATTTATGGGGCAATCGTCAGGACATGCCAAGACAGCCAGGCAGCGGCATCATCATGTCGCCACCCGCACTCTCCTCCATAAAAAACTTTTGAAGAGTGGGCGCGGCTAGGAACCGCCCCTGGGGGCGTGTCCTCCAACTTGTTGTTGCTGGCACCTAGTCGCCAGTGATGCCAGCGACCTAGTTCAATGATAACTTTAAGAAAATATATCTATATACTGTTCTTTAAATATTTTTCATTTCCTCTTTCCTTAAGAATTTAATTGAAACGTATGCCTTTTTTTAGTAGATTTCTGAAATAGACAGATCTGAATTACAACTGCCATCTCTATGTTAAACTCTGGACAGGATTAGATGGTGCCCAGCTGCTTTGCTTGCACTGAACAGCAAGTTTCCAGGCCGGTTTTTGTCCAAGGCCAAGCACTCGAAAATATCAAATTGAATATAAATATTTCAGCCAGTAAATGATGCAGCAGAATTTTGTTTTCCTACTTGGGTTTTCCTCATTTTCATCGTCAGAAAATCGATGGCGGCAAGCAATTTCGCAGTTGACTTAGGACCTTAATCCTATGAAATATGAATTGTCCTGCGACAACGCCCATGGCAACCTCTTGTCGTCATTCCCACTTTTGCAAGTACTCTAAGTATGTGGTTAGCCACTTAGCATTTTCAGTTCCTCTTTCCATTAGGACTTTCCGCTTCTACCAGCAAACCATAATCTATAACATAGTGCTTATCATAATTTAAAATCCAAACATAAATTTATCCTCGAATGTCATCGCTTTACGGAATCATAAAGCTATGAAGCCCAGCGTTGAAATTGCGCATACGCCATGTTGCCCTCTTTATCGTAATTGCGTTTGACTTGAATCACTTTTCTCCCTATTTTTTCCATCGCAACTGGCTTTGAATATGAAAATGTGGGTGTACGTGTCGAACATGAATATGAATGGCTTACCATGTTTATTGAACGAGTGAAAACGCATTAATATTCATATTTTCCCCGTTTTTCCGTCATGATACAAGGAAAAACCATCGTTTGGCCCTATACGTGTGTATCTCATAAGCAAATGCATGTATGTGTAAGTACTTCATTTCGTATTCCAAACTATATCGCTTTACAGCAGATTTAACAATTTCCCATTCTAACCCCGTTGTATAACAATTGTAGCAGATATATATGTGAGATTACTGTATAAAGTCCATTTAATTCGGCTTATAGTTTTTTGCTTGTCTTATTTTTTTGTGAAATGCCTGGTCCTTGGGCTTTGTTCGGTCAAGGGAAGTACTCTTCAGCCAAATTGTTTGGCAGCAGCAGTGTGGGTTTAATCCATATTGGCAGCTCTAAAGTAAGGAGAAATTACTTGTAATCCCCAAATATTGATCTATCCACAAGTTGCAATTTCCATTTCTAACTTTCGCATGTCCGATGGCCATAAAGCAAATCAAAGTTGCAATTGAAAGTTTGCCTCTTGGCGGCGAGACAACAATTAAACGGCTCCATGGGCTGAATAAATTTGCATAATTTCTCAACTTGTTGAGGCACAAGTCATAACTCGAAGTCATGTCCTGACATCTCACCCTGACATTTGCGTGCGCCCCAGTGCATTTCGAAAATTGCGAAATTTTGGGGCAGATCCTAAAGATGTGGCAGGTTCTGCTGCGTGTGTCATTTAGCTGTTGTGCTGTTTCCTTTTCGTAGTTACTCGTTTTCCGTTCGCCGTTTTGCAGCAAATCAGGTGGAAACATCAGCGAAATGTTTGCATGTCCCATGGGTCTGTATATGCCCTCTATAAGGACGGGTTGTGCGAGTGTGGGTGAGCACTGCATTGACGTCAAGCCTTAATTATTTAATAGCCAGGAGTTGCGGTTTGCCAGGTGGAACAAATCGATGGACTTGTCCATATGAAAAAAGCTTAATTGAACACTCTGGGGAGAATGGTCGGGATTTTTTGTGCACACTTATTGCATGTATTAACCCATTTTCATTTTAATAAAATTATACGATGGAGACAGTTGAATGGAATGCTTAAGAGAACTCTGCGTTATGCAATCAAAATGGTTTAATTTTAGGAAAATTCCGTTCAATACCTTTTATGTTCAATAATGTGCAGTTCAATCAGCTAACCGCTGTAATTTATTATTTGCCTTGTTGCATAAAAAGTAAAGTGAATTTATGAAAGTTTACTAATGACACATTTATAACATTAAATTTTTCCCAGAGTAGATGTGCACACCTCATTGTAATCGCTTTGGCTTTTGCTGGCATGCTTGGTCATTATAAATAGCCATTAACCTTTGTGGGAAGCAATTTAATTTTAACCTGTATACCATTTGCAACAATTAGCTCATTCCGCTCGAAAGCCAAACGAAATTTAATTAAATATTTTAGCCATTGGCTGGCAAAAGTGCCAATTGGCCCGCTAACGGGGCGTATACGCACTGACTTCATATGCGTGTATATTTGTTATTTGGTCTGGATGCATTATTCAATAGGTTGAAGCAGCCGAGGGAAATGGTGCGAGTAGCGTGAAATACAAACTCGAGAAAACCCATTGGCAGGCGGGCAGTATTTTCAATCAATTTCCAAAGCACTTGTAGCATTTAAGATAACCAACTGGTCGCCTTCACGACTGTTTGTTTGTCCCCCAAGTGGGTGTGAGTATCTGTGTGTGCGCGGGTGTCGGTGTGTTTGTGTTTACGAGTCGAAAGTCAAATCAGCCCATTTATCAAGTCCTGGAAACCCTTGGCCGGCCAATATCGCCACGCAGCTCGGGAGCTGTTTGTGCTCATTTTTCAAGCTGGCTGGCGGACGGAAAGTTGCCCTCTGCCACATAATATATATTGAATATATATATATTATTGAATTTCAGTCACTTGTTTTTGCCAATTTTCCAAATGCGCATTTCAATTGAGCATTGCCCGTAAGTTTTCATTTTCGACCAAAAAGAAAACAGAAAAACCATTTACACAAAAATACAAAGAAAAATACCATTTCAGTGTTTGTAGGGAAAAGTCGGAAAAGTTTTCTTTGAATTCAAGATTCCATGGACAAATCTGCTAAATAAGTTTCGCAGCAATAAAGTCAGTTGATAACGAGCTAAGTCTGCCGAAAATGTGGTTCGCTACAAGTGCTAAAATCAAGCAAAATATTTGAAGAACTTTTTTGTTAAAAATATTTGTATTTTCTATAAAATTTTCCTGCAAAATATACTAAAATATCTTTCGATTGCCCAAAAATGGATTTAAAATATTTATAGGGTATTCTGAACTTGAACTTGAAGTTGATATCCATTAAGGCATTAAGAAGGCCACACCCACTACGCTGAGTGGCCATAATTTGATATAGCAATGGATATTATATATACGTATGTTTATGTATATAAACGACCTTATCTCTGGCATTGCTTGTTCCTTAATTTTCTTATTTTTGCCGGAATTATTAATGCCACTTTGCTCACTTTGCATAATGAAAAGTTCAACATTGTTATCATCATCAGTGAGTGCTCTCAAATTAGGGCTAAAAATGTCGCATGTCTTGCCAAATTTTTAATACGTATACATTCTAAGAACGTGTAGAAAAAAGTTTGCCTCAAAAGTCTGGGAGAATAAAAGGAAGAGCGGCCACATTTTGTTGACTTGGCCATGGCCTAAACCACCACCCACCGAAAAGTCACCCGCTGACAGCAATTACAGGCCATGTTTTCGGTGCTTTGTTACTGTCTTACTGTTTTCATGTCATATAACAACGTTGTGCAATAAATCAAAAGTTGCCAGCATGAAATTATTGTTTATGCTGCCTATACTTAGCATACCATACTTAAACGTAGCGATTTGTGGCTAATTTATTTATTGCGCGCCCCACATAAAACCAACCAAAGCCAACACTTTGCCAAACAAAGCCAACTTATGACAATGAACAATAAGCGCCAACAGCAAAAGGAAACACACCATAACTATAAAATATTGTGACGTGCCACTCGACTGTGTGAAATGGAGCACAAGGCCGCCCAGTCAAACAATGGCTGACAAAGGAGGCCGAGACCGTCAGCAAATAGTGCCAGTCTTCAGTTTTCGGCACCCAGTTCTCCGTTCTTGGTCCTGGCGCCACAATGCAGGACTCGCACTCCCCCAGAAATGCAGCAGTGCCGATGGGGGTATCCATATGAAGATTCTCTTTAATCCTTAAAGGATTCTTGTATTTTAAGAAACTTTCAGCTGCACAAAGGAAAACTGCTTAAAAGGAACTGCAAGAGCTTAATGAATATGACATTGAAGATCCATAGATTCTAGCTTACGTTTTCCGTCGGTAAAAATGTAAGGTACGTATTGAACCTAGAATAGATAAAAGCATCTTGTTTTCCGATTTTGGCAAGTGGCGCATCTGAAAAATGCTTGGCTTCATGTATAAGGTGCCACTCCACCTGGCTGGCTGTCTGGTTGCATTCAATCCATACCTTGCACACGCCGCGTGGCGAGAACACACAAGAATGGAGATGGGGAACTCCCCTGACATGTTGGTCACATGTCAAACGCTTCGATTTTTTTTGCCCTCTTCCTGGAAAACTTTCAGCCAGCGGCAAAAGAGGTAGGAGCAGAAGGCAGGTGGCGATGTGCCATCCTAGCCAGATTGACATTGCCTGTTCTCCTCAATGGATCGAAGTGCTGGTGTGCGGGGATTGCATTGTAGTCCTTGCACCTGATCGGAATTTTCCGCCCTCCGCGTTCGTTGAAGTGCTCAACGTGGAAATGTTGAGATTCCCAATCAAAGTTATCACCATTCGAGGAACATATCTGTGACACGGGCTTAGCTTCCGGCAATCGAATAGCAACATTTATTGGATACCTCTCAGATGAATACCACGAGTGGGTAAATAATTTGCGACCTGAAAGGCTATTAAGCATATGACTGCATACATCAGTCTTATGGTTATGCTATCGGAAAAAAACTAATTATTTGTATCAAAATAATAACAAAATAATTGTTGTCAAAAACATGATTATTTCAATCGGCGTTTTTACCATAACTTGGCCAAAAACGGTGACAGAGCTGAAATGAAGACCCATTTCACTCGAATGCATCTCATGTGTCATATAAGGAATCCGTCGCACAACTGTGAAAACCTCGCTTGTCAGCGCCATCACTCATCATTTCAAGATACTCTTCAAAGGATACTAATGTAGTCTGTTGTAACAACAAAAAAAAGTGCAGCTCTATTTTTTGACAGGATTGTCTGAGAATCAGTTTTTCTACCAAACGGATTTTTAATTTATAATATTTATAATTTAAATTATTTATATAATTATATAATTATAATTATTATATAATTATAATTTATTTATATTTATAATTTATAATATTTGGTTCATCTAGCACTCAGATGCAATTCCTTTTTTATTGGCTTATGGCTTAGTCCTATTTCCCTAGTATATTTTTTTTCCCCAATTGCACATATTTTGAAAGATTTTTAAAAATTATTCATTTTTCCATTACATTTTCAGGGCATTGACCACATCGGCTTGTTGCCACAACGCAGTTTTCCTTGTTCTATTAAGAGCTTGTCGCTCGGCTGGTGGAAAATGCATGCATTTGACGCGTTTGCTTAGCTGATTGCGGTCCTTGTGTCCTGCGGCGTGGAAAAGTGGAGGATCGGGTGACGGTAGGGGACACCACGCGTACCCATATCTCTTGGCCACGCGCACAGCGGGAAAGTCCACAGAAGAGAGTACATGGCACAACAAAAAGCGAATTATATTTTCATATTAAACGACGTATGAGTAATCCCTCGTTCGTGGAGGGTCAGCAGGGCATGCAGGACATGGATATGCCATCGTAACAGCTCCTCCACCCGCGCTACACTCTCATCCACCTCCCCACAATTCTCATTTATTTATAGAGTTCTCTAGAGTCGAGAGCTAATGTCGCTGCCATCGCTTGCAGATTGACAGGAAGCGGAAGAGGCCAAATCGAAATCGAGATTTAGGGGATATCGCCGTAAGTGCGAGCGTAAATCTTTTAAATATTCATGCTTATAAATAGGTGAAGGAAATTACACTTAAGTTTGGCATTCGATCTAAAAAGCAAATGGCACATTCAAGAAATAAAGTAGAAGAAATCAAGCAAAATTAAAGTTTCAGGCCAAAAAAAAAGTTGTATTAATTTTAAAACGGCTTTACGTAATTTAAAATATGCAATAGATACACATGCATTTCATTTCAGCATATCTCAATTAAGCTAGAGTGTTCAAAACTGTATTTGAGTGGTGGACATGAGCTGGATTCGAAAGATGTGTTTGATTTAGGAATGAAGACACGGGTTTAGATTGGCTAGTAGACGGCACACAGACAATGCAAGGCACTTAGTTAAAGCGGAGTGTGTGATATTTATAATTAATTGAGTACTTATGGAGGAATGCATGTGGATGTGGGAGGACACTTACGTAAAACGGCACAAGGACCTGCTACCTGCAGCTAATTAGCCCAGGAGGACAAAAGCAATGCACGATGTTTGGACAGTCGATGATTCAGGTTTCAGGACTCAGGACTCTGGAATGAGGACTCTGATTCTGATACTGATTGGCATGCATTCTGGCACACAGACACCAATGCAAACACAAACACAGGCACAGAGACAGGCACGAATACAGGCGACATAATGGTGTGCGTGTTTGTGTGCGAACTCAAGCACACAAGCACAAATGGCGGTTCGCGTAGACAAACATGACGTAAACCCAAAAAAGTATGCTACAAAACTTGGGTTGCCTTTCGCTTACTATTCGTTTTCGGACTCTTAATACGGTCGTTCATTTGGGGCTCTCTTTTTATATCTGTTTAATAATTGTATTTTTGATTATTTTTGATTTCGCTGGCATTCGGTTTCGTCTTTCATTCTGCAAAGGAAACATCAAAGAGCAAACAATTTAATTGGCATTAAATGTTTGTGGGAGGGGCGTAAGCGCCGTCGGCTTGTCACTGCGACTTAATGGCGACATGAAGGCCATTAGGCCAAGTCAACTAACAACACTAGCAAAGTGTGTCACATGAAAGCACGGCCAGTAATGAGGAAATAATACTCCGTTTGATGACTATAGATAGTATTCATCTTCACTGGGTTACACAACACTGCTTCTGGCCTCTGGCTTCTGGCTTGGCTGAAATCAAGCGAAACAGCACTAACACTTTCTAGCATTGGCTATAATATTGGGGCATTTGTTGTTGGTACCACTTTGAACGCTCTGCACTCGCCCAGTGTCCTTTTTGATCCGAACTCGCGACTGTAACGCTCGAAAGCCGAGGACGGACTAAAGAAACTCCGTCTAAGGACTCGCCGTTCGGTTTCGGTTTCACTCGGCTTTTCGAGTGAGTTGCAGTTGGCAGTCGGCTGTTTGAGTGGGTTTCGGTATTACCATGACTGCCTTTATGGCTGAATTGTTGCTTTGCCTTCCTGTCGTTTGCCGCTTGCATTTTTTACGCGCTTACTCGGTTCGCCGCTTATTTTTATATCCTTTTTGGATTCTCAGTTTTTTGTGCGACGTGATTCATTTCCGGTTTGCAGCGGAAGCGACTCGAGGTGAGTCGGATGCCACATTAAATCATTGGAATTCCCGCAGACAAATTTTAGTTATGCTAAATACATTTTTAAAAGTTTTTCAAAATATGTTATATGAGCTAGCATGTTTTCCAAACAAATGATTATTGGTAGGCTACATTTATTTTGCATAACCTAGTATTATTCGAATCAGATATTTAAATATATCTAGCAATTATGATTTATGATTTAAGTCAGAAAGCTGAACATTTTTCGTCTGTACCACTGGTTTTATTAAATTGGACCGAAATTCATAAAATATGCATGCCAATTTCACGCCGTGAATAAGGGAAATCGGAGGGGTTAGTCGGGGGGATTAACCCCTTGGGCATTGACTGCAAATGAGTGGCTTGTTTATGAGTGGGACGCAGTTAAGTGAGCATCAAATGGCCAGAGGTGTCTGCCTTTGGGATTGTATGTGTGTGTGTGTGTTTGTGTGAGTGTCTGTGGTGTGGTGTCTGTCTGCCCATCCGTGAGTTTGCACACACTGAAAGCAAAGGAAACAGATGGCTCGGGCAACCTGTTGGCTTTTGGGTATAAATTTAACCCGACTCCGCTTGTTTTACCTATGTTTTCCTGCCTGTGTGAGCCGCTCTGGTTTTTTACCACCCGTCGGACATTCTTTATGTTCGCAGCGCAGCAACGGGTCGTATGCGCAATTATTGCCATAATGGCTTCACTTAAATCGTTGGCCCAGTAGGGCCTGGCGCCTTTAAGCCATCCAAGTGGGCGAGTAACTTAAAGTGACTCGCTACGCAAGTGAAATCACTAAGATTACTTAGCCCCCAGCAGACCTTGACCTTTCTGAATGGTCCCAAGTAGTAACTTTATTTACAGAAATAAGTATTTGACCATATGCATTAAAGAACATCATCAAGTCTACTAAGTTTGTAAATTTTACATTTCAGCTGGTGTGTTACACTAGCCTACAAGCGCTGGTTGTCATAGAACGAAACTCGAATGTGTATTGAACAAACAAACTGAACGGAAATTCCGATACTCCACCGGTGGCAGTTTCGCTGTATATTTTTTGGACACACCAGTCGCAGTCATGTCCTTTAGAAGGGACCACCAGTATGGATCGATTGTGCGGAACACGATTGTGGCGCGGTCCAATCGGCCAGTTATCAACCGAATGTTGCGCTCCGCTCGACTGGACTCCACGATTGGCCAGAACCCAGCCAAGGCAGCTAAGGCCAAGCGGATGGAGACGAAGGCGCAGCTCATGCAGAAGGAGCGATCATCCAGCACGGGGATGAGCGGCTTCTCCAAGCTGACAAGTCGTGATGGACTGGTGGGCAAGGATTACTGGAACGCGGCCATTGAGGATGTGGAGTTCAGTGCCGCCTGCCGCTTCCAGCCGCGCATTCCCGTCATTGACTATTCCCTTGTGCTGCCGCCTCGATTGCGCGAGCGGGTCAAGCGCATCCAGAACTACGACTACTCCAAGTCGGATGAGGATATCTATATCAGGGACGAAATGCAGGAGGTGCGACCCGAGGACTACATGAGCGCCGAGAGTTCCGAAAAGAGTGACGAGGAGGATGACCACGTGGTAGATATGGAGTAGCTTAGAGCCTCAAGACCTAGTTGAAAAGATAATTTGATAATTTAGCTGCTTGAAATTGGTCGCAAGAAGGTGGAGGAGTACTTCAACGAGAGTGACCACTCGGATATTGTGCGCATGGAGCACGAGTTCGAGAAGTTCGATCTGAAGCTGGATGAGCCAGTGGGCCACACCCATCGTGTCGTGGACAAGTCCAGTTGGTACGCGAAGTTCCTGTGCGCCCCGCGCGATAAGAGAGTCAGCTGGCAGAGTCGCGTGGAACATCCTGGCCAGAACTACTCCTTGGTCACGCTGGACGAACAGGCTGAGAACCTCATGGATGCGGTTAGCATACTTACTCTGTTCCTTACCATAATATACTAATGAAACTCATCTCAACAGTCAGCGGAACGTTTTGTCGAGTGGCTGAACTCCTTTGGCACCTTGGAAAGCAACTTGACCCCGGAGAAGGTTAAGAACCTTTTTTCCATCAAGGGGGATAGAACTCTGTTGGCCTCCGTGAAGACAGATCCCAAGGAGGTCAACGCCATTGCTCAGACTGTGGCCGATAAATGGAACAAGCCCCATGTGGGTAACCAATGGGAAATTCCCTGATAATCAATATGTAACGTACCCAAATTATTCATCTTAATCCATTTCTAGATGGCCATTGAGCTGAAGTACGAGAAGCACATCAATGACCACGCTTCCCGAGTGAACCAGAAGCCCCTGCTCAGTGCTTTTGGACGCACTGTCCCGCTGAAGGATCGTCCCTGGCTGAAACGATCCGGAGACACCGCCATTAAGACGGTCTATCCGGAGGATCTGCTGACCCGCGAGAAGATCTTCAAGGGCATCACCCACCTGCGAAGCACCACTGCCCTCATCGACTTCTATCTGGCCCATCCGGAACTGGAGCGGCCACAGTATCTCCTGCAGAGCGGTGACTTCGAGGAGTCCAGTGCCAGTGAATCCGTGGCTGAGGTGCCGCTTTACGAACTCCTGGGATTGCGTTATTAAACCATTGATTGCCAATAAGTTTATTAGTTAAATTACCAGTTGTCTGTATGTCAATGGTAGCAGTCCAATACGAATTCATTTAGAGAAATATGTACAAATTAATCAAAACACGTAACAAATGTAAATCCCATTAAATGAATGTGTTGAAAATGAATGTTTATATTCAATCGGTATAAAATTTTGAATGTTATATTAAAATCTATGAACTAAGAAGAGAATATGCAGCAGGTCGTAAACTTTATTGCTCACAATTGGATCTATAAAGTCAGCGTGGTTTGGATCCAGGGCAGATAGGTGCCCACATTCACATAGACACCCGGAACTCCTGCCTGGGCGCATCCAATGCCCCACGCCACCAAACCCACCACGTACCAGACGCCGTTGCTAGTGCAGACCAGCGGAGAACCCCCATCCCCGGTGCACGCATCCTTGCCAGCTTCTCCGCCGGCACAAATGAAGCTGGTGGGACTGAGGACGAAGGAGGAGCCCAGGCGGGTGGCCTGCAGCGCCGCTTGGCAATTGGCATTGGGAATCAGGGGCACGTCCACCTGCCGCTCAATGGCCTGGTACGCACCTGTGGCACCGAAGTCATTCTTGCCCCACCCAGCCACCCAGCACCGCTGACCTACAAAACTGGTGGTGGGCAGACAGACTGTGCCCACCGTGGATTTGCTGGTCAGCGAAACGGGTGTGGACAACTTCAGGATGGCCACGTCGTTCTGCAGATTGGTGGGATTGAAGGACGGATTCACGTACACATTCGAGATGTACACATCCTGGGCGGGAATCGGTTCGCTCGTACTACTGGCGTCCCATTCCCCCAGACGAACCTTAAACGAAGTGAGCCTGCGCGATGAAGTTGAAAAGTTGGACAGGGATCTTGGGTAAAAATGAAATCGAACTTACGCCAGATTGTAAACTTTGTGGGCGGCGGTCAGAACATGTTGTGCGGTGATCAGTGCTCCACCACCCAGATATACATCCGCGGTGGTCAGCAGTGCGGCCTGCCAAGGATATGCTCCGAAACTGGCCTGTCCAGGTCCTGCGGCCGTGGATCCCGGTGGAGGAGGAAACCTGCGCCCACACTGATAGCTTCCCGCCTGGCAGCAGGCCACCAGACCATAGCTACAGGTCAGCGTGGAGGATGTGGTAGGAGCAGTGGGCTAAACAGGGGTAGTAGCGGAATTACCCAATTGTTATATAATTATTAATGACTTACATAGCCTCCATTGTTCACAATCCTGATGTCTATCTGGCCACTGCCATCGCTGGGTGCGGTGGGCAGTGGATTGGCGCAGGATCCGGGTGGAACGCACTGACAGTAGCTCGTTCCGGGATTCACGATAGAGGGCACCGGTGGCCAGGTGCCCGGCGGAACCTGCGGTGGCAGCAAGGTGCCCACAATCAGCTGCCTGGCGAGTACTGATGGGCAATAAAATTGCATAAAATAGCACAAGGCTATTCGTTGATTGGATCCACTTACTTGTGTGATTCGCTGTGCTCGCCACATCGCTGGGTTGGGGCACTCGACTTGTATCCTGGCTGGCGTCCGATTGAACTGGTCCAAAGCTCCAAGCACGCACACCTAATCCTGATCCGATGAGGAGCCACTGCAGCAGTGGCAGCCAACACAAGCGACCGAACTGAGTCATAACCAATGACAACTAAATCGAGACGACGAAACTGTGGTCGACTATATAGCGATGGCCCGTCCATAACTCCCCCTATTAAATTGACTGACGAATGGCCTCCTCTGCTCAGGGATTTTCCCCAATGCATAGAAGCAACAAAAAGGCAATCATAAAAAGCAAATTAGGGGAGTAGTAACTGCACCACGAAGTGGGGTTACTCTTTTCGGTATCTGTCCATATGTAGTATGTTTTTACTATATCTATCTATGTTTATTCCACTTTTACTGAACTATATTACTATGTGTGTATATTGCACAAGTAATTATTTATTAAGACTTAACTTAACAAAAGGGTATTTCGGTGAGGTACCACATAAATAAAGTCTAGATGCGCCGTGTTGACAACTCTCTGGTTCGATACTTTTTTTCAGCTGAATACTTTCATTGTTCAAAAACAATTTTGTAGCTGCTCCACATATTTGAGCCATTAAATTTGATTCTAATAACTTAATAGTTTAATTGCAAACAATTTGGCGTCGATTCATGTTTGACACTTTCCGCTTGAAATGCAATCGCATTTCCCCCAACGCCTCGGAAAACTGTTAACAACTTGGCACCAGAATTTGTTTAATGATTCACGGCCCACAACATTCCGCTCGATCTAACACTAATCCCCCTCTAGAGCTGTTAAACTGGGCGAATGTTAAGTCCGCGATAGGAAAAGCTTTCGAGCTTTCGTATCAGGTGTAGCTAACTATGTGTAACTTGGTCAGGTTTAATCAGTTCGTGCGGCAAAGTGGAACGAAATGGGTCACCTGCAGTTGGATTTCCATGCCATACCCAAGCTCCATGGTCGGGAGAACTATTGGCAGTGGCGCATCCTCCTGAAGACCTATCTGGAGGCCAATGATCTGTGGAAGCACAACGAGCCCAAGGAGGTAGCTGTCCTAATCTTACATTCCAAGTATGCGTTATTTTTAACCTTATCACCAACTAATTTCCAGAGCCCGGAAACTAAATTCCTGATTTTGGCCAGCGTTACGGCCGATAAGATTGAGCCATCCTACGATGACCAAAGCTGTTCGTACATTTTCCAAAACATGGAGAGTCGATTCGGGCCCTTTAGTTAGACTTTGAATATATAAATATATTTATGTTTTGATCATTGATCCGGTTTATTTGTTTTCTTCTTTACCGCCTCCTTTACCTCCAGTTTTACCACCTCCATCGCCACCACGTCCAGATCCTCCGTCCTTACCATCCCTTGGATTTTTCTTGCTTTCATTAAATTTCTCATCTGTTCGCTTTTCACCTTCGGGATTTCCTGATTTTTCGGCTCCACTCCTTCCTCCTCCATCTCCACCACGGCCACCAGCTCGACCACCACCACCACCGCCACCTCCTCCTCCATTTCCTGATCCCCCTTTTCCGCCAGACATTTCTAGCTCTTAAACTTACTGATAGATAAAGTTGGCTACAAAATGTGAATTATTTATACTTTTCCAACTGCTGAAGCAATGAGTTGTGATCAAATTTCTTTACACATTTGCTAATTCAGAAATATTTTTAACAGTAATAATTAAGCCTATAAGTCTACCAAACATTGGGTAACTTCCAGTGTCAGTTTAAACTTGGAAATATAATAAGCTATTATAACTTTTTCATCTCTAACAATGAGATTCATTTATTCAAAGTGATTTTGGTTTTTGTGAACTTAAACGTGCCATCTGAATGGAGTTATCCGATTTCAATTCCTTTACAATGCATGATCTTTGCTTACGATCTAGGATTACGTTTTAAGGCACTATGCAAAGCACTACGTACAGATAATTTCAATTGGTATCCTCCAGGTAATGAACTCTTAACAAACACTACATATAAATACGCTATATGTACAAGCTAAAAAGTGAGGGAGCATTCAGCTCCTTTGTTCCGATAACGGTGATATCCAACGATATATATTCGACATATGATTCTTGACTAGCACTATTGCACGCCCTCCGACGGCGGCATTTGATTGGGATCATAATAGAAGAAACTGGGCGACCACGGCCTCTGAGCTCCCGCCTTCAATTCGGGATGTGAAACTGCCATCTCCTGGCAGCCGCAGTCCTGGCCCCCATCCTTACCGGGACCCTCGCCGGGGAATTCCTGACCCACCGCAAGGGCACGCAGCACAATCAGGTGCGGATTGGTCACATCCACATTGGTAATAACTCCGGCCTCGTGACGAAAACTGTAGAATCGGTTCTTCAAATGCCCATCCATGTAAATCTGGAAAGCAGAGAATCGTTTAAGAAGCGTTTTCTTAAATCTGCAGGACTTTTTCCTTACCTCATATCCTGCTATAGCGCGACAGTCCTCCACATTCCATCGGACGTAGAGAGCGGTGTCACCCAAACCGCAAACACCTGTGATTTTGACGGGAAAACTATCGCCCGGTCCACCTTTGTAATTCGCTGTTTTTGCCTTAATGTGCTATAGTATTTAAATAGGAGAAGATTATTAGGGAAATGGATATTATCGAAGGCAATGGGCCTAACCTTTGGTTTGGCTTGCTTGTTGCCGAGCACACAGTCCATGGCATGCATATCAACGATGATCGAGTCTATAAAGTATTTCTGCAAAAAGATATATAAGATAAGATATACAAGATAACTTGTAAGCTCATGGTCTCTCACCATTTCGCACAGTGGATCACACATTGCGGAGCGCAGGGTATTGGAAACCGTCTTGCACTCCTCGTCGCATATGAGAGCGCGACAGTGGCAGCAAAGGCATCCTTGTTCTTCCTGGGGACACTCGTCATCGAATTCGTCGCACTTTTCCAACGGACAATCTTCCGGGCATTCCTCACAGTCGAGCGCGCACTCTTCGCATACATCATCCTCGCAGGAGTGCAGACTTCCATCGTCACCGCATAGTCCACAATCCTTGAGAGCTTTCCGGAGGAGCTGCTCGCAGAGGTTTCTCACATCGGGTGGCAGAGGTCCTTCGGGCAACAGTCCAGTACGTGGACCCTTGGGCGGCGGGCTAGGTGACTCCTTTTGGGCACAGGGATCTAAGTTGTAGGGGAAGTCTGCCCAGTCCGTTTGCTGTGTGGTCCAAGGAGGACAGGACACCATGCCTAAATATGGACACTCAATCTTTTCGGATTTCTCCTCTTCTTCCGGTGGCGCCGCGACTGTAGGTCTCTCACAGATTTCCTTCAGTACTGTGGTGGGTGTTTTTGGTTCTTCGCCTTCATCGACTTCCTTGTTGATCTCCTCCGCAAGAATTTCTTGCAGTTCCTTGTCGATGAATGCTTTAAGAGATTGACACAGATCCGGCTCTCCAGTTGCTCTATCATCGTCCTTACAGTCGCACTTTTTAGCATCCTCGTCGTCCTCACAGTCGCGAAAGAAGTCATCATCCAAGCCATCACCCGAACAGGTTAGTGCATTTCCAATGTCAAAGAATGGCTCCGGGCACTGACAAGGTTTCATTTTGTCCTTTTCCTCTGGAGATTTTGGCGGTTCGGGATCTGGTGGAAAGTCCGGATCCAGTTCGAAAGCATAGATGTCGGTTTCAGGGATCTGAGGTTCCGCCGGCGGCAGGAAGCACTTGCAGAGGTATTCCTCCAGCTGATGGAAGCACTCGACTCGTTGGAGCTCCCTCTTTGACAGGGGTTTTTCGGCTGGTTCCTCTTCCCCATTGCGATCATGTTGCGTGGCACAGCACTCATCGAAGGTCAGAGGTGGTGGGCTTGGCTCATCCGCTGGAGCAACTGCATTCTCTTTTTCTGATCTCAGGAGTAGTGTCAGTTCCCGGAAAAGTTGTTGGGTCAGGCAGGAACGAGACACGCCGCAATCGCACGATGGACTGGTGAGTTTCTCCATGAGGATCATGATGCGCTCTTTACGCGAACAGCAGGCCATCCCGCATGGATCCTCTGGTGTCTGATAGCCAGTGCCATCCTGGGCACTTTGCATCCCCCGAAGGTCGTCCTTCGAAGAGCACTGACATTGCTTGCTGACACACGTTAACTTTGCGGGTTCCTCCGGTGGAGTGGCATCGCCTTTGCACAGGCAACTAGCACCGGAGAGACTCCTGTGCGTATGAAGACTGGTCTGGATGGGATCGGACAATTCGGAGTCGTTATCAGAAGCATCACAGTCGCAAAACTCATCGCGACCCTTCCTAGAACGGGAAGAGGGACTGGGGTCGAACTGAGAGGTCTGACAATCGTTGAACTGGGCAAACCCGGATGGATGCTGTATTCTTGTGGAGGGGCATGGCACAATCTGGATCTGTTCTGCGCCCTCGGTGTACTCCCGATCGGCCAGGCTCGAAACAAAGCCCTTGGCGGTCTGATGCTCCGATCCGCATAGGCAGGTGACCTTGCCCACAATAGACTGGGATCGTGTGGTGGCCGAGGTCTCCTCGCCTACCCCAAAGGAGAGTTGATTGCGCGGGTTTATCACCCTGGAAGTACTTGATTTGGATGTCATACTGCGATAGTTTGGGTGGCTCTGAGGATGTGAACTCATTGAAGGCTCCTGATCAGTCTGGGTAGCGGTGTAGGTAAATGGAGGACATTTCTCTTCTTTGGCAGGGCAGCCTTCACTCTCCGGATCCTTTAAGGCGGACAACCAAGTGACACCACTCTGGGTTGGCGGGTTAGGTTTACTGGACAGACTGGCCAAACTCTTGGAACGACCAAGGCTGGCTCCTGGTTTATGCAAGGGAGCGAGAGTGTTCGAACTCTTAAAGGATTTGGAGGGGTCCATTGCCCTACTGTAGGATGGACCGGTTACCAAGTTGCTTTGGCCAGCCCAGTATGGTGGGTTGGTGCCACAAGAGCAGGGATCGAGGAGCTCCTTGGTACAAGCTGTTATAGCACTCTTGAAGGAAGTGGGCTCTGGTCCCGTCCCCGATGACTTCTGGGAGCAGGGCTTCTTTGAGCTGGGTTTCTCCTGATGACCCAGCCCACATGGGTGGGCTTTAACAGCTGGTGGATCGGCGGACTTGGACCTCTTCAGCGAGCATGAGCAGGACGGCCCATTATCCGGGTTCGAGGGCGTGTGGTGTTTCCGGAGAAAGGAGTCCTCCGTCTGCGAAGGCTTTGCACGTGGGTCTTCACAGTCAGATTGTTGCGACCGTTGGGTTTTCGACGGCTTCCAGTGATCTCTCAGGTGGGATAGCTCGGTTTGTTGGTGGCGGGAGTTGGGGTCGCTGTTGGAATGTCGCTCATGGTGCATGTACATCAGAGCCGGGCATTCTACGGATGAAATGAATGGGAAAGAAATACTTAACAAAGACATTAAACATCAATTATAGAACAAAAAGTTTCCCTTAAGTGTCCCCCATATTTGTTTTCGAATCACAACCGATTGAATAAGGTAAGCCACAAAATAAAATCGTACCACTGTTTTCAATATGAGTGAAAACGATTTCAAGGGTCAAGCCCGGGAAGGAAACTTCAATACAGAAAGTTAACACGCTTTCGTTATTGTGGCTATTAAGGTCCGAAAAGATGAGCGCTCTTAACCGATACCGAACCGATACCGATACCGAAAACCGTTTCGGCTCGATTCCCCGGCTAGAACACACATGATTCGATTTGATTTGATTCGATGAGCAAACACATTTTATTCGTTTGGATGGTTTGGGGGTACGAGCAGTTCCTTGATCTCCGAAAGTCGGATCTCGCGACCCCGCGTAATGTCCGGACGGGACCACATTTCGGCGTGGTACAACTCTAGGAACTTGGCCTCCGCCTTTTCGCGGCACGGACAAAAATCAAATTGGGAGGTCTGGCTGCAGACCTCCCGATCCTCGAACTTTGTGAAGATGGTGCCGCGCTGTACGCATCGGCAAACCTTGACATTGGTGTGCTGCTTGTTATTGTCGAAGGAGCGTTTCTTCCACGGACACATGCAGCAACCACAGTTGCCGGGACAAAACACATTGCCATCCTCGTCCATAATGGGACTGGGATCGAAGCGGCAGGGCGAACAGTTGGAGAACTCCTTGTTTTGGGGCAGTGCAAGGTAGTACCGCTTGCTACCCGGCGGCCGTTCTTGCGGCGGCCGTTCTTGCGGCGGCGGTCCCATCTCTTCCTCCGGTTGCGGCTCCAACACCTCCTCCTCGCTGGACAACAGCTCATCGGACTCCTCCGACTCGCTGGTCGGGGGTTCCGGCTCTGGGGCAGGGATTACAAGGTGCTCCTGCGGGGCCGGTGGCTCTAGCTCCGCCACTGATTCTTCAATTGGCAGTGGCTCTGGTATGAAAATGGGCTCTGGTTCGATTTCCGGCACGGACAGGTAGCAAATCGAGATCACCTCCCGTGCCCCCGGGTCGAGCCAGCTGCGACATGTGGTCGGTGTGCAACGGTTACAACGAGATGTTGAATCCCCACAGCTTCCTATGTAGACCGTACTGGCTGACCTTTCGGTCAGCTGGCGCGATTCACATGGACGAAAGTGTTCGCTGGCGGATTTACCTGAGCTGGGCTTTGGACCCCTTGGAGCGGGACGCGAACGCTGCAAGCGGCACTGACACATGGTCTCCTTGCGTTGCCTGCCGACCGGCGGTTTCTTTTGCTGGCACCTGGCCACCTTGCCGCTCTGCGGATTGAACTCCAGCGGCATCTGGACGGTGACGGGTTTCCCGTGCAGCGGACAACCGGCGCGACCCTTCTTGGGGTCAACCAACCGAGCGGTCAACTCCAGGGTGACGGCACACGGCTGATTCCAGCCGGTCGTGTCAAAGTTCTTTAGTAGCATCTGAGTGGCGTTGGCCGCCCGTTCCAGAGCCTCTCGTATCGCTGCCGGATCATCCAGCTTGCACCGGCTGGTGGCACTTCGGCCCTCCTTCGGCGAATCCTCCCCCGGACCCTGGCAGTCGAAGAAGAAGTCCTGTTCGCTGCGCGCCTGCTGGAAGTTTTCGCCCTTGAAAAGCAGTCGGGTGGAGTCATATCCGCGAGTCAATGTCATGGAGCTTTGGTTCATTAACCGACCACGCGAGTAGTCACTTTGAGCGATGCTCGAATCGATGGGCGGATTGGAGCGTTCCTCGTCCATCACGCTAAAAGTGCTAGAACTGTTTTCCCCAAATCAAGCTCTGAACTCACATTAAATTTTTAAGTGTGTGTTGCCTGCTCGATTGTGTCTAAAATACTGACTCCGAAGGGACCGAAAATGTGACAGGAGCGAAAAATTGACTTCACTGCCTGCTTCTCTTCTCTTCTATGAATTTATAAAGTTTCAATGGTTAATGAACATTTCAACCTCTTGGTGTGTAGCCAAAACAAAGCGAACGCTTATTGAGTTACATAATCCAATTTAGTCACCAATGAATTTCGAAAAAAAAACAAATGCTGTTTATAATTTCACAGTTCACGAGTTTTGATAAGGTTCCTGGCAATCGGGACATACTTCGTCCTTGTTGGACCATTTTACACTCGATCTCCTGCTTTTCGACGTGTTCTGATTTCCAGGTGCATTGCATCCGCAGAAGGTGCCAATCGACTTGGGCTGGAAGATGTTGACTTTGACCTGGCCGCTCTCCGGATTCAGTTCGATTGGCAGCTTCAGGGTCACTGGATCGCCCATCAGCTTGCACTGCCTGTCCTTGGGGCAAGGACACTTGTCGTCCGTGTGTAGACGGGCACTGACCTCCAGGGTGGCCGGATAGAAACGTGTCATCAAAGGACGAGTTGGCACGCAATCAGTGCCTCCATAGCACCTCAACAACCGCTGTGTGGCGGTGGCTGCCCGCTCCAAAACGGCTCGAATCTGGACGGGATCGTCGAAGCGAGGCGCTTGCTTGCAGATCACTTCATCACCACCGCCCACTTCAATCTCTGGAGTCTCCTCATCGTCACTACGACAGTCATGGAAGATGTCTGCGTCTTCAAATTCGCCAATCATAATGCTCAACGTTCAAACAATTTTGAGTAATCTGATACCTATATGAATCTGCCGATCAAACTACTGTCTACTCTATACAGAGAAAATAATCTCAGGGCACTATTGATGTGGAATTATACTGTTACTCATACCTAGATCCCCCGAGATGTCTCAATCCATCATCTAAAGATCTTGCATATGGCATCCCCCATAGAGACCAAAAACAAGGGACAGTCAGTGGTAATTTACATTTATGCATGGAGTATTTACATCGAAATAAAGGCTATTTGGCACCCCTGAACAACGTCGAATTGCTCCTCTCCACAGGAATGTAGACAGTGCAGCAGAACTCCGATTCCGCCTTCTGGTTGTGGAAGAGCAGCAGCCTTGTGTGGATTCGCCGCTCGATCTGCTCGAGAAGCGCCGAAGATGCGGGCTTAAGGGCCAACTTCAAGTTTTGCACACAGTCCAGAGCGGCCACAAATCCTTCATAGCTATCCTGCGACTTCTGATGACTCTTTTCTGTCCACATGTCCTGCAGGAATTCGAGGCGCTCCCGGAAGTCCTCTCCGTCCTCCCATAAGTGAAGAAGACGCGTCCGGAAGGCGGATACATCAAAGAATCCGTCTACGGCGCCCTGAAGCAGATCCACGAAGCACCTGGTTCTCAGTGGCATCAGGAGCAGTCGTTGCTCTACACCCACATCGGCCTGTGTTCCACTCTCCACGGTTTCTGGTTTAACTTGGACCTCCTGCTCATTGCACTCCGCCGTGACCTGTACCTCCTCTTCCAGGCTTTTTAGCTCCTCCGTTTGTACAATAGACACGCTGGCTAGAGATTCCCAATCAAGATTAACAACTTCGGCGTGGAGGGAGTGCCGGGATATTCCCGATCTGGCCGAGTGAGCCGAGTGAACTGACAACAGCGAGTGGAAACTACCGCAGGAGAGGCTCTGCTGAAGCTGGAAACCCAGAGTTCGATGGGATTGGCCATTGCGCATATGCGCGGGGTAAATGCGACGGAAGAGGAAACGCCCTATTTTTCGCTGGCGATTGTAAGTACTTGAATGCTTATCCTCCTTTGCCCGCCTTTTGCTTTTCTTATTGGGCTCTGGTTCATGCTTCTGATCCACAGGATTAACCTCGTCGAACAGCTGCATCATGGAATAGGGCACCTCGCTAATATTCTTCGCCTGCTCATCCGCTGCTTGAATTACCTTCAGATCCGCCGGGCTATCCGATCCACCAAGATGTAGTTCTAATTTTTGGGCTGATTGGCCAGCTAATTCCCGTCCCTTTGGATGGCATGTGGATGTCTGGACACTAACATAACTGGATTTCTTGCTGCTAACGAGATCCCTTACTTGACCTTCCAGACTTTCCAAATCGACCTGACCTTCTAGACTTCCTCGACATTCTTGAACAACCTGATTATCTTGACTCTCTTCAGTTCCCTGGCTTTCTATACTAGTCACAGTCGATAGTCCTGTCTCACATAATCTTTCTGAAGAGTCATCCTGGACCGTAGCCCAACTGATGCCTTCTGGTTCCGGAGCAGCTGGCTTGGCCGGCTTTTTGGCTTGGAGACTCACCTCGGACGGACTCTGTGAGAGGAGGGTATCCGCCAGCTGCTTCACACTGGACGCAATCGCTTGGAAGTCCTTGTGGAGGGGTAGACCAAAATCACGACCCTGTAAAGGCATTTAGTAATAAGGTTTGAGTAATGTTGGACAGACTCACCTCTAGATCAAGTAGTGCCACGCCCAGTCCCTGGCTAGCGGCCTGGAGGTTCGGCACCTCATCCTTCTTGGCCCGCTTTGCAGGACTATCATGGAGTTCATCGGCCAGGCTGTAGCCTTCGGGGATAACACCCAGTTTGCGTTCCAGCAGCTGGCATTGTTCGTCCTTGGTGCGCAGCTCGTCCTCCAGGCAGCGTGCCCGTTCCTCCGAATCCTTCATCTGGTTCTCCATCTGGCGGATTTTGTTCTCCAGCGTGCCCACCTCCTCTTTCAGCTCGCTGTTGGTGACCTCGATGTGCAGGTACTCCTTCTTGATGTTGAAGATCTGGGTGCGCAGTGCATCCGTCTCCTGTCTCAACTGATCTTCGGTGTTCTGCTGCACCTTCTTGGCAAAGGTGAGGTCATCCATTAATGCCTGGCTCTTGCGCCTCTCGTTCTCCAAAGCCTCCGTCAGGGGCATCTTGTTCTCCGCCTCCACATCCATTTTGGCCATCAGACTCTCCAGGCTGCACTGTAGTGTGCGATTCTCGGTGAGCAGGTCACGGTGCTCCTTGGTCATGCGGACCAGGCAGGTCTTCAGTGCCAGTTCCCCCTCCTCCAGCTGCTGGATCTTTTCGGTCGCTGCTCGGGAATCCTCGCGGAGGCAATCCTGCAGTTGGGCTATCTTTTGCTTGAGGCTGGCCTCCTTGGCTTGGTGGGCCTCCTCGCGCTCCTTGTACTGCTGCTCCAAATCCACCCAGTGGGAGTCTGCCGTTTCCATGGCCTCATAGTGCCGGGCATTGAGCTCTTTCAGTTGGCCACGCAGGCTCTTGACCTCTTCCCTTAGGTAAACGATCTCCCGACCCTCTCCGGAGTCGGTAAATCCCGCTTGACCGAGGCCAAACTCCGCTGTTTGGATCTTGGCACTGGAGTCTCGATCCTGGTGCATAGAAGAGGTGTAGCCCGAGGAGAGGCGGGGGCTGGCTTCCGGGGTGGACATCTCGTTGCCCATTTTGGCAAGTGATAACAAGCGAAAGATCAGGAGTAAGGGCAGCGATCTTCGCAGATCCTGTAGCTCCTTTCTGGCCTGCTTTCTTTCGGCCTGGAGGTGCTCCAGTTGGGTTTCAGCTGCTGCAAGGTCCTCGCGAAGGATTAGTACCTCCGCCCTGCAATCCTGGTACTTGGCGCCCAGTGCTTCCTTGCCGAACTCCAACTCCACGTTGCGCTGACGAATAATTTCCAATTCCACCTCGTTACGCTGCAAATGGAGTCGTGTATCGTTCTCGGCCTCCTCGAACTCACACTTGGCCTCCTCCAACAGTGCGTTTTGCTCGATCAGCAATTCCACGCGGTCCGCAAGCTCCTTGAGATCCTTCTCCAGCTGCAGTTCCCGCTGCAGTCTCTGGGCCAAGTGCCGGGCCTGGGTCTCGCCACTGCTCTCGTAGATCAGCAGCTTGCCCTCCAACTGCTCCAATCTCTCCTGGTAGAACTGCAGGTGCGGATGGGCAACGGGGTTCGAGGGCAGATCGCACTCCACGAACACTCCGCTCTCGCTGAGGCTGCTGCTCTGCCACGAGCTCACCTGGCTGCAGTGCCTCTTGCTGGGCGTGGGCGGCGCTGTGGGCGTGGCACAGTTGCTATACGGCTGAACTGTGGCTACGATCCTATGGTTGTGACCTTGACTGTGGCTGTGACTATGCGCTGGATTGTGCCTTCTGGGAGTTTCCGTCCGGTTCTGTGTGGATAGGAAGAAAATAAGACTTGAATTTTAGCGACCTCGTTGTCCTCGTTGTAAACAAGTAAGGGTAATGCAAATAGTGAGTTGGGACTCAATAAATATATGACAACAACGTCTGTAAGGTTTTCCACGAATAACTGACAAACATTAATGTGCTAGCTATGCTGTGGAGTTTCTGAATATGTATTGGGGCTAAGGGGCGTTACACACCTGATCGCCTGGCATCATGGCATCCAGATCCAGTTGCTGGACGCACTGCAGCAATTGTTGCAAGCAGCGCTTGTCCCGATCCTCCAGCTGCTGGGCAGACTGCTCCAGCAGATCCTGCAGACTCTGGCAGTGGCCCTCGCAGGTGCTCTCCATCTAGATCGAAACAGATCGGATTGGGAATGATGCGATTAGATATAACCCGCTGATTAACAGTTACTTAGGCAAATTAACACTGGCTTAATGCTCCACTGCCACCACTGACACACTCTCATGTGCACACCAATCTGCGTCTAATTTCACTTTGCTGGCTGCTCGAATAATTACTTTTGGTTATTGCAATTAGACGAGTGAATTGGATTTTTCAAGCTGAACGACTTCACTGCTGCTGGCTGTTGGCTGTTGGCTGCCAGCTGAAACTGTTCGGCTCTAGAAATTAAGCGTACCGAAACTGAAAAGCAGCAGAAATGATTGACGGCTTAGGGCATCGTACTGCGGATACCTCTTAGGAAAGTTTATGGATAAATAAGCACTACCGCTCTAAATGCATTATTAGCCCAGAAAAGTATTTCATTGAATGAAGTTCAGCTTTTTGTAACCACAAAATATATCATATTGTTTTACTCCTATTCTTAGGGTTTTAAAAATGTACTAAAAGTTTATTTTATTTAGTTCAAGCAAGGTGTTTTAAGCTAAAACTTCAAGTTTTAACAAAAATCACATAATTTCTGAGCTTCCCTTATCTCCGATATACCTTTATTTGCTCCACTTAATGGTCACCACAAGGTGTGGGGCCAACAAAGCCTTTTGCCCGATTTGGTTGTCTATGAGTAATGACAAAACACTCATAAGTATAACAAGATTCGTAGATGGCATCCACTTAGGGCGCTACCCTTATAAGTAGCGTTTTAAGCGCTTCAACACTGATTTGGCTAAAACAACTCTTAGACCAAAGCATCTACATGGCCAAGAAGCAATACTAGCATGGAGAAAATTGTAGGCGTTGATCACAGATCGCGGTAGTGACATAAATTCAATGTGCAGATGGAGTCACTTACGATTGGAAAGTTTAACCACAGTTTTCAATTCCTGAATATTTTATAACACAGGCTAATGAGTTAGCCATCAACTGCGGGTGCTCCAGTGAAACAATTTCAATTGGAAAATAGAAAGATTGTTGTTGCCGTTAAACCAAAACAATTTCCGTGCTGGCTTAGATGCCAAACAAAACTAAATGAGACTCCAGCACACCAAGTTGGCCAACAACGCTAGCTTCGCTCTGAGCCAACTCAAGTCGGGTTCGAATGAATGGCTCAATTCATTCATAAAACAACCGCCAAGTGAGTCACTCGTTCGAGTGGATTCGCAAACTGGTCTTCGAGTGAATCGTGCTCTGTGGTGGGGGTGCCGTTTGCCTACCTTATCGCTATCATCTTCCAGCTCGAGTATGCGAAACTCAAGGAGTTCATTCTGCTCCCTCAGTTCGCTGGCCTCGTCCTCCAAGCTCGACTGCTTCTCCTCCAGCTCCTTGACGCGCTGCATCAGCTCCCCGATCTGAGCCTGCTTCTTGCCACTGCTCATGGCCGCCTTCTCCGCGGCATCCAGCTCCTGTTTCATCAGCTGCACCTCCGTCTGCAGGCGTTCGTTCTCCTTCTGGTACATTTCCGCTTCCTTTTGCAGCTTGTCCATGTCCTGCAGCTGCAAGAGAACGGGGGTGGATTCGGATAAGATCTAAAGGAAACGGTTCTGCAAACGGTGGGAAAACTATCTAGGAAACTATCTTCAAATCTGCGAAACGTTCTTTAATATGGGGATTTGGTCCTGAAACCTTTTGTTTATTTATCCCACAACATCCAAACTCAATAAATATTTACTTTTTATATATTATCCTTTTATGAGTATATCTCATATAACAATCTAAAAAACACAAATATAGTTTACTTTATCTATAGGTAATATTAGCGTGTCATGTATATAAAGTACACAGCAATTCAAAACCATTATAATTATTTTATAGAAATATTTATATGAAATCCAATTGAGTTAAATAAAGTATTACATTTATTATTTAGAAGATATTTTGCATCTATTGAAAATTCCAATAACTAAAATCCAAGTCAACCTAAATAATCTCGTGTTTATTTTGGAAGCAACCGTAATATATCTAAAGCGTTTAAGAGTTATTAAGAAGAAAACATAAGTATATTAACTGAGAGATCTAGCGTTGGGTGGCTAGTAAAGATAACTCATTAGCCATGGGCTATCATTAATCATTCGATTTAAAGCCAACTTCTCATGATCGAAATCTGATACAAGTCCATCAGATTTCGATCATGAGAATGTATTTTTAAAAACCAACTGTATGTAGGTATATCTCTTGGCTAAGACCCGGTACTTACTGTCTGCCAAATCACGCCGCTGTCGGATCCGCTGGAGGGCGGCTGCGGGCTAATGGAGGGCGGGGCCGAGGACAAGGCCGAGTCCGTGTCCGAATTGGGATCCTTGGGAGGCAGGGAGGGAAAGCGGGGTTAATCGAATGCCAGAATTTCTATGTTATGACTCACTCACCTTCGACTTGGCTGCTGCCGGATGGCTGTGAGTGTGGCTGTGGCTATGGCTGCCTAGCAGCGTCGTCATCCAAGTGGTGGCCCTCATCTCGTCGGGGGCCCTCATCCGTGTAGGAGCATCATCCAATCCATTCGGCTGACTGCTCTTCATTGTTGTGCGCATCTCGAGCGCTGATTTATGTGCATTTTTCGTATTGTTGATTAGCTCAATGTTCTTGAGTTGGGTTATCTGCGGGAAATGGATGGGGAAAAATTAGAAAATGTCGTGCCATAGTTACATTTATTCACCACTCCATCACTCTCTATCACTCCATTTACCCACGTTTTCTTCGGGCGACCTGGCCCAGAATGGACAAAGCAATTAACAAAAGAATCTGTTTTTTATCTGCTGTTCGTCGCGCGTACATATGTGTGTGTGCGTGTGTTTTATGCTATATAAAGAGGTGGGGGATTGGGGGGCCACCAAGAACCAAGAACTTTGAAAAGAACGCTCCGCTTTGCGGTGTGCTCTTTACATGTGTGTTAACAGTTATGACTTGATTTCTTGCCACAGACACACTTTTCGCTTAAAAAGCGCCCGATCATTATTATGGACAGGTACAGGTTGTTTTGATCCGGACAATGGGTACCGCAGTGGGTCCCAAAAGTGGGTTCAATGACACGCTCGAGAGATCGGAGCAGAGCGGAGGGGAAAGGTGCGTTTCAATCGCAGATTAGCTGGGCCAAGGCACCCGGCCTTATCCACTGTATCCACTGTTTCCACTGCACCAACCATGATCCTGGTCGTGAATCACGAAACTCAACGCACTATTGAATTTACCATTCAAAAGATTTCGCTTTATCGCCGGGTCGCATCACGACTTTCATGGTCACGATGCCATCCATCAGGCCATCCAGCTGTCAGCTAATTAGCCTCTAAGTCCAACGCCAACTTACAAACTCAAAAATCAAGCAATTCAAGCCGAGCCCACGAACGCAGTTCAAAAAGCCAAATCACTTTCCAATCAAGCAACGCCCAGTTATGTTTTACTTTCATGTCAATCGCATGTTTTATATAACACCCATAATAGCAGTGTTATTATACGCATAATGCAGCATTATGCTAATTTGTGGGTCTCGTTGGACATATGTGTGTGAACATGTGTGTTTGGGGCCGGAGAAATCATTAATCAATTGTGAAACGAGCTATAGGCACGTATATTCCGTATAGCCAAAGGTTTCCAGAGAGCCAAGTGCGTTCAGTGCAATGACCAACCGTACATCGCTTCATTTCACAACTGACCGCACTGGGAAAAATTTGTATACCTCAGCAACATTGAGTTGATCTTTAGATCATATAGTCTTGACTGCACTAATAAAGGTTTCCACTCTTTAATAACTATCTTGAGATCTTCACACTTATCCATATGTGGCATGGGTGATTGAACGATGTCACTTTCGTCCTACTAAGAATCAAGTTATTGGCTTAGAGAAAGTGTTGATCAGTTATGCTACTCTTAGAAAGGTCTTAAAGTCAAATCCGTCGATTAGTTGCTTCCAGTGCAGAGAGACACTTATATGATACGTGAATATCCAGGGCCTGGGCCCAAGATGGAGTTGCCTTTGCTGAAGTATTGCTGCTGGCGTTGGTGTCGCATGCCTGCACGTCTTCGATTGAAATTATCGGCTGGCGTGGAGAGCCGGGCCCCGAGATTGCCCACCGATAATGGCCACCAGAC
This sequence comes from Drosophila yakuba, assembly GCF_016746365.2. NCBI lineage: Eukaryota > Metazoa > Arthropoda > Insecta > Diptera > Drosophilidae > Drosophila > Drosophila yakuba. The sequence goes on from NC_052530.2 coordinate 10,434,547, forward strand.
TGAGCTAACCGTTATGGTAATTTCTTGGATCGATTCCAAAAGAACTTTTTGCATAACGGCCGGTTAACGAACTCGATCAACGTGCTCGGGGCGATTAAGCAAGTGTCTGAAGCTCCGGGACCCAATCACAGAGACCCATTCCCCCGCTTCCAATCCACTCACCTCGCCTGAGTTTCAAGTCGGATTATTCCGGGGACTTTTTGATGGCTCTATTGATGCCATATGCAGATTGCGCTAAATGCAGCGTCGACGTTGCGAGACGGAGATGCGCCATCGGGTCGATTTCAAACGCTCGATGGATTGTTTGTAAATCTGTCGGCAGACAGCCAACCTGCTGAGCCATATACGATGCGGAGATACCCAGATACAGAGATACCCAGACACTCAGATACTAAGACACAAAGATACTCGCAGACTAGCAGACTCGGAGACTCGGATGCACATGGGTGTGTTTATGTCTCGCTGTCGGTTTGTTTGCACAAGCCGCGGGCCAAGTGATTGTGATTGTGTGAAATGATTTTCCTTTCCGCAGGCAGGTTTCACTTCGATCAGTGCAACTGCCACTGCAACGCCATCCACTCCATCTGCAGCTCCAACGTTCCGGGTTCGACTCCCCCGGTCCGTGGACGTGGACGTGGACGATTACGTGTAACAGCATCAAAAGGCATCGCCGGTGTCTTACAAACAGCCATGGCCACACTAATACCATCGGGATGCATACGACCTGAATTCTGGATCGATCTAAGCAATTAACCGTATGCAATGGCATTTTTCACTTTATCTTGAAATTTAAATTATTTTTATTGTCGCTAACAATTTTATGCCATTCTAGAGCTATTCGATTGACCCCAGTTGTGTGTACCAACTAGTAGGCATGTATATTTTCTTATATTTGCATTTGGCATTGTAATTCAGGTTTGGCTCTGCACAAAGGCACTGCTTTGATTTGATCTTGCGAAAGCGAAAGTTTATATGCGCTAATGAATTATATTGTATTGCAGATGGTATTTGGTGTATGGGGTATATGGTATATGGTATCGGCAGGGCCAGCCAAGCGCAACTGCCCGCCGATGGGATAAGCTAATTGAACTAATGAATGGACTTGTGGGGCCCTGTTGACATACATGCATTGCGTCCGTTAATTTGCATCGATATCGCCCATCGAACCCATGGATTATCCGGGGTGTCCAACTGTGGCGATAGCCGACTTCCTCGAAGTCCGACTTCAAGACGAAGGCGAAGGCGAAGTCGAAGCCTTTCCCTTTCGATCTGAGATACCACAGAGAGGTAATTATTCATCCGTCGCGGCCTCAACTGTTTTTGATGATGGCCCCTTTTGTGCTCAAAAATTTGCAAGATTTTATAGACGCTGTGTGGCAGAAATGTCAGGCAGAAACCACTTTTGATATAGCCGATTGATAGTTAATCACCCGAGATGATCTTTTAATGGTTTTTGAAAGTGGATTGAATTGGGGCCGATAAGCTCCAGTTTTCGCTTTTCGGGCAGCCTACTACGCATTATATTTTATAATTTAATAAGTGTGTTTTGCGATTGGTGCCAGCTTTCGTAATGAAGTTTTATATCAATACTTGTAAACAAGTTCGGCTTCGTAAAATAACCAAGTTTTACAAGCAATTTGCTTTACAGAGAAAAGTTGTTAACAAAGATATTGAAGTTACCGAATCTCTTATTGTATCCAGTGTACAAATAAAGTTTAAATTGGCTTGAAAAACCGCCGAAAATCATTAGTATTAACTAACCTTCATTTCGAAGAGCGGAAACACCAATCTAAACAGTGAATAATGTCTCACTTGATTCCTTTCCCTTTTTAAATGGAACATCTTCGCTGGGTGAATTCTCAATAAATTAGGCGCCAATTTGACAGCTGTATAAGCAATACGCCCCACCATTCCATTCCCATAAATCAGATTTCCCACACAAAACTAATTGTCTATGGAGTACGCGTCGTATGAGCAATACCCGTGAAATGCGAAATGAGTAACAAGTGCTACCAGAAATAGGAATCACTTAATGGCTTAAACTATATAGTATGTATGTTTGTACGAGTATATATTTGCTCTGGCTTTGGCAGTGGTCAATTACCTTGACATCCCTCCGGTTGTAGTAGTAATCCATTGTCAGGCGTATTTATGCATTATTCCCACATATGAAGGTGTGGATTTTGGTTGACAAAAAACAATTAACCGCAATTTTCAAGTTTTCGTCTCTTTGATGGCGAATAGTTTTCACCGTGGTAATTTCACTAAAACATCGAAATTTATAGACACATTCCGGCAAACGATCCGCGATTTGCATATGGTTCACATTTCCATTTCACACACCCCTTTTTTTCTCTCTCATGTCGTTTACTTTTCTAGTTTTTGTTGTCTGCACAGTTTTTGTGTTGTGATTACTTTGCATATTGGTCGACTAGCGTCTTGTTTTAGCAACATCATCATCACAATCATCATTACCATCCCATCCCATACAATTCCATACCATCCCATCCCATCCCATCCATTTCCATCCCATAGCTTTTACTGTCGTTTGGCGATGGCAAAGGCGATGGCGATGGCGATGGGAAGTTGGGGATGACTAAATTTTTGCAGGCGGCCGCGGCGTAGTCATACTCGTAGCAACGTATCGTATTTAAAATAGCGTTAACATTTTAAAAGCTTTTCACTGACCCCAATTGGTGGTGTGCACACACACTCCCCACAACCACACACTTTTTCCTTAAAGACTCTTAACTTGCAGGCGAGAGTGGTGGCTAGGTGGCTAGGTGGCTACTACACAGGCGAAAACATCAATCAATAAGGTGAAAAGATCAATATGCATTCAGCAAATAATGCCACAACGTCTTATTCACTGCAACACTTGGCTAATGCAAAGCTATTCTGTTTATAATGGTAAAGCATAGTAATTGTCTGTTTTTAGCTCTTAAAGGTACACCTTCTTCAGCCACGGAAATTTTACCTCTGCACTTTTCTTTATTTATTACTCACAATAGTTTTTAACCACATTTTAAGCTGTTCAGTTCCTAACTGTTTGCCTCTCGTAATGACTACATTTGCAAAGTGTCAATTTAACGTTCATTTTGTCGCTAATTATAACTATTTTTTATTTTAAGGTTACCAGCAATGTGACTTTTCATTTCAAATGGTGCACCTTTTGGGAGTCGTTAAATTAATAAAATCTTTTATGGAGCAGTTAATGGCGCACACACACTTGAATGTCTTCCCAGGTTGTTACCCTTAAAAAGGCGCTAATTTAACGCTGTTGGGGTACGCTTTTTCTCTGAGTCCATTTATCGACGCGCATTTAGTTCTTGCTGCTGCTGGATGACATCGTTGACCGATTGTTGATGATGTTGCTGCTGCAATTTGCTATTTTGCTATGCAAATGACTGCTGACTGCTAGAAACTGGCGCACTGGCCGACATCCGATCGCGGATTAAAGAGATCTAGCAGATGCGAGCCCCGATTTCGATTGCGAATCCGATCCACACCCATTCCAGATGATACGGCTCGGTGATCTCGGGATCTTGGCTCTGCGACGTAACCAATTCTCGACTACTTTGGCGGCAATAAAACAATTACGAGATATAAAACAGGCGAGATTAATGAACTGTAAAATCGAATTCGATCACTGGAACGTAGTGCGGCTATATGGCCACAAATTGCACGTTGTTCGCAGAGAGAGAGAAGAAGGGGCCAACGGTGTGAAAGGCAATTAATTTTGATCGTTTTTGGCATGTTTCACTAAACTATTATAGTGTAAAGTCGGTGAAATTATGGTTTCGTGTGCGTTAAACAATGCCAAAGAGAAAGACAAACTGCGAATCGGTTGTCCTATTCAAAAGGTAACGATTGTTTGTGGCGGCATGTATACACATCAATGTGTGGCATTTGGTTCCTTCATTTTCGGCATAGAAAATCAGACAATGCACCCCGATACACGGCGATTTTCATTAGCGCCTCTTTCAGAAACCAAGCCGATTCTGGGCCGCGAATTTCACCTGATTATGCACCGCTTGAACTCGGATATATACCCATTTGATTTGTGCACTTCACTGGCTGTATGCCTATAGGATTTTGGTACTATATAGGGGCTCATATATTGCTGAGACACCTGCGACACCTGCGACCGCTGCGAACTTAAAAACCGAACTGACGGCCATTCATGCGAGCGGTAAACTCTCGAGCGGCGGGAGAGAAAGTGAGTGAGTGAGTGAGTGGTGCGAAAAACCGGCTTGAAACCGACCGCTCCACTCTCTTTATCGCTCTTTCTCTCTCGCTCCCGCCAGCGATCCACTTGCAACACTTGCGCTGCTGCAACTGCAACGCTGCAACTGCCACAGCAGGTTTTTTCTCACTTTTTCCCTTTTTTCGTTTTACTTTTTTTATGCCCACCGCTTATCGACGCGGCGATTGTTGTCTTTGCCATTCTCATAACTAACGCAAAATTATATCATAGATCATGCCAATAGTGCATAACCACCGGGGTAAAAGATACAGATACTCGGGCACCAGACACCAGACAGAGACAGCAGACAGATACATAGATACACTTGCATCCCGAGATACAGATACTGTATCTGGCCGAGCTCTTAACTTTTAACCCGACTCTCCGGCAAGTTCAAGTGCTCCCACTGCCCCCACTCCAAAAAGCTAAAATAAAAAAGGCCAAAGAAACAAAATACAGACTCACCTCAGGTGTAACTTGAGCCTGGCGTATGGGATTTTGCTCGGATATATCTGTATCTGTATCTGGTTCGGTTTTAGCTTTTGTTTCTCCCGCTGGCTTCGTAGTGGGTTTCTTTGGCTTTTGGCTCGTTTCGTTGGGGTTCGTTTTGGGTTTCGTCGTCGCTGGCACTTTGGCTTCATTCTGCTTCAGCTTCTTGGGACTCTGCAGTGCCAGCAAGTCCTTCCTCAGTTGTCCTATATTACGTTCTTTGGTCTTTATTTCCTCTAGCTGGAACAGTAAGATGCAGAGATTAGTTAGCACCACACTGCACATATGCCGTTTAGAGATATACAATTATAAAAGCAATACGTTTTCATCCATCTGCAATACTGCTGTATCAACCACAATTGGTCCAATAGTTATACAATCCAATGAGGGGTTTCTCATTTCCACCAAATTTAACTTGAAATCAATGTGTCAAAGGTATACACAAGGACTAAACAACTTGCTGTGAATGTTTTTATGTTTTATGGCGAATAAATGGCAGGTAACCTTATCCCATTAGTTTGGTGTAAGTGCCTAAAGAAATGTATATGGGTTCGCCAATTTAAACTGAACACTCTCAGTAATAACGAGAAATGGAAGTGTTTATATATGATCGGTAAATCAAAACGATATAAAGCTGATAATATGAGTACTTTATAACTGCTAGTTGAATATGACCTGTTTTCTTGCTGTGCAAATTCAAAATGCACGTATGGATTTTAATGGTGGTATGAAAAGTTGCCCGTCCGCTTCTGAACCGCCGGGTTCCGTTCCGTACCGCTTACCCCTCCCCCTTCCCCTTCCCCTACCTCTACTTCTTTCGAGCCAAGTTTTGGTGACCCGTTAGCAGCCGCTACGCACAACTTACCAAACGTGTTATTTCAATTTTGGCTGATTTCTGTATGTGAGTCAATCGGTTTTCGTACGCGTTCTTCAATTGCCGCATATCGGCAGCCTTGAGTCTATCAGCCTGCCCCATAATCTGCAAGAAATGGTCGAATCATACATGTTTGCGTGTTGCCAACTTTTTGGGCTCTTTTTACGGGGCTCCAAGCAGCGGGAGATTCCAGAAGCAAGTTAATCCATGCTGTTAGTTTGCACTTTGCGATTAGGTCGCACACGTCCATTAACCAAACGAGACACAAAAACACACAAAATGCTACAAACAAAAAGGGGAAAGGAAAGTTCTTGCCACAGTCGAAGAATCGCATACCCTTTGTAGCGTAGCAATTTAGAAACAGAAGAGAAGTAGAATATCAAAAATAGCAAACACCCAAAAACTTTCACTTTATTGAGTTATGTATATGCCTATTTAAAATTCAACGCATATTCTGCGAAATTGTGAAGGTGCTAAAACCTGAAGTTAAAACAGTAAAGCAAAGAATATTTCTCTGGTAATCAGGTAATGCAAACTGAAGGCAGAGCCTCTAAAAGGTCCTTAAAGGGTATGAAAGTGCAGAAGATATAGCATAATATTTGCTTAACGCCCTTTGCCGATATGGCAAGCATTAAGGAAATTGCTATATCGAAATTGGCTCTGGGTATAAAAACAAAGGTGACATCCTGCTGCTCAAACAGTTGGCATTGCAATGTTCATCCAGTGGCAAAAACACCTCCTGCTCCTAACCATCCTGGTCAATTTGGCCGGTGCAAGGGAGAATCACATTTCGTTGGATATGAAGGAGAGCTCCAACCTGATGGTCAAGATGAGCGAGATCCTCTGCAAGGCTCGAATCAAAGTCCTGTTCGTCTACTTTGAGAATAAAACCTTCCACGAGCACACGGGTCAGATACTCAGAGAGGTGACTAAGTGCGACATATCTTACATAGCTCTGAGGTGTGTTGATTATTTATTATCTTAATAACACTGAAATACCACACGAAATAACTACACCGCACTATAAATTTCATTACAGTTTCTAAAAGTGTTTGCACATTTTACTTTCAGGAATCAAAATAGTCCACTGGAGGCGGTCAAGGATGATGGCATACTCATGTACATGGTGATGATCATCACAAACATATCACAACCATTGGAGCTTTCACTTATCCGGAAGAAATCGGCTGCCAAGCACCGATCGCATGTTTTCCTCTTGGTCAGAGACTCGGATACCGTTTCCGATGCTTGGATGCGGGCCAGCTTCCGGCAATTCTGGAAGCTATGGCTACTGAACATCGTGATCCTCTACTGGCGAGATGGACGACTAAATGCCTATCGGTACAACCCGTTTATGGACAACTATCTGATACCAGTAGACAATAGGCCAAATGATGTTCCAACTTTAGAGCAGCTTTTCCCAAAGGCCATACCCAATATGCAGCGGAAACCCCTGAGGATGTGCATCTACAAGGACGATGTGAGGGCAATCTTCTCCAGGCAGGGAATTATCCTTGGGACCGATGGCCTGCTGGCGGCCTATGTGGCTGAGCGACTGAACGCGACCATGATGATAACGCGTCCGCACTCGTATAACAACCACAATCTCAGTTCGGACATATGTTTCCTTGAGGTGGCCAAGGAGTACGTGGATGTGTCCATGAACATCCGTTTCTTGGTTCCGGACACCTTCAAGAAACTGGCGGAGAGTACGGTATCCCACACGCGTGATGATCTTTGCGTGATTGTCCCGAAAGCCAAGACTGCTCCCACTTTCTGGAACATATTTCGTTCGTTTGGCTCATTAGTTTGGATTTTAATTCTGGTTTCTGTTCTGGTGGCGAATGTATTCTGCTACATCCTAAAAACTGAAGTGGGTAGGGTTCCCATGGAACTTTTCGCCGGAGCCTTGACGATGCCCATGACCCGGATTCCGCTAAACCACGCGCTTCGGTTGTTCCTGATATTCTGGCTTTACTTTGGACTGCTCATTTGCTCGGCATTCAGGGGAAATCTCACCAGCATGATGGTGTTCCAGCCTTATCTGCCGGATATAAACCAATTGGGTGCGTTGGCCAGGTCCCACTATCACATCATTATTCGTCCGAGGCACGTGAAACACATCCAGCACTTCCTGTCCCTGGGACACCAGCACGAGTCCAGAATCCGGGAGCAAATGCTAGAAGTTTCCGACACCCAGATGTACGAAATGATGAGGAACAATGACATAAGGTATGGTGGCGCATGTGGATCAATTTCAGTAATTTCCAATCCATAATATCTACTTTCCCAGATTTGCCTATTTGGAGAAGTATCACATCGCCCGCTTCCAGGTGAACAGTCGTGTGCACATGCACCTGGGTCGTCCGTTTTTCCACCTGATGAACAGCTGCCTGGTGCCGTTTCATGCCGTTTATATCGTTCCCTACGGCTCACCCTACTTGGGTTTCCTGGACTCGCTGATCCGGAGTTCGCATGAGTTTGGTTTCGAGCGATACTGGGATCGCATCATGAACTCCGCTTTTATTAAGTCGGGAATAAAGGTGGTAAACCGTCGACGCGGGAGTGGCAATGACGAGCCGGTGGTCCTCAAACTGCAGCATTTCCACGCCGTATTCGCTCTGTGGCTGGTGGGGATCGGGATGGCATGCATTGTGCTGGCCTGGGAGCACTTGACCCACAACTACAATTTGGCGGTAACAAAGCGGCGGCACTAACTATCGCATGCAACATGCAATGTGATGTGGATGTGGATGATTGTGATGATGGGGCGTCCACTTACCTGGGTCTTCTCCTCCTTGTTTCGATTCGCTTCCTTCAGCACGGCAATCTCGTTAGTCAGTCTTTGGATTTCATAGTTGATGAGGCCATCGGCGGTCACATGTGTACCACTCGATTCTGGGCCCGATTCGTTGGCCTTCTTTATACCGTTGCTCTTCTTGGCCATTTCCAGCGTGTGCTGCAGCTTCTTCACTTCACTCTTCCACCGACGACTATCTGCGTCATTTTGAGCCCTAGGTTAAAAAGGAGCGATAAGCTATATTATATACTATTCCATATATACTATCATTCTATATATTCATCATATATTATCATATTTTAAGATGTTCAAATGACACCACCAATAATATTTGAATGCACTGTTCAATATATAAATAAATAAACTGCTTGCATGTATACAAAGCGAGATCTGTAAGCTTTAATATGCATTGATTACTTTGAATATACATTTCTTGGTTGGCAGATTAAACTTCTGAGTTTACTGATTGTCAATCGTCACTTTCATGAAAGGTCAATTATGGTTTCCGTGCACAACTACATTTAAGAAGAATGTATTGATAACTCAATTTAAAACGATTCAAAACATTTTGCAACATAAAATCGTACGATTAAGATAAAATACTGTAACACTTTTGAAATGGAATTTCATGTCTATTTTAGTTATATATCAATGGAATTACCTTAAGGCCCTCACTGCACCGCGTTCTGTGATCAGACTGGACTTCAGTTCATTCACCTCCAGACGCAGTTGCTCCGTGAGGGCGTTTAGCTTCTGGATGGTGTCCATGTTCTCCTGCAGTTTCCTCTTGATCCTCTGTGGAGGTGCTGCTATCACATTTGTGGTAGTCACGCCACCAATGATTACGGGTCGTTCTCGATCCTTTTCTGACTTTCCCATTAGCTTCTGGGATCCTGTAGTTGGGCCCTTCTCTGCCTCGAAGGATTGAGTATCCTTGGGTCGCAATTTGCCGCGACAATGGAGCTGTATGCCCTCGATGCGGGTGCGCTTCTCCTGATTCACCGTATCCCCCACGGAAGTCAGGGAGCTGCTCAGTTTCTTCTTGCGTTTCAACTTATTCTTGGCCATAGTTTGCCAGTCTTCGATATCGTGCTTCCCCGTCTGGAAGCTCTCTTTGAGTTTGGAGCCGGGATCCGTCCGGCGGCCCACAGTCCCATTGTGGGGCGCCAGGATATGGGCGGTCCTGCTCATATTACATCCCTTGCTAGAGGTCGTTTGTGTTTGGTTTTCAGCCATTTTTATGTAACTTTAGTATATAAAAATGTTGCCGTCGTTTTTTTTGGGTTTCTGCTTTTTCAAGTACTGCATATGCGGTGCACTCCGAGCCTGCCGAAAGTCCCTGCTATACTTCACCTGGTCATCGTTGGATTCTCCTCAATCTGTAAACGAAATGTTAAAAATAAAGTATTCAATAATGTTGCAGACATCAGAATCACGTAAAAATAACTTATTATAAAGTGTATGCCTTGAAAAAGTATACAGAATTCCGAGTCTTTGCCCGCAAGGAGGTTGTTTCTTCAGAATCGCAAAGATTCCCCTTTGTCTGTCAGCATTTCAATGGCTTCTGTTTAGCCGTTGACTCTTCCACGCTTTTCTTCACTGGGTTGAACTAATCAACAAGTTTCCCCCATTATTGATTTCAGCGGAAAAGCTTTTTCCTTCATTTCGCCACAACGGGTCGGGCCACACATGAATGAAAAACGAAACATATAGGCACCCTGGGACTGGGAAATAGTTTACAACGCCAATTGCGTTGGTCTTTCCAAATAAACTGGTCCCGAATGGCCTTTCTTAATGACGTCATGTGGCGCGCCTTGTGGAATAGAACAGAATATGTACATGTGTTTTTTGAGGTTTCCCTCTGGGGCTCTTTACACGCAATAAAACCGCTTTTCATTACTTTTTCTGTTCTAGAGCAGAATTCTTTGCATTGCTCCCACATCCGCCGCAAAGATTATAACAAAGCATCTATATATACTGTATGAGGTGCACACACGACACGAGAAGGCCCTCAGTTCATATGTTCATAGAATGCTCTCCGAGATTTCTGTCCGATCATCTTTATCAAGGCCACGATCTATATACACATATAGAGCGACAGATGTGTGTACTTAGCAACCTTCTGGCGCTTAATTGGAATTTGATTTGTTTTTCCAGCTCGATCCATTAGGTGTTTATAGGGAGGGATTTTAAGTAGGTGGTGCCCAAGTTTATTACTTCTGGGTCATCAATAGGGAAATATTTTTAGGGGCATGTTTGTATGAACTTTACTATATAAGAGAATGACTCTTGAAATCATAAAACAAAAACGTGATCCATTTAAAAACCCATATGTCTGTAGAAAATACTACCCTAAAACATATTTCACAGTTGCACAGTGGGTTAAAAGTAATATTTATTTTGTGGTGTAAGTATACGATTTCATGATTCGTATTCCTATAGGCTGAAGCACTGGGGCTAATGATGGCTCTCATGTTGCATTTAATTTAATTAAATTTAAAACCACTACCCCCAGTCAACTCCTTAATAAAGTGTTTTTGGGTCGACATACACGCCATGGTGACATCACAGCCTCGGTGTCACCGGCTTGGATGGGATTGGTTTTTGTTCGAGCGAAGCCACCCACTCGATTTCCATCCACATCCACAGCCATCCACATGGGCAGATGAAAGTCTCTTTTTGGCTCTTTAAGTATGTATATTTTCAGTCATATATCAATTTGAAAATATTGCCAAACGATGAGTCGGACAGCCGTCGAGTGTACAGTCTTTTGCTCTTTCGGCTGATTCACTGAAGATCACGTATACGCACCATTAGCTTTGAAATCCTTGGGCGTCGTAGACCAACAGTTGGCGTGCCTCAAACTTCTGTATGTGTTTATTTACTCACTCACTCACTCACTCGCCCGACGATGTTGTAATGTAAACAGTTTATTTACTGCCTGCTTGCCACTGTTTCTTGCAGTGTAATGACGTCAATACGTTAATTTTCAATCAACTTTTTTTCGCGCACACACCAAATAGAATATCGTCGGTATGTGGAGCACTTCTTCGGCAATTGTTTAGCAAAGTATCCTATATTTTAGTTCAAATATTAACACAGTTCGTACAGGAAGTTCACAATAGGTTACACAGTAGTTACACAAGTTCGTCGGAATAGAAGTGAGTTATGTTCGGTTCGTTTGCGGAGTATCCTAATTAGTTGCAATCAATTTAAATTGTAAATTAAAAGAAGTGTTCTATACTAGGTAAATTTCGTTTGCTCGGCGATAGCAGAGATCTTTCGTTTCGGCCGGACACCGATTGACTAACTCGGCCTCTCGAGCTTTCGCAAGCTCTTTCACATTTGCCTCCATTTCCATTTAATTAAAAGGAGCTTTGCCATTTACTTATGCACTTCTTGGGGTTACGAAGGGTGGGTGGCAAAGCTCAGTTCTATGTGCGTGCCCCAAAGAATGAACGACACAAAGCCGGAAGAGTCAATCTTTTGAAAGCCGAAGATGTTTTCCTCCCGGTTCCCGTATTCGTAACAAAAACAAACCAATCGCGTGTTTATTAATAACCAAAATATGCACACAACCCGCCACGAATTTGGTCAAAATAACGAAACACTGAAATAAAAGGTGGCGCAAGTTGAGATTGATTGGATATTAATTCGGTATATGTATGACAGAGATATGATATGGCATTGATAACTCGAAGAATACTTTCATGATAAAAAATTCATTTAAATTGTTATCTTTGTATAGACATTGTTATAAGTACTTCCGTATGATTTAAACGGATTTCTAAAAGTTATATCTGCACAAAGCATTTGTGCTAGTTTAGGTTAAAGTGCAATCTAAAGACGTGACATTAAAGCTGTTCAAGCGTGTCTCTATGATTGTTTGTTTAAAACCAGAACTAAATACGTTGGATAATAAACATAATAGCAAAACATTTCAGATGATTTAAATAGTCTTATTTTTAAGGTGATGAAAACTGAAAGTTTTAGTTGTTAAATTCCCTTTAAATGCCTAACGTATTGCATACTAATATCTTCATATTTATGAACCCCGACAGCTGAAACTTCACAAATCACATACAAATTTGACAATCGCCTCAACGACGCGATGAATGATGGACACAATTAGAACACATTCCGATTCCAGTCTGTCAACAGGGGGAAATCTAAATAAAGGCACAAAAGGGGAACAATCTTTGCACTTTGCTTTGAGTGCCTTATCATGTGGGAGCCACAATTTACATATTTCTTATTCTTACTCACTATTTGCATTTCTCTTAGTCGGTTCAGCATCCTGATTTGTTTCGTAATCATTCGGCGATTGTCTAGTATCCGGTTAGTATCCGTTGGCATCCATTGTGATTCGATGTCGTCGTTAAGAGGAGTCTTGGGCAACTAAAATTCCAATTCCACATGACCGAATTAGATTTAGACTGCGTGCTTTCATTTGAACCTATTTTCGGTTGAATGTTCTAGCGTTTTGGCCTTTAATTGACTCTTTTTTATTTTCCATTTAATTGCTGCTCGGTGCACAACTCACTCAAGTTGAGCAGTAGGAACAAACTGAAGATGCGGCGCACTTTCTAAAATGGAATAAGCGACATGCGTGCGTGCATCGCCAAAATTTTATAAATAGAAAGAATCACAAATCTATATTTGAAGTTGGGAGCAATTTCGAAAAACCACTCACCGGTCAACAGTGACGTCATGAAGCCACCGATTACTTTTTCGATAACTACAACCAGTTGCATCTAATATGTTGTAAATATTAAAGGTTTTAAACGCTCGACATTCGACTCCTTTAATTTATTTGTAGTCCATTTAAAAACGTTGTAAGTTAAAAATTAAAAATACTTTATAGTGCAAGTTTAAGGAACTTCCCAAGATACAAAAAAGATAAGAAAAAATTATTCCTATTAAGTTAAGATTTCAAATTTCGCCTGAAAGTGCGCCTAAGACCCGCGCGAACGTTCACACTGATTGCAAACATCGATTAAAACCGAAATAACATCGATTAATCGATTGGCCCATTACTCATCGCGGAAAACGTGAACGAAAAGCAAGTTGCCGCCTGTCTGCTAGGAACTTTATTGTTTTAAACTGTAATACGTGCTAAAGGCCAACCCCATCACATAAATATGGTAAGTCCTGCCGCAAATAATCCAAGGATAAAGAGGGGAACCCCAATCATGGACTCCTCTGCCAGCGGCATGCGATTGTAAACATAACCTGCAAAGAAGCTTCTCGCAAGCCGACGACATCTGCTGACTAATTGGAGACTTTAACTATATATTTTTGCTATATCCGTATGACCCACAGCAACCGCAAATTGTGCTCCTTAAAGAAGGCACTGACACGTCGCAGGGCAAGCCGCAATTGGTGTCTAACATCAATGCCTGCCAGTCGATCGTGGACGCGGTGCGGACCACTTTGGGTCCCCGCGGTATGGACAAGCTGATTGTGGATGCCCACGGCAAGGCGACGATCTCCAACGATGGAGCCACCATCATGAAGCTGCTGGAGATCATTCACCCGGCGGCCAAGACCCTGGTGGACATTGCCAAGTCACAAGACGCCGAGGTAAGCGATTGGCCCCTGAGAAGCCAAGCACGTGACACAGCTAAAGCTTTGTTTCGCCTTCTCCTTCAGGTGGGTGATGGCACCACATCTGTGGTTCTGCTGGCCGGCGAGTTCCTCAAGCAGGTGAAACCGTTCGTGGAGGAGGGCGTTCACCCGCGAGTCATCATTAAGGCCATCCGCAAGGCCCTGCAGCTCTGCATGGAGAAGATCAACGACATGGCTGTCCAGATTGTCGAACAGTCCAAGGACCAGCAGCGTGCTCTCCTCGAGAAGTGCGCAGCCACTGCCATGTCCTCCAAGTTGATTCACCAGCAGAAGGACTTCTTCTCCCGCATTGTAGTCGATGCTGTGCTGTCTCTGGATGAGCTGCTGCCCCTGAACATGATTGGCATTAAGAAAGTGACCGGTGGCTCGCTGGAGGAGTCGCAGTTGGTGTCGGGCGTGGCTTTCAAGAAGACCTTTTCTTATGCTGGCTTTGAAATGGCCCCCAAATCGTATGACAACTGCAAAATTGCCCTGCTCAACATCGAATTGGAGCTGAAGGCTGAGCGCGATAACGCCGAGATCCGCGTGGACAACGTCAAGGAGTACCAGAAGGTGGTCGACGCCGAGTGGCAGATCCTCTACAACAAGCTGGCCAAGATCCACGAGTCCGGCGCCAATGTGGTGCTCTCCAAGCTGCCCATCGGTGATGTGGCCACACAGTATTTCGCCGACCGCGACATATTCTGCGCCGGCCGCGTTCCCGAAGAAGATCTTAAGCGCACCATGAAGGCTTGCGGTGGTGCCGTGATGACGACGGCCAACGACATTAAGCCCAATGTCCTCGGTCTGTGCAAACACTTCGAGGAGCGCCAGGTGGGCGGCGAACGTTTCAACCTCTTCCAAGGTAAGAGTCGTATTCGTCTACTTAATTGTTTGCCTTTGTAGAGGACTCAATTCAACAAGCACAAATTTTCGATTTGATTTTTATTTTTAATAGGCTGTCCCAATGCCAAGACGAGCACCCTTATCCTGCGTGGCGGAGCCGAGCAGTTTCTGGAGGAGACTGAGCGATCTCTACACGACGCAATCATGATCGTGCGTCGCACCATCAAGCACGATTCCGTGGTGGCCGGCGGCGGTGCCATTGAGATGGAATTGTCCAAGCTGCTGCGCGACTACTCGCGCACAATTGCTGGCAAGGAGCAGCTGTTGATCGCCGCCATCGCCAAGGGCCTGGAGATCATTCCTCGCCAGCTGTGCGACAACGCCGGTTTCGATGCCACCAACATTCTCAACAAGTTGCGCCAGAAGCACGCCCAGGGTGAGTGTCCCAAAATATTTACCCGTACAGAGCCACCTTAACAATGAGTGAATTTGAAATTTATATTTGAAATGCGGGGAAAGAGGTTTTTATTTTAAAGATCTTGTGTATGAAACTTTAAACAAAAAACATTTGTTCCTCTGTAACAAATTTTAATATATTCTTATTTCCTTCGTCCAATTGTCTGTCCGATTACTTCTTGAGCTGCTCATGCCAGAGCAGGAAGCAGGGTTCCTGGCATAGACCTGGCTTATCCGGACAGGTGTTGCACATAAACTTGCTGAACTGCAGCATTCCGCCCTTGTGGCAATAGCGGCAGTTTTTCTTAGCCGGCTTTCCGTTCTGCTGGATAAGCACGGGCTCGTGAAGAATGGTCTTCATCCTGGGCTCGGGCACCGGTTTGTTTTTTGACCGCTCATATGCATCCGGTTTCTGGGGACTAACTGTTAGCGGTTCGTTCGTCACTTCTTCTCTTAGAAGAGACTTTATTATGATCACCCGAAACTCCGAGTAACTTTTTAGATGTCCGACTCGCGCATTCTGGCCATTGGCGAAGTAAAGCAAATAGGAATTGTACACGAGAATGTTGAGTAGAAAAATGGTCAGCTTCTTGTCCGCCGGCAGCTCCTGGCAGGCAGCTTGGTAGTGGATCAGGTGGTGGCGACCATCGTTTCCAGGTCGCAGTTGAAATTCGAGTTCCTGGATCAACTTGGGTTTGGCATTCGTTTTCTGCATTGCCATCTCCTTGGAATAAATGGCCAAGCAGTCGGAGCTGAAGAAGTACAAGCTCTTTGCCCTTCGTCGCCACTTGGCCATCATCAGAGAAGTGGCATAGCTGGTAGAGATACTGTTGGAATCCAATCGTTGGTGCACCAGTGCCTTACTGTTGCCGTACCTATTCCTGTCCAGCAGACCAGTACAATAGGTGCTCTTCTTAGCCAACTCCTGGGCCAGACCATAGCTTCCATAGAACTTTGATGCGTACACAGTGCGTCCTCCCTGGAATCCCTCCATTAGTTTGAGGGCGACTTTGTTACGGTGCTCCACCAACTGCCGGGAATTGCGTACCCATGCCGGTGCGTCTTCCTTCCGCACAATCTCCGGCAGAAGTTTCACCACCAGTCCGCTCTGCTCAGTTAGCATATGCAGCAGTAGTGAGTTGGTGCGGAATTTGTTGGGAAGATCCTCATGGGAGCTCAAAGCTCCTTTCCACAGAGTGATAGGTTCATTAAGCACCAGTTGCTGGCCACAAATGTATATCTCTTCCATGCGCTCGTTGATAAAGTCTAGCAGTGGAAAGTCCTTCAGCTTGGTTTTGCCCGTTTGTAGCTGCGGTGCATCAAAGTTTAGGCAGTGCAGCAGCTGCTGATACCGCTCCAGGGACATCTTCCCAGAGAATCCGACGAGACCGTAAAACATGTTAGTGCTCCAGTAATCCGAGAGGTGCTCCAGCTTTAGGTCACACATAAGCAGGGAGAGGCCCATAAAGATTTCCATTTCTTCGGCAGTTGTGGGCTTGGACTTGAGCTCTCCTCCCTTTAGGTTGCAGCTTTGGGCCAGGGAAGAGAAGAACTTGGAGCGGTTTCCCAGCAATTGGTTGAAGTAGTGCTGCGGTCCCTGGAAGCGTTGTCCGAATTTCAGGCCAGTTTGCTGGATGGGAAATTTAAAGAGTAATCTGGAGCCCGCCTGCTGGCTGCTCCAATCTGGATCGTAGTCATCCGCCTCGTCTGGTTTGTAAAAAGGGAAATTATGTAAGTTAGGGATTGAGCGGAGGGGAGGGGCACCTAACTAACCCTGACAGAAGACATCTGCCGCTTGGTAATCAAGCTCCGAGTAGCCATCCTCGTCGGAATCGCTCTCTTGCTGCTCCAATTCCAAGCGAACGGTAGTGGTGGTCACCTGCTGCTCCGCTACCAGCTGCAGTTGGAGTTCAGTGAGATCCGGCTTTATATCGGCCGTACTTAAATCGTAGTCTGCGAGCGCCGGATAGCCGTCCAAGGGTTCCGTTTTGATGTCCACACTGCGCCGCTTGACCGGCGACCGGTGATCATCCTGGCGCGGCTTCAGTTGCTGTTTGCGCTTTCTCCCGGAGCTGGACATTTTGCCCGTTGTGTTTTTTCCAAATAATGCAAAAACAGCGGAAATTTCAGCCGCAGCAACGCGTGTTTTTCTCCGCCTTCTCTGTCACTCGTCCTCTCTCACTCGAGTCACATGTGCTGTATGGTGTGCTCTTTCGCACCTTCTCAATTCGTTTATTGCGCGGGCTGTATGCGGCGTTGCCACCTGGGCGGAGTGTTGCCTGCGAAAATCGTTGGCAAATTCAAATCGGTAGTCTAATTTGGAACTTTAATTAGTATTTTAATAGACTGCATTAATTTGATAAAATTATTCGTGATCATGTAACGTTATAATATAGTAAAGTTTAGATTTTATATTCAAAGTAACAGTGTTTTGAAACTAAACTAACCTTTTTTGCAGGAGGCCAGTGGTTCGGCGTCGACATCAACAAGGAAGACATTTCGGACAACTACGAACAGTGCGTCTGGGAGCCGTCTATCATCAAGATTAATGCGCTGACGGCGGCCGCCGAGGCAGCCTGCATGATCCTTTCCGTCGACGAGACAATAAAGAGTCCCAAGGCCGGAGAACCACCGATGGCCGGCGGTGGCATGGGAATGGGCCGCGGAATGGGCAGGCCCATGTAAATAGAATCATTCAGAAATCCAGAGAACACTACACCCTAATCATCAACACTCACTTGCATTTCTCTCCTAATTTAACACGTACACGTATTACTCGGTCATACCTTCGCATTTCGCACGCTTCGAAGCAAGAACAACAGCAACAATAATCCACTGACCTATCTGTATATGTTTAATAATAAAACACAAAATTGAAAATTGTATTTTCATAACATACAAAACGTTTTTAGTTTGAATTCAGGGCGAGGTGGCAACTCTGCGGGGAGTGCTGTTAAGCGGTTGACGTGCTGTTAAGCGCAAGCAACATATTGTTATTCCAATCCATCCCGAAAATAAACAATAAATAATGGGCAATCATAAAGTTCTCCGCTCGGCGGGAAATAATTTGCGTTATTCCATGTACGAGTTTATTGACGCGGTACACAAACGATCTATTATATGGGAACGAAGCCACCCTAACTTCCACAATCGTGAACTCAGAGATGAGGCCTGGCAGCAAATTGGCCACGAGCTTTGCGCGAATTTTGACGACTCCAGCGAGCCGGAGAGGCAGGAAATAGGTGGGTGCTGCTCAAATCATTATAATCAATATCATACATAGCTTCCAATTCCAGTGAAAACCCTGCTTAAACGTTGGAAAAATACAAGGGACAGCTACTTACGGGTAAACCGGCTACGCCAAAGTGGTGAGGAGGTGGCCAGGGCTTCCTACATCTACGAAAGGGAACTAAGTTTCCTTCTAAACGTTAAAGCAGAGTCGGAGGACGATGTGGAATCCTTGAAGGAGCAGCCCAAGTCACAGGGCAAACGGAAGCGAGGGAGCACCGCTGCACAGAGATCTGCAAAGACTCCACGAAAGAGAAACTCCGACCAGGAATCGAATCTGGAGCCCGCAATTCGTCACCCAGCCATTCCAGACAACCTAAATACGGTTCTGGAAGATCTGGCCTGCACAAAGGAGGACACCGCTACTCCGGAGATCGCATATATTCCGCAGTTACCACCAGATCCACCCTGCAGTACAAATAACGCCTACTTGTCCGCCGATCCGGATCAGGCCTTCTTCGACACCATTAAGCCGCACATGCAACAGATGTGCGCCGATCGCAAGCTCGACTTTCAGATCGAGGTTCTGAAAATCCTACGCAATTTCAAGCCGAATTGAATATTTGCCACAAAAGTCATATCATTTTTTGTTTTGCATTTACATTGAGAGCAGATATATTTAACAGCAAGTTAACATAGGCAATAAGAACATAGTTAATCGTTATCGTTCATCGTCTAATGCTTAGGGCGCCAAATTTGTACTGTAATTTGTAATTTAAAATACAAACAAAAATTTTCACAAACTTTAATGGAACCAATGATTCAATATTTTTTTTTTTAGATTTAAAAAACAGACAATAAATTTTCTCATAGTTACATTTCTTTTGTGTGCAATGTATATATTATATGTTTACTTGTTTAGTTACTATAATTTCTATAGTTGTAAAATTAGTTAAGACAATGGAATATTCTTAAGAAATACATATATTAACTAAAATATAAAAAGGCATATTTTAATTTGCTTAACACAATAGCAAATCCTCATTAATAGACTTACACCAAGGTTATTCTATAAAAATGTATATGACTATACAAGTGTGTATTCATATTCGAGTACATTTGTACTATGCAAGCATGCACATTGTCCACATGTGGAATTGATATCTTGACACAAATCCTCTGTTCTGTTTTTCATCCCCCTAGCCACTACTTTCTTGGGCCGGATGCTGTCTCAATACATATTTATCGCCTGCAGCGAAATTTTAGTACAAACATAAACTGTCAAAAAGATACATAAGCCATCGGATAGCCGATGTTCCAAAGCCGTTCGACCAGTTTCGGCTGATGTTGATTAAAAAAAAAGAGCTTAAACCTGTATTCAAACAGCTTGTCCCTCTTATGCCAATCGAGTTTTCATTATGTATACCGATTTCTTCATGGTTTTTGCTCAACACAAAGGCAAATTTATGGATTGTACGAGTGTATTTATAAGTCGACACTCCAGACGACACCCCTAAAAAAGAAATCGCTGAAAACCGTTAAGGAAGCCATAGGGGTAACTCAGAGATTTGGAATCGGTGTCGCCTTTCAAGCGTTCCACACTGCTGGGAATTCCCTGAGTACCTCCTATGGGGGGTACGAAATCGTTACCCCGAATACCCGCCCCCACACTTCACTCGACAAATGGTACTCGTAACGTCCTGATAATGCTGTTCTCCTCGGGATCGCCCCATTCCATTTCCCACTTAACTGCATATGGTATTTGTTAGTGGTTGTTTCGGGTTTCGGAAATTTCTGTCTGCGATCGGGACCCTCGCCGTACCCTCCACTTCACCCATTAGCAACGGCTCTGGCAGCTGTTGTGCCCTATTAACTGCTCCCTTAGATCCTCGAATCCGGCTACCTGCATCTGCTGAATGGAAATGCACTGAGAACTTTTTTTTTAGATTTTCGCCATAAATGTTTTTGCCATCATACCATACCTTACAAAGGGAGCTTAAGCTAGGAGATATAATTTTTTGGAAATAACGCAAATAAAAATTAAAACGAATTTTTAATTTGAGTGAAATACTTATGTATGTATCAAGATCTCTTACGCTTCTCTAGCGTATATCTATATCTATATATATTTTTCGCAGTGTACAAAGGCATTCGCAGAGTTTGTAACGTACTTTTCAGCCCAAACGAAACCGGGCACCGAAGGGGATTTACGGTCTTCTACCCCTGGAATTGGTACTCCCCTCGCATACCTGTAGCAATTCTGGGCATTGCAGTGAAATCGAATAATAGACAGGAAGTCCCTTCGATGGCTTTTATTCCTTTCAAGGGCCGAGCCGCTCTAGTAGATCATGGTGCGGCGATTGTCTTGCCAAATGATGCTGGTCTTTGTCCTGTCTTATCCTAAAACTATATTCCTAATATGGTCGGCAGGACCAAGAGCCCTAGGCAACTGAGACCGACTCAGGTGGAGTTATCCAGTAGAACCACCTGCGTGTTTTGGTATCTTCGCCAGGCACTCTCCGCCCTTTCCAAGTATTCACCGATCTCTTGTCGCTTGTTGGGAAGGTCGTACTTCTCCAGAGCTAGCTTGAGGAGTACGTACTCCAGGCTACGGATACCTCCGAGATTGTTTGGATCCCTTAGGTTATCCACTAGGGTAACGAATTTCTTGAGCAGCTCCACCAACTGCCCAAAGTTGGTCAAATCTTCCAGGCCAGCATCCACCTCGTTGACGTATCGCATACTCTGTTTAATTCTCCTGGCCAAATCGGTGCTCCTGCCAGCCAAGGGTGATAGCTCCGTATTTAGCTGTTGCACCGATCTGCGCGTATCGATCACCTTCTGCAAAGCGTCCTGGTTATACTGATCCTGATCCGTCCACTGGGTCATCGGAGCCTTAGTAGTCGTCCCTTCGTTGTCCACCATGGATATCCGATTGTTCTCCACAATAATGGTCTTGTCGATGGTGTCGGTCGCATTCGGGGGCTGCAGTACGTGGAAATCCAGGGTGAAATGAAACCGCATGCTACCCTGTAAGGATTAGGAATTGTTTAGGACCCATCTCAAAAACTTGCACAGTCAAAAACATGCCTGGACTAAAGTAGACGCTGCTAAGAAAACCAAAATATTCGTAGAAGACCACATCTTGCCGGCGAACTGGGAAATGTTTGACTGACTCCAAGCTGAAATCTCCCGATCAGACCACTTCATGCAATCCAAGCTCGACATCGCGGCATATCAAGCCACGGGGTTATCACACATCGTCCCCACTTGACCGATAACAGATCCATTCAATGAGTTTTCTAGCTATAGAAACCAGACAGGGAGCCCTGGGTGGGGGGAGAATTTTCCATAGCCAGACAAAGAGCAAGTCACGTGGTCGCCGAGATGAATAGTCAATACCGTGAGGTGAGCGTTTGCCAACCTAAAACCATTTCAAGGTGCTTGGAATAGCAAGTATTTCAATTTGTTGAGAGGTTCGCATCCAATATGACCTCTCTGAAAATAGTAAGTTCTTTGAACCTGTCGAGGGTACACAGAAATCTGAATAATGTCAAACTGACTGAATGTCATATATGGCCTATTAATATTAATTACAGTGGTAATATCTGAATGCATTTATAATCAATTGTTCCCTTTTCGAATAAAAATTAAAACAATTTAAGCAGAAAATGTGCGCAATATACGTACATATACATATGTGTATATTATACACTGAGCAGCGCCGTAAACTTAATTCATGTGATATAAAAGATTCGATGGACTGGTTAATAGCCCGCATGGTTATTTGGAGTGCGTGAATCATCCACCTTTTTTGGGAACTCATTTCACAGAGTCATTTCCGTTACGAACTCAGCCGAACTGCCGAATTTCTAAGGGCCAACATCTGCTCGAATACTACGCTTATCATCCGTCTGAGGTAACAACAACCACTCTTATCACCATACATATATAGTTTGCTGTTTACGCGTGCAATAATAATTATAATGTACACAGAGGCACTACAGCGATAAGGTGCGAATGCTATCGCAAGTCCGCAAGTACCCCACATATAGTATAGCCCACAAAGTCGGATGTTTGTTTGTGCGAATGTATGCCTTAATTTAGAAAATGGTATCAAAGCAAAAGCAAACGCAAAGCAAAGCAGGGCAGTTCATGGAAGCGAAGCCATGGCGATAGGGGCAGGCCAAAGAAAAGCATAAAGTGTGGGAATAGCAATGGGAATCAATAGTAGAAATTGCGCAGCAGAACGAAATTATTCCACTGCCTGAAAATAACAAAAATCCACAGGGAAGAAAAAACAAAATAACCGTTGACACACACTCACATGATTGCTCATAATATATTCACAATTTTTACACATAAAAAAACTGTTGATATCTTTAAGAGCACAAAAAAAAACAAAAGTTCAAAAGGAGTTGCTCAGCTGGTAATTTTCTTAAACAGTTTCGATAAGAAAACGTTCTTATAGATAACACAGTTCTCCAATGAAACAGCTGCAATAAATGAAGCCCCAATATATCAAATCTTTATAGCCCATAACTACAATAAAATACAGTACCAACGTTCACTTGAGATAAATATTTTTCTCTTGTGTGTTTAACTTATTTTTATATTTAAATTTTCTTATATTCATCCTCGCCATTTGCGTACTTTGCACGCATATGTACATACATACATATGGCTGTACAAAAATACAGGGGACTGGGGCCAGGGGGACGTAGGAGGTGGGAGGCCAAGGGGTCGTCAGAGACCAACGCACAAAACTTGTAAATACGAACGTAACCCATCTCGCTCCGCCAGTATCTCCATCCCGCTCGGCACCGAGCGCGTGTGGCGGCACAACGTGAGCGTTTGGATGTGTGTGTATCTTACAGATACCAATTGCGTAGATACAGATACATCTACGGGCCCAGTTCGAGACCAGTGCACGCAACTTTTTGTTTTGCCTCATCTCGTTTTGGATACCCCGCACAGGCCGTTCGCCAAGATAGGGTATATTGGGCGAAAGTATACCCGTTTGTATTTAGAAAGATTTTGTAATTAGCTAAATAACTTATATTACATTCAGAAATTCAAAGTTATAACCAATGTAAACTGAAATGCAGTCAAAATGCCAATCAAGGGGTATAAACCTTTCCACTAAGTCACGTTTCCCCATGATTTATGTATATGTTTTTTCTCTAGCTCTGGGCTTTTGTTATTATGTTTGCAATCGCCAATTCGAACGGACGTGAGGGAAAGAGGCGAAGTATACCCCCTTACCGGCCAACCTCTCTGAAATCCACTATCGCCGCCGCCATTTATCGTTTGCAATTAGCTTAAGCAAAGCGCCATAAAAATAAAAGAGTAGCGACCAAAAGCAAAATAAAAACAAAATTGTTTACGCTTTTGATTTGCCTTAAGTTTGAGTGTAGTCATACAGACATACACACACCCATGGCAACAAATGGCACACAGATACACCTCTTGACGAGTTTGAAAACAACAACGCACGAGTGCCTCGACTACCGGATACCCATAAATATTAAAGTTATATCCAAATATTGAACGGTTTAATTCGAGTTTTGAGTTTTAACACCAATTCTGTTAACATATATGTTACACGGCTACATATTTCCTCGGTGCTTTTCGTCACTACGTAGCCATATTTACATAGTACGTAGTACGTACATACATGCACATATATAGGAACGTGTGCATATATTTCTCGGGGGTGGCCTGGAAATCGTTGAGAGAACAACAAAAAAATTAAAGAGTGCGGGCTTCAGCACTAAACGAAATCAACGGGGGGAATACGCTTTCGATGCTCAAAAATGGACAACCCGTACAGTTATTGTCTTGTATTCGTTTTCATTGGACTCGATCGGATATAGTACATATAAAGTACAAGCATAATGGTACGTACACATGTACATATGTATGTACTATGTACTGCATAGGTAGCGAAGCGGTAAACAACGACACCGAATTCAAAACCCATGCCCATTGCCAACATAGTGTGTTGTCTGTGAATCCAGTTTTCTTTGCGACATCGTTTATGAAGAAACCCCAAAGCGGCGAGGTAAAAAAAACCGAAACATCAAATGCAGAGAAACAAAAGACAACAATTGGGTGGATGATTCATGTCAGCCAAAAATGAAAACATTTTCGATGTTTATCAAAGCACGTTAAAATAGATGTAAATGGGACTTAGCAAAAAAGTATACAAATTTCACACATATTTTTTAGAAAACCGATATTGAAACGTGTAAAGTTGCAGCATATTTGTTTCTCTGTGGAGCGGTAGGTGCGAGATGTGCGAGAGGTGATTCGAAGCACGTTCACCACTCGCAGCTCGGCGTCTGTTTTTTCTTCGAGCAACCTCTAGAGAAATCCACCTAGATAATACTAGTTTGTACTGCCAGTGAGTCACATTCGTGTTTTGCCCACTTACCTCTGAACTGAACTGAACTGATCCAACAGCTCTCTCCACTGTCCTCCTTCTGGGATCGCCACTTTTCGGGGTTCCATCGAAGACACGGACACTTGCTTCTCGCCCAACTCGAAGTATCCAAAAATGCATCCATATTCACTTCAACTCAATTGCAATTTTCCAATCAGCCAAGCTCTATTTTTGGACAACTAATAGCAATTCATAATCATATGTAAATGGGTTTCTAAAATGGAAATTCCCTACTAATCGCTGTTGACATTCAAAACTCGAGAAGTTGCCTTGACTCATTTTCCCTAATCGAAAAAGTTAACTCGGAAACACTTTGGCTTTATAAGCAGTTTTCAGTTTGAAGAAGTTTAAAAACAAGGGCGAAGCCAATGGATTATAAGCTTATTTCTGGTCCAAGAGTAAACTGAAAACTTCAAGTTAGCACAAATAGGAGCTGGGCTGAAAAAATCCAATTATTTGTATGGCATGCGGATTTTCGGACCGGAGAAGTTGGGCGGCATCTGTTTGGGGGATCTCTTTGGGGGGTTTCCATTGAAAATTTGTGTATCTCTTTGTTCACTTTTTAGGGGATTTGGGGAAGTGGATGGGGTGGGAATGGGGAATGGCAAATGGCAAATGGCAAGTGGGGATTTATCAAGTGGATGGGATGTTTTTTGGGAGGGGATTTACACATTGATTGTTTGATCGTTAGGCAATTGTTTGGTATGCTTGAGTTTTAACTTGACTTTGATGCTGGCTGAGCTCTCTGCGTAAGATCTTATCGGTCTCATATCAATATATATAAACTTTTTATACATTTATGTATCTATTTTGTGTAGTGGTGTGATAAAACCTTTAAACATTTATCGTTATCATGCTGACTGCTGTGTAAGAATCTATAAAATGCTTAGATGTTGCGTATATAAATTTCCTCAACTCACAATGACAATTCGCACTTATCGCATAGGTATAGATGTTTATGGATTCGCCGATCCAATTGCGATTACACAAATACTAGGCATCTATTCAGAACTAACATAGGAACAATCAGGATAGTTTTTCACATCGAAACGGAGCTGGAAATGGTTCTATTGCCCTTCGGCTCTGTAAACTTGCTTATCGTTTTATTATTTTACTTTGTGTGTGTGTCGCAATATCTGGGTGTTTGTGAAATCGCAGCGCAAATGCAGCTGCATTTATTTATATTTATATGCATATGTACTATATGCGCATTTTCCTTTGTTTCGATCTCCTAGCAAAGCGCTTTTTATATTTCAATTTTATTCTGATTCCGTTTTTTTGTATATGTTTTGTGTGGTTTCTCGCTTAGATATCGTGCTGAAAACAAAAACATGTGAGAACCTCGGTAGTGGAATTTTTCGGAGCACATGTGGCCCGACTCTTCTGGAATGTGGAGGGGGTTATAGTAGGGGGGATTTGCCGATTAGCTCTGGAATTAAAATTGCCAACGAAAAACTGTACGTGATAACGCAAATGAAAACACAAATTTGAGGATTTTTTTTTGGTTAATTATACAAAGCTTTAATAAATTACTTTACGAAAGCCATGTACAATTGTTTATTTGTTTTTTTCTTCTATTGTTTTGTTGTTGTTTGGTTTGACGGGTTTTTCTTTCTTTTTTCTCAAAATTTAAAAGTTGACTTGGATTTAACACATTTCCAATATTGCTTTACAATTCTTCTCAGATTTTTATTCACAATCGTTTCTATAATTACAATATTGAATGGCGAGTTTGCTCTTCATATTCGCATTCATCTTAATGGTCCATTTAAGGTAATGGTGTGGGTATTTATTTAATCGTTTTCTCTTCAGTTGTATTAATTTGTATATATACCAGGTTTAAAAATATAGCAAAGTATCACAAAAAATTGCAAATTAAATTGTAAATTAGATCAATGGAGAAATTAAAAAAATACATAGTGCTTGGTTGCTTTCTTTTCATTGTTTTTTAGAACGACGAATCATGGTTTCGGCTTAAATAAAAGAGGTTAAAAATAATATTCGAACTTGGTCGAATCGTCGTCGTTACGCTTTAAGTTTAAATTAAAAAATTGAATTTGAATCATAATTTCAGGGGCCTTGGACTCGCAGTTGCCTTGGGTGGGGGACACAAACGCCTTGGACTCGCACGGAGAGCTCCGCGAGCGATCTTGTTTCGGGCTCCCAACTTTGAAATGGAAATTAATTTGTACTGATTGGTGTTGAAGAAGTCAGCGGGCCGGAACGTTTGTGCCCACAAGTCCAAGGCAGAGCAGGCGAGTCTGGGGCTGTTTTGGTCTGTTTTAAATGGTTTTCTCTTTTTTTGAATTTTACAAATAGGCGTTGTATCTATCCTGCTTCAATGACATCTAAGCTGTTCTCTGCTTAAACTGACGTCCAGTAAGTAACAAACGTTATGCTTACACTTAAAAAAAAATGCAAAATTCTGCGCGACAAGTTTTGAGTTCTTCTCTGTGGGGTGTGTAGTGTGTACTTCGTATGGGGCGGGGGGAAATGGGGGTGAGCTGGGGATTCCCCGAGCACTGCTCGAGTGACCCTTACTCGGTTCAATACTCTAAGTAGTGGGTATGTGGATGGGGTGTACTTGTAGTGTAACTTGAAGATACAAGCTTTAAAGCTACCAATATATGACAACTTGCTCAGTAAACCTAAACAGTACTTGACTTTTTTGGCTTTTCAACATTTTTAAAACTATCATCGAGTGTTTTGTTATAGTTTCATATCTTTTCATCTCTCTTTCTCGTTTCATAATTTAGCTGGTTCAGGAAGTTAAACAATATGCGTAAACAAAACTCAAGTGCGTTCTTATTTCTGGGGTTTTCCTCTATCAATTACGTTTTGGGGTTCTTTTTGTTTTTGGCTTATCACTTCGGTGCCAATTCAGTTGGCAAAAACACATAACAAAACTCACGCTGCCTCTTTCTACGCAAAATACAAATAACTTTGGATTGGCTGGGGATCGGGAAGTGTGGGAGGGGGTGTAGCTTAAATAATTTACATACATATTAATGTTAACAATTAATAAGTAATGCTAATAATGAAAATAAGGTACTGGGTTCAAGTGTTTCAGTATTGAGCATCAACGAATAGTTTACATAAAGTAGTTTCATTTCTTCCTCATCTCGCGATATCTATATCTTTTCCTCTCTCGTAAAGCCATCGCTTTTGGGGATTGCAACTTATATAGTTTTTAGTTGTTTTCACAATTGTTTCCGCTCGGCGCAAGATCAAACATATTTTGGAATAAATAAAATCTTGCTTGCGCCAATTGCGTGCTAACACATTTACAAGTGCTCATCTTATGATGATCTTATTCTTATTGTTTATCGATTTCTCGTTTTTAGAAAATTTTATTTGAACATTTTAGCGTTGTTCCCTTCTATGTACAATTCAAGAATGTTTAAATTAGAATTTTTTAAAGCCATTTTGCAATTACACATTAAGAATAATTAAACATGTTCGCAGTTCGCATATGTAGCTCAGTTTTTTTGGGCAATTGCTTCTCTCTCGCGCGACGTAAAACTAAAAGTAATGGAAGTATCTAGGTTGGTCAAAATTACAATACAATAGTGGATCAATTTATCTTAAGGTAGAGGAGAGTTACAGATGTTGATTTGCTTTTCATAGGCAAGTTGAATGCATTTTGCGCTGCGGCTCTGCTGCTGCTCTGCTGCGGCGGCTGCGTTGAGTTGTTGTCGTTGAGTTTTTGTTTGAATTAGTCTTTGTGATTTGGTGGGTATACGATTTATAGTAGTTGCATTATTATTATTATCAGTTAGTAGGTATTATCGTGTCTCTTGAATATACTCTGATAGCTTTTGCTGCCCTTTGCATTTATTCTTTATCAACATTTAAGGTACGTTGCACATTTTGTCCGCTTTTCGGGGGATAAACATAAACTGTACGTTATGTTGCGCTTCTAGCGTCCATTTTTGAATTACTCATAAATATTATTATATTTATAATTTTACTTATTAATTAATTTTCAAGTCTATTTGCGTATCACGTTTAAAACAATGTTCAGTTGTGAAGTATCCGTTGTTAGACATATAAAGTTCTCCTTCCTCTGCTCGGTTTTTCCTCCGTTTAGTTTAAGTCCTCTTTCCATTTGGTTTTCCTTCTATTTTAGCCAGGCTTCCATTGGGTGTTGTACTGGTTGCAGTTTGTCGATTGGCTGTCTCAATAAAGTTTGCGCATTGAAGTTGACAGTGGAGATTGTGGGTTTGTCTATATAGAGGGGAATTTTGCATCTTTTTCGCTGTGTTTATTTGTTCTCATTGTCGTTGTTGATGTTCATTTGTCGGTCGGTTGTGTGAGGACAGTTGTTTGTGTGTTTGTAGTCTGTTTACTTTCAGTTTTCCTTGAAACAGTTTTTCTTTTCTCCCTTTATAGCTTCTCAAATTGGTTTAATTGTTTTATGATACACACTTGAGATCACAAACATTACTCTTGTTTTTTTTTGTTTTTGTTTAAAAAAGTTCAAATTTCCAGTTGAAATGTTTTCGCTTTTTTTGTAAAGGTTTTTTCATTTTCCATTTTTTGTTTTATGTTTTTGTTAATTTTTTTTTGTTGGTTTTATGTTCATTTCGATTTTTTTGCAACTCATTGACGGGTTCGGGGTCCACCGGGTGTTCTAGCCATTCATGTCGGTCCTCCAGATCCATCTTCAGATCCAGCTCTAGATCCAGATACTCTTCCTGCCTCCCTGCTCCAGACACTGATCCTCCAGCACCAGTGTGGTTACGACTGCACATTGAGCAGCAGCTTCAGGTTGTGCGTGTCGAAGTCATCGAGGAGATTCCGCTTCGAGCGGCCCGTCTGCATCGGCACCTGGAACTTGGGCATCGACGGCATCGTCATGGGAAGCTTACCCTCCGACCTGGACAGTGTCCAGTGCTGGGGAGGCTTGGGCAGCGCCGTTGGAGCTGGTGCATCGAAGCACTTGCTGCCCGCGAAATGCGTCAGTGCGGTGGGTATGAGTGGGTGCTGCTGCTGCTGCATCTGGTGCTGAGGCGATATCTTTCCGCCCAACGAGGGGCTCTTCCTCTGCTTGCGAGCCGATCCTCCGACGATTCCCGGCGAGAAGCCTCCACCCAAAATGGTGGCCGGTGACTGTCGCACCTGCATAGCTCCCTGGGGCGAACGACCTCCTCCGTTTCTCCGGTTGTTGTTGGCAAAGAAGAAGCCTCCACCGCCCTGCTGCTGCTGCGGCGACTGGCGCTGCTGCGACTGCTGATGCTTGCTCTTGGATCCGGTCGACTGGGATTGGGACTGGAGTTGCCGCTGCCTCTGGTTGGGGGGCGTGGCAAGGGCGGATAGACCCAGGCCAAGACCGAGACTCGTGGGCGAGGAGCTCAGGAAAGGGGCGTTATTTGTACTGCTGGCAATACTGTTGGAATGTGCAGTTACCAAGGGCGTTGCTGGTGCGGATGCGGATACGGATGTGGGGGAGACGGGTGCGGATGTGGGCGAGGGGGTGGATGAGTTGGATGCGGAGGTCGCTGATGCTGCTCCCTTTTTTAATCGTATGGACTTGGTGGCCGATGCGGTTGTCATTCTGATGTTGTTCCTAACGCTATTGTGCGAGTATGTCATAGTAATTTCGTCGCTTTACGATCTCTGGATCGATATCTCTGCTCTGCTCTCCTCTTCTCTTAATCTCTCTGGATCACTTTCCTCTTATTAAAATTTCTGCTGTTTTGCCTTTTTGTTTTTGGTTAATTCGCTAAATTAATGCTTAACGTTAAATATCACACGCACTTAAATCAATTCTTTATAAATCGAAACCAAACGCCTTCTGCTTCTGCTACTATTGCTATTGAGATGTTGATCTAGCTGCGCCGCTCTGTTTTCTTTGGTTGCTGATAGTCGCCGAAGTTGAGATGACCTCCAAAATGGAAACGAAAAGGGCGACGGGCGGCCGAGCACGTAGCTGCTTTTCCACTTCTCCTGGTTCTGGGTCTCGCCTTTATGTTTTATGTACAGCTGCTGTTTACTTTACTTTATTTAGTTTTACTTGTAACGTTATGTATTGTTTATCAGTCTGTTGATTTATCTCTTTTACTCCGGTTAAGCTATCCTTAGCTATAATTTCGCAAACTCTTCTCTGTTCTTCGCTGATTCAACTGCTGCTTTCGCATTCCAAGCCGTGCTGATCCTGTTTTTTTGGAGAAAAGAGAAAGAAACCATTGAAAAATTGAAGCGTCACATGTTGGGTTATGTTAAGTAAGTCCTATTTCTTATAAAATCAGCCATCAAACCATATTAAATACAAAAGCCTAACAAAATGATGGTAAACTAGCGAAAAAGCTATTTAGATTGTTAAAATATATTCTGAAGTGAAAATGTCTATATATAAATTTAGGTTTAGTAAAAAAAAGGTAGTTGTGTACATATTCATTTGGGGGAAAACCTCATTATACATCTGAATACCTTTTTTTACCTGTGTACGAAATGTAACGTTTCAAAGGTAAAACAAAGCAGTTATATTTCGATGGCCGTGTGTGTGTGTGTATAATAAGAAACGGGAACCCAAAAAGGGGAAATAAGACATGTAACGATTACATTTCCAGGTAGCAACAACCTGTAACGTAGTGCTAACTACGTAACGGCTGCATTATCGTCCCTGCGTTTGAGTGTGTGCTGTCTGTGTGTGCTATTTACGTCAACAAAAGGTGTTTGTTTGGCTATTCAAGCAAACTTGGGACGTCAGAGGGACGGACCCACATGTACACACATTTGTACATATGTACATTTATTTTGCGAGAATACCTGAATTAATGAATCAACACACACACACGCATACATGCACACACGCAGCGATAACCAACACAATTGCGACTTACTTTTTTGCCGTAGACCTTCTCACACCAACGAGCGTGCGTGCGTGTGTGTGTCGCAGTTTTCTCAGCCACTTCGTTATACAGATTCCGATATTTCGACAAGCGTTATATACAAAATGGGTTGAGTTTGGGTTAAAAGTTGCCTTGATCTAGATGTTTCACTTTAAAATGTTGCGGGAATTGGTTTGTTTTGCGTTTTTTTTATGCTCTTTAATTCGGATTTTATATGGGGTTATATGTGTATGTGTTCGCAGCTGTGTATATACGTGTGTGTGTGTATTGTAAAATCACTTTCAAAATGGCGACGGGCTGGCTTCGTATTTATATATTTATATATATATAGATGTAATTCCGCTTAAAGCTTTCTCTTCACTTACAGACAAAGGCTCAAAAAAATCACACTTTCAACTGATTCTGATTCGGATTTTGTTAAACTCTTATGTACACCACCGTCTATTGCGCAGCGTTTATTTCGAATTCGATTTCCGTTATTTTCGCTCGCCAAGTACTTCACTTTAGTGTGTGCTTTTCTGTAGCCTCACTCGTTGTACTTCGACGCGTATTAAAATATTAAACTTTACACAAATATTTGATTTATATCACTTAACTTAGGACATTTACAATATGCGTTACATATATATTTATTTTTGTAGCAGAAATTTTAATCGATATCTTTATCTTCTTCGCTTATGCTTGTTCTTTGCGCATCGGTACGCTTGCCTCGAATTTTCCACCATGACTCACACAATCGCACGGCTGCGCGGGCTTATATACGCCCGATGGCCGCCGACGCAGGGTACATATATTTGTATTTATCGACCAATTATTGGGCAACTCTGGGTTCGTGACATGGCTGGCCCAGCGAATACTCAAATCGACTTAAGGCCTGTTCAGACCTGCGGCGACTGCGATTAGGAAATTAATGAACATTTTTTTTTAGAAAACCATTGTTTTTACTTCACATAGTAAATGTTTTGGATCATGGGAAATACTGTTAAAAGGTGGAAATAAATGAAATCTCGCTACCTGCAATCGATTGCTACCTACTAGAGTTGTCACATCTGCCGTTTGAGATACAAAGTGCGCGGTATATTTGAAATTGATTATGAAACGACAGCTGGCCTTTTGGAGCTGCATTATGCCTAAGTCCGGACTAACAAATAAAATATTCGTTTTTTTTTAAGTATATCATTGTATAATAAAGTCTATGTATACAATCAAAAGTTTTAGTGCACGTAAAATGAGAGCGTCACGTTTGCAATTGAAAATTAAGGCATTAAAACACGAAATTGACCCAATTAAAGATTGCCATCTTCTCCATATTGGGTATACTATCTTAATTTTAATGGTTTAAGCTCAACTTGAATGCAACGCCCTTGCCATTTTATTGTTTTAGGCATTTTGTGTTACACAATCTTTTTAACGCAGAATATAATAATAAAATGCCTGCTACTAGGTACATATATACTGCACGAATTCAAAACATTAGAAATTAGACACAAATTTTTTGTTCCGCGTTAAAAAGTGCCCGATGGGGTATTATGACATATATTTTTCAGGATGTCATCGTGGGATGCCCCGTTAAGTGGATAAGTAAAATGAAATAAAATAATATGATGAGAACCGCTTACAACCGGCGACGCGTGTCACTCAAAACCCGCCCGTGCTCAGATCCAGCCTGATCAAACCCATTATCTATCCAAATTGCTGCGACAGCATCATCATTATCATCTCGTTGACCCACCATTGTTATCCCCCGACGGGGTACCCATATAAACAAGTGCACTTTATGTTTACTTGCCTGTTTTTAATACACATCAATCCGCGATTGTGTGGGTTGAGGTGAGAGATACGATTCCTATAGTACTCACATACATATATACTATATGTGTCGCCGGTTTGTCCATCTATATATTCTGCAGCTGTATCTGTGCTGGTTTTCTATTGTTCATGAGCCGGGCTTTGTATATAAAGGTGATCAATCTCGCAGTCTAAAATTCAGTTCACTTCAAACGCGACTCGAAGCCGGTTTTTGCGAAAGTCGAACCTTTTTTATTCTACTTGTGATTTCGTGGAAATTTTGATTGTTATTCAAAATGCGTTTCGCTCTGTTTGCTTTTCTAGGTACATAATAACATTTGTTCCTTTTATTATCTACAAAAAGTAAAAAAGGGTGTAACATAGGGATCAAAAATAAAATATAAATTGAAGAAAATTATACATCTTTGGATTGATACAAGCCACTTAAATTGTACAATTGAAAAGTGCAAAAGTAATCAGATATCCATTAAGACCAAAAACCCAAAAGAATGATCTCACTGACAGAATTGTGTTGTGATTTACAAAATTAAAATTAACTTTGAAAGGAGAAGTAATTAAATTTGTAAAGTAGCAATACATTTTATTCTAGTTTTTGTTTAAACATATTAGTGTAAGCACTTCCAACTTGAATCTGAGCGGCCTTAACATAGCCATCTTATTTTTTAAACTCATTCAGCGCTCTGCTTGCTGGCATTCGTCCTGGCTACTCCGGCCAAGGACACCAAGAAGCCGGCCACCAACAGCTGCCAGCGAAACTGCGGTGAAGTCTACGAGCCCGTTTGCGCCAAAGCCAAAAACAGCAGCAAGGAGCGTCTCATCACCTTTGGCAGCCCGTGCGTCATGGCCAACTACAACTGCCAGCACGCCGACGATCGTAAGAGATCCTCCGCAATATCCCTACGGAATGAAATATGATTTTATCCATTCACAGCATTCGAGCAGAAGTCCAAGGGAGAGTGCGGTGGCGGAGTGAGCGTTCGTCTTTCTTAAGAACTGGAAGTCCAATTTCAACAACTTTTACAATTGAACATCTTTCACTAATGGTGCAATAAAATATTCATGTATTTTTTATTCCAACGGGAACGTTTTATTTGTTTTCGAAGCAAGCTTGTATTTCGCATAACAGAATAAAAAATTTAATTAGCTCTCGGGATTACTTAGAATTTCCCTTTAAAATACACACGTGCATATGCATTCATACAAGATCAGTTCCAGCTATCCTTTAGTATCAATGAAATTGTTTTCTAAACTCCTATGCACTTATCAGCAGTCACGCGGCCAATCTGCAATCGAAATCAAAGCGTTAATCAGTTGGCACGAGTATTATTGTTATTATTGCAGTAAAAGCGAGTTAAGAGCAACTAGCCAATTGGCAATAAAGGGAGATTGTCATACATAGAAATACCAAATCACCCTATTTTCTTTTATCACATTTTAAGTTATTTATATTATAAACAAATAGTTCCTCTTAACCGCCATTCACTGTACTAACACCATTTGACTCACCACTCACAGAGCTCTAGCGAACAATAATCGCATACTACGACCTAATGCCAAGTAATATATAGTATATGGTATTGTATTGTATTGTATGGTAGAGTACTTATAGTTGTTTTTAGTAGTTGTTCAGAGATACGCTCCACTACATTCACAGATTCCGTTCCGCGCCTCAGTTGGCCACCTTCTTCTGCTGCTTGACCTTGTAGTCAGCCAGGGCCGCCTTGATGGCATCCTCGGCCAGCATGGAGCAGTGCAGCTTGACGGGCGGCAGACGGAGCTCCTTGGCGATGTCCGTGTTCTTCAGCTTTCCGGCCTCGTCAATGGACTTTCCCTTAACCCACTCGGTGGCCAGGGAACTGCTGGCAATGGCCGATCCGCAGCCAAAGGTCTTGAACTTGGCGTCTATTATCTTGCCGTTCTCGTCCACCTTGATCTGCAGTTTCATCACATCGCCGCAGGCGGGAGCTCCGACCAGGCCGGTACCCACTGTAGCATCCTTCTTGTCCAGAGACCCAACGTTGCGCGGGTTTTCGTAGTGTTCAACGACCTGTGCGTGGAAATAGGTGGGTTAGTCACTTGGGGGTTCTGCTTATCGCGCTTATCACTGTGCGTGCCGCCTGAAACGCTGTCTATCAGAACGACAACAAAGTCGTTTCTTATCTATATTATACAGCTTCTAGATATTACGAAAGAACCTTCCGCGCGGCAATTCCGAGTCCAAACTTACATTTTCATGATACAATGCCACCGGGACACTCTGCACGCGCTTCAGCTGCGAACGCAGCAACCGGGAGGAGTTTCGCACCAGGGACATATTTAAGAAGTATTTGTCAAGTAAATTTATCAATTTATTGAACAATTGTTGTGAAATTCGAAGAGAACGGAAAAACACAGGCAACTGCGTGTTAGAAACAGCTGTTGGACAGTGTGCCCGTTCTAGGTCAGATGTGAAAGGCCAGCAAATGTCGTTGTCGATATGTTATCGATTTTCAACAGATTTCTTATATTATTATTTACCCCTTCTAAATAATAATTTACTCTTTCTAAGAAAAAACAAAGTACGGCCCATCAAATTACTTATAATAAAAATAAATAATACAAGTAAAGATTAATAAAGAAAGTGCCCTCTTGCATTTGAAATTACACTCTGAGTTGGCAGCTTCTCAGGTATTTCGATCACTCACTCCTATGGTCACTCCCCAATCACAAAGTTTACTATTGCCCACCCACAATTTCTGCCAACTTCCGATATATTTTTACAGCAGCAGACTATGAGTTTCTGAAACCAGTCCCCTAGGTCAATAATATCCATATCCAGTCATGACCTCACGCAAGCGAAGTGGCAGCGGCTCCACCAAGCGGCCCAAGGAGAAGGTTCGCCGGAGCACCGGATTTGTCGAGCTCCGCCCTTGATGATTTGTGATTTGCCTGACTAATTGAACTCTATTGCAGGTGGTCTACATATACGAGCTGTTGTGCCGGGGCGAGGATCCTAGCAGCGAGAGTCCCGAGTTCTGGAACGAGTTCTTCCTGCTGCAGCCGAACTTCGAGGCACTGGAGAATGAGATTGGCAAACTCAACAACGAGCAGCTGCAGCTGGTGAAACCGAATCTAAACACCCTCTTCCAGAGGTGCATAGAAATGCTTGACACGGGTAGACCAGTTAGACATGTTAATATATACCTCAAGCCATCTATAATCCTTGATTTCCCCCAGAAGATCATCCCAAGCGCCTGTGCAACAGTCTACAAACGCTATGCTCCATGTTCTACGGGATCTTTAAAAAATCTAACGCAGATCCCACGTTTAACATATTAAACGAGATCTTCGGCCACGAGAAGATGGACGAATGGCTGAAGCTACTCATGCAGTACTGCAATCGCATCCTCCTGGGTGATGTGCCCGAGAACGCTCGCTTTATGTGCCTCAAACTGCTCCAGGTTCTGGTCACGGGAACGGATAACGTCAACCAGAACTCCCTCTTCGAGCACCTGATGATGCACAGCATGTTCGACGCCTTTGTCCGGCTACTCAGCGATCCCACGTTCCGCAGTCAGCATGGACACGACATCGTTATCCTACTTACGATTCTGGTCAACTATCGCAAGCATGAAGCCACGAATCCCTATGTGGTGCAGCTCTCCATACTCGCTGATGAGCTGGCTTTAAATGGGTAAGTCCATCTAGTCAATGCTTGAATTTGTGTACTTTTCTCGGAAACCTCTATAATGAATGTTAATCAAATACTTAAACTATTGAATCACCAAGTTCTTTTATGTGCAGCAGCTGGTGACTGACGTCATCAAGCAGATAACTTGCCACGAGCTCGCATGTCTTATTTCGATAGTAACCCAAACTTTATCTTCATTCCAGCTACGGCCAAATGATATCGCAATCGCTAATTGACTTCTGTCGCCAGTACATTCAGAGTCTTAACAATGTGCAATCCTCTTCCTGGTTTTCGTCGCTGTCGAATATCGTGGGCAACATGTTTGTGTCGGATGAAGGATGCGAACGGGTGCAGCAGATCAAGGCGAATAATGGCCTTTTGCTTGCCCTATATGAGGCAGTGCACCTGAATCGGAACTTCATCACAACTCTGGCTCACACACAGGCAGAGTCCAGTGCCCCGCCCTCGCCCAGTAATACCTTGAGTTTGGCCCAACCTGTGCCGGATTTATCCAATGCACCCATCATTGATATTACACAGTATCCCACCAATCTGCTGGTGGCCGTATTTCAGTACTGTTCCATTGTGATGCAGGACAATAAGAACGAGTCGAGCATTGCTAATCTGAAGCTGTGTTTCCTCATCCTCACCTGCATTTCAGAGGACCAGTATGCCAACTCGATGATGCACGACAGCAACCTTACCTTCAAGGTTATGCTGCATCGGGCGCAAATGCGTCATCGCAAGCTGAATGTGGATCGGGTAGGCAAATCTCAGCCATTGGCAGCCACTTTACTGGACCTCCTGGTAGAGTTCATTGTATCGCATTTGATGAAAAAGTTCCCGATGGAGTTGTATCTGCTGTGCATTGGTGTTATCCATCGAATCTTGTGCTACCAAAAGCGATGTAGAGTGCGCCTCAACTATCCGTGGAAGGAACTTTGGTCGGCTCTAATTGGCCTTCTGCGGTTTTTGGTCAACCAAGAACAGACACTGGTGAAAAAGTGCAACATATTCCATTTGTCGCTACAGGTGGTGAATATATTTAATCTGTTCATAACGTACGGTGATACTTTCCTGGCCACAACAAATAGCTATGATGAGCTCTACTACGAACTGAACCGCGAAGAAAAGGTATTTACGGAAATACATGCCATGGGTAAGAATGATAAGATTCTATCTGTAAAAACAAAACTAACCATATTCAATTTAGTTCTTCGCTATACAACGATGCCGGACTGCGAATACAAAGACGATGTAATCAAACTCTTAAACGCTTTGGTTAATATCCTGGCCATTGTTAAA
This sequence comes from Drosophila yakuba, assembly GCF_016746365.2. NCBI lineage: Eukaryota > Metazoa > Arthropoda > Insecta > Diptera > Drosophilidae > Drosophila > Drosophila yakuba. The sequence goes on from NC_052530.2 coordinate 10,473,176, forward strand.
CACTTCCAGAACAAGATCAAGGAATGGCTGGCAGAGCAAGGCCTCTCAACGCCCACGGAGGAGCAGATACTCGATGTGGTGCGCAAGAACTACGATCTGACGCTCAAACTGCAGGACTCCCTGGATCAATACGAACGTTACACAGAAACGCCGCTGCACACCAACTTTTTTAAACTGATGGTTCGCGACGTTGTCAATGATACGCGCAAGCACATTTACGGCTATGTGAAGGAGGCCGTATCTGTTATTCCGGACCAGGAAATACTCCTCACCTCCTCTATGACATCCGTTTCGGCCGGTACAGCCACTCCGGCTTCAGCAACAGCAGTGCCAGAAGCAAAAGCGTTGCCTTCTTTTGCTTAGTTTTGTAATTGTATTTTAATATAAATCAAATCTCTGGATGCGTAAACTCGATGTAATCTATAAGATTTAAAGTGCTTTGCGAGACTTTATAGCTAAAACAGTGCACTTAAAGCAAAAACATATTCTGTGCAAGTTTTTTACATAAGTATACAAAATATATAAATATTACGTGTATATAAAATCAAACACAATCACCTCCTTACCACTCCTATTTTCTATTAAAGCATGCCGAATGAGTAAACTTACCTGGCAATTTTTTTGAGCTGTTTAAATGTTAGTTTGGAAAAGTCGCCACCTAATCTTTGTTGAAAACTATTTTAAAGGTAGCACCGGATTTCAAAAAAGGATATTTCATTCAAAGCAAATTTTCACGCTGGCCCAACTAGTCCAATTTCTTACATATCTACTTTTACATTTTCAATTTCGTATACTACTTTCGTAAACTCTTCCTGTGCGATTCGTCACTACGTGGTATGTCGTCCACAGTGACAAATTCGCATTGATTTGCAAAATGATTTAGACAGTGTGATTATTATTGTTGCTCTTTTATTTATTCCCAAACTTTCCACGTGTGTATAATCTTTAATTCAAAAATGCGTATAAATATTTGTAAAGTATTTCTTCTGGTTATACAGGCGTGTGTATTGGCTCTAAGAATATCGCTACGATTTATAAATGGTATATGTTTAACTTTAGCATGCAATATTTGCACGCATTTAACAATTGAATGCATTAAAATTGATCATGGGTCGAAGCAGTATGCGAATATCTAATAAAATGTCAAATATATCATTTAAAATGCGTTAAAGATATGAATACATTTAAAATACATAAGAATTGGATGATTTAAAATATACAAAATAATTTGTGTATGAAATTAAATTCTAGTCGCTTTATACAAGTATCCATTGCATTCGATTGATTAATTTCTAGCTCGATATAATAGTTCAGAGGCAGAGCCAAACGATCACTTAAAGGCACAATTAACAGACAATATCGAATTAAATTAATAATATTATATAAGCAATGCCTATATATACCTCTTTGCTGAGCTCATTTCGTTTGCCCTGGAACTGCGGCCCTAAGGTTACATATATGATAGTACGGATAGTACGGATCTATTTACAATTTCGCATATCGTTCAAGTTGGCTGGTGAATGGTAGGAGTAGTGCTATGAATCTTAATGATTAGAAGTGATCCACCTTGACGGAGACCGTGTGGGCGGCGGCATTGCTGGGCAGGTCGATGTTGTCCCACTCGGTGTGCAGGTTCTTCTCGCTATCGGTCGCCTTGAGGGCCAGTCCCAGTGATGCAGTTCGTCCGGCGCAGTGCGGTATATTGAGTGTAACCGGTACCAGGAACTCAAGGCCCTGCGGCCCGCACATCACCAGCGGTGACAGCATTGTCTCACCTACGAAGGCAAACAACAAGGCCATTAGTAAGAGAAATAAATCATTTCCTGGGGTTTTCTAAATGAAATTATAGTTGTGTTTAATAGAGTGTGGTAAGTCGTGTAGGGTTACAGGCATAGACTCCATTCGGTTGAAAACACAAACGAATCGTGCAAGCTTATAAAGTCTTCGGATAGAAAATTGAAAGTATTTTAGGGGTATAGAGGTAAGAAATAATGCAGCTTTTTCCTAAGAAGTAAGTACAGAGTGTTCAGTATAGATGTAGGTTTCACTAAAAATGTATATGATATTACATGCAAAAAGCAAACTACAAGTTAGTATACATAGCACTAAATCTAAAACTAATGTTTAGACTACATCAAATCACCAGCCACCATTAATAAAGGTTAAGTACGTAAGTCATAATGTTAAATAAGAAAAACACAAGACAATGCTGTAATAAAAACAAAATCAAAGAACATGTGTTTAATTTCAAAAAAGGTTTGTGGTAGTGGCGGTGGTTTTGGTGGATGGATACAATACGAAGTAGAGTGGGTTTTTGTGTTAAGTGGGACCAACCATTTTCCATGTCCAGCGGAGGACCGCCGACGGCTTGTCCCATTCGCGGATCGCTCACTGTGAAGTAGATCTCTTGTCGTACTCCGGCCGGAATGGCACCCGGTGGGATTTGTAGTGAGACGTGCCACAGCTTATCCGCCAGAGTGCCGCCATTGGAGTCAAAGAATCCGCGTGAGGTGCTGGGCTCACGGGGCAGAGTGGGGAAGGGTCCGTTGGCCGGAGGTTGGTTATTTACGGGTCCGGCGATGGGCAGTGACATGCTGCTACTAAACGGCGTACTGGTGGCATTTGGTGGGCCCACTGGCAAGCTGGCTTGAGATGTGTACTGGGTTTCGATGGAGGTGCAGCTATCGCCCATTGGGGAACTCGGAGGAGGTGCCGTTCGCTTTAGGATATTTGAAATGTGGAAGGGAGCTCGACCGGATCGCGGGGTTGGCGGTTGAACAGGACCTGGAGGAGGAGCCAAGGGAGAAACCTTATCGGCTGCTTCGAATACGTCATCCGACTCATTCTGTGCTTGTTCCACCATTCCCTCGTTGTGTAGATTATTTTCAATGGCCGTTGGAAGCTCTGTCTGATCCACAGAGCTCTCAGCGGGATCATTCTGATCCTGAACCTCCTCCTCTTGGTCGTCATCATCTACCTCATTCTGCACAAGGGGAGCTCTCGCTGGATTTTCTATCACCGTGTCCGAAGATTTCTGCAAGTCCGAACGACTCAAGGTCGAGTCTTCCACCTGTTCTTCCGGTTGAGCGTTAATCTCCACCTGAATCTGCTCGGTTTTGCACTCCTTTTCCTTCTTTTCATCGGTTTCATTTTCTCGCGACTGCAGGATGCTCTCTTCCCGGGTCTCATAGATAGGAGCCGGTCGGCCCATATCCCTTTTGGACACATAGATCGGTTCCGCCATGCTGTCCAGGGCTTCCCGTCTAGTCTGATAGATCTGATCCCTCAGTTGTGCCCGCGTTTTCAGAGCACTTTCCTTGGCCTCCCGGCGACTCTGGTATATGGCCTCCGGGTTGGAGGCCTCCGACTGGCTGCTGCTGCTCTGGGGACTAAACTCTCGCTCCATATCCCTCTTGCCCTGGCTAATCCTCTCCTGCATTTCGCGTTTTGATTGGTACAGATGATTCCTCTGCATTTCACGCTGCATTTCGCGACGGGACTGGTAGAGGGGCTCCTCCTCAGTTTGCTCATTGGCAGCGCCCGGATAGAATCTCCTACGGGTCATCACCTCGGAACTGGGCGCCCTTCGCTGATCGGGCAGCATGTAGGCTCCGTTGCGGGTCTGGTAGATCTCTTGCGGATCCTGCTCATAACCAGGACTGATCATGGGCCGCCTGGGCGGTCCCGGATTTCCTCCTCGATCCGCAGTGGTGGTGCTGTGCCGCCTCACAATTCTCCTTCCATTTCTTCCGCCAGAAGCTGCAGCAGCCTCTGCTTGTCTTCGTTCGAGATCGATGCACGCTCGATTCGCATAGAGATCATATTGGTCATAGCCGTAACCATTGTCCTGGTTATGTGGCATTCTAGGCACTGTGTTGCCGATATTCCCATAGATATCCTCACCCTCCAGATTCTGGTAGGTGCTGTTCATCATCTCCTGCTGCTGCGACGTGTAGTGACCACCCCTTTGATAGTAAGCCTCTTGCGGGTGAGGTTGCATCATGCCTTGCCCGCCATGGGCACGCTCCTCAAAGCCAGCTGGATAGGTTGGATACTCATCCGGATAGTAGGGTCTTTGCACACCCCTCTCCAGCATCGACTGCTGGCGTCTAAGTCCCTTCGGTTTCCTCTCCGGTTCCACCATGCTGTTCATCCTCCTCAGGGGCCGCGTACTCTTAAGCAGCGCATTCTTTAGAGCCACCAGTGGGCTCTTTAACACCGATTTCTTCTTCTTATGTGGTGGCAGTGGCGGTGGACCCATCTCCATGCCATGTTCATCGTAATACTGCTGCTGGTGATGCTGGGGATGCTGGGGATATTGCTGGCGCGGCTGACTATGTCCCCTAGACGTTCCATAGTGGCCGTAGTAATTGGGATCTTGGGTGTGCGGAGGTCGCTCGTGGGGATAACGAGGAGCAGAGCGGGATCGCTGCATATGGTGCCCTTGGGATGGGTGGGCGGCAGGGGGTGGCATGTTATAGTAATCATCGTATCGCTCATCGTACGGCTCCATTTCGCTAAAGATTTGTTATATGATTCGAGATTTGTGTATGCAATTAGCAAGGAGTTTTCAGTGTATTCGAAGAAATTGAATTTTTAATTCTGGGTTTTTATGCAGTTAAAATTTTTTATTAGAAAAGTTCACCAGAATATGTTGTCATTCGAGGCGATAGATTTCATTTAAATAAGGGAGGTAGAAATATTCGTTTAATCGTCTAACTGGCAATTTATTCCTGCAAAACTTTCGCTTAAGACACACAAGAAGCGCACACGTCAAATATATTCATAATTTATAGTAAATACTTTGCATATTAACCAAAACTGTAGAATAAACACCATTTACCAAAGTTTTAAACTTTATATTAAAGTAGTTTGTTAGTTATCGTTTTTAATTAAAAGGCTCATTTTACCCAAAACCATAGTTAGATTCAAGATTAACTTTCAAATACCCGAGAAATGTATTGAGAGTAGTTATATATTGAAAGAACCAGCTAAAAGCATGATCATATTCAAAATAGTATTACGAGTTTGAGTTTCAGTTTGAGAATAGAGAAATGTGGATACGAATCTGTACTGTAAACTAAAATAGCAAGTAGAAGTTAACCCGAAAAATGTTTTATTTCCGTTTTCATTTTGTATGTGCGTGAAGCGCTCAACTCAGAAACCTTAGCTTTCGTTGTTTTTGCAAATTTTGTTAAGCTTTAATTTATGGTTTGGTTAATAATTTTGGTTATTGCAAAATACAATAATTATTAAATTTATGTAATATATGCGATCTGTTTTCGTTGTGCGTTTTTCGTGAAATTTTGCATCGAATAATTTGTAATGACCATCAACCGCATGAAAGTATGAATAGATTGGCATAATGATTGACTGATTGATTGATTGATTGGCTGATTGTTTTGGCTGACTGAATGTTTGATATTTGATATAAAGTACAAAAATGGCATTGAACAAGAATATAAAACATTTTTCGTTAACACAAATGTTGAAAATTGGGGGGAATCAATAAGAGTTCTGTATGTTTATCGTGTGTTTGATTTCTTTTTCGTTTTACTTGTGGAAAGGAAGACATCCTTTTGGGAGAGCAATGGATTTAATCAGGGAGCTACGGGTATCTGACGGATGGACTCACCTCATGTTGTGATGGTGCCCGGCGGTTGCTCCGATTTGCGGTTTACGATACAGTTCGAAGGCCGAACCACGCTGCTCCCGACTTCCGGCCAAGTCCAGGGCATGACGTTCGGGCGTGTGGGGCGGTAGGTTTCCTATGGGTAGCATTATGTTAGATATAATGGGGATTCATGGCTTAGAAGACTGAACCCCTTAGGATGGGGGTACCACACACCTATTGGCGGTGGCATGCCGCGATGTGGTGCTATATAGGGTCCTGTGCCGCTGCCTCCGTTGTAGTGATGGCCATTCCCATTGTAGCCATTGGCCTGCGGATAGGGTTGAGGTGGTGGCGCCTGTCCATAGGTGCCATTACTTCCGCCGTAGGTGGGCTGCTGCTGCTGCGGCGGCGGTGCCTGCATGTGGCCATTGCTGGGTGAACCGGGAGTCGCCTGCTGGCCGTAGTGATGATGCGAAGGCGTTGGTGGATAATAGAAGCCATTTGGAGAACGTGGCGAGCCAGAGTCCTGAAATTTAGGAAGTTTACGATGAGTGGAAGGTCTAAGAAAGCGAGGATTGGATGTCGAAGGATAAAACTTACCCCATTCTCCCAAGGAGTGGTGCCACCGCTGCCACTGCTGCCACCACTTTGCACCGGTGGCCTATAGTTTTTGGGCTTGGGTGGCGGCACCGGCTTGAAGGGTCCACTGCCATTGCTGCTGGGCGTTCCACTGCCATTCATCTGGCTTTGGCCGTTGCTCACATTCGGCGGAGGAACCACTCCATGTGGCGCTGTCTTCGGCAGCTTTGTGTAATCCGCTTGTGAGACGGAGTTGTTCCGACTGGTGGTTCGTTGATTCATATGGTTTAGGGGATGTTGGATTGCGTGATATAAAATGCGTTATGGGTGGCAGTGGTTTTGGGTGTGTGAGATTGAGTTTTGTTTTGGGGACAAACAGTTGATGATGGCGAGCACAATACATAAGCAAAAAAGAGAAAAAGTTTATGTAATTATAAGGACATGTGTGGTAAAAATATGATAAATATTTATGGTGCTTAGACGGCATACAAAAATCTGGGGCAATCAGGTTTCTATCAGTATCGTTTATTGCACTTTGGGTTGGAGCTCTCGAAAGAGTTTACTATTTACATGGTCGAAGGTTTCAATACAGATCATTGAGAACACTAAAGACTTTAACCATCAACTTGAAGGTAAAAGGTGAAATAAGAACAAAGTGTTTTAAGTGGACAAAGTATGTACTAAGGGAATGTTTCCAGTGCAGTATCGCATACAAAAAGTCGTAGTTAATCTATAAAATAAGTTCGATTTCGAGTTCGTTGCTTAGACGAGTGTATCGTAGGCCGAGGCACTGGACATCAGTGCTGGAGGTGGCAGTGGTGCCATCAGGGCATGCAGACGTGGTGCAGCAATGGGTCGGCGATCGAAGCCGCCGGTGGAGAGGCGGAGCAGCTGCTGCTGCGTCAGCTGGAGGCCGCAGGACATGTGAAGGGGCAAGGACGAGGGCGTAGGTGAGAGCGACAACGAGGACGAAGGTGAGAGCGAGTGCATCATATGCAAGTGCTGCAAATGGGGCGCATGTAAATGATAGCGTCTATTGGGCCAGGGACACATTTAGATACAAATTATTCAGAACGATACAAAGGAATATTTACGACACAGTCGATACAGAGGCATGCGAGTGAGTTGACACAATAACGACGGCGCAGGAGAAAAAGAAAGTAAGAAGTATGTTTTTTAATTTTGACTGAGCCTCGCGATTTATACAGTATTTTGAGGGCATTTCCAAAGCTATGCATTTTCATCACGCCTATTCATACCTGTATTTGCCGTAATCCGTTTTCGTCTCCACCAAAGGCTTGCGTGGGCTGCTTTCGAGGCCCAGATTCGAAGGACGCTGTGGAGTGCCATTGCGTGGATCTGTCGAGTGATATCAAGTACGTTTGTTAGCTGTGAAAAGGCCATCGAGTATAGCGGTATACCTACCGATATTACGGGACGCATTCATGTCGTGGTAGTGCGGTCTGCCCGGACTGCTCTGTCGGTTCAGATCGTTGGGTCCTCCGAAGCTGCGATGGTCGTGCGGAGTGCGGCCGTAGTCGTGCGACTGACCCGTCGGCGGCAAGGGGCGTCCACTGAGACAATTTGGGGAAACAAATAAATAATAAAGTACATAAGCTATATTTTATAAACTCACCTTGCATTTGGCACTGATTTGAGATCGTCGGGTGCATTGGGACCCAGTCGGCCAAGGTTTTGCATGGCCATTTGTGTATTGTTGTACGAGTCGTAGCTGGAAACACTGTCGTAGGTCGATGCACCTCCGGCGCCTCCTCCGTTGGCCTTCAGCTGCGCATTCAAACGAGCCTGGCGCTCCAAGGATGCGTGGGTTTGCTGCTGCTGCTGCTGGCGATCCAGGGTTTCAGCTGCCCCGGAGCCGACCAGAGCATTGCGGGTTATGTACTCCGCCTGGACATCGTCCTGCACCACAGCCTTGCCGAACAGACGCTCCTGGGCACTGCGACCCAGGGTGCCATTTCGCGATGACGAGCCCGAGGTGTTCAGCGGTATATCCCCCGGCTTCGACTGACGATCGATGCGGGGCGGCAGATCGGGCGCATTAATCCCGTACAGGGATTGCGGCCTCACTGCAGCCGGATCTCCTCCTACGCCGGGCTGTTGCGGCTGCGGGGGCACGTTGGTACCGTAGATGCTGTACTTGCTGGAGTCCATGGTCTGGCGGCGATTGGGATTCGCGGGGACACCATGGTCGTAGGGTACCTGCGGCAGGTGCATTGCAAGGGGTTCGTGAGTGGGTGGTGAAATAGATTAGCACACTAGTTGAACTGGTCAGCAAAAATAAGACTTCTTGAGAGACGTAATGGAAAATATTGAGCTTGAAATCTCATTTATTATTTGTTTTATTTTGGCTGACCATTGTTATTGTGATGAGAATTGGATGGACGCTTAGAAACTTCCCAAGTTCTGGTTGTGATTTCTCTTTTTCAGTTTAGTGTAAGCGCATGCCATTTCTATGTTTTGTTTTGTTTTGTATGCTTGTTTGGTTGTTTGTTTGGTTGGTTGGTTGGTTTTTCGACCTCTTACCGTATATGGAGGTGGTAGTCCTTCACCAATTATGTCTCTATCCCTATCCAAGTTATCCTGATTAGTGGCAATCGATGGATCTGAGCTCGCTTTAACCAACTGCGGCAAATTGCCAAGCGACAATGATGCGGATGGGCCGGGACTCAGTTCCAAATCGGATTCGGGACTTGATGCATACGAGAGTCGGGATGTGGTCATGGGGAATAGGAAATCGTCGGAGAGGGATTCTACTGGCTGGGTTTTGGTAGTTTGGTAGTTTGCAGGTTTGAAGGTTTTGGGCGCAAATTGTTGGCAAAAGTTAATTGAATTTAGCGATAGTAATAATGTTGGTTTGTTCGAATTTAGTCAAATTTAGCGCCAACGTTTGGTTTTTGTTGTCAATTAAAACGCAAGAACAGCAACAAGAAACGTTGATGAAACATTGAAAAGTATATGATTGATTCGATTCGATTGATTGAGAGGCGTTCGATTGCGAAGCATTTGGATACGTAATGTGTGGACGAACACAAGATATTTGGCATTTTGAGTATATTTTGTTGTTTTGTTTTTTGGTTTTTTTGTTTGTTTTTAGTTTTGGACGAGGACATTTTGATTATTTTTGGTGGTGTTTGTTTAATTATATGCATCGGGTTTTACGGGTGATTAAGCGGGGAATGACCATGATGATGTATATTTGGTTTTTGTTTTTGGTTTTGGTATGTAAATAAAAGAAACAAATGAAACGAAAAACATTTAGTTAGCAACTTTATAAGAATATTTGCAAAAATTTGCATGGCGATTTTTGCGTAAATACTTAAGCCTAAATATGTATGTCAAATTGGTTCGATAAAAGTGGTTTATTGATAATGAGTTCGTTTGGAGTAGGAAAACTGTCATTCACTGGGAGTACAAAGTGGAAATGTGAGAAGATAAGTATTTAAATTCGTATAAATGCAGATCCTGGATCTCTTGAGATTAAATAGTGTACTTTATACATCCCCTGGAATGACAATTTACTTTGTTTTGTAGGATTATGTGGTACTCATGATTTTAGCAACACGATTACACACATTTATATGTACATATTCAACGAATAGCGGGCTACACGCAGTATTATTGTTCTTGATCATGCTACATGAGGAGTTTCGGGTCTTATGAATAATTTAGTACGAACAACTACATGCGATAATTACACAGAGAAGGGCTTGGTAAGAAGGATAGAGGAGATTCAGTTGAAAAGTCTTGTGCCCCCAGCGAATTGATCTATATAAATCAGATCTCGCTTCTTTCGGAAGCTTTTCAACTAAATTAACACCGATTCTCATGCAATGCATTCGTTAGTTTGGCCAACATTGTTGTTGGAATCAGCATTATTAACATGGCTATTGTTGTTGGTATTAATATTGTGGCTATGGCTGTTGCTGTTGTTGTTGATGCTCCTGCTGTTGCTACAATTATTGTTATTGTTGTTCAGGCTACTTGAATTATTGAGACTGGCTATTTGACTGGTGAGATTATTGAAGGCCAGCGTAAAGCTGCCCTCATCCGCCAAAGTGCCATCACTGCTCTCGTGTCCATTGCTCAACCCATTGCCATTGCCATGGCCATTGGCCAGAAGATTGCTCAGTGATCCCGAGGAGGAGGAGTAGTTGCTTCTGCCCTGACCATTGCTAATCAATCGCTGCTGTGGCTTGGCCATCGGTGCCCTTTTGGATGCATTCGATGCATCTGCAGCAAGATACTGTTGCTGCTGTTGCTGCTGCTGCTGCTGCTCCAGCTGCAGATTGCTGTTCTTGCTCTTGGCCAGATCCGGCTGCTGCTGCTGCTGCTGCTGGGGCAGAAGATTCAGACTGGAATCGAAGAGATTCTTCTGCAGCAGCAGCTCGTGGTAGTAGTAGGGCGTGGTCCTACGTTCCACCTGGGCATTGGACCGCAATCCATAGCGGCTGACTGCCGATGGTCCGGGCTGAAAGGGCCTCATGGCGGCGTTTGAGTGATTCGATTGATTCACGGCACTCGTACTGCCGCCATTCGAATTCGAGTTCAAATAGCTCTGACTCATTAGATTTGGCTGAGAACTGTGATACTGGGAGTTGGATCCCTGGCCATCCATGGCCAGAACACTATCATCCAGTGGCATCATGGGAGCGGGCTCAACGGGCGGTGCCAGGCCACTGGGCATCGAGGAAGCGGGCTTTATGATCGGCACCATCGTATAGGACCTGCGATCTCGGGGCTTTTCAGCCAAACTCTGGCTGTGGGCGTAGCCCACGGGCGGTGGGCGTGGCGGCGGAGGAGTGTGTGCCTGGTTTTGGATAAGCGAATAGGATTTGCTCGGATTCTGGCTCAGATTGAGATTGAGATTCAGATCCTGCGAGTAGCGTGGCACTGAGGTAGATGAAATGGGGCGGCAACAAGCTAGCTGGCATGGCTGGGCGATGTAGGGGGGGAATAACATTTCGGTGGGGGAATCGGGGAACTGTTAATATGATTTTTTTTGTTTTTTTGTTTACGGTACGTTGACAACAATCATGGGCATGTTTGTAAGTGTGTGTGGTTGTGTGTGTTTTAAAAAACGAATAAGAAAAAGTATCGAAAGTAAAAATTAGAATATTGACCATAACCATTTGTAGAAATTATAGAGTTATAGGGCTTTCAAATTAGTTGAAGGAGTCCATTCGGTAAATAAGATTATTTAAGATTGGAAAAAACTATTGGGCTGGGATATCATCGGTATAACTAAAACTATATCAAATAAACTGATACATAGACGCAGTAAAAAACATTCCTTTCTTAAATATTGTTGTCTACAGTTTTTTATGTATACGTATTATGGTAGTTACTAGTGTTGACATGTTAATTGACCTCTAATCGTGCTAAGTCGTTCTTAGTTTTGTTGGAAAGAGGGAAAAAGAAAGCCAAACTGGTTTTCTATCTATTCAGAATGCAGTTCCTATTAAAGTTTGGTAAACGAAACAAGGTGTTTGTGTTAAATATTTGAGATCTCCTAAAACCTACATTTCTACATACATTAATCCATCACCTGCTCGGAGAGTTAGGACATCGTTAAGTTAGAGATTACAAAGTTATCAAATGGAGCCACGACATCCAGTAGATGCTTGGTTTTTAATTAGACTTAAGGACTAGCTACATTGGACAATACTCAGACGACGACTAGGATGGACTTGAAATCCGAACGGGAAGCAAAAGACTCACCTTGGACTCGGACATCCACACGGCGCCGCTCTGCTGCAGATCGATCGAATCGCGCAACTTTCGGTACCAGGACTCCTCGTCGCTCAACGCGATCTGGGTGCTGAAGATGTGCGACCAGACGCGCTCCAGTTTCTGGCACTGCTCCAGGAGCTTCTTGGAGCTCTTGTGGGCCGCCTTGGGTAGTCCGTGGCGCAGCTGCTTGATCACGTGCTTGCTGTCTGTCTTCAGGAAGATCACTACCGGATAGAACTGGGCGTAGTTGAGACGATCCACGGCATTTGGCGTTATATCCAGCAGGGCGTGCTTGCCACGATCCATCACATCGCGTATATTCGAGAGCCTGACGATGCGGCACTTTCCACTAGTTGCAGCCGACTTGTCGTCATCCTGCAGTGGAGTCGAAAACTTGTCGGGGAAATCCTTGGCCAAACGCTCGCGGGCCAGATCGGATACGGGTCCGAACAGCACTACGGGTCGCACGAAGCCTGGATGGCGGAGAACGACACGCTCGTAGGCGGGGAATTTGGAAATGCTGTCGGAGAAGACCACATCGTCCCAGTTTTCGCGGGACAGACTCTTCGAGCGTCGGTGCGTCGAGCTGTTGGTTAACAAATAAAAGTTATTAGGTATTCGGTTTGTGTAGAAGACCAATAAACTTACCGTCGTCGCCGGAAGAAGTTGCCTCTCGATTCGTTGGCATTCATCTCCTTCTTAGTGGCATTGAACTGGGCAGTGGCCAGCTCTTCGGCCCGCGACTTGTTCGGTATAACGCCGCGCTGCATCTCCTGGTGACCGCGTCCGATCTTCAGCACTTGCCAGGAGCCGACAACGCCATTGTGCAGGGTGTCGATCACCCGGAACACATCGCCCGCCTTGAAGGCCATCTCGCCTTTGGAAGGATTATCGCAGTGAAAATGTGTCTTGATGTGGAAGGAGTCGCCACGTTGGTTGGTCACCACCTCGTCGTACTCCTCCTTGCAGTACTGCACAATCAAATCGATGCGATCCTGCAGGCTCAACAGAAAGAGCACAGCCTCCTCTCGCGTCACTCCGTTCATGTCCATGTCGTTGACCTTGAGGATCTTATCGCCGGGCATTAAACCCTGCAGCGAGGCTGGAGATCCCGGTTGTACGGCAGTCACAAAAATACCGGCTTCATTGCCGCCGGTTAAGCGGATGCCCACGCTTCCCTCCTTCTGGAAGGAAATGAATCTCGGCTCGGCACTCTGGCGCTCCTCGTACAATTGCCTGCGAGAGCTGTAGAAATCCTCTTGAGCTGCTCCACCGCTGGATCCTCTAGGTGGTGGCGGGCGTGGCGGCTCGTCGATGGCTGCACTCCTGCCACGCGTTGGTGTTACGGGTCTGTCCAGCTGCTGCAGAGATACCCCATCCATGATGGGTCCCCGGGAGCGACCTCGCGGTGTGAGATTGCTCTTTTCGTCGTTCAGCCCATTGCCATTGAGATTGGGACCATTGGAGGTGCGTGTGGGTGGCTGCACGTACAGATTCTGCGAGGAGTAACTGGCTCCGCCCGGCAGATATGGATCTTCGAGATTGTTGTTGCTGCCGCTGCATCCGGATACCTGAGGCTGATGAGTGGCGTATATATTCGCCGACGCCTGGTGGCTGGCTGAGTTGTTCAGATTCAGTTGGCTAACAGCTGCTTGATTGGTGATGTCCCGTAGAACCACCAGATTCAAGCGCTCCTTGCAGCCATCGATGATCTTCTTCGCCTCCTTGAGACTCATCGTGTCCCCGCAATTGGTGTTGTGGATGCGGGTGATGATGTCACCCTCTTGCAAGCTGTAACCATTGGCATTTAGTTGCTCGCGAGCCTTGGAGGAAATCTCCTTAACAAACAGCCGGCAGCCGAGCACCACACCATAGTCATCTTTCTTTCCGCCCTTCGTTAGGGTCACCTTGATGGGCTGACCACTGCTGGCATTCTGCACCAGGGAGGAGTTCAGGGAGTTGGGTTGACTCAGACTCGTCAGGGGGGTGGGTGCAACTCCTCCACTTCCGTTGGCCATTAGACCAACCGAACTGAGACTGTGCGAGTGCTGATGCTGCACTGCACCTGCAGCATTAATGGGATTGAGGGGCACGCGACGCTTGACCACCAATTGGACCGTGTTGCCACTGTCGCGCAACACCTGCACCGCGGTGGCGTACTCCACGTTCTCCAGGGAGACGCCGTTCACCGAGATTATCCGATCGTTGACTCTGCAATGTGGAATAGAAATGGCTTTAGTGTCGGGCGCAATAATATGGATCACTTGGCTTGGTTAAGTAATTGTCGGTCGCGTAGCTCGTAAACCCTGCCCTAATGACCGAATCGTGACGAAACTGGGAGAACAGAGGTTTCTGTTTCTGTTTATATGCAGGTCATTAGAAGCGACCTTGTCCATTTCTACACAGTCATTAGACCTGCAGCCATAATAAAGGAAACATTTTGGGATAGTCGCAACTTGAAAATACTCAGGAAATATATTGGCCTCTATTGAAATTGGTACGAAGGTCACTATAGTAATCATATCAGCTAGTTTATTATTTAAAACACTATCACACTGACCTAAATGAATAGTATATGAATTTAATCATAATGTTATCTACCTGAATATATATTTTCCAGTGGTTTACTATCACATGCTTGCATTTGCTCAATGTCACAACTGAGTACAGGGTATTGAAAACAGTAGCACACATGATATTCAGCTACAGATACAAAGATACAATTTGTTTCGGATCATTGAGTGCAATGCGATCGGACAGGCAGAGATCAGACTTCTCACTCTCAATCCCCCAGCAACTTGAAGTGAAATCAGGTTAGTTTCGGATTGAAGACATACGCTAATAAACCGGCAATTGTCTGAGCTCTTCAGCATGACTAGACCAGACTGGAAGTAATGAAGAATACCGAGGCGTCTGCCATAAGCGGCTTCCTTGGATTTCTGAGGAATACGAGTATCGCTGGCGGTACTTGGTTTGTTTGTACAGGCCTGAACAATTACGGTCCGTTCTTGGAACGGAACTCAGAAGTGGCATTAAGTGGAGGAATGAAAAGTAAAAATGTAATAGTAAATAGCACATGACGAATTAACGACAAGAATGTTATACTTTAGATACAGATACAGGTACAGATACAATAGGTGTGTGTTGCTCTCGGCGCGGCAGACAAAGTGCCTAATGATACAAATTATATTGCATGTCTGAGGCGAAACATAACCATAATTAAGTTGTCTACGAGTGCAGAAAGAAGCGGCAACCGAACCAAGTCAACCTGAGCCGCGTTTTACTTTCGGTTCGACATGGCTGGAACCATTCGGTCTGTTCGGAGCGGCTTAGCGATTAAGCTGGCCAAAAATGCGGAAAATGCGCCTTGGAATGCCTTGAGTTTGGTTGGAAAAACTCAGTTGTGTGCTAAGAAAAATGTGTTACACAAGTCTACAAAATATATAGATTACCTTTATTTAATAAAAACAATAATTAGGTTGGTAGTTTGTGAAGCAAGCTCAGATGGCAATGCATAAAAAATGTTATTTTCGGGAATGATGAATATTCCCAAGTGATTAATTTTTCTTAGTGTATACTAGTTGCAGCGAAACTTTGGCCATAGTGAACCCACATGCCCTTAGCCAGCTTTTCAAAGACATGTGCTGGGCTGCAGCTAATTTCCACTTGTCTCCGCGCACTTTGCCAACAATTTTCCAGCCTCGGCAGCGGGATTTTCCTTTTGAAATCCTCCGGCAGTCGCAGGTAAGGGACAACGTGAAAATAGTTCTCTGCATGTCTGGGCCAGGGTAAATAGTTTCTTGGGAAAAAAGATTATGACAAGTCTACAATCACTAGAGCCTCTTCGCTGTCTATTGAAAAACGCTTTGGAATTTTTATTATCGCCAAGAGAAACAGCTTCAGAGGCACCGAGTTCGAGTTGTCGAGGCGTTGGTTTAATTAAATACCTTCTTATTTTTTTTTGGGACCGACTCTACGTGAGTTTGAAGTATTGAAGTGTGCGCATTTCGGGTTTTATATTTGAAGGAGTGGGTATACGAAAAAGAAGAAAAAAAGAAGTTCTAAGCCCAAGATTAACGATGTCAATTGTCAGCAGCATGTCGGGAATTTATAATGCCCGTTTTCGTTTGGAGTAGAGAACAACTAGTTCTGGGCAACTAGAAGTCTTCTATATTGTATTTGATCAGCCTGCATGGGGGTCTATTCAGCATGTCGGACCTATTCCGAACAACAATTAGTTTCCTGCCAGATAATAATTCAAAATGCATTGAAAAGGTCTGCTTCCCTGCTTCCTAAGGGGTCAGTAACTTCTGTTGAGTCATCCCGCGGTCGTCGTATCGAATACTCACTGCAATCGATCCTCGGCGGGGCCACCTTTCAGCACATCGCTAACTGCTATCGAGGGATCGCCGTTGGCGAAGTGCGGATTATCACGTCCACCGGAAACGGCGATGCCGAATCCATAACCCGGCACCCGAGTCACTGCCACCGTGTGGTACTCCCAAGTGGTTCGATCACCCTGCAAAATCGAGAAAATAATATGAAATATGTTAAATGCTTTCAAATTCTATACAAAAAGTACATATGGAATATAGAAAAAAAACGTAAAAAATTACTATAAATTTGTAGTAAAAATTGGTGGGTAAAATTTCCTCTCTTTGCTGCATTTCCCAATTTATTTCAATATAGTTTAATTGAAATTTGTTAAGGACGGCTGCCAGGCGGAAATGCACATGTGACTTCCGCACTTCCATTATTTTTACACACTCTTGTATGCGACCTGTTGCCCATTCCCTTGAACGACCCATGAATGTTTAGCCACTCGGACACGATTCAATTTTATGCACTAGAGGTTCCAGCAGAAGTGCGTAAAGGGGGGTAGTGGTGGTGAGTTGTAAAAATAATAGTACAAATAATGAAGGAAATAGGACTTGTTGGGTGTGCACTCGCTGTGACTGAATGGGAATTTGTGGAGCTTTTGCTTTTCATTTGTTGTTTTTCTGACTGAGACACACCTGACACAAGAGCGGAACTAAATAAAGCTGAAAACGATTTGTGTACAATTGAATTCTATTTGGAAATGCCACGAATGCAGTCGAATCTGCATACAAAAAGCCAGCAGAGATAGAAATATTTCATTTTCTTTAGCACAAAAGAAGTTGGGAATGAAAGATGAACAAGAAATGTGAGTTATAAACATGTAAATGTACTTTTTAATGGCTAGCGTAAATATTTCTTTTCTCATCTTCATTTTTCTATTTTAATTATGAGCAGTGGGCACAAAGGGCACGTTATATGCCTGCATTTGTGATTCTATTAACAGTGTAATGCTGGGAAAATCAAATACATTTAGTTCGCCATTCAACAACTCAATTAAATTAATGATTTCAATCGGCTGGCACGCACTTCCTCACCCAATTTACCACCTGCAATTACAAAATCATTTTAGTTTGACTTCATTTACCCTCACAGCAGGTGCTCCTCCGCCCAGCCAAAATCGCAATTCGACACACTTCCCCCATATGGGGACCAACTCAATTGAGAGTTCCAGATCCAGTCATTACACAAATCCAATATACAATGAAGATAAATCAATTAAAGTCAAATCCCATCAAGCTGTTGCCCAATCCAGTTTGCATTCAATTCACCGTGATTCACTCGACAAAACTCCACAAAAACCATTCGAAAATGCAATCAATTTCGGATCTGTCGTTCAGCGAGCCAGCCAATCCCCTAAAACAACAAAATTTAAGCGAAATTTTCATGCCTGTCTCAGGTGGGCGCCACAAACCAAAAAAACGAAAAAAAAAATCAAAATATATATAATTTTAACAGACAGACGCAACACGACGCATCCAATTACAAAAAGTCGGAATAACATACCACGCGTGGGCTGGTATAAATAATAAACGAAATTAACTAACAAAAATACAAATTTGTGCAGTCGCGTGGGCCAAGCTGAAGCTAATAAATATTTATAAAGTTATAAGTCTGCTGCAGGTGTAGTAGCTTCATAGCTATGTATATATGTGGATTTGCATCGGACATCAGTGCACATCCACATCTGCCCAGAAATCTTTGGTTATGCTTGGCTAGCATAAAACAAAAATAAAACGCGAGGGAGCCGAAAACATGAAAGAAGATTTATGAATACGTTTGCTGGATTTTTGACCGACTTTGTGCATTTTGATGGGGGCGGTAAAATTATAATTAATTTAATTGCAAGTGAAATTAGTTGGAAATTTAATGGGGTGCAGCAGAAGTAAGGCGTGCGTTAAAGACTTTCTTTATAGAATGGATATGGCTCATAATTAATCAAGTCGTGTTCGCGTTGCCAAGTTTTTCTTTCCAATGAAGTTTGGTTGCCACATAAGTTTTCCCGATTCTAAGCTGTAACCGTAACCTTCATCTTCATCAGATTGTTTATCTAGCTGGTTCTGAGACCCTAACCATTCTCTTTAGTCATAATTTAAGTCGCAACCACTTGATTTATGGCCCAGTTACACACACTACACTTTTGTCTTAATCACTTTAATTATAGGGAAACAACTGAGATGTTTGCCCCTGGTTTTTGCTTACCACCAACATGTTGTTTGGAACATAATCCGGAAACTTCATCGTGTTTGCTTTTATTTGGTTTCGTTTGGCCGCAAATTGAATTGTATCTCAAACAATGCACTTTGAGCGAATCAAAGCAATTAATTTGACTATTTAATTGGTTTCGTATGACATGTTTATAGGGAGTGTAATCTCACTTGTTTGCTTTGCGATATGAATGCACGTAATTTGGCCACTTGGAGCATACACACACAGACACAGAAAATAAATATATATTTTATAACAAATGGAAATAATAAGGCACAGAAAAATAAATAAAGTGCAAAAGTTGAGGAATTTTGCGATAATAAACTTTCGCAGCTGATGTCACTTTCAATTGTTGTTAACACACACGAAATGGGTAGTTGAATATGCCAATTCATTCGTGGAAAATCCCAGCTTATTGAGGTAATGATTTATAAATAAACTTTTACTTATTTGCTGCAACTTCACGCCATTCAAAGTTTGGTTTCGATTTCGGTTTCGAACTCGATTCTATTCGATTATATTGGCAGTAGTTTTGCATATGCTAATGTCTGGTTGGCAAGAAATATCTGAACGAGGCGTCATCGAGTGACTCTCGGAGATACTTTACACTCCCATAAAGTTTCGGTGCAAATTAGCATGAATAGTCACCAACACCGAGACAATCGCTACGTGGATAGCAAAAGTAGCTCATAGATACACTGAATATATCTCTCTCTTTATAGAGACATTTGCATCGTGCAAAAGGTTTCTTGCCGTCAAGAGGCAAAAGCCAATGACCAGCAAACTTTGCGTTGCAAATTTGGAGCGGCGTGCAACAATCGCTCGTATCTGTCGGATGCACCGAAAGTGAAATGTTCACAGCTGCGCTCCGCTGAGCATTACGGATTGCCTTTTAGGTCTTGGATTGCGGATTGCACTGGGCCACGGTTTCTGGTTGCCGGTTGTTAGAAACCCCTAGTGATTCCTATTTCTCTATAAGGTATTTATTAAGGGTTTGCAAATATACCGATTTTGGACTTGATTTATCTAATTAGGAAGGTTTGTTGCATAAAACCGTTGAGTAATCATCGAAAATAACATATGCACTTTTGGTTTGAATTGTTTATCTTTGTTGTCTTGTTAATTTTTATATATATCGTAAAATATCTTTAGATTGAGCAGACGAAGTGTGAGTGTACTTAAATAAAGTCGTGCTCTAAGTGATATTTTTTCCTAATATCTTTTGCGAGTATCTGTTGATTATAATGCCACCGCGCACTTGAATAAGCTGAGCCAACTTATTAACATTAACACTTTCGTAATGAACACACACAGCAGATGGAAGATGAAGAGGGGTGCAGATAGATAGACAGATATTCGTATCTCTCGGATACGGCGCGCCGTCGCAGTTGTCCGCTGGCGGCAACCGTTGACGTTGACGGCTTGAAACACGCTTCGAAACTGTTTTTACCTACGATTGTGGACTCGTCGATGTGGATGCCAAATGCCAGCCAGCAGCAGGCAACGCGATCCAACGAACGAAGGCGCAGCGCAAAACAAACACGAGAATAAATACCGGAATGTGTGTGTGCGGTGTGTGGTGTGTGCTGTTGTATCTGTGAGATACGAACGTATCTGGGTGGATGGTGTTGGCGGACATGGGTTCCACTTTTAAATTAAAAGGCCGGAAAGGCGAACACGTAAATGTAAACAAAACAAGAAAGAAAGAGAGCCAGGCGTATAGAAAATATTTGATAAAATTGTGTATGAAAGAGATTTTCAGATTGGAGTTTCTTTTCACAAAGTGCGGGTCTACGAAGAGTGCCTTTGTGTGTATGTGTGTGTGTGTAAATGGGTGTGGAACGTATATGTGGATTAAAAGAAAAGGGCTGTGAGGAAGGGAGTTTGAAAGAAAATGATCCGGTTTGATGTCTGGAACTTCTGCCGAGGATCAAAGGAGATGTGCCACATCAAACAAAGGGCGGAATTTCATCATGAATTGAAAGTAAATGCAAAGAAATATTAAATTTCATCATACAAATATAACTGAGTAAACTTAAAAACCTCTGCAATCGCTGCACAGAATCTAAAACTTCCTCAAGCGATGCAACAAATCCCCATCTATTCAAAGATTTTTCCCTTTCTTTGCCGCGCCACTTGAGAAGTGCTGAAAAGTTGAAAAGTTCATAACTTGAGAAAGGCAACTTCAATTCAATTAACTCTCTCTCTCTTTTTCGTTCTGCCCGTCTTGAAAGCAATCCGAAAGATCATGTGCAACCGGTCAACAATGGCATATTAATTCAATCAAGAGGTCGCTTATTAAACGTTTAAACGTTTTAAGTGACAAACATGAGACTCCGGAGCGAAGGAGCCACAGAGATCACTCCATTATGCGACTACTGAACTAAACTGAACAGAAATGATATGAACTGAAGTCGCAAGTGACAGCAGAATATTCCGTGAATTAAATTCTGCACATTGAAGTGCAAGCGATGCAGAAATTGCTGCATTCATGAATTTTAGAGGCAGCGAAAAGCTGAAAGTCAGCTTTAAAAAGTGCCCCGGGTGGAGGGTTTCATATGCAGATAAACACTCACAGTGGAGCTTCTGTATGGACAACTATGAATGAGATGCTATAACTCAGCCCTTCTATTACTTTAAAGTCTACTTCCTACTGAAATTCACTACCTTGATTCTTGGTTTAAGTCCTCAAAAGTTATTTATTCCAGTTGCGCTTATACAAGCTGCACTGTGAGTAGTTATTCATACATGTAGATGGGTAGTTGTGTAGAGCAAAGTAATCCACCATCCAGACTGTCAGCAACTAAGACAGACTGCAACCGACTGCAGCATCCCCCGCCTTCTCCCCCGCCCTAAGAATCGCGCATATTTATGCAAAATTAAAAGCAAATCAACAAGGCAGTACGATTTCCATTTGCACACGCCATCAGCATAGTTTTTCCCCCACAGTTCCCCCCCGTTCGTTGGCAAAAAAAATATGTAAACGACTCTGACGCCATTGCCAATACCACAAAAAGCGGCCAAACAATAGAGCTCCAGTCTGGAATTCCTATAAAGTAGAATTTCTTGTTGGCGGCGAGTGAACTTGGTGCCAAAATAGTGGGGAATAAAACAAAAGCCCGCCGTCTCACACTCGGTCAGCAACAAGCCAACTAAAACAAAGGCAAATATTGTTGGCCAACGATGATATTGAATTGCTTAGTTGGGGTCAAGCGGGCAGCAGTGATATACCATTGCATACCATTGCAGATACATAAATCATAGAGTGCCCCAGGTCAGATCGCATCTAAATGATCGCTTAGATTGGTTCAACACCTACTGAGATTCGAGAAAAGGGACTAAACCCTTTTTGATGTCTGGGCTCTCACGCAATTTATCAACGATTTAATGAATTTTTAATCTATTTCTATTTCTTCTGGTCTATTGGCCGTGTTGTACAGTCTGTTTCTGGGATCCAGTGAGATCGGTCAGGTAGGAATCTCTATTGCTAGCGGCGTTTCAGGTACCTAGGAGGGAGAAAACATGTCGGGACACGACCTATGTGGATGCTATTCTGGTTCCTGACACAAGTTCCACACGAAGAACCCCTCTTTGTGTTTTGTGTACCTCAATTGATAAACAATTGACTCTTGTGCATCGCACACACACATATATATATATGTATGTATGTGCATGCATACATACAGGCACAAAAATGCAATCAGCCATGACAATTTTAATTTAAGTACTCCCTTGATCCCCCCTCCCTCTATTCTGGGTTTCTGTTTTTTGTGTGTTTTTTTCTCGGCGCAGGATAAAGTTTTGTATATAAAACTTGGCAGAGCGGTTGAATTTGGCCAGCCAAAAACTTGTGTTTTTCCCGTTTTTGCCTACTTCTTTTAAGCCGCATTTCATTTGTCGAAGAGGCACGAACGCGAGTAAATAAGTTGGCGAGCAAAGGATTTTTATCGAGTTCTGTTCTTGTTTAATGATACACCAGTCTGTTTGTGTTTTTAGTTGGCCTGTTTGCAATAGGGTGGCTCAGCAGATGTTGAAGTTTTTGTTTTTTCATTCAATGAAAAGTATATGTACACATGTTGGAGGAATTACTGGGAATTTCAGCGACTTACTGGCGAAATATATTTGTGGATTATCGAATTTCTCAATAACATAAATCAGTTGTCGGATGAGTTCTTAAAATGATTGTCACTTGTTTGGGTGAAACCATCAGGCGCCTCCAGAGGAAACACCCGCTTGATCTCCCCCACTTATAACCCACTACAATGAACCCCCGACCTATCTACAACTTTGTAATCCCTTAAGTTAATGCCCCCCCACCCAAACATTTAATTATTGTCCACATGGACAGATTTTAAATTAATAAATGTACGATACAACAAAAAAAAAAAAAAAAAAAAACTTGTTTGGGATATGTGAAAACTCGATAGTGTATAATAACGATAACCTAAGTTTTTAAATTCTGTGGAATATTTTGCATAATATTTGTAACGCTCTTCACTTGTTTACGCTTTTCCAATAAATTTTAAATTCGACCATGAGCCACCATATTGCCACATTGACACTGCATGTGAGGCAGCTGTGACTCTTCTACTCGGCAACTGATTCGCATGCATGGCAGAGGTCCTTGGACGTGTTCCTGTGCCCAAGTTGGCCACTTGTCTGCTGGGTGTTAAGCGACATCAAACAGTGCTTTTACCCCTTCGGCGCCTCTCGGCCCTGTGGTTGGTTGCATAGGAAGCGGGGACTGTCGGGATTGTGGGGCATGATTGGAGGACACCACAGGCGTATCCGCAACAACGACAACTGGTCGAGGTGGCGTTATCCTGGCGGCCACGTAGATGACATACGACTTGTCTGCGGCGATTACCAAAACGGAAGGACGATGGCCCGGTGGTAATGGCAATGTGACAAGGTGGGTGGCAGGATAATGGGTACAGTGGGGCTGAGCAGCCCACCCACTTGACATGTCGAGGCCATTTTGGACAAGAGCTTTTCAATAACAAAATTTGCATATTGCCTGTGCAGGCACTGGAAATAATCGTGGCAGATACTATTTTACATTTAACTTGATGTGTTTAACAATTACTTTACATCCAGTTGAATTAGTTATTTATTTCTTACAATATGATACATTTGAACATACATAAGTTATGCTAAACCCCCAACGGCACTGATCTACTTTTTTTCCAGTGCATTTGCGTCAGACCAAATAACGCGTCTGAGTGTTTGTCCTTTGGGGAGCATTTAACTGGTTTTATGCCGTCGCGACGTGTTAATGTTTTGCAGTCAGCTTAAAGCTTAAAGTGCGACAATCGAAAAGCGAGGCCCAGCATGAATTTGAGTCGAGAGTATCTATATAAGTGTATGAAAACTTTCAAACCAAACTCGGTGCGCACTCATGGGCATTTTTTGTTCGAAAGAATTTCTATCTGTGCCCATTTATCGAGTGTTTTCTATTGTTCTTTAGTTTTTCGCTTTGTGCGTGGTACGTGCTTGAACTACAAAACTCTAGATTTCATTTCATATATATAAATTAGGCACCCCTCACCCCCCTCGCGTTGCAATTGAGTTTCCAGCAAAGTGCGTTCATGTGTTTGAGTTATGGTGCGCATGCGTGCCACTTGGAAAATGGGAAATGGAAATGCCCTCGGGAGTGCATTCATGTCTATAGATAGATTTTAGCTGTCTAATGGAAATGACCTTAGGTAACTTATTTGGGTCAGCCGAGCAGGATAAATTAAACTCGGGGGCAGACTCAACCAGAATTTGGTGTTTCTTGAAATTGGATATCTCGAGATCAAACCCTTAAAATCCAAGGTAACAATGGAGAAATGTGGCAAACGATAATGGGATCTTAACCCAAAAAGGGAGTAAAGTAAGATCTTTTGATTGGTAATATCGAACAATGCTCCAAAATGAAAACCTTTGCTTCAAAGCACAATATTATTATATTCTTGTGATAAACGTTTGAACGAAATTTTGGAGTTCTTTATATCCCCTTATATAAGAAAAACTCAGATTTATACCCATGAATAAGAAGATGGTCATGATTTCTTTGATTTATCTACAACCTTTTTGGTATTTTAAGGAGATTACTTTACTTAGTCGATATCTTAAAGGCCTCCAAATCCTTAAAGCTCAACACTTTGACCCCTCGCCATTGTTATGGGCCGCATAAAAAACATTCGAGCATCCTTTCACTTGTCAGGACGTGTTATCCTCAACACACAATGAGACTCTCTCTATGTGTGCCTTTCTATGGCCCAGAGCAAACACCTACTCCATTTTCACTTCTTTTTGTATAAGAACGATATGTAAACAGGAAATGGGATACAACAGGATACAACAGGATACAGGCTACGGAATACATTCTACATGGCTCTTACATCTTGCTACTATCTGTTCTTGCCGTATGCAAAGAGTAAACACTCTGAAAATGAGTGTGTAATTTTCCAAGGCAAACAAGGAGTGAGGGGACTGAACACGAAGGAAACATGAAGTGCCAAAGGAACTCGGAAAATGCCGACTGACACGTCTCCGGTTTGAAATCATTGTGTCACATTCTAATCACTGTGTGCATTGCGACTGGCAAAAGTGGAGCAAAGGTGAAGTTTCCTTGAGATCCCTGCCATCGAAAAATTATGTAAGGCTGGCTGGAAAATGTGGCATGGAAATGTGAAAAGCAAATCGAGTCAATCGAATTGAAAGGAACAAACGAATATAATCAAGGAATGTAAATATGATTTAGACTTCAATCAGCTATCTGAAATTCTCTTTTATATTTCCATAACAATGTGTAATCAAGCTCGAACTTTTGAAAGTTTCAAATGTTTTCAGAAATTAATAAAATTAATCATCATGAGCATATGTACGTTGCATTTATTTGCCTAACGAAACGATCCATAAAAAACAAATTCCATAGCAATTAGTGTAACTGATTTTAGTATGCACTCAAGACTATACATTCAATTGAGCATTTAATTTTTTAAGCCTTTGCCAAAGCAATTCTCCACTCAGCAATTAAATCGCACATACGAGTGTTCGACTTAAAACAGATCACAAAACCCACGCGAAGGCATGGCATTCAAGTATCTCTTTGAAAAAAAACAGACTGAAAATGTCCATAATAGTTAATGTTACTCGTTTGTAATATGCATATGCAAACTATGTGGTAACCATCAACACCGCAAAAAAAAAAAGAAGGAACAACCGCAGACGATTATCGATACCCACGCAATCGATTTAAGTGCAATTTGCATGGCTGCGGTGTCACTTTAGTTAAACGCCATGAAAATAATTGATATGGCTTTTGGGGTGCAGTGTTTGGAAAATGCATTCATAATAGACAGAATTTTCCTCACAAAGAAATACTCAATTATTCTGCTGAAAGGTTGTGTAATACACAGTGTAGGCTTGATGTCCACACCTTTGATGCATCAATGATTCGTTTGGGCCACCAAGCCGATCGCAATGAAGTGCAATCCCATGGAATCTCGTTTCTCCCGGGGGAAGTCAAGTGGAAAATGTATGAAAAACTGAACCCAAATGACCCGTCGCCCCAGCGCACCAATAAACTAGCTTACAATGCATGGGAGAGTTTGGACCCAAAGTCCATCCATCATGTGAGGCCATAATGAGCCCGCAGCGAATCATTCACTAGTCGGGAGAAGGTTCTTCCTTAATTATGCTGAAATTATTCATACTCACGAAAATGCCCAAAGGGCATGCAAATTGTTTTAAAAGAACGTTTAACTCACCTGCAAAGAGAGGGAGAGAAAACAGAAGCAAAATGTTTAATAATTATATAATTATAAGCATTATAACTAATAGTAAAAGGGCCCTGCGAAAAAATCCCACATATCATGCATATCAAATTGGTTTTATATTTCCCAAACCCAAATAAACAGATTATACTCTATTTTGTTTACCAATGAGCACATTGTCGATTTTCAGGTTTTTTTTCCAATGATTCATAGGTTGCTGAATCCATCAATCTTAGGCTTTATCTTTGTATTCAAATTTCGATTGAAAAGACGGTCAAAAGAGAATCAACATAAAATGCGTACGTACATATATCTGATAAACACTTTCCGATGGCTTTTAAAAAAAGTTGAAATTAAAAGTTGAAGTTCGCAAAAATGCGAAACAAATCTGCTCACAGAGTTTGTGGTTCTTTTTTGGCTCAGTTGGAGTCTTCGTTTTGCTTTACCCTTCGATGTCTAATGTTTTATTCAGCCGGCTATTGATTTGCATATAAAATTGCTCGTTTGCATGTCTCGCCTGCTTCTGTTTTATCAGGGTTAAATATTATCCACGAAAGTAACTTTCACATGTAATTCTCTTAATTTGCGCGAGACAGAGACCTAAATATTCAAATTTAACTTTGACATTTAAGTAGGCGACTGGGAAATCGCAGACTGTGAAATTAAATGAGCCGCATATGGGCAAGAAAATAAGCAAATAAATGTATTAAATTCATATTTATTAAATTCATCAACTCCAAATGGAAATTCAATTATTTCATTAAATATTCATATTCTGTGTCGTCGTGGAACCCCTTTTATGAAAATGCAATGCAAACAGCGAAAAAGCCAATTACTTTTATCAGGTTTCGACAGCTTTTCAACTGTATAAACAAAAATAAAGCTGGCAGACCAACTGCCAGCCAAAAAATAATATTTATGACGAAAAATCAAACGAATAAATACTTGGCATAAATCGAAACAAAGGAAATTTATTGCAAACCAAACCGAAAATGGAACAGGAGAAGAAAGAGCTCTTCAATGGACATCGAGAGGCGTATGAATCACAGAGTGGCCTCATGAAAAGGGAATTAATTGAATGCAAATGAGGAAAGCCTCATGAAACCGCAGGTATTGAGCCAGGTGTGTCGGATTATGCATGGAATTCGCTGGATACAGCGGTTCTGCCTGAGTTGATGTGAATAGATTGAAGTTATGTCGACGTATGGGAGAGTTACTCATAAATGCACAAAAAGTTAAACTTCCTCAAAAGGAGTTAAAGTAAAGGAGATAAAATTTTGCCGCCACTCCTTTAATATATTTATTGTAATTTATTTAAGTAATTATTTTCCAGTGTATGCAGAATGTGTGTCTTTGCTTTAGAACAGGTTTTTCCTTATAATTATGAATCAATCGACAAGAATTTGAGACTGGGTGCGGTGTGTGTGCGGTTTGGGGCAGCGTGTCAAGTGAAGTTGTCTTTGGTTTTGTACTCGTACATATATCCACCAACTGCAAAGACACAACTACAAATTGTGACCATTCATTTCCCAATCAATGCTGCTACTACCTCAAAGCTCAGTGTTTGTTTCTGAGTTTCCATCGAGTTGGTTTCGTAAGGGGCCAAATCAAAAACGAGAAAAAAAACTAAACAAGTCTTGGCCACCACAAAATGCAGCTCTCAACGCATTTTACATGTTTTATTGTGCATTTTTTCGAGTCTTTAAAACTATGCAACTCTTTGCTGAATGAACCACACATATCTTGGCCTGATGGGGTTTTGTTTTGGGGTTTGTGCACCAGTCGCAGTCTGAAATCCAGTTTAATGTGCTGCATCTAGATTGTCGCTCTTGATTGCAGATTTCCATTTCCAAATGCTAATAAATCTTGGCTATTAATAAGATCGTTTTGCGTAAGTGTTGTGAGAAATGTTTTTTTTTTTTCCATGGCTCTGAGAAGTGGAGCAGGTGGAACGAGTTAAGAATTGGAAGGCGAAATCAGATATATTTATGTGTATAAACATAAATGAAGAGTTTTCAAGGTTAATGTTTAGTAAAACATCAAGTTCGCTATAAGTCTTTTGACAAAATAAACTGAGAGGCTAATATCTTGATTATATGCCAACATGATGAAAAGAAAACCCACACCCCTGCCAAAATCCTTTTGTTTTCAATCAAATTTTCACATGAAGCCCTACCCAACCCCCTAAAGAAAACCAGGGAATTACAAAGGAATGCCTTCATCAAAGTGCAGCCAACGAAAAAAAACCAAAGTTAATTTGAAGCTCACGTGACTAACACAAGACAGAAGCTAAATTAACAATTTTACAGCTGCAGTTGGCGGGCGGGGAAAGTGGAAAAGGGTTTTCCCCGATTGCAGGCCCAAACAATTTGGCGGCCCAACTTGGCAGCATGGCAACCAACTGGGCGGAGATACATAGATACAGATACAAACGGATTTCCAGGGTGCTGGGTAATTGCCTGAACATGGGAAGGGCCCGTGGCCCCAGCGAGTATAAAAATCACTCAATTGGCCCCGTCCGAGATCAATACAATGCAATGCAGTTCATGGCCTCATGACTAGATAACTTTCCAAAGTTCGACTGACTGGCAGCTGCAGCATAATGGCGTTAAATTACCAATATAAATCAATGGGTTAAACATAACGAAAACCAACACCCGCATCCCACCACACACACACACATACACACACGGAAAAAGAGATATAATATTAGGGAGCGGTTTTTCTGGGGGGTGGGAGGATCGAAATCTCAGAGTCTCCAAAGGGCACCGGCTATCGTTTACGTAGCCAGCAAAAACCAGTTCAACAACTTGACTTGGATGCTGGCCAAAGACTTTTTCTTTCTTTTGAAGCGGGTTTATTTTTATCTGAGTGGAACTATGGACATATGTATGTATGTATGTACGTGTATAAGACCCGGCTCACTCAATCCTTGGAGAGTTCTCGAGTCTTAGGGCCACGAATCGTGTTTCTGGTTCTTGGCTCTCTTATTTTATTTCCAGATCGAACACCAAGATCGCTTTTTTCCTTTTCTTTATTTTTTTGTACCATTTTTATGGTCGTGTGAAACTGGTTTGTGCTCGATGTGGTGGTAGAGATTCTTTATGGGCCTGCTGTATTTGCTTTTCCAGAAATCGGTTTAAAGGATTTCACAAACTTGAGCAGCGGCGAGCATAAATTGCGGTTTAAGGTGCTCGAAAATGTCTTCATAAATATGGGATATCTGAACTTGGCAATGGTGTATATGATAGAAATGAACATCTTGTTTATGAGGGGATTAGAACTTGGTCCAACGGATTTTTCATAAGTTATACTTATATTTCCCATGACGGATCATTGGACTTCCACTTTCTATGGCATCCGCATATCGAAGATTCTCATAACTAGTCATTAGCATTGGCATCTAAACGCCATCGCTGAAAGCTCATAAAAACAAGAGTTGAATCCACGGAATGTGGCCAAGTCAAGTCGATTAACTATAATCAATACTATATTTTTATTATTATTTGCAGCCATGAATTATGCATTCCAAGCGGCGCTTACAGATTGCTGCAGGTCTTGAGTTCAACTCAAAAAGTGAATGTCATTTTATGTCTAGTCTAAGCAATGTCAAGTTTTTTAAGCTGGCTGATCTTGATGGGAAATATTTTGAGTAACACAAATAAAATTAACCATCGCTTAAGAATCCAATAAAAATATATTTACAAAAGAGTTTAAAAAACCACCTCCTTTTGTTGACTTTCTTTCACGAAATTTCCCTATCTGCCTGGCCTATCTGAAATATTTAAAAGCTGTTTCCACATTCATTTTCAGAAAACACTCGAAAACCTGAATCAAAGTTTCACTTTCGAAATATTCATTAACTTAACGACTACAAGTTTTTGGGTTGGCAATTTCTTGGCCCATGTTTATTGCACTGCTGACGGGTTGAGGTCCTCGACTCACGGGGTGGTAGTCCTCTCACTCATCAACTGCAACAATTTGTGGTTTTGTTAATTATTTCATAGCAGAGTTGGTCATATGGAATTACACACTTTATGTTAATCAACAGTTTCCTTGGACTTCCGTTTGTTTTTCGCGTTTTTCTTCGATTTTATCATTGGCAATTTTTGTGATTGAACTATTCCGGTGAAAATAAAGGGGCTTCGTAGTGTTATCAAACTTTTGGCATCGCTCTAACCATCAATTTGTGCAGTTGAAACCTCAAACTTTGTTCGTGTTTTTTTGTTGCCTTTTCTTTATAACCTTTGTGGCTGGGGGTTGTCTGTTCATAAAAAGTTTCCTCGTCGTGTTTTTCAATGCATTTTCACTTACTGCAAACTTGGCACTTTTTTCCCCATTTGGCCTGGCTTTTTGCTGATGAGGTGAGAGTTTTCAAGCAAATAAAGAGTGTAAACAGATTTTGCCTTACTAATGAGCGGCAAAGCGGGGAGGGAGAAAAGGATGGTCTTAAACACACTTTACATGTGTTTCTTCAAGTTAATTAATTAAATTGTTTTCAGAGTTGTCCATTTTGAATTTTCTTGTTAATTAATTAAATTTTTTTCAGAGTTGTATATCTTGTCCATCTTGAACTTTCCTGTTAATTAATTAAATTGTTTTCCATTTTAAATTTTCCTGTTTGGTGATATCTTATGATGAACTGAAAATCTTATGATTTAAGATCTATAATTTTTACTATTGATTTGATTTAAATATTTATTTTTATTGTTTCTATTGGTCATCGCTCTTTTATATTTTCCTAGCCCAAGGTGTCCATTTTGTTCTATTTAATAAGTCTGTTTATTGCTAATGATGACATTTAATTACACAAATAAAAATGGCTTTTGGGCATTTGTCCGTCAATTAAACTATTAAAGTTGATTTTAGCAGTTCAACAGCTAACATCTTTTACAGAACATCTACCTATAAAAAATAACACAAATATGTGCATATTTTAACTCCAAAAACCCTCAGAAAGTTCGTTGGAATTCCGGTCTTTACCTGTTGCTGAAATGATTCATGGCGAAAATGATTGTTTGGCAGGACGAGCTGGTTGCCCGATGCCGATCCGCTGACTATATCCATTTTGAATTGATTAATTTGCGCGTCTAATGGAGGTTACTGTGGTTGCTGCAGTCGCTGTTGCTGTTGCTTTTGCTATTGCAATTGCTAGTGCCACATGTTGCACATTTGAAATCTCGCTGGCAGAAATGTAAATGCAAGATATTCACAGAAACTGGTTTCAAAGCACTTGGTTAAAGCATTTAACTGGCAAAGCACACGAATGACACTTGAATTACATTATTTCTTTGGGGTTATTTTCGTGTAATTTTCGCTTTTGGTATTATTATTCGTGTGGTGTTCTACATATCTTATTTCTTTGTTTTTTTCTGCTTAATTAATTGCAGTCGCGAGACGCGCGCGTGACAAACGAAATTCATCGGCAAAGTTCGAAACGACAAAAAAGTACAGGCGCCCCCAACGAAAACGGACAAATCAAAAGAATCGAGAGTGGTGTGGTTGGGGTGCGAGGGGGCGAATACAAAAATATTGAAGAAATCGCCGCGATATTTGGTAGAAAAATTCGTCCGTTAATCGCGTCCACTCGCCAGCAAACGTTGGCCACTTTTGAAATAGACTCAAGAAAGCAAAAGCCGACCGACGTACGTGGAAAACGTTCAGTTCGAAATATGCTCAAAAATGCCCACTCACCAATACCCCCACAGGTGTGTGCGTGCATGTGAGACAGGTAAGCACACACATATAGACACACTCACACACCTGCACACACAGGTAGACGACAGAAACACGTAAACTTGTTGCTGGCAACATGAGCGAAAAATGTTGCCCGGCAACTTTTCGCTGGCAACCCGGTTTGAACCTTATTTTATGGGACACGTTTGCCACTGTGTGTGTGCGCTTGTGTGTGTGTACAGGTGAGTTGTGTAGAGTTTCGGCTCACTCAAAACGCTCGAATGTGTGGTCAGGCGACAAAGCCACAAAATCTGAATGAAAATGGGCAGCACTGGCAACGGGTTTCGCCTTGATTCGAGACTCATTTCGTTAACCCTAAAAGTTTCGACATTTTAATCCTTTGAATATGATTTAAAATACAATTTATAATATATTTATATATTTATGGGAATTTAATTAAGTTTCGACATGAAATCTTGTTCTTTTAAAACATACTATTTATATACTTTCAGTTTTTTTTTAATTAATAATATTGTAATAATGTACTGTAGGTCCACCCATTTTGGATGTATATCAAAGGGTTAAGCAGGAACTTATCCCATATGTCCCTCTCTTTTTTTTTATTTGTCCCCCTTTTTGTGCGAAGGAGTTACGCAGTTTTTGTTGCTGTTCAAGTTTGCAATCAAAGATAAAAGAAAAACTTGGCAAAATTCTGATGATGTTGTTGTTGGTTTTTTGCTGCTGGCAATGCAGCAGTGTGAAGTTGGTATTTATAGGAATGCTGGTTGCTGTTGTTGTTGGCCGAGCTGCTGTGAATTTGCAATGAGCGAAATGGTTAAGGAACTTAAAAAACAGGTAAAAAAGGAGCTCAACAGATGGCTGCTGAAGTGCAGTGAAAATGCAATGAGTCAACGGCTGCAAGGGCGATATTCCACATAAATATATATGTTTTCGATTCGCAGATATGCCACGGAATTCCATAATCTTAATAATTGAAGGGCAAGGAGGGAAAGGAATTTCAATTGACTAGATGAAGAAAAACTTTAAAGTATTTTACTAAAAACAAGGCAAATAGAGGAAGTACAAACATTTTCTTTGAATTTCAATTAGTAAGATAGTTTTAGCTCAAATTATTTAATTTTAACCGTTCTAATGCATTCCAAAAAGTGCTTGATATTTTCTTTTTATAGTAACATGTCCTAACAATAACAAAAGAAAATAACTTTTCATTTTGCTCAAGTGGCTGCAGTGAGTAGACAAAAAGTCCAGAGAAATGGTAAAGAAAAAGCGGAAAACCCAAAGACCAATGGGTCAAATAGTTGAGTATTAACCTAGGTCATGCTGCAACTACACATATACAAATACGTTGCAATAATGAGTTTCAGAAAATGGGAAGTCAGTAAACGTATTTCAATTAAGTTTTTGATTAGTTCTGCCCGATAAAGTCCGTCTAGTTTAGATGTTTTTGTTTTTATTTCCCAAATTCAATTACCTCAAACTGCTTTTTGGAGGCGCTGATTTTTATCTAGTAGACGGGACTTCGTTAATGACCTCGCTTATGTGAAGCAATTACCTAAAAACTTAATGCACTGCCATTACTGTATATCCCCGTGTTGTTGTTGTCTTCCTATTTGTATTTTCTTTGAGCTGTTGAGCACGTGCAACATTTCAAATGGTCGGTGTGTCTTTATAATTTTGTTCGTTGTCATTTTTTTGTTGTATTTTGACACAATTGTTGCTCTTACGAAAAAGCTGAAGTCGGTGACTTCGCCACCTGGTGGCTACTGGCGGGCATTACGAATTTTTGGGCGGGGGGAGTGGCAAATGGGGGTTTATACACAATAGTCTTGCAATTGGATAATTTGATTTGTACACGAGAGCGCTCTGCACTGCAACTACACTTTTCGAAACTTCTGCCAAGTCTGAAAACTCCCTTTTCTAAAAGAATTTACTAAATTTAAAACCTTTATTTGATATGTTATATTAATAAGTAAGCGATAGTATATACCAAATGTAACATGACTAAATAATATTTGGTTTAAATGCAACTTATATTCTGGTAAGTGTAATCAAATTGGTATTATTTTATTGCTGCGCATGCATAAAGTTTCATGGCCCGTAATTTTTGGCCAAAATTATTTAGACCTGAGGGGATTTTACCTAAACAAAATTGTGCAATAATTGTATGCATTTTAAATATTATACTTTAAATGTTTTTCTTTATCTGAACATATATTTTATTTTTCTCTTTAACTGTAGGGTCTCTACTAAAATTATTTCGACATATACATAACTAGTAAGCTGCCAGACTTTATTAAGATCTCACACAGTTTTCCCCCTTCTTTCTTGATTGAGTTTATTCTGCCTTGCATTTTCAATAAGCTGCAACAATTCGTCTACAAAAATATCTTGGCACGTGACTGCCTTGGAATACAAAATTAAGACAAAAAAAAACTGTCGGCAAAGGAAAATCTGTAAAATGTTTTAAACAAGTTACTGGCACAACTTTCTTCGCTTCCCCAGCGGAACCACAAAAAGATACCACAAAGTAGGGGAATGGGTGACGAAGTCGTGTGCTTCATTCGATTTACGAGGCACTGCAGCCAAAGGGGAAGTCCCCAGGCAGACTTGAGTTGCATCGCAATTGTTATACCCGTTACTCGTAGAGTAAAAGGGTATACTAGATTCGTTGAAAAGTATGTAACAGGCAGAAGGAAGCGTTTCCGACCATATAAAGTATATATATTCTTGATCAGGATCAATAGCCGAATCGATTTGGCCATGTCCGTCTGTCCGTCCGTCTGTCTGTCCGTCTGTCCGTCTGTCCGTCTGTCTGTCTGTCCGTCCGTATGAACGCTGTGATCTCAGGAACTACAAATGCTAGAAAGTTGAGATTAAGCATACAGACTCCAGAGACATAGACGCAGCGCAAGTTTGTCGATTCCTGTTGCGACGCCCACTCTAACGCCCACAAACCGCCCAAAACTGCCACGCCCACACTTTTGAAAAATGTTTTGAAATTTTTTCATTTTTGTATTAGTCTTGTAATTTTCTATCGATTTACCAAAAAACTTTTTGCCACGCCCACTCTAACGCCCTCAAACCGCC
The DNA here is from genome assembly GCF_016746365.2 of Drosophila yakuba. NCBI lineage: Eukaryota > Metazoa > Arthropoda > Insecta > Diptera > Drosophilidae > Drosophila > Drosophila yakuba. The sequence goes on from NC_052530.2 coordinate 10,508,252, forward strand.
CAAAGCTGCTACGCCCACACTTTTGAAAAATGTTTTGAAATTCTTTCATTTTTGTATTGGTTTTGTAAATTTCTATCGATTTGCCAAAAAACTTTCTGCCACGCCCACTAAAACGCCTACAAACCGCCAAAAACTGTGTTTAAGACTCTCCTTCTCCCTTCCACTAGCTGAGTAACGGGTATCAGATAGTCGGGGAACTCGACCATAGCGTTCTCTCTTGTTTTTACTTGTTGTTTGCTTTGCATATGGAAGTCACACTGTACGCATTTATCCCCGGCAAATGAATTTATTCGCCGGTATTTTGGCTTAACCCTTTTGACCTGCGTCTGAAGCTAGAATTTAAAGAGATATATGTATGCTCATTTCCCATAAGTTCCCAACAGCAATTTATTTCGTTTTCATTCGAGTTCTAAATGGATTTATACACACGGCGGAAGTTGAGTCATGGGCGGAGGCGAAGTACATTGGCTTTGTGTTGGAGATATATTTGAACAAATTCTTGAATACAGTATAATTTTAAATTATTTTTCCTATCTACATATGTATAATAATAAAATAAAATAGTATTTTTTTGTTGTACCTTTTCACCCATTTTCTAAATACTACTTGTTAGCAATCTTCTCCCACTGTTTTGACCATGTTTAAAAGCACAATCAACGAAACCAATTTCTCAAACTCAAGTGCTCCTCAGAGTCCGAATCTGGACTCGAAACAGAAGCGCATAAATTGTGCCCCAGGCGAACGTAGAATTAAGCCAAAACAAAAACTATATGGATATATATCCACTAATGACGATTGCGAATAAGAACCAAAAAAAAACAAAAGAACAAAATCAAACCGAGAAAAAGACTGAATCGTCATGGAAGCCTGAGCAGCAGCGGGTTAAAAATGCATAAAATGGTCACAAAAGAAAAAAGGGCCTGAAATGAAAGAGGTAAAAGGAACCACAGCCGAGCTTTGACTTTGAAACCTTTTGGGAAATTGAAAGGCCGAAGTGAATATATTTTTGGGGCAGGTGTGTTTGAGGATGCCAAATTAGCAGCTACCGTCTGTCCAGCTCCTCTCCTCCCCTCCATGTCCAACTCCCTTTCGCCTTTGCCAATCTCTCACCTCGTTTATTTCTTCATCCCATTTCCATTAAAGGCCCCAGGCAAAATTTTGAACATCATTAATTTTAATTTTTGCGCAGACGCACCCAAGGGGCGGTAGGCTTCACTGCCTCCATTCTGGACACTGCAGACAAGCCACGAGTGATGACTGATGATGACCTGGCGGAACGAGCCACAGCACCTCCATACATCCACGAATGTAATTAAGGTGGCCACATGGAAAAAAGGTGCCACGGCGACAATTGAAAGTGTTGCAACGCGTGTTGACAAATTTCGATGTTATTGAGCAACGCAATGCAATGTGGTGATTGATTGCTGAGGTGATGGTATGCAGTGGCGTGAAGAATTTTGAAACTGGGAAATCAAGGAATTTTCCTTAAATTTAACTGGTATCTGCAGTGAAATACCCAAGTAACGAACGACATGTGCCGCTCGAAGTCCCGTCATAGTCATAATTATCTTTTCTGCTTAATTAACGAAGAGAGTTCAAGTCTTATAAACGAAATAACAAATATTTACTGTAAAGAATTAAATAATTTGTAAAGCCTGTCTCTATGCCAGTCCTATTTTTCGGAGTTGCCAGCTGACCGTGTGGCCTAATGGATAAGGCGTCGGACTTCGGATCCGAAGATTGCAGGTTCGAGTCCTGTCACGGTCGAAAAATAATCTTTTTTTTTTGTAGCTTAAATTCAATCCACATTTTATTAAAATGAGATTTAAGGGCATTTGGTCGCATTTATCATGCTTTGTAAGTCTGTAGCTCACCTTTTTGAAGCGCCTTCGCTGCGATGAAGAGTGCGTCGATGCAGTTTCGAGCAGATTGCTGTTGTGATCCCCATCCCTTTTGCCCAGTGCCTGGAGAAGATCGTCAACGTTGCGTATATAGGGACGATCTCGATCCCCGGCGCGTTCCCTTTCCTTATCGCCACCCCCTCCACCGCCTCCCATGCAGCTGGTTATGCTCCGATTGCCCACACTATTGCTGCGGGATCGGGATCTGGTCTTTTGCTTGCCCAGCCAGTAAACCTGATTTGCCAAATTTATTTCAGCGGCAGCCGCGGCCTTTCTTCTGCCCAATTGTTGTTGCTCCTGCACCTGCTGATGCTGCTGCTGATGCTGCTGCTGTTGCTGCTGCTGTTCATTGGCCAAATATTCGCCGGCTATATGCACCTTGGGTGTACTAACCAACTGCAAGCCAGTGGCGCCGAATTGATGAGGGAATTCGTGCAACTCGAGGGGGAAACGGGGATCCATGGTTTGACCCGGTTGACGCGGATACATATAACCGTCGCGCAGAAACATCTTGCTGGTGGTATAGACCCTGTCGTTGATTTGGTACACACCACTCGAGCCGGGACCTTCGCCGCCGCCAATAATTCCGTTTCGGACATAGGCCGTTGGGCGATAGCGAACAAGCGGGTTATAAACATTCGATTTGGGGGGTTTCGTCTTGAAACTGCGACGTCGCGTGCTGCTGGGCTTCATATTTTTGTTGTATTTAATAATTCGTTTTTGTTTGTATTTTCACCCCTCGATAACAGTATGTGTTTGCTATACAGAAAATCCACCCCTGTGCTGTGGGTTGCGTGCGCACGTATCAAATGTTTTCGAGTTTAAGCCTGCTTGGAACAAGCGACCGTGTGGCCTAATGGATAAGGCGTCGGACTTCGGATCCGAAGATTGCAGGTTCGAGTCCTGTCACGGTCGACACTAAAGTAATATTTTTTTCTTTTTTTATTTTTTTGTAGGAAATTTCTGTTTCTTTTTCTCAAAAAAAAACTAATAATGCTGCATATTAAAATCGTAAAGTAAATCCACACAGGCCAAAATAAATTAAAAGATACACTTGATTTTACAAAAAATCTACACGGTGTGTAGACTGACGCTTTTTTCAATGTGGAATGCTTTATGACTCGTACAAAGGTTCGAGGTTTTCGTTAAGATTATTAAATATAACAAATATAGCAATATTTATTAAGTCAGCGATTTTGTAAACGGCTGACAGTTTTTGTTCTGTCAAAAGTAATTTTTGGCCGCTCAAAAGTATGCTACAATTATGGATGCCTTAGTGATCACAGACTTCTTTATTAAAAGCGCACAAGGGTAGGCAGCAATTGTATTTTTTAAAAACGCCCAAGAGATGCCAGAAAAAATAGATATGAAACTATATTGAAAATAACCGATTTTTTGAGGTTTTTACGCGACCAACACGTTCGGCACACTGCACGTTCAATTTTCCACTGCAATTGTTTGATTTTATTGCAACAACTTTTTCTGCTTTTCTGTTGTTTGCTGGAAGGCACGCACTGCCAATCCAATTAGCCGGGGTTCACCTTTCGAGCCGTCGTCTTTGCGCAAGGTAAATTGTTTTTCGAACCCAAAGTATTGACACAGTTTTCAAGTCACTTGTTTTGTTAGACACATTCGTCTTCCTGAACTGTCACCGAGCTGTCATATGGACAGAATGGGCAGAATGGAGAATATAAAGAGAGAGCCATGCTAATCTGTCAACTCTGAGTTGGTTAATTAAAGACTGATTTGGCAAATAATTGTGGCTTAGCCCTGCTCGACCCCAATACCAATTTACAAGCTAAAAACATTGCGAAAAAAATTCAAAGGTACCCCGATTGGGTCAATGAATGTGCGGTCTATTGAACTTTTGATAGTATTATTGACGCCCCTTTTTCGCTTAATGATTGCGAATTGAGTTCAGCCGTCGGAAAATACTTTCAAGGTTACATTATAGGGATCGATTTTTGAAACATAATATGTTTCCCTATAATATTCAAATTAATAAAATATGTGTTCAAATAAAAGTCACTCTGTCTAAGTGCACATTTCTCTTTTTTTATATATCCAATTTTCCCTTTATTTTATCAACTCTGACACTCCACTTGATTGAAAAGCCCTTCTCCGTTTCAATCGGTCAACTTTGTATTAATTCCACCATATCTATTTTAGGTTTGTCTTACTAACACTTCCGCCTACGAAAAGCGTTTATTTTTTGTGTGATTTCTTTTCGTTCGAAACGCGACGAGGTTCAAATACGAACTAAACTGAAATGAATTCAATGAATTTGAAGAGCCTATCGGCCACGAGCACATTTTCCAATGGATAGCGTTTCCAGCTGGAGGAGAATACAAGAATACAAGAACAAAAGCGATTGCGATAAAGCTTGGACTGAGCTGAGCAGAGCCCAAGTGAAATGAGACGAAATGAAGGGCTTAAGCCAAACAAATACACCCCCTAAAAGCGTTCATTGTGGACTGGGGCAGATGTTTAGGGGCGAAAACAAAGAATGGAAAAGTTCAAATGATGCGCCTGCAGTTAATTAAAAACCGCACCCAAATATTTAATATATTAAAATTCACCAAATATGCACAGGATTTATGTTATGACAAAAAACAAAATCTATTTGTTTTTGGAAATGATTTGAGAAAGTAGCTTTCAGTTTGAGAGATCCCAAATAGTTTTATTTTCCCAAGTGACTGGAAATATATATATTTTCCTTGCTTCCAATTATTGTACTTACAAAGAATTCATCCTCGATGACGGGATCGGCGAGCATCTCAATAGCCTCCGTCATGGATCGGCAGGTGCGATTCGTGTTCTTCTTCTTCTTGAGCTTCCGGCCCAAGGTAGCGGCATCACTAAAGCGATGGAGCAGCTTGTCCCGCTTCCGGACCGCCAGCGGACTGGTCGTCGAACTGGCGTGACACAATAGCGAACCATAGCCATTCGTGGAGGATATGGTTCCAGTATTCGCGTAGAAATTCTGCGGTTGATATTGCGCCGGAGCAGTGAGCGTACTGTTCGAGTCGATTTTCTGTATGAGATTGTACTCGGATTGGGGATATTTGCTGGCCAATTGCGATATGGAATCCGCTTTGCTGCCCAATTGCGGCTTGGGTGGCGGCGGTGGGGGTGGATCCTTCATCAAGGCCACTCGACGGGGGGCGGCGCGGGGTATGGTCGCCGAATGGGGGGAGGAGGTGACGTCACCGCCATAACTAACAGCCCGACGGTTGCGATCGTTTTCCTTTTCCCTGGAAAGAAAGGATATTAAAATTATCATTGTAGGTTTTACTAGATTATAATAGGTCGAAATAAGTTTTAAACACTAAACACTGTGTAAATCTACCTATAACGCCTCCTCTGCATCGGTGGACTAAAGAAGCAGTTGGGCGACAGGGGTACAAAGTAACCCCACTGAGGATCTCGATCCGGTCCTTCATGGTACATTCCCAGCTGGGGCGTCATCTCCCTGGATTGACTGGTTCTGAGAATGGGCATGGAAACCCTCTGGGGACCGAAGCTTCTGTTGGAGCGATACCGATTGCGATATATATGACGTTCCAGTGAAGATGTGGTGGTCGTAGCATCCGATTCCAGGGTGCAATCCGAGTGATCCTTGTTCTCCAGCGTGACATTGCTGCCCAGCTCATCGTCATCATCATCCGTGGAGCCCTCGGGCACAGTGTAGCAGGTATAGTCGTATTGCGACATTTTACAATCTCTTTTTGGTGTCTTTATTTGTTTGCGTCTTGGTTTGCACACACATCTAGTTCTCTGGCATTGTCTTTGCGACTCCCACGTAAAATGTTTCAATTATTTAATTAGTCTGCAACTTGCTGCTGTTTTTATTTAAGTGTTTAACTTTTAGTTTTCCCTGACAAACGTTAAATGACAATTTCAGTTGGACTGGCACCTAATTGCTCCACTCGAGTTTATCTGTGTCTTGGATATTTTCTGGTGGCAAGAGAACATTAGACAGGCCAAGGCATTTATCATGTTCACCCTCTGGACAATCGTGCTTCCTGCCACAAAAAAAAACAAGTCGGGGGTTGTGTATGTCCAGTGGGCACAATTAAAAGTCGTTTTCGGCCTCTGTCGAAAAGTTGGCCTAATGAGGTGTTAAACGGAAGACGTTCTAGTTATGATATTTAACTTTGCCACGACCTTTCACAGACAATTTACTTTGGTCCAAACACAAACAAAATTGGTGGGAAAGCTTAAACGTCATTTTACAAAGGTATTTTTAAAAAATGGTTAAAGAAGAACTTGTTCTTTTCGGTATCTTATTTTTAATGTACTATATGTATTTACACGAACAGCAAATTTAACTTTCGTTGAAGTCCACTGGCTAGAAAATTTGCAGGCTGAAAGTTCATTACCAATTAATGGGGTGAAAAAGGAAAGTGTCAACAGTGAAATCCATCAACATGCAATTAAAATGTCAAACAAGGAAACGACTGAGAAGCAGACTCCACTTTAAACCGCACTTCCTATTTACCGAACCAAACCAACCCCCCCAAAAAGCTCCACATTATTTGCCTGGCATCCGCAGCTCTCTTTAAAGAGGCTCCATCGTAATGATGATGCAAAATGTGATCCCGGAGGGGAAAATGGGTGACTGGGGTCCAACTGCGGAATTCGCAGACAGCGAAACGCCGGATATGAAGATTACAACGGATTTGGGTTGCTACTTCTGCAGTTGTTTATATTTATTTTATTGTCGCAATTAGTATCTTCTTTACAGCATAGAGCTGCATATTGGCGAAATAAAATATGATTGATGGCAAACGAGAGGAATGGGGGAGCAACCGGATAGGCGAACTACTAAAAATATTGCTCAAAGAAAAATTAGCAATTGAGGCGCCAGTGTTTATGGAAATGGGGAAATCAGTCAGAAAAAGGGAGCCAATCTTTCATTTTATTAATAGATAATTGGTAAGAGCAATTACTTTAATTATAGCACATTAAATTTTATAATTATTTCTTTTATTTTTTATCACAGTATTTATATTGTTTTCTTTGCTCATTTGTTTATGGCGAGTCCATTGTCCACACTGCTCACAGACTCGCTCATAAATTATTCTAAAAATACTTTGATTGGGTCAGCGAATTTCCCAGTAATTTTTCAGAAAATACGCCAGTTTTCCTTTACTATATTATTTACAATTTTTGTTAACAAAATACGAGCACGAGCACACACGAAAAAGTTCGTAGACATAAACTAAGGCCGATAGAAAAGTTCAAATAAAACGTGATTTTTTCTTTCCGAATAGAACTTTTCACTTCACGCCGCGGCTGTTCAAAGTAAATGTGCTGACCGCCGGCAATTTCCGAACTGATTTCGAACAGAGCCACGGAAATCTCGTAGCCGCCGTGGGGCATCAGCAACAAATACAACCCTCTCGGACGGAAACATGCGCGACAGACTCGAAAATCGTCGAAAACACTGAGAAAATTGGGAGAGTGCGTTGTTGGGCGGGTGGAGAAGTGCGCGGCGGGGGGCGGGTGGCGGAAGACGTCAAGCGGAAGAGAGTGCGCCAAATAAGAACAAACATTGTGTTTGACTAAATTGCTTAATATCGGGGGACCAAAATAAAAGCATCAACGAAGAGTGGCAGACAAAGGAAGAAGAAACAAACCAGAGGAAAATATTAGCTTGGATAAGAGACCTAAGACTGTAAAATACCCATTAATATTTAATGTAAACAAATATATAAAAATCTTTTTATTTATAAACTTTATTTATTAGCTTGGATAAGAGTAGTAAGACTGTAATATATCCTATAATATTTAATGTAAACAAATACATATATAAATCTTTTTATTTATAAACCTCTATGACTAATAAAGTATTTAATAATAGATAACATTTTCATATTAGAAAACAGACAATAAATAATTTGAATTATTATATCATATTTATGGTAGGATTTGTTATGCCATTATTAAGTCTCAAAGTGAACTCTCGTGTCAGCCAAGTTCTGGACCTAGTGCATATACCTTTTCCAAGGGTATGCGAGAACCGAAAGCATTCTCTGTGGAGACAATTCCCTGGATAACGAGGTGCAACACCCAAAGTTCCCATATGCCTGCGAGTCTTCGTGTGTGAAATGTCATGCAAAATAAATGTCAGCCGCTTAAAAATTAGTCCCTCTCTCTTTCTTTCCCCTTCTGCAGCTTGTCTTCTCGTTCAGAGCAGCATTAAATTGCCGTGACTCTTCAGAAAAATTGAAAAATAAAAAAAAACTTTAAACTGTTTCTGTTGTTATTGGTGTTATTAAAAATAAACATGGATGAAGTGTTGGTGTTGCTGGGGTGCCACCAAGTAAACGCAACATTTTCACTTGTCACGCATTCATTTCCCCATTTTCCATGTCCGAAAATGTGTGTCATTTGGGCCAAGACGACGCGTCGTCTGCGGCTTTTATTGACATCTGCCTGTTCACTTGTTCACTCTTGTGGCAATTGGTAAGATTTGATGAAAGGGAGCAGTGCACCCGGTTCGATTGAAAGTTCTATCAATTACACTTGTTAATTAAAGTTGGGTGTGGATTAGCCCGCATTGCAAGTACTTCCCCGGGGGTGTGTGCGAGTGTGACTGTGAGTGTGTGGCGGTGTTTTGATAACAATTGCATGACTGCCGCACAAATGCAATTAAATCAGTTCTAAAACGGGCGTGCTGGCTACATGGAACTTAAGTCCAATTGCCCGAGAGCGTTAAATTAACAATGCAGGCAGCAAATGGAACCAAATGGAATGGCATCGATCGACCACTCTATACTCGTATATATATATATATATATATTATTTTATAAATGTGCATGTGGGTTGCGAACGGCGCAGAATTAATTAAAGCACTGCAGGAGGGGCGAAAAAAGTAGATCTTTAAGATAACAGAGCAGGAATTCGTGCTATAAATAAATGCAGCCAAAGACAGTTGCATAAATCAGGGATATATTTTTTTTTTGGGTCTTTAGCTTAGATAAATGTGTGTAAAAAGAATGCGGCAACAAACTATTTGTAAATAACACAAATTCGTTTGTATGTTATGTATATTGCATTGTAAATAATATCAACATTTTGCTTCTGATGCGAGCCAATGTCGGAATGATTAATCACAATTTCTAGTTTATTTATAAAGCTCATAGAAATGTTGTCCCCTTCTAATCGCAGTATTTAAACCACTTGACATCGTTTACCTTTCTCGACCCCAACCAAACCAACTGAAGTCGGGCGGCAATTTTAAAATGTGTTTAATCGATTCGATTAGTGTCACTCGGGGATTAATTGAATTAAACTGCACGTCGCGGTCGCAGACGTTGCACTATGAAAGCTATGTTAAGTGTAATTACAATGCACAAGATGTCAAATGATTTTAACCTCTTAGCTCACAAAAAAGGGGAAAAATAAAGTGAGAGGCAGCTGCAATTTTCAGGGAGCTTCAAGACAAAGAGAAATGTTAAAAAAATATATGGCCAAGACTCAGATAGTGCGATTAAGTAGCGCTGACAGTTCATGTGATAGATACTGGCACGTGGTCTTAATTTAATTTCTGACCGAGAAAAATGATAATTAATTATGAAAATGTAGTGGACATTTGTAACGTGGAGTACATATGGATATGCAAACAGGTTTCTTTACAAGACAGAAGGCTGAGCAATTTTTACATATATACATAAATATACCTACAGAACTGGTTCAGTTCTAGTGAAAAGTTTATATTCTTTTTAGTCCGCAGAAGTGTTGTACTTTCCATTAGTACAAACATATCTCAGAGATTTATAGCCTATAACTCATCGCCAACATAAATCGTGAATCAGTTCCGTAAGCTTGCCTGGGGAATAATGTTTCATGGCAATACCACAAACTCTAAAAGATTTCAAAACTTTAAAATAGCGACGTTAAAATGTAGACGAAAGGTGGAGCAACACAAACATTGCCCTGCATTTGTCGCTATAAATAACAGCCACAGCCAAAATAATAATCAAAGAAAACAAATATACACACATAAAACTTGGCAACCCTTTTAGCCAGCTGCTGTGTGAGAAAATAATTTAGGAGACAATGAGGCATCTATTCGATAGAATCGTAAAAATAAATATTACAGTTGGGCAACTCGAGAAGAAAGAAAACGTCAATGGAATTGCTTTTTTCCTTGCCGCATTTAATTTCAGGTCATAAATCAGGGGCAAGACAACTTAACTGGTTTCGTTTTTGCCAAATGCAAAGCGCGTCAAAATAACCAAACAACTTGAAATGAAAACTTATTATGGGAACTGCTTAAAAATTACTCTATTATTTTCCTCTCCCATTTAAGCCAGCCTCATCATTAAATCTCATCCATAAAAAATCTCCTTAAATGCTGGTATTGATTTCACATAATAAGTAAAATGTAAGGGCCATGTCGGCAGGGGCCCACCCACTTTAAACAGCTTTTCGATGAAATCTCTACGTCGAAGTGAAAGACCTCCCGTTGCGGACTGGAGATCTGGTTCCGGTTAAACTGTAATGGAGCGCCTTAATTCCCATGATATGTAAAAAATGTACTGTGTAATTAAGGTAGGCGTGTGAAAACCACGAACGTAATTTGGCTTACTTATACAGTAAATGAAGCGGGAATTATGGCGATTAAATTGCACAAAAAGTGGTAGCAAAGTATGAGAAAAAATATATATTTCAATTTGCACTTAAGCTCATTTTAAAAGCATTAAATATTTAATATAAGTATATGAAATTTTTAATTGCAAATAAATCGTAAAAAACACAATTACTGGAAAGACACAACTTTTGCTTTGGCTAATCATAATTTAAGCCCATTAAGGCCAAAGCAAAAATCCAAGGTTATTTTTTTATTATTTCTAAACTGCAAGCAACCACACTCAATCTCATAAGTCAAAACAAGTTTCCAAAGTGTTTTTGGTGTATGCATAATTTTTCATACATCACTTTGGTTATTTATTTTCTAATTTTGTTTGGGATTAACACATCACCTAAACGCTCTAAAGCAACCAGTACCAGGCAGAACAAAAAACAGGTAGGTTTTAAATTTAAGACGGGAACCCAAAAGGCAGTAAAACAACGCTGAAAGGTGTTGAAAACATTGGTCACGCAAAGCCTTCAAAGTGATTGACACATGTTCGATTCCTGTAAAAAAAAATAATGACCCCACCCAGAAAAACAGACGAAAAAATCACGAAAATGTGCAGAAAATTTAAGCAAATTATAGCCGCAAACAAAAACATGAAACTAAATCAAAGCACACACACATAAAAAGGTTGCACTAATTTGCTTTGGGCCAATTTGTAACTACAATTGCTCGGATTTTGGGGTGTAGTTGCCAAATTGCAATTGGCCAAAAGGATTGATTGAGTCATAAATTGGAAGAGAAGCAATCAATTCCTTTTCGTCGACATCACGAACGCAGCCAGCGGCCACAGCTATTGATGCAAAACCAGTGGCCAGTGAATTCGGTCTATTATTATCATTTGTATCCATTAGCCCCGAGTGGAATCCTTTTGCCATTCAGCTCTATTTCTCTGTCGAAAGTTAATAAATCTATGCAAAATTAACCGTAGAGAGCCTCAGCAAAGACATCAATTAGAAACACACAGACACAAGCCGAGCTCCACAAAAACTGAAACTAAATCATGAACAGCTGCCGGAGAAGGGGTTTCATTTCTTTCATTTCGGACTTGGCCAGAAACAGACAGAGTTGGCCCAAAGGCGGGGGATCGGGATTGGGATCGGAATCGGGTTCGGGATCCACAGAGCCATCTGCGACGCGTGTTGCCAATTTATCTTTGAGCGAGTGACCCAGCTGGGGATTTGCTCGAGCATGACTCATTCACCGGGGATAAGAGATAATCCTGTTTTTCCTCTTGTCCAAGTCCGACTTCCAGTCGACTGAAGGCGGAGTACGCTGCTCTAATGGAGGCTGGCAATGTTTGTCCACCACTTGAAACTGGGGAGCAAACTTTACCTAAGGATGGCAAAACACGATTCAAGAACACTACAATAAAAAAATACCTTAAGAACAATTTGCTTCAAAAACATTTATAGAAAAACCTTTATTTTAGGCTTCGAAATTCGAAAAATAATGTATTGTTATAGAATTTAAGCTAGTTGGACTTAAGTAAACAAAATGTCAGTACTCTGAAGCCTTGAATTAGTCAGCTTTCCAGCTGTCCCATCCATTGTGATATAATAACCCGGATCAACATTTAATATGCCTAGACCTATCCAACGATAAAAAAGACCCTCACTTGGCCATAATAAACCCATGTGCAGTAGTCAATTGTTGACGGGTGCAAGGCATACAAATTTCGCCATAACTCACAAGGCTCAAGGGAGACGCTTTTGTTTACGGCCTGTTAGGTTAGCCCGGCTTTGTTTATAAACTGGTTCAAAATTTGCACGTCTTTGGCATATAAATTCAAGAAAAATAACCGAAACTGCAGAAAAGAAAAGGCTGCCACGCCAACTTGTTTATCTGTCGTTTTCAGCTGGCTGAAAGCTGACTGGCCAAACGAAGTCCGTCTGCAAGTCCTGGCTGTCTCCCCCTCCAACGTATTCCTCTAACATGTCCCTCGTATTCCCCAATCCCCAAAATCCCCCCGTCCTCCTTCATCCATCCGGATGATTGTCAGAGCAACGCCAACAGCTGTCGTGCAAGTTTGTTTCCATCTCGTGGAGCCCGAGTGTTCATAAGCCCCCTTTGAAAGTCTGGCTTAAAGCTGCAGTTGAAGTTGAACGATGATCGGATCGCTGCTTGCATGCTAAGACCAGTGTTATATGGCCAAACAGTTTATAGTTATGTTTTATTGTTGTCTGACCAAGCAGGGGGCAAACTATGTTAGATTTCATGAGCTACTCACGTGTGCTACCTTCTTCTGCGCTCCTCACCCTATGCTAATTTCCCACATGGCCAACGTTTTCTGAATTTTAACTTTTACTCTACTAGGTTCTAGTGGCGCCCTAACGGTGTTGTCGGAAACTTCCTTCGCCGGGAAAGGTACAAATTTTGACTGGGCAATTGCAGTTCGTTTTTCTTACTCAGCGGCAATCTGCATAATCAACAGCTTTGAATGGACGACAAGCAATTTAGGTGCCAAGAAAGTTGAAATTTTTACAGCTCGCCGCCCAGAGGTGTAAATTACTAAAATTTGCAGGGTTGGGAATGGTATATATGGTTTTTCTAATATTTTATCATATTCACTTTAAAATTCTAGGTTAAAATAAACGCGCCTTAATTAATCTTAGAGGTAAATACAAGACTCTCATTAGAATTGCAATGGAGCTCCTATTACAATCTTGATCTTGATGTAATGAATAACACCCATTTTGGGTTAACCATTTCCTCATGTATTCATTTCGTTTTCCATTAGCCAGTTGAGAAACATAACTCCGACACCGCCAAAAAAGGCACCAACGCGGTCTCCACCTCGTAATTTACTTGTCTCTCTTTCGGTTTTTGCATTTCAACTTGGCCAAGGCTCGTGCCATATGCCCCCGCAGGCCATAAACGTATTTTTATGTATATTTTTTCTCTTTTATTGTTGTGAAAGCGTTTTGCACCAAGGTGTGCATAGAATAAAAACATGGAAAATAAAAAATAATCAAAAGATTTGGCAGCTTTGACCTGTGCGCTGTGTCTATTGTCTGTGTTCCAATAAAAATGCTGCATTTAATAATGCCTCATAATATTTGTAGGTGGTCCAAGACACAGATATATACAGAAGACAAAAACATTAGCCTCAACAACAAAAATTGGGGCACTGGCAAAACGCCCACAAGTTGTGCAAGGCATATATACGGCTGCATTTTAGCCATTTTCCATCATCCATTAAAACGCCATAAAATATTTCGTTTCAGGTCTTTGATTGCATTTCAGGCGTAGCCGGATGATGTGTTGCAATGGAAAATCCGATAAAGGATAAATGTTTAATTAGAGCGTTAAATGTTTGCCGCCCCTTTCCTCCTCACTTCGCAAAAACAATAACTTGATTGTCTTTTTTTCACATATTAATTTATCATTACAAACAGATTTATTGTCTATTCGGCTGCATGACAAAACAAAAGACTTAGGCGACAAACTCGTTTCTTTGTGCTTCAGCCAGATACATTACTGATTTGCATAGATTGCTATGGTATCTGGGTGGGAATTTGGCTTTGATGGATCATCGACGAGTGCAGTTTTTTTCGGTTGCAGTAACAATAATATTTTTAATAAATTCAACAGAAACCAGCTTCGGTAAAATATAAAATGCAACGTAAAGTAAAGTTTTTTTGAAGGCGCACGGATAGCCAAACTGCATTCAATAATTATTTATAATTTTATGCTGAGTGTAGTAATTACATCGTTTATAGCTCTGCGTGAAAGCTTAACAAATTAGCTTATCGTTTATGTTTGATCATTATTTCGAATAAGTAAATCCCCCAATTTGTATCTGCTCCTAACTTTGCCCTAAACCTTCGACCCTTTGAAAGCTGCTTTTAAATCGTATTTATTGTTTCGATCTCGAATTTCTGTTGTGATTCCGTTTGCTGGGGCTTTGCTTTTGTTATGCTAAAACCAATTGGTGGCAACCTTTTGGTATTTAAACTTGACTTTAGCCAGCGGCAGCTAAAACAAACTTCTCTTTATAGCATTAAATGCTGGTTTGTTGTTGTTGCCGTGTTTTGTGTTTTATTTGTGCCTTTTCGTTGTTATTGTTATTATAATCTGACTGTTCGGCGTCTCCCATCAAGACGTCACGTAATAGACGATCGGTCGGTCACTGGATACACCTGTTTTAGCGCCGTCTTTTGGGGGTTTTTTTTCCGTAAGACATCGTGTAATGATATGCCAGCAGCAGGGTTTACAGTTACACGTTTTCCGACTCAATGAAAAGTTCATCAAACGCATCGGCATGCCATAAGTGGCAATTGGCTGCTCAAACTATAATCTGCAAAAGTCTTTGACTTTCGGTTGAGGAAAATCACGGAAAACATACGGAAGAGCTCTTAAATTAAGGGGGAAACCCAAATAACAGCAGCCATCCTTAAAACTCCTCCTTCTTTTTGAAAACCCAAATCGGCAATTAAAAAAGACAAGTGAAAGTTTCCATCCATCTTTTCGCAAACGAAATGTCGTAATCGAACTTCCAATAAAACTTGCTTTGATATTCGCACGTTTTTGTGGTTTTCTTTAGTTTTTTTCCTCCCAAAATGCTAATTTAAATGCGTTTCGTTGGGGCGACAAATTGCCAGTTGGAATCGTGCGTTTGTTGAACTTCATTTGCATACGTGAGCTGAACCAGTTTCATGTTTTAGTTAACGATTTAGCCCAATCCAAAGGTCTTTGATTTCTCGAGTGGAAAGTGAAACGTATCCCAAAAGAAAGTGTTGCCTCCCGCACTGAAGAAGCTGAAGAAGGCCTTTTTTATATTTGTATTATACGACGATGGTGCCTCATTAAGTTGTAGGAGTTTGAAATGACTGGGATGCTTGTTCAATTTGTTTATTTATCTAAATTTAAATGCATTTGATTAGCCAACCGAGATAATATTCTAATTATGGGTCAGAGCCACGCTAATGATGACGATTTAATTTATGGCTAAGTGGTCGCGATGACTTTTAACCTACGCCAAGTCGAATAATTATGTGAACACCGATACGAATGGATAACGTTTTAGGGTTTGGCCTGAAATTTGTTTATGGCCAAAGGAAATGTCCCGCCTCCGCAAAAGGTGTAAGTAAAGTTGAGCTTTAAGTTCGGTTTTTATATGTTCAAAAAATGAATAAGTATACTTTTGGCAACGTCAACAAAGCAAGGTTTTTAACTTTCTGTTGTGTAATCTCTCAAAATGCTGTATTTTATTAGTCCAATCGTTAAGCTTCTTTTACAATGCTTGATTATTGCAAAAACCTTTTATTTTCAGTTCATTTTGTCGCCCCGATCTCGTTATGTTTTTTCTCGTTTTATGTTGACTCTTTCCAACAACTTCCACTTGGGCCTTCAATCTCAGAGTGAAATTGATATAGTATGGGAAGTTAATTAAGAAGAAGTCGCCAAAGAAGTGGCAGACATGGGAACTTGTTTCTGATATTGCATCAATTGGAAACCAGAAACCAAAAAAGTGCCGCACACAGGCATCAATAATGTGTAGCAAGTCCGGCTACCTGACTGAATATCATAATTATTTTAAGTCATTAAACTTCACAAAATCAAATCTCAACTACATATCAAAAGTTAACCAAGCAATGGCCAAAGAAAAAAAGCCGAAACAAGAAAATCCCGCAACGATAAGGAAATTATGTATTAAACACATTGACGATTGGACAGCCCGCCACCGCCCGTAAAACAACATGATCTCGGGACAGTTAAAAAGACTGCAAAAAAACAGTTAACAAGTTGCCACAGAGCGAAGTACGAAAAAAAAAAAATGAAGAAAATCTCGCCACACCAACCGATTTTGGCGGCTGTTTAAGTGAATTAAATATTGCGCAACATCTGGGGGAATACGCTGAATAAGAAAAAAAAAAAAACTACTTCTGCAGAAACTTGCCCGTGTTCATTGGCCATATAAACGGTAACAACTTCGACGATCCAAATCTCTCCGATGTTGTTGCATTTGTGGTCAAGCTGTCGCTCAATTGCAGTCCGCAAATGGCTTAAATGCGCGCTCATGACCGCAGGCAATAAAATAATTAAGACGAACATAAAAACGCGGACAAAAAATGGCTGCATAATTCACACTTTGAGCTTGTTCCAATGCTTCGTTCAAGCCAAAACGGTACGAGGTTTCATACAAAAGTTTAATGAGCCTTTTTGGTGGTGAGAAGTTGGCCATTTGTACAAGGGAAATTGATTTGGCTTACAAGCCCTTATTAGTTTTATTTCTTGCAAATTACAGTGTTTTGATTACTACCTATGGTTATATATTTTTGGTTCGAATTTATTTTATAATTTCCCAACCAAATATCTGCTGAATATAAACAGAGATTTCTACAATCGAAAGCAATAAAGTTTCATCGCACAATCGGCAAATTGTAGAGCAATCAAGCAAAACAACAATAATAACACCCAACTGTCGTCGCAGTGTTTTGTCAATTTTGAGGATTGGTCATCGTGTCGTATACACAATTTGCACAATCGAACGCGAACGTAAACATTGCAGCACCGCAGCCAGCAAATGAATAGAAACAGTCGACAGCAGCCAAGGAAACTTTAAGTGCGGCACTCTGAGATTAGTAAACAATTATGGTTTTCGCGAAAATTGCAACAAGTTAATTCTCCTCCACCCAGCAATTGGCGGCGAATAAATTTACTCGTAGGGCGTTAACCAGACAGAAAACAGGAAAATTGCACAAGTTCAGGCCGAGACCTGGTAATTGTCCACTTCACTGACATGGTAATTCATTTCTTGCAATAAATCCAACTTATTTGTGACCACTTACTTGTCAATGTAATCGATCGTTTCGATTTCCTTTTGCATTTTTTCCCCCTCCCGACTGTCATCCAAATTGGCGGCATCTGAAACATGAAAACAAAGCGCCATAATTAGTTTACACTTATAGATAGGTTTTCGTGTATATGGTAGAACTTTGCCGTTGCATAAATTATAGTTGCACAAAATTTATGAGTTGCATTCTCCGTAAAATGGTTAACACATGTCACATCTAACATGACCAACATAAATTATAATTAGCGTGGCAAAAAGTCGCAGACAAAACAAGAACTCTAATAATGTAGGCAAATGGCAAACAGACAAAACTCACGCACCACACTCGAAACCCGAAAAGAAAAAGGTGTACAAATAATCCTGTTTAACCTTAGAGTCACATGTTGGGTATACAAACTATATACGAGTATGTTCATATACCGTCTGTGCAGACATATAAATCGTTGTTCGTGGCATGATTTACGAGACAGCAGCCACAGCTGAGCGAAGCATATAGATCACTTCAAATGCCGGCCAAATGTCAATCAACACTGAACACACATATGTACGTATGTAGAGCGGTGTAATGAAATCGGATGGGGTAATGTGTAGATATATGCGCTATAAAGACACCCTGACAGACACTTTTGAGTTGAACTCCCCGCCAAAGTAAGTGAGATCAAAGTGATAGCATTCATTTATGGCGCAAAGAATAAATATTAAACGCACGCAAGACAAGGTAAGTAATGAACACAAATAAAATCGAACAAAAGATACCCTAAGCTGAACTTATATGGATAGGTCAATACTATTATTTTATCACTTATTGAATCTTGCCTACAACTACTAACAGTTGAGCTACTCATAATATTCATACTATTCATATTGCTTAATCTTTCTATTTCTAAGGTAGCTTACTATGTAGCTTTAATTCGCTGAAACGCACTGTATTTGCCATACACTTATCCAGCGACTTGTCCAAATCTAGGCAAGTCTTTTTCGGTATTTGAAGTCAGGGGAGCGTCACTCCAAGACAGACACTTCAAGTTCAATTGAAAACTGTGAAATGAGAATAAAGACCAACCGCATTGCCAGACAATGGCAAATCGCACACTCGGATATAAGTAAACAGATCGAGGCTAGGCTTGATCTGATCTGATCTGCCCCAGCTGCTGCTATAGTTTTGGACAAGTTTCTGATTATTCTTGCAGCTCTACAGACACATAAATGTATGTATGTCCGTATATATGACTGTGTCTCGATCGTGTCTGAAAATTAAAAACTGAAAACTCCAGCCGAGAACTTCAGACAAGTCAAGTCAGCTGAACTCGCAGTGCAATTTCATGCATGCAAATTAGTTTTTCAACCTGTTGCAATTTGTTGCAACCCCCCTGCAAAATATATATATATCCGTATGTATGTTCTGTTCCCAAGCGGAATGCTAATTGGAGAGCAGAAAAGCTGGAGAGACTCCTCGCGTCTGGAATGAACTCATGAAAAAATAGTTCACAAAATTATAATAAGTCCCCGTGTTGGTAGCAGATAGTATGTAGGTACAAGTACAAGTTCAAGAAGCTCACTCGTGCATATCCTAGAGACATGCGTGAGAAAATCATCGCAGAACTTCTCACGGCAGCAGCAACTGCAAATTTATGCAATGCCAGAAGCTTCAGCGGTTGAAAATGGGCTACATACTAGACACCAGAGTTTAGACCACAAATGAAACTGCAGCTCCTGATGGCCATCGTCATTTCGGCCGATTTCATACTTGTAAATTACGCAGACGAGATGAAGATGCTCGGCCGCAAGGGGAATGTGAGTATGTGTGGCATACAATGTTTTGCATATGACTGCAGGGCAAGTTTGGCACGTTTTTAGGTTGTTGCCTCTGTCAGCGATGTGGATTGATCACCCTGGAATAATGTTCTAAAATGTTACGATCGGAAAATGTGTTGCAATTGCGCCGGCAGCTCTTTGAAGGTTAAGTGCAGCGATTTTCATAGGTAGCATAAAGGCAAAATGCATTCAAACTGATACGCGATTTCCATGGAGAACAGTGTTGGGTTGACCTGCCTTAGTTTATTATTATTCACCATAGAGTTTTGTTAGCCAACATTCTATACCTTCTGCGGTAGTACATTACAGTAAACTCACCGTAAATGGATCAACATTTTATTGCCAAAACATTCGAGTGAAAAACTCTTTCTGCGGTTGGTCTGAGGTGTTAATAAAAACGAAACTTAAGCAGACAATGAACTTCTCGCAACTTCCAAGTTGCCAGTAATTTCTCCGCAAAAACTGCGTAGGGAAAAGCAGAATTCCTGTCGCAAATGAATGCAAATCTAACCGCAAGAGAACATAGATTAATGTTAGAATATGAACTGGTAGCTAAAGAAGGGCCAAAAACGAAAGGAAGGCAAATGATGCCGCAGCGGGCCAAGCGGAAGCGGATATATCTTTAGCCAAGTTACGGCAATTTGTGGTTTTTAGAGCTGCTCTCCCAGCGGTTTTATGGGTTCTGTAATTGAGAAGCCAGAACTCGGGATCCGACACCTCATGCCGGGTGACAAATTGCGGGGAACAGAAGAAAGTCACCTCCTATTTCTCCGCCTTATAGCGAAATACTTTTCCCATCTCCTGCAACGTGACGAATGTTGGCCGATAAAATATGCAAAGTATTTTTAGCGAAGAAGTTGCGGTGGCTGCACAAATTACAGAAGGGGGAAAAAACAGAAGAAGTTTACAATTACTGCAAGTGAAAAACTGTTTCCAATGACTAAATAAATCAGCGTGGGAAACTGGCAAAGGAAAAAAGGCAAAAATCATGGGAGAGAAGACCCAAAACAATAATCATAAATTTTATTCAACAAATTTAAAGCAATTGGCAGCCAATAACAAATATGGTATTAAAGGAAACATGAAACGGCAAAAAGTCAAATACACAAGCACTTCAGTTTAAACTCCACAACCTTCCCCCAAAAGTCTTTGCAGCTACCACAAAGTAAACCCACCCAACCCAAAACTCACAGTGAAAAAGCCAAACAATTGTCGCGACAGTTTTACTTCGAGTATCAAGTTACCCCAGACAGTTTTATGCACAATGCAAGGAAATAAAGAGAAATAAATAAATAAATAAATAAATAAATCTATATATATACGTGCATATATAGTCGACAACAATTACAATGTTTAGGGCTCAGAGAAAAGCCGCAAGTGACACAATTTCTTATGTTTTTCTTTGAAAGAGCTAAGGCGATTCAAACAGACACTCAAGCCGAGAAATAAATTTATGCGGATGATTTTCAATTAAATAAAAATTGTGTAATGTCTGCGGAGAGTGGAAGGGAAGCGAAAATGAAAGTGGGGATTAAGTGCGTGTGATATATGATATGTGATATTGGGGCTGGGGCTATACATACGGGAAAAAAAGGTCTGGGAACTTTTTAGCGAAATGAAAATATGGAAAGAAATGCAAATGCAGAGCCGTAAAAGTGAGAAAGGTATTTTATTAGCAAACATCTTAAAATTTTAGTTTTAAAAGTTTTACGATGGGACAGCAAAGCACAATGCACTTTCGGCCTTAAACGCTGACATTTAATTGATCAATTAAATATTAATCAAAGCATAATTATCTCATTAATGTGACAAAATGGAATGCACACCCGATATCTGTGGAATGTCGGCACATGGAAAATCGCTTAGCATCAAACATTTTCCACATACCGCTCGAAAACAAAAAATGATTAAAGCGATGCTTGAGGTTGCGCTATGTAAATACTTTTGAAAGCGGAAAACGCACGCTTCGGCGATTTATCAATGAAATAATGACCCCCTCAACGCTGTCAGTCAAAATTTAATTTTTATCCCCAGCTTAACATAAAATTTCACAGAGATTAACCCTCGGCGGCCAGAAGTGTTGCAATGTCAGAGTTGTGCCACCGAAATTGTTTAAAATAAACTGCGGATTAGACATGTGAATTACAAATCGATCTGCGTTGGCTGCTGCGTTGACTGACAATTAATATAAACTTTTTATACACAGAAAACAATTAGCTTATTTAGAGCTTTTTCTGTTAAATTTAATAATATTCGACTTGATTTGTAAAATAAAAGTGTTATTTTAAATCCTCTTTTAAACTCACACCAAGACAATACATTCAATTTGTAACAGGTTGCCAAGAGAAGAAACATTTTCTTTAAGTGCAGAAAGCCAGATAGGAATTTAAGCTTGGCATGAGTGCGTGGCAGACTTGGCCCTGACAGTCATCAATCTGCGTCATGGCAATCAATTTTATTAGCATTAGATTCAAATTTTGTTCTAGTCTCGCTTTTACAATTTTTTCAGCTTCCTATTTAACTGTTGGTGGCGGGGATTCTGGTTCCGTCTATCGGCCTGGAAGTGTTCGAGTGTTGTAGCACTTTTTTTTCAAGTACAATTCAAATGTACATAAAAACGCACCAAAACAAAAAACACATCAAAAGTCAATGGTGAAGTGCGCTCAAGTGCGGCAACTCATCAAAGTAACGAATGGAATTATGAATGAGCTGGCAAACTGACGGATTGTACGAGTATCTTCTAGATCTGCGTGAATGACAATGCCGTTTTCTCGTATCTCTATTTATAGTCGGCTGCGATCTGAAGGTCAGCAGACATAGGCCTAGGATACCCATAATGGATCTTCCAAATCGAAAACGAAAACAAAGAGGTAAACGCAAAGTGGCGATTAATTCGATGGCACTTCCATATTTGTAGGCATATAATTTTGAAGAGGCACAAAAAAAACAACAAAAAGCCATCTACTGAAATTAAAATTAGATATATACGCAGGCATAATAAATTATAAACAAACTGAGCTTGAGCTTTAATCATCGTGTGGGATTCAGCAACTGGTGACTGTAACATATTGCTTTTGGCTTACTTTAAAGGAAATCAACTTATTATTTTTGTGCCATGTTCATTTTTAAGCTTTCACAATGCCAAATTTGTGACTGATACATAGATAATCTATAATTAACTTAATTGTGCCGCCTCACTTAACACATTTAGAAAATATAATATCAATTTATCTAACTAATACTTCCGTTTCCGTTTGAAATGCAGTAATAAAATCTGTGAAAAGCAGATAAGCTTAAAATTATAAAAGAAACACATCCGGTTAAATAAGTTAAAGATGTATATTGCACTGCTAGCTTAACTAAAAATGAACGCAATCAACACATTTATTAAGTTTATATATTTTCAATAATGCTTTCGGAGCAAAAACAGACAGTTAAACGGAATTGAATTTATGCAGAAATGATTAAAACACTAAAAAGTACACTCTGGCATAAGCGTTTCGAATTTTTTTCGACGACATCCTTCCTTGGCGTGGGTTTAAGCAGAATGAAATTCGACTGGGATGCAAATGCACTGAACCGAGTGCATTTTGGGGGGGAATATGTCGGCGAAAAGGGGGAAAACTTGGGGGAACGGACAGCAGGCCAACAGCTGCAGACGACAAATTTCGCATATTTGACTAGAATTTGCAACAAAATTCGCCCAAACTTTAATGTTGCAGGAGCAAAAACGAGGGGTGGATGTGCAGGTCGCTGAGTGCGCAAAATGGGTTGGCAAAAGCATCCAAGGGTTGCAGATTGTGCACTGCACGAAATTCTGTATAATATTTACAAACTGAACACTTCCAAATAAAATCATAAATTAAGCTTTTACTAAACGTTTGTTTTAGTTGTGAGGCCAATTTTTTTCTTCAACAGAACGATCGAATTTTTTCAAGTGCACTGGGAGTGACATCCATGTGCAGAGGATGTCGGGGGAGTATCAAATTTCCCTCAAAATCATAATGAAAAAACGCTATTTGCCTTTGGGCTGATCTGAGGGTCTGAAAGAGAGAGGCACCTGCCATATGGCCTTCCGTCATGGAGTGTGCGTGTCATGATGTCCCGTCCCTTCACCTCCTTTTTTGGCCTCGAAAACAACCCTATCTGAACCCTTTCCATGCGAAAAGCAAAGCAATTACAAGCACAAACACAAGCCAAGACCAGGATACAAAACACTTGTTGTAATGTCAGCTGTCAATAGCACGAGTCGCCTCGAATTGGGTTCCATTTCAAAGGAGGAGCTGGAGTGCAGATTCAGTGCAGATTTCCACGCCAATTGGGGAGATTTTTATCCAGCCCTAAGCGTTTGCAGTCTGCAGCTGTCGAACGTGAATAAAATGGGGGAAAATTATTGGATTTCGAATGGGCAAAGCGGTGCTGGATTAAGCTACTAGAATAAATCAGCAGATCAAGATAATAGAACCAGATTTAATTGAAAGTTAATGAATCTGGTATATAAATCATACATAAGTAAGTTTCTTCGTTTAAACCTTAATAGGATCATGTTAAATGACCATCATCTCTTATATTCAAGGCCCTCTGATAAAGATCTTCACGTTGTTAAATATAGACCCCCCCTGGGACCTATTAGCAATTGTTATAAAGAAATCATGTTGCACTTACTTAGCCCGACTTCTCACGCAATTATCTCGTTCCCCTTTCTCTGTGTTAAATGAACTCCATTAAGTGTGGTAGCTTTAGAATTGCAATATCTCTATTGCGAATAAAAAAGAATTCGCAAGGCAGGGAAAAAACAGCAAAACAATTATGACAATTCTTAACCTACTTTTAGTGCAGTTCCGTTCGGTTCCCCTTTCGTTCAACGATTTCTACGCAATTTACGCGCACAACCTCAAAAAGCGAATTCCATCTCCAACTTGGTGCCATCATGTCATTAAAAGCAAATTTCCCCAACTAATTGCATTGTGTAGGCTAATTTGAATGTTTTTTTTTTACTCTTCAAAGTTTTCTCAATTGCATTTGAACGGGCAAACTGGAACGTGCGAAGGTCTGTGATATGTAGAATAGGGAAAACATTGCGATAGAGAGTCGAAAACATATATGTATAGTCCATAGTGTAGACCAAGTTTCATTGATCTCGGGTTCAAGTTTCCCCTATGAGCTACTGATTGTAATTAAATCAACTGCAAAGTGCCGCCAAAAGTTGCACACGATTCGTGCGGAGCAACGAAATAAACAAAGCGAAAAAAGGAGAAGTAGGTTAACTAAGTTAAGTCGACTTCTTATATACCCTTTAAGCCTGAAACAGACATCAAGGTGTTATAAAAAAATATATAACCTACAGATATCGCAATACTCATTGAGAATATTAAGCAAATAAAGCTGTATTTTATTGGTAGTACTGTAAAAATGTTTTTCTTTGAAATGATATATACCCCTCACTTAAGAGCACCAAAGCAAATCCCAATTCAAAGCGAAACATTTACGGGTAGTGCAATTATGATGGCTGCAACTTTGGCGGCGGCTTCGGTGACTTTTGGGCCTGACTTTGGTGACTTGGTAATTGTTTGAGTTAATTGCACTTGGCCGCTTAATTGCAATTCAATTGTCATGCCACCACATCGGTGTGTCTGCGTGTGTGTGTAAGGGAAAATCGTGTGCTGTAAGATGACTGCCACCCAATTGAAGGTTAAAATGAAAATCGACATCATGACAAGTGTCTCCTCCGTATGTGACTTTGATGCATCGTTTTTCCATTGAATATCGAGTGCCCCACAAGTGCGGGCCATAAATATGTATCGCCTGATTTAAGCATATACTTATATACTCATATATAAACATATATACATGTAGTCAGACACAAAGGCATCGTTACATGCTGACTGTCTAATCGAGTCCCAGCGGTATTGATTATACCCGTTACTCGTAGAGTAAAAGGGTATACTAGATTCGTTGAAAAGTATGTAACAGGCAGAAGGAAGGGTTTCCGACCATATAAAGTATATATATTCTTGATCAGGACCAATAGCCGAGTCGATATGACCATGTCCGTCTGTCCGTCTGTCCGTCTGTCCGTCTGTCCGTCTGTCCGTCTGTCTGTCCGTCCGTATGAACGCTGTGATCTCAGGAACTACAAAAGCTAGAAAGTTGAGATTAAGCATACAGACTCCAGGGACATAGACGCAGCGCAAGTTTGTCGATTCATGTTGCCACGCCCACTCTAACGCCCACAAACCGCCCAAAACTGCCACGCCCACACTTTTGAAAAATGTTTTGATATTTTTTCATTTTTGTATTGGTCTTGTAAATTTCTATTGATTTGCCAAAAAACTTTTTGCCACGCCCACTCTAACGCCCACAAACCGCCCAAAGCTGCTACGCCCACACTTTTGAAAAATGTTTTGATATTTTTTCATTTTTGTATTAGTCTTGTAAATTTCTATCGATTTGCCAAAAAACTTTCTGCCACGCCCACTATAACGCCTACAAACCGCCAAAAACTGTGTTTAAGACTCTCCTTCTCCCTTCCACTAACTGAGTAACGGGTATCAGATAGTCGGGGAACTCGACTATAGCGTTCTCTCTTGTTTTTTATTCGAATTGTTGTATTTGCACATTACGAATGTTTACTGCAATCACATGGCGAATTTTATTAGAATTCCATTGTTCAATTAGCTTTGAGCGCTTATATAAACGTGTAAGGGGATTTATGAGAGCTGAACTAATGTGAGTTGATTTCGTGTTCATTTTTCCCTTGTTGAAATAAATTTATTGCAATGAGAATATTGCAAAATTAAATCAATACGAATAATATCGTACTTAAGAGAATTAGAGAATAGAATTTTTATTTTGAATTATTAAAACTTCCTAGCTCATTAGTCATTACTTCACTGACTTACGCTTCGAGTTATAATTTATCACCGCTATCAGATCCTAATTTCTCTAACACGATGCCAAACATCTTAATGACAACAATCTTTTCGCCGGCATTCAGTTCAAATCACAAATCTGTCTCACTTTTTGCACTACAAAAATTCCGCCGATTCAATCACGAACATCGAACACTTGTCAAGCGATTGTGACAAAGTGAGTGAAAAGCCCGTCCGATTTTCCTTATTTCAGGTTGTCATTCGTTTTGCAGGTCAGCGATTGAGTCGAGGCGAAATCAAAGTGTAACCAATTACCAAGTGACTAACCAACTTTAGTCGGAAGAAGTCGTCTGGGGATGGGAAGATGCAGCTGGGGAGACTGGAAAACCAGTTGGTGGTGCAGTCCGAGGCGATTCCTTGGAAAATCATTAACGTGTCTTAGGCATAAATAATTAAAAAATCAAGCAGCTCCGTGGACGACTGTACCCGTCAAGTCAACGTCTTGTTTGTTGGCCAGCACATCCTGGTGCTGCACGCTGAAAGCCTTTCAGCAGATACAAAGATACAAATGTATCTGCAGCTTGTTGTTGCTCCCATTGCTGCAATTACACATAGGGGATAGATGGATGGGTCGTTACAGGCAGTACGCTTGTCAATATGATGGCTATGTGTTTGAAAGTGACATCCCGTACACAGAGAAAAATTAATATGAATACGATATAACAAAAGACGTCGCAAACTTCATTTTAAATGGGTCAATGTAAGGCTTCAGATATTTTTCTTTCGTGTACTCAAAACCCTGGGAGCTCGGCTTGCCATTTGTGCGGTCTGCCTCGAGAAAGTTAACCTCGGAGACGGGCATTCAAGAGAGAGAGCCTCTCGACAATCGGTTGATATCGCATTTCCGGTGCGGTTATTGTGGCAATCATTTGGGAAAATAAAAAGGAAATAATATCATATGCAGGAAAAAGCGAAACTGAATTAATGACACTGCAGATTAACATCTCATAGTCAGCTACCGATTTAGACGGCAAACATTCGAAAACAATAAATCGTACACACATCAACAATTTATCTATTCTGGTAGGGAGAGACCTGTTCCAAATATTTATAATACCACTTAGTGCCACTGTCTAATGCACCAAATAAATCAATGCAAATATTTAGCATTCATTTAGCACTCGCATACAAACATACGAGTATACACGAGTAAAGCCAACCACCAACAACCAGACATTCTAAGCTGACTCACAAACTTGTCTTTTGCACGCTCCCACATTTAATAAATATTTAAGCGTTTTTAATCTCAACCGACTGGGCCACTCCAACAAATACGAGTAAAGGCGAACATGGCTAACATATAGGAACACAAACCAAACCCAACAAGATCTGCACGCAATACCGACTGCTACTGTGTTCAGCTCGGCACAGCTCCACTGACTCCATATTTACAATAGTCTATAGGGTATAGAGTACACACTATATCTGTGCCTGATCATCTTGAAGTCCGCTGAAAAGTCGAAGGAGCGCTTGCACAAATATTTTCCTTTCGTGAGTGCGCATGTGAGTCCGAGACAATAACGCAGTCTACGTACACAAATGACTAAAGTTAAGTCAAATAAATGCTCAGTGGAGTCAATAGATAGGAAATCTTTTCAAATTCAAGCAGGTTAACAAGCTGGTCTGCCAAAAGTCTACAGTCATCTAACTAATTTATTTAGATCATAAAAATCGTATTATTTATTACAATTGAAAGCAAACTTGTGCAAACATTAAAGTGCTTTTAAAATATATAAAATCCAACAAATATATTTCTTAAAGTTACAAGCTTTGCGAGTTAGCCAACCAACCTTGAATATCTTGTTTTTTTTCAATAAAATTAAAAAAAAAAACAACTTGGAAAACAACTAAAAATTATTTATGTGGGTGAAGTTCTGTGACAGCCTGCTGGCCACTGGCGTTGTGTTAGTTGTCAGACGGTGTGCGATGGCCAAAGTGATTTTCGAATTGAAAACCAAAAAACCGACACAAGACACAAGAAAAATAAAAGAACTGCTGTGTTCAGACAGCGGCACGTTTTGCCTTATAACGTCGGTATAAAAAATAACAATAAAAAAGAACCAAATCAGAGGACTTCTCATATGGCGGCAAACCGAGTCATTCAAATGAAGTTGAAATAAAAGCCATGAAAAGGCAAACAAAAAAAAAGTTGTGAAACTTTTGCTCTGAGTCTTTGGGCTTGGTTTTCAAGGGATTTGCCTCTGGATTTTGGTTTTCTTTTTTCAGCCTTGGCTTTGGGTTTCTGTTGCTAATGAGTGGAGTTTTAGTTTGCTTTTTGGTCCGTGTCGGCGGGGGTAATAAAATTTATTAGGTGTTTTGTTATGTGTTAAAAAATATTCTGTTTCTCCTTCTTTAATTCGATGTGGAAGCGTGCTCAAAGCTTTGCATGTGGCTGGACCAAATGAAGATTCATTAGACCGGGCTTAGGCAAATTATATGATTGATGTCGGGCTGATTCCCTGGAAGTCACGTAATCCCCATTAAGTAATCGCCGCAAAAACAGGATTGACAAGTTTTAAATTTTGCTGTTCGAGCTCATAGTTAAGATAGAGCTTTGGCTTGAAGTCTACCATGAAAATAAACCATCCGAAAGTGTCAAATATTTTGGTTTATTTCACTTGCTATGCCCTTCACAATTTATAATAATTTGTTGGAATTTTAAAGGCGCCGCCAGAGATTTCAATGGGTTATCATAATTTATGGCCAGTTAAAAGGTTATGGGTTATGGGAGAGTAAGTGCAAGTGTCCCACCTGAATGCAAAAGGTAGTTTCAGTGAAAGTTTTCAATTTGTATGCATAAGGTTTACTTAAGCAGAAGGTATACGATTCCAGCACTAAAATGCGATTGAAAAGTTTAAGTCGTTAAAAAGAGAGCTAATTTGCTTTTAATAAGCATTTAAGAAACTTTGTCTCATGCTAAATTCATTTGCATATTTCTCCAAAATATACTTGCAATCCATAAATCTAAAATTATAAATCTCTTTCAGTAGCTGACAGAGAACGTGAGCTGAAATCGCATTATGCGCCACTTCGCAGGTGGAATTCATAAATTCTAAGGTGGCTGACCAATTCATAAACAATACCGGGAGGTAGCTGAATATCAACTTAGTGCCCCGCAGAACTCGGCACCTCTCGTAACTCAGAATCTGAACCTAAATCTGAATTGATATATCAGAAACGGTTCCAGCCACACCTGACATGTTACACACATCTTGTGTGTCGCCTGTAATATAATACCCGAAGATAACGTGGACAGCAAATAATAATAAAAAGTGATTTTGTATGCCAAGAGCGTGGCGTAATAATATTATTTAGCTGTTTCGATGCTTTTTTTTTCGTTTTTGCATTATAAAGCCCGAGGCGGCAAATTGCAAAGCAATTATTCGAATCACACGTTTGGCGGCGGAGGTGGCAATAAAAAAAAATGTTTTGCATCGTTGCACCTGAAAAGGCGTCACAAATATTTACAGAAACCCCAACAGAAAAAAGCGATGAAGATTATTCTGATGATGTCATTCGCACCATTCATTAGGGCCATAATGAAGATAAATTCGATTTTCTATTTTTCGTCGCCTTTGTCTTAAGCTATACTCGGCTATTTGCCAAATCTTTGGCTCCGGTTTGCGACAGCCACTACATATGTGAATATAAATCTGATTTTGGCTCCAGTTGCTTTGGCGCTTTGCGAGTCCAGAAACTGCAGAGATATTAATACCCTGGAGCTTATAACGAAAAGTATATTTATTCGATGAATAGTTGATTTAAGTAAATGTTACAAGAAAAAAAAAGCTACAAATATTCGAGTTTGCTTCCCTAAATAATAATATTTAACCTCTCCAATCGAACAAAAGTGTAGTTGCCTATTATTTTGATTAATGGGTATCTTAAAGCCTTTACTAGTTTATAGTTATGCTCTTATCTTTTTTCCTTCTGACCAACATACTTTTTGGCAAGACTCTGTGGCGCCGGTTATTTTTTGTTTATTTGTTTTGCTTTTATTTTATTTTTTTCCCTTCAATTATTTTGCGGTGATCAACAATATAAACATAAAATTGGCGCAGTGTAAATACGCAGTGTAAGTACCAACAAATAAATAAATTGACTCGCATGAGCGGAAAATCAAAATCTGCAAAGTTGTCAATATATTTACAAATTTTTTTTCATCCATTGGTTTTTCTGTTGATTTTGCGCAATGGCGCAAAAAGGCGAAATATTTATAATTTTGGCGTTTTTGTGTTTTTCTGTCTAATTTTGCCACCTGCATTTTGACATATTTGGTGGGTTTGGTTTCTTGGCTTGGATTGGGTTGGTTGGCTGTTTGGCCGGCTGGCTCTGGCCAAGATTTTGGGCAATTGATGAATTGGTTTTGACCAAATGCGTTAGCAGCCAACAGCCAACCCAATGGCAGTCGGCCGAAAGGGTGTCTCAAATTGGTCAAAAATGATTTATTAACGTGCTCAGTTGTTTATGTCGACTTAGGCTAACCGCTTTTGGTCAAAAGCAAATTTGTTATTTAACAATTTGCAATTTCCAATGCAATGCGATCCATTGCAATGCGATGCGTGTAAATGTTATAAGCCAATTTGACAATTTTCTTGTTCAATTTGTAATTCCAATTTTACAAGCCGAACAACTTACATTTTGATATAGTTATTAGATATGGTTGCGGATTGTCTGATCATTTAATTGTTCGACTTTTATATGGCCTGGTTGAAAAAACGGTTGATAATTTAGACATGGTTGGAGTTTTCATGATTTTTTAATTTGCTGATGTTTTTTGTTTTGTTTGGAAAATCAAGTAATTTGTTAGGTGCAATAAACCTTGACAAATCTGGCCACTAGTCAACTTTATTTTCTTTGAGCCAAAACCATCATAATTAAAGCTTCAAAAATAGACAATTGGTTATATCCTTCTTTGCTCATTTTTCCCATTATATTTTTTCCATTTCTATTCTCACATAAAACACGTGCAAAAGAACACAAAACGAACCTAAAACCACAAAGCAAGAGCATAACAATAAGAATCATTATAAAATAGAGAAGGAAAGGAAAAGCGGCGGCAGAAAATCAACAAAAATATCATAAATAAATGTTCAAATAAAATGGCAACAATAACACAGCCATGGTAATCAGCAAGACAACAAACAATGGAAGGCAAAAAAAAATCATAGGAAAATAAAACGATTGTTTGGCAAAGGTTTTTGACATCAGAACGCCGGATAGCTTAACGATTATAATAAAACCATTTCGGAGGCATTCAGATTGACTTCTGTATTTGGCTTGCGAGCATTGTAAAGCAATTTGCAAAGGCGTTTCGATAAATTGCTCGGGAGCAATGAAAATCCATAAAGATGCAAATTTTAAAGTGGTGATTTATAATTGAGTTATTCAGCAGTAGAGATGATTTATTGAGGATGTTTAAAATTATACACATACGTTGAAATACGTACAGATATTGTATTGGTATTTGTAGGATATGCATGTTTGTGGAAGATTGTAATGGTGAAAAATATCACTACCAATTACCTGCAGAGACATACATAAAAGCCAGTCAAAATTCAGCTATTACCAATAACCTTACAAAGAAGAGCAAAGCTGCATGCTTGGGAACTCATATTACGCTTCTGTATTCATACAATAAAGCCAGCCAAGATCCGTGTTATAATGCCATCGTAAACCGTACAAACAATCAATGCTTTGTTAACGACTTAATCACCTGACCGTGATGAGTATCCATAAAAATGCAAATCTAGGCCTTCACAATATAACGACGAAGAATTTCAAATAGATCTTCCACTTTACAAGACATTAACTTAAATGGGATGGCCAAGAAGATATTTTAAGTATAGCCACCAGTTTCAATTATCTATTGTAGAAAAACATGTAATTACTTATATGAAAGGCCCATCACTTAGTTTTATAGAGACACAAAGGATAAGCATTTCGAACAGGCTTTAAAGATTTATACTGTCATTTCAGCGTACACAAAAACTTGTTATATTCTGTGCACGCCATTGTAATTATCGTTTTAATGAAATTATAACAGAGTTAACGGATACGAACTAAATACTCTGCCAGTCGAGTTTTGCGTAATGGAAAAAAAAACTGTTTCTGAGTGATTGGAAATTGGCATGATCTCGAGTTTTCCTTCTCCCGGGGCACACGTGCTGTTTTGGACTTGGTACCCAATTGGCCTCCATCGCCAACTCCCCCCTTAAATCTTATTCAATCTTGGCTCGATTGTCTGCCTTCTTCAGCTCCAACTCCGGCCAAAGATCTCGGGGAGTATTCAAAGCACGCGCGTTTACAAATTGAAAACTTGTTAAGTGCCAGGCCCGACTTGGCCAAGACAACAGGTGAGCCGGGCTTGAATGACTGCACTCCGAAAAAAAATTGATCAATATCAACTGGTCTAGTTAAAACAAAGACAAATAGAAAATCGACTAATAGTAGAATACAAAAAGAGTCCTATCCAAAAGTTACATTTAAATGGAAGTATAGGTTTACTGTAATCCGATTTGGTAAGAATTTCGATGATCTAATAATTCTTTCTTTGAACCCTAAGAACACATTTTTTCTGGCAGTGTACCTGTTGTTTGAATGTTTGCCTGGCAAGTTTGGCCATCTCCCGGCCCGTTGACAGATTTGTGTTGCCAATTTGCGTTGAAGTTGACGTTAGAGGTTTTCTGAAATTCGCTACCAAAAGATTGCGGGCTCCGTATCTTTCTGGCTGATAGAGTTGTTAACATTTGGCCGCTTTGCTTGTGGCCCAAAGTTTATGCAAATTTCGACGAAGTCAAAGCCAAAGGGGCACAGCGCACACCCACAACATAATGGTCAAATACGTTTGAATACATACCTGCAACGAAAAAGAACAAATAAAAAACATTAGAATGTAATAGATACTTTTAATGATTGTTTTTTTTGTGGCATGGAAATTGGGTTAACGCATTCTTGTCGGCTCTCAGTTTTTGGTAAACAATTATCGAGCGTTGATGTTGCTCGGTTGGTCTACCTGTGTGCAATTGCTTTGATTCTTGGGAAAACATAAACATAATTCTTCGGTTTCCCTTGCAGCGCAATTGACCCAGTTCTCTAATCGCCCAGCTCTTTGGGGCACACATTTCCACAGTCGATTAAATGGCCCTGCACTTTGCTCCCCAATGCAATCACAGTCGGCGTTTGGAGTTAGAAATCGAATCGAATTTGGAGCTGGGGAAAATGCAGTTTGCACTTGAGCAACACTTGAGTTGCGTCTAAACAAAACGTTCGCTCCACAAAAATATTTTAAGTGCATCGGAAATGTTTTCCTTTTGAGTGGGAGAAGTGATTGTGGTCGAAATCATATGGCCCATTCAATTGGAGTAATGAAAACAATTAGAAAGCCAGCATCTTAATGGCAAGATAATATGGGTATTCTGTATTTTTTAGGTTATTTTTAAATGAAAGAAAAGAGATATTCTAGCTAGATAGCTGGTAAGCAAACACATTTCTTTAAATATTTTATGCTTAACAATTTTTTAAATCCTTTTTGCATTTTTCCTAACCGCAGGAAATCTATTGCGTATTCAGTTACTACAACTTCCACCACAATCTGCAAATCACAATTCATCATTATAGCGACTTCAGCTTATCCAATTACACAAACAACGAGCAGAAGGAGAGTTCTACAACAAAACCACTCGAAGGCGGCATTTACATTGATGTGTGAGCATTTACATATACATATATACTCGTATACGGGTGTATATAAAGGGAATATATGTTTAAGGGCAGCGAGTACAGTGTGCTGTCGACAAAGTGGCCTGTAAGTAAGCCCAATTGACACTTGAACATCGTCGGTAGCCGGCGGTCCCGGCCATCAACGTGGTGGGTTTGGGTTCTCCACGGATTGCGACCATGTTGGTGGTGGTTCCTCATCGCAATCCTCCTCATTCCCATTCCCATTCTCATCCTCAGACGCTGCCCTTCCTCCCACTCGTGTCCATTTTGGGTTGACGTTTTATTTGATTTTACGCTTGGTTGCATTTTTTTGCACTCGTCTCGACTCGACTCGAAATGGAATGGAACGATGAGGAGGGGAGTGGAGTGGAGTGGATTGGATTGGACACTCGATATGCATGGGCCTTGGCCATCGATTTTCAAGAGTGCTCTATGCTGTGCACTTTAAAAAGTATTCAATCACTTGAAATACAACATACAACATAGAAGGTGCCTATCATTTATTCTTTTCCATAAATCGTAGAAGATGAAATATTAAATTTTAAACTTCTGATAACAATACTTATAATTTATGTTAGCAAATAGCACAAGTTTTCCTAAGTGCAAGCCTTCTCTTATCCATATTGCCATCTCGATTCCTAACTCAACTGCTGCATAATTTATAACTATGACACTAGCCGGAGCTAGAACAATGCCCAAGATTAATGGTCAAGGGATGGCGTATGCATATTGTGAGGTGAACAGGATGTGTTTGAGTGTATGACACTTGGCTTGCACTTCTGCCATTTGGAAAATTCGTAGGAAATTGCCTGCAATAGCTGACCGAAAAGTGTCCGTCTCATTCAACTTTAAATGACTTGAATATTTCAGGGGCATAGGGATTGGATTGGATGGCATGACGGATAAACGACCAGGGAGCATCACTTAGTTGGACATGTAATTTACGGCTTGGGTATTCGTATGACTTCATTAGGACGACCATCATCATTCCGTTCCAACACCTCACTGCAGTGGCATTGTCTACGATTGTCTGTCAGATGGTTCAGAGGAGCCCCACCGCAAAACCCACTCCGTAATGCTTCATTCTGCACTTGACATTGTGCTCTGTGGTGCAAAATAAACTAACAGGATTATTGCGGCAACTGCTGCTGGCCTTTTGTAATCCTTTAATGCCATGCCAGGACTACCAACCAGTTCCCTTTACCCCCTCCACGTCACCACCATCCCCCATCCCGGGTGCCTCCTTGTGGCAATTGTTTGCCAGCGACTCCATGTGTATGCAAATTTATTTACATTTTGTGCTAAAAATATACTTTTTTTACCATATGTAAAGGCAGCTAGGAGAAACAAAAGAGTGAGCGGTGGGCTAAAACGGGGGGAACTTGCAACACGCCACCGTGCACAAGGACAATGACACCAACGACAGGTAAGTCCTTCTTGGGTAAAGTTCAAATTGCTTTCAGGCTTTTTAACGAGGAAAATGTTAGCTTTGGAGCGGAAAAGCATTGAAAGAACAATTAAATCCTTTATTACTTTTGTTTTATAAGAAGTGACCTCACAAAGAATTAATAGCCTTTATAGCTTACACTTAATGCTATCATTATTAATTGTAATGTTATATCAACCATTCACTTGTTCCATTAATCTTTGTATCTAATTTCGAGTATTCAAAATGCCCGATCAAATTCGATTAGAAAATGTGCAATTATATATTAAATTGATGTCAGATTACAGTTCATTACAGCAGATTATCTAGTAAATTCGCAGCATGTGATCTCAACTCCCAGTCAAAAATCTTCGACTTCAAAAGCCATCAGATGAAATAAAAGAAAAACCGGAATAAAAGCGGAACGGTTGCCAACAAAATCAAAAAAAAAAATGAAACTTAGTTGCTCCCAATTGCATTTGGATTTTTCATTCAGGAAAGAGTCAAGGAAAAATATTGTCTACTCATGGCGAAAAGTAAAAATCGAACAAAGCTGACAGCACAAAATGCAGAAATACACAACTAAAATACAAATAAAAAATGCAACCGCACAAGAAATCAACGAAAAAATGTAAATGTGCCACGATTTCGAAATGTGCACAAATGCATTTAATGGATGGAGCATGCTGGATGTAAAAATAGAGGAGCTTACAAAAGGGAGCACTGCTCTACAGAGCGTATATTTATATACAAATTCGGTCGGGAAGTCTGGGGCACTTGTTTTAATTTTATTTTACAACGGATTGTTGATTTGCATTCGAAGTTCTCAACTCGAATTGCTCCGATTCGGTCGGCGGGCTTTCCATGGAAATGTGGCACGTGGCACCAAACCAAACCGAATAAAAATAAATTCATTTCATGGAACATATCTACATATCCACATAGCCCGCATGTGCATATGCTCGTTTCCCCTTATTTGGTCGGTTTTCCCGACCGAGCATCTGTTTTACATTCTTGACAAATTAATAATAATTACGCTTTCCAATTTCACATTAAGTAAATTCTTTACACCCGCCTGAAATTCCAGGAAATTCAAGTTTTTTCCGTTAATTTTGATGGATTTGCCTACAGTTTTTTGACAGTTTTCGGATAGCGTGATATGGGAATAAAAACTGAGGAATCTAACCAACAAGAAAAGGGTTTTGTAGTTTAGAGATTAGGCCTGCATGGTGGCTCAGATTGGCTATGCTTCGTAACTTGTTAAACACGAAATGTGCATTAAAGAGGTAGAATTTAAACAAATTAGGATTCAACTATGCACATTTGTATTTCTTTGAAAATCATTTTACAGAGTTCTTCATGCCCGCAGACCTATTTTCTCAAGTTGAACATTAGGTACTTAAAATTTACATACTTCTTAATCCTTACAAGCGATCCACAGACCGCCTTTGGTTACTTTAGTTTCTGCAAAGTTATAAATTACGTACGTAAGAGGTACCCAAAACGCGATTTCAATAGAACCAAACGAAATGGAGGAGGGAGAATGTAGGTATCCCCTGGGCTCTTTGGGGTCTAAAGCGCTTCCATGAAGTTCTGGCTTCGATATGCATCTCTGCCAAAACCAAAGCGAAACGTACTGAACTGAACAGAACTGTGCAAGTGCAACTGCAACTGCAACTGCAATTTATACCACTTAAGCACTAAAGTTGCACCATTAAAGCCAAAAAGGCGTTAACCTGACTCCTTCTGCACTGTATAAAAAATGCAAACGAGGCTGCTGCAAATGTTTTATGGGCTTCTGTTTCGCTGCTACTCGGCCACAACCGCAAAATGCAGAAGCAAAATAAACTATAAAAAAATGCAGAAGGACGAACCAAAACCGGAGAAACAAAAACGTTCTGACCAAGATAAACCGATGGGGATGTGCCCTTATTCCAGCCAAAAACGCTATCCTCCATTTTTGCCGACATGCAAAATGTTAATTCATTTCAGTGGTCCTGAACCGGATTTTTATCAGGACGAACAGGAGCTGTACGTAGTGCAAGAATAGCTGAGCAATTTGTTGTCTATGTCAGGACTAAAATAAGAGCAGAAAAAAAGCACTTCCGTTTCCTCTTTCGACCAAATGCGGCTTTTAGTCTCAAAAGACTGTTAGTTCAGTTTCGGACTACTGTTTAACTTTTTCCCATGTGCACATAGCACATATATTATTAAAGACCCTGCATGAACTGCTTCACTTCACATGTTTAAAATCTCATCTATCATCTGGGGTGCTCAACTTTATAATAACTGAATTTCCGTCATTTAACTTCATTGCAGTGAAAAATATTGACTTTTAATAACTTTGTAACCTGGGGCAGTGCGCTTCACTGTGGGCGCCGGACTTGTTGAAAAGCTGGCTTAAATTAAATTATATATGTTTTTACAAAATATATTCGATGCTTGGCTACTCAACCAGGCGAACAGAAGGCGAAAGCTAATTGACATTAATGAAATTCGACAGAAATTAAATTTCAGCTGGGAAGTCATCAGTTTGGGCACTTAATGAGCGGAATTGCTAATAACACGAGTTACTTATGCCTGGTTAACCCCCAAAATTATTGGCTGAGCTAATTAAAAAACATTTAAAAGTAAGTAATCCAAAATGTTTTAAGCAAATTAGGAGTACGTAATATTGTAATAAATTCGCCATATATTTTTTATTATACAAAATATCTTCTCCATAAACTTTTATCATACAGAATCGTTCAATCGAATTTTCAAAACCAGATCAATGTCTTAGTGTTAGTTATTCATGAATCCTCAACAAGTGATTCAAGCTATCGATCGCTGAATACCTCTTTGCTCACTTAAGCCCAAGTTCAAAGATGAACCATTAACCTTTGACTAAGCGTTATTTGCCACCCAAACACAAGCGACCTTTTCGCCTACTCCCGACCCACTGTACAGTGAGTACTGGCTAACTTTATTTGGTGGTGTATGCTGAGTGCTTTGCCATTGGGAGTTACAAACTGCGAGTATGCAAAAATGGAACCCAATGGGGCTGAGGAAAGCGACTAGCAAGTGTGGGTGCCAAACTACATGTGTATGGCCCCCAACTGAACAACAAAATCAGAAACAGCCACAACGACAAAATCAGCAACAACATCGAGGTAAAACTACTTCGACATCGATGTTTGTCGATACTCGTAATGGTTTAGTTTGGCGCCCACTCGGCTATCAAAAAGCGGATGGAGAAATGGATAGGAGTACAAGCTTGCACTGAAAAATAAAATCGATTTAAACTGGTTAATAATTGTATCGTTATTTATAGAAGTATCACATATTAAAATATTAGTACCAAATACTTTTTAGTCAAAACATATCCAAATAAAAAAGTTTTAAATATTATATTATTTTTTTCTCTATGTAGGGCTTGGGGATTGGGAAGAGTTTCCATACGTGGACAGCATGGGCTGACCAAACTGACGTCCTAACTATATGGCGAGCGTGGTCGTCGAAGGTTTCTGGTGATTCCAGGGGAACTTCGGGGGACAGGTGAGAGCACATTTACATGACGCGGCGAAAGTGAAACGCGCCCGGAGCTGTGATTAGATGCAGATGCAGATGCAGGTTCCTGCTCCCCAATGGCGGGCATGTGGACATGCGGCGACAGGCAACATCAGCGGCATTTGACATGTGTTTGATTGGGCGGACAAAGGAGCAGGATCGGGGGGATGCGGAACTGGGGGCCACGTCGGAGTGGGCACTATTATATCGAGGCAGCAGCGGTGGAGCAAGCAAATGGAAAAGATAGCTGCATATCGAAGCAGCAAATATCCTGTAATGCACAAGTACCATGGGAATAGCAAAAGATTTCGATATAATTTAAAAACTTTAGAGAAAATAGATACTTCTTAACAAGGTGTGAATTTCCAGATGTAAGAGGTTAACTAAAATAGCCAAAGACAAATTATTTTACAAAGTTAAAGGGTATATCTAGGGTGGTACATATTCTAACAAAATGCAACTCTGTTGACTGCCATTTTTACAGTGGGAGTCGTAAAATGTCTGACTGGCGGGCACAAATTAATGCTCATGGCAGAGCTGCCGCCGAAGTCAGGAAGGTGGAAGTTCCAAGTCAAGTAGCACGGGTTTGGGTGCCCCAAGTCCCCACTATTTCACTCGATTTTTTGAGCGATGAGCCGACAAGGCGGGTCCGTCAGCAGCCGAAAGACCAGCGTTGCACTGATGAGGTTGCTGCTGCTGCGGTGTTGCAGTTGCTGCTGCAAATGCAGCTAATGTTGCTGCTGCTGCTGATGATGATGGCGGCAGTCGCTCAATCAGCTCAAACATCTGTTGCCAGCAGCTAACGTGACAGCAGTGACATGAAGGCGGTCAAGAGCGGCATTTTCAGTTGGCCTTATAATTTGCTTAAAAGGAATAGGCAGAATTGATAGTAAAAGAATCGGATGTCTGATATATCTGATCTGATCTGTATATCTGATTTTTGAATTGTCTTTAGATCTTCCAGGGATTCTCCCAACCCCACACTTGAAAACAACTCTTAGTTTAATGGAAAACCTACTCTTCAGATGCAATCAATTCACTTAGGTCTATTTTAGTGGCATGTATTTTCGTTATTCGGAAAACCAACTGAGCCATGAAAATGCATTACGATGCATTGTAATTTATAGCAACTTCCTTCTCGCTGTGACTGCAGTTTTCGTGTTTGGCTCTCTGATATGGAAATTTTATACGGCCAAGGAAAATTTATTAATTTATGCAACACTTGGTCTTATATTTATTTGTTGTTGTTGTTGTTGCTGGCCAGCTAGATGTTGATGTTTTGGTATGATTTTACGCTACATTTGGCCGTTGCGAGCAGAACAATTTATTAAGTCTTCGATGTGGTTGAGTTCGCTGAGTTCGGTTGGCTATGCAGTGAATTAATTTAATGATGGAGGCAAGGAAACGACACGACAGCCAACCACGCACTCTGCCCCCTTCGCATGTCATCTAATTGCTCTTGGATTTTGGTTTCTTTACTTGGAATTTGCTCTTGTTTAGTTGCCACCACTTGGGGACACGCCCACCGCCCCCATTTGGATATGTGTGAGAGGGCACTGAGAAAAATAACCAAGTTTTCTGTTGTAACATATAGAGTTCTTGTTAGCTGCAATCGAAAACCTTAAGCTTGAAGTAAACATCATGTTTTGGTAATTAAAAATTACCTACTTTTTCATGTGAAACATGTTTTTTCAGTGCATTTGCATTTGTAGGCGTACGTTTCCTGCTGCACGCAACGCACACAACTGCACTAATTTCCATGTAGGGCGTCGTGTTTTTTCCATGATTTCTGTTTTCCATCTTTGTTGCAGTTGCAGCTATTTTTCGAGACTGTTACATATCTTGTTATTAGCGCTCTAATGAACCTCTTTCCAGCTGCCAATCATCGGATGAGGAGCTTGCGGGGGCAGTAGAAGCAAACACTTGTATTTATCGGGGCTAGTTAACATAAAAAAAAAAAAAGGTTGGCGCAGACTCAAGTTCACATAATCGGTGTCCAAACGATATGCATCCGAGTTCACAAGTGTGCAAGTTTGTGTGGGAGGCGTGAAAAGTGGTTTTTCTTCGCCTCTTCAGTATTTTTGTTTCTTGGTTTCTTTTTGTATTTTTCTACATCACTCATTTAAATTGGTCACTGACACTGGACAATTGGCAGGGGAAAAAAGGGCGTGGGTAAATGGTTTATAGAGGAAATACTTGAAAGTTATTAGGCCCATAAATACGGTATAATGATCAGACAAAGGGCACATAAAAATGCATAAATCCCTAATGTTGTTATTGAATTATTACTATTTGTTATATTTTCCTTGTCAAAAGTCATTTGCGCTGTATTAACCCTGAACTTCTTATCACATCAAGACGGTCGCTTTGATTAACTTAATCTCGCAATGCATTTCATAATTGAAAGGCTTCATCAGTCAACAAATCGCAGATGAATACCCACATTGTTGTTCAATCATTATACATAAATTCCCCAGTTAATAAAATTCCAGTCCCTGGACAGAGAAGTGCAATAAAAGCTGATCCACTAGTGTTCCCTGTGGTCGAGGATCAGCAGACGCATAATAAATAACAATAATTGTGCGAAATTAAATTATCAATTGCAGACAGAAGCCATAAATAAATGATGAGTGCAAGTTCTGACTGTGTGAACCAAAAATGTTGCAGACAGCCAAAGGGAAATTGCATTTTCCCACAGGACAAACGCAATGTGCTTCGATGTTGAGGGGTGAGGGTTAAGGGGCGAAGGAATGGTGGAAAATTGCATGCAATAATTGCACAGCGAGTGGTTTTGTGGCCAGCCAGCGGAAGGGAAGTTTCCATTTCCGTTTCAGGGTTTTGTGATCCTGGGGCACGTGCAAGGAAAATATTTACACACCCGCTGATGTTTCGATTCGCCGCCTCCCTTTTCATTTATTTTCCCCTAATTTTTCCTGCAAAATGTATGGAAATGTGCGCATATTGCTGGCCATATATCACGCCCCCTAAGCTGCATTCGTTTGCCAAAAATTACGCATCCCATAAAACCGAGAATCCATGGAGCTTCAAAGGAAAAGGTAAATGGTATTCGCTTTGCTTTAGATACAGATCTATATATTTATTCAGAGTTTCAATTAATAATTCATTAAAAACAATGTTGTAGAACTGAATACCTTTACAAGAGAGAACAGTTTTCAAATATTTATTTACTGTTCCGTTTTTTACTAGTATTAACTTCCGATGGACTACTGTATTGCCGTCTAAAGTAGGCATTGTAATGACGGCAATGCGTTACAGTCAACGCCAACACATACCTACTATTTGAAATTTAGTGATGTTTTCGAGTTGCGTTGAATTGTGGAGCTGCAGGGCAACCACGCCTCGTCATCAAAAGCTGCTCTAATTTGGCATTGTATTGCATTTTGTATTGAATTTATTACGTTTGTCCACACATGTGTGTCACATGGTGGCCCCAAACTAATGGCTTCCAATCAGCGATGTTTGTTCAATGTTGTTGCGGTGGCCGCGACAGGTGCGATATAGTATAGTATTCAAAAGCGAGGGAGGTACGGGATATTGGGCAGTAGTAGATAAATAAACTGGGGTTAGGCATTCATTACGCCCACCTGGTGTAGCATTTATTTCGAGCTCGAATTAAAGCCAGTGAAATTTGCATTCAATGAAGTCGAAAATTAATTAAATCAGCCGAAATCAAAGTGGCCAATTGCATTTTTTATTTAATTTATATATCAATGAATTGGCCACGAGTGCTTTTCATTCAATGTACTGCCCAAAAAGCGATACAAAGAATAAAATCTGAAGTGGTTGAGAAAATATATTAAAAAGTGGGTCCGAACAACAAAGAACCAAAAATAAACAAACTCCTGAGTTATTTAAATAAATAAAATCGCTATAAATTTGCATAACTTAGGGTCTTAAATAAGCATGCCAAATCTGAGATAATTCAATCAAAAGCAGAGTGATCTTCCCATAAAAATGTGTACATACTTAGTGACGCCAGCCTGGATCTTGATTAATATAGATCAAATCACAGCAGAACAACCAGAACAAGTCTACTGTGGCGTCTGACGACCAGTCCAGCTGCTTCAATTAAGAAATTTCATTAAAGGCACGAAGAAAATAAAGGAAAAAAAAAAGAAACCGGCCACCGAAAGGGAGAGTGGAAGAACGAAGAAGGCATAGAGTCTTCTGAAGGGGAAAAGACTCGAGGAGGAGATCCCCTGAACTTGGAACGACCGTCGATGATTGAGATAAACAACGCAGGTCCAGGTCCATCGCAACCATCCAACTCTCGATTCGCCGGAAGCTGCCTGCACTCGCGCACATAAAAATCATAGTGGCGCCCCCTAGCCCCTCTATAAAGTGCTTACAGACCTATTCCGAGCACTGCAAAAAAGATTGTTATCTGAAGAATATTATTTACTGGCACTTGAAGAGGTCAGGCTTTGCAGTTCTTCAATGTTAAAGGCACTGCTCATTATATTCAACACCTTACTAACTCACACAAGTAAAACCATTCTACTACAAAGGTAAATCGTTTTCATTTTTAACAGTGCACAAAATTCGCTTTGCTATAATTTAGAAAAAATCTTCATTTTTATAGCATGCATATTAGTTTTTGAAGAATATTTATGGCCCGAGCTGTTGAGTCGACGCCTCCCCAGATAATGATAAATGCGCCTAGATCCTCAGTTCCGATTAACATCTCACAGCTAGTTAGTGCAGCCCAAGACGATTCAACTTACTTTTCCAACTTAATGGTGATTGATAATCATATAAAAAATCCATTTTACGCTGATTTATGTTCGACACAACATAGCAGCAACTCAAATTGAACGATATATTGGAAAGGGAAAACCAATTTACGCCTACATATTCATTAAGTATTATTTTAATATTAAAAACAAAATGGTTCAGTTCCTATTCGTTCCTATTTTATTATTTTTCCTAGAATACTTATTTATTTATCGTCATCCAAAAACCCAATAACTTTAAATCATTGTCTATCTGACACTCGAAAAACGGAAAAATTTTTAATCTTTTGATAATAACTGATCAATTTATCTCCCGCTTAGTTTCATTCAAGCCACATTAAGCCACATGTGAAAGTCATGAAAAATTGAATTAATTTGAATTTGAATCGATTAATTGACTGACTATTCATAGCCAATTTCAAAATCATTTCGAAACACCCAAGTGAGACTTGTTTGCTTTGGCTTGGCCAAAATGCATAAATCGGTTTATTTTTCGCATTGCCTTCATATTGTTTTGTTGGGAGCGTTTCAACAATTTAACGCCATAAACAAAATTTTGTTGGTTTGCCAAAAGTCAGCAAAAAATGTTGTTCGATTTGTTTATTTGTTAAAGAGCTGC
Source organism: Drosophila yakuba (assembly GCF_016746365.2). Lineage (NCBI taxonomy): Eukaryota > Metazoa > Arthropoda > Insecta > Diptera > Drosophilidae > Drosophila > Drosophila yakuba. The sequence continues at coordinate 10,552,416 of NC_052530.2, forward strand.
CGTTAATTTTTGGGGCCATCTTCCCGGGAAGTTCAACATCAAAGTTTGTCTGGAACTTTGCAATGGATTACATATGTATGTGCATGTGAAGTTCTCGGGGAATTTGACCCACTGGGGCCATAAAGTTTGTATTACCATTTCCGCCTGAGGCGGCATAAAATGCTGTCACTCAAGCCGCAAGCTGACCACACAGCGAGAAAAAAGAGGGGGGAGGACAGCTGGCTATTGGCACACTCCTCTGTGGTGTCTTTGTCAATTAAAGTTGAACTCCAGATGACCCTCTAAAACCTCATAACCGAATAAATAGAAGGCGCAAGGGAAAAGAAAAACACACAAAAAATAAAATCATGTTCATTTTCTGTCTTTGGTTTGATTAAAAGTAAATAAATTATAGATAACCATATCACATTACTGTTTGATGATACTCGTTCCCTTCTCAGTTTTTATTTTTTAATTTTATGGCATTTTCAGGGTCTCTGAGTTAATGGAGTGTGTAATTGTAGTTTAAAAGCATTTTGTTTGCAGCTTGCTAAAGTGACTTTTTATCGAATAATCCACCCAAAGATAAAAACGTAAAAATATTAATCAGAACATTTTATTTTATGATTATTTAACAAGTCATTTGTATTTAAAACCTTCTAATTCTCCGTCGTTCAAAAACTGAAATGAGATATCAGATCTTGTTTCTTTTACTAATCAAGGTAATTCATATGCCATATTTCCTTTTTCAATGTCAAATTTTCGCTTTGATTAATTTGAATTATTAACCGAGTTTGGGCGTATTTTATTTAGCCTTGAAATTAATGGTTTATTCAAATTAATTGAATTTATCTGGCTTACAGTAGCTACCAAGCGTAGCGAATTTCATTTGGACTTGTTGACATCGCCTGAACTCCCCCTTCTACCTCTGGTTTTTATTATTCCCCCATTAAGTTGTCATCGTCATCATTATTAGGGGGATATCTAAACAAAGGCCAACATAACAACAGAAAAAACAACAATAAAGGCGCTTTTTGTGCAATTGAAAAAAAAGAAAGTTTTGCGAAATTAGACTTTGTTTTGGACTGAAAATTGCTTAAATAACAAAACAAAAAACTAAAGAGCGAAAAAAACATTGCGGTCATTGTTTCTGCGTTGTCCAACTGCGAAACTCATTTTAAATGGTCCCCCAAAAGGTTAAAAAAAAATCAGCAAATAATAGTCTTAATACTGATGAGTGGGGGAAAGTGCTTGTAATTTGAAAATAATTGAGTCAGGCAAAGAACTGAAAATGGGGCATACAAAATGGTATATACAAATGCTTTCAATTATTTATGATGTGTTTGATTACTGGCTCCATCATACAAATAATAAACTCATTATATTAGTTTAATAACCATTAAATTAACTAATAATTTCAATTGCTATACATGTTTTGAAATCTGCCAACCGAATCTAAGACAACTCCATTAGTCAAAGGGTATTTATACACTCGGGATCAACAAAGCGTTAAATCAAACATTTGCCCAGTCAAACAACTCGATCACACTAATTAATCATAATTTTGAACAACACAAAACATCGAAAATAAAGATTGCAAACGAACTTCAAGGGATTGAGTGTTGTGGGATCAATGGCCCACCAAGATTGAACTTTCTATCGGAAAAAAGAGAATCATAAAAAAGACTTTAAATGGGTTGGGCAGAATGCAATGGAGCGGCAAAACAGATCGATCTCGTTGATGCGTTTCCCAATGCCAAGAAAATGAGGAAAACCATTTAGGGTGCTCTTATTGAGCAGAACACGAACTATGAATGAAACTAACCATGTGCTTCATCTTCGTATTTGTAAATTAAAGCTAATGACTTGTACAAAAACCATAGAAAAAGAGTAGAAATTGAAAAAAGATGGGAAGAAAATCCCCTGCATTCGACTTTTTTGTGGCTGCTGCCGGTATGAAAGCAGCGGGTCAAAATGCAGTAAACACAACGGCTCTCCTGTTTTTTCTCACCTTTTCCAACCATCTCGAGTACAGTGGTAACTCGAGAAGATTTACTGGAGATACGTTTGCAATTGTTGGTCTAAAATGTGTAAATTTCGAAGGGGTCATAGGGTTCTTCTACGTTAATGACCCAATGCAGCGTGTATAAGTATCATATGGTTCGTTTATATCGAAAGACCCCTGTAGCGATATCCAGTGGGAACAGAGACGGCCAGCGGAGAAACAGTTAAAGCGGCTTCCAGCTGCAACAACTGCAACTAGCAACTTGCAACTTGCAGCAGACGCCAGCAGTCTGGAACCGATGGAGCGGTGCCCGTTTTTGGAGAATGGCTTTATGGCCCCGGTGAGTCATAGCTTTTTTACTCATTTTCATTCTTTGAGTCCAGAACGAGCGTGGAAACGGCGAGAATGGCCGAAAGAGAGGTAAACAAGTTACCTGCAGGGGCAAGGAAATGAGGATCGCGGGCTGATTGCGTGACAGTTGTGTGGGTAAGCGGCTTAGCAGACTGTCCCAGACTCAACAGTTCCATGGAGTTCGGGATAGAAAACCCCCCGTATCATGGAGCATAACTTGCGATCAGCTACCGAAATGAATAATGATTTCATAGGGCAGACTGCAGACCAGAAGGAAATTAAATTGTAATCACTGGAATCACCATTAATTGTCAGGTCGTCTTAATCATCAGCATATGCCACCCAGGAGATCTAATTCGACTTAGATTTAGTGCTGTACCAGTTTGTGTTCCAGTTCGAGTTGAACAAACTAGTTGGTTTGGACATCCAATTAAAAAATTAACACATTCGCTTGGGATCTTACGAGATTCAAGTCAATGATCGGAAAACGACTACAACTTTGTTGCAGCCGATGGGCTAAGATAAAGCGAAATCGAAAAAGCGTCAAAGCGAAAAAAAAGGTTGGTATCTCGCAGTCTAGACAACTGGGCAGCAATTTGCTTGCAATGATATAATTAAAGTTTATAATAATTGAATTTGACTCATTTAAAGATGTAAAAACATTTATATAAAAAATATATACAAATGTAACTAGCTTTATAGAATCAAACATCATTCACCCAGAAAAAAATGTTGTAAAACTGGCTCAAGATGCATAAATTTAAGTAATTTACGATTGGTGTCGACCCATTTTGCACTTTTCCTCCACTATTCTAGGCACTATTTTTGAAAATTAAATGACGACAAGTCTTCAGATCCTGAACCGCAAAATCAAGTAAGTTTCCCTCCTCGGGCTAAGTGGAACGGAAGAGAAGAGAGGCTGGAAAATCAAAACGCAGGAGGCAAAAAACAGAACAACAACAAACCTCAAGACCTACTTCAACCGAGAGAAAGAGATGGCAGTAGAAGTAGGACAAAAGTGGAAAACAAAGACGACCGAAAACAGGATGCGCATGCGCAGTAGAAACGAAACGAAATGGAACGAAACTAAAGGTGAACATCATTATCATCAGAAGTAAAAAAAAGGAAGAAGAAGAAAAAGCGAAATCAAAGAAATCAACAAATAAAACATAAAAGGAAACGATTCTCAGGGGCAGTGCAAACAGACACAAAAGATGAAGCAGAACGCGATAAGGCAGCCCAAAAAGGAAATGGGGGAGGAAGGGAGAGGATGGAAAACAAGGGAGCAAAGATACCAAACGGAGGGGACAAATGGGAATGGCAAACGATAAACGTCATCGGCCAGATTATGCTGCATAAATTATCAAATGCAAAAAGACACTACCAAAAGGGAGCGCCGCACAAAGTGGGAAGAAATCCGAATGCGAAGAGAGCAGCATTGCGCGCTGTAAATAATTGTAATTTACGTGGAGAAGGGTACCGACTCTACCCTAGCATTAACGATTGTGTTCACAATATTAGTAACAGTTGCATGCGTTTAAAAATAAGCAATTTTGCGTATCAATTATTTTCCATATCAATGCTCACTCTGTAATAGCGGTATTGATTACAGAACTCTAAAGATAGATTTATTTATAATAATAACGATAATAAACCCAACTTTTTTTTACTGTTGGCAAATACTACGTACATCTATCATATTTTTTACCAACAAATTGATAAGAAGCAAGTTCTATTATTTGCACCTGTGCTGTGTGTTCTACCTACCTGAGACGCCGCGGCAAAGGTAAAGAGAACCTGAGGATGAGGATAAAGAAAGAGGAAGGAGAAGTAGGCAAGAGCAAAGCCAGAACAGCACGTACAAGAAATTAGCAAACACAGAACGAACTAAAGAAGCAGAGAGGCAAAGAGAGCGTGGAGGAAGAGGAGGAGCTCCAAGAGTCGTAAAGAAGTAAAAGCGAAACGGCTGCGCAACGGATTATGATGTTCCCCAACCTGATCATGATGATGATGAATGGATTGGTCTACGACTCGCATAGACGGCCGGAAAATAGAGGAAAGGGGGCATAGTCCAATGAGAGGGGTCAGGGAAACCGCCTGCGGGGGCAGTTGGGCAAATGGAGTTACTAAAAAAAAAACACACACCAACACAGATACGACAATAACATGGACATGGACCACGCGCTCTCCTTCACTCCCCACTCCTCAGTCATCTGTCTCTTTCTTTTTTTCTGTAATCGTGGCCGGAATCGTAAAACGTGATCGAGGGCTTTATGTGTACAGTACGTTTTGCCATGGGTTTGTTTTTGTTGTTATGTTTTTAGTGTTCTTGTTTTTCAGATGATATGTATGTTCTTGTTGTTGGCACTTTTCGATGCCCTACAAAAAATCTAACTTATGATTCATAGGTAATGTTTCTAGAAATCTTGAAGAAGGATTTAGAAGTAAATCAAATGACGGTATCTTGTTGTGTTAAGGATCGGCACTTGTACACTGCAATCTTAAATTTGTGTCCCCTAATATCAGTAGAAATATTTATCTGTTAGTATTTTTTCCTATGTTCCTATAAAGAGCAATTCATTTGCATCTGTGACTCCTCTCTTAAGCCCAAATGTTACTTTCTTGGCCACTTTATTTAAAATCATTTTAGTTTTCCTACCTTTTACTTTTTTTTTCTACTTCTCTATCCAATGTTGTGTGGATCTTGTATCTCAATGTATGATTATTTTGTTTTCTACTCCCTCCGGCCGGCAACTTTTTCATTAGAGCGGAATAAAACAAGCGAAATCAAAGAACAACAAGGGTTATTTTTTCGTGTTGCTTTTGTTATTTTAGCTGCTTTCAGTTGTAATCTCAATTTTCGGTTTTAGCTCTTCAGATTGCCACCAACTCCCTCTACTTTTCCTGTCTTCTGCCTTTTGGTGGGTAATTTACAAGTCTGGGCAGCAAAATTTACATGTCGACACTGAGTTGTTGTTTTTCATGAAATGTTGCTGTTGTTGTCGTTGTAGAGCTGTTGTTGATGTTTTTGTTGATTTGTTGTTGTAGACCACTGGATGGGCTTGGCTACAACTGCTGAACTTGTGGGTCAATGAATCAGCGCGTGGATCCGCAACAGCTGTGCGAACTTTTGACGGATCGTTTGGAGGAAGTTCGTTTAAGTAGGAGAAATGGGAGTGGATATAGCAAAGATGCTCAAGGTATGACCTCAGAAAAAATCACTTAGCAAAAATGAATAACAAATTTGAAATGGAATGTGGGAGAAGTTAAATTGATCGATACTCCCATATAAACTGCATTCTTTCTCATTTTAGCTTAATAACTAATGATTCACATAATGGGACGAGAAAGATGTTTTGCTATCTTGGTTGAGAAATCTTTAATTTTGTCTATCTAAAGTCATTCTGTTTATAGAAAATGATTCGATAAAAATACGTATGCGCTTATCACAGTTGAGATAAAAAAATAATAAGACCTAATGAAATGCCAGGGATGAGAACTTACAGATACAGATACATTGTTTTAGAACGTTCAGAAGTGTGTTTCAAATTCAAAGGGATGATAATGTAGCAGCAATTGGATGAAATGTAAGAAGAGAAGATTATATGCTCCCTCATCCCTCGGCTGTACTTCATTTTGATCACCACTTGATTTTTTTTGACGAAAAGCAAACAAGAATTTTCTTATCAGGCAGAAATAAAAGGAAAATGTCTTGAATTGCTCGTTTTTCAGTTGTTGACTCTGTTTTCTATTCAGTCTTTTATTTGAATTTCTAACACATCAGCAAGCGTGTTCCTTTCGATAAGAGTTTCTTCACAGAAAACTGGTGTTAAGTTCCAAGTATGTACATATATAACATTTATAAAGTGTGATATCGTTCGAAACACGCTTGAAATGGCACCTGCCATCTCATAAAAAGTATTTGCATAAATATTAAGACTCGGTAATCAGCACCATAATCTCAAATAATGCCAATTATTATTAACGCGCCACTGTAAATGGTAGGTGTTCCGCCCACTAGCACACCTTCTAGACCAACTCCCACGTACTCATGGTAAAAAAAGCTTTAGCGACGAAAAGAAACTCGAAGAACTACACAGTAATCCCTCCCAAATTGGTATTAGTAATATATTATTTGTAGCTTGATTTATTTTCACATATTTGGCCACCTACAACATAATTACAACCTTCATTCTTCTCTGTTAAATTTCGAAATTGGACTATGTATAAAATATACTTATCGAGTGCTCCCTGTACTGCAAAACCAATTAGCAGAGATGAGAAATTCGAGAACCGATCGCGAACAATTACGTGAATAATTTACAGCTGAGATATGGGCTACTAAAGCTGCCAACGCATTGTGGGATCAGGTAGATCATACAGAACCGGTTAAGAGAAGGTGTTTTCGTGTTTTTAAATCGAAAGGTGGTTTCTACACAAGAAATGTACTATATTGGTTATATGTACCAATAATACTATTATATTTCGATAGAAACAAATACCCCGCAATTGTGATATTTTCTCACCGTGTAGGCGATTAAGCCAGGTACTTACCGGTCTTGAGACGATCGTTAATTAGATCCTCGATGAGCTGAGGGCACTCGCACTCGATGGCGTAGCAGAACTGCTTGAACTTCTCGAATCCATTCTTGGCAATGATTTCGATGAGATTGGAGCACTGGACTCGCAGGATTTCGGCGTCGTTTAGCCCCGAGCATGGGCCCCCGCCAGAGGGCGTTAGTGAGCGACTATCGCAGTTGGCGTCGCCGTTTACACTGGCGCACCTGGAGGATCCACTGCCCCCGCTGCCGGCACTCCCCCCACTGGCCGTACTCCCACTACTGGCGACGGCACTCAGTTTTCTTTTGGTGAGCGAGGGTGCACTGCCGGGAGGCTCCACTGTGGCAGAGGCGGCGGCAGAGGGCGTGGGCGTAACTGCGTTGTAGGGTTTCAATAGAAGATCCTCTTCCGATTGACTGAGCACCGAGTTCTTGACCAGAACCGCCAACAGATCGGTACTCCCCAGGTCTAGCATAATCCGCTCCTGGTGACGGGAGAGCAGGGAGCGCACCTCTTCCTCTTCCTCGCGGGTCATCTTGGCTTCCTCCGTTGTTTACTGTTACTTCGTACTGTTATTTATTGCACTTCTCCAGCTACACAAACAAATCACATTGCCACTTTTGCGGCATTTTCTTATGAGACATCAAATTTATACGAATTAGATTCACTTTTATATTTTCTCTATATAAGCTTTTTGTTGATTATTTCAATGGGTTGTACGGATATATATTCGATCACTAGTAGTTTAAATATGTTTAACTTAAAAATTTCTTCACTGGCACTTGTATGTTTCTTGTTCGCTAAACAAAAAACACTAGCTGTGGTTTCTAACTATTTAATTTTAATAGTTTTATTTTAACGGTTATTAGTTTAAGCTTTGTTTAATCCTTTTTCTTAAAAATTTCCTCACTTTAAGACGAATAACATGTAAAATCGCGCGCCATTTATTTTCCTTCGCTTCTTATTACACCGCAATTCGCTAGTTGATCGTTAATTCGTGTGCTGGTTAAAAATAATTTATATTTCCGAGATCAAACATTTATATTTCTACCGGCACTTTGTCGCATTCGTATTTGTTTGTTTATATTTTAAAACGCCTATATGGATTTCAAGTTCACGACTCGGCCATTTCAACTCTTCCGCTCCGAACAACCGCACAAGCGCGATAATTTGAACCGAATGAGAGGCAGAAACAGAGACCGAATTCGAGTGAAGCAGCTGCAAAGCAAACGCAATTGTCAGAGATGCGCCGTTGCGGCAGAAACCAGTTTCTGATGGGGAAATGTACAAGCAATATAGCTAAGGCATAAACCACAGACCTATGTCTGCTTTTCGAAGATTATATTATTACATTGTAATGTTATTAGTAAATGTGTTCATTATTCTTTTAAAATTTTTAATCTGTACTATTTTTCTTTTGCACTAAATAAGTGCACTGGCTATTTTGAGTTGTTGATAGCCTTTTAGCTGGTTACCGCTAAAGAATCGTCATTACTGGTGAGTAACAAGAAATGTTTAATCGAAAAGTTATCGAAAACTTAAAACGGCCAACCGTTATTGACTATGCATTTTAAACATTTTAACAAGAAAATTAATCTAAATTAATATAAAAAGTTATTTCTCAAAAGTGAAAACTCACATGAAGAGCTGATGTTAAGACACTTTAGAATTAACAAAAGCTTTTATATATTTTTTTAAAGTGTCTTACCTTTGTATTTGGAAATTGTGTTTGCATTGACTTTGAGTTTGTCTTTGCCAGTTGCCTTTTGTTTTTGACTTTCCTGAATTAATACAAAAACGTAAGAGTTAAATAAATGTCATTAGTATGAAAACCACTGTAAGATAATTACTTTTGAAATTTTTTTTAAAAATCATAAAATAATAAGTACTTTACGTTCTACCGAACACTTGAAATCTCTTTCAGGTATTTATTATTTTCGAAAATAAATATTAAAAGTGACTGGCAGCCTTCCGTCAAGACAGCTTCGAATAACCATATCGTGTGGGCATAATGAGGACTTTCTTGGGGTCCAAAAACCGGAATCGGAAGCAGTCTTACGGTCTGCGACACCTAGCCTTGATTAATTGCCAACCGGCCACACACTCAGCCAGATGCTTAGCCGTTTATCTCGAGTGTTTTGCCATTTTACAATCTGTTGGCCAACTTGTAACCGGTCATCATAAAGGAGGTAGCCATGCACTGTGCAAAAATCCAATGACAAACAGGAACTTTAATCTACTTACGCTCGAAATAAGTGATATTTCTTGATACCTCCCATGATATTATACTGGATTACTTATTATCTAAATTCGAACTGGATTAATGTGTCATAACAATGGTTCTGCATAATTTGTAAAGTTTTTTCTCCACTGTATTTCACATCCACAGAATTACAGCAGGGCTCTAATTACGTGTGTTTGAATTGCGGCGCCCTGATTAAGGCCCTTTTGCAGGGCAATCAATCGATTTGCTGCGGAGTAATAATAACAGATGTTAAGCCAGACTCTGGAAACGGATAAGGATAATTACTGGAAATTAGTGATGGAGCTGGGCTGCCGACGAATGGCGCTCAGATTCAGATTCCAATGGGGTGAACTTCTGGTTAATCGAGTGCAACGCAATCAGCATTCCTGAGATTTTCCGCCTGTCAGCATATTAACAGGTGTCTCCGCCCCCAAAAAGTGAGGCAATAGCTGAATTGTTCGCATAAATTGATTACAATAATTTGCCTATCCCCCCAACTTTCAGCCGCCCTCAACGACATAACCTCGCTGCTGGTGCAAAATTCTAAAACAGCAGTTAGAATAACAACAAGTTGCGCGGTTGGCTGCCATAATTTATGCAGAAATGCAGTCGAACCCAATGAGAAGTGTCGTTCACAAATCTAGGCGGTAAATTGCTTTTTGCGATTTCAAATGCACTCCCACCACACGCAAATGCAAAAGTTGTCAATCAAAAAGGTCTTCAATCATGGGAAAATGAGCGAAGCATAAGTAAGTGCTCTATGGACAATTTTTAGTAATGACTCCAGAAAAGCAGAGAGTAGGAAAATGTATTATTCACTTGCTATTTCCTACAACCACGCTTACAAAAATACAAGGAAGCTTACAAAACAACATAAATACATATTTATTTGCCACACAATCGAGTGACCACTGTAGTTCTTAGGTAAGAGTAGAGAGAATAGGAGAAGGCCTGGAATGCAAATTACTATTATTACCGGACAATTGCCCTGTGCTGCATTCAAAATATTTTAAACACCACCCGAAAGGGAAAACTGAATGGCACACAAATCTGGCTGATTCATCATCCCACTCTAAATTATTGGGCTTACACATTCAGCAAACAGAAGGGGAAGAGGGGGCGAGATTTATCAATTGGACCACATGTTCTTGCCCAGTTTTTCTATATTGTATTGCTCGTCACGTCTCCGCAGCTTCCTCTGCAATTAAGACAGGGGTGGGGGAGAAAGTATACAGTCAAGCATTTATAGGGAAGTACTTCTCTGAACTATAGATATGCTGGTTGGAATTACTGACGCTTGACTGTATCAAGTTGCCAAAGCTAAGAGGCCATAATCCTCCTTCCGATTGTCTGAGCTTCTTCCGGGGTGCCGGAATCAACCCGAGATGTAAGAAAGCCCCTGAGTCATCCATCAATCGCTGGACTAAACCCCAGACCCAGACGCAGAGCAAGTGCGTCCATTACCCTTCTCGGAGTTTCAGGTGCACTTGCTGGATGGATAATCATCTCCAGGGGAATTGCTCCATTTGCCGATTAGCAGACAGACCACCAGACCACCAGAGCACCGCACGTGGTAACGCTCGTCGGCAGCATTTTGAGTTATTGTGGAATTTATATGCTACTTCGTAATTACTTATCAAGCAATGCAGTGCAGACACAGACCCACTAGCGTGCTGTTTTCTAATCTGGACCAGGAGAAAGGCCATTAAAACGAATGTCCAGCTGGAACGGAGTGCAAACTGCTTTGTGTAATGGTCGTCAAACGGCTATGCAGGTGGTAATATAGTTTAATTGTTTTTACTGGCTTCGTTGCCCGCTTTGAATGCTAACCTAATGGTGGTTAAATGGTAATAAATTGATAAAAGCCAGAAAAAAAATTAAAGATTATTAAAACTTTAACACCAAAAATAGTTGTTTGAGTTTCTGTTTTTTTTTATTTTGGCTACCATTTTGGTTATACCACCCTAATGTATTTTTGCCCGTTCTTTTGATCTGGAAACATTATCTCTGCGAACTGCAAGCACAGTTACTTCTGCTGCACCTGCTCTTTCGCCTTCCAGTACGAAAAGCCCCGTAAGTCTCCAAAAGTCTCCAAAATCCAGATGAATGGAAAAGTGCAAAGAGATGGCGAGGCATCCAGGAATTGGATTGGATCACTTTCCACCAAGCGATGGCCGCAGTCACAAGTGAATTCCCCAGCAAACCGATCAGTTATACCAGCACCAATACTTCTGCCAAAACCTATTATCTTAAGTCCGTGAAAAAGCGGGTGACCACGTGTTTCCAGCAGCTGCGCGAAAAACTCCAGGCATCCGGTTCCTTTCGCAAGAGCTCTACCAGCCGCCTCTACAAGATCTTCGTAAAGGCCGATTTCGCCGCCTGCGGTGAACGCTTTCAAAGGATCTTCAAATCAGCGCGAAAAACCGAATCGCCGGAGTTGTGGAAGGTGCCATTGGCCCATGACCTCACCACCACCAGCCGGCAGAGCAGCCAGCAGTTGCGAATCGTAGCCAGACTCTTCTCATCCACTCAGATTTCCACCAGGGAAATCACCTACACCAACAGCAACAACAGCAGCTATAGCTTCAGGAGGCGGAAAAGCGAGAGCCACCGGAGCAATATGACCATCATCGAGAGCAACTATATAGGCGTGCGCGAGGATTATCCCGATATAGATACCGAGGTGCGCGCCATATTGCTGAGCCACGCCCAGAATGGAATCACGATATCGAACATCAAGAGTGAGTAGCTTTATGTTTTCTCAAGCACTCTTTACGAGCTTTTCTCTTGGAAAAATCTTTCTAGAAGTTTCGACTTCATAAAGTACTTTAGAACTTTCTCTAAATGAGTAAGAATACTGAAATTATCAAATTTAAAATATTTTCAATTTAATGCTTAAGTAAACACGTGTTATGGAATGCATTTTGAAATAACCCTGTTGTCTGTATACCCTTTAATAAATTCTCTAATTGAAATCTGCCAGGTGAATATCGAAAACTGACGGGCAATACATTTCCACTGCACGACAACGTGACGGACTTCCTGCTGACCATTCCCAATGTGACCGCCGAGTGCAGCGAGTCCGGGAAGCGGATCTTCAACCTGAAGGCGAACCTGAAGAACCGTCACCTCCTGGACATGGTTCTCAACCAGAAGCAGCGCACCGGCACAGCCAACGGCACCAGCGACTACAGCAGCGGAGCTCAGTCCGTGGAGAACATGCCCCGGGCACCACCACGCTACTGGAAGAATTCCTTCAAGCGTAGGGCTCTGTCCCAGCTGAACGACAACCTGAACACCGTGCCCAAGCTTACGGATGAACAGACCAAGGAGAGCGCCACCAGACAACCGGCTTCGCTGCACCAAATGGCCAATGAGGCAGCGGAGTCGAACTGGTGCTACCAGGATAATTGGAAGCATCTGTAAGTACTAAATAAGTTTTTCTGTGTGATATAGCGATATAATACCAAATTTGAATTTAAAATAACTTTACTAAATCTGAGTACATTTTATTTTACTAAATTTCTAGAAACAACTTCTACCAGCAATCCAGCGTAAATGCGCCCAAAATGCCAGTACCCGTCAACATCTACAGCGATGCCCCGGAGGAACGAATCCATTTGGATGCACCTGGGCATCAGCCAAGCTGCAGAACCCAAAACCAGAAAACCCAACAGACGACTGAGAACCGCCACTTGGGCATCTTTGTGCATCCATTCAACGATATGAACGTAATGAAGAGACGCCACGAAATGACGCCCACGCCCACGATTTTAACCAGTGGAACCTACAGCGATTCTCTGCTGACGATTAACTCCGATTACGATGCCTATCTGTTGGACTTTCCGCTTATGGGCGATGATTTTATGCTATATCTCGCCCGAATGGAGCTAAAGTGCCGATTTAGACGGCACGAGCGAGTCCTTCAGTCAGGACTTTGTGTATCCGGACTGACGATCAATGGTGCCCGAAATCGTTTGAAAAGAGTGCAACTACCGGAGGGTACGCAGATCATCGTCAATATCGGATCGGTGGACATTATGCGGGGCAAGCCTTTGGTTCAGATCGAACACGATTTTCGGCTGCTGATCAAGGAAATGCACAATATGCGACTTGTGCCGATCCTCACAAATCTGGCACCGCTGGCCAACTATTGCCACGATAAGGTATTGTGTGATAAGATCCACCGATTCAACAAGTTTATCCGAAGCGAGTGCTGCCACCTAAAAGTCATCGACATACACTCCTGCCTGATTAACGAACGGGGTGTTGTGCGATTTGATTGTTTTCAGAGGTAGGACTGTATGTCATATAAGTACCTCATAACAATTTACAATTTGTGCCATTTTTCAGCTCACCACGCCAAGTCAGCGGTTCCAAGGAACCCTATCTTTTCTGGAACAAAATCGGTCGGCAGCGCGTGCTGCAAGTTATTGAAACGAGTCTGGAGTATTAAGTTGGGTTCTTAATCAAGATATATACACATTTTGACTGGGCTGGCTCCGGAACCAACGATTAGGAACTTGATGATTTTACCATTTACGCTGATGGATCGCTTACGCTTTTACGGAATTCGCTTAGTTTTAATATGTTTTATATGTATGTCCCCTGTCTTCGTTTATATGTTCGTGCGCTTGTCCTAGTCCATTATTGTATATTACTGTGTGTTTTGTGTTCTTTGTTAGCTTTTAACTCCTTTAATTTTTCGCTGCCTGTGATTTATTTTGCCAATGCAATTGATTTTGTGCTCACTTTTTGCTGCTATCCCAAAAGCTGTGTAAAATAATCAAATGCAAAACAAGTGCAAGCAGCTTAAAACTTTTCCTAAAACTTTTCCGCTTTTCCCAAAACCATTTTGCCTTGAGATCTGCTTTCACCAAATCAGATTACAATGCGAAATGGAATTTAAATGCAAATCATTGCAATGCTTATAAACTGTTTTTTGTTCTATATATTTTTTGTGGGCCAAAATGCGTCATGCTCCTGTATCGCAACCTGCCACTTCCAACTTTAGTTTGAGGGCGGAGTGGGCGCGGTCCGTATACATATGAGCCATGCTGGATTTTGGCCGTAATGAAAATGCACTTGCTTTACTTGGAAAATTCGCTTGCACAGAATCAACGCCGCGGCTGATTTATTATTAATGTGCTCAAGCAAATTCAAGTGAAGCATTTGCGCGATTTTCGTCTTCCTGTTTCCGTTTGCAAAAAAGTTTATAAAAAGCTTACACTCTGCTGCAGACACGCCACCGGAAGTGCGCACTAAGCGCTTGTTTGTAGCACAGTGTAGAATTCTGATGTAATTTACAGCTCTACTTTAAAGTCTTCTAGATAGCTATCTACTATTTATAAACTTATTTATTGTCTTGAATGTATGTTAATTGTATGTATTGATGGTGATCACGTTTTTTTTGTCCTATAACAAGCTGCAATGTAAAATCCAAAAAAAAATGAAAAAATAATAAATTAAAGGGAAAACTACGATTTTTTGTTTTAACACAAATTACAAGTTATTGGGAACTGATGGAGGAAGTTTCGCAATAAATAAATAATTGTCTAAAATAAAAATTTAAAAAAACGTACATGATTATAAACCACAGCATATTATGAAACAACGTTAGATGAAAGCCAATTTAATTCCCATGCAATTTCAAAAGTTCGCGCCAAATTGGTTTGAATCATTGCTAATCCATCACAGTTTCCCACCTGCAGTTGAGTTTGCGATAGTTTTGCGGCCTTTTCGATTGTAAAAGCATAAAAAAGTCCATGCTATCGAAGCTCTACCACCTCCATCAGCAGGCGACGGCAAAAAAATCTTGAAATGTAAGCAGTAACGTCAAAATTAGCTTTCAAATCACTAAACTTACGTTTCCAATCGATTTCAGAACAAAATGGCTTCATTCTTGGCACGAACTGGCGGCCCCCTAATCGAAACCGTTAGGCCAGCGGCCGTGAAAAAGGTGAGTTCGCCAATTAGTGGTCATTTGTGTGTAAAAATGCAAAAATCCGTTGCTTTACATAATAAGGCGAAAAGAGAGAGGTGAACCCCTACGCTCTTCCTTTCTCACTCTCTCTCTTACTCACACATGCGATATGCACGATCGTTTATCGGTAAAAAAAAAAAAGTGTTCAACTATCGCGCTAATTTAAGTAAATTGTGAACTAAATAATTCTCCAGAGAAACGGGTAGAATGTGAGATTTAAAGAGAGTCACGATCGGCAAAGACACCTGACTTTTTGATTGTATCAGTGTGACGCAACTCTGCGCTTTTCTTACGCATGTGTGTGTGTGTGTGAGGGGACCTTGAAAGCCCCATTTATTCCCCTACTTAATTTAGTTTATTTTTTGTCAATGAGCGGCTGACAACTGTTGCTTATCGTTTGTGGTTGTTGTTGCTGCTGTTGCCTTTGTCGCCAGGCCCTCTAATTAAATTCTTAATCTGTGAATTAGTTTTGGTTATCGCCGGGAAACGCCGTTAGCCGGACGAACTTGCTCTTAACCCAGATTTAGTCTCTTTTCCTCTTTTTTTGTTTATGTTTTTTGGATGAATCACCGCGAACCAGTTTTCTTTATGTTTAATTTTTGCTTGGCAATGACCTCGTGACTGGAAATAAGGTTTCATTTTTAGGATTATAAAATAGAGTTCTCAGTTCTAAAATCGTATTTATGTGTTGTATTTTTAAATATATTTTAAATTCATTTTTAAAATTATATAAATTTCTGCAAATTCGTAGCAAAAGAAACATTAATACCCATTTTACAAATGCAACTTCTCATTCTTAATTAGCATATAATTTCCTCATACTAACATTCCAAAACTTCGATATTTTCAGATTCTTGGCCTGGCTCCCATCGCCGTCCAGCAGCTGAGGAACCTCAATGTCCAGGAACACGTTTCTTACAGTCTCCTGAATGAGGCCAAGATCCCAACACCCCGGTGAGTAAACCCAATCGAAATTATCAAAATCGCGGGCAAACAAGCCACCATTTGCGTCAAAGTCGCGGTCCAAAGTTCAATGAAAATGCCGCGTTGTGGTTGCGTCGACTGTTTCTTTGGTTGGTGTGTTCGTATTGGACTTTGTATGAACTTAATAATTTGCATTGGCTACTAAATGGACTACGGGGTAAACAAACCAGAAAAACGCAGCCGCCGATGATAAGGGTGATAACAAGTTTTATACTATACTACTCTTTGAACGGCGTAAAGTGCCAAGGGTCAGTGACGCGGTTTTTTTATAATATGGATGAGGAAAGATTGTCGGCATTAGGGTACGTCTTATCATAATTATAAAAAGCTAGAGGTTTAGTTTCGGTTTAAAAGCATATATTCTAATGGTAAATATACCTGTAAATTTAACGTATAAACAAAATGTATTATAAAGGTACAATTAACTCTAATGAATTTGATTTTAATTTCGTTTTTTTAATTTTTATTGATTAAGCCAATAGATACGAGTTACATTTGCGATTATTCAAGTAAAATCATACGACTGTTTTTATTTCTAAAAGTGGGCTTGTCATCTCTCGAATGACCGAATAACCTTGTCTCAATTTGTAAGCTTTGTGGGTCTACTGATAACAGAATTTACGTGAAATGTTCCTATCAACAATTATTCATGGGCATCGTAAAGAGAGCTCCCGAAATAATTTCCCCTACTAAGTGATTCATTACTTTTGCAGTTTCGCTGTTGCCAAGAACGGCAAGGAGGCCAACGATATTGCCACCAAGCTGAAGACCGATAACCTGGTGCTGAAGGCTCAAGTTTTGGCCGGAGGTCGAGGCAAGGGAACCTTCAAGAATGGCCTGAAGGGAGGTGTGCGTGTGGTCTACGAGTAAGTTGTGATATATTTTTAATAAAGTAAAACATAAAAAACAACCAATCTTATTCTGCAGCCCCCAGACCGCCGAGGAACTTTCCAGCAAGATGATCGACCAGCTTCTGGTCACCAAGCAAACAGGAGCAGCTGGTCGTATCTGCAAGAAGGTGATGGTGGCCGAGCGGAAGTTCCCCCGTCGTGAGTTCTACTTCGCCGTGATGATGGAGCGTGCCTTTAACGTGAGTCCTGTAACCATTTATTTAATCCTGTGAAGCTATAAAAGACGATTGATTTTCTAGGGCCCCGTCCTGATCGCCTCCAAGGAGGGTGGTGTTGATATCGAGGAGGTGGCTGCCAGCAGTCCCGATGCCATTCTGTACGAACCCATCGATATTGGCACTGGTTTGACCAGTGAACAGGCCGAAAAGATCGTCAAGAAGGTTGGTCTGGGTGGTGATGGTGAGGACACACATGTCCAGATGCTGTTGAATCTGTATGACCTGTTCGTCAAGAAGGATGCCCTCCTGGTTGAGATCAACCCCTATGCCGAGGATGCCATGTCCGGCTGTAAGTTTGGTTATAAATATTCTCCTATGTGATGTGTTGTGGTCTAATTCTAATGTCTGTCTCATCCTAACAAACTAACTCATTTGTGAATGTCATTGTACTGGATTTCATGTTTTCTGTCCAGGCTGTAAGTATATTTCACCCATGTCAAGCTTATTAACAAATTCCCATTTCTCATTCATTAAACTATGTTTAAACCATCTTTGATGATTATAAACAATGCTTTTCCGTAGTCTTCGCATTGGATGCCAAGCTGCGTTTCGATGACAACGCCGAGTTCCGTCAGAAGGAGCTGTTTGCGCTCCGCGATTGGACCCAGGAGGATCCCAAGGAAGTCGAGGCTGCCAAGTACAATCTGAACTACATTGCCCTGGACGGCACCATCGGCTGCATGGTGAACGGCGCCGGTCTCGCCATGGCCACCATGGATATCATTAAGTTGTACGGTGGTGAACCGGCCAATTTCCTGGATGTCGGTGGTGGTGCCACTGCCGAGGCGGTCAAGGCCGCCTTTAAGATTATCACCTCCGACCCGAAGGTGCTTTGCATTCTGGTCAACATCTTCGGTGGCATTATGCGATGTGATGTCATTGCCGAGGGTATCATTTCCGCCACCAAGGATCTGAATCTGAACATGCCCGTGGTTGTGCGTCTTCAAGTGAGTTTAGCAAAATACATTTATCGGAGTCTATGAGTTATAATACTGTTTGCCTTGCAGGGAACTAAAGTCAAGGAAGCCCGCGAACTGATTCGCACATCCGGACTGAAGATTCTGGCCCGCGATGATCTGGACAAGGCTGCTGATCTGGCCGTGCACTTGGCGCAAATCGTCAAACTGGCCCGCGAAATGAAGATGGATGTGAACTTCGAGATTCCCGATGCCCAAAAGTAGATAGCTCCTTCAGTTACCGGCTAAGTCAACACTCATAAGCACACGCAGACACAAATGAAAGTCGACAACAAAGTAGAACCAAAACCTAACATTTACTCTAGCCACACGTAAACTACTCAATGAAACTATGTCATCGGTTCGTAGTTAGAGCATTATGTATTCGTAACGATCGGTCGAACAATTGATGAATTAATTTTGCAAAAATGTTAAGTTTAAAGCTGTTTAAAGTCCTAAGGATATGTCATAGATAATTCGAATAATCGAGCAAGTTGAGTGTTCTCTTTGCACCTAAACAATTTCTATATTGTATCTTAGTCAACAATAATTGCACGTGAATAATAGAAAATGGAAATGAAAATACGTTTTAATTGTGATTTTTGCAAAAGTTCATTTTAATTTTATTTATTGAAATGCGAATCTGCTTCCAAAGCAGATCCATCATCTTGTGTATTATGCTATTTAGTTTGCTTTAAATTAAAACACCAAACAATCTTAATCCGAACCTGCCTTTTACGTTATTCAAACTATGCTTTAAACAGTAACTTTTTTAGTTTTTTTTTTTTTACTAACTTTAATTACTGCACCTTAGGGGTAAGGGCGATTGCAAGAAAGATCAGAAAAAGGCGGACAGCACGAAGTCAGAAAAGAAAGATGACAAGAAATCTGATTGCACAAAGAAAGAGGAAAAGAAAAAGGAAGAGAAGAAAGACATTTGCGCAAAGAAAGAATCGTCTGACAAGAAAAAATAGAGGGATACAAGTTTTGAAATAAACAATGCAGGATCGAGCCGGATGTGTTTAAAAGTTGAACCATCAATGAGAAGGAAGCCATTGTTTAAATTCAAAATCCAAACTTGCCACACAAGTTTCATTGTTCAAAGTTATACTCTCAAATTTCAGATGTAAATTTCTGACCAAATTATTCCCACTACATTTTCAAAGATGTTCGTAATTGTTATGTTTTGTTTATTGTGTGTGGAGCCTTAGAAACGATCGACTAGAGATAGTATGTGGGTCTGCTCCTGTTCCCGCCAGTCGGTGTCTCCATCGCCCAGGTTGCCAGCGTATTCTGTGAATGAATTTGGCAAATAATATTTAATTTTTACTGTGCATTCACACTTGTGTTATACCCCTCATAATGCTGCGAATGGTCTTCATGGATGCGCCGCGCAAGTTAAGTATCTGCAGAACACGCTGCTTGACGGTATCGCCAGTGGCGCTGACCTCTAGCAGGATGTAGTCGATGCGCTGCAGCGTGAACAGACCGCCAGTCAGTCGTTTTATGTAGTTATTCTCCGCCTCCTCGTCTTCGTCAATGCTGGGATCCTGTGTTATGTTATTGATTAGTTTTTAATCACAAATAAAGCTTCATTTTGTACCTTAGCCTGCTGATCGATCTCCTTGTCGATGGCCTCCACCTTGGCCAAATACTTGAGGTGCAGCTCCAGCAGGCGATCCACCTTCTCGTGATCGTTCTCGGTGAACTTGGCCAACATTCGCTGGCGGTGTGTGCCCTTGCAGTTTCGCAGCATCGACGCAATTACGGAGGTCACATGCTCCTCGTGCTCATCGGCGGAGATCAGACGCTGCTTGTTGCGCTTGGGCGTCTTCATGAAGAGTGGGAAAATGGTGCGCAAGCCGAGGATCTCGACAAACTTGTTGCAGTTGTCTCTGCCATCCTGGCCGGCCATGGCGTGATCCAAAACCTTGAGCGATCCATTTCTGGACATTTTCTTCTCGCGCAGCATTAGGTTCATCAGCTGCAGACCCTCGCCGCTGAGGAAACGATCGCGATTCTCGCGGGCCATCAAGGCGGAACAAAGGCAATTAAAGAGGTTCTGCATGTACTCCTGCTCCTCGTTGCTGGCGGGATCGTGTCTTTTGTAGACAGCCAGCTGTTGGAGCAGCACATCCACTCCATCCAGAGAGCCCAGCAGTAGTCGGTTCTCATTCTCCGTTTGTATAAGTATGGAAAGTATCTCGCTGCAGTATAATTTGTTGGGATCGAAGGGCGACTTGCCGCGCAGGCGTTTCAGCAGCCAGGCGAGTAGCCCCTGTTCAGCGGCTTCCTTGACGAACTCCGAATCGATTTCGGTGAGGTTCTCCACTATGGCCAGGGTATTATGCACGCCATCGGCTTCCTCCTTAACCTGTTCATTCAGTCGCTCCAGATTCTGGACAAGCAGCGCACAGATTTGCTCTTTTCTCAGGGCTTCTATCAGGGATTCGGCGCCCTCTTGACTTTCGCCCAGGATATCAACATCGGTAACTTCCTGCAGGAGATCCACAACGGCCACGGCTATGTCTGTGTTCTGATGTGCCAGCAGTTCCAGCAAGCTGTGCAAGCCGTGCAGTTCCACGAGGATTGGATACAGATCGGGTACCGTGGCCACGCCCTTCAGCTCCTGGATTACCGTGTGCAGCTCCACCTCCGAGTCCATGAACTTCTCGGGACTGTCGGCGAACTTGATGCGCATCTCCTGGTTCTTCAAGTTACGTTTCTCGAACACCAGTATCAGTTTCTTGAGACTCTGCTCATCCAGCACATCGCCATCGGCCTCCTCGTTCTCCACGTACTTCAGGATGTTCAGGCGCTCCTCCTCCGTCAGTTCTGGATCGAATTCAAAGGCGGAGGTGCCGCTGGCACCGGTGGAGCCTCCACTTTGCTTGCCATAGTGTGCCGACTCCTTGGCTTCGGCGATGCGCCGCATGCGTTTGATTTTCTCATCGCCACCGCCCCGTTTTCCGTGCGAGCTCTCCAAATCGAAGTCGTCGTCCTCGTCCTCGTGCGGACGCTTTGGCGTCTGTTCCGGCTACAGTTTGCAATGGTCCAGATGCGTGAATATTATTGGTATCACCTATATATTTACCTTAAACGCCAGCAGTTCGCCGATGTCCATTTTTGCGGGCCTTAAAAAACAATTAGTGCTGGCCCGTACGACGATTCCCAAGCGATACTATTGAAAGTGAGCCACACGTGAATGTGAGTGCGCCCAAATAGGTGCAGAACCGTGATAAGCATGACTTAGCGGAGACACCAGCCATTTAACCCTTACACGGTGTCATTTGCATTTGTTTCATGCATATTCAACGATAAATTAATTCATAATTCCGATTTAGAAAGTTTAGGCTTTGGCTTATATTATTATTACATACTGAGAGTAGATAGTGCAATATCAAATTCAGATCATAGATGTTTTTAAATTTCGAGTCACAAGACAATTACAAATAATATAATTACAATAGTTACAAATATATTTTCTGCTGCTCAAGTTATAATTCTAAGTGTTTATTTTATTTTATTATTTTATTTATTTAAATTTATAAACCTAAATTATAGCCTATTATTTTTTTTAATAGTTAATAATACTTATAGTTGTGCCTACTTGGGTCCATTAACTATTTCTTGCGCCTATGACCATGCCCACTCAGCCTCCCGAAAAAGGGGCTTTTAACTGTTTTAGCCCTGCGCCTGCGACTATGACGACGAGTTTACATAAATTCCTAAAGGCCAAGCCCCAAAAATAAATTTACAACTGCTTTAAGCTCTGGCAATTCAACAAGTTGTTTGGCTCCATGGATGTGTGTGTGTGTGCTTTCTTCGAGCCAGTCTTTTTTTCAAGTCAGTTCGTCAGCGTGATTTGGCGTTGTTGTTGCTGCCTTTGCAGTTGCCAATGGTATTGGTATTGGTATTAGTATTGTTGCTGTGGCTGCTGCCGCTTTTTTTATACTTTTTTCTGGTTTGTTTCATGCTGACCCACTTTTGGTGGCAATACGTGAGCTCGAACAGTGGGTCAACACCTTAGAGAAAGCTGCGTTCTTAAAGAGCTTTTAAAATGGGAAATTTATTTATAAAATGAGGATTTTAAAATGATTATAAATATTATATTAATAAAGATATAAATTGTTTATAATTGCAAATATTTTTAAAATGAAATAAACGATTTTTATTCTACAGTTGTAGAAAATATTAACTACAAAAC
The DNA here is from genome assembly GCF_016746365.2 of Drosophila yakuba. Classification (NCBI taxonomy): domain Eukaryota; kingdom Metazoa; phylum Arthropoda; class Insecta; order Diptera; family Drosophilidae; genus Drosophila; species Drosophila yakuba. The sequence continues at coordinate 10,574,815 of NC_052530.2, forward strand.
TTCTGCTCTGGTTGAAGTTTATGCGTGTTGGCCACACGGTGCCGGGCAAAAAAGTCATAAACTGAATTGCCAACAGGTTATGGCGACTACCACGAAGACGACGGATGGCTTGGTTGCTGTTTTTGTTGCTGCAACTCGACGGCGCGGCGGAGTAGTAAAAAGGGCCATGACAGTGACACTTTGAAGTTTGAGGTTAAATCGTCAATGTTGTTGCCTTGGTCTTGCTCTCTGGCTGCATTGGTTGCTGCGGATGTGTCTGTGGCTGTGGCTGTGGATGGGGCTGTCTCTTGGGGAATATAACCCAGCATATTTCGTGCGGCATTATTGTGTTGTGCCTGGCCTCCTCTGATGCTGATCATTTTGGTATTATTGTACATCGTATGCTGCCTGGCACTGCACTCCATTCAAAAGACTTAGGCAGCGAACTTGCCAAGAAATTACTTTGAACTCACGCATGCTCGCACGTTTTTTATGTTTTTCTTATTAATTATTTTTTTTTATTTTTTGCCTGCTTGCCCGTATCTACTCACACACGAGCTGGGATTTGAAAAGTGAAATTTCAAAGTAGAACAAGCGGCAGCGGCAGCAACAACGCACGTTTAGAGGTTCCAATAAAAATGGGGTCACTTGTCGTTGGCCAGTCGGTTGAAATGAAGCCCCCCTCCCGATGGCCCCCCGAGCAACCACAACTCGGAACCCCACTGACCATTGATCGCATAGATCACGCGCCGTCTACTCATGTTGTTGTTGCTGCTGTTGTTGTTGCTGTAGTTGTTGCCGTTGTGCATTGTAAATTAATTGCAGTCGCGTCGCGTCTGTTTTGGATTTTTTGGCTTGAACCGTTCTCAACCAGTTTTAGGCCATCCATCGTGTGTGCCATTAAAATGCAACACGAACTTGACAACGAAACGGAATAAATGGTGAAATATTTCTCTTCGAGCTTAAAGACTTTCCCTGTGAATAGAAATATGCACTAAGTTCTGTAAAGTGCTTTTCGGGCACCTCGTTTGCCAAACTGACTTAAGCCATTGCACTGCATATTTAAAACTATCAAATATCCCTTATGATTTTATATCCGGTTTATTCTTGCCTTTGATCTTGTTACAATAATTTCAGAACAGTAGCCTTCTACATTTTTGGATCGTAACAATAATCAAGTTTAATTGCGTATTTCATAAGATTTTCGTTGTGCACTGTTTGCTTTTGCTGCTAATTAAAGTTTTCTGCAGAGCTGCAAGGAGAAAAAAAAATAATAAAACCAGAACAACACTTAAATATTAATAATTGATTATAGTGTTATTACAGACATGATTTATTCTCGTTAGAATCTTGGTCAGCGGATCGGCGAGGCGTGAATAAAAGCAGCGATTGTTGCAAAATCAAAAGTTGCACTTCGGTTATGAATTACATTTTTTAATTGCCGAAAATGAGCGAGTGCATAAATTATGAAAATTGCGAAACTTCAAGCCAAACAAGTCCATGTATGGATCTTCAGCTCCTCCACTTCCGGCACGCGATCCATTTCCGTTCTGCTTTGCAGCTCTGCTGCTTCCTGCCCCACCCCCCACCTACCACCCTCGCCCGTCCGTCCACCTTGCATCAATCAAAGTCTCAATCAAGAGCAAAAGTAATCAAAACTAATAGCAGCAACGGGGGGGTGGGGGAGGGGGGAAAAACACAATCCGAACAAATAAAGCCAAGCACACACAAATCATGGCCGTAAACAAAAAGGGAAGAGGTCGGGGCGCGACAAGAGCAAATAAGGCAAAATCGTTAGAAATAACAATATGTATGTGTGTAAAAAATGGCATGGCAGAGGCGACAGAAACAGAAACAGCAACAGCAACAACCCCATCGAATGGGCCACGAAACACAAAAAATAACAAACAAACTACAATACACACTCACACACACACATACAAAATAGAAATGGAGAGCAACTTTCACCCAAGGTCATTGTGTCTTTAACTGCGCCACAGCACAAAACAACAAGGCAGCAGCAAAAGCAACAACAGCAGCAGCAACAACAACAGCAGCAGCAACAACAGCAACAGCAACAGCTACTAGCTACTTGCAACTACTGGACAATATGAATATGCGACGGCGACTCGACACGATGGTCTAAACGACCGACGCCCGATTTGATACTTTGCTCAAAAGCCAAGCAAGCCTTTTTACTTAACCTTTGCCTATTGCAAAAGCCAATAAAATTTATTATAAATTTTATTCATTTAGCATAATCTAATATAATTCTACAGCAAAAACAATCAATATTACAATATCCAAAACTCCTTTTAACTAAAATATATATATTTGTATTTAATTTTGATTGGTGAAGAAGACCATATGCTTGAGCAGTATATCAAAAGTTTAATAAATATAAAAAGTATTTATTAAAGATATTATTGCAAAAAACTTCCAATAGTCTGAACACCCTTTCGAAGAGTATATAAGCACCAGCTAGCCTGATTGTCTGTCAAGAGGAGCAGTGATTCAGCGAAGGAACTGGAGAGTTCGAGGGGCAAGAAAAGAAGTTTTCTCTTGCATTTGCTACTGCATGTGCCAAAAATAAACCGAAGCAACTTGCAGACTGAAGTTGCAATTGCTGATCGCCGTTTTCTGGGAAAGGTCGAGTTGAATCTAGCTGATCATTTGCCACATGGTTTTCGTGACCACCCTATTGGCAGATAATCGAGCAATGAGCTGTGTAGCATTCCCTTCAGATTATCCTAAAACTTGTTCACAATCATTTTGAAATTTCCCTAATATAACTAGTCCTAATCATTCTGTGAGGCATCTTCTTCACTCTCCATCCTCATCAATCAAAGACTTCCATGCTGCTTAAGCCAACCTAAATGTCTGCTTAGGCATCGCAATCTTGGGCACTTCAATCTTAGGATTCCCCCATCGTTCGTGTTATCTACGCCGACACCTTAATCTGGGTCATGCTTAGCCACATTGTTAGCTGAATGCAATTAAGTGGCCGAAAACTTTGGGATGAGAGTGGAAAATTACTTTTAATTGACATAAAGATAAATTAAAAATGGAGAAGAAACCAGATATCTGAAATTCCACACAAATGTTTGTCTTTTAAGTTTCTAATGCATTTAAAATTACTTCGTTTAGTGACTTTTTTGCAAACATCTGAAAAGTAGTGAGCTGTAGATAAGCAGAGAAATAACTTGCAATAAAATATCTAATATAAGAGCTAGTGGATTTTTTCTCAGTGCCTGTATAACAAAGTAACAAAAGCTTAACCCATGACAGGCGGCGCGTCGCAACACGTAGCACAGTTTGATTAGAACAAAACGAAGCCGCAGCAAAGGCAACAGAAGAGCAACAGCAACAGCAAGAGCAAAGGCAGCAGCCGCAGCAACAGCAGCAGCCATGATGTTGCATAAATTTAAGTGCCACAGATACAAGGCGCAAGATACAGAAACGAGTTACAGATACATCAGAAGAAGCAGAAGCAGGCGCGCCACAAGATGAGGTCTCTCCTCGCCGCTAAAGTCAAAGTCGCACTCGGAGTCGGCGGCATAGAAATGCGGATGCGAACTGGAGACCCCACTTCGCATATACACACACACACACAATGTATAGTATATATATATATGGGTGTGTATATCGGTGTGTGCCTCTAGACGGGCTGCGGTGAAAGAGCAAAGTATCTTAGTATCTTAACATTTCAAATCCGCTGCGGTTCTGTGTGGAAACGAGTCTGGAAATTGGGTCAGTGGCACAGTATGCATGGCATTCTCTGGCTCTGGCTCCGTCTTCGTGAATGTATCTGTATCTTTAGCTTTTTTTGTAGACGTACCCGTAGCTGTGAGGTATACTATATACATATATCCATACCGACATACGTACACTCGTATTGTATATCCCCTACAACCGTGTGGGCTTCATTTCTTCGCCACATCGGCTCTTTCTTTGGCTCTTTCTTCTTTGGCTGGCTTTCTTTGTGGTCAATATAATGATTCTGCCCGACTGGCTGGTTCGGTTTAGTTTGGTATGGTTTGGTTTCTTGGTTTCTTGGTTTCTTGATCGCAACTTGACTTGGCTGCTCGCATATTTGTGTGGCTACTACTCCATTTTATGCCTTTTTTCTTTACTTTTGTGGCCGAACGTGCCTCAATGCTACGCCGTCAGGTTGGTAATGGGACCCTAAAAGCGGCTCCGTGGGGCGTGTGGGGCATAAGCAATGGGGCAACACCCAAATGTCACTCGCTTACCTTTGAGATTCCATCTAATGCTAATTTCCATACATTACGCATACGACATGTGGTCCGCGGAAGCTCAATAATATATATATCAATAAAAACACTTCGGTAATTCGTAGGCTTAGTTTGTTTTGCACATTTTGAATGACATTTGAATTTATTTAAATATAATTAACTAAATATTAGGTATTATAGTTACGAAATAAATATTTACAAATCGAAATGTGTTGAACAAAATTCAAGTTTGCTTTTGTAAAAATAAATAAAATTGCACGATAACTAAAATAACACAATTAATATTGTCTTTTGTTTATAGAAATTATACATACATATAAATTATAATTAAACTATTTTAGGGTTGCTTTTTAATTGCAGGGTTTGATTTCGGGTGCTGAGTGTGTCCACGGATTAAGTATAAATAATTTCGGGTATGTCGAATATAATTTATGTTTAAGATTAACGTTAAAACTTTAGTAACAAACTTTTTAAAAAACAAATTAACAACGCATTACGATATTGGCTAAATTAAATCGAGTTTATTACTTGAGTACATTGCTAAAACGATTTTCATCACTTCCATCGATTTCGGTTTAGATTTTTCTCCATTAACTTTCGCATATTTCGCAAATTGATTATTATGAATAATATTTTGCCAAGCCCGCTACAAATTCTTAGACCTATACATGTTTATAAATAACGATTTTCCATTGGTTTGTACATTTTAAGAATAATTTAATTTAAAATTGTTATTGCTTCTGCTGGATTAGTGTTAATTTAAAATGTAATTTGTATGCGACACTTTTTCAGTTTTCAACATGATGAGGTACAGACAACATTCAGAACTTTATACAACTTCCGCTCAATCCCCTCCTTAATTGGTATTATTGTCTAGATTGTTATTAATATGATTTACCTGTGCCAGGACCTTGGTTGCTCGAAGTTCGCGTCCCTGCATCAAAACAGAACAACAGTTGCAGAATGACAATTGGACGCTTCGTTGTTCTTACATTGCTTGTGGTCTCTTGGGATTTTCGCTAACTCTTCAGCTAAAAAACTATGCCAATCTCCTAAAACATGTTCTTTTTTCTTGATTAGAGGTAGTAGGTTGATGTCAAGCTAACCTGTCCAAAGTATGCTATTCGAATTGCAAAGGCTAAACTAAACTGAACTGAATGGCTTAAGCTGCCTATCAAATACTATTTTTAAGTAAATTTATCTATATCCTTCTTGATGTTTTTAATTTAAAATGTGTTTAAAAGTCATTGATCTAAGCATTTGTTTTTTTTTCTTCTAATTTTTAATATTCACTAACTACGAATAAGCGAAGAGATCAAAAGCAACCAACAACAACGAATAACAAAAGGTGTGTGTATGTCACTGCGTGGCCCATTAAGTATTGCTCTATATATACCACTAATATATAGACTGGAAAATCTCCGAGTTCTGAACGATACTCGGACATTATCCTGCCCAGCACTGACTCACACACACACAGAGAACGCAGGGAGAGACCATTCAACAGACTATTTAGATCCTTGGAGAAACCAAATGACAGAAAAATATAAGAGTATAGACACTAAATAACAAGAATTTTCATATCACTTGAAAACAATATTTAAGGCTTTTAGTGATTTGAAATCACTTGAAAAGCTGCATAGTATGTAATACACTTAGGCACATTTTCAAGAGTTTTTAAATCCTAGAGACTTCTGTGGCTTTCCCCACTTTTGAAACCCGACCTTATTGTTTTTAGATCTACAAAGTTTTCTAGCATTATTCCTTCTTAAAATTTGGCGGTTTTGGTAAGTATAATACACTTTTCAAAAAGTCCACAATGTCAAACTCTTGAGAATGTCATTGTGTGGTTTTTGAAATGTTGGGATTATACCGATTCCGGTTTCGCCAAATCAGTGTGTGATCTTATTTTTCTGTGCTGGGAATGGAATTTCTCCCTGGGAGATGCTACTGGTTGTTCGGCTATAACATAAAGCTCGTGGAGGAGCGTCAGTCACGCCCAATTCTCTTGTGTATCTGTTGATGTTTGAGCAGGTGCGCCTTCTGGCGAAAGGCCTTGGCGCAGACGTCGCACCGGAAGGGCTTCTCGCCCGTGTGGGTGCGCAAGTGCACCTTGATGTTGGACTTGTTGAGGAAGCCCCGATTGCAGATGCTGCACCTGTGCACGGGCTTCTCCTTGCCGAGCAGGCCACTCAGATCGCTGGCACTGAAGCCGCTGGGCGAAATGGCGCTCATTTGGGGCGTGGTGGGTGCTCCACCGCCCTCCCCCTGCTGCTGCTGCTGTTGTTGCTGTTGCTGGTTGGACTTCTTCTGGGATCGGGATCTCTTGGCCTTGGGCGCTCCAGTCCGCATCTCCGAGCCCGTCGTGCTGGCCGTTGTCGTATGCGGATAGTTACCGAGGAGATCCGGCGAACAGAGGCCATTATCCTTGAGGGAGAGGCCCGATACTTGCATGGAATAGCCACCCTGCTGGTGGAGATTCCCCGTCGCCTGATTGTTGGTCGGATTACTCAAGTAGCGCGGATTGATCATCAGACCATTTGGATTGTCCGTGGTGCTGACCACCGAACCGGGTGGACTGCAACTGCTGCTGGTGGCCGCCGCAAGTTCATTGCAGTACGAGGTAGATGTGGGCGCCTGTGGATCTCCCTTGATCCCCGCTCCTTGATTCGCTCCTCCTCCTCCTCCGCCGCCGCCGCCCGAGGAATTGCCGTTTGGCGGGCCATTCTGGAGGCGATTCTGCAGCAGGGGCATGTAGCCGTGGCTCAGTAAACTCTGGAGCGTGGAACTACTGGCATGCATGGGCAGTGGACTGTGTGGCAGGATAAAGTCACCCAGAGAATCCTGCTGTGATACGAGAACCTTGGCCGACTCCTGCTGTATGCAATTACCGTCGATCCAGGCATCCAGATCCATCCAGCTATCCCGTGTGTCGTTGTTGTCATCCTTGTCCAGTTGATTGGGCACCGTGGTGTCCGCAATGGCGGAACCAATGATGGCGGCAATGTCATCAATGGAGTTCATGTCCACATACTCGGTCAGATCTTTGTAGATGCGGACGCCGGAATTGTGCAGGGAATCGGCCACCTGGTCGATGGGCGTTAAGGTGGCTATGCTGGGACCGGCTCCATTGCCATTAGCTCCGGATCCCGAACCGGATCCGTTCATCACACAGCTGTCGGCCACGGAGTAAAGCTTAGAATCTAGTTGACTATCGGCGAAGAGCTTCACGTCCGCCAGGCAGGCATCGTTGCCACCACCTCCGCCGCCGCTCCCGCTGAGGACACTTTCTGGTAAGCAGGTGGAGGAGGATACTATGTTGTGCTCATTGGAGTTGTTGGAGTTGCTATTACTGCCCCCGTTAGATTGCGTGGTGGATGTGGGGTTCGATTGGTTCTGCGGGTGATAGGCACTCTGCATGTAGTTGTTATTGCTCTCATCCGGCAGCCTCTGGGCAATGGCATGGTAATGGTGGCCGGAGATCCCATTGATGGACAGGTGGCCCGTGTAGCCTGTGAAGGGTGGCAGTGGCTTCAGATCCGACAGCGCATTCAGCGACGAACCGTTCAGCAGCAGATTGTCGAGCACGTCCAGCGAGTTCTTCTGATCCGCATCGCTGGGCAGGGAGTCCAGGTCGTGCTCCAGCAACAGCTTGTGCCCATCGAGCAGATACTGATCCTGGGCGGAGGTCTGGGGCGGTCCCCAGCAGGGACTCATCAGCAGGCTCTCAACTTCCGATTCACTTGGGCCGTTCATGCTGCAAAACTTCATTGTCAGTGGACCCAGGCGATCGAGGCGAATCTTCCGGCGATCCGAGGGTTATCAGATTCTACGCTATCCAAGGGCCAAGTTTTAACTGGAAAGAGGTTAGAGCAAAAATGTAATCTTTAAGTTATATGTGGTATAATTGATTGATAATTAAGATATATGGCTAGGAAATAAGTTATTCGGCTTACAAATAATAACAATGCTAAATATTTTATAGAAACATGAAAATAATTAATTAGTCTTAGTTACAGATGTATCCTAAATTCCTGTGACTGTGGTTTCAAGTGGAACTTCATTCATCAAAATTAAGCTTGCCCCACTGATTCATTCTTAGATAAAACATCTACCAAATTTCTTTAAGACAAAGAATAATCTTGGATAATAATTAAGCTCATACTAGCTTTCCACTGTGCTGACCCCACCTCTGTATAATTAATATCAGGTTCTTTCCGACTCACCTTACCGCCCTGCACTTGCTGACAACCTGACCCATCGACCCATCGATCCCGACCCACTGATAGCCCTCACTAATGATTCTTTAATATGAAAATATTAAACAAAAGCCGAGCCCGCCCGTTGACCAAAAATATATCTTTCCACGGGGCTTTCCCACTCCCGCCACTCTTTCAGCCAAATAGAGATTAAGTTAAGACATTCGATAAGCCTTAATGTCCGTAAACTGAAGAAAGAAGCGGCAGTCACATGGGATGCATAGGAAACGAATAAGAAACGAAAATCGATACCAGAATCGGCCAATAATAATTTCCAACCGGTATTTGGGTCAAAACATTAATAATCAGTTAAATTAGCATATAAATTGGTGGCGAGCGAGTGAGATGGCTATGCCAAGTGGGAAAGAGAACGCATTTGGCTACGAATGTGCGATCGTATTTGATATTTGTATTGCGATGGTGCACGCTTGATTTGAATTGGAACCCAAGTGGAAGTTCTTCAACGGAGCGACATCATATAAAAGACCGACAACGAAAGCACTACAAAAACACACAGGTGTAGACCCAAAAAACTACGAGAAGAAGAAGCAAAGTCGGCCCACACTGGCCATCAACAATTAAATACACTGAAAAAATGTTCAGTAAGGAAATAATGTACTGCTAATTTAAATCGATAGTAAAATAAAATATTGGATAAATTGATATAAATATTAAATTATGTATTAATAAATACTACAGTGAAGACTCAGTCAAGCAACATTTATTTTAAATAGTATCAAGTTTTTTCTCTAAGTGTATAAGTTCATTTGGTTAACTAGTTGGAACACAAAACGAAATGAAATGAAAGAAACGGTAAAGCAGCAACACCCCCCTCTTTCTTTTTCGCTCCCTCTCTATCAGTTCACCGCCTTTTGTGCATAAACAGTTAACTTGATTTCGAGGCTTGGCCACGAAAGAAGAAGACAAGGGCGAAGAAGAGGCAGAAATCAAAGCTAGACACTGTCCAGCTGCAAAGAGAAAATTTCGCTTTCAACAGGTTGGCGTTGGCAACATTTATAGCCCCATATTGCCGGATCTACAGCAACATGTTGCCAGTTCAGCTAGCATGCGGAAAGAAGAAGAAGAAGAAGACGAAGAAGAAGCAGCAGCAGCAACAACAACTGCGGCTTAGTCGGCGTCGGCGTCAAGCCAGCTAAGCAGGCGCAGCTAAGCGTGGCGGCAGAGGAGCGGCAGAAAAAACTACCGTTACCCGAGAGACGAGAAGAGACCTGCTGACATACTTCCGCGATCGGCAAAACCCGAACGGCAGTTGCCGAAGCCCGTCTTCGTTGTCTCCCCCCTCTCTCTCTCCCCCGCTCTCTCCCTCTCTTTTTGAACTCCCTCTCTCGCTCTGGCACTGTAATAATTGTGGAGTTTTTGGATGCTCACGCTCATTCTCATTACCAACTTTTTGTTGGCACAGTTTCGGGGGATTTTCGTTGTTGTTTCTTTAAGCTCGTCTTTGATTTTATGAATTTAAGATTGCAAGCGAGTACACTCAGAATAAAATAATGCACTTACGTTTTCTGAACACATAAGTATTACTTATCAATTTCTCTGAAAATATTTTAAAATTTTTAGAAAATGTAACAAAATTTGTGAATTGCTATTCAAAAGTAATAAAATCTTTTCAAGAAATCAAAATATATTAAATCTTTTTGGGTTTACTTGTTGAATAATTCAAAATTAAAGCTTTGAAAACTGATTCATGATTTATGAAACCAATTGAAACATTGAAAATAATCCCAATAGTTCTAGTGTACTTTGGGGGCGCTAAAAGCATGAGTGAGCGGGTATTGAAATTGGCGTGAAATATTTTATGGCAAACAAAAACGCCACTCATCCCCATTCCCATTCCGATTCAGATGCCGCATTCTGAATCTGAATCTGAATCAGAGTCTTCTATTGTTATTGTTTGACTGCGCGTCAGATTTTACACATTTTTGTTTGGCCGGCGTTTTATTGTGGCTGCTACATGAGCATTTTGCTTTTAATGAGCCACATTGTAACGGTGTTGTGCTGGTCCGTTTGCATTTGAATGCCCACCGTCCCACACTAACGCACACTCACACACACACACCCACTTGGAAGACCCCAACACCATCACACGATTTGCGGGGGCGCGCCGCACAATGGGCCCCTATTGTAATTTGGGCTTGTAAATGGTCAGAAGCCCCCACAATGGACAATGTCAGCCAGATGGACAGACAGAGATCGGCTGTGGGGGCATTATAATTACTGCTATGTCAGTCAACCGGGCTAAAAACCTTTAACGGTTATTCCGAACGAATTAGTGCGAATTTTTGACAGCCGAGTGATTTTATGACCTCTCAGCTGCTTTTTATATCCCGTTTAATGTGTTGATGATGCTGGGGTTAGATTTCGGGCAATGGCTTAATTATAACTGACAGCTATCTTTTAAATTGTTTCTTAATAAATTAGATAAAATGCATGTGAAAATAGATTTATTTCTAAAGTACACTTCACTTTACGGTGAGCAAAATACTAACTAAAACAAAAGACTTAAGACACGAACTTTACATTAGAATAGATAGCAAACAAAATCGAACTACCATACAAAGTAATGCGATTAACATTAAAGAATGAATATGGAAAATAGTTCAGAATGAATTGGGAAACTATCCACCATTAGCTAAACGATCTGCTTATTCAATATGGTGTAAAATAGCCACAGATAAGCCAGCAAAATCCCTTCACAAATTCCCTGGACAATTGATCGGCCAACTATCTCAGGTCGAAGACAAAAAAATAACTTACTTAACGATCTAACAGGCAACTAAATGTCTGACCCAAGCAATTGACCAGCGAAATGAACTCTAAACTGCATCAACAACACGAACCGAACAACAGCTGCTGATCAGATGGAAATTGAGTTCTTAACGTTTCCTAGAAAACTCGAACGGAAATTGGTCTTAACCTTTGGCGGCAATCAACTTCCGTTTAAATGTTCGAACACGATGCGGCGTCAAAGGTCAAAACGTTTTGGCCAAAGTCAAGCTGCAAACACTTTCCACCCTCCCCCCTTCCACGGACCCGAAAATGAAAAGAAAAATCAGGTCGGCATTGGTGTTTTCCGCGGGGCTGCCGCAAGGCGGATCGCTGGAAAAAGCGAATGAAAAATTATTTGATTGCAAAATTTACAACCGCAAGAACCAAGAAAAAAATAAACAAAAAAAAACCGCACGTACCAGCTTCCACCATGAAGGAGAAAAAAAACTTTGACCAAGACCGAGAAGCCGAAAAAAAGCCTCGGAAACGTGTGGCTTGCATTGAGGTCGCCATCAGTCATTGAAGGTTTGCGATGCTGTGAGCTTGCCACCGTGCCTCATGCTTCATGCCCCTGCCCCATCTATCTTGGCCCACTCGGATGTGGATGCAACAATTTGCTGGCAGTGAAAAACGAACGAGCCGAGAAGCGAAAGACTCCAGTTGGCTAGTCGGCCGTCTGAATACTCTTGTGCGCTCCTACTTAAGCCATAATAAGCCGATTTAAATTCTATTGGTAGTGCCTGTCTGGGTTATCAACTAGAAATTGGGAGTAAGCTGGTGCTTTTACTTAACATTCTTCAGATAACTGACCTATTTTCCGATAGGCAACTGTTCTATGTCGAATTTTAATTGATATTTACAGCAATACCCATTAAGAAACGTTTAACTAAATATACTTTTCTATCAAGGGTGTTTCGGTTACCAAGAACTGGACTCGGAAAACAGAAAACTGAAAAACGGACTGGCCAAGGCAGCGGTGGGAAACGTGCTTGGTTCTCAATTCTCAATACTCGATGCTGTGCTCTTGGTTCCAGTTCTTCATCTCCTTGGCAGCTGCGCACTTGACCGCACATGTGGCACGTGTGCCATGGTGGGGAATGGCCTAGCTGTGTGAATTGTGGCATGCCCCCTGCGGACCCCACCGGAATGCCTAACTAACCCACAGACAGACGGGGAGCCAATGCCAAGCCCATCTGCAGACTGGTCAGCAAATAGGCGCAGCACTTCGCCACAGACGCTATCAAAATCTTGTTTTCTCAAGTGGACAGAGAAAGAAATTTGGAGTTGTACTTAAGATCACTGCTACTTATACTTCAGCATTTAGTTGTAATGGAAAAAGGAAATTTTATACATTTTTTTTCAACTCCCCAAGGTTTTGAGCAGACAGCTTTAGTCCTTTTTTTGTCAGTGCATATGGAGAAGCATGGCCAAGAGACTTCAGGACTTTAGCAAATGGGTGGGCGTAGTTGCCTGATAGCTGTCTATCTGCGCAAGAATTATGTTGTTCGAAGTGTAAATTAGGTTTAAATTAACTACTCTCGATGAGATGGAGAAAATGAGAAATTGATGTTGTGGCTTGCTCTACATAATTTTTCGAAAACCCGTTTGAGATAACAAAATGTTTTTCAATTTTATAAATGTTCGAAATTCTTTGCTGATATAAACAGGTTCTTCGTTCTGCTTTACCACTACACCAGATATTCTTGCATCTCTCGCTCCACACATCTGTTTAATCTTTCATTAAACTGTTGTGGTTTTATCGTTGGCTGTTTGTTTTAGCCATGAATGAACTTGTGGCACACCAATTTGCTCTGGTCGGCACTTGACTCGCCTCGACATAACTTCCCGGGCATCCAGGTCTGGTCTGGTCGGGAACTACAACTGCCGTTAGCTTCCACGGGCTCCACTCCCTTTTTGTGGCCAACATGTGTCCAACAAGCCAGATGACAAGTTGGCGATGGCGATGGCAATGGCCATGGCGATGGCGATAAGGCCGCTCTGAAAGGCCAGCAGGAAGGCTTGGCTTGGCTTGGCATGGCCTGGCCTGACTTGGCGATACTTTTATGACCGAGGCTGTATACGAGTACGAGATGTACTGGAACTGGCACTCTGCATTGGTAGAGTGGACCCTCCACGCAGCGGATCCAAATCCACTCCCTGGAGGCCCAGCAACAACTATGCAAATTTTTGTGTAGTTTTTATGACGCTTAACTATTTTTAGTCGCCGCTCTTTTTGTTGTTATTTAAATGCGAACCGCCGCAGTGTGTGTGCGTGTCCGAGACTCTATTATTATTATTATTATTTTTTGTTCGTGGGTTTGCTGTGGTCATCGGAGAGCAGCTGGAGGCAACAACCATAACAACAACCACATGGACAGCATGTCTGGCAAGTCCCAAAAAGCATTGCCCAGGTCAGCGAACTTTTTTTTCTCCGCTGGCTTTTGTGAATAATATTTGCGTAGTTTATTCCATTTGTAGTTGTATTCCTTTTCGATCTGCAGCTAAATGTGCAAATTAAACATAAAAGTATTGGGATGGGGAGACTCCTTGGCAGTTAGCGGGTTAAAAATATTTCTGAACTCATACATACATAGATATTCGCCAAATTATTTGATCATCTTTAGATGTTTAGTAATGATCGCCTAATGACTGAAGTTGATTGGGCGGTTTAAGCTGAGAAATATTCGCAGACAAAAGTCCCCCTTTTTTATACAGTTCATAATATGTTGATAAATGTATTATAAATCTTTTAAGTTCATAACTCACGTAACCTTTCGTGTCATCTTAATATATATTTTTGTTCTCTTCATCTGAGATTGTGGAAAATTTAAAATAACCCCCAACAACAATTAAGCAAAGCCCAAATACTTTAGTTCCACCTAAAAACATTCTCATTTCCCGAATTAGTGCATCAAGTTAAAGCGATACCTTAATTATAAGAAAGCTCAGACTAAGCCAAGCTCAAAAACTTAATTTCGTTACAATTCTTGTAATTGATATGTTATGCTCGCCTTCTCATTTTCTGGCTCCACGGGAAAAGGCTTCCCTAACTCAGCCAGCACACCTCTTAATTAAAGATCGAATCGCAGCCGATTGTGAGCTCAATTTTGAAATTCAATTAAAACCGAATAAGAAAAAGAGGAAAATCTGAGCGAGAGAGATATGGAAGCAGCAACGAAAATCTTTAACCCAAAATGCAACTTAATGCTCAGCGAATTTGTTACGCTCATTGACGACGGCAGACAGCTGAAAGAGTTGGTGTTGATCTTCGTGTTGTTGCCGGGCCTATTCCATGTACCAGATCACTCTGGCTTACACTGAGAAGAAATCGGGAAACAACTATAAGTGATGTGGTATCAACCGGATATCGGATACAATACAGTTGTTTTTAATATATATGAAATAAATTGATGTGAAGATTTAGGAAGAATAAAACAATAATGATAAACTTGAAAACTTTCGAAATAATTTTTTATATTTAACTAAAAATTAAGTTTGGCTGCTCAAAGATATAATATAATATATCTTAATATAGCTATTCTGTTTAAACACCAAACACTATTTGGTCTTCACAACTTGTGCCACAATATTTTCCGCAGTGCATCTCTATCTCGCCCGCTTTGCTTTGTTTTTGGGGGAACTGCCGCTTGCCGAATGAGTAAGCGTAATTTTGCGTCATCTAACGGTACAAACAGCCGCTACTGTTGTTTTTGCTGGTGTTTTTAATTTTTTTTTTTTTTTGGCTGGCATTGCCATTCCGTTCTTACCAGCCTATTGTTGTTGTATTTTAGACCATTTTTGTCAGACAAACAAACGGTTTTATGGTTTATTTTTAGCCCGTCCAACGGCTTGGCAACAGTAGCCGTCTTCCCTCCCCCCGCTGCCGTGCCCCCCCCGAAAGCTTCCCCTTCCCTTTTACCAAAAATATAAAAAACGCTTAAGTGCCAGCTGTAAAACGAAGAGGGAAGAGGAGGAGCACTGCTTCTTACTTCCGACTGCAGTGGGGAAGTTCGTTTTGAGGTCGCCTAAAGACGCTTAATTGTTTTGGGATCATTATTTTTTCCAGCTTGTGAATTCTGGCTGCACATTGCGCATACGTCACGTGGGAAGAACCGGATTGAATGCGGAAAAAGCGTAAAATCCAATCAACCTAAAGGTTTGTGGTGGAATCTTGGAATAGCAGACTACTTCTTTATGTTTTCTAATAATAACAAAAAATATTTTAAATTGTTTAAAAAAAAGTAAGTAACTAAAGAATTAAATAATGCAGAGTTTCTCAAAGTTTCCTAAATCAGCAGGCAGAGTTTCTCAAAGTTTGCTAAATTATTTTTCAGCGCAAAGTCCCATTGCTTACAAAAGGAGTTCATAAATCTTAAACTTTTATTCATCATGAGATCACAATGTGCTTATTCACCTAAATGGCATGGAACAATCCAGGCCTATAAAAACTCGTACCTAACACATTTGTAAGAACATTGAATTTAAGTATTGAGGCTGTTCCCTAGCCAAGAATTTAGTATCTTAGCTAGAGAGTTAGTTAATGAGAACATACTTCTGCAATAGTTTCTTCACCTCTAAGAACGAACTCAGCGCCAAAATCCGTTCCCACTTCTAATTAGCATTGTATCCATCTCGGGATGCCTTGTCACTGCTCATTAGTGGGATGTGAATTTCACAATTGTCATAAGAGGAGCCCTACGGGTGCTACCCCTCGTTCCTTAGCCCCCCGCCCCCTCACGATCCACCTGCCTGTCTATAGGCCGTCTATTTGTATTTCATAACAGGTGAGTAATATACGAACATATCGGAAACGAATTCGGTCAATGACTTTTGCCTGATTTGTTTATAAGCCAGAACTGAGAATATTCTTCTTATTTGCGGGGCCGTTGACTTGAGGAATTTCGGTTTGTTTGGTTTTGCATTGGCTTTGGCTTTGGCTTTGGTATATTGGGGTAGAATATTCATTGCTTACTTACTGTTACGAAATTGCAGCTTCAGCTGATAGACATTTTGAAAAATATACTCAAAAAATGATCAACGTTCTGTGTCTGTTGTTTTCTGGAGCTTTCTGTTTAAGTTTTGCTTTGCGGTAATCCGTGTTCAATTATATAATAATCCTTGGGGGTTGTAATTTAAAAATCCTTATTAGGTTGTCGTTTATATATTAAATTTTAATCATTTATTTTTAATATTTAGATAGATTCAAAGCATTTAAGATAGTGGAAGATGGCAAACACCAAAAGAGGATAAATAATAAAAGCCAACACCGAAAAATAAAATGAGGGTAAAAAATAAAAATAATATTTTTGTATACTCACAAAAACAATGGGAGGAAGACATAAAACTATGCAAAAAATAATGAACGGGTAGTAGTACGAGTAGATTGTTTATTATGTGTGGGATATAGATATGAATTGCAGCACTGCAATCTGGGATGATAGTTCCGTAGTGGATAGTAGTTTAATTTAGATTGCTTTCCAATATTCTTGGTTTTTATCTGATCTTTTGTAGTATGTACAATGAACCAGCGCAACAATTTCCGGGTTAAAATATTTACAACAGTGTTTTTTTAGAAGTATTTTGCATGTGTATTTCGTATATTTTGTTTTGAATTTTAACTTTTTGTTTAGCGTATTTCCTTTTTATTGCACTGTTTTCTTTTTGTTCACTTTTAGCACTTTGTTGGGGATTTTAGTAGTTGGATTTGTAATGTATTTGACAATTTCTTTAGCTCTTTGTCAACCATTTTCACAATTTATTAGCCGCATTTTAGCTCAATTAAAATTTTGCTTTTTTATTCACTTCTCTTTGCGAATTTTCTTTCTTTTGTATTTTTGATGTGCGTTTGTTTTAATTTCTGTTGCTTGCTCTTTCGATTATTGCCACTTCACATGTTCGCCACTGTATCTGTATCTCAATCTGTATCTCTATCTGTGTGGATGTCTGCGAAGAGATGGAAGAAGTCCACGTCCACAATCAAATCGAACCGAACCGCGAAAAAACGCAGACACTGGGTGCGCACAAATCCGCAGACGTCAACGGTAGAAAGCCAACTGTGCGCAGGCGCAACACGAAAAGAAATTTCCAAGCCGTTGCCGTTGCCGTTGCCGCAGATACAAAGATACAAATCACGTTCGGGTTTGAGTCGGGTTTGAGAGCATCGCAACATGTTCGAAGCGCGAGCCTCGGCTCCAACGCGAGTTCAAAGTCAGGGCTAAGTTTGTTTATGTTGCTTAAATGTCGGCAAAAGCGGCAGATTTTTTGTGTTTTCGGAATTGTATAAGTTGCTATGAAACTTTTAATGCTTGACTATTGTAAAAATCTTAAATCAAGAGCTTGATTTATAAGTTTCATTGCTTAAAATATGTTTTATTTCTGTCTCATCATTTTGTTTTGAAATATTTTGCAATTAATTAATTTTTAAGTTGCATCTAATAAATACATTTATTTTGTTGTTATCTCTACTTATCTTAACATTTATTTTATTCTTAAATTTCATTTGCTGCTCCATGCTCATACCTGTTTGAAGCTCTCATGCAACATGACCTACTTAGTAAAAATTTAAACATTTTTTCCTGTTATTCCGCCTTGTAAACATGTTGCCAGCAATTTACAGTTTGCCGGGGCCAGCAACATGTTGCCAACGTACATTTTGCTCAAGAAATGTTCAATTTTTATTACCACTCTTTATTATTTATTTCTATTAAAAATAAATCAGTAAAAAATCAATAATAATTAAGTAGAATTTCTTAGTATATTTCTTTACAATAAAAAATACACATGCATGATTTTTTCTCGTACTTTAAAGTAAATTATTACATATACATATGTATGAATTATTTATATGGAATTCAGCTGCGGTTGCATTTCCTTCTTGGCACTTGCCATTGTTGTTCTTTAGCCTGATTGTTGTTATTGTTGCCACTGGAACTGCTGCTAATATTGTTGCTTTTCTTGTTGTTGATTTTGCAGTGCCTGTGCAGTTAACGGTATTGCTTCGAAAATGAAAGCTCCGAGCAGCGCTTACAGGTTGCAAAGTTTTGTGTGGATTTTTGTGTTTTTGCTCACGACTTTTTTGCCACAACAGCCGTTGTTGTGATTTTGTTTGTTGATTCACTACCCTGCCAAATTGGTATTATTATAATTTCTGAGAGAGATTGTAGTGATTATGAGGATTTTGCTTAGTTTTCCATATATTAATATCTAAAATGCATTATGTTCTGAAATATTTCTTGAAAATAACTGTAAGAGTTCCTAGTTCATTAGACGACTATCAGGGTATGTGACTTGTCGGCTTGCGGGGCTACCAATCCCCTTTGCAAGTTAATATCGCTGTTAGTTGGCACTGGCATTAGCATAAACAAGAGCCGCCTCATCACCGTGTTGACCAAAATGCAACTGCGTCACTACGGACTTGGTCGCTATGGGTACTTTCCCCGTCGCCTCCGCCGCACCCGTCTGAATTGTTGGTCATGTTTATGCCTCATGATTTGTTTTTCATCTGCCGCCACATCTTCTTCCCCCTTTTGCAGCCGCAGTCAATGGTTCGTATTTGTGATGTCTGATTTTTCTTCGCTGGAATTAACTTGCGTTTTTTATTTCGCAAAAGTATTTTATTTGCATGCTGGCCACTTTTTTTCATATCAAATATTTTTGGTTTCTTTCCATGCGTGACTCATGTCAGTTAATAAAACTTTATGTTGGGATTGTCTTGAACTTTGTCACCTACTTCGAAGGGAAGGTTTCATGGCCAAGTTTGCTGCACAAGTCTTTTGTTTGGCTCGGTGCCGGGTGTATGATTAATAATTGCCAGCAAAAGAATGGTCTTGCATATAATGGTTTCTTTAATTGCATACTTGGGAAGCATCTGTGTAATTAATTTTAACTGCAGCATTATAAAAATAAATATTAAAATATATGTGTAAAATAATTAGGTTCTGCATAATGATTTATAATCCATTTAGAATGAGTACCATTTGAATACTATTGCATTACATTCAGATACATTTTTATGTAAAACAATTGTTAAATCAATCAAAAGATTGACACAAAACAAAACGAAATTCAGTAATTGCTAACGCCAGAACAAAAACGAAGTTCAATTAAAATTATGAGCTTCATGCGAAGCGCCCGCCAAGTACTGAGTTCCAACATCAATAATTTTTATGGCAAAAGCCGAGACAAGAGGCAAACATTCTGGCAAAGGGAAAAATACAGTTAGACAAATTCTATGCACGTCAAATGTCAATCTGCATACACATATGTACATACACAGCCTCAGCTTCAGACGGAATCAATCTTGGCATTAAAGAAGTTCGGCAAAACTTGTGAGGAGCGCATACAAAACTAATTGAACTTGGACAGCGTGACACTTCACCCAAAAAAAAAAATTGAAAAAGGAGAACCAAAGCGAACAATATGGGTAAGTGCCTCTGGAGTCAAGCCATCAGTCAAAGCATTTTGTTCCAGGCAAATAAAGGCAAGCAATCAAATTCAGGCAAACGCCAAAGACTTTGAAAACACATTGAGGGGCGGCCGGGGGGAGAGGTCAATGGGGCAACGGTAAAAAAGTAAAAGAAAATAAAACTCAACCGCACATTGTGTAAATATTGACACGAGGGTCAGGCCCTCAGAACAAGATTTGTGCATTTGTCAGGAGAATCAGCTTCAGTGCTTCAGTGCTTCCCTCACATACACACACATTTGGGTTAGACAAACTGAACCGAAAATAAATGCGCCGAAAACAAAATGAAGATCTTCCGGAGATCGCACTCCATGGGGGGTTCAGTTCGCTTGACCGCAAAATATCTGTAAATTAAGGTGCAAATAACAAATTGCGCAGAAGTCAAAGCAATTTGCAACGCCTGCGAACTGCACCTTTCTATTTACCCAAAATAAGACCGAAAACGAACTGCAAATGTGACGGAATCCGGAGATGGCACATCAGGGGAACACGTACTCAAGGGGTGGTCAAGCATCGATTCTACAGGTAGAATTTATGTACCTTTAAGTGTCTCAAATTTAATTGCCAGTTGTTTGACTACTGAAAACTGTTGTGATCCAGTCGGCTCTACAAAGGGAACTATCTATTTTCCTTCACTTTCCATTCTTTTTACACATTCCACTCCTATTCCGTTTGCATAAATATAAAAAAATACAACATATTTCGCCCTCATGCCTACCACTTTCACATCAAAAATCAGGAATATATTCATTGCCATCAAAAATGTTGCTTTGATGCTCTGCCATACATTCCCATTTTTAGATTTTGTACATCCTTCTCTTACCATATCCATTTCCAAATCTCGTGTATCTTTTTGCCTAACCAAAACTACGAATTGATGTCAAACGTTGCATAAATTTCGCATCATATCTAACAGCTACAACAGCAGCAATAACAAGAACAAACATCAATAATAATGCAAATTTGGCATGCATAATTTTGTACTCTTCAGCCACTTCTACCTTCTACCACTTTTTTTCTTGACTTTGTTTGTGAGCCAAGGTGCGGGCGTCAGTTAGCCCAGAAAGAGGCAGACAAAGAGATGGCGATAGAACATTTCTATGTGGATATCCGCGATGGAGTCGCTGTCGATGTGGAGGCTTATCAACGTTAATAACACGCAAAAGACAACAAAACAAACCGAACCGAGCAATAAAGGAGAAGGAGAGCAGGAACGAGAACAACAAAACGAGGCGGCAATAAAAATGGTAAATAAATGGCAACATGTGTGCGAGTCAGGAAGCGAAGAAATGGATCTGGGAGAAATATGAATGTAGTGCAAAGTGTGGGAGGCCTTTCGGGTGGGTGACAGCGTACAGAGACAAAAAAACCTACAAATAAGTTTAAATGCTCTTTAAAAGTATATTAGTTTAGCCATATGAACAGGCACTTTTGGGCCATGAATACAAATATGAATTCCTTACAACTAGTATATAAACATTCAAACACTTGTGGTTGAATCTCAAATTGATTTTCTTCTGTGTTGGTTTTTCGGTGGGTGGCTTGTGTGGCTGGGTTGCGTGGGTGGCTCTGCAGCTAGGCAAAGGTGAAGACGAAACGCAATTGACAGCGCGGCAGGCGCATTCACAGCCTCGTGCAACTGCAACTGGCAGCACCGGAAGTGGGTCAACGAAAACCGGATCCGCTTCAAACGCAGCTGTGTGTGGAAAGAGATAAACAACGAATGGCAACAGCAACAGCAATAGCAACAGCACAGGCAACACCAACAACCACAACCAAACAAACAACACAAAACAAACAACAGACAATGCAAAATGCAATTGAGATGCAAATGCAAATTGCATTTGCCACATGTTGCAGATGCCGTGTGCTGCGCCATGCCGTGTGTGCCAGCAACATAAATAAACATGAAAATAATGCACACCATTAACATTGCCAATGGCCCCCAAAGAGCAAAGGGTGCGGGGACCACGGGGAGGGTCTGTTGAATGGTGGACCCAAGAAGGCAATGTTGGCCAGATAGACGAGCGGCCAAAAAGCTCTATGTCTGTGTGCCGAGTGGAGTGTGTAGTGTCATGGGCATGGCTTTGGCTGACTTTGCTCTTGACAAACTCACTGCTGCATCTAATGAAGTTCCATTCGACGAAGAAAAGGTGAACTATGAGACCCATAAACATTGTCATCTATTTTAGGGCTGATAGGCTCTGAAGAAAAGTTTGGAACATTTCCTTTTTGGGAGTTTGTCTGTTTTTGCACTGGTTTTATGAATAATAAATAATGTTTTTAATTTCTCCTAATGTTTAGGGTCCCCTCTCTTGTATCAAAATGTAAATAAAATAGACTCTATTCTCAGCTATACGCTCAACCATTTGGTCTCTACGATCTATGTTACACGCTCGATCCTCTGCGGTCCGCAGATCAGATCCCACAGATCCCGCCAGAGATCTTGCCGCATCCCGCCATGCTTCGCCATATAGTCATTAGTTTAAAGGGTAGAGCGTGGAGTGCAAAGACACACTGGACAGAAAGGCAAAGACTCAGGCAACGAACTTTGGCGGTTAACATAACTGGAAAAGGGCAACCAAGCTTAAAGAATACTAACACCAACAATCATAACGGCACGGTGAAGTCCCAAAATGATGAATAAAGAAGCGCATCGCATCATTTGGACCGACAAACGACAACGGAACCTATTCCACTTTCCTCGTATCTACAAGATACAAAGGGGCCTGCACCTGCTCAAATGCATTGCGACCATTCCAATGACAGGTCCAAATCCAGGCCGATGTCCGCTCATCTTTTGACTGGCTTTTTAATTGAATTTTCCTCTACTTGTGCAGCGGGAAATGCTTTTTGGAGTGAATACCGTTTAAGCGGCTCAACTGCTTAATTGTCATCAGATAGGGCGCATTATAAATTTACCTCCAAAATTTCCGTTCCCGCTGCTTCAAGCCTCAGCGTAGCAAATTAATCAATTTGCAGCGAATCCGACGCAATGGTACCAACTTTTTCTGGCTCAACTGCATCCATATCCAGCGAACATCTTTGCTCTTATTCGGTTCACTCCTCTGTTAGTTTTTAGCATATCGGCGGGTGTCAGTTGTGTCTCTTTCCGTGTCACTTTGCAATCAGTTTGTCATTAAATTGAGCGCGCCTCGGGCCAACTCTACATTGTATCTGCCAGATACTTTGCCTGGCACGGCTGTGTGGTAGAAACGAAATTCTGCGCCAGCTGGTGCTGCAACGCCAGTAGCCTAGATGCAACCGATAGCCAAGCCAAGCAGCCGATGTTCGTTATATGTAATATATATATCTATATACATATTCAAAGAACCAAACCGTATTTCGACAGTAGTAAAGATTTAAAAAGATTTTAATTTCATTAAATGTTTCTTTCTAAAATAATGTTGGTAACTGAAACCAAGTTCGCTGCCTAAGTCTTTTGATTTCCTAGAGATATTTGCTAGCTTTCCACCCAGAAAGTTAAATGCATAAAGTGCACAGATGTAGCCTTTCTTTCATCAGTCGCAAAAGCCCATCTGAATCTTTTCGAATTCTCATTAATTTTTTACATTATGTTGCACGCGTCACGGCTGTCAAACGCCAGGAAAGCGATGAAGCAGTGGAAGCAGTCGCAGATGAACTCAGCGCGAATTTTTCGCTGTTCACCTTTAACCACAACACCGCAAAAATCTTGGCCAAAACTTAACGCCTGTCAGGCGCTGTCGAAAAAACGAGAAAATATAAAAAAAATAAATAAAAGAAATGGCGAGATGGTAGGGAAAAATGAAGCGAATTACTGTCCGCTCGATGGTGCCACACGAAATTAACCCAATTATGAGAGGCGCAACATAATCAAAGCGGACAAAGGATGCTACAGTATCCTGCTCATTTCAAGTCACTCTCTTTAACCCTGCCTTCTACACAGTTGTAACCAAATAAAAGGGTAAGGGTAATAAAAACACGCAAACATTTTCTTAAATATCTAAATAACTACATATTTATAGTTACTTTGAAGATTATTGCTTATTAACTCACACGTTAGAGCTTTAATATATAAGCATAATTTGTTTTTATGTATTAAATTCAGTTTTGGAAATTTAATTTTAAGTATGGAAAACCATGCAGAAAACCATTCAGAAAACATGCAGTAACTTACTGTTCAATCGTATTTTTCTCTGTGTACAATAAGAACCATCACAAATTGGGTCACGTGCTTGGATCTGACATTTTTCCGTTGCTGGGCCGTTCGTGATCCGAAGAGGCCGCCGGAGGCTGGGTGTGCGTAAGGTAGGGTGTCCACCGCACTCTACCGCACACCATCCACCTCATACAGCTACCCCACCCCACCCCACCCCCTTCGAACAAGTGCAGTGCGTTTGTCTTCCCGGCGTCCGCTTCTTCTTGGCCGCCGTCTGCGGTCCTCTGTTCTTCGCGTCGCGCCCATAAATTAAATGCACAAACAAGTTTCGCATCGCATTCGGAAGATAAACTGAAAAAGGGGGACAACAACAACGACTATCTGTTATGGTGTGGCGGTGGAGAGAAAGGGGGCGGGGGGTGTGGAGCAGCAAGGGGTGGTGGGTAGTTGCTTTCGCATATAATTCAGCTTTGGGCTACATAATTAATTCCGCCAAGCGGCGGCGTTCCAACTTTTTATGTGGCTCCCAAGGAGGAGCTGGAGCTGGAGCTGGAAATGGGGTGCGGTGGGATGGCGGATTGGCGGGGTGGCGGGAAGGCGGCCAGAAGGTACGTGATATGGGCCAACTGGTTTCGGTTTTGGATTTTGTATGGTCAGTCGGCGCACTTGTTGCCATCGACCAAATATAAGAAATGGAGAAAAAAATTCATATGCGTCTCGTTTTGTCGTTTCGTGGGTTTTTTGGTCAAGTGGCGAGGGGGACCAAGACCCAAAAAAACGATCCGTAGCCCAAAAGCAAAAACAAAAATAAAACCGAACCCACAGCGATTCCACTTGATTTGATTTTGGTATGCACCATGAACCGTTATTCAAAATATTCGAAAAACGTTTTCAGTGCAAGTGTATGGGTGCGTGTGTGTGTAGCGGGCACCTTTTGAGTTGCAACTTGCAATATACTTTATACCGGTATGCCGCTGCAGCACAGTGGAACCAAATTGGCAGTACATCCTGCTTCCTTAAACTGCCGATTACTAATTAGTTGTGAATTTATTTCTTTTTTGCTTCCGGGCAGTTCCTATACTCATAAATAAGATGATTAAGTCTATTCTATATTGTATTTATATGGTTTTAACTTGTAATTACCTTACTTATAGACCTAATGATTGCAAAGCGAGTGTACAATCGAAGCTGTTCGTTTTTATAATTATACTACTTATTCAAATGTTTCTTTGCACTCCATGTAATTTAATGTATTTTGAAAACCATAATTAAAATAAACTATATTTTTGTAAGGTAATTGTGACCAACTACTACTCTATTTGTTATAAATATTTACAAATATGATATAATTATAGGACAACAAAGAATGATTACATATTTATATTACTTAAATGTTGTTTTTACACTTAACAACATGTTAAAAAATGCCATTTAAAATAGCGTATTAACATTTTTTCTATAAAGGAAAAACATTTGTTATTGCCCATTAGCAAAGATATGTAAATGTAATTCCTTAACCACCGTTTTTATAGGATCCACGGCTTGGGGCAATAATTTTAATTACCCAAATTATTGGCACATCAGGAAACAGCTCCCCAGTGGACGCCACCAATCTCAGAGAACTTGTATTTTTTATTTCTTTAAAAGTTTTTTTGTTTCACTACATTTTGGATGTGAGAGAAGTCGGCGGGTAAAATGCCGGCAGCTCGACCGCATTTGCAAAGAAAATGAAAATGGAAAATTGTGCGGGCTCAGACTAGACCAGGCCAAGTGTGGAAACTAGTTAAAGTCGGTATAATAATTGTTATTGTTACTATCGTTGCTGCTTTTCGTTGTAGTTGTTTTTGCTGTGGCTCGGCATGGTAATGAGCTGAGCAGCCAAGAAACAGAAACAGAGTCTGATTATCATGAGTAAGCATGATTATGCTTATGAGCCGAGAGTAAAAGTGAAAGAGGCGGAGAGTGTGTGTAAAGAATGCCTTGAGTGTCTGAGTGCCTCGTATGTAGGCCAAGTCTATTATGCGGCTAGTGGTGGATAGTATGCCGTGTCTACAGCGGCTCAAAGTCTGGCCAGAAGCGGGGGAAATATTGGGAAAATTGCTGGAAAAAAACCAAGGTGCTGAGCCTGTGAGAAATTGTTTTTAAAGTGCTACATCTATCAGAAAGATTTATTATAATATCGCAGCCTAGAGTTTGCATATGGAGGCTGATTTAAAAAAAGCCTAGAGTTGGCTTTTATAACTTTTATATATTGAGACTATAAATAACGACATAATTTATTGTGATAGCCAGGCTGTTACCAATTTACAACTATTCTTACCGTTTTTAATAAGGACATAACCCGTGAAATCCAATGTTTTCTTTCCCACCCATGTATATTTAACCCACTCGTGATCGATTAATGGTAAATTCCGCTGCCCAATGTCTTCCTTTGCTTTCACTTTACGAAAAACCCCAACTGGGAAACTCCTCGTGCCCCAAGGAAATTTCCCATCGCCACATGAAAAAGCAAAACCCAAGACGCCCGCACTTTGACTTGAACCTGCTGTTTTGACCAGACCCATACCCAGACTCAGACGGAAAACTGAGACGGAGACTGCGCCCGGGACGATTCAGGTCCACAAAAAATGTCATTAGCTAACACGACTAGAAAGCAAAGTGAAGTGGGGGGCGGGGGCGGAGGCGGAGATGGGGTAAATCATGAGGTGGAGTCAAGTCTGCAGACTTCCTTGTACATGCACACAATTTGGTCAAGTTTAGTGACGCATACAGGTCCGGCTGCGAGCTGGTCGAGTCATTCATGGCAAGTTTACCCCTGGCCCCCCGCCTGTAAGCCGCCTTGTTTGCCAATTATGGTGTCCTCTTTTAGATTCGCTACCATGCCCGCTGGCTGGCCGTCTCTTTCTGCGCAACAAGTGTTGTCTCTATCGCGCGCTCTAGCGTCGCTTGTCATATTTGTCTGCATCGCGTTCGTTGCCTGAGTCTTTCGTTTTTTCCTCCGCTTCTTTCTTTTTTCTTTTTGATACCTCTTTTTTTTTGCGTCGTTCGCTTGCCAAGTGGGTCACTTGCGATTTCATGACCGAGTTTTTGTTGTTGGCTCTTCTCTGCACACATTTCTTCGTTTCGTTTCCTTTCCTTTTATGTTGCTAACTTCTGGCTTATTGTTATTTTGCTTAAGTTATTTATGATTGGTCAGAGAATTTCTTTCTTCGAGCCAAAGGTTTTCGATAGCTATTCGGTTGTGTTTTTGTGTTTTTCCTAGAAATGCAAATATGTGAGAAAAAAAAGCATCAAAATTAGCATCTTTAAAAGCCACTCTTTTTTTTATCAATTGATTAAAAAGTGACAGTTACAGTCTTATAAATATGTATAATGTTATTAAAATTATTTTTTCGCCAACTAATTCTATTCTTTTCAATTTTTCTTTTGTCGTTCTGTTGCCGCATTCATGCTTCAATTGCCACACAGAGGAAGACATATATAGTAATATATCAATTTGGCCAATTAGGCTTCCCCTTGGGCCATGACCAATACATGGTCATTATACCCCGTACCTGACCCCTCCCCTTGCCATCCGTGCATTTCATGCTGCTACGTGATTTACCGTACAAATATAACTCACAATTAAATTTAAACAAAATTATTATCTCAGTGTTTGGCCATAACTGTTCCTGGTACATCACACAGCCCCTCTACATTCTGGCTCTTTCTTTCTTCTCTTTCTACTCTTTCTCATCTTTATTGGCCACAAAATTGAATTTAATTGCCGTATCTCAACTTGATATTTTTTTTTGCTTTATGGTTGGTGTTTTTTATGGATGTGCTGAAATTGTTGCTCAATTCTATAATTATTTATGCATTCTGCGACTGCAAACGCGGTTAACATGTCTCGTTAAAACTTTATTGAATATTAAAAGTGGGCATGGCTCGGCTTTACATTCAACTCGGCAAAGAAAAGAATGAGGCTCAGCGATTTGTATGACTTATTTTCCGGCTGTTTCGGTTCTTCTTATACAGAATTTATGCGATTATAATGGCTGCAACACGTAAATCTTCCTGTATAAATGCGGTAGTTAATAAAGTAGGGCCACTGCATTACATTAAATCATTACAAAATTACTTAGCCATAAAAAAGATCGTGCTTTTGGAAGACAACGTTTAATATGGTCGAAAAATGTCGAATACTTTTGACACATTTCCTATTTGACTGAACGTCAGCTGTAATAATATTATTGGTTCTTTAAATTGAGCAAGAGCAATTAGTATAATCTTCCATTCGAAGCTATAAGAATCTCCCTTTATATTTTGTCACGTTCTCGATGATCTGATAGTAAATGACAGGCAGTCAAGAGACGATCTAGCCGAGCTAATAATGCACAAAATGAGCCATGGCACTAAAGTAGCCGCACCAACTATAACAATAACAAATAATAACAACAATCAAGAAAGCAAGCAACGCGCTGGGGAAAAGTAAAGAATCTGTGACAGTCGACGGCTCGACGCTCTAAACGACAATCATCATTTGAGTGCTTCAGGTGGTGGAACATCAACGCGGCAATCAAAAACGATTAACAAGATCGCACCACTCCACTACCAGCACCACTTGCCCCACCAGCTGACCCACTTGGCCGCTTTGACAGATGTGTGTCAACTGCAGCAGTCGGAGAATTTTACAAGTTGTTAAGTGTTTTTGATACAACAACTAGGAACAACCTCAGCCTGGAACAACTTCAGCTGCGTGTTGAGTTCAGTGTTGGCTAAAAATAGCTGATAACATGTTTTCTTTTCTTTAGCTTCTAATACCCTAAAAGTAATTAAAGCATAATATATTCGATAGATAAGATATAACACGGATTAAATTCGATTTAGGTATAAGAAACGACTTATATATAATTTCCATTTTCATAAACATTAAGTGGTTGAACTATTATACAGATTGTAATAACTTTGAGGAATTAAGCTAGCCAGAATGCGCTAAAATATAGCCGCTTTGGCGACTCCGAACTGTCTTCAGTTTCCCCTCAATAAAGCTGACTAGTATCCGACATGTGCAACAAGTTTGGCAACTGCGGCGATGACGATGCCAAGCTGAGCTCCAGCGTCGACTCCGGTTTGAAATCCGGGTGCAGGAGCCACAACAGCTAAATGTAGTGCAACATTTGGCTGCTTGTTTGTTGGTTTTTGGGATGTCTGCCACCGATCCCCGCCAGCCCTCGAGTCTACGCACTTTGGCAACCCGTTTGCTGTCAATGGGAGCAAGCCAAGTCAAGACGCAACTAAGCCAACCATGACTTGGCCCGGCCCCCAAAAACAGGCACACAAAGTTCCTAAAGTGGCCAACATAAAACAAAAAAAGAAATATATATTTTTAATTGCCAATCATAAAGTGCGGCCGCCCAAAATATTTTTTGGAACAGAACCAAAAGTTTAATAAGCATGACAAACCTGAGGCTATATTCCTCGATCTCAACTCAAGACCTGGGTTCAATTACGGTAATACACCTACCTAGGGCTGTTCCTCCAACTACTTCCATACTCATCCACGGGTGAGAGGAGCCGAAAGCATAATTATTTTGGGGCTTCTTTATAATTACACTATCTGTGATGTACCATATGTTTGCGGGCATATACAACAGATTTAGAATAATATAACTTAAAATAGGGTAATACATTAAACGTAACGCAGCAGAAGGCAAGAATATGAAGTCAGACAATTTGGAAACATAAATTCACTTCACCTCATACAATGTTTTTGGAGGTAAAATAATAATGAGTATTATTTTGCTGAATAGCATAATATATTTTCTGATGTCCTCGATTTCCTTATTTATTTCAGCCACAACAATTACCCACCTTCTTGAGTAAACACACGCACATACAAAACTGCAACAATTTAGGGCTCCGTGAGCAAGTTGAACAACTTTCATTTAAGTGCTCACCTTTTTGTGCACTACCCCCAAAAAGTGGCAGCAACACCACGAAATTCCGAATCCCATTGAAATCAACGTCTCAAAAATAAATAACGAAAAAACTGCGGCAACAAAAACAGTTTATAACGACGTGATTCTTTTGCATTGTCTGCGAGTTCCCTCATTCCGTCCGCTTTTGGCCGAAAGTGTGCTCATAATTAGCCCTTTTTGTTGACGTTTTTTTTTTTTGGGGCCAGGGCAATGCACAAAATTAGCAACTATTACACTTCTATTATTCTGTTGTAGTTGTTGCTGCTGCTGACTATAATCTCGGCCTTTAGCTGATGTGAAAGTAACAGTTTTCCTTCCACCATTATGTATCCGTTTGTTATTTTTTAGTCTTTCTGCTGGCTGCCATTGAAAACTCTCCCATTTCGAGCAATCATAATTTGAGTCATTACACTAAGTGCGGTTTGTTGTGGATCTGTTTGTGCTGAAAATATCTGATGATTCGTATTTGCAAATATATTACATTTACTTAATTTAGTGCTTTAGTTGTAAATAAAACAATATTGTTTTCAAGTTCGCTTTCCAAGTCATTTGTTTCGTTAAAACTATATTTTGATAAGGAATTCCATTTGAACAAATATTTAAAAGATTATATATGAATTTGGTGATTTAGCAGGACAAAGAACATTTTCCCATCTCATTCATGCACAATCAGTTAACTAATTTGTTTGAAGGTTGCGCAATGTTACCACCCATGTTTCCTGCGCCTCACATGTGTGTAAGTCGTGTGCCGCACAAAAGGCATAATGGGCACACTCCTGACTTGCTGGCATATTACATAACCATTGAAAACACATTCCTTGATCTAGGAACATTTCACTATTTGAAGGTCAATTGTCACACAGAGAAAAATGTTGCTCATTGATGTGGTTATAATTCAACAACAAAATAATTCTGCAATTGCTTGTAATATTATATTTTTGCGCTTAAATACACTCATATATGAAATATCTACGGATTTAATAAATATTATTTAACTTTCATTCAAATACTTCATCGATATACCAGAAGTTCTGTTTACCTGCTTCTTACAAAGGCGTTTGTTTGTACACAAATATCTTCGAGAAGGGTTTTCGGCAGTGGCCAGACTGAGGAAATCGAGATCGGATACGCTGCGGATTAGTCTGGGAAATTGGGTCAATCTCTTGTCACTCGGTCTGTGTCACATGCAAAACATTGCCGCATGATTTACGACTTGGTGAGGGAATGAGCAACTACCATTGCAGATTTTCAGTTGAACACATCGGTGCAAGAGTGACTGCTGCTGCTGCTGGTGCTGATGCTGCTGCAATGCGGATGCAACATTTGTCGCCGCTGTCTTTTGTCATGGCCATAAAACCTCTGTTTCTGCCTCTGACTGACTGTTTGCCGTTTTCCACTTAAAGTCCGCCATTAAATTGTAAATTTCACCGTTTGCCGTCCTTTGACATTGTGCTGGCCCTCTTACCTGCCCGCCGAATGATGCAAAATTCATGCCATGGATATTTACTTAATGACGTCCTCGCGCGAAGGGTTAAGAATGCTTTTACTATTCCCCTTGAACTATAAAAAATTCTTTCGCCGTGTAATGCTGAGCTCATGCGTGAATAAACAAAGGCAAGGTAGCGAAAGACTGAGTGGAGAAAAAAAAAATACAAATAATATTAAAATTGGGTCATGGCACACCCCTTTATAGCCAACGGCTGACGGCAACGCCGGATTCTTGTCCATCTCATATGTATAACTCATAATAAGGTACGCCCACAGCAAACCGAATCTGTTTTCTTGCTTTATTATTTTTTTCACAAATCGACACCAAAAGTTGCCCACGGAATGAGAGATTACACAAAGAATGTAAACAGCACATCTGGACATTCGAGTATTTGCCTAAAGAATTTTGAATTCCAATTTCTGAGAAGTTTTACAAGTCTGTGGTGAAAAACTTAAGTACCATTTTATCCGTTCCAGCAGCAAATTTATTGTTAAATTTAAAGCCCAAAGACAAGTTTTTTGCTAAGCTAATTATTTAAATTTATATTTTATTTTATAATTATACCCGTTACTCGTAGAGTAAAAGGGTATACTAGATTCGTTGAAAAGTATGTAACAGGCAGAAGGAAGCGTTTCCGACCATATAAAGTATATATATTCTTGATCAGGATCAATAGCCGAGTCGATTTGGCCATGTCCGTCTGTCCGTCCGTCTGTCCGTCTGTCCGTCTGTCCGTCTGTCCGTCCGTCTGTCTGTCCGTATGAACGTCGAGATCTCAGGAACTACAAAAGCTAGAAAGTTGAGACTAAGCACACAGACTCCAGAGACATAGACGCAGCGCAAGTTTGTCGATTCATGTTGCCACGCCCACTCTAACGCCCACAAACCGCCCAAAACTGCCACGCCCACACTTTTGAAAAATGTTTTAATATTTTTTCATTTTTGTATTGGTCTTGAAAATTTCTATCGATTTGCAAAAAAACTTTTTGCCACGCCCACTCTAACGCCCACAAACCGCCCAAAGCTGCCACGGCCACACTTTTGAAAAATGTTTTGATATTTTTTCATTTTTGTATTAGTCTTGTAAATTTCTATCTATTCGCCAAAAAACTTTTGGCCACACCCACTCTAACGCCCACAAACCGCGAAACCTGTCCTTCGCACTTACACTAGCTGAGTAACGGGTATCAGATAGTCGGGGAACTCGACTATAGCGTTCTCTCTTGTTTTTCTATTAAATCTCCTTTTGGGCTTATTCTTTTATGCGATACTTAAGATAACATTCTCTTTTAGATACCATTCTTTTAGTAAACTTGAATACAAATATTGGCTACATCGGCTTCTTTCTTTTTGGCAACACGAAAAAATTCGCTTAAGAAGAAGCGGAATAAGTAGGGTTGACGTATTCAGGTTAAAGAGATGCGACAAAAGCCCACTTTTGATCTCATTTGTTTTGCAAAGAACGGCTAAAACATTCTGATTCACTTTCATGCGCCGAACCATCTCCGATTGTTCGGGCCCAAAACAAGAGGAAGACAAAACAGCTAACAAAAGTGGCCAGGAAATGCAAAAACAAGCCAAAGAGCTTGGAAGATTTTATTTGCTTAGCCAACGCTGTGAATATTTAATTTGCGCACTCACACACCAGAATACATATTTATATACATACATCCATACATTCATATGTATGTAGAAGACGAAGAGTGGCTTTAACGACACTGGTGACCCAGATTTTAGGGGCAAGCTTAAGCTTAAAAGCTACAACGCTAATAAGAACAGCAATGCCGCCGCCATTACCCACACAAGCACACATAAAAATACAACAAAATTAACACAAAAAAATACAACTCAAACGCCAAAAGCATTGTTGTTGTTTTCTTATTTGTGCGTGCTGAGGAAAGATACTCACTAATTAACCCAAAGCCAAAGTCAGAGCCAAAAGAATCAACCAAAACCCATTTGCAAATTGTGTCTGAAAGAGATAGGCACACACAAAATGAAAGAGACAGCAAATTGGGGGCTAAGAAGAAAGATGTACAGCAGAATCCGGAGACTTTCGGGAGGAGGTAACACCCAAATATAAATTATGCTTAGGAAACCCAAAAAAAAGAAATGTAGAAGTGTGCACGTCTGTGTATTCGTAAGTTGGCCAAGACAAATACATATGACATCATATCGAAGGCCTTATTGTTGAGGTAGAAACACAATAGCTTAAGAATACAACGCAAAGAAATTATAAATTGGTGTGGGCATTTGTTCTTCTGAGAAATTATTAAATCCTAACAAGATGGCTACAAAAAGCATGGGATGCATGCCAAATTAGAGCGAGCGAGCTAAAAATAAATAATTGAAAAAATAGTGATTATTTTTTATCAAAACAATAAAAAAAAAAATTTTCGGACAAAAACGTGATAAATTTTTAATTGGGATTTTTTGGCAGAGATTTTTGATAAGTACAATCATCAAAATTTGCGAAAAATGGCCAAAAATGTAAATTTTCCTTTTTGAGCACAGGATTATAGGTAATTTGGTTACGAATTCAATGAGGTATGACATTTCACTATAATATTTCTACTTAATTTTTCATTATTTAATCATTGTGATTTGGCAGCGATAGCCGCTTTTAACTTTAGTTCGATATTATTCGAATGACTCAGCGCGGGTTAAACCCTTTGGCACCTGCATACCCCTTTTTCTTTCTTCGGGTTTCTGATTTCACAACACCCACAATAACTTTTGGGCACCCACACAACCAGAAATCTCGCACACACACACACACACACACGTTCACATTTGGAGCTCATTTATTGTTCAACATTGTTAAGTAACCATCATCATCAGTCGAGTTTTTTTCCGTTTTATTTTCTCAATGTTTACATTTGGCGCTTTGGCCCAAATATTCTGAAAAAAAAATAAAACCGACAGCGGTTCCCAACTCGAGTCTTTCAATCTTCGAGTGGAAGTGGGATGGCGAGTGCTGCGGGCCGTGTCTTTCCTTATATATTTTCTTCTTTTTAGTTTGGCCTACAGTAATCATTGTCATGCAGGCGATTCTGCTTCATTATTTCGCCTGCCGTACCCACGCTTCTTGCCATCCGCAACTCCCCCAAAACCCCTCCACTTGATAGCCATCGTAATGAGCTTGAAGTTAAGGTTCTGATCATCATCTCATGGCGGTTTTTTCTGTAAGGGGGGATTTTTTTGGGAACGAGATGAAGATGCTGCTGGCGCATCACCATCGTCATTTGTTGGTCACGCCGAGACTTTTGTTTTAAATTAACTTTCTGTCCGTTGATTTTCAAAAATGCTTTGACATGGCATTCTAAATCTGTAAGGAGTAAATAAAGATATATGCAAGTCCAAATATTTTCTTAGTTGTTAACCAAAGTATCACCATAGATGAATTAATAATTATTTGTACATCAAAACCAAAAAATTGTAGTTATTATTCTAGAACTATAACTATTATTCTTAGAGCATCTAACCTTCGCCTTGTGACTCCCATTCGAAAATGCTATTTCTTTCGATTTCATTGCCTCTGCCTTGCTTGCTTAACCAATATTTTGCCGCTCGATAATGAAAGGAAAGCAAAACGGGCGACTGGAACTGGAACTGGGGGAGCCGGAGGTTGTGGGGGGTTGGGATGCGCTGCGATATGGTGGGATGGAATGGAGACGGTCAGTCAAGTTCCCAATCCCAACAGCCAAAAACCACAAGGCCCACTACACACAGCAAAAGCTTATAATCATCAAGAGTGAATCTGCTGGTGAAATGGGCCTGGTAGTTGTTATGGATTTTGCTTTTCGGCGGCGACACACAGTCAGTGGTGTTTGTGGTTTAGACTTTGCTTTCTTTCGCGGCGGTGGGGATTTCATAATATTTGCATTGGTGTTGGCCTTTTTGCCGCACAGGTGTTTGTGTGACCCACTTTCGGAGGCATCATCCCGGCCGAGATGCCTGAGAAGTTCTGACAATGCCCGAAAATCAGCAAAAATGCGCTCACCAAATGATGCGGTGGGCACTTCTCGGAAAGGCTAATATTACACTGACTAAGAGCCCATTTCATTCGAATGGGGTACGTGATGCTCCCAGGCCAATAAAAACCCGCTGTGAGTTGCAAGAATTCCAGTGTCGTTACAAATATTTATTTTAATGGATCCGAATTATTAACAATAATAGCTTGCTTATTGTTTTGAAATAGATTAGTATTTGTTTTAAGCTCCAAAGTGACACTTAACTTAAGAACCATATAGACCAAAAATAAATGTATGATTTTATACTGATTAGACAATATAATTGAAAAGAAGTCCTCACGAAAGAACTAACAGTTTAGCCAACAATAAAAACCGATAATAACATTATTTATTTTACATTAAATCAAAACGGAATGACAAATGAAATTATAAAAATATATTATATGTACACGTTTTTCTACAATTACGCAGTAAGTGGCGCCGCCATCGGCCAACATTGGAACTTGTACTTACCATGTAGAAACGATGTAGAAATATTTATTGGCGGACTTTTTCAAATGGGAACCTCAAAAACAAATGTTCCACATTTTATTTTTGAGCTAGCGATAAGCTTTTTTATAATTTGTACAATTTTGATAATACGGTTAGTAGTTTCACTGAAAGAAGAGACAGTAAACTTTATATTTCCGCTTAGGTAAAATTAAATAACTACATATATTAAGGAATAAAACATATTGAACTGACATTGACTTCCAGAGATCAGGAAGTCATCAGAAAGTTCCATCGAAATATTGATTAGGAAAGGCTACAGCAAAATAAATACAAAACGTGGAAGCCATAATATCAACATCATCAGCTCTTCGAGTCGTTTCCCACTCTGCTCCACTGATAAGCCGTCTGGCGAATAAGTTGACTTTTGTCGCTGGTCGACTGTCTGGAACTTGCCAGAGATTTTAGCTCAGAGAAATGCCATTAAGCCATCGATTTGCGCTCCCCACAAAAATATTCACTGGGAAATCATTGGGAAGGGAGAGCCTTTAATTGTGGGTGGGGAATATTATATTATTTCTCTTATCTTTGTGATGACACCAAGTGAGTCTCTTAGATGGGTTTATTAAAAAACTTATTTGTACAAATATTGTTTGGTTATTATAAGCAACTAATAACACTTTTGACAGTTTTTTTAATATGCATTCTGCATCTCAAATGGTAGATAATTTATAGATATGAAAAACTTTGAATGTGGGTATCGTGAGTGCTGTAAGCTCGAGAAATATCCAATTAACTTTAAAGTTCTTGCCGTGTTTATTTATAGATGAAAATAATTAGCACCTTGAAACTATCCCCCAAATAGCTCTCGTATTATTTCTCTTAATGTCTCCCCAAGAGAGTGGGGAGCACGCTCCCAGAGAGACAACAACAGCTGCTCGCCAAATACATCGCGTGTTTTGGAAGCAACAATTCCGCTTCAAATGCTTCACCGCCGTCAACAGAGCTCCATCGTACTTTTGTTTGGCGCGAGTGCGTCATTACTATACACAAATCGAGGAAAATCAATTGTGGTGCCAAAGTGCGTGAAATTAAAGTGTCGAATTAAGTTTCAGAAGCCCCAAAAAACAAAACTACAAAATGGAGCGTATTTTGAGGGGAATTATGCGGTACAGAAATACAACGAGGGAGCAAATGGTCAAGGAGTTCCAGAAAGTCCGCGACAATCCAGAAGTGAGCAGCAATACGGTTTATAGGTCAAGATTTCGGAATAAAACTATTTCACATTCACAAAAAAAGAACTTGGAGCATGCGTTTGCCTTGTGGGGAACAAATTGCCCGTATTTATATCATTATCACATTTTTTTCGACTTGTCTGTCGCAAACTTGGCGCTCTCCCCACATTTCGCTCTTTATCTTGGCTCTCTTTTGGGTTTTATTTGGTAAACAAACAACAAAGGCAAACCGGTTGACCACCAAATTATCCCCATTCACCCCCTTTTGTTTGCTTTATATTAAATAATATGTCCATATACTTAGCTGATGGCTTTTCAGTGCTCTTGAATGTTGCGCACCTTTGCTAATTGTCAACTTAATGTAGTTCTAATTGGAAACAATTCTAAAAAGTGTGCAAGGAAATATCACAGATATGAAAGACTAGAGCAAAATATTTAATATTACAAGAAGGAGGAAAGAAAAACTTGTTAAATTAAATAATTTAATGGCAAGATCAAAAGAACTATTTTATCAGCAAAAATAGTGAGCAAAACATGGGCAGAGGCTTTCTCCTAGATATGCTCGTCCATCAATATTTTCAACATATTTGAATTTCCCTGTTGTACAGCCTTGAACCCATTGACGTATTGGCCATTTGCCAAGTATGTCATAACTTGGGGTGGCTATATTTGGTGTATATTGGCACATTGGCCGATAGATATGTGTTCTAACATTTAATATTGATAAACTTTATCATACAGCCCAAGGCCGTCTTCTTCACCTGCATGGACAGTAGAATGATTCCCACCCGGTACACCGACACTCACGTGGGCGATATGTTTGTGGGTGAGTAACTCTAGTCGAGTAGATAATTTATGACTTAACATTCCTGCCTAATCCCACGGTTAAGTGCGAAACGCTGGCAATCTGATTCCCCATGCCCAGCACTTCCAGGATGAGTACTTCAGCTGCGAACCGGCAGCTCTGGAGCTGGGATGCGTGGTGAACGACATTAGACACATAATAGTCTGCGGACACAGCGACTGCAAGGCCATGAACCTGTTGTACCAACTAAGAGATCCTGACTTCGCCTCCAAGGTATTTGAGAAAGTCAAGGTTCTAGATCACCACTAGCTACAATCGAATCACTCACCTTTCTCCACCAGCTTAATCGACGCCTCTCACCCTTGCGATCTTGGCTGTGCACCCATGCCAACACCAGCTTGGAGAGGTTCCAGGAGTGGCGTGACGCTGGCATGAAGGATCCACTGATCTTCTCTTCGGAGACTCCGCTCCGCCGCTTTGTGGCCTACATCGATGAGGAGCAGAAGTTTGCCTTGGAGGACAAACTATCCCAGATCAACACACTGCAGCAAATGTCGAACATTGCCTCGTACGGCTTCCTTAAGGCACGCCTAGAATCCCACGATCTCCACATCCATGCCCTCTGGTTCGATATTTACACCGGAGACATCTATTACTTCAGTCGCGGAGCGAAACGTTTTCTGCCCGTTGATGAGGACACCGTGGATCGATTGTCCGAGGAGGTGAGGAGATTCTATTCGTAGGCGAAACAGGCCAACAGTACCAACTGGATTATCTGTGATATGTGGGCCTTATACCGCGATCGGCATTTACAAGTTACCAATATTTAGGATTGTTTTGTGTATTTATAAGTGTGTAATTGTTTTTGTATATAAACTTAAGGCCTACAAAGGTTTCAACTTACAAATCTACGAAAAATCAACGAAGGAGATGGCAATCCATCGCTCACTCACTACGACCTCCATAACTTAAGAAAGCTATTATGTGAGATGCGCACTGCCATATTTACAATTACACCATTAACTATTACGGCAGTCATTAAGAAAGTGAGCGATAAAAAACATATATACGTATTTATAGTTACGGGAAGCTGTAAGACTTTGGGGCGGCACCTTGGGCGCTTCGATGTTTGCACAACAACAGACGGTATTCATGTCTTTTTGAACGGAGAACGGCTAATTGTGTTATGGAAAGCAACGATCCTCGTTTAATCATCAATGGTACTTGTGGCCATGATGGTTCATGGCACTGTTGCTTGGATTTTCCAGCTCCTCGAAGTACTTCCTAGCATTTCTTATGTTGACTAGCGTAGCCTCCGAGGGCAGCGTGGGATCCGACATGACTACCATCACGTAAGTGTTGCTGGTGAAGGTGTCAATGAAAGCGGCAAATGCGCTATTGCGCACTTCCATCGATTGGAACTTGGCGCCCAACTTGGAACAGCTTAACTTGAACTGCTTGATGATGTTGGACACCTTTTCAAAGCGGTGCGAGTCGCGGTTCTTCTTGCTCTGGCAATGGGAGATCACCAGAAAGGTGGCCTTTTCGAACAACAGCACCTCATCGGCCTCAATGACATTTCCGAAATGTGTCACAGAGTTCTCCAGAGCAGCAACATTCGGTATCAGCATCGTGACAATGGAAGACCAGGCTCTAAAGCAGTTAGAGGTTGAGTAATAGTTGTCTTTCAGGTCAATTCTGTATAAAACTTTGCGTATACTAACTTGTATAGTGTTTCATCCCAAATGCTGGTGCGGAAACAGGTGACATTCATGGGTTTAGACAACTTGATGAGATCCTCCATGCGTTCAGTAAACACACTCTCACGAAGGCCCTCCGGCACCAGGTCCATTTTGTGCACCAGACAGAAGATCTTGGCCTCAGGCGAATTCTGGAGCAGTGCCTCCAAGCAGCTCTGGTAGTAATGGATGTCCCGCTCTATCTCCTGGCTCTCCACATCAAACACATAGATCAGCACCTCCACATTGCGAAAGATGTTGTCCCGCTGCTGGGCAAAGTACTGCTTCATGAAACCCTCCTGACCGCCACAGTCCCAGAGATTGAGTACCAGATTGCCCAGAAACCGCACATGGGAGTGCTCCACATCGACTAAGGAAGGATAGTGCATGGTAGGATCAGTTTCCGTCCCTTCCGACTATATAGTACTACTCACTTGTTGCTCCAAGGCGTGTCGTATCACGGGCGATATAGTTAGCAAAGATAATGGAGCGCATGCTGGTCTTTCCCGATCCGCTCTTCCCCATCAGCAACACCTGGGAATACAATTATATTATACTTCCGACGCTCGACAGGAACAAGCAAAAACCACACCTTTTTCTTCATCGTGCCGCTGTTTTTTCAGATCTCCAGGAAAATAATCAACAATAAAAACAAATAATAGGCTGGGCTAGTGATGCTACACTTTCGATGACACTATCAAAAGTAACGCGAAGTTAAATGGATCGTTATCGAATTGATTCCGTACCGTTAGATTAAAGATAATAAAAATATACTTATTTTAGAACATTAAATTATGTGTATGTACATAAGCTCAACATGAAATGCCATTAGGATGATAGATACAAAAGGGTATGTAATAAAGAGTCTTATAATAAAAAACACAAAACATGTCAGGCGTTATTCAGAAATTATAACATTATATTTAATTTCTTATTATGTTGTTACTTATCAATATGAAATAGGTTGTATTAAATATATTCATTGTTATTCTTTCGAATGAATGCCGATAAGGTGCA
This sequence comes from Drosophila yakuba, assembly GCF_016746365.2. NCBI lineage: Eukaryota > Metazoa > Arthropoda > Insecta > Diptera > Drosophilidae > Drosophila > Drosophila yakuba. The sequence goes on from NC_052530.2 coordinate 10,615,412, forward strand.
GTCACCATGAACGCGAACAACTCAAGGCCGTTTAATCGTCTCATCTCTAGCGGTTGACTTTATTTTTGCGTTTTCTTGACATTTGACTGTACCGTTTAAATGTAGCATAACTATTCGAAGAACCTAACCCCAAAAACTCGACGTAAGAGCTAGAAATAACCCCCATAATTAAGATGAGTGCTTTTTTTAAAACGCAAAAGTGGAACAACCACCGCCGCCACATCGTGCCATCTCTAGCGTGCACGCGTTTCGTGATGAATGGTGAGAAATCGCAGAGAAAACATGCTTAACAATAAAAAAAGAAGAAAACCAGCAGCTAACGCTGGCTGATTGATATAACGAGGCAGGACAGCGGCGTAAGAGACAAAAATTATAAGTTAGTGTAGAGAAAAAATCGCTCTTCGCGAAGAAAAATCTGGTGACGAATCGTTGGCGATCCGATGAGCAACATAAACGTAAACACAGTGCCCAGGCCGAGTCCAAATGCCAATGGGAATCCAAATGCGAATCCAAATCGCAGTGTGGACTCCGAGGAGGAGGAGGGCGATGGCCGGATGAGCGACAGCGGGAGCAACTCGGCCAGCAGCCAGAGGAGTCGTACGTCGAGCAGTAGCTCCTCGGATTCGACGAGCGGTTCCCTGGATGATGATCCGGATGGCGAGGACGAGGATATGACCGACCAGGACGCGGGCAGCGCCTCGGAAACGGAGGACGACACCACCACCTGCCGGTCGGACGAACTGGAGCTGGCGCAGCTCACTGGGCGGGATATCTTCCGTTTGCCGCGGGGCTTGTGCGAAAATGCAGCCATTTTCCATGAGTTCTTCTCTCTCGAGACCTGGCAAATGCTGCCCCATCACCTCCAGGCCCGTCTACAGCCAATGCTACCGGACTTCTCCCGTTTGGTATCTGGACAGGCACAGGCCGGTGCCGAACAGCAACGTACACTGGTGCAACTATTCAATGGTGGCCTTCAGCGCTTCGGTCAATCTCCACTGCTTCAGCTGCAACGCCAACTGGAAGAAGGAAACCTGCGCCCAGATGTCCTTCAGCTGCGAAGGAGCATTCAGCACTCGGGCAGAAGAGAATTTCGTTTCCAACAGGCTGAACGCTTAAGCCAGCTAGCTAAGGAGCTCTTTCTATCAAGGGAACAGCTTCTGCAACATGCCTACACCTCTGCTCCACCCTCTGATGGTGCTTTTGGTAAAAATCTGCCAAGGCCGCGTTCCCGTAAGAGAAAACCGCCCACATTCTCGATGGAAAACAGATTTTGTTCGCAGCGTGCCAAGAAACGCTATGCCCAAGAGCTTCTGGAACTTATGGGCGGGCTTGATGCAAAACCCGGCGACATTAGTGCGGAGGAGGAGGAAGAGGACGAGGAATGCTCACAGCTCATGGACCGCTTGGCCAAGGCCCCGCAGGAATTGAAATTGGAGGAGCCCAAGGCTCCGGAGCCGGCTGGTCCTGGCAGGCCCTCGAATGCGGCAGACAAGAAATGCATTTACAACACCTTCTTCAAGCGGCGACCTGGTGTAGACGACGACCTTGTGCTGCGCTCCATGCAGGCGGAGAAAATTCCCCAGCTCAACGACAAGAACTTCAGGAAGTATCTAAGGGACTACAAGCGTCGGAAATTGGAACAACCGGTAAGTCATTGGCCTGTTGTGTAAATACAGTTGCGATCTATGTCCACAATATGCTAATTGGTACCAGTTGTTGTTTATTTTTTAAATCAAATTATCTTTTAGGTTTGCTTTATAACTTAAAACGTAGAACAATTTCCCACAAGAGTTTCTAATTGAGAAAACATTAAAATTCCAGGAGAGTCCTGAGTTCGATACATCGGAGGTACGACTGCGCGACATCTGCACTCGAGCACAGTTTGTCGGAAGCTTTAAGCCAGGTCGAAAACCGAAAGCACTCATGGCCCGCCTCAATCCAGATCCACCCGCTCTTGTGCCCATTGGAGTAACGCCTACGAAAGAAGAGTTTGTAGATGAGGAGCCCATGCTGCTGGATGAACCGCACCAACTGTACGGCCGCCGAGCACCGGAAGACCATCCGGACGAGCATTTGCCGCACAAGGAGCCCCCGCCTATGCCAAAGAAAATAATGCCCGCTCCCGTTGTTCTTCCACATCCCGTGCCCAAGCTGGAACCTTTGAATGGACCCATAACAAATCCTAAGGCGAGTCCCACGACGCCCAATCACTCGAAAAACACGATTACTGTTCCTGCAACCGCTGGACATATCACCGGCAGCCCCACCCGGGAAGTGCAGATTCGTCCGCCAGCCTCACCTCGCCCTGCCTCCTTCTTCTCTCTGCTGAGGGATCTATTTGTATCCACACCGCAGCACAGGCTAACATACGGCGAACTGCAAATTTTGTTGTCCAGCTGGCGGGAAATCAACTCGGATGCCGCAATACCTATCGGGGAATGGCCAAGGTTCCAGCCAGATTGGTCTAAGCTGTTACAATCGGCAATCAATTTCTTATCGGGTGATTCGGCTTCCGTTCCTGCCGATTACGTTCCCTATATTGAACACAAAACTCAGTTGGGAATCTACCAGTGGATAGGAGCTGGTCGGGACTCGGATGCAAGGCTCCTCAGCCTATGTCAGTTCTGGTTGCGAACCCAAAGGGAGGAACAGTCTCAACTAAGCCCAGTTTTGATTTCGGGTGTTCACCTGAACTCGATGGTGGATGCGTCACCAACACCGCCTCCAAGATGTCCCACCACCTGGACTGTGCGCTCAGCAAGCCAGGCGGAGATCCTTGAGTTCCAGCGCCAGGAGAGAATACGCTTTGAGTATCCGCATCGACCGTTTACCTATCGTCTCAATGGGTATGAGAGTGTGGTGGGTCCAGTCAAAGGAATCTATACCCAAAGTCTGCCACTGAACAAAGCAAGGGGTCACGCAGTTATGGTGGATGACCGACCTCCATTTGTGACTATCTTGACCCTAGTACGAGATGCTACTGCCCGGCTTCCCAATGGAGAGGGAACCCGCTCCGAGATCTCCGAACTGCTTAAGTGCTCCCAGTATATCAGTCAACAAGCTGCGGATAATGTGTTACAGACCATTGTGAGTGGTGCCTTGGATCGTATGCACGGTGGTCCGGATCCTTGCGTCAAGTACGATGCCAGGCGCAAGATCTGGATTTATTTGCATCGAAACCGCAGCGAGGCGGAGTTCGAGAAAATGCATCGGCATAACCAATCCTTAGTTAAACAGAAGCAGCAGCAAAGAAAGCAGCTGAGCAGACCTAAGATACCAGACGACGGCTCTGGCTTAGCTGCAGAGCACCAGCAGGAGCAAGTTCCCGCCTTGGTTCCATCAGTGGTCTCACCGGTTCCAGTTTCGGTGCAACAACCAGTAGGTGCCGCTCTGCAGATGAAAAAACCTCTCGCCGTTAAATGTCCGCCAGTGCCGCCCTTAAAATATCATGTACCACCTGGCACGCCAAGTGCAGGAACAATTGTAGCAGCCACAGCCAATATAAATGCAAATCAAATCCCCATGCAGCAGATACAGAAATCTCTGCTTAAGCCTGTGGGAGTGCCCAATTCCGTTCCATCGCCCGTTCATCGGCAGTTGACAACTGCTAAATCTGGCACCTTCGCGATCTCCAAGATCAGTCCAACGCGTAATACCACGCCCATATTGGTATCGACTCCCAGTGGCTTGCAAACAGTGCATGTAGCAACCACTCCAAATCAAGGAGGAGGATCCGTTCCCTCTACGGTTGCCAAAAAGCTGACCATCAAAAAGCCCGTTCCTAATAACAAAATAGGAAACTTTATCATACCTTTGGATCAACAGCAAAGCGGTCAGCAGCAACAGCAGCCGGGACAGCAACAGGCACAGCATGTGAAGGTACAACCGATTGCTGGAAAACCCAAGGCAGTCACTATCACCCCGCGTCCTCAGATGCCGAAGAACATTATTCGTCTGTTGCCTGCTGGAGGAGCTGCAGTATCCGGGAACCCAGTAATAGGTACCAAGCCGAACTCTGTTCAAATCCTCGGACCCCGCGTAGTTCCGCAAACCCAAACGGTGCGTCCGGCTCAGCAGAAGATCGGCGCTGTTTCCGTTGTCGCCAACAAACCAGTTACAAGTATTGCAGCTACAGAAACTGCAAGTCCTGTGACAATGAGCACTATCAGTTCTCCTGTTACGGGGGGCGGTACGATAGTAAAAATGTCACCTCAAGCATTTGCCAATCTTCAGCAGCAGCAGCAACAGCTGAAACAGAAGGTGAACAATGCCAGCCCTGCCCTGAACTCACAGCAGCAAAGGATCATTGTAGGTGAGTACGGCTGTTAGTGTATTTAAGCAGTTGTTATAGAGATTATATTATAAATTCCATATTTTATTTTAAAGGCAACACGGCAATTTCCTCGAACAAGAAAATCGTATTCCAGTCGCTAACGAAAGCAGCACCCAAAATACTCACTACATCGCCAAGTGGCTCGGTAACCAAAGCAACGACAAATTTGTCACCGCAGCAGCAGAGAATTGTGCTCCAGAACTTCAAGCAACCGGTAATGGCTACCAATCAATCCGGTACCTTAACGGCAGTGGGAGGAAATGCAACGCGCGTTATTCGAGCTACTCCAGCCACATCTGTAGGAACTGGAGGAATAGTGGGAGCGGGAAACCCTCAAACAGCTGGGCAAATCATCACTTTGGATAGTCTGCTACAAAAGCAACCTGCTGGGGGAAAACTGCTTACAACCGCTGGCAACAACATCTTCCAGTTGGCCACTTCCTCAGCGGGAAATGTAATTACACTTAGTCCCAACCAGCCGACGAAGCAGTTACCCACGATGACACGAATTGTGAGTGCTACCAGTACTACTCCAGCAACTGGAAACACATCGACTGTGGTACCCAAAATTATTGGAAAAACTACTGTGCTTCCGGGAAAACCACTACTACTGCACGCCAAAACATTAAAACAGCTTGGCGGCAGTAGTGTGGCCACTACCCAGACCACTACAACGACGACGACAGCAGTTGCATCAGCGGCAGTGGGAGGAGCAGGTGGAACCCTGGTTGCGGGAACTGGAGTGACTAACAATGCCGGGCGAACAACTCAGAATATTGTGATTGGAGGTCAGACGGTGAAGCTGCAGGGAGCGGTAAGTGATCTCGACCAGATCATAAGCGTATAGTATTTGTTCTTAATCCAATGTTTAATTTGCAGATTTCCGCTCGAGGTGCCGGCGCACCCGTTCAGACTGTCATTATGGGCAACCAACTGTTGCGACTAGCCAGTAGCAGCAGCAATAGTGGAACTACTTCCACTAGCGGCATAGCGACGGCGCCAAAAACGTTGCTAATAGGACCGGGAGGCACTCAAACCTTACGCTTGGCCAAGAACGTACTGGTGGCCAACAAATCAATCACTAGTACAGTCAACAGCAGCGTTGTAAACAGCTCCACAACGACAGCAGCTCCAGCTGCGACAGCGACGACAGCGCCTGGCAACAATCTCGTATTCGCCGTGCAAGGCAACGGTGGACAACTCTTCTTCTCACCGGGACTGCAGGGCATGAACCTGAAGCCACTGTCCAGCTTAAAAGTGATACCCATGGCAACAGCATCGGCTGGTGGTGCAGCGGTAGGTGGAAAAATCTCTGTGACGACGGCGGCCGGGGAAGCGGGTGCAAAGACGCTGACTACAAAACTAATTCCGGCTACGGTTCTCAAGACGGCCACAGGGAGTGGCAACTAGGAGGCTCAGGAGCGGAGAGGCTTGTTAACCACGTTGAATATCCTTACCGGTTACAATTTCTTCGATTTTGTTTTTGAACACGTGTAATTTATCTATGTAGGCAGAAAGATTGCAAATATTGCTTCGTACTAAGTAAATTTAATGGACACTGATGTCCATTCCAGCAACCAATTTTATGAAACAGTTTATAAAATAATATATATATAGAGACACCCAATAAAACTCAAATGAAACCAGAAGGGCCATGTTTGCTTTCAGTACAAAAACAAATGTGCTTTAGTTTCAGTTATTCACTTGCATCGCTAGATAAATGAAATATCAGCAAAATTCTTGCTCTTTAATTTAAATAAGGAAGTAAGTATATTCCAACCAAATACGTAATAGTGAGAAAATTTAATGGAAAGATTTCAACGTTTGCATTTGGTAGACCAATGGGAAATGATAATTTGGCTATAATTTTTACAAAATGAATGAATATTGAATTATAGCTATACGCTAGAAATGCTACAAACTAAACGACATTTTGCGGCACCTCCTTGTGCTGCTTTAGATGTCTGTTAAGCTTAATTTTCAAGTCAAATGACCTGCCGCAAATGTTACACGAGATGTAAGCTTTTTCTGGCACCTGCTCGGCAGGGGAGCTGTCGTTGAGTGTCGCTTCTGTTCTGGTCTCCTGCTGGGCGGAGCTATCCATTTGGGCAGAGCTGTCTTCTTGGACGATGCTTACATCGGACTCGATGGTTAACTTCTTGTTTATCTTTGCAATAGGCGACGTTAGCATTGCCTGAGTGGGCTTTCTCATGGGTGATTTGTGTTCTGAAGAGCGACGTCTCTTTCTTGTCCTTGTGTGTCTGGCCAGCACATGAGCCTGCAGCTGCTGAGCCTCTTCAAATGTGTAGCTGCAAAATGCGCACCTAATGACACGTTCAGTTGGCACGGATGAAACAGGAACTTCAACGTTTTCAGGTGTGTCCGTCGGACATTGGGTGTCCGTTGGATTGGAAGTCTCTTTTGCAGGAACACTGGAGTCCTCGGTAACATTAGAATATTCTGGAAGAATATTCGAGCCCTTAGAGGCAGTGGTGTCTTCAGCAGCACGGCCCTCCAGTGGAGGGGAAGAAGATAACTGTGGAGATTGAATGCCTTCCGAGGGGAAAAGTTTTACTGGAAGTTTCTCCAATAATTTAAGATGCTCGGCAAGTTCGGCTTCACCCTCTACGCATAAAATATAATGTTAAAAAAATGAGACCGTTGCATTCTTCTTACTGACCTTCTAAGTGCTTTTTCAAATGTGCTTGTAGCATTGCGTTTTTCACAGCTGCAAATGCAAATGTTTATACATTAAATTTGCTATATAAATGTACTGTACTCACTTTTGCCACAGTAAGTGCACTTGGTGCGTACGTGCACAGCCTGCCTGTGCTCCTTGAGAGTCTCTTTGGAGTTGCAGATGAACCCGCAAACGGGACACTTAATGTGCCGCTGTAACTTGTGATACTTTATGTGGAACTTGATGCGCGATTCTTGGGCATTTGTGAACTTTTTGGCGCAAATATGGCATTCCCAGTCCTTGAGGAGATGGGTGCGGCGCATGTGTTCCAGATGCGCATCCTGGTCGGGGGATTCGTAATAGCATAGCTTACAAGAAACAACCGGCGAGTAAATTGGGGGCGGAAGCGGCGCTGTCGCATCGTTGTCATCATCGTATGTAAATCTGACTATCTCCTCCTCCTCCTCTTCGGAGCCATCGTCGGCCGTTCCAGATGCATCATCAACAGACGGCGCAAACATTCCGGCCGTTAATGCATCGTTGTCGATCATGTCGAAAGTGGAATCAACCGGCGATGCAAAATCTTTGGGCTCGGGTGGCTGAAACTTGTCAATATTCTGCACTGGCACTCGGGCCATGTGCTCCTCCTTAATGGGCACATGCGGTATGTCGAAGGCGGCGCACACGCGTCTACTACCGTCCTCGTCGCTGATATCCTCCTCGTCAGTGTCCAGATATATAAATCCGCAGAACTTATCCTCCTCCGGCTCAATTTCCCGTTTAATCACGATCCCATTGTGTTCGCGCTGATACTCGAGCTCGCTAAACTGCTCCTGTGTCTCCACACAGCTGCGCTTGAATTTAAGCAGCCGGTGGAACTCGGCAATGCAGGCGATGCACATGTACTGCGGTTGTCCGTCCTCCCTCGCAACCTTTGGGACATAAGTTAGGTCCAGATAGTACGATTTTATGACTACTCACCTTTATGTTCCAAGCACTCATCTGTTCAAGGATCTCCGCCATGCTTGCGACGGCGGCGTCATCCGAGCCGAAAATGGGCTTCACAATTGCCTGGTCCATGTCCATTCCCATGGTAAAGTAAATTCCGCATGTCCGGCAGGGTTCGATGGAGTCCTCACTGATGCCATTCAGATCCGCACTGAATTCCATTGTGCGCTAGCATATATCCAATTTTCACAGGAGTACGCTCCACAAAGCGACCATTTATTTTTTTGTTATTTACCGAAATTGGAGGTGGAGCATTTTGGCAGTGTTGCAAAATCATACACGTCGGTCGATAGTGAAGGATTGGGGGTGATAGAGATGATGGAAATAGATAATTAGCTAGATACCACTGATAATAGCTAGATCTGTAATATTGAAATGGCTAGATCGTTATATTCAAAACAGCACTGTGGATCATTTGAAAAACATCAGAATAGTTCATTGTGTTTGTAAACACTAATATAATAATAATATAATATGGTATGAATTAGGTTTGCTTACATTTTAATTTTATAAGTTTATTGTGTTGACACGTAACTGCTTAAGAACTCATAACAACAAGTTTTTAGAGTTCAAAAATTTCTTGATTTAGATGATCGCCGTAGGTCATCGAAAGTTATCGATTCACTGCCCGGCCACTTATCGACGACTTCCAGCACTGTGTCATTGTTTTTATACGAAAAAACACAATCATCCGCCGTCCGACCAATTGTTTTCCTGCCTGCCCAGCAACTGTATCGGAAATCGCCAGAGCCGAGCGCGGGTTTCCAGCATCCCCGGAGAGAGCAATGAACCTCACAGAGCAAAACCCATATGGAAATGGGCTGCTGTACGCAGCCTTCAATCAAGACCAGGGTACGTAGATACGTGCGGATGTGTGCTGTTTACATATACGATACACCTTATCCGTATAATATAACTGGCTTATTGCGTTGCAGGATGCTTCGCCTGTGCGACGGACACGGGATTCCGGGTCTACAACTGCGATCCGCTGAAGGAGAAGGAGCGCCAATACTTTCCAGAGGGTATGGTTGAGAAAGAGAGAGTGCGGGAGACTCCCACGGCATAAAACCAAAAACCAATTCCATTGTCTACAATGCAGGTGGTCTCAGCCATGTGGAGATGCTGTTTCGCTGCAATTACTTAGCCCTAGTTGGAGGCGGCATTAGGCCGCTGTACCCGCCCAACAAGGTGATCGTGTGGGATGACCTGAAGAAGTCCCCGGCCATATCGTTGGACTTCAATCAGCCCGTGCGGGCGGTACGACTGCGTCGGGATCGCATCGTGGTCGTGTTGGAGGGAGTGATTAAGGTGTTCACCTTCACTCAGCAACCACAGCAGCTGCACGTGTTCGAAACCAGCTCAAATCCCAACGGGCTGTGTGTGCTGTGCCCGCACAGCAATAAGAGCCTCCTCGCATTCCCCGGCCGTCGAACTGGCCACGTTCAAATTGTTGATCTGGCCAACACAGAGCGGGCACCGCTGGAGGTGATCGCTCACGAGGCTGGTATCAGCTGCATTGCCCTGAATCTGCAAGGCACGCGACTGGCAACCGCCGGGGAAAAGGGCACCCTCATTCGTATCTTTGACACGGAAAGTGGAAAGAAGGTTTCGGAGCTGAGGCGCGGAAGCAACCATGCCAACATCTTCTGCATCAACTTTAACCACCAGTCCACAATGGTGGTCGTCGCCTCTGACCATGGCACCATACACGTCTTCAACCTTGAGGACAACAAGCCCCGTGAATCCTCGCTGCCCATAATACCCAAGTATTTCTCGAGCCAGTGGAGCTTTGTCAAGTTTTCGATACCCCAGGGACCTCGTTGTGTTTGTGCCTTTGGCGCCGATCCCAATTCGGTTGTGGGTAAGTTGCAGCTGGAGCAGATCCCTCTCTGGGAATTCTGTAATCAACATTTTGTTCTCTTATCCAGCCATTTGTGCAGACGGCCACTATTATAAATTCCTATTTAACAACAAGGGCGAATGCAGTCGAGACATCTGCACACAATTCCTTGAGCTGCAAGACGATGAGACCTAGGATACAAGTCGTACTGTTGCGAACGCCTTTGATGCATCTATACAATTATATATCTCCATGGAAATGTGTTATACAATATTACTTATAAGCATGCTTTAAAATACGTTAAAAGTCGAGTTCACATAAAAGTAGTTAAACCTTGAGACAAGATTGTGGATATTTTATATTTTGTTCGAAACATTCACCGATAATCCTATATGCTCATTTAACTTTAATTTAAGCCTCATTTAATGCATTGTTACGCCATCTGTAATTTAAATAACTGAACACATTTTTTTTCCTCCACTTTGGTCCAGTTTGAGAATTTAAGCTTTACTCATTTATTTTCAATGAACTGAGCTTATCGTGTTTGGTCATTTGCACCTAAATTGTTTATTAGTTAAAGGGACTTTGCTCATTTCACTACCATTTCCGTCAGCTATGGTATAAAGTTTTTTATGATAAGTAACCCTTCTGGAGAAATGGTATCTATGAACTTTTAAACGTATTATTGATAAAGTTTGGTAGTGAATCATTGCAGTATCTTTGCTTTAACCTACAAATAAAATAGGCGAATCCCATTTCGAATTAAACATGTTACATAAAAACCAGGTCGCATTCATAAAACTAAATTGTTAAGTTTATTTCTCAGAAATATCACTGGAATGTTAAGCACTTTTAAATAATGTTTAGGTGATGACACAGTCCACTAGCAGCTCCTCACAAATGTGTGGTGTTGCTCTCCTCGAAAGCCGGATTGGACATCCCAACTCCTGCTGTTCTTCCGTTTTGGGAGCGCGGCGTAAAGTCGCTCTGTTGCAAATGGATAATCTTTGCCTGTTGCTGCGATGTGATAGGCACTTGGAAGTTACTTTGCATATTAATGGTATTCCCGGGGAACTGTGCTTCGTCCTTGATAGGTAACTTGTTGCTGGGCTGCTTGCGAAGCAGATTCACATCGGATTTCTTAGAGAAATGAGCTTCGATTTCCTACAATGAGTATATTTGTTCAAAAGTAAGATTATATTCTATATACGTTTCTAATCCTATAAGTAATTACAAAGCAAAATTGTATACTTACACCCAGTGTGCGGCCTTCAGTCTCTGGAAGCGTAAAGTACAGGACAATGGTGCCAAAGAAGGCCACACTGGCATAAAAAGCGAAGGTTCCGGGCAGAGTTAAGGCACTCAGCATCACCAGGAAGAGTTTGTTTGCCAGGAAGCCAAATATATAGCCCACTCCGCCGGCAAATCCCGATGCGGAATTACGAATCTCAGCCGGAAACACCTCGCCAATGAGAATCCACGGTAACATTCGTATACCCAGATGAGAGAAGAAGGCGGAGAGTAGTAGCAGGATGAGTGGCACCCAGACCAGGTAGTTGTGTTCTTGTTTCGGCACCACCAGCAAAAGTTCCTCCACTAGGGGTGGCTTCAGCGAAGTCGATGGTGGCGCCAGCGATGAAGATGCTATGGGTTCCGCACTGCTCGATGGCTCAGGCCACATGGTGGTGTCCATTGGTGCATCGGTGGTCATCATTTCATCCACCTCCCTCTTACTGCGATTATAGATATTCTGATCGAATATTGTAGTGGTTTCCATGTCGGGTAATTGGGTAGTAAAGCGCTCCGTTTCCTGCCTGATCGCCTGTTGTTCTGTCTCAAAGATCCTGGATATATTTTGCTGAGAAAGAATACCCTCCTTGGGCACAATCGAGGAGGCATTAACCACCACGTTGTTGACGGTAAATCCAGGCACTTCACTCAAGAAATGGGCATAAGTGGCAGTGCCAAAGAAGCACAGACCGGTGCCCACCGTTGAAACCAGAACCAGAGGTCTCTTTCCGGTGAAGTGAATTAGGACAACGCCCAGGATGGTGGCCAGCATCTCAGCCACTCCCAGCAGAATTGTGGCATGGTACTTGTTCATCGGAGCCTTGAGGGTGTGGAAAATCTGCACAGCATAGGTTTGCAGTGGGGTCTTTCCGGAAAAGTGACCCGTGAAAAAGGAGAACGAAACCAGTAGGAATGGCACCAGGAAGCTGCGTTTCCGCCACATCCTCAGCCGTTGACCCAGTGTTCGGCGTTGACCCGGCGGAGGAACTCCATCCGCCGACAGTTCGATGGTCTTCTGTGTGATCAGTTCATCGTAGAGCTGATTGAACTCCGCCTCGATCATATGCTCCGGAACCCAGCCACGTAGCCATTGCAGAGACTTCACGGCCTCCCGGAAACGCTGCTCCCGGATCAACCAAACCGGACTCTCGGGCACAAAGCACAGCATTATTATGGTGATCACCGGAAAAGCCGAGCTCACCGCCGCCACACTCCGCCAGTCCATCAGGGATCCCAGGATGAATTGTATGAAAACACCAGTGATGACACACGTTGTGCCCAAAGCGGACAATATGCCGCGGTATTTGGGCTCCGTAATTTCCGCCACATAGGTGAGCACCTGCAATAAATCAACAAGGTTAGTCGTTAGTGGAGTTCGTTTTTGCTTACTTCAAATGTGATTTACAAAGATTTATCTTTGTTAACCCGCCAAATGTCAGACAAATTCTATATTTCTATCGAAAAAAAGCTTTAAGAAGAAACACTAGATTTAAAAATGCATCAGTAAAAAAAAACACAACATATCTTTCCTCTTATCGCCTACCTTCGTTAATTACTTTGTTTATTAACATGTTGAGCTAGAGGGTTAATAGTTAAATACCAGAGGCTTGCGGCAATCTGAAGTGGCAAGTATCAAGACAACCAAAGTTCTCAAGGAGTTTGGCCAAGGTGAACAATTCTGGCAAGAGAACTATGTGGGTCAGTGTATGCAGTCACGGAGACAATCGACAATTGACATAAACATACTGAACTTTGCGATCGCAGATGCTACTTAATGGCCACGTGTGATGAGTGTCTATGCAACAGGTTAGTTTTGGGGATAATATGTGATCACATATCACGTCACAGTTTTAGTGAGTATTTTTTAGTTCCCACGAAAATCGACACAATCCGTGTACTTCTATAGTAATCTAAGCATACAAATTGCAATCATCCGCAGCAAATGGTATTCCATCATGAATAGCATCACTTTGAGTTTCGACACTGGGAAAGATGAAGCTCTTGTGTTTTTTGGTGATTGCAGCCGAACTGAAAATTCATACTAGCAACACTGTATTCAGAACTCGGTGGCCCACTTATGTCCAGAAAATACACTACAATAATCCAGTGAAGGTAGGAAGTTCTTGTTGTGTATAAGAGGAATTTCTTATAAAAAAATCTCATCATTTAAAGCCACCCGATTACTGCAATTCCGCCATTTGTCCGCCAAACAAGAAGCACATCACCTGCGGCATAAAATTCGTGAGTAGCTAATTGATCAACGCAGCAATCAGATAAATGCTTAGTTAAAATTCCTTTCCAGTGGTCACCGAGATGCGGTAAAGACCACGAGGGCGTTAGGATGACCGATTATCGAGCTGATATCGTGCGGAATGTGAACAACTTCCGGAGGCAAGTGGAGAGGGGCCTGGGCATTCTCCCCAAAGCGGGCAAATTGAAGAACATCAAATGGGACGACGAGCTGGCCGTGATGGCGATGCGGGTGTCCAATCAGTGCCACGAGCACTCCAACTCACCCTGTGTAAATACGTTCCTCTACAAGGATGTGGGCGAGTCCTCAGATTTCGTTAAGATCAACGAAGTTTCCAAGGGCTTCAACGTGATCAGCTTCCTTAATTTGTGGTTTAGCTACCACAAGATGATGAAGCGCAGCTATGTGAGAAGCTTTCCCGACATTTCCCCGCAGGACCACCTAATGGTCTTCGCCAATCTGATCTACGTGAAGAACAAGAAGATCGGCTGCGGAATGCTCAAGTCCGGCAAGGGGCGCTACCTCACCTGCCTCTTCGATAAGAAAATCAAGCCGCACGAGCCGCTCTACTACACTCGTTTGGCTCGCACCAATACATCTGACTACTACTACGTAGACCAATCGCTAGATTCGAATGGTAGTAGCACAGAAGCAACTGTAGCAACTGTAGCAACTGTAGCAACTGTAGAGACCATTGATATTTGAATTGAATGTAACTTGGCTTAATCCGATGCATTCAATTCATTTGGCTAGCACATTAAAAGCCAGAAAAATCTAGAAAATATTTTTGTTTCTTTATCTGCAACGCGATAAGATCAGCTACTTGTAAAAAGATTAGTCATAGAGTATAGCAGTGATTCCAAATAATTTTGTGGTTACAACAGCTAGGCGTTAAAATTCGCAAGGTGTCGAGAAAAGTGATCCCCCTGTACGATGGGAAATATGCCAATGAATAGATAAACAAAAAGTTTTGGGGGGGAGGGGATATCGGCATTGCGTTCGCACGTGAGAGGTAAACACCCAGTACTACTAATCAGTGTGGTTGGGATTCACTTACCGGCGCCTCCATTAATCCGCCACCGAGACCAGCCAAGCATAAAGCCGCATACAGGTGCTCCGTGCGCGTCGCAAAGTGAAACATCAGCCAGGCGGCCAGAATCGGCAGGTTGACAAACTGCAAAACGCAAAGGAAGTGGGTGGTTAGTACGAATGGATCGGTTCGAGTGGATAAACATAATTGCATAAGCCCCACAAAGTCACGCAGCTCGATTCCAGTTCAGTGTGCCAGTGATGCGATCTGATCGGTGAGATCGGTAATCGGAGGAGCACCTGATGAGCCGCAGATGATTGCGGTTGCAATTTGTATCTTTTCAGGTGTGTGCCAAAATTACACCCTTAGCTAGGGCTAAAATTGCTCAATTTGGTTAACACTCTCGATAGTGGAGATGTACGGATCATTAATAGCTTGGCTTTTCATAACCCCAATTTATTTGCCTTACCTGCATGGCTCTTCGTTTGCCCAGTGGCTGCGTTAAGAGTCCAGAGAAGAGGCATCCCAGTGGCACACATATCAGGTTGATGGAACTGAACCAAGAGATCTCGTCCTTGTTGAGGACTATGTCGCCACTGGTCTCGCTGCGTCCCTCGCCTCCCTGAATGGCGGGTATCACGATCGTGGGGAAGCCCAAGGTCATGCCATATCCTTAAAAAAAACACGAGCAGGTGTTGTTTCGATATAGCAATCAAAATTAATTGAGTTATACTATTGATTCCATGTTAGGGGAGTGAAATCGAAGTTAAAAAGCTAAGCAAAAGTCAAGGAATGTTAATCATACAGTAGCAATGCTTGGAAGTTAAGAGACAGAAGACTTTATTGATATTGTTTTATTTTCTTACTTTGATTTAGTGTTGAGCTGCTAACTCAACAGCAAAATGATAAATGTTCTAAGCAAAAGAGGTTTTTTAATGTTCGTATAATTACTGGCAGTTTCGTTTAATCACTGACTTTAATTATGATTAATAGGCATGAATAAAACGCAAGCTATTTACGAGGATATAAAACCAATCAGCTGAGGTTTCCTGAATTTCATTCCCCTGGGAATCTGGGTAGCTGGAAGATGTGTGTTATTTACCGAATAGCAATATGTTCTTAATACTAACAGCTAAAAACTGTGGGAGGGCGCGTCGGAAGTTGCTGACTTCCACATCGCCGGTCGCAATACGTCCGCCGTTGCTGTTTTGCATAAACAATGGCCGATCGTTCAGCGAGCTGCAATGGAAAAGTGTGTTTTTTCATTCGATTAGTTTCAGCTGGCAATTAACTATGGTTTATTGTTTGAGCGGGAACTCTGTAGTGCATATTATGCGATTTTACCCGTTTTTCTCAGCTGTTGCGCCAGCTGTGGCAGCCTTGCCATTGGACATCACTGCGTATACTTGATGCGCGGCGTATACTTAATGCACCTTTCTGTTTGCTCAAGTGGCTGCTGGCTGCTAGTCTTTGCCTTGTGCGCAAGGTTTTTGTATACCGATCAAACTGTGGCTCTTTTCACTTAGTTGGCAATCATTTGGCCATCGTTATTGACAATTATCATTATTTATCGATGGTTTCGTTGGAGAGTGCTAAGTGGCAAAACCTTTCAAAGTCACAGACAAACAAAAAATCTTATAATTGGACATTTATTGGTCTTCTTGTTTCGGCCGCTTTCTTTCGGCTTACTTATTATGCGATTGGGAGTGCTGAAGTTTTTGACACAATTGAATGTTACGTGTTTATATGTAAGCGATTTGAAAATAATTTCTTTTTATACTCTAACGCGGAGCATTTTCACATTGGGGACGGGCACAGTTATGTAGGCACTTTAAATATATTTAAATAGTCACAATATTATAATTCCACTTCAGATATGCAAAAGAGAAATCTCTTAGCACATATTAAGCAAATATAAACGATATATTGGACATTTGCATGCAATTTATGCATATGGGCAAAGTAAACCGAAGTTTGGAAGCAGCCAAAACAAAAAGAAGAGCCGAGCCTTGAGCATGAAAACCAGCTCATCCGAGGTGCATAGGGTTCGAGATGAGGTTGAGTGGTACGGTTGGTAGGTTGTCTATGGGATTCGTAATAAATCGAATTTTGGTCACGGGACCCAGTGAAACCGGTTGAAACTATATTTTCGAGATGAGCCGAAAGACGTCTATACGGACGACCCACCGTTTAATGTGGCGCACCCCAACTGTCTGCCGAAAATGTTAACGCGTATTTTCACTTATTTTCGGCAATTCTTGTTTACATTCGTGCATTAAAAGAAATTTTTAAATTTACGACATGATATTTCAGTACTTTGTCTTTACGTTGTTTACTCGAAATGAATTTTTTGCAATGTAGCTTTATATTTAGGGCATTGCAAATAAATAATCAACGCGGTTCTTGCATCGCGTATCTTCTATTTGCAATTGTCTTCTTGAGCCCAAGACAAATAACATGGTTGGCCAGCTGTTGCAAAATGTACTCTCTCATTAATGCCAATATGTCAGCGGTTAATGGCCAAGATACGGCGGCCGAAACTGCAAACTTCTGGCTAAATAAGGGTTATAACCGCGATGTCGGCTAAGATTGCGTGCGACGGAAACAACTCGCTGCCGAAACTGAAACACTGCACCTAATCGATGTCACATATAATATACGCAAGTGGGACATTTGTCATGATATCCCAAAAGTTATAATCGGAGTGTTGAACTTTCGAATGCGGGTTTTTGCCCGAATTTCCAACTGGTTTTAATCAGCGGCCAAAAGGGTCCGTGACGAAGTTTTACCGTGAGTAAGTAAGGTGTAAAATATAAAGACTTTTTTGTATATTTTTAGTCAGACACCGATTTGCTGGAGGACTTAACGCTAAGATCAGAACGCGTCGCGCGGTCAAAACAAACTGAAACCGAAACCGAAGCCGAGCGCGAATCTTTGTCCCGTTACAACAAAGCTTTCCATTAAGCTGAGCTTACAAGACGGAGCTCAGCAAATGAAATGCGACGAAAGCTCGCTTGGCATTTGTGCCATTTGGAATATAGGCAAGCAAAAGCAATTTGGTAACCAATTCGGCGGCTAGAAAACAAAACAAAACCCCGAAATCCCCCAAAATGTTATTCAATGAGCGGGAGAACAATTGAGCCGCGCTGACAAACCAGTTTGTTGTATTGTATTTAACTGATCATTGCCCGGGTACTAAATCTTCCCACTAAATCAGCATCGAATCGATCTGACATTCATAAAAAAAGCATTAATTTCTTTCTGAATTAAAATGAATTCTGTGTCGTACATACGTAGGTTCAGGTCCAGCATTCCGGTTCGAGTTCACGAATATAACCACAAAGCCGTGTTCTATACGTACGATGCAAATACGAACAGGAAAAGGTAAATTCTCGCCATAGTTAAATGACAGTTGCATAAACCCGACACACTTGAATGGAACGTCAAGCGGCTTTGATCTCGGCTCTATAAATACAGTAAAGCTACTTAAGTTCACTTAAGCTCAAATAAATAAATCTTTGCAGCGTCTGCCATTGTGATTTCGCACATCAGAAAACTCACAAACGAGAGTAATGTAATTTATTAATAGTGGCAACTTTATTAGATACAAAATCACCACCTCCCCATTTAGTAAACTCTTATTTAAGTGCTCCAGTTAATTGCTTTCAAAGTTTTTTTAACACATACTCACATATTTGTTGTATTAAGCAATTTATTTGAAAAAAAGACGGCGCTAATATAAGTTAAATGGGCGTATACGTAACGAGAGTCTCAATTCACCGACCAAATGTTACCCTGTATGTGCTATTAGCCAAAAATGATTTATAAACCTACAAGCATATTCACCTATTCATATTCTAGAACTGATAACATAATATCACATATCTGAAACACAGCAATTTACTTGGTTTAAGTACCACACGTGTCACAATACACCTTTGAGTTTCAGTTTGGTGTTTGCCTGTGGAATTTGCTTATTTGTTCAGGGGCGTGAAAATATAATTACTTGGGTAATTGTGAAAACAAGCGCATTTTTCGCACAGTGGCAATGAACTTCTAACGTAATCTCTATGATAAGCTTAATTGCAAGAAGCTGAGGTCAAAACGAGTCCAGAATTTAATAAGCGTGTCTGCATCGATTAGAACCTCAATAAACCCTGTGAAATTTTTGATTTGCCAAAATGACGTCGACGTCGGGGCAAATTGCACTTTAATTCGAGCTGAATTTCGCATTTCAATGGGAGATGTGCTTTTTCAAACGAGTTTTATTTACCCAGGTACTTCCTTTTCCACTCAATTTCCGAGCTTAGCATCTTTTTGAAGGTCGTGGGATGCTGAAAACGGGAAAAATGCCTGTGCAACAATTCGAACTTAACGTTTTGTGTGCGCTCATACACGTGATCATTGTTGTCGGCAGTGATTTATGTTTTTTACGCACACACAGACGGTTTGTCTACTATCTGGGTTTTAATTATTGTTCGCCAGTTTCAGCTCACAATTAACGGAAATGTGAAATTTAAATAACTTAAGGCATCAGCCGATTATATAAGCAATACCACGCAGTGGGTCAGCAATGAATTTTTAAACTTTCCGATTCCCGTGCACTTTTTAATGATCTTCTTAACTAATCACTCTTACATTGCGGGTACTTGCCGACTTATATTTCGGCGCAAACGGGCTTCTGCCATTTTGGAAAATCCTTGTATTTAGTCAATTTTATCCAATCTATCCATGCGTGGGTCTAGAGCTCCAAAGGCTTACTGAAATTTCCAGCCCATAATATTTTACTAAACAGCCCGAAAATTGAAGTGGTCCCTATAAGTTGTTGTTTTACAAATTAGCAAACGAATGCTAATTTATTGGATCGGCAAAAACGCCCATGCATTCGAGTGGTGAGAGACGAAGTTCTCTGTTAAGCTGGCAGTGCTTGGTACAGATTTCACAAAATTTGCATTTATTTAACATATAAAATTTAAATAATATTTGTCTATAAAACGTATATAATTAAAGTTTTATTTGTTATATTTTGCGCATTAAAAAACCGTTGCCAGTGCTGCCACGCTGCAGTTTTTTTTATTTATTTTTAAGTCGACTACGTTGCCATATCAAGAGATAAAAGCATAAGTTATCGATTGTCATCAGAAGAAAAGTCCGTCGCTAATGTTCCGATTGTTACCGCGTTTTCGTAAGTTCTTAGGAAGAATCCGAAATTAATTGCAATATCTGAGCTTAACTGGATGTTTTGAAACAGGAACACTATCTATAATGTCTGGAGGTACCCCACCAAAACGCTCTCCCCTTTGGATCGGCACCCACAGCGGGACTTTTCACTGCGATGAGGTGGTCGCATGTTTTATGCTCAAGCAATTGGAGGAGTATGAAAACGCAGAGATATTCCGCAGTCGGGACGACAAAGCATTGCAGGAAAAGTGCGACATAATAGTGGACGTTGGCGGCGTTTATGATCATGCCAAGAAGTTGTACGATCACCACCAACGAACTTTCAAGGAAACTTTTAGTTCACTTCGCCCAGAAGTAAGCGAAGACTTCAACGTTATCAGGTAAATTTGCGGTTTTAGTTTAAACGAAACCATAAAATCCAATGTTATTTCCTCCAGGCTAAGCAGTGCTGGACTGGTTTACAGTCACTATGGGGAGCGTGTCATCCAGAGCATTTTGCAGCGCGAAAAGGGAATTAAACTCTCACCGGAGAATCTGCAACTGGCCTTCATTCAGATTTATAGGAACTTTATCAGCGAACTGGACGCAATTGATAATGGAGTATCCATGTTCGAGGGCGCCGAGCCTATATACAAGATTTCCACCCATCTATCCGCGCGCATTGGCAAGCTAAATCCCTCCTGGCAGGAAACTGGCGTGGACATCGAAGACCGATTCAGACAGGCAATGGATACTGCCGGTCGTGAGTTGGTGGACAACGTTGTGGAGGTGTGCTGCTCCTGGATTGCAGCCCGTGATCACGTACGAGAGGCGCTGAACAATGCCAAAAGCGTCCATCCAACCGGCGAGATTCTTGTGCTAAAGAATTTCTGCCCCTGGAAGTCTCATCTGGCAGATCTGGAAAAAGAGTACAAAGTGGAGGGTGTGCCCAAGCTGATCGTCTTCAACGACGGCAGCAGTTGGCGAGTGGCCGGAGTTCCAGTGACGCCTGGCAGCTTTCAGGGTCGCAAATTCCTGCCTACCCCTTGGCGGGGATTGAGGGACGATGAACTAAGCCAAAAGGCGGGCATCAAAGATCTCATATTTGTCCATCACAGCGGCTTCATTGGCGGGGCAAAGACCGAGGATGCTGCCATGTTGTTGGCCAAGAAGTCCGTCGAGTGGACAGAAGAGCAATAATTTAATACAACTTAATGTGAAATAACAATTTTAAAATAGAACGCATTTGTATCTAAATTTATATATGTACGTTTTATAAAAAAGAAATACGCATATGTTGTACCTAAACAAATTTTATTTGTATGTGTATTTCGGTAAATGTTGTTTACAAAATCACCAATGAAACTCCTAACATCATCTAGTCCATGCGGGTCTTCAGTGTGCGCTCCGTGATCTTGTCCTTCTCGATAATGTAGACGGTGGCGCCCCAACCGCTCATGGCGTCGCGATCGAAGGCGTTCACAATGGACTGGGCGATGACCTCGAACAGCTGGTCCGGCTCCAGATCGGGTTTCCACAGAGTTTCGCACATGCCATACAGTTGCTCCGCACAGGTGCCGGCCACCACAAAATCGTCGGGTGCGTTGGGGCAGCCGATCAGGTCCATGTTGCAGATAAAAGGCTCCATGGTCTTGGGATCCAGGCCGGCAACGACCGGCTCAATGAAGTATGGGCCAAAACGGTGCTCGTACAGGAAGCTGGACATCATGGCCGAGAAGGGCTTGGGGCACATTTCGCGGTTCTCGCGTGTCTCGTACAGATTCTTGCGGAACATCAGGCGATCGCGAACTGTCAGGATGTCCGTCTGCAGGCCAGTGAGTCCGAGGAACATCCGTGGGCCGATGTGAAAGACCTTCTTGAAGTCCGTGGAGATCGTCTGAGCCTGAATACCGAATCGGTGATCTGTGGCAATGGCCACGCAGTCCTTGCCGCGCATGGCCACGACACATCCTCCGTTGTAGGCTAAAATCGACATGGTCGCGGTGCTGTTCGCTCAGCTCAATTTAATCAGCAGGAAAATAAAAATTTTGCAAAATGCTAAACGCCGCCTGGGATGATGACTTTTTGTTTCTGCTCTGCGTTGCCAGACTACAAGTGTAAAATGGGCTAATATTAACTGGCAGCATAGGAGTGAGGTGGCAACGCCTGCTAAAGAGATTTTAAATCGAATCGCATATTTTATAGCTAGTATTTTTAATCGGTAAAAACGAAACCATTTTTAAAATTCAAAAATAACCCAGCGAATGTTAAAGCGTATATTCATTATCATTAAGATCCTTTATAAGCAATAATACAACCAAATGCCCCTATTTTTCTATTTACTAGCTATTTGGCTTCCAGTGTGACCAAACCGCGCCAACCAGCTGGATTTATTCTCTTCTGCGGCAAAGGCCACTTTGTGAAGGCCCTTATTTATAGAAAAATTAAATTCTATTCCTTAAACTCCCAATTGATCCGACCGAACCCAATGACAGGGTGAAGCTAGGTGCGTGTACCTTGTCCTCCTCTTGTCAAAGCAACGTCTACAGCCGTGAGCAGTCAACATCATCAGAAGGCGACAATCTTGCACAATCGTCAGCGGAGTCGTTGCCAAGAAAATAAAGGACCTCCCGCAGGATGGCAGAAGCTATGGTGGTGGAGGACCGCCCCGCGGAAACCAAGCGATTCTTCTGCCACATGTGCAACGTGGAGATCAACATTCCCAACTCGGACTTCACCTGCCCGCTGTGCGCCAACGGTTTCGTGGAGGAGCTGCCGGCAAATGCGCCGGAGATGGGTTCGTCGGCGGCTGGAGCATCCGGCAGTGCCAGATCTGGAAGCAGCGGTAGTGGCTCTTCTGGCTCACACGACACCCTGAGCAGGGGCAGCTCCTCGGGCGGATCTCACGTGAATGTTGAGTCGCTGCGTAACGATATTGTGTCGCTTCTGAATATGCGAAATGTGCCCAATTTGGAGATCACCATTGAGCCAAACAGGCGGCACAGCAATGTGCTGCATCTGGGCGGCTTCGCCGGTCCCTCGGGTAGTGACTCTGCTCGCGGTCTGACCGCTGGCGGACGAGTGCGCCCGGCCAATTTGGACCGACTGGACAATGTGCTCTTTGATTTTCTGCAGAGCCTGCCACTGGCCGGCGCCACAGCTGAAATAGTAACTGGACCCGGTGGCGGAGGAGTCGGCGGCGGCGGCAATTCGCACATGTTCTTCATGGGCAACCCGGGAGATTATGCGTGGGGCCGCGAGGGACTAGACACCATTGTCACTCAAATGCTCAACCAAATGGAGACTTCAGGACCGCCGCCGTTGTCGGCGCAGCGTATAAACGAGATACCCAATGTGCAGATCAGTGCCGAGGAGGTGAACCGAAAGATCCAGTGCTCCATATGCTGGGATGACTTTAAAATTGACGAGACGGTACGCAAGCTGCCCTGTTCGCATCTGTATCACGAGAACTGCATCGTGCCATGGCTTAACCTGCACAGCACCTGTCCTATCTGCCGCAAGTCACTGGCAGACGATGGGAGCGATGCGGACGACGAATTTGTCATGCTCGATGGCTTTGGCCCAGAGATGGCGGCCGATGGCAGCAATTCCGCCAGGAGCACGGCCAGCACCGCAACAGGAACGGACAATCCCTCGCCGGCCAATAACACTAGCCAGGCCACGGCGGAAGGTGGCCGAGCACGTCCGGATGCTAATCCCGCCCAGGCAGCACGCAACAACATCTTTACCTTTGACGACGACAACATGTTTCTGGACTAGCTGGTAGAGCGATGCTAAATCGAAGTGAAGCGATGATCGATTGATATTCAAAATTAAGCCAAATATTGGCCGCGGCTTTAGAAGTATAGCCCTAAAACATAATTAAACATATATATTTATAATAGTTTCTCCTCACGCTTAATTTTGTTGTTGTTCAAAATAACGATTTGTAATAAACAAAACGGGACGTACGATTCCGTTGGCTCTGCAAAAATCAACTACTGTTGATCGTTGTTGCTTATATTTTTATGTAATGGAACATGTATTGAAATATGCTTGTCACTTATACATATTTACATAATGTAAATAGGCCCTGTCTCAGTGCTTGCCTCAATAAATTTAACTTAATTATTTTAATTACCTGCTTTCGATTTAAAAGCGTGCATAAAAGTAAAAGTAAAACAAAAATCTGTAATACTGTTGTCTGTGAAATACTTTCTAAAATAAACATTTTTGATTGTAGTTTAGACAAAAAACTTATTATTATTTATCAATTTTATTAATCAACAAAAAACACGTTTTGTGATTTGGTTTTAAAAAACATATACCTAAAAATCATAAACATTTTGAAGCACTTTTTTTTTATTTTTGTCTCCTTTTTCTTTTCTAATCCTGGTTGGGAACTTGGGTAAGCTCTAAAGGAAACTTATTGGCTTGTGTGGTCTGGTCATACTATTTTGTGCAGCATATGTTCCCTACAAGGTGGCAGCTCCGTCAAATTGTTTAAATTCCTATTTGACTTAAATCGCCACTTAACCGTTTAAGAACTGCGCCAAAATGCGTAAATTCGATTGAAGTGAAGAATATAAGCCCGTGACCAAAGAATGCATACGACACACGAAGGAAATAACGATTTTGTGGTCCTCACAGACGTGGTATATCCTGAGAACTAACTAATTTCTGTTGTGAAAGCGTTTGGCTATTCCTAACTTTTGTTTATTTACATAACTGCGTAGGTACGCAAGCAATATGTGCTATATTTGGAGCGCCAGCTGCAGGAGAATGTGTGCGCCTGGGCCAATCAATCTCGTAATCGCCACAAGCCCACTGCCTGGGCCTGTATTCCCGCGAGCTTGGAGCAACTGGAGGACAAGGCGAAAAAGGCTTGCATGGCTGCACAGATCTACCAAAGAGCCATGGTCAAAACGGTACAAAAATCTGAGCAACATACATATATTGAGCCATGTTTATCAAATTTGTATACCTACAGATAGCTGCGGTACGGAGGAACACCCAGGAGTGCCGTTTGACCAACATTCTATTTGAGCAAATGCAGCTTGAAGCTGGAGAGGATGTTATGCCCATAAAAACTGACCGCCTACTGGTGGATAAGGCCACACAAACAATTGACATACAAGCCCAAAATGGCCACGATTCTCCTACGGAGGAGTGTGATGATGGTAGCTATGAGCTGCGTAGAAAAATCGATATGTTTCAGGCTAGTCTGGAACGGTCGCAAGTTCAGCAAGATACTCCATGTCCACGTTGTCGTAGTAAGATCATAACTCCTGAGCACAAGCCCCTTGCCAAGCAAAGATCACCCTACTCCGAAACCGAAGACGCTGTGGCCCAGGAGCTGGCTATGCTGTTTGGCGACGAGCCCACTGATCTTAATCATATATTCGGCATCGAAGCAACTGCTGTTACTGACGATCCGCAGATCTCGGCCATACTAATGGAAATAGAGAACGCTGAACTGCCTGAAAAAATGGAAGAGCCGCCCACATCTCCAACTGCCACACCTCCAACTGGGCATCACAGCGAAGTGGATCTTCGCCAGAGTCGCTGGCCTTGCGAACTCTACGCACAGAGAAGGCGGCTCAATGCCTGTTTGGTTCGCTTACTGGAAGCGGATTGGCGCTGCGAGGACCGCTTGAGATATAAGTTTCACCTGTTTTTTGGCGAAGACAGCGATGATGAGTTCCTCAACCAGTTATCCAGTCCGTCAATTGATCTAGTGGACGAAGTACTGCTGGCAAGCTGCGTGCTTCGTATACGCCCATGGATTGTACGACATTTGATGTCTCCTCTGGCGGAGGGCCTTATCGCCAATCGATTTCTGTTCAAGAAGCTAGCCAAGATGCTGGCGCACTCCATTGTCATGGTCAATCCATATTGCACGGAGCAGGAGATCAAAAAGGCCGTGGAGCACTTGTTCTGTCTTAGACCTAGAGGAGTCCAAAGCGCGTATGATCTGGACAATCTGCCACCCTTGGACATTTCAAAATTTGAAGTTTAAGGACAGCCTATGGATTTTCGTTTTAAAATATTCATATACATAGATATGTAGTTGCAAAAAACTATGACCCTCAGGATAATAATAGTGTTTACAAATGATTCTAAGCAATAAGAAAGGGGTTTTCAATTGAACTCACATCGAATTTAGCGAGAGCAATATGGATTATATACTTTAGTTTGTATGTATTATAAATGATAGCTTCCATATCCATACGATAAATGTTGTGTGTCGAATAAAGCCAAAGCACAGTCTATGTTTTGTGGTTTCTTTAAATTATAATTAATTCAATGATTACAATAATTTTTCTTGCTGCACATCCTCTCATCTTTTTATAATTATATAAATTTTAATATATTTAATAAACGATACATAATATAGTTTTCCTTTTTGACGAAATTGCTGCGGCGATTGCGTCAGCAACTGCTTAAGACGATTCGGATTTCTCCAGAGCAGCAGCTATCCCCCACTCCGGTTGTTACTTTAACGGCTGTGTTGGTTCTAGTTCCATCTGTTGTTGTTGTTGTTTCGGCTTCTGCTTCTTTTGCTGTTGCGGTGTTTCGTGGTGGTGACGACAGATTTGTTGTGGCTGCTGCAGCTACATTGGGTGTGGTTGCTGTTACTGTTGTTGTTGATGCAATTTGTGGTGATCATCATCAGAGGCACTACCTAGTGTCGGGAATTTGATTTGTGTTTGCCGCCGTCGCTGCATTCGCATTCTGTTTGTATTTTTGCTGAGACGCCGCCGGATTACCCGTGGACTGCTGCTGCTGCTGTGGCTGCTGCGAGCCCGTGGCCATCTCTCCTGGCGGCGGACGTCCGCTGCGCCTCTCGATGCCTCTATCAGCTGTTGGCTTAGTGCCAGCTCCACTAGCACCCCCACCTGGGGCTGCAGTTGCTCCTGCTCCCCCCAATCCTCCGCCCACTCCACCGATTCCTCCGCCTCCTGTACCGCTCGTTTGTGTTGTGTTGGCCTTTTTGTTTTTATAGCGATACTCGTCGCAAACAAAGTCCTCTGGCGAGGTTTGTTGCATTTGATTCACCTGTCGCACCATCGCCGGCTGTGGCTGTTGCTGCTGCTGCTCCACATCGGCATTGTTGTTCAACAGCGTTTCCGCTTGCGCCTCGGCCTCGGCATCCTCTTGTTGCTGCTGCTGTTGCCCCTTATTTACATTATCACTCTTGGCCAGGCTCTCGTCGGAGGCGTTTAAATCCAGTGCCTCGGTGCAGAGCATCGATAGCATCAGCGACTGCACAAACATGGAGCTAAAAGTAAAGGTTATGGTCAATAATAAATGGTACACATTGTGGTTCCAGGAAAATAACAAATTTCAAATTAAATAGGTTGTTATCTAGCCATGTGGAAACACTCACCGATCTGCTCGCATACTCTCCACGATCGCCCATTCGGCCTCGGTGAAGGTGGGCTGCATGAATTGGGCCAGCAATAGTGACTCGCCAGCTACCGCACCCTGACCTCCTGCCTGTCCAGCTCCACCAGCTCCAGCTCCCACACCGGATGAACCAGCTCCACCGTTGCAGTTGGCCGTTCCGCCGACGCCCACGCTGATGCCCAGGACATTGCTGGCTGCACTGCTGCTCGTTCCGATCGCCTGCTGAACAAGACATGGGGGATTAGTGGACATTTGACTTAAGATATGCTGGCCAACGGGATGAACTACTTCTCTGGCATTGAGGCTGTTGGCGGCCAGACTCGACTGAGTCTGCGAATGATTGCTGGCCGATGTCGAGAAGCTTGCTGTCACCGGCCACTCGGTGGTGCGCAGGTTGGGCGGAGCAGTGGCCCCGCTGCCGCCGCCGCTGCCGCTTCCAACTGCGCCACTGCCTCCACTGCCGCCCGCTCCACCGCTGATCACCTCGGCCATGGCGGCATTCGAGTTCGATGTTGAGACTATGGGATGCGCACGCCTTGGCAGCCGATCGATTTGGCGCGATGCCTAAAATAATGCAAGCGCAAAAGCAAAACATCGAAAGTCGCAGTTTCCTTATACACACAAATATAATGGATAATATGTGGTGAGAGGACTCTCCCTTACCGTCACCTGCTGGCGATCCAACTGCATCTGCATCTGTAGCTGCTGCAGCTGAGATGTGGGCGGTCCGCCCCTCCGCACGCCGGAAAGCTGCGACAATAGTTCCGCGATGGGATCCACCGATTCCCGTCCCGAAGGCGACAAGGCTGACAGACCGCTAGACGAACTAAAGTGCATGTTGGACCGACGTGTCCGTGGTCCACCGAGGGTGCGTCCTGGGATGCGGCGCACTCCACCGCCATGACGGATGGCCGAGGGCTCGTCGTATTGTCTATAGGTTAAGGCAACCAATCGATGGGATTTTTACATTTATACTTATAACTAGCTGAATTTTTTTTACAAAAATGTCTCAGCTGCATCGCAAATTTTTCAAGGCTTTTCTGATTTGCTCGTTACAGGCTAGTCAGTAAAATTTAAGCCTGTTTATTACGACAATAAAATCAGTCAAAATATATAAACGGTATATAATTTCCAAAACCAAACTGAACCGAATTGAACTGCTTGTTATACGAAACATCAGGTAAAATAAACTACACATTTGCCAAATGATCTAATACAATACCTAATAGAGGGTTGCGGATGCTATGAATTTTTATGGTGTTACATTTTGATTTTTGAGCATAATTTACAAGCGAAATCTAGCTTTTTACATTAAATCTTTTAAAATGCTAACTCGAAATAGTGCACTGATTGCCTAGCCAGGCGGCATTTTTAAAAACATTGAGAACAAGCCTTTTATATGGATGCAGTTGGGCATTGAAGTGTTGCATTGTTTGATGCGTTTGTTTGAAAAAGGATATCAGAAAGGAAATCAGCTCGCGCGGTCCCTGGCGATGCTCCAGGGTGAGGTGACCGGCAAAGTCATCTGTGACTAGATTCGGCTCGCCGCCCGGCAGACCGGCACAGACCGGGCAGACCACCTCCAGGCTGGTCTCCGTGTGCTCGGCGGAGACGTGCTCCAGCAAGGTGGCGTCGCTGAAGCCCATCTTCTTGCAATAGGGACAGGTGAAGCTCTGCGGCTGGTCGGAGGCTAGCATCTCGCCGCCGAAATACAGCTCGATATCGGAGCGGGTGAGGATGCACTGCATGGGATGCTCGACCAAATGGCGCGTGGAGGTGACACCATCCTCGTAGCAATCGGCACACAGGTCGTAGTCATAGCAGATCAAGCACTTGTAGCGCCGTCCGTTGAAGTTGCTCTTGAGACATGAATCGCAGCTGACACCTGGATTGTGGATTAAGTGGGTAAGTTACTATCAGGGTTATCGGATGCTCCAAGGACTCACCTTCATGTCGACTCATTATTCGGCAGCGGCAGTAGGCTTGGCTTCAACTTCCAAGCGATCAGGAGAGCGTCTCCCGCTTAAGATTGAATTGCTTTTAATTTCGAGCTATGTTCAGGTTTTATGTGGTTTCCTTGCGGGCTTCGGATTCGGAGGATTCCAGGAATTGAATTTAGATTTAGAGGATCTAAAAGAAATCAGTAGCAGCTATTATACATCTGTTGTTCCACATCTCACTATATAAAACTAAAATAAAGCGAACTCCAGTATTGGGATTAACGGAAACTTAAATTGCAGTGTAAACATTGCAGGAATAAGGATATGGAATTTTTTTCTTTTGTTTTCCCTGCGCTTTCTTAGTTCTCTTCTTTTGTATTGCCCACGATTACGGTTCTTTCTTTTCGCCATTCCGTTTGCATTCCAAAAGGCAGTGGGGAGAGGCACACAAAAAGAGAGGGGCTCCCTGCACTCTCCCCCCGGCGCAACCCCCTTCAATGAGGCAACGAATTATTCAATACAATCGAACGCGAGCCATCGAAAAATTACACTTAACACTGCGACGTCCGCGGGGCGTCGAGGGGTTAATTGCGATTTTCCCCGCAGTCGCGATTCCGCTGCACAGTAAACATTTATTTTTAACTTTTTCGGTTTCGCGAAAATTTTCAACTCGACGATGTCGTGGGCTTTTTGTGCACCCGCCTCTGTCTCCTCACCGAAACCCTCATCTCCTGGCCCTGCTCCCGAAAAGCAAAGCGCAGATATGCGCTGGTGTTGCCGTATTTACTGAGGGGCTCCCGTTAGCAAATGCTGATAATTAATGCTTATTATTACAGCGATTGTTTATAAACATTTGCAGCCACTTCACACACACGGGAAATATGCAGACTTTTCGTGTTAATCATGCCATGAGCACTCAGTTGGTGAATTACGCTTTTTCTCACGCACATCTGGCAACGCCGCCACTCATGGCACAGTGACGGCCGTGCAGATATACACGGTGCTCTTTTTGGTAAAAAGAGCTTTTGCAAGAACTTTGGGAAGACAGGCTGATATGGGCAGCTGGGAAATAACAGTAGGTCTGTTTTAGTTTGTCACTATTTATATGCTAATGCGTCGTCTGTATCTTGCTTTTGTTTTTCGGCACATTATTCATCGGCGCGCAATTTTCGTGCACTCATCTTGACATACACACAAGCACTTTGCGCTGGTGTGCTATGTGTCTATGTGCAGACACCAATATGTGTACTCTGTTCTACGCAATTGCAAATTGCGCCTGGGATCTGATCTCTTTTGTTCGCCGCGATTTTTCATTTTTCGCACAAGATGCTCCGCTCACGACGTGTTATTGTTGTTGTGGGTGCTGCTGTATTGCAGTTTTACCGTTTTGTTTCACACCGATTTCGTTGGGATTTAGTGGATTATTGATTTCTTTTATTTTGGGAATAACACAACAACGTACTTTACTTTAATGCGGCATTGGCTTTTTACGGTAACTTTATGACACTAGCCCTCGAAAATGAACAATTGAAACGAAAATAAGTTATATTATATCGAGTAAAAAGCTTTTCCTGACCTGCAGTGCGACCGTTTGCTGTTTAAGCGCAAAATACCAAATGTCAATAACTACCACTGTTAATATTTATCCGACAATCCACCCCTGGAAAATTCCATATTCTTTTCAATTATTTTCTTTATTATAAAAATTGTTTTTATTTAATCCTCAAGCTTTTCTGGTGGCGGTCCACATGGCTGCAGCATTCGCTCCATCAGATTGAAGCGCACTCGTGCCTTGGATTCATTTTCCGCTATGGCAAAGTAGTTAAGAATATCGTAGTGACCCATGTAGCTGGCCAAGGAGTCGCGATGTTGATTCGTTAGCCACTCGAACTTGGTGGTATCCGCGTGTCCTGTTCCAATGTACTTGCTCTGCAGATGCTCCAGCTGGCTGTGGATGTTGTAGCGTTCACCCATTTTCCTTTGGTTATTTTAGTATTAGCCGAAGAAATAGTAAAAGTGCAGTGGGTTATTTTGTTATTTGTGGCTAAGTGTGCCCAGAATATGAGTAGGTTGGTGTTTTTAGTACGCCTGTTACTTTGGTATTTTAGTTCACTGGCGGCAACATTGGTATTTAAATTATTGCTTTATATTTGTTTACATTCTGCATTCGTCAATTAACTTAAATAAGTTATTTGTTGAGCAATGTGTGGACGCACCTGCTTGTAAGTACATAAATATGGATTTGTAAAATTCCATTAAACGCTGCTTCAGAACTCTAGATCCTGATCAGGTAATTTGTGCCTGTAAATATCCCAAGAAAACTACCAGAAAGGAGACCGATTCCAAAGAGAAAGATTATTTCAAGGATAAGAAAGGATCGGAAATGGAGACTCCCGAGTGGCGGGCGGAGTTCAACCTGGGAAGACGCTACCAGGCCTCCTATAACATTGCGCCCACCGATATAACGCCGGTGATCGTATCTGCAGCTCATTTCTCAGACGCCGAGGATCAAAAGTGCGCCCGCGTTGTAATGCCCATGATGTGGGGCATGATTCCCTTCTGGCACAAGGGTGACTACCGGCGGCATGGGCTTACCACCAACAATTGCCGGCTGGAGCACTTGATGGACTCCAAGCTGTATCGAGGTCCCTTCAAGCGCGGACAGCGCTGTGTAGTTATTTGCGAAGGATTCTATGAGTGGCAGACGGCTGGACCAGCGAAGAAGCCTTCGGAGCGAGAGGCTTACCTGGTATTCGTACCACAGGCGGAAGATGTGAAGATCTACGACAAGAGCACGTGGTCGCCGCAGGATGTGAAGCTTTTGCGAATGGCTGGACTCTTTGACGTCTGGGAAGATGAAAGTGGCGACAAGATGTACACCTACAGTATCATCACCTTTCAGTCCAGCAAAATCATGTCCTGGATGCACTATCGCATGCCAGCGATCCTGGAAACCGAGCAGCAGATGAATGTGAGTACAGGAATTACCCCATTTGCAAGCTATACTAATTCCAAGGGAATGCGCGCATATTCTAGGATTGGCTGGACTTTAAGCGAGTAAGCGACACTGAAGCCTTGGCTACATTGCGTCCGGCTACCGAATTGCAGTGGCATCGAGTGACCAAGCTGGTAAACAATTCGCGAAACAAAAGTGAGGAATGCAACAAACCGATCGAATTGGCGGCAAAGCCCGTGAAGCCACCGATGAACAAAACGATGATGTCTTGGCTGAATGTCCGTAAGAAGCGGGAAGAACAGATCAAAGCGGAACAGAGTGACGCCAGTTATGGGGAGAATGAGGAAAAAGAAGATGTAACCAAACGACGGACCTCCGCTGACGGTTCACCCGTTGACAGTCCCGCCAAGCGACCTAGATTCAGGAACTTTAAGAACGAAGCTCTTGAGCGGAGTGGCGGCAGCAGCGATTGTGAGGTAAAATCGGCCGAAAGATAAGCCTCAGCAGTAATTACACTTCCATAGTTGTAGTACATTAAGTTTATTTTCATTAAAAACCAAAATTTTTATTCTCAATACCCAAAGTTTAAGCATTATCATCGTTGTGGTTGCTTACTTACAAATGTTGGGACTTAGCGACTAAAAAGTGGTTTAGAATTTGTTCTCTCGAAGTGAGCTTAACTAACTAATGTAATGTTTGAACTTGACGTAATTAAATGGTCTTATTTGAGTGAGTGCGATTTCATTTTGAGCGCCATTGTATTGAGCTTGGAAGTTTTCGTTGTCGCTGCATATTATGCAATTAAAACCAAATGAAAAGCTGCACATTAAGCATGTGTACACATACCGTAGAGCGTATATTGTTTGCTTCTTTGCGTCTACTTCTGATTGCATTGGCGAAAAATGAGCAAAAATTAATGGGAAATGGTGTCAATGTTGTTCGCGGGAAAAGCGTGGAAGTGGCGCACTTGCTGTGTTGCTTACAAATATCAATTTGTGGTATATTAAGCTACGAATTTTATATTTATTTATTTATACGTTGCATGAACTTTGAAATGCTCAATGAAAAATACAAATGAATACTCTGCACACAGTGTGTCACTCATGAACTTAATCCTATAGAATCGATGAGAAAGTTTAGAATTCATAGGCTATATAGCGGTGTAAACACATTGCCTTTAGTTACGAACAATCGTAAGGCCTTAATTGTAAATACTTTTGCACGGCCAATGAGCGGGTTAAGTGGGAGCGGGTTGGGCTAATGGAAACGGGAGGTGGAAGTGAAGACGTAGCACACAAAAATAAAGATATCTGAATCGTGTACGTGACTACCGCTATGTACTTAAAATGCTATTTACGAGATTACAATTTGCATGCGTTTGGCTGAATTATTTCAACAATGTAAGATGGATTGCACTTGAGAAGTGGTTAAGAGAGACACAGATTAAGTGGGGGTAGTGGGAATCGAAAGAAATGGTGTGGGGATTACTCAAACGGCGTGCTGAACATGTTGATATTCAGATCCTCAAACGTGGTCGGCGTGTGATCCAACATCTGCAGCATATCTGAGAACTCCTGACCCTGCGGCTGTCCTGCTCCTGCCGGTCCTCCAGGATGAGCGTGTGGATGGTGCGGATGCGCCGTTGGGTGCGGCGGATGCGGGTGACCTCCAGCCTGCTGCCAGTCCCACATTCCCGGTGCATTGGGAGGCGGCGGTGGACCCGGCTGATATGCACCTGGCTGCGCTTGCTGGCGATTTCCGTTCCCGGCACTCAATTGGGTATAGGTTGGACCACTCGGCGACCTTGCCGGACTCGTCTGCTGGTACTGATAGCCTTCGGTCACGGGCTGCTGCTGCTGTTGCTGCTGGGGACGCAGTGCTGCCCAGGAGTTTGGTGCCACCGGCGTGGGAGAGGTGCCGGACTTGGGTATCTTAGCCAACGGCGATGGTCCTCCAGCACTGTACGGCGAGTGCGTGGTGTCGTAGGTATATCCGACAGGTGTGGTTTGCGCCGATCCTGGCCGTTGCTGTTGTTGTTGCTGTTGAGGCGTAGGTGCCTGCATGGCCAGCATGTGCGTCTGGTACATGCCATCGTTCGTGGCACTGCCCACTGGAGTTAGCTCGCGGCGCGCATAGTCCACTCCTGGGGCAGCCTGAACGTAAACATGTTGCTCCTGCTGCTGCTGTTGTTGTTGCACTTGTTCGGGCGTATGAGCAGCCGCAGCATCCAGTGGAGCACCGTGCATGGTCTTGCCAGAGCTGTTGGTGCACACTATGTATTCCACCTCGTCGGTGTACGGATTCAGAAAGGCATAAGCCTGTGTGCGGAGCCAGACGTACTCCGAATTCTTAGCTCTGGCTCTGTACAACAGCGAGAACATCTGTCCCTTTTGCTTGAGCACCTGGTCGAAGCTCTCCTTCATGTGGCTCTGGTCCTCGGGATGAAAAAAATCATAGCAGATCTTCCCCAGAAGCTCAGTAGGCGTATATCCCAATATGTTAAGAACACGCTGATCCACAAACGTAAACTTGCCATCCATTGCGTGACGTGTGATGAACTCGCTTTGATTGTTCGATCCACTCATATCGTTAGCCGCCGTAGAGGTGACCTGCAGACGACCGATAGCCACCAGGCAGCAGTGCGAGCTCATATCGTCGACATCGCGCTCCATGTGCATGTTGGGGAACATATCGGTGGGCGGCCAGTTCTTGATATAACCCGTGCAGTGCACCACGGCGTAGTTGGTGCCATCCCTTGAAGGTCCGAGGGAGTTTCTTTGTTTGAGACGATTCAAGTGCCCAGAGACCATGGACTCCGGGTTTACATTGCCCACCCGCATGCGGCAGATGAATCCACGACGAGCACCCATGCTCAAGCGCATGCTGGACTGGTGGCCCTCCTTTTTCACAGTTCCCGATTTAAGGTCCAGGATGCGGCCGGCATTTTGCGACTCCTGGGTGGATAGTTGCTCGCGTATTTTCTCGCGATCATCGGGATGAATGTGCTCATACAGGCTAGTGCCGTACCAATCGCTTTGGGTGTAGTTCAGCACGGGAGTTACCGAATCAGATACATAGATCACCCGTCCGGAATCGCAGGATACCACAAACAAGAAACCATCGGCCGCCTCCAGGATAAGGTGCTTCAGCTCCTGGTCGGTTAGGAAAGAGGGTTTGTAGGTGCCATCGGTGCTGGTGTTGCCGGTGCCACGCAGTGCCTTCATGTGGGCCACTGCCATGCGGAGTATGGTGAGCTTGTCCGGTTTGCGGGCCAGGGCACTGCAGGTGGGCACCATGTCTGAGAGTTCCGTGATGTAGGCGGTCATCTTGTTGCGGCGACGTCGTTCGATCTCGCAGTGGTTCTCGCGGCTCGCGAACCGCTCCTTGTCCTGTATGTTCGCCTCATCCATGCTTGGAATGCGTAATTAGAAAACGTTCGTCGTAATTTGGGTCGCCTGTGCTCTGTGGAAAAAGGTTCGTGGAATTGAAAGAGGGGTGGGGTAGGGGTAGGGGTTAGTATTTTGTCTACGTTGTGTGTGTGTGTGTACACTTGCTGGCTGTTCAAAAAGCTGATTTCCCTCGCTTGTTTAACCTTTTACTCACAAGTGGGAAGTGTGCAGAGGTACTTGGTTTATCCAGGCACTTTTATTTGGCTGCTCTCATGCGCTTTTACCATTAATTCTGTACTTTTCTTCTACACTACACGATAAAATCTCTGTTTACTGCGCAAAGTGTGACCGTAGTAAGAATTCACTAATTTACCACTGCAGTGTATAGCACTTCGATAACAATGCGCTAGGTGGCAACGCAGGTACATTGAATAATGCCAAGTGGCATTACTGAAAATTAGACCGTTAAATTTAAAAACTAAGACCTTAAAAACAAAGAAAATTTCCAATAATTCCCATGTAATTTAAAATCAATTTTTTCAAAGCTTAGCTATCTTTTGGCACTTCAACTCTTTAAATACAAAATAAATAAATTTACCTTGTCCTGCCTTGAATATAATATAAGCTTTGTAAAATATTATTCATGATCAACGTCCCTTATAAAAACACTTTTCCCAAATAATAAAGAAAACCATAATAGTTTCTGATATTGTTGTCAGTATTTAATGGTATTACAGCATTGCGTTTTCTTACATATATCAAATATAATTTCATAAATACATTTAAATGTTTAGTCATAACTAGGCGCAGTATCGTAATTTTACGAACTATGATTCTTTAAAAAATTAAAAGTTAATTATTAATAGTGGCAATAACATGTCTTCATTTACTCCTATCCGGATGCATTCTTATAACAAAAATAGTAAGCTTGCGCTCCATTTCGCATATTTCTTTGTGTTCTTTGCTTATTACATTTTTTTTTCAGTTTTAATACAATCTTAGGTAAAGTTTTATCCGCTTTGCTTGTCCTTCATGTTTAATCTGCTTGGTATTGATAATTAATTATTGGCAATTTTCTAACTGCATGGTTTATTTAGATGGGCATTCCATATTCCATTTTCCATATTTCTCTCAAGCTGTTGGTACAACATACAAGTCTTTTGTTCTATGTTTAAAGTTAAATATATTTAAATCTCCTTTAAAATACGTGCACTACTTAGATGTAATTTAAAATGCGGCTTCATTAAAATTGCTTAGCGTGCTTAATACGTCTTTTGTGGTGTCTGTGTTGGATGAAGTCCGGTTTAGATTTAACTTCAGCATAATTCGTTGACTAGAAATTAACTTAAGTACTTAGGTCTAGACTAACATTAGCTTTCAACACGCTCTTGCAGTTTTCTATTTTGGTTTACGTGCATAAGTGTCTTCTGATCAATCTTTGTTCATTATTTTGTGCTGCAAACTTATTTGAGTTGCGTCGATTCCCATTTCCTTGCTGGAAAGTAGTCAATAATTGCTTCTTGTGATTTCATGTCAAATTAAGGTCATTCGTAGTTGCTGCAAGCTTAAACATAACTTTTCAAATCCGTTAACAATTTTATTTTGCCTTTCAAAACATTTAGCACCAAAATGATTATTCGCCAAATAAAGAATCGTAATTTGTGTTTGATAATTTTGCACATCGTTTGGAGTTTAGACATAGAGAAAAACTAAGTAAATTTGCAACAACTTTCAATCAATTCAAATTTAAATTCAAAATACTATTAATTCCTATACAATACTTTGGTTTTATAGTACGCAACGCACAAATGCGCGGATCAAGGTTTGAAAAAAATTGAAAAACGAAGAAATTTCTTTGTTGGATTGAACAATACATAGTTTTGGCTCTGAGGCGCACTTACTTATAACATCACAAAAAAATTAAACATACGTGATAAATTAGGTGTTAGTTTCGTACACTAATCTAACTGCGTAAACTATCTGATCTTTAGTCTGCAAAAATAATGCCTATCTCTCCAATATAATATTCTTTGCGCTCGATTGCGTTTGAAATGCAACAACTTGTGTGTATGGTATTATGTGTAGCTTTAGTAGGTTTGATTGCGAGTAAATGTTGCTTGGCTAGGAAACTCTCACGCCTACGCCCTTTCTACGTGGTGTAGGTGCGGATGACGTCCCGGATCACCGCCCGGCACAGTGGGCACTGGCCACCGCCCACTCCCCGCCACTGCTCGATGGCGCAGTCGTAGCACATGCACATGTGTCCGCACATGTACAGCACTGAGTCGATGGGATTCTCGTAGCAGATGGTGCACTCGGCGCTCGAATCGGTGCTCTGCTGGTCGCTCAGGCTGTCCTTCCACTTGTTGGCCGCATTATTTGTGCTGTTGGCAATTGGCTGCAGAAAAAAAATGGCCATTAGTATATTTCTAAGGAGTAATGCACAAAGCTTAGACACTCACCTCAATGTACTGGCTGCTGGTGGTGCTGATGAGGGTGCCGCTGGAGCAGGCTCCGGCCAGAACACCGCTGGAGGTTACCGTTGCCGTTGGCCTGGCCGCCAGCTGTCCGTTTATGTCGTGCGAGCTGCTAGCAGGTGGCAGATTGACCACCAGAACGGTGCCACCACCATTCGGCTGGATCTGGAGAATATCTCCGTTGGAGGGCATGCTGATCATACGGCTGCCGTTGACTCCACCAGCTGAGGCCAAGGTGCTCGTACTCTGGGCTACGCTCAGCTGAGAGGGATGATGCAACAGCTTGGCAGTGGCTCCGGCATTCAGACTGCTCATCGACTCGGTCATGGGCAGCATGCGCGAAGTGGAGGCAGCGTTGCAGGCGGACGAGCTGCTGGCATTCACATTCACCTGTGGCTGCGACGGGTACGCAACCATGTTGGGCAACTGCTGGCGGAACATCCTCAGCGACTGTGTCGAGCCGTAGACATCCAAGAAGGCCCACAGCTGAAGGGACTGGTCGACATGCATCACCACCACAGCCGGTCCGTTGTTCTTGCTGATGCTCACTTCGCCGTTGGGCGCCACGAAGAACGCAATCTCATCGCCGCGCTGAGGAGCAGCTGCAATATCCTTGCTGACCACCCAGTATTCGGGGCGATCCAGCAGGAAATCCGAATCGTTGGGCAAATCATTGGGCTGCAACATGGCCGGATTGCAGGAGGTCAGACCCAAGGCTAAGGCACCCACGTACATCTGCTCCGTTTTCAGGACCTGCACAATCAGCTTCTCACCAATACGAATGGGTCGGGCAGTGAACACATATCCCTGGCAGAAGTCGGATTCCGTGCGCGAAGCCACAAAGCGATCCTGCGAGAGTCGCACATTCCGGCCCTTGGTGTTGTGGAAGGGCACTGGAATCAGTCGTCCATTGGCATTGTAGCGCAGCGGAGGCAGTCCATTGGCCAGATCATGAGCAATAGCAGCCTGCTCCACGCTGGCCACGCTTCCACCGTTTCCGGTCAAGTGAAGCGACTGCAGCGAGGGCATCACATGGCGCTCCAGGTCGTGCTCTATGGCGCCAGTGTGTCCTGGCAGGGATCTCCTCGACTGCTGATGCGGGTGATGGGGATTCAGTGCGGAGGAGGCGTTGGAAGTTGGCTGTGCCATCTGCTGTTGCTGGGCGGGCACAGTGGTCAATGGCATCGCCGCTGGTTGCTGCTGGTACATGTAAATGCGAGAATCGAGAAACTCAATGCCCGTGCAGTTGCCATAGATATCGATCACCGTCCACAGCAGACTCCTCGTATCGATGCCGGACAGTATCACACCCTTCTCCTCGTTGTTTATACCATAGATCACATCGCCAGCTCCATTGACATAGTAGTAAAGTATGTTGTCCTTCTCGCAGTACTGCTCATGCAGAGCTTTGGCCCAGAAACCAGGCCTGTTGGTCAGATCCGGACAGGCGTACTTGGGCAGCGTGCCCTCCAGCGTCACGGGATCGTTGCTGGTGAATCCAAAGCGAATTCCTCCGTTCCAGTTGTTCGAGATCTCCGCAAACTTCACGCAGATCCTTTCGTTGATGCGAACGGGGCGGGCTGAAAAGGTGATAGCCCTGCAGAAGCTCTCGAAGCGACGGGCGAGGGTTCCGTCCCTTGAAATTCGGATGTTGTCGCCATGCACGGTGTGGAATTGTAGCGGAGGCAGGTTGTTTGGCCCAGGACATGAGGAGGGTGAGCGGCGAACTGGAATGGTATAGGTGAAAGTTGAGTTAGTTAGGATTTTACAAGTAAAGTATATATAGTATTATGTTTCATTTGAATTTCTTGCAATACAAATAAGATTTGAGCTGTTAGTTTTATCCCACAAACCATATTAAAACCTTGAAGATACTTTCGCATTCACGAAATGCCGCCTTCCCACAATCCATTTATCTATTAGTTACATCTTCTGCCACATTGTTTTAAAATCTTTTTCTCAACGCCAGCTCCCCGTATCAAATTACGCATCTTCGAAAAGATGCGAGATGTCTCCAGGTAGCTGAACATCCAACCATGTGCTAGCGATCGAATTACGCAGAAGCCCAAAGCGATCTTCCTGGGTGAGTCAATAACCCCCAACCCAAGACCCAAATTTAGTTGGTTTTCAAGCACAGGGCACGTGACTGGATGGAAGACTATTGAACCATTGAGTTTGGGGGATCGGTTGCATTGGTAAAATGCCATGGAGAACGTAATCAACAGGCGAACTCAAAAGGATTTACCATGGTCATCGTCAGCTGCTGGCCCATTTTCTTGGAAAATCCCAGTCACATACGTGTGAAGTGCAAGAATTACTTCAGGAATATATAAATATTGGTGTAGGTTAGGTTAGGGAGTTTCTTACAAATTTCAAGCGGTTTTACTATTCCTAGGTATCAGATATATATTTTTCTTTTTGGTAATAGTTTGGGGGAATAGTTGGTGTACTTTTGCCTTGGCTATCAGGCTCATGGCAAATTCTTTGCAATTATATAGGGCAGCACTTCAATGGCAGAGGAATACTTTGAGAATCCCTAAAGCATATTCCCGAAATTGGCTTAATTATTGCACCTTGCAAATCCACGTATATCAGCAGCTGCTGACAATTACCACAAGAGACTGTGTCAGGGCAGAAAAACCTATAACCGATCCATATGGCCATATAAATAATTACTTGAGGACGAGGAGTCTTAGGATGGCGACAGGTTTCTGCTCAGATCGCTGGAATGCCCAACATCAGACGATTCCGGCGGCATGCCAACAGTTGCAGTGAAAATATATATAAACCCAGTTTATAAGAAAGCCATGGCGAAGGACCTGAAGCAGATGAGGCTGATGTCTTGATGGTGATTACCATGTTGATATGCGGCGCGTGGCACTGAAGATCAATGTGTTTGCATTGGAGCGGCATGTGGCAGCTGTCCTTTTTCCCTTTTTCCCTTCTTCTCGATTCCTTTTGCAGCCATTGTGCGGAGGAAGAAATAGGAAGGTCAGAAGAAAGCAGCTGTACGACTGGAACAGGTAAAACAACCCCTATGGAGAGCGTCTGTCCCCGTTCATCGAGGGTAGTTTTCAACGTTTTCAACGTTTTCGATCGCTTAGGGGTTGCTGCAGTTCCACGGTCTGCAGCTGTTCAAATTTCGAAAAATGAAAAAAATTAACACTGCAAGACAGATACAAGATACAAATGCTTGGGTATCTGCAAGATTCCCCTGGTTTGGCAGTGTCTTTAGGGTTGAAATTTAATCCTAAGCCAGGGCCAATGACTTGCACACGAAATCAGTACTGTCTGCTTCCCGAAAAAATCCTCAATCCTCAAGTGCTTCCGCTGCAGGAAGTGGAAAGGGAGCACCAGCTTCCGGTGGCTCCCATTCTGAAGGAAAGAGCCCGCCTTTGGAGATGCGGATTGGAGGAGAAGCAAGGTGGAGTAGAAAGCCGGCCACGAAGACTTCTACCACTACTACCACTTCTACCGCTGCAATACCCAACCATCCATATTTATGAAGTGACCGCGACGAGGAAGTAGGAAATCACGTACTACGCACATATACGTGTATTGGATTGGGGCCTATTAGCTGCAGGATGTTGTCGTCTCACTAGCCTGGCCAACTGGCGACGCCTACTTTTTATCGGCCCAGACAGTCGTCAGTCAATGGATGGAATTGCAGCGTCGATTGAGCGAATGAATGAAATACGCGCCTCGCTTTTTTCCTTGAAGTCCCAGTCCCAGAAACGGTGCTTCATAGACGCGTTGATACTTTCAATTAGCCAGGCCACAATTAATTAAGT
The DNA here is from genome assembly GCF_016746365.2 of Drosophila yakuba. NCBI lineage: Eukaryota > Metazoa > Arthropoda > Insecta > Diptera > Drosophilidae > Drosophila > Drosophila yakuba. The sequence continues at coordinate 10,656,967 of NC_052530.2, forward strand.
GCAGCGATTGTCTTCGCTCGAGGCTTTAATGATACTCTCTAACTAATTGTATTAAATATATAAACGATCGACTTGTTGTTGGGGCGAAAGCAATGGATCGGAAGCAATCAGTACGCATTAAAAGTAGGAAGTCATTAAATGAGTATTGCGGAAGGGCTTTCTGGGCCCACTCTTTAGTATTAACAAGGACACATAAATATAGCACTTGCGAAGAAATCAGCAACGAGGAGCTAAGAATGATCCATTTCCCAGGCCCTGCAGTCATCCAGTTTCGACATAATTTGGCGTAATAACAGAATAACTAAAGATGAAAAGTTCAAACTTTCGGTGGTGGTCATGGGATGCGTTTGGAGTTCGCCGCTCTGCAGCCAAAGGTTCCCAAACGCCGATGCCCGAATGGGGAAAAACGAAGACCCTGCATCCGATCCGATCGACTGCAAACGATCTGGCGGCTGCAGTTGCAGTTGCAGGCAAATTTTCGTAGTTTCCAAAAAGGAAAACCTGATTTACCGTTCGGTGCGGCGCGGCTTGGATCGGATCGGATGGGGGACGTCTTTGGATTCGCCACCAGCGAGCACAGCAAAACATTTCCCACGCTGAGCTGAGCTGAGCTGAGCACTGGGCAAAAATCAAACACAAACTCAGTAGAGACAATTCCCACGACTCCAAATTTGTATATATAGGAGATATATAGTAAATTTGCGGCTGCCGAACATCGAAAACCTGTAACAAGCCTCGGTAATTGCGAGAAGAGAGTGCGGAGTTGAGTTCGCCGTTCGCCGTTTGGATCTTCCCGAATCTTTGGCGAACTGGAGAAGCTGCAGCTGGGTGATCGAGCGGGTGGAAAATGTGAAAATCATGCAGGTGTCATAAAACAAAAGTCTGCTCCGACGACCAACAAAAATAACAAAAAAGGAAACCAAATCTGCGATTGTGCGGCCATCGTTAGGCGAAATCATTTTAACGATCTGATGAAGATCTCCAAACATTCAAAATCCCATTGAGCGCAGACATCATTACATTTCGATTGGCACTCGTGAGTCGAGTTGGCCATCATTAAAGCCAGATTACGTTGATGTCTGAATGAAGGCTTACAAGGGGATCCAATGTGAAGCTAAGCATCAGCTTATTTTAACGATCGGTTCTAACAAATCACTTCAATGTTGATTAGTTCGGTAACATTCAGGCTGTGGGAAACGATTGGATTGCTTAAATATTAATATGCTTACTACAGTATAAACTGATTTCCAAGCTATTTTCTTAGAGTCTGTAAATTATATCTGTATGGAGCATTTACGCATGACCTAAACAACCAACCATTGCGCATTGCAACATTGTCTCAACCACCCACTTGAACTCCTTCCCCGTCTGCACCGATTGAGGTCACAGGTCACGTGCGGCCCCGCCCCCTGCGCCGTTCCTGTTCTTGTCAGCCCACGTGCGTGAGTCAGACGACGTGTGCGGACAATTAACACGCCCGAGGCCGCTTAATTGCACCGGAAATGCCCCATAAAAGCCGGGGCTTTCGGGCAAATGCCGGCTTGGCATGCCGAGTGGATCAATGGATCATTTACAAATTGTATCAATTGGTCAGGCATTTGGCATAAATTATCGGCATTTTGCAGCGCCGCAATCAGTCAGTTCGAGTGGGTGAATGCGTCGGATTGAGTTGGACCTAAGCTTTCTGACTTCGACGGGCTTGTCAATGGATCGACCCACGCCGATAAATAACTTATAAGCGTATCTGGCCACTCCGCATAGTGTGTCTTTTATTTTCATTTTCGACATATCGGTGAAATTAGTTGAGGAAACAGCGTGTGGGTCGTTTGTTAGTTAGTTAGAGGCTTGATCTGTGGGCAGAAATGCCAAGCGTTGGTCGCAGCTTAGGAGCTGAACAAGTGTCTATCGAAAGGCTTGTAAAACAATTCTCACAGCAATAAAGGCAATGCTAAATTCTTGTCTTAAACGTACGTAAATGAACCTAATGAATGTTAATTAATCGCTCACAAACAAACAATTTGCGTGGGGCGGGACAATATGAAAGTTTTCGAGACAACAAGTGAAATTTTGTTTACAATATCTTCATTGTTTAAAACTATTTTGCCTTTATATAGTTTTCCCTTTTAACCACAAGTTTCCTAGCAATTCATTCTCCAAATGATATTGCCAATCAATTTTCCAGTTTGTAGTTTGATTTGCAGCTAAGCGTACTTAGTAAAGTTCGACTGAAACAGAAAACCCCATTGAGTGGATCCACGATGCGAAAACCACTTCCGTTCTGCTCGAACCGCTGACCAGTGCAGCGGAAACTGCACTGCGATCCACTCATCGCGAGCTGCTGGAGCGGGAAACTCTCTCTTCTGGTGTGGATTCCCCACCGGTTTGGCCCCTCCTGGCCGCGCATGTAACTCTAGAAGCAACTTAGCAACAATGGACACAACATAGACTCTGCAAATATAATAAAAATAATTACACAACGGAAAAAGGGGCCGACTGGCGGCGACGGCGTTGACGGCGTTGACAGCGATGAAACCAGAGGTCAAACTATGCCAAGTTGCTGCAACCAGTTGTTATTGTGTCTGAGCAGCTTTACTTCTTCCCAAGTACATTGCACTTTTCATGCGATTAAGCGAAATCTGATACGGCACGCCATGTGAACTAAAAATCAAAGAAGTCCCAGCAGCAGAAACTCCAAGTATATCAACCATTCATGTCTGCGCAATAATCAATAACTTTGTTTAGGTAACGACTCGCGATTGAAGCTATTGACAAAAATATGGAAAAAAGTGACTAATCAATTAAAGTGCATCAGAAAAATTCCCATCGGAAGTTCAAAGTAATCAGGACCATAAAGATAACCGGGTATCTAACTATACATGAAATGGGTGTTCAAAATGCTTGCATTTGCACTTGCACAATGCAGCTCCTTGAGGCATCCACCTTACATCACACCTCTCTCAATGGGTTCAATGACTCCCGATGGCTTTTCTCCGCGTTCGGCGTAAATTTTCCGACTTTCCACGCACACACAAATTAGTTATAAACACCCGGATGAGGCGCAGCTCCCCTTCTAATATAATTAGCCACCGAAAAGGGAGGGATATAGAAAAGTACATATATGCAGACAGGGACGGAAAAGCGCTGGAGGGTGGGTGGCCAAATCAAATTTACATGTTTATTTTTACAAGCCTACAGCTAGAAACCCGGTGGAATGGGAGCACCTCTCTATCGATGCACACGATAGATCCGCGTGTATATATATAAACATCTATGGTTTGGTTTTTTATTTGGGCGCTGAAGCATGCAAGAGGCCCCAGCCAAGAAGAACGCAACTTTTTCAGCTCCGAACAGACATAAAACCGATCTAAATATACACGCGTGGATATAAGGAAGCAAGCGGAACATGAAACACACAATAAACAACATTGTCTCTGAGGTGCTGAGGGTTTCAGCCGAGTAAATCGTATGAAAGAAATTTGAAATACTTATAAGAGTTTGATCTCTTCTTAGTTGAAGCAACTTAATTGTTAAGGAAGCAATTAATACCGCGTTTCAATGCAGTACTGTACTTTGGAGAGCCAGATACGATAAGCCCGGCTTTCTTCCGCTACGTTTTGTTGCGCTTTGTAGGCTTGCTGTTTATCGAAGCGTTGCAATTACTGCGAAGGGCCAGTGAAGAGGTCCACATAAATACATACATATATACGTAGATACGAGTACAATATAGAAAAGTTGATAGTTACTCCTATACAACTTGCATTTCCTCGCACTTGACTGCACAAGACACCCCCCATCCCGATTTTCCTCAGTCCGCGAACGCTTTGTGTAATTAAATCACTCGAGCGTTGAGGGGGAGCCCACAATAACAGCTTGAAGTTGCGCCGAGTGGCATGGAATGGACTCGAAGAGTCGTCTTTTGATAGAAACACAGAAACACATCATTATTACATTATAACGTTATTATTGTTATTACAATGGCAGACAGACCATTCAAGTGTTTTGGGCTCGGAATTCGATAGTTTTTGGTGCCACTGGTTGCATTGTTACCCGTTTACCTCATTAAAACCTAGTGTTATAGCCAAACCATGCAAATTTCTTAGATTTTAGCATATTAAATACCCCGAGCAGCTGCAGAGCTGAACCAAATCTAGTTCTGGTTCCTCCCCAAAATAGGTGTACATATTAATTACATTAGAGTTCTGCCCGAAATACGAAGCACAAACGCTTAAGGCCGAAAATCGAATTTCAAAAAACCCGATCTGACCAAGTTTCCAGCGATGGATAGCCGAACAGCTGCTGCTGGACATTGAGGCATAGATTAAAGACCCGTAGGTGTTCGAGTCGAGTAGAAACCGACTGTGATTTATGCCTAGCAACCAGCAGTTCGCCCGCCCGCCTTAACCCGTCTGGGCTAACACGCCCTCCCGAAAGGAGGCCTACAAAACTGACCCAAAGATGCCTTTGGATATCTTTTCGTCTCACTTTGCGTGAGTTAATTGCAGCCGATTTCTGGGCCAGGTATACTATGTGCTTGCTATACTATATAGTACATACATATATAGCAGCGGTGTGTCTTACCTGTAGCTACCTGAACTCCACCTTTTGTCTTGCGTCAGTTGCAACACCCTGCGGCGTAGCGTTTCTATCTAGTTTTATCTTTATCTATGGGGTGGTATGCGTTGTTATCTCTTGGCCCAGACAAAATGTTAACAATTTTGTACTACACATTTGGGTCGAGAGGCGAACTACGGCGATACGCTGATTATATTTATAAATATACTTTTATTTTTAAGGTAAAATAATTCACAATTGCTTTTAATTACACACTTTCTAATTAAATATGTGCGAATTGGAAAGGTTATGAACTTAATGTGTGATAAATCGAAAAGTCTCCGCTCTCCGATGTTCACTGTACTCGTCTTCAAGCTGCCAACTTAGTTCAATAACTGATAAACAAAAGATGTGGGAGGCACTAAATAGGTCACGAGATAGCTTTTTAGAAAAAAAGTACAGCGCAGATCGTTGTGTATATCCCCAATCGTTAACAACTGGTATTTATAGCTAATGCCAATCAGTTTTTAACAGCACTTGCAGAGATAAACACTATTTCGCTCTGTTCGTTATCAATAGCGCGAAATTATCAATTATAAATGGCAATGCCTTGTATCAGCTTGCACAATTATAAACGAACTTTAAAATGACCATAGGATGTGTGACGCATCACGATGATGACCTCATGAGGGGGAGAAAAATGACTGAAAAAATACTAACGGGGTTTGTATAAGCGGATGCCTCAAAGTGGGAAAATATAGCAACAGATGTCTGGAGCGAGAATGCTTGGCATACAACTATGACCAACAGAAAAGTACTTGCTGCGAAATCAACAACTAACGCTCACATTAAAGTATGCAAAGTCTTTTAAGCATTAAATTTACAGATTATTAACTGCAAATAGGTTGAACCATGAATTATTTTTTGGTTTTTTGGGAATAGCTTTTAAACAGAAGTTTATATATGTACATATGTATGTATATTTTGACCACCATTGTACTTGTGTATGTTTGCATATATACCAACTCCCTGCGGGGGTGTGTACCGCCACTAACGATTGACTATTTACTTTTGGCCAACAATCGAAGGTCGGGCGACAATTTGTATTTGTGTGTCCCATAATCGGGGGCTCAAAGACGAGTTGGCAGCGCTCAATTGCAAGCACACGCACGGCCAAACAAACCATTTCGAAAAGTAAACCGTGAGAAGCTATGTGAGTAAAAGCCAAGAGCAGATAAACTTTTTAGCCAAAGCAAACGTGGCATGCCAACAACACACACACAGCAACAACAAACAAGCTACGAAATGTAATAGAAAATGCAGGTACAAAAAAGCAAAAGCAGCTGACGCCGACCAAAACAACAACAAAGTAATTTCATTGATTACCGATAGGCAACGCACGTTCAAATCAAACGGATTGGAGAAGCCGCCGCATAAGAAACATGAAACATAAAACATAAACCATTGCGGGCTTAAACGCTCAGCTGAAGAAAAGACACTCAAGCTTCAAAGCCACGCCTCTTTCACTTCCTCTTCCCATCCCGCTAGCCCAAGCTCGCTCTTCTTCTTCTTCTCCTGCCGCGGATCGTTTGCTGTGCTGTTGTTGCTACCTTTGTTTTTGCTTTTGCTTTTGCCGATGGCGGCAACGGCGCTTCGCGTACAATTCCCCGTAAAGCAACAGCAGCAACAACAGAAAGCAATGCTGAATGAGGCAGATGCAAAAACAGTGGTGGTGGAAAATATAGAACCTCGAAAATACAGTGGATACAGCATAGCCAATTCTCACTAGTACGAGCATTTTAGTGCCAAAGGACTAACTCTAAACTTTTTTATATCAATTTATAGTGTTCGTTAAATTTCAGTTTCTAGTTTTGCGACCACAACTGTTCGTAGGACGCCAGTTAAAACAACAACAAGAATGGGGTAGAGGCTTAGCCTATGCGTCACTGGCTTTGCTTTGCTTTTGCTTCGCCTGTTTTGGCCAAAAGAGAGCATTGAAGCCGAGAATGCAATTGAGCCAAAGCCAAAAAAAGGTGATTTGTTGTTTTTACTTCTTCTTTTTTTCTTTAGCTCAGCTGCTTGCAACCATAACAAAAACAAAGCAACGAAATTCCCCAGCCCAGATAATCGTTATGATAAACATAATCGCTCCTTGGGAAAATTGCTTTCGGTGGTATTTTTCTTCAACTCGAGATCTCCCCCAGATCTGAACTTCTCGATCAATTTGCGGTTACTTGGGTGCGATTGAAAAATGCAGTTTTCGAGAACTGACATTTCCGGCGAAAAAGTCGGAGTGTCGAGGTTAAATTCTGCCGAAGAAGCCTTGAGAGAATTTCACATTTAAGTTTATTTCGGCTTCTTCTACTGTGTCTATTTAGTCAGAAAAAACAATTACTATTATAATAGCAAACTGGGCGTGCTCTGGCAAGCATTTTAGTCATTAGCTTTTTGTTTTAAACTAACTCATACTTTTTCGCTTTTTGCTCTTATCTTTAATTTCATTTGTTATTGTTCTTGAGACGCAAAATGCTAATGTATGCATAAATGTTTGCGGCTGGCTGTGTTTCTCGCTTATTTATCTTGCCGCTTTAATTAACCGAATGAATGAATGGGCGATAGGTCAGACCACATGCTAATATTATGTGGGAATCGCTGGGGATAAAAGCAGAGCCCCAGATCAATGAATTATGTATTTAAGGCATTTTCGCACGGGGTAATTACATTTGCTTCAAGACTTTAATGGTTAGATAACACGCAGGAAGTTTTTTAACATTGAAAAGTACCATAATTCTGATATTGAAAACATTTCCTGGGTATTCCGAGAATTGTATATATAGAAAAAACCCTTAGAAGAGAACTGCAGATTCTTTTTTATATGTATCCAAACGTAACACGTTATCCTTAGCCCGATTCTTAGCCTGGTACTAATGCGACTACTAACCCAATCCAAAGCGCTTCTTGATCTTCTTGAGCAAGTGCATCTTCTTCTTGCTGGAGAGCTTGTCCTTGGTGCTCATGAGCAGCTCGTTGGACTCCATGGCCAGGACCTGGGCGGCCTGCTGGGCGGGAGTGGGCATGGCGTTGTGCAGCTGCTGCATCTGTTGCAGATGCTGCAAGTGCTGCTGGTTCTGGTGGTGCTGCTGCTGCGGATGCAGATTGAGGTGCGGATGGCTGCTCTGCATGTAGTTGGCTGGTATATCCGATAGACCCATGGTAGTGGATTATTTTCTTTCTTATTTAAATTAGAACAAACGAACAAACTAAACGAACACGCGTAATGCTAATGAAAATCCACAAGCTGCTTGCGTATTTTATTTGGCATTAAATTTAGCGATAGAGTTCTTCTTCGAATTTGAATGTTTTCCGTTAAAACATTTTGAATTTGGTTGGTTGTTTGTCTGCGCGCAACGGGAACAAACGGAACGAAACGAACGAAACACGGAGACCGACGACGACGACAACCTTTCGCTGAGTTTTTTTTCAACAAATAAAAGGTTGTGCGGCCTTTTATAGCTTCGCACCAGCGCGAGAGAGCGAAAATGAGAGCGCATGAGAGCATAATTCGAGACGCCACCTCTCTCTCTTGCGCTCTCTGGCAGCTGTTTCTTATTTACTATGGTTTCGCTTTGTGCCTGCCATTCGCGTGTATTGAGCCTCCCTTATAATTTACCTTTATGCCTCTAACTCTGCACCTTGATCGGGGATTCCTCCACATCTTCTCCCGCTCCTGCTGTTGCTTCTCCTGCTTTTTGTTGTTGTTGCTCTAGGCCTGCATTTGGGATCTTGGCCATAATGCTCTGGTCTCCACTAACAGTTATTCTGCGCACCTTAGTGTGTGTGTGTGTGACAGTCCGCTAGTGTGTGTGTGATAGTTCAGCCAGGTTCAAAGCAATTCTTTCTTTTTCGCAGGGTTTACAAGGTCTGGCTCATATAACTGGCAAGCTATTTCAATTGCCCTAATGCTTTTGATCGTGAACTTTGCGGGTCAAATTTCACACGTATGTACATAGTTTCTTGGACCCATGGGACTGTTCTTAAACACACTTTCTATAGCTTTTATTTTTCTTGAAAATAATAGTGTATTTCTTGTCCTCATTTGCAGCAATAGAATGTTTTATATAATTTGAAGGTGCAACAGGGAAAATAACTATTTCTTACATTACATTTTATACAGAATAGTATGCAAGATATGTATGGGTTTTGGATAGTAAATGTTGAGCAACAGATCCTTAAAAACAATCTAAACAGATCTATACATTTGTATATAGAGAATATATAAAAATAAACGGGAAATAAAGTTTGTAACTCATTTTCCGTTTATGTAAAATTTTGCTTATGCAGAAACCAAAAAATGTAGCTATGATCTGGGACACATGCCATTGTGGTCTCATTTGTTAAGCTTTAGCTTTTGTGGTCAGCAGGATAACCACCGTCTGGCGTCTGATCCTGATCATCCTTTATTCTTTATGGATGCCACGCTGCCATTGATGGAGGATGATAATTGTGCCGAGCGCTCCTCAGCCTCCTCAGCCTCCTCAGCCTCGTCCTTTTTGTCCTGGATCGGCAGACGGAACCGGGCAGACCTCACAGCAGATGCAATTTTAAGATCGGAAGGGATCAAGACGGGGCAGAAAGCATTTAAATTTTGATATTAAAGTGGAAATGCATATTCAGCATCCTGGCAGCAGGCGCGCGTCCTGGAAATACATCTGCTGCTGCTGCTGCTGCTGCTGCTTACCCGATTTCCCCCTCCTGTTCGCTCAGTGCTCAATGCTCAGTTTGCGAAAATGCAAAAAAGGTCGGAGATGGTGATGTTGGCGAAACAGGAACCGTCGAAACAGGACATCGAGCAGCGCATTGGGACACGAACAACCCCAAAATTGTCAAAGAATACAGTGAATATTGGATAGAAATAACGTTGGTTAAGTGAAGGTATTAAAAACGCCAGATGCAGTTTAAACATCCGAAAAATATCCTTACAATATCATTTCCAACATTAAGTAAGTCCGTCTGTTTTTAAGATTACATTAAAAAATCATGCGTAGTATATTCAGGGTTTATTCTAGTTGTTCGCCCATCGATAGCCACTGTACCCATCACGATCACCAACGAAAGGTGTCCATCTGCGGTTGCAGTTGGAAAAAGGATCTGAAAAGGGTTTGCTCTACTGTAGTGCGTATCCCCGCGCAGCCCCTGTCCTGAGTTCCGCTCCGTTCTGTTTGTTTGCCAATTCCAGGTGGAAATTCATAGCAAAAGATACGGATACATTTACGGGTGGAAGGGGATTGTCGAAGCGGAGAAAGAGGAAGCCAGCCGACCACGTGCCAGGTTGAAATCGAAAAAAAGAGACGTGCGCCAGTTGCCTTGGCTGATAAGGATGTGCTCTACTTCTGCGGATCGGTTCGAACTTCTTGTGCGATTATTTATTTTTATATATCCATATTTCGCCAGCAGACAGCTGCTGCTTCAATTCTTCCATTTGCATTTGTCGCCTTGATGGGGGAGATATCTGCAGTCTGCTTTTTTTCGTTTTTCGTTTTTTGCTCCCCTTAAAGTATTTTGTGGCTAAATTTAGAATTTGGCACATGTGCCCCCACAAGTCCCCCGGTACAGTGCAATTTTTATTTCTTTCCACTTCGGTCTCCCACGAACATCTGGCTTGAGAATATACGAATATCGCTCATGTTCGCTCGTCTTCTTCACGGGATTTGCTGGTTTCTCCTTAGACCCGCATTACCCTCTGGCCTCACAATTGTCCTCTTTCGACCATTGTCTCGAGAATGTCACAGCGATTTACCTTTCAGACAGTTCCTTAACCCAAGATCCCTGCGGCTATTCGGAATCCTCGTCTATGGAGAATTGACCCAGGCAGGCGTTTAATGAATATGCCAAACGATCATTTTGCACGGCAAGTGAGCAGATTCAAGGGAAACAAGTAAGAGAAAGGGGTTCAGAATTTGAAATTTCTCTCAATCTACTGGAACTTTGCTCAAAAAATAATATATCAGCAAAAGGCATTTGTGATTAATCTTCCAAAAAATGTTAAGTTCCGCTTCGAAAGATAAGCAAATCACAGCCTGTTTTTATGGCCTAATAAAAGGCGAAAATAAATATACGAGTTACACAAATTTCCATACATACATATATGTACATATAATATCCATAGGTTTCTTATCATAACTACCTCCATTACGATGGAGTTACTACCTTCACCTTGGACACCCTGAAGTCTGTTTATAGATAAATGAACTCACAGATATATTTATGAGCGCAATAAAATAGTTTTCAATTGAACAAAATCGAAATTAAACGATACTTATAGAAAAATCGAGTGCCAAAACTAATTTAAATAGAGGAAACAGCTCAAGTGGGCCAAAGATAAGTGTGGGGAAGTAATTTGGTAGTTATCAGCATTGATAGTATGATTTATTTAATGAAGAAAAAACGCAGTGCAAGTAAATAAACGAAGAGATACAAGAAATTGGCAGCTGTCGAAGGAAAGACAGCTGAGAATTCCCCGGCTCTTCGCATCGATCGCCGATAGCCGATCAATATACACATAATTAAGTAAAAACTGTAGCAAATGCCAGTGTTTAATTAGAAAACGACATATGCAAACGGGTCATGGGGAAAAGGCAGCGTTGTTCGAAGGAAAATAAAAGCGAAAGGACTTCAGACAGGCCAAGGAAAATGAAGGAGCTGTGCAAGGAGCAGTTGTCGAGTCTCGTATGTATAAATACCCGAACTAATCCTGCGGATACAAAAGGGAATTCGGGAGAACAGAACCCAAAATCGAATTGCGCAAGCACTTGAGAAACAGAGCAATGGAGTAGGAGGTATTCCCAGTCTGCAAGGATCGAGGGTATGGTTGATTGGATGGTTGTATATATCACAGAGTTTGAGAATATGGTACAAATTTACACGTTGGCAACGTTGGTCAATATTGTAGATTAATAGCATTCAATTCCTGCTTCGCAGACAGGGTTTCATTAAACATGTTCCTTACAAAGCTGTGACCTGATAAGACCTTGAAGGTTCTAATGCACAGGGTAACTTGCCGTCTAGATACTCTGCTCAAGAAACCTGACTTATTCAGAGGAACTCCTCCATACTTTGAGGATACCTGCGACAGCAGTTGGCTTCATCCCGAAACCCCGATCAAGATCTAACAAAAGGGAACTAGAGGCATGCATTTGGCAACTGCAACTTCAACTTCCACTTCCACATCCATGTTCACATCCACTTCCCATTTCCGCATCCTCATGTGCGTACGCTAATCAAATATCAACATCAGCGAGGAATAACCGCCAATGCAACACATGCGGGGGAAACTGCGATCCGTTAGTGAAATATACATTCTGTTGGCCAAATGTTTGCCTTTTCAGGGGGTTTCGGCTTTCACGGTTTTCACATTGCAGTTTTTCCCGCCTGTAAAATGGAAAACCTCCCTCGTCCCACGAAAAACGCAAGATCTGCGCCTCGAAGATACCTTATACGAAAAGGTATCTCGGATGCAAACAGGACATTTGGCAAGTCATAGAGAGAGAAGGTCCTGGCGGGTTTTCAGCCCACAGCATGTGTTTTTTGTCTCAGGGTCAGCGAGTTACAGCTCGGCTATCCTACCTGAACCCAGCGCCTATTGGGGTTTACTCATTCTCTCCTCCGCCTTTGTGCGATCCTTCATCCTCCATCCTTCGTCCTTCGTCTTGTGCCCGTTTTGTGAGAAATCATTGCCATAAACTCTATAATTTATTATCCACAGCTGCATGGGCATCTTGGGTCTAATCGAAGCTGATACGATTCGATGGAGTCCCTGATGATGTGGTAAGCAGAAGCAGGTAAGTGCAGTCCTGCCATCCAAATACCGCCAAATACACCTGTAAGGGTGAGATGTCCATTGCGCTAAGCTTCGCGTCCCACAACCAGAGTTCTTTTCCTGAGCTGATTTGATGTCGGGATTTGTGCGCATCTTTATTTCCAGATTTATACCACCTTAGATTGTTGACTTTTCGGTAGCCTAAGCTGCTTACTAGTTTGATATCCTTATAGGCGGGTTGGGAATATTTGTTGATTGTAATGCAGGACATGCATGGGAAAATATAATTGGGATATATAACTTTTGCTTTTAAGCCCAGTTTTTGGGGTTGGTTTTTGTAGAACATTCCTGGTTATGAAGTATAATTTATTTTCTCCACTTGATTGACTTGTAATAACCTAGATATCCAGTTTTTAATGTTTCGAGATATTGGATATGTGGTTATTCTAGATTCTTGTGAATCGAATGTGATATGATCGAGTTACATGAGTTTTGATAACTGTTTTTAAAGAAACAATTTAAGAATATTTTAAAATCTCCGAATTCTTTTGGGAAGATTTGAAACCCCACAGGTACAAGGTTGAACAAAGTCCTGAACAGAAACAAAAGCTATAGACTTTTTTTAAATTCAAACAATGGTAAATAATAATTAAAGGCAGGTTTCACACCTGCAAATTTAAAATCAAGCAACAAAACTATCGGCACGAACGCGCAGCCAGCGGATGTCATCGCTAAGGGGAATCAGCTGTTTGCCAACATGTGAGTGTGTGGGTGGTGGGAAGGTCACAAACCTATTGGAATGCCCATAGTTTTTTAATTCACATTCAAGCGAAGCTTATAACTGTCATGCACTTTATTACAACCTAAAGATTCCATTTAAAATAGAAAGTTTACTAACTTATGATAATTAGGCTTATATATTCTTAGATGACGAGCAAGCAAACTCCTCTTTACGACACATCCAAAGTAAACTAAAGCCTTGATTACTTACCAATTTTACCAGCCGACTGACCCATTGCTTAATTAAAATCACAAACTGCGTGTTTCGCTTCCCGAAAGGCACAAGAAACAACAGCCACAACAACTAGGACACACACAACTTCTTTGGCATTGAATTTTCACGTGGCCCAGCCCTCGGATTCGCTTGATATTATGTGCACCGTGAGCCGATCATGTGCAATTGGCAGGCTAGCTCACTTCCGGAATTATAGTCGTTAATTGTGATGCATTTTAAAGCTTTGTTTAATTGTTATTTGGATGGAGCTGCCGGTCGCAAGGCTTTTTTTAAGTGTGACCGCGTTAGTGTTTAAATGTGACAGGCGAACTTTACCAACGGCCATCCAAAAATATACCAAGCAATACAATTAGTAAACAAAACACTGAACCCGCTAGAAAGCCCATTTACTTTGTTTATAAATAAAATAAAACCATTAATATATGAATTGATCTAAAGTGATGACGTATCAAAAAGAAAACTTATTGGGAATAAATCACAGGATACGAAAAGCCGTGATTTCATGCGATATTTTCATTAAGCGGAACTACGCCGATATATACCACACAACAAGCGATTCCTTGGTATTTTTGGCCACCTCGCCTGCGGTCACACTCCACGCAACCTCTGGCAAAAAACTACGCGAAAAATATGCCATAAAAAGCGAGAATCGATCTTATTTATATATCTTTCGCGGATTACAAAGTGCGTAGCAGCCGCGGGCCGACCAGAGCCCCGCCAACCAACAACTCCCGCCGCCCAAGGACACAGAGAAAACCGGCAAGAAGATGGCCGATCCGCTCAGTCTGCTGCGGCAGTACAACATAAACAAAAAGGAGATTGTCGAGCGCGACAGCCAGATTATCTTCGGCGAGTTCTCCTGGCCGAAGAGCGTGAAGACCAACTATCTCAAATATGGGTAAGTGGCGTCAGGATGATCTTTAAGTCTGCCAGCCATACCCACTTTCTCTGACACTTGTCTCCCATCGCATAGCTCCGGCAAGAAGGGCGCTCCACGTGAGTACTACACGCTGGAGTGCCTGCTGTACCTGCTCAAGAATGTGATGCTGCAGCACTCGGTATACGTGCGACAGTGCGCCGCCGAGGACATACCCGCTGTGAATCGGCCGGATCGTAAAGAGCTCCTGGCCTATCTGAATGGAGAGACGCCAACCTGCGCCAGCATCGACAAGAGTGCCCCGCTGGAGATCCCCACCCAGGTGAAACGAGCTGCGGAAGGTGAACCTTCCAGTGTTGAGGTGGCTGCCAAGAAGGCGCGCTTTGAGGAGACTCAAGTGCAGAAGGTGCGCGAGCAACTGGCCGCCCGATGGGATGTCAACCAGAAGGAGACCGCTGTCAACATGGACAACATCAAGTCGCTGTCCGAGACGATGTCCGTGGAGAAGATTGCGGCCATCAAGGCAAAGCGTTTGGCTAACAAGCGAACGACCATTAAAAGGACGGACAATGACGAGACCATGGGCACTGATTTGCGTGCGATCCTGGACTATGATGTGGACTCCACGAAGGACATTATCAGCAGAGAGCGACAGTGGCGCACGCGAACATCGATTCTGCAAAGCACGGGCAAGATCTTTGCCAAGAACATCTTCGCCATGCTGCAGGGCATCAAGGCGCGCGAGGAGGGACGCAATCGTCCGCAGGTGCCTAATCCCATCAAGATGCCGGAGCCGGCGCGAATAGCCAAGCCACAGCCGCAGCTATCGCAATACAATCGTTACGATCAGGAGCGCTTCAATCGGCAAAAGGAGGAGACCGAGGGCTTTAAGATCGATACGCTCGGAACATACCACGGTATGTCGCTGAAATCCGTGACGGAGGGCTCACTGGCTCAGCGTAAGGCGCAGGCCAACAACTTACCGGGAGCACCGGGCGGAATACCAGGAGCAGCCGCCGTTCGGCCCAAGGAATTGCTTCCTGCGGCTCAAGCCCGACAACTGCCCGCCAACGGCCCATCGAAGCGACCCTCTCGCACCCCCATTATCATCATACCGTCTGCCAACACAAGCCTCATCACCATGCTCAACGTGAAGGATATTCTGCAGGAGCTGCGCTTCATGTCCACCGCGGAGAAAAAGCTGCAAGGCTGCCAGCGCGACAGCGAAGTGCTGTTACAGGTGCGATTTAATGTGACGAATTATCTTCAAATGGTTTATATAGCAAAAGGTGTTATGGCATTTGTTTCCGAAGATGTATTCAGTTTCCTATTAAACCATTAAAGAACAGAGTGGAATACACCAATGCTAATTTACGTTCTCTTACATTCCCACCAAATAGCGAAAACGCAACAATCAGACTGTGTCTTACCGGGTGATAGACAATCCCATCAAGCTCTCGCAACAGGACTGGCAACGGGTGGTGGCCGTCTTCGTTATGGGACCCCAGTGGCAGTTCAAGGGCTGGCCTTGGGACGGCAATCCCGTCGAGATATTCTCAAAGAGTCAGTAAAATCTCTCCAAGCTCTTGAATTTGATTCACTATGTTTCCCTTTTCTCCCCACCGCAGTTTGCGCTTTTCATTTGTGCTTTAGCGAGTTGAAATTGGACTCGAACGTGGAGCGCTGGTCTGTAACGCTGCTGCGACTCTCGCAAAACAAGCGGCATCTGGATCGGGCTGTGCTCAGCAAATTTTGGGAAACTTTGGACAAGTAAGTGCCTACATTGTTACATTCCACTATTGTCCCATTGCAAAACATTCAAAATGTATTCTTTTTTAGATATATGGCCAAGTACAAGCCCGATCTGCGGTTCTAACCCTTACCGCATACTTAAACGTTCTGCTGAATAACGACACCTGCACAGTTTCCAATCCCACTCCGAAGTAGTTACCATTATATAAATAACAGTCTGTAACTTTGCAACAATCGACGCAAGTATGCAACAGTGACCCGAATCTGGGTCATTTGGCCAGTCCAATTTCCCGATTAATCCCTGTCCAGGACTCTCTCGCTTTTGGCAGCCGCATTACAAGTCGCAGGCCTGCGATGGTGCAAATAGGCCCAAATAGGCAGTTAGAGGTTAAGATTAAGAGTTTTTCGTTCGACTTGTACAATGTAAACTATAAAACACACGGATACGGATCCGAAACCAAGTAATTTGTATTTTTAGTGATAATAAACAGTTACAAGCCAATTTGTTTCGGTTATGCAACCAGAAGGTAACATAATTGGCATTTATTTGGCTGTCATCAAGGATATTTACTTGCAACTATTTAACCTTTTCAAAGTTCATATTCATATTCAACATGATAAGAACGTGTTCATACCGCCCGCTGTTGAAGTCGCAAATCAAACGTTTCAACGCCGTAGTAGTAAGATTTCATTATCTCTGTTTATATTGCGAAATACGTTCACATGTAGTGTACAATCGTCATGTTAGCTGGTGGTCAGTAACTTTACTCTCTTATATAGGTTAGCGATTAAATAAAAATACTATAGCACAGAGTACTCTGTGACACTTCCCGGCGTATCTTCAGGAGGACTTGCGGTCGTCGAACTGCCTCCTTGCCGCCTTCAGGGTGTTGTGCATCAGCATGGCCACCGTCATGGGGCCAACTCCGCCGGGAACCGGTGTGATGTGGCCGGCGACCTGGCGAACTTCTGTGAAATGATAAGAGACAAGAGGATTACGAGAAGATTCAATCTCATCCGAATCAGCAGCTCACCTTCAAAGTCCACGTCTCCGACCAGCTTAAACTTGCCGGTGCTCTCGTCCTTGATGCGGTTGATGCCCACGTCAATGACACAGGCTCCGGGCTTCACCATATCCTTGGTGATCAGACCTGGCTTGCCCACAGCGACCACAATGATATCCGCCTGCCGGCAATGGCGGGCCAGTTCCTTGGGCGGTGTGTACCTGTGGCAGATGGTCACCGTGGCATCCATTGCCTTGGTGGCATACTTGCCATCCGCGTGCAGCACGATGGCCATCGGAAGGCCGACATTTTTGGATCGCCCCACCACCACGGCATTACGTCCAAATGTCTCGATTTTCATGTGCTCCAACAGTCGCTTGACTCCGAGCGGCGTGGCCGGAATATTGGCATCCATGTCCAGGGCCGTACGTCCGATGTTCACCTCGTTGAAGCCATCTACATCCTTGTCCACATGGACGGCATTGCAGATGGTGCGCTCGTTGATGTGCTCGGGAAGCGGCAGTTGCACCAGTATCCCCGTGACCAGCGGATTCTTGTTCAGATCGTCAATCTGTTGCAGCAGCTCCTCCTGCGTGGTGGAGGCGGGCAACCTCTTCGTCTCACTGGAGATGCCCACCTCTCGGCAGGCGACCATCTTGTTAGCCACGTACTTCTCGCTAGCCGGATCCTCGCCCACGATGACGGCCGTGAGATGGGGCTTTGGATACCCAGCAGCCTCCATTCCCTTCAGCTCTTGTGCTAGCTGGGTGCGCACCTCCTGGGCTATGGCCTTGCCATCGATGATTTGAGCCATGTTGCTGAAATGGGAGCATATTTTTGAATTGGATGAAAATTAATAATGCAGGATTCCTTAAAGCATCATTTAGTTGAAGTTATCTTCCTGAATTCGCATAGTAAGCAAGGTCATAAACGGGGAACGTCGCCCACTGATAAGGCTCGCTGGTAAATCCCCGCCTGTCACTGCGGTTGCACTGCAGTACTTCCCCCAGATCGCACTCTTGGACGCATAAGTGTATCGTGTGATTCACCCACTTGTTTACCAAGTGAAGTGCGCGAGGGGCGGTGGAAAGTGTTCTAGGTGATTCCCCGTTCTCAGAATGTACTTTTTATGGCTGCGTTCTGAGCTATCGATGGATACAGATTTGCTCGTGATCTCATGCAGGGCACCGATTGTAATTGTTCGTGGAAACAAGTTACCATTGCTTACAGACTACAGATTCCCGGGAATATTAAGGGTAAATAAATAAATGCTAATATTTATGTTTAGCAAGAATCCTAATTCCACCTATGTGTTTTTCATTATATAAGAGGCGTGTTTATAGAGTTAAGTAGATGTAAATCTAAGGTACTTTATTGATCAACATTCAATACACAAGCAAGTGGTATCATCTCTGAGAGAGGATGGGGTAATCCAAAGCCTAACGTAAGTCTCGATCCAGCAGGGCGTAAGCCTGCGGATCGACTGCCTGCAGGGCACGAACAAAGGTTGCAAACTCCACACTGGCGCCTTTTTCTCGAACGTGATCCAACAGGCCGTCCGCACCCAGCCATATGAAGGTGAACTGCTGCAGATGGGACTGGCGGGCTAGGTGCTTCCATTTGGGCTCTTGGGGATCGGAACCGTATCCTAAGGGCTTATTCAGCAGCGAACAGAGCTGGTCGTAAATGAATTCGTTCGAGAGGAGCAACCGCAATTTGATTAGCGGGTCCTGCTCCTTTTCCGTGTCTTTACTGGAATCCACCTCCATTCTTCGACGACCACTGCTTAGGTCCAGCTCCACCGACTCCTCGTCCTCTGTTTTGATGTCCATTTCCTCGGACTTGATCTCCAGCTGACCAGCATCGCTGCTTTCGTCCGACGACGTATCGATCTCCTCTTTGACCTTACGTGGAATCCAGGTCATGGCCAGTTCCCCCTTCTCCGGATACACATTCTCCAGCAGCTTTACCACCCGCTCATTGGCCTTGTGCCTGGCCAATTCTAAGGGTGTATAACCGGCTGCATTACGTGCCAGCAGGATGTCGGTAAGGTTTTGATTTTGGGCATCCAGAATGAGCACCAACAGCTCCACACTCTGCTCCAGAACGGCCATGTGCAGAGCATTATTACCATCCATTGTGTTGGCCACGCTAATCGAGCTCCGATCATGGCTGATCAGTTTCTTGGCCACATCGTACTTGTTCTGCCGTATGGCCATGTGCAAAGGCGTCAGACCATCGTCGTTTTTCAGCGAGAGGTCCAATTGTACGGTTGGCACTCCATTAAGGAAGCTTTCCACGCAGTTCAAGTGCTCCTCCTTGACTGCCAAATGCAGTGGGGTATTTCCCGCATGATTTTGCTGATTTGGACTGCAGCCCATGCCCAGCAAAGGGCGAATGTAGTGTGCTCGGTCTTGTTGGCACGCCACATGCAGGGCACTATCACCATCCGCATTCAATGCGCTGTTGACCAGCTCCTTTAGGTTGAAGTAGTTCATCACCTGTATCGTCTTGATGGCCAGCTTCAGATTGTCCTTTTTGTGGCTAATCACTTCGTGCAAGAGCGTGTCATTATTTTCGTTATTCAAGGCATGATCCGTGAACAGCTCCTCCACTTGGCGGTGTGAGCTTTCCGTCGGCGTTCGGCGGTCCTGATCGAAGATTTTGAATATGGTGTTCAAGTATTTACTGGTGAGATTTCGACCCGATGCCACTTCCGCCCGTCCATGGCCATCCTTTACCAACTCTCCCATGCCTAAGTCGCAAATCTTCTCGAGATCAGTAGAGTTCTGCTCGATAAGTTTGCGGAAATTTTCGGAATCCATTAAATCATTCAGATGCATGTCGCGTCCGAACTCCTGACTTATCGTCTGACCATGCTGCGAAAGGTTTGGCAGGCCATTCGGTGGCTGAGCCAAGCCCAGCGTTCTGGGCAGATCCAGAGAGTTATTGGAGCTGCCAGTTCCGGAACTGCTACTGTTTGCCGAGGAGCAGGTTCGACGGCGTTTCCTGGACACAATCACGTTTCGTGGCTTGTAGCGGAAGGGCAGCGCAGGGAATGAGCGCTCATCATCGGAGGGACGAATGAGCTCAATATACACGTTGACCTCACGATCCACATCCTTGTCTTTGTACGCAGGCGTCTGGCACACAATGGCATATTGGTGGTGTACATCCGATTCGCGGAACTTTGCGTATGCCTCCCACACGGTTTCTCCATCTTCATCCTCCTCGAAGAACCGCACCTTGATGTTCTTTTTGCTGACCTTTTCCACCAGCAGTATAAGCTCATCGTTGCCCATCACTCCGCCAGTAGGTTTGCTCAGACGGACGATGCGCAGCTCTCCAGTTTGTGCTGACTTGCGGTTATTGATCGCATTGCTGTACACAGGCGGTGCAAGTGGAACCCATGCGCCGTTGTCCTCTATTTTGAATGCCTCGAAGCAGAGCCGCACCTAAAATGGGCGCATAGGAATTAGTCAGTGTATTAAATTCTTTGGTTGGTTGTTTGCTTTTCAGTAAGTTAATTGTAATAGCTTGTGAAAAGCACATGTACGCGAATAAAATAGATAGTTTATAGTTTACAGTTAACAGCCCGTTTAGCCAAAGAGACTAAAAGGTGTCAAATGGAAGCTATAATTAAATGAATTAAGCAGCCTCAAGTGAGCAATTAAACGTGTGAATAACAAATGTAAACGTATTCACATTGTTTGCACGCTGGTTTACCCACCTGGTTCAAGTTCATGTCCTTGGCCTCACGCTCTGTCTCCTGATGCAGTTCCTGGATCTGTTTGGTGGACAACTCGCGGCGATTCATCTGAAAGACCAGGCGATCCTGCTTCTTCTTGCACAGCTCCTCGAATATGTACTTCTTGGCGGTGTGTATGATGCCCATGTTGATAAACTGGGCCACATAGCCGCGCTCCTTGGAGACGTGCAAATCATGCGGATCGCACACATCCCGCTCGTCCTTGCGCACGACCAGCTGATGGGAATGTGGGCTGTCCAAGTTCGTTTGGAACAGACTGCACCGGATGACGGCGGGTCCATCGTAGTTAGACAGTGTGACTTCCGGGAAGGTCTTCGGCGTCCGCTTCGAGTTGGCGCCATTAAGCGATCCATGTGTTCCATGCATCTCGCTCTTGTAGCGAAAACGGAACTTCTCCACCGGTTGCTCCACGATCCGCAGCTGCGGCACGTGTTTGATATCGCCGTCAGACGCCAGGCCATTTTGATGGTATCCGAAGTGCTGGGCCGGTGGCACAGTGGTCGGAGCGGACACAAAGTACTGGTGATCCATATACATGTTCCCGAAACTGGTGACATTAGCAACGCCGACACCAACGCCAGCGGAGTTGATTAAATTGGTAGCATCCAATTGGCAAATTCCGTCGTTGTTCAACAGCTGATGCTGGTATGGTGAGTTTGCCATTGGCGGTTGGTGTGGTGAATTGCCGCCGGGCAAATTGAGATTGGCGAAATCCGTTTGCAGGGCCATGGTTTCCGGGGAGTGGGCTGGCGACAAGGATTGGGTGGTGGAGTTGGGTGAGTTACCACTGCTATAGCCACTGGTGCTGGATGCATCGTTCATAAACAGCACATTTTTACCCTTGTCCAGGTCGTAGTACTGATTCATGTTCGTAGTCCGTATCTATCTATATCCGATATTTCCAATTAATTGCGTCTTAACAACTCAAAAGTGTACCGCTGCCTTCGCCGATCGGATCGCTAATGATCGAAACGAGCTCCACCGATGGCTGACCATTCGTTTTAGGTACTTCCCCGATGTTCGGCGGATGGGAAATTATCTGCGGCAGCCACGTCGCGATGACTCACGGGTTTTTCAGGCGCACCACTCGAGTGTGATTTTTTTGATCGGCAATACTATAAACATGTACGGAATTCTGGATTCGCGGGTGTTGTTTACACAACGAAATCACACACTGTTTATATGTATTTTAGCTAACTAATACATATATGCAAATGCATGGAATGTCGCCGCAGCGAATCGGGGAACTTCAGTACGCCAATGCTGGAACGAAAATGAGCGAAGCACTGGGCGAACACAAGTAATAACGCTCACGAGTCGCGAGCAAAACGCTCGCTGCCCTGATAACAGGTTTAAGCTATCTGCGCCGAGCTTTTGGGTCAGCTTTTCACGGAAACTAAGGTTCCTATTAATTTATTTGAATATGTAATTTCAACACACCGCACACACACTTAAATAAAAACATGGCAGAGTTGCCACCGGAAGGTAATTGGGTTGGATGGCAACGTACCAATCATGTGTTCTACAAATCTAAGGATGGGAGCGTATGCGATTGCTCGCTCCCATTGTGCTTAAATATTATAAATTTATGTAATAATCGAATATATATACTTAGTGTTATAATATAAAATAATACTATATATAATCAGGATTTTTAATAACATAACGCCATTATACACAAGTACCGATTGAGACTATTGAAAGTTTCTTTGGAATATATAGAGAACACTGTATAAAGCTTTTCATAAACTTCTCCTGTAATGCACCTATGTCACGCACACATCTCTAGCACACGCTTTTGTTTTTCTTCATTTGATATCACGTTTTAAATTGAACCCGATTCACTTTATTAACATACACACCTGGATACTGACTTTCCGGCATAATTCCGGGAAGCCAGGACCGCAATGGATCCTATAGAACGTCGTAGCATCGTTAGACAAACACCGAAATGATTTTTTTATCCAAAGGCACTTGTGCGAAATGATAAAAGACTAAGCATGCGTCACTGAACTATATACATACATACATATGTATGTAATTTGCGATTCAGTCAGTTTCCACTCCCACTGGACCAGCACACACACACACATACAACAGCTGACCTGTTGCCAGGCTGCAATTAAAGTATATATGTATTTTTAATCCCGTTGCACTTTTTTTTATGATTTAATCAATCTGCTCACTTCGCGTTCTTCTCTTCCTCTTGTTGCCATGCCAAGGTGTGTGTGTGTGAATGTTAGTGTGTTAGTGCTTTTTCACCTTATCAGTTGACGATGAGTTTTGTTTATTTTGATAATCAATTAGCAGGAAAAACATAAACAAATCGGGGTCTTGACTTTCCAATCACTAGTATGGGTCTAGACTCTATAGTTATAAATAGCCGGCTGTAAAATTAGTCCTAAATGCACTTTTATGCGGATAAAGGGAAAAAGCAAACGTGTCTTTAGAACGCCTGTTCAAATTTTCTCGAAGGTCAAATCTATGTAATGACAATTTCAAAATTTTTTGGGCTTAATATTAGCCGATTTTGGCCAGCAGCATACCTTTTTGTGACTTGCTTTGTGGGAAGTATTGGAAGTATTTTCCTTATGGAAAATTCGAACTGCACTGATTGTCGGATACCGATGGACTGTATAAAACAAAACCGATCTTTTAATGGGCCCCGCACGTGTTGTATATTTTGGATAAAAGCTTTTCGCTCCAGCGCACTGAAATGCGTGTGCGAGAGAGCGCGACTTAGAAGTTTTTGCTTGCGAGAGAAGCTTTCAACACTTACCGATAAAAGTATTGAACTAGTAATATCGCCCAGACGGGAATCGGGTCTTCTAGCAAAGGCGAAAACTGTTAAAAAAGTACAAAATATGCCTCTTTCTGAACACATTTTAGAAAAGTGCGCTTTGTGTGCAAAAATATTTATTTATAAAAATCGCAAACACGCTGAGAATTTCTTTTGTGCTTTTTATAATCAGTTGCACGGTCGGAAATATTTGCTGTTGTAAAATTTCCAACACGAGTTATTTTTCAATAGATTGTTTTTCTTCGACGCGGCGGATGACGAAATCTGATTTCCGATTACTGCACTCGGAGATTGAAAGATGCCATGAGATTCCGTTGGCCGGTGACGTCCATAAGCTCCACAGGGGGCCGCCACCAACGTCTCCCACTGATAAGCCTTTGAGTTCAGCCCCCTGATCGCCCATTACCTATTCCATAAGTTATGGAATTGATGCACAAACGCCTGGTAACTGGCGATTTTTGTTTTTAGCCAGTGGAGGAAAAACAATGCAGGCGTCATTAACAATGTTGTTCGCGGACGAAGATTGCTCCCGTTTTGGGTTGAAAAACATGTTATTTTCGAAAAGAGATAACCCGAGGAAAGTGCGAGTGGGCTGCCCAATGGGAGTGTTGAATCATGAGCATGCTATGACAGCCCTATTTAATTTAAGAGTGGAATTTTTCCCTGAGCATTTTACTATGCTTTGTTTTTGACCGGTTGCCTGCTAAATAATTGTGTTGCAGGGATGTGCAATTGAAATAATTGCGATTTTATGTTAAAATGATTCTTGAAGTACTGTCAAAATTTTCAAAACAAATGTTTTGGAAAACATTCTCCTGTAATTTCCATTGTAATCAAAGTTATTAAAATAATAATATAAGTGGGAGAAGCACTTAGCATAATTTATATACTATATTCGATGGTTATAACGAATAACATAGTTAAAAACTCACCTTGTGAATCGCATTTTGAAATGGAGTTTAAAATGTTCTTTTGATAACTTAAAATGTTTAATTTATTGTATTTTATTAAATGTCCTGTAAGTGTTTATTCCACTGATACACTTTTAATGTTGTTAAATATTGTAACACTTCTTGTTTAAGAGAATTCTAAAATAGAACTTGCTTTTGCACTTGTCGCATTTGAATATTTAAATGAAGCGCGCCACAGGCTTTATATGCCACTTACAACGGGTATTTTTTAGTACCTTTTGAGTTCGAAAATTCGAAATGGGCTTAAGCAATAAATATTCCTAGGGTGGCAAAATCGCGGGTTTCTCAAAGACCTAGAATAAAACGAATGTACAGTTGCATATGGACGATTAAAATGATTTAATTTGCGACTTTGTGTAAACCCAAAGATTATTTGTTGAGTGTGGACGGTCGAGCTGTGCAAGTGGTGGTGCAATTTGTTTGACATATTTCTACCAACGCTATCTGGGCACACTGCAGTGAAAAGGAAAACAAGAAGTCGCAAATCGAATCACCATTGCAATTTTGAACAGCATTCCTTTGCATAACTATTGCCTACGCAGCCGCATTTCTCATGCACACAGACTGGCGATGAAGCCCCAGAGCAAGCGGAAGTCCTTCCCCTTCAATGCGCCTCCTCCGGGCGGAATCATGGAGTTCGGATTCGGGAGCTGCAGCTCCTTCGGCAATCCGGTGGAGAATGACCTGGTAAAATGGCAGCACAAGCGAAAATCAGAGCAGCCGGCACCGACAGTGCTGTAAGCTATATCCTACTTACAACACCCCCTTCATATACTAACCATAGAATGCATTGCAGACCACCCAAAATGCTTATAACCGAGGAGAGGATCACCCAGCATTTCAGCGGTCTATCGCTGGATCCGAAGATCAATGTATCCGCGTCGGCCGTTGTCAGCAACAACAACAGCGTAGCCAGCGTTATGGGCGGCTTGGCCACGGATGATATACCGTCCACCAGCACCGGGAAGACCCACCATCCCAATCCCGCCTACCAAATGGCGGCCATGGAACTGGAGCAAAAGCTGCGCAATGCCAATCGCATCGTGATTTGTGATGGCCTCAAGCCGGGAACGGGTCCCGGTTCTGCACCACCTGTAATACCACCGGAGTGGCTAATAAAATCCATACCACGTCCCTGCACCGCCTTGGTGCCTTGGCAGCCATCGCCTCTTCAGATGCCGATGCCTGGAACGAAAATTGTGTCGCCCCAAATCGTAGCACCCATGTCTGGGGCACCGGTGGTCCAGGAGCTGGACGACTACGACGACGATCTGGAGTTCTTCGAGAACAATAACACGTGCAGCGTGAACCTTAACAAGTCTGAGCAGGAGCACATGGACGAAGACCTGTAGCGATAGCCATATAAAACCCTAAAGCATAAGTATAAAAGTGTAGATTTGTATGTCCGTAACCGTAAGAACCCAGTTGATAGCATGCAAGAATACTCCGCCTCCTTATTTTGTATTACTATTGAAAATAGATAGATGTATGTGATTCAATCTGGAATGTTCCGGAATATTCGTTATTTAAAGCAAGATAGATGACTTTTGAGAGACTCAACGGCGGACGTCAA
This sequence comes from Drosophila yakuba, assembly GCF_016746365.2. NCBI lineage: Eukaryota > Metazoa > Arthropoda > Insecta > Diptera > Drosophilidae > Drosophila > Drosophila yakuba. The sequence goes on from NC_052530.2 coordinate 10,683,095, forward strand.
ACGAACACCTGGCTTAAGAAAAGTTTTTCTTCGAGGAACTAATTCATTATACTTTTTACATCAATTTATAAGCACTATTTAAAACACAAATGTATGTCTCCAGAAATGTCAGAAGGCGACTGCAGTATAGTGGATCAAACGAGCTGATTAAAATATACTTTACATTGTGTTTTTAAAGTGGAGTTTATTTGCTGATTACTAAAGTTAGAAAAATACGACATTTTTGCAATGGTCTTAAATAAAACTCCGTAAACTTAACCGAGTACGCTATTGTTTTTAATATACATTTTATTTACAATAACATATTATTTATATACAATAGATAATTATGATCACTGCAGTCAGTTTTTGTATGTACACGTAATCATTTATATCAATTATTTAATAAATTTTGCTAAGTTTGTTTTTCCGTTAAAAGAACTGGTTGATTGCGTTTTAAAATAGTTTAAATAATGAAGTTCGGTATTTGGTATTTTTGGACAGGGCGGTCGCACTGATATATTGGTGTTCGCCAACGCTCTGGCTGCTGTCATACTGTAAAAAACCAGCAAAGAGGTCGGATCGCAGCGCCGCTGTCCGGACTCCGGAGAATTTTTCAGCGATTCGCGTACGGAAAAAATCGAGTACGTCCGAGTGCGGATTGCTCAGAAATCAAGTGAAATAATTGTTTATTTGGTAATTATTATATGACATACATATGGGAAAAAGTGAGCGTGCGTTTTTTGCTGCTGTGAAAAGTTTAGTGTAGTGTAGTTGAAATGCCCCCACATTGACAGCCATACGTATTTATTATAATTATAATTTACTTCATGGCGCAAGCGAAAAGATTGTAATTCGGAGAACGAGTAGCCGAATCAGAACAAAAGCAAGGCGAACGGCAGAGCCACCACCACACTGAGGCACTCAAATCGCATCCGCAGCGGCGGAAATCTGACAAAAACTAGATACGAGGCGAAGTGCAAATTTAGAATTCTTATTACAAGTTCATGGGAAAGTGGCGAATATACGTGGAGCGTGATAAGTGAGCGTTTTTTGTGTGTTGAATGGCAAAACATCACGTTGACCGATGCACGAATGAGAGAGTATCGCGAGTACGCGACGCCGGAGTCGAACTCACCACGCTGGTTTGTTTTTCCGCTCTCTTCGCGGCTCTTCCTCCCCACGCTCTCTTTGCCTTGCAGTGGTGTAGCCCCGGGGCAGCGTCACATGCAGTGGGGGCCACCCCCTCTTGGGCCGGCGAGCCTCTGTACTTGCCGCGTGGTGAGTTTGCCGGCTGGGCCTCTGCTTTAGCTTCTGCTTCTGGCTGGTGGGTTTCTTGTGCTCGGAGCTCTTGGGCTCCAACCTCTTGTGCTCCCTCTCATTAGTCGGCCAATCGTGTGTGAGTGAGCTTGTGCCTGTGCGCTGCTCCGCGTCGCGTGTCGGACCGTTTGTGTGTGGGTGTGTGTGCGTGCGCTGGTCGTTCAATTTGTGTGAAGTAATAAGCGTAATTAGTTTGTTGGTGCGGCAACGTATTGCAATTCAGCTTGAAAACGCCACTAAACGTAAATGTAAACGTCTGACGCATCATCTTCATCTGCGATTTTCTGATTTTCCAGCTAGAGCCTGGCCAATAGAGGCCGTCGAGTGGAACCAGAAACGAGCTGCAACAATAAAGCGTTAACAAAAAAGTATAAAATAAAAGGCAGCGATGTCCACCGCCGTTGAAACGGGGTCGTCGCCTGCCAAGAGCAATAGCAACAACAATAGCAGCGGCGGCAACAACAGCGGCAACAACAATAACGGCAACGGCAATCTCAGTCCAAATGCAAAAGGCGTGCAGCGGCGTCAACTGGTAAGTACCGCACCCCCACTTTTACCCCTGCCCCCCCCTCGGTTCACACACTATCAATAACCGATAAAGCCACGACAACCTACAGTGGTACTCCCCTAGGGTGCATTTGTTAAATTTCACTCGATAAAACAAACTAACAGTAGTCGCTGTGTAAACCGAAACATAAGTGGAAGTTTATTCTTGTTTGTTGCCAGATGTTTGAATTAGGGAAGTCCACGTTTTAATAATTCAGTGCTCTGGAATTATCCAGTTAACTGCACTCTTATTAACAAAGCGAAGAGCTCAATTAAGTTCCTTTAAAAGTCAAAAGAGGGCGGATAGCTGCTCAATTACATGCGTTTTCCTAAGTCATGAGCCTGCTCCACTTAGCCACCCATGTGGGTGGTTCGCCATACGGAAATTCACCTGTAAGCATGAATGATAAGCACGCCGAGCCGAGCCCTAATAACTTGATGATCGGCGAAGGCAAAGGCAAAAAGTGCGAGCGAGAGATAGCATATTGGTTGTAGAAGCAAACGTAAAACTCATCATTAATCGGTGGAAACAAAATGCATTCTCACCCGACTGCCCCGCCCCCTCCCTATCCCACTGTCGCACTCGCCGCCCTCTGTTCTTGTTTTATTTTTCTTTTCTTCTGCCTCTTTAATTTTCCTTTGCGCCCGTTGAGCATTGGAGCTCAACTGAGGCCGCATGACCGAAAGCAATGAGCTTTATTTGCCATATTTGCTGTTTGTTATTCTCTTCTTCTGGCTATTATTGCCATTGTTGTTGTTTGCCTCGCATTTCGTTTTCAATTTGCCGCTGATGTTTGTGTTGGTGAGCGAGCATATGTGTGCGCGAGGGTGCTGGTGGGTTTGTGTGTGGTGTGTTTCTGCTTCGGTTTCTATTCCATATCGTAGATAACAGGGCATTGTTGCGTTGTTGTTGCCCAACATATTTACATAAGGAGAGAAAGAGGAAGCGAGAGAGGAAGAGCGGGAGTAGTGCTGACGTTGACAATGTTTGCTCTACACAGAGAACAAAAATGATGTGTAATATTTCCGAATTTGACATCGTAAGCTCAACGTTGCAGAACATTAATCCCGAAACCTACCTTGCTTCCATTGAATTTTGTTTCGGTGCAGAAAAGTGATACGTGGGCGTGGGTATTCGTGGCGGGGTTTTGCTTCAAGGGGGTGCCTCTGTGATTTCATATCGTTAGCCAACTTGCAAAGTTCACGTTCACTGTTCCCTCGGCCTGCGCATTTGATTAGCACCAAAATTGGATCAGCAGCTGCTGGCGCTCGTCGCGTCGCCTTCCGTTCGCTGCGAGCGGTGACGAAGTATTCCCGCCCGGCACTTGTCGGCGAAATCCCGCTCCCCCCACCGCACGCAATAATACCCTACCTTCCAGGGGTATCCATATGCATCACGTTAAGGTGTCACAAGTGTCACATACTTGGTCATTACCTCATGTCATTATCTCATACTTAACCTTTTCAAAACGTGGCCATCTCAAGAGAATCAAGAACTTTGAAAATCAAAATAGTGAATTTCACTTAAACGTAGCGCATGGTATCCTATCTCTTTCGGAAGCCATCTAACCAAATATCAACCTTGAGATTATCTCCTGCCACAGGAACGTAATTAATTCGCACTGCAGGGTATCTGAACAGTCGCTAGAAGAGCCTATCGCCCACTGACTTGGGTATCTATGCGTATTGAAGTGAAAAGCAGGGAAGCAAGCGGAGGGGAGCGAGCGCCCATTAAAAATGTATGGATTGCTGGGGAGTGGGAGGGCGAACTCTCATTATGGTGACTAACGCGGAGAATTATAGGGGGCTAGCGGATGGAGGAGCACGCAGAGCACATGGCAGATAAGGGTCCGCAATTAGCACCTTAAATAGAATACATTAGGGTGCCCAGGTGGCCACCTGATGGGCGGGGGATTGGTTGGGGTGGTGGGGCGAAGGTGACGCCACCACAACAAGAATCTGAAACCACTTGACTGGATTTGGATTTTGGTTTCTGTCTTACACGCAACTTTTTATGTGGTTGCGGCTATCGTTGTTGTTGCTTCCTCTCTTACACGGAAAGAAAAATGTGATATAATAGATAATCGAATAGGTCATCGAAAGTACCAGAACGTGTTATATTATTTGTAACTGAAGATCTTAATTTAATTTGAATACGTTGAAAGTATTTTGCGTGAAAATGAACAAACAAATATTTTGAGCTGCTGTCTTTTCAGTGTGCCTTTGCGGCTATCGTTGTTTTTGTTTTTTCTCTTACCTGCCGATTGTTAATCGGCCAGACACCAAAACAAGCTTTTGAGCCGAGAAAAAAAACAACAACAGTCGCGCAGCAGCAACAGCGTGGCCACAATGAAAAGTCACTAAAAATCGTTTAGAACATGCCAAACAAGTTTCAACATATCTGTGGGGCAAGCCGCTTAAAAAGGATATGCCACACACATGCACACTCGCGGATACAAACAAGCACAAACACAAACGAGGGCAGGCGCATCCATGTTTATAGATTTTTCGTTGCAAGCACGCCGCTCCCACCGCCCCTGCCCCAAACCCAACCCCACCAGTCGTCTCCACCTGCCCCTGCCGCCACACTCGCAGCGGCCAAAATAAACTCAAAGCAGGAGACATGGCAAGGCATTCCGTATTTCGTATTTCGTATTCCGAATTTGTTGTTTCTTCTCCGCTCCTTGGAGCAACAGTCTCTCATCTCAATCCCCGTCGCATCTCTCAATCTCTCAGATTCTTTGCCTCTCTGCCGGCGATGCACCACCACCAGTGCAAAAATTAAAGCAGGGAAAGAAAATCAACAAAGCATTCGCATGCAAAGTGCATGCGCACTGAAGGGAGACAGCAATAGCAACAGGAGGAGCGAGCGGGACGCCAAGAGCGGAGCAGGTCGTGGTGGACAACGCGAATCCCGTTGCCCTCTGTCAAGCAGTGCTGCCACCCCTTTGGGTGATACGGAAAAGCCTACCCTACTGAAACTAGTATTGGAGAAAATAAATATGGGGCGGAAAGGCATAGTTGAAAGCATTTTGTAGAATACGTATGTGTTTACCTAAAGAGTCCCATTTATATAAGTAAACACTACTACTACGTGAATGTTACTAAAATAATCAAAAAATTATAAACCGCATTATTTGCTGAGTAAATGCTGAAATCACTAAAAGGGTTACCATGCAATAATTGCTACGCAAACTGCCGGTAAACGCAAGTATGACATACGAATCTAATGGAAAACGGACATCTTTGCGGTCAAAACTCATCATCCGTTGTCAAAAATCTGTGAAAACATCAAATCGATCCTAAGACCATTAACATATTTTCGAACTTTCAAGTACCCCCACAAAATATGCGTATTATTTTCGACTTTTGTTGGGGAATCGAACGTACTAGCGGCGTGGCCGAAAATTTCCGATTGAAAAAATGTGGGCATAGCATGTTGCTTAAATAGATTTTTGTCTGCTCGCTCTCCTCATCGATGCTCTCCCACTTAGTCGGTCTCTCTAAATTGGTTTGACTCTCCGATTCGCTCTCGTTGGACTCCCTCTCTAATTAGGTTCGTCGGTGGCAGCCGATAGGAAATCTCACGCTCACAAAATTGAACCCATTTGGCCCCACCAGGTGATTAATATATAAATCAATCAAAATAAGCTTGTCTGTTCATTCTATTTATTTTCTTGAACGAATTCCGTTGTCTTTTAAATAGTAAAGTTCTTAACAAATTTCTAAAAGAAAATTAAACCGTGTTAATATTATGTTGACTTTTTTAATGCTGTAATAAAAAAATTAAATAATATTTAATTAGCAATCACGAATTCTTATAAACGATAGTTTTCAAAGTATTGACATCCCTATCGGCGAGCAAATGAAATCGAAATTACAGAGGCGGGAGAGTCCTCCAAACGACTAGAGAAAGTGATGGCAAGGGTCGCTGGGGGTGTGGGCGGGTGGTTGGCTGCCGAGGAGCAAATCACCGTGGTGAAGAGAGTGACAAGTGAATCATATCGATGGCGTCAGCAGCGTCGCTGGCGAAGGCAGCGGCAGAGGCAGAGCCTTCCGTTCAGTCGATGTATTTTTAGTACTTCACTCACTCAACTGTATTTGACTCTCTTCTTTCTCTTTGCAGCGCGAGAGGAAGCAGCGCAAGCTCTACCTGGAGGAATGGTCGCTGGGCGACGAGGATGGCGAGGGGACGCGCGGATTCAGCGTCGCCGAGAAGCTCGAATCTTCAAAGTTCGCGCAGGCGGGAATGGTGCGCGAGATGCGCGGATGCGATCTCACCGTCGCGTAAGTATCTCAAACTTTTGCAATATTTATCGCTTGCTAATCGGTGGTGATTATCGGTTGCCACCTAACGGATACGTTTCGCGTTGTTTTATGACCTACATCAAACGACGGATGTAGTTCTAGTTTGTTATAGAATGAGATCGTCATGCTGAGATTAATTAGCGTGTCGATTTTGTATAGCTTTTAATTAAACACAAATTTATGTTGATCGTTAATCCTAAACTTCTTTTGGGTTTCTCTTGCTCCATGCAGTTTCCTGCAACAGCACGGCTTCAACATACCGCTGTTGTTCCGGGACAAAGCGGGCTTGGGCTTACGAATGCCCGATCCGCAGGAGTTTACAGTGAACGATGTGCGACTGTGCGTGGGATCCAGGCGGCTCCTCGACGTCATGGACGTGAACACGCAGAAGAACCTGCAGATGACCATGAAGGAGTGGCAGCAGTACTATGACAGTCCGCAGAAGGACCGCCTGCTAAACGTGATCTCGCTGGAATTCTCGCACACCCGTCTGGACAGGTTCGTTCAGGGTCCGGAGATTGTGCGGCAGATCGACTGGGTGGATGTGGTCTGGCCCAAGCAGCTGAAGGACGCCCAGCGGGAGGGCACCAACCTGCTGGGCGGCATGATGTACCCGAAGGTGCAGAAGTACTGCCTGATGTCAGTGAAGAACTGCTATACGGATTTCCATATTGATTTCGGCGGTACTTCCGTTTGGTATCACATCCTAAGAGGGAGCAAAGTATTCTGGCTTATCCCTCCCACCGACCGCAATCTGCAGTTGTATGAGAAGTGGGTTCTGTCTGGCAAACAGGCAGACATTTTCTTCGGCGATACAGTGGAGAAATGTGCCAGAGTTTACTTAACGGCGGGGAACACCTTCTTCATACCCACCGGCTGGATACACGCGGTCTACACGCCCACCCAATCCCTCGTATTTGGCGGAAATTTCCTGCACTCCTTCGGGATAGTGAAGCAACTTAAAACCGCCAGTGTGGAGGATAGCACGAAAGTGCCGCAGAAGTTCCGGTACCCCTTCTTCACGGAGATGCTGTGGTACGTCCTTGCTCGCTATGTGCACACGCTTCTGGGCCACTCACATCTGGAAGGTGAGGCCTCGTTGAGCGAGGATGAAATGGCTGCCCGTCCGCACACTCATCTTACGCACCACGAGCTCTTTGGACTGAAGGAGATCGTTATGTACTTGTACGATCTGCCGCCGCAGAAGAAAAATGTGCCTAGTTTGGTTCTGGATCCGGTGGCCCTCATCAAAGACGTCCGATCGCTGGTCGAGCGTCACTGCAAGGATCAGCAAGATCTCGCCATAACTGGTGTGTCCGTGCTAAAATCCCCACCAGGATCGCAGCCCCCCTTTCTGCTGTATGATCGCACACGGGTTAAGCAGGAGATAAAGCAGGAAATCGCACGCAAAAATGCAGAGGTCATACGGGAACAGCAGCAATTGGAGGCGGGCAGAGCCAGGGAGGCCGAATCGGATACATCTCAATCCACTGGAGTGGGATCTGCCATCGGAATGGGGGCTGGAGTCGAGTACAGTAACGGAGTGATGAAGAAGGAGCAATTGGAGAATGGTAGTGGCGTCGCCGTTGGTGGGCACGGATCGCAGCCAGGTGCGTTAGAAAATGTTTAATTATTTTGCCTGAAAATAGTAATACTGTTCTATGCTTATATTACAGAGGCCACCTTTGCCCTGCCCACTGATACGCTTAAGTATCGTCCACCCAAGAAGATGCATTTGGCCACCGCGTTGGTGGCAGCCGCTGCAAGCAGCAGCACTGGGGGAGGTGGACCAGTTGCAGGAGTGGGAGGATCTGCGGCGGTGGGAAGCAGCCATAGTCCTACCGGTGGAGGAATGGGCCCAGGCCCAGGAGCTGGCGGCGCTATTAGTGTGATTGCCACCAGCTCCAGCTACATGGAAGGAGGACAGGTTGGAGGGATCCTTAACGTGGACAACTGTCATTCTCCAGAGGGGGGTGGCTCCAAGTTGTCGCCAAATCTGACCGGTACCGGACAACCAAGACGTCGCAGGACACGCTGCAAGAACTGTGCTGCCTGCCAGCGCTCCGACTGCGGCACCTGCCCCTTTTGTATGGATATGGTCAAGTTTGGTGGACCTGGTCGGGCGAAGCAAACGTGCATGATGCGACAGTGCCTATCGCCCATGCTGCCGGTCACCGCGCAGTGTGTTTACTGCCATCTGGATGGCTGGCGCCAGACACCAGTCTCTCCGCAAACCAAGCAACTGGCTTCCGCCGATGGGCCCTCCGCTCTAATGGAGTGTTCCGTGTGCTACGAAATCGCTCACCCGGACTGTGCTCTCTCGCAGTTGGATGGGACAGAGGATGCGGCGGATGCCAAGGGAATCGTAAATGAAGATCTGCCGAACAGCTGGGAGTGTCCCAGCTGCTGTCGCTCCGGGAAAAACTACGACTATAAGGTACGATGTTAATGAGCACTTGATTCCTTATTACAACTTTCTAATATAACTTTTTTCTTGTACAGCCTCGCCATTTCCGAGCACGTCAGAAGTCCTCCGAAGTGCGTCGAGTTTCCGTTTCCCATGGTCCAGGAGGAAGTGCCGAGGGCCACGTGGATGGAACTGCATTGCTGCCGCCCCCGGTGGGTCAGTATAATGACTTTGTCTTCACCAGTGAGTCGGAGATGGAATCGGGGACCGTCAGCGGCCATATGACACATTGGAAACACGGGATGAAGCGCCACCATCAGCTGGAGGTTAAAACGGAGCGAAATAACAGCTGCGACACCCCATCGCCCGGAATCTCACCCAATGCCATCGGTGGCGAGTCCAAAGTAGGGAAACGGCGCAAGAGCGACGATGGAACGAGCGTTAGTAGCAGCATGCACGAGAGCAATGACGCCCCGTGCGGCTCTTCGGCGGAGGGCGCTGGAGGAACGGGAACTGCAAATATATCCACCAATCAGTGGAGTGGAAGTGCCGGCGGCGGTGGTTCGCGCAAGAAGAACTCGATACGATCACAGCTGGCCCAGCAAATGCTGAACTCATCTACGCGAGTGCTGAAGAAACCCCAGTATGTCGTGCGGCCAGCAAGTGGAACCGGCTCCTCTTCGTCCAGTGGAAATGGAGGTAGCGCATCCGCCACCAATGGAATCAGCAATGGCAGCAATCAAAGCGGTGCCAACTCCTGTGGAGCTGGCAACGGCGAGCGAGGAACCAATAACGGAGGATTGAGCGGCTCCAACGGCTTGGGCAATCAGCACCACAGTTCATCACAAAATCTGGCCGTGGACCCTACTGTGCTGAAGATCATTTTTCGCTACCTTCCGCAGGACACGCTGGTCACCTGCTGCTCAGTCTGCAAGGTATGGTCGAACGCGGCGGTCGATCCCGATTTGTGGAAGAAAATGAATTGCTCCGAGCACAAGATGTCAGCATCACTTTTGACAGCGATTGTGCGCAGGCAGCCGGAGCATCTAATTTTGGACTGGACGCAGATCGCCAAGAGGCAGTTGGCGTGGCTGGTGGCACGCCTCCCGGCGCTCAAGAATCTTTCGCTGCAAAACTGCCCCATCCAGGCAGTGTTGGCACTGCACACCTGCCTTTGTCCACCGCTTCAAACTCTGGATCTCAGCTTTGTGAGGGGATTGAATGATGCTGCCATTAGGGACATTCTTTCGCCTCCGAAGGATTCGCGACCTGGCTTAAGTGACTCGAAGACGCGGCTCAGGGATCTCAAAGTAATGAAGCTGGCGGGAACCGATATCTCCGATGTGGCTGTGCGCTATATCACTCAGTCGTTACCGTATCTGCGGCACCTGGATCTCTCCTCCTGCCAACGTATCACGGATGCGGGCGTGGCACAAATAGGAACCTCCACCACAGCCATCGCCCGTCTCACGGAGCTTAATTTGAGCGCCTGTCGGCTCGTATCTGAGAACGCTCTGGAGCACCTGGCCAAGTGCGAAGGTCTCATCTGGCTGGACCTGCGCCATGTGCCCCAAGTGAGCACCCAGTCGGTGATTCGCTTCGCAAGCAACTCCAAGCATGATCTGTGTGTCAGGGACATCAAGCTGGTGGAGCGAAGGCGGAGGAACTCGACGACAGCAGCCAGGAGCTGGCACCACGACTGAGCCACTGACAGCTGGAGAAGACCCAATCAATCGTAATCATATGCATTAGGACAGCACACTTTCTAAGCCCCGATCCAGCACCCCCAATCCTCGCCGGAATGCAAGCCAAAGAGAGTCGTCGGGCCCTTTGCATTGCGTGTGGTTATGTTCTTAAATGCTAAGCTAGTCAGGATAGGGTTCAGGTTCAGGTTCAGGTCCAGGTCTGTTTTTCCGATACTTTCAGAGAATCTCAAAACTGTCCTTTTTCGAAGAACAATCCATTTTCACGGTTTCAATATTTTTAGGTATTTTATTAAATCAAATCTAATAACATGTTTAGATTGGAAATTGCTGCAATATTTTTCGAAGATAGGAAATCAGACATGTTATTTTCCGTTTACTCATTTTCACCTTTGTTTCACCCATTTCCTCAAACCACTCCAGGCAGTGTGAAGGGCTGAGCTTCGGTTTTTCCGAAGTGGAAAGATGCCACCCCAAGCGAACCCCATTTTATACACGTAGCCCCACCATCCTCACACTCGGACTTAGCGTAGTGATTAAGAATAGCATTCCCGCGATGGTAATTACATTTAATCAGTGTCATATTTCTAAGCATGCAGGAAACGTTACATGTTAGAGAGCAGCACTAGGTGCACCCATCCAGCTTAAGTAGATGCAGCTCGCACAGCAACTGAGAATCACAAGCGGTGCGTTTCGGGACTGTATGAGCTGTGCCAGCAAATGATGAGACCGATTTTATTTGAATGTCGAACCTCTTTTAAACTTCCCCCACATTTGGCCTTACTCGATGCAAATTAAACTCGCTTGGCGCGTCTTACAGTTCCGAGACGCACTGTACCAGCGCTATTGCCGCACATAGTCGATAAGTCAACCTGCCAAGCCCCTAAGGACCCAACGCCCCCACAGCCCCCCACTCCGGTAGCAGTTAAATTAGTGATAACGTTGCTAAAATATATTTGAGAGCATGTAAGATTAATACAAGTACGAGCATACTTATATTTAATGTTTTACAAAATTACATTGCAAATATAGAATAATGTTTCAAGAATTTCTAGTACTTGGCGGATTTGTAATCGGGTTCATCGCCGCCACCACCGCCGTCCTTGGGCAGTTTTCGCTTTTGAATGATTGTCTAAATGATACAGGCGAGCAAATACTTTCTGTTGTTCATTAAATTCTTTGGCGTATGCTTACCTGAATCTTCTGCCACTCCCTATCCAGTTCGGCCTTCTCGTTCTTCTCCGTCTTGTTCTTGCGCGTCTTGCGGCCATCCTGCATCTTGACGCCATATTGGAAGGCGGCCTTGGGCAGCGCCTCCTTCGTGCTCATGTAGTCGGAGTACTCCTCCTGCGTGTCAAAGTCCCAGCGTCCAATGGGCCCCTTCTTGTTGCCCAAATCCATCTTGGTGTAATCCACCTCATCGTCCGAGTCGTCGATGGCGTCGTTCATCTCCTCCAGTCCGGGATAGCATTCTGCGTAGCCCTCGGGTTCGGCGAACCGTGCGGCCATAGCCTTCGATATCTTGGGTGGCGGGGGAATACTGGAGATTATCGGCTCCTCTGATGCCTCCGGCGGGCCGTCTCCAAAGTAGGAGGGGGCTGGTTTTCCTTGCTCTTGCCGGTTTCGCTCCGCTCGCGTGGCGCTGGGTTGATAGTCCCCGATATCGTCGTAGATATTGTCGCCCAAGGGAGCTGATTTAACTTCCTTGTTCGATGAGGAGGAGGTGGCGTGCCGACTGGAGCCACCATTGCCGGATGATCCGCGTATGTTTTCCACCTCCTTTTCGTAGAAGAGCGGCTTGTCCTTGTCGCGCTTTTTGTTCTTCTTGTTGCGACCGCCGGCACGTAGATAGCTCAGGATTTGGGACAGCTTGTTGATCACAATGTCATTGGTGGTCAGCGTGGCCACATCCTCTTGCGACACCGGGACCTCGAACTTGGAGCGCTTCAGTGTGGTTGGAATATCCGATTCTCCTAGCTCGTCATCCAGATCGATTACATAGGCCATCCGTCCTGGAGCAAACAGCTCATTGCGGGGAACTTCTTTCGAACGCCTTGCCTGTACCAGATTGTAGATATTGCGGGCCTGTGCACCATTGATGGCATTAATATCCTCCGACTCGCGGCGCTCCGCTTCCAGTTGCTCGGCGGCGGCAGCAGCTTCGGCGAGCTTTTCCCTTGCGACGGCGGCAGCGATCTCCTCCTCCTCCGCTTCCTTGGAGTGCAGCTCGGAGCGCACCTTCTGCAGCAGGGCGTAATCAAGACCCTTCACCAAATGCGTATGCTGGATGTCACCACCCAAGAACTTGGACTCCTGAATGATACGTCTTCTTCGTTCCTGGGCATCGATTCCGGATTTCATATCTGGTGCTACGGCTCGATACGCATTGGTGCTGCTTCCGTGTCCCGGTGTGCTCACGTTCACGTAATCCGGATTGGCGCCATCACGTCGTTCTCGTGCTCGGTCCCTGTACTTCTCGGACAGCTCCTGCAGCTTCACATCCTCCTGCTTCTTGAGCGCCGCATAGAAGTTCTTTTTCTTGCGCCGCAGATCATTGCGCTCGCTGCTGCTCTGACCCTTTTTCTTCTCACCACTTAATCCTGTCGTGCCGGGGGCGGCGGAGGGCGTGGCAAAGGTGGCCGTGGCCAGAGATCCTCCAGCGGATGTGCTGCTCGTCCCTGAGCCAGGAGGCGGAGCCCGGGGCGTGGCTAGCAGCTTGCGGAAGTCATCGTTGGTCAGACGCACCGAGGGCGGTGCTTCCAAGTGGGCATCCGACATGGCGAAGAAGTTTTCTAAAAGAAAACTCGCGGAGAAAATCTATATTTACAAACTGTGCTTCTTCTTGGTTTTCCTTGCTAGGGTTGCCAGCGTAACGGAGAATTCAATGTTTTCGATTTTGGTCCCAAATGTAATCGATAACACTTTTACAGTGTTGCAAGTTTAGCGTCTTTGCCGATTAATCACGCTAGTTTTCATAAAATAAATACAAACAAAAATGGCAAGAACACCTAATTTTTAAGCTTCAGCACGTTTATTAATTGAAACGTTATTTACGTTTGGTAATGCTAGCTCCTTCTAACAAAACCCATATATCTTAATTTAACTCAACTACATCAATGTATATTTAAAAATCGATTTCACACTTTGCATCACTGTTTCTTAAAATGTGTTATTATTATTGTTAAACTAAAAATGCAGCAATTTCTAAAAGGTCTGCCGAAGGTAGAGCTCCATGCCCACCTCAACGGTTCCTTGGGCACCCAAAGCCTGTGTGATCTTGGCGAGCGACTGTATGGAAGCTCCTCTGAAGATTTCCAAAAGTTGTGCGCGCGCTTTAGCCGATTTAAAAAGGACATGGATGCATGCTTCGAGAAGTTTGCTTTTGTGCACGAGCTGACCTTGACGCAGGAGGGTCTGCGATTTGCCACGGAGCTGGCGATTCGGGACTTCGCCCAGGATAACGTCCAGTATGTGGAGCTGAGGACCACTCCAAAGGCGAACGAAAACTATTCACGCAGGGATTACTTGCAGATCGTGATCGATGCAATCAGACGAGCCAAGGAAACATATCCAGAAATAACAGTCAAACTACTGCCCTCCATCAATCGGGCGGAACCAGTTGCCGTGGCCGAGGAAACAGTTTCCCTGGCTTTGGAGTTGGCCCAGGCTCATCCAAATCTTATCTTAGGCGTGGATCTAAGCGGTAATCCAGGCAAGGGACGGTTCTCCGACTTTGCTCCTATTCTTGCCCAGGCTCGAGATAAGGGTTTGAAGCTGGTTATACATTGTGCCGAGATCGAGAATCCGTCAGAGGTGAAGGAAATGCTGCACTTTGGAATGTCCCGCTGTGGACATGGAACTTTTCTTACGCCCGAGGACATTGAGCAGCTTAAGCAGCGGAATATTGTGATTGAATGCTGCCTCACCAGTAACGTTAAATCGGGAACAGTGCCGAGTTTGGAGGAGCACCACTTGAAGAGAATCATGGAGGCGGATGCACACAAGGTTATCTGCACGGACGACAGCGGTGTTTTTGACACCACCTTGACAAAGGAGTTTCTGATTGCTGCGGAAACCTTTGGACTAACCCGTGAGCAATGCATCGATTTGACCTTGGAGGCAGTGCAGCATTCCTTCGCCAGCGAACAGGAGCGAACAGAGATGGCGGATAGGGTAGCTAACTACGTAGCTATATTGCCTAAATAAAGAAACAGAATTTAATGTCGCCGTCCTAATGCAAATAAATAGATTTTTTATACATTTGTAGCACCTTGTTAAAATCCTAGTAATTCCATGTTGCCACCAACCTGAGCCTGATCCCTATTTGTCAACGAAAAAGTGTGTATTACCTTTTAATATCATTGTTTTTATTCAATATGTAGAAGTATTTAGTTACAAGTTTGTTCATTAGTTATGTTCATTCATCGTACGTACATATGTGGCTAATAAGTTGTTATGTTTTTCCCATTTAATATCATTCATAATTGAATTCAAGTTTTCATTTTATTATTTTATGTTCTCGTTTCTGCCCTTCTGTGTGGCTTAGTTGGGGTTTAGGCATTCAAAATACAATGGAGTACAAGCTTTGGTCAATAGCAGGCTCTTAAACTGTGCCAAGTGAAGTGGACGATCGAAATGTGAAGAAACCAAAGTAAGATTTAGAAGATCGAATCTGTAGTTTGATACCACGTTTTGAGACGTAACTTTTGGGTGAAGTCTTTATAGAAGGACCCTCCACTTACCCAAGCCTGCAGATTAGATTTCAGTTGAAGTGGTTTGCCTGCCTGGTATTCCCTATATACAGTTTATCTATATTTTATACGCTTAGTTTTTTTTTTGCTTACTGCTGTGTTTCTACATGAGTTTTACTACTGTATCCAGTTCATTCCTTATGTCGTGCCTCAAGGAACGACCAGCATAGGAGTTTATTTGTATCGTATAGAAGTGTTTTTACCCCAACTAGAGAGCTCAATTACAAATCTATATATTTATATGAAGGTTTACATTTCTACAATTTGGAAAAATTCTACTAGTTGAAAATGGTATGGTATGGATTTTGCTGTTGTTTTCGACTTTATTTAGGAGTTTGGGCATAAGGTTTTGGTATTCTTGCTTTTAAGTATGTATAATTTTGTTAAAATGTACGGCCTGGTAAAAGTTTAGCTTGCCAAGGCTTATAAAAAAATATGTCTTGTTTACTTACTGGCTCATTATAAAAGTCGACCATTTTTTTGGGTAATATCATATAGACAGCTAGCCTGCTCATATATAAAAAATGCGCCGTATAAAATGCCTCGAACTTGCGCTCTCATTTGGTAGTTGTGCCATTTTCTGCGGTTTTGGAAGGGCTATAGGTTATGGTAAGTGTATATTATTTATCTATATTTATTTTCAGTGTAATGCTATGCTCGTTTATTGGCATGCCGTATTAATTAATATCAATTTTGATTTCAGATTTTTCAGATTTGTAGTCATCGCAGCCTTCCATTGAAGCCAATTAGTTGAAACTATGTGTGGGTGTGGGTGTGTGCATTTTGGTGTAAGGAAGAGACAATTAAATCGGGTCGAATTGAGAAATGAAACGTTTTCTTTTTGCTACATAATAAACTTGTTTTATTTTTTTCACAAAGAAATTAGCATTAATCGTATTTTGTATAATAATAATAAACATAAAAATCTAATGCATAGTTAAATCAAATGCTCGAATGCAATGCTGTCCAAATTGTAGTTATATAACTTGTGCCAATCGCTCGCGGTTTACAAAACTAAAGGTTTCGCTCTGTGTTTGTAGACTTGAATTTCTCCGTGTGTTCGAGTGTGTAACTACAAAATATTCTCGTAATTAATTAATTACTGTATATTTATATTTATATGTATGTATATGCTTTAATATATATTTATATTTATATATAATTTATAGTTTTACTTGACGCCAGCTCGAGCACATGCCATGCCTTTTAATTTCCGCATTCCTTCCTTCCTGTCTTCCTTCCGTCATTCTTTCTTTTCTTTTTACAACAAATTACAAATGGTTTATTTATGTCCTTAGCTTAGTTTACAAGGTTCTGCTGTCGAAAAAATTTTACAAATTTTTGCTTCTGCTGTATGCATTATATTTACTTGAAATCTTGGTTATCTATAGGGCTTTATCGTATTGGGCTTTATTTTGTTTTTACACTTCACTTTGCGAAAATTCCAAACCAATCGCAGAGGGGTCTTCAGATTTTGCAAATTCAAAATGCCCCACCTTTTTTTGCCTTTGGCATACAAAGAAATGCTTGCTCATTTCGCTTCTTTATACGTTTTACATGTTTACAGGGAGTTTTCGTACAGTTTTAAGTTTTATTGTTTACAGTTGTGGTTTGTTTAATATTGATCCTTTTTAAGTGGAATTTGCTTTAGGTTTTTAGTTTTCGACTTGTATACCCAAGTGTCTTACATGCGTGCAAAAAATTGTTACTGTAAAAACTGGGCGTGTGTAGAATACGCCAGCATATACGTGTAAATTTCACTGTGCCACGGCACTTCCGCTACTCTACACATGTATTTTACATATACATCCTTTTTGTTTCTTTAAAAACGTTTGCCTCACGTCAAGTTCAAAACTAAGTGTAGTACATAATTCTATATGCGTGTATATATGTTTAAATATTTATAGGGATTCGCTGGCTTACACTAACTACTACAGCTAAGCAGCTCGCTGTGTCCTTTGTGTCTGTGTGAGTGTGTAGATGTGTACGTGTTCGTGTGAGTGTGGGCGTGGGTGTCCTGTGTATTTTACACGTCAAATGTACACGGCGTGTAGCAATGTGTTTTAGCCTACAGAAAGCATCTCTACTTGCATTGTTCACTCCGTATCGAATTCGAGAATCCTAAATACAATGTTTATCTATGGATTATTTAAATTAAAATTATCAGTGCATTGCGCTCTAGAGACAGGCAGTTGACAAGTTAATAACTAAAAGTACCAAACAAATAATACCGAGCCCTGCTTGCGCTGTCGCTTGAAATGCGCTCACTTCTTCAGAGACAGGATGATACGGGTGTTGCAATGGGGATCAGGTTCAATCGTATTGGGGGTAATGGGATTAATGGGATTAATGGTAAATGGTGAATGGTTAATGGGATATATGTGTGCTGGGGGGGGGAAATGTACAGAAAATTACAAATGTTCAATGACTGGTATCCTTTGCTTTTTATATACAAAATACGACAACGACGACGGTGACGACGACAACAACAACGACACGACAACGAATTTGTGTGTACAAAAATATGCATAATACACTTTACATTGATCTCCAAAAATTGTTTTACATTGGATTTTTGTGTGTTTCGACGAAACCGACAAAAAAGTCTAAATTCGATTTTCTTACCATCTCTCGTTTTCAGTATTTTCAATATTTTAGTATTTGGAATAAGGCGTCGCGAAGTAATCTAAATTTATATCAAAAATGTACAAAATTCTTGGTATTGTTACTTTTTACAATATTCGTTCGTATGTATACATATACAATTTTTGTTTGCAATTTACAAGTGTTTCGATGACGTTTTAAAACAATTTTATACACTTACGTGAAGGAAGGGTTAATTATTTAGTATGCCGCACAGCGAATGCATTTCAAGCTTCGCAGGGAGCAACAAGCGCTTTCTGTCTAACATAACAAAGTTAACTCTCCACCTGATTTCGTTCAGTGTGCAGTTGAGAAAGCATATCGTGTCGATTTAAATCATATTTATACATATACATATATCATACATTAAGGTGGGCTAGCAAACATAAAAGTGTATCGGGAAATTTTGGAAAAAAATTGGTTTATTTTGAAGGTTATTGTTTTAAAATCCAATTATTATCATTTTGGGCTTACTTGGCTAACAGGTTCTTTTAGCTGGCCACCAGCGCAGCGAGATCGTTGCAGATCGTCGATCCGTGGTCACCAGCTAATGTGTATAAAATTATAAATACATGCGTGCAGTTTAGAATAGAATATGTATGAGTTACTTGCGACTTAAAAAAAATTTACAAAATATAGTATGTATACATTTTACAGTGAAACATTTGAAAATTACATGGTTTACATGGTTTGTTGTTTGGGGTTTTTTTTTATACAAAATTTTTACATAGTGCAAAAGCAACGTGAATGGGCTGAAGAGTCGTTCATTGTGTATGGGTGTATGCAACCGAGTGTGCGTGAGGGGGCGTGGGCGTGTCTCGTGTGTCTCTGTTTTCATTGTGTCTTGGTAGCTGCTGGCTCCAAAAACATTATTACTCTACATTCTACACTAAGTGCGGCTTCTGCTGTTATCCCTCGTATATATGTATGTATATTAGAAATGGTTCCTCTGTCTGCACTTATAAATTCTAGGCTAATACATGCAGCCCGCTCTTTTACTTTACTTTCCTTTTTTTTCAGCTCGCCGGCTCTTCAGTTGTCTTCTTATTAATTTACAGTCGAAACATTAATCATTTACAGATAGACTTGCTATATAATAATTAATTTATACAAAGTTACAACGAAAATGTACGCAGACACATCTGTTTCATTGACATTTTACATTACATTCATTTATGTTTTCTTGATCGCGATTTATTACGCATTTTTGTTTTCTTTCATCTTTGCGGTTCATGCTTTGTTTTTTACAATTTAAATATGCGAGCGCATTTTACAAATATTTTGAAATCTTGTTTCGTGAGAACGTTATTACTTTTTGTTCGTTAAAATACAAATTTCATTTAGTTATAGCTGTTAAGCTCTCTTGCTTTTTAGCTTGCCAGTGGTGCTTCTTATTTGTTTCTCTAGCTTGGCGCATGTGTGTTTTACTCATTGCAAATCTTCGAGAGCAGCTCCATTTTTTTGCTGCTTTTCCAATAAATAAGATTACATTTATATGTACTTTTTGTTTATGTTTAGCTCTACAGCTCCTAAAACTATACTGCGATTCGAGAAATAAGTTTCCTTTGACTGCCTGGCTTATTTCCATTACTATTTGCTTTACAGCACAACGTTGCCGTTGGTCGGGGGTCCAATGGGACCCAAGCCGCTGTTGACAGCGCCTGACACCACCGACGACGAGGACTCGGAGGCGTCCGGGGAGGAGGGCTCCACAATCATGGCGCTGCCGTTCTCCTGCACCGAGCAAATGGTGGGTGAGGCCAGGCTGTTGGTGGTGCTGGTTGTGGTGGTGCTGCTGCCACTGGTGCAGGCGGTTACCGATGCCGAGGTGGCACCACTGCTGACTGCTGCCGCCGACGAGGAGGCCGGCACTCCGCCAGCGCCTGTGCCCACCGTAATGGGATTGGTTATCTTCATGTAGTACTTCTCCAACTTGGCATTGATGTGCTTGCCGTAGGTGTACTTGCGCAAGGCGGCCATGTGGGGCCGGATCTTGGTCATCAGCTTCTTGAGCTGCGTCGGCTCCGATACATCGATCATTTTTTGGACCACATAATTGGCATACTGATCCTTCATCATCACGTGCAACGCGCTGTGTGGGGAAAATGAGGTTTGGTTAAGCTAAAGCTAAGAGGGATTCGATTTCCAGGCACTCACTTGTCGTTGAAGGTGCAGACCTCGTCTATGAGACCAGTACGTTCGCCGCGTGTGGCATGTGTGACGCACTTCTCCACAACGTTTGAGGCGAACTTGTGTTGCGACAGCACCAGTACCTTGCCGCGCACGCTGTTGATAAGAATGGACTTGTCCTCCTGCTTGCCGTGTTCTAAAAAGCAAAATCGTGATACTGATAAGTTGAAGTCTTGTCTCTAGGCAATATATATTAAATTATCAAGCGAGAACTTACCAAGCACATGCTGAATGACATAGTTGCCATATTGGTCCTGAATCAACTGTTCGGTGTGCTCATGCAGTTCGTCCAAAATGGGCGTGGTCTGTTCGGCAGTGCAGTGCTCGAGAATCCGCTGGATCACCCGGCATCCATACGGATGGGTGCTCAGCGAGTAGACCTGACCCTTGAACGCATTGATGATGAACTGCAGCGCCACCGGGTCCACGCACTCAATGCACTTCTGCACCACATGATTGCCATTCTGATCCTTGACGCACTTCAGCACATGTCCGTCCAGTTCGTGCACGATTTCCTGCTGCTGTTCCGGCGAGATGCTCTCCAGTGCCTTCTGAATCACTCGGCAGCCGTACATTTGCAGCGCCAGCTGCAGCACATGACCCTTGACCTGCATGCCCAGCGTGTTCTTCTGCTCGGGGGTGCCGAACTCAAAGAACTTCTGGATGACATAGTTGCCAAAGACATCGGTCATCAGGCTATAGGCTGCGGCCAGGATCTCGCTGAACACCATTTGCTTCTCGGCAGCGGTGGCCCGCTCCAACTTCTGTTGGATAAACCGCGAGCCGTGCTGATCCTGCGAGAACTCCACAATGTGATTGACGAGATCGCGTAGCTGAAGATTCGGATACCGCTGGTTGCGGAAATCCTCGAGAAGGCGAGATCTTCCCGGCTGTGGGGCACCACCCACTCCGCCGGCTGCTGCTGCCACAGCCGCTGCTGCCGCTGCCGTTGCTGCCACCTGTCGCGAGTTGGCGGCCGCTGCTGCTGCTGCCGCCGCTGCCACGGCTGCGGTACCCGGAATGGCCAGGGGGTTCGAGAAGATCGAGCTGTTGGATCCGAACATATTGTTGGCAGCCGCGGCCACCGCTGCCTGGGCAGCTGCTGCAGTCGCCGGCAGACCAACGGCGGCCAGCTGCTGTTGCTGCTGCTGCCGCTGACGCGACTCGGCTCCAGGTGCCCGACTGCCCAACAAGCAGGATTGCGCCGACGGCGGCGGTGTGAGTGGTGCGCCCAGCGGACTGGCCGAGGCATTGCCCGCTCCCAGTGCGCCGTAGGCTCCGCTGGCCGCTCCCGACATCGCTCCCGGCCACTTGCCACGCGCTGCGGCGGCTGCTGCGGCAGCTGCTGCTGCCTGGGCCACTGTGCTGTTCACCGCATTGGCGGCCGCTGCCACACCGCTGCTGGTGTAGTCCATGGTCGAGGGACTGAAGGCGGAGGTGCTGCGGTCGAAGGAGTCGCGGCGACCCGTCAACGAGCTCGTGTTCAAGGCGAGACCTGCAAAAGTTGCAATGAATATATGCATTAGTCAAGGGTTAGAGTTTATGAAAATTAAACAGATGAAATGAAATTAAAACAGATTTGCACACTTCAAATGAATGGATTTTGTGGCAGGACTTAAAGCAGAATGTTTAATGTAGAGCACACACATCTATGGGAACTTCATCGAGTAACGTACATCTATCCATGTGATTTTAATCGAGTTAGTTGCATCTTAGTTAGCTATTGCAGCTTGCCACACTCAACCGCTGCGGCGACAATCATTCGGAAAATGGAAAATCGAAACCCTGTAAAGCTGGCCGCACTTTCCATCCAGTTTACAGCCTTCAGCGGGATATAAATTGGATGTTGGCCCAGATATAAAACTCTGACGCAACTGTGCCATTATCCTTTCCGGTCAGCAATGCTGCTCAGTAATTAATCGGGAGAAGCGAGGAGGCAGCCTTGATGCGCCTGTAAAACTTAATTGCCCGCTTCGAGGCGCAGCTGCTGGCTTAGTTTTAGTCACTTAGCCATTTGGCATTTGCAATGCCAACGATAGACGTCCCTTTACCCGCTTTCCATCCCACCCCCGCGGACATCCATCTCCGTAAGCCATAATGTACAGCATTAATGGTGCGCGCACATGAGGCTGCCTGCAATCTGCGAGGATATGTAAAAGGATACAAGTGGGCGGTGGTATCCAGTGAGTGGATGTAGCTGGGCGAAAGACGGTGCCAACTTGATTGATGTCGTAATCTGTCACTGGCATTTGATTTGCCATCTAAGCTCTGGAGAAAGTGGAGAAAGTACAGAGGGAATGGCAAGCGAGGCGTTGAGGGATTTGCAGGCAGTGTCGCCCAATGATCCGGAAATGTGCGACTCGGCGAAAAGCGACAGTTCAGGCTGCAAGCCCACGGCCATAATAAATTCCTTCCTCAATCGCAATCTCAATTCTGCCACATTCTGCTGCACTTTGGCGTCCGTTAGAGGGAACTGCAGATTAATTGCTTAAATTTATATTGAGGGGGCGGCAAATACGCCATAAACGTGGCCAGGACACATTAAGTTATTTAGCCACCAGTGCAAGTGCAACAACGACTCAAACGGCGAGAGGGTGGCGAAATTCCCAGCTGGCTGCAGGTGAATAAGGAGTGGGTGGTTCTGACCAACTCGTGGGTTTTCCGGAGCAGGAGGAAAGCGGGAAAAGGGAAAGGCGAGAGAGGCGAGGCAAATGTTGTAAGTGTCAACACAGTGTGCGCAATTTGTTGACCGAGTTATTAAGCAATTTGTTGAAAGTTTCGGAATGGGGCTGGTAAATAATACACAATGTTGGTGCTTGTTGCGCAAAACTAAAATGCAGCAGTGTTAGCAGGTGTAACACAGAAATCGATAGTTAAAGTAGCTCGGATAAAATGTCTGTGTCTTTTTGAGAAAAGGGTAACTTCCTTTAACTTAAAAGTTAATAAATTGATTTCAAGATTGCTTAAGTAGCTTAAGTGGCTTGACTCTGTTATTGAAAACAACTTTCCGTTGAGCCTGTCAGCCGCATATCCTACCTCTGTGTGATTTCCTTAAGTAATACGTTTAGGCTTCAAGGATAATGTGACATTTAAAACGCTGTGCAATTCTTGAGCAATTAAAGCGCGGCTCTGTTTCCGTTACTTTGAAGCAGTGCTTTAGCACTAATTACATTTCATATAATGCCCCTTAAACCGTTTTTTCATAGCCTACTTAACAGCGCTTACAAAGTTGCCCGAGCCGAGAATAGTTTTCCAACCAACCCCAACCACCCACTGACGACCTTCCTCCCGACATTTAAATGACTCGCAGTTTTTATGCGTTTTCACTTTTTTCCCCTCCTCGTGCTGGAGGCGGTGAAGAGAGAGGAGAGAAGAAATAGGAGTGAGTGGGACGGACGTGGGACGTGTGCATAATGTGCACGTGTGTGCATTTATAATTCATAAAATCATTACATTAAGCTAAGGACGAGCGGCAAAGTGTCGTCTCTGGCGTCTAGTGCCGTCTCTCTCGCGCCACTCGGCCCCTCTCTTTCTATTTGCGAAACGTGTGCATAAACCACAGAATGTCGCCTGCAATAAACTTGGCGTCTTTTAATGCCACCCACCGCCCACCGCCCACATCGAGAGCAGTCATGTATCCACGTGCACTGCGCGAAAGAAAGGATCGAAATACAATAGCGTTCTTAAATAGTACACAAATTAATGACAACTCTCTTAGTTATATATAATATCTTTACAATTGGAAATTGCAACTGCATAATAGCATAGTAGCCACGTTTTTGGTTGAGTGTACTGCAGTTTCATTTGGCAAAGTGTCTCCCAAAAGGGGGACTGCTCCCACTCTAAGCTGATTTGAGTCGAGACAGACGGTCGTCGGGCAGGCCCTGAATTAGTGGAATGATGGGGAGATTGAGGGTGGCCCCATATACACTGCCAAATGGCGTCCAGCATCCAGCACCCACCACACAGCACCACCACCACCACCACCACCACCCGCACAAATTGCATGAATAATTCCCTTTTAAATTGTGCAACTACACGCACCTAACCGAAACCCAAAACCATGCCAGCCAAACGCATGCCCAGGAAATAGAATAAACAGACGGAAAACATACGCCACCGGGCGCCGTCGTCGTGGAAAACACCACCCCCTAACCCCTCACCACCCACCACCCACCGCCGCACAAAAAACACTTTCCTCGATGCAAATTGTTTGTGTTTTTCCGCCGTCTGTATTTGAAATTTAGTCTGCAATTTCGGCGAAGTAGAGAGGCGCCAAATTAGTTGCAATTTAAATGCAAGAATTACAAACTTTTGCTGGCTGTCATTAAACTACTAAGCATTTCACTCGGGATTTCCCCGTTTAATGCAAGAACTTTTCGCTGCGCGCTGGCAATTAGATTCTTGCAACTGCTGTAGACAGATAAAAGTTTGCTTTTATTTAGTTTAACTGCGATTCCCGTGCACATATCAATCATCATTAAAGTAGCTTACAGATGTACAACGATTTAACTAAAATCAAGTTTTAATGCAACGAACTTAAATGCGGCTACAAAGCTCAAGTGTTAATTAACGCTAGTTCTTGCAGTTTGCCCACTGTGTTACATCAATCTGTGCGGCAATACGATTTGACTTTCATTAAGCGTAAAGTGCACACACGACCGCCAACACCTCCCGACACCGCAGCAAGTGTCATCCGTGTGCTGTGGAGGATGCCCCTCCTGCTGCTCCTTCTGCTCCTTCTGCTCCAGCTGCTCCTGCGCTCTGTAAGCCAGCATAGCAATTGACATTTTACAAAATAAACGAATTCATTTGCACAAAAGGCTGGTGGAGAAGGAGCAGGGAGCTGAAGGATAAAGCAGCCGGCTGGCAGGACGAACAATGTGCTGTATGCATGCATTGTATGCAGAGTGGTTTCGGTGGCTGGGCGAAGCATTCGATGGGTGGTTTTCGAGGCCTTTCACTTTTCCACCTCTTCTTCCACCAGCCCTGTGTGATGCAATCACATGTTGCCAACATGCGAAAGGTGTACATAATAATTTAGCAGCCAAAGGAGGATGTCTCTCCTGCTGCTGCTGTTGCTGCTGCTGCTGTTGCTGCCCCCATTGTTTTCAAGGCAATACCCAAAATGGGTATGGCGGTTGCAAAGTCAAGCTGCTTTCTGTGTCAGCCTCAGCTTCGACTTGTGTGCCACCCTCACGTCTCTCGTGCCAATCCTGGAACCCGGTAGTCACATGCCACCCTTCTTTTTGGCCCGGCCGAGGCGCATTAACGTTTGTAATTGCAGCTTGTCTCTGGCGCAGAAGGGGATTCGTTCAACTGATATCCCACTTGCCACCCAGGGCCCCCGTTGCTGTTCTCCTTCAGTCAGCCACTTAAAACAATATAATCTCCATTAAAAAGCCTTTTTGACATTGCACGCAGTCAGAGACAGAGGCAGAGACAGTCGGAAAGGCAGACAGATAGTCAGCTAGTCAGCTAGAAAGAGGGTAACAAGGGTAACAAGGGTGTTCACTGTACAGCATCGATTGCACAACATAATGAGTGGGCTGCTGATGAGGTGCCCTTCCTCCTGCCAGCCTGCACTTGTTAGTGGGGATTTGTGCCGGCGGAGGACAAACTGTGGGCGCCATGTGCTAATTGTAATTGAGATGCGAGTGTGCAAGTGCAAATCGTTACACTCGCAGCAAAAAGTCAGCGAGCGCAAAGAAACTAATGGTTTTACATTGCAATCGATGTGTTAGGAGAAGGATAACCTATGTATTAATGACATTGCTATTCTCAATAAATATTTAATATAATAAATTATGACTTTTAAAGTGATTGTAGCACTCTTCCCTTTCCGATTTTAATAAACACTTTTCCCGCAGTGCAACTAATCCAAATTGGTTGTGCAGCATGTGCAGGTGGATCTGCGAATGTGGCACACTCCTCGAGAGACCCTTAGCCTAATCACCTGGCATCATCACGGTGCTCCGGGCAAAGCATGTCAGGACTTGACTTGCGTGCTCGAGAACGGATTGGGTTCGATTGAGTATTCCCCAGCCAGACACTCGAATCCGAAATGGATTACTTAACCGGAGGACTTTTGCAGATCGCAGCCCTTAAAGCGCGAGTTTAAAATTGCTACGTTGAAGACAACAATTTCAGTGATAAAAGCAGCGGGGAAAAACAAAAAAAAGCGAAATATAATAAAATACGTAATCACTCATACGTCATGTGGAACAACAGTGTGCCAGAAGAGAAAGCTGGAAACTTCATTAAACTGCCATATGAGGCAAAATGAATTAACGACATAATAATGCCAGCTCCCGACCATCAGACGGATGGAGGATTCGACTGCCATAGTCCGGGAAATTCGTTGCGTTAATGGAAAGAGCGTTTTTGCATGCGGTCGGGAAATAAAAACCGGTGGGTGGAAAGCGTAATAATTGATTTCGCCTGATTGTTAATGGAGTTAATGGAGCTGTCCATGTCTGATGTCCGTACCGGTGTGTATGCGTTTTAAGGAACTTTAACGCTGCCATTTATTCTTATATGTAGATAGCAAACAAATTAACAAAATTCTAACGAATTTAAAAGTGTTTCTCTTTTAATAATTGAAAACTCGTCGAGAGTATATAATTCTAATCTAGATTTAAACTATCATCGTTCTCCATTGCATTCCTTTTTTTTTCTCCAACTAAAAAGTAGGAGTTTCTATCCAAACTCATCGAGTTGCATGAGTCAGTTTTGGAAGACTTCTGCAGTTGTTGCAGTTGCATTAAAGTTGAAGTTGAGAGCCGAAGTTGCCGGGGCATTGGCAATAATAACATTTTGCGTGCTTGCATGCAATTGTTGTTAGTTTACTCCTCGATGGCTCTTCTGTACATTAGATATGTATGAAAAACAGGAAAATTTACTGACACAAACAGTTGGTTTTCATGGCTGCCATGGTGTAGAAATGCATTCTCGACTGGGTCATGCCACATTCATGAATGCCCTGTAATTCCATCTTGGGGAGCTCTAAATGTTTTGCTTTGGGAATTGAGAAATTTTTTTTTTCTTCGATATTCCTTTACAATACCTTAAACTGGAAAATAGTTAAACTTTGTCACTTTTTTCGTATTAACTGAATTTACTTTGGATCTATTTCTAACCTTGTTGCGTTGTGTTATACATGAAAATGTAGAGCAACAAAACACGCAAAATAATCGAAATGAAATTCGATATTGTAAATTGCACGATTATAATTGCACAGACGTGCAATGTGGCTGACAAGTTGCAATGACTTTTCCCCTGTAACCCTTTGTTCTATTATTATTGCTCAGACTCATACATATTCACACATATTCAAAGGCGTTCGGCAAGCCCGAATATTTGCTATTTACGAGCTCAGATCCTTTAAGTTCAAAGAGAATTGTTAGATAAGCAAAGATTAATGGCTATAGACATACACATGTACATACATACAACAAGGGAGTGAATTTTATTGGGTATGTTGATGAAGATGTGCAACACTTTACACTAATTACAATTTCTGTCACTCCACACTGGGCGAAATGAACGAATGAATTGCTGCATTATTGCAAGTGAAGGTGGTGTATATTTTACATTACTCATACGCACTGTGTGCCAGTTTGGTTAGGTAAATATTGCTCATACGCCATGTAACTTTTGATTATAACCTATCTGGCATAAACATTAGTTTTCATTCAATTTGCTTTGAAATTCATCCATATCATCGCTCAATTTCACCCACTGCGAGTATTATGTACAAAGGAGAGGAGCACTTACCTCCGACACTGCTGCCATTCTGCTGCGAGTAGAGATTCTGTTGGGCCGTCTGCGGCTGCGGCTGGTACAGCTGTGGGCCCTGCGGGGGCGGGGGGCCGGCACGGGTGGCGCCCGGGGGCACCAGAACGGGGGCGGGGCTAACCAGGCGCATCGGCGTCCCGGTGCGGGGTCCTCCCATCAGCAAGGAGCCCGTGTGATCGAGGAACGCCGGGATGACCTGCAGCATCAGTGGCACGATGATGAAATCACGACGATATTATACACGATTCGGATTTCGTTTTTGTACAGGGGTTAGATTTTTGTTTTGGTTTTTTGTTCATTGTTTGTTGGTTATGGAAGCGTGTTGTTGATGTTGATGTGAGTATAAAAGAGAGAAAAAAAGAGAGAGACAGAGCATAAATATACAACGTTTTAGGTCCGATTAACTAGTTGTGGTTACAATTACAAGGGGAAGCTTTACATCATTGTACAGTTTTTATTTGGAATTTACAAACGTACAATTGCAATGGCTGCGTAATAACTACTTTATGCTGCAATCGAAATCGATTTCAATGCAGTTTTAATATTCAAATGGCATTTTAATATGCTGAGATTGTTTCGAAAAGGAAATCCTTAAACTTAGTTTGTCTAACTGACAGCAGCGCTGCCGTTGCTGTTGCTGTGACCGCGAGTGTAAAGCCTTTGATACACTCAATTGACACCTGTCACATGTACAGCACCGTGGTGCCACAAACCAGTGCCACTATGTATGTGCATGCGCTCGGAGCTTCATTGTTAATCGCTGGCAACTGAGCCGGATGAAAATGCGCTATATGGGCTTCATATATGTATGTATATCTCACCTGATACGGCTGATTCTCGGCACCCTGCTGCGAGGGGGTGAGGGGGCGGCGCGGCTGCGTTCCCTGTTGCGGAATCAGATTGCTGGGGTACATGCCCCAGGGCGCTACTCCGTAGTACTGCGGCATCTGGGCGGCGGCAATCATGCCCATATACGGGGCAGCCTCCTGGCCCGGATTGATGACGTAGGGCGTGGCCTGTTGGGCGGCATAGGCCGCATTTTGCGCCTGCTGGGCGGCCAAGAATTGTTGCGACGCGGCCGCCATGTGCATCTGTTGCTGCTGCTGCTGCTGTTGCTGCTGCTGCTGTTGCTGCTGCGACTGCTGCAGCGATCCGTTGGGAACGGGTGGTGCGCCCACAGCTGCCGCAGCACTCGCTGCCGATGTGGCAGCTGCTGCGGCTGCTGCTGCGGCCGCTGCATTTGTGGCAACTGCTGCAAGGCCCGGATTCTGCGAGCGAAACAGTTGCTGCGGGGCGAAAAGAAATGAGAAGCAGGTTAGTTATCGGCTCATTGGTTTAATTGCAGTCACGCTGAGGGTTGGTAGTCCTCAGGGAGTAAGTACCTAGAGTTGCATTAATGACACAGTAGGATTTTAAACGCCTAAGGATTCATTCGTCTGTCTTTCATAAAATCTCGCGGATTTATCGCAGAGAAGTATTACATTTTCTGTAGCTATTTCCTGGAATAACTCATTTAGGCTTATGGTAAAATCTAGCTTAATGGGTCGCAACATATGGCGTTAAGTCGTGATTATCAGTCATATCAAGTAACCGCCCCGTTGCCACAAGCTTACTCTCGTTCGCAATACATACGAGTATGCACATAACCAGATGGCATCCGCTCGTGTTGTTCTAGCAGAACATACACACGTGCACCGGTAACATGATAAAGTGTTTTCAATTGGAAAATTAAATCAAATCCAATCAAATCAGCATGAGGAATGCAGAAAAGCGAGTGAAATAACAAGGAGCTAAAACGGGAAAAACGCATGACTGCGTGTTGTGTTACTTGTTTTATTTTCCCAGTGCTCAACATGTCCTCCTTTATTTTTCTCCTATTTTATGCCTTCTCTTTGGCCATGTGGATATATCATCACCAGGAGCAACAGCCACTCAGGCATTACAGAAAAAAGCACTGGAAACTAGATGCATAAATTGCCTTGTTGAAGGTAAACCGGATCTGAAGCTCATTTGAGCTGTGTGCTTGATGCTGATTAATTCGTTATGTACTTAACAATTAAATTTATGGTGAATATAGGAATTTGCCTTCTAGTTATACTCGTGTATACTTGTACTGCCCCGCTTTCCACACATTTCCCATCCACTTTGATGTAGTCGAGGCATTAGTGCCTTTTCCTCTGGAATCCAACGTATTCGGAGTATCCCCTCAGGAAAGTCAGTTTGAGACTGTTGTGCAAAAGGCATAAATTTGCAGTCCCCTTTCGGACGCACCTGGAGTCGTAGCCGAGCATAAGGATATGTGCATAATGGCTTCAATGACTGTGCTTCAATGACTCTGCCACGCCCCCTCCAAAGACAGTGCTCCCCGATGGAGTCTCATGTCGATTGCTTACATGGCGAATTGAAGGGGAAAAGCAAAGCGAATCTTTTGCTGCTGCTGCGAAACCAACTGGGATGACATTAACATTAAGGCGAGTGGGAAGCAGGAATAAATGTGAATTATTGATGAATGGTGCAGGGCAACAGTGAAAATAAAACCAAACAAAAAGGGCAAATAAAACTGAAACGTGGCTGAAACGTGGAATGAAGATGGCAAAGTAAAATAATAATAACACGCAAAACTTTTCGAAAACAACAGGGCCAAGCTCTTCCACGCCGAAATGTGAAAATGTGGAAATGTGGCGAAGGCGATAAAAAGCAAATATCGTGGCCTGCATACTTTTGGGCGCGTGATGCGTGAACTCAGCACTCGGCACTCAGGACTCACGATTCAGGACTCGTAGGACTCGGGGAGAGTCCTGCGACTCGGTGCGGCCCACGAGCATGAAATAATAATCAGAAGCCAAATAAGTGTTGAAATCTGAGCCATCGGTTGCCATGGCCCCCAAAGTCCTCGTCCCAGCCTCGCCAACAACTGCTTCTCCCCAGTTCCTCTTCCTTTACGATTATTAAAACGAAATTGAAAACAAAGGGAAAGTGCTGGAGAAGTGAAACTGGAGAAGGGACGAGAGCTGAGCGGAGCGGTGAGGGGAACTTATGTAATTTCACGCCCGTAAAGTATGCAATGCTTTGATTTAGTTGCCAAGTGATGTAAGTGCCGCTCCAATAAGATTCCTTTTTTTTCCCCCGAGAGCACTGAAGGAAAAACCTTTTCCTTCTTCAAAAGCAGAAGCATATTATATGATACGTTTTAGAAAGTCAGTAGCATCTGTACTTTCCTGAATGTTTCTGCTCTTTCTTCTTTCTTTAATTCCAAACTCGTTATAAAACTGCCTGGAATGCGTCTTTAATGGCCACATAAGCTTGCATACCCGCCACCCGCTGCAATATCCAGTGATTTATGCAAATGGCCGGGTCAGTGGCAAATTTACGATCCGCACATGACACACTCGAGTTATTGTCCTTAGGCTAACATTACTCAGGACATGGGAATTAAGGGTATTATGGCGCAAGGATTGGTAGTTCCAGAGCAGATTGGCAACAAGTGAAGCGCTGCCAGCCAGCGGCAAAATTATGGAAAAATGTTTGCCCAACTTTCCCGGTGTCGTGTGGCTCCCTTTTCGCATTCTCTGGCATTTCAGTGTTTCAGTATTCCAGTATGGCCCACAACTCGCGTTTTTTCACAATTCCCTTCCACTTATTTCGGTTCTCTGGCATTCCGAACCCTGCGCCCTGACATTTTTATTTCATTTCATTTGCACATTACTGTGCGGGGGGAAGCGTGCTTAATAAGCTCCCTGGTGTGCAATTTTCAGCGCTCGACTCGTAATGGAAATTATAGCTGATGTCATACACAGGGGAGCTGCCCCGAGTGGGACGCCCCACCACTGCTCTCACTATCTGCACTGAGAAAAAGGCAATCGTTCTTCATAATAAATGTACATGGCATTAATTACAGAATTTACTATCTATAATAATCAAACACAACCTAAAGAGCTTGCATTTTCGTGAATTCTCTTCAGTATTGGCACAATTATCACCGTGTATTTCTGGTTCTGGTTGTGGTTCTGTTTCAGTTCTGTGACGCCCTTCGAGTGAAAGTGAGTCAACTAACTGTGGCAACATGCCCGCCCACCCGGACCAGCGCCACCCAACTTGTTGCAAGTGGGTCGCCAGGAGTTGGCAGGAGTTCGGTGGAGTTGAGTGGGTGGTGGCAGCTCTTAATGTTGCCTCCGGCATTTGCCTGAGTGGATTAGTTAGTTGGGAGTAAGCAGCAACAGCAGCAGCAGGTGGGGCGCACTCAGCTAGTTGATTTATAATTATGGCCAGGCAACGAAATAAAGGGAAAAAAGCGGCAGGAAAACAGCAGTGGCAACAGCAGAAACAGCAAAAACAGCAAAAACAGCAGAAAGGCAAACAAAACGCTCGAGGACCAGGCCAAAACTGCCTGGCTAACTGCCTACCTCACCTTGTCTGCGGAAAAGCCGGAAAGTTTCAAGTGGCATATACACAAAGTTGTTCGGCTTGATTTGCTGCAATTGGTGGGTTTTTCTGCTTCTGTTTCTATTTTCTGCTTCGGGTTTTCCCCATTTTCCGCTTTCCACCAGTTGACATAGTTTTTTGTTGTTCCGTGTGACGTGAATAATCTCAAGTTGGCTTCAGCAGTTGGTCAAATTATTTCGAATTAGTTTTCACATTTTTCCCCGGAAGTTTGGGTTCGGATAAATAAAGTTTTATTAAATTTGATTGAAATATTAATAGTTCAATCATTGCATTGGAGAAAAGATTGGTTTTCCAGTCTCTTGAAAAGATCTGCGTGTCTGCCATAAACAAAGTATATTAAATTGGATTCCCTTTTCACTTTGAACAAAAAGTGCAGATTGTCCTTTTCTGTTTCTATTGAGCGATTGAAACTCTACTTGGCCACTTGATTTAATTTCCTCTTTTTTTCCAATTTCCTGTGCTCAGCTTGAACTTCTTACTAGCTCACTTTCCCCCAGCTGCTGACTCGAGATGCGATGACTGTCATTACTCACGCTCAATGTCTCCGTTTGGGTGGAAGGACTACGAACTACGCGTTCGTCCTTTTTGCAGGACACTCATGAGTTGGCAGCTACTTCAGCTGAGTTGCTGCGCTTTAATTAAATATCAATTACGCAGCCAACCCTCCGTGGAACCCTCAGTGTCCTGGCTCAAGCTGAAAGGCAATCAATTAAGTGCGCTCCTCGAGGAAGTGTCCATTTTCTTACCCCCACACCCCCAATTCACCCAAAAGACCCCACCGCTTTTCATTTCACCCATCTGCATAGCCGAGCAGAATGAGTGCAATTCAAATATTTGTAGTCTGTGCTAAGGCGCAATAAAAACAGAACGCAAATTGAATATGAATGATGGTGAATGGTGAATGGAGGAGCGGTTTAGCTTGACGTGCTAGCTGGTGGGGCAGCCCTTCGCTAATGAAAGGATAGCTAGTTGGGGGGACACTTTAGGGGAGGCAAAAGAAAGGGGTGGTGGGGTGGAGTGGGTAACTGGGGTGTTTGGGTGTTTGGGTGACCCTCGTGGGTACTCCTGCACAAACGACTTGTAAACAAAATTAATGCCACAAACAAACATTAGCGCACTTTCGGCGTGTTCTGTTCGCGTTGTGTGGCTCATTAGGCAATCACCCAGCAGTGGAAACGAGTGGGTGGGAAAATCGTTGGGGAAAAGCTCTAATAAACACAGAGAGAGTGTGAGAGAGGGTGGGAGGGGAGTTGGATCCAAAAGAGTGGCCAGCTTGCTGACCATTAAAGCGAATTACTTAATGACCGCACACGCGTGTGCTTTTGATGCCTACTTTTAGGCTCGGGACACACCCACATCTACACTGGGAGAAACGTATCTGAGTTGTTATTTACATCTCAGATTTGACCTTGAGCCAAAATAAGTAACTAAATCGAATGTAACAAATGATAAATGACTTTAAATTGTCTATACCTGATCAACGTCTTTGAGGACATTCATTGTACTTTTCTAGTTTTTAACAGTGCACACTTTGACTTTCTTCAATTTGAGTTTCAGCTTTCTTTTTGTGCTGCTGTGTGCGTGATTGCTGTTTGTATATTGCTTTTTAATTTTCCTCGTTACTCGCAATTTCCAGCTGAAACGTGAGCCACAAAAGCAAAGGCAGTGGAAAAGGCGGAAAACGAAAATGGTGGGTAAATTGCAGGGAGGGGAAAAGGAGAAAGGTGGGGCAGAGTCGACAACATTGTAGTTTCTATTTACGCCTCAACTTTGCCACATATTTCATAAGTTTTGTTAAACTTTCCTGCCGCCTTTTCTTTATTTTCCTTCCCTTGCAACCTTGCAGGAATTACGTATTTGCCCCCATTTTCCGGCTCCCTATTTTTCTTTGGTTCCACCCATAAATTCCAGCCACTCAAGGACATCGGACCGTGAAAGGAGTAATGAAAAATGGGTTAAGCTGGCTTACGTTCCTTTACTCAATAATGAAAAGTTCAACATTCGATGACAAACTTCTGGGCGAACTTTGGGAAACTATAGAAGGGGAACTAGTTTCACAAAACTGTGGCCATCCAGAAAGCCATTGCAGTTTTTAACGCTTTTATTAAATCTCAAGCTATCAACACAACAGCTAAAGTAACAAAAAAAATCAATTTAAGGCATTAAAACTCTCGATTAAGGTTAAGTTGTCTTCTTGGCCTCATTCACTATGCATAAGTAGGATTTCGGGGCCATTTCATTCCCCTACCGCAGAACTGGATTGTGTAAAATCCGAACCACTAAAGAACCCGCCAACCACCGAAATTCGCTCCATTTCCTCGCTCTCCCTGCCAGTGTTATTTTATTAATGAAATTACGCCATTTCCTTTTTACGTTTGCCCCGAGACTTCGGGGTTCACTTTGCATTCGCCTTATTTAATGATGACGCAGAGATGTGGAAATGTGGAAAGCGGCAGTGAATGTTCGGCAAATGTGACCTTAATTTGTGCAGCGGTTAGTACAATGTTGATATATGGATTGGAATACAGTGTGGTAGTCTTCATTTACATGAGGAGCACATTTAAAGTAAATTATTGCCAAATGCCGTAGGACAAACGCTCGATAGCCGCAGTGGTGTGGGGGCTCAAAGGATGCTGCCAATTACCACAAAGGGAAGCCCCTTCATATTCACCCCTCTCCCTCTGCATTACT
This sequence comes from Drosophila yakuba, assembly GCF_016746365.2. Lineage (NCBI taxonomy): Eukaryota > Metazoa > Arthropoda > Insecta > Diptera > Drosophilidae > Drosophila > Drosophila yakuba. The sequence goes on from NC_052530.2 coordinate 10,717,873, forward strand.
CATCCCCCCTCATCATCAAACGAATCGGACGGACATAAAAATATCTGAGGCAAATGAAGCCATAAATGCGCAATCACGGAATTACATGGAAATGTGAAATGTGAAGGGCGGCAGAAGTCAATGTTCCCCGCTGCCAGCCAAAGTGTTTATTTATGCAGTTTTTATTTCAGCAAGTTTCCACTTCTCGCCGGTCAAGCATTGCGCATACGCAACGTTGTGCGAAGGAACTTTGAACTTTGCCCGCCGCCGTTCTTCGTTCGTCGTTCGGCGTCAAGTTTAATTGCCTTGCAAATTGCCAAGGGAATAAAACCATGCAGATCCCTTTGAATTTCATAACAAATTGCTGCAAATTGAAGCGAGTTCTTTCGCTTTTCTTCTCCATTGTCTTGCGCCAGCAGTGGAAAAGTTCGACTTGCTGGCCGGAAAACCGCCGCCCATTAAAACTATTTGCCGTAACAAACAAGACCAGCTGGCAAGACAACAAAAACAAAAAACAAAAAAAAGCGAGAAGAAATTTCTTGTGAGCGGCAAACATTTTTGGGTGGCTGTGGGTGGTTGTGGGTGGCATGCGGTGGTTTTACAGCAGCCAACTTTGATTGTCTGGCCAGCTTTGTTGCATTCTTTGGGGGCGCACACAACTATTTGCTCAACTATTAGAAAGTCAATTAGGTTTTTTTTCACGCCCTCCCTATTCGAGAGATTTCAAATTTGAAGCACACTTTTAGAAAAGCTGTACGCTTTTTTTTTGGAGCTTCCTGGCTTATTGAATTAAACCATTGCTTGGGGACACGAATGCACGTAATTTCAATTAAAATTTGGCATTCGTAGAAGCCACCCACACATTTGCGAGTGACAGTCACCTGCAATTCGAGCATTTTCCGCGGCTTTTCCAGCCCAATTGTCCCGTTTGACAATTGCTTTTTGATGGCGGCGAAAATTGCGCTGACAGCATTTCAACCGAAAAAATAGAGTTTGGCGAGAAACTGATGGTAAGGTGAAAATGTGGAGATGGCCAATAAATTGGACCGTTCCAGAAATGCCAGGCACAAACAGAAAAGAGGCTTGAATATAAAGTCAGAGTTTAATTATAGAGTCTCAATTAATTTGGGGCATTTGTGTTTTTATTTGGCTGGAGCAGGTGCTCACATTTAAAACCGATTTTATTAAAGTTTAAACAGCAAAATGCGCCATACAGTCTGATAGCTAAACTACGAGGTTCCAAATAATCTCCTAATTAAACGTTTCGGTACGCAAGCTTTAATTGTCTTCCTGCTGTCATATTACACCACACTTACATATTTGCTCTTGACTCGGCAGAAAGCCACTTCGATTGGCCTAATTCTCTTCTCGATTCATTTGCTCACTTCCCGAATACGTGACTTCCCCGGGATCCACACTTCATCGCCTGGCAATACTTCCTCTGCGGACTCCACAAAACTGCTATTAATTGACAGGAATGCCTTCATGCTGGCCTTTCCATTCCTTTCGCTGCTTTCTGCCTTGGCCAAGAGCATTGGGGCCAATATTCTTTTTGGTTATGATTGCTACGTGCTCGGCGTCTTAAATTCAATTTCATGCCCGACTTGCCTCTCAAATTAACTGAAAATCATTAATTGCTAAGCAAACCAACAATCGGTATTTGGATGGCGTACCGTACTTTAGAGTACCGATAAGAGGGGAATTGAGTGGGGTACACAGTACTTGTCTGCTCGTCCTTGTTTGCTTTTGCCTTCGGTGTTGCTGCCTGCTGCTAATTGCCGGTAAATTAGTTTCTATTTGCAAATTAAATAACCCACACCAGGTGTACAAACTGTCAAACTCTTTGATTGACCGACCGACCGCCCCCGTGTCTGCTGCATTTTCAAATTGAATTTCCATTTCAGTGGCCATTTTCCCAGTGGCCGTCGCAAAACTGCTTAAAGTTCCGCATTAAGCTGATGGTTCCCTCGACGGCAGGAGCGGCGTGTGTCCTCCCGTGAAAATGTAAACAGAAAGCATGCGGAAAAAGCGCAAGTAACACGGCCACGCCCCCTCTGGCTGCCTATGCCGCCTTCATTTCCTCAATTCTGGCTCCTTGTGTGTGGGGGAAAAAATCGATAGCCTGATTTTCAACGGCGAAAAGCAAACAAAAGACAAACTCACACACACACCGCAAACACACTCACACACATGGTGATCAGGACGAAGGAGGGAGCAGCACTTTCTGTCTTGACCGCCTCGTCCCTTGTCCTTCTGGCCGCCTCTTGTTTTCCAGTGTGTTTGAACTAGACGACGGCCACAAAAGTAGGCAACGTTTTGCTCGCATTCGCAACTACAGAGCAACAGAAAATGGCAGATTTCAAAAGACATAATAAGTGCCAGCCGCATGTAATGTCCTCTTCAAGTGTATTTAAGTAACCTAGTTCCTTATACATTTCGTTAAAACAGCATTATTTGCTCTGTAACTTTAATACATTCATAAACTAGTTGTTAAGCTAGCTGTATAACATGTATTATTATTTTTAGCTATCCACTTTAGTGTTTTTCTATTTTTCCATAGAATATTTGTAAACTTTCTTTATATTTTTTCGGTGCAGCTGCCCTGCACCCTGCCACATCATACAATTTTAATGTGTGCCCTGGCGGTCTTTAGGATTCCAGCCCTGTCTAGGACATAATGAGTGAGCTGGCAGTTGCATTTCCCTCGACCGCAGCCCCCTGCCCCATCACCTCCTCTTGAATGCCATTTTGCGGGCGTGTTGTCGTCTATAGGCGGGGAATTTCGCATTTAGAAAAGCGTACGAAGACCATGAGAAAAATTCATGAGAATGGCCCGAAGGAATGGAGGAAAGGCGCGCGGGGCAAGGGAGGTCACAGCTAAATGAAATTAAGCTGCCATATGTGGTGGCACAATGGCTGAGGTCCTTTCCTTTCCTTCCCTTTCGTTTCGTTTCCTCTCCATGTGGGTACTTTTTCAGAAAAAAATAACACTAAACACAAGCTACTGTGGGTGACTACGACACAAAGTGCTTGCAGATACAAATTTAATGCTGGTCTGCGAAGGCTTTAAGTTTACTTTGTATATATATATTGGAATATATGTTTTAGGAGCGAAACAAGTACATTTCGTTGAATTAACTTCAATTTCTCCTACGTTCAGCAACTTCAGTGCATCATGATGTGAAATCGATTACGTGAATAACTAACTGAATCCACCAACCTTTCCATCCCCTCAAATTGCTCGAATGTGCAGGTGTTTGCCCATATACGATAGTGACAGACACCTAATGAATTATTGGTTATTTCTGTCCCCATTTTATTTCCTAATCACAGGCAACCTCAGCGCCCCAACTCCCCTGATTTCTCTGTTTCCCTGTTTGTTTTCGGGCCACTCATAAAAACCAAACAAAAAACCAAAAATGAACGCATTTCAATATTCATTGATTTTCTGTCACTTTATCGTAGGGCAGTCATTTCTTCGGAGGTTTACTAACGAGACAGGCTGCCAGTAGAAGTGCCCACGAAATACATATACCCTCCACCGCACTATTAATGCCAGATACGTATCAAACATAAATCAACATGAAACTACTGCTCATAAAGCCCACAGAAAGGTTGCCATCAAAGGGAAATTCTCATTGGCACCCCACTGGTTTTTTGAAAACAACACTTTTCCAAGTGTTGGGATGTATTTAAAGGCAATTTATGACTTTCTTTTACTTCTCTTTTCATTTGAGTTTTCTTTTTGGGCAGCAAACTTTGGCTCGGCTTCTCCTTTTTTTTTTATCACACCCGAGGAAAAGCAGGTGAAAATGTCAACGACAATTGCCACCGCCAGGTGGCGCTGCTGCAGGTGAGGAAATAACAACAGCACCAACAACAACAACAAGAGCAATAACAGTAGCAACATCAACAACATTTGCATAAATTTCGAGCACCGTTTGGTGGGAAAAGTTTTCGCTGAAAGTGATTTACACGCCCATGGGGTAGTGGGTGCCATTTTCCCACACCCCCCTCCCCACTCCCCCCGCGGAGGGAAATTTTCTTGGCCCCAAGCTCAGGCTTTTCCACCGTTTGTTCCTTAAGTTCAGTTTAACTTTGCAATAAACTTTTGTCACGCCCCTCATCCTCTTGGCCCCGCCCACTTTCGGCAGGTTTCTGTTTTCATTTTTTTTGTTGTTTTCTGTTTTATTTTTATTAACCACATTAGTTGATTTTTGTCACGCGAAAAGTTGCCTCGCTGAAATGTGATTTATGGAAATTTTTCCTTCACACTTGCGCTGCTTTGTAGTTTAGCCACCCGCTTTTTCTCGCAGTGTCTTGCATATTTTAACAGTTTATTTATTTAGCGTCAAGACCAACTCCCGTTTATACATGCATAATATGGGTATTTTCTCCTGATTCTTTTTTATGGGGCCAGCAAAAGCATTTAGTTATTGTAATTTGCGTTGATTTGGTGGTTGCTGCCCCATTGGGTGGTTTTTTTCTTTATTTTGTGGGTGGTGCGTTTGGGTTAGGTGTGCGTGAGCTTGATTTAATGACCTCGGGCGTTTTTATTTATTCACTTCGCTGGAATTTTGTCAACAATTTGTTTGATTTGATTGCTTGGCTAATGGGGAAGAAAACAAAGACATGGGCACAAAGGTGCCCTTTAAGAATGTTTATTTTCTTAATATGGAAACTGATTTTTAAACAAAGAGACATCAGCTGTAATAAGCATTTGAATAATTTAGCGTATGATTGGCCAGTGATTGTGAATCCTTTGCCATAACGATACAATCTGCAAACCAGTTTTAAAGATCTTAAACAACATTTATCCCCCAAGCGATTACAGTTTCCCATACTCAGACAGACATCGATAAAGCTAAAGGACTTTGCCGCCTTATCCACTTACAACTTTTGGCCCACACATACCAACACACACACACACACAAGTGCAAATGCCCAGTGAATGTCATAAACTTTGATTTCCTTTTATTGCCTCACACACCCACACCGTTACACACCAGCACACACAAAAAACGGACCTCTTCGTGGTGGCTAATCCAAAATGGCTGCCATAACAGAAATCGGAGAGCTTTCAGAGTTTTTAGCTGAAATTTTTATGAGACCGCAACACGCACCCGTGCAACAAAAAACAAGCAACTGAAACTGAAACTGAAACGGAGTAGAACAACTAAAATCCGACTGCTGTGGCGACTGCTGTTTAATTTGTAAAAATCTATATATACTCGTACATACATATAGAAATGTGCACAATGTAACATGGAGTTAGCACAATCCATTTGGGCTGTGAATGTCATTTCTTCTACTGGTTGGTAACTTGAAAAATGTTTCGAATGTTGCATGTTTTGCCGGGGCGAAGTAGTTAGCATTTCTTTGGATTTACTTATTTTTAGTTTCGCATTCGCATTAAATGCCATGCATTGGCCAACGATGGCATTTCCATGTTGATTCAGAATGCCAGCAGAATGCTGCATGATTTGTGGTGGTGGCAACCCTGCCACTCCTGGGCAACCCAGGCAGCCTAACAGATTGTAACGGGCTTTTTATGGATCTGCGGCATTTTTCGGCTTTAGCCATTTCATTGTTTATTTGTCCCCCACTCACACACACACACAAGCTGCAAAGCTTGTTAAATTTTTCATTTATCAAGCGAAACGAGAAATGTTATTTTTATTCCTATGTATTCAATGCAACTCTGGGTACTTACAACACTTTGCTGTATAGTTTCAGGGGATTTTGAATGGCCGAAACTTACCTAAAAAGAGAAAGCAAGAAAAATATCGCATTAATATGGGATTTACGGGATAAATAGTAGATTAAACTATTGAATGTTAGCATCAATGCATTAAAAGAATAATATGTTTAATAACATAAAACCGTCTAAAACAATAGCAATAATTCCACATTCAGTTACAGTACCCGATTACCAACTAATGCGCACAAATTTCCAACTAATTCCAGCGCAAATCATTTGATTACAAATAAAACTTGAGCTGGGACAAATTGATTTATCAATCATGGCATCGTACAACGCCCTCTCTAACCCCACAATAATAATCGTATGCAAATTATGATGCGCTTAATTTGGGATCACGGGACCTTCTCCCCCTCCCCCTCTCTTTGGCTATGCTCCCCAGATAATTGGCAAAGTTTGAACTTTAATTAAAATTGAAAATTGTGTTGCTATTTCTGAATCTGAAAGCCCGTCTGGGTTGGGCTCTATGCCATTCCATGCCAGACCAGACCAGACCAGACCAGACCAGACCAGACCATTCCATACCAGACTAACCTGGCCCGGAGGCAGAACAGCTGCGATAACGTGTGGAATGGCTTTTGCGGGGGAAAAGGCGGAATTGTTTTCGGATTTGTGCAAATGTTTTGTCACTGTGCTAAATACAAACTTCAATTAGTTTGCCCGGTGGTTCTCGGCTCACTCAGATTTAGTTGGGCTTACACTGATTTTCCCCCCCGAACCGAAAGCCAGAACAGAAACAGCACGGAAACGGTCGAAACCAGCATATTTCAGGCTAAAATCGTTTGGCATATTGACAGGCGCATAATTAACACTATTATCAGCACATGCACAAAGAGATATGGCGTTGAGTGCTGCAACATTTCCACAAATTGTTGCTGGCCAAATATATATTTTGCTGGCCATTAAACTTTGGCCAGGCAAAGGTTTCGATTGCCATTTCTGTCATAATATAGGCAGGGAATTACATATATGTATAGCAGTACATCCAATTGCTTAGCAGAATTGGTTTATGCATTATTAATTAAATCCTTAGCGTATACGTCACCATCGAAAGAAATGGTACAAATCTAATTTCCTGCTTTCAAGTGAAAGTAAAAGTAATCACTTGAGCAAACAATTTTCTCAACGTTTCGGTTCGCTGATAGTTCGTGTTGAACCAAAACTGAGAAAGTAAACTAGGAAAATTAGGAAAAAAGAAAAAGTTAACTTATTATTTCTGTACGCTATGCTTTAATTTGCAATGTTTCACGCTTCGTAGCCGAGAAAATTGTGCGTAAAAACTGACAAAGAAATATAATTGGGAAAAATACGAAATAATATAATTGGAATAAGTCTTCATAATTTGGCTTCAAGGTTGATGATAAATAGTTAAGTACTTTATAAATTGTAGTATGAAAGATTTAAAGCTGATGTCTTGTGTAGTTTAAAAAACGGCACTCATTTCCTGGCACTAAATGTAAATTGTCTCGCTTATCGCTGACATATTTGCCCAACATTTAAAATGACAATCGAAATAAATACGAAAAAAATCGGGAAAGATCCTTTTTATCGGGTTTATTAACACAAGCCCTAAAACCAATATAACGCCCCTCGATTTGCCGCATTTAAATTACTACAGATTGTAGTTGCGGTCGTGTTTGTGAATACAATCAAATTACATTTACATTAGCGAGCACTTTTTTCCGCGTGTTTGGCAAAATGCATATTAAATATTTAATTAGTTGCACTGAAATTGATTGCATTAGTCGCTGTTCAATGCGGCAAAAATGTGCTTTATTGTTAATGAACTTTGTAAACTTTTCAGCTGCTCTGCGGGTTAGCTGGATGTTTGAAAATGTTGGAAAATTGCTAGAGTTCCGAGGAAGTTGCCAAAAGGACGGCAAATGTCATTGCCAGAGTAGTAATCAATATGTGTGGGTGGGCTATAAATTATACCTTATAAATGCCAAATAAATGGCAAACAATGCCAAAATGTAAAATAAATCATGATTTAGCTGAAATTGGGTCCAAGTTGCCTTTCACCATGACTTCATTGTATTTTATCTAAATGTTTATTTGGCCATCAATTAGTTTCTCTTATAAATATTTATTCCCTCTGATAGTTTACCTAATTTGAAAAATGCAGTAAGCAAGCTTACCAGCGAAGAGATATCCAATTAACTCTCTGAGTTCAACAAAAAAAGTGAAAATAATTTAAGAAGCAAAACCTCGGTTGAATGAGTTGTTTGAAGCGGAAAACCTGTGACCAGAATAAAAGACCGGAAATGAAAACGGCAGCAAAGAAGCACATAATGCCACTTAATTAGCGAACATACCATACACACACACACACACACACACAATCACACACACGTACACACAAGGGCAAACACATGCTTAATGCACATTAAGTCCCGAAATAAAGTAAAAGAAAGGGTTGAAATAAAGGGAGAAGCACGTGAAATCGAGCGCAGAAAAATTCGCCGCAAATCAAGAGCAGCGAAAAAGTCAAGAAAAATTAAAAACTGGCACACAGACTGCGGAAAAGCGAGAGGGATAAAGTGGCAGTACGAGATGGCGAATGTGGGTCAACTACTGCGTTACCCATTATCCACACACACACACACTCGCAGTCGGCTTTAATGTCATTTGCATTTTTTCCATTGCCTAGCCAAATGGGCAGAGCGTACGAGTATGCTGAATTTATTCCCTCCTTTTACTTGATTTAATTGTGCATAAATATTTCCCCATTGCTTCTGCATGCAAATTAGGAGGGGCAATAAGAAAAAAACGTAGGACACACATTGATGTGATGGAAAAACTCACATCTGCCCGTGTGTATCTGTCAAATGCAGTTGGAGTTTTCATTGTATAGCAAGTGTCTTGGCAGGAAATAGACAATCTAAGTCCCTTCCGGAAAAATGCAAATACAGAAATTAAATGGGGCGAAATAATTACATCTCATTTCAATGATTATTAAATGTGCGCACGAGTTAAACACAAATAAATAGCTTTAAGTACAAGCTTCTTTTTAATAGTTTGGCATTCAGTTTCCAGTTAGTAGCTCTGTAAGCTGAAATTTTTATTTTGAAACAGTTCATATGCTTAAATTTAGAATTGGAAATCTGTACCTATATATACTGTAGCATGAAACCAATATATGCCTAGGGCCACGTTTTTCTAACCTCCAAGCCAAAAAAGTGTGCTACAATTAATGGCTGTGGGACAACGAAAATAAAAGCGTCCAGCCTTCTATGGCAGCCCCTCACTTTTACCCTCTGATGCAATGCAATAGAGTAGCAAATTAAATGCAGTGACAAATTACACAAATTGCAAGTGCAACTGCAACTGCATCGGGAATTGCACTCTAAATTCGAAACTGCCAAATGCTGCAATTGCAGCAAATTGCAAATGCATTTTAATTGCAATTCGCATCGTTTGCCACTGCAACAATTTACATTCCCAAATAGTTTATTCTTTTTGTTATTGCTCGCCAGATCGAAAAACTAAAAATGAAAACAAAACTAAATGGTAATTTAAAGTTAAATGTTGCAATTGCAACTTTTCTATATCACACACCCCCAATACCCCCGAATTCGGCTGGCCGAGACTAACGAGCAACATTGTTGTTGATGACAATGATTAGATGCGATAATGCAAATGAGTCAACAACTACGTCTCGTAGTCCTTGGCTCCTTCTGATCCTTCTGCTGATGATGCTGATGGTGATGAGGCTTCTGCGGCAGCCATCGCCAAAGAAATTTGCATTTTTAATACATGTCCTACAGAAACAATTAAGTTCAGGATATTAGAACAAAGATTTTACTATCAAGCTATTGTATTTGCTTCTATATTTGTTCAATAATTGCCGAAAAATCTGGCAATACCTATTGCCGCGTTTAGATTTCCGCATTTGTCACGTATACGTAGTGTAGTACCAGGAAATTGATTGGAGTTGCTCAAATATATTCTCAGTTTGGCAGTGTTATTATTATTCTGACCGCAACTGTACACAATGAGATTTATATACGTGTGCATGCACAGGATCTCTACGTGTGGGCGTGTCGGATGGGGGCGTTCACAACAATGACAGCGATGACGTTGTTTGGGCCAAAAGCCGGCAAAAGGGAACATCGCTGATGACGTGTGGTTGTCATTAGAGGATGCCACAATTGCTGTTGTTGCTGACGCTGATGTTGATGCTGTTGTTGCTCGGCCCCCTACCTAATATCCCCCCACTACCCCCCAATGGTCCATCCATCCCGCCATACCTCCATACCCCCGACCATGTTTTGCATGGCTATCACTGTCGCTTCTACTGCTACTGCCGCCCAGTGTTGTTCTCCGTTGACAAAATGCCGACCACACTGACCAAAAATGCATACAACATGCTACAAAGGACCTAAAGGACGCGATCCGGGGGCTTGGATCTAGCTGTCGCTTTAAAACCTTTGTTTGGGCATTCATTTTTGACTTTCGACTGGGCTTTAAGTTCGAATTAGTGCAAGTTCAGTAGACCTAATACTTAAACATAATGAGTATTAATGAGGACATTTTTTAAATGCATCTAATGCTCTCCAATTACTAACCATAAAAATCATTAAAACAAAGGGCTTAAATTTCCACTTTTCCCCTATTTTCTGCTGCCAAATTATGTGCAGGCTGTTGCATAAAATGCTAATTTTTTAGACACTATATGGGTTAGGTTTTGCTGGCCTTTCATTTGCATAATAACTCGGTGGCTGCAAGTCGGGGTGGCAGATGCCCCTTTACTATGGCTGTGCCAACAATGAGGAATGGAAATTTGTGCTTAAATTTAAAAGTCGGTGCCATAAACAATACCAAAAAAACCAAAAAAAAAGTAAATAAATCGGGGCATATGTTGTGTCGGGCACCCACGTAATGACATTTTGATGACATTTTTTATTTACATTTGGCTTGCGTTTTGCTACACAGCCAAAGTGGAAATGCAACTGGCCTGGAGTTTATTTAGATAAACAGAAAGATGTGAGGATGTGAGGTTGTGAGCAATCAGCAACAGCAGGCCAATTAGTGAAGCCAGGCTAATAGAATTTTTGTGTTAATTTCATTGCAGGCTGTTGCGTATTCTTCACCCCTGCCTTGCACTTGCCTAATGACTGATTTCCAGAGCTATTAAATGGTTACACAGGATGCCAGGAGGATGGGGTGAAGGAGGATGGAGTAAAAGTCCTTTGGGACACCTCGTGCTCATTCCCCCAGCGGTCAATACAGAAAGCGAAAAGTGAGTTATCAAGCAAGCACTTTTCTAATTACGAATTCGGTCAACGCATCTCGGACCGTGGTTCATTCCACACTGGCAGAAAATATGCATTCTAATTTTTATAGGTTTTTTAACCTTTCCTTTAAACCATACTGAAGAAGTACTTCAATTGCTTATTTTAGCGAGAAAGTACCAAAATATGTTAAAAAGTTGAATTAATTTTTGCACATGGTTAAATAGGGTATATTTTTCTTTAAGTGCACCAGTCCAAGTCTGACTCTGACGGCCTGTTGACTGCGAAAGGACATTTGGGAGCTGGCTTTTGGGAGAGCGGGAGTGGGGATAACATTAGCCAGTGAAATTTCCCCAGGCCAATGTCCTGGCCGAAAATGTTGTTGTCTTTGCTGTTTGTGATGTTATGGATGCAACTTTAAATTGCTTTGCCAGCGCGAGAGTGTGAGGGTGAGAGTGAGCGAGAGACAAAGAGAGAGCACTGAGTTTTTCTAACAATTTTCCCCCCGGAATTTTCCCAACCGACAATGCAGAGGATTGCCACATTGCACAGACGGTCTGGTAGTGGGTTTATGGGTTTGGGTTTGGGTTTAGCTTTGGGTTAGGGCTGGGGTTGGGTTAGGGTTCGGGATGAGAAGGGGTCTCGATATTTTCATCGTCTGTCCGGAGCTCCGGTGGGAAATGCGCCACTGCACTGATTGCACTTTGGCTCAACATTTCACAGAGATACGACGAGGAGAGTGTGTTGTGTGTGTGTGTGCCAGGCGTCCGCCCGAAAATGTCTGAGTGCGTAATGCGTTTTCACGGAGGCCCCTCCTGGCCACCAGTGGGGGATTGTGGATTCGGGATTGGGGATTGGGTTGGGTTGGCGCCGGAGACAGCGGGACAGATATGGGTGATAAAGTGCAGACATTTGACAAATTAACTGCTTTGCGTCATGCGCCGGAAATGCTGCAAATCTCGTGCCGTCAATCGCCGTGTGCCTGCCGTTGTATGAAGCCCATATACCCATATACCCTTCTGCCCAATCCAAACCAGTCGATATTCCTGGACACTCGTGGCTCGCTCCGATCTGATTGATTTATGAAGCCAAACGGACTTAGACAAACAGGCCCACCACCACTGCCACTGTCACTGCCACTGCCACTGCCACTGAGGTGTGAGTTTTGATGCATTGCAATTGGAGACCCACCCACCACCGGTAAAATAAATGATAACAAACGAAAAACTCTTACTTGATTGTGGTTAAAAGCGAGCGAAAGCACGTCGTCACTTACCTAAAAAGAGAAAAGGGAAATAAATTATTAATTATTGTTATCATGATTTAAAGAACAATATTATTTCTAACTGGAATGAATTAGGTAGGGTTGATGTAAAACACCTTAGTCCTATACAACATTACAGAAACTATAAATTTGCTTTTAACGGATGGAAAAGTTTTTGAAAGCTCATGAGTAGCAGCTACATTGACCATTTTAATTCTGAAACCAAGTGAATTATATTTCACCCACGGGCAAGGGGAAGTCTTACATAAAACCCCCATTTCTGTCCCAGCTGCAACTAGCATCTAGAGAGTTACTCTCCTCCTGGGTTAACATACATAAACATTAGCCAAAGCATATAATAACCCAGCAACAAAGTCACCATAAAGACTGGTGGTGCTGCTGTTTCTGCTGGAGGGAAAGAACAGGCGTTCAAATTGTATTTAGTCGTAACATGCACACGCACACAAAGCGTGGAAAACGGCTTTTCCGAGAAACGAGGCAGCATGGAGAACATAAAACTATTGGCAACTGCGAAGCGGGGGAGGCCATATAAGAGCCATAATTTCGACACTAATGCCAGGCCACACAAAAATAGCTCTCCTCGGCGACCTTGTGGGTCTGCAAGTGGTCAGAGTTGGACATGTGTCAAAGGAAACCCTGATGGAGGGACGTCCCTCAAGGAAAAAGTGGGTGCTGGGCAAAGTCGCACCTGCGACTTGAACTATAAAGAAATATACTGAAAGAAATATGCGCTTAAACTCGAAAGATTCCTTCAAGTTGCAAGGAGTTATTCTGTAATCAATCAATAAGAAGTAGCTTTTAGGTTCCATCTAGCGATGTTTAGTTGCATCCCGTTGACTGAGTTGAAAGTTATGGAAATATATTTTACTTGCAGTGCATACGTATCTGGCAGGAAGCTTTGGTCATGACTGTGTCACGAACCTCGATAAAAATCAACAGTTTATGATGTCATGCGACGCATGATGTCCTTGAGAGTTGGGCACTGAAAGGATGCCACGGAGAGGACACGATGGAAATGTCATTTTTACAAGGCAACATCATCGAAAGGACATGCCAAACAGCAGTGGCCACTCCCCCCACCACCCCTCCAACGTTCCTATCTCTCCGAGGAGTCTGGCAAATGTATTGCCTTCTATTTGCATTTTCTATTTATTTCTTTATCCCTTTTTTTCTCTGCTGGCTGTCGCTCCCTTAGCTTCCTTAGCTCCCTTCGCTCGCCGAGCACTTGAGCTCGGGCCCGCCATTAGTGGCACGTCCTTGGATATTTCGTGTTTGTCCTGTCCTCCTCCACTTTGGCACTCATATTTTATTAAGTAGCAAAGTTGACAAGGGATTTGCACGGACAGGCGGTGGCGATGTCGGAGTGGAAGGTGGGTCTGTCATTTTGTAAAGTAAATATTGGTAATTTTTATTGAGGATTTTCCTTGATTTCCCTTTGAGCATATGGCTTATCCCAAAACTGGTCACAAACTTTCCCCCGACGAGCGAAATTAAGGGCATTTATTCTTGTCCACCCGAACAACTTGAACCCGAATCAAACTCAAATAACATTTGCGCAAAAGCCTAGCAACACTTGGAAATTAGACCAAAAAAAAAAGGAGAAATCATGGCAGAAAATTATTAGAAAAGTTTTTTTCCTTTCTCGGTTAATGGTAAATGGGAGTCGGTGCGAGAGCAAGGACGAAAACGCTTCGGTGCACAAATTTGTGGACCTGCGGCGCAAATTTGTACAAAATGCAACAGACCGTAAGAGACAACATAAGCGATAACACAACAACCAAGCCAAAACCGAACGAACCAGGCAGGAAGCTGCCTCGAGTTGTGTTCACAGCGGTTGCTAACAGGATTTCGCCCCTTCCCAAGGACCTCCTCGCACAGCCTTATATACACTCCCCCATCAACAATATCCATCTCTCTCCGCTGGTTACTATGGCGAAAAAGTGATACTGATGCTGAGAGGCCAAGTGTCGATGCATGGCATACGCAAATTGCCAATCGTTAAGTGAATTTCAAGTGTGTTGTCCCTCGAACTTAGTAAGGATAGATGCACAGAGAGAAAACGGAGAACTTTGTTTAATGTTAAGGAAACACTAAACTGCACTTTTTAAGTTGCACATAACATGCGCACAGGGGTATTTAACATTTCCATTGAACTCATGTCCTTGTAAGGAGGCAGTCCTTCTTCAGCGGCTGAATTACATTTCATAAATGTCTCCCCAAGAAGCCTTTGCCATGCATCATTTAACTTTGACGCCAACCTGTCCAAACACTTAAGTTCGTACCCAACCCGCAAAATTCCACGCTTCAAAGTCGGTGGAGCAGTTGAATCGAAGAGGTGTGCTACGCAACGTTTTCATTTTCATGGCTTTCAACAATAAAAAAAAAAACGGTTGTAAAATATTTAAAAATCATACCCAGGCGAGCAAACGAGCCTTGAAAACACCTAAAGAAAAGGACTCGCAAAGGAAATTGTGAAAGGAATGGAAAGATTTTGGCTTAAATATGCACAACGATGGATGAAAAAATTGTGTTGGGAGTTGAGTATGCGGAAAATGGTGAAAACTCTACTTGATTCACATATGTTGGCGTGTATATGCCCGAATTGGCCCACAGCATTGAATGTAGCATATACATATATATGCCAGATTCTGTACATATCATTGGATATGTGTGTGTGTATAAATAAAATACCATATTCCCTGACATGAATATTTAACAATGCAACACAACGACAGCCAGCCTGCTGCATTGGTAAAATATCACAAAATATTCATTTCAATTTCATTTGCTTTTTTCGAACTTCGTTTACATTTTTATTCCTTTTTATTTCATTTTCCCCCTGCCATTTGTTTTGCATTTTAGTTTTGTTTGTTATGGTTTTCTTTCCAGGGTAGTTTTTTTTTATATTTGTACTACAATTTATGATTTGGTTGCAGTTATTCTGTTATTCGTTTGTTAACATTAAGATTAAGAAATTGTATACATTTGAAGTTATATTTGTGTGCTGATTTTTGCACCAATTTTGTAAAAGAAGATGAATAAAAACCGCACTTCCTAAGAGAAAAATCCTTTTATTTATTAATTTTACGTTCCCAGTCCCAATTTATTTATTTGAATGTGTCGGTTTTCAGCGTTTTTTGACGCATAACAGCAGCAGCGCAATCAAGAAATTCCATGATGCAGTAATTTTGCATGACAGATTAATAAGCCTTCTCTCTCCAATGCGCCAACAAAAGAATTGACATTAAATTGTAATAAATAGGCAAACAAGAATACTACGACCCACTTCATGTGGCATGGCAAAACTCCAACAGAAAGCAACAGAAGCAAGGGAAACAAATTGCCATGGCAAACAGCAGGAGCAGTAGCATGTAGCATCCTGAAATGCTGAAATGTGTAAGAGGGCAAAAAGACTGAGCAACGTCTGCAGTTGAAACGAATTTAATTTTCTACTTTTTATTTTTATTTATTTTACTTTTTTCGCGTCTGCCAGACACAAACAGAATAACAAGCCGCAAGCCTGAGGCTGACATTTCTCCTTAAGCAACCTACCACCTACCACCTATCTTACCTTGCGATTTTCTTTCGCTTTTCCACCGCTCACCCCAGGTCGGAAAATAGTGGAAACTTTTGATAATTACATTTGGCGGCTGTTGCTTTGGCAGCTAAGCCAAAAAAAAAGTGCAAGCAGCGGTCTCCTTGGAAAAACCCGCAACCCAGGGGATAAGAAGTTTAAGCAATATGGTTGTAAGAAGTTGTTACGTTGACGAAATAAAATAAAAAATATTTCAAATATTTTAATGCCTGCATAAAACATAATGTTCAAAGTGGTATATTTCTTTGTTGTGTGTAAGCATTGTGTATCCTTCAATACTTGACTAGCCTTTATTTACGTAAAGTATCTGCTTTTTAGGCTTAAAACTCCGGCAAACCTTGGTGCTCAGAGGAATTCCTCCTGAAAGGCTAATCCACAAGTCATATAGAAACATCGTGTAGATGTTTTCGCCTTCTTCGACTTCCTTGCAGCCGCACATCTTTACAATCGAGAACAGAGAGCTGTCAATTTTTCGTAAAGAAATTTTAGCCCCTGCCCTGTGAAAATGCCTGCTTGAAATTTATTTCATTTTATGCTCGCGCTTTTCCTCTTTGTGCATAAAACATGGGAAATGGAAAAGCGAGGGTAAAGGGAAAAGGGCATAGACAGATGGCAGGGAGCCACCTTCGGGCAATTTCTTAAACTAATTTGGCATGAGGCGGCTGTGGTGGCGGTATTCTCTCTTCATCTTCGTCGTCATCTTCATCTTCATCTTCAGCTCTAGGGCCACCAGGGCACCAAAAACTTCGGCGTCGTCGTCCTCTCGGCGGTTTTGTGTGCCTTTTACGTGCAACCAAAAGTATGCAAAGTGAAAGCGTTTACTGGAGGCTTTGGTGGCGGATGGGCTGAGGGGCGGAACTTTTGATGTTTTTTTCCGGTCCTAGGGCTTCTGGGGCCGCAAAGTATGCGGCAATTATTTTATGGTCGAGCATCAATCGGTTTGGGGGCATTTCAGTAATATCCGGCTTAAAAATTTCAATATAGTTTCATCGCAATCGATGGGCTGGGGCGAATAATAGATGCCCAGAGTGGGAGACATGAGCATAGTTAATTGCTTTTTGCCATGACAAAACAGGGAGTTTTCAGAGTCTTTAGATGTATATATATATTTGTGCTGGCTGTGTGCAAGGCCTGAGGAATTTAAATAGTTCTCTGAACCTGACAGCTGAATGGAAGAGGAGAAGCTTTTCGGGGTGGCTGACAAACTCAAGAGATAAGGACAAGAGTCCTAGACTAAATCGCAGGACAATTAAACTTTTAAGCAGGCAAGCGACAAACGACAAAACGACATGATGAAATGCATGTAAATGGAAAATAAATATCAAAAGCAGTCAGAGATGGCGAGATACACAAGCAGGACTATCACATGCCACAAACGGAGACAGGACAACAGGACAACAGGCAACGGGATTCACCCGGATCCAGATACAATGGTTTCCAGCAACAAAATATAGCTAGAGAGGGATGGAAAAAAAGGAGTAGAGCCAAGCCGCTTTTATTATTGTGAGCTACAGGCTACTGGCTACAGACTACAGACTACAGAAGACAGGCTACACAACAGCCGCAACAGTTCACATGGCTCATTTTCTTTGGTCAAAGGAAGCAGGATATACTCCCCCGCAAGGAGCAGGACAGCAGTTTTTTACACAATACAATATTATTCATATTGTATGGTGTATGTTTATGAAATATGGCAAATGTCATTTAGCATGACAGCTTGATGATAATAATACGAGCAAGAAACAGCAACAATAGCTCGCAGGACAATGCGAAGCGCAGTTGGATAAAGTCTACGTCCAAAGACAGAATCTTCACCAGCCAGTTGGAGACTAAAGAAAAGGTGAAAGCCGTTCCAAAGCCCACCCCCTCAAAAAAAAAAAAAAAAAAAAACAACACAAAGCTAGGCAAATGGCCAAATGGCAGGGGGAAAGTCCTTACAGAAAGTATCTTCTTGGCCAAAAGAGTTGCCCATGACAGGTAATCAATTTGAGATTTATCAAAAGGCTGGTGAGCAAATGGATATTTGATAGAATGTAACATGACATGCAATACTTTTGTCAATTTTATATTAGGTTTTATTATTCATTTCCATTTGTTTCAGCCTAAAAAGATTAACAATTTTTGGTCCTGTTGAATGAAATGGAAATTTTTGCTTTAATGTTACTAAAATGTTTATACTCGCTTTTAATTAGGTCTACAGCATTTGAAGTTCATTTAGTTTGAAATGTTTATATGTTCAAAATTTGATGGTTTTCAGCCTATGGAAGCTCAAATTAAGATTGGAATATCAATCTGACACATTTAAAGCAATCAAAACGAGTTTATTAGCCATTGGGTGAACTTGAGCTCTCCCTCTTTTTTTTAAGAGGCGTAAAACAAACTACCTTTATCAGAAACAGGACGTTTTTCAAGCTGCTCGGACTTTTGCCCCGGTTGCAACTGCTGCCAAAAACCACAAAAGCGCATTTTGTGTAAACCGATTCGACCGCAAAGCAATTGCAAATGCGTACGCACATGGGTGCCGAAAGGGGGGCGGTTTTCCCAGGTCTGTTTGGGTGGTGAAGGCAGTGGTGGGCGGTGGGTGGTGGAACAGTTGGCAGCACACACACACAGTTAAGCGCCTGACTGAGCACAAGCGTCGGCGGCAGGTGTGGTGCACTGTTGCTGTTGCTGCTGTTGCTGTTGTTGCTGTTTCGCTTCCTGCTGCCATTTCTCGTTCTGCTGCAAGTCGCCATTTTGGGCAAAGCGGCAGCCGGAAATGCGGTTACATAATCTCCATATCCGGCGGGGCAGAGCGGTGTGGCATGTCAGAAACTGTAGCATACTTTTTGGCACATTATTAATTTTTAGTTTTTGCTGGCCAGGATTTGCGTTGGTCCTGCGCGCTCTTCTGCAGGAAAATAAATTCATTTTCGGTTTCTGCATCTGCCCGCTGTCCGTTGCATATTTGATGAATATTTAAAATATCAGCAGTAAAATGAATCGGTTACGCTGAATACCTTCCACAGAAATACAAATAAGTGAATTGTATAAACATTTTTTAGCGTCGAAAATATATTTTTTCAATAGCTACACATATCATAGTTTACTGTCATCTTTCAGGCACGTAACTATTGGGTTTGAAATTATTAAATGAATTATTTTAAAAGGAAATAAGGCTTAAATTCGTAGTATCCTGTCGCTGGGCTTAAAATATTGCAATAAACAATTGGACTTTTAAAACCGTGTTTGGAGAAACTAAATATTTCACTTTATCTCGCATCTTGCTTCCTTTGTGAACATCCGTTTGCAGAACCGCAATGAAAATTCCCGGAAGTTGTGCATAAAATGGGCTATGCATACGGAAATCATCAACTCAATGGCTGAACAAACAAAACGAACGAAAGAGAGGGGAGTAGGCAGAGCTATAGAGACAGAGCATGGACTTTTTGGGTGGAGTAAGCGGTGGAGGGTAACAATGGCAAATGCGAATGACGCCAAACGAATGACCAAAAACAATGCAAAACTGCTGCCAACGTCCGGCACAAAAGGACTATGCCAGCGGGAAAGAGACAGATAGAATGGCAATGAGAGAGACAGGAATAGGGAGTCCACCGCAGACTGTGCTGATGATGATGATGGTGATGGCGATGGTGATGGTGGGGTGATGGTCACCCCCGGCGACCTTCAGCGATGGCCTGTGTTATGAATAGTCTGCAAGTGGCCGGATTGAAAAAGAGAAACAGATAGAGAGGGGACTACGTGCAGCGAAAGAGACGGGAGAAGTTGGTCTGCTCAGTTGACCAGAAACCAGAAGTTCAGTAGCTCCATTTCGCTCGCACTCCTACTCTCACTCCCGCCGCCGCCGCCTCTGTCAGGGTCGATTTCACATTTATTTATTGTTTCAACTGCCCAGCCCATGGAAAATCGTTGGCTGCGGCCTTTTTCCCCGCACACCGCCACACTTTGTGCGGTTGAAAACTCGCATGACTCATTTGATTTCAATGGCCCAACTTGTTCATTTGGCAGCGAAAGTATTTAACATTTCCCCTGGAACAATGGCCAGCAAATTGAATGGAATGGTGCGAATGTGTTTGGGAAATCTCAATTGAATTAAGTGTTTGGCTGGGGCAGCCAAACGAACGTGATATATGGAGGATCTTTAAAGAGCGACTATAATCAAACTAAGTGAGTGCGCGTTGAAGGTTTTCTTCCCTAAAATGTATAGTTAAATGTGGAGTTTCTATGTTTTGAATTATTGGAATTATAAAATGAGCTATTTAGTGAAATACATAGAGTGTATGTATTCCCAATTTTCCACTGTTCTGCACCCAGTTGGTCATAGGTCCCAAATCCGATCTAATCATAATAGCAGTCGGACCAAAGGGGTCGGCGAATAAACCGCAGAATGAAATGGAGCCAGAATGATATGGATACTGATGTCCTGCCACCGACGCTGCTGAAGAGCTTTGCAGCTGTAAGCGCTTTACCAGTGGCGGCGAAGGCGGCGGTGGGGAAAAATATAACAGAAGGGGTAAACTGGTATACTGGTACTGGTAGTGGTTCACATCCCTGGCTGATTCCGTAATGCGCTTCTGCCGGACGGAAGCTGACGGGCAGCCAAGGGATCCTAGTGCACAGATTTGGTGTACATTTTGTAATAGTTGCTAAGGATTAAGCCCCAAAACCAGTGCATTGTCCTTCGGGCGAAAGAGATGGGGCGCCACCGAATCGAAAGAGACGGGGAGATACGCATAAATGTTTAATAACTCAAGTAGAAAATTACACATTTTTCGGTCGTGTTCCATTTGTTGTGCTGAAGAATTTTTTTTGACCGCGAGGAAACGACGAACCGCAAAAACATATTTTACATAATTTCGTAAAGTTCAACTTGATAAACAATTTCATTGAAAGCAAGCAAAAGATGCTTAACAGCAACGCCAGCCAGCCGAACAACAACAATGAAGTCTAATAAAAGGAATTTCGCTTTCATGTTCAACGGCCATAAGGGTGAAGGGGTACTAAGAATGGGATGCGAGACATTGCTCGCTTTTCCTTATTTTCCCTATTTTCCCTGCTACCTTTTGGGGGGCGGTGTGGAAACTTTGGCCTGCCACTTTATAAGCTTTTCCTCAACATGCACACACGTGCACACAGAGCAACATGCAATGTAAACATGACACAACAAAGGTGCGTCGTTCGTACTTTTATAACCCGCAGCAACTGAAACCAAGCAGCAGAATTACACGGAAATACTCTACGAAATTGGAATATGGTTATCTTTATCAAAACCATCTGCAAACCAACCTTTCACATTTGGGCATTTTGGTGATAAATAGTCTACATCAACATATTTCTTTAGGGCTTCTTATTTTCCCTGAGCTCCAATATTGCCAGTCAGTCCTTGATTTTAGAGTGTAAAATTCGTCGTACACGAGTTTATTTTCTTTTCAGCTTCTAATGCTTAAAGGCGTTTAGCAGTTGCTATTTTGTTGTTCCTGCTTTGCTGCCTGCTGCTCTCCCTTTTTGTTGTTGTTGACAAGTGCAGGCAACACATTTTTGTTTAAATTTCAATCAAAAACAATTTGAAAAGCTCGCCGTGAGGCTCTTGCCGAGCGAAGGAAATCCAGCAGTGGCTGGGAAAATTGGGTGTGAGCGTCTGAAGTTAGACAGGTATGCAATGTGTAGTGCAGTGCTTCAAATTATTCACATATGGCTGAAGTTCGTACTTGCTGCTTTTGTTTTACTTCTTGGCAAATGGCGCCTCGACTGCTGCAACAAGTTAGACAAACACAAGCACACAGCGAGTGTTTTCTACACACACACATACACACGTACACACACGCACGCAAACGAACAAATACAAACGCACTGGAAAATGCACAAAATTGCCGTTGGTAAATCAACAGAGCCGCAGACGCAAGCCCCAAAAACCTTATGATTTTCCTGCCCCTTGCATGCTATGCATTTCACTTTCCGGCTCATGGAATCGTTATGTTAAACTATAATTTTCCATGGGTTTTAGGGGGGTGGAGTGGAATATGCAAAAGACCGAATGGGGTTTGGGGTTTTTCTCGGCGTGTGCAACATGCTAAAGTTTTTTACATAATTAGAAATATGAAGCAGCCAGGGAGTCAGGGGTGTGCTTGGTGCAGCATGAATGTGGAGCCTTTAATAATGATTTGTTTTAAGGTTCATTTGCCCTGCCAGCCGCACATAGAAAGAGAGGCCCACACGAGCATAGAAAGAGTGAGCAGTATGTAGAGCCTTAGAGGATTTCTCCCCACTTTTTCTTTTTCCTGCTGAAGTGCAGTGTAAATGTCTTGACTTTTTGTGTTTGTTGAGCCCTTAAGCACTTTTTGTGAGAGGCACGTAGGCAAAAATTGTAACAAAAGATGAAAATATAGTGGGAGTTGTTGCAAAACTGAAGGGGAAAATAACTGGAAAATATGTGGAAAAGTGGCAAAAAGTGGGAAAAAGGAAGTCAAGTTCGTGCCTGGGCATTAATGAAAAGGCTGCTCACTCATCGACTTCCTTCCTCTGGAGCTCAGCTATTATGCAAAATAATATTTTTGACCCTAAATGTTTCATGTTGCTCGCACATAACGAGGTAAATTTGGACATTCGGTTTGCTGTTAGCCTTTGTATATTTTTAATTAATTAACCTTGTGTTGGTCAAACCAATTTACCAAAATGTTATAAAATTCTTAAATTATAATCGTCGTGGGCTAAAAGGATAATCTAATAAATAATTGTATATAAAATGAGAATAATAAATTGTCTTAACAAACTTTCTAGTCATCGATTAGCTATATAAAATATTCTCTGTAGGAAACCTCATTTCCAAACACATAATTACAGAAGCACCGAGAAAATAAATTAGCAATTAAATCCAGGCAGTTAAAAGCCTACCCGCAGGCAAATGAAAACCCACCCACTTGGGTTTTCCCCACTTTTCCTCACAACTTTTGCCTTCCTTTGCCCCTCGGAGGCATTCAAAAAGTTATACTAATTGCGTAATAATCTTATTACATTTAAAAATACATTTACAAAAGCATTTATACCTGCCCCCAAGGCCAATGACAACAGACAGGACGCGGGGAGGGGGACAGGAAGTAACTGATGGGGGTGGGGGTTGGAGAAAGTGGGGCGGGTGAAGGGCTTTCCTTCCAGAGAAAGCCAGAGAAAGGACAGACAGCATTCAGTCAGCGCGAAGCTGCAGACGAGCAAGAACAATGATCCACCGGAAGCATTGATAAATGAATGAGCCCACAACAGTCAACCAACCACTTTTCCTCATTTTCCTTCGCGCCCTTGAGCGGAAACTCCAATCAACTTGAACATCTTACAGCTAGCTAAAGTGAGGAAATAAATCTAAACATTCCACCACGAGGCAAACTGTCAGAATTATGCCAAAGCTTATGAATATGAAAAAGCCTGAGCGAAGAGGGACCGACCGACCATGACAAAAGTTTTCCTCCAGACGTCTTGGAATTTCCAGTGGTAAGAAACAGTAAGAAACCCCAAACATACCGAGCCCCAAAACCCATTACAAGACCTCTGGTATAATGAGTAAAATGTCACAAGTTGACGCAAGTAAATATTTAAATGTCAGATTTCCATGTGGAACGAGAAACAAACCCACGAAAAATATGTCTCATAATTCGGATGTAGAAGTTGAAAGTTGGAAGCTGCTGACATTACCCCGAAACTTTTTTGCTCCATGATATACCCCAACTTTAAAACGCAAAACGCTCGGCTTTGCGCTGGCCAAGGAGAAATGCGGGCCAGAAAACTTGAAAGAACATTTCCAAACTGACTTTGCATCCGGGGATGGTCTGCAGACAGATAGACAGGGAAACTCGCTTTCGCATGTATGTATGCAAAATATGCTCGACCGCCGTTTGACATTTACAAATGACAAACATTTGACAAACAAAATGCTTTTTCTTTGTTTGCACTCGTCTTGTGTGTGAGGAAAGCGTTTAATGTGGGCTCGCCCCAACAAAAAGAGGACTACATGGCATATATTTGCCAAGGACCCGCAGCAATTTCTTCACTCACCTTTTGCACTGCCATTTGGTTTATTGCGCCCCCGGAAAAACGGAAAAGCGGAAAAGCGGAAAAGCGGCGGTGGTAACAACAAAGAGCCAAATAATTAAATGAAATGCGAGACAGATAGATGTGGACTGAGCGAGAGAGGGAAGTTTATTCTCAGGGGTTGTGTGCCAATGTAAATAGAACTTTTCATGGCAATTAAAATAAATATGTTGGTCGAGGGAATATCCAAAATTTTAATGAATAATTTTAAGGACGAATATTATATTTAACTGCGTGATACAAATTCCCTTGAAAAACTTTCAGGTATTTATGGTTGGTTACTTAAGTACCAGCAGTCTTGCATTATATAAATTCATTTGCAGCAACTATAAACTTTGTACTCCATGGAACTTAAACCAGAGGAAAACTCTGGCCGCACCTGAACATTTCTTTTTGCAGTTTGCAGGAGAAAAGCTTGACCACAAGAATTGGTAGCAGAGCTATAGAACTCTTGGCTTAGAATTCTTGGCTTAGTTTATGAACGGCAGTTATGTTTAATTTACTTCAGGCTCGGAAGACTTTCCCCCAAAGCCATTTCCACCTGCAGTCGTTGGAGATGGAAGGAAGTGGAGCGTTTGGCGGCGGCCTCGGGTGGCAATATTCCTGTTAATAACTATGTCCAACATTCGCATCAACCGCCCACCCAACCGTTCAGTCCATTGCGACTAACAAGCTGCATGTCATTACTTCTAATAAACCCCAGGGAGTGTCCTGCACACAAGGGTCCTGTGTGTGGCCATTGTCAAGCTGCCCCGAAACGCACCCAGCTAAAACGGAAACAACGCACTGAATATTCACCACACTGAAGGAAAAGTGTGACAAAAACTATCAATATTTTGTAGTTTCAAATATTACTCTTACAAACAAGAAACTGGAACTTTAATTAACTAATTTACTACCCTACACCCTGGGTTTCTCTCCTCTTTCTTATGTCATTATCTTTTTAATATTTCTTTCAGTGCACCGCTGCCCAACTTGCTTTTTACCTTTAGCTATTTTTCCTGTTGGTCATTTGCCTGTGGAGGTGGAAGTTCTGCCTGTGTAAATATTTGGCTTTAATAGAATAAAATGATGAGCTGCTCGGTACCGAAAAAATTATTTACGGCCCTCATAACAAGGAAGAGCAGAAGGACGAGCCAACGACAGGAAAACGCAGGAAGAAGGAAATGGAGGAGAAGGAGGAGCTGGAGAAGGAGGAGCTATGGAGAGATGGACGTGAAGGACTCGGGCCAAGCCCTGGGGCCAAAACACTTAAATTAATAAAGTAAATAATAAGAATTACGCACAGGACGAGCCGAACACAGAGAGAGAGAGAGAGCGAGGAGAAATGAATAAGGACAACGACCAGGTGGCAGGCTCAAGTCCTAAAGCGTTGAAAGTGAATTAAATGCCATTTGTGGCTTAAAAAATGGCGCCAGGGAAGCGAATGAATTTTACGCGCAGCAACCTGGATGGGATTTTTGGACTCTTCCCGTTTTCCCACTTTTTTTTTACCAAAAATGTTGTCGAAAAACACTTGAATTTCGGCCAATGTTTTGGGGACGAAAATGAAAGCCAAAAGATGCCGCACTCATTTTGTTTGGGGGCATTTTTGCGTTCGCTGATTAATTTATGGCGGACATTTTGTGGCTCTAGAATGTAATCACATTTTAGCAGTTAGCGCCTAATCCCGCTCAATATGGCTTAGCTACGCCTGCTCCTACGGCCAGTCGTCCTTTTCATTCTGCTGGCTGGCAGCTTAAGGCTCCAAAGCCCCCTGATTGAATCGGAAAATAATTATGCGGACTCTTCTGTGGCTTCACTACGTCGAGTCCTTTTCTTTTTTTTTGGGCTTGGCGGTTTGTTGTTGAAGATCGATTGTTGGAAGGACTTACCTACAATGAGAAGACAAATTAAATTTTGATTAATTTTACAAGCAACAATAAATGGGCAGAGAAAGAATGAGAAGGAACAGCAGCTCAGGACGACGGCAGGCCTCCTTGTCAAAATCATTTAAATAAATTGCTTTCTTTTGCCTAATTTAAAGGCCTACTTAAAAATCCATTACAAAATTTGCATAAATCTATAAAAAGACAAACAAGTCGACGAGCGAACTGAAAGGATCAGAACGAAAGTCGTTTTTGAAATACAGTAAAGGAGTTTTCGTTACTCTACAGAGTCGTTAGACTTTGAAGTTTCAGCATACATTTTTGATAAAGTATTTTTAATAAAGATAATACTTCACATATATTTAAAATTCTTTAACGTTTATAATACGTTTAAAGCTCAAGAAAAGAGTACGTAAATTTCGTCGTGTTTGTCGCAGTCGCAACTCGGAACTTGATGAAATTGACAAGAAGCTGTCATTAATTTGCATCAAATCAATTTCCCTTCGACAGCTGCCGGGCCAAAGGAGTCTTGTCCTAGGCATGTCCTGGCATAAAAATGCAAATTTGTTTTGGCTTTAAAGGGCCAAGAGGCAAAGGACCTGGACCCGGACCCGGACCCAGACCCACCCTCTCATTGGCTTTGGCTTTGGCATATGTGACATGACAACAAATAAAATTGCTAAAATATTATTACAAGTAATAGGACCAAGCAGCAGGGAGGCAGGCAGGATGGTTGGCAGGCAAAACATAACGTAACCACACCCATTGAAAAAGGGTGTTTGGTGTTGATATCGACGCTGATGATGATGATGACGAGGATGCCGACGCCGACGCCCTCAGACGCTATCGATGGGCATATCCATGGCAAAGGCTCAGGCTCAGTCCTCCTTTTTCGAAGTGCGGTTAGACGTGCCCAAAATACATTAAAAGTTATACAACAAATGGCAAGGCGGTAAGGGGATGGGGTGGGTGGAAAATTGGGAGAAAGTCTCAACATTTTCTATACAAACAAATTGCTGCGTACGCGACTTGAAAGCCAAATTTGATTGATGTTGCATTCTATAGTCGGCTTTTAGGTTCCATAGCCGTATAAGTTGTAACACAAAATGGATAAATGAAAGTGGTTAATACCCTGCACTCAGAACTTACAGTCAGCACTAATAATTCTGTTGTTGCCGATTCGAAACGTGAAATTTGTTTACCAAGAGCAATCGACTCCCGCTGTTGTAGGGTATCGCTGAAACGTTGTTTTCATAATGCGATTTTAAGTGTTTATTGTTGTGGAATTAAACGAAACTTTCTTCGTCAAAACGTTTCAACAAATTTGTTACTCGAACTCGAACTCGAATGCTACAAGAATAAGAATCAAATTGAGTGTGACTGCGTTGATGAAGTTGTGATGACCAGACTTTCGGCAATGAGTCATTGCAGAATGATGGAAATGGATGGAGGTCGCCGCGCCCGGGGTTAGGATAATTGAAAATCTGTCAACACTTTTACTAGAGCATGGCGAAGCGAAATAAAATTGCAATTTCTGCAAACAAGAATGTCATAATTTTTCGGAGGCCGTCTGGGGGAGGGAATGGATGGGGGTGCCAAACTGTCGCAGCGACGAGCAGCTGTTGGCCAACGAGAATTCTCTGTTGGCCCTATTTATAAAACAATTTTGGTTGCCGTATACCGCCTGCCGTCTTCCGTTGCAGATTTATTGAAATCTTTCTGGTCAGTTGTTGGCCTGTGTCAGTTGATTTTGGGTCTGTATTTTTTGTAATTGTGTTTTTTTTCCTTCTTTTTTTTGGTGGCATAGTTGAGCCCATTTCTGTCCAATTAAAACGCTTCTAGCCTTCATTTGAAATTGAAATAACGAAATACGCAAACAGATTTGCTGCTGCAGCAGACAAAATGCATTCTAGCGAACTACAAATTTTCAAATTGGGCATAAAAATATAAATCCCGCTACAAAAAAGGGGAATTTTGGCATTATTTGTGAGGGATTAAAAATCAACCAATTGCACCGATATGTGCTCTTGGGAATAGCTTGTTAACGAGAACATGAAAAAGCTTTACATTGTGGGCACATTTTACGTTTAATTAATTCATATGCCGTGGCCATCAAATATTGTTTTGTTAATAAAAATACATTGTATAGAACTGTCGATACTACTAAAGCCAACATCTCACAATTAATTGGACTTATTCAAACATCGTGTTAACATTCCAAAATAACCATCTACAAAACTGAAAATTTGTTGTTTAAAATATCTATATCTATATGGGGAGCCGTCTTCTTTAATGGTTTCTCGTTTATAATGTTGCAGATGCCCATTAAGATATCAGAGTCACCAGCATGAGAGCATCAACAATCTTCGTCGACTGACTTCCACTTGAATCTCAAAATGGGTGTAAAATTCGCACTTAAAATTTGCTTTTATGCCCATATCCTGGCAATTGCACCGGGGTAACAAGTGGGCGTGGTCCTCTGCCCACACACACACACATACGAGCGCTTTTATAAATTTTAGGCCATAAAAACCCAAGTCGGGCCATTTTTGATGTTATGCGATATATGCGACTGGCACCGCAAAGTATGCAACATTTATTTTTAATGCCCGCCAAACATTTCCGTGCCCCATTTTCCACGAGCCAAAAAATAAAGGGTGGAAAACCCAACAACACTGCAGCACACACAAACATATATGCTGCACATAGATATATATATATTTTACGCGCTTAGAATATCAATTTGGCGAATGCGATTTGGTCATAAATGCCAAAAAAGGAACAACAATAAATTCAGGCGTGCAGCATCCGCAAAAATGGAGGTGGAGGTGGTTATGGCAGCTTTTCCGCCGTTGCCCTTTGGTGACATGTTTTCCTGCGGTTTTCCAAGCGCTTTTTTAATACCGCAAAAAATTGCGTTGTAATTTTTGGTTTCTCTGCTGCGCGACAAAATCCAGCTTTTCGCTGAGCTGCAAGCTGCAAGTGGACATGTTGTGGTTGTATTGTTTGTTGAAATTAAATTATGCGGTTGTAGCACAACATTCGAAAGAACATGAACATTGTGTAATACAAATGCGAAATAACGAGCGCATTTTAATTGGCAAATTCTGAACGCTGAAAGCTACGTTTTAAGAGCAACATTTCTGATTCACTTCGCAGAATTTGCTACCTAATTAAAAATGAGCGGGCAAAAATGCCAAAAGTCGCCCCGCTTTTGGGGTGGAGGACGGAGGTTCCATCTTCAGGACTTTGACAGTTTTCAGTTGTAGATGTCTCCCCAGCCGTTTTGCCGGCTTCCGTCCGCCATTTCTATCGCTTTTTTCGCTTTACAACAAAGCAATTTCCGCAGACGACACTCTTCGCTCAAAAAGAGAGCGCGTAAAAAAGATTTCTTCTTCTCTGTTCATAGGGAGGACTTTGCTCGTCGTTTTTTTTCTCGTCTTTTTTTTTTCTCCTTTGCATGGCACTTAAAAAATTTACAAAGTGCTTTGTGAAGGAGACCAAAACGCTTCAACGCTCCCGCGGCTCCCGCTGTTGGCAATGAAGTGCAAATTGCAGTGCAAAGTGTCCGCCAGCCACCTATCTGCCTCTCTTTCTATCTGTTCCATCGCTCCATCTCGTTCTGGCGCACTCTTTTTGGTTTTGCAACTTTTGCTTATTTGTCACACGAATTTTTTGCGAACTTTTTTATGCAGCTGCTGCAGCGAGGAAGTCACTTGCAGTTGTTACCGCGACTCCCACTCAGTTTCACCCTCCCTTTCACGCTTTCTATAGCCATCGCTTTCGTTCCGTATATTTCCCTCTTTTTCTCCGTGTTTGGCAAACTTTTCGCTGCCACGCCTTGTCATTTGTCCTGCCATTGGTCGACCGCCCCTTGTAGTTTTAATTGTGTTCGGTTTTTGTTAGCCGCGTTTCTTCAAGTGGCTCCCCAAAGAACGGAAAGGTATCCTAAAAATCTCAGAGGCTTTCAACATTACCTTAGTATTTAGGAGCTATTCTTGCCACACCTCTCAAACATTAAACTATGTTTATTCCTGATCTTTAACCACATCGGCACATCATTAAACTCCTCGGCAAGAAGTGGCTGCACAACAGAAGTGTTTAATTATTAAAGAACAATTTCAATGATAAATAAATGTGGGGCGTCCGTATTGTTGTGCAGTTTTTATCTCACTTGTGGCACACTATTTGCTTTTCCCGAAAGCGACAGCAATTGGGTATGGACTGAAACCCAACCAAACGTACCGTATAAATAAATGTTATTGACAATTAATTTCTGGCTCGCAATCAATTTGCGTTATTTATTGTACAGTAGTTCGTATCCTCCAAGCGACTGGGGTGAAATTTAAAAATTTAAGTCGTGCCAGTGAAATCTCATATTTCACTTTCCAGCATGGTCTATCATTTTGTTAGCGGAAATTTGCTCGCCCACATATTTGAGCGCCCAACTCTCCTGCGTCCCCTCACCCCGCCGAACAAGAGAGGAAGGTTAAATTGTAATATTTCGTCACCTTTGCAAGCAGTCCGGGCCAAAAAGGCAAAAGCTCTGCATAATTTAGCAGGCAGCAGACAGTGAAGCGAGCCCCATGATGTATGCTATGCTCTAGGAGAAGGCACAACAACGCACACACTCGCAGCTGCCATTACCATATCACACAGGACCCTAGATATGCATGTGTGTGTGTTAGGTTGAGGGAAAACATTGCCGGAAGTCACTTTAACGATGCGCGAGTAAGTAATAACAGCGAACAAAACGCCAAAGCAACGGGCCAGCCAGCCAGGCAAGTTGAACAGAAAAAATAGCGAAGAGAGAACGGTAAAAGGACCCAACGAAAACCCAGACAGGAAGAGACCGATGGGATGGCAAGAAGATGAAGGACATGAAGTACGGCCAACAAAATGGTTCACATTTGTCCTGCATGTGTGAGCGAAATAACGCTAGACAAACATTCCTGGCGACGGGCAACAGGGTGTCCTGCCCCATTCTATTGCCAAAAAATGTGCAGGTAACGAATTCCTGCTCCTTTCATTTCGGTTTTTTTTTTTGTGGCAGTTAGTTGGCAGTGGCTGAGATTGCCGCCAAACAGCCAGAAGCCACGATTCAGTGAGATTGCTCTCGGCCAAGTTCGCTACGATACCCTATAGTGATGGATTAACTGGGAAATCCTGGCGGGGATTAACCAGGATTTTGGTAAGCCACGCAAAATGGATTAAACGGTTTAATTTGCTAATTAAAAAGCCTCAAATAACTTCAGTAAACTTGAATTTAATTTAAACATTTTAAGATGAAAAGTTGTGCGTTTCGTTTAATATATAATATTATGAAAACTTTTTTGCGCTAATTTCGATTAAGATTTCGTCCACAAACAGCCACCTGAAGGTGATTTAAAATCTTCACCAAAGAAACTCTAGTAGAAATCTAGTGGAAAATCCTCGAAAGGAGAAAAACTGCAGAACATGCAAAGAAGATTGGGGAAAATCCACACGGGATTTTGGATTGTTTACTCAGCCGGCGGTAGCAGCAGAAGTAGGCTAGGATTGGAAGGAAAGGAGAGGAGAGCCAACGAAAACAGGGCAAAGAAAATGCAATTGCAATTGGATCTCTTCAATGTTTGCCATATCCTAGGGATACACAACCCAAACACATTCATACACGTGCATCTGGCTCCGCTGTTTGCATTTGCCCTGGTGTTTAGGCAAATGTTTGTTGTGATCCAACACAAGCGGTACGTGGAGGGGCAAATCTGGGGGCAAAATGGGGTTTAGGGATCTAGAGACAGAAACTGCCGACTGCTGGCATTTATGATGCTCAAGTGAAATTATGAGTCGTTGAGTAGACAACTCTGACAAGGACAACAGACGCGGACGTTGATGAAGCAGGAAACAGGACGCAGGACGCAGGATGCAAGAGGAGAAACTGCAGAGGGAATTGGGTAGAGAAAGTGCACGGGAAAACACGGAACAGGATCAAAAGAGGTAGCAGTGGCACAAGTGGGTAGACGATGACGTGGATGTCCACGTGGAAAACGGTGCCATGTTTTTTCTAGACACACTGATAAAAGATGCATGAACTGGGATCCATCGATTTTACAACATTTTACGCTGTCAAAAACCAAACAAAATCATCTTATCTTGATATAATGCAAATGGTATAAGTAGAACATAATGTTTATGCTACCTAAAAGGGTTCGATTTCTGCACTTTTTCTCCCGGTGCAGTGCTGTAACCTGTCATATGCATATCCATCCGCAAGGATGGCGAGCACCTACTACAGCAACAGCAACGGCAACGAACTACAGGGAGCACCGGAGGAGACTGCCAACTGCAATTGCCAGGAGGTAAACGTGGGCCAAGAAATGGGAAAATATAACAAGCAGACAGGCAGGAGAACGTAACAAATGTTGCCAGCCAAAACTGGGAGTAGACGGGAGATTGGCGACGGGGGGATTTGGCCGTAGATGAAGAGAAATGTGCAGCTTATAAAATGCGAAACGCAGTGAGAACGAGAACCTAAGTCAGTCAGTTGCATTGGCCTTTGCTTTTTTCTTTTGTTTTTTTTTTTTTGCCTCAAATGGTGGAAACGTGTGTGGGAAAGGCCTTGAGAAATGTTTACCATAAGCTTAGACAGAAACAGCCACCCATTTTCCACCTTCACTCACTTTGTTTTCCGAAACTGATGAAAGGGAAATTGCCATTTTCTTTGCTAAATTTTCACATCTTTGCAAAGGAAATCAAATGGAAAAAATTAGCATTCATCTGCTGTTAAAGTAGATTATTAAAGGGGAAATTACATAAGAAATGATACGATGGCTGCTAAATAAATATGTTACGTGCAACACTGCGTATGAGTGATAAGCCCACGCTTTTCTACTTTATAAAATCTCCTTTAAATAGTTAAATTTAAATTATGGCCTAGTGCTTCTCTTTTGTTTTTTCTAGGGAGATCCGAAACTGCATGAGCGCAGCATCAGAATTCGCAAACAAAGCTGCAAACCTTTTTTTTTTCGACTCCCTGGCACGTTCCAAATGAATCGTTTCTGGCGTTTGTCATTTGATGGGCCTGTATCTGAGTCTGATTCTGATTCTGATTCTGGGGGAATACTGTTCACCACTCAGGGGTGTTTTCCTTATCCTTTGTTGTATATAATTTTTTCTTTTTTGATTTTGGCCTTTTCCACACTCAAAATTCCCGTTGTTGTAGTGGCGGCGGTAGGACCGACGAAAAAATGGCATAAAAAGTAGCTAGCCGAAACTGAAACCTTTTGTGCCGTTGCAAATGTTCTGCGGTTACTTACCCACCCAAACTGCAGCCACGAAGGACTAGGGTCCAAAAAGTCCACAGTCTAGACATTGCCATTTCCGTTTAACGTGACTGCTTTTCAGGAAGGGAGTCGGAGTGACAACGTGGCGACTGCTTCCATTATCATCATTTTCGCCTTTAATTTGCGCGACTTTTGCTCACTTTCGGCTCTTGTTCCCACATTTTTTTTGTAGCCATTTGCATATTGACAAGAAAAAAGGGTTGCCAGCAAAAGAACCATTTTTTTACGCCAGGATCCAGAGCCTTGTACAGCGTTAGTTATAACAAAAAATTCTATTTATTAATGTTATTTTTTCCGCTGCCACTTTTTTGTTTCCACCTATATCGTTTTCGCTTTGGGCTAATTCACTTAGTCGTTCGGACCTGGTCTAAAAGGTTTTCCAACCACAAAATCCAGGCAGAAACTCATGGCCACACAATCGCTCTCTCGCTGGGTTTCAGCCATTTTTATATATATTTATTTTTAGTTTATCTCTGCCAACCCACACCGTGTATTTTTTGTTTATGACGTGCCAATGATATGAATTTAATCGATAAGCCACGCGAGAACGGAAAATGGTAAAAACCGCAGCAAAGCCGGCAACAAACGATAAGCTTCTCGTCCTGCGAATTCATACTGTTTTGACCACCCACTCGGCTGCCGTATGTGAGTTCTGTGGCTTTTTTTAACCAAACTGAAATATGGCGAAAGGCATTTATAATTTAAGCAAACTGACAATGTTTTGTTGGGATTAAAATTGCCAAAACAAACTGATGAAATAAATATGATGCTGATGTGTGGGCTTAGATTTGAGTGGTGAGTGAATGCTCTGCGGCCTAGAAAGCATATTTTGTGAATCGGATAAAGTTGTTAACCGATTTGGGTTAGTGGTGAGAAATATCTACGGCATGCTATAAACTATCCAAATAGCTTGGTCGATTTTTGGAATGTGTCACACTTAAATAATTTCAAATATCCACACGACATAAACCACAAGGCTCTGTTCATTTAAACACTTTTATTAAATGGATTGCAGTTAATATATCATTTGATTGGCACTATCGGAGCTAACTTTTTGCACTCATGCAAGGTGAATTGGCTGTTGGGGATATGTATAATATTATTGGCGATTCTTGCAATGTTTACCAAGTTGCAGTGCTGTCAGAAAGAGAGCGGCAGACTGACAGAGGGAGATGGGAAGTGTATAGCGATGGAAGGATATCGAGTGAAAACAAATTCAATTGCAAATTGAATTTTTATTGAATGTTGGCGCGGCATAGCTAGCTGAAACAAAACAAAATGGGGAATGTTTTGGAAGCCAAAAAACAGAAAATACACGCAAAAAAAAAACTCGCATACTCGCTACCAGACATCAGTGGTGGTTGGCTTGCTCTCGATTTGTGTTTTGCAATTTTTGCTTTTCAGTTTAACTTTTTCCTGCTGCTGCTGCTTTGACATTTTTGTAATTTTTTCCTTTGTTTTATTGGTGTGTTGCCTATGCTCGTATGAAAGTTGTGCTATGTTCGCTGTTGGCTGTCGGTGTTCTTTCCCCCAAAGTCAATAGCAGGAAATTCAATTTTCCCCGGCAAACTAAAGTCTGGGGAAAGTTGGCTCCTTCTCCCACTACATACTCTTGCTGTTGTTCATGAATCCAACCAACCCACTGCTCCTCATCCACATTCATTCCATTCTGCAGCCTGAATATTTTATATGTGTGTGAAGAATCTCTGGGTTCGAAAATCTAATATGCAAGGCTCAAGCCAAATTTCATGTGCCTCCAGAAAGGGAGTGAACTTTGCAATATGTTCTGCCTTTATCAGGAGCACACATTTTGTTGGCTGCCTTTATCGGGCAACACAGGAAATGTTATAGAATTTTTTTGCCTTATCAGGGCAAACCGCAAAACAACAAAAACTCCCGCATCGGCCTGACACAATTTTCAACTCGTTTGTTGACGAGTCTTGTGTTTTGTTATAATTAAAAACGAGAATGCTTTCGATATTGCTAAAAGGTATATCAGAGATTTTTCTGTATGCTGTATTATATAGAAACTCCACTTGAAACTTAGCTGCCATTTGACTTTGCCTTCTTGCTGCTCTATGTGTTCGTTGTTTTGAAGAAAGTTGAACTTACCTGAAAGAAAAAAGAAAAAACATCGGTTAGATATAATTTAAATGTATAAAAATGTATATTTAGTGCCCACAATTATAGGAAACCAGGACAACCAACTGACCAACAAAATTACCCAGAAAAAAAGCAGGTTATAAAATACCGCCTCTTTTTTAAGTACCTCGTCTAGGGAAAATCCTCTGAAGGTGGCGCCAGGCAAATGAAAAAATAATTAAAAGCTATGACAATTTGCTTTTATTTTTCGCATTTGATGGTGCGGATTTTTACCCGCAGAGTGCGGCGTTCTTTTCTTCCTACTCTTTTTCATTTTGCCAAGGAGGCTGGCCTGCGACACAAATCCCCAAACACGTCGCTCACATTTCAATTTACGCATGAAAATGTCATTTCCGACAAGACCAAATTTGCATGCAGGAATCCGGGGCACAAAAAAAAACAAGTAAAGGGGGCGGTAGCAACAAAAAACGAGGCTATCCTCTCATCTTAGACACGCCCCCTTCTTCCACAACGCCCCCGCCTGCTGGCTGTTACGCACGCCAGAAAAAGTGTAATAAAATTAAGAATTCCAAGCTGCCGTGACAAATATTTTTCTTCATGTTCTCTTCTTTTTCACTTTTCCTCTTTTCCTCTCAACGCAATGAATGGTAAGTGGACAAGAGGGGGTGCGTGGCGTTGCGTCGGAAAAGCGGGAAAACTGGGGAATGAGCAAATGAGTGACAGGCCTGAGGAATGGGAAACTCTGACGTTGAGTGCCAATTTCGCGCTGGAGAACCAGCAGCATCCATACCATTTCCACCCGACCCCAACCCACCCCCTCACTCATAGTTACGCAATTTTCCCCGCCACCCATGGCGAGAGTATATTAAGCCATAAAATTAGTGCGTCCATGGGTCGCCAAGGGGGGTGGTGGTGGAAATTGCAGAGACCAGGGGAAAATAACTCGGTACGTGCACGGCATTAGAGGCCAACAAAAGTAGCTCCAGTTGAAATTTGTTTATTTGTGATGCATCACATAATTAGAGGGAGTTTCGCCATTAGATGAAAAAGATCATGAGCTCGGACAAGAGGAAGTAATAATCCATCCAGATGATGGCTAGAATGAGGGTCACATTGGGGGGAAAAGCCAGCTTGACATAACTACGGGGTTTCTATACAATTAAGGCAATTGGAAATGAAGGGAAACATAATGGTTTGGTTTTGAATCTTAAAAAGAACAGGGGAATACAGACAGAATTAAAGTACAGAATTATATACCATACATTTGCCAGAGCTGAATTTTACAAATAATAAAAGACACTGATGGGAAAAGCGTTACATTTCCGCCCTTGAAATGCCTAATACCCTTTTAATTGGCATCAAATTTCTGGGAATCTTTACTGAATGAAAATCTGAAAACGATGCCATGCAACCCTCTTCACAATGACATCTGATTAGAATACCAATAACAAGGCGGTTCGGTGTATCTGTCAGAATAACAAGCGAAAAGCGGCTGAAGATGCTCCCAGAAGACATTCATACTCAACTCAACATACAACATTCTCATTCATATACACCCCAGCCCAGACTCATTGAGCGCCTAATCCAGTGATAAGCATCTAACTGCCAGACATCAGTCAGCTCGTCGAAAATCATCAAATTAGTATGCAAAAGACATGGGGCCAGATGGTCGGCGTTGTTCCAGAGACTTTGCGAGATGCTGAACCTGATGCTAAAGCTGATGCTGATGCTGATGCTTATGCTGATGCTGATGCGACTCGACAACAAGATGAGATGGAAAACAAATGAGTTTGTTATCATAATCACGAAATTATGAGCACTGCTTTATGAATAATTTGCTTTGAGAAATTGCTTAGGGCGGACACTGAAAATGTTAATCAGGTCAGATCGTTTTTAGTTTTTTTTGTCCCCCTTCTTTGTGATGATGCAAACAGCCAGCCAGCGAGACAGGATGGCAGAGACAAACATGGCCAGAAACAGAGACTGAAACAGGGCGGTACAGAAGCAGCCCACACAACATTTGTCAATTTAAATGAGCCGTTAACACTTTTCGCCAATTTTTATGATTAATTAAGTGTCCACATTAATTGCAGTCGAACATGAAGCACATGCAGCAGCACCACCAACACGACCAACATCACAGGAGGCGACTTTCGACAAGACCCCAACAATTTGCTGCCACGAAAAAGGCACCGAAACAAATTGCAAAGCAATCGCTGGCAGCCTCATCTGCCGCCATGCAACATCTATATAGCTGAGGGTTCCTACCGTACATATATCTATATATAGTCTGTATCTGGACACTGGCAGGTAATGCCGCGAACGTTCGCCTTTTGAGCCTGATTAACTGTACAAATGGCAAGACAATAATTTATTACGGAAACGTTGCGAGCATATTAATATAGCCAGAGCGAATAAAAAGGCATCAAATACTAATGAAAAACGTGGCATTGTGCGGAAGCAAAAAATACGCGGAAAATCTGTGAAGAGTAAATAAACAGTACTGATGGAATTGAATTGAAGTGTATATAAGCAAGGGTCAAGCAAATAGAAATGAAGGGTAATAATTCAAAAAACTTGATGAAATTATTTAGAATTAAGAGCAGGATTATCAACAAAATCTTAGGGGAGCACAAAAATTCAGACTGAAGGCATTTCGTAAAAAATGTATGTAACAATAAACAAGTCTGTGATGGGTTGAGCGAGCCAAAACACACAAATGGCAGGTGCAGTATGGCAAATTAGGTATGAGAATGCCCAGAAAGTTTCCGAGATTCATCCCGTGAGCTTAGCAAAAGATGCCCAGTTGCCAGTTGCCATCTGTATCTTATAATTTATGACACATATTATGGCATTAGATGATACATTTGAGAAGCCGAACACGATGGACCCAAAGCAATGGCAAAGAGAGAGCGATTTTGGTCACACGGGGCGGCGACTCGAGTCGGCTTAATTATAATTAGATTTGCAATTGCTTATGACTGCAATAAATGTTTCAATTATTTATAATCTTGCTCGGTATATATGTATGTATGTACATGTAATGGAAGCGGTAGAAAGCCTTGTGATTTGCGTAGCGCGTTAATTATGTTCAATTTTCCTATGAAAGTTGTGCAAAATGTTTGTGTAAAAACAACTGACTTTTATTTGTGGTATAAATCATGTTAATTAGCCACACAGATCTCGCTACATGTTCATCAGATAAAGACCGCTTTCGTTCAGTCTATAAGGGCAACTCCATTAGCATTTCGGGCTGGCCCATTTAAAGTGCCTAAAACTTTTAATGATGGACAATTTATTAAGTGCTTCGACTTTAATGAGAAGCAGCCCATCCCCCCCATCTGAATCTTTAGCAAATCTCCATCCCTCGAATCAATCCATTTGCTTGCGGATCCCATAAATAAATTCTGCACAATTTATCTTCCAAGAGCAAACAAAAACAATTTGAGCAACTATTTACAAACACTAGCGGGCGAGCTGAAGAAGGTAATGGTTCGAACATGTTGATTTGTGGAACCTCATCCTCACTAACCCTGAAAAAAACCAGGAAAAATGTATTCAAAGCTTGTACGAACAGATTTTGTTGCCTGTGTTGAACAACGCAAATTACGCAAAAACTTAATTGCAATTAAATTGAAATTATATCAGTAATTATGCATATGAAAGTAGTAAACAAATAAGCAACAATAATTACGCGTTGGTAAACAAAAGTGATGGGGTTCAGTTCAGCAGCGGAGAATGGACTGAGAAAAACAGACCGAAATATTGTTTCGAAATCCGGGCGAAGTGTAAACAAATATGTGCTGCATTGAATCGATGGACCAAAAAGTCGGTAAACAGAATGGGTTTGAACAAGTGGTAGAATCGCAAAAATAGTTAAATATATTAGCAGACAACGTGTTCGGAATTTATTGAATTTTATATGTATACAAGTGGGTCGTTGGCAAAAACTAAATCATAAATGGGTAAAAACAGGGCACCACTACTGTTTACATAACAAAACGCATTTAATAGTAATTAGATTTAAAGTTCAATATGAAACATATTTTCAATATTCTATAATACTAGAACCTGTTATTAAACCATATAAGCCAGTCCAGAAACATTTAACAAACAAACGAAATCCTGTATTCCTTGCCGCAAAATCGATTAAAGTGGAATTTGTTGGTGCAAATGCACATGATCCTCCCTTTTGTTTGCTTTTCAAAAACACGTCACACATAAATCGCCAAGTAAATACCGCCACACCCATCAAATTAATCAAACAGCTGGTGTGCAGGAACGACAAACCGCATAAACTATGTATAGAGTACTAGATTTTTGGCACACACACCAAACTAGCAGCAATGAAAGCGCGGGAAAAAAGGGGTAAAATGCTTTGGCGAAGCGCAACGAAAATGCTAATTAATGTGATTATGTGGCCATTTTAAATGTTAAACAATTGTTTAACGATTAGTCAGGCGTGAGAACAAAAATACGACGGGGGCATACACATTAACCAAGTCGAAGACGAAGACATGTGTTTGTCACTAACGAAAGAAGAACAGTGTAAAAGGGGCGCCTTAGCTGTTGCCAGCGACTTGATGATTAATTGTTGTGCCTTGGGTTAGGGAAAGTGCAGGAAAATCTCTGGCAATTTAATGCCAAAAAGTTTACATCGCTAAAATTGCACATACGCCCCGTGGGGCTCCTACACGCAGATTGAAACTTTTCCTACGCCATAAGGTTGCCTCTTTTTTCTTCTGATTTTTTTTTCTCTTTTTTTGTTTGTGCCAAGCTGCCACGAGGTGTTGAAAGTGTGGCAAGTTACGCACATTTGCACCTCCTAACTACCCAGAAAAAAGAATACGGCATAATAAAATGAAGGGCTGCTGGCAGAGGAGGAAGCAGAAAAAGAAGCGAACCTTGTTCCCTTATCCCCCAGAATGGCAACCCGTTAAACAGCCGCTGCCGCCAGAGAAGGTTGGCCAAATGTTTTCACTGATAAGCACAGACACGCCTCAACTTCACCCTGTGTAAAGCCCCACCCACGTTCACCCACTTGTACCCACTTTTCCTACTAGAACCACCCACCTGCACGAGCAGAGGCTAAACTGACAGCTATAGAGACAATGTGACGAGGGTTTTGGGGTTTGGGGTTTGGGTTGCAAACTTGCAGCCGCCAGCCAGGCAAATCAGTTCACGTCGGTGAAAAGAATCTCTGCACACACTGCTCCCTGAACTCACGCGTCTGTCTGGACTCGGTTATATGATACGTCGGCGGTTGTACGCAAGGTAACCTAAAGTAGTACAGATTTATCACTGGGCAAATATGGCTAACAGCTTCTGGTCTGATAACGAAAATTAGCCAAGAACTACGCGTTGCCCTTCGTTTTATATGGTGGTCATTATAAGTACTATCTTTAGTTATCACAAAAAGAAAAATCTAGTCTGAAACTAATAAAATGAAAACCACTGCAATGCATTAGAACATGATTATAATCTAATAGATATATACAAATTTTAAGCTATAATCTAATAGATATATCAAAATTTTAGACTCAAGATAATTGTAGCGAAAAAGGAGGCACCTTTATTGACTTTGTAAATCATTGGCCATATATTTTTCCGGCGAACCATAAGTTGCAGTAAATTCATTCAAAGTCGCATAAATAGCACTTGACTGAAATGTCTGTGGTTTGGTTTTGGGTAAATATATTTACCCAGCAATTGTCGCTGACATTGCGGCAAAGATAAAGTAAACTACAATGGGGCGTTGAAGAAGGGGCGCGATAACAATGTTTGTCATTTGCGGCTGCACACAAAAATAACACTCGACATCGTTCCACTCTCTCCGCACAATATACAGAAATTAACTTTTGCTGTTGTGGCGTTGAGATTTTCACCCAAAGATTTCCTACGCGTTCGTTAAACTTTCTATGTGGCACCCAGTGAAGAGGCTCTCCAATTATGGAATTGTCCCGGAAAAAGGTAAACATGACAAACATTTGTGGGTGATAAAAAGCGAGCGATAGAAATAGAAAAACCATTGGGGTCTATAATTGATTTGTCGCCTATATCGCTCGAGTAGATATCGCCCGACAATGGCAATCAATTGTCATTATGTTGGTCCGACCCGAGGCTAATTGAAAGTTGTTGGCCACGATAAGGAGATGCCCTCCAAAAATATAATCAATCGATCTTTAAAAGAGTCGAGTGGAAGTGGAGTGGCACCCCCAACTGCGAGTCCATCATAAATAATTCAACATTTACAAGATACTTTTTTGTAGCGCACAGTTTTCAAAAGGGAAAAAGCAAGAAAATCCCAAATAAATGCGCGAGATGTGGCACAAAAATCGGGGTAATCCTTCAGCAGCCACCGCAAAATAGAGTTCGATATATCACCAAAGACCGGCCGGACCACCCTCGCTGAATACTTTAATTCCACGCAGATATACATATATATGCGGATGGATATATATTAAATTTCGATTTTGCAGCCCAACAACAAAAGCACTCTGAGAGCGTGAGCACGTGCGCTAACCTTTGACATATGAGCATGGCGAAACCATCAAACATATTTTATGTATTAAGGATATGCGAGACGACGACCCTTCGCCATCTCGCTTACTCCCTGCTCGCTTACTGCCCTCTCTCTTTTCCGCACAGACAAGCAATAAACCCGAACCATACATACATATATGGGTGGGAATATATAAAAAACACGTTAACCAAAATAAGTTCGTCAGGGCAAAAAGGGGCAAAAGGGGAGGCAGTTGGGAAAAAAGGGAGACTGCGAGAAAGAAATCACGTTACAGGACTGCAAGGACACACAGGACAGCCTCTCTGGGGAAATCAAAACAGATCAAAATGTCATCTTTAAGAGCTTAAATTTGTATGAAATTGTGGCTCGTAAACCCCATCAACCGACGAGCGTGAACTAAGGTATTTTTGCCATTCCCATTTCATCTATGCCTAGTGGCCTTTTTACGGCTTACATTACCAAAGTGTTTACCTGATTTGGTTGACTGCTGTCTATTAAATGATTTAAATAAATATCAATTGTTAACTTTCAAATAATCTTGTCCAATGAGCATTCATTTAAATGTGTATAGCTTGGAGAAATTAGAGAAATAATGTTAGTAGCATAAAAGTTTTTATCGAAGATACTCGTTTAGTGCGAAACCTGGCACCAATTAGAGAAAATTCCTATGCCTTCAACGCCTTGAAAAATAAAGATATTTGGTTTCAAACCGCTTTGGCAGGTTGCAAATAAACGAAAAGAAATGAAACGATTTTACCAGCCATAAAAAGACAGTTCAATGCTTCAATTCAATTCCATATAGCTAAGAAAAAAGCAAATTCGACTTCATTGGCCACACACAAAAAAAAGAGAAGAGTGGGAAAAAGTGGGGTAAAAAGCCGGTTGGAAAGAAGAGATTCAAAGGCCACCAAAGACTCAATAAACACATCGTAAATGGATGTGAATGCAGCGAGAAGAGGACTCACTGAACAAATGAATCTGAATTGAATGAGTGAAATTTTATACGTCTCCGACAGTCATATTCCCCCCCTCTGTCTCTGTCTCCTTCTCACTCTCCCCATCCTTGTCTCTTACTAATAAAGAACCCTCGTTTAAGTCCATATAGACATCAAATGCATCACGCCCGTTCACTTTACAATAATAAGCCAAAAGCAAATGCTGTGATTTCGGAAAAACCAAGAGATCCCTCCCTCGATTTGCTCCCCATAAAAAAAGAACCCCTTACTTGACCGTCCACTTCTGCTTCTGGACCGGACGTACATCATCATCCACATCCATGTGGAGAGGGTGACAAAACCTAATAAAATTTAATTAAACTCAATCAAAATCCATTTAAGGCGGCACAAAACAGAACGACATGAACGCGACCCAGCCACTGAATGAAAGAGGGAGAGATGAGGAGACCACTGGAAAAAAAAAGTGGAAGAGGAACCCGAGGACTGTCCACTTATCGCGGCATTATAGTTTGCCTACGGCCACACTAATTGAATTCTTTTTTGCATTGCTGCAGCATAAACGGAAATGATGTCAGCACTCGCACTCGCACTCGCACTCGTGCATTTGGATAAAGGAAAGATCCATCATAAAAACAAGGGCGGGTTAATTGAAATATTATTGAACACAACTATACAACTGCGCCTGAAGACACCGTCAATGGAAATATCACCGAACACAACTGTACCTGGGCTAACCGGACAAAAGCTGATTAGCTCGGATTGCAGTGCAAGACATTCAATTAAAATTGACAATTGCTGAGTGGAAATCAATGCATAGCCTAACGATGCAGCTTTGTAGTATAAAGCGTCCACATCCCCTTTTCAAACCCCCTATAATATTGCCCGT
This sequence comes from Drosophila yakuba, assembly GCF_016746365.2. Lineage (NCBI taxonomy): Eukaryota > Metazoa > Arthropoda > Insecta > Diptera > Drosophilidae > Drosophila > Drosophila yakuba. Next base: position 10,761,464 of record NC_052530.2, read on the forward strand.
TTAAGCGTTGAGTGGGTGACAAGCGACAACAATGTCAACCAATTTGAATTCACAACGTTGCCTCTGGTTGGTTGGGTTAATTCAATTTATTAACTGAGCCCCACAAAACGATGAATATGAGATGTGAGCTTGTTAGGCTGCGTTCAAGACAAGTGGGGTCAAAAGGTCAATTTATGCGGCAAGCACACATACATACATAAATAACGGCGAGTATTGGCCAAATTAGATTGTCGTATTTTTCAGCCAATCCATTTGGAGGAAATAAAAACAACCATTCAATTTCGACAAATTCCATTCTGCGTGTCATTAAAACGAACAAAATTCTCCAGACTCCTCCATCTCCTCTATATATAGACACATTTTCCGTATATATTTCACGTAATTTTGAACAATGTGTAAATTGCCTGCCATGCTAGCCAAAAGAAAAATATTTTTCTACCATCAAAATCTAAACAGGAGAAAAGGAAAACGGCAGAACGCAAAAAAGAATCCAAATTTTTCTCTCTATAGCAAATATCAGGAAAACTAAATACACATACATGAATGTATGCACATGTTTGAGTAACAGTAGAGTGGAAAAAAAATTGTGAAAATATTCTTCCAAATTAAAAATAAATTTTTACCTCAGCACAGCGAACGAACATCGGGCTGTCCGGCGTGCAGGTGTGTGCGGTGATGAGATATTTTTAGCAGACACTGTTGACTGCGCACCACTCGCCCGATTTCGCTGTATCTATATAGTCTGCTTAGTGAGTAATTAAACTAGCTGGGTGGAAAATGAGGCGGCGGTGGGCGGTAGTCGGCAGGCGGTAGGGATCGAGAGTGGCGGAAAATCAGAGCGACTGACCGACTGTCATATCACTTAAGTAGACATTAATTATGTGCCTGAAAACGGAAAACCTCGGGGGAAATCAGCTCAAAAATTAAATATTGAACACAAAGAAACTAGAAAAACTAGAAAGGTGACCCAGAGTTTTTGCATATTAAGGTACCTGGTGTGTATTTTTCCGATTCTTTTTAACCATGAAGGACATGATTATCAATTACCCAGAACACCTTGACACCAATTGAAATCTTTACCATTAAGTATATATTTCCGAGTATCGAACTGGCTGTTAATACAAAATACCCCAAAAGCATGGGTACAAAATAGGCCCTGAAATATACGCCATGTGCGCGAGTGTTGCACGTATGTTAATAATGATAATTTTTAAAATCTTTATAGGCCGAACATTATTGGTGTAATGTGGTATGGCAAATACAGTTCAAGGTGTTTTTCGCCGTCTTGAGTTCATTGTTTTGGTTATTAAACTGTGTTTTCATGAAACTAAATATACAATCAGGCATTGTATGAAAATTCATGAAATTTAAATACGAAAGCTTTTGATCCAGATGCCTTTTTGGTTTTAATTTACCACAGGTAAAACACCCATTAAAATTCAATTAAAAATGTTGTTTTCAATAAGAAGCGAACTAATAGAATCCAAATTAAAGGAAGGTTTAATTTGAAAAGTAATAAAAATATCTTCAGCACAGGAAATATGATAATAAAATGTGATTTACTTTGATTTGAGCATTAAAGTTCTAAATCAGGTTGAAAGCCACGGAAATGTAATTTTTGTAAGTAGGTTCCCCAAAATGCATTTGATAGTGTAATAAAAACCGAGAATAAAAAACCATTACACATGTGCTCACAACATCCGAGCAGGGTGCTAAAAGTAGAATGGAGCTGGTGTTCGTTCTCGATACTCCGGTGATGGATAAAACTTACCTGCAAAGAAAAGAAAGGAAATAAAAAATTAGATATTAAAAATTTATTTCGGATGCAACAAGAGCCAACGCGAAGAGCGAGTGAGGGGCATTTCAAAATATTCGTAAGTTCAAAAATGTAATAAAAATAAGAAATTTATGAAGAATTTAGTAAGTGAGGAGAGTTCGGTGGCTGAGAGTTGGCGGGGAGTGAGTGTGCCTCAAAAGAATTTATGGCTGTAAAAATGTTTATTGCTTCTGTATTCTCTCTTTTTTCCCTGCTGCCAGTTTTTTTCATGTTGCGTGGGTCGTGGGGTGGCGAAGGGGATGTATCCGTATCTAAATTGTTGCACTGCCTGCTGGCTGCCGCTGGCTGCCACTTGACAGGTAGTCTCCAAGGAGGGAAGCAGAGAACGGAGAAAGGAAGCCTGTCACTTTGAATAATGTTGGGGGACCACATAAATTGGGCACCCCGCATGTGAAATGTCCATGTCCAATGTTTGTTCTTGCCCCGTCTAATGAGCCAGCTAAAACCATCCAATGCAAGGCGCAAATTTCAACACTTTTTACGCCCCTCCACATCCCACATCAATCGTAAAAATTTTTAAATTAAATGAATGAACATTTTCCCCCGATGAAAGAGAGCATTTGATGAAAGTGTCAGAATTAACGCGGCCACGTCACATGCATAAAACATCATAACCCAGCAGAGTGGATTTTGTGTTGAGGGGGTTTTTCGTTTTTAACTGATGCCGCAGAATCAGCCCTTAGCAGCGGCTTAATCCTTCGAGCGGAGCTGCTTTCTTTTTTGTTTGTACTACGGCAGTAGCCAGAAGGAGAACAAATTCCATGGATGCCAGGCAAATAAAAGACGAATTTCAAATGTTCTTCTATACCATGATTTTGTATTTAATATAATTATTTCGGAATTTCTTTATTTGTGAAAAAGAATTTGTATTTTGACACCTTAAATATTATATTTCAAACGCTCAACATGAAAGAAACCACAATTTTATTATTATTTGCATGCAAACAAGATATTGTTGATTTGAAAAATCAAATTTGATTTAAATGTTAATGGAAACCGAAATCGAAAGCCGCACACCTTTTCCAAAACGGAGCATTCCCCATGAATAGAAAGAGCAAGCAGCTTTTTGTTCCCCATCTCGTGGACATATATATTTTTTAATCAAAATTCTCTTAAATAATTAAAATGCAAATTGTGCGAGCATAAAATAACAAAAACAACAGCTCCGATGGCAGCAACAAATAAACACAAACACCGAGAGAGCTGGTGACAGGACACACGCAAGGACAAAGAAACCGAAGGGACAAACGACAGGACAACAAGCAAAACAACAACTGGCGTAAAAAATCCACCCACGACAGGGGAATGATATGATGACAATCCTCCTGCTGTGGCTGCCGCTCCATCTGATGATGATGATGATGATGATGCCGCTGCTCGTGCCTGTGGAGGACTTATCGGGGTTGGGTAACCAAGGGGGTTTCATGGAAGGATGACGACGACTTTGACAGTTCTTTGTGGTATTTTCAACGCTGACTGACAAGATGAGAATGTCGGGTAGTCGGTGGTAGCCGTTAAAGTGTTAACGATGATAAAGTTGGGTGAAAACGCACGCCAGCTCACGCCCCACTATTAGTATTACTATAACTATTACTATCGCTGTCAAACTAATAACTCTATATTCTGTGAGTTAGTTATATAAATTGAAATATATTTCTACACGATTTTATAATAATATTAAAGTTAGTCTTTTTCTTTTAATCATTCCTGTTAATAGTTTTAAAGTAAAGTTTTACTACAACGTTACTAATTTCTCAATACTTGAAGACTTTCTAAACTTATTGTCCTTATTATTTCGTCCCCTGCTGTAGAGGTTTTCCTCCTGCTCTCTGCACCGATCTCACGCACACGCACACGTGTTAAATTCATGGCACAAGGCTCGCATACTCAAAAAGGGTTGCCCCAAAATGGACGTTGTGGTGGGGGGCAGGGTCTCCCAAGTGCACGTGTGTGTGTGTGCCTGTTCATTAAGCTGCTTATTATGTTTGCACTTAAAAATTCATATGTGACTATGGCAACCCCGCAAACAAATTGGTTGTGTCCCTTAAAGCCCATACACTTCCCCACCGCCACCCTCTATATTGGCATACTTAAGGACGACTACCATGCTTCATTAAACTGAGCCGAGGATTTGGAATTTTCAGCTGAGACCGGCTGTGAAAAGTTGCCACATCCTCTCGTCTTCATTTGTAGTCCCTGAAATTCTCTTTTTATTTTCACATGCGCGTGTGTCTGTGCGCTTTGCATATTAATTTATTGGCAGTGCCCGGGAAAATTAACAACTTGTAAAACACAAAATGTAATTAAGTATACGCCGTGTGGCACAATACCGAAAATATTCATTTTCCTCGCCTGCTTTTTTTTTTAGCTTTATTTTATAAATATCTAATTAGCAGTTTGAACGGGGTCAAGTTGGGTAATACTTGATGAGCAGCTGGGGCAGGTGAACGGTGTTCTTTCTGATGAAATGCCATTGCGGTGAACATAAATTAATAAAAAATACATGAATTCGCCTTGCAAAAGATGCAAAAAAATACGATGCAGTAACTGTCAAGTTGCTTAAATAAAACCGCAAATGCGGATTTTGGGGCAAAACGCGATAAAGCAAATCAGGGAAATGGGTAAGCAAATTTGGTAATATAAACATTCTATAAAATATTCACACTTTTCCTTAAACATTCATAGGATTCCATTTTAAGTAAACTACCATACGAATTATTAAAGCCTTAACGGAACAAATTGGTAAATGAAAATGGCTGAAAATGACGAGAGAAATGGCAAGAGGGAAACTGTGTGGCAAATGATGAAGAGGACTAGAAATTCATAGTCTGGGAAATAGGATAGGAAAGCAAAAAGCGTGCAACGACTTGTGTAAAAGCGAGAGAAAAGCGAGGGTTAAGGCGGCCAAAGTTCATTTAAGCGAAAATGTAATTTTATGCTTTTTAATTGAGCGAATATGCGTGGCGGCATATGGCGTCGCAAAACGGCGAAAAGGACGCAGGATAAAGGAGGAATGTGGACCTGTTGGGTCTGCTCCTTGATGAGTTTGCGCCGCACTCAAGCGAAATAATCAACGCAACGGAGTGCGATGAGAATAGAGAGATACCGAGTAGGTCTAGGTCCTTGTTTGTTTTTGGCTGAATGCAGGTGTTTTCCTCTCGAACAACACACGTTCCCAGCACAAGTACCAACTTTAATGTATTTAAACAACTGAAAAAGGATGGGGATGCTGGCCCGTTGAAAAGCAATAAAAATGCACCATTATTAATCATCATCAATCAATGTCATCCATCAAAACGCGTGGCTACCCCACCTTCACCTACATCATCTTGCTTTGTTCGCTTTTCTCAGCTTTTTTCTCCACCCACTGCCTGTTCTTTATCCTGTCCATTAACATCATCGCCGCCTTTTTAGCTAAAACACCAGACACACGTCCAGACATGGCTGATGAAAATGCAAAATCAGGGAAGGAGACCTTGATCTCAGGTTAAGGTACTTAAATCAAAGACTGAAGCAGTGAATGCTTTCAGATTGATTTTATTTTTTTATTGAGTACTTAGCTAACCATGAGTTTTAGCTAAAAAGCTTGTTTAAGGCCACAAGTAATAACTATAATTAGGGGAACCATTCGCAACTTTCCAGCAAAACAACGTGTTGCCAAATCAAAACCCTTTCCCAGCCAAACTTTGGAAAGGTTGTACTGACCCATATCTATCTGACACTTGGAAGGCGTTCAGGGAAAGGTTTCTTTCCGTTCCGATCCGCTCCCTTTGAAAGTCGGAGACGACTAACTTACTTTTTCGCTTCTTCCTTCCCTTGTCTGAAACTGAGGTTCAGTGAACTTTTCGCCAAAGTCAATGACCAAAAGAAAGGCACACCAACTAAACATGTAAAACCAGCTGTATCTGTGCGAAGAAAGGGGGCCTGTGGAAGTTGGCCAGCAGAATGAGAATAATAATGATAATGATATCATATGGCTAAAGCGCCGACCGCAATGAAATAAAAGAACTGAACTTGAGTCCACTTGCGGTTAAGTAGCGCATATTTCATATATCTCGTTTTGGTTCGGCATTGTCTGCATTCGTTGCACGTGTTACGTTGTATTACTGTTGCAACATTATATCACACCCATTGCTGGTCCTAATTTTCTCCTTTGTTTTGGCTCATTTAAATTTATTAAGCATACTGTTTTTCGGGGTCCCCCCCATTTCTTTCCATTTCTTTCACACTTGCCGTGAATTTAATTAACAAACTCGAGGGTGACCCCTGCCTTTCTTTTCCCCTAAAGTGAACTTCTTCACTCCCCGAAAAGTCTGCTCATAAACTTTGCGGCACTTCGCCGGCACTTCTTCTATAGCTTTTTCCTCTTCGCCCGGTATTTTCGTGAGTAGCTTGAATAGCAATTGACATACAAAATACTTTTGAGTGTCATGCCATGGAGCTACCTTTTCAGGTAACCTACCTACCTATATAGCCCCCTGCTCTTTTCTTTTCTTTTTTTGGCCTTTTCTTATTGCACCATTGTTTCGTAGACGTTACTGCATTTCTTTTTGGGTTGTGTTGAACGGTTGGCTGGTGAGGAATAAAGTTTATTAAACTTTAAGCCGACAGTCCTTGGGGAAATGCTGAAAACTTTCAGGAAGTGAGATATCTAAAAGGAATCTAGAAACGAAACACCGAAAACCAAATAAATAATGGAAATGCCTTGCATAGAGTAAGTTTGCAACTAAAATCAATTCTTAAAAGCATACATTAATTTGTACAACCTTTGAAATGCAGTTTGAATTCAAATTTATACAACTATGTTGAACTGCACCACAAAACTACAAATTTAGTCAAATGTTTTGAGTTTCTTTAATAACAATAATTTAAAAGTCGAAGGCTAGATCGTAACAGAAATATATGATAATTGCCTTCTAAATTTGGCCTAATCAATGGAATTCATTTGCTTAGTGAAGAAATATTTAAATCAATTTCAGCGGTCAAGTTCAGAAGAAGTCGATTTGGAAGAAGCATGACTAGATCGAATTTGAGACGTAACAATCGATGAACTGGATGAACATACAAAATAGGCACATAAATTGATTTATAATAAAATTTTCATTACCTTACACTTTAACTGAACTTTCTAAACTGCAAATTTAAGGCCTAGAGGTTTCGTACTTTCCAATTACTATCTTTAAGGTTCAACCAACTCTGGGCACCCAATTTCCTTTCCTTCTTAGTACCTCATTAGATTCACAGCATTTGTTTCCCAACAAACAAACTTGAGGAGCTTTCATTGAATGCCAATTGTTGGGGAAAAGTAACAAAGGAAAACCTGACGCACATGCCAAAATTCGACACACAACAATGGACCGCAGTCTTAACCCACTTTTTCCATAGCCACAATGTCTAAGCTTCACATGCAGGCGACAAATGACAAGGGCCAGAAAACTATGACTAAGTATTTCTTTCGGATCATCATCATCATCATCAGCATTATCAACGGCATCATATCATGCTCGACTCTCACGACCAAAGTGTCATATCAGACAGACAGACAACCAGAATTATGTTGTTTTCTACGCCCGCATTGTGACCGCCTTCTTTTTGTTGTTTTCTTGTTTTTGGTTGGCAGCAAAGTTTACCTGGTGAAAATTCCAAATGGAAAATACATACGAAAATATATACGCGCATTTTTGGCAAGCTAAAAATGAGCCAGCGCAATATTTATTTTCGTTTCCAAATTTTGGTTTTTGTAGCTTTGTTTTGCTGTCTCATTTCGATTTTTCACACTTTACTTGATGACAGATAGTGTTGATATATATACATATATGTTTTTAGGAGGTGTGTGTTGGCTAGAAAGTTCTGTGGGCTTTGGTTGGATGTCAAAGTGGCTTTAAATGTATCTGCTTGTGCCACGAATGAGTAATGAGACTAAAGATTGATCTTTTGTTCTTTACTGGTAGAGCATAAATTAATGGAGGAAACCCAAAATGCAGGGTGTTAAGAGATATTAAGACCAATAATATCTAATTAAAATGCGCAAAAGACCCGCCGAGTAAAGCAATTTTATATTTGAAACCGCTTGGTCAAGTTTCATTAGCTTCTGTTGGAATTCGGTTTCGGAACTTTTCGTTCATTTTCTGGGATAATCCAGGCCGACATTGTCAACTTAAATGCAACCTGAGGTCAGTGTAAAGTGAGAGCTGACAGGGGGCAAACGGGTTTTGGGGTGCTTGAATGCAGTAGACGTTGCGTTGCCTTTGCCCTTTGACTGACAGTTTCAATTTGCACTAACTTTGAGTCAAGAAATTGGTAGCAGCGAGGAGTGAGGGGTATGGTATGGTTCATTCCATGAAGGTGACGCCTTTCATTGGGTATTAAGGTCAAAAAGCGTTAAACCAAAACAACAACAGAAGCGAGAAGAACAGCACAGGTAAACTGAAAGCGGAGAAGAAGCTGGACACAAAAAAGGCCAACAGATTTGCAGCAACAACCGCAAAAAGCACAAAGCCATGAACAAGAACCAAACAAAAAACAAAAACAAAAAAACCCAATTGCTGAAGAGAGGGCATTGCAGTGGAAATAGGAGCTACAGGAGCCATAGAATCAGGTCAGGCCAACTAAGAACGAAATGTGCACCGCCTTACAGGCCAAGCGAAAATAATTGGCCAAAAAATGAAGAAAGAGCGGCAAGGGAAATGGCAAACGAAAAACAAACAAGATTTTGGCTTATGCACTTTTGGCTTGAATGGAACGAAATCCGAGATAGAGAGTCGCATAAAGAATCTGCCAAAGAGCAAAGCCAAAAGCCAAAGACAAAGTCAAAAGCCAAAGAACGACGGCGATTCTTCGCTGTCTTTGGTTCACCGTTATGTTGACCGCGTTACTTAACGGTACCAGCAAACACCCCGCATCCGCAGAAAAAGGGGAGGGGGTGGCTTTACGAGGTGGCAGTTCTGAAGAACCGGTTTCATTCCGTTTGACGGTCGGTCGCTTCTTCAGCATTGACACCCATTTGAAGGCAATGCGCCAGAAGAGTCGTTCGCTCACTCAACCGGTTCTTCCGACAGACACCCCCCACACCCTACCCCCCACCCAAATCTTCGGCTTCTTTCTTCGTGTCGCGAATTCTTAATTCTTAATTCCTGCTCTTTGACTGTGGCCCCATGTTCTTCAAGCTTTCCAAATGAACGCTGAAGATCGCCAGATAAACGTTAATTAGTGTGGGTCTTCTAAAGATTTGAAGGCGAAATTTGTCAATCTAGAGCAACTGCAGATGGCTATCTGCTACTTCACATGGGTGTATCTAAAAGATTTATTATTTGCATCGGAGAAATAGCAGTAGAAAGTACTAAATCGTATATCAAGGTGTTTCCATTCAAAACATCACGAATATAGTGCTTTTTGTCTTAGAATGCTCACCTCTTTTCTTGCATTTGTATTTGAATGGCTGTCGCTCTTTTGCATTTAAACCAATTCAATTAATTGTGAAACCGTCATTAGACACGATTATCGTTTATTATGACGGCTCAAAAGTTTTTAAGTGAATGATAATTTAAATTTTTTAGCAGATTGCATTGGAGCACATTCTAAGCGCATTTACATAATCGCGTTGTCGGTCAACCGGAAATTGGCCAACCCAGCAACACAATAAACATTTCAGATCGCTCGACCAACTTGGTTGCTTCCGTTTGATTACCGTTGCTTATTAACGCTCTTCTCCTTTTTTGGCTTTTTGTCTTTGTTTTGGCCAACAACAGACTTCAATCGAACCTACAGTCCGTATCGTTTTGTATTTCGTGGCGTTTGGTAAGAAATACAAACAAATAGCAATAAATCCAATGGAATCGATCGCCACCAATTAACAGAAGAAACCGAATCAAAACGAAAAAGCCAGAGAAATAAAAAATTGATTCTAATTAAGAAATACAAATATTGTGCAATATGTGAAGCAAGGTTTTCGCAAAGTTTGAGTGAGTTGTTGTTTGGATATTTAGAAACCACTATTGTGTCTCTGAAAATGTAACTCCACAAATAACGTTTAGCAATTTCCTACACAATTTTTGAAGTCATCGACTTTCTTAATTGCAATTGGTTGTAATAGAAATTAATGTTGCAAATTAAAGCAATGGAGTAAATGTAAAACCGTTTGCTTTGTTAACTCTTAGCAATTATTTGATTTTTATTAATAACTTACGTATACAAGCGAACAACGCAGCAGCTGATCAGCACATTTTATAAAAATTCCCATAGATGGCACGTTATGTATTTAAATTTGTGAAGTTTTGGTTTGTTTACGATCTTGACATTTTCCATTCAGGTATAACGTGCTATAGATTTCGATTTCGTTTATTTTCGTCAAGCATTGCTTGAAATTATGACTGGACTTTGGGAACCGACCTGACTAGACTGGTCTAGTTAATTAGGAAGTTAAATTGGCAGATGGAATTGCGTATTTGTGTCTATTTTACGACGCTTTGACTGACTGTAAAACAAAAGTTATATAACTTTAATGACTTCTTGGTTATATTCGCTTGAGTAACGATATGTGTTTGAAAACACATGGTGAAAGCAAAAATCTGGCTTAACTTTTTTAATTGAGTTCGTACTTTATGGTTGCATCACATTTAATTTGTGCATCTGGCTTGATATGTCCATAGATATTTTGGCCTGGCCATGCTACAAATTCTTTCACAAGTAATCAAATCACAAGCTGTCTGACTTGTTTTCAAAGTCAAGAAGATAAATTGCCAACTTGTTTTATTAATATTATATTCGTCTTTGTTTTGGCTTCTTTCGGACGACAACAATCCTTCAAAAAGCCGGTATAAATTTTATCAGCGTGTGTGCTAAACTCCTATATTTGGATGTGCCTACACATTTGTTTTTTATGCAAATTATGCATAGGCTTTAAGCCCTACTTCCACGTGCTGATCGATTTTTTCCAACGTCATATCTACGTCAGTTTTTTCAATGCAAATGAAGCGACCGAAACTCAATATAAAATAAAGTGATTTGGTTAAAGTTTAAATTTAGTTGCGCTGCCAACTGACCAGGCTGACTAAGTCAAATTTTTCTAATCAAATAAATTTAACATTTTAATACGTTTATACGCAGTGTTTCGAAAATAGGTGTGGCGTAAAAATAAACTAAAATAGACAACAAATTCAAGATACATATTATGGGGTGGAAGTGTTGATCCGGTGTATGTTTTTTGGGTCATTTCGAAAAATGCTTCATTATGCACAGATCACAGACATATTTCTTCTATAATAATTTCAGTCAATATATACCCCTCATCCAGGGTAGTATTCATCCGATGACGGGGCGTTGTTTTAGATGTCGCTATTTCAAAAGCTGATGACTAACCTTATGCCACCTCAGAAATTCCTCCATATATCGTGGATAAATTAATTGCATATATGTATATAAATACACAAATTTTGCAGTGTCCTTGAAAAATTGTATTTATCTTTCAGCAAACCAAATTTATGGTTCTCTGCGATGCAGAATCCGTAAGATATGTTTTAATTCACCTAGTTTGAGGATTCTGGTATCTGTTCGCTGTTTATGGCCTGCCATTAATTGCCTAAACAAAATTCCATTTTGGCATTTGGCTGCCTCACTTTAGGTTCACTGAATACAATTTAATTGCTAATATTTACCCCACCCACTTTTTGCAATGACGCACTTGGCCGGAAGATTTTGTTTAGCGCACGATTATATAACACAATCAACAATTGTTAATAAATAAGCCAATTTATGTGCTTAATATTGCGATGGTCGGAAGGAGGAGCCATCTGTGAATAACTTTCAGACAGGGAATACATGTGTACATCACCCAGGAGGCAACCAGTTTTGGGGATTGAAAGTGCAGATGGTCGGCCAGATATTTCCTACCAAAGAAGTTACGTACATTGTCACCTACCTGCAAAGAGAAATAGAAAAGGAACGTGTGTGAGCAATGGTTGCGGAAAATGCAATTTCAGATATGTTGACAAATAAATACGGTTAAGGTCTTGAGATTTATAACGACATTTCAGTGGGCGAATTGTGCACAAAATAAATCTTTCAGTTTAGCAACTAGAAGAGCTGCTGTACACGTTTGCTTGCTCAGGTTTATAATAAATTCAGATTAATATTCGTGTGTGTGTGAAAGATTTGTAATTGAGTCAGAATGTTTGGATCTTATCTTATTCGTTGTTCCTGCATTTTCCGCATAGTTATCCCGGGAAGTTCTCAAGTTCTAGCAACTAAATCCTTGGAATATTCATAGAACTCGCTGTTACACCGCAAAAGCCAACTTAAAATTCCCATTCAAGTCAAAACAAAAGGAGTCTTGCTCTTTGTTTGGCATATTCTTCTGCCGAAAAAGCCGTCAGCGAAAAACCACAAAAAGCAATAGCAGTTCAAAGGCGATACTCTTGGCCTAGGTTCGTTGGTTGTCAACTTCAATTTGGTCGCTTCTCATAAATATTGACGCGAAAATTGTCGCTTGCATTTTGGGCAAGGGGATTGAAGCGGCGGTGGGAATCAGCCGGGTTATTAAAAAATTCATGGCTTGTAAAATGCTGAAAATCCGGGCAATGGAAAATTTAAAATGCCTATAAAGGGAAAAGGGCGGAGGGAGCAACCCAAAGCACCGGACTGGGCTGGGGAAGTCGAGATGAAAATTGGCCGGCAAAGCGGCTTATAGAACGGAGGAACAGAAACCAATGCCGCTTGCCCTGTGGCCTTTTCCGACCGCAATGTTGGCGGATGGGGTGGGGTGGGGTGCTGGTGGATGGGTGGAAAAGCCTTCAGAGGTGGAAGGTGGAGCGGGTGGAGTGGGAGGAGCGCGTGGAAGGGGGCCGTGCGGTCTGTGGGCTGGTTGGGCTCGGAAAACATGACTGCGTTTGACGTCCACTCGAAAATATCATTTACATATCCGCGGAGGAGTTCGCCGTTGCTCAGCGGGAAATACATGAAAAGCTTTTAAATTTTTGATAGCCACCCGCTTTTCATCTCGCCAAAATAAAAAAAAAAGCACAAAAACCTGCGTGAGTTGTATGCTGCTGATCCCTAGCATCCGAATTTCCCTTTACTTTATCCTTTGATTTCTGGCATCAGTTGTTCATTACTTTTTTTTGTGCAAATTAAAATTAATTTCAATGTTTAAGGCCTTAATCGTAATAATATTTCATTTGGTTAACCCTTCCGGCTGTTACAATTCTAACCAAAGGTAAAAGCACCTTTATCTTTTATTAATATCCATTCCAATTGCGCTGTCTGTTTGCAACTACAGTTTTTAGGCACTCCTCTCATTTCTTTCACCCTTAATTTGGCTTAATTCTTTGTTTATTTACTTCTGCCCCGCTGGCTAGAGATGAGATATTGGTTTATGGCCAAAACAAGAAAGATAATGGAGGGGAAAAAATGTTTGTGCAGCCACATCTGTGCACTTTTTGCCTTCGGTTTGTTTTGCTCTTCGGATCTGTTTCTCTTGGCGTTTTTGTTTATATTTTAATTACGTTTTCGTGGTTGATTTATGCCCATGAAACCGCGTGGGTGGTATTAAAAGGGGGTGTGTGGAAATAGAGTGGTCGCAGTTGCTTCTCTTGGCCTTGAAAGGAAATTGGGTTATCAAGGGGGATTATATCATAATTGCCACAGAAGATTGCACGATGCAGAAGGAAACTCAAAAGAGCTAAGTAAAATGTTTGTTAAATACTTATACCCTTATTCTCAATACTTCCGCTTAAAGTTTTATAAATTCTCAATTATTTTTAGTATCTTCCTCAGAAATCGCAGCGCTCTCACCTCATTGTCCCCAAAACGCAACTTTCCTTTGTTCCCGATCCCTTCAGTTGTGCAATGCGCTTTCCATTTGTTTGGAGATGATAAATGACCGGCATTTCCCAACTATCCATCTATCCATCTAGCAGGCAGACCTTCCATGGACATCCGTGCATCCAACTAAGTAATATCTGTGTATCTATCTGGGCTATCTTTTTTGTGTATTGTTATTGCCTTTCGGTTTGAATATTTCCGCAATATACATACATACACACATGCATACATATAGGTACATAGAATATGGCCATCGAACGTTTTTCGTACTTGTAACTTGCAACTTGTCAGTTTCTGCACAAAGACCATCAATTTATTTAGTTTTATTATCTGCACACGCAGTGCGGAGAGTTCATAGATGGGAGGTGGTAGGTGGGGGCTGTGGTGTTTTTTTCCCGAACCAAAGTTCTTGTTCTTTCTATATTGGCTCAGAGGTTCTATTTTGTAGTTGTTTTGCTGGCCATTTTTTGCTTTCTTCCTTTTGTTTACGCTCTGCACGCAATGCATAGCACAGCACAAAAAGAAAAAAAAGGGAAAATTGTTTGTTGCAAGTGTCGTACCCCTTTTCTCCCCAAAAGAAAAATACAAAAATAAAAAAAGAAATATAAGGGCAAAAAAACAATGGAGTGAAAAAAGGAATATCTTGACACTTTATCGTTAGCCAAAAACTAGCGCAGCGTAAACAAAAGACAAGCGATGGGCGAAAAGTGGAGGCAGGCACAACATGACACGAGGGGCGTGGCATGTGGGCGGGGGGCATGGCAATGTAAGGTTTTGGCATTTTCGCGCTTGGCGTTAAATTCCCCTGACAGCTATAAAATTGCATTTTAGAGCAGCACACAGCACACTACAGTGCAGAGAAGTCAAAAACAAAGTGATGGGAAGGAAGACAGGAAGGAAGGAAGGAAAAGGCACGCAGCGGATACAACAATGTATCTATGTATCTAATAAATAGTTATTGCCGATGTGCAGCAGCAACAAAAACAACTAATACAACTACAGCGAAGAGAGCAAGACGAACAAAATTGATATTCCCCCGAAAGCAAAAGTGCGACATCATTATATAAATTGTGCGGTGGCTGGCCAAAGTGAGCATCATATGTTTTCTATCTGTATCTATCAGATACACTAGCCGGGTGGCTTGGCTTTCCTCTAAGTTTGAAGTGATTTCACACACATGTTTTCCCCAAAGCAACTTTTCTCCTCCCCTCCCCCCTCATTTTCCTCTCCGTCAACATGACCACAAAATGTTTCACAGCTGTGCGCGAAGGGAAAACGAAAAGAAAGAAAATATCTGAGAGAACGCGGGGGAGTTTCCCCTGGCTATTTGTCATTGATGGAGAATATGGGTATCGGGGGAGTTCGATCGGTGGAAAAACAAACAGAAACTCGTGCACGTGACACTGAAATCATATTTATCTGATGCACCACTGGAAAATTTATTCTAGCAGCGCAAAAAGTCCGTCTCAAATAATCTTTTAATGTGGCCGAAATGTATATTTCATTGATTGAATAATTATAAGGTATTAAACACAATTATTGGACATTGTTTAATTGAGAAATAAATTAAAATTCACTTTAAATGAAATATATCCCTTGTGGCATGCACTCTCATTAAATTTTAACGCATGAACACCAATTATTTGTGTTTTTTAGTTGATTTGTAGTTTCAGTATTTCACGTATAATTGATAAGAAAACTGCTCGCGTTGAAAACAGCAATTCTACAACTGTTTTCTAACTCCCTAACTCGAAATCTGTTCTATCCCCTTGGGGTTTCCATTTCCATATGCCTCGCACAAATTGATTCGATTGCAATCTTCGAGTGAGTGAATTTTTATGAGACATCATCCGAGCTCCGTGCCCGCTGTTCTACATCACACATGATGTAGATTTTTTTTTTCTCCTTAGGCCTGCAGCCTGGAGTCCTTGCGATAACAGTGCCTCATGACACGTGTCTACGCCACGTGTGTGAGGGCCCGTCTCTTTTTTTTTTTATTTTGCCCTTAGAAAGGGTTAGAAACTGACGGCCGCCTCTTCATTTCATTTTATTTAATTTTTCTGTGGTGGCTTTCACTGCCGTACCACTTATGTTGAGATTACACGCTTGTCAGCGAAGGCGTTTCGCTCTCAAAATTCTCGGAAAAGGGTTTTTGGGGTGTTGACGGAAGAAGGAATGGATATTCTTGGCGGAAGACTGATAAAATGAGCAATATGCTGGAGTTGCTCAAGTTAGATAAGTGCAGTACTTATAAGTGCAGGTACACGTACTTTGGGTGTTTAAGAATGCTTTCTATTCATGTACTAGAATATGGTATATTCATATTTATATTTAATGAATACCCTACATAAATCCTATTCATTATCGACATGGGCTAAACATTTTTGGGCCAAATTTCATATTTTTGGCAGCTCATTCAACTTTGCTCATCTTCAAAAGTGTTGAAGTGCAATTTAGATGAACTCAACTTTTGGATTACGATTTTGCTAGCATCGCCTCCTCACTCTATGCAAAAGTTTTTTATGGTAACTCCTCGTTTTTCCTCATTTATATATATACACACACTTTTGGCTCTGAACGATTATGAATGCGAATGAAAATTTAGACGGACAGTTGAGCGAAACGAAAAGGGGAGGAGAGCTGCTGGCTGTTACAAAAGACTCTTGGCTACTAAGCGGCTGATGAAGTAGATTCAACGGCAGGAGCCTGGCATAATTTGCTTAAATAATTTGTAAGTGCAAAGTTATGAATTGCTTGGATGAGCAGCAGCTTGCAGAGGATTATATTCCTCACTTTTCCCTCGGATCTCTCTCCTTCGCAGCCGTTTGCCATTTTCCCGGGAAACGCATTTTGCCGCAAATCGTTTTTAACCCCACCTCCTCCACCACACCCTTCCCTCGCCACGAAATGCTCTAAAATTTGTGCGCCCAAACATAAAATGTTAATTGTTTGTTTTTCCCCGTTTGACAACCCCATTTTCGTAGGCATTTTCAATGAGGAAATCAAGCTTAGAATTCACAGAACAGAGTACAACAATAAAGAAAAAAAGGTTGGAAAAGTGGGTTAAATGCTTAATGATCTGATGATCACGCTGGGAATGGGAGCTGCAGTAATTGCAAATGGAAAATTGCAACTGCAATTGCTGGCGCAGCACGTAGAACTCATTTCTCTGCCTGGTTTTCCACAATAAATAATCATGCACATGCGGATGCGCAGATACATCGTTACTGGGTGAAAGTTTCATTTCACACACTGTGTGTGCTTCCATGTTTAAATGCAATGAAATTGGATTTTCATTACGAATGCTCCACAGTGGACGATATCTTTTGCGGGCTATCAAAAAGCGTTTGCTGCTCTCTCCCAGTTTTCCAGTGACCATTTATGAATTACGACAATTTCACTGAGGTTGGCTGACGTGTGACACAGTTTGTCTGTGGGAGTTTCCATAATTGTTCTTACGTGACACATTTACCGACTCCTTTTATTCAGCAAAAGACATGGTAAACACAAAGAAGGAAAGGAACTGGTATCTTCCATATACTTTGACAGTTTTCAAACGCGCCTCACATGGCGGCACGTTTGGCTATAGGCTGAAAAGTTGACTCTTTGTCAGTTTGTAGGCAGCACGAGCATATGTATCTGTCAGATACTTTGGCCAACTCACGTTACACGTAGCCGGCATGTACTTCCCAGAAGAACGAACCGTGTTCACTGCACCGGGCACGTTTGGGCCAAGTGTATCTGCCAGATACTTGTCACAAAGAAATGCCATCCTAAGAGATGCATATCAATGGGCACTTCTTATGTATCCGCATCACAATGTAGAAATCCATTAGAATCTTAATCAATTAGCACAAATAATGACGGTGCAGCAATAATTTATATCCTGTATCTAACTATCCCAGCTGCACAACAAATCACAGGTATGCCCTGACTTATGGGTTAACTACCAATCAACGTGCACCAGCAAACAAACCGAACTGAAACTATAAAAACAAACACACACACACACACACAATAGCAGGAACAACAAGAAGTCGATGAAAACCAAAATCAAATCCAAAACGCACTTAACTCAATATGGCTAACTTTTGGCCCCTAGATCATATCCTCCTCTGTGCTCCAACCCTACATACATATGTATGCATCGCCCAGATTCCCACATCCCGGTGCCCTCCGCATCGACATCATTCAAATAGTCGTAGCTAACAAATTGCACTGTCGAATGCAATATTTTTGCTTTTAGCCATAATACCTTTTACATATGCTACGACAGATGGCAGAGAAGAGCATTTTAAGCTGCCATCTCCACCCACAAGCTCCAGCTGGCTCCCGTCCCTCATCATCCTGCATTGGACCCCACCTCTTCCCTCCTGCACTTTTGGTACACAGAGAAGAAAACACTGGTTACTTGTGAATCAAACGTAATATATCAAATCTAGAAGTTTATGAGTTACATTCAATATTATTAGTTAAAGAATATATTGAGTAAAGCCTTTACTCGAAGGATTAACATGTGATCCAATGAGTTTCTCTCAGTGCACTGATGCTCTCAAACCAAAGGTAAGTAACTGGCATGCAAGCCAGCCACAAGAGTCAGTTAGTGAGTCGGGATGTTGAGGTTGAGGGGAGAACTTGTTAGCATGAGATGCGGATGTGTCTCGGACCAAAGGAGCAGCGAGTGCAGAGAAGATACCCCAAGTGGAGGAGCAGCAGAAGGAGCAGCTGGAGGAGCATGCGAAGCAGGAGGATGAGGGTCTGCGGGGATGAGAGCGATGCCAAAGTGATAAATCCTTGCGGCTTTTTATTTTCACCGAGGCGGCGTCGTCTCCAGTGTATCTGTGTGTGTGTGTGTGCTCTTGCGAGAGTGTGTGGGAGTGAGTGTGATGATGTGCCACGCCCCCTTTGCAGCGCGCATTGCATTACAGGCACAATAATTCTTACTGACAGCTCTTGGGTTTCGTTCTTTTGGCTTTTTTTCCCCTTTATTCTTTTTTTTTTTTTGTTCATGCCCAACATGAAACGCATTAAATTTCCCCACTTAGCGCCCAATTAAAGAGGCAAGGAATCAAACCAAGGCAACCGGAGGCACCCTAAAAAAAAGTATCCTACTTTAGTATCCTTTTTTTTTACTTATCATACACCAAAAATTTACGCCTCGTTAATTTCAATTTAAGTGCAGACAATTTAAAATACAACCAACGGAAAAAAATCAGTACCCAACTGAAAAGGGGCGAGAGCGGGGAACAAAATAAACCCAAACTTGTGCCGTTTTCACAAAAGGCAAAGCGCAAATTAACGGCTCCGTTTTCGAGAGGTTTTCCAAATGGAACCATCCTATTTTCCGCCCCCACTCACCACACACACACCCATACAAACACACATTAGCTTTGGCATAAAAAAGTATTTTATCGTTGGCCAGGAAACAGTTTGGCGGAAGCCGGAAATGTTTCCACTTTTTGTTGTATTTCCCTTCTATTCCCTGGGCTGCTGCTCCTCGGATTGCCGCTAAAAAGGGTTTAGTTTAGCACAGGAGGAGTGAGTGGAAAGCGCCGAGAAGTGCATTAAATATTTGACTAATTAAAGTAATGGCCAGAAGCTGGAAGCGAAACGAAGCATTCGCAATTTATTTGTACAACAACGAGTTTATCATTTCGCATTTTTATATTTAATTGTTATTTACTTTTATGCTGCGCAGCCCAACCCTTGCTGAATAATTGTGTTTGGCTGGGCTTTCAAGTTGAACTCTTGTCGCTGTCGTCATTATTATTCTCATAATTGGGTCGACAAGTTGTCCACTTTGGACTTATTAAAAACAAACAAATCTAGAATAAAAAAATTCAAACTTTTTCTCCTTTTTAAACATAAATCATAGCATCGAACTTTGAGTAATATTTATTTTTTTCCTGTAAGTATTTGATTGTATAAATATGGCACTAATAATGTTGTATTAATTAAATTCCGTGGTATAAGTAAAATTAATCCCAAAATACAAATGATCTACATAAAAACACACTTAAAAGGAAATACACACAAATTGGTATATTTATGTGGCAATAATTATTATTCTTAACATACCTTGCACAATTAAAATTTAAGTGACTCATGTGATTAAATTAAATTTCTGAAATTCCACTGACATGTTTACAATTTATTTAACAGCTGACACAAGCGAACATTTTTGCATAATTAATCCATAAATTAGAAACCTTTTAGATTTTTTTTGGCTGTCCCACTTCGAAAGCACACGAATTCCAAACAATTACAATGAAATCATTCTGGAGTCATCAGCCCGAAAGTTTAGTCAACTCTGTAATGGCCAAGTTATCATAACAATCAAATAAAATACCCACCAAAAACCAGTTACCCAGTTTGTTGCCACACAAAAAAAAAAAAGAGTGGAGAAAAGAAGAGTGTGCTTCAAGTGTTGACAATTGACTTACTGACTTGTAGCTCTTGGCCATCATGCAATAAACAAGCCACAGCTAAAAAGAATCCCAAGAAATCAAGTCATAATATTTTTCCGACATTATTTTCCACTGGCCACTGGTCAAACAAACACGCATCTACACACATTTACAAGTATATCATTTTTGCGAGAAACGGGTGGCATTCAAATAACATGGGCCAAAGAACTTTAAGCCGGCAGCAGCTGACTGCGGACACATTCATAAGCTGGCCAACACACACACACACGCACACAAACAGAAGTAAACTACTTTAAGACGGGTCGTTGACTTTCAGTGAGCCACAAAAAAACTCGGCTATTTTATTTGTCCAACACTTTTTTTGTTTTCGTTCTTTTGACACAGAATTCTGACACAGAAATTATGAAATGAAATTGTACGGACTTTATGGAAGTATTTGAGCAAGCAAAATGGCAAACATGTGTGAAATTATTATATAATTGCTGGCGTTCAACCAACAAATATGAAATATGAAATGGCACAAAGTATAATGTTAATTTGAAAAAATAAAAATTTAAGAGTAATTTACACGCACATGTTCAAGATATGTTTTGAAATGTGTACCTTTACACACAATTTTTTCGCTGCTCTATTGGCGTACTTAAAAAGATTTTTTTCCGCGGCTAAACAAGAAAAATCTTTTGATATTTTGGCCGATTTCATTGCATCATTTGTAAATCGAAATTTAATGATTTGTGATGATATATACAAATTTATTTTAGGATAAGGTGAATAGGAACTTTTCCACCATTAAACAAATTTCAATTTGAAGTGCTTTACCACAAGGGCTCGAATAAAAAATTGGGAAAACGGGAGAAAATGGATAAAAAGGAGGTGCAGCCTGGCTACGAAATTTTCCGCACATTTGAGCGGAAAATTATCGATTTATATATGCAGCACACAGAGACCAGAATGCAACAGCGGCTGGCAAATAGACCCACAGACAGAATTGGTTTGGGGCAAACGGGTGGAAAAATGATGCGCCCAACATTTGATGAAAGAGGAAAACTCACACTTACTCACACACACACACGCATACAAATGTTAAGGGGAGCATATGTAACATGCTCGCACATTTGTAGAGGCAATGGCAGATGGATGACACACTCAGCGGGCGGGGGGCGTAGTGGGAAAACTCTTTTGGTGAAACTTTTCCGAGGGGCGACAGCGGGAAATTGGCGGAGGAGAAAATGGTGCGGCGGCGGTGCCGGCTACTTTTGCTTACTTTTCATTCAAACATTTTTTGCATGTCAGAAAGGAATTCCTTTTCTTCTTGTAGCCACACCATCCCTAAATCTAAAACATTGATATGTGTGTGGTTCAATAAACTGGCGCGTGAATTTTCCACTTTACTCCTACATCTCTCTTTTTGTGCTGGTTATTTTGGTAAGTGTTTCGAAATAAAGAAACTAAAAACTGAATAAAGTAACAGAAAGACTGAAATTGTAGTACGAGTTTGTTGTCTGCGCTTTTATGTGTCCAACATCCGATTGAAGTTGAGAGGAATACTTCGCTATTGCAATTGGTCAAAGAATTTTTATGAAGTGAATCGAAGCCGAATTGAGTAGTTCGAATTTCGCTTAAACAAAATGAAGATGAGCACAGTTTCCAAACTAGGCGAAATAGAAATAAGAAATAATTCTCAACAGCAAGTGTCTTCAACGTCCCTTTGATCTATACTGAATGCTCCATTTCGCAGAATTCCTATAATATATGCCTGTTTAAATATTTTGAACACCTCTCCCTTGAGCTAAACCAATTATTACAGTCATCGAGCCTTGACGTTTCTATCTACATTTCCCCTGTATATTTTCTTTCAGCGTGGGGCGAACGAGAAAAAATGGAAATAAACTTTTCATCTCAGTTTTTTTTTGTGCCAACAGTTTTGGGGGCGAGACCTTTTTATGCCTCTGCTAATTTGCTGTCATTTTGCTTTCCATGCCTAGAGCGGCTAGAACACCCATCCTTGAACCCATCCTTCGGGTCGTCTATGCATTATATATCGATCAAAATTCAATTTGTGACGCTTTTTTGCGAGCGTTTAAAGCGCAGCTGGAAAAAATGGCAGCAAAAGATGAGCGACGACGGGAGAAAAACGAGAATTAAGTTTAATTGAAAAAGTTTGTCACATTTTTCTAGCAGCGTTCTTTTCTGTCTGGTTTTCTGGTCCCCATTTTTTCCAGTTTTTTGAATATTCCTTTTTTTGTTGGTCATGACTTACGTATGACCTCGAGCAGTTTTTAATTAACCCAATTTGCAGTCTGAGCTGAAGAAGAAACTTTTCCACCAAGATTGCTTCGCTTTTCTGTCCGTGTCTTTATCTCTCCGTGTGTTTCTACCCATTTTTCGCCGCTGTCACTTTGAATTCAAATTCATGTGCCAAAACCCGGTGGCTGGTGGAAAACAGAAGCTGAGCCACCGCTGACTTGCCAAAACACAAAACTTCCATTCCAACTTCAGTTCAGTTTCTGTTTCGCTTCAGGTTCGATGTCAGAAGATATCAATGCGAGTGTGTCAGAAGCTGTGGAGCTTCGAGAAGATGATATAAAGGTGGATTATCCTCTTTTCGCACTAAAAAAAAAAGTTACCCTTTGGCACGTTTTTGGCAGTGGAATCTCATACCTCCTTGAATTCGTAACAAAATTCCCTATCCTTAAAAACATGCTAAAGACAAGCTACAAATTCAAAGATCATCAATTAATCGTAAAAGACCATTTTTCATTGTTTAATTCTTTTTTTTAGATGTTACAGTGTATCCTCGAATTTGCTAAAACTCATTGAGTTTCAAAATGATAACATTTCTCTGCTCAACTTTCCAGAGATGATATCTAAACCTTTGGTTCCCCACCAACATTGTCTTTAATTTCAGCTTTAAGGCATTCGTAGCTTGAAGTCATAAGATCAAGATGTTGTCCGAGTCCGAGTCGCAAATAAAATTCTTCAGGGGGAGGAAATGCGGAAAATATGACGGTATAAATTTGTCGACGACAGACAACACATGTTGTTAATAACTTTATTGTTTGCTCAGCTCTGCCTCGCCACTCGTTTATCGAAACTGAAAGACGTGACGACTGGACCATGGTCACAATTAAATACAAAGTGAGAGATTTTTGATACTTTTAAACGTTGCTCTGGCGTTTTCTTCTCTCGACCGTATTTCTGCAAACGTTGACAGAAAATTAATTAAAAATTCTCTGTGTTCGTTCGGCTGGGTGGGCAAAAACTATATAATGACTTGCTATCGATTGCAGTGTGTTCAGTTCAAATGGCTGTATATTGCGATTGCGTTAAGTTCATTACTGAACTCTCAATAAAAAGAAGGGCGGCAGGTGGAAAATGAGAACTCTTGGACACAGGTGGTCCAAATGCAGTTGATAGCTGCATTCGATGGGATTAACTCACGGAGTCTTAGAAGCTCGTAAAAATGACAATGTTGTTGGGAAACTCGGCAACAAGAATAGGAGCTGCACCTTAATGAAGTCGTATATTTAAAGAAAGCTAGGGGAAGGAATACAATCCTCTGGAGAAAATATATATTAAGGAACTGGTCTATAATTAAACATTTCTTTGGTAATTTAGGAATAGAAGGAATACAATTCTCTGGAGAAAATGTATATTAAGGAACTGGTCTATAATTAAACATTTCTTTGGTAGTTTCCATTCATTAACATTAATCCCCTCTTGACTGCATTTTCTTGCGCATCCATTCGAGTTTCCCCTTTTTAAACTTGCTCCAGTTTTCACCTGCATGCCAAATAAAAAACGCAACCGAACCAAATCTGAACAAAACCACGTACCAAAAGTGGAAAAAAAATACTTAAATAAACTGAATCAAACGCAAACTTATCCACAATCTTTTCTCTCTCGTGCTTAAATTTTCCGCCCCGATTTTCACCGCCCCTTGACCACAACGAGTTTTTCCGAGTGCTTCATAGCTGCACATAAAGTCGTTAATACCGCAGTTTTCCTTTCACACATCGCAAATACCTAGGGAACTAGAGTGTGAGCCGGGGAAAACTGAGGTCTCATCTTCTACACCCCAATCCCCACCTCCACTCGAGCTTTTCGCCCTCCATCTCTGAATGCGAATCCGTGGCACCTAATTTGCTGCAATTTTCACCGCTGCCAACGGAAAATTCTGCTACTCCGTTCACCGGCTTTATTAAAAATGCATAAAATCTGCACAACAACACCGCAGCAACAAGAAAGCAGAAGGCGAAATAAATTCTGTTTTTCACGTTACCTATTTATGTGTATAATTTTCTTCATGTTGTAATTTAAAACGCAGCATACGAGGAAAAATGATCAAAATAAATATTAAAAATAAATTAGTGCAAGCAGGGACTTTTTATTAACTTTTAATTTACGAAGGGTGTAAAATAATGACAGAGAAGTGCAAGAGAACTTGCAGCTGCAACCGAACACGAATGCTGGCTAAATACGAAGCGAAATTGCAATATAAGCGAAAAGATTTATAACAACAACCGTTCAAGGTATGAAAAAAAAAGGGGGGTACAAATATGTGTGTGCACACCCATAGACACGTGTGCAGTGGCCCTTACACACGCTGGCACACAGATAATTGAAATTATGTTTGGAAATTGCAATTTGCTAGGCAAGTAGAGGAAACTGACCATACGAAAGAAATACGAGCGAAATTCCCAGTGCACCCACCACATTACGAACAACGAATAACAGATGCTCTTAATTGAAAAAAAAATATTTTATAAATTATATTTCAGCTTGTAACTTTATCTTACGAGCACAAATCACGCTGAAGGGAATAATATTAAACAACTACGTATGCATTTGAGTATACTCGACTGGGATGTATATAAAAAGAATATAGTGATACCTAAAACACTTCTAGAACCCAACAAGCCAGCAGTTTCCAAATGAAGGTGGAAACCTAAGAATAAGAAAAGAATACAGAAAAACCGCAGAGAAACTCAAGAAATCGGGAGCCATGATCACGAGTTTGATTAAGCTGAGCTCGGCTAATTTCATAGAAAGTTGCGTGATTTAATTGATGACTGAGCGTCGAACAAGCGCTTCTTCGCGCTTCCTACAACTCCCCCTATTATATATATCCCACCTCCTTCTTTTTTCCATTTTCTTCTTTTTTTTTAGCATAACCCAAAGGCACTTGAGCAGAACGGTGGAGAAGCACAGGGAGATGGAGGGGATTTGCAGGGAACACAACGATTTGCAGTCAAAGTTGCAGTAGGATGGATAGGAAAAAAACGAAGTGTAGTAAAAATGGAAAACCAAGTTAGAGGAGCGACAGGGACGGCAACTGATGTAATGACATTTGGAAAAGGCCAGCAACAACAACAACATGATAAGCTTTTCCTTTTGGAGAAAAGCCTCTTGCTTGCTGTACGCCTCGAGCACTTTTCAGTGTTTAACTTGTGTGAAGTTTTCAAGTTGCAGTCGGACAAGACAAGACGGATAGATAGATAGATGCGAGCATCTTAGGCATCATGGCCACTTGTGGAGGTTAACCCACTGACTGCCAAGGGGTGGTATGCTGCTTTGGCATAGTGTGGTTTGGTGTGGCGTGGTGTGGCGTTGGTGTGGTGTGGCATCGTGGCTCGGGAATGGAATAAATTGGGGGTTCGAAGTGGCTGAAAACCCAAGACAGCTGTTGCCCCAGGCTGCCTGTGGTTCTGCGGTTCTGTGGGCCTTTTAAGCAGGTCAACTGGAGACATGAGAGTAGCGGCAGCAGATTGCAGTTGTCGAGAAGTTTGGCTGGAAGTTAATCTATTTGAAAAGTTACCCAGGCAGTTCGAAATTAAGGAACGAGAAGGGAAAAATAAGGAGAATGATACTTGGGAACTGGACGGAGATCTGTATGTGTTTGTATTACGCTGAACTACATTTCTTGGTTGAAAACGTTTTAGCAAATACTACTAACAATAATAGCAGAAAACAATCAAGACAATATGTTCCATTTGTTGGAAAAACATTCTCCCCAATTTCAATATTTCTTCTGGACCCATAAAATCCTTTACACTTGCATAACAAAATCACACGACACCGCTCTCGTCTGTGTTCTTTTGGATAAAATTTCCATCTAATTACCGTCAGAGTGTCACAGGCACTTGACAATGACATCTTTCATTTGGACCCCCTTCTGGCTGCTCCCCAAACAATAACCCCAAGTAATACCCAGTAACATTTGAGTGTGAACCACTCCTCGTCGGCCCCTTTTGGCCATAAGTACTGAGCACCGAGTACTTGGCTATGCACTTTGATATGCGTCAGTCAGTCAGTTGGGTCGGTTTTGTGATGCTAGAGAAATGGAAACCTGAGTGCGATGCGCAACACACGTCGAATACGTAATATGTGGGTGATTTTAAGGCAATCTAAAGTGGGAGGTGGTGGTGCTGCTGCTGAGGTTAGCAATTTTGCTCCAGCAATGCTTAACAAATTATAAACATTTATTATTTACGCCATAATCTATATAAACATTCAGTTGCGTAAAGCGAGAATGGACTAAGTCACTGGCTATAATGACGTTCCATAAGCATTCCCGCAGTAGACTCCGTTTTAGCCACTTTACAGGGATTTCCAAAGCGCATAAATCACTCAATTGGAAAATGCACTATCTCTTCTATCTCGCCTCCACTCTATTCCCGCTCGCCTTCCACTTTCGGTTCTGGCCCAAAGCATAATTCATATGCTATTTAAGCCCGGGCCATAAATTTACCGACCAACGCACACAGGCACCCACATTAATTAGAACGAAGAGTGAACTCTTCGCTTACCTTTCGGTCTCTGTGGTTATCTAATAAAAAAAAATATAGAGAACCCATAACCAGACGCAAAACGGCGCATACACACAGTGAGAAAATTATGCTGAGCCTCATTAGTCTTGGCCCGAAGATTAGGCCCGTTTCTGCTGGAGCAGATTCTTCGCAACTAAGCGTATAAGCCTACTGGAGAAATGAGAATGCAAAAAGTTGCACGCATACTGTACTAAAATAATCAATCAATGTGCCAATCAATCTTCTATTGGAAAATTGAAATTTCCAACAGAAATTCGAATTGTACGAACAATGTAGTGAACAAAAAAAAAAAGGAAAACAATCAACGGAAACAATTACAGGATACTACATATTTTCAAATTGGGACTGTTGATTCTAAAATAGAAAAACTAATTTAAATCTTCTTCTTTGTAAGCACATATCCATTAAGCTGGGTAGAAACTGCTTTACATTTTTGATTTTTTATTTCTGTATTATTATATGAAAGCTATCAGCATTATTTGTAAGTCACGCTGGCGCTACTCATTTCAGATAATATTTATCAATACGAAAAGGAAACTATTATTTCATTTCATTGTTCTATGCAATCTCTAAATGGTACATATATATAGTATTCTGTACTTCCTATTTTCTATGTATGTTCCTATAATCTGTATGTTAAATAAGTTTTTGAATCATCATCGAAACAAAGATTATTAAATTTAATGCTCAATCCAAAGAACTTATCGACTCGAAAACATTTCAGATCACTGAATCATTGCGCCACCGACAAATGTTTCCGGGTTTGGAGGAACTTACAATATGCTCCTTTAGCTCCTTGGAGCGGATTGGTCCCAGCCAGTGATGTAATCCAATGTAGCGTTTCTGCACCATTTTCAAGGCGGGGGCGCCTTGGGCATAGGGGCCGCCCAAAAGGGCGGTGGTAGTTTCTAAAACCACCATTTTGCTAGCGCCCGGATCAGCGATAGTTGCTGTTGCTAGTTGATATTTGATGTTAGCAACACTTTCCGGCTGATTGTGCCGGACAAGCGATATGGAACTTCACTGTTTTGTAGAGGGTATGGTAAGGTAATCACGTGTGTGACCCTTTTTGGGTTCTTTTATTTCTCTTTATGATTTTTGCGTTTTTAATTCCGCAGTGGGTTTCAATTAAATTTAAGCCGAATCTCTTGCCAGACGTGACACTGCGACCACAATAACGATGAGAGAAGAGGACACCGGATGGGAGCTCTTCTCCTTCTGCGTGTTATAATCTGCACTTTTAATCCCCGGACCACGACGACAACGACGACAGTTTCAATTTACTTCTGCCATTTGGCAATCCTTGAAATCAATTAAACGACACGCACAATCCATCCAGCAATTCCTTACTTTACTTTCTGCGATTATTCTCAGACACTATTTGGATTTCTTCTTTTATAAATTAATGCTTTTTTCTCTTCTCTTCTCATCTATTCTTTTTTTGTTTTGTTTGATTTTGTTTGGGAGGCACAATTGTTGTACAATGTTGGATGCTGTGGTCAAACACTTATTGCTAGTTGCTTGAATTTATGCAGCGCGATAAATAAACCACGAAAACGGCGACTACGGCGAATAGTAAAACGGAAACGAGATGCGCGGAGACAACCGTTGTGTTCAAAGTTCCATCGCGAACTGATTTCGTATGTAGATTCTCTTGGCTGATTTTCCAACTTGGCCAAATAACACGAGCGCTTCCGAAGCCAGAGCCGAAGTCCAAGCCAAAGCCGAGGAGAAACGAACCGAAACGAACGCAATCGTAGTGGAGAGCCGATGAATGCAATAATTTAGAAGAGAATTGAATAGTAGAGTCTCTCTCATTGCGTGTAGAATTGAGGCAAAAACACTTGTTGTTGACGTTTTTCCGCCGCGGCACACCCCAAAAATAAAAGAGAGGGCGCAAAAACAGAGAGAGAGAGAGAGAGAGAGCGAACTGTTGCTTTTTTCCATTGGAGAGTTTTGCGCACTCTTATACGACAAGAATGGTCTTATAATAGCTGAGAGTACAGAATGGCATTGCCAGCTGGCGCGAGGAAAAGTGCAGTTATCTTTTGTAGAAAATCACCACACGAAGGTTAAAGGCCGCGGGGTGGTGGGCGGTGGGTGGTGTGAGCTGCATAGATATATGTATGCATTGTTTTTGCCCTGCACTTCCGCTAAAGAAAAAGCGGCAAATTCGGAGAAATTCAAAGCGGTAACAGGTTGCCAAGGGCCCATAACAATAAGGAAAATTCATTTCGAAGGAAGTTTAAAAACTTTGGTAAGCTATAGCAAATTAATTATTTCGCAGAATATAGTATTTAATCCCAGAGAACCATAGAAAAACCTTTCACTTCGGGGTTATTGTCTAAGCTTCTATGAGTGGGTAACATAACTATTTTTATTTTAAGGTACTATAGGGATTTTAATTATAGTTCATTGATAAAGAAATATTACCAACCAAAAGCAAATCTTTTTCCGCATTGTAATTGATCAACGGCTCTTTCAACTATCTAATAAAATCACTTTATATGAGGCCATCAAGAACTAACATAATAGAAAGATGGCATTCCCTTTTAACTAACAGCAAGAACACAATTTTTTGTTTAACCTTGAATTAGTTAAAATTATGTCACATAGAAATTCCAAAGACTTGTGGCTCTTTAAGAACTTTTTATCGAACTTTTTATTCAAAAGGCAACAGGTAAATCTTCTTTCTCCTTTTTGTGAAAAAAGTTAAATATATGTATATGTATATACCAGAACCTTTAACCCTCGGTTATAGCCAGCGAAACATAAAAAAAAAGTGGAGAGGGTAGAAGTAATTCTAACCAAAATGAGCTTCATTAATTATACACAACTGGATGACAAGTTTCCAGCGCCTTGTAAGCATTTTAATGATCATAAACCAAGCAACGAAAAAGTTTCGTTGACTGCGTCGAGTTGAGAGTATTATATATTAAGCAAACCCATGCGGAGTTTGTTGACTTCTTCAACAAAGTGTGACTAAACAAATTAAGCCGAGAACCGAGAAATGCTGGGGAAAAGCTGAAACAGGGGGCAAATACGAAACAGATCAGCAGCAACAGTAATACTACAACAAAAATATATATAACAAAAAAAAAACCAAAAACCTGGAGCGCACTAAATTACAAATTAAGTAAGGTTCGTATCTCGCAACATCAAAGCTGAAGCTTTTTGAGTGTGAAAAAAAAACGCAACAAAACACGTAATACTCGGTAACAAGCAAAGCCGATTTCACGCACGAGAAGAACGAGTGAGTTAGGAAGATGGAAATGGGGATGGGGCAGGGGATGCGGGATGCCACTTCCATTTATGAAAACTGGAAAATTGTTGGCAATAAATGG
The DNA here is from genome assembly GCF_016746365.2 of Drosophila yakuba. NCBI lineage: Eukaryota > Metazoa > Arthropoda > Insecta > Diptera > Drosophilidae > Drosophila > Drosophila yakuba. The sequence goes on from NC_052530.2 coordinate 10,791,720, forward strand.
AATATCCATCAGCATCGTCATTATCCTCTTGACCATTATCAACCACATTCACCCAAATGGGCACAAGACAACATTCTTCCTTTTCCTGCCTATCGAAGCCAGAAGAATCTAACGGTTCATGACTGCAGACTGCAGATGCTGCGCACTGAAGAAAATAATTATTTCTAGGAACACATGTATGGCTACGCAACTACCGTTTTCTTCTTGACATCGGCTACACTGAAAATAATTACATTTTGACATTTTATTACCTAAAATAAGCATTGAAATGAAAACGAAAAATAAGGCGTGTTACGAAGATTCAAAAACTACCTAAGAGTTGACTAGTAATTTATCTTAATTCTGCAACTATTGCCATTTTTATGATTGCGATTGAAATAAATGATTTATTAATTATGAGCCGATTTTTTCAAGTGCAAGAACTGCATTTAGCACAAATCCGAACCGACAGCGACCACAACTTGTTGCCATAAACATGTTGCTGCAACATGGCATCGGTAATTAAGCGGTAGTTTCTAGTTACGCTGCTCTCACGTGATTGTGTTTGTTTGACTATATTATTTTTGCTTGCTCGTTTTTCTAGCTCAAAAGTTCATTGCACGGATCACATGAGAAATTAGCACAGCGCAAGAAGAAGAAGAGAGGCTGGGGTCCCAAGAAAATTATGCAAACCGCGTCCAATAAAGAGAAAGAGAGAAACAGAGATATTAGCGATCTCTCAGTCTCGAAAAACCCCGGCAATGACATTCAAAAAAGCTGCCAGTCGAGCTCCATCTCTCTCTTTTTTTCAGCAGCCCTCTCTTTCGGATTGAGCACCTTTTGTATTCCAGTCAAACCACTTTGATTGGGGAGTTCGTTCACCGCACGAATTACGTTCGGGTTGGCAACAAAAACCATATGAGATCATTATGATCTAGCATCATCGTCATTAGCGTGATCGGGTTCTTGGCCTAAAAATATTTTCTGCCTTCCACGACCTGCCTAACTGCATTTTGGCCAGAGCTCTCGACTCTCCTCCTCTCGGCCATCTCTTTCCAACTTTGCAGATTTCATATACTTAGCAATAGTGGAGCTATAAAACTTGGTTCTTTGAGTCTTGCCGTCTTATGTTTTAGCAATTAGCTACTAAGACTAAAATTGCATGTTCGCACAGAAGGTGATTAATTGAAATGACTACCTTCATATGTGAGAAGTTTAGTGGATTTTCTAACACGTTATTGGCATACCCTTTTCTAAAGTTAGTATTGTTATTATTGGGAACCAATCTTTTGGAATGTTATGAGATATGCCATTGACTGTTTGAAACCTGTACGAATCTCTTTGTTCTTAGTTCTATTTTCCCCTGACATATTTCATTGCATTCCTCTCTATAATTTTCCCTATAAACTGAGCGTCGTATCTATGCACACATGTAGTGTGGTGGCAACGGTTTTGTTTTGTAAAATAAATTCGTTTAGCCTGTCAAGGGCCTATCGATAACGTTAAGTCAACGCCTGCATGCGTGTGTGTCCATGTTGTTCGCCATGTATTTCTCACCCACAATGCATTTCATTTGCAATTCACACTAAAGTGAAGTGCCCCAGCAGATACGAACGATGGGGGCGTACTATCAGTGAGGGGCGTGGCAACGTTGGGTTGGGGCGTGTTGCATTGAAGTTTTCAAGTGTGTCAGTCAGTCGGTGGAGTCTAGTGTTTGCCTCCGGCTGGCGGGGTTGTCAGGTAATTGAATAACGTCCTCAAATAAATACGAAATATGTATTCCACTTTGGTGCAACTTTTCCTGCTTTTTTTGTGGAACAGGCGGTTATGCCACAAAAAGGGTTATGCTAAAAGTTTTGTAGTTGGCTTTTTGGCCAAAGTTTAGATAGGGATTATTTGTGGTTGCAAAAACCATTTTGTTTGCTAGGCTATGGTAAGAATATAGTTTTCAAACGGCTTTAGAGATAATAAAGTAAACGTATTTTATAAAATTCTCTTAATTATTTTTAACTGTGTCTTGTGATTTTAATATATATGGTACTAAAGTACCAAGTAAGTGTATATTATTTATATTTGATATATTTCTATTTTCTATTGTTGCTAAAACCATATATGTTACTGATTTTAAAAAGCTCGACCATTTTGTTCAATCTTTTATCTTTCATTTGGAAATTTTATTTCGCTATTCATCAGCTGGCAGCCAGCATTCATTTGTCTCCCATCCATTCGATCCATTCGCCCCGTTGGCATTCATCGGATGGCATATCTAAATTGAATTTATAATAGTTGACAAGACAAGCACCCGCCATTGAACCCACCCACCGCCCACCTCGGTCGCTTGGTCAACCAATTCAGAGCAATTCTCATTCATTTACTTCAATCACTTCTCACGTTTTTTGCTTTTTGTTTCTTGTTTTTTGTTTTGCAGCTGAGCTGAGCGAGATGGCCAGCCATCCAGACAGGCAGACAGAAAGAGTGAAAAAATGTGGCGAAAATTAATTAAAAATCAATTTGATTTTGATTGTTGACTGTGGGTCCTGCTTCTATCTGAGCCCCTCTGTGTTAACCCATCTATTTGTTCTCGATTCCCCTCTTTTGGTCGAATGTTTAATTGACATTTGGTACAATGTTTGACATTTTTGCTCCACGAATCGAATACGATTTGTTGTTGTAGCGTTCTCTTTTTTATGATTTTTCAATTATACAATTTTTTTGTATCGCTTTCTTTTGGTCCAGTCGGCAGCGATATGTTGTATGCTCGCAAAAACAAATCAAATTAAAATAAAAGAACACTTTTAATTGAATTATTTTGCTAGAAACATATAATTGCATCCTACGTATTTACCTCTAATTAAATTGAATTCAATTGGAAATGCTTAAAAACATGGTAGAACATGTGAATCATGAACATTGAAACGACATTAGTCCAAATGAATTAATACTGTAATTCACATATTTTTCTCAAAGTATTTTTTTATTTATCCATCTAACAGACATTTTCAATGGCACCAAATGCAATTTTGATTGCGCCAAACACGTAGGACTCAGCTTGAAAATCGGCATAAAAAAGTGACACGATTTTCAGGGATGTTTTGAACAGAACTGGAAGGCAGCCAACGTCGCGTTTCAGACAATGCAAATAAAATAAATGTAACAGCAAAGAGTAGCCAGGTAAACAAATGTCATAAATAAATTGATACGAAGATCGAAGCTTTAAATACTCTAAATTAAATCAACAACATCTTAAGCCGTTTTTGATTGGTTTGTTATTCTTAGGTAAAAAGCTAACAAATGGTTGTTTTTATATCTCATCATGTATGATATTTACTTAATTTTTATATGCACACCTCATTTTGTAATATAATTCACATTTAATGGCAACAAACTCAAGAAAACAATGCAAATAACTTGTATTATAGAGTAGAGGTATGAATACAATAAGACCACAAAATATATGACAATGAAATACCTTTTGGCTTCAATTACTTTTGAAATTGGCACAGACTCAACCGATAATAACAGCCAAAAAAAGGTAAACAAAAGCAGCTCGAAAAGGTGTCAACAAAAGTATTTAAATAAAGTGTATTTAAATCGCAACAATGCGAAGTGAATACCAAAAAGTTGAGAACCAGGCGTGATAAACAAAAGCTACGGTTAAGTAAACATTATGCCAAAAGGTAATAATGTCGCACCTTGAAAACGCATTTAGCTTTACGTTTCTTTTAAATCAAATTTAAGGAGCTGCAATTTCGAGGGCAACTTCTGTTTAAATTAGCACACAGATTTCTTTAATTATCGCAGTGTAGTACAGTCACGTACTTATCGCATCCCATTTAAAGCATTTTGGTTTCGATGCTTTCCCTCGTATGTTTTGTGAAAAGTCTGTTTTCGATTGATAAACGACAAACAATAAGCTGTTTTCTTTTACAGATGGCAAAAATGTTTTCGTTGTACGGAAAATACCACACTAAATCAAATTGCTTACAACTTACATTACAAATCCATTTAGTTTTTGGGAATCACATTTTTGAAAATCGTTTACACGTACCTGTAATGATAAGAACAATGCAAAATAATTAATAACAATTGAGGCAAATCTCAAAACTTTACTTTTTGAACATGCTGTTTACTACATTCCCTATAATATTCTTTCACTTTTTATCCTCACTCTTAAGTTGATTAAAAATTTGAACGCACTTAAAAATGTTCTTTTTTTCGTGGTCATACCTCATTTAACCAAATTAAAAGTAAACACGAGACGAGTACAGGCACCGCAAAACAAAAAAGGAAAATAAAAGAAAATTCTCTATGGGTGTGTGTGTGCAGATTTAATCAGCACCACGAGTTACCCAACCGCAAAAAGTATGCAAAGCAAAATTATGAAAGGCCAGAAGGAAGAAAAGGTAAACATAGCGAGCAAAGTGAAAGTGACACGCCAATGAAGGGAAAAATGAGCCTCATCAGCAAATATTGAAGAAGCATACTTAGTGGCCGGAAAATCAAACCGAACGCCCACGAGCAGATGAGCCAACTCATTTGGAATTTTCACAAGCTATTCTCCTCACATTCTCCCTCGGAAATCAATGGGAAATGCTGAAGGAAAGGCCGACAAATTTGCAGCAGCATTTCATTCTCGGTTTACTCCCCATTTTTGTCTCGGCTGATGTCATTGGAGTAGCCTCAAATAGACCGCAACCGACCAGTTGACACATCCCATCCCATTCCATCGCATCCTATTGACCATCTAACATACGTGGGCTGAGAACTCGGAGAAGACGTACGAGTTTCTTCGTGTCCTTTCGTTTTAGGCTGACTGATTCAAAGTGAATCCTGGCTATAAACTTTTTCTCTTAGTTTTTTCAGAATATCTGATATGCAGCAATATACGAAACAGTTCTCTTCAGACTAATACTTCTTTGTAGGAAATTACTATCTCAACAATATGAGATGCATTAAATTTAATATCCAACAACGATCGTATGATTTATGTGATATATAGTTATATTACAATAATAGCTTATATGTTCTATATAATAATAATCCGCCTTCCAGAGCTAAACAACATCTTGGAAGGGCATTGCTAGTCCCATTAGCTTGCCATTCCTGTCCACAAACATACACTTTCGAGAGACAGGAGGCAAAGTCCCCGTTTTCCTTCGACTTTAATAACTTTAAGCAGCTACGGTCAATTTAATTTTCATGGCAGGCGGGCAGAAGACTGGCGGCAGTCGGTTTGGCAAAGGACCTACAGAGATGGCCAGAGGAGGGAGTCTGGGCGACATGTATATCCATGCATCCTTGGACAAGGCAGGCGACAATTTGAGCGAACATATGGAGAGGAAACGCTCACAGGAAACAAAAATTGGAATAAAAATAAAGAAAAATCAAGCAGCAAGAACATTGAAAAGAAGAGGGAAAAAAGTTGAAAGGAAAACTTGATTATAAAGCGATGACTTCACACTTTGCCGGACTACGGATTAAAAAGGATGGAGGCATCGGGTGGTTTTAGGACATATAATTTTCTTTTGACCAGGACAAGGACATTGTGCAAACAGAGGCGTGTACCCAAAAATGGGGATAAGAGGGGATGTTCTAGTGTAATTTAATACTTTTCTAATATGTAGTTGTCTTTTTGTGCGTCTCCCGGCTTCCCTTAATCCACTTTTTACCCCATTTTTGGGGCAAAGAATTTTAATAGAATTGGTAAGCTGAGATGGGTATACTCGTATGTTCTGTTCCCCGTCTCTTTCGCCGTGCGTGATTAGATGGCCAAAAAGTAGGCACTGAAACTTGGAAAATATGCTAGGTTTGCTATCCCCATCCTTATTTCGCATCATCTGCCCTTCTCTGTCTGCACTAGGTCATTCTCAAATTGCTAGTTGAGCTCCAGGGGAATGAAGTGCAAAATGACTAGCATAAAGCCGTCGAAACAGCAGAAAGTAAAGTCAACAAGTCGTCGTATCGACGGACTCTTTTACGATGTCAAGAGATTGGTTGTAAAGGGTTGGTATTAAAGGATAAGTGATTGGATTGCTTAGGATGGCTATTTTATAGACTTGAAAACTGTTTTTGTGGCAGGGCTTAAAACTATTAGTCTGCTGATTCTTTTTATGAGAATTAAAAATATTTAAAGCTGATATAAGCTCGTGAACACGTATTCGTTTCAGTAAAAATCTCATCATCAATACAATAGAAACATTATTACATATTTACCACACTCTTCTTTCCACACGTTGCAATTATTTTGCACCTCTCACAAAGCACTAACAAAATTAAACAAAAGTTACAAGAGTGGTTTTCTTTTGCTATTTTCATAGTCTAGTTACCGTCATGCCTCAGGCAACGTGTCACTTTTCGCAACAAAAGCGACTATCCTCTACATACAACAGCGAAAATTTGCCAAAATAACAAGCACTAGCTGAAAAAAAATATATAAATGCCGAAGCCAAAAATAAAGCCATGTTTAATGGCGCACAAAACACGCCGTAAAATGGCGTGAAGAGGCCACTGAAGAAGCACAGAAAACGGAGTGTGGAACAGGAAAAAAAAGTGAATGCAAAGTTATTTGATTAAGTCACTTAAAACGGGGCAAAGGAAAAGTTGGAAACGGCAAAAGAACGTCCTTTGGCAGGACGACTCCGTAAAAGGAAAGAGCACTCCAGAAAAAGGGTGCTCAGTCACCTTTTTTTAAAGAATATTTCCGAAATTCAAAACTCGATTAAAGTATAGCATGTTAACCAATAATCAGATGAAATATATGCATAACCCCGTTGACTATTATTTTTTAAGAATATGGCTCGTACACTTTCAAATTTTGTCGAGTGCACAAGTAATTCCACTCAGACAAAGACAGAGACGCAGAGGCTTAGGGCAGACGTGGGATCTCCACTCTGCATGTAATATTGACATATTGAGCAAACGTGCGGCCAGGCCAAAAGTAAATTGGCGCAGAGAAAAGAAAAACCCATCGAAAACGCAAGTGCAACAGAGATATCACAGACAAGGGGAACTCACTGGCTCACTGGCGTTACCCCCTTTTTCGAGAGACGAACAGACAGGCGAGACTTAAAGGACTAAATTCATATTAAAAGTGCGAGTTCACCAGACATGACAAGGACCAAAGAAGATAGATAGCGAACGAGCGTTCCACCAGTGGAGAAATTGGGTTTTTGATTCTTCGACGATAGCAGTGTGACCAGTAGTACATATGTATATTGAACAGTTAATATAAAAGTTGTTAAGTTTTATAAAAAAAAAACAAGAATCAAATAAATCCATTTTTAAAATCTAGCTCTGTATTATAACCGTACAAATTGTGCGAAATAATTGAAAAATGCAAAAATACAATATTATTATAATTTTCAAAAAAGAAATCATTTCATTTTTTAGTTAGCACGCCACCAGCTCAGTTAAAGCGAAGAACGCGCATAGTTGGTGGCGAAAAAAAAGGAATAATTCTGAAATATATTGCCAGGGACTCGACAGCATAGACGCACGTACACTCCTCTTCCAGCAGTCCTTCGTAACCCCCCTCACCGCGTCCCTCGATAGCTTTGTCCTGCACCGGAAGCTGTGGGCAAGAAGCAGCACGAGCCGAAGTAACCAGCTTCGAGACACATTTTCTAATAATGCTCCAGCGTCACGTATTAATGCGTTTGTTTGTATCTTCATTTTACCCGCTGGCATTTTAATGTATTTATTTTTTTTATTTTTTTTTTGCCTTTCGCCAACCAGAAGGGGAAAAAGCTGAGAAAATGGCTATGGAGAGGAGTCTGAAGTCTTCTCTGGTGGCGTTTTTCGGGCATGTTTGAGCATGCGACACACTCGTCTGGATAATAATGAAGTACGTTTACGTGTAAACTCTATCTAATATGTATGCTAAAAGCTTCGGCATCCAAACCAAGCAAGAAAAAGAGAAAGGCGAAAAGAGTCACTGGAATAAACGCGGTGAATTTTTCTATTATATATGGGTTAAGAAGAAGTGACAAAGGGTTTAAACAACAGGAGTGGAAATTAATTAGAGCTCGTTTCGAGAATCGAGTGTCAGTCGCTGCTTTATCTCGAGAATTTGTGGCCCTTGGACCATTTAGAATATGTGGAGAATAGGTAATCGAATAAATAATGAGCGAGTGTTAGTGGCAAATTGAAGTGAATTGTGAATTAGGGCAAATAGAGCATTCAGTATCGCCATCAGTATGGAAAATTATTTATTAATGAAAATGTGTTTGGACTATCTAATAATAGGGTTTGAAAATTTCATTGCACCAACGAACTCTCTAGCTGTTAATTTAAGCTCAATTCACATTGCATTAGGAATTATAATTTTGAATGCATTTTCACCTTTTTGGTTGCTCTTTTGATCGGCTTTTCCATGCCCAAATACTCGATGGTGCTGTGGAAAGTCTAGTCCTGGGCCTTATATACACATTAATTCACTTTAGCATGAAAGCCACTTTACACTATTACCCGCACAACAACTCAGGGGGTGGCATAGTGTGTAAGGATGTGCCGTGGTTATTGCAAAACTGCGCAACGTGGAAAAATTCATCAAGCGCAAAATAACATTGCATACTTTATGGCGCATTATGAAAACACACGCGCAAGACTTGAGTGTGCGGGTGGTTATGTTTCAAGGGTTGCGGCGTGGCGGGGTGGCGGGGAGCGGAAATTTGCTCTAAATTTACACAAAAACGTTTTAGAAAATGTGCACAACATGGCAACCCTGTCTACCATGCTGCCCTATTACGGCTCCCTTCTGCAGACACTTAAAACTGCAGGAAACAATTGATACAATGAACATACGAAATGGGTTTTCCACATTTTTTAACAGTTTATATCTTTTCATACAGAAAGCAATCATATTATTGTTTAACCATTAATTTATTAAAGGTGCTAAAAAGTATGCAACACTGTTTTTCTATGATATCCCATAACATAATATAATATAATATATTATATAATATATCCCATAACATAATATAACATAAGTGTATACATAATTCAAAGATTATTTTATTGTTACAGAGCAGGAACAAGTATGGAGATGGATTTTAAAAATACATTTATTTCACATATTCAAATATGTATGTTTTTAATATTTCCACGTATGGATAGTTTACTGTTTTGAAACCATGGAAAACGCAAGCTAGCAGTTAACCCCGAAAACTTCCACGCCCTCCTAACCCCTGACTATTCCGATGAGTTATGCAGATAGCACTGATGATGATTATGATGATGATGACGAGAACCAGAGACAGAAAATGTGGGGGAGTGCAAACAGAGCAACAATCATGGCGACGCGGACGATGATGATAATGAAGCCCCTGCAGATAATGACGATGATGGTGGCGTCTCTCCAGCTGACGTCAGCCAGTACAAACCCCCCACAGCACAGCTCCAGTGCTCCAACATTCGTGGGATATTTTCACCATATGGCAGAGTAATGATAATAAACTCCTAAAAACACAGAGACACGAACGAGCACAGGCGTGATGAAAATGGAGGAGGATAAGGGAGGATAAAGCAACAGGAGACGGGAAAAGTGTCGTCATCGCCTTCAAGGATGTCACTCGTCTCTTATCAGTGGGGAAAACCGAAGCGGCGAGGCAGCGAATGCAGCAACTTGGCAACTTTGCAACTTGGACTAACGCCCCAGATAACGTCAGTTATTTTCATTCAATTTCAGGAACCGACACACAAAACCGCAGAAAAATTCGCATTTTGTTTGATTTCCATCCGTCAGCAGGCGGGTTGGAAAATTTCAGCAACCGTAAATCTCAACCAGAGCAGAAAATACTGCGAAATAACCAGAAACAAAGCGGGTTAAATGATGTAACACGATGTGGTTTACACAAATTCCAATTCATAACATGGGTTATTCATAACATTGCATACTTTTGAACAGTTGTTTTACTTTCAGAACTACAATCTACTATTTCAGGGAATCATTTTTAATGTTGCCATTAACTATCATACAATTTAGCCGTGATTAAGTTGATAAAGTCTCCATTTCCTGGCCACAAAATGCATTTATATTTTTACTTAACTACTAACTAACAACTGACAAATGCAATTAAAAATGTGCAGAAACAACTCAGTCCCCTCAATGCCAATAACAAGTTGGAAACAAAACACATACAGAAAAAACAATTCCGTGGCCACTTGATTTTGGGCTGTACTTTAATCTTTTAGGAAAGTATAACCACAAAGCCTCAATATTATTTTGTATAAAAAGAATTTTTGTTTAATCTATATTACTTTATTTTTTTAAACAACTATAGCCAAAGTTTCGCTCGGTGCAGGACAGAGGTAGAGCATCATCATCACCAGAAGGACAGGGACATGGCCATGAGCGTTGTTGGCTAACGTTGTTCCATCAACTCATCGCCAGCATCCTTCGACTGCTCCTTGGTATCGTACTGTACTATAGTATACTGTACTGTGCTGTACTGTAACTGCTGCTGCTCCTGCTGGTTTTTGCGATGCTTTCGCTATTGCTATTACGGTTGCTGTGGCCCCGCAGGCGTTATATGTAATTGCATTTTTTAGTTTTAATGGAGCGCACACAACAAGGGGAATAGGAACCGGCTGGCTAAAAGGGGGATTGGTACTGAACTCAGTTGAAATGAGGAACGGAAGCCGTTTCCCTTTGGCCAGAAGCTCTCTCGCTCGCTGCGAATGTAATTAATTTGTAACGTTTGATGACAAGCTTAATGGCCAGCAGTCCAGCTGGGTGGGATGGATGATCGAGCTGGCGATTGGGTGGGTAGGTGGGTGTCCTTGTGGGTGGTTTGTGGGTGGCAGGACTGGACATAAAATGGCAGGAGAGGGCCACCGCCTGGTGCGTGTGACTGACTGGATTGCACTGCACGGCGAGGTATTGTATCGAGGGTTGGTCCTTAATAGTTTTATAATTGATTCTGATATGATTTGGCAAAATGAGAAAGAAAAAAAAAAAGAAAGAGAAAACGAAATGCAAGGTACAACGAAATTGCAGCATTAAATTCGATTTACAGTTCATTTACAGAGGGTGGTAACAAATTGAATTGAAAATTCTACCGAACAGGGGTTGCATTGAAACAAATTTAAGGGAGTTGTTAACGATTTTAAATTAAACTGGCAATTTACGGCTAAATAAGTTTGCTGTTCTTTGCAAAACTTGGCCAAACTTTAGTTGGCTCATTTCAATAGTTCGCTAATTGCATTAATTTAGCACCGAAATTGCAGTCAACATTCCCCGCGTTAGCCTAATAGACAGCGACATGATTAAAGCCAAGACAAACAAACTCGCAATGGGGCGCAGACACGTGCAAAATGAGTTAACAATTTGCATGCAAATCTGCGCCGACAAGTCGCCTAATGTTAACCCATTAAGGCCGTGAAAAGCTGTCGTCGCTGCCCTGAAATCAAATTGTCGCCGTTGCTGCCTCGTCATTGCAGATTTTCCAGTTCGTTTCGCGCCAACGTGGGGGAAAAAAAGTCACATTAGATGACTTCCCAGCGATATCATAATGGGCGAAAAGCTGCGCATTTTTCTTTCCCTCCTAATGATGCTTGAAATCGGTAGGTTGGGGGGGTTTTCTTCAGCGAGGCGGGGGCACAGTTCAATCATTTACGTTTAGGAGTCGCAATACATTTTAAATCGATCAAAAGCCATGGGGATTAAATTTGATTTATGTCTGGCATAACGTGATATATATTATTTCGAAATTTCATTCAAGTAAGTCCTAACATTATGGTATTCAGTGAAATTAGTGACTGCTAAGAAGTTGGTAGTACTTATTTAATGGTAATGAAAGTCTTTCAGAGTTAGTTTTTCAGGCAGTCTCAAAATGATTTCTACCTTTTATTTTCGTATTCTTTATATTTTTAAGTATTTGTAATTACTGTTTGGATCAATCAAGGTGGCGGTGTGAAAATGCTTCAGACATTAATTGGATTCGCCCTGAGGCGGCGGAGCAAACAAACCAGAGTTGTCAACTCCATCTCTATATATCCATCCATCCGTCCAGCCCCGCCCCAAAAAAAAAAAAAAAAAACCAAGTGCTCTGCCCCGCCCCTTTTCACACATCAGTGCTATCATCGCGTCTTCTTCTTCATCTGCAGCTTCGGCTTGTTCTGCTTCTTCTACATGTCGGCAAAGTTTTTTGATATCACGAGTGTGGTTAGGTGCGCTGGGCGCAAAAAAGTTGAGGAAGAGAAGGGCGATGTGGCAAGGGGAAGGTAGAGGTGAGGTGAGGGGCCACTGAGGTCGGAGTGAGTCTACAAAAGTGTCACAGCATAAAAGCACAATCTATCCCCTACCAAACCCCTTTTGATACCAGTGTCGTTCTTTCGCTGTGTCCACTCTGAAAAGTGTGAGAATTATGTGGACCGTGGACACGGTGGATAAGGAACACCCAAACAGACACAACAACAAAATCCACACACACACACACATTCAACCACACTGAGCATTCAACCATTGCAGTGTCATTCACACCGACTCACGATTCACTCCGTCGACTATTTTTAATACCCTGTAATACATGCTGATAAACTAAACATTTAATCAAAGCAAGGACCTGAAAGTCGAAAATAAATACTTCAATATAGCATATAGCTAGATTAACTCAGTAAATATACCAAAATATTTTTCTAATTTTCCTGGTTGAGATTTTATAATTTTTTTAAGAAATACAAATATTATTCAAGCGTATTTTCCGCGCCAATTTAGAAAGAGTACATAAATCCCCTAAACTAATAGACTTTTTCTAACCAGCTTCTAGTACTTATTTTTTTTTTGGCGAGGAAGATAGAGGACAACTTTTTCGTGCCGAGTTTTAGCAAACTCATTTATGTAGTTCTCGCTTCATGTTTACTTAAAGTTCAGCTCGAGTGTTGTTTTTACAAATTGTTATCCACTGTGTGTCGGTTGGGGTGTGTCAATGTGTGCGTGGCTGTGCGGATGTGTGTGTGGGTGTTTTTTTGGTGGGCGGCAGACGAAAATAAATGCAGACAGTTTGGGAGTCACAGTGGCAGTTTCAGTTCAGGAGTGACTCCAAATTCACTGTCGGCTTTCGGCTTTGGTGTTGACCTTAGTTTTTCTTTACCATTCACCATTCTCCATTTTCCTGGGCACATTGCTGTGGATTTTGGTCCATGATAGTTTCAGTTTAGATTAGTAAACATTTCTAATTAATGTTGAAAAGGCGTGCAATTTGCTCAGCTTGTGGGCGAAATTCTAAAAATGCCAGGAATTGGATTTGCTGCATGAGGAGAAATCAGATAGCCCTGGGAATTCTTAATGGCCAGCTTCTGGTTGCATATTTTAGAAGGGGGAAAAAAGAGTTGACTTGCTAAATAAAATTATTTTACTACCTATAGTAATCATTTTATCAGGCAACCAATTTATAGTTTTCTAATAAAATTCGACATCAAATTAATTGCAGCCAACCGCTTAAACACTCTATTAACTTTAATCTTCGCCCCTCAACTTGCATTTATAACTTTTATCGCCCAGTTTTCCTGAAACGAACTATAGCTATAGTTACCACTGACGTAATCCAGTCAAGAAACCCATTAAAAAATATATTAACACCAGACTTGATTCACTCTTAGAGGCAATAAAAAATAAAATCCACATATACTTGCTGTCAACAGTTTAGCACAGACGGTGCGGATAGCAAGTGGACCCCTAAGGAGGACCCTCATCAATTTTATTTATAGATTTATTTATGCGCTGTTTTCCTTCTTTATTGATTCTCATAAGACTCGCAGATCGAGCAGTTGATTAATTTAATTAATCAAATACACATTAGCGGCACGAACCATCCCGGATCGAATGAAATCAACTCTCGGGTAATCATTTTGGAAGAACACAACATGAGGAATAGTAGAAGAAGCCAATTCGTTCAATGAACTTGTAGTGCAGAAAAAGAGAAGCACTTCAAATCGAATCTAGTCAATTATTATGCTTATTATCGTGCGTCTTAATTGCCTACTTGTTGCACATTGCAGACGCTATTTAGACCGTTGAAAGTTGGCTTAGAAAGTTGCCAATAAAAACCATTGGCCAATGACCCAAAAACAAGCCAAGAAATCTGAAGAAAATCTGTGCTGGCAGAGGAAAAACCAGAACTCCGTACTTCTGGCCTTTTTTCTTACTGACATTTACAGCTTGGACAAGAACTGCAGCAGCAGCAGCAGCAGCATCAGCAAAAGAACAGGGCAGTGGAAAAAGCTGCAGACAGACACATGGAGATAATGTCTTTGCATGTTTTGTGCCATTGCAAATCTCGGCAAACCCGAAAAAAAAAGAAAAAAAGGCAAAGTATACCCAAACCAGGAAGCCACATCCAGAAGGTCCAGATGTTCAGGCAAATAGAAGTTGGTTAGCAGGGAGGGGGGGAAGTTCGAGTTGGAGTTCCCAACCAGTTGAAAGCCGAGACTAAAGAAGGGGTTTTAGCATTCACGGCGGTATCTTTTGGCCACTCAAGTGTGTGTTTGCATCGTTGTTCTAGGCCAGTTTACATAGCACAGCTTTTGAGATATTGACGCTTGGTGCACGAAAAAAAAACCGGGAATAAAAAGCCTCACGATGCAGCCAACGAATACAAGATACTTCGGCTTGATAGGCAAATAAAGTGTTTAGTGTAATACCAAGAAAAAAAGTTATTATAATAATTATTTCTAAGTAAGAAATAGAATTTATAATACGTCTGTTTTTGTGAATAACTTTTTTTTAAGTCCATAAAAAAATTAGTAGGTTAGGGACAATTATTCCTAATGTTCAAACACTTGCTACTTTGCACCAACATCAAAGAAATTCCAGCGAATCGCTTTAATTTATTGCCATCGATTGTAATTATTCAAATGGCTGTCGCAAAAGTCTTTGTTCTAGTTTTTCCTCATTTTCTCTCTTTTACTCCTCTATAACCATTTTATTCTTGCTGTAGCAAGTTTTTCCAGTTCACTTGAAAAACTATGCAAATTGTTTTCGGAACTTTGCGGGTAATGAGATGCATGGCAAATTGCTTGGAGTAATAACCACAGTTAAACCAGCACTGTACAGTTAAAGATATATTGCAATTGGTTTGAGTTTAATTGGGCAAACATGAGTTATATTAAACCATTAACCACAATAAAGAAGGAGTCGAACTTGTAAACAGCTGAGTTGCGATATTGAGCTGAGTTTCAGTCCGCGTTCATTCCTGATTTTCCATATATAATTGGCCCATGACGAAAAGGGAATTGTACACAATAAGTACAATAAAAGCCCCAATGAATATAACTTGCTAAACAAACAAACCGCCGGATGTGATAGATAAGGTGAAAAGAGGAAGAGCGCAAAGGGGGCGGGCTTAACACCCCAAACGTGACATCATCATTTTATAATTTTAATGATTCCCAAGAATGGTCAGCGGCAATCGACAATAGAGGTCTACAAATTGCTATAAAGTATGAATGAAAAGATGAGCGGAAAAGGGAATGAAAATATAGAAAGGTAGGCTTGGTGTAAAAAAAAATAAAAAAAAAGTATAGTAAAGACGCTCAATCGAGGTGGACATTGACCCAGGTGGATAACTGAGACCCCCACTGATGATGGTACTTAAAATAATAGTAAAGCAAATGCTCGCATAAACAACAATTAAACTTAAACGCAAAGTGCGTAACAGCACAGAAAAGAGACGGAAAGCGGTAACAATGGACGAATGCAAGACATTGACCCAGGCTTTAAGCCGAGACTCGAACCATTGGCATATGAATGGCAAGCCAAAGCAACATAACTCATTTGCATAACGAAACAACAAAACAAACGGCACAAACTTGTTGCTTTCCTACACCCAACATGTTGACAAGCGCGCCTCAAAGTTAAGGCCAAGGTCAGACTGGCAACATGTTGCCAATCTTAAACTTAGTTGCTAATTAGACAAGATAAAGATGGAAGTCCCATTTAATTTATTAAAAAGGGTAAGCAAACTAAATATTCTATTGTAATTTCTTTAAGATATCAACAATGTAGGATATATACATTTTTTTTTTTATTAATCTCTAACAATAAAGAAGAAAAGGCATTGAAAACCGTTTTCTTAGCCTTTTTTCAGCGTGCTTTCGAGCTACTAGTAAATCGGGGCTTAAGAAGATATCCAAAGGTCAAGAGTTGCATTTCGTGAAGTTGCTGGTAGCATAAACAACAACATCTATGACCACACATGCATGCGTGTTAATGGTTTTCGAGGAAAAAAAAAATCAGCACTTCATTCAATGCCGGAAAAACTTTGGCTTAGACCAAAAACCACTTTAAAAAGGTCAGCCAAAAGTCGCAATACACCATTTTCTACAGAATGCTTGCGCAAGAGGAGAATGAGAAGTAGCTGAATATGGTTACCCCATCCCAAACCAATTAACATGCTTCTGCTTAGGGTCGTAATGAAGAAACTCCACCGCCCACTCTGTCAGATTCTTAAGCACTACCGATTTTCTACGATTTGCCCCAGCCTCGCTTTTTATAGCTCTCTTCAAACTAATAATCATGACTTGTTGATCTTGACGCTGCTCTTTTTACTCACTTGCTAACTTTTTCGCATTTTACACTCACTATAATGGATCAGAATTGAAGAGCACATACGACTAAGATACGTCTTTATAAGCTCAGTCTGAAGGTTTAAATATCTTATTCATAAATGTTTCTTTTAGATTGGAAATGGATGAAGTTATTCTTGGGCATGCTATTCTTTCTATAATAATATATAGATTTCATTCACTGCCCACTAATATACGTCACTTTTGCTACACGTTCTAAGCTGCTTGGATTTAACGGTGGATGACTGTGATTTTTGTTGCTGGGTGTTGGATTCTTACTACCGACGGATGCTGTAGTTATTTTCCCCTTTATTTGTGGCTGCCTTTTTCACGCATTATCGTCATTATGATCATCATTGCGAGAGACGATTACCCGAATGCCGCCAACTATTATGGATGATGTAAGTGCAAAAAGCCATTGAACGCTTATTATTTTTTCACCTCTCTTTTAGATAGATTTTTTTCTTACTTCACTTAGCCAATAAACGCGGCGGAGCAATAAACTTTGAACAGACTGTGGCTAGACATCAACGTGGAGAACCTTTCACTTTGGCTTGGCTTCCTAACTTAAATGTTAAATTCAAGCTAAGCAGCTTAAGACCATTTCGCTGGGGAAAAGTTTGTGGTTATCCTTGAACGAAAAACACTTTCATTGACTCCTCGTTTTGGGGGCTGCCAAAATGCGTTTTGTTGGCGTGGCAAATCCAGGCTAACGGAAGCAAAAGGACACATCATTTTCCCCTCTTCTAAAAGACGTCGCTCACTTTTCATCTGCAGTTAGTGGCTTGGAAGTTACTTGGCTGCATTTTCTGTTTAGCTGCGTTTAGCTTACCAAGTAGTTTTGGCACTTTACCAAGGTTAAGTTAGACTTTCCCCCACCAACGCACACAAAACAAAAGCCAAACTGAATCCGGCAAAAATAAGTGATAAAAACAGGTCATAAAAGTGGAGCGTGGGTTGCTTAACATTCAATTCAAGGACTTCTAGAATAAGTCGTTAAATGCCGAATAACTATGGGGGGTGAGTGTAAAAAGAACCTTTAAAAAATTGCACTATCCCTCAAACTTGAAGGGATTACTTTTTATGAAGATGAGATGAATGGCCGTTTCCCCTCTGTACATTTTAACTGTAGCACTTTCTGGACAAGAGAAAAGTTATAATAATTTCTTTATTCTAACATAAGAAAGACTGGTTGGCTTTTCAGGGTCTTCGATGGAAAAGCACCTATTTGAGCATTTTTCCGGCTTCATAAAAAGTCAAACCGCAAAGAAAAAGACCAAAGGAGGAAGAAAGAAAGAGACGGCAATCAGCCAAAGCGGGACATATAGAAAGAGACAGCATAAACGAAATGAAGTCAGCGAGCAAAGTGCGTAGACAAAAACAAACAGCTGCAAACTGAAATTGAAAACGTTACGCATGCGCCGCTTCCCCAAATGAATTTTACTGGGGCTTTCCATGGAAATCCGCATGTACTCTACTTTTTTTCTTTTTTTTACTCTTTGCTGTGTCTGTCGCTAGCCTTTCAAACCTATCGAATATCAAAGAGAGAAAGAGCAAGAGAGATATCGAAGGAAGTCAGAGGGAGTCAGCAACACCACAAATTGGAAGCTGCAAGGCTGGCAAATGAAATTCGCAATTGGAAACGTGAGGTTAAGATGCACCGCCCCTCCACACCCCATCACCTCATCACCCAACCATCCACATTCACATCCATGCATCTTTTCCGTTCAGTGAGCACCTCATCCGCAGCCGATGAAATTGAATCTGCTCCGTCTGCAAGGCAATAAAAGTGGGCGACTGACCAGAGAGATGCGTCACAAGTCGGTCGACAGCCAGCGCACACATAAGTTATGGAGCCATGGATCTGGATATCCTGAATCAGCACTCGTCCACCTTTCTATGGATCGCCCTATGGGGCACATGGAGCCTGTTGCTGTTAAACTTCCAGGGATGTCAAGCGGTTCCTGGCGGCAGCAGTGGAGAGCGGTAAGAATAGTTGGGAGTCTGTAGTTTTAGGATTAATGCTAAAAGATATATTTCAATTGTATAATCCCGTCTAGCGTCCACATACGTCTCCACATGCCGGAGGTGGTGCGTCAGCACACGCATTTCCATAATGTCTATAAGCTACCGAGGAAAATACACCCAGTTCCTGCACCACCACCCACAACGATCGCATCAATGCATCCCAAGTTCGTGGGAAAACCCCACGTACAACTTTTGGGCTATACGACGGCAGTGGGAAATTCGGGACCAATGGCACCCAATATAATGCAGCTGATGGGAACGGCGACCACGCCCACCATGATGGCAACGCCCACCAATTTAATGCCTAATTACGGGCCCGCATTATTCGATAATTACAATCAGGAGTCGGCTTTGAGTGCCACAACAACGACAACAACAGCGAGACCTCAGATTGTAAAAGCCTCCAAGCAGCAACAATTGCTGCAACAAATTTTCACACCTCAAATAAATGAAGATGAGGACACTTCAGCGGAGGATAATCAAGTGGAGAGCAACTCTTTACTCAATAACAATTTCCTTGAGGCTCTTCAAAGGGAATACCTGGCCAAGTTCGGTGGACGGCGTAAACGCAAGAAATCCAGTGCAAAATTGAGGAATACCAACAAGAACTATATTAATAACTTTAGGAATAAACCATACTATTATCAGGATGAGGATTTGTCAGAGAACTTTGAAGACTATCAAGATGAACAGCCACATCATGAGGATTACGAGGAAGTGATGGTGATGAGTAGTCCCGGTAAATATGGAGGTTATTATCCATCGGAATCGGAGGAAATGGATCAGGATCACGCACATGGTTATGACAGTGCTGTGGCCTTCAGTGGTCACGATAATAGCATTTCGTCCTCCGTTCCAACAATGGAGGAGTTTCTTGAAGATGCCAATAATCCTGTACCTGGTTATGGAGTAGGGGAAAATTTTGAACCCTACAGCAACTCAAATGACATGTATTCCCAGCCTTGGCAGCCCTCCTCTACGAGTGCCACAATGGGCAACAGTTGGCCAAGACCTACTGCCAATTCCTACACCAATTCCTCAAAGGGCCCAAAATCAAGACCTGTAAGATCAAGAGGTCGACCGAAAGTTCGATATGTCAAGTTAATCACTAGAAAAAAACGCAAAAGTCACCTACGCACGAAAAGGTATCGACCATAAAGCTGAGATGGCATTTGTAAAATGGTTATTTAGTTACTCTTTTTTAGTTTAAGTTAAATGTGGATTGAATTATTTATAAAAATACCAAAAATTAAAGAAAAAGGCCTGATTTATAAAATTTAAATTCTTTTAAATAAGCTGTTGAATTTTTCTTTATATCAAGATATCCTGTTTATAATCTATTTTCATTTATAATTTAAAATTTAATAGTATTTAAGTCTTACCCCTTATATAGTCTTGAATATCAATTGATTTGAAGCTCTTACCTGGAATGAAAAATAATAAAAGTTGGTTAATTAAATACATAAAAGCTAGGTTACTAAAAACTTCAATATCAAGGCAAGTTGATTATAAATATGTAATAGCGAAATAACTTACTTTCGAAGGCTTCTTTGATTTCTGTTCTGGGGGCTTTCTGGCTAAAACAAACTCTCATTAGATGCGCACACAATTCGTAAGGGAAACGAACTGAGGGAACGGAAAACTACCCTATAAACAGAATCCAGAAACCGATCCACCATCCTGTGTCACTTCCCCACCCGAAGCAAATAAAGTGTACAATTAAATGAGGGAAATTGAGGGGCAAAAAGGGATTCGGGCTGGGCAAATAATAAGTACAAATGCTAATAAAATTCAATTAAAGGCCACAAAATTACAATAAAAGTGGGCCCAAGAAGGAAACTAACTCTGCCTTTTGGACAAAGTCGAAGAGGGAAACTCGGCTCATGAAAAGTCGAAATTAATGACTCATTTGGCCAAATTGAAGTCGTAAACTAGAAAAGCGGTGTAGGAAAGAGAAATTCAGGTCTACTCTTATTACTCATTCTAAGAATATTTATGAAATATACCTTAGAACGTAAACGAATATATAGTACCTTTTATTAAGAGCAAGACAATAATTTATTTTTTTTAAAGGACTCATGGTTTCCAAGTATAATATTTTATATATTAAATCTATAAGGACTGTATTTTCCAACTAACGGGTATATATTTAATATGCATTGTTTTGGAAACGATTCAAATATGTGACAGTGACACAGGATGAACATCATATGCCTCTGTCCTTTTCCGGTATTTCGCAATCTTAATTTCGTGCTGGTCATATTTTTATTTCATTTGGGCTATAAATGAGTGAAAGTGTGATGTAAAAACATTTCCCAAATTCCTTGGGGAGCAACGAAATTAAAAGCGTGTAAAGACTTGCTTTGGCTGTCCCATATCAAAAAAATTAGAGCAAGGATGTTCGCAGGACATTTTTGGGGGTCACTGAAGCACATAAAGTGTTGATGTGCCAACCATATGACATTTATTGCTAAGCTGAAACAACGCCGAATATCTTTCTCTGCTTTTTTGGGGTTTGTGGAATTTGGGGATAGAATCTGCGGGGGAGTGCCAAAAAGGCGCCATGTTTACTGCCCCCAACAGATGGCATTGAAAAACGGGGAGGGACAAGGCAACAAGTGGGAAAGCATTCACCACTTTTCCTCCCTCTTCCATCATAAATTTATGGGGCGCAGGTTTTGGGCTGATGTCATAATATATAAATTTATCTGCGATTAAAGTCGTTCGCATTGAGCCTGTGAAATGATCAATGGCTTTGTTATATGGCCAAAAATAAATGGTTGACAAAGGTCATGGTGGAAAATTCGGCAGAAAAATGTATGCAGCGGGTTTTAAAGTAAAATGAAAAATATTTATACTTTTACGTTATATGAACACCGAAATTTGAAACGATACGATAGTTGTAAATTAAAACATAATATTTTTATAGAATAAAGTTAATAGATTTTTATTTATTTTATTTGTCTTTTATTTATTAATATTTTATTTATTTTATTTATTTGATTATTCATTATTAAGAATACTACAAATATCTGTAGCCCTATTGCTATTAAATTTTCATACAAATTGCCAGCATATAAATCCTGAACAATAAACGCCATTTTACGGAGCTTTTTCTTTACAAAACATTTTTATTTCCCATTGACGTAATTGATTTTCTCGATATAATGGACAACGGACCCGCCGAATGACCAATATTCTACAATTTCCGATCCGTCTGCCACAAATGACAACTTTATCTGGCCACAAACACACAGAATGAGAGAAAATTTTCCATTTCCTTTTCGGTTTTTACTGAACGCGACATAAAAATGGCACCACAACACAATGTGAGAAGCACAATATTGATATCTGGTCGGGAAAACTCCTCTACTCCCTCAATTCAACCCAATTTAACACTGAAATCCACATCAACTTTATACGCCTAATAAAAGTTTTATATTTGCTTTCGCACATGCTGCATAATAATCGTTTACAAGGAAAAATTAATTTTCCAATACGGCTTGGCACAGCCGTATCATTTTGGGTAGTGGGAAAATAAACAGATATACATCATTAGCAGCCAGAGTCAAGCACAAAAAGAAAATCATGTGTCATGGACTGCGGAAAGGAAAACATCTCTGGCTTGGCTAATTTTTAGACAAATGACTGGAAATCTTCTCTCCAAACAACTCATTAATTTAATTAATTTGTAGCAATTAAAAATGGTTGCACAGGGCTGAATTCGGCACAGTCATCATCCACTCAATGGGACAGTCATTTGTTGTATATAAGCAAAACCGAAGGCATATTGCCACATACTCGTATATATTTCACTCGCATGTTCATCAATTCCCCGGAGAAACGGTGGTGCGAGTTTCAGCAGCAGTTTTCCTCATTTTCTGGGTGTGCTCTAAGGACTTGGAAACCCGCAGGACTCGGCTAAAATGGGTTAAGTGCCGGCGATAAACACATTCGCAGTTCGAGGGAGAAAGGTGAAGAGACGAGCAGTCAACACCCACTAAACCGAACCGTAAGCCACAAAATTGTACTGTCATGCCACGCCCCATGCTCAACAGTTTTTCCCACCCAGAAAAGATCAAGGCGATGCAAGGGAATATATTTTCAAGAACTTCAGGATGGCAATTTACACAAATAATTGTAGCTTTAGTGGTAAAATAGCAAAGAGGCTCTCAGAAATTTTCTGCATAAGCTTGCAACTTAACTAAGACAAGGAATCAATAAAGCAAAGACGCGTTTATTGCAATTCGAATTAAGGCTTAGTCCTCTTAAGCGACTTATTTTCTGATTAATTTAATTCCTTTAAAGTGCATTCCGCATGACATCACCTCCTTTTTCCTGGTTGTGCGTGTTGGGCAACGTATCAACCTCTCGACCTATCAAACTGACTTCATTTGCATGAAAGTCGAACGACTCGCTGCCGACTTTTCCAGCAACAGATGCAATCCATGTAATCATCCGACAAACCGCTGGACAATAAAGCAATTTAATTAAAATGAAAAGTTCTACCCAGCCACGGCAGTGGTGGCGGGGGGAGAAATGAAATACTCGGGGGCATTGCGACGAATGTATTACAAAATGCTAATTAAATGGCAGAGAAAATTGGGCCAAGCCTCTCTTGGTAATGGAAACTAAGCTAATCACACCCCAAAGGGGGAAAATGTGTGGAGTGAAGCCAGGGGCTGACGATTCCACTGAGGATTGTGCAATGTAAAAATAAAAATTACAAATTCCTTTCGCTTATTTGTGACAATTAAGTGCAAATTACACATTCTGTGTCACACTTGTGCAAGTAGTAAGCTATTGCACACACCCGCACTGCTGCACGCACTCGTACTGAACACTAGTCAACAAGGAATATCAATAAAACGGGTCTACAAATAATAAAGAACATTTATAAGTACTATATCAATAAATAAAATATATCAGTTTATATATTTCATTTAATTCAATCTTTTCTTAATAAATGCTACAATTTTCTCACTTTAGAGAAAGCGTTAAAGTTGACATATTGATGATAACAATTAAACCGAATGAGTGTCGCCGCTGTGGTTTCATCACCAGGAACCTCAAAACAGATGGAGGACTGCGGCAGACCCATATATGATGATGATTGCTGGGGCAACGTCTGCTTGGCCGGAAAAATATAAATAAAATGTGTGTGTGTGTATGTGTGTGTGTGCGTGTATCCGCTGCAGTGACAGTTGCAACAACAGTTTGCTGATTATGATTATCGCTCGCAAAACCCCCATATCACTGCCGCCCAATTCCCCCCACCCCATCTACTATTATGTGCCACAGATCCCTCATGGTCCATCATATCTGGGCATGGATTTCTCTCGCTCCGGACAGCTGTGATTACAACTTTTCTGTTTATGTTTTGCAATTGTGCCGCTCCATATATGTGCATATGTGGAATGAGTTTCTGTCGGTTTTTGACAGTTATGATGGAGAATAGTTCGTTTGTGTGTGTGTGCCGCATGCCAGAGGGCAAGGCACTTTTAATATGACGCACACAAAAACAGTTGCAATCTCTAAAATTGAAATGCAGTCAGGCGAGCAGCGACAACACAAAAGAACCGGCACATGCTATTGCAGTATTACAGTTTGCAAAGTAGCCAAATATGTGGCAAAACCTGAGAATATTTTGAATAAAAGGTTCATAAATCTGTAGCCTCACTTATTAAACGCCATAATTTATATAAATTGATTCTTGCTATCGTAGCCAACGCTCTAGCTTTTCAATTTCAAAAGAAAAGGGCATGTCACCATTTTATCCCATGTATGCCATACTTTATTCCATAACTCAGAAATGTCCTTTATCACACACACACGCGATACATTGTTCGATAGCATTGTCAATGCATTTTCAACATATCATACAAGCTCACAACGCTTAACCCCCAAACATTTCCAATGGCACACCCAGCAGACCCAACTCAGACCAAAACAAGAAATAAAAAAAAATAGGAACCCATTTCGAAGAACCTTGAAGTATTGTTTACGCAAAACCGAAAGATAGTGCTGCTCTGTTTGTGGTGTTGAAGTTCTCAGTTTTCGTACAAGAAAAATAGTGTAAAAATCAACTGAAAACAACTGGCAGGAAAACAAAACTAAAAGTAAATTGTATTTCATGTGTGTATTGCCCACTCTGTGGCAAAAGGTATATAAAACACAAGCTGCCAACGCCCCAACAATGCACAAATGGAAAAGGCAGAAGGAAAAGTTGAAGGTGAAGGGTACCGGAAGAGGTCACCAGAAGAGGCCTGCGTTCAAGTGCCCTATCCATATATCATCCGGTCGAAGGAGAAATGTATTTTTTTTTATATATTTCAGCTCTGGCTTCGGCAACAACTTGTCCTTGAAGCGTTCGTTCGTTCATTCGTTCGGACAGTAGCGTGAAAAACAGAGGAAAACTTTTGTCATCCGCAGGACGACGGAGGGCGTGGGGGCCAAAGCGGAAAATTGAAAAATATGCACGGGTGCGGAAAAAACTTTTCCATCATCACACACTGGCGATGTGCAATGTGGAATTCGTTTGGCGGTTAAGCTAACAGAGCCCCATAAAATAGTTATGAGTATAACTATGTCAAGTGCAGCCCAAGCTGAAAGTTAAATATTTAAAGAACCTTTTTTGGCCAGAAAGTTTAACAAAAATTTTGTTATTCTAAAAATACCTTCTCACTTAATAGAATTCATTGGAACAAACTTGTAATATTTGAAACTTATTTTCAAAGTGAATATAATTGAAGTAACAAATCTTTCAATTAGATAAATGCCTCCAACTTCGAGGACCATAAAATGTAAATGATCTTGGGGCAATTATCACAACATTCTGCCAAATTATCCCCCACAGAAAAGTTTAGCCAGCCGATTAAAGTATGCAACGACAAATGAAGTTCACTTTTTCGGCTGATGAGGAATGCCAGTAGTTTTTGGGGGGGCGTAGTAGGTGGGTTTATCAACACTTCCGCACGACGGTGCGCATACAAAAGCTGCAGAATTTACGCTGAATAACTGGCATAAGGACATAGATACATATACTTGCACACACACACATGCATGCATACAGGCGGCAGGCAGGCAGGCATATCCTGCTACTTTGCAGGACATTGTTTGCGCTTTGATAACGCACACATGCACACCAATACAAATTCGCTGTCATTACTACTATGAAAATTGCACATGCCATGGTTTTGTGTTTGACTAGAGGGAGATGGCTAGAGTTAGAGGGGCAGATGGGGTTTGGTGGGAAAGGAGCTGGGCTTTGCTGACGCTGCAGACAGCAACAGCCGCCATTCCTCTGGCCACGCCCCCCAGCTAGGCATCCGCCCCCTTTTATCCACTATGTGAAACAGCCAACAGTCAAAACTATTTTTCGCTTGGCATTTCAAGCATCTTATGGTTTTATTTCGACAAAAATTCGCCCCTTAAATGCGCTTGGAATAGTCCTTGCATGCCAGGACACAAATGCTCAAACACTGCGAGGAATAGGTTGGAGTTATCTTAAATCCCGAACAAAAACCAACCTTTTGGTTTCATAAAACTATTTTAGCTTTTCAAGATATACAATTAATTTAGACCTTCATTTCTTACTACTACATAAAAATGCGATTTTTCTCTATGTGTAAACAGGCACTAAGACCCAGCGACAAACACAGACGAAGTCCAGAGTTTTAGCCACCAACTGGTCATGGTAAAGCCATGATGATGATAGCTTCCGTTTCGTTCTGCTTGCGCTCCTTCCACTTCCGTTTCCCTTCCAGTTCATTCCGCCCCATTCCATTCCACTCCGTTTCGATTCGTTTGCCATTTTCCCTTGGCCATCTGCTGGGTGTTAATTCATTGTCATGTCCCTTTCATTACGCATACTTTCGCAGGCGTGGCTTTTTTCGGCCAACGCTGGCAGAATGTAAGAAAACATTTGCAAAACTTATCTCAGAATTAAAAGCTAATGAAGGGAACAGGGTGCTATATAATTCGTAATATAGGGTAACTTTTTATATCAGTGTTTTTAGGCATACATTCTCTAAAAGCCAACCTATTCATCTCATTTCTGGCACTAAGCAAAGCCTATTACAAAGTGTGCCAACATAAAGGCCCCACGATGCAAATAGAAGTCTCGTTTGCCACCCTTTTAGGCCGCCCATGAATCACGAGGCGAGCAAATAGAACGTGAAATGAAATTAAAAGAGCAAATTACGCTTTTCAAAACTTGAACAAATAAATATAAATATCAAAGGGGGCACACAACGGTGCAGGACACTAGAGGACAACATAGAGTAGGTGGCGGTGGGGTTGGGGGAAGGATAAAATATCTACAACTTCCGCTGGGAGAGGGGCAAACGATAAGCTGATTGGGGGGGGAAGAGCTTGTCTTCTAAGCCTTCCTAGTCCTTGTACCACTTAAAGCTCTCATCCGGCTCTCCTTTCATTAATATTTCACAGCGAAAACAGCAATGCGAAGAATTCTAACCCCATAGAAAGAACAAGGATTTAGCAGCTAAACCTCGTTGGTCTTCTGCCTCCTTTTTTCTCCCTTCTTGCCACCCGCCACCCCCAATTAAAATCAGATTAAAGTTGCGCTAATTTATGCGACCACACGGCGGCAAAACAAAGCGAAATCCTCACAGGCAACACAACCGGAAGTGAAACCGGGTGATGGAAATTCAGGAGTTCAGAAGTTCTGGAGGTTGGAAAATCCAGAGGCGGATAAGGCCTGACGTCAGTGGCATCAAAAATGAAAATTCCTCTTAGCTGGCTGCTTTGGTCTGAGCTGTAATTGCATGGCAGCAATAAAGTTTTCCAGAGTACCTCGCATTCCTTTTCACTCTTGCCTTTTGTACATCATCGTTCAAGTAGTTCGTTGTGTATGGCAATTTGTTTTGTGGTTCTCTAGATTTTCTTAAATTACTTTTCTGCACTCAGACGTTGCAGAAGGAATGGTAGCAAATAATTTAATAACAAGATTTTTTCAAATTGAATCCATTTTTGATTTAAGCTACATACTTTACTAGTTATACCCGTTACTCGTAGAGTAAAAGGGTATACTAGATTCGTTGAAAAGTATGTAACAGGCAGAAGGAAGCGTTTCCGACCATATAAAGTATATATATTCATGATCAGGACCAATAGCCGAGTCGATATGACCATGTCCGTCTGTCCGTCCGTCTGTCTGTCCGTCTGTCCGTCTGTCCGTCTGTCTGTCTGTCCGTCCGTATGAACGCTGTGATCTCAGGAACTACAAAAGCTAGAAAGTTGAGATTAAGTATACAGACTCCAGGGACATAGACGCAGCGCAAGTTTGTCGATTCAGGTTGCCACGCCCACTATAACGCCCACAAACCGCCCAAAACTGCCACGCCCACATTTTTGAAAAATGTTTTAATATTTTTTCATTTTTGTATTGGTCTTGTAAATTTCTATCGATTTGCAAAAAAACTTTTTGCCACGCCCACTCTAACGCCCACAAACCGCCCAAAGCTGCCACGCCCACACTTTTGAAAAATGTTTCGATATTTTTTCATATTTGTATTAGTCTTGTAAATTTCTATCTATTTGCTAAAAAACTTTTGGCCACGCCCACTCTAACGCCCACAAACCGCCAAAAACTGTCCTTCGCACTTACACTAGCTGAGTAACGGGTATCAGATAGTCGGGGAACTCGACTATAGCGTTCTCTCTTGTTTCTTTACTAGTTTCAGTCACATTTTATCAGCCATAATCCACATTTTAGACTATAAACCTGATAATTTGTTGAAATTTCTTCCAAACGATATTCCAAGTAAAATCTATATACCATTATTATCCAAATATAGATGTTAATGTGTCTTATGTAAGTACCCAAAGGTAACTCAAGCAATATACACAAATCAAATAAAGCCATTCCAACACAAAGCAATGAAGAATGGTAGTTGTATTTAGGGATAATGTGGTTATTTCGGAGCTAAACTAAGACTTTACAACTTTTCATGATTCATATATGCCAAAAGGTTTATATATTTCTAAACCGATCTCTTCTAATTTTTATGTTTCGGAAAAGCACATCTTAAAAGCAATCAATATCTAGCAGAGCCTGACACACCAGGATATACTTTATAAAATCTTAAACCATCAAGAACTAAAACAATATACATCTACCTCATGTGTTAGCAAGCCCACAAAAAGCGAAGACAACAAATTGTTGCCAGTCAGCAAAAAGCAAAAAAGCAATCGTTATAAAATCTCGTAAACTAAATTCGCTGCACACTTGACTAGACCGAAAGTGAAAATGCCATCATAATTTGCCGTGGCAAGCCAGGAAAATTGTTGCTGTGGCTGCAGAATTTTTCGTTGTGAAAAACCGAAATTCTCCTGTTGCTCCCATCTTCTGTTATCCTTACTGTGGGCCATTGTTGGAGCGTCTGGACTGGCAAAAACACATGGCAAACAATTCAATTTAATTAAGAGTTTGGCCCCCTTTCCCCCCTCCTTCTTTTCATTTTCAGCCATAACCCCGAACGTCTGAAACCGAGACTCGGAAAATAGAGAAGACAGATTTTTTGTGTGGCGCCCCAAAAAAGAAAGAAAGATTGTCACTGCTGCTGTTCTTGTTGCATCCATCACGGCCAAAAAGTTTGTTTGCCAAGTCTGGCTGAAATCTTTTTTTTCAATCGGTTTTGTGTATTTAATTGAGCACATTGTTGTCTGGTTACTATGACTGTTGTTGTTGATTTGGCTCTATGTGATTCATGCATCCGGCATTTGCAGCAAGTTTTGGAATTAATGTGACATTTTTGCTGATTCTTGGTTTAGTTTTGCGTTTTACTTTTACGTTGTGCCCTTTGACAGTGTCTAATTCATGGCAATCAGCAATGCAAAGCCACAAAACTGGTCAAATGCTAATCCGAAGAAAGAAAATTGAAAGCAATTTATTGAATTCAAAGCAGGCATCCGCAGTAAAATGTAAATAAATGTGAAGACAGAAGACGATGCTGGGTGAAATAAATTCAGCTGGCAAGTGCAGATTCCGGGCAATTATTTACTGTAAATGTATATTGTTTATTAAAAGTAAAGCACATCTGGGACCGAAAGCAAGAAAATGCCCAAGTGCTGCTTAAGCAGCAAAGCAAACATAACACTTGCCACTCGGGAGATGCAAACTTGCATTCAGTGATTTGGCTGAAACACACACAATAACATAAACACACACACACACACATACGCATGGAAAATGTTTAAATGGAAATATTCCTGTTCCTCTTGTTGCTTAAATGATTTTCAAATGCCACTCGAAATCGTCTGAGTCTGGGGCCTGCAACAAAACCGGATTTCATAATAATTAATTGGCTCTATATTTACACATGTGTAATACAATATTCCACACTACGGCTGGCACCCAACTTCCATTTCCCGCAAAACATTTATTGCCATTTAAGAATTTTACTTGTTTAGGTTTATTAAGTGCCAATGGCAAAGTTGCAAGAGTTTATTTCATCTTAAGGATGCAATGCACAAAACTGGCGCAGGACGCATTTCGAATGGCAGCATTGCGCAGAGTGTACAATATATTTTGAAGAGATATTTTGCAAAAAGTTTTTCCACTCTGTGATTGTTTATGATTGAGCATAAATCTCACATGAGATGCTAGACTGGATTAAATGAGAGGCACGTAGTTGCAGCAGGTTAAAGCCAGACACTTTATGATGTCGATAAATCAGCTGCAGGTAATACTGATTCCACAAAGGGAGAGGACATACAGCAATTTTCATTTAATCAATGCAACATAATTGTCATATTATCGAAACTGTTGTCATACAATTATCAGTATTGTTATAAACGAGTTTGCACGTTTTTAAATACCCTCCTTCGGTGTAATCGTAATATATCTACAATAAATTTAAAATCATACTCATTTCATCCTTTTCGTTTAAGTGTAATATGTTTTCCAGTATTACCCACCTGCAAATTGAGACAATTTTACAATTTGCTGGAAAGTATTAGGCCATAAACTTATTGCCGCTTTTAAGCTCTTTTACTACCTTGATTGCCGCAACCAATTTTGTTTGGTTATTGGTTGAGAATCTGCCCGAATTCCGGCCAACTTGAACCAATTTGTGTACATTTTATAGACGGCTTGGCAGTGCAGCTAATCTGAATGGTTTCTCTCTCTGGCTTTACCCTAAGTCAATTCATAATTAAATTTTACTAATACGATATTGAGCACATTTTTGTGTGTGCAGAGTCGTGCGTAAATTTTATTGCAAAATTTAATTGGTTGGTTTGGTTTTTGGGGTCTGGCTAATAGACATGAACGCACACATACGATGGCGTTTTAATTGAGTTTTTGAGCTGCAGCCAGCTTCTGTTTTCCTCGATTTTCCTCGCATTTTCATACCCTCCTGTCCCCCCTTCCAAGCTCTGACCTTTATTCGACTGGGCGAAATGGCAAGTGCAGAAGGCCAAGCAAAAGACAGGATGAGTGGCTCAATTCTTGGCATCAGCTTGCCGTCCGTGTTGATTGTTAGCACAGTCATATCACGCATACGCAGTGTGGGCCTGCAAGGTAGGTGGCGAAATTGCCCAAATTCAATGGTAATCCAAATCGAAGGTTTCGAATTTCCATTCCAAATAGCAGGCAATTAAGAGCATGGTCTTGAAGACAATATGCTTTTGAAGCAGAAGTTAAGGGTTTGTCTGGCAGAAAATACATTTTCTATGTATATTTGTATTTATTAGTTGTTTATATATACTTTGTAAATTCCTTTCCCTGTCAATGGCAAGCATTTAAACGTAAACTGTCCAAATTTATTGAATCCTGTTGAATCGGCTGCACAACACTGCTCAGCACAGGACGATCGATAAAAATTGTTTTGAATGGCAAATAAAGCGACAATTCTGAATGGCTCAGCACACAAGGGCAAACAAAGGCAGAAAAAAGGGAGTCCGGCGCATAAAGAAACTGGAATATCCACCTAAAAAAGAAACTGCAGTTAGATGGAAACTGATCCATGGAGTTTTGGGAGCCAACACGGAGCCAGCCACAGAGAGCAAAATGGGGGGCGAAAAAAACGAAATAATAGCTAGCGCCTGGCAGACTGACTGACAGTTAAAGCTAGTCCAACAAAACGCTATACTCCCTGCACTGCTGCCACCCACACATCTCCATTATTTATGCATCAATGGCTGCTATGACGACATGCGCTAAATTGAAACAGTACACAGATGGGGGAGCAGCTCGAAAGGGGAGTGTGCCAGTGGGTAGGGAGATGGGATGGGGATGGGGATGGGTCGAGTGATGGCACAAGGACACAATGGCGCCAAGCGACAACGACACACATGCAATGCGACGCCGGCAGCAGCGCAGGGCAGCAGCACCCCAGGTAGGTAAATAAAAACTGTAGAAATATTGGCAAAATTGAAAGAAGTTAAAAAAAAGAGTGCGGCATAAAGCTGGGGGAGCAATGGGCAGAGGGCCGAAATGGAAATGTGTAGTAGGCGGCGACGGCGACGCCGTCAGCGGACAAATAAAAACTGCAGCACCAAGGGCTGCGCATACCCTGTACTTAGCGGTCTTAAAGGTATATTGGTATTTTTAACAAATTTGCTGTAAAAGTTATTGGATTCTTCAACAAATATATAACAGCATGTATAACTTTTTAAGACGCAAAGAGCCTATTAATAAACTTTGCTTATTTTCTATTTCTTTTTAAGTCTGTTACCAATAAGCTTAAAAACATTATAGTCGAAAAAATCAACAGGCTTTTGCTTCATTCCTGCCACTTATAGTACACATCTAGCGCTCTGCTTTTGCCACATGTATTGTGTCTCTGGCGTTCTGCGAAACAAGCCACATAACTAAATAGAAGTTACCTACTCCCATTTATTTTACCCCAACCGCTGCTTTGGTCTTTGTCTGCCACCGCCGTCGCTGCCTCATAAAAACTGCAAACAAAACAAAAAAAAAAAATACACAAAAAAGAGAAGAGCTCGAAAGTCTCGTCGAGTCATTGAGCCAATTGAGTAAATTGTTTTATTGAAAGATTTTTCGTTGCTGTCCTTGTTGTTGTGGCCGTCGATGGTGTTGTTCCAGAATTTTTATTTGGTTGCTACTGGCTATGTGTCGTCTATGGTCGTTGGACATTGCGATATATTTTGGCCATTTTTTCATTGTACAGCGTGCTTCTTTTGTTAATGGCACGTTGACATTTATGCATTTTTGATGGTTTCAATAAAAGAAACGGAAAACTATTGCATTCCGGAGCATTGTGTGAGTATTTTTGGTATATTTCCATATTATTTTCAATATATTTGTGGGTAATAATTTAAACTGTTTTAGACCAATGTAATACTTTTTTTACTTGTCCTTGTATCTTTTATTTGTTCTTTCACAAACCTTTACTCAGGTTTGTCTGGAACATTCCCCAAAGGGAGACACAGATGTGTTCTGCTGGATTTTCAGACAGACCAAAAAAAAAAGCTAACAGAAAAGTGATTGCGAACAGCCCCCATACGCATATAAACTCTGTTTAAACTGAAAAATAAACGATTTAATCAAACATTTTATTCGTTTTAAAGATAGAAAGATTATTAGATTTAGATTTTCCAAATTTGAGGTTCCCCTTTTATGCAATTTAACGAGCACTTTGGGCCTCATTAGGGGCATTCCGCAGCCAGTTGCATTCCATATTTCAAATTCTATTTTGTGCATATGGAACATGTATGCCGAGTGCACTTCACAAATCAATAAAAACGTCAAAATCAAACATTTCGTCATTAGTTTTTGTGTGCTGGCGCCCTCAATCCATAAAAGTGAATGTGAAAAAGCGACGGGCAACGGGGCAACGGGGCAACGATTTGTGCGAAAAACATTTTTGCATTTAGCTATTGTGGGCTAGCATTCCCTCATGTTTTTTTTTTATTCCCCTTTTTTTTTGTCCTCGACCACTGTACAAAAGCCAATTTCAGCTTGTCGACGCCTATGACAATGCAAGGGGGTTTCGCAAAAAGGGTCTGAAGGGGTCCAAGAGGGGGGCGACTGTCAACGGCAGAAAATTTGTGGGGCTTCAGCGGCAGGATGTCACATGTCCTGGCCGCCTGCTCCTGTCAACACACGCACACATCTGCACTTTCGCATACATATGCAGCCCAAACGCACTACAATTCAAGCACAATGGGATCAATTATTTTGCGAGAGAGTGTGTGAGAATGTGTGGGTGTGTTGTGCAATCATGATGTGGTGTATGTGCATGCCTGTGTGTGTTCGTGTGTGTGGGTTAGCAGCAGGAAGAGCTTTTGCGCCATAAGCAAAATGCCCAAATACCTAAAACTGTCAAGGGGCCGCTTTTGAGTGGTCAATCAAATGTTGTTTTGAAGGTTTCTGTGGTCTTGCCGTTTCGACAACTGCGTCATCGGGTTTTGAAGCAACTGACAATTTGTTTGTATCGCCGCGTTGCCGCCAATTTAGTTTAGCCCTAAAACCTCTTTGGTGAAAGGAGATCGCAAAAGAACAACAGAGAAAGTTTATTGAAACTATTTTCATATTTTGTTTTTATAACGTTCTATTATATGTTTGTTTTACCTACATTTTTATATATTTTTGTGCAGTATATTAACTTGTATCTACTAATCTCATTTCTGCCATTACTTTTTGTAGTCACTTTACTTACTAAGCTGACTGGCAATGTAGCTGTGTTTATTCGATTGTTCTTATGAAAGCAAAATCTAATTAAAACGATACTTAATTTCATTCCTTGTTTATTTTTCCAAATTTCATTAGCAATACCTAATTAAAAGCAAAAATATATCGGGCATGCACTTCGTTATGTTCAAAATAAAGTATAAAAACGCCTGGCCCTCTCATCGCACAAAAATGTTTCTTATAAATTAAACACGCATATACACTGTACAGTTTTAATGAGCGAAAAAATATTTCTTTTTGACAACGTGCTAATCAATGTTGTCACTTGAAGGTCGTCTGGCTTGAAAGGGGACAAAATTGAGCGACAGACTGCTGCTTATTGATGGATTGGGAAACAGGTAAATACACAATTTTATAATTGCACTTTACTGGGCGAAACTATTTTCTCAAATTTGTAGGTCAGGTAATGAAAGCACAGGGACAAAGCATTGATAAAATATATATAAATATAAACGTATCCTACGATTGAGAAATTGAAGCTTGAATAGATTCCCAAAATCATGAAAGCAGAATAAGTCTTATGTTACAATTAACCTGAGGACATTGAATCAATTATCGTTTCCGATAATTACTTGTAGTATCAGTTGACACACGCTTCAGTTTCATGGGAAATTAAAAATGTAATGAATTGTATATTTTGTGAATAATTTACCACATAAATTTCATTGCCCAGATACTTTCACAATTTATATACCATTATGTATACACAGTAAGCAGACGAAAACAGAAGGCCGCAAGATTATATTATCATTGAAATTTCATTAAAATTATTTTAACAAAATAATGACAACGAAGCCAGGCGGTAGACAGTGCAGACAGTCCCTGCTGTTCAGTAGCAAAAGCTGGCGAAGCGTGCAAAATGTTATGCATAATTGATAGCAAACAGAAATCAATCAATCATAAAATGTCAACCTCTCCCAAAAACCCCGCCCACAAAGCGAAGAGCGTGGAAGTGAGAAAGGCGGTAAATGTGGCAAATAAATAGACAAGACAAAGGACATTTTGAATGCCTAATCATATAAGATGGCATTTAATTGAAATTCTTGCGACTAAAGCGGCAGCATCCTGTAATTTTACCCCACAAGAAGAGATCGCTTTAAAACGTCGTTAAAGTAATTTTAAAACCATGAATCAATTGGCTTTAATTACAATTTAAAGTATTACACTCACATCAGATGCCTAAATAAGTTATACCTTTGCATTCTGCCCAAATTGTATGCAATTATCGTATAATTTAATAAAATCGTATTATACAAGTTGCTAAAAGCGTTTGAAATGTACATAAATAATGCATAAATATTTCGCAGGCATCAATAAATATTGAATCCATCATTACGGGGCGGCACACAAATAATTCTGTTCAGCAGTGTGCAATTGGAAAAGTTTCAACTCACTCAAATTGAAAATAAAGAACAATCGAAATTTAATTAAACCGATGGCAAAGGAATGCTGCGTTCCCATCCGTTTTAATGATATTCAATATTATCGGTATTTGGGCGTCAAATGGAATGCAGAGACTGTTTTAAATACAAAGTGAGTGTTGTCCTTTCGACGACTGTCACAAAATATGAGCCTGTGAAATCAGGGATTCATATATACGACACTATAAGTTCAGTAGCATCTACTTAAGTTCGAAAATATAATAAATAATGTGTTTTAAATGTTTCTTTGTAGCATGATGGCTTGAAATGTAATTAACCAATCCGTTTTTCACACGAATGACTTATTTAACATCCAATGTTTAAAATGCTCTTATTTTTCCATATAATTTGTAGCGATTTTTTCATGGCAATTTATCATACAAAAATTTTAATGTTAATTAAATCGAATACCCAAATGAGCCACATTATTTCGCATAGCCACACGCACACTGGTGGTTTCAATTTACAAGCGAACGTACATAAATTATTAATTATATTACAATTTTTTAATAAACCGGCTGCAGTTTATTAAACAAACAGCCTTCACATCGTTGTCGTCAGGGAAAAGTGCCTCTGTGAGCTGCGAATTGCCTGTCAATGAATTTCAACACGCCGTCCGTAAAGTATTCATCCTGGTAATTAAAGCGTTAAATGGAAAACAAAAGCAAACCGATCAAAAGTTTTGCCCCGGCCCAAAAATCTTTTAGCCATGGTAAACTTGTGCGGAGAACTAAAACTTTTGTGATGTGGATGGAAAAGGAGAGATGGGAAATGGGAAATATACACTCAACAGCCCGACAGACAGGCATTGCAATAATGAGTTGTAAGCGCCAGTTCACACAAAGGATTAACAACAATAGCTTCACGCATCTTCCTCGTAGTCCTTCCTTCATTTATTCATTCACTGATGTATGCCGCTCCGCATTACCCAAAGGATGCCCAATGAATGGTTAACAGTTCCGGCCAACAATAGGATTAAGATATTATCGGACAAGCGAATCGAGAAGTGGAAATGCTGCGCTGGGATTACTTTCGTTTGGTCGATGAAATTGTTTTCGCAAAACTTTGTCAACTTTCAATCGAAGATTAGGCAGGCAAAGTAAAAGAAATAGGCTGGGAAACACACCAATACTTATGTTATATTTTAACATTAGTTATATATTAACAATGTTAACTAGTAATGTTCAATTATCTCCATTATTCACCTTTAACCTTTAACATAAGTGCTCAAACTATGCATTAGACTTAGGAACTACTATTAAGACGCACTCAATGCAAGGGCAGACTAATCAAGCGACTAAAATCTAATTTATCAATGGGTTAAATCCCCAAGATCGACATGCTCTATTACACGCACACAAAATGGATGAAAAGGCATTGAATGGGGAATGAGGAAGGAAGGTAGAGGGTATAGCATAAACTTTGGCCAAACAACTTCATTTAACAAGAAACCCAACAGACAGACGTGAAACTGGGGGAAATGAGGGAAATGGGCTCGAAAATCTAGACGAAAATTCAACGTGAAGAGTAGGGAAACCGCAACACAAAAAGACTTAAATGGGTTTAGCCCAGCTTTTGTATGTGCAATCACCAGAAAGCCAGAAAAGGGATCACACCCAACAAGTAGACGAACTATAGAGGACCCTTCACCCAACTGAACTCCACTCATTTTTACATCATCTTTGGTTTTCCATGTCAGGCCAAATGTCAAAGATTTTCAAATGTTTGAGTTTGATGAGGGCCAAAACCTTTATTGATAATTGTAAGACAACCAATTTGTTGTACTTTTTTCTCTGCGGTTTCAGTTTGTTTTTGAAATGCATTAAAAGGGCACAAACATCACCTGCGGTCAGAGTGGCTTATTAAAGTTAGCCAGCATCGACAAATCCAATTTAGCAATCGAATGAAGCTGCTGTATCTTTTGCACTTTTTGTTATTTGTTCTTATTATTTTACTTTTTTACAGAAAGAAAGTTTTTAATAGTGGAACACTTTGGCCTTGCTTTGGCCACCACACAAAAGTTTGTTGTTAGCCACCGTGCCATGGAAACATCTTCCTGTGAGCCACTTAAGTGCACAGCAAACAAACTTGTGCCCACACACACCGCCCTCTATCGGCGAGGAAAAGAAAGATATTGCTGCGCAAGTTGGACGGAAAAGGGCGGGAAGGGAAGGGGGGTTTTCCCGTTTTCAGTTTCAGTTTCCACGCGCTGGGTGTAGTAAAAGTTTTTAATAATAACCGCAATACAAGAATATAAACATTTATATTACTGCTTCATAATACGGTCGTTCTCGATGGGGGGAAAAGTGTTTGGGGGGGTTGGTGGTGTGGGAAAAGTGGAAAAGCAGCTGGTGAACGAAGAAGGATCCTGCCCGGATCCTCGTGGCGTATGAGCAATGCGCTTTCTCGTAAGTATTATTTTACTTTGAGCTTTGCTTTCGCCTGGCATGTTAAAAGATTGAAGGTTAACATGTATGTGCCGAGGGAAAAGCGGAGGAAAAAGGGGAAAAACCGAGGCGAAGAAAAGTCGGCACCAACAGCAAGCAGCAGGTGCAGATGCCATAAATGTAAAGTTTCCATTTGGTTTTCAGTGGGTTAAGAAAGCGGCCAGCTTAGGTGGTGCAAGCCCCGCCAGAAGGTAGCTTAAGCTACTTTGAAGTTAGTAAGTTGATAGCGAATTTATATACACATTTGTTGTAAGATAATTCGGGAAGTTTTTCCCATAAGCCATGGTCACAAAGTTTTGTTGTACCAAGCTGAGCAAGTCAATTGATGCGAGGATGTTTCAGAATATACAATTTATTTATTTGTTAATGCCTCTACTGGAGTAACATTCGTTAAGATGCATATTCATTTAAAATTAAATATTAACGATAAGATTCTTTTACATTTTCAATAGCTGCAACTACTTAAATCATGTCGCAGAATCGAAATCGGATTTTTCCTTCAGTATATGTGCCTCAAATCTTCGCAAAAAGCAAATAGATACGTTTAAGAACCCCAGAAAAGCCCCAACAAAATCCAATTGCATTTAAGTAAGCCAATGCTTCAAGTAAATAGGGGGAATAATTGAAGCATTGCAACCGGAAGGAAAATTGGTTGAGGCGAGGCTAAAATGGCATTTTAAACGAAAGTTTTCAGTGGTTGGGGAGATTCCAGATACCAGGTCCCAGATCCCAGATCCCTGAGCCAGGGACGAGGAACAGGAAAAGGAGCAAAAAGGCATTCCCTCAACTTCATTGGCACCTGCTCCCTGTAGCAACATAATGGCAACTCAATTAAGCAAACCGAGGAGTTGTTTCCTCTCACAACTTCTACAATTTCCATTCCATTCAATGCACTTCGATGGAGAGATGCAGGGTTTTTGCGGAAAATGTACGAGGAAAAGCTGGCTGACTGGCTGACTGGTTGGCTGGCTGGCTGGGCTGCTCAATGGCTTGGCATTTCCTGTTTCCTACACGCCACACTGCTAAGCGCCACTTCCTCCTAATGCCTTCCAACAAAAGAGGGAGCGTTTGGAGAAATAGAAAGAATAAAAACACACCATTGAAGTAAAATTAAAACTGCACAAAATGTCCGGAATGGAGTTGACAAACACACAAGCCAGCGGACAAAAGCCGGAAATGATAAAGAATGATTTAATGTGAATGCTGGTAAGGAGGAGAAGCTGAAGTGGCTGGAAAAAGAATCCGTGTGGGACGGGGCCAATAAGTCCGACTGATCATCCTCTGCTGTGAAAGACAATTTGATTGATTGTTCGGGCCAAGTCAGCAACAGGCCATAAAGCCGGCAATGCAAATAAAATGATGGGCAAATAAATTTCTTTAGTAAATGGCATAAGGGAAGTTGACATCGATGGTGGGTGTAGTGCATAGTGAGGAAGTGGGAGTTCTGATTGATGGTCCTTCAAACTAAACTTGCAAATGGTTGATGAAAGTTTTCTTACTTCTCACATACTCACTGAAGAAAATATCATCGATTTTTTCGGCCTTCCCAATAATTTGAAAAACGCAGTTTGCTCTTTCATTATAAATTCATTTAATTTTCAATACGACCCTTGTCTAACATAAATACTTCATGCCCTTAACAATCCTAAAAGTTCAACCATTTTTCATCTTTACTTTATGCGACTACTGCTCCTTCTTCTATCATTCAAAGAAATCGAACATTTGTTGCGTTCCCTTTAGCTTTTTTCGGGCTCAGCCAACCAAAAACTCAATTTCTCGCTATTAAATAAAAATCAAATACGAAATCAATACGTTTAGACTACACTTCATTTAATGGCAATATGACACGCCTTCCCATTCCAATCCATCAATCCGTCCAAACATCCAGTCAACCAATAGAAATCATAATGAAAACAATGGGAGTGAAGGACCAAAAGGGACGGGTTGAAAGGTCACAGGAGTTGTGTTTCCACCAAAAACAAAAGGAGACTAAGGAAAGACAAAAGGAAACTCAAGTCTAGGCAGCGTTTCGATTACAATTTGCTATTCGATGAATCGAGGACTTTTTGACATGACTTTTTCTACTTCTTTACTACTTTTCTACTTTTTTATATTTTTGTTTCAAAGCTTTACTTTTTGAAGGTATTAGATTTTATCATAAAAGAAACATTTTTGGGAATGTTACATTTATTTTATGTTTTGTTTAAATTTTTTTTCATCATTTTTTTTTTATATTTACTTAGAGCAACTGAGGTTTTAATCGTTTCTGCCCTCAAGTTTTATTTTCTGTAGCAGACACACCTTAACAATCAATACGTATGTGCAAACTGCATGGAGAATCACCCTGCCAGTTTTAAAGGCTGCAAAGTCAGAATAGAATTGAGTAAAAAATTAAAGCCAGGGCCGAGACCACCCAACTACACCATTAACAGAGATAATGAAATCCGCCATGTACAATACGCGTCGACGTCAGCTGTCAGAAATGGAGTTTCCTATGCTGACATGACAAGAACTAAATCTGAAAACAACTACAGCGTTCCAGCTAGGAGCACAATCACTCAAAGCTCTGGGGAGCAATACAACTCTAACAGGAACCTTGCCACCCTCGAGAAGGCAATCTTGGACATTAACGCAAGATTGGATCAACTATTTAAATTAGTCATGGAAACGATTGAGTCCAACAAAGCTTTTCGTGATCTAGTCCACGTTCTGATTTCGAAAAAATGATAGTCTCAAACCTAAAAATCGGATTATGGAACGCAAGAGGGTTAGTACAGAAGAACGAAGAACTTCGACTTTTTCTTACTGACCACTCTATAGACATCATGCTAATTACTGAAACTCATATGCGCCCTGGACTAAAAGTATACACTCCAGGCTATGAACAATATTATGCCAATCATCCAAGTAACAACGCCAAAGACGGTTCTGCAATCTTCATCAAAGCCAATATTCGCCACAGTCAAAATAAATCAACAATGCGCACTGATGTACAAGTCGCCAGTCTCGATGTACCAACGAGTGGTGGTATTATCAAAATAGCTTCTCTGTATCTTCCTCCAAATAAGCCTTGGACTAAAAACGACTTTGATCAGCTACTTATCACATTGGGCCCCAAGTGTATAGCAGGAGGGGATTACAATGCAAAGCATCAATGGTGGGGCAACCTAAGGGCATGCAGCCGAGGTAAACGACTACAAGAGGCCATCGTATCTAGTTCTAGCGAAGTTCTAGCTACAGGTGAACCTACCTTTTACTCATCTAACACTAGACTGACGCCAACAGCTTTGGATTTTTTTGTCGTAAATGGGGTGCCAATAAATAAACTTTCAATTGAAACAAAATACGACCTATCTTCGGATCACCTACCCTTAGTTGCAACATTAAGCCACACTCCCCAATATAAATCCAGAAAGAAATCCTTACTAGCTCCCGGCTCCTCTGTCGAAACATTTAGGAATGTCCTAGACAGAAGCATTAACCTAAACATCGACATAAATTATCCAGAAGACATCGAAGATGCTATAGTGACGTTCATGGACACAATTAACGTGGCTGCGGCACTTGCTACACCAGGAAGCAGAAATTCTCCTACTCAGAGTAGACGCAGTATACTTCCACAAAACGCTTCAGTTCTCATACAGCTCAAACGAAGAGCTAGACGAGAATTTTCCAGAACAGGAGACGCACGCGCCCACAACATTTACAAAAGGTTATCAAATCGTCTTAACAAAGTCCTGGTGAAAAACAAACAAGACCACTTTGACCAAATGCTGGAAAATGCAAGTCCTGACGCATCGACTAACTACTCGCTGTGGAAACTCACGAATAACCTTAAAAGACAAGTTATTCCAAAGGCTCCCATCAGAAATCCGGCTGGTGGTTGGTGCGGCTCCAGTCAGGAGAAGGCCGATATCTTTGCAAGCAGTTTAGAGGATAGATTTAAGCCATTGAATCTTACTCCGGCAGAACACCGAAACAGGGTGCAAACACTCTTGGACCAACCTTTTCAAATGGCTCTCCCCACAAATCCTGTTACTTTGGAAGAGGTAGTAACGCAGATTAAAATGCTCAAACCTAAAAAATCGCCTGGTGAGGACCTCCTAGACAACAGGACGCTTAAACTCCTTCCCATCAAAGCGGTTCTTTTCGTAGTCCTATTGTTTAATAGCGCCCTAAGGCTGGGACACTTTCCAAACAAATGGAAATCGGCAATCATAACGATGATTCCGAAGCCTGGAAAGCAACCCACTGAAGTAGACGCATATAGGCCCATTAGTCTTCTACCCGCGCTAGGGAAAATGTTGGAAAGGGTAATACTTGAGCGCATCCTCAAACTTCCAAGCGTGAGCCAAGCTATTCCAAAGTGGCAGTTCGGTTTCCGAAAAAGTCATGGCACTCCAGAACAGCTGCACCGAGTGACAAACTTTGCTTTGGAGGCAATGGAGGACAAGATGTATACAACCGCTGTATTCATGGATATACAACAAGCCTTTGATAGAGTATGGCATGATGGTCTTCTAAGTAAACTTAAGACCCTTTTGACGCCACAGCTATTTCTTATTATCAAAAGCTTTCTATCGAACAGACAGTTCAGTGTGGTTGTCGATGGCGACAAATCGTCTACGCGTACAATCTCAGCAGGTGTACCCCAAGGCAGTGTTTTAGGTCCGACTCTTTATTCGCTGTATACCTCCGATATGCCGGATTCCTGGTGCTGTACAGAAGTTGAAGACGAAAACATTCTCATTGCAACCTATGCGGATGACACCGCGGTAATGGTCAGAAGTACAAGCATGAGTGATGCAACCAGGGGCTTACAGGAATACGTGACGGCCTTCGAGGGGTGGGCAACGAAATGGAATATCGGCATTAATTGCAGCAAATGTGCTTGCGTTACATTCACAAAAAGGCCCTTGAACTGCTCAGGAATTTCCATGCTCGGCTCCACACTTCGACACGAGACCTTCTACAAATACCTCGGGGTGATTTTGGACAGAGGACTAACGTTTCAAAGGCATACGACGATGATCAAGAAAGCAGTACTTTCAAAGGCTGCAAAAATGTCGTGGCTCTTTTCGCCGAGAAACAAACTCTCATTGGCAAATAAAGTTCGCCTGTATAAATCCATCCTGACCCCAATTTGGAAGTATGCGTTGCAAGTATACGGAATTACGGCCAGAACTAATCTGAACAAAATAAGAGTTGCTCAAAGTAAGGTCGTTAGATTACTATGTAACTCCCCCTGGTACATGAGAACCAGAGACATCGAAAGGGATCTTAATATTCCAAAGATAGGCGATGTACTGAGGACCCATGCGGAAAGATACATGTGGCGACTCGGTTCCCACCCCAACACCCTGGCGAGAAGGCTTATCCATCCCCCGCGAAAAAGAAGGCTGAAAAGATTCCACCCACATGATCTCCCATCGAGATTATTATAAATATTTTTTTTTTTAAAGCTTAATTTGTAAAGTAATGCATATATTGCCTATGCCTATGCTGTAGAAATTTATGTAGAACCTGGTAAAGCTGCCACATAGGTAGCAGTAAACTTGTTTAATTCCAATTAATAAAATTTACAAAAAAAAAAAAAAAAAAAAAAAAAAAAAAAAAAAAAAAAAACTTTTTTGTGCCTTTCTCCTTATCGGCAGCCGGACAGAAGACCTTTTCCTTCGCCATTCAGCTTTCTCCACCACTTTCTTCTTCATTTTCCTCTTGATTCCGGCACTTGACTGTCATTGTTTAAATTTACAAATTGTTCGCTTGTCCGCAAATTGCGAAGCGTTTTGTTGGTCCTTTCGCAGGAACTGGATTTTTTTTTCTTCTTCGGTGGGCATATCTTTCAAAAATCTCACAGCTTTGGTTTTTCGCTTCCCCTTATTTGCTGGGGAAAAAAACCCCCTCTTTGCCCACTTTCTAACTCACTCGACTTCCTTGTTGTTTGTTCGCGCTTGGGGGCTTCGACCAAATGTTGTAGTAACAAAAGCAAATGTCGCTTTTCCTGTTTGCCACTTGCCTCCTTTTTCACTTCCCTCTGTTTTCCCAGTCTACACTTTGTATTTTTTTTCAATCATTTAGCTGCTTGCGGTTTCGGCTTTGTTTGTATTTGTTCATCTTCAGAGTTTTCTGTTGATTTATCATGATTTTTATTTGGCCACTGAGAACATTTGGGCCTATGGCGTTTTCCTATCGTTCTAAAGTTGTTTGTTCATTTTGGCGAAGAGTGGTGAACCTGAGGCTAATAGGTAGCACAACATCAATTTTTAATCGAGTCGAGCATTAATAATAACATTTAGCATCTAACTTAACACTTAACTAAATTACTTGAGATGTTTATAAATGTTAAAAATTTCTTAATAAAATAAAACTTTTTTAGAATGTAGCAGTTTAATTAAATATATGA
Organism: Drosophila yakuba; assembly: GCF_016746365.2. NCBI lineage: Eukaryota > Metazoa > Arthropoda > Insecta > Diptera > Drosophilidae > Drosophila > Drosophila yakuba. The sequence goes on from NC_052530.2 coordinate 10,836,243, forward strand.
ATGACCAATGGTCGGAAAATGTCAACTGAAATACTTGACACATTTCGTGTCCGTTTGTGTTTTTTTTCAGCTTTTTACCCTTTTACTATAGTGAAAGCTAGAATTTTCACGCTTACTGACTGACTGAATGACTTATGTGATTGAGTGACAAGCAAGGCTGTGGATATTGCCACACATTTTTTATGACAAAAGCTGAAATCGAAAGCGCAAAAAAAAAACAAATCTATTGCTATAAGGACAATAAAGGGATTTACTTCTCTCATTTTCCTGCTTTCTAGCTGTTGAAAGAGAGAAGTCTCCACTGTTTTTTAAAGAGGAAATAAGTGTAGAGTTTAACTGTTGAATGAGGTTAGGAAAAAAGTCTATGATATATATGGAACGGTATGCAAAATGTATATTTAGTTTAAATAAATTCACCATCAAACAATTTTATTTGAGAAATGTATATTTTTTTGTAGTTAATTATTTTTATAATGAAAAATATTACGTCATTCCGAACCGGCATTTACTCTTATAAACATGTAATATTGTCCACTTCTCTGGAAAAACTTTTCTAACGCATGCGTCGAAAAAGAGGGGAAGTCTACACTGCACGAAAGTGTAGAGTTCCTTAGGAGAAATTTTATTGCATTTGCAACAAGTTGCCTTCCACTCCATGAAAATAATAACAAACGCAGAGAAGCGAGTGATACAGAAATTTCAAGTATGTTCGAGCAATTTCGGTGAATTGCACAATTGTGTAGCCAATTGGAAAATTTACCAAAACGCAGTTAATTTGCGGCAAGTCAGAAACCGACAGCCCACAATCGAACGAATTAAAGGCAGATATATATGCATATGTATACGTATATATAGCAAACATATTAGCAGATAAGGGAACCAAGTGTCAAGTGGCAGGGTAAACAACAGTGGCATGGGGCTAAATAGAAAATTTAATTCAATTAATTATGTTTTCACTCAGCAGCAAAAAGAGCGTGTGAAGGGGATGGGCAGTAGTAAGGACTTTGCCTTGGTTCTTGCACTGCACAATGGAAATTAAATTAAGCCAACTTGCAGTCCATACACATACACACACACAGATAGTGCAGTTGCTGGAACTAAAGTGTGCTGCCTTTGGGGACCGAGTTCTGCTGCCTGATAATCACATTCGATGTGCTGTAAATCATATTACGCATACGCCTCGTGTGCCCCAAGCAAGCATGAAAATGCTGCCATCTTCGCTCCCAAAACGCAAGCAGGACGCCCGCCTTGATTGTTATTTAACTTAATTAGCTCCTTGCCTTCCATAAATATGAAATCGTGCGGAAGGAGCGAAAGAAATTGGCTGGGCAAAAACTATAGCATACTTTGTAGCATCTGTTGGTCAGATGTAAACATCGCAACTGTGCTTGGGCGCAAAATTGTTGTTTTGATTATATTGCCGTCTGGAAAATGACCGTCTTATAATTACTTTACTTTGCTCAATGAAATTACACAACTAATAGTTCACCAAGTTATGTGTTCATAATAACATACCCGTTTTTTGTTAGAGCGTAACACAGAGTAAAGCTTTCAACTCACCTGCAAAAAAGGAAAGAGGATTATGATTAGTAACAAAAAACCATAGCATTGTTGTTCTACTATCAACAGCTGCATAATGATAAAGTCAAACCCATGACCCAGAGCTCTACTTAGTTAAATCACACAGCTAGGTAGAAAATTGGCAGAGTAGATAAGGACAGTAGGACGGACAGACAGACGGACGGACGGACGGGTGTGTAACATGAAAATACAGAGCAACGAGCCGGAAAACGAAAATAAAAATGTAAAATAAAATGCAACAGTGGAAACAAGCTGCAGCAGCTTAAAATGTGGCCAAAGGGACATGGGCCAAAAAACGAACCCAAAAAAACATTAAGGGGAAAAATAAGGTTGTGAGGAAAAGCGAAAAAAGGACATGCAACACAAATTTTCATGTTCGACATGAATTGGGAGGGGCCAAGAGGGGAGCGGGGGTGGTGGGCGGTGGGTGATGAGGTAGCAAAGGGTCAGTGGTAAGAGCCAACAACGGAGGCGCTAACAACAAGTAAAGCCCAACAACGAGGTGCAACAGCAACAACTGAAAGATAGAGCAGCTGCACAACGGAACGAGGAGGGTGAAAATCGTAGAGGGTTATAAAAGGTCGGCCGGCGAAGGGAAGGGGGGAAAATGAAGACCGGACGGTTGAGGTTGGTTACTGCCAGAGATATGGTCACGGCTTTGTACTGTTATTTTCCAAATGACTGAGAATTATTAAAGGGGCATTATTGCAGCTTCACGAAGCAAACACACACAGGGTAATGGGCTGGGTGGACTCGTGCAAGTAGTAGTACTGGGTGCTCCTCCACGGTGAGGGCATAACAAAGTAACCGTTAGTCGTTGTCAAAGACAAGTGCATTAAATCCAACATTGTAGCTCACTAACAAAGCGCAGATACTACAAGAGGAGCGGAAAATTCCGAGAAAAATAGTATGGGTAATTGTACTTAAAAGGAAGAGTAAACACAATAATTAACACAATTAGCCACTGAAGAGAAACATTTTATGGCCACCACAATACAAAGCATATGCTATGTTTATTGGTGAAGTATTACACGATAAGTTTTCTATAGTTGCAAAACCCATTCGTAGTATCCTCTGACATCTATTCCAAGTTTCAACATTATGTATCCAGAATCATCTTACATCTTGCACAACTGCGAGACCTTTTGCCCGTATAATTTGTATTTGTCAGGCAGCTGCCTCAGATACTACTTGCATAATTAGAATAATTTTCTGCTTCCAGCTGCTGCTACTTCTACAACTACTACCACTTCGACTGTGGGCTTCTCCCACTGACAAGCCAGGGAAAATAGAGAAAAACTCTTGACAAACTTTTTCCAAGGCATCCCATTAAAAATGCAACTCACAAATGGCAGGCGAAACAGGAGACTAGGAAATGCTCTAGAAGCGATTTAATAAAAAGAAGTTCATAGAATACCGAGTTAATTTATAGACTCAAGTCGTATTTACTGTTTAAATAAGCATTTACGATTATTATTACATTACGAACAATAAGATGGGGAAAAAACAAATGGGAAGACTTGAAAGAAGTGTATGAGAGACGTCGTAGCGTTTTCCGCATAAGGATGCAACTTTTGCATTTCATAAATGAAACATGTGCATAATATTAAATAAAATGAACGTGTAAGTAAACAACAAGATGAAAGTCAGCGATGGGAAATTGCTTGCCATTGAAATTCATGAAATTGCGCGCAGTTCATAGACTGCCTTCTCCCATTCCATATATTCATATTTATTATGAAATAGATTTTAATTTATTTGCAAATCATTGACATAATAGAAATAAAAACTTTAATCAAGCCCGAGGTTTTTTTATTAAGTGCCCGAACAAAATTCTTCAGAAGTGTAGAACATCAAGTTTTGATAAGTATCATTTCAATGCCGCGCAGAAATCCAAATAGAATCTACCAAAAGTTGAGCAAACTTTATTTTTTTACGATAAAGTTAAAGCAATGAAAAGGGCAAAAAGTAGAAAAAAAAAAAAAGTGAAAATATACAGAAAACATCAAAATGAATGACAGAATAAGCTGACATTGGCAGTGCGTTCAGGAATGCAGCAGCTAACTTTCGAGAAGAAATGCAGAGTGCAGAAGGGAGAAGTGAACTAACTCCCCATAGTCTACTCCAAATGATATGGCACTGAAGAGAAGAGAACAGGACGAGTCAAGTCGAGTGGGAGAACAAAGAATATCCAAAGTTAAATTAAATTGTAGTTTGTAAGGCAAACTTTATCCTTTGCCGAATGAATGTCTCACCTGGCTGGTAGGTAAGGTAACTTCACTTCCACTTCCTCCACTGCCACTCCCACACCCTCTTTCAATTCGTATTCATTCAATTGCTTTTCGCACATTACCACCCACGTTATTATTATTATTATCAGCAACAACATTTAATTAAAAATTCCAGAATCTACGCCACAAAATTTACCATTTTCCTTATGCGTTCTATTTTAGAAATTTGCAAGCTCATTAAAAATGTAAATCAAATATGTAAACAACAAAAGAGCACAGCCGCTAGACGGCGACACAAAAAGTCTTCACCGAAAAGTTGAAAATCGCGCCAAAACTTGTTCGGCATCAAGGTGAATTTTAATGAAAAACATAATTATAATTCATGCAGATTCTACTCAGCCAACCGGAAGAGACCTCATGAGTGCAAACTTTCGGATAAACTTCAAATTTCATTCGTTCCTGTTCTTGTTTTTGCTCTTGTTGTTGCTGTTGATGTTGTTCTTGGTTAGTTTTACCATATTATTTGCTCTTGTCTTTGGAATTAAAATGTAATTATGTCGTAAAGCAGCTGAGCTGAGCTGGCATTGCATACAATTTGGGCCGAAATCCATCCAGACATTTGAGTGCCGAGAAGAAGGTGTTGGCCCAAATTGAGTTTGAGTTTAATAAACTTCCCGCAAAGGTTCGTAACCATAATTTGTGGACGGCATTGTCATGGATATTTGAATAATACATATTTTGAGCGACAAGCGAAGCCAAAGGCAAAATTCAAGCTTTGCGGTATTTTCCGGAGATTCCAGTGTGTTTGGTGTAATTTAAAGGTTTTATGAAGGCATTCAACCATGCAGACTAAATGATAATATTTAAAGAGACTAAATAGTATGGCAAACATCAAAGAATAGATAAAGTCTAAGTCGCCTACACAAAATGCCAATTAAGGATGATGCATTAGGAAGGCAAACTAAAGTGACAAAACCAAAAGGCAAACAATGGGCAAGCGTGGAAATGTTGAGCTAGAAAGCGGGAAGCCAGAGCATAATTTTGATTGACAAACGTCTATCAAAAGAGTGAAATACTAAGCGAATGCGGCCAACAGCGATGATGCTGATGAAGATGTCACACAATGACAGCTGAAATGACAGCTGCGGCTGCACTCAATCCGGCTCCTTTGAGCCAAGTTAAGAGGAGACCCACAACCAGGCAAGGCGACGGCATTCAGAATGCCATTTTGAAGACGCACTCTCATTATGGCCAAAGAAATGGCAACAAAAGGTCCTGCCATCGCACCCGGCAAACCAATAGAAATGTGACGCGGATGAAATTTTATCGAAAACAAAGGACTGTAAAACTGTTTTGGCCTGAAGCCCACCCATTCACTCAAATATTCCAGGCGCCTGCACAGCGAAAAATAAACAACTGCTATCAAAAATAATCATATAACTTTCCATATTTTTAAAGGAAAGTCACATTTAATACACTATTCATGCTTATTCCGTAAAGAATTGTTAAGGTACCTCCATTTGGTAATAAAACTTGTGCACCGTTTTCTGAGCCATTTTATCGCTCAGTGTCGTAATGAGCTCTCATTGTGTCACAGTGTCCCGAAAAGGATGCAGCCACACACATACACACACACAAACATGCACACATACTTGCGAGACCGCGACATCCGGCTCTTTATCCTTAATGAGATGCACAGAACACGCGACCCAACCTTTTCACTTCATCTCTGTGATTATGCTGGGGATTACAAGTTGAATGTGTGTAAATTAGCCGGCTCTTACAAAAGCTTAGCCTAACCATCACAAACACAACGATAATGATCGGGATAATGATGATAACGATGATTGTGATTATTAACATTGGTTTGCCAAATACAAAGGCCCCCAAAAGATTACCAGTCCATTCTACATTTGTGCCCCTAATTAATTTCTGCGCGAACCTTGAAAACGTCTAAAACGTGAACTGACTGACTTGCGTCTTTTGCCTTTGGGAGTCCACTTTTAATTATGCTTTTTCATAAAACTAATTGGAAAAACTAACAGAATACGTAATAGCGATGTGAAAAAAAGTGCATTAAAGTGCCTTAAGTAGCCTCTAAATGATTATGTAAGGCAACTGCAATTGCGCCAACTTTTTACGGCCCAATGGAGCGCATCGCTGCAACTACCAAATGCAACTGAATAAACAGCAAATAAATCGATAGGGGAAGTGGAACTCATTGTCTTAGGTTAGTGAAGTCACTTTGGGCATAATAATCAGCAGAAATATATGGGCAAGCTATGGCTATAGCCCTAAAATCAAGTTCAATGATTGACGATATCGTGAAAATCAATTTCCGAGCGTGACAAAAGTTCAGCCAAATTATTTGCCTGTCGGCAGAAAGTTAGCGTGTTATATAAAAAGCATTCTGAATGGATATAGATTACAATCGTTAATAGCTTAACGCTATAAAATCATCAAACTTTGACTCTTTTCGCACGACAGAGGAGTTGAATAAAAAAGGAAACCAATAAAGAAACCATTAGGCATACATTTTTTGTGAACATGTAAATGAACTTCCACGTTTTACTGGTTTTCGCTCTGCTCGAACATGCGGCAAATTTAGTTGACAAAAGACGAAAGAATTGATTGAACGGAATAGAATGAAAAACGTAGTAGAAGCAAATAGTACCCTTTAACTTTTGTGTATGAAAAAAGCATTCAATGCTGCCGAAAAAGTGTTCAACCATGTGTCAAAACGGATTTTGTATAAACTAGTCTTTGAAAGTTATAACAAAAGTTGCAGGTTATAGGAATTTCTTGATTAAAAGGTGGCAGAAACTATCAAAACCTTCCATCACCGCAGCAGACAATGGAAAACTCAGCCATCAGCAGAACGCATGGAAAAGCAACAGACGCGAGAAACTTCCGACTAAATGTAGCGTAAATATAGAGCACGGAGTTATAGACAGCAAAGGATACGAGAAAATATAAAAAAATATATGTATAGATATAGATATAGTTTGCGTGTGACATGCAAGGCCCAAAGTGGGGTAGTGAAGGGATCTGTCGCTGGCTGGTTGGAGCGGAGAAATATAATATCAAGGGGGTATGTATTTAAATTGCACGGCGACACCAGCGAAGCCCCATTTTTTTCTTTCTTCCCCCACAAAAGCGAAAAGCGGGAAGGTCTGAACAGAACCATTAAAGTGCACTGAATTGGAATATATATGCACATATGCATATACATATCCATATACGAGTAGGTATAGATGGAGATTTGTGGGTGCGCAAAGAGGTGTCTGGCCCCAGCCAAATGTGGCTGAACCTTCCAAACAGAAACAGCAGCTGTAGTAGTAGTAGAAAGCAGGTTGATCGAGCGCTCGTCTGTGGGAAATCTATGACTTCGCTGTGTCGTCAGTTTGTTTGCCGCCATTTTCACTATCCCACATCCTATATCCTTGCCGCGTGGAAAGCATTTCCCATTTTCCATCTACAAGCCACGGACCGTTGAGCACCGAAATGAAGTCACTTGACAACTCCAACTGATGTTGATTGCACGGCGGCGCTGCTGTGCATTAATTATTTAGAATATGGCGACGCTGGTAAAAACACATCGACTCGAAAAGTATGCAATTAGTATTTGGCGTGATTGTTGCCAGGCGTGGCACAAATGTTATCTGATGGCCGATTGCCCCGTTCTGATTGCGATTGTGTGTCTCTCCATTGTAAATTGGGTTAATAGTTGTGTATAAAGTACAACCTTTCAAATGGACATGAAATCAACGTAGATAGATTCGCTTCCCTTTTGGAGCTACTAAGACGTTGAAATAACTTTAATAGCTAGTCAAATAACTTCAAGAACCCATGCACTCTATCAATTACATTCCCCTTGGTTATCCTGCAGCTTGTCCACTCAAAGGCTTCGACAACTAACCCAAAACTGTCAACATTTTATCAACTCCGATGTCTTCGCCCACTGTGTGTGAGTTTCGGTGAGTTAGTTTTGGGGAGTGTCTGTGTGTGTGTGGCTTTCCCCGCCCTCGTCTACATATGAAATTCAATGAAAAACTTTTCTACACACACTCACTTAGCGGACAAAGCCATTTCCCATTTTCCCCATATCCCTGGAAAAATGAATAAAGTGTCTGCATGCGGTTTTCTTTTCAGTGCTTTACATGCTTTTAGTTTAGTTAAGCTTTCTGACCAACAAAACTTAAATGAGCTAGACAAAGTGCCAAAGCAAAGGGTGGCCCTCAAAATATTCGCTTGAATATCCAGCCAAGAAAGCAGGGCAAAATTTGGTTAAGGATACTATGCTTTGGGGCATTCGTCGTGGTTAACCCCTTTGCTAATGAGGCAATTTAAATTTATGGCTGGCCCAGAGTGAAATTTTAAATATTACATACTCCTTCGCCTGCTGGTTTATTCATCAGTCGAATGAACTTGTCAAAGTCCTTCCACTTGCCAAAGAAATGCAGATGAATTCAGATGCAAGGCCACCAGCAGTAAACAAGTGGCCCGGAAAATGAGCAGCTGGAAAACTGTCTGCAAATGAGAGGTGCGACATGAAAACGCTTTGAGAAAGTAGTTCGGTAAATCTCATGACAGCTAGACAACAAACTACAACTCATTGACATACTTGCAAAAGCCCACAGAACACAGAACGCCAAGAACTAAACAACTTTATCAGCACATAATTCCGAATGAAGTAAGGTAGGAGCAAGAATACAAAAAATAAAGAAAAACTTGGCCAAGAAACAAGGGAACGAATAAAAGAAATGTCCCGACTTTCCTACGTCTGGCTGCTTAATTATGAAGCTTGTTAACTATTAATGAAAAAGTTGTTGCAAACCTCCCCAGACGTAACCAACTAAAAGTTGACAAACTACTGGCAAAGGTCGCAACTTACGATGGGGGATGAAAAGTGGTCAAAAAGTAGGCTGAAGTGGGCTGAAGTGGAAATGGATTCTATCCAAGAAACGTAGCTTAATTTTACGCAGTACACAAATACTAATGATTTTAGTGGTCAAATATTTGCAATAATAGTTTGGAAAATATTTTATACATCATCAGTTCTTCTTGAAATGCAGTTAAAATGCATTTTAAATTGGCATTGGAATTTGCATAATGCAAAACGTTTCACTTAAATATTTTTGGTATTATTCGTTAATTATTTGAGCTATGGATAAAATACAAATATGTTCGCTTTGTTCCGCTCTGAAACATTGATGACATCTCAAACTTATATATGGTGTATAAATAATATACAGAATACTAGTACCAATGAAAAGTATTCCCCATGTCCGTGCTCCAATTAATTTCAATGCAATATCGAGCGAAGTGTAATCAGCAAATTAGCATTTTTATATGTACCATTTCGAGGGGTAATTCCATTTCTTATCGAGGTCAATGTCTTTAGCCGCGCACTTATGAGCTAATCAAGCGTTGCTCCATCGTCTGCAGCGAATTGGCCCGCTCAGTCTGGCCACGAATAAATAAATAACTTGGCCAGGCCAACTTAATGTGATTAATTGCGTCATGCAGAGAGCAATGTCGTCAAATGATTTCACACCCGCCAGGGGGTGGGTGTTCGGGGTGTTCTGGTGTTCAGGGGTTCTGGGGTTTCATTGGGGTTTTCGCCGTTCGTTGTTTTCCATTCTCCAATCTCCATTTTCCTCATCGCTCTTTGTCAGCGCTTGTGCCCGATTTCCCCGGCATTTTGCCCGTTTCGCCCCTGGAGTGTGATAAGTGCGCTTTTGGGTTTTGTATTACACGACTTCGTACTGAAATTTACGACGTAGTTTTTCTAATTTTTCTATTTAATTAGCACACACACCCACACACACACATACACAAGCTCACAAACATCAAGGCCATGGGAAAGGTGGTGCTGTCAATAGCATTTTCCGGTTGACGGTGATGGTGGTGGTGAGAAATGAAACCTTTCGGTAGTTGGGGATGATATTTCCTGCGGGCGTGAAGACAAATGATTCGGCTATCTGACAAACTGTTGCCATCTCCTTAATGATGTCAGCATGTTAATTAAAGGCAAATTATTTGCTAAACTCTTCGTCTCTGCGCTTCTTTTTCGGGGTGGATTGAATGAGGAATTACTTGTTCTTTTCGTGTGCTTTAAAGTTTACCCATGTGAGCTCGAGTTAAAAGTTAAGAAGTGTTTATAGGTTAACTCAAGTTTCTGCGCGGGGTTGAAATTGATTGATTAGAAGGGAAATTTCCTTGGCTCCCAGGTTAGCAGATAAATTTCAGATAAACAGGAGTTTGCATTTGAAGTGTACTACATATGATTTTGTGTAGATCCCCCGTTAGATCATTACTAAAAAACTTTCCTCGCTCAGAACACTATTCCATATGGGCCATTCACTACACTAAGCCATTAAAGGGGCGGCAGTTGCAAGGACACACTGCTGATAAGCGCATATGCTGTGAAGCATGCATCAGGGCTTCGCTTAATTAATGTCTCGGCTACCAAATTTGCGACGCCCCGCCACTTGCCATACCCCCTCCCTTCTACAACTGCCCCCTTCTCTAACCGATGTCAACTATTTGCCACTTACTAATTAGCATTTGCGTGTCCACACAAACTTCAAGGGAAGACGACTAAGACGCAGTGTCTGAGGCGAGGAGTAACCGCTAATTGGGCTTTATTGGCGGTAAATGTCAAGTGACGGCATTGGATGACACTTTCCACCAGCCCGCTCCAACAATTTTCACTCCTTCGGTGGAACGCCCACGACCGAAAAGCAACAACCACTTGATTATGGCTTTCGACAGATAACAGGAGGTGAATATTGGGGACGTAGAAGCAATTTATCGTTGTCCATGGTAACGGAAAAGTCTTTCGAAATGAGCAAAGTTGCCTAAGGAAGCTAAAGGTAATCAGTCGGGCTTAAAATAGATCAAAACTTTAATGTTGCACAGCAAACTTTAGCTTATAACTTTCAGGAAAGCAATTGGTTTAGTAAATACCACAATATATACTTTATAAAAGTTGGTTTATCCTTATTTTCAAATCTTTATATATCATCCTTATATGCAATTATGTTAATCGCCACTTTATCTAAAACTAAATCATACTAACTATACCTACTTTAAAATTCCAAAGTTTAACCAACCAAAATGCACGTTCGCAATGTAGGATTTTAATTGAATACATTTTTCAATCATCAAAAAGGCAGCAATTTAAACTTGAAATGCAACGAGAACGTATTTTGAACAAAATGTGATCAGGCCTGCATTGAAATGAAACACTGCCCATGCACAATTGGAAATTAATTTACTAAGTGCCAAACACACATGCATAATGAGCTATATGCTTTTTGTGCCAATTAACGCTTAATTAATTGCTATATTAATATATGCCAGCGACCAAAAGGGGATGGTAAGCTGCGGAGGGGTGCATTGCGAATTGGCGGCAAGGAGCAAAGCAGATGCTGCACTTTTATTGATTTAAATGCATTTTTATGCAAATTTTCGCACTTTGGCGGTGGTAAATTATGCACGACGAATTTGAACGCAAAATGCAAGTGGCATTTGCGCTATCCCATACCTATTAGTTAATGCTATCTGTTAAATCTCAATTGCCTGTTGACCCAAAACTGTGACTGTATTGGCATAAAAAAAAGGAATTATTCATATTTATAAATGCATAAATTCAACACTTGAAAAGACACAAAACTATTGCTGGAATTTGCATAATGCAGACACAATTATTTGCAATAACCTGATTTATTTGCTTCCATTTGCATTTCCAATATGCCTTTAAATTATGTTATTTTTTATTTTACCTTCTTCGTTACCTTCAAAATGTATACGAACAAAAGCATCTTTCCATTAACTTTCTGATTTACTAAACCGAGTACCTGTAGACAAGTAAAACCACAGTAATCCGACACTTTAAAAATCAATTAAAGAGACTTCAGACTTTCAGATCAAAGCTGAATTAGGCAGACAATAGAGACCAAAAACAATCATCGGATTAAGCCGCGTTGAAGACAACAAAAGCCTTGCCAACTGACTGATTAACACACAAAAGCAACCAATGAAGCGTGGCTAAGACAGACATCAGCCAAAAGTGTTAGAGAAAGGAAATCATAAAAAGTAAGCCATAGAAAAGCATTTCTTCCGCATTTCGTGCCACAAAATTTGTAATCGTTTTTCTAGTAAGAGGAAGTGAGCCATGAAAAGCGAAAATATTTGTTCATTATATGCACCAATCTTTATTTTAACAATTTCCAAATTATTTGGCAAACTTTTCCTATCTTCAATCTTCTGTCCTGAAAAATTGATTTATGTTTGACAAACATTTTTTTTATTTGCCCCGCAAGTAGTTGCCAAATATGTTATTGGTCACATTGAAATTTATATTGATGATTCTTTGACAACAGTTTGCATTAATTTTCAGCGATTTGCCAAAGTAATTTTCTCTTTTTCTTCGGTCTGTGGCAATTTTCTTCATCCTGCTTCTACTGCTGCTTATAAATAATGATTTCTTTCATTTCAAAGGCATTCCATCCATTTGTCTTCTACATTCTGACATTCAACGGATGGTTGCACCACATGTGATTTTTCCTCGTTTTACTTTCGACTTTAATACATATTCATGAAGTAAATTGCATTTTAGATAGGTTGCTATAGAAACTGAAGATAGATTCAAGAACCGTTTGGATTTACTAAATACTAAAAACCAAATAAGCAATAAGCCGCAAATAATGATACTCGTAGAACTTTTTTCTCATCACCCCCTTTCAAAATCTCATAACAAAAGCGTCAAGTCGTTCGTCTTCATATTTATTGCATAACCATTGTCAAAAATCGCTTGCATTGTATGTGGGTCCATATTGCCATCCTTCAAGCCAACAAAAAATCCTTTCATTCAGTTTTCATCGTTATTTTGCATGCGATTCGTCAAGATTCTTTTCTTTCCTTCTTTTCAGTGTTAATATCAACGCCAATTTAATAAGAAATATGCACGAAAGCAACCGAAAAGTGGGCAGAAGCCTGAGTGCATGCCTTGCATTATCCATTATCCATTATCGGCAACATATTGCACGCCTTTCTCATGAAACCAATAAATGCATATCTGTCCTCCTGCTTTCCCTTTGTCGCCCTCTTTTCCTGGGCTTTATTTATGGACGGAGTGCTGCGAGTTGCTTTATCTCTCTGAGAGAATATGAAAACATAATAATAATCACTATTATTACACATATATTAACATTCTTTATGGTCTCTCGCATAACGCAGGCATTATAATATAATTTTTTGCTCTGAATTAAAAGTGCTTCATAAAAGGGCAAAGGCATATTGCTTTTAACTGACCTCTGAAAGGGTAATTTCATTTTAATGTTCGTAAAGTTGTAACCATTTTTGATATGGCACGAAGTTTGATTTCCGCTGGATAAGATAAATGTTTAAATGTAATATTCTTAAACATCCACATTTGCTTATAAATGCATTTACTTTATTTAGAGCTTACTAAATGTACTCTACGCATTCTCTCCAATTATCTCAGTTTGATCAACACATTTGGGCTGACTGCAATGTGCTTATGGAAAACTTTACGCAAAACACAGGAAGCGCATTAAACTTTCACCTTTCTGGCGCCACAAGCAGTAATGACATTCCAGCTACTTTGGTCCGATCAGGATACAGTTTGATGCTGGTTGCTCTTGCTGTTGCTCAACCGTTTCTGGCTTAACAACATTTTCTGACAGTGTGTTGGCTTTTTCACTTTGATGCAATTTTGCGCAGCACACTTTCAGGCAGCTCACTTAAAACACACACACACACACAGGCCAACAAAGAGCTACGATAAAGTTTTCCCGCTTCGGTTTTCCCCCGCCTGTTTCACTCTTCTTTATGCCAGAGGAGAAGACAAAAGCGACACAAAAATGCCTGCAGGATGTGTGGAGCGAGCGATAAAAAGCGGAAGTGCAGATTGCCCCAGCCTCAACGACGACTAAAGTGTGGAAATGTCAATTTGCTTTGCGGCCAACAGTTGAAGGCCAAGGGGGAATCGGGCAGGATGGGCAGGATGGGCAGGCAGAGATCGAGGGAGGATATAGCATCGGTAACTGCAACAACGCATATTGATTTTCAATTTGGCATGCCAAGGGAGAGGGGCTGCCTGTTGGTTGTTTGCTAGATATAAAGCTGAAGTTAACAGAAAGAAATGACATTGACTGGGGCCCGGAATACAGTCTGTACTCGCAGACAAAGATATGAAATATTTACGAGGTTAAATTCAGTTTAAACCTTGCAGTGATTGCGTTAGTAACTGATACAAATTAAAGGTTTTATTAAATTTCAAAAGTAGTTTGTCAACACTTTTCCCTTATCGAGTGCCCACTGTAACCACAGGAATGTAACTGAGAGCGAGCATAACCAAAGGCTGGTTTGACAGCCACTGGCACACAGAGGCACCAGCTTAAAAGCAATTTTGTGGCTAATAAATCCGATTTCCGTTTTGTTTCGAAATAAATTGCATGCAACGAGATGGGCACTGCGCTGGATGCCGGATGGTAAATCGAGAAATGGAGAGTGGTGCATTGGGACTGAGTTTTGTGCAAGGCTGGCGGAAATGGCTACCAGGGGACGCAACAGCAGCATCCGGCGGATGTGGAAAATTAGGCAGCCACAGTGACTCCAGCATTCGGATGCCTACTCCCATGCCACCCACTCACATGACCCAAATTTTCGGTTGCGAATCCACAATGAAAATGTCACTCTGGGGACCATGGAAACAACAAACTGTGCGGTAGGATTCATTTCAACTCACCTGAACATCAAAATTTTGCTGCTGCAAGAGGTTTCCCGGAGATTCCATATGATTGGGTCCAGCTGCCTGGTGATTCAACATGGGTGACTGCCAAGTGGGATTATAAATTAGTTATAACACGATAGGCATGTTTTATTTCTTAAGTGAAAACTTAAGAAAATTTTTGTACAAATTCTGAACTATTTCTAAATTTTTTGTAGGTCTTATACGATTTCCAATATACATATCTATATTATTATTTACCTGTGCTGCCATTGGCATTCCGCCGCCAACGCCGTTCATCATCGGCGGTTGCAATTGACTCATCTGGGCGGCCATCTGCTGGTGGGCCGCATAAGCGCCGCCCGCACCGCCGCCGCCGCTGCCACCACCGACCCCGTTGCCAGATCCGACAACTCCGCCCAAACCGCCGCCCATGCCTTGGCCATGATCCATGAGCATGTGGTTGTAAGGCAGTGGGGGAAATAGTAGATTTGGGGGACGTGGCTGGGACTCCTCTGCAGGCGATGGTTGGCGTGAACCAGGAGTGCGACTATAATTTAATGAAAGTAAAATGGATTTTAGTAATATATTTAGGAATATTAGAAATATATATTTTTAATTCTTCAACTATAAGTTATCATAAAAACTGTTTAACTTTTTTAACTCAAATCTTACATTTCACAGTTTATAAACCACAAAGGACCTTAACAGCATGTTACTTAACAGTGCAGTTTAAAGCTGTAATACTACACAGTTTTGAGCTGTAAAAAGTTTTCGAGCAACTGGAACCTGCACTTAGTCGTGACAGAAACCTTTATTTTATCAGAGACACTCAAACCGTTATGTGGACTAAAAGATATATAATTTAGTACCAACAGTGCATTGAATGTATAAATCAATTAATGACATTAAAAAGATTTGAAATTTAAATTGGAAATTAAAAGCAATCTGAGATTAGTGGAAAATAATTCGCCAGCCTAAATTTACTCCAAGCTGCACAGTTTTGCAGCTATTGGCCCAATACCGGGTAAAACAAAAGACTTAAGCAGCAAACGTGTTTGATAATCACTCGTGACGTCAGCAGCCCAGCTGAGTAGAGTTCATAAATTAAACACAACATCTGCATAAAATCAACGATTTTTTTCAAACGCACAGCGTTTAGCATGCAAATAAAATGGTCGCACCAAACTTTATATCAAACTGGAAATGTTTGCCACTGTGTGTATGAGTCAGTCATGCTGCTAAATTAATTAATGCATTTATCTTGGCACGGCAGCTTCCATTCATTCATCGCTCTTAACCCACTGCACCCAAGTCGATGACTCTGTCTTCACATTGTTTGCCTTTTCTTTCTAGCGTCAAGTGCATGTGTGCTCGTATGTAATTTGCCAGCTATAATTTCATTGTCAGGTCATTCACACCGCATTATTAATAATACATGCGACTTCAGAGAAACAATCTGGGGAGAAGAACAAAAGTTTAGCGCTCTCAGCCAAAGCAGCTGGGGAAACAAATATCCAAAGCGTAGAAATTAATTACTGTTAATCCAACTGTAATGCGAATTGCATTGCTGCTAAAAGCGTGTAATTTCTATAATTTTGTGAGCAGCTTACGTCATACACTTTGCGATCTTTTGGACTACCTGTGTTAGTCATATAGCTAGCTAAGTATATTTTAGAATTCTGCCAGTGATTACTAACCATCTGGCGATAAATAATCCCAGTCATGAGGCCAGCCAAGCATAGACACATAATTTTCGTTCTTTTATAACTCTTGTCTTCATTTTGGCTAGCCAAAACCAATTACTTTTTTGGGGTTAAAATTACAAAACACTTTTCCCGACTAGTTGAATATGAAACCAAATGCAAAGCTTAGATTTCACACTCTCACTTTTTACCATTTCTAGAGCGTCTAGTTTGACCGAGGTCAGGTTTTCATTGGCAACTTTCCATTGGCCCCCCGAATTCTAAGAGTCATGTCTGACCTAGTACAAAGTAGTATGCTTGTACCATTAGCCCCGCTGCTCCTCTTTCGGTGACCCAAAATTTTCACTTTTCAAGACAAAAGAAAGTGCAGCGAGGGCATAGAGAGGGGAAGCAATGAGGGAAAAATGAGGCATCGGCAGCCAAAAAGGTCAGAGTGGTAAGCGGAAAACGGCGCTGAAAGGGGAAGGGGCGGCGGTAGTATTGGGTTAGCAGTGGTCTGGGTCACCTGGCAGGCGGCAAAAGAAGAAGCAGCATTCAGTGTGTGTGTGTGCCAGTCAGGTGACTCACTTGTCTGTCCACTTTAGCCTGCCTCGAATTATTTTTAGCAGCGCTTTTCGCTTTTCAATGTTTTCGCAACTTTAATTTCAAACAAAACGTACAATAACAAACAGCCATATAAAAAAGAAACCTCCAGCCGCAGTAGCAACAAAAAAAAAAGCACACTCAAAAACCAACTGAAGCCCACGCTGTAATGCAATATCAAATGAAATCTAATCAAAAAAGTGTATGGCAAATACAACATAATATATATACAAAACGTTTCCAATTTGGTTTCATCACATCGACAAGTTGTTTTCTGTCGCTTTACGTTTTTATCTTTCAGATCGTTGTTTTATTATTAGAAGTCACTATAAGATACCTAATTAATACCTAAAGTGGTTTATTGGATTATGTTTCTTAATATCTGTACTACATTTTTTACATTAATATTGTTAATTTTAAACAAGGCTGTAAGCATTGCAATCAGCATTAGTGTCTTATAGAAATCTAACCAACTCTACTATAACTGAAACCGGAATGAGTATCGATTTCTGATAGCTGATCTTGATGCAGGTGATTTTTATTGCTGTTTCTGCGGCTCTTCTTTTTCTGGCTGCCGTTGTTGCCACTTACATCATAACAGTTATTACGTTTGGCATTGAAACATGTTTGGGCCAACCGGCAATGAAATTGCAAAACAGCGTCAGTGGACAAAAAAAAAAAAAGAAACCGAGAAACCAGCCGGCTGCCAAAGCCGAGAGTCAGATACAGATATAAAAGAGAGGGAGAGGAAACCGCAGACTGGTTTCTTTTTCTTTTGTTAGGCCTAAAAGCTGGTTGCTGGTTGCTGGTCGCTCATGTATTTGTTTCTGCTAAATGTTGTTTAACTGCGGCAGCTTGATAAGAGGAAGTGGCTCAGAAATTGTAATTAATGGAACTAAGTATTTCAATACATTTTAAGAATACACTATGACCTTGATGAATGTAATTATCGAATTTGAAATGAAGTCTAAAGCTTTTGGACAAAGTCAATTTATTATCTCATTGAAACTCTTGCTAACTAGCTTAACCAATACAAATTGTCTTTGATTTCAAGCTTAGCCACCTATATATTTTGAGCATAACTCTTTCAACATAACTGCACAAATTCCAATTTAACTCAACCAAAGTGTCGTCGTATTTTCGTTGCGTCAAGTCAAAATGCGTAAAACGCAGGTGGGCCGAGTGAGGAGAAAAAAGCTTTCCCCATCGCCATAAATAACAATTAAAACTTAATAATAAATAATGTAAATGGAAATACGAAAACCGTGGGCAGACGCACAACAATCACTTTGCAGCTTTATGTCACACATGAATACGAAGATATGACAATTGCAAGTGAAGTACACAAAAATGTGGGTTAAGACCAGGCCGGTAAATATTTCAGGTAATTGATATGAATTTAGTGGGTCAACACTTTTCAAAAATATTTTATTCAAGGTTTGACTTTAAACAATTAACAAGCAAGCCAATTATTAGCATATGCTCGCCAGTAAGATATTACTAAATAATAGGAAATTAAAGCAATTACATCAATGTGTAATTGCTAAAAGCTCTTAATTAAGTTTCAGCTGTGTGAAAAACGCACATGTAATGCAAAACAGAAAGGAAATGGATTTCTTCATCTAATTACATATAATCGTAGGTTTTACAACTTAAAAATTGGTTATAGTTTTCAATACCATTCGTAATGTTAAAACCTATTGAATAACCTTTGAACAAAAAAAAATAAAACAGAAGAATGACTAGCCATGTCTATTTAACAGAACCAGTCATAACTTCCTCAACACTTTGCCAGTCACGATGAAAACTGGAAAACTCCACTTCTTGCCTTTCTAACAACACACCACATTGTGGATTGAGTGAAAGTCTATGCAAAAAAGAAAGAACCCAACCTTGAACTGGAAAAATTTCAGTTTCAGTAATCATAACTTGAAAAAATTCTGCGGTCAAGAGAAGAGAGGCGGCTAAGAAACCAACTGACAACAGAGTGAGAAAACCAGTTTTTCTAACCAACCCAGAGTTTAGAGTCTAGTCTGGGGCCATTAGTTGGAGTCTGGACGGAGATGTAAGTTGTCTGCTACTCACTTGAAGCCCTTGTCATCGTCAATGCCGTTGACAACACCATTTGAGTTTGTGACCTGATCGTCCTTCTTCAAACCGTTTGTGTCAAACGGAGAGTTAGCCTTTTCCTTATCATCGCGTGACTGTAATTGGAAACACGGTGTTATTATTATATCGATACTGTATATATTTCATGGTTTAAAGACCTACCTTATCGTTGTCGTCAAACTTAAGATTCCGCAAATGCGGCTCCAATCCGGAAAGCGAGCTATCCTTGTTTGTGGGCGAGCCACTGAAAACATACTCCACCACTTTGGCGCAAGTCGAATCGCGGGGACTGCAAGAAAGATAGCACCATTAGATTAATTATATAAAATTCGAAAATATAGATAGTTCACTGCAGTTGTTTAAACATTTATTTATTACTTTATTAAACGCTTGGAAAGTGGTCTACTCTTGAATTTTACAAGCGTATTTTGCAACTTCCTTATCTGCACTTCACGCTCTATTGAATCCATTTGTAAATGCTTAGTTCGTGTTAATTTTCTCACCTCAGTATGCCCGCATTGCCGCTGTTTGAAGTATCGGAGGCGCCTCCATGGGCGTAGGCTCGCGAGGGGGGCGGAACGAGGATATTCTCGCCCTGTGTGGACCAGGTGTGATCCTTCCACACGGAGGAAGGATCCCCGATGCCGGGAATCTGCAGGGGATGCAGCGGTCCACCGGGAGTGCTGGAGGACACGCCCTTGCCATCGGATTTCTCCCACAATTTCTTGGCAGTGGATGTGGTAATCTGAAACATAGAGAAAACAAAAGCCGAAATTATAATTTGCACGTAATGTTTACCAAGTTTCTTATAAATCTGGTCAAAAGCCCCCAGCTGTTGCCCCTGAATTAGAAAACGTATATCATTCGTTTTAATTCCCAAGCATTAAACCAACATTCAACGACACTTTCCCGCTACAATTTTATGATTTAAAAGTACATGGAATATATTTTAATTAAATTATTATAATAACCCTTATTACTTTTTCGAGAAAAGTAAAATTACAAGAAACGGGAAATGGAAATGAAAATCTATAGAATCATTTAATGTGCTATTATAAAGCATTCTCAACCGTATTCCCATTGGCAATTGATGGCTTCCAGGAAAGCAAATATCAGAGAAATCACATCATCATCTCATTGACAACAATGCGCCAGCGACATAAATGTCAACGGAGCATTGCAAACAAATTGTTAATTAACTTTTATCGCCCTCCTTTTTTTTTGGCTGTGTGTGTGTGCGCCTGTGTGTTAACCATTCCCAAAGGAAAACCTTGCGTCATAATGCGACAGAATAAGCCGCACCAACCGCCCACACATCTGGCAACTTCCCGACATCCTGACACACAGTTTAAATATTTAAGAGCTTATCAACTGGGCTTCAACCAAGGGGGCGGTGTTGCACGTGGGGCGGAAAATGGAAAAGCTCTCCTTGGCTGCGACTTTTGCATTAATAACAGCGCAAGTCACTAAAAGCCGAGCCGAAATTGTAGGTTACAGGCAACTTAAAAGGTATGTTAGCCTTATAAAAACGATTTATTAACCATGCCTCAATTCAGGGGGTGTTGCCAAAAAAATGTTTGATTAAGTTGATTCAATGAAAAACATTTGAGCCAAACAATAATTAGAAATAAAATAAATATTTGAAACATATGTACATAATATGTATTGCCGGCTTTACATTTGCCTATGACCTAAGACAACAATTTCACAGACACCGAGATTTCAAACGGCGATGGTTGTGGAGATTACCAAACACCGAAAATCTCTTAACAAATATTTAGCGTATCCAAACCAAAAATGGTAAATAAAGCCAACGAAAATGCTTTAAACGAGCCAAAGACGGCGAGAGCGTGAAAAAAAAAATATCGAGTGAGACAAAGAAAAACTTGACAGTGCAAAAGAAAAGAAGCTTAAGTAAGAAAAGTGCGATTTTTGATCTGCGAGCAGACACAAAAGATAGAAAAGAGATTACCGAAGCAGTGATACAATCAAAAATGGAAAACAATACACGAAAATAACAACGAAATGCTGACGTAATATATTTGTTTCATTTAATATGGGTCACAATCTCCGTCTGCAAAGTGCATGAAAATGAATGAAAATCTGTTCGGGTAGGCAAGAAAAAATAAATCAAATAAATTAATTAAACCGCAATTAATAAATAAGCACAGAAAAACAAGGCGGCAAAGAGGTGCCAAAAAAATGCGGCGCCGAGCAAAATAAAAATCACCAACCGGAAAAGTGAACAACAAAATTAAAATCGTTTTGTTAATGAACAAAACAAAAGATGGAAACAGAATTCAGTTGAGAATAATGTGCACTGAAAGAAAGATTTTATATAGTATTGTTATTCCAAAGTGAGGAAAAGAATTATATGTACTAAGCAAAATAAAATCCATGGCACAGAGATGAGCATTCCCTAAAAATTCCCAATTCGAGTCGATTGAAATTCTGTTTTTTTTGTGTTCTTTGTTTATAATTAACGCGATTCAAGACCCAAACAAATCTACCACCCATCACCCCCGCATGTAGGAAAATCCGCACATAAGAGAAAATCGTTCATTAACTTGTCCTTGACTGTGAAGATACAAAAAAACAAAAACGTAGATACAACGAACACAACACACTCACACGCACATTCAGATTACACAGATACATCACACATACAGCTGAGCGAAAAAAGGGAGCGGGTGAGCCAGAAAAAAAAGGGAGAGACAGAAAACAAAAACCGGCCTCCTCTTTGTTGGGAAAATATGCGTGAGAGAGCGAGAGAGAAGCCAACGAAAGTGCTCGCAAAGCGTAGACAGCGATAGCAAGAAGAAGAAATGGCCAGAAAAACAACAAAAACGGCATGAAAATCTTAGAATGGCAAATAAGCGAACGCATAAAAAAGAAAAATACAAAAGACAGAGACAACAAATAGAGAGAGACAACACAAGGCAGCAAGGGGGTGGGTGGCAAAGGGGTGGTGGATATTTGGCCATAGGCTCGTGCAAAAGAGAACGAAGAGAAACAACAAAACAACGAAGCAAAGCCAGCCAGAAATTTGTCTACAAAAAAACATTCTAAATTACATTCTGTCCGAATTTTTTTTTAAGATTCTATTCAAATTTATTGTTGTTTTTTCTATCCGGCTAAAAAGGTTGGTGTTGATGGGTGAATAGGTTATATAAATTATACGCTGGATTGATTGAAAGTAGCTTGACAGGTCGATGGTTGCGGAATCAATCATAAATAACAATTGCACAAAGATAAATTAAAACATAACATAGCATACGTTGGTTGTTTTGGGTGTTGAAATTGGAAGTTCATTAGGGACTTATTGATTTATACACAGTTTAAGCTAGATTACGATTACAGTCGATAAAAACATTTGCACAAACAACAGCTTATTTATAAATTATTTTCCTTTAATACAATTCTTTTATTTTAATGGTAACTTTCAAAACTAAAGCCTGTTTATGACTAATGAAAGCACATTATTCAAGTCCAATACGAGTGAATAAAAGTATAATAAATAGACAACATATTTTAGCTGGCTTATTAAACTAATTGCCCCTGATACGCACACAAAATGAACCAGTTCTCAAGTAAAAGTATTGTCTAAAGTAAGCTGGATTATCTAATAACAACAAAGAGCTCTTAGCTACACACTAAAAGCTATAAATGGAAACCAGTTTTTCATTCAATAAAAAAATTATATCTTCATTTTCGTATTTTTAATTTAAAAGAACTATTATCAATGGCTTTGATAATACTACTATCTATTCTTATTAATAATTCGAAAAATAACCAATAAAAATTATTGATTTGGAATAGGAACTTCTTTTATGAGCTGTAGTATATTTTTAGCCAATAATTTTTATACGGCACAAAAATAAGTAAGCCAAAATTGAATACTTGACATATAAACAAATCCAGCAAATCTAGTTTATTGTGCTTCCCAATTTTAAATTATTTATTTAAGCAAAATTATCATTTCGCATTGCAAAGAAATCCTTGAAATTACAGTACCCCCTAAACCAGGGCATAAAAACATAAACCACATTTAATTTTTGAGCACGAAAAGTTGTTGACTTTGAATTTTTGTGTGTAACGCACACCGAAAATAAAAAAGCGTTACCGCTTGAAATGCGAGAGAAAAAATGAAGTGCGCCAAAGATGTGCGAAACATGAAGATTAAATTGTTTGGGCGAAATCAAGGCGAAATTGTTGAGAAGGTTGGAGTTGCGGGCACAACAAAGTGTTCCTCCATCGGTTTAAATTTGTGCTTCCACCTTTCCGAGTTGTTGTCAAGTGCAAAGACCTTTCGCGTGTCATACGAAAAGCCAAACGAAAATAAACTAATGGAAATAAAACTAAACAACACACAGGCACACATGTTGTGAGAAAATGGAGGAGTACTTGGTATATATAGTATCTATAGAAATGCACGAGAAATTGGGCGTGGCTAGATGGATTTTGGCCAAATAAGTGTCTCTAAAAATAATTTTAATGAAGCTTGACTAAGATTAATGCACGGAAATATTCCAAATGGTTTATTTCATCATGCAAAAAATAAAGAAACACCGGAAAGTTTATATGTAGTTAAAAATCCTAAGCTAGAGTCATGATAACTTTCGTAAAAATTCCTTATTGACTAAAAATAATACCATTTTTTAGTTTTATTTTGTTTATATATTTTTTCGCGGTATTTGTATCTGAACGGAATGTTCTCAGTTATTTTCGGCTCTCGCGACTATTGATTTTGTTTCTGTTGTTGGTCTCAACGCTTTTTGTTTGCAAAACGAGGCAAAACAAAAAGTGCAGTCAGGCTGAGAAATGCGTTTATTGCGCTTTTCAACAACCGACTTTGCTGTCTGCTGTGCATATTTATTTGACTTTGCCTTTCTCCACCCAACGAGACTAAAAAAACAGCAACAGCCAACCAAAAAAAAAACAGAAATGGGCAGAAGAAATAAAGAGTGCAGTGCAATGCTAAATGCTTTTACTTCGGCGTGTGTATTTGGCAAAATGCAATGCAGTAAATTCTAGAAGATTAATTGGATTATATGGCACTATCTCGAAGCACTAAATCTTGCAACTGGTTGTGCTAAAGTTTATTCGATTATTCGATTAGCCCTCAAATGTAATAAAGTAGAGTGTTTTAGCTGATTTACCTTTATGTAATTTTTTTTATATCTAACAACATTTTTATTTTATTTTTCCGTTTAAAACTTAGAAGCCTTAATCAGCCAACTCAACTTTCAGCTCGTGCAACTCTTTTTCTAAAAATATCTCGAATAAACGTACACGACTAACTAGATTCTTTTTCCCAACTTTTGATGATGACGAAAAGTTACCTGCTAAGAAGAGCGAGAATTTTCCGCGCACCATGAGGTGAGCCAAAGTTGCAAGTTAAACGGCTCGAGAAAAGTTCGTAGCGCTAAACTAAGTCACGTGACTTGCATTAACCACACACAAAATATAAATGTATATACATATATGTGAACCAAGTAATGTTGCACTGCCACCCACTTTTCCTATAATTTAAGCAACTTCGTTGTCACTGCAGTTGGCATTGTTGCTGTTGCGTATTGTGTTTATTGGATTGGCCACACCCCCAGCCATTTGCCGCCCTCTAAGTTAAACTGTCCGTGTCTTCCGCCTTCTGTCGGTAAATTGTCATCAACAGTCGCTTTACTCCCCCCAGTTTCCCCACCAGTGCCCCACACTTTATCCTCCTGATAGACTCGGCTTTTCTCCTCTTCACTTCAGTCAGTTGCTGCAAACATTTCCGGCGCCTTGTCCGTTTGTCCGTCCGTCGGTTTGTCCGTCCGTCTGTTGGGTCCCCTGGGTACAATAAGTCAATCCGTTTTGGCCAAGGTGTCGAGAGTCGGCTGTCGTTGTCTCTGTCTTTATTGCTATCTCCACCTCTCTACAAGTATAAATCTTTATTGCATAATTCGAGTTTGCTTTGGCACTGGGTCTTCCTTTAAATTCATGGCTTGTAATGCCTGAAGTTTACAGAAATGACAAAGTTGATGACGTTTTGGGGGAGACCGGTAAATTGAATAAATAATCAGCAGCATAGGAGTTTAATATTGGCACTATATACTAAGATTTAATCAACTTGTTAGGAGGAGATAACATTAATTAATGGACAATTGAATTAATTGCGATCCTCTTATGGAGAACCTATTAAATAAAATCTTTTGGAAAACCATTTCAAAAAACTTTAATGCCCGTTTCAACAGAATCCGCATACAATATCTGTAGCTCTCACTTCGCTATTAATTTATAACTTTATTTTTATCCATTTACTATGCGCGCTAATCGCTTCGATTATGCAAGCCAAAAAATTAATTTCGATACAAAACAAATTGCATATCATGGCAAAAAGCTTAATGTATAATAACCCAGTCGGGAACGTCCCCCAAGGTGTCACCTTATAATGGATATATTTTCAACAAATTCAAATTGGTTTACCATTTACCAATTGTGAGTGCATAAATATATATGTATGTTAAAGAGCCATGCCCTTATCGGGTGGCCACTGTCATCTGTCGTCTGACACGACCACGCCCCTTTTTGGCTAAAAGCCAATTCGGGCCACAACATATAAAGCCTAATCAGTCAACGAGTTTGCATCAGTTCAGTCAGACGCAATGCAATCAAGCGTGAAATAGATCGGGGCAAAAATAGGGGAAGAAAGAAACCTAAAGGTGGGGGCGCTCTCTGTGTGTTCGGTCAAAGGCAAAAAAAAATGTAAAAAAAACACATCGCATATATAATTGAAACCGGAAAATATTTATTTTCATGTAAATTCCCTCGAAAACAGAAAATGAAAAGAGATAGGTGGAACCAGTACCAGTACCAGGGGCCGGCAGCATAAAATTCTACATACCCCTTTACAAACAAAAAACTCAACCCCTTTTCTGGCAACTGAATCTGCTCACTTTACGGTTTACAGTGCGCTGTGGGGTTAAACTACGTGAAATGCATATAAAAAAAACAGTTGTCAGTGTGGAAAAACAAACCCAATGAATGAATGAAACGAAGGAAAAAGCGAAAAATCAACTGCAGTCAGCAGAGACGGGGCCAGAGGTAACCGCAAAGCGTTTTTATCTATAAAGCTCAGGCCCCTCACTCGAAAAATAGCCCCAGCCACAGAGAAGAAACCGAAGCTACATACGCTGGGGATTTAGATCGGGAGGCTACACAAAAAGAAATTCAAACTATTTATTAAAAAGTTCTTGAAATTATTGGTGGACTACCATTGGAACCAAAAACAAATAAAGTAATCAAATTAGACATGTTTTTTAACAGTTTCTTTTAGAAAATAATAAAATATTATTTCATGTCACGTTTACTTTTAAAAGTGTCAATTATTTTCTCTTGGTGTGCATTTTTTGTTGTGCCATTATCTAATAGCAGCAGTAACAAGAAGAGCATGAATGAAACGTGTCTCTCTTATCTCATGTGTGCGCAAAGGGAACTAAATGGGGCTGTTTAAAATGTTTTAAATAAATACATCTTAATAGCCCTGCTTTATCAGTAATAATATAATTTATTTCGCCACTCGTTTAACTAATATGCTGTTAACAAACTTGTTCAGTAGCCACAGGGATTGATCCAGTAATGAATATAATTAAATGTGGCTTAAGTGAGAACAGCACATCGATGGTCAATTGAGCAATGGTCAATTAAGCGTGTTTCTTTAATTATTTCATACTTCCAATACATTTAATGTATTCCAATTACCAATAACTGCCATTTAAGTTAAATATTCGATCAGATATGTTATCGACATTTCTAAAGCAGCTTTCAGTTGACTGATTTGTTCTGTTGCGCACCGTTTATCGCAAAAGCCTCTTTCATCAAATCAGTTATGTTTTCGTGTTGATATTTGCTACCGACTTCAAACAGGTAGAATTGCTTCGATAAAAAGCAATTAACAAATATCAAGAGCAAGTGCAATTAGAAGTAAACTCATTCATTAACCGGTTGGATCTACGGATTCCAAGACAAACTAAACGGCATGAACTTCAGGCTGTCGGCATCGCCGTTCACCATCACCATTACCACAAAGCAATCAATCATAATTCTTCTCCCATAAAAGATGGCAAATAAGCCGAATGAGTTGTGTATCTAAATTTAACACTGTTTTGCTAACTTCATTATAATAATCTTGAATAAGAAAAACTAAGTATTTACAACCATTTAAAATAAACCATTTTTAAACTGAAGTTTAATAGGTCCCTCTTCGGGCGCCACTGCATTATTAGTGAAAACTAAAATACTTAAAGCAGTACGGAATGCAGCAGTATCCTTGATATTTAGAGGGTTACCTTGCCGGCCTAAACACCTAAATGGCACCCATTCTCAAGGGACAGGTGAGTGAAGGGGTTAAAGGGATCGTAGCTTTTTGTGTCATTTACCATTTCCTGTGTGAGTGCAACATCCTCGGCGGTGCGAGCGTCCAACATGAAGTCGTGCAGTAATTTCATCATTGGACAGGCTGTGCGAGCGAGAGGGCGTGATGGTAAAGAACACACGGCGATCCAGTGCGCGACAGAGAGGGCGATAGCAGTGAGAAAGGGACAGGGCGAATGTGAAACACGTTACACTGGCTTTTTTCCTTTTCTTTTCTCTTTTTTTTTTGCCGCCTGGCGATTCTTCTTTATTTTCGGTCGGGACACGCCGTGTGTCTATATATGATATATATATATATATATTTTCTTTGTATATGAATTTATGATTTATTCAAAAACTCAATACTGATTTGGAATTCTCGATATTAAACTTTCCACACTCAGCTGTGATTTTCACACGCAAAAACCAATTTACATATAGATTTATATACTACTATGTACACACACACGCACAACCGCACTCGTTGGCTTAAAGCATTTTGTTGTGTTAATTTTCACTTGTTGGTTTCTTATTCCTCTTTTTTTTGTGTTATATCTTTTGTTTTTTGGTCAAGAAACTAAAAACGTGCTTAACGATCGGCAACAACGACACACACTTATTTAATTCCATGCAGACGAGTCAACTGTTGCGGCCAAACTGAAAATTCTACGCTCCCCAGTTCGCAAAAAAATGTATCTCACCGTGAGTGCGAAAGAGAGAAAGAGAAGCGGAGCGGTGGAGAGCAAGTGGACGTGTATCGCCGAGAGACAGAGAGAGATGGAGCGGGCGAGCAGCTGTTGTCTGACAATAACATAATCAGCAACAATTTATGCTGTTTAAAAAGAGCGAGAGAAACGCTAATGAAGGAGAAGGGGATAGGGCAGGGGCAGGGGCAGGGGTTGGGGGATACCCTCCATATCTCCCACTCTCTCCGCACCGCCCCCGCTTAATCACCCTCTCTGTCGCTCTCCCATTAGCCGCACACGTGCAAGCTTAGCATTCTATCTGTCTGTCTCTGTTTGTGTTTGTGTTTGCTAAGCCGAATTTGGCATAGTTTTTTTTTTACGTAATGCGAGAGCAGTGAGAGAGCCGAGCTTATGAGTGGGCAATCAAGCTTACTCTCGCACTTAAGTGCGTGTGGGTGTGTGTGTGACTGTGTATCGTAGAGGTGAGCAAATGAGCGAGTAGTAAGTGATCATGATTTGCAAGCACAAGCTCAAGCAGCTGTTTGATTACAGCGCGAAGAGTAGGGGATGCACAGATCCATCTTATGCGAAACTTAATGACTACTGTGAGTAATTTAGAGCACATATTAACGTATTGTAACTGTACTTCTTAAAATTTATTACTTTACTTTACATTGAATACAAAAAGAAAATTTTAAACCATTTATTTAACCCCAAAAATGATTAATAACTCTTTGAAGTAAGCTAGTTAATCTGGTAAAGCGATGTTTGAGAATCTTCCATATACTTTTCATAGATTAAGTAAATAAATCATAACTGTCCAACAGAAGAAATGAGCCCCATCCATGCTCATGATTCGCCCGTCTTAACCTCCAAGTAATTAAATTGCTCGCGACAGTTGCTGGCAATTAAAATCGTTTGGAGAGCCAAGTCAAACAGTAAAACGAAATTAAATTGTCAAACAATTTGCCGCTGCATTTGAAATGCTTTATTTAATTAATGCAAATGAGTGTGAGCATAGTAAGCTTGGCGAGGGTGTGACGCATAGAGCAGCTGCCATCTCAGCTGACCACCACCCGGTTGAGATAATGGAGAAAATCGTGCCAGAAGACAGATAAATGTGGCAACAATAAAAACCAATAACCTCACAAGTGAGAAGTGTAGAGCAGAGAACGAGAAAGAGAGACAAACTAAACCAGGTCTAGCCGGCAATGCAAATCAATCAAATCCGATAAAGTTAACGTCGGCGCCGCAGTTGGCTTCGTTGCATATGCCACATTCAACAACAGAAACTACAGTGCTACTCCCATAAGTACATTTCGTATAATCTTTAGTTTCCAGAATTCAAAATGTATTTTCCATTCCCAGAAACCCCTTTTGGAAAAACAATTTGTACCTCCAGAACTCGCGTATTAAGCTAAAAATGTTAAATCTTCAATGAAAGTTTCACTGTGGCCCAGGAAATAAACATTCACACACATTATCATTTAAGCAGAGCGTCTTGGATGTTGGAAAATTGCAAACATTTCAGCTAATTGGCAAGAGAAGAAGAGTCGGAAAAGAGAGAGAAATAGAAGAAGACTATGGTTGAGCGGCATTTGTTCAATTAGAACGAAAATGTTTATAAGAATGGGAGGCGGGGTGGTAGGCGTCAAGCGGTGGAAGGGGCTGTAGTCTAAAACAGGGCAACAATAGAAGGAACGAAAGAAAGCAGTTGACGTGAATTAAAAGTCCAACCACAGGCAAACTGAAAAAAAGCGCAGAAGGACTAAAAACAATAAAAAATTGGAAAATGTATGAAATATAAGAAAGAGAAAGATATGTGGTAATCCTTATCACATCCCTCTTAAGGCATTTGCCCTTAAGATCCCCAAACATTTAATAATAAAATATAAAATAATGTATTTTATGTAAATCAATCAAAAGTCTTCAATGTACATATTTGACTCCAATGAACCCCAACAGCCTATTCTAACATATATTTCATAAAACGGACAGATTAAGATCGTTAAGAGCTCTGATGTAATTATTTATGTACAAAGGAAGTAACAAATTTGTTGGATTTTTTTCTTTTCCATAACAAATTGGAAAAGAAAAACACAAAATAAGAAAAGGAGGACAACAAAAACAATCAACAATGCTCGAAAAGCTTCTTAACAGAGATGCTCCAATTAGGAAACCCATTATCCAACCAGAAAACGCAAAACGAAACGGAGGAAAAAAAGCTGCGCTCAAAATCAGATGCCCCACACTGAGACAAATTCCGCAGACACACACACACATAAATCATTACGCGCACAAAAAGCTACAAAAAAAATAAGTGAAAGAGAGTAAGGGGTGGGGAAAACTGTGTGGAAAAAGGAGGGAACTGGATGAGGATGAGAATTCGCAGCGGAGGATGAGTAAGCGGCAGGCAGCATAAAAGAATCGCAAGTAATAAGAACACCGCGTACACAGGAAAAAAAACTATATTTGAATCAATCACATCTCGTTATGTGTATGTAATTCCAAGATAAATCACACAAACAATCTAAGGCTTAATCTTTATCAATGCAATTTGTATACTTAAGAATCAAATAAAAATGCTCGAAGAATATGGGTTTTCCAATTGTCAAATTTTTTTCTGTGCAAAAGACGAATGCGAAGAAGGGACAGAAGAAGCAAAAGAGGAAGCAGAATGCGCCACATGCAGGGAAACAACACAAACCAAGGCAAGTGAAACAATGAGCAAACTTAATGCAACGAAAACAACAACAGCGCAGAAGAATCGTTTGTGCCCTTCCTCCGCTACCACCCCCTCCCCCCTTGCTTTTCTCCTACAGTCTTCTGCTCCCCTTTTTATTCCATTCCATTCCGTTCCGCCCGGCTGTTAAGCGCAAATCAATGACCTACGACATCAACAAGAGCGCGTCAAACACACACGTAAAGCCATAAGTGGGAGCAAGAGAGCGAAGAGATAGTTCTGGAAGAGAGAAGCGCGCGGGACAGGGATAGCACGTGGCAGGTGGGCTTAGGAGTGGGAGAGAGATAGTGTGAGGGAAGGTTGCAAGGAGTTTGGCGAAATGTTGTCGTTGGCTGCGATTCTCCACTGGTAAATACTCGAAAAGAAGAACATAATAAATTAAATGCAATGCACAATGCAATATTTGTTTGTAAACACTTTCAAACATATTAAATGTAAGTTTAATTGTTAGTATTGATTAACAAAATATCCTATTTGTCTATTATGAATTTTTCAATTCATATATTTCAAATATTCTACTTTTCCAGTGCTTACTGTATTAAGCAGAGGACCCAAATCAGTAAGCTTGAGAAAACTGGATTAACAGCGCCAGACGCCAAAAGGGAGTTAACAAAAACAAGGGTATGGGGAAGGACATCAACAAAGGAACCCAAGAAAACCATAGAACAACAACAACAAGTTTGCTATAACTCTCTTTTGCACAACTTTACTTTACCTCCTGCTAGGAGGTCCTTATTTTGTTGCTATTACTCAGACTGGTCCTCGCATAAATGCAATAAATATCTTTCGCCTCTTCTGCTGTTGGTTCTCTGTTCAAAAAACGACAGAGAGATGTAACAAAGTATGCACAAAAGCAAGTTGTTGCAAAGAAAACCGAAAAAGGGGTGAAGCAAAGAGTCAAACCACAAGAAGTAATTTTACTTAGATATTCACTTTCCCTAGTTAATATATTATTAAACACTTATCTGTATGATATTGCAAAATTAAAAAAAATATATATATATATATTTATATAAAGAAATGAAATTTTGAAGAACAGTATTGCATAAAAAGCTACAAAATTCACTAAAAACATTAAATACAAAAATAATAAGATCAAGATACAGGAACCCATTAAGCAAATAAGCTCACTTAATCTTTATTAGGAATTAATGTGACATGTAGGGTATGAAAAGTTCCGCACACCCCGAAACCGTTTCGAATCGACAATTTGCTTGATAAAAACATAATCGATTGCGGGCCAACCAACACTCGCACATTAAAACCCTGCATTGTGTGCGAAGGAAGTGAAAAGGAAATTGCAGTGCCAGGTGACAAGGGGAATCACCTGGAGCAGAGGTCAGAGAGGGACGGCACGAAGGGGTGAGCAAGCGAGAGGGCGAAAGAGGAGTGAAATTCTTTAATTAAAATGGCATTTCCTATAAACAATTGTGACACAACGAGAACTTCTCTGCACTCCACTTGCATCCACAGCATCGCAACTCATTAGTTCCCAGTATGAAATTCTTTCGTTTATAAATTGCTGCCAGTCGTTTCTGGCTAAAATGCCAGTGGTAGGTAGTAGACGAGTTCTCAAGTCATCAGATTTACCGACAGCCAGACAAACAGACAGGTGAGCAGACAGGTGTGTGAGTAGCCGAGTGTATCTGAGTGTGGCTGTGCCGCATGTGCAATGTTCTGGCTTTATAAGGTTGAAAAATTGCAACCGGAATGGGATCTATGTATCTCAGCCCCGCCTCTTTCTTCGCTTCCCCTATATTTCCACATTTATCTCCATTAGCAGCGCAGCAAAGACACGAATAAAGCAGCACAGACAGACGGCGAGTGGATAAAATGAAGAGCCAAACAAGAAGTTGCAAGAATGGTAGAATCAGCACAATAGTCCTCTACTGCAAGTTCTATAACCATCAGAAATAATGGCCACAAAGAATCCTAAAAAACTGAATCTCGTATAAAAAGAGATTCTATTAAACTGTCGTAATCAAGAAAATATCAAAAACAGTAAATGGTCAAACTTGGTAAATTACAGTGGCTTTTAACAATCATTTTATGAGCCCAAAATAGAATTCCTCTGAAAGTTGCGGAATGAAACGAAAAGTTTGCGCCGAATTGCGAAGAAGAGGCACAAGGGAAACCCATAACCACTAGCCGCCAAGCCAACTTATTGATTAATCTAACAAGAGAAAATAATCAAATGAAATTTAATGGTTAAACTTTTGCCACTCTCTTCTTATATTTGGGTATAAACTTTCGATTTAAACATGTAAGAGCTCTATTAAGGTCACTTGGCCATAACATTTTGAGAGGACTCCCTCTGATCGACATTTTTGTCAAGTTGGTTTCGGCAATTTAATTGACAACTATCAAGTTTTAGTTCGCTAAATAAACGCCGCATAATAAGACAAATGAATGTTGTGGCAAACTGAAGTTAAGTAAGGCAAGAAAACTGTCATCCTCATCGGTTAGCAAATGCGAAATAGATGAGTCATCCTTCAAAGTAGCGTCGTTGGTTTGACAGGCGAAAAGAATAAGCAGCGTTTTAGTTGTTCATAGCTACCCCATCATGTAAAACTTGTGGATACTCCGTCAGTTATCAATACACATTGGTATACAAACATGGTTAACGAATTAGCGTATCTTTCCGGGCCTTATCAATTGAATTAAAATGAATACTACTCGTGCTACTGATAAGTAAAGTATTCCCAACCAAATCAATTGCAACATATCGCAGATATGTGTATGCCCTCTCCCTTTAATTATCCGCATTAATTATCGTAATCGAAGTCACAATTGTTGGATTAATTGTGGCGTGCCAAGAAAATTAACCTATTACTCACCGCTGCATTCCGATTGGCAGCTGCAACAGCAGAGCTGTTCATATATTGATTCTGTGGCGGCATCATTGCGGCTCCCATGGGCACTGTGGTCTGGCCACCCATGTAGACATAGTCCTGGGGTCCTCCGGCTCCGGGAGGACCCAATGGCGGCTGCTTGGGCATGCCACCGTTCATTCCCGGATGCATGGCTCCACCATGATGGTCGTACATGCTGCCACCCGATTGGGCATAAGATGACATGTGACCC
The DNA here is from genome assembly GCF_016746365.2 of Drosophila yakuba. Taxonomy (NCBI): domain Eukaryota; kingdom Metazoa; phylum Arthropoda; class Insecta; order Diptera; family Drosophilidae; genus Drosophila; species Drosophila yakuba. The sequence continues at coordinate 10,870,121 of NC_052530.2, forward strand.
AAGGCAGCCGCATGGTTAAGCAGATTCGAGTTGTACTGGCCGGGATGTTGCTGTTGCTGCTGCTGTTGTTGCTGCTGCTGGCCAGGATGTTGAATGCCCAATCCGTTGCCGTTGCCCAGTCCATTGCCACCGCCCATGAGATGGTGTGGATGCCCCTGGTTTTGCGCCTGCTGCTGTTGCTGCTGCTGCTGCTGGGGATGCTGCTGGTGTGGATGCTGATGTTGTTGCTGCTGCTGGGCTGCAACGGCGGCTGCTGCCTGTGACATCATGTGATTGTGCTTGGCCACCGCCGCCGCCTGTTGCATGGCGGCCATATTCGCAGCTGCAGCGGCCATCGATTGATGATGCAGACCGCCATTCGTGCCAGAGCCACCATTATTTCCGCCACCAGCTCCGCCGCCGCCTCCTCCACCACCACCCATGCTGCCCAATCCGCTGCCCATGCCAATGGTTCCAATGGCGCCGGGCCCACCATTACTACCATTTCCCGGTGGGCCGCCAGGAGCTGCATTGGCCGGATTCATCGGCGGATTGTACTTCCATTTGTCCGGGTTCTGGAATTAAAAATCAAGGATACATTAGAATACCGTTGAGCCTTTGAACAGTTCTCGATATAATCTAACTTAATTGTAATACTCTCATAAAATGCTAGGCTGTTTAATCCTTTTATACTTTTATACTGTTGCCAATTAAGTTCCCAGCCGAATATGAAACCAATTTCCTTATCAATACCTCCTAGCCTTTGCTATTCTATTCACACAATTCCATTGGCTGCGCTCTCAATGCCAATTGCGATAATCTGTTTATGCAACCATTTCTGGCAGACACTTATACAATCTGCGGAGGTCAACTGGGGGAGAATGAAAGCCCACCTGCATCCCCCAGAAGTAAGCGCCACCAAGTCTAATCAAGAAGCAGCACTTGGAAAAGTTACCGAATCGCGATATGGAAGCCAAAATTTAGAAAGGGCAAAGTACAGAATTGCAATCTGATGCTAATTGCGAAAAACGCAATCAATACTAATTGCATAAAAGTAGCAAACTTTTATACAAAGAATTTCGTTTTTCGGTAGTTAACTTGATGATTTTTTAAAATATCATTAAGCTTCATGACATATTTGGCTAAATATTCTAGCAAAACAATGTATATTTAATAAGTAATTAAAAATGATACAGATTCTCGTTTAGAAGTATGCCTAACAAATGAATCTTCCATTATCTTCATATATAAAACTTGTAACTATTGATAAAATTTACTCAAATGATTCCTAAATATGGTTTATTGGTTTACTGGTTTATTTTGGAGTATGGAATACTTACATCGATCCCATGGCCGTCGTCGCCGCACGCCCATCGGGTCTGCTGTTGCTTCTGGGCAAAGTGGGCGGCGTACTCCGCGGCAGCGGCCTCGTGCAAGGTCGAGCCAACGGCTCCCACCCCTGGCACACCGCCACCCACTCCGCCCACGCCCACTCCGACGCCAACGCCACCGGGCGATGGACGCTGCTGGAAGACATAGCCGACGGCGGCTGCGGCGGCGGCACCAGCTGCATCGGCGGCATCCTGCGACACGCCACCGCGAGATCCTACCACAATGGCATCCGTGCCAACGCCGACGCCTCCGCGGCCATTGCGATCATCGTTTCCACCCAAAAACTTCATGTGTTGCTGGTGTTGCTGCTGCTGCTGCTGTTGTTGCTGCTGCTGTTGGTGTTGCTGGTGTAGCTGTTGAAAGTAGGGCGGTGGTGGACCGTAATGTTGCTGCTGCTGCTGTTGATGTTGCTGATAGAGTTGATGCTGTTGGTGCTGTTGTTGGTGTTGCTGCTGCGGCGAGGGCGTCGATATGGCAATTGTGGGCGCGGTTAGGAGCTCAATTTTGGAGGCTTTTTCTAGCTATCGCAGCTGACAATTTTGCGCGTATTGCCAACTTGATTTGGATTGGATTTTTACTTGCAGCGCAAAAAACCACACACACGCGCGTTTTTCAACACGATTCGCTTAGAAATATTCACAATTGTTACATGTATTTTTTAAAAACTTTCGCTTCAGATTTACACTTGTTTTTTGTTTTGTTGCTTTTAATTATTTTGTTGTAAAAGAAACCACACTTTTTGCTTAATATATTTAACATTTATTTTACAGACTTTGCTGAGATTTTTCACACACTTTTTGCTCAAAAAAATTGAATTTCCTTCGTTTGGTTGTCGTAGTTGGTGTTTTGTTTATTTTTTTTTTTTTACATAAATTTACACAAAATTACGAATAATATTTTACACAGTTGCACAGCTGTTGTTTTTTGGGACTTAACAAAACTGAACTTTATTTATTTAATTACGTATGAGAATTGGTTAAAACTTGAATTTTTACAGATTTCTGGTTGAGAATTGTGGAATTTCCGTTTATTAATGTAGTTTATTAATTATAATTAGGATGAATTTTAATTTACACGACGTTTTAATGATGAAAATATACACAAACTGCAATGAGAAGTTAAAGTGTAAACTTTGATTAGTAAACGGCAGAGTTCTTTCGAAAACAATTCTTCAGAAATCGAAAATTTCGAATCATATTACTTTTGATTCAACCTCTTGCAAAGAGGTAAAAGTTTTGATTGCCTTTTTGATAGACACGCGAACCACTGTACTTTTGTGCGATTAAAAACTTTGAGCTGGTCATGGTAAAGAAAAGATTCCGATAACACAGACAGCAGACAGGGCACATAAAAATAAACAACAAAATAAAACGCACAGGGGGCAAATAGAAGCAAAACAATTTCTTCTAAAACTGAAAGGCGAGTAAGACAAATATTAGCCATGATTTCCTCATTACGAAAACAATAACAAAGTCTATGCCTTGGGGCGGGGAATGGGGAGGGGTGGGGTGTATCGTTTGAGGAACAGGAGTCCCAAGAACAAGTCAAAGAGGAAGAATATCCATAGAAGAACAACTCAGAGCTGAATCATGCGCGAAAAATACGGAAAATTAAAATTGCTTTATTTTAAGACCGATTGCGTTAATACTCTAAACACCTACTTTACGATTGGTACATAAGTGAAAAACATATTGGATATAAATAACGATGCAGTTTAGTTATATCAGTGAATATCAATACATAACTATTCAGTCGTTATCTATTCGTTAGTGCTTAGCAACCGTAACAAAAAGTTGACATACGATAACAATGGGTGTTATGTTGCAGTTTCACAAAAGTTTGACTGAAAGACATCGAAATTGGTGTTTAACATAAAGATTTCTTATAACTCAGAAATAGAACTATAAAATTTGAAAACCATTTAAAATAAAACATTAATGAAACAATATCCAATTCAGCATTACTAAAAATGTGTCTTCTTTAGATTATACTATATATTAAAATAACATAAAATTCCATAATAATTTGGGATTGAAACTAACAGAAACGAAATCCATTATTAAAATCTGGTTACATTGATGATCGGTTTGTTTAACAATCTCAGAAATATACATATCTGGAAAACTTGTGGACAGAATTATAGCGCCTCCCGCAAAGGGTAAACGAAAAGCGCAAGAAAAGGCGAAAGGCGGGGGCTGGTGGGGCGGTTGAAAATGGAAAACATATAAAATTAACATACACACAGAGGAGCAAGAACAACAGAAAGAACAACAACAAGAACGATGCCGGCAGACGATGAGCGAATGCGACAGAACGAATGGCGAAGAAAACGAAACGAAGCGAAGACGAAGGCGAAAGGCGGCCGCAAACATTTGAGGTTACGTTTTCAGCGAGAAGAATGCGAGTGGGTCGGTCTTTTATTTTAATATTTTTTTGTTGTTGTTTTTTTTTTTTTTTTTGGTTGTTTACGAGAACCTTCATCTCTCCATTTCTCCTTTCAGTCCTTTTGTGCCCCCCAAAACGCCTCTCTTCGCGGAGAGACAAGTGCAGCATGCGAAAAGGGATAGAAAGAGAACGCAAATGCTGGGCCCCTGGAAACACGCATACACCCAAACGTACACATTCAGGGGGGGATATAAAAACAAACATTAAGATAAACCATAAAAGAGATGGCGGACAAAACAAAGGAGGTGCGGCCAATAAGTAATTAGGAATTAAACCCATTTGAATTGTTTAATATTTTAGTTGGCAGTTAGGCGTTCTTATTGGGAAAAGCACGTATATACAAATGCAAGGCGTCCCGAGAGAGAGGAAGAGCGAGAGAGCACGCTAACAAACACACACACGTAAGAGGCAGCTGAATAGGATGGGGGTGGGGGAGCAGGAAGAAGCAGAGCAGCCAAATGGCCGCCGCTCAAAAGGAAGAACACGATGGAATAAGGAAATAATGAAACACACACTTTCGCACACTTACGCACAATCGGAAAAATTTGTTCACCAACCAAACACAAAAAAAGGAATCATATCAATTATTCAGGCACACACTTAATTGATTTTTACCTTTTTCGGGCAAAATACGAATTAATTTCGCAAACTATTTATACATGTTTGCATATATACAAAAAGCGGTCTGGAAACACACACATACACTCATGCCGCCGAAATGGAAAAGGAAACCCGATGATGACAATGTAAAACGAAACAGGAGTACTTTACGGTTTTAGCTGTTTTTTTTTTTTTTGTTCCTTTCTTTCCTTTTTGAAACACTTACACATGCACTTAAAAAAGCCTTTTCGTTTGCATTTCCTTCGATTTGATGGTGTGTGTGTGCTTTCGTTAAATACGAAATTTAGATTATTTAAATTACAATTATTTACACAGGATGATGAAGAAGAAATCGGCCAGGAATTTCTTCAACGTCGCCGCCGTCCGTCGCAGAACGATAATAAAAGCGAAATGCAAAGACACACTGGCCAAATACAACTACAACAAAGAGCTAGCTAGAGAGAGCGCAGAGAACAAGAACCCCAAAATGAGAGCAGTGTTGGCAAACGTGCGAAATCAACAGAGAGAACGAGTGAGCATGCCCACAGAGTAGGACAGTGAACATAAGAGAGAGAGAGCGGGGGTGTGAGCGCAAAAGACCGACAATTTATTTTACTTTTATTAACATGCGCGCAAAATATTTATATAAATTGATTACACATTTTCTTATTCTTTTACCATCACCCCCTTCTTTTTATAGTCACCCTTGCAAATGAATTACGCTGCGCCAGCCAAATTGTTTATATATTATTTATCAATCGATTTTAGGGGCATGCCAAATTTGATTAGACGCCAGACGCACACAAACACACACTGAGCGCACAAAAACAGCCGAACAATCGCGCATACATACACACGCACCAGGGTGTTTGTTTTGTTTTTGTTTGCGGCTTTTTTTTTTATCAATTTCAGATCTTTTTTTGCAGCCGCAATTTGGATTCTGATTTACGGCCGATTGGAAATGTAAAAACGGGTGTTGAACTATCATCAAATGATGGCGGTTTTAAAATGCTTTTCATGATTTATTGTTGTTGGGTACACACACCTTAGCTTATTTGAAAAATTTACATATTACAAGCACGCCGTTCTAGGTCTGCTTCTTCTTACGCGCGAACATTTAGTGTGACCGCAGCGCCACCGTTCAAATATACCATAGCGAAACGCACTGAAAAATACTCTCAAATCGTTCTCAGATACCAAAAATGTAACATTCTCGGTAATATTAAACTATAATTACGTTAAGTGGCGCAGTAACTAAATAATTGGGGTTTTATGTTTTATTATGCATGTAACTAGTTACATTCGTTCGAAACCTGTTAAAATCGCATTAGAACCATTCCGATTTATAGATTCGACTTTTTCAGTATGACCATATATTGTAAAATACAGTGAACACTGCATGTAAGGATTCAGTTCAATTATTTACCTCTTTTGAGGTAACCCATTTTCGTGCCAATTTTGAATTAAAAAATAAAATCAAACTAAAATAAAAAATAAATTTGAGGTCTAGTTTGTTTATTTAAACTTGCATACGATTGAATTAACTGCAATCAAATCAAATCCTTTGTTACAATGAAGTTCAATGTTTAACAAACTTCCCAAAAAAAAAAACTGGCCGCACATCTCTAATACATATGTTATTTATTTGAAAATTCCAATCCAATTTGAAATCGTTTTCCGAGTTACTCGACATCATTACAGTGGAGTGCAGTGTAAACGGATGTTTTTATTTTCTCAGCAATAAATCGGAATATGTATGTAGATAGTGTGTAGTTTTTATGAGGGTAAGGTTCTCGAAAGTCCAGTAGGTCCTATCCGTATTTTATTTTTTGTATCTTGTGTGCTTAAGGTTTCGTCTCTTACTTGCAGATGTTTTCGTTTTTTTTTTTGCAACATCCTTTTTTTTTGTGTTGATTCTTAGGGAGCGGGGGGTGTGTGTGGAAATGTTTATAAATTGTTTGTTTTAGGCAGCTACCGATTCGGAATCGTTGTAGGCATCCGAAACATATTCGTCGTTGGCATCATTTTCGCCATCGGAATTCCATTTCATGCCATCTCCTTTGGTTGGTGTCCCATCCACGGCATCGTCCTCGTCGTTCGCCTCCTTCTTTGAGTTTTGTTCGGCCTGGTCGGTGGAATCAGCATCATCTGCATCAGCATCTGCTTCGTCAATGTTTTTCGGTGGGCGACCGCGGGGCTTTGGTGTTCCCTCCTTGGGCACCTTGCTGGCGCCAAGGGTGGGACGTCCGCGCTTCTTCGGCGCCACTACTGTCTTCTCCGGCGAGCTGTGCACCTCGTCCGCGGAGTTCTCATCGTCCTGATCATCGTCATTATCGTCGTGCTTGTCGACGGGCGCAGCAGTGGCCTTTGGACGACCGCGTGGACGACCAGTGGGCACGTAGCCACTATTGCCGCCACTTCCCGACTTATTCTGTGGCGGACGTCCGCGTTTCTTGGGCACTTGTGGCTCCCCATCGCCATTGGACTCGGCTGCCCGCTTCTTGGGCCTTCCCAGGCCGCGTCCCGTGCGCGATATGTTCAGGTTGACGGATCCAGCCGACGGCCGACCCACCGGGCGACGTTCTTCGATGCTGCTACCGTCGTCATCATCATCCTGCTCGTCTGTTTGGAGAGAACCAAGTTAAGACTAATTAATAACATAATAGAAATGTTTGCTGGAATATATTAGAAGAATTACTAGCGAAGTTTTAGACATTGTTTTGTTTGGTTGATTGGCAACAGTTTGTTTGGTGGCCGAATCCGGAAATCTCGGCTCTACCTGTGATCTATGAACAAAATTTCCAGGTAGCGTCGAGATAAAAGTGTGAGTTTGGTGGAAGCAAACAAAAAAAGGGATACGACTCAAACATAGTTTTCATTTTGTTTGTTGTACAGCACAACAACGATTTCCTTTAAATAGCTTATATATTTTGTCAAGAATGATTAGAAAGACATACAAACGTAGACATAAAGAAAGAGGCTGTGAAATGCAAACTGAAATAAGGATATACAAAAATCACCATCTACATTTTTAGAGAATTTATAGATAAGTAAAGAAATTGTTAAGCTATTTCTGCCCATTGGATACACACTGTTTCTCTAAAGTTAAGTAATGAAGGGGGCTTTGGGAAGAAAGAGTACTGAAATAATGAGTTCCCTTATGGGTTGGTCCTTATTTTGTACACTGAAACTCCATCTACGGAACATGCATTAGGCATAAGCGATTTAATTGAAGTAGGACCATAAAATGTAAGGGTTTTAGGTACTACTGTAGCACGCTTAGCTCACCTTCATCCTCGCTATCGCTGGGCTGGTGCTTCTTGGGCCTGCCGGCCTTGCGTTTTTTGGCGGAACCGGGCGTCTTGACTGCATCGCCAGCTCCGGCGCCGCCACTGCTCTTGGGACGTCCTCGGCCCTTCGTCGGCGAGGGGGATGAGTTGTTTGCAAGCTCAGCGCCGGAGCCGTCGCCCTCCTCCTCGTCCTCGGGATCATCGTCATTTTGGATTTTTGACGCCTTGGGGGGACGACCGCGCTGGCCACCACCACCGCTGGTCGTACTGGAGCCCTTATTCTTGGCGGGACGACCGCGTTTTTTGGGACCCGGCGAGGCTGCCGCCGCCGCCGCTGATGAAGATCCGCCACCGCTGGATGCCTTTGGCGGTCGGCCGCGCTTCTTTACCGCTACTTCCTCCATTTCTGTACGGGATTCAATTAGCAAACGAATAAAGAAAAAATCCTTGTTTCTTTTCTTTTCTGCGCCTTTTTAGCGGCGTCCCTTCACACGCACACACACGCTCAGTCTCTCTCTCTCGCGCAAAAGACACAAACACGCACACACACTGATGGCTTCTTGCTGAAGCGCTCTCTTTTGCACGCTCTCGCACGCACACACGCTCACTTTTTTCGCTTGGCTCCACTCTTCTTCTTCGCCTTTTTGTTTGCCGAAAATCGAGCTGGAAAAATATACAGAAAAACAATTTCACATTAGGGCTTGAATGCGCATAATTGCTGCGAAAAATATTTTAAAAAAATTCTTAAAAATTCTTGTTTTTGTAGAGCCGAATGGGAATTACTTGCGTTGCTTACTTGCCTGCCCAATTTGTAATTGTAAAATACGCGCACGCTAGTACAGTTAAAGGTAGTGATGTAAAAAACTACGTCGATGCATCGAGCACCGATAATGTTATGCGATGCCTATCGATTTTTCTGTTGATATCGATGTTAAGCGGTGCATCGACGTGTTTAAAATATGGACCGTTTAATTTGAAACTGCGTAAACGCATTTTTTTTTTGCATTAGAACGTATCGCATTTTAACTTTTTGTGTTCCCCCTTTTTTAATTGTTATATTATCACAAAACTTTGAACGTTATAAAATGTTACTTACTTTAAATGTGGGAAATCTTTTTTCTCCAAGATGAGGCGAAAATAAAAATATTTTTTGAAATTCTTTCTTTCTTGAACAAAAAAAACGGCTTCAACAAAAAGTAAAAACTAAAATTATTTTTTCAAATTCGTACATGCTCGAACAACTAAGTTTAGGAAACTTATGGTCGAGTTGAGCAAGTTTAAAGTAACTACATAAAACGTCTGGCCTACTATATTATTTGAAAGAATGAGTACAGCACAGAAGCAACCGATTATTAAATAGTTACACATATTGCAGTTTATTAGGCTAATCACAGTTGAATAATTAAATACTATTTAGTGGGCGCTCACTTCCACAGCTTGATGACACCGTCTCGCGATGCAGAGGCTATGTAGATCTGGCCCTTGTCCTTGCACATCAGCAGATCCGTGATGGCATCGTGGTGACTGGCCGTTGGCATATCCGGACCAGAGCGGGGATTCTCCTCCGTGGAGGACCGCAGCTGCTGCGAGTCGCCCGTGCTGGCCATGGAAATGATTTGCTCCTCGATCACCTGGCTGCCTTCCATCAAGCGGGCACTGAAAGAGGGATGAATTGATTGAATGATATAATAACTATTATAACAAAATAACAACTACCCATAGTTAAAGGCCACATCTGCCAGGTTGTCATTGGCGGCAGGTACTTTTAGCGAGGAGTTCTTCGGGTTGGTGATGTCCCAGTACCGGATTCGCTGATCCGAGCTGCCGGTGAGAATGAAGGGTGAACCATCGACCACGCCACTAAGAATGCCACATGTGGTGGCCGGATCGCTGGTACTAGCGCTGGATAAAGCCGCCACCGGACTGGCCCACAAAACAGTCTGGCGCTGTCCCGTCTCTATGTTCCACACGGATACCTCGTTGTTCGACTGCGAGGCTGAGATCAGGTATGAGGGCTCTGTGGGATGGCAGGCCACCTTGCGTATCCACGAATCCGCCGGATGCTTTATTTCCGCAATGGGGAGCCGAAAGCGTAGATCCCAGCAGATGTGCTTACCACCGCTGGTACCGGTGGCCAGCCAAGATCCAGTTGGATCCGCACATATCGTTGTGATCACCCCATGCCGTAGCTCATTCTGTAGGCGCCAGGCGCTGTGCTGCATCCGTGTGTCCCAGGCCACAATGCCGCCATACAGCGTGGCGTAGACAATGACACTCTGCGTGGCCTGGTCGTAGGCGTGCATGTCCACCACCGGTCCGTCCTTATGATCACTACGAATGAAATTATCACTTTGTAATAAACTAATTAAGTTAGTTAAGGCATCTTACTTTTGATTTAGTGCCTGCTGGAGCGTCATTTTGGCGGAATTCCGATCGATTCGCATCATCAGCATGCTGCCATCCTTCCCACCTACCGCCAGCGATTGTCCGCTATCACAGGCGGCCAGCGCGTAGATGGGTGTATTCGCCGAATAAACCTGCCTCGATTTGTTAACACCCTGATTGCCATTCAGTTTGCTGCAATCCCACAATCGCACAGTGCCGTCAATGCTGCCGCTGGCGAAGAGCGATCCATGGGGTCGCAGGGAGGCCAGCTTAATCACGGATTCCGAATGCTCGTGCAGGTGAGCCACCAAAGTGCCGGTCATCCGCCAGCCTGGCGGATAGGGAGTCACCAGCTTGTCGTAGCTGCAGCGCTGGGAGATGGCCAACACATTGTAGCGACTCTTGATCTTGGCCGTCAGCGATTCGAGATCCTTGCGGCACTCGGAGGAGCGTTCCAGCCAGCAGTTTCGCTCCGGCATTGTGTATTCACCCAGCGAAGTGGCCGCACTCACGGTGGCAGTTGGCACTCCAAGGACTACGCCTCCAGAGGCAGGACTTCCAGCCAGTCCGCCAGCTCCCAGCGGAGTGATTGCTGCATCCGAGGCGGGCGAAACTAGAGTTGGACCCTCGCTGGATCCTAAAAAGAAATTGACATTATTTCAAGCAGCTTGTTCAATTATAACATTAGTCTGTCTGTGATTATTTCTAAAGAATAATTTTGAATTCAAAGAATGTTTATATAAGTATAAGTTTATTTCAAGCACGTAAAAAAACAAGTCGCGTAATAAACAAGGTTAGTAATGCAAAACAAACAATAATAATTTTCGGTTCATGCTTCCGATATTTTATCCTTCAGCGAATTAATTCCCATAATCCAGAACTAAAAATAACTGAGAAATGCAAACAAGCGATTACTTTCGAACTTAAGAGAAGGTCAAGTGAAATGAAGAAATTTAGTGGACTTTTTAACACCCAATGAAACGCAGAATATAAATTATTAACTTACGGTTCTCAAGGGGCATTTTGGTAACTTTGTCTGCCAGCGGATATTCATGACAAGCGACTTGCTTGCGACTGACCACGATGCGTCCATTCCCGGAGGCGGTGTCGTCCAGATCCTGGAGGGCCTTGTGCTTCATGGAGATTAGGAACGGGTTCATGGCCAGCAGCTGCATCTCAATGAGATCCGTTAGGCCCTCAGAGCTTAGGCGTCTAAAAAGCTTCAAGTTGAGGGAATAAATTACAATTCATATGACTTTAATTACATTAAAGTTACACTTACATTCCGCAGGGTCTGTCCCATCTCCTCGTACTGCGGCAGAGTTCCCTGTCTGGTCTGACTGCGAACACGCGACCGAGCCTCCAGCGCTCTGATGAAGTGATGAATGTCCTGGAAGCGCAGCACGCTGTCAAAGATCTGGCGCGGCACAGGAGGATGCACGCAGTCCAGCAGGATGTGCGGCTTTTCCACCTGGATGAGCGGTGCCTTGAGAAATGCGCCAATCGCCGGCATAATCTTACACTGCACATCGATGGCGGTGAGATTGCGCGCCGTGGTGGCAATCATGCCGCAGATTTCGTGCCGAACCCAAAGATTTGGATGGCACAAATAACAGGCTGTCTCTTGGACAATTTCCGTAACGGCTGGCTTCTTGATGTGACCCAGTTCGATGAGAATGGTGACCGCACGAATGGCTTTTGCAATGACGAACTCCTCGCGATCCGTGAATCCTTGCTGCAGAAGTGGCACGAGAATGTCCGACGCCTGCCAGCCCACATAGCCAGCCACTCCGGCGATGTTGTCATAGAAAGCTCCCCTCAAATTCTTATCCTCGTCATTCAGGAACGTCATGATGTGCGAGAGTATCACATCGTTGGCTTTTTCCTTGCCAAAGAAAGCGCAGAGATCGCAGATGCCCGACTCCATCAGTGTTTGCTTGACCACCGGCTGGGAATCCGTTAACAGACTGAGCACTGCCTGTCTAACAATGTCATGGAGGGCGTTCAACTCTGCCTCGTAACGTGGAGTGGGCATATCGTTAGGAGCATTTCGCTGCGTTTCCTCCAGAAAGTAAACAGCGCTCTTCGCCAGTGCAGCTATATTCCGGGCAAAGGCCACGCGAACAATCACTGCACTTGACTCGCTGGCCAAATCGGTGATGGAGGGCAGGATGTACTCGGGAAACACGTTGGCATCGCTGCGCGGAATGTCCTTCACCATGCCCAAACAGGCAGTCAGAGTTTCGATGGCCTGCACTTGCACCTTGGCTGGCGATTTCTGGGCCAAATGGAGCTAAAAAGATTTGTTGGCATATGAGAATTATTAACAACAATCACTGAAAACTAGAGTACTTACAATATAAGGCAATATGCGATCAAGGATGGTCTCGGATGTTGTGTACTTGGACAGCTTTTGTAGAAGTTCCAAGGCTGCAATTTTAGTATTCGACTGCTTGAGTCCTCGGATGCAGGATGTGACCACCGTGATGATCAGAATGAGACCATCATGCTCCGGTGGCAGACGTGCACACAGCGTGGGATCCTTCTTTTCCTGCTCATCACTATTTTCCTCCTCCTCCGGAGTCAAATCCTGGGCCTGGGTCAGCACTTTTATGCAGTGCCCAATATCCTTGTGCAGACACTGAATCTTATCATCCGGCGACATGATCGGTGTTGAGCTGAACATTTGCAAGTACGACTGCAGGAAGGAGTAGAAGTATTCGGGAAACAGTTGACCGCGCTCCTGATCCAAGTAGTCCTCGGCGCTCTTTCGGTTCATCGAGTGGATGTCAATCATGGAGGCCAGCAGATTGCGCAACCTTTCGTTTTCGATGCCGGCCAGGTGTTTCTCCACCAGATCTCGCTCTCCTCGCCTGTAGGCCAGCAGCTGTGAGAGTTCAAAGGGCGCAGTTCCCTCTGTCCAGAGTTCCAGCAAGGCACAGCCTGCGGAGAAGATGTCCATGGCTGGCAACAAAGTGTTTCCCGCATAGCTAGGAGCAAGGCGAATGATGGAATCGGTGTGTATGACCGACATATTGCCATTGCCACCATCATCATCGGAGGCCAGTGTTTTAACGAATCGCTCGGGTGCAATATAACAGGTTCGCCTTCTACTCGTATCGAAGAAGTACGTGTAGTCCGCCGGATTGTCCTCTGGCAAATATGTGGGCTTAAAGGAGGCAAAGTCCGAGAGCAGGATCCAGTTCCAGGAGGTAATCAGGATGTTCTCCAGCTTGATGTCTCCGTGGCAGATCTTCTGCTTGTGGCACTGATTTAGGGCGCACAAAATCTGGAACGTGATCCACTTTTTCTCCAGTACGGTGAGAAATGGGCGTGTGGACACGCGGTCATAAAGACTGTGTTTCACATACTCCCGCATTATGTAGGCTGCCTTGTCGATAAGCTGAAAAATATGATTAATTATTGTTGCGCACATTTGATAGGATTTTATGGAATACCCCAAATAATGAAATTTGATGACTCAATTTAAATGAGAATACATAGGTGGAATGTGCATACCCCTGCACGGTATATATTCATCTGATAAATCTAATTGTTGAATACCAACCTCGACCCGCTGAAAGGGTAAACAATTGACGGCATTGGCGAGTGACAGTGTCTTCTTGATGCCCTCCAGTCGCTCCTTGTGATCCTCCAGTGGCAATGTGGGGTCGTGCTTCACAAACACCTTGACCACTATCTGGCCCTCATCCGTTTTGGCCTTGGCCACCTTGAAGAATCTCGTGCTGCCCATACTGTGCACAAATCGTGGGTGTCAACAATTTTCTCTGGGAAATCAACATTTTTCCACTTACTTGGAACTGAAGGTGATCTCGGTTCCAAACTGGCCGGAAAAGTAGTGTTCCACCGCATAAATCTGCGAAGGGGCAATGCCCACCAGTTGATTGCCCATCCTGATTGCTAATGCACTTTGTAGTGCCAGCAATTATGGTTAATTTTGTTAGTTTCTTTAACAATAACAAGAAAACGAAGTCTTCGTCTTTTCTGCGCAGCCAAACAGCTGGTGGCAAAACCCACTCGGTGTTATCGACACAATCCGTTCTTAAAAGTTTAACAGAAAATTATTCGACATTATTTCATTATAAGATATTATATTTTACCAACCGTTTTTACAACATTACGGATATAAATATTTGTAAGTTAGAAATATGTTTAACATAGTTAATTTATTTATAAATATCGATATCCTTCAGCTTACCCAGTTACCAAATATCGATATACCGCAAGACATATAGTAAAAATCGATAATGTGATATGTGTTAAAAGCCCGCGAATTTTTTTAAGGTATTTTAAAGTGAATGACGTTCATTCTAATGATTTTCCATTTCCATACATTAACTTGAAATTCTATTCGAATTACTGATTATGCTAATACCTAATTTATGGGGAAAGGTCATCTTGCTGAGGAATTGGAAGAACGTGAAGATGGTAAGGAAATGAAAATGTTCGATACAGATACACCTCTTTACATCTTTAGATCGGCGTGACGGATCCATTAAACTGATTATAAATTTATGTAACGGGCACACTGCAATCCATTTGTTGAATAAATTCGAAATGGGCCATGACGAGAGCCAAAATCAACCCACCAAGAGTCCAGGTGACAAATGTGCAGAGAATTTAAGAACTTGAAATAACTACCATATGTAGATTTGTAGTAGAAGCTATGATACCCTAGTATATAGCAGATATTAAATTTTACCATATAACTTTTAGTTACATTGAAAATCTGAGTAGTATGCATTGAAAAATATATCAAAAGGACTTATTAAGTGAAAGAAAGCTATTGTTAAAAATTCAGTTCTATTGATTATTTGATTATTTTCAATTTTTTAAGACCAGTTCTTGTTGATTTCTCATAGCGTGGCCAACACCAGAGCATTGATGGTATACCCAAAGAAAGAGCCACAAAAGCCGTGTTGATACTTGTATTTACATAAAAAGCACCAGCAGGCGGCATTAACGAAAACGTTGCCACCAAATCCGACTGCCAATGTCCACCAACCACCACCACCATTCCGAGAAGAGAACTTTCAAAGCGGACGATCGTGTGTAAAAAGAAAGTAGGTGGGTAGGTAGGAAACATAAACAAAGTGCGAGCCATAGAACCGGGTACACGGCAAAAAAGATTACAAACATAATTACGTTATTTTACTTAAATAAGATGACGATCTGTGAAATTAACTTGAAAAGTAAGCCTTATAATCATCAACAATAGTAATATTAATGTTACTAAAATACTCTTTATTTTATAAGAAACCTTATATTGGCTAACTTCATGTTCTGTTAAGTTATCTTTGCCTCCTCTGCTTTTAGTTGCTAAGTAGATACCTCATAACCCTATCCTGACAAAATATGCCTTTCTGCTTTGCACCACAATTTTCTTTTAGTGTAAAAACCAAAGCTGCTCGGCTCATTCTTCGCACTCTCTTTTGTCTCGTTTATTTGTGGACAAGACGGCAAAACCTGACGTGTTCAAAGCGCAGGCGTAAAGAATTCCATTCCGCGCGAGAGAGTCTTTGTAGAAACAGGTGAGAGCGGTGGAGAGAGCTGGAGATTTGGATACGAAGAAAGGGGAGAGGGAGGGGCTCACAACGAACATGTTCGAAGGCCCCCAAGAATCGTCGGCTTAAGAAGTGTTACAAACTGGCGCAGAGCCTCAGAAGAAAGAAAGTTTTCGGCTGTGCTGGCTGCTCTGCGCTGCGATCTCCGATCTCCGTTCTCCGTACTCCGATCTTGGCAATATCTGTCTGGATATATATAGTATATATATATATAGTATTCGTGTGCTCAGTGGAGCGTCTTCCGCGTTTTGTGGCTGCGTCGCTTAATTGGCCCAAAAGTATCTCAAGTGTGTGATTGTGAAAGTTCCTGCAGTAAAATGTTGTACGTGCGACGAGCTCTGCTCTTGGCCTGCTTGCTGTGCCTCCAGCCGCTGGGTCCTTCTCTCGCCAGCGAGGATGAGTCCAATCCGCTGCTGGACATGGCCTCGATGTTCTTCCAGGAGGCACTCTCCAACCAGAACGGTGGCAACAATGGTGGCGGCGGTGCTGGCTTGGCGGGTGTGGCCTCGCTAATTGGCACCTTCATGCAGGCCAGTGGCAAATCTGGTGGCGGAGCAGGTGGCGGCGGTGCTGGTGGCGCCATGCAGATCCTCTCCGGCCTGGGCAGCCTACTGTCCAAGAGTCAGGGTGGTCAGGGCGGTGGCTTTGATCCCTCCATCATTGGCAATGTCCTGGAGATGTTCACCCAGGGCGATGATGAGGAAACCGCACCACAGCAAAAGCGCAGTTCTGGTGGTGGCTCTGAATCTGGCATTGGTCTGGATACCATACTGCAAGTGGCTTCTGCCTTCATGAACACCCAGGGCAACGATAAGGGCTCAAATCATCACCAGCAGAAACGCTCCGCCGGCGAGGAACCGGAATCCGAGAACGGACTGATGAACCTTCTGCCACTGGTCATGCAGGCGGTTAGCTCCTTCGCCGGTCCCGAGGGTCAGAGCACCCAGGAGAAGCACAAAAGCCACGCCTGGGTGCTGCCACCATTCCTGGAGCACATTCACGTGCTGTGGGATCACTTCTCCAACTCGGAGCTGGCTGATGCGCTGTACGAGAAATCCGGAGTTAACAAAATCATGAAGGTGGATCCCTAAATCACACTTTACTAGTTATAGATTTCTTCTTAGACTTTTTTATTCGATTTTACTACGACCTTTCCTTAATTTTATATATTTAAAGATCACTGTATTATCTGCCGTAGAGCTCAGAAAAATATTCAACATATTGAGAGCCTTAAGAACAAACTGTTTAGACTACACACATACATATAGTAAACTGAAGGAAAATCTTGAAAAAAATACACATACATACCGTAAACT
Source organism: Drosophila yakuba (assembly GCF_016746365.2). NCBI lineage: Eukaryota > Metazoa > Arthropoda > Insecta > Diptera > Drosophilidae > Drosophila > Drosophila yakuba. Next base: position 10,887,113 of record NC_052530.2, read on the forward strand.
GAAAGAAAATCTTAAAAACAAATGAAATGAAATATAAATGTATATTTCATTTGATATAGAAATAATCAATTGATAGTGAAAGAACAAAAAAATCTAAAAAATTGTCCCATCAGTCATTTATTTTCCTAGCTCAGCTTTAGATACAAATTCTGAAAGGTTGTGAAATATGTTAAATTCCATTTGTTAATGCCAATTACTCTTCTCTTCTCCATCTGCAGGGCTTCAAGGGTTCCGATGGCAAGCTGGACTACGACAAGCTGTTCGAGTCGCTGAACAACCAATCCTTCCGTCGCCGCTGGATCAAGTCGGCCACACTCTACCTGGCCGACTGGGCCAGCTACCTGGCCAATCCCGAGGTGTATCTCAGGTGAGTCTCAGCTCAGCAACGTGGCTCAGTTTATAGCCGCCACAGCGTGTTAATTGTGGATCACGTTCTGCTCTGCAACGGTCGCAAATGCATTTAGCACCTGGCTGCCATTCTTGGTCCCAGACCAAGACCACCTTCCAGTTCCAATGACTATTCCTCCGATGGCTATTCCGAATCGTGATTCCGATTCAGAATCAGAGTCCGAGAATCCGAGAATCCGAACAGCTGCTGCCAAAAGCCTGTGCTAACCATTTCCCGTTAGCGACAGACACAACCCGTTTGGCCATCGAGCATGTTCGATGCGGCTACCTTTTGACCCACTTTTTTCGGTGCTGGTGCTTTTAGAACGTGCCTGCTAATCCAAGTGGTCAACAGGCCCCAAGTGCCAAGTCCAGGCTCTGATACAGTTACAGTAGATATGCAGAAGATACAGAAGTCAACGGCATCGTTAAAACAAACAAATAAATAAATAAAGCGGGCCAAAACCGGTTGGCACTCTTAGCCAGGGGAAATTGCCTCGGATGAGCGGGTACACAAGTACGAAAAATCAAGTAATTCTTATCTAAAAATCTGCCTAATCATAATGGCTTGAAATATCATATTGAAGTATACAAACTTTTTACCAATAAAAAAAATATTAATAATATTTTCATCACCTAAGACATTATCTTAAACAAACCTTCAATACTATGAATACTTTTCACACTAAAGAAATGACTTGTGAATTCTAAGCACACAACTTGCAGCTTAAAAAGCAGCATTAGTTTAAGCAATTTTTCTTTGTGTACAATTTGGATTCCGACATTTTTGCATGATTCCGAAGTAGGTCAGGCTTCTCAGACTTCTTGGTCTTCTACTATTTTTTTGTTTTGTCCGTTGCCCCATCGTTAGACAGCAAGAAAAGCACACAACAACTTCCACTTTCTAGAGACCCTTTCACTCGACCGTGCTGCGTCATTGAAACTCATCAATTTGTCCGCTTCTCCACGGTTTCTTATACAGGTACTTCCAGACGGCACAGATCATGTTTAACGGCCTGCTGAAGTCTCAAGGTTACCCCAAGCAGACCCACTTCGATCCCTCCCGTCCGGGCGAGACCATCTCGAATCTCTTGGACCATGTGGCCAAGCATCATCTGAACGTTAAGATCGATTCAAGGCAGTACGTCAAGCCAGCAGTGGGCTACGCCAAGGAACTGCTGAAACTCGGCCAGGCACGCGGATTACTGCAGTTCAATGCCACCGAGATCAGCGACAAGCTAACGGATACGCTCAACCTGGAGGTAAGCAGAATCTCTTAAATGAACTGAACTGATCTGAACTATGGGAACTGGGCTACGCAGGCGGTAATTGGAGATATTTATCTGGGAATAGGAAATAGCTGCGGTGAAACGAATAGTAATTCTTAAAGTTCTTTAAGTACCATTTGATCTCACATCTATAACTATAACTATTTATACATATACTACATATGTTTTGTACGAATGGTTAGACCCGTTTCGACTTCAAATGAAGTGGTTATAATTGAATAACTTGGCCTAGTTGGATGTGCTGCATCTGTACTAAGCACTTAACTTGGAGCAAATTAAATTAATTACGCCACTATTTTCTCCTCTATGCCATCGCTCACGCACCCGATCGAATCCGACAATGGACCAAATGGCTAAAACAAACAGGTTATTGAACCGGTGCTGAAAGTCCATCGCGCCTACAGATACATCTCCAAGTCGCCGCAATGCGATCGCTACGTGCTCTGCCAGCTGAATGCAGCGGCTCTCGAGCAGCAGGAGAAGCAGAAGCAACATGACCAATACCAGCAGCACCACCAGCCCAAGCAGAGCCAACAGAATCGCCCAACATCGGCGTCCAGTCTAATTGCCGGAGTCAGTCCGAAGATCGTCAAGATCGGGAGCATGGGTGCGGCAATCTTCATTAGCACGGAAACCGGTACGCCGTTCTGGACCCTCTTCGGTGTGATCAATGCGCCATACAACTGCGAGGTGAGTAGCGGCCACAATGATGCACAGCAAGAAATGGGATATACCTAGAAAAAAGATGTATGAAATCTCAATAGAGATATTAAACCACCCCGTAAATACACCTAAAAGTATGCTGTGCTTTACAGAACGCAGTCATTTGGTACTCTTTCTGAAGCAATAAATATTGCAGCATACTTTTAGGCACAACATTAGGTGGTTGAATATCTGTATAGGCGGTTTAATTTCGCTATTAACTTTAATGTTCTATTAGATCTGTATTATGGTATAATATAGTTGTAACCACTTTTTCTTATTTTTATTGTGTGCCAGTCTAATCATATACATTTTTTTCTCTCTGTACTGCTGCTTATCGCCGCTTTCTAACTGCTATTTCTGCGAATGCCCGCCAACAGGCCAAATACCCAGTCGACTGCAATGGTTTCCACGAGGGCGAGGCCAAGGTGACCACGGAATATATCCACAACGAGTTGTAGTATTCCAGTTGGACAACTGGACAAAAAGATCTGGAGGAAATGGAGAAGACGAAGGCTCATTAAGACGATTTAGCTGTAATTGAGATAAAGATTTCGTGTGTATATAGTATTACGGATTGAAATATATTTAAATTTAAACAGAACCTTTTATTGCAAACTGTGTCATTTTCCATGAGGGATGATTATCTAACCATTTCTAATGATAGTTGTTATCTTTAAAGTCAACGAACCGCAAAGGAAAAGCTATTAAACCACAGTTGAACTTGGCTAAGTGGGATCAACTCAAATAATCAGACATAATGCAATAATGCACTCCAGACAATTTTCCAGGAATTAACTTTAATATTTTCTAATTTTGGTTATTCTGAAATTATTTTTAAAACATTGAACTTACTTTCAAATGACTTCAGTTTACAAGAGCTTTTGCAAAACAAACCAGTTTATGTGAGTGGAAACTCCCAGTGGCATTTTAACAACTTTCATTTCACTGGCTCCTTCGAACTTGCCACTTGCCACTCGACGCGATTTTGGCTTTATTGTGCGTTGGCTTTTTGGTCAAAACAGTTGGGAGACATCGAGCCATGCAGCTGATCTATCGTGAACTTGAGGCGGACATACTCCGGCGCACTAATGCCGTCTTTCCGGTACAAAATTGCTTTGTTGAGGTGCTCCCAGACCAGTTGATCATACCCAGGAAGTACGTGGAGCTGGGCGAATCTATACGATCGCTTCCCGTTTACCAGGACGATGTGTGGATGGTGTCCTATCCACGAACCGGATCGACGTGGGCCCAGGAGATGGTCTGGCTGCTGGGTCACAAGCTGGACTACGTGGCTGCTGAGCAGGATTTGAGATTGCGATCCCCACTCATTGAACTGTCCGCTTTGTTTAGCACCGATCATCACGAGACGGTTGCGTGAGTATTAAAAACTATATTTATATACTAATGACTTTTCCACTATCATATTTGCGTACTTGCCCAAATAAAATATTTTAGTATTCAAAACGCTTTTTAATCTCCATTCGCTTTCTGCTCGCCCGACAGCCAAAAGTTTGGAAACACCGTGGATCTGGTTCGCAATCTGCCACGGCCACGTTTTGCACGCTCCCACTTATCCTGGCAACTATTACCCGAGCAGTTTGAGACGGTGCAGCCAAGGATCGTGTACACTGCTCGAAATCCCAAGGATCTTTGCGTCTCGTACTATCACTACTGCAAGTTGCTGCACGGCATCAATGGGAACTTTGAGCAGTTCGTCGATCTCTTTCTGGAGGGACACACTCCGATGGGATCCTACTGGAAGCACGTCCTGCCCTTTTGGAAACGGAGTCAGGACGAGAATGTGCTGTTCATCAAGTACGAGGACATGGTGAAGGATCTGCCCCGTGTGGTTCGTCGCTGTGCCAGATTCCTGGGCGTTGAGAGCCTCCTCGATGTGGGCACTTTGCAGAAACTATGCGATCATCTCACATTCGACAAGATGCGGGCGAACAAGGCTGTGAATCTGGAGAAGCTGCTGCCGGATTCATCTTCCAAGTTTATACGGAATGGCAAAATCGGCGACTGGAGCAATCACATGGGCAATGAGATGTCGGAACGCTTCGATGAATGGAGCGAGAAGCATATTCGCGGTGCTGGACTAACCTTTGACTACGAGTGAATAAATTTCTTTGCTAATACTAGCATTTTAAAAACTTTTTATATTTTTATTGCAAGAATATGTAAAACATTTATGGAGACTATATGTAATTAATTACAACCGAGTTTATTGGTTATTTACTCGTTTACTGCATTTTCTATATTTTTTTTTAAACATTTTGTTAAATTAAAAAGCTTAAGGAACTTTTTTTCAGTGGTCCGAATTTTTTGTGTGTCTCTAGTTCTTATCGGCGGCCTGAAGCTCTCGCAAACATAAGCTTTAAAATTAAGGAGGCTTGTGCTCACAGATGATACCGTCAGTCTTCTTAAAACTGCGCTTGCGAGGAATACAACTTAAAAATGAATTAAAAATTTAAAAGTTAATTCTTTAAAATATAAGCAAAAAAGAGGTATTTATGGTAGAGATAAGATTCCCCTTTTATAATTATAAAGGTAATAAAATTGACCAAAACTCCCTGGTTAAGCATTCTTTCTGGGGATATATTCCAATAATCCTACTATATATAGTCAGTAATATTTGAGAGAAATGATTCACCTCTTTAAAGTGATGTTACTTACTCTTCAAAAGGAAAAATTAAAGAAGCACAGATGGCATGAAATTATTTTTTGGTACAAATAAAACTGTGATATAACTAACTTTTCAGAATTGACGTAGAATTATTGAGAAACTTTATCATTAAGAAATTGCTCTTTTTTGATACCAATACAAATATTACTTACTTTTCATAAGAAAAAATAAAAGGAGCACAAATGACGTAGAAAGAAACTTTATCATTAAGAAATTGCTCTTTTTTTGATACCAATAAAACTGTGATACTACTTACTTTTCGTAAGAAAAAATAAAAGAAGCTCAGATGACGTAGAATTATTAGGAAACTTCAGCATTAAGAAATTACTCTTTTTTGATCCCAATATAACTGTGTGACTCAAACTCGTATTTCAGATAACAATGACCGGATTCCTAAGACTACTGGCCTTATTATGTGCTGTTTCAAAATTGAGTGCCCAAGTATTTGATACACCTAAAGTACAGCAAAATGTGAAAAGAAACACTTTTTCAATTTTTGGAGCCAACCAACCTCGCCCAACGATAAGATCGTATCCTGAGCTCATTACACCTGTGCCTTCAAGGGGTGAAATTCCACAAAGTGGAGTCGATGCTCCGAATTGCGAGTGTGTGCCCTATCACAAATGTGATCCGTCATCGGATAGAGTAACTGAGGACGGTTCGTTTGACAAGTTCGGATCGCAGAATATACGAAAGACCCGCTGTGCAGATATATTGGCATTATGTTGTCCCCACCATCGATTGCGTACAAAGACTTTAAATCCCAGGCCAAAGCGAAATCGAGGTTGTGGAATCCGCAATGTTGGTGGCTTGGACTGCGATATCAAGGGTGCCACACAGTATGAATCCGACATAGGCGAATTTCCCTGGACAGTGGCTATACTGCAGTCTGGTAACTATTCCTTTGCAGGCACACTTATTCATCCCCGGGTGGTGTTGACTGCTGCGCACCGGGTTCAACCATGGGAAACGTATACGGTTCGTGCTGGAGAATGGGACTTCAAGTCCACCAATGAACGTCTTCCATCTCAAGAGATAGAGGTGGAAAGAGTGATAAAGCACCCCAGATACAGTGCGATCAACATGCAAAATAATATGGCACTCTTAATCCTCAAACAATCGTTCTCACTGGACGATCATATCAATGTGATATGCCTACCTGACCACGGAGCTGCTCCACCACCCACCTCAGTGTGCTATGCCAATGGATGGGGCAAGGATGGCTTCGGTGACTTAGGCCATTATATTGCCATAATGAAGCGGGCGCCATTGCAGATTGTGGAGCACACCGAATGCCAGGATCGATTCCGTAAATCCTTGCTTGGACCAGCGTTCACCCTGAGCACATCCCTCTTATGTGCTAGTGGCCAGTCCGCCCTCGACATTTGTCAGGGCGATGGCGGCGGACCACTGGCCTGCCCCCTTGGAGATCCGAGGGAAAATCGCTACCAGCTTAGTGGCATTGTGTCTTTCGGAATCAGATGCAACACCAATTGGCCAGTTGGCTATTCCAACGTGGCCTTAATGCGAAATTGGATTGACCAGGAAATGACTGTCAATGGTTTCGATAAATCCTACTATACCGCCTGATTAAGCTTGCTTAGTGGCACCATTAATAAATATTATAACTATTCTATTTTAATTTAGAAATAAGATCTGTTCTTCTTGTTTTAATAAACTCATGCTTAATTAATAAATGTAATCATACAAATGAAAAAGATTTTGCTGGTGATTTGATATACTTTTTTTATGCTCATTAAGTCTATTTTAACTTTAACTTTTTTATCTAGCACTTTCTCCTCGACTGACAGCAAAAAGTTTGTAAGCAACGTGGATCTGGTTCGCAATCTGCCACGCCCTCGTTGTCAACGCTCCCATTTATCCTTTCAATTATGTAAAATGTGTAAAATATATAATACATTTATGGCGACGATCAATATTTACAAGCAAGCTTATTGGTTACTTACCCATATTCTACATATGTATGTTGTATTTGTTGTTAAAGATAAGAAATCTTCAAAAAGTTTGTTTACAGTGGACCAAGTTTTGGTTGCTCTAGTTCTTATCAACATTCAAAAGCTCTAATAAACATAAGCTTTAGAATTAGGGAGGTATTTAAGACACTTACCCGATTCTTCAGCGGGTCAGTCTGCTTTTTGCGAGCAATACAACTTGAAAGTATAATAACGATTCGGTATTCCACTTCTGTAAGCTAAAGAAAATTCTTTTAAATATAAGTTGGAAAAGTTGGCTTTTTGGTAGAGGCAAGAAATCCAAATAAATTATAATTTATAATTATAGTGTTAGATTGCCATTAGTTTGGCCATTTACTTATTGAGCAAAACTTCCAGATTGGGCACTCTTTCTAGGGAGATATACAAATAATCCTCCCATATAAGTGATTCACCTACCATTTAAGTGACTTTACTTACTTTTATGCGAAAATAAAAGAAGCACGGATGACGTGGAATTATTAAAAATTATTCTTTTTGGATACCAATAAAAGTGTGTGACTTATACTCGTATTTCAGATAAGAATGATCGGATTCCTAAGACTACTGGTCCTATTATTTGCTGTTTCAAAATGTAGTGCCCAAATGCATAATTCTCCTGAAGAGCAAGGAAATGTGAAAACCAACCTTTTTTTAATTTTTGGCAACACTACAACCCCGTCCCCAACAGAAGTTCCACAAAGTGGAGTCGATGGTCCAAATTGCGAGTGTGTGCCCCATAACAAATGTGATCCGCCATCGGGAAGAATAACTGAGGACGGTTCGCTCCATATTTTGGGATCGCAGAATATACGGTGTGGGTATATGGAACTATGTTGTCCGCACCATAGGTTGCGTACAAAGGCTTTGAATCCCAGGCCAAAGCCAAATCGAGGCTGTGGAATTCGCAATGTTGGTGGCTTGGACTCGGACATCAAGTATGATAACACACAGTATGAATCCGATATTGGTGAATTTCCCTGGACAGTGGCTATACTACAGTCTGAAAACTATTCCTTTACGGGCACACTTATTCATCCCCGGGTGGTTTTGACTTCTGCGCTCCAGATTCAAGATGGGAAAACCTACACGGTTCGTGCTGGAGAATGGGACCTTAAATCCACTAATGAACGTCTACCGACTCAAGAGATAGAGGTGAAAAGAGTTATAAAGCATCCCCAATTTAGTGAGAGCAAGTTTCAATACGACGTGGCAATTTTGATCCTCGAGCAATCGTTCTCACTGAACGATCATATCAATGTGATATGTCTACCTGACCAAGAAGCGGAAAGAAGCTCCCGCACTTCAGAGTGCTATGCCAATGGATGGCCTAAGGATTCCATTGGTAACTTGGACGAATATGATGTCCTAATGAGACGGGAGCCATATCATATTATAGAGTTAAACGAGTGTCATAATCGACTTCGAAACCTAAATATTTTATATTTAGGTGAATTTTACCTGAGCCCTTCCATCATTTGCGCCGAAAAACAGACAACCGTCGGTTTCCACATAGGCTATGGCGGCGGACCACTGGCCTGCCCGTTTGGAGATCGCTACCAGCTTAGTGGCATTGTATCTTTCGGAATCAGATACAAAAACTATACGGTCTTCGTCAACGTGACCTCAGTGCGAAATTGGATTGACTGGGAAATGGCTGAAAATAGTTTCGATAAATCCTACTATACCTCCTGATTAAGCTTGCTTAGTCGCAAAATCAAACAACATTATACCTTTCTATTTCTATTTAGAAATAATATCATACAGATTTACCTATTGTAATAATAAACGTATGATTACTTAATAAATGTAATACTAGAAGTAAAAAAGATTTTGTCAATGATTTCATATACTTTCTTTTTATAGTACATGTGAAAATACAAAATGTTTTGTATGTTAGCTAAAAGTTCTTGTTTGAAAATAAAGGTTGTAACGAATTAATTTCTGCTAAGGCTTTTACATCTGTTAAAAGTAATGTACAGAATTCTGGTAAATCGATAGTTGCCGAGTGTTATCGGATTTTGCCGGCTCTACTGTTTACGTTTTGGATCGCACTTATATTTTTGTAATTTTCGAAAACAAAATGACATGCGATGATGCCACCGAAGCGCTCGTCACCCACATGTGTGAGCTGGTGGAGTTCTATATGCTGCCGGAGCTGAAGGAGGACCTGGATAACATTCAGCTGGAGACGTCGCAATTCGAGAGCTACCATTCCCTACTTATTCAGGATCTGCCAAAGCTCTACGATTTGGTGCAGGAATTCCTCCAGAAGACTGGCGATGCAGGACACGAAAAGGTGTGTGCTTTACAAAACATACAATTGAACGACTACAATCTAGTTAACTTTTAGCTGAGAGTCAAGCTCCTTCTGCTGATTTGCGAATTGACAGCTTCGCCCACAATTTACCAACTTAAGGACGATTCTGGTAATCTGCTGAGAAATGCCAATGAGTTGGCCAAAAAACTATCTTCCAATTGGTGGGAGTCCACGGATGTTCAAATCCTGAAATACTACGAGAAGAAACTGCACAGGGATGGCTGGAAGAAACAACTAGGAGCTGTTCATGGTTTCGGCAGATATTTAGAGGTATAAACTAATAGACATATATCTAGCCCGAAAGTTTAGTTTGCTTACATACATTATCACGCAGCTTCGTTACGGAAAGAAATCCAGAATGCCCACCCAAATGTTGGCTTTCGCGCTATCCGTGGGTCTTAATGTGCGGGAATGCTATGATCCCATCTACAAGCAACTTGGGGTTAAGATCTTCTCAGTCATGTTGAAATATAGCGTATGTTTTACCACTTGGCCGCCAAGACCTTTAATTAAACACCTTATCCTCTCCAGGATCCCAAGGACATTCAGGAGCTGAATGTGCACAGTGTGATCTATGACCATGCCCTCAAGGACGCCTATAACATGGACTCCATTGAGGCCATCGACTCTGTTTGGAACTGTCTGTATTTGTGTCTGGATCACTTTGTAGATCTGGATGCTTTTACGGTGGGTACCTTAAAACATACTGTAGTATCTCTACATAAATCTAATTTTAACTACAGTGGAACCAATGCGACGACATGCTGGACCGCCTTATTCAGAACGTGACAATGGCCTCTAATCCAAAAATTTCAATCTGCCTGCTGCAGTTCATCATCCGATTGGGTTATTACTTTACCATCAATCGCAGCGATGTGGAAACTGCTCTGGCCATGGATATAAGCGAACCAGATAAGTTGGCGGCTTGTCGGGACCAATGCCTTGCTCTAAATGTAAGCACCAGCTATCGTTGGGCCAAGGCCATCCTGCAAATGCTCGTCCTGGAGTCGGATAAGCTGCTCCAAGGTGTCGAGGTATGCACTGCGCTGCTGGAGCAAATGCTGAGATGCTATTTGGTTTGCATCATGCCAATTCCACTGCAGGCTTTGCACCCGCACCTGCCGGAGTTTTACGGGAAATTTGTGGCTGTGCTAATGGAATGTTTGGTGGCCCACGAAAAGGCGCTTCCAGTTCTAAAGGTAAGCTATTATGACTATATAAATTTCTGATTACCTCGTCACAGTCTTTTTTGCACCCAGCTCGTTTTGCGGTTCACCGAAGTCTTTCGCTTCCAATTGGAAAATGGGGCAACCGATTCAATGCCCGCCCATTTACCAGAATTCAAGGAGGCTCTGTCAATTATACATTGCAAGATTTCTGAATAAATATGGGGGTTTTTATGTTATGTACCGATCTAGTAAAAAGCGATATACAAATGTTGCCAATACTGTGTGCGGTATAAGGGCAATAAGTGCCGGTTTCCATCCAAAAAAGAAGCCTTTATAGCCATGTTTTCGTATGATTTTTTTGCACAGATATGGATAGGAAGTGCGACCATAGTGTGAGGATTCGTTTAAAGTTAGCGTGGCCAACGCATCCACTGGAGTCATAATAACTGTGATGATACTGCCCGTTAATGCCATAGTGACGAGATCGCTAATCCAAGGCTCGTTAAGTGTGTGAAACCATGATGTCATCGTATTGACCTGATCACTAATGGGACTATATAGCATGGCCACGGATGCGCTACTAAACGAGTTTATCTTCCAGCCGGTGAATAGATATATAAATCCTCCCTTAGCGTACATACAAGTGAGTCCTCTCCAGAAATTTCGATAGCTATAAAGGAAGGGTAAATTTTCATAGATCTGGTCTGAAAGCATAGCAGGAAAATGCCTTATTATGTTTATGCGGCCAAATTCTTACTTGCGCCTCTCGTAGGATCCGCGCGTAAGATCCGCCTGCCGAATGACCGCCAGTTTGGCGAAGGGTGTTGCCAATATGCCGCCCCAAAATCCGGTTACACCCAGTACCGTGCTGGTGTTATACGGCTGCAGCATTTGGACGTACTTGTTATCCCGTAAATTGTAGAACAACGTGTACGTAGATATCGTGTGAACAGTGCAGCGTAGACAAGAAGCCACAATACCGTAATAAAATCCCGGTAATCCATGGCGGGCCATCAGCCGGAACATATGGTTTATGCTTAATCGACTGTGGTGGATTACGTTCGCCTGCATATTCACTCGAACTAGCTCCATTGGGTGCGACATCAGTTGGGCCGCCGTCTTAATCAGCAAGCCCACGTACACGGGCACCTTCAACAATTGTTCCATCGAACTCCCCGCATCACTATTATTCATTATCTAAATGAATTTATATATTTCATTGAAAATTTAAATGTATTATACTTAAAACACTTAGGCTACTCGCACTCGGCTCGAAGTTTGGCGATCTCCAGCTGCGTCTTCTTTGCCTCCAACAAGGTGACGGTGCGTTTCAGTTCGGATATCTCGTTCTTCTTAGTGAAGTACTCGGATTTGACCAACAAATACTCCGTTTCCGCCTTGATCAGATCCTTTTGCAGTCGATGGGCGTCGGATGAGGGGATCACCAGTTGATCCAGATCAGTCAAGTAGCTTACCAAGTTTGATTCCTGATTGCGTGTACTGCTATCATCCTCATCGATCAGTTTGTCCAGTAAAATATTTGATGCCGAGTCAATTGTTGAGCCGGAAGAGTTCTGCTCCGCCGGAGTGGTGTCCGGAGCTTCTGGCTTAATACCAAACTCGGCGGTGAGGTCCTCCCGGAACTTGGGACACGATTTCCTAAGGCCACATATATACATTTTACGGACTGTACTTGCAAATGAGCGGGAAAAATTATAATACGGACCTATGAATAATCAGCCTGTCTATGCTAGTGTTCGACTGGCATTTCCGACAATGGGTGCACAGCGCCCGGTACTTCTTGGGCTCCCCATCCCTGCCCTCCTTGAACGCCGGCAGGAAGCCAAGTTTCTTCCAAGTTTCATCCTTTGAGAAACCCGAGGGTCGCTTGGCCTTTTTTGTTTGCGACATTTTTACATACGGTGTTGTGTTAAATTACGTGAAAGTATTGCTGCTGTAAAGTCAAACGATGAATCGATGACATACAACCGACGTCTATCGGTGGTCGCTAGTATTTGAAAATTCATTATTTTAAATTCTTTATAATAATCTCTGATATTATTGAATGTCTTTGACAGGCTAAAATGGTTCTATTCATCGATAACGGATTTTAAAAAATAATAATTGTATGTTTTATATTGTTTTACATACAAATATGATATTAAATTATTGTAATGAAGCGTAATATTTTATTTATTATATCTAAAGATTTATTAATTAGACAGAAAAGAACCAAATAAGCAAAATATTACAAATTTTGTTGGTAGGTATTAACAAATGACAATATTTAAGTGCATTCATTTAACACAAATATATAGAAAAAGAAATAAAACTTACGAATCAGAACTTATTAAACAGTTAAATACTTCGACGGTAATATTTATTTTACTTATATACATATATATTTATATATATATTCAATTATTTCTGTTTTTAGTTAAATATCGTTTTGAATAAAATATACGCATTGAACTGATCAACCTCAAAATGGTTCTATCGATATATCGATACAGGTCTATCCGATGCAAGCGTGGATTTTACCTCCATCTGTAGAGAAGCCATTTTTATTTGCATCGTGTATAGTACATTGGAATTTACTACGATTGTCGCATTATAAAATGCCGCGAAAGAAGTCAGAGGATTTTTACAGAACCCATGGATTTACCGCCAATTTGGAGAATGGCAAATACTCAGCCACTTGTCACTTTTGCGACAAAGTACTACAAAATACAGCGCTATCCCGCCTATCGTTACACAGGTAACCATACAAACATACACTAAACATTGTGTTTACATACGTCGAGTAATTCTAATTAAATTGTAGGCAAACCTGCGATGCCCGGCGAGGTAGAACTACTGTAATGTACACCTCTGCGGACGAGAAAGATCAGGATGAGGCTCCCAGGATAAAGGTAATTCGATACCCATTATGCGGATGCATATATGTATTGCGGAAGATTGCCTTCAAGAAATACACTTCAAATAAAATCCCACAGATACTTTCCACATTATAATTTCAACACCAAGTAATTTGACACACATTCAGTTCGGACTTTCTCCAAAAACTATAATGCCTATTGACTATACTTCTGAAATTACAAAACCATATCTTCTACATATGTAAATCAAAATGGGGATCACCAATGTTTACACTTTTAAATATCTTTACTGTGCAGATCCAAAAGATTTCGGGCGACGATGATGGCGGCTTGGGCAATGCCAACGAAGGCAAGGAGATCATTGTTAAGGTACGCAGTTGGGAAATCCGAGCTAGACAAAAAGTAATTACATTATATTTATATTCCATTTCAGATACAACAAATTCTAGATGATGCGGAAGAGGCAGAGAAGCCCAAAGAGCAGCCCAGAGCGAAAAGGGGGATTCGCAAACGGAAACTGACCAAAACTGAAGAGTCTGGGGAGCAAAATATTGAATTTGAAATTTCTAACGTCGAGATTAAGAATCCCGAATACGCCGAATACATGGACGAAAGCAAAGAAGTAAATATTCTCATTTTGTAAAGTATTGATATTTTAACACTTATATTGCAGCATTACATATTGCAGCACAACCCGGATGACATGGCCAACGGATCGGCCACGATCATCGAGGCCAGGCCCAGGAATGGTTTAGCTGCATTGCGAGCGGAAAAGGCGCGAGCGGAGATCAGTCAGTTCCAGAGTAAGACGAAGTTCCTCAAGACGGAAACGGACAATCTGAAAGTGGAGCGCACACTGACTATGCTTAAGATTCAGAAGCTTCGATTGGAAATCGACGCCCTACGCGATTAAAGTGTACATAAACTATAAATAACTTTTAAATGTCCGCATGGTGACCCCTTGTATGTTCAAAGTGAAAATTGTATGTCTTGAATTTAGCATAGATTTATTACATTCAAGTTTGTAAAGGTGAATATAAAATACATTATTTTAAGCCTGACTACTAAATACGGGGGTCGTTTGATAAGTCCGTGACTTTTTGAATAAAATATATTTTTTTCGTCAAAGGAGCGTTTTATTTCTCAACATTTTTTTTTTTTTTTTTAAATTAATTAACATCTTTATTTAATATTATTCAGGAACAGGTCAATTAAAGCCTTTAACCTAAATGTTGTCTTAAGTAAATGATCTCTTAATTATAAAATATAATTTGTTTTCATCTTAATATATAGGAATAGGTCAAATTTCGAGTAGTGAGGTTTCAGGTAAATAATATATTCATACTATCATCTTAGAAGCAGCCCAAAATGTCTTCTTTTGAGCCTGCGAATAATAATAAATAAAACAAATAAGTGTACTGCCTGAATTTTCTGCATATTATGCTGTACATAATTCCCAATGTTATACTATCGTACTTTAAATTTAGATTGTACGAGGGTCGTTTGATAAGTCCGTGACTTTTTGAATAAAATATATTTTTTTCGTCAAAGAAGCGTTTTATTTCTCAACATAATCTCCTTTTAGCTCTATACATTTAGTCCAGCGGTTTTCCAATTTTTTTATTCCTTCCAAATAATAGGTTTTCTCAAGGCCCTCAAAATAGTCGTTTGTTTCTGTGATGACCTCTTCATTTGACCCGAATCTCTTACCGCCGAGCCATTTCTTCATGTTTGGAAACAAAAAATAGTCACAGGGGGCTAAATCTGGAGAATATGCTGGATGGGGTAGCAGTTCGTAGCCCAATTTATGAAATTTTGCCATGCTGACTACACACGTGTGCACCCGTGCATTGTCCTGATGGAACAGCACTTTTTTTTTCGCCAAATGCGGTCGTTTCTGCTTCAAATCAATATCGAATCTGTCCAAAAGCTCTGAATAATATTCGCCGGTGATCGTTTTACCCTTTTCAAGGTAATCGATGTGAATGATACCTTGTGCATCCCAAAAAACTGTGGCCATGACCTTGTTGGCCGACAGACCTACCTTGGCCTTCTTTGGTGCACGTGCACGTTCTTTGGTCTCTGGTGTGGTGTGGTGGATCCATGTTTCGTCTACGGTAACGAAACGGCGCAAAAATTCGTTTGGATTGCGGTTGAACATCGCCAAACACTCCTTTGAAATGGTCACACGGTTGCGCTTATCGTCGTGTGTGAGCAATCGCGGCACCCATCGCGCGTAAAGCTTTTTCATGTCCAAATATTCATGTAAAATGTGATGTACCCGTTCAGTTGAGATGCCTACAGCCTCAGCTACCTCACGCACTTTCATTCTCCGATCATCCAATATCATTCCATGGATTTTGTCGACGATTTCTGGCATGACGACCTCTTTTGGGCGACCTGAACGTTCGGCATCACTTGTACTGGTACGACCACAACGGAACTCAGTAAACCATTTCTTAACCATTGAAATTGATGGTGCAGAGTCCCCATAATATTTATCAAGTCTTTTCTTGGTTTCGGTGATGGATTTTTTACGCAAAAAATAATGCTTAATTAGCACACGAAATTCACTTTTTTCCATTTTCGTTAAAATTCACGAGATCGTCTGCTTTCAATGCCTATAAAACGCAAACCAAAAAACGCAGCTTTCAAAAATTTACAAAATTTTACAGTCAGCTGTTAATCGATAACTGCTGACAGGAGCAGTGTTGTATTTAGAGCAGGTGCGCGGCAAATACAAAAAGTCACGGACTTATCAAACGACCCTCGTATTTCTATAAAATAATCGTTAATGCTTTGCTTTAATGACAATGTTTGACAAATTAAATATATTAAAAATGAATCAGAACATGAAAATACATAATTTTAAAACTAGAAATACTAGTCCAATCGATTGTATCGACTCTTCGACAACCCTAACGATAACCTACTCGATAACTGCCCGGAGCAACCCTGCTCATCACATGATAGTCAGGGAGATATCGGGGAGGAGAAAAGGTTTTTCTGTGCAGTCGTTCGTCATATGATTAAAAGTCCAACGGAAAACTGAAAATGTTGAGGGTTTTCGCGATTTTCTCGCTGTTTATAGCAGCCAGTAAGTAGATCTTATATCAATAATCAAGATAAATGCCTATGCAGCAAGTGGAAAGCGGCTACAAAGTGGATATTCTGTACTCATCGATTCCCGTTTTGTGGAGGTTGTGACACCTAGAACTCGGGACTCCAATGAGCTCCCCACATGCATGCGCAGAATCTTGGACAAAGGAGATGAAAATGAGGGATTCTACAATACTTATGGACTATTTCTATCTATTTTGCAGTCAATGCCTCTGGCGAATTCACCGTGCTGAACCGCCCCAAGGCAATCAGTTTCAAGGGCAACGATGCACTGGAAAGCCACTACGTGGGTGATGTGCTCTACGCTTCCCTGGGCAACGCCGTCAGCGGTGACACCAACTGGAATGGCTTGACCATCAATGATCCCTTCAACCTGGCCAAGGGCGTCATTGTGGTGCATGTCCAGGGCACTGGTCACGTGACCACCGCCGGTAACGTCAAGACCTACGAGCTGACGGGTTCCGGAACGGACGCCTCTCTGAACGCCCTGGCCGCCGAGCTAGAGGCAGCCAACGAGCCCGTCTGCGATATTAACTTTGAGCAGTTCGACGATGGCGTAAGTGGTGTCTTAAAGGCGAAGAGCCACATCAAAAGAAATAGTTTTTAGTTAGCATATTAAAGTCAATTAGCTTATTGGCCAAATCTCTTTAAGTGGCAGAGCACATGATCTCAAAAGTTGTGTTTAAAAAGTTAACTTGTCTTGTCTGATGTGCCATGAAAATCTATAACCTTTTCCACTCAATAATTATAAAACGTTAATCTTCAATATGTTTTATAGTAGCTAAACCTCATGAAAGTAATTAATCACATGTTATATAGAGTGAATCATAATACTTAACAATGATTACAATGACAATGCTTTACCCCTTTTGCATCTGTAGAAGAGATCTTTAATTAAACGCGTATTTCTTATAGGTTCAAGCCTGGAAGTCGTGCTTCGGTGACTTCGAGACCCCAGCTGCCAAGCCCACCAAGCACCTGAATCCCTCTCTGCATACCGCTGACAAGCAGTTCCTGCAGGAGGTTGGATTCATCAACAGTGCCGCCGATCATCTGGCTGAGATGGCCAAGCCCTCGAATGTCCTGTTGTTGCGCGTTTCCGTCGATGGAGTGGCCAAGGCTCATGGCGAGAAGTCCGTGGCCGTGGAGGAGGCCAACAAACTGCTGTCGGCCGCTATCAGCCGACTGCTTGCTGCCTCCCAGAAATCCAGCGACTCGGTGCTGTTTGTGCAGACCACGGAGAAGGACGTGGCAGCATCGCGTGCCAAGCGTGATACCATTGCCGCTTCCACCACCAATCCCTACAATCTGGCTGTGTACTACGGTAGCGACTACCCGGTGATCTTCAACATCATCCTGTGGTTCATGGTCGTCTTTGGACTGTCGCTGCTAGCCATCTGCTATGCCATCGCTGCCATGGATCCCGGCAGGGACTCCATTATCTACCGCATGACCTCCACTCGCATCAAGAAGGACAACTAAGCGCAGAAGGAGTCGAGAGGAGCAGGAGGTGCAAGAGGAGCAGGAGGAGCGAGAGGAGCTTGCGTTACGCTTTGTTATTTCGTCCCCCATTTAAGTTGAAATAGGCCAACTTCTACTTCAATCCAACAGCGGATAAATTGTGTGCTTGTGTGTGTGCGGACAGCTGTCGCAGTAGTTGGTTTTATTATCTATAAATAAGTATTAACAAACTTATCAGTTTTCGATGCAGTTGCGGCAGAGCAACAATTCCATAGCAATTTGTTACATTTTCCTGTTTTGTTGTCCTTTTTAGGTTTATATATATACGAATATGCACAACATACTCGCCAAGTCAGTCAGTTCTTCAAACGATTCATCATATGTAAATTATCAAAATGTGAAGTGTTGAAAAGTAAAGTTAAATATATATAGCCTAAAAAGACAATGTTCTCGATGGTTTTGTAATCTCGGTGTTGGGGCAAATAATAATGGAAATCATACGTGTGATTCTTGATAATTTTATTCAATTATTGCACTTATAAAATGGTTAACATGTTAGACTTATACAAAGTTAAAGCTATTTCCTTTTTTAAAATCATAAAATTGAGCGAAAATCTATTGATCCTTATTTTTAAAGGTTCATGGAATGACTTTGGCAAATTGCGCATAGAACCTAACAAGTTTTAAGTTGATTATTTAAATGAATTCCCTTAGATATTTGTAAATTCAAGTTACGCGCCCCAGTGATCGTTGCCATTGTCATAGGGAGAACTACTGCCGCCGCTCCAGGCACAGCACCCACTGCCATTTTGACCCACGGAGCTCTCCCGCAGCATCGCCTGCAGGTGATTGATGTAGTTGATGGCAATCCTGCAGAAGCAAATATCACATAAATATTATACTTAGCTAGATAGTAGTAGATGCTTCCACTTACCTCAGGCTCTCGATTTTGGAGTACTTTTTCCCATTGGGCTTGGATATGGGCAGCTTGGAGCGGAGTAAATCAAAGGCTCGATTCATGTCCCGCATCCTGGTTCGTTCCCGATCGCAGGCGGTGCGTCTGTAGTCCTTCTCCATTTGCAGCGCTTTCTCCCGCCAGGCAGGATTGTGCTCCTTGGCGATGTCCACCTCAGTGCTATTGGCGATACTACCGCCGCCATAGCTCATATACATGGGTGGTGGCACCAGCTCACAGGGTTTGTTGCACTCCATGCCCACTGGCGATCCGGAGGCCACCTGGCCAGCATGCCACATCGACACTGGCTGCGGGATCACGCTATAAGTGGGTGGCAACAGGCCCATATTGTGTGCCTCCTTCTCGTAGCCACCCATCAATGTGGGTGAGTAGCTGTGCGGCGGATGAGTTGGCGCATATGCCAGCAAGCCGGCTCCATCCGCGGTCAGGGTGTAGTTGAGACTAACTGCCGGGCAGCTGCTCGATTGCGGAGCACCCAGTTCGAGGAGAACGGGCTGTTCCGCTGATTCCGCCTCGCCCTCGGAACCACCGCTCAAATAGGGTCCACCCGTGGAGGCTGGCACCGGCACCAGAACCGTCGGTGGATCACCCGGTGCGCCGGCCGTGGAGCTCAGCAGTTGATCCGTCATCGCTTAAGCCGCTTTTCGAATGACCGATCGAGAGTTCTTGCCGGACTGCAGCAGGTTTACCTGGACTCTGTTTGGTTCTTTTTACTCGTACTTTGTTGTTTTGCTTACTTTCGGTGCATTAGAGAAGCCTGCCAATCGTGATGAATGGCTCACCATCGATCCATCGATTCGAGACGTGACTACTCATCCGGGGTTGATGAGAGCCACATCTCGTCTAGTTTAAGGGGCCACCGCTTCTTCCACTTATTGTACGTGTGTCAACAGGTGATCTATAGGGGACCAACTTGTCGTCGAGGGTCCTTTTGTCCCAGCAATCGTCGGGCAAACAAAGCGGCTTAATTTCTTCGCTATTGTGCGATCGATCCGACTCCGACGGCCGCTGATGGAGATCGAGGCGCGTGTGGCAGGCTGGAGTTGCGTCCGACTTATGTCGGATCGCACTCTGGGATCAGCGATCGACGATCGTCAGCCACAACTTCAGTTTGAGTTTTTCTTTTTGATCGCTATGTACAAACACCCACACTGGAGCTCAGCCCATATGTAAGCGTGTATTTTCGACGCATGTAAACACAAGTGTTTTGACTTAATTAAAAAAAAATACACACATATCCATATACCCAGTTATGAATATAGGTTCCTCTACATGAAGGTAAGAAAATAAAACCTGGGCAATCTAGCTCCGAAGCTCGCCCAATTCTAATTTTAAACTAATTCGGCTGCCCTCCAGTCAATGAAAAACAGTGATCGCCAACTAAGTGCTCTTATAATCCTATTAAGAAGCGGATAAGGGTTGGATCTTATGTATTCGATACCTATTTTTATTATTGTTGTAATACTTTTTGAATTAAAAATTAAAAAAACGTTTTATTGGTTTAGTCATATTATTATAATGTTAATAAGAGTTTGTTTGCCTGGGGATCAAATTTTAAATGATTAACTGCTCAAGCACTCTAATGTAATGTAAACGCTTTCTTTAGTTAATAGTTAATAACTAAGAAATTGGTTTGTTCTTCCGAAAATTCAGAATTCCCAATAATATAAACCGCAAAGGCGAAACAAGAAGAAAATCTACTGATAGCCCGCGAAATTCAATTCATGTGCAAGTTCTCGGATTACCAGAAAAACGCACACAACTAGAAGTGCGAAAATTACTTACATTTTTGCGAAGTCGAGAGTTATTTTGCTAGCTGGCTTACCAGAGAGGCACCTTTGCCCGGAATCGGAAATGAATATGAGCAGAGTATAGTTCTCCGTAGAGAAACCTAGGGGGAGTCGCTTTGCTTCTCTCCTTGGCTGAACGTTTCGGGTTTCCAGGAAAATGTATAGACCAGCCAGTTAACAACTTCCCAAATGTGGGTCACTGTGGTGGCAGCAATTGCAAATCGAAGCCGTTTATTGTTTTCTGCTTTATAAAAATAAACACGCAGTGTAAAAAATAAAATAAATAGCGAGTACAACGATGCATTAAGTGGGCGCCTGCCGGACTCAAAGCCAAGGCATAGATCAATTCTGTATAGGTATTTACATAGGAGTGCCTTAGTCGGTTCGGTGCTGAACTAATCTCGCTTAGTTCGATTTAAGCTAATTTCGTATAAACTGGTTGTAAGAATCGATGTCAAGCAAATGCAGGTACCTCATCTCTGCTGGCGTTCTAACTTCCGAACTGAAGGGGTCGCAGTTCGAAGTACTTGTCCAGCACTTCGTCCGTAATCAGCTTGCGGGCTGCCTGATGCTGTTCCACAATGGGCGTGAGCGTCTAAGGAGTTAGTTAAAGCCCATTAGGTAAAATGTTTTTGAGATGATTGCTTCATTACTGCACTTACCTCAACTGCCAGCTTCTTGATCTCGCCCGTAAGCATTTCGCCTTTGCTGTAAGCCACTCTCACCTCCTCCAACTTGGCATCGTCCTCGAGGAAGAACTTCAGCAGCTGATAGGACACATCAACCTCCGGCACTCCGCCCAGCTTACGATGCTCCTCGACAGTTACGCGTCCTCCGGAGAAGGCGTACTTATTGATCTTGTTCTTAATCTGCTTGGGCGTGTCGGTCAGGTAAACAGCCGAGTTCTGGTCGCTAGCAGACATCTTCGTCTTGGCGCCCTGCAGCGCCGGGAAGAAGGTTGAATGCATGAGCGCGCATTTGGGATATCCAAGACGTGGAGCCACATCGCGGGTCATGCGGAAATAAGGGTCCTGATCGATGGCGCACGGGATGAGGCAGTGCACCTTCTTGTTGCCAAAGATGAAGGGGAAGGTGCTGGAAATGGCGGGAGCTGCTTGGGCGGCCGGGAAGCCTATCTTGCCAATGATGTCCGAATCCCCGAAGCCAAAGATGCCCTTCACCTGGTTGAAGGTTACGCACTTCTGGATGCGAATGATGTTTTGGTACATGGCGGGGCATTTTCTGTAAGCCACGAATATATATTAATGTCAAGCATTGTACAAGTAAATGTATTACAATTTACTCACCCGACGAATTCCAGGTTGTTGAAAATGAAAGTCTTATTGACATCGAATCCCATTGCCACAATATCCTTGGCGTTTTCACGTCCAAGCTTGATGGCATCCTCCACTTTCAGATCCTTCCACAAGGTCTTCTCGTCATCGGTCAATTGAATAACCAGCGGCACATCGAAGGTCTCCTGCAGCCACTTGGTCATGATGAAGGGCACCAGGTGGCCCACGTGAAGGGATCCGGAGCTGGGACCACGACCCGTGTACAAATAGAAGGGTTTGCCCTGTTCGCGCAGTGTGAGAATCGTATGCAGATCCCGGTGCGAGAAGAACATGCCCCTTCTGATGAAGTGGTGGGCGGGCTTCCCCGTGATTTTCTCGAAACGCGCGATCAGCTCCTCATCGATTTTGCTGGAGCCAAAGCGTTCTGCAACGTGTCAACATAATGAGATAACACTTAGTTGATTAACTAGATTAATTAGCTACTTTGTGAAGGTCTTACTTATTAGCTTATCATAGTCGACACCCGCATCATTGCTGCTGGCCACATTCCACGGATCCACAACATCTTCAGTGGGTGCAGTGGCTCCCTCCTGTGCCTGGGCATCCGTGCCCGTTTCCACCGGCTCTGCGTCCGGTTTTCCATTCAGCGTCAACGCCTCCACGCCCTCCACAATCGTCTCCTTGGTGTCCGCCATTTCGTCAGTCTGAGTTTCAAGGATTTAACTGATAATTTAATACTGGCCAGTGAAATTGGGCCCTTCACATGTGAAATGAGGCGCTTATTAGTGTCCCAATCATCGATTACACTATTATTTTTCGATTATTTTTCGATCGCTTGTGGATGGTAATTGTTATGCTCAATTTCAAAATTAAAGTGATTTTATCTTTTTTGATTTAAAAATATTTCACTTACACTTTCTTCCATTTTGTTTACTCCAACTTTTCAAAGTAATATATGCAGAATGAGTTTGTTTTGTTTCATATTGTTATTTCATATATTCTTATGTATTTAATTTAAAACAATTACGTAACCTCAAGTATATTTTTGATTTTTTTAATAAAAGTTTAATTTGACTTAAGATGAAAATAATATGTTATGATTATTGTTAAAAACATCGATACCGAGAAATATCGATGGTTCGCCAATTTGCTGTTGAGTGACAACTCTGAAAAATCAGCTGTTGCGGTGCAAACTGTGAATGAAAAATGCAAGCGGATTAGGCAAATGATTTTCGATTAAAATAAGGAACTACGAACGCAGACAACATGCCTATCATGTACAATACGGGGGAGTGGTTCAAGGTGCGACCGGACTACTACAGGTGGGTAATCCCCAATCCACACGTTCCATACAAACCAACTGAAGGATACGCCCATCAATCCCATTCACAGAAAAGTGGAACTGGCTACGCCCGATTGGCCGCTAGACTTGGACTTGGAGTATATGTGGGTGGAAGTGGCTCCCTATGGAGGTCCAATGGCGGTCACGCGGGATCCCACCAAATTGGTGCCGGTTAAGGGTACCGCGAGACCCATGATTCGCATATTTGACACTACCGGCAGAGAAATGGGTCACATATTGGTAAGTTATCAGAAAATAAGAAATATAAGCTAATCGCCTTAAATCGCCGCAGTGGAGCCATGGCAAACTAGTTGCGATGGGCTGGTCAGACATGGAGGAGCTTATCTGCATCCAGGAGAACGCCACCGTATTTGTGTACGACATGTTTGGCCGGGAAAAGGAGTCCTACAGCATCGGCGATGAGGCCAGTGTCACAAAGATTGTAGAGGCCAAGGTGTTTCAGTCTGCAGCTGGCACAGGAGTAGCTGTAATGACCACATCCGGTCGGGTATTCCTCAAACAGAACAGCAGCAAGACTGAAAGAAAGCTGCCTGATATCCCCAGTAGGAAAATTATTATCAATTTGAATTCCAAAAGGCTATAATCTTATTGCTCAACAGATTCCAGCATCAACTGTTCTTGCTGGGAGATTGTAACCGAGGGACGCAACAGCTACTGTCTGCTGGGAAGAGATCGTGAGGTCATTAAGCTGTTTCCAGGCGAAACTGTGGGAACTATTACCGCCAATCTCTTTGAGAAGCCGCACGAGCGTATTATAAAGATATCTGTGTCGTACAACCATCAGCATCTGGCCCTGTATACCAACACCGGTCTTCTTTGGCTGGGCAGCGT
Source organism: Drosophila yakuba (assembly GCF_016746365.2). NCBI lineage: Eukaryota > Metazoa > Arthropoda > Insecta > Diptera > Drosophilidae > Drosophila > Drosophila yakuba. The sequence goes on from NC_052530.2 coordinate 10,911,375, forward strand.
AGACATGCGGCAAAAGTATTGTGAATTCGACACCGGACGAAAAGATATGCCCCTGCAAATGGAGTGGATTATGAATGCTGACAACAGCGAGGCGGATGCGGTGGTCATTTCATATCCATCTTACCTCTTAATAGTAAATCGCAACGCTGATCGCAGTGACTTTCCCTACGATCCGGTGATGTTCCTTGTGGCTGAAATGGATGGCGTTCGCATCATCACCCAGAGTTCGCATGAGATGATACAGCGCCTGCCCAAATGCGTTGAGAACATATTTGCAGTGAACAGTCAGGAACCGGCTAGCTATCTCTTCGAGGCGCAGAAAAAGTTTGAGGAGAAATCCTACAAGGCGGATGAGTATCTCAGCATGTGCCGGGAAAAGATCGATCTGGCAGTGTCCGAATGTATTGAGGCGGCTTCATATGAGTTTTGTCCGGAAACTCAAAAGAGCTTGCTTAGGGTAAGATTGTAATCGATTTCTTATATTTATATAATATTTATAACCACTGCATTTGTTTTTAGACGGCCTACTATGGCAAAGGCTTTATTCGTAACCACAATCCCGATAAATATATTCGTATCATGCGTATTCTGAGGGTTCTCAACACTTTGCGGCATGAGCGAATCGCTATGCCCATCACCTTTAAACAGTGAGCATCTATTCAACTGTTTTTAATGATTGGTTTTATCAGAGCATTTATTTAAGGTTCTCGCATCTTAATACCGAGGTGATACTCAGTCGTTTGGTGTTTCGCAAACACTATGCCATTGCGATACAAGTGGCCAAGCATTTGAACCTGCCCGAGTCCTGGATCTTGGAACACTGGGCGTACCATAAAGTGATAAATGATCCCAGTAAGTTCTTTTCCCTTTATTTTTAGAACTGATGGACAACTATTTTTATATTTTAAGATGACACTGAAGTTGCACGTAAGATAACTGAAAAGTTCAAGAATCCGTCGGTCGAGGGTATTTCGTTCTGCAATATTGCGTCAAAGGCGCATCAAGCTGGACGAGATGACCTTGCCATCAAGCTGCTAGAGCTTGAGTCACGTGCCTCGCTTCACGTACCACTTCTTCTGAAGATGCGCAAGTTTGATCGAGCGGTGGGCAGTGCCACACAGTCCGGCGATACAGAGTTGATCACCCAAGTGCTCTTGGAGATGAAAATGCACATGATGCTGTCCAATTTGCATGTAAGTATTTAGCGTCCTTGCACTGATTGAGTTAGACATATTGATTATCAATTTTAGATGACCATTAGAGACCATCCACTGGCGCTAAACATATACAAGAAGATAATGCGGGAATCCAACAGAGCTGGACTCTATGGAATTTACAACACCGAGGACGACCAAAAGGCAATCGCTGAGTATCACTTCCAGAATGCCATTGAAACGGAAGGACTGGAGTCGAATCTTTCGATGATTGGAAACGCCTATGCCCAAGGTCGTTGTACGTTGGAAGCAGACCTTTGTGCGGATACCAGCCGATTGATCAAGCTGCAAAAGACTCTAAGCATGAAGTACAATGCCAGCTTAAATGGATTGTCAATACATGACACCATACACGAATTGCTGCTGATCGGCGAACTGAAGGAGGCAGAGCGAATCAGAAGCGATTTTAAAGTGCCCGAGCGGCGGTTCTGGTGGCTGCGAATCCTCACGCTTTCTAGTCAACACAAGTGGGACGAGTTGGAGAAGTTTGCCAAAAGTAAAAAGAGCCCTGTTGGCTATGATCCCTTTGTCGAGGTCTGCTTAAAACAGGACAATACAGTTGAAGCGCGAAAGTATATACCAAGGTGTCGGGACAATCGCCGCATCATCTGGTACATGCGTGCAAAGTGAGTCACCTTTTATAATGCATTATTCCCTTAACTGTAGCACAACTTTCTTTTCGATAGCTTATTTCACGAAGCCATTGATTCCGCCTTCGAGCAGCGGGATGTGCACAGTCTCTTTGAACTGCAAAAAAATCAGGCGATTGTTAACAATGGCACACTGCTGAGCAAAGTTTGCGATTTCATAGCCGTGCTGGAGGGAAAGTAGCGGAAACATTCCTATTCATAAACCATTATTTATGTCTCTACGAATAACACTCAATAAGCTTATTCGTTATTGTCAATCAAGCTCTGCGCTTGATAAAAGTAATTATGCTTATAATAAATATAAATATAAATTTTGTATATAAAATCCAACAAATTCAATTATGTTTAAAGCTGATCATTTATTATGTTAAGAACAAAGTTTCTGTGAAGCAAAAAAAGGGAAGAGATATGTTAACTTAGCTTGTTGCCTTTTCCTCACCTCCGAGCTGAAGACATAAAGTTCACCGTCCTTATTTCCCAAAGGGCACATCCCTCTGCCATCCTGTCACACTGTCCCACTAAAAACCAGCCACTGAGCTGAGGCCAGTAACTATAAACCCAGTTAACGCACACACATTTTGGTGTTGTCCTTTGCATAAGTTACTCGGCTTCGACCCCCCTCCCCCCCGCAATTTGTAGACAATTTTGTTATACGGACCATAAACGCGAATTCCCGATGCTCGACGCCTGTGTAAATAAAATTTATAATCAGTGCCACATTCATGGCACCAAGGAAGCCAAGGAAAAAGTGTACTTTTGTGACGACACTCGTTTTCTTTTTTCTCGTTTTTTTCTCGTTTTGGCAGGATAGCAGGGCTCTGCGAACGCAAAATGGCAAATGTTGACGCCTTTATTGGGTTCAAAATGTGAATTGCGTCATGGTTAAGAGGGGGCAGGAACAGGCACAGGCACATTTGGGGCTGCCGGGCTGTAAGTAGTTGACATTGCCCCTAAACACGTTTGCCAGCCGCAAAAGAATGGCTAAAAAGGAGGCTGGCTGGGGAAGCCATGCTGGCAACACGAAATTCCAATTAGTCTTCATTTTAAGCAAATTTAACGCACACTCCCTTTTTATACGTATTTTTTTTTTTGTTCACCCGGCCAATTTTCAAAGCGGCAACCACGTTCCACCAACCCACTCGTTCTGTTGTCCTGGTAGGCCACTATTTATGTGTGCGATTCGATGTTCGATTCGCTGTAAGCCGAATTTATTTGCAATTTTCGGCCGTTGTTTAAAAAACGCTCCTGCTGACAGTCGAAAACCATTGCTGGTTTTTTTTTGGCTGCGGTTTTCGGGCTTTACTGCGACATTTCCCTCCTGGCAGCAGATGCGTTTTTGGTTGCTAAATGTCACTCCGAAGTGACGGACTGAAAGTATATTGCATTTTAAAATGCCAACCTACATTTTCCACCAGGGGATTATGCTCAAACTAATATTTTATGGATGTGGAAGTGTGGGTCAGCTAGCCGACTGGCTGGCATAATTGAAACACCCAAAAACATATCAATTTCTCGTCGATAGCCTTCAGCAAAGAACAAATATTACAACAATTTGAATTGAAAGCCAACAAGCCAACAAACTGCAAACTGTTTACCCACTATATTGTGTATTTGCAGTGTCAGCGAACGGCACCGATATTATATAGTCCATTCCGTGTTATTGATGTATGTACACAACGCGCGCTTTTTATTTTATTGCATTTTTATATTTTTAATAAACTCGCAAAAGCGACAGAAATTACAAGCGTTGTCAGGCCGAACTTCTGGCAGCAAGCCAAAAAATTCAGAGGCAGACCAGAAAAAAAAGGAAAAAAAAACCAAATGAAATAAAACCAAAATATAATCTAAAGGGAGGACCAACAGGACCAAATGAAAGCCGGCCAGCGAAATATGGCGACTGCAGTGGCGGACGACGGGCTTTGCCTCAATTTATGTGTCGGCACAATGAGCGCGACCCGCAGGACACTTTAAGAATATTATAAAGGAATAAATCAAGGCATCTTGCCCTGCACCGGACAACGGACACCGTAGGAGGAGCAAGAGGATGAGGAGGCTGTGGTCACGCCTAAGACCTCCGCCTCCACCTCCTCCTCCATCTCCTCCTCTCCGGTGCCTGTGCATTATTAATGCCCCATAAGCCCAACCATGTCCAAACTTTCCCCTCACTTTCTCTCCCTCACTCTCCCATGTACATATATAGTTTTTCCCACCGACACTTCCTTTTTGACCGTCTCAAGGCCAACACATTTTGGGAGCTTTTGTTTTCACTGCCTGCTTAAGACCCCCGAAAAATATGTCAGCCCGGCGAGAGCAACAATTTATCATACCCCGGATCCGAAACGCAGCCGAGATTGCTTGTCCAGGTTCTGGGTGCCGTCATGCAGCTTTTCCTTCTGGTCAGTGGCTCATCATCCGTGGCGCAAAGCCCAACGGCTGGAGCTGTCAAACACAAGTGTTGGCCCAATGTTTGGATTAGCATATAACAAGCGAAGGACACACTGCATATCTCCATGTATCTGGGCAATATCCTGGATGTGAGTGTGTGTGTATGTGAGTCCTCGCAGGACGTCAGCTGGGACCTCGTTTCCACTCGGTGTTTGTGTTTACGAAAGTATTTCTATCATTCGATGTCGTTCCATATTAAACAGATGTCGGCGCTTCTATTATGGCCGACCATCCATGGCATATGCAAAAAAGTTATGCCATTTTTTTCATTCAGGTATCAAACGAAATGATTTGTTTACGTGCGGGAACAAAAATACAAAAATACGGATATACGCATTTTTATTGCCGCCGATATTGCTTGTGCTATTTGCACGAATCCATTCACCAGATGCGATTGCATTATTTATATTTAAATTGATGCGTTGTGGTGTCAAGGGAATCGAAGCAATAACATTGCCACCTTTAAGCTGAGAAAACCACATAACAAACAAGAGAGAACGCTATAGTCGAGTTCCCCGACTATCTGATACCCGTTACTCAGCTAGTGTAAGTGCGAAGGACAGTTTTTGGCGGTTTGTGGGCGTTAGAGTGGGCGTGGCAAAAAGTTTTTTGGCCAATAGATAGAAATTTACAAGACTAATACAAAAATGAAAAAATATCAAAACATTTTTCAAAAGTGTGGGCGTGGCAGCTTTGGGCGGTTTGTGGGCGTAAGAGTGGGCGTGGCAAAAAGATTTTTTGCAAGTCGATAGAAATTTTCAAGACCAATACAAAAATAAAAAAATATTTAAACATTTTTCAAAAGTGTGGGCGTGGCAGTTTTGGGCGGTTTGTGGGCGTTAGAGTGGGCGTGGCAAAAAGTTTTTTTGCAAATCGATAGAAATTTACCATACCAATACAAAAATGAAAAAATATTAAAACATTTTTCAAAAGTGTGGGCGTCGCAGTTTTGGGCGGTTTGTGGGCGTTAGAGTGGGCGTGGCAACATGAATCGACAAACTTGCGCTGCGTCTATGTCTCTGGAGTCTGTGTGCTTAGTCTCAACTTTCTAGCTTTTGTAGTTCCTGAGATCTCGACGTTCATACGGACAGACGGACAGACGGACAGACGGACGGACAGACGGACATGGCCAAATCGACTCGGCTATTGATCCTGATCAAGAATATATATACTTTATATGGTCGGAAACGCTTCCTTCTGCCTGTTACATACTTTTCAACGAATCTAGTATACCCTTTTACTCTACGAGTAACGGGTATAAAAATATACCTACAGTTGATGTAAGCTGTAAACTGCAGCTTCAATTCGAAATTCACTTCAGATTGAGCTGACATGAGTGCTACACTCGTTCTACATTCATTCTATGTTTTTGTGAATAACCCTTCGGCGACCCAAAATGCGGGCTGGTCCAAAGGATTCAAGATCCTGCTGTTGGACAACTGCATGGAATGAACCAGCACGTGGTCGTTATCCCTTATCCATGCTGGCCCTAAGCGCCATGAGTATTTTCGTATGCTCTTATTTATATGCAAAAGGAATATTTGCCCATTTTCAGTTGCCTGCAACACTTTTTGCCCATTTCCGGTCATCCTCACAGTTTGGCCAGCCCCTCCGCTCATGACAAGGCCACAAACTGGGCCTGCGACTGAGGTACAGCAGGTACCTGCTCCTGGCTGCACCTCCTTCGCCACTTGATCCTCCCAATGGTATTGGTCTGGATCTGGGCTCAAAGCGAGAGCCGTTAGTTATTCGCTTTAGGCCGCTCTGCGGCTGGCCAACTACCACCCACAAGGGCGACACATTTTTGGCCATTGCGACTTGGCTGAGCTGAATTTATGCCGTCGACCATGCTAGAATTGTTATTAATAGCCGATGCGATACATCCTTTATTTTTTCCTGGCCAGAAGGCTGGCTTGCACCTTTCACATTTGGGCGTATAAATTTTGATTGCCAACCATAAAGGCAAAGAAATGGCTTGTGGTCCAGATCAGGTGTCACTTTTGGACAGGTTGCTCCAACAGCTGAAAATATTTAAATGTTTAATACCTAAATATTTAAAAGGTCATGCATATTTTAAAAGCGCCAAAATTGAAATTGAAATATCCACTTACCTTTTCTGGTAAGACACCTAAAGCACTTGTAAATGGAGAGAACAACTTTCATTGCAGCTTTGGCAACTTTGTGAATGACTGAATCACCCAACAATTTGAAACAGCAATTCAAAGTTCAAGTGTCGCATTAAGCTAAAGTACTAGCAAGTCAAAGGATATATATAAACAGAATATATATATATATGTTCAAGACAATGGGAATCAATGAAAGGGAAACAAATTGTGTGCAGGAGGACAAACAAATACGAGTGGCAGCCAAAAGACAACCGGAGCATAATGCGCCATAAGGGAAAAGGACGAGGCATCTCACAAGGAGCAGCAAACAGGAGGCAAATGGCTAAAAAGACAAAGCCACGTCAACCTCAAGCCACCGACGGTAAACAGCAACAAGGATTGTTCTTCAATTCCAGACGAAGGAAAAAATACGAATTACCACTTGAATTATTTACGGTGGAATAATTCATGGAAGATTTTTTTCGTCATTTGCCACGAACTCGGGTTTTGGGTTGACTTGGCGCCACTTTCGCAGAGAATTCATGTTTGCTTAACTGACTGCGCAAAAAGTTAAACAAAAGCCACACGAGCCTTGGAAAAACGCTCGTATTTATTTGACAAATCTTTTTTTTAAGCCCTAGCAGGCCTCTAATTTTTAAATTAGAAAAAAGGACATTAGGTAAGCGGACTTATGGTCATTTCTGCAGCACTGGCACAAGCTTCCTAACTCCCAAATTCTTAACGTTCACATATTTATAAGAAATCCACAGAGTCAAAGAGAATGTTGGATGTCGGCTTAGTAACTGATCTCATCGAGGAGCTTGATTATAGCGTTCTCTCTTGTTAATACTGCCTTTGCTGCCAGTCAATCGCTTTTTTTATCCAGGTGAAGTCCATGAAGGAATCTTGAAAAAAGGTTATTTTCTGACAACAATGTGCTGCGTGGCATGTGAAGTTATAGTTTGCTCTGCGGCGCGGAAATAAAACCAATACGCCATATAGGCCAATGTGCTGGTAGCGGGCCATGTTTTGTTCGCATTGCACCGTGTGCTAACATTATATGAGGCCTTTTGTTACCTCGACGCCAATGTCCTTGCCACCGAAAGGCTGATCCAGCTGCCAGCAATCGCCCATTATCATTATGGTTATGGACATCATCATCATCATCATGATTTTGATATACGGACCACAATGCAGTGGTCTTTTCGGTGGCTCCATTTAGTAGCACCGTCTAAACAAAGCGACCGGCAGCATATTATCCTGATCCTGTGCACAGAGGTGTGAAATTCAATTTCGACAATTCCAAGCAGCCATTGTTCCCCTTTCACTGCCACTGCCATTGCCACTGCCACTGCTAGTGCCACTTTCACTCTTACTTTCACCATGCTATACCATACCATACTATACCATACCATGCCATACTATACTATACCCAAGCATTTCCCATTGTCGGGCTGTCCGTTTTCATTATTAAGGCCATTTGCTGGTCCTGGTGACTTTTGCCCTGGGCCCGTCTACCAACTGACAGATTGCCGGTTGGAACGGCAACGGTTTGAACCTCGGACACAAATTAAATTCCAGTCTGGGGAAAAAGCAGAATAATAGAAACGAAATCAAATAATTGAATTGTGTGCGGCTAGTTGGTAGCTTAAAAATTCATTACAGACACATGGACATCGAAGCGAGCGACTCTCAATCTCGGAATCGAACTCAATCGCCATGCCAATGCAAATGGAGTGGAGAAGGCGATGTCCAGGCCTGGGCGCAATAAATTTCGAATGAAATCAGTCGATAACATAAATTATAAAATTAGTTTGCCAATGTGTCTGGCTCTGAAAACTCTGAGAACTGAGAACTGAGCTCTCGTCTTGCAGACAGCAAATAAATTCCGAACTAAATTTGACAACGACCGAAAATTTGGTCAGTTCGTTCAGCTTCTTTGGCTGTCCCTTCGATGGGCCAATGGCAAATTGATTTGCCTCGACTCGGTGGCATTCGATAAATTGAATTTACGCCGATTTGGTGAATTATTGCAAAGGCTTTTGCTGTAGAAACTTGAGTCACTTACATTGCAATCACTTAAGGAGTTTACTCAAAGCTCATTTTTCAGTTAAATGTGTAGTCTAGCATTTTAACATATTTTCCGTACGCCCAAATATATTTCATCCTCAAGATACTATACACGTCAGAAGGAAACACCAAGCTGTGCCCTTAAAAATCCTTGCAAAAAGTGCCCCCAGATGATTTTAAAACCGAAACAGTGTCATTCTGGCTTTGTGCAGATTTTGGGCTAACAAAAAGATGACAGACACCGCAGATGTCGAGTCACGTTCTCGTCATTTATTATTTTAGTTTTATATTATCCCAGGGAATATACAACGAGGCATGATATGTGTCCACAGCTGAGGAGTGAGTCGGGTAAATATGAGCCTAGTTACGTGGCTGATGTTTTAGCCCAAAGTTGGCAGCTTAAAGCCAGTTTCAAATGCTTACGAAATATTATAACAAAAGTTCTCTCTCACTACAGCGTTGTAAATTATTTTATTACCCTACTTTCGCCTGGATTAGTTTTAATTGGCGAAAACATTTGTAATAACTTCATAAAACACGATAGTCGACTAATTTGATTGCATTTTGCAATTAAACTTGCCCCAAAATGCGAGCACAACCCCATTTCGGTGTTGGCCAAACTCGTTCGTGGGCCCAGTCCTTTGCCTAATTAAACGAAATTGTTTCTTCAACTTTTGTTGCGGGGTGCCAAATAAATAGATTATGTTTTAATTAAAAAATTACGCAAATGCACGACGTCACTCGCAGTCGAAATTAAAGTACTTCTGGCGCGTTTTTCTCGTTTCCTGCGGTGAGACTTAAATGGCTTTCACCATTTTCCCCGGAAAATTCTCAAGCAGCCTGGCTAATTACACAAAACAGCCATAAACACACGCGTGGCAGGATTACCCTCTTAAAGGTAATGATGACGACTTTCGGCCCCAACGAGTTGGAAAATAGACGTGAATCAGGCTTGCCAAGCAAAAAGCGCTGGAAAAGCGAAGCGAAAAATCAAGAAAATATTTGCCTACCCCACCGGCCACTTGGCCCTCTGGGTCCATCTGGCCAACATGTGTGTGTGTGTGTATTTGACGCTCCTCACGCACCAAAAAAAGAAACACGTATATGTATTTATATATATATGTATATGGCAGAGCAAAAAACAGGCCATGAAGAATAAGCCGCATTCGCTTTGATGTCGAGGCTGTGGCCCAAAAACGGCGCTCACACGGATTGCATTCAAGGGATTTTGCCAAGACTTTAAGTCTTTAAAAGGTAAGTTCTAAAAATATACTTACCAGCTCGAGCACTTAAAGAAACTAAACAGGATCAAAGGATTTCTTGCTTAAAAATACTTGCGAATTAACTTCTTCAGTTACTAAAGAAAAATATGTGCAATTAGTTAGCTGTGTAATCGTTCAGCAATCACACGACAGGCTTATCTAATTGAAACAAGCTCCAATGTCCTAATCACCTGTCTTTATTTTACAACGAGGGCTAATCGTGGGGTTTCTGTTAAGCGGAGAAATTAATTGTAACCCATTTAGACAGGGCTAATGATTTTCCCTCACTTTTGTACCATTTGTGTGGTCAATGTTGGGTAATTAATTGAAGTCAACCATGCCAGAGGGAACTCGGAGGAGAAGCCATGGCATTCCAAGGACCATTCCTCATATTTCCCATTGTTGGTCATGTGGCACGGCTAGCAGGAGAAGGCGAAGGAATACCGGATGACAGGCATGGACAGATCTCCATTGCTCTGTTTGCCTTTGCATCCAATTTTGAGCAATTTGTCTCCGGCAAAATTCCTGGGGCACCACAACGCTGGCATTTTGCTGTTGACTCGAGTGAACCAACAATGTCAGTGCGCCATGTAAATATTTGGCCAGCATTTTTTGGCTATTTTGCCAGATAATGGCGTCGAATTAACTAGGAAAGCAGCGATCAGTAGGCCAGCTTTTCTCTGTCAACTACGAAGATGATGGAAAAGTTCAACTTGTATATGCGAGTGTACAAAAAAAAGCGACGTGTATCATTCCCAACATGCAAATTGAATTTTTGGTTAACAAAACGTCGAACTAATACAATTTATTTGTGTTTTGTTTGTCGCCTACGGCGTCTTTCGAAAGGAATGCTGAACACACTGGGATGTGGCGATAACGTTTGTCTTCCATTAGCAATACAAACAGCGACATGGTAAAAACACACGACCCATCCATCTACTATTTCGCTTCGGTGAGCAGGATAATAAGCTTTTCAATAAACTGTAGCATACTTTTTTGGGCTTTGCATTTGTCACATGCAAAACAGCAAGCGAAACCCAGTGCGATTTATGCAAAGTGGAATACACGGCAGCTACACAGCGCCAACAAATATGATAAATTCAAATCGAAAATCGAATGCCATCCACTCAAAGTTGTTTACCCCGGCTCATCGAATATGCTGATTTGTAACATCGCGATTCGCGATGTTTGACTGTTTGCTCGTTTCACGTTATTTCCATTTTATTTATTTTTTACTCTGTTTTTGGCATTTGCTGGGGAAAACACACGGCCGGCGGAACAATGGCAAACATTTTGCATTGTTTATTGAATTAGTATCGATGACGTGTCTGAATTTATACGAGCTCTAAAACGCTTTGTTGTGCAAGTTAGCAGACGGATGACTATTGAATAAGTAAAACGGATATAGGTTGCTGGAATCCAGCACAAAAGGTATTGAATATTTATAATTAACTAAATATTTAAAGTGACGGTGAGTGGAAATGTTTCCATATGTATTTTCACTTTACTAAATATCAATAAAGTAAATAAAATAAACCCATATCTTGTTAAATCTAATCTTTATATGATCTTATGTTTAATTGTTTATATTTTACTTGTCAGACTGTTAGTGGTAAGTTCTATTTAATTGGTGTCCTCTGTTGGCACTTGTGGCACTATTACATTTTTTATCCGTCATGCTAAGCAGTTTGTGGCAAACGCTTGGTAGCTTCTGGTCTACTGGCTCTTTTTGCCACTCCATGGGTTTCACAACGTGCAACAACCAGACAACCAGACAAAAAATACATCATGCATGCGCAAGCATATGGGTAACTGAAACTGCAAGAGTTGTTATGCAATTATTGCTGGCTGTGGGTTGGCTCTTAAAGTAGTTGCACAAAACGGGCAATAAAAGAATAAAAAAGACGTGAATTTATTTTATTTTGGTAGTTCGAGTTGGGTCGTTATTCTTTTTATGCGGCCATCGCTCTGCTGGGTGTGTCGTGTTACATGTGTTTACATGTCCTTAAACCTGCTCGCTTACAAAATAATGCAGCTCCTGCTGTGTTTACGTCAATGGCAGCAGCCACAGCACCTTGTTTTCTTCTCGCCATGTCCTTCGGCGACTTTGACTGACTCAGTGTGCTCAGAACCACCCACCACCTAAAACCCATTCCCATTTATGGCCCAGACTGAAATTGAGGGTCTCAAGGCTCTGTAAATTGTAAGCGACACTGGGTATGAGTGTGCGGCTATGCTTTGTTACTTTCACGCGAATTTCACATATATTCAGCTTTACTTACCTGTGCTCGCCTCCTTTCGACCCACTAACTAGCTGCAACTGAGATTTGGGTCGTTAAAATATTTGAAATATTTGCAAACGTATAAATTTAGCTCATGTCCTTGCCTTTCACAGTTAACATGCCATTTCGCTTTGCACATTTTAGCCAAACACATTAATTAGTTTCGGAAAATAAACACGAGGGGGCAACATGCCGAGCTTAACAATTCTTTGACTCTAATTTGTTATGGGAATGTTAATTTGGCCGAAAAACTTGCTCTTGAAGTGCATTTGATTTACAATGGAAACTTTTGTGAGGAGCAGTAGGCCAAGACCAAGTTAACTTGGCCAATTGTTTGAACTAAAAACCGCAGTGGACTGTCCTGCAGAAATTTTCTGGAAATTTGTGCGAAGAGTTTGTGCTTTTGTGTGAAATTAATTAAAGTCAAATTATAAAGGGGAAGTTGCTTGGCTAAATTATGTAGCGAAAAAGTGCAAATGCTAGTCAATTAGTTTAGTCGTTTATTGATTTTCCCAATACAGTGAGAAATTGCCTTGCTCCTTCATTTCTACTACGAACGTTGATCCCTAATCTGAATTCGGAGAAAGTGCAAATCTAAGCCAATAAATTTGGGATTCCGAGCAATTCAACATTCCGGAGCACCTCAATTTGGCTCCTAAGTATGAGCCATTTTTCTCGAAAAGAACAGATAGCTACGAGTATGTACCTTCATGTGATGCATGATTATGGCCGCTTTATTTGCATACAGCAAGGATGTTGCATTCAAATGAGACACACACACTCACGTGTGTACAACGAGGTGCAACATTTGCTCTCACGTGCACGAAGGATCCCTTTAAAATCCTGCCTCGAGCGGCAGCAGCAAACGAGAAAGGAAGAAATAAGAAGGCGAAGCGCTGTTTAAACCGGTAAATAAACAAAAATCTGTGACACGAAATGAGCTCGTTGCTTTTGCTGTTGCTCTCCCAAGGATATCGTTGCCTGTGGATGTGCATATGTATGTGTGAGCCTTTAGTGCGATTGCTGTGCCAGGACATTCCAGCCAGCTTGTGCAGGAAATGCATTAAAAGCGTGTCGCCCCCAAAAAAGTGTGAGCGCAAGTGTGTCATAGATGTGGCTTACTTATCAAGAGGACGTGGGTGTGGGATTCTAGGTCCGGAGTCCAGGGTGTAAAGTCATTGGTGCGTATTTGGGTCCGGTCCACAAATCATCATGGTGCAACGAGGCGTATGCGTAATATTACCGCGCCGGTCACTGAATTCTCAAGTAGTGGAGCAGATCTTGAAAAGCATTGGCCACCAATGTTTACTGTTTCAGCAACAGTAAGAACAATTATGTATGAAAATGAATCGTCCACAACGACAACAGAAAGACGTTAATTGGAATCTGAGCTGCTGTGGAAATCATAAACAATTCTTGGACCTGTTCCAAAAACTGCCAGAAAAAAAGGATGAAACCTAGCTGAAAAATAAGAACAAAACCCGAATGGAAATGACAAAATGCAGCTGTAGAGGCGAAATGAAAGCGCTGCGGGCAAGGCTAAAATAGAGATAGACGCTAATTTGAGAGCACGGCTGTGGCTAATCAAGAAGCGCCTTAAAGCATGCTACATTTTTGTGCCAACGTGTACTTCGCATATTTCGGCACTGCAGGTAAATTGCATTAGCATGGAAAAGCAAAGTTTCGCATGTAAAAAGTGCTTTGACACCGGCGCAAAAAAAAAAATGGACGCCCTCAAGAATCTCGTTTTGCATTAGCATGGCCATGACGTCACACACTCGCCTTGCCACCGATGATGACGCTGACCTTCAAATGCAACATCTGTGTTGTTGGGGGCGCAAAAATAATAGTAAAAGAAACAAGAAAAACTTGTACATTTCCTCTTGCTGGCAGCAAAGCTTTTGCCACATTAACGTCGTTCTTTTTTTTTGCTCATTTTCGGCATACTCATTTCTTGGTTGCTTTTTTCATAATTTGCTTGCCTTGACTATTTGCCTTGTTGCGCATTTGGAATGGATTTAATGCCAGCATCTGATGCTGCACCAAATGCTATGTGTAGCTGTGTGTATCTTTGTGTGGGCCAACATATGTTTGCCGCCGACAAACTCATCAAGGCGAACCGTAGCTGCTAGACAGGCTCGAGCGCAATCTCGGCCAAGAGGAATGTCGGGTTTCTTTTGGTTAATATTTTATTTAATTACTACAGCTCAAACCCAAAAGCCCGCACACACACACACACACACAGTGTCATTTGGGCTTGTGGCTTTACTTTTGACAGCCACATTTCGGTTAGATTGGCATTGGATGGGTGGCATTGTCAAGGTCGGTTTGGTTGAGAATGGTTAGGTGACCAAGGAGTAGGGGGAACTGGTTGCTCGTACTTTCAGTAGATATAATAGATACATAGGTGTGTGTGTTGGCCAGCCTATTAACAGTTAAATTTTATGTAAAAACAATTATAATTTATGATAAGCTAGAAACCCCACAATTTAAATTAATTTATTGAATTTTATTTTGGTTTAAATTATATTTAAAAATGGCATCTTCCTTAAGCTATATTTACTTTTAGGTAATAGTTATCTAAATTTAATATTGCCACTTTCTAGCACTTTTAAGCTTAATGCATGTGATAATTAACGTAGTAGCAAATTACTGATAGCCTAGTTGGCGAAATGTCCCCGTTCCTCCGTAATTAATTGCGAGACCAGGCCGCACACTTTATCGCCGTGCTTTGCAACTTCGTACACCTGTGTGGCCATTAATATTGTTACCAGCAATTTGTCCCGTTCTCAGCCGGATTCTGGTGCCACGGAAATTCACCTTCTGTGATTTTTTCATTCGAGCCAGCTTCGAGCAAGTTAAAAATGTATGCTTTCATTTGGCCACAGGTACGTAAGTCAAGAATCGTTTTGCTTGTGCGGTTCCATTGGGATATTTCATTTGCATTTGCATTTCAAATCGCGATGGTATTTTAATTTTTAATCATATTTTTGTTTCCGCCGCGCGTACGGTTCACTTGGCGTTTAATAATTACCATTCAGCTTAATGTGAGCACGTCGGAGTCATCGAAAGTCGTTGGCGGTGTCACGACTCCTGAATTATAAATGCCCCACGGAAGTTATGTGGTATCCGCAGAAGTCGAGTGCCGGAGGCGCCATTATTAACACTTGCCTGCCCGCCAAAGGAGACTTGATTTGGTGTTTGGGGTTGTGGGTTTTGGATTGCTACTTTAATTCATTAAGTAAATGCGTCGAATAAGGTATGACACCTGCTACGAATTTTCATAGGAATTAAAGTAACCTACATACTTATACAAAATGTTATTTTTATGAATATTTTTAGGTATAAATGTTTAATCAAATCATGAGCTGACACTATTTCATTTGAAATAATGCACAAACTTTAACATTGAATCTGATAATTTCAATTTCATTGTGAGCCCAGTTAGCTGTGGGTTTAACCACCCAACTGAAAGATGTGGGCAAACAAGAAAGTGTCATTCCTGGAATCCGGTCCTTGATTATCTGCTCCCTGAGCCTTGAGATCCTGCCGCTTCGGCAAACAGACATTTTGGGCCTAAAACGCGCGAGGGCATTAAATTGGCTATTAATTACGCAACAGCTCTTGGAATTCATGCCTCGGAATTATGATTGCTTCAGGGGTTAAGGAGGCTGATAACAAATCCAGGCGATTGGGAAAGCCAGCAAAGTAAGGCCAAACTGAGGGTTTAACTTTGAGTTGTGTACATTACACGCAACCGCAGGCAGTTAAAGAGAACAACTTAATTGTATATCAAGTTGATAAATGGTAAATTGATTAAATGATGCGAGAAAAGTGTGATTCGATCACCTTTGTGCGGCAATTGGTATCGATTTAATTACGTTCTTGTGTAAATGTATCTATATGTACATACATATATGAACTTTTGCCACAATAAAACTTTTCCCTGTTGACCACTTATCTGTTTACTACCTCAAAGTGCCGGCAACGTTTGCGGCCAGCCACATGCAATCAAAATGAAACATTTTGCTGCTGTTTTCAGTGGCAATCGCTTGTAATTAAATGGCATTGTAAGTCTGCTCATTTAATCGACACTCGCACATGCCATATTAAAGGCATTATTTGCCCAACAAGCATACACAATTACGGTCCCAATGGCGACCATGATTCAATCAATTAATGCCCAACCAATTGCTTCGAAGAGCAAAAATTCAATTTTGGCTGCCCTGCATCAATCAATCTATCAATCAATCGCTCAAGATTGAGTTAGTAGCGCACCGCGAGTCCTGCGAGTCCTGCGAGTAGTTCGGCATCAATCAAAGTCACCAAGTTCGGCGTTTGCTGGTGAGTGGTGACAATTTGGCAGGGCAACTACTATGCACCAGTTTCGACCGCAAATTGGTTTAACGCTTAGGTGGCAAAACCAACCGACACCGCACATCGTGCATAAATTACAAATTAAATGGTGGACAAACAGTTTCAACCCGAAAAACAAACAAAAACCGCAGCAATTAAGGCGCTGGTCAAGGGTTCGAATGGCAGACACCCGGCAATCAGTAGGTTCTTGGCTAGTTAAGTTAGTTAACCATAGCCATTGATATAAACTAGGCTTACTTAAAAGCTATCGGATTGAAGTGTTTTCTAGGATATCAACAGGTTCGCAGTCATAATTACGACACTGTAACATAACCAAGGATTGCAGGTATAATGAGTTCACTGAAACATTAGTTCTAAACGCCATTAATGTCCGTGCAATTGCGACCAAATTGGCGGCGAGGTGTAAGCACGCAGCGTACCATCGCTGCAACAAGAGTTACACAACATTTGCATTAGACAAATGCACATTGTGGCCGAACTGCTGCTGGTGATGTCGACCAAAGTGCGTAATGTTGACCGCATCGACATTAGCAGGATTCAGTTTTTCCCACCCAGCATGGCGAGTGCAGCGCTGAGCCAACGCTTTTTCCACATCACAGCCCTTTTTGGCCAGGTCTTCTCGTTTGGCTTCTGGTCTGTTGATTTGTTGCCACCGAATGGGGCCGACAGGTGGGTGGTGGTTTGTGTAAAAGATTTCAATTCAACACCTCCCCTTTTTGAAAAATCAATGGACTCATGGTTTTGGCAAATCGAAAACTGTGGCCAAAGTCCGTTCGAAAGTTCTCGCCCCGGTTTAATGACGTAGGCTGGTTATAAGCTCGTTGGACGTGTTCGCGGTCAAATGCCTGAGGCTAAGATGTGGCCAGTAATTTCAATCTAAATTCAATGGTTTTCCTCGAATTTCCTTTTATTTTTTTTCCCCCCTTTTTTTTGCTTTATCCGTCTTCTTTGGGCGCCCTCTTATAATTGAAGAGCGACTTTATGTTGGTGGTATCATCGGTGGTCGTAAAAGCGCGGGGCGAGCAAATGAAGCATCCTGCATAAAAACAAAAAGTCCAAACGGGCTTAAGCACCTGCAGAAAACACCAGGCAACAATGCCGGTCTACATCAGCGAAACGAGGTTAAAACGAGTTAAGCACTTGAGGGCATGGCAGGAAAATGGGGAAAAAAAGGGAAATCGCGCATACGCCCCGTTGCCCAGTTGCCCCGTTGACGTTAACTGAATGCCAAAGCCGCCTGCACCGTATTTGTATTTGTATTTGGGCTTGGGACCTGGGACCCGGGACCCGGGGATCCGGTTGGAAAAAAAAAGAAGAAAATTTACGAGTTTAATGAAACCTGAAGAGGTAAACACAGTTAAGGCTTCTCTGGGGAGTGGTCAAAGTGTAATTACACACAGACACACACACACACACAGGCCTACGCACATACTATGCGAACTGTTGACCGCGCGGGTTAATTGCATCAAAATCTGCACAGCTCGCTGAAAGCATTTCCCTGGCTCTTGATGCCACCTCATCACCTCCTGACCACCTCCTGACCTCCGCACCGCTCTTTTGGCTTTTGATTTGCTCCGGGCCTTATGTAGTGTCCGCAGGATGAAACTTTGGACACGCCAACCAGCGAGCGATGGCGATGGCATAACAGCGTTAAGTCCAGCATCTCACTGTCATCATCGTCATCATCATCATCATCACCTGCAGGCCGCAACCGGGCATCAAAGAGCGGAATTGTGGCCTCAAACAGCGGATGATGTGCTGGTTGACTAGACCTCGAATGCGTCCATCGATTAAAGACGGTGAATGGGATGCTATAACCCTTTACTCCCCAACTGTTTAATTATAGCTAGACTCATTTGCCAAGTGTCTCATGCTTCTTCTCTTAGATAATATTTAAATTCTTTAAGTGGAATAATTTCCCTACTGTAGCCCTGAACTGTATCCTGATAATACCATCAAGTGCAAAAACTATCACATGTGTTTGCTCGCAGTGGTAGAGATGGTCAGGATTTGATTAATTAACAGTTTCCTAGGATACCCAGCCTGTTTGGGCATTAATAGGTCCTGTCTAATTGATATCATCCATACTGAATGGGGAACCACACACCCACCCACTTGCGGCCTGTGAATGCGGACAAATGTTGGTTGGTGCGTTGGTGGGCCACCAGTGCGTATACGTAATGCGTGTTTGAATAACTAAATGGCCGGCCAGCGCAAAGGTCACAGGTTCTGGCCTTCAATTGGCACTGCAAATGCTACTTTAAATTAAACTATTAATGTAACTTTACTTATTACTATCAATTGGCGTTGGATTAATGTGTGGAATAATTTTCACTTAAGAGCGGACGAGGCGAGAAACTCAACGAAGAAAAAGAAAAGAAAGAGGATAGCGAAAATGAATTAAATTAAAATATGAATTGCACAACAAAAGGCAAAAAGGCTGGCAGATCGAGCCATTAAGCACGCGAACTGCAGCCGTTCGTTGTCCTTTCCTTGTCCATGTTAATGACATGAAAAGGATAAAGCAGCCTGCCGTCGACTTTTGCCTTTCGGACTTGCCCCGCCTGCAACTGACATTGATAGGGCCCAGTGGAAAGCCAACAAGCAATTAAGCAGGCAGCTGCTTAAGGCCCACTTCCCATCACCCATCTCCAATCTCCTATCTTGGCCATCGTCGGTTTCCATCCATCCAGCCCAGTTGCTCCTTGCCTCCGTTGGAGGTGAGAATTGGCAGCTGTTTCATACACTTCAGCTGCATCAACTGGTATTCCAAGGCTTCAGGATTTCGTGCCTCACAAAAGAAACTTAATTGTTTTTGCCCTTCACTCTGCGAGTGATTGCATTAAGTGCTGTTAATTGCCAAATGGTCGGATAACTATGGTAATGGCCATTGCCCAAATGTGTTGCTCTAATCAATAATTTATCAATTTAAACAAAAAATTCAACTGGCTCTTGTTTCCTTTTGGCCATTTGAATGTCTGGCGCTAACGATTCTTCGTTGGTCTGGAAATGGAATCGCAAATCGCCTTCAGGTTCCTCGGTTCCTCCACTGGCGTTCATTAATTGGATGCGTTGCAGTGACCAGCTGGCCGCTCATATTTGATGGCAGTTGGCCTTTTCGACTGTTGCCCCAAATCCGAGAACAAGTCGAAATCCAAGCGCATGTGGCTTACTGACATGGCATTCACATTGGCCGTTGCATTCGCATTCACATTCTCATTCCCGTTGCATTTTGTTGGTCAACAAGCTCTTGGCAGCAGAAGCATTCATTATGGTTTTGTTTTCTTTGGCATCACCGACTTGCCTCAGATTGGTTTAATTCGGTTTCGGCTTGACTGGTTGCTGCCGGAGGAGCCTGGCATTTATTATGTTGCCCTCAAGGACACTGAAAACAGGCAACGTCTGCAGGCAACACGCCAACGCCCACAAAAATGCTTGTGTTTGTTTGCCCGGCACACACAAAGTGTCATAAATTAATGCTGTGTGTGGGTGTGGGTGTGTTTGCTGCCTTTTGTTCGCTTGTAGTGGTGCTGATTGTGTTTGCGAAAATTGTCAACATTATTTCATTCTCAGCCACGTTGAAGCATGAAAGGCATTAACAAATACTTACAGCAAACATTGCCTGCAGAAGTTTAGTTTTTGCACATCGTTAGGATTCTACGAAACTTATGATTAAAATGTGATAAGAACGACAAATAAAATATCAGCTGCAATAAATTGAAGTTGGTTTTATCTGAAATAAATATAATGATTTACCACACAATAAAAGTAGATTTTAAGATTCAAGAAACGTCTTAAAGTCTGGTCAATAATTCTTAAATGGATTTACAAACACCAAAAAGAAGAAGCTATCTTGAAATTCATAGAACTCAAAACATAAGTAAACGGCATACTAAACTAAAGGATGCATACGATGCTCCACTGAATTCAGATGCCACTGACAACGAGCCTGGTATCCTGGCACTCTAATGAATATGCCAATATCCTTCAGACGGCCAGAGATCCTTGAACGGATTTTATTCCTTTGACTTTGGCCCAGCTCTTGTCCTGCCGAATACCTCAGGGTATTGAGTACTTGAGTAGTCAAAGGAGCGGAAGCCACGCGGTCGCCTAATGAAGCGCACAGCCATTTCGAGCAAGTTTCCCAGCGAAATTTTGAAGGGGAGCACAGCGCCAAATTAATCCATTTGACAGGCGCACCAAGGCTGCATTTATTTCGATATTTATGGCCGCTATGGCTCGCTTTTTTCTCACTCACTGTGCCGCGTAATTGCGCCAAACCCTTTGCTGACACACACAGCGCATTCGTTGTGCTTTCAATTGTTACATCACGAATTTGTTTGTTAAGCTTCGCCCTAAGCTCGCTGCCTTCCCAATCGCGAATTCGACCACGCCCCTTCGTCCTGCCGCCGCCCCTTCTGATGGCTGACAAGGGACAAAAAAAGGGAATAAAGTTCTGTTTGTCGCAGCGATATGTAAAATGCGTGGCTTATCCGGATTACCGGATGCTGGAGCGCACAAACATTAGCACAACCCTCTATTTTTATTTATTTTCGCATGAGTAACGAAGGGCACCTAAAAGACCAAAGCTAAATATAAATATTTCACCGTTGCTGCGGGAATTCGTTGGCTAAAATCAAGAGCAATTAAATATACATCAAATTTTTTTATGTACTTGCATAGCAAACAACAAATTGGTGAAACACGAGACAAAATGCAGAAATTGATTTTAGACTTTTAAGGGATACAGCTTCTAAATTTAGATGGGATTTTACACGGAATTTTATATTACATTTAAAAGTAGTTAATTTAAAACAAACAAATATGCAGAAATTTATTTTAGATTTTTAAGGAATACAGGAATTTGACATGGAATTAGATATTTTAAGAATTACTTTTAAACGCAGTTACTTTATAACAAATTTGGTAATTTCTTGCAATGGTAAGAATAAATTCAAATGTTTCAAATGTAATATAATATATTATTATATATATTCTGATTTTAATGTCAGCGTTTTTAGTTTTATTAACAAGACCTAACAATTTAGAAAATAATATATACAACCCATAAGTAATTTGTTGCCTTTCTTTGGTAGTTTTTGGGGGGATTTCTGAACAAAATGTCGTCACAGAGCCCCGAAAAGACCTCAATTCGGGCAATAGACTCCCGGGGAGACAAATATTTATTGCCCTGTTGAACTGCCGAATATTTCTCAGCCAAGGCTTAACTTGGCCATTACTCTTTTTTGCCCCAGTTTGTCAGAGGCACTTTGCTCCAGTTGCTCAAGTTCCTTCGGTTGAAGTGGCCCTTGAGCAATGGGGCTCATTAATTCAGTTGTTGTTCGGGAAATAGGAGAAGAAAAGAAAACTAAATTGGTTTACTTTTTTGCTTGTTTTTATTGAAGTTTATTACTAAAAATTTAAATTAAAATTGTTATTGGAAATACATATACCATACATATACATACAATTATTATTATTAGTGTTGTAATTGTAATTGCAATTGGAATTTTCTCGTTTTGTGTAAATCGATGAGAATGTGAAATCAAATGATTGCATTATACGAGTATGTGGCCAAAAGCAGACAGTTCGCCCCGAACAATTTATTTTGCAAAATGTCCGAGTAAATTTGCCGTTATATAATATAATTAAATGAAAATCCGATTTACTCATTTTGTTAAGTGGGCGCTTTTAATCATATGCAAATTATTCAAATGTGAGCATTAAATGTGAGTACACAAGCTGCTTTGGTTTTGAGGAACTAACATTTAACATTTGTATATGTATAATCGCATCTCGTTTTGCATATTTGCATATTTCACACATTTGCTTTGCTTTAATATAGTGAAAGCCCTTAGATCTAAGCACTATGTTTTGTCGTAGGTATATATCGTATGAGTCATCATATTTTTTTTTGTTTGTTTATAAGTATTAATCGTTGAAAATATTATTATTTGTAAATAATTAAAAATGGAATCGCGTAAGTGCTCTCTATATATAAGAAAATCGTTAAGAACTTTCATGTTAATTCACTTGGGTTCACTAAACGCTCGGTAAATCTATGTAATTCTATTAATTAGTTCTTTACCTACGTTATGCCGAATGGTATCTAATCTCAGCTAGACTTTGCTACAAGTATTTTATTCGTGAAGATCAATTGGTATAATCATTGCGTTGGTTTCTTTTTTGTTTTTGTTTTAGTTTTAATATTTAATTTAGAATCTCATGAACAGTGGAGTGAAAACGTCTTCGATTTTCTTTAGTGTTCGCTGCTGTTATCATAATTCGTACGACCTTAACTTTACTTTCACAATGGTATTTAACAAACATTATTTTTGTTTTCCTTTTTGCAAACAAAAAACAACATTTGCTTAAATGGCTTTATTAGCTTATGAAGTAACATAGAATGGAATAGATTGCCAGCAAATATTACAGTTCCAAAGTGCAAACTCACAGACCCCAAAATAAACTCACTGTGACTTTGACATTTGCATAATATTTGTGGACCTATATGCAAATGATAAAAACAAACAAGTAACTTGCAGGATTCCTAAGTATTTAATTCCTACGTTTCGTTATTTAACCTTAGGTGTACTATAATTAGTATGTTCATGAAATGCATTCATTACGAACTCGGCGAAATTCATTGATGTTCTTTTTTTCTCAATATGATTGCGATTTCTTATGTACTTTCGACAGCTGGCATTTTCTTAAATGTAATTTAATCTCTCTTTTTAATTTTATTAATGCGTTTTGCGTTTCTTTTTTTCTCATTTTTTAACACGACTTTAGTAGTAATTTGGCATTGCAATTGGTTTTTCTTGTGAATATGAATTAGTTAAGCTTTCGGATGTTTCGACACCCCTTCGTTTTCATTTACCAACACCTTTGTGTTTTTTATTTGGGAAGACAGTCAGAAATACAAAGCCTCAAAGTAATAACAACAAACATGTGGGCAAAAAAAAATATATATATATATTTATATAAGTGTATACTCCAAATTTGCACAAGTTAATAAATTACAAAAAAAAAACAGGTCAAATGGTTAATTTTCGTGTAACTTTGCGTTATCGCTTCTTAGTTTGATTAGGTCCCGTTCACAGAATTTTGTTTGTGTTTTAAATATATATTTTTGAACATAAAATAAATGCTAACGGTTGAAATTTTATACACTGTTGTTCACTTGCTGCAAAATAATACAAAATCAAGTTAAGAACCGAGCGAAGATTGGCTGGATCTAAGTGGATCTGAGGAGCCACTTAACGTCGCGAGTTCCAAAAATCAACGATTGTGGGCCAAGCCATCGAAAGGAGTGGCAGGATCAACAGGATGAGGGAGTGGGCCAGCTGGGTGCCGGAATTGCAGCCGTCCTCGGTGCAGCAGTACGTTTGTGTCTCCCAAATTTCTAATGTAATAAACAGAATTATACATTTCGTAATTAGCCAAGTTCAAAATAATTTAGTTTGCGGTTGCAAACAATCCACGTTTATTTGCCCAATATTTATGCCCAATTAGGCAGTTCAATTAGCATTTGGTCAGTTGAAAACCCGCCTCACTCACCTTTTTCCACACACTCGGTGGCACAATCGCGAACGGTGGACAGTTCACTAACGTATTTCTGAAAGAAAAAAAACAGGTCGGGAAATAAAATATTACTATTTGCAATTGTGGCTTTTGGCTTAATATTTGTGACAGCTTAATTAAATATCAACCGACTGCTAGTGCATATGTACTGTCAATAAAATACCATTCTGCTGGTCAACGGGGCGTATGAATGCCATTAAGTTGCATGCATATATATCATATATATCATATGACTGTTTATGGCTCTCGCCATCAATATCAGTAACAATAATCAGCCAGAGATGTCAATTGTATTGCACATATTAATAGACATTAAGAAAGGATTTACGTCGTTAACAACATGTAAATAATTCATTGCATTTGTCAATTTAATAATAATTATTGTAATAAATCGGAAACGTATTTAATGCCGTAAATATGCAGGACTGCTCAAATTGATATAGAATAGTTTTACATAAAATAAATCCGCCACAATTTAATATTAATTTAACATTAATTAATATTGTAAATAACATGACTGGATCTATGCCTTTTTACTCTAGGAGTGGAGTAACGGGTATAAAAATTGTGTAAACTCTAGCTAGATAATTTCAATGAAAAATATTTAGTAGATAGATAAATGAAAAATAGGCAACTTGTGTTTTTAAATACGTTTGCAAATAATTGTCTAGGCAGACCATAAACTTGAAGTAACCACAAACAAAGCCACCGAAGTTTATAGGTAAAAATAAACATTTTTACGGCCTAATTCTGTTTTGCAAAATGGGATTAAAAAGGACGAGGGACCTTTGTTTTGATGGCATAATGTTTGCCATGCGAATTGAGTGGCTATCACGATAAGTAGGTCATAAGTAGGTTATCCTAAGAGTCCTGCTGACCGAAGTAGATTTCAATCAAACCCTAAAATAGCCTTGCTCACTTTGATGTCTAGGTATGTGAGGTGGTGAATGCAGTAAAGAAATTATATATTTCACTCACACGTTTTGTGTGGAGTCGGAGTTTTGTGGTCTAAGCCACTTTTGATGCTCTTTTAACGACGACATCGTGAGTTCAACAAGGGGACATTGCGGCACGAATAAATAAATATAAAACACATCGTACAACGACTTCGTAATGTACTTGCAACCCAAGTTACAACCACAAGCTGGTCCTAACCATATACGTATATATATTTTAGCATATGGCTGGCATTAAAGTTTACGACAACATAAGCAAGGGACACTAAACACACACACACACACACACACACACAAGCACAGAGATAGTCAGCGGGTCGTGTTTGCCAGCAAGGACATAAAGTCGCCTTTTTAAACTCACAAGTAAATTGAAAAATGGAGCCTACTTAGCAGCACACCAGTGCTCTGCGGCCCATTAGGCAAGTAATAAACATGTTCAATAATTACCCTGGGGTGTGCATCGTTGGGCATGTGAGTGTTATTCTTCGGCCGCAGCTAACAACAATGTACCTGCCACCTGGTGCATGGTGCAGCATGCAGCATGCAACCAACAATACAAAACACGTGTTCGCAGCAGCAGGAGGCCACAAGAAAGCCGTGCTGCAGGATCAAAAGGAGGAGCAGCGGAAGGCAGTCAGCCGAGGCAGCTTATGGGGCACTTAAACCGCTTAATCGATTGAGCCGAGTGCTGGGGCTGTTGGTGATAGAGGAGGTAGAGGTGATGGTGTTGGTGATGGTGTTACCACCAGTCGGACGGACGATGTGCAACAATCCGAGTCGTGAACCCCGGCTAAGCCATTCCGCAGCACTTAACGACTTTGCGTGCTTATCGCCCGTTCGTACATAGCTGCAATTCTGCAGTGGCAGGACATCTGCAGCTGGCACTGCACATTGGCAGCTCATACTTTATGTAACAGGTCCGGCGATAGTGACCGCTGTAATGGACTTGCCACTTGCCACCACACGCAGCAAAAAAAGTGCAGTTTACAACCAAATTCAATCTGATAGTCAGGGTTTTTGCATTCACATGGAAATTCGAAGGTAGTAAATCAAATTGGTTTGCAACTGCAGCGCCGCAGAGTTTTGTTAAATATTTATATGCATATAGTATAGAGCAATACTAAATGGAAAACCTCAAATACTTTTCACATAGTGCACTTTTTCAGTTTTTATTCTGAGTATCTATAATATGGAAGCAATGATATTAAAAACGTTCTGATGACTCATACAATCTGCTTGTTTTTCTGTCTGCCTCCCATTTAGTACTGTTGTCTTATTAAAATGAGGCGACACCTAGCACATCACAGCGTGTCCTTGTCCCCGCATAATTTGTGCCACTTATGTGTGGCAAGTAACCCAACAAAGCTCCTGGGCTCCTGGGCTTCCAAAAGGGTAAGGGTTCCATTACGTTAGGCGCTGCCACAAAGTGCCTGTCTGCAAGGGTTGTGGGGCTGAGTAATGTGGCTAATACAGATAATGAGGGGATAATCACCAGGGACACAAACACTGTGCTGACATAGGAGCTACTTCTACTACATGGCATCTGAAGTGCTATGTGAAATGTCTATAATTTCTCATGCAATTCAAGTGACTTGCCACCGAAAATTCAGCAAACTTAATTTCCTATCGGTGAGCCAGTTGCACAGATTTATGCATTTGGCCTAGTTTAAAAATGAAATGCAAGCTGAAAAAAAAGAGAAAAAGATTGGCAGGGGCGGTGGTGGGCGTGGCTATGGTCTGTCGAGCACGTCGGTCCAAATGCAACTCGGCATGTTATTTGGTTGTTAGGGCAAAAGTTGGCCCAAAGGAAAGCACGAAAAACGTAGAGCAGCAGAGCAATAATCTTGAGACAGCCGGGGAAAAGTTCCTCCACAGCCTGTGTGCTACTTTCACTTAAGCCAGTTATATCATCTCTTCTGCTTAGTTGTGATTTGAACAACCGTACAGCCAACCCTTGGCATGCAACCCATACCCACTACCCACTACTCACTATACCCCCAAAATACGCAAAACCCATCCAAGTCAAGCAGACAGCAACTGATGATGACGTTGATGATTTCAATTTTGCATGCGACTGACAGCAAAATGAAGAAAAAGACCTCTGAAAAACTAAAAGACGCAAGTTGCACAAAAAAAACAGAAAAAAGTGGTAATGACAGGAAAGTACTGCCATTGCAAAACGGAGAGAAAATGAAAAACGGAATTGAAGTAGTACCTTTCAGGATCAAATAAGGGAATTCCCGTCGATCGTAGCGCAAATATTGTTAAGAGCAAAGAAAAAGTATCTAATAATTTCAGTAAAATATCATTTTAATTTACAACGCATTAAATGTGCATTTAAATATTAAAGCGTGATGAAACATATTTTCATAATGATTTGTATATAACTATTTTTATATTTATTTAAATTTCTATATTTAAAACTTGTTAGTGCCTAGAAGAACTTTTCCATGTGCTACTGAAACAACTGATTTCGAATTTATTTCGATGTAATACCCAAAATACCCACTTTATACCCAAGGGTATAAGGGTATAACGAGGATAGACAGAGAAAAAAAGAGAAAGAAAGAGAAGGAGGCAAGTAAACGAGCCACGACGTCATGAGTGGCAATGGCAACTTTGAACAGTGGGCATGTGTGGGTGCATTGCGGCTGCGTGTGTGTGTGGCTGTGTGTGTGTTAGAGTACGGACAGGTTGCAGGCATCGTCCTTTAGCCATTTATGAAAATTTCAAGTGTTCGGGGGCAAGATGACAGCCTCTTAATCTTGAGAGGGCAGATGATGATTTGCCTCAAATCATGTGTGCTCCTTGCAAGTGCATGTGTCCTTAATGGCGGTGAGTCCACGAAGAGCTTATGGAAGCACGATGGAGCTTATGATGCACGATTATTCGCAATTTTATTGTCATAACTAAATTGCTTGGCTTCTCGGGGGTAACAACACCATAATGGCACCTCGAGAAATCACTTAATGGATTTTGTTATGCAAATGGGTTTAAGGATATGCCGCATTATCCTTGAATCACCAAGCCTCGTTAATATTTATCTAGTAAGCTGAATAAATCCTGTTGAAAGGATTCCGTCATTAAAATCATCAACAACGCTGGTCACGAACTCGATGGAGAAATCCACTCGAACATTTCTGCGACATTAATTACAAAGTCGTGACTTATCAAACGGCCATCGCCATCTGCATTCGAATAGCTGACTACAGAGCTATGATTTAAAGACCCCAAAAACAAATGAGCGCTTTAATTCAATTGCAAAATAAATTTTCTGGCGAACAATGAGGGAAAGTGAGAAGTTCAGTCATGTGAACGGCAAAGAAGCAAAGAAACGCAATGAGGCAGACACGGCACACAAAGAAAAGTGATCAGGGAAAAGTGCAATGCGAGACACTTTTCCTTTGGAAAGCAAAAGCGAAAGCGAAATCGAATTCAAAAGAAAGAGGTGCCCCGGCCAACTTTCGGGTCTCATATGCATTTGCCAAACATTCGCCTTCAATTATTAAGGCACAAACTCAGGGGCTCAGGTGTTGTGACAGCCCCACCAACCCAGTTTCGCCTAAAAAACGTGGAGCTGCTGCTTTCTCGCTTCACTTGCCACATTCAATGAGCACGAAAAGTTACTCTACTACACTATACACACGTACATATATATATAGTATATGGCAGGATGCAGCCTCGCTGCCTCTGCTCCATTATCAAAATGCAATTTCATCAATGCTGGCTTTGAGACCTCAAAAAATCCGGCCAGCAACAAAAATGTTAAAATGTCTGAAATTTGATTTTCCCTCCAAGAGCTCAACGCTCTGCATTCTGTTCTGGCACTTTGGCGTGCTGGCATCAGTTTTTTCGGCTTTCCAGCTTTCAGCATTGGGCTTTCAGCAGCGACTCACTGCGAGTGCCACGACCCCATTTTCGGCCATCTCTATCCCAATCCGAAGCCCAATCCTTGCCAGCAGCCAAGATTCACAAAGCGAGCAGCGAGCAGCGCAGCGAACACTTTTTGGCAGTGCACTTTGTTGTTGCATGCAAGCCATGGCAACACCATCAATCCGTTTTGGGCCAGGAATTTGATATATATACGAGTATATATAAAAACCAGCTCGTCATCCTGCTAAAGTTGAGCTCTCCATTTGCGGGTCGAACATATATATTATTTTGGGCATATATTATTGGGCCGCGGGGCGTATGGCGTAATGCAATAAACTGATTCTGTCTGCATGTCTTTTTGTATGAGACTCAGCCGCAATCAAGGACAAATTAGTTTTGAATACGAAACAACGCCGAGGGCATGAATTATAGATGAATTTGGCCTTAGCTTTTAATTAATCACGGACAGCAAATCAGAAATATTAACAGGAAAATGCATTTAGCCGGAAAATAAAAGTAAAGCCTTGGGCTTTTTATACATTTTTTGACTATAAAATTCATCGTTATAGGTTGGTCTATACATTTTGGTTAAACTTCTTCAAAAAAATAAATAATAACATACAAATTTCGCATACTTTAAGTACAGAGTATGCAGAGTCATCGGAATATTTATATTGCCCATACAAATAAATTGAAAATAAAGACGGGGGCTAAAGGTGAAAGCTTTTCTGCGAAATGGAGCTTAAAAATAAATTTCGCTGAGGCGAACATTTAATTTAATGGCACCATTTCGGGATAAGCCTGACAAGCCAGTATTATGTGCAGCAAAAGTTCAAGCGGGTCCATCGAAATGTCACATCAGCTACATTTCCCAACTCAAAAAGTGACGCCTACACTAAGGCGATACCCAATTGCTGCGCCCCTAGATTGCCCTCATCATTGTCAGGTTCACCTTTCTGGCCCAGCTAAGCCATTTGACCCACATCGCACCATTTGCCACATAGATAACAGGGGGCAAAGGCTGATGCGTTGGCAGAGAGGACGTGCCACAAGCATTTGTGCCACTTTCTCAAGCCCTAAGATTAGAAACCCCTTCCACCCAAATGCAAATGTTTGATTTTTCAGTTGCGGCAAAGCGATTGGTATGGCAGGCCATAACTTTTGGCCGATAAGTTGAAAGGGAACAGAATTCACAGCAAGTGTGTACTAATGCATGGGCGAATGGCAGCAACAACAATTGCATTTTATGTCCATTTTTGCCACACACACAATGGTCAACATCGAGCGACAAGCGGACAACCGGAAGCCGGATGTATTGTCATTTATTTACAATGGCAAAGCTGCGCCTGTCCGGCACACTTATCGTCCGGCCATTATGTCGATGCTTCACAGCATCCAGTTGCCACTTGCTGTTGTGTGCAGAGACCAGTGTCCATGTGGCAAACAATGGCAGCTGCTTGCCACTGCACTTGCAACTGCAGTGGCAAATGCCCACACATCTGCTGCAGGAAGCAAATCCAAGTGGATAATCAAGTGCACGAGCGATAAAAAGTACAAGAAATAGATAGAAATGCCGGCTGGCAACACACAAGGATGTCCCTGTTCACGCTCCCACATTCCAATGTTTTCGTATCCTTACAACTGGTATCGATTGGCAAAACTCCTTGGGCCGGACTCGGTAAGTATTTATTACAACACTTGGCCACAAGCTTAGGCTTTGAATTTGTGGGAAATTCTCAAGAGTCAATGCCAAACATTACGCAAGGCAATGATTTAAATAATTTACAGTGGGTAGTTACAGGATGCGATGTGCTAAGCTGCTGATAGATGTATTGATTTCAATTATATAAATAAATTATCTAACTGAATAGCTAATAAGTAAGCTTGAGAAGATAAATGCTCCTCACAAAACCCATTTCATGTACATCTCACTGAGGGAAATAAGTTTATCGCCTGTCTTCCAAGACACGTTATGAATCGTCAAACATTCCGCAGAGGTCTTGTTCTACTAGTGGCTACCATCTACCATCTACAATCGCCTCGGAATGAGTGGTTACATGGAATCCTCTTGTGCATCGGCAGCTGTTGGCATGTCAACATGTAATTGACACCGAAAACGACAGCTCGGGGCTGCTGGATGCAGTGTCTCCAATGGACTTATGGCCACTGTCCTTGGGCCAAACTGTGGGCAGGAGTAGACCATTAGGTCCTTTGAACGCTCCCCTTACTCTGCTTAGTGTCAAGCTGTGTGGTTGAGCTCGTGAGTTCAGCTGGGAAACATGATGCTGCATCATGCGTTTTTGCTGGAGGTTCTTCTTCCCAATCCTCAGACAACAATGTAGTAGGTGGTTCCGCATCTTGGGTTACATGGAACAAATGAAAACTAACAGGCCATTAAGTGAACGAAATTCCAGCTCAATCAAAATATTAAACTGAAATTGCAAGCCAAAAAATTTAATAAATATTTTTTTAAAACTATGTTACTATGTTTAACCACTTAAAACAAATTTCTATTGAATGATAATTTGCACTGCGCATTTCCCGAACAAGTATCATTTTTATTACCAACTTAATTGTTGAAATCAGTTTCAAAAGCAAAACCGAATAATGAATTAAACAGGGTGTGCTCTAATTAGGAGCCCAAAATATACAATATCTACTACATACTATTAAATCTTTTGAATATTTTTCCCGCGCAGCGAAACTTTATCGGAATTCATTAGTGGAATAGTTTTCGGCATTTTTCCTATTAAAAGCAATATTAAATATTCATAGATAGCGATGTACGAATTCAATAAGCACATTTAGCCCCATAAACTTCACGTCGCCAAGTTTGCCTACGTGAGCAAAAACGACCAACTTTGCTTGCATTAATTTGCGTTAATTTCGAGAGCCGGGCAAAGTTGAACGAATGGCATAGGCAATCGCCAAGGAAAAGGACAGGGCACGCGACTAGGACTTTGCCCAGTCAAGCCAACGCCACCTAGTGTAATTAAATTTGATAAATGATGGCACTCCGACCTCGGCCAGCCAGCCACCCACTGAATTTGCAGCCCACTGGGCAAATGGCAGGCAGCCAGCTGGCGAACTGATTCTTGGCAATTGCTCAAGTGTAAACGATCTGCGATTGGCTTGCATTCGATTCGATTGTGGCAATTTCATCGGGGACTGATGACAATTATGCGAGAGCCGACAGTTTATGAGTTCTTAGTGCGTGCGACAGCTGGCCTTTAATTTATGGCGACTAATTTATCAGGCCGAGGGGAAACCTTTGGCAAATTAATTTGCAACAAAACTTGATTAATGTCGGTGTTTATGCGGCATTTGGAAGTTCGTATGGCTATGGGTATTGGTGCCTTTTTCCACTTAAACTCCGAAACGAAGAAGAATCGGTAATTAATTACACATGGAGCGCCGCAAAGTATGCAGTGAAACCGAGAAAGCGGCCATGCTTGCGTATTGCGTATACGCCGTGTGACCCAGCTTTAAAGGGTTGCCTTCGATGCGGGTCTGTCTATATGCGCACAGCATTTACATTTCAAACAGATTTATGGCACTTAATGGTCTTTTAATTGCGGCATTAAACACAGGTCGTTATTTCTTTTTTTTTTCCACTGACGCACCTGGTTTACAAGTGATTTCAATTAAATAAGTTCAAAGCCAAATTGCAAGGCTATAAATAAATACCGAACAAAGGAAAAATAATTGAAAATTAGCCGGTAAATTCCGAAACTGACACATCGATAAATCTCTCTCTCTGCAAAACATATTTTTGCACAGTCAATATTGGCCTTCTCTGCGGACGTTATGACACAAAATCACATACAACATAAATGTACATATATAGGGTACTATTTTGCGTCTTTTATCTAAATGTTTATTTTCAATGAAATTTCGGTGCAACTGCATGTGCAATTATAGAGGTGTTTGTTTTGCCGTGGGTTATATAACAACAGCTTTTGTTTGTGCTCGCACATCATTTGCCATTCAAAGTGTAGTCAGTGAAAACATTTCACAATCAAATTTGCATAAGCACAATACAAATATAGACTTTAAATGGGCATTATCACACCCTTGGGTATCCTGACACGTATCGAGGTAATCAATCAATTAGACCATCAATCACCCATTGGGACTAAGTTTTCGGCCAACTATGTGAATCCACTGAGTTCAAGCCATAAAAATGCGCACACACATTGATTGATTGTTGCTGTCTCGAATTAAATGAAATTAAAGTGTTAATTTGGCAATAGCATCACAACATTTGGGCCACAGCAGCTGGCAGAAGAAATTACCAAACAATCGACAACTTTTCTTTGGTCACGGCGGTTGCCCTTCTTAACTTTTCAAGTGGAACGAAATGCTGGCGCACACATACACATACATACACGAACACAAATACAAGAAACACACACACTCTCACACACAGTGAAAGCTATGTGACCCAAAAACTTTTACGACAATTCCATTTTAAGAAAATGTTCTAATGAAATTTTCGCGGATCTCTCGCAGGTATTTTGTTATTTATAGTTTCTGCAGTTGCGAAACCCAAATTTTTCATTAGAGGTGAAAAACTTGGCAACTTGTATATTCCTGTGAAAAGGGGTAAATGTTGCACTTTCGCAACAATCTTTTGTCGCTAATTAATTTAGTTTGTTTCTTTGTTTTTGCGCCACATATCTGGATAGATACAAAATGGGTTTCTCTAAGAAGATTCCAGGAGAACACAAAATTCAAACAATTAAATTAACCGTATAAGGTAGGAAAGAGCAATACAAATTTAAAAAAAACCCGAGGGACCGCTGTAGCAGAGTTGCTCGACTATAAGATATGTGATTCGCTTTTCACAGCGGGTGGCAAACTCATCAAAAACGCAAACAGCAAACAAAAAAACGAGATGAGATGAGTGCGACATTCGAGCGTTAAAATTAACGAGTGTCACAATTTACGTGTGTGTGATTTACGACATCAAATTTTCAACTCCAGCTGGCGAGCATTTTGTATGGTTTTTCCGCCCCTTTCTCACGCCATTTTTCTTTGGACCCTCCATTAAACAGTCTGGGGCACAAGGTCGCTGGGAAAACATGGAAAACCACTTGGTAATTACTATATATACAGGCATTTGTTTGCCGCACTTTTATTACTTCATATTGTTGCTGTTATTGCCTGTCGTTTGTCAGCCGTGAAGCAAAAGTCCTTGCCGCTTGTCGCTGGAGCTCGTTAAAATTAATTAACCCTGCATACATTTTTTCATTAAACAGAAAAAATATGAATTCGCTTAAGAAATGGCCTCTATGAAATGCGTTTGATCATTAATTATGCCTCTTAAGGCTTACGTCTTCATCACAGCCAAAAATGGGACATCATTAACGAAGATATATATCGCAATGGACTTAAACCGCCTCTAAGATTCGCCACAATTAGTCGGCTTATTCTACGTACGTAGACTCGTGGTTTAGTTAATGTCAAGCAGACCACATCTGCATCACATTTCCATCTGCAGTCGGGCTGTGGTTTCCACTCATCAGTATGAACATTCAGTGTCTTACCATAAAATGTTGCCATTATTATGCAGGCAGCTGGATACGTGAATATGCCAATTTATTGTAATACGCCCAATTTACACCGCATATTCCACATAAACTTGTCGAATACGTGCAAAATTCAGCTTGGAAATTGCCGTATTTAGGGTTTTATACTTACGTGAAAGGCGGCAGATATAAAAAGACAAATGATACGCTCGAAATTCTGACACTTAAGCATATGCATGTCGCAAATTTCATTTCGCATATGCCTACAGTGGTAAGTCAGCATATGGACAGACTGGCAGCCAGACCACATGGTATTCCGTTTAATGAGTTGCCACTGCACCACAGAAATGCTGTCAATTATTCTGGTTGCGATTGCCACACAGCGACTGCCACACAATGCCATTGTTTGCCGCACTTTCCATTCGAATAATGCGCCACTAAGCGTTTTGTGCGCCAGCGTAAATCATTTCGAATCAAAATTGTGTTTGACTGCATAGGCGCATATATCAAACAGCAGAACACTTCTCGTTTTCAAAATTCATAGTTTGTGCTACTGCAGGGCAATTTAATGGCAATTGTTTGTGAAACAAGCTGGCAAACTTATGTGGAAGCTCAGCGAGTTCTTAATTTCTAGACCGAATAATGCACATAATTCAAAACAAAACTGTTCTATTTACGGATTATATTTCATTGACACGAAAGAGTTAAATAATTGACTCAGTTGTGAGCTAGTTGAGTTAGCATAACTCACATGCACTCGCAACCAAGTTATTTGTGCTATTTTCGCCTCTACAATCTGTACGAAATTTAGTTGCTTGGCTTCTTTGCAGTTTTCCGCCGTTTTCCCTCACATTTTTTTGTGTGTGTTTTCCCGCGTCGTTTTCCCTGTTTTTCTCTTTTTTCCAGAACATTGCATTTCTATTATCTCGTGTATTTCTTTTACATTTTTCCAACGCTCAGCATTTTGTTCAACTGCAGACTCTTTATTTTTCTCGTTCTGGCGCAAATCTTTGAAATATTTTAATGTGCTTTGCCTAGATTTATGAAGAGCCCTGCAACTATTTTTGCGCCTTATTCACTTCCACTTAAAAAGGCGCCATTACCAGTTACCAGTTACCGCCTGCAAATAATGCTCTGTTTTATATGCTTAAATCTCTCGGCTCTTCGCTGCGGTTTGACTTTTGAGCCCATGGCGAACTGAAGGAGTGTGAATGAGCGATTTGGCGGAAAAGGGGCGTGGCAGTCGGTTTGGTGTGCCATTAAGTGGCTTTCGTTTGCAGCTGATAAATGATGCCAGTTGGCCTGGCTCATAAACATTTGTGCCCTGTGTGCTATTTCGCCAAACAATGAAATATGATAATCGCCAGCTTGGTTGAGTCCATAAATCCCATCGCCTGCCTAAATAAACTCCTTCAAATGTATTCCTTTCGCAGTTAGCTTGCATAAGTAAGGTAATCCACTTCAAATGTGGCCCTTAAATGTCCAAACTACCAATGCAGCAACATTAGTTTGTTTAAATGGCAGGAAAATAATGTTAATATATATACATACATATATAGATGGACTTGCACATAATTAAACTAAACCTTTCACATGAACGACATGCAAATAATTAAATAATGTCATTTAGCTGCCGCAAAATGTAGTAATGAAATTAGTTTTCGTGGTTGGAATAATTTTGCAGCTCAGGGCTCATGTGAAATGATTCAGTTTAAATTGCGCACGAAACAGCTGACGGATAAAACTCCGGAAAACGGAATCCTTAGCCCGAACAAATGATGCCGCCCAGACCGGAAGTGAGCGAATTTTTCAAGGCATTAGCAGATCTGACATGACGACGGACCAAAGTGCTTGGGAACCAGGTGAAGAGGACTCGTTGCAGCATTGCCACGTAAGCACAAATTCCGCGCCATAAATCACGGGTAAACAATTTTTTGTACGTATCTTTGTTGCCCTGGATAAAACAGCGCAAGTGGAAAAACACCCGGAAAACAACGAACGCAAAAACGCAAAAAACTGAACTGAAAAACGTATAGTGGTAGTTGCGTAACTGGACGGGGCCAAGAACGAGGTCAGGTCCGAAAATGAAAACGAAAAAAATCGTAGGTAGGAAATCCAAAAAAGGGCAGCAAAAAGAAAAAAGAGGAGAATGGAATGGAAAAATTCCAACGACACAAATCAACAGCGGCTAAATTGAACGTCAACATGACTTTGATTGTTACCTGCAAGTGTGAGTATATGGGATGCATATCAGCAAACAACTGGCCGCCCAGCTAGATAGATAGTTGCATATACACCAGATACCAGATACCAGATACCAGGTGGATATGGCAGGATAACCAGGCCAAGAGATCCGACGATGTGGCACCAGGACGCAGAATGCTCTGTTAGCCTAGTCAAACACATAGTTCTGGCGCACAATTCACAAGCCGGCCAACAACCACAAGAATCCCATCGCATTCACATCCCTCAAATTTTGCTACCAAAAAAAACTAAAAAAAAAAAGAAGCAAAATCCAGTTGGCAGCTGTTTCCTTAAAGCAAAGACCACGATGGACCCACCGAACAAGGCTGGGCATATAAAAGGCGAAAATATGCCAAAATGTCATTCACAAGCATGTGCAAAGTATGTCGTTTTCGTCGTCCGTTGAAAGAAGCCCCCCTTAGAAATTCTATGGAAGCTCCGAGGGATTGCCATGTGGTGATGGCATCGGGGGAAACTATAGGCAAACAGACAACACCTTGGCAACCTATAATTCGGCACAGAGACCAGCCAGCAGGCTTAAGGATTTTTCCACAGAGACGCTGCTTCTTGGAATCCAGAGTGCTGAGGAATGCCTTTCAGCTAACCAAATCGAAAAAATGCAAAACCACTCAGAATATTACTTCAAGTTTAGTTAAATATGTACCTTTTGGCCTCTCTGTTTCAGTGAAAATTAACTTAAATACTGTTTTTTTTCAGGTATCTGCTCATTTACATAGCATTCCTCTATTTAGTTGAAATGGGTGTGAGCATGTGTGCCAGAAAAGTGCAGCCAAGCGGCAGTAAAACGGTTTGGCTTTTGAAAATTTTCGACATTTACGAATGCATTGCGAGTTGTTACGCATTTGGCGCTCTTCTCATGCACTGTCGCCTACAGTCAGATGGCTTTAGGGGGTTAAGGAAGGGGTTAAAAGCTGCACCTTTCACTGGGGCAAGCCATATGTTTATTTAAATATCACGATGTACCAGCTGCGGAATATCGCCATAACTTTAATAAGTGCATTTAGTTTGAGTGAAATGTATATACCTTAGAAAACCTTACCAACTAACGTGCATATTAAATGGTTTCATCTAATGGCCAGCATAAAAGTGACCTGACCCAACTCAACTTTGCTTCCCAGGTGAGTTGACCCAAGGGAATCACATTACGAGAACTACAATCCAACTAAGAGCTTGCCAAAATGAAGAGTAATCAAAGTTAGCAGTTGGGCTGAAATGACTTTTTGAATAAGTTAAACAGCTTTGGTATGATTGTGATTAATATTAATGACACTTACGCCTCGAGTCGCCATAAAAAGCCAACTTGCAGCACCATTACGCCTAATGAACCGCATAACCCATACCCCTTAGCCCCAGATGGCAAGACAATGGCCCAAATTGCAATGCGGCTGGGAGATGGGCACATAAAAACTGCAACAGAATTTCCCCATTTGCCTGGATCCTTTTTATGCGTTTTATTACGTGCAATTCCACATCCAAAGGACCAGCATCTGGCCCCCAGGACAATAGGATAACAGCATACGAATGACTGCCAATGTCGATGGCTTCGTTTATGACCCACATGGCCCACTTACCACTTACCACTTACATGGGCGGTCGTTGATCAAGATGGAATTTATATCGATGTTTCCGGAAATTTTGCAACTTGTCACAGTTCTGAAGTCAAACCAAATTGCATTATACACTTGGGTAAAATACACGAAAATTGTTAAGAGACCAGAGACCAGAAAACAGAAAACACCGGGCTTAGACCGACAAGATGAAGGTCTGCAAAAGGGACAAACTTTTTGATCAAAGTTTCCACAAGGAATTTCATATTTTCGTGGTTGCCCTTTCAAGAGGTCGGCAAGTTTTCAAACACACATATCCTTGGCAAGTGAGGGAGTCAACTGGTAGGTCATTAAGCTTAAATTCTGATATTTTTAGTGTAAAGAAAAAAGTTAACGATAATTCAACACAAATTAATAGGAATCTCACACAAAAATATATCACAAATCTAAAGTTGTTATTTATTGCCATTTTATAAAGTACAATAGTTGCACTTGCACACCTTTCAAAAAGAGTATTTTAAACTTTCATTTGCCTTAACTGATTTTGCATAGTTCTAGTTCAGTTGATGTTGTGTGTTTACTGATAACTTTTGTCGAAAACTGAGTTTGCCAAATACTTTGATTTCCACTTCCCCTGGGCGGAGGAATCACTATATCCGCACATTGTTTGGTTTTGCCAAACAGTTGGCAAGTTTTCCATGAAGCCACCACAACTTGATTGATGGTGTTGAAAATTTTCACTCCGACTTTTGAGTTGATTAATATAAATGGCTGCCTTCGCTGGCGCAATGCACTCGGACAACCAACGAGAGCCATGTCAATTATTAATCCAAGAGCCTGCTATCGATGGCCAATATGCCAGCGTTTCCGGCCAAAAGTGGAAGCGCTGCCGTCGGAAGCCGGCAATTTGCCAAGGGCAAGTTGAGTTGAGTCGAGACTGCGATCCGACGCTTTAAGTGACTGCAACGCAATCTAATAAAAAATTTTCCGCTGGCAGAGAAACTTTTTTCTCCACCATTTTTTTTTTGTCTTTTTTGCGCTGACAATCTTTTTTATTAGTGTTTTTTTCTTGTTTTTTTTTGGTTTGTGCGCCAGAGGATGTCGTTGTCATAAGGAAACTAAGGATTTCCGCTTTGGCTTTGCCCCGTAAGCTCAGCATCAGCTTCATAAAATATAAAAATTTCAGTGGATGTTTGGATGTTGTTGTGTGACACACACACACACACACAGACAGACAGACACACACACAGGCACAGAAAAGGGCGCACAAGAAATGAGTGGAGAAAAATTATGTAAAAACTTTTTGGCGAGCACGTTTAGCCACGCCCCCGGTTATTAGTTGGTCACAGCTGTTTGGCCAAAAGAAAAGCGGCGAGTTTTCCGGGAGGATCAAGGGAAATGGAGCCCAAGAAACACGTTTCCAGTCGCACTGCTGAGCAACCATTTTTCATTAAGTTTTTCGCGCCATATTGCCTTTCATAAGTTATATACAGGAAATAAATTTTATTAGTGTCTTGGCAATTGTCTGTCTGAAAAGAAATGATATAAATTTCGAGTCATAAATTATGGCCAGGCGCGAAGACCCAAAGAGTGTCAGTCTGTGTGCTCGATGAACTGGGAAAGTGCCTTTGACGTGTGCCAAGCGCATTATTTAATCCAGTCTTTGGGGTTTTGGTGTTTTTTGGAGGCAAAATCGGTAAAGCCTTTATCAACAACAGCTTCGCCTCGTCAGTGGCACAACATTCTTTATTTGACAGGTCAAAAAAAGAGTCGACGAGATAGTGAAAATTTTACGTTTTGCATACGTGGCGTATGCGTAACACGCCTGTAGCTACAACGGGATACATATATGTATATAGAAGTTCACACTGCCTGTTTTTTCAGTCGTCTGGGGAGCTAATAAAACTTATTGTCAGCCACAGTCTGACCCAGTTTTCGTGTTTTTCTGTTTGTATTTGCTGAATCCCCATTGTGTTCGTTTGGAATAATTTGAATTTTAGAATAATGAAGTCACAAAATGTCAGTGCGCGTTATCAAAATCATTTATATGCGAGAGCACATTCTTTGGCCATGGAGGTCGCTTTTTGGCCCATGTGCCAGCTGCCAGTTGCCAGTTGCCATATTTTGTGGCACTGGATTTTAAATCGCTTACAATGCCTCAACAAACTGAATGCAAAGAGAGAGATAGTTTGGCCAGCCAGCCCAACTGGGAATGCCAGAATATTCATGTACGTATATTTGGTGTGGCTGAAATAAATGAATTATTGTTCCTGGCGTTGAAAAACTTTCTGTGCATCATGTGTGTGTGTGTGCTGCTGTGTTAATGGGGCTCAGTTGGGAAAAGACCTTAAAAACTGAACACTTTAAGTGAGACAATCTGATATTTGGTTTCTATGGGTTTTAATTAAAAAAGTGTTGATTGCATGCCATAAATTCATTTATATGGAAGTAATATGCAACAGCATCAGTATTGTTTTCTGTAAATGGGCGGAATTTATTTGTATAAGAGTTGAAAATAAACGAAATATAAATATGTAAGTCATGTGGGCGTTGAAAAAAATAAGGAAGAAAAGAAGATGAATGTAACAATCAAAATTCATTGCCTACTTATGAGCGCACGAACGAATTTGCCATCTGCCATTATGAGCGCAATACTGTCAAAAACAAGCACACAATAATTATAATGATGATCAAATAAAACTGGAAATTAGCCCAAAGTGTGTTAAGTCAAGCGACGAATCCGAACAAAGGAACTAATGCCAACCAGCGCCGAAGGCAAAAAGAGACAGTAAAATTGGCTGGAAGACAGCGGCTAATGAGCGTGCGATAGGAATAAAGGAGTGGTACGCGGCCAAAAGCCAAGAAAAGTTGGCTAAAAGGCAAAGATATCGCAGTACTAGTCAAATACCAGAATACAGAGAGCATTTCGCTCGATGGGCTTGTGGCAAGACTAAGCGTCTTAGTGGCAAGTTGGGAACGGGGTAAGAGCAAAAAGCCGAAAGCAAAACAAAGAGGAGCGACCAACGCAGATGGCAAAAAGAAAAACTCAATTGCCGCACAAACTGAGCCGCCATTGTTTTCTTAATTGAGTGTCTTTTACGAGTGTGTGTGTGTGTGCCAGTATGTTTGCTTATACATGTACATATGTGGAGTAGCTGTGTGTGTGTGTGTGCAGCCAGGACACTCTGCTCATTGCCGCCTATCTGCCGGCGGAGTTCGCTTATCAATTACATTGAATTTACCCAGGCACAAATGGCTTTTAGCCATTCTTCGATCCAACCCCACCACCCCCCGCCACCCCCAGCAATCAATGGCTGCCGGAAATGATGGCATAGGCAGTCACATTGACTCTCGTGCCCACTGCCACCTCTCCGCTTCCGTTGCTTCCGATTTGACGCTGATTTCACAACTCGCCGCACGGAAATTGCCCGCCCTCCCATTTATGGCTTCAGTAAACAGCCGCACCTCCTTCCTTGACCCTCACCCCCCATACTCGATTTTCGAATCTTCACTGTACTGCACTTGACGAAGGCAACGGCGAACATTTTATTATGTATTTTTCGTGAATCTCCAGCACCATCGTGCTTCATAAGTCGCCTGATTTATTCTGTCCACGTAGCGCTCACTGCACAGTTTGATTGCCACATTCGCATGTAAATCCTGGCCTCTAAAAAGTGTTCTAACCAAGCGACCCAATCCCACAAATCTGTCCCACGTCATCGCGCATAATCGAGCTTTTAATTTCGGGCAATAAAACTTTGCCGATTTAATATCAGGTACGTGGCGCCTTCATGCTACAAAATAAAGCCATAAAATGTGGAACTGACTTCGAAGGCAGAAAATCACACAAAGTTGAGAAAAATAAGTATGAGTATAAGTGTAAGTGTAACACCTTTCAAATCGCTGAAACATATTTCCCAATTTATTGTCAAGCGATATATCAACGATTTCGGTGGCCTACAAAGTTTGCCTTTAAAAGCAAGAGATTTTGTTCATTAAACAACTTGATACCCGAGACCAACCTCAACAAAGTTTGTTGTACGAGTATTTCAAACTTTTCGAAGTTTACGCATAATTTTTTACGATATTTTCCGCAGTTTTTCCTTTTGACGGCTCATCGTATTCTTATTGTTGTTCGACAGGACTCACCCAGCATCCAAGGATCTCTAATAGATTTCCGGCAAACAATTTTATTCACTTTTTGCTATTGAATTGGTTATTATTAATGCCGCATTTCCTAAGCTGTTGGCATTAAGTATATGGCTAACTTTTCTACTTCAGGATATTAAATGAATTCATTACAATTTTCTTTCGTAGTTTGATATCTTCTTGGCAAAAAAGATATTAAAGTAGTCTAGCATTAAAAACAAAACTTGTTTGCACTGAAAGTTAAGTATCAACTGTAGATAAGAAGTTGTGTAAAGGTTTTTGGTTCTGACATTGCTGTCAAAATTTGAACTAGTTAAAAACAACAATACTATTTAAGACTATTTAAAAATAGAAAAATATACAATGGATTCAGAAGTCGATAGTGGTGAAAGCATTTCAAATGTCTCAGTAATTTCAACGGACTCCGATGAAACTGAGGAATATATTGTAGAGAAGATTTTGGATCGAAGGAATTACATGGGCCAAGTGCAATACTTGGTCAAATGGCTAGATTATGCCGATGAAGATAATACCTGGGAATCGGCCACAGATCTGGATTGCCATTCCCTGATTAAATCGTTTGAGCAAATAAGTCTGAAGAGGGCGCAAGATCTGAATAATCTATACGAAACTAAAGCTAAACGGCTGAAAATTGATCCTTGCTTAGTTGTAGATAGTCCCTTTAATCATGGATTCACAGCTCAAGAAATTTTGAAGGGCTTTACAAATAATGGTGAAATATCGTTCCTAATTAGGTTTCGGCATCTCGATGAACCTCAGGTGGTGCCAAGTGAAATGGCATATGTGGAAATACCGCAGATGGTTCTGAAATTCTATGAAAATCATTGCAGCTTTCAGGATTATTTAAATAATTACATTTCCTGACTTGCATAGTTTATTTCTCAGTTTAAATAAGTAAAACGGACTGATTTGGCGTCCCAGAGAACTTTAAAGTGTATGCTATACTTCTTGAAGAGTAAATAATAAAAGGTGTCCCTTGGCACAGCATTACAAACAATAATGAAGGCAAAATGCCAAGTTTTAAGTGATTTTGGGGCGTGTTTGCCCGGCAGGCAGCGTAAACACTCCTAATTGCAACAACAGTGCCGGCAAACAAGGGTCAGGAATGTACGACAGCCAAAATGAAGCGAAAATATTTGCATTCCGTTTTTGTGGCCATTCCCTTGTCTCATCCCAAGTCCAAAGTCCAAAGTCCTAAGACCCATTTCCCTGTTTTTGGTTGATGGGGCGTGGCCGGACATACTTTTGCCCTATATATTCGTGTTTGTTTGTCGGCATTTGGGGTTTTTTTTTGGGGGCTTTGGCTTTCCAGTTGCGTCTAGTGGGCACGTAGCCACAATAGCAGCAAAAAGGTTTCGTTTATGCCTTCTGCACTTTTGCCGAGAATTGATACTGCAATATCCGGCGGAGCAAGTTGAGCTCCAATCAATGAAGCCTCGTTTTTTGCTCTTCGATTTTGGTGAGTTTATGTCGGCCAGAAAAGAAACTATGATCTATTCGAATTGATAGGCACACGCTCCATTTAAACTTTTGGAACTTTCTATTTGGCGGTATTATTGCACTAAGTGTTTACTTGACCGAAATGTACTCTCTGTAGATACCCAATCCATGGAACTAGTGGAGCATTTATTCACGGTCTGCATCTTCAGGTTTGGTGTGTTTAAAAAGGTAATATTCTTTGTTCCCCATTTCCACGGCAATAATTGAAAAAAAAGAGGGAAACAAAAAATTAATTTGGCGCCTACATTCTATGCCCCACACTCCAACACATCCACTGGCTTTTGTTTCGCTTGAGGTCAAGGGTTAAGTGTATTCACCCATACATACATACATACATGATGACCGTATTTGTTTACGTGCCTGCGTCGACCCTCAAAACAATGGACTGCCATTGTTTTTGCTTTCCTCCCCGCGGACTCGGCACAAGATGTAGATTAGGTGTGCGAAATGAGGGCAGATTTATGCTACCCTGGAACTCATCATCGAAATTATGAATTATGCAGTTGGCTTTGCCTCTTTGGCTCTTTTTCGGGCCTCGGCTAATTTGAATATAAATTTAACTCATAAATATATATAAGACGATTTCCGGCAGACGGCGCCACAGC
Organism: Drosophila yakuba; assembly: GCF_016746365.2. Taxonomy (NCBI): domain Eukaryota; kingdom Metazoa; phylum Arthropoda; class Insecta; order Diptera; family Drosophilidae; genus Drosophila; species Drosophila yakuba. Next base: position 10,955,811 of record NC_052530.2, read on the forward strand.
GAATAAGTTCCTTTTTGATTTTTTTTGTTGGGTGTTCTTTCGACCTAAGTAACTAGCTTCAAGCAAATAATCAACAAGAAAGCCAAGTAGTTGGCCGAAAAACACGAAGACATCAGGTCAAGCAGTCAGCGGGCGAACCGCAAAAGCAGCAACTGTTGTGAACACTTCAAGTTTTATGGCCAAAACGAGGGCCGGAGGTCGGTTAATATTTAAACAAAACAAAAGTTTCGTGTTGCAACATATTTTTCCTTTCTTTCGGCTAATTTTCGAGGAGGGTATCGTCATCATCTTCATTATCATCATCATTGCCATCTTGGCGGGTCTTTACTTTGGCGGCTTGGCATAAATTATGCTGCTAATTAAGTGTCTGTGAAGCTGTTAATAACAAAATGAAGGGCAATTATCAGGATGGCGGCAAAAACGAAAGATAAAAGCTAAGCACAAATACTTAGGGCTTACTGGATAAGCGCTGTGTTGGCTTTTGTGTTTTTCTTTGAAATGTTCGCTACATTTCACGGCTACAAGATGGTAATAAAAAAAAAGGTGTGGAAAAAGCAGATTATAATAATTAAATAATTTAAATAAATACAAACCAATAAACAAATAAATAGCAAGAAACGTTGCTACCAATTTAATAACATTTATTGTTTTATTTTTAAATAACCGGACACGATAGCAAACTGAAATGGAAACATAATGCTCGCATGCATGGAAAAACATTGTGTTAAACGATTTTAAATATTCATTTGCTCGTTATTTAAATTCGATGTATAAATATGGGTTATAAACCATTTCATATTTACTTTCATGCATAAAAATAGTGATTGGGATAGTTAGCTATGTTTGTTGGCAGTACAAAACGATCTTCATTTTAGCTCTGCCACCTTTTTTGGCCAAATTAAGCCTGAATTTATGCACTTACACCCATAAATTAATGTCACGTTCAATAATTGTTAAGTAAAGAGGGAATAAAATAAATAAATGTGAAATGTGCAACATAGATGCACTTTTTGGGTACATTGAGTAGCCGCACTGTTGCCATAAATTTAATATCATTTGCTGTTTCGCCAAGCTGCCAATTGCAATTAAATGCAATTTGTTTGCTGCGTAAAAACGACACATTTTTTGTTGCACCACGAGGACGAGTGGGAAAAAAGCCAGAGGAAATCAAATTTAATGGCACAGCGCTATGGAAAAAAAGACAAAATGAACATCCTTTTTTTTGTATCCCCAACCACCGATTATAAAAGTTGCGAAATGTGTGATAAATAGTATATGCGTTTTCAGTGATTTCCTTCGCAAATTCCAAACCCCACGAAATACCCAGTTCAAACAAAAGTGCGGGCGGAAAAAATGGGAGTCCTTGCAAACTAAATTATGCCGATGAGTGGGCGGTGTGGGCGTGGCCCGATGAAATGAGCGGGACGTGTTAACCATCGAGCGCCGCAGAAAATAACAATTTATGTGCCACCCCAGCCCCCAAAAAAAAGGAAAAAAGGCGGCGGGTGAATCATGGCAAAGATGTGGCTGCAATCGGCAGGCAGTTGGCAGCTGTGCATGGCAAGTAGGTGTTAAATATTTAATGATTGCCAAAGCGCAAACAAGCAGGATTCGCAGGATGTGGCGCCTCTTCTTCTCCTCCGTTGCAATTCGTTAAGTGCTCCGCACACACACTCGCACACACACAGAGGCACTCACCGCATGCCACGCCCACTGGAGGATTGAATGCATACAATATGCGGCAATTTATGCGCACAATTGGGCTGCCACGCCCATAATCAGGCACACGTACCGCCCACCCACTACATAGATCGTCAGCATGAGCAACCGAGCAACCGAGCAAACCGCTCGACGGCCACAAAACTAATTGAAATTGCCAGAGCAGTCGGATGGCATTAGTTTACCTTGCTCCCCGGATGGATGGATGGATGGATGGTTGGATGTGCCCAAGGAGGCCGATGATGCCATGCTGATGAGCAGGCGGGTTTGGCACTCAAAAAACAACGCCGCCTCATTTTGTGTTTCATGCAAATTGGTACACGGCGCGTATACGTAACGCAGTCACAAAAGACGTGAGTCGGTTTTAAGGGTCCAAAGCTTTCAGCTAGTTGGCTTAGATGGTGGGCTAATGAGTTAAGTTAATGAGCTAAGTTATTCAACTCACTAAAAAAAACATTTATAAATGAAAAACACATCAATTTGGCAAGTTTTCCAAAACTTGAAAGGCAATGCAACCTATTAAAACTTATTGAGAAAATGAAACCAAATCCTAAGTTTATATCCTTAAAGCAAATCAAGTTATAAAATTAAGTTATAAAATTAAGTAACCCGCTAAAAGATAGTGTTTAGTAATTACTTAAAATCAATATGATTTTGGTATTACAAATTCCATTTGATTGTCTTCTAAAACTGCTGGGAAATAAAACCAAATCGATGTGCTCACAAATCTCAATCGACCTGGAAATTCAAATGATTCACTTTGTCTTTATAACCAATTTATCTTTCTATTTCTTTTTGTTTTTGCGACGAGCACTGAAAACAAAACTGTGACAACAGCAGAACTGCCAACGATATTACTTCGTAGGAGATATACAGAGATAATGCCACACAGAACACACACAATCAATATGGGCACGGGCGAAAAACAATAAAATGGAAACATCAACTCGAGAAGTCATCGATGGATGGATGGCAGGAAGGAAGCGGAAAGGAGCAGGGGGAGCAGGAGGAGCAGGAGGAGCAGGAGCTGGTGGACTATCGCTGTTTGCCTCTTGGTTTGCCTTTTTGCTTGCGCGGACAATGACAACAATGAGTAGCAATGAACCAAAATGAATGAGTCTATAAATAAATGAATGCAGCGTTTCCAATTCGGTTCAATTGGTCCGGAGCAAAGACAAAAATAAATACGCTGGAAAAATACAACCAATAATGGTGAGCAACAAAAAAAAATCTGCTATCAACGAAATTATACAATTGATCAAAATTGTATTCTCTTTGGATTTAAGAGATTTTTCAATACTGCGTTATGGAATAAACTCTCTGGTTCGAAACTTTTGAAATTGATACAAGGATTCAATTTAAAATATTTCCTAAAATTTAGTTCCAAAGTGTTCTAGGGTTTCTTTCCCAGCGTATTTTAAACAATTACAACTTGTATGCTACTCAATGTATTAAACTGATATTTTCGGATCACTGGGGATAGTTGATGCACTCACCACGCAGAACTTCTCGCTCTTCTTGGTGCACTCCTTCAGGTAGAGATGGGCAATGTCCTTGGTGTAGTTGGTGCAGGGCGTGATGGAGCCCACGCCCTCGTTGTACTGGCCGCACATGTGGCACTTGAGCCCGTCGGCGACTCCCAGGCTGCCGCTGCACAAGACGATGGCCACCAGGATGGCCAGAGCTTTCACATGGCCGCTGGACGCAATCGATCCCGATGCTGATGAGAATGAGTATGAGGATGTTGGATGCATATGCATTGACGAGGCCTTGTGCTCGTCCACGTCCAACGAGTTGACAGCTGCTTTTGTTGACATTGCTTCTTGGTTGCCGCTCGACATTTTCAAATGAGTTTTGACCTTTACCACAGAGTTCACACTCACTAACACACTGCCACCAAAGACACACTGACGCGCTGACAAACTGACACACTGACGAACTGACAAATGGGCAGACTGAAGAACTGACAAACTGCACTCACTGAAATTGCTATTTTCACGTTGTTCCTCTCAGTGGAATCGTTCCGCTTTTTGGAAGACTTTGTTTCTACTGCGACTATTCGGTTAATACATTAACTTAATTGTTGTTTTTGTTTGTTTATATTTTTGTTTTAACGTTCTGACAAAGATCTTCGACGATGTGTGTGCTAAAATATTAGACATTTATATAATTTATTATTTAGGCCAGTCATGTTATTAACTTTATTGCTACTGCAAAATACTTATTTAATGGGACATCTTGGCAAGCAAAAGATATATTTAAAATTATTAATAACCCTTTTCTAATAAGTAATGTGTTTATTTCCAGCAAAGAAGTGGCAACTGTCGCACTTTCTTCCAATGCAATTTTATCTTTTTGCAATTCACGGTGCCGAGTAAGTCACAAAAGCCTTCGATGCTCTGGTAACTTTTGTTGCATGCACCTTTTGTTTGGAATGTTACAAATTGCCAGCAGATGCCACGCCCAGTTTTCCATCATTTTTTTTTTTGATTAAGCCCATAAGCATGTAGGCCACGACCGCACAGGGCCACACGTTTTTCTCGAAACTCGAAAAATTGTTTTCAAATTGCTTTTGTTGTAAGTTAAATGCGCGAATGCGAGTGTGTGTGTGTGTGTGTGTGTGTGTGTGTGTGTGCGTGGCGGGGGAGGAGGGTAAATGTAAAGGGGTGTTTGAAAGTACTTTTCTATGCGTTCAGCGTTCAGCGTTGAGTGTTTCCACGAATTTTTCCGAAAATACTTTGGGGAACGGCAGGAGCTAGCCAAAATCGTATTACGGATCTCATTGTGTTCTTTTGTTGCCTACTTTTGGGCTTTGATTTGATTTGCTGAAATATATATGTATGTGGGGCTTCGGGGAAAAACTGAGGAAAAAGTCGGTGCTGGATCAATTTGGGGCTTGCAGTTTCTGCTCTTTTATTCCGCTTGAAAATCAGCAAGCCCTAGCATCACGCATACGCCGTGTGGCCCTCGCAGCAGCAGCCAATTAACAAGTCATTTCTGTTCTTCCTTTTTTATGTGTTTCTGTTTTTTAATTAAACGAATGAATGCAATGAGTTTTGGGTCCATCATAATGGGCGACCTTCCGCATTCTGTGCTATGGCAAATGCAATATTTTTTTCACATTTTTTTGGCCGCCTCAATGGCAAGCGTAAAAACACAAAAACAGCAGAAACATCGTCGACATGATCTTTGGATTTGAATTTATGGGAAAAACTGTGTTTTATTCTCGCTAAAAGATATCACAAGCGTTTGTATAAATTGCTTTTTAAAGAGATTTCAATCTTGATTTTTGTTTAATTTGTTTATGCTTTTGTTACACTCTGAATTCAAACACAAAACCAACGGACATAAACTTTTGAATTATTTCAAACTGCGTCCGCCCAACCGTGCGTTCCGTCTGAGTTGAAAATGTTGACTGCAGTGCCAGAAGTTGAAGCCGCGGCCGTAGGACCATCAGCATGTGGAAGCATCCGCAGCAGCAGTATCAGCAGCAGCCGACGGGTCGGATGAGCGATTTCCATTCGGGTCGGGTGACTTCGTATTGGTCCAGTGACCCAGTGCTGCTCAAACTGCTTACTTCTTCATTTTGGTGCTAATGAAGGTCTGCAGCACAAATATTTATAGTCAAGGAAGTTGCATGCATCCTTAGACCTTTAGAGGCCATAATGAGGGTGATGAAATGTATGTTTTTCATTGCGACTGAAAGTGCATATTCTGCAGTCCAGCTGGAAGCACCAAAAATCTTTTGTTCTTACCATTGATATACTCAATTTGAAGTGCAAAACAATTAAAAAATAAAACATAATTCACTTCGGCCATAACAAATAATATAAAATTATGTTACATATCAATTTTAATTACAGTTTTAAGTGTACTATAAACAAGCGCCAATTTTAACTACAGTTTGATGAGTACTATAAGCCACAGAACACTGCTTGAAACTGCTTTAACTGCTTGATAGCCAAAACCACTGCTTGGGCGCCAAATCTAACTCGTTTCATCAGAAACAATATGCTAAATTTATAGCTAGTAAAATAATTCTCAAAATTTATTGCCCCCCAAAGCCTTTATAATAATGACACAGATAATTAGCTTATCGCCCCCCAAGGAACAAGTAAAGTAATCTGCCAATCTGATTATTTATTAAGTGGTTTCATTTTCCATTTATTGCACAATATACTTTATGACTAAGCCAATAAGATTTGGTTGTGTTTGATCCAGTCAACGTACTCGCTAACCTTACAGTAGACACCCGGATAGGGAGCCAGGGTGCAGGGTTTCACGCTCCAGGACACGATGCCCACCTGCTGGCCATTGTAGATGAGCGGTCCACCCGAATCTCCGCTGCACTGACCCTTTCCACCTTCGTCTACTCCGCCGCAAATGTGATATCTGGGATCAGTTTGGCCATTGTGACGGGTGGTACACTCCTCATCCGAGTAGATCTTCAGTGAAACCTCCTGTAGGGTGTTCTGCACACTTCCATAGGTCTAAAATAGATTATACTATGAAATAATCTCATTTAAAATCTATTTTCCGACGAATAACCCACATCATTGAGACCCCAACCGATGAGCACTCCCTCAACTCCGGCATCCGATTGAGGCACAGCGAACGCCAGAGCTGGCAGCTCTACAGGAGCCACGGAGACACCATCGAACTCAAATGGTTCCTGCACCATCAGCAGCGAGATGTCATTGGCATTTTGGCGAGTGGGATCGAAATCCTCGTGCTGGATGATCTTCTTAATGCCCACCACATTCGGACCCAAGGCACTTATGTTGGTCACTCCAAACTGAATCGAGAGGGTATCTGCAGGACGTCCTTTGGTGCAATGAGCAGCGGTCATCACAAAATGTTGGGAAATAATTGATCCTCCGCAGGAATGCGAGCCATCATAGCTGCGTAGGGATACCTTAGATTTGATCCAGAATACAACGGTTTAAAATGTAGAATCTTTTCTTTTCGAATTGATTATAAATAATATTTAATATTCTACATATTTTTGAGTCACTTCTCGGGTCGTTTCTTTTTCTTATAATTTTTTCCAATTCCGATTATAGTTCACTTTACAGTTCCTTACCACAAAAGGATACTTCAGCACGCTGGAATCCGTACCATTGACCACCCTGTTTGTGGGAGGCGCGGCCTGACCAACCGCAGTAATGGTCAGTAGAGCGATTAAAGCCAGACTGAGATCTTGATTCGACAACATATTTGGCCAAAAAATGGTACTCCGTGGTGGGCTACCGTTTTTATAAGCTCGCCGCATATGAACGATTAATATTATTTACGACTTTAGATAGGAGGTTATTGAATCTGTCGACATTTGTATAAAATGGTACTCGTCGGGCCACCAAAGCATTTAAAGAGAAAGCCAAAATGCGCAAAATGAAATGGTATTCCCAACCACTTTAATTGTTAAAAATAAAAGGAAGCTATCGGACATAAGTATATATTTACAATAAAAGGAAAATTAGCACATCTTTTGTGATTGCATATATGCAGTAAGTTGTAGTTAAATGGTTATGCAATATGTTGTACAATTATCACATTTAATTTAATAACAATGGCAAATAATAAGATTAAGGAATGATTAAATCCAATTATAGAAAAAGGGAACCTACCCCCTATATTATTTTTACACCCCTTATCAAAGAAAACAGGCAAATCCCGAGTAACTCACTTGACACCGACTTATGGCTCAAAAAGGCGACCACTTTAATCATTCAATATCAGCTTTATTTATTGCAGGTATAGGCCATACTCTATTCACAATGATAGTGCGATGACTAGGCCAAAATGATCTGGCTCTTCTTGATCCAGTCGATGTACTGGCTGACCTTGCAGTAGACACCCGGATAGGGAGCCACGGTGCAGGGCTTGATGCTCCACGACACGATGCCCACCTGCTGGCCATTGTAGATGAGCGGACCACCGGAATCTCCGCTGCACTGTCCCTTGCCGCCCTCGTCCACGCCTCCGCAGATGTGGTACCTGGGATCCGTTCTGCCGCCATGCCGTTCGGTGCACTCCTCGTCGGAGTAGACCTTCAAGCCCACCTCCTGCAGTGTGGATTGGATGTATCCGCCAGTCTAAAGAGATGTACACTGAGATTAGAGCCTCTGACACAAATTATGATCGTAGTCAAAACCAACCGCATTGAGGCCCCATCCGATGAGCACTCCCTCGCCACCGGCATCCGTTTGAGGTGTGGCAAAGGCGAGCTCCGGCAACTTCACGGGTGCCACAGTGACGCCATCAAACTCGAAGGGTTCCTCCACGAGCAGCAGTGAGATGTCGTTAGCATAGTTGTTGTAGGGATTGTAGTCCTCGTGCTGGATGATCTTCTTCACGCGCACCACATTCGGACCGGTGGCATTAATCTTGGTCACTCCATACTGAACGGACAGGGACGAGGCCGTGCGTCCGTCCGTACAATGGGCAGCTGTCATCACAAACTGCTTGGAAATGATGGAGCCACCGCAGGAATGCGAGCCAGAGGAGCCACGCATCGAAATCTTTAAGATATTAAGGTAAACACTACTTTCATTCATTTCACCCATTTCAACTTTCGATCAACTTACCACGAAGGGGTATTTCTCCACGCTGGAGTCCGTGCCATTGACCACACGTCCCATTTGAGGAGCACCATGGGAAATGCCCGCCATGGTCAAGAGGGCAATGATTGCCGACAGACAGAGATCCTGATTCCGCGACATTTTCTCAGCTAAAAATGAGCACCTATCGTTCGACAGCCGCTTTTATAAGCCTTCCGACATTGCCCATTCATGTTGATTACGATTATTTACAGCAATTGATAGGACGAGATTATAGCTTCGCGATGAAAAGAGAGCGCCACTATCGCGTTATCTTGACCAATATCAAACGAAACTGCTTCGGTTATCTTTAAACAATTTTAATCAAATTAAGCACTATAAACAGAATGAAATAAAGGAGCGGCGGACTTGACCAGCCCTGGAATGTGATGGTTCTCAATGAAGTGCGCTTAAAATAGAAAATCAAATGGTTTAAAACTTAACAACTGTTCTCAGGCTGCAAACAAGTGGGTCAGTATACAAGTAAAAGGCCATCGGTGTTAGGACTTACATAACAATTACGAATAGGATTACCAATACATACAGAATAGGGTGTTTGGGGAGCGTTACAAATAGCGGTCATGGTACTGCTGTACATAGAAAGCGAATCTAGTAGAGACATTTGTATATCTGTATATTGTATATAAGATCATAGAAGGCTACGTGACTAAGCGATGCTCCTCGCACATCGTCCTACAAAAATACTCTAACAAATGCGCACCAGGCGCCCAAAATTGCTCATCGAATTCAATTCAATCTTTTGTTGTCTACTGTATGCTGCAGCTGCGTACCGTGGACAGCTTCTGCTCCTCCTCGTCCAAGTGCTTGGCGCTCAAAATGCTCTTGATGCTCTCCGCCTCCTTCATCCAGAATTCCAGCTAAAAATCGTTGTTCATAGCATAATTTGTTTGCTTTAAGTGCCATTTGGCTCACCTGCTGCAGCAAAAGATTACGGCGTTCGCCCTTTGGTTCATTATTCACAAACGGCACCAGAATGCCCAACGCCGAAGTGTACGACTCCAGTGCTGCGTCCAGCTTCCGTTCGTAGAGGTAAAGCTCACCCTTCCGTCCGATTTCCAGGCCAGTCTTCAGGGACGGACTTGAGTTCGAAAGGGCATCTAGAATGGAGGAGCGGTATTATAAATGATCGACTCTACAACACAAATTATATCATACATAGCTGTTTATAGCGGGCATCCGGCTCCAGCATTTCAGCAACCCGCGAGCTGCTGGGCTGCGCAGCGGGCTCTTGGGAAGCTGAAGGTGACTCTTGGTTAGCTGTGGCAGCTGTAGCCGCCTGCCGTTGCCGTTCAGCCAACATCCTGTACTCGTCCTCGATTATGCAATTCTTGATTTCCTCGGCGCGCTTTGTGTAGGACAAGGCACGATTGCGCAATGCCAGCCGCTTGGTGGCGTCCGTCTCCTCCGTGATTAGCGGCACAAAATACTGCAGGGCACTGCAGTACAGATAGTAAGCCTCCTTGTAGTTGCGTTTCTCATCGTAGGCGCATGCCTGCGTGACCAGATCAATGGCCTTTTGCAGAGTGTGCTCCGTGGGAAACGTCTTGAGATCGAGAAAAGGATGCGCAAAGAAGTCCGCAAACGAAATGCGGGCCGTGGGCTCGTGGGCCAAAAGACGGCGCAGGAGATCATGGCACTCGTTGCTGATCCGAGCGTTTGGTGGCAGTGTTATGGCCTCGGCCTTTCTGATCCTCAGCAATAGTTCCTCAATGGTTCGCGAGCTATACGGCGCCTTGCCGAATAGACATTCGTAGAGGATCACACCGATGCTCCAGAGATCTGCCTTGGCATCGTACTGATGCTTGCGCACAATCTCCGGAGCCATGTAGAGCGGCGATCCCTTCAGCTGTTGATTGATTTCGCCCAGTTTCAGGTGCTGAGCAAACCTACAACAAATTCGAATTGTTAGTACAAAGTATCTATTGTTATAATACTTTGGTAACTACCCAAAGTCTGCCACCTTCAGGGACACATTGTTAGCTCCGCGGGTGAGCAGCAGGTTCTGTGGCTTCAGATCGAAGTGGGACACATCGTTGGCTCGCATGTACTGCACAGCTGCCGCCAGTTGGCGCAGAAAGTAGCGACAGGTGCTCTCCGGCAATGCCTTCTTGGTTCGTATAAAAGCGGATAGATTGCCGGCATTGCAGTATTCCAACACAATGTAAATGTTTCTGTAAAAAAGCAGAGATTAATACTTTTGTAGATTGCATTGAAAACCGATTAGTTCTGCTGATATTGGTCAAAACTGGATGAACTTAGCACCAATAATAATTGTCATATAAAGATAAACTAGCGACATGAGTTTTACCAGTTACTAGTAACCGAGCCTGCCTTAACTAGAATTATTATAAATAATAATCATTAAAGTTGAAGCACTGATATTAACGCAACCACATATTTATGACCTACACCTATAGAGCTATCCAGTAGTTTCGATTGTAAGCTAGACCTGTCACCATAAGAGGTACTACATATTGGCTAATCCTGCTAGAAGGATGAATCATCGACTGATTGTATGGAACGATGGTGTATACTTGTCGTCCCAGAAGAAATCCTGTAGCGTCACAATATACTTGTGCTTGAGTTCCCGGAGGAGGCGTATTTCGGTGATTAGGTTTTCCCGCGAGGTTTCCGACAACGTCGACATTTCCACATACTTGATGGCGTGATAAGTGCGCTGTTTCTGCAATGATAAAACGTAAATATTAGACCCTTGGCGCTATGTGGTGTGTATGTAACTGGTGTCCCACTTTGTGCCGCGCTTTGTATACGGTCGCATAGCTGCCCGCTCCGAGTTTTTCGAGAATTTCGAAGTCCGTGATCCGCGGCAGTGACATGTTGGGCCGGTCATCTAGTTCTGATACCAAATATGTTCAAATTTAAATGTTTATGTTTTCCATTGGTCGATTGTTTTCGCCCTCCTCTGCTCACACAAACACACAGAAGCACACATACGCGCGCGCAATCCAGGGCTTCGCAATAGTTCCGATAACGCAGTCAAGTTGCTGGAGCTAATCGATATCAATTAATTGAATTCAAACTATATTGCATTATAAAACAATTAAATTTCGTTGAATATATTAAAGTTTAATTAGGGATCAGCATTAACATTATTACACGCGGATTCAGCATATATGACTGAAGTTCGTTAATGGATTTTTATAAAACGGGAACAAACCTCAAATATATAATGAACAAAGGAGGAACCTAATTTTATTTTTAAATTTATAATTTTTTAAACTGCACTTCTCATAACCATGAAAATCTCAATTACAAATACCAATACAATCAATTTTCACAAAACCATTACATTTAAACTAATAAATAATTAGGCGCCCAATTGAACAGCTGATTTGACAGTGCTGCCCATCTCATGCAGTATCGATAGCACTTGTTGCTCTATCGGTATTTCCTACTTTTCTTTAATGCATCCCTGTAATTTACTAAGCCCTGATTCGTGTGTTTTGTTTTTGATGCGTTGCGAGGTGATTAATATTTCGATTTTTAGAGGTAAATAAATGCAAAGGCATTTCAATTATTGTTTTCCGGAACCTCTACACACCCTGCAACAGCATAACACAGCGATTTATAAAGTTAACCAACTTTAAAAGTGCTAAAAGCGCGACCAAAGTTTTTAGATATGTTAAGCCTCGCTTGACACACCCAAAATACACGAATTAAGCAAACACGCCCTGGTCAATAAACGAAAATTAATAAAACTCGCCTACTAACGGTTATATTTCAAATGTTTTATTAGCTGGTTGAAGAATTGATAAAGGACTTCCCTTCTTATACACCTGACGAGACTTACAAGGCTTCATGATGAATTACGGCAGGAAAACGCCCTCCACATATCGGTCCAATCCGTCGGTTTATTCCCATGCCACGGGAAGGTAAGTTTGCCATATAATCTTCATAGTAATATGTCGAAGCTAATAGATATATATCCTTCCAGATCGTCGACGAATTTACACTCCAAGATGTCCCGATCCACGCGATCCGTCAGGATTCCGTGGTACCAACGACCGTTGCTCAAAAACAACCAGTATATCGACATACAGAAGGGTGCCATGCTGGTCGGATTGTTTGCCATTGTAGGATCTGAAAATCCTTATAAAGAATGTCTTTTTGTGTAACATAAACCCCCTTTGCAGTTCCTGTCCCTCTTCACCATCGCCACGAGCATCTTTGACATCTACTGCTATGCGATGGCTGCGCCAGGATCCACACACTATGGCTACTACATCATATCCTATGAGTTCGTCTATGTGGGCAACAAGCATGGTAAGCTTATTTGAGTATCCTACGATTTTATTGAAATGTCTTTTTATGTCCTATTGGAAAACGTGTTCTAAGCATAGAATATCCTTATATAACCCACCTGATTTATTTTAAGTTCGCAACATGCTGATTGTCTTTGCATTGTTCTCGCTTATCATGGCGCTGATAAACTTTGTGACCAGTGTCCTTCTCTGCGTGGCTCTGCGCAAGGTAAGTTTTAGTGCTGGGTATCCCACAGTTGTTGCATGCAATTCATTTACATTTTTCATTGCGCGAAAGCATAAAAAACTGGGAGAACAGAAACGCTTACTGAGCAAAAGGGTAACATACTCATCCTGCACAGTCACAACCAAGAAATTAGCACATAATCCCATTAATTGGCAAACGAGTTTTTATGTAAAAACCAATTATAATATATGTTTTTTATGATGCTACCATAGGAGTACGAGAGGAAGGTAATGCCCTGGCTGTGGTCCTTTGCCATATTCACGGTTTGGCGGGCTTTGGCACTGATCTTCTTTGCCATTGTCAATGATCTGTACTTTGCCTACAACGTGCTGATGGTGCTTTTGTGGACCATTTTCTGTGTGTTGTGTATCTATGGATGGGCCTTAGTGTACTCTCTGTTTTTGGAACTGGTGGATCTGACCAAGCTGGAGGATCTGGCTCATTTACGCGTAAGTTCACTAAGCAATCACATCCAAAATATGACTAATGATTCTATTCACCTTTTCAGATGGGCACAATGGCCTCCCTGCACGCATCCACCGCCAACTCACTGGCAGGATCGCGGCCAACCACCCCACACAGCACCGTGTCCACCATGCCCGTGGGCTAATAAAAGTATTTTCCATCCATCTATGGGGCTCACAACGAAATTGCACAATCTATTCCGTCCGAAAGCAGCACAAGATTACCCTGATGCTTCGCACTCAAACATTGCTTAAACTATAGTGTACATTCCATCCACCAGTTCAGTGCCTTAGAGATGCGCCTCTCGAATACCACAAATTTTAACCGCGAATCAGCGTAATTAGTATTAAGTCTATTCCGTCCAAACGCATACATATGTTTTTTGTGTACTGTTGAAGAATCTCTGCCTTTATGTATGTCAACATATCGTGTTTTTTATATGCATATATAGATGTACAATCCGAATTGTAGCTATGTATCTAAAATATTAAGCGACAAGCAATATAAAAAATACGAAACCAAAAATATGAGTCTAATGACTCTGATTCTGCTGAATCCGTTTTTGGGCGTTACCCAAAAACGCCCACATTTGACAGCAGTTCATCTGAACTCGTCTGCGTCAAGCGATAAAATGTCTGATAACCTATTTCACTGGATTTTCCTGAAACGTTTTTTTTATATAAGCAATTTTAAATTAAATCCTTTAAAAGTTGCTTATAAAAGTTCAATAGATGTTAGAATCCTAACAAGATGTTTGGATTTTTGCCATTACCATAAATCGAAAGAGGATCCCACTATGTGCACCTGGAATTTCCTGGCCCCCATTAATCTTTGAAACACAATTGCTGGGACTTGTTTGCAGCGTTGAAAGTCAGTGCTCTGGTCATTAACACCCGAAATTATTAGCCACACACCGCAAAGTGGGGCATTTCAAGTACACACGGGCACAAACAAACATTCGCCGTGGGATGTGCGGAGGCCAAACGAAGTTCAATCAACTGTTTTTGTTAATCATTCCATGGATGACGACAACTCCGGCGCAATTTGTATGTGTGCTTCTATTTGCTGGTGGTGATAGAGCTTAAGCTCCTTTTTCCCACCCTATGTCACATACATTTTTCTCCTCTGCTGAATATTTTCTCATCTTCTAAGAGCATTCTGGTTTCCTCGTTCAAGTGGGGTAATTTGAACAATTGCAATTGGAATTCAGCTGGAAAACAAACTACGTCATCGAGTGGCGATTCTTTGTGGTCTTTGTGCTATCTTATTCTCGGGGTTGAAGTTTTTATCTTTTTTATAGCCATATCTTGTGCAATTAAAAAATGAGCCAGCAACAATATCTATATTAATATATTGAAATAAAGTAAGCACCAGTTTACAGTTTATATAAATTAAACTATAAACTTAAAGTTTAAATTTTAAAAGAAAAGTTAACTTTTTGTTTGGATAAATGGTTAAAAAAAGTAAATTTTTGCCAGAATGTTAAATATTTAAATATTTTTTTAATTTTCTGACGCTGCTTTCAGAGTGCGTAGTACTCTTGTTTAAAATTTCTACCCATGGTCCTTTGTCTCTCATCGATGAATGTAGTTGTTTCTGTTGTTGGTAGAACGCAATTTGTTGCATGCGCCGCTGCCTTATCCAGCAACAAAAAAAAATGCTGCGCAGCAACAACAACCCCGTGTAAGCCAGGCCAACAATAACAAAACATCTTGGCCAGGGGGTCGGGGTTGTGGTTGAGGGTGGGCCGTTAGCAACGTTTCATTGTTTACTGCAGTTTGCGATTTGGCTTGCTACGCATTAAAGTTCAGCAAATTGCGTTGCCTGCGAGTCCAGTGTTGGCCTTCTTTCTCACTTCACCATAACTGCTTATCATGTGCTATGAATGTAATGTATGCATTTTTACTGTAAAGTTAGTAAGGATCATGTTTATGCGTCACAAGTTACGATATGAACATTGTGATCCAATCAAATGTTACCTAACTACTATTGGAAAATATAAATACTTTGTAATACATAATATGTAATACATATAATATGAAATGGTATCAGTGCAAATATTTGTTCACAAAATCAATTTCAGATACCCTATCGCAAAAACGCAGTTAAGTAATTGCCCGATTCGCCATCACTCACACAGCTGTTGATCGCGAGGAACTGTAAATGCACCTGTCTCTCTCACCAGCAGGTTGAATGCACCACACAGCGAAATGGTATAGGCGACGCGAGAAAGAGAGGGCTGTACTGGGGCGATTGTGTGCCAAAAATACACCAAGCTTGGCTGCTCCCTCTTTCTATGGTTGTCCTTTTGGCCCTCTACCTCTCCTCCTTTCTCCTTCTCTCTTTCGCCTGTACACTGCACTTCTTCTTCTTCTGCCACAACCTTGTGCATGTGCCCACATGTTTACATAAAGTGCAACTGTATGCACGAAAAACGTTCACCCTCTATTTGTAGCTCCAATTGTATCAGCATAATTATAGACACCGTGAAAAAAGGGGGATTGTTATACAAAAAATAAAAGGAAAGTAATAAGATGGTAGCTTCTTTCTATTAAACAATACAAGGTAACTATGTATTTATGTACTTCCAGTACCGCTAAATTCTGCCACTATGTACGTATAGACATACACATATTCCCCAAATCAGAGCACTTAAATAGATAAGCACGGAGAATTTCGAATGGATCGGAGGTCTTAACGAATTTCTGTATTGCTCGTGGAGGGCAGACAGTGAACATTTGTAAGGCGCACCTTGTTATCAATCACCTCTTTTACGCATTGTTTGGGGCCCCTTTGTATCTCCGCCTCGTCTCGGTTTCTCTTACAACTGCGTCGTTTTGACTTTAAGGGGTATGTTAAGCGGTATACATGCATACATACATACAATGTATATATGTATGTACATACATACTCTATAAGGTTTGTGGCTAATAGCTGATGGTAAACAAACTGCAATGCAATGGCCAAATGCGTTTCGGATTCACCACGACTGTTAGACACCCCCAACTCTGTTATCTCCGCCTGCAGAGCGATATTTTCGTTTTCCACCTCACGCGCGGTTGTTATTGCTGAAAACAGGAAATAATTTTCGTTTTCTATAGAAAACACTGCTGGCAGCCGTCGCTGTTGCGTGTCTGATATTTTATTTTTAACGCTCAGCGACTTTATACTACGTTGTATTTAGTATCGCTCGCTTTTAAGTTTGCCTTTTTACGTCTCGCATAATTTTGGAGCTTTTCTGCTTGCAGCCTTGCCTTTAAGTTTACAAAGTTCGTTAGCACTAGCGTGTTTTCACTGTCTGTTCATTTAAATTGCTATTATTTTTGTTTGTTCAATTTTATTTTTTGTCAACGCGACAAGGTTAGTGCAGAATCAATTTCGTAGGCAGGTGCGACCTTTGATAGCTGAAATATTTTTCGAGAAACTTCACAAACTGATACCTATGTATCTACGTATCGTAAATGATATTTTATATTATTTATATAAACACGATCTCGTTGGAGCCTATGACCTCTAATTAAGCGAATTCTTAGCCCGACTCTGGCTTTTTAATTTGCTTTTGATTTTAAATTTGCTTTGCGAGTGATCGCAAAGAAATAACATTTCGATCATGTGAAAACGTGGTCGCGTTCAAGCTACACTCTAATATATATTTTAAAGATTTATAGATTAAAAAGTGATTCTTCCTCAAATGTATTTAACATTTTATGACACCATTTTGTAAATACAAAAGAGGTACAAATAATGTTATAAGCTGGAATTGGACAAAAATATATTTCAGTGCTGTACAATTTTTTTTAGCACTTTCTTTCAAAACTAATCAACACTAAACATTTGCAAGGTGACATTACGTGTGCTTGATTCCATTCTCAGTAAGCACAAAACACTTTATTAGACGACAAATGTTTCTGCCAAATCGGTTATTAAATTAGACAAAGTGCATTTCAAAACGGATATTCTCTTGGTAAGGGTGATTTGAAAAGCAAATTGCAGGCCTGTTAAACCGCGGCGGAAACTCACCACGGCCAGCCAACAGCCATTTCACAATATGGCACTGTTATCAACAAGATTACTATTGGGGAAGACAAAGCAACTACCATACGCTGGCGATTTCTACATTAATAATTTTGTTTCCCGTTCGGTGAACGCATAGAAATTGATATTAAAATGATTTTTTTAAAAAGTGCGCAGTTTGCAATGATGACGCAGCAGCGCAGTTTCGCTCTCTGCGTCTGTTAACACGCTGTAGCTCTCTTCTGCCTGGCGAACAATATGGCGTCGTCGAAATTGTGTCGTTGCCCAATTTAAAGTCATACGAAAAACCATAAAGATTATTAAAAGCGCGTTTGAAGGTTTTCTGAAACGCCCAGTAAGCATAAATAGTTTTGATTTGTTGGCAGGGACTTGATATAATTTTTTTCTCTCTGCCGTTGCATTGGTCTTTTGTCTTTTCTCTCCCTCTGTTCCCCTTCCACAGTCTTATTGTGTGTGCACTTTGCACTGTTAGACTAACATAGCGTGGTGTTTTTCGTTGGAAATACGCATTTTCGACCATCTTTGCTCGGTTCACATTTAATTTATTTCCTACATGGCTTCTCTCCGTTGACTGGCGATTTCTTTTTAGCCTGTCATCCTCCACCCCCTTTCCCATTTCTTCTAACCGTTTTCTCACCACACCAGCAATCAACGCTCTTTCCGTTAACAGCGCTCGTTTGGACTAAAGATGTGCCCAGGAGTATAGGTTTCGTCGTGTCACGATAAGAATTTTATTGACATACGTATGTACATTGCAGTCAATTATGCTTGGTTTTTTTGTTTTCTTATTTTATGAGACATGCACTTCTAAATAGACCAACACGTGAATTGTGGTATATTCAAGCTGAAATTCAAAATTAAATTAGTATACAAATGGACAAATGTTTTGATTTAAGTATTTATTTTACAACTATATTAGCTTAAAATAGAATTTAAATAAAAGTCCTTTCAATAATTTCAACCTCACATACTGCTGGTACTGTTACCTGTTTTCAACCGAAGAAGTTCAGGAACAGACTCACGCTCCCACCACCAGATTGCCACCAACAGAGCGCTGTTAGCTCGCCAGTCGCAGGCAGCAAGCGCTGCGAGGTCCGCTCATTTCTGTTAGAGTGCTTGGAGACTTCACTTCGCGTTTGGAGGATCAGATCCACGTTGGTTTTTGGCTTCAATTACCCACAACTGTCATCGTCAGCCCAGTCAGCGCCTTGCTAACTAAACTAGATAATAAAGTAATCACAACCCCGCGCTCCCCTCCCTCTCTCTTTCGGTCGTGTTAGTGCGCTCCGCGATTAATAAAAGAAAAGAATTAAAAGGAAAGCAAAAGGAAAACTGACAGCGTTTTCCTCTCGCAGCTGAGAAAAACCGCAGGACGCAGCTCAGCAGCAGCGTCGCAGTCGTGTGCGTTGTGCATAAGAAAAAAAGAAGAAAAAAAATCTTGAAAAAAGAAATCCTGTAATATTGCAGAAAAAACCGTAATTCGCCACTTGAAACAAAGGAAAACGAGGAAAAACAACTGCGTCGTGCACCATTTTGTGATATATTTTTTGCCCTCCTCCTTCTTCAACGATCCCTGTGCAATTCTCTGTTAAAGAAAAAAATAAAAATAATTACTAGCAACCAATTGAATTTCTACGAGACCAACATAACACACAAAAATTTCCAACTACTGTGATCCGAACAAAGCTCTAAGTTTTTGTTTCAAGCCTGTGTAATTTCCACCCACAACGAATTGGAAAAGTAAGTGAATTCAAACGAGAAAAAAGAAAATTATAAATTATTTCATTTTCCTCTTCGCTCGCCTACGTTGCTTACCCACCACTAGTCGATTCCCCACGTTCTCTCTCTTCACCACAGACACCAATACACACGGGCTCGCCTACGTCACTTGTGCGTGTGTGTGTGCTTAGACTAGCGTTGCCATGTCGCGCGAATCACGAAAAGAGAACAATAAATAAATAGCAGTTAAATAAATGGTAGAAAAAATTGTCATAAAAAAGATCTAGGTTTTAACTTTCAAGTTAAACTTAGCTTAGTGTTTCAAATTATAAATAAATTTTAAATATAAAAAGTATATCAAAATTTAAAAATCTAATAAAAAAAGATATAATGTATTGCTTCTTTGCATTAAATATCGATCAAAAGAAGAAAAAGTTAAAAGAAAGAGTAAAAAATAATGAATTAAACAGCTTAGTTCTTAATCTCAATTTCATTTAGTGCAGCTGTTAAACTTTTTCTATAGTTCTTTGCCAAGAAAATATTACGACTTGCCAAAAACCAAAAACACCAACCACAAAATGTAGACTTTGAAGCGAAGGACGTCTCTGCTGATAAGTGGAAAATAAATGACTGATAGCTGAAGTACAAACATGCACATATAGATATGTATGTGTGTATACCCTTCAGCTATCTCCAAATTTAAATAACATTTTCCTCATTATCGCAGTGACCAAAGAGAAATATCTTTATCTGCACACTCCATAACTTGAATATTATTTTAGCCTGCAGTGCGTGACTGGAATTTTTTGCTCACTCATTCATTCGTATGACTCATAGACCCGCATATACGTAAAGCGGAATATAATTGCGAGTTTGAATTATCTACGGATTAGGGATTACGGGCTCTTATCAGCGAGCATAGGGGTTTCTGGCTGCGATGGCAACCCTGGTCGTTGGATAGTCGCCCAGCTGACTTTGTTTTTCTTAATTTTTCTTGGTGACTCATAATATGCCTTCTGCTGTTTTTTCTTTTTCGCCAACTCCAGCTCACCTTGTAACAATTATAAAAAGTACATATTTGCTCGTGCATATTTATTTTTTTTTCAGTATATATACGTTATTTTTTCCTTTGCATTCATCCCACACGTGTCGTATTTTTCTGGTCTGACGTTTGACATAAAACCCTATCTCGTTGTTTTTTTTTTCTATATCACCTAGAGGCACGTTTTCTGGCATATGCACATTTTGATTGCCCACTATCAAGTTCTTTTAGTGCCTGATTTAAACGAGATGACGACTTTCTTGAAATTTCTGTCGCCTATTTCGCCATTTTCAGTCGAATTTTCGTCGAGATAACAGTGAAAAAGAGATAGGAAACGAATCAAGCGCTAATTATTTGTGATTGCTTCGGCAAACAAACATGTTTTTTAGTGAATCACAAAAAACGGAGTCAAATAGTCGATGATATATGTATAGTAGGAAACACTTGAACAAATTTGAGCTGATCTCTTTTCAAGGTGGATTTCTCTAAATTTGGGGTTTCTATTAGAATTAACAAAAAATGTTGGATGGAAATGTTTATATAACATATAAAATTTTAAAGTTCGACCTGTTCCTGAACTGAGATTATATTAATTGATTTGTCGTATGATCAATGTTCATAGACTGAAATTTTATTTGCTTATCATGCTAGTGATTCATGAAACGATATTGTTTGTAACGAATGTTTGAGAACTTTCCCGTTCCTGAGTGACTAATCCCCTAGTTGGCGAAAATCACTTCAAATTCTTGGCAGGTTGAGCAACAACAACACGTGTCGTTGTCGCTAATATCTAAAATTATATAAATATGTATGTTCTCGCAAAAACAGAAAACAGCAGAGAAGCAGCGTTCGTTCAAACTAGTTTTGGTCGTTTTGATAAACAACAATTTGTTTTGATGACGGCTCGATTTAAATTGAGTTAATATACATAAAAACAAACAAATTACAAACACCACGTATTTATCTCTTATAAGAAACCCGCCCTCCCTGAAACGTAACGCCTTTCATTTCCCTCGTCGTTTTATGCTTCCTCCACTTTTTGTTCTGTCTAAATGGTTTTATACAAAACAAGTAAAAATTGATAAGCGACCGAGACGTAAGACGCGTGAATGGCCGCGGCCTCATTTTCAGTTGTTTTTTTTTGTTAATAGGTCGCGTGTAAATGGATGCCGCACACCCGTACACCGCCCAAAAATCCCGATGCCCACCATACAATCATCCACCCACCCACCATATGGCCATACGATCGGCCAGACGATCAAAAACTTCGGATCGGCTCGTACATTTCGGGTCTTTCATTATCTTTGGTTGCCGTTTTCGAAATATTTGTGCATATCGCTATTTTTAGCACTCTAATCCCCTATACTTGATCTTCTTTTTGTCGGCTGTCGTTGTTTTCTCTCTGCTTTTATTTTTCTCGTTTTAAGTTATGCAATTTTTTTTGTTGTCGTTCCCTTTAGAATAAACGTTGTCCCAATTGTGGTAGGGTTTTAAATTTGTTATAAAAATGTTTATCTTTTATATTAATTATAATAGAGTATACATACGGACAAACACGTTTACATAATAAAGTGTTTGTTTTTTGAATAATCGATACTAAATTCATGACCGCAGCTGTTTCTTTTGGGAACAGACTGTACGCTTCGAGTTCGATCTTGATTAAATCCCATTGAAAATGGGCATTTAGTATGCACATATATCGGCTTTTTTGGGAGCACAATTACCGCGTTGAAATGCGGGCATAGATTTCAATGTAAATTAATTTGGTGTCTGCATAAATTTCTTTTCTTCATCAATCAATTTCTACACATGTACTTTATTCCCAGAATTTTCTTTATCTAATGTGAAAGAAATCGTTGGTATACATAAATAAATTTGTATACGTTTTGTTTAATGTCTGGCAGAAAAGCAAAACGGAAATAGCTGAAAAACAAATACAGCTAGTATATTTAGGTCAAATAATAAATTGTCTGTATTTTATACAGACTATTTGTTGCAAACCATCAATGTGAGTGCGAATCCTTGAACGAACACAAGTCCTTGTCAACAAATTGAGGCCTTGATTGCTACCAACTGTTCGACTATAATGCAATTTTAATTTCCTGACTTGTGTAGTACATGTGTATGTGTACCTATGAAAAAACCGCAAAAACGAATAAACAAGAAATAATAATATAATACGTTGAATCGAGCCGCAAAGAAGAAGAGATAAAAGCCACTAACAACAACTGGCTCACCTTGTGGTCAAGAGCTAAACATTTTCTTTCCATCCAACATCGATTTTCCCATTGCAACGTCGCCCGTCTAACCTTTCTTTTGCCTCCCCAATATTGTGTTGTTATCTATGTATTTTCTTGCCAGTTTGTTGTTCCTTTGATTTCAATTTTCTCCAATTTGCTGTACAGGTTTTTTGTGTGTGGGAATCGATTTAGGCGCTCGATTGGCTTTAGTGGCCAACTCGCTACACCGCCCACAAATTAAAGTTGTGTGCCCGACAAAAAAAAAGGAATAAGGAGAATAAGTGAAAAGCTCCTCTCGTCCGTCGTCAGGAAATTTAAATCAACCGATGTGGTCGTTGTTGCTGTTGTTGGCTTTTCCATGGGTTTTTCCTTTATTTTCCCAATGCCTGTGGCGCGCGCATATTCACCACATCTGGCAACCATGGCGACCGTTAAACTCACTCCCCCTTCCACACACAGAAACCGTTAGCCAGACAAAATGAAAAGCGAAACTTTTTTGGCCCAGCCTTTTCTTTTGTCCGCTTCCTTGCTCCCGATGATGATGGTGATGCCTCGCCCTGTTCTTTGTCTCCAGTCTTGGTCTCCAGTTCATTGCCTCTTTCTTCTTGTAACTGAAGGAAACGAGAAGAAAAGAAGCGAATTTGTAATGCATAAATCAATAAAATCAACGATGCACACACGATGCTCTTCTTCTGTTCAATATCAACGCCCGCGCCTTCGCCCAGAACCAAGTCATCAACTCAACTCATATTGGCTTAGCTCTGACTCAGCCTCAGTCATAGCCTTCTTAACTCATCTCAGCTCGTCTTATTGCGAATAATAATACTCTTCTCGGTTCCACTGGCAAAGTTCAAGAGCCAACGGCAAAGTTCAATAGCACAAAATGGCGGTTGAAAAAACAAATATATTTTCTTTATTACAGTCGCGCTTCCCTAAAGACAAAACTTGATATTTATTCCACATAGTTTAAATACAATCAGAATTTTTATTGGAATTTAATGGTTTTTAGTTTCGATACCGAAAATATAAACTTCCATTAAGGTATCTTCCTTATTGATTTACAACTGAAACGAACTGAGGGCAAATGTCAAGTCCAAGCTATCATGGCTTCACTGTTTTAAATCTCTTCAACTCAAGGCTTCCGCATCAGTCATTGTTTTTGTTTTCGCATTTTCCGTCAATCTGTCCGTCTGTCAGCCATTCATTCAAATGACCGCTGTCTACTACACTCGAGAGTTGATTTTCAAAGCTCGGCGAAGAAATAAAGTCTTTGAACGGCCTTCGCTTTTCTGCACATAAAGCCAAAGCCAGATCTCTTTGGTTAGAGTGAGAGACTTCTTCTTTGTCTTGAATATATATAGATATGTATATGTATACATAGCTATATCTTTCCTTCGTTCTGTTTGTTTTGCTCCTTTGTGCACTTACGTTTTTTTGTGAATTCTATAAAACTGGTTTCTTTTCGGCGGCGTTGTGTGCGGATTGTTAAATCGCGGCCATAACACCGGAGCTACGAACTCCATTCCATTCCATTTCCTTTCGACTGGAACTCAGGCTCAGACTCAGATTGAGACTCAGTCTTACAGTGTTTATTGTCTGCTTCAGTGATTTGATTAGCCCATAAAGCCGCGACGTTGAGGTACAGTGAACATAACGCTGGTTTGTTAACTAATTTACTCATTTGTTTCGTCATTTATTCTCACTGCTTGCACAACCCTCCCTACCCCTCAGTTTCGCCCGCATTATCCATTTTCCACCGTAACGTAACGTAAATTGTGTTGACCCGCTTTTAATGGGGAAAAATAGGTTGACACTCATTTCAGTTCGATAACTTTTATATTATAAAATGATTGAATTTAAACGAAATGTGTTTGATTTAATAAACTCTTATAAAATAATTGTTCTTTTTATATCCACCCTAACCCTAATGCACATAAAACACTGTAATTCTTCTTCTATTATTGCTGCAATATCAATTTGACAATTAGTTACGCTTCACACGTTGGATAATATTCAGTACTTCACGGTGATACTCCTCCTCCTCTTTCTCCGCACTCTTCTCCGCTTCTTCTGGCTCCCCTGCTGCGTTGACGTTGCCCCATATGATGATGATCTTCAGCAACGCAGTGGTTGGTTTTGGTCGGTCTCTTCGGTTTGTCAACTCTACTTCTTCACCTCCGTCTCCGTTTCTTTACTCCTCTTTCTCGTCACACTCTTCTTCCTCCTCCTCCAATTTTGGCCTCTCCCCTATTCCAGAGAAGGCAATCTCCAGCCAAGAGAGCTGGCTACTCATGTGGACGTCGCTCTTCTGAAGCGTTTCATATTTCATTTTCCCATGCGATTTCCATTAATCTTTCATGTGTGTAAAAAAAAGGCAACCGAAAAACTACTTTATAGCAATTTTAGGGATTACTAGGGGGTACACAGTAACGAATTTCATCTCTCACCGATGATAAAATGGCTAATTGAATTACATTTATTATTGATAAATCGTAATACAATAGTATCCTTTTTAATAGTAGTGGTATTTTGTTTAGCGAAGATACATTTTTAACTGGCACTTTTTCACAGTGTAGTTGGGCATTGTAACTGCACACCTTGCTGTTCGTTTTCCTCTTCTCCTTTTATTTGTTGCTTTTGTTGACCTGTAGCTGGCAGTGAAGAAGGAAGACGAATGTGAAGAAATAGCAGAAGCAGCAGTAAAGAGAGCAAAAGTTGTGGTGACTTTCGCTGCACGAAGAGCGGAGTTTTGCACACTTCTGCGGGAGGTCCCCCCGCTCCACCACATCTTTTGCTTTCCCCTTTCCCTTCCACGGCTTTTATATGCTCCGCTTTTATTCTCCTTCCTTTCCGGCCAACGCCTGCTCCTTTTATTTTTTACTTAATGGGCTTTGGCTGCTGCTGCACACACTTACTTGCACATAATTCATAAAAAATGGCTCAAGTGAATTATTGGCGCTCGTAAATTCTTATAAATGAATTTTATAAATATATGGTCAGCGCTACAAAAACCGGGTTCTTCGTTCTGGTTAAATGCAATTCAGTTTTTTGTATGCATGTATGTATGCACATACATATGTGCCTTTATAGCAGAAGTTGGTTAATTAATTACATGTGATCGAATGAAAATCGGTTCAATCAATGTCTGCTTAAAATCACCCGGTAACAAAAGATGGATGGATGTCTGGAAAAAGTCAGTTTCTTGAGCAAACTTAAGGTTAAATAAACCTGGAAGTTATGAATAATATTTAAATATCTTACATGTTTTAAAGTTCCATGAAATAAAATACATTAATACAAACAATAAACTGATACGATTCATCACATCTGGTGTCCAAGAAAGTTGAAACAAACACAAAATTCCGTGGAAAATGCATTTGAAATACGTTTATCGATAGATCGATGAGTAATGCGATGCAACTTTGATTTGCCTTTCTCTGTGGCAAATCACAAGACCCAGAATCCAAATCATTTTAATGTTGTTCGCCCAAATACTTCAAGACCGAAACTAATGACTCTGGCATGTTGCTTTCATTGTCGAATGTTAGGCATAGGTAAATACGTGCTAACTGCCTTTTCGATAACGATTACCGCCGGTTGTACTTAAAATGTGACAATCTGTTTATTGCTGCCATTTGCTTGGATTCTTGTGTATTTTTGTGTGTTTTCCCCTCCTCATCCTGCTTAATGGACGCCATTGTTGTTGACTTCTGTTGTTCGCTCTCCAAGTCCTCGCTTCTCCTCTCCTTTGTCTGGGTCCAAAAGAACCCGGGTTCAAGGTGAAATCAGTTCATGTCCGCAGGGCAGCCTGTCGGTCGTCTGTTGATTAGTTGTATCCTGCCACGCAGGCGATCAGTCTACAGTGAAACCTCCCTGCAGCGAACCCTTTTCGAAGTAAATGCAGGGTAAAAGTGTTAGTTCAAAATGAGAAAGCAAAAATAATGTACATATGTTATTCTTGGTGACAAAACTATCGTCAATACTTTCTTGTTTATTCTAGTAATGCTATCAAGTCTGAACTGTAAAAAAACAATAAGTACCGTGTCGGTCTGTCCAGTTTTAACCCTCCAATGCCTTATCCCTATTCCCCCTGTCTTTTCCCGTCTTTAAACATTTAAATCAATAGGTTGCTTGCAGCAACCCTCAGTTTTTGAACTTGTACTCACTTCCCAAGCATGTGCATGTGGAGTTTTTTGACCTATCACACAAGTTTGGTATGTTCTCCGCTTCAACATTTTGTAGTTCCCAGAGCTGTGTAATTTTAAACAGGTGTTTCCCAGCGATTCATTTTTGTTTTTTTTTTGTTTCTTAGTTGTGGTTTCGTTTGCCGAACATATACCATACACGTATACACGTTAATCCTAAGCTGCCCTGCCCCTCAATGTCTGGGATCAGTCTTTTCATGCATTTTGGAGGGCGTTGTTGGTCGGAGTTTTATTAATTTTCGCAACAAAACCAAAATCGCCGGAAACATGGCCTCTCGAGGCGATCATTTATAATGGCAAAAAATAACACTCCTCCGGTCTGAAAGGACAGTTCTGTAGTCTTAAATGTAGTATTCATATCGTCTCTCGGCCGTTCATAGATTGTAATTTATTTTGATTAATGATGGGCGGCAACGTTCCTCGCTCTTCTCTTGGCCTCCTATTTCTGGGCATCTTCTTTCTTCTTCCCCAGTGTTCCGTTAGTTTTATATGTTTTTTTCGCCTTCAACTCTAATTTTAAACCAATTCCATTGGCACGCTCTACCGTTGTGTATACGTAGTTTCCACAGTGTGTGTAACAACATTGATTGATTATTTTAACAATTTTAAAGTGATTTGTTGGGAAAACATCTTTATCTAACACTTTAAGTGGAAGGTATTGAAATAATTAGTTTTTGTACCCACACTTGGACTTCATAATAAAAAACTATTAATGCAAAGTGATACTTTGAGCTGGAATAGGGGTCAATCATGCTCTATATAAACCAGTTATCATATAAGCCGGACTGAAAAAGTGCAACTAAATGAATCCCAGCGAATGGGGTCTGATTTAGTTGGCGGGGTGACTGGAGGGTTAAGGCTTTGAGCTCAGTTGCCTGACCGGAAGCTCCGCGCATTCTTGCGACTTGCGTCTTGAGCTTAAGCTTAAGCCCCTGAGCTCAACTCGCTTCTAAATTGAGCCGAGAGCAGCCATCTTGATTCTCTCTCTCTCTCATTTGGTCTCTGCTCTTTTGCTTTGTGCCTTCTTTTGCGCACATTTTAATAAAGTTTAATAATTCAATGGGTGATGTTGTCTCTTTGTTGCATTTCATCAGCATATGTTTGTTGCTGTTGCCGTTGCTGCTCCTTTATCTTTATCGTTGTTGTCTGGTCCGCTTTACGCGCTCATTAATATGCAAATGTGAGTCAGAGCGGTTGATGTTTGTTGTGGTTGTTCCTGGAGTTATACATATGTCTTTTCTTTCTTTATTTTCCTTTTACCTTTTATGCTGCCCATCATCATCATCATCTGCGTTGTCATGTCCGTTTCTCGAGCCTTTCCTGTTGTAAATTCAGTATTTGAATGCAGGTCAACAGCACATTAACCTGCGTGTTTGTAATTTGTTTACTACCGTCCGCTTTTTATCACAGTTTTTATATCAGTGGGTAGCGGAAAGTGAGTGGTACTCGACTATCTGATACCCGATCCTGAAAACCCCAACCCATGTAATCGATTTGACTCGTTCACGTTTGACTTGCGTGATTAATGAGGCACCACACCTGAAGAAATAAGCCAGAATAGAACGTAATTGTTTAATAAATTAAATTTAAACAATTTCACTTTTTATATATAGCTTGCATATTAATCACGCTTTGTTTTGCGTAATGCAAAACCAGATAAGCTGGCTGGCACTCAATTAAAGTGCATAGTACCGGAGAATGTCATTTATGAACGGTTTCTTCTCGCCTCCCGCGATTTCTATTCTGTTATCGCCTTCGACTTGCATAATAATGCCTTTTGCAATGGGGAAACCACGCGCTAATTTTTTGCTTTCTTGCTAATTGTTTTGCACTTAGCACTTGCATTTATTTTCTTTTTTTATTTTTTCCTTTACTTATGCAATTCACTTGAATGCGCATTTTTCATTTTTCTGCGTAAGAGAGCAAACCAACAATGACGTCACGCGCTTGAGTGATGTCGTCATAAAGTTTGCCCGAAAGAATCATATGATTTCCTATTTGCTTTAATGGCCAACACTTTAACACACGAAAGCAGAACAACACACGCTCGCTAGATAACAAAACGAATTCGCTTAAAAATAGCAGAGGTCGTTTAGTTGTCGGTAGGGGGGAGCACTTGGAAGGGGGCATACAAAACAAAATAAATAAACTCAATACATATGCAAAGCTGTTATTCTTGATATACAAAAATAAAAAACATTGGCACAGCAGCCGCGCGTGCTTGTTGACGTATGTACAAACTAACGTACCTACTTTTATACATATATGCTTACGTACACTGAAAAAACCAACCAAACAAACGATTGTATTTAGATATTATTAACCTAGAAAACATGTATTTGTATTTAATACATTAGGTATTACTGTTCAATCGTTAGTGTGACATTTAATACAAAAGCTTGGAAGAATAGTTTGATAGATTTAATATGCTATAATTTTTTCTGTGTACGTACAAGAGAGAGAGGGAGAGAGATATTCGCCAGCCAATTTGTTGTGTGGGGAATTTTTTCTTTTATTGTTGACATTTTTATTAGCCCACCTCCTATATACAAAGTGCATGTGTGTCTGTGTGGGTGTGTGTCGGGGGTGAGCGAGAGAGAGGATGCGAGACGGCCAGCTGTTTTGACTTTGCAATTAAATGACAACAGCAGGAAATCAAGCCAACGTACATACATACAAACACACTTGAACATTGCACTTTGTTTGCTTTGCGCTGCGCACAGCAACTATAAATCAAAATAAATTTTCTCATACAAGTAAAAGTTGCGTTGAAATAAAGGCAAAAGCTACGAAAATTATTTATGGCTGCGCCCACCACATAAAAACAACACCAATACACACTGAATTCAGTCGATTGTATGTACAAACTTTAGTAAATGCAATGCCAGTGTAAACATATGTCACTTTTTGGCCCCCCTTTCTCCATCAAACTCAAACTCACCACGGCAAATGTTGCGCTCTCGAAAAAATACTCCCCATGCTACGTTGTAAATGTAAAAGTTGCTGAGGCCATTTTTTGTTTGTTTGTATTTTACATGCGCACATCTCGAAAACCTGTCTATGTATTGAGCAAAAATGTTGGCTGTATTGGCCAAAGTTGTGCAATGTTTTTTTGTGTCAAAGAGGAATCCCCCGTAATTTAAGCCATTTATTAGTTTGTAATTTACGGCAGCAGAGCTAGCTTTCTCACCACTAAGGTCAAATTTTGTATAACAGAATATCGCTCTCTTTATTACACACAGACGGACGCACACATGCTCACGCATTCAGAGCTTCGTGTGCCCATTTTGATTCTCGCCCCGAGCTCCAAAGTCGCATTGAAAATAACAGTAAATGTTATTGTGCTTGTGCTCAATTTGCCTCTCTCTCTCGCCCTTTTCCTTTGCTCTCTCTTTCTCTCTTATTCCTTCTTTGTTGACCATGTAACGATGGTTCAATCTCCCACCTCTCTTGATTGCGCTTGTTGTTGGTGGATGATGTCTTCTACCATTAGGCTTTGAGTTTGCTTTTGCACTGCGGGAAATGAAACCATTAAACTGTAATATAATTTAAAAACACAATTTCTTTTATTTCAAGAGATCGAATTCAATTCTCAGCCAACATAATCTTTTTTAAAACTTTTTTGTTTACATTAAAATAACTTAATATATGTATGCCTATGTTGGAAAGTGTCTGAAACCAGTTTATATAATTTATACAGTTTGAGTTTCACAACATATTGCAAAACGATTAAGGTACAAGGGTGTGGGTACTTTGAACTGCGCTATTGAAAGATGCGTCGTTCAGTGTATAGCTCGGATTTCGCCCATAACTCTCTCTTACTTTGTTTGTGATGGATGTGCAGCTCGGCACGTCGACTTTTTGACTTTGAGAAAGTAAACTGATCGCGATAAATCGATACTGCCCAGGTATTTTCTGTTTAATCGATCGACAATAAACAATTGGACACTTGGGGGAATATATATCGTACCAGTTGGAACCGTTAGGTGTGACTGTTTTATATTCATTAAACATAAAACCAAACTCGTTTAGCTTACTACCTCTTACTACGGCTCGTTCTCAGCTTGCTGGCGAAACTGGTTTAGGCCCGACTTTGTTGCCTCTCTCGCAGATGTACCTATGGTGTCTATATCTGTGTGCGATATGCTTGACAGCCTTGAAGAGAGCAAGCGGATAAATGAAAAACAACATAGTTTTTGCTTGTCATGTGGTTTTTGCTGTTGTTGCAACATTTTTTATGCCCCCACACCAGCATACATTCGTATTTTATATGTATGTGTGATTGTGGGCTTGTTTATTGAACGTGTTGCAATGCAATTTAGTGCAACATAGTTGCAGATCATCAATATCAAACAACATAATCGATTTTAATTGTTTCCATATGAGGAAACTCACATATTTCAAATGATGATATTTCCATGCACCACTCTGAAGCTTTTATTAGCGTCGTGCAGATTATGGATTTCTGAACATTGAAAAATTACATTGTGCAGTATTTGATAAATGTTTTACAAGACATATTTACTAACTGTGCCCTATCATTTTCTCGTTTTACAGCTCGTACTCCGGATTATTTGCGGCAGTCACGAAGCAAAAAACACAAGCGCAGCCTAATAATTGGACGAACTGATTAAACAACAGTTAAAACAAGGCCCGCAAAAACAACGGCGGATCAACAGTTGCCAGTTGCGAGTCGCAAGTTGCAAGTCGCTAGTTGCACGTTGCCAATCTGAAAATTGCACGCTTCCACGACTGAGAGCAGGAAGGAAAGGAATCGCTGCCGCAGCAGGAAGCAGACGAAACTTCGCTGGGCGAAAGTAAAAGCAGGCTAGGCAAATCAAGCAAATCAAACAAAGAAACCGACCGCACAGACACACAAAGGCGCTCTAGCCAGCCATGGAACGTGAATCTAACCCAATGCAACCCATGTGCCGCTCCGGTTGCGGCTTCTATGGTAATCCAGCCACAGATGGTCTCTGCTCCGTATGCTATAAGGTGAGTATTTTCGATATATCCTAGCAAATGAACGCAAATATTAATCATGCCCTTTGCATGCTCTTTTCCACAGGACTCGCTTAGAAAAAAGCAACAGCCACCTGTGAGCAGCACACCTGTCTCCGTTCCAAGCCCACAACCTAGCCCCACATTCAGTCCGGCCATCGCAATCACCAACACCGCACAGCCCACAGTCACCAGTTTACAACAGCCACACAACGATGTCAAAGAGGTAAGCAGAGTTACGGATATGTTTGCCAGGAGTAGTTCCAGTTTCCACTATCAAGGAAGATTAGTTGTAATTCCTAAATTAAAAACTGATTTGACTTCTTTCAGTCTTCTTCGAAAGGTACATTTGTACCCTTTTATTGACCCTTTATAATAATTCCTTGTAACTTAAAACTGGAGCTAGTCTAGTAAAATAATATCTAGAATCTTAGCATGTTACATATGTAATTATGGCACTTTTTCAAATGATGATATTTCCATGCACCACTCTTAAGCTTTAATTAGCATTGTGCAGATTATGGATTTCTGAATATTGAAAAATATCCTAATTATTGAAACGTGACTGCTTCGATTTGCACGAAAACCACATAGGCTTGGCGTTTTGTGCCCCGTTTAGTGAATGTTTACATTCAGTCAGTGACAATTACTTTTGACTTTCGGACATAAATTCAGTGTAATCTTAAGTGAAATTGTTGGAACAATTTGTTGTTTGTGCAAAAAAAAATTAGGGGATTTCAAGAAGTTGTCTTGCGGTGTCGATTGAGTTTAGTGATCTCTGTAACATTTGTGACTGTGTTGATGAGTGTGGTAACCCTGATGATCCCGCCACCGATTACTCTGCTGGATTTGTAAATAAGGTAAAGTCTCCTCGGTCTCTATCCGCCAGTGACCACTCCAAGAAGCTTACTCTTCGCCAATACTATAATCTTTGAACGACTTAGAACGGGGATTCTGAGATTTGGATTCAATTTCCAAGTAGAATACAATATTCCGTTTCAATTAGGTCAACAACTTTGTTCTTGCAATAGACTTGCAATTGCGACTTTTTTCAGCAAATGTTCATATAAATTGAAGGTTTGCTCTGTATGCCATCTCAGAAGCCCATATTCCTGGAACTAATCGTTCAGTTTAGTGTCACTCATTTGTCAATTCCATTCGGTTACAGTTTGGCAGTACCTTCTGCTCGGAATCAAAATTTTCTTACATTTCGGCCCGTATTTCAAAATTAAAGATCTTTCCAAATCGTCAATATGGTCGTTACCACTGTTGCCTCTCCGCTAAAGAAAACTGGTCGTATGGTACCTCCCAAAAGTTGCAAAGTCATCGATAAGACTCGATCCGGTTCCGCGCTTCTATCGACTGATAAGCGGAAAGGGCCGATGAGCGTTGGAATCAAACGGTCCGCAGCCGGGGCGCTAACGAGTCTAAGCGGACCGATAGCCGCCGGTCCGGTGGGCCTTGGCCTGGTCACTGGAATGGATAGGAATGGTTTCCCGCAGCACAATGCGGCCGCAAAGGGTACTGAATGCTCTTACTGGGTCTACCGGCGTCGCCCAGGCGCACTAACCTCGTTTCCCACCTACACATCTCTCCTCTACTTTGATGCAATGTTGCAGCACAAGCGCCAGCCACCCGTCCAGCAGCACCGATCCCACCGCCACGCACATACCGCCGGGCAGGGACAGCAGCAGCAGCCGCCTCTGCAGGAGGAGCCGCTTCTGCCGCCGCTCAACTTGCTGCCAAGGGGCCTGGTGCCCCAGTCGTCGGATTGGGCTCGCACACCGGAAGCAGCAACGTAACTCAACCATCGTTAGTCAGCAAGAAGAGCTCCCTGGTCAGCCGTAAGGTTGGAGGAGGCAAGGACACAGATTCAAGCATCAAGCGGCGCGTAAAGTTCTCAGCCAATGTGCACACATTCCCGTCTCTTACAAACACCAAGAAGTCCACCCGGATTGGCGAGCTGCAGCTGAAAAAGAAGGTCAAGAAGCTGAAGCGGATTCGATCGCGTCGGGAGGGCGGAAGTGGTGAGACGGCGAGTGAGTTCCTAAACTCAAGTGGGATAGCCCCAAATAACCTGGACATTTACAAACACGGTGCCATCGTTGATGTGGAATCTGTAAAAGCACCAGAACCACCGCGTGTTCTGCGCCTAAACGTTGTGGGCAAATCGTCGCCGGCAACGGGAAAATCTGCTTTAATAACAGCGCTGCGACGTAAGGCTAAAAGAACAGCAGCACAGGAAGAAAAGTCCATTGAATCGGTAACTACTACAGGTAGCCGGACCGGAAAGCCCAGGACAAAGACGATTAGGAAAAGTGCGGGTACCAACGCAAAGGCACTGCTTGCATCCAGCTCTCATTTGGTGGATAGCAGTGCGGGCGTAACGGGGAGGAAGAAACCAGCAGCGGCGGCAACGGGCAGTCAGCGGAGTAGTCTAATACAAAAGCAGAATGGGCGGCGAGTCTATGGAAAAGTCTGAAGGCGGCGATCAGCCGGAGAGTCCCGGCGAGAAAGAGCAGGTGCATCAAGGAGCAGAGCAAGAGGTTCAACGGGAAAAGCGTTGTCGAAGTGTGTCTCCACCTGATGGAGGTGATGTGGGCAGTGTAAAGACGGCTGAGGTTGTTGTAGAAGGCGGCGCATCTGCTGTTGTCGTAGCTAAGAAGCGGGTAAACATTCACCACAACACATCATCATCGCATCGCCACTCTTGTTCTCCTTACAAAATAGATTCTCACTCGGCCGATTCGATACGAATTTTTGGCAACAGTCGCACAGTTGACGGTGCTCTGCTAAAGCAAATAAAAGACGCCACTCAACACCACACAGCGGATACTAAAACATTTTGATGAAACAGTCGAAATTGTTTAGTCTAATAAAAAAGGAAATATATACTAAAGCAAAGATCTTCAAGGCTTTTTGAATGCAGATCGAGGCGGAGGACGAGAATGTATAGTTGTGGTTTCAGTAATAGATGTTTTGCTTTTGAGCTTAGTGGAAAGTGCACTATTTATTTTCTAAGTTACAATTCGGTTTTTCGTGCTTAGAAAATCTAGAAAATTAATAGAGATTTTCCATTCCCTTTTTTTTTTGATTTGTGAATTCGCC
The DNA here is from genome assembly GCF_016746365.2 of Drosophila yakuba. Lineage (NCBI taxonomy): Eukaryota > Metazoa > Arthropoda > Insecta > Diptera > Drosophilidae > Drosophila > Drosophila yakuba. Next base: position 10,990,474 of record NC_052530.2, read on the forward strand.
CATCACTAAAATTTTGACCGCAGCTGTGCAAGCTCTTTCTCTGTTGGGAAAATGACTAGGAAATCTGTTGATGCTATCATATATTTTTGTCATGTGATTGAAATACGATTTTGTTTTGTTTCCGTTTCCGCAGAAAATCACCGAAGAAGCCGCCGCTGCTGCCAAAGTCAACAGCGAAGCCATCACATCGGCGACTGGTCCAAACACTTCCACACAAGCAGCCGCCTCCGCCAACGAGGAGGATGACAAGGACAAGGAAGACGATAAGGATGCCAAAAAGAAGAAGAACCGATGTGGCGAGTGCCGCAAGAAGGTTGGACTGACCGGTAAGTGTCCCATGCTCTTGAGTTCCCAAATGATTGCACCTCATTTCTAACGAAACCAATCTTTTAATCGTAGGTTTCCAGTGTCGCTGCGGCGGTCTGTACTGCGCCGTGCATCGTTATTCTGATAAACATAACTGCACATTCGATTATAGAGAGCACGGCGCACAGGAAATCCGACGCAACAATCCGGTTGTCGTTGGCGAGAAGATTCAAAAGATTTGAATTTCGATATTGTGCCAGTAACAGTAACAGTAGCCGTAGAATGATAATAACCAACTACACATAATAAGAGTACATATATATATATATGCTGCGCTATAACAAGGAAAACAACAACCAACCAACAACCCACAACAGCAAAAACTCCAACAGCCGAAAGCATAAACACACCCACACACAACACAAAAATACACAGAGAGTAATACTAAAAGAATCGATATAAAACTGTAATTGTAATGTAATTATAATGTAAACAGCAAAAGCAAGCAACAATAGTTCAGAGAAACGATAACCAAATACCCCGCAAAAAATGCAGCAACAACTGGAACAACAATTTCGATGCTCAACAACGTTAAGCTAGCAACGTCCAGCAGCAACCTGCGGCAGTAACATGCCACATGCAGCAGCAAAACGCATCAGCAAGCAGCGTTCAGCAGCCAACACCTTTGTACATCTTGAACCAGACGCGTGACAGCGTTAGCAAGTGCAACAACAATCACCGCCGCGTTTGTGGAATCCGAACAACAGACGCAGCAACATCAACAACAACCAGCACAACCGATTGCCTTGGTCGCCTGCTGAGCTGGGCCGAAAAAAAACAGTTTTGAAGAAAACACCATTCATTGATTAACGTTGAAATAATTTGTTATTCCAAATACAATTTGAAAATTGTTTGTATTTAGCTAAAAACACATCAAACAACACACCGCCACATTTACAACGACAACAAGCACACAACAAACCTTTGTTTCATGTTACCAAACACCGCAACAATCTTTTAGTAAGACAATGTGTGTCATTTGTTTTTGTAATATGTTGGAGTGTATTAAATAAAAAAAAAGTAAATTAAAAATGCAAAGTATGAAAAGAAATTTTAAGAAAAATTTAACAAGCCCAAATTCACATACAAAAACCAACCAAGCAACCAACTCTTTCTCAATTCTTAATTATCATCAGCTATTAAATGAAAAAGAAAAAACTAATATATATTAATTAATTATGTATATGTATTAAAAAAGAAAAAGCAAGAAAAAAATATGCAAAAATTAAGCGTAAAAAAACAAAGCCCTCACCACACAAAAAAAATGTAAAAAAAAAACCTGAAGAAAAGAAACCAAGAATAACGCAGTTGTGTAGAGCTCCCTAAAAAGTTTGCTAAGAATCCACGACCACGCTACCCACGAGCGAGAGAGAGAATAGCTATAGAGAGAGAGAGAGAGAGGAGAAGCGCGATTAATGTAAAGCAACTTGGAGCATAACAACTCCCTATACATAGAAATCTAAATATAATTATAATTAATTAGTGAATCAAACCAGGCGAATGCAGTGCAAGCGGCGTTTTTTTTCTTCGTTTTACTTTTTGCCCTCCTGTCCCTCTAACATTAAATTGAATTGATTTTAATTTTCTGATTTTCGATGAATTATATATATATATATGCATAATATTAACTATATCTACATCTATATATGGTAGGATATGTAAATCGTGTGAAGCATACACACATATAGTTTCTTTGGGTATATGCACATTAAGGCGAAAAACAAAAGATAAAAACCATTTAAAAAGCATATTCTATCTATATATATATATAGCGGTTACAAAGAAAATTCAGCAAAAATGGCAAACAAAAAATGCAAAAAATACAATAAATATATATGGTTCGTCTTTAGATTTTTATTGCTTTAAGCGTTATTTAGTTTTTCTTTGTTTATATTAAAACACACATGCGTACACAACAAAACAACAAACCCCTTTTTAATTTAGCTTTCTCCATTCTGTAGTACATAATTTACAATTTTATTCAAATCAATTACACCTATGCAAATAAATTTAAATCTAGAAATAAATTGTGTTGTTAACCCTAAAAAAAGGAAAAAAACAAAACTGAAAAAAAAATCAAAACAAATGTTGTAAGTAAAACTAAACTTACCAATAACAAAGAGGAAATAATGCAATAAATTTGATTCTAAAATTACAATTCCCACAAGACCAAAACCAATCCAATAAGTACATTTGGCACACAGAACTGAAAGTAATCGCTTTCGCACCAGCAGCAAAATAGAAGCCGACACCAAACTCGCCTTTAACCAATCGCCTTCCCACTGGGAATACATTTCGCGAGATCGAATCTATCTAGTGGTGTTTCCCAATCTTGGGTAACACTCCTAGTTACACGTCGATCTGGGGAATCTCGTGTTCAAAGCGGGTCCATAGTTGAAGCTGGTTCGCAGCCAGCGAGACCTTCGAGACCTTCCTTGTGCACAGGAGATTCTGGGCAGAAGTTAAGCAAACCAACCAAGCAATAGTGAAGTCCAGCCACATAGGGGGTGTTTAGTCAAAACATTTGAACTGTACAAAATCAGAGATGAAAAATGCAACCTAGAAACGAACTTCAATATAATTTTAAATGAAAGACGATACCGAAATGTACAGTCGGAGATAAAATGGGAGAAATTATAGGGATGTGAGAAAACTGCAATTAATCAACAAGAACAGCTAAATGTCATTTAAATTTAATTTTACCCCCACCACACAATGATAAAGGCAACACTATACATATACGTATATCATAATTTAATTGAAAACTATAAAATTAATTAGAAAAATTGTATACATACACGAACACACACAATATGGATTTTAAGAATTACCAAACAAACCACGGTTTAAAAGCGTTTTAAAACTGATTTACCAACTTCGAACAGCGGAAAATTCGAAGTTGAATCATATGAATATAAAGTTCGAATCGATTTAAAACCCATTTCAATAGTTTTTGCATAGTTGTAGTTTTCAGTTACAATCATTTACAATGCTTAAGTGTGCTTTTAGTTGAAATTGTGTTTATATATTTAACGAAAAGAGTAAAGTGAAAAGGCAAATAATAATTATAACTAAGCGTAATAAACTTTTATTATAATTAACCACAACGTTTATTCTAGTAGTTCTTTATTATATTACCAGATTAATTATTATTTTGTTGTGTGCACCTCTTAGTCACTTTTGCGCTTATAAGCTAATCAAACAACACGCAAGCAATCACTCCCATACCGATATCAATCTTAATCCCAAACCCAATTCGAATCCCAATCCCGATCCTAAGTTTCCCAGCCTGAGAATCCAATTTCTGCCAAACTCTACTTGTGTTAAAATCTTTTGCAATTGCTAGCCGAATTCGATGTTTGTTTGAACTCTTACTTTGGATATGTGAAGTGTTTTGTTGACAGCGGGAGCAGAGATGGAACGAAATTAGTTGATTTAAGCGTATGAATGGGATTTAATGAACTTGAATATGAATGATGCATCCAATATCTAAAACTCTATGCGTATATAAATATTGTACTAATGTGTAATTGTAATTAAAATGCGTCGGATGAGAATATCTGCAGCCAGTTGGGTGGAGAAACAGTGAACATATATTTAACACAGAAACGGTAAAGCTAGAAAATCTAAATAGAAATAGATATATACTTATACCTAAACTTGAGCCTCAGATCCGGGCGTATATAAGAGCAACAACTATTTTAATTAAACTTAAACAAATGCATAAACAAACAAATACAATAACATAGAAGTTAAAGCAAGAGCAACCACAAAAACATTTGAAATGAACAATGAACAATGAAAACAATATTAACTTCAAAATTTATATAGCAAACTGGATAATGTTCAATAAAAGGCGATAATATAATTTTTAAAAACATTTGCATTTTTCATTTTAATTTTGCGATTTTGTTTTGGACGCAGTTATTCAAATAATTTTTTTTACCACCTTTCGATATCCATTCGGAACCGAAGCCAAGCCAAGGTGCTAAGTAGTTTAGATGATGAAGAAGATGATGAGGTGGCTCAATGGCCAATTATGAGTAGATCGAGTGGCTCTGGAATGTGTTTCAAAATGGTTCGTTCGCTCTTCATGCAATAGTTAATAGCCTAACTAAAGTCACAGCAAGTGTTCAAAAGTAAAACTCAGTAACTACCTAAACTCAGCAAGTAAATAATAATAAATTTGTGTGTTTGCTTATTTCGTTATGATAATTTTTAAAACAGAATAACACAGTTAATACTTTTGAATGAAGAAACAAAAGAATAAGGTTTTGATCTGTCTATAAATTAAGCTGCTAAAAACTCCAAAAACCTATTTGAAAGCCCAACCAGACAAAGAATTAAAGCAACAATTACAATATTTGACAGATTCTTCGCGAATGGTAAAATAATGAATGCTTAGATCTTAAGACAAATCGAAAGAAATATATATATATACGAGATACAACAGTTAAATGAATGATGCAGCAATGTCGTATGGAATAACAGAAACATATATCTTAAGTATAAATGAGTATATATATAGACTATATATACACACATATGTATATCTGATAAATGAGAAATCGCTAAACTGATAAAATTAAACCTAAGTAAAATTAAAAGAAAATACAAAACACGGAAAGAAATGGAACTAATAAAGAGAATTATTCTGAGAAATATAAGCCACCTGACTTTCAATTGGGCGAATATGGCTGATTATATTGTCGAGTGTATTTGGCAAAGAAAATATAATATCAGCTCCAGATAATGGCTGTGATTTTATGGTATCATTGCATTTAAGATCACCTGCTTTTATTTAGCATTTAAAGATTGCTTCTGATGCTTCGTGATGAGGCCTAATGGAATGATCAACAACTCAGCCGACTGCAATCGCTGATTGTGCGCAATAGAATACTTTCCAGATAAGATGAGGTCCGGGGATCAAGCAAAAGCAACTGTAAACATATATCTGCGGTTAGGGAACTCCACAGTGAAAGATCTCTCAAGATCAGTTCTCCACTGGCTTTCGTAGAGATCGGTCCGCTGAAATTGCCTTCTAAAAATAATATCCACAAAACGTGAGGAGAGCAAAAATTCAAAGCGTGACCCACATTGAAAGCTGAGAATATGTCAACCGTACAGACCGGTGAGTTGGAATCCCAGCGAGATAAGAGCTATTTTTGAGCTTATCTCAGCTCATCAGATAACGAAATTTTCCGCTGTTTGTGCCTCCAGTTCTGGGCACCATTACTCCCAACCTGCTGGGTCGAACTTTAACCCACGAGCATGTCGCCCTCGATTTCGAGCACTTCTACCGCCCACCGCCGCCGGATTTTGAAAGTGAACTCAAGGCGAAGATCAGTATGTCCACGCTGGGCTATGTTCGCCTGTATCCGTATTCCAGCAAGGAGAATGTCCGCTTCTACGATGAAGAAGCCCTCGAGGCGGCCAAGAAGGATGTGCTGCTCTACAAGAAGCACGGAGGCGGCAGCATTGTGGAGAACAGCAGCTATGGCCTGAAACGCAACCTGGAGTTCATTGTGGAGCTGGCCAAGAGCACTGGTGTTCACTTTATTGCCGGCACTGGGCACTACATCCATGCCATGCAGGATGCCAGCCATGCCAGCTTAACCGTGGAGCAGATGAGCGACTTGTACTCCAAGGACATCATCACTGGACAGCAGGTTAATGGCCAGATGGTCAAGTGCGGATTCATTGGCGAGGTGGCCAGCGTCTATCCCATTCATGGTATGTGCTAGCTATTCCTATGTAGAATCTTACATCCTGATGGGATTTCTCTTTCTGCAAGATTTTGAGAAAAATGCCATTAAGGCGGCCGGCGAGATCCAGGAAGTCCTTGGCTGTGGCGTTTCCATGCATCCGCATCGTGTTACCAAGGCTCCATTTGAGATCATGCGGCTTTACTTGGAGGCGGGTGGACGTGCCGACAAGTGTGTCATGTCGCATCTGGATCGTAAGTAATGTGGTTTTTAAGACCTACCCCCTTTGATTGATAGTTCTATCTTCATTAGGCACAATTTTCGACATCGATGAGCTGCTGGAGTTCGCCAAGCTGGGCTGCTACATTCAGTACGATCTCTTTGGAACCGAGTGCTCCTTCTATCAGCTGAACACCAGTGTGGATATGATATCCGATGGCCAACGAATCGACAACCTGATAAAGCTGATTAAGGAGGGTTTGGTGGACAAGCTGCTCATGTCCCACGACATCCATACAAAACATCGATTGGTAAGCTAAAATTATACCGCGATTGTAAATCTCTTCTATATATATTCCGATATAATTAGACCTCCTATGGCGGTCATGGCTATCATCACATTCATACCAACATCCTGCCCAGAATGTTCGATCGCGGCGTTACTTTGGAGCAAGTGGAGCAAATGACGGTCACCAATCCTGCCAACTGGTTGGCCTTCGACCCCTAAAGCTACAAATTTGGTTTTTTTTGGTAGCATCTCGTATCATGTTATTCTTGCTGATAAGATTAGCATGGTTCTTTTGGCAATAATAAATGGGCGTGTCTACGAGCACGAGCTAATCACTTTGTTTCATTTGCAAAACACGAAAATGGGGGCTCGTACGATTTTTTGTTGATGAACTATAAACGAATTTAAAATGAACTAATTAAAAACTAAATTGTATATGGATACAAATAATAATGTAATATAAAGAAAGAAAGTATATACTAGATAGTACTTCTCAGTCTAAGCATTTCCAATATTTTTTAATATTTCCACTACAGATTAGAATAAGTGTGCTAAATCCTTATCATTTTTAGCCCGCTTTCCAAACACGCACTCAACTTCTCGTAGACTGGATTTCCTGTCGAGATGAAACAGCTCCGACGGATGTTGCCAAAAATGAAGGAAAACTAGGGAAAACGTTATCGTTGTTATTGTTATTGTTTCATTTGAGGCTGCCAGTACAGCTCTTATCAGTTCGTCGTCAGGCCAGGCCCCATAAAGTGACCAGCCGGCAATTGAAACGCAAAGGTGCCGTATTTACGACCCAATGGAGACTCCTCATCCACACGCTTATATATACCAGTACCGATTCCAGTCGCACTCATCAGTATTCGGCGAGCCGTTTAACCCGGAGGATCTACAATAGAGTCATATTTAGGTGCAATGTCGCAGGCAGTGAAGACGGAAACGTCCAAGGAACCAAATGGCTTGGCCACCAAAGTCAATGGCACCGCTGTCAATGGCAAACTGGAAGCCTTGAAGAGGCCCAGACATGTCTCTGGTGGTGTGGAGGAAATTATCGATCCCTTCTGCAATCCGGAGAAACCGCAACGCATCTCCTTCCATGACGTCACCTCCGCCGCCTTTCTCATTCGCGGTGGCGTGGAACGTACTCCTTGTCCGGTAGATATTCCTATGATTATTCCTATAAATTCCGATTAAGTAATTGATTTACAGAAATCCACTTCATCGGAGCTATATGGCATGGAGTTGTATCTGAAAAAGGATTTCCTGCAATATACAGGCAGGTGAGTTATTAACATTTTAAGTACCCAAAATATATTTTGAGATATTTCGTAAAATAGCAAAATTGAATGATTGTTCCAAGGGCCTTTAAACAATTAACAATGATAAGGTCTTTCCTCCTTTTGTCTACTTTTTGATTGCTCATATGTATCTGTAAGTCCAAGGTGCATTTTCAGTTCGGCTTTATTATTGTTTATACCGTTCGGTTTCGCTCAACACTTAATCAATTAGTATACTATAAATATTGTCTGTGAAAATCGTTTTTGTACTTTGATAAGGAGCCGCATTTACATTTATTTCACAGTAAAAATGAAGCTGCAAAACTCGGTTATACAATTTTTACATGGATTTTACATAACTATTAATATGCATATTGAGTTAGGAAAATAAGTAAGTTTGTTTGTTGATACTATCGCAGTTTTATAGAGTACGTCGCATTTCTATTATTACGCCAAAATTTCGTTGATAAATTTGGGTGCACATAAAAGGCAAAGATCCGATAAGATAGGGTTTAATTGACAGATATGGTTCGATTGGCTCAAACTAATTGCTGTTGCTAATTGATTTTTGATTTTGTGAACAACATGTGACTGATATGCCCAATTCACAATTTTGACAGCTTCAAGGAGCGTGGCGCACGCTATGCGCTGCTATCTTTGACCGAGGAGCAGAAGCGAACCGGAGTGATCAGTGCCTCCTTGGGTAATCACGCCCAGGCGCTGTGCTACCATGGCTGGAAACTCAATATCCCAGTGACCGTGGTGATGCCCAAGGCGGCGCCCATCATGAAGATCCAGAAGTGCCGCAACTACAAGGCTCGCGTCATCGTCGATGGCAATGACATGGGTGAGGCCAAGTCCCTGGCCATGCGAATGTCCCGCGAGGAGGGCCTGCTGTACGTGAATGGCTACGACCATCCGCACATTATGGCCGGCCAGGGCACTATTGGCTTGGAGATACTCGAACAGGTGCCGGAACCGGATGCAGTGGTGGTGCCGGTGGGCGGCGGTGGTCTGATTGCCGGTATTGCCACTGCTGTGAAGGCTTTGTCCCCCAAAACCAAGATTATTGTAAGTACAAATTAAATATGTTATATTTATTTGTATTTTTGTATGTATTTTAATCTTTCTTTATTAGGGCGTGGAGTCGGAGAAGTGCGCCAGCTTCACCCGGGCCATGGAGAACGACGGACCCATCCACACGCCCATCAAGAACACATTGGCTGATGGCTTGGCCGTTCCCAAAGTTGGCTATAATGCTTATGCCACCGCAATGCCGCTAATTGATCGCATGGTGGTGGTCAAGGAGGAGTGGATCGCAGTGGCCATCCTCAGGCTGGTGGAGGAGGAGAAATGCGTCGTCGAGGGTGCGGGTGGTGCTGGTCTGGCGGCCATTTTGGCTGGACACCTGGATGAGCTCAAGGGCAAGAAGTGAGTACATTCATTATATTTCACTATAATTTCTAAAAATGTCTCTTGTTTTAGAGTTGTGGTGCTTCTCTGTGGAGGAAACATAGACACCACCGTGTTTGGACGTTGTTTGGAGCGAGGCTTGGCCGCCGTGGGTCGCCTGGTCAAGTTCAATGTGGAGGTGAGCGATCGTCCTGGCGGAATCAACGATCTTTGCGCCCTGCTGGTTCGAGTGGGCGTGTCCATCAAGGACATCATGCACGAGCGAGCCTGGCTCAGGGATGTCTACACTGTGGAGGTGAAGGTCGTGTGCGAAACCGTTGACTGGACCCACAGTCTGGAGCTGAAGAACGAGCTAAAGAAGTTCTACTCGAAGGTTCAGTTCTCCGATGTTCCGCTGGCCCTGACAAATGATGGCGATTCGTAGGATACTCTTCTGTATATATATATATATTTATATAGTACACATATGATTTATTCACTTCAGCAGCGCAGCAAAACTTAAAGCTTTAACTTAGAGCTTAGTTGTATTTAGAGTAAACATAAACATAATCGTAGTCGAAGTAGAAATGTAAATTAGGTGTAAATAAATATACATAGAATACAAAGTCTAGAAAGAAATTGACAAACGTAGGGATTGCATAATATACAAAAAATTATGAATCACTGCTTAGAAACTAAAACACAAACAACTAAAATTATATAAATTCATGAGCTTAGCTTACGAAAGCCGTTCTTCAGTAGCAGACACACAATATCAGTTTTATTTTTCTTATTTGTTTTTTTTTTTTACTTTCCTTTGTTGTTTTTTTTTAAGATCTCTTGCGGTTTTTGGCACATTAAGGATTTATTACATACGCTCAGTCAGGCAAAAAACACACACTGCAGTACACATTGAAATTTACATTTACATGGCTAGAAAATATATGTATATGTCTCTATATAAATATGTAGTTTATGTGGTAAAATGTATAGTAGGTATATGCTATCTCATAAATACAGGCAACTCGTTGTCAAGTCCTCGGACGTGACGTACTTTAAAAGCGCTGACTAAATCTACGTTGAGTATATGCTAAGTTCCATGTTCCGCATGGAGTCGCTCTCAGTGGCTGTTGTCCAGGCGCAGAATCAGTGCGTCGACCACATTGTAGATCTCATCGAAATGCGGCCGGGACTCGGCGTCGGCTGCCCAGCACTGGAGCATCAGTCGGTACATCTCCTCGGGCGTGCTCTTCGGCGTTGGCATACGGTATCCTGCAGATGAAACGGAGTGCTCTTATTCATTTCTTATTGCTGGCAAAGATAGTTGTATTTACCCGTATCGATGCGCTCCCGGGCTCTGGAGTTGGTCATGCCGGAGTAGGGTGTGTCGCCCTTGGAGAAGATCTCCCACATCAGAATGCCATAGGACCACACGTCGCACAAGGAGGTGTACTTTCCGAAGTTCAGCGCCTCGGGTGCTGTCCACTTCACAGGTATTTGCTTCATGCCATCGGAAACTATTGAAGGTAACTTTAATTAGTTTTGGGCCCTTTGTTTCGGTTGAGTAGTTAACATTACCTATATATTCCTCTTCCTCGCGAGACATTCCGAAATCGGAGATCTTCACGCTGTGCTCCAAGTCAACGAGACAATTGCGCGCCGCCAGATCCCGATGAATGCAGTTCTTGGACTCCAGATATCGCATACCTTACAAAAGGAGTTAGTTAATGTTATTTAAAAGTTTATTATTTAGTTTTAAGTGCACCCACCTGCCGCCGCATCTCTGCACATGCCCATTTGCTGGCGAGTGGTGAGGCCATTGGAGTTCTTGCGCAAATAAGTTAGCAGCGAGCCACCTGTGAAGTTTAAATAATTACACACTTATAGTTAATTAATAATTTCAAGTATTTAAAGAACTTACCGAGCACCAGTTCCATGACAATCATAATGGGCTGCTTCTGCACACAAATGCCAATCAATTTGACGATATTCGGATGATCGTATTGCTTAAGGATGCGTCCTTCCTGCAGGAACTTCCGCTTCTGTTCATCGGGCAGGGTCATTCGACAGGTTTTGACAGCCACATCCAGTTTGGTGGACTTTAGTTTGGCCTTGTAGACATCTCCAAAGTTTCCCTACGAATATGCAGATCCATTGAGTATGCGATTCGTTAATTCATAGTTTGTTGTGTTAGTAACTTACCCGACCAATCCTCTCCAGAAGCACCACATCGTCGTTGCTCAGCTCCCAGCGCTCGCGGCACACGGGTCGCCGGAGTATCGATCCCGATTTCACGGTCACTGGCAATTCCGAGTGATACTGATGCATGATCAACTCCTGGATGCTGGCGAATGGCGGTCCCTCGAACCGGAAATTACCCTCGCTGGTGGTCTGGACAATGAAGTGCTTGTGGCCATTCCAACACACACTGAGCACAATCTGGCTCTCCTCGTTTCGAATCGTTTCGCGGACCAGGAAGTCACCATCGTTATTTAGCAATCGAACCACCTCCTCACGCGGCAGAACGCCATGGAACCATTCCTCCTCGTAGAGCGGACGATTTGTGGATAGAGATATCTGCAAGATCGGGATAATTAGCTAAATCTATATACCATAATCTCCGGGTGTTTAGTGAAAGCATGCAGAGTACAAAAAAACATAGGCGAAGGAAATTAAAATAGCTGCGAATAGGTTAACACGCCATTTTTCCACATTTCCAAATGAGCAACGGAAATGCGAAATGCGTGGGTGCAATTGGCTCTGACGAAACTGCAGTAGCTCTGAGATGGAAACGAAAATATATTATAATTAATTATAATTAAATACTGTAAGCAAAAAAGGCATATTAAATCATAAGTATACATCGGTTACTGCTGCACAAAGGTGGAAAGTATGGAACTACATTCAAGGTTGTCTCTCGTCGTCTGACTCACAAATACTTTCGATTTTGGCCGCTTTTTTCGGGCCGGTGGAATTGGCCGACCCGTAAAGACAATTGTCTCGAAAATTCCCCCACTTTCGGCTCCGGCATAGTTGCTGCTGTGTCCGGAACTGCTCATCATGGAACTACCGGATGATCCAAAACCAAAAAAAACTACTACTTCAACTTGCGCAATTGTCTCACGGCACAAGAGCGAAACTGAAATATTCACGCGTTCTGTCGGATAAAAATGTGATATATCTCCAACTGCTCACTGGCCAAACAGACGCCAAACATTTCAATGGACTAGATTAATGGCGACTGCTGGTCGCTATCCAAACTGCTCGTCCGATCGGTGAGAACTAAAAGATATAATCGCCTTATTCTCCCATCTGAACTTGCCTCTCGGTCACTTTCGCTCTTGCTCGTTGGCACGCACAAGTAATTTTTGGCAATGGAAAGGGTGCGGAAACTCAAAATCAGCAGCGATGTTTCTACACTCTAAGAGTTTTACTAAATTAATTATGGGAAAAATTAGAAAATAAGTTTCTACTATTTAAGATACAAATGTTTCCTTAAAGGCGAAACTAGTTCATGTTCCAAACATGTTTATAAAACACAAGCTAAATTCAAATCACAACGACTACTGGCTATACCCAACCCATCAGTTTTAAGGTCACCCTGTGTTTTATTTTTGGATCCGCTCTATAAAAAGCTCTTTCCCCACAACATGCTTTCGATATTGAACGTGAGCGCAGAAAGAAGCATGCACAATCAATCAAACATGCAAATTAAAGAGGCAAGCAAGAGCAAAGCGATGCGGTTTTTGATTTTCTGTGAGGTGGCGTCTGGTGGCGCCCAGTTGGCTTAGATACTCTCGACACGGTGGGTGCGGTGGTTTATTCTCGGATACTCAATACTGATACGGATACGGATGCGGATGCGACTACGGGTAACTCACACTGGCCGCCAGGCTGGGCACACAGTAGCAGTGATCCTTCATGCTGAGCACATCGTCACTGGCGCTATCCTCCTCCTCGTCGTGGTCGATGTCCCGATCCGAGTTCTCCTCCAGCTCGCCGGAACTGGACTCGAATTGGTGCTCTTTGTGGCCGGATATTTGGACGGATGGCTTAACTGGTTTGTGGCCAGCTGGCGGACAGCTGCAGAATTGCTCATCCGCCACCGAACCAGCCGGTTGATCCACCTCGAATTCTTTGGCGAAATCAAAGACACTTTTGCTGGGATGGATGCGTCGTCGTTTGGTGCACTGTTTGCATGGCTTGGAGCGCTTCAACTGGAAATTGAGCAACTTGGAGCGGAATGTATTGCGGATGGCCTTTGATTTCTTTTGGATCTTGGGCACCTTGAATTTCAGTCTTGAGTTTTCCTTGGACGGCGTCGTTGTAGTTGTAGTCGTTATGGTGGTGGTGATCGTGCTCGTTATGATCGTCGACTGTGAGGCACTGTGATTGCTATTGCTGCTGGTATTTTTATTATTATTATTATTATTATTACTGCTGGAACTGCTACTGTTTGTGGGGCAATCACTGCCGCTGGAATGATGCTGTTGCTGTTGATTTGATTGCGACCTTTTCGCATCCAGCTCTTCGTTGTGGGCATGATTCTTGCCCATCCTAACGAGTGGACTCTTGGAGAACTCCTTTAGGTTGCTGAATATGTTGCTTATGGATTTCTGACTAAAGGACAGGGAACGCTTCTTGGAGTGACTCGTATCCTTGGAGGATCGGCACTCTGAACTGGAACTGGAACTGCGTTTCGTATGGCTATCTGGATCTTTGACCAACTTCCTGGCCTGTATGTGATTCTCCTCGGCACTTTCGATGGCATTCACATCATCGCTGGGCTGTAGAGTGCGCTTCAGTCGATCGTCTAGCACTCGGTTCAGCTCATCAATCCTGTCCAGATGGGCATCAATGGAGCTCTGAGGTGCGGCTTGGTTGATTTCTATTTCTATTTGCTCTTTTGCCGGGTGAATTTGTTCCGTTTCCGTTTGCACCTCACTTCCAGGACTCGGCGAGGTATCCTTTCTCTTATCCAACTCCAGATCGGCATAGATGTGATTGTTATTGGTGTTAGTAAGGACAGCAGCGGTAAGCTGGGTGAGCGGGGCGGGCGAGGCAAGGACAACAGGCTCCTCCTCGTCCTCGCCCAAACACAACATGGAACACTGGGTTCGCCGCAGACGCGGCAAAACGGGCAGATTGCTGGAGCTCGTGGCAATCTCCTCGCCCAAATAATGAACACTTGCCGCCTGGCGCAAACGATGGTTAGTAATGGGCTCATAACGTGCAGGACTTGGTCCGATCCCATCCCTAATTACCGACAAGGATCCCAGGCTCTGAGATCGTGGCTGCAACTTGTTGAAGCGTCCTTGTCGCGATCGCGTCATGGGCGTCGCCGGTTGAGGGGTACTCTTGCGCTTGAAGTGGCGACCCCTGCCACGCAAGAGGGTCAATACACCACCGCGTCGCATCAGCTCGTTCATTATGCCCAGACCTGGTGAACTGGTGGAGTTGGATCTCTGCTAATGGGTTAGGTTATGGGTATTGTATGGCATGTATGGAAGAGGGCAGCATCCAGAGAGAAAGAAATGGTTTTGTATCACATAAGATTAGTTCGACCATGACCACCTACTTCTTAAGATTAGCCAAAACCTAAGTGGATTAAGGGGGAAACCTAAAGACCCACCTGCTGTTCGTTGTTGTAGCCATTCTCGATGAAGTTCTGCTCGAGGGTGAGGTCATCGTCGCAACCGGAGGGCAGCTCCTCGCATCCCACCTCGTTCAGGGCGCACTTTATCATGTCCACCAGTTTCTGTTTCTGCTTCTCCTGGCAGCGCAGCGCATTAAGGTCCTTCGACTGGCGGCTAGAGAGACGAGATTACATAATGTATAGGTATAGAGGAGTATATATTAGCTCGCTTACCATAGGCTATCCTTGTTGGACTGAATGCCGTTGGAGGTGTTGCTGCCGTTGGATATAATGCTGCCATTGGCCACCGGCGAGCCACCATTCACATGCTCGATCATCTTCAGCTGCTTCTCCTGGCAATCCCGGACAGCGCCCTCCAGTTCCTGGAGTCGATTGCGCAGCCAGTCCACCGTGAGGTTGTCCACCGTCAAGGTGCTCGACTGCAATTTGCCGGGAATATCCTGGATGAGCGTCTCATCGAACTGGAACAGCAGTGGTGTTGTGGGGGAGGTTCTGAACATACAACGAATAGATATAAGATTAGATTCTCTATAAACTAAATGGTGAAAGGTTTATCTCACTTGTATTTCTCGGTGAACTCGCCGTACTCCTCGGTCGGATTGATGCTCCCTATCAAAGTGTCGATGCGCTTCTGGATCTCCTTGTACTTGTCGGCCGTGAGATCGCCATACTGGACCGCCTCCTGCAGGATGTTGCGCCACAGCAGGATGAAGCTCTCCTGGACGGACTGCTGATGCTCCAGCAGTCCCGGCAGCAGCACGTTGCGAAAGTCCTTCTCCACTTCGATGGCTTCCGTGATGGACAGCACGTACTCGTTGTGTGTGAGATGCAATTTGCGGCAGGCCTTCTGGTACTTGTCACGCACATCGTCCAGCTTGCGGCCACTGCGACTGGGCGCTGAAAGTGCATTGAAATCATATCATACAAGCTCACCAAAAACGTGGCCCCAATCTTTGATTGGTTTCCCACTTGGCAATCGGATACCCTGCGTTTCTCACTCACCCTTTATGTAGTTCTCCTCGAAGCGCGTGCGCAGCGCCTTGTAGCCCTCCAAATGTTTTTGGTATTCCGATTTCTTGCGCACCACCTCGTCGGTGAGCTGGAATGACAAGAGGAAGCGGTTTGGCGATCAGTTGGGGGTTTCTCTGCGGTCAGTCGGCACACGTGTGCCTCTCTGTCATTGGGGCACTTTCCCAAAAGCAAAAAAAAACTTAAAACTGTGCTCATTACATCATGATTATCGCCGGCGTCTCTACGTGTGTTTGCTTTTGGTCGCGCAAAGTGCTCCACATGCGAGTTAATCGCATAATGGTAACCACTCGGGCGCCCCCAACTCGATGGATTCACCGACACCTATCTGCTCCATTGAGTATCTCTCACACTTTCTTCGCCAAACATTTTCTCACGTTTGCCCATTATGCAAGGTACACGTCCCACCGCAATGCCAACAAAGAAAAAACGCTAAGCAATATGAGAGATAGAAAAAACCAAATGACTGATAAGTGACTGGGCAAAAGGATTGCATTATGCAGCTGAGCCAACAACCAACATTCAACATACAACATCCACACCACAGCATCCGTTAGCAGTGTCAACAAAATCAACAGCGACTTTGTTGCCGAGGACTGTGACTGCAGTGGAATCGCAAGTCGGGCCTGAAGCTGAATCTATAAGCCAAAGCCAGGCTTAAAGCCAAAGCCACAACTAATGGCAGCAAAGTGCAGTTAGTCAAGCAGCTGCAAAGTTGCTGAGTTAAGGTTGCATGGACATAATGCAGCTGATGCAGGGCACAGTGGGCAAGTCCATGTCGCCTTCATAGGCAAATTAGACAAATCTGAAGCTCAGCATAATATTTCCTATTATTAACATTAGCTATGATCATTTTAGTTGGGGTACCCAGTTTTTAGTAAAGCTAACACACTATTGTCACCTAATTTTAACTATAACTTAATGCTAGTTGAACCACTTTATCCAAATTATGAACTGGTTTAGGTTTAAATCCGGAAATTAAAAAGAGAACTTCAAACCGCTAATGCAAATATAAACAATAAATATAAATTTAAAACGTGAAACATATAAGACATCAAAATTGAATAACTCGTCAATGCTATCAAAAAATTTATTATATGCATTTTTCTATAATGAATCATTCAATATTTATGATAAAGACACAATAGAAATTTTTATTCTAATAATTCCGTTTGGAAATCGATACTTCGATAATTTGGAGCTGCAAGAACTGGCTAAGCACAATGCGATATAAAATTTATATTAATAATTTATTTTATTAATTCAAAATTAACCACATTTTGGCATAATTCACCCATGGTCACCAGCTTGGCCTGCAACTTGAGCCGCGTTTTTGTTGATGCTGCTATTGTGCAGTTGACTGTGCATATTAATTGCAGACAGTTTTGAACTTTAGCACCGAAGGCGGAAGACAGCAGAAGAGATGGACTAACTAATTGAATGATCAGGCTTGAGAATTCGCCAATGAGAGTCGCTAGAAAATGGCAAGGCTAGCGAAAAACAATTCTATAGCATATCTCGCTATCTATATAAATTGCTGACCCACTTTGGCCGATTGTGTGTTTGGCATTGAAAGTGCTGTCGAGAGTGTTTTTCGCGAGTTATCTTGAAATTGGAATTGGCTGCAATCTAGACCACTTGTTGCTATTGTTGGGATACGTAATAACCAATTCTGTAAGGTTTTGGTTCTGGTTTTTGGTTCTGCTTATGGCCTATGTGCCTATATTTGTTCTTTTTTATTTTCGGCAAGTGGTTAAGCAACTTTCAATGCCTTTGCCTTTGCAGCTGCTAATTTGCCTAAAAAGTTGTTTAGAAAGAGAGAGCGACAGAGGGGCAGGCCAGGCCAGGCACAAGTAGAAGAAATAAACATGGCTCGAAAGTGGGTCATGCGCGCCGTATTTCTTACCTCTCAGCGGCTAAACAGTCAATAGCATTTTGGTAACCATATGCCCCTTTCCCTCTTTCCCACTTCCCACCACTTGGACCTCGCCTCACACATTGTTTACAAATGATTGCCAATTTTTTTCGTTCAGTATTTCAACTTTTTTTTGTGTTTTTATTTGCGTCTTGGCCACCAGAACAGCGTATCCAAACGAATCCGAGGAAAGTTGCTAATCTGCCACCTGCACTCAGCCACTCGGCCAGCGAAACTTTCTCGATTTTCTCACGCAATTTCCCCCGGCGAATTTCATTGGATGCTCACATCTTTTAACTCCGGCGACAACGCACAGTTTAAAAATTCGGAATTCTATATACCGATTCTATGCATATGTAAATGTGGCGATGACCTAATGGAATCTGTGACAAGTGGTGCCAGCTGCCACGTTTTGCATTAATCAGCTTGATTCTTTCTGTTTGCGTTTTATTTCGATTCGATTTTCTGCTTCTGTTTCGGACACTGATTCTGTAGACTTGGGCCAACGCTTATATCGCACTTCAAATTAAGCGGAAAATTCTGTGTTTATATTTTCCAAGTTGCGACAAATTAAGCTGCAAGCTGTCCAAGATTCAAGTCCGAAATTAATGTGTCCATCTTAATAAGATTCTGTTTCGAGGGACATTTCGAATGACGAGTCTGACAGCTTCTCAGATTTGTCCGCTATATTTTCATTGTTGACACGTCATTGTTTATTTTTATAATCGCCTTTTTGTTTTTACGATTTCGCTAGGAATTTTGCACATTTTTGCCAAAGCAAAATGTGTACAGTTCGGCTTAGAGCATTAATCAAAACGTATTGTTTAGCAGAGGTATTAAAAAGAAGTGGCTGTACAGTCTGTTTATATCATATGCATTATATCTTAAACCTTTTCTAGAATTTACTATATTATTTTAACTTGAATAGACTTAAAGATATACCCATTAGTTTGCAGTGCCTACAATACACATACGGACAATAACGATAAAAGAGCACAACTCAATCAAGCGAAATTCAATTCATGTCTACACTTCCAAAGAAATTGCCTCTAATCAAAATAAATTTGTCAAATGTATTGCGGAATCGTGATGCAATAAAAAGAAACCGAGTTGAGAAAACCGAGAGCGGGGCAACCAAAATGAAAAACAAGTCAAAAGCTAAACCCTAGACGGAATTGCATTTATGTTTTCTTGTCGCTCTTTTTTTTGTCAGCGCGTGAGAGCTTTTCTTGGCCGGAATATTTGAATATGAAACGGCTTGGCAGCAGCTGTGACAATAAAAACGATAGCAAATGCCACACACGCCTGGGATTTCCCCTTTGTTGTGGTCGATTTGGAGGGAGGGCGGGGCGGGGCGGGTTAGGGAAATCAATGCAGTCAATGGTCCGGGAGTTTTTCAATAACCTAGCAGCCACAACAGATGTTGCATAAGTGCCGACAGCTTTGACAATAATAATGATGTTTTATGAAACAATCGAGATCGTTTATAACGCTGGCGTTTAGCCGTTGCAATTGCGAATTATGCAAATTTATGACCGTTGGTCAATAGACACGAGTGTTCCCAGTTTCCTCCGCGGACCAGGGACTTTAAGTAATTTCCCATGGAGTCGCCCAGACTTGTCGTGGAAGTGGACTTCGTGGTTCGTGCCAGTGCTTTTGCATTTTTGTTAAACTGGTGGTCAATGAACCCCTCTCAACTGGCCACAACAATGGACACGCTAATACGAACGACCAACCCGTTTTGATGGCTACAACTGTAATCGCTCCATGCGGCCGTTTTGGCTTCTGTTGAATTTACTATTTAAACAATTCACAATTCACAAATCAGTCGCATAATTGCCACGCAATAACTTCACTTTCGTTTGCCAATTCGTGAATAATATTTGCCAAGTTTTTATTGCTGTCTGCCGTGCTGCCTGTCCGTCTTTTTGTTAAATTTGGCACAAATTTGCATGCGTGCCAAGTGAAAGAAGCATGACGAAATGGTCCGAATTTAAATTGGATCTGTAAATGATGTCGACGATTTTGCCATAGCCGTTGCCGTTGCCAGCACTTTCTATTTCAGTCGAGTGTCGTCGAGCAGAAGACAAAAGAATAGAATGGCAAAATCGACGATCGCAGTGAAAGTGTCTTCGAGTCGGCCAATTGCCGCAAGCGAGTTCGTCGCTTAAGTCTTTCGTTTTCTGGTTTCGTGGCCTGGAAGTGCCACCTTCATTGGCCAAATGCGAGCCGAACCGGGAGGTCTTAATCGCCGCCGGAGAGGCTGCAGAACGACTTTTCAATATTCAAAGCCACCTACGTGTCGCTTGCAACTTGTTTTGCATACAAACAGATATACCCACACACACACGGCTTCCAATGCGAAATCCTGCGGCAGCGATCGTTCCTCGGAACAGGCATAAATTTCAAGAGCCAAGCAGATCTCATAAACAAAAAAAGGTTGCAATAACTCGGGGTGAAACCCTGTTATGAAGCAGGGAGTTCTTTGCTTATTGTTTGTTCTTAATCGAATGATATTAAAAGGTATTTAATTAGTTCGATTCAGTAATCTATATTACGAAACTTAACATTTTTGTAGATAATAATTATTAGTTTTCGAAGTAAGCATTTCGATACATCTTACACAGATTAAGTGATGAATGTATTTTAATATCTGAGACTAGTTCCCTAGATATTCCCTGAGATGGATCTACCCACTGCCCAGCTTTCAATACAAATTTACGAGCTGCTCTGCAAAACCAAAGCCTGAACTTGATCCACAGCAGGCCAGCTGCGCTTTTGATGTCAAGGAAGCAGACTGCGTTCGCACGGCTCTCCTTCGGGCCAAGTTATTACGTCGCATATTGGGCAGCTAGATAGACCTGGCCGGGAAGTGGTGAATGGCTGAATGGCCGTGCCCCGACTGGCTTTTGTTAATTTATTTTTACTGCTGCCCCAAACATGATGAAGTACTTGCAACGCAGCCGCTGCACTGCAGCACTGCACCACTGCACCACCGTCCAAGACGAAGAAATTAAGTTGCAGTTGCTGCGCTGCCCGGAGCCAAGTGGCAGGTACAAAAGCCCCGACGACTCCGTCTTCGATCCATAAAGTACACATTTTCCTCGGCCGGCGCGCAGGCGCAGCTAACGAGGCGAAGTCCCCATCCTCCATTCCCCCTCTCCACCTCCTCCCTCTATCCATCGGACCAACTGAAGTCCAGATTCGGGCCCAATACGTTTTTAGCCCTCGGGTTGGGTTCTTTATTGTTTTCTCTGCTTCGTCGCGTCTCGTCTCGACTCCACTGGCAGCGCCTGTAACTCTCTTTTGCCCCTGCGCTTGTGTGCATGTTGCAGACTTGTTTCATAACTGGTCCACGATTCTCGGAATTAAAGGAACAAAGGCTGGGGCTGATTTTGATTTTGACCGACAAACGTTGTCTGCGCTTGTTTGCTGTTGACTCTTCCCCGCTTAACCGTGCCCTGTTTCTGGAACTACACTGGGAAAAATATGGCAATTTGTAGGAGATAATGGATAATTATTGCATTAAAAGAAGCATTAGGCTAAGTTACTTGCACTCAAGCATTCTACCTATGCTCTAGCAAGTTTCCCGCCAAGTTCTACCCGATTTCTAGCAGTGTACAGCTGCCGCTGCTGGCTGTTTGTTCAGCCCGGGCTCGAAATCTTCTCGGCCTGCATCTGAGGGCAGAGGGTACTTGAAATTGACTGAAAAGATACGAATGTGCCGCACATGCGCGTAGATTATAATGAGATAAAGGCACAGCCAGTCGGCCGGGCAAAAAGACAAAAAAAAACCCAAAACACAAAGCGAGAAAAAAAACTGAAAAGGGTTTGCAGACAGTTCGTTGCCTGTTGGCGTGTTAGAAAACCTTTTTAACGCGCTCCGTTCGAGTCGGCAACTTAATTTTTATTGCGCCTGGCTAGGCCGCATCTCCAATTAGAACTCGTGCAATATGAGACGAACGGAAGGCTTCAGATGGGTTCCGGACTTAAGCCATGGATTTATGGGCTTCTTGGGACCCAAAACATAACAGTTGATTTTATGTGTTAACACTTGAACGACTCCTCCAGTCCGTTCTTATTTCTCCCACTAAACGAAGTAAGCTAATTAGTATTCAATAAGCGTAACTGCTGAGCTGGTATCAGCAGCCAAATTGGTCAAGACCATACTGGTCTTGGTTCATTATATCTCTAACTATATACAGATACCAATATATATATACATATATCACAATATATCATGGGTATATGGAAAAGTTCAAACAAAACAAGCGCCACCTTCGCGGTGGTTTTTTCTTTATTTGCCAGGGATCAACATTCCCCACCTAAAATTCGCGGAAAGAGATCGGCAAAAGCGAGTCTGGAAAACTTGGGCAAAATAAAATTCACACACGAGATAAAAATCCCAGCAACTATGGACATATGTACGTGAGGTTGACGTCGCCGGTTGCTGATGTTTCTAGTATTTATTGTCATACAGAGTCTGTCACTTCTTTTAATTGTTTATGACCTTGTTGGAGCCGTTGTTCTCCCATTTATTTTTTGGCCAGCTTCTTTATTGTTTTCTGAAGTTACTTCTTTTCGTTTTTATTTGGCATTTCTCGTACCAAGCGCCGCGAGGGCGATCAACTTTGGGTCGATCTTGTGATTATACTGAGCGGTAAAATTAAAATGAATTCTTTTGAATATACTAAACGGCGTGAACCTTTTTGAGGCAAGTGCGCATTAACCGGTTTATCGTTTATAAATATATACCTCAGTACATACCTATATCGCACATATGTATATACTATATATGTGTATATATCGCCTCGACGTCATCAAGCTTTCTTACATATTGCTCCACTTCTCGCAGTAATTACCTGATAATCAAAGCCTCATTACGTAAATTGCCAATTAGGAGCCGCTCAGACGAAAGCTCCCCATTGATACAGTGATTTGTCTTTGCTTTTGCAATTGGCTTCGTTTAGATGGCAATTACGAGATTGTTATTGGGATCGCGAACAGGCGAAATTATGGTTATCAACTTTAATTAAATGGGGAAGTGGAAAAATCAAAAGTACAACTTAGTTGTTCAGCCAAATGAATCATAGATGTAGTAGTTGTACTTTAAGAGTTTCTAACATTCCCATTCATATTTTCTTTAAATGTGCAAATGATGGTTTTCTGTGGGCGTGTGCCCGTTTAGCGAGCAATTTTCCCCATATTAGTGTTAATGCAATGCCAAAATGCACTGCGAATCATAATCATTTACCGGATCAGAGTCGACTTGGCGGCTTTCCAGCGCAAATTAGACAAAGTCGACTTTCACGCTCGAAAGTTTTGCGCTTAAGAATTTCTCTTCTTGGCAATAATTGACTCCAAATCTGCTCAATTAAGTATTTGCGACTGCGAAACGCGATGCGACGCGAGATGCAAGTCGAGAACCAGAAATAAACACACACCGACCGGACTTTGCTTTTTGTTTTTGATTTTCTCGCAAGTTGTTCGCTTTTTTTGTACCATTATTTTCTTTACTTTTTTTGATTTTGTGAGACTACCAGGTTGTGTGTTTTCTGGTTTTCAGGTTTTCTGCTCCACTTTCTGCTCGTCCCGACACGCTGACGCTGGTGACACGGATGCGGATGTGGCGCATGGTAAATCCGCAAACCAAACAAGTTCAGCTGACAATCAACATCACTTTGCAAGTGAACAGAAGAGTCACAAAAAACCAAACTGGCGCATGGAAAACCCAGGCCCCTCCGGTTCCAGAGCAGAAAACCAAAA
This sequence comes from Drosophila yakuba, assembly GCF_016746365.2. Taxonomy (NCBI): domain Eukaryota; kingdom Metazoa; phylum Arthropoda; class Insecta; order Diptera; family Drosophilidae; genus Drosophila; species Drosophila yakuba. The sequence goes on from NC_052530.2 coordinate 11,014,094, forward strand.
AATCCCATTTTCTGGTGACCTTACCAAGAAAAAAAAATTAGCAGGCGATACGACTGTTATTATTGCCTCAGTTTTTGGCACGTTTCCCTGCTTCACTGGATGGCCAAGCGCTGTTGGCCATTGACACAGCCCGCTTTTTTGTCTCTTTTGGGCCATAAATAATCGCTCGTTGTGTGTGGCCCCTTCGGTTTCTAGTGGCACTTTGTCACTATGTTGTATTTTGTATCGTTCAGTTCAAACACTCGCCTTGACCAATTTTGGGGAGGGTGGGCCGAATAAGACCGCTTGAGTACCGCGCACACAGAGTTCAATGTCACTTGGGCATGACACTAAGCTTGGCCCCCTCCGCCATAATTTCCCAATTTGTCGTACACCATTAAGTCGATTTTAATTACCGAAATAATCGCAAGACAAACAATTGAGGAGGTGCGGCGCAAAAGAGCAAAAGATAAGAGGTTTTAATAGGGCATTGGGCAATTTGGAGGATTTCTCAAGAATATATCAAGTATTTGTTGTGCTAATTAAACATTGGTATATATAGACTATAATTTACTTTCAATATATTTAATCTCCTAGATGCTAAAATTATAGAATTCACACCATTTGTGAACAATTAAATTTTTTTTTTTTGCTAACTAGCTTCCATTTCTTCCCATAGAAGTAAATTTGTTCCGTTCCACTTATTTCGAGCACTTAAGTTGACTCATTTCTCGAGTTTCATCACAACTTGGCCTCACGTAACTTTCGCACTTTCAATTTGTGAATTAGCACATTCATCAATTAACACATTGTAGTTTCTGCTCCAATGACCCCAATTGCATTTAAATTTGGAATTTTTTGGGGCTACCCGATGGGTGCATGATGCATTTTAGCTGGTCTGGCTCTTTCATTCTTCATTGCATTCCAAGTAACCTTCGTGGGTTTTCCAGCCCTTTAGCATCAACCAGTCTATTCGAAAAAGCCGACCTTTTCCTCTTTCGATTGCGTGAACACTTGGCTGGTTGTTCAAGTACATTTTAATGAGCACAAACAAAACGATTTTGTTGTCCTTTTTTTGCTGTTTACCCCAGGCCACAATGGCAAGCTGGCTTTCAAGGTGAATTTTTCGAAAGGGAATCGATTGATTTGCCAGGGCCTCTGCACATGACCTATGCCCACACTTTTGCGGCTTCCAGCGGCGGCTGATGAAAGTGCCCCACCCAAATGGGTGGGTTAAGCTGTGGATTCCACCTTGCATTCTTTTTGTTTTTTTATTTTTTGGGTATGCCATTTTGAGTCATGGCTGCACTGCGCCATTTTTATTTTTAGTAAGCAGGCAGCTATAAAAACTTTTAGCGATTTCATTATTTTCGTTCGCCTGCAGACTGTTCAAACACAATTGCTAGCGTATTAATTTTTCTAGCTGCAGCTGTCGCATTTCCCATTGCACTAAAGCGAAAACATCATTTTTGGCGGCACACGCGGCGGCTACGTAATTTCCTATATTTGATGGCAAACAATATTATTTATTTAGCTGGCAACATTTTCGTGCAACATAAATTAGCCCCAACTGAGAACATAAATTTCACTTTTGCGCGAAGCGAAAACCAGAAAATTTTCCGACTGACAGAAAGTTAAAAGAAAAGGCAGGCGAGCAGAAAGGCATTTAGTTTTATGTAGACAAAAAGCTTATTAAATATATACAGAATAATGTAACATGCACACAAACTTTCGACCTACTAAGTCGTTGAAAAGTCTTAAAGTAAGTTATCAATTAACTTTTTTAATTAATCAAGCAAGAAACCATAGTCATTTGTTGACTATTCATTCGCAATAAAATAGTTTACGCCGCTTTCTAGCTATTTATCACCTATGCACAACAATCAACTGTGGGTATAAAATCGTTTCAATTAGCCATATTACCGATTGTTTACTGTATCTGTTGAGCAGGGGTATTTTTTCGAGCTTGCAAAGTTTTTATTTTCAATTTGGCGCCATTCCAAATTAGCAAAACCGAATTAACGCAGACACAGTCAACATTTACCACCCCCTCCACCTTGCCCCTCCAATCTCGCACCATCAGCAGCCTTTATCTCTCGCTGAATTTCAATTTTCCACTATTTTCTCTACATTCTGATTTCGGCGTGGCCAACGCTGCGTATGAGCAATGTGCAAGGCGGGAGTGAAGCGCCAACGGCAAACGGCAAACGGCAAACGTCAACAACAACAACCTCAACTACACGCCGACAGCATCTTTGGCATCGTAAAAATCCAAAAAATATTACCAAGGCACTGGAAATTAGCAGAAAAAAAAGGGGGAGGATTATTTGAGCCCGGTTTTGGGGGGTGGGGGTGGCGGTGGAGCATCCATCCAAAGGAACGTGAAAAAATCTGAATGCGTTTCCCAGGAAAATGCCGACGACGTTTCTTGGGGGCGTGTTCGCGTACTGAAGTTTTGTTGATTGCGACGCCAGAGCGCTCCGCAAAATTGCTTTTGCCCAACAGTTTGACAGCAAAATTACGAACAATAATGCGTTCTGTTAATGGCGGCGGCGTTGCCATTATTAGAACGAAGGACTCACAGCCAGTCTACGCAGACAAGCCCATTCCCATTTCCCCATTTCCAATTTCCCATTTTCAGCATAACTTTGCCCATTTCGAGGACTAATGTTTCACCGCGTCTATGCGGCATAAAAAGGCCACCATTACCGGTCGCGCCAATTTAATTGTTAGATTTTCGGGTGCCAGCAGCATTGGGCATTTAATTTGATTAAAGTCGCCGACATGGCTCTGATTTATGGCCACCATTAGTTTAATCAGAATTGCTTCAGCAACTTGAACGGCCCACAATGCATCCACCACATACACATATCCATAAATGAATATCTACCCTTTCTGTGCATCGAAGCAAATGTGGCCAAAAGTCCACTTGGCCCTCTGTCTGGGCAGACAGCGGTGTCTGTGTCCGTGTCTGGTCTGCTCTAGTCTGCTCTGGTCTGCTCTGGCCTAACCAATGCCGAGGAGTTAAGGCCAGGCTGTAACCATGGCTAACATGGACATGGATGGCCACATGACATGGGCGAAATGCGTTGGCACTTGGCTGCGCTTTTCGGGGGACTGGAAGCAAATTGTCCACAGACTGCGGCAGTGGGAGGATGTGACAACTGACCAGGACACGCTAGTCGGGCAACTATTAAAAACAATTTAAAGTTGCAGTCAAACCTGAAATTTAAGCTAATGCAGGATGTTTTTGGATACAAACTTAAACAAGAATTTTGCACTTATCAGATATAAACATTGTTTTATTTTTCAGGTGACTTTTCTTTCCAGAGACATTTATTGAAGAATGATTGGTATTATGCTGGTAAGGAAAGGACTTAAGATAGGGGGAAAGCGCAAACAAGCCTGCATAATAATTTCCGTGTTCCGTCAACGCAGACATAATGCAAATTTCCACATTTTCCCCATTCCCGCTCCACAGTGCCCACTGTAGTGGTCCTGTTGACATTGCTCGGTTTTATTAGAGTTTCAGTGGGGAGGACGCAGGACTCGGTGACTTTTATGCTTTGTAGGCGTCCGGAACGGAACTCATCCCGCCTGAAGTCCTGTCCGCCTGCCATTCACTTGGCCCGTCAACCCTGATACTTGACATTGCACAATGTGGGAAGCGTCCATCCTGCTGTCACTCAAAACCCAAACCCAAACCCCAAACTCCAATCCCAATCCCAAACCAGTGGCTCGGCTCAGTGACCCTGGCTGCATTGCACAACTCCGTACCCAATTTATTTATTTGGGCATTTTTGCGGTTGTCCAACGGGCTTAACTCAATTTGCCACCACAACGGACTTTGCGAAATTAAAAAGGGCACGTGCAGCATTTTGGGTGTGGGGCAAAAAAGGGGTTGTGCCCAGTTGGATGATGTGTATATTCATTTCTTTAGAAAATTAGCGGCAATGAAATAGCTATAATTTGTCGTCATTTAGCACACAAGATATTTTTTGTTTATAAATAAACATGTTTCTGTTTTCTTAAATTTTTTTTTGGTTTTTGCTTATAAGTAAACAATTTTGGCTGCTGGTTCTGCTGCTATTTAATGATCAAATGAAGGCGTGGGCGATTGAACCAGACCCAGGGGCGACCCTCTTCGCCCTAGGAAAGGTATAATGTATAGTAATGGAGAAAAATAGAAGAAAAGATACGAAATGATACCGCACCTTATAGCCCATTGACGAGCAACTACAAAAGCCGCGAATCCAGCAGAGTTCTGGCAGAATCAACAAACATAATTGATGATATTTTCGACAGCCACAATGCGAATTAAAAGCGGAATGAATTAAGGCGAAGTCCAATAACGAGGCATATAAATCACAAAATGAAAAACGAGAAAGCGCGCTAAAGTATTTTAATTCCAATTTACATACGAGTATAAGGCTGAGATGAGCTAAGAACTATGTGTTCAAAAAAAAATCTTTGTTTATTTGGTGGAAAATTTATGCGTGTCGTGGAAATTCGAGGTTATAACCTTTGCGGAAATATTTCCGCTGCTGCATTTAGATTTATTCCCAAATGTATTAACCGATAACGAGTTTTCTTTTTGGCAGACAAAGACTTTTTCTTTTCAGACAGATTTCTCCAGCCGAATGCCCGATTGCATTAAGCGAGCGAATTGCTTTGCCACGTGGAAAATGTCACTGTTTGGCGGAAGTAATCATCATCAGGGCCGTCGAGACGTTGAGTTTGGCAAACACGCTTTTCGCAGACACTCGGAAAAAATGGGGTGGAAATGGGTGTCTTAACATAAAAGAGATGTCTTCAAAGATTTCGTGTTTTAAGCAACTGGTTTCAAGTTTAATTGACACCAAGCAGATACATTTTCTCTCTGTGCAGCCATACGTGCATTGCATTTATGTCGCCCAGACAATGTCGATGCGACTGGATGGCTGGCTAGGTGGCTAGAGGTGGTTAATAGTTCCGTCATCCGCAGACGCTGGCCAAAAACGAAAGTTGCAACTTGGTGTGGAGCGGCAGATGAGTCAGCGGACTGCAGCCGGAACTGGCCCAGGGCAACTCGAAGTGGCGCCACAGACGCGGCCATTATGTGGCAATTATGCTAGCAACCCCCAAAACATGATTGTTGTGCTAAATGTATCGACTGCGAGTTGCAAGTTGGAGGTTGGAGTTTGGAGTTTGGAGTTCTGAGGTTGTGGAAACCAACCCCGGGCGTTGGACGCCAGTCGCACGCCATGACGTCGTCCGGCGACCGCAAGTTTGCTTTTTAACAACTCCATGGAGCTGCGTCCTCCTCCTTCGCCCCCAACCGTGAAAAATAACAAATCGTTATCCAATGGCGCCCCCTCTCGCAGCGAATGGAAAACAAACTTTGCCCCATGTTTGTTGTCAACAAATATCAGGTCTAATTTTTATGCTGCGTGCAGTTCGCTCGATTTTGGGCGTTCGCAGCTGCAAAACTTTACGAAATCACTGGGCTTACAGGCCGGACAACTTATGGCAGTGACTAGCGAATAAACAGATACAAAAGTATCTACAAGTTGTCGCTGTCAGGAGACAACAGCATGTGTGCCTGCAATTTGTGCAGCTTTTGTCGCAATGTCAAGAAACTTTTCTGGCTCAACCCCCCACCTCTCTTTGATGTTTCCCCCGAAAAATATACCCCCACGCAGATGGCAAACATTTTAGGTTGTTTTGGCATTTTATGTGCATAGCATTTTGGGGTTCAAGACATTCAGAATTTATGCCCCAAAATGCTGGTACTCGCATACGAAGAGCATTTGCGACCCTGTACTTGGCTCAGATTCGGGACTCCATTTATCATGTGGAGCGTAGCCACATGATTCCGGAGCTGCCACATGATAGTCCAACCGTATCGCATTGTATTTAAGTTGGCCGGGATTATCTAAAGTTGGGAGCTCTAATTTAGCATGGATATCACAGTGAGTCGAATTAAAGCGGACCTTTTTCTTGGCGTGTACGTGCGTGTGGCCATTATGCATTTGGGGGGGAAAACTTTGTAGACACTTGAGAACTCCAGAGCTCCAGAACTCGAGAACTCTAGAACTGTAGAGCGCCGGGCACAGGTCAATGCAGCTCAATTAAAAGGCATGTCCGAAGGCTTTTGTGCGTGGAGCCAATTGAGTGCAGTGAAAGGACGCCAGTTTTGGGGTGAAATGCCGAGGCATTTGCTCATTTCTGTGTGGTTTTAAGGAAAAAAGAAAAAATAACTCTGGCGCCGTCTCTCAAATAACATTCCAAATAAGTTTAATGGGGGGAACTTCAATCAAGCGCTGGCTTTTGCATGCCATCGTTAAGTATCTTCAAGTGCTCCAAACTGAGCGCCAGCCATGTGCATTCGCTAGATACATTTGATGTGGCCACTGCACTCGCTTGTTTCTGCTCCTACAGTTCAGAACGCCCACTTGAAAGTCATATCTTATCGGCTTATCTGGAATGCCAGAGACGAAAACACAGACGAGCGATTGTTGTTGTTCTGCTTGCGACGTCAAGCGTTTGCGTTTGATTGCCATAAAGATACTTGAATTGAACTTATTGTAATTAATACGAGTACGATTCGCCGCAGTATTTTCAATGCCAGCCTATGAAAATGTATCCCCCACTTCCAAAGAACAAGTCTAGCCATTTTAGCATGCCTTCTGCGGTTTATCAATACAATACAATTGCGGGAAAAGCCAAGCAGGGGGAAAATATATATGCATATATACTTGTACGTGAAGCCCCAGAAAAGCTGTCATGTGTGCGGAAAAGCACTGGAAAACCCACCCGGAAGTTCAGACCTAATGCGTTTTTGCGGGGCGTGTGCAGTAGTTTTGACAGGCCAGCAGATACAAAGATACATTAAAGCCAATTCCATATCCATTAGCTATTAGCTGCAAGTTGAGGGCAGGCGCCCCTAAGTGTTGTCAATTAATAACCCAACTCGCAGCTAGCCAACATGCTTCCCTAAATATTTTGATGACAGCCTGGACTAAGTGATTGAGTTTGGCCATTAGACGACAGTAAATTGAACATCTTGTTTAGTCTGCAGACAAACTACATTCCTTCTTCAATAAAGTAATGAAAAGTTGAATTTATTCTTCCTGGAATTCGCAATCTAAATTACAGCAATTAGTACTCCATTGTCTGATAGTTTGCAATAGTATCTTTATGTGCTTTAATGTGAAGTGTTGTAGTAAAAATACTGAATAGTTTAAAGCGTATTCCTTATTTTATGAGTAGATACATTTTTTTTGGCAAGTTAACATGGCAATTGTAAAAAATATAAATTAATAGTTTCGTATGTTTATAGCTCAACATCTGTAAAGACCATTAAAAAAGACATGATGTGTAGAACAATTAAAGGAATATTTCATATATGTAAGTATTTTTACAGAGCACTTAACTGCATAGATATAAATTTATATTATTATTTCTCTCTCGAAGTTATTGATTTGTTAATTGGGTAAGCAATAATCATTGCTCTTGAAGTATGCTAAATAAATAATATGCCACTCTATAAGCTCATCGTCTAATTCAATTTCACTCAATCTTAAGCAGCTACATTGTTTGTCTGCTTGCAATAATAATAAGCTAATGCCAATCCATCAACACCACACTGCAATTCCATCCATCAACACCATATAGATCCGATTCCGCCATCGATGCCGTCCAACTGGACAGAAAAACAGACCAACTGGTCGAGTGGTCGACCCATTTCTAGACACTTATTAAATCAACAGCACAGCAACAATTCCTCGATGAGTTCTTGTCTACAAGTCAGGTTCTTGCTGCTCCTATTGCTGCCGTTCGGTTCAATCCATTGCGCAAATATTACAAAGTCAAAGTCCAATGAAGAAAATATAATAAAAAAAACACAACGACGATGGGGAGACTCAGAACCCGGAGTAGAGAATCGGTTTTCAAGACTCACTGGAGTCGCAGCTCTCATCTTCCACTTGGGGTCTTTTACCCAGAATACTCGTGTGTATTTGCTTTTGCTTTTTTGCTGCTGTCTGCATGCTTTGTAATTTTTATTGCTATTTCGCTAAATTGTTGTCAATTGACTGGAGATTGGCGCAAGTTTGCAGCATGTTTAGTTGCCAGTTTTTCGGTCACTCTTCTTTTTCTTCAAGTGGCCAAAGTTTGCTCTTTGATTGCAAAACCATTGAAAATGAAGCAGTAAATAAATCTAGCTTTTATAACTTTAAAACTGCTTTATCCTAATGAAATCTTATCATTTTTAGTACTTTTCAATGCATAAAAGTAGTGTTTTTTGAGCAGCTTTTTCGCAATGTTGCCCAATAAAGAAGTACAAACAATAGACATTGTTAAATGATATGAAGAAATCATCGACGATTCGCTAAAATTTTGATTGGCATTCTCGGCGTCCATTAAATTTTGTTTTGCACCAGCAAAACTGCGGCGCAAAAAGTCTTGTTTGCCACAAAAATAGATGGGTATCTTGATAGATAAATAAATAATACTACAGTAAGCCAGCCAGCGATGCCGAGCGATGCAATGGCAAACGAGACTTTTGTTTAGACTTGACAAAGGCCGCAGGAAGATATGAAACAGTAGTCGAGAGGCAGCGGAATGTTCTATACCAAAATCACTAAACAAAACAACATTTTTTTTGGGTCATCGTCATCGCAGTTTTTGGCAGTGGCCAACATCTATCTATCTGTCTCCACTGGCAACATGTCGCATGTGGCCAACAGAGCATTTTTCATAGGACACCTTTTTCAAAAAAACAAAACTGAACTGGAATAGTGGAATACTGAATACTGAAGTTCCGCCGCGCTCTTTTGTGTCTATTTAAAATGCTAATTTGCTGTCAGCACCCGTAAATATTCGCAATTTGTTGACCCTTCTTCATGCTCGTGTTGTTGGATGGGCTTTTTATCTTTTTATATTTTTTTTGCTGTTCTAATATTTTGCTGCCCGGTGGGTTAATAAACTTGTTGCCGCACGACACGGCTCATAAATAAACACTTCTATTGATTTAGTACGCCGACTGGGCTCACAAAGCCAATAGCAATCATTGGACTTCTCCTACCTACCACGACATTCATTTTGGTGAGTGTTTACAAGACTCTTAAGCTGCTTAAATGTGCCCCAAGTCGTTTCTTCTTTTCCGCAGAAATGCTTAATATTTATTTTGATTATACAAATACTTAATATACTATATAGCCGTATCGAACAATGGGCAGTCCAACAAAAGACGACTGTGGGCGGAGCTTGGGGCTTGTGGGGCCCCGAGCTCCAAATGATTATTGTTATTGTGGTCGAGTTGACTCCTCAATGGCAATCATAAATAAATGAGTGCGTACACTCGAAGAAAAGATACATTTAAGTGCAGTGAAATAGATAGAAGCGATACTCCGGAATCTACACTCTACATTTCTACCCCAAACAAACCACACATTTGTGCTCAGTGTTCTCTGTCTTTTGATAATTCATATGCTGTCTGAGCTGGGCGCGTCGAGTGTTCGAATGTCTGATGGGTATTTAAGGTGTTGGCCGGAACACTCACATGATTCAGGCGTGCGGCGATCTTGGCATGCTCCTCCTGGTAGGCTTTCCTGGCCTTTCGCTTGTCCTGCGAGAGGTGGGTCAACTTATCGCAGACGACCTCCAGCTGCTCGGCGTTGAGCTTGAATTGTTTGGCCTGCTGGTCCAGTTCATCCATGTAGGATCGCCAGGACTTGGAGATCAGGCTGCCTGCAAAGGGGTAGAAGGCTAACACTTATTAGTAATGTGAGCCACACATAAAATAAGGCTTGTTAAAATTCATATTAAGAAATTAGGAAATAAGCTATAATTTCGATTTTAGGTCAGTAAGCTTCGGTATATGATAACATTTAAGGATTGAGTGGATATTTATTCCACAAAATGTCATATTTTCCCAACCGCACTTGCGTGATAACTCCAAGTTACATCTCGCATGATAAATATAAATAAATAAAGTAATAATAAAGTAATAAATAAATAAAGTGCAATCAAAAGTCCCCGACAATGAATCATTTCACTTAAGCCAGCATTACGCAAAAGTTACGCAAATACCTTGCACAGATTTTTGGAAAATTATTTGCTGAGCCAATCGGAAACATAAAACCCACGTCTGTTCTTCGTTTCTTCGTTCGGTTTTGGCTAAAATGTTTGCGCTTCGCTGGGCTGCAAAGTCTGAAGTTTAGACAGCAAACTGCACTCAAATCCAGCGATTCAAGTTCATGGTCAAGGTGAGAAGCGGAGCAGATAAACAATCGGAGACAGAAATATATATACAAATATGTATGCATATATAGTTGGACAATATCAAATGGCCCGAACTAAATCATTCGGCTACGCTTTTGTGCACTGGTTGTGTGCGTGCACATTCGCATCCAGCGGATACGTTTGTTTGGCCATGTAAACAGCAGGGAAAACATTTCCCAAGCGAAAACCACTGACACCGGACTGCAAATTATAGCAATTTTCATGTGCTCCTCTCTTCTGGGGGAGCAGCTAGAAGCGAAAAACAGCTGCACTTTGTCGACACTTTGATGAGCTCCGCAGAACGTAGATGGTGCTGGCCAATTTCCAGAGTCTAGAGTACAGAGTCGCGAGTCCTGGCTGCCCGGATGCATCCGGATGCAATGACCATGCCACCCAGAGCACGGTAGTTGAAAACGATTTGCTTGTCTGGCGATTATCTCGAGTCGTTTGAAATGGAACCCAACGCGTCTCATTCACTTGGAAATGCGATCAAGTCACGCGATAGCCACTGGCCAGTTTTTCCAGCCCAGCAGGCTGCCAAAAAAAAATCACACCATCAATGGGAGTGCAGGAATATTTCATTCTCCAACCCTTAGATACAAGATATGTTTATGTTGTGCCATCCAATGCCATCCATATAGGGGCCATTAACAATAACATCCACCAGCTTATCGACACTTGCCTTATAACTGCCGCACTTTTACCCTGACTAATGGATGATACGCTGGTGAGTTCATATTGTGTGTGAGTATTGTGACTAATGCCCAAGAGGTCAATGGAAGTTCGAGCATCTCACTGTGAAACTGGGTCCATTTGGCTATAAATTGCGCTCTTTACTTTTTTGAACATATGTTTTGTTTTAAGTCCACCATCTAGATCTTGTTTCTTTACCAAATGAAAGCTAGCATATAATTCTACCATTCATTTGGCCTGATTAAAGAAGTGAAAACCACTTTTTAATTGAACTTAAGAACAGCATATCGAATGGGAGTGGTACGAGGACAACGTACTCGAGATACGAGATACACATATCATTGACCAAATAATTGGCTATGCAATCTTATCTGGTAGCACCTGCAATTGCAGGCATCTTTCGTCTTACCTTGCATTTCGTCAGCCCGATCGATCTTGAGACCCTGCTGGGCCACAGCTGTCAGGCTGATGGCGTACTCCTTGTCGCACTTGGCCTTCATCTGGATGGATCGCTTCATGGTCTCCATTAGCCGGAGCTCGGCATCCTGGCGGACGATCAGCGCCTCGTGGGCGGCCCGACTTTGGAGGGCTGATGAGAAGCCCATGATGCTCTCGTTACTCCCTATTTGGGTCGCGGCTCTCTGTGAGATATAGGCATATATAATGGAAATTATATATAAAGGAAAGTGATTCAGAACAGAATGGCGGTTTTTATCGTGCGTTCGCACTTAAAGGGTTATATATGTTTTTGTTTCAAATTGTTCTGGGGAGAGCGGAATGCACTTGGTGTGGAAATTCCACATGAAACACAGAGAAAAAACACAGCGGACATGTGGCAAACACTTGTTGCATGGCAATTTGGTAATTCGCTGGCATTACTGCTTTATCGCCCCTCACTGGAATTAATTATTTATGTCACACGAGCACTTTGGTTTTTGTTTCCCAAAATAAACTTTCACATGCGTTGACACTTCTTTGGTTTTTGGGGTTTTTATTTTGAGCTCTTTACTTTTGCATATGTCACGACATTTGCTAATTACACACGATCTCGTCCCGGCGTTTGATTAACGACTTAATACGAGTCACTGGCATATGCACTTTTTATCCGCTAATTAACGCATTTTCCGCTCTCCCTGCCACTTAAATGTATATATTTATTTTGTGGCGCTTTTTAGTTTTGTGGTTTTTTGGTATTTTGAATGCAACAGTTGTCTTCACTTGAACTTTTCCCCAAGTATTTTCCAAAAGCAAAGCGAGCCAAGAGTTGCGGCGCAGTTGCTGCTGCTGTGGTTGTTGTTTTGGTTTCAAAGAGGAAAACTTGTTTTTCCCGCTTTCTGGGCGAGCAAACAAAAATAAACATTGCCCCAAGGAAGGGGAAGGGGAAAGGGGCGAAGTCAATAAGGAAACACAAGCGACAGAAGGTGTGTGCGGCAAGTACGTGTATCTCAAAGATACACAAGGAAAAAGAGCAGTGCGATATCTAATCGAATCACTTGTCACTTATCAGCATTCTTACAGAATGGAATGCTTGTTATTTGTGGTATATTTACACATTAAATTACAAACATTGATTTTATTCAGCGTTTAGATAGTTTGTTTGTGCTTCCTTGATATTGTTATTATATCCTCAAAAGTAACCCACTATCACATGATAGTTTTCTCTCGGTGCATTGGCTGGATGCGCCAGAACAGCAACTTGATGCATTGTCTGTATGTGCGTGTGCAGTTGGCCAAGTCGAGTAAAAAGTATAAACGGGTTAGGCAGCAAGTAGGGGAGCATCCTCAGCCACCAGAACCAGAACAACAAAAACAAAGACCACAACAACAGCAGCAGCAGCAATAAGGAGATTCTCAACCGTTATATAAATTAAGAATGTAAATAAGAATTTTTAGAAGTGATCTGCACTTCTGGCGATTTTAGGGGAACCACATTTACCGCTGAATTTCTTTGCCGACGGTCTTCACTTGCAATTTGCGTAACTAGAGCACAGTTCTTGGCACGAACATATTGAAATATGGATGCTTATCGTCTTGAAGGCTTTATCAGAGGCTTCTTGTTGGCACGTCGAGATGCCCGCACTTCACATGGCCACAGAACACAGAACTCAAGAATCGCGAATGGAGCTCAGCACCGAGTATCGTATTAGATTGGATCGAATCGAATCGAGTCAGAATTCGGAAATCGGAAATCGGGTAATATTGAAAGCAGGCAAACACAGCGAACCGTTCGCCTCGAATGTTCAGCGGAAACTGAGCGCCGGCCACTGAAAAACACTCGAAACACTCGCAACACTCGGGCCGATGCGGCGAATGAGCAACGCGAGTGCGGCGAGCCAAACAGAGAGACTGAGAAGCCCAGAGAGCGGGAGAGAGCAAGAACAAGAGAGAGAGAACACAGTGAGAAAAACCGGTTGCGGAACACCCAGCAAACATTTTCAAACAATAAAAGTCACCATAAGGCAGAAGTGGCTTAATAGTGGGTTTTCCGAAGGGATTACTTATGTTTGCTGACTTTTGCGTTTCGTCGTTCCCATTAATCATGGTAGGCCATTTCATACGGGAAAATCTTCCTCGTTTTTAATTTTTATTTTTATTTATTCTATCAAAAGATTCTTTTTATGATCAATTGATTCAATTATATATTAAATCTATATGTTTGCTGACTTTTGCGTTTCGTCGTTCCTATTATTTATAGTAGGCCAATTGATTTGGGAAAATCTTCCTTGTTTTTAATTCTAAATATATTTAGTCTATCAAAAGATTATTTTTATCATCAATTGATTCAATTATATATTAAAGCCTTTTGTGATGATATTTTGTGATGCAAATTTGGAACTTGCTTAGAAGGGAAAAGCCAGTCGGAAAAGGTTAACTCAGATTTCTGATGTTCTATAAGGTGTTATTAAATGTTCAAAACAATATATAATACGGCTTTTTAAGTAAGCCTAAGCAAGAAATGTTGAAACAGAATTAATCAGCTTTTTTAAGTCTTAAAATCTAAATTGAAGTCATGATTTTTTTGGGAACATTACCATTTCCACTAAATTGCCACCATTTTAAGCTAAAAAGGTGAGCTCTCCAATATTTTTGTACGTTTTTCCTCACACCAACCCATAAGTGTTCGTTGGCAGACAGCAATGACTGTTGTAATCGGAGAATTACCAAATTTCCGCACTATTAATTACGCAGGTTCGGTCTGTCGTGCGACAGCTGGCAGGATCTAAGGACGAACACCCGAAGCACCCAAACACCCGAAACACCCACCCACCCACTGTGGGTCGCTTTGGAAACGGAAGCAGCTGAGCTGTAACCAAAACAAAAGCTATGATAAATGTTATGCGTGTACCTAGCTACCCTTTGTTCGTCCTGGGCCAATCACCCCCGCAACTGCAAGCCATCGGTATCTCCATTTAATTTACCCCCCCGCACTTTCGTCGATTGTCAGAGTCCGGCATAAATGCGAAAATGCATTTGCGCATCAAACGCAGGCGGGCCAATAAATTCATTAATAAATGCGAAAGTGAAAAGCGCAGCAACTCCGATGCTCCCTCCTGCCACTTCAGCTGCTCCTGCTCTTTGTTGTCCTTGTGGTCAGAGATGGGTCCTGTTCTGCGCATAATGCAAACAGTGTTTGCTAAAGTCCTACACTGTCAGCAGACTTTTTTAAGCGCAGAAATGGGGTATAACACTTTTTTAGAGCAAAGAAAATATATTAATAATTCCATATGCACGGATATTACTGATAGCTCAAGGAACTTGGTAGTAACTCATACAGAAATATGCTGATTTTGATTAGAAGGCACTTGGTAAAGCATATCTACAAATTGTTTTAAATTTAAAGATAAAACTAAATGAAAAGTTACCCCAATTAAATAAATATGTGTACTTCTCTGCAGGTTTGAGTTTAATTTATAATTTAAATTTTTTCTGTGTGAATCAATCCACTCTATAATCCACCCGCACCCCCACCTGCGGCTGAATAATGGATATTGAAATCGCATCGGCACTCGAAAGGGTGTGAGATATTGTACTTTATGCCGATTAATGCTGCCATGCTGGAGGACAAAGCCCCTGGCCATCCTGGCCATTGATTTGATAGCCGGGCAAATGGCGTGCCACCTTCGCCACCTCACTTGGCCATAATACTTTGCACCCAGCCAGACGACTCTTGGCCAGCCTGTTGCCCATTTCCGAGATGCCCTGCTTGCTCTTTTTGTCCCGCCGACCAGCCAGTCAGCCAGTCATTCATCTCCCCGTTGTTCTTCCTCACTGTGTGTGTAAATGTGTTTTCTTCTGGGTTTTAGGGTGTTTGCCATTGTCTATGCACCGGATCCGTATCCCGGGTACCGGGTACCGGATTGCTGTGTTTATTTTGGTTGGAGCCAGACGGCAGCGAAAAAAAAAACGAAGGAAGATTTACAAAGGCGCCTCGAACTCATAAAGTATTTAGTGAGACGGCGATAGCGACACCAGGCACCTTCCGGTGTGTCCTGATGACTGGCCAGGATTTAATTCCTTTATGTGCTCCTTTAGTTGCCTTAGGAAAAGTTCCATTCTCATCCCGCTCGAAAAATGGGCTCAGCTATAAGTAGAGTGGTGGCCTAAATATCTGATTCTAATTTCAGCGAACTGGGTCCATTGTGACGCATAGTTGCCTCACATAAATCTCTGCGGATGTCCCATTAATGTTCGAGTTGCATTTGCAAGTGCAATTCTTGGCGCACATAATATGGGGCATTCAGTTTCAGCTGTTCGGTTCGTAGAACAGAAGCAAATGGGTGGCAACAGTTGGCGGCCAATTGAAACTAATGAATAAATTACTCGTGCAGTGTGTAAGACACTAAAATTGATGAGCGAAGTTTAGCATGGGTGTGAACCCATAGATACATGTAGTCATATATCTATCTACGTTCGGTTTATATAGCTCGCTGGGCCGGAATTATTTCAAATTGTGCAATACTGTGACAGCAATAAATGCATGCTTGATGGGCTGGAATGAAGCCACCAAATCAAAACAAAATAATTAAGATAAGTTGAGCAATGGATATCTTGTAGTATCTGTATCCAACAGATACACTTGTATCTTGGGCTGCTTTTCAATGAATCTCTATGGGGATCAGCATCAGTTGCTTATGCAAGGTAGTTTTTGAAATGTTCTGCTCACTTTCAAGCCAACTATTTGCTTACCAGAGGTAACACCTTTCAGTTGGAAGGTTGCTCCAATGTCAAAAGCAAAGACACCTCCTTTGCTGCAGCCTGGCTGCTTAGCATTCCGGTCAGCAGTCGGATAGGAGCTATAGAATGGACGACTCCCATGCCAATTTGTTGCTGTGTGCAAGAATTTCCAGCATGTCCACAACAAAGGCAACAAACAATAAAGACAAGTGCAGCAACAATGGAACGGTAAACGCGCCCAAGAAAACTGAGCAGCTCATTTATGGAAATTATTAAGTGCAAGCTCGGACCAAAGCGGTTACTTCTCCCCAGTCAAACGGCATTATTATGCGTACATATTTTTATGGGCAAGTGGACGGGAATGGGCACACAAGCTGCCAGCTCAAGTCTTAATAACCGAGAGCTAATTAAATTTGGGACCCTCTTGATAAAACTATTAAAACTGGCGAGTTGGGAAATCTTGGAAAAGTTGCTGCCTTAAACGGTGAGTTCTATTATTGTCATTTTCACATTAAACTTTAAACGAGAGACACTTAAGCCAAAGCAAAGGTGTGAAACCACACGGAATTCCCTAACTCGCAGACCTGGAAAACCTAGAAATATATATGTATCTTACTTATAAGAGTATATCAGTCCATGATCATAAAAAAGTTATAACCCGATTGGCCGTGGTAAGTGCAACTTTGATTCTGCGCATCTCTCAATTGATCTTAATTAATGTTCACTTTAATTCGACTGTTCTCTTTATTGTCTGCTCTTTGCCAGCCACATGCGTAAAAAAATAAAATTCAAAAGATATAAAAAAAGTTGCTTAAGCATTGCAGTGTCTTAAAAAAAATGCTTCAGTAAATGGGAATCATTACGCTGCGAATAATTTAAATTCAAAGAGCAAATTTGAATTATTAATGCGTTCAACACCTTGCCTAATTGTCAACACTCACGTTTTCCCTTCTATTAGTGGAAACCATGAGAAAACCAGTTACCAAACCGCAAACCACTCCCACAGGACGAAGGACCCTATATAACCGCCTTTCCCAAGCAAAACTAGCCACATAACACCTTCAGAATGGAGCCAGTGCAGTACAGCTACGAGGATTTCGCCCGATTACCCACGACGGTGTTTTGGATCATGGGCTACGACATGCTGGACGTACCAAAGAGCCGCTCCCGCAGGATACTCAACCGGATATATCGCTTCCTGTGCCTCGCCAGCCATGCGGTCTGTGTGGGCGTTATGATATTTCGCATGGTGGAGGCGAAGACCATTGACAATGTGTCGCTAATCATGCGCTACGCCACTCTGGTCACCTATATCATCAACTCGGACACCAAGTTCGCCACCGTCTTGCAAGGCAATGCCATCCAAAGCCTGAACTTAAAACTGGCCGAACTGTATCCGAAAAGCACGCTGGACAGGATCTATCACCGGGTGAATGATCACTACTGGACCAAGTCATTTGTATATTTGGTTATTATTTACATTGGTTCATCGATTATGGTTGTCATTGGACCGATTATTACGTCGATTATAGCCTACTTCACACAAAACGTTTTCACCTACATGCACTGCTATCCATACTTCTTGTACGATCCTGAGCAGGATCCGGTTTGGATCTACGTTGGCATTTATTCTCTGGAATGGCTGCACAGCACACAGATGGTCATTTCGAACATTGGCGCGGATATCTGGCTGCTGTACTTTCAGGTGCAGATTAATCTGCACTTTAGAGGCATTATACGTTTGCTGGAGGATCACAAGCCCAGTGTGATGCACGACCAGGAAGACAGGCAATTCCTTGCGAGAATTGTGGACAAGCAAGTTCGCCTGGTCAGGTAATTGTGCCCGTGATTTAAAGCAAATATTCAGAGATGGTTGAATGTTACGATGTGCACTTTGAACAGTTTGCAAAACGAGCTGAACGACATCTTTGGCGGATCGCTACTTTTGAGCCTGCTGACCACCGCAGCGGTTATCTGCACGGTGGCGGTGTACACTCTGATTCAGGGTGCCACTTTGGAGGGCTTCACCTATGTGATCTTCATCGGGACTTCGGTGACGCAGGTCTACCTAGTGTGCTATTACGGTCAGCAAGTTCTCGATTTGGTGGGTTGTTATTGCTGGAGTCCTAGGCTCGCCCGCTAACTGAGGTTCTCTTGCAGAGCGGCGAGGTGGCCCACGCCGTGTACAATCATGATTTCCACGATGCCTCTATTGCCTACAAGAGGTACCTGCTCATCATCATTATCAGGGCACAGCAGCCGGTGGAACTGAATGCCATGGGTTACCTGTCCATTTCACTGGACACCTTTAAACAGGTAAAATGCTGACACTACTTATATGATTTTTATATGATATTATGTGCGTTTCGGATTGAATTGCAGCTGATGAGCGTTTCCTACCGCGTTATCACCATGCTTATGCAGATGATTCAGTAGAGAGCAATAAAAGCACGGAGTTTGCAACTTTGGACGCTTTAATCGCACTACGCTAGTAACTATGCTTCTATACAACTAGATCACTTGGGATCCGAGGGCAGCTTGAAGCCCACCAAATCGGCGGTATCCCTTACGGATCTCTCGCCCCTCCCGTGGAATTCCTTGTACAGCTCCACGTACTTGCGCTGGCTGGTCAGGTAGGTCAGGTAGGTTTGGCCCAGGAAAGTCGCCTCGTTGCGAGCCTTGCAGACTTGCTGCTCCGTGGTGGCGAACTTCTTGTATTGCGCCAGAATGTAACGCGCGGCCAGCGAGTCCTTGATGCATCCATTAGGTGATGCTTGGCGCAATTCGTGCAGCAGGGAGCGCAGCACCTTGGTTCCCGCCATTCTAAACACAATATTACAATAGCATTTTAGAGAAATTAGAGAAGCAATCAGCGACTTACGTGATATTCAGGAAAATTCGTTGTTTCTGCCGAACAGCTGCTTGCTACAGAGTTGCCACCTAGCCAAAAATTAAAATACAGTGATCACTACAATCATTGAACAAATAACGCTGGACCTTGTTTTTTATAATAATCAATAGTTAGGGAAATTACAACCATCAATAAATTTAGAAAAGCTACCTATAGTTTGACCACAAATATAATGAAATCCACTCGTCATATAAACGGAATATTTACATTTTTTTTATTTTAAATATATAAGATTTTCTTTTTTGAAATTGGCTGATAGTGCTATACAAATCTAGAAGTGCAAATGCCTGATTGGAAAACAAGGACAACCAATAAGGGAAGGGTAAAATCCGATAAGATTGTTGAACTAAAAATACAAACAATGAATCCAGTTGGAAAAAACAATTTATTTTAAAAGTTATTTAGCAGTACACCGAACTCGTAGCTAGTTGGCTGTTTACTTCCTGGGCTTGCCGGCGGCTGGCTTCTGGCCGGGCTTCTTGCCAGCGGCTCCCTTGGCGCCAGGACCACCCTTGGTGACCTTGCCGGCACCGGCCTTGGTACCCTTGGCACCAGCGGCAGGCTTCTTCTTGGGCTCGGGCTTGGCCTTGGGGGCCTTCACCGGCTTGACGAGCGCCTCGCGCTGGCTCTTCAGGGCCTTGACGATCTTCTGCTCCTCGATGAGGAAGGCGCGCACGATGCGCTCGCGCAGGCAGCTGTGGCAGAGCACTCCACCGTAGGTCCTGGACACGGTCTTCAAGCGCTTGGACATGCGGGGACGCTCGCTGGGGCGGGATGGGGTGATACCCTTCAACTTCTCCTTGCACTGGCCGCAACGGGGCACGGTGGGGTTCTTCTTCACATACTGGTAAACCAGACGTCCACCGGGCGTGCGAACACTGTAAATTGCCAAAGGTGCGTTATGTTATCACATTTCTTATCGGTGTTTTGCTGTTGGATAGTTACATGCGCCGCTTGTTGGAGCGTGTGTTGTAGGACAGGCGTCTCCGGAGCGTCAGACGTTGGACCATTTTGCTGTTGTTGCTGCTGGCCGTGGCGATTGGTGGGTTACATATGCAAAAGCGGTGAAAATCATTATTAGTTTGATGCTACACGGTGGTGGGCGCAGTTTAAGCTGCATTTGGTCGTATATTTTCACGGTTTTTTCACACATTGCAGCGAAATTCTGTGAAATTGTAAATTGAACACGTGCATACCTCAAAGAGACGAAACTAGAAAGAAAGGTGGCAACCCTGTTTGCGCACGGCGTGAACTTGGCTGCGCTGCCCGCTGTACGGCACTTTCGAGCACTGCAGTCCTTGCCAGATTGTCATGAAAACATAGGCTTGAAAGGGGACTTTATATTTAGTTTTTAGCAAAATGGGTGTTTAGTTTATGATGAAATGTGAAATCCTGTAATATAAAATATTAAAAACCTTTATTTGTTTTTAATAAAATAGCTGTGTTGTTCATAAATCGTGTAATCATACGTTTCATAAATACAGAATCCTTCTTCTACGCCCCTGCAATAACCTGTTGTTGTTTTGTTTGCGGTGGAATCTGTTATCAAATCTTAAAAAGATAACATTTAATTGCAGCAATATGAGCAAAGCCAGCAACAGTAAGTGATTCTCAAAATTCAAAACCTTTCCACTAAATAATTTCTAATTTAATAGTCATGCGTTTGGCGCTACTGCAACTGAAGGGTTCGAAGGACAAGGTGGCCAATGTCCAAAATGCCGCCAGCAAAATCGAGGCGACGGTCAAGGAGCACAAGCCTCGATTGATCACTCTGCCGGAGTGTTTCAATGCTCCCTACGGCACTAAGTACTTCCGGGAGTACTCGGAGACCATTCCCGATGGCTACACCTCGCAGCAACTCTCCAGTTTGGCCAGGAAGCACCAGGTGTATATCGTGGGCGGAACCATACCGGAGTTGGGCGAAAACGATGCCATCTACAACACCTGCACGGTTTGGTCGCCCACTGGTGACCTAGTGGCAAAGCATCGCAAGATGCATCTGTTTGATATAGATGTCAAGGGTGGCATTCGCTTCAAGGAGTCGGAAACGCTGACCGCAGGCAATGATTTCACCATCATCGACATTGATGGACACAAGATTGGCATTGGCATCTGCTACGACATTCGATTCGAGGAGATGGCCAGACTCTACCGCAACGCAGGCTGCGAGATGATCATCTATCCGGCTGCATTCAACATGACCACGGGTCCCCTGCACTGGGAGCTGCTGCAGCGATCCCGTGCCAACGATAACCAACTGTTTGTGGTCACTACATCGCCGGCCCGTGACACAAACGCCGAGTATGTGGCCTATGGCCATTCCATGGTGGTGAATCCCTGGGCCAAGGTGCAGCAGAGTGCCAGTGAAGGCGAGGAAACCGTTGTGGCCGATATAGATTTTTCCGCGGTGGAGCAAGTGCGTCAGCAGATTCCCGTCTTTGGACAGCGACGTCTAGATTTGTATGCCACCGAAAAGAAGTCCAAATAGGGGGTTTTAACAGAGGTTGCGTAACAAGGTAGAAGACACTTTTTGAAAATTCAAGAATCTTTTGTTTTAATCACCTTTAAGGCTTTGCATTTATGTTATTTGATTGTATATAAAATTTATTAGACCTACACACATGTAACATTGATTTCTGACCACATACTATTAAGCTTTATCTAGTTGATTATCGCTAGGAGCTGCCTCAGATGCAGCTGATTGCACGTAGTGGGGCCGCTGGGCCTGGTCGAAAAGAGCTCGTATGGCTTCGTCGGTGGCCATCAAGGGCTGACTAATGAATTCCAAGGCCTAATGGAAAGATAAATAAGGTGTGCTCACATTCCCATTAAATCACTTTAACTAATGATGCACTTACCCTAACTGCGTACTTCTCCGCCTCGCAAAGTGGACTTGTGCTGGCGCTGGACAGCTTTAGTGTCTCCTCGGGAATGCCCACGCCAGTGTGCAGCACCATGCGCTGTAGGATATTCAGGTTTTCGGCACTCAGGCTGATTACATCGGTGGCGGGCAGGTTGAGGAAACGAATCTTGGCCAAGAACTTCAGTTGCTTTAGCATATCCAGCTGAATTTCGCGGATCTGGTGGGTGGCATGCAGAAGTTGTTTCGTTGACTCGTTCAATAGCTGATTCTTCTGGGTGAGATCGGCTTTCCAGCGGGCTAACTCCTCAACCATAACGCTGCTGGCGAGAAACTTGGATCGCCAGACCTCACATTGGCCGGCCAGGAACTCAATCTGCTCGGTGTGGGTGGTCAAATTGTTGGCAGTGTCTAGTAGAGCCCTAGCCAGTTGTAGTTTGTCCTCTGTGAGCAGATTAACCCGTGTCTGCAGATCCTCGCCCACGGAGGCCACCAGCAGGCTCTTCAGTTCGCTGTTCACCTGCGTTTGGAACTTATACTGGGCTTGAAAGTAATTGCGTTCCTCGCGCATCTTGGCCAGCTCCTGCTTAAGTGAGATTAGCTCCTGACCGCTGGCTGTGTCTGCATCCTTAATATCCGACGGCTCAGTCTCCAATTCCTGGGTGCGCAGTGTGGACACCTGATCTACCAGCACTGCAATGTCCAGGTTGTTCTTGTCCCGATGGATTTTGTGTTTATTAGTTGGCTCAGAAATCATGGGATTCACGGCACCCGGATATGGTTCGAAGGGCACAAACTTGGGGGCCTTGGTTTTCTTATGTTCGGGCAGCGAATCCGCACTGGTAACCAGTCTTGGACGCATCTGAACCAGCTCCCCCTTGGGCACAACGGGCGCCAAACTGCGGGTAACGATCTCGGGGCGTCTGTAAAGGGTGTGCAAGCCGGGCAGGGGCAGATTGGAGGCGGGGCCACTGCTGGTTGAAGCCTTCCTGTCCATGACGGCCTCCTGGACAACGGAGCTGTCCTTCCGCGACAATTGGGGCCTCTTCACCTTGGTGTCCACATCAGCACTCGCTGGGACTTCACTCTCTGTTTTGGCCGCTCCACTATTTTCCGGCTGCTCCATGCCATCGCCACTGGTGCGACAAGCCGGGGTTTTGTCCGTGCCTGGCATCGCGCTCTCAGTCGCTTCCATTTCTTGGCAGTCTTGGCCAGGCGAAACTAAACTTTTCTA
This sequence comes from Drosophila yakuba, assembly GCF_016746365.2. NCBI lineage: Eukaryota > Metazoa > Arthropoda > Insecta > Diptera > Drosophilidae > Drosophila > Drosophila yakuba. The sequence goes on from NC_052530.2 coordinate 11,037,212, forward strand.
GTTTAAGAGTTTTTCTGGCTGTGCCAGCAAAACAAAAACAATGGCCGAGGGCTGCCAACTTGCTGTAAAGAAGTTTGTTATTTGCAGTGTTGGTAAAGACCTAAACATTTGTAACTAGCTACGATAATAAAACTTAAAGAGCTTTGGCAATAGTTAAACTTATGATTTATTAAGTGGAAATGTGTTTTGCATTTGTAAATGCTCCCCTTCCTACAAAAGAGGTAAAAAATAAATAAATTTCCAACAGAGCACCTGCGCGCAGTGTGACCAGAGCATGTCAATACGAAAATGCACGCTACACTTACTTTAGCAGTGCTGATTGGCCCACCCACGCACACGTTCACACTTTTTGATAAAGTCGATTGATTTGATTGACCGAGAAAAAAAACAAATAAACACGACGAAGAAAGGGTGAACTGGTGCCGGCGTAGCGAAGATACCACTAACGCCACCTATCACCACCACCCGCCCAGCCACGCCCCTTGCCCGCCCGCGGTGCGCCGAAGGATGTCCTCAGTGGAGGCGGAGGTGCTGCAGAAAATCGATCTGATTGAGCCCACAACCGGAAAATTGTTTTTCGAGCACAAAACGGAGCTGCTTTTCTGCCGGCCGCATCTGATGCCGCTGAAAACGCAGGCGCTGGAACGCCTGGAGGAAATGCATCGGGACACCGCTCGCCAATTGCAGAAGAAGCGCCAGCAACAGAAGTCCACGGAGCCCACAGGCTCGCTATGAATCAGTCCTCCTCAAACGCAAAAACACAGTCGTCATAAGCACATACACCACACACACACACGCACCACAAGCACACACACGGATAATCACTGAGAAGCACAAGGACTGAGTAGATCGGCACCTGGATTGGGATTAGGATAAGCACTAGTCAGCATGGCCTACCTACTGAGCTTTGGCATCGTGGCCGCCCTATTCCTGGCCAGCATCTCGCTGTACCGCTACGGAAACATACCACGTCAGCACATCCTGGTCACCCTGTCCGTGCTGACCGCCTGGTGCTTCTCCTTCCTGATTGTATTCACCATTCCGCTGGACGTGACATCGGTGAGTCGGGATGTGGAGCTCTTAAACCATTTGCCATTGTATACAACCAACAATAACTAAATATTTATTCAAATCCATATGATTTTGTAAACGCGAATATTGCTTTATTACGTACAAATGCTTTCGTCCTTTCTGCCATATGCTGTGGTTTTTATGTCCTTGTGGTAGGAAGGATAAAGTCTTTCGATTTTGAAATTATAGATATTTTGAGACACGTTTAAACACAAAAAAGTGGCTCAGATTTCCGTTTCCATAGAAACACAGTTTGTTGCATTTCCTTGTATTGTTGATCATGCGAAACTTTAGTAATGTGTGAACAAACCCCATTCTATTGCTTCTTAATTCCGAACAGGAATTAATTAATTTTTTATCTAAAGCTTTACAGTCACCCCTCAAATTGTAAATATACATACATTTGGTCTGAAATTTCTTATCTGTAAATGAATCACAGCTGAAGCTAGACAACAAAAAACCCAAACCGATCATAGAAATACAATTAGCTCGTTTTTATGGCTTTGTATATACTCTAATGTTATTTGGTTGTCGACTCCTATGATTAGAGCTAATAACAATTAACAATCAAAGTTTATACCTTCCATTCCAGACCCTTTACCGCCAGTGCGTGGAGGAGCACCGACCCACGCCAGCCCCAAATGTGACCAACACGTCGGCCGCCACTGTGGCTCCGCCGCCTCAGTGCCAGGAGCCGTGGGGCATGGTACCAGCATCCGTGTTTCCCAACCTCTGGCGCATTATTTACTGGAGCTCGCAGTTCCTCACCTGGTTGATCATGCCGCTGATGCAGTCGTACCTCAAGGCGGGCGACTTCACCGTCAAGGGAAAACTGAAATCGGCACTGATAGAGAATGCCATCTACTACGGTTCCTACCTGTTCATCTGTGGCGTACTACTCATCTATATAGCCGTCAAAGGAGAGTCTCTTGATTGGCAAAAGCTAAAGGCAATTGCCTCGTCCGCTTCGAACACATGGGGATTGTTCCTGCTCATCCTGTTACTGGGATACGCTCTGGTGGAGGTACCTCGATCACTGTGGAACAACGCCAAGCCGGGATTCGCACTGCAATACGCCTACTTTAAGGCGGCCAAACTGAGCACTGAGAAGGCCGAGGCCGAGGAGCACGTGGATGACATCCTGGAGTCCCTGCAAGGCCTTAGCCGGGTCATACCCAACAATCACGAGCTGCGCCCCTGCCTGGAGACCATCTTGCGCAAAGTTCCCATTGAGCTACAAGAGCGGGCGAGCCGAAACTTTGCGCGCACGGGTGGCAGCGGAATGGGTGCCACGAGCTCTACTATCTTGCCTTCGGAAAAGGCGCTGGTTCGCATTCATAAGCAAGTAATCAAATCCCTGCAAACATTGCAGCGCACCGAAGCCCTATGGAGCGTGCAGGTGCAGACAGTGCTGCATCTAGAGGATGTGGCCAAGAATATTCACTCATCGGACCGGCGCTTCAAATCGGAGTTTCCGCGTCAGCGCACGCAGCTGGAGCGTATCTGCTATAGCGCCACTCTGCAGTGGTACTGGGAGTGCCTGCTGAAGGCCCCGTTCCTGAAGACCATGTGCGTTCTGACCGCCACCATGTCGGCCATGGTGGTGTGGAGCGAGCTAACCTTCTTCAGTCGCCACCCTGTGCTTTCCATTTTCGCCAACGTTATCTACGTGGCCAAGGAGAGCTACGACTTCTTTACTATTGAAGTCTTCTCTATGGTTGTTCTCTGCTACTTCTTTTACTGCACTTACTCGACGATCTTGAGGATACGCTTCCTCAATCTGTACTATTTGGCACCGCATCACCAGACCAACGAGCACAGCCTGATCTTCAGCGGCATGCTGCTCTGCCGTCTGACGCCACCCATGTGCCTCAACTTCCTTGGTCTAATCCATATGGACACACACATCATTCCCAATGTGAGTATAAAAATTGGTTAGCAAACACTCTAACACTATGTATAAACTATATAAACTATTTCTCAGCGCATTATGGAGACGGTCTACACGCAGATCATGGGCCACATGGATGTTATTGGGATCATCTCGAACGGCTTCAATATCTACTTCCCAATGTGTATGCTGGCCTTTTGTCTGGCCACTTGGTTTAGCCTCGGCAGTCGGGCCCTGAATGCCCTCGGCTTCCAGCAGTTCCTGCAGAACGAAACGATTGCCACCGAGCTGGTGCAGGAGGGAAAGGATCTGATAGCGCGGGAAAAGCGCCGCCGCCAGCGAGCCGAGGAGGCGATGGCCAGGAGGCGTGACTTTAACCGCACCGATCAGGTTCTGGGCAGCGATTACTTAAGCAAATACCGGAGTGGCGGACCCAGTGGCCTGGCCAGTAGTCGCACACCCGCCGACGGTCTGCTTCGCGATGGTGACAGCAGCTTTGACTATGCGGCGGTGGCTTCTTCCTCCGCACTGGGCGTACCGCGCTCCCTGTCGGAGGAGATCAACGACCGGTTTGGTGTGAGCACTCAGGTGCAGGTGGGATTCCGAGACCCGGACTACGAGACGGAGACAGATGGTCGAATTGTCGGCCCGCCACCCCGAGGACTTTTCGACGATGTCTAGACAACAAATGGATATCTCTTTATTTTAATTAATTAATTCGTTACCGAGTATCTCAATGCCCACAATGTTCCGTAGTATTAATGTTTCGCTCGTGCTTAAGTATTTCCCGATGCCACTGCTGCTGCTGTTCCTTCACACCTATGTACACCATTCAGTTGAATAAACCACTAGAAAGGATCCTTTGCCGCCTTGCGGGAATAGTGCGATTCGTTGCCAATGTCCTGGCTAGTTTCCAGACCACTGTCCGTGCTAGTGTCCTGCGATTCCAATTCCGTCGACGTGTCCGCCTCCGTTGAGTAGTGGGAACTTTCCAGATCGATGCTAGAGTCTTCTGGATCCACATTCTCGGTCTTTTCGTCGTTTTCCGGCATCGGTTTTTTACGCAGCTGCGATATGGGATGCGGGTTTATGCGCTTGCGACCACGCAGATAGCCGCTGCGTGAGGTAACCGGAGTCGTCGGGGAATACATTTAGCTGCCTTGCCTTCAATGACGGCATATTTTGGGATCCTGTCAGTTTAGTAAGGCAATGTCAAATGTAACTCTTAAAAAAGATTGTCAGCCATAAAAACGCAATATGCAACTGGTTATCGGCTTAGAAATTAACATTTATTTGTTAACCTAGAATTCACAGCAATTGCAACAGGAGCTTAACAAAGGTGGACTTTTTGTATGTGTGAATTGGTAAGATATCGAAAAGAAATCCAAATAGGAAATATGTACAATCGACGGGCCTTGAGGGACATTGTTCAGGCCCAAAGATCCAGTCTATTGTGCTCCTTAATCGGTTCTTATTAGTAAGTTCGTGTTCAGTGTGATTTTTGGTGGAATGGTTTTTTCTTATTCATCGCCGCCACCCTCTTCGTCCTCATCGAATTCGCCCTCCTCGTCGGCTGTGGCCTCCTGGTACTGCTGATACTCCGATACCAAGTCGTTCATGTTGCTCTCTGCCTCTGTGAACTCCATTTCGTCCATTCCCTCGCCGGTGTACCAATGCAGGAAGGCCTTCCTCCTGAACATGGCGGTGAACTGCTCCGACACCCGTTTGAATAGCTCCTGAATGGCGGTGGAGTTGCCAATGAAGGTGGCCGACATCTTCAGACCCCTGGGTGGAATGTCGCACACCGCCGTCTTGCAATTATTCGGGATCCATTCCACAAAGAAGCTGCTGTTCTTGTTCTGGATGTTCAGCATCTGCTCGTCCACCTCCTTCATGGACATGCGGCCACGGAAGATGGCGGCGACGGTCAGGTAGCGACCATGTCGCGGATCGCAGGCGGCCATCATGTTCTTGGCATCGAACATCTGCTGGGTCAACTCGGGAACGGTCAGAGCTCGGTACTGTTGCGATCCTCGCGAGGTCAGCGGCGCGAAACCGGGCATGAAGAAGTGGAGTCGGGGGAAGGGCACCATGTTCACGGCCAGCTTGCGAAGATCGGCGTTCAGCTGGCCAGGGAAACGCAGGCAGGTCGTAACGCCAGACATTGTGGCCGAAACCAGATGGTTGAGGTCACCATAGGTGGGCGTGGTCAGCTTCAGTGTGCGGAAGCAGATGTCATACAACGCCTCGTTGTCGATGCAGTACGTCTCATCCGTGTTCTCCACCAGCTGGTGCACACTTAGGGTGGCATTGTAGGGCTCCACCACCGTATCGGACACCTTGGGCGAGGGCACCACCGAGAAGGTGTTCATGATGCGGTCGGGGTACTCCTCGCGGATCTTTGAGATCAGCAGGGTTCCCATGCCGGAGCCAGTGCCGCCACCCAGCGAGTGGGTCAGCTGGAATCCCTGTGGGATAAAAGTATAGAGTACGCTTTTTAGATTCGTCCTTAATCGGCTCAGTGATGCAACTTACCTGAAGGCAATCGCAGCCCTCAGACTCCTTTCGCACCACATCCAAGACGGAGTCCACCAGTTCAGCACCCTCTGTGTAATGACCCTTGGCCCAGTTGTTGCCTGCCCCCGACTGGCCGAAGACAAAGTTGTCCGGCCGGAAGATCTGACCAAAGGCGCCGGAGCGAACGGAATCCATGGTGCCGGGTTCCAGGTCCACAAGGATGGCACGCGGAACATACTTGGCACCGGTGGCTTCATTGTAGTACACATTGATGCGCTCCAGCTGCAGATCACTATCGCCATAGTACGTTCCAGTGGCGTCTATGCAGTGCTCATCCGAGATGACCTCCCAGAATTTACCACCGATCTGGTTGCCGCATTGACCGGCCTGGATGTGCACAATTTCACGCATCTTGGCAAGCTGTCAAGGATCAATGGTTACCTTTTCACAACGAAAAAATGGTAGAAAAAAAACACCGAGCTTCAAATTCAGTCTGAGTTTGGGGGCAAAAAGCGGCGAAAGACTGAATATTTAAACGTATAATTTTTCAGGTTTATATTTTAGTCGTGTACGTGCTAGCTGATACTGAGGTGGACTGAGCCTGGTTGGGATTACTGCTCGGAATATTCCGAGATGGGCTACTACGATTCGGGACGTTGACACATTTCACACTCACACAAATTTCAGAAAACTCAGTTCTTTGGTTTTGAGCAAAAACTTTAATAGTACTTAGATAATCGAATATACGGCAAAATTGGAGATGGGATGGATTTGGCGTTGCCCTAGAACCAATAGAGGATTCCAAGACTAACGACCAGATGATACGATTGATATAGACATGGATGCTGTGGAGTTTTCTCCTTTGTAAATGGGTATATGGGTGTATAATGGGATGGGTCGATTTTTCCTTCAGCAAAAAGCGCCTTTTAAAGACTTTTGACCTTCCCCTCCCAACTCCAAACTCCTATGTAGTATAGCAAATATAATCGACCCATCCTTGTGTAAAAATCTACGTAGGGAAGGTTCGTCTAACAACCAAATTTTGGTGGCGGCTGGGTCTCTACAGGATTGTAACTACGATTTGGCGATCCATTGGCTCTGGCTCCTACAAGGAGGAGTCCCACAGCTGGCTGTACGGATATCAGACGGAGGCTCGCTTCAGGCACAAGGTGCTCTCGATGATGTCGGTGGGCTGGAAGTCCGGATCCACGAACTGCTCATGATTTAGGCACCGTGTGCCACCCATGCAGGTACAGGAGCACAGAGAGGCGGTCTCATCGTTCTCCGTGGTGTAGTTGTTCTCCAGCAACTTGCCATGCATGTTGTACGTGGACTCATCATCGAAGGTCACCGGCTGGGCATTTCCGGCCAGGTTCTGGGCATCCTGCTCATCTCGCTTGGCATCCTCCGCTTGCCTGTAGATCGAAATCAATTAAATTCGATGTTTCCTGCACTAGAAACACACTTACATGGTCATGAAGCGAAGCACCAGCAGATTAATACTGGCGGCCACCACGGCCAAGCCGAAGAGGATGAAGACCAAGCTCAGTGCCACATAACCAGGCTTATTAGTTAGAGCCTGATCGTTCTGCAATGCCACATAGTCGCCGAAGCCAATTGTCGTCAAGGTGACGAAGCAATAGTAGAAGCTATCGAAGTAGCTCCATCCCTCGTATCGGGAAAATACTGCAGCTCCAGTCGTGATTATAATGGAGGAGAGCATTCCGGTGGCCAACATGAGGTTCATCTCGGTGGCATCCGTACAGCGAGCTCCACTGGCTCTCTTTGCCCGCCTTATAATCACTGATGCGAACTTATTGAGACGTTCTCCGATCGACTGGAACATCACCAGACCCAGAGGGATGCCCACCTATATGGGGATATCTTTATAAGACTGGAATTTGGGATTGCACGTTCACTTACCATAGCATAACCCATACAAAATGCTTTTCCCGGAATTGTGACTGGCGTTGAATGTCCATATCCTGAAGTACATATGTTTATATAGGTAGGATTAATAAGTATTCAGTACATAGTACTTAATATTTTATTAAATTACCTATCATAGCCAGTACAACCGTGCTGAAGTAGAAAGCTCCAGCGAATTTCCACTGAGGTCCGGCCTTGTGGGGCTTGTTTTCAATAATGACGATTTCCATCACACGAAAATCCTCGTCGGTCACATTGTACTTCCTAACAAAGTTGTTTTTAACGGCTTAAACGGATAAAATAACTTTATTAAAATTAAATCATAATAAAATTTCCATAAGCTTCTTACTCTGTAGGAAATCCCATCTCTTAGCCTCCGTTGGGGACTCCAGGGAATCGAAGACTGCGGCGCCAATTAAAAGATAAGTAAAAGTGCATACCACCAGGGAAAGGGTTCGGACATTCTGTCGCTTCATCATAAATCCTTTTTTTAGTCTCAAATATATTCTCCACTATCTATGATTAATTAAAATCCTGTGCACAACGCGCCTTTTTTATTCGGTTAAAGATGCTGCGTCTGACAAAATCGATAGTTGTAAGCAAAACAAACACACAGCATCCGCCAAAAATGGTTGATTTCGTTTACAGCGGCTCAATAACAAATGGCACAATGATTTTGACAATGTTTAGCATTCTTCAAACATTAAAGTATTTTTCTTTTATCAACTACTTAAATTGCGTAGACCGTTAATCTCAAAAGGGATTGAGATATTACCGTTAGTTCATCACAACGAAGCAACAGAGTTTAATGGCGTTGCCACTTAATTCTGTTAACAGCTTAAATGCTATATTACCAAGATAACATATGCATCTTAATTTGTATAAAAAGGAATCATACACACAAAAAAGCTAATTTTTAATACAATTTCCTTAATTACTTTAATAATTTGAGTTTTTCGAAGCCCTTTTAAGCATTTAAAATTTCGCAGAGTTTGCAGCGCCGATAACTTGGCAGACTATCGATTTTCGGGAAAAGCAAATATATCGCCAGCTCTGATTTGTTTATGCTAAAAAAAACCACGCAAGTTCCAAACGTTTGGATTATTGCAGTTGGCTGCTGTGTCTCTGACGTCGACGTTTCCATGCTTAATTAACCGGAAAATGTTGCGAATACGTCGGCGCTTCGCTTTGGTAATTTGCTCCGGTTGCCTGCTGGTTTTCCTCAGCCTGTACATAATCCTCAACTTTGCGGCGCCGGCAGCCACCCAAATAAAGGTAAATAAATGCTATTAAATCAATTCGAAAGTATATTAAATTCTTTATTTTAGCAGCCCAACTATGAGAACATAGAGAACAAGCTGCAGGAGCTGGAAAATGGTTTGCAGGAGCATGGGGAGGAGATGCGGAATCTTAGGGCGCGTCTGGCCAAAACGTCCAACCGTGACGATCCAATAAGACCTCCACACAAAGTGGCCCGATCGCCGAGGCCAGGACACTGCCAAGATGTGGTCCAGGACGTGCCCAATGTGGACGTACAGATGCTGGAGCTATACGATCGCATGTCCTTTAAGGACATCGATGGAGGTGTGTGGAAACAGGGCTGGAACATTAAGTACGATCCATTGAAGTACAACGCCCATCACAAGCTGAAAGTCTTCGTGGTGCCGCACTCGCACAACGATCCTGGATGGATTCAGACGTTCGAGGACTACTATCAACACGACACCAAGCACATCCTATCCAATGCTCTCAGGCATCTGCATGAAAATCCTGAGATGAAGTTCATCTGGGCGGAGATCTCCTACTTTTCTCGGTTTTATCACGGTTTGGGCGAGAACAAAAAACTGCAAATGAAGTCGTAAGCATGCATCCTATATAATAATAATACAATTATGAAACCCGGTAGTTTACCAACAAAACAAAGTGCAAAGCCTTTTCGCTATTGTATGGTTTAAACTTTACACAGTTGTTTTGTGCAGCAATTACTACGTTATTGCGCTGAAACTGTTTAGATAAACAAAATGCATTGTCACGAGCTGCTTGTTTTACGAAACAGCGGTGTATTTATCTACTTAATATTTATAGCCCAAAGTAGTAATAGGAAGTAATAAGCCTGACAGCATCAAGGTGTACGAATATTCAGTTTTTATCCTAAAATAATAAAATAATTTATTTGCAGCATTGTGAAGAATGGACAGTTGGAATTTGTGACTGGAGGATGGGTAATGCCCGACGAGGCCAACTCCCACTGGAGAAACGTACTGCTGCAGCTGACAGAAGGCCAAACCTGGCTGAAGCAATTCATGAATGTTACACCCACTGCCTCCTGGGCCATCGATCCCTTTGGACACAGCCCCACTATGCCGTACATTCTGCAAAAGAGTGGCTTTAAGAATTTGCTTATACAGAGGACGCACTATTCGGTGAAGAAGGAACTGGCCCAACAGCGCCAGCTTGAGTTCCTTTGGCGCCAGATCTGGGACAACAAAGGGGACACAGCTCTTTTCACCCACATGATGCCCTTCTACTCGTACGATATTCCTCACACCTGTGGTCCAGATCCCAAGGTGTGCTGCCAGTTCGATTTTAAGCGAATGGGTGCCTTCGGTTTGAGCTGTCCGTGGAAGGCGCCACCGCGTGCAATCACTGATCAAAATGTGGCAGCTCGCTCAGATCTGCTGGTTGATCAGTGGAAGAAAAAGGCTGAGCTGTATCGCACGAACGTACTGCTGATACCATTGGGCGACGACTTCCGCTTCAAGCAGAACACCGAGTGGGATGTGCAGCGCGTGAACTACGAAAGGCTTTTCGACCACATCAACAGCCAGGCGCACTTCAATGTCCAGGCACAGTTTGGCACACTGCAGGAATACTTTGACGCAGTGCACCAGGCGGAGAGGGCAGGCCAAGCCGAGTTTCCCACGCTAAGCGGTGACTTTTTCACGTATGCCGATCGATCGGATAACTATTGGAGTGGCTACTACACATCTCGCCCCTATCACAAGCGCATGGACCGCGTCCTGATGCACTATGTACGTGCAGCAGAAATGCTCTCGGCTTGGCACTCCTGGGACGGCATGGCCCGCATTGAGGAGCGCCTGGAGCAGGCCCGCAGGGAATTGTCATTGTTCCAGCACCACGACGGTATAACAGGCACTGCCAAGACGCACGTGGTCGTCGACTACGAGCAGCGCATGCAGGAAGCTTTGAAAGCCTGTCAAATCGTTATGCAACAGTCGGTGTACCGTCTGCTGACAAAGCCCTCCATCTACAGTCCGGACTTCAGTTTCTCGTACTTTACGCTGGACGACTCCCGATGGCCAGGATCTGGTGTGGAGGACAGTCGAACCACCATAATATTGGGCGAGGATATACTGCCCTCCAAGCATGTGGTGATGCACAACACCCTGCCCCACTGGCGGGAGCAGCTGGTGGACTTTTACGTATCCAGTCCGTTTGTAAGTGTTACCGACTTGACGAACAATCCGGTGGAGGCACAGGTGTCCCCCGTGTGGAGCTGGCATCATGACACACTCACGAAGACTATCCACCCACAAGGCTCCACCACCAAGTACCGCATCATCTTCAAGGCTCGAGTGCCGCCCATGGGTCTGGCCACCTACGTTTTAACCATTTCCGATTCCAAGCCAGAGTGAGTAGTAGCTACCTATTTCCTCAAATCCTAACAATCCTTTTTTAAAACTAACCACTTTTTAAAACTATTTGACTCGTATGTCTTTTTATTACACGTTTCGCTTGAACCTTTTTTTAAATCATTCCGTCATTTATTGACCGATTATAAATTGATAACTATGTATGGTTATGTACTCTTTAAGTGTGCTTCAGTGTTATAGCTAATGACTGATGCCTTCACTGTCTTTAAGATTTTATTTAGTTTTTTTTTGTCAATAAGCATTTCAATGTTATTTACAGACACACCTCGTACGCATCGAATCTGTTGCTCCGTAAAAACCCGACTTCCGTACCATTGGGTCTATACCCGGAAGATGTGAAGTTTGGCGATCCTCGAGAGATCTCATTGCGGGTTGGTAACGGACCCACTTTGGCATTTTCGGAGCAGGGCCTCCTTAAGTCCATCCAGCTCACCCAGGATAGCCCGCACGTGCCTGTGCACTTCAAGTTCCTCAAGTATGGCGTTCGATCGCATGGCGACAGATCCGGTGCCTATCTGTTCCTGCCTAATGGACCAGCTTTGCCAGTCGAGCTTGGTCAACCGGTGGTCCTGGTGACCCAGGGCAAATTAGAGTCGTCCGTAAGCGTGGGACTTCCAAGTGTGGTGCACCAGACGATAATGCGCGGTGGAGCACCTGAGATACGCAATCTGGTGGACATTGGTTCACTGGACAACACGGAGATCGTGATGCGCTTGGAGACTCATATCGACAGTGGCGACATCTTCTACACGGATCTCAATGGACTGCAATTCATCAAGAGGCGGCGTTTGGACAAACTACCTTTGCAGGCCAACTATTATCCCATACCCTCTGGCATGTTCATCGAGGACGCCAATATGCGACTCACCCTCCTTACGGGTCAACCGCTGGGTGGATCTTCCCTGGCTTCGGGTGAGCTGGAGATTATGCAGGATCGACGTCTGGCCAATGACGATGAACGCGGCCTAGGACAGGGTGTTTTGGACAACAAGCCGGTGCTGCATATTTATCGCCTGGTGCTTGAAAAGATTAACAACTGTGTCCGACCGTCAGAGCTTCATCCTGCCGGTTATTTGACCAGTGCCGCTCACAAGGCTTCACAGTCTCTGCTGGACCCGCTGGACAAGTTTATATTCGCTGAAAATGAGTGGATCGGGGCACAGGGACAGTTTGGCGGTGATCATTCTTCGGCTCGTGAGGATCTGGATGTGTCGGTGATGCGACGCTTAACCAAGAGCTCCGCCAAAACCCAGCGAGTAGGCTACGTTCTACACCGCACCAATCTGATGCAATGCGGCAATACAGAGGAGCACGCACAAAAGGTGAGCTTCTTTGAGTAATGGTAGTTTTCTAAATTAATATCATAGCAAGTAGTAGTACATAGCATTTTATAAAGAATTAACGATATTGGTTGACTTATTTTTCGTCTTTATCAATTTCCCAGCTGGATGTGTGCCACCTACTGCCGAATGTGGCAAGATGCGAGCGCACGACGCTGACCTTCCTGCAGAATTTGGAGCACTTGGATGGCATGGTGGCACCGGAAGTGTGCCCAATGGAAACCGCCGCTTATGTGAGCAGTCACTCAAGCTGATCGCAACGTCTTCTCGGGAAGGATGAAAAAGAAACTGAAGCCAAGCGACCAACTCCCAAACTATGAATCTCGGACGCTAATCCACTGCAATACAGGCAATCTTCGTTTAATGTTTGACTCAAGCACCGACTGCACCGAAAGACGTAATGCGTAATCCATACTACGTATCATTTATTTATTCAAGCTTCCACACGAGGGTTTGGAAATTCAATCCAATGACGCAGCGGTGTATTTTTCGCACCCCCTATGTAACTACACGTTTTACTCTGTTTCCCCTAGGTTTTTACGTTTTTTGTGATATCCATCCAGTCCCACAGCAAGCAATACATGTCTGTATTCGATATCCCCAATGGGGCATTGCCTATATAACTAACGTTTAACTGTAAAGTAGGCTTAGTGATAATGACGCAACTGCAACTGAAATGATATTAATCTCGACGTTTGTTTTTTACAAATTGAATAAAATTGAGTCTCATTTAAAATCGACTTTTACGTGCTATTCTAATATAAAAACACAACGATTGTGTTTTTATTGCAAAGCGAAAATGATTTTAGTTATAATTTAGAGTTAGTTAGATCGGCTTTTAGTTAAGTTATGAAAACTAAAAGTGATTTTGTTTAACAGCAATATTAATTCGTTTAAACTATCTCAAGAAAGCAAAAAAATTTGGGGAATCCATTTTTTGTAATATGTTTTAAACTATTCAGAAGCTATAATTTTAATGATAGTAAACTGTTGATCATATGGAGCTAATGTGGACTGTTCATTATGAAACGGGCTTTTGAGGCGACAAATTAAAGCCATAATCATGAGTTATAGTTTTAGTGGTTGAAAAACAGAGTGCAATCTTATCAGCTCCAGTGCGGGGTACTGTTATTGCCAGAATGACCTACAGAGATAGAGATACTGAGAGCGAGGAGGCAATTGGAAAATGCACAATGGAAATGGAAATCCGGATTGAGCGTAAAGTGGTTGTTTTGGAGAGAAGCGCTGCGCCGTGTGCTCTCTTCAAAATCCGAAACGAGCAACGAAAGCAAAACCGAATCCGAATCGGAATCCGAATTTGTATTTGTATCTGTGAGATGCTCTCGCGCTCTCTCTCTCTCTCTCTTAACGACGACCATCGGAATTTTTCTATACAGAAACAGAAATCTCAGCCAGCTCGCTGTTTTCAAGTTTTGAATCCGCATTTCAGTTCAGTTGGATTCAGTCACAGAGTCAGAGCGTCAGATTCAGATCATCGTGGTCGCCAGTGAGTTTGTTTATATGTTTGTTGCTGCCTGTGTGTTTGCTTGTCAAGTTCTGCAACAAAAACAAGGCATCTAAACAAAAGTGGTTCAAAACAATTACGAGGAATATAATCCAACTAAATCGAATCTAATGAAAAAAAACACAGTGTCACTTAAATCACAGAGTAACTGCAGCTCTAGTTGTTGTTGTTGTTGTTTGAGGCGGACTGGAATTTAATTAAATTAAATCAAGTACGAATGTGTGCGTGCGTGTGTGTGTGTGTATGTGTCTAAGCTGCGTTCTTGAGTTGTTCTTGTTCTAAGTTCTTTTTTTCGTGGCGTGTATCTGTGTGCGCGTGTCGTGTGCTGGTGTGCGTGTGCTTTTTGTGAACTACGTTTTGTTTCAATGCCAAAAAAAAGTATCTATGCCGTGGCATGTGCTCTCTCTCCATCTCTCTCTTTCGCTCGCTCATGCTGGTTACATAAATACTGGTAGAAGAAGAGGAAGAGAAGGAGGAGCAGGCGGAGGCAACAGAAATTGAAATACAAATTCAATTAACACCTGAAAACGAAAAGCCAACTGGAACGCAAACGTCTGATTGGATAAGGAAAATAGAAAACGGACAAACATGTGTTTGAATTTCCAACCTATCTGCTTCTTACCATTCCTATGAAATGTTCAAAAGCAAAGCTCCTTGAAAGAGGAGGGAATAAAAGAATGTGGAAAAGAGCAGCAGAACCAGAACGAGAACACAAAAAAAAACGAAATTAACGACGTCACATAAAAGTGTGTCAAAGCAGCAGCTCACGCACACCAGCGTGCTGCCAATTTGTATCTGTGTGAAGCTTTAGCGCTCTCTCCCTCTCTCGCACCGCCCCTCTCATGCTCATTCGCTGATAAAACGCAACGCACACAGCGCGTATACATAATTTATATATTTATTTAAATGTTTTTCGTTTGCTCGCTTCGAACAACGAGTTTTTCTCGTTATTCTAAGACTGCCCCCTTTTATTTCTCGCTCCATCTAACAATTTGAGCTCTTTTCATACGAACATACGGACAGCATTGCTCAATTATTATGTCATAAAAACATTTTGAATGGCAAACGTGCGATAGAAGTTCAATTCGTTCAAGGCGAGATATAGTATTATTTTTCAAGCTTTGGGTTTTTGGCGCAGGAGGAAATTCAAAAGTTGTCGCTGCTGCTGCTGCTTTCTTGCGTGTGTTTGTGTGTAGGAACGTGCAGCAATTTTCCAACGTTTGCATGAAAAACCTAGTGCCCTAATAAGCAAAACGCGAGAGAGAGGAAAGCCCAGTGCGAAGAGAGCGCGAGAGCGTAGCAGAAGCTGAAGCAGTTTTCCCGCATTCGAATTTAAAAATCAATGTAGAAAATGCAAAGCGGACAAAGAAAACACGCACGCACACACACATGCACACAGAGATTCCCGAGTCCGAATGTTAGATAGAAATGTGATCGGACGGGCACGTGTACGTGTCACACAGATACAAAAGAGCGCCAGAGAGCGAGAGAGAGCGCAGCGAGAGAGTGGAAAAATGTTTAATTTTCAGCTGCTCGCAGCAAAAGCAAACGCAAACTTGTCGTTAGAATCAAAAAAAGCACGCTGAGACAAAGACGCGCACGAAAACTGAACGGAAAAACGGAAAAGGCAAAGGCGGATGAAGCAGCGCAAAAGGGGAAGCCAAAGCAGGCGCTAAATATTTTCAAAATATATATTTAAAAACTTTGCGCTTCGCTTCGGTAATATTTGTATGCAAATCTAATCAGAGTGTGCCTGTGTGTGTAATTGTTATAAATCAAAACGAGAGCAACAACAGCAACAACAATAGCAGCTTAGCCCGAAAAGTAAAAAACCACATTAAAGTAACAGAATTAATTCAGGATCCACTACAACAGCAAAAACCACTGTCGCGTCTCCAAATGAAACAATAATTGAATAATTGAATTACGCAAATAACTAAGAAAAAAATCAAAGGAAAAGCGAATAACGAGTAAAAAGTAAAAGTAAAAAAGTTTAAAACAAATTCGTAAAGCCGTGTACTGAGTAAGCCAGTCAGCGCTTAAAGTACCATATATAGTTGTTCTTATCTATACCCACACTCAATTAATTGCAGCTGAATGCACGACTCCTTGCAGAAAGGTGAATATATTTCAAACTAGTCATAAGATCTTGGATTAAGCTTAGTTTAGCATAAGGCAGGTACAAGTTGTGCTTCTCTGCTGTCAGAATTCTTAAATTCAGAAGTATCTAAATCAATGTATCCAGTTTCAATCTTTGAATCAAAGGGGAAATATGCCTAAATTTATTGGCTTTTTATTAAAGTTTTATTCCTTGTTGAATGATTCAAATTATCTCACTACTCAAATCTTTGGTTGACTCATTGAAATATGTAGCTACATAAGTAAATATTATTTATTTGGCTTATGATGTTGATGATCGACTGTGTTTAAACATTAAACTTTACCCCTTTTGCGCAATCGAATGAAATTGCTTTGGAGCATATTTACGCGGAATGCGAATGCCTTTATTCCTAATATTCCTACATGGGTATGAATATGTACTACTGATTGGCCGATCTCTCTCTGTTTTGTTCTTCCACATCTCTTCTTTCGCTCTCTCCATCTGCATCTGGCATGCTAATCAAAGTTGTAGCTCATCTCCTCCTTCCCCCTACCCACCCGCCCCCGCCCTTTACGTTTATCTGCTCATCAATTTGCTCGTTTCATAGCCGCCTAACCCGACACTTGATTCTAGTTTTTTTTTTCTCCCCAGCTGCTGTTAAATGCAAATAGGCATTAAATTGTCCGCTTGTCTGTCGTTTCGTTTCATTTGCATTCACACCGCCGACCTCTCTCACACCCCCTTACACCGACCAACCCCACCCCCTTTTCCACGCCCCCGTTGCGCAATTTGGTGGGGCAGCAGCTCGTATGTGGGTTAAACTGCTGCTACGGCTGCTGTTGCTGCACCACTGGCAAAACTACAGAAAACAGAAACGGAGAAAGGAGGTGGCGCAGGAGAAGGTGGAGGTGCACTGCACTGAGAGAAATAATAGTGGGTCCTGTTGAGCTTCTAAAGTAATATGTTCCATCAGCTGATCCAAGCTGAGTTCAGTCAAAAAGTGCAGTGTGCACGCAGCATGCTGGAAATGAGGTCACTCTAAAAAGCAGGTATAACGGTTGTTTAATCTTAAACTGTAAACCTTTAAAAATCGATTTAAATGAGTTTTTATTAATCGTAAATAGTTATTGATCTCCAAATATGAGATCCTCTTTTTCTCGGTGCAAAGTGTGCAGGGGACACAAAATAACTGGGAAAAATTAAGCCAAAACGAAACGAGAAAAGGTTTATGTAAACAAGCACACACACACTTACCAACACTCACACACACAGTCGCAGAGGGCCGTGTGTTCATGCAAAAGGCACGAAACTGCTGTTAACCTATTTGCCGTAATGGTTACGGCGGTGATTTCGACCCGGAGACTCTCTCGGCTCGGCTAATAAGCCGAGAGTCCGAGCCCCGTTTTGGAGTCGATTAGGGGCCCCCTTCCAATCCCCTTCCTACCCCCCGAACTGAAACTAAAACTGAAGTGCAAAACTGCAAACTCGGCGGTAAACTAAAGTGCGAGCACTGTTCTGGGAAATTTTCTAAGCCTCCGGAATTGCGTTCGTAATAAATGGTTGAATGAATAAGTTGAATGAATGAATCACTTGAGGATCAGAGCACCGCGACGCAGTAATTTCTAGGGGTTGAATTTGTGGTCACCACAAGTTTTCCATATGGAAGCTGGCGTCCAATCAACTTCTTATATTTCGGGGTGTTCTATCTTAAGTTTCATTTAGCATTAACGGGGGTTCCCATTTGATGGTATTGTACACTCAATAGAAGCCACATTCTTATACAGTCTGCGTCATGCGACTAGTTCCGGCTTAACAGCGTCTTGGATTTTAAGTAGCTTACGAATTGACAATATGCTATTTATTTACGTTCTTTTTTTATATTTCATTTTATCCCCATTGACGTAGAATAATGATAGCCAGTCATTTTAATGAAGAAGAAACGCAATTCTTGCGTTAATTACTTTTTATTAATTGAAGCTTAAGGCATTTTAATGACACTTTTTATAGCCAAATCTGAATACTCTTTTCTGCGCCACCGAGAGCCTCGTTAGGTTTCCAATTATTCCTGTTATTAATAAAGCTAATGGGGTCTGACCTGTTGTTTGGCTTTCGATAATCTCTAATCCACCTGGAAAGATCCCCCTCCCCCCTCGCCCCTCCATCCCAACGACCTTGCCGTGCCATGTCCATAAATATTCAACGAATTTTTAATTGCAAGCAATGCCCGTGGATATCGCTTCGCAGACTATCGACTAGGCGGTAATTGCCGCCTCAATTAATTGGCTGCATCAATTGAAAGCCATTGGAGGTGAGCCCGCAGTATAAAAATGAAACAACAAACGGCAAACGGCGAACAGCAATTACAATTACCCATCCATCGACTTTGATGCCGTTCAAGTTCACAGCGCGTCATCGAATGAAAACAAAAAAGCTGCCATAACAAATTACTTGCATTTGTAATAATGGAAAATGTGCATGTACTTTTGCTCCGGCTTCTTTGCTCAATTGAATTTCTGTTAATGAAAACTCGCTGCCAAAGTGACGTAACAAACTTTCTGGCCAGCAGAATGAGCAAGGCAAACCAAAAACCAAAAACAAAAAAAGGCAGAAACAAGAATCAGCAATAAGTGAAAACAAAGGTGGGCTAAGCAATAACAATAAGCAATAATCTAGAAGAATTTGCTGCCAACCGAAATACATAATAGCCATAATCGGAATCGCCGAAAGAGAGGCAAATAGGGCAAAGAAAGAGACGGCGAGTGGCCCATACATATGTACATTGCTGCAGGTGAGGATAGCAGAGCGATGTGCATTCCTCAAGCGAAACCGTGTTGTCGTCGCCAGGGATGCGTAGTATCTAGGCGGCTTTGTACCAAGTTGTTATTTATTCACCTAGGCACTTTTGCTACCCTACTTTGCTTACTAGAAAACCTATAGGAAAGAGAACAGAACTTGTAGGCAAAGTTTTCAATTAAAACTTACAATTCTGAAGAATTCGCGTATCTTTTACGGTGGCTACACCAAGTTACTGACTCTGTCTTGGGTAATCAAACTGATATCCTTACCATATCTGATTCGGCTTCATGTTGCCGCTGCAGCTGTAGCTGCAACATATGTACAAATAGGTTTAAAGGGTGGAAAGGGCCGAATGAATTACAATTTCGCCTGCCAGCATCGATTCTGGCTAAATTGGGACGCTGTTTGTCGCCGTCTCTTACTCCGCTCTCTTTCTGCCACGCTGCAGCTATCTCTGTTTCGGCCATTCTTGCTGCCAAAAGAGCTTCTGCCATTTCTTCTGCCCTAGCTGCAAACTGAAAACCGAAAACCGAAAACCGTTGTTGGCCTGGCCAAGTGCAGCAGCAGCAGTTGTACAAAAACTGTCGCCTGGCTCGTCGACAACTGGGGCAATTTTTAATTAAAACGCCAGAAATAAAGCACAACGACAAATATTTGTTTCATTGTCAGCTAGGGTTGTCAAGTAATTTGATTTAATATTTTACTTTGACTTGTGCCATATTGAAAATGAAAAAGTAATCACAGATGCTGTCGTTGACTCGAGGCCAAGAAACCAGATCGTCTATATATAGATTTGTATGTTTCTTAAATTATTTTTGTCAACTTTCAAAGGGATGTGAAAAAACTTTGAGCTCATCAAATTGCTATAGGTACAGTAAGTTAAGTACACATGCAACCTCTATCTGTCAAATGCACAAGCAATCAGATTAATCAAGCTAAGTATCTTGTCCTAACATTTCTGCATTTGGGGCATTAATTATTCGAGGATTGTTTCGATTTTCCAATTTCACCGAAAGTGCTTTATTAGATGGCGAAACCATTGGCACGTTTATGGCCGCTATCCAGGCAACCCAGTGTAGCACCAGGTCAGAGCACTTGAGCATGCCTGAGGAGGACGAGGACCCGGGGGAGGAATTTTGAATTGGTTAAGGAGGGGAATCGAGCATGGAGAAGCCGCCCATCGACCTGCTCACTTGTTTACTTCGACTTGCCATAAGTTCTTTGTGTTTGAGTTAGGCTCTTGTGGCCGTTGTTTCTGTTGCTGTTGCTGCTTGCTGTCGTGTTGCCATTTGACTGCCTTCGCCTTTATTTATGGATAATTCATAGACGCACCTTGGCTGAGGCACCTGCAAACACGAATTCGATTTGATTGGAATCGCTGGTGGTGGTGGTGGTGTTGGTGTTGGTGCTGCTACTTCGGCTAATGGCCCCCTTTTTGTCCCCCAAACCCCCAAACCGTATTGACGATCGACCTAGCGACATAGTTTCGCAGTTTGGCTTCGCTGCCCCCAAGTAATTTACATATAGACCCACACACAAACACAGATACACTTGCACACTAGCTGCATGTCTGTCGTACACATTGGTGGTGGTGGCTGTTGTTGTAGTTGTTGTTGCTGCTGTCTCTTGGCCTAATTGTGAGCTTTTGATTTTGTTTTCATGGGAAGCCCCGGCATTCGCCGTACCGTTCATGTCTCTCTGCGGATTTCGCTTGGCTCAGCATTGGGGCTCTTGCCCGTTGCATATTTTCCCCACCTTGGATGAATTGGATGTGTGTGTGCTCGTCTTTTTCTTATTTTTTTTTTGCTCTCCAACATACATATGCAATGAATGTATGTATGTACGCCCTCATAGGGCCCATAGCCATCCATAGTTTGTTGTATTTATATTTGGCCATATTACGTTGCCTAACCTTCACCCATTTATGCCACGAAAATATCACACAGAAAACACGAGAGGAAAAAATGAAAGAAGCCATGGGGAAAAGCGCAGCATTTTTGGAGTATACTATACTATACTCGTATGGCCATGCCATTCGCACACTGGGTGCACAGACGACTGTATATTTATATGCATTTTTCATAAATATAAAGGTGAAGAACTGAATAAATTTATATTTTTAGCCCGGCGAAGACTGCTGCATTTAATGGTAGCAGCGCTGGGCCCGGAACACGCTGCGTATACGCAACGTGGTGGCGACTCCATTATGCAACGCACATAATCAGCGCTAATGTGAAATTCTAATTTCATTTGGTGTACTCATTAATAATTATAATTACGCTGGCTGCCAGCCGCCGCAGAAACCAACAAGCGGCTAAAAAAAACATACAACAAAAAAACCACCAGCTGTGCTTCCTCCAGCTTTAACTCCTTCCTGATTTTCTGTTGACTCGACACAAATAGGCGTTCTCGTCTGATATTTATAACAAACACAAGCCGCACACATCATGAACTCGTACATATCATATATGGGCTAAACAAAAGAGGGAACTCTGAGCCGAGTCAACGAAATCTAAAGCCAAAATCCAAAGCAGCTTACTTCACTCGGCTAAAAGCATGCGAGCACTCAAGTGTTCGAAGATTAAATACCCTTGAAGTTCTCAGAGAGAACGAGGACGAGTATAGGGATCAATTAATAGCTTCATATAATCATAATCGCTCCTGATTAACTAGTAATATCATAGAATTTGTATTTATTATTTAAGAACAGGAACCTTTATTTAAATCATTACTGCATTTGTTTTTTTTTCCGTGCAGCATGAGTGGCAAGCTCAGTGACATCCTGAAGCTACCCTTAAAAAATGTGGCTCGTAAAAACCCAGCAAATATGGGTTGCCTTGATGGTTGCTCTGGGGTATGAGATGTGGGCTTTTGGGGCTGGGGGGTCTGGTTCGCAATGAGCATAAATTATGCGCACAAAGGCAAGACGCTGCAGGAGGAAGGGGCTTTCTGGCGAGTGTTTTCCAGGCGCCAACGACATTCACGGCAAACACTCGTTCCAGTACTACGGCACTCGGTTACTTTGCCATCTCGCACAGACAACTGAGGTCCTGCTGATGTTTGTTGGCCAACAATGGAAAACCCTTTTTTTCCTGGATATACATACCACCTCCGATGGTCCCCTGTCCGTTGGTCCCTTTTTCGATCCGCATCCTGGGGGTCAGTGGGCGGCCTTTTCGTATCGCGTGCCTCGTTATTGATTTTCGCTTTCATTTTTCATGTGGCATGCGACGGGCAACAGGAAGAACAAGCAGCGCAAGAACCAATAATTGTACGCTTACATATTACATATGCGGCAAGGCAAAAGTTTTCCCCCCTTTTATATTTGACGAGTGGGATAAACGCACCGAAAACTACTGGACAGGGGCAAACATAGAGGGCGAAAGCTCATTTGACAGAAGACGACAGCCAAGTCGACTCATCCGAAAACGTGCCGCCAAAGTCAATGAGGTCGCACCTCGCCCACTTCCTCCCACTTCCGCCCACTCCGACGACCTGCTGCCCCTCATCCGCCTGTGTTTTTTCTTGCTGGCCCAGAGGCATTCAGCTTTCAGTTCACATCAGCCTCTCATCCGCGGCGTCCTCATTCACATTTGCCAGTTGGTTAAATATGCGTCGTGTTTACCTTTTTGCCAGCAAATGTCCTTGCCGGCGGCTTTAAAGTCCCGTGCTGTGCTCTCATAATAAAGTCTGGCTACAAGGAGTTGTCCTCCTTCTCGAAACCCCCCTACCTTTCCCCTCATTACCTCTCCTTTTTATGGCTTATGACATTTGCGCTTTTGTTGTATTTGCATTCGTGTCGATGTTGCCTTCATTTCGCCTCCTTTGTCAACTTCCGCTAATGCTAAGCCCCACCATCCGAGTGCCACGCCCCCTACTTATCCTTACCGTTGAGAGCCTGGGCGTAACAAAAAAGCCCAGTGACTCCGGAGTCCGGAGACCGGAGTCCGGTATCCGGACAGTTATCAACTGGCAGGCTGACCCACACTCGCCAGTTATCCGCACTTAGCCTGCACCATTGTTCATTTGATTTTATTTTAGTTGCCCCATTTTTCGGTGCTTTCCGGGTGGCTGTTCTCCTGCCCCGATTCCTCTACATATATATATGTATATATGCTTGCACACCAGTATACCTTTGCCCTGGCCCACTGTGTGCTGTTGTCAACCCATTTGGGCTGCCTGCAATTATGAATTTGGGGCAATTGTTCGGTGTGCGCTCGAATGGCTCCACGGCGGCTTTGATTTGAGCAAAGAGTTGCCCGGCATGATTAGGGGATTTATTTCTACAGGACTTGTCCATTGTGCATAGATTTTACGGAATAGATATGCCATACCATGTATAAGGCAAGTAAGACAAGTGAACAATCAACCGAATTGAGTGACATATCGTTTTATCTGATGACACCATTGCTGATCGATGAACGATGAGCACATATCACTTGGATTGCATCCCTATGACAAGTGACACTGGGTACACTCATTACGGCTATAAAACCACGCTAAGCTGGCAACTTTGAGCTTGGCATTTTGAAATCCAGAATTTAGTCACGATTCAAACAGGTTCGGTTTTCGAATGAGTCACCATTTGGGATCTCAACTTGTCGTAGGGGATCGCACACCCCCTTTTATTCTCCGTTCTCGAGGCCATTACTCAACTACTTTGTGGGTACATCAATTTTTCAACATTTTCCTCGGCGTGGAAAAGTGTTTTCCAAACCAGTTGCCGTACTTGAAGACGCGCTGACAAGTCAAACAAATGAAACATTTTCGGATTAGCAATGTCAATGTTGCTTCGGAAATGTCGGAATAAATTGCCATTAGCCTTTGTCATCAAAAATTGAGAACTGAGTGGTGTCCCTTCGCATTTTCCCTGTGTGCAGGCAGGCAAAGATTTATCGCACTTGATATTTGTCAAAACGCAGATACAGATACGGAGATACACAAGCACACACTCGCCGATAGATACAAAACTGCTGTCAGCGGATTTGTGCTGAGCCTATGAAAAGACGATAAATTAGCCTGAAATGAGCAAACAAAGACGATAGGCCAACAAATGAGCGGGGGGAATTTTCGGGCCTCAAAAGAGGTTCCAACCGGCACTTGTGGCTTAGTTGCACACACTCTTAAAAAATGATTTCAATTCTGGAACCATGATCCATTATTACGTAAATATAAAACTTGCTTTAAAGTTCGTGCTTTTGAAATTATAATTTCAGATTTAGTTTTGGAGATTATATATTGAAATGTTTTAAAATATATTTTCATACTTCCTCATCGTGTTATTGCTCGAGTACTTTATCAGCTAGTGAGTTCATTTCTTGATAAGTGCACTTAGGACCCGAAAATGGGCAAAACTTAAAGTTTTATCAGCGTCGAGGCGTCTGAGGCACGGCCGAGTCAACAAAAACAAAACAATTAAGCGAATGGCGGTGGGAGTGGGAATACATGATAGAGAGAGAGAAAGATAGAGAGAGCGAGCGAGGGGGACAGAGCAAAGTGCAGCACATAACGCAAACTATTTACTGATAAGAGTATAAATACACACACACACACCCGCACACACACATGCAGGCGAGAGAGCTCTGAAAACGGCTGAGCAAACACTTGCAAACCCAGCGACGAGCACTCGACAGCTTGTAGATAAAGTATCTGCCAGATACTCTCGCTCTCCCACACACATTCTCTTCTCTCCCGCTGCCGCTCTCGCTGGCAAGTGTTTGAATCTCGTAGATACTTTGGCCTGCCTGCCTCGAAACCCATTTCGTTTTTAATTGTTTTCAGTTTTTGAATTTAGTTGTATTTGATTTTCACGTACTCGCGCACTGTCGTCGCAGAAGTGTGCGTTATTTTAGAAGTTTTAATTTGGAATCGTACAAGTCTCAAGTGAGTGTCGTGTTGTTAAGTGCTGGGAATCATCGCCCCTGACAGTTTGTTATTTGAGAGCCCCACAAAGTGGTTTTCCCCCACCCAAGCCCCAAACTCCTCCCCAAAAAAAATTGTTTCGTGCTTTAATTTTACATATACGTTTATGAATGTATGTGCAACTGGCGCCCGAGCAGGGACCTTCTATGCAGATATGTGTACAATGTACATTAAAGAAGCGCTCAAGAACTGCTTATCGGGCAGCAGCACATGCAAACAACCCAGGCCTTTCAATTAGGCAACAAAACATAAATCTTGTGCTCTGACAATGAGATGCGGGTCGCGTGTCTCCCCTTTAAAAAGACTGAAAAAACCACCCAACTATAGTTCGAACTTACTTTCGAAACCTCTGATGTCATGCTTATTCCCTTCCATATTTCGTCTGCTCACATTCTCATTCGGCTGCAAACAAGTAGCTCACGAAAAGTCATAATACCGTCATAATTCCAGGGGCGTTGTGTCGCCGAGTCACCATCTTCCCCCCTTTGATTGATTCAGTTTGTGGCAAACCCCATCGCTTGGGTTTCCCATCTACATACACGTCTCCGGTCCGTTCTCCTTATCGTCAAACCGAAAAGTAACGAAAATAAACCTTATCGCCGTCGTCTCCGCTCGAGTGATAACTGTGAGTCGGACAGGGAGATAAGTTGGCCTGGCCCTATGTAGTACGTAGGCATACGACTACGAGTGGCTGAGTAAATGGAATATTTTTTTCATTTGCCCTGCGTTCTTTTTTTTCCGTTTTTCCCGTTTCACATAGGAACTTTGATGATAAACCGAGAAATCGGTTCTTGCTGGCTTCCTCTAGATGTCCACTGAACTCGATGGATACTGCAAAAGGGTGAATGATTCGTAGCGCACATATGCCACATGGCATACGAGTATATTGAAAGCTGCTCCAATATGTTGTATGCCACATACATGTAGACTAGAATTCAACTTGTGCCTAGAAGTTAGATAACACATTTCATGCACACAAGTATATGCAACCTGTTTCAAGGCACACCTCCCCCCCATTTCGTACGCCCACTTTCGCCATTCAAGCGACTTGAAATGAATATTGTGCCGTCGGCGGAATATCCTTGGGCTGATTGGAGAGTGAATTTCATGCTGCAGCTGTTTCCAATTCATCACCATTAACACATTTTCGGCTTGAGTGCATCAATGACTTTTTCTTGTTGTCGCCGCTCGCGGCTTTCATTCTAATCATCATCGTCACAGCGAAAAAATGAACGATAGAAAAGTAGAAAAGTATATGGCTGCAAATTTCCCAATCCCATTTGGCCCGCTGCATTTTTCAAGGACACACAAAAACTGCAAAATGTCGAGCACTTTGCGTGCTTGCCTGGCATGTGGCAAGTGGCATGGGGCATGTGGCACGGGGCATGAGGCATCTCTGGGCACTTTCGGTGGCGGCTCACTTCTGGGAGGTTGGGGACTGGGGCGACCTGCAGCTGAAATTTGATTGCCAAGATGTGGCATTTATTATGCGACTTTTGTTTAGAATTCATACTGACGCCATTTTTCGAGACACTCGCCTCGAATGGGAATTCTTCTACGAACGTCAGCGAACACACAATAAATAGCCGATCGAAAAGCATTAAGTGAATTAATTGAAAAACTCAAATGCCAAGCCGAGGCGCAAAAGCAACTGGTTCTCTCGCATCAAGCGAAAACCCGTTTTTATAGCGCAGGCCACCGCATCTCCTGCTAAATCGATCGTAGTTTCTTGATTTTCGCATCTGTAGTCACACTAATTTCTTAAGTAAATGCAAATTTGTGCGACCTACCTGTTTTGTTCTCTGTACTGCGGCGACGACAGGTGCACGACAGCTACACTCAAAGAAAGAGTGGATACTTAAAGTTCTATGGGAAAAATGCTATGTAGAGAAGACATTACAGATATTGGTATTTAAACAATAAATCAAAGAAATACAGGAATACTTTTGTACTAAGTGTAAGGCTAAGGAATACAGGAATACTTTTGTAGTAAGTGAAAAAACAGATCGCTCATAAGCTTAAATTTTAGTTGCTGTGCAGCACATGGCACACAATTGCAAACGCGTATCTATCAGTACGCATTCTGCCGTGTATCTATATATCTGGGCGCATGCTTAGCATTGAACGTCGGTGGCTTTTGCCATCTCTTCGATTTATTGCTCATTTTGCTTTGTGGTCGCTGCTAAGCGGCCACGAACAACAACAAAAATAAGTAAAAAGAAAAAAAAACAGAAACAGAAACGTTTTCAATGGTCAAGGTCGTTTGCAGTCAAATCGAGTAGCCACCAACACACGACAAACGCACACTTGAGCCCCAGCACTACCAACAGAAATAAAATATAAAAATGTTTGTATAATTAAACGCCATTTTAAACAAATAAACGCGCGTTGTCAGTCGTTGCTGCAGATATTTTTTGTTGCTGTTTCTGTTGGCCGCGCTTCGGTTTTTTGTGTCGTCGCATTTTTAATTAGCAATGAAATCATAATAAAATAAAACATCTCATGCATAATTGAGTTGCAAGTTGGGGCTTCATTGCCATGCTTATGAAAAAATAAAACCAAACTGGCTCAGGTATTCATAAGTAACTGAAACTGTTTTGTGGGCACGGACTTGTTTAGATGGCTCTTGGGTGGAACTAATTTAAATTAACAATTCATAATCGCAATAGACGGAGTTATTAATAGCATCGTGTCATGATTTCTCAATTTATTAAATTGGTCAGCAAAACGGTCAATCAGTATAATCAGTATTAAAGTATCGAATAAAATAGCTGTAGCTGTAAGATCCTAATTATAAGGTGTACATTTAGGTACCGAGTGTTCGCAGCCCTTCTAACCCCATTCCCACACACGGGATCCTTTCTTATAGGGGGCCCGCTTTCAAAACTTTCTGTGGATTCCTGTAATTCATCCTGTCGTCTGCTTTCCATCATGCCACATGTTCCACGCTCACAAGCTTGCTTCAAACAGATCTATCCCTATCCCTCATCTGCCTGCCCCCAAAAAGTTTTGATATGTGAATGCCTAACACAATCCACGCTTTAGAAAGAACCGCCCCCGGTCCATCCCGAAAATCCCGCCCCCTTTTTTCCCATTCTTGCAAGACGCCTTGCTCGTTTTTGTAAATAGCTTATTTTGAAGACGAAAGATCCAGACAAATCAAATCAATCCAACTTAAATGTTTGTGCCTATCTAAATGTTGCTCACCTATGTGTGTTTTACTACTTGCGAACTGCATTGCCACTCTGACAACTGTATCTATATTTACAAGTTTTATGCGAAGAACATACCTATATATTGCCTAAATGTTTACTGTATGTATATTTATTATTGCTGCATAATTCACTCATAAATATTTTTTTCTTTTTCTTTTTTCATATAAACGTTCAAAAAAAAAAAACAAAACTCGCACATTCCACCACAAAACCACCAAACAAAAAATTACAAAACAAAAAAAAAATCAAACTATGAATGAAATTAAAACTGAAACATAGAAGGATCGTAAATAGAGTCTATCAATATATGTGCATATGCATATATAGCGACGTTCACGAACTGTATCTGTCACTGTCACTGAGAGCGATCGATAGCTGTACCTCCATGTGTGTGCATGAGTGGCAGCATCAGTAGCGCACCCAAGGACCAAGGACCTCATCCACATAGCCCATCAATCTCTCAGATGCCAGTGGCGGAATCCCCCCGATAAAGGCATCGCATCGCATCGAATCGAATCGCATCGAATCGAACTGCATCGCATCCATTGGACAAGGACGAGGACGAGAACGCGGACTAGGACTAAAGGACAGTGACTGACGCATCCTGCGCTCGTTTGATCGTTCGTTCGCTCGCTCGCTCGCTCTATCGCTCTTTCGCTCGCACGCACCAAAAAAACCAAACAGAAATACCAGAAACAATACCAAGCAAGCCAGAAACCAAATAATACCAAGCTAAACAGACGCCTCATTACCAAACATCGAACGTTTCGTTGTCGTTTAACCAAAAAAAAAACTAAAAAACCAGAAGCAAATCAATCCAATCCAATTCAATCAAATCCAAGCCAAGCCAATCCAATCCAAAATCCAAACAATTCAATTCAAACCGTATCCACGAGACATAGAAACTGAACAGTAAACAGTAATCAGTAAGCAGTAAGATCAACAGTAACAGAAAACCCAAAGCAAAAAGCTAAAGCAATCATCAGTCAAAGTCGATAACCAAAACCAGCAACATTCAGTTAAAAATGGCCGAAGACGCTACCATGGAGACATGTCCAAGTCCTGAAATCGGCGACTCACGCAAAAGGCCACTCGATTCCGATCCGGAAAATGAACAAACTAAACGCTCACATTTCAGTTCCGGTAAGTTGACCAAAATCCAATCCAAATCCAAATCAAAATTCCAAATCAAAATTCCAAACCAAAATTCCAAACCAAAATTCAAATTCAAATCGAAATCGAATCAAAATTCATTTCGCCAGCAGAAGGAAGAAATCGAAATATATATCTCAAATCGCTCTTGCATATCCCCATTATCGTGCTCTCTCTCTATCTCTCTCTCTATCAATCTCAATTTCAATATCAATCTTAAGCTCCTTAACTCGACTCTCTGTCTATATATCCGTCTATATCTATATCTCGTTCGTTATCTATCTATTCACCGCTTTTTATCTCCGAAGCGTATAAATAACTCATTCGATTTGTTTGCCCAACTTTTCTGCCGATCGTGCCGTTTCCCTTCTGTGTTATGTGGTCATGTTGTTGTTGTTGTTATCGCAATATATCCCCCGATATACATACATACGTACCTACTTACATATATATGTGTATATACCTAGTATCTATGATTTGGTTGCTCTTTTTCTTTTTAGTCGTTTGTCGCTCGTGTTATTGTTGCTGTTGTCGTTTGTTGTTAAGTTTCAATTAATCAGCACGAGAAATTCATTTGCAGTTTGCCCCCAATACGTTCGATGTCAGTTTTGCAACCGAACGAACGAACAAACCAACGAACGAACGAACAGGCAGCAGACTTTGATTCGTAATTAAGCCAGATATGGCGTATACGCCCCGAGGGCCCCCTTCACATCCTAGAATGACAACTGGCATCTGTTATCTGGCATACCCAGTACCCATACCTAGTACCCAGTATCTAGTACCTAGTATCTGGCTGGCTGGCTGGCAGCAGAAACTTTGCGCAGGATTTGGCGCCGAGACATTGTGGGCCCAGTTTGACCCAATTTCGGGCATGACCTCCGCCGCCTGCAATCTCCTGCAGCTTCATCAATGGCCTGCAATTAGATACAAGTGCTTTCTGTGTGTCCGTGTACGTCCCTGAGCTCCAAACGAGTGGCATTTGAAAAGCTCCACCACCAGCACCACTCACCCAACGAACTGAACTGCAGTCGGGGCAGCTGAGGGGGTCACAAAAATTCATATGGAGATTAGCATTTGAAAGAAGAAGCTCCTAATCCGCGAGCTCCATTGCCAAACCCATACAACCCGGCTATCTGTCTCTCTGTCTCTCTGTCTGTCTGTCTATCTGCCTGTCAGTCAGTCGGTTTGACCACGAGCTATTAACTAGTTGCTTTGCATGATTTGTTCGGCTCGAAACCAGCTGGCGAGCTCCAAGGTGAGCAGCCACTACGCAATCGAAGTACCTGTCGTCATAGCCACGAAAATAGCAAATAGCAAAAGGTGTAAGTCTTAGAGTCGCACTGTCGCCCCCGCTGCCTTTGGTATTTAGACGGATAGCTGCGGTTAGAGCCAGAAAAACGTAAACGCGTTTTCGAGTTTCCTAATTGTTGGCACCCAGCGTGCTACATCGTTTGATCATTGACAATTGAATGTTGTGAAGGGAAGATTAGATTAGTCCTCAGTTTTCGTTCAGCAAAGCAGGCTCTCTCATATACGTAAAGTGTTAAAAACCCAAAAAAAATAAAAATATATATCTACGGAAAAGTTAAACAAAATTCATGTGTTGCCTTAATGTTGCATCCAAAATTTTAAGTATTACCTCGTGAAATTGGAATGCGGAAGTTCTGTTCGAGTAAGTTCAAGTTCGTTAGATAGGTAAATATCATATATTTCCATATACTCCATTCATTAAAGCTGACGTTGTTTGGAGACATCAATAGTTAATCGGTTAGTTCTGCTTAAGAATCTCTTGTTTGCTTATAAACAATGCCATTTTATCAGCTGTTTGTTTGGCCAGTTTCCATTCAAAGGCTGGCATTATAGATGAGCCCAGATAAATAGATATGTTACATGTGTGTACAGTTGGGCATTTGTAATTAATTAGCCTCCATTGAGGCTGCCTGTTTGCTGGACAGCGAACAGAGAACAGAGAACAGGTCCATATCATATGGTTTTGGGTATTTACCCACGTCGTCGTTTTATTAGTTCTCTGGCAATTTGTTTGCTTAGCTGCCTTGACAGTCATTTGTTTTTTGTTTGATATCTATTTAATGTTTTTCAGTTTTTTCTTGTTATTTATGACTGCCATGGCTGAAACTCTGTGTGGTTGGTGAGAGCAATGCAACATTTTTCAGATGCATAGAGAAAAATAAGCAGCTTAAATGGTTATATAAAAGGTATAAAGTTTTAAAGTTGTATCCAAAAAGTTTAATGAATACAAGCTACTGTTATCCAACAGTTCTTAAAAGCAAGGATTCGAAATTTTAAACTACTGGAATGCTAGAATGTGCAGGCTGATTATTTTCCGTGTAGCCCAGAGTAGAAATGCGTCAGTTGGCGGGGCTGCTGCAAAGGAAATGCAGCAAAATCGAGGAAAATCGGGGCGGTGGGTCGGTGGGTCAGCGTGGCGGATTGGACGCCTGGTGGTGGTGGTGCTGCTGCTTATGTCTGGTGTATGGCGTGGCTTATGTAATCAGTGCTGGCAGGGCAGCTGGAAAAGCGTGCGAATAGTTGGGGGTGTATGCTGTAGCGAACTCTAGTTCGCCGCGAAAGAGAGAGAGGCGAGAGCTGCTCTCGGCAAACGTTGACAGCATGGCAAGCGGTTGACCTACTTTGATGACAATGCGGGTGCGTACGTGTATCTGTATGTGTGTGTGTGTGTGTGTGTGTGCCTGTGGTCTCTGTGCTCCACCGCCATCGCTGCCTGCCTTCGCTCGGTGTTAGTTCGCCTAGGAAGCGTCCTGCGCAGTAGGACGACTCGAACTCCTCCAAACGCGGCGACCATTCAGCTGCACTGCAGCATTTGGCGCCATTGCAGCCGCCACAGCAGCCGCAGCAGCAGCCGTGGCAGCCGTAGCCGCAGCAGCAACGTCCTTGAGTGGTGGGTCCTGTAGAACTGGGTTGGTTGGCTAGATGCAGGCGCTGAGAATATGACAGTATGGCATGGTTAAATCTCAAGTGCGTTTACTGCCTGCGGGCTGTGTGTGCTCTCTTGCACTCTCACTGTTTTGGCCACAATCTGAACTGGTATCTCGGTGGCGTGTTTTTGGGTTACCTTATTCTTAGGTGCATGCCATTGTTGCGGCTCGAGTGGCCAGGCATTTGGTGTGACTGCACTTGTAGAGCATCTCGAGTGGCCTACTAATAACTCAAGGGGCCAGCCAGTTTGGCATTCTTTTTTCGGCCAGTGATTAGGACTAGCCCGGCTTCTGCCGATAATTGGGTCATCTGCAGTTCCTATATTACGCATACGCAGCGTGGGTCAGTCACAGTGGTGGCGCAACTTGAACTCACGAGTAATTACTTTTTATGACTTATCTCGTATTTGTCAAGCATTAAAGAGAGCGCTGTTAGAATGAATGTATAATGAAATACCATAATCTAAAAGATTGCAACTGACAATGTGGCATAGTATATCCCCCTTTGATCCCTCTTCTCCCAATGAATTTGATATGCCGCTAATCGAATTTGGCTACGATTTCATCGTTTCAAGTCGCATTTTTACGTAATCTCACTGGCTTTAAGCGCAACTTCCCGTTGTCATTTATGGATCGCTTGGCAAATCGTTTAGTTTAGCTTCCCCGTTGAATTCTCAACGTTTTGGAGGGTGAAAACGTGACACGTTCACTCTTTTCGCCGCTGGCTTATCACGTTGGCTCATTCCGTATCACATGTTGCCACAGCAGTTTCTATTTTCGACACACGCCTCCTCCCCTCAAGTTGTGTCTCCGCCCCTGAGTTTGTATCTCTCCCTGTCTCCCTCTCTCTTTGCCGCTCTTTGGCGTTGATAATGAACCGAGTGACATGGAGTGAAGTGAGGCAATCATCGGCGGGCCAGCATTAGATCATATATATACAGACCAACATCATCGTAATAATCATGATCATCATGGTCATCAACGCCACACTCTCTGCTCTGACTCATGAACCTCGCACTCTCTGCAGTTCAACTGGACAGACTCTCCGGGTCTCTCGTTCGCTCGCCCTCCGCCTCTAGATTCTCCAATTCTCCGGCTCTCTGGGCACAAAACTCTATGCTTGAGTCGCGGCTCCGTCTTCGCGTTCAAACGAACGGAATTCTTCAGTGCGGTTTGGTTGCTCGTTTCGTGCGCTCGCTCGATCGCTCGTTCGCTCGCTGTTGCTCGTTTTCCACATACGAATTGCCAGCTCGCCCGCGCAGCCATTTTGCCAGTGATTTTATTGGTTTGGCTCTTTTGGCCACCAGCATGTTATTCGCCAGAACCACCTCTTCCACGTCGATCAGTCCGCCCGCGATGATGATGCAGCAGCAGCAGCAACAACAACAGCAGCAGCAGCAGGATCCTCAACAGCTGGGACACCAATACCATCAGCAGGCAGCGTTTCAGCTACAGCAAAGCTTCTGTACGTTTCTCGGTTAAGTGTAACTCACTGTGCTCACCTGTTTTGTTGACCTTGGTAATTAGCGTGTGCATTGGTAATTATAGGGTTTATCTCATTCGGTATTTGCCAGGAGCTTTGCTAACTGTATGCGCCATCACCTGAGCGCTCCTCCTCGGCACACACACACACACAAACACACGTACACCGCGGCGTATGCGTAATATTTCGATATTAATGTTAGCCAACGTAAAACGTATCGCAAACGCGGCAATTAACGTCTTGTCAACTTGGTTTATCTAGCGTTTCAAGGTCGCCTCTTGGCTTGTTGTTCTCTCGTCTGAAGTCTTAGGCTTTTCCATCGAAATTAGCATTTGAAAATAGCTGAAAACCAAAAGCCAAAACCAAAGCCAAAGCGAAACCAAAGCGAAACCAAACCGAACCAAACCCACACAGAGCAATGTATTCAGTTCAATGCCAGTCATAATGATTATTCAAAAAAGCACTAAACAAACGACAAGTCGAGTTGAAGTTTGACCTCAACTCGAGCTGGGATCGGATTGAATCGGATCGGGCTCTATTATCAGTTGATTCTCAAAATCAATTTCGAGTTACACAGTCGTACGTAATTAACTCAAGAGTCACGCGGCCTCTCTGTTTTTTCGAGCTCTCAAGCACTCGTCGTACTTAGGGCTCTAACTCTAAAAAATATCAAAAAAAAAACTACAAAATTGCCGTCTTGAAAATGCGGGAAGCAAAACGGCGGCAAAACGTAACCTTGAAAAGCGATTTGAATGTGGGCAAACATGTCTCACTCTATCTCTGCGATTGTGTGCGTGTATGCGTGCGTATGTGTATGTATGTATGTATG
This sequence comes from Drosophila yakuba, assembly GCF_016746365.2. Taxonomy (NCBI): domain Eukaryota; kingdom Metazoa; phylum Arthropoda; class Insecta; order Diptera; family Drosophilidae; genus Drosophila; species Drosophila yakuba. The sequence goes on from NC_052530.2 coordinate 11,071,617, forward strand.
TGTTCGTTTGAAAGAGCCAGCCAAAAATAAGTCAAGATACTCGTGGCCATGCCCAAAACTGCTCATGTTGCTTGGGCAGAGCCCAAGACGAATACGAAAAAGAGCCCAAATAAATAGAAATAAAAACACACATATTATCCCCTGCCCCCTAAAAAAAAACAGCTCCAAAAGGAGGAGACTGATTTGGGTATTTTACTTTTATTTTTCTTGGCCAGACTTCATGCTCTTCCTCTGCTCTTGCTCTACTGTCTTGTTTCTGGCATTTTTTGGCGAAAATGTCCGAGAAATGTGTTATTTATGCGTGCCACAAATTTCATTCGCATTTCCACGGCGCATCCAGTTCCAACCAGTAGCTTTGTTGACTTCGGATCCATTGTGTAATCTCGATTTTCGACTCCGGTTGAAGCAGTTGTTAATTTGGCTGCCATTTGGCAAGACTCACGGGTCTGAGCAGGTGTTTCGGCCATTGGGCTGGCATTTCGCCTTCCACTGGCAGCCAGACTTCTCAATGGCGAGAGCAATAAATCAATTTTAAGAGCCGAAAGGGTTTCGGTTTGTGTGAAAGATGATCTCACAAAGGTATTCAGAAACGCCCACTTTGCATGTGTTTTTTTAGATATTCGTTTATTTCCGTTTCAGAGTTTGTTTTTTTCTCTCTCGGGTTCGGATCAGATGACATTTACCTATTCAAACTTGAATTTAGTTATTATTTTGTGCCTTCGGATGATTAGTGAAAATGACTGGGCATCAATTATTCAAAAAAATATTGTTGCGCCTCATTTAATGTTTGTGTGATCAGGTTTATTAGAATGGAACCAAGGTCTTTTCGTACCAATCAAATGGAAGTAGAATTCGGTTATTGGAGAAGATGGTAATTGTGTGTTCTAGGCAGAGGAGATACCATCCCATTTCCATCATCATTTTCAGCTTCTGCCCAATCATCAGCAGACCTTATCAACTGGCTTCCGCTGTTTCATCAATTAAAATGCTTTCAATTCGCTCAATTTCATATGACCATGATATTTGTTACAGCTCTTAATACATCCGACCACTGGGTTGCATATTACCGTTTTATTATTATCGTTTTTCTGTTTGTTTCTTTTTTATTTTGTTCTTGTTTTTTATTTTAACCATTATCGTTCATGCATATAAATGTGCTTGTAATTATCGAAAGCCAACCATAGCGCAAATATAATTATAGATACTACACAAAATGTAAAAATAAATTGATGTGCATGCCACACAGCAGAACGATAAAGTTAAAAACGAAATGAAAGCCAACCCACCACAAAGTATATAAAAAAGAACATTTTCAATAATCACGAACAGTTGTTTTTGTTGTTGTCCCCACGTTAAGCGTGCGATTAGCAATAATAGAAAAAGTCGCGTATAATTTTTACAAATAATCCAGCAGCAGCAGCATTCCCACAAAACCAATGAAAACTCTCAAACGAACTCAACTCAAATGTGATAATACCAAGCAAGCAAAGCAGTTAAAATATAATGTGATAAAGCTACGCAAGTAATGACTAAAATCCAAAATATATAGAAAAGCCGAAAGTTATTAATCAAACCAAAACGACTGACATCAAATCGATAAAAGCAAGCAACAAAACCAAATGCAACACATCAGCAACAGATCATCACAATCGATCGCCGTCCTTCCATCGAGCCAAGCTTCAAGTATTATAGAATCGACAGCACCTGCAACTTCAGATCGAGTCCTGTGAATTCTGAACTGTGAACTCTGAACTTTGAACTGTGAACTCTAAGCTCAACTCTACAGCTGAATGGTAAAGCTTTTGGCATTGTTTTCTAAATGTCTTCCATAGCATTTCTGGATGTTGTGTAACAATCGTCATTAACAAACATGGACATACTATATCTCTATATATCGCCATTGCACCAATAGTCATCCAACTACTCATCTCTGTAAAACGAATATGTATCTCAAGTATTTCTGTTCCGATGCGAGGGATATAAGTTCCATGCAAGACAGTGCCAATCATCCAGTCGCCAATAAATCAATCAAAATAGCTTTGCTGAAGCTTGCTGCTGCCGCTTTCTCTGTCTCTGTCTGTTTCTCACTCCGCCTCTACCTATATACATATGTATATCTATATAAACTATGTACATAATTACTATATACCAGTCGCATCGTAACTGTTGTTGTTGTTATCGTACAAACTATCTAACAAGAAACCATCAAGAAACCAAGAAAAAAAAAATATAAACAGGCCAAAGGCCACGCACCATGAACAGAAGAACACTAAAATCGCCATCCAAGAACACCAATATCTAATCAATATGCAGCTATCGTCAGCTATCGAATCAAATCGAACTAAATCAAGTCATCCGGAAGTCGAGCGACCTACTAAACCACTACTGCGAAGTCACCACTCTATCAATCTGATCTATATATCTCTATATGTTAACTTACAACCACCGCATCATCATGAAGAGCATTATCCCAAACAAATCGTAGAAAACAGAAAGAAAAAAGAATAGCAACAAATGCACAGTCCAAATCCAAAGCCTTACAAACAACTCGATTGCCATTAAACTCGATGTATCTATAATGAATATGCAATTCAGATATCGATGGATTGCGAGCGGGAAAGAGACAGAATGCGAAGGTCCTTGAAGTGCTCTTTCTATCTAGCTATCTCTCTCTCTCCCGCTCGCCACCTAATCCTTGCGTGTGTGTGTGTGTGGTCAGCAGAGAAACCTATGAAAAGCCAGCTTAATCTAAACAAATTTTCCATTTCTTTTTCTTTCGTTTATTGAACAAAGTTTAATGATTGGAAAGCGGCGCGTAGGTTCAATCGAAAAAACACTGAACAGTAAAGAAAAAAACAAAACTAAAGAAACCTCAAATTGCAATTTACGAAATATAACGAATCCAAAACAAATAACGCATAAATCAGTTGATAAGTTGAATAAGGAACGAAACGAGTACAATCGATTCAAGGCAGCATCAATTCCGTCTCAAACAAAACGAAGACTGAACGAGAATTCCAATTCCAAGGCAATGGAGAGTATTATGAAGGTGGCCATGGACAAGGCGGCCGAGCAGCTGATTCAGCAGTTCGGCTTTGATTACTTGCAGCAGCAGCTGCAGTTGCAACATCAAAGCCAACACCAACACCACCAACACCAGCAGCAGCAGCAGCAGTATGAACAACAACAACAACTAGAACCAGAAAACGAACATCTCACATACCGATATCAGCAATCAAAGCCCACACATATGCAGCAATTAGCTTGTAACTATCAGCCACGACATTCCACAACCACGTCGTCGCCCTCATCCAGCCACAGCAGCAGCAGCAACAGCAGCGACAGCAGCAGCAGCAGCAGCAACAACATCAGCAACATCAGCAACATCAGCAACATAAGCAACATCAGCAACATCGGCAACATCAGCCACATCAGCAACAGCAATCATAGCAACGCTGCATACTCATTAGCCGTTCATAGCTATCAAAAGCAAATAGAAAACCCGGCTAATCCCAGTCATGTTCCGCATCATCAGATGGATCTGTCGCCCCTGAGTGAGAATGGTTCGCCAAATGGAACGCCCGGTGGCCAGACGCCGACTGCCACAGCAAGTGGCAATACGGCAGCAGCACTTGCAGCAGCAGCAGCAGCAGTAGCAACATCAGGAGGCAACAGCAACAGCAACAGCAATGGCAATGGCAATGGCAACGGCAGCAGCAACGCGCAACAGCAACTGCAGCTGGGCGGCTATAAGACAAACTCCTGCTGGTGTTACGGTGAGTCTGATTAAGAACAATCAAACGCAATCAACATCAGCATAGAACTATCAAATCAAAAGTTGCGCACAACTTCCTCTACTACACCATACATAAAATGTACACCACTTTTCTATCTATAACTATCGAGCTCGCTACAACCAACAAATATCAACCAACCAGCCAACAACAGCATCAATCACCACGTCGCCTCATTCTAAATGCCGCCAGCAACCTAAAAGCTGAACATAAAGAACCAAAAAAAAAAAAGAAAAAATGTACAAAGACAAAAAAAAGAATCAAGAACGCCCAAATGTCAAACGAACTGAACGCCGAACAAGAAGCCACAAGCTATAAATGAATTATCCATTAACATTGCGTTGAAAGTTTTGAAAGAAAATAATCCAAACATCACCAACATCCAATCCAGCACACATACCGATACACACAAAAAATAAAACCAAACCAACAAACACTCATAAAAAACTAAGCAGCAAAAACAGAAACAAGCAGCCAAAAAGCAGCTAAAAAGAAAAACAGAAACAAAAAATATACAGCCACAATCGACTATATAAAAATCTCATATGCTAATCGTACGCTTAAATGTGGGCGTCCATTTCAATTTCGTATTTCGTTTGCGCCTTAAAATATTGTGTCTTGTGTATACTCACGACTCTCCTACAGCATGCCCTAGTGATTCATGAGTGTTGCATAAAGATATTCGTTTTTGGTTTTTGAGTGCCGAAGTAGTGCAGAGCACATGGGGTTTCATTTGGATTTTAGTGAGTTTCAATCGAACGAAGAACCAATGGGTTATTGCAAAATCCGATCAAGATGTTTTGAGTCTATTGCGAGTGTCCTTAAAGCCCAGTTGGCGCACTTTGCGTTGCAGCAAATTAAACATACTTGTCGCCTGCAGGATCCAATCGTTTAATCGCGTGCCACATGTCCCCGCATTACGCATACGTCGCGTGGTACGCGACAAGCACTTGCTGCTCGGGCTTTGCTTTAACAATTTGCGTGTTGCAGATTGCTCCATGGCATTTACTGTGGTTTGGTGGGTTGAACTGGGCGAAGTGGGTGGCTGGTCATATGACTGTGTGCCAGCTTGTCGTTAGCCTAGTTTCCCGTCCAATCCTGCACACAATGCATACGAAATTAGTCTCCAGTCTCCAGTCTGCCTGCTGCCATCCTGCAAACCACTCTCTACCACCATGCCACCATGCCACCATGCCACGCCCACTTGCAGCTCCATGGGCGGTCTCTGGGCAATGTGCTGCCAGTGTTATTTATGACAGTCACATAATTTAAGCTGCTGCACAGTGTCAACAGCAACGCAGCTTCGCAGCAGCGTTCTTGGCCAGTCCTTTGTGGCCCATAAAAACGCTAAGCAAACGACTTTATGTTTTTGTTTTCCTGCATATTATTTACCATGGCCATTTTGCAGTTCTCGCTTATTTACGAGTATTTTGCATTGCAGTATCATTTCAGTGTAATGTGTTCGCAAAGGAATTTCACGAATTGCACTCTATTCATACGGGATAAGTGATAGATAACTGACAGATGCGTCCGGCGCACTTTCAATTGCTTCAGCTTCTGTGGCGGAAATTGGCCAGCATGGTGGTACATAAAATTCGCTTTCGCAGCGCATTCTTTGCGAACCGCATTTTCACACATGCTTGCAAAGCAGGGCAAATGGTCCAATATACCCCCAATATACCCATACCCGCACCGAAACCCAAAGCCCGTGGCAATGTCAGTGCATCATCGTGTGTGCGCGCTGTATCTAATTAGAGAAATACTTTTGAAGGACACTCGGTCGCTGAGTGGCAACGGGAGCAAGACGACGACGACAACGTCAGCGTATGGCATACATTTCACCCATGCCGAAAGGAACTGGGTGGTGGTGCTAGTGGTGCTGCTAGTGGTGGTGCTGGTGGTGGTGCCCAGAGGGCGGATGGTGGCTAAATTTAAACGCACCGAGTGCGCCAAGTGAGTGAGTGGCATCGGCAGAGTCTTGGGCTGCCACAAGTCGCCATGCTGCACCCCGATGCCAGGCAGTCAGGTGCAACGTGCTTAGATCATTCCATTCCAAGCCATACCATGCCATGAAATGCCCTGCCCCCCGTTCCATTCTATTCCATCTCGTCGTTGTTTTGCTCGCCAATGCGCTTGTGTAATGGAGCGTCTCCGCTTGACACATTTTATTAATTGAAATTTGTTTGTTTACTTACTACTGGCTGCTACTGCCGTCGACCGTCTCATGTCGTTTCGTCTTTTCACGTATTTTGTTTGTCGTTTCTCGTTTGTCGGCGACTTGAGGCTGTGTGACGCAGATGATATCACTCATACGCAGGGAGGTCCAACTGCATCCACATCATTCGCCATATTCACATCAGTTAGCCGTGTAATGCCGTGGCACTGCCTTCAGATCCCAACTTATAATCATTGTTTCTGTCTTCTTTTCTTTCCATTTCAGGTGAGTCAGTTTGTTCTGGAATTGAGGTTGAAATTGAAAATAATAACAATAATCATATTCATCATGGTAAGCTTTGTCACACTTTCATTAAATACCATTAAATCCATCTTTGTCTAGCCAAAACGATCGACTAATTCCAGTTTAATACCGACTAAAGCGTAGCTCTAAATCGTTTTCTGTATCTGTAACTAGATCGCTCTCTGTTTTTTAATGCCGCTGCCGCTGACGAAAGTGCGCTTTTTGAGCCTGACTTTGGACGGACTGAAAACGAAAACTGATTTTGCGACCCAACTGACAACGGCGCACATTAACCTTCGACCCTTTGACCGACTTATGCTTTGACTCACATTTTTCGTATTTACAAGTATTTCGTTTTTGTTTTTTTTTTCGCTTTTGCGGGTTGCCCAAGTAATTTGCGGGGCTTTTTCTTTCGGCCAAGCCAAAACGACCTTCGGAGGGGAAGTGAAAACGGGCTTTCATATATGTATGTTTCGTGTGTCGCCAGCATTGTCTGTTCCATCTCATCTCGAGCGCATATCTCCCTCATGGCTTGCCCATTACAAAAACCACAGAAAACAGACCACAGTCGATTCACCACGCCCATGCCCATGTCCACGCCCACGCCCACACCACCATAACCAATCCATGCCCACACAGCAGAGAACCATGCTAATCCACTAAACCAAGTCGAAATCCAAAACTATCTATCTGAAAACTATAACCACCAAACTAACTAAACCGAGTGGAAGCTCAACTTTACGAACGTCCCTCGTTGTGAGCGTCCAGCCGAACGAACAAACGATCGACGCTGAAATGCTGTTATTATTTTTAATTTGTAACCTGCCGAATGAGCTAGAAACTACTAGATCTAACCAACAATAATAACCAGATAACTAGATAACTAGATATTGTATGCAACAGCCAAGGGCGCACACAGACTAACCAGTACCAAAACCCCCAGTCAAACTATTGACCAAAAAAAAGAAAATAAATAGTAACCCCAATCCAAGAGAATCTCCCGAGACTAATCCATTGGTCGCCCTGTGAACTCCTCTCGATTCTTTCGTTGCAGGCGAGACAACGTATCACATGAAAATACTGGTGCCCGCGGTGGCCTCCGGGGCCATCATCGGCAAAGGTGGCGAGACGATCGCCTCCCTGCAGAAGGACACGGGTGCTAGGGTCAAGATGTCCAAGTCGCACGACTTCTACCCAGGTGAGTTATCAACGATCTCTTGTGTGCATCCCCAAAACATATATAAAGTAATGGTTTAATCCTCGATTTGCAGGCACCACCGAACGCGTGTGCCTGATCACCGGCTCCACGGAGGCCATCATGGTCGTGCTGGAATTCATCATGGACAAGATCCGCGAGAAGCCCGATCTGACCAACAAGATCGTGGATGTCGAGTCAAAACAGACACAGGAGCGCGACAAGCAGGTCAAGATCCTGGTGCCCAACTCTACTGCCGGCATGATCATTGGCAAGGGCGGTGCCTTCATTAAACAGATCAAGGAGGAGAGCGGCTCCTATGTCCAGATCTCGCAGAAGCCCAAGGATGTGTCGCTGCAGGAGCGCTGCATCACCATCATTGGCGACAAGGAGAACAATAAGAACGCCTGCAAGATGATCCTCTCGAAGATCGTCGAAGATCCCCAATCCGGCACCTGCCTGAACGTCTCCTACGCGGACGTCAGCGGCCCGGTGGCCAACTTTAATCCGACCGGCTCCCCGTACGCCACCAATCAGAATGCCATCAACTCGAGCACCGCCTCGTTGAACTCCACGTTGGGCACCACGATCGGCGGTGCGAACTCGGCGGCCAGCCTGCTAGTCAACGGCACCGGCATCAATTTGACCATCAATCTGGGCTCACCCAATCCGGCGCCCAATCTAGCGCTTGCCACCCAGGTGCTCGAGCACATGAAGGTTAGACCTGCGACTTGACTTGCCATATGCCCCATTTCCGTAAACATGGCGTATACTTAATGTGCGTTTTGTATTATCCAAAACAGGTTGCCATGCGCGGCTCTGGCTACTCGGAGACCGTAACGAACGAAGTCGTCGCCGCACTGGGCGTGCTGGCCAAGTACGGTGTCCTTGGAATGGGCGTGGGTGTGTCGCACACCAACGGCGCCCACTCGACGCTGGGTAACTTCCTGGGCGTAACGACGCTGGACCAGCAGACTGCGGCCGCCGCATCCGCGGCCACCGCCAGCAATGTGTTCGGTGCCGTCGGCCAGGTGAATCTGGAGCAATATGCCGCAGCGGCGGCCGCTGCAGCTGCCGCCAGTCGGCCGACGCAGTCGCAACTGGACGCTGCCGCAGTGCAATTCGATCCATTCCGCCATTTGGGCTCGGCCACGGCGCCGGGCGCCACGCCCGTCTCACTGAACAACAATAGCTTTGGGCTGACGGCAGCCACGGGAACGGCGACCACGGCGCAGCTGGGCGGTCTAAGCAAGAGTCCCACACCGGGCGACCTTAGCTCCAAGGACTCGAAGAACGTCGAGGTGCCGGAAGTGATTATCGGCGCTATTCTAGGTGCGCGTCCTTATTATTATCCCTACTAAATTGCAAAGAACCAACCAACAGAGAACCAACCACACCGCAATTTTCTTTACCAATTACCCCAAGCCACGTTTGACTCCACGCACCGATCCCAATCCCAATCCCAATCCCATTTTTTGATTAGCCCTAGAGCCATTAGACATAGAGGCAAAAGCCAAGCAGACACAGGCATTTCATTGCAAACTCATTCCAGACAGACAGAGAGAGAGATAGAGAAAGAGGGTTCCATTTATTGAGATATACCATTCTAAGCATACAACGCATTCCGTGAGACATTCCGATAGATAGAGACATTCCCAAAGGCTTTCCCCAATAAATTCATTGACACTTATAGCGAAATTTCTAGTCAAGTTCTTGCCTCTCACCCATCCGCCAGCATCTGATCCATGATCCCTGCGATATTCCACCGTGTAAACCGCTCAATTTCCCCCGATACCACGAAAGCCCACTGAAAATTCGCACAGAAACCAGCAGCATCCGATAGCTTATAAGGTTTATAAGGCAGTAGCTTTAGCAGTTAGGTTTTAGATTGAATACCACATTCACTTTCCATTTTGTTTAGACCTAACGAATTTGTTTGATATACTTACGTGTAGCTGGGCGGCTAGTTGTTCGCCCAGTTGGCTAGTGCAATTCTTGGGTAACCATGCGTAAAATATAATTACATTGTTTTTTGAGTTAAATACATTCGTTGTTGCGCAGTTGATTTTACCTCAGTGTCAGTTGTAACATAAGGTCGTTAGGTCAATAGGTTAGGCACTCCGTGACCCCCTTTGCAGCAAATTGACCATTGTTCTTTGGTTTGTTTATTTTTTTGTTGGCGTCTTTAACACCTATACGCTATACACGCCCAAACCTAATATGCATATACAATATATATATTATATATATTACTATTATACCCACATATATTACCCATACTATCATTTAATATCTTGAAAATATTTAACATAAATCTGATGCAAATATTCCAGGTCCGAACGGTCGTAGTTTAGTTGAAATTCAACATGTTTCTGGCGCAAATGTGCAAATTTCCAAAAAGGGCATATTCGCACCTGGCACTAGAAATCGCATTGTAACCATAACTGGTCAGCCGAGTGCCATTGCCAAAGCGCAATATCTAATTGAACAGAAAATCAACGAGGAGGAGACAAAGAGGGCGCGACAAATTCCATTAACCACTGTTGTGAATTAAAATAAAAAAAAAACAAAAAACAAAACAATAACTAATATCCGAGTAAAGCAACAAACCAGCAATCTTAACAGAACATCAAACAAACAGGCAAACAGCAAAGCAACAACAAACAAACTACCCCTTGCCCCCGACGATTTTCCTCTTAAACTTGTTAATTTCTTTGAAAAACGAGAGGGAAATTAAAAACTAAAACTAAAACCAAAATGAAATGAAAAGAGCAGAGATTATAAAAGGAAACACCAATTGTTATGCTTGCAGCGCAGAGTTAAGCAGTTAAAGTCGAAAATAATAATAATAATTATGTATTGCAAAAATCCATACATTTTTTTGTTAAGTAAACAGTTCCAAGGCCTTCACCTCAAGCGATTTGCTTTAACTAACGCCCTTTAAGAAAGTGAAAAACGAGACGAGAGAAGTAGTAAAAAAATCTGTAAAAATACTATATATGTACTACCTTCTCAGCTATACATTGTTGCATTTGTTTGTCACGATCGTAAAACGTAAAAACGTAAAAATCGAAAACAAGTTATATTGCCAATTGCCAGTTAGACACAAACTAGTTGCGAAAGAAGAGCGTTTGGGTTTTTGGTTTGTTTGTGATGCGTATGTTTGCGTTGCGTGTTTTGTTTTTGGTACTCCCAACCAAGCTATACGATACGATACATGGGGCATATATACATATGTATATGTACACAGTTGTTGAGTCTTGTTTATATATATATTATCTACACACATATGCCCATACATATATATATATACATATGCCACCACCCACTTACACACTTACACACCGCCCCGCCCCCCAAACACACCTAATTATTAGCATTATGTTGAGCTAAACGAAAATCAAATGTATAATGAGCGAGCGTTTTCAGTGAAAACTTCAGGTGATTCTTACCCTCGAAATAAGGTAAATATTTTACTACACTTCCCTCCCGAAAAAAAAACTCCCACAGACAAAAACACTTGCTAAAGCTACACTGCAACTGCAAACAGGCTAGTGAAACATACAATTTCAAAGAGTTAAGCAAAAATATGAGTGACTTTGTTGACCTTTTCGTTATTTCGTGATTTCGTTAAAGTTTTCTGTTCCATCTGTTCTCTGTTGTTGCCCCACTCCCTCTAATTGCTTATCGCTGTTAATATATAATATATATATACCTTCGATTCTGCAGCCTGACTTCTGTAAATGAACACTTTCGGAACGCTACAGTTGATGTTGATCATGATAATGTTGTTTAGTTTTAGATACAATCCGATCCGATTCGATTTAATTCGATTCAATTCGATCGGATCGAGTGGTGTTAATGTGTTGCGCGCGCACGTGAGTCTCCTTTTGGTTATGATTTTGTGCTCCCGATTTGTTACTCCTTATAACTTTTGTTTTATGTATACATATTATTTATGAAAAAAAAAACACACACATTGCGATTTGTTAGTTGCCAGTCTGAGAACTGCACTTTTTACCTTTTCTCCTTTTTTTTCTTGTCATTTTGCGTTTGTTAACCACTATTTTTGGTAAATTTAGCACATTTGTTTCTCACATTCTAATTTTAAGTCTTACATTTTCTCTCACCTAATGCATCACAAATATCTTAAAAACAAACAAAAAAAATACGAAAACAACATAAAAAAACCTTAGCAAAACAATTATTTCTTTGTAAAATATTCGCATTAAAGCATTCATTTAGGGGTTTCTTCATACGTCAAAACAAACAATCCACCAAACAATTTCCCTTATTAATTTTAAGTATTGTGCAATTATTAAACATTGTTTCAACGAACATTTCATAACGATTATATGTACATATCTATCTAAACGCAGTGTAAAGACAAAAGATGTTAACATCACATTTAAACAAAAAAATTCCCTGTTCATATACACACAAAATACACAAGGATAAAAGTACCCATACGAACACCACTCACCTACAGAGAGAGAAATGCCTTACTTGTAATGAAATTTTTCTTATTTACTTTATTCCTTACACATATAATTTAGTTTAACACATTTCTTTTCGATAAATAAAACGAAGATGAAACGAAATTTAAATAAAATTTGACTACAAAACCAACAAATAAAAACCAGCAACGTTTATTTTCTTGTTTATTTTGGAGCGTTCTGCGCTCCACCACCACCACTGCAAGCACCACTGCAACCACCATTACCACCCACCCATCCACCACCCACAAGCGCCGCACCACCACTAACCCAATCGTATCCCCAAACCAAACCAAACCAAATCAGTCTACAACATTATCATGACCAATCAAAATCAACTCAATCAGACAGTCAGCCAGTCAATCAACCAGTCAATCAGTCAACCACTTCTTTGCTCAGTTCGATAACTATTTCGAAATCGATTCAATCACTGAAAACGCTCATCACCGTAGTGAAATAAAAGGAAAAAGTAACAAACCACAAATACCAGAAAAACCACAACGGCAACCAATCCTAAGCTAAGTCTATATATTTAAGTTGAAAGTTGTTCTTATTAATTTTTGCTATTATTGTTAAAACTTACCTACAATTGTTCTTATTTGTGCAATATTTATATAATACGATTAAAATACAAAATCAAATGAAAAACAGAACATAATTATAACACAAAACGAAAGAGATCTATAAGCAAACTAAAGCTAAATGTGGAAACAAAAAAATCCAGAGAGTAAATTTGAAAGTACAGTCGTAAATGCTAGTGTGCCTTGAAATATGCATTAACATCCAAAAAGAAAACAAATCGAAAACCGTAAGGGGAAGGTTAAGGAAAACGATGTTGGTGTTTTATTCGAACCTATTATTTTATGAGTATCATAAAGAAAAAAAAAACAAGAATAAGTCAAATCCAGAGATCGATACAATTCGAAAGTACATAAATGCAATAGACCGTCTTAGAACAGCAGAAAGCAGAAATCCACAGGTACAACTTTGAAAAAGTAGCTTAACAAACAACAACAGCCAAAATCACAACAAGCATAAGAACACAGATCCCCCTTCGTCCACCCCACAAAAACCAAGTCAACCAATCAATCAGTCAATCAGCCAATCAGTCAACCAACCAACCAATCAACCTACCAATCCAACAACAAACGACATTTATTTCGACTTCTTCGCCTTACGTCAGATCGGGAGTTTCAGAGCCCCCAGAATCGAAGCACTATATCTCTATGGTCTATCTATCGCAGACACCAACTCACAATTCCCAGCATACACATAGATACACACACACACACACACTTACATGAGATACACCTGAGTAACACACCTCAGCTGAGACAACACACCTCTCGCATACATTCACACATTCGTACTAAATATCAGTATCAGTATCACTTGCGCGTGCTCACTGAGTTATGTTTAATGTATGAGTTTTATATGATATGATATGATATCTAAACGTAGTTGAGGAAGGAAGAAGAAATAAACACAAATATATATACTTATATTTGTACTGGATCTGTGATATGTATTTAAAAACAACAAAGAAAAAAAATGAAAACAAACAACAAAACAAAGCAAAAATATATTTATTAAAAAGGAAGTCAAACGATACTTGAAATTAATTATGTAATAATTAATTTTTTAATGAGACAACTAAGAGAAAAGAAAAGCTTTACTTGAAAAGCAAAGAAATCTCCCCCGAAATCAAGTTCTCAATTCATCGATCGATGCATGGACAGTCCGCGACTCCAGGCTCCATAGTCCAGAGTCCCAGAGTCCAGGGTCCCCAATCCCCATATGCATACGTATTCACCGCAAAAAGGTCTTTGCCAGTTCCAAACACTCCGTTTCTTAGAAATGTCCGATTTGCGATCCAATAGAGTAGATCCCCACCCCCTCCTCCGGGTGGCTGAGGGGGCGTGACGAAGGGAAGATGGAAAGATGGGAAGTTGGGGAATTGGAGATACTCGGGGATCGAACCGATCGGATGTGAGATCAGATCCGATCCCATCGGTTCAAAGGACCCGCGTCCCGCTTTCGTCGTGTTTATGCTTGTTTGGATTTTATTGTTTAAATGCGTTTGTTATTTGCTGTACAAATTGAAGCTTCACGCAACCCGCTAAAACCAATAGGTGGGTGGCCCCAGCACCGCCTGCTCGGCCCCCAAATGTAAGTTGCAGGTGGCAAGTTGCACCATTTAGGCAGAGTCCTGCGGCCGCATGATTGCTTTGAGCTTTCCATCGATAAACCACTGTTACTGCCACTGGCACCCACGAATACCCACTTATCAGGCACATTCGTCATGCAACTCATCCTCTATCGACCACCAACCAACACCCCCCACCTCCCGATCACCAACTTATCCAACTATCCAACAATCCAACTATCCAGATATCCAACTATCCAGCAAACCAACTATCCATTGCAATCATACGAAACTAGGAAACTTTGGAAAGACGTGCGCATTCAGTTCGATTCACCCAGTACACACACACGATTTTTAGAAGCTTAGGAGTTTTATTAACTTATTAAAAGGCATCTATAACAATAACGAGAGAGAGGAATGGATAGGTGGTAGGGAAAAAAGAAAGTAATACAGCTGTTATGTCAACGACGGAGTCTATTAGTGTTAAAGTAGTAAGCATAAAAGCGACTTTTATTAACTATATACATACAGTACATAAATATCTAAAGTAATTCAAAATCGACTTTGAACATTTAAAATGAATGAAATGAGAAATCCGAAAATACCAACAAGAAATATAGCGAAGTGGCAAATGAGTTTTGCACCTCGAAAAGAAATCCGAATGTTGCTAAAATACAAATATGTAAAGAGGAGTTCAATTTATCAATCAAATCTCGTATAGTACATACAAATATTGCATACATACATAACTACATACTTAAAGCGAAATGATGCGAAAAGAAAGAAGGAGCGATGAGAGTAACTTTAATTATAATTTGTTATGCTTTGCCACCCACACTGTTATTAGAACAATTAAACATTACGATGCATTATGCATTATATACATATAAATGTACACACCCCTTATGCATATGATATACCTGTACGTATACCCACACACACATTGCAGAGGCGAACATGCGATTTGCTATTTGCTACCCTGCTGGCATTGGTATTGATAGGTCGGAGAACTAACTGAATCATTATATAACCTCATATAGCATTGTATGTATAAAATTCTATCGGATCGGCCGAATCAACGCGGCGACGTTCTGCGGAGACGTTCATTCAGCAACCACAACCGAAGCATACAACATTAGTAAAATATTAAATACTATATATAAATATATATATACACGTACACTAAAAGTATAAAACGTAGTCGTTAGTGTGATAAATAAAATTAATATTAATTAATTCAAGCAAATAAAAGTGGTTTAACGATTCAAACAAAAGAACCCAGTACCCAAAAAAACGAGGGACGTGCAGGGCCTCAATTTCCAATGAAAATGAAAACTGCAGCTCGGCACGGACCCCAAAAAAACTATTTATTTATCTGCGTTTCCATTTGGCACAATTCATTTAGCACACATGGGTCTGCATCAAAAATATGTAAAGTAGCCGAAAAAAAGATTTTAAACTCCCCAAATGATCGATGAGATGAAAAAGCAAGCCCAATGCACGAGATACTGATGTGCAGTATGGGGTGTTGTTAAATGATCCTAGCCATAAGTCATAATTCATGAAACTACATCACAGTCATAGTGAAAACATATTTCAATGAAATCTTATTCAGTGTACAAACTAGTTAACGGCAAATGAATAAATGAATATTAACTTTCGGATCGTAACAAGTAAAAAGTCGAATTTTCGAGTCTTCTTCACTTAAAACACTTTCGCAACCCAACCTAGGATGTTGCATACGTGAGTACCTTAGAAAACAGAAACAAAAGTTACATAGAAATTACGGCCTTCACGATATCTGGCCAATATCACAAAAAACAGCAACAGGTCCCGGTCCCCCAAAAGTCCAAAATTTCGCTCAACTCGTAGTAAATCTCATTTTATACAAGCGATATGATTCGATTCGATAGCATTACTTTGCGATCCTCTGAAAGTTTCCGCAGAGACGTAGGACATCCAAATTGGGAGCAGGGGATATATCCGTATATCTGCCGGTCTAGAAACACTAGCGCACTCTTCTCACTCGACGTCAGATTCCGTTGCACACTATAGGAATTACGAACAGCAGCCACACTTTTCGATCTCTCAATAGGTTTATAGAGAAGAATTAATTAAAATGATATTGACACGGATCGGATCGATGGTCATTCGAAAGCGCGGAACATTAGCAAAAAAAAAAAAAACAAAAAAGCAAACATCATGGAAACTCATTCAAAAGTAAAAGTACTAAATCTTTTATGATTTGACTGTGATAATAATAATGACAAAATGAGAAATGAAGTCGGAAGGTGTAAACAAATTAACGTATATAGAGTATTTAAATGTATGTAAATACAATGCAAATGTAATATTAACCTAGGTGCGAAATGAAATAATGATGGCTCCAAAAAATAAAAACAAAAAAACGGAAATAAGGAAAACAGCAATGCGGCAATTCGGTTGGTGGAGAAAGTAGAGAATGTTGATTAAATAGCCGTAATGAAAACGAATGATGAAATTTCGTTGCGCAGAGAAACAAGTTTTACTTATACATATTAGCAAAATATTTAAATAAAATTTTAGCAAACCAAAAATCCCTTTCTGAGTGCAAACGAACCCGAAAAAAAGGAAACTGAAGGTCCTACTCGAAGTAAACAAAATAATTGCAAAATGAAATCAACGATATTTAGTTATGCTCTATTTACAAAGTATAATCAATTGAAGTTTTTTAAAAATCAAGTAGCAAAGCAAACGATTTTATAGATTTATTCATTTAGCATTTGAAAATCGCTATGATAAAAGATCACACATAACCACGGTATAAAATAGGTTTTTCTTTATTTCGCTCAATTTCATTTAACGAGATATAGATTTGAAAACAAAAAAAGAAAAGAAAAAGACGAAAAACCTAAAAGTACGACAAGTAACAGTAAAATAGTCTAGTGAAATCTTTAAACAATTAAATCAAAAGGTATCCCTACAAGAAGATTCTTTAAAGTAGCTCATTCAAGTTTTAATAAATCGAGAAAAACATAATTTTTGCAATTAAACAAAACGATAAGAAATTCTGTACAATTGCGAACGAAAAGTATGCAAACAGTTACTCCTCTCTACATACATATATATGCATAGCTATATAACCCCAAGTGAATCATACTCGAACAAAAAAATGAAAATAAATAAGAACATGAAATTGAAAATGAAAATGAAAATGAAAAGATGAAGATTATAATGCAGATTGCGACTAAAACTTTACGGTAATGGCGCGCTAAACGGCCAACAATAAAATGAAAGCTAAGCTAGGTAGGCGATGGATCGGTACCGATGTTGGGTACAGTGCGGAACATGCATGTATATCGAATGTAATGGTTATGTTATGTAATGCGGCGGCGCATCTGTATGTATGTAATAGTATTTATAGAAAATTTGTTGAATACATATATACACACGCAGAAACACACAACCACAGAGAAAAACTCCAACCAGGAAAGCCAATAAGTGCATACTACATACACAGAAACATTATAACGATCCGCATCCAGGATGGAAAATTAGAAATGCAAAGTTAGGACGGTACATAAATGAATTACGTGAATTACACACTACACATTTAAGAACGATTATATAAAAATGACAAAACTAATAAAAATTATATTATAATTCAATGAGGTTTCACTTCGCTTTGGGCTAATAATGGTCAGAAAGTAAAAGGAATTACATATTTTTCTCCTAATTACCAATACTGACTAACTATATCACTTTTTGACCGACATTGTAAAAATAATTTTTGGCCAAATTTTCCCATTTTTGGTAAGGGTAAGTAACATCATCAAAATTTGCAAAATATGTGAAAAATATGGAATCTCAATTTTTGAGCACAGTTGAGAATTTAATTACGAGCTCAACGAGGTATGACATTCCATATTTGGACCATTATTTCGAATGCTGTAATCAAAATACAGATAATTATATTCGCAAAAAACAGAAAATCTATTTTCGCCAAAATTTTAAAATTTACGATTCGTATTTTCAGTATAACTTGGCTAAAAATGATCAGAAAGCTAAAGGAATAACATTTTTTACTCCTAATTACCAATTCTTACCAGCCAAGTCACTTTTTGATCGACTTTGTTAAAATAATTTTGGACAAATTTTTGCATTTTTTGTAAGAGGTAACATCATCAACAACAACATCAAATTTGCAAAAAAATGTGATAAAAATAGAATCTCCATTTTGAACACAGTTCGATTGGGAATTTAATTACGAGCTCAACGAGGTAAGACATTCTGTATTTGGCGCATAATTTCGAATGCTGTGCTCAAGATATTTTCGGCATATTTCGTTTGCCAATGGAAATCCGTTTAATATCAAATACCTCTACAAATGCAATGTAATTGTATTACAATTCGTTATTAATTAACTTAAGCTCTGTCTATTTCTTTATGAATTCAGGTGGACAGTCTGGCTGGGTACTGGGATGAGTGGCTTGGAATATATCCAGTTCTAGTAGTTCCTTATTTAAGCGTAGTATGGTGGGATATGGGGTCAGGTCAGTTTTGTATCTGGATAAAAATGTTGAAATGAATCAGTTCTGTGGGAAACTTAGTTAAAGTACTGTTTCTCACCTCCTGGCATTGCGCACCTGAGGAACGAGGCAAATATCAGCCATGCTGAGCTCATCTCCCACACAGAATTTGCCCGCCGACTGGGAGAGCACCTTCTCCAGACCTTGAAATCCTCGAGAAATCCAGTGTTGGGCCCATTGCAGTCTCTGATCCTGGCCCAAATGATCCAGGACACCAACATTCTGCAGTGGCTGAATGCCGGAGCAAATGAGCTCCACGATTTCACGCACCTTTGCTCTCTTAACCAGATCTTGAGGCAGAAGCGCAGGCTGAGGTCGCGTTTCCTCCAAGTAGTGCATAATAGCCACCGAGTCGCACAACGTGTGACCATCTAAATCCTTAAAGCTATAGACTCCACTATACTAATATTACTTGCATCACTTACCAATCTTCAAGGAGGGAACCTTTTGCATGGGATTCACTTTCGTATATGCATCGGTATAGGCATGTCCGCTGGCTGTCTTCAGCAAAGAAGTCGGCTTAATGTCATACTCTATCTTCTTAATCGCCAGCGCAGCGCGAACTCTCCAAGAGCACGAACTAGCCCAAAAGGAGTAGAGTATGGGCTTGGTTGCCATATTTCTGGACAAGGGCTTGGACCAGGTGGACCTATACAATCCGCCCAACTGGGTGGCTTTGTGAGTAAATTGTGTAGCAGCAGCCATAGATTTTCTTTAAAGAGGCGAAGGCTTCTCTCTATTGAGTAACAGAACTTATAGTGAGACAAAACAACCTGTTTCCCGATGCTAATTGATAGCAATTTGAATGCTCAGCTGTTCTGATTGGAGAAAGCAGTGTAGAACTATCGATAAGATCCCTACATTTTTGGGCTGCTCCCAAAAGTAGGCAACTAATTTCCCATTGCCTGCGAGTATATAGCATAAGTGTACTTTAAAAGATAAAGAATCTATATAGGATATGGAATTATTAATACTATTTGTGAAAATCTGATTATATTAAAGAGGCAAGATTGGAATTCTTGTATCTTTTGCACTTTGTTCCCTATTTTTGATATATTAAAAGTACCTTTGTTGAGCAATGTAGTAGCTTAGTTTGAAGTTTTATTTATTTATAGTATATGGAACTGTTACAATATTTCGGAAATTATGCATATTAGTTGGTTTGTATTCGTTTGTAATTTGGTATTCGATTGGTGTGCGAAAATGCGCAGCTCGACCTTTATGTATGTTTGTTTATCTTCGTTTGTATGACATTGTATGTGACTTTCGGCGTTCGTCCTTCGACTCGTGCGTTGTACTGTCGTGCAGGATAGTAAGTATGTGTATGTACTTGGCATCGGCAGGCTTATATAACTACTCGTACGGGGCTGTGAAGAGAGATTCACACGATCCAATTTACATCAAGTTGCTAATAAAATTACTGTGCACTTAATCGGTTGGCTTTATCATTCGTCTATGTGCATTGGTTTTAGAGAAATACTTCGTTAGTTATTTTATGCTTTTTATGCTTTCGTGGTATCAAAGAGGCATTACGACATTCAGAACCATCGAATAGGTGATCGATTCTTTAGCTTAGTTCACATATGTATGTAGATTACTTAGGACTTATTCGATTTAGTGTATAGCTTGCTTTAGTTTACTTATTGGTTGACTGAAGTTTTGTACTTTGTGAACGATTCGTTTAGCATCTGCCCAACTTTGACATGAAGTACTTATACATACATACATACATCGTTTATACTTGTAAATCTTCGATAGTGTTTTTGGTTTTTTTGTTTTTTGTTTGTGTTAAATCCCTGAATTGAATTTTGCTTTTCGTCGTGAGTTCTCCTTGAATTTGTTATGATTTGTTAGCCTAAATAAAATGCATAAAAATAAGTTACATTTAATATATATGAGTTCATCTTTTAGATCATGTTCACAATGACAAACTAAGGGAATTTCAAGAATTTATTATACTTCATATATATTTTTTGTTCCGTTTCTGAGAATTTTGCATTTGAATTTCGTGTGAGGAATTTCGTTATGTTATCGATAGTATTTTTATGCATTTATGCATATTTAAATGCTGTTAGCAATTTCTTAAATCACATCCGACTGTTTTTTGCTTAATGGAATCCTCGCCAGCTTTGCCATCCCATCCAATCCCCGCCCACCGATCAGATTTAAGTTCTTAGTTTGTCCTGTGCCTGGTTTACGAACTGCAATTCACTTTTTCGTCTTACGGCGCTTTGCAGTTGTCGTCGGAAAATTCTATTTGTTGGGCAGCTCCGGCGGACAGTCCGGTTGATTGGAGGGATGGGCCGCCCGGAATGCTGGATTGCTCTCCAGCTCGCGATCAATGCGCAGAATTATGGGATACGGTCGCAAGTCCACGTGGAATCTGGTACAATATCCGAATTAATGAATAAATAAGTTTTGATTGCTTCAGTAGCATACTAACCTTCGGGCATTGAACACCTGAGGTACGAGGCAGCAGTCCGCCATGGAGATCTCGTCGCCCACGCAGTATTTTCCAGCCGAGGTGGACAGCGCCTTCTCCACCGCCCGGAAGCCACGTGTTATCCAGTGCTGGGCCCACTCCTTCTTCTTCTCCTCGCCCACGTGGATGAGCACGATGAGGTTCTGCAGCGGCTGGATGCCCGAGCAGATGATCTCGACTATTTCGCGCACCTTGGCCCGCTTATGGACGTCCTGTGGGAGGAGTGGTCGCTGCGGACGGGTTTCCTCCAGGTAGTGCATGATGGCCACCGATTCGATGAGGGTGTGTCCATCTGAAGGTTGGATACATGGGGATTAAGTGATGTTGGTTTGAGGTTCGTCGGTAGGTACTTACCAATCTGCAGGGCGGGCACCTGCTCCATGGGATTCACCTCGCGGTACTCATTGCAGTGCTGCTCGCCACCGGACTTGATCAGGCTGATCGGCTTGATGTCGTAGGGTATCTCCTTCAGGTTCATCGCAATGCGCACGCGCCAGGAGCACGAGCTGCGCCAATACGAGTAGAGTATTGGCTGTGTGTCGGTGGAGGAAGCATTGGGACAGAGATTAGTAGACATTTTACCACAACTGGCCAGCGCCGAATGGCGTGACGGGCCCACAAACTCTATTACGAAATCTATTTGTTCTAATCCAGAGACAAGAAACACAACAAACAGCACAAATAGCACAGAACAGGTTGCCGCTGATAACGAGTTGGGTTAGTAGGCACAACAAGCCTAGTCAAACTGGTTTAATCATTTGCATTTAGCGCGTCTATTTGGCTTACTTCGCGATAAGCCAGAGCTCTCAATTACGCACTTATCGCTTATTTCTACACAGATATACGCAGATAACTGCGATTTTCTCCGAGACTCTCGGATACACATATGCAGATGTACCCACATGATTCATGGTATCCAGACAGGAGCAACGCCAGCGATAGACTGACAGAAAAGCACAGCGTTGAGTTCGACTTGCACCAAAAATAGCGCCCGACAACAGCTGCAAAGCAACAGTGGAGAGCTTCGGGCGGTCGGTCGGAGGGGGTCGGGGACCCTATACCTCATACCTAATACCCTATCCAAATGGCCGGCGATGAGGACGAGCCCTAAAATGATATACACACAGCTGCTGGCTGTTCCGGCCTGGCCAATCAACCCAGCAGAGCCTATCGACGGGTCGTTGTCATCGCCGCCCACACGAAACTGTAGTCACCGAAAGCATAATGAGTTCCCTAAAAGTTCAATGAACCCGTGCGAAAGTGAGGACGATGGGTGCGATAAGTTCCGACATCCGACATCCTACATTCGAACCCCAAACCTCAAACCCCAAACCCCGAGCAGCGAGGTCCCGAGCTCCTGAGCTCCCGAGTCCCGAACTGTGTCGCACCCCAAGGTCGGCTAGGGGCATTAACCTTATTCAAGTTGTCGTTGTCCTGAGTCCGCAGCGCGAAGGCAGCGCCAAGGACACAGGACCCCTGCTCAAGAGAAAATGGGCTCAGAAGTTTCGCCATTCGCTTGGAGAGGGTGTGCTTTTTCAGGGGTTGCTCGGCCAGTCGGCGCGTTACAGTTTGAGTCAAAACCCTGCGACAGAGTTGTCGAGTTCGGCTAAAGCTAAACGATAGATGGAGGGGGTGTGACTAGGAGCCTCTGTGATTAGCGACAATAATATAGAGAATAGGAGATTTAAATATTTTGTATAAAATAATGTTAATCTAACATATATTAAACAATGATTGAAAAAACATTTTAAGGAAGGAAAACTAAGCAGATTAAAAAACACATTTTAAGGAGTTAGTTGTTCCTCATCAGCTTAATCATAAAAATTTAAAGGAAATTTACAGCCTTCTTTTTAGTGATAAAATCAAGCATTGATTTCTCCGTGTTTGCATTAATTTCTAAAGCCGCATTACTGAAATTGATATGCATATCCTTTTCGCAACTTTTTGCCGCCTGACAACCCTGTTTTGCCAACTTTTGCAGTGTGTACGCGAGGGAGGAAAGCTCGCTGTTCTGCGCAAAATCAAACTGAGGATTCGGATGTGGATGCGAATGTGGATGCGGATGCGGGGTATGAGTGAGAGTTAGACCAAGTGAACTGAAGTCAGAGATTGCTGGCCGCGTGGTATGAGTGATATTTGCGGGAACTGGAATGGATTTTTGCCAAATGCCCGAATGAAGGCGCCAATGACGCTGGGATTCGCTTACCTTGGCTATGGCCGATAAGGACATAGCGTTGTGGTGGTACTTTGAGTAATTAATTTTGAAGCCGTTTGGTGCACACGCACAACCCCGAAGAAGAATTAAAAGAGGTTACGATCCGAGCCGGTTTCGCGAAAAGCGGCAATTACTACTCCTTGGACTTCTATATCCTGCAAGTTCCGCACAATTCAATCTCGAGGATATGCTTTTCAGCGAACACTATGCACTAATTGCCAGAGATATATGGCTTTTTTCGACGCACAGTTCTGTTTGTATTTGCAGCC
Source organism: Drosophila yakuba (assembly GCF_016746365.2). Classification (NCBI taxonomy): domain Eukaryota; kingdom Metazoa; phylum Arthropoda; class Insecta; order Diptera; family Drosophilidae; genus Drosophila; species Drosophila yakuba. The sequence continues at coordinate 11,095,240 of NC_052530.2, forward strand.
GCTCAAATGCACTCAAAACCTCAAACTGAAACCGCTTGGGCTTGCGCTTAGCCAAAGGATAGCGACAGGATATGAAGCCAGGACGCAACTGAACACACTGAACTAAATAAACGAGTGCGAAAGCGAAAGCAAAAGCGAACGCGAAAAGGACAATGACAAACGCCAACAACAATGCCAGCTCTGCGAGCTTGCGTGTGTGTGAGAGGGAGGAAGGACCACCGCGAAAGGAAGAGAGAAAAACAGAGAGAGTGTCTAAGGATGTATTTAGAAGGATAACGAAGTAAATGAGTAGGGCACTATGCAAAAGCTTTTGGGGTCGTGTCTCAGCTAAACTTTGGAGGGGTTCAAAATGGCGCGAAGACAAAATGCTTTAGGTACGGTAACCACCCACTAAGGCGAACAGATTGAAAAAGAAAGTCACACTTTATAGATAAGTGAAAACGCAATGAAAACTTGTTACATACCATATTTTCAAAACAGATTTTCAAAAACAAGTAAAACCACATCTTTTTTAGTTACGACCACCACTTTATTTTCGCTTTGTGTTTTTGTAAGTTTAGTTCATTTTCATTAAATTTGCTCAAATCATGTTCGATTAAATTACAAGTGCTTAAACCTAAAAGTATGTATGTACGTATGTATGGACTAAAATAGTTAACAAAGTTTGGCAATCAGTTACAGTTAGTCAAAACGAGTTTAAAACCATTACGCATGTGTACAACCAAAACAACAACTGGAAATCGAATAAGTTACATAATAATTGATTTTTTGGTTTTAAGTTTATGTTTTTTTTTTGTGTTGTTTTTTCATCATGTTGTGACCCAGTTTAGGCCAACTACGATTAGTATTAGTAGAAATGCAACAATGTGTAAAGCGGCTCAAAAGCAACCGCCACAACCAATAGAATATCACACCAAAAAATGGCAGAGTACAACAGATCCAACAGAGATTGTAATCAGTGAGTGTGTTGAGTACAGTGTACAGTGTGTATAGTGTACAGTATGTATAGTGTATAGTATGAGCAGAAATCGTGTTATAAGGGACGCGGACCTAACTAGCTAGGTAGGATGCGCAAGGACGGGCTTCAGGATCTGGGATCCGTGGTATCTAGATCTAGATCTAGATCTTGAACTATGACCCATCCTGCCTTGAGGTTCGTGCCTGTACAGTGTGCTCTCGCGGGTGTCCGGGGCGTGGGCTTTGGGTACAACATTCATAAAGTTTATCTACCTCGGCGCTACCTAAGTTGTCGTTGTCGTTTTGCTAGCTAACAAAAGTAACTGGTGTATATATATGTATAAAATTACCAACAAATTCATAAATTATTGTTGTAATACGTTTAGAAAATAGTGTCCATATATCCTCATGCATCTTCACACTTAACCTAATGCGCTTTTTTTTCTTGATTTTTGTTTTTTTGTGTTTTTGTTTTGTTTTGAAGAATTGACTACTATTAAATGGCAAATGTGTGCCATAGTTTCTCTTTCCACATTTCTCGGTTTTCGTTTCATTTTCATTTTTTTTTTGTTTTTTTAAAGAGTTTAATTGTAATTACATACACTTCACATACACATGCAATACACAATAATCATTGTAATTGTAATTACGTTAAATGTAACTGGTAACATCATGCTAAATACAGTATTCCTCCATTATAAACAGATTTGGGAGTTGAGTTCGTCGGAACCGTCAACCCATCCGTCGTATTTCATTACAGTTATCAGAGATTTGACTTTTAGCAAATACGTAATTTTTTAAAAATTATTTGGAGGGAATATTCATGATTTCTTTTTCAAATATCGCATACATCGATCATTTCTTATCAAAGAATGTGTGCTGCTCAGAAAATATTTCGCTTATCCATTGCACCGCTTGTGAGATTGTAAGTCTGGTAAAAACAACGAATGATTGATGTTAAAAGAAGGGTACGGTGTTCGTTGAAAGAAATGCCATTAGATGTGACGATATTATTAAATATTATTAGGTACCAAAAAGTGTAAAGCAAGGTCGAAGTGATTCTGCGTTTAAATAAAAGCATGTAAAATTCATTAAATCTATTTTTGATCATCAGTTTACAACCATGAAAACATTGAAGTTTACATTTACTCTTATTATGTACATATATAGATGTACCATAAAATATTCGTTCATATCAGAATATTAATATTAGCACTGTATAAATACATATGTATATATATTTATGTATTCGTGTGTAGGTGTCTGCGAGTTAAATAGGTTTTACATGCTACGTACAATTTACGATCAACAAGAGGTTACAGCATCTCAACTAAATGCCATAAAGTAACAGTTTGCTTCTTTATAAAAGTGTCCCTTTGCATATTACAGTTAAAACTTACATCGTAGATTTGTGTAGTTCTTTGTATATGGTACTTAATCATAGCAGGGCCGATCCGCCCAACCCAAATTTCCCGATTTTTCCGGGTCGCAGGTCGGACATCTCGATAATACTGAGCGGTAAAGTTTGTCACGCCATTCATCGCGTCTGTAGTCAGATCGCGATCGATCCTTGTTTTTGGCACAGAAACGAAGGGTTATGCACTGCATCCAGAATAGTATCTCATAATTTGGTATCGTTTTATTACTCGTCAGTCTAAATACTCTGAGATATCGCACTTAAAGCAAAGATTCGAAAGAGGTGCCCAACAGAAGATCCTGTAAATACTACGATGACGCCTAAAAATGTCCACTTATTCGCTAAACAGGAATGCAATATTGCACTGGTGTACACGAAGGTGTACGGACTATGTATACATATATATATGTATGTATATATATATATATATTTTTCTGATTTTTTGAATGCATCTCTCGATTCGATTTTAAATAAAATTGATATGTCTAATAGCTATTATCAATCGTTTTCAATTTCAAAAGGTTTTGTATTGTATTTCGAAGTAATTCTGTTGCGTTTTCTAAATATATAATATTCGGTTTTCCCTCATTCGGTATGACATTAATGGTAGTATGTGTATCTGTACGATTTACAAAATATTGCAAACAGATGCTGAGAAGAAGTAAACCACTCATGCAAGTATATAGTTTCTTTGAATTGGAGTGCAAATTGTATATACTGATGGTTTGAGTGAATTTGAATCTGAATTCTGAGCTAGAATTAGTTTGGCTTTTGAGGAAGCTGGAGCCGCGTCGGCCGCCATCTATTTATATACAGATTACTCTTAAATACGTATTTGCATTGCATAAATACAGTTTATCATTACTTTCGCTTAATGAACAATCACAACGCAGAGTTTTCGAATTAAGTGTGTAAGTGAGGTGGAATCGCTGACGCAGATGATTCCGGAAATTATCGCTTCGAAGTGTTTAGGAATGTATAGTACTCAATGTCACAGATTGTCCTTTACTATTGAATTTACATACGATGCTGTAGATACATAAATAAAAAGGCAAGACGGTCGTGGAAAAATGAAACAGTTGAAATCATTTAATTGGTAAACGATAAACACTTTGGCACAGTAATTAAAACTTAAAATGAAATATAAATAAACTAGGTGATAATTAAACTACGGCATTAGACTAGACGTTCGAGCAAATGCCTAACTCTACGTTTATCCATTCATTGTCTTTAGGAAACTTTTTTGAAAAGCAACAAAGTGCACACTCATGTCAACTTAAGCTAACGTAAGCCTAGATTTGAACACTTACTTAAGGATAAACACTCATTTGTGGATACTTTATTTAATAATACTTAAGACTTATATTCGCTTGAAGGCATTTGAGCATAGAATAGAATCGAACAGTGTGGTTGGACGAACTCAGGCGGAAACGGAAATGGAAATGGGAACGAAAACGGAAACGAAAATGGAAACAGAAGCGGAAACGGAAGATGTGTAGATAAAATGCAGACAACCAAGCACGATTATTACAGATGGGAACACGGGTATACGGATAGACGGATATACATAGATGTTCGGGCTGGTATTTGTACGCGAGAAAGTCTTTAAACGGCTTCGAAGGCCCACAACAAACAGTTACTGAATGTGCTTCATATGGTGGGCTGCTGTAGCTGTATTTGTTTTCATGTATATCTGCTTACGCTTATTGTATATAACACCGAAAAATATGCAAGAATTATGTTGTCCGTCAACTAAATCTATGACTATTTTATGATTACGAATGCTATTGCGAACACAAGGCCAAGGAAATAGAACAGCATATGGATAAGTCCTCCACATCGGGTTATTTTGTACATCTCCAATGTATTTTATTTACAAACTCCTGATTCATTTCAGTTTTCTGGCGAATACAACCATAAAAATTGCTAATAGTTCCCATCCTCCAAGTTTTTGTCCGGATCTGCGGGTCAGTGAGATAGGGGCGTGGAAAGGGGCGTGGAAAGGGGCGTGGAAGGAAGGTATTTAGACTAAACGTAAGTATTTCATTTGGTTTTCGATTTAGCCCTGCATGCATCGGTTTTACATTAAACTAGATTAAGTTACGCCATTGTCAATAACATACTACCCGGCATCGGCATCGGCCTCAAAAACGCTGAATCAATTGATCAATTTGTTGTAGTACATTAGCTCACTGTCCAAATGGAAAACGTGTGATTCTTGTTGTTGTTCAAATTGCTGGCAGATTTACTGTTGTACCATTTAATTTAATATATGCTTGTATATAATAACTATGTATGTATATCCTAGGCCTATATAAAACTGCACTGTGAGTGTCTCTTTGTGTGTGTGTGGGTGTGGGCTCTTTGGGGTTCAAGGCTCAAAGTTCGAAGTTCAAACCCTCGTTGTCTGTGTGTTTGTGTTCGTTTTTGTTGTAGGGCGGAGGGGCAAGGGGCGGTCAGGGGGAGAGGGGCTCTAGAATTACAAATAGATTAATGTCTTTTATGCGTTTTGGAGAAATTTGAAACATATCCTTCCTTAACTGATTAATTTGCTAGACTCGTATGTACAGTGTCTTACAACCTACAACTTTGCGTCGTTAAAAGTAAAGTTAAAACTTTTCTCAACTTCCATTTACATTGGTGTGCATTGAATTTTGTTCACGTTTAGCTAAAATCGTTTTTGATCTCACTCAATATCACTTGATTTCACTAGATTTTCTCTTGGGTTTTTTGCCATAGTTTAGGTTTCTAAGCCATAGTTAAATAGTTTAGGTGTCTGTAGGTAGGTAAGTACAATCTAAGTAAAACTTCAACTACTCGGAGTTGCTGACTTGCGTCGTTAAAACTAGAACAACAATCATATATCGCATACATCGTACACCTAGGCAAGTATTATTATATTATATATCAAGTATGTATATATATAGAGATTCTCTTACGCCCTACACATTTATCGCCCTAGTAAAGTATCAGTGTAGTGTGTTGCAACTATGTACGAGTATTTGAGTAGAAAAACTTGTAGTTAACAGTAATTATGCACTAGTAATTATCATAGATCGGGATTTCGCCTTAGCTTTAGCCATGGTTGTAGTATAGTTTTAGATTTACGTTAAGGTTTCGATTTAGATTTAAATTTAGATTTAGAGTACATCTACAGTCGAGTCGAGCTGAATAAACGCCTACTATAAAAAACGGTAGGTATAAATGTACATGTACATTCATACACATTTACATTTACATATTCGTATTTCGTGTTACTTCAACATAAATATTGCACCTGCCTACAATAGTCAATAACAATTCAATTTGAACTTGTACCAATCCTTGGCTAGACTTATAACCTACAGCGAGTCGCAGTGTCTTCTACTTAGGGTATAGAAAGATAGATAGATAGATAGAGAAGTGATTGAAGAAGAGGGGCTTGAGATATAGATTCAGATAGACCTAGTGAAGAAATGCCTTTAACTACTACGTACACGTGACATTGATTTTTAGACTCAAATTCGTCTAAGCATAAATTCTAACAGTGGTAAACAATGCTTGCCGCTTGCTTAATGCGATTGTCAATCGATTTTTGTTTGTTTGCTATATACGCCCCATGGATACCCTATGTACAGGGAAATCTCCGTTCATTCCTCGTCGATCGGTGTCTACGATGGTGCGGTTATGGTTGATGAGGCGACGGTGGCCAGGTGACTAGCTCCAGCCTGGTGGTTCAGCTGGTGCTTCTGATCCGGCTCCTGGACGCGGTGCGTCTTCATGTGCGCACTGCGACTCTTCACCTTATTGAAGACTCTGGTGGGCGAAAAAAAAGAACAGAAGACGGGGCATCATGAGAACACATGGGTCTGCAGCACCAGTTCCGATATCTACTATCTAAAATGCAGATTATGCAGACTAGGCGGATTAATTGAACATTTAGATATTGGATATAATGGAGCACATAGAGTACACATTGTATAGCACATGCATAGATATAGCTGGGTAAAGAGTCATGCGGAGATACGAAGGAGACTTTAAGCGTTCTTCTTCACTTCTTCTTACTTAGCCTTGTGTGGAGTTTAAATTTGCTTTGTTGTTACAAATAACTATGGAAAATAGAGAGCTTATGTTCGGGAACAAATAAGGAAACAAATAAGTTAAGATAAGTGATTAAATACATATACATATATCGAGGGAACGAAAGAGTTAAGAATGTGCGCTTGAATGATACAGCCGCTCTAGGCTTGTGATCTCTGTATTATGATGGTTTTCTTTTCTTTTTTTTTGGGTATCCATAACCAGGTCAGATTTAGATCACTTCGAAGGCCAGCTGTTCCAATATACATATGACAGATCGGAGAGGATGGTTCTTTAATATTTACATAAGTTATCAAAGGCGTTTGGCGCTGTGAGTAGGATTAAGTCGAAGACAAATACAATAATACACGAAATTAGAGAACAGAGACCAGGTGAATGGAGTGTTGGAACGGAAACGGAAACGGAAGAGGGTTATCGAAATGAACCGAAAGGCGGAAACGGAAATCGAAGGCCTCCTACTTACCGAGCGTTTGGCCAGCGAGCTGTACGTGTGGACTTGTGGAGCTGATATCAGTTACGGTTACGTCTATTTGCGAGTTGTGACTCTTCGCTTTAAAATTGCAATTGCGATTTATTGATTGTATTCGTTATTTGATTTGATTTCGTTTTGGTTTGTTTGGTTTTGGTTTGATTTGATTTGATTGGATTGGATTTGATATTGGGATTTCGCATCATGGAACAATACAATACAACAACAATAACAACAGTTAATATCGCTTGACGAAAACTCTAACTAAATGGCATAGTAGAATTCGGAAAGTGACATACGAATGGAACCAAAGAAGCACCAGAGGTATCTACTCAGAACTGAACTGAAAGTCATAAAAGGGAGTTGAAAGTGGGTAGCGATATAACAACTGAGGAACTCTTCGATAAATCAAAAAATAAGTACAGTGAACTCAAGATCTATTAACCAAGAACTCGTATATACGGCATACGATACACAAGTCAGTTTTACGGTACAGCGTGCGTTTACGATCTCAACTCAAGTCAATTACGGGCACTCAAATCACTTGCGGATTTTCGAATTCTCATACGGATTTCACGTGTTTTTGGTTTATGCTTTTTTTGTGGTGGTGGTGGTGGTGGTGATGGTGGAAATTGCTTTGGGGGAATCTTACTTGCCGCACACCTTGCAGGGGAACTCGCCCTCCTTGGCAATTGCTATGTTCGTGGCACTGCCCATGCCCGCCTCCAATTTGGGCGTGGTCGAAAGCGCAGACGTTGCTATAGCCGCATTCGCATGGCCACTGCAGTTGCTGCCGCCCTGGGGCATGTTGCTGCTGTGTGCTGCTGCAGCTGCAGCGGTATTGCTGCTGGCATTGTTGCCGCTGCTGCTGTTGCCGCTGCTCAGTGTTGCGCATGCGTAGCTGCTGCTGCTGTTGTTGCCGCCAGAGCCACTGCCACTGCTTGCAGCGCCATGTTGCATGTTGCTGCTGCTGCCGGTGTTGCTGCTGCTGCTGTTGTTGTTGTTGTTGTTGGTGTTGCTGCTGGCACTGCGACCGTAAGCGTGTATGCGGACATGGCCGTGCAGCGCCGCCTTCGAACTGAAGCTCTACATTCGGCGCAGGCGAAGGCGCAGGCGGGAATGGGCAAGATATGTGGATTGATTTGATTTTGACATTCGAGCGTTATGTACAGGAAAGAGAGTAAACAGAAAGAGCCAGTGAGGTGAGGTGGGGCGTTAGCGTTCGGTTGTTGGGGGAGCTGCAGTACGTGCATTGGGGGCAGTGGGGCATGCGGCTGCTGTTGCTGCTGCTGCTGGCTGCTGCATCTGAGAGCCTAGAACTTACCGCTGAACAGTCGGCGATCTCGCAGACATAGGGCTTCTCCACCGCGGGTGTGATTACCACCACGGGCTCCATCTTCAAGTGCGTCACCTTGTAGTCCACGCACAGCTTCTTCCAGAAGTAGTACATCTGCACACATTCGCCGGAGGATTTGGTCTGCAGCTGCAGGGGAGTAATGCAGTTATGAAAGCCATTCGAAGTGTGGTACTCAAAAGGGAACCTACCTCACTGGCGATCTTGCCAAAGTCCTTGCCATTCTTCTCCAAGCCGCGCAGGAACTGCTCCAGCTCGTAGGCGGTCCACTTCATCTGGAAGGCGCCGGACTGCGTTTGGAGTAGACTGAGCACAGCCGCCGCCGAGTTTCCTTTGGCCCGCAGCAGCGTTTGGAGCGCCACCTCCTCGGAATGACTGCCCATGGGCACGGCCGACGACTTGCTGAGATCAATGTAGCGCATCAGTATCTTCTCGTCCTCCTGCACCTCGGGATTCCACATCAACTCGGCGGCCGCAGACTCGCGCGATGCCTCCTCCAGCGGCCGACAGCTGGGTATCTGCGCCTGGTAGGTGGAGCCCAAGTTCACCTTGGACTCATCCGAGAAGTCCACCAAGCCCACCGGGTCCCCGAAGTCATCGTCGAAGGCGTCGAACAAACCCTGACCCAGTTGCTTGCGCACATTGCAGTAGAGGCCAGTGCCCTTGCGATCCGGATTGAGGATGGGGGCGGGCGTATAGTGGGTACGCGATGGTTTCCGCAGCTTGGAACGATGCGGTGACAGGGTGTGGAACTTGGAGAACTTGTGCGTCTCCTGGGGCGCATTGGAGCGCAGGCGGCGCTTCAGAATGGAATTCGTTTGGTTGGACAACGGCTGCAGATTAGCCACACTCGGCGGATTTGGCACGAGAGCCGCCAGGGATTTGTGGGCTGTCATGGTTGTCGTGTTGCCACAGGCGAACAACAGGCCCGTATCGATCTGTCCCTGATTGGCATTCATTTGACAATCGGTGGTGAGCAGAGATTCGTTGCCTCCGGCTGAGGCGCTGCCATTGGATGTGGTTGCCCCACCGTAGAGCAGTGGTTGCAGCAGGCTGTTGAGGGGCTGCATCCCCATGCCGCCCTGGCTGCCATCAATGTATTGCGTTTGGCTGGTAACTTGGGTGAATCCATGACCTCCCACCAGGGGCAGCATGAAATCACCCTGCTGCTGACCCACCGCCGGCAGGGATTCCGCTTGATTGAGTGCCTGCTGCGGCAGCAACAACTGTTGATGCTGCTGCTGCTGCTGCTGCTGCTGTTGTTCCTGCTGCGACGTCTGCTCCTGCTGGGATTGTTGCTGCTGGTGTGGCTCTTGCTGCTGCTGCGGATGCTGTTGCTGCTGCTCCTGCTGCTGGTAGAGATTGTGGTTGTCCTGAAGCGACTGCTCCATGGGCTGCTGCATGCTGGTGGTCTGCATGGCCAACTGCTGTCGTTGCTGGCCAAACTCCCGGGGCGAGGAGGAGAGCAGCGGGTCCTCCGAATTGGGCATCATCTGGGATTGCAGGCCCAAGCCAGGCAAATAGTAGAGATCGATGATGTTCTCGCCCTGCTGCTCGCTGCTCAGCTGCAGCTGCATATTCTCATCGGGCAGGACTTCTCGCAGCACCTGCTTCACATCTTCCGCGGAGCCAATGCCGCTGGTGAAGAAGGATTCCGAGAGCGGTGAGGTGGCGTTCCTCGAGTCATTGAGGAACTCCTGATCCTCGTCCAAAAACGACAGATTAGTCTCGGCAAACTCCCGCAGATCGCACTCCGTGTCATCATCTGTGCCATTCAGCAGGTCCTCCACTTTGATCGAGGGATCGAAGCTGCTCTCCTCCAGCACTGATTTCAGTTTCAGGATCTTCTCGTTGTCGTGCTCATTCAGCTGTTCAATGGTGGCCTCCCCCTCATCCGTTTTGAAGTAGATGTGCGAGAAGTCCGTCTTGTCGCCGAAGAAGGTGTTACTGGCGTCCACAAACTGGGCAGCCGCATCCTCGATGAACGGCGAACTCTGGGCCATATTCTCGTGGCTCGATGGCGGAGTTGGATAGGCCAGTGGCGAGTGGAGCGGCGAGGCCAGGACGCCACCACCACCTCCACGCATGCTGGCTATCGCCTGGATCTGCGAACTGTTCTGCATGATCAGCTCCTTGGAATGGAATTGCTGGAAGGTGGGCAACGGCGTGGTGTTGGCGGCGGATACGCTTCCCGATCCGGAGTTGGCCTGTCCATTTTCCGGCTCCAGTTTCACCAGCTGGGTGTGCGCACTATCGCCGGCCTCGCTGAGCAGGGCAAAGTCCTCGGAATGTTCGCTCTTGATCTCCTCGTCGTTGAGCAGCTCCATGGAGTCCACCGTCTGCAGCAGCATCTCGGTGTCCGAAACGTTGTAGACCTCGGCATCGTCAAAGAGATCGGTGCCATCACTGGTGTAGGTAACCGTGTAGACTCCACCACCCCCGCTCGTGATCACGCCACCCGATCCGCTGGAGTTGCATCCACCTCCGGTGACCTCCTGATTGGGCGCAATGGTCAGGGAAAGCGGCGTGCCATCGGCCAGCGAAAGATTGCCCGAGGAGCAGGTGCCACTACCGGTCATATTGCTCTTGACCAGACTGCTCAAGCTGCTCAGCTTGCTCTTGGTGGACACCACCTGGACATCGGAGGGTATGATCACGGTGCGGTTGTTGTTGGTGATGATCTGACGGCCCACCGTCTGCACTCCTCCGCCGGCACCGATGGTGGTCAGCTCGGTGACAGCACCCACTGCATTTGTAGCCGCTCCGCTGGAGGTCATCATTATACTGGATCCCGTCTGGCCATGGGATTGGCTCTTTTTCGAAGTGACCGCAATGCGAGTGCCGCGTTTCAGGAGCTCAATAAGTGTGGAGTCCTTGGGATCCGTGTTGGTAGCGGTGGAGATGCCACTGATGGTGCCACCCGCTTTCAGCGCGGTTAGAGCACTCATCGTCGTGGTGGTGGGTACGTTGTTGGTGGTTATCGTGATCGTGTTGGTGCCACTGCCCAGGTTCAGCGTCTTCGCCTGCTTCTGACCGCCGCTGAAGATCTCGATGCTCTGCGGCAGGCCAATCTGCTGGATACTGAGGCCATTGCTGCTCTTGATGGTGGTGGCCGCCGGGAGAACCGCTGTGGTGGTGCCCGTGGTGGTGGTCATCGTTTGGGTGTGACTGCTGGTGCTCGTCTTCGGGTTGAGGAAGCTCTCCAGGTCGCTGATCGATCGACGCAGGGTGGTGGTGGTGCCACTGCTGTGCGGTGGTGCCGGAACCACAAAGGAGCCCTGCAAAGTATTGGTGTCAACTTATACCTTCATCTTTGTTCCTTGAACCCACCTTAGTCATGTCCTTGCGCTTGCTGATGATCTTCTCCTCGATGAGGGCGCGCACGCCAATGCTCGCCGTCTGCAGGGGCGGACCACTGGAGTCCTTCTTCTCGCTGCGCTTGGTTTCCGGATCCTTCTTGTAGTAGCCGCCATGCAGACGCATGTGCCCATTGAGGGCGGGTATGTTTTTGAACTTGCGGTGACAGAGATTGCACTCCACGGGCTTGTCGAGCTTTACGATGTTGAGCAGGTTGGGATTCATGTTGCCCACTAACTGTGGGCTCAGCTCCTCCTCCTTGACCTCCACGGGTGAGTTCGAGGAGGGAGTGACGAGCTCAGAGTTGTCCTCGACTGTGACAGTCACATTCTGTGCACTATTTAGCTGTAGATAGTATAGGGTGATATCAATACATGCTCTTACATACTTTCTTTTATATAAAATGCACCTACCAATTGCATGTTCCAGGTGCGCGGTCTGTTCTGCGATGGCGACGAGTTAGTGTTGATCTTGTAGGAACTGACGCTGGTGGGCGAGGAGACGGTGACCTGGGCACTCGTCTGCTTCGTTTGCTGCATTATCTTGCTGATGAGATCCAACTGTTCCCGCGTGAGACCCTCGCCCTCGAGACTCATCCCATCGCTGAGCGTGATGGTGGGAGAGCTAGCGGTTATCACCGAGCCACTTGACGGTGACGGGGCCATGGATACCGATCCGCAACCAGACCCAGTTCCCGATCCCGATCCCGAACCCGAACCCGTCGAGGAATGCGACGAGCTGGAGGACGAGGCCGAGGATGAGGCATTCGACGAGGTCGAGGTGGTGGGCGACAGCAAGGTGACGCCCGTCTTGATCGGCAGATTCATCGCCTTGATCTGTTCGTCCGACAGGGCGATCCCGGTGGCGGCATCCACCACCGAACTGCCCGTGGAAATGTACGTTCGAATGCAGGTGGCTCCGTCCGGGGAGCTGGCATCTCCGCTGGCCGTCGCCGGGGACAGGCTCAAGGAGCTGGTGGCCACGCCGGCGCCACTACTATTGCTGGTACCGCTCGAACTGGCGGTGGGCGAGAGCGATTGGCTGGTGGTGGGCGTGGCTGCTCCGCCGGCATGGTGGTTCTCCGAGTGGCGCCTCAGTGATCGGGCGTCGCAGTAGGATTTGCCGCAGCCATCCGCCTTACACTCGTAAGGCTTCTTGTTCCGATGAGTCATCATGTGTCCGTTTCTGGGAGAAGCAGCAGAGAGTGGATGTTGGTTAAGTGGCTCAGTGGTTTTGTGGATCATGAGATCATGAGATCAAGAGATCAAGAGATCAATAGACCCCCAGTTAGTGCGCCTCATTTACTTACAAGTGATCTTGCCGCTTGAATGCCTTCGAGCAGAGCGCACAGATGTATTTCCGCTCGTCGCTGTGCGTCAGTTTGTGCTTGGCCAGCGCCGAGGCATTTCCAAAGATCTTGCAACAAATCTATAAAAAGTCCGAGTGTAGAACGTAGGAGAAATGTAATTAGCACTGCCTGTCGGCTGCCCTCTAGATAATTGAAAGCGCTGCGCGTTCGAACATTTTAATGAGCCACATTGCGTATACGCTATGTTGGCTCTCTGTTTTTTCAGTTTTTCACCGCATGCTAATTACGACCGACGAATTCCCGAAAACCAAAAGATAGGCCAAAAGCTGGACCACAACCCTACCCAAAAAACTATCTGCAAAAACATCTGCGTTGCCAGTAGAGTATGTTTGTTTCGCTGCCCTGCAGCGCCAGTGGAATTCCAATTCGCCCCTCCCACCATCCTGACCAAACACTTGCTTCCAACATCCGCAGTATCGTAAAACGCGTCATAAAATGTACTTTACCGCCCTACTCCCCACTAGACGCGAAAAAACAGAAGGAAAGAAATCGAGGACTTGGAGCCGCAGCACTTTGAGCGGCTGTCAGTTTTATTGACAGACGTCGAGACGCGTTGAATGCCCCTGGCAGTGCGATTTTGGATGTGGAAAATTTTCACACGGCTAAAAAGCGCCTAAAATCAATAGATAGTTAACGAAATTAAGACATAGGTGAGAAGCGGTGGCATGAAGCTCTGAAGCTAGAAGGTATAAGATCTTAAGATCTTCTTAAGAATGTCCAGATTCCAATGTAAGTATCTATGTATGATTCGAATTCGAATGAAATGTTTTCTCATTTTTATAGCCCCCTAAACGAACGATCTAAGTGCTTTGACCCAGTGCCACAAATGTGTTTGTAGAATTCTCCTTAAATGACTTCCACCCTTTGATGGGCTTGCCACAATTCCCTGAATTATCAATGCTCGCATGTGGATTGCCCAACGGATTGCAGCTTCCCAACTAGACGGGCTCTGCGCTCAATTAACGCCGTGTATAAACACAAGCGGACGGACAGCGGCCATAACATTAGTTCCAAGTGCCAGTGCGCCGGATTTTAACGAGCTGTAGGGAAGCTGCATGCTAAGATACAGATGCAGCTACAGATAGAGATACAGATAGAACTACAGATACAGATACAGTTAGAGATAAAAGGGGGGAGTGCTGCAAAGGCACTTTGAGAACTGGGCGCGTTTCACCTGCCACTCGAACGAGACGACCTTAATGTCTGTTTATAAATATTGCACCGACTGTCTGCACGACATGTTGGCATGGCTCAGAATGAGCGGCGATAAATTGGCGATTAGGCCACGGATATGTACATATATACACTATACCATATACAATGTATATTGGACAAATGAGTGCCGCACAAGCCGCAACGGATTTGCGTACGCACCTGACACTGCTGCGGTCCGTGACGCGTTGGCGATGATAATTTGGGTCGATTTTTGCGTGGCGCCTCAACGCTTATGATGCCGCCAATGCCCCCAATGCCGCCAATACCGCTGGCTGTACCGCTCGTGTTCGGCGATGATGCCGCCGATGAACCTAGTCCGCTCGTGGGCACATGCCGTCCGGTGCCCTTGAAAGTCAATCGGTGGCCGCCGCCGCTGCTGCTGTTGCTGTCGTTGCTGTTGCTGTTGCTGCCGTTGCTGCAGTTGCTGCTGCTGCTGTTGCTGCTGCCAACGCTGATGCTGCTGCCCACCGAGGAGGCGGTACTGAAGTTGCTGCTGTTGCTGCAGTTGCTATTGTTGTTGTGCTGATTGAGTAAACTGGCCGCGCTGCTGGTGCTGCTGTTGCTCATAATCTGCGCCAATGTGGTGACATTGGTGACCGTGTTGCTGCAGCTGCTGCTGCGTATCAAGCAGTTCTTGATGTAACTGGTGTTGCTCTTGCCACTGTTGCTGTTGCTACTGCTAGTGCTGCTGCAGCTACTAATGCTACTGCTATGCGTCGAGGTGCTGACCGACTGCACACTCCGCCTGGTTATGGTTATCTTGTTGGGATTTGTCAGATGATTGCTGCTCGTCGACTTGGTCGAGCTATTGCTTGAAGTTGCTGCTGTGATTGAGTTGTTGTTCTTGAGAGCTGTAAGCAGCCATCAAGGAAATCAGTATGGTTACATCTTGTGCCTATCCTGCAGTTCTACAATTCTACTTTTGCTACTGATAAGAAACCTAAAGCCTTATAGAACTACCGGATGAACCATGCACATCTGTTTGCGTACGAGTTCACTTACAGGCTGTCTGAATGGTGCCCAAGACATCTGCCAACATTTCCGGATCCGGATAGCCGATGGTCAGCGCATTCTCTAGCGTCGACGCTGGCGCACTTGCAGCGCCATTTGGTGACGTCGTCGATGTGGCTGCCGCTGCTGTCTTTGTGGCTGCTGCCTCCAATGAGTTCGCATCACGTAGTTGCAGAGTGACGGATCCTTCGGTGCCCACGGATGCGCTGCACATCAACACGCGCGGCGCGCTGCTGAGAGTCGTCAATGGCAGGTGGATGCTCTTTGGTACCTGCGTGTAATAGATGGCAATGGCTTTTAAACTGGATGAACTGTCTTTTAGGTTAAGCTGAGGTGATTGTGAGGGGAGGAGATTGTGGTGGAGTTGCGCCATATAGCTGCCAAAAGGCGAGACAGCAACCAGCAGCCAGCGATGGCTGTCAGGCGAGATTAGGTGAGATTATTATTGATAATTCACGGCAACTGTTGCCCAATAATTAATTGAATTTTAATGCATTTCACTTGGAGTACGACAAGTGACAAGTGACTAGTTTTGCTTGATGTACAAGTATTATAATGTACATTCTGATTAGAGGTAATTAGGATGGGAATTTTTATTAAAGAAAATCATTTGTACATTGCTCGCCATTTGCAAGAATGACACTTGAATTTAGCCATATTTTGCGACAATTGATTTTTCTAAGTGTGCTGCTCGTCGCCTTCTTGGCACTCAAACAAAACAATGCTGTTTATTTAGTCCGTCATTTATTTGCCTCGTCTACTTGGCTGCCAAGTATTCCCCTCGACATATATTAATTTAAATGCAATAAAAGTGCACTCATAAATTGGCTAGCGAGTGTAGGGCATTGGGGTCGCAGGGGAGTCCGTTGTTAGATGGGGCAATTAATGCTTTATAAACCGCAACCGATGCCCAATTAATGTGGCCAGCAATTGCCCATAGCCGCAAAGGAAAACGCGAATAAAAATAAATAAAACACCAGCGCATAAATTTCCAAAAGTGCCTGCGACGCTGACCACAATGCAAAAACAAAACCAAAACAGTTGTCTGTATTCAGTATTCAGTAGTTGGGAAAACCAGAACGACGATGCATAAAATTTCACGTAAAATAAATAAACAGCAATTTTATTATTGTTTAAGTTGCGTCAAAAAAAACACGAAAAAAAGGAGAAAAGCGAAAGAAAACACGGCTAGCTAATGAAAAAGTTTCCTCAATGAGCTAAAATGAGCTGGAAAAGGAGCCACAAGTGGCACGCCCCCGCTTTAATGTTCTTTGCCACAACAATTTGTTTATTTAAATGTTTAAATGTGCCAGTCTTCGGCTATGAGATATAAATGGGCAGAGGCAAATTAGATTTATGTTTATCAATTGTTGTGATAACCCTGACGCTGCTTTTAAGCAAAATGAGCCAGTCCATTTCGTGTTGAATCACTTGGAAACCTCAACGCCGGTGAGGTGAGCCGGTGATCTGCCCATCGAATGGGTTCATAAATAATGTTTACGCTAAATCAATGCGGGCATCAAGTAATTATATGTTTGCTCTCTTGCACAAGCGCCAAGATTTATGAGCGTCGCCACTCTGGAAGGCAAAGGCTGTCAAAGTTCGAGGACGGGAGGTGTGATATATCCTGTTGCGACACGGCCCACACCGATTGCCCATCCCCGGCTGAACTCTCGGATGGACGGGGGCATATTTTTACGCCGTGATTCACGGCGTGTCAATCAAATGTCAATGTCAGGCTAAAAAACAAGCGGGTGAAAAAAAACGAGAGGAGCGAAGAGCTGGCGAAGAATGCTGTGAATGAATGGGAAGCCCATGTTGCAGGAAAAGTTTTGGCACTGCCAAAATCATATTTCCATTGCAGCCAGACTTGTTGGCCAGATTGGGATTTTGGCAAGGTCCCCATGTTTGGTTTGGGCATTCATTTCGCCGATATGTTAATGAAAATCTCAAGATGATGTCAGCGTAAAATTGAATGTGCTGGCCGGCAATTTGTCATCGGTCTTTCTCCCGCTTTTCCCTTCTGCTTATTAGTAAAATGAGCTGAAACACATGTTCTGCGCCGCGAAGGGCTGAGAAAAGCCGCCGTCGTCGTCGTCATCATCAAGAACAGATTCATCATCGGGTAACTCGGTCATATGGCATGGTATCTGTCCGCCGCGCTGTTCTTGTGTTCTTGCTCTCTTCAATTTTCAATTTTGTTTATGATTAGGCCTTCAACGACACGGGTATCAGCTGGCGTACAACATGCCGTATGCGCAATATCACAAGTTTAATCATTTTTAAAATGGCATTTTAAACGCTTCATGTCGCTGACATAATTGTCTACGCAAGTGTGACAATTATGGAAATTTATGAATAATTTATAATACGAGTATAAGACAAATTGAAAGTTCTATGAACGTGGAAAGTTCAATGATTTATGCTTTAATATTTATCTCTTTTACTTATTGCTCTTTAATGTTTTTAACAAATTATGGAATGTGGAATGCTTTTCAGTTCCATAAATAAGACAAGTGACAGCAGGCAATTATTTATTGCCAAGTAGGTCGACTTGTAATTTACTTTTGGCTTAGTAGTCTCCAACTTTATAACTTGGCCAAGATGTCCTTAAAGTAGTTAGCGTTAGTCAGTGATTCAGAAATGAAACATTGTTTGGATGTGTCAGATACAAATTGCTTGGCTGTAAATGTTGATAAATATATCGGCATGTGGCATAAAAAATGTATTCCTATGATTGATTGCCCACAATTGTGGCTATTTTTTCGTATGCTCCATAATTGTTGGATTTTATTTGCTTTTCTGGCTTTTCCTTTCCTTTCGTTTTATTTCATTGTATTTCACTATTATTTGGTTGATGATGTCGCGTACTTACCGTATTTATGGCAGCCATCGTCGCAATTGACGCCGTCGATGAGGTTCTTGTTGTTGTTGATGTTGTTGTTGGTGCTTGTACTGGTTGTTGTAGTTGTTGTTGTTGTAGTTGTGGTGGTAGTGGTGGTGGTGATGATGGGGATACAAAATCAAAAATCTGAAAAAAGTTTGGTATGATTGAACATATTCGAATTCGTAGCTGGCGTCTCTTATTTTCTTTCGTTTAATTTTTTACTTTTTTTCATTTTTGCGGGGTGACATAAAACGTGAAGAGGAACCAAAGAGCAAACAAATGTCAAAATTTATGCATAAAAATGTGCGCATAAAACGAAGTGAAATCAAAAAATCAAACACATGCAATAACATACTCAAAAAAAGAAGGCGACACATTGGCACACTCGCATCGCATTGGGAAAATCGCACATGGATGTACATACAACATATACGATGCAATACACAATCAAAAGTATGAGAAAATCGGCATCGTTTGGTAAAAAACTGCTCGAGAATGAAGTTGGGGATTTTTTGGGGGGTCGGTGGGCGAAAATGGCGGTTAGTCTTGATTGTTGGCTGAGCGATGGGATGATTGACTGACTGACTGACTGACTGACTGACTGACTGGCGGGCTGACTGACTTACTGATTGACTGAGCAATTTGCTAATCGGTCAAAAGGGATTAGCTTGTCGGCAGGATTAGCGAACGAAAAAAATAAAACATGGCATTGAAAATATGTTTAAGGTGAGGATTTTTTGGCATTTTTCCTCAAATTTATATATATGTCATGGGCATTTATTAGTTACTTGATCTTTCCTAAGAAACTGTTTAAATATATTTACGAAACTATACCAAACAAAACAATACAGACTACCTAAAAAAATTTTAAATTTTCTTGACAACAATGCATTTGCTTCAATGAAGCTTTGCTGTCTATATTTGATAGTCTTCACTGCCGTATTTCGCCAAGTTTCATGTTACATTACTTTACAATTTTGCTCGAAAAACGCCTTAGGGCAGAATATGTCCATCCATCCTCAAGTTGCAGCATTGAAAATTTCAATTATTCTATGCACTCGCTTCTTTTGCATTTCTGGCGAATTTTCCTCTATCGATACCGCAGTACGCTTTTCCTTCATTTTTCGTTTTTCATTTTCACCGATACCCGATGTCGATGTCGATGTCGTTGTAGTTGTAGTTGTAGTTGTCGTTGTCAGTTTCTTGCTGCTGTCTCATGAGATTTTATTTTGGTACACAATAGTCTTTGTCTGTCAGCCTGCAAGCTTATTTTCGTTTTTAGTTATTTAATTACAATTTTCTATAGTTTTATTTTTAATTTAATTCATGTTTGGCTTGCGTCCCACCCGTTTCGGCAACGCCTGGCAAAACATGCGCCACAAATGCCACAAAAAGCTGTGCAAAAAGATTGGCAAAGATGACAAATCTCTATTGGGTATTGGTACATCACTCGAATACCCTGCGTGACAAGCAGTTATGGCCAAGATATGTGGCCCTTTAGATGCGCCCCCCGCTCATAGATACAAAGATACAAATCTTACGCATGCTGCACTTCAAATACACCCCATGGGCATTAGTTTCAAGTTATTTAAGAGCCGAAATAACCTGAAAGGGCAAGGTTCCAGTTGGGATTCCAAGCGAGTGACGAAACCCACTCATTCGAGGCACTAAGTAGAGCATTCCGAAAACGATTGCGAAATCAGAAAACGAAACAGACGACCAGCGACAGAGACAGAGACGGAGATTCACGAGCGTCGTCAAAAGGCGCAGTTGGCCAAGGGAACTTTTCGGCTCCTAGGTGCCCAAAATCGAAGGGGACAGCGCAGTGGGGGGTTGGGGTTTGGGGGGCGCCACACGCTCTTACACATGTTGTTGGGCATCAGACGCACATTGCATCGGTTTGGCCACGTACAGTGCGCGACATGACGGGGGGCGGGGGCGGGGGGTGTTGGGATTGTACTCAAAACGCAACAGGCAGGGGATGCCAAACGCATCAGATGCCTCTTGCGACTGCAACTGCAATTGCATTTGGACTTGGTCTGGCTTTTGGATATTTGCAGGCAGCTCGCATTGCACACTCCTAAGCAACTTCGACAGCAGCTGCACTGAGCCAAAATGCTGCCTCGTTGTGAGCCAAGTCTTAAACCCTTGACAATTAACAAACAGCAGTTCATAGTATTGAATGAGGAAACTAAATCAAGTGAAACATATGTTCTTTATATGTCATGTTACCTTAATTTAATATGTTAAACATCTAATTCGTTTCATTGATATTTTGCTTAGTGTGCGGCCCATGCAATGGCCAAGCATCTGCCTGAGTATCTGCATCTTGTTGATTTTAATTAAAAGTATGTACATCTGCACATTGCCTCTGCACAGTGGTACGCGGCTACAGTGGTACACTGGCACAGTGGGTCGCTCTGGCGCTGCCTTTCGTGTATCGTAAGCGTGCGGAATGTTGTCGAGCGCGACGTCGATTTGTTTCGGAAAATCGTTGGCAGGGCGCCCACTAAAACACACTAATGAAGAAGACCGTGGCGCGGTACAACAACAACAGCAACAACAACAACAGCAGCAGTATCGCCGGCACAAAAGGCGATAATAAAAAGACGACAATAAACAGGTTTGAGAAGGAAAATCAACAACACTGTTGGCCCCCGAATTCCATGGAAAGCCCTCTATAATTCACTATAATTTTCTAATATTTTGATCGTGAATTTTATAGTTTAATAGTGTGGTTTCCTCAATTCCCAATTCAATATTGTTGTTTATTTCTCGTATGTTCACACTCCGATTACCGAAAACAAGAGCGGCAAACATAGATATAACGCATACGCCCCGCTGGCCATGTCAACAGCAGCAGCACAGCAGCAGAAGCCGCATCATCCAAACAAGAAATGCTCATAAAAATAATATTAATAACTATGCGCAAAATTAGACGGCAAACATATAAGCATTTTGCGTTTTCAATGTTAGGCCAATGTGCCTAAAAATAATCGTAAAATCGCGTAAAATGCCAAAGACAGATCGAAAGCGGCAGGCCTCTGCCAAGGTGAGTGGAGATTGTGTATTATTGGATAATGTGGATGGAGCGCGGTGGATATATCATATCAAAATCCAATTAAAATCATTCGCGCCCACCGAAAATAAACACATTTCAGTGGGTGGCAGGGACTCGAGCACACTTATGTTATTTTCGCTGTTATCGCACATCCGCATCCATATATATAGTGGGTATCTATAGATATATCAGCCAATGGAGATGTATACTTAATTTAATGTTGCTGTTTTGTTTGCGTATCAGCTCATTTCTGGCTGTTTGATTTGCCGCTTAATAAACAGCTTCGGTGGACAATTCCCCCCCATTTTGCGCCAAGCTCTCCGAATTTTTTTTTAAATTTAGTGCCAATTAAACAGCTGCGCGCTAATTGCCACACGTGCAAGGGGTCAGACTTCGAGGGTTGAGGGGGAGGAGAGGGGGTGGGGCGGAATTCGATGCCTTGATTTACATTTGTATTTAATTATCGAACACTTGGCCTAATGAGAACGCGCCACCCATAAACATACGCCCACATTCCCCTTGGAGTGGCGTTTATTTATAATTTTATTGCACATTATGCTTAAATGGCTTGTGAGAGTTGCATTTTCTTTTGTTTTCCCCACTGAATTGGGTTAATAGTAAGTACAAAAAGTACAGAGTGTGTGGAGTCTTCCTTTATTTCTGCTTGGTTTAATGGTGCGCAATAAAAACTTTTAGCTTCCCCAACTTCTTTCTTTTGAGGGCGTGTTTTTGTTTAAATTGAGCTTTTAATAAACCAAATTCAACATCCTTTATTGAGAAACTAATTCTAGTGTATTCTGTTAGTTTGATGTAGGAACAAGTTTGATGGATTGCAGTTTTGTTAGTTTGCAGTAGCTGCCTAGGATTTCCGCTTTTATACCACATTCATTTTGAAGTACAATTTCATAAGCACAAAGCCCTTGAGATGCCTCTCTATGATTTCCTATTTTCGATCTGCAACGAGGGAAATTATTCGTTGACACTACTAATATTAGAAGTCCTCACATGCTCACATACTGCATGTGAGTTGGGAAGGCATTAAATTAATCACATTTTGATGACATATCATTTGAGGAATTTTCACGGATACTGGCGATAGTATCCGAGAGATGCGCACAGACAGTGGCCGTATTTGATTTGCTATATAAATAACATTGGATGGCTGGCACAGTAAGTGAGCATTAATTTAATGCAGAAAGTCGACGCTTTTCGGGCGGACAGTACAATAAAATGCCTCAAAATAAAGTCAGAATCGCGAAATATTCAAATTCCTTGTGAGTTGGTGAGTGTAATCAAATTAGTCACACGGCCAGTGCCAACAATGGGATACTCATACACACACACACACACACACTTACCGATACAGATACAAATGCAGATACGGATACATCCAAAGGCACCAAAAGCTGACTAATGCTGGCGATTAATCTGGGGGATGTAGGGATATAGGGGCATAGGGGATGGGATGTGGCTCTGGGACGAAGCTACTTAAAGATGACAATCGCCATGATCTCGGTGACTGAAAGGCAACATAAAGTGCACAGAACGCCAGGCATAAATCACAACGTCTCCGTGGACAAGTGTGTGCATGTTGGGCAAATAAAATATGTTAATTAAATAAAGATGCGCACACCCATTGGCAGCCGCATCTCCAACCCCATCTCCATCCCCATCCCCATCCCCATCCCCATCACAAACCCCATCCACATTCACATCCATGGGAAAGTGCAGACGCAGACGCGAAAACTGTGACGCCGGCCAGCCAAGCGAAATCTTGGCCACAGCATCTTGGACACGCCTATTGAGAGACGGACGGCCAAGACGACCAAGACGGCGGCGACAATGCTGCACTTTTGGCAGAAAAGAAAAAGAAACAAAAAACAAAAAAACAAAAAACACATGTAAGAAGCAAAAGCCAAATACTAAAACTACAACCAAAACCCAGCCCAAGCAGACCAACACGAAAGGCGACCAAGGAATCGCATGCATTATTCACGGCGAGAAATGTCGAAATAAAACGCCAAGTTTTGCAATACGAAGCATTACATGTGTTCATCATTAGAAGGTACCAAAACATGAGCATACCATAAGTGCACTGAGGGAATAATTGCAGTCTGCCATAGGGAATTCGAAAAAAATATTCCTTTAAGAGGAATGTATCAGGAAAATCTGGGGATTCCAAGAAATATTCACAGTTTTGGTTACTTTAAAGCTTCAGAGGTAAAAGTAAAAGATTACCTACAGTAGATATTTTTGTAGGATTTAATGTTCCCTTGGAATCCCATTTGCTGTAAAAACAAAGTGAACAACTTGGCACCTGTTTGCATGTTTCAAAGTGCATTTAGATAATAAGGCTTTTGTATTTTTCGCTGTGCACCCATGCATTTCCCCAAAAAGGCAGGGACATATTCGTACTTTGGCACAATCGTCCACGTTTCATCTATTGTTCAGAGCGGCTGCCTGCGACCGATTTGTTGCTGCCGGTTTATTGCTGTTCTTGTACATAACATAAGTTCCACTTCAAAAAACATAAAATACGCGGCAGATGTATTTTTAGCAGTCCGCTCATTTGATTTACGATTTCATTAAATCAGCTAATGGACATACCTCATACCTCGTACCTCTCGCTCCCCAACGAGAGGCAGATTATGCGGCGAAACCTGTGCGATCATCTCACATCTCTCATCCTTTCGCCTTTCGAGGCGTAACACGCATACGCCGTGTAGGCAGCCGCTACTTCTGGTACTGCTGCGCTTTATCGCGCCGATATTTATGAATGTACGAATGTCTGAATGTCTGAGTGTGTGAGTGTGTGAATGTATGAATGCGTATTGGGCCAACGACCACCTGTCGTTGTCAGTAGGAGAAGCGACACAAAAGCAGCCGCTGCCTGTGTCCCTGTCGGATTTGATGTGTCTGCCATATCTTTTTCCGCCAGACGCCTTCCAATTATGCCCAAGACAATGTTGTAGCCCATTTGGCCCTTAAAGCACTGCATAAATAGCGTGCTGCAACAAATGCATCGAGTGCAATTTAATCGCAATTTAGCCAGAGAATTCAATCAGTTTGAGCTATGCGATATTATGCCACAACTGATTATTCAAGGCCCTTGCACACAGAATAGGTATGCATTTTGCATCGGATTATAATTAATGAATTTGTGGTCGCATTCAAATGCGAGGCATAAATTTTGCTTTGCTGCAAATCGGATTACAAATGTGCTCGGCCATTCAGAGCACAGCATCGAAATCAACGTTTCGTATCTAAATGGGTGTGCTACTGCTGCTGCTGGTGGTTCTATTCAAATGTCTGATAAATATTCCACAAATTTCGTGTTTTATATTCACACATATTTTACGACTGCAAACTGAAAGGGATTTGTCACTCTCTCGCCCTCTTACTGTAGAATTGTAGAATTTATTTAAATTATTTTTTATGGACTCGCACTCGCACTCGCATCCGTATCCCAATCCCAATCCCAATCCGAATCCGAGTTGATGTTCGAGGCACACGTGCCGCAGTTGACGAAAATAAATTCCTGGCTAGGCAACCAGAAATTAATAGTTCATCATGCAGAGGCAAATGCTGACAGATAAATGACGCGACGACCATCAAATGTCGAGATGCCAGACGCAAAGGCGAAATACTACAGCGCCGAACCAAAATACTATAGATTTTCCAAAAAGGCGCCCATTGACATTCCACATGCGACTAAACACATTTAGCATGTTCAAGCCGGATTCTTTCTTTGTTTGTTTGTTTGTTCGCTTCTCTTTTGTGTGTCGCGCAGGCGACGTGAATAATTACATTTCTAGCATAACTTGACTTTCACTTTATCAGCAATAGATCAACACCGCGTCCTCCATAAGTCATCTCCGCAGATCGTTCACTTTCTTCTCTCTTTTTTCCTTTTTTTTCATTCGATTTCCCCTTGACGCAATGAGGCAAATATTACCGCATACGCCACAAATGTATATTAAATAAAAGTCATCTCATCCGCGTAAAAGCAAATAGAAGTACGAGTATAATAAATAAAAAAAATAAATTCCTATACCTATTCCACGGTGACGTCAATTGTCTATTATTTCGCTTTAGTCATAAATTTGACGGGCAGCCAATGGTCACTGAAGGGAATCGCCGTCACAAGACGGAACGCGGAACTGCTGCTAAAATCCAATTTATACAAGGATAAGTTAGCAAAAATTAACCGTAACTTTATATATTTACTTTCAAAGATATTAAAAAACATAAATAATTGCAAGACAGTGTAGAAAACTAGACTAGACTAGATCTTTCCGCAAAAAGACTAGGTGACTGCTCTGATAAGAAGGCCCACAAAATAATAAGGAATTTTCACTTAAGTGCATACTAAAAATGGTAATGAAAATGATCATCTTACATGCAAAACTTCTACGTTTTCAAATTGTCTAATTAAATGGATTAATTTTGGTTAGTATGAAATGTTTAATTTTCTGGTTAGTTATTTTCAGATGCTCGTATTTATATACCCTTCTGCACTAATGAGCTCGAGACAAAGTTGATTTTCGGACTGGTTCTTGGAAATAAATTCGATGAATATGGGGTTTCCATGAATTTCCGTTGAAATTGAAGCCGCATGAGAAGTGCAAAATTTTCCATTAGTTGGAAACACAAATTGCTTGCATGACGATGCCAACGTCACTGAACTTTGGACACCGAGAAGTGGTCGCTGTTGTTTTTGATGCTGTGAATGGTTTCGATGTCGATGTCGATGGTGATGCTTATGTTTTTGTTAGCATTGTTATTATTATTATTATGTATTTTTACGGTTTTTCGGTTTTTGTTGTGAGTGCGCTTGGTACACCGCGTTTTGCTTTGTCGGCAGCACGTTTCCGCCGCGTGAATTTTGTCGCAAAACTCGGTGCCAATACCGCTTTCGTGTGGGTGTGCGTGTGTGTGTGTAGCATTGTGTGTGTGGCATTGGCCGAGGGTGTGCGTGTACGTGTGTTTTTGTGGGTTGTGTCAGCACATATTTTAGATGCTTGTTAATGCCAGCCATAAATAAATTGGAACATTTATCACGGAAGCAGTAGTCATCATCATCATTACTATAACGATCGTTATGTAGCACAATATTGGGCGCAGTGAAGGGCTTGTCGAACTGACTAATTTATTAATTTTAATCCCCGAAAGGCAATCAATGATTTAAGAGATCTGTGGCTGAAGCACAAAATAGTTCAACCATTGTGACGTTTTATATTGCTTACTTTAATATAGTTTTTCTATTGAAAAATGTTGAATAACAGAGCAGGTCTGTGCGAACTACTTCTAAGCATTGAGATTTAGATAGAAGTTTTAAATTATAAATAATTTTGCATTATTGATTATACTTTATAAATGTATATACGTTTTGTTAGTCAATTGGTTAGTACTCAAATAAACGGAAACACCAATCAAATCAATATATAAATTCCAAATCAAACTTGAGCAAGGTGTAAATAGGGAGTAAGAGAGAGGGGCACGAAAGAGTAGAGTTCCGCTGGGGAATTGGTTTCTAGCAGCTTTTCGGCTTACCGATCGATCAGGGGCTGCATTTGCGTTTGGCGCCGCGTCCCACGGTGCGTATGATGAATGTTGATTGTCGTCGTCGTCGTCGTCGTCGAATTCGCCTTTCTTTCGATGTCGGCCCCTTAAAACTGGCTCACTAATCTGCGGCTATGGCTTTTCTCTACATACGTGAGCGGTTTACACATGTGTAGGTTTCGTCGTAGGTGTGGGTATATGTATAGGGATATCTGTATCTGTATCTGATTCTGTGCACATAGATGCTGCTCGCTGACTGTGACATTGAATCGCTATTCCATTGCCGCTGATTGTAGTAGTTGCGTTCGTTTTCTTTTTGCTTTTCCGTGTATTCTTTTTTCTTTTATTTTTTTTCTTTGGTTTGACTTCTCTCTTTTATTTCACACGCACGGTCACAAAAGGTGGGCCAGAGGCAAGTGGGCGGCCATTCCTGCGCCCCGGTTTCACATACTTCCCTTCGTTATGTACACTCACAAGTCACACACAAGTCACGCCTTGTTCAGCTATTCTACCAGCGATTTGTTAGTCCTTTTCAAGGTTTATAACATTAAAAAGTCGTAGTTTACTTTAGTTTAGGGTTGATTCTTTGTAAAGAGGACGGCTTGACACACTTTCTTTGCGATTACATCTAAACATCTTACTACGGAAATAAAACTGAAATTAGTCACGCTTAATGTATCCATTTCTGGTGTATCTGGAATTTTCGTTTTTGTTTTTTTTCTTGGCCATTACAGTCACTCTAAATCTAATTGGCTTTATTTTTGGCTTGTGGCATGCTGCACTTGTTCACTCCTCACTCACTGATTTTGGCTTTATGTAATTGCTACGCTTCATTAAACAGTTTATGAATTTGGTTTCTGCCCCGCCTCACCCATTGCGGAGTTTCGACTTCAGTGCATTCTTCGTTATTACAATATAAAACACATTTTTATACTGGGCCAACAACTTTGGCCATCTGCAATAACAAGACCGAAGGAGCGAAACAGAAAATAGTAATAAAAAAAGGAGGCAGAAACGCTTGCTTCGGGCTTCCCGCTTAGAACAAAGCTACGAAAAAAAGCTTTTAAGAACTGTGCGCCGTTCTTGGGAAATTACTTAAGTTTTCAATGCGTTTTACTCAATTTGACTTTGGGTCGTTGCCGACTTGCCTTCCATCTAAGGATCCCCAGCACCCCCGCCCATTGCCGCTCGACTGTTGTCAGAATTGGCGCATTAAGCGCAAAAAGTAAAGCGAAAAACAGCAACCAAAAAGGGCAGAAGTATGGGAGGGGTGGGGGGTTAGGCTGAACGCTGAAGGCTGAGGGGAAACCCAACCGCTCGACCGCCCAGAAGCGCCCTAAAGTGGGCTGCCTGCTAACCGAGTTTTGCAGCCTTATCGCTCTGAAACCGTATTAAATAATACGTTTCACAGCGGCGTCGGCAGGCGATTTTCCAGAGGAGCTTTAAACAATTATTCAAATGCTTTCATATTTTACAAAATATGTTATTCAATAATCGTTTAAATGCTAACGTTTTCACATTTGAAATTCATAGAAACAACCGATATTTCATTCTGTTATATAAAACGAATGCGCTGTCAAAAAAGTGTTGCCTACTTTTAAGGTTCAACGGGATTGTGATGTACGCCAACGTAATGCTTGAAACAACTGCATAAAGCATAGTCTAAAGGTTGAAAAGCATTTAAGCTTAATAAAATGATAATTGAAGTTTTTAGTTGAAATGTTCAAATAGTAAGCAAGGATACTTTCGGATTAAAATGGTAGGAAAAAGGCAAATCCCTTGGTGCGCCCCTGTTTGTATGTATTAGGGAAGGCGGAGCACATAAAGAGAAGTCAAAATAAATCGATAAATTCTATATAGATACACAGCATCAGCAGGATAACAACTACAACAACAAGCAGGCAAGGCTGGGCAATAAACAGCCTACCAACAACAACACCAACAACACCAACAGCGGGCAGAACAGGACGGGCAAAATGTTTTTCGTTTGCCTCCTTGAATTGTCCTTTCAACGAACACCCGCCCCCCCCCCCCTTCGCCCCCTGAACCACCCGCACCACCCACCGCACACATCCACATCCAGCTTCTCATTCAGAGAACCGAATGCGAATGCGAGTGCGAATCCGAATACGAATACGAATGCCGACTCCTGTTCGCTAGTGTATTTGTGTGTGTGTATGTGTGTGTGGGTGTATGTGTGAGCAGGGGAGAGTGTGTGCGTTTATTCGCACGCCAGAATGTCTGCCATTTCGCATTGGTTTGCGTGTGTATTGGTGCTGCTGCGTCCGTGTATCTGTGTCTGTTGTTCTGTACTCCACATCTCTGTTTTCACATCTCGCTTCGTTTACTTTGCGCGTAAGCAGGTACACAGATACACACACAGGCACACAAACACACACACACACAGGGAAACACGCAGAGGCACCCACAATTCGCTGGGAAAAATCAATTAAAATTTAACGCACGTTCCCAGGACATCTCCTCATAAAAATACATCTTCCATTCCGAATGGCAATCGCTGGCACCTAGCAGGCAATTTAATTTGTCTAATTTGAATTTTAATTAAAAACTTTTACGGGTTCAATAACTTGCGAAAACAGCAAGCTAAGGAAAAAAAGGTAAAGTAAAAAGTAAAGCTGAGTAAACAGCGGCATTTCAATGGCTTAAATGAAATTCAGACTCATTTCCATGTAACAGCTGTCTGTCAGCGAAGGAAAAGTGGGAAAAGTCCTTTTCCAGGAGGCGGTGTCTAAAATTGTTATTCACTTTGTTGCCACATTAAGTTCAACTTTTCTGTGTATGGGCGGGTATTTTGAGTGTGACTTTTTAATTGCTTTAAATGCCAATGAAACTGCCACCAGGTGCAGAAGTTTTGTTGGCCCGGCTTACAGAGACTTAAAGGATCTATTGAATAAATTTTGGCAGCAGTCAGAATTTTCCGAATTTTTCGGCTACACTTCCTCATTCCGCGTTTGTTTATACGAGATGAGAGGCAAAAATAAGACAGTGAATTCCCCCTAATGTAAACACACAAATCCTTTATGCATTTCAAGACACACAAATCTCACAAGCGACAGGCACTTTCAATCTCCCAATTGATGGCCCCTAATTACACACGCGATATGCACGATATATGTACATATATATATATATAGATTTATATATAAGATTTGAATATAGTACTATTGGTTGCGCTTTTGCCATTTGGCTTTTACAGCAGCGAACAATGTAAATAAACAACGTGCAATTTTCGTACGACTCTGGCAATATTTAAATTTTCATGCTTTACTTTGAGGCAACAACACATCTATGATACGAGGACTGCCCCAAAAGCGGCACGCCCCCCAAACCACCCAAACCGCCCCAACCACCCACACACCCATAAACACACATAACCAAAGGCACACACCCATTTGTATGGCATGTTCGTTCGTTCGCCTGATTCGTTTTCAATCTTTGTAGGATGTTGTAAAATATTTTAACGACAGCAATTTCGCCGCTCGCGGATGATATTAAATTTGCCATTGGCCGTTAAATGTATGCGAATTGGAATAGCAATCCTATTTATTTTGCCGCTCATACATTTTATGCGATATATTTCTTGCCTGTCGGCGCTTTATGGCTCTTTAATTTGATGCGTTATTGATTAATAACGCAAATAATGCAAATCAATCAGGCCGAGCAACCAAACCACTTGACCGTAATTCACGAATCGGACTAAAACTGTACTGCACTTCACCTGCAACTGCACCTGCAAAGGCTCCACTTTGCATCTGGTCGTTGTCATGGCGATTCCCGGGAGCCAATTCGATTTCCCCAGCATGCACAGCTCCATTCTCCATTCTATAATTAAACTGAGCTGTCCATCCCCCACATTTGTGCATTGTGTGGTTTTCATTGCGAAGCACGAAGAGCGCCGCTTACAGGATAACAGATATCACATCGCATTTTGTTGTGAATTACATTTATGATTCTTCATAAACCAAAATCTCCCTTTAAGACATTCCCCTATAGTTCTTTTGCAACTGGGATAGCATAAATCTGTATATTGTGGTGGGCATTTCACTTTAAGTAATATGGATTACTTTGTGAACACAACTTTAAATCTCTAATTTGCTTTCAAGCTGAGTTTGACCAGATTACAATAAATCTCTTAATAACAATGCTGGCAGCTGGTTGGAAAAGTTGAGTCCCTTCTCCCGTAGGCAGCCAAAAATAGCAACTAAACTGCGATGGCATTCAACTTTCGGTCGGCTTGTCGACGGATAAGTGCTGTTAAATGGGTGAAGGTCAGCAGTCAGCAGAGAGTGCCATTGCTGGATGGCCTCCGTGAGCCTCATCAACGATGTTGAAGGATCGGGTGGCGGGTTGGGCAGAAGGCCATTAACAATATGCTGCGGCCTCAAAATCAGCAAATGCAGCGAAGGTAGGCAAACATGCACAAGTACATACGAAAGATACACCGCACAGCCGAAAAGCACACATACGCCGTGTGGGCCGTGCGGCAAGCAAAACAACCTCCAACCAAACAGTGGTCATGTTTACTCAAACTCACACAAAAATGCTTTCATAATTTCCCGCACAGCCACACACACACCCACACACATACACAGACAAGAACATAGAAAACAAATACATGCATAAATCTTCAGCTGGCGCCATTTCACTCCTTTGGCAAACTATAAAAGCCAGCCAGCGTCTGCTGGCAACCTCCGCCAGTAACATCAATGTTTTGCTTGTTGTCGTTTGCTCTTCCATTCCGAGCAATCCCCAAAGACACACCACCTCCCCCCAAACCCCAAACCCCACTTTCCACCCCCACCCACCCAGCATCCCCTCCAATTACTCACACATTCAACGAGCACTCATTTAAACGAAGCACCCAACGCTTACAGCATAACGTCAAAGTTAACTCGCTGCTGGAGCGCGTGCTTTTTGGGGGCGAGGTGGGTGGCATGGGTGGTGGATGGTCGGTTGGTGTTTGGGGTGGCACAAGGAGGCTGCGAGGGGGGTGGTGGCGCCACAGAGAAAGCAGTCGTGCCGCACTGCTCTGGTCGTGCGTTCGTTTCATCCGCTCGTGTGTCCCGCATCGCGCATCCTTTGCCACTCAACAACAATGCTCGCTGATGATGTACTATGGAACGGAACTGGCATATCAGCGACGCAGACTGGGGAATTCCCAGCGGTAATCGAGGAGCAACTCGCTTCCAGGAGCATTGTAATGGATTAAGAATAATTGAAGTGGCGAGAGTGTTCCGCATAAAGACAGCCTTTAGTTCAAGGCAGCAATGAAATATGAATAGAGTGTTATATATCCATAAAAATGTTTTACAACATCCGAAATAAACAGAAAGTTATAAGAAATGTTATCAAATAAAAAGATGCAATAGCATTATAATAAAACATTATAGATATGTTTATTTTAAAATAAATCCGAAACGGACTGAAACGAGTTGCACGCAACGTGAAGAAAGCAACAATAACTTGCTTGATATATTAAATCCATTTTATAATTAGATTTTCTCGCTGCTAAAATAACACAGCCTAAGTAAATTTGTTTTTAATATATTGAAATCCAATTAGCTAACAAGCCAAGTGAGATCAAATACTTAGAATGGCAATCATTGCTGGGAAATCCATTCCCATTGAAAGTATACTTTAAAATGCCAAAACTCCTTGAAATCCTCTGTAAAAACGGGGGAACACACCACTGTAAGCAGACACACACACACACACACTCGCACAGTCATCTCATTATCGGTACATTGTAGTGGCATTGTAAGATACCGTTACATTCCATTTTACATTATAGTATTCCGAATGTTGTTACAGAATTGACACAGTGTGCAATCGTCCTGTGGCATCCCCCACCCCCCACCGCTCGCCCTTATCCCCCATTCCCCCTCATCTCTCGCTTCGATTCCTTTTCTCTTTGCTGCTTTTCCTCATTTCGTTTTTATCCTGTGCGAGTGTGAGCGTGTGTGTGTGCGTATGCGTGTGCGAAGCATTACGGTCGTACGTTCGTGTGTGTGTGTATGTGGGCTACTATGTTAAAAGTTTGTTTCCCCATAAAGGACGGCCACACCCCCCGCCCCTGCTTATAACTCTGTGTGTGTGTGTGTGGGAGCGGGTGTGTCTCTTGGCAAAGTTTTTGGCTACTTTTATTTTTCGTTGTTATTTAATTTGTGCTTGTGTTGTTGTTGTCTCGTGTTTGACTTCTGAATTGCCATTGTTGTTGTTGCTGTTGGTTTTGTTGCTATATCTGTAGTTGTCAACGCTGCTTGTGTTGTTGCTGTTTTTGCTGTTATTGGTGTTGTTGCTGCTGTTGTTGGTGTTATTATCATGCTAGAACTTCGCTGGTTGTTCGTGTTTTTTGATAACTTTCGTTTTAACTGTCAATGAAGGCAATTGAAAGTTGCCAGATTGTTGTGCGATTACAAAGAGCAGGAAATGCACGAGTTTCCCCTTTAAAATTTCGTGTGGCTCCTGCAGCTTTAAGTCGGCATTGCATTTGCAGGGGAAGTGAATCCACAGAATCCACGAGCGAAACATGCGAAAGGACACACAGCAGGACATTTGTCAAGCGGGAAACTAAGCTGGCAGCCAGCTGGGCGTCCAACTTTGTTAAAGGTATATACAAATGAAGATATATACATATAAGCACATATATATATATGTACATTTATCCCTGCCAAGCGACATTGTAGTTATGTATACGCAGGAGTCACATAATCCCGACGAACACAAAAACACACGAACACGAATTTTAGGGGCCCGAAACACAGTTAGCAATTTACTGTATTGTATTATGTATGAATTTTCCCGTGTGCCATTACATTTTTTATACTTCTGCCTGCTGATCCCACAAAAAAATGGAAACGAAACGAAACGAGAATCCCCACAGTCCTTGCATTTTAAACAGTTATACACACGAATGCACAAGAATCCTACAACTTTGCAACTTTGCAACTTTAGGTTACTGTCAACTATTTACAACAAAAAAAATCAATGCCATTCACTTCTGGTTTTCCAATTTTTCCCGATTTTCACCAGCACTCATGTTTTTGCTTTTCTTCACAGAACGTTGCTCGAACCTTTTGTTGTTTGAAAATTATTGAATTATCATTTATTATATGTATTTCTCTATATACACGCGTTTATTTATTTATACTTATGTATGCGCAATAAATTTGTCGAACGTTAAAAGTTTAGTTTACTCGTTGTTGTTTTGTTTTTGGTTATTTTTTGGGATTTGGTTTTCATTTTCGCCATCTACTTTGTCTAGTTTATTTTATATATTTTTCGTGTTGTTGTAGTGTAGAAAAAATTAAAAACGCGCCGTTGGTATAAAAATGTTTTTCAGCTAATGCGATTTTAACGTTTTGCATGCGAACCAACAACTATTTTGGCCAAGTGCGCGCTGCCAAAGCAGAAGCTCTCGCTCAGCATCCCAAAAAACCAAAAAACCGATGGATGCCGATGGATGGATGCTTTCTGAGATACTCTGCGATACTCTGCGATACGCTCTCTCAGATACTCTTGCTCTGAGATTTTCGCACTGCAAGATACATTAGACGGTGCGCGCAAGCGAGATGCAGATACAATCCAACGACTCCTGCTCATTGTTTTGATGCTGGCGCTTGCGCCATATCTTCACTCCGCCGGAATTGCCAGACTCATTCCGCCGGACAGGCGGCAGTCACACTGCACAGCGGCACTTGGCGCGCATTTTCAAAATGATTCGCGCAGCATCTGCTTGAGCATCTTTGCTGGCGGGGTAATTAGCCCGCGTTTATGGCTTAACTGGAAGCCAGAAATAGAAAACGGGCACAGCCCGCTGTAATCAGCGATCACGTGAAGCACTCGCGTGTTCCCAGCGGCAGGCGGATGCGGCAGGCCAGGCAGGCGAAACGAGCGGGACGGGCGGGAAGTGCGGGCGGGGTATCGGGCGGCCTGGCAGGCAGACAACGCCGGCGGTCGCTGATAACGATTGCCGCTCAAACCGCCGCTCAAAAACTACAGTGTTCAAATAACATCTACAGTAGGCACTCGCTGACATAGAGACCTAGATTTATGGTACACAAAAGCAGAGGCCATCATATTAAACCTTCTTATATGGTCACCAATGTGTACAGACATAATGAAAACCCGAAGTCCCATAAAGAACCAGATATAATCCTGCATAACTTCAGTCTAAGTAGCAACGTAAACGTTTATCTAAACTATAGTAGCTTAAGTCAATGTGAAAGTAGGTGAAATTGTTGAAACAAATAATTGACATCTAATGCATCGTCAATTCCAAAACTGCACTTTTTTCAGACTTGAATGGTTAGTACGTACATATCATATTTAACAAAATAAGAAATATAATTTGTTATATTAGTATCATTTAAGGTAGCTCCTGAAGGAGGTTTCACTGCGCACTGTTCCGTGTTTTCAAAACAAATTCGAAGTGAACCCAAGGCAGCGGGACTCTTTTCCATATCAACCGGCGATCAGGTCGATGGCGGCGTAGCATTATGAAATCTTGAACCTCCAACCGATCGCTATAAATATCGCAGGTCTCGTGCTAACGACCATTAGTGCCGTAGGAAACGTGCTGCGAAGCGTACAGCCAGCTCGGAAACTGAGAAAACTCTGAAACTCAGCAGAAAGTACAGACAAAATGAGGCTGCAGCTCTTGTTTTTCCTCGGCCTGAGTGCTCTAGTCAGTGAAGGAGGTAAGTGCACATATAGGTAGATCTAAGCAGTATAACCCAAACACTAAGCCAACTGTACCTGCAGAATCCTCACACGATGCCGAGAGGCGTATGCATCCGGTGTTCTCGCTACTGGGAACCGGATCAAATCCAGCGGGAGCGGGAGGAGGTCGATTCAAGCGAGCCATGCCCCAGATCGTTTTCGATGCCCTCAGGACGGAGGAGCGGTACGCCGAGTACTGGCAGGGACTGGCGGCCCAGACGCTGGAACAGCAGCTGGACAGTAAGCTGCGATTGAACACCCAGCTGGCCAGGAATGTAATGCTCTTCATTGGCGATGGCATGTCCATACCGACGATCACGGCCGGTCGCGTTTACTTGGGCGGCGAGGAGAAGCAGTTCGCCTTCGAGCAATTCCCGTATGTGGGTCTCAGCAAGACCTACTGTGCCAACATGCAGGTGGCCGACTCCGCCTGCACCGCCACCGCCTACTTGGGTGGCGTCAAGGCCAACTACGGCACAATCGGAGTGACGGCAGCGGTGCAGTTCAAGGATTGCCAGGCGCAGTCACTAGACGCCCACCATGTGTCCTCCATTGCGGCCTGGGCGCAGAAGCAGGGAATGGCCACGGGACTGGTCACCACCACCTCCGTAACACATGCCTCGCCAGCTGGCGTGTACGCCCACCTGGCCAACCGGAACTGGGAGAACGACGCCGAAGTGGTGGCAGACAATGGTGACCCCGATCTGTGTCCGGACGCCGCTGCCCAGCTGATAAACAGTCCGGTGGGTCAGAAACTCAATGTGATAATGGGCGGCGGTCGCGAGAATTTCTTGCCCAAAGGCACGACGGATGCCAGTGGAGCCCCTGGTCGCCGCTTGGATGGACGCAATCTCATCGAGGAGTGGAAGAGCCAACACACGAACAGTGCCCATTACGTGGAGAACCGCAGGCAGCTGCTCAACCTATCCAATCACACTTCTCGCGTACTGGGCTTGTTTGCGCCCTACCACATGGCCTACCATCTGGACGCGAATCCCGCGGAGCAACCAACCTTGGAAGAGATGGTCGAGTCGGCCATGGATATCCTAGAGCGTCAGAGTGCCGGACGAGGCTACTTCCTGTTCGTGGAGGGCGGCCGCATCGATCATGGCCACCACGACACCTTGGCTTTGAGGGCCATCGATGAGACGGCGGAGTTCGACAAGGCGGTGCGATTTGCCAGGACTCACACGAGCACGGATGACACCTTAATAGTGGTCAGTTCGGATCACTCGCACACCATGTCGCTGGCGGGCTATTCCAGCAGGAAGAACGATATCTTCGGCATCAATGACGGACAGCTGGCGGCGGACGATCTACCATATGCTACCCTGAGCTATGCCAATGGACCGGGCTATGATAGCAACTACCTCAGGGAAGGAGGCGCTGTGAGGAGGAAAAATCTGAGAGCGATCAACATGAAAAATAAGGACTTTATGTTCCCCAGCACAGTTCCCTTGGAGTCGGAAACGCACGGCGGCGACGATGTGGCCGTCTTTGCCAGTGGACCTTATGCCCAGCTTTTCACCGGAGTTTTCGAGCAGCACTTCATACCACACGCCATGGGTTACGCCTCTTGCCTCAGTGATCGTAACATGTGCGTGGATGGGGGCGTGGCACGGAGGCCCCGCTGAAACTGGGGATCAAGGGTCGAGTGGAGCACCATGAGTCTTAGCGACAAACGTATTATTCTCGTTTAAGAGAGAGGGCACAAGATAAGCAATCGTTTAAGGGGGTTACTAAAATAAATAAATGAAATCTGACTAAAGATTCGTTTCCTACTTAGCTCAGAATTATACTTGCTGATCTAAGTCAGTTCCTGTGGTTATCAAAAATGCTGCTACTAAGAATATATATTAAAGTCGACTCTAGTTTTCTTATCAAAACATGTCATTTGCACAACATGCACTTTTGAATTTGATAGCGATATCGATTTTACGCGGACTGACTATCGATAGACCCGACTTACAGTTTTGTATCTCTTCAGTGCTGGCTAATAACGACATGTGACTGGTTGCATGCCACACTACCTATGGTGTATGTCCTTACTAAATCTGACAGCTGTTGACAACACTAAAATGTTGAACTATTCAAAGATAACATAAGACTTGGCGCCAAATTTAAAATCGTGATCGCAGAATGAAAAAATTTTTTTTTTAAATAAGAAGGGCAGACAATTTAATGACTAGGGTTTTATTGGAATATACAATTGCTGGCCATATCCGATTTAAATTCAATTCCTTATCTTTTAATACGTATATATTATGTATCTGTATATAATTTTCATTTTGTGCCGTTTTTATTTATCTTTTTACAATTAATGCCCTGGCTGCAAACAAAACACATGGTTTACACACAAGTGGCACTTAAAAATACAAACTTAACGTTAAATTTTCTACACAAAGCACAAATAGTCAGGCAAATTAGTAACATAATACATTACGCATAATAACAATATTTAAAAGTAGGCATACACTTAGTTCACAGTATTTTGCACGATTGCTTGGACGACGTCTTTGGTTTCCTCTCGACGGCTCTAACCGCCTCCTCGAAGACCTGTTGCAGGCTCTGCTTCTTCTTGGCGGAGCACTCGACCAGATTGGATGCGTGTATCTCCTTGCGCAGTCGCTTGCCCTCCTGAAAAAGGCCACAAAACTCACTCACTTAGTATGCAACTGGATTGGGCGTTTTGGGGGGTGATGACACTAACCTGTGTGGTCACGAACTTCTCCGAGTTGGGAATGCGCAAGTCCAGCTTGGTGCCCACCAGGACCACGGGAACGTGGGCGGAGAAGTGGCGGATCTCCGGCCACCACTTGCTCTTCACGTTTTCGAATGAGGTCCTACTGCTGATCGAATAGCACAACAGGAAGCAGTTTGTCTAAGGAGCAATAGATTCCAGTTTAGGTATCACATCATCCCTTTGCAATGCAATGGTACTCACATTTGGATAGCTGAGGGGACGCAGCCTTTCGTAATCCTCCTGCCCGGCCGTATCCCAGAGGGTCAGATTGTAGTCCCGGTCGTCGACGGCGATGTTGCAGGCGTGGTTGTCGAACACTGTGGGCACATACTCCTCGGGGAACTCGTTCTGTGTGTAGGTTATCAGCATGCAGGTTTTGCCCACCATGCCATCGCCCACGACGGTTATTTTCAGCGGGCGCGGACTCTTGGATACGTTCGTCGTCATTCCCGCTTGTTTCCTCGCCTCTTCTGGTTGGGTAAGTGCTGCAAAGAGGACAAAATAGAGGCGTCACTTTGGGATTGCAACATTTGGTGGCAGATGTTGGCGCACTGTGTTTATCTTGGCGCACCCACACTTTCAACCGGAAATCTTCAGGCTTTGCCCCTAGCTGGCTTCACTCTTCCATACTTGCGGAATACAGCAGAAATGGGAATACTGCTCATCCAGAATATGAAAATGTATGATGAACTTCAACAGCATTAGCTGGAAATATTGCTGAGCAAGTGAATGATGTATACAATTCTAATCTACATTCTATTTCAGTTGAATTCAGTTGGCGGAATATCATTCGCTCTTTTCGAATTTGAAATGAAAATGATTATATTACTTTTGGAAATACATGGCAAAGAGTCCACCTGAATTAGCCATGTCGATGATACAACAAGCCATATCGCGCACATGAACTTCAAAACTTTTTAATCTAATCGGCGGTTAAACTGAAAACGACAAAAGTGCGGGCAATTTGAGCTTTTACGAGGGGCCAACTGAGTGTGCACTGTGTGTGGACTGGAATTCATCAAGCGCAATTGATTCTGCGAAATCTCTAATGGAAATAAATGTGCTTTTATGGCTGTCCCCCCGCCTTACGTAACAATTAAATAAAGGCCGGGCCAAAACTGAAAGACTTTCACCATCTGTATCTGTCCAGGCACAAAAACACCACTAACAAAACCGCATTTGTTTCATAAATTTTCCTTTTTTTAATTAAAACTGGTTTCGTCGGTTTCCAGTTGACCCAAAACATGGACTAGATTTCCCTACTCAGCACAAACTCCAAAACAGCACAAAATCCAAATCAAAAGACATTTGCCCGACTTACAAATGAGAAGAGATGCCGTTAGGTATTCGTATTCATATTCGTATTTGTATTCGTCTTTGTATTCGTATTCATATTGCGAGTGGGAATTCTTGGGGTATCCGCTTAAGCAGAAAACTCATGCGAATACCAGGAATTATTCACTGTGTGTAGTATGACTCATCGCGGACACTTGTTGATGTCTGAGGTTCACTCTCAGTTTACTTAATTGCAAATCAGAGAGCTGGAAGCGTTTATTAGAAGAGCTAGACCACACTTTTGTCGGTGACTCATCTCATCGGCAGGAAAAGTCTTCCAATCTACCCACACCAAATTTCATCTTTAAGCTGCATCTCAAATTATTCAAAGAGTGAAGATCAGAAACCGGTTGCGTTGCGACATTCATCAGCGTTTACCGTTCGATTCCACTGCACTTTTCCACTTTTGACCACAGAAAGCACAAAACCACAGCCAAAGATCCCTATAATACATGTAAAACAATAATTTAATTGTTTACGCCTATAAGTACAAGAGCTTATTCATAAAAGTGATTGAATCCAGCAAGCAAGTCCAGTAACAAATACATTTTCCATCTATCAGTTCGCAATAAGTAGATGACATTTTGTAGATAAACCGAGCTGGCAAAGTAAATAGAGTAGGGAAAATTACGAAGTCATTTACACTTCTCGACTTAAAATTCATGTTACTCATTTGATCAATAGTTGGAATGTCTGCGAGATGGGGCACATGCGTGAGTAATGAACATAAAACGCTTTCTGGGCACGCGATCCACAGATGCTGAACTTTGACTGGACTTGAACTTTGGTGCCTGGGTCAACGCAATTACAATTGTAAGTGGCTCCCAGTTGGGGTTAAGTGCTATTCTCTTTGGGTTTCTGAACTTTTTATTGATTTTGTATGTGCGGTATGGCTTTTTGCAAACATTTCCTGAGAAGGGGCAAAGCATTTTGCCAATGAAATTCGCATTTCATGGGTGGTTGGTGGTTGCCTAAAATAGTGAAAACGTATTCAAGCGATCAGGCTTTTGAGCAAATTATATTCCAATTCGGTATGAATGACGCTAGCGAATTTGAGTCGAATGAGTTCGTTCCAGCAAAATGGCAGCAGAATCCCCAAATAGCAGCAGTGTTCTTTTTTTCTACTTTCGTTGCCAAATTAGTAAACAAATCCCCATGAACAATTGACCATTAGGTAGCCAACAGCGCCAAAAACCAAAAAAAAAACACAAACTTGGCCAGAGAGCTACAACGAAACTAAATAAACAGCACACTTTTGTTTTGGCCTCTTTGGACGCGTTTTAAATTATTATAAACAAACAGCTGCTGCTTCGGCTGCTGTTTTAGTGACTACAGAGGAGTGCAAATAATTAAGTTCCAATGCTACCGAATTTTTCTATTTATACATTTATACAACCAGCTGATTAAGCAATGCTCGTGAATGAGCTTCCTGAGTTTACATCATGGCAAACTTGTGGATTGGAAAACAGGTGTGTGAGCAATGAGCAGTAGTCGAAACTCCAAGTGGGTGCCAATAGCCCCATGATACCCTGTACACTGCTGCACCATAACTTATGCCGTTCTATCAGTGCGGGAAACAGCGGAAACTCTTTATCAAACGGCAGGCCGATGATGCAAATGGAAAATGAAACTGTATCGAGCGCGGCTCGAAATTAATACACATAATAAATTATTTAAACATAATTGCTGTGCCTTTAATGCACTCCCTTGGAACATGAAGTGCATATGCATATGCACATGTACATGCATTGCAGTCCCTGAACATCTTACTCCAGTTCATTGTTATCTGCAGGCTTGGCCTCTTGTAAACTTTTCATATCAAGTTACGAAGTCGTCGTTCTCGGAATCTCGGAAGACTTGCCACATTTCACACTCCCTCTTTCTTTGCATTCGGTGGCGATGATTGCCCAAGATGAGGAAAGGTCTCCAAGCCAGACATCTGCACTATAGCTGCACTATATACTGGCTATATTCATGTGCAATTCAGTCGGGTCAACCAAGTTCGAAGCTCGCTTTGAGGCTTTGAGACGTCTTATCAGCAGCCTCTTCAGCAAGGCTTCAATATGGCTTTAGAATGGCTTTGGAATGGCTTTAGTATGGCTTTAGTATGGGTTTGGATGCATCATTCCATATGTGGACTCTCAGTTTGATTCCATAAATAACCAAGTTACACAAGGGCGGACTGGCGGTTAGTCAATAAGTGAATTACAAGTGAACACTTTTACAAGTGTGTATGGATCATCCGACTCTATTGTGCGATTGTCGCTATCCCAAGAGTTCCGGACTGTAAGTGTGGTTTATGAAATAATAACGCATAAGAAACTACGTCAGTGGAGTTCTATAGGTACGTAATTCTTTTATAGAACTGAGATTACTTGGCTTGAGTTTCCTAAGAAAGCGAGATCTCATTTTATGGGGGAACATAATATGTATATCAAAATGAAAGTTCTGCTTTTAACGCAGGAGTGTTTAAAATTAGCTTGCATTCGAAAAGCTT
The DNA here is from genome assembly GCF_016746365.2 of Drosophila yakuba. NCBI lineage: Eukaryota > Metazoa > Arthropoda > Insecta > Diptera > Drosophilidae > Drosophila > Drosophila yakuba. The sequence goes on from NC_052530.2 coordinate 11,137,296, forward strand.
TTTGCACAAGAGCAGTAAAACTAATCTTCACGCCCAAAACCAGATCGAATTGGAACTCCAAGTCGGCTGTATAGTATATAGGTACATTTCTATATAGACCTCTATTCACCATCCGCACAGAGCACAAAATACTTTTATTCAGCTCTGCCCGTTGTTGCGAAAAATATACAAACTGTATATGTGCATGTATTTTTATGGTTTCTCGCATGGGTTTTCGTATTTAATAAACTGATTAGATAAGATAGATGTGTCGGCGACTGCGGTGTACATAGGGAATTGGACTTGAAAGAGCAACTGCGATAAGTGGAACCATGGCGAAAACCAATGGCTGGTTACCTAGTCGTTTGGCCAGAAGAACCAGCGAATCCAGAATCAAATGAATCAAATGGCAGATTGCAAGGGCACGCGCGGCCAATTAGTTAAATTAATTGAGGTTAATGCGGAGTGTTTATTGTGCCATCGATGCCATAGGTGCCATAGGTCGCAATGAATTGATTAGCGACATTATGGATTATGGAGTGTATTGAATGCGTGAATTAGGGACTGGCGATTCACGTACTCTGCTTCCTGCGACGGCCTTTAAATGGCTGTGTAACCATATAATTGCTTGATAGCTAAACATGGTATCGAACCCATTATGGTGGAGAATCAAGTCGCCTGCCAAGATCCCCATTCCCCAAAGAATAAGAGAGAGAGAGATTGGGATTGGGTTTGGGTTTGGAGGCGAGAGAGTTGGATTCCTATACTGAAACTGCTTGGCATTCCAGAGCTGTGGAGGGGATCGAAGCGGAGGGGGGACTGGTGGGGGTGGTGGCGGTGACGTGAGCGCCATACAAAGTGACTCAGGTGATAAAGAAACGATCACGAAGTCTGCTCTCCCACTCTGTGGGCTCTATGCAAACAGTGTTTACACCAAGAGATACATGTTGTTATTATAGCCGCCGAGCCACTGAGCGCCCACAAAAGATCGCAAGGTCACTGGGTGTTAGGTTCATTCGATCAGTTTGCGATGAGTTTGATATTTGGCCAACTGGCTGCATCTGCATGCGAGGATGAACTTGGTGGGGTCAGATGCGTAGTCGCTTTGCACTGGCACGTACTTATAGATACGGGACTTGTGTGCCCGTACTTTTATCCGTACTCGTACTATTTGCAATAATCAATCGAACAACACGTCTGGCGATGACGTGCGACTTGATCGCAGTTCCACACTGGAGATTACTCGAAAAACCGGATAAACGAATAGCCACAACCGATCGCTCGCGATGTCGTCAAACAACTGAAGTGAACCATCGGCGAGTTGTTTCTGTTTCGCTCGCAGTTCGAGTATCCGGCAGTACGAGTATCTCGCAGATACGCGAAGAGCGAGCGAAGAGCGCAGTTCTCTCTTAGCAGTTGGCCAATATAATATTTCCTTATCAATGGTTTGGATAAGCTAGCTTCTTGGGGATCTGGGGACCTATAAGTCCAAGCTAATCACAGAGTTTTTAAAAAATAAATTAAAAGAGCTCGAAATTGTTTGGCATTTCATTTAGAGTTCATGATTATCGAAGTCCAAAATGATATGGACAAGAACTAATTAGTCAGCAATTCCAACTCAATGCTTCCCATTTAAATTGAAATCATTTGTTACAACTTGCAAGTGCGTCAAAGCATTAAGCTTATGCTACACACATAATTACTTAACTGAGATAGCAAAACACAATTTTAAGGCTATTTATGAGTTCCAAATCCTGTTGCGTAATATCCCGCCCTGCAACTGGAGCATGTGGCATGAGCCATTAATCAACCACATTCCGGCAGTGCGTGAGGCAAAGCTTAGGCTTTATATCTGGCCGATGTAGGGGTAATTAGGCCCAAGAACCGCCAAACGGGTAAGAGTTCAATTAGCCGACACGTTGATGGGGCATTACATTAATTAGAATCACCACTGCACTGGGCAAGTCACAAGGAATAAAGGTCAAGTGGCAAAGGCTTCGACCCAAAAAGTCGGACGGGCGGTCACAGCAAAGAGACGAGTCGGAGAATTATTAATACACAGATATGAATGTGCAGCAGTGCCAATTAGGGATAGCTACTTGTGGCAGCACATGAGCAACATGTGTGCCGCTACTGCAAACACAGATACTTACTTCTGGAAGCCTCTTGACAATGGGCAACGTACCAGGAGATATGAGCAGGTGCGGCGCACTAAGGACTCAAGCACTCAAAGGAACAGTTCAATGTGGCTGGGATGTAAATTGCACGATTCCCAAGGTCGCAGGGTGGAATACTGCTAGCACGACATCGAAAGAATCAAATTCGCAGGGAGAAAGGGCGACTAAGAATAGCTGAGGGCGCGACCAGATAATGTTGCAGAGTGTCTCCATTTCCCGTTTCCGGTCTGTGCGGATCCGGATCGAAGGGTGCGGAGTGCACGGTTGCTATTTCTGAACAGCACTCATATTTTATATCTTATCGTGTGCAAGCGGCCTGGCACAGCGATTCATGGGGGTGAGAGCTGAAGTGACAAAAACAAATATATAACCAGATCCAACAGCAATCGTGGAAAGCTAGGAGTGATCCCCAATCAAATGCGCCTGTGTTCAGAATCTTCAGGGCGTTGTACCTTAGTCCGAATCCTAAAACAAATATGAAAAGAAACATCAATGTACATTAGCCTACAGGCAAAAAGGTTTTCAAGCGAAGATTTTACAGGAATCACATCCTGGTAACTTTATATGTATACAAAATAACAACATTTGGATGAATGGCCTAGGAAGGAATTATCAACGGATGTTAGCTTGTGTGCCAAAAAACCCAATGGTGAGTGGTCGGATTTACACAACTTATTTATGTAGATATGGCCTTAAAATAAAAAGACGCGAAAGTAAAGAAACTGAAGAAAGCAATCCCAGTAGTACATCAAAGCTACGACCACCATGAATAGAGGATCAGCATATTTTGGTTAACGTTACTAATCATAGGGATTGTGCATTTTGAGATTTCCAGAAAACTCCTATTTATAAGAAATTCTATGTTCTTAATTTGAAAACAAAAGACAAGACAGCAACCATTACACTGGACTGTAAATAAGTGAATCTATAGGCTTTGGTATTTTGTTATCGATTGATTGTTATGTATATCAGATTGGACAGTATTCTCTCGCTCCCATAATATCATATTGGGTTCATGTCATAGGTTAAAGATTTAAATATTTTAATTTTCTCTTTTCTATTTTAAAACTAATCATTTTTGAGACACATTTTTTGTTTTTTATTTTAATTTGGTTACAAAATAATTTAAAACAAATGAGATAGCATTAAATATGATTCGCATGCAATCCCATCACGACACACAAACTTTAGTTTAAGCAATCGATAACTTCTATGTGCTCAGTAATTATCTCATCACTAACTGTACGGGGTGTTCACAACATTTGAGTAAATTTTTTTCGAAAACTGTGAAAATGCCTGAAAACGACGTGACTAAAATGAAGGTTGGTTTCAAGATTAAACATAGGAGATGATCCCAAGTATATGTTCTTTTTCCAGGTGGCGGACTTGAAGCGCGAGCTGAAGCTCCGTGGACTCACCGTGAATGGAAATAAAACAGAACTGCAGGACCGATTGCAGACCGCATTGTTGGAGGGGGACCTTTCTCTGGAGGATTCGGCCATTGCAGATGCCATTGATGACGACGATGTGTCCTTGACCGACGAGGATGAGCACAAGCTGCTGGGCGATGAGAACGACGATGAGCTCCTGAAGAGTCCGATTAGCACGCCCACAACTGTGGCCATTCCGGATTTGCTGTCAGAAGAAAAGACATCAGCGGCTTCAGAGGCAGCTGTGCCGGCCAAGAAAATAGTGCTCAAACGAAACAACTCCCAGCAGTCCACGGGCACGGTGGTCAGCACGGGGACACCTCCATCTAAGGAGAACGAGGCGCCCGCTGCAGCTGCTACTGATTCCTCCGGAGAGACTCCCACCAAGAAGCATAAGCCAATTGTGGTTGGCCCGAAGACGGATGCCGAGAAGCCATCAGGAGACAAGAAACTTACCCAGCTGACTGCGCAAGAGCGATTGGAACTGCGGGCCAAAAAGTTCGGCATCACACCCACCGCTGCTCCCGCTGTGGCCACCACTGCAACCGCAGTTGCTGCGGCCATCAGTAAATCCTCTAGTGCCTCGATTACAGCCAACAAAGGCAACAAGGAGACGGAGGAGCAGCAAAAGGAGGCGCTCAAAAGACGTGCCGAACGTTTCGGATGCGTCGTGCCCGACAAAGCACCGAACTCAAAGGCCGAGGATCGTCTCCAGAAACGGAAGGAGCGATTTGGAGCAGCAGCTGTCACAGCAGCTACCACAGCGCCCGCCACAACGGAATCGAAGGACGCCTGGTCGGAGAAGGCCCGCGCTCGCTTGGAAAGATTCAAAACAGCCCCGTCAGCCAATTAAGGAAATCAAATCTAATTTTTTAAGCAAGCAAATACAATTGTAAATTCTTTCAGAAGTAGGAAGATGAACCTTTCATGTATCAAACCCCAAAAGCCACCAATGCTTGTAGTAATTAAGCGAAAATTCAATAAACACATCATAACATGACCATTGCATTTCAGGGTTTACATTATTTTATTTCGTTTAATTCAATGACTTAAAAATAATTTGAATCGCGTCTTCGGGTTTATTGGGACTTCTTTTTGTGTTTTTCTTTTTTGGAACGTCAATAATCATATTAGTCTGTATATTAATATCCGTAAGTATATATAAAAGTTATACAAATATGTGGGTGCACTCGTTTGGATGAGCTCCTTGTGTGATTCGTTAAAATAACTTCGGTATTGCGAGTGAAATAAGGAAAATCAGCTCATTTCATTTCATTGGTCATCGGAGGATGTGGTCATGCTTGAAGTGTGAATTGGCGCCAAGAAACGAAGAACTATTTCGGAACCTAACTGCCTGACTTAAAAGTATGTTACTTTAATGTTGCGCCCATCCAGGCGGGAGCCATCCATCAGCGCTGAAAAGACATTGGAGTTTAGTATATTGAACCAATTCTCTTTTCGAGCATCACTTACCAATGGCTAGTTCGGCATCGCGCTCCTTAAAGAAACGCACAACGCCCACATCATTGCCGCGGATTTCCGCAAACTTAACGTCTCCAATCTCACGGAACTTGTCACGCAGCGTCTGCCAAGTGCAGCTCATTGGAACGTTCTTAATAATGATCGTGTCCGACTTTCGGGACCCACCGACAGCATTGCCGGAGCCAACATTGGAGTTGCCCACGTTGCTGCCGCCGCCATAGACATCCAAAGGATTGCCGGTGTTATAGTCGTTGCCATCTACACCAACTCCTCCGTTGCCGCCGCCCACTCCACCAGAGCTGCTGTAGGCATTGTATCCCAAGTTGCTAGAGCCGCCGCCGCCGCTGTAGTTGTTGCCAGAGCTGTAGTTATTACCACCACCGGTGCCGCCGCTGCTGTAATTGTTCGATAGACCCACATTGCTTGGGGTCAGGTTGTCATCATTGCCGGAGTTGCCCAGATTGAGACCCAGGTTGCTCAGCGAGGAAGTCAGCAAGGGATTGCTTAAGTTCCCTCCCTGGTTACCAAGATTGCCAACGACGGCAGCCAAAAGGCTGGGATTCAGATTGTTCAAGTTCAATCCGCCGGTGCCGGAATTGTTTCCCAGGCTAGGCTTTTGTACCGGAGCCACAGGCGATGGCTGAACTGCCGCATGATTGCCAAACATAACACCGGTCAGGTTGTTAAGCAGGTTCGTGGTGGCGTTGCTAACCGCACTGCTGTTGGGTTGGCTACCCACCGATCCAAGCTGAGATCCTTGCTGAGCGTTGCCAAGCAACTGGCCCTGGCTCTGACCCCCGTTAGGCAGGTTATGAGCCACATCCCTAAGTGGCTCGCCGTTGGGTCCCAGGCCGATGCCCACACCTCCCAGGCCCTCGGGCAGCTTAATGCCTTCATTCTTATCCGGAATGCGGTCCAGACGCACGGTCATACGACGGTCGAAAAGCATCTGACGATCCAGCATGGAAATGGCCTGAACAGCCTCCACAGGATGGTCGTACTCGATCACAGCGAAGCCGCGGCTGTTGCCCTCCTTGTCCAGCGAAAGGTCTACGCTCTGCACCTTGCCGGCCAGCTTGAAGACCTGCTTGAGCTTCTTGTTGTCCACCTTGTAGTCCAGCTGCAGGGAGTGTCAAGAAAGTGAAATTAGCAGTGCGTCAATTCGATGGCTTAGCCACTGAAATAGTTTCAAAAGTTGCCCATGTTGACTCCAACTGCAGTCTGTCCAACAAGTGACAAAATCACGCTGCTGCAAAGCTATGCTGGCGATAGGCGAGAATCTCAGGAGAATCAGTCCAGCACACGTGCCCAGAAACCAAACGGAATAGCCCAGAGACGACGTGGAATTTTTCTACACCCGTATCTGCTTCATATTTATAACCCTTGAAAAAGAAGTGGTGATCTTCGCGGAAAATCGAATGTGAAAAGTGTGAAAGAGGCAAAACAATGCAACCAACAAACAGTCAGGGAACTTCCAGGAGTCATTGCAACTGCAGACTTACCAATTATCATTAAACAACTTAACCGAAACAAAATATGCGTTTTCGAAAACAAGTTTTACGTAGCCCAATTTGTTGTTCCCGCTTAAGTCACCTTTCTGAGGAGAAACTAGTATACGTAGGGCCCATTCTGTGGTATTGTTATCAACTAAAATGTATTCAGTGTACAGCGATGTAGAAAAGGGTATCAGTGTCTTTCCCTGGTCCATGTAGTTCCACCCAGTCGCTTAAACACATCAGCACATCCGATTCCATTCGCAATTTCGAAAGGGAAAAGGAACATATGTCGCAAAGGAAAGGATACCGTGGAGTTGTCATTACTTTGGATCGACTTAGATGAATTAAAAGAAGTATACAGTATCTTCTGGAGGATGTGACCTAGACGGGTTATAAATACGAAGCAGGGACCCCGAAGCAAAAAGAAAACGCAGCATATTTGTAGTGTGGTCCGGTCCAGTTGAATACTATACATAGGATTATTGGAATTTTATATAACAATATACTCACATTAGCAACAAAAACCTTATTATGCAAAGGTCCACTTATGCCAAGACTCTCCAAAAACGAAGCAGAAAGCCCATACAAATTGTAATTCGACGAATTATTATAATCATTTGACATCATGTTAAAATTATTACGCCCAGATCTAGAAAAAGAGAAGCCAGATTTCCAGAGAAAGATAACAAAAAGCACAAGTAAGCTTCAGCTACGAGAAGTGGGATTCCAAGAGAGCCGCAGGATATTCAAACGCGTTTACATTTTCCCTTCAGTTTAAAATCGTATCATACGCTTCTTTTTTTCAGCTCCTGACTTAAAATATCTTTATAATGGAATATCGAATATTTCTGTTTTTCAAAAACAGCGCAAAAAGTAACTCCGATGTAGCTAAACGATTTTCCAGCAATCCTTGATCTTTTAAGAAAATTTAAACACATATTATGCTGCCAGCGCCAAAAATCAAACACTCCCGACTTTAAATGCTGTGATCAACCTTCAACCTCAACACTTAACATACAAAATTGACTTGAGATCGAAACGGAGCACTTTTTTTTAATGAAAAAATCATTGATATTAAGAGAACTTCGGAGTCTTCGTTGTAATCAGATGAACAAACTTCATATATACCTGCGCATTACTACTAACTGTTATGAAAAGTACGATTTATATTTTTGTAAACTCGTAGCTAATAGAAATAGTTTTTTTTCTTACATACTAACGAAATTTTCGGCGTGTTTCCCTAATTAACATTTTCTATCAATTAAGTCAGCGATCAGAAAAATTTTCGAAAGACATGTGGTTCAATTTAATACGAAAATCCTGAAAAACCTCGATAAACTCACAGTACGAACACTGGACTGAATGTAAATTCAGTTGATTCACAAACGACAATTGATATTCCTTAAAATAAAAGATTCAGTTCGCTCGTGATAATAGCAATACATTAATCTAACTGCTATCCTATACACAAATACGAAATCAGCAACTTAAGGATGGAATATCTTGCGATCTATTCCTGACCTACATACATATATGAAAAATCAAACTAAACTCGATTCAATTCAGAGTCCGCAATCGTTGATAAAATTTAAATGGAACCACTGCCAGCTGGGAAGTTTGTGAGAATTGAATAATTTATGCGTGCCATGAACTCTGCTTTCCTGCTCCAGAACATCGGAAAAAGTACACATATAGGATATAAGCATAGAGACGGTACTCACAATCTGTCGTCGTCTCGCCTTTGGAAACCACGATCGCGGTCATCCATGTGGTCACGGCCACCGCCGCCACCTCCTCCATTGTTGCCACCATTGCCGCCGCCAACGCCACCTCCTCCACCACCGCCTCCAGCTCCATCTCGCACTATGCGGCCGTACTGATCGCGCTGCTCGCCGTGATCCTCCTTGACCACCAGTTCGCGACCATTCACCTCATAGCGGTTCATCTTTTCCAGGGCCTTCTGCACGTTCTCCGGATCCTTGAACTCCACAATGCCACAGCCACGCGCCTTGCCGCTCTCATCGAAGAACAGCTGCACGTACTCAATGGAGCCGACGATGCGGCGGAAGAGATCCTTCAGATCCTGCCAACGGTAGTCGTACGGAATGTTTGAAATGTAAACGCGGCAATTGCGACGTTCGCGGCTCCGGTCGCGAACATTGTTGCCACCACCGCCTCCTCCGCCGCCTCCCTGGTTTCCACCGGCGTTTCCGTTGCCATCAGCGTCCGAGAAACGGGAGCCACGTGCGCCGCGTCCACGGCGGTCGCGCTCCTTCTCGCGGTTCTCCACGGAGTTACTAGCGTCCATGCTCATTGTAAACTGCAAGGGAATCGCAATGTGTTTTGTAGTTTTTGTAATATTCGTAGTAGTACACACCCGGAGTGGCGTCCGCGAAAACAAAATGGCGACCGCGTCAATGGACGTTTTTTCGCCAAATGTTCTTTTCTGCGTTTGCGTTTTACTTTACCTTTTTAGTTATGGCTGTGCTCTTAATACTGGGTATATCTCTCTTTTGCTGCTTACGGCGTAGTTATAATTATGCAAAAAACGTTTTTGACAAACTACAGTTCCGAGATCAATAGAAAAACGCACAGAATTATTTTTTTGTTAGAGCTGACAGTGATACGATAACCCCAACAATGACATTTTGATAGCAGATCAATCGATAGCTTCCCGATTGTTATCGAATATCCGATTTCTATAGACTATTATTGCCGCTTTTCGAAACTGTTTTTCGAATTATCGAATTATAAGCATTATGCAGATTTCGCGCCCAACGCAAACATTCAAAGCATTTGAATTCAATTATTCCTAAAAAAGTTGGTTCTTTTGTATTTTGTAGTATTTTGTAGATTCGTTAAACAAGTCATTCCTAAGTTGCTAACTTTGATTCATAAATATTATCTCCAAGAAATGAATTAATTGAGGCCGGGCTAACCTGAAACCACATTGCATAAATAGTACACACAATCGATTTATTTCGTTTCTTTTTGTATGGCAAAAATTAATACAAAAAATTAAATATTAAATGTATGTATGTATGTATAAAAAGCTTAAAGCAAACTATATAATGTAATTTTAATTGGCTGTTTGTTTTCTCTCCGATTGATCTGTCAGTATGGTAAGTAGAAAGAAAGGCATATCTCAAGAACTCATACGGATTATAATTTCATCATCGTAGCACCACAAATATGTGTTTAACTGAACATAAATCTAGTTTGGGGCTAGCGAATTTGCTCGTTTGTGCGAAAATTGCTGTGAGCTTATCGGCATTTGTTTGTTTGTTCTCTAATGATGAATACTAATGGAATTCTGCTCGTGCGTGTGTGCGAAAAAAGATTGCATTTATGTATGACTGTCGGGTTAAAACCAATAGATAACAGGGCTCTAAAAATTCACAATATTTGTTTACATCGCGTTTTGGTTTTAAGCACGGAGTATCTGTTAAAGTACAAACAACATAGAATCAAGTTAAGTGCTGGTTGAAAACAAACGGATATAGCAGCTGAACCAAGGCAGTTACAACAGTATTCATAGTTTTTATGTAGAGGTACATATTCATTTTCATTTTCGATTTGCTTCGTTCGTTTTTGTTTGCTTGTTATTGTTAATACTCTTAAAAGGGCGCCTCGCAGCCTTTCAAACGACACAAAACACACACATTCACAAAATCATTTCGACGTACATAAAACTCTAGTTACTTAAATTAATTACAATTTCTCATCTTTTATCTGACAATTGCACCGATCAACACGCTCCCACATGTGTGTGTTTTTCGCATTGTGTGTCCAAAATGGACAAACCATCGATTCCGGGACGATCGGCGATCCGCCGACGCACATACAGACAAACAGGCGACATTTGAAGAAATAAAAAGTGAATAATAACCAATGCGAGGCCGTTTAGAGCATTTTACATTTAAATCTACGATTCGGCTTGTTCATTTTGCGGCCCCTCCGCCCCTTGTTGTCCTTGTCCTTGCGGATTTCGCGCACCAGTGTGTAAAATGCATCGTCCACGCCCATGCGCGTCTTGGCGGATGTCTCAATGTATGGAATGCCGTACTGTTTGGCCACCTAAGAACAAAACAAAACATAATGAATGGAAGGCTCGTTGGGAATACTGAAGTCTCGAACTCACCTCTCTTGCCTGCTCGTTGTTAACGTTCCACGAGGCCAGATCACATTTGTTGCCCACCAGCACCATGGGCACCTCCTCGGCGTCCTTCACGCGCTTGATCTGCTCACGGTAGGTGCCGATATCCTCGAAGGACTTCGCACTGTTTACGGCAAAGACCAGCAGGAAGCCCTCACCGGTCCGCATATACTGATCTCGCATGGCCGAGTACTCCTCTTGGCCGGCGGTGTCCAGGATGTCCAGCAGGCAGGTCTCTCCATCTGCAGGGGAATATAATAAGTTAGAATATCTCGACTCTTTAAGATCTCCTTTGGTTTACTCTTGGAAATTTCCTTTATATGGGAAACCAGAGCAGCGAAAGGGCGCAGAAATCTCTAGAGACTTGCACCCTTTGAAATACCAGATTTTAGTATAACTCACCGATAACCACTTGCTTTCGGTAGGAGTCCTCGATTGTGGGATCGTACTCGTCCACGAAATGGTTCTGGATTAGCTGGATGGTGAGCGCGGACTTGCCCACGCCTCCGGCTCCAACGACGACCAGTTTGTATTCCGTCATTTGGCTGTGGCGTCCGTTTTCGATTTGCCGTAGTCGCAGTCGCAATCACAGTCACAGTCTCTCTCTCGCGATCGATGCTTACTCTCTTTGTTGAGCGCCCGCAGATGCAGTCTCTCTCTCCGTACGCTAGTGTGCGTGTGCTTGTGTGGGTGAGTGTGCGTGTATGGGCTGCAAGTGGAGTAAATTATTAATTAAGATTGATTAAAATAAATTAAACGCATAATTAGGCAGGAATTAATGCACGTCACTGAGTCACTGCGAATAGGCGCTCACTCGCACACACACGCACGCACCACTGCATGCACACAGCCAGACGGGCAACAAAAAAAAAATGGGAAAAAAGAGATCAATGACTCAAACTAAAATTAAAACTCATTCGCTCCATGCAAATTAGTTAATCTCCCTCACTGCCGTGTTGTTAACTAGCCGAATTTGCCAGTTCGGCGGCGTTGTTTGTCGCCTTTTTCTTTATTTTTCTTTTGCCTGCCGGGGCTGCGGACCTTCTTTGTTGCTGCCTTTTCAGCTAGCTCCTCCTTGTTTTTCCGCTCCGCTCCTCTCTGTCAGTGCTCTGCTCTGCTCCACCTTTCTCGCTCTCGCGCGCGGCGCAGTTGCTGGGCACGTTTCACGTCACTTTCGCGGCTAACGGTGCGACAGGCGGTAGTCCTCGATGGCACCACTTTAATTGCCGTGCGGTAATTGCAATTAACAGCGCAGGAAAACAATAAATCCGTATGTGAAATGCAGATGAAATCTAGGCTGTACGTAGCTGTGAAGATACTAGTGCTGGCACCAAGCCGATGGCACTATCGATGCCGATGGCTGCATTCTGGCCGGCACTATCGATTGTTCTGCGATAGCGATTGCTATTTCGGAATTGATATTGAGCAGTGCATGCATTTTACGTGGCTTTATATAATTCGCCTTAACTAAGAACAATTGGAAATGATTTGATCCATTCAGATTTCTGGGAAAACAGACAGACGATTTTTACTTTCAAAAATTCTGTTTTGTAGTTGATCGGGGTGGCATCACCGTTTCCTAGCACAGACAGAAACCTGAGTCTATTATTTCAACCACCACTGTAACTAAAACAGCATGGACAGATTGAAATTTAATAATTTGGTAAATAAACGATTTTATCTTAAATTATAGCTTTTTAATTAACAAGAATTTTTGCAGGTGATATCCAACAAGAAGGTCATTCAAAAGGCACGCGCACAGACCATCGCCAAAGTCGTACAGAAGCTGCGAAAGACAAAAGATGTTCTGGCCAAAAATCCGGACAGTGAAAAGGAAAAGATTCGTTTGCGCAAGAACACAGAATGCCTGGCCCAGTTGAAGGCCCTAAAGTGCATGGACATGGTGCGCCAATCGCTCCTCCAGGAGGGCACAAATCCCAATGCGGTGATTGCCAACGAGCTCTCCACGCCGGATGAACTGGGCATTGCCATGCTGCGGCTAAACAAATTGATGCACGGACTGGTGGACAAGTTTGTGGAAACCCTGAAGCTGAGCACCGACAAAGAGGCCAAGTGGCGGGAGGAGATCCAGGAGACGAGCAAGCGACGGGCCAAAATAGAACGCACTGAGGAGCGGAAGCGGAAACGCAAGGAGCTGAAGGAGCAGAAGGCTCAAACCAAAAACAGATTGGAGTGGTTAGAGCAGAACAAAGTGGCGAATGCAGAAGTTAATGGAGCGGCTGCGGAAACACCTACTCTCGAAATCAGCCAAGTTAAGGTCGAGGAGGTCCCTCAGACTTCAGTTGAAACCGAAAATCCTCCAGTGCCTCTTAAAGTCAAAAAGGAAAAGACACCTAAAACAGCAGCCAAAAAAGATAAAAGCCTTAAGAAAAAACAAGCTTTTGATGAGCAGATCAAGCCTGAGAAAACTAAGCCCAATCCCAAAAAAGAGGCTTTTGAGGAGTCATTCAAGGAGAATAACACAACCTCTGATAAAATTCAACAAACAGAACGCAGACCGAAGGAATCTAAGCCAAAACCTTTGGAGAAAAAGCAAGCCAAGGAGCAGAAGCCTAAGCCTCGCTTAGAAAGGCAGCCGAGCTTTGATGAAGAGGAACCACAACCTGACAGCGATCGTCCCACACATGTCGTTGATCCCTTTTTCATCACGGAATCAGGCCAGCCGTACTTGTCCAGCGCCGTGGTTCTTTCCGGGGACAATGACAGCGAAGCTGAAGAGGAACAGGGTCCGCCGCCAGTCAAGAAGTTCCGCAAGGAAGAGCGACGGACGAATACATATCGTGAAAACAAACAGGAAAGACAGCCAGAGTTCAAAGCAAGAAAGCCAACCGATGATCGTCATCCCTCGTGGCTGGCCAAGCAACAGCAGAAACCGATCATTGGTGATTTTCGAGGCAAGAAGATTACATTCGGCGACGATGGCCAGGCGGCAGAAATTATTGCTCCAAGTATCAATCATTCAACCACGACTGCGGCTCCTGCTCCTTTGCCCACCGACGGCATGCATCCGTCTTGGGTGGCGAAACAGAAGTTTAAACCGAAAATTGCTGCATTTCAGGGCACCAAGATTAAGTTTGACGAAGATTAAACATGTCGATGGTATTATGTTGTTTTAATAACTAAATAACTGCCGCTTGGTAGCTCATACGCCAACTTTGGGCACATAGTGACCACGAATCTTATCCTCGTTGCACAGCTTGTCCACGTTGACATCGGGGAACTGGCGACGCAGCACATTCAAGTCGAAGTTGGGGTTGCGACGCAGGATCATCATAACTTCGTTACGGGAGCGGCTGCAAAATAACAAGATTATAATCAAGATTCTTTACTTATCCAAGGACAACATACTTCTTCGCCTTGCGCTTGGCATTGTAGAGTTTCTCCCTGTATTTCAGGAGGAATCTGTTCACAGCTCTGCCGCCAAAGCCAATGTTGCGGGATTTGATCCATTTGAGGTTCATGAAGGGCGGCAAGGCGTGCTCGCAAGATTTGTATGATACCTGCAGGCCAAATGCGTTCTTCACCGCCTTCTGGGGCCGTTCACCCGTTTCACCTGTTTCCAGCAGGTGATACGCCTTGTTGCGCTCCCTCACTACTGTCTCGAGGTTTTCCATGGAGATTTTCACCTGAAATTCGGAAGATTTAGAAAAAAATCTTAACCATCAAGGATTGCCAACCTTGTCGATACGCTCCGGACTAGGGAAGACTTCCATTTTGTCGTTGCACTCGTGCTCCATGGTCAGCAGCATGTTGCGCTCCTTGAGGAGCACGAACCACAGCTGGTGCAGCTCCTTGTTGGACTTGATGCGCAGCTCCTCCGTGCGCCAGGCGCGGCCCACCTTCACCTCGTTCTCGCTCCAGTTCTTCTTGTCGTCGAAGAACTCCATCAGATCCCGGCGAACTGGGGAAGTGTGCATCTGCATCGGCATTTGAACATGCGGCGCACTATGGGAAATTTGACCCCTTTTTCTGGCCAAAACCCATTTTCTGAAAGTCGGAATATTACAATAATATTTAGTGTACGCATTCATAATTGACCAATCTTTAGTGCTGCGTAGTAGAAATTTTAATAGATGGCGCCACAACAAAGAAATCAGCTGTTTAAAACAGCTGTTGCGCTTACACAAAATAACTATCTGCAACATTAAGTTTTTCTTTCGTTAAAAAAGTTCTAATATCTTTGGAACCAAAGCGTTAATTTTCATTCTGTAAAAAGTATTTTAATCAGTGGGCCTTCTATTAGGCGTTTGCAACATTCAATAGAAAAAAAAAACTAGTGTTGTCCCAGTAATTTAGTAAAAATCTTAGTTGCTTTACAAAAGTATTTTTTTTTATAATGCCTAACTTTGAATAGAGATTTAAAGTGATTGCAGCAGATTGCATCAATAAAATATACCTCATATTGTAGCTTATTTAATTCTTGTTCAGATTATTGTAATTTTAAAAACCACTTTTACCGATTCTGGGAGAATTTATAGATTTTAGACTTAACCCTACTTTTCCAAATTCAGAGTAATCTCATGCTAAACGGGAGTTAAACAAGGCGGTTGCTGAATTGTTTCGTTATTTTTATTAGTACTATTGTTGTTAACTTCTGTGAAATAATTAAGTATATAAACTCTATCACGAAATCAGTTGTTTTTGCTGAGATTAGAAAAAGCATACAAAAAGAAAGAAAGCCTCTACGAAAATTAATAATATAAATATAAGGGACTGTGCCACGCCCCCAGTTTTTGGGGTACGTTTAAATATGGTCTAGTGCAAATTATTGCAAAAAAAAAAATGAAATATCTTTATTCGTTCTGGAGTTATAAATTACAAATAATAGAAAGGGCGGTGCCACGCCCACAATTTTTGGTACCATAAAAGATATGGACTAGTGTAACCCCATACAAAAAACACCAATTGAATATCTCTCCCCGTTCTGGAGTTATTAATTTAGGCCAGAAAAAGTGGTCAAATTTCCCATAGTGCGGCGTTTGCAGGGCGGCCGCACTACATATTACATAAAAACAAAGGCGCGTTTTTATCAGTTATTCTGTGTGAAAGTAGGGTTTGTATAAGAGAACGCACCTGCAGGCCTGCCATGGCTGCTTAGGAGCTGCCAGAAAGCTCTTGACTGTCGCATTTCCCACAGTTTTTGCCAAATTAAAGCATTTTATTAACGTCGAAGACATTTTTCCGACCGAACACAACAGCTGGAGCAACAACAATCGATTATTCTTAGTATCGATTTATTGGATTGCGGGCGTACTAATCTGTTAGCCGGGTTCTACTCCAATCCAGGGCTACCATGCATTTCAACTGCCATTAATCGATAAGTATCACTTCAGCATCGACTTGTTGGCCAGCTCTAGTTGCGCTTCGCTCAGTGCTAATGAAAAATCGAATTTTTCGCTTCAAATCGAGTGAAGTTAACACGGGCAAAAGTATTACAGAAGTTAAACTCAAGCGGTTACACAACATGCAATAAGTAGATGTAAGTGAAGTGGCCACTCCCCGAAAAAAAACGCGCTGCAATGTCAGCTTCTCTGTTCTATCCAATCCAATTTGTATGCCAAGGAACGCCAAGTTTGACATTTGGCTGTGTGCGTGCCTGTGCGGCAGTGTGCGTGTGTGCTGGTGTTTGTGAGTTTCAGTACACAAATTTAAATTGATAAAACTCGACAAAGGCAGCGGTTCTGAATTGCAGCGAGTGCATTCCCTGCACTGCCAAGTGCCCATTAATTGTGCATTTAACACAGCGGATTCAAACAATCTGCACCTCCAAACGGGCAAGCAAAAACAAATTCATTGAAGACTAACGCCAGGATGCCACAAAACAAAAAAAAAACAAATGTAGAACGGTGTAGTAATAGGACAGTGTTGCCGAGCTGCTTCCAGTTGTTGGTACTATTGCTGTGCAGTGCAGTGTAGCGTACATAAATATTTATCTCACTGCCTTATCAGGCAGCATTGTTAATAAAGAGAGTGTCTCTGTGGGCATATTAATTGTTTGTTGGATGCTCGCGGCCAGTGTTATATAAATTGCAGAACATCATTGAATTAAAAGGTCAGCGAGTGAATTGATTGATCAAATTGGCAAGGGGCGGGCGTTAGGAGGGCGCTGCGGAGTAACTTGTAGGGTTTTCTTCGCTTGGCCTTTCGTGCTTTTCTCATTTCCCTTTTCCCACTTTTCGTACAACTTTTCTGCTCGATGACGGTGAACGCCCAAAAAAAATACAAACAAGTCTGTTTGTTTGTAGTGTCGCCATGCGCGCGTGTGTGTGTGTGAGCTTCTGCTTTTTCTGACCTGGGGTTAATTTATAGGTGTCGCCTTAATTATCCGGACTCTGCATATTCCTCCGGTGTTCGCTGTGCCTGACTTCTGCTGACACTTGTTGCCCCTGTTAACGGCGCTGTTAGTTTCAATCCGAATCCCCTGGATTCCTTGCCATATCGTGCGATAACCTCTCATTTGCCAGTCGGTTGATTATCATGTTCATAATAAAAGTAACAGCAAATAGCTGAATTTTCGATTGTCCAAACTCATTTAGCGCTGTTTTAGAGGGGGTTTATCAGTAGTCCAACAGTTTTTAGTTTGCGACGCCCATATTATGGTGATAAATACATATGTATGTACATGTCATTATTTTTATGGAATGTATTTATCATGAAACCTCTTTTTACTTGTTGACAAATGTATATAAAATTTCAACAGCTTTATTTGTTTTCAATTTACAATGTGTTTGACCTTTTGGCGGTCGAAGTTTTATATTTTGGTTCCACCCAACCAAGATATACAACTGTAACTATGGCAACCCACTCTAATGTAATTGACACATCATGTCGTATACGTGATATTTTGGGAGCAACGCAATTATATTTAAAGTTCCGTAATTTATTGCTTTCTCGTGATCTAGTAGGCAAACACATCCACATACACTGATAAAGAAACTTAGTTATCGTTTATTTACAAACCCAACCAGTGCTGAATCCATGCAAACAAAATTGGGCCGCAAGTTAATGTTAAAGAATCGATATGTTTTCCCATGCTGTATGGCTTATCCAACCTATCAATTTAAATGCTGAAATCTTATCTACCAATGCAATATTAATGAAATAAGTTATTTAGTCTATTGTAAGCAAATTTAACGTAGTCTTAAGCGTTTTCTGTATGCCTGGTAATGTGGAGGCAGTGAGTAGTTGTGCTGTATTCTCTTAAAGCTCTGCTCTATTCATTAAGATGTGCGTGTGCATTGAAGAAGAAAGCCAACGAAAGTTGTTCGCCACATTACCGGCAATGTTGCAACATCGGGCGTGTTGTAATCGTGTGCAAGATGCGCGAAATCCAGCCAAACGGCAACAGAAGAACGTGACTCGAGGCGCAATGTTATTGAATCACAATGCAGAAAGAGCATGGAGCACGGAGCAGCAGCCACCTCCTCATGGGAAGCATTACCAGGCTGCCAGTTGAAGAGTCTACAAAGAACCACCTCAAACCACGATCATTTTTTTCTCCCTCTTTTCTCGTTTCCAAAGACCGAGGAGCCGAAATGTCACAAAAAGAATTGGCGGCACTGGTCGCCACGAGAACGAGCCGCAAACGCACAGTGTCCTCGGCCTCATCCTCAATTTCCTCACGCTCTGAACCGAAATCCATCATAGAGATACACATATCCAATGACTCCTCGCCCACAAAGAGAGCCTGCCGGGAAGTGGAGAGTTCAACCTTAAGAGCGGAACAGCCACTGCAGCAGGAAGAAGAGATCCCTGACCAAGTGCCACCGCTGACCGAGGAGGAGAAGCAGCGGCACGATGAGTTCCGGACCAGTGGCTCCATATTCCTGCAGGATTTGCCCTGCTTTAAGTTGCAGCAGGCACAGCCAGCAGCAGGATCTTCACCGATTCCCAAGTGTCGGGAGTGCCGAAGAAGGAACTTGGCTACGAAGGAGGGTGAATCCAGTGCAGCAAGCGATGTTTACTGCCGCTTCTATGAGTTCCGACGTCTTCAGTTCAATGAGAACGGAGAGCTGGGCGTGGTTGGCTTTCCAAATCCGTACAGTGAGCCGTCACCGGAGGACATTGCCATTTGGCAGCCGGATAAATACACAGTCCCGACCAGCGGGTACATGGATATACAGGTTTGCAGGTACATCCTGCTGCATGCCGGCGACCAGTTCTGCTATTTGTGGCGCCAGGAAGCAGAGGCTTTAAGGTTGCACCAAAATCCGGACGGAACCATTGCTTGGAAAAAGGCCGTAAAAGGCACACGAGAGATTTGCGATGTGTGTGACACCACGCTGTTCAACTACCATTGGACTTGTCGCAAGTGCGGCTTTGGAGTGTGCCTGGACTGCTTCAAAGATCGCAAGGAGGGACTGCGTCTGCGCCGTGCGGAGAACGCTGCCCAAAAGGGATGCGATGAGTACCACTGGCTGCTCTGCAGTGATCCCAGTGGCCCACAGGAGCACGCCCTTACCGAACTGATGCTAACACAGATCATAGCCGGCGATGCCCTCAACGTCTTGGGCAGGTTGCTGCACGAGGTGCGGACGTTGTGGCAGGTGCCACAGGTCTGCGGCTGCCTTCTGAGCAAGCAAGCGGTGGAAGATGCACAACTAAACGAGCTGATTCAGGATATGATTAAGGAGTCTCAGTTAAAACAGCACACCAGCTACTCTTCGCTGGCCTCCGAGCAGAAGGTACACCAGCAACAGCGCCTCGATCAACTGCACGCCAAGAAGCTGGAGTTCGCCAGAGAGAGAGGTATAGATTATGTCCCAGGACGAGTGTGGACCAAGGAAACCTTGGGGAAGGACCCCATAACAACGGCGTTTGACAATTTCAAGCACATTAACTTCCTAAGGAAGGGATTGGCCGGTTTGAGAAGGTTCCTTCCACCACGGGCCATGACCTTAGCCCACTCCACTCAGTTGGCTCCAGGAGTTCCGCACGAGTGGCTCTGCGATGGCAAACTGCTGAGACTCACTGATGCCATGCATCCGGATAATCGAGTTCTTTACCAGGAGGTTTGGAAATGCGGCCAGCCAGTCATGATTTCGGAGGTGGCACGCTCCTTGAATTTAGACCTTTGGCATCCACAAGCCTTTTGCCGAGACTTTGGCGACAAGCCCAATGATCTTATTAATTGCCTGAATGGAAATCTGGTGCCCAATCAGCCGATGCGACACTTTTGGGAGGGATTTCAGTGTATGGGCAAGCGATTGCTAGATGCCAATGGCAAGCCCATGCTCTTGAAGCTTAAGGATTGGCCGCCGGGTGATGATTTTGCGGAAATACTGCCCACCAGGTTTGCTGATTTGATGAAGGGACTGCCCATGCCGGAGTACACTCTTCGCACGGGAAACCTCAACATTGCCAGCTGCTTGCCCAAGATGTTTGTCCCACCAGATTTAGGACCCAAAATGTACAACGCCTATGGCTCTGCATTGCACCCAGACAAGGGGACCACCAATCTACACTTGGACATCTCAGATGCAGTCAACATAATGGTTTATGTGGGAATACCACAGGATGGGGACACTAAACCTCACATGGCCGCCACGCAGAAAGCCATAGCTCTAGGCGGCTGCGATTACATCACTAGAGCTCGTTGCCAGTCGCCAGATGTTCTACCCGGAGCCCTTTGGCACATATTTCCAGCTCGAGATGCGGACAAAATAAGAGATCTACTTAACCGCGTGACCCTGGAGAAGGGTTTTCGCCTGGAGCCGGATCACGATCCTATTCACGATCAGAATTGGTACTTGGACGACAAATTGCGTGCCCGTTTATTCAAGGAGTACGGCGTGGAGGGACATCCGATTGTCCAGTGCTTGGGCGACGCTGTCTTTATACCAGCTGGCGCCCCTCATCAAGTGCAGAATCTGCACAACTGCATCAAGGTGGCCGAGGATTTTGTCTCGCCGGAAAACATCACGCACTGCTATCATCTTACGCACGAGTTCAGAAGACTCTCGCACTCGCACACAAATCACGAGGACAAACTTCAGATCAAGAATATTATCTACCATGCCATCAAGGACTGTTGTACCATCCTGACCAGAGCTTTGGATGAGCGAATTGATGCGGAAATGGCCAAGCTAAATGCAGATTAGAACTGTCTAACCTTCTAGTTTTTTTCAAACCATTTAACATTTATAATTTTTTTTAAGATTTTAGACTGTCAAATATTAAATAAATACTTACTTAGAATCAAAAAAGGGGTACATTTATTTATTTGTCATCCAGCGCACGGTTAATTAATAAAGGTTGAGCTACATTTTCTATTTAAAAAAATAAATGTACGTATATGAATTCATATTAATTGATTTCATTGAAATTTCTAGTATTTAAAAAGAACACACTAAGCCTAAGCAAGATACTCGCCAGCAACAAATGCCCATGCATGCTGAGGACGGAGCTGAATCTGATGATGAGGAGTCCAGCACAGGCAGACAGTAGCATCGTAAGGATCACACTACTAATCTGGGGCCCCTAGATAAGTCAAGTCAATTACAACGCCAGAAAGCCTTTTATGTTAACCGAGAGTGGAAAGGGAAATTAAGTTTCTGCTAAACTAGCCTAAAGATCGATATATTAAGAATACAACTAAAATGACGGTCGATTTCAACGATTATTTTTGGGTGAGTCAAATAACCTACATACCAAACCATCAGTTAAATATACTTTCATTTCATTTGTAGGGGGAGAAGAACAATGGCTACGATGTCTTGTACCACAACATGAAGTTTGGCCTGATTGCCAGCAAGGAGTTGTCCGAGTTTCTGCGCGAGAAGTCTAACATTGAGGAGCAGAACTCGAAGATGATGTCCAAGCTGGCCCACAAGGCTGGTACACTAAATAGCACATTCGCACCTGTTTGGACCATACTGCGAACGTCGGCGGAGAAGCTCTCCACGCTCCACCTGCAGATGATGCAAAAGCTGACCGAGCTGGTCAAGGATGTCGCCAAGTATGCCGACGAGCTGCACAAGAAGCACAAATCCGTCAAGGAGGAGGAATCGCAGACTCTTGAGTGTGTCCAAGCCATCCAGACGTCGACGGTGGCAGTGCAAAAGTTGCGCGATCTGTACGCCAGCAAGGTCCAGGAGCTGGAGAAGTTGCGCAAGGACAACGGCTCGCACAAGGATGCCGAGAAGCTGGAGGGCAAGCTGAAAAAACTGCAGGAGGAGTACAAGGCCTTGTTGGATAAGCATAACCCCATTAAGAACGAATTCGAGCGACGCATGACCCAAACCTGCAAGGTAAGAAGACTTGCATTGAACGTATTAAGTTCAAATTAATTTCTCTAATATTTTGAATTAAAGCGCTTTCAAGAGATTGAGGAGGTACACCTTCGTCAAATGAAGGAGTTTCTGTCCACGTATCTGGAAATGCTGCAGAACAATCACGATATGGTGGGTCAAGTACATTCCGACTTCAAGAGGCAGTTTGTCGACATGTCTGTTGATAAACTGCTAGAACAGTTTGTGCTCAATAAGTACACGGGCTTGGAGAAGCCAGGTAAGTCAGCAATAACGCAATAACGCGTAGTAAATTTGGTAACATCTTTCAAACGAATAATGAATTGTTATGCTTCTTATTGCAGAAATGCCTGAACTGGAGTACGTGGCCCTGTCGAGTGGTTCTCGTCTCCAGCAGCCGCAGGTCTCGGCCAGCGCGTCCAACTCAAATTCGGCCACCAGCATTCAGGCTGCTCTGCGGACTGGAAATGCTGCAACGACTGCCTCGGGCAGTGCGGTGTCCATGGATCAGCGGGGCGATGCCTTGGCGGCAATCTCTGTTGGGAGCGGAAGTGCGGCCAGCGGAAGTATTCCCTTTGCCGAGGATCCGATACTGGGAGCTTTGGGCTCTCCGCGTCCCACATCGCCGGACATGCTGGCGGGAGCAAATGCATCTGGGATACAACCGCAGCCGACTGGTGGAGCCACATCCACGGTGAAGAGCTTGCGCTCCTGGTTTTTGCCCACTGCCAAACAGCAGCCGTCCGCAGGCGCCGGAAATTTCGGTATGGGCGGAAGTGGTAGCACAAACAATACCACCACCACGACAACAGCAAGCAACAATAGCAACAACTTGAACACCAACAACACAACAGCAACAACTACAACAACAACTGGCACGAATAATCTCACCACAAATATCACCAAAAATTCCCCTAATTCTGAGGATACTAGCAATCAAGGTTCTTTCTCTTTGATTTTATTTGGTTTATGTTTTTATTTATTATTTTTCGTTTACATCGTTGTATGGTTAAAGTTTATTCTATGTATGTACTTGTGGGGTCTATCAGTTGATCTTTAAATTTTATCTATTTCTACTGTAACATATTTCCTTATATGTTCTTTTATATGTACTTAAGTTTATGTTCGTCTCTTAACTGTATCTATTCATACTGCTTAAATTTTGTAATTGGTTATAAGAAAATGTGGGATCTAATTCATAGTACTGTTTTCATGAAACAATAATATTTTTCTTATTATGTTTTATGGACTAAGTACAAAGCCTTTGGAAATAGTCTTATTTCCATGATAATTGTAAATAATTGTATGGACTTTATTTATTTTTATCTGAAATCTTCGTTTACTAGTTTAATGCGATCTTTAATTGTACACTCAAACACCAGCCAGTCAATCAGACAATTGTCCTGACTTTTTACATAAACTACAGCACATCCACACGCACACACAAATGCCATAAAGCCATTGAACTAATAGCACTTACAGCTGCAATCTTTTCTCTATGCTTTTCTCCGTCTTATTTCCGTATACATGCTTCGCATACATACATCCATCGCATCCATCAACCACTGCTCATCCCAATCATCCATCATCCACCCATCCATGCACCGATCGACTAATCGAAATCAAAACTTTAGATCAGACACAACAGCAACCGGCAGAGGCCTTAACTCCAACCGCAAGTGCCACTGCAATTGCTGCGGCGAGTGCGCCTGGGAAGAAGCAATTGAACGCAACGACAAGCGAGCAGCAGCTATCGAAATCATTAAATGAGCAAGAGCACCTACAACAGACTGCAGCAGCTACGGCAGCAACATCTGCAGCAGCAACAACCGCCACAACGACAACGTCCAGACGTGCAACGTCACTTTTAAATATATTCACATCAAACTCTCAGGGTAAATGAATCAAGAATGTCAATGAAAGTGATTGGCCCCCATTTCACCACCCCTCCAATTACTAAAACACCTGTACAGCATTTCCACCCAAAAAAAAATTGCATGTACCTATCCTAAATATGTATATTTAAAGGCTTTTCTGTGTGCTCAACTTATTGTTCTTTCATACCCGATTAACATTTAATTGTTACTGAAGCACTTTAGGGCGGTGTTTGAGTTCTGAGAAAGACAATGCATTTAAGTTTCAACTATGAACTGTTCTATTACACAGTTATTCCCATCACAGAAGTCTCAATATTAATGTGTTGAGGTGTCACCTTCTTTTCCTGTGTTTTCTATTAGCCATAAGCTTGCTTATTCACTCACGAATCTTATTAATCTTGCTTTCATTAATCTGATTCACCTTTCGCCGGTAGTCTCTGGTATTTTACGCAGTCGTCGCGACAAGACAAAAACCAAAAAGGCTAAGAAAAAGAAAGACAATGAGTCCGCCGAGAACATACAGGAAGAACGCCTCACCAGGTGGGTCTACAAAATGCTTACATGCCTCAATTACTAAAATCTTAACCATTGCCGATCTCATTCTATTTTCTAGTTTGGATCGCGGCAACAACACGCTGTTGGACTATGACGACCATGGGCGCAGCATGAAGACGCAGAATTCCAGCGGCAGTAGCGCAGGCGGTGGCCTGGCCGCCCTGTCGGTGACCTCAGCTCAAGGAAGCGTGGATTCCGCAGGTGCAAGTAGCATGGGCGGCAGCGGAGGTGCCGCCGTGGCCAGTGGGAGCCTTCCCAATGCAGGTGCCCTAACCAACTCGGCTTCGACCACGGCTGCGGGCGCCACAAGTGGCACCGGAACTGGCTATGAGGTGGATGAGGAGGGATTCAGCATACAGCCTGCTAAGGAAATAGCGTGGGAGGAGGGCCAGGATAAATGTAAGCTCTTAACTTGAATATCTTCTGAACGCTTGACTTAAATGGGAAACTCTTACAGCTGGCAGTTTCTATTCCGACTCGGATACGGACTCTGACAACGATAAGCAGGAACGCCGGATCCATGTGAGCATTAAGCCATTGAAGAATGGCCAGGCGCCCATGTCGGCCAGCGTGGACGAGCTGCGTGCCACCGTGGAGAACATTTCGCTGTCCCCAACTGGAGTATTTTCAGTGAGTTTTTTTTACCTAGAACGTTATACAAATTTGTTTAAAAACAATTCTTTTCCAACACAGCATCACAGTCAGCAGTTGCAAGCAGCCAGAGGAGCTCCGGCATCGCGTCAACAGTCGCCGGAAATATCGAATGCCTCCACTCCCACGGCCAGTGTGCATCCTTATGCCCCGCTGCAGAGTCCCACGCTGTCCAACAATAATAACGCAAACACCACGACCAACAGTCGCTATGCCGATCTTGGCGATATCTTCTCAGAGTTGGGTGACATGAGTATGTCGGCGCCCTCATCGGCGACGCTGGGAAAACCGCCCGGAAGACAAATACCAACACCGACGTCAGCGTCAACAGGTGGAAGCATAGCCATACCACGACCGCCATCGCGACGCTCTGATATGATTGCCATTGGACCGGCGGCAACAGCGACAGCGCCTGGACGCGGCAGGATGTCGCCGGCTCCGGTGACGGCCATGAATCGAGCCGAGAGCATTGGCAGTCTGGAGTTCCGTACGGCCATCGGGGGAGTGGGCTCCTCGCGAGGACCCTCTCCACTCACAATCGGCATTTCGGACACCATACCGCTGGCAGTGGCATTCCACGAAATCATACACGCATATTTTCGGGGCAGCGATGAGTCGCGCTGCCAGGTGAAAGTGTCCGGTGATATGATGCTTTCATTCCCAGCTGGCATTGCCGGCCTTTTAGCCAATAATCCAAATCCAGCCAAGCTGGGTTTTCGCATTAAGCACGTTCAGAATCTGGAGAACCTGGTGCCCAACGGAAAACTGGTGCAAATGTAAGTTTTGAGATCTTAATTGAAGATCTCAAATAATCTTATTTGGATTATTTGCAGAGATCGCCAGCAGTCGAGTTCTGTGAGCACGATGTTGGAGTTCAATATGGGTGCTTTAACGGCCCTGCTCCGAAGGCAGGCGGAGAATAACCCGACAGCCTCCTACTTCAACGTGGACATACTCAAGTATCAGGTGCGCACCAAGCCGGGAGCCAGCTCGTGTCCCTTCCAACTGGTCAGCTACTGGAAGTGTGAGTCTAGCTACACGGCCCTCAAAGTAGACTACAAGTACAATAACCACGCCATGGCCAGTGCCTCGCCACTTCTGAATGTCACGCTCTCGGTGCCCGTCAATGGATCTGTGCGCAATGTCCAGTCGAAGCCGCATTCTGCCTGGTAAGAAAGTGACAATTTCTTTGTATATTTAATTATAACCGATCGCATTTATGGTTTCTAGGTTGGGAGAATCGAATCGTTTGGTGTGGAACTTTACGGACATCTCGCAGAATTCACAAGACGGCGGAGTGGGCACTCTGCGGGCACGCTTGGAGCTCAACGATGGTCCTTCTACGCCGGCACTCCTGGCCACCCAGTTTAACTGCGAGGGCACCACACTTTCGGGCATCGAGTTCGAGCTCCAGGGCAGTGGCTATCGCTTGTCCCTGGTCAAACGACGCTTCGTTTCCGGTGCGTTTGAATATACGTTTTATATAAGCAGCACTGTAACTTTCGTTAACTTTTCAGGAAAATATGTGTGCGAAGGCGATGGCATTCGCAGTGGAGCTACACCCACGCCTCCGTCGGTTGGTTCCACCAGTCCGTACTCGGCGAAGTCGAATTAGTTGCTCCCCACTCAATAGACGGCAAATGGGAACGAAAAATGGCAATATGGCAATAGGCTCGTGAAAAACTAGAGAAATTTTTGTAACTAATCTTTAATATGAGACAACCACATACACACCCAGCCCATATTTAATTAGGCACAGGAATAGAGGAGCCTGCATAGTTTTCTCAGAGCTTTTTATTATAACCCCCATACTTGATTTCGATTTGGACAACACAATGCGGAATGAAATTGACAAACTTTAACATTTCCACAGATTGAAGCATGACAAAATTGAGGAAAATCGAAATTATATCAATTGGCATTCCAGCAATTGATATCCAAACGAAATCGAAAGTGGGACCTATTATGTATTTTTGTACACACAAAATTCTGTTTTTCACGCGAAATGTTGAATCTGCCTGCGGAGGTCCGAAATGCGGGTCTGCAAAATCTGGATGTATTATTTGTTATATATACGTATGCGAGTATATATTATTAAAGTGTATTTATTATGTTTAACTGAATATGATGTAAACGAACGATATTGTATGTAGCTATGTAGATATCTAAAAACAACACACCGAACGTTGATTTTATGTTCACTTTTGTACACACAACCAAATCCAAATGTATTAAATGTAAGATACAAAACCTGCACTGCGTCTCGCTTCGAATCTCGATGGATATTGCTTTCGTCACCGGACCAGAGGTCTGGATAAGGCGACACTGCCCAGTTCATGCTACAACCGGAGTTTGTCGCCGTTTTCAGCGACTCTCGTTTCTTCGGCGTTCAATTAATTATCGAATTTAGGCAAAGAACATGACAAACTGGTTTCGGTCTCTTTGGGGCGCCTGACAAGGCAAATACATATAGGAAATTAGCAGGCCGTTGAAAATAGAACACGAAATGCTGAAATCAAAATCAAAATCATTAAAATGCGGGTGCACAGATCGCTGGGGAGCATTAGCCTAAAATTTAATTTGTAAATTTCTGTAAGAAATGTCTTAAAACTCGTGGGGCAGCTGTCGTTGGCTATGACGTCATGCCGCCACAAATTGATCTCAAGGTCGAGTCGACGGACGCGTTTTCATTTCACTTGGCACACTTGACTGTGGGCTGCCTTTTAAATATACAAGTATGTATGTACAATCACATTGCACTCGTCCATTAGGCAAAAGACGACTACTTGTGTCTCGAATCTTTTGGAGCCGGGACTAAGCGAATAAGCGAATCCAATTGAGGCAAGGGTGACTGACTGGAACTTTACACTTCCTATGGTTAGCTGACCATAGAGATCGCGTCGAATGGCTGGCAAACGATAAGATTAAATTACTAAACAATTGTTGTGCTCATACAAATGCATATTGTATATTGCCATTGCCCGTGGGTACAAAAAGCCATTAATTGTTCAACAAAAGGCAACCGACCCAACACCACACATGTCTGTTAATATATGACATTAGCAGCCCTGAAATCTAGAACGCAGTCTCTGTGTTTTTAGTTAGATAACAAATTATTAACAGATGCTGGGTGCTGAGCGCTTTTCGCAAGTCAGTTTAGGGAGTTAGATTAATACGAAGGCTTCTTATCTGTTTAACAACATTGCACTTTATTTATATTGACTGCATTAGTAGTGCTTAAGCATATACATATATTTATATAATTATATCGATATTACTGGTATAAATTAGGGAACAAGCTCTCTGGGTTAGCTTGTACTTTTGGGTTTTATTCAACAACATTCTAAACTAACATTAATCGGTTTTAAATTATCTGGTAGATTAGTTTAATTCCGTTTGTCTGACAAGCGCACCCTATATAAAAACACACAACTCGCCAATAATATACACATCCATACTGTTTTTTTTTTTGCTAATAAAAAGTCAACTTTCGGTGATCAGTTTCACTTCGCCCCCAGCACAGTGGTACGAGATTCCTTGAAATCCCACATGGAAGTTCCTTAAATTTGAACACAATCCTCATGTCTTTGTTTATACCTTGGGCGTATAAGCAAATATGAATCGGCGTCTCCAACTGTTGCCAATCTTATCAAACTCGGGCATCCACTTGTCCCACTGTGCGTTTAGTCAATTCAAGTTGATAGTACACATGTGTACATATGTTTTAGCTTCGCCATAAATATCGCCGACTTCTGAGTGTGTGCGTGTCTAAATAAACTACGGCTGACATCATTCCTGTTAACATATTCGCAGTTAAGCTCACTGTATCGCTAGACACAATTTCGTAAAGTGATTAGTTAGTACATCTTGCAGCGCTGGGCTCCTCCTCCGCATCACCCTCTGGTTCGGTTCCACTGGCCTGCAAGAGATGAAAGCAGAAATCCGATTTAAATCTCGGCAACAAGATCGTAAATTCCAACCCACCCATTCGAATTGTTCATGCTGATGGATAATTGCTTAATTGCGGATCAAATAGATCATTCGATCGAACAAACAATGGGGTGGGTCTGAGCAAAAAAAAGGTGGTGCTCGTTTAAATATTAAATCTATATTATTTTTAGACCCCATCGCTTTCATATACAATAACTTTTTTCCGAACCTCCCCGGGCGAGGAATTGGAAATTGAAAAAAAATTAACCCAGACGTGCCTGGAATAAAGTTTTGTATGTTCGGCATGCGGTTTTTCTGAAATGCGCAATTGACGCCCGCCGGTTCGCCTGAAATTATTTCAACTTTTGCGCTATATAGAGACCTAAGACCGATTTCTATGGCCGACTGTTTATTTGCATATTCCGCTTTATGGCTCAAGTGAAAAATTCCGAAAAAATTCAAGGTGGAATCGAACGAGAATCGTTGGAGTATAATGCCCAGCAAGATCAACAACTAGTCTCTCACTCTTATCAAGTGATTCCAAAATATGTATCTTTAGAGCCAAATAAACAACTGAACTGAAATGAACTGAACAGAACAGAGTAGAGCAGCACAGCAATAACTATAAACTCTATATCGTCTGTGGGCAGATCTTTTTATAGGCGCCACAATTTGTAGCCAAATGTTGGGCTCTATTATTATAGCATTGTGGATCACCTGGCGGCCTGATAGCGAATATATGCTGCCAACTAATGAAAAGTTTGCCTCCGTAGCATGGCAATGCACAGTTAAGCGATCCGGCCTTATCGGGCGACCTCAGCACATGACCGTGAACGGAGCGGGGGGAATTAATCAAATCGAAAGAAATGCCAAATGGGGCTGGTGCTACCGTATATACCGTATACACATAGGTGCGGTCCTCCACTCCAGAGTTTGGCCACCTCGCAGTGGATGTGGATGAGCCGAATGTGTTGGATGGGCTTCTTGCGTCGATTCTAAATTCGAAACTCAATCATTTATAGGCAACTGACTCATGACAGAAACTTCCGTTGCGAAAAACGTGTAGCCAGAAATGTTAGCCAAATGCTTCTATATGGCGCTCGTGGATTCATTCGTACATACGTATGTACATATGGGCATATATCTTGGATGGTGTGCTCGACAGTATATGGAAACCGCTAAGCAAACAAACAAACTGCCAGGGCGTTATGTAAAGTAAACAATTTGAAGACGAACCCAGGCGAACGGAAGGGCACCAGAAACTGAAGCGTTTTTAATAGGTTTTCCATTTGGAGCGCAGAACGATGATGATACAGTGACAGCAAATATTGAAAATTTCTATGGACATTGCTGGGAGCCAACAAATTCGGAGAAGGGCAGTGAGATATAGCCAAAATTATAGTTCCGCAAGCGCGACTAATATCTATTTTAAAACAAACAACAAGGGAAAGTCTCTAAAAATAAAAATGTCTCAACCAAGCCACGGAAAAACAATTTGTTTCAGACAAATACAAATACGATACTTTAAACAAACAAATGCCGAAAACAATAAGTTTCTAGAAAGTACTCTTGTAAACAAATAGTTTTAACGACCAATATTGTTTGACCTTTAGAAAAATGAACATAAAATTTAAGAGTGTATAGGGCTCTTAAATACTACAGATTCTGTTTCCTCTGATCACAGAAATTATTTTAGACTCATACTATTAGGAACTTGAGTTTGCTTAGAATTTCGCGACAAAGTCCACCCTCTCGAAGGACTACTGTAATTGGCAATTTCGCCACCCAAGGCCGAACCACACCCAAATCCTCAAAACGCTCATTTACGACCCATAACAAAACTGCACCCGTCATGCGTCTCACCTGCTTGTGCGCCACTCCACTCCGGTTGGAAGTGGAACCCAGCCTGCTGACCTGTTGACCCGTGCCACGCCCCCTCCCGCCTACAGGACGTAGTTGCGCAGCTTTTCGGTGGGCAGCGTTCGGTTGGCGAACGAGACAATAGCCGCCGCCGGCTGGCTGACGGACAGGTCGCAGAACACATGGCACTGGTTGTCCGTGGAGCTGTGCGACCTCCTGGCCACGAAGGCGAAGATGGTCTTCTTGTCGCTCTCGCCCTCGCTGGTCCACATCCGGTTCTCCGGATCGATAGCACAGTGGGAGATAACATCCGCCGTGTAGTGCTTCCGGAAGAACTTCTTGCGCGTGTTGTCCGTGAGCGTGATGCCCTGCGAGGAGACCTTGAAGTGCACCTCCGTGGGCTGCGGCAGGGGTCGCTGGCCATACATCAGCCGGATGGCCTTGCGAATGGCCTCGTTGCCGGTCAGCGATTCCGTGTCGCAGGAGTAGAGCCACAGTACATTGGTGGCCGCCCCGTGGGCAAGTAGATGCTGCTGGGCGGGTGTAGTGGCCCGCACCGGTGGCACTATATCCCGATCGGGCAGCCGGAGGAGACACGGCAACGCCAGCTGGCTAATGGAATGCTCGAAGACGAGGGCGGACAGTGATGTGAACACCGGCTCGTCATCGCAGCCCTTCAGATGCACTCCGCCCTTCGTGGGCTCGATGAGGAAGTGACGCACCAGCTCCTGCGAACCGGCGGGCGGTTGAGCCACCCTAACCACCAGGCCGTAGGAATCCTTGTACGTGGTGGAGTCCCTGACCAGAAACGTGCCCGGCTGGGCGGCGGCCAGCAGAGCGATTGCATCCTCGCGCGTGAGATTTGGTTTGTACCAGAACTGGGACGAACTCCGGGCGAATTGCACGGAATCGGCGGACACCTCGAGTGGCTGCAGAGCTGGCGGTAGGCCACGACGTGGCCCTGTTTGGTAGATGGACTCCGGGGGCAATTGGGTCGTCGGCGTCAGAGACGCAGATGATGATGATGATGATGCCCCAAAAGGCGTGCGCGGCGTGACCGGAAAGGCGGGCGTTTCTGGCCTGCTGGTGGGACTAGGCGTCATCTGCTGTTGGCCATTGGTATTTGGGTTGCTCACTCTCTTCGTACTGGTGGCATAAATGGGCGAAGCTGGTGCAGCTGCTATGGCTGGTGGTGCTCCTATTGCTGGCAATGGCGAGGTGGACTTGGATGTCGATGTGGATGCGGAGAGATCGCGACGTGTGCGCGTGAGTGTCTCCTCCATGTGGTTCTGGCCATAAACGGCGCCCAGTTGCTCCAACGGCTCCAACTGCTGGCGTTTGTGGGTCGTTTCCAAGCTGTTAATTGTGTGATAATTGCGTTCCATGGTCCGCCGATTGACCACACCATCTGGCACATCCTGATCCAGCCGCAGATCCTCGAACTGAATATTTCTCGTCGTATACCGATTGGGTTCGGGCCTCACATCATCCAGGTTCAGATTAAACTCAAAATCGTAGTTGTATTTCGTGGATTTCCCATTCGACGAGGGACTCTTCCTGTAAAGGGTTCCATTGCTATCGTTCTTCAGCCCATTGCCGTAGCCATCGCTCGGATAGTATTGCCGCTGGGGCGGAGCGGGTGCCACTCGGGCTCGCTCCCCCGACGACTCCCTGTCCAGATTCCTATATTCATTGTAGACCTTTTCGCGTCGCTCCCGCAGCAGCTGCTCGAAATTATCTCTCACCGGCGTCGGCGTTGCGCTGCTCGACCTGTAGTGGTATGTATTGGCTATGGTGTTGGTATTGGTCGAACTGGTGGGACTAACGCCATTGCCCAGCGTTTTGCGCACCAGCAAAGGGCTCGTCAGCCGTGTTGGTGGCTTTATCATATCGCCAGTACCGACATTATTACTAGAACTATTTGCATTCACATTCGTATTCGTTGGCCCGAAATCAAAGTCTAGAAAACTATCCGCTCGCGTCGGTGTCGGAGTTTTGCGCAGCGGGGTCGAAGTTTTGGCTATGCCATAGCTAAATGGCAGCGAGTTCTCGCGCGCGTGATAAGGTATTCCATTTCCATTGCCGTTGCCGTTGCCGTTACCAATTCCATTTCCATTACCAATTCCACTTATATTCCCATTTCCATTCGCCTGCCCATTGCCATTCACATTATAGTTTTTATAGTAATTATTGTTATTATTGGCCGCGGTGTATTGGTATTGGTATTTGTGGTCGGCGGCAGCAGCGCTTTCTTCGTACGGCGACCGCATTGTTTCGCGAATTCCAAAAGACTGATTCAAAAAAAAGGTCGAGAAGATACAACTCAAACCGTAGAGTCGGCGTTGGCGTTCCGCTCTCTCTCGCGTGGTTGGGCTCCCGCTCTCGCTCACGGCGTTTGTTGGCCAACAAACAGCGAGTCAACCTCCTCAAGTCTGTTTCTGGTTCGCCATGAGTGGGCACAGTGTGCTAGGCCCTAGTAAATCCATCTCGTATCTAATTATAAACCTATAATAGCTTTGTAAGTGTGGCCAATCTGGCGTATGAGTAATTTTTTGACAGCTTTGTGGCAACAGTGCGTATGAGCAACATTTGTCCTTTTTCGATTTTACGATGGAAGAAAGCGTTACAGTAATGGCACTTATAAAAAAATATATATATTATTTGTTTATATTGAAAATATCACACAATTAAAATATTGGTAATTGTTAGTTTTCCATTTTCGGTGACACCAACAACTTTGGCAACCAAATTCAGTGATCTTGCGAAAGTGAAAGAACAGCATTATAAATAGAACTGTCATCGGGAATTTAATAATCTCACGCCCACTGTGCCTCCAATGCTCACAAATACACGCCAAAAGGTGTTGGATGCCAAGAGAGATCGCTCCATCAGAGAGTGCACATCGCGGAGACAGAGAGTTAGAGACCGAGAGAGAGATGCGAGCCGATGAGAGTGGGGCGTCGGTGATGTCATCCCCACTTATTGACGAATACACACGAAGGAGAGCCCCAGCCAAACGCACGAACTAATCAAAACAAGCAATCGAAGCCTATACAGATTAGGGGCCCCGTAAAGTTCGATCCACGCACGTTGGACGCGAATTTCGATCAAAGAACCCGCACATTGTTCTTCCAATTGGAGACCAAACGTGTGCAGCGATCTTATTGGAGTGCAATTGATAACAGCTGTGGGGATCGCTTCCTCTTGTTCTCCTCACTCTGTCTCTCTCACGTAGCAAGCAACCCCAATTGGGGGGCCTTTTGAAAGGGTAATTCGCCGATGGCACCCACTGTAACTGCGGGCACGTTCTTCCATTGAATTCATGGCGTTTTCATCAATTAAATTGCCTCTTTTTCTTTAAATGAGCTGCATTTGCTTTCCGCTGAGTAAAACAAACGATCATTGTTTATGCCATTTAAATGGGGTTTTCTTTATCAATCAATTGCGGTCTTGTTTCCCAGCAGGTTCAGGTTGCACTTTCCCAATGAACTTTTGTGGCTATTACACATACACCATCTAGCAAGAGGCCACAAGCGTGCACTTGGAAAAAAATATGATTTAAAATTCAGATTGTTATTTTTGATACGATACTTGTATTAGCTATTGTTGGGATTATTCTATAAAAACTTATTTATCTAGATTTTATTCCTATCTTCTTAAGATATAGTAAGTATGCCAGGACTATTCATAAGTGGTAGCCGAAATATGATTAACAAAATGTACCTATTTCTTTCAGTGCTGCCCATAGAGAAGAAGCTGTCGCATCTTTTTTTGATTTCTCAACATTTTCTTGTAGAAAGTGTCGTGGTGGGCAAAAGAAACAAAAACAACATCAACCACAACGAATATAACAACAATAGCTAAGGCAATATCATTGAAACCCCAACCGCCAAGTGACGTCAGTGGAGCAACAGCAACATGGCATAAAGAAAACAAATCAAAATCAAATACAGCGAAAATATGCGCTTAAAAAAACAAAGTATGAGAAATAACTACAAAAATGCTCTGCCAATGCCAGCAGAAGTGATCTTCTTCTTCATCTCATACTTGCCGTTGTTGCTGCTGTTGTTGCTGTTTCAGCATCCAGTTGTGGGTGGCAAATAAACAAGTTGCTCTCTCACTCGCTCACACGCGTGTGCCATACCCCACCGCCTCTCTTTCGCTCTCCGATGACCTGTCGCCGCTCTCTTTCGCTGGCCTTAGTTGCGTCCCTAGTTGGCAACTCGTTTACCTTTTTCGTATTTCGAATTTCGAATTTTGTTTTTGTCGCTTTTCGTCTTGCAGCTTTGCGCTAGCGAACATCTGTTGTTGTTACCTCTTTCTGCCGCAAATCTGTTGAAACAAAGTCATGTGGAATTTTGGTAATGCCAATCAGAGCCATATGCTGTGACAACCGTCGATTGCGGGCCCATGTGGCCATCTAATGTTGGCTAAAACGATGGAAAGCTATCGCATGGACGATTACAGATAGTTTGAGTGTGGTTTTCGCATTGGATTCAATTGATTCGAATGCCCGCATCATGTGATCGCTTCGCTTCCCACTCGAAAGTTTCCACGTTCAATCAAGTTTGAAGTTGGAGATTGGCCTGTCATCTGCATCTCAAGGGGATCCTTTCCCAGGGCTCAGAAACTCACTTTTCGATCAAAAGCGCTCATGTAATGTGGCATACACTATCGCATGAATGGGCTTGGTAAACTATATAGTTTTGTGATCTCATTGAGTTTGAGCTGAATTATTCATTACCTTTGTTCAATAACATTGATTTATATCTATAGTTATGTAGGTTGTGTCATTTCCTGTCACAAGCTTGCGTCTTATTTTTGGCTCTGTTCTAGAACTTGTTTGGGAATTTACTGGCCAATGTGGTTCTGGAACTTCCAGATGCTGATAATTTAGCACATGCATAAAATGCTGTGTTCCAAATAATAGCACATTATGCTATAGTTTATATAACCCCCTATAAACCAAGGAATAACACATAACCATTTTTTATTGACGTTCATTGAATTTTATTGAAATTTTGCGAGTTAATACAAAACCGAAAATAGAAATTAATGCAATTAACATTAAAAACGCCCGCTCACCGTTACAATGCCACTGAAAAACGTTTCTTTAATACTATGGTTAACTGATTTACAATTACTAGAAGAGTGTCTCGGTTCTTGTCTACAAAAATGTAAAATAATAGTCACATTTAAAATTGCATAAATTCTAGACAAGTGTAGATGTTATAGTATGTCGTACATATTGGTTTTTTTTTTTTACTTTTTTGTTTTGGAGAAATTCTCATGCATAAAATGTTTTTGTATTTCATAATCATTCTTCTTTTCATATTTTCTTTTATTTGTTGTTGTTGTAATAATTTGGAATTATGCATTATATGTTTTAAATTTTATTGCATTTTATGTAATTAAATATATATAACGTACATCACAGCAAAACTTTATAATTTTTTTGTTTGTGTTTTTCTTGGTTTTTTTTTGTTTATTTTGTTTTGTTACTATAAATATATTTTTATGATAAGCTTTTGATTTTTGTTAATAGTCTGGAAAATAAAAAACCCGAAGAGAGTTGGAAAAAAACTATTCGATGGAAACACGTAGTATTAGTGCGTTAGTTCAGGATAGACGGAGACTATAAAACGAACGGAATAGCGTGAAAGTATCGAAACTGGATAAAAATAATAAGATTGATTAATGTTTCTTTTCCGCTTAGCTTGGTTGATTGAATTTTTTTACATATACTCATACTCGTAAGTAATTATGTCAGTGCACGTATAAAAGGTATTCAATTCATGTATATAATATATTCTATATATAGTTATTTGCTTTTATCATAACGTTCTGTTATTGTGACAAAAAATAAACTTTATTTGGGTTTTCGTTTATCATTCAGTTGATGTTCCTACTAATAAAATTCTAGAAAAGCACAACACCTTTACAATGGTCTTTTGGAAATACCATTCATATATATTGAAAACAAGAAAGAACGCTAAAATCGGGTGATCCGATTACTTGATACCCGGTACTCATTATCATGCCGAAAAATAACTGCCTGCTTTTGGGCGCTTGATGGATCACTCTCAGAACTAACCAACTCTTACTTAAAACGGTCAAGACGATCTACTATTGCTGTTTTTTAGAGATGAAAGTATTACCAAAAAAGTACAAGATAATTATATTTTCCATTTTCTAAAACGGACAAACAACGGACATGGCGTTATTAGATCCTTTTCGAATACCGGGTATAATAAATACACACACGTTTTACACATATACTAGGTATCAAGATTTCAGTAATGCATAGCTTTATTAAGGATTTGAGAACAGGGGAGCTAGGACAGGTTGGCTTTGGGTAGGAATAGTGCTGCAAACTCTCGCTATAAGCAACGGATGAGCCAATAGATGCGGCTTATGGCCATCCCGATGGGGCTAAACTAATGTTATGTATATCCATTCTCACAAAAAATCAATGCTATCCATAGTATATATATGCTATAAAAAGTTGTTGAGTTAGTTTCAATGGTTTTTAATACGAATGGAGGGCAGGAATCATTTCAATTTACTTGTTCTTCTCATTTCTCGTTTGGTTTAGTTCCACGTTAATTGGTTAATTGTGTATACCGATCGATAGATAGATATAGATAATTATTGTATGGTACTCGTACTTGTACTTGTACATGTATATTGGTAAAAATGTTTTGCTTTTGCTGTCCTTCTCCGGCTTCAAAGGCTAGTGCACGTAGTTCGCTTAAATCGCTTAAATCGCGTATATCAGAGGGAAAATCTCTATGTGTGTATATATGATACTCGTAATGCTCGCATCTGATGCAATTTTAATAGACAAGTCACATTCAAGGAGGTTAAAGTGTGTGTGTGTGAGTGTGTGTTTGTTAATGCTTTAGAGTGTTTAGAGCTACAGACGTTACAGTTCAAAAGGCAAAAATACTACGGAAGTGGATGGACTGGTCGGTGGGCGGCTGAGGTCACCACCCACGCACGCTGGCCCTGGAAAAGTCTGGTTACGATATTACGATACGTGTTACGATTGTGTTCTCATAGCGATTGCAATATGTTTAATTACGCACACATCTACTACGAATACATTAATAAGCCCACCAATATACATATGTATGTTTGTTTCTATGCCTGTATGCTAAATTCTTAATTGGTTGCTTTCCCTCCTGTAAGTGTGTGTTTCTATGTGTGTGTGTGTTTGTGTATATGCATCTATATATAGTATATTTGTTGAAACGCTTTTCGTCCTCCGTTCATCTGGTTTAGTCGATTTTAAAGATTGCTTATATGTTTCAAGGTTAGTTGCTTCCGTTTATAGTTACTAATTTTCAAACAGTAGAAACGAACAAAATATATATACGATCTTCTTTTCCCCTCATAGGATATCATTATCATTGTTTTTGTTTGTTATCATTTTTTGTTTTTTGCTAGTGCAAGAAGAAGAACTTCTTCAGTGGGTTCAGTTCGTACAATTAGTATAAAATGCAATGCACTATATTTATGCTGGTTTTCTATGTAAGTCGTATAAGGGTAAATATAGTACGTTGTTATTAAAAACTAAAAGTAATGGTAGTAAATACAAAATACGTAGAGGAAGCAGTAAATACGCAAGCCTAACTCAAAAGCGTGAAAACACAAGTCCAAGTTACAAATATTTCGCTTTGCTTAAATGTGTATTCTATAATAATATAGAGTTATTCATGGCTATGCGTGTGGACAGCAACAATTCAAGATAAACCATTTTGATTTGACACCGATACCTCAAAAGTTCCCGAAAAGCCCCTGGGGGTTTATAATTCCTGAATGCCCCATAACCATCTGGGTTTTGAGTGACCGCTGCCAAGCATTTGAATACACTATGTTTGTTCGCATATAGTTATTTGAATGGATTATAGGATATATCCTCGAGTTTTGAAGGCAGAGAAATTCTTTATATGAATTTTGTGCAAATCTTGGCTTATATACAGACACTTGCTTTACGGCCATTATCGTTGTTTAACTATAGTTGAATTCTTGGTGGTACGCATATATGGGTTACTCCTAATTACGGTTACCATTACTCACATACAAACTAATGTCTAAGACAAGCTATTGAAGAGGCGGCGAGTTTCGCGTGGGCGTGGCCGAGGAGCGGAGCGGGTGGATCTATTACTCGTGGCCAGTTGGGCGGGGGCTTACAGCTGAGGAGGAAGCGTCGACGGTTTGGCAGTTGGATTCGTTGCGCGTTACATCAAGTGATGGCGGTGGTGGGAGGTGGCTCCCCCGCCGCTGACCAGTCCTCCACACCCGGCAAGCTCCGCCGCCTCGACCACTCATCGCCCGGAAAAGCCAAAGCTGGAGGTGTGTGGAATAGGGTTTCGGGTCTAGGCCGCTTGGCTCTGCTGGGGATTGGCGGTGGCCGCCGCTGCCGCTGACGTTCCCGCCACTCCGGCACTTCCGCCCGACGTGCTGCTCAAAGCAGCCGCAGCTCCGGCCGTTGCCTGCGCCTGTTGCTGCTGGTCGGCGCCGTCGAAGTAGTCGGAGGCATTGCCACGGCAGATTGGGCAGGTGCGATTCGACTGGTGGGCAAATGGATTATTTTATATTTGTTATTGAATTTTAGACATATTTTGAAGCACTCACCCGCAGCCATTTGTCCACGCACTTGGCGTGAAATTCGTGGGAGCAGGGCAGGACGCGCAGTAGCTGGCGTAGCTCGAAGTCGCACATGCACACCACACAGGACGATTGATCGCCTGGAGAAAAGATAGTTGAATCAGCAAGTAATTAATAGACGAGTAATTGAAACAAAACAAAAACTTGTATAACTATAACTGTATATTAATCAATCTGTACACATAAATTGAAGTTTGTTCAAAAATAAAAATATATAGCATACTTTTCTGGACAGTCTTCACATTAAATTACGTATACGCGTTGTTGCCATCGTCTGTTTATCAATTTCCACTTGAGAAGTCTTTTGAAACTATTTACTTTCCTACAATGTATCCCTCATTTGTCAAGCATTTTAAAAATCAAAAAAGTTGCTGTTCCACTGGTCGGATGAGTAATATTTACATAATCGTCTGAAATTTTACCTAACAGCTTTCTGATTTCTAATCTGCCAAGAGACCTATTCACTCACCGTTGTGCACCTCAGGATTGAACTTGTAGCTGGGCAACTGATCGATCTCATTGCGGGTGAGTCCCCTGGGCTTGGCCTCGCCCAATCGCTCGGCCAGGCTGAGCAGCGCCTCGTAGTTCTCCGTCTCATTGGTGTCGCCAGAGCTCAGATCATGTTGGTTGTAAGGCGACAGCGGGAACATGGCCCTATACATAAGGATAAACATTGGGTTATATTATGGACAAGAAGAAACGTGACCAGCAAAACATACAGGAAATTGAGCAAGAAGCCGGGGTTGATGATGCCCGAGGTGGCCTGGATCTGCACAGGAGCTTGGTGGGCGGCGAGCGACTGAGGCGGCAAGACGTGACGATGTCCATGGTTTGCCGCCCAGAAACGCGGTATGCGGCGGTGGGGCGGGAATGTGCGGCGGTCCGACGAGATGATGATCTGCTGCGGCCCGGCGGACATCTGGGCGCTGGCTTGGGCAGCGACGGCCGCTGCAGCTGCCGCCGTGGAATGTAGATGATGGGTGGCGGCCGCTGCCGCCGCACCGCTCAACGGAGTGATGTGGATGCCCGGCGGCAGCTGGTGAGCATGCGGATGAGCATGTGGATGGGCGTGGGGATGGCCATGGGCTCCCGGAGCTTCAATGGGTCCCAGATTGGCCGTTGCAATGGCCACCACATCCCGCTGCTGCTGCTGGGCGCTCAACGTGGCCTGGGCAATCATTTGCTGGGCTGTGGCAGTGAAGGAGACATTAGATAAGCATTGGATTCTTGAACTCAGTACTCACCCTGAATAAGTGGTTGATGTTGCTGTTGGAGTGGAGGAGCGGCCAGTCCGGGTGGTGGGGCGGCGGGGAAGGGCTGCGTGTAAACACCGTGCAGGTGGCAGGGTGCCAGTCTAGCCTGCGCCGGTATCGGGTACGTGCAGAAGGAGGCCCAGAAGGGCTCCGAGGGACGCAACTGCAGGCTCACGGGCACCTGGTTCAGATTGAGGTCCACCATCAGGGAGGCGGGCTGTGGCGGTGCTGGTGGATAGCCCACCGTTTGCTGGTGACTCGGTGGCTGCGGCGGCGCCTGCACCTGCTGCAGAATGGGACCCACCGAGCTGCTGGAGGTGGCTCCACCAGAGCTACCACCACTGCCGCCCAAATCCCACGGAGAACGCTGGACGTGCGGCGGTGGCACCTGCTGCTGAGGAACGTAGTGGGGCTGTGGCTGATGGTGGTGCATCGGATGGTAGTTGGATGGCGGCTGCTGTTGCTGCTGCTGAGGATGATGAACCTGCTGGCCGTACTGCTGTTGCTGCTGCTGCGTGGAAGTGGCCACGTCGCGCAATCGCGGGCGTCGCAGCGGCGGACTTCCCTGCTGCATCTGCAGAGGATTACCAGTTAAGTTAAAAAGCTATTGAGGAAAAGCTATGTGTGTATGGAAACTAACGTGTGCCATCAGACAACGGTGTTGGGGCTGCGGTCCGTTCTGGGGTCTTCCGGAGATGCGGCGACGCTTCCGCGACGGACTGTCCGAGTTGAGGCCTCCCGGTCCGTTGTTCAGCGACAGCGAAGAGCCCGACAGGCCCGAACCAGAGGGCAGTTCACCCATAAGTCCTGGTCCGCCGGTCGAGGTGGACGCACCGTTGTTGTTGCCATAGGCCATGTGCTGGTAGTGGGATCCATTGCGTCCGTAGCCACCGCCCCCGCTACCTCCTCCGTTGCGCATAAAGTTATACGACGAGCCCTCAGCGCGATCCCGATGGTCAGATCCTCCGTTCTGGTCAGAGTTCCCAAAGTGCTACGGGTAAAGAGAAACGGATTCACAACTTTAAAATATCTCCTCTAACTAAACTGTGAATATTTATATTGAAGCCCGTATTAGTTAATTCGCTTACGTTATTCAAGTTCCTGTCGTTGTAGTTGCGCTGGTGGTGTCCGGAATTGATGAGGCCGTTCATGGATGAGGATGGGTTGTTTAAGTGATCGGACATATAGCGACGTCCATTGTGGCCATGTCCGTTGTTATTACCATTCCCGTTGCCGGAGTAGTCCCGTGAAAGAGCCGGACACACGCCACGTCGGTAGTTCATATAGTCGGGTGGTCCATTCGCATTTCCATTGCCGATTCCATTCCCGATACCCCGGTTGTTGTTGTTGTTATTACCGTTGTTGTTGTTGTTGTTGTTGTTGTAGCCACGTTGGTGATTATGGCCAAGATTGGGCGAGTTCCCGGGCCCTTGACCCTGGCTGTGGCTATTGATGGGTGCGGATGCGTTAATAATTTGATGTTGTTGTTGTTGGGGCGGCATCGAAGACGCAGACGAAGACGACAACGATGACGAAGACCCATGAGGAATTATATCGGTACAAGAATTTACATTCACAACATCAGTAGGATTACTATTTGTTGTTGGATTGGTTGAATTGAAAGTTGTTGCGTTGATTGAATTTGAATTCGTTCGTGTTAGCGGGAGGGATTGGCGATTAGTCTGTTGCTGTGGGCTATGCAATGGATGGTACTGGTGTGGCGGATGGTACTGGTATCGGTATTGGTATTGGTATTGGTACTGGTACTGGAACTGGTACTGACTATGATGTGGATTGGGATGATGGTTCTGACTACGTGGCGGTGGGTTATGCTGATTCTGGTCACTAGTACTGGAGTTGGAATTGGAATTAAAACTTGAGTTGGAATTGGAACTGGAATTGGAATGGGATCTATGGCCGAAGGACACTACTCGCTGGGCTGGGGGCGTGGCAGGACCAAGCGTTAGGCACAAACGGGCGGGATTCAGTCTGACCAGGGAAACGGACATGGATCCATAGGTGTGGGATCCCCTACTTCCCGTACACATATCGTAGAAATTGGAATGGGAATTCTGATTCTGGTTAGGATGGACTTGGGGGTTACTACGCTGACTACTGGGATTGTTGCTAGCATTGCTGTTTGTATGACCATTGCTGTGTGGGGAGTTTTGGGAATAGGAATGCGGCGGGTATGGGCGGTAATTGTTTAACTGCTGTGGTGAACTCGAATGCGGGTGGTGGGGTGAGTGCATTTGGGGGTGGTGGGCGTGTTGGGGGTGATGGTGACCTTGGTGGGGGGAATGATTAGTGTGACTGTGGCTCTGAGTGTGACCATTGTTGTTGCTGTTGTTGTGATGATGATGCGCTTTGCTATTGTTATAAATACAAGTTCCGCTAGAATTACTTGTTTGTACATCGCTGGATTTTCGATTTTGAGGATTGCAGTTGCAGTTTTGTTTTAGATAATATGTAATACATATATACGTATATATAGAGAGTATAATATTCGGTTGTACGAGATACAGTTGAAAATTGTTCAATCAAATCAATGCAGTAGCAGTGTGTGGTAGTATTAAACACAACCCATATATAGTTATTTGTATGCATATTACATGTACAGGTAGTAGGTAGTAGTAGTAGTGGTGTATATATGCAGAGTGGTAGCCACACACATACGTTATTTATATAGTTTTTTATTTTGCAGTAGTTTTCGGTTTTTTTTTTGGTTTTATATGAAGAAGAAAGAAAAACGAAAAAGATAAAAATAATATATATGTAAATGGCAAAATGCAATAATTAGATATTAGTTTAATATAGATATATATATATATAATATCGATATGTACACACATTTAGTATAAAACAAATACGTACGTACTAATTAGTTTCACATCGTTTGCAGAATTTTCTATTTCCTTTTTTTTAGTTCTGCTCTTTTGTTTTGAATGCATTTTAGGTGGAAATTTGGTTAGATTTCTATTTTATTTATTTATTTGTTGCTCGCTTTGTTTTTATGCACACTACGCTTACCAAAAATCGAAATGGAAACGGAAATCAAAACAACGAAACGCCAATCGCACACTGTTCTTCACACTATTCAAATTTAACGTAACGGCAAAAAGGCAACTGTAACGTAATAGGCCGTTCTCACTAGCTAAACACGAGAGAAATACATTGGATACGTATATATATATTTGAGAGAGATAGAGAGAGAAAGTGCTGGTCATGCTCCAAAACTATATGAAAGAGAACGTAAACCGAAAACGTAAATAAACTGGTACAAAAACAACTCGTACGTAAGCTTGAGCTTTTCTTCAGCCTGTGAAAAAGCTATTACGAATTACTGTTATGTTTGTTATTTTTTGCGGGGTGGGAACGGATACGGAAATGGAACAGAACGAGATCCAAGAGATTGTGATCGAGCTGGGCACACACCATAAAGTAGTTCTTATGCCTATGTATAGTTACTTATGTACACGCACAGCAAGATAGTGGGGGAAAAGGGGCGTGTCTAAGCGCCGAACGTTTTAAGTTAATCGTAACGTATGTAAGCCGGTGTCAGCGTAACGTAGTAACTCTTACGGTCTAGATGCAAAAGCTGCGATTGCAACTGGCTAAAGAACAACTAATGTACG
Organism: Drosophila yakuba; assembly: GCF_016746365.2. Classification (NCBI taxonomy): domain Eukaryota; kingdom Metazoa; phylum Arthropoda; class Insecta; order Diptera; family Drosophilidae; genus Drosophila; species Drosophila yakuba. Next base: position 11,181,720 of record NC_052530.2, read on the forward strand.
TACAGCTGTGTTTTGGATAAAAGCAGTGAGCAACTCGTTGAAAAATAAAAATAAATCGTTTATAACTTTAAAATCAATTTAAAAACATAAAATTTACAAGTGACATTTGAACTGTATGCCACAAACAAAACTTTATATATTTGTTAGAAGTGCTTTATTTTGCCACTACTATTATTTAAACACAGCTGTATTGCAGGTAGACGACAAATCAAAGAAGAGTACTTGATAAACAGAGTGTGACAATGACCATACAATGCTGTACTTGTTATTGTTATTATTATTATTGTGGCTCGCTTAAAGTTACACACACACACAAACAGTCAGTAATAGAATAGAGCAGAAAGAGAGAGATATAAAGAGAGAGCAAGGAGTAAATCAAAAGGAGAAGGATATGCTCGATCTTTTTAAAAAGAGTTGATTTAACAGTTGTTTTTCGGTAATTTGTCGGTTTTCATTGTTAAATTGAGTTAACATTTGGTTTTTTCTTTGGATTTTCTATGAGGTTGGTTTGTCAAACATTCTAAGCCGCAGTGTGCAAAATGCAAATAAATAAGTAAAACATTAAGCTGAGTTTGTTGATCATTTGCAAAACTCGACTCGGTTCGCCTCGACCTACGCAAAGTTAAGCAAAATACATCAATCAATAGTCGTCAATATACTTAGCTATCAATCAAGAAACTCAACTAAAATGCATCATTCATAAAATGTCGAAATCGAAAAAAATTACAACTAGTTACGGTACGGTTTGGATAAAGAGGAAATTTTGTAACTAAATTCATACTTGGCTTGCACTTTTCACGGTTGCATTTCACATATTTATCATCGCATTTATGTTTGTTCTTGGTTTTTTTGTTGTTTTTTGTTTTAATAATAATTTAACGAATAGCATAAAACGTGAAGCGACACTATTGCGCAGAACGAAAGTAAGGTAATCAAAATCAAATAAAACCGTATATCAAATCAAAATGTTGTGGTTGGGGTTAGGTCTTGAAATTGGGAGCAGGTAAAAAACTCTATCTGATGATTTATAAGTGTAGAAATTACATCAATATTGAATACATATTTGGCTAACTTGAAAGCACCTGTTCATCTTAAGGGATCTTAGGAATGATGTCTGATTGACATGATACAGTGAAAGTCTGTAAATCTTTTGATACTCTCCTTTTTTGAAACAATCTTGACCTTCATCTTTTTATTGATATTTTAAAATTCGCTTCATATAAAAAACGTTTTAAGGTCAACTTTTGATAGCCATGCAAAATAAATTTCTAATATAAACAACTTTAGGAGCTTAGACTGAATGTAACTCTAATTTCCACTTGAATATACATAGATACCCCTGTTTCGAGGCTGCATGAAAAGCACTTACCCACCCAACTATTTAATTGTTAATTCCTTACAAACGTCGTCTGCCGATGGCTCCACCGTGATGTTTCCTTGACCAATCAATTAGAACTCACTTAAGTCTACTGCTGATGCCTGCTCTAAAGAGTTAAAAGCCCATAAACTAAGGTAATGGTAGTAATTGCCAGCTAAACTACGCACACAGTAAGGAGTCAGGGGGAAAGAGATGGAGGATGGCGTTTAAGGTAGGTCCTTGGGGATGTACTCAATGGGCCAGAGAGTGACGGAGAGAGGGGGAGAGAGAGAGATAGCATGCTGGTAAGTACTTAGTCCGTTAGACGCGCTTTACTCAAAATGAAGAAGAAGCGTTGGGGACAAAGAAACGACTACGAAACGAAAGAGAAATTTCTACGTAATAAGTTTGGTTCGCCATTTTCAAGTGCTTTTCATGCATTTTCTTAGGAAACTGAACTGTTTGATTGGTCTTAAGTCTATGAAACATTGAACGTTCTTCAAGTTATTACAAGTTATTATGGAAATTAAGAGTTTCTGATTCGATTAATACGCATACGGTATCTTCTACGCAACTTCACACTGCTCAAATTTCGGGTATGGTAATAAAAGCGGTTAAAAAATGTACATACGATACGGTATAGGTATACCATTAAGTAAATTCAAATCAAAACTCAGTTCTTGCTGGATAGTATAATGTGGGTTTGGATATGTGTAGTTTTTCATGTCAATGCTGGGATAGTTACAACGTTAATTAGTATATATATGGTATGGTATGGTAACTGAGTGGGTTAGGAGGTGGTTTGGGGTGCCAATTTCGACGAGGAACAAAACACAAAATGTACAGTACGCAAGAGAACGCAATAGAGTTACAAATGATCGAGAAGTATAACGTATAACACTAATTCCATTATGTGTCGCCATCAAGTTGGCGAAGCAAGCTTTTTTTTTGTTGTTTAGTGCTTCGAAAATTCAACGGTTAGGACCAATTCAAAATGTTTTTGGTTGCACTACTGAACGCGACATTAATTACAAAATTCTCCCTTTAGCCTAAAAGCGATTTTCGGTTCTTGTTTTTTAATTTTTTATCAGTTCAGGTGTAATAGAGATAGAGATAGAAAGTAGATAAACTGTTCTAGTCGTGGGGGAAAGTTACAAGGATATGTCTTGTTATTTATGGATGGATTTTCATTTGGGGATTTCGGGAGCGGTTCGGATTGGACGGGGGGTACGTTTCAAATTCGCTTTTCATTTCAATGTCACTTAAGGCTAACATAAAGCTCGATTCCAGAGGAGGATCTCGAGTGAGTAGGTGGAAATGGTTCGGAAACACAAGCGGCTCTCGGCTCTTACCAATTTGGGTTTGCATCTTTGTTATTGACATTGTTGCTGTTGTTGATGTTGATGTTGCCACCGTTGTTGTTGTTATTATTGTTGTTGTTGATGTTGCCACCGTTGTTGTTGTTATTGTTGCTGTTGTTGCCGTTGCCACCGTTCAAATTGACGTTGCACCATGGACTGTTGCCCAACCACAGGTTGTTGGTGTTGTTGTTGTTGTTGCCGGAACGCTGCTGTCCCTGTTGCTGCTGCTGTTGTTGTTGCTGCTGGGCGTGCGGGTGCGTATGTGGGTGTGGCGAGTAGAGCATGCGACCGCCCAAACCGCCCCCACCGCCGCGTTGCGAGCGGACCGATGAGGAATTGCGGGAAAAGGGCCGACGGCTGCTGCCCCCATGATTGTTGCCGTTGTTGTTGTTGCCGCCAGTGGCATTCGAGTTCAGCATAATGCTGCAGATGCTGCTGCCGCACTGTTGTTGTTGTTGCTGCTGCTGTTCTTATTCGACTTTCGACTGGACGAGAGCTTTCTCAGGGCTTTTCTCGTAATCACACAGCTGCGGGGCGGGAGTAAAAACGAGAAGGAAACGAGACGATTTGCTTATAAAGTGGCCGCTTGAACACTTAACTAGGCAGCCCCGTTCCGTTTGCAATCTGAATACGATTGGGACCATCCAAAACTGATCAAAATTTAAACTTTTTTTCACAAATACACGTGACTCAAGACTAGACCATTTGTTCTACAAGAACTAATTATTTTTTAGACCGAATCACTCAACAACATTTACTTTACTTCCGCGAATTCTTGAGCATATGAAATGTCATAGCAGAACTCTAGGGCAACATGGCTATTACTATTAGTTGATATTGGCAAGTCATCCGAAAAGACAATGATTTTGCATTTTATTCAAAAAGTAGAATTCGTTCAAGTTCGTGATGCCACCAACTCAGATTATAATCGAAAACGGAATAAGGTCTTCTACGCTCTAGATGTTTGTGGATTTTAATTTGTGGTGGTATTTGATATTACATTTTGTGTTTTTTATTATTATTTGTTTAGAAAGAAGTATTCTAAGCCGGACCCGCGCTCCAGAACAGAAAGCAAACAACCAACAAGCCAACATGCTCAATAACAAAACATTTATGGTTTCTCTAGTAGGCAAAATACTTACTTAGGCAAGGATAATAAAATATTTATATATGTGTATATATTGATATGTATATATACGTGTGGGTGTGTTTTTATGTGTGGATATATGTAAATATTTATTGTAATCGTAATAAATAAAACAGCAACAATTTTTCAGTTTGTTTAAACAGTGTAGCTTTAATAGGTTGTCAATTATATGGAACTGAGATGAGATACGTGCGTGGTTAGTTTTTCAACTATAGGTATAAGTACGATATAAATGTATATAAAGTCATGTATTTGGGGGTATGTGAAAAAGCTGCCGATACAGATACGGATACGATATATATAGATATAGATATGTATATAAAGTTAACAGTTACGGGTACATAGGCAGTACATATGTATGTGTATATGTGAGCTAACTCCGCCGACTCCGTTCGCCCATGATAATAAGTGGTAACGACAAATTTTACACTTCCAGCGTTTCCATTTTCAGTTGTTAAACACGATAACCCATCGTTAAGCCGCCCCTCGCATATATACATACATATTTATCTCTAGATGTGTGTGTTTTACATGAATGTGTCAACTGAACAAAAACAATATTAGTGGTCTCTGTTTTTGGGTTTCGGTTTAGGTTTAGGTTTCGGTTTCGGTTTCTGTTTTGCTTTCGGCTTCGGATTGGATGGATATGTATGGATCGAGGTTGAGGGGCGGATGACTGATTACAAACTTATCACTTATCGCCCGGCGGGCAGTTAGTACAATCGAAAGATTCCAGATCAAGAGAGCGACAGATAAAGAGGGTTACACTTAACGTACATGGGCCGTGTGTTGTGGTTGTGTGTGTGTGCTCTATAAGTAGGTAATATAAATACTAGGCGTAAAATAGAAAACGAACATGTGCAAAGTAAAACAAACAGTGTGACAAAGTCGTGTTATCGTATATAGTATATAGCATATATGGATGGGTTAGATCGATCGTATTTGGAACCATTAGGAGAACAAAGGACAATTACAAATAATTACAACATGTCTAATCGTACTTTGTACTTCTTTTCAGTTTTCAGTCTTTGATAGTATGTTTAACAGGTTTACAAAAAAAAAAAAAAGTAAAGCTTACAAACTAAAGCCGTTTGGTTTGCCAGTGGCGGTAGACCGTTGATAGGTTGGTTGGTTGATTGGCACAGGATGGCTGATAGGTTGGTTGGTATTGTAGGCAGTTCGAGGATTAAACGTTTAAGACTTGCGCTGAGATTCAGGTGTGCAGTTTGCATTTTGCACATTGCAGTTTGCAGATTACATTTGCATTTGCGCTTGCGGTAGGTGGTCAGTGAGTTTGAGATACAGATATACGGCCAGATACAAAAGTGTCAACGGCACGGCACGGCAACGCAAGGGGCAGATGGCAGTCTTATGTGGTACACACGGGCATGTATTTAGTATACACTTTCGGTTTAGTTGCTTTCGGTATCAGTATCGCTATTTATTGGTTTTTACATGTGGCTATATACGAGAGTCAATAGGGGAAACACTTGATGATCGGTATTCGTTTGAGAGACGTGTGTGTTAAAGAAGCGGGGCACGTCTGGCCGCGGCCGTTAACAATGCAAATTTACCACCAAAACCAGCAATAAAATATTGTATGTATGCTAAAACAAAGAAAATAAAAGTAAAAGAAAACATTGCTATTACATTCAGTTGAGAAACTAATTACTTGGGTTTGTTTAGTTTGGTTAGCAATAAATGTATGTATATGTGGGATAATATTAAAATATAGATCTATATATATATAAAGCCCTGTTTTAATTGCGGCCAATGAGTATTAATGCCAATGTAATGCAAATTAGACGTAAAAAATAGGCAGGCAGTACAATATACAAATGCTTGTTTATCATAACGATAATGGTTGTAATTGTGGTTCAATATACAGTTGCAGTTAAAATAATAGTGCTGTAAACTTTTTTTGGTTTGTAGTCTCTAAGAAATGGTTACTTGTATATGTTGAAGTGAAGTAAAGTTTATTCTAAGAATAAGGTTAGTGTTGCTTAATACAGACATTTTAGTACCAATATTGTTTATATTTTCGAATGAAAACGAAATATATAGCAAAATAATTGAATTCTATAATATATGTATAACGCCCAAAAATGTCATGACTCTGCCTTGAAATCACATTTAACTGTCTTCTGTCTTTCATAGCATACAATTCGACGCTTTTAAGGTGGTTTCAAAACTCTACAAATTTCGAAAGCACCCCCTTTGTATAACGACTGTGTCACGGCATAAAAACCCTCTTTGATCAGGGTATTTGTGGTAAATGTTATTATACAGATAAGATAAGTGCATTTCTAAACATAGATTATAAGACTTAATGGAGCGATAACATAGCGATAAAAAGAGCGACCTCTTTGGGGCTCCCCTTCAACATGGTAAATAGACTACATTTCCGTAATTTAACTATTATTTTGACCACAACTGTGTGTGTGTGTGTGCATGGCCCAGGGCGGCGCTCCAACTCCCGAACTCCGATTGAAAAGCTATATAGCAACGGCTACTTCTATGCATACTTGGGCAGGGTCGGTATTCGAGTTGGGGTCACACTACGCCCTCTCAAAATTAAAACAATAAATTATAAAAAATATACGCATATACACACAAGCAAGCAGACATCAAAATATTCGCTTTTCCCATGGAGTCCGGACCCCAACACACATACACACACACACGGATGCACAAAGAAACGAGAGCGGCACTGAGAGGCAAAGAGAGCACGTGAGAGGACCCACCTAGCTGTGCATATGTGTGTGTGGGTGCTCCTCTTGTTGTTGCTATTGCGTAGTCATGGCAGTCAACTTCATCGAATGCTCTTTTTTTTCGTTTTTCTTAGTTTCGTTTTCTTTACACACATTGATTATATGAATATATGGATATGTATACCACCGAAACGCTTGTTGGCTAGCTGGTTTTTGGCAATTACGCTGCGCTGTAGCGTTTCAAAACACAATGATGGGGCTAAAAATGGTGCCTTTGTGGTATAGACACGGGTTAATTTGCATTGGCTGTTGCCCCAGCATATCTGCACTTTGCACTCACACACACTCACACACCGAGATATGGTTTTATAAGCATAGCATTCGGGGAGGGGTATTGATATAGGTATTGAGTTATAAGCGGAGTATTCCGAATAATTAGAATGATAATACTACACACCAGACGCGGAGCTGTCGACTCGACGGCAGACAAAGACGCAGTGTGGTAAAATGTGCCCAGACCAGACGGGGCGCTCCTCTCCCTCTTACGCTCTCGGTCACTCTCTTTTCCGCTGCGAGTGTAGATATATGGATGGAAAATCGAAACTCTGTGGCTGTGGCCAGCCCCCCCGCCCCATCTAGCTATCTCCCTTGCTCGCACGGACAAAATCAACACAAGTTCACACACATACAGGCACACGGATGTGAACTCACAATGACAACCACTTCGTCACCAGCAGATAAAAAAAGTGCTGGCCTTAAAACAATTGCGTTTTATGTAATTCCACTACATACGTACGTTACGAAAACAAGCACTATTCATATTACACGGTATACAGGACTACTTGGTATCAAGTCCAGATTGCTGGGCAGAAAAATTATCTTTAATTTTAACGCTTTATGGGAGTTTACCTTGGGTTCGACCTGACAAAGAGTGTGGCCGCGGCGAGACTGTGGAAAATTACCATGTGGTGTCTGTTATATTAATCCCAAATATACCAGATATAATCCGAAAACATTTGTTTGCTATAATTTGAAATTTAAACTTATTTTGCCCTAATTTAGCTGGCAATGATTTTAAATATTAGCAAAACAGTTATTTAATAACAAAAATGAACCACTTTATTTTGTCAGTAATAACAGTAGGAAATTTATTTATGGCTTAGTCTGATTTTCGAACGTTCGCAATACGGTCACACAAATTGCCACTGAAAACGCTACTCGCTTTTAACTCCTGTTGAAAAAATCAGGATTTATTAATAAAAACATTTCAGCTTGCTCCTTAAAGAGTGTGCGGTACTATAAAACTAATCGTTTAACAAATCGGCGATACGAAAATGTAAGTAATTGCACCGCACTTTGCTCCCTAAATGGGCTAAAACATTTCGCCTTTTTCTCGGCCGCAAAAAAAAACAGGGCGCGTGCCCAGAGTCCCGCCGGCGAGGGTGAGAAGGAAAAGGACAACAAGGAGAAGGACGCCAAAGAGAAGGACGGTAAGGCGACCAGCGGCTCCTCGCGCAGGGACCGCGAGCGCAAACGCCGCGGATCGGCGTCCTCTAGCAGCGACTCCAGAAGCAGGTAAGTCAGCCGGCAATGGTGTTCCCCACAAATGGCTGCCATCTGTCACCCAGAATAAGGGTTATTTCTTACAGGAAGTCCGTCTTGCTAGGCAAAAGAACGGCGACAGTAAAGGGGAAGATATATTCTTCCGAGCGAAAAAAAATTGTAAAAGTCATTGTAATTTAAATGCCATATATGGACATCATTTCAACGTAGTTAAACAGTGTTTTTCTATTTACAAGCCGCATTGCCGTTTTCTTAGTTGCTGAAAATAAGTACAACCATTCACCTCTTCCAGCTCATCGGACAGCAGCTCATCGCGCAGCAGTTCCGGGTCATCCCGTTCAAGCTCAAGCAGCTCCAGCGACTCCTCGAGCTCCTCATCGTCGTCGTCCAGCGACTCGGATCGTAGCGAGAAGAATCGACGACGTGGCGGCGGAGCTGCTGGCAAAGACAAGGACAAGGATAAGCCCAGCGCCCGATCACGTTCCCGCTCTCGCACCCGTTCACCCAGGCGTGTTTCCAAATCTCCCAGACCGGGCAGCAAGACGCGAAAGGAGCCGGAGCGAGATCGCGATCGTCGTAGTCGTTCAAGGGATCGTGCCCGCCGTGCTGGATCCAACGATAGGCCAGCGGTCGATAGCAATAATGTTAAGCGCGAGCGCTCCCGCTCAGCCAGTCGTTCACGATCGCCACGTCGTCGTGGTCGTGGCTCCGTGGAGAGGACGCCGCCACCGAAGAGAAGGGAGCGCTCCCGGTCGCGCAGCCGCACACGGTCGCCTACGCCCAAACCGGTGCGCATTCATGTCGGTCGGCTCACCCGCAACGTGACCAAGGACCATGTGTTCGAGATATTTAGCAGCTTTGGGGATGTCAAGAATGTGGAGTTCCCCGTAGATCGTTATCACCCGAATTTCGGACGCGGCGTGGCGTTTGTGGAATACGCCACGGCCGAGGATTGCGAGTCGGCCATGAAGCACATGGATGGCGGTCAGATAGATGGCCAGGAGATCACGGTATCCCCGGTTGTCATACCTAAACAGCGACCGCCCATGCGCCGTCCCTCGCCACCGATGCGTCGTCCGCCAAATAACCGCTGGCGATCCCCACCCCAGTTTAACAGGTTCAACAATCGTGGAGGAGGTGGTGGCGGCGGCGGACGTCGTCAGTCACCCATAAGGAACCGACGTTCACCACGTCGCCGCTCCCGCTCTCCCATTCGTCGACGACGTCGTAGCAATAGCAGTGACAGCTCTCGTTAGAGGACACCGATCGACTCCTAGTTTCTACAATTGACACGATTACTGCACTTTTCTTTATATTTTAATTCAAATAATAAACGTGAGCAGAGGCCACACACATAGAGAGTTGGTTTAGTGTATAAACGAGCACTCAGCACCCTCGAGAGGGCATCCCAGCGGGTGATGAAGCTTAAAAAAACAGCTACGTTTTTTTATGGTCAGATGGGATTGTGGAAGAGCAGCTGTTGGTTTAGGGGTTCTTATTCCTATGAGATCACCACCGCAGAACTCGAAAACTTCGTGCTTATTGCGCAGCAATGTTTTAATGCCTCCGCACTCTGATTTGATGCCACTCAGCTCTTCCTTGGTGAGAGCCTGGGCAATCTGTCGCATGGGCAGTCGACCAGACCATTTATCTTCGTTGGAATCCAGAATCTGTTTAAATATCTTAAGCACTAGAGCATCAATTATGGATTTATCTACCCGCGTGCAGTTGCGAACGCTTTCCTCCTTCTCGCGCAGCTTAATTTCGGCATCTCCGGTTTTATACTTTCTTAGCTCTTCCTGGACAAAGTACTCTAAGTCTTCAAGTGCCTTCGAGGCTTTTCTTTTAATTCCCAACAGGGCTAAGCGCTTGGTGCTTGGTATTTTCAGGCGGTCTTGTAGGATCTCATAGCCACATTCATGAGAGACCTGGCTGACGTATTTAAAGAAATCCTGGTATGCACTTATCTTCGTATTCCGCCGGCGGAACTTCGCTCCCGACAGTTCATAGGGACAGCAGGGCAGTAGGAAGTAGTTGATGTTCAACCGAGCAGCCAAAACCGGAAGCCAAGGAGACAGCTCGTCGGAATGATTACCTATCAACCAATCCACATCCGGAAAATCCAAGCGGAAGTTGTTGGGCTCCACGGCTTTTTCAATTAGGCTCTTTTGAGTTTCCGGCGGATAAAGAGCCCATAGTTTTCGCTTTCTTATATCGTAGCCATACCCTTTGTAGCCCTCGGCGTTCAACACATGAACTAAAAGACCATTTCCACATCCCAAGTCGGCGAAAGCATTCGGCTCCGATTGTGTCTGACTCCACAAAACCATGAGATATGCGGCGATGGCCAAATCCTCATAAATGAACTTCAACGGATCCGTGGATTCCTGTGCGGTTTTCCAGTGTTCTAGCAGGCGTTGTGAATGCCTCTGTTTCAACTCCTTATACAGATCATTGTACTTTTCCACATTTACCAGACCCAATGACTTCACCTTAGCTTCATCCTGCTTGGACTGGGACCAGCTTAAAAGCTTTGGCCTGAGCACGAATTCCAACCAGTTGGGGTTCGATTTGGACTCCAGTTGAAACTGTCCCTCCAGAAGTCTCACGGAGAAGTCTTCGATGCTATCGCTGGCAAATTGGCACTCATAGAGACATTTTTCAAAGTCTGTAATCAGGCTTATAAGTTGTCTATAAAATATTACATGTATTAATTATACCCACCCACAGTTCCGGTGCCTAGAATGTTATCCGCTAGTTTTTTTGGCAGCAGTTTGAATCCGATTGTAAATCCTGTGCACGTGCGCTTGTTTGGGACTTCCTTCAGGGTCATCGACAGCTCCTCCGTACTGGATTCACACAGTCGCCCATCCTGATGCTTTTTCACTTGGGTAATGACTACCTCGAATATCTTTTTATTCAAAGCATGATAGTTTTTGATCAGTATTCCAATTGCCTGCCAGAATTGTGCTTCTTCTACTGCTGCCATAGTGTCGAAAAGGAAGGTGACACATGAAATCGCGAATATTAAGTATACGCACGATGGGTTGCTGCTTCTATCGATATTTGTTTGTTGGCGCGTATTTAAACTTGCATACATATTATCTTGCGTTAGTCATGGTAATTATTAAAAGGTTATTAATTCCTAAAGTTTCTTATAAAGTTTTTTATGAGAAAGTACCAGAAAAATTCAAACTATTTAAAATTTATTTGGAGATCTCGATAACCAATCCTTAAAACATCGATTGATTGAGACTTATCGATATGGTAACAACCAATGTCTTGCGTAATCAGCTGGGAAACACGCAGCTGAATCTTCGAAATTACCTGTTGCATTTAATAGTTTAGGCACAAATTATATACCATGTCATTCCTGCGCAAATCGGTGCACATATTGGGCTCTGTGGCGAGGCGCCAACAGCACCTTAAGGTGGTAAGTGCTGGAGTGATCAGATGGGTTTGTTGTCATTTGTTTGGTTCTGCCACTGACAGATTCGAGGAGCGATCTCGACAGCTGCGCGGGACTACAGCTCTAAGCCAGCGGATGACTACGCCAATTTTCCCGGCGCTAAGGCTCCGTTTGTCAGCAAGTTAAATCTGATTCAGCCAGAAGACTATGCACCAATACCTATTTACCGGGTGATGGACCAGGACGGCTATATAGCGGATGAGACCCAGGATCCACAGCTGGGCCGTGAGGTGGTGGAGAAAATGTTCCGCGATATGGTACTGTTGAACACCATGGACAAAATCCTGTACGAGTCCCAGCGACAGGGCAGAATATCGTTCTACATGACCAATTTCGGCGAGGAGGCTTCACACATTGGCAGTGCCGCCGCCTTGGAGATGCGGGATCTTATCTATGGACAGTATCGCGAAGCTGGTGTTTTGGTATGGCGCGGCTTTCGCATCGACCAGTTTATCGATCAGTGTTATGGCAACACGGAAGACTTGGGTCGCGGCAAGCAGATGCCCGTCCACTACGGCTCAAGGGAACTTAACTTTGTTACCATCTCCAGTCCACTTTGTGAGTTAACATAGTGTAATTTAATTGAAAAGAAATGCTAATGATCTATTGGGTTTGCAGCCACCCAAATGCCTCAGGCCGTTGGTGCCGCCTACGCCATGAAATTGAAGCCAAACAACGATGCTTGTGTAGTCTGTTACTTCGGCGAGGGAGCTGCTTCCGAGGGAGATGCACACGCCGCCTTCAACTTTGCTGCCACTTTGGGTAGTCCGGTTATCCTCTTCTGGTAAGTAACTTTAAGTAACAACAAGACATCACATAGATTAGATAACATGTGTTGAAATAATTTATATCTTATCAAAAATATCATTGAATACTCCCTGTTCTATTTAAATATGCTCTCTATGACGTACCTTTCCACACAGTCGCAACAACGGTTTCGCCATATCCACTCCATCCCATGAACAGTACAGGGGCGATGGAATCGCAGGTCGCGGACCTATGGGCTATGGAATTACTACCATTCGAGTTGATGGCACAGACGTATTCGCTGTGTATAATGCGATGAAGGCTGCCAGGGAGTATGTCCTTAAGGAGAACAAACCGGTGGTGTTCGAGGCCTTGGCCTATCGAGTGGGCCACCATTCTACCTCAGATGATAGTACAGCCTACAGACCTGCGGAGGAGATCGAGGTTTGGAACACGGTGGAACACCCAATATCGAAGCTCAAGCGATACATGGTGCACAAAGGCTGGTTCGACGAGGATGTCGAAAACGAATACGTCAAGGATATCAGGAAAAAGGTTTTGAAGCAGATTGCAGTGTCCGAGAAGAAACTTAAGCCCAACTGGCGTGAGATGTTCGAAGGCGTCTACGCGGAGATGCCGCAGCATTTAATAGAGCAGCGTAAGGAGCTGGAAAAACACATCGAGGCCCACAAGGAGCACTATCCCTTGAAGAACTTTGAGAAATAGATTCCACGTGCCAGAAAGATGCTAACAACTCAGAAATCAAAGCGAACCGAGAGACTCGATCGAAAGTGCATTTATTATGATTAAGCAATAGGCAAACAATTTTCTGTGGGTTCAACCCGTTTGTTATGACTCATCTGTGCAGGTGGGTCGGTGGATATGTGAAATTAGACACTTTTATTGGGTTTTCTCTCGTTTATGAATAGAATAAACTTGGTTGCATCCTAGGTCTTAATTTGCACATTCAAAGTGACCCACTCTGGTGCAGGTGTTATGAAAAGGTGTTAAAATTTATTAAATTTGATTTACATACAATATACATATACTGAAACAATACGAATACAAATATATACTTTTGACTTAACGCAACGCATCGCAGACAAAAACGCGGGTGGAGATGAAGCTACCTGTTGCAGGATGACTCGCTGAAGCTTGGCTGGAATGATGCAGGAACGGGAGTTGCTCCTTTCAATTGGTGCGTAGCTGATAGTCGCCGTTCTGCGTAATGTACCGCACCCACGGCAGCGCCTGATAACCGCTCTTCTCGATGATCTTCAGGTAGCGCACCTGGATTCCCGACGTGGTGAAGTACGGAATCTCAAAGCGCACCTGAATTGGTGGCTTACCCTCCGTATTGTCCTCGCTTTCCACGCTCGGCAGACCAAAATGTGCCCTCATTAGATACTCCTTGCCACCCGGGAACGATTTGATCGTCCAGATGATTGCGTTCTGCTCTGGTGCGTACTTGCAGCTGCCAATGGTTGTCTTGAACTTGGGCGAGTCCGCGTCGGCGGGCACTGGTATGACGATCTCCACGTTGTTGGCCGTCGATCTTCGTTTGAACTGAGACTTTGCCTTGATCATGTACTCCACACGGGAGTGGGCATGCCGCTCAATCACCGATTCGATCCAAATCAGGGGTTTGACCTGTCAACAAGGGTTAAGTTAGTCTTGTATTGCTTAAGTACTTAAAAATACTCACATGCGTGTTCAGACGATAGGACATCAGTTCGAACTCGCCGTCCGGGGGAATGAACGAGATTGTGCGGTCATTCTCGAAGCGGGACAGCCGCACGCACTGGTGGAACTTGACGTCCTCTAGCTCTACGGACTTGGACTTGCCGCGGCCTGTGCTCTCGAAAAGTACCTTGTCGTTGAGACCCAGTCGTAGCTCCGGCATTCCCGATAGGTAGACACGCATCTTAATGGCACCTACGATCTCGCTGCGCAGCACATTGCCATTGGCGTTTGCTAGAAGATTCACCGACTCGATAACGTCAAGAAACACCTCGTTCTTTCGGTACTTGATGCCCTCAGATCTCCAGGAGACTGCATTGGTCACGGCCACCGGGATGCGGGGCTGCAGCTCCAGCTTGTGACCCTCCTGTGTTATGTACTCCTGTAGGATTTTCGAGTCGGTGGTCTGTGGGTAGCCAAAGTCGAGCAATTCATCCAGCAGCTCGTAGATGATCACGAAGTTGTCCCGAATGGACTCCTCCTCCAGCTCCTTGAAGTATTCCACAAAGACCTGGGCGATCTTGTGCAGAAAGACGAAGACCAGAGCGATATTCACGTTTTTATTACGCGGCGTCGTGGATACGATATACAGATTGTTGGTCTTTATGTAGGCAAACGTAGTCTCCGCCGTCTGAAGGATTGGGGTGATCAGGCCCTCCTCCTCGCGCTCCATCAGAAGCGGCATGAATTTGTCGATCACGGCCATGTCAATGTTGTCACCGCGGTAGTTCCGCGATATCAGCACCTTGCCCTTCACGTCCAGAACGAAAATGGCCGACGAAGACATGACTATTGGTTCCCAGCAGCTGCCACTTGTCCCAGGTGTGAAATTCCCAATTGGATCGAGTGGGTGGTCGCTTGGCTGGTTCTACTGCTCGCGGCAGGCGTTGCGCGTAGAAGTTGGCGACTGTCGCGTTAAGTCGATGAGTGGGCTTGGTCTGTCGATGGGCTGGATTTACATATTCCGTTTCGTGGCCCGGAAAATGCGAATGAAAACTCCGAAATTTCTTACGTCGCCTTTTCTGCTACTGCTTCTTCTTGTTCGCTTGCGCACCAGTGTTGTGAAATGAATATACCAGGTGGTGGACAGTGTGGCCAGGTGAGATGAGCTAGTGGTGCTTTCCTAGCGACTTAAGCTAAAAGTTTCAAAACTATATAACGAATTGAAATGCGCTCACTTAAACCATTGCTCCCTGTTAATTCGAATAACAAATATTTTACGAAATAGTTTCGTATCATACACTAGCATCTCTATAGCGATTTGGCATTTGTGGCCATCCGCAGTACGGCCACATTGCTGCTAGTCCAGACGCTGCTTTTGTGGAATTGTTAATTATTTACTTCGGCGAGCATGCAAATGAACCCGAGCGTCACAATCGAGCGCAAACGCGTCGACTGCAGTGTCCTGCCAAAGGGATGGCAACGCGACGAGGTCCGAAAATCCGGCAGCAGCGCCAATAGCAACGCCAGCAGCAACAACAACAGCAGCAGTGCCACAGCCAGCAGCAACAACAACAATAATAAGGTGGATGTTTTCTACTACAGGTAAAGAAGAAGAGCAACACTACTATATAGTGTACTATATACTACCTAAAATCGGAACACTGCACGCTGTTGCATCGGATAAACGTTTAATCACTTTCACTACCTTTCTGTTATTACATCCGCATAAACCAAACACCATACACCACACATCACACACACGCACACGCCTATGTATACACACACACACACGAACTACCTAACCCACCCAAATCTCCATCCACCGCCGTGTCTGTTCAGCAGTCCCACAGGAAAAAGGGCGGAGGGGAAGCCGCAGGACATTGCAATCCCCGATTTCCAGTCTGGCAAGATGCCACACCGAGCCCTGCCCTCGCCCTCCATTTCGCTGTACCGCTGCAGCGCCATGCCGCTGCCCATAGCCAGCGGGGGTGGTAATGGGGCCACCACTGGATCGGCGGCCAATGCCCTCAAGCGCAAGTTCGCCCGGAGCCAAGGAGGCAACGCTGCTGCAGCAGGAGGAGCTGCTCCTCCGGCAGCGGCCGCCTCGTCAGCAGCAACAGCAGCAGCATCTGCTTCACCATCAACTGCCAATCGCCAGCAGCAACAGATCGAACTCAGGTAGAGCCAAGTGGAGGAGCACTTGACTCTTGCATGCCAGCGTGTCATGTCTTGTTTGCCAGGACGCAAGGTCTACAGCCTGCGGGAATCAAAAATCATGAAATCAAAATGACCCAAAAAGAATCGCACAATTGGCCAACAATTCGTAGTTGTCTTCAAAAACGCTGTAGCTCTATGCCACCTGAGATTTTTGTTCACCATCTCTGCATGCTTAAGCTTCACTTGACGTTTTGTCTTATGTGCTATTCGGTGTTTTAGCTATTTGTAAGCATCTTTCTAATACATTTTCTATCTTTAATCCCTTACAGCCGAGCCCTGCGCACAGATGTCTCCCTGGTACCGCCAATCCGACAGACTGCCTCGATCTTCAAGCAACCGGTGACAGTGATTCGCAACCACAAACAGGATCCCGCCAAAGCAAAGAATGATCCCAAGCATGGCACTCGGGAGAAGCCGAAGCAATTGTTCTGGGAAAAGCGGCTGGAACGACTCCGCGCCTGCCACGACAGCGGCGAGGAGCTAGACGACATCTCACTGCCCAAGACCATACGCACAGTTGGCCCCAATGTTAACGAACAGACCGTCCTCCAGTCGGTGGCCACGGCCCTGCATATGCTCAACGCCGGCGTTCACGGCCAGAGTTCTACGAAGTCTGATTTGACTAAGAATGCCATGGCGTTCATGAATCCTGAACAGCCGCTCATGCACGCGGTTATCATTTCGGAGGACGACATTCGCAAGCAGGAGGATAGAGTCGGTGTGGCGCGGCGAAAGCTGCAGGATGCACTCAAAACATGAGTTCAATGGTCATCCCTCATGCATCTACCAATTCCATTGTAGGCTCTAACATCTCTATCGTATTGACCCCTATTCGAAATCTACGTTTAAGACTAGTGTGTAATAAACCAAATCCAACTCCAATCGAGGTTTTTATTGGACATTAAGAACGATCCGCTTGTCTTTCCATAACAACGGGGCTCTGTTATCCTTTTTTTTTACGCTCAGATGATTTTAAAATGCTATTTTATACAAGACGGTTTAAAAACGAATTCGAACTATAATACATAAATCGAATATTCATACTAGGTCGGTCAATTTGTATGACAAATCTTTGGAACCAAAAGCAATCCAAGACGAGGATCTTTTATTTAAATAAAGATCATTACCTGAAACGATGTCTTGATTTCTTTTCGGTCCAAAGATCTATGACCAAATAAATCGAACTTCTTTAGTGTTTACGCAAACCTTTAAGGCTGGACAGTTTTTGTGCTTCATCCCCACATTGTATTTTAATATATATACTATACACGTAGATATCGTTGCAGAGATGCGATTAGTCTAGGCCCTCCTCCATCTCGTCATCCTCGTAATCTATGCCATCATAGTCCGTCGAAGAGCGTGTCGTTAGCTGCAAGGGATGAAGCAATCGGAATTTGCAATTAACTGAGAATTTTGCACCTGCTCAGGTTGTAGTCTACATGAGTGTCTGGAGCCAAACAAAGACATTGAACCAGAACTATCAAATAAGCTCCAGGCAGTTAAGGGTTAAGTACTACATATTTCAGTCAAAGATTCCCACCTGGTTGTAAATCCCACGCCATGCCGCAAACGCTCCCATGGCCAACACTGCTCCCACGCCGGCCACTATTTTGGTGTTGAGCTCAGAATCCAGGAACTTGCGCTCCGAAGCCGTCAGACTTGCCTCCGTGCCACTGGGTGTCTTTGTGAGTTTGACGGAACTGTAACCCTCGTTGCGGAATATGTCCTTCGTGATGCGGTTGATAAAGTTTACTAGGTTCTGGCAGCCCTTAATGTGATTCTGCAGTGGATTGTTGGGCAGTGCGATCTTAAAGATGATGGCGAGATAGCTGTAGACGATGGCATCAAACTCGCTGTAGGTGTCGCCAAAGAACCATACCTTGCGACCCAATTTACTGGACAGCAGATTAACTACCTTCTTGGCATTGACAACGAGCTGGAAAAATATTAAATAAAAAAATCAATTAATGTTCATGAAATTGATTAAACCCATTGATATGAACAAGTCTATATATGATGAAATGACAAATATTTTTAGGACAATTTTATGCACTAATATAAGCATCTGATGAAACATTTCAAATCAAAAGGCAATTTGGACGTGAATCATAGGTTAGATAAACAAAAATATCATACAAGTTAGACCAATTATGTAGAATAAGATAAAATGTAATAGGAAGCACTCACGTAGTCGCCTTCGTGCTTGTCCAACTTGTCGTTCACATCGAAACCGGCCATCACTTGGACCACGTCGCAAGCTTCCCTTTGATAGGATGACGGGTAGTAGAAGTTGAAGGGGAATGGCGTGCGCTTGGCGTAGAGACCCCTCGTGGTAGTGTCAAAATTGTGGGGTTCTCCGTACAGGAAGTAGTGGTAGTAGGCATGCAGATTGGTGAACACCCAGTTGGCGTAGGCGGTGGACAAATGCTTTTGTTTAGTGCTTAAATGCGCATCTATCGGGTAACCCTGGAAGAATTATACGTCGAATTAAGCCCATAGGAAAACATACCTATAAATAGACCCTGCAGTTTGTTCACCCGGCATTGTTTTGCACACTCACCTCGAGATCCAGCACGCGCTTAATTTGCCTATAGCCCGCGAACTTCTGGTTGCCGATCTGCAGATAGGGCAGTTTTCCGGCACCTGAACGCAGGGGATTGGAGCTGGTCTGCACGTCCATGGGACAGCGGGTGAATCGCAGGAGGCACTGTTACCCGGCAAAGAGGCGGTCTCATCAATTACAGCGATAGTGGGCAAAAACAGGCGTGCTGGCCGCCGTGTGATGCAACGGAACTTACCAGAGCACGTAAACATTCAAAATCTATGGACGGCAGTCCGTACTCCCCCTTGTACACATGCAGCGTTGCTCCCAGATGCATCTCCATTGTGTCCTAGTCTTTGCTTGCTCGTACTCTTGTATTTAGCCGGTTTTCAACAGTGCACCTGCATGTTTTGCCATCCGAATTTGAATCCAAAAATATATGCCACAATTTTTGGCTTACTGCTGAGAGTGCTTTCAGACTGATAACTACTGGGCACTCGATATATCGGTAGAGCATTTCGGCGCCTTATCGATTGCTGGCCAGGGATAAGGGCTGCTACTTTAAGCTTAGTTTAGCTGCACAAAAATCTATACTATATTCGAAATTCTATCATCTTTATTACCAGTTAGGTTACACTTGCAAATAAATTAGTTGATTTTTTATTTACATATTTTACATTCCATGAACAACATTAGCTAGATTTAGCGAATGGTCAGTCACCGCTGTTATCACGGAGTTATCGAAATTAGCTCATCTCTATCCCATCTGTTTGCGAAAAAAACATTAATTGAGGATTTTCGCAGTAAATTAGTTAGCAAACATGAATCTGATAAGCGGAATCAAGTTGTACATTGAGAAAATGTGCTCCGAGTCTGGACCGGGCATGAAAATCATCCTGCTGGACAAGGAGACTGTAAGTACAAGGACTGCGAACCAAATCCCCTACCATATGATTAAAAATCCACATCATTCGTAGACCAGTATCATTTCGATGGCCTTTAGCCAATCGGACATGCTGCAGCGGGAGGTGTACCTGTTTGAACGCCTGGACTCGGGAAGATCCAACGAGCGGTTGAAGTATCTCAAATGCATTGTCTTCATCCGCCCCACTAAGCAAAACATCCAGCTGCTGGCCAATGAGCTGCGGAATCCCAAATACAGCGCCTATTACATTTGTAAGTGGGTCAAGAGAAGCCCGCTCGGAATAGTACTAAACTCATAAATAGATTTCAGCAACATCATTCCCCGGACGGACATTAAGTACTTGGCAGAGTGCGACGAATCCGAGTCGGTGCGAGAGGTGAAGGAACTGTATGCGGACTACCTGTGCGTCAACCCGAATCTGTTCTCGTTAAGCATTCCCAATTGCATGGCGAATCTAAATTGGCTGCCGGACGCTCTGAACCGCAGCATGCAGGGCATCACAGCTGTGCTGCTGTCCCTGAAACTGAACCCCGTCATCCGTTACCGAGCTGGTTCTCAGGCAGCGCAGCTTTTGGCCAAGCTCATCTACGAGCAGATCACAAAAGAGTCCTCGCTGTTTGACTTTCGCTCCAACATGGATGGCGCTGCGCCACCGCTGCTGCTTGTGCTGGACCGCAGGGACGACCCTGTGACACCGCTCCTGCATCAGTGGACATATCAGGCCATGGTGCATGAGTTGCTGCACATAAAAAACAATCGTTTGGACTTGTCCAATCGCCCAAACGTGCCTAAGGACTTCAAGGAGCTGGTTCTATCCGGTGATCAGGATGAATTCTATGGCAACAACATGTACGCCAATTACGGCGAAATCGGATCCACCATTAAGCAACTGATGGAGGAGTTCCAACGCAAGGCGAACGACCACAAGAAGGTGGAGAGCATATCGGACATGAAGAACTTTATTGAGTCGTATCCCCAGTTTAAGAAAATGTCTGGGACCGTGCAGAAGCATTTGTGTGTGATTGGCGAACTGTCGGCGCTGAGCAACAAAAGGAATCTGTTCGAGGTCTCCGAGCTTGAACAGGAGATTGCCTGCAAGGCAGAACACTCTGCCCAGCTGCAGAGAATCAAGAAATTGATTGCGGACGAACGGGTTTCCATCGATGATGCCCTAAAGTTGGTGGCACTCTACGCATTGCGGTACGAGAGACACGCCAACTGCGACACATCTGGACTGCTGCAGATCATCAAAACGCGCGGGGGACGAGCGGCTATAGTGCCCTCGCTGATCGAGTATGCTGGAACCCACGTACGACAAGGGGATCTGTTCAATATGGTGCGGATAACGGACGCCGTAAAGCTGACACGGAACTTAATTAAGGGCCTTAAGGGTGTGGAAAATGTCTTCACCCAGCACACACCCCTGTTGAAGGAAACTCTAGAGGATGTGTTCAAGGGACGCGAACTGGATCCTCTCTTCCCGGCCATAAATTCTGAGCTCGTGCCATTCCGACGACCACCACAGGAGGTGGTTGTGTTTATTATTGGCGGCGCCACGTACGAGGAGGCCTTAGCGGTACACCAGCTAAACAACGCCGGCTATAAAGTCATCCTTGGCGGCACCACCATCCATAACTCGCAGAGTTTTATCCAAGAGGTTATGGCCTCCACTAGTGGCATTCAATTTAAGCACACCAAATCCATGATCAAATACTGTTCCACGGATAACATTTAAAGCCTATTTTCACTAGATAGCTCCAATTATATTGTTAACTATTTATTAACTACATATGAATGTGCATTATGTATTAAGTCTATTCCATGCATTATACCAATTCAAATCCATCGGACTATTTAACCTTTTAAACGTATCCATGTAATATATTAATTGTTATTCTAGAGGGTAACACAAGGCAACGCCTTAGACAAAATGTATTATATATTTAGCCATGTGTGTACAAAAATACTATTCGCTCATTTGTTTGTTTGGCAATAAGTTTCTTGGCAACTCCAAGGCAACGTTTCGTTGGGCTCAAAGCTTCAGTTTTTCATTGGAGTATCATTGACCATCATGTCCAGCACATATTTCAACGATATCTGGCACCAATCCCAGCATGAATGCGAGCTGCTCTCCACGATTGACTATGAGAGGCAGCACCAGGATGTGGAGACGACGGTGGCCACCATGAATGCCGCGGTCGGTTCCGTAGCCGCCGATGCAGATGCCAAGGCCTTGCTGCAGTCAAGTCTGTACGAGTTCTATCTGCGCTACATATGCCTGAGCAATCGATTGGAGGATGTCTACGATAATGTGGGTATACGGCTTTGTAAGGCCTAAGATGACCTTTCAAATAAAAATGGGATACATGCAGAGCTTTCAATCCTTTGATTTTTACTTGCACCTAATCTCTCTATAGATGATTCAGCCTCAGAAGCGTCAGTTGGTGCGCAAGTTACTGGACGCCTGTCTGGGTCGAGTGGTGGAGCTGAAACACGATCTCGTGAATATCGATTTGATGGAGTTCAGCTACAACGATGAGGTGGTGGAACGCCTGCGCCTGACACCCATGGAAACGGAGCTGCGGATACCCCGCTACTTTCTTCGCGAGCGTCAGCAGGAGCTTGAGTTTCGTAAGAAAACCATGCACGAGATCCTAACGAAGCTGGGCTGGCTTGAAGAGCACGAGCTGGAGGAGACGGTGACCACCGAGATCGAAGCCATTAGAATGCTTCAAATGCATGAGCGAGCGCGACAAGGACGGTTACGTGCCCACTTTATGAAGGAGATCCGCATCCTTAAGGAGAAGGGCAAGTCGGAGGAGCGCACCGAAAAGGAGCGCAGTGACTCCGGTCTGTTGGCTGCCATGAAGATTCAGAAGATGTGGCGTGGCCACACAGCCCGACGGATTACGCGCCGCCGCAAGATGGAGGAGATGATTCTCATCGGAATGCTGCCACCACCACCGGCTGTGGTTAAGGAGCGGGCCGAGAAACTGGAGAAGCTGCAGCATAACGATAAGCGCTACCAGGCGCAAGCCGTTTACGGAAAAGAGTTTGAGGAGCGCCAGAGCGCACTGAAGGAGGAGATTCGGGCCAAGCACGGAGCCAGCATGAAGGAGGACATCGCCGATGAGATTCGGGCCTGGGTAAGAGACTGCTACGATAAAACTGGCAAGCTGCCGGACTTTCCCTCCGAGGATCAGGGTGGGTCATTGCATATCTTCAGTCGACCTGGAACTGAGAGCGAGCACAGCCGGTCGTCGGCCCGCTCCTCCAAGGAGTCGCGAAAGACAAAGGATAAGTCCAAGTCACCCGCACGCAGTGGTGACCTCAACGTTAACGAAAACCAAGACGAGGAAGTTAGCTTCCAGCCGGCGCCATCCGTCTGCCTACCAGACATCCGTGCTGAAATCGATCTGTAGGTAAAGCAATTCATTAATAAAACTAGATTTAATATATTTAAAACTTCAGTTTTAACGATACCTGGCGAGATAAGGATGAGACCGGTGTGCTGAGCCAAGCGGCCTACGAGGACATGATCTACAGCGACAAGTACCAGGAGGTGGAGTTGGAGTTTCGGCGCGCCGTCGACGATGTAATGCGCCAGGAGATCGAGCTGCTCCAAACGGCCGTCGGCAAGAAGATCAAGAAGAGCAGCAAAAAGACTCGGCGATCCGGCAAGAAGAGCAAAAAGAAGAAGGAGAAGGATCTGACGCCGGATCGCACTACGGAGTCGCTGTACGAAGAGCTGGTAACGAATGGCATAATCCGAAAATATCCGGAGCTAAGGCTGAAGCAATTCCTGGGCGACAAGGCGTTGACGGCCAGGAATGGCACGAATCCCTCGCCGGGCGACATCCGCCAGATTCTTACGGAGTACTGCATCCTTCCGTTGGGATCCGATGCCATCCACAACTGTACTCCACTTATACGTTCCATCCTGTTGGCCGGACCCAAAGGATCTGGAAAGAAGGCTCTGCTCCACGCTATCTGCACGGAGGTGGGAGCCGTGCTTTTCGATCTGACCCCTGCTAACATTGTGGGAAAGTATCCTGGCAAATCGGGACTCATAATGCTTATCCACCTGGTACTGAAGGTGTCACGGCTGCTTCAACCTGCAGTGATATACATGGGCGATGCGGAGCGTCCCTTCATGAAGAAAATTCCGAAGACTGATCGCACAGATCCCAAGCGGCTGAAGAAGGATCTACCCAAGCTGATTAAGAACATTGCTCCCGAGGATCGCGTCGTTTTCATCGGCACCTCCAATCTGCCCTGGGAGGCGGACCAAAAGCTACTTCAATCTGTCTACAATCGGTTCATCTATATTCCACGACCGGATTACGGTGCCATGTCGCATGCCTGGAAAACATTGTTGCAGTGCGTAAACTTGGTGATGGATTTAACAAAGAAATCTATTAATGTCGTTTGTACCCCGACAGCGATTACTCCGGAGGCATTTCCAATCTGGACACCAGCGCCATGGCCAAGATATCAGATGGCTACACCATTGGGTCCATCGATGCCTGCCTCAAGGAAGTGATGACCTGCAAGCGGAAGCTGCAGCTGCGCACCCAACCGTTGACCAACGCCGAACTGATCAATGTTCTGTGGTGTGTAGTTTAAGCTACGAAATAAGATGCATGTTAGTTTCCATGCCTTGCAGCTCACGTGATCCTGTCTATCGCGAGGAGGAGGAAGCTTTCGATTCCTGGTGGTCGAAGACACCACTCGGCCGCCGTCGTCAGCGGTTTTTGGAGCTGGAGGAGGAGCGATTGCTGGAGGAGCAGGCGCAGGCTGCCAAGCAGGGAAATGGTAACAAAAAAAAGGGTCTTAATTGAAAAGTAATCATTGCACTTCTTATATTTAAGCCTAATTTATAAGGACACCTCTTTGGATTGCTAATGGTTACAATTCATTCAACGCTTTGGCTTGCTTACAATCTTGCGTTTATTATGAAACTACAATGTATAAGTTTATATTTATAAACTAAAATGGGATTACATTTTTCATCAACTTTTATACCTAATAAATCAATATATTTGGTTTTACATCCTATTTGAAAGCAGCATGCATAAATATATATTGATATATATATATTCTTATTCTTATGTAGAATAGAATAATTATTACTCAATTAAAGATTGGTAATATCCTATTTTAGCGTGTAAGTGAAGTCCTTGTTGCCGCTCTTGAGGTGAACCTCATTGACCGCAAGAGAGAGTGTGTCTTGGTCTTCGAGGAGCTCCTGTAGATCCGATAGTTTCTCGTTGAGCACTTTCTCCTGGTCTCCCACGCACCAAAGAAGGCTGACGTGGAACGAGGCCGGAACATAGAACTGCTGCAGCCGGTAGTCGAGCATGACTTGGTCGATGGGCTGCAGGATGGCAGTCATCTTCTCCACAAAAGCAGCATCCAGGGGCGCTGCAATGAAGGTTCTCGTTCGCTCCTCGTTCGTGTAGATCCGCAGTCCCTGCAAAGTTGCGGCGAATCTAAAAGAATTGGTTATTA
Organism: Drosophila yakuba; assembly: GCF_016746365.2. NCBI lineage: Eukaryota > Metazoa > Arthropoda > Insecta > Diptera > Drosophilidae > Drosophila > Drosophila yakuba. Next base: position 11,206,953 of record NC_052530.2, read on the forward strand.
GTATTGGGCTTACTTCTAGCTATTGGGTCAAACAGCTCACCCCGTAGAGCTGTTGAGAGCGGCTTGCAAGGATCGGGAGAACTCATCGATCTGGTGGTACTGCAGCACCACTGTTCGACTCAGGCTCAGATGGAGGGACTCGTTCGGCTGCAGTTCCACGTGTGGCTCCAGACGAGCAATGGCCTCCGATTGGAACTCCTCCAGCTGGTCAGCACAAGCTGTTGCCGGCACATAGACGTAAGTGGCCCAGTTTCCGCGTTCGTGCTTGAAGCTACGGATGCGGCCGCCATGCAGCGCAGGATCATCCACCACATCCTCGACGAACTCCTCGGGCTTGGGCTTCTTGGGGCCCAGCAGGGCGGCTGCTGTGGGAAGGGCCGGTCTTCGGCGGTTAAAATGTAGAAATCTACGGGTACTGCAGTAAAGCACTTTACCTTTTCAAGCTGTTCAGAGCTGGAGTTTGTATGGTTTCGGTGCAGTCCTCATCTTCGGAAGCGGTGGAGCTGCTGTCGCCATAGTCCACGAGGGCCATATTATTATTTATTTATATATTCTTGTTTTATTTCATTTAACAAGCTACCAACAGCCCAATTTTCGCTTTACAGCCCAATGTTTTTATTTACATTTATCGATTAAATCAAAAGTGATGTACATTTAGCTTTTTTTTTTAATTATTACAAAACATTTGTTTGTTCTAAGAAATTTAATTTATTAATAAAATTAAAGACAAAATTTACACTATATAGATAATATAAAATGATTTAACGCTCATTATTAGCTATTTTTTATTATAAATTTTGTAGTTCCCCAGATAAAAAGTATTGACCGTTAAAAGCCTTAAAATTTAAAACTAGTTTTTTTTATTTGGACTGAATCTATTAAAATGCACAAATTGGTCTACTACAAACTAGCTTCTATAGCCGGGCACTGCTCGCCGCCATTCTTCTCCAGCTTCGACTGCTCCCACTGGTAATGGTAGAACCGGCCCAGTTGGAAGAGCTGAGTCAGACTCACGAAGAGATTCACCGCGAACAAGCTATAGTTCTTCGGAATGATCACCAGGGAGTAGCGCGTCCAGATCAGGTTTGTTGCCCCAAGAGCCAGGCATCCGTTGGGTGAGATCGTGTCCGCAGGACGCGTCAAATCACCGATGCCCGCGATAACAAGGCTCTGTAGTGGAAGATAGAATGCGGGCGGAGATTAGGGGGATCAGGCCGATAATGTAGGGTAAGTCCCCCCATTGACTGCAAATCTGAATGGCATGTTGCCAAAGCTCCCAGGCAAAACAGCAAAAGTATTATGAAATATTCCATGAGCCACGAAAACCGCACAATCATTCAGTTATCAGAATCTCGCGCGTGGAGAGGAAAATGGTATATACATACGTATTAATTTATCGCGAGCTTGAACAGGTTTGCCGAGAACTAAACAAATAATAATAAAACACAATATGCGCCCACAGATTTGTTTATCAGTACGGTGATAATGGCAATTGGCGAAGGACGCAGGGTTCATAGTTATGCAAGTAGTGCCAAAAACTTACCCACTTAACGATGGGACCCCAGAAGAATATGGTCTTTGGGCCTGGAGGAAAGATATGTTAGTATCTTCTCGGTGCTCGAAGTACCTCAGTTATCACCTGCAGGATGCATCCACAAGGGTCGCAACTTGGCGGGCACATACTTGTCACAGGCGCTGATTAGTCCATTGTACGCCCTGGAGTGAAGACCCTTGCCGGTGGAAGCTGGAGCTGTGGGAGCAGGCGGAGTTGGAGGAGTGGTAGACATTCCGGATTGCAGGTGTTTTCCCTCTATTTTCCAACGTCCAACCGATCGCAGTTGCAAAGAGAAACTGCTGTTGGATTTGCAAGTCGAGAGGAAATCTATATAGCCAACCTCTTCTAATCAAGTATTTGTTGAGTATGGGTTGATTGACTGGACTCGGTTGGTATTGAGATAAAGCAGGTGGGAAGTGGTGCTCCTGAACAATCTGAGACACAACAGCTCCAACGTAGCGTCCATCTACAACTGAGCTTTCCGAAAGGTTCGGCGTCCATACACATATGTACATATGTTTATGTTTCGCTAGTATTATTAGCTTTGAGCTCCTGTTATCACCATCATTATCATTATCAGCTACAAGTATACGACGCTAGCCCCTCTTTTCACACTTTGCTTTTGCCACAAAACTAATAAAAGTTGTTAGTTGTATTCTCTTTTTATTGATTTTTAATTAATTAGTGTTTTTCATGACTAATTGTGTAAAACTTAAAGCAGTCTATTTTTTCGATAGCAATAAAAATAGTTGTCCAAAAGTGGAATGTCGTTGAATTCGTGACAAAATTCCCTATCCTCCTGTGCTCAAAAAAGGAAATTCAAATTTTTGGCCATTTTTCGCAAATTTATCAAATGTGCAAATACACTCAGCACACATGGCGTATGAGTGATGTGATATTCTTGATAATCCGGTTTCAATAGGCTTCTAAGGAATTATACTCTTTTGCAATTATTAACTGCACATTTAATTTAAACCACTCGACCAGATTTGTATTTAATCAAAGAATTAGATATTGATTACTTTTAGATTTTTGATAAAATGCCAAGTTTTCCTAAGTAAACACTGAAAATAATACCTTAAAGGAAAATAGTTCTCAGAAAAACTGGATTTACACTTAATTATTATTAATTAATTTTTCTATTACTAACCCATTGTTGCCTTAAGTCCAATCCAATAAAACGAACAATTGAGTTACTCTAGTGACTAAAGTCTTATAATATATTGGTTTATCATTCTCGTTTCAATTTAACTATACGCAAAGCCTCCACGGTTACAACTTAAGTAATACGAATCACGTCGATAAGGCGGTGTACCATAAATAATAATGGTTAACAGGTTGTAAAACGCAGATGCCCGATCTGCGAGCACAGCTTTCTCCTCTTAATCCTTTCGTTTACGTTGTGCGTTGGGGGATTTTTATGTACATAAGAGTTCGATTGAAGTCTATATGAAGGGGACAGCACCGGTATTCGATTTGATATGTCTCTAGTTCTGCGCCACTGGCTGCTCCTGCTTTAGCTTCTCCTGACTCTGGTGGTAGTGGTAGGCCCGTGCCAGTTGCACCACCTGCGTGATGCCCACGAAGAGATTCACGGCGAACAGGCTGTAATTCTTGGGTATGATCACCAGGGAGTAACGCGACCAGATGATTCCCGTGGCAGCCAGGGCGGCGCATCCAGACACGGAGATGGTGTCCGCCGGTCGGGCCAAGTCACTCAGGCCGGCGGCAACGAGACCCTGGCAAAGGAAAAACAGATTAGATTGCTTGTATCGGTTCCTTATAACTAGATGCCACGATATCCTGAAGCTTTAGATTTAGCACAAATGTCTTTTCTTTGTTTTTCAAACTATTCGTTTGCTGCTTGCTATACATATGTACATATGTACAAATAATAGTATAAGGCATCTATATTTAAGATATAGCTGCCATCGAAATAAACATAAGCAAATGCATATAGTCCTGGCATATAGCTGCTCGAGGTGCCTCTAAAATCCTTTAACTTTCGGATTTTCAAGCGATATTCGGGAATCTTTCTGTTTAGGCCTCCACAGCTGAAAGCAACCAGAAAGCAATCCGCTCACAAACACAACCGCATGCGGTTATCAAGCGCAGGTTGCTCGAAATAATCAAATAATTTCATTTAATGGCACCTGCGCACAGATTTGTCTACCGTCGTTTCGGATTTATGGTGAACTATAGTATGTGTGCGATAATGAAAATCAGCGAAGGTCGTGCGTCGTCCGAGTTATGTAATCCCATTCGTCTGGCTTTCTGTCTCCTACTTACCCACTTGAAAACGGGAGCCCAGAAGAATATCGTCTTGGGACCTGGAAGCAAAACAAACTTATAGTTGGGCTCTACATGGCATAGTAGTCCGTGGGACTTACCAGCTGGATGCATCCACAGCGGGCGCAGCTTGGCGGGCACAAATTTGTCGGCGGCGCCAATCATCCCGTTGTACAGCTTGGAGTGGATGCCCTTTCCGGCGGAAGGGGCGGCCGATGGTGGTGGCGGGGGAACGGGCGGGGGTGGCTGAACGGCGGCGGACGACATTTTGTTGTTGTTGCTATTTGTGCGAAAAAATTCCACGGGTCGCAGTGATGGTAATTTATGCGTCCAAACTCGATGGCTGGCAATCACAAAATAAAATCTACTATGAAACGCTAAACAACAAAAGCCAAAAAGCTTAGAGAGAGAGCGAAAGAGGCAAAGAGAGCAGGAAAGAGAGAACTAGTACCCACACAACCGAAAGCCCAAACAGCTGAGCGCGCTATTTACTAACGTGTTTAATTTGACACGTTAAGGAAATACCTATACAATTGCACCTACAACTCGTACTTGACTTTCTAAAAACTGCTAAAATCATGCATTCATATATTTAGGCTCTTTAGGAACAGGTTTTTGCTCGATCACAGGTTCATTAGCTGCCGCACAACATCCTTGACCTTGAGGAGAGTGTGCCAATTTCCGCAGCTAAATGTTGACGGAAGCAAAAATGTCTCAATCGAATGCAGCGCTACCAATACACGAGCAGAATCTCTATAAATAGCACGTAAATGCATGTTTTTTTTAGGAGTCACGCGATCCTAGTGATGAGCCAATTCTCGCGCCTGTAATCATTTCAAAACACGTAAAATGTATTTCCAAATCTTCTATACATTAAAGCGCACAGAAAACAGTTTATTAAAATCATAAAATTACACAATTATAAAATAATTTATTATACCTACAACAGCTGGCGTACTAAAGACAATTTACCTTCTCTAATTCTAGTGTTGCAAAACGTTGTCATGCTTGCATATACAAGTTGAAAACGTATTTAAAAGTTTATTTAAGAAAAATTAGAGCCATTTATTTAAAGATTTGTACTGATTGAACAGATCCACTTTGGCAAGTTTAGTTTCCAATACCACATTTGAATTTCCCATAACAAAATGCAGAAGTCCAGGTAGATGAAGTAACTTACATGTAAATATTTTGAGTAGTTCAAAAAACAACCGCCAGAGGAACCCCAAGCTCCTTAAATACTTTTAGTAAAAGAACGCATATGTAAAATTAAAGAGCTATTTATTTCCCTACTCTTCAAGGTTATTAAGTAAAGCATAGACCATATTACCCAACTAAAGCTAAATGATTTAAAGTATCTTATACTATCGGTCTCACCTGAAGACTAGCGAAATTGATGCTTTCCAGATGAGTCATTAACATAACTTGATCCATCAATTGGGGGAAACGCCCAGTACCTGCTGTTGCAATCCGAATTGGATGATTGGTCTGATTGTTTACAAATATTTACTCGATCTGTTACCATGTGAGAACTGTTTTTTTTAACTGCCCTACAAAAGGTAGACAGGCAATTGCGCATTAATGAGAAACGTGCTCAAGTGACGCACTAGCTCAAACAAACGCTAATTATTTAGCAGATCGGCCGACGCGACGGACAACTCGAATGCCTGGTCTTGAAACGCGACACGACTGGACAGACTTATGACTTGTGCTTATAAATTTCCACTTAACTTATCTGGCTGGAAACAAAATGATGAGTGGCCTTTTGCTTTTATCGTTTTCATGTTAGAAATGTATACATTGTAATTTCAATTACAAATCAGAAGCGTACATATTTAAATAATTCCATATAAATCAAATAGGTCTACATTGTTTTTGAAATTGTTTTTTTTTTTTTTGCATTCCTGTGTGTATATATTTTGGATGATCTATAGCAGTCACTCCAATCGGATAAGTTCTTGCATCGCACAGCCACACACGCACGAGTGTGTGTACGTCTGAATTTTGTAATTTTGATAACACAGAATTGAGAGAAGCTAAAACGGCTGCAGCGGATTATCCGTTGTGTATCCTCCCGAGTTCCTATTTTCTCGTCCCTAAAACGAACCCGGCTGTCTAATTGCTGCTGTGTGGTGGACAAAATATATAATGCTATTATTATGTGAATTGGTTGGCGGCTCGTCCGGCTTGTTCATACACAGGGGATTGTGTACGGATAAACGCCAAATTATGTGTGTTGCACGCGTTTGGTTTTCACTTCACTGCTACTGCGGCTGCCCTCGGTTTGGATCGTTAAAAGTTGAATGAGTTCATGGGCAGCTTATCGGCATTCGGATCGAAATTGTATTGTGTGCCGTCGGAGCTCGGTGCCATGTTAGTCTGTTCGCCCTGCAAGGATTCAAAAACGTTTTAGAATAATAACAAAGGCTGAGTTAAACTTTTGGCTCACCTCATCCGTGAAGTATTGATCAATGATTTCATAAGCTAGTTTGTAGATTTCAACGTTTTCGTGGCTCTGCAGCCGCTCGATCTTGGCCAGACCCTCGCATTCCTCAATAAAGTTGGCCACCGCCTCAACATGAGAATCGGCCACTTTGAGCATATTGTTCAGGCCATCCAGAACAACCTGTGCGCAAGAGAAAATATGTTACTCTCTAGATCCTATAGACCGACAATGAGTCGATAATTCGACTTACATTTATAACTTGCGTATCCTGGCACGAAAGGAGGTCACAGAATGGCGGAATAACGCCCTCCTTGATCAGGGTGAAGACCTGTTCGCGGTTGCCGCTAATGGTCAGATTGCTGATGGCCCAGGCAGCCTCCTTCTGTGTCTGGAACTCGCCCTTGCTTAAGTTCTCAATAATTTTGGGCAGGAGACCCACGTTGATAACGGCCTGCACCTGCGACTGATTTCCAGCGGTAATGTTCGAAAGGAACCAAACCGCCTCCTTTCGGATCTTCTCCTTGGGATGCGAGAGCAGGCCCGGGAAGTAGGAGAGCGCGTCGTAGTTGAGCACAACCTGTGTCTGCTCATCCGATCCAGTCACAATATTGCCAACAGCTCGCAGTGCGGCGGTTTGAACCTTGACCTCGCTGTTGCCCAGCAGTGGTATCAGCTTGGGCACAACTCCACTCTCAATGACCATCTGGATCTGCTCGTTGCCGCCGTCAGTCAAATAGCTGATGGCCCAGACCGTGTCCACCAGGATGTTCGTGTCGGTGTGATGGATGAGCACATTCAGTGCGGGCAGGATCTCATGAATGGTGGCTGCCGGGGGAGGCGGATCCTTGTTGCGGCACAAATTTACAATCACCCATGTTACATTGCGCAAGAATGAGATGGGGATGTCCGGCTTGATGAACGACAACAGTGGTTGCACGACTCCGTGCTTAATGACGAAATCGCGGAGCAATGGACCATCGCCGATGATGTTGCCCAGGGCCCACACAGCTTGTTCGCAAACATTGGGAGCGGGCGAGTTCAGAAGTTGAAGGAAGAGCGGCACGGCACCGGCGGCAACAACCTAAACAGGATAATCTTGCATTACAACAAAGAAAGCGTAAAGATGGTAAGATATACGTACCTCATTGGTCTGGACCGATGTGCCAGAGGCAATGTTGGTCAGGGCCCAGGCGGCCTCGAACTGGAGCATTGTGTGATTGTGTTGTTTAAGGCACTCCACCAGGATGGGCAGAATGTCACTTTGGATCAGATCGTTGATGGGTGGATTCTTGTCCGACGAGAGTAGTTTGCGGGCAGCCTGAACGGCGACCAGTTGCTGCTCCGGCTTGGTGGAGTCTGCGGCTGCCTGGGCAAGCTTCTTCAGGTTAATGGACGAGGACAACTGCTCGTCCTCATCTGTGTTCGAGTCCAGATTGGGCACATTTCGCCGCTTGAGAATCGTCTCTTCGCGCTTGTTCTTCCTCAGCTCGACGGTGACTTCGTTTCGCCGACGCCGCATTTCCTGCACGGAAATAAATTTTACAATTTCCGACATTTCAGCAGTAACTTTCAACTACTCACATCCTGATCCTTCCCTTTGTTTTTAAAGTTTTGTAAACGATTTTGCTCCAGAGACGTCATTTTGTCGGTTTTCTTTTTATTCCTCTATGCCGCTGCAATAAGGAGCCGCAATTGCGTTTGACTGTTTGGAAATGCGTCAGTTAAAAACAATTATGTAGATGCGGAGATGGCGACGTACGCCTCCTGGCATTTTCGATGTACAATTAATAATTTGTTTCAATTGCACACCAGCCAATGGGAAAAATTAATCGCACGCACACCATCGCGCACCCAAGAAAAAATAACGTAGAGTCGACCAACACAGTTGCAGCACAACACGATGGCGCAGGCGATGAAAAAAGAAATGGCGAAAAAATACATGAAAATTAGCAATGCCAGTGGCGAAAAAAGTGTTTCTCTTTGTGCTCGGTGGCGGGTACTTACGTTTGTAGCTCGTAAATTGGGTTTCGCCCACGACACACACACTTTCTACGCCTTTTAAAAGTGATCAATTTCTTTCCTTTTTTTATAAAAATTGCAATCAGTGACAGCGACGTGAGTGAAGTTGGCTGCGGTTGGCAATTCGGGACTGCCCACTCATAGGCAGGGTCGATTATTGTGCCTATCGTGAGATCTGAACCTGTGTCGACTTGTCTAGCTTTGTTTTATAGTCCCTGAATTTTTAATATTTACAAGCAAATGCTGGTGCGTAATTTTAAGAACCTTAGCAGTAAAGCCGTTACATAGATGGATCAGCTTTTGATTTAAGAAATACATTGACTTGTTTCAAATCAATTCAATCATATTCGTATTGTTTGGGATTTTTCAAGCTAGCTTATCGTGCCAGAACTTCAACACAACCCTAGCAAAGAATCGATATTTTACAGGCCTGCGCGCTATCGATACCGTTGGGAGTGTCATCACTATTATTGAAACTATTCTGTCCAGGCAAGGTGTGCGAAAAACGTTTAATCGCTAACAGCGACCAATTTGCTGATCTGTGGCGGTATTCCAGCAGCATGCACGGATACTAGGACGATCCGCACCCAGCGAGAGTGCAATGACGGAGAATACAGAGAAAGAGGCGAGCGTGGAAACGCCGCAAGTGGCGGGGTCTCGGCCAAATCCTTCGGATCAGGAGCCACTTGCCATGGTCGAGGTACCGCCAGTTAAGGTAAAGAGCGAACAACCGGACGCAGAGGTGGAGGCCAAACTCCGGGCCCTGAATGCCAAGATCAAGGCGGAGATGGTGACTTTGCAGCGGAGGAGCAACAGCAAAGAACTGGGAAACAGGGACGAATCGGGGGACAGCGAGAGCTCCGCCTCGGCGGACGACAAGAAGGACATTGAGCCGGTGAAGTCCTCAAACGAGATCCTCGCCGAGCTGTTCGGCGTATTCAATGCCGCTCCTCCAGAGGAACTGCTAGACGACAATCTGTTCAAGAAAAAGAAAAAGGTCAAAAAAGAAAAGAAGGAAAAGAAGGCAAAGAAAAAGAAGACGGCCAAATCGGATGGCGAATGTAGCGATTCGGAGGCGGAAGGCAAGCACAAGCATAAACGTAAAAAGCACAAACACAAAGACGGCAGGGTCAAAGACAAAGAAAAGGATCGGGACCGGGATAGGGACAAATCCAAGGAGAAGGATCGGGACCGGGACAAATCCAAGGAGAAGGACCGGGACAAATCTAAGGAAAAGGATCGGGACCGCGTTACGGAGAAATCAAAGGAGAAGGATCGGGACAGGGATAGGGCCAAATCCAAAGATAAGTTTACGGCAGCACAAGCACCCTTTGAAAAGGAGAAAGAAAAGTCTGAGGGCAGGAAGCGCAGCGCTGTGGAGCCTGCCAGTCATCCGGAAAAGAGGGAACGACATGAGAGGGACAAGCAGCGCGATTGGGAACGAGAAAGGGAACGGGAAAAGGAGCGTGAAAAGGAACGGGAGAAGGAGCGTGAAAAGGAACGGGAAAAGGAGCGTGAAAAGGAGCGCGTCCGCTCCCACAACAGCTTTTACAACGGTCACCGTGAAGCGGATCGCTCGAGAGGATCTGAAGCTGCAAGTACGAAGGCACGGCAGGAACCAGATCTCTCCGATATCTCGCTTTCCGATGAGGAGTCGTTCCTTCGGGAAAAGGCTTCAAACGGACGCAGACGACCGCACAACAGCTTTTATGACGGAAAAGAGGAGCCCACGGTTTCACCCAGGCGGAACGTGCGCGAATCCAACTCCAGGAGGAATCGAAAGTCAAGATCTCGGTCTCGTGAGCTCGTAATCGACAAAAAGCGTTTGCTCGAGATTGCGCGACGAAATGCCATTAACATGTTCAAACGGGGAACAATGCCCGGCGTGGCTAACATGACGGCGGAGGTCAAGGACAAGGTGCTGGTCAAGATGCGTTACGGAGGTCGCACTGTTCAAGACCTGACCGACTTCTGCAAGAAAATCTCCAACGGCGACGGACTGTCGGATCTGAGTTCTGAAGACGAGTCCGATGTGGACAAGAATGGTAATGCGAAGGCCTTTCATCATCCCTTTCAGCTGAAGGAGCGCGAGCCAATTGTGATGCATATACGAAACTCAACGGCACTGGTTCCAGCACCAACTCGGATCGACGAGCAGACAAAGGCCATAACCATGCAGTTCCCGGTTTCTTCGGGACAGACCCATCGCAATAATGAGGTGTGGGTGCCGGTGGAGCGTAAGGACTCGCTAGTGCCGTTGCCCTCCCTTCCGCCAGCCAAACAGGCTACCAATATGTTCAAGGAAACGCCGAAGAACGTATTCGCGAAGTCAATACCCTCGCAAGAGCAGCAGGAACCCGCCTTTAAGTCACTGGGAGGAGCATCCCTAGTCCCACCCTCAGCTGTCACTCAATCGCCCACTCTTCCTCAACCAGTCCCGCCACCCGCACCAAAGGAGTCCGCCCCTGTGGCTGCTCCCTTCGTTCCCGAGGTGCCTATACCGTCTACAACGGCTGTAACACCTGCGCAAAGTGCTTCCATTTTTCCGGATGTGACGCCGCCCTCCATGGACGTATCCAGCATAATCACCCAGCGTCTTAGTGCCATACGTCGCCTGCAGGTGAGCTTCAAAACCGTTTGTCATTTCACGGGATGATTTAATAATCCGATTATTATTTAGGACAATCCTGCCGATTCTGAGGCTCTGAAAATGATGTACAATGCGCAACGCAACATGTCGTCTTGGGCCAACTCAAAGCACCTGCCTGGTCAGTTTACGGGGAGCACGGGCGCCCAGGTGATGAAGGCCCATGAGCTGAACAGCGGGCCGCAGCTGTGGGTGCGCAAAGACCAAATGACCTCCACCAAACCAGTGACCGGTGGCATGGGAATGGCGCTGCTGCAGAAGATGGGCTGGAAACCGGGCGAGGGATTGGGCAGATGTAAAACTGGATCTTTGCAACCACTTTTGCTAGATGTCAAGTTGGACAAACGCGGCCTGGTGTCGCGCGACGACTTAAAGCCCCCCCAAATGCGGGCGTCAGCTGCCCAGCGAAGAAATAAGAACATGGCGGTACCAGTTGGAGCAGGACCCGGTCCACCGGGGCAGGGAGCGGGACCTGGACCGGCGGCGCCATCGCCACTGGTCACCCAGGATAAGCATCCCGTGTGTGTGCTCAACGAACTGACCTCGAAGAACAAGTGGACGCCGCCGCAGTATAAGCTCCGTCAGGATATCGGACCTGCTCACAACCGCTCCTTCCTTTTTTCGGTCGAGATTAACGGACAGACTTATACGCCGGATCGCGGATGCAACAACAAGAAGGAGGCGAAACTCAACGCAGCCACCTTATGCTTGCGAGCCTTAGGCATCCTTCCGCCCAGCTAGTGATCACACTTCGAATAGGCTAATTTCTAGATAGTGAATATAAAAGAAACCCCAAACTGTACATAAAAGTAGGCCTAAGTTAAAGTTGTAAAGTCTTGTTCGTCTGCTTTGGTGGAGAGACAAATATATTTATAACATCTGATCCTAAACTCTGTCAAGCCCAGTCTTAATGCTATCTGTTAATTTGACTAGAATTACTAAAATTTGATTTCCCCCTTTATGAATATTTTTTTTAATTTTACAAACTATTTACTTAAATGCTGTTCCTGATTTAAGTTGTATATTATCTGTATATTTTTAGTTCCTTAAAGAAATGCCAGTTTCGTATTTTAGTTGCATTGTTGAAGTGGTTTTCTTCCCTCAATAAATTGAACATTTTAGTTGACACATTATTTCTGCAAGTGTAATGCCCGTTATTCGCGATTCAATGTTTTGGGAGAGAAGCTTTAACGCGCGAGCTTTGATTACCCACCCGCCTCACGGGGCTTTTGCGCAAGTACACAAACAAAGCCAGCTGTTCCGAGTGGGCTAAACAACAGTGGGCCGTGTGGGCTGGGAGTGGGAGCACTGGCGCTGCAAGTTCCAAAAGATTGCTCCGCGACGAAGGTCAGTTCACGCGGAAGCTCGAACTTCGTCGGATGGCGAGCACGGACCATTGGCTTGGCTAGTGGGCGCAGCAGGACACGGGCCACAGGGAGCGGAGGAGCGGACCAAAGGTCGTCACCCGGATACAGACAAAACTTTTCCGAGTGCCCCAGTCCTCGTTTGCCCAATTTCCCCCCCAGCAGCATCAATCAGCTTCAATCAGCATCCAAATGCCTGCAAAACGTGCGCAATAATATTTGTTGTGAAAATATCCATGCCACCGTGCAAATGCTTTTTTGGAGCCACTGCGTCTTGGCATTTGGTGGTTGGGGCTGCGGATTTGGTTGTGGTTTTCGCATCGACACACGCAAGCAGCAGAGCCAGCGTAACTCGTAAAGTTGCATAATTACCGCACATGAATGGCTGGCGCGTCGAGTTTGGGCGTTGCAGTTGCAGTTGCATTGGCCACATATTGTTGCCAACGTTGTCGCCGCTTTTGATGCACTGCCGCATTTTCGCTGGCCACTTTGTTTGCGGCCAACGCCATGGAAACGTGCCGCACCTGTGCGATTTCCATGTTCGTGTGCGATTTCGAGAGTGGCGTAAACAACAGCCACTTCCTGGACCTCCATCATCCCAACTGCTGGCCCAGCGAAATGGCCCAGATTCGCCTCCAGTTGTCCAACTGGAATCTAAAGGTGAGTGCTCTGGGATAAATGGGATTTAAGATCAGGAAGACTCCAGTATGGGTTCATATCACATATGATATATCTTTGGGACTTGGAGTCTCAAAATATTTCAATCTGGGAATTAGTATCACTTTACCGCTCCCGATTTCTTGCTGTGTGCCAAGCAGGTTGCTTTGTAGTTTCCTCACTGTTGAAAATGCAACTTTTCGCAAGTGAAAGTTGTGTGTGGGCCACGTTTTCACAAACAAGCCACTTGGGACTTAATTATACATAGGATGGTTATTTTCCTGTCAACCCCAAAGCTTTGGGAAATTGTCAATCTTTAGTTTTCCGGAACCACAAATTTTTCAAAACGCTTGACTTCTTACAATGGAATTTCCATTACATAAATGGGTACAATTATATATTATCCATTTGTTGCCAATGAAATGCACAGCTATTCAGTGATATTCCAAAATCACGAAATTACGAAATATTATAATATATCTTGACTACCGCCCGATCGATTTCATAGGCAATCCAATGGGTTTCCAGCAGATAATCGCCTTCAGGGAAGGGCAGCACCTTCGTAACTCTGTGGTTCACAAAGTCTATGGGAACCTTGTCCAAGAATAGGTCGTGCTAAAGTACAAAATGATATTAAGTGGTTTGTAGTACACAAGGATATACTCACATCATAGGGGCAGGAATGGTTGAGATTGGAGTGGGAATTGAAGAATTCGAAAAAGTATTTCCCCACTGGGTTCGACTCGGGGTTTCTCAAAAATCTACACGCATCCAGAGTGATATTGAACATAAAGGGCCTGTAGCCGCTAAATCGCTTGTACAGTATCCCATTGAACTACATAGAATTAGCATTAAAAGTGTTTTATTTGTTTAATATCTGCGTACCTTGACTTTTGTAACTGGCGTTTTGAACAAGTTCACTTTTAGCGTTATGTACTTGTAGCTCCGATTCACAGACCTTAAATAGCAGAATTCAAAATCCGCGAAGGTTTTGTCGAGGGAAGTGCACTGCAGGTTGGTGAATTCAAATTTGCAGGAGATCTGCAAGAAAATCGATTAGTTAAATGCAGTTTATACAAATTTATGATAGCAACCTTTTCAGCCATAAAAAGAAATCCTAAAATGAATATTAATTGGCAGCGCGGATACCTCAACATCGTGCATTAATGTCACAACATTAACTAAACTAAATTGGATTTTAATATATTGCAAAAGTAGCACTTCAAAAAATATATATCAAACTACATTTCATAATAATGTAGGAAGTCCAATTACTATAGGTAATTTAGCATCGCAAAGCGATTGGATTAATTGGATGGTTATTAAAATATATAATGTTCCAATGTTCCATAAAATTACTCAATTATGCAGCAGACTAAAACCATTGAGTTCATTTCAGATCTCTCCCAACGACGGACTGCCCCAGAAGATCTGCAGCGACTGCTTCACCAAGTTCTGCTCGATCCACGCATTCCGAGTCGCCTGCCAGGAGGCACAGCTGAAGCTGTCCAACATCTACGACAAGATCGATGCCAGCAGCCTGGAAGATGAGCACCACGAGGACCAGAACCTGGAGCAGGCGGAGGAGCATCAGGAATCGGAAACATCCAAAGCAACAACGACGGTTTCAGCCGAAACACAACCTAACACTGCCAGTGATCCCATAGAGATTTTTGTGGATGCCGTAGACATCGACGAGGCGGAGCAGGAGGAGGAGCCGTATGATGAGAAGTTGGACGAACCTATCACAGAGCAGTCTCCTCCCCCGGAACTGACCATCAGCTATGCCTGCAAGTTCTGTCTGCGCCCGCAGGAGAGCTACCAGCTGCAGCAACTCCTGCTGGAACACATCAACGCCAGCCACGATCCGGAGCAGCCGTACAATTGTCCGGAGTGCGAGGCCCGTTTCCAGGACGCCGCCTCGCGCACGGTGCACCTGAAGAGCTGCCACGTGGAGAAGCAACATGCGTGCGGGGTGTGCGGCAAGAAGTACGGCGACAGGCACAATCTGCGCCACCACGTGGAGAAGTACCACTCGGAGACGGACTTTGAGTGCGCGCTGTGCGAGAAGCGCTTCTACACCCGCAAGAGCCTCAACTACCACATGAAGTGGCACAATCCGGAGCGCCAGTTCAAGTGTCGCCACAGCGGCTGCGAGCGACTCTTCATCAGCCAGAGGCATCTCATGTGCCACGAGGCCACCCACTCGGGCACCAGCTCCCGGAAGAGCGAGCACTGCGGCTTCTGCGGCAAGAGTAAGGATCACCAATTGCACTAAGCCTCCCAAATAATGCCAAATGAGCTGAATATTGCTAATACGCAATGCTGACCAATATCTATTATTATAAGTAATTAAGTTTAGATTCCGTGTTATTGTTATCCACACAGCATTCATACATCTGAAGACCCTTCGCTGGCACATTTACAGGCAGCACGGCGGCGAGAAGCCCTACAAGTGTGCCAACTGCACGGAGGGTAAGTCAAGTTGGATCCTCCGGTTCGGGAACACCCTCACAGGATCTTCTGCTCCTGTGGGGGGCGGGTATTGGAAAATCCATCGATTTAAACAATTCACAAACATGAGCATTAACCATATATCAATCTGTCGCATCATATATATCAATCAACATTCTCACATCCAACAAGCGCTTTAAGAACATAGAAACTGGGCCAAGACCGGCTGCTTCTGCCGCCTTATATAGTGTGTTAGTCAAGCCAAGAGCAACGGTAAAGATAATGGCTAACCCAGCTCCATTTTGTTCACCTGCCACCTTTTTAGCCATCGCATGCGATTAACGAACGGCAAACGTTTTGTACTTTGATTTCCACTTAGCCACCTAGCGTTTTTACCAATTAAACCAATCAAAACCCATCAACCAAATGCATAACCAACTCCATCCACCGTACGAATCCCCGGAGAGCAGCATGCCAGCAATTTCATAGATAATCGTCCTGCATTTAAGGAATTTCATCCATTATTGAAATATACATACATATATGATTTTGATTTTAACAAAGTTCACATCCTACCTTCAGGGCGATGCATATTTTCGAGTTTTCTACTTCATGACACCCTACGATTAGCCACCCTGTAACACTGTACCCATGGATACCAAACCCATTTTGTGTCCACTTCCACAGTCTTTGCATCCTATGCGGAGAAGAGGATTCACATGCTGGAGCGGCACAGGGAGAACCTAACGGCCATCGAGCGGAGTGAGTGCATGCTGTGCCGCCAGCCCTTCTCCAGCGAACCGGACTTGATCCACCACATGTCCGCGGAGCATTTGCAGCGACCTGGAGCTCCAGTCATCGCGAACAACAAGCGGGTGCTGCAGCAGAAGCGGGAACGCCAGTACTCCGGACTCTTTCAGTGCGGCAGCTGCAGCCAGCGGTTCAACATGAAGTCCGCTCTGGAGCGGCACGCCGCCGTGCATTCCGAGAAGGATCGACCACACGCCTGTCCACACTGCTCCAAGCGGTTCAAGCGCGCCCAGGACATGAAGTGGCACATCAAGACGCACGAGAAGGAGAAGCCCAATGTGTGCGATGTTTGTGGCAAGGCCTTCGCCCTCAAGTATGTGCTCACCCAGCACCGGCTGAGTCACGAGGGTAAGCATGCCCAGATGTCTCTTTAAAGATCTCTAATACGTAGGTAAGCTGCAATCTTTTGCAGTCTTGGAGAAGAACTTCAAGTGCAACGTTTGCGGTCGAGCCTATCTGTTTGAGAAGTCATTGCGGCTGCACCAGCGAACTCACACGGGCAAAACCTACTACAAATGCGATCTCTGTCAGGAGAGATTTGTCACGCACATTAAGCTTAAGAGTATGTATGCGAGACCACTCAATGATGCACTTCCATCTAGATGAATGTCACTTCCAGCTCACATGCAAAAGACACACGCCTCTCAGCCGCACGCGGCGGACCACCCTCTGGATGATCTGATCAACATTGTGATTTCCTAACCAAGTGGAACAGCAAAGATATCTGTCATAGCCAAGCACAGCGCAGAAACTGCAATGCATTGCGAGCGTAGCTCTCGGAACTCAAGCCTACATAGACCATACACACATACATGTACCCTCCATCCACTCACTAGACCATATGCACGCAGCGATCCTAGGATCGTAGATGTGCTTAGAGCTTTATTTAGAAGATATCCGTAGGCCATAACCCGTGCATATATCTCTGTCCATTTCCTCTTCGATCGGTCCTTAAGGAGCGCTTCAGCCGCATATCTCTTTCTATCTCTGATCCATATTAATCTCACAGAACGCCTTCAAAACTCTCCAAGCACATATATATTTGACCACTTAGCGATAAGCGATAAGTAAGCAATGAGAACAAACAGAATGTTGTACGAGCAATCTAAGCTTTGCGGCAAACTTTTAATGCTCAAGAAATGCATTTATTTCCAAATGAAACCGAGAAGTATTTACAATAATTAACGAAAATGTATAAGAATATTTAAAATATCAATATACTATGGATTTTATTATAAGTAGTTGAAGAAATATTTACCAAATTCATGTTCCGAATAAACATTCATTTGACCAATGTTTGAATTGCCGTTACTTTTTGAATTGCGCGCCACTAGTCGATTACTTTTGACAGCTTGCCAAAATACGTTTTTTTGTATCTTTTTGAGAACTATTTTTAAACAGCTGGTACTAATTTAGCGAGCAGTGCGCTCTGAAATAATTATTTTATTTATTTTATTGTTCTGAAATTTCTTTACTCATACTGAGTAAAAGTTCTAGCTAGAAATCAGGCAAAAGCTGCCAGCACCGCCTTCGTCCCCATTCGATAGTTGCGACCCGTGACTGCGTGAAGAATCAGTGACTAGTATCACCTGCGGCCAAACGTCGCCCATCTCTAGAGAACGTGAACACGTCAGTTTTTAGTTTATAATATTTATAAGCGAAAAGTTCAGTGCACAGCGGTCGCGATTTCGAACTAGAAGTGGCAGCAATGCCCACGAGGAGTACCAGCTTAACTCCATAACATACAGACGGCTAAAACAACCAGCTGACCAAGTCAGAAATAACCAAAATTACCGAAATAAACGCAGACGGCGCCGCAAGTTGACCAAAAACGGACGCAAAATCCATAACAGCGAGCTGAAAATAAAGCCGCCAGTGAAAGTGGATGTGCAAGAGGGGAAGCCCGCAGGGGAAGACAGTAGAGATTAGCAGCTGCCACGCCAAGCAGATCTGACGTGCGTGTCGATAGAGAGTCAACTCCAAATCACGCCCACACTGGTTTTCTGCGGGGGCATCTAAGTACACGTAGCCATCGTCATGGCCTTGCCATTGAGTGACCTGCTCATGATTGGCGGCGGCGAGAAGAAACTGGCCGCCTGCCTGGTGCTCCTCCTTCTGGAGCTCTTCCTGGAAGGTACGTACTTGAAATCCTTATCTCCTAAATCAGCCCAAATACACGTCATGGTTTCTCGCACAGGCGCCGAGTCAACGGCCAGTCCGGCGGACATTGAGAACCATCTGGAGCTGGGCAAGGAGTTCCTTGCCCGCGGACAGCTGTCGGATGCACTGACGCACTACCATGCAGCTGTTGGTAAATATAACTGCCTTGTACCCATGAAAGCTTTGGAATATCCATGACACTTTATTTATATTCAGTTTTTACCATGGCAGCTGTCTTTTATTTTGTATAAATTCACGTAAATTTACGTGGCATCGCTATGACATCGCTGGCTTTTGCCTGAAACTAAACATTTTATAAAGATTTTAATTATTTTTGCCAAACGAATCATAGAATCTTAGGGTTTGAATAAAACATAACCATTTTTTGCAACTGTCAAGGCCAACACACTGGTTATTTCCATATAGAAATGCAGTGGATAGGCAAACTTGTATCTTTTGACTTGAATTTGATTAAATTAATTTGCTAAACTTTTGGTTAGAGCTACCTTTATTTTGTGCACGGATATCCAAGCCTTTCGCTGCCCGCGGCTTTGATTTAACCTTTACCTTTTTCACAGAGGGCGATGCCAACAACTATCTGACGCTTTTCAAGCGCGGCACCGTTTACTTGGCGCTGGGCAAGACGCGTTTCGCCGTCCAGGACTTTAGCCGAGTCCTGGAACTGAAGCCAGACTTCACGGCCGCCCGCATCCAGCGTGGTGTTGTGCACATGAAGAGCGGAGAGTATGAGCAAGCGCTCCTGGACTTCGATCAAGTGCTTCAAGAGGAACCCAACAACGGCTTGGTGCTGGAGCACTACTCCCGCTTGGCCCCTGCCCAGGAGCAGTGGCTCCTTGTGCAGCAGCTGATTCAGCACAGTGATCACCAAAACGCCATTTCAATGATCACACAATTGCTGGAGATCTCGCCGTGGGCGGTGCCGTTCCGGCAGGCTCGCTCCGATGCCTACATTGCCATCAATGATCCCCTGTCAGCCATTGCTGACTTGCGACAGGTGAACCGTCTCACCCAGGACAGCACTGAGGGTCACTACAACATCGCCCAGCTGCTGTACACTATTGGCCATGCCACGAATGCCTTAAAAGAGATCCGCGAGTGCCTGAAGTTCGACCCTGAGCACAAGCTCTGCTTCCCCTTCTACAAGAAACTGCGGAAGGTGGAAAAGCAGCTGGTTAACGCGGAGCAGGCGCGTGAGGAGAAGCAGTTTGCCGAGTGCATTGCCGCCGGAGAGGCAGTGCTGCGTAACGAACCGGAGGAAACAATGATCCGGTACGAGGGACACAAGGTGCTCTGCACTTGCTACACGGCCGACGAGCAGTTCGGCAAGGCTTTGCAGCAGTGCAAGGAGGCACTAGATATTATGAAGGATGCTCAGGTCTACTGTGATCGTGCTGACGCGTTGCTGGGCACCGAGATGTACGATGATGCCATACACTCCTTCCAAGCGGCTCTCGACCTGGAGGAGAGTAACACCCGCGCGAAAGAAGGCATCCAGAGGGCGAAGAAGCTGCAGAAGCAGTCAGAACGCAGGGATTACTATAAGATATTAAACGTTAAGCGCAGCGCCAGCAAACAGGAGATTGTGAAGGCTTACAGGAAGGCGGCGCAAAAGTGGCATCCAGACAACTTCCGTGACGAGGAGAAAAAGGTGGCCGAGAAGAAGTTTATCGACATCGCCGCAGCCAAAGAGGTACTCACGGATCCCGAGAAGCGTCGCCAGTTCGACAACGGCGAGGATCCGTTGGATCCTGAGAGCAATCAGCGTGGCGGCTTCCATGGCGAGCATCCGTTTGGACACTTCCAGCACGGGTCGCCGTTCCAGTTCAAGTTCCACTTCAATTAGTCAGCCAGCCAGCAGCCATTTGCTTTGTGATGTCCTAGCCGCGATCCCCGATATCCTTCAACGATTTTACACTGTTTGTTTTGTTCATTTAAATGGCGTGTAAATAGTAGCATAAAGCATAAATAAACCCACGGTCCGTTGTCAGAGAGTAGCACACACACACACAAATCGCAACAAAACACACTGAGCACTTACATTTAATTAGTTTATTTAATACAATACAATAATTATAATGTAGTACATTTTTCTAATTATGTATAAAAAGAAACAATATGCGAGAACAAGCAATTAAAGACTTGGCAATTTGAATTGAATATATGTTAATTTTGAACATGTTGGAATTAAAAGTAGTCTTAAGGTGCAAAGTCTTCATAAGTATTCCTTTGCTGTTGTCTAGGGTCAAAATGCGTGGAGTAACCAAAACCAAATGTTTTATCCTGATATGAACGCTTCTCAGGCGTTGGGCGTCATTATCACGTACACCATGGTGGCCAGCATCACTGACACTACCAACATCAAGTAGAATTTGAGATTATATTTTTGATCCAACGACACAGCCAGTGCACGGAATTGCGCCATGGGCGAAACCTGATCTTGGTGTCTTACCAGAGGTTTTCTGGCCTGCGGCGAGAAGCGCTTGTTTTGGAAATGACTTCTGATGGGCGGCTCCTCAACTTCGGACTCGCTCTCTGTGTCCATGCGTTCGCCTGCGGTGTCTGGCTGATCGTAGAACTGATTCAGCTGCGGATACAGAGTGTTTACTGCGGTGGTCGGCTGGAGGAGGCGACCACGGGCCAGGTTGGATCCACTTACTGGAACATTCTGTCGCTGGCGAATGGGTGCTGGAGCTGGCGCTGGGCCACCAAAAGGCCTAGCAGATCCACTGAAAGTATTTCTTGGCGAAACGGGTGAAAGTTTTGGGTTGAATGTCGATGCCTCCTGGTAGCTGGTCGAGTTTAAGTTGGTTTGGGTCAGCAGGGGACGCTCGAAACCCAAATCTGTGCGTCTGTAGGTCGGGGGTTCGATGCGTGGCTCGTATGTGGGAAGTCTGTGTGGAGTAGCGGCTGGCACATGGGGTCTTTCGTAGGTGTAGCTGCGTGGTATATCCTCCTGCTCGTACAGCGGCTGGTCAACTTCGCGTGTGTACGATGTGGTCAGAACTCCGGATTTGGTTAGGGAAACAGAGCGTCTAGGCTGTTGGTCGCGGGCGTACTTAAGCACCGGTGAGTCCACCATGTAGTAGTCATCGTCCTCTGACTGGGAACCCACATCAGAGACCGTGGTGGTAGTCTGCACAGATCTTCCCGATATTGAGGTGTTGTCTAGTCCGTAGGCGATTGTGCGTCGACTTTGTTCGCTGATCTTGTTATTGTTGCTGCTGGTGCGGCCTGCACTCCTACCGGGCGTACGACGTACTGGCTCCGATGTGGGCGTCGAAACCTGGCTACCGTGTACGGTTTCACGCCTTGGAGTTGCTTTCTTACTTGCAGTTTTGCTTTTGTTCAGCGGAACCCCGGTGATGGCGGCCTTCAGCCGGCGAATGATGACGCTGCGCGTGCTGTCCGTTACGGGAACTCCGGGCAGGCCGTGCTCCAGGCACTTGGCCAGCAGCTCCTTGTTGCCCAACGTGTCCAGGTAAGCAAGGTCCGACATTCTTTCTCGCCGTGGTGAAACTCAAAACAAAAATAGCAATGTCGTCACGATTGTTGCTGTTGCTATTAGCGATGACACGGCAGCGATAGCATGGTCTCCGGCGATGAACGTCTATCGATTGTTAGCTAAACACCTTATTTTGCAAAATTATAGCTAGAATCCTTAAACAAAATGAGATATGTACGACAGTACAAATAACTTTTTTGTTTCAGGTAGAAGAACTAAGTTGTTAAAGAAAAATTAAAACCATGCAAACTATATGCAATCGGAAAACCGCCTAATGTTCAGTGTTGTAAAATGTGCAAGACCAAACACGGCAGTGCTGCCAGACTACTGCGAAGGCGCCTTCTGCGGTATATTTCAACTAGCGCCCGACGGTCACACAGTTAGTTTTATGAAAATCGAACGCGCAACAGGTGTTCAATCGCAAACAACACGCTCGAATTAAACGAATCGCCGCGCGGAAAGCGCTCGCCAAGCCAAAGAAAACCCCAAGTCGCAGTGCGGAATACGGAGGAGCTATAGCATCATAGCATAAACAGTGGATTGTGGCAAAGCAATCGTTAATCATTTGCACCTGTTCGGCGCCCAACATTCCTGCACTTTTTTTGCGTTTCTGCGCCTGCGTGTGTGCCTCATTTAGTTTTCCCCATTTTGTTTACCTCCATCGCGGGTGTTTTGTAAAGTTTTCGCTTCGATTTCGAGCAAGAAAGCAAGCAAGTGGCTGGAAACATTCGACAATTTGCTAGCTGCAATTGCAGCATATTTTCCATTTAGCCAAGCCAAGAGCAAGGGAAACAACACCAACAACAGCAACAACAAAAACGGCAGCAGTAGAAGCAGCAGCATAAACATAAACCAAAAAACCGGTTAAAGCGGACAAGAGTGAGAGAGGCGCCCCAAAAAGAGCAAGCGGGACCAAACACTCATAAAAAGGTGAAAAAAAAAACAAAAACAACAACGTATAAAAGTAGATAAATAATAAACGAAAAAATAATATTCTCGGATTTTGGTTTTTGTTTTTTGTTCCACGCAAACCAAAAATAAGTGTGTTTGTTCTTTTGTTCAAACGTGTGTTGACATCGAGTTTTCCCTGTAAATTCCTTATCGGCCGATCAAATCGAAAGTGAACGAGTAATTGCCCTTCTGGTATTTGGTATTTGGTTTATTACATTTCGATATTGCTATTGCCCAAACTCTGCGCGTGGCCTCCTTCTTATCGGCCGACCAGTCCAGTCCACTGCACTCCACAAGAAGAACTACCTGTTGCCGCAACAATTAACACCAGGTGAGCAATAAAATCAACCCTTTTTACACTTCTGCAGCTCAAAGTGGCCAATAGGACCACCGGCTATTCTGTGAATATTGTTCACGTTGCACCTGCAACAAATTCCAAGGAATTCCAAGAGAATTTGTAGAATTGTACTCTTGAAAATATATTTCCACATTATCCAACAGTTCCCCTTAAAAGTAACCGTTGGCTTGACGGGAAAAATAGTTTCCCAATGTAAATTTTATATATTATGATTAGGCCTCAGTGATTTAGGTACATACTAAGTTTAATAGGAAATGTCATTAAAAACTCAACTGCAATATATTGGAAAATTAGGAAAATGGTCGCGCTGTAAATCTAAAAACTAAGTATTTCCATTTCGAAGCTACGTTTATTTTAGCCTTTTTTACAATCAACAATTTATGAACCTTTCCAAACGGCAAGGCTCATTTAAAATCGATAATACGTAAATTATGTTTACACATTTTTAAATGAGTCTCGAGTGCCGCTAAACCATAATTCGGTGCTATATTTAAGAGACTTGTATGAATTTGCCGATTTCAAGTAGCTTTAAATGTTATTTATTGCTACCAATACAATTCGAGTTGAGCAACTCATTCTATTCAGTCGGTCATTGTCTATATTTGGAACTGCCTGATAGCCAAGTCACGTGAGAGGCCTTCCATCGATAAGCCAAATTGTTAAGCCAATTGTTAACAAAAGATTAGCCCCATGCCTTGACATTAGGCAACCCGAATTGGGGGAATTGGTGGAAATTGGGGAATTCGCCACCGCAGTTCATTGACACAACCTTTGGCTGCTGTTTTTGCTGCTTTGCTGTTTTACTGTTTTGCTGTTGAACCCGCTCAACTTTCACTGAAAAGGCGGCTGGCCCAAAAGCGCCATAAATCGGCATAAATCAGCACGAAAACAACACACGCGACAAGAAAATGTTGTAAATGCCTAAATTGAAATGCAGTCGCAGGTTAATAAAATCAAATTTCAAATTTGTTGCCCGCTTTTGTCTTCCCGTTTTCATCGCTTGTTTTCCACTTCCATTTCCATCTCGATCTCCATTTTTATTTTATTTTTATTTAATTTTAATTTCATTTATGTAATCCCTGGTTAATTTCCAAGCATCATTAAGCCGCGGAGAAAAAGTCTCTT
Source organism: Drosophila yakuba (assembly GCF_016746365.2). Classification (NCBI taxonomy): domain Eukaryota; kingdom Metazoa; phylum Arthropoda; class Insecta; order Diptera; family Drosophilidae; genus Drosophila; species Drosophila yakuba. Next base: position 11,231,311 of record NC_052530.2, read on the forward strand.
TTGGCCGCAAATTGAAGCACACGAGCGGATGGTTATGAGATAATCAGTAAATTGCACAAGACCAAATGAAGTCATGAGAGTTGAGTGGATGTGGATTGTCGAGTGGGTTTCGAATCGAATCGAAACGAATAGAAACGAATCGAATCGAATCGCATCGCATCGCATCGATGGAGCTCCAATTTGACACTAAATTGAATGAGATAAGAGATTCGAAAATGATTTATCTCTATCAATGTGAAATTAAACTGCATGGCGTGTGCGAAACTGAGCGGCTCAAATTGGTTTCAGCCATTTCCATTTCTGGGAAGCCTTACTTGCTTGAAAATTTCCCAATACCCAATACCAAATACCCATTCCAATCCCGACTCCATATGACTCATAGCCAAATGCATTTATTCATTCCAATCTTGCATCTACTTATTGCTAGAGCTAGACGTACAAGAAAACAAAAACAAAAAGCTATAACCAAAATTCCTCAATCGTGAAGAAAACAAAATGCCAAATATTCCCACCAAAAAAGTTGATATATGCAGAAAATACAAAACAAGCGGCCAGCAGCAGCAGCAACAACAACAACAACAACAACAACAACGGCAACAGCAACTTTTATGAACAGCAAAACTATGCGCATAAAAAAGTTATATAAAAAACACGTTCAGACTCCAAGCCGCTCGGTGCGAGCGGGATGGCGATACCAAGTGGGTTAGCCGCCTGCATGTGTGTGTGTGTGACGTATCTGTGTGAGCCACGCTTCAATTGCAAATGCGCCCAGTAAGCGCACAAAGTAGAAAAACGTTAAAAAAGCATTGACGCAGATACGCGCGCTGTGTTTGCTGTAATGTTGTTGTAATTGTAAATTCTACAGGTTTCTTACTTGGTATTTGTTTGTTTGTTTCTTTGTCCCTGCATGTGTGTGTGCGCCTTACTGTCTGTGTGTGTGTTTTAGCCGTTGTTGCCTTAATGGCACCAAAAGCAACAACAACAACAGCCACAAGATCGCTCTGCAATTTTACGCCAAAGCTAAAAAGGCGAGCGATCGAGCAGAAATCGAAGCGATCGGAAAGCACAGAGAGAAAAGTTGGTGTATTAAAACCTAAAGCCTTAAAACAATAGAAAAGTTTAAAACATGCTTATAACACGCATAAGTTTTGTTTTGGAATTTTAATTAATTTTCTCTTTATTTAAAACGAGACTTTCTCAAACAAGCACTTCACAGAAATGATAATGGGATAAATCAGAATAAAAATACAAATTTTGCTTGAGTGCTGTAAATATTTTTTTCCCTGCAGCATTGAATGAAAAGGATGAAAAGGGGGCGGCGCTGGAAAAGCAGAAGGCGCAGCGGGATGACAAGGGGAGAGGGGGGTCTACTTCATTCGTAGGCAAACCGGGCCAGTTGGCGAGCACTGTGGGCCGAAAAGCGCAGCAATCTTGGGAGTTAACCCCTGCCGATAGCCACTCATATAAGGCATTTCCAGAAAAGCACACGCCAAAGCGTTCTCACCTTGAAAGATATTAGATGTGAGTCTAAACAAAGCAGCAGACAAACGCTTGAAACCAAGAAAAACTGGCTAAAATACAAGCGATTAAGCTTGAATTACTGCAAATTATATTAATTGGCATGTCTGAAACTTTATGTATTGTATTTTAGTGTATATTATGTTTAGTTTCTTGTATAAGCATTAGTTAGCTACTTAGTTTTATTTGGAGCCTATATACACTGTGCCCGTGTTTATGCCCCAACGAAAGCAACAACAATCACCTAACAGCGGCGAACGTTGCAAGCTGCCCCCCCCACCCCCTGGTTCGCCCCAAAAGTAGTCGCCAAGTATGCGTCTTAACTTGGCCAACAGCTTGGCCAACTTGCCGTTCGCCTCAGCTTGTTTTGCGTTGTATCGGTTCGTATCGGTTTGGATCGGATCGGTTTTGTTTCGCTTTGCTTGTGTTTTGCACTCGTATTCGTAATTGTTTCACGAAACTGGCCAACTTCAACTGACGAGGGTGGTGCTAGATCCCAGGGGTATGGCCAATAACGGGGGGGTAGTACGAGTACGAGTTCGACTACGACTACGGTTAAGAAAAACCAAAGCAACAAAAAAACAGGTGCGCAGTGCGCAAGCGCGCGCGCATTTTTGGTTTTGCTTACTGGTTTTTTCGGTGGCTTCGATTTGGGGCCAACAGTTTTGCGCTTTTAATTATGGTTTATGTGTCGCTTACGAACACCGAACGCTAAAGCTAAACCGTCGATCGTTGATCGTCGATCGCCGATCGGCATACACTTATCCCATAAGCGGTACACATACCCATATAGATATAGTTATACTCGTACTCGTATGTCCAGAGCCACAGCACAAGGTTGCCGCAAAGTGACACGAGTGGAGGAGACATGTGGGGCCATTGAGGTTACTGCTGGCTACTTGGATACTTGGATACTTGGCTACTTCGATACTTGGATACTTGGCTAATTGTGAATTGTGAACTGCCTTCTGGGCGGATCGCCATGGAATTGCCTTCGGGCGGGAGCCATTGGCCAAAGTTATTGGAGTGGAAAGCCCCGATTCGAAGGTGAAGTCTCTGGCTTTCCCCTCTCGACAAATCAGGCTAGAAACTCCTGACCAGGTAGGTGATTTTATCAGATAAGGGGCGTGTTTGCCTTGCTTCATAAACTGCCCTGGAAATTCCTACTTCGATAAGTTTTTATAGGCCTTTCCCAAGAAGACTTGGTTGGAAAAACCTCAACAATCATCCAGAAGGGAATAATAGCACCTCAAAGAGAGTACACTTTGAATTCCCCTGAAGCATGGCTCTTTTACAATCCTTGGTTATTTCAGATGCTATGAAAATGGAAATGGCGTAATTAGCTACATTTAGCAGCCTATTGCCAAATGCTTCATATCAGTAGATTTATTTGATAACTCGGCACTTGGATTAGAATCAATTAGCCTTCGAGTTTCAGTCGAGGGTCTTTTCGTCTTATCAGCTTGGGTTACTCATTCTAATTTTGGTGTAAGTGAATCAAAGTGGCAGGTGAATCACGAACAAAACGCTGTAATAAAATCACTTTAATACCTTTCCCGCTTATCTGCTGCGGGGTACTTTAAGTCGAACGAGCTGCCTGAAAGGTAAACAATGTCGGGAGACATATCTGAGCCACTATCTGGTGACCCAATTTGAGTCATCAGATGGGTACGACAATTGCATCCCGGCGAAACGTGGAGTGAAGTCAAGGCATCGCGGTGCATAAGTCACACGGTGCCTTAATAAATATTAGATTGCGGCAATCGCGCAGATACAAATGTATCTGGGTAAAAACTAAAAAAAAAAAAGAACGAGATTGTATCGCGAGTCGAGTTACGAGCGCACGCGTGTTTCTTGCGCCTTTGTTTTGTTTACACTCGATTGCAAGTGCAATTTGTATCTGGCAGATACATTCCATGCCACATGTGCTTTGCATAAAAAGGCCCGCTCAAATGGCCAACTCGGCTTAACTGTAACTGGCAGTGATGACATTTTGTATCTGCTAGATACGCAGATACACAAACACAGCCATGCGTAAATGCAATGCACGCACGCTCACAGCAAAAACAAATGCGACAAATAACCCTCTGGCCTTATTAATATTTATCAATTTGTTATTTAACTGGCTTCGATCTCTTTGTCCGCTGGCTGGGGCAACTTTTTGCCTCTCAATTTGCATAAAGCCCGATAAAAGATACGTTTGTTTTTACGTTTTTATAAGCCGACTTGTTTTGGATTGCTGGCTTTTGATGGTTTTTTTTTCGTTGTTGTTCAATTGCCAATTTGACCTTATTAAGTATGATTTGTACAAATACCTTGCGTGCGTCTTAATTAATTGATTTGTTTTAAGTTGAAATTCCGCCGGCCGACATCGCCGCTTCAACCCATAAATATTTAATTATATTTTCTAGGTCTTTCCCCCTTGCCGTTTATTCATTATATTTTTTCAGAACCGTGCCAAAGCGTTTAAGCCACTTGAGTTGTGACAAATTCAACTGACTTTTTATAGAACCCTAGGCTAGTGGCTAGAATTAAGTGAAAATCACACGAGACAGCTGAGTTTCTATCCAAAAACAGCAGCTGGGGGCAGCTGTGCTAAAATCCGAGTTGCCCTAGAGCAAGATAAAATGGCAAATGTGTTGGAAATATTTCGCATTATGTAGCGTACGGGTTTGCCGATAATTTGGCAACGATAGAGGCTCGATTTGGGGCTACAATCCATTAGTCAAATAGCACGTGCAGTCCATAGTGTTACTAAGCCAGAAAAAAACCAAACCCCCTCTATAAAGTTAGTATCCAATGACCATAGGCAACTCATAGTAACTTGTGTATATAATATTCTCATCTGGCGAAGTATTATCAAGGCGGAAGTGCGTGTTTGGGATTAAGTGATAAGACAAAAATTGCGATAAGTTTGCAGCAAATGAGCCAAATATTAAGTATAGCAGCCTCAAGTGGTCGACATTATCGCCATTATCGTCCCAAATTGGGCAAACCAAATACGCTCAAGTAATTAAACTGAATAAAAAAGCAAAGCAATATTCATATAAGAAGTTACAAATGCATATACCGATTAGAGTTTGTTGTATAAGAAATGCAGCCAAACAAATCTTTACAAATAAGGCTTAGATAAGGCTTGATAATAGTTTCATTTTTTAATTTTCTCCCTTGCTTTCCTGTCCAGATTTAGTATCTCTGCTTTTCGTCAGCGTTTTCACTGCAAAGAGGAAGCGGTTGCCAGCGGTTTATTACGCACAATTATTCTCTGCACACCCAGCATTATGGGGAAAATGATGGAAAAGAAAAGCCATTCCCAGCAATTTGTCATTGTTTGATTTTCTCTGCACTTGCTATAATTTTTTGGTTTATGTTTTTCTTTTTTTTTTTACCTATTTGGGGTTGGCAGCGCTAGTATTTCGGAACTGGAACTGCTGGCTCCCAAACAATTTGAGCATTTGATTGCTTTATTTCACTTTACAACGCAAATTGCTGGCTTTGTCTACGGCAACCAGGCTTGTGATACTTCCTGCCTGCCACGGCTAATTATGAACAATCAGAGATCGGAGAAGACAAGACGCGGATCTCGGGATGTTGCTGCTGCCACTGCAGCCTGTAGTGTGTTGCACTTAGTTGCATGATTACATTTAATGGGCAACGCCAAAACATAATCATTTCGATTAAATAATCAGCTACTGAAGCAAACCAGAGTCGACGGCAAACCACTCTTCGCACATTTGCACCGAACAACAGTCACTGCGGTGAGTTGAACGCCACAGCACAGAGAAAAATGGGATTACCTAAGCACAAACTACAAACTTGTATAAATATTATAAAAATAATATTTACTTTTGCTACAAGTAACTCAAAGATATCAGTTTCTGTTGATTCTACACGGATGATTTTGGGTGACACGCGAGCAAAGCATGCTTGCAAAGCACAGACTTCAAAGCTAGAAACTTCCTAATGTAATAACTTTTCTCAGTGCAGTGCAAGGAGTCCGCCTTGTTTGTAATTATGAAAGTTTTTCTCTTTTCGTGTTTTCCTCTCCCGAACCGTTGAACGTTATGAACTCATTTGTGGATAAGTCAGGTCTCAGCTCTGATTCAGACTCAAACTTGGACTCGGATCGCATCGCATCGCATCGGTTCGGACGCAATTCATTCATAGCCACAAGCCATAGTTGCTACATATAGTGTGGCAACAGCTATCGGAAGTGTTGCCGCTGCTGCTGCTGCACAAGTTGCTGCCGCGGTGAAATGTTGTTGACCACAAAAGTGGCTTGAACCTGAAAACGCCTTGCAATGTGATACAAAAATGCTTTTGCTTTGCTGCGCAGCACCAGCAGCACAAGCAGCAGCAAACTGAGACTAGTTTTACACCAATTTCCGGCGCTGGAAAGGTTAAAGACATTGCTTTACAAAAGGGAATTTTTTCTATAGCTTTAATCGCGCTTTAATGTGGCAATTGCCGTTTGATGTTGCTCTAATTGAAAAAGGAAAAAGCCGGGAAGAGTTATGGCTAAAATCAAGTGGAAAATTATGGACGTCGATGGGCGCCGAGTGAGATGTGTTTTTCACATTTACGTGGAATTCCTGAAATACTTGTAGCCCAAATATAAATCTCAGCTGGTTTAAGCCTTTTTTCTTTGTTGGTTTCTAAGCAGACAGCGAATAAACACACAAAGCGAACATTTTTTCAATCATTTGTGCGAGGTTTTTTGTTTGCTAAAGATGTTATTATTTTGTTGTATTACTCTTTTTTTTGGAGGAATGTTTTTTTATCGGTCTTTGCGGGTGTTCTGTTTATTTTTTACTGCAGGTTTTTTGTGGGTTAGCAAGGCGAAACCTTGAACAAGCCTGTCAATCTTTTTTTTTCGCTGTACATGTGAGTATTTAAATTTTTATTTATGGCACGCAATTTGTTTGGTTTTTGGCTAATGTTTGAGAATTTTTATTACCAGCAAAGATAAATCAAGTTGGTCAATGCATTCCATTCCATCTTCGTGTCTGTTTTTGCAAAATTAGCAGTAAACAGAGAAGGCAAAACATATTTACTTAGCGTTTGGGCCACTTTTAAGCCATTAACTCCAAGTTGTGCAACTAGCAAAACGATGAGAAAGTTAACAAGCCTTTCAAATGAACTCTTGATTATGCATTTATCAATTGGCTCAAGGTCTCGACTATTTTTGCGGCTTTTTTCCCCCCACTAAACGTTTTTGCATCTCGCCAAACATAATTCGATTAACCTGTTTTTGTCTACGGTTACCTTTTATTTCTCTGCCTGGGTGCGACATTTTGATTGATTTAAGGTGCTTGAAAGCTTGAAAAACGAAGAAGCCGCAAAATGTTTTTAGCCATGATTGCGCTGATTACGTGACTCTGTCAATTGATTTGTGCGCCAAAAAACTGGAAAGAAAAACAAAACTCGTAGCCAAAACTCTTGGCCCATATGAATGAAACGCGGCCCAAAGCGGCCAACAGCGTTTTGGCTACTTCGTGAGTCGGCTAAACAACAACACCAAAAAACAAAAAATAAAAAAACACTCATCGTGGCTAATTTTTCATGAAGGTTTTTCAATTGTTTGCTGCCTGCTGCCGTTTTAGCCGGCCAAAGGCCTCAATTTGTTGTGTGTGCATTGAATTTGTAATTTAACATTTTTCTAGTGGCCATTTTGAATTTGCTTTTCTTGTTTTCTTTCTAAGCATTTATTTTATTAACCGAAAATACAATAAAATGATGGCAGCCATGCGGAGATGCTTCGTTACCAATTTGGTATAATTACAATAAAATAAAACAATAAATATCTTAAATGGCTCTTTCGAGCTTCTGAAAACCTGTCCAGACTGTATAAGTTCCAGCCTTTCTATTGTTGCCCAAGTCCATCCAGCAACTGGATAGAAAAAAAGATAGAAAAACCAGAACTTTTAAGCAAAAAATATAAATATATTCAATGATTATGCAGTATTAAAAAAATATTAATAAATAATGTCCGAATATATTTGAATGCCTTACAGCTAGAAAATCTCTTTTGGAATTGCGCAATAGCTAAAACAGTTCAAGTGGCAACTTGACGGGCATTAACTGAAATTGCTTAAACAATTACTGGAAATGTATTTAAAGACTTGAAAGTGTAATTACCGAACAAACTATTAAGGTGCCCCTATCTCGTGCCTGATAAAGTCACTGCCCGTGCGCTGAATTAGTTGAGAAGCGACTTGTTTACATAGAGGGGGTTGTATAGGGCAAATAAGTATATGGATGTATAAAAAGCAGTTCACGTCTATAAAGTTAAATAATAAAGATATGACGTATTTGTAGAATGCCCGTTTTATTTGCGTAGCATTTGTATTTACTTGATCTTGATTGCATGCCTGTTGACTTGGCCCAAATGGTGGCTATAATAATATTGTAAAATTGTAAATATCTGTAAAATGAATTCTATAGATCCGAGTGGTGTGTATTACAAGTTCTTGCCCTAATTTGTGCCCCTTATATTTCGCTATCAACCCCCGCTTAGTGCGCCCCTGGAACTCGTGAGCTATATCAGCTATATATCTGATCACGCACTTAACATATGATGGCTGATAAAAGCACTCCGCGCCGTGGAAGAGGGAAAAGCCATCGCACCGGACGCGTCGTGTCCTAGCATTTAATTGGATTTCTGTTATAGCCATTGTCAGTTGTCCAAGGCAATTAGAGCTCTGGCGATAGATATCGCCTATTTTTAGCGACAATTTCGCATAAAGCCGACAACTTAAGTCCTCGTGCGAGTCTCAATCACGCCTTAACTGATGGCTCCACGCTATTTTTGGACCCTCAATATCACATTGGATCATATCACAGCAAAATTGAGACCCACTCTACATATAAACGAATTTATGCCGTTCAGCCAGGGGGCAGTGGCAAAGGCATTTGTTGAAGCGTAAACTGCGGCTAGCTGGCTGAAACAATTGATTTCAATTTTAATTAACACCCCCACTGTTTTAATTGGCACTTGCTCTTTGGTGGTCGAGGTTCGCTGAATCTTAACCCCCTCAAAGACAAAGATGAAGACAAAAACGAATACGAGGGAGTCAGTCAACGGCACAAATTAATGAATGAAATTACAATTGGGGGTGGCTCCCCGAAAGCCAAGAAGGCAGTGTTTTTGGCTAATTACTATATCGATGGGGTTGGGGGTTAGGCATGGCCAACTAACATTTCTCCTATCAAAACATGTATTTTAAAATCGCTTGTTATATGCAATTGACATAGTTCAGACTGAATATATTAGTTTTATGAGCTTTCAAGTTCCAAGGAATTTCCTGACTCATGTCTGTTTACTCATTCCCCAAAGTTAGGTTGCCTTACTTTCTGGTTTTCTTGCTTCCAGTTACATGGCTCCAGCTTTTGTATAAGATATTCATTCATTCATAGAACGCCTCCACAGTTGCTCCCCCAGTTGTTTTTCGACTTCCACAACCGCCCACCCACTCAATATTTCTGCTATTCGTTTACTTTTCATTACATCTGCGGATTCTGTTGCTGTTTTTGCTTTGTATTTCAGCTTTTTGCCTCTCTCGTCATCGCCGCCACTTAAACTTGACCTTTATTTCCATTTATTGCTTATTACTGCACATTGCCTTAGTATTCCCATTGTGTTTTTAGTGGCTATGTTGTTGATCCAGTTGTTGCTGGTTGTCGTCGCCAAAGTTCCTCAATGGGCGCCACCCACTTGCACTTTGCGTGGTTTTCATCTGGAATGGTTACGAAGGGTTGTACAATCTTTAACTTATTGCAAGATGAGTATTAAGAGTTGGATAGTAAAGTATTATCTATCCCAAAGTTGCATCGTTTTACTTGCACTTGAAGAACCTAATCTCCTGCTCATTCGATTGATACATCCCACATGGAGATGTATTTGGAAAACAGGTGACTACGATCTGTTTGTATCTGTATCTGTATCCGTATCTGTATCTGTATCTACATATCTGCGGGTGCAGTGTGTTCTGTTTTCCTCTGGCAATTTCCACATAATTGTTGCGCAAACACAGACTAACTGAAATGCAGAAAAAGTCAGCTATTACTGAATATTAGCATGGGGGAAAATAATCTTTCTTCTGTGCGGGAAGTCTGGTTCGGTGTTGTTTTTCTCAGTTATCACTCATTAAGTATGCAGTGGCATATGAAATTGCGCATAAATCAGAGACTTGGCTCTTGCTTTCCACTGATATATGATCGCTGGATGATATATGGGGGGGCTATTAGTTTTAGTTCTTTAATGATTCATCTGGGTGTGTTTGAGTGCTGGGAAATTGATTGTCTCGATGCTAATAAAACATCATAAAAAATGGAATCGATGAAGTCCGACTCTTTGTTGGAATGAAAAAGCAAAGGGGCAGACAACAGATGAGGCGTCTTAGAACATGGACAATGGAAACATTCCATAAAAATTCCTAAATACGGCTTAAACTTAACGTTTGCTTTTTCCCCACTCTTAGTTCTTTTTTTTTGGTTTTGTTTCCTAACTAAGCGTTAAAACATTATAAATACCAGTTGTTTCTGGTGCCCAGACGGCGGAGGAGTTCTATAATCTAGGAAACCAGTTTTCAGATGCCGAAAATTAACACGATGGCTGCGGGGATTTGGATTTGGAAACAAAAAACTTGCATTCTTTGATCGGATGGAAAACGAAAACTGAAAACTAAAATACTGAAAAGCCGATAGAGAGAGATGTGGAGATGCATGTGCATGGGACAGGTTTTCCCCGTGCGGTCGGTCTTTCGCACCTTTGATGTTGGTTTTTTAATGCCCTGGAAAAAAGGGCGGTTGTCCATCCATTCAATAAGGTCTATGAGAATTTGATTTCTTATAATCGAATTCATGGAATTTTTTACCCAACTTTGGGGCGCGGCCTAGCCCCGGCGAATGATCAATCAAGTGCAGCATCAGTGGAGGCAGATGAATACCTAATGAGTACGGCTACGACTGACAAACACACCCAGCCGTGAATACATATGTACATACATAAGTATGTATGTACACATGTACCTATGTAGTCCCACAGTCGTAGACCCAAACTGGTTTAATTGATTCAAATGAAGACGACGATGTCGACTCTTGAATGACGTTTGTCCGGCTTTGGCTTTGGCTTTGCCTCACTCCCTTTGTTGCCTTTTATGCCGATTTCAGTAATATGTAAATCGAACTCCCCCTCCCCCGGTAGCAGTCAGCCCCCCTCTGCCACTCGAGTCTCCATCATCCACGGATCGGAAAACGTCAAAATAGAAAACTTGCAAATCACATGCAACAATTGATGTCGATTGTTGCCGCAGTCGCTGCCACTGGCGTGTCATGCTACGTTTTGTGCTCGCCCTTTTGTGGCTGCACTCGTGCTTTGTTTGTGTTTGTGTTTATAATTGTCTCAGGTGCAACAGCCCCACCTCCCCTTCTTTCAAGCCCCTCGAATAATCCCCCTCCCCACCTCCCCTCTCATGTTTGCTGATCACTTGTCAGTCAGGGGCGTTCGGTGCCCCCTCACATTGAACCCAGCACTCACCTCTGGCTGCACTCACACAAAGGGTATGCAGGTGATCGACTTCCAAGCGCATGAGTCTTGTGAACTGAATAATAGCTTTAACAATAGAACTCAAGGTATTTACAGATCCAACAAATATATATTAAACAATAAATTTTTGTTGATCACTTTGTGACAATCTTGTAAAAGAAACTAGCTTTTACAGAGCATTGAAAAAGTGCATACAGAATTTTGAAAAATCTCTTCACAACAGTCTGATCTAATCATCATTGCACGGTTAATCAAACTGGTTCTATTGCGGATAATTGCAATTAATTATGATGTTGGCATCGTTAGTCTAAATGATCCATTTACGAGTTCTGAAAACCTTTTGATTAGCTGCCTTAAAGTCAAGTGTTAGCTAGGAAAAAAGCAAGTACTGACAATAAACATTAAAATAGGGTCACTTATTGCAATACCCTTTAACAAAATATCAGTTTCAGTTTGTTTTGGAAACTGAATCATCAGAAAAATGACTGCAATCTCTCACTCGGTGTATTATGAGCTGTAAAATGAGTAAGGGTATTAAGAAATCAGCTTATTGTTCTCATTCTGCCGCTTAATTCTGTGGTCAAAGTTGACTGACAGTGCCCATGTGAATGTCAATTGTGGCCGAACCCCATTCGCCCTTCTGACTTTCAGTTGTTTTCCATTCAATTATTAAAATTAGCCCTGCTCTCGCTAATTGTGGAAAGATGCAATTAAAGCTGCTCAGACTGTAAGTCCGAGACAGATGTAGAGATAGTGAGGAGTGGGGAGGAATCGAAGGAGGGTTCACACACCTAGAAGAGACTATCTTTTGTCTAGAAATCTGAGAGCAGGTAGCGAGATACTCGTATGTCTAAGGTTTTGTATGCCATTAAGATATTACAGAGCCACCCTCACAATTCGACGGACGGAAGTCGGTGCGGTCATAAATACCTAATCTTTATGGACAGTGGGAATCGACGAGCTCTTGACTTGTTTATGCCTCCTGCCCAATGCCCGATCCCTGATTCCCGATCGCCGCATCCACCAATGCCACTAATTACTTGTCTCGGTCTGCTGGGGCACAACAAGCTCAGCCAGCCAGCCAGCCAGTCAGACAGACATTCCTTAGCTCAAGATCAGGATAAGATGCGGCGAGAGTTCGGCGTGCAAATGCCTAGAAGTCCTGTCCAATGGCATTCAAATGCAGAAAGGTAGAGCAGCCAGGCGGCGGAGCCACTAAATAAAATCATTAAAAATAATGAACGCACTTCCGTTGCAATTGTCGGGGTCTTAGAACTTTACACAACATTAAAATGAAGCAGCCAAGGGGAGAAACCACAACATCGGCTTACAGAGAGAGAAAAATGGGTTGGGTCTTGATTTTGAGTGTGGCGATCACACTACGAAGCCACTGAAAAGTTGTATTCTTTATTACCTTGTCAGGTTCAGATGGGTATTCTGTATTGTGATGTCACGCAATCATATTAATATTTTGTTGTGTGTAGGGAAATATTCTCGTTGCAAGCCGCACAAATTAAAAGGTAGAAATGTTCCCTCCCCGAAACGCAGAACCCAGCTTGTTGTCGAACTCGTTGTTGGTTGTTCGGTGGTTTGGTTGCTTGGTAGTTCAGTTGTTTGGTTGTTCGGTGGTTGGGTTGTTCGACTGTCGTGAGTGGCCCGGCAATTGCAATTACATATGTAAGATTGTTCTCAGATGCCGCCGCGGTCCAAAAGGGAAAACGATGTGGGGGCATCGTGGCTCGGAACGGAAATAAAACTCACTCCTCCCCGGCCGTTAAAACAAAGGCCATGCTGGTTACCACTTGATTGTGGGGGCTGGACGACACATATAAATTATCAACGACGCAGCCCCCGACCTAAACTCAAATCCCAACCCATTGGAGCCAGCTAGAACCAGGCGTTCTGGGTCTCTAGTTATGCCTAGATACAGATACCGATTCAGATACAGATACAGAATCGGAATCATGAAGGTTGCTGCCTCGGAATGGGTACGAATACAGGTACAGCCTACGCCAAGTGGAGCTCATCGTTTATGCAATTGGTTTATGGGCCAGATATTTTATACTTTATACTTTATTGCAATCGATGGGGACTTGGGGTGCAAGGAAAGTGCGAAACTGGAACACCTACCTAGTGGAGCAGAAACTTTGAGCGTAAACCCATTAACTTTTTAGCTAAAAGATTGTAGGGGAAAAGCAGTAAAGCTGAAAGAATCTGGTGCCATAAAAGCGTTAAATAGTAATCTCAAATGCATTTCGATATTAATTCGTAAAAATTTACGCTCCTTTTAACTTTGCAAAGCTGTTTGTTTGGAATCCGAACCCATGTAAATAAATAAAAATTAAATTATTTACTTCAATTTCACGTAAAAGGAAAATCAGGTGTGACGATTTCGAAAGGTCAAGCCGCCATCATTACTCAAAAGTTATTTGTTTACTTGTAATAACTTGTAAATTTATGAATATTAAAGGTCAAAACTTAATCAATCTTTGCATAGCCTTTCAGTGGTCATAAACGACTAGGCAAACACCATCAGTCACTCAATATTCTTGGCCATAAAATGATTGATGAAGGTATCGGCGAAATTCTAGGTGAACTATTATGATAATTGATTGTAAAATTTAAATTTAATGCCCGAATCAACTTTTAAAACCTGCTGAGTGGCCAGAGTGGCCGCAATGCCAGAGACACATGCATTTCCCAGCCTAACAGTCGAATCACCGCAGGGGGGGAAATGCCAAGTCTAGTGATACCACGTCTAAATTGATTTACCATTCTGGGGTGCCATCATTATATCTGACCCAATTGCTTGCGGGGAAGTGTGACACATTTCTGGTGGCAAAGATCAATTTGGTTTGGCCAAATGGAAATGGACCACAACGTCGCCGGTTCCGTCGCATTGGTTTCGCTGCTGAAAGTTAAATGGGAATCGGGCAATCGGGGAATTGGAGTACGAATGGGTATGGAAATAGAAACAGAAATAGAAACAGAAATAGAAATAGTAATAGGTATGGGTTAGTTGTTCGTCGGTTTGTTTGCACAACTGTTGAAACAGTGGCAAAGTGCGGAATCATGTTGCCGCATTGTTTGTTTGGCCGGGCATTTCTAGTGAATTTTTTGTGATCATTGTGATGCTTTATTAGCCGCACTCTCTTCTCGCCTATTTACCCAATGACAACAGTTTTGGATGGCGCTTGTCCGAAAGACAAAAAACAAGGTCACAACCAGAACTTTCCAAAACAAAAAACCAAAAACGAAAAAAACCACAAACAAAAAATACCAGAGAAGATACGCCGCCGAATCGGCTGGAGAACAAAAACAATTAGTCAGGGAGGGGCCGTCGCAATTTGTATCTGTAACCGGGAGATATTCGCGCCTTTTCACACTACTTCTTCATCTTCTGGGTTAACGTCAGCGTTAACCCGTTTTGCCAGGCCAATTACCCCGCCCCAAAAGCCAGCATGAATATCGCTTAAGACAGAATAAAAGTGCCTCGACAATTGCTTGATTCATGACTAAAGCAAAAGCAAAGCGGCTGGGGAAAGAGGAAACACACGAAACACAACAGCCTACATAAAGTATCTCTCAGTATATTGTATCTTAGTATCGCAGTATCGCTGTATCTCGGTATCGCAGTATCTCTGCATCTTGTATCTCAAACTGCGACTATGTGACGCATCTGGTGGGTTCCCAGTGGAGGAACTGCAGCTTGAAGTTGCCTCTTGATTGCACTTGATTGGCCTTTGTTTTGCTTTGTTTTCCACCCGTTGTGCAAGTTTTGATTTTGACTCAACTCAACTTGCATCGCTTCGCGTTTTGATTTGATTTGATTTGATTTCGATTTGTGTGTCTGGACGAGAGTGTTTATTTTCATTTTCAATAAATCGCTCTATAATTGCACTGCGGGGGGGATTACCAAGCCCCTCGATGTGAAAGCTGCCGTCAAATTATCTCATTTCACGAGGCGTGTGAAAAACACTTTTGATCTTCGCATTTCCAAATTGATATATCTTTTGTGTTTTCTTCAAATATTTCTTTCGCTCAAATCATTTCTCTCGTTCATCTCTTGCAGGAGGCCCCATTCCGCGGAACACACCTAAAAAAGCTCTTCAACATTTGTGTGGATATTTTCAGGTATGTGCCATAAACATAAGCCATAAACATATATTTTCATATCAAATTCCGAACACTCAATGGGATTGGGGGAGCTCCAACAGCAAGTGTGGATCACCCATGGCTTACACATGTTGCAGTTTAGTCCACATACCCCACTCGAGTGCAGCTAAGTGGTTCGAACACACTATTCATAACTCGGGTGCCATTAAAGCTGGAGGCACGCAAACTTTCGCACGGCTCACTGCTCGCATTGAGAACCTTAAATATGGGTCAATTACTCATACTACAGAGTCTCTTACGTAACTCTTGACGTGCTACAATTTAGTGACCGTTAGGCATTGCAGACTGCGTTATAGGGTATGCACTGTGTTTGGATATACATATATATATATAAATACATAAATGTAAGAAACTAGAACTGCACCACATAGTTTCTGGCTTATTTAATAAGAAACTATAAACTAGGTATTTTATGCGGCATTAAAGCTGTTATATCCTTCATCTTAGCACCTCTTATCTTGTATTCCACTGCTAGGTAGCCTGTAGTCTGTAGGAAACTGCACCTGCTGACTAGAGCTAGCCTCAGTTCAGTTCTAATTGCCGCTAGTCATACTCGCATTCGCATATGGAGCCGGCGGATTCGAGCCTAACTGTTGAGTGGCAGTTAAATGCTAATTTGCCGGGCTGACTGACCGTTGCTGACTGCCGGTTTTTGGTTTACTGGTCTTGAATCTTGACTGTCTTTTGGCGCAGAATCGTTGGTGCTTGTGTGCGTCTTAATTGCACCGGGAAACCCATTTAAAGAAGTTGGCCCTTTTAACCGCTTACCTTTATATTTTTTGTTGTATCTCAACGTTGCCCCATCTCAACGTTTTTCTGCCGTATCGATTGCAAATCCACGCACATGAATCGAGTTCGCTGGAGATCAACGATCTGTATCTGCATCTGTATCTTTACCTGCTGGACTTTGCTCTTGTTTTTGCTGAGCTCTAACTGATCGATACTGTTTGTGCCCATCAACTGCGGTGAAAGAGTTGCTGGCATCGCGCAGATACGAATGCAAATTTGTGACTTTATTAAATCAAATAAATTTGTGTTTTTTGGACTTCATGCGCGGCTGCCTGCAGTCGATAAGTCCGCGGATTTCATTGTTTCGTGATTGGGCTTTAACAATGTGAATTTGTCAACGGAAACGATCGGCGACTAACAATTGCTCACATGCAATGAGTATAATTTGTTTAGATCATAAATTTGCGTCATTTTCGGCTTGGCAATGTACGAATATCTGATAAATAACATCCGCTAGAAATAAGTAACTTATTTGCAATAGCCTTTAATTGCAAGATTTCCATGTTTGATCTATCTCTACTAACTTCTAATTGAATGTTTCCTATTTTACAACATCTAAGCTGGTTTTTCTAATCGTATTACTTTGAAAAATCGGATTAACAGAAATTGAAATGAATTGAAATCCAATTTACATCAATTTCAACAAGCCATATGAACTTTGAACTTGAGCTAACAATAAATAATAAACAATTCGGTTTGCCAAGCCCACAAATTTATTGACAATTTCGAATGCCTTTCCACTCATATGCAAATTCGAATTGGTAAACAACCTTAGCAATGAAATGAATGAATATCGAATGACAAAATATGGGGTAATAAATCAACAAAACTCGTTGCTGCTGTGGTTCCCGGAATTATTACTTCATTATATTTAAATATGATCAAGTTGTTGGTGTTAAATAGGTTGTAAGAACATCATATATTGCATAACATTACATATAGCATAAATCTAAAAGCTGCGAAATCGTAAACACTTTCCACTTTCCCTGAACATAAGCTCTTTTTAATTTGCATCACTTTTACTCATCTTGAAAAGAATCTGAAGCTGGAGTAAAAGTTTGCCAGCTTATCTTGTTCTCCGTCTAATTTCCACTTGCGTTTTTTGCGTTCAACTTGATGTCGCCGCACATGGACATGGAAATGGCTGTCCAGATTTTTTGGACTTGGTTTTCACCTGGTCGCGGCACGTAGTCATTTCGATGGACATTTGACATGTCAGGCTGTCGTTTTGGGCACAGTGAGAGTTTCGGAAGCAAATTCTTGCAGTAAAAGTATAAATGCGATTTGGGATGAAAACGAGCTCAAGTTCGGACAGCAGGTGGCAAATTGTTTTGGCACATGCCAAAAGCCAAGAGCCAGGAGCCAAAAACAACTTCTGCTTAGAGCCAGACCTGTCTGGATCGAATACGCCAGCGAGATAAAAATAAAACCATTATAAATTCATTAACCAAACGAATCTTTGATAATTATACTACGCTTAGAAGGGGGCGAGGCGCTCTACCGTGCAAACTTCTATAATTTTTCGTGAAATGTGCGTCAGCAAGAAAAAAAATAAAAATAACTTCTTTATCCCCCAAACTACGCGATTCGTTTGATCTGGACAACAAACTAGCCAAACCACAAAAATGGCAAACGGAAAAAAGTGGCCAATGTGCCTCAGGTGATAAGTTCATTTATTTATCTGATATTCCTGTGCTGTTTATTTTCTTTTAATTTTATAAGACGCGTGCTCCGTGAGTTTTGTGTTAATTCGTATTAATTAATTTGAGAATTGGCAGAAGCCGCAAATGAAGTGAGGCTAATAAATTATTTATGAATCTAAAACACGACAAGGGAATTTCCCAAACACAAAGATATTACTTCTAAGAATTAAAGGTGCCATTTAAATTAAATTAAAAACTAGAAACCCCGCTAATAGAAACCAATTAGATTCTTTTTAATAGTTTTATCTATTATTTGATATTACCCTATTTTTATAAGCATGATATCTTAATGTTCTCCAATAGAAAGCTTACCAAGTAAGTACGCATACTTAAGAGTTTATCGATAAGGAACTACTTAAATCCCAATGATTTTTGGTTTACTTTTAATTACTGAATTTCTTTTTATAACTCAAGTAGCGAAAGTTGTGATTTCAGCTTTTATGTTCGTTCAAATTGCTGTGCGGATTGTTGCTGTTGATTATTTTATAGGACCTGTAAACTGGTTTTTTATGCATTTAAATAATCCTCGCAGTTATTCTTCAATATTATTTATTGCCATTTTATTTGGAGCTATTACGTTGCGCTGGCAATTACTCAGCCAAAGGAGTGCGGAATGCTTCGAATTGCAATTGGCCGAACACGGAAGATGGTCCACCCTAATCGCAGCCACATATTTCCACTCAAAAGTTGCGTGTGCACCGCACAGTGGGTTTGTGTGCCTCGAAATCGCATTTGATGCAATTACAACGACGGCAAATCGGTTGTCATGGAGCTCCATTTAGGCGGCTTAATAACCGGAACGGGGTCTATAAATATAAAATCTTGAATTAAGATGGCCAAAACGACTTAACAATTTGCTATTATCGGCAACCTTTGTCATGTCATTTATTTTTATCGCATTGCTTAATTCTTACTCTTGCTTAAAATGTACCTTTTCCACATTGTTTTGTTTTGTTTTTCGTTTTTTACGATAAAGCGTGAGCTTAATTTGCCTTTGCACGGTGATTTTCTCGGTTCTAGGGGAAATTGCGCATTTGTGAAATGAAAAGGGTTCTAAAATGGCGAATTTATTACCCTCGACTTGCCTCAGACTCGTTTTCTAATTGGATAATCGTGTAATGGGGGCCTTAAAACTCTTATTACCTAAGTATATCCCACGGCCCATAGGGCATACAGGGAACTAAAAGTCATATACCTTAGTTTCGAGATCAGCAGTTGGATTTTCCCAAATAACCAAAATAAAAATAATAAAGATATTTACGAAAATTATTCGAATTTAATCGGATTATGCCTTAAATTCTTGGAAATTGGACAAAGTACATTGCAAATATGTACTTGAACAATGGGTGTTGATATATAGAAAACATATTGCACTGTTGGTTTAATTTGTTAGAATATTATTATGTCTGGCGGGTAAATACTAAACACTCAATTACCGAATTAATTAATTTGCATTAGGCCTTATTAAAAACTTATACAAAAACTTTAATATTGGCTGCACGTTTCAAATTTGTGAAATAATTTGCATATTGTTCAATGGATTATATTTGCATTATAAAATGGACTCGATTGTGTTTTAGCGTAGTGCCAAAAGTCACTTATCAATGCATAATTCAAAAGCCAGTCACTTGACTTAAAATAATTCCTTTTTATTGTGCCATCCATTTTAATAAACTTTTTAATTTGTTGTTGGTATTTGGCAATCTTTCTTTCGAATTAATTTCATGCGCATTTGTTTTGTTTTGTTTGCATGGAGTTCGAATTATTTTTTGTTCACTTTTATTTATTATTTTTCGTTATTGAAATTGGAATGGCAAGTGGAATTTGTAAGCAATTTGAACGGCAATTGAAATTCAATTCAGGTCCAAACGGAGCAGACGAGGTAAATAAAGTAAGGAGTATCATAAAATTTTGCGCCGAATACGATGCAAATCAGAGAGAACAGTGTAGTCGACTTTCAGATACCTATGACCTATCTAGTGAAAGTACGTGAGATAAGACCCTTCTAGACTATTTACAGGCCTAAGACTAGTTTAGTCACATCTACTACTACTTTTCAAAGAATGTAGTATACCCTTTAAATCTGCTTTCAATAGGTATAAATATCTACATTTGTTTTGTGCGATGCATATAAATTGCTGGAGTAATGCAAAAGCATACTAAAATAAAATGTTGAAAAAAATCAATTTATTTATTCAGAATAATTGTAATTTTTGACAACGCAAATCGATTTACATTTCTGTATAAATAATGCAAATATTCAACAAATATATGTCCTAAAATGCCATTTACTTATAAAGTAAACAGATAAATCGCTCAAAATCGTTGTATAAAAGATCGTATAGTATTAATGTGAATTTTTAAATTTTCGTTATCGAGCTGCTGTCATATTCTATAAAAAAGAATCATTTTTTATTCAAGAGAACCCTTTTTTTTTGAGCCAAGGTTTCTTCTTAGCCCGTTGCATGGTCACCATGCGGTTTTTGCCGGAGGAATGCATTTATTAGCCCGAGACAACAACCAAAAAATGCTACTCAAATGCTACATTTTCAGGCAGCTGCTCGACAGGCCAAAAATAAAAATAAAATTAAAATACAACTAAAACAAAATGCTAGTTTTTTGCACAAAAATTTTCTCACGTAACAAGTACACCAGCCAGACATGGATCGGGAAAAACTTTTTCAGAAAACTGAAAAGTCCGACAAGACCGGACCAAGTAATTTACTTCGGCACTGCAAGAAACCGGGGATAACCTTAGAATTAAAATTTTTTAACACGCATTTTTAAAAGCCATTCTATTGTGTTATTAGATTAATTTGATATAAGTAACTTGATTGCATTTTTATTCCTCATATTCAATTGATTTTAAAACGGGTTGGCAATAGTTTTGCCAGTGCGCCAAACAACTTGTTGTTGGCCAATTTTTTGGCGTCTGCGCAATCCATAAGAGGGCATTAAAGCCGCTGCTGCTGTTGGCCGATTCTAAATATCAGGCAAGGCGATTGCAAGTAGCAACTGAAACTTCAGAAACTTCACAAGCTACACAAACTACAGCCTTGGCTAATGGCCAGTCAACGGCAACTGACATGGGCGATATCGGCCGGCTCTCTTGGCCAAAAAGCCGAGCTGAGCTTTTAATGGCTCAGTGGTGAGCTCGGTGGCTGAGCTGAGTGGCCTTTCCCTGCATGTGTGCCTGCAATTTGGCAGTATGACTAAGCCCTGCCCGCTTATCTTGGCCAAGAATTTGACTCTTGCTCTTTCAGTTGGCCAATACGGACCTCCCCCCTCCCCCAACAAAAAAATACGATACTGTGTCGGAATTTTAGTGGAAAATTTTCACACGAAATTCAACAAATGCCCGTTAATTGCTTGACAAAATAAACCTTTTCGCGAATAAAACGTCGAATGGGCCCGTCGATAAAGAAGCGAGTAAATAGTCAATAGCCGCCAAGAATTGGCATTGGCCGGCCAAATTATCATTTTGCACAATCACCTCGATCACTTCGGTGTCAGACACTCACTTCTCTGTTAAGGGTGTCACCGCAAAACACCTATGGATAATTCATTCATTTGTACTTGACGATCGCACAATTGCTGTTGGGTGAGAAGTATCCAAAAATTACAAGAATATACAATGAATGCTGTCGGGGGAATTTGTCGGGTTTTTTGTGGTTTCAGATCTTGAATTTAGATTGTAATAACACATGCATATGTTATCTCAACGTCTTTGTTGAAATTATAGAGTATTTGCCGTTTAACACTCAATAGATTTGTTTGAATAAACTTTGGGCTAATGGATAAATTTACCTTACCCTTGTTTTGATTGTTCTCCTACTAATTAGTAACAGCTAAGATTAATAATTTACTACATTTTTATGACTACTAAAATGTTTTTCGTTTTATTACCAAACAATTTGCGTGGCAAACCTGTGAGCAAATCAGAAATTTTCCACATCGCACTCAATTCTTGCATTTAATTTATGAGCAGATAGTGTACTATTAGTGTTTTTGCGAAATTAGTACATAGTAACCATTCTAATTGCCAGATAGTGTGCTAAATCACGTTTTATCTATAGATATTTGCTGGCTGTTTATTACCGCACACTTTGTTTTGGGAAAATTTTCCCCTATTATAGTTTATAGCCAAATAAAAATCAACACAAACAAGGGATTATTGTTACCATGAACAAGGGTTTTTTTGCTTATAGCAAACCAATTGACTTTGCTACTACAATATTTACACGGGAGTGGGAACTCAAGTTTCTTATGCCAGAATTCCGCACCTAAGTCCTCATTAATTCACAAACATGTCAAGCACATTATAGCCATGCTAAAACAATAATAGTAATGATGCCAACCCTTTGGGCCAGACATGAAGTCATCTTCGGGCCAACAAACAATTCGCTAACGTCGCCATACCTTTGCCATTCGATCACAGAATTGTAAAGTGACTCCTTCTCTAATGGTGCAAAAATGTTGTTTACCCAACAAGCTGACCATTCCCATTCCAATCCCAATCCGAATGCCTCCTCCATTGGGAAGCTCCGCACCCTGGATTGTGGATATTTATATACGATATATGCCATCGCGATTAATTTTCACTTTCCGCTCAATGGGGAGGATAACCAGCCCAACCTGTCCCGTGTAATCGTTAACTTTTTAATGGATTCTGTTAGAATAACAAATTCGATTTAATCAATTTTTTGCTTCGCAGCGATGCGATGGCTCTACCTGTTCGACTTGTATTTATTATTAATCGATGATGCACACGCTCATCAATTGGAAGTATTGGAAGCGAGAAGCTGCTCCTCCGTTCATTCGATGATAATAACGCCTAATATTTATAATTTCATTTTGGCCACAATCGAGGCACAATTTTGGCACTTCTTTTTCGTGGCTCTATCTAGTTGAAATTTGTATTTCGATGTTTGTTACGTTTGCGTTGTTAGCATCGAGGTGATAAATAAAGCTGAAAATCGTGTCCGAGCGTTCTTGAGCCTTTTATTCATGGCATTCATCATTAGACGCCGCCATGATTTGAATAAATAAATAGTTGACTCGATCGGGATGTGGCTCTCTGTGAATATTAAGGAGTTTAGCCACAGTGAGCGGCTTACTAAGTTTGACTACAACCAGAGAGTTCCGTGTTTGAAAATACATACTTCACTGGCATTGCTTAACCACTGGAGGATGAGTTGAGTAAAGCCAATATATACTCGTACATGTATATTTTAGATTTTTCGTTGCCCCAGGGAAACGCTTTCTCACAAACATTCGGTCTATAAGTCCGCCATAAGCCGATAATTGTAATTCCTTGGCCAACTTTTACCGCCTCGGGCTCTCTGGATCCACTCATGTTCCAGCCACCAAAGTATAAGATAAGACTGAAAACTTTAATTAAAAAGAGCAAATGAAGCTGGCAAACAAAGCCAGCATAAAAATCAAATCAAACTACGAAATAAAGTCTAAAATCAATTAATAATGCAGTGCAGCCCAAAAGTCAAGCATTCAAGTTGAAAGAGGATTCCAAAACTGTAGGTTCATTGAATGAACTGTAGTGTTTACATCGTTAGTTATTTATCACGATATTAAGTATTATGAAGCTAGAAATAATAATATTATGTTACTTTATGTTTGTCAGTTAACATATTTACGTTGTTATTGAAATTGTTATTATTATCAATACTTAATACTCAATTAAGGCCTCGTTTTGTTAGCATTATCCACAGGTACTTAACTCTGAGAATGTTGTATTTCTTAGTTTTTTCGGATGGCAGGTGGTCTTGTGAGCTGCAGTGATTGCCAAACTGAATTGTTGCAATTTTTGCCATGGAGGAGGAAACTTTGAAATGTTGCACGGCTGTTGTTGTTGTTGTTGTTGTTGCTGCTGCCGCATGCAATTGGCATTGTTGTTGGCGTTGCAGTTGCAGTTGTGCAAACGCATACAAAACACACATTAGGCATCATTTTGCATGTTTAGCATGTTTTGCATTTTGCCATTGCCCAATTAACCCGCTTATATGGTATTTTTCTGGGCGCTAATAAATTTTCGAGCCTACACTAAAGGCTTTCAAAGTGTTGGTGGGGGGTGTTTATGATGACAAACAGTTTACATGGTTTTTTTTCTTTTTGCCTAGACATCTTGGCACGCCTTCAAAGGTGCCATTGTCTCGGGAACGGGCTGCCAATGTCTGAATGTTTGGCTATAATCCTACGTCAAAGTCGGAAATTGATATGGGAACTGTTGCGCACTGCTCTGTTTATCAGATAACAAACTATGGATATATCCGCGGTAATTAGCAAAAAAAACATATCAGAAGAGCTTAACTTTCACCCCAAAGACGCAAAACACACACGATATTGCCGCGGGGCACTTTAATTAAATAACTTTTGTGTGCATAAATATTTGCCAAGTCTTAGGCAGTTAATTCTTGCAAAGCTCCATTGTTTGTCTCCCTAAAAGGTTTGTGTTTTTCGCATTCTACCAAGCAAATATGAATATATTATAGTTGAGATTTGGGCGAAGACATGCGGAGTGCAGTTTGGTATTTTGAACAGCGTTTCATTGAACAAAAAGCGAAAATAAATTACAAAACGATGTCAAGGCATTCACTTTCAAAAGCAGCAAGAAATTTCAATACAAAACGAAAGAGAAGAGAAGAATTACGCAGGCATATAAAAAATATATAATTTGTAAAACAAAAACCTGCTGCGGCTACTTCAACTCAATTAGCCCAACTACAAAAGTAAAAAACAAAAAAAAAAGCAAAAAAAAGGCAAGATACAGCAGCAACATATTGTGTTGGTTCAACTTTTGAGCCCCCCATTAAAGTCGGGATCCCTGCTACCCGTAGACCGACCCCATTAAACCAAAACATACTCTCGTAAATCTCACGAACTTCTGGCATTCGACTCCAAACACATATTTTTCAACGCAGTATCATTTGGCTCCAGCATTTTATTCTTTCTGCACACTTTGTTCCTATCTGTTTTTATGGCACAATTTACTTTATTATCTGTCTATAAGCGGAATTAAAACAAATTGTGGGGATTTTTACACTATTAATTGCCGCCCAAGATGCTCAAGCTTTAGTACCGAATTCGAGGGAATTTGTTTCTTTACCGCCAAGTGAGGGGCCGAAAAAAAGTAAAGTTAAAAAAAGAAAAGGCAAACAAAAGTCAATGTCATTTGTTCCTTTGTTTCACTCTGAGATGAGAACTGAATTTTTAATTCGTTTCCAAAGTGAGTTGCGCAGGAAGGTTATGGGGATGGATATGTAATCGGGTTAGATGTTTGATATGGTGGCATTATGTGAGTAGAAGATTCTTGGAAAAACATTTGCAAACCCGTATATTTTATGATAATATCTTCAAGCTGTAGTACTGAAACTCATTAAGTTTAATCGTATGATTGTACATGTTCTTGTAAATGCTGAAACTGATACACTCGCTGCTTAGATTGCTTTTCTCACTCTTGATTTCTAAGCCATCTTCATTGGCTTGCCATATGCCCGCTAGAATGCCAATGTAGATGCTGGCTTAAACCCGGTTTTGTCTGATTCCGAGGTGTGTGCTGCCAATCAATTATCGAGGGAATACAATACTGCACAAATTTATGCCATACATTATAGTTTATTCATTTGTTCAATTAAATGCATTCCGATGCGTTCGCACGTACCGAAAGGCTTCCTTCAACTTACTCTCTATATGACTCCTCCGGATTTAGCCCCCAACCCCCAATCTCCTCCAGCATTGCCAAAAGTTAGGCGACAACCGCACATGACACACATGCCCAAAAAAAATAAGCGAAAATGATAAAATAACACATACATCTGACGAATTCGAATTGCGAAACTGTTTAATTTAGTTGCGAGTCACTTTTTTTCGCATTTTATTCGTTTATTTTGAGACATTCTTGGGTGCCTGAGCCGAGACTCCAAAAACCAAAGATCTCGGCAGAGAATTCAGAATTTGCGATTTATTTAACCTGACATTGAAGGAGGGGAAAAGGGGAAAAGCGGAAAGGGGAGGGGGGGGGGGGCGCACAGGTTGGAAAACCACACACAGAGGAGCATGGCTAAATTGATATTTATGTGCGAGTGGGGCCCACACTAAGTAAACATTAGAATCAACTTTTCAAACTCGCAGTTGACACAGTTTATGCTAGACAAGCCGCCAACAACAACCAATCGGTGCACCTGAGCCCCGAACAAAGCTATGCGATTACAGTGGAGCTTCTAATACAAAAAACAAGTGTGCAAAAAAATAGTTAAGCATGGTTCCTATAAACCTATTGCTACGAGTTGTGCTACGATGCAAAATCGTTGGGTGGAACCAATTTGTTTTTAATGTTACAAGAAATGCTGCTTCAGGGGTCTTTACTGTACCTATCTGCGGGCCCTCGTCGGCAATAATAAATTGCATTTTCTGCTCAACTCTGCGTCTTGGCCTATTGAGCACTTTCAAGTGTTTGGTCGCCAAACAAATAACTTTGATGTGGTTCTCTGCGGCTTTTGCATTTTAAGCTGCCTGGGAAACACCGAATCCCAGTTCTCGGCTTTGGGAAACGAACGCAAATTTAGCTGTTAACAGCCAAGAAAAAACAAATACAAAATGGTTAAAAATAAATTTTGATAAATGACCAAGCAGTTTCTGCGCCAGCCATTGTTTGCATTCAAAACTGGACAAAAGAAGTCGGAGAAACCGAAATAGAAATATCAAATAAATAAATTAAAAGCGTTTACCTAATTATAAGATACGATGATCAATCAAAAAGCCAACAGATGTTGTTACCAAGGGAAGAGTAGCGGAAATACACGCGCATATTGTCATATTAAGTAAAAGTCAGCTATTTTTCTTTTTTTTCCTATTTTGTTATTAATGATCGCAGCAAATTACAGTGTCACTTTCATGTCGTTAAATACTCGTATTTATTGAGCTGGCAAAAAGTTCTTCGTTGCCACTAATCACATGGCTAAAAGAGGAAGTGGCTAAATTTCTCCCCCGTCCAAAAGACTTGCCCGCGGGTGCCTTGAACCGCTCCTGGTTTCCTTAGTTGGGTGTTAATATTTTGCGCACCAAACTGAAACTGTCCACATGGCCGCACTTCCTCATTACGCTTTTTGCATGATTGTGTTCACTTTTGCCAAGTCTTTTTCCCTTTTTTTTGCCAAGTGAAGGCACACAAAGTGTGCTTTTCTTATAATTTTCGTATTTCATTTAATGTGAGTTGGGTGTTTAAAATGCGCGCTCACGCACAATTCGAGACCTGAAGTATTGCAATTATGGACAAAGGGGAAAGACCACTCAAAAGTCCAGAGGCGGAGGCATAAATGATAATGGGTGGGGCAGGGCCGAGCTGGGCCGGTGCAAAACAATTACTTCGTTTTGTTTTTCTCTTCTTTTTTCGATTTTAAATATTTTTTGTTGTGTATTTACCCTTTCTTACAAATTCAGCGCGCTTTCTTTGGCCGCTGTCTTACAAGAGGCGGAGAAAACGGAGACGGAGTCGGAGTTGGAGATGTCAATGCCCCAAGGGATCACTTCAGATAGGCGGCAGCTAGATGATGGATGGTAGGGGGTGTATGGCGATGACTACTGGGCTTTCTCACCATCGTTCCCAACTACATGTATGAATGGCTCTTCGGTTGACATTTGCATGAACATAGGCAAACGTAATGGGTGGAGTGGGGCGGTCGAGGGAAAAAGTGAAAGCCAGCGATTTTATTGACTGCCCGCCCAAAGACCGAAGACCAAAGACACCTGCAGACAGCCAAGGTCATTGCATAGAAAAACTCAAAGCTAATGATATGGCCCCACAGACCTGACCAATTGCCTTTTGTCCGAGCTTATTGAATATTGAATATGGGATATTGGATACTGAATATACTGAATACTGGAGTATCAGCTGAGTAGCAACTTCCTATGAATTCGCTGCGCCTGCGAGAATTGCCAGCCACTTGGCCGTAAATTACCATAAATTCCATTCCGCAGAACAGTTTAATATTTATAATTCTAAATCACGAGCACGACTGTCTGCAGCTATATGGTTGGCCATAAAAATCAGAACCGCAAAATAGCCACAGCTTAGATTAGATTACAGCCAGAACTCGCTTGCAGTTAGTTGGCCAAAACACCTCGACGCGATTAGACCAAGCAACTCGAAAGTGATGGATCTTAAAGGTTACCTAGGTTAGCTAGGTGAGCTGGGTGAGCTAGGTTAGCTCACCAGGGCCCCTAATCGGAGCTCTAATCGGCCAGGTACGTGAGTGATTAGGCTGGCAAATTGGGTTCAGTTCGATCGGATTGGGGCGAGGAAACGGTGGTGTTTGCCCAACTTTATTGTGTTTTAATTACGCTTCTCGCTTCTCACAGCGACTAAATACAGCCAGGTAAAGCGAATGGAGAATGTACTCTGTCGCCCCATAATTATTGCCAGGTTTAAGTGCTTTTCAGCCGTTTAATACACGTACTTAATGACTCTTGATAGTTGCATCTTCAAGTGGCGTTTTTTTTTTCAGCAAACAATTCGCCATCTAAATAATGTGAAAATGTTAACTGCGAAACGGAAAACAGAAAACAGAGGGCCCGTGTGGTGGCGTTTTTCATTTAGCAAAAGGAGGGGGAAAATAAAAACAAAAACAGAAACAGAAACAGTGCTACAAAAAATAGTAATTATAATACCTGATATCGTAAACATTTGCATATTGTAAGCTGTGCGAAAACACAACACGAGACTGAGACCAAGAGGAAAAAACACTTTACAGCTGCTGCTGCCAAGTGTTAATCATGGGGTAATTTATTAGCCAGTTGACACTTTTTGGCCGCAGTTGCGGAAAAATTCACTCGAAATCGGGTGTGAATTGGTGGTAATGTTGCGAGCTGGAAGTGCGAATTATACCCGATGATGGGTGAAAGTGTGGCTTACATTTGGGATTTAGTCCCCTAACACCCATTCATATCTGCGAAAACAAAAGTGTGTTAATTTCGGAGCATAAAACAAAGGATTGGCACTCTCAAGTTCTAATAAATGGAAATGGATTGGAATTTATAAGCGTCATATGGTTTATTCGTAAATCATTCGGATGTAACAACAATTTGTCATAAAATATGAAAAACATATATGTCATAATTGAATCATTGCTGCCGAACAACTCAATACAAAACAATTTTTGACAGCTGAAACATAGCTTTTCAAACAACAACTTTTGGGTTTTATTGTTTGATTGCTAATTTAGTTGACTAATTTCGCTGGGCATACATCTGAAATGGAATTATTGGCTAATTTAGTTGTTAATGACCGATTTCTCCCTTACTTGCACTGAGTAATAAATAAATTTATTAACTCATCTCCTTATTTCACTTGCAGATCTTCCGTAACATGCTCTTCTCCAACGAATATTGATTGGGTACATCAGCAGCACAGCCCCAAAAATGGCAGCCAGCAACGGGAGCAAATCCCCCATGGAGCACGATGCCGCGGGTTGCGATGAGGTGGACTTTATAGTGGCCACGCACAACAATAACAACGATTACGAGGATTTGGGCAGCGTGAGTCAGGCGGTGATCAACACCAAAGTAGCAGCAGCAACAGCCGCAGCAGCAACAACAGCAGCAACAACTGCAGCTGCAGCACCCGCAGCAGCAGCAACATGCACAGCAGCGACACCAAACAACGAACCAAACAGCAACACCCTGAAGAAAGCCAAGGAGCGCCGCACCCTCTTCCATTTCGGGAGCAGCAGCAGCAAGAAGCTGAGTCAGAGCAAGTCACAGGAGAGCCAGGAGGCGGGCAGCAAGGATACTCCGCCGGCAACAACTCCTGCTCCACTGCCGCCGGTGCCAATTGGAACGCCACCGCGCCAGTACAAGTTCGTGAAGAGCAACAGCTTGGCCAGATTGCTGGGCAATACCTACAATGCCAAGAAGTTCGAGAAGCAGGAGCAGAAGCGTCTGGCCTCCGGATCCGAGGGCGGCAAGTTCAACACCTACAGCGGGAGGCGTGGTCGCGCGGGTCCCTACCTGGAGCGATTCAAGCGGGTGTCCAAGGAGGACGGCGATGTGGCCGGCGAGGATGACACCGTGAGGGTCACGAACGTCATTACACTGACCACGGACTCGCGGGATCTGCTCTACGGCAGCCGGCAGGAGCATGTGGGTCGTACTGGGGGCTATGACCAGAACGATCAGCTCACCTCCAAGGCGTATCGCACACTTACCCGGAGTTTGGGCAAACTCTGGAGGCGCACACACAGCGTAGATATCAGCACACCCGATCCGGAGTTCAAGGTCTCCTACCTGGGCAACGTGTTGACCGGCTGGGCGAAGGGTGAGTAGCATATCTAAGCCCCAGTGGATCCATACTAATGTTGCATCCTTAGCAGGTGAGGGTTGTGTGGAGAAGCAGCTAAACACGCTGTGGCGCAACTACACGCAGCACTCCAAGCCGGACGTGATCATGCGCCTGAAGGTGTGCGCCTCCGGCTTGAAGGCCACCACCCGGCAGCATGGACTCACCGAGTACTGGGCCCACAGGATCACCTACTGCTGTGCACCGAAGAACTATCCGCGCGTCTTCTGCTGGATCTACCGCCACGAGGGCAGGAAGCTGAAGCACGAGCTTCGCTGCCATGCGGTGCTCTGCAGCAAGGAGAAGATCGCCCAGGACATTTGCGATACCCTGCGGGTGAGTGTTCCCTGCTGATCCCAATCCTGCATGAGTGGAGCATAGCTACCAATTGGTTTACACAGGAATCTATCTATAAATTACGAGATTAAACTGAAGTGGTTTTGTATTTAAAGTCAAGTAATCGCATGACTAACCATTTATGTTTATCTGTGGACTTTTTTCTTCCACCTTTCTTCCAATCTTGATGAACGTTTTGTTTATCAATGTGAACTTGTTCTATGTATGAAAAATCAAACAAAATGCTTTAGAATTCCAAGTCTGGGAACTTCCAGTTGTGTCAACTTAAATAAGCATCCATCTGTTCCTGCAGAGATTATTATTTTACTCATTTTGGATATATTCTAAAGTACATTGTATTTTGCAGGAAAACCTGGAGAGCGCTTTGCGCGAATTTAAGCGTGAGAAAATTCTGAAGCAAAACGCTCGCCTGAGTTTGGCCAACGCCGTCTACGACAATCCGAGCTTGCCGCGCCGCAAGATCATGCTGAGTGTGGGCGGCAACAACTACAGACCGCCGCTGGAACGCTCCAAGTCGGCGCCCAAACTGATGGCCATCGAGGAGGCCATTGGCGAGGAGGAGGGAGATGAGATCGAGGATACCAATGAGCCGGAGATGATGCCGTGCTGTCAGAAGGATTCCCTCTATCCGGCCATGACGCTGGGCCGACGTCGTTGTCGTCGCGGGCACTCCATTCGGCGAACGGGCAAGATTCAGGCCTCCTCGCCCTGCTGCAGTTCGCACATGGCGAAGGAGTTGCCGGAGGAGGATACCAATCAGATGGCGGCGGCGAGCAGTCCCGCCAATGATGGCTCTGATTCGGATGACTTTGAGAAGCTGCTGAAGTTCGATACGACTTTGAGCAATGAGTTGTTGCCGTACTTCGACATGCAGCTCCACAAGAACAGCAGCCAGAGCATGATGAGCCTGAGCGAACTCAAGGAGGAAGAGGGCGAACCGCTTAGCCTCCTACCCACCATTAATAGCGATCCCAGCGCCGATCCGGAGGCGGACTACAATGCCGAGGATCACGATGTGAGCGCTCCGCGACGCAGTGGAGTTTGCAGCGACGGCGAGGAAGACTTTCTGGACGATACGGACGACCATTACTTCCGGCATGCGGCCATGCTGACCATGCTGCACCGCAGTTCGATGCGAAAGATGCGGGCAGCCGATCAGGGGAGTCTCAAGTACCGCCACCAGACGCAGTCATCGATCTCCTCCAATGCGTCCAGCTCGACGACGGCCAGCACTTCGGCGGCAGCGGGCGGTGGATCCGCCCAACAGGGTCTGGCCAGTCCGGACAGCGACGAGGGATCCATATCCAGCGGCTGCGAGACGGCCAGCACAGTCACAAATGCCAACCACGAGGAGTACAACGGCAAGCGGGATAGTGATTCCGGCCAGCTGGAGCAGTCGCCGGACTTGGAGCTGGAGCAGGCGCAAGTGCTGGAGCAGATGATGATCTACCAAAGACTGGAGCAGCAGCTGCGCAACAACAGCGGCGATGCCACCAATTACAGCAGCTCGAGCAGCATCACCCTGAAGCGCAGCAATTCCGGAAGCGACAAACAGGAGAGGAGCGACCATCCGGATGACGACAACAGCGACAGCGACGAGAGCGGCTACGTGGAGTTCCAGGAGAAGGAGCGACCGGGTCAGCAGCCACTCATCAGCGAGGCCAGCGTGACGCTGGCCAAGATTGCGACCGTCAAGCCGCAAATACCACCAAAGCCGGCTCCACGTCGTTCGCTCAGTCTCAACGCGGTGGCCACCATCGGCGCTCCAGCGGGCTCATCCGCTGGCAAGGCATCGGGCACCGCCGTCTGAGCGAAATGCTTTAATCACAACGGAAACCCGTCTACAAATTGTTATTTCTGCACACCCGTCAGCGACCCACAGCAAACACACAAAGTGCAAGAAATTGAAATCCTAGTTGTAGGTTAGCCATTAGCACCTAGCCGTTAAGTCATTTGTTGTTGGTTCATCGAGAGGAAAACCTAACGATATTCCCCCATATCCCATCCCATCATCTAAATCTGTGCCCCTTGATCCAAAAATAATGAATTTATATTGTATGCCTTTGTAAATAAATTAGCCGCCCTACGCACTGCATGTACTATATACATTTACACAATTGTAATTGATGAACTGTATCTTATGTATCAATATAAATTATTATCTGAACGGTGTGTGCTGCACAGAGGAAAGTGTGAACAAAATTGGTTAAATTACGATAACAAATTTCGATTTGTGTTACATTTAGAACGAGTAATAGCCCCAAAATAGAAAGAACCTAAACCAATTTTGTAATCTTTGTTCTCTGTGACCTTATTGATTCACTTGTGAATATATTTATACCATTGATATATTGATACCCCCAGAGGACAGGCATTCTTGTACGGTTAAAGAAACCAGTTTATAAATTTAATTTCATTCCAAACTTGAGGCAGTTACATTGAACATATCAGATTGAGCAGATCTACTGGCAGATTGTGCTGCCGCTGGGCAGCAAGTTTTGTTGACGCAACATATAGCAAACCGTGCCGCGGAAATCGCGCAGCGAATGGTCCTGCAGCTGCTGATCGAAGACCTGTTGCATGTGGAAACGAATACGAATACGAAGATGAATGTGAATGTGAATAAGAAAACCAGTTGAGTGCATTCGATTACGGCGACGATTGATCGCGGCTACTTACGCCATTGTAAACGATGGTGGGAATGAAGCTCGGACTATACTGTTTGGTCACCAGCTCCGCCTGCAGCTGCAATTTGGTGCCCGTCTCGCTGGACAGGCAGTGGACCACATCGGTGAGCAGGCCCGCCTCATTGGCACACTGCGTGTGGAATGATATAGGTACATATAATGGGCATAATGGGCACAATAGGCGCTAATCAGTTGGGCAAACACTGCACAACGAGTACGCGGAAGGTAGATTACCTGATCAATGCGGGAGTAATCCGGTGCCAGCATCTGGCACACCACGAATTTCACCTGTGCCGCCTGGTTTCCGGTGCTGTTGATGACGCAACTCTGGAGGCGATTGCCCTTGCACTCAGCCGGTCCGTGCTGGCAGTGGAAGATGGCTCCATTGCGCTCCGACTGGGATTTGCCAAAGGGCACTAGGAGGATATCGATGTAGTCCTCAAACTCCTCGTAAACGGGTCCTAGCTGGTGCATGAAGTTCCTGCTGTCCGGGCACAAGGACTCGTAAAGCAGGGTGATGTGCAGCTAAAAGAGCATTTAAAATTTAAAAAAAAAACATTTAAAAGCATTTAAATTATTAAGTCTATAGCTAAATCCCTATGATACCTTTCACCTGTACTATTAATTATGCTTCGCATTATACAGCTAAATATTCATTTTGGGCTTCTGAATAATTCTAGAATCTTGATCCAGAGGAATTTACATAATGAAAGTAGAGTTTGAGTCTGTGGCTTTTAAATTTTCCTATTCTTTTAAACTATTCCTATGACTGACTAGTTTAAGGCCAATTTGAATAGTAAGTGTGGAGGCAGAACGCAGCTTTATAGAATGTTTGGTATCAGATAAGTGGTAGAAACATTTGTTCACGTAAAAGCCAATGTAAACAAAGAAGCAAAAGGCGGTGAAATGGAATCAGACCTTGTTCGACTGGCGCTTCTCCCGGGGCTTATCCTCGGGCTCAGCCCATCCGAAGGAGAGGATGAGAAGCAGCAAGCTAGCGGCAGTGGCCAGCTTCGTCATCTTGTGACTGGTAATTTGAGCTTGAGGTGTGCAAATCGATCGACCTTCGACGGAGTGCGGGAATGAAGGCTTCTACGTCCGCAGCGAATGCCAAGCCCAAGTGTATGCGACCGTCGGACTCGATTTTAGTTGAGCAACTGAGCGCCGTTTTGTCACATTCGAGGCTTAATTTCGGCCAGCAGCGAACTGGGAAGGGGCAGAGCTGTTTTGCCACCTCTCTTCGACGTTCTCGCGGGTAAGCCGGTTTCTGAACTCAGCTTATTTCGATTGAAAAAGCTTAACTAAGCAGACATTTCATGTATTCGCGTATACTATAGTTAACACTTTGTGCTAACTGCAAATATTACGAAGAAGTTGAGTTTATCCATCAATAGTACTATGAAGGCTAATAAACTTTTTATTATTCCTCAACCATTTTAGGTTGTACGTATTTATTTACTATTGCAAGAGTTATGCACAAAGCTGCTTTTTATTTATATAGAATTTAAAGAGACAAGTGTATAAGTCTTACCACTTTCATATTTAACTTAAGCTGTTGCTTAATTTCTTGGCATAGTTTTTCAAGTATCGAGTAATAAGCGAGGGTCTGCCATATCAGAAGAGACAGCATAAAGGATAGTATTATATTCACACTCAGTCTGTTCATGGTCCCAATAAAGAAAACAACTAGTAACTACCTTTTCCATATCAAACTACATTGCCAGTCCAATTTCACGCAACCGTTAAAAATGAAATTATTTGCTTTTTTGAGTCTAAATGAAAAAACGACCGCTATTTAAATGCAATCGATAGACGATTATGGATACAATTATCGATATCTTGTACTTTTAAAAACCGTGACGCAGTTAAACTGATTTATCAGCTATACATGAATTACTATTTGTTGTTCCTTATTTTTTTAAGAAAAAGTAACTTAATTTTACTAACTCTTCATTTAAAAAACCGTGATCCTATTAATCGTCACTACCTATCACGCTAAAAATGTCCATCGCTATTAAGTCAAAAACAAAGAAAGAAGCATACAAAGATTTAAGCTAGCTTATTGTTTATTAAAAATATGACCTGTAGTTAAACAGCGATCAAACCATGGAGAACCTGTGTCGAATTTGTGGCGGCCACTCAAAAACCTTGGTGGGCATTTTCGACGAGCAGGTGGATGAACATTTTAAAGGAGCCGTGGAAGCCAATCTCGCTGACATGGTAAGGACATGTGCCAACGTCCAGTTGGATCCCGACGATGCCATGCCCAAAAAAATCTGCATCGCCTGTGTCCACGATGCACGAACTGCTTATGGATTCAAGCGACGATGTGAGGAGACCTATAGGAAGTTCTATATGGCGATAATAGATGGGCAGGTCATCAAGGAGGAGCCCAACGACGAGGAATTTCTAGTCAATGAAAACCTATACAACGACAATCTGGAAGCAAAAGAGGAAGAAATTGAACAGTCAGATCAAACAGCTTCCAAAACGACCAAGTCCAGGCTAACCAGTAGAGCTGGCAGGCAGCTGAGAAATAGAAAGAATAAGTTTATAAAGTGCGAGCTATGCGTCAAAGAGTTTAAGCACGAAAGAAACCTCCTGGACCACATGAAGTAGGTACAACCAATTATAACGATATCAATTGTATGTTTGCCGTTGTTTATCTTATCCCGCAGAGTTCACAGCAATTCCCACGTATGCCAAAGCTGCGGAGAGCGTTTTCTGTTCAAGGCCGACCTGGATAAGCACCTATGCTATCGCAACAGCGATTCCACTGTTGAGTGCCCTGTATGCTTGAAAGTCTTCTCAAGTACTCATAGCCTTGACAGCCACAAATGCGAGGATATGCAGGAAAATCCGCCCTTTCAATGCCCCCACTGCCAGGAGGCCTTTACACGTGAACAAAACCTCAAGGCGCACCTGTTGATCCACGCGGATTCCAAACAGGGAAACGGACCCCACAAATGCTCATACTGCCAGACGGGATTTTTCAACAAGTCGGCTCTCAAGGTGCACATCCACGCCCACATGGGCGAGCGACCGCACGCCTGTCCCTTCTGCTCGTCTAACTTTCGTTCCAAGCAGGCCCTTAAGGTCCACATCCGCATACACACGGGCGAGAAGCCCTACCAATGCCCCCACTGCCCTAAGACTTTTTCGGACAACAATAACCTGGCAAAGCACCGGCGACGCCACTCGGATGAACGGCCCTACAAGTGTGCCATCTGCCAGCAAGACTTTCGGGAGAAACACCATCTGAAGCGGCACTTTCTTGGCAAGCATCGGGATGGAGACCAACAACCGCAGTTGAAGTGATACCATTAATACATAGCCAAAAACGTCGGTTTAATCGAATACATAGGTTAGGATTGGGTTATATTTACATCCCATTAAAATAATTTATGTGCATCTTTCTATAGCTAATACCTGGACTAAATGGAATTAGGGCGTTTTTAATTTATTTTTTTGAATAACATTTTGAGTGGCAGCACCGCTTTCGTTCGAAATTCGATATAGACCCGATTGTAGCGTTGCCAACTCGCCGTGATTTTGTTCACGTGGCACCTCCATTTTCATAAACAAACAAGCTATTCAACCCTTGAAACGCCACAAAGAGCAATGGAAATAAAACAACAAGTTGTATGTTTATAAATTATAAGTCTTACAAATTGTAATTGTGGTTTCCGTTTGCTTAGAACATCAAAGCAGCTACCAACACACAAAAAATACCGAATATTTCTCGACGTAATTTTCCCTAAACGTCCTTACAATTCGTCGTGTTCGCTTTGATCTTTGTCTTGCTTAGATTCATCATCCTTCTCCTCATCGTCATCATCCTCGTCCTCATCGTCCTTGTCGGAAGCCTTTTTCGCCTCCTCCTCGTCCTTCTTGCGCTGCACCTCATCCTGGGCCTCCTTCACCTTCTTCTCGCCCGCCTGGGTGTTCTTGACTTCGGCAGCAGCCTTGGCGGCCAGCTCCACGTCGTCCGTGATCAGGACATTGTCGAAGATGGTGCCGGACTTGACCTGCCAGAGATCGAAGCCCAGGGTGCAGATCTCCTTGCGCAGATACAGCTTGTCGTCGGGCACATACTCAGGATTGGCGATCTCGGGATGCTCCCAGGCGCCCTTGTAGTTGGGGTTGTCCAGCTGCTTTGGCTGCCACTCGCCCTTGAATTCTGGGTTGTCAATCATTGGTGGCTCCCACTCGCCGTCCATCTCATCGTCCCAATCCTCGGGCTTGGTGGCATCTGGGTCGGGAATGTGCTCTGGTTTGTCCCAGTCCTCGGGCTTCTTGTCATCGGGATCGGGAATGGTGGCCTACATAGATGTGTACATGTTGTTTAATAACAATGAGCTAAACCGGTTTTTCAAGGGTCTAAAGTCTGATTTTGGAGGGGGGTGTAGACCTTACCTTATCGTCCCAGTCCTCCGGCTTGGTGGCAGAGGGATCCTTGATCTTCTTGGGGGCCAGGAAGTCCCAGTCGTCCTCCAGGTTGCCGGACTCCACCTTCTCGTTGTCGATGAGCACCTCGTAGGTATTGTCGGGACGGACAATCAGCGTGTAGAAGTGGGTGTACACGTCATCTTTGCAGCGGATGTCTTTGCTGATTAGGTGGTTCTTGCCCTTGTAGCTGAAGATCACATGGACCTTCTTGGTGCCGGGTCCACAGATGTCCGGTCCGAACATGATCTCGTACGGTGACTCGCCGTGCATGTCGGTCTGGTCAAGGGAGCAGTCGAACAGCTTCACATAGCCGCCGCCGCAGTCGATGTTCTGCTCGTGCTTCACGGAGAATTGCACCACGAGGGGCTTGTCCTCGTTGGAGAAGCCATCGAACTTGCGGCTGGCCGCGTAGAATCGTGCATCCTGAGAGGTCTGAATGCCTATATGAACGTCCACATCAATACGAATGCGCGCGGCGCGGAGGGGGGGCGAGAAAAAATGTGTATACAGTTACTATAGCTACTCGAAAACGTACACGTAGTGGTTTTTCTTCTTCTTCAACCTCTTCTTCTTCTACTTCGTGCCCATGTTCTCCACACAGGCACATACAAATACAAATGCAGATAACACGCCGACGAAAAATAAAAATGGCAGAACGAACGAAGAGAAAGATTTGGAAAAGGGAGTGACGACACATCGACACATATACGTTACCTTTGTCGGCCTCAGCATCGTTGTAGAAGGTGCCGGGGGTGAGGACGAATTTTCCGAACTCCTTGCCAGGATGTTTGCTGTAGATCCACGTATCCTCCCAGTTTTCTGCGGGAACAAGCGGGGGTGTGATTTTAGTATTTTTTTTCTTTTCTCTGCCTCCTTTCGTTTTTCATTGAAGAGCGGAGGACCACATGGCGGGCATAAAACGCGATGACTTTCAACCACTTACCGTTGTCGAAATTCTCCTTCAGATAAACCTCGGCACTAATAAA
Organism: Drosophila yakuba; assembly: GCF_016746365.2. Lineage (NCBI taxonomy): Eukaryota > Metazoa > Arthropoda > Insecta > Diptera > Drosophilidae > Drosophila > Drosophila yakuba. The sequence continues at coordinate 11,269,872 of NC_052530.2, forward strand.
GCCGACTGTCGCCAGCAACACTATCACTGTTTTGCACCACATCATGTGAACGATCCCGCACCACTTTTTGGACTGACTCTTCCAACTCCGATGGCTGTCCGAACTCGGTTAAAGTTAAGTGCTAAATGCCGGCAAGAAAGTGCTATTTATTTATTGCATCTGAATTGTGCGTGTCGGAGCGGGACAGATGGTTACTGCGATTGGTTTGCTGGAACGTTTTCATTGGCCCAAATCAAGCCAATCAGGGATGTCTACGTATTCTTTTCCACCGGCCAGGGCTGATTCCGATACGCAATCGCTTGCTGCCCTGACGCTATCGATTATTTGAGCTGGAATTAGAAACACTAAAGTGACCATTTGTTAATGAAATTAAACTATAAATATATAAAATTAATTAGATCGGGCGTACATTTAATTGTTTGCAGCAGGTTAAGCGAGTAAAACATAAAATTAGTGTCAGTTACAATACCTTTATCTTCTTAACAACAGCCATTATATCTATAAAAGTAAAGTTTCCAGGACATTCCTAAGCTTTTTAACGGTTTAACGGATTTTTTAAAATTATTTGCTCACACTTGCATAACTGGTCACCAAATAAGTTTTCACTCGAAGACACCCATACTAATTAAAAGTTATGGCATGAAATATAAACATTAAAACATATAAGAATATATAGAAATTTTAAAACTTTACACCTGTATTTTGATTAGTTTAGGAGCTTTCATATTTATAAGTCATAACTTTTCACATTTTTGGTGCATAAAAAAAAAATTTATGTTATTTCTGACAATTTATTGATACAAAAACTTTATAACCCAAAATCGTTAAGTTTAAAAATAAATTAATTACAATAAAAACACTTTGGTATTTAAAGCAATACCTTTTCCAAGGTATTTTTTAAGACCTAGCTTCGTGGCAGATACGGCAAGTTCGAGTGGAGCCCACGTGTTGAGCCAATCTTATCAAACGCCGATTCGAATGCGGCATTAAACAAATGGATTCCCTTAACAACGGATGGTTCAGCGAACTGCAGGCCGATCTCTGGCCTGGTCAGTCCTTCTCCCTGAAAGTCAAGGAGGTCATCCACAAGGAGAAGTCCAAGTTTCAGGACATCCAGATCGTTGAAACGTAAGATAAATAATTGATAAACAAATACTTGTAAACACAATCCCACACACGCTCCCATTTGTTTACATCTGAAATTCCTCAGTCTAGATCTAAATCAAAGTAAATTGGCTAAGATTGAGATAAAAAAAATTAACCAAAAGTGTTTAATTAGACGCAATACACACTTATCTGAAATTGTTAACAGCTTAAGCTGTTAAGATTTTAAGGTTTAAACTGCAATAGCCTAATCCCATATGTATCCTACATTGAAGGTCCCTAAAACGTAGATTGTAGAAATCGAAAATTTTCCACTGGCTTTACAAATACAAATTGCCCAGACAGCATTTTCGGACCCTTTGGTTTTCGTGTGTTTATTCTTGATCTGCACCAACAGCCTTATCGATGGAGTCATCTAAGGCCAAAAACGAAAGAAAGAATACTGATAGCAAGTCAGCTCGTATTTCAGGTTTGAATTCCTCCAGTCGAACATTGGGTACACTTCCGCCGCTGAAAAAATCAATAATTCGATAATTCTCTTGCAGCGAAACGTATGGAAGGTGCCTGATTCTGGACGGAATCATCCAGTGCACTGCCAGGGATGAGTTCTCGTACCAGGAAATGATATCCTTCCTGCCCCTCTGCGCCCATCCGAATCCCAAGAAGGTCCTGATCGTGGGCGGTGGCGATGGCGGCGTTGCTCGCGAAGTTGTCAAGCATCCCCTGGTCGAGGAAGTGCATCAGGTGGAAATCGACGACCGTGTCGTCGAGCTGTCCAAACAATACCTTCCGGCGATGGCCTGTGGGTTCGCCAACGAGAAGTTGAAGCTGACCATTGGCGATGGATTTGACTACATGAAGAAGCATAAGAACGAATTTGATGTCATCATAACCGATAGCTCGGATCCAATTGGTCCGGCAGTGAGCCTGTTCCAGGAAAGCTACTACGAGCTAATGAAACACGCCCTGAAGGATGACGGAATCGTGTGCTCCCAGGGCGGTAGCTTCTGGCTGGATCTGGACTACATAAAGAAGACAATGTCGGGCTGCAAGGAGCACTTCGCTAAGGTGGCCTATGCCGTCACCTCCGTTCCGTCCTATCCCTGCGGCCACATTGGCTTCGTCATGGGTTCCCTGAACAAGGACCAGGACTTTGCTACTCCCAAACTTGGAAAGTCCGAAATCGATGCCTTAGATCTTAGGTACTACTCCTCAGAGGTTCATTCCGCCGCCTTTGCCTTGCCTCGATGGGTGCAGAAGCACTTTTACGAATGACCTAATTGCTTAAAGATTCTTGTGTATCCGTTTGTTAAAAATAAATATGACAATAATACAACTTGCTTATCCTCGTTCTTTAAATTCTAAGATATTTTCAAAATATGCTGACGCTTGAAGTGATTCATTTTCACTTCTCATGAGCATTTATCAACATCCGCAAGTGGAATTTTTACTGCCTGAGTATTCTTACCAATGCGACTACTCTTTCAGATATTTTACTGTTGAAATTAGAACAAATTGTAATATGTTTATTACGTAATGATATATACAGTTGGCTCTATTTAATTTTTGTATTTGTAAGTTGTTGGGTTGTTGTGTTAACATAATGAGACTTATTGCAAAACTTTACACGACCGAATGTTACCTTTATATATCGCATATATTGCAAAACTTTGAAAGGAAGCGGTTCTTATATTCAAAAATGACCTTAACTGCAGTTGATTTAACTAAAAACTGATATTCACTTTTAATAACTTAATAGAAATTATATCATCAACCTGTTTAATGACTAATTAAATATTGTTATAGTTAGGAAACGCAATTGATACATAATTACAAAATTATATGTAAAATATGTACAATCATTTTATATTTGTTGTCTTCTCGCCTATTCTAAAGTTAATTATCATTTTTTTTGTGTCGGATAGATTTTGGTGTCTAATGTGCGTGTTTATGTGTAATAAATATAATGTATGTGCATTGCGATTTTGGTAGCCGAGCTCCAGTTTTCGAAAAAGTCGAATCAATTTGTATATAATGGAATACTATTTCACATTTTTAGAAATAGATGGTTAAACTAAATATTTTGTGTACGTATACTCCTTTAACTGGGTAAATTTGAATAAACCTATAAAGTAAATAATTTTTACTAAATGATTACATTTGTAAATGCGTATTCCAAAAATGAAACACGAGCAGTTGAACAAAAATTAATAATAATGGTTTTGAAAACCGGAGCTTGGCTGTCTATAATTTGTTATGCGACTGATTTTGTATACGGAATTCCATGTCTTCGCGATTACATTTGTTATAGCGTTTTTTATATTATCAATATAATAAAGTAGGGTAGGGATTTTTTCTTCATGAATGGCCAACACATAACACATCTATGAATATCGTTCATGTTTGCTTTGCTTTACGTTAAAGGGAGGTACTAATTTGTTAACAATTTCTATATAAGTCAAACTCGAACAGAGTCCGCTGCCTGAAACTTAGTGTTTTTCTTTAGAGTGCCAGATTATTTCGACGACCATTGACCTTATTGACTAAATTGCAGATTTTTAAGGCTGGTCCCAGCTTTAGGCCCATGTACTTCATCATCATCTCTGAATTTAGCAATAATAAAGCTTTACCATCGATTTCCTATAATCAAAAAATAAAAGGGTAAGTTAATCGCTTTAAAGAGGTAGTGGCTATTACTTACGTGCTTTCGGAAGAGATCACCATGAACTGCGAGGGAGTTGTCGTTGCTCTCGATGTACTGGATCACCTCTTCTATGGACCAGTCGATCGGCTGCGACCGCAGATGTGAGTTTGCCGAAGCGGACGTTGGTGTGCTCACGGGTGAGGTAATTGCGGTGTAGCTCGGAGAAGCTCCCGCAGTCGCCGCTGCTCCAGCCGGCGCGGTGGCCGCCTTTGCCGCTGTAACTCCACCTGCAGCCAGTGCAGTGGACGAGGCTGACTGGCAGCCCGTGAACGGCGTGGACACGGATGTCGGCAACGAGGCGCTTGACGAGAGCGTCGTTGGACTCTTGTAGTAGCTATTCGAGGGTTTGACATTGGCCTGCTCCGGATGAACTTCCGCCACCAGAGGCGCCAGGTATTTGCCAATTGTGCTGGTGTTCGCAGATCCTCCGGCAAGGCTCGTGCTGGACGACGTTGACGAGCTGCTGCAATGGCTGGTCGAAACGTGCGTGGTCTGGCTCGTTTCCTGGTTCCCGTTTGTCGCCGAGCTATTCGTGTTTGCGTGGTGTTGGAAGCGTACTTTCCGCAGAGCCTGCGTTGTGGAGGAAGTCTGCGCGGTCGCCCCGTTGGGCTCTGATTTTATGACCACCTTGTTGTTGGACTTGCTGGCACTGTTGTTGTTATTGTTGAGACTGTGGTTGTTTGGCTGGCTGGCAGGCTCCTTGCCGTTGTTCGTCGGAGTTTTTGACTTGGTCTCAATTGGCGATTTGACACCCACTTCCTGCTTGATAATCTTTTCAGACGGTGATGACGTTGCCGAGTTGGACTGACGGTTTCGCTTGTCGGCGAGCACTGGCGAGGAAGGCGGTGTGGCTGACTGAGTCAGTTGACGCTTTCGACTATTCGCGCACTTCTTGCACTCCTCCGTCTCGTGGACCAAGGAAATGAGATTCGCACATGCCCGGCATGTAGTGCACAGTGTTTCGATGAATTGGGCCAGGCTTTCGTCATCCTTCATTCGCATTGGCGATGGTATTTTTACCTTTAAGAAGTGAAGAGTACATTTTAAAGAGATTGTTTAATTGACTTAATTGATATTGAACTCACTGTAAAGTTTTTTCCCGCTGCCGTCACAATGTGAACATCTCCTTCCAGGGCAAACAGCAACTTTGAGAGCTGTTGCGTATCCGTGCTGGCTGCTAGAACCTCCTGCAGGCAGAGCTTGGCCAGCGTTTGGTAGGTGGGCCCCGTCACCATGCAGGGCAGCTTGGAATTGTTGATGAACGGACCGCCCTTGCAGTTCGGATGGAAGTGGGCTGTGGCGGGGGAAGCGGGAACCATAGCCTCTGATTCAGCTACAACGGTGTAGCGAGGTCGAGGGCATCGCTGCTTGCTAGAGCTGGAGTCCATGCGCGATTTATGGCCCGGCGGCTGCATGGGGTGGCAACTTCTAGCGCACCAGCCGGCGGGAAAAATGTCACGCGATCGGTAATTGCACCAGTAGTCGAATGCCCCCCGCCATCCATCAAATGTTACATGGATCTGATCATCCTTGATTGCATCTACTGTTGCACAGCAAATGAGCTGCGGGTTCTTCTTGTCGACAGCCTCAAGTTTCTGGCCCACCTTGAACAGGTTTTCCTCTGGCGAAAGCGGCTCTGGCTGGAAGATCTCCTCTGGCGCCACCATGGCATTGTTAAGGATCTTGCACAGATAGCCGGGCCAACTGGATGCGTTCATGCGGAATCCCAGAGGCGGCTGCAGCATGCCACCGTTCTTTTCACAGTGTCCAATGGCATGGATCTCAGTGGAATCGACCAGCCGCCAAAAGTCATTCTGTGAGTCACTTCCATCTAGGCGTAGCCGCAGTCTGGAGCCGAGCACTCCAACCACGGTGGCAATGCAGGTGGAAGTGACGTTGCGCGGATCCAAAGCCTCAAGCTTCATGCCGATTTTAAAATCATTGTTGGGAGGATTCTGAGCCTGTTTGAAACATTTGGCAGGAGCAGCTTCGCTACCCGTTTCCTAAAAGGCACAGAAGTATGAGATTGGGTTTAAAGGGTTATCACAGCTTAACATACCTCTAGATAAGCATCCCAGTCAAAGACGTGAAAGCTCTCGTATTGAAAGGGTCCCGTTGGTGCAGGCGCTCCACTGGCCAGCAATTTGCGCTCGTTCTCCGCCAGACCCTTGCCCGCTGCCGATCCGCCGCTGTGCCTGGTCGAGCAGTTCTTCTTCTGATGCTTGTTCATGCACATGATCGAGCAGAACTCCTTGTTGGGCGCCCCATCCCGGATGACGTTGTCGCACTGGGTACACGCCCCCTTGCTGTACGCCTTGCGGAACTCGGCGATGCATGTTTCCGAGCAGAACTCCTTCTTGCCGGTCTGCGTGGGCAGGACGTACTGCAACGGTAGCTTGCCTTCGCCGCACCAGGTGCATGTGGCTCGTTTGGCCGGTCTACCCCGTTGCCGTTGCGTGGACGCGGGCGATGTTGTGCTTCCAGGGGAGGCGGATGTGGATGTGGAGGAGGCGGAGGTGGTGGCATTCGTACTGGCTCCTGCCGCAGCAGAATTGCTCCCGCTGCTGGTGCTGCTATCACGTCCGCCGGACATGGTTTCTCGCGTGGCTCCCGTGGTGCTATCCTAGTAGTCGCACTTGCTGATTCCCGCCGGCAAGCCCCTTGGCATCTCAGGCGATTTCGATTTTGTGTGTTCCGATCCGGCGGTCAAATCGCATTGCGGCTGCCTGGACTCACTTGCCACCAATAGCAAGTCTTGTTTAACTGCACTTAATTTCTGATTTCTTTCGATCTGGCCTGGCGAAATGTTGCGGCGTTCTTGAGGTCACGTAATAACAAATTGGTGGTCAAATCGCATCGCATCACTCAACGAAAACAAGCGCGCACCGCACAATTAGTTCCTGGGTCACCAAAGGTCGGCCTTTTAATTTAGCGGATGTCGCGGATCTTATTATGCGGTTTCAACGCAAAATTAGCTGAGTTGGAGTCGGTTAAACTGCGAAATTTTACACTTTTTTTACTTTTACGCACGGTTCCGCCATATTTGTTTTTCTAGTGGTGACCATCAGATCTTCGCGCCTATCGATAGTCGCTAACCCGTGACTGGTCACGAAATGATAAAAATATTCAAGAAATGCGACTATTGAAAAATGTTATCGAAGCAAGTAAAGGATATTTTAAAATAACGTTAAAAGGGAAAAACCCTTCCGTTAAATGAAAGGTTTTTAAATCCATGTTATATTTATTTGCAGTTTGCTTGCTTAATTCATTTTCATATTACTTAATGCTTAATACTCAGTAATGGTCAGCAATACAATAATTTAACGATTAATTTTACTCCTATAATATATTAATATTTATTATTCTTTCAGTAAGATAGTTACTTACTTAATCGACTTAAGGGTGAACACTTTTGGTTTTACAATCTTAACTCATAAGCTTTTATTAATACGTTGTGTTTGCTAAAATCAAATTAATTGTTATTGATAAGTTGCCATATTAGCTCATAGTATTTTCCCGAAAGTCGAAAGTCGTTAATAAAATTTGCACAGCATAGAGTGGGCGTAAATGGGTAAAATTTTAAAAACGTGTAAATGTGCATGTGTGGTGCTCGGTATACATCAATCGAAAAACAAAAAAAAAAAAGGGGGGTTAGTCAACGAAACTAATATCTACCAATTTTTGGAACGTTCTGGTATGTAAACTTTTCCATTCAACTGGGAGAAATTCGCAATAAAGCGGGTTAGATAGTGAAATATGGGTGGAAAAAGGGAAAGTTTTGATGTTTTAATAAAATCATGAACAAGAAATGGGAGCGCTTTAGTGATTACTGCAATACTGATATAGAAATGCCTTACTACTAAATTACTATTAGTTAAGGCTTAACCGATTGGGCTAAGGGTTTATAAGGTAAAGTAAATTAATATGATTTGGTTGCTATTCGTTAATTTTATTTACTGAAGTGTGGCTCTCATATGTCAAGAAGTCTAGCAAATCACTTGCAAATAAGTCCAAGTATTGAGTGTGTTTGTCTGCAGTAAATTCAGCATGCCAAATCGTGGAAAGTGGCTCAAAGATGAAACAAGTTGGGAAAACTTTTCTGGGATTAGCCGAAATATATATTGGACAAACTTTTTGACTAACTTCTACTGCTGTTTGATTTTTCTTCGCTTTGCTTAAATGGTCCGTAGCTGGATTTAATTGAGGTGCTTCGAGGAATAATCCGCTCATTTAGACGGCAAAAAAAGTCGCTTTTCAAAGATATCCAACTGGAAGCAAAATATTACGGCTAAAGAACTCGGTAACTCTGTTAATTGACTATTTTGAAGGCGGTGTGATGTCCTTCTTGAATATTCAATAAAGACGTTCCTAATTATTAATGATTAAACTTGACCGAAACCAAGTTCCCTGACACTCACACAATCGTCAAAACGCGCATAATTGGATGGGACCATCGGCTGCCCATAACAAGGATAATTGGATGAAATGAGGCGGCTGCCTTTTCTGCTCCTCATTAAATGCCCGTTTACCGCTTAGTCGCCTGTCAAATCCTCGATGGGCTATTAGAAAAAGGGGTGTCTTGAGTCATTGACTTGTTACGCAAATCGGACAAAAGAATTTCCTCTGGGTGGCCAGTAGCTACTGGTAAGTGGGCTGTAATTGCAGGCGCTTGAGTGGGGATTGCACTCAGTGCTCAACTTAATAAGCATATCCATTAATGGGTGCGAACCAAGTAACGATGCCCTTTCTTACAGCTCGCTGTTTCTTGAATCCCCAAGCAAAATTAATCAGGAACGTAACAAAGCTAGGCAGTTAGTCTATTAAAACTGAAAAGTAAATTATGAACCCCTTCGCTGCTGCTTAAAAGTGACTCGCACTATCGCACTATCAAAACAGCATTACCGCTGGCATAAAAGCACGTATAAATTGGCGGGAGTGGCATTTTGACGGAATTCAATCAGCCATAAAGCATCCTGCTGGGCAGGAAATGGAGGCGTTTGCCTACGTGCTTAATTACAAGCCGACGCATGCACATTCTGCATACATAAAAGCCCGAAGACACGTGTTCCGAGCAATTAAAAAGTATGTCAAAGTGGGTGATCAACGCGCCCAAGGACGCAGGACAATTGCGAAAGCTGGCAACACTGTTGCTTTTGAGTGATGCGTGGGCCAGTCAAACTAGTTGATGGCATGAAAACTTTTGGGACTCCCAACATGCAGCTCTATAACTTAGATTGCGTATCTGGCTGCGTGTACAATGTGCCAAGCAATGCGAATTAAATCTTAATTGAAATCCTTTTATTGCCTTTTCAAGGTAATCAGTAGTAACGATTGTTGCTATTCCTACCGAAAATAGCAAGGATATCGGCCTGTGGTAACCTTCTCGTATTCCAATAAAAATTGATTGGTCCCCGAAATAAGACGAAACCCCCAGCAGGCGGAGCACCTCCTGCGTGGAACCCATCTCCTGGCCAGGATCCCCGTGGCTATCGTTTGACGGATTTATGGCGAGCAATTTAACGCCCGATTGCCGACCAAGCGGAATGTCGGGCCACGTTAGCACCTCTTGACATGACATTGAGTGCTCCGGAGTCCGTATCCTCGTCACTTTTAAATCGAACAATTAATGTGCAAATAAAACTCATTAAATATTAATTGAGTTCGATAATTACAGAGATGATGGGGTTGCGGCTTCGCGCAACATGTTGCTAAAGCACCTGATTTGGGGGAGGTCACCACCCACACACAGGTGACCCCACTCTGGGTCACCCACTTCCAGCAATCCGTCAATTTCGTAATGCGTTAGCACACCTTGGTGATTTATTAGGGGGGATTGCTGCAGACCCAAGCGGCGCGTTCTGAACCGCCTCATCTGATTCCGAACCGATTTCCATCATCCTGGCAACATGCCGTACCCGCACGTTTTCATTCATAACTCGTCGCGTGGCTTCAGCACCTTCCTTTCCTTTCGAGTCCTTCGTGCTTTCTTCCCTCGTCCTGCCATCCGGTCGTCCTGTCGCCTCGCACTCGGACTCGTACTCGTACTCGGATTTCGGATCCGGCACTTCGTGCGGTTGCTTCGTGGCGCCCAATATAAAAACACGCCGTAATCGCTATACTCCGTGAGTCCTCCGCTCGTCGTCAGCCTGTTGCGTTCGCCACTCGATTTCGATGCTGGGTGAAAATCCATCAGAGGAACCACAGCCACAGCCACAAGCACCAGCAACAGTTCAAGATTCCGAATCAGTTAACGTTTCGCGACGCGACGCGTGAATACACAAAATAAATTACAAAATAAAAAGAAAAACAAGCCATAAAATCAGAGGGGCTCTTTGCCAAATAAGACAATTCGAAAGCCCACGCGAAACATCCAATATCTCGATCGTCATAAATCAATCCGTCGAGTGTGCGTTCGAGTACCGCAGATCCCACGAAATTAGAGGCAATTACCACTGATAAGGTGATTTCTTTTATGTGACCATTTTCGAAAGAGTGATGTTCCTGTGTTTTTGAGTTTATGTTACGTGTTAGGTGTTTGGTGTTTGATTTGGCTTTTGCGGCAACCATATCAGATTTCAGGCGAATATGTGGCGCAAATTGAATGGCCAAAAGGTGGCAAGCTTGATTGATGGCCTGAAAAGCGTTTAAGCTAATTAGTTTTGCATTTTGTGTTCGGTTTCAGGTAACGCGTACACCGAAACCTAATAGACTGCAAACAAGCTTAGCGAAAGGTCGGCAATCACACCTTGTAATTTCGTTTGCTCCCCTGGGCGCCTGGTCGCCAGATTCCCAAATGATTGGCCTTTTGTGCTGATTTCTTTTTACGGCCCAATCAAATGGGATTTACGGCCTTTAAAGCGGCCGTAAGACACAACCAGAGGAGCTGGAAAACTTTTCACATACTCGTATTCGAATTCGTATTTGCATACGTATGTAAATAACTCGAGTTGGCATAGATAACAGGGATTTCATTTCCTTGTGCCGAGATCCGAGGTCCGCCTTCTGAATTGCCCGAACTGCCTGAGAATTGGCGATAAAACAAGAAGGGACGCGCTGGCAAGTAGCCCTGGGCAATCACGATTTCCGTCTCCGGGTGCCAGAGTCGCCACGAAACGTATGACAATGGCTGTCAGGAGCACAATCCTCCAGTGGGGCAGGGCAGTTTTATTGCCTTGAATGCCATATTACTTCCAGAAAATCAATATTTGCTCAACTTCAAATGTAAGAATTCATTCATTATATCGGCTGGGGAACTGGAACGGGAACGGGAACGGGAACGGCTCCTCACTTCCCTCGGGATCCCTAATTCAATTGGATTGCAATTTCCGCTGCAACTTTGCTGGTTGCCCAGGGATGAGGCTGGGCGGTGGTTCATCACATCTCTGGCCAGCATTTAGGCGGCGATCTATTAGGGGAAATCAATAGCCATCAATTGTCGTTCGCCGAAAGTGGCAGCAGCCACCCACGGATTTCGAACGGATTCGTAAATCCCCGTCCGCCGAATGGCATCCATACGAGTATGACATGTGATTGCCGGCAGGACTAATGCGGCTGCCATTGGAGCACTTAGTTATCTGCGATGTCTAATGCTCCTGGTGACAGGTGCTATATGAGTTCTACGCCCCCTCCTGCCACCCTAATACCCTCCCCCCGCCACCGAAGACAAAGGAGTCGCCATAATTCCCAAAATGGGGTTTCCACGCTGAAAGTTTGAGTTTCTGGCAAGTTGCCGAAATTTGGAAATTCGAAAATTCATATGTGTAAATTTCAGCAATGAAATTGGTTTCCTTTTAAACTGGCCATCGCTCTTGGGATTATAAATTATGTACGCATGTTAAGGATAATTTTATGTAATGCAAAAATTTGAGTTATGGCAGTACAAACTTTTACGTACGCACTAAATTGCAAGAAGTTTGCCTTGTTGTGGCAATTGTTGCTTAATTTTGTTAGCTACACAAAGTTACTTGGATTAGGGAAGTTTCATTTTGAGAACAATGGTTGCATTACATTGCGTCGGTGTGGGCAAAACTAAAGGGAAACTTTCAGTTGTTCCACGCAATTAAAAGTGACCTCATGAAAGGATTATGATGGAAAACCAGAGGCAAAGAAAAATATGTTAACTAAATGTGGGAGAAAACGAACAGAACGCGTTTGTTTATAGATCATAAGTAGAAACCCTCGTTCAGGTGGAAGTAAATTGAAAATGCTCTTCCAGAGCTCACTCTTTACACTTTTTAAACGATCTAACCAATGGAGTGTGTATGTCGACTGTAATGTGCCCTAAAGTGTCTGCTCAGCTATATAAACTTTTACTGTCCAAGCTGACTACCTTTTCCCCTTTTTGGAAACAAGTTTTTCGCCCGGTAACTGGTAAATTTAGCTTGGCATCGGGAAAATAATCTAGTTGGGCTGCCGTTTACCAGTCGACGTCTTCAATTTAGAACCTAATTTCCTCTGTGCACCTTCTGCAAATTGCCCCCAACTCCGGTTGGCAACTGATTGAGGAGTCCAGAGGGACATGAGATGGATATGTATGCATATTCGGAAGTACATAAAGAACTACACGGGCACAGTCAGAAGTACCACATATTTACGTGACCCATAAATTATGAGAGCACTTCTTGTTGTCAGAATATTGCGCATTTTTCACAGGTTAGCTGTCAGCATTTCAGTTTCACTCTATTCCAGCGGGAGAACGGCGGAGGTCAAAGTTTGCACAAGACAGTGGCTCTGAAAATATGAAAATATGAAAATATTCGAAAAATAATAGCCCCAGATGAGCTCAATTTTCCACGCAAATGCACAGATCAGATTGAGCTATTGTATGGTATTTGGCATACCCTACACTCTATACCCTATAACCAAAAGTAATGTAAATAAATATGCATAGTTTTAGCAGAGTTGGTTGCCATAAAATCTATGCCAGTACACACGTTCTTTGTTTATTTTGATAGATTTTCGTGCTTTTTACGCAGCAATATTTGGCATTACATGCATATCCGTGAATTGTGCACTGACCCATGCAACTGTGCGTTTTTTCTCCTTTTTTGCAGAATGATGAAAGCCACAGCGTGGTTTTGTCCGGTGTTATTAACTTTACTGTGTGCCACAAGGCTCGTCTGCACGGCCCAAAGAGGAGCTGTTGGAGCTGGTGGAGCAGGTGGAGCTGCAGGAGGATCAGGAGCGACAGCGGGTGGAGCAGAGGTCGGAAGCGGCCGCACAAACGGATATCCTCTGGACTACCCGGATGGAACACGGAACACACAGGTGGGCATGGAAATGGGCAGGGGAATGGGCATTGGACATGGACATTGTGCTGGGCATCGGAGGGCATTTCTTTCTGGCTGTCTCCCTTTGTGAGTGAGTGGCAGCAGTTTTTGCGTCACTTGTTCGAATGTTTTCCGAATGCATATTCAATTATTGGCTTTGCATTTCGCAAACGGACTTCATCGGATTTCATCGCTCCTTTGACAAGCGTCATTGGTTCCATTCACTCGGTTCATAAATTGACACATTGTTCGTCACAATGCGAAAACCCTTACGAGAACCCAGCAAATGTGACCGCAATTTGTGCTTTACAACCCTTTAATGTCGTGGGAAATAGCTGGTTAAATTTACGTACATAAGTAAAAATTTATTGAAAAATATCACATACGCAGTTTATTGAACGCGGATATCTGCATAAGTTAGTTTAAAGATTAAACTCTTATCAAGATGGGGAATGGGAAGTACATTAGGTATTTTATAATAGTTGCAAATCTCAATTCTCCGATTTCCTCGAAATCTATAATATATTGTTGGCTCTCCGATCTGGATTTTGGTGCAATCTAATCTAGGCACTTGAGCAACTCGAATACCTCAATGTGAAACTTCTTTGGGGCGAACAATAAGATCATATAAATTTTTAAACCCACACGAACATGCCAACCAAATTGATTTGCGTCCATGGGTTTTGAAAACAAATGGAAATTTTCGTCAAGGATTTCCAGCAGGCGTCATTAAAGGTAAACAAATTGGAAAAAAAATCCAAACATTCTGTTTGTCTTGGCCAACTCCTGTTGTCCACAATCAAAAGTTTTAAGAAGTTCGAATTTTGTTAACTTGATTCTTGATTCTTTATTCGTAATTCGGGGAAATAGGAGAGCGCGGCAAGTTCGTTTGTGAAATTGGAGATTTAAGCACGTAAATGCGAAGGACGCGTAAACAATTTAATTTTATTTACTGAAAGAAATGAAATGATGTTTTATGATGGGGCAGAATTAAAAATACAACCCCCAGGCGCCGTTAAAAGCCAATTACGAAATTTTCCATTTGTACGACCACACAAATGACACATTCCTGAGCACAAACATGTGTTCGTACATATGTATGTTTCGATAAGGGTCGATTTGGCAACTAATCAGTCAAGTAGCGATTCATTGATTGATGTACGTACGTCAATCAATCAGTTTATCATCGGTTCGCAACGCTTAAACAACCAGCGAAACGGCCAACTAACCATATTGTCATGGCCCGAAAGCGAAAGTTCAATTAGGTGATAAGCATTTAATGCGTTTAGGGCCTTAAACTTTTGAGTAATGCCGTATAAATAAACGTGACTTTGGACATTTTCTTTCTTTTTCGGGTGGTTTAATTGTTCAGATTGTAAGAACTATAAAACTAAATGGCGAATGCGTGACAACATAACACGATGTGGCTGCATGAGACTTCAATCTTAATCCTAGAAATGGTTTCACGTCGTTCTGTGAGAACATGTTAATAATTTAGCTGTAACAGTTTAATATTTGCACCATAGATCGTTTTACAACGCTTTGTTTAATAACCTTGCTACTTGGAAACGTCCAGTTCTGAACGATTCTTGAGGAAAAGCACCAGGAACCTTGGGAACTATGAAATCAACTTTCTAGACCGCTAAAGTATCTGTGGTAGATTCCTCGGGAGCCTCGCTGGTGGATTCTTCGGGAGCCTCGGTGGTGGATTCCTCGGGAGCCTCGCTGGTGGATTCCTCGGGAGCCTCGGTGGTGGATTCCTCGGGAGCCTCGCTGGTGGATTCTTCAGGAGCCTCGGTGGTGGATTCCTCGGTAGAACCGCTTCCATCCTCAGCGTCGCTGGTTGTTTCCTCTGGCTCCTGGGTCGTAGAATCCTCTGGGTCTTCAGGTGCCACAGTGGTGTCGTCAGAAGAACCGCTTCCGTCCTCGGCTTCAGTGGTAGTTTCTTCCGGAGCCTGAGTGGTTTCCTCAGAACCGCTACCGTCCTCAGACTCAGTGGTGATTTCCTCCGGTTCCTGAGTGGTGGATTGCTCAGGGGCTTCAGGGGCCAGGGTGGTGCTATCTTCCGCGGAACCGCTACCTTCTTCAGAGCCGGTGGTGATTTCCTCTGGTGCCTGGGTGGTAGATTCCTCTGGAAGTTCGGGAGCCAGGGTGGTCTCCTCTGCGGGATTGGTCACATCCGTGGTGGATACAATATCGTCCTCGGTGGTAAGCTCAGGCAGATCCGTTGGTGGTGGTGGTGGAGGAGGACGGTGATCACCGTGACCATGACCATTACCATGGCCATGATTGTTGCCATGATTACCATGGTGGTTGTTTCCGTGTCCATGGTTATTTCCGTGAGACTGGCCGTGACCATTGCCGGCATTCCACTGACCCTGACCATGCCCATTGGGGTTCCACTGATTCTGGCTATTCCACTTCTGTTCCTGCACGCTTTCCTCGTCACTGGAGGAGCCCCAGCCGAACTTCCTGGCCCAGTTGCCGCCAAAATTTCCAAACCAACCGCCGTTCGGGCGGCCGGAAGCCACTGCCACCAAGGCAGTCAGGAGGAGAAGAGTTAGGACCTTCATTTCGCAATTGTTTCGATTATACTACCGGTTTCTGCAGGTGGACATAGCTTTTATAGAAAGCTGATAACCACTTCCATTCACTGCCAGACATTTCGACCTCACATTGCCATACTGCCACATTCTTATCTAATCGCAAAGAACTTGTCTGATAGTCAGACCAACAATAATCGTAATTATCATATTTATCTGAGCCCAGAATTCGGATTGGTTGTTTACTGTTTGCCTTGAACTTAGGACACGTAAATACTTCTTGGAACACCCACAAATAAGAGATAATATTAAAGTTTTTCCAAAGAAGCTCTTGTCCAGACTGTATAAATTTTGCATAATGTCTTTACGATCAAGCGAAATTCACATCTTTTATTTTTTGGGGTGCAAAGAAATTGTTGTTAGGCGGATCGTAAAGTGATAGTATCAGGTGTTCTCTAATTACCCCCAAGGGTAATTCTATTTTGATTTTATTTTGTCGCCTCGTGTGAGTCACAAATTGGCTGGCACTTTCCACTGTTATCAGTGAAGAGCTGTTATCACGAAATTCCCGATTGATCATCGCGGAAAAAACGTAGAACAACACACCGATAAGATTCCTAGATTTCGTGTAACGATAATTTCCCAAATGGTGGGAAAAACAAAAGGTGATATAATAAATGAGATAGCACAGGTCCTTAAGAACACCCCCCATCGATGCTAATAATAATTTTAATTTCCATCAAAACAAAGAAAAAAAGTAAAAAATAAACTTCTAGCGCGGAACTGTATTTATATACAGTACACAGGGACTTAAAACTTTTTGCATTACCTCGTCAAGATTTTATTATGCCATGCGCTAGGAAACTTCCTCCAGCAAATCCTGCAGAACCAGCCAATGTAAGCTACTAAATATGTATGTATTTGTTTCTCCGCCCGATTCTAGGATGACTTTCTGCTGGCCAAGAGGAACAAACCATCGCTGTCCATTGTCAATCCGCTGGATGTGCTGCGTCAGCGGCTGCTTCTGGAAATCGCACGCAGGCAAATGAAGGAGAACTCCCGTCAGGTGGGTTTCCTATTCTGCAATATTAAACGGGGGCAGACTGACCACTTGGCCAGGTATTTTTTAATAAGCTGCAAAGTTGGGGGGAAGAGCAAAACTTTGGCAAACGGAGAACAATGCTGCGTCTTAAGTGGAAAGAGTAGGTCGCTGCGGTGCGGTGCCAAGTATAAATGAAAATGTAGCTGCTAATCAAAACTAGAATGCCTGATGAGAAATACTTTGCGAAAGCCATAAAAGCGCATAAAACGCAGGTGCAGAAACTTTTTTAATTCCTCGCAGTTCCTCGCAGTCAGCGGCGTATCTAATAAATATGCCAAGGACCTGAATGGATGACTCCGTTCAGCCCACATGCCTACTTGCTTCTGGAATGTATGTAAACAACATCCTGGCGAACCCGAAATCGGGGCTTAAGCACCTCGGATGGCCCTGACACCCAAAAATATACGTATACAGGCTGCTCAGTGGCAAAAACAAAGCCAACGCTGCGTATGTGTAACGCAAATATTTTTGCTCGGTAACAAAGCGAGTTTATTTGGTTACCCAAAACGTTCCGATCCCCCAAAGGCGCACACAAAAGACAAAAAGGCCAAACAAAATGTAGAAAAAAAATCAAACGTTTTAATACAAGGAATTCAAACGATTTGCCTTGATAGCTTCACCTTTCCTCCCACGAATTTCCGTTAAAGAGGGTCATGTTCATCCATGGATGTGCCCATCCGCATAGCCACCTATTCACATACGCCAGATAATACGCCACATAACCAGATAACCATATTGATTTGTCAAAGGGGTTTTATAAATTAATCCATGCATCCCAAAAAGCAATTCGAATCGAAGAAAGATGAGCTGAGCAGGCATCATACTCGTATTCCATGCAAACACCTGGGACTTCAAATATCCTGCGGTGTGAAAGGCATATAAAAGGAAGATAAAATGAAATGAAATAAAATGGAAGTGAAATTTTAAAGCCAGTTGCCAAATTTAATGCCACACAATTAAAGACAAGCTAAAATTAGAAACGAATACCCTATATTCGAAAGTTGGGAGCTGACAATGCGAACAGACATTCGCCACTGGAATTTGAATGCAAGCTAAGCGAATCACATTTATTCACAGCTTCAATGAATAGATCACGTTTCGGTTTGTGTCCTAGTTCCAGCAGAGAAAAGTGGACTTTCAGATGCCCAATAATAAACGTAGAAATGCAATGCCACCTGTTCTTACGAGTAAGACATTGAATCCCCAGCTCAATGCAAACAACTGACTCTTTAAAGTCCTGCAAAGTGGTTAGCAAACAGACAGGAATTTAAATAAATATCCGAAGCTCTAGAAGAATGAAATTACAAGGTGTGAAATTGCAAGTTGGCATTTATTCTTCAATTGGATTTAAGCTAGACTAAATTATCAGGTAGAAGATAGGTTAGGCAAATTATGCATTCGTAGCAATTAATCATCTTGGTTTTAAATATAAAAGTAAGTTTAAGCAAGCACCTGAGACCTTCAGCAACTATAAAGTAATTAAGCAAAGTTTCTGTAGCCTTTAAGTTCAGTAACTAAAAGGCTTTAAAGTGTTCAAACCCACATCCTCTATTAATGAAATAACGCACTGGCATTTGATTTGCGCTCCAAATTGAAGCGTTAACAACATTGCCAATGTGGTCATCCATCATGCATGTCAATCTAGTTTAGCTTTCCCCTTGCCGGAAAAAGTACAAGAAAACCCAGGGGGAAAGGGGAAAACCGTGTTTACCCCACTTCCCTTGCAATTTGTCAGCCCTTTTACAGCATTTAACAGCATTTACCAGCATTTCATGTCAACCGTGTCACCTTTTCTTGTGTCCAGGTCGAACTGAATCGCGCCATCCTGAAGAACGTGGGCAAGAGGGTGCGAGGCGGAGGATCGGGGGCAGGAGGATTAGCTCCCAAGGTGAGCAGGCGCTACCGCCAGCAGTGGCCAGCAGTGGAGCGGGAACTGGAGCGGGAAAGGCAGGGGGATGCGGTTCCTGAGGAGCAGCTGGACCGGCAACAGCTGCTGCCCTGGAAGCATTTCCCCAGCCAACTGTGGAGCTACGGATGGGCCCAGTCGCCAGTCGCGTACAAGGAGTCGTCACAGTCACAGTTCGTGGACTCCCAGCAGTCGGCATCAACTGGACCACAATCCCAGGCACTCCCAAAGCAGTTGCAGCTGCAGCTGCTCAGCTATGCGAAGAAACCACTGGACGTGGCCGGAATGGGTCTGGCCAGGCATCGGGTCAGCGGAAATGAAGCCAACGAAACGAATCATGAGAACGACGACGGCAATGTCAATGGCAATGGCAATGGGGCCAGTAAAAACCCGGCGAGATATGTGGTGGATGACGACGACGAGGGCGAGGATAGCTACAATGACGTGGGACCAGAGGGTGTGGGTCTGGGTCTGGGTGCACTGGGTGTGGGACTGGGATTGGGTCTGGAGCGGTTCGAGGTGCTGGACGACAAGCCCAACTGGGCCAACGAGGAACCGAACGAGGTGATGGTGGTTAATGCAAATGAACGCGTGCCCTGGTCCTTTCCCTATCGCTTTCACAAAAGTCAGCATAATGTTAATTAAGTAAGTGGGGATTGAGATGCAAACACAGATATACGGATACGATAAAGATACAGATGCTGATACAGATGCAGACACAGATACAGATACAGATGGAGATGGAGATACAGATACAGATACAGATACAGATACAGATATATGTAATACCGATACCGATACGGATACGAAGCGATAGGGGCACCCAGCGGCTTCCAAGTGCTGCAGGGTTATTAATGCAAATCGACGGTTCCTAATGGCTGGCTACAAGGCAGGCATGTTGTGTGTGCACATACTCCCTTGATGACAAGATGACAAACTTACTCCCACGTTGCTAGATGTACTCGCATTTGAACTCTATTTTATCGAAAATAACCAACGGTGTATGTAACGATTTATGCTACCTCTCTCACAGATACTGTTGAAATGAAAATAAATGCGCCCGATTAATGTGAAACATACTATACATACTACCCCCATGCAGCATACTATATACCACATACTCTTACTACATAGTACGAGTACTAGATACATACTTTACTAGAGATCGAATGAGCCGAAACTTTTGCTAATACACCGATGCTGCTATGGATTATAAACGTAATTGCATGCATGCGTAATTGATAGTGATCTATGTGTAATTTAAATAATTCTTTTTAACGGTCAACGTTAATTAATCAATCGCATGCAATATTGACTAGTCAAATGGGATTTTCTCGTTTTTATCCACATAAGCAACTCTTGTTTACCAACTATTACCGCTAAAAAAACAATTAATTGTGGCTTACATTCTCCGCGGGCGGAAATCGGTTTTTATGTTCATTGCGTTTGCTTCGTTGTGCAAAAAAAAATGCTCAAATAGAATTAGCATAGTGCCGAAAGTACTGTTCACACGCTCCTTTCGTTTAAGCTGCATTGCTGCATTTGGTCACTATTGAAATTGCGTTGTTGAGGGGTTCAAGTTTTAAGCTATCCAGCGACAAATGGTTCCAAATCATACGAGTAACGAATAACGAATTACGAATAATAATAAATAACGATTTTAAAGTAGATCAAAAGCAGAAATATTACCCAAGCAAGTACTTCGATACATGAATACGCCACGTGTTGTGTAAATTAACAAGGAATTTACCGAGCAAATTAACCATTTAAACGTTACGTTCTGTACATTAATAAATTTAATACGAATTGATTGCCCTACGTGTATGTAAATAAAAGTCCTTTTTCAAAAAAAGCTAAACTAATAAAATTGCAAAAAAAAAAAACAAAAACAGAAATGAAAATTATATACTATACAAAATTATACGTATGTACGGATATACTTATTTAAAAAATAAAATCATGAGGCATTGACATGACATTCAATTATAAAGCATCTCTCGTTTAATTAACTTTCCAACTTTCTAAGGACCCAATTCCCCAGATAAGCATTCACAATACTGCGGTAATTGTTTTCGCATTTCAAATGCCAAGGACATCGGAAAGGTACTTGTATGTTAGACAATTCAACTTTTTGAACTCACCTTTAATCAATACTCCATGGAACAGGGTATCAAGTGCCGTATGAGTGGACGTGCTCTTGGCAACATACTCAATCGTAAATCCCGAAACATTGGCTTTACACTTGTGTACCTAAGGCTTTATTAAACACTGCGATTTCGCTACTCACATGCCTCTTAATTCTCTAAGGGTTCTTCGACCACTGGTTAAATGGATAACAGCTAATAATTGTGCTGGTTGTGGCTCCCGAGTGCAAACAATTTGCCCTGCCTCACCCGAGGGCTTAATTAATAACGTTGTACTTGCGCCGGATTACAAGAAACGCCACGAAACTTTAACGTCCAGTCAACCAACGAAAAAAAAGATAATTATCACAGGGCCATTAGGAGCCCCACTCACGTACAGCCGTTGACACGATGGCAAACAATGGCCAATGGTTTTGGTATTTTCGTATTGGTATTGGTATTGGTCCTGGTAACAGGGATCTGGATGGAAGGGATCTGGGGCTGGAGCAGGGGCTGCCATTTCGGGTTCACTTGATGTCACAGAGCAGGGCCACTCCGCGCAGCGTCCAGTGCTTGGGATTGAATTCGGTCTCGAAGTCAATGGAGCCCACATACTTGAGGTCCGTCCGCTGCGGCTTCCGATAGATGGGGCACTCGTACAGCTTGGGATCCTTGCCGGCCGTCGTGTTTATCGCGTATATATAGATGACCGGCATCTGTTCGTAGAGCACCTTCATCTTGGACTCAATCAGCTTGCCGCTGCGACGATCCAGCGACGCACCTGCGGAACACGAAGCGGAATCCCCAAGTTCATGACCCCGAAAGAGAGGTGGTGTAGGTGAGCTTACCCTCCAGAAACAAGCCGTGGACATAGACGCCCTCCGTGGGATACTCGGTGATGTCCTCCTTGTTATAGCGCGTTATTTGATTCTGCAGCACCACCGAGTCCAGGGCCCAGCCTTTGTGGGCACGCGTCACCTCCTAGGATTTACAAGTGTATTTTCGAGTACCGCCGCAGATATGCAAAAAAAGTGAAAGCAAGTGAAAGGAAGTGAGTGTCGGTGAATAACCTTTGAGGTGGAGGAGGTAAATCAGATATGTCAATCAGCAGGGGGGCAAGTGTATGTGCGTCCTAATGGCAATCGCTGGGGCATAAAGGAAGTGCTCCGCTCACAGTGCGACTGACAAAGGACCTATTTTCGCAGGACATCGATTTCTGGTGAAGGCCAAGTGCGTTTGGTATTCATATCCCGTTTTGCTTGTTAGGCAACCATGCAACAATATATAATTTCGGCTTACTCAGCTCTTAGTTGTTAGAGCTCACCTGTCGCATGGCGGTTAGAAAGCCTTGAGGATTAAAGAAGCCGGTCATCCAGAACACCTGTTTGTGAATCAAACTATGAATTCAAAGAAACTAAATAGTTTTGCTATTTTTACCTTAGGTCTATCCGTTGATATCCAGGTGCGAAATTGTCCATTGCGCTCGAGCAACTCGGTGTACCAGAAGCCCAGCGTAGTCGATTCCCAGGATATCTGAAATCAATAGGAACCAGGTCACAGTTAACCCAAATAGCGTTGAGAAAACCTTGAAAATGCGAGTATGAAAGATTTTATTTGTAAGCGTAGTAAAATATATATTTAAATTCAGCAATCCCCGCATCGATTCATCTCTCCAAATGGATGTTCATTCGGCGACAGAAGGTCTTCATTTCCTCAAAAGAGGCCAAAGCCGCGGGTTCCTTGACAGTAAGTGGCAGATGTAGGCCAGATTCTTTGGGGCAAAATATTTCACTAAGCTTGATGCCTCGAGTTATGGTAAATTCGGCTGTATCGAAGAGCTTGCGCTTCAGTTCAAATTCCGACTTTCCCACTCGGTGTGAGTCCTCCGAGGAAGTTGCAGTTGACCAATTTTCCGACACGGTCTTTTCTTGGTCTTGAATGAGCTGGTCCTTGATGGTGTGCAATCGCTCCATAAGGGTGTGCGTATTCATGGATGCACGCTTCTTCGGTATGGGAGTGTCCATTTTGACCGCCTTCAGAAAGCCATAGGTGCGAGTCAATAGATCTTGGTGCGATTCACTTTCCTCGTAGAAAGTGGCATCCTTCTTAAAATGGTACTTGTGTTCCGACATCTTATCAATCGTTTAGCATGAGAATGTGTTTGATTGATGCTACTATATCTGGGTTTTCTATACTATTGATTGCTTTCTCTCAGACAACCCAGGAGCACAGCCCAGTTTGTGAAAACAAAGAAAATCTTTGTTTAGTGATATTTCCATTATTTTCATAATACAGCAGGTAACTGAATATGATTACTAAGCTTTGGGGCGTCAAACGTTTTCGCGCATAATTTACCAGTATTGAAACATGAAAGGCCGGCGAAAAAAATCTATATTCCCCATGGCAGAAATCAAAAGCAAAATTGTAAAATTTCCATATTTGGGAGAGAATTCAGCCTTGCCCAAAGCAAAATACTAAAGAGGATTAAAGTAGACAGCCACAAATGCGGCAACCGGGGAAATAGGCTAAATCACTATTTAACTATTAACTATTTCACTTTTTCAGTATTTTACTATTTTGGCAGAGCACATACCTTCATCCAGGTCTCGGGAATGCGGGCATCGTACATGGCATCGAGTGACTCCTTCAGGGCGGGACTCATCACAATGGTGCCATCAATCCCCAGCTTGAGGTCGCAGAGGCAGGTGTGGACGCGTTTAATGACCCTTTGCATCCGATCGATTTCCTGCCTGCAATTAAACACCATGGCCCTTATTACCATGGCCTCAACATCGTGGGGGTCACTTGCCTGAGGAAAATGTTCATGGGCAGGAGTATGCCCATCCGGGTCAGGTTCTCCCGCACCTCGTAGGCGTTGTACTGGGCGGGCAGTTTGCGGAGCATGTCATCCGCCAGTTGGTAGACGATGCTCTCCCGGGTCTCGCCGCCACCTCCGCCGCCCTCCTTGGGCTGCACACTCAGGATGGTGTCGAGGATGCCTGCGGATGGGAATGGGTGCGGGGATTGAGTGGTAAACAATCAAGGATTTCGGGGACCATCGAATATGCTAATGCGCTAATGCCCGAGTGGGCTGATGGTTGTCTCCTATAAAAAAGCCCACCGAATATTCGGTTTATTGATTTCACACACATTCAACTGGCCCTTTGGTCCGAATTGATTATGCAACAGGGCTTTACATGAAATTAAGCGCATCGATAATTTATGACCCCGTGCATCGGTGTCCATTAAATGTGAGGCAATCCGGTGGTCGAATTGAACTCGGAGCATCGGGAATCACATACCGCCACTCACCTTTGGCCGAGTTTATTTGGTACGTGATGTCGGCGTTGGAGTGCAGGCCAAATACCTCGGGGGTGTCGTAGGCGGGCAAACTGTTGATATAATCGATGAATCCTTGCAGACTCTTCGTGCCCGGCACCTTGTAGCCCTTGTAGAACTCGAAGGAGTTGGACAGCAGCGGCTCACAGAACCACACGGATGTGAATGTGGTGAGCAATCTCTTGTCAAAGTCATCGGTCACCCGACCGCCGTACTGAACCTCGCCAATCATGTAGACCAGCGTCTGCCAGGAGACGCCCTTCTTGGGGTCCATCTCGTCCAGGTGATTCTGGATGAACTGCACGCTGGCCGCGAAGTCGGCCTGGTTGAATTCGTAGGGTATGTTCCAGCCGAGCGGACCGAACTTGCGCCGCTCCTGGACGATAGTGTGGAGGAAGGCCACCGTGTAGAGCAGCGGGGGCCACTGGGTTGCCGAGGTGTAGTCGAGGAAGTCCTGGGTGAACGACTGCCCAAGCAGCCGAAAGAAAAAAAGATTGAAAATTAAATATTAAGCAAGCCTGCACCTTTGGTATTTTTACCCACCTGGTAGCTCCGCTTCAGACTGGCACGTATTCCCTGCGGGGGTTCGTTGGTGAATTTGAGAGCCATCTGCAGCAGGCCGATGGGGAACTCGTTGTGCGGCTCCGTCGTCACCCACATGCGGAAGGAGTCGTCTATGTGCTCGCTCTCCACCAGCATGTCGATTATCTCGGAGCAGAAGGGCAGCGACAGGTGCACGTTCTGGAGCAGCACCCATCCGCCGATGGCCATCGATTCGATTATCATCTTCCGTGCGTGGTACTCCTGCCCCTGGCCCATCGACACGGATTTCAGAACTGCGGGCGGTTAAATGTATAAATTTGGGATGTATGTATGGTGCTATATATGCATTGCTCACCTATGCTCTTTTGCTTGGCCAGAGCTCCAATTTGGGTGGTCGGATCCGATCCAATGGACAGGAGGCACACAAATGGCGTACGAGGTTCGGACTCCAGCCTAAAAATAAATCCACAGTATAGTATCTGCCCACTACAAACAGTTTTATGTGTCCATTGTAGCTGTAAAATGCTTATATATGGTTCTATATTATTAATATTATTGATATAGATATAAATTAATTTCGTAAGCATCTGTTTTTGATTCCAATTTATTAGCTTACCACATTTCTTCCAAATCAAGGATTTGCATTTCGCTATACTCCGGTCCCAGCGATTCTTAAATATTATTAAATTGTTAATATATAGAAGTAAAGCACAAGCATATACCCCACCTTCTATGTACTTCTTTGCCTGTGAGATGGTGCGATCGGGACACCAAGACCGGATGAGCAGCAGCTTCCGGAAGCCATCGAGGATGGCATTGTATCCGCAGGGGATCTCCTCGTTCTCCGGCTTCTCGCACTCGTACCAGCAGCGCCAATCCCTCTCGTTCAACTCGATCACCTGGAGGACCGTGGAGAAGGTTTCCAGCTTGCTGATCTCCACCAGATTCAGCCAGGTAATGTCCAGGATCCAGCGGAAGGGTTTCGGGGTGACGGCATTCAGATCCAACGAGGCACCGCCCTTGATGAAGGTCAGGAACTCCTCGTGGCTGATGTTTCCATTGTGGTAATCAATCTTGATGGCCAGCATCAAGGTGAACAATTGTTTGTGCCGCTCGTAAAGACTGCGATTGGTGAACTTGTACACCTCGTAGGTCAAGTAGCGCAAAATGATGTTTATCCGCTCCTCGGTGACGCTGGACTTGGTGGACTTGGTGATGGAGTGGTTGAAGATGACCAGGAACTGTTTCAGCGAGTTCTGGTACATGGCATTCACATTGCTCATTTCGACGATCAGGAAGTAAAGGATCGATCCCCGTTTGGCCACCGCCCGGAACTCCTCGCGCGCCCTCATGATCTTGCGCTCGGTGACCTCGGAGATCTTCAGCTTCTGGTTGACCTCCTCGGCAGTGGTCTTTGTGACCCGCAGCACTTCAATTAGAGCTTCATCATCCACCAGAGAGCCCTGGGATGAGCTCAGTCGGAGCAGGAGATTCGCCTCCAGTTCCTTCATGTTCCGCTGATTCTGCATGACCGTCTCGAAGAGGGCCACCCTCTCCGCCTCCAAATCGGACTTCTCCATGAGGATGACGCGACCCAGAAGCTGGTCCTCAAGCCCCCGCATGGTGACCGTAAAGTCAATGATCGAGGTCTTGGCACTGACCTCCGGACTGAAGGCTGGATTGGGCAGTTTGGTGGTGATGTAGAGCATAAAGCCCGGCATCACATCGCACTCCTTGTCGCCCACCAACACCTTCTCTATGCTGCCCGACTTGATGAAGTTCTTCTCCAGCACATTGTCAATCACCGGATCCAGGTCAATGCCCACATCCTCGATCAGCAGTGGCCTGCCCAGCGACAGCGAGTCCTCGAGATGGGTGCGAAAGTACTTGTGGTTCAGGGAGGTGATCTGCAGTTCGTTGCGATCCTCCTTACACTTGATCCAGATCTTGCCCTGCGTCTGCGGATCCACCAGCAGTGGGTAACTGCTCGACTTGGTGGCTATCAGCGCATTCTGCACCGACAACTCATCGTTGGGCAATCCCTGTAGCGTCCATTCCGACACAGTCGATGAGTCCACCAGCATGTTGATTATGTTCAGTCCGGTGGTGAAGGGTATGTTCTTCTGCTTCAGTATGCCCATCCAGGTCTTGATCAGATTGGCTCGGAACTCCTGGTTGTAGGGTCCGCAGTAGGAGAGGAAGCCGGTGGCCAACAGGACATCGCCCACCAGCTTGCCCAGCTGTATCTTGAACTCCTTGCTCTGGTTGGTCCACCGGTGCTTCTCATCCGACAATCCGTTGATCAGGGCCGTAGCCGCGGTCATCTTGCGCAGGCAAACGTTGGCCGCATCCGTCAGCCGCTGTTTCTCGCCCACCGCCTTGTCGTACTGATCCTTGACAGCCTGGAGGGCTTCCTCGCGCTCCCGCAGCTGCTCCTCTGCACCCGCCAAGTCGTCCATGGCGAGCTGCCAGGTGAGTAGGGTGAGGTAGGTACTTCATGTAGTGATATGATTCATTTACCTTAAGTCTCGCTTCCTGCATGGTGAGGTTTGCCTTCAGGGGCAGCACCTCCTTGTTGACGCTGTGGAAGAAGGACATGGCCTTGGTCCAGGACAGCAGGCCAGCCACGTCGCCGCACACGCGACGCGCCATGTCCATGTTGTAGTCCTCCATGCGGAAGTACGGCTGCAGCAGATCGATCATCTCGTCGTTTATGGTGTCCTTGGGATAATTTTGCAGCTGCAGCAGGAAGGTGGCACTGGCCATCATCTGGGGATGGAGTAAGAGCGCTATAGTCGACACAACCGACTATGATCTACCACTACACAAAAGACCATAGGGTTTTACAGAACTAATTGCATACTTATGGGCGCTGCGCTAATGAAGTCTGCAAATGTAACTTTTAAATATTAAATAAATCAATGTTTAATAGCATAACAAAAAATATAGTAGCGAGTTAAGGAATGAATTGCATATTAAGCAGTGGAGGAAGTTTGTCAATATAGTAAGATGTGGGATCCCACTGGAGCATTGCTCCTGGGTCATACTACATTTAGACTAGCCTCCGTGTGCAAACCTTTAGGGATTCCTGCCACGAGGGCTTCGGGCACGGCGTGCCCGCGTCGGGAATGCAGGGATGCAGTTTCCGCTTGAACAGGATCAGGACGCAGTCCATGATCCGCATGATCAGGTGCGGCGGACGACCCAGTTTGCGCACGGTGGCGATGTGGGCCGGCTTGATTGTGTTGAGGGCGTTCTCCGCCTCCTCGAGAGCCGGCTTGGCGGCCTCCAGCTTCTCCTCGGCCAGCGCCTTCTCGTGGGCGATGCAGGCCACCAGGGCCTCGGCCTTGTCCTTAACGATGAGCACCTGGTTCTTGACGATCTCCGCTTGCATCGCGCGCTCCGTCACCTCCACTAGCACTGATTCCGCATTCTTTGAGGCTTCTACAAGCTCCTCTTCCATAACCACTAGATCCTTCTTGAGGATCTCAACCGAGGCGGAGGCCTCTTTCAGTTTCTCCAAGCCCGTATCCATCTTCTCCACACCATCGCGCAGCTCTTGCTGCTTCATTTGATAGATATTCTTGTAGCCGGCAATGAAGTTCAGATAAGATTTGGGTGTCACGTGCGTTGCGCGTCGGAATCGCTGGAAGTACTCCTGCGACGTTTCCGCAACGATGTCCTGTATGGAGCCGAGGGCATTGACCAGCTCCTCCTTGACGGCCGGTGTGCACTCGATCTCGAAGTGGCTCAGAAAGTGTCGGGCAACCGAGACCAATGCATCCTTGGGCCACGGATGCAGCCAGTCAATGGTGCAGCCGGAGACCAAGGCGGGGAAGCGCTGCACCCTGGACCGGAACGTCTCGCCCACGGGCGAGAAGCAGAAGGCCACATGCAGATTGGTGCAGGTGCGCGCCAAAAAGAAGTCCATCACACTTTCCGGGGTCGCTGTTTTGCGTTGATTCTCGCGTTTCATGACCGGCGTTAGCTCCTGCACGATTTCGGCCTGCTCATCGCGCGAGAATAAATTTGATATAACGCCGCTCGAGAGTATGTTGTTCAGATACTCGAGGAAACCTTCCTCCTTGATATCCATGTCGGTGAAGAGAAAGGTTGTGCCCTTGCCCTGTACGCCGCAGGTGCGGTAGAGCAGCTTTAGATCCTCAAGAAAATTGGCCACGTTGTACGAACGCGTCAACGCAATTTGGAATGTCTTGTAGCCGGCTATGAACGATGCCAATTTCGTTAGCGACTGTTTTCCAGAACCGCCGACCCCGACAAGCATAACGGATCCCCTCGGATGCCGAATGATGCGGGAGATCTTCACCAGATGCAGCATTGCATCCGGGAAGAACACCAAATCCATTCCCGACCCTCGCACCATTTCATTAAACTGGGCGAGGAACATGACGAGACGCTCGCGGAGCACTTCATGTGAGTGGACCGGCTCGTAAACCTTGGGAGACGAATGGAGTAGATTGAAGATGAATGGTTATTATCTAAGCATGGATTAAGCTAAAGGTTAAGTTGTATGGTTATATAAACTATGCCTACCTTGGGTAGCTCCATGTCGGTGTCCTCGCCCTCCTCGCCAGTTGGCTCGGGGGCGTCGCGCATGAAATCAACGAACACCGGATTCGGCAGGATCATCTGGGAGTGGGAGTCGCCCAACTCCTCGCGCACGAGACATGCCAGCTCTGAGCCGAACCACTCCTTGTCCTGGAACGTGGTGAAGCGATCGGCGAATACTCGCGTGCACTCGTGCTTCCACAATGCCATGAGGACACTTTCGGAAGTGATCACCGTGGATAAGGTGCCAACCATGCCCTGCCAGATGCGCGACAAATCGCGCAGACTGAACACGTAGTGAAACTTGGCCGGAGTGGGCAGTAGCTTCTCGCGCGTGCGCTGCCACAGATGGCGGGTGACGACGATCAGCTTCTTGACCAGACTGCGGATCTCGGGCACAAAGCCGCGCTTGGCATTGTAGTGACCCTCACCGATAACGCGGAAGATCTTATCGATGGAGTCGTTGTCGGGTATATTGCAATTGAATACACAGAATTGCCGCTTTAGACGGGATGGGATGTCGTTGCGTCCGCCGCCGGGCAGTCCCATGGCCGCCACATATTGGACATCCACGATGGTGGTGAAGTCGCCGGGCTTCTCCAAACTATAGAAGCCCTTCATGTCCATGGATTGGCGCACAATTTCGTTGGTTATTTGATCGCCCCACTCATTGATCTCGGGCAAATTGATGTCATCGATGAAGACAATCAATTTCCGGCCACCGGGTGGCCCGAAGGTGACACCAACGCGCTTCTCCACATAGCTCTCAATTGTCCGCTGAAACTGATACGGACTGGTGGCCGATGAGAAGTTAAAGGACCGCCCCATATACGACTCAACGTTCATCTTCTTCATGAAGTTCTTCATGATCACCGTCTTGCCCGTGCCCTGTTCGCCAATCACCATCACGGCGCGCTCCTGATTGGCAATGGTGCCGATCAGGTAGTCGATGCGCACATTATCCACGATGGGCACCAGAATGCTCAGATAGTCTGGTGTGGAAAGCTCCGGATACATATAGGGGGTGACGAGCGTCTTCCACGACTGCCACACGCCCGCTGGAGAAACGAAGAAGTCAAATATTGTATTCTCGTGGGCACTACCCTTCGGGTAGTCCAGCTGCGGGAAGGATTCCTTCACGAAGAGGTTCATTCTCAGGCGGTCGCTAGTGGAGAGGTAACCGCCCAGGCCCCAGGCGAGCGCGAAGATGTACAAGCGGTGCAAGTGTTCTGGGGTGCAGGTGTCCTCCTTCTCCTCGATCGAAGTCTCCGGAGGGAGGTCCTCTGTGGGGTCAAGTAGGTAAGTGGTTAGTGCATGGACGCTGGATGGGAGTCAGTCACATTTAGGCGTGTCACAGAAGTCTCTCTTGGGTTATAGTTCAAATTCATTACCTTTCATTAGGTATTAAACAAAACAAGGATATTTCGAAGATATCGAGATTTCTATGACACCTCTACTCTATTTCAAACGACGACTCAACAACTAAAACTTTTGGACGAGACACACACAACTATGGGGGTTAATACACAGATAAGTACAATTACGGGAGGACGAGCACAGAATCACAACTACGGAAGGAAGGATTAGAAGGACGATCGGTTGGCATCGTTCAGGATCCCAACCGAAAGTTACAGATATAGTATCAGTATCTCTAAACACACACAGAAGCATTTGGCGTGTTAGCTAGGCGGTCAGCTCTACGATTAGTATTACTGCTCTTTTGGTTAGTTAGCAACTTATTAAGGGATGTGGATATGGGATATACTTTACCGACAATCTGACTGCCAATCGATTGCCGTCGCGCCTCTTCGACTTGTTTTTGATGCTCTAAACGTTTATTCGCTGAAAAGTTGCAATCATTTTGGATGGGTTTTTCGGGTTCGGGTTTCGCTTGCGTTTTTCTCATTTAATCGAACCGCTCGCTTTGGGACTTTAATTCTGGGTTACTTGGTTACTAATTTACACTTACCATCGTGGCTCTCCTTGCTGGACAGGCTCACGGCCTGCTCGTCCTCCTTTTTGACGGGTATCAAGCCCTCCAGGATGAACAGCATCTGCTGGACAATGTTGCACTGCAGCACAGGCATCTGCAACTTCACCATCTGCACTCCCCAGTTGTAGACCTCCACGAAGGTCTGATCGAACAGATCCGAGAACGTTGACTTTTCGCCTGGAGCGCGGTTTTTCAACCAGGCCTGAACAACTGATCATTGGGGAATTCAAATGGGTTAGTAAATGTGCTTCCTAGATTGAAGTAATGAATGATAGACTTACTAGGTCGGGAGTCCAGCCCAGAGGAACTCATGTAGACCATTCCATTGCGGGACACTGTGGCTGGCGATGCATTGTCAATGTTGTGCGGCTCGAAAATGATCTTCACACTTGGTGCCATGGTCAGACGATCGCCATTGGCCAGGGTCAGCGTTTTGTTGTCATCGAGCACAGAGTTCAGATTCTCTATCCAAATGCTGTCCACCGGTCCGTCCAGCACCAACCATACGTGCTCGCCGGCCTTCAACTTGAGAGTCTTTCGCCACAGGGCCGAGAATATGCCATCTGTCCAATCATTGGTGGCCACATCGAGGCGTCCAAACATCTGGGCAGCCGTGATTGCCTTGGGATTCATACGCATCTCGCGATGGTTGTCGCCCATCTGGGTCATGGCCTTCATCAGCGTGTGGATGCAGGTGGTCTTGCCAGCTCCACTCGGCCCCAGGGTCATGATGCCGTGGCGAACATTTTGGGTTTCGTACAGCTGGATGAGTTTCAGGACCCACGGAGGATGGTACACCAGACTGGCATCGTCCGTTTGCTGAAGAATCGCCGCCTCCAGCTCTGGGTAATTGGTTTTTTCCAGCGTCTATAGTCGGAATATAATACTAAATGTATGGCAAGGGATATGTTAGAGAAGGTTCACCTGATTGGGGAACAAGTCCGAGACCAAGGACATGAACAGCGGCTCATCGTCGTCGATCAGCTTGGAGAGATTCATGTCGCGCAGCACGCGCATCACAATGGTGCTCTCGGTGTCCTTGGAGTTCCTGCGCTTGGCAGCTCCCAGTGTTCGCAGGACGGACAGGATGTTCCTCAGTCCGAAATCGTAGTGCACCTGTTTGGTAAGCTGCTCCTCGCACAACTTGTACAGGGTGTAGAACTTCCTGGCCAGCGTAATGTTTTCCAGGAATCCGCAACTGGCCAGCTTCACCCGTATGATTATCTGCCTGTCCGGCACCATCATTGCCACCGTACGGAATTGTATTTTCAGATTCTCGGGCAATTCCTTGCGTCCAGCGTATCCGGGATTCTACAAAAGTAACATAGCAATTTAAATTACCAATTATATAACCCAAGTAACCATTAAAAGTAGAAGGTTATATATAAGGAAAACTAAAAATACTTTGCTAGAACCTCAGTACCTATCTTCTTAAACCATCTAATGAAGTGGAGATAAGCAAAAGCCGACACAAAACCAAATTACTCACTTAAGGCCTCAACAGTTGGACCCAAAAATGGGATGTGCCCAAAGTCTAGTTTATTTGAATTTAAGCCACGACTGCAAATATTGACCTGTGACCAAGAGATAGAAATGTACAGGGAAGCAGCAGGAGCAGCAGGAGGACACAAGCTGGTAACCACAACAAAGGGATTCGTCATTAAACTCGTTCCGGTCGCCCAGTCGCCCGTCCAGCGTCCATTTGTCTATGTCCCCGTAATCGTGTGCGACCCAATTCGGTCTGTCACATAATGGCTCATTAAAAATAAAATGCTCTGGCTGAAATTGTTATATAAATGAGCATAATAACTCAATGCGCAAATTAAAACGGAGCCAAAGCCTTCAAAGGATCATTCCCTCGAATGAAGGATGCGCCCTGCGCACTGACTGACTGCGGAGGTATGGCTGCTGGTGGGGATTTGGATGAGGTGGTGGCAGTGGCGTTGATTGACATACGCCATTATACGCGAGGCGGCGCGTCGCCGTGTTAACGCTAATCGCATTACCCGATCATAGTTACCGTCACTTGTGATTAAACTACGCAAAGTTTGCTGCAACGTCTGCACAACAACTTTAAGTTGCTCTTTAGCTGGGCGTCGGATTTTGGGCTACCATGTGGCAGATGTAGCAGTCACATTAATCGAGTCATGCCACCGCCAAAGTGTAAATACATCAGAGCCTGGAGTTTCCTTTCTTTTTTGGCCCTATTTGCCCCCTCCAGTTCGGTTATTGGTTTTGGGCCGCTTTTAGCCGCGCCACGAAATTTCGTATGTGCTGAGTAAATTTTATTATGGCTTCGGTTGAGCGAAATTGTACATGACTAATAACGTGGAATTATGTGCGTGAAGAGGCCGTCAGTTCCATTTTGGGAGACATTTTAAAGGTCCTTAATGCGCGGATCGAAGGACAAGATAACAATGCTCTTTAAAGTGGTTTCCCTTAAAGCGAAATAGCTTCCGTAAGTTCACGAAGATTTTTGGTTCAGTCATTGAAACTTTCCTAGGGCACTTGTGATAAGATTGCTTTCATTTCAAAGAAACTGTCTTCCTTATAATCGAGGAATTATCGTCACTTGATGAAACTAGTTCGTTAGCTAAAATCGCCCAGTTAGCAAATTCAAAGTGTATACAATCAGTTTAATAAACACTGGAGCTGCACTCGCTCTTCTTTGGCGCCAAGTTATTTTCGCGTCATCCTGCGGCAAATTGAATTTAAGAAAAAACACAAACAGATTGTCGCTGCTTTTACGTGTGGGCGCGTATAAAGTGGATGTATGTGGATGTTTAACAAACGCGACCTTGTCAGTGCGATTTAGCGTTTAAAGAAATAAAATCACACATTACCATAGTTATGAAGATGCCGAATTCAGGATTCATTTCAATCGTGTCGCCGTCGGTGAAGAGGAAGGTCTTCCGCTTCTCCTTCTTGGCGGTCAGGACGACAGCCACCTGTTGGGCGGCCACGGATAAGACCGGAAGTTCGATGCGGTTGAACTCGTCGAAGCAGCCCCAGCTGCCGGACTGGGCCAATCCCTTGTAGATGCGACCCAGGCCCCTGGAAAGATAGAAAACATGAAATATATGGATTAATAGGTAAAAGTAATTCTTTATTGCGATGGCTAGTCTGTTTTTAAATCTAGTTAACCCACCTGTAATCCATTTGATCGGAGCAATTAAAGACGACCACATACTTGGCCAGCGTCTTGCCCATATCCTTGACGGTCTCCGTCTTTCCCGTGCCGGCTGGTCCGCATGGAGCTCCGCCCATGGACAAGGTGAGTGCCTGGGCCAGAGTTATGTAACATCTGTTGTGGTTTGAGGTTTGGGGTTTGGCGTTTAAGGTTTGGAATGAAGAGAAAGGAAAGTGCGGATGCGCACGCCGCAGACTATTAAACGACATGGCAGACAAAAGAGGCACGCTTCGGAATATCAAAGGAAGTCCTAATGTCCACTGACGTCAGACGAATTGGTGGGGAAATCTACGAGCCGAGATCAAGAAGCGAATGCAAAGCAGCTGGCTGCAGAGATGCCTTCTGGGAAAACAGCGCCACTTTGCAGATTCCCCCAGTTTCGCCCAGACTGGCTGCTGTCAAAAGTTTATTTATGCTCCGCTAAGTGAAATTTATCTTTACGGGCATGTCAACGTCGTCCCGGTTTCCCAGTTAGTTCGTCTTCCGCCACGGTTCCACGGTACCACGGTGCGGAGTTGATGGCATGAACAGGATTCCTCCGTCTCCGCCATTGACTTAAAGCGCCTTTAAGTGCCCCCCAAAAACGTTTGTTTGCCACCGGCGGGCGTCTGTTTACAGAGCGGCATTCCAAGGTGGTATCCACCACCTCTGCATCCTCCAACTCCTCAACATCCACCTCCACCTTCTTGGCCACTGAATGGGCCACGAGGAATGTGCGGAGCACGTGCAGGCGGTTCCCATTCAGGCATTCGAGCAATGCGAAAGTTTATCATTGAAGGAGCGGACAGAATAATGCCACGAATACAAATTAAACACAGCTCTTATAATTATTGTTTAAGAATCATTGAGAAGCCTATGGAATGTGTGGGGGGCGGATAGAATGGGCAGATAGAATTTTCGAACTAGCTGGGAAACTTCTTCCGGCAGAAACATTCCAGTGGCCCACGAGTCGTATACGTAATATTTATGGATACTCGAATGTAGCAGAATATTAACCAAGGTTAAATATAATCCGGCTTAAATGTGCCGACTGAAGGAGGAACTAGAGGAATCACTTCTGGATCAATAGCTAACTATTTTTAAAGGGCAACTTTTGTTTGAACCGGCAATGTGTCGTATACGTAATATTTGCAAGTACATAATCATAGCCCCATAAATTTAAACCCATGTTTTCATCTTAGTAATACAAAAGAGTATATGTTACCGATCTGTTAGCGGTGTGATAACCAAGCGATCTGTGCATCCCAGATACTCGTTCTGATAGGTGAAAGTGACATCCGTGACCGAAATCCAAGTTTTGTCCAAGTCCTCTTTGAAGTAAAAGCGACACTGCTTGAGCCACTCGAAATCGTTGGCTGACTTGATGTTCATGCGGCACTAAAGTTCATACATTGAATTAATATAAGAAAATATTAGATACAAGCTTTTTAAACTCATTATAATAACCAGCTGAGGGAACCCACCAGGATGTCGAAGATATCGCGCTGATGCACATGAATCGTAATGAGGGTCTCGAAGTTAGTGCGCTCCCTCTTCGTGAGATTGCGCGTGGTCTGGTCGATGAGGGTGTTGAGCATCTCCAGGAACTTGTTGTTGGTCTCCATCATGACCTTCCGCTCGCGTCCCCGCATCAGGGCCATCTCGGCATCCCGGGTCCACACCATCTGAATGCCCAGCAGACCGATCTGGGCCGGAGCCTTCTCCAGGAAGCTGAGCAGCGTGAAGTTGGGATCGTTGATGGTGGCGTAGGCGGTGCGGATGATCGAGTGCAGCGAGGCCTGGGCGGTGACCAGCAGTTGGGTTAGCCAGGTCTCCACCGAGCCCTCTGCCCGAATGGCCCTGTCCAGCTGGATCATCTCGCCCTCGCTGCTGATTATGGCCATCATCTTGTTGTACTCGACGTCGTGGAATTTCACCGATTTGGTATTGTCGAATATGTTGAGGAGGTGGTTCTGTATGGTATGCGAATCGGAAGCCTGACCCAGTATCTCTAGCAGGGCAGGATCTGACACAAAGAAGAAGCGTGGGAACATCATGCGCTTGCGCTCCAAGTAACCACTCAAGGATTTCTGGCAAATCTCCAGCTGCTCCTGCAGATGCGGCAGCAGCTGTTTAAGCAGATCATCGCCCACACAGCAGGCCACAACACCGGGAGTCTCGTGGGCCCGCTGCATGATCTTCTGCCAGGATTTGTCTATCTTCGAAAACCTTTTCGCCTCCTTAGGCAGTTGCTTCGCGATATCGCCACCAACGAACACGGCCTCCAGATACACCCACATGTTCTGCACGAGCAGCCATCGCTCCAGGATCTCATTCGAGTTGGACAGATCGTAGACCCACTGCTGGATCTGTTTGCGGAAGGGGGCATTGTAGCGATTGGAGAGCAGGGAGCCCAGCACCATCAGGCTATCCTCCAGCTGGCCAATCGTCTCCGCCGTGGTGTCGCCCCGGAGCAGCAGCTCGCCGCGATTGTTGAAGCTCATGAATTGGAGCTCGTGCACGGACCACTCGTTGGTGACCTGCTTCAGCTTCGCCTCGATGTCCTTCTCCTTCATCGCACTGATGCAGATGTCCTCGATGTCCTCCTTGTGCTTCAGCAGCGGCGCCTCCAATATGTTCTTGAGCGAGAAACCCTCCGAGTCGAACTCGAAGATGTAGCGAGTAACATCCATGATCCGTTGCCAGTGGCGTGGCTTCATGGCTTTATTCGCCATCAACTCCAGTAGCGGACACATGTCGTTGAAGTCGTCAATGGTCTTCTTCAGAGCATGGAACGCCGGCCACTCCTTGAGGCCCTTGGGCAGCTTGCGGCAGCGGTTCTGGAACTCCATCAGCTCGTTGTTGATCTCCTCGATGTCCACCTCGTTCCACGGAATGTCGTAGTAGCTGCTCACCCGGTCGATCACATCGTTGTACAGCTTGTACAGCTTCTGCAGCAGATTCAGCTCCTTGCGTATCTGGCCGAGCTCTGGGTAGTCCGTCTGGGGCAGACCGAAGAGTTCCTCGCCACTTTGGTACGTCTGTAGGCGTCGCCACATGCCCTCGAATCGATTTTGGAACAGTATCAACCGGTCGGAGGCCTCTCGAGGCGTCAGTCCGGCCTGCATTGGTCCCGCAGTGCGGTACTCCGTTACGTAGGAGATCTTGTCCTGCTTGAAGTTGTCCAGATTGGTGCGCAGATCGTCCTGGAATGCCGGCTGCATGTCCAGCAGCTTAACCTGCGCCTGCAGCGCCCCAGCCAAAAGATTCTGAAATGTGGCCCGCAAGTTGTCCACCAAATCGAATTGCTCCCGCTCCACCTGCACCTCGTAGCGGGTGAGGACATTGAAGGCTTCCTGGCGGTGATATTTCCATGGATATATACTCCATGTGAAGGGAGTACCACTAAGTGGACTTAATCTTACCTCGATGGGATCGATGCGCAGCTCCATGTCCACCTCCTGCTCGCGAATCTTACCCAGCGTCTCCATAATCATGCGCACATCGTCCAGGTCGCGGATGGGCCTGTCCAGCTTGCGATCCATCTCGTTGATTACCGCATAGACGTAGTCCATCTCCTTCTTGTACTTCTTCTTCATGGCCTGTCCGATTTTGTGGTTGCAGGCTGGAAATAGAAGCGGTGCCAAGTGTTTATCCAAAGTCCATTTAGCGCGGCTCAATGATATCGATGTCATTAATCAATGCAGCCTTTGGAAGAGCCAGGACGAGCCAGGACGAGGGTTAATTCGCCTTCACCCGGTCACATCCTGCCGCGTCCTTTGGCTCCCAAATGAAATCCCCATCAAGTGTGTGGGGCATTTATTTTTGGTATGCCTGCGCACGGCTAATTCGGTTAGGCAAATTAGTTGGCCTAATTGGAGTCCAATCAATTTGAATAGCTTCCCGCTTCCCGCATCCCATTTGACCAAACAAAGGAATTCGCGAGGGTGTCCAAAATTTATGGCTGATTAACCGGAGAAGACTCGATGCTTTGTTGTCAGTCGATTTAATAAGATAGTGGGATATCTTCGAGAAGTGGGCTGCAGAAGTTGGTCTTAACGTTTGCTTTGCCATTAAATGGCTTTACTTTCTTTGGAGCTCAATGGAAAACATTAAAGCAGTAACTAATGCTTACGTATTCAGTCCAAATTTAGTTAATGAGTTTGGTACTCAGTGATAGTTCAGTTTATATTAATAGATATACTATTTTAGTTGAAATTCAGTAAGTTTACCTACGAAGTAATTACTCGCATTAGTCATTGATTATAACTAACAAGATTAATTGCCAGTCAAGTTTAAGATGGAATTTGTATGTTGGTTAGTTTCAATATTAATGGGGAATTTGAAATATATTCACTCTAGTGTCAAATAAATATTATTAGGTGGTTGCTCAAAATATGAAGTGGATAAAGGAAGAGGTTCGCTTAACTAATGCAGACTTACACTTGATCTCAATGGCCAAACCATACTTGAGCCTCTCGTTGTAGACGGCCACGCACTGGCCAAAGACCTCCATGTCCGGCTCCACGAGCAGATTGGCATCCAGATCAGACAGACATCGCAGCGTGGTCTCGAACTCCTGCAGGCCGAACTCCATCAGCTGGCGGGTGGTGCGGTCGTTCTTCCAGAGGAAGTGGTACGGCTTCCAGCGCTTGATGTACGTTTGGATCTCCGGCTTGACGTTCTTGGTGCAGCTGGCCAGCTGGTTGACCGCCTTGGCCACCTCCTTGTTGTCCATGATGGCCGAGTAGAAGCTCTTGAGCATGTGCGGCATCTGGGGCCGCTCCTCGGAGGCCAAACAGTAGATTTTGCGCCGCCGACTCTTCCCACCGCCGGTGGACTCGTTGTGGTTGCGTCCGACGCGCGGCTGCACCGTCATCGAAACTTGCTGCGGTTGGTAAGACAAGATTTTGGAGAACATTGCGAAGCTATTCAGTGGGGCGGTACGCACCGGCGGATCTTTGCCGCTGCTCCACTGCGCCACGCCCTTCGCAATGCCCGTGATGTTCTTGCCCGCCGTCACCAATATGTCCTGCAGCTCGTCCAGATTCGGCTTGATGACCACATGGGGTATCTGCAGCTGCGCGTGCAGCGCAAAGACCGGCTTCTTGAACACCGTCTCGTTCTCGTCGGCGATGAACCGACGCCGGAGGGTGTCCAGAGCGGCCCGGATCACCTTGATCAGCACGTCGATCACCTTGCGGCTGTAGTAGCGGCGCATCTCCACCACCGCATTGCACACCATGTCCTGAAATGGGAGTGAATTCATGTTGACAGAGGAGCCCCCACAGGGCATCCCTTACTCCTTTCTATTTCTATTTCTGTACTCTACAACTGGTACTACAGCTTTTACCATCTCAGGTGATTTTAAGAATATAATACAGTAAATTTTAACTACAAATGCGCATTGTAATGGTTACTTACTACTTAATTTTCAACTAATCTTATGTAATTGCTTTCAATTGCCCGTACCTGCATGCCTTTGGGTAGACTTTCGGTGGTGGACAAGAGGGACAGTGGATTCTCAAAGCAGGACCACAGGATGCTCCAGTCCTGCTGCTGCCCGCCGCCACCTCCGCCACTGGTCGTGGGTGCAGCAGCTCCACCTCCTCCTCCCCCTCCATCTTCCGGCTTGCGTCCTCCGGATCCGGAGTTGTCGCCTTTTGGAGTGGCTGCTGCTCAGTGGGTGGCACTGCTTAATTACTCCCGCCTCACCCCATCCGTGCGGTATCCAGGACTTACCATCAAACAAAGTAATCACATCATCGCCGGCTATCTCCTTGAAGGCAGCCGTTGCTCTGTCCACCAGGCTGAGCACCTCCTCCACCGCCTCGGACACCATTTGGCTCTTCCGATTCAGTTCGATGGCCGCTTTGCTGGAACAATTGTAATAGAATTCGCATAAGTAGACCTATATTTCATACATGATTCTAGGACAAAACGAACAAACTCGATAAATTAATGTAGCACAATCAAAAGTCTAGCACAGACAGTTGAAAAGTTCCCCACCCAGAGATATTCCCAGTTCCGTGAAGTGCTCAAAGCGTATCCTAATGAATTTTGTGAACTCATGTCAGAGTCAGACTCACCGGCAAGCCTCCTCGCTCCGTTCCAGAAACTCGTCAACTGTCCAGATTTCATCGTCTGCTCGGAAAACAAATGTGAAAAGTTTTAACCATCGTGCAATTAGAAGACAAGTGAATAAACTTGAGGAATGAAAGCACCGAACCTGCTGGTAAAATTTGCAGAGAGACATCCTGCATCCACATCAGCACGTGGAGTATGCGATTGGAGTAGATGTCATGGACACGGGCGACCAGAACATCAAAGTTCTCAATGGCCTGCTTGCAGCGCTCATAAAACTCCGTCCAGTTTTGGTTTGTCCACTGCAAGGATGATATGAGCATATGGGGAATATGGGATTAAGCCATTCTTGAAATAACTCACATTTATGGTGTGTAGTCCTGGTTTCAGCATCGCCGTGAGACGCACCAACTGCGGCAGGAACAAAGGACGAACCTCCAGCTTCACAGCTCTCACGGTGGATAGGAACATCTTGATCAGGCACTGCAAGGCAGGAAGAGATTAGGTGGTTGCCCAATGAATAGGTTCTATGCCACTCACATTGAGCGAGTCCTGAATGGTGATGAAGTACTGCTGACGACTCATCAGCGTGGCAGCCACAATGGGCAGCTCTATGTCCAGCTTGGCCAGCATCTTGGCCTCCCGAATGAGCAGCGGAATGGTGGGGTGCAGGTTCACGAACAGCTTATCGCCCTGGAGGCTCAGCAGTGGCTGCAGCAGGCAGGCATCAGCCACGCTAACATCCTGATCCAGCCATATGGACACTATCTCGTCCTCGTACTCCTGGAGGACACCCTGCACATTGTGGTACCGCACATCCAGATCCTTGGCCATGGGCAAGTTGCTCAGCACCGCGTGCTCCATCACCGCATCCATGAGCTCCGTGATGTGGAGACTCAGGGCGCGACACCAGTGAATCCTTCCGGCAATCGGCGGAAAGTTCCTGGCCAGCGGAGGATCATCGCGCTGCTTGCGGAACGTTTTAAGGATGCGGTCCACCTCCTTCTCCACGTAGCGCAGGATACGCGTGTACTTCTCGTCCATTTTGGTGAGTGGAATCTTCTCGCTCACCTTCTCGAATCGCACCAGGAATCGGATGCACTGCGGCGTCTCCCAAACGGTGTCGAAATCCTTTTCGATCAGTGTAGCAATGGTGTCCTTTAAGGAGTTCGTTTTGTGAATGAATCGCTCAAAGTCGACATTGAAGTCTGAGTTGCGGTGATCCAGGTAATCGTATTTCCTGGAAGTCACGTCCTTTTTGGCCTCCTCAAAGTGGTTGGAGGCGTCCTCGAGGGCTTCGCCCAGAAGGAGTCCTTCCAGCCGACGCTCGAACAAATGATTGTAGTCGTCAATCAAATTGAACATGCTTATGATCTTCGAAAGCCTCTCGCAGAAGGTATCAAATTTTCCTGGAAATCGCAGCTAGATAAGTTTTTAAAGTGACTTATAGTTAGCGTGATGATCCCACCGAATACAAAGTTCTCTGAAAATCCAAAGGGCGTCTGGTTGGGCAGAAAAGGCTGTTCCCTAACCGTGTAGTAGGTCTCGTGGTAAATGTGATTCAACTTGATGCAGTTGCTCAGCTTGGTGCGGATCACATTGCGATCCTGTGACCAGATAGTCTCCTTGCAGCGACAAGTAATGTACGATTTGCACGTCTCGATCATTTGGTTGGTTATCTGGTGAGGAAATACCATATTTATTAAGATACCACCTCAGAATTGATCACAAAACGCACCTTAACCATCAGCGCGGAAGTTCTTTCCGATGTATTGTAGAACTGGGAGACGCTGTAGATGAGCCGCACCGTTTGCAGCAGGCTCAGGATGGACTCCTTCATGCTCACGGGATCGTCCAGGTAGAGGGAGTGGCAGCACGTCTCCATGGCCTGGATGAACTTGGAGTTGTCGCGCGCCTCGTTGTAGCAGAAGGTGATCTTCCGGTCCGTCTCCTTCCACTGCTTGATGATGCGGGAGCCGGCTAGGAAGAGGCAGTGCAGCGTGAACTGCACCTCCTTGTCCTGCAGATGGGCCAGCAGCTGCGAGAACTGGGCACCTCGCTTCTTCCAGTACTCCAGCTCGTCCTGCGGCCCACTGTGGTCGTTCTCCTTGCGCAGCTGCTCGCTCTCGCCGAGAATCTTCAGTATGCCCTTCGTCCAGTTGTTCACGCGCTCCTCCAGTTGCCCGCAAAAGTCCTGGTTCTTGGACATGTCCTTCACCTCCTCCACGGCATCGATTTTCTCGAACATGTCGCAGCCGTCGGCAAACACATTGTGATGGTCACACACCTGCTCGCAAACGCGCAGCGCGCTGCAGAAGGATCGCAATCCCGGCAGGAGTTGTCCCTTGATGAGGCCACAGCTCACGTCCTCCTCGTCGCCCTCCAGACTGGGAAAGGCCAGGGCCTGCATGAACACGAACTCCACAATCCGCTCGATGGAGGTCACCAGTCCGATGTTCTTGGCATCGATCACTCCACAATACCTGCAAGTACCCCATAATCCTGGGTGATTATTCTACTCGCGTACTGCTCTGTACTCACAAATCCTTCTGGAAACCCTCCTCGGGCAACTGCTTCGATGTGTTCACCCGAAATATATAGATACACACGCCCGTGAAGGCACAGGTCCAACCATCCGTGAGGAACAGCTTCTTGTGCTTGGGTGGTGGCATGCCACTGGGCGACGCGCCACCTGGCGGGAAAAAACCAAACATAGAGATGGTTCCATTCGGAAATTCAGACCTACCCTGTGGGGTCTTGGAGCTACTGGAAGCTACGCCGGACCGGGAGGGTCCCGGCTTATTTGGATCGGGCACTGGCGTGGGCTCCGGGTCATCCGTCTCCTGGTAGAACCACAACAGCTTGTTCTTCATATTGGGCAGGAACAGCTGATTGATCTCATCGAGCTGCGGATGGGACGCTCAGAGAGTTAAGATACCAGGTTGGCAAGTGGCAAGTGAGGCGCCTACCATGTCCCCTTCGAATATGTAGTCCATGAGCTGATGCCTGGGCAGCTGGGTGGCATCGATCAGCAGCTGGAAGGTGAACTCCAGCCGGGGATCCATCTCCCCACGTCGTGCCTTCCGCTCGCATTCTTCGCGCCTCCGCTGCGCTTCGTCGGGGTCCATTTTTCAAGTTTCAAGTTTTACGTTATATGCGTTGCCGTGTTTTCAGGATCGACATTCGTGAAACCGTTTGGTTTCCGGAAAATAGTTTAAGGATCAAAATTTTGCAGTGCGGGAGTGGTGGTAATATTTTTGGTTGTACAAAAAAATGGGGTATTGTTGATTTCATGTTGGAAAACAATTTGGTGTTTACAAAATGTTCGGTTTTCAAAATTCAAAAATGAAAGAGACCAAAAGTTCGTTAGTTTCAAAAATGGCACATAGTAAACTTAGTCAAAGTTCGATTCTACTTTCAAAAATCTACAACAACATTACCCATATAGCATGACAATAAAATACCAGTAATGCAAAAATCAAAGTGGTGACCTCTAAATGCTATACAGTATAAGTTGAAAGGTGGTTTCGTAACAATTTACTAGCTTATCGTTTTGCAGCAACGGAAGTGAAGTTCTTTACAGTTGCATCTATGTGGATTTTGGGTTACTCAGCTAAAAAGAAATGAATATTGGTGTATTAGGAAGATTTTACATGGGTAGAGCCTCAACTACGAGCAAGTTACACTCGCAACTTGCAGGTTATGCGATTACGTAATCATTCAAAGGGCTTCTAGGGAAATCTAGGTTACTTAGTACGAGTATACTCTAAGGCAACAACATAGTTTATGGTTATATGCGCTATGCAGCACGACTAGCACTCAATACTCAGTCTAGTAATTAGTGATGATTGGGGATTTGCACCTGCAAAATGTCGCCCTGGTCCTCCTCCTCCTCATCATCATCACTACTGCCCCCTTCGGCTCGCATGGCCAGAACATGCTCCACCAACTTCTTCTTTTGCACGAACATCTCGCCAAAAACTCTAAGCAAAAAGCAAATTCACCAAAAAGCACGAACACTCGGGATTTCTCCTATTCAAAAATCATTATAGATTTACTGCGGTTTTGGATTTTGGTCTGCGTTGCACAACTTTTTGCCTCTGTGGACTTGAATAAGATGAAAATCCTATCGAAAAAACACTTGAAATACGCTGCAAGTAACCAAGG
This sequence comes from Drosophila yakuba, assembly GCF_016746365.2. Lineage (NCBI taxonomy): Eukaryota > Metazoa > Arthropoda > Insecta > Diptera > Drosophilidae > Drosophila > Drosophila yakuba. The sequence goes on from NC_052530.2 coordinate 11,314,487, forward strand.
CAACAGAAATGGGAAGTTAAATTAAGTTTTACGTTGCCAGGACAACAGATCTGGAAAGTTTCGTCGATCGGATTTATTATTAGGAACTAGCCATCCACCTGTTGACCATCTGAAAGGTAAACACACGAAATTCCAGGTTACCAGGGGAACAGAACTGAGATGTTTCGTCGACCCTTTGTTATCCACCTGTTAAGTACTTGGTATCCACATGTAAACCACCTGTAAACCACCTGCTGAGTACCTGGTTACAGCTGAAACCAGCAGTCCTACAAACAGTGAAACAAACTGCGTATTACCAAGGCAACATAGCTTAGAAGTTTAAATAACAGGATACAAAGGAACCAGAATTATTACTGTTGTTCTTCTGTTGACCACCTGTTACTCAGCTGTCGTTCACCTGTTACTCGCTTGTTACTCGCCTGTTACTCATTTGTTATTCAACCGCTATTCACTGCTATTCACTTTCGTTGCAGCTAACAGCAACTAGTCCTGTAAAATGTGATCTTAACAGAAAACGAAATAGGAAAGCGCATTGAGAATTCAAAAGCCTAAAAAGCTTATTAATACTTCTTGAATACCAATACCAATCATTTTTTAGCAAACCTTTCGTTTTGCACCCCTTTTTTATATACAGATTGTAAACATAAACTTACTCACTCGCTTATCAACAAGCCGAGGCACACTGCACATTCTTTATTCCCCCAAACATTTTGCTGATAAGGGTCTTACTTCGCTCTATTTTCCATTGCTCTCTGGATTGCAAATTTTATTAGGATGCTGCCCGCCTTCGTTTGCGATTCGAATCAGTGCGATTTTAAAGTTCCGACTGAGAAGACTTCACATAAAGCACGCATATGTTTTTCGGATCACGGAAGCTGATCTCAATGATGCTGTTGTGGGTCATCGTGGCTGCTCTTCTGACGGGTTGCGAGGCCAGAAGTGTTGTGGAAAGGCGTGATTGTTCCGAGAGCAATGGTCGCTCGACCAATGTACCTATTGCAGACCTACGCCTGCAGGAGTATGCGGATTTCATGAAATCCTACATGAACCAAAGTGTAGCGCCCTGCGAGAATTTCTACGAGTACGCGTGTGGAAATTATCGGAACTTTAAGCCGGATCGGTACTCCACATCGAGAAGGAGCAACATGGGCGACGTGTCTTACACACTGATCGACATCACGGATCAACTGGTGAGCAGAATGGACCTGGCGGAGGCACTCAACGTGTCCAGCGAACTGGCGGTGGCCCAGCGATTCTACAACGCTTGTCTGGAAGCAGAGCTCCATCCCTTCAATGCGGCGGATCCCGCTCACTTGAGTCTAATTCGATCGATCGGAGGATTTCCCGCTGTGGATGGAGCCGCCTGGAATGCGTCCAGCTTCAACTGGATCAACATGAGTGCCCACCTGGCCAACTATGGAGCCAATGGTCTGATCCGCGAAGCGATCCATTTAATCTATCCATTTAAGCCCTACACCAAACTGCCAGAACTGGGCTTTGACCACATCATCGTGCAGGAGGAAAACATCTCGAGCAACACCACTCGCGCCTTCCGGCTGAACGAAGAGCGAATGCACGGATATCTCCGGGCGTTCGGATTGCCGGAGGGGAGGATTAGGGAAGCAATTGCTGGGGTCTTTGCCTTCTGGCGGGACGCACTCGAGATCCCGCAACAGTGCGAAGTGTTTGATCCCTACCAAATTAAACGAGACTTTCCCCAATCGGAGTACTACTACAACATCTCGTGGAGCGGACGCCACTCCGCAGAGAAACTATTCTGCGCCTTTTACTACGTGGAACTGGACAAGGTATGCGCCCAGCATCGCGAGGCGGTGGCCAACTACTTGGCCATGCAGCTGCTCTATAGATTGGATCCTAAGCTGAAGGCGCCCAAGTACCAAAGCAACTACTGTGCGGTTACGCTATTCCAATCCATGAGGATTCTGTTCAACAAACTCTATATGGCCGTGGGTATCGAACACGTATGATCCGAAAACCAAGTGATCTCAATCGTTTTGTATTACAGAATAATTTCAGCGAGGAGAAGCGCCTGGAGATATCGGAAATCGTCCGGGAACTGCGAAGGAGTCTGCGAAAGACGCTTGAGGACGCCGAGTGGCTGGATGAGGAGAGTCGGGCGAGGGCACTGCTAAAGGAGTCCACCATTACGTCACGCATAGGTTCGTTCCAGGATGTCGCACTTTCGGATCGAATAATCCGAGAAATCAACAGTCTGAAGATCATCGATGATAGCTATGCGCGGACCAACATCAATTTGCAGCACCTGGCTGTAGAAATCAAACGGTTTAGCAGTCGTCACTATCAGGAACTGGCCAATGACACCAAGCCCCAGAAGCTCATCATAGGATTGCAGGTGTCAGCGGGCTACTACACGCCGGACAACTCCATCAATGTGATGGCTGGCATGGTGGAACCGCCGATATACCACCGCCACCTGCCGCTCTCCCTGAAATTCGGCACCTTGGGCTTTATCGTGGGTCACGAGCTCATCCACGGCTTCGATCCGACCAGCTTCAATTACAATAGCAACGGTCAATTGGAGCCCTGGTCGGAACAATCGCAACAACTTTTGGAGGATCGCGCCGAGTGCTACATGGACCACTATGGCAAGTACTTGGTACCGGAGATCAAGCGGCGGGTCAACGGAAAAACCACACTGGACGAGAATGTCGCGGACAACAGTGGACTCAGACAGGCCCTGCTGGCCTACCGCAGCCACAAGCAGCAGCTGCTGGAACAGCCGGGGCAGGAGAGGATCAGCGACACATTGCCGGGCCTCGACCTGACGCCAGAACAATTGTTCTTCCTGGGATTTGCCCAGCTATTTTGCTCCCACTACGAGGAGGAGCACTACTGGAAGGTTCTCACCAACGAGCACACCTTTGACAAATTTCGTGTCCTGGGCGTTATGTCCAACAGCGAGGACTTCTTCCAGGCCTACAACTGCTCCGTGGGCAGTGGCATGCGTCCTGTTTCCAAAACGTGCCGACTTTGGTAGTTCATCGCACTAATGAATCGAAAAATAGTTGTTATCAAATTTAAAATACATTCTTTGAACCTATTGAAAGTAAAATTTTGAATAATAACGTACGAGATGGTTTAATTTTTTGGTTGGGAATATTTGAATACTTTTTATAGACACAATTCTACAAATTAACTCTACACGCACGCAATGGCTAACATGAATGGTTTGAGTGCCGTCTGTAGGTGTATCGAAGTTTCGCACCCCGTCGCACTATTCAAATTTAGTCACATCTCCGCTGCGCGCTCGGTCACTCTGTTTCTCCTGACAATTTTGTGCATGACAATTTTGTTCAACTGAAACTGCCTTTTTTTGTAACGAAAACAGGCTGTCAGTCAGAAGTGTTCCGGCTCCGTAAACCATAAACCAACGATTCGCAGCAGCAACATAATGTCGGCAGCAGCAGGGTGAGTCTACAACCGGGAATCTCGCCCCTCAACGCAAGCCGGACCATCTTTTTGTGGCTTCTTTGTGCGTCGCGTGCTTTGTCGCTGCGGCGGCGTCCATTTTCGAACTCCCGGCCATGAAAAACACCTAGTTTTCGTTCGGATGCACCATATTCTCGCGCTCATCCGCTTGCCCAAGCGTTGGCCCAACGGTGGGCGTGTCCTATGCGCATCTGCATTGCGAACTAATTTGTGGAACTAATCGGAGGGTCCAGTCTTTGAGGTTATGTTCTTCGGCTGGCGCTAATGCCGTGCATTTTCGGCATGGACTTTCGCCTGGGCTTATGGTTTATGCAAATGGTCAGCTCGTTTATTTGCATAGTTCGTGCACCCGCTTCCAGAATGTCCGACGCGAGTTGCTATGACACCGGAAGTCGCACAACGCACCACCCGACACCGCCAGAAGCCCTTATTTATGTTTACCCAACTTGATCCTTCTTTGCAGCTCGATTCCGCCTCCAGTTTCCTGGGCCCAGCGCAATGACCTGATCTACGTCATCATTGATGTGGAGTGCAAGGACATTGAACAGAAGTAAGTGCCCCCATATTTACTATGCCCATGCCCGCAGTGGATCCTAATCCCATTCTAATCCCAACACAGAGTTACGGAAAACAGCTTCACCTTCAAGGGCGTTAACGTTCTGGATCCGTCGAAGAAGTACGAGGTCACACTGAACTTCCTTCACGAGGTGGATCCCGAGAAGGTGACCAGCAAGAACATTGGCCGCTGCCTGGAATTCACAATACCCAAGAAGGCAGCCGGACCCTACTGGTCCTCGCTGACCACTGACAAGACCAAGTTGCATTTCCTTAAGGCCAACTTTGCGAAGTGGCGCGATGAGTCCGACGACGAGGAGGGTAAGATCCTTCATCCATAAGATATCATCCAGCAATCCCACTCATTCAAACCCATTTCGCAGGCGAGCAAAAAGACAATGGCATGTTTGGCAATTTCCTTAACAGCCCTGGTGGCGACTGGAACAACAAGTTCGACGACTTCAACGTCGATGACGAGGAGGAGGACTCGGATGACAACATCCCGAGTCTGTCCCAGAACGACGAGGATGATGAGGAGGGCGGCGAGGGTGATAAGGAGAAGAAGCCAGCTGCCTAGACGGTCGCTCAGATGGTGTCTAGCAATTTGGCGTAGTCGTAGCGTTAGCCGTGGCTCTTATACCATAAGTCAGCACACGATCACAACACTCACTCCTCACATACACACCAGAAAACAAAACGAAGAAGATACACTCAATCACTCATAAGAACATCCACAAACGCATGCGTACATAAAACACTATTCCAATCAAAGAAAAACACATTTAATATAGCTGAATATAATGCGTATTCAGAGGAGAGATGTTAACAAAAAGCAACACAAGGAACAAGATGATTTGGCGCCGACAAGGGAAACCATAAGTTTTACGCTAGAATTTAACAACCAGAGGAAAGCTACAACCAATTTATTGCAAAAATCAGTTTGCAGTTTATTATTTTTGTTTCCTGTAAATAAAGGAAATTAACAATAAAAAAATGAAAAACTTAAGCACGTCTTTTTATTTGCAATATTTACGAATTTTAAAACATGTTCTAGAATTTTCTGTATGGATAGACCCGGAATGCGAAGTTCAGAAGCCAAGTCCTTTGTTGGTAACTGCCATAGGGAATCATGGCGATTAATCAAAGAAAATATGGGTCAAATTGTTTTTAGGGATATCCCCAATAAGTGGTTTTAAAAATTAAGTATGTAGGTAGTTTTGTTCTTTAAATTTTGCGCCCACTCAGGTGCGTGTTGTTATGTTGGCAACACTGTTGCTGTGACGACGCGGGAAAGAAGAAGCACAATTGAAATGCCAAGCAAACAAACAGTTTTCACTCGAAATAAAGGACTTGCTTGTCAAGCGATAGAACGATAAAGCAAGGAATAAGATTCCCCTCAACAAACATTATGAAACCCGCTGCGATTCCGGCTAGCGAGCGGCGTCTGGCCTTCGTGGCCGAGTGGTACCATGCCGAGGCTGGAATCATTCGCACCTTCCTGATCACATACTATGTGTCTGACAAGGCGGTGGAAGTGGTGAGGATTGCTAGCTAGTTGATTAAAGAAACACATCTATACACAGTCACGTACTCCCCCAGTTCGATCAGCGCAACAAGCGCACATTCCTGCGACGCACCAAGATCCCGGAGCTGACCCAGCGCGACTTCTTCGTGGGCTCCAAAATCAATGTCTTCGGCCGGCAGTTTGACATTGTGGATTATGCTGATGACACTACGCGGACCAACCTGGCCAAATACCGCAAGAAGTAGGCTAGATCTCTGCGAAAGCAATCCACTCACTAATCTTTAATTCCTTTCTCCTCAGAGGCTTTGTTCTGCTTAAGAACAACATGTGGACGAAGCACCTGGGCAAGTTTCTGAAGACGCTGATTGAGAACAAGATTAACATAAACCAGGGCATAATGGTCCAGTTCTCTCCCAAAATGGTAACTCAGTTTCTGTCCGGCAAGGACAAGACGGATGTCTCCTCTTCGTGAGTAAAGCGGGAATGCCCAGAAACACATGTAATCTTCTTAATTTCAGAGTCTTAATGAACGAGCTGTTGGCTGGCCCGGCCATTAGCCTGGAGCTGATTGGCGACAACGTCGTGGAGACCATCAAGGCCTGCGTCCAGTACAAAAGCACAGAAGGGGAAGCTTCCAGTGTGAAACTGTCGCCCAGTTTGGAAGAACTGTTTGAAAGTGAGGAGATCCGTTATGGATTCTACTACTCTGATAACGACGAAGACGTGGAAATGGACCTAAAGTTCTTCTTTGAGGCCAGGCACAGCATTATTAAGGAATGTGTATTTAAGAACACAACGCTTGCCATCATTAAGCCGCACAGCATCAAGGATGGTCTCCTGGGAGACATAATTTCCGAAATCCTGTCCAATGGCTTCCGGTTAAACGCCATGCGCATGATTCTAATGGCGCGTATCAACTGTGAGGAGTTTTACGAAGTCTATCGCGGCGTGCTGCCCGAATATATACCCATGGTTGCGCAGTTAGCCAGTGGAGTATGTATGTGCATGGAGATTGCTTGCGTCGATCCCGAAAAGAAAGCTGCTCAGGAGTTCCGCAACTTCTGCGGTCCCATGGATCCGGAGATCGCCAAACTGCTGCGGCCCCACACGCTGCGCGCCAAGTTCGGCAAGTCCAAGGTGCAGAACGCCGTACACTGCACCGATCTGCCGGATGACTCGAACCTGGAGCTGCAGTATATGTTTAAGATAATCGACTGACCTTAGTTTAGTTTTTATTTGTTTTCAGTTAAATGCATGTTTGCCTGTGTGCGTTTATCAATAAATTACAAGTGCAATGGAAATACTAAAGCATTGAACCCTCTTCTAGATGCTCCCGCTGCGGCTAGTAGTGGGCTTATCCCGGTCCTCGCCTTCGCTGTCCATTCTCACATACAGCCCTCCCTTGCGCTCCTGCAGAGTGTAATCGAAGGCCAGAAGAGCATAAAGGATTATGCAAACCACCATTATCACCGCGTAAAAGAAGTACTCGGCCATCTGTGAGCTTAGCATACCCAGCTCGGTGACCAGAACCACGATGAGATTGCCGAAAGCATTATTGAGGAACCAAGCCGCCGTAACCACCGACTTCATAGAGGTCGGCGCTTGGGTGAAGGCGAACTGGAGACCCGGAATGGAAAGCAGTAGTTCGCCCATCATGAGCAGCAGAAACTGTGGCAGTTGCCAAGCGATGTTCACTGTTTGGAGCGGCGAATTCTTTGAATATGGCGGATTAATCAACGACCAGATGGGGTATCTCTTTACTCATGCTTACCTTTATGCGTTCCTGCAAGGCGCCCGCACAGAAAAAGGCGCCGGCGGAGAAAATCCCACCCACAGTCACACTGTGCAGCGGCTGGAGCTCCCAGTTGAAGTAGCGCCGCAGCAGAGGCACTGTTATATACTGCCACAGCGGGATGAGCATGAAGAGAAAGATGGGGCCCACGGCCTTGGCCTGATCCGGTTGGATGGTCACGCCCATTACTGTGGTATTCATCTGGGTGGCCTGGAAGGTCCAGCTGGAGTCCTGTTGCGCCAGCAGAGCAAAGTAGAAGGGCAGTGGGATAAACAGCTTGGATATCTAAGAAAAACCAAGCTCTTAAGTTGAAGTAACTTTCATATAACATAACTGATCAACTAACCCTTAAAACTTTGGACACATCATTAACGAATCCCATGTCGTAGGCTCCAATTGCATTGTGCAGCCAGTAGTTGGAGCGCTTTGGCGACTTGCGACGTCGCCACTTCTCCACAAGAGCAGTCTTTATGCAGCCGCAGAACTTGAAGAGTATGTTGTCATTGGACAGCTTTTCGGACTTGTAAAAGCATTTTCCAATCAGGAAGATAACTAATACCACAGGACGCATTAATTACAATAAAATAAGGAGTGAATACGGATAGTTACTTACACCAGGCCATCAAAAAGGCTGCGCCAAGGGTGCCGAATACGGCCGGATAGCATTCCGCCTTGTCGAAGCACTGCGTATTAGCCCTTACCAGCGGCGGAAGGATCTTACTCAGGAAGATTCCGAAATAGTAGACGAAATAGTAGAAGGAGAAGTACTCGGCCAGATGGACGCTCTGTTCCGGCAGCCTGAACTGCAGTGCACCCAGCGAGGTGATGCAGGCTCGTATCGATCCATTGCCAACGGCGATAAACAGAAGAGCGATGGACACCAGCAAGCTACAAGATGAAGTGGAATAAGGTATACCCTTCATCTTAATCCTTTGCGAGTACTTACACCATCGGAAGCCCCATGGCCGGCAGGGATGTCAGTGTGAGCAGTAACCACCCGAAAGCGTAGATAAAACTGAAGCCGGATATCGTACGCACATTGCCTATATAGCTATCCGCTAGGATGGCCCCAATGATCGGGCAGAACTGGCCAAAAAAGTTGAAGATGTGCAGCACCACAGTGGAAAAGCTTTCCGTGAAGTTGAGATCGTCGCGCAGATAGAGTGCGAGTACGGCTGGAATCGAATATACGTTACGTACATATGTAATAATCCGTAATCGTGGGTCAGGCTGCAGTCAATCTCGAATTATTGACCATGAAATAAAGGTTGTTTCATTGAGACATAATAATTCTTCAAGCCACCTTCTTAATGATGGATGTTTTTAAAGATTAATATGAAGGGGAAAAATTCCAAGAATCATGGTTAACAATAATATAAGGTATATTTTTTTCCTAAATCCAAAAAGATATTACTTTTTAGGATTTTCTATATATGCAATTGAATAGCAAGTCTTGTTCCTGCCCATTATTCGAACCTGATTCGAACCTAATTTTCTTGCATCTTATCTGTGCCCCTCATAAAATGCATCATCACAGGTCTTTTGACTGTCAATAAGACCTCCTTGTGTTTATATTTCTGCGCCGCTGATAAGCCTGGTTTCGGAATTTTTCAACCAGACTAGCCGAATGCTTGTGCCGGACCAAAAATCACTTATCTGCTTTTGGATGGAAAACAGGGAACTTACTGCGAATGCCGTTGGCCGCAAAAGCCTCAAAGAACTTTGTGGCCAGAACGAAGAAGACGGCTCGTGGATACCTGTACTCCATGCGGATGGGAGGGGGAGCAAATCCATAATTGGGCAGGGAGCTGCGATGAGCCCGCTTTAACTGGGCCTGTTCGCCTCTCCAGCGGATCCACTCCACGTCCCGTGCCTCGCGTTCATATCCCACCTGGCTGAGCTCCGCCAGCGCTGGCAGGGCTAAATGTAATGTGGAGACAGAGGATTACCTGTGGTTCTTGTCTTATCTTATCTAGCAGCCAGCTGCAGACTCACTTTCTTCGCTGCCGATTTCCGTAGCGCGAAACATTTCAACAGCCTGCACGCTTAATCCGACGTAAACCAACTGAACCGGAGAGGGAGCAGAGACCTGGGCCAGTTGTTGACTTGAAAGCGCTTCAGACTGGATCGGGTTACAGAGCTGCGGCTTTTGTGGGTCGACGGCGGTTGCGTTTGGTGGGCCACAACAAGCTCTATTGTTTTAAGCGACGGATTTGTGCCGCGACAGACGACCGCTGCTCAGGGCGGTCCAAGAGCTACTAAAAAGTCTCTTCTCCGCCAGAATAAACAATGAGATAAAGGGCAGTCAGCGATGCTGCCCGATGCAGTTACGATGGTGCGCGTTCTTAAAACTAGGGAGTTAACGCCAACGACACAGGTTATCTGCCACAGCCTGCTGATAAGAGGAAGCCACGCTTGGCGAGGCAAACATAGTCACGGGACCCGGCTCAGCTGACTGACAGTCTGACCCAGCGGAGATAGGATGTGGGGGTGCACACAGTTTTGATCTCGTTTTGTACAATGGATTTTATTAAATTACGCACAAGAAATTATAACTAGAAGTGCTTGGAGTCGAGGCCAGAGGCTGGTTGGTTGATGACGATCCATCGATGAAATTCGCAATTCCTGCCAAATGAGGGAAACACACGGAACAATAAGGCCGGTGGCCAGTGGTGCTGATGATGCACTAGCCTCCGGAGCACCTCACACCAGTTTCTTGGCCTCAAAGAAGCTCTTGAGATGGCGCATCTGCCAGAAGCCCATGCAAACCAAAACGACGGTCTGAGCCAGCGACCACCACAGCACTCGGGAGTTGGTGCTCTCGCTGGTGTGACGGAAACGCTCCTCGCGGTATCGCTGGTAGTTCTGCTCCTTGGTTATCTGCTCCACCTGGTCGAGTAGCTGGCGGATGCGCAGCTGCAGCTCAGTCAGCTTCTCTTTCTGCGCCACATTGGCGTAGTCGATAGCGTGCTCTCCCACCTGGATGTCCAGGTGAACGCGCAGCTGGGCACCACTGAACCACGCGGTGCTGTTCGAGTACATACAGATGACGTGCTCGCCGGGAGTGTGCGACGTGAACGAGATGCGTCCCTGTGAGCTGTACACGCGGGACAGCACAATCTTGTCGTCGCTGTCGCGTACCTCCACATGCATACCGATGCCGGGAGACGAGGGCATGAATCCATTAGAGCGCGGATCGTACAGCTCCACCTTGTAGTTCACTGCAGGAGGACAAGTTAGTCGATGGGTAAAACTTCCAAGTTGGCACTAGGCGCTGGCTCACCAATCACAGTTGTCTCGTCGGGAACCTCCTCGATGAAGCACTTGCGCTCCGTCTCCGATATGTGGAAATACAAGCCGCAGGCACTGTGCAGGACGCACAGCATCAGGGCCAGGCTGATGAATTGGTCGCGCATTTTCGGCTTTTTGCAGGGACTTTTTCGAGTAGTTGTTTAATAAAGTTAAGCTCGCCGACACGTCATGAGAAAAAGTGCCAGATCAAAGTCAGAGTGTTTGGCATAAGAGATGGCACCGTGATTGGGCTAGCTCACGGCAACTCACGAAAGGGATTCTTTTATAGGAATAGTACAAAAGATATATTAAAATCTTTATTCAAACAGGTGCGCAGTTAAAAAATATTAGTATTCCACTAAAAGCCACACATTGTGAACTATTATATTTTATAATTCAACCTTTTGCGATAGTTCTGCTCACGTTCTCAGCCTTAAGTCCTGTTTGCCGATATCTCATTCAAGTGGCAACTCCGCAGCAACAGCTGTTTCGCCTCAAGAATTAGTGGTATTTTGCATCGCTTTGGACACACTGATTGATCGGTGTTTTTATTTTTATTTTGGTTTGGCTTATCTAATAATTTAATAACACATTAATGCAGCCATTTATTGTCATTCGCAACTACACGCAAGATGACGAGCTCAAGTGCCAGGAGCTGGTGCGGGACTACATCATGTCGTTCTCGAACAAATCCTTTTTTGTCTATTGCTTCCGAGAGGTAAGATGTCTTAGGATGTGGATTCCCCAACTCCTGGAACTGATTGTGTACCACCTGTTTTCAGATCACCCTGCAGTTTATAGTCATCACCTGGGCCATATTCTTCATATTTCTGGGAGTGCCCCTCCTGTTCTGCGCACTCACTGTGCCCGCTTGCATATTTTGCCTCTTTACTGGCACCTACTTCTCCTTTTACTCCAAGGCAGTGGAGCTGATGAGGGTAAATGTGAAGGCATCCCTAGCAAAGGATCTCAAACTAAGAACGTTCACTTTCCAGACCAAACCATCGCAATCTTTGGTGGCCGAGTGCTACGAACCCTTCATTTTCCGCTGCTCACCAAAGGAAGCCAGCTACCAAATATTTACCGAGAACTGTCCATACGAGGAGGCATATACGAGGAAATTTCGCCGCAGGATTGTGGCTGCCATTAGTGTGAAGAACCACCACGCCGTGTACAATGCTGCATGGATCTATCGCTTTGCCATCGATCCCAATTACCCGTGCCAGACGATCATGGAGCCCATGATAAAAATGGTGGTCAAGAACTGTATTAGCGGCGGCTACGCCTCTCTGGAGTGCACCATCTCCGAATGGCAGGAAAGTGAGCGTGATTTTTATGACGATTTCGGTTTCGTTACGAGGCAGATCTACCACAAAAAGATCATCGGCAGCAGTTTGGCAGTGATGAAAACCCAGCTGACCTATGGGTTACGAACCGATGGAGCTTTGCACAAGCAAAACTAGTGCGATACCAATGGTGCAATATAGATAGATAGATAGATTCCGCGGAATCTAGTTCAATATTTACGTATTTATTCTGTGAACTTTACATTCCAGTCACATATTGCGTCCCGAACTCAAATCACACCGAAATAAGCCCTTGATGGCTCTTCTCTGATTCAACAAGCAAAGTCAGTTTGCCTGATATTTAGTAAGCTTATACTCCATAAACATTCCTGTATGCAGAAAGACTTTAGCCGTTGTCGGCTCGACGAAGAGTATATTCCGTCTAGGACTAGGAAACTTTATAATCTCCACACACGAAGTTTTAATAATTGTAAACACGTTGACACTGCTTTTGTCCTGTTTTATTATCTCTGGTTTATTCTTTGACATATTCTATTTAAATAAATAAAATATTTAGTAATAAATAAAATTTGCATAATGATTTAGCGTAAATTTGATGCCACACATCTAACGTTTCGCATTTTGCTGTGTGATTCTGCTGTAGGTACATTAATTTCATATTCTTTGATGCATTTCTCGGTTACATGGTTGAATTAAAGTGTAATTTAGAAAAAAGAGTCCAGTTTATGTTTGCGTTTAAATTGCCTTTGCACTGCGTATAAAAAGCCTTCATGCCGGACATGCAATGTTTAACTAATTTCATATATCTGTATACACTTCGTTTTTATTGGGATCTTCTGTTCCTTTCATATAGTTCTCAGTTACAATTTTTGCGTTAGCGCAACTAATTCTTAAAAAAATAAACAGGAGCGGCCGGCTAGTTGCTCCGCACTGTAAATGTAACTATGTATTTAAATTTAGTTTAGTTGGTTTCACTTGCATCAACTATTTAAAGCGTGTTTCAAAACTGGCTGTGAAATTAGCATAGTTTCCCGTTTCGTTTTCATTTTATATTGATTCTCATATCTCCTCCTCCCACATGTGTAATAGCCATCTGCTGTTAAGGTAAATTGAATTCTTTTGGTTTCGTCGCAAACAGCCTCCTCCTCCTCCTCAAACTCCTCCACTTGGGTTGCCTATCCTCGCCTGCTGCATCTTCCACTTGCCTCCTAGAAGAGCTTCACCCGCCGCTTCAGCTCGTTGCGTCGCCACTGGGGAAGTCGGTAGAACTCCGACCTGGCGCACTGCAAGATGTGCTCGAACTCGATGTCCGACAGATGGCGCTGTGGTGATGCAGTGTTCATTAGCTTTCTAGTTGTTAGGATGGCTTAGAAACTTACCTCTAGATTACAGCGATCTACGTCCGAGGGCAGACGGTAGTTTGTGATTAGCAGTAGGTGATAGGGATAGATCTTGGCCGGCTCGTGCACCAGCATCGAATGGGACATGTTGGGCAGACTGCGCCGGATGAGTCCGGCCTGCGGATAGTGGTAGGAGAGTGCTCCTGAGTAAGTGCTCGAGGCGGGCAGGTCGCCGCCCATCAGAGCTCGCCTATCGCCCTCGGTGATCGAGTCCACAGATGCTGCCGGAGAATCATATTATCATATCATATTATCCAAGAAATATTTAACTCACCTTCCGATTTGCCGCAGCTCAGATCTGTGCTGTGGGTCTTGTCGCCCAGTCCTCCATAAGAGAAGTCCTATTGTCGAAAAGGGCAGGGATTACTATGTGATTCAATCGTGTATGAGGACATGCAATAGTAAGAAACCAAAAACCAGTGCAAAGTTTTACAGGTGATGCCAACGGGCATCCAAACACAAGACAGGGACTCAAAGGACTCTACGGCATAGCAACAACAAAAGCGGTCTTACAGTGGCACCATGCATCGTGGCCGCAGCGGATGTGGTGGAGCTGAATGTGTGGGAGCGAGGTGCTAGCCCGTATCCTGGCTTGGGCACATGGCGCAGCGCACTCACCACTGGCAGATGTAGATGTGGATGTACATGTTGATGGTGTTCAAGTGGTGTTGATGTTCATGATGCAAATGTACGAGTTTCAGTTGGTTAAGTGTGGATGGGTGTTAGTTTGGGGGCATTTGTGGGTGGGTGTCAGGGCAACAATAGCATACACATAGATGTTTGGGGTAGCAGAGGGTGGGTGGGTTTGGGTGGTATTAGGACACACAATGAAGCAGCAGACCAACCAGTTGAGACATATGCGAAACAGTTGTTAGTTCATCCAGGTGAGCAACCCAGTGGCGGCATTGGAAAGTGAGAGAAAGACAAACAAATACCGTCGTAACTATTTTGGGATTACATATAAGCGGATAGTTTCGAGTGGTAGTGGGTAAGCTATAAGCTACATAACCGACAGCCCGCCACCAAGGATCTAATCTGATCAGATCGGATCGGATCTGATCTGAGCAACAGGCAGCACTTACGGAGCTGTAGCCATTGCGTATATAGGGCAGAGTCGTCGTTTTGAATCCGTATCCGGGCTTGGGCGGCGATCGGTAGGAATGTATGGCTATAAACGTAAGTGGGCTATATATAATATCGGTATCGAATCGCTGTTCGCCTGAAAATCGAAACTAGGACTATGCTCTCTAGAGGATTACCATTGTAGCTGGGCGCGTTTCCCAGCGATTTGCCAAGCGAGCCCCGGTAGCTGGTGGAGCGATCGAACATCTCGTCCTCGTAGAAGGGCTTCTGGTGGTCCAGATTGCGCGAGGGCGAGGCTCCAATGGGCGATTCGTATCTGTAATATCAAGATGGCATAGATTAGTATAGAATCTAATATCATTGATAACCAACTATAACCTACAAGCAAGTAAAATCTATTGCAGTATATCTGAAATGGTCTTGCATATTGCTCATGCCATCTTAAGTGATTGCTATCTTATCGTTCTACATTTCAAAACAAATAATAATAGATTCCGTCAAGAACAAAATTCATACCTCAACTTGTAGAGTGGCTCCTTGGAAGCGGAGGGCGTCCTGGAGGCGTTGCGCGGATCCAGGTTGTTCTGCTTCCACTTCCTGTACTTGGCGTGCTCCTTGAGGTCCTTGGCGATCGCCGAGCCGATGCCCGAGTTGAGCTTTTCCAGCTGCTCGGCTTCGCGTTGAAGGCGTCTTTTGTGTTGGGAAGAGACTTAATAGGATCGGAAGATGCGCATCGGAGATACCAATACTCACTGCTGCTCCTCGCCATTCTTGACCTTGCCATTCTGCTTGCCATTCTCCACATTCTCGTCCTCATCATCGGAGGCGGGCACGCCCTTGTAGGTATCACTGTACCGCCGCCGGCGCTCCGGATCTGTGTAGGGATACGGCGGAGCGGGGAAGTCATCCCGCTCGATTTTGGGCTGCTCACCTGGCGGCGGCTTCTTGGCGGCCGGATAGTGCGACAGCTCAATGGGCTCCTCGTTGTTCATGCCCGGACTCTTGGGACGCGGCGTCTCCGAGCGGATGGCGTCTACGAGGACCTTCATGGCGCTGCGTGTCCGCGAGTGGGGACGCGACGGCGGACGGCTTCCGGCCACGGATCCCGCATTGCTGGCGGTGGTCGCGTATGAGGAGGGCCGGTGGAAGTGCGGCGACAGCGGCGTCTTGTCATACGGATCGATCGGCTTGCGCAGATAGTGCGGCGCATCCGTCAGATAGCTGTAGGTGTAGATGCGCGAGATGTCCTCGGCATTGGGTCGCCCGTACTCCCGGAGTATCAGACCCGGACTCACCGTTCGATAGTGCTGCAAGACAAGTCGGATTAGTTCTTGGGCCTCTCTTGAAATGAGATGTACATGCAGTGCCGTGTGTTTTACTTTTGGGTTTTAGTATTTTCAAAAATGGAGGGCATATGAAATCATAAAGTAAATAAAAAATCATAAAACAAACCTTGCGGCTAGAGGAATAAAGTGAACCATTAAAACTCGGTGTTCTGGAGCGGATGTACTGAAAACGAACGGAAAAATAAAAACGCAAGCTCAAAACAACTAAAATGCAAGTAACTGAAACTATAAAATCATAAGTGCTGTGTGTGTGGGTGCAGGGGGTGGTAAAATAAAGATGGGTGATATTTCAGGGTCCCCAAATGAATATAAATATGGGGAGGTCCAAAATATCACCCATTCTAGAATGAAATTTGCTTTTGAGTGAGTGTGCCTTTCGTGAATTTTGCAGCATTCAAATTAGTTGCAAGCTCAGCAGCCTCTTTAAACTGGAGATTGTGTTGGATACTCGAGGAGTATCTCAGTAGCATCGGTCATCTTGTGGTGACCCGACTACCTACCATCTCGCTAAGGGCACTGGAGCTCATCCGGTCGCATTCAGTGTCTGTGAAGTTGCCATTGGAGGCACCGCCGACCACCGAGGTAGTGCCTCCGCCGCCGTTCAAGATAATGCCGGACTCCGAGGGACCGGGACCGCATCGCGGATGCCAGATGGCGCTGCCCTGCAGGTACATCTCCTCGCCGTCGCCAAAGGGATCGCCGCACTTTGTGCAGCGGGCACAGGTCGGATGGAAGTGGTGGTTGTCGCCCGCCTGGAGCACCTTGCCGCTGATGAAGCGGCTGCAGTAGGCGCACTTCACCCCGAATCCCTTCTGGTAGCACTTCTCGCAGTACGGCACCGCGTCCTTGCCCATGTACTCGCCATTGAGCACCGCCTGGCAGGCCTTGCACCGGAAACAGGACACATGCCACTGCCGATCCAGCGCCACCAGGGCCTGGCCCTCCTTCAGCAGCTCGCCGCAGCCGGCACAGTCATTGGGATCGTAGTCCTCCTTCAGGTGCGCCTTGTGCGAGATCACCCCGCCGTGCTGCTGGTGGGCGGTGGCCCTCGTTGGACTCTCCGCCGGAGGAGCTGGCGAGGAGACGCCACCGCTCGTCGCCTGGCGACTGGGCGACACTGGAGCACCCGTGACGCACTGCTCGCAAAGCACCTCCTTTCCGGTGTTGGTCACCTGTGAGGACACATAGATGTGGGATTAGTATCTCATCACTTGATTTGTGGCGGCTGGAACTCACCTTGCTGCCCGACTTGAAGGGCTGCTTGCACTTGGAGCAGGTGAAGCACTTCTGGTGATAGGTCTTGCCCATGGTGCTGACCACCTCGCCCTCCACATACTGCTGGCAATTCGCGCACTTGGTGCCGTACAGCCGCTGGTAGTCCGGTATGCAGTAGTAGGCGTTGTCCTTTGTGAAGAATCCGCCGGTGGCCAGCGACTTCTTGCACTGGCAGCACTGGAAGCAGGCCTTGTGGAAGTGGTTGTCCGCCACGCGGAGCACCTCGCCGGAGCACTTTTTCGTGCACTTCGCACAGTAGATTTTTTGTTTACCTGTTTTCCAAGGAGAGGGGGGAGAAAATGAAGGGAAATCTGCGGTTAGTAGAGCCTGACAGTCGCCTGTTCTTCCACACCATTCATTCAATCAGTGCTATCGCCGGATTACGTATACGCAGTGTTGCGCTGATGTCATATGCATGTGATGCGATAATGCCCCCAACCTTGCCCCGTTTTACCGAGCTCAGTTCGAAGCTCCGTTCCCAATGTGCGAGGGTACATCGGTCTGGTCTTGTCTGTTTCTGTTTCTGTTTCTGTTTGTGGATGTTTTTGCACGGATATATGTATTAATATATACATCTTTATATCTCGTATATTGTATATCGTATGTCGCGAGATTCGTTTCATGTGTGTTTCCCCTGTGTCACACTTGTGTGTCTAGGTAAGTACTTTTATTGACAGTCTCAACCAGGCCAACTGTTCTACACACCCCGACATGCCCGTAAGTCGTTCAGTTCGTAGGCGTCTTATGCGTCGTGACTCATGGGCTGGCAAGCCATTAATCTTATCATTGATAAGGCCAAGGGCAGATATTTTCCTTATATAAAGACAGCACACACACACGCACACAACGTGACCATTAATGTACACAAGTGTGGAACAGGTTAAATAGATCTGACATGGAACCCCCGTTTTGCATATGTCCATGGGCATGTGTACATGTGTATATAGTGTGGGAAATATCCCAGCCAACTGCAAATAAGCAGCAAGGTGGAGATAACAAGCACTGCATTCATCACGAATTACCAGGAATTCGAAGGGGGTCAAAACTGCAACCCTTTGAGAATCGCTGGAGGTAAAGCGACTCCTGGGGAGTCTTCCCAGCCGTATCTTATGTTTCACCTGGGCACTTGTATCACCTGTTAAATCAATAAGCTGGCGGGACTCAAACATTTGCTATATGATAACTCGTATCTTTCTTTTATATTATTTGAAAAGCGATATATGTAATTAGCTGGTTCAGAAGCTCTATGTTCTCATTTAGGGAGTGCAGTTCGTAGGGGAACCCATTTGGAACTTGGAGCTCGGAACCATGACGGCTGAACGCATCGAAACTAATTGCTGGCCATGACTGATGTGCTGATCTGTTCCGGCGGCTTTCTTCTCCTCCGCCGGAGGCAGTCGGCAGAAGTCTGCGGTTGATTAAATAGACGGCGGAACATCCCAACCACATCCCAAGCAGGAATGGCTGAAAGCAGCCGCTTGCAGTGCATAACACGAGTATGGATAGTATAGATATATGTGCATATATATGGATAAATATGTATGTATATACATAAGAGCGACCGCATTATAGCGCGCTGTCTGAACATTTTGCTCCATCTCACTGCTGTTTTTTCAGGCCTTTTGGATTCTTTGTTTTTCCACAGCTCAGTCTGCAGTTGTGGCCTCTTCGTTTTTGGGCTGTTTCCGAAATAGAAATTTTTGATAAGGTTTATGAGTGCCGTTTTAAAATAGTGACGTATGTCTGCGCTATAATGGTATCAGCCATTATCGTGCACTAAATTGTTTATAGCATTCTCCTAATGTTTCTAATATTGGGAGAACTAATCAGGAAATTTGAATTTTGAGAACTAGAGTGTAAAGTTGCTTTCTAATCTCAGCAAAAAACGTATGAGCTTCATTTCGAAGTAGTTTCAAATGTGGCGAGTGATAAGAAGAAACATAGAAATGATGTATAAATTATATATGTTCTTTCCACTGTTTATTTTGAATTTAAAACCAATACCACTTGATATACACGATCGCTTTGCCAAGCCAATCTACCAAGTTACCAACACAGCGAAATTGCGAATATAGTATATACACAAATTCAAGAATGAATATTTATTTGTGCGGTGACGCCACCGAAATTTTTCACAGTCGGCGGTCCAGTTGGAATGACAGACGACCTGATAATACAAACGCAGATACAGATACACCGGCTCAGCCACAGATACAGATACAGCTACAGATACGGGGATACATGTGTATTGTGTTCGACAGAGAGCGAGCGGGCTTTCGTCACCAACTTGGACTTCCGTCCTACAATTTGTTTAAAGTTCGTGTACGTGCCTGGCCAGTTTTAATTAATTTCATTATGTTTCGCTGACTGTCTGCCTTGTTTATTATGCAATCACACACATTTTTCCACAATTTGCATATTGATTTTGGCGTTTTGTTTATTGGCTTTTCAGCGCTTTTTCCCCGCTCCATTAGCGACCGCCCGTTAATTGACAAACAAAACCAGCGAAATTACATTTTCATGCAACAGAGAGCCGGCAAAACGGCGACGGCAACGGCGACTTTGCCTCATCCTCATCCAAGTTAGTACAATAAAAGTTTGAGCGCACATTTTCAGTGCTTTTTTTATTGTAATTGCGCAGAGCGATTTTAGTGACGATGATGTCATATGGTCGGCAATGTGGAGCTGCGGAGTTGTGCGACTGCCAGTATTTGCCACAACAGTGGACCGCAAACAAACTGGTTGGGCTGCTCGCATTTGAAATACAAACAAACAATCCGAAAATTGGGTACGAAAACATATACTACTATACCCCAGAGTATATAATAAAAAACCCGTCCGACTGCGGCTGCCAGGGGGCAAGTCCAAGGTTACAGTCGCACTCGCGAACCAGACCCCATCGATTCGATGTGGAGGGGTCAAGCTGCAGGGCAGCGAAAATATTTTAATTAATTTCAGCCGCGCCCAAAAAGCCACAACGACCCTAACCTTAAACGAGCAGATCGCAGCTAAACCTTAAAGCAAAAAGAGGGCAATAAACCTGCACGCAGAAAAACCTTTCGAAACTGCGGTGTATTGGAAAATGTTTATGTTTTCAATGTACTATTACTGTACAATGTACATTACTGTATTACATTACATTTTATGTATTTTATGTGAGGAACATATCTTCTGTACACCTAACGCATAAACATTATTTTTCCGGTGCACGGAAAATCGAATCGGAAAAGTGGCGTGAAATGAAGGCAAGCGGAGGGAGAAGCGACCTTCGTCACTAGCACGACATGCAGCACCCAGGCGGAGCAAGTGCGTCAAATCCTTGACTGACTGCGCGCAGGATAATGTCGAGGACAATGCAGGTCAAGGCGACGGGCGGAAGCAGGTGAAACGCCACTAAATGGCAGCTGGCTGGCAGACAATAAATAAGAACGAAAGCAAACATCGCTCTCTTGTGCATTCGCATTCCACGCCCACATTTCACCCACGACGAATGGTTCTGTTTGTACGCACAAACATTTCTAGTTTGGAGGAGCAACAACATAATATACACAAGCGATTCCGATTTGGCAAGGCAAATCAACAGTGGCGGCCACCTAAATAGGGAGCATGCCTGTGTACCTAAGTGGCTTAGTCCCGAATGTAAACATTGATTTATTAAATACGTTCACGAGTGGAAAACTTATATTTGTTTGGCAAAACAACTTGTTTAGTAAATATTAAACACACTCTTCATTTGCAATGTATCTGAGATCTGTGGTTGGAATTTCTTGGCCGCTGGTGTTCACAAATACGCGTTGGTTTCTTTCACGAATTACGAATTACTCATCCAATTCAAAATGCTTGGCAAGTGTTTTTTTTTTCGTTTTTTTATGCTGTGCTACCTGACGCACATGTATTTATATTTAAGCACACCAAAAGTTTAGAGTTTTCGGTGCTTCGGTCGATTTGAAAGTACTTCCTGTATGCTTATTAGACGAAAAGTGAAAAGAGCACCCCACACACACACACACACACACACAAGCACAAGTGCAGCTGATGACGCTGCAGCTACGAAAATAGCATTCAATTAGACAAGTGAAGGGGTTGGGGGCTGTAGAGGGGGAAAATAAGGAAAATGAGTGAAGGGGGAGGGGGATTGGAGCACGACACAAGAGGAGATGCCACTTTCTATGCAAGTGCTCTGACCTATATAACCCCGCCTGGGAAACGCCAACGAAACACCAATGGAACACCATGAGATGCACGGCGGAGACGAACAAATCAACGGCGAAATAAATGAGAAAAATTCCACTAAATGAATGAGGGGCTGGTGGGTGGCTAGTGGACGGGGATTGGGAACTTGGGGCTGGGGACTTGGGGCAATGGGAAATGGGACTCGTCGTTCGCCCCTTTCGCTTTCATTTGAGCACGGGCACAGCGGCATCGCAGTGAAACGAAAAAGGAAACCCAGTGGAAGTCAATGCTCTTGTCATGAGTTCATGTCGAGCAGTTGCTGCCGCCTTTGCCGGAGACGGAGATTCGGATGGCTATTGTTAAGCCTTTTGCGGCGGGCGACTCCACGTTATGGGGTCCACATCGACGACCACTTCCACGTCCCCGTCCACATCCACATACACTGCCATATCCATATCCACATCCCCATCCTCAACAAGTCCAAGTCAATTAGGCATTTTAGGCACGCATGCAACTACTTGTAGACGGGATGAATAATGCACTCGGAGAAATGGCCATTCCAGTATCCATTCCAGTAGTGCAAACATATTCCATCCAAAAAGGAATGTGTATTCCATAGATGGTAGATTCGTTGCAATATGAGGAAAATATATTGTCAATCTAAATATATCCTAACATCATATGTATTTCACTTCTATTTCGATTGTTTTAGTAATATTTGAGTAAGCCATGAAGTGATTTTTATCAATTTGAAATCGGCTAATGCCTCAAAAAATGGGCAAAAAGATGCAATGGACAAGATTTAACTAGGGATACGATTTCTGCGATCTGCGAGGTAATAGTCTTGGTAATTTTTCTTTCCCACACAAAAACGAACCCCTTTTTTTAGGGCAGTGTATGTATATGAACTCAATTAGGGCCAGTAGCGGAGTAGCCAAGTAATTAATCATTGACAACACAAGTACAAGTCTCGAATAGCGGTATATGAAAGCCCTTTGCAGCGGCAACTCGAGAATGGAAGGCGGAAAATGTAGGAATCCGATGCCAAAAGGCAGGCCCATATTCCCCTTCCCATTTCCATTCTCATTCACATGCACATTCACATGCACATGCACATCGAACGGTTGGCAGGTTTACAGGTTTACGGGCTATTCGAGAGCCGCTCTCACGGCGGGACGCCCTAACGGTATCGTGTGTAATTGCAGTTGCACAAGCACTTTGAGGTTTATTCGGTCAGGTTTTCAGCTGCCTCCACCCCACCGATATCGCCCCGTTTCAGGCCGAAAAGCCAACAAAAAAACGTTAAGAAGTAAAAAGGTAAAGAAGCGAACACGAAACATGTTCTTACAACAACACTGACGTCATCCCAGCTGAGAAATTAAAATAGGGAGTGGACGTGGACTACAATCATATGCGAGTGGGGCCGTGTTGATGAGAGAGAGAGCGAGCGCGAGGGAGGAGATGGGCGATCCGACTCTCAGCTGGCCCGTATTGATTGATGATGACCCACCGGCAGTGGGTGAGGAAGGGGGACGGGGAACGTGCGAGAGACCACCTGAGCTACTATCCCTCTCCCTCTGCCCCTCGCCCAGTGAACCACTCCTACGATACGATAAGGCCGATAATGCCATAATGCTGCTATCGCACCACCCACCACCCCCTTTCGATAACTTTGCGCAGACACACACACACCTCAATCAACGAGAGAGAGTATCTGTGTTTGTCGGCAGATAACTTACCCATGGCGAGGTACTATATACTGCTGTGCTCTTCGCTTTTTCGCCTGCAAAACGGGGGAGGGAATCACGCACACTAGAACAGAGAGACACACACGGGGAAAGCACAAATACTCGCGCACAGGTCACCACTACTTCCTCTTCACTTCACTAACAAAAATTTTTCTTCTGCTTAGATTTTTTCTATTTGTATCTTTCGCCGTATGCATTCGCAATCTGCGTAGCACGATTGTTAGACTGTGAGCGTGTGTGAGTCTGGATGGGAGTGTGGTTAATAATGCGTTTGCAGCTCAAATGACTAAAGTGCGATTTGCGTTTGGTGTGGTCTTGCAATTTCAATTTGCCGACAAAGATCACAGCGGAAAATGGTGGCCTTTTTGAAATGCCTAAAAAGTCAGATTCTCAAATCGGAGCTGCGACCAGCAAAAAAACACCGCACCGCACCAGCAACGAAACCGAAACCGACGGCAGCAAAAATACGACTAAGTATCTGAGAGATGCGGTTCGGACGATAACGATTACATGCTAGAGTTGCGCAGTTCGAAATCGAACTAGCTCGATAACTCGCCTTAGGGATCTGCGATTAAGAGAAAATTAAATTACAAAGAGCATTAATTTCGCAATGTGAATTCTCATTCTCGAGAAAAAAAGAGAAAAAAAAAACGCGAAGTGTGATGAGCTTGGAGAGGTGGGAGACTCGGCTATGAAGAGCATGTCATGTTAGTGATGACACCGTTCGTGCCGCAGTACCGTTAAATGCTGCTATAAATTTGGTATTCTTTAAAAATATGAATAGGCAATTACATAAATGAATATGATTATAAAATAATACATGTAAATTTATATATAAAGAAATATCTACTAGTATAACTAGTTTGAGTAATGAAATTGGAAGATTATTAAAATAAATTCTAATTGATTTCGTTTCCGTTTAAATCTTTACTTAAAACTTTTATTTAAATAAGTGATTTCCTTTTTATGCGTTTTGCGTGTACATTTGCACAATAAGCTTTCTTAGAAGGTAATAATAATAATAATAATAATTGTAATAACATTACTAACAAAAATAATAATGAGATAAAATTCCATTTATAATACAGTTAGAATAAAATTCATTATGTTATTGGCCCTTTGTTCAACTGTCTAGAACCATAGGATTTCTATATATATGTTATATAATTATATATATATATTATATTTGTAGGCATGAATGTATAATGATTCATAATAATTCCAAAAAGTGTTTTAAAAACTATCAATAAACATTTCAATGACGCTTTCATATTCACCCGCAGCATAATTATGTTGTGTGTTCGCCACCCAATTAAAATTTAATAGTACATTGAGATTTGCAATATTTTAAGCCCGGAGTTTAGGGTATTCGTGGGTATTCACATTAACTACCGCGTACATAGGTGTACAAATTCCACCGCTTAAATCCTCATCTGCCTTTCGTACACGTAATCATTTAATGGATTGTTTCACATGTGAGTGTAATTAGATCTACCAGTGTAGTGTATAGCTTCAATTTCGTTTACTATGTGGTCTACATTGCCTCGACGACCCAGTGTGAATAAATTTGACTAAAATCAACGAACGTTGAATTGGGAACGGATATGATATACATACGTCGATCAATCTATTTTCGTACTTTGCTGCTTAACCTTTAGTTTGCTTTCAATTTAGTTACAACTACAACTTTCAACTGCTTGCATATATGCATATGTATTCTCTATAGTTTTTCTTTAGCTAACTGCGAGTGCAAGAGTGTAGGATCTGCACTTGTTATTCCTGTCTCAAAATCTGCTAACAATCGCCAAAAGTACAAAATAAGGATATTGAATTCTATGCACAGCTATCTAATCTGAAGCTGGGTGACGGATCTGCCGCATCTACTCCTCATCCGAGTCGCCATCACTGGAGTAGTGTGTGATTTGAGGGCGACGAATGAAAGGCGCCGTTATCACTTGTCTGCGAGCAAGTTCACAGGGTTAGTTAGTATGTCTGGAAGGAGAGCAAGTCATACTTACGCAATGCGGCGGTAGTGATTCAGCCACTCCTCCAGCATCTGGGCGACCAGCAAGGGACGCTTGCTTAGCTTTTGTTGCGCCACCAGCAGGCCGCCATCAGTCACGCACACGTCCAGCCATTGACGCATCATCGACTCCTCGTTGCCAACCTGCAAGTAGGGAACGGAAATGTCTCTGCTCACAATGTTCCATATGATATTAAAATAAACTCTCACCTCCGATTGTGTAAGGAAATGTATGGGCAAAAGTTTCAGCTCGCAGTCCATAAGTGGGAGGTAGGTTACGTCCTCCACATCGTCACGCCGCCCATCGATGCGAGTGAATGGCTCCATGGGCACCAGGGCGCTGAAATGGCCGCGTGTGTAGCCCAGTGCTATCGGTGACTTTGTGCAAAAGTTTTGATCCCAGAACAAAGGCAAGTAGACACCTAAAAACAAGCCAATTTAATTGATGCAAATCAGGGAAGTTGAAAAACAATAGCTACCTTCGAAACGCGCATATCCAATGTCCTCGCCACGAAAACTCTTGACGTACTTTACGCCGTACACGATGATCGGTCGCCGAAGGATGTGCGCCAGCGCAAAGATGTGCAGTTGCTCCAGCGACGAGCCGGGCTGGCTGGCCAATGACAGTAGTGTACTCCAGTCCTCCTCGAACTGGGAGTCCTCCAGCGTAAAGTGCAGCATCGAAGCTTGCAGCATCTCGTACTCTTTCCAGCGAGTAAAGAAACTACAATAAAATACGAGTAATTTTAAAAACTGACGATATTTCAAACAAAAGCGTTTAACTTACACGTGTCCGCACTGGTGCAGTGTGTCGGCGAGTGCCCGCCTCAGGATATTGTCACGATCGAAGACGCCCCAGGTGGCTTGCATGGCCGAGTCCAGCAGGCAGTCGCCCGCACTGCGGTTCCACAGGACGAACATCCGAGAGCTGAGGCGAGCAGTGATCTCCAGCGACCAATTCAAGGCCGGCGGCGGCGTCTCCAGCTGTTTCTGCGCGTCGCGGTCGAGCAGCTCGTCGTAAAGCTGCTCCTGTATGGGGATCGGCAGCTCCTCAATCTCGGCGGGGAGGGCGAAGGTGGCGTGCTTTTGCACATAGTGGCAGGGGAGACCGGACTTGCGCAAGCGCAGGGTATTGGCAAAGTGGCGTCGAATGTCGGCTGCCAAGTCGGGAGCCACGTAGGACGGCACGCGCTTGATGCCCGGCCCCGAACCGGAGATCTGGGCCAGCAGCATCGGCAGCATCTCCTCGCGATGAAAACGAATGGCCAGATGAATCAGGGTGTGGCCGACGTCGAAGGCCGAGTTGCGGTTGAGGGCGGCAATCTCGGTGCTGGTCAACGAACGGGCTGGATTGCCACCGCAGGAGAGGTACGCCTCCACAGCGCTGTAGTTGTTCTCCACGACGCCCAGGCAGGCGTTCAGCCACTGCCAGTCCACCTGTCGTCGGATTTGACGCTGGCGGCGCTCCTGCCGCTCTTGCAGCGTATCACAGTTGTTGATGGTTTCCGAGGAACCTGGAGAAAGATTATTGATTAGCCATACCCAGAGAAATCACATCATAAACTCTTACCCAGTTGGTAGATGTGCTTCTTATTGAACGAGTTATTGACGCTGACGGTATCCACGTTTGGCTGCTGCGGTTGCTGCTGATTCTCCTCCTGGCTGTTTAGGCTGGATGAGGCGTGCAAGTCGTTCTGCGACCCACTAATCTCCCGCTCCCTCGTCTTGCCACACATGGAGCACTTGATGCTCCGCGGCCAGTTTTCGTAAGTGCACGACTAAGAAAAATGCTAGCTTTGAATACAACTGGGGGGATAAGTTGGTCTATGGGCACATACGTTACACGCCCACTTGGCCACATAGCACTGCTTCTGCTGCTGCGGCGGGACGGCGGCGGAGGATGAGGATTCCCGATGTTGCTGCGGCTGCAGCTGAAGCTGCATCTGCTGCTGATGGACAGGCTGACGGTGCTGGGACTGCGACTGGTTGTGGGATGCATTGGCGAGATTGTTCAGATGCGTGGCATCGTCGATGCCAGGACTAAGGCTCAAGCGATTGGAGGCCGTGGCTCCGATGAGCTGACCTGGCTTATGGGCCAGGTTTTCCTCCGAGCCGCTGATGCGAAGGGCTTGCAGTGCCTCCCCTGCACGATCAGCGTCTGCCTCGTTATCCATGTCCTGGTTGCCACGCTCTATGGCCTCGCCGCCGCGCTTCGTGCAGCACTGGACGCACCGCAAGCTGCGCGGCCAGTTGAGATAGGTGCACACCTTGCAGGGCCATTTTTCGCTGTCCGCCACGTTGCTCTGCCGTGCCTGGCTCTGCGGCTGGAGCGAGTAGCACGTGGACGAGGGTGTGGGCGACATTACGGCCACTTCCACGGCAGCCGCCTCCTCCGCAACGGTGCAGCTTTCCTGGGCTGGACTCAGACTGCAAGAGAGTGTGTTATTAGCAATTATTAGCAATTGTGGTTCACAGATTGACTCGGTTGTCTCACCGGAAGATGTCCTCGTTGAGCAGCGGCTTGGACGCCTGGCACATGGTGCATTTCAGCGAGGATGGGTAGTTCTCGTAGGTGCAAATTTCACATTTCCATTTCTGCGCATCGTCTTTGGTATCGCACATCGTTTTGTGCGCGGAGCCGGCCAATGCAGTTGCTCTGCCGATGAGAAGGGATCATACGTTGAATTTATGATATAGGATATACGTTTCTCGCCCAGTGAGGGGATCCCATAAAATGTTTGCAAGTGCTTTTCTTTTCGCTAGTCAAATCCACCTGTCTGCCTTTTTCACTTCAAAATTCTTGAATTTCTGAACACCATTCAGCCTTAGATAATCATTTTAGTTGAAGTTGGTAGAAGATGTAAAGAGTTTGATCAATAATGTATAGCTATGTATGTTGATTTTAGTCGGAAAAGAAATGTGAGCTGATGCGATGTTGCCATCAAAAGATAAAGATTATCTGAAAACTAATATTGGATTTGTAAGTACGCAGGCAAATTTACAATTTGGAGGACATTTCAATTTACCTTGACTTATTTCGCAAAGTATAAAGACTCAATCACTAACTAGTTGTGTGTCAACGAAAGAAATTTATCTTCCAGCGAAACTTCTAAGCAACTATTCCATGAAGGGTGTCTCCATCTTCGGTGGGCGAATCCGCCACTTCCGACTCGTTAATAAGGTCAAACAACGGTTAGCAAGGCAGAAGCCGTGTCCTTGACCCTGAGACATAATTCGCAGATACATCCACGGATATGTACTTCTGCCTTGGCTCCGTTTCCATTTCCCCCACTGGCGTCACAGTCAGCCTTCGGGTTCTCGGTCCCTGGGATTGCATTGGAATGGATTGGATGGCATGGCATGGGATTGGGATGGTATGGGATTGGATAGGGCCTGGTATGGGTAGTGGTGGTGATGGTAGTGGTGCTGGGTGCTACTGCTGGGTCGCTTGCAATTGTTTGTTGCCATTATAATTTGCTTGTGTGTATGTATGGCATGTGTCGCGTGCGATGTACGTATGCATGCACGTATGTACACTGGTATGTCAGTTTTCGCGCTAGTTTCTTATTGGGATTCGCCCAGTGCCATCCCATCCCATCCATCCCACAAACGTCCCCCCGCCACCCCCATCACTTCGACGTCTTCCCCACAGTACCTGGCGCAGAAAATCGCAAGGCCTTTTGCAGCAGTCCCAGAAAACGCGACTGCGACCGCGACTACGACTACGACCACGACAGCGATTCGCTTCGATTTGATTTGATTCGAATCGAGTCGAGTCGATTTAAATATATAACAATCACAATATAGGGCCCGCGAGTACAGCTATAGTGGCTATAAGGTCTATTTGCTATTAGCGCCGTCGGCCACCCGCGCCCGCAGCAGCGACACTATATCGACGTCGAACCAATATTGCCAGTAATGAGCGCTGGCAGCAGGCAGGAAAATCACAATCACAATTACAAAACAAAGGCGATGTGAAAACTTTCACTCGATTTTCAGTTTGGGGATTTTTCTGTCTTGCTTTCCTGCTTAATTTTCAGCTGTGCTCGCTTAAGGGGCGCGAAACGAAACTGCCCGCATACACTCACGGCGACAGACACACGCACGGCGGATCGTAGTGCAAGGAATTTGGAATTTGGATTATTTGGAAACAGCTAATTATTTATTTTTTACATTATTGCGAGGCCAATCATCTGGTTCTCTGTCCGCCTATCGACAACTATCGGTTCTCCGTCCCTGGCGGGCAGTGTTGGGAAATGTCACGGTTTGCTGGTGTGGGACGAGTTTACCCTCACCCCAGCCAAGTTTCACACCTATGCACTGCTATTTTTTGACATGTTTTAGAGAGCGAGCTATGGTCATACTAGTGAATAACATGGCGGGAGCTGTACACGAATTTCATTTGGTAAACAAATTGTATTTATAAAATGGTAAGAACACGGCCGGTGCCGTGTGCTAAGTCGCCTGATGTAAGCACCGCAACAAAACGCGCACCAGGGCGTCCCAAGAAACTGTCGATCGAATCTATATTGATCACAACGATACGCAAACCCGGGCGTCCCAAAAAATTGCCTATCGGAGCTGATTTAACCACAACGAAGCGAAAACCCGGACGTCCTAAGAAACTGGAGATCGGAGTTGATTTGACCACAACAAAACGCTCACCCGGACGGCCTAAGAAACTGGAGATCGGAGCTGATTTGACCACAACAAAACGTTCACCCGGACGTCCCAAGAAACTATCAAACGAAGATATTGTGACTGCCTTAACCGAGCCGGAGTGTCGCATAAGAAAATGCGTGGTAAAATTAAAACGCTGTAAGGTACAAGAGGGTGGCGCACCCGAATATTCTGGAAATGATGCGCCTGATGGGGATGCTAGCACTTTTGAACCGGCTCGCAACTCGACGATGTACGTTCCTCCGAAGGTACAGAAATCAACGATACCCCCAGTTATCAAGAAGAAGGTGCCAGGTAAGAAGTTTTCACCAGCCGAATGAGACAGTTTTATTGAAGATTAAAAGTACTTGCAGGTCCCAAAACATCACCATGTCGACAAGGCATAGAGAGTACGAGCCCTAGTGGACCAGCAGCAAAGACGTCGCCCAAAAAACCATCTCGCTTCTTTCACAGAGATCAGGCTTCAGCCAGAACACGATCATCGGTGACCCGCAACGTTTTCGAGTTTCTCTCGCAGTCCCAGAGCGATGATGAAAATGACAGGGCGGATCCCGCGGCAGACATTATTAAGCGGATGGTTAAAGCTGGAAAGGCCTGCGTTATGGTGAGGTCAACCAAAAACGGCAAAACAAGAGCCAAGAGAACAGCGAAGAAGGT
Organism: Drosophila yakuba; assembly: GCF_016746365.2. Taxonomy (NCBI): domain Eukaryota; kingdom Metazoa; phylum Arthropoda; class Insecta; order Diptera; family Drosophilidae; genus Drosophila; species Drosophila yakuba. Next base: position 11,344,813 of record NC_052530.2, read on the forward strand.
CCGCCCTGTAGGTAAGCGAAGACAGATTTCGACAAAAGATATGGAGCCCGAGCCAGTAAAGGTTGCCTCCAAGCCCATAGAACCGCGCCTTCAAAAGCCATCACGCGCCTTGTCGACCATTTTCGAGCCCGAGGAAGATTCTAGCAACGATTCTGAGCCGGGGTACGTGCAGCCCATGGAAATGCCTGTCCAGGTGCATGTCGAGCCGAGTACTTCCAAGCAAGCGCACGACGGAGCCTACAGTAATTTGGCCCGATCTGTAATGCTTAATCAGACTCAGGCGCAAAATTCTTTGACATCCCCAGACAGACGTCGAGAGCTTATTAACAAGGCACGACAGTTGGTTAGCACGCCGCTGAATCGCAAGGCTCCTCCGGTGGCAGAAGTTAGTGCTTCCACCGCTGCATTATCGCCTATTGTCCGCCAGTCTTCCAATGCTGTTGGCACGGCAGGAGGGGCATCCCCCTGGCGCGTTTCCGACGAGTCCCCATTGCCAAATACGTTCATGTTTGGTTTCAACACCTCCCAGATGCCGTCGTACTCCAGTGATCCCGTGCAGCGGCGGCATGTCTATGTGCCAGATTTAGCAGCAGAGCAATCGGAGAACATCCCTCATGAGGAATCCATTTGTCCGCCTTTGCACGAGCAAAGTCATGACTCAAATGCAAACGACTCAAATGAGGAGAATCAGCCCCCTCCCACAATTAACACATCAGTGTCGATCAATGACCGGGAAAACGCAGAGAATGCGGAGAACTTTGTGCACCTGCCGAATCCTCGGAGAACGCTGCAGAAACGGACGCCTTTTAAGGATATTAACATTCTAGAAGTAGTGACACTGCCCCCTTGGAAGAAGAATGTGCCAGCCACTATTTCAAAAGAAATCACTCCTACGAGGGTGGCCGCTCATCCAATTGCGGCTTCATCACCAGCGCCGCGCAGTCAAACGCGAGTGAATCTCTTTGGTTTTGACGAAGCTTTGGCATGTGAAGATTTACCTAGAAAAACAACTACTCCCTCAAAAGGTATTCCTCCCACAAGTGTGTCCTTTAACCGAGAAGTGACTTCGGCTTTAGCTAATCGTAGTCAAGCGGATATAAATACTTCCGGATGTCACGAAATATTGTCCTGTGAAAATATACCTGAAGAGAGTACGAAGACACGAAAGTCACCTTCACGAAATCTCTTTGGATTTGATGAGTTTATCACCGAAAGCGAAGATGCGCCAGCCAATTCCAAGGCGTTGAGTCAAAACGTGAGTCTGCATGATAAGCTGCATCGCCTGGCAGAGCTGCGACCCAGAGATGGGGAGCTTCCACAAGTATCATCCACCCCGAATCGTTCCGATTATCTGGGTGTGCATTCGAAGCAAATGGATATCAGAGACGTGTTTTGCTCCACTATGATTGCGCTGCCCCCAGCGGTAAAACGAAAAGCTGCTGCACTGGCTGCGCGGGAATCGATGGGATTGTTTAGGGTTGACCAGGACGAGCCGGAGCAATCATTTGCCGAAAAGGTACGAATTATTTATAAGGAAGCTCCGGCTAAGCGTTGGGTAAGCGTCGACACTGTAAACAGTGAGTGTAGACACTGACCTTTCAGCGCTAGATTAATTTAAAACTGACACGTTAACGTTTTAGTTGAGCAAACAGGGCCGCAAAGATTTAAGCTTATCTTTGAACGGTAGTAAGCCGCTCGCACAAAATAAATTTAAGTCGTAAGTCGGTAGTTTTATGGTTACACATTCGAAATGCCTTATTTTGACAAACAGTGCCTAATTGCTTTACAAATTCCACCTTTTCTAGCAACCCAGACGAACTTATGTTAAGGAGCGACCCCAGCGTAAGCGGAAGAAGCGAGTGCAGATATTGTACATCGAGAGTGACAGTGAGGACGAGAACGAGCAGGACTCGCACGACAAAAGCTTAGATTCTCCGCAGAAGAAGCAGCATCGCGCTAAACGACCACGCAGAGACATCGAGCATGAGGCTAAGTTGCAGCATTTTGTCACCAGTTTTAACAAGCAATGTGAGGAAGTAGAAAAGTTCCCAGTGATCATTGAATAATCGCATTGCCTGTTTATTATTATCATTTTTTTGTTTTGTCTTGTGGGGGAAGTAGTCTTTTTTATTTTAATGTGATTTCGTTTTTATGTATTATGTGTGGTAACTTATTATTTTATGTGGAAATATAGGAAAATTGCGTTTCCTCGAATATGTATGAGGACAACAGTCTAAAACGTGTCGCCGTATAAATTAACTAATCAAGTGTCCGCAATGCACTTAATGCAATCCTAGATTTAACTACGCATGTATTTTTACTATCAAAAGCTTGGATTATGTACAGCTTTGAAGTTTTTGTATTATGCTCTATAATTATATATTAAATTAAATAAATGAAAAACCTAAAAATTTATAATCGTCGTGTTTCTTTGCCATTTGCATTATTTGTGAGTGCAAACTCTCAAATGAAAAGGGGGAAATTAGTTAGTCACGCCCATTTCGCTCCAAATAAATAGTAGTGCGTTTTATATCATACATATTTTCCATAAGGTGGACTTATTTTTATTGGTTTTTTTCTTCAAATTTCTATTGAATCGATATCGATAAATATACATGTGCATAAGTCATACTTTAGAAAACATATTTTATTTAAAAGTTTAATAATTAAAACATAGGCTTCCTAATACCTAATTGGCCGTTTTGTTGGTTACAATGGTTGTTTGGGAATTTCATATTTTTACTACACGTTAGGTCAAGCTAGACCGTCATGACCCGCGCCAATCTCGTTGAATAATGTTTCGTACAAATTGTTCAAATTCGAAAAAATTTTAAACAATAGATAATCCGAAATGGGAATGGTATGGTTAAATATGACAAGTCGAAACTCAAAAAAACTAAAGTTAATTAAGAAATGAATTTGAAGCTTATACACATAGGAAAGACTTCCAATCGCTTATACAAATCCAAAATTTTTGGATTTAATGGCCATCAGCATTTTACTGCGTAAAATAGATTTGCTGGAGTACAAAGGAATATACAGCCGAGATATACAAGTATTCGCAGTTGGTAGATGAGAGTCATCTGCAGGTCTTATGGTGACAGATGGCAATGGTTGGAATCCCTCCTCCGAAGCTGGCAGCGCCGGAGATCCGGTCCAGAAGTACACCTGCAAGAATGGCGTTTATTATGGATGTTTAAAGCTGATTGGACCATCTAACTTACCAAGTCCTGGCGTTCCATAATATTCATTTTCTCCACAATGCTCCAAAACCATTTCTTAAATTTTAAAAGTTTGTCAGGACCCTCGCTAGATTCGTCGTTAAAGGTAGTGTACGAAATGAGTGTTGAAACATTAATATCACCAACACCGTTCAGCAGCAGACGCAAGTCCTCAGCGGTTAAGCTATTCATGCTGTTATCGGGCAAAACGTCGAAAACTCCGTCTTTTAGTGCCTGTAAATAATAGAACATTTTTTGGAATAGGCGATAATTTTTTAGTCAATATTTCCACATACCTCAAGCGCCTTTTCTTGGGATTTGATTAGTCTATATTCTGTATAGCGTCTGACGTACTCGAATATATTACTCGATGTGACCGCGACATCGCGCCCTCCTGGAATAAGCTCTCTGTTACCACAGCCCTCCTCCTTCATCAAATCAATACTGAAATGGCAGGTTAGGTTATTTTACGCCTATATTATAAAAAAAGATGGAATACTTACACAAAGCATAGCTCCATACGATTTATGGTTTCGTCGCCTTCTTTTGTTTGGGCATTTTGAATAATTTGCCTAAAAGATTCGTACAATGCTGGATCGAAAAATGCCAAGTCGTGGAACTTAATTTTACGCCCAAGAATGTATTTTAAGACATGTCTTTGTAGGAACAGTGGAAGCAATTCGTTTTGCAGTAGACAAAGTCCAATAAGTCTGGAAAAAGGAAAGAAGCGTTAGAGCATTGAATCGAATAATGAAACAATAAGCTTACCTTCCAATATTTCTAAATGCATTAATGCGTTCGAATGATGCAAAGCCTTGGCGTGGTGTGTAAAAACCCCGCTTTCCCGGAGAGTAAAACAATGGCTCATTATCATCATCGACGGGTTCCACCAGCACGACAGATGGTGATTTTTTTGGTTGACTACTTTGTGCACTGGTCTCAGATTTCAGTTTGAATGTGATAATTTCTATCGCTTCATTCACTTTTTGACGTAGTGTCTCATCTGAGGAAATTACGGACAGCAGCTGAGGGGTGGGTATCTCCAGCAGCATTCCTGTTATCTTCGGTGCATGCGTTTGGTTTATCGAATGGATCTATATTTGTTGACCAAGTTGGACTGTTAATACTTTGAACTTCAATCGAATTCCCTTCCCTTACCTTAGGGTAAAGACGTTCTCCAATTTGTTGTAGGTGAACGGACAAGTGATCATTCAGGCTTTCCGGCATAGCATTATCTAAATTAGCAATTTAAAAAATTTGTTAATATAATACGCAGAAAAAGTAAGATATATTATATAGATTACCTGAGCTATTTACTGGAGTATAAGGTCTGGCATCTAAATTCAGTGCCTTCCTCTCACGGGCCGAACGCCACAATATTTTGCTGCTGGTGCCACGCCTCTGCAGAGTCGACTGATCACGACCAGACCCTGACACGGTTCTGCTACGCAGGATGCTCGAAAACGGCACTCCATACTTGCTGTGACTGGTGCCCACCTGAACGGACTCCAAGTTAGGGATCTTGGCACTGGCCAGCAATGCTTCTGCGATCGATGTGTAAAAACTGCGGGCTACACCCGATCCCTCGCCCGGCTCGTCTTTGAATGTCACCTTAACTCTGTTGAATGTGATGGGCGGCTGAGTGCGCCGGTTTTGGTTACCAAACTGTGTATTCAGTTCCTTGAACGTTTGAACAATCAAGCTTTCACGATTGCGTTCCAACTTGCAAAGCACCAAATCACGTTGCTGTCCGTTGCGCAATTTTTCCATGTGACGACGGAAACGCATCTCCTTCACCGGGAAACCGCGCAATTCCGGCAGCACAGACCCGTGCTCCATTCCGACGTCGTCCATAAAAACGCGACCGAATAAATCCAGAGTTAGCTTCCAGCGGCTAAGTAATATGTTCCACGACGGCAATTCCGAGAAATTACTTTGATAAAACAGAGAACCACGAACAGGAAAACTTAACGGGTGGTGTGTTGTTGACTTTTGATGATGTGTATCACATTTGGCTTGTTCTGCGGTCGATAAATTTGAGGCCGAGAAATTGTTTATGTCGGAATCAATTGTCTTTAAACAGGATCCTCCTGCAAGAACTATGACGCTTCGGGCGGCAGTCGCTGGCGACACTGAGGCTTTATTTGGAGCAATTATAACTTCTGGCCGTGTGGCCATTAATGCTTCAGTCGATTTACTTGTACTCGGAAGACTGTCATCAGTTTCCATTAACACGACTTTTTCGTATTTGCTTTGATTGCCTGTGAATCGAAAATTTAATGTTTGTAAATTTTTCACCGTATATACTTTACTCACCATCAGCCTCTTTGTGGGATTTGAAATCATCCGAGCCCTGCTTCTTCTTTAATTGTACGTAAATATTAGAGTCTGTTGAGCCCTCAGCCTTATTAGTTACATTTCCATCACCCGTCTTACTAGTATCCATGTTGATTATTACCTCCATAGACTGTTTGGGCGGGACTGTTTCATAAACATGCTCGTTCCTTTTTAAGGAATTCGAGAATCCCAGTCTTGTTGGAGTATAATCAAAAATGCTGCCACCATTATTGGGGGCACTGTTGTTGGCATTTGTGGTCACGAGAAGCGGTAGGTTCGCGAAGAGTTCCTGACGCTTAGAATTTGGTTGCAGCAAGTGCGGCTTATCAGCGAGCGGCATGGCCATATCCAGTGGCAAATCAAAGCCTTCTGGCGCTGAGCAGCCCAAGCTTAAAGTCGATTCAGACCGCGCAAAGAATGCATGTCGGCGTGTGCCCTGGCTTCCTGAAGGCGTGTTGCTAGTTGACGTCTGAACATCGGCGTTAAACTCTTCCAGATTAGTCAACTCGTCGTCCGTATCATAGGCCTCAACCATGGGTGACAAATTGTTTATACGCCCAGAAATGGTATCTTGCTTATCATAGAAGCCCGAATCATTGCGCATATAGTAAACGAAGGCATCGAGAACATAGGCAATGTGGCGCAAGGCTGTTATATCCAACACTGGTAAGGCGTCTCTGTGCTCAGATGTGTGGGACCGCATCAGGGATAAGCAGTAGGTGAAGAAGTCTCGGCGAGAATTTGATCCTTTGAAAATAAAACTTAATACAAATTGTAAAGCAAGTACAATGTCTTACTTACCCATTATATTAACACCACTAACGGATGAGGATGTGGCAGGAGCCGGAGTTTGGCTACTCGAAGCCTGGGCACTTAGGTTGAGCGGATGCAGCGGATGGTTGGGATCCGTGTAATTGGTCAAGTAAGCTCCGAACTTAAGCTGTGCTTCGGTACCGTCCATTACCGTGAACATCCAATCCCAAGTAGCCTTCAAGCGCTTTTCGACAAATGCCTGTAAAAGTAAAATTATAATTGCAATTATGTATATTTAGTATGCAGTGCGAAATTAATACTTACTTGGACTGCAATTGCTTCATCGCTCTGAATTTTTAATGATGTTTCTATGTCATTTACTATGTTATAGGATAGAATGCTTATCAGCTCGGATATCTGTCTTATTGTGATTCCGAAAGCCCGTGCCAAATTGCTGGCCGTTGTCGCCATGGTGTGTGGCTCAATCGATGGAGTAGTGACTGTAGTGCTGGCCGGCACAGTGGAGCGACGCAGAGCCATGGGGTCAATAAAAACCATATTAGACCCGGTGGGCACCCTCACTGATGAGCGGGCAGTGTCACGACTTCGTATGGCCCATTGCATAGTTTGAGGAGCCAAATCGCTGCGGGCATTCGAGTTGGTAGTGCGGCGTTCAAGTTGCTGGTCATTGAAATTGAACTCGTCGGAGTGATCGTCGGACTCGCCATCCTCCGAACCATCTTCTTCTTGGGCAGAAGAGTCTCCCGATTCATCCTCTAGGAAGAGCACACCAATGTCTGAAAAGAAAACACATGCAATACAGTAAAAAGAAAACCAAGTAGATTTCAAGAAACTAACCATTTTCTGATCCAACTGTTGCCCCTGTTTGCACGCTCCTCTGCACCTCTTGATTGCTTTGGTTGTCATCGGAGTCGGACTCAGTCTCAGCGTCATTGAAAGTAAAGTCATTATCGCTCTCGTCATCTTGCATGCCGTCCTCATTTCGTTGATTTTCTATTAACTCATCGTCTTGATTGTGGGAATTGGCTTCCCGGTTTATAACTTCTTCCGATTCGGAGGCGTCGCGTATAGCTGATTGTAATGTATATTTCAAGGTTTAGGCACAATTTCAGACAGCAATATACCGAAAATACTCACTTTCCATAGCAACTACATCGTAGTTTTGTTGAATATTAAAACTGGCGCTCTGATCGGTTCCAGCATCGTGTCCAAGTATTTGCTCGGAAGGCGACTCCACGTTAGAGGGTGCCAAAGGATCCACGCTGAACAAATCGTCGGAGTTCTAAAAGTATATGAAAATTATCATTAATCCAGTTAAATTATTATTGCTTGGTCGCAAATCCATAATCTTGATTTGAGCTTTCTCAAGTAATTCAAGAAAAGGCTGGTCATATTTACACGTACATCCAGATTCGATGATGACATCGTAAACGGAGCTGTGGGGCGCACAACGCCCAGTCGGACTGGAGCGATCAGAGCTTCGGAAACCTCACATAACTCCTCGATGGATATCTTGTGGAGCGTTTGGAACACTTTAACACAGCTTTGAACGTATTTGTTGCACGATGTGTGCGACTTTCGCTTTTCCGGGTTCGGCTGCTTTTCCAGATTGAAAATGACGAAAACACGTGCTACGGAACGAACGAAGCGACGCGCTACTTCTTCAGCCTCCTTGCAGCGATTCGCAACGATTGCGTTTTGCAATTCGCGCACCAGGGTGAGGAGCAAAGTGTCCAAATGGTCGCCGGTGCACTTCACGATCAGACTATGGGTAAATTTGTCGAGGAGCGTGGATCCATGCTGTGTCTGAATAAACATATTGAAGCCCTCCGAATTGGAGTTCTCCGATGCACTGCCTGCTGGATTCGGGACATCGCCTTTCTCTGCACCGCTCATGATCATTGAGCGCACGGCGTTCCAGTCGATCAGCAGTCTCTCTAAAGCTTTTCTAGCGAACTTCGGTGGCTCCAGATCATGGTCCGGCATATCACTATCAATTTCCGCTGCGGATGTCTTGCGATTTGATATCACTGTATTGTTTCCGGTCGCTCCGGTGGCTGCGGTGCCAACATTGCGAACCCTTACGTTGAATCGATACTGTCGCTGCTCCACAATTTGACGTCCAACCGTTTGAATAAGGAAAAGAAGGATAGATTCACCTTTGGAGTTAAACTTGGTGACCAAATCTGTGCAGGAGACTAGCTTGCAAAGCAGAGCGAAGCGCTTCGTGAGATTTCCAGCGATCAGAGCCTTACACTTGCATTTCTCCCAGCAATCACAGTACGCAGTCGGCGCCGTACGCTTCAACTTGCAGTCGTGTCCTTTGTGGCAGACTCTCGCGCACTCTGTGCAGCAGCACAGGGATCCAGTAAGGCCGCATGTCTTGCATTCGAAAATGTTCTGGTTAATGTGATCGGCTCCCGTCCATGTGAATGAGCAGGTGTCATTGTAACAGATGACGTGCAGTGGCGACTGATCCGCGGGCGAACCGGATGGGAATATCATTGCCTCCTTTAGCTGCGGATCCTGCTCGGACAGCATTAGAATCGTGTTCAGCAGTATGATTCCTGCCTCGTAGGCGCGACAGGAAACGGAGAGCATAAACGGCGTCTGACCCTGCGCATCCTTAGTGCTCAGCATATGGCAGAGGTAGGGACGAAGGGCCGGACTTACGCACATCTGCTGAAGGATTGTCAAAGCATGCTCCCGCCGCTGAGCCAGGTCGAAGGTGTAGTTGGGGGACCCCAACTTGATGTTGGAAAGCATGGAACTCTGGGAGGAGGACGGAATTATCTTCGAGATGTCATCTTCAATGCTGTCTGGGACATTCTGCGAAGAACTAGCGCTCAGATTGCTGGCCGCCGGTGCCTCAGCTGGCCAGGGGATGTACGCATGGTCCTCGTTGTTTGTAGCCATTGGCTGGCTGCCAGACTGTTCAGCTTGATCGCTATTTATTAGACGGTGCATCATGTCGCGCAAGTTGGTACGATTATCCCTGCTCGTCGCTGAAGCGGAGCCGGCAGCGGATGAACTCATTGTTGCAAAGCTGGAGTTTTCATTGCTTGAAGCCGCATTTGCTCCAAATGCGTTGCTGCTAACGTAAGCGCTTGTCGACACAGTTGGGATGGAGCGCGCCACGGAAAGACCCACTGCTAATGACTTCTTCTCGACTCCACCGCTGGGAGAGTCCGGTGGTGAATCCTTGTTTGAGGATGGGGCGCACATAATTACGCAAGCGTGGAATATGTTTCGGGCTCCATCACAACGTTCTTCTACGACAAGAGCCGTATCCGCCTGATCCTCCCTCTCCAAGCGGCTGAGAGCGGCAAAGCTATTCTTGACATCGCAACGCAAGATGTGCGGCATAAGCTTTTGGGTATCGAAGAGCAGAGCAGTCATGCACACCTTTGACTTTAAATTCACGCCCGAGAGCATTGTCGGCAGAGAGATGGTGGACATAGTAATGGACTTCACCGGAGGAAGGTCGAACCATTGCGGATCCTTGATCGAGCCAAGGCAATCCTTGGCCAAGGGATACAAGGCTCCGTTGCCATCCCGAAGCACAATGGTGCTGCTGTTTCCGCTGCAGTCGTTGTTGCAAGCCATCAATATGTTGCCGGGCGATGAGCCAATAAAAGATGCGCAATCCGTGGGAAATAGGCAATTTTGCTCCTGCTTGCTGTTATACAGGTTGTAGAGGCTGTAGTGGATTTTGCCGAGCACCTTTTTGATCACATGAATGCCGCGCGAGTCCACGGCCAGGGTGAGTAGCTGTGCGCCAGCTGCATCAGCACCAACGTTAATCTTTTTCGGCTGTTTTTGCAGCCAGTCTGGGCCACGGGTAGACATAGCAGTGCGAAATATCTGGACATCTTCGCGTCGCAGCAGCCGACACTGCTGCCAGTCGTCCTCCTTTCCCTCTTCCTTGGATGTGGAGGCTGTGTTGGATGAGGAACTTGATGCGGCAGCAGCAGCGGCAACGGCTGCTGCATTCATTGCTGGAAAACGAACGGCAACAAAGTCACCGTCGACCTTTAGCACCTTGCCCACTGGACCCACCTTGTCCTCGACAAACACCACGTCCTTCAATTCCCACAGCTCCTCATCCTTCCTTCCCTCCTGGGGGGCATTGGAGTCTTCTTTCGTAGTAGCTCGCTTAGTGCGCTTGTGGGATGTGACGCTGCCGGTGTCGCTGCATGTGCTGGATGCCGGTGACGGCGGAGGTGGCATGTCGATGCGATCAGTCGACTCCTTGCTGTTTGAAAAGGATTGTCCATTCTTACTGCTGCCAGTGCTGGGCATTGCCGTGGACTTTGGCAGATCTTTATCCGGGGTAATTCCATGGGCATTGAGATTAATGCCAGCTGCTTGCGATTTGTCCACGCCAGAGTTCGTGTTAATATTTATGATTTTCATGCGACACACATCGGTAAAGTTCCAGACTGAATTCAAGAGCTGTCCAACCTTTGGGACGCCATTGGAGCATGTAAATCCGATTGATCCAGATTGATAGATAGGACACTTTTTCATTATCACTTGAGCACCAACATTAATATCCGTGGCAACCACCTTAAAGGGCTTCTTGGTCTTTGTCCGGAATTTGTCCCATAAGTAGCGTCGTTGATCAAATGGCAGGACTCCCCACCAATATATGTTATTGCTATCGGTCTTAACAACCGTGTACAGCGAGCAGACGTATATCTTTGTTATGGGGTCCGATATAAACTCGTTAAACGCGCAGCAATTATGCTCCAGCTTGGCGCCGAGGTAACCTAGTTGCTCGTCCATCCAAGTGGCCACTCGATTGGTTTCAGTAACAACGGAACATCTGATGAAGTTGGCCGAAATAAGCTCCACTCTTTCAATTATGTTGAGGGAAACAGTTTTGGGATGATAGACGTTGTCAGTCTGCAATATAGGATAAATTCAATTAAAGAATGAGTACAGACTTCAATTAAAAGTTTAATAACTAATCAGGGATAATTTCCATAATTCCTTACCTCCGACTTATAAGGCTCTGCATCTGACCAGCGCCACTGGTATAAATCTCCACTCTCTGACAAGGCAATAAATTCAGAATACAGAGCGCCTATGGTCTTGAACCTTACGGAACTTTTCTCTGGCCATGGCTGCAATTCTTCAGATATCCAAATGGGGGATAGCATAGGGGATGGCTCCTTTTTCTTGGAATCTATGGTAAAATAGGTGTCAGTGCAGCAAGAAAATCATCGTTTTTGTTATCGACTTACCAGCGTCCTTCTCCCAGGTGTAGTCGTCTTTGCTTATCCAACGACGTGGTCCGTAGTACTGACGATCCCGCCAACGGCTAAAGGCTTCGCGGTCAGCATTTACTGATATTTGAGTTGGAAGTCCGCTGCTGGCAGTTAAGGCTGCGCCTGAAGTTGTTGAGCGGGTCGATTGGTTACTGTCTGCGGCATTTGCATTGGCATTACTGCGTTCACTACGAATGCGGTCAAACAGCAAACTATGAAAATGTAAAATAATAATACATTTCTGTTTTTGTTTTGTTTCAGGTTACTTACTTTCGAATGCTGGAGTAATTGCTAAATATCTCCTCCGAAAAAAGCCCATCTGAGGGATCTATGATGACGCTGTTGTTATCTCCACTAAAGCCATTATCCAGCAGGGAGATAAGGTCTTCTGGCACGTAGTTATCGGCACCTTCTTCGGTATCTTCCGCTTCTTCATCATCGCGCGAGAGCAAATTGTTCACAGCTAAGTTGACATCTAGGTTGGTGCGCTATTAAGGGTAGAGTATTTTATTAACGAATAAGACATTCTTGTATCGATGAACTTACCTGCAATTCTCTGATTATGAGATTTCTGCTCTTGCCCTGTAAAACCACCTCCGCTTGAGATATGAGCTCCTCGGGCACATATGTGGCCGGAACTGTGACTAAGGGTCGGCTCGATGTACTGCCTCCAATGATGACTCCTGTGCTGCGAGATCCGGAGCCCTGTCCGGTAGAACTGGAGCGACCTGTTGCGCGCAGCAGCCGTGCTCTGGACCGGGCCATCGGTCGGGATGAGGATGGGGCTTTCGAAGCACTGGCCGTTCCGCCGCCACCACTTGTGGAACTTTAAATAAACAGCATTAAATAAATATGAGAGTCTTTGTAACTGCTAAAGGTTTGCATTTTAGCTTACCATTTTGCGTCTGATTTGGTCAAGTCAAGTTTCTCCGAGTTTATAGAAAAGGACACGCGGAACGCCTTGCCATCCTCCAGCAAAACTCCAATGTGCGCTGGTCCAATGACCACTTCCCTCACTGGAATTTTCAACTGCTCGAATATGCGATGGCTGCCATAGCCAAATCGGTTCACCTTCTCCGACACTTCACGAATTCTAAAATGCGATGAAATGGATTTAGAATAAATCTTGTATATGGCCGGCAAGCAAGTCGATGCATGTTCTAAATCTCCTAATTGTAGGGTGCATTTGTTGGATGATTTCTGGCCTTGCCAGACTATTTATGATTGACAGCTGGAAAATTTGCAGCTTCTATGAAAAGTGTACATCATCATGGAATAACAAAAGAGCCGGTGTTTCGATTAGTCGGCGTTTAATGTTTATGGGTTATGGAAAACGCTCAACGTTTTGATGCCATGTGCTGGAAGACTGGCTTTCAGCAACATATATTGTGAAATAGGGAGCATGTGAAAGCATGTTGGTTACAATGTATATTTAGCCGGAAGCATAAACTTTTGCGAGCTTCTTTCGAGAAGCTTATAATATAAGCATTTCAATAGTTTGCTCAGAACAAATAGTTAAATATGAACAAATTAATCAGCATGTATGCACATGCACGCACACATGCTAACGTTCACATGTCCAACACATTTGCACATACACACATATGCGAATGGTAAGAAAATTAATTGTGGATGAAAAGTGGGAATCGCAAGTGCATTTCGCCAATTCTATGGCTAATGTTTACAGAATCGGGTGGACGGCACTAGATGAGGTAAATCCGCCAGTGTCTGTGCTCGCATTTTGCGTTAATGATCATGTACATATCTTCCTGCGTATACATATACCTGCGTACCTACATATTTTCACATAACAAATACATGCAGCCGTACGTACACAACCACACGGAATTCCGCGTTCACATGTGCGAAATTGCGAAGCGCCAGGATTATATTTACCTTTCAATAAACTGATCGTCCGAGCCCGGAAGCGGTTGCAAAACAAATTGCATGGAAACCATTTTAATTTTTCAACTATTCATGTACACAGTGTCCTCGTTGAATTTTCATGTCACAAAACGTTGATAGACTTTCAGAGTGACCGTAGGGGGTAGAGATGGCACAAAAAGCGATGACCGCCCGATAGTATCGATGGTTACCGGAAAATTTGACGGTATCGGTACATTCTGGGAACTAATCGATTAAAATTTGCAACAAATTGATAAGAAAACAAAAAATAGCTTTTATCTTATATTGGCAGAGACTACAATAAAAATTCTTTTAATTATCAAGCTTATATATTTAAAGCCTGGATTGAATGAAAACGTTTATTCTTATCGGTAGTTTTTATTTAAACAATTGCAATACAGTTATTGGACAGTTACCCACTGAAATATACCGAAATATACTAAATATGGTTTCAAAATGATAAGATGGTACATAACTTGGATACAATGCGACAACATTTTTAAAAGTTGAACAAGAGAGAACGCTGTAGTCGAGTTTCCCGATTATCTAATACCCGTTACTCATTACATACTTTTCAACGAATCTAGACTAACGGGTATAGTTTCCTTTTACTCTTCGAGTAATGGGTAAAGCTATCGTTTTTATCGCATAAAAACACACCCTTTAAACCTTTTGCTGATGAACTAGAAATAAAAGAGAGTTTCTGCAATTTGTTGTAGATATGAGAAATTTATTCTGGCCACTTAGTTTCATTAATGATCTAAAATGAAATGGAAATGTTTAGATAAGTCAACAGAAAAGCATATACATTTACTAAGGAGTTCCCAAATCTGAAGCTGCCAAGGGTCCAGTTTTTCATTAGATCTATTATCTGAAAGTAATTTTTTTAAGAGTAGCCTATTTGGCCTTAAAAACAGTTTCGGTATAGTTTCAAACCATGTAACCTTAAAACGCTTTCTCGCTGTAAAACCAAATTTGTATATTATATGTAATATATTAAAGTCGTTTTATATGTGGAGTTACTAAAGCAAATTTAAACGCATTAATTTTGCTTTAATAATTAAAGGTAGTTTTTTTTATTTATTTTATAGCATTAGTGTAATTTATTTTAAAATTATTTTTTAATTTCTATTAAGGAAATTATACAGAACCATGTGTATGTACAGATATAATTTCCGAATCCGAACCTTCTTACCAAACGTAGGTCACTCGACAATGCATCTAAATATTGATAGTTAATGATATATTTATCGATTGTGCTCATTGGCACTACTTTCGTACATATTAGTAGAGTATTCATCCATCGCCAAATGGCTGTTACTTTCGACCATACTCGAATCCATATTACTATATTCCTTAGAGGTCTTACTTAAACCATCACCACCGCAAAAAGGAAGACAACCGATTCTGCCTAAATCATTTGGATTATTGGAATCTAGGGGATTATCAGCCCCCGGGGGCAAACTAGTGCAATGTTGCGTACAATTGTCGCAGGGATTCTTATCAGTGGGCGCACCATTGCCGGATTGGCATGAATTTGGGGAGGAGGACGGTTCATATTTCCGGGGTCTCCCTCTCGACAAGTGCCGCCTTTTGACAAACTCATTATCGTCGACCATCCAAAACGAGCCAAAGTCATCTTCATAACGTACAAAGCACTTGTGCAAGGATAGGTTCGTACGAATCGCATTCTTTATGATTTGTTGGACAAAACAAGAGCCCCATCAAGAGTCAGAAACAGGAAATTGCATTATCGGGAAAGGAAGAAAGAGTTCATTGAGATATTATGGTTAGTTCATTTGTCTTCGGTCTTCTTATTTTCATTGCAGCATTTCGATCCTTTATCCATTATAAACGAATATCTGGTTTATCTTCACAAGCTAAATTCCCGCACGGACATACAGACCGATAAGCAGACGGACATCTTTTTTGGGATTTACCACTAAGTGATCACTGTTTACAATATGTGCTGTAAAAAGATCGTATAATGTCATATTATATCATTTCGACATAGGAGCATGCATTCAATGGCATATATTTACGAACAGAGCAAAATGGAAGGAGATTGGAGCAAAGTGAGTATTAAACTATTTGAGACCCACATACCCAATGTTCATGGCTACAAAATAGTTAGTGTCCGGCGAATTGGTAGCACCAGTTAGGTTGTTACCAATGCCAGCAGTGCGCTGCGGTCGTCTTTTGTAAAACTCAATCTCATCGACAGTCCAAACTGCTCCTTTCACATTCTCAACCCGCATAAAGCACTTATGAAGGGACAGATTGTGCCGGACTGCGTTCTAATGGTATACATTATCAGTTAGCATAGGACAAACATAATCAATTTGATAATCTTAGGATATATAAATAGAAAATGGAATAAAACAGGGGAATACCTGTATAGCTTACCTTGTCAGATGTATCTCAAGTACCTAAACTTGTATTAACATCCATTATAATCTAAAGTATTGGCAAAATATTGGAAAATGTGGAATAGGTAGTATACATACAGCAGACAAGCTAGTAACGCCAATCGGACAGACGAACATCAAACGGACGGACAAATTGTTATATTATATCAATGTAACATATAATATTGCATAAATATTTTAGTGTATATAAGTAATAGTGAAAAATAAGTTTGAGATAGGGCATATTACCTTCCACGTAGCTGCGTTGCGCCGGAAGTAGCAAAATGTGTTTTGGAACCAGTTGTATATTTCGTTGAGGGTTAGCTGCTTGTCAGGGGAGTCAATTATGGCCTTCAAACATATAAAAGAAAGTTTTTTAATATTAGAAAATCTCTTCGGTTAAAGTCGAGGGCCGCGACTGAGGAATTTGCAACACAAGCCATATATGGGTTTTCAAAATTACCTGTCTTATGAGGGAAGCATAAGTAAAAGGCGGTCGTACATCAGCATTCTTATAAAACTCTCTGTTTCGATGGATCTCTGAAAATTTAAATTCTTATTGTATGTCTTCCAGTAGCACAGGACGAGAAATCATCAAGATAATCAGTCTACATAGTTTACTTACCCTGTTGCACATCAAGCCCGGCTCTTTCAAGCATGTAGGGTAATCCTAAAGCCAATACAATTATTATTTATAGTGATATTTAATTCAAGAGTAGCCAACACTTACCGCCATTTATTGAAAATGTATTTTTGTCGTGGTTTCTCTTTTTGATCGAGCATAAGTTGGTGGAATTAACCATTGGAAGATTAAGAGGACTTGGCGAATTTGTTTGGCGGATGGGTCGACCTATGCTATTCACTGTAAGCGGACTCCGGCAAAACTTTCCTTCTCTTCCGGGTACGTCCTTATATTTATAAAATTTCATTATACTATTAGCTACTAGGTGTCACGTATAAGGGACTTACCTTCCTATCGATTTTGGTGGGTGATAAAAGTTGCTTGGACAAATACAAGTGGTGCATCATGGCCTGCAAGCGATCTCTTTCCTTTTGCAGATGGGATTCCAGCTGGGAGACAACTTGCATTTGAACCCGTGCCTGGGCGGTTGATCGATCGTCCAATCCATGTTCGGTATTCAGATGCCTAGCATTGGTATTACCATATTCAATATAATAATTTGTGTTTGTAATATTATTACACCTACTTGACAAAGGATGTGATGTCCTCCAAATCCATTTCGCAACCGGGCCAGCGGCATATGCCATGAGCAAATAGAGGATGATAGTACTTTCGCATGGCGAACTCATCGTGCATATAGCTGAAATCATTGTTGCACACCTCATTATCCTTCGACCTCAAGAACCTCTCTGCGTCGGAGAACATGAGCTTCTCTTGCTCGGAAATAAACTCGGGAACATTGTAGAAGCCCAGATCGGGAATGGGAGCCATCATATGCTGACCCTGCATGTGCATGTGGGGATTGGACTCATGCTGGGCCGTCGATGAGGATTCATCGATGCTCGAGGCCGGAGAACCACACTTAACTACATGTGAGGCAAAGGCGATCGAGTTATTCAGAAAGCCCGTCGATGGAAAACAGTTGTTCTTAACAGCATCTGAGCATATATCTGGAATGGAAATTTGGTGTCGCGACTTGACCGATATCTCCTTCTGAATTGAACCCTTGTAGTCCGATTCCTTGGCATCCTCAGAATACTCGTCGTCATGTATCCGATGCATGTTTTTAAGACTGAAATTTATGATCATCCCAAAGATGAGCATTGTATGCTTTGTATTGCAAAAACAATCGCATATATATGCAATTACACAGAAATAATCTCTTTTGGGTCTGAAGTTCCTTAAAAGTTATGCCATAGGTGTCATTTCTAAAATAATAATTTTTCTGGTATTTTTCTTACTATGGTATATCACTAGTCGACTTTCCTGCCAAACTTCGAATCTGAGACATATATACCGGTCAATTCGTGTCTCGATATAATTGAGTTTCTACTTTCCCTAAAATCGAGGAATGTTTACCAATCTGAACCATCTTAATTATTTGTAATACCTGTAAAACCAAATTTTAGTAACCCAACTAAAAATCCCCGTATCAAATGAATTAAGTGTAAATTAAATTAAACATTTCTTAAATGTTTGATTTAATTTTAAATAGAACAATAACGATGCGACGTCATCATGTTTTGCGTGTGTAGGTAATCTGTAAATATAAGGATTAGACTTGAAATGGAAAGCATTAATCATATTTATTTATGTTAAAAGTTAAAGATCTCAGACGAAATTTGCAAGGTATTCAGGAAACCAGACATAAATGTGATTGCTGAAGAAGCTACACATGGACAAACACACAAACGGATAGACAAACGGACGGACAAACGGACAGACAAACGGACGTACAAATAGACATACAAACGGACGGACAAGCAGACAAACAGACATACAAACGGACGGACAAGCGGAAAGACGGACAAAGAAACGGACAAACAGATAGGCGCATTTATGGAAGGATGAACTTGGATGGAGGTGTACAGGATTTTTTGTGAATCTTCCGATCTGTTTACTAAATTTCCTGTAATGAAACATTACATTTATGTCATTGCAAGGATCTGAAACAAGAATATATATAAATACATTTTATGTGTTTACAGAAATAGGCGTAAAATGTAAAAGAGATGTAAATTTTGCATCACATTCGTTGATCCTTAAAATTTCTATTAAGGGGTTGTGTAAAGGCATATTAATATATATTTGATAATGTGACTGTAGCGTTATTGTGTGTAAGTTCGAGGATTTGCATTGTCTGTATTCGTTGGGGGCATTGATTATTCAAAAGGGGTAGATGGGTAAAGAAAATATTCATATTTCATCTGTATACATATCATAAAATTTGTGTGTAAGTATTGTCTGAACAGGATTATATTGGTAAAAGTTTTTCTGCCTAGATTACTTAACAATATCTTAATTAACTTATTAGACTTGACTCCCGTTTTGGGAATACATACATGCACATACAATTTTGCAGACAAAAGAGAATGCAATTTTGCATGTGCATTTACAATTAAATAACATTCACTGAGGTTTCCAAAGAACGATATAATATTTAATAACTGTCGAAATATTTAATACAATTTTTCACATATATCTAAAATGAATTTAAACTTAGAGACTATCTTAAGAATAGTTTTTGCTGCTTCTCCTGGAAAAGTACGTCTTCGACTACAGAATTTGCGAAAAATATGTGTACACATTTTTGCGCATGCGTTTAGAAATGCATCTTAAGGCTCTATCACACAAAACGATTTTAAAAATTAAAAACTTTTAAAATTCTAAAACAATGAGCCTAATAAAAATGTAGCATTTTAAACGACATTTTCAACAGGGGTACATTCCAATAAAAATGTGTATGAGCCCCTTTATCAAATGTTGTAACAACGTATTAGTCATCTATTGGAGAAATATTAAATTCAATTTAAAAATATATTTTTCAATTAAATAAGCAATTTTTAGCATTTGTGTTAAACTGTTTTATTGGGAAAGTTTATGCATTGGTATTTGGTAAAAACAAAGTGACGTTTATAGAGTTTGTAGGATCATTGTTGGTAACGTTCTCGAAAGGCTTAGTATTCCTCATCCTCGCCCAGCTCGGTGGTGGAGTCGATGCCCACCTCCTCGTAGTCCTTCTCGAGGGCAGCGAGATCCTCGCGAGCCTCGGCGAACTCGCCCTCCTCCATGCCCTCACCCACGTACCAGTGGACGAAGGCCCTCTTGGCGTACATCAGATCGAACTTGTGATCCAGACGAGCCCAGGCCTCGGCAATGGCAGTGGTGTTGGACAGCATGCAGACGGCGCGCTGCACCTTGGCCAGATCCCCGCCAGGAACAACGGTGGGTGGCTGGTAGTTAATGCCCACTTTGAAGCCAGTGGGACACCAGTCCACGAACTGAATGGAGCGCTTGGTCTTGATGGTGGCAATGGCTGCGTTCACATCCTTGGGCACCACATCGCCACGGTAGAGCATGCAGCAGGCCATGTACTTGCCACGACGCGGATCACACTTGACCATCTGGTTGGCGGGCTCGAAGCAGGCATTCGTGATCTCGGCCACGGTCAGCTGCTCGTGGTAGGCCTTCTCCACGGAAATGACGGGAGCGTATGTCGCCAGCGGGAAATGGATGCGTGGGTAGGGCACCAAATTGGTCTGGAACTCGGTCAGATCCACATTCAGGGCGCCATCGAAGCGCAACGAGGCCGTTATGGAGGAAACGATCTGGCCAATTAGGCGATTGAGGTTCATGTAGGTGGGTCGCTCGATATCCAAGTTGCGGCGGCAGATGTCGTAGATTGCCTCGTTGTCAACCATAAACGCACAATCCGAGTGCTCCAGCGTTGTGTGGGTGGTCAAGATCGAGTTGTATGGCTCGACCACAGCTGTGGACACCTAACAGGAAGTTTCAAATCCATTATTAAATTATCTTTCGAAGACTAATTTCCCTTGTCCATAATTAATCAAGTTTATTGGTTTATAATAGGCTATTATCAATTAGTTTAAAGGGAAATGGCATACATTATTTTAGTCTTAAGTGAACTTACTTGAGGTGCTGGGTAGATGGAGAACTCCAGCTTTGACTTCTTTCCGTAGTCCACGGACAGGCGCTCCATCAGCAGGGAGGTAAATCCAGAGCCAGTGCCGCCGCCGAAGGAGTGGAAGACCAGGAATCCCTGCAGACCCGTGCACTGATCCGCCAGCTTGCGAATCCTGTCCAAAACCACGTCGACGATCTCCTTGCCGATGGTGTAGTGACCACGGGCATAGTTGTTGGCCGCATCCTCCTTACCGGTGATCAATTGCTCCGGATGGAACAGCTGTCGGTAGGTTCCCGTACGCACCTCATCCACCACCGTGGGCTCCAGATCCACGAACACGGCGCGGGGCACATGCTTGCCAGCTCCAGTCTCGCTGAAGAAGGTGCTGAAGGAGTCATCGCCACCGCCCACGGTCTTATCGGAGGGCATATGGCCATCGGGCTGGATGCCGTGCTCCAAGCAGTAGAGTTCCCAGCAGGCGTTGCCGATCTGGACGCCAGCTTGGCCAATGTGAACCGAAATGCATTCCCTCTGGAAGAAAGTTCATACTAATGTGATTCATGTCGCTGGAAATTTGGTTGATTCTGAATTTGGAGTTAGGATACCCGTTTGCAAGTCAGTGATTTTAGAAGCAAACAGAGAGCATCAGACCATCTGCTTGAGCGCTCTAAGTTCTTGGGTATCCATTTAAGTTAATTGTTGATAAAAGTTTATAAGCTGTTTTATTCTTAAAAGGTGTTTGGAGATTTTAAGAAGTAGCTTTGTATCTAAAAGATGTACAATGCTTCAAAGAATATTTTTCATTCTGCTCCATATAAATTGAAGAATCCATGCTTCTTTGCATGCTCGACGAAGATCCAAAAATCCAGTAAATCCTAGGGAGTGTTTATTATCCTTACCATGATGATCAGAAGTTTTAGCTGAACTTTAAGAAAGATTTAATTACGAAAATCCTAGCACTGGTCTGTGATGCGACACAGCTGGGAGTCAACTAACCGAAACTTGGCGATACGCGTTCTTTTATAACCCGCCACCCAAGACATCAGTGTGCGGCATACTAGTGCCATATGCTATATGCTGTATGCTATATGTGGAAGTTATGTGAAATGTGACAGCGTTCATCGACTTAAGTGACGATCCGTACCCAACCCAACCAGCCACACATGCCCAAGCAGTCGCCTCTTGATCGAATTTTGTTTTCCTTCTTATGTGTTTATGGATGGATAGAATTCACATTGCTCCATTTTCCCTCATGCAGCTGTAAGTTGTTGATAAAATTAAAGATTGATTATTCACTGTAGAAAAGTTTCTACTTG
The DNA here is from genome assembly GCF_016746365.2 of Drosophila yakuba. Lineage (NCBI taxonomy): Eukaryota > Metazoa > Arthropoda > Insecta > Diptera > Drosophilidae > Drosophila > Drosophila yakuba. The sequence continues at coordinate 11,366,654 of NC_052530.2, forward strand.
GAAAGCAAATCATATTACTGATGAAAAATATTGTAACTTAATTTTAACACAAATAAGCATATTATAATGCCCACATACCCCATATTTATTTTTGAAATCACACTGGAAAATCCGCATAAACAGAAGAAATTAACGAGGTGGGGCCAATCCCGGCATTTCTTCTTCTGGAAGCCTAGCCAATTATTCGATGGCATATTAGGAATATGGATGCCACTTACGATTTCAATCGGACACACCTAGGAAAATCAACAAAATGACAAAACAAGGGTCTATTATAATAATTGTTCCATAAAATAAAAACTAAATGCCCTTAACTATTTGTCATGCGCCAGATTGCAATGAGTAATTAGTGAGTGATAAGAACAACCAAATCACTTAAAAAACAAACAAAAAATTCTTTAGAAATAATTAGATGCATCATCTTTATAGTGAAATGAAAACATAGAACATATGTTTGGAGTCAAACAACCATTTACTTTTAATTTATTTTTATTTATAACTTAGATATTATAATACTGCTCACAGTAATTTTACGCTAAGTTCCTAATATATATGGTATTTTTAAATATAAGTTTTATGTAAGTTCGACCAGTACAAAATTAAATATTTCAAAATAAATGCCGGCCAGCGTTGTAAGAAAAAAATTGGCATTTTATTTCTTCCTTCGTTACACTGGGTTAGTATATATTTGAGCAAGTTAATTCAAAGTTATTCATCATCACGAATGTATCAAAAAAGCTGCATTGGCTTCAATAGAAGGAAGCAATCGTTTCGTCAAATTTCATTTGACTAAACCTATTCTCTGGTGCATTTGTTTCTGTTCTTTGAAGAAAAACATACAACAAATTGTTTGGATTTTACTCGATTTCACTATAGTTGCTTAGGGATAAAGCTGAGGTTACATAATCATTGGGTACGCAAACAAATTGGGTTAACAAACATTTTTCAAAGTCTTTTTACTTAATTCAACAAAAACAATGGCCACACATGAGTCACCGCATACATTTTGAATTATCCTTATACATATTCCGAAATACTCAATAAGACTTAATAATGCAAAAGTAAAAAACGCATTTATACATCATTGCTACGGAAATAAGTACAATAAATACAATAACAACTCAATCAATCGTGTTTGAAAACCCAGTCTATAAATTCGTCTGATCTGATGCCAGTACATAGTCTAGGATTTTGTTTAAAAACTGCAGTAAAAGTATTTGCATTGGCCACAAGTCCACAATTTAAAACCTATTAGTTATTTCATTGGATATTGATGTCGTATAACTTATAATTAATAACATTTAAAACTAACACTTCATATTTGGCCGAAAATAATTGATCTCTCCAGAATATTGTTTTCGATAATAAAGTGGTATAAAAAGTTTATTCTATTGAGTTCGAAATGCAGAATACAGAAAATTGTAAATCCTAATCACAGGGGCGTATCGAATACCCTGTGGAATTTCTATAGTCATACGGTGCTGTCGCGCTTTATCATTAATGGAGTTTGGACGGTTACCTCGTCGTCGGATAGATTCTGCTCGGCGGTGTGGATGCCATCGCTGGCGATTCCGATGCAGACTCTGCCACACTGGGCCTGGTTCATGTGGTGCAGGGCGATGGTTCGGCCATGGGGATGTGGCTGGGGCAATGTGTTCGTCGACGAGGCCATGGAGCTATTGGATGCCTGCGACGGTGAGGGTGCGTGTCCATGCATTGGCTGCACCGGATTGTGGCCACCGACATTGACCCTTCCCTGGGGAAAGGTCAGCTGGTGGAACGTGGAGGTCGGTCTCGCTCCGGTGATGTTGCAGTTGTAGTTGTTCCACACATTCTGCGACGACTGACGTGGCAGAGTGCATTGCGAGATCGAGTTGGAGTACACGTGTGGCGTTACGTTCTGTGTGGGTTTCAAGGCAAGTTAAACAGTAACAGTCATAGTACTGGTATTATGGGTACTTAAACTTTATCTAAGTGGTCTACTCACTATTGATATCTCGCCCACTGAACTCTGGGCCTGGGCGTGCATGCCACTCCTCAGGGTGCAGTAGCCAATTCCATGGGAGGCGCGCAGGGAAATCTCGGCTGCTGTCAGATGCTGCTGCTCGTTCACGAAAATTCCTCGATTGGGACTGCGGTTGGTATCAATGGTGGATATCTGCTGCCTTTTCCTGATACTCTCGACCTGATATATGAAGTTATAATCGTTAAAGTGCTTAAGCAGAGAATATATAAGATATATAAACTAATTCAAGCCCACCTGCTCGTCAGGTTCAATGGATTCAGGTACCACATCCGGATTCTTTTCGTCGCAATCGTCCACTTCCTTGCTGCCGGAACTCTTGTCGCTTGGTCCTGGCGATTCATCTCTGGATATATTCTCGTTTGAGAGCTCCTTTTGACGCCGTCTCGATGAAGCGGTGCAGGGTATTCGAAGTGCCAGAATGATGGCCAAAACGGCGACCAGCACAGCGAGGGTTAGGCCAATTGTTAAGGACATCACTGGCGAAAATAGCAGCTCTGCACGAAGATTGTGAGCTGAGGGGTAAAAAAGGATATGTGTTTACAGAACTTCAAGGAAAAATATAAGATAAAAAGGACTCACTCTGCTCCGAGGTTAGTTGCTTCTCGGGCATTCGCAGCATGGCCGCATTGACTATAGCTGGATCGGATCGACCCTTCGTATTAAACGCGTAAATATTTAGCCTATATATACTGCCCGGACTCAAGCCCGGCACCGTAAACTTGGGAACCGTGGATGTTATGTTTGCTTTAATTTCCTGAAACACGAAATAGTGTTTTGTTTAATGAAACCTCTCCAATTAGCAGTTAAATAGTATTGTCTTACTTGTGTGTAAGAGTCCAGCAGTTCCAAGTTAAAACTTTGTGGCAACCCGCCGTTGAAACCATCGCTACAAGTGACCGTCAAGGATGTCATGGATATATTGTTCACCGTACAATTATGCACTTTTTCCGGTCGACCTTTAAATAATCATACTTAATCATAATAAAGTTTTTTCTAAGTGTTTGGCAGTACGCACCTGCGGCGATTATATGGAAGACACATGGTACTCGCTGTTTGCCAATTTTGTTTGACGCCAAACACAAAAGGGTTCCATAATCCAGTTCATTAACGGGTGTGTATGTTACAATGGAAGTGGTACCTGAAAATATATAATTATAAAAAAGTTAGCATAGAATTAACAGTTTTAAGAATGGTAACACTTACCCGAGCCAATAATGTGATTTGTGGCGACATCAATACTTTCGGCAGAGTTGTTAAACGTCCAGCTAAATTCGACTTCTCGAGGATTGGCATCCACGGTGCACATGACCTTTGCATCCTCCTGCTTGGCTATGCCGTACACCTTCTTCTGATTCTGGGCACACGTGGGAGCGTCTATAAAACGCGAACATAAAGAACAGACCATAAAAACATTAATTACCTCTTAAAGCCAAAGGAGAAGTGGAAAAAATAGGGTAAACAAACAGGAGAATGCTCCTCTGATTGTTATTTGGTGTACAAGTGTGTCAGCAAAATATAAATGCTGCTTTCAGGGGGCAATTTTAAAATTAAATAAATCAAAGCCCGGAAAACTGAATTTTTCTATGACTTTGGTAATTTAACAGTGATAAAGCAAACTTACAGAGTATGTTTAGTGCAAAGGGAGCACTGATTCCTTCTCCCTCGGCATTGAATCCCACACAGGAGTAGTTTCCGGCAGTGGCCCTAGTTACACCTTGCAGAACCAAGGAGTGGTTACTAATTATGACGCCCTGCGATATATTGTGTGATAAAGGTTGTTCCTGTGGGAATGGGTGACCATTTTAAACCAAACACCATTTGATTAGCGTGATTAAACTCACGTTGTGACGCCATTCGATGCGAAAGACATTTGGGTGAGCCATCACCAGGCAATCAAAGTACACGTCTGTACCTTCCCGCAAAGTGCCTGGATCCAGGGATGTTCCCAGCCGAACATATGCCTCCGGGACATCTGGAAAGCAGACGCTTGTTAGCCTCAGCTAAATACCCATTGTGATTTAATAAAACCTACATTGTATATCTAACTTCCAGCCATCTTCCAATGGTTCGGAGGGAACAGCATGGTTGTAGGCTTTGCATGATAAATACTTTCCCGCATCAGATTTGCTTAGACTGATTGAAAGAGTGCTTGTGGTCTGGTTGCCATCGCTCGAAGTCTACAAAACACAGTTTAAATGCCGGCCAGTATATTATGGCAGGATACTTACTGTTTCGGTGGTCTTCTCGAGCCGTATGCCATTTTGCCACCAAGTAATTACGGCCGGCGGCCTGGAGCCAGCACTTTGGCACAATAGATCGTATCTGCGTCCAGCAGACAGTGGCTGATGTGCCCCCAACAGTCGGATATTTAAAGGGGCAACTGAAAGTAAAGAAAGTGCTTACATGTATGCCAAACCCTGCCTAAGCCCGCTACATATTTGAAAGGTGATATATGTTATATATGTACCCGTAGTTTAAAACTTACAGTTCATATCGATTTGAACCACCGCCTCGACGATGGGTGCTCTGGGGTGACTCAGTGCGCGGCAGGTAAGTCGGGAGTTAAGATCTTCCCGACCCAGAGATGGTAGCGTAATTTCGCACTCTATAATTTTCCCTCCTGCCAAATGGGACAATTCGCATGGCATTTCCAGGCCATCGCGATACCAACTGATGGTGGGCGTCGGATAGCCTGATTGAACAATATGAAAACGAATCGAGTTACTTTTGCACTGATTTCTGAATGATAGAGAATAACTTATACCTCCAATTACTTGGCATTTCAGGGATACGATGTCGCCTTCGCTATATGGTCCCACAACTGTAGAACGCTCCACGTTGGAGCTGTCACGAATAATAACTTGTTTGGGTGGAGCTAGAAAAATTATGGGGATACAGTGCTATTATTACCCTGCTACAGATTGTTTAAGGAACTCATATAACGACCAAAAACCATAATCATAGGTTCCTGTTGCGATTTCAAAGTCAATTACTCACATATGACATTGAGCCTAATGAGGCTGTTTATGGTCTGCGCTTTCAGGAAATCCACTCGGCATCTATAAGTTCCGGAGTCGGATGCTTGCGTATTCTGAATTGACAGTTTTCCCGGTTCCTTGTCAAATATAAAATATGCCCTATCCCCGAACACTGAATCGTCCGACCATCTTTTTGGTGCTTTGGATACTCCCGCTCGAATGTCGATGCTAAACATGATAAAGTGTTTCGCAACAAGAAAGTCACGGAGTAAATAGTAAACTTAGTGATAAAATAATGATAAAAATGTTTTTAATTTACCTGTAAATGGGAGTACCCTTATCATCGCGGTACCACAGAACCAACACAGGCTCATCGCCATCAAAGGTCGTTACATTGCACGGAAGGTAAATATTTTCACCAACTATGGATTCAATTTGGTGAATTGGTACTGGAAAAATTAAGTTTTGATTCGTTTTTATTTTCAGCTATTTAAATGAAGCTAAGCTTTTTAGAACTGGGAACTATTTTTACCCAAGGCGAAAATATGTATATATATCACATGTCCTTAGCCGGCTAGCATTTTACACTGCTAAAAAAAATAGATACTTTAACGTATCAAGCAAATCGCAATCAGAAATTTCAAAAACGGTTTAACCCTTTTATTTTTAGAAATTCAAGCATGAACACCTTTGAAAACTATTTTCTTAACCTTTCCGAACATTAAAGGTACAATTTAACTTACCATCTTTACTTCCGATGCTGGATTCTATAAGCTGAAGTGCTAGCATAAACAGCAGCAGTAACTCCATGTTGTATAATTATTGGAATAGCACTGGTTAGTTGTTGATTACATCGACTTAATGACTTTCATATCTAATTGGTTAGAAGTTACATTTTATCATCTGAGTTTTCACGGAAGATGAGCACACCAACACTTGTGCACGAGCACTCAATTACACATCTACACGGGATATAACATTGTATGTATAACACATAGGTTTATATATTTTGCAGTAGTTGCGAACACGGTATACCTAAGTTGAAGGATATTTTCGGGGATACTTGATAGAATCGTATTCCATTGAGCACTGAAAACTGGTTAATAATATATTGCAGATTACTTAAATGGTCACGGATTTGATTTTATTCAACGAACAAGTAAGTATGTATGCGTGTATGTCTTTTCGTATGCACTTGTATATGTTTGCCAAAAATTCCAGGATACACTTTACTATTGCTTATTTTCATATGCGCACATTCACGGGATATTGAGTGGGGTTTCACTCAAAATAATTGCATTATGCCATACTCGATTTAGTGAATTTTCTTAATAAAAACCAAGGTGGAACATAACGAGCACTGGCAGAAAGTTATATTACTTTTCTAGCCGCAATGCGAAACTAACACGTCGAAATTCCATCGCACTACACCTGCAAACCTGGGCTAAAAAGCTCCTCCGGCGGGCGCATGCGCTCCGCAGGAAGCTTTTGATGTAAACATTGCAACTATGACCTTTGTACATGTGAATGTACGTGCATCCGCTTGTCTCGCTCAATATAATCGTCCTTATTTTCTCTTTTTCTCTAAATATGATGTGTAATTGGTCGGCGTCAAAACTTTATCCAGCACTCATTATGATGTTAACCCTTATTTTAGATGTCCTTGTGGGGGCTTGACCATCCACATCAACACCACTAATGCCCGCTGACCATTGTATTCTATTTTAAAAACAAGCTGAAAAGTCACGGAGGCGTGCAGGTCCGACCTTTTAATGTACGCGAAAGTACATATACTGTGGAAAGCTTTCCGGACGGACAGCTGCAATGGTTCTCTCGACTCCTCTCGCTCCGATGAACGTCTTATCCTTTTTGCCGGACAAAGAAACTGAAACCTACGCAGTCCGCCCAAGGTATCTAGTTTCATTTCATCTGCGAGTACAGATACTTTCGGCCGGACGAGAGGTTCAGTGGGGTTACGTCAAGGTGCATACGACTTGAAAGATGTCCTGAGTCTGTTACTTTGGGTAATCATAAATAAATTGGTATAAACTTAAGCTATAAACATGTTATTATTTTTAAATACAAATGCATTTTACAGTTGAATTAATCTCATAGAAAATGAAGATTTTTTAAAAAATAGGGGATTCCCAAAACAAACATTTAATATTTTTCTTGATCGATAGTATTTTAGATTATTTTTAAATTTTGAAAATATAAGATCGTAAAAGTATATAACGGCCTTTTCCGTAATAAAGAATAAAAACAATCGATGGCCCTTCACGCTGAATCGATAGTAACAGTACCATCGATGTTCTGCCAGCACTAGTAATGTCCCATCTCTAAGTCTTGTTTTTTACTTTTATGAGCATCTAATTGTACCGATTTAAATAAAATAATTAATTAAACAAAAACTAACTGATACGTGGGAACAATGGTGAATGACTCTGGTCTATCGACAGTGGACGACTTGGAGCAAAAACTGAACTCGGCCAAGCAGTCACTAGTGATACTAAATGAAAACATTCGCCGCATTGCTGGTCGCGTCCCCAAGGATTCCCTGCAGAGGTACGAAACAACCCAAATTGTGCTAAATTTAATTATTGGTTATTCCACTGAATTCCAGATCGGACAAATTCAAATACACCCAAGATGGCAAGAAGAACGACCACAATGGTGACCGACCGTTCCCCCGAAATGCACCCGGTGGTCCCTTTAAAGACAAGCGGCGAATGTACGAAAGCAAGAACCCGATTCCACGTTTCCCCATCGAAGAGAACGAGGGTCGGCCGCCAAGGATTAATTCCCGGGTCATTCGGGAGATGCCAACAAAAAAGGAGATCGTCGAGGCACAGGGAACAGACTCCGAGTCGAGGGCCAGGAATCGCCGGATGTTCGGATCGCTGTTGGGCACCCTACAGAAGTTCTGTCAGGAGGAATCGCGACTAAAGAGCAAAGAGGATAAAAAGGCTGAGATCGATAGAAAGGTGGAAAAACAGGAACTGCAGGAAAGAGCGATGTTGAGGAAACAGCGTGAAACACTATTCTTAGACAGGAAAAAAAAACAGTTCGAAATCCGCCGATTAGAGTACAAAATGGCTAGAATGAAGGATTTCAAGGCCTGGGAAGCAACTATGTTAAATGCGAAAAATAACATAAGAACAAAAACGAAACCACACCTGTTCTTCAGGCCAAAAGTGCATTCGCCTAGAACGGAAAAACTGTTGAGTAAAAGTAAAAGTGAAGCTGATGTGTTTATAGAATTTAGACGCGAAGAACTGGAAGTTGAGCTAAGAAACTTGGAGAACATGAACTTTGGAAAGGTGGATGACGATAACGCAATGGACGAAAGTTTCTATGAAGAGCCTGACGACGAAGAGCAGTTGGATAAGTGTAAGTAAACTTCAGTTTACCATAGGGTCTGAATTAGAATCGTTCGGATATCGTTGTGTAGAGCAATTGGGTTTCATTTTATAAAACTTATTAATGAAACTTATAAACTTTTGGTAAATAATACTAAAACCCAAATCGTAAGCAAATAAATTACAATGCGGTGATTACGTTTTTAAAGTTATATCGTATTTATCAGCTCAGATGCATTTGTTTTAATGTACTACTTCCTGTTTCATTTGCAGCTTCATTATACGTTAAATAAAGTTCGTGAAAGTGAATGATGCTATTCTAGGAATAAAGGATTAAAACTAATTCAAATTAATAAATTATTTGCCAAAACAATTGTTTTACTTCAGCGAATGAAGGGGTGTTTAACAACAATTTGTGGGGCAAAACTAGTTTTAAGTATCCAAAAAACTTTGGAATTATATTTGTCTACTAGAATGTGGAACCAAAATTGTTTACTGCAGCTAGGCTAGATCTGTTTCTTTCAAATAAATTTGTAAAATTGTAAATACAAAATTTAAAAATAATTTTTACACAAGATATCGGGTCGCAAAATAAAAACTTTTAATACCTAATTATGTATTTATAGATGTAATCATCCAGCAGCTAAATCACGTTTTAAATCAAATATATTATTCTCGCTTCCAAATTGTTTGAGGAAGCAATCAATTTAAAATGAGGCGTTACAAACAATTAATATTCTTTAAGCGATAAGTTAAGAACTCTGGAAAAATAATTATCCCTTCTCCTTCCGCGCCGTTGATTAACATTTTTAATTAAGACCAGTAGTCAGACGCAATTAACGAATAAAGAACATGTTGACCCCTGATTCTTGTACTGTATTCGCAGAGAAAAGAACACTGTTTGTCCCAAAAATAAAAAGAGAACATTAACATCCGCCATATAAAGTAGGAAAAATACATATTCAATGAATACAATTGTTATACATGTAAATTTTATTGGCATTTAGGTGACTTGAAGTGGAGCCGAACTTTTGTGTTTATCCGTAGAATGTATGAATCATTGCGTTTTACTTGGATGTACTCTGAAGACTTTGGCATTGGAAGCTTTGGATGTGCTTTGCTTGGTTGTTGGGTTCCCAACACGACCACTCACTGGTCAGATCCTCCGTTAATGCTCCGCAGTATCCAATCGGAGAAGCTACTCACCAGGGTGTAGACCCCCGGAATGGTGGTCACGCCGCACAGCGTGGGTCCAAAGGCAACGATGCCGATGATCGTATAGCGTCCACTTGTACCAAATACACCGGAGGATCCGTCGTCCATAAAGGGGCCGCCACTATCGCCTCGGCACACGTCGTTCATGGGCATTCCCTGGGCGCACAGGTGATTGGGTGTAATGACAATGGGCTGCTGGAAGTTCTCACTGAGACTAGCATAGGCAATGGCGCAGCTGGTTGTGTTTACGATGGGCAAACGGATGAAGCGAACTTCAGCGGTGGAGTTCGTTGTGTCCATAGAACCATTATCTGAATTGTGTAGCAGAGAATAATATACATTAAAAACCTAATATGCGCTGAATTATATTTCGATCGCATCGATAGTAAAATTTGAAAAATTAAGCAAATCAGATATAAAGTTATTTCGAGACTCACTTTCCGAATTCCCAATACTCCAACCGGCAGCCACTCCGGTTTGCCCAATCAGCCTGTTTCCCAGCGTGGTTGACCCGTTTAAGGGTAAGCATATGGGTGTGAATGTGCCTGGAAAGTCGGTGGTTATTCAGAATGATCACTGGTTTGGGGAAGGAGCATAATCTCTTACCATTTGTGCTGTTGATTCTTAGTAGGGCAATGTCATTTGCATATTTCGGCTGGTCGTAGTTAGGATGAACTATCACCTGCTCAATGGCGAACGGACTCGCCCCATCCTGACTTCCCAATCTAACATGGGACCTGCGGCAGAACGTGGATGATATAAACTTAATTAGGCTTTAGACTTACAGTTCCAAATCGCTGACTAGGTTGACCACACAGTGGGCGGCAGTGACGATGTGGCTGCTGGAGATCAGGGATCCGGAGCAGCGAAAGCTAATGCGGCTACTACCTGAAAATAGTATTGTAAAATTCCTGTAAGAATAAACATTTTTTCTTGTTTTTAGCACACCATGTGCGCTTGCCCTTGTTCAGGAAGGAGTCAACCACCTCAGACGAATGGCCCTGAATCTTGCCCAGCTCCTGGTTCCCAGGGCGGACCTGGTGGTCGTGGAGGTGGCGCTGGTGCTGGTGCTGGTGCTGGTCCTACCCCAAAGCGAGGACCGTGTGGTCCCAAGCCTTGTGGCGGAACAAAGTGCACTAAGTGCGGTAAAGGTGGCCCTGGAGGAAGGGGTGGCCCTGGAGGAAGAGGTGGTCCCGGAGGAAGAGGTGGTCCCGGAGGCAGAGGGTCTCCCGATGGCGGGGGTGGAGGCGGAGGACCGTTGGGCCTAAGGGCCCCACCAAATAATCGAGGCCCCAAGGCTCTGGGACTGGCTGCTCTGCTCTTTGCCTTCGGCGTCTTCCTCACATTGAAAATGGGTCTTGTGGCCAGTGAAATTGGATGAGCGCACACAAGACAGTATGGGGCCCGGCTATGATCTCCAATGCGGAGTTAGTTCAAGATCATTTAAAAGGCGTTGCGTTGGGAAAAATAAATTCTAAATTGCGTATTTAGCACTTCATAAGTCGTACTTACTTCGGTTGCGATAGGCAATCCTGGTCAGCCAGGGAAACTGTCCGGCACTGGCCTGGTCTCCTCCCAGCAGTCGGCTCTCTACATTTATGCCGCATCCTTTGGTGTTCTCCTGTGCGAGAGAAGGCATCGATTTGGTGGTTTTGGATGCGGAAGCAGGAACTGTTTCAATTGGTGTAGCTAATGTTGTGGTAAACGGCGCCAGAGGAGGACCTTGATCTATGTTGGGTTCAATTTCCTCTTCTCCCTGCCGTAGGAAGCGTAGGTCCCCGGGGAAAACTATGGGCTTATCCTTAGGAGTGGGTCGCGGTACTGCATTTCGTTCATCGTGCTCCACATGATACAGAAAGTGGTGTCCCGACCCGAAGCGTCGGTCGAAGAACTCTGGTTCCACGGGCTGGGGGCAGTTCCGTTGTTCCTCGAAGTTCCAGTAGTTGTGCAGATTGGTCTCCGCTGCCAGATAATCCGAGTGTGTGTGGGAGTGTCGGCTGTCCTTGTTATTCGCCCCATCATTCCAAATCCAACGTTCATCCGGCGGCGCAAAGCGCATCTTGCGACTTGCTTTGACGAAGGATGACTCATCGTGATATGGCTTGCGAGATGTCGGACAGCAGACGAGCGGCTCGAGGCCTTGGAAGCCACAACTGGCACTGTGCACCTTGGCGAAAACAGCGGACTGTTCTCCGGGGCCGTGGTGAAGTAGAAGGTGGGCAAAGGGGGCACATTTCCCGAGACGGATGCAGTGGCAGGCGTAGGCACTGCGATCCCCTGAAAGTAGAACGGATGACCAGGCTGGATGACAAGGCATGAAATCACTTCTGCAAGGTCAATGTCGGCAAAGCAATCGCAGGCCAGAAAACCAGCAAACCAGAAGTGCCCACGGCAATTACTCACTCACTTTTTTGGTTCGGCATTCGCCGTCGTTCGCGCGGTTTATTGCCCTTCGCTGGGAATTTCTAGACGAAGACCTTGACCCACTAAGGGGCTGGTCTTTAATTACCCCTCCCGTCGCACAGTTTGTGTCTTAAGTCATTGGTTTATCAGGGATCCCCGGGATACTCACCACTCAAACACAGGATGCTGAATAAGAGTGTGACGACTTCCAGGCACCGCATTTCGAACGATAAGTCAAGAAATTGGGAAACCAGTAACACAACGTCGCCCGTCCAAGTGCGAAATTGAAATAAATTGGTTCAATCTCCGAGCCAGCATGCATATCTTACTTCCACATCCAGCTCTATTCAGATTTCGATTTCAGCGACGACGAATCAAAACAAAAAGAGAGCTCGAAAAACCAATTATCAGGCCGTAAGCTCGGTTTGGGCCACAGCCAAAGAGCAGCAGCGGCAGACGAAGAGCACCAACATAGCCGGCTAGCAACGTAACCGATTGTCATCAAGAACAGATCAATACAAAACATGTTTTGCTAGCTAGCCGAACTAAACTTGATGTACAGGAATAGGAACAGGACACCGTTTAGAATGTGGAACTCTCTTTCGTATATTATGAAAGCTTACTTTAAAATTTATGCTCTTAGGTTATGCGATAATTGAACGGGGCTAAGGGCTACAGAGTGCGAACAAAGTCTTTTTAGTCGGCCTAGCCCAGAAGTGGGCTCAGGCCCAGAGATTAGCTTACATAACTAGAAATGCATCGCGTGGAATGTCGAGTTGCCGATGATGTAGAACTAAAATACTTAACTACTCATTAGGCCTTTTTATAGTCGATCTGGTTTGTATTTAAAGATCGTGCATAGCCTAAGCCACTGGAGGAACTTCTGGAGAAGCCACGGTGACTGTAACGCTATTTTCGACCTGTTCTACAGGTTCGACAATCGGCTGCGGAGTCGGGGATGGCGACGGTGATGTATTCACCGCAATCGTTGTCACTGCAGCCGCTGGATAATGGCCATTTAGATCGGCATTGCTATTGCAATCTTCCCCGGCAGACTCTTCCACGTCGTCGTCATCAACGGGTGTTTCTTGGCTTAAGACCGCCGCTAAGCGATTGTCATCTGCTTCTGGAGCTGGATCAGCTTCTTCCCCTGTCGCCAAAGCGGCAACCTCTGTCACTTGTGGCTCTGGCATCTGCTCCAGTTCGGAGTCTCCGCCCTCTTCGCTCGCTCCATTTGCATTTAAATGCACGGCTACGTCGCCATTGTGCGCAGAATGGGGCCCCCGAAGCTCATTGATAATCTTCTCCCCCACCTTCGCGTCGATTTCACTGATCTTTTCCTGCAGCTTGCATTTGAACTCGATCGGCCATTTGGGGCTCCATTCACGGAACAGCTTAATCTGCGGACAATGAACCATGAGAAGGGGGAACCCGAGCAGGGAACTTTCTACTACTTACGCGACACTGGAACAGGCTCATAGGCTTGTCCTGCACTGCTGCGTTGGCCAGTGAGTTGACCAATCCATTCACCTGGCCATCGCTGGAGCTAGAACTGGATCCCCGGGCCAGGTACTCGACGAAAACATAGACAAAGTCATCCCGCTGCAGCTCGCTCCACTCGTTAAACCACTGAATTATGTAGCGAAATTCGCCGTCTATTGATAAATTGCTCATCGACATCCCTCCTCCGTTTGTTTATATTGCTCTTTCCCACGATGCTAACGGCCCCGCAGTTCCTCTGCCTGTTTCTTCAGTGGATTTTCCGATGCGCTGGCAAGGATTGGGAAACTCGAAAAACGGTTCGCTACGATGCGGCTGCAACTCCAGACTGCTGGCTTAACCGCTGAGCGTTGTGCTCTCAAGTTGCTAGTAAAAGTAAAACCTGTTTCCGCTTCTAATTTTTTTCCAACAGGCTCGGCTTTGTGCAACCTAGAGATGCGCACTCAAGAGAATGTTCTTCACGATGGGCACGAAATATTGACACAAAGCTTTTGGTTAATATGCATAAACAAATATATGTTGTCATCGTGCACTTATTAGATGCTACTTTGTTAGCAGGTAATCTTAGTCATATTTATGTATAGAGCTATGCGCCATCACATCAACAAAAATGCAACTTGCTTATGCTTAAGAGAGACTGCAATGCCGTGACACGAAAAGTCTGTGGTCACGCTTGCATCTCTTCAGTAAACCTGCCTCAAAACAGCTGACTGACGATAACAACTCCAAAGCTCGTTATCGATTTACCGCACCTGCGGGGGAACTTAAAAAGTGGATGAATCATAATAAACTCGCTCAGTTTTTAGGCTTTGTTACATAAATCAGGAAGGACTTTTTGCACAAGTTTGCCGTTTCGTTAATGCCAAAAAAATGTATTGAATCAGGTAAGTGTACTCTTTGAAGGAACATAAATTATGTATTAGATAAGCAATTGCGAGTTATTTATTCATGTACCTTTCTTTTAACATATGGTAACATATCCACAACATCGTTATGCGGATTTACTTTTTAAGCACGTTTTTAGTTAAAACCATAGTTTGAATTTCGCAGGCATTCAGGATTATTTAGAGCATTTGGTGGGAAAATCATTTCGCCATTTGGTAACACTGCCTTGAACATTTTCAGACAGTAAATAACTTTAAGAAAATCATTTATTACAACAAAAAAGATGTCTTCGTCCGAACTGGAAGTACAGAAGGCTGCCGATGGCCAGCAGGAGCAGCAGGTGCCGCCAGGCGTGGAGATTACGGGGTCTAAGGAGCCGGAGGAGGACACAAATGCCCACACGAAGGAGGAACGCGATTTTGCCGCGGCGGAGCAGTACAAAAATCAGGGAAATGAAATGCTCAAAAGTAAGTACTGCTGGCAATCACTCGGCTCGTAATGACCACGATTAGTGCCCTGCAAGCAACGCATTCTGTGACTGCACTTCCGAGTGCCACTTTCAACATAACCTTAAAACAATGGCAAACTTTGGCTGTGTGTGATAATTTACAAGTCTGCCGAAACTTATGGGGGTATAATTAGTACCATTACTCACCCTTTGGTCCATTCCCATAGCCAAGGAGTTCTCCAAAGCCATCGACATGTACAGCAAAGCCATAGAACTGCACCCCAACAACGCGATATATTACGCCAACCGATCCTTGGCGCATTTGCGTCAAGAGAGCTTTGGTTTCGCACTACAGGATGGTGTTTCGGCGGTGAAGGCGGATCCCGCCTACCTCAAAGGTTACTATCGCCGGGCAGCGGCTCACATGTCTCTGGGGAAGTTCAAGCAAGCGCTCTGTGACTTTGAATTCGTAAGTAAACCCCGCGAGCACCTTTTGGCCGACCACTGAATAATAATTTGGTTTCAGGTCGCAAAGTGCCGGCCGAACGACAAAGACGCCAAGCTCAAGTTCACCGAGTGCAACAAAATTGTAAAAATGCGCGCCTTCGAACGGGCCATTGCTGTGGATAAGCCCGAGAAGACGCTCTCTGAGATGTATAGTGACATGGAGAACATAAGTGAGTGGCTTATATTTACTCCTTGTTGACGTGGGGATTTACTTGCGTTTGGCAACCTATTACAGCTATTGAGGATGATTACAAGGGTCCGCAGCTGGAAGACGGCAAGGTGACTCTGAAGTTCATGAAGGAATTGATGGAGCATTACAAGGCACAGAAGCGATTGCACCGCAAATTTGCCTACAAAGTAAGCGGTTAACCTCCAAGCCTAGTAGAACTTTGAATACTTACCTAACCTTCCAGATACTCTGCGAAATCGATACGTACATGCGAGCGCAGCCCTCGCTGGTGGACATCACTGTGCCGGATGAGGAGAAGTTCACGATTTGTGGCGACATCCACGGTCAATTCTACGACTTGATGAACATATTCGAGATCAATGGCCTGCCCTCTGAAAAGAATCCCTATCTGTTCAACGGCGATTTCGTTGACAGGGGTTCCTTCTCTGTGGAGTGTATATTCACGCTGTTTGGTTTCAAGCTGCTGTATCCGAATCACTTTTTCTTGTCTCGCGGTTAGTTTTTATTTTTGTTTAGATGTTAAGAAGTTATATATAACATACCTCAAAATTATTCCAGGTAACCACGAAAGCATCAACATGAACCAAATGTATGGTTTTACTGGCGAGGTGACAGCAAAGTACACTAGCGCCATGGCTGACATATTCACGCAAGTTTTCAACTGGTTACCGTTGTGCCACTGCATCAACCAAAAGATCCTCGTCATGCACGGCGGTCTCTTCTCCTCCGAAAACGTGACTCTGGACAATATAAGACGCATCGAACGAAATTGCCAGCCGCCCGAAGAAGGTCTTATGTGCGAGTTGCTGTGGTCCGATCCTCAGCAATGGATGGGCCTGGGACAGTCGAAGCGCGGCGTGGGCATCCAGTTTGGTCCGGACATTACCGAGACGTTCTGCAAAAACAACAACCTGGACTACATCATTCGAAGCCACGAGGTCAAGGATATGGGCTATGAAGTGGCTCACAACGGTCAATGCATAACAGTCTTCTCTGCTCCGAACTATTGGTAAGCCTACACATTCGACCCCTAAACTTTACGTAATCTGTGACCGTTTCTGCAGTGATACTATGGGCAACATGGGCGCATTTATTACCATAACGGGTAACAATTTGAAACCAAATTACAAATCATTCGAGGCTGTGGTAAGTACTCAAAAATAACTTTAATCTAGTCAATTCATTATCGTTCTATTCTATTCAGCCACATCCCGACGTCAAGCCCATGGCCTATGCCAACAGTTTAATGAACTGGCTGGCGTAGTCAGTTTCGCATCAACTTCAATAGCTAAACCATACTCCCACACAACACATACCAATTTACAAACAGCTTGAGAACCCACAACCGCAAAACAGCCCAGCTTACAATGATCAAAGGAGAGGAAAAGGATTCGAAGATGCTCAATAGACTTATGCACACTGTGAGCTGCTTCACTACTTAAGTATGCGTACGGCGAGTCAATAAGGCGTAGGACGCGAAGAGGGCGGGGAAAGGATCACGATCACAAATACAGAGCAGCAATCATTTTATAAATTCAGCTATATTTGATACAGAACGAAATGTTATAGTGTATAGTGGCTTTAGAAGTCGGATGCTAAGTTTTATCGGTGCCAAGCATCTGCGGTTCCACTTGTAAGTGAAAATTGAAAGAAAAAGTTTGTTTATGCATAGCATTTAGTTATGGCAACCAAAACATAATATACAAGTACATACATAAAATTTTTCATCAATTTTGTTTGTTCCCAACGCTTTATTTGTGTATAAAACCAGTTTTGTTCAACCCTTGCCTTGTTTATATTATATAAAAGTCATTTCAATAAAACTAATCAAGTTATAGATACCTCAATAATAATCCCATAATGTTTTCAATCCACAAACTATTGCCTACTCTACTGGCATAAACAAAACAGTATGTTCTGATCAAAATATCCGAAAATGCATAAAAAGACACCTAGCTTAAGAGCCTTTAATGTTAATCGAGTGAACAGAAATCAGAATAGAGCAATTGTGAAATAAAAATCGGTCCGTTCTTTATTAATCAAGATCGAGTCCACAAGCTATGCTAAAGCCCATGACCCCGAAGATCTGGTTAACATTAGCCTGATAATCCTTAAGATGGGCCCGCTGCAGAAGCGTAACGTATACGAAAGGTCCATTGTAGGGAATAAGCTGGAGGAAGAAGGCCCTGGCCGGCGTCTGTAGCTCTAGCGGCTGTACCTGAGACAGGTAAATCACCACCGTGCTCATGATCTCATGCAGATGTCTGCCCTCTATTTGCAGGCCGAGTATAAAGTCCGCCAGGCTCTTCAGCAGTTTAAGCTGCAGTTTGTACTCCTGAGTCTGCGCTTGTAGGGTCTCCATGCTGCTGTGCAGCGAAGCTGCCTTAAGGAACTGCTTTAATTGGGGTATCACATCACTGCAAAGCAGAAGGATAAGTTGAAGAAAACTATTCAGTTTTGAAACAGGGGCTTACCTAAGGCTTCGTTTAAGTATAAAGTCCTTGGCATGAACGCCTAGCAAGTGCAGCAAGGTGAAGCAACGATTTAGCACTAGAGCGTCCTTTTGGCGGAATTTTTCGGTTAGAGGTTGCCACACTAGATGCACTAATGGCAAGAGCTCGTCCTCGTAGTCCGCCAGGAGCGGAAGACCGCTGGAGAAACATTCTAAAGCTGCAATCTGCTGCCCCTGATCAGCGGTCGAAATGAACTTAATTACTTGACCAAGTATATCCTTGACCATTTCCACGTGGCGCGGAAGAGCGGGCTTTGTGGGTTTAGGTTCCGTCTCATCCTCGTCGTCGGCTTCATCCTTTGCTGCCTTATCGGCGTCGGCCATGTCGGCGTCGCCATTCAGGTCTTCCTGTAACTTTGGCTTCTCCAGCACACTCATCCACGTGCTTAGGACGCTCTGCTCCTCATCCACATGCATCGGCAGCTCGGCATTAACCTCCGCCGCAGCATCAACTTGCCAATCGGACACATGATTCAGGAATGCTTTGAAGACGCGAAGATAAGAGTGCACGTTGGTTGTCTGGTGCGATTTTGAACACTCCTCGCGTATAGTTTGGAACAAGCTGTCCAGGTGGGGCACATTGCCGCGAGTGCTGTACTGCAAAACGACGGTTAGAATGTCCACGGCGGCGGTGCTATCTGGCGACCGTTTTAGCAACGCGTTCAGGTGGAAAGTGATGTAGTCGGTAGAGCACTCGATAAAATGTGAGGGTTCCGCATATCTTAGAGCGTACTGCATGGAAACAAACGCATAACTGGCCGCTTGGTGGACGATGGTGTTACTGCTAGCCACCTTGAGAAGCACTTTGTGGAGACTTAAAAAGATATACCTGTCGAAGGTATCCCCAATAAATCTGGCAACGTGACCCACTGCATCCAAAATTAAGCAGGTGTGCAACACATTAAACTGGGCGTCTGCAATGGTGACCCGACTACCGACCACCTCCGTCTGCTCGTCGTCAGAGTCGCAGTCCTGGGTGCGGACCTCAATCGCTGATGAATAGAGGCCAGGAGTACGTTCCTCAAACCAATGCGTGGGCTACCAAAAAAAATTATAATACGCATTGTACACTTGTAAACCCCATTCTCACCTTGTTGACCTTAAGGCGCCACGCCGAGTCCGGCTGAAGGGCCAGGTTCCAATGATCGTCTCGGAGTATTTGGTCCAAAAAAAGTTTAGCCAGCACCAGACGACTTTCCCTGGCCTTTTTCTCCTGCGGCGTAACCATAAGAGTTAGAAGCAGCACACACTCGTTCATGGATGATGACCTTTGCTGAATCAGCTCCTGACAGTAATCAAATACAAGTCGATTGAGTGTGGGCTCAGCACCCAACAGGGCTCCAATGTCATATAGAATATCAACGCTACGCTTTGAGCTTATATACTTGAACTGCCTCCAAGGCAGTTTGGCCAGTTCGGCGGCCAGGCCTTTGGAATCACCTTCTCGAATACGACGAAGAGAGTATTCCTCGTTGAGAAGGTCCCTGGTGGGTCGTTGGTCTAGTGCTGTCAGCAGACATGTGACGAACATCTCCAGATTTTTGGGAACTAGCAGCAACAACTGCAACTTATCGGCGTTGACATTGCGCAGAAATCCTTTGAAAAAAAGAAGCTCGGCAAACTGTTCGTTGTCCTCACAGCGATGCAGTATGCGTGGCCATTTATTGAGGTGCGCATCTAGCAGCATCTCCGCATTCTCATCGAATATGCCTTGGCTGCTGGGCTGTTGTTGCAACAGAATTAGGGTGTCCCTGCACCGCTGCGCAATCTTTTCATTCTCGTCCTCTGACAAAGCCAATACGCTCTCCAGTACGTGTAGAAAGTTTCCCCTCAAATTGTGGGCACAATGTTTTAGCAACAGGCAACAAATATCCGCGTAGGATTCCCTAACCCGCAGGGCGCTGTGAGCCCGTAGGATACTCGTTTCCGCGAAGATTGGCCGAAGGCGCCGCGAGGTGGCCGCCACCCACTGGGTCGAACGAAGCTCTGTTTGCATTTGATGCAATCGCTCCTCATTCTGTTCAGTAGTTGCCTTTTTGCTGCCGAAAAAGGTGAAATCACATTGCTGAGCCAACATGTCCTCATTGTTTTTGAACAGTTTTCGGAAGGCATCTTCATCGTAGCGCATTTTCATAAACTCATCAGTGGTTTCCTCAAACATTATGCAAATAATGCGGCCTAGCGCTTGAATGGCCATCTATTTTTAATATTTAACTTCATTTAACTAAGGTTAACTCTTTCAAAACCGTCAAGAAACTTACCGATTTTATAGTCTCGCCCACCTTGTCATCTTTCATTGACGTTTTAAACAGCACAATGAGGACCTTGGGAAGGAATATAAATATGGTATTGGCCACCTGACTACGCAGCACAACATCCACTTGATCGGATTCATCGTGGACATAGAAAACCATCATCAGACACTGAATGGCTGTCTGGACGAGCTTTCGATACTTTTCCTGTTCGATGATCTCCAAGAGCATAATCAGTATCTGGCCAATGACCATCGCTGTCTCCTTAACGTAGAAAGACTCCAGCACATCGGTGGTGGACCGACGGAGTGCCTCGAATATACACTGAACGGCAGCCAGTTTGATTTCCTCGGAGAGGTTGGGTCGCATGACCGCTGCTTTCGAGTCGCGTACCTGTTGCAGCACCACCACCAGGATGGAACGCAGACCCTTCTCATCGGCTAGGTATGTTTGGGAGACAATATTGCTCAAGCAGTTCATCAGGCTGGTGCGAAGTTCCTGTTTTTCTCTGCGAAAGACAGTCTGCTCTGAAGGCAAAGTCGCAAGCTGAATAGAGCCACTTACCCGGTTAGCTCATCCAGTTTAAGCACTAGTGGCACCACCGTTTGCACCTGGTAAATACGCATTTCTCCAAAGTTGAATCCCTCGATTTCGCGCTCGACCACGGACAACGTGTCCTTGCTGGGCTCTTTGATAAAGCCCTCCACCGCCGGCTTTATCTTCGTCACATACCGCTCCAGATGCATCATCGTGGCAGCAGTATCCACTAGCCAAATAAAAAAATCTCAAAACTAAACCCGGCAAAAATCCGCAAAGCAATTTTGAACCAACAGCTGTTCTGCCAGTCACATGCAAACGCGCGCGATTTCTGCCCAGCCGCCCCCAATCGCTATCGAAAGCTATCGGTTCTTTCGAATTGCGCGCCACACCGCCCCCACTTGTGATCGTTTTTTTTTAAATCACCAGTACTGACTAATATATTTACAAGTTTCAAGATTTGGCTACTAGCTAAGTTGAATGCTACAACTTTACATAATTAGATCGAATTTGTAATTAACCATTTAGCTGTAGAACTCATGTTGAGCCTCGTCCTTGCGGACGCTGGTCTTGTAACCCTTTTCGAAATCCTTGGCGTTGACTACATAGCGATTCTCGCGCACCGCATGCATTCCAGCCTCTTGGCAGATGGCATTGATATCTGCATTGGAGATCTTGTCCGGACGTGCAATTATGTCCTCCAGGTCCACATCCTCGCCCACATTCATTTTCGAGGTGATTGTGGTGAAGACCAAGCGCTTCTGGCGACGATCCGGCAATGGAAATTCAATTTTGCGATCCAAACGGCCGGGTCGCAATAAAGCTGGATCTAAGGTATCCGCACGATTGGTGGCCATAATAACTTTAATGTTGGTTGTCTCATCAAAGCCATCCATTTGGTTGAGTAGCTCCAGCAGGATGCGCTGCACCTCGCGATCCGCACCTGTCTGTGCATCGAAACGCCTGGTGGCAATCGCGTCGATCTCATCGATAAAGATAACCGAAGGAGAATTCTGCTTGGCCAGACGGAAAAGATCTCGCACCATGCGCGGCCCCTCGCCGAGGTATTTCTGAACGAACTCGGAGCCCACGACACGAATAAAGGATGCAGTTGTATGATGGGCTACCGCCTTGGCCAGCATGGTTTTACCACAGCCAGGTGGTCCAAAAAGGAGAACGCCGCGCGGGGGATCAATTCCTGAAAGAGAATTAGTGTAAATAATCTTTTAATATTGCTATTAACTTACCAATCTGCTTGTAGAGCTGGGCGTGGGTCAAGGGCAGCTCCACAGCCTCGCGTATCTCCTGTTTTTGCATATCCAAGCCTCCAATGTCCGAGTAGCTGACATCCGGCCTTTCCTCCGGCGATAGCATCGCTATGGTGCTGTCCGCCTCCGGCGGTACCAGATCGACCAGGCAATTGCTCTGCTTGTGTAGTGCAACCGAAGAGGACGGCTTCAATTGCTCCCTGTCGATGGTGGATAGCACTCGAACGTAATAATTGGAGCCGGTGGTGGAAGCCACTATGCCATTGTTTTCGTCCACCGCCTCCAGAAACTGACCAATGACCAGAGGCACGGCCTTAATGCGCTTCACTTCTTCCTGGGCGTGTATGAACTCCTTCTTCAGGTTGCGTTGCTCCTCCTTAATGTAATCCTCCTGCACCTGGATGAGCTCCAGCTCCATTTGGAGCTTCTTGTAGAGAACATACAGATCATGCGGATCCAGTCCATCGTACTTCTGCAGCGACTTCTGGTGAAACTCGGCAATTTCCTCCTTCAACAAGCGCATTTTCGTCTTATCCCTGTAAGTATTCGATTCGAAAGGAAAGGCAATGACAAGAATTTTCAAAAGCTAAAGCAGGGTGGCGAAATGTTATCGATAACCGTTATTCAGCTATCAAAGGTATGGGAATGGCAATACTAGAAACGGCTACACGTCATGGGCGTAACTAAAAACATTTACTTAACACTTATTTTATATATTGATTTATTTTATTTAGAAACCGTATCTTATAAATAACCGTCCCTATAAATTAGTTATCCCCCTTGGCGCCTTTTCGCGTCGCCACGTGAATGGCAATCAGCTGTTGCACCGACCTGTTGTTTTTATTGGACTTGCTTTTGTTGTGGTTGATTTTCTGCCTCCGACGTGGAGCGATCTATTTATATATCTATTTTGGTTTATTTTGGAACCACCACATATTCTCTTCAGCATAGGAAAAATATATATGCCCAAGCATTGGCACTTTCTGTGAAACCATTAAACACTTACTCAAAGAACGACTGCTAGATATTGACGTTGTGCAACGCCGGCTCTGATTGGGAAATCCTCGTCAGATTCAATCGGCCAGAAATTTATAGATTTTTCATCGGACAAGAACATATTAATATCGGTGTCAAAACAATTATGGCCATTATGTAACGCCCCGATTCCTGTCCAGCACACTTTGCACACCAGCGACACCCAAAGGCCGACCAATCGCCTACACCATGGACATCCTAATCTTTCTGACGGCGGCGGCCCACTTGGTCTACACGCCCTTTACGAAAGTGGAGGAGAGCTTCAATCTCCAGGCCATGCACGACATCTTATATCTGCGGAACAACTTTACGCAGGTGGAAGACACAAGTTCCCTAAATCTCTTGCCAGATCACTAATGTTTTGCTGCATTGCAGTACGATCACCATGACTATCCGGGCGTGGTTCCACGCACCTTTATCGGTCCGCTGGTGGTGTCCATGATCTCTGCCCCGTTCGTCCTTCTCTTCGAGACCCTCAGCATCAACAAGTTCTGGGCCCAATATGTAGGTAAAATCAGCATTTCAACTACCTATTTCAGTATGTTAATCCATTGTGTACCCCTTAGTGCGTCTCGTGCTAGCTGGAGCCATATCTGTGGCCTGGAACAATCTACGGCAGGCGGTGACAAAGATTTACGGAGTTGAGGTCCGTCTGTGGTTCACAGCCATCACGATTACGCAGTTCCACTTCATGTTCTACATGACTCGGCCTCTGCCCAATATCTTTGCACTGCCGATGGGTAAGTCGATAAGACGCTGCCTGCTATGTTCCCAATATTATTGGACTTCTCGTTGCAGTGCTCTTTGCCATTGCCTATTGGCTGCGCGACCAGCACAAGCCATTCATCATCTGCTCTGGCATATCCATCCTCGTCTTTCGATCCGAGTTGGCGTTATTTTTGGGTATTTTGCTGGTGGTGAGCCTCCTACGGCGAACAGTCTCTATTGACGGGTGAGATTATCTATCAATCATAACATACTATTTAATACAAATTTTTGTATAAATAGGCTACTCAAAGTTGCTGTGCCGGCGGGCGTCTGCATTTTGGCCGCCACAGTGCTAGTGGACTCGTTCTTTTGGCGCCGCCTCCTTTGGCCCGAGGGAGAGGTGCTATGGTACAACACCATACTCAACAAGAGCTCCAACTGGGGCACTTCGCCCTTTCTATGGTACTTTTACTCCGCCCTGCCACGTGCCATGGGTGCATCGCTGGTGCTTGTACCCATCGGCGTCACATTGGAGCCACGTATTCGGCCATTGGTCTTGTCAGCTCTTCTCTTTGTCCTGTTGTACTCCATTCTGCCCCACAAGGAGCTGCGTTTCATCATCTACGTGTTTCCAGTTCTCAACATTGCTGCAGCTTGCGCATGCCAGCGAATGTAACTATTCACTTATATAATTTATGAGATGAATTCTATTAACAATTTGTTTCCTCGTTTAGTTGGATGAATAGCGCCAAGTCAACGTGGCATAGCTTCCTGGCGCTCGCCTGTGGGGCCCATCTCCTGTTAAATGTATTTATGACGGTCTTTTTACTTGTCATTTCGGGCACTAACTATCCGGGCGGAGCTGCCCTATCCCGATTGCATCGCTTGGAAGCTGGTAGCTATAATGTCTCCGTTCATATTTCCAACTTGGCCGCCCAGAGCGGCGTGTCGCGTTTTATGGAAATAAATAATGACTGGACTTACAGCAAGGACGAGACAATGAACTACACCCAAGCGGATTTGGACGCATACACACATCTTTTGGTGGAGGCGAAAAACAAGCAAAACACTGAACTATGGGCATCGCTCCAAAACGACTTCGATACGCTGGAGTTTGTAGATTGCTTCAACAGCATTGGCATTCAATACAATTCTCTGCTGCCGGTGCGAATTAAAACGAAGCCTTGCATCGGTATACTAAAAAAGAGACAAGTGCCTCCAAAAGAGGAATCAAAAACAAAAGAGAAAAAACCTAAAACTAAGGCATCCCCGGTTGAAAAAGAAACGCTATTACCTCATGTGAAAGATGTTCCAATAGTGATAGCAGATACGAAAATGAAATCCAAGCTACAAGTCGAACCGGATGATGATGATGGCATCGTGGCAACTGTGGAGGAGATGTCGCTAGAACTTGAAACGGATATTGAACCTCAAGCTGGGGCAGAGACCATCGAAGCGCCCTTAAAGGAGATCAACTTCCAGGAGCTGCGAACCCTCGCGTTGGGACAGGCAACCAAGAAGTCGAGAGCAGCCACCAAGATGAAGATTCGACAAATTATTGAGCAGCACTACCGGGCCAAGGGCAAACAAATCGAAAACGACTCCGCAGAGACCCACAAAACCCAAGGACGAGCTGGATTACGGCAGTCCGTAAAGTCCATCATAAAGCAGGAGAAGATCAAGGAAATGATCGAACAGATTGCCACGATGGATCTGACACGCATGTGCGATTTGGAAAAGACATCGACTAAAGATTGCTTAAAACAGGTCATTGACAAAATAGATGACAGCGAGGTTTTGAAATCCAAATGACAAAACGTATCATACGTTAAACAGTTTTTTAAATTAAAATAAGAGTTTGTTAACGGCACAGTTGTAAAAATTTAAAATAAAAACAAGAATGAAAGCGAGTATTGGCAATAAATGTTGAATGCCTATGGCTATGCTTTGAAAGAATGTTAGGGTTTCAAATACCGCGGACAAAACGCACCCGAATCACATCCAAACCGCGCTTAAGTCGCCTCAAGTCGCATCCAACCCGCGTTCACCTCAAATCGCCTTTAAGCCGCGCCTAATCGCGCATAATTGGCCATTAACGCACACAAACCGCTCCCATACTAAACACCAATTGCCAAATATAGAGTATGACAAATGACGTCACGTAGGACATTTTCTTTGCTGCTCAAAATTAAATCATATAAATTAAATTATAGAGTATTAAACATGACGTCATATGTGTAGAACATGCCATTGGTAATATCGTAATTTTCCCATCTCTAGCGTGAACGCCATATGTGTAAATAAGCAGTGGTGGAAACAAACCAAAATCTAAATTATAAAATTTCGCAGGAAGCTGTTTGTTATCTTTATAAAAGGTGTGATAAGCCAGCCAGCAATTTCAAATTGCGCTGCAGGTGTACCCACACTAAACTAATCCTCCCAGTGGCGCTTTCCACAGCCAAACCCCTAACACGTATCCAACCACCAGCAATCATATGTTTTCTTATCACCTTCAGGTTGACCTCAGGCGCAGTACGTCGATTCTTGGAAGGAGAACAGTGCGCTAAAATGGAGCTGACTGGATGGGTGAAGAACTACGGCTGGGGCCGCAAGGGAATTAGCTCGGCGGTGGCCCAGCTGGCCATGGCCAATGATCCGGACTTTCGGCTAAACGAGGAGGAGACCTACGCGGAAATGTGGATGGGCACGCATGTGTGCGGCGTTTCCGTGGTCAAGGAAACCGGCGAGACTCTGGACCGGGTGCTGAAGAAAGACCTTTCATATCTGTTCAAGGTACTCAGCATCAACAAGGCGCTAAGCATCCAGGTCCATCCGAACAAGTGCGAAGCGGAGCGACTGCACAAGGAGCGGCCGGATATCTACAAGGATCCCAATCACAAGCCGGAACTGGCCATTGCCCTCACGCCGTTTCTGGCCCTCGTGGGTTTTATGTCAGCTGAAGACATCAGGGACTACATCGATGAGTTCCAGCCGCTGAGCAAACTCATTGGCAAGGAGGCTGTGGATCAGCTCCACGACTCGACCGATGCGGAAAGCGTTAAGTGGTGCTACGAGAAACTGATGAAGACCGAGGAGTCGGTGATAGCCAAGTGCATCAGTGAAATTGCGAAGGATTACCAAAAAGGTGAGTCAATCTGTGCACACTTACGAATATAAACTTACCCTCAGTCCTTTTAAACAGAACTGAAATCCAACGATCTACTGGAGGTGTTCACCAAGGTCAACAAAGACTTCCCCGGCGATGTAGGCGTACTGTCCCTGTTCTTCCTCAACCTCATCCGCCTGCAGCCTGGTCAGGCTATCTACTTGGGCGCGAACGAGATTCACGCCTACCTGGACGGCGACTGCGTGGAGTGCATGGCCTGCTCGGACAATGTGATACGGGCGGGCCTTACACCCAAGTACAAGGATGTGGACCAGCTGCTGGAATCGGTGATCTTCGAAAGTTCGTACAAAGATCGCAAGGAATTCATTCCGTACCGCATAGATGGGCAGGTCCAGGTCTATATTCCACCAGTAACTGATTTCGCCGTGATAAATGTAAACATTGAACACTCGCTGGAGTCGTACAAGCTTGAGATCCAAGCCTTTGGGTCCATAATGATTGTCCTGAAGGGATCCCGCATTTTGAAACTGAAAACCCAGCAAGGAGATAAGGAGATTTTGGTAACCCGCGGCAGCATTGTGTACATTCCCGTCGAGGCAGCACCGGAAATCGAGTTCGCCAAGTCCGACGATTGCGATGAGGACTTCAGCGGCTACATAGCAACCAGCAACTACTTTCGAGTGCCGTAAAATTCTCAGTTAATCTAAATTTTTTGTACAGTGCAATAAAACCATTAACACGTTTTGGTGGTGAATTAATTTATTTATAATTACTTGCAATTAAGAGCTAAGAATGTAAGCTAAAGTGGCAATAGTAGCGATAAATAAGTTATCTAATCAATTGGCTATACTCGTTCCATGGTACATTTAATAATTAACGAGAAATATCTTGCGCACAAACAGGTAGTTTCTTAATTATTTGCGAATATTGCAACCAACAATTTCATGTACTTAAGCTAGAGCTACGAAACTCGATCGGTTACATTCACTGGGGATAAAGTATTCATACGTACGAAGCAAGAGGTTCGAGTGCAAATCTAGAATAATTCAATAGAATCTGTGCTTGGACTACTGGGCCTACGAAAATACCCAGATATATGGCCTACTTAAAAAGGGTTAACAATGGAGAACATAAAATTGGCTACCATATACCGGCTACCCGTCTTTGTTTGGTTGTTGGTGCCCGTGCGGGATGCGGTGGTTCTACGAATTGTAAATACATCAATTCACATTTATCCATCTCAGCAGCAGTTGCTTGATTTGATTTCACAAAGTTTGGTAAAATGCTCAAAAAGTTTGTACCAAAAACAGAGTACATCATACGGTAAATCTCATAATAAAATTGTTTCCGGCGCCTTTCGGTTGCCATTTGTACACGAGTGTAGTAATAGTAAGTAGTTAGTATGTTGGTTCGCATATATATAGTTGTAGAAAGTAGTAGTTAGTTCATCGGCTCGACGGCTCGAAGTTCTTTTAAGTAGATGGGTCTGTTACGCTCGCGTTTGCCAGGAGTAGTTGCCACTACTTGTATATGTGTATAATATATGGTATAAATAACGCAATAACACCAGCTACGGTTTGTGCCCACAACATTGGTTCCTTTCCGTAACAATATTGAAATGGAGGTGTCTGACTATCGTGTTTCGCTATTGATTCGGGACGTGACCGTTGTGCATATTTAACTCTTGAGCAGATTGTTGGCGCGCTTGTTAACGCCATCCATGCGAATGTTGTTGGCATCGCCCTTGGCATTGATGCGGTCCACCTGCTTGTTTTGGTTCTCCAGCTCGGAGCCCATGTCCAGGGCCATGTTGCGCAGGTTGCCCAGCATGGAGTTCACCTGTCCCAGATTCTCGTCCATCTCGTCCTCGCGTGCATCGTTTGTGATCCTGGCCACATAGCCGGACTGCGGCGGAGCACCCATTCCGCCGCGTTCCCGCTCATCGATGACCCTTTGCGGCTGGCTGGCCACGATTTTGCCATCGTCATTGGCCTTCCAAGCGCTCTCGCCGTCGTCCTTGATGTTCACCTTCTTCCAGGGCAGCACACAGATACCGCAGCACTTCTCCATGCCACTCAAGTTCTTCTCCGCCTCCCTCATGTCCG
Source organism: Drosophila yakuba (assembly GCF_016746365.2). Taxonomy (NCBI): domain Eukaryota; kingdom Metazoa; phylum Arthropoda; class Insecta; order Diptera; family Drosophilidae; genus Drosophila; species Drosophila yakuba. The sequence continues at coordinate 11,395,709 of NC_052530.2, forward strand.
CGTTGATCCGGTCCATGCCCTCCTCAATTCGGTCCAGCTGCTCGCCCTGGTCATCCAAGGCCACTAGCGTGCGGATTCCAGCCTCCTTGCTCTCGTCCATGAGCGCTAGCATACGACGCGTGCTCTCCAGGGATTCATCGGCCACCTGGCCGGACTTGAATTGCAGCTCCTGGAGCTCCGTGCGGGGCTCGGCATTCTCTACGGCGGCCATTTCGAAACTATATAGCTGGAGGTTGGGTGCTGAAGAAATTTGGTGAGATCACTTGAACACTTAGCAAGTGGTTGCGAGGCAAGAAGACTGTCTTGTTGTTTTTGGGTGGGGAAATCTGGCCAGTGACTCACACTCGCGAGATGAAAAACTACCCTTTGTGCTGGTTCGGTGTGTGACTTCGGTGGATATGTTATTGGGGCGGGGCTAAGCTCGTTTGTGCTCTATACGTAGGAACTTATTCACAAGTTTTAATAATTTATTTGCTTAAGTATGAATTTTCACACCACACAACAATTCGCCAATTTGTATACTAGAGCTGCAAAAAAATCGATGTCAACATCGATGCAGTTTTCGATAGGCGATGTTTGGGAGTGTTCACACTGTTCAATATTGCATTAAGGTTTAGTGCATTGAACAAAATAAATCTTAATAAGCTATCAACTATTTATTAGGAAATTACAACGATGTAATTATGAATTACGAAATAGGATTTGGCTTAAATTGTAATATTAAATCTGAATTTAAAAGTAGTTTTTCTATGCAGAAACCAGAGTACCAGTGTGGCCGAAGACTACTTTTTTATCTAAGCCATGAACCCTGGCTGGAGTCCATAACCCATAATTGTTTGATATATCTACGAATATTTCCAATCTAGTCACTGTAAGCTCTCAACTCGTCTTATGGAAAAATAAATTGTTTAATTTTACTAAAGTTTTCTCCGTGCTAACATCAATTTTTATGCAGTGAATAGTTTTTTAATACTTCCAGGCCACGATTTCTCTACGACGCCGTTGCGATCACCGTTGCGCGCGCAGTGTTGAAAAGTGTGTTTGAAATATTAACGCTTTGTTTTTTCGGTACAGCGTCGGTCTTCAGCTGCTCGAATTTTCCTTAATTACTTCTGTTTATTAATTCTGATTTCCTTGTGGCCAATTGGGCATAGCATATACTTAGTCATGGACGATTCGCGCAGATCGATGGCGGGCAAGGTAAGTGTATTGGTGGTTTCGGATGGTGTTGCTTCCATTTCCCGGGAAAAGAAATTTCGGAACATTATCCCATTTTCATTGCTTAAAAAATAGTCGCACTTCCAGCAGATCGATTCCCGGTGCTCAACGATGGCGACCAACGATGAGAGCGTCTCCATGTATTTATCCTTTGACGCGGAGGACACTCTGTCCAATGCCAAGTGGCAGTCGGCGCTGGTCACCCAGAGCAGCCAGTTCCTGGAGGTGCATACCAGCAAGATGGAGGTACAGACAGATGACAAGGACCTCAGGCGCACTGTCCTGAAGGATCTACAGCAGTTGACCATCGGAGAACCGGAACAAAATTCGCCACTTCGTCCATTTGACAAGAGCATTCTCAACCGGCACAATGCCTTGTGCTCCACTCCCTCAAAGGACAATGCCTCTGCAGACACGCAGCCACCACAGATCTTGAACATGGATCTGACCCAAATTGACGACAAGGAGAATACCCACCCAGAGGGAGATAATCACACTGGCGGCGATAACTCGACATTGTCCAGTTCGGTGGACGTGACCGCCAATACGGTCAAGGCCAATACCCTAAAAACCGACGACGCTACCATGGACAATGTATCCTTGCAGGAGGCTCCCAAGACCCCAGCTCCCAGCCAAGTCTATCCCTTGAGTGCAAATGTAGTGCTAGAGAATATAACCGAAGGTGAGTTTATACTTTTAAAATATGATTTCTTCTATAAACATATACATTTACAGTATCCAACGAAGGAGTATCCATGCTGGTCTCGCCCGGAGAGGTCGAAAAAAATGAGGTCGCCCAGGTCAACGAGGTAGTAAACGAAGTCTCCGAGCTGATTGCCAAAGCTCTGAAGATCTCCGCTGATTCTGTGAAGCCATCAGCCTCCAAATTAAAAGTCGAGGTGGGCAAAAAGAGGCAGTCTATGACCTCCGCTTATTCGGGGGCCCTACCTCGCCCTCGTCGCTCCTTACTGCCAACCACTACTACAGAGACGCGCACCTACTCCTTCAAGCAACGTATGTCGGTGGTGGTCAAGACTACGCTCAACAGCCCAGCTCGCAAGCTGAGTGTCGGCGGCGGTCTGGCGGTAAGCCGCCGCAGCTGCTTGCCCGTCTCCAAGCTAACAAAGGGCAGCAACAGAAAGTCGCTCGCTGCGTCCAGCGGGCGTACGCCCGAGAAGATCACCTCAAAGCCGGCCAAGTTATCGGCAAGAAGCATTCCAGACACGATCTTTAACTGCAAGCATTGTGGCGCAACCTTTCGAGTGAAGTCACTGCTTGATATGCATATGCGTATGCACGACCTGGTTGACAACGGATCCAAGAGCCTAAAGCGTCAGAACACCCATCCGGTTGCTGCGGGAGTATCGAAGAATCGCTGCAAATTCTGCGATAAGAACTTCGCACTGGAACGTGCTTTGCACATCCATCTAATGCAGAACTGCGACAAGATACCGCCGTCCGAGAAGCGCAAGCTGCAGTTCACCGAGCTGAACCACGAAAAGAAGGCCCAGCTGCCAAAAATCGGTGTCACCAGTGGGACTAACCAGCCCATTACAATGCCCCAGAAGCCACAGCAACGAATGAGCACCATTCCAAAATGGGGTAATAATTGATAAAACGGCAAGCATGCTTATGAAGAAACTCGAAAATACCATAAAGAATTCAAACAGCTCATGTAAAAACACTTTTTGTGTATGAGTTTCTTTTAAAGAGTGCTACCTAAAATATTTGTTCCAAGCACTTAAACTATTCTTTTTAATTTCCCAGCTCCCTCGAACGGAACCCAGTCCATGGCTCCACCGAGCGTAAAGAAAGTTCCCAAGAGCGTTGCACATGCAGGTGTATACCGCACTCCCACAAAGACTGTGCCCTGCCACATCTGCAAGCAGTCCTTCAAGAGCATACTTGAGTTTACAAACCACAGCCTGACAGTGCATACAAAAAACCAGCTAAAAGACCAGAAGATGACCGCCGTAGAGGACGCACAGAGTGCTCAGGATTAAATCAAACGATTCGTGTGTAGCCTAGTCTATGTCTAAGTAAAATGTACTTTAATCTCTCCCAGTTTAAATGCACGTTTACGTAATCACTTGCTCTTCTTTTCGGGCGGTGGCTTCATATCCACACCCTCGGTTTTGATATCCAGAGGTCCCGTGGCGTTGTTCATTTCGGAGGCATTACCAGCTGCGTTCAGTTCATCGCCTGCTGGTGGGGGCTGCTGGAGATTCTGCAGCATAGGCGGTATTGGTGGGGGAAATTTACGCAAGAGCTCTGCCAGTAGCATGTCCACACGCTGCTTCTGGAACAGCGTGCCGCTATTCTCATCCTTCGCTGAGTTGGAGTCCTTTTTATCTGACTTGGACTTATCTGACACTAGAAGTGGTTAAAATTTGGTTCATTAGCAAACCATTATAATACTAAGGAGCATTTACGTACAAACTTTGTTGGAAGAAAAGTCCCACGTGTAACCCTTGTTTGGATGGTACCGGGCATAGCTGCTAGCCTCCTCGAAAGCGGATTGCAGGTTCACCACGGTGTTGAGCTGCAAAACAGGCGATTAACCAAATGAATCGGTTTTCCCACAGGGGCTACTCACTATGCGGGCATTGATGACGTTGGCAAGATCCGGCGCCTTGTAGACGGTGCCTCCGATGATGTAGTAGTCGGCTATCGGCGTGGCCTCCGAGGGATTATGTCGGTGTTGCTTGCGGATCACATAAAGAATGGGCTCTGCCACGTGCAGCAGGATGTATTCCAGACCGATCATGTTACTAAACGATAACTGCGATTAAATTGAGTCACAATAAAAGGCAGGACACCTACTGCAGGTGCTCCGGACCAAGGCGCTGCATCCGAACTGTCTCGTTGTTGCACATGTGATCGTAGAAGGGATTCGACTTGCGGCAGAAGTAATCCATGACGGTCTGCGGACTAAGGGTGGCCATCATCTGGGTGTCGTGCCAGGAGAGGCGCAGATGGTCATTGGTCATCTGTCTGCTGGCCATTTTGGATGTGGATGCACGTGCGCCTTATTGGGATTGGGCGGTGGGAAGTGGCTGCAATGCTTTATCGCTTGGCAATGACCACGACTAATTTGTGGGTCAATGGCGTTGAGAGAGCTTCTTTTTCCTATTCCTATTCCTAGCGATCGCTTTGTTTACAAGCTATTTTCGGCCGCACGCTGACGATTGGAAACTGTCGCTGGCAGTTTTTTGATTTATTTGTTGTGTAATAATTAATTTAGCAAGCCGTGGTGCACGCTGCTCTCGCTCGGCCAACTCCACGTTACTACTGTAAGTGTTTTGCTAATTTACTGTCCTTTGTGGCGAGCTCTTATTGTGTTTTCTATCTGTGAAGTGCCGTGCGCTCGCTAAAAAACCGATTTGTTTGTTATTTTCGCTTGGTGGACTGCTCGCGCTACGCAACACTGCTGCCAGTTGACCCGTGTTGTACAGTGTGTGCGCTACGCTAGGTGGCAACGCTTTGTTTGGGGCAGAGAAGAAGAAGCAGCAGGGGCAGCGTCTGCGAAAAAGTTTAAAAATAAACAAATTCCGTTTTAAATCCAACTGATATTCAACTTTCCGGGCGCGCAGTCCAATCGTAGCAGTCCACACACATACACACTAGAGAATCAGTTTCTAAAGCGAAATTTGTGCTCTCGCACGGAACTTGGCCCATTTCTTCGCGACTCAATATCATAATTGGGAATCATATCAGTTCGTTCTGTTCACTTCGTCGTGGCGCACGGGATCCAGACGCCCAGCAGCGCACAGCTCTCGCAATGGTAACCACCCAGCAATTATCTCACCAACTAGCAAATCAATAAGAACTCCAGAACCCGTGTACATTGATTCACCCACATAGCAATGCCACCACCCACTCATCCGTGTACATAGTTCTGAACATTACATATATACAAGCGCCAGTCTAGGTCGTACGATTCTCGGCCAGGCAGATATATGTGTATGAAAATGTTCTTTTTTTACGCCTCACCTTGATTTTCAACTATAAGATCGTGCGTGTATGTCTGTGCTGTTTCCATGGCTGCCAATCTTTGTTTATTCCACCTGAGATGCGTTTATTGCAAGTCCCGTGTAAATAACCGCCTAAGTGTTATGTGTGCCAGGATCAGTGTTGGGAAGGCCACGAGCGTTGGGTACCTAGCTTAGGTACAAGGCAGTTTCAAAAATATATATAGTACTAGCGTCATGCCAAATTCAAAATATTTGAAATTCAACCAAATTTTAAGTCTGCTGATAATAAGTGCATCATGTAAATATAAAAAGTATTTATTAATCAGTTATATGGTTAAGGCAACTGAAGTTAGGTGGAAGTATTGCCCCAACACTGGTCAGAATGAACTTCGTTCCGAAACGACTCAATTCTGTTCTTTTCTAGATTGTCACACACTTTATAGGCGGATCCCTTCCAGATCCGAGGCACAGTCCGTTTCAGCAATATGCGCTACATAAAGCCGGAGCCGTACTATGAAGTAATCGAGCAGCAAACCCACTCTCTTACAGCCTCTGAACCAAAGCCCAAAACTCAGACATACTAACCATCTACCATTTGCAGGGGCTTCCTCCATTTAATGTCAGCGGCAGCCCTTTCAATGTGGTACCCATTCACAACTACCCGGAGCTTATGAAGGACACCTGCGCCCTGATCAACGCCGAGTGGCCGCGATCAGAAACGGCACGCATGCGCTCCCTGGAGGCCTCCTGTGACAGCCTGCCCTGCAGCCTGGTGCTGACCACCGAGGGAATGTGCCGCGTGATCGCTCACCTCAAGCTCAGCCCGATCAACTCCAAGAAGAAGGCTTGCTTCGTGGAGTCCGTGGTGGTAGACAAGCGGCATCGCGGTCAAGGATTTGGCAAGCTGATCATGAAGTTTGCCGAGGACTATTGCCGCGTGGTGCTAGACCTCAAGACCATCTATCTGTCCACCATCGACCAGGATGGGTTCTACGAGCGCATCGGTTACGAGTACTGCGCACCCATCACAATGTACGGGCCGCGTCACTGCGAGCTGCCCAGTTTGCAAAATGCCAAAAAGAAATACATGAAGAAGGTCTTATAGACTTCAACGCCAGTAGTAGTGGGCTTGGCTAAATTGGGCCAGCCCGATCAGACAGTGGCAGTGAACTAGTCAAATTGGCAAACGCTTGAAATTCTTTACGGGTTTTACCTGCCAGCAGCTGCTCCGAGCCATAACCTGTGGATGCCAGGCAGTCTGCCAAGTGCATGTGTGATTGCCTCCTTAGCTCTGGCAATGCAAAGCGGCTAAAGCTTTTGATTCCATTACACCGATAAGCCAACCCATTCACCAAGCGCTTGTGTTGATTTTTAAATATTACTTTCCGCATGTATTTTTTAAACTTTTTGGTTCTTTTTGTATGACAAAAGTGGCCGGGCTGTTCGGTACATCTATAAGGCTAATGTTAACCTAATCCATACTGTTTAGCAATTATAATTTGTTATAGTTTTGCTCAAGTGTGTGCATAATTGCTCCTAGACGGAAAATCTACCTGCCTGCAATGATGATTATGCATATGATTATGAAAATAAGAAGCTCAAGTATCTTCCAACGAAACATAGCAAATAGACATATCGAGCCTTAGCATTAAGCACTCAACCAAGGGCAATAACTTCCAATAAAACGTGTAGCAATTTAAGTTACCATCATTCTTGTTCCTGGGCGGAAGTGGCGACAACGGAAACGCGCGTCTGGCAGCATGAGCGATGCACTGCATCCATTTGGCCGCACATGACAAGTTCAAGTTCACGGCGGCGACGTCTATAGATTGATGTTATTTTTGCGCAGCCAAATTTGACGGGGGCTCGGTGCCCAAATGGTTAATGCCCGCCCAGCAAACGTAATGCTTTGTTACAGAAATAACCCGCAGTGATGTAAGGCACACAGAGATCTCTCTCCGCTGCCAAAAATCTCTCTGAATGGGACCATGCATCCGTTGACTATGACTTGGGTGTGACGCCTCTCGCGCCTCTCCGACAGCGGAAGCTGTTGATCGCTGCTGGCTTGCCCGGGGGTACGGTGATCTCTTATGGTTACACATTTTTTAAATACCTGCCCGGCGTTTGGTGCGACAGGTGCTAATGTGGCGACATTCCGATTGGTCGCGCCAAAGCGATTCCGCACGTAATTGCTATTAAATTCGGATCTTCTAAAATGGAAAGTTTATTGTGCGCTCACAGTACATACGGATGCGGGTATGTACACATTTGGCGAATTATGGAGGACTACGACAGGAATATCAAATTAAATTTGTACGTCTTTAATGATCAGCTGCAATTGGTCACAATCCCATTGGATAATGGATGGTTCTAGGCACTTTTGGGGCTTTTGCCAATGCCGCAAACCTTGCGGTAGTGCTCCGGCTGCTCCAGGCTGTCAATAATAAACTTTCCCAGGTCGTATTTGGAAACCAGACGTCCGGGGGCATCGTCGTGCAGGACGGTATAGGCGGTCGCCGGCTCATCGGCGATGTGCGGCGGCAGAATGGCAATCCAGTCCAGGTCGCTGGCCTTGGTCAGGTCCAGCATGCGTTTGTGCTCCTCGTTCAGGCGATGGAACACAGCGGGTACCTCGTTGAGCGGACGCAGCAGAAACGAGGACATGACAATGGAGAATTTAGTCAGCTTGGCCTCTTTCATGGCCTTGATGAGGTTCTCAGTACCGCGGGATAGCTCCGTGGTGGCCTCCAGCTTGTTGCGGGTGCCCAGAATCACGGCCACCGCCTCAACGCCCTCGATGACGCGCTGCACATCCTCGTAGTTGGTCACATCTCCCTTAACCAGTTCAACTTTCGACTTGAATCGTTCTGGAACTGTCTTTTCGCTGCGATATAGCAGTTTTACCGACAGACCTGCAACGAAAAATACGGTTTAACTGCCGGTTTCCGGGTCTTTTGGTGTCACTTACCCTTCAGCAGGGCGTGATCGACGGCACACTCGCCGGTCATGCCGGTTCCTCCAATAATAGCAATGCGTTGCATAATTCGGCTGATTCTTTAATTCGCGACGATTTAAATGCGTTTAGTCCAGTAGTTGGCAAAGTGCAGTTTCACCTGTGATCCAGGCGCAACTTATCTATCAAAGTTCCAATTCGCAAGTGATTCCAGCGATTGCTCGCATTCTCACCTCACCCGTAACAATAAATATACAGTGCTCTTTCTATATAGTGAACCCTCAATTTTGTGAAGCTTTTGTAGTAGCTAACAAGATATTTAAAATTTGCAGTATTTTTATTAAACTACGCTTTAGAGTTGTAAAAAGTTTATGTTTTTTGTCTTGCTGCAGATAATTTTATTTTGGTTATGGTTCACTGCTTCTAGTTAGCACCGTACTTGCAGAATAAAATACAAAAATTGTATATAGATTACTGTTAGGCATAATGATAAGTACAATCATATTTGGCGATAACAATTTTATTTACAAACGCTAATGGTCATTTGTCATGGTGATTAATAATTAATTATAAATATATTTGCGAAAATTAAAATCAGGGCTGTGTTTCTCAGTCTGGCAGCCCTGCCGCTTGGTCCAGTGTTGTAATGTGCGGCGCAGTTGAAAGTTAAACCGCCAAGTCGTTACGCCTGCGATTCCGATTCCTCGGAATACGGATTATCTGCTGGATTCTTGACCCGTCTTAGTGTTATTCCCAGCTTCAGTTCACTGAGGAAGTCGGTGGTCACCGGCTTACGTTCCGGACGCGGCTTGATGCCACTTATGGTGGCCGCCTTCTGATCCACTTTCTGCAAGAATCGGACTAGGATTAGATTTCCAATTTGAATGGTGGGCTATTTATAATACCTTCAGTGTAACTCCCTGTCGAATGCTTTCCAAGAACGCATCCCTCGGGTCTCCGCCGGAAGAGGCGACAGGAACAGCCTTGGGCTGTGACTTCTGCATTGGAGGAGGTGGTGGAACGCCGGCCATTCCACTTGGTGGAGGCGGCGGTGGAGGAGGAGCACCTCCCGCTCCTGAAACTGGCATTGGAGGCGGTGGTGGTGGAACACCTGCGGATGCCGCTTGTGGCGGCGGAGGTGGAACTGGTACCGGAGCACTATTAATCTTTGTTTTCTGCGCTGGCAGTGGTGTCATGTAGGCAGCCGAAGATCTAGAAGTCGGCTTGGCTGGAGGAGCTGGCGGAGTCGGCTTGGCCACAAAAGCATACTGCACCGGAGACACAGCATACGGCGATCCGTTGGAAATCGTCGAGTTAGTATTGGGCAATATAGTTGGCTTTGGAGGCGCTGGTGGTGCGACGCGCATTGAGCCCACTTTCCGTTGCGGTGATATGGTGGCGTACGTTTCATTGGCAACCTTTGGCGCTGCAGAGGGTCTCACCTGACGAATGTCAATGGCCGCTGGATATCCATGTGTGTTCTTCGCCATTACCGCCGACGGAGGTGGCGGAACCATAGGTTTGATACTCTGCTGGGGCTGCACTTGGACGGGTATCACAGTTCCGACCTCTGTCGGTCTAACATGAGTTGGTGCAGCCGGTGTGGGAGCAGGTAAGTCCATATCAGAGATATCCACAAACCGCGATGTCAGCGAGGCGTAGTTGGAGTAGATTGGTGCCTCCGTTGGCCGCGAAACATTGGCTATTGGAGGTGGAGGTGGTGACGCCGGAGGAGTAATCTGGTTATTAGTGGAAATAGTGGCATAGAGCAGCGGCCTGCCCTGATCTTCAACCTTTGGCTGGGCCTGATTATCACTTTTTGGTGGCTTTAAAGGCAAAACGATATATTAACAGATTTCACTTTACTTCAAGACCTACCATCCAAGTAAAATTGGAGTGAATGATCTTCTTGATCACTTCTTGGCGTCGAATGTCGCTGATGTCCGCCTCGGTAATGCCACGCTCCATCATGTACTTTCTCAGCACCTTGTCGTTGGAATCGGCATTAAGGTCGAAGGCGTTTCGCGTGCGATCTCGCGTCACATCGCCGGAGACGTGCTGGAAGTTGATTGGTCCGCTGATCTCGTACTTGGAGCCCTTGTTGCTGACCAAGACGCTGGTGGCGAAGCTCGGACCCGCCAAGGCCACCGAGGGCGGAGCGCCCACATACCTGTCCAGGCTGTTCGAGGAGGAGGAGCTCTTCATCCCGTCTAGACTGGCGTTTATGCTCACGTTGTCGGCGTAGTGACGTGGTGGACGAACTGCGGGCGGTGGATGTGCAAAGACGTCGGTGCTCACTTGCATAGAAGGCGGCTGGAATGAAAAGAAATGGCTGCGTTCAGGACAACTGTAGACAACATCAAAGGCTCTTTTGGCTGATAAAGCTGGCAAGAAGGGACGCTGCGGGACATTACCACCCAGTAACCGGGTCCCTTAGCGCTTCTTATTATGTCATAGACATATGCGCGTCGCATAATAGCCGGCAGACGGTCGAGATCATCGGATAAATTGGCCTTGCGCAGGTACAACTGGAGCATTTCGTCGGTACCCTGGCCCCGCAGATCAAATGTCTTGCGGAAGTCAATTGCATTGCCCTCCAGTTGGCGAAACTCCACGGGCTCGGAGATGTAGGCGTATGAGTAATCCTCCATCGAACTGGAAAAACGGATACGTAGTTGGTAGCTGCGTTAGTACGGCTGCAAAGGAGGTGCCGCCCACTGGCTTTGTCTTGGATCTCTCCCCGTAGCCGACGTGCGTCCACTGTGCCCTGCGGCATTATCTAGTAGCCAATTTGCCGATAAGAACTGTTAGCGCAACTTGGGCTTTTATCAATTTCGGATTCGGATCGCGGTTGGGCCTTCACGGAGGTGACTCATCGACGGTCCCAGTCACCAATCTAACAGGGTAATAATAATCGAAAGCCCGTCGAAATGAGATGGTGGTCTAGAACGGCAGCAGGCAGCGGCGATAAGCAAGGATCAATTACCGTGTACACCTGGGAGAGCTGTGTGCAGGGATTCTGCAAATGCTGAACCGGATCGGCTCGGGTGTGTCGGGATCGGTTGGGATCGGCAGGTGTTCGAACGGCACGGAGAACCTGGTGGGACTGATTAACGGTGGCGGTATGCCCTGTTAGGCACTGCGTTTACTCATTTACTCATTTCGCGAAGCGTCTTATCTGAAACCGAAGCACCGAATGCAGATAACTGGCGGCCAGTAATCACCTGGGCCAACTACGCCGACTCCGACTCCGACAGCCTGAGCCAAAGGAAAACATAAACAAATGGCGTTAACTACATTTCGTTCGTTTCGAAGGTGGTCTACTATATGCGCCTTGGCTGTCAGAAGTCTGCATGTTGGGTAAGTCCAAAACCAGAGAATTTGCTAATGAGTAATGTGGGCTGAAAGCGGAAACGTCTTCATAAATCGTTTTTATCGCAATCTACTAGACAAAAAGAACCTAGCAGATAAATAATAAATCATTCCATTTCATAAAGTTTATGTTATAAAATGTAACTCAATTTATTTATAACATTCAGCTTTTAAGTTTGGTCTTAGGTTGCTTGGATTATAAGAAGTTATAAGAACTGAATAGGATTTGTGGCCTTATAGAACATTTAAATAGTTCCAGTTTTGTTAGGAACCCTACAGAGTTGTCCGTTGGCATGGACTTTACTGTCAGTTAAGCCAACTTTCTTTCCACCGACGGAGAAAGCAAATCCCATTTCCCTACTCATCAGCAGTCCAAACGTTTCGTAAAATTTTCCGAAAAATTATTCCTGCGATAGGAACATTTCAATTTTGTAATCGTTTCGAATTTGGCCAACTGCCGTTTGCAACCTGAGTTTTGAAAACTTTGAAAAGCTTTTAGGATTTTAAACGGACTAACCAACCAGCCATGAAGGTTAATGTTTCGGGTGAGTATACGCTGGCTGAGATCGAAGTCGAGCTGGACTCGCAGTTGACGCCGGACGACCTGCAACCCGGAGCCACAGTGCTGGCCACCAACGAGAGTACTGGCGGCTTGGAGCGGATTGTCAGCCATGAGGAGCTGTCCAGATTCTTTGCCGTGGCGCCATCGAGCGCCATCCCAATGCCCACGGATGTGGTAGTGGAGCGGACACTGGCGGATCCCGCATTCAAGCAAATCTTGCAGGAGGCCGATGGCAAGAAAGATTTTGATCCCCAGGCGGAGCAAATGAAGATACGCGACTTTTTGGCCGGGGTCACCAGCAGCAAGATGACCACTGAGCAATCGGTCTTCCATGGTATCCGAATAGATTCACTTTAACGGATAAGATTTGTAGTAATACTCAACATTATTTAGGATCTCGTTTCAATTCTTCTGCGGCCACTGGCAGCCGTATGAAGTGTCCGCAATGTTTGGTCCATTTCGATGCTGCGGTCTTTCAAAATCATTCCTGTGAAGGCAAGCCGGTTGAGGTGGCGGCGCCACAGCAGGAGAAGCCCCCTCTTGTCCCGACTGTTGTTGCCCCTCCGGCTCCGCCAAGCAAACCGGGTAGCGAGCGAGTGATCCTCGAAAACCAAGTGCGTCTGCGCCGTTACATCAAAGATGAGATGAAGTACGATCTGGCCACAGGCATCGATAGCTCGCGCAGCAAGAATACAGCCAAGGGTCCCAACGAGTGCACCATGTGCGACCGCAAGTTTGTCCACGCCTCTGGGTTGGTGCGACACATGGAGAAGCATGCCCTGGACTTGATCCCTTCTCAGACCAACGAGCAACCCCATACTATACCGGCTGCCGGACTTTATGTGGTGGTGAAGTGCAATGCCTGTGGCCGCATCTTTTATGATCCGCAAGTGGCCTTTAAGCACGGCTTTATTCACGATTCGGAAGATCCAACGTTGAGCAAAACTCCAAAGAGCCAAATACCCTCCGATAAGGCAGATTTCAATGATCTGCTGCTGGAAGGCGAGATGCTGATAGGCAGCGAAGCCCCTTTTGCCGCGAACCAGCTAAACACCAACCGTCCGGAGAAGGAAATGTTCACCAGCCTGATCTTGGGTAGCGTTTTGCAGTGCGAGTTCTGCGAGTACATTTTCGCTGACATAGCCGAGCTGCTTGTCCATTCGGCCTCCCATGTGGCGGAGCGGCGCTTTGAGTGCACCGCCTGCGACATTCAGATGAGCACGGCCAAGGAAGCCAGCATCCACTTCCAGACGGACTGTGTATTCATGCGCGAGGCAATCAGATCGCTAAATGTCACGCTTAGCCGCTACTTTGTGTGCAATGTGTGCGAGCTCAAGTTTGCCAACACGGACCTGCTCCAGGAGCATCGGTAAGCTGATAGTTAGCTAGTGAAGTATGAAGGATCCGATTACTCTCTGTACTAGGTATACCTCGTATCACTACTTCCCTCGCCTCTGCGAGAATGGCAAGAAGCTGCTGCTGCCCTGTGAGTTCTGCGACGTCAACTTTGAGTTCGCCCACGAGATTCTGGCGCACAACGAGGAGAAGCACCTCAATAAAAAGAAGCGCGAGAAGGAGACGCGCAACACGGGCGGCGGCCGAATGCGTCAGTATCTGTGCGACATCTGTGGCAAGTCGTACACCCAGTCGAGCCATCTGTGGCAGCATCTACGCTTTCACCAGGGTAAGTTATACAGTATTACATATAGGATCTGATTGTAATTGCTCCTTATCAGGTGTGAAGCCCTTCGTTTGCCAGGAGGAGAACTGCGATCGAAAGTTCACCATTCGCCCAGACCTAAACGACCACATTCGCAAATGCCATACAGGCGAACGTCCATATCTGTGCCTAGTGTGTGGAAAGCGCTTTCTCACCGGATCCGTCTTCTATCAGCACCGGCTTATCCATCGAGGCGAGCGGCGATATGAGTGCGAGGAGTGCGGTAAGCGTTTCTACCGCGCGGATGCACTCAAGAACCACCAACGCATTCATACCGGAGAGAAGCCGTACAGCTGCCTCTTCTGCACCAAGACCTTCCGTCAGCGCGGCGACCGCGACAAGCACATCCGAGCGCGACACTCCCACTTGGATGCAAACTCGCGTCTTATGATGCAGATGCAAAAGTTCCAACTGGAATCGGCCGCTGCTCAGAAGGCACAAAATCATAATCCCGAGCAGCAGGATACTGATGTTGCTGATGGTGCGAACTCCTCGGATGTGCCCACTTGCTCGGGATTCATGCAGACAGAACCTGGCGACACGGAGATGCAGTATAACATTATGCCGGAGCAGCAGGGCGAAATGATGTGTGTGCCAATCGACGAGGTAAACAACAGTTTCTTTATGTCGCACTACATGCAAGCTGTTCCCATGGAGGAGGATGGTTCGGGACAGCATATTATCGTCTTCGAGGAGCCAGTCCAGGATATGGAAATGATGACTATTTTCGATCCACAGCAGGTGGGCGAGCCAATACAGGAGCGCGGGGCGCCCATGTTGCAGGCTGATGAAAATGCTAGGGTGGTGGTTGTCAAGAACAATCCAACTCAGCCGATCTTTTCGGATACCTATATGTAAAAATCAAATCCGAATTTAAATAAACCGGCAAAAGAGCAAAGTTGCCAGAATGACAACTTATCGAGTGGGCCTTTAAAACGGCGTTGCCATGTAGTCTCTCAACCAGCGGTGCTAGGCACTCGATAATCGCTTCGATCAATAGCCGAAAATATCGATACTGCCACCCCCAGGTCTGTGTGCCATCGCTAGTTCCTTTTCTTTTCGAATTTCTCGTGGAAAACGCCAACATGGGTTTCGCTACTCTCTGGTACTCGCATCCCCGCAAATATGGCCAAGGCTCCCGATGCTGGTAAGAATTGTGTTGCCCGTTGCCTGGCGCACCTTTTGGTGTAAAATTTGTTTAAATGCTTGCCCCGTATACCCGTATTTTGCACGATTTTTGCTTGTTTGTAGAAAGTGAGGTTATTCCCGACCCGCTTTTTTTTAACGCATGGCGTCTTCCAATTTGTATTGCTTGTATTGTCAATTTTAATGTTCCAAATGGCTTTTGCCCCCGGTTGAGTACGGAAATACGTGTTTAAACATCTAGAACAGTTTCCTTAATTAAGGGTGGCCAAAGTAAGAGCTGCGCGAGGCAAACGGAGCCAGTTCCGAATGGATTTGGTTCAGCTGAGTGCAGCGACAGCTTTGCTTTTATGAAAACTGTGCCATGCTCTGGAGATTCTCTGATGGAACCGATGTAATCATAATATACCATCTCATTTTAGCCGTGCCTGCTCTAACCGCCACGGTCTGATCCGCAAGTACGGCCTGAACATTTGCCGTCAGTGCTTCAGGGAGTACGCCAACGACATTGGCTTCAAGAAGGTGAGTCTTCCATCAGCAGTCCGCCATTAACTGATTTACTAATAACCTTCGTATTTCAGCTGGACTAAATGTCCTCTTCGCCTTTTGGCACGCGTTAATCGCGTCTCAAAGCAACACCATTCGGCATATTAATGTAATGAGTCGCCGGTTCTTGGGGACTCAGTATATTAGTATGCCAGCAGCAACAAGCAGCAGCAGCAACAACAATAATCATTTGGGGATTTAAGCAAGGACAAAGCAAGCACATTGAAGCATGGATTCCAAAGTAATCTCTAAGCAAGTAACCAGAATGGCCAACAACACCACAGAATTCCAACAGTTACCACCTTCCGCGAAGGATCTTTGTTACAACACTAGTTTGTTTAAATCTCCGTCTGATTAAACCCATAACAAGAAACGTATTTAATTGTGTCATAATTTGAGCCCGTATCTAGCGGGCATATGTTTGTGTCGTAATTCGAGCATTCATCTTAGTGGGCATCCTCGCATTTGTGTAGATGGATGCCGGAAAAGTGTGCATTTCCTTGTTTTTGAACTGCAGTGCGATCAGTCAGCCAGTCTGTGTCACCTAATAACACATTAGGCCGCTACCAAAACAATAGCAACCGGTTTGCAACGATGGAGACCGGGTCATCTCATCCCCGAACTTCGTCGCTCTTAGCATTCAAAACTTCATTGTTGTGTTTCACCAGTTGCATAAAGGCTTTTGATGCCAAGCGGTCTTTAATGTTATATGCAAAACTGGAGGGCCAATGACCGCATTTTATATGCAATTTGTAGAAAATGTTTGCCCCTATCGCCAGTTCTTGAAGTCATAAATAGCAAACGGTTACCGCTCATACTCGAATTCAAAAGAGGGTTTTACGCACATGTGCAAAATACAGAATTAGATTATAAATTATTACTCATGCATAGCAAAACAGTATATCTTAGAAAATGACTACAGCTTGGTTTTTCTTATTTTTAATAAACTAAAATGATTCAAAATAAGTAATTTTATATATTACATATATTCAAGTGGAAAAGTATTTGATAAATATTTTCTTCGAGTGAGTAAAGCTCTATCAAACTTGCAATCTGCTTGTCGACAACGCAACGATGGTGCACAATAAACCAAAGTGCATGATCTGTGTATAAGCCAGCATGATTCCCACGCAAATGTGTCAGTCATGAACGTTTATTCGCCTCCTTAATTGATGGTGTCCTTTTCGAAAGCCGGAAGCAATCTCCTGGCTGTTGGCCTGCATTTCCTCATTTCTACGACAGTGGGTTAGTGGTATGGTATCCACACCGCGGCCCAGTGCAATGGTAGCCCATTATTCCGAGAGCCGGGCCAGAGTGAAAACCAGTTTGGGGCGCTAAAGAGCGGGTCAGCCCCCGCTTAAGCTCTCTTAGCTGTTTCTGTTTTGTCTGCTGGCTCCGCTGCCGAAATTCGAGGTAGCAATTTTGCACATTCGCCAATTGGGCTTGGGAGTCTGAAGCGGTCGCTTGGTGTCTAAACAACGTAGTCGCGCTTGCCCAACCCAGTATCACCTGAATTCCATGCAAAGATGAATGATTAAAAGTGAGTGAGTGTGTGCCACAAACTGCAGTGACTCCAACGGAAAGGTCAGTGGCTCAGTGAGCATCTAAGTGATCATCAGTCGCAATGAGATTGATCTGGCTGCAGCTCCTGGCTGCTGGGGGAGCTCTCTACCTGGCAATCGGTTGTGCAACGGCCGCCAAGGCATCCACAAGCCGCGGAGTTGCACAATACAAGCTCCCGCTCCCTGCTCCATTGCCAGACCACGAGTCTGTGGCCACGAATTCAGGCGCGGATCCGACTAGGCGGCAGCCGCAACAGGGAACATCCAGCCAGCGGAGGCGCACTCAGGTCGTCCGGCGGCGCAGGCCCTCCTCTACAACAACCTCAACAACTTCATCCACCTCCACCACAACGACAACCACATCAACAACCACAACGACGACGACAACAAGTGAGTGTCCAGTGAACTATAGTGGTCCAATAATAAACTAGACATGCTATAGTTATATTGACTATATGGCTGCGATCTTAGATCGCTGCAACTTGTTCGAAAAGCCATGCAAACTGGTCGAAGATGCTGGCACTGACCTAGCTTTTTGTTTTCGGCCATAAAGATTGAAAGTGGTAATGCGAACGCAGCCACAAAAGTGACAAAGAAGTTGTCTGGGAAGAGGTCATCTAGAGTCCATCGATAGATGGAATACCCTTTGTATAGCTACGTATGTACAACATAGAGTTAATGTAAGAAATCTAGCAAATCAACGTACATACTCCCACCATTAGAACGAAGCAGTTACAGAGATCTAATATAATAGCCAATCAGCCAGTTGGACAATCAGAAAGAAATCGAAGATTAATTGCAAAAATGCAGATAAATAGTTTTGCCTTGGATTCGCAGTTTCATTATTCTGACCGCAATGGTGTATTCAAATTGTGAATAAAACCAGATATACCCGTTTGGAATTCGTTAACGTAGTTAACCATAGGTGCATGGGTTAGGTGTAGAGCGTTAATAACTGGAGCACCGGAGCTTTCGAATCGGCTTCGGCTGCACCAGGAGACCTTGGCTAAGTTCGAACTGGAGAGACGGACGCAAGGCCACGAGTTATTGGGGCCTAGGCCTTTGGTAATTTGCATGATCATGATCACTCGGCTAAAGAATTCCCCCCTTTTTTGACCTGGCAGGGTCTAATTGAATTAAAGGTGCTTCTCCATTAGCTGCTTTTATGAGCTGGAAATTTAAAGTGCGTACCATCATTTGGCTCTCGAGAAGATCTCGTTAACCCGTGGGTAATGATCTGGTGAGCATGGCAGTTTTAGCGGGTGATTCACTTGCGTCCACTTGCTGTTGCAAGCAGCCAAGTACATAATTGCGTTGGGAATGGGTCTATGCCTATGGAGTGGGTGGGAATCGTTGGCCAACAGGCTGCGCTCCACCGGCAATTGTTGATCCATTGTTGGCCTGGCTGAATAATGAAACAGAAGTACACAAAAAAAGCCAAATCAAAGGCTGTTTATGAGCGGCGGGAACTGCGCTTTACTTGACGTGTAATGTCTGCTATTTGGAGCAGAAACACTAATGGCCATAAAGCACACTGGTAACGCGCTTTCCACATCCAAACCACAGCTCCGCGTCCCAGCCTGGCCAACGGCTTTAACTTCTTTAATCGGAACTTCTGGAGCTTCGGCCAGCAGAGTCTGGTGGCAGTGCGTCCGCCCACCAAGCAGCCCCATCCGCCGAAGAAGTTCAGTCCCAAGGAGGAGAAGTCCGGCCAACGTAAGCTGACCAAGACCACTAGAAAACCGATGGATCAGCGAACCACTGCAGCTAGTCGAGGCACAACCACCACCACCCAGAAACCCACTACGGATGGACCCTTCCGCATTGCTCTGCCCACCCTGAACTTTCCGCACGACAACAAGGATAACAGCAGGGATCCGCAAACGGATAAGGAGAAGGGCAAGAGATCGGCTGCCGAGCTTCGTTTGCGGTTTGATTGTCCGCGAGAGAACGAGGTAAGGTTCCAGCTGTTCCCCAAGATCTGCAAGACGGATCGGGATTGTGCCGTGTGGCAGAGGGATGAGCTGTGCTGTGATATCTTTGGAGCAAGCAGCTGTGTCTCTGGGGTTCCAAAGCCTCTGGAGGAGGCTCCACATGCTCGTAAGTAGATTTTAATTATCAGCCACTATATCGTTATTCAATATATATCTTTCGCTAGCCATTCTGGGTTTGATTCCTCGCAAGTGTCCCAGCAGACCGCTGGCCGAGCTCTGGTGGGATGTGCAGGAGTGCTCCACGGACATGGACTGCTGGCCACGGGTCTGTTGTCCGGATGGGCGTAGGAGGTACTGCCGCACCTCGCAGCCGGAGTTGGAAACAGCTCCTGTGCCGGTAAAGCGATCCTTCGACTACCGTAAGTTACCACTTTTCCGTATAGTAACAGAAACAAATCTGAGCCTGCCACTTTTCCAGTTACGGAGTACCTGGAGTGCACGGCACCGCCGCCGCCCATCTTCGACCTCCATCCCAAGGCGTGCACCTCCACCTTGGACTGCTTTCCGAACGTGTGCTGCCAGGAGGCGGGACTGCGGCACTGCCGGCCGCCCAAGAAGTCCGTGCTCACACTGATGGCCAACTTCCTCAACGTGGACTTTGTGAAGCGACTGGCCCAGAACATCGTTATCAAGTAGGGCGCCCCGTGAATTTCCCACTATTTTCAACGTGCGTCGAGCACCTTCGACAGAACCATTTGGAAACCGCCGTGATATCTCGCCCGTGTTTGTTTGGCCACGCTGATAACCAAAAAGAAGACATGCCCAACCCCATACCTTTCATATGTATACATACACATATATATGTACCCATACTGCGCACCCCATTCGATACCCCGCAATCCCACATTAATTAATGTCCACCTAGCCTAGTATTAGACATAAGCTGCATTCGTAGGCTAACAGAGTAAATACAATTTATACGAACCATTAACTCGAATTTGGGGGCATTTCCTCTGAAGGTCCGAGGTGGAGGTCTAACGTAACCCTACGCCTAGGTCACCTCCACCGACTGCCGTGGGGTTCTGGTTCTTGACTTATTTCGGTGGCATTATGTTTATATGTCGGGTTTTTGCACTTCTGAGTTAATTACGCTCTCACATTACATCTGAAACTATACGTACGTTCACTTGGGCACTTTTGCGCTATAAACGAGGCATTTCTCAAAACAGTAATAGTAATATATGAGCAGTAATAAGTCATATATTTATATGAATCACGTATGCCCCAGCAAATAATGGAATGACATACATGGATTACCAGCATATGCCCAACATCGTTTTCAATTTGATAGGGAGAGATGGTTGTATTTTTGCTAGAGCTAACTTACTTTAATATACATAGTTAATCCGATAGTGGCTATACTCTCACGCCCGCGACTGTATTCGTATCTACGAGTCATAAGTTCAAACCGCTGTGCTTTGAAACTCAATCCCCAGTCGCTTCAGAAGTGAGGCATCTCAGATTACCATATTGCTCAACTGAATTTAATGATATGTACATACATACATATATGCACATTGTGGAAAGCACTTGACCATCCGATTTCCACGACGCATATTACCCACCACGTAGCTACCGCCAATAAAAGAGAATCTAACCTAGAAAGCCCCAGACAAACCGATTATGCAACCCGAAAAGACGCAGTTAGGCTTCAATTACTTTAATTGAACATAGGTTGGAGGGTATGTAAATGAGAAAACATTGTGTTTTTGCTTTGGGAATTATACAGAAATCAGTTCGAAGACAATAGGCTCCAGATTTTCCTTAAGGGGAAAGCTCACTTGGAGCAGCCGCAGGCGGATTTCTTGTCGCCGCCGCACTTGCAGTCAGATCCGCAGTTGCAGGATCCCTTGGTGGTCTGGGTGGCGCATTTGCATCCTGGAAAGGAAGAGGGTTTAATGATTAGTATATGCAGGATGTGCCAATAAGCCAAATAAGACTAGAATTTCATTTGAAGAATTTAAACTGACAACTTCTTTCTTATAGCAACAAACTCAAAGATTTTACTTTACAGAAAGTTTGAGAATAATAGCTCAGTATGACCATTGAATTTGTGTAAATTTGTTGCTCCAAGTATATCAACATTTCTTTAAAAGATCAGTAACGTCCTAAAGGATCACACTGGACTCAGAACTTACCGCTTCCGCATGGGCAAGGCATCTTGATTAAGTTGGATTTCCGGGAACTTGTTCACTTCACAAAAGATAGAGATGGGCTATTTAGGCCTTTAAGTGCACTGAGATGATTCACTTGATTTTGCTGCTGACCACAACTGATGCACATTGGCCAGATGCTCTCGGTTTTATACACTTTGGAAACGCGGCTTTACACACGGGTCTTTCGATACACCTCTTTTGCACACGCCGGCCGGCTCCAATTGAGTAGAGACGTGTGCAGAAGCTTTCAGAAGAATTGCGCGAAGAATTGGTTCGGTTCTCCACTGTGGGATTCGTAATTGGGGGAATTATATGCAAAGCTGCGAAAAGCTTCTGTGGTGGCTCCACATGGGGCATGCGCAGGCGTCGTACTTGCGTACTGTGTATGGGGGCGTTGGGTGGTCGGTCGGGTTTCTGGGTCTCTTATCGGTAGCAGAGGATAGGATAGGACGGCCTACAGCAAAGAGCTAGTGCCACATCGGGCACCACATCCTGTCCTGCAACGAATTCCAGTGCAACGAAATGCAAGTAAATACTGCGACGCAATATAGGGACTTCGTTCGATCCTTTGGGAGCTATCCCATTCAACGGGTATACGGATGCGGTGGCCAGGCTTTGCTTTTCCATTTGATTCTCGCGTGTGGGTGGCAAGTGCAGTGCAGATAAAATCGATAAATCCAAGCCAAAATAAAGCGAGGAAAATCCAAGAGCAAAGCGCGTGAGGTGTACGAGGTGGAAAAGCAAAAATACAACACAAAAAAAAAAACAAAATAGCGAGTGTGCGGGAAAACAAAAAGTCGGAAAATCGCAGGGCGGGTCGTTCGAAGGGGGCGTGCCAAAGGTGTCACACGGGTCCACCAGGACAATCAAGCGGAAGTGAGCAGTTACGGCTAGTGTGTGTTGTGTGTTAGTGTGTGTGTGAAGGGGTGTGTGTGTGTTTGGGCGGATGGGCAGGAAACCCGCTCCGAATGGGACACTTGCCTTCAAAGCAGGCCTATTTATACCGCACCCGGCCATGGCCAATCATAATCGTGGCGATAATGATGAGGAGAGGCTGATGCCGATCTGCCAGTGGAGCGAAAAATCAATACCCTTCCTTGGCACATGGCTAAAATTAGCGGGATACTCTCACACATTGTTTGCCATTATTAAATACCTTTGCAAGGGGTACTACCCTTTTCAGGTGCAAGTTTGTAAAGCAGTTAGAAATTATGCAGGGAATGAGTTAGAGAATTATATTTGAAGTAACTTACATACTTAATATCATATTAAGAGCTCATCAGCATGATCGTATAATAATAAAATAATAAACTTCACATGAACCATGTCATTAAAGTTTTAAAATAAAAAGGTGCCAAGCCATAAACTATAAATAATACCATATAAACAATTCAACCCTCGAAGCGTGCTAACAAACCGACTAGTGTATATTACGATCGGCTTTTGGAAGTTAACTTTCTTTGCTCTTTTGTTTTTGTTGCGGGACCCTAAAGTAGTGCCACCCACGCCCACCTCCTACCACCCACATCCACCCACAGGCGAACCGGAAAGGTTGTGCGTGCGTGGGCGTTGTGGCCAAGCTGATTTGCTCTTAATCGTTGCAGATAAACGAAAGCATGGCGCCCAAGTAAAACATTCCACCAGCGCCCGACAGCAAGCCAACAAGCTTCAGCTCCTGCTTCTCTCTATTCCAATTTCCACTCCGAACTTGATATACGCGACCGCGTTCGACCGACTCGAGTCCGTAATCCGTATCTGAGATGACGGAGCAGAAGAACCAGGTGACGCGCGCTGCTCCGGAGCAGAGCAATGACTACCGGGTGGTCGTATTTGGAGCCGGCGGCGTGGGCAAGAGCTCACTGGTGCTGCGCTTCATAAAGGGCACCTTCCGCGAAAGCTACATCCCAACCATCGAGGACACGTACAGACAGGTAAGTAGCCCGTCTAGTGCTGGAGAAGACTCCTCTAACCCACTGGTACTCGCATAGGTCATAAGCTGCAACAAGAACATCTGCACGCTGCAAATCACGGACACCACGGGCTCGCATCAGTTCCCGGCCATGCAGAGGTTGTCCATCTCAAAGGGGCACGCCTTCATTCTGGTCTACTCGGTGTGCTCCAAGCAGAGTTTGGAGGAGCTGCGACCCATCTGGGCGCTAATCAAGGAGCTGAAGGTATTAGCAAGGCCTGGCCATCAATCCCAATCAAGTACTAATACTTTCTGTGTCCACAGGGTGCCGACATCCCTAACATACCCGTCATGTTGGTGGGCAACAAGTGTGATGAGACCGCCGAGTTGCGAGAGGTTAGATGCACTACACCATTAAGTCTATCACTAATGCTGGGAATGGGATATATAAAACTGTTTCCTAGATCTGGATGGTTTTGTCCATGTTCAGTCTGATCCTTCAGATCTTAGATCTAACTTACAATCTTTAAGGGGGATCATGAAAAGTTGAAAGTTTCTTTAGGAAAACGTCTAATCCAAAGGTCCCATTTACAGGTCTCCCAAGCGGAGGGTCAGGCCCAGGCGACCACCTGGAGCATATCCTTCATGGAGACGTCGGCCAAGACGAATCACAATGTGACCGAGCTGTTCCAGGAGCTGCTCAACATGGAGAAGACGCGTACCGTCTCCCTGCAACTGGACACCAAGAAGCAGAAGAAGCAGAAAAAGGAGAAGAAGTCCAAGGACACAAACGGCTCGATACCGGAGAACGGCGATGCGGGGGCCAGTGCCAGCGGCGGGGTGAAGGAGAAGTGTCGCGTTATGTAAGCATCGGATGGCCAGCTGGCCAGATGGCATGGGCATGTGACCCGGGTCACATTGCGTCGAGCTGAAGTGAACGGAGACGACGGTGACAGACAAATACTCGCCTTGGGGCAGCACCCTTGGGTGGGGGGTTGCTGGCTTAGGTAGCCACCCAGCCACCCAACCACCCACACGAGCCACGCACCACACACAAACCACACACATCCCCAGAAGAGCCACTTACCCGCATATAGAGTTACATCCATAACAAGACACTTGTATTTAGGAACTGACTGGATAAGTCGCACCACGATTGCAATTACGATTACGAGTACATTTCGCATTGGTTCTATTTGAGCAGATCAGATCTTTCTAGTCGCACAGAGGACACGATACCCAGATACGATACCACGTACATATAATACATATACATATACTAAACTAAACTAAACTAAACACACCACGGAAGCTAAACCTAAGTTTTGCACATAATCGCATCTGAAACGTAACGGCATACATATCAAATGTTTACATACATACATACTGCATGATCCACCAGCCAGTCATAACCAAACCGAATATTGAAATCGAAATCGAACGAAGCTATACACTATATCTCTAATGAAAGCCAAAGTACCTACTTAAAGACATAGAATCTGTATCTACTACGATATGATAACAATATTTACATGGATCCATCAACGTAAGACTTCTCCGTGATCGCCACAGAGACCATCGAGAGGCATCCGGAACCGGAAGTGGCCGGAAGCGGAAAAGACCGCAAATGGCGGGAAATGGTCGATGCCTCCCCTGACTATCATTGCTGTTTAACTATTTACCACCTAACCAGAATAATACAGATTCTGATGATTCGCCCCGATCGCCACATAAGCTAATGTATAAAATACTCATGGCCAACAACTCCGACAGCCCACAGTCCGTAAAACATGAAGAAATTCGCAATGGCATTGTGTTTTTTGTATTATATTAAATGTGTATGTACAATTTTACACTTATTTGCTGAACTTTATTGAGCAGCTTGAACATTCTTGGTCGCAGCCAATCCGTAAAGATCGGTTCAGTCAGAGAGTTAGCCTAAGTCAAAACACGACGTTTAAGTACAATTGCATTCGCATTCATCAAGTGAGCAGCCAAGTAACGCGTACATCGAAGGATATTTGAAGAGCATTTGGTGCATTTTTGCAGTAGCGTAGATGGGATATAAGTTGCCTGTTTTTAAAACACTTACTAACTACCTACCTACCACCCATATGTGTGTATGGATGTATCGTACGTAAAACTTAAACACAAACCGTTCCCAATTGTGGTATTCGTTATTTAAATAGTTGATTGGCTTGTGCGTAGGCGTAGGCGTAGGAGTTGAACAAATTGTTTCGCATAGTTTGCTGTTGTTTGATATTAAGAGGATTAGTTTTTTAAATTTTACCAATCGGACTAAGTGAATGATATGCTTTAAAGTTTAAACGCTGCTATACCAATTAGCCAATAGAGGGGCATGTAATTACATTAATTATGATGTTGCTCATCAAACTGGTAACTTTGGCTGCTGGTCCGCCGTTCAGCAGTGCCGGACAAATAAGTAGAACAGCCGCCAACACAAATCAGCAGGGGGAAATTGCCCACTAGATCTTAACAAAACCAAACGAAACAAAACAAAACAAAAACAATTGTTGAATTCGAGTAGAGAACTTATTAATCAAGATTATGATAGCGGACCAATTTGCGTATAAGATTTGTGAAATCAATTTAGATAAATTATCTCGGTTTGCCATAGACCTGGACGATTACGACGATATGCCATTTGCCAGCCTTAGTTGAGTATTATAGTTAGCCTGCCTGTGCTTTGGGTTCTGCTTCGTGTTTTTCTAGTTTTAGGTACGATTAATTACGAACAGCAAACTGGGTTTTGGCTATTCAGTATGTGCCGTATATTGGATTACATATTCCATACAGTACATTTCACAAATGCGTAAAGTTACTTAGTTGCATACAAATTATAATAATAAAAATAACAATGAATTGTAATTAAAGCATAATACATTTTAGGTGCATGATTTAAAATACAACGAATAAATATATTTACACCGAAATTCTTTTCTAATTTTTACTTACAAATATATACACACACCGTATAGATCTATATACATAGATATATAAATATATTAGTTGTATACATATTAAATTAGATTTTACAAGATTCGAAAACCGAATATTTAATTATCGCTTACATTCAATTAATATGCAACTCACAAAACGAGCGCCCATTGCTAATAATATTTATTAAAACCGCCTGAGCGCCAAGTTGTAAATATAAATGATCAACAAGTTACAAATAAAAATTATATCCGATTTTTTGAAGGGCCGGCATCATAATAATAACAAGCAAAATATAAACAGTTTTGTGGCCTACTTAAAAGATCTTATTGTTGAAGATTTATCTTAATAACACTAATCGCGCAAATGAGATGAACATGCAAAATAATTTAAATAAAAATTTAACTATGACAAATCAAAAATGGAAAAAATTTACTTATTTGCCGACCACTAATGGTCTCCAATAACTGGGTAAAAATCACGGACATTACACTTAAGTTACAGATTAAGTTTATTGGCGGCCGCTACACATTATCGATGTTATTATCGTCGTGATCGTCGACCAGCGTGAATCCTTCCTCTTCAGCAACACTCTTTTTGCTTTTGTTGCTGGAATCGCTTTCATCTAAGCTTTCTTTTTCCATGGCAGGAAATTCGTGCGCTTCATCTAGCTCCTGCACCCCCGAAACGGCGGGTAGTCGTTGTAGTGACTCATGTGAAACGCTTTTCACGCCAATTACATTTAGCAGCATCTTTAGATTGTCGCCCGATATGCGGTCCTCTATGGGCTCCCGCGCATTAATCGATGGTGTCTCCGGTGGCGCTGGCTTGTGTAGAAGGGATGCCCATGCTCGGGGGCTCAAAATGTATTTAAAGGACAGCTTTATAATGTACCCCACTAAACACAGCAGAAGGACTGGTGCAAGGAGGTTATAAGGGAAGGATAATCCGGCTATGGGTAAATAATATGGTTATTGAAATCGTAATTTTGACTGTAGGAATTCTAGAGATTTTTTATTAATTACGTAATATTACAAAATTATTACGAAATACTTACCGGATAGTTTCGTTATAGCTCCTGACACCTTTTCTATCATAATTTCCAACTGCTTGATGAATAGGTTGTTTAAATACATAAAAAACACGTGATCTGGCATGCAAATAGAAATTTGGAGTATTGAAGATTTTCTAAAATAAAACGATTATCAATAAAGTTTATAAATTACATGTCATGTTCTTACTTCAACATCTCTATTTTCTTATCGTTTGGCGAGGCTTGGAATATGTAGGATCCCAGTCGAGAAAACCAGGAACTTTCTGGCTCCTGGTGATGCTTTACGACCTCTATCATCCTATTGATGTCTAATTCCTAATTACAAATATATAATGAGGACAATTTCACGAATTTTTAGGCTTTACATACTCTATTGCATTCCAAATAAGTCTGAATATATCCGCACAGAAAAATACCTCCTAGAACAATCGAATATATCTTGATACGGAAACGTTTGTGCACAATGACGATAAGTGCAATTGCTAATGTTGCATATAGGATAAATTGCACCTAGAAGTGAGAAAAATAATTAATTAGCTAAAAGTCAAGCTTCCATAGAAGGCGCAACGGGTACCTCAGTCGTTTTCATCAGTTCAATTACATCCTTAAAAATATCCAACATTAAGAAGAAAAAGCCTTGTCGGACGTATGAGCATCCGGACCTTCCATCAAACAATGGAGCCTCCTCGGCACTCTCCAATATCTTTGTCAGCAATACGTCCATATCCCGTGCATCCTGCATCTTCTCCAGTTCAACCAGTTGCGATGGCAGCAGCGAGAAGAGCAGCGCTCGCTTATGGACCGCTGACTGAGCATCGTACTATTTACACAAAAGTTACACATACATATGTATGATGTCATGTTGCCAAATATGGTCTAAACAGCGATCATACCCGCAAACGCTTGCGCTGAAACAGCAGATTGACGAACTTCTTGAAGTATGTGAGCGCCACGGCATCCTCCATGGCCGCTGGCGAAAGCTCTGGACTTGCTGGACACTGGCACAAACCATCGGGCTGATGAAAATCGTTGGCCAAGTCCGACCAGGCGGGATACGGATCCACCCAGGACTCCTCGCTGCCGCTCTGACAGCACACACTGTGCAATACCAACAGAAAACAACTGACCGCTGCCTCCGTTCTCATTGTCCTTGTTTCTCTATGGAGCTCCTTGAGGTAAACAACACTTGATAATAATTATAATTCGGCTTGGCAATTACGTGTTAACGCGGTAGATGCAAATTGGCGGTGTGACCATTTGCAATTAACAACAATTTGTCATGCGGCCGTGCTGCAAAATTAACTACTTTTCATCTCAGAAAAATCTGGCCTTTTTGGGAGATACACCATATTCATTTTGTAAACCTAATTACATTATTTGAGTTCGCTTTTGCTACAAAATGACTTATTTTGATGAAACAAAAATAAAATAAATTGTTTTTGATTGGCCGTGCTCAAAAATCGTACATGGGATAATCAAACAATTACAAGCCAAATAAAAGCTAGATGGCCTGCACCAACAGCTTTATGCGATCGGTATGTGGCCACACTGCTTGTTGCGAATAACTGTTTAGCCAGGTCAGCACTGCACCAAAAATTTCGTGCTTTAAGCCCGGATAAAAACCACGAGGAAAAATGGTTAGGTCAGCTCTCGTTGTTGCAGCCATTGCTCTTTCCCTGCTGATTGCACTGCAGGGCGTGGATGCCGACAAAAAGCAGAGCAAGAAGTACAGCAAGGAAGCCAACGACCCGCATTTTCAGCAAGTAAAGCAGGAAAAGTATGATCCGGATTTCAAGAGCATCCAGCGGCCTTTTCGCATGGCCAAGTTGAATCTCGTGTGGGCCAAGGCGCAGAATGTGAGTGGACATCATTAGGTATCTAAAGTTTTAGCGTAAAAATGCCGGTTACAGCGCCTTACAGAGCCCAAGCTCAAGTCACTGTACATGGAGCTAAAGATCCACGATAAGGAGGAGATTGCCTGGAAGCAGCTCAACTCGCAGCACAAGGATAAGGATGGCCTGAAGGCCGACGAATTGCGCCGCAAGCTCATTGGCATCATGAGCAGCTATGATCTGCTGGAACATTTTGACGACACTCAGGATACGGAGAAGCTTAAGCCCTACAAGGTAACTGAAACATATTTCCTCAGAGCAACAATCTTTCATTCAAAGTAACTTACAGAAATTCCATGACGCCGATGAGAAACACAGAAACAAGAGTCTTTTCAAGGACAAGAAACTGAACCGGCTTTGGGAAAAAGCCGAGATTTCCGGCTTTACTGCAGAGGAATTAAAATCCCTGAAACAGGAGTTTGATCATCACCAGGATAAGGTGGATGTGTACTACAGCCTGCTGGAAAATATTGGCACAGTAGACACTGACAAGCATGAGAGTGAGTTTGGCTAAATCCAACACGAAAAACATAATTTACTTTCATTAATCTCATTAGATGCTATTAATACGGAAGATTTGGACACATACAATCTGATTTCAAATGATGTCAATGAAAACGACATTAAAACGCATGCTCAAAACGTGAAGAGTTTTGAAAACGACCTTAACACCCTTCGAGGTCATCATACTGGCATCAAAGATCACTACGATAGGCTGGAACGTCTAGTGTCCTCCGGTCCACACAGTCAGGACTTCATTGAACCCAAGGTCCAGGGTCTGTGGCGAGTGGCCCAGGCTAGCAATTTCACTGTCAAGGAACTGGAGTCTATTAAAACTGAATTGCATCATTTTGAAAGTCGTCTCTTGAAGCTGCGTCACCTGCATGCCGAGCATGCTTTGCAGAAGGAGAAATACAAGGTACACGTTTCTTGGTATCATTTAAGTTTGTAAGCCAACTAAAATTTATTTACAGGGAGAAAAGGTCAAGGATAAAAGCAGCCGCTTTGAGGAAATGGAGGATACGCTGAAGAAGCAAACGCGCAAAGTGGAGAAGCTGCAGGAGAATATTGAAAAAACAATCTTCAAGCACACCGAACTTTAAAAGTATGAGCAATCACTGAAAGTGCCAAGCGAATAAATTAGATTTAAGTGCAACTGTTTGTGTAAGGCACAAATACATTCTGGCTGCTATTCAGCTTAGATATAATTTTGATACCAAATATCATTTGAACATAAATAAAATCTCAAGTTTCATTTTGAATTATTTCGAGTTGACTTTTGTATTTAATCTTTTTCTTAGTCGAAAAAAACTAAAGAAATTAATTTAATTGTTTGTATTTGTAAATTACAGTAAGCAGTTTAATTTTAAAAATGCAAAAATAGAAAAGTTTTAATTATTTGTAAATTACAGTAAGCAGTTTATTTTTTAAAAATATCAGAGGGTTAAGAATAAACCGTTAAAACGCAACGATTGTTTTAGTATGACCATATAAGAGCTGGCGAAAAACGTGGATCTCCCTCCACCCAGTGGGACCGCACCTAGTATGACCGCACACTAGTCGCATTATTGTTGTTGTCTGTTTCGTTTGGTGGACCAAAAAAACAAGAAAATATTAGCTAAGCGAAAAGTTGTTAACATATATATGTGCAGCGGTCGATGCAAGTGCTTTATGGGTACATAGTGCATATGTACACAACGCGATATGGGCATGGTGGAGGCGTCGACGTCGGAGCTGCGCCTGGAGGCCCCCAATTCGTACACGTACCTTTTGGCGACCGTCAGCCTGACGCTCACTTTCATCGTGATGCTGGGCGCTTGTCTCTGCTGCAAGAAGCGGATTCCCAAGTAAGTCCTCCCAATCTCCCAGAGGATCAGGAATCCATATCGGTTCAACGGCTCAGGCGGGAACAGGGCGGTGCAGGCCAGCGAGAGAGTGAAAGTGGGTCTCTTTCTCCGCCGCTACGCCGCCCAGTTCCACTTGGGTGCACTCTTGTCGCTCGCCTCACTCTCTATGCACTCTATCTCCACAGAAATGACTTGATGGGCCTGGAGGGCATGGTCAAGCTGAAGAATCCGGATGAGGTCATTGTAGTGACCAACCTGGTGGGCAACAGCGAGTCACAGGCAGAGCTGAATGCCTCCACGGTGTCCAATGCGGACTCGGAGAAGCGGTAGGTCTCAATTACTTTGTTGTCTACATAACAGAGCTGGAAGTCACGCATCCCTTACCATTTTCAGGTCGAGCACTGCAGCCCATCGCAGTTTGCCGGACATTCCCGTAGCCGAGAGCAATGATAATGGGTCCGAACTATACGAAACCGTGGCGGACAAGCAACTGGTAGATGCTCGCAATGCCCGTAGCCAAAGTCGTAAGTCGCATTTTAAACCCAAAAAATCAGCTTGTAATTAATCGCATTTCTAATAACACCCACAGCACAACCAAGTATGAAGAAACAGACTAGCGTGTCACAGCACAGCTCTATTAGCCAGGCGGATGATGTAAGTTCGCCGTACTCTCGTGTCAAGGGTCTGCCGCACGACTACGCCAAGGTGCGGGGCACCGAGCATCCCTACGCCCAGCTGAATGCCCCCTCCACGTCCCATACGACCAATCATAGCTCTTCAGCAGCAGCTGCGGCGGCGGCGGTGGTGGCCGGATCCTCTAGCGACGGTATAGATCCTATGCACCGCAGCTCACAGCACAGCGAAGGTTCCAGGGAGCAGAATGACTCAGCGCCGGCAGAGGCTGAGATTCCAGCTGCCTCTGCGATTGCGGGCATGATTTCGGCAAGCCAAGATCTTCCCTACATGACGCCGCCCATTGCCAACCAACATTTCAGCGGGGACTCACAAGATTCATCGAGTAAGTCTGTGCAAATGGTGGTGATGTCATATCGCTAAATGTTTTATTCTGCAGAGGGATACACAAGCATTAGTGTGAGGGAGCCGCTGGCCAACATTTTGGCCCAACAGCCCCCAGGGAAACCCCCGAACAGGAATCCAACATTATCGCGAGATGTAAATGACTCTCACTACGCTACTGTATCCGACGATTCTGGTGAGTCACAAGAGAAATAAAACATTCCCCAAGGCTATTTCAATGTTATGAGTATCTTGAGTTTTATTAAAAACCAAATATACTGAATACATAAAGTATCAAACTGTGAGAATATCAAAAATTGTATAGTAATTTACATCTTCTATTCAAGATGAGACATATGCGGCCATTGAGGATCCCAATAACCGTCATCAGGCCAACGCCGCGGATATATACACAAGCGGATCGGAGACCTACGCGCAAATCCAGCCTATGCAGGCCAATCCCATAGTGGTGGCTGTCGAGATCAATAACAGCAGCAGTCTACCGACCGCTAGTACGTCCGCCGTTCGACCCACCAGCAGCAGTGGTCTTGATCATGCTATGCCAGTTCCACCGCCGGTGGACAGTTTGCGAGCCCAGATGCACTCGCGTCAGGCCTCATCCTCGTCGAACAATAGCTCGTCTGTCTGCAACTTGGGTTCACCCAAACCTGAGAAGCGTCAGGCGAATTCGCCACTACCACCGACGCCCAAGGCAAGTGTGGGACAGTCGCACCATCTGCAGGCCGGTAGTATTAGCAACCTAGCCTCTGGACGGAATTCGGTCATATCAGTGATCGAAGCGGGCGCGGAAGGGCACGAGACGGAGTCTGGGGAGGCGTCGCCCCAGCGCAAGCACAGCAAGAGCCTTAGTCCCTCCAAGGATGGGGAGGGCAACAAGAACATTGAGGGCATGTACGCTAAGGTAAGAGGAATGCCCCCCAGTATTATATAGAAAAATTAACATAAGTTTTATAACCGTAGGTCATGAAAAAGCACAAATTCTCGAGAAACTCGCCGTCCTCTCAAAACAGCTCGCCTATTTTGGCAAGGAAACAGCAGCAAGATGCATTGGGAGTCAGTCCTCTGGACAGTGCTGCAGCTTTGTTGGTGGATGCCCAGAAGGGTCGCGTGCGGAGCAATAGTTATTCAGCCAAGGATCATGGGTATGAAACGATTCCAGCCGATGGACAGATGATGCACGAGAATCGGAAGTCGGATTGCTATGCAGCCAACATGTTACAAAAGGAAAGACAACAGGAAGGAGGAGGTATGTTCAGCTCACTCTAGTCCCTTTGTACCAGTTCCTGTTCGATGAGTACCGGGTAAAATGTGCTGATCCCTGTGATTTGTCTTAACATTTTTACCTGGCTTTGTCGCTAATCCCTGCCTAATGCCTAATCTGCCTGTCTATCTGTCTCTCCTTGTCTTTCCCTTAAAATGCCTTCCCAAAATAAGTTGCTATGCCAAAATGAAATATTTCCGTGTTTGTTAAACTAAAACACCGCAAATTTCATGAGTTTTTCTTTGGAAGTAGCCGTGGTTAGTATCGTCTGCATTACATCCATCAATTCTTCGCTCCAATCCGAGTAAATACTCTTGTTTAAGATCATGACTAATAAAATGTTCTTTCCGGCGCCTTTTCAGCGATTGCCCAGCCCGTAACGATAGCAACAGCAATAGCGAACAGCGCCAGCGCAAAGCACTACGAGACTATTCTTAACCAGACACAGCCGCCCCCGCCTCCGTCCAGGAGCAACAACGACCCTGGCTATGAGCAACTGCAACCGCATCCTGTTACCGCAGGCGAGGATGAGGCCAAAAAGTCAGACTATGATCCTAACTACGAGGTGCTCAAAAGTCGTGCACACTCAGACGACGGCTATGCGAAGGTGTTGGATAAGAAGCGCCCACCCGCCAACGCTGACGCCTCCGGCTACAGCACCATTCCAGGGGCGGATGCCAATCACAACTATGCCAGCATCCTCGAGACAAAGGCCGCTGCGGAGACGGATCATTATGCGCGAATAGCGGAGAACGCGGTGGCAGGAACGCCGGGCAGTAGCAGCAGTCACTTGACCCCCACTTCACCCAGCTCTACATCCAATTCCGTGTCGCTTAACTCTTCAACAATTGCCACCAGCACGCCGATCTCCTCGCAATATGAATCGCTGACGGGTACGGGCAGTGAAACGGATCCCAACTATGAGTCGGTGTGTTATCTCACCACGGCGTCGACTACAGCGACGACCACAACAGCGACGACCAACACTAGCAGTGGGATGGAGCCCGGCTACGAGCCGTTGCAGACGGATCAGGAGTCGGACACGCAGACGAGCAGTCCGCTAAGTGGGACAGCATTCACGCCAAGTGAACAGTTGCTAGTGGACGACTACTTTCACGTGTAGCCCGTGTCCAGTGAGCTGGATCTCCCCTCATCAGTTTTTGCTAAGCAATTCTTCACGCACATATCATCCATTCAATGCACAGACCCCACACATTAACGCTTCATCGTAGTTAGGAACGGCGACCGCCAAGCGACAGTCTTAGATTGCACTGCATCGGGTCACTGACCCACGGGCAAATCGGGACAACAGATTTCTGTCCCTCATAATGGCACAGCTTCATATCGGTTTGCCCTTTAGAATATACATAATTTAGCTTTAGGTTGACTTTGTGTACAAACTATTTGTATGAACGGCTCGACAATTGCTTCCGGGCGAGGGTGGGTAATCGCTCCAAGTATCTACTCCATTATTATTATTCTATCTCAGTACCAGTGCGTCCTATTTTAGGTAAATTAAAGGCAGGGGTCTCACTTGACGCGCCACTTGTTTAAATTGATAAGCACACTGGCGATCGTTAGTGGGTTGTGTTTAGGCCAATGATATTTAAATGGCCGGCGGGGGTAGCTTACCTACAATACACAAATGTATATTATATATATTTTTATATGTTTTGGCGTTTTTGCTGCTTTTTTACTTTACTGAGGTCCGGTATAGGCGTAGGATATACACGTATTTACACACACAATACCCACGAGAAGGCAAGCCAAGTATTTGTATTTGATAAATGTTAATGGAACACTTCCAAGTATTCAACCATCAAGAAACTAAGATAAAATGTTCAATAAATTATTGATGACACAACTCGGCTGCTATTTTGATATCTCTTTGTGTATAATTATCTTTATTTATATTGAATATGTATAGCTGTTTACTGGTTGCAACAAGGCGGATCATTATATTTATATGAGGCCCTGCAACAGGACAGATTCCAAGCAATCGCTCTATGGATTCTAATCACAAATAATCATAATCAAGGTTGACCATGAACTGATTGGCTGTTCAATGAACTTTTTTTGTTTTGGGCAACCAATCTTATCCACACTGAACGTTTTCGAATCTGTCCTGATGGAGCACCCTCTTGGAGTTGTGCTAATTATAGATCGGTTGCAGAAGTCTTATACTCTGGTTTACATTGTTTTAACTAATTTTCATAACTTTAACTAGAACAAAGAAAGACGGTTTTAAAATTATTAACTGTACGATCCACGTTTGGAGCACAACAAATGGGTTTATGGGATACACATTGCAACTTGCAACCACATCGAGCACATATAATGGAGATTATTTGTTTGGTTAAATGCCTGCTGGCAGTTCATCACAGTCCAGTGGCTGGACCGCGGGTGAGTCGCGTCACCCAGACGTAGATGAGGGCGCACACCACGAACTGCAGGAATATAAACTGGTAGTCGAAGATCAAGCTACACCTGTGAAATGTAAACGATGAAACGCGCCCGACAAGCGCCAATCAAGCAGCCGCTTCCACGTCTCATTCGTTGTTGTCGTCAGCCATCGGGATAGCAGCCGGCGCCACAGCCTCTGGAAGAGCAGGTTGCACCTGAGCGGGCGGCTGGACTTGGACGGCCATTGCCATTGCTGGTTCCCGATTTAGCAGGGCTATGTTGCTGGCTTTCATGCGGGCTATGGAGGAGGCCATTCCAGAGCCGTTGCCCATAGCTGATAGACACGGTGACATACAAGGTGTTGTGCATGATGAATTGCTGATTTCACACTGGTCAAGTAGGCGGAGAAGCTCATTGGTGTCGGGTCCGCCATTGATTTTCTGCTGCGGCTCATCCTTGGAGAGCAGCGCCAGTGCTGTCGTTAGGTCCCACATTTGAATGGCGCCGTTGCAGTGACCGGTGAGTATGAACCGGGATGATACCTCGCACTCGAGCACACAGAATGCCGAAATTGTGGAGCTGTCCACGGATCTAATGACGCACACCCGATCCCCATTGGAGGCCAAGCGCACGTACAGCTGATCAGTCTCGGGCACCACTTTTTGCACGAATATCATGTCGTCGTAGTCGCCGTAAGGCCCAAAATCATTCCCAGCCGCATAGCTGTAACTGGTATCGGTAGCTTCCAGCGACACGATTTTAAATGAGGCTTCCGGCGTGGAGCCCGGCTGGGTAGAGAGCATGCCTCGGAAGCGGGTCAGACGCCAAGTTCGTACGTGGTGGTATTCGCTGCACACGGAGACGAGGTATTTCTCCGACAGCATCACCTTGGTTACGGGGCTTTGGTGCACAAAGAAAGTCTCGAAAAGGTGTGGTCCATGACCAGCTGTCTCCGGATGCTGGACGATGATTCGCACCGCTCCCGACTTGGTGCCATAGGCTATTTCTATCCAATTGCCACTTATGCTCGAGGTTTTTGGGGTAAGGTAGACGGAGATAGCCGTAATTGGGTCCAGTGTGACATCTTTGTAGAGCTCGGTTACCAGTAAATCATTGTCCTTTATCCGTAGCGGGAACTTCTGCATGTCTATGTAGTAGATGGAGCCGTTGTTGCAGCCAAGCAGCAAAAAAGAGCCAGCCGAGTCAAACGAGAGCACCGGAACTAGGTCTTGAATCTGCCAGTGCTGGGTCATTGCGTGCCACACGCCTATCTTGCCGGAGGAGGACAGGGCCACAAGCTGACTGCCGATGAAGAACAGGTACTCCACGCGCACATTCAAGTTAAACGTGCCCACATCCGTTTTCTGGCCGCCCTCCTGAATGCTCCACAACCTTATCTGACTGCCGTAAGAGATGGCCACCATCTTGCTAGGCAGTGGCTCTGCTGCGGAAGTGTTCACTTTTGAGTTGATGGCGATTCTTTCGATGGTGGCGTCGATGTGGGGCGATGTGAACACCTGCTGCCACCCGTTGGAATCTTTCACTCGGTAGCAGGTCACAAAGTGCGCGTATGCCACTGCTATCCAATTCTGGTGGGCCTTTATGATTTGCACTCGCATCGGGTCCACCCAGTTTGAGTTCTGCGTGGGACTGAACACCAGGCCCACTTCGTTTCGAAAGACTTTGTTGAGATCCGCCGAAGAGTTGCGCGAGTGCCGCATAAAGTCCATCGAGGGATTGCGTGAGTGCAGCATGGGAGCTGGAGGGTTGGCACCATTGCCAGTGCTGCCTGTGCGACCCAGGCGCAGATCCCATGATGAATTTCGCGAGTGTGAAGAGCGTGAAGGTTCGGGAACTCGCACCATGGACCCGGGACGACTACCAATCGCACTGGCCGAAGTGGAGGGCAACGACTCGTCGATGCTAGCAGCTGGCACAGCTTCGTTCGACGGCATGGGCGGTGCCGCCAGAAAGCCGTAGAAGAGCAAATCGCCGCAGGACGAGTGGTTAAGGTCTTCGCAGAGTGCCAAGCGCTTGGTCAGCGGCGTGATGCCATAGTATTCGGCCTCGTGGCGCAGGGCGCGTATTTCGCAGTTCTTAATGTCGATGTCCTTTGTCCTTAAGTAGTTGAGTATGATCGAGAAGAGCGTCGGATCGCGGTCAATGAAGATGGCATTGTGCTCGTCCCTTAGACTCGAGATGCGTCCGCTGAGCAGAGCCGTGAAGAAGGTGTCCGGGATCCACGTAAGCGTTTGCCGCGACGTGGAAAAGCTACGGATGGTAAGATGGAGATTGCATGCGTCATCAATGCCGTTGGTGGGCCATAATGTAATGATTCTTTGTTCTTACCGCTGACCACCCACATTGAGGTTGACCAGGTCGCTGCTGGTGGCGTGCGTAAAGTGGGACATGGCAATCCGATGACCCGCGTGCTGCCGCAGCAGCGGACGGTAAGGATTGCTCTAAATGCGCCTCTATTTGTGTGGCTTCCGTGCTCCCAGCGCTCCAATCAGCAACTGATACGGCGGAAGCAGTGGCAGCGGCAGCAGCGGGAGCAGATAGCTCGCGATTTCGGTACCCAACCCACTTGGCGTGCGCTGCGGGGTGCAATTTATTCGATTAACTCTTTGTGCCAGGCTATTTATTTATTTATTATTTGTTGCACTGCACTGTGGTAACTAGGGATGGGTGAACTTCTTCGTGACTGTTCCTAGTCACGACGAGTCACTGTTTACGGGGGGTCCCAGTTGCATTCAGCTGCTTTGGTGCCAGTTGCTACTCTTGATTTTGTATGTCTTATCTCACAAACGGTTTTAATGGCTATTAAACAATAATTCATTATTTAAACAACAAACAATAAAGACATAAACTGTTTTTATGGCAACATATGGTATATCAGAAATTTCCACCGTTCTAAGCTCCGTTATTTCTTTTTGAGGCAATGTCCATCTCTAACGTTCGATAAAATTCCCATGCAGCACGGTCATACCACCCTTTCCTCAAGCAACGGTTCATTATGCTTGGCGGCAAATTTAAAAATTTACCTAGAAATAAGCAACAAAACAAAGAGCTAATGGATCTTACTGTCACTCTGCGCATTTTGAGCTACTCGTTAGTTTAGTTTTGGAAACCACACAAAATCTTGAAATAGCCCAAAATGCCAGCGGGGAAGTGCGGTTGCTTGAAGAAGGAGGCTCGCGTCCATGTCATCTACGTTGGTGGAACCATCGGAATGATCCGCAACGAGTCCGGAGGTGGGTATATCGATGGCTCTAGTCTTTCTACCAATCACCTCTTTTCCATTAGTACTGCACGCCGTACCCATGGTGCTGGGTCAGCAGCTTCAGGAGTTTCCCAGCTGCCACGACAGGCATTACAAAAACAAGGTGGATGACTGTGGGATGATGGTGTTACCCGCTGTGTCTGGTGCTCCGTATAGAGTCCTTTACGATTTGATTGAGTTCAGCCCACTGGTGGACTCCAGCTGCATGGGCTTCTGCGACTGGAAGCGCATTGCCAACGAAGTGGGAGTAAGTTTGAAACTCGGGGATCATTACCTTGATCCACAATATGCTACAACATTTTCTTTACAGAGATCATACAATTCCTACGACGGCTTCGTGATCCTCCATGGAACTGATACCCTAGCTTACTCCGCCTCGGCACTAGCTTTCATGCTGGAGAGCCTGAACAAACCCGTGGTATTTACTGGGGCACAGATTCCGATCTTTGAGGCTCGCAGCGATGGTCGTGAGAACTTCTTGGGCGCACTTCTGATAGCAGGCAATTACAGTATACCCGAGGTGCTGGTCTTCTTTGGCAACAAGATTCTGCGTGGCTGTCGCTCCACGAAGCTCAGTACGGACTCCTTCCATGCTCTGGACTCACCCAATTTGGCACCATTGGGTCGGGCGAATGTCAACATCGAGATAAACAGCCGCCAAATCTTCCGGCCATGCAATATAAAGCCGTTTTCGCTTCAATCGGAACTGGAAAAGAACGTGGCCCTGCTGCGGATCTATCCGGGAATAAGTGTCAGTGTGGTGCAGGCAATACTGAAGGATCCAACGAAAGGTGTGGTTCTCCAGACCTATGGAGCCGGCAACTTTCCGGTGAATCGTGAGGACTTGCTGGACGAACTCAGGGAGGCTGTACACAGAGGCGTCATTATCGTCAACATCACGCAGTGCTCGGCGGGCATGGTGGCTAACATTTACGAGACGGGTCAGGGGCTGCTCGACGTGGGCGTGATTCCCGGCTACGATATGACTCAGGAGGCCGCCTTTACCAAGCTGGCCTATGTGCTGTCCAAGCCGGAGTGGGACATTGCCAACAAGAAGAAGGTGATGCTGCTGAGTCTGCGCGGCGAGCTGACCACCAATAAGGTGGCCAAGATCAACGATATTGACCTGATCGAGGGCGTGGCCCGCACATTGCACATGTCCACGGCGATGGAACGGCAGCAGATGTGCTCCACGTTCTATCCCGCTTTGGTGGCGGCCGCAGTCACCGAAGGTGATGTCCACAAGTTGGGCGATCTCAAGCAGTACGGCGCCAATCTGTGCGACACAAACTGCGATGGGCGCTCCGCCATGCACTTGGCCTGCTTCCTGGGCAAACTAAATTGCGTCTGCTTCCTGATCTCCGCCGGTTGTCCGGTAAATGTCCACGATCGATTCAACCGCACTCCATTGCACGAGGCCATCGACACGGACAACCATGACATAATTAAGACGCTCCTCAAAAACGATGCCAAGCTCAACGATCCGCCGCTGGTCCAGGCGGAGCTACTGCGTGCCCTTACCGAGCGGGCTAAGATCAAGCGATTGGAGTCATTCCGGCTGGCCGGTGCCAATCTCACGCTGGCCGATCGGACAGGTCGAACCGCGCTGCACTACGCCTGCCAGTTGGGCAACCACGAGGTGGTCGAATATCTGCTGCCGCACTACGAGAATCCCTACATCAAGGATGAGCTGGGCATGTCGCCCATCGACTACGCCAAGGCAGCCAATCATGCCCACATCCTGACGCTGATGCGATTCAAGGAGAAGGAGCTGGCCAAGCAAGATCCGTGTTCCTGTACGAATTAGAAGAAGGCACTGTTGAAAGCTCCTAGTCCAAAAATCCAAATTAAAGACCATTCTGAACCGCTTGTTTTTCTTTTTTTTTTTTTTGTCAAATTTCAAATGTTATTAGCTTATACCTTGTGTATATATAAGTATGTATATTTAGTTGTTTGTCCAAGTCAAGGGCGACGTTATTAGCTTGCATAGGTAACACATTAAAATCAATCTCTACATAGTATAGTCGCACGTCGAGGACGCACTTAAATTTTTGTTAGTAAAACAATACAATCGGATGTTCGTATATTTCATATAGTTGAATATAGAATATAGTATGCAGTATGCAGTATTTATGTGCTTATTTGATCCGTACAGCGAGTAATGGCCTACGAATGTGAACCGTTGGGGGAAAACACGGGCAAACGGCAACAAATATAAATAAAATGTAAGGCAATAAAAACAAAATACTTAATTCACACGCAGTTATCGGATAATGTCATCTATGCAATAGTTATGGGTTTTGCGTTCACTTACGCCTAAGCTACTGACTTAAATTAAGAAAATGATTCGCATAATTCGAATACTCGGCCCGAAGACAAACTAAATACTAAACTGTTCATCAAACTTACTGGACTAAAATGACACATGGCTTGTTTCTATTTCTCGTTTAAGTTTTGAGCTACAAATTTGTTCTACAACATTTAGACATGAAATATTGCTTGGTATTTTACGCTTGGTAAAGGCTTTTGATTTTTGTATCTTGTCCGTGTGCTGTTTCTGTAGAATTCTCATGAATATATATAGTGTGCTGTATTTCGTTTAGATGTAATTATGTTATGTGTTTACTATACTCGTATATTCATAGGTTAGTTTGCTGAAGCATTGGCTGCCGCTAATCTAGTTTGTTGTTAATACTTAGAATTGCTTTCTTCGAATTGTTAGTGTTAGTCAGGGCATACTCGTTCGCCTTGTGTATGTGTATATCGCTTATTAATATCTTATGCTTACACGTAGTTTATGTTAATTGATGTAATTTTAAAATCTCTACTAATCTACATTACAAAATTGTTCTTCACTGGGCTCGAGAGGGCTCGTTTTGCTCCTCCTTCGTTTACATTTCGACGTACAAACAAATGCATTGTGTATTAAAGGTGTTGCTCCTTCAGTTGTTCATTCGTTGTGACATAAATGGGAAAAGTTTCAGTGATTTTTTCATTGATTTATCCGTTTCATGCGTCAGTTAAAAAGTGAAAACTTTGCGTGTGAGTTCTTGTTAAACTAAATTGCACATTGAGTAAAATTTTGAACGCAAGAATAATTAGTTATTATTTACATACAATTAATTGTATCGTGTATAGTTTGTTTTGTTTGTTTGTTGGTTTCTTTCGAATATTTACAGCAACGCGTGAGATGTGCGAGAGATTTGAGAGCTTGGCCTTAACGACTTAAGATATAGCTATAGATAGAACCGTGGTTTAGCTGCCGATGTGGGTTCTCTAGTTGACCATCAGTGTGTGTGATTCCATGGGGGCTGCCGAGTCGTAGAGCGTGTCCGTGTCCTGAGTGGGTTCGCCCTGCAGTTGACACTGGTTGGACAGGGTGCCAGCACCGCAGTCGCAAAAGAAGCTGCAATATACAAATTTAAATAAATTAATTAACTTTTCTACTCTTTAAGAACAAAAACCCAATAGGTTTTCATCTACTTGTACATTTTTGCTTACAGTAAACGATTATAAAGATAGAATGCATTAGTTCTTCGCTGCGCACTTACCGATCGTGTCGTATAAACTCGACGTCATGACCAGCATGACAATTCTTGATGCAATTGACGCATATGGCATTGCGGTCGGTTGTGTTGCAGGTCTGGCAGCGGTAGAAGTCGTGCATGGGAAAGGAGGTATAGCTGCTAATCTTGTACAGGCACTGCCCGCTGGATACGGCCTTCTCCACCTCGTCTTCGTTGTTGAAGATGTTGTTGCCCCTTGTTATGGGCTGAACGCCACTGGCAAGGCACAGCCCACCGAACTTGTTCTTGAATATCTGATTGTGCTCAAGCGTGGCGGTGGCATTGTTGGTTATTTCCACGCCCGCTGCTTGGCCATCGTAAATGCGATTCCTTCGCAGGATTGGGTGCGATTGCGTCGAGATCAGTACACCGGCCTGCGTGTTCCGGAATATATCGTTCTCCTCAAGGATGCCCTTGCCGCCGTTGAAAATGCAGATGCCGCCATCACGACCGTCATAGATTTTGTTGCGCTTTAGCGTCGGATTGGAGTCCGTTTTAATCCATACGCCGGCCATGGCGTTGTCGAATATCTCATTCTGTTCCAACAACCCCAGGCCACCATTATACACTAATACTCCACCATTCTGTCCACCCCAGATCTTGTTGCCTCGTATTACAGGATTGCTGCCCGTACGGATTTGCACTCCCGAGTACAGGTGGTTGAATATGTCGTTGT
Organism: Drosophila yakuba; assembly: GCF_016746365.2. Taxonomy (NCBI): domain Eukaryota; kingdom Metazoa; phylum Arthropoda; class Insecta; order Diptera; family Drosophilidae; genus Drosophila; species Drosophila yakuba. Next base: position 11,438,796 of record NC_052530.2, read on the forward strand.
CCTCCAATTTTCCATGGCCGTTGTCGTAAAAGTAGACCCCCACCTGCTTTCCCGAATGTATCCGATTGCGTCGCAATACCGGAGTGCTCCCAGTGGTGATCCACACGCCAGCCAGTGTGTTGGAGTACACCTCGTTCTCCTCTATCAGCCCTTGACCCTTCTCGTGCACATAGATGCCGCCGTGTTGGCCATGGTGGATCTTGTTGTGCCGTACTATGGGATCGCTATTGGTGCGAATCTGAATCCCTGCCAGAGCATTTCCGTAAATGTTATTGTGTTCGATCAGACCCCGACCCTCGCCAAATATGTACACTCCTCCCTGGTGCCCGTTGTAGATCTCGTTCTTGCGGATCGTTGGATTGCTGTTGGAGGTTATCCAGACACCTTTACAACAAAAAACGTGGGTTAGAAACCATTTCTTACATAGCCCTGGTCTTGTAGTCTTACCTGCAAAGTTATTCGAATGAATGCGGTTCTCTATGAACTGACCAAGTCCGTTCTCGTGCACATAAATGCCGCCCGTCTGGCCGTGATGGATTTCACACTTGACCACTGTAGGATTAGCTCCGGCCTTAACCTCGAAGCCAGCTATGCGATTGTTGTGGATATCATTCTTCTCAAAGTAGCCCTAAAAAAGGATATCACGTTATAATAATAAACTTAATATATAATATAGAAAGGTTCAACTTACCATTCCATTTTCAAAGGTAAATATGCCCACATCCCGGCCGTGGTGTATGTGGTTCTCCCGCATAATCGGACTGGCGAAGTTCTTAACCCAAATGCCCGCCAGTGCGTTCCGGCTGATCTCGTTGTGCTCGTATGTTCCCTGGGCGTAGTCGGTGACGTAGAGACCAACATTCTCGCAGTCGCTGATATCGCAGTTTCGAATGACGGGATTGGCGTTGACCCCGCCCACACAGACGGCAGCGCCCACCACCGAGGTAGAGCGAATGATGCAATTGTCCACAGTTGGGGAGCAGTTCTCACCGATGTCCAGGCAGTAGTGCTTGTGATGCGACACTGTTGATGTGACCTCAGGCGAAAACTTGAGTGTGAGGTAGCCCACGTAGGCGTACTTGGCGCCCTCTACAAACATCACAGTGGATCCGGCCTCCCGCTCCAGGATCACTGATTCCGCTACGTTGCCAGGCGCTGCCCCAACAAGTGCCACGTCCGAATCAATGAACAGATATTCCCCCTTGTAATGACCAGCATGAAGGAATATCAGTGGTCCGGGATGCTCGGTCGGGGCCACTTGCTCCTCATAGATGTTGACCAGTGCATTGACGCTGGCACCACTAACACCCGCTGACGCACTTGTGTTGGACAGTCCGGCGGATACCACATTGCCGGCTCCTGCACCGGCTGGCACAAAAACTCCAGCTGCTGCTCGCTCTTCTGGATAATCCAGAGCTGCCTGAATGGTGTTGAAGAACACAATGCTGCGGCCGGAGCTGCGACGCTCCTGGTAACCGGGACGCACATGCACGCCGCGGTACAGCTGGCGGAAGCTCTCTTTCCACGGATTGGCGTACTCCGACTCCTCGGGCTTCTCAAATACGAACTTGCACAGCTCCGGGTTGAAGAGCGGCAGGTCGTACTCAAAGACAGACTGATAGAGTCGCTTCCACAGCTCCGTGTCGTTGGCAATGGTGTTGAAGCGCTTGCATACGAGCGCCAGGCGGCATAGGTCCTGTTCCATCAGATACGAGAATATGGCCAGCAGTACCTCGTCGGGCAGCTCATACTGAAGGTACTGGGCCGCCGTGGGCGCACATCCTGCACCGCCGGACGCTGCTGTTCCAGCTCCGACTGCTTCTCCAGTGGCTCCAGCAGTCGGTCCCATCTCTCCGCCTTGTGTGTAAAGGCGTCGGGATCTTTTCCTCGCCGGCAGCATGTAGTTATTATCCTCGATGGCAGCGCCAACCGGCAGTGCTCCACAATGCTGTTGCGGCACTGAGCTGTGGACATTGGGTGGCTGCGCCAGCGTGGCTCCAGTGGTGGGTGCATTATTCACCGGAAAGGTGGCGCTGGTCGACGGTGCCTGTACGTTGGACGAGGAGCTCGAGGACGAGGCGGACGAAGACGACGAGCTAGAGGAAGAGGACGACGAGGAGCTGGAGGGCGAGGCACCCGGATTCACCAGCGGCGGAGAGCTGCTCGATGGTCCTACGAGTATTGCGGCAGCTGCTGCCACGGCGGAAGATGAGCTGGTGGGCCACTGGTCGTGGCTGCTGGCGGAGATCTTTCGGCGCAAGTCGTACGGGCTCTGGTGACTACTTCCGGCTGAAGCGGAGGCTGCAGCTGCTGCGGCGGCCGACGTGCTTGCCGTACTAGATCCGACTGTGGCGCAGGTGGACTTCGAGGTTGTGGAGGAGGAGGCTCCTAATGCGGGTGGCGTTGACTGGCTGGTGCCGGCGCCCGAGCTCTCAGTGGTGTCCATCATTTGCAGGGCATTGTAAAAGCTGCCAGAGAAGCCCGATGAAGCCGCTCCGCTGGATCCACTAGCACCTTGGCCGCTGTCAAAGTACTCCGCAGAACTGGAGGCTCCTGCTGCGGTAGCTCCGGCAGCTGCTGCTGCTGCCGCTGCAGATCCGGAGGTGGATGTGGCGCCACTGCCCCCGCTGCTGGCGTTGTTGTTGCCAACACTACCAGCACCGGAACTGGTAGCGGCACTACTGTTCGAGCCGGAAGCATTGGCTCCCGCACCGGCGGCGGCCACGTTCTGCTGAAGCATGGGATCCATTATGTTGCCCGTCGGCCGGTTGGGCATCGCTATCCGGTTGGCTCCTTTCCGGCGGGAGCGGCGCACGTAGGTGCGCGACGAGGTGAACGAGGCGCTCGGCATCTTCGCGTCACCTGCCCAGCGATGATGAGTTTTCCGCGAGTTAATCAGAGCCAAAGACTTTTGCGCTTGAGTTTTCACAGTTTTCCAACCCCATATGCACACGCACTCACACTGGCATACACACACTGGCACTGGCACATGCACATGCACAATTTGGCGACGACTTTTCGCTCTGTCTCTCGTTCCCTTCACTTCGCTTTTGATGTGGAGTGCCACCGATCGGTTCAAATTAGCTGACTATATCCTTGGACCCTTCGATTGATTGTTAATTTAGCTACATTGGCTTTAGTTTATCCGTCTGCTGACTGCTCTTCTTATTGCTGGCGAGTGCATGTGTATGTGTGTGTGAGTGTGCCTTTTTCGGGGTTTCTATCCTTTGTCTCTCCTTTGTTTTGTTTTATTTGGTTAGAAGAGCACCGCTAGCGCACACACTGGTCTGCTCCGTCTCGCTCACTCATTGTTACTCTGTCTCCCCTTTAATTCGTCTTCGCAGCAGACACTCGGATTTCTATTAGCTTATTTCGCGGCTACAAAAACACTTTTCGCAATGCACATACGCAAGTTCTATCTAATAGCTATTGCACTTTACACAATTGAACACTATTTTTCCGAAAATTCAGCAGCGAAACCACCTATACTCGGATTTTTAATTTTACCGTTCAGTGTGACCGCGGCTGGACTGATTGAAAATACTAGTTAGCAAGGGGAAAAAAACCGAAATCGGTTCATAACCGTTTGGTATTTTTCGGCTTAGTATCAGGGAAACCAGTTTCAACAATCGATGAAATCGATAACTTTTGGGCGCGAGTCTGTAAAATTCAAACTCAAGTGAATTTAAAAAAATTTTAATTCACATTTAAAGGTATGTTTATGTATGTTCATACCACCACATTCCCCCGTATAGATAACAACAACAACAAAACAAATGTTTATAAATTTAAAATATTTTAATGTAACTTAACTGATTTGAGTGCCACTGATAAGCAGCTAACATGCAAACAAGGACTTTAGCAGCTGCAAATCGACAATTAAGGCCGTGCCACGCCCCTTGGGGAATAAGTTTCATTGTTCACCTGCTTGTCATTGCCATTTGCGCCATGTTTTGACTGCTTCATTGAATGACTGCACAACATTGAACTTCGCACACGCGATTGCATCGACTATGGAAAATTGAACTTCAATGTTTCTGTAACTGAACTTGTGACCCAAATGCCAAAAGGCACGTGTCAAATGTGAAGCATATTTTCTATAAACAGCACTCTTTGCCACGCTGCTGTCCAGCTGAATTCCATTATCAAGATCCAATGCTACGAAAATTAGACAAGGTTATGAAATCAAGTAGCAAATTTGGAGGTCAGATATTTGTATATAAGAAAATTAAGTTTTTTGTTTCAATCAATTTGGCATCCTCAAAAAATAAACAACTAAAACGCGCTGGATCTTACATGTCATTTTATTAAATAGTTAAAACGTGTGACATCAAAATGGTCCCAATGATTTTTTTACCATTTGTTGACAGTTTTTCTCAACCTCTTCGACCTCTCGTAGTTTTCCTAATTTTTTCCGGTTTTCGCCGCTTTAACTAGCATGTAGCTCTGAGTGTTGTTTTGGTCTGCGCTTTGTGGTGCCCATTTAGAGGTCCTACTTCCTTTCCATTCCTTCACCCGGCGTGAATGATAATGGCATAGGCATCCCTTTGGTGCGACGACCACCCACCCAAGAAGGGGGGAATGGAGTGGGTGGACTGACTATGGCCATATGTTCTTGGGGGCCTGGTGTCCTGTACTCCCCGACAACCCCTCGCCGCTGACCTCAATAATAATTTCGTCTAATTGCTTCGTAATTATGCCGCGCACATGCTTTTCTTGATTCGCCCGTTGTTGGTAATTCACTTGGCCCCCACGGTCACCTTCCTATCTTCGCTGGTGCGTGCTCTCCTCGCTTTCGAGCTCTCGAGGATGTGGACCTGGAAGTGGATGTGGATGTGGTGGCCTCAAGTGGGCGGTGGTCGTTGGTTGGTGGGTGGACTTGTCCGAGGCGGCCATTTTCGCATATTATTATTTGTCTCTTTTGTTTTGCGCAATTTTTCGTCATTTGCTTCATTTTCTGCCATTAGAGGCATTTAACTTTTTGCTGTTTTGCCTCTTTCCGATTTGCCTTCATTATTCAGGCGACCGGCGGTGTTTTCGCATTTCGGATTCAGGCCGACGGAAAAACTGAGCAAATGGATTTTCCTGTGGTCAGGCTGAAGCAGGGCAAAAGTGTACAATTAATTTATTATTGCAGCGATAATAACATATAATTTTATTATACAATATAATGTATGGCAAATGAAAAATACATCTAGTGTTTATATTTCAGACATTAATTTATATACCCCTCAGTTCTAAGAAGCTTAGTTGAATTACTTTCTAGAAATTCCCCATATTTCCTAGCCTTTAAATGGCAACCCTTTCTTAAATATATTTAAGAGCTGCAACCCTTAGGAACCTCCCTTCTCTTACCAATTTTTTGGGGAGTTGCAGCCAAGGAGCGTATCAATGTGTGTCAATGGGCTGTTGCCTCCAATTGAATCCACCTGTCCGCTGGCGGAGTGCATAGCTGCCGTCGAGCTGTATCTGTGCCCTGACATGCAGGATATGCCAAGTCATTTAGATGGGAATCGCTCACATTTTTAATGACAACTAATGCGAGTGCCCTTCACCACCCTCCCCCCTTTTCAGCAGCAACCTAGTTTTTCGGGCCCGGCTTAATCACATTTGCAGGAGCTCTTTCGGGCACAAGTGTGTATGTCTAATGCGCAAAACTTTTAATTGAGTTTAAAATTGCATGAAGATGGGACGAACCGAAGGTCCTGTGCCAATGGAAATCGGCAACCGTAATTAAACGCGAGTGCGTATGCCACGTATGCGCGCAGTTTTTTGAGGTGTGTCGGTTTCAATCTCGGTAAATTGCCCATGAAATATTAACTCAGCCATAATGAGACGCAATTTGTGCGTCTCTCGCAGTTTGGCCAACGAAATGTGGCAGGCGTGTAAAATACCACACACTTGAAAAGACAAAGGTTGAACCATTTGAATTATAAATGGTGTGGCTTTATGTCTTCGGCCTTTTGCCACACCACTGGCCATGCACCTGTCCAACCCAAAATACAATGAAAAACGAAGCGCCATAATCCGCCTTATTCAGCGATCAAAGGACACTTTCTGCGACCCAATTATGGCCATGAAATTGTGACACATTGAGGCCTCGCTGCACTCGCCCCCGCCTCACTTTCCCTGCAATCCAGTGCGGAATGAAAAATGACTCAATTTGCGATGGCCGGCACTCTGCTTGCCACCCAACACAATACACACCTCACACCTCATGGCACAACACAACCCCCAATTGCCACAAATAGTGACCCATCCCAATCCAGACGCTTGCATAAGCGGCAGCAAAGTCATTATTCTCATTTCCACGATAGCCACAGCACCTTAATATGAAGTAATTCTACTTGGCGCACGGATAGTTAGTGGAAAATGACTTGGCTTATGGGTGAAAATTCTCCATTTTCTTGCAACTTCGCATCGACAAATGGCTTTTCGGCTGCATGGCACGTGCAAAAGCAAAAATACAAAAGTGAAAGGTGAAAAGAAAAAAGGAAAACAAGCGAGAATATATGGATCGAATATTCCGACTGCCAGATATCCGCTATAGAGATTTACACTATGGTGCACCATGTTCCATGCACCATGCACCATGCCCCATGTCAAAAGTTGTTTAATTGGAATTCCCAGAGGCGTGAACAACGTGCATACTCGTAGAATGCGTATAAAACAATTACAAGCGGGAGAATCGATGTTTTATTGCCACGCTGGCGATTTGCGCTTTTCAAGTGCAGCGAAACTTGAACTTTTGTTATAAAAATTATAAAAGTTTAACTAGTTATTTGTATGTATGTGCTGGAAAAAACCCCTTTTGTGTTGCTGGTACAAATGTTCAGGCGTCAAAATTGTTAGAAATAATATGCAACACAATTAAAACGTATATACTGCGAGTACTGTATAGCAGGTGTGTAGCCATATATACTATATAGCAAGTGTAGCCATATATACTATTGCTAAATTAGAATTTATGTTAATGCCGCTCTTCTTTATGCTGCGCGTACTGCTCGAATTTCCAATTCAATCGCAGCGCACTTGGTTGAGCATAAAAGACTGAACCCTGATTAGTTGCCAGTGAAACATTACCTCGAGTGGAAGCGGATCGACTCTAGATTTTACCTTCGAAATGGCCGACTTTCTCAATGGCACCCTGATCACCTCGGAAGATCCTGTCCGCCTTCCACTCATCGGAAGTCCATGGCCCTCGCTGACCATCGTTTCCATCTATCTGCTGTTCGTCTTGAAGGTGGGCCGGAAGTTCATGGAGAACCGAAAGCCCTACGATCTCCGTGGCGTCATTAGGGCATACAACATCATGCAGATCGTCTACAACAGCGGTGTTCTCATATGGGTAAGTATGTAAATAGAAGCCAGACGGTCATAGGTCAGTGCGGAAGGCACTGCGTACAAACTCAGCGATCCATTTACATAAACTAGCCCACAGCTATGCCACACTTAGTTGTATGTAAATATCATAACTATAAATAAATGAAAAATATGCTGAAAACTTACCACATCATTTGCTTCCAGGGTCTTCATTTTTTGTTCGTGCTGAAGGCGTACGACCTGCGATGCATCACCAGACTGCCTCTGGACCACGAGTTCAAGAGCCGGGAAAGATTGCTCACCTACGCGTACTTCTCAAACAAGTTCATGGACCTAATGGAGACGGTGTTCTTTGTGCTGCGAAAGAAGGATCGCCAGATATCCGTCCTGCACGTCTTCCACCACCTGGTCATGTCCTTCGGTGGTTACATGCACATCACCTACAGCGGCTATGGCGGCATTCTCTTCCCATCGTGCCTGCTCAACGTGGCGGTCCACGTGATCATGTACTCCTACTACTACCTGTCCTCCGTCCGCAAGGATGTGCAGACCAGTCGGTGGAAGAAGTACATCACCGTGGTCCAGCTGGTGCAGTTCGTCCTGGTGCTGGCGAACTTCAGCTACACTCTAATGCAGCCCAACTGCAATGCCTCGCGACCTGTGTTATATTTTGGCATGGCCATATCCACGACCTTCATCCTGATGTTTGCCAACTTCTACGTTCACAACTACATATTGAGCGGCAAAAAGAAGCCCGCGTTGAAATCCGAATGAGAGCGAACATCCTTGGAATATGAGTGTGTGTTTTGTGATACCGAGAAACTAATAAACTTGCATTGGAGCACTCAGCAGCAATACTGCACTAACCAACGCATCCGCAGCTATATCAGTACTAGCGCTGACCAGGTTACACGCTAGTCTTTTAATATCTTGGAGTCACTTAGCATATCCACGAAGTCCAGTACTTAAAAATCAAAGTGTGGATACAACGCTCCCTGAATTCCCATTTAAAATGCACAACTACGGCATACGAATGTAAATGCTCCATTTATAGAACCTTTGTAACAATTTGTTTTGCCAAGCACTGAACATTTTTTCCAGTACAGTTCCGGTTTGTATGACTGATTTAAAATAAGCCTAAATTACATTAAAAACGATAGACTGCTTGCATTTCATACACTGTAACAGCTCAAGAGTTACCAGCAAGAAGTCTTTCACCAGACTTGCGAGCTTGGGAACTTTAAAAATGACCTATGTATATTTCAGTCGAAATGGTGACGTGGTCGCATAATGTAATTCCCAAAAATTCAGTTCATTCTGCGCCACATAAGTTCTAGACTCTAGAGCCGAATTTCAAACTTAAATTAGTCACTATCGATCGCACAACTGGAGTGGATTCGCCATGCTCGCTCCGGTAGATCCTGTAAAGGCGCCAGTTTTCGGCGATCCATGGGTTACCATGGTCACGTTGAGTAGCTATCTGCTGTTTGTGCTCAAGGTGGGCCCCAAAATCATGGAGAACCGAAAGCCCTTCCAGTTGACTGCTGTCATCAGGGTCTACAACATATTCCAGATCCTGTACAATGGTGTAATACTCGTTTTGGTAAGTATTTGAAGTTGGGATGACTTCTGCAGGACATGATGGAACTGCTACTTTTCAGGGAGTTCACTTCCTGTTTGTCCTGAAGACATACAACATCAGCTGTATTGTCAATCTGCCGATGGATCACGAACATAAAGACAGGGAGCGTTCGATATGCATTTTGTATATGTTTAACAAATTCGTGGACCTTGTGGAAACGGTTTTCTTTGTGCTCCGCAAGAAGGACAAACAGATATCCTTCCTGCACGTCTTTCATCACTTTTCGATGGCATTTTTCGGATATCTGTATTACTTTTTCCACGGATACGGTGGAGTTGCATTTCCACAGTGCCTGCTAAACACCGCCGTCCACGTGATTATGTACGCCTACTATTACCTATCCTCGATCAGCAAGAAGGTGCAGCGCAGTCTCTGGTGGAAGAAGTACATCACCATTGCCCAGCTGGTCCAGTTCGCGATAATCATGCTCCACTGTACCATCACACTGACGCAGCCCGACTGCGAGGTCAACAGACCCTTGACCTACGGATGCGGATTGCTGGCCGGGTTCTTTGCCGTGATTTTCAGCCAATTTTATTTCCACACCTACATAATGCCAGGCAAGAAGTCGTCGCAACATTGAGTTCTTATAATGATCTTTAAACTATGAGTACAAAGCCAAATGCTTTGATGTACTTACATAAAAAAACAACCCTAAATAATTTTGTATGTTAACCACAATAGCCTCTGTTTTGTTTCATTACTTTATCCATTTTATAGGATAATTAAATTTTAAAAAAATTCGTTTTTTAACGGCAAACTATTTTTATGACAGTTTTAGCACTGCCATGCAAAGGGTAAATATAAAAATAGCTAAAAATCGAATGGAAAAAGGGGAAATGTATGTAGGCATGTGACTGCCGAGGGAACTACACAATGCACGTTTAATGTCATTTAAAACGGCAATTACTCAGCACGCTCGGTGGCTCGACCAGTTGGATACCCCATTCCGAATGCGCACCAAGGACGAAGGACAAAGGACGAAGGAACCGAAAAGCCAGTGGCAAAGTGGCGACCAGAAGCAGGAACCACTGCACTTGACTGCGGCTCCGCTTTAATGTTGCTGCATGGCCGCAATTATTCAGCTGGCACTTTGACTCTGATTCTCTGATTCGCCGCATGCGATTCCTATGCAAATTCGTTCGGTCGGTCGGCTACGGGTGACCCTTCCGGTGCCATAAATCGCCGGTGGTGCTGGCCAGGCTCGTTCCTAATATTCTAATTAAAAGCAGCATGGAATGACCAGAGACGTGCTTGGCACAAAATCCTACGGGGCATGCAGATCACGTGCAAGGAATCCCCGCACCAGTACGAGTACTCGAGATGTGGCCAATGGGATTTATTCCGGACGGAGTCCAACTCCTTGACCTTCTCGAATGCATTTGAATTAACTGTCGATGCATTTGAATTCATCTATTATTCAAACGGCGCATATGCAAATCGTCGAGCACACTCAGAGAAACTTTTAAGCGTTAGATGTGTGTCCCTTTATAATTACAATTAATTTAAGGAAAACCAATGCAAGTGCTATTGAACAATACAAATATTTGTGATTACAAATGAATTCTTTTTGAGTAGTAAAAAAGGGCCACAGTTGCCAATTTTATGAACCTTATTTATGAAAGTTGAAAAAAACACTCCTCACTCTTCTGCATAGACATAGTGATGTACATTCGAATTACTAGTCTTTAATCACAGTGTAGCAGGTGCATTCAGTTGACCTTGCCCTTGGACTTGACCTGCTTCGGTCGAATGTAGGTCTTTATGTAGAACTTGGAGAACATCACAAACATGAAGGCGCTGGCCGAACTGATGACGTAGATGACACCCCGCGACGCCGAGCAGTTGGGCTGGAAAACGGTGTACATGCAGTGGAGGAACATCATGAGGAACTGCACCAGCTGGCCAACGGTGAGGTACTTCTTCCACCAGAGGCTCTCCTGGACATTCTGGCTCTGCGACGAGGCGTAGTAGTAGCCGTACATCACCATGTGCACCAGCACATTGAACATGCAGATCAGGAAGACATGACCACCGAAGCCATAGAATCGGATCAGCAGGTGCGACGTGATGACCATGAAAACGTGATGGAACACATGGAGGAACGTGATCTGGCGCTGCTTCTTGCGCAGCACAAAGAAGATGGTGTCCATCAGGTCGAGCAGCTTGTTCAGGTGGTACAAGTACGCCAGTGTCCTTTCCGTGGACTTGAGCTCATGATCCTGCGGCAGGACCTGCATGCAGCTCAGGTTGTACGGCTTCTGCACGAACAACAGGTGAAAGCCCTGGATAGTCCGCAAATAGAACCATTCAAAATGTTTTAAAAATATGTGTATATGGATATCCTACGTCTTACGTACCCACACGAAAATCACCGTATTGAACAGGACCTGTCCGATGTTGTAGAACTTGAGGACACCACGCAGCTGGAGGGCCTCGTGCTTGTCCATCAGCTGCCTGCCCAGCTTCAGCACAAAGAGTAGGTACACCGCGATGATGATCACCGAGGTCCACAAATTGCTGGCCAGCGGCAGCTGGACAGGATCGGCCAAGGGCTTATCGAAGACCTCCAACATTTTCGCGCACAACTTATCGAGTGACTTGAGGTTTGCCTTCTGTTCTTTCTTACTTTCCCGCTGGCCACTATACTATTACCTATTTGCTAATTACATTAGTGCAAATTTCCGGTATGTTTAACCCACTATCAACCTTCAACTTGAATACGCAAAGCTTTGCAATTGGACTCACCTTAAGTAACAGTTCAACTATGTTTTGATTTTCCATATTTTATTCAATCAGCAGAGCAATTGCTTAGAAAATGACTCCTTTTGACAGAATTGTCAAGCCACAAGAAAAGAGTTTTAAGTTTATATAATATTGGCGTGACCCACTTAAAAGGGTATTACGCATATTCAATAGCTTCTAGCAGTCGAGGGAAAGAAAGTTCTAGAACACCACAAGTACCACCCATTGTTCTAAAAATGTATAGCTAGTGTAAGATAGTGAGGGTAGCTCATGTGTAAATGATAGAAAAGAAACGTATTTGTTACAAGCAGCCTTAAAAAGGTAACATTTATTCATTTAAGGAACATTTACATAATATCCGACATAGATTTGCTCATCGTAGCAGCGGCTTCGTTTTCTTGGGAAGAATGTAGGTGCGAACGTAGAAGTTGCTGAAAAGAATTATAAATACTACAGAGATGAGGGAGCCCCAAGTGGCCGACAATCGAGCTGTTTGGCAGTCATCTTGGCGGAGGATATAGACGCAGTGTGAGAACACAATAACGAACTGGACGAGCTGCACGACTGTGATGTACTTCTTCCACCAGAGATCACCACCCGAGTTCCGATTGAGGGAAGACTGATAGTAGTAGGTGTACATCATGGTGTGCACAACCACGTTGAAAGTGACCAAGAAGAAGCCATGGCCGCCGTATCCATAGTAGTACATGTACAAAAAGCCTATGTACACCATGTACACATGGTGGAAAACGTGCAGGAAGGATATCTGACGATACTTCTTTCTCAGTATAAAGAATACAGTCTCCAGCAGGTCCATCAACTTGTTGAAGAAGTATGTGTAGCTGAGCCAGCGCTCCCAGTTCTTGTACTCATGATCCAGCGGCAGATTGGACATGCAACTGAAACTATAGTTTCCGGGGCCAAGCATGAAGTACACAGCCTATAAGTTGCGAGATGATTATAATAAATATTATTTAGCTTTTAAATCGGTGCATTACGTACACAGATGAGCAAAATGGCATTGTATGCTATTTGCACGATGTTGTAGATCTTGATAGCTCTATCCAGATTGTACGGCTTTCGGCTCTGCATAAACAAGGGACCCACTATTTTGATGAGGACTAGGTAGACTCCAAGTATGGTCAACACGGGCCAGTGGCTGCTGGTCAAGGGCAGGCGCACAGGATCCGGCGGAGATCGGTTCAGGAAGTCCAGTATATGGGCAAACATGTCGGATATCTAAGTGTTATCGGCGTCGGCGAAACAGCGACTGATATATCATACATCATTTAAATGGACTGCGGCCGAAGACTGAAATGGTAATCTGATTTAAGTGTGCGTTTCTATTATACAAATACGCACGTAAGCAAAACCTATTACGGCGAACATATAAGAGGGTCACAAAAAAAGAGAATAGGTTTTCAATGCTTTGAATGCCGGAAATGCTATCCACTGTCTCCTGGTTACGAAAGCTGAAATAATGCATTCGTAGTCCAGTTTTTAATGTAGTCCAGTTATGAATGGCTTCTGACGCATTAACTTTTTATAATTCTACACAAGTCCGACCTTATAATGCAAAGGTTATTCATATTTAAGTAGAAATATACACAACTTTTGGGCGAATCATTTCCACGCATCGCAACCGTTTTAGTAAAACCAGTGAATTACCAGTAATAAGATACTAAAGTTCAAATATATTCTTATGTGTTTTATTGAGTTCTTAAATTATAATAGGAATATCTAAAGAGGTCTAAATGCTTCACAGAACACATTCGATGACTGGCTCTAACTCAGATGGCTTTTTGTTTGCTCTTCTTGGGTCGGATGTAGGCATGGAAATAGAAGTTACTAAACAAGATGATGAACACAACGGAGATGCTGCCGGCACAGGTCGCAGAGAAGCGGGCAGATGGACAGTCGGGTTGCTTTAGGGTGTAGATACTGTGGGCCAGAACGATGCCGAACTGGATGAGCTGGACGATGGTGATGTACTTCTTCCACCACAGATCGCCCTTCGAATCGCGATCGAGCGAGGACTGATAGTAGTAGCTGTACATCATGATGTGCACGACGACGTTGAAGAAGCACATGAAGAAGCCATGCCCACCGTATCCGTAGTAGTACAGATACATGAAGCTGAAGTACAGCATGTACATGTGATGGAAGACGTGCAGGAAGGATATCTGGCGATCCTTCTTGCGCAGCACAAAGAAGACCGTTTCCAGCAGATCGAGGAGCTTGTTGAAGAAGTACGAGTACGTGAGCCACCGCTCCCAGGTCTTGTACTCATGATCCGGCGGCAGGTTCTTGATGCACTTGAAGTTGAAATCTCCGGGTCCGAGCATAAAGTGGACAGCCTGTAAGTTGGAAGATCCGTGTTCGATTCCCTTCGTGATAGTTGATATTTCAGGGAACACTCACGAAAAAGGACATGATGACATTGTACAGGATCTGCATGACGTTGTAGACTTTTATCAAGCGCCGCAGGTCAAAGGGCTTTCGATGCTGCATGACCTTGGGACCCACTAACTTAACGAACAGCAGGTAGATGGCCAAAATCATCAGGACGGGCCTGTGGCTGGCCAGGAGTGGCAGGCGCACCGGATCGGGTGGGGATTTGCCCAAGAAATCCACTAGATCACCCAACATTGCGACTGTGTGTGCTTGCTGTGGGTCGATGGAAACGCGACTAATGTCGTGGTGGTTTAGAGGCTTCGATTAACACGCTTCATTTATATGGTAATTTAGGCGTGAGTACGAAAAGCGCTCTTTACCAATACTCGAAGCACGCTACAGATGCATGATATCGTATATTTGCTTTGCAGAGATATGTTCGCTATAAGTTTTGAAGAGCCTGCCAACTGGCATATGAAAATAACATGAAAACTGAGACCCCTTGGCTTTAATTCAATACCCATAATGCACAACTTTCCAGCAGCAACCTTCGGAACTTTAAACATGATTATGGAAATTCCATTAAAAGTTTAATGGGCTCCCGGGTAATGTTCGAAAATCACGCACATGCGAAACGCAAAAGCTACCAAAAGAGGGGCGGCGGTTACGCAGCGGGCGTGGCCAACGTGCAAGTGCAGCAATTTCCATTGAAAGCGGATGCGGAAATGGGACGTAAACAAATACCGCCGCATCACGCACATCCGGTGCAACAAAAGTGGCAACAGCCAAAACAAATTTAGAACTAAATACGCTCGTGCAGCCAGCTAAAGTGCGAATCTAGTGCACTTATTTAAAGGCACGAGTGCATTAAACATTGCATTATATAAAACCTCTATGGAGAAAACCGCCTTTTAAAGAGTCTAGCAAAGTCGTTGGGTCTTTTATTGTCGGCTTGGGTTTAATGGAAATGAGCTGACGGCGAAACTAGTTCAATTAGATACGACTCGCTCCCTCATAAAAATGAAATATCAGGCCAAGAACAAATCACTCGTCGTCGGCCGTCTCACTGATGGCCACATACTTCCGATCTTTGATGATCACAGTTTGCATGAGTGGAGGTGTGACTTTCGGAATCGGTGGATTGCAGCTATTGGCAGGACGCATTTCCTCTTCCTTCCTCCCGGTTTCCTGTTTCTTAACCATCTTTTGGGCTGCTCTTAGCAGATATTTGTACGGAAACCTGTTCACATAGCAATCCTGCAAGATTAGATAAGAGTTTACATATTCCGCTTATGTAACGAAGTTGCTTTCGTACTGGACACACGTAGATTAGCTTTAAGGTGTCAGGATCCTTTACCATCTTCCTGGTTCTACGGTTGCACATCGAACAGGCGGAAAAGGGCGGCATTTTGCACGTAATTTATTTAAATAATCAAGCGAATTGCTTCAAATGACGATGAATAAAAAGGATTGTGATGCAAAATGTTTTTTTGTGCACAGTGACAGCTCAAACTTCAGTTGCTTTGTTTTTCAGATTTTTCGATAAGCCAATTTCTTGTAGCATTTCATGAATATGCCAGGGCTGCGGAATTAAAACTTAAATGAAGCAAATCCGAAATGCAACCCAGGAATGTTCTCGACATTCATTAGCATTTGTTGCCAAATTGCTGAACTTTTTAAGTGCTTTGATTTGCATTGCACTGCGAATGGAATGTGGACGTAGATGTGGGTGTGGGTTAGGGTATCTAAAGCTCTGGCTTGGCAACAGCACCCAATTTTCAAGAGCATTTGCATCCGAAGTTGAAAACTGAAACCAAATTCTGTAGCTGTGTAAACGACCTATGATGTGGGCCTGGTTGGTTGGTTGGTTGGCTGGTTGGCTGGTTGGTAGTTTGGTAGTTGGTTCAGTCTGGACTCGTATTCGCATTAACGCCATTAGGCCAATTTGGCACTGTGCCCTGGCCCCGAAAAGGCGCACGGAGAACTTTCACAAACAAAGGTAACAAACGGCGGCAGGATGTTGCAATAGCTCTTCTTCTGGGCCACCCAGAAAGCCAACCGAATGTGCCCGAAAAGCAGCCAAGAGTCACCCAGCTACCAAAGGGCCGTTCCACTCCACTCCACGCCACGCCACTCACATGCCAATGCCCGTGTAAATAAAAGTCAAGTGAGGAAAACAAATAAATTAGAAGCGCATCCTCCGCTCGTTGGCAACGGGCATTTCTCTTCGTTATTGCGCGACTGCCTTTAATTACGACACCAGGCGGCTGAAAGGAGCTCCCAGTTACAAAGTCCTGCCCCGGGGATTCCCCCATTTCTCCACTTTCCCACTTTCCATTGCCCCTTTTGGCCATTGCCTCGTGCTCCGTACTCCGTGTGCCGCCACAGCGCAGCATCCTCAATTTATGTTTATTTGAAAGCTGTTGCACTTGACTAATGTCCTCCGTCCTGGCCTCTCGTCCTGCCACTTAACAGGATGCGGCGACATTCTCAGGCTCTTGGACTTTAGCCATCTGGTATTTAAGCCATCAAATCCACATCATTTCGGGCAACATTTCTCATCATATTCGGGATGAGAAAGGGCCACCTAAATGGTTGTCCAGATACTCGTAAGAAATAAAATAAGTAAATGCCTATTGAATCTTAGTATATTAAAATATATTTCTTTTAATCTAATAATATTGCATAATTATTTTCAACTGGAAATATAAGAAGTTTACTTAATGGATTATTATTATTGATTTTATATGAAAGTTAAGTATAGTTGATGCGTGCCTGTTCCCTAAACAACACCATCAATAAAGAAATCGATCTATTGATCCAAGCAGATCCCTTGTCCTGCACTACCCAGAATATATGCCATTGTAATTGACGGCGCATTTGATTTATTAGTTTTCTCATTAAACAAATTGTTGAACAATGCCGGGCAAAGAACAATACACTGTGCGACATTCCATGGCACACGAACACATATATGTATGTATGTACATACTTTCGCCCAGCACTTGCGTTTATTTATGTAGATTGATGGTCATTCGTGTAAACACATCCATTGACGTAAATTTGAATAAACATTTTCATTAGCAAAATGTCCATGAGCCCCCGGAGACATTTGGAGCTTGATATCTGATGGGCTATGGACGATGGGCGATGGTAATGATGACCTGGCAATCACATTTGCTCAATTGGATTCGACTTGGTCGCTGGCCGGATTTTGGGTAATTTATTAAGCCGGCTAAAAGTGCCAATTACAAGGCATCCGAATCAATCCTTTCCCCTGATTCCCTAGCCAGCAATTGACTTTTGTCAAATTGGTAATGGCCCATTGTCACCTGGTTATAAGCAGCAGTCAGTTTCTAAATTTAATAACAAATAAATTGCCAAACCGAAGAACAGAAAACAGAAGGAACATAATTAAAATTTACCAAAAGGTACGAGTATTTACATATTTTATTATATCATAAAAAATTTGTTGTCTGATTTATTTTATAAATGTATATTTCCTAAAAATTTGTATACTTTGCTTTAAAAGTGGATCATAGTTACAATTTTCTTTTTCTATTTTCGCGCTTTTCATTGTTTCCTTGAAAAAAGTCCCCGGAAGACGTTTGTGGAATATCTCCAAGCAGGTCGACTTCGTGCTGAAACATCAGGGTGTCCTGATCGACGATATCCGACACATTCCAGTAGTCCTCCTTGACCTCGTACTTGGGATTTGTGTCGTGGAAGGGAGCGGTGAGTACCGAGAGCTGGAATTGGTGGCGTATCGTCTGGAACAGCTCAATTTTCTGCTGTCGCTGCATCCGGATCTCCGCAATCACGCGTTGGAACGCGGGATCCATTTGGCCCTGATCCTGGCCATCCGAACTGCGGGCCATGTCAACAAGGATGGCCTTCGATTGGTCCACAGTGGATCTCATTCCGTCAGGTTGTTTCTTTCCGGTCAAAAGAGTCAAGCAGCGGACACACAATCCGGTGGGAAAATGGTACACCAAATTGGGGCACATATCGCACTTGGTCACTTCCAGGAGGGGATTTCGTCGCAATGGGTCCATTGTGCTGGTCACTGGCAGGATTTTAGCAAATGAAACTGCCTTTGAAATGTGCTCCGTCACTTGATAGTTTTGGAAACTAGTTCTTTGATACATAACCTCAAAAAAGTTGGATGGATGGAAACCCTTTAATAGGGCTTACAACTTCACAAAGACTTCTTAACGGAAAATAAGTGGCAACGCCTTCAGAATATAAATAAACAACTTTCTCGATAAAACATTATAGCATGCTATTGCTGTTCATAGTGATCTTAGTGATGTATACTATATGGTAACATACATAACAATTCCTTAAAAGCCCCATTGAGAAATTGAAATAGAAAAGTTCACCCCCACAAGGAAGTAGTTTTCCACCCACTTTGTCAGGTGTATTTATCCACATATATCAGCTGTAAAAATCTGCAAGGACTCCTTAAGCCTTAACTCTTTTGGCGGTCGGCGCTGCTCTCTTTTTTGCAGCTCAGAACGGAATTCGTTTAATTTCTTAAATTGAAATTATGGTAATTTCCTGCAGTCATGCGAACCTTTTCATACCCCTTCGTGTCTGCCCGGAACCCATGACGAGGGGACTGGGCCGGGGGGCGAGGGGGACTTCTAGATGGCTGATGGTTGATGGTTGATGGCTGTTAGCTAACCGAAAGTCAAGTTCATAAATGTGAGGGCCACCGAGGAGCGAGGAGTGCTACCTGTCCAGGTATTTGGTGGTCGCACTCACCGCTGCAGCAGCACGCCTCATGGCTCAATCCGCCTCCGCCCCCTTGCCCCCTTGTTCCTTGCCATGCCATTTGCCTGACGCCTCCAATCCGAAGGTTGGAGCCCGGCTAATCGATAGCTCTCCATGGCGATGGCCGGGGTGTTGATTTATGGCATTGCCAACGCACCGAAACTCGCTCCGGGATCCGACGAAAGTGACACATTAATGTGTTCAATTGAAGTGCCAACTACCTGCCGCTTTGCTCCTCCTCCACATCGCAGGAGGAGCAGGAGCAGGAGCAGGTGGAGGTGGAGGAGGAGCAGCCAGGACAGACGAAAACAAAAAGCGCCCCCGGAGCTCTGGCAGCTTGTTAAGCTCGTTGTTCTCTCAATTGCTCCTCCAAGTGGAGCCCTTCCATTGCTCCCCATTTTGCGCATTTTCGAGCCATCAATCGCTGGCATGTTTACACTGGTGGCAGGGGTACAATGTCTTCATGTGAGCCCATGAAAATGTAAATAACTGAAATCTGTTTTTAGTATTACCAAATGCAACATATGTACATATAGTTTAATTCAAATAAAGTAGGAAAATAAGATTACAGAAGCTATTTAACTAACTTAAATTTTCTGAAATCCTTTTTTAAGTTACCTGTAAATTATGAAATATAATTTTTATATTTGTTTGATATACCTAGACCACTAGAGTGTCTCGATATTTGAAGTACCCCAGTGTTTGAAGATATTAGAAAGACTTTCCCTTGGCTACTAGTTACCTGTTGAGGAAACGCATAGCCCGAGGACCTGCGTTCTTGTAGCGATTTGTGCTCGCAACTTTGTGGCAGGATTTGCGGACGAGCATCCGGTATGGGGGACTCGCTTCCTGCCACACTAATCGATGAAGGATCAACTGGGGCTTACGGTTATGACATCGTTCCCTTCTGCCCCCAAACTTTTTCCCACGGAATGTGCATAGTATTCCGGCACAGAGAACGACCGCAAAGTTCGACTAACTCAGTTTTCGGGTTGCGGAGGGCAAACAACTTGAATCGAACGATGTGGCTGCTGTTTGCTGGATTCTGCTTCCTGGGTTTCTGGGTTTTCTGGGTCCTGGCAGAAACCACGGCAGTTTCTTTTCCCCATACGCGAACACAAGGAACGCACCAAACGTTGGAAAATCAAAGGAGTGCGGCTGACGAGGGGTTGTGGCATGTAGATTGTGTTTGCCAATGCTGCAGCTCAAGTGTAAACATCATCTGGTGGCAAGGATATGCGGATGAACTTTTCCATAAGGCGGGGAAATTAGCACGGAAACAAAATTCTGCGAGCGAAGGATTTGCTGGTTGGAATAAGTTTTCAAAACTTTATCTCTGAATTATGAAAAGTGAGAAAGTAACTGCAAATTCTCTGCTGAAACATTTTAAATTGCGCAAAAAGAAGTTTTAAATATGCAGTAAAAAAGGTTAATGCCTTTGAACAGTTTCGCTGAGACTTTCGGAGTAATAATATATTCTTACATACTTTTAAGGAACATTTTCTATTAGGAGAGTTTAAGGCACTTCCATTTTGTGTGAAACTCCAGTGTTTTCGCCCAGTGTACGTTGCCTTGGTGCACGTGTGAGCCCCTATGCGTTGGCTTCTGGTGCCTCCACCAGCGATGGATGCCTTTGATTTCATTTCACTTCATTTCATTTTGTTGTCGATGGAGGCGAACTCGCGACTGCGTCGCCAAACAGCGCACCACCCTTCACCACCCAACAGCACCACCCAATCGCACCACCCAATAGCAGCACCTTATCCCACCTCCATTGTGAAGTCGATGGTTCGGGTGGTTCCTTCCCTGAACTCATTTTGCATTTGAGGATAACCAGCGGCCTGGAATGACGGACGATGGCATCGGATAATCTCTGCCGCCTGGTGACTTTGGATGGAGATCCTGGGAGTCGTCAATGCTGGAAAACTTTGCCACTTCTTTTGGTACAAATGAAAACGCCAGGATTGGAATCTGTTTTGTAATGTTCGTTTTTAATTTCTTTCAATAATATGTATGTCTCATTTATTATTCAATATGCGTTCTAGTTCTATTATTTTCCATTATTTCTCTCGTCGTTATATGTGTATAAATTAATGTCAATTGTTCAATGCGTGTGTGTGTGGTGTCATTGGCCTTAAAATGCCAGACATGCTCTTAAGTTGATCGAATTTATAAAAAAACGAATTTCCTTGCACTGACTAAGCCAATTTGCGGTGTATAAAAAAACATTGTGCACAACTCGAATTCAAATTTCCATTATAACAACAATGATAATAACAATAATAGTAAGAAATACGCGAATGTTTATTGCATTATTTACTGTTAACAACAAAACCAATTAACGAGACCCCCAATTTTTGAGGGTGTGTAAAAATGGAATAATTTTCACGGCTTCTCCTCATTTGGTTTGAATTTTCCTAATTGTTGGTTTCCTTATCGTATCGTAGTACTTTGCCCTCTTGCTGTATCTTAAAAAATGTATTAAAATTAGCTTAACTATCAAAATTATATGCACTTTGTTGTAGCTTCTTTGAGTTCGTTTGGTTTTCTTTTTTGTTTTTTTTTTTCGTTTTGGTTTCAAAAGTTTCCATTACCAATTTTCTAGTCAGCTTATATACATTTGTTGTTATTTGTGTGTTCTCTGGTTTTCAATTGTTATCCTGTGGCTAGGCTCGTCTTAACTATGAACAGTTTGATATTACAAATATAATGCAATTATCCTTGATGCCATCGGTAGCGTTTTACTTCTCATTCTCTTAAGTTTAGTGAGTGGCATTTACATGTATCTACATGAATATCAAAAAACTATGCAGGTTCCTCTAAATCCAACAATGTTTCTGCAGCTTATACAAATAAATGTTAACATTCAATATCCCCTAATGTCTCCTTCACTCTCGTCCTTTTCGTCCTTTTGTCAAAGCCTCTGTATCTCAATGTGGAACAGAATAAGCGGGTTTAGTTACAAATTGGGCGCAGCATGTCAATGTCCTTAGGATGGAATGATTGAAAAACTCCCTTTAGAAATTAAATATTGTCAAGCACGATGGGGTGTATGTGTGAGTGTGTGTGTGGGTGTGGGTGTGTGTGATTAGCCTCGAAATTAAAGAGAATATAATGCCATAATGGGTGGGTGATCTAACTACACTACACTAATTGATGGGGAATTGTATAGAAACTTCTAGGCGAAATGTGCTCTGGCGTGCTGGTGTTTTGATGATTGATGGTGGATGATTGAATCATGACCGAGAAGTTAATTGCTTTTCGTAATTTTTTGTTGTCAACAACAATACTCAATAATATCATATTTCACTACATCTCATTCAAATGATCACAGTCATAAAACGTTCATTATTGAATTATCCTTTTTAAACATTTTAACCATTACTACACAACAAAGACTCAATTGATTTTCTTGACCAAAAAAAAAAACATCAAAAACATTGAGGGATGCAAATAAGAGACATTTCTCGATTGAAATTTGACCAAATTCTCTCAACTTGGGGCACTTCGTGAAGGGCATACGTGTGTCGTCTAAGACGAACTTTGTAACCCGATTTCTACTGCGCAAACCAAAAGCGATTGATGTTAGGGTGGTGTGTGTGTGGGGGGTGTTATGTGGGCGTATTCTATATAAAATGAGGCGTGGCGTGTCTACATTTGTGTGGAGCGATTAAACGAAGCGTAAAATGTTTTGTTTTATTTTGCCGCTGGCCGAATTTCCATTTGAATACATATTTCCAATTGCATATTCGTAATTTCGTTTTTGTTGCTTGCATTTGTAGTTTTGGGTTTGCTTTTGCTTTCCATGTGATTAGCTGAACATTTTATTTTATTTAATTACTAATGCATTACAAACTTATTCATTACCTAATGCAAAATTGTACACTTAACGTTAATGTTCTGTTTTTCCACTTGGTTTCTCATTCAGCAGTACAAAAATTATTCATTGCATTTTCTGTTTAGGTGTTTTTGTTGTTCTCATCTAGCCATTGTTTTACATCCGTGATGATTCGTCACTTTAAACTAAATTTACACATTGCCAACTTTCGCATATACTCGTACTATATGGTTTATTCGCACAGACACATATACATACATATACTCGTTTGTTGCATAGGCGGCTAGAGATACAAATACACTTGCCACTGCCACTGCCACTGCAACTGCCACAGCTTAAAACTAGACTTCGTTCTATTTCATTGACCGATTAACCCTTCTGTTGGTTTGCACCTCCTGCGTCGGCTGGTTTAAAAATCATTTACGCTAAAAAGTAACTAAATTTAATCAATCTTAGGAATTATTCAGTTGGATCAATTATTAATTTATGTGTGTCTGTGTCCGTGTCCGTTTGTGTCTCTCATTAATCTGATTCACTTCTGCTCGCCTAGTTGCACTAAAACCACTGATAGTTTCGGTCGTCGTGTCTCCAGTTTTTTGGCCATCACCCATCTATCATATATCATCTATCATCTACCATCTATGATCTTCATTCGAAGTTCGAAGTTCGCTGGGGCTGACACTATGTTGGAAGAACAAATAGATTATCCTTGGCTAGTTCTGCAGGACTTGGTATCAGGTTCTGCTAGAAGTCGCTACTCGTCGAGGGATTCCCTAAATTGCTCTCCACAGTGTCGTCCTTGTGTCAGAGGGGCGGCTTGTAGACTTCAATAGCAGGCGTGAGCATATCCACTCGCGTTGATATCGAAGTATCACTGTAAAGGGAAGAAAATAATCGGTTAAATTGGAAGTTCATAAATATTATTTGTTAGTTCAGTTAATAAGAAGGTTTTTGTTCTGTTTCGATACCTTTTAGTAAGAGACATACAATCAAAAGCACTACTTCATTCTAACCCTTCTGCGATTGCATTTCATGTATCAACTATCCTCCAAATAACTTTAACATCCCGGAGACTTATGGTATAGCCCCGAAAAAAGTACCCTCCACTTTCAATGCCCCAGCATAAAAAGTTTAAGGACACAACGCGAGGGGGAAAAGTGGGGGAAAAACATCGGAAAATAGGTAAGTTGGAAAAGGGAAAAGCCGAAAACTTTATCGCACCGTGTGCAGGCAGACAACTGCTGCACTTGCTCCTTGCAACACGTTGAGCCGCACAAACAAGGAAAACTAATCCCAGTTTCACCATCAGTCATCCGTGTTTCACTAATTGCATTGCATTGTCCTGGACTTCTTTCCCCAGCTGAGCACACATTTTAAGCCAAGCTGGGTAATTTAGAAAATTTAATACTCTTCTGCCAAACCTTTCATTTCAGCTACTATTTGATTATATCAATGCGCTTATCTCAAAGTGGGAGATAGTTTGGCACAGATTTTGTGTCTATTTATAAACAGAGGCTCTAGATTATTGCAGAACCTATATAAATATTATTGCGAAAATGTTTCGCCTTAAATGCGAATTCATTCGTATGCACCTGTATTTCCTCAGCCAGCAAAGTGAATGCTCCTGAGTCCTGATTTCATGTATTCGGTTCAATTGTTACACTTATTTATTAAACACACTGCCATGTACACTTGTACATATTTTCTGTTTTCCGCATTTCTTTCATGGCTTGACCCCAGGACCTACGACTGCTTCTCCAACTGAGTTTTCCTCAGTTGCCCTCAGTTTTCCTCAGTTTTCCCTCATTTTTCCGCTTCTTCCCACCCTTTGCTGGCTGGCTTCGTTGGCGGTTGCTGGTTCGGCTTCTTCATCATGGGCACCCACTGGATTGGAGCTCCTTTGTTTGCTTGTTGCGGATTCGGTTTCGCATTGTAAATGAAATGGAATTAAATGAAATGTGAAATTTATTGTATTTAGGGGATTTCCATGCGACAAGCCCTGCGCTGCGCTGCGGAAACGGATGTGGATGTGGATGGAGATTGGGTTCCTTGGATGGAGTGGAATTGGGATTGGGATTGGTAACGAAACAAAGCACAGCAATGCGAAACAATCGCCTTTTCGCTTACTATTTCAAATGTAATTTATACGCGTACTTACGGCCCCCACTGTGTTTGTCTGTTCGCTTTATTGGCGCTCTACTTTAGTTTTCTTTGTGTTCACTCACTGTCTGCACTCGCCATCTCACATTCACATCTCCAGCTCACATTAAGCGAAATAAAAATCTCATTTCTCGAGCGGAAGCTGTACTACCTTGTCTTTAATAAATCCCCAGACTTACATACTTAAATTCATACTCCCACACCCACTCGCTCTGGTCACTTCATAGAAAGTTCAAAATAGTTGCTGCAAGTTTGGCTCGAAGCAAAAATAAACAAAAACGGGCAGAAACTAAAAGATATTACGGAAACTTTCGAGTGTTGGCAACTCCTCGAAATGCGCTTAAGGGTCATAATTAAAACGAGAAGCTTAAAACATTGAATTGGAAAAATTCATATTTTTATAAGAGATTAAGAAGCAGTTTTCCCAGCTGCAACGGGGAAAAAGTTGCCTCAAAAAATACTTTACATATGGATAAGGGCTTTATGAATAAGTCAGTTGGCCAAATTAGATGCCAGATTAAGCTACATTTAGAGTGAATATTAGATAGTTTTTATATGCAAGCTAAGCGTTGCTTTCGAAGAAAAGATACTGAAATTAAATTTATTTTTATGTTACATAACATTGGGGATGTAGGACGGTGAAATTTATTTAAAAGTCGTAATATTTATTTTCCCTAAAACCAAATGAACTCTTTTATTGTTTTGCCATGCACTCAACTTTCCCTCAAAGTAAGCGTAAAATGGAGTTGCAAGTGGACACCATTAACGCCCTTTGCAAAGTGCAAAAGCTGCTAAGTTCTCCAAGTTTGGGATGGGTTAAAAGCCAGGAGACGGACACCATCTGGTGCTGACCATTCATCAGCATCAAAAAAGGGAGCGGATGCAGTTGCACTAGGGGAGCAACAAAATGGGGCAGAGATGGGGAAAAACCCTATGGAACATGGAAAGTGTGCAAATTGTTGCCAAGCTGTTGAAACTGTGTTCCAATTAAAAATGCAACAAATTCGAGCAAAAATTGTTGTCGCGCAGCTGATGGTAGAAGTGAGCTTGCAACTGCACTGGAATTGCAACTGCAATTGAAAATATAAAGGATGCCAATGCAATTAAAAAGCTTTTTCAATTGCATTTAACATGAAATTAGTTTCGAGAGTCATAAAAACCATGAAAAGCTGGAAAAGTGCCTGCGGTTATCTGTCGGTTGCTTTGTGTCACTTTGTTGCATGTAAAACTTGAACTTTTCCATTGAATTTATGATTGCAATCGATTGCAAACATATGCCCATTGCGTTCAACTTTTTGAGACCGGCAAACGTTTGCAGTTGACTAAAACTATGAGGTTTCCTTTTCCTTGTCCGTAAGAGCTCAAAACTTGTCAAAGTTTTGATTCGGCCAGGAACTCATTTGAAATAAGAGCCAAGGTAAGGAGCAGATCTCGTCAGAGAAACTCCACAACTTTATGCAATTAACTGCCGCCCAAGTGGACGAATCCTTGGGGCCAAAGGAAGCATATTACGAGCGACAACAAGCAATGTAAATGTAAATGCCAACTGGCAGTGAGAAATGGCCAACGGCAGCACTTGGCCAAGAAAATCTGCAAAAAAACCAGGTCAAACAGGTGTGTGTGTGCTGGGTGCTGGGAGTGCCGGTGTCCTTAGGATAACAGGACTGCAAAACTTCCAACGTATTTAATTTGAAAATGCGACACTGACACTGCGGCCTGCTGAATGCTCGGTGTAAATTAAATTACACGCGCCACGCCTGCCAGGCGACTGGGGGATAGGCTGGCCAAATTCAACCCGAAACACGGTACATTAAAATTTCATTTGGCCAAAAGTCCCACAAACTTTGCTAACAAGTCGCAGGCGCTGCAAGGACAGCAGCCTCGGACGCGTGAAAACAACAACGAGCGGCGGTACACTCAAGAAAATGCACAACAAATCAAGGGCAATTACTCAAAATGTAAGGAAAGAGGTGACGAAACTTAGAGAACCTTATCAAGATTGAAAAAAAAAAAAATAATCTTTTTCAAGATGCGCATACTTTTGCAAAGAAAAGTTCTTCGACCTCTATGAATATGTCATCTGTATTTGAAGTATAAGATACCTAAAACTGCACACAATTTATTGGGTACAAATTATAGTTATCCTTTAATGATAGAAAGTCTTCTACCTGTAAGTATTTTTAAATATTTATATTTTTCATGAAATACATTAATGAAATACGTCGTTCACTGATAGAAGGCTTTAGTTGTAAGTATTTATAAATATACAAATATTTATATTTTTTAAGGATACACATTTCCTTCAGTGCACAGATACAAATACAGAGATACAGATACAACTGGCAGGCGAGCAGATTTCCGGTGGGAAGTGCGAAAATGAGGGCGCCAGCTTAGAGGTCAAAATGCTGCGGGCTCGGGACTTTGGACTCCGGCACCTGGGTCGGAGTCAGAATCTCAGCTCCCATACAAATCCGCCGCCTGCAGGCGACAAGTAAACACAAACGTCGACACCCAAAACACTCAAAACGCCCAAAACACCCGGAATACCCGAAACACCCACACAAAACTGACAAGTGTCGAGTGGAGGTGGAACTGGGAACTGGGAGCTGGGAGAAACTTAAAATCTCATTAGTTACATTTTTGAGAGGACACGAGCTTTGGCTGTCGGCTCTGCTCAGAGCAGAGGAGCAACCACTTTTGGGTTTTTGGCGCCTCTTTTGACTGGGAAATCTTTGCAGCTTGGCAGCAAACCGTTCTGAAATTCAGTTTGGCACGCTGACCGCTTTTCACTCGTCTGTGAAAACTTAAACTGATGAAATCCAGTTATTTCAATGATCGCAAGAGCTTGAGGAAGTCTACTTCAAAATGCATATTCAACAATTTCCTTGGCAACAATTTTAATATTATTTATAGCATTTTCTTTTGCACGAGTATGCATTTAAAATGATACATTTATCTCTACGCCATATTGTGTGGATAAAAAGTTTATTTTGCATGCAAAAACCAAGCATTTAATTGAAATAAAACAAAAATTGTTAATCCTTGAATAACAATTACATTTTTCCATGTGTGTGCCTAAAGACCAAAAACAGCAGCCAACTGACAGAGGCAGGCAATTTTGAAAACTGAAAAAGTGCATTGGAAAACATTTGCGTATATCTGTATGTACATTGGGTATTTAAATTTTTGAACATCCTCTATATGCCCGGGCACGTTTCTCCGTTTCTCGCACGCAGTGGGTGGATGGGTGGATGGGTGGATAAGTGGGTGTTTGGGTGTGTGGGTGGTGTGTACACATCGGTGTTGTCTTTCCCACCGATGATATTGCTATACTGCTGGCCATATGGCAGCACTTTAAATGCAAATGAAAGCGCCGAGCGCTTGTCCTCGTCGTCTGAGTTGATGGTAAAATGTGGTGCGTCGAGGTCGCTCACGATTTGAGAAGTGCTTAGCCGCCCCTCGCACTTCCACTCGCTGTCGCTGTCGCCTTCGCCTTCGCCCTTCCTCCAATTGGAAACGTGTGGCTGGTGGGCTGGGGTGGTACATTTGCATAAAGCTCCCAACTAGAATGAATATTCGGTTAGGCTTTTTCCTTGCGGTGCTGCTGATGGCACGTGACTGCCTCATGGACGAGGCACAAAGTTTTGTGTGTCAAGGCACTGCAACTGCAGATACATTGTGCTTTGGATACTTGTTGAGCATGTCCTTCGTCCTGCTGTAGATGTAGATGTATATGTACTATATACTATGTATATGTATCGTGGGGCCACCTTGAACACATCCAATGACAGCCATTGCTGTATAGGTCACCACGCTGGCTGACATTTCAAATCAATTCACTGACACCCACACCCACTCAAACCAGAAAGTTAAACAAAAGTCGGGGCTGCATTTTTGAAGCCAAAAACAAGTGGGGCGTTGCTAACTTTTGTTTTGTCATTTGCGCGGGCGTGGCCCAATTCAATTGCCAACTTGCAATTGGAACTCGAACACAGGCGAACTAAAACAAGAATTCAAACTCAAATAAAGCGGAAGGAGGGCCGTAACATTTGTATTGGCCACGTCGAGCACTGGGCCAATGATATTAAGTAGCCCGGGCGGAGAGCACCGACTATTCATCATCTGCCCTTGTGTCCTGCTAAACATTTCGGCCAGCGAATGTTGTGTAAACTTTGCCAGGTTTTCATTTTGGACATTTCTCAGTGGGCCAAACCAAGCTGATGAAGATGCTGCCATTAATCAAACCAGTGCTACGTGATGTCTAGTCCGTTGGCCATAAATAAAGGCCAGTCCGCTGGCCAGGGAATAGAAAACTCGAAACTGGCCGAAAGGATTTATGCAAATAAACATTTTTATATTCGATGGCGTGTGATGGGTGCTTTCCAATTGCCAGTGTAAATGCAATCAATGCGAAAAAAAAGGAATTTTTAAAAAATGAATATAAAATACGAGTATGTATGAGGTGTAGGAGAATAATAGAGGCTTCTGCAGAAAATCAATAATATGCAGAAGCCTTTTTTAAAATAATGATATTACTCGCGGCTCACTATATGAATAATGAATTCCAAATTTCGCTTTGCCTGGAAAGAAAATTGCATTTTTCACTCTGCAAAAAGAAAAACGTGAGAACGCCGTGTGCGGCCAGAAATTTAGTTTCCGTTGATTAATTTCCGCTCACAACTCAATCAGCAGGCACTCTCAATTTTTCGCACATTTCTTTCCCCTTAATATGATTTCCACTTGAGGGCTGAATATCAGATTCAATCGGATTTTCGGGGCACGTGGAGTGGCGGCCTAAAGGCTATCATTTGAGCCTGGATTTAATTTTGGGCCATGTTCGTTAAAGGGTCGACCGAAATGATTTATTTGCCATTCGCTCGCATTGATTTCGAGTTTCGTTTCGATTTCTGATTTTCGGTATTCGGTATTCGGTTTTGTGACTGTCGGTGGTTTTTGGTGACGCCTCCCGTTCCACTTGGCTAATGAAATCATTCCGTGACACTCCGCGCACTCCGTACTCCGCACTCCGCACTCCAGACCTCCGTGTGCAACCCTCTTAATTGTTAAATCGAATTCGCTTTGGCTGTGCGCGACAACGCGGCGTATGCGTAATGCGATTATTGAAATGTGTTGATTGGAATCAAGTTTGCATTTTAATTGGATTGCCATTGTTTGGCGCGCACAGAGCACCGCGATGACAACAAGCGCTTTCAAATGGATTACACATTTTAGTTATGAACTCCAAGCTGGCTTCAAATGGGTGCTCTGCCTCAAATTTAAATCGCAATTGCATTCGCCACTGTGTTCGAGTGGAATATGTGGTTATAATTTATATGCACTACCCCATATCCTTTAAGCTTTTATTTGGGGCCTTAATGGCATGCTGTTGGGGGAGGGATGGACTCACTCCAGTGTGTAAAGAGCAAATGTGAAATATTTCCCGAACGAATGTGCCATAACAGTTGAGTGAATAAAACATTAACAAATATTTATTTCCATAACCGCTGCTGCCGTTGCTGTTCGACCCCCGAGGGTGTCCTTTTATTTTATTATATTTATTTGGCCCCCGTTCTGTGTTCTGTGTTTTTTCTCCTTTTTGTTTTTTTTGTTGTTTTCTGTATTTTCCGTATTTTCTTTGCTTCCTGCAATAGAGCATGTCCTTGCGCCAGTGCTGCGATTGAGATTATACCAAGCGGCAAATAAATAAAACAACAAGGAACACACAATCGCCCTCGGAACAACGCACGGGTCAGAGGGCAAACCAGAGTTGCACCGCAGAGCTTGGGTTTTTAGTTTTGGTTCGGTATCGTCGGGGGTTTCCCCAAACGGACGGCTTCTCCCAAAAAGTTGCGGGAAATTCTGCAGCCTGCAGCGCAGAGCAGTCAAAGCGTCAGCATTCCGCTATTCCGCTTTTCCCATGCCATTTTCCGCCATTTCCAGGAGCACCACCACCATCACCACCGCCACCGGCACCACTAGCACCACCACCACACCTTAAAAACCGTGTGGACTAGTGCTAATGCGGCGTTTAAGGCGAAACTCTCGCCACTCGCTTTTATTTTTGATGGGCAAACCACACAACAGAAATGGCAGAAAGCCAAGGCGCACCTCTTGCATCCTGGGTTTTCCCATTTCCCCGCTTTTCCTGCTTTCCCCGCTGAGCTCCGCTGGCCACGTAAATTGCGTAAAATCCCCGCAGCCAAAGCTGCGAAGCCAACGCGTACTCCGCACTAATTGCACATTTTTATCTCAATTATTGCGGCTTACTTCTTTGGAGTCTTGGGACGAAGGACATAATAGAGCTTAGGAACAGCGGTTGGCCGGACAAAAGGACAGGATTCATTAAAGGATTATGTGCCGGCTATGTCATGTTGCATCTTTTGTGCATTTTCAGCGGGCAAGCGCATTTAAGTTGGCTCTAATTGCATTCGGCTAAGCCAAAGTTCATATAGACTGTGCCATTCAAATTGATTTCTATCGTCTACGGTAAACTCCTTTTTAAATATTCTATATCAAATTCTGCAAACAATATTTTGGCAAAAATATTTCTATAAAAAATGAATATGAAAAGTTGTGAGAGACGCCAGACGTCTTTTTGATAAAAACTTCATATTAAAAGTTGAGTGACTGCAAAACACACTTAATTTGAAAATTCCCATTGTTGCACAAAATTCTCTATGTGAAATTTTTTGTTCTTTTTTATTTTGAACAGGCCATTGTGACGCTTCCACAAGTTGAGCCAAAAAGAAAATATGAAAATATTTTCGCAACTTGTTTGGCAACTTTAAACCCATTTCTATTATCAATGCTGCTGGGCGGGCGGGCATTCAGGCCAAACATTGTGGCATGGGCCAAGTGAAGCGTTGCCAATTACGAGTGGGCGAGTCAACAAACTCAGTCAGCAGTTTGGGCGCCAAAAAGTATGCAAAGCGCCAGTTGTTGGGTTGTGTAAATGTTTGAGGGGGGAATACGTGAAGGAGCTACAAGGAGAGCTCGGCGCGCTTGTCAATGAGCCCAAGTGAGTTACTTGTAATTACCACAAAATTCAATATATACACTCGTAGGCTGCTCCAACCTTCTTCCTACTTCTCCTTAAAAATTGATGGAGCTACTGCTGCACGGAAAGCTGGAGGAGCAGCTGCTGCCATAGTCAAACATCATTTGGCATAGTCGCGTTGGAACTCGTTTTGCCTAACGACCCGACCATCGACTTGCGTCACATCCCTCCAACTTCTCCAACTTGTCGTAGATGGGACGACCGCACGCACCATCAGCAGCCCATTCCATTCCATTCGGATACTGGTATACTGGGATACTGGGTTACTGGGAGATCCTGGGCTGCCATCCCATTTCAGGGCATGGCATTTTGAAGTTGGCGGAGCCGCCTCGAAATGGCAGCTGTAAAAAATCACAGCATCAGCATAAAAGTGCTTAAAAGCAGCCGCCGTGTCCTTAGAGCTGGGGCATGTTTTTTGCTCTTTGCGCTTCACTTTGCACTGAATTTTCGCAGATTTTCCTTGATTTTTCATCCCACTCGCCGACCAACCCAACTCATCTCATTCCATTGGTGGCTGTAAAAGTTTTGAGCAGTTTTTCACCAAACCGATTTCTATCTTTATCGAGTTTACGTAACTCGTCGGCCAAATTCAAATTGTCAGACGTCGCTTTCTGAGCTTTTAATGGAATTATTTGGAAGTATAGATTATGAAGCATTTTAATTGGCACAAAACAGATTCCCTCATTCCCCCCACAGATAGCATTTCTGCTTCGGTGCTAGCTCGTTAATGCGGTAACCTAATTCAATTTCGCATCTTAATCCAATCAGCAAATTGAAGAATAATTGGCAGTAAGACGGGCACGCAGGGATAATATTACATTTTGCATTTTAATTGGGATTTACTAATTAAAAAGTTTTCCGACCCAAATCCAGCCGTTTTCGTAACCAAACAATGAAAGTTTTCCTAAGAATGTTTTGGGTTTTGTGGAATGAGCTGATATGGTTAGATTAGAAGGAACTCTGTACCCTTTTCCTGGATTATAATGACCACTGACCCATAAGTCTCTTAATATTAATTAGCGCTGATTCTTTTGGGATCTAATGCCTTAGAGTTGCAACTGGCTTAATTATTTAAAGCAAAGTTTTGCGTTAAAGTCTATGAATATTTAACGAAACAAAGTCTTCTGCTCTTCATTGAAAGCATTAGTAAATATATAATAAATCTTTTAAGTAAATATTTATCAATTAATACATTGAACACTGAAGTTCAGACAGACTTCTAATATTACTCACCAAAAATAACGATTCTTTGACAATTTATAATACTTAAGGCTGTTGGGTTGATATAAATGCTTTAACAGATTGCAAAAGTTTTAGTATTCAAATAATTACTTATTTATTTATCACCCCATTTCGTATTTAAGTCATCCTTATGGAATAAAAAGGAGATCGATAAAAAGGAAATGGTCCCAAAGGAGCGCTTCGAAAGGCACCGAATCGCAGGCACCTCGAAGTGCACAGAATTCCCAGTTCGGCACGCATCATTAAATTCGTCTATGCAATTTGGTAGCGATTGACACAGTAAAAGAAGCAAAAATAAAAGGGGCACATACGAATAAATCGAGAATATTGCGCATAAATGTATTTAAAATTACGCATTGCTCATACGCAGCGTATGGCAATATTTCCGCTTGACGGCGCCTTTTGTGGCAGTCCTTCTACGAGTGTGTATGCCTGTGTGTGTGTGTGTGCTCAGGAATCGGTCACTTAGTATTCCGCTCATGGACACACAGCTGACACGTTGTTGGCCAGCAAGGATGGCAAAGGATAGCAAAGGATGTTTCCCATGGCTGCTTCCTTTCCTTTGGTCTCCCGCTTTCATATCGCATAGCAACAGTGGCATCCAAAAGGAGTCAGAGGTCAGGGGATCGAATCAGATGCCGTGCTGCCATTACACTCACCGAAAGGATAACAGCAGGCTACGCAGGCCAATTTGCAATAATATTGATTTTTCATTTGCCGCCTGGGCATTGGTTTTATATTTTCGGTTTCATTGCCAGCAAAAACTAAAGTCAAGCGGATGGCCAAAACAAAAAGTTGACTGGCACACGCTTTTGGCTTGGCCATGCCCAAATGCCGTGCAAAAGCCAGCGATGAGCCAACAATCACACACATACACTCGCACACACTCATTCACTCATTTACTCACACACAGACACAGCGATTATAGAACACCCACACATTGGCATGTCTCGGGGCCAGTTAAATAGTCAAAGGACAACAACGCTGGCGACGGCGAAGGCAACTTTCTGCTCTCCATGCCACTAGCAAGCATAATGTTTAGAGTCGCCGGGCGATACGACTACAGGATACCTCTTTCTCAAAGTAATTTAAAAATTCGTGGAAAACCCTTTTGCTTTATAATATAAATAGTAAATAGAACGGAGTTAAGCGTTAGGCATATCAAATACTCATTATTCACGGTTAATTTAAATGATTTATTGATCTAGGTAGTATTGTTATGAGTTAAGAAAATATATGTTTATATATTCAAGGGAAGTGTTCGTTTCTCCTGCCTTATACTTATGCACGAATACAACATACCCTGTTTGGCTAAACTTGTAACGGGTACGCGAAACAGCAACAGAAACGCAAACCAAATGTAAAAGCAAAAAGCAAAAGCAAGCAAAACAAAATTAGTTTCATAAGTTTTTTATGAGTTCATCGCTTTTTTGTGGGTGTTCGGTGTGTGTGTGTGTATGTGTGTGGCCAGCAAACACAGTCGAAAACACACACACGCACAGCAACACTCATGCACGCGGAAACAGTAACCAACACATGCACAGCGGAGTCGCCTGGCTGACTAACCAGCTTTTGTGCCAAGGGTCGACTGTTGGGGCGTTCGTCGCGTGGGTGGACTTCTCACCCGCCCACTTTTCACCGCCCACTTTCCCCCTCCCATTGCCCTCTGACCCCTCCAGTTTGGCCTCCCCTTTTTTGCCAATGTTCTGGCACTTCCGTTCACTCCCGCCTAACGCACACACACACATACAAACAGTTTGAGGAACTTTTAGGCAGGCAAATAATTCACAAAATATATATGTATGTTTGTATGCATATTTATATGCACATACAACATATATACGTACATACATTTATACAGAGCAGGAAGCCAAGTAAAATATATTGCGAGTAAATTTCTTTTGTTGCTCGGCTAGACGCTCAGTCGCTGAGTGCGAGCGAGAGGGGGCGAAGCAGCTAAAGCAATGGCGACAATTTGTTAAATTGTTATTGTTATTTCTATGTTAAATGCTCCACTGCCCTCACAATGGCCACCCAAAGGGAAAACACACTTACAATGCCCCCCACACACCCACAAACACCCACACAACCCCCCAACTCACCAATTTTGCCTCCCAACTGCTGCTGCACGTAGCGTCGATCTGCATAAATTATGTGAAATGGGAAATGTATAAGGACAACAGAGCACAGCCTCTGGCAGCTAGCAAAACTTATTACGCAAAACAAATATTGTACATCCATTTCCATTTTATTGTTCAGCGTTTGCCATTTTGTTTTCGGCGACTGACCCGCCAGCAGGAAAAGTGGTTGGGTTTTCCGCTGTAATCGCAGTTCCTGCAGGTGGCTACTTAGGGAGTTTTCCCGAATGCAGGGCAAAATTGCAGTGGCCAAGGTGGGAATGGGAATACAAAAGGGAAATGGCTGCTGAAAGGGGGATAGCTTGCTAGAAAAAGAAAGGCATATGAATAAATCATTTTAAGGAGCTAAGGAGCGAAATGCTCAGAAGACAGTTGCCTAACTCAATAAACGAGAAAGGTCTTAAAGAAGCTGTCATAGTTTTTCAAGAACTATACAAAATGAATCCAAATATATTAAACTATCTATTTTACTAATTAAAAGTGAGGCAAAAAATGTTATGAAACCATGAAAAGGGCAACCTTGTTTGCCACCTTTTCCAGCCGTGAAATGTAAAAATGTAGCACATTTCACTTTCGAAACGATAACGATTTGTTTACACAGCACAGGGGGAAAATGTACGGCGAACAATGGGAAAATAAATTGCATTCACATTCGCGGCGCCCTGCCAATTACAGTAAAGAGCGCATAAATTGGGGGATTGGTTGGATTGGTTGGCTTGGTTGGTGGGTTTGCACTGGACTGGGCTAACTGGGTTTGTTGTGTTGGTTGTGTTGGTTGTGGGTCATCCAGCCAGTCAGTCAGTCAGTCAGTCAGTCAGTCATTCCACATGTCACATTCTTGCACGGCATATGACTGACCATTTCCGCACTCAAACTCCACGATTTTCCACGGCTTGTCATGGGATATAAGTACGTATATATATGCGACTATATGGCTATATGCATGTGCTGTGGGCAGGGAAATCGAGTTCATGTGAACTCTCCGTTGGCCAGAGCCTTGGATTTTCATTAGCCCCACAAAAGAGCCATAACAGCAATGGCAATAGCAACGGCAACGGCAACGGCAACAATGTCCATAAACAGAGCCAAAAGGCAATTCCGATTCGTGTGAAGTTCCTTGCGAGTGGCGAGCCTTAGTGGCCAGTGCCCAAATTCAACGCCCCCGAGAAGGCCGAAAAAGGTGACCAAAGTTAGCAGGAACTTAACTTTCCGGGCAACCCACTGCCCACTGCCATACAAATTGATTTTCCCACACCTCGCGGAAAACTCCTCCGCACGGCAAGTTGGTTTTTGCCTCCCTTTTTTTCGGCTACATTTCGATTCGTTTCTGATAATGCGAAAGTGAAAGTCGCGCAATGAAATAGAATCATCCACCAGTTGAAGTTGAGGTTGCTTTTACGGGCTTCTCGACCTTTTCACAATCGAAATCTCTTTGGGCAGGCACATGTCAATTATCCGAACAGGTTGCCATCGGACATCCCAAAGTCATTCAGTCATTCAGTCATTCAGTCAGTCAGTCAGTTAGTCAGTCAGTCAATCGGTTGGTAAGTCCGCAAGTCTGGTAACAAATCAATTAGTCCGGAAAGGAAAACGTACAACTCCTAGGCGGATGTGGAGTTCGGCATGAAGTTTCATCTGACATGGAACAGATTAATGCTGACTCCTCTCGACTTTGGCCATTAATTCCGGCGTTTGACAGCTGCGGATTAATTCAATGAGCTGGTGCTGGATTAATCGAATTAAACCAGTTTTATCACATGAATAAATGCTAATTTAGTGTACCCTTTTAAACATTAGATATAAAGTACATAGAATTGTAGCTTTTTATCACTGCTTTTTCAAGCAAATATTTCGGAAAATAGCGCGTGCAGCTTTCAACTGATATGAGGAAGTATGACGCATTTATTTCAGCTGTATTGTTTTACAACTGAAATTGATTTTGACCCCCAGGACCCATGGTTAATTATAACAAAATATTGATGTAATAAAGCAATGGCAGTGTAAGCCAATCACACGTATGAAAGTCAATCTCACACACTTGAACAAACACAAACACAAACACAGACTCAAACACACACAAAGACAAACAGCGAGTGACAAGTTTCGGTTGTCAGGTGCAATTCGCTGTGAAAGGACGAAGGACCCAATCGATCGATCGATGAGAGTGCTTAATTGTTGGCCCGCAATTCGTGGGGGAAGTGCGGAAGTAGGTCTATACATTACGCATTCATCCATTTATATTGACACTTGTTCGTGCTTAAAAATTAATCAGCGATGAGGCGTCGCTGCTCGCATTGAGTTTCCACTTTCAATCTGCACATTCATCATTTTTACAGCACCACCTTGTTCAATTATTTAGGCCCGAAGGACAGCAAGATTGGCGGGGGAAAAGCTACTTAGCGGTTTAGATATGGGCCATGGTCCATGGTTCATGGTCCATCCGAAAACAGGGAGTGACGACAAGTGGTCATTGTGAATTCATGTTGGTCTCGACACGTGCCAAATGTCCTGCAAGGTCAAGAGATTTTGGGCGGTGAGGAATGTAGAGTTGCGATGCTGTGGAGTTGCTGAAAAGGACACTTGCAGGACGAATTGATGGGCTAACCACAAAGGGTTATGGTTTGCCACTCTGGTTAATTCATTAGCTCGGGTCTTATCTCTGATTATGGCAATTAAATACCGCCCATTCCCCTTGATTTATAGCCAGCTTCAATTCGTTTGGACTCAGTTTACCCAGAAATTATTATATCCAGAGCTGCATTTGCCTCCTTTTCGATGAGATCAGCTGCTGATGAATATGGCTCAGTACGAAGGATTCATTGTTGGTTTCATTAACCCCAATTAGTGCGTCTGCCCGGTCCTGGCGCCCCAAATGATTGGGTCTGATGCAATCCGATTGGCTTTCAATTAATTGACAAGCCATCATAATTGATGCTCTGCTCACATGGCTACGCATTTATTATACAACTGTGAGGGGCGACTGGAATTAACTTATAGCCTGCCATGGATGTTTTCCGGTATTAACTTCGTATTCAGTCAATCGATTTCCCATATGCTTCCACATGCAAGTTGTGTGGCGTTTGCATAAAAACTAATTGATTTATATTCGGTTAAGCAACTGAGATATTTATCCTAACTCGGTGCTATCAAATGGTATAATTTAATTAGGTTTCGTATCTACAAAAATAATATTACATATTTTTCTGCTTTTCTACCCTCTGAAACTTAAAAAGCCTTCATTCGTTTGACATTCAGTTGATGGCTGCCATCATGCTTAAAAATCAGCGATAAATTTAAATCAATGGCTCAATAAGAATGATTTAATTGCATTTTCATTTGGTTGGCCCGTCGAGTGTCTGGCGAGCTGTTAAAATTCAAATTAAAAGCCCGAACGTGACCAAAAATGTGAAATTATGCCGAGGCAGACTCGCCTCGAATTTAATAGGCAATTTGCAGTCGTAATCCAAATGCAGGCAGTTGGCAAAGTCACGCACAGTCTAAGGATAACAATAATGGCCGACGATTCGGCCGCAGGACAACGAAATTATTTTACACATTTAAGGCGGCGATAAAGCCCGCTCTCTGCGCAGGCAAATGCAAGTGGGCTGAAATATTAGTGGTTTAAATGCCGGGGCTTAATGGCCAATAAATCGATTTGCTTTCGGCAGCCAAACAGACGCACTGCAGCCAGGCTTGGCCAACAAATTTGGGCATCATGGATTGCGGGGGATTTGGGAGGAGGAATGTTGAGGTCCTGTGCTTATCGGCACGCATGCACGCAGCTGGCGGCAATTTGGATACAAAGATAAAACATTTATTGGCCACATAAAACGGGTGAAATTACCAAGGACCCACCAGCTCCACAATGGCCACATCCACATCCACATCCGCATCCACGTCCTGACCTCCCATCCGGCATATTGAGTTCGATTCGGATGCCGATCGCCTTTGTAATTTCACTCTGCTGTCGCACGAGCAGCAAATCAATTTCAGTCCTCTCTATCCTTAAGGAACTGCTACGTTTTGGGTCCACAAATTAGACAAATGATTTTGCACATTTGTCATAAAACTGCCAGAGGGATTGCCATTGTCCTGCCCCCACAATGGACCCAACTGTTTTCCCCAAACTCTTTTTGTGTGCCTTGGAACTCATTTTGAAAAGCTTATGCTAAATAAAAATGTGAATTTTCCCCAGGACTTCCCTTTTATTAACTGCTTTTGCCACCTTGTTAAAGTAAGTGGACATGTGGTCAATATTGAGTTTGAATTGTGTTGGGTTGATTTAATGTTATCGAACAACAAAATATTTCCACTTTAATACATTTATGATACATTAGGAATCTGTGAGAAATCTCAACCTTTGTCATCGCAGATTCCCTTTGACATGTTTCCCATCCATTTGTTTGGTCCTTTCAAATTGATCATTACGCGGAAACTTCAAAAAGCACGAGGCGGAAACTTTTGTTTCCAAAGCGGTGCAGAAACGAGAGCGAAAAAAGTTTAATTAAATAAATTACAAAATGCTTTGCCAGCGACAACAATTCATTAAAAAGGCCGAAAGACAAAGGCAACCCAGTTGGTTTTGGGTTTTGTTCGGCTCGAACCAAAAAGAAAACAAACAAAAAGTTGAGGCATTCTGCCAGACGAGCGTCGAGATGCGTTTTGCAAGGCTTCAGGACGACAGGACAAAGGGACTACGGGACGACAGGACGAAAGGACGACAGGACTACAGCACGACAGGACGAAAGGACTTGGCTGGCTGGCAAATTAAAAGCCGACTGTGAAGGCGCCCATAAATCTCAGCCAGCAGGTGAGTGGGCGGTGGTTGGGTGGTTTCGGGTGGTTTTGAGTGGTTTTGGGTGGTTGTGGTGGCTGTGGGTGGTCTGTGCATAGACAAAGGCGGCTAAGCAAAAGCGGGCAGCCACAATAACTTTTAAGAAATTATTATGTTGTGCCTGCCTGCCTTTCTTGCCTTACAGATTGCCATAGCCGCAGAGAACTAGCATGGACACGAAACGATGTCGACTTATTTGCATGTTTGTCAGTGGCTTTTTACCATTTTCTACAATTTTTTCCCCTTTTTATTTTCGTTTCCCCTTCAGTTGTTGGGTGCTTTTAGTTTCCGGCGCGTTGCACTTGCAGCTCGGTGGCACCCGCACAATGTTGCCGCACAGACAAACAATGCCGAATCGCGGGGGCGGCTTGCTTTCAAATTGCGTTGAAAGCTCCCGAATGCCCCATTTTGTTGTTGCTCTTGCTGCTGTTGTTGTTGTTGCTGGAGCTGCTGCGGCATGGGGGAAAAGGCCAGCAAAAAATAGCGAATAAAAAAATGAAGTCGACAAAAAACGGAGGCAACTCAACGAAATAAAGAACTAGATGTGACACGAACAACGGCAAGCGACAACGTTCCGGAACAGGAACGGAAATTGTGAAATATACAAATGTTCGTCTTGTTTAGGTGAGTTACATGCAAACTGGCCGGGCCACCCGCTTACACTGAGAAAAACCATTAATGTTTTACTCAAAACAAGATCCAATTTCGGCGAGCAGTTTGCTGCTTAAATATGTATTGAAAGGTGAACATATAAATGGATTAAAAATCAAATTATATTTTTAATATATATCATTGTTTCTCATCATATAAAAAATGATACATCAAATTAAAAAATCTAATACTAAGACTTTTACCTAAATCGACTACAATTTCTATATTACAATATAAAATTATAAATGGATGGCTTTCGTTAGAGTTCTTAGAAATACTCCTGCTTTCGGGGATACCCCGATTTCCCGCGGTGTAAGCCCAAAAGAGACCGCCTCCAGAGTTTCGCGAACAAGGGCATAAGGAACGCTTTGTAATAAAAATATATGGATCTGGCTCGGACAACGGCAACATGTCACATTGTTAAAAAAAGACACCGAATTCGGAAACGGAGGGCGGCTGGGAGCCGTTCACAGAAGTGAAGAGAACAGAATGGAGAAATCCCGACAATTTGTTGCCAGGCGTTAAACGCTGGAATATCCGGTGAAACACGCTTATTAAAGCGGTAGCATTTAGGCCGGTTCACACCCCCACTTTGCACTTTGTCCGCAGGGATAACAAATTGGAAGGACAACAAGTAAGGCAGCAGGCACAAACTGATCGTGTAATGAATGTAAAAGGAGGATGGTAAAGGAACCAAAAAGGGTCGACCATTGTTCTCAATTGCACACAGCTTTTGTCAATTTAGGCCAAAGGCAAAAAAAGCAACTGGAATATATTATTTAAATTTGTGCTTAAATTTTAATGCTACACAAAAATTCCCTCAAGTGTTACGTGAAACGCAGAAAAAAGGTTATATTATTTTTAAATGCACACATTTTTATGCAGCTTATGATGTTACATTTTATATCGCACAGAAAAGCAAGATAATTTTATCTCACAGTTTCACTTTTTGTTTACTAATTAAAGCATTATATCAATTGCAAAAAAAAGTGTGACAAATTTATAAAAATATTACATTTATCATATGCTTTTAATATTTTTAGTTAGCAATTGGTTGTTTTGACACGTATTTAATTTATTTAAATATATTGAGCCATACAAATTATCTTAAACAAATATAAAAGCCACATTTTCACACCTTTTTATTTATAGCATTCATTATTTATGTACGAGTATATATTATTAGTTGATAGATAATTATATATTTTTAACTTTGTGTGACATTAAAATGCATCAATCTTTGTAAATTATCGTTATTAGTATTTGAATTTAATATGTGGCTAACTTTTTAATGACACCACGATGCATTTCAGGACCAAAGTGCTGCAACTAATCGATTGCCATGAGAGGCATCGAAAGCCGAACCACAAGGTCCTGGCTAGCAAAATATGCCTTTTGCTATAATTGCCTGTCACTGCCAAACTACGAAGCGACGAAGAAATTCGAAATTAGTTTTGAGCTGCGCCCGTTTTGTGTTTTTGTGTGGTTTAATTAAATCAAATATCCGTAAGGCTTTGATAATTGGCAGGGCCGGCCGCAAGTACTGTCAGAAATCATTGCAAAATATTGCCCAGCCAGCCAGGATACTCGGCAAAATGCAGGCAAGAAACCGACACTTGGCAGACGGCCAGGAAAA
This sequence comes from Drosophila yakuba, assembly GCF_016746365.2. NCBI lineage: Eukaryota > Metazoa > Arthropoda > Insecta > Diptera > Drosophilidae > Drosophila > Drosophila yakuba. The sequence goes on from NC_052530.2 coordinate 11,481,232, forward strand.
AGCGGAGCAGCAAGGATTTGTAATTACGAAATTAAAACAGCGACAGCTGGCCCAAAAATGCATGATGGACTGTCCAAAACTAAATGAATGGATTCCTCCACAGCAGTGGGCCGCATGTGGGTGTATAGCTGACTATAGGTGTATGGACTAGATGGATTGGCAGGCGAACAATGTGGGCAGATCAGCCTTGGGCTGTGGCTCTGCAATATCCTGTCGGCTGTGCGGGCTGAGCCGCAGCTCTGCTCAACTCCTGCCGGCGTGTCCTGCCACTGACGGATGCGGATGCGGATGCACCACCAGCGGCACAGTGGCACCACCATCTTACTCGTGCCATCATGCAACATAACCGACAAAAAGGCGGCCAACAACAAGTGCAACGTGTCGTGACCGAGGCCACACCCCAGGCATTTCATTGGGTTCTCGAGTGGGTCGGATTGGATGGATTGGGTGGATGGGTTGGATGGGTTGGTTGGGTTGGTTGGGTTGGATGTGGTGGATTGGGTGGCCTGGCGGCAGGTGGTCTCTCATTGAAATTTGTTGCATTATGCTCAGGATGCTGGCTGAATGTCCTTGCGCTCAGCACCGCTCACCGCTCACTGCTCACTGCCGCTGCACTTGATTGTCAACAAAAATTGTTTTGCTGCATGTCCTTGCTCGTGCCGTGGCACTTCACAGCACTTTCAAGTGACTGCAATGGCTGGCAAAAGGACAAGCGGCTGTAATTAAATTTGCAAAAGAAACGGCCTGCGCCTTCGAAATGTAATCTTCTCTTGCGGCCAAATTAGTGCCCAACAATGTGACATTGTTGACAATTTAAACCTAAATAAACACACGTGCTCTCTCCGCTCACTTTCTCATTTGCTGTTCCTATTTTTTCGCCGCTGACACGTAGACACGACTACACTTGAAGACGGCCATAAAGATAAATGTTTTATAAACGTGAATTGCTTTGAATAAAAGCTTTGTTTGCCCTGCTTGACGGGCCCAGCAGACAAACAAACTTACAGATGAACAGATGAGCAGATGAGCTGCCACACGAATGAGCTCCCACCTCCCACCTCCCACACAAATATAACTCATACGCCCCGTGGTGCGCGCCTCTCAAACTCACACATTTGCATTTGAAGCTTAATTGCGATGTTGGGGGTGGATGAAAAGGAAGCGGATGAGCAGGAGGAACAAACGGAATTCCTTAATGTGCAGTTAAAACTTTAAATGTTGCTAATTCAAAGTGTAATCTGACGAGTGTAAGTAGAGTTTTAAATACAGTTCCCTAAGGCTAGAATTTCACGTTGCGTTCTTGGGACAATCAAGAACACAACTTAAAGGAAATTGACACTGATTTCGTCGCAACTCCTCTGCCTCTCCTCGCCGTTTAATTCAGCCCATATGTCTGAGTATACTTATGTCCTTTAATATGATGTTCTTACGGCCGTATTAAACCAAATGTCTGACCATTAAAAATCGTACGCGTCTCCTTGGCCAAAAGCAGACAGTTGCGCTCAAGATAATAGTCCTTGAATAGACTGAGTCCTATTTTCTTAAATGTTTATAGACATTCACATATACAAAAATGTGTTGCTAAAAACTTTGAATTGTCCTGATAATTTTATGTCTGTGTTTTCAGGCATTTTCATATTCTACTATTGCGAACACAGCTGTAGGTGTGTGAGTATCCTTCATAGTATCTGTGTGTGTGTGTGTGTGCTCGCCATTTATTATGAGATGCCTCATCTTAAGGGGTCGTCAAGCTAAAAAGGGAATATGCTGGCGGGGCCATAAATTCCTTTTAATAACATATTCAAATTTAGATAATATCCGCCTCCAGTGCAATATTAATGCATGCATCCTTTTCAGATATATCTCTGCCCGTACACATGTGTGATTTTTATGAACACGGATTGGAGTGTGCAATGTCGGACGCCTGAAAACTTTCAGTCAGTTATGCAGACTCCTAAATTATCCGGAATCCGGACGACAGTGTCGAGAAATTCCAAGACTTAAGCATTTCTTTGCCGTTTTGTTTGCCCAACTCAAAGAGATATTCAATAAGGGCTCGTTTTCCCCGTATAATATGTACCATCGTCTGGATTCATAGTTGGTACGGAGAAACTTCTCAGCATTTACGTAAGAACCTTCATGAATATGTATTCCCGGGGGAATGTGTGCTCATGTTATTAATGAAGCATTTGCTGCGTCTCCACTAACTCGCCAGACTTTTCCCAAAACGAGCAGGAAAAGTGGGAAACTGGGAAAATACATTGGGACATTGGGGAAAATGGCCATGGTGGAGGTGTAGGGATTTGCTGGGGATTTACATGAATTGACTGACTGACGACGACTGAATTCGCTGGCAATCTTCAATTGAACCGAACATGAAATGGAAATTTATTGAACAGCATTCATATGCTGCGCATTATTAATATCGATTTGTGGGCGTTGTGGGCGTGGCAAGGCGAAAGACGGGTGACTGGCGCATCTTAGGGATACATATGTGTGTGTGTGGGTCCAAGATTGAGATAGCTTGCACTTCTCTAGTTTTCTTTCGGCACAGATAAATAAAAAATAGGGGCCCACAACAATGGTTCTTGGGTATCTTTTGGTATCTTGGGTTTTCTTCTTTTTTTTCCCCCCCACCATTGTTTCCAGCTTGGCAAAAGGGATACGTGACACTCGATGGGGCAACATCTGTCTGCAACTAAACGGCATTTCAGCAATAATCAAGGATCCTTTGTTGTTGTCATTAGATTGCGGCAGACTGCCAAACCAAATGGAATACGAACCACATGATTATGTGAGCTATCAGAGCGACCAAGCAGGTGCGCCTCTTTAAAACTGCACAAATTGATCGAAATTCCATTTAGTTACATTCCTTAAGTATGCTGTCTGACCGCAGCCATGTAGATGACAAAAAACAGACAGACAATTCGTAAAAAATCATTTAGGAAAATGAAAGACGTGACTTCGATGCATTCGCAGCTGCTTGCGATGTTCATAAAAGGAGCAAAATTGATTTTTCTATAAAAAATAAAATAAAAGAAAGGAAAGGGAGGGAAGGCCGCACAAAGTGGCACACTCTCGCATAGTCACACACAGACACCCACACACACACAACCACAACCACACACAGCTACACACCCACACACACACCCGTGCACAAAGAAAAACGCTTCTAGGCAGCCGCAAAAGCAGAAACAGAAGTAGGCCACACTAGGAGCATTTCCCCCATGGCATCCATCGCCACCCCCCAGTCCGCCTTAGAGCCACCACCCCCACCCGCCCCTTCGAAACCCCCACCATCCCCACCCACTGCTGAACCCTTAAACTCTTGTTTGAGCTGCACTTGAAGAAGATGCTGATGGCGGCCATACCCTCGCCAGGGGGACCACAAAGCCATCGAGTCAGTTTAGTTTTCTGATTTAATCATCTCCGAAAGGAGCTATTTATAACTTGCGGACTTTTCGGGAACACCGCACTTGGGGAGCGCCTTTAATTAAATTTGTTAATTGTGCAAAGTATTTCTTATTTCTTCCCATTTTCAAAAATAAGTCAAAAGAAGGGGCTTGTAAAAATAAAAACCCATTTAAATATGGAAATAATTAGAACAAATAAGAGAATAGAAATAACATTACAAGCTTAGTCACCAAAAATATAAATATTATAATATTATTTATAGCTTACACATGAGAACTTAAATACACCATGAAAAGCTACGGTATTAACTTGATCGAATCCATATTGATCAGAATTTGCCTACTTGGCTTTTAACTCCCGTTGGCTGGCTACTTAGTTGCAGAGGCAGAGAGTTGGTAGCTGCTGCTGTATTGGCTGCGATATAGTTGCGTTATGGCCAAATGATTGAGAGGGCCAAGAGTGGCGCTAATGCGGAATCGTGCTAGTGGCTGCCACTCGAAAGTGGTGGTGCAACGTGCAGAAGTGCCATAATGCTGCACCATAATCATTAGCATACTGGCAATAATGGGTTGAATCCATTTTAGATGCACTTAACTGGCAACTGAATTGCAGCTACCAGTTTGCTAAGCCCATGAATTCGAATTGCGAATGAGTTTAAAACTCGAGTGTCGTGTGAGTGATATCCTGCAAATCCCTCAGCGGCAACTGTGACTGAAACAAAGTCGGATTCAGCGACAGGAAAAGGCATCCGCGAAAGGTAAGCTGATTATGTAACACACACACACACACACTTGGTCGGTTGTCTGTGTGTGTGTGTGTGCCTGGCAGATAGCGCCATTTTGTTTCGCAACTTTTCAACAGCTCTTTTCCAACTGTTTTTATTAGTGATTTCCGTTGAAAACAAGTTAAAATATGCGCATTAGATACATTTCCACGCCACCTGCCAATGGAATTTGCAACGTTAACTTTTTTGTGGGAGAATATGTTGAACATGCAGCTGCAGCTGTCCGCAGACTTATTCTCACATCCACATATCTTTTCTTTGCCCATACACAGCGCAAAAATATGACACGAGGGATTATCTACTTTTAAAATAAAGTTCTTTAGTTTGTTATTAAGCTAACTTTCGTTAAAGGGAACAAGTATTAGGTTTATTTGATTTAATATATAATTTTAATATTCTTTTCTTGAGCAAGCCCCGATAAGTATGCTATGAAAGTGAGCAATTTTCATAGGGAACCTATTTGAAACGATTTCTCTCCGTGAGATTCCTTGCTGAAATGGGGTCACCTTTGTACTCGAAGGTCGTTTACGGGCAGCAATTATTCGGCAATCTGTGGAGTTAAGGAACGATTGCAAGACCCTCGCACTCAGTGCAGTGGGGTACCGGATTATTGATGGAGCCTCTGGGCCAGTCGGAGCCAAGCAGTTTGGATGAGCCAGACACTGGAAAACAAGGGATTCGATTGGACGGGGAGCACTCGGTGCGCTTAAATTGCCCAGCCTGGCTTGGCATGTGAGAGCACCCTGGCTGCCATGACATTTGAATAATGCACGTAGCAAGTGAATGGGCGGACAGGAGCAGGAGCAGGAGCAGGAGCAGAAGTGGGTCCAAAGGAACTGGCAGCGGGGGAAAAAGACCACCAATTCATTATCGATTGAATCGATGTGCAATGAGTACGGAAAACTGATGGAAATTTCCTCGAAAAAAAAGAAATGGTAGTAAAATGGAAGGCAAAACAATGGCACAGATTCGGTAATGCAGCAATTCAAAGGGAATTCAATAAAAAAAAACCCCGGCATTAAAGACCAGCTGGCAATGGAGTTGAAGTTTGACGTATCAATGGCCTTCTATTCTATACTTTTCCATTGTTTTCTATTTACTTGATCGGTCAAATGTAATTGTCCGTCTGCCGGAATACAGCACGCCAGGACCGCTCAGTTCAAATTCCATTAGCAGTCGATGGCGATGGAGATGGAGACAACCTCATATCCCCGGCGGCTCTGTCAACAGCTCAACATATCAATCATACGCAGTGTGGTGCGTGTTTGGTGCGTGCTCTAATGCTTTGACTGCGCCGTGCAGGGTGGCAAATACGAGCGACGCCTGGTCTTATTAATAATTTAGACCGCATATTACTCCAAAATAACAACACCCCCCCGTTGACACGTTCCTTTTGCTCCCACAACCCCTCCTCCACCGCTCGTTACTCACACACACATACCACGGGAAAACTGTCATTAGTGAATTATTTAAATTACGCCGACGCCAGGAAAGCAAATATTGCAGACAGCAAGGAATTTGCTGCCGAGAGAGTTTTGTTAAATTAACTTACTGGCTAAGGAAGGCCAGGATGTACATGCGATAAAAATCGTTTTAAATTCATGTGTATTTGAATAATACAACTGGGTGACTGGGGGTAGTCACGTTTTGGGTGGTTTTTGAGGCGTGATAAGTTTGGTAAGCATATACAAAGTCTAATTGCTCAAGAATCTGTACTTTATAAGTAAAGGCAATGTAAAGTACAGGTTTAGTTTAGTGACGAATTTGTGGGATCTGAGAGAGTAGTTAATTCTTATTGATTATCAAAAGACCTGTCTTAAGAACAGCTTGGGATTGTTAGCGAGGAGGGAGATAGCGCGAAGAGAGGAGAATTCGTCACCACTCACCTGAGATTCTCGATGCGCGGCCTTCGGCACTGCGGCCGATTGCGCCGGTGGCTGCGATCCTTCTTGCAGCGGCAGTCGCAGTGCATGATGCAGAGGGCGATGGACGAGATGACCGTTATCACAAAGGGCACCGCGAAGAAGTGAATGATCATGGCCACCTGGTCGTCGTGGTTGTACGATGTCAGCACCACGGTCCGGTTCTTTCGCGAGTAGAAGCACGGAAAGATGGCACCCTCGATGCCGTAGTAGCCGTTGAAATTCTTGCACGTCACCGATGGCGGATAGCCGCATCCCTTGATATTCACAAGCAGTGTCGCCTCCCCGGATTGCTCCATGTCGGACGTAAAATTGCTATAATCGGTCATATTCTCCGGTATCGTAATGTTCTGCTCAATGAACGTCACATAGATGTGCACGCAGCGATACAGATCGGAGGTGCAGCCCTCGCGACACGAACTCCACGAGCAATTGAATATGCCCACTAGATCCTCGCGACGCGTTGTCGTGCACAGCGTTGGCTTCTCGATGAAATCGTGACTGAGCGTCGATATCGCCGGATCCACATAGAGCGGTACGAGGAAGAGCAGCGATGCGCCGGCGGTCACCGAGAAGAAGGCCAGTGTCGAGGTGCCATAGAAACGCGCACGTTCCCGCCACGAACGAAAGCGCCGATTGCCATTTTTCTTTTTCGGAGCCAGTTCTCGGATTTTACGTAACCGTAGCTCTTGTTGTTGCTGCTCGAGTAGTAATTCCGAACTGCCACTCCTCATATTATTGTCGGTGCACACAGGGCGCTGATGTTGCTGATTGTTGCTGCTGCTGCTGCTGGCGTTGCTGCTGCTGCTGCTGCTGCTGCTGCTGCTGCTGCTACTGCTCGTATCACTAATGTTGCTGCTGTCGTCGCTGGCTGCGCAGCAGCAGCTGCAACGGCATCAACGCTGCTCCGTCGCCGCTCCGTCGCTCTGCTGCTGCTGGCGATGTTGCACTTGTGTGTGCAACTGCGACGCCTCCGTTCTCCGTCGTCCTTCCTCCGTCGTCCTTCGTCCTGCGTCCGCCTACCGCAACATGCAGAGCGCGGTGGGTTTTTAGGTTATGTACACACGCTTCGGCGCAGGAGAAAAGCTGGAGAAAGCTTCCACGAGAGAGTGCGAGCCAGAGAGAGAGCGAGAGAGAGAGGGGGCGAGATATTGATGGATAGAGATGGAGAACAGCTGTTCCGGCGAAGGTCCGCGAAGGGGAGCGACAGAGACAGCGACAGAGAGACAGAGAAGGGAAGAGACAGCGAGTGACAGTCAGAGAAAAGCGCGCTCTGGCGTTTGCATTTGTCCTGTGGCTAATTGTTTACTCCTTTCGCTGGCTTTGCACACGTATCAACAGCAGCTAAAACACTGAAAAATAATATTACTTAGTTGGCATTTTTATTTCGCTAACGATTTCCGTATATTATCGCATTTCTTTACGCATTTTTGCGGCTTGCGTGGGTGGCACTTTTCTCACGAACTCACGACTCACAGCTGTTGATGTAGGTTAGTTAGAGAGGAACATCTTGCAGAGTGCGATGGCAAGTGAGAGAATGAATGGGAGAGTGTGTACGAAGGTCCTGCTGCCCCCGCTGACTGCGCTGCTGGCGTCGACGTCGACGTCGCCGTCAGCTGTGACGCCAACGTCGGCGTTTGAAAGTCTACTGGTGTCGCCCTAGTGACTGTGTAACCTTTTTTTTGTTTTTTTTTTGTTTTTGACTCTGTGTGTTGTGGGTGGAATTATTTATGCTACACATTTTGTGCGGCGGCTTTTCGCATTTCGCTTTTTGGTTGCCCGTTGCCAGTTGCCAGTTGCCATTTGCCAGTGCCTTGGCATTTTGCTTATTATTCCTCAATTTATTTGCATTTGTCTGCCCAGCCAGGACACCAGAATTCTTGATTTATTGCGGATCTGTGCGAAGAAGTCTGATCTAAGTAGTTTCTGCGCCAACCCCTTGCCACACAAACATCCGAAACATCCTTGTTTCACCTTGGTGCTCTTTTAAAAAATATACATATATATTTTGCTACTCTTGTTGTTGCAACTTCGCGTGACTCTGGACTTTGGTCAGGTTCAGACATTAGCTCTCGTCCTTTGTTCTTGCCCCGTTTTATTGCTGCTCTGTTTCATTTCATTTCATTTCATTTCATTTATTTTGCTGTCTTTTGTTTTCTTTTCTGCCACGGCACGCATTTCACAATTTTCATCACAGACACCCACACCCTCACACAGGTGAGCTTAACTGTTATTGCCTCTGTTTGTGTGTGGTTGGTATGATTTCATTTCCATGCTTTGTCCAGCGGTCAACGCGGCGTATGAGTAATGCACTTGGCAGGCACACACAGGCACCTAGGTTTCTGGCTAAACTATCCTAGATACCATGGCTTTGTTCGCTTGCTGCTAGCGATGCATTAAGCACGGAAATTCTGGAAAAGCGTACTTTTCCAGTAGCAAGGCTCTGGGGGAAGCGACTCGAGGAAGAGCAGCAGAAAAGCTCCTTGAGCTGCTGTCATTGCCATAAGAATTAAGTCTCAAGTACACGGAAAAAACCTTGCAGCTCCTTGGAGTCTTAAGCTACCATTAAACTTAAGCTAACTAATACTTTAATTTTAAACTTCAAATTGCCGGACTACAATTGTTCACGACTACATGAAGTTTTCGAGTGCAAGATGACTTTCGAAGGTGCTAGCTAACACAATGCTTTATTCCCACAATTTATCGCAGTGCACCGCCCACGCCTTTGGTTGGGAGGAAAGGGGAGGTGAGGGTGGAAGCGAGTGAGGTGACTAAAAACTAAAATAGAAATAAAAATGGAAATGGAAATAAAACATTAAGCTTTCGAGTCGAACTAACTTTTGACAGCTGAACTGGCAGCTGAAGAGCCCGCAGCCCACAACCCGCACAACCCGCGCACTTTGTTGATTTTGTTGCTAGCACAACGATGCTTGGAAGTTTTTCTTTGGATTTTCTTTTCCTCGAATATTTATTTGTTTCTTGCACTTTCACTTCACTTGATTTTTGTTTGCATTTGCGTTTGCACTTGAATTGGGTTTTGGTTTCGGTTTTGGGGTGGACAAACTTTTGCACGTATTTTGCACGTATATTTTGCGCGATTACGGCACGGTATTTTTTGCCACCGAACTGAAATTGGCTAACACCGACGCTGCCATTGGCTCACGCACACACATGCACCCACACGCTCACGCACACGCTGGCGGACAGACAGACAGACAGACAGAATTCTCGACACGAGAAGCGCGCGCGCTTGGCCCTGACGTGCCTCTCGGAGTGTTTGTCCAAAACTGCGGACTCGGGAGCCACAGGACTCGAGTAAGGACTCCGATGGCAGGACATACTGCCCCAGCCCGCACCCGTCCCCCCGTCCCGCCCCCTATTCGTATTTCGGGGGCGGCGCCGCGACGGTGCGTCGACGCCGGCAGCGCTGCCAACGGGGACGCAACTTCGCTAAAGTAACGATAACTGGCCAAGGATTCGCGTGCGCGCGCTCCGGAGAGAGATTCTAATCAAATGAGAGAGATAGAGAGAGAGAGTGAGAGAGAGAGAGGGAGTGGGAGGAAAGCAGGACAACAAATCTGACTATGCACTGCTTGCAAGCACAGAGCCGCTCCCATCAAGTATACGCACTGTCGGCCGGCACAACAAGACAAACTTATTTAAATGTAGTATGTTATGCATATTCAAAATAAATAAATTGTTACATTTTATTAATATCACCTGTCAATCTTGCTACAATATTATTAATTTAAAAAATTAGATCGTTATTTGAAGCTAAATAAAAAAGCTTTAAGCTTGTACAAGAACCAAACGCAGAATTTTGTCAAGAATTTTGTAAAAAAACACAAGAGAGAATGCTAAAGTCCACTTCCGGTTACTCAGATAGCGGAAGTCCGAATTCACGCTCCGAACACGCTCGCTTTTTAGAGTGACCATAATCCATAATTATTTTAAAGATCGATATATATAGATATTTATATCGATATCGTTATCGCTAACTATCATTATCTCCCATCAATAGGAATACTTGCAAGAGTGAGCTCACTTAACTGAAAACAAATTGGTATTATTTTATGTGATCACAGTGAATTAGTGGTAAGTAATATACGTACAAGCATTTTACTTACTCAATTACTAATTACTTGTCCAATTGCAATGAATTTCCAATCCGCACATCTATATTCTTATAAAAACGAAAGTCTTACTTGCCACTGCCTATACGTTCCTGATAACAAGTCTACCTGTTGAAACAAAAAGTTAGTAGTTGTAGTATAAGTATTCAACGAGGTTGAATATTTTACAAACTTATTGAGTCATCAAAACAAAAAAAGGACTGAAGAAACTGTTGCAGAGAAAATGGCCGGAAAGGTAAGTTCTAGATTAGTCATATATGTATATGTACATATGTACGTTACGATGACATGAATATCTGTTGAAGAACACTTAGTATTAGTAATTTTTACTTTTACTTGTATTTCACTTGCATGATTGTTAACTTGCATCAATGAAATAGCTATTATTACCTGCAAAATAGTAAGCCGTACGACTGCCCTCTGTCCGTCTGCCTCTCCGTCCATATGAAAGTCGAGATCTGAGGACAGTTGAGTTTCTACAGACTCCGGACTCCCACTCTCCCAAGATCTCCCGTCTCAGCGAAAGGTGCACAAGTGTACCACAAATGTTTTACATTTATTTATTTAATAGTTTCGAAAATGTATATAAAAATCACATAAAAGGAATAAATTCGGATGTTCACTAAAATTGCACTAAAATTGCAACTTGACTTAGAAACTTCATTTTGACTTAATATTGCTTACTAATATTTAGATTATTGCTTATTACTGCATTACACCTGCGTAGCATGGAGTCCACCAAATCCTGTGCTCATGCATCCTGCCCAACTTGCCAAAACTAAGCTGTCAGGAACGTATTCCACCAAATAGCATTGTTTTCGACTCATCAGTGCAACTCAACTGGCAAGTTTAATTGGGTTACGGCGAATTCCAATCATTTCATAATATGCCTTTGACTAAGTGGGGGCATCATTCGTGGGCTCCTCGCACCTCAATTTTCATTCAGTAGTCGTCGTCGAATAGTAACGACGACGAGTTCAAAGTTCAACTCAAACCTCGTGTCCTTAGAGGATGCAAAAGGACTTTAACTACTTATAATGGCATTGAATCTCTCTATATGTTTTTTCCTCCGCTCTTAGCTTAAAACTCAACTTTCTTTCTTCCAGGGAGCAGTGTTGTCTTCTACACACTGAAATATATTTTTATACCCGTTACTCGTAGAGTAAAAGGGTATACTAGATTCGTTGAAAAGTATGTAACAGGCAGAAGGAAGCGTTTTCGACCATATAAAGTATATATATTCTTGATCAGGATCAGTAGCCGAGTCGATCTGGCCATGTCCGTCTGTCCGTCCGTCTGTCCGTCCGTATGAACGTCGAGATCTCAGGAACTACAAAAGCTAGAAAGTTGAGATTAAGTATACAGACTCCAGGGACATAGACGCAGCGCAAGTTTGTCGATTCAGGTTGCCACGCCCACTCTAACGCCCACAAACCGCCCAAAACTGCCACGCCCACATTTTTGAAAAATGTTTTAATATTTTTCCATTTTTGCATTGGTCTTGTAAATTTCTATCGATTTGCAAAAAAACTTTTGGCCACGCCCACTCTAACGCCCACAAACCGCCCAAAGCTGCTACGCCCACACTTTTGAAAAATGTTTTGATATTTTTTCATTTTTGTATTAGTCTTGTAAATTTCTATCTATTTGCCAAAAAACTTTTGGCCACGCCCACAAACCGCCAAAAACTGTCAGTGTTTAAGACTCTCCTTCGCACTTCCACTAGCTGAGTAACGGGTATCAGATAGTCGGGGAACTCGACTATAGCGTTCTCTCTTGTTTTTAATTTATGCCTTTTCAAATATACTAATCAACTTAAGCAATGCAAATCCAACATCTCGACCACAGCTTTGGGAGGTTGTTCAAAAATCATGGAAGCGGATCCCTGTCAAGCGCCGCCAGGACTTTGTAGATTCTATTCAGAATTATTCAGAAGCCAGGTCGTAACAAAAAACAAGAGAGAACGCTATAGTCGAGTTCCCGACTATCTGATACCCGTTACTCAGCTTGTGAATGTGCGAAGGAGGCTCTTCAGAACTGACAGTTTTTTGCTGTTTGTGAGCGTGTTTTTCTGCAGATCGATGCAAATTAACATTACTAACAATTAAATGAAAAATATCACAACATTTTACATAAGTGTGGGCGTGGCGAAAAAATTGTTTGCGAAACGAGAGAAATTTACAAGAATAATAAAAAAATATCAACACATTTTTCAAAAGTGTGGGCGTGACAGTTTTGGGTGTTAGAGATCTACCGGGATTTACCGTCATTATTCAAACCTTGGTTGAATTATCTAATCACAGTGGACATACCAATTCGAAAATTTTCCATTATTGTATAACAATAATATAACAATAACGTAATATATATACGTAATATACATATATACGAAGGTCGCACTAACAGAAAGGTGAAAAAAAATTTTTTTTGTTTATTTAATGATTGCCATGTTCGTACTATCTAGAGTGAAACCGAGGTAGTTTGGATTGGCTACCTCAGGGATAGGATTTGCGTTGACTGCCCCGGAGGGCAGTCGCCGTGGCGGGTGGCGAAGGTGGACTTGTCGATGATTACGGCGATGTTCCACCTCTCGTGTCACTTGTTGGGATCACATACTGAGAAAGCGTAAGAAAGGCTGCGGACCGTGTAAGGGAATATTACTGGCTGATGGGCAACCGTTGATCTGTTGATCTATAAGGCGATTATCAGACCAATTTGGACATATGGCATACATCTATGGGGCACCGCAACCAAGTCCAACATCCAAGCAATCTAGGTTTTTGAGAACAAAACTCTACGAACCGCCACTAACGCTCACACTCTATTTTAGCTGTGCGGCCATTTTGGGCCAAGTTATGGCAAAGATGCCGATTGAATATATCAGATTAAACAAGAGAGAATGCTATAGTCGAGTTCCCCGACTATCTGATACCCGTTACTCAGCTAGTGGAAGTGCGAAGGAGAGTCTTCAACACTGACACTTTTTGGCGGTTTGTGGGCGTGGCAAAAAGTTTTTTGGCAAATCGATAAAAATTTACAAAACTTATAAAAAAATGAAAAAATATCTAAACATTTCTTAAAAGTGTGGGCGTGGAAGCTTCTGGCGGTTTGTGGGCGTTAGAGTGGGCGTGGCAAAACGTTTTTTGGCAAATCGATAGAAATTTACAAGACCAATACAAAAATGAAAAAATATCAAAACATTTTTCAAAAGTGTGGGCGTGGCAGTTTTGGGCGGTTTGTGGGCGTTAGAGTGGGCGTGGCAACAAGAATCGACAAACTTGCGCTGCGTCTATGTCTCTGGAGTCTGTATGCCTAATCTAAACTTTCTAGCTTTTGTAGTTCCTGAGATCTCAGCGTTCATACGGACAGACGGACAGACAGACGGACGGACAGACGGACATGGCCAGATCGACTCGACTATTGATCCTGATCAAGAATATATATACTTTATATGGTCGGAAACGCTTCCTTCTGCCTGTTACATACTTTTCAACGAATCTGGTATACCCTTTTACTCTACGAGTAACGGGTATAAAAATAAAATTTGTTTCCGATTTTTTGATAAAAAGTAATCCGTTTTTCGATAGCAGTAAAAATAGTTGTCCAAAAGTGGAATGCCATACCCCGTTGAATACGTCACAAAATTTCCCTTCCAACTGTGCTCAAAAAAGGAAAATGCAATTTTTTGCCATTTTCAAACTTTTTGCAAATTTTAATGATGGTAAATTTTTATCAAAAATGCAAAAATTTATACATTTTTATACCCGTTACTCGTTGAGTAAAAGTGTATACTAGATTCGTTGAAAAGTATGTAACAGGCATAAGGAAGCGTTTCCGACCATATAAAGTATATATATTCTTGATCAGGATCTATAGCCAAGTCGATCTGGCCATGTCCGTCTGTCCGTCCGTCTGTCCGTCCGTCCGTCTGTCCGTCTGTCTGTCCGTATGAACGTCGAGATCTCAGGAACTACAAAAGCTAGAAAGTTGAGATTAAGCATACAGACTCCCAAGACATAGAAGCAGCGCAAGTTTGTCGATTCATGTTGCCACGCCCACAAACCGCCCAAAACTGCCACGCCCACACTTTTGAAAAATGTTTTAATATTTTTTAATTTTTGTATTGGTCTTCTAAATTTCTATCGATTTGCCAAAAAACTCTTTGCCACGCCCACTCTAACGCCCACAAACCGCCCAAAGCTGCCACGCCCACACTTTTGAAAAATGTTTTGATATATTTTCATTTTTATATTGGTCTTTTAAATTTCTATCGATTTGCCAAAAAACTTTTTGCCACGCCCACTCTAACGCCCACAAACCGCCCAAAGCTGCCACGCCCACACTTTTAAAAAATGTTTTGATATTTTTTCATTTTTGTATTAGTCTTGTAAATTTCTATCGATTTGCAAAAAAAACTTTTTGCCACGCCCACCCTAACGCCCACAAATTGCCAAAAACTTTCAGTGTTTAAGACTCTCCTTCGCACTTCCACCAGCTGAGTAACGGGTATCAGATAGTCGGGGAACTCGACTATAGCGTTCTCTCTTGTTTTTTTTTCGAAAGCCGACAAAGTAGGGATAGACATAGTTAGCACAGCTAATTAGCAGCAATTTTAGTGGTGCGGCCATTTTTGCCCATGTTATGGCGAAAACGCCGATAGAAAATATCCGATTAAATAAAACAGATAGTATTCTACAGTACATACATTTTACTTACTCAACACTTGTCCAATTTCAAAGAATCTCCAGTCCGCACATCGAAATTCTTATAAGAACGGAAGTCTTGCAATTGCATATATGTATGTACGTTCCTGATAACATCGCTATCTGTTGAAAAAGAACTTAGTATTAGTATTCGTATTCAACGAGGTTGAATAGTTTACAAACTTATTGATACATTGAAAAGAAAGAAATGTAGAAGATGGCAAAAATCATTAGTTTTTCATTATTTTCCACTTTTAGTATTTTGTTTCCTAATTTTATTGAGTTTGTACTTCTGCACTTGAGCAGAGCAATAAGTATACTGAGCCAGTTTAAAGATAGCATTGAGCTGTTGAAAACCATATACAATGTACATATAAGTACATTTATTGCTGATAATTCCTGTTAAGAACTATATTAAAAGCTTCGCAGAAAGTTGTTTACTTATGAACTAATGTAATATCAAGCATTTGTTTATTTATTTATCAATAGGCATTCGCTATTTTCGATAATCGATTTCATTTAACAAAATAATAATTTAATTTTTCAGATTTTAATTATGATCATCATTACTTATCTGATACCTAACATACAATGCTTACCAAACAAGCGGCTTTGTGGCTGCCTGTTTTCTGATCAGGATGGAATGAAAGCAGACTGTGAAAATAGACATGACATTGATTTCAAGTGTCTGTCTCGGCAGCCTATTAAGTCCTTGGATCTATCACACAATGGATTTCTGAAATGGCCAGAGAAATTGATTTCACGTATATGGGAGAACATTCTCTACCTGGATCTCTCATTCAACAACATTTCATACTTGTCTAGATGCATATACAATGCAATGCCACTTTTGATAAGTGTGAATCTTACCTATAACAGCATCAAAAAAATGTCCTGTGACGCATGCGTTACACCTTTCATCGATTTGGATCACAACAACCTGACGGATTGGCAAAATTATTGCAGTACTTGCAATTCGAACATCACAAAACGATTAAATGAACAGGTTAGACGCTATTTGATAAAATAAGTGTACGTAATTTGTAAAGATAACCGTCATTCCAGTCGAATTTGGTCGAACTGGAGTCCAGTGATTGCATTTTGAATGCTTCCGATGAACCGAAACCAGTGACGTCGCAGGACCAGAAGAAAACTGACCAAAAGAACATAAAACAAATTTTTTCGATCGGTATTATTTTTCTTATTCTATTCGTTATTGGAAACCTTATGATCATGAATAATAAACTCATGCCATCATATGTAAGGCGTCGTGTAGAATATAGAAATGTAAGTAGAACAGTAAGCAATGACACAGTAACAGTAAGCAATGACACAAACCATACAAAATTGTAAAATCAGTTCAATTGATGCCGCCAAAATTCAAATACATATGGGTAATTCTCTGATGTCGCACGCGACATTTGTACGCATTCAACATTTTCTTCCATCATATTTTTTAAATTCTTTAATACTTTTTGAGTAAATTAGAAGAGCATAGAATGCATTTAAAATTTTTTGTAATATATTTAACATATTTTTTTTATTTTTTAAATTTCAAACATAACAAAATGTCTTCACTAAAATTACAAAATGTACATATTCTTCTTATATGAAAAACTTAATTACCTAACTTAAATGATATAGTTAAATTATAATTAAATGTCAAAAATGCTTATATTACATAAATTTACTTTATTTTAAAAAAAAACTCACTTTAATAGATTTAAAGTTTTGGCGGCGGTTGTACTTCTGGAGAATTGCCCATATATCAAAAATAATATTAATCTAATGAGGAACTTTGTTAATTACGACAAAATTATGCCAAAAATAAAATAGCAGCACTTCATGAAAAATGCTTAAATTTTTAATTTTAAACTTGATAGTAACAAATTTACTAATATTAAATGTTTGCGTGCTAAAACAACACCTTTCCCACTAATTTTATATTTGGTTGGGTATCCCTTATTACCAGTAACAGGATCGCAACGTTTTGGCATGGAATCAACCAGGACCTGGCCCGTTTTAAGGATATTTTGCTCCAGGACTCATTAATAATACACAAAGTTATTCGCTGTTAGTTGGCTTTGAAGCTACAACTACTTTTCTTATATCTGACCAAGAATTTTTGATGGGATTACGGCCTGGGACTGTGCCTGCCAATCCAAAACAGGAACAGATTTACTTTGGAACGAATCCTTGGCTTTCCTGCTGGTGTACTTGGGGTCATAGTCTTATTAATAGTATTCGGAAAAGGAGAAAGAAGAAATTGTCAACTAATCTAAGTCATGCTAAGCGAGTAATGGCATTTTCAGTAGCATATATATAATAAAATCAAATTTGTTTTTTAAATTATGAATGCAGTTAACTTTGGTCGTTGCTATTTTTACTATTACTATTACTATTTTATTTTATGGACTACCTTAATATTAACCACTAAAGATTGGCCTACAAATTCTAGATTTTGCACAAGATAAATTCACTCCGTGGTAAATTCATTCCCTGACACAGATTTCGCCACCCAAAAACTTGAAAGTAGGTCAGTAAGTGACGTGGCTGGTTGACCCATTTGCGACCTGAAGTTTGCCTAGTTGCAAACTTGCCAAGGTTGCTTGGTGGCGTCTTTGGCCTGATTTTGGGCCTGGGTTTTTGCAGCCAGGGGGTAGTTCCATTTGATTGCCCCTTGTTTACTCGACGGAACTCTGCCTGCAAACGGCAAAATCAACAGTTTGGCTCTGACAGCTGCTTGCAGCCTCCCCTTTTCCACTTCTGTACTTTTCTACTCCTCATCCTTTCTCCATCCAAACTCCATCGAACTATACCCCGTAAACCCCTCAATCGGCAAGCCCAGCCCAATTTCATTCGAGGCATTTATTTGTCTATTGCAGCGTATCGGTGTTTGCCTAGTGCCCATATTTGTGTATTGTCCAAACAAAAGTCTTGCATCTGAGCAGCCAAACAATGAAAACTGTTGTCTGTTTTTCACCAGAATTTATGACCCAATGTCAACAGCACGCACAGTTTTCATGTTGGAGGCGCAGCTTCTCCTTTCCTCCTTTCCTCCTTTCCCCCGATCTGCGATCTGCGATCTTGGATTCCCCATTCCTGGCTTCTCGATTGAATCGTTCAGCGGTGAAATCGGCACGGCCAAGGAAAGTTGCTGTCAGGTGGCCACTTGACCCCAGCCATCGAGTTGGGTTGGCCGCCAACTGCACACGGGGCTCCCAACTCCAAGGCCCCAATTGCACATGGACAAAATTCAGCTAATAGCTTCATTTTTATTTTAGAATAATGAATTATTTAATTAGTCAAACAGATACAAAAAAGAGGGAACTTAAAGAATGCTCCGCATTGCATTCTGCGGTAAGCTTTCACATATTTGCATGAGTATAAAATGTTTACGAATTTGTACATTCAATGCCAAATTGATAAATGAAGCAGCTAACTAATGAACGAAATCGAGGGACCTTTTCTCACCGTGTGGAACCGGTTGTCAAAAGTCTATCAGTCCGTGGCGATGCTTTTTTGTCATTCACATGTCCAGACTGCACATGACATAAATTTGTATCTGCAGCTGATTGTGAGTCGTGTAATAGCAGCATGTATCTTGTATCTGCGCTCATCTCGTCTACAATTTATGCTTCCTGCCAGCCCAATAGCAATAGCAATACCAATCCGCATCCCAAGCCAAAACGCCATCGCCGTCCACTTTCATGTCCGTGCTGACATGTTCACATCAATCACACGACCCCGTGTTGGCCGTTGGTAACTTGATTTTCCATTCCGTACAAACGAATCTCCCCTCGCGACCTGCTGCATGTTGGATGTCAAATAAAAATGGAAAGAAAAAGATAGAACAACAACGAAAACCAACTGAAAATAGAAGCGGATACTTTGGCAGCGAACAGGTAAACATTCTAATGATCGCAGCACGCAACTCCAAATGTCAAGGCCTTCGGCTTGGGGCTTGGAGTGGGAGTACCAAGTCGAAGACAAAGCTGGAGTCCAAGCATATGCACTATATGCTAACTGCGAGTCAAGGGCGATTTTCCGCCATCTGCGATTTGTTTGTTTTGTGTGCGGGAGAGCTTTATGTTTGGCCACTCACATTTTTGATGGACAACTCGACGCGGCGTCGGTGGCATGTCCACATCAACATATATGTCCATGTCCATGTCCATGTCCAGGCTGATGCCCATGTCCACGTCCAAGTTCGCAGTCATGACAGCACATTTGCCTCACTTTGACATGTTCCTTCACAGCTTTGGGGGTGTAGCCAAGCGATTCTAATTAGTGAGTGCCCTCTGATGGGGTTGATGGCGTAATGATAGTTGATCGTTGTGATAGCGAACGAAACTTTGGCATAATTGGGGTAGGTTAACAGCATTTGAAGGGATGTAAGAAAAGTCAGCTGGAAACTGAGGCAGTGCATGATTTGCAGACTACCAAATCCGATATGACCACTTAATCCGATCCGATGCAGTGTCGTTAATTTGCATACAGCTTGCACTTTCTCTACGTCATCACAACATCAGTGGCAACTGCCCTCCACTGTCCATTCCCCACTCCTCACTCCTCAGGCCGTCGATCGGGGTAATTTCAAGTTGATTTCTTGCCAACAAAGGCCGTCCATTGTGGGGACCTATATGTACCTTCGGCGACGTCGATGGCGATGGCGATGGCGATACCTAGGCATCAGCGTAATTGAATGGAACGGTATGGAATGACATACATATTTTGAAAATCCGGTTTCGAAGGCGATCAAATCAAATCCACACTCATACACACAAGATTGCGCATATCTACGGGTATGAGCATGTGATAAAGCAGGGAATGAAGCTACACTCGAGATTACAATTGGGAAAAGTCACATGGGTCAGATGCTATTAATTCATAGTCAATATCTATTTATTTTATGCATTTCCGGGATAATATTCTGATAAAAAAGTTGTGTATGTTGCACTATTTTAGCCGAAGTTATCTTATTAAAAACTCAATCTTTTCTAAATTGCACAGGATAATTATGAGTTTTAAGTTGCCGTTCTTGTTTAGAGTGTTGGAAATAAAAGCGGCGCCCTGCCAAATCCATCGGCTATAAAAACACTGACAAAAAAGGGTTGAACTCATAATTACAACTTTACAAAGCAAACCGAAAATCCGGTTTAATTTTCATAAAATTCGAATAAAATCTGAAAAATGGTAGTTGGCCAAGGGGATGGGGAAGGGGTAGCGGGTAGCGGATACATATACTCTCAAGTGCAACAGCTGCCAAGAACTTTTTGCTGTTGGAGCGAGTCCAATCAGAACGACCAGCGAATTGGGGACGCTGTTAGCTAACAGTCGATTCCCGTTCTAATTGCGCTCTCTTACAGCGCGCTCTTACATGGCTCTCTCTTTGGCGTTTGACCTATTTTCCAGTTTGGGTAGTGTGTCAATGCGACTGTGTGCGTGCATCTGTGTATCGGTGTATCTGTGTGTGCATGTTTTCCGTTTTCTGTATCCAACTATCGCCATCTCGCTCCGTCTAACGCCTATGCTTTGTTTTGGTTTTGCCTCTTGCCTTTTGCGTTTTCCTTCGCTCGCTCGCTGCCTTTGCTGTTTTGGTGTTGTAATCCGTGGATTGCATTCACATTCACATTTACATTTACATTCACTTTGTTGTTTTCTTTTCGTAACTGCGTATTTGTTGTAGCTCTGGTAACGCTCTGTTGATTTGTTTTCATGTTGTTGCTGCTGCTGCGGAATTTCCACTGGAGAAATGATTAATTGAATTTACCAGATAGTTCATCTTTGCACTTGGCCGCCACTCCTCTTCATCTGGTGCTTCTTCTTCTTCTTCGATTCCGGCTGAAAGGGGGAAGAAATCAGCAATCATCGCTTACCCATATCAAATATCAAAATACCAGTCGAACCAGCTGAAACTTCGAAGGATTACGATTTTCCAATAGCATACCAGTTTGAATACAAGTAAATTCAATCAACTGTCACCCTCCGCATCAATATGTATTAAATGGTGACGGAGCTTTTTTTCTCTGTGTAGCCCAACGTAGATAAGACCCACATAAGTTTTTCCTTCGCCTGTAATCAGTTGAATTTTCGACTAGATAAGAGCTGTAAGCAGTATTTCCGCACTATCTCGCAAGGTCTTCCGTCCGTCCGTCCGTCCTCCATTTTTTTGACTTTTATTTCGGCTTTTTGGTTGACTTAACAATCGCACTGATGGAGTGGGAAATACGCAGTGCATTTTCCTCGATTTCCCACTCCGTTCGCAAATGACGTCTTCAATAATGCTGGCGGCATGAAAATCCCCAGAAAATCCACCCCGAAAACGAAGCGGAAAACGCAGAAACGTCGAAACTCCAGAACAATAACTACGCAAATCTTGGCCCCGTGGCGTTCTGGATCTCCCATGGATGTGATGGTTATTGGAGTTGAAGATTGGAACGCCCATCCCCGCAATAAACGAACCCCGCCCCCTTCTTATGGGCCCTTCCATCGCCCTTCGACACTTGCTGACGTTGCCGGAGAATGCCTACAGAGGTCATTCCAAAGGCAACAACAATGCTCGGCCCGCAGAGAGCCCAAAAATACCAGAAAACCTCGAAACACATATATCCACATCCATCGGCAGCACAGCAACATATTCACATCTACAGCGCCAGCATGGAATTGATGTAAACAAAATCGAATGAATTTCAAAGCACATAACAGCTGTGAGTCGCTCACACACAGTTGGAAAACAGTCACGCACACACACGAGCACACACACGCACAGCCAACACAGCACTCTCTTTAACTGTTAAATTCTGTGACGTTATCGTTAAACCGGCCGGCTCTTTTCCGCTGCCCTACGCTAACATTTACAGAGCATTTGCGACTTTCTATATAGGTAGTCGGAAAACAATACTTCTAACTTGTGTGATATAATTAAAAACCCTTTAAAACTGTAATTTTGTTTGATTGGCAATTTTTCAAAGATTAATTAAGCTTGCAAAAATAGAACACCCTTTAAGGACTGTTAGGACGAACGCCTTAGAGTAGGCCACATGATTTTTGGTAATAGCGGGGTGAGATCCTTGATGTATGCAATACAGGTAGTTCAGGAAGCAAAACTTCCGGGATCTATTAAGGTTTGAAGAGGATCCAAGAGCATGGTTGCTCCACTTCGTTTTTCTCTCTCTCTCTCGTTTGTTTTGGGGCTGATGTTCGCTGTTCAACAGCTGTTTTCGCAACATTGTTGCTGCGTCGCCTCCAACAGCTGTTATAGCTCTGTTGTTATTGATAAACCAGAGCGAGTCGCACTCACACACGCACATTTATGATGCGCGTATGCGTTGACAAGTGCTATGTAGATTGGTTTTGTTTTCATAACTGCGTAGTATTTTATGCTGCTCTTTTTTTCAATGCTGTCCCCATGTTTTATGCTCCATCCATCCAGTGATGGCGTCATAGTTATTTTGTTGCTAAACTACTGCGCACTTAGATAGCATAATTATATGATTTGCCACTGTTTTGGATACTCTGTTAGCCGTGGAAATTGCAGTTTTCCTCTAACATTTTTATGCTGCGGGGAGGCCCAACACACTCGCACACACACACACACACACACACATGTGTTTTATTTTGCTTTTCCGAGCGCAGGTAGATGCCATAGAAACACGGCCATACACACACATAAATAAGAGAGAGTCGGAGAGGGAGAGCGCTCCGCTGTGTGTGTGTGGGTAACTGTAACTGCTGGCCGTTTGCTTTTCGTTTCGTTTTTCGTGCGCTCGCCTCAGTCTCTGATAGCCAACTCTCGGGAGCAGACCGATAAGCGCTTTTCGGGCCATTCCGCCAAACCAAAACAACTGAAAAATAGCCAACAGCCAAGTGAAAAGCCAAGCAAACTAAGTAGAAGCCAAAAACCCAAGATAAACGGGCCCACTTCTGGTGTTCCGTTTAGTTTTTTGGGCGATTTTCAAAGCAAAACAGCCACATCCACCAAAAGCGAAAAGGCAGAAAATAAAAACCTAAAAGTCAAAACAAATCAGTGCAGCAGCCGCCAATTGCATCGCATATTGCTCTCTGTGTTGTGCCAGTGTGTGTGTGCGTGTATAAAAGTGTGTATGCCTATGTGTGTGCTTGTGTGCTGGCAAGAAAACTGAGAGAAAAGTGAAAAGTAACGACCGGCAAAAGCGCGAAAAACGAAAAACAAATCAACTTTCCCCGCAGGAAGCTCGAACTGCAAACTGCAAGCTGACGTTAAAAGCGGTCAAAATTGGATTATGCTTAGGCACAAACGCAACTGCCACGCCATTCAGACGCCCAGCGACGCCGAGCATGTGAAGTTAAAGCCGCATTTCCATCCGCCCCAGTGGCTCCTGTACCGCGTCACCTTCTCTCTGGAGCTGTATCACAAGAATATCATCAAGAAACTGCCCAGTCTTGGCCAATTTCACGTTTACCGGCTGACCAAGAACGTCTGCCAGACTTAAGTAATCCACCAAAATAGCCATAGCCCCCATTAATCCGCAATAAACTCCAACTCCAATATAAAGAAAAACCGAAAAAAAGACAAAGTGCGTTTAATAACCAAACAAAAAGTGTAACTAATTGGGAAGCAGTGTGCAACAAATATTCACAAAATCAAATACTCAAGTGCAATACAAAAAGCAAAAGTGTTTAAAGTGCAAAGAGAAAATGTGGCCACCCATTTAGGCCAAGTTCAAGTTCTAAGTTCAAACAAACAGACGTTAGTAAAAAAAGACTAGCAAATCCAGCGCAGCAAATCCAAAGCGCTGGTAACTAAAATAGCCCCCCACCAACCCGGAAAGTAGAATAACCGAACGTACAAAAATGTCCACCGGCCGCCGTTTGGCCAAGCGCTCCATCATCGGCACCAAGGTGTGCGCCAAGGGCCCGGATGGCCTCTGGTACTCCGGCACCATATCCGACGTGAAAACGCCGCCCTCGTACATGGGACCGCTCTCGCCCCCGCCGCCGCCCACATTTCTGGCGCCCGGCGAGGCCCAGCTGAACGCCGATACGCGCTACCTGGTCCGTTTCGATTTCAAGACCGCCGTCGAGTCCCCAACCGCGACCACGTCGTCCACGGCCTCGTCCACATCGTCCACATCCTCCACAGATCCGTCGGTCATCGTGGAAACGCGTCGCGCTGCCAACGTACACATCAGTCCCGCTCAGGCACTGCGTCGCAGCGCCATGATCAAGGAGTTCCGCGAATCGGATCTAATTGGACCCGGATTCCGGTCCATCATGGACACCGAGCTGCAGCCCGGCCAGCGGGTCTACTTCACCTACAACGGACGCGAGCAGAGCGGCGATGTTGTCAAGCACGACGCCACCAAGGACGAGGTGATTGTCAAGATCACAACAGTTGGAAATGAGGTGAGTGCCACATCCTATTAGTCATACATACTTAATATCTAAAGGATATTTTGAGTCTGCAAGAAGCTCTTTTTGCTTAAAGGCAAATGTTTTGAATTATTTAATGTTGCTTTCCAATAAACTTAACTGGAAACAGGGGATTCAGCAATCCTTTAGATACTTTTTGTGGGGGTTGACCTGTCCACTGCATCTAAGGAAGACTGCTGGCAGAGCTGTCGACGTCTTCATCATCGCCCGCAGCATCGTCATCATCGTCCACATTATCATGAACATCATCAGCTTTGTGGGGCGGTGGAAAGTGTGTCAAGGTTGACTTGGCCACACCACAGCACGCCCCTCCCCTTTTTGGGGGCGACGCAGCATACACATGCACATAGACAGATACACATACATATATACATATGTATCTATGCGCTTATGTACTCGGGTATTCAGAGCATATATTTACTCGCACCCCAGTGTACAGTACCGTGCGATATGGCAATACATATGTACATACATACATAGTGTACATACATAGTGTGTGTATGTGCAATCGCGTTCTATGTGCAACTATGCAGCGACTGAAAAAAAGAGAAAAGCACAAAAAATACTTGTCGAGGGTCGCATTCCGCTTTTTGGCACGTAATTGGGTTACGCTCTGGGTTTGGCCTTCTTGCTCGTGCGTTCCGATATAGAGAACCCCCCCTCGATTGAGGGCCAGTTCGAGCCCCCGAGATTAGATTGACCAGAAACTGAAGCGGCTTCAGATTTAATTACGTATCTTCGATGCACAGCAGCAGCCCGAA
The DNA here is from genome assembly GCF_016746365.2 of Drosophila yakuba. Taxonomy (NCBI): domain Eukaryota; kingdom Metazoa; phylum Arthropoda; class Insecta; order Diptera; family Drosophilidae; genus Drosophila; species Drosophila yakuba. The sequence goes on from NC_052530.2 coordinate 11,506,363, forward strand.
ATGTGTGGCACTTTTATGTTGCTTTTAATTCCCAAAGACCCTTTGATCCCCTGCTAAAATGGAAGCACTGAAATAACTACAAAATTCCGTATTGAATTCCCGGCAGAAGTGCAATAGTTTATAAACTTTATTGTTTGGTCTTTATTACACATCTATGCCGCTCAGTCGTGAATTTTTCCCCCAAGTTGATCCCACACACATGATCTAGGTAATCCTCCAGCCACAGCCCCTTTGCCATTACGTCACTCGAATCGTTGAACTGCTCAGCGGCTAGGCAAACACAAACAAAATTTAATAAATGAAAGCGGCGAAAAATAATTCAAGAGTGAAACATCATCGGTTGGGGCATTTATAGAATCGCCCCCGAATCCAAACTCTCAAGCCCGAAAAAACAATCCCAATGACGACGATGCTTTTCTACGGATGAGATGTTGATGATGAGATCGTGTCGTAATGAAAATTTGTTTAGAATTCGGTTTCGTGAAAGAATTCCGATGGTGGAACAAACACCCACAATAAAAAAGCGCAAAAGGGTAATGTAAATTGAGGGGAAACAATTGCAATAAATGCGCTACGAAATTCAGGGCTAAATAGAGATATATGGCTTGATGTTTCTACGCTTTGCAGCTAATTATATAGATTAATTCTACGGACTGCGGCCGCGCCTTAGCAACAACAACAACATCCAACCGGCTGATGGCAACAGATAGAGATACCCAGCAAGAGAGAGAGAGAGGGATAGAGCAGAAAAAAGATCAGATGAACTTTTCGAATTGCGTCATAAGTCAGACATATAGATGGCAAAGATACAAAGATAGTTAGATACATGAGCGGAACACATGCATCTGAGGGATAGACGCTCACACAGATACAAGTACCAATACCAATACCAATACCAACGCGGTTTGCCGGCTGACTGCGCTGCGGCGGGAAAGAGATGCAACAGCCGGCTTCGAGCTGTGCTCCGTCCCTTTCGCGCCATCTCTTCCTCGCGCCATCTCTGTTGCTCCACCTTCGGCTCTCCCTCCTTGCAGTTTCCACTGCTTGTTGTTTTTTTTTTGCCGGCCCGTTGTTTTTTCTCTCTCGACTAATAATCGCTTAGAACATTTGTAATTGTTGCATGCGAATGACGCGATACACAGGAAGAAATACCCTTACACGATGCTTACATATTCGACACATATGCGAATAATGCTGTTACCCCGGAACTAAGTGAAACAGCAGTTTGTATTCAATCCCATCGATAAGCATAGAATCTTCAGAGCTTATCAGCTCCAAAGTGATGTTACACTATCAACTGTTTTTGCTTTTCCAACCGTGTACCCGTACCTTCCAAGATACAGATACAGATACGTGCTCCTCAATGCCAAGTCAGCTGCGCATATCTTTTCCGTGTGGCGACGAGTCGATAAATTTGTCAGAGCTAGCTGGCTGCCAGATGTGTGGGCTTGTCCCCAGCCCGATGTCGGCCCATTGTGCCCAGTATCCAGTATCCAGTGCTCAGCATTCGGTATTCACTGTTCAGTATCTAGTATCTGGTATATGGTATATGGTATCTGGTATCCAGCAGATACAGATACCCGTACTGTGACCCGATCGAGTTTTATGCGCTGCCCAAAAGGGGAAAACACTGAAAATGTATCTATCTCAGCTTGTTTGGTTCACTCGCCTGGCTTTTACGATCGGTGACGAAGCTGAAAAGCCTCGCAATCAGAATCAGAATCAGAATCGGTATTGGAATTGGAATCTTTTGGCATAATCAGCTATGGTAATGTGAGTCGTATGGAAACGTGCGACTTACAAGCTCCAACTCCTATGACCTCATCATTAGCCACAAATTTGAGAATAACTAGAAATGTGAAGAGCTCAAGTTCGTCGCTGCTATGTTGTAAGTCAATCAACAATTGGTTTTTTTGTTTGCTGTGTGTTTTTCTTCTATTTTTTGTGTTTTTTTGTTGCTGCTGCTGCTTTTGTAATCGAAAAAACTGAACTGACGGTTGGGGGTGGGGAAATTTGTTACATCTATCAATAGTTGTCCTCGCTGGCATGTGATGGTCACGTGTGTGTGTGTGTGTGCGAGTGTTTGTTTGGCTCCAACCGAAATTTGTTTTTCGGTTCAACTTGAGCAGTTGCCTTTGTTTTCGACTTTTTTCTTGCTTTTGTTTGAGTCGGAAACGTGAGGCAATTAATTCTAAGGTTATTTCAAACGAAAAACTTGTTGCACGCATTTCCATCGCCATCGCCATCGTCATCGTCATCTCCATTTTCATTTACATTTCCACGTCCATTTCCAGTCGCATTTCAATTACGATGACGTATAATGGCCATGGCTATGAATCAAGTGTCCAGCAGCAGCAGCGCATATAATTTGCAAGCTCATTTAATGGAGGCCAGCCAGCTAAGAATTAAGCTCAGCTGCCGGCCAAAATGTCGGGTGTAATTTGTCAAGAGTCCGGGACTAAAGACGGGTAGCCCACTCCGATTTGTGTTGGCACTTCCGCCCAGGGTAATTTGTAGTTTTTACCCTCGTTATCTCCCGTTCTACCTGTGTTTTGCATTTAAAACGAAATTCGTTTTAATGGCATTGAAATTGACATTGCCAAGTGATTTTTTGCTGTATGTATTTTACACACATACGTATGTCTGCACGCACGCAAGTGTTGCTGCTCCCATTTCTCCAACTCACTTTTTACTTTCATTGCGAACCCAAAAAAACCAAAAAAAAAAAAGAAAAGAAGCAGAAAGCGAATATATTCAACCGTGTTCTGGCCTCTCACTTTTCGGCAGCGACCTATTTTTTTGGCCAGGCCAAAAGCGCATTTCGGCCAGCTGGTAGCAGCTCATTTGTAACTACCGCTCGCCTACCGAAATCAATCAAGTTTCTCAGGGGTTTTTGCCCGGATCTTTAGTAGTTGTAAGCTGATAATTGGATTTGGCCAGAAACTTTCCACACTCTCGTGTGTGTTTGTTTTCATAAATCCATTACTCCGGCGATCGTTTATCAAGGGTCTCGATCAGCTGGGCCATTTGAGCATGGTTGTTCCGAGTCCTGGCTGGGCATGTCTGCGCCTGCTTCCATATCCTATATCTCTATCCCTTGCAGGACTACCCGCTGTTCGACCGTGTCTCTGGACATCGAAATCGGCTAACGACCTGCCCAGGGATATCCTCTAACCTCTCACACTCATCGTTCTGCCCATTTACCCGTCTACCCGTCTCTCTTTTCGGTGCATTGCTATGGTTTTATGATACCGGCAAAAACATAAATTCCCCTTTTTGTTCCTTTTGCCTGTATGCCGTTTTTCGGTTTTTTGTTTGACCAAACTGGCCGAGGGGAAAAAAAACAGAGTGCCAGGCCACTTGAGTAAGAACCCCGTGTTTTGGGTTTTCGGTTTTCGGTATTTGGATTTTCGGTTCTGGAAACTCTGGACATGGATGGCATGGTATTGATATTGGTCTGGGTGCCGCACTCTAATGACTAATCGACCTTGCCGGCCACTACTCGTAGATCTTGCAGGTAGAAAGTCGCCGCTTTTTGGCAATTTATGATGCCCGACAACAAATAGTGCTGCACTCCAATTGGAAGCTATAAATCCGTTTGCCCTTTGAGTTATTTCTCTATATTTTTGTTGGGGTCTTTGCTGCTTCGGTGACCTTTTTGCAGGTTGAACGACTTGTCCTTTAGCTGGTTTCGGATTACCAGCGGTCTTGATCTGCTGTCATAGCGTTAATTTCTTTCATGACTCACAAATGGGAGCAATCAAAAGGGAATAGCGACTGCCAAACGAAAAATCGAAACGACTTTCAAAAAATGCCTATAGCTTGTTTCGGTTTCGGTTTCAGTTTCGTTTGAGTTTGAGTTTGAGTTTCGGTTGTTGTTATTTTTATTTTTTTTGATTTCAAAGCAGCGCCTTTTAGCTTTTTCAAGCGGCCTTTCAGCACAAGCACAACCAGATATTCACACAGACACAAACAAACCTATACACGTGAACACCTGATTTTTCGACTATGTCTGGGTGAGTCTGGCGTTTTGGGTACATGCCACCTTGGTATGTGGGTCAGTTTGAAATGGGGTTTTGATTAACGCTGAAAGAAAGACAGCGAGCAGCCAGAAAATAACAAAAAAAAATGAGAATCCGATCCCAAGTGTTTTAGCTTAAGTTTTGTGGGAAAAATGGCACAAGCATTCAGATAAAACGATATCGCACCAGTATCAACTGGTATTTGGCTTTAACTTTAAACAAAGACTGCAGTTTTTAGTTATCTACCCACCCGGAAGGCAATTTTGTTGCTTTGATGAGCGTCATAAAACGTTGGCCGAAATAGACTTGATTTGGATTGCGGAACAGCTTCAAGGGCTATATACTCAAAGTCAAGTTTGAATAAAAAATAAAAATCGAGAGCTTTAATTATTGATCTTCGATCATTTTTTGCGCAGTATCTTATTCACACGAAAGTAGGTTACGATTCGGTTTTTCTCGTCTTTTTATGTGCGTTATAAGGCTTTATTTGCTTGGCTTTATTATGACTTAATTTAAAAGTGAAAGCGATGAAGTTGAATTTTTGGTGATTAAGTAAGGCATAGAGGGTTTTCCCCAACAACAAAGAAACACAAAAAAATAAGCAATTCAAAATAGGCAGAAAGGGATGCGCAAAGTGTGAAAATGTGTTCGCCCAACAGAAAGTACAACACTCAGATACAGATACAGATACAGATACGGATACAGATACGACAAACTTGCAGATACTCAGGCGCAATGGTATGGGTGAGTGAGTGGGCGGGGGGAGTCGTGTGCGTGTCGTGGTCTCGTGTGCGTGCCACAGAACGTAAACAAAAATACGAATGTAAAGAGGAGCCGGAAAGTGCGAGATAAACAGAAAACAGCTGTACACACCAGTTAGGCGGCCAGAGCGAGATGGCAATAAAGAAGCCCAAAGCAAACCCGTTTCTTATTAACAACAGTTACGCACTTTACGCACGCTCAGTTTGCCGGTGTGTGCGTGTGTGTGTGTGTTTGTGAGTGGGACTCTCTTTTTTATAAGTATACTTTTTGCTGTTGTTGTTGTTTATTATTCGCTTTGAAGAAAAACCGGCTCTTTGGGTTCGGTTTCCATTTGATTCTGTCAGCGGAAGCACGCACACTTGCAGACAAACACACTAACGCACGCACACACACACAAACACACAAAGGAGAAGAAGCCACGCATGAAAATTGCTTTTCATGTGGCACAGCAAAGCCGAAAAATGTATAAAATAAAATAAGATGTCAACGTCACCGGTTTGCGCCGAGCAAACACAATCACACACACACACACACGCAACCAGAATTCAGCACCCTCCCCCCCACACCCATTTAGCACCCCCCTCTGGGTTCACCCTTAACCGCTTTTCCATTTTCCCCCCTTTTTTTTATCACAATTTTGATTTTGTTTTGCGCCCAATTCGCTTCTCTGCGTTTTCCCTTGCCTTTTTTTTTTGCTGCTCTCCGTAATGCGAGGCCATTGTCACTCTTCCTGGGGGGCAAAAGTGGGCGGCGGGTGGAGGGCAGTGGGCGGTAGGCGATGAGCGGTGGGAGGGGACTTTCGTCTAGGGCACTGAGAACAACTGCTTCCGGTATTTGGGTCACATGAAATTTAATCAAATTAAAATGTTTCGTCGCTTTTTCTGGCTTTTCTTCTTCTCTTTGGAAAAGTAAGGGGTGAAGTAAGGGCTGTGGTTGGGGGTGCCTTTGCATTCCATTGCCATTGAGCTGCAACAATTTCCCCTGCACCACCGAACTAGCAACCAAATTGATTGTAATTTGAAACAAAACAATGGGTTCACGGATAAATAACGGGGGCAGTGAACATGAGTCGAACTGATTTTATTAAAGAGCTATCATTTATTCATTTGATACGCTTGCTTAATGAGCGGCGATAATTTAGGTATCATTTAGAAGATAATTACTATCAATAAAGAGATTATTGACAACGAATCAATTGTGGTCTCAATTAAATCAAGGTTTATTTATTAATATATAGAATGTGTCAAAATGTGTAATTATATATTTATCAATAAAATACATACATCAAATAAGATTTAACAAAAAAATACATCAAACAAGATTTATCAATAAAGTACATAAAACAGGATTTATCAATACTATAAAATTGCGTTAAAAAACTGAAATATACATAAATGGGGTCTATGTGCTGGTTAGTTTCTGTGTGGCAGCAGCGGGCAGTTGAGTTGATTTTCACAAATTTGTTGCCACTATCCGCCAATTCTGCCCCACACCCCCCCCCCCCCCCCTTCATACCCCCATCCCCCCGGAACCCCTTTGGCGCTGATGTGCAATTGACAGCAGCAACTTGCACCCGGGGGGAATCAACGGCAGCTGCCGAGCTGAAGTCGCAGCTCAAGTGGCAGGCACATTTCAAAGCTGGAAATCCCTGAAAAGCAAGGCGATAGTAAATCTTGCACGCTTATCGTATGCGGCTTATCACGAACGTACGGACGAGTTCTCCTCGGATGGTCAATTGAAACCCCCAGTTGGTGGATTGTGTGGAGGATGGAGATCCATTGCAAGTCCACTGTTATGAAAGTTGATTTGGGAAAAAAGAGGAAAAAAGAGTTGTGTGGTAACGGCCACCAAAGCCACTTAAGTTACGAAGTTTATTTAAGTTTTGATTGCTTTTAACAGCTTAGGATCTAAAAACTTGATAATAATATGCGGTATTAAATGCAAGAAAATTATTTATCAATATTATCTCTAAGGAGATTTAGTAGTCATTGCATTATTGTTTTGTTTACCCAATTATAGTTTCTATGAGTAAATATATATTTTTAGCCCAGCAAATGAAATTGTTTTGGGACTGTGCTTTAATCCATATCAAAATCACAGCTAAATACCAATATAATACCGGTGGCTGGCAAAAACAAAGTCGAAAACTTCACACTTTCTACCGCTAAGCCGCCGTCTGTGGCCACTTTCTACCGCATTTCGAATGCAGCGTCTGCCAGACTCTCATTCATTCACTCACTCAGTCGGTCAGTCAATCTGTCAATCCACCGGCCGGCTGGACCGCCAAAGTAAAAAACACAAAACTTACGCACCCGGGTGCGAGAGAGAGAGAGAAGCGGGGTGGGGGTGAGATGGCGCCAAAAACAAAATGGCAGCCTCCCAAGCTCCGAAAAACTACAACGCAATATGGTCGCCATTTTGTTTTCTCACCGTTATGTTGGGCCCTATGCTCCCTCTCCCTTTCTGTACTTCTGTCTGTGTGTGTGTCTGTGTTTTCGTATGTATTTGTATGTATTTGGATTCGGTCGTTTTTTTGTTTATGTCGAGGCTTCTTCTTTTCATTTTTCCCTCGGTCGCGTAGGAGCGATGGCGACGTCATCGCCCAAAACCCCGCCTCCCCCCGAAAACCCAACATTTGGTCTCTATTTTCGTTTATTTACATTTCGAAAGCTACACCGCCAAGCGAATGGAATGGCGGGGAGGCAGGGGGAATAGAAGAAGAAGAAGCTTTTGAGCCGACACCCGGCCGATGTCTTCACGCGCTTTCGATGCCAATCATGCGTAAATTACGCGATTAAATTAACTTGAATGAGTTTCGTGCAGCATGCAAAACAACCTAAAAAGGGACGCCCATTTTCTCCCTTTGCCGCCCACACGACGGTGGGGTGGGTACTGTACCTAAATCGAATACCAGATAGATTGGGGAAAATACAGCACACAAAACGAGATTTATTAATAGATAAAAGGCAAAGTCAAAAGTTTAAAGAATAAACCAATTTTCCCTCGGATATTTAACAACTACATTGGCAACATATATTTACAAGCAATGCAAATATGGAATATTGATTTCCCTCTGTAGTCAAAAGTAAACAATAAATGGTTTTAATGTAGCCACCCTTCCATTTCACATCACTAAACCCTCCTTTGTCTTGACTTTAACAGTTTTCACCTCACATAACAATCAAATTCGCTTCATTGCCTTTGCTTTTGTCTGGCTCGCTGGCATACCTCTTACATTTTGGCCATATAAATTCCAGAGGGGGCGTTGACAGGGGCGTCCGTCGCAAGGGGATGACCCACTAATGGAGATTCCCTGTATCGAGTACGCCCCTGGCCAGTGACAATGCTACCGCTTCACTGCCATCTGCTACGCAATTTGTGTCGTCATCATTGCTCACTGCGTATACGTAATGTCGTACTGCTCGCGCTTGTTTGTTTGCTTACGTAGCATTTTACCCGGCGAGTGCTTTGCTTATCACACTTTCGAAAAGGCCGCATTCATTTGACCCTGCTTTATTTGCTCTGCCTTTCGCATTGTACTCGCCTCTGGATTATCCGCGCGAGTTCCATTGCAGTGCCGTATTTACGAGGCGATTAGTTGCCAAATGTCCCAAGGCCCTGCCTCTCGGCCATTTCGATGGGTGTTATTAGCCCACGCCGACTCCTTCCACTTTTCACATTTTCACTTACTCGTGGGCGTATGGGCGGATGGGTGGATGGGCTGAGGGGCGTTTTTGTGTGGGCCATAAACACTGCCTACGACGTCACGGGATAAATATAGAACACTCACTCCGCCGGGGCATTAGTCACTTGGGGTTGCTTGCGATGACGTCGTCGTTTCGCCGTTTGCCATTCAGATATTAATTGAAGCAATGCAGAAATTCCTCGAGCACTTGCCATAACAGTTACTTTTTTGGAAAAATTTTTTTTGGCCACAAACGAAGCAAAAAAAGATGTGCGCATAGCAATTGCGAATGTGGCTAATGAAAAACAGGACAGTAATACCATTGGCATTTTCTTGACAATTTTGCTCCTATTCTGCGCTACAATGAAGACTCGTAAAATTTTATCGCCTCGAATAAAATTTAATTGAAACAGGAAACTCTGGCATAAATTGCCAGATCCGTATTGAGACATGAATGACACAAAGGGTCGGCAAGGAATCCTTTGCTCGAAATCCTTCGAAACCAATCGGAATCGAAAAGGGGGGTGGTTTATGTACGCATGTATGTAAGATATGTACATATGAACGTAGGAAATGCAACTGGATATGCTCAATAATATGTGCATATAAAGTATATAAAGTATAGGGGAGCATAGCTGCTGCTGCTGCTGCTGCTGAAATGTGAAACGCAGCCAAGTTGATTGTATGATATTAGGGTAAGCCCCACGCTGTGATATCACTTATTGTCCCCAATTCTTTGGCTGTGGGTAATAATGTTACACATGGGTGTTTGGCTCACCGATCGATGTGCTTGGTCATCCAATGTTTTATCATCGGCGTGTTGATCATCTTACGGAGAACTCCATATTACTCATGGCGCCTCCCCACCACTCCATTACGATAGTATGCTGTTCTGAGTTGTGAGTCATTATGCATAAATGAGCCTTGGAATTATTAGTGGCATAATAATACCCCTACCGACCTATTTTCGTTTCTACTTGGTTCTGCATTTTGTACGCATTCTCCCGCTGCTTCTACATTTTCCTTTTCAGATTCTTTCTTTTTTCTTTTCTTTTTTTTTTATTTTGTATTTTGTTTATACGCCCATTTGGGTTATTCAACTTTCGGGAACGAGTGCCGTTGATCCCGTTCGAGTATTTCGACTGTTTGGGTCGCAGTGTGTTTTTGTGTTTTGTGTATTTTGTTTTCGGTTCTCGGTTCATTTCGGCAGGGGAACAAACGCATTTACATATTATCGATTCCGCTGCCTCCTTCGCCCGCCGAGTGCGTTTTAAATCGCGCCGTAATTGTGCTGTTTAAATCGCTTGGAATTCCAGCTGCACTCTTTGGCACTTGTCTCCCTTCCACTTCTTCGCTTTGATGGCCGATTATGAAATTATGTAATAATTTGTGAGTCGCATAAACCGATTGCAGTTGAGTCTTGAGTAGATTTTGATTGGAGTGTGCAGCAATTTGACGTTTTTGTTTGCACAATTTGGCACTTACCTTTGAACAGAAAACTATTTCATAAATTTGTACAATAGTTGAGAATTGATGATGTACCTTGAATTGAAAAATCAAGTGCTTCATGGAAATTTTCTTTTATAAATTTAATCTATTTATCCAATTTTTATGTTAATAAATTTGGGAACCAGACAAGTGGAGGAATCCTAGCCTTCCCCTTTCCTTTCTCTTAAATCTCACCCTCCGAGGGTTCAAAATGTCTGGCTCTCTCTCTCGCACGCCATATGCCCGTCTCTTTCGGCGAGCAGCTGCAGCAACAGGTGATCCTTTGCGTTGTTTTATTTTTATTATGTTTTTTGTCGGGTCTGCGGCAGAGTTGCGTCTGCCTGTTGCCCTCGCCAGATTTTGATGAAGGTCAACAAACTTGGTGGTGGCTGCTCTGAACGCGAGGCAAACGAACTCGCTCCTTGTGCCTCTACCACTGTCTCTGTCTCCCCCTCTCCCTCTAACGCAATCGTGCCGTCTCGCTTTCTCTGTCTGCGGGTTTTTGGTTCCTTTTTAGTTTGTTGCTGTGCTTGGTGGCGTCCAACGAAGCCTAAAAATCGTAATTTGAATCCAATCTTGTGCTGGGGAATTCTTTCGAAACGCCATTCAAAACGTAAAATACCAAAAAGCGAGTAGCCGGCCATCAAAACAGAAACCATACGAGTGTAAGACTACGAAAATGAAGAAGTCTATTTAATGGTAAAACCGTCATAAAAAGTCAAACCCAGATGCGTGTCAGATTTAATTTAACTATAGGCTCTCGTCATTTCGTCATAGGTCCAAAAATATGCCGGTCTTTCGGTCAAGAAACTCGACTGAGAAAACGAAGAACAACAAAAAAATAAATAAATACCCAAATAACTATGAGACAATGACTCGACTGGGAAGTGATTTGAGTCTCGTTTGGTTGCCGGGTGCTTCCCAGGTTTGTTGACCATCCATCGTCAATTTGGCCAGTGACGAAATACCCGGCTGGTTGTTTCTTGGGAAGCTGTCAGCTGCCGGTGATTGTAGCTCCATCATCTATTAGCTTTCTGTTTACAGTGCCCGAAAGGGGGAAAAGATCAAAGCTGTGGGTGGGGTTGGGTGGTGAGGGGGGATTGATTAATCAATGTTTTTAGGGGGTGGCGACCCAACAGTATAGGCCCCATTTGACCCAGTTGCTCGAACCAAACAAAATGTTTCACTCGGTTGGCAGGCGAAATGGGTCAAATGGTTCGATGCCGGCGGGGCAAACTTGTTGTTATGGCCAAAAACGGGAGGCGCTGCATGCAAATTCCCAAAGTAAACAAGCCAAAAACACGGGGTGAACAAACAAACCAGGGACCAGAAGCCACAAACCAGGCGAAATTATGACATACATTTCTCGACGGGAATGGGTAAGGGAAAGGGTAAATGTAAGGGAAAGGAGGAGGGGTGGCACGCAGATATCATCAAAACATGAAGTTGATTGAGTTCGTGCTTGGAGGGGGAGTGGCACTGAAGTGCTTCCTTTGAGCAACACACTTATGAGCATACAGGCGTATCTGTGCCTCTTTAAATTCCAAATGCAGTACGAATCACGAATATTGCGTAGCCGACAGGGTGACCAACTTGGAAGTTAAGTGTGTCACTGCTGGCTGCATTCGCTGTGGCTTTTTTTCTACATTTTCTACATTTCGCTTCGTTTTGTTTGCATCACACACGAAATAGCTCGAAAAGCAAACAAAATTTGCTGTGTGCTACTTTGGCAGCTTCTCCCCGGTTTTAGTCGCTTTTGGGAAACAAATTTAGCCCCTTGCCTTGTCGCACTTCAAAAAACTGCAAACGAAATTAATGCCAAGTCCAAAAGCTGCAGTCTCAAGTTGCAAATTTATTTGGTGTGTCAGTGCCACAATGTTTTTTATGTTTATGTTTTTGTTTTCTGATTTCGATTCCGATTCGGGGGCAGCTCAAAAGCTCGAAAAACCAAAAAAAGAAACAAACTATGCGAGACGCCCACAGAAATATTTGATATGCTAATGTGGCAATTGCCAAAGTCATTATGCAATTGTGAGTCGTTCAGTGTGTACCTGTGATGTGATGTGATGTGATGTTTCCACCATGAATATCTATTTGCAGTTGGGCAAATCAGTGTGAACTGTTGGGTGTGAATAATAACCTGCTTTCGGCTTTTCGCATTTCCCAGATGAATTATTTCCAAGTCCCATCGACGCCATCCATCACCCGCATAATTTGAATATGTATATATACGTGTGTTAATGTCGGGTCTCAATCTTTTAGCCAGAAAATCAAATTCTCATTGCAGCCGAAAAAATTCTCGGGTCGTAAAAAAAGCAGGGCGAAAATTGCGCAATTTAATTGCTGCTGGCAGACTTTTTGATTGAAATTTATGGCCCACGTTGTCCTCCGTTCTCCTGCCCATTTCTTATTTTCATCTCTCGACTTGTACGATTTTACATGTTAGCCGTGAAGGCGGCGGCAAAATGTTGGTCAATGGCACACCAAAATGCACGGCAAGAAAAGCGTGTGAATACAATAAATAACTAATGGAAATAATGCTGGAACAATTCCAAGTTAGATGGATTAGTTTTGTGTGTTGCAATTTGGTTTCAGTGCACAGGAATTTGTTTGGATGCTCCGAATCGAGAGAATTACAATATCAATTTGTCTGCGAGTGATTTACTGCGAGTCGAGCATAATAGAATTGATTGAGATACTGTATCTGTTTGTATTTTTAGCTGCGTAGTTTACTCGTATTTGCACCTCGCACTCGAGGAGAACTATTTCGATTCTCTTCCTATATGCATATATGTACATATAATAGTATGTATGTATTTTCACATGCGGTACAGTGCAGTGCATGCATATAGCGCTTATCTGACCCAAGTGCCAAGTAAATATGCTCTGATACATATTTAGATGGCAGCTAATTGAAAGGCGAACGGAGGAGGAAAACATTTGCATAGAGCGCCAGAGCGCTCAGCTCAGCTGCAGATAATGCAAGGCAAGCTCAGGCGCACAAAGAGTGGCCTAATTAGTGTCAAGTGTTGCCCCAACAACGACGACAGCAGCGACGACAGCAGCAGCAGCAACAGCAGCAGCAGCAACACAACAGCAGCAACTTCAATGAAAACGACAACATCGCTGACAATGGCCAGACAAAAGAGGGAAGTCAATTAGAAAGATACAAAGCGAGGCACACAAAACTCTGACTGGGTTTCGGATTGGGGATGGTATGGTATTGCGATTGGAATTGGGATTGGGTTTGGGATTTCGATGAGCTCGCTGGAGTCTGGGGGCTGTGCATTCGTGTTTAAATTGCAGCCGGCAAACAGTAGCTGGAAATGTATCCACAAGTTCGCTTTGTTGACAGCCCACTCACTCGCTCGCTGGCTGACTGCCTGACTGGCTGGCAAAAACGAAAAACAAATCGAGGCGATTGTGTTGTGCTGTGTTGTGTTGTGGCTGGCATGCTATTGCTTCGAACTGAATCATGACCCAATAACCCAATTTTCCAAGCGCAAGCGGCAACCGCAATGACAACTGCAAGTGGCCATAGCAAAAGCAAAAGCAACAGCGGGCAATGCAAAGCAAAGCAAAAGCAACAAAATGTATCGCTGAGATACAAAATAAGCGCAATGGCAAGAAAAAAACTCGGATAGGCTTTGAGCTTTAAGCCGTTGGCATTGAGATGGCTTTAGGGGGGCGGGGATTTGCCACCGCCTGCGGAAGGTGAACGGGAATTTGCCGCTGCACTCGCACCCATTCCGTTTTCCTCAGTGCATCGGAAGACAAAGCGAAAAATGGTGAAACAAAAGCAACACGGAGGCAAAACAGCAATAAATGAGCTTATTTTTAGTTAACTTGCTCGATGCCTTTTGCCCGTTTCTGTTTTTGCAAAACAAATTTCGAGCGTTGCATAGTGTGTATACCTATACATATACGACTGTAAAGTCCATTAAAAACGTTTTAGAATTAACGATTATAAACCCATCTTGATATAAATTATCAATAAAGATTTATATGTGTATCTTTTGAATTGCTAGGAAACGAATACTGTTTGTCTTGGATGAAAATGCAAATAAATAGCACTATTTCTATAAACACAGCTGTCTAAACATTTGGACATTTTCTACAGCTCTCTTCTATTAGATGCCATTAATAAGGCCCCAAGTGATATTTTGGCACTAGCTTATAGTTTTGAGTCTACACCCAATAACAATTGCAAATCAAATGCAAGATTGCAAATATGTCAATCAGTCACTCAGCGGCACTTTGTCCATCAGGCCATCAAAATATTTATTAATAAAGCTGCTCGAATCGGAGAATTCAGAGCAATGACATGAAAACGGCAGAGAGTAAGGAAAACCAAAAGCAATGTTAATCTGTTTTCATACCTTTCATTTATGTTGTATAGGTTTAATTTGGGAAAGTTGTTCATTCAATTTGCATACGATTTCGTATGTCGCTGCTAATCCAGAGCATCAGTTCAAATGTGCAATTAAAATAGGCTTAATTTGTGTGGCAGTCCAATTAGCTAGCTATTTTCGAATGCTTGCATCCACAGATCAGCACAAAGCAGGCATCGCTCATACGCACCGTTGCCCAATATTTTTACAACGGCCATACAAATGGTAAATCGTAAATGGTAAATGGTAAATGGTAGCTTTACGTAAAACATACATAATTTGGTGGGCTCTTTTTTTGGGGAATTTATGACGTAGATAAATTTTAATGAGTGGCGGCACGCCTTGAATTTTAATGCACAGCCTTGGACAATCAAACAAAACTGTTGGCTTTGGTTTATATATATATTTCATCCACAATAGGAAAACATAAAGCCAAAGTTTGCCCCAACTCGAGATCGGTTCAACTAGCCCGTCCAGTCGCACACACATATCTACATATGTGTATATGAATAAACAAAAACAGATAAATATATATTTAGCTCACTTTGCATGCTGCCATCACGTGCTTTTGCCTGAGCTTGAGAATTATGTTTGAATTATGTTGATTTTATTTATTCCGAGAGCGCCAGCTTAGTTTTTTTTTTTTTTCATTTCATTTTCGAGCAGAAAACTCGATGCGAGTGACGTCCGATTTTACCTGAGTGGCAGGCCACTCACAGAAAACTTATTAAAAAACTTGAGAAAAAACTAACAAGGAAACATGTTTGTTGCGACATCAACGTTTTGAAAATCTGGGCATGTTGGTAAAATGTTAATTTGATATGAAAATACATATAACCTGAGATTGAAAGCGGCTGGCTTTTAGATTTAAGTATCTCGCGATTCTAATACCATTTTACATAGTTTCCGTTTTTCGTTTGGCTTCGTCGGAGCTTTTTTTCGGTTTTCGGTTTCGGTTTTTTTGTTTGTGGTGTGTAGGCGCTTATAAAACGAATTCAAGGTTGATTACCGACATCAGCACTCGTGTGGCTCCCTATCCCCCGATCTGCCCCGCCCCCTGCGTCCCCAGCGCCCCCAACGCCCACTGGGCACACACTATCACCTTTTGGTGAGTTGCTGATTGGGACGCCATACGAAATGTTCTCGCTGGAAATAAATAAGGGCCCATGTTCCATGCTCCAAGCTCCATGCTCCAAGCTACATACAGTTCTATTTTTTTCACTGCTTGTGGTTTATTTTATTATTTATTTATGTAGCTGGTTAGCCTGTTTTTTATCGCGGCCACTGTGCGTTTGTTAATTTCATAAATTAGGCTGCCATTGTGTGCGTGTGTGTGTATATAGTTGATTGGCATTATGCTAAAGGGCAGGGTTGGGGTTTTTGTGGTATATGGGTTTTAGTTCCAACAACTGCTGGCGAAAACGAACCAAAACTCATAATAAAAACCATGTGAAATAGTTTTTCCATTTGCGGTCCATGTTAACATTGTTGATTGTGTATGGTGTCATTCGGAAATATTCGGAAATATTCGGAAATATGTATCTCGTCTGCTTGATTTCAAATTCAATTTCAATTTATTTATCAATCGCTGCCCTCAACAAGTCTGTGAATACTTGTGTTTGGTTTTGCTCTTTATCAGTTTCGTGTAAGTTTTGTTAGTTTTTCCCCTTCGTTTTCATTGCTGTTCAAGGTGAATTGTATTAGACTGAATTTTGTGGAGTTCTCGTTTCTGTTTAGATAGCTGTAAATGGGCTGCGGAAACTTGGAAGTACTAACAATATATGGGGCAGATTTTCAGTCAAAGTTTTTTCTAACGCTCGTTGGTTTACATGGCAACCAAGAATTTCGTAAGACGAAAACATAAATATACAAATGAAAGAGCTATACATTTTTATTTTTAATCAAATGAGCAAATTCCATCGGAGATGGTCAAGAGTTGGCCTTAGTAAAATATTTACGCTGCGCAGATGGAAGTCAAAATAAATGTTTCATTCCCGTTTTCATTTTTACTTTCAGGTAAGCTTCCTTTGAGCCATGAAGTTTGACTTGCTGTTTATTTTGGCACTCGTAAAGGTAAACTCCCCCTCCCCACTTTTGAATCTTGAATCCCAATTGGGTACGACAGCGTTGCAGTCTCGGTCAAGAGTTGTTTTGAATGTGAAATAGGAAGAAAAAAGCAAAAAAGAAAAGGCACAAACACACTACTACCAAATAGTAAATAATGCAAACAACACGCGCAGCTTGTTCATATATAAAAGTTGTGCAACAAGCGCCCCGCGCTGTCTGCGCTATTTGCGTTCAACTGTCATGATAACAAAAATAAAACTATTAACTTTCAACGGGTAAAATTAACAACTATTGCCGGCATTCGTTTTTTGACGTAAGTGTAAGTGTGTAAAACCAAAAACAAAAAAATAACAACAAGTACCTGTCCGAACGAAACCAGAACAACAGCAACAGTATCACACAAGTTGCATTTTTAATTGTTTGTCATGTTTTTAGCTGGTTTTTTTCGCTGTTGCAACACGCTCGCCTGACTTTTCAGATTTCTGCTGCACAGGTGCACGGGTCTCAGAAGTCTGGCGATTGCATACATATCATTAGTCGATGGGTTGCGGTTATCATTATCAGTGGCACATAAATAAATGCTCAAGAAAATAAAACAAAATAGCGGCCAGATCGCACCCCCATAATATGGTATAATATGGTGCATGCAACCTTGGGGCAACAACGGACGGCAATGCAAAGCGAAGGCGAGCCAATGGCATAAATGGAACTGACATTGGCTATGCAAATGCATCTATGCATGCGAGAGGGTTGCTTCTGCAGTTCGCGATGAGTAAATTAGCTTGAAAACGTAAATAAATGTAAAAGGAAACAAAGTGGGAAAAGTATATTTTATTACATATACTGTTTTATGTTCAGATTCAGACATGTATTTGCAACTTGGGCTTCATCTGTAATTTTTTGTGCTAGAACCAATTTTAATTCGTAATAACTAACAAACTATTATTATACATAACTTATTCTTTAAATGTTTTGCTAGGACTTGAATATAACACTTATTACGCGTCAGACTGCCATCTTCTTCCTTTAACTTGGGACTTTTGAAATACCCTGTAATTATCCTGTAATCAACTAAATTAACAGCAACTAACTCCTGGATCCGCCCTTTTTTTTCGCATAGCATTTGCCGTTCAAACCGATTTTGGCACGTTTTTGCCCGAGTTTGCTGAAGCCGGTGTTTTGTTTTGCTGTTCGTTTTTGGCCAAGGATGATGAGCACGGTGACCTCCAACCGTCCAACCGTCCAACCGCCCAACCACCCAACCACCCACTCAACCACCCACTCACCCACCAAGAAATGAACTGAAATAGACTGAAATGGCGGAAGGCTTGCGGCTTGAGTGCATTTTTGCACACCCTGCTAATCCGCTCGACATTGTCAGCTGGAATTCCGCTTAATGTCATTTCGCAGTTGCCATTTCCAAATGGACACCTAATGGCACCTGCAAGGGTCCTATGCTTATAGTAGTTATGGGGCTGAACTTTAATCTAGCTTCCCCTAGCTGATTTATATTTTTTAATTTTTTACACGGTTTTACAGTTGCATAGAGTGGAGCTTCCCGCAATCATCGTTCATTTAGCTCGATCACCCCACACATTCGCATGTGAACGTGTGTGCCTAACCTTGCGCAAATATTGCAAATTGACCTTTACATAAATAAACGCTATACTGTTGTTGCAGTTGTTGTTGCAGTTGCAATCGCAGTTGCAGTTCGCTGTCGTCATATGTGGAAATTCGTGCGCCTTTATTGCACTGCGTTGCATTGTTTTTCGAGCATTGCCGCTCTTCGCAATTTAACGCTTTTAATTTTTAACGTACGTGAATTGTGAATTTGTATTGTTTGTGCCGCTCTCAGCTATTTTTGCCTGCATTTTTCATGAACAATTAGTCGGATTTATTTCCCCACCAGCTCGGCTGGAATTCAGCTCAAAATTCAAAACATCTCTGAAACGCATGGTTTTAATTTTATATTTGTTTAAGCAAAGTTTTATTTGACATGGATAACAGTTTTATCGAGTTTAGTGAATTAAATCTGGTGGTTAAATATAAATAGATATAACTATTAACAAAACTATCACGTTTATTTATAAGTTATTTGGAATTGGGAGATATTTTAGTTTCACCAATTTAATGAGCTGCATTCCCAGAAAGTCTTTAAAATGGAAATGCCAGTAACTTGAGTTCACAAGAAAAAGTCATCAATTTCTTATCGCTGTCGCGAATGCAAAAGCTTTTCCCAGTAACTGACAACTGGCATGTGAATCCATTGGAGATCTATTATTGAAGCTCTTGAAACTCTTGACACAAATCAATTAAACTAACTTTTTCAAATGCCCTAAAACTGGTTAACCCAGTTTGGAAATCGCGCTACCAAAATCAACTTAGCTCTTAACCCTGATGATGGAAATTTGTGTTCCGAGTGTTTTTGCAGTGAAGGAACAATCAACGAAAGTGACGTCAATTTTGATGGCGTTTTAATGGTTTCACTTGGCAATGGAAGTTATTGCTTCAAAGACAAAGAAAACCCAAAGTCATAAATGTCATAAATATAATTGGCCTTTAATTTGACAGCTGAAAAGTGTGTTAGTAAGGTAATTAGACTTAATATGTGCATCTAGCCGAGTTAACAAACTCGCCTTTGATTTTTTTTGGAGCCCATCAAAAGGACTCTTTTTTTTTGGGCCTGGACTTTCACCCATTATCCGATGGTCATCTTCGGCTGGCCAACGAGTTCATTTCTCCGTAAGTCTCCATCGAGTTTATTTACCCCGGCTCTTTGGGCAGTGAAGCGCCCATTTGTGAAGCTCGCATTTCGCTTTGCTATTTAACCGCTCTTTATGACAACATCAGGCAAGTAAGTCTGAGGGCTAAGTGAGCCCCCGCACCTGCTCCTTCCTTTTGGCCACTTTGCCACTTGGCCAGCTTGGCGAGCTTGTCAAGTGGATGTGGCAGTGGCAGTGGCAGTGGCAGGATTGCAGTTGCTTCCGTTGCAGCGCCGTTTGTGCCTTTGAAATAGTATTAAATTTCAGCTGAAAGAAGGCCTTTGTTTATCCCTAGTGCCTTTGTAGTGCCGTCAATCTCGAGGGGGGAATTTATATTAATTAGCCGAAGCCAAAGTGAGATACATTCCTTTTAATGCAGAAATCAGAGATCAGTAAAGTTAAGAACTACTTTTAACGTAGCTTTAGAAAATGGAAAGTTTCTTTATGGTGTTAGTATTTATTTAGCACGCTGCAATTAACATAAAAGCCAAGCCAACTACGATCCATAAATTATGTTGCCATTAAGTAAGCTGAAATAACTTGAAAGGTTTTTGCTCTTCTTCTTCGGCTGCTTCTTAACTTGTTTCTTATGCTAAAGCACCGAAAACAAAGAGCAAAAAAGCGAAAAAAACGAAAATAAAAACCGAAAATTGTGCAAAATGCATAATGTCTTTTAGCGTGTCGTTTACAAGCCATTTCCATTTTAATTTTAACTGCAATCGACAGCATAAAACAGTTGTTAAAAGCAGCAGCGGCAGCAACTTAGTTTAAAAACCGAATTGCGTGTAAAGTCAGTGCAAAAACTACAAAAACTACAAAAACAACAAAAGCCAAAAAGTATCTGGCAACAAAGTGCGCGAAATTTCAGCTTCAAGTTGTTACCCCATTCCAAGTTGCCTCTTTTTCTCACTTTTCTCTTTTCCTCTGCAACTTGTTTTATTGCATTGCATTTGCAGTTGGCCATTTCTATATTGCCCCAGGGGGTTTTCACTTTTCCTTTTTTCTTCTGTGTTTTCCATCCAAACCCAACCCTCGCTTCATCTGCTCAATCGCTTTGGCCATAATTATGAAACTTTTTGCATTTTAATTGGATTTTTATTGATCTTACGCACGTGATGGCCAGCCACACGGACATCCATACATAAACTTGGCTTCCGATTGCAATATGATCAACCAAGAAATCATCAAACAATGCAGTGTGGGCCTAAACTAACGGAAAACGCTGCCACAGCCACAGTCACAGCCACCAAATGGCCGAAAGACAATGGCCATTTGGCTGGAAAATCGAGGGAAATGCTGAAAACTGCTGTAAGTTGCTGAAATGCTAATGGGAAAACGTGAGCTTAGCTCTCGCTCATTATTTCAAATGAAATTTGCCTGCGTTTTTCGTAGTTTGGTCCGGAAAAGGAAGGGAAATGGCAACCATAATGGGCTTCTAGCACCAGGGAAAACTTAAAATTCTTTCTCTTTCCTTCAATAGGATTAATGTTTAACTAAACTGTAATAATGCAAATTATTATTTTGTTGCCCAGTATTAATGTACAATAGTATTATAGATTTATTTTCAATAGGCATCGGCCTGGTCGAAACAGTATCCTTTATTTCCCTGTCGACGCGATGGAAACGCAGTAGATAAATTTCATTTGCAGTGTGATAGCCGTATATGTACTCGCTCCATAAACGGAAACCCTGGCCAGCTGTGCGTGCACGTTGGCAGCCGTGGCAACCCTGGCAACCCTGGCTACCCTGGCTACCCTGCCCCGCCTTGCGCCATTGTTGCCACCAAATTGCAGCAGCAACAAGTTGGCGTGCGCACTTCTATATTTCCCAATGCGATAACTGCCGAGCGATATGTCAATCAATTGCCATGGCCCTCTATGGTTATATTGTGTATGGGTGGGCAATTAAACCAACACGCGGCCATCAATCAATTGGCAGTTAAGAAATTCATGGCTTTATGCGTTTGGCCCTTTTGTTTTACGCTCTGCTCTGCTTTTCTGCTTCGCTGCAATTATTTCATTAACACACTTATTTATTAGTAGCACTGTGAGAACCTTAATGCTGCAGCATTCTATAATTGAATTTCATGATTGCTTGATAAGTGGCGCCCAACGAATTATTAAAGCCAAAATTCCTGTTACCTTATTCATGGGGTTTATTGAGCTCTGGGCTGAAGGCATTAAATCAATGACTTCAGTGGAATATAATGGCTTGATATCAGATTTATAACCAAGGCATACACTCCCTGGACTTTAACGGTAAACTGTGAGTCAAAAGCAATTCCCGAATTTATAGCACCCAACCGGTTTATTTCTCTCGCTTTTCAGTGTTCTTATTTTTTCTCTTTATTTTCTGTTTCGGGATGACTCCGGATTCTGGGGCCAAAAGGGGGGAGCATATAGATATATACATATATACCGGCGATTCTGGCTGCCTTTGAAGGGCATCTGGCCCTTTTATTTTTTTCTTTTTGGTGGAGGGCTCCCTCGCAGAGTTTCGTAATTGAAGTGAAAACCGAGAATGCCAATGCAATGCCGAAATTCGAAAGTTATTACGCTTAATTTATGGGTCAAATGTGCACTCTCCGCTTTTCCCTTTTTTTTTTTTGGTTTTGTCTGCCTTTCTGCGTCACAGATTTGAAAGTGGAGATATATGTGCCCTGGCCGATACTTTTGACTTCTCGGAGGCCACGACCCTAATTTATGTGATTAGCGACTGCGTACCGCTTGCCAGATAAGACACCCAAAAAAAAAATGATTCATTCAAGTCCGGACTTTGGGAACGAAGTGGCAAGCAAGTGGGTCAGAGGATTGGTCGAATCGCAAAGCAAACAGAGTCGACACGAAAACGATAAACAATGCTGTTGCTGTTGCTGTTTCTGTTTCTGTTGCCGTTGTCATTTGGCAGGCGTTTCGAATTACCTCAAACAGCTCCTTTTACAGGCAACACTCTGCGGCACAGCCACTGAAAAAAGCAAAAACTAAAAAGCACAAAGCAGAAAGCACACAGCAACAGCAGAGCAGCAAAAGCAAAAGCAGTATGGCAGTATGCAAAAATCGAAAAGGCAAGGCGATGTCTAAATTTCCAAATACGCAAAAATGCTAAAATGGCACACCAACTTTTGGTGTCTCTGTGCTGAATTTTTAGTTTTCTACGCATTTTCGCAGCTCAGCTCAGCTCTTTCCTTTTGTTTTTTATTTGAATAATTGAAGGTGAGGCGGAACGCACGGAAAATGGATTTGCAATTGGAATTTCAAATTCGGTTTAGCGCGAAAAATGGCAAAAGCATCAGGATGTTGGCTGGGAATCATTTCGTATGCACTTCACATCGTTACACCCCCTACAAAATGCTGGTTCCTCAGCTCTTTTTTTTTCGTTGGTCTTGTATTTGACAACTTGTCCCTACACACTCACATGTCTCGTTAAGTGGAAACCCCAAAAAGGTAGTGCAATATTTGTGGCGACACCATCACCACTGCTGCAACAATCTGTGGCTTCCGTAATTAAGTTACCATTTGCCTGGCAGGACTGTCGGAATGTTATTATTATTTGATCTGGCTCTGGTTTGGGGCGCTTTCGACTCGTATTTATATTTCTCAGTGGCTGTGGTTAATTTAAATGCAATTGTCAGCAGCAGAAGATGCAATTTAATTAAGCTGTCAGGGGCTTATTGTTGCGGTCAGCAGGAAGTTCAGTTGATTCAAGGGCCCTCGGACCTACCAACCTGCCAACCGACCAACCTACAGCATGATAATACCTTTGGGACGTTATAAAATGAAAACAAGAGAGAACGCTATAGTCGAGTTCCCCGACTATCTGATACCCGTTACTCAGCTAGTGTAAGTGCGAAGGACAGTTTTTGGCGGTTTGTGGGCGTTAGAAAAGTTTTTTGGCAAATAGATAGAAATTTACAAGACTAATACAAAAATGAAAAAATATCAAAACATTTTTCAAAAGTGTGGGCGTGGTAGCTTTGGGCGGTTTGTGGGCGTTAGAGTGGGCGTGGCAAAAAGTTTTTTTGCAAATCGATAGAAATTTTCAAGACCAATACAAAAATGAAGAAATATTAAAACATTTTTCAAAAGTGTGGGCGTGACAGTTTTGGGCGGTTTGTGGGCGTTAGAGTGGGCGTGGCAAAAAGTTTTTTTGCAAATCGATAGAAATTTACAAGACCAATACAAAAATGAAAAAATATTAAAACATTTTTCAAAAGTGTGGGCGTCGCTGTTTTGGGCGGTTTGTGGGCGTTAGAGTGGGCGTGGCATCATGGTTCGACAAACTTGCGCTGCGTCTATGTCCCTGGAGTCTGTATACTTAATCTCAACTTTCTAGCTTTTGTAGTTCCTGAGATCTCGACGTTCATACGGACAGACAGACGGACAGACGGACAGACGGACAGACGGACGGACAGACGGACATGGCCAAATCGACTCGGCTATTGATCCTGATCAAGAATATATATACTTTATATGGTCGGAAACGCTTCCTTCTGCCTGTTACATACTTTTCAACGAATCTAGTATACCCTTTTACTCTACGAGTAACGGGTATAAATATCAGCACATTTAAATAGGTTTGTTTAACAGTGAAGCGACATATATGAAATTAACGTTGCACGATTGAGAAAACATTTGGGTTTTTTGCTGTTAACTGACCCACTTAAGTGGACATCCCACATTATTGGCAAATGGGTCCATTGAACCGGGGGATCTGCAAAAGAGCCCGTGGCCACTCAATTTGAGGTGAGATTGCCAGGTGACTAATGCCTCGACTAACCGAGCTAACCAAGATCTATCAATCCACTGGTGGTGGTCTTATCTGATCCCGCATAAACAAAGCAAGAAACACACAACAAATTGGCCAAACCCGCTGGCCAGCCAGTTATGACCATTTAGGCCCAATCTGCGAGCGAATCGCAAATCGCAAATCGCGCTCCATAAATATTGAGCTCATATTGCGGGCGACGGCGGCAGATTGATGAGGCAAATTGATTTGCGGCGCTGCATCTCTCAATCTATTGCAAAATTGAGTGCACTCTGCCGCCGTGCTGGGTGAGAATTGATTGAGCCACTCGGTCTGGGGGCATGACATAATTAAGCTCATTCCCCCCACCACCAGCAACACCACCATCACTCCAAAAATATTCGCAAGAAGATTTTGGCCATTGATTTATGACCGTGCTCTTTGCGGGGCTGGCTGGTTGGCTTGTTGGCTGGTTGGCTTGGCACTCAGGGAGATTGAAACATATTTGCGTTTGCAGCTTCTTTGTTTGGCCAACGCATTGCCAACGCATTCGCCGTCAAAGCGAAACTCCGGGCATAAATCAGTTGGCCAGCTACCGGGCTTTCGGCGATTCGGCTCCTTGGGCCCTCGATACTGGGATCCCGGCAACCGGTCTGCGGTTTACCCTTCCACGCCCCAAATCCTCATAACCAAACCCATTTCCACTTCCACTGCCATTCAGATATGCCTTCGAAATGCCGCACAAGGGGCTGACTGACTGGCTGACCAGCTGGACAGCATCCAGTTTTTGACATCGAAGTTGGGCACCAAGCAACGGGCGACTTAAGCGAGGAACAACAATCCACACACGACAACAAAGGACGAGGAGGAGGATCCCCAACTCTAACGGGAAAGGGGAGTGGAGTAGTCCACCTTACGGTCATTAAATTGCAAAAACATAAACTTCTCCACAAGCTGCAGATATGCAAAGTTAGCGACGAAATTCTATTACTTTTTATTTGCACATTTATTGGATATTACTTTCAAAGGAACAAAAATGTAAGCACTACTTATTACGAAAAAGATGGAAAAGAACTTAACAACTTGCCAGTTTTAATTTAAAGTATTCTGTTGTAAAAATAAGTGCATACCATTTAAAGTTGATGATAATTATCTGCGTGATTTCGTTACGAGAACTCGTAAAATGACAGACAAACCCAAAGAATTATATCTTTCACTACACAGCGCAGTCGTATGTAAAATATCAGCATGCATGTGTCAGCTTTCTGCACTTTTAAATCCTTTAAAGCTGATCTGTTTTTAAGCTCTTCTCGGTGAAAATTGAAAGTATCGCACGTTTGGCAGTTTGCTGGGAAGTTACGTGACTGATAATGGCTGTAAAATACACTTTATTTCAATAAAACTGACACGTTTTGCACAAAAGCCATGGCGCAGAAAGCGGGAAACATGAAAACGTCATATGATAATGTATGTAGTGACGCAAAAGAAGATTACTAATCGGAAAACCACTAAACCGAACAATTATATTTGAACATTACAACCAGTTGGAGCATAAAATTCAGCTGCCCTACTATTGCACTTTTCCAAGTCAAAATTAATAACTGCTGACATTTAGAAGCCATAGTTAAAGTTGACATTTGAATGTATTAGTCTGCGTTGTTAACTTCGAACAACATTGTTCTCTTTTGTAAAGTGCAAAATTAATTATTACGACCTGCGGAAAGCGGCTTAAAGCACTGCCACTGCGCTGCCACGCCCCCTTTGGCCAACCCCGCGTGCCGCCTTTTCTCGGCCAACTTGTTGCGTCGGGCCATAACCAGCCACAAGGCAACCACTCAAATCAAGCGGCCACAGTGTTTTTTAATTAATTGCCATCATAATCATGCAGCTACCACCGAATGTGGGAGGAGATGGCTATAAGTTTGTGGCCGCGGCTTCGATTTTTGCCGCCACTGTGCGCGCACTTTTCATTCAATTAAGAAGTATTTTTCGTATGCAAACATGAAGATAATTAAAAATGTCAAGAGTTGTTGAAGGGGGGGAAAACAACACAGAAATCCGTTGCGTGTTTAATCATCGGAACCAGCACGCCAATGTATGTGTAACTTTCGGGCAGTGTACAAGAAAAAAACCGAAAGGCAAATGCAAAGTTTGGAGTTGGAAAATTTGAATATAATTGTAGCCGGCAATGGTTTCATGGCCAAACAAGAGTTCGGTGCAGTTTTTTGCGCTGTTGCCACATTAATTTGCATAATAACGAATCATAAATTGCATAGCCAGCTATGCAGTGTTTCCATTTTATTTTTTTCACTTTTGCACATACAATGTTACCAAATATTGCGTATTAAAATAAGTTGGTTTTTTCTTCTACTTTCAGGTAAGCGAGCAGTAGCCAAAACTGGGATTTGGGTCACATCCGCGGGACTTTGGATCATTGATCGGTTGGTGGAAACCATAAAAGTTAACGAATGCATAAATGCAATTGCATAATGCCGCGCGCACCGAGCAAATAATCATAATCATTACGCATACGCAATGGTGTCACTTTACTGCTCAACATTTCAATTTCTCACATATTTTACAGCCATAAATTTAATGCGATTTTGCTGCACACAATTTGCGTGACTTTTGTCAATAACTTGCTCTCATATCTCGCCCTGTCTCATTATGAGAAAGTGTGTGTGTGTATTTGTATATAAGTATGTGTATATGCGTGTGATAGGGCATTGGGTTCAAAGTGTCGCACATGGATTTGCGCACATTTCATGTGCTTGCATTCCCATTTGCCGTATTTTTATGTTAATTTATTTGAATTGGGAAAAAGTCGACACAAAAGTTTCCGAAACGGGAATTTTCTTCCTGCTTTTCTGCCACACACATTTACACATTTACACATTTCCACCACGCAAACCGCAGCGCCACTCTTAATGACATGAAACACCACCCCGCACACCTGTCTCCGTGCCTCAACTCGCCACCCATACCCTCTAACCTGCAACGCGTAACCTGCACCCTCCCCCCCGGAAAAGGGGCACACCCTTTTGTCCACATGCCACCTCATCCAGAACGGCAGCAGCGGCAGCGGCGGCAACAAACATCATAATTCAGTCACATTTATTGTGCGGCCAACTTCCGGTCGGTGGACTTGTGCTGGCATTTCGAATGCATTCGCCTCCAAGACTAGACATAGAATCTCAGATATCTAATATATCAAAACAGTATTATGTATAAAAGCCAAAATACAAAGATGGCATACAAGTCTGTAACATTTGCCATGGCTGGGTTGTAAAGGCATTAAACGTTGTGCATATCAATATTCATTGGTAGATTTTGTGCAATTCCCTCAAAGCCTTTTGTAACACGAATTTACACAGCTTTGCAGCATTCATATTGCGGTTTTTACTTGCCGTTTGGTGGCTTAAAGCATTTTCCTGGAAAAGTTTCGCTCTTCGATTTAAATGATTTTTAATATGCCGCCAATAACCGAGTGCAGTTGAGCATAATTGGATGTTGGCAGCCCGGGTCAGCAAATCCAAACGATTTTTCACAGCCGCTGGCCAACTGACTGATTGCAGTGCAAAAGAGACAGAGAGAAAGAGAGAGACAGAGAGAACAACGCAAAAGGAAAAGCATTTAAAGCATTTTCACAATTCCATGCATTTTCCCCCGAACCCAAAGCCGAACCACTTGCGTTTGGATCGTAATCAAATCATTTTGAGCGAACCAACTTCCGCATACAAAAGCGAACGAACTTGAAACATCCAATTTTTTTTTCGACTTTCACTTGGGAATGGCGGGAAAAATAAGCCGAATGACTGAATGCTTGTTTGTGGTTGTTGTATGCCTGTGTAGTACCCGCAAATGAGGCTCCACTGTGGTCTCTAGGGCCTTCGGCATCCGATGCGCTGTCAGGTTAAATTAAGCCAAACAATTTTGACGCGAACACAATTAAGCGTCTTAAGACTATCAGCAGCAGTCCAACAAAAAATGAAAGTCGCAAGTTCACTTTCGGTTTTTCATTTGTTGTGCAATTGTGCCGGCGCCACGAGGCCAACGGCAAAGCCAACAAAAAAAAAAAAACAACCAAAAATATGCGGTAATCGCAAATGCTGCGGCAAAAAAACATACAAAAATAAAAAATTTTCTGGTGGAGCGGGGGCGCCATCGCATAATTCAATCAAAACAGTGAACAACCGTAGCCGTAGCCAGTAAAAGTAAAAAAGTTGCAAATTCGCTGTGATGGAGTACGACAATAAGCCAGCCCATTCACTTGAGCGGCCAAGAAGTTATCGCAAAGTGCATATCAAGCATACGCCGCGTTGTCACTGAGATTGTAGCTATTTTTAGCCCTCGCACATAACCCACATGCCGCGCTGCATGTGGCCGTGCCGCATTTTCCACACACACACACTCATCTACACACTTCGTCTACAGATTTTCCAGCATAAGTTTATTAATTTGGGCCGCCAACTGGTTTGCTTGGCAGATCGACGTATCGAACTGGCCGAAAACCGTAATTCATTTGTAACGTGCAACTTGTTTTTTTTTGTGAGCTTTTTGTTTTGTTTTTAATCTTTCTGGGGTGAAAACCAGTTTGCAGCTAGGCCAAAAGGCCCAAAAGCCTCGATTGCCACCGATGAGGAGGAGGGAGATCTACGAGCTGCGATAAAATGTTAAATGCTACACATATTGATTTCGCCCAGCGTTTTCGCTGTGGCATTTTCAAAATAGAAAAATAAATTATGTAGAGTAGCGCGTATGTAAATTGCCTCAAATGCACAATCGAATTGAGTGCTGACCGGCATTTGTCTCATCCGGCGATATTTTGGTGATATTTGGGGTATATGCTATAAATTTCAAATTTAAATAACAAATTTCAATGGCCCCGTTTCACTTTCCGCGGCGTTGCGAAGTCGATTAATTTTTCTTCGATGTCGATAACCTTAAGATAATGCATTTTTTGACAATGCCTAAATGGGATGCTTAAATATATACTTAGGCTTTTCAGCTACATTTATAAAACGCCAGCAGGTGTTTATGAAATAATAAACTGTTTATTAATAGCAAAACCTTTTTGGCAAAGGTATGAGTAAACAAAAGGTTGAATGACTCTCTGTGACTCCGAATGTATGGCTGATAATAGCATTTTAATGCCTTATTGTTACTAGATTATTGAAGTGCTTAGTAATTCCGAGTTAATTTATACTACTGTGTGCGTGTGCTCGAATTGAAATGCGTATCTGGCAATTGAATCAACGGCCAGCCAGCGCCGAACCAATGGGTATTAAATGAAATCATGCGTTAATTTCCCCAACTTAATTACATGTCGAACAATCTCTGGCCATGCAGCTCCAATTTGCATACCTGTTTCATATGGTTTACACCTGCAAGCGAAACAAAGTGTTGATCGCAATTTCATTAACTTTGATGTTTACACGCTGGCTTCAAAACACAAAAAAATGCAAAAATATTCTACTTTATTGGCCTGTGAACATGACAAGCGTAATACAATTTCAGTTTTCATTAGTTCATTTGCAAGCCCAACCAATATTTACAATTTTCTTGCGGAAATTGAAAACTCGGCTTGCATGTGGAAAGTGGAATGACCCCACCATCCCGCACCTTCGATTGCAGCCGAATGCAGTAAATTACTTTGTGGTCAGGACTAAGGCCCCCAAATTAACTTAAGCCAACCCCAGTCAGCCCCAGTCATCGTTGCATAATCCCTCAGATTTTGGGCCATCATAATAATTGGGCTGCCCACGTGTGTGAGACTGTGAGTGTGTGAGTGTGTGTTAAAGTTGAATTTAATTCAATTTTATTCAAATTGCTGTCGGAAAATTGCCGAGACCGGAGCAACAGGGCCAGCATACAACATACAAACACGGTCGCTGAAAAATCATATTTTTATGCTCGCACCGTGTTCGAAGCCAGCAGCAGCAGCAGCAGGCGCAGTGTAATTTCATTCCATAAATTTCCACTTAATTAGCGGTCAGCCGGGGTTATCCCCTTGCCACACACACACACCTACCCCCTTTCCCCCCTCTCGACACCGCCACTACAATCACCATCACCTGACCGTCATGGTCAGCAATTTATGCTTAAATTTCCGCTGCACATTTTTCAAGGCGATTGCGTACACGCTTTTCAACTTCCACTTAACCTATCCCGTAATTTATGCTAATTTACGCAATTTTCCTTACATATCCGAAAGGCTGAGCCGCACTTCTCTGACTCAGCCCATGTGGGCGTGGTCGTTGATGGCGTGACGTGTCGCACATATAGCTCACAATATATATAACCATATATATATCCAGCAGATTATTCGCACTGCAACAGGGTAACCGAAATTGTCATGCAAAGTGGGCGAATTATGGGGTGGTGGCAAAACCACAAGGGTAACATTTGCTCAATGAAAAAAAGGTACTTTTGCAACTGGATTTCGCATCAGTGGTCTTTGAATAAAAGTTTATTAAAAAGCGCATGTGTTGTAGCAAGTTAAATATTTATAGTTACACAGGCTCATATATTCAGTTTTAGATGTTATTATGCTGCATATTTATTTTGTAAAAATGTTGTAAATTCATCTATACGAAAAATGAACTTCAGTTTAGTCGTATATTTTGTGTGTGGCGAAGAAAAACAAAAAAAAACTCTGAAAAGGAAAAATGCGACGAGGCCAAAGTGGAATCAAATGAGTTGGACAGGCGTCTCGGAAAATTTATTTCACGCACCTTGGACTACTTTGAGGCGTTGTCATCGGTCAGCGGGCCAAACAAGTTTCCCAGCCAACACACACACACACTTATACATATACTAATACACATATGAGTATGAAACTATCGGTGTGCATAGACAAACGCACAACTTACGCACTTGCCAAGTCTCGAGACGCCGACACCTACAACAAATTGAACAACTACCACATACAACAACCATAAAAACCATTGGCCACGATGTCAACAGCAATCGAAGCCGGCCGGCCAAGATATATATATAAAGATATATGTATATACACATAATGAAAAATAAATGCATTAAAAATCGAAAATCTCAACCCGTTCAAAGTGGCACAAGCAACGGTACACACACTCAAACACACTCGAACACACTCGCACACACTCTTGCAACACGACAACTTTTCTATCACTCGCACTTAATTCATTTTGATTTCAGTGCAAAGTGGAAATTTATTTGCATAAATTAAAATACAGAAAAAAAGTAAGTGGGGAAAATATAAGAAAATATATGTATGCACATGTGTATGTGTTCTCCACATGCAACTATGTAAGTCCCCTGCCCCTTCCCCCGCCCCTTTCCCCTTCCCCCATCCGATCACAAACCCCCTATTATCTCTGTGTAGTGGGTATATTCGTATTCATGACAAGTTGCCGGTCGGTCGCTTTGGGCCCGTTATGTTGCCAGTTGCCAGTTGCCAGTTGCCTGTTGCTGTTGCTGCTGCTGCCACACCAGATAGACAGAGATGGGGAGCGGCCAGAGGGAGACGGAGCATCGCTGTCTCGGGGCTGTTGCATAAATAGAAAATTTATTTATTGATTACGCCGTCTGAATTCCTATATAAACATTTTATAGTCCGCCGCGTGCTTTAAGCACCAAATTCTCTTTTGCGGAGCTTTCGTTTTGAGTGTCAGTGATTTTTTACTTTAAAGGTGGCCATTATGTTTCATTAGGCGCAATTTGGGTTAAGGGGCTGCACTGGGAAAAAAGAAGCCCATAACTAATTATTCATTTCAAGACATAGTATGCCATAGAACTATTTCAAATTTTTTATAGCCCGACAATTGCATCAGTGCCATTAATCTTTAAGTCTTTCGGTCTCCATTTTTCTGCTCCATTTTGCGGCTTAGGAACCCCGAAAAAATTCAGCTTGTTTGATCAATGACATTGCAATCGCTCACTGCGAATTAGCCACTTCAGTTTGCACTTCCTCGAAGCTTCGGCCTTGAGCAATTCGAATAGGAAGCCACAATGCAGTGGTGGCAATAAAAAATAAAAGACGCTGTGAAAACGACACGGAAAACGATGAAGAGGAATTGCTAACGCAAACAGCATTTTGCACATTGTTAGCAAGCTGCAACAAAAAAAAAAAGTAAGAAAAAAAGAGAAGAGGAGGCATGCAACTAATCATTAGAAGCTTGTTTTCCAATTTGTTGCTGCCTGAGCTGCTATTGTTGCGGGGTTTCAATGTCAATTTGAATTAATTAGTAGAGAAACCGACATGAAAGAGGCAGACAAATGATTGAACGCACACACTCCTCAGTGTCTCAGTATCTCAGTATCTTTGTATCTCTGTAGCTGTATCTGAATCCGAATCTAAACAAAACAAAAAAAGATGCAACGCATCCGAGCGTAACAAATCCGCAGAGACGGCGGTGGCGGTGGCGGTGGTAATGGAAATTATCATTCAACAAACGATATCAACAAATAATAGGAGCCAAAGCAACATAGCAAAAACATTATCGCCAGCATCAACACCACCAACAGTTTCAGTTGCATTTTTAATGATTTCCATAGAAGCGCAAATGGCAAAAGCTGAATTCGTTTGGGCATACATAAAGGCGTACACAGATGCAGATACGTACATTCGAGATACAACTTGCACATGCTGTCGACCACGCCTACTTTTAAAAAAAACCACCCCAACCCACCGCCCACCGCCCACATAAGCGGATTGCATGTGAACAATGTGTAAATAGTTTTAGCGGCGAGCAAAAAATATCATCATCATGTAAGAGATATCAATTTGTTAGCACCCGGCAGCAGATGCAGCTACATTCAGCATTCAGCATTCAGCATACAATATTCAACATTCAACATCAACATCTCACTCTCCATTCCGTTTGAGCAGTGAATATTACAACGTTTAGCAGGCCCTGGTTCAGTCATGAAGTTTTGATTATGGCATCTTAATCAGACGGAAGAAGAAACACTCGTGGAATGCATGGCTACTTGATAAACGCCATTCCAATGAGAACTCAAATTACAGCAATTATCACGAGCATTTTCATTCTCGAGAGAAAATGTAATTGAGTCCAACACAAGCTCAAATATTGTTGCTTAAAATATTATGATAATTAGTTTTAGAGATTTTACTATCAGGTTAAGCAAATGATTTCAGATTACAACAGTTTCGATAATAATAAGCCACTTATATCTAGTTTTATGAATATTTCAAGTATATGTATATCTAATGCGTTTTCCTCTTTCTTTGCAGGTATGTTTTGATGGCAATGCAAGTTGGCAGCATAGAACGGTAAATGAAACGAGAACAGACATTTTCAGCTGGGTGATCTACCTATCAACTGGGCTTATAATTCCAATGCTCGCTTCAAAACGAATCCAGGGACGTCGTTTCATTCTCATATTCAGGTATTCAGGTATCTAAGCAACAATAATTGCCAGTTGAGTCGAGTCGGATCGAGTGGAGTGGAGCTGTAAGCTTCTTTTCCCCATGAGCAACTGCACGTTGCACGTTGCAAGATGCAAGATGCAGGTTGCAACTGCTCGGAGTGGCAACAAAATGATTTACAAAAGATAACAGAAATTGCTCGCCGCTGCTCGTATGTTGGCCTACAAAATTCGAGAGAAAAGCAAAATAAGAAGAAAATAAAAATGATGGTTAATGTTTGTGGTTCCCGTTTCCCCGTTCCCCCCTCCCTTCTTTTTTCTATTTATTTTGTTCCTCTTTTTATTTTTCAGTTCGCAGCTAATGGTTCGGTGCATTGTTTTTGTGGTTGGCAAGTTGCAACAGCCCCACCTTCGTGCCACCGATGCACTTTAAAATGATTTTCCAAAGCCTTTTCCAAAGCCTTGCCACAACAGCCCCAAGAAAGCAGCTCAGAACCAATAGCGAAGCGTTAAAAATTCAACTTGAAATTACTTGTGATGCTTTTCCTTACTTCTTCACTTCATTCTTGTTATTTGTTATTTTGCTATTTTTGCTATTTGGCCATTTGATGATGCTCGTAAGTCTTGGCACATTACTTAGCCAAAGTCGGAGTGCGGAAAATGGCCAAAGAAATTCCCTCAAACGTGAGAATGGTGGCGAAATAATTGAGAACGATTTTGTGTGGCATTAGCCTGGCCAAAAGGAAATTGATTTCCAATACCAGAAACAAAAGTTTTTTATCTGACAAACGGGAAAGCATTTCTCCAAAGTCCACCGAAACTTGTTGAATGAAGATGTATGTTTGTGCCTGCGTTTGGCAATGATTTTTACTTGTTCATTTCTGTGTTTTTGTTTCTGTGTTTTCGACCAATCCCTATTTCTTTTACAAGCCAAGTTGGCAGAGGTTAAACGCTGCGTTAGCCGGCAAACAACATGATGCCTGATCATCAACATTAAAGCCAAGTGCCTGGCCCATGGCTCTTTGCTTTTGGCCCCCTTTCTTGCCCCTTTTGATAAATGCAGCTAACCTATATTTTAGCTCTCCGCATGGCTAAAATGGCGTTGTGAAAAACATTATTAACCGATTTTTATTGCATTCTACTTTGGCTGCGGCTGCGGCTGCGACTTCAGCTTTTCCAAAGGCATTTGGAGGCGGTTAACTGGCCATTAAGGGGCGTTCCTAATGTATCTCGATGCCAAGATGGAGCGACCTGCCTTCGGCCGAGCAGAAGGAGGAGGAGGTCTTTTGGTTTCTAGTCTTCGGTCTTTGGCGCGGTGCTCACTATTCGGTCTTGGCCAGGCCGAAACGCATCGAACTCCATCTTCATTTCCAGCATCAGGTCCGTGGAGTTTGCTCCATGGACTGTGCAGTCGAGAGGAGTTTGGTAAAACATTTTAGTGCCATTTCAGCTGGCAGTTCTCGCTGCCGGCTACATGCGAATTTTCCTCGGCTTGGCATTTGGCCGCTTGTCTTTGGTGGGTTGAGCCCGACTCGTAAAATCATAAAACAAATTAATTGGCACTGCCGTGTGCAGAGTATGTGTTTTACTCGTACCAAACAAACCAAGCCAACTTACCAACCAGCCAACCAGCTAACCAACCAGGCCAGCCTTTGTCCTTGCCATTTTCCGCGCTTTTCAGTTTTTCCATGGTGCGGTTTCCGCTTAGCTAATTTGCAATGCAGTTTGCTCTTTTCGTTGTTTTGAGTTTCTGTCTATTTAGTTTATATTTTTTTTGTTTTTTTGATTTTTTGCTCGATTTTTAAGGCCACTTTTGAATGCAACTCGTCGATTGCTGAATCGGTTTTGTGTGTCGCACTTTTGGTTTCTGGTTTATTTAATGACTTTTTGCAATTGTTTTCGTGAGCGGATTTTCAAAATTGGTTTCACTGAGTACTTGGCTCCGGCTTTTAGTTCACTTTGCCTTTGGCTTTGCTTTGGTTTGGTTTCGTTTTTTTGCTATTTGTGCTTTTTGCATTTTGCCTTTTTGCAGCTCAAGGTTAAGTGGCATTCGATTCGATTCGCTATTGCAAGAAATAAAAGCTGCTGCGCCCCTTACCGCTGCCATTTTATGGTACAATTTCATTGAGCGGCTAATAAGTGCCGCTGCCGATTGTTTATGAGCGTTAAATGTGGGTTGTGCGGCCCCGAAATGTCGAGCGCAGAATTGCCTCTGTCTCTGTCTCTGTTTCTGTTTCTGTCTCTGGCACACGGGGCGTATGCGCAATGCGCTGCGGAGTGCGAATCATTAGAAGTTGACTAGCTGGCTGGCTGGCTGAGTGGCTCATTGGCTTCAGTATTGGCCAACCAACCGAGCCCTGCATGGCACTTGATCGATGGCTCCAAAGCCATAAGCCATCATTAGCCATGTGGCAATTTATATGCTGGCTTTACTTCGATCTCATGATCTCGCGATCCGTTGTTTGTCTTGCGAAAAGTTCACAGATTAATCGCACTCATTGATCAACATTCGAGTGGAGCGATTGCTGCAGATCTTCGCTGCTGCTATAGATTTTTAAAATGATTTTGTAACAAAGCATCTACAGCCATCAAATTTGTTATCTTCCGTTGACTTATCGTGATCTCTGCCAGCGGATAATCACTCCTCATTTCCCATTGTTAATCAATGCCTCCCACTCTCCAGCAAAAGCAATTTGCAGTGCAGTTGGCTGTTTAACAGCACGGAGAAGAACTCGCAAATGTATCGATAAAGTGATATAACAATACAATCACTTTTGAAACAGTAAATAGACGCCTTGAAAAAGTAGTTTCTTATAACCCAGTTTTATTCATTTTGAAGGTGATTAATGATGACATAAAAAAGTAATATTGTTTTGCACCTTATAAGCGTTTATGTATGCATAAATTAAAAGTATTTCGATTAGGAAGACTATCCCTCTCATTTGTCTTTCGGGTTTATATTCAAACCACTTGCTCATTAATTACATGAGGGGCAATAATTGCACAGTGGAAATCCCCGTTTCTCTCAGTGCATCAATTGCATTGGCAATGCCTTTGCCTGTGCCTTTGCCATTGGCATTGGCTTCACTTCGACATCCCATCTGAAGCCGGCTCTCGAGCAATTTACGCATTTCATTTGATTTCAGGCATTGCAACGTTGTCGTTGGCGTTGTTTCTGTTTCTGTTTCTGCAGTTGGTGGTGTTGTTTGTGTTGCTGTTGCTGTTGCCATTGTTGTTGATGGCGACCTTCCTTGTTACCAATGTGCCATGGCGAAATTAACGGCAATTAACTTGATTCGCTTTTGTTTCCATTTGTCCCTTCCCCTCCACCAGCCAGCAATGGCAATGCATTTTTCTTGCTGTCTCCTTGCCATTTTTCCCTGCTTATAACCATGTTTTGCTTTTTGCAAGGCAACGTGCGGCATGAGGTAATAACTTACGAAATTGACAAGTGAATCATTCAGAGGGGTTGGCGATGGAGATGGCGATGGCGACTAAGCAGAAAATTAACAAGTAATTAGAAGTTCCACTGGAAGACAACAACAACGGCAGCAGCCTCATCGGCGTCATCTTTATTGTTTCAGTTAACTCGACTTTTGCTGGGGGCGTGAGTGGTTGAGGAAGTGTCGCTACTTGCTGTTTGTTTTTTATGTCTTTGTTTTGCGAGGCATTGATTAATGAGCTGCGTGGCTTCGGCTGCCCGGTGGCATTGACTTTGATGTGGCAACAGTATGTGGATGTGTATAATGCAGCTCGATATCGCACACACACCTCATACCTCGTACCTCATACCTCTTAGCTGTTAACTCTTTACCAGTTTGCATGTTTTTCGCGATCGACAAGCGACTGATTAGCCTCGAACACGCCGAGGATAGCAATACCATATTACCACAAATATGGCAGCCAGCTGCTTGTCGACCATATCGACCATATCGACGATATCACGATGTGGCAAACACACTATTGCCCATGCAGTGAACGCAACAAGGAAATGGCTATATATTTTCTCAGATCAGTGAAGTCAGATCTTTGTTCTAATAGTGATCTTCGGGTGATCTTCAGTTCACCTGCGGCCTGCAATTACCTCGATGATCAGCGTAGCTGATCCTAAACTCCGTTAGCTGATTCATGAAACGATGTTGGCCATTAGCTTATCTCTCTGCTGGCTTGGATCGAAATAATCACAGTTAGTGTAGTGACTTAGGGTGTAATATATGGGTAAGCCGATTAAGAAAATGTTTACTATTTCTTTCCATTTTGTTAAGGCGGCCATGCTAAAAGATTTACGTACTTAATGTGTGATTAATTGCCAGTTATATCTGTTTGCTTTAGAAATCGCCAACGCTGTTTCCCAAGTCAACGTCCCCGCATCGCATCCCAAATCCATCACTTTTAATTCCAGTCACTTAATAAATATTTAACAGAGTTAACCTTATTTGGGCAGAGGCATTTAAAAGCGAGTGCCAGCACACAAATTGTTTGTGACTAATTTACACAGCGAAAGGTCATTGTTTCCACTTCAATTAGCCTTTTACTCGGCGGCTAAAACAGAAGCGGCTGCATTTCGCCTGTTTTCGTTGTGGTTTATTACCAAATTGACCAAATTGGAGTGCGTTAATGTCTGTGTCTGGCCAAGTTGATGACTCGCCGCTCGGACAACTCCAACTCAAACTCCGGCTCAAACTCAAACCCGAACCGACACTCAGCGGAGTCAACGAAATCGGCCGTCTTATGACAACAGAAAATCCAAAGAGTTGCAGCCGATTGCAGCGGGCAGTTGCATAAAATGCCAAATTGTCTGGGCCGGCAAAACAGCAAAACAGCAAAACAGCTAACAGCAAACAGCTAACAACAAACGACGTACGAGCAAATGGCCAAATTTGGCGCTGCCAAGTGGAAAATGCAATCCGAGTTTCGAGACAGCTGGTTTATGGCCGACTTTAACCGGCCGGCTTGCTGACCAAAATTGGCCAACAACTGGCGATCGGTGGTGCATGCAACAAAGTCACCTATCCTCGATTTAATTGCCACTAAAATGTCACAACGGGCAAATTAAACGGTTTTATTATGACGGCTGGCTAATTCAAACCAAGCCACGCCAAAAAGAAAATCCAAACAAGTGCAGGCAGTGCGCGAGCAAACAGCAAAGAGAAGTGGGGGTCATAAAATTGAATTTAATCCGGCTGAAAGTGGCTTTGCCTGTTGGCTCCTTCACCTTTTTGGCCACACCCACTTTGCCTGAGCCTGAGTCTTACCTGGCCTTTTGTTTGTGGCTGGCATGTAATCCGCGTTTTGCTGCATACTTGCAGCCGCGTTTATTTATTTGCCAACTCATTTAAGCAAATGACCAAATGGCCAGGAGACATCACATCGCCCGTTCCGATCGCGATAAGTCCAAGCAGCAGCCTCACGAATGGCATTCAACTCTTAATAAATTGATGTCCGATCCCCATGTGGGCCGCTTGTTCCTGAATGCACACTGATTTTCATACCCTAGTGGGGGGTAGTGGAATTTTTGGCATCATCTTGTACAATAACAATTAGTCAGAAATGTATAAACTTTTTTCTTTCATTGTACTTGTCAATCATTTCTTAGAATGCCTGATTGTTTCACCAATTTTAATTTTAATGCCAGCTTCTTGCTCCTCGATTTGAATTTGAATTGTGTTTAGTTTAGTTCCTAATTTGCCAGGGTATTTCCCAATTCGGCCCTTAAGTTGGCCCTTCTCGCATACATGTGTTTCCTTAATTTTTTTGGTAGCTGCTTATCGGCTTGTCGTCTGCTTAAAGTGTTAAAACATTTTTGTGCCCCGACTGCTGCAAAAGCGAAAAAATCGAAATGACTTGAGCAGCTACTTGAGCGGCTTTTGTTCCCTTTTGTTTGAATAAACGCCGCATTTGGGTTAATTTTTGTTTTTGCTGCTCGTGTTGGCTCTTTATTTTCAGCGCATAATTAATTTAACATGCACTTTGAATAACCCGAATCGGGCATCTTTCAAGTGCCACTCGAGTGAATCAATCTTGAGATTTCGCTGCGCTCTCACACGCTTCTTGAGACATTTTTGAGCGGCTGGAACTGGGAATCATTTTCGGCAAATTTGTCATCGCCGCCAGCCAAGAGTCCTTTTCGTAATATTATTTAGTCATGAGCTGGAAACACAACTTTGCAACGGCATCCATTAGCCGGACCTAAACTTAAAGTGCATTACAAGCGACCAGCGAAAGGGCGGAGAATCATAATGCATACCGCCCTGTTGGCCAAATCGGCTTTGAAAGTTATTAACAAGCGCTATTTGGCTAAGTGATTCATTCGGCCGGTCGCAGGCCTTCATGGCCAATTAAATTGCTCAAAGTGAATCAAGAGAAGGTTAATGTGTGTGTGGGTGTCGGCATTCGAGGGGCAACATCAAACACATACCACTAAAAGCGTATGTGTGCGTGTATCTGTGTGGCCACAAATGCAGCTGCATATTTGATCGCAATATGTAGATGTTGAATTCGGTTTAGTAGCCGGCCGCCCACGCAGAATGCTGAAAATATGTGACACATTTCGATGCATTTGATGTGTGTGAAGAAGGAAAACGGAAAAGGTTATTCAAATTGAAAATGGAAAACTCATGCGAAAGTAGTTCAGGGCAACAAAGTCGGCTAATTACTCAATTAGAATTCCGTTTTGGCTGTACAAAAATGATTTGTTGTGTGTCGTTCGGAAAACCCGTCTCAAGACCAAACACTTTACCCCGCACCATTTTCCATTGCCCATTTCCCATTAGTTGTGGCACAATAAAATTGCTCACTGGCAAAAAGTGAGGCAATTAAGCAAATTGGAAAATTGCATGCTCCCGACGAGCAAACCCCATATTCCAAACACTTTTTACCCATTCCGTGTAAAATGTTGGTAAGTGTAGTGTGGTGTGTGGTGTTGCTTAATGCCAAGATATTCATCTACAAGGGCGCGAACATGGCAGATGTTCGGTTTGAATTCAGAGGAAATACCCCCACCTGTTGCGAATTGAAGGCATATGATACTTAAATGTCATTTTCCCCAAGCAGACACGAAAAAGTGTGCGGAAAAAACTATTAAATTAATCAGACGTTGCAAATATGCAAAGCTGGTTTTTTGGTTTTTTGTTTTTACTCTGCGGCTTGCATAAAGTTTGCTGCACAATTTATGTGGCAAGCGGGCTAAACGGTAAATGAAAAAGTAAAACTGCCGCGCCTGCGCGGTTTAGCTTTTCGGGTTTTAAGTTGTTTTTGTTTTTGAACTGGATTTCGAGTTTGGAGTTTGGAGTTTGGAGCTCGGAGTTCTGGGAGTGGCGCCCATTTGGCCCGACTTCGGGTCTCCGGGTGTCGCTGAGGCCAAGCGTATCGTTTTGTAAACAATTTTCAGTTTTTGTTCATTTCATTTCATTTTGCATTTTTAATTTTTCATTTTTCATTCTTCGGTATACATTTTACATTTCTGCGCGGCTTAAAGAGCCCAAATGCTGACAGCCAAATAGATGGCTTAGGCGAGACCTTGTCCCGCTCACTCGATTCTCAAGATACGCTAAAAACATATCTATGTATATATATATTTGTACATATAGGCACTCGCAGCGAACATTACATAATTGTGGCCCTGGCTGCTTGATTGAATCGGAATTGAAACTGGAATTCGAATTGGAATTGGTATTGGAAGTGGAATTGGAATTGGAATGGCATGGAATGGAGCGCAAGTCAAGAGTTCAGAAATATCGTTTATTAGTTGCGAGTTCTCCAATTGTTACCCAATTTGTAATTTGAACTTCACAGTCGAATGCCTCAACTGTATCTCTCTGTCTTTGTATCTTTGTATCTTTGTATCTGTGTCGCCTCTGCCCTTCGGCGCTCTTCTCTAATTGAATCCAAAGTTTTTCCATTAACCCACTCCGTCGTAACCCCCCGTAAGGCCCCCTCCCAAAAAAAAAACGGTGAGATGTAAAACAAAACGCCAAGCTGACAGCGGAAAGGAGGAAAATGTCTCTAGACTTTTCCGATGCGTGAGTTGCATAAACAAGGGCCCGCTGTTATTGTTATTTATTTTCCTATTTCTTATTTCTTAGTTCCTCTTTTTTTTCTTTTTCTTTTTATTGCGCTGTGGCTGGCTGATTGCCCCAACTGCTTGAACCTGCCACGCAGTTAGTTGCTTAACGCTTCGACAGTTTTCCTCCTGCCACGTTGACGTTGACCTCAATCCCAAACACCAAAAAAAGAAAAAAAACAAAAAACACCAGATGAATGGGGCACGCAAATTAGTGTAGTAGACCTGCAGCTAATGACGAATAAATATGAGTCTTGGATTTCCCAAAACCAATTAGCGCGACTTACAAGTGTCAAGTTGTCCAGCATTTGCTTCTTTTCCTCTTTTTTTTCTCTCTCTAAGAATGCCTAACTTTGGTTGGCGAAGTGGGCGTGGCGCTGCCACATATTTCCCCGCTTTCCACCCCCCTCTCGCTTACGTTTCGCTATCGAAGTGCAGAGATCAAATGGTAAAGCGACCGCCAGCGAAACAGCAGCCCAAGTTGACTGTCAACCGGCGTAATTAATTGCCGGCTACAACAAGTTGACTTGGACCGCGACTGCGTTGCAACCGGGTCTTAACTCTTTGCCACCGACGGACAGACAGACTGTCGGTCCAAAAGTCGGACACTTTATGCGGCAGATGTGCTCGTAAAGATTTCCTCATTGTTGAACGTGTGCATAAAAAGCACTCAAGGAATTTTCACCTAAACGTTGGGAAGGGGAAATGTGGTTGGGAGGGCTTGAGGAATCGAAATCTCTGCAAAATGTATGCCACTCCACATGAGCATTTACTTTGAAAAATACAATTTTATGCATTCATTGCTTGTCTCTTCATCGTATTTTTGCTTAAAACAACTAAATGTTCTATGCTGTTTAAGATTACTTTCAGATATAAAAATGATGCTTAACTCGTATATATTAGTTGGTAAATTGGTAGAATCTCTTTATTGCC
The DNA here is from genome assembly GCF_016746365.2 of Drosophila yakuba. NCBI lineage: Eukaryota > Metazoa > Arthropoda > Insecta > Diptera > Drosophilidae > Drosophila > Drosophila yakuba. The sequence continues at coordinate 11,548,647 of NC_052530.2, forward strand.
ACAAAAACTGATTGAAATGGGGAAATGGGAGCACTGGCGATCGGACGCAATCCATTTCGAGTTATCGCCATCCGCGAGGGCGATTCTCAACTGCGCACTTAGATGCGATGCATCTGTATCTGCAATCAAATGCCAGTGGACGATTAGAGAATCGGGTAACGACAATGAGCAATTATGTCGCGTATAATGAGCTAATTAGAAATAAAACACAAAAGGCACGAACAATTGTCTGTGATTCTGCGCAAATAAAAACTGCGACAAATAAATCAGCAAAAGTGTAAAAAGATTGCCAGCGATTTGCTGCCACTTCAAGAGCACGCAGCTGTGCGAAAAATGCAAAAACTGAGATTAATGTCAGGCTGCAAGATCGAGGGATTTTCGCTAAATGTGCGACGTGCCAAAGTCGCGATTTGCAAATGACACGTGTGCCGATGATATGGCATATGGTAGCTATATGTATATGACAACAAAGAGGCCAAGAAAAGGGAACGCAACTGAATGCGTTCCGCTAAGTGGCAACACCAGATGATAACTACAGCCGTAGTGATAGCCCTCCGGCTAATCGGGCCAAAAGCCAAGAGCCAAATGGCCAAATGTATGTATATTCATTCTTTTCAGCACTTTCAATGCAACAAGCACGTGAGCAGCGATAACCAAACCAAACTGCCAGCGGAAGTCGGGCCTGTTTTTGGCCCATTGCAGTTGTTGGCTTGCACTGAATGGCTTTTTCCGATAAGAGCGGGCCAAAAAAATTACGAAACACTCGGCGCGACTCGCCGACTGATAAGCGCTTCAGTTGTTAACTTTGCTAACAGTTGTTTGGCCATCACTGCCAATTGAGCAAAACTTTCTGCTGCCCAGATATGCAGGTGCAAAGTGATGCAATTCGACGCTTGCAAAGCGAATGTCACTGATAGCAAATAGACATTTGAATTGCTTACTTATTATTCCTTATTAATACGGCATGAAATGGGAAAAAATGAATACTTTGAAAATTTAGTGTATTCTACTGCCCTTTGGCGGCCTTGTGAATGAGTGAAACCCCAATTAATTTCATATTTCCCCGAATATAAAAACGCACTTAATTTCAAATTTCCATAAACAAAAGGCATTATAGGTAGAGCGGCTCGACTCCACACACGATGTTGGGACCAAAGCGTGAAATTTAAATAAATGCACTTGAGGCCATCTCGAGCAGCCTTTTTCGCCTTCGATGTGCCGACGAGTCGGGCAAATGACCCCATTAACATTTCCACGCGTAGAAAAAGCGGGGGGAAAACCTGGCCGGGGGAAAACCTTGAACCAAGAACCAACGCAGCACACAGAACACAGAACTCCGCGAGGGAAACTCTCTTGGGTGCATTCGACATTCTACCACGTGACTATTTTTAGGTACGCGAGTATCTTTCACCATTTTATTTCGGCGACTTCAACGAGTTTGAATAAATTAACAGCCTCGACGTGGTTCGCCCTCAAGTATTCGAGTATCCAAGTATCCGAGTATCCAAGTATCCGAGTATTCGCCTTTAATTACACGCAGTTGTCTCGAAAATGAAGTGGCTATCTGCCTGTGAGAGGCCCTCTAATTAGGCCGCCTGAACCTGTGTTCAAATATATTTATGCCCCAGCAAAAGACAAAGATAAAAGCCCACTAAATATGTATGCAAGTATGTAAGAGTGGACGGAAGAAAGAGGAGAGGATCGTAATCATCGACTGCGGTCAGAATGTTTGGGAATTCCGGGGAAAAAAAGGTGTTGAGCGGTGTTGAGCTGGGGAAATGCCGAAACATGGCCGCAGATACCTGTGTGTATCTATGTTGGGACAAGAGTTTGGTTAAATACATCTGACCGGGTCAAAGGTCAACGGTACAGGCCTATATACCACTCGCAACGAGAATCTATCTATCTATGAATACATCTCAAATTATTATACAAATATTTTTGAATGTCGGCTATACACAAAGAATATTTTCCCTTGACTTTCTACTGATCGAAGCCATAAATCTCCACTGGTGTTTCGCTCCACTTGGTAGTTATTTATATCGGCATTTTGCTCAATCTGCAATTGTCAAGGCGTATCTGCAAGATAAATAGCGGAAGGCAGATACATGTTCATACCAACGCTAACAGCTTGAGCTAATAAACAGCCGCAAAATCCACCTCCGTTTCGACCACAAAAACCTACACAAACACACACCTTTCGATACTTGTTAGCCATGTTTGTCTGTATTTACTCGCGTCCAAGGTAAATATTTCCGCATTTGAAATGTGAACGCAGCCATTGATTTCTGAGCATTTAGTAAGGCTCGTTAGTTTTGACAACTCAACTGCAGTGTTTTTTTGTATCTTTATCCGGTCACTTTCAGATCTATTCTCGAATGAAAACTTGCACTCAGATTCATTCAGCTGTGGAAACTGTGGAATCATGTGGTTTCTCCAACTTCTCTGTTAGTTTTTGCCAGTTGAAATGGTTGTTGGCTTTTGGCTGTAGTTTATGGCTTATTGGCTACCGTTTTGGCCATTATTGTTGTATTGTGTGGGTAAGTTTGTTGCATTACTTTCACTTTTTTCGCACGGCAACAAAAGCCGGCGATTTCTTCTCCCACTTCTCGGCTGAAAGTGGGAGCAACTTGGCTTTTATGCAACAACTTAAACAATCCAACTGCTTTATGGCGGCAATTGTTGCCAGTTTGTGGAGCCGACTTGCGATTTGTGGCTTACAGGTGTTTACCGGCAACATCAGCCACAAAAATAGCCGGCAACAGCTGTTGGGAAAACCAAATAAAATTGAAAAAACTAAACTCTGGGGCAAATTTACAATCACCGGTGTTCCTGCTGTGGCCATTTAAATGCGGCATTATGTTGCCACGTTTTATTGAACAGTTAAACACAGCGTTTTAACCCACTTTTTTCTCTGCTCTCTTTCTTTGCAGGTGCGTATTGCCAAAGTGCTCCATGATTGGGTAAACCCTTAGATACTTAGTATAGTGAGTTTGATTCCCCATCTGGCGTGTGGTAAGTGAAGCACTTCCTCATTGTTTCATGTGGGTTCGACTGCCATTTGATTGGCTTTGGGATCGGATTTTAATTATGTAGTTGGTCGGTCGGTAAGTTTCTTGTGTGCGAGGCCAGGCGATTCCTTAATTAAACTTTGGTTTCCACGAGCCCGGCTTTAAGTTATTTCCAACAAGTGCCAGTTGCCAGTGGCAGTTGCCGGTGGCAGTTGCCCCATGCCAAATGCCGCATGCCACGCGGCATATCATGGCAAATGGGCAACAATTTGAAAAGTTTTCAAAGCCGCCGATGCTGCCTCCTTCGCATCTTGGCAATTTTCAAAGAGTGCAAATACTTCGACAAGGCATGAGAGATAACAACGAATGCCAATCATTGTTTGCGTAGCTCATCAGCAGCTGTTTGCTGGCTGCACAGGCGCAGATACGCCGCATCCATGAGATACTGTTTTTTCACTTAACGTTTGCCTTTTCTGTTTCACTCTGTTGGCCCTCGCCGGCACTTAGCCATAGATGCATACACACATGCAGCCACTCGAAAGTGTTAAACTAGTGTGAAGTCCGAGCTTCGGTTGAGATATAGCCACATTTGCTGGAAGGCAGCAAGCAGCAGGCAGAAGGCAGTGGTTTGGGCAGGAATAGAGCTGTTTTGCCGCCTCACATAGCTGCTTATCTGGGGGTCGGCTTTATTTATTTTGTGATGCAAAAACTTGATTATGATTTCCTGGCCTAGAGATATTTTAGATCGAGTTGTGCAAGCATGAAGCTCGAACAAATGTGGGGCTTTTAAGTTTGAAATCAGGAATTTTGGAAATTAACCAACCATTGTTGGGATTTTTAATGAAAGTAGCTTTAAAAGCTATGCTGCTTTTGGTTTTCTCTTCCTAATTATGGTTTATGCGAAACTATATTAGGAAATAATCTAAGCAAACAGAAGCTATTGAGGAAACTCGGCGGCTAGCCGACAATTATGCAATTTGCAACTTTAATGAAGCTGTTTAAATGTATAAATAGCACAGCTTTTATAACTTTGGCACATTTGGCGCATAATACGACTGAACTCTGTTTCTTCCACTCTCGAGTCTAAGGTCTTTTGTAGTTTTGATTTTTGCTCATTTTATACTTTGCATTTGGTTTTGCGTTTTATGCTAATACCGAGACGTGCAAAAATTCGCACTTTCCAACTCGTTTGGCATGCCAAAATTCCCAATCCCCAATCCCCATGCCGAAAAGGCAAACAGTTTGCATTGTGGCTTGGGTAGTTTGCGAATTTTATAAGTTTTTCGTTGGTTTTTTTTTTTTTGTAGTTTCTTGCCACCAGCGAACAGAATGGCCCAAATATCAATTAAGGCCAGCTGCCGCACGGCCATGTTTTCACTTTCCGTTTGGCAAGTGGGTCACAGAGCACAGAGCATCGAGAAGAAGAATGCCGGGAAAATCTTCTCAGCATACGAGTGTAGTATAGTGGTTCGTACTGTATGCCTGACCCACTTGCCGCTTGGTTGACCAAAATCATATAAACCATAAATTTGCGGCATCTAATCGCATGGCAAACAAGTTAATTTGCAACTCCGCTGGCATCCAACTGGGACAGGCCACACCTGCAAAAGTGCAACGTGCAGCGTGCAGCGTGCAGCGTACAACGTGCAACATGGCCATACTCGCCATTTGGCTATGCCACATGACTCACTTTTTCAGATCCCGCGCACAGCTGCGTAAGTTTCCGGGTTAATGCTAATGCTCTAATGCTAATTCAGTGCCATGCCGAGTCGAGCCGAGCCCCATTGTTCCCATTGTTCTGGCCAGAGATGCAATTGCCCGGCCGGAGATAGCGGATGCAGGCGAAATGTCAAAAGTGAAGCCACATAATTATTATATGCTGGCTTTTCCATTCCATTCCATTCCATTCCATCCAACTATCCAACCATCTATCCATATGATTTGGCCAAGACTTCGGACCGCCTTGGCACAGTTCTCGTTACGTTCTCTCCTACTCGCTGAAACTCAAACTCGGAAACATAATTGCATAGCCTCATGTGTTTTTGGCCCACATTGCGACTCATTACTCCATCAAACTGGTGTTGTCTGCGCTGCCTAGGAAAACATACATCTCACACACACACACTCACACTCACTCATACAAACACGATAATGACACACGTTTTTGTCATGTCCCTATGCATTTTGGGCTTATCAAATGGCCAATTTGGATATCATTAACTTTTATGGCAACATATTCCAATGAATGCAGCCCGGCAAACAAACAATCGCGTGCAAATAAAGGAAAAATAGGTGGAAAATATGGCATTCAGTTTGCTGCTAATCGTTGCCGCAGGATAATGCAACTGGATCCCAAAAGCATCGCCGCCGCTTCTAATTCACAATTTCCTGCCGCGTAATTGTGCCTTTTTACAGGAAAAAAATGAAACTAGCTGCGTGTTGGCAGCGAATAAAAAGACCGCAGTTATAGTTAACGGCATCTAATAGATACTTTGCCACCTTGGCATTAACAAATGCAAAGTGTGTGAGTGCATCTACATTTGTGCTGGTGGAAAGTAGTAGTAGCAAAGCCATAAAGCAGCGGAAAATTGAAAAATCAAGAACAGGCTGTAATAGTTGCAAGTGAAAGATCGAATGGGAAAAGCGGAGCAAAGTGCTGCAAGCACAGCGTTGCTCATACGCCCCGTGGCCACAGATGACAACGAGGCGTAGTATGAGTTGCAGCCCTATGCGCACTGCCTATTAGGAAGATACTTCCATTCATTTCTCACTGTGCACTTTCACCAGCGTGTGCCCCACTGGGAAATTAATTAACCAAACACACTCGGCGCCATTAGTCAAACACACAAAATGCAACAAGCTGGTAGGCCGCTTGTTCTGGCCATCGATTTGAGTTCGGCCAATCGCTTAATTAAAATCTTTATTCGCTATCAACCATTTGCCAGTACAAGTCGAGATTTTCCTCAAAGAGCCCGAGGCGCGATTTCAAATCATTGTGAAACCCCGACTTCAAAAGCGAAAAGCATACCGAATAGGGAGCCACCCGCAAATCTTTCACCTGCAACAACTTCGTCTGGCCACGCCCATTTAGCCCACCGCCCCCCGCGATCACCCTCTCTATGGTAAATTACCTGGGCTACAAATTGAGCGCAAACGCATAATTAATTCCACAGTGCCAGCGATGGTGGAGGAAAAATGGGAAAAAATTAAGTTAATGTTTGGAAATCAGCAGGTTGCCGGCAAATAGAGACACACACACATACCAACACACACACTCACAGACAATCGCAGCGCAGACATAACGGTAGTTTTGGTGGGGAGCTTTTGGGGGCCGGTGGCGGTGGAAACAATACAGAAGCAACCGGCATTTTGTGTGGCATGCCCCGAGCACCAGCTACCACATTCAGTTTTCAACCGCCACAACAACTGACGAATATCAATCTGCCACTTGAAGTGGCATTTTTTGTAAAGACTTTTGAACGCTAGCGATTATAGAGTTGGAAATAAATGGGGGTATACGAGTGAGAATGTAGGCAGGACATGTCTTATAAGTTGCTAGAAAATATTATAAAATGTTTAAGGAGGGAAGCTGGGTTCTAAATTAAATAAAAAGTCTAATAATAAAATAAAGATTATTTTACGATAGTTTTGCTAAATGTTCTTTTACGCAATAACACATTGCACCCACTAGATAAACCTATTTCATTTTGGTTAAGTTTAGATATTTTCAACATGATGCACACGTATTTATCTGTAGTTCCAGTCCATGTAAAAGACACAGCTTCGAGTAGATTATCCACTTTGGGGTCTTGACAAGTCAATCGCGTAGCCTCCAGTTGCAATCGCGTACTCCATCATTCGACGACCATCAGCATCCACCAACCACCATCCACTTTGGCAATTAACTGTTAATGCGAATGCGTTCATGGCCCAAAGACACGCTCTCCTGGCCAAAAAGTGCGAACAACGCCATCGACTCCAAAGCCAAACGAGTGGAATTCAAATTCGAATTTGAATTTGAATTTAAGCCCCAATTTGATGGAGTCAATGCCGCTGGCGTTTTTCTCGCTGAAAGTTTCTCGCACCTGCGCAACTTACTTGGATGACTTGCCAGCTTGTCTGCTCACCTGGCAGCACCACCTGCCCCGCCCCTTCTCTTCCTCTCCTCCATCTCCATCTCCCGCTCCTTCGCTTTTTATTTTTCTTTTTCTATTTGCAACTCCAAATGCTCGAGCGACTTGCGTTTCATAATACCCATGAAAGCCGAGACGTTGCTGCCTTGGTTTTTGTTTCACTTTTTCGGTTTTTTACTTTCACCCGCCGCCAGTTGTTGTTGGCTTATTAAAGCAGACACTCCACACAAAGTCAGATTTCGTCGAGTGCTCGACGATCAAGAAATCAAATTCAATTTCATTGTTGCAGCTCCACCGCCCATAATCGCAGCCACCCCTTCAAAAAAACAACTAAATAAAACTGGAAAAAAATAGAAAAAATTGTAGCAAGCACAAACGGGTGCTTTCTAAAATGGTAAAACAAATTCGATTCGCTTTGATTGAAATTGTGAAGCATTTAAAATTGTTTCGGGTCACAATTATACGATTGCTCCTCCGATTTCCCCGCCTGATTTTCCACTATTTCGATGCACTTTCGTTTTCCGCTTCTATCCGCTGCAATTACGCCGCAATTACAGTTATGTTTATGTTTCGAATTTTCAGCTGTCTGGCCAACTAAAAAAAATGTATACAAACAACTAAAAACTAAATCTACAATGGCCAGCGAAATTAACTGTTAGCCACGTTACGTACGTGCTGCCCAGAAACTTGCAACAAAAATGTTCCGAAATAGTGGATTTTCAAGTGGTTTTCCTTTTGGGAAAGCGTCCGCTGGCTTGGAAAACGAATTATGCAGCAATAACTTAATTGAGCTTTCATTGCGCCGCACGTACAGATTTTGGTCATGTGTCAATTCCCGCGCCTCTTGTTTGCATAATGTTCACCGTGTTCAACTTGAACTGAGCCCCAAATCAGCGGGTGGCACTGTAACTACCACTATAACTACTACCACCCACCGATTGGCGATATGAGATTTCAGATAGGTGTTCAATGCTGTGCACACCGGAAGAAATTGGAGGGGTTTCATAAAGCATTATAAGCTAATATAAGCTTTGAATTTAGCTGAGCATTTCTTAGAAGTATCTAAATTGTTTGAAGAAGAAGCGATTCGGTTTTCACTAAATTCTTTATTAAAATTATATTTTAAATATTAAGTGCAGTTGTTTGACTAAGTGTATAATATATTAATGATGACTTTTTGTTATGTGCGCCTGCAACTTGCGTCATAATTTAAACCTGACCAGAGCCACCAACATTACGAAAGCGAAGCGAATTGAAAATATTCGCAGTTATAGGATTTTCATTTGGCTTAAAATGCAGTGATTGGGTTTACATAATGATGACCCACAAAAAAGACGCTGGCTGCCAATGGAAAATGGAAGTTACTTTAATGACTTTTTCTGACCGCGGCTGCGACTGCGCTTGATTATATGCCCTACAACTTTGGTCGCATCTGTGATCTAATAAAGCATAACCGAGTCGAGGCTCCCCGTCCACTCCCCAATCCCCATTCCCCTTTCCCCAATCTCCATTCTCCATTTGCCGGCCATTAGAGAGCTCAAACTGTTTCGCATTATGCTCGAAATGGGTTAAGTGGCTTTCAATTTAGACACAGCGAACTGAAAAAATGCGAACAATATTCAATTCCATTTGCCCCGCCGACTTGTTGAATGAGTGAATGAGGTTGGCAAATGCGGGGGGAGGTCGTACTCGAGATATTTGGGTGTTTCGACCACGCCCTTTGTGAAAACGAAAACGCTTCCGGCAGTCAAAATACATATATAATATATTTATATGTTAAAACCATCGATATTGAGTCACACACATGCTCAAATGCAGTGCGCGATCCAAAGACAACAATTTGTCATTCAATTAGAATTTCAGCCGGCTGTTTTTCATTCCATACCATTTCGCTTTTCAGTTTCATTTTCAATTCAAGTTGAAGCGCAATTGCAATTGCAGAAAGTTGCATGATCGGAAGACATGACGGCTTACGTAAATTCTGATATCGCCATGTCGCCGTGTGTGAGTGTTTTTCATACCTTTCCACAGGTAAACAAAAGCAACTCCAGTCGGAAGGCGAATGTTACGTTTTCGAAACGCCTCAAATGACAATGGCTGAATTTATTATCGTTCAGCGATCCGCAGCTGACTCAGCCAGTCATCCAGTTGGTGGTCGATGATCGATGCTTGATCGAAATGCTCTATAGCCTATATACACACGATTTGGACGAGTGTTGCACCCCATATTCCCCCATATACCCATATGCCCATTTTGGAGGCGAGTGTCAGAAATGCCTGGCGTTAAGCGCCTTTTTGTGCCCCAATGCAACAATGAGCGCTGCCTAATCCGCAGACAATTAACCCAAATTGCGCTGCCCAAGTCGACTTGGCACGTGGGCAAACTCTCGCATATTCTTGCGAAAATTGCAGCAGCCGGGATTACACTGAAAACAACATTACTACGCTAAGTGCAGTAGCAGACTGCTTAGTTGCAAGTAGTTGGACTTGAGATCTTATCGGTACCGCACCTCTTTAACAATATATTCCTAACTTTATTGCGAATGCAACGATTCTCATTGGCGCTCTCTACATGTCAGCACTTTAATATGCACCATTTATTATTATTTTTGTTTGCTTTTTTAAAGTATTGCCCATTGAATTAGTTTCCAGTGCAAAGGGGCATAATTGCACAAGACGACGTCGTCATTGGCGGCAGCTGGCAACAAACGACGTTCGCTCGACTGGCATTTGAAAGTCTTTGACTTGCTGCAGTTAGCTCAAACAAAATAAAAACTGCCTCGGCCCAAGGTAATGGGCAATTAGCTGCAGCAACCTTCTGGGCCAAAAACCAACAGCCAACAGCCAACAACATGGGCTAGTCAAACAAATGAGGCAAGCGGACAGCAAACTCCGAAGCTGCGCCTGTCGGGGATACGGCAATTTGCCGGCCAGTCGTACAGACACAGATGCAGTTACAGATACAGATACAGATACAGATAGCCTTTAATTGGGTTTAACTGGCCGTCAATGGCGGTAGCCATCCGGCGGGGGGTGCCTCACTGCCACGCTGCCACACAGGGGGTGCACTTGGACATTAACTCTGCACGAGTTAGGGATGCACGATGATCGGGGCAATGAGGCAATGATCAGAGTTATGGCTCCGAGTTGGTTTTCCAGCAGGGGTGTGCGTCAATGAAAACTCGTAAATTAGCTCGAAACTTAATAGCTTCCTGTGCCATTGTCCTAGCTGTGAATGGTTGGAATTGGTAATATACTTGGTTATTAAATTTATTTGATGATTTCAGCACAAAATACAATTTCTTTTTATGCAAATATTTGTGCAAAAATACCGCAATCGATAGCCCATAATTAGCCCCACTTCCGACACATTCTCGACTCCACATCGAATTTCAAATCACGGTTCGATCGGTTTGCCAAAAAACCTGAGCTCATTTCGACTCAGTTCGCCACCGAAGGCGAATGGAGAATATTTACGACTATCTGATGAATTCGCATGCGTCTCAGGTTTCCGGCACGCGATCACGCATTTCCAAGTGTTCGGATGCGAGGATCGCAGGGGGAAGTGCCACACGCTTGCCTGATGAACACATAATGAGGCCGATCGCCAGGATGGAGTGACATATTTCGGCGCATGCGCGCATCCAGTTCCAGAAATTATCTGACCCATACACATACACTGCCTCGTTCGATCCTTGTTTACCCAGCGTAATTGACCATACACAGGCACCGCACACCGCACCTCCCCGTACCGCCCCGTCCCGCCCTTGTGGCGTGGTCATCCTTATCGGCACCGCTTATCAGTGCAACTACATACTTACAAACATATGACTCTGTCTGCGGATTCGTAATCATCGTACCGCTACCCCTACACCCTACACCCTACATCCTATACCCTATGGCCTATCTTAACCCAAAATTGTGTTCCCAGGCTGCGGGCGCGGTTTTGCCCACTTTTTTTGTTGTTCCTTCGCCGCGAGGTAGCAAGGCCAAAGGGTGTCCCAGATAGCCGGCTATCATCCATCGGCTATCGGTGCGTTGCGGTGCGTTGCGGTGCGGTCCGCATAATCTGACCGTACAAAAACGGCATTTCACTCTCTGACCAAATATTTTGGTTTCGCTTAAAATTGAAATTGGGGTCTCGCTCGGTTTCGTCAAGACCGCTGCTTAATCTCCGTCTTGGGGCGAATGACAAACAAGTTTCCACACTCACTTGAGCACGGATGGCATGGCAGAAGACCCGATAACCCAGAACTGGTTGTGGGAAAGATATATACATATATGTACATATATACATAATTGTTGTTAGGGCTCCGTCGGGACAGACCGCTGAGCAAACATATTGTTCTGTGGAATTTTTGCCAGAGCTTTTCCCTGATAACGCAGACCAGACCTTACTCAATACCAGGAATATCGGGGTCAAGTGGCAGGAAAACCATTTCCCCGCTATGATATGGTTTTCCAGCAACAAAATTGTCATCGGTTTTATTGGAAGTTTTCGTTATGAATTTACAATGAATGCTCATGGCATATTTAGCAAGATAAAAACAGAATTTAACAAGAATAAGATTATTTATTTTAAAAGAACCCTGAAATTTTACACTCAACATGAGCAGCATCACATATATAGCAATTACTCTTTCCACATTTTTTATGGGACTCCTATTATAAAAACTTCGCTGCAACTTTAGATTTACACAAGATTTCGATGAATCAAGTTTTTGAAAATATAAAAAATTAAATGTTTTTAAGTCAGTAAGCGGTGTTACTGCCCCCCCGAAAGTAGATCTTTTTTATGCTGCACATTGTGTTTCGAGTTAGACGAGTTCGACTCTGAGTCAGGCCCCTTTCCCGCCCCACTGAACTACATGTGCAAGTGCTTCATCAAGTTTTAGTATGTCCGTCATAAACACCGCATAAAGATGATGGCATTAGGTCCTAAAACCCAGCAGAAATCCCCAGCGAGGTATAAAAATCCCAGCGTGAGCTCAGCTCAAAAAGCGCAAGCCAGCAAACAAAAAACAGTAAACAGTAAACAGTAAAAAAAAAAAATCCCAGTCGACTTGAAGGGGAAAACGAGGCGCTTTCGTCATCCCGACGTCATAAACCAGCAGTTATTTCTCTTAAGTCAGAGTTAATGGCTCTTAAATCTTAAATCAAAGCAAGATCGGATCTCGGCAAAGGAAAGAAAAGCCAGTTTCAAATTTTTTTTCTTCAACGCGGTGCCAGCGAAAAAGCTCAAGATACTGGATATCACTTGTATCTTTGAGTTACGTTACGTTACGTAAATCCGCTCTTTTTGCGGGGGAGAGCGGGGCGCCCGCACGAGTGCTTTTCCAACCTCCCACCCCCCCCTACACTCTCCTCACCCGATTCCACTGCTCGAGTGAAAGAGAGCGCGGCGGCGGCGCAGTAAAGCAGAGATTAAGATACATAAACAAAACGCCGCATGCGAAAGGCCAGCACAAAGCAGAGGAACAAAAACAAACGTCATGAGAAACCGGAAAATGGCCAATGCCAAATGGCCGCAAGCGAGCGCAGTCGCGAAAACTGAAACTGAGACTGAGAGAGCGAGCCGAGTGCAAGAGCCGAACGACAGCCGAAGCAGCGGCGGCAGCAGCAGCAGAAGCACGAAGCCCGGCGATTTCGCGGCGATTTCAGCTCACAGAATCATTCTTTAAAGCGCGCGCGAACCTTTCGCACCAGCAGACCGCAGATACAAAGATACAAAAATTCGCAAACACACTGAGAATTCGCAAGACCGAAAATCGCTGAAAAGTAACTGCAAAGCAGGCTAACCGAGTGGAAAAGCAAAGAGCCCGGGCAGCCGAAAAGTGCAAGTGAAGTGCGGAGAGTGGAGTTCTGAGTTTTACCACTGCCAACTAAAAGCAAAAAAAAACAAGTAAAACAAATTAGGAACGACGGAGGCCTAGTGGCCCAAATTCAGAACGGCAAATTCAGAAAGCGAAGAAGATCAAGCGAAAATTTGAATAATTAAAAATAAACACGCGCCGTGCGAGAGAGTGTGAGTGTGCGTGCCGCGTATCCGTCAGATACGCAAAGCAAAGCATAAGCAGAGCCAAATCGCTGACGTATTTTCACCCGAATACCGTTATATAGCCGGCCGGCTTTTTGTGCCCAATTAACGCACATTCAACAAATTGCCCAGACGCGAAAAACAAATTGTAACATTCGGCATCGGAATATCGAATTAAAGCCCAGTTTATCACCCGCAATAAATTGTAGCGCAAAACAACAAAAAAACAAAAAAGAAAAATAAACAACATAAAACCCCTAAAGAAGAAAACCAAAACCTCAATAATATACTTACCTTTCGTCTCATTTAATTTCGCTGCGGTTCGTTGTGGTGCAGTGTAATAGAGAAAAGTTTATAAATAAATATACAATATACAAATAACTGAATGCAGATGTTTGGCATAATAAGTGTCACAATCAATTGCTGAGCGGCGAGATCTTGAAAAGTACGCTAAAAGGTGATTGCATAAGGATATATGGCTATATCGCCACTGTTACCAAGTGACCTCATTCAAGGTTGCCCTCCCCTCCCTCTCCCGATAGCCCATAGATATTGCAATTGTACTTCGTTTCTCAATTAGCGCCCACGTTCTTTTAATTTGTACTTTTTTTTGCATACTCACCTGGTTAAGGTAGTTTCATATATAAGGAGTGCTTACGGTGGTCTGTAATTAACCTTGAATCATACGTTGAATTTGCACTTAGTTTTTGCCCTGTGAACTATAATTTAATTGGGTTTTCACTTCGCGGAAATAGTTTTTGCCTATTATCAAATCAGATTTCCAGGGATTCCGCCGCGGTATATGTAGATACAACAATTATTGAGAAACGCTCGCCTTGCGTGACGGATGTGGATGCAACAATGTTAGATGCAGATACCCCCAGGAATATGTGTTCCATGTCGCCGTTTTCTCAATTAGGAATCGCTCTAAAGTGCCCACACTGGGTCATTAATTTGTAATGGGATGCTCAATAAAGTTGCGCGCTTTAATTGTTCAAAGCGGGTGACTCATGGCGATTGCCGCTGAATAGCACCAGTCGGGCAGGCGGCCAGGCGATAAGAAGCTTCTGACTAACCCAAGTCTCTGTTCTCTTTTTTCCATTCCCATTCCGTTCGCAGGAACCCATTGAGCTGAAGAAGCGACTGGAGGAAGTGCGTCTGCTGGAATCGCGACGCTCCGCCCGTCTGGCAGACCAGGATCGCGACACGGACTTTGCCAGACTCGCCGACATGAGTGGCGAACGCCGCAGAACCACCACACACAGTATTGAGGTGCCATCGCAGCTGACGGCGCAGCACAAGTGAGTACAGCCCTTAATTATTGACAATATGCTATAGTAGAGTTGAGACTGTAAAGAAGTCAGTACAACCAGCTAAAAGGCTAGAAATCATGGAAGATTAATCAGGAATCATGCTGATAGGCCCCAGGAAACGAGAATTCATGTCAAAGCCTCTTGGTTTTAGGAATAGAGAATTTATGTCAAAACCTCGTGGTTTTAGGAATAGAGAATTCATGTCAAAACCTCTTGGTTTCAGCTCAAAGTAAACACCCAGAATATCTGTTTACCTATAGGCAAGAAGCCGCCGTTCAGTTTGCCGGTCCTACCCGGTTTTTAATCGCATTTTGATTCGTTCGTTTTGTGTGTGTTTCGACTTTGGCTTACGGCTTTTGCATAAATATGCAACGATTGGCGTCTGTGGAGACGGAGACTGGGCCATATCAATAATTTATAAGTGGCGACAAATTAGCGGAACCGGCCACCAAGTCACGGACATCGCCCGTCCCGATCCATGTATAATATCTATAATAAAATTGTGTCTCCGTCTTGTCGGCCAGCTGCGCCCTCGACCGGCCACGCCCAGCTATTTAGCATAGACGCCGCTTTAACTGCACTTACATAAAGAGTTCTCACCACCCCCCGCATTTCGCCACCCGCTGCTCCACTGCCGGCTTTCACAATGCCCCTTTCCACTGGGACGACAGCTGATTGCAAAATAATTCAAATTTTCAATTACTACCCGCTCAGACGTCGCGACGACTACGTCGAACTTAAAGACGGCGGCGGCGACAACAAAAAAATACAAAATAAAAAATACGAAAAACTAACATTTGATTACGAAGGCAGGCGGTGGGGGGCGGGTGCGGGGACCGGGTGTCATAGTCTAAGTGAACGCTCTAATCAAACGGGGAACTTTAGTTTCTGACCGGAGAGGGTATTCCGACTTCTTATACAGTCCAAAAATGTGACCAGGCAATTCGAATTAGCATCCCCTCTCCCAGTGTTACCATGCAACGGAAAATGAGGTCAGAAGTAGGTTCTTTTATTGAAGTGATTTAACATTTGGGGGAAAAACTTGAGTGTGACTGTGTGTGTCTAGTCCCTTGGCCCCATTTCAGTGACGACAAGTGCAGAGCATTAAATTTCCGACTTGCAATTGGAGCGATTGTCACTCGCCACTGATGGTTGCGTATTCCATTTCAATTCCAATTGATAAGCCTCGCGCGCCACAGTCGCAACTATTAGTCAAGTGTGCAAAAAGCAGCAACATCAGCGCTGAATGCCGGCCACGTTCTCAATTGATAATAAAAATAATAACAATAATAATCAAAATAAAGAATGAAAAAAGTGGAAAAGAGCAAACTGGGAGCTGAAAACAAAAAGCCCAGGCAGACGGCAAAATATGGCTCGACATGTCCAGCCAGGGGTGTGCGGCTGAAAGGGGGAGGGAGGGGAGTCTCGCTGGGGGGATTAAAGGAAAATGGGGCTTGGTGGCAAAGGGGGCCACTTCAATTGCGTCGCAAATGCCAGCCGACCATCCAAAGTCGAAACTAAAAACAGCTGGAAAAACTAAATCCACAGTGAGGCGGCAATGTGGCTGTTCCGCCTGCAACTGTGCAACTGTTGCGGCTGGTGTTGCAACTACAGCTTATGTTGCTGTTGCCAAAAAATACGAAAAAAATATACAACAAAAATGGAAAACTAGGAAATACAAAGTTCCCTTCGGTTGCTTCTGCTGTTTCGGTTTCATTGTGTCGTTGCTTGTAATAAAATTCAAATAAAATTCAATTGAGTTCAGCGCGAGTCGCTGGGCCAGTTTAATTTAATTAATTACAATGCCGGCGAGCGCGAGATGTGGCATGCGGCATGTGGCACATTGTACTCGTATACATAGGTGGAATGGCGGGGGGATGACGCCCCGTAGTTGTGAAACTGAAACCAAACAAGGAGACCATTTGCCGGTGGTTTTGCCGCAGTTTCAGTTAGTTTAGTTTATCATTGCTCGTTGCCCCTTCGGTTTTATTTCATTGTGCTTTTTTGTATTTTTTTTTGTTATTGTTTCGAAAGCCGCCTGCGAATGCGGAAGCATTTTTTCCCGCTCTCACACAGATACGCAAATAAGCTGTAAGCACAAAGCTCTCGCGATTTCGAGTCTCGCTGTCTGTCTGCGTGTGTGTGTGTGTGCGTGTGTATCTGTGTGCGTGTCTATCGTCGCCATATTCCATATTCGTTATGTTTTGATATGCCATCTGGGGGCAGCGGGAGCGAGGGAGACGGCACTCACACACACGTGTAATGATAACAACTCGCTCACCTTGCACAGAACCGCTCCCCAAGCCCCCGGCCACGCCCCCGCTGCCCGCCCACCGAGTGACACGCGCTTCTCGCGTAATGCGACGTAATATCAAACGCCCCCCTCCCCCCACCAGTAAAACCCCCCCCACTCCCACCAGTTAGTTTGATATGTGATTTTCTCGCACGCGGAATTTGGGTTTTTAATGCGCTTTTTTATTATTATTCATTTGCATAGTTTAGCAAACTGATGATAGTTTGTGTAAACAGTTCTGTAGTTAATTCGCCGGGTAAACAAGTTGTGATTGATTTTAAATTGACTACTATTCGACTGATTCATACCTTTCAATGCATCCGAGCACTTCTTAGAGCTCAGCTTGGAAAATCCAGCTGCAAATCATCTTTGATGGCCAAGCATCCGATTCACCAACCTTTCATTAGCAGCCATTTTAAGCCACTGCAATTGCACTTGACAGACAAAGAGCGCATAATGATACAGCAGTAATAAAAAAAAAATTATAAAAAAAGAAAAGAAAAACAGAACAAATGCAAGCGAATTAAATGCGGAAAAAAGTGGTAATAAATATAATAAGCGCGTAATTATCGCGTAAATGTCAATTTACGCGGCGAGTGCGTTGCGTCAGTGCTAATTTTTAACGCTCGAGTGGACGACAGACCCCATCTATATGGAACATATCCCCCACCCCCAAACCCCCCACTTTTCCCGCACTCGACTAATAAAAGCGTGTAAGCGTCAATTGGCCAGGTTACTCAGTTATAGTTAACTATGTTGTTGTCGTTGTATTTCCCTCTTTTTTGTGTTATTGCTGCTGTTGTAATTGCAATGATTAACAACAGCAACCGCCGCCGGGGCAGCAAAGTATCCCCCACTTGCCACCCCACCTCGACCCCCCTTCGTTTTCCAGCTGCACTCGCCTGTGTTGCTTATTGCAAAAACAAACAATATGGGAAAACTGGCAGCGTGCAAAGAAAAGCAAAAGAACAGCACAAAAACACACAGAGCCCAACAACACAGCAGCAGCAATAATAATATAAATAATTTTACAAACAAGTTTACCGTTGCAAAACAAAATTGCGCACAACAAAAAAAATTAAGAACGAAATCAACAAAAAATACACAACAAAATCAGAACAACAATAACAAGTTGTAAATTAATTTTCAACAAGTTCCACTTGGGCAGAAAAACATAACGAAAACTATGTCTTAAAGTCAATTAGCCAAATTGACTACGGCTTTAACTAATGTATCAGTCATGGCTAATATCGATCTGATAGCGATTTCCAATGCAAATTGGCTGAGAAGCGTTTTCGCCACCCTTTGGCGGAAAAATCCAGTGACGAAGGCTGCATAAACAACGACGTTTGCGGTGACGTCAAGAAATTAGCAATAGCAACTGGGAAAGCGCACGACTAAAATGACGGCAAAGTCTATATAAAAATGAGTGTTTGGGTGCTGGAAAAAACAGAATTCAAATCCAAGTTGGCCGGCAGCGGCAATTAGCCGAGACTTGAAAAATATTTACCAGTTGTTTTTCTATTTCTTTATTTTTTATTCATTTCTCTTTGCATTGTCTCGTATTTAATTTAGCTTTGTTTTCTACGACTGCTGCTGCTGCTGCTGCTGCTGCTGCTGGCAAGACTATGTACAAATATTATTATGAGCGACTGTTTGTCTTGCCCTCAAAAATACGCCGAGAGTCGAGCAGAACCGCTCGCAAAAAGAGGAAAAAACAGAAAAAAAAATATAATACTTAATTTCAGTACAATAAAAAGTCAAGTCGAGCGCAAAAGTGGGTCAAAATTATTATTGAAGCAGAACAAAAACAAAGCCAGCAGCAAGGCAACGATAATGGCAATGCAGCAACAAAATAAGTTGTGGGTGTGCAAGGGGGGAGGGGGGATGGTTCAGCAGGAGGGGAGAGAACAAAATTTATAATAATTTTCTAAGCGACGGCCCCTCGACGGCAAATTATTGAAATGCATTCGCATTTCGCATTCACCCGACCAGGAGAGACACTCCAATACCAGGGACCATATAACCTATATATACCATGCCATAGTATGCCATGGCATACCATATGCACCCCCTCCCTGCCCGGAACTCGACCCCTCCATACCCTGTATATGTAAGCAGGGGTATCCATTGCCCATGCACCGTTCCAATGAACGTAAACACAATTTCCCAATGTTCTGCACGAATAGTTTGTTTGATCGTAAAATTTTATTTCTGCATTCAAATCGCAGCGCTAAACAAAATGCAAAAAGAGCGAGGAACGCGAAAAGCCGAAATGCCATTGCAGTTTGTGCACAGAGAGAAAAATGTTGGATTTCAATTTGAAATTTTACCATATCAGCAGCCTAAGTAGCTTTAATACTTTAGCATTCTAAGCTCTAATAGAACTCTATGCTACTGCCATGTGATTTATTCTTGGGTATCTGTTTGTTTTTGTCAGTGTAGCTTACATTTTCCATTTGGGCCTGTCTTTACCCTTTTCATTCTGCTTATGATTTGGCCAAAGAATGAGTTTCGTGCCGCGAAGGAATCCGAATCGATGCGGTTTGGCGGAAGGGTCATGAATTCCCTCGAAAAGTGGACGTTTTCAGTTGGACCTGAACGGGCCAAGTGTTGTTGTGTCTTGTGGTCAGTGGGTTTTGCAACTTGGCCAGATCGTAATTTGTAAAGCAAATAATGCGAATTTCATGCAGCTACCCCGAGACATTTGCTCCCTTTAATCTGGCATTCAATTTACATTTGATCTCCATTTAAACGTAATTCGCAAAACATTATTTATGCCCAAATGCATTAATAGGCTGTGCCAGAAAAGCTCCCATTTCCACACACCCCCTCTGCCATGTGGAAAAGCATATTGAAAATCATATAGACGACGATGTGTTGACGTTCAATGGGCGAAACAATCTGTTGAAAGGCACATTGAGTGGCATGGATGCGGATGGAAAGGGGGCCAATGGGCGCATATTCGTACCATTTTCGTCAGCTAGTAAATTTTAGTGGCTCCGGCTACTTGTGTTGTCCACTTGGAAATGGGCACACACACTCTGGCACTTCTAGCTAACTAGCAAATAAATAAAAAGTGCAGATCGCGAGTGCTGGGGCGCGAAAACTGACTGAAAACGAACTAAAACGGCAACATGATCAACAGTTGCTCATAAATTAAAGTTCGCCATCGTTTGGTGTGCCGATTTTTGGATCGCAGGCCATAAAGTGTAACGTGCACTCTTATGGCCCACCGAAAAAAGGAGGCCGGCGGAAGGGGGCGTGGCCAGAGATCGGAGTACCAACTACGAGTATATAGTATGGGAGTAGTGCTGAAGTGTGCACGCAACATTTGCACTGCGGCCAAAATGCAAACGCAAATTTCGAAGAACAAAAATTAGATTGAATTGTTTCTCCTTCTGCAGCCGCAATTGCTGGCTAAAGCCAAGGAAATGGCCAAAAAGGAGGAGTAAAGGGGCCATAATGACCGACCTGGTCTAGGCAATTTGATTGAGTTGTTTCCAATTGAAATGGCAAAAACGCTGCGGGTGTTGGCACTGATGTCTGACAGCAAATGACTGCGAAACCACTTCGGACTCCGACTCAAAAGTCATTTGGCCCGGCCGAAAGGCAGTCCAAATGCAACTTCAAGTCCAAACCGCAGTGGTTTGAACGAAGAGCTCTGTAATTTCCAGTTACAGTTACAGATTTCTAGCCTGCCAGCTAGCCGATTCAGCTGTGATTTGGCTTATTTCGCCGGGCCTGCGGTGGCCAGAATTGCCAGAATGGCAATTGCATTGCAGTTCCTTCAACTTCAACTTCAACTTGCGAGTTGCAAGTTGGAGCCACATGCAGCGGTTCTTTGGGCCGTGTCAATTAGAGTTTGGGGTTAGCACTGGTTTTTGGGTTTGGGTTTTGGGTCTCGTGTCCTGGGACCCCAAGGCGCTGTCATTCCACCTCCATTTGCATTCGGTGACCCACAAGATTCCGTCAAATTGTCGTGTCACGTTGGCTTTTGGCTAATTTGTATGGCAATGGGCAACGCCTTCACCTTGACTGGCTCGAAATCAGGCACTTGGCTAACTAAGGTTAAGCTCAGCGTTTTCCTCGCTCGCTTTTCCCACAGCGCTTTTCCCTTCCTTCGGCTAATTAAAGTGTCCGCTTGTTTGTCGCGATTTGTTAATTGAATTAAATGTGTTGGCCAGGCGGGTCATCAAAATGCAGGCGACGACTCCACTTTGATGGGGGCATTGGGACTGTCTCTCGCAGTGGTGGTGTCTACGTGTGTGCAACCCATTTAGCGAGAGTGCACTGTGCTGCAGTGGCCACTTAACTGTAAAGGCAAACGCACGTACCACTGCCGCCAGCTTTTGCGGCTTCGACTGGGCCAAAACGTATGGCCAACTCGTATGTGTTCGCATGGTGGGCCAATGGCGAGGATTTTAATTGAAATTGACATTGTTAATTGATTAGCAATGTGGAAAGCATTGCAGCATAAGACAGCTATTATTTTTGCTAGCATTGCATTTAGTGGTCCCTCAGGATTTATTCGCTCACGTTGTCTTTGTCTCGGAATTTAATGATTCGAATTTGAGAACGGCTGTGATCAAGTGCTATACTATACTTTGCTGTCTAGATAACATGACAGGTATATATAATTTAGTCACAATAGATTTATTGCTTTTTAATGTTAACTGCTATGAGTTTGCTACGAGTAATGGTGCATGGTTCATTTTCTTTAATGCCACATACTTTATATGATTGTTCTTGCCAAGTCTCTTAGCCATAATGCCTCATTTGTGGCAGCCATTTGCCCACTGTTCTCACATGAACACAGTGGGCAATTCCCATGGTCTGCTGCTGGCTGGTCAGTCAAGTACCGCTAAGTTGTTGCAGCAGCAAATGCAACAGCAACAACTGCAACAAATGCAACTGCAGCAGCGACGCTTCCTGACGCTTGGCGCTCTGCATGCTAATCAGCTGGAGGCGACACACGAGCGGCCCACATACTCGCTTGTATGCGTTCGAGTGCTTTGCCAGTGGCAGGTGTGTGTCAGTCCCACTTTAGCCCCAACTTCAGCCCCATCCCCATCCCCATCTGCATCCACATCCCCTTTCCGTCTCTAGACCAATGCCCATGGCCCGGTGACAACTGGCAGCTTGTTACGCCCTTTCGACTGTCACACGCTTATTGCTCTTGTCACTAACTGCTGGTTGTTGGTAGTTGTTCGTAGTTGTTGGTAGTTGTTGCCCGTTGGTTGTTCGCTGATGGTTGTTGCCTGTTGGTGTTGTCGCTTTCGAGTGGGATGATTGGCGGAAAGGAAGGAAATCCTCTCATTCGCTCGCTGGCCAACTTTTCAAATTGAATTTCGCCGATTTATCAATTTCCCGAAAAACACAAACAATAGAAAGTGGAAATGGCAATGGAAATGGGAATGGAAATGGCTGCCGACAGCAACATTTGGCCATGGCTAATGTCATTTTGGGCCAGGTACGAGTACGCCAACTAGACGAGTACAAGTACAAGTACAGTAGGCACCCGATGGCTGCAAGGTGCAGTGCCCGGGGGAAAAACTCCAGGCCAGGCCACTTTGAAGTAGGCTCGCTGCTGCTGCCATGTCGCGCCTGCCGCTTTTCCGATTTTCCGCTTTTCTCCTCTGGCAAAAGAGCCGCCGAAGGAAAAGCCGCTCATGTCCGCGCATTTCTAATAAGCCCACCGGGCACACCTCAGCTCAACTCAACTCAACTCGGCTCAACTCAGCTCGGTTCAATTCAATTCGATTCAATTCAGTTCAACTCGGCTCGGTTCAACTCAGGCGCTCAAGTTCAAGTTGAGGCCTCCTGTCGGCGACATCGCAATTGGGAAGGAAAACGGAGGTAGAAACAAACGCCAAATGGCTGAAACAGAATCGACATTGGCGCGGAATTAATACGATTTTTATTCATGACAACTGCACCGAAAGAAATTCATTTCAAACGTTGATTTGGTTCTTTTGGCTAACTGATAACATGATACACACACACTATCTCTATAGCCATGCACATTTGAAAATAGATCCACCAGAAGTTCGTCCTTTTTCGCAGTGTACAGGGACATTAAGTAGAGGGGGTTTGGAAAGGAAAGGGAGGGAACTGGGCCCATGGGGCGATGTGGCGATGGGGCGATAGCCAATCTGCTTTGGCCGCCGGCTGGCTTCCGTTGCCGGAATGTGGTGACAATGTCTTCTTGGGCTTTTCTCCGCCTCTACCTTTTTGGCTTAGACTTGGGTTTGGGCTTTGGCTTTGGCTTGGGCTTTGCCATTGGTATTTGTATTGGCTTTGCCTTCTGGCCTCCGCTGTTGCCACAGACAATTGCATTGTTGTTGCCTCCTTGGCCGTTGTCGCAATGCTAGTAATTTGTGCAAATGAGCCTCTAAAAAGGCGTGGAGCCTTTGGGACACGAATTGGTGGGGGGAAATCCGAGGGGCTATCAGGAAAAAACAAACCCAAATAGACAAAAAATGTTTAAAGCGCCATTCGGCTATGTAAACGATGTGGACCCCGCCGAAAATGAACAACAAGAAAGGAAAGCTGTTAAATGTTTTTTTCCCCCCATTTTCCATTTTCCAGTGCTTCGTTTTCAGATTTTTGCCATAGTTCAGATGGTTTCGTTCCCGTTGTTTCTCTACTTCTGTTGCGGCAGTAAAATGAAATGATAATACCTTTTTGTTGGCTTTAAATGTTAATTGAGTTGGCCAATCCCAAGATTTAAAGCACCGAGAAATCCAGCCATTTACCAAATCGCACAGCTCCATTCAAACTAATCAGCAAAAAGCACGTGCTCCGCGCGAAAGCCAAAAAAAAAAAAACGAACCAGATAATTAATAGCCTCGCCATAAAAAACTACGCACCGGTTTGAAAAGAAGAAAAATAAAAAAGAAGAAACAGCCATTTCAGCATAACTATTTACTACGCCTACTCTGACGTTTTGGCATCGTTATCTGTGAAAAATTAGCAGCGGTAACCGCCGAATCAAAATAAACCGAAAGTAAACAACTGGCGAGCATCGAGAAAGATACTCACGCCTAACGCATGCGGCCAAAAATGGGGATGATAAAGCGGCCGGCACCAGACGACTTGGCCAAAAACACGCCTGCGCCATTGAGTTAAAAGCCCCCTCCCCCAAAAAGTACCCCCCAACCCCCCGCCGCTGCTGAAAAACCCCTCGAGAAATACGCACACACATTTTACTGTTACGCACCGCACCGCGCTTGTTTTCGATTTAATGCCGCGTATTTCACCTGCAAAAATGTTGGTATGCCGCCGCTTGTTTTGTTTACCTCCACAAATTTCCGTCTGGCCTGCTGGCGCTACTCGGCGGCTTTAAGGCCACCACATCCCCAAAAGTCGGGCTTTTGTTTGCTTAACTCAATTTTATTGTTCGCCATTCGCAAAAAATACAACAAATAAATAAAATACAAAACAGCAGAAGCGGGCTGAGGCAAAAAATGAGCAAAAATTATGTGTGTCAGCGGCGGGTAGGGCTACAAAATACGAATAATACAACAAAAATGAAACCTCCAAATTAGCAGGGACAACAGCAGAAAGAGGTCGCCTTCTTTAAATAAAATAAACAAATAAAAACTGAACACTGAACGCAAAATGCCTTGGCATATGGGAAAAACTCCCAGAGAGACGAAATGCGGGGGTCAAATTGAGTCACCGCACGCAATGCAAAACAACTCAGAAACAACCAAGAAACAACTAGAAAACTAACAACAACATCGACACCTTGAAAACAACAACAGCTAACAACAATCCCAGGCACTTGTCTGATTTTCGGCCTGTCCAAAAATAAAATCAAAATAAAAAACAGACACCATACACACGATTCGTCTGGCAACGTCATGGGCAAAAATATATATAGTATAAACTAAAGGCGGTGAAAAAATAACAAATCATAAAAAACGAAACAGAAATGTAGGCACAACAAAATATTGAATAATAAAAATGCGTACGAATGTGCCATGTCTGTGGCGATTTGTTTTGATTTCATTTCGCTTATGGTAAATGGAAGATTTTGAATAATATTGCGCATACGCGCCGTTGTCCGTTTGTCGTACTGCAAACTGGTTAAGTTGTGAAACCAGAGCGCTTCCTGTTCGCATGCCATAAAAATACCAATGCTGTTAGCATCGATACGTTTTGGGGCCAAAACACTTGTCATTACACGATTTCCTTTTGTCCAAATTGTATTTACCTTCAGTGGGTTTTCTTTGCTCTTCGCCTTACTTTTTCTTTTTCGAATGAACATTTCCGCTTTTGTTGTTGCTGTTGACATTGGCTTGAATAAGCGCAGATATGGGCCATAGAATCTTGCCCCTTATCGTGCAAACTGATAAGCTAAAAGCTCTTTCACAAGGCACACAAAAACCTCAATGAAGTTGCTGGCACAAAAAAAACAACAAACCACCATCGCTCTAATCACAGAAATCAGCCAACGACGTTGGTTCTTTTTGTTCGCTTTTTGTGTTTTGTTTTTGGGTTGCGGGGCATTTATTTTTTGCCTGCGTATAAATTACACTTGAAAATTGTTTCGATTTCGATTGGTGATATCTGTGGGGCCTTTTTGTTTTTTATTTTATTTTTTTGCTAGATTGCAGACCACGGAGTCGCTTTGTCTCCGGTTAACTCGCACTTGCGCTTTCCCTGGCCAATTTTGGTGAAAGTCATCGTTTCCCCCGAAAACAAAAGCGAATATCGAGCACGTGGCTAATTTAATAAGCTTTAATTGCAAACTGCAAACAACAAACAGCAAACTACAAACTGCAAACTGCAAACTGCAAACCACACTGCAAATCAAGTCAAGTCAAGTCGAAATGGAGCTGCAGCCAGCGAATTTCATGCAATTTTCACTAATTTCGCCGGCACATGCAAACAACCGACTCTCTGGGCAGGCATATCATATCGCATCTCTCACTTCCTGACACCGCAATGTAATTTTGCTTTCAACACCTCTTTTTTCTTTCTTGCTTTCGTGCTTTCTTGTTTTTCCCGCCGCGACTGTTGCCGTGTTGATTGCGGCCAGCAAACGTGGCCAAATAATGGCCAAGACAGCAGAAAAACACAGCATTTCCCAGGCTCAAGAGGCCCGAAATCGGGCGCGAATATATCGCATTTCAATCACGCGCTCTGGGGCAATTTACGTGCGGCCACGCAGCGGCGAGTAGGCCGAGAAGGCATTCAAAAGACGCGGTCAAAGTTGCAGCAGTTGCTGTAGTTGCAGCAGTTGCAGCAGCATCAACAATGCAACATCAACATTGCAACTGCAGCCGCTCGCTTGCAGTTTATTAAAGTTTTTCCAGCTCAGCGCAATGGGGCGGAAAGCAAACGGCCTAACGGTACGGATTGTGCGCATTAAAATGGCCACATCGTGATGGCCAGGCCAAAACCCTCCTTCCCCTCTCCCCCCGCTGCATCACCGACAGGCACGCGCCTTTTGCCGGCCGGCTAGCTGGAAAATGAGGGAGAGGGCAGGAGGGGGGGCAGAGGGTAAATCCAGCACACCAAGCACTGATTCTCCACGGATGGGGGAAATTCGCGATTTATGCGCGAATTTACTTTTATGCGATTAGCAACGATCTGCGGCAGAAATTTATCGTTGAGTTTAGTAAATTTAATTGGGACGAAAATCCAGGCAAAAGGTGATGGTGCTAGCGCTGTTGCTCTTGCCATTGCTGTTGCATTAGACAAAAGGCTAAAACCAGGTAGCCGAGTAATAAAGTTTTACGGCCCAGCGCAGCTCTTTTGGCCAAGGAGACAGCATTTGGCTAAGTGCAGACTTGGCCACAAATGCCCGCGGCTTTTCTCATTGCACAATGGCGATGGTGAGTCGCTTGGCCGGCACGAGTTGCTTGTGTTTTCTGTTTTTGTTCTCTGTTTTGTATTCTGTATTTTGTGCATTGGCCCAAAGCAGATGGCCAGTAGATAAGCATAGTTGAGTCGTTCTGACCAAAAATTCTGGGCATCAATAATCGCCTGCTGCACTAGCGCTCCATCTTCTAAAGAAACCACCGCCACCTGCTCCTCGACTTTAATCCTGGCACGCAGCAAGTGTTGGAATCCCTTGCAAAGTCTTAAACCACTTGTCTCAATAGCCGCCATTTGGCTTAAATGATTTGGCCAGAAGGGCGGGGGGTGGAGTGCACTCTGTTTGATTATGGCAAATATGCCAAATCAGTTTTTCCGTTTCAAATGTTTTGAATTTATGAGAGCGTCGCGTCTTTATGGTCATCCCCCGCCAATCTCTAAATGCATTTAAGGATCCCGCCATTGTTGACGGCTGCCTTTGTTCAAATTTATATGTTTGCGCATCACAAACGTTCGCTGTTCATAAGGATTTTGCACCGATTTGGCCAGCGAAGGTTGCGCCAAGGTTAGCCAACTTAGAGCCACCTTAAAGCCACCTTAAAGCCATCATGGCATCATGGCAGTGCATGGAAAGCCATCGGAACTGGGAAATCCACTGGCTGAAATTCATTTGACGTCGCTTCAAAAAATGTGAGGCCAATTAATGACGTAACAATAACACACACACACAGACAATGGGCGGCGGAATTTGGTGGCCACAGAAATTAGTTAAATGGAAAAATAGTTTTGCTATGTTTTGCATTGAAATGCCGCTCGAAGCGATTATCGCTGAAAAGACCTCGACGTATTGTGGTTGTTGTTGTGCGAATTACAACAACGATGGGCGGTCGCTTTGATGTGTCTAGCAAATGCCGCCGATGCCTGCGTGTTTATGTATATCTTTATCGCCCAGTTTCTAGCTTCTATATGTAGATTGACTGATAAAATCAAGAATCGCTATCTGGGTCAATGCTCAAAGCGGGAATTGATTCGTCTAAAATCGGTTATAAATAGAACTAGGCCAGCAAGAGTATAAGTCTCATTCAATGCAATGAACAGTTTCTTATTTTATATAACAATTGAAATACTTATTTTTTTACTAAACCATCTGTATTTCCCATCCTATATTTGCAGTCCCCGGAAACGTCCGCCCAGCGATCACCAGGACTACAGCAACTACGAGGAAACATGCCGTGCCGCCGAGATTCTGTCATCGATGAAGCTGCAGGGTCCGCATGGCTGTAGGTCATCCTCCATCTTCCCATGATCCTGTCCCGCCCCCTTTTGACCCCGCCTACGTTGAGCTAACTAATTTTTAACCATTTCATCCCAGCAATGGCCGACAAGTGCTCGAGTCCCGGCAGCAGCTCGTCGGCTTCCTGGAGCTCCGGCTCCCCATCGCCGCCGTTGAGCGACGACGGCCACGCCCACCACAGCCCACACAACATGATGTCGCCCCACGATGCGGCCAACGCACGCATACGCACAACATCCGTGTCCACGTCGGACGAGGGCATTGTCATCGACTTCAAGGAGGAGCGCAAGAAAAAGGTGGGTGATTCGCTCTAAGGCCCAAAATCTAGATATAACATAAGAAGCATATCTATATAGATAGCATATAGATTGGTGTACAAGAATGCGGTCAGAAGAATCTGGGCTACCGGCGGTGGAGCGTGACATTTTGTTGCATTTTAATTGCAACTTTGTGTATAGATTTTAATTGCCATAATTATGTAAATGTCGGTCTGTTCTTGGCACGGCCACACGGCGTATGCTTGATGCCCATTACTCATACGCAATGTAGCGCTGCTTCTGCTGCTGCTGCTGCCGGCAAAAGAATACATGCTGTATTATAGAATATCAAATAAATGTCGAGAATGATTCAAGCCCAAGAGAATGGCAACGCATCAATCACACAAAAGGGCAATGTCAGCAGCTCGTTAACTTGGCAAACACACACACACACACATACGGCGAAATTCAACAAAATCAATAACCCCCAGCCATTTGATACCGATTTTCAGGCATACTCCGAGAGTTTGGGCTCTTTAATTAATTATGTTTGAACTTTAAGGGCCTCAGCCCTGAACAGAGAAACAACAAATAACTTACGCAACTGAAAACCAGCACGGAAACGAACAGAACAGAAACGAACAGAAACGCCCCCCTTAGAAAACTTCTGCCACTCTGCCCGTCTGCCGTTTGTTTGCCCAACTAGTTACGCTTTCTCGCCCGCTCGTGTGTTTGGCTATTTCGTTTAGAGCTTTTAAGGGCTCTTAATAGCGAACAAACAAAAACCTAAAAACGAGCAGCCGGCAAAGGCAGCAGAAAAACAACAACATCCATAACTGGGAACAAATATCAAAGTGAGCAGCAGCCGCGGTAGAATATGTTAACCTTGAAAGTCTGATTAGATTTTCATATGGTGGTATATGTTTTATTTACACGACGTCAAGCCCAAGCCACACCGAAAGAATACACTAAGCCAAAAAGGGTTGATTGAAATATTTTGTATTGGAATCTATTCAATACTTTATACATTATGTAAACCATTTATATACACTCATATATACAGTCAATAAGGTTGCTGTTTAGAATGAGCAATGACCATTGCCCCAGCCAATATGATTCATACTTAGGGCTGAATCTATTGACTTGATAAATAAGGATTGGAAATTTACCGGACTCCCCATGACGACTTGACTTCTCGCCTTAGCCCAATCAATTTTCCACCCGTTTCAATTAGTCAAACGTTTTCGGATCTTGCTGCCAGCAATTGCACTTTCACTTTCCACATACCTGTTGCACAACGCAGCCGAAAAAGCTGACCAAAGCGTCAAACTTCCTGCTCCGTCAGTCTACAAAAGCAAAAAACAACCAAAAAAAATTAAAAAGAAGAAACAAATTAAATGTCTGTGGCCGGGAGTGCGCATTTGAATTTATGTCAGAGTCAGGCGACCACGCCCACCGTTTTTCGGGGGCTGAGCTGAAAAAAAGAAACAAACAAATGCACAAACGAGCACAATGCAAAGTTTATTTTGCCAAGGCGTGGCTGGTTAATTGAAAAGATATATGCCGCATTTCCGCATCTTGCATCTCGAAGCTCGCTGGCCAGCGAAAACACAAGCCAGCTGGATGGATGGATAGCTAGATAGATAGATAGATTGATATATGGATGGTTGGAGGGTTGGATAAATGCACGATCGCCGGGCTGAGAACGAATGCAATTAATGTCTAATTGTGCGCAATTATTGTCAGTTGTCAGCTGTGTGATGTGCCGCATCAGAATGCGCTCGCCCCGAATCGAAAAGCGAATCGAGTGGATTGGAGATCTTCAAGGCGTCCACGTGGCGCATACGTAATGGCATCCAACCGACATTACTCATACGCACTGAAGCGCGTGCGGCTCGCTGCTGCCAGATGCATTGATGATTAACCTTCAGTGCTCAGGCTCGTCATGCGATTCAAATGGAATGATTTAAAATGTAGTGAAACACCAAGAGGGCCGACTCACTGTGGCCTTTGTCTCGCTGCATCTTCGTCACCGCCATCGTGCGGGTTATTATTTAAAATGCAGATTTATGTGCATTCGCCAGTTGCCATTTGCCATTTACCATTTACCGCCACCACCCGTGACAATCAGGGCCACAGCCCCCAAACCGCCTGCCTTTTAATCAAGGCCCTTTTGCAGTTGCACTCCCATTACGGCAAAGGCAAAGGCAATGGCAAAGGCAAAGCTCCAAGGCGATGGCAACCCCAACCCCAATCCCAACCGCAATGGGTGGTTAAACGTTGGCCCATTAATTTCCCGGGCACATCACACACTCACGGAGTTCGCGATGGCCACCAAAGGAAAGCTCAAGCTCGAGTGGGAAGGCCACAAGTCAATCCTGGAGGGGAAATTAAAACGCAAACTGCCACGATGGCATGTGACAAGCAATCAGAGCCAACAATTTGCGGTGACAAACTGTTGGGAAAAGTGACTCGACTAGATCGTCCGTTCGTCCGTCCAGCTTTGCTTCTTCTGCTTAATTCTCATGTATTCTCTGAATGAATTTCCCCAGAATTTTCGTGACTTAATTGGGCCAAAACCCTTTGAGAACACAGCCGCATCAGCATTCACTTTGTAGTTGCGGCTAATTGCACACGCCATGCTCCCTCTCTCTCTCTCTCTCGCTCACTATCTATCTGCCCTCTCCTTCTAGTTGGCTAGTCTAGTATAAACTTTTCAAATTCCAACTAGCAGTATAGCATAGTTTTTTTTCCGTCTAATTTGTTTTATAATATCAAAAGGCAACAAAAACGGCAAAGCCAAAGCAAACAGGCAAATTATAGTGCACCGAGCAGACAGCGCGGCGGTTGATTCAGGGGCGGCGTCGAGGGGTTTTACACTGTGTGTCTGAAGGGGGCGAAGGCAGGGGGGCTGAAGAGGGGCGGATGAGCGGCGTTGCGGTTAGCTGGCATTAAGCTTTCGCAACGCCTGACAGTTGAAACACAAATACAAACACTGGCGCGCACACACACACCAAGAAAAACTAAAACACTAGCAGTTATGGTGGTCGAGGGGGGGGCGGTGGTAGGGGAGGGGAGGGGAAAGGGCGGCGGAACTGCATTCGCGGCCAGCCAACATGGCGCGGCACACGTGTCTGTGTGAGCCTTGGCTTAGCCGCTTTTGGCCTTTTTCTGACAAATGTGCGCGTATTTTGCAGCTGGCAGCAGAAAAGGAGGCACACTCTCAAAAACCAACACTTACACTGCTCAAATTGGGGTTTAGAAAGTACTCAAGATAAGGGAACAGCAGTCAAATCCTTTTATAACAATAAGTAATTTATAATTTCATGGATTATTATTGATTTAAAATTTCTGAACACTAGCTTAAATGATACAATTATGAAGTAATTTGTGAATGATTTTTAAAGAACTAAAAATTATTATATTTGTAATATATCTCTTTAAAACTTTTAATGAATCCAAATTAATACAATGAAATGCTTTAGCGAGATTTTCATTTAAGTGCAGCGAGCAGCAGCGCTGCAATTGCATTTCCATTTATTTTTAAACAGCTGCCGCTCTTTAAACAAGCTTAAATTTATATTTATGATTTTCGTTTACACCTCAACTGCGCTTTGGCTTTGCCTTATTTCCTTCGCGTGTCTTCGCTTAACTTTCTGCAAATTATTTTTAAACCAAAAAGCAGAGCACAGCGGCACCGAGCAGCGCAGAAATATGGCAGAATTTAATTAAAATTCATACGAGTGCCTTTGAGGGGCTCTGCAGCAACCTTGAGTCAACATTCACTCACCACACACTCTCGAGCACCTCAGCCGCAGCCGCAGCCTCAGAAATCTGAAAACTAAAAACTGAGAACTGAACAATTGGCACTTGGTACATAGCCCATAGATCGACGTCAGCATCAGCATCGCAGTCGTGTGTATTAATTTCACTCATATGGCTGCTAACCTTGAATTCTGATTAGGAAGCGATTTAAATTTATCTATAAGTCATTTTTCTTGGCTCTGCCACTCACCACTCACCTTTTGCCGCTCGCCTTTATTGAGTTATTATTGAAACTTAATTGTGCTGCTAAAAGCCATTTCGACTGATACCCTCCCACACGCCCTCTCTTCCCCTCACCAACATGTATGGTTTTTAAAGCCCCCTTCACCGCCGCCGATGTGCAATTTGTGGGGCATTAACAATTGCAAATGACTTGGCCAAAGTGTCGACATCTTGGCTGCGTTGGTAGATTAGGCAACCCGGCGACGGGCACGGGGCGTATGAGTAATGTCTGAGAAGCGAACCAGCTGGGCACGAATGTAATTACACCTTAAGCAGAATAAATGACAGCGCAACTGACTGACAACCGGGCAGCCTACGCCTCGAAGCACCAGGAAACTGCAATCAATCGAGGGGCGATGGAAAAGCAAAGGGCATTAGCAGAAAAAGTGCTTTTAAATTGCGCTCAATCTTATCTAAATTCTTGTAAAATACCTTTCGTTTGACCAGCGACAGTGATAGATTAATCATCTATTCGAAATGGGTACATTCTATGTAGTGTATCCATTGATAGACAACAGAAATCCATCTACAACCATGGGGAAATTCCTGAAAGGAATGCGCATTTTTAAATGTTACTAAAAATAAGGAACAAGTTGTATGTAAACCGCCATTTGAACGTATCGCTTCAGTTGACGAATGCCTCACGTCTTTTGCATTCAACAAGCTAAGGAAATGGCTGCCTCAATCCGTCAAAAGTCAGAAAGTCACTTGCAGGAGTGGCTAGAAATGCAAACACACACAAAGAAGCACTCGTGCGTGTGGGAGAAACGAACTCATAAATTTGTCATAATTGCAAAAATGTGACTAAGGCAAATGGCAATGTGGGGGAGCAAGGAAAACAGAAATACACATAAATACAGAAAAACAGAAATGCAATAAAAGCACATATATTTGCACATACGCAGTTAGCAGCGCTCGTATTGGAAAAATGCATATTTAGTGGTCGTAGTTGGGTTTGAGATCTGTGCCAAGTGCAAATGCAAACGGCAAACGGCGAATGGCGAACGGAAAAGCGGAAAACGGCCAGAGCAACAAATGCAGCGCCAATTTTCATGTTCAAGGTGACAAAACGAAACGAAACAAAACGAAGCGGACACTCGAGCCAAAAGCTTCAGCTCATCGTTTGGCCTCGTTTCCGTTTGCCTTTTGTATGTATGTGCTGCTGCTCTATTGCTGTTGCTTTTCTCGGTTTCTGGCTTGCTGCAGTTTTAACCTGGCCATTTCATGCTATATTTGTCATCACTTCTTCACACTACACCTATGGGTGGAAAAATGAGCGGGCGGGCGAAAAACGGGAAAAGCGACCAAAGACCACCGCAAAGTTAGGTTTTTCCCCATCGCGTGTAACTGCAGTGCCACTGTACCGCTGTCATCCGCATTGCCAAAGCCCGAAAAAACAGAAAAAAAAAGATTTAACGCTTCATCGAATGCGGAATTTGGCATTGGGCTTGGGGCTCGCCCCTCTGACACACTTTGCCAGCCTTCTGCTTATGGCCAGATTCAATATGTGCACTTGCACACCACAATACACATACTATAGATATCAAGGGGGAAAAAGGCCGCGTAATCGGCAAACAAATCTTGGCAGCCAGCAGCAGAGAGGCTGTGATTGATCTAGATCTCAGATAAGTAGTGCAGCCATAAGCTAATAAACGTATTCTTAGGTATGAGGTACAAAATAATTGTATTCCTTTCATATTTTTAGTAGTTTCGAATGGGGATTTTAATTTTTGAGAGTCTTTTAATGGGGATCTTGTAGAAAACCATTTCATTTTGAATGTGCCAAAGCTAAGTCCGCTGTGCCATTATTCACTCAGCGACAAGAACAAATCGTTCTGGGCGACTTACATTGTGGTCAGCGGCATGCAATCGAAATGTTTGCGAAACATCTTTTGGCAAACGTTTGCCACGAGCCGAAAAACAAAAAAACAAAAAGGAGAAAAAGAGATACACAAGCACTGCACTTTCATTTCGATTTCATTTTGCCAGAAGCGAACAACTTTTCGCCCACTTTTCCACCCCGCCTCCTTTTCGCTCACAGAAGACTTTTCCGAGGGGTCACAATTAGATCAGCAGAATAATAGAAGTGCAAAGAGCCGAAAGAGGGCAGCCCGGCGAATTGGCCTAGTTTCCGGGTAACGGTACACAACAAAATGGCGGCCCTTGCAACTGTTGTCGTGGCTGTACTTTTTCACCAACACACATGCTCTCTGTGTGTGTGTGTGTGCGTGTGCAGTTTTCTAGGTTACCGCACACAGTGGCACGAATGCGGATGTGGATGCGGATGCCACACTGTTGCAGCAAACACATTGCGCCGGCCGGCAAAAAGCGAATGTTGCGCAACAACCGCTAGCCATGAAAGTGCATTTCGCTCGCTCTCCCTCTCTCCCTCTCTCTCTCTCCATCTCGCTGTGCAGCTCTCGTTTTCGGCATGCGCACTTGCTCACTTCACTCACTTCCGCTCAAATCGCCGCACTCACACACACACACTAACACGCCCACATGCACAGGGGCAGATAAGTGGGGATGATGCAAAGATGGTGGAGAAAAGGGGTTGAGGGTTGGGAGGTGCAACGGCACGTGTTCGCACACCAATGCACTTTTCTACTTGCCATACTTTGCCTTTGCTTTTGCTGTGCTTTTCTATTGCTTTTGCTTTTGCTTTGCTCTGACGTCGTCGAAAAGCGAAAAGTGGAAAATGGAAAATGGAAAACGGCAATTCTGGCCACAAATTGTGCTGGTCCACAGCTATTTATATTGCATTTCCGCCTGAAGAAAGCCCGCTCGGCTGATGTCATTGCTTATCACGGCCAATTAAAGCCCACTTCCCCACAGTCAGCATGCTATCTCAAAGCCATTGATCGCCGAAAACCACTTAATTTAAAACGCCTTAATTTATTCCCCACGAACGACGCTTATATTGAGCTGCATTCGGCGGATAGAGCACATAATATTTATGAGATTTATTCGGTGGCTAAATCATTGGCTAATGACAACACATGTATTTTCGCTCATACTTAAATTTCCATATATTTCGCTGTTCGGATGAGACACATTCACAAACAAACCAGTGGATGGATTGGATACGTATCAACCATAAATCAGAGCGTTTCACTTGAACGTAGTGAAGATGCGGTGTGCGGTGTGCTGTATTGCGGTGAATTGTGTGCTTTCTTCTCTTAATTGTAAAACAAACAATTTGGAAATGTGAATGCATCGCCGTTGGAATTGTTTTGCGGTCGATTCACTTTTCATGGCTAATTAATTTTCGCATTGCGCAAAATGAATTAATAACGCAAAATGCCATGAATATGCAAACGTGCGAACCTCCTGCCCTGCCCCTCCTTCCTTCCCCTCAAGCATACATATCTTGGCATACCAGTATGTTTATATACACACATATGTACATATATGTATATCTTTATAACAAAAATTTATTGTTGGCGTCGCCGCAGTCGCCATAATTAAAAGCCAAACAAGCGGCAGCAGCGACTTCAGGCCGCCAGGTGATTTCATTTGCAAGTCGCTCTCGGGCGCAGTTTTGTTGCTTTCTGTTTTGGTTTTTGATATGGCAATCTTCGTTAATTATACGCTTAGTTGGCTGATCGGGGCGGAGCTCCAAGGGGTGCCAGCGGGTGGCGGGGGTGCCAAGTGCTGCCAAGGGGGCGGGGGTGTTTGCCGAGTGGGAAAACAAATGCACCCCGGCAAACAATGGATGTGCCAAGTGCTCTGCTTACATCACTATACACTATACACCGAACAGCGAACTGTGAGTGGGGGTTTGCCAAACAAATGATCTCTATACACAGATACACACACACACCTGTGCACTCTGTTTCACTTGGGAATTATTGCCCGGTGGCAGCAACTGCAGCTACTGATAGATAATGTGCCACGGACCAGGGCACGTGGCATATAAATCTGGTTTTGCTTACACAGTGTATGTATCACATCAAAAACTCATTTCAGCTTAGAACTTTAATTGATTTGCTAACTGATATTACGTACTTTTAATAAGGCCTTAATTCTTTTAATTCTGAAATATGTGTTTATATGTTTTTAACCCCTTTTTATGTAGATTTGCATTTAAATTTTCCACTTGATTATAAAATCCTGAGAGCCGTAAAGTAATTTTCTCGAATTAAATTAAAATGCAACATCGATTGCGTTGATTTGATTTGTGATGGATCTTTTTCTTTTCGTGTGCGCAACAAGCGCAAGGCGTGGGCGGAAAAGCCACAACAACAGCAACAGCTCGTTGACATTTGCATTTCATTGGTGGGTCAGAGGTGTGGGGAGGCGGGTGGCGGAGGGGCGGATCAAAGGGGCGGCAAAGTGGAAGGCCGGCTTAATTAAAGCAGAGCAACGACGTTGGCACGCCTCGCAGCTTAAAATTCTCTGCGTCGTTACATGCTCTGCATACTGGCACATGTACATATATGTGGGATATACATATATGATAATATATAGATAGGCAACCACCGACTTTTCCCCCGCACCTTTCCGCGCCCCCTCGCCCGCGATGACAGTCGCTGAAGCGAGGCCATTGTGGGCGGGAAGCAGCAAAACTGCATTAAAATTCAAATGCCGGCAATGTCAGGGCAGAAAGCGCGGAGCAGCCACAACACTTGGCTTAATGTAATGGCCAGCGGGGGGTGGGGGGAGGGGAAAGTCAAGCTCAACAAATACACTTTTGGATGCGAAGCAGAAGAATAATAAGATATGTATATGCCATATATCTCGCTCACCATAAATCACGACTGCGAGTGCATGAGGCATACCGCACACCGCATAGAAAGCCAGCAGAGCTGTGCGGTCATAATTTATATTTTTAAAGCTCATTCAGCGAACGCAAATCAACACATTTTCGGTACAAGTTGGCAAACAAATAATTCTCCACAATGTTTGCAACAAGTCAGAGCCAATTCATTTCCACCTAAACAGCAAACATGACAGAATATCTCTGCCTTCATTTCGCTTTTTTTTTCTTCGTTTTTGTTTGCTTATTTTTGCATACCAAATTTGTCATGACAACAAATACAGCTGCCGAAGAAAGCCCCCATCAATGGGGTTCTGACCAAAGGCAAAAAGTAAATGAAAAGAGATGAATGGCAAAGGGTGGGGAATGGAAAAGCGGATAAGCGGAAAAGTTGGGCAAAGTCAGCGGCAAAGGCAGAATGCCGACAAACAAACACAGAAAACAGCAACACACGCACACATAAGTTGGCAGCGCATGTAGCAATTGCAAATGTATTCAAGGTCAGGGCAGACATGAAAAACGAGAAAAGCCGACCGAGGCAGCGGCAGCGGCAGAGGCCCACCCACTTCTACACACACACACACACACCGACGAAAATCAATATGGACAACACTTTTAAGGGTTGCGGCGAAAAACCCACGCAGCCCTTTCCTTTCGTTTCGTTTCGTTTCCTTGAATTTCCACCAGCGAAAAGTGGAAAAGTGGAAAAGAGGAGCAGTAACGTCATCGGAGTGGTTCAGTGGGTCGTCATAAATAACGCTTCGGGTTTCCCGCGCATTTTCCACTCTCTCTCTCTCTCTCTCTCTTTCTCTCTCGCGAGAATGGCGCCACACGCAGGGGAAAACCATGCGCAGGTTCTCGCTCCCTTCGTGCACAGCTCCCAGTTTCCCAGCCCAGTGCGAAGCCCAAGGCGAATTTTAAATCGGGAATGCTTTTAATTATAGCCGGACCCACGCTCTCCAAATCCCCATACTCATACCCATACCCATACCCATTCCCATCTCGAACTCCAGACTTTCGCATGTAATTAAGTCCGGCCAATTACACGCAGTAGCTACAGCAATAGCGAATTGCAAATTGAGTTTGCCAGCAAATCGATAAGGTTTCAAGGTTAGCTTGCGTGACATTTCCCAGCGAGCAACAATTTATACTTTTCGGCTGCCTCCGCGTAATTGGAAAAGTTGCAGCCCCAAAGTAACGTGCTAAGTAAGCCGAAGAAAAATATAAAATAGATGGCAGATGGCAGAACGCAGTACGCAGAACGCAGAACCTGTGCATTGCGTGCGCCATCATCATTATGGTGATTGTTTGCACTAGAATGGCGACTGGCTGCCGTGGCGTATGAGCAATATTTGATTTATATATTGATTTTTAGCCAACAAAGCCACAAAGGCCGCGCTGAGCGCTGCAAGCCAGCAAAGCAGCAAACCAGTTATTATCATAATTATTGAAAGCGGCATTTGCAATGCAAAATGCAAATAGATTTCTTATTCAAATTGCCGCATTACCAACTCACATCTCCATTTCGCTCTTCTAATTG
Source organism: Drosophila yakuba (assembly GCF_016746365.2). Taxonomy (NCBI): domain Eukaryota; kingdom Metazoa; phylum Arthropoda; class Insecta; order Diptera; family Drosophilidae; genus Drosophila; species Drosophila yakuba. Next base: position 11,587,162 of record NC_052530.2, read on the forward strand.
CAGGTGAGTAATTTCGCGCTTTGGACAGGCTAATGTCTTTAATCGCCTTCTGTGAGTAGAACGCACATTTGTCAATACCAACCATTTAAGAATATACAATGACATATACGTATATATATAAGAAACCACTTATCTGCATTTATCAACTCTATTATTGAACATATCCGTGTGGGCAGTGCGAGCGCAGTAAAACCTTGACATGTCAGCGCTGTGGTTTTTGCAAAATAAATGCCGTCTCAATCCAAACCTCTCAACCATTCGACCGGATTGGAAAGTTGCCCCAAACCCCTTCCCCGCCAACCATATGAATCCTAAATCCAGCAGGCCGCGGGGTTCATGCTCCCAAAAGTATGCTTGATCCTTCAGCCTCGATTGTTTTCATTAGCATAATGACACTTGGCTGTGTCTAGACAGCCAGAGTCCGCCAAATCCGAGTTTATTTCTTGGTTTAACCACTCCCCATCGCGTTCCCCGTCGCTTCTGATTCATGAATTACGCTTTCGGCGGGCACTCAATTTGCAAAACGAAAGATACAAAGATACAGTTGCATAAATCAGGGCCATATCCGCCAGTTTTATGCGATTCCGGTGCGAAAATGGAGTTCAATTAAGCAAAAAGCATAAATCACAAATGGTTGACAAATAATTTTGTGCAAACAATGCATTAAAAACGGTTTTCTTAGTCGGCAAAAATCGCTGCTATCTAATGGGGGGAAAAACAGCTGGAAAATCCACCTAGCAACCGAAAGTTCGAATGCAGTTCCTGGAAGTCTTGTGTTAATCAATGCCCGCAGCAATTAGTCATGAGGAAGAACCTCATTTACGAGCTGAATGTTTTAGCGTCGTGAAATTCGCGAATGGCACACAGATACTCACGCGCACACTCGCACCCACCTCCGGGGCCTAATAATAATCATAATAATAAAATAAAAACCGCTGGCCACTTGGCCTTGGACTAGGTTGATTGCATTCTAGCGGTCAATGCCGCCGCCGGCAGCGTCGTGAAAACGATCGCTCAGCGGCTATCTCTTTCTCATTTCGCTTCTGTGTGGCGACTATAGTACGTATTAAAAATTTGTATTTATTTGTATTTTCGTATTTTCGTATTTTGCAATGACAAAAGAAAAATATCGCAGAAGCCAACAAACAACTTGTTGTTGCTGTTTTTCAAAATCAACAGCAGCAGCAGCAACTATTTATAAAATGCGCTTGCCTGGCCAGCGTATCTGTATCTGTATCTGTGCCTGCGCATGTATCTGTGTCTGTATCTTTCGGCCGTGTGTGCGCAGTATCTGCGACTATTTCTGCATCTGTATCGGTATCTGTATCGGTAGCTACAGCTCTTGCTGCCCGTGCGCGACTTGCAATGCCGGAAAGCAATAGCAAACGTCGTCAGAGCGGCGATGTGACGCCAACCAAGCAATCCGACTGCCAATGACGACAGCCGCTTGTTCACCCGTTTGCTCGCACATTCGTTTCGCTGGGTATCTTTTGGATACATTTCAAAACACAAATAACACACACAAGATCCGCTCTTCGCCGGTTTACCTTTGAATGGCATTTGCATAACAAGTGTCAGCCGCCAGCCGCCAACCGGCAACAAGCCAGCAAACCCCTTCATAAAAAACTGAAAGCCCAGAGCCCAAGATCCCAGTTCCCAGTTCCCAGATCCTTCGGCTGCCCCACCAGACATAAATAATTCAGATTCACATTTCGACGACTGTTTCCAGGCCACAGTGCATTCAACCGATGTGCCAAATGCTAAATGCTAAATGCGAATGCGAATGCGAAATGCGAGGGGTTCATTCGCTTTTGGCAAATATTTACCTGCGCCATAATAACTACGACCCAGTATTATTAACTGTATTTTTCACACAGAGTGCTGCGCTACAGCATTTTATATCCAATTAAAATTGGGCCCTCCTTTCACCTGTTTATGTTTCCTGTTTCGATACTTTTCGATTTGGCTAGAAGGCAGCGCAGCAGCACAGCATCGCATCGAATGATAAATTACCACTTAGTGTGTTTGGCTACTCGCAAGATCACGTCATCTTCGGAACAGGTTGCAATTGATGATGGGTCTGTAGCTGGAGGAATTAAATATTTTATGGCCCGTAGAACCGCTTTCTCCCAAAGATAAGCGAACAACCTTGACGCCGTGTGCAATCGGTCAGGCCGAAAAAAATATCAAAATCAAGTGAGAACGTGTGTGTGTGCGCGCTTTTTGGCCTTGCAATGTGATTTGGCCAAGAGTGTTTGGTGCTTATGACTTATTGCTGCTTATAGCTCATTGCTTACTGCTTACTGCTCATGGCTTTTGGCCAGAGGTGTTCAAGGCCCACTTCCTGTTCAATAGCGAGCTGCATGTGGGCGCAACTGCCTAGAAACTCAGGTGTTCCCATGCTCAGGTGCTCAGCTGCTTAGCTGTTCAGCTGTTTAGCTGGCCTGCTGGTCCGGCATGATGATGAATGACTGCAGCGTTTATAAATATACGGAGCAGCAGCCATCATCAGCATCATAATGAAATAAGCTAAGCATAACAAATGCGTCGAAATATTTGCGACAGGTTGCAATAGCCAACAAACAAATAAGAGAGAACGAATAAAAAGGGGAAAAAACATTATATAAAATCGCCGAGCGAAAACATCGGGGCACAAAAACTCGAGTCACTCAATGTGCATGGCCTTGAAGATTTCGCTGCAAAACAGCCAACAAAAAAATTTCAACCACACGGTGAATATCATAAAAATATTCACACAAAACAAAACTCGCGAATACAATTTATATAAAAACAAAAAAAAAACAAAAAACAGCAAAAAAGATTGTAATAAAAGCCACTAATTTGGCAGAAAAATAAATGCACAAAATGTGAACAGCAGCCACTTCGATTAACTGGCAATTTGCATCGGCTTGCTGAGCATATAGAGTTTCATAAGCTGATTGATATGTCATTAGCCGGGCCCAACCAATTAGACCCTAAAATGCATAATTAAAGTATTATAATAATTAACTTTGGCAAATTGCATGTAACCAGCCGTACGCTCTAAAGCATTGACTCTCTGAATTTTCAATTATGGGTTTTTAATCGTGTTCTGGCCGATGGCCGCTGGCCGGTCAAGTGGCTTTGGCCAAAATATTGATTAATTGCAGTCAAGGGGTTAATAGGATTACAAATTGTTGTTGCTCCGACCGCACGCTAGATGGCGTGTTGGCGCGACTCGTCAACGTTTTTGACAAGTCAACAACAACACTAACACTAACACCAACAACAACATCGTTTGAGTGCGCCGCAGATTGATGGCGAATGAGTTGGCACCTGCCATTGGCCTTTAAGCCGCTAACCAAGCGTTTGCCAATCTCGTCGTAAGCCGCTTGCCAAAATGTGTGGCTGTTTGGATGTGGTTTTCCATCAGTAAACAGCAAATGACAATCAGCAAACAGCAAACATCAAATCTCCTGATCTGCGGTCTTTTAGTCACTGCCATTTGCATTTCCTTGATTTTATTACACGCGCCGCATTCGGTTTGTATAATTTGTGAAATTCAAGCGCAGTAATTTCGCGTTTTGCCCCCTTTTGTTTAAACTTTTGCCCAGACAACGGGATTTTTCCACTGCACTCTAATTGCCATTGTATGAGCAGCGAGCAGCAATTGCAAAAAGCTTCATCATCATTACAAGGGGGCTTTTTTTGCAGCTTTTGCCATTGGCGTCAAGCTGTCTGAGTCGAACGGCTTTTCCAGCCATTCACTATTATTCACTCGCATGCATTTCCACTCAACAATAGCCATCGCTATAGCCATAGCAAATAGCAATAGCAATAGCTCTCTAGCTCTGGCTACAACAATAACAGCGAGCTATTAGCCATGACTGTACTGTATCTATCTATTTACAACATGTGCCATAATTTAGCAAAGTCCAGTCATTTTTCGCCTTACCAATCGGCAGGTTTCTTTCTCTAAGTGTTCCCCCATCAGTTCAGTTATCTTGCTCAGCTGTAAGCCAGCTAATTATTGCTTTATGACTCGGAACCCAGCACCCATAAATCCCACCCAAACTAGCGCTGCAAGTAATTACACAAAAAAAAAACACCCAAAGTTGGCGGCGGAATGGAGGGTGCCATTGCGTGCCATTTTCACCTGAAAAGCGTAAATTATAGCGCTATTTCGCTATTTATTTATGCTGCTGCTGGTGCTGCTGCTGGTGGTTTTTATTGCCTTATTGTGCCCTGTGCCAGTTGCATTTGTTTAAAATGCCATTTGACAAACATCAAAGCCGTTAAATGTTACTTTGACATGTCTAACACACAGCTCATACACATGGAACCCACTCTCGAGGGGCTGAAGCGAGTGGGTGGGTGGGCTTAAGGCCAATTAGATGAGTGAAATGTGCCAAGCGGCGGCTGGGGATCATTATAACATATACCTCCAACTGGTTGTGGGATCGGGGAAACAACAACACACACAGATACGTATACATAGTACACAGTGAGCGGGAAAACATGAAACTCCCCCACACTCAGCTCACAATGCAATTTCACAACTCTGAGTAATGCAGTCGCTTATCGCTGGGGGAAAGAAACGAGCTCTTGACCAAGTTTTCGATGGGGAATAGCAAAGGCAATAGCGATGGCAATAGCACTGGTAATGGCAATTGAAATAGGAACCTAGGAACCAGAATATTTCGTTTCACATAGATTCGCAATTACATTAAAGTGCCCCGCTGTCTTTCACTCGGCGGATAAACAAAATGCCGCTCGCAGCACCGGATGCGGAAATAAAGCGTCAAAGCTGGCAGGGCCACAAATAAATGGTATGGCATTCTGTATGGCGAATCTAGTTTGCTGACACGGCACAAAGGATGCCTTTTCGCTCTCTGCCTCTTTCCCCATCTTTATGTGCTCTGTGCAAAAAGGATTCGCTGACATTTTTACCCCTCCCGTCCCCGCCTCGTGTCCCGTTTCCATGCCATTTGATATAGACATCGCACATATAGACAGTTTTCTCCGCACGTCCAGCTGCCCTGCAGGTCATAGATATATGTATGTATATCTATGTGGAAAAGCCAGAGCTAAATCCTGGTCAACTCCCCATTTTTCTTATTCACGTTCGCCAAAGGGAACAGCCTCCTTTTGGGGGCGTTGCCATGGAAAAGCGTTTTGTCAAAGCGACAGGTGCTTAAATATTTAAAAAGCCAATGCCCAGTTGCTGTGTTAGGTGTTGCCCCAAAAGGTAAAAATAAACGATGTCCCGGTTAATGGAAGGCCGGCGTTGATGCGATGATGGGCTGATGGACTGGTGGGCAACAGGATAGCCAGGAGAACAAGGACCAAAGCGGCCTGAAAATAGAAAATGCTGCTGCGGCGTGACCAAAAAGCCAAATGGCCCGGAAAGTCGCGACTTTAAGCTGAAATTCAATTGGATTTTTTAATCCAATCCTGAAAGTGCAGAGAGCACACAAATCGCTTGTGACAGCAGTGAGCTTCTGCTTCTGATTTCAATTCCGATTCGGATTGTGCACTTTCAGTCGCTAATGAGGCGTGACATTGATGATGACTCGGGCATGCTGGAATCGCCGGATCATTTGTAATGTGTCATGATTATGCAACATTATTCGTGCAACAATTACCCTGAGGCATTTGCATAAAAAAGGAAAAAAAGAAAAAAGCGGACGCCCGTCCGTCAGCCGTTCGACTCGCAATTTTCCACTCAGAAGCGGGCCAGCCTCAGCGATAGCCAACAGGAAGCTGCCGAGTTGGCCAAGACAAGTCGATGCTGAGCCAAGTCGATGCCAAGACTCTTTCCCAGATTCACTGGGGAGCTTGGCTGCTGATGCTGATGCCGCTGCGCATGCGCCGCGCCGAGTGACAGCCCAGTTTGGACACCAGACGGCGGACGGAGGACGGAGGACAGAGGACTGTAGATTCCGGGACAGAAACGGAGACATAGCGAACCGGCCGGCTGCCGGCGGCTGTGACAGCTGTTGATTGATGAATCCTACAGCCTGCCCCCGAGGCTGCCCCCCAGGGGTAGTGCCCACTCTTCCACCACACCAGTCGTCTGTGGACTCGCGGACTGGCGATCTCTCGAACTGACTATGACTCTGACTCTAACTCTCTCTCTTGGCCAAAAGATTGATGATGACGCAAGCCCCTTCGGCCGATCTTCTTCCCGTTTTATGGCCGCGCATGTGCAATAAACACTTCTAATTGTAATTAATGAGGCGATTGTTTAGTTTTTATGTGTTGATTTTTCTCTACTTGCCGCCCGGCGATGCAGTGCGTTCCAGCAACTGTCCACCGACTAAATGGAGCATTGAACCTCAGAGCTCGGATAATCAGCGGAGGAATAACACCTAAATGTAACTACTTAAGGAGAAACTAAAACTGAAAATACCCTTCTAAAACTATTATTTTCACTGCACCGTCCGTTTGTTTCATACCCTTTTGAAAAGGGTATAAAAAGCAGAAGGCATTGCCATGACTTGGCCAACTTCTCCTGGTTCGTTCTGGTTCTCGACTTGTTTTTCGTTACATTGAACTTGATGGCCATTTTGCTGCTCCGGTCTAGGCCCTTTCAGTGCCTTCACCATTTACTCCTTTAGTTTTTTTAGTTTTCTTAGCCAACTTCTTGGGGTCTTCAGCTATCGACGCGGATTTATCTTAAATGCTGCGTTTACCTCTCTGTCTGTCTCTCTCTCTCTCTCTCTCTCTCTCTCTCTCTCTCTCTCTCTCTGTCTCCGTCTCTGTCTAGTTTTGCCTCACTTTTCTGGCCTTTCGCCTTCGTGTTCTCGTATATTGGCAAACACTTTTCGGCCTGGCTCAAATTAATGGCCCCGGGGTGCGCCTAATGATCCCCACAAACGGCAAATGGCCAGGAGTTTGCTCCATCCAATGAAAATGTCAGCTTGGGCGCTTTTTATTTGCTCTAGCCATGCTACTCCATGTAGCCCATGGAGAGGGCTCTTTAGTGGCAGGAGTACTGCGAAATATGTTTAACAAAAATCAAAATAATTGCATTACTGACGCGTCACGCCAGGGGGCGGTGGTTGGGGCCAAGGGGGCGTGGCATGTGTGTGTGTTTGTATGTTGGCAGGCTGTTTTGTTGACATGGCGCTTTGCATGCGACCCGCATATAAATCCGCATTTGGGAGGAGGGCAACTAAAAGGGGTCAAGCGGCCGAACAAGTTTCAGGTTCCGAGAAAAGTAATAGAAACGTTGCCATTGCCATTGTCGTTGTCGTTGCCGTTGCAGTTGCAGTTGCAGTTGCATATCGAAACGATATGGCCAATCTGCTGCACTTTCCCCCACGAATTGATGGGGCCATTGTGCTGCTCTTGTCTTGACTCTTTTGTCAGCATTAACATACGTAAGTGTCAGCTGCATGTTGCTACTGTACGGCAGCAGCAACAAACTGGATGTTGCTGCTGATGCTGCTGCTGTTGCTGTTGCCGCTGTTGCAAGTTGCAAGTTACAAGGGGCAAAGAGGCCAATTGATTTATCGTGACAATGAGTGCAGCTCCCGAGCTTCGCAATCGATGTGTAAATTTGAATTTCGTGGCTCATAAAGCGGACAATGGAGGCGGCGGTGAAAGACAAATGTGGCAGCCACAGATTGTTGTCGGCAACATGTTGCTCTGGCTGCTGCTGCTGAAGCTGCCGCTGCTGCCACAGTTGCCGCAAAAGTGAATGCCCTCGTCGGTGACGTCACGAGTGCAATCCAGTTCCAGTTTTTTTCTCATTTCGCGATTCTCATTTCTCGTTTCTCGCCTGACTGCAATTATCGGGGTCCCGAGTGCATCGCGAACGATGAGCAAAATACAAAATCCCGGAGAAATATGAAAAGCAAAACAAACTGCACGAAATCAAAACAAAGCCCAGGGGAAAGAGGGGCACCACCACCACCACCAACACCATAACCACCATCGAGTGGAACGAACTCTGTTGCACTCCACAGTCTCCACCAACGGTGGGCCACTGTGGGAAAGGCACTGTGCCGGGTCGACGGGTGTTGAAGTGGAACGTAGCGAATGAGCAGCCCGATCGGACGGACAAACGGACACACGGACATACGGACATACGGACAGATGGACAGAAGGACGGGCAGTATCCGGGGGTTACTATAGCGCTATAGTAGTATATAGTACTATGCGATGACAAGCGGCGACTTTGCCGCACTCGCATGTGGTGGTAAGCTAAAGTTGATGAGCAACTTTGACGGCAAGTGGCTGCGGCAACAGCAACTGCAGCAGCAGCAGCAGCAACTTATCTGCAGCAGCAGCAGGGCAGTGTATGTGGCACACGGGCCACAGCAGCTGGCTACACAACAATGTGTTTGTTTAATGGTATTTTAGTGGAACAATATACAATGTACCTTATAAAATATTTCGTTAATAAATGATAGAGATGATATTCAGATATCAGGATATCATGGGATATCCTGTGAACTTCAACAGCTACGAAGGAAGCCCTCTTTATTTGCCGTGTAGCGGCTGTTGTTGCCGCCGTGCCGAGTGCCGCAGCACTCGCAAGTTGCAAGTTGCACAAACATGTTGCTCACTGGCTTCGCGACATGATTCTGAGGCGCAGATATAAAACCGAAAAACAACAGCAGCAGCAGCAACGACCTGAAAAGCAGCAACATCGCGGATTGGGGATTGGGGATAGCGAGAAACAAAAACAATGTTGGGCTAGGTTCCTCCGATGGGCTCCTCCACCCTGCTCCTCATCCGTGCACCTCGGTGCTCTTGGGTACTCCTCGGTACTCCATCGTCATTATTATCATCTGGTTTTGGTCTGGACAATTCTCCGTGCCTTCAATCCGAGCAACAACTACGAGTATTGTCCATAGCTGCTTATTTCAGTTGCTGCCTTTTGGCTAAGGCTCTTGTCATTGTGGTTGTTGTTGCTTTAATTTAGATGCATCTCGAACAGTTTTTGCTTTTGTTTTTCCTGCTGCCTGCTGCCTGTTGGCTGGCAAACATGGCCAAAACCATGAAAAGAAACTTTCATAAGATAAACAAAAGTTATACATATATGCATAAATGCATAGCCACATATGCCAGAGTTGCTGGCTTAAAGGGTTTTTGAACCTGGCCCAATGTCCCCAGTTAAATTGTAGCTATGTACCTTTGTATATGTATTTTCCCCCCAACTAATTGATTCCATTTTCTTTTGTCTCATTTCAGGTGAGTTTCCCCATGGCACTTGAAAATCTGGTTACCAGTAAGTCGTAAATTATATGATTACACACTCCCCCATAATTCTGAGATTCTGGGTGTGCCCTCTGTCGTGTTTGTGTGTGTTTTATTTTTATTTTTTTGGTTTGGTGAAAATCACAATTCTAAATGAGACAGGAAACAAGGAGCGTAAAAACTGCTCAACCAGGTGCTTTATTCATTTATAGCTTTCTGTTTTCTTTCTCTTTTTTTTTGCGAAAACTGCACTGGCAATCAACTCATTAGCTTAGGTCGCAAAATAGCAAAAAACAAAAAAAAAAAAGCAGAAACAAAGGCGGCTTGGGAGAAACCGAGTTACGCATTTTTAATTGCCAACTTGACGATGCCAGACAAAAACAAAAGCAAGTAAATAAAGAACAAAAAACACCGCTGGGGCAATTAAAAAATTAAGCAAAATTTCTGCATCAGCTGATGGGTGTGTGTTTTTCTCTCGCTCCCGGGAAAAAGAAATAAAACACATTCAGCCCACGGCAATGTCAACGAGGCAGCAAAAGCTGGAGAAGAAGCCGCCGCATTTCCTGCCCCAGAAGCTCCCACCCCCTTTCAACTGGTGATGCGCTCATGGACGGTGTTAAAAACACTATCAAGGGGGATCCGCCAGCTTAAATGGAACAAAGAGGCAGCAGTTAAAGATACATGCATGTGTGCTATCAATCTTTAATTAAACGAGACAGTTAATACATTTAACTACGTTTGCGGGAAGTTGATTTATTTAAAACTAAATGAATTTGAATAGTTTTTCGATTCATTTTAATGCACTTAACTGGTTTTGTTCTGTTTTTGTTGCCACCCCCGGAAACTTCGCCACTGTTTCAACTTCGATGCGAATGTGAAGACGCTTGTGTAGCCGTAATTTATGCGCCTCTTCGACGCGCTTGCCAATTGCTTCCTCGCGCTGCGTTTCTTTCCATTTTTTCAGCTGCTTTTTCCCTCTTATTTTTTTTTTTTGTTCCAAGAAGCAGCCGGCATCCAGCCATCCAGTCATTCAACCGCCCCCGCACCACATTGCAGCGATTTCTTTATTACTTGGGCACGTTCGTTGCTTTTTTGCTGTTTTGTTGTTTGGGGTCGAGGCCGGTCATTAATATCCACGCATGGAGTTCACTTCGGTTCGACGGCGGAGGTGGAGAAGGAGGAGGAAGTGGAGGAGCACCTTCCCTTCGTCGTTCCACCCACTCTATGCAATCCCAAACCAACCCATCTCATTCGAGATTCGTTCCAATCTGAATCAGCTGTATGCATAATATTTGTTGTTTGCTGATTCTGTCAGCGTCTTGAGGATCGGATCCGCTTCGTCACTCCCGCGTCGTCGTCACCATCGCCACCATCATCACCATCGTCATCTTCCTTGGCGATTCTTGTCCAGGTCAGTTCCAACAGAATATCAGAATATGGGTAAAAGCTGCTGCTGCTGTGGTGCCTGGCATACGTGAGTGGCTTGGCCACTTGGCGATAGCTTTCGAGTCCAGAACCCCAGAGGCTGCACGACTTATCAACTCGGTTTCTGTTTCTGTTTCTGTTCCTATAGCTTCTTGCTGTAGGTTCTTTTGCCCGGCCGCTGCGACAACAATCACGAATGCAGCTCGATAATGATAATGGAAATGATGACGATGGTGCGACGGCTGCGACTGTGTCATGTTCTCGATAATGATGTTTGTTTGTCCGCAGATCACAATGGATCTGAAGCTTTACTCCATATAAATCCAAATAACATTGCTATAGTATGAATTTTAAATACCTATATTCAGGGGACTCTACCTTCGTCTACCTACCAAACTCATTTAACAGGATATAATCTCTCATAGGATCCCTCGTTCTTTGTTTAGCAATGGGAACCCTTTCCCTTTACTAGTCGTTTGAGTTCGCTGTCCTTTGGTCAGGTGGCAGTGCCTTTTCGAAGTTACTGGCTAGCTGGCCATTTTCCTGCTGGCCCAGCTCGGTCTTAATCTTGGCCAGCTTGTTGTTTCTCCACTGCTGCCACTATTGTTGCTGTCTTTTTTGACCGGCCGGCCGGCATTATATCTCATTACAGAGATCAGCATAAATAAGCAGTGAGCACGCCGCACCACCAGCTCCATTCCTCCAGCTCCAGCTCCGACTGCAACTCCGACATCATCAACAACAACCGCTGGGGATGAGGATGAGGATGAGGTTGAGGCTGGGGCTGGGGCAGAGGCAGATTCAGACAACAACAGCCCACAGCCGGAGGAACGAACGAGCGATTAAGCGATACATTCAGCCATGTTCGTGTATTCCCCACAGAGAGAGTTGGGGCAACCGAATGGGGAATGGGGAATGGGGCATGGGGCATGGGGCTTGGAATTGGGAATGGGATTGGGTTGGGAATGGGGCAGGGACAGAGACAGAGCAACAGAGAGGGTGAGATGGGGACACAGATGGAGAAAGGGCAGAACGCTTGCGTACTCGCCGAGGCAATTGAACTCGATTGCAGCGCGTGAAGGTGGACATGACGATCCCGTTCTCCACTTGGCTCCTCGTCGAATCTCCCTCTTCAAAAATATATGTATGTATGTGTATGCAGTACATGTGTGGATGCACATATACCATTCCCGATCTTCTGGGGCCGTCGTTTTCGAGCGGGCAAAATAGAATTTGTTATTGTTGTTGAGGCAGGGCAGTTCCTTGACCACATGCGTCATCATCATCGCGTTTGCCGTGTGCAAAAAACATGATCATTACACACACAACGCGATTCTGGCTGCCTGGCTGCCTGACTGCCCGATACCCCGGTTTCCCGACTGGACATGGAGCTGCTGCTGCTGCTGCTGGTGCTGGTGCTGCTGATTCAGTTTCAGATTCAGCATCATCAGCTCCATGGCTCCATGACTACGGCCTCATAATTCCACCACTCCCCCCCTCCTCGTCGTCCAGGCGTTTTTAATGATGCGTCAGAATATTGTTTACGCATCATTTTACATGTCGGCAAATGGGAATTGGAATGGGACTGGGCTGCAGTTGCAGTTGCAGTTGCAACCTCATAGATACTCTGTTGTGTTGTGCGAGTATGTATGTCTTTGCCCGGGGCAAGTGCTGAATAGATGCTGCTTTTATTCTTCGCCAGCTTGGCCATTAAATTATGAAGCCCCTTTCTGCACAGAGATAGAGGTTTGCCAAATTCCATCGTGATGTGTGCATTAAAGCACGAATTAGCCGCCGGTTATGGCCACAATGTTGCTTTACCAAGCTCCGTTTATCTGGCAGATGCATTGCCATCCTTATTAGCCGGCAATTTGTGCCAAGCGAAGTATCAAAATAAAAGCCCTAAAAGCGCTAGTTTACTACGAGTTGCGATCGAAAAGGTCTTCAGAGTTAACCCTTTTCTTTTCCTAGCAGACGGCTCCAAGTTATTCCAATAAACTTCTCCGGCTGAAGAGAAGGAAAAAAAGTGTTGCCATGACGCCGGGTGCAAACAATATCGAGGTGAATGTGCAACAACTAGGAACTGCACTTTGTTTACATTTCTCCTGCTGTGTGTTACTTTTCCCCACTTTGGCATTTATGCTCAAGCTTCTGCTTATGCTTCGGGTTTCCCTGCTTTCCATGTCCTTGCTGTTGTTGTCCTGGCTGTGGAAATTAAGCGAAAAACTTGTCAAAGCCATGTCCTGCCCTGCACCGCCGAACCACCTCGCATCACCTCGCACCACCGGTTGCACCTCGCATAAAGTCAAGTGCGGCGGACCCGGGGAACAGCAACTTCTCCACCCAGCCCTTCGATGACCGCACTGAGAGAAATACCAAGGAGAGAGGAAAATATATAGGGAACTTATTGTACATCCATGTTTGTAGTAAATGTTTTTTTTTTATATTCTTCAGTGATCATTGCGAACATTCAAACAGAATGTCCATGGAAAGTTGAATCAGGATTAATATTCTGCGATTTTCCTCAGTGAGCTCGCTGCTTACTTCCCCTGTTTTATTTTTGCCTAGGTTGACATGCAATCCCAGGTACATGTGGAGAGTTCCCTGCCGATTCTTAACTGGGTTCAATGACATACAGGATAAGCAACAGCAACAGCAACAGCAACATCGGGCAGCCTATAATCCACCACCACTCTAGCATATAGTACTATATGTATATATACACAAACATATATGTATGTAGAACAACAACAACAACAACAGTAACCGGCATTAACTTCGCTGGGGCAAGAACACAAAACGTAAACGTTGCAAAAAGGCGGCAAGCAAAGGCGAACCCGAAAACAAAGCCATGGCTAAAACGCCCAGAAGCAGGAGCAGGAGCAGGCCAGAAATGGGTAGGATGATGGGTAGGATGATGGCCAGGATGGGACGGTTGAGATGGCTCGGCTGGTTGCGATGGGCCGGGGCAAAGTGGCAGCAGATCCATGCTGCACTTGAGGTTAAAGGCAGCCAGAAACCAAACCGAACCAAACTGAACCGAACTGGGTTGAGTTGAGTTGAGTGGAGTTCAGTTGAGTTGGGGCAAACCTGTGTACAAATACTCGACATGCACGCCGCCCATTTGCCACTCCACTCCACTCTATATCCTGTTTGCCTAGGCACCCATCTCCATCTCCGTCGCCATTCCCTTTCCCATACCCGAATCCTTAGCCAGATACCACCCATCCCTTCGGCCATCCACATTCCCCATATGTTCGAGTTGAATGGATGTTCCCTTCTAGCTCTTCGCTTTGCACTCTTAGATTTTCACTTTTTTGCTTTTTTGGCTTCTGGTCGTCCTGTTTTCATTTGCCTTGGCCAGATTATTAAAATTCCTTCGATATGAATCGAGTTCAATAAGGTCTTCGCATTTTGATCCCGAATGTATGAATCGCAAAGCATACAGCGTGGGGCCAATGAAAAGTCTGCATGAAATACCATTGTTTACCTAAGCCGGCTGGCTGACTGGCTGTCCGTCTGCTTCGAAAGCAAACGCCTTGGCTTATTGCATTTGCATTGGCAGAAAGCCGGAGTTGGTGCGAAAAAAGGTTGCCAGGACGACTTGTAGGTTCGTCCTGGTGGCCACATGCCGGTTTTCTTTGCTTCAAGCTTTTCGAAAACCTGTGGCGGAGCCATGACATGACCATTACCGCTGCATATTAAATAATATATTGAGCCGGCCATTAGCTGAGATCGACGCTCGCTGCATTTTCATAACAAAACAATTTACAAAAGGCCACGGCACAAAACCGGAAATCCTTTCCAACTCGCATATGGCACGCAAAACGAAGGCAGCTTTGCCACTCCCCCCGTTGCTCTTGTTGTTGCAGTGTTGTTTTTGTTGTTGCTGTGGTTGTTGTTGGTGGTGGTGGTGGTGGTGGTGGGCTTAGGTGCCCCAAGGCAATTGTTACTGTTACTGTTGCTGTTGCCGCGGAAAATTGCCGCTTTTAATATTACCTTTTATTTGCAATTTCTGTGTTTTTTTCCTTTGTGTTTTTCGTTGGAGCCTTTTGTAATAATGCAGTGCGCATGTAATAGGAGCCAGGTGCCAGGGTGCCGAGTCGCCTCCATGCATTTATATTTGTAGTCGTCGTCGGAGTCGTAGTCGTAGTCGTAGTCGAATTCCCCGTTGCAACAATCATTTCCACCTAACCGCCCGCCTTCCGCTGCTTCTGTTGTCATCTGCCACAAATTGTACGCTGTTATTAACTGACATGCTTGCCACGCGGAGGATTTTTCATTTTCATTTTTTATTTAGTTTTCAGCTCGGCAACCGACCGACCGAATTTCCCTCTAATTTCTCTTGTTTTTTCTTTTCGTTTCAATATCCATAGCATGATACAGGGTAATGTAATATGGGTGCTATCAAAAACGCAGCAAGGAAACACCATTCGTTTTTGCTTTCACCCCCAGCGATTAATTTAATAATATATTCGCAGCACCTGCAATCGGGCATGTCCTCCCTATATCGAATTCTATATCTGGCAAGTACTTCAAGTTTGCCAATCAGACGTTGAACTGCCAGAATATTGATAAGACCGCAGCAGTCAAGGTAACTGCGCTCTTATCTGATTTTGACCTTCAGTGCGCGAAAAAAACTGAATTATTGCACTGTCCGAATGGAAAGTAAGCCAGCAAATCCCCCTTCAAAGCTCCATAGAAATACATCGACAGAGTGGACAAAAGCGTAGCCAATCAGCCAAAGAAACTTATCGCAAAGCCCGATTTTATAGAGGGGTGCTATTTATGTGGAATTTCAGGAGCAGAAGACCTTTGGCAGACTTCTTGGCAGCCGGGCAAACAAACAGTCGACGAACAAGCGGAATAGTTACAGTTGCTCACTCGCTTTACGATGCAAAATATTTGAGGGCTGTCTTATCAGTGGCAAGCCATAAAGTAGATGGTTCTATATGCACTGAAAAACGCGCACAATCGTATGACAGAATGCTTGTGTTTATACCTTCTTGTCGAATGGAATTGGAAATGGTTATGGGAATGGCAATGGCAATAAGGTGGGGTTGAGGCGAGTTCATTGTCATCAAGGTCGTTTGGCAGTTTTCGCCAGTCGAGTGTGAAAATCGCTACTTGGACTTAGAAGTAGTCGCATCTCTCACTCGCCGGACGAACTTTGATAAGCTCGTCCAGAAGCAAGGCGAAAAAATAATGAACTGCTGCCAGACAAAAAATAAAAAACAAATCGCACGAGTTCATTGATCCGCACATGTGCAGTTTACACTACAATTAACTGCGTTAGCATGCAAATTAAATTTAGTTTAATTAAATTATAAACATTCAAATCAGAAAGCGGCGGCGAGTCAATGCACTTGGCGCTCAAAGAATTTTCATTTAAAACAACGCAAACAGCGGGAAAATAAAACAAAGCGATTTGCTGCGAGTTGCGATTGAAACGTGTGTCGATCGCGGCGGCCGTCTCTTTCTTCCACCCTCATGCTGTCTCTTTCACTCAGCATATTGCCATCTCCCGCGAGTGTCAGCAATAACCCCCCTTCAAAAACCCCCTTTGGATGGGTTTAATCTGTTGGAAAGGTTTCATTGACTCGCTTAGGCAAAAACTGCAATTAAAATGCGAAATTTTGCACATGCCAGTGTGAAAGCGCGAGAGAGATGGGGCGACAGCGTGCGAAAGAGAGGCACAATCGGCGGCAAGCGGTTAAAGATTATTTACGAGCCGCTTGTTAGTCACGTTTTTGTAGCAGACGTTGACCAGAGTTCACTTGATTCGACTGACCGGCAAACACGGCTGCAAATGCAAAAACAACAGCCCAATAAAACCTATAGTATATAGTGAAATATTGTATAGTACTATAGTATAGTATAACAACAACAAAAAGAGCAAGACGCAAAAAAGTAAAGCAAAGCAAACGAAATGGGACAGAAACAAATCAAATCAAATGACACAAAAATGGTAATTTGCAAGGCAAATGGCAAATAGCAAATGGCATAGAATGGAATGGAATGAAATCGGAACCCAAAGCATTTCCTTATAGAGGTCATTGCTGATACATGCCTGTTCTACTCCGATGTTTTTTACGCTGGAGCCCAAACCGTTAGCTGCAAATGACCTTCGATGTCTAGACGTATTTGACAAAACCCAAAAATACAGGCGCACACTCAAAAAACTCAGCGCACACAAATACACAAGCACAAGCACCAACACAAACACAAACACAGCGAGATACTCAGACACAAATAATGCGTGATTCTGTTGAAAACTCATCGAGTTTATTCAACCCAGTGGGTGGCAAAGTGGGTGGGCGAATTTACGAGCGTGGCAAGGACACGACCCCGCCACTTTCACTTTTATCGGTGGCAGCAATTAGTGGCAGTCAGATAAGGGAATTACTCAGCCGCAGCCATGAAATGTTTGATGTCTATTACGATTATGTTTATAAAACCCAGCGCGTCCTGCGAGTTTTAAGCCCAAACTCAAGCTTCCCCAAACAAAACAATAAACAGCCAAATCCTTTTCCACCGCTCCACCTCCTCCTCCAGCCTTCATGTTTGCCCAGCTTGGCTGCGGGGCGTTTTATGATTTAAGATTTAACTTTTCGCCCCCGATGCGTGCCAATGACACAATAAAAGTTGCCGCAGGCAACTCAGCCGCTGGGATCCTTGAAACGAGCCACCAGCACGCAGGTCCTGCCGACCCCCCGAATCCTAGACGCACCACGCACCTTGCGAGCTTCGTCTGCCCGGGGGCCATAAAGCTGGTGGGGAATGGAGAATGGGGATTGGGGATAACGCACAGCGCTCCATCGAGAACAAAGGCAAAAACTTGCAAGAGAGAGAGGAGAAACTAAGGATAACTATGGGTGGCAGACTCCGAAATACCTTAACTTTATTACTTGAAATGTAATATATTAAAATGAGTTAAAGAATGTAAAAATCTTGCACTATAGCCCAATAGGTACGAAATGTAATATATTAGAATGAGTTAGAATGAGTGTAAACCTCTTGCACTTTAGCCCAATATATTGGCCTTAACTATTTTAAATTCCATAGAGTAACAGAACGCACAAAGCTTGTGCTGATTTCTTGAGGTGTTTATAGACCAAACAAATTTCCAGCCAGGTACTTAGCCAGATTCTTGTTGGCTTTCCGAAAAGTGCGTGGCAGGACTCGTTCAATGACTTTGGCCCGGTCTCTTGTTGTTTCTGCCTTCGGCTTTGGCCGACTGGCCCAGCAGGGCAGCTGGATTCTGGGTCTCCTTGGCTTCGGGCCACCCAGCCTCCTTGGCTCAGTGTCAATGGCACTCGCGAATCGAGGTTGTTGGACGCTCAGTCAGCTCGTCCTACTCGTCCTGCGTTTCGTCCTTCTTTTTTTTGGGCGGCACCTCGCTGTGCCATATTTTTAGCCTACTTTGCGGTGCTGACCCCGCATGGACGGCCAAGTATATTTAGAGGTCAATTATCTTGGCCGGGGACCAAATAGCAATCCATCATTGGGCAACGCCCGCGTGTATGCAATGCTCGGCTAATGATGAGTAATTTTGGTTCATTTTCGGTGGGTTCACGAGCATCTTTAATAACAATTACGATGGCCCAAAGTAGCTGGCTGATTTAATCGCAAGCCTTTACTTTTCGGCACTCCAAGGTGGGTCGAGATCCGGATGGGGGGATTAAAGTGGAAGGGTTATTCAACTTTTGATTAATGGCGGCGCATGCATGACAAATGGCTGACGCGCACTGCACTTGTAATTGTTTTTTGGCCCGCCATCTCAGCCAGTCATTCAATTAACTAAATTTATAGCCCGTTGCCGTTGCCGTTGCCGTTGCCGGCATCTTAGTCATGCATTCGAATTTTGCTTTTAGGCGCTCTCCCAATTAAAACCCGTCCGATTTCCCAGAACCCGCAGCGACTTCCCATGCAATCGCCAAGGCAACTCCTGCACAAAAGGCCAGTAATTAGCCGCAGTTAAGACGGGCAATTAGGCCTGCCAGTTGGCTGGTTCGGTTTGGTTTGGTTTCGTGAAATCATGTCAATGCCTCGCACTTATCGCTAATCAACCGGGCCGGCCAACATGAAAATGGCGAAGGAAAATGCGGCGTTGCGATAGGAATCGGAATCAGAATCGAAAAAAGAGAAAAAAAGGAAAAAATAAAAGAAAAATTCACATGCATATTCGAGCGATCCGCATTGGTAGTCTCAATTTGTTTGCTCACGAAAGTCGGCTAACAATTTGACCCCGACATGGTAAACTTGGAAATGGGCACACGAGGCTATCTCTCTGCCGCTTCTGTCCTTGCCACATGCGAATGATTGCGCGTTGGGTGGCGCAGGGTGGCGCAGGGTGGCAGAGGGTGGCTTGTGCCAGTTTTTGATGTTTTTCCCTGGCCAACGTTCAATGCCAGCGAAAAGCGACGGCAGTGCGATATACCACGAAACCCAAAACAGCGAGGAGTGGGCATCCCCAGCCTGAATACCTGGAACTTGTCACAGTCATTGGGCTTCAACTGGTTTTCCCCATGCAAAAAGTATTAATTTAATTTTTTGTACATGGCACACAGTTTTGGTACGTATTTTAATTAATTTTGAAGCTCTCTTCGCTCTTCACTATTTTTGTTTGAGTGCCATGAAGTCTATTAGCCCGCACAGTTTTTTCTAAAAACTGCGAGTTTGCAGTTAAACCGCTTTCAAACAGCCAAACATTTAATGCTCAAAAGCAACAATAACAGAAACCAAAACTTTCGGACGAGCTGAAAAGTACAAAAAATTTATACAGAGAGAGAGACAGGAGGGGGTTTTACAAAAGTTTTGGCCGTAACAAACCATTGAACGGTTAACGAACAAAAAATCGACCCATTGAGTGAAGCCAAAAAGGCAATTTAAGCGCCTTTTGTGCACATCGCGCATACGCCGCGTTGCCCGGCTATTCGGCTGGAGGACCAGACTTTTTGATTTCCACCCAGACGGACCTGGTGCTCGAGCTGGAGCTGGAGCTGGAGTTGGAGCTGGAGTACAGGTTGCGATTCGAGCATTCGGCTATTCGGCCTGTCCCTGGTCATTACGAAAGTTATTCATGCGAACTGTTTGCCCTGGCCATTACATCAGGCGGACTGGACTGGCCTGGACTGACTGGAGTGCTCGAAAAAATGCGGAAATTTCGGCACTGCCTTTGGGGCAAGGAAAATTTATGAAAATAGCCAGGTGCCGGCGACCAGCCATTTTATTCACTTTCGCTGTCAATTGTTTGCAATGGGCCAGCAGCTGCTGGCCGTTTATTTGGCCTGGCCATTTGCATTCCGACTGGTTTCCATGTCCAGCAGTTGTCAACTTGTCAATGCAAATGTTTCGCCGCGACACTCGACGGATATTCTATCTATCAGCGTTGAATTTCAATTAAATTTCGCTTTCCGCTGGCGAGCTCAATAAATAGCATTTGACCGATAGACGTCGTATCGAATTCGGGTCGCACTTGGGCCTTGGCACCAACCGCTGTAGAGGGATACTATTTAAAAGAAAACTGATTCGCAGTTGGGCCGAGTTATGACATTTCCTTGGGGTCACGAACCCAACGGGCGGCATATCAGGTTACGATTGCTCAACATTGGAAAGCCGCAGAGCAGCCAAAATAAGGCAGTGAGCCAACCGCAAGTAAATTGAATTAATTAAGAAGCGTGTATTATATTACCAAAGTCACAGGGAAGGGGACTTTGGATGATAAAGCAAAATTAATCAGAAGCCAGGGAGAGGGAAAACGCTAAGCTCAGGTCACAATTAAAGCCACGCTAAGCTATGCAGAATTATTAAAATGATTTAAGCTGCCAAATTGGTTAAACAATCTTTTCCTTTTTTCGCTCCTTTATTTCGGGATCGGGAAGTTTGCCCCCAGCTTCATCCTACTTTGGCTTTTAGTTCGGGGTTATTGTTCGAGTCAATAGCGTGGATGAGGGGCTGCCGTTCAAGAGGTGCGAGAAGAAGAAAGGAGAATTCTAATTAAAAATCTTCCGGCATTTGGCATTTTATCTAAACAGGAAGCTCGAAGCAGCCGCAGACGAGTGGAAAACCCCGGAGGCAGGATGCGAAGAATACGGGGCGACACTTTCGCCGGAGTCCTTGCTGCATAATGAAAAGTCTTCCGAATTGGGTCAGGCAAGAAATTAAAAAGCCACCCCGGATTCTGGGGGAAAACAAAAGGAAAAGTTGAGTGGGAAACTTCAACTTAAAGCTGCTGCTGCTGTTGTTGCTTTCGCTGCTGCGGCTGCCGTTATCATTCGCAATTAGACGCGTTGACACTCGACTTGGCCAACTTTTTTAGCAGCTCAGTTCAGGCCAGGCCAGGCTGGGCCAGTCAGTCGAAAAGTGGCAAGTTAAGAGCGAAAAGTTCCGTTGGTTATCCGGGGTTTTTCCCCAGCAAATTGGATGCCAGAGCGGGAGCATCTGCCCTTGCAGCAAATTGAATATTTAAATCCCGCACTCAAATCCATGCATGCCTCAAATTGAAAAGGGTTGCCCCCACATGCCGAATAAAATATGCAAAGAAAATGGAATGGAAACAAAATTATGTTTAATGCAGCGCTTTTCTATGTTTTTCCTGCCCCGCTCCGTTTTTTAGGGGGGAATATAGAAATTGCTTTCAAATTTGCTTACATTTTTTATACTTTCCCGCTTTGTTGACTCGTTGTTTTGCTCGTTTTATTTCCTTGGCCTGCGTGCGTGTTCAATTTGCAAGTGCAATGGAAGTGAAATTGAAATTCACCCTGCCTGCGGGTATTTCTGTCTCTGTTTCCGTCTCTGTCTCCGCTCAGCTATCTGTCTCTGTCTCTGTCGACTTCAACTGAAGTGAAGTCTGGGTCTGAAGTTGAGTTAGTTTTTGGTTTCTACTTTGTTGCGGCTGTTGTCGCTGTTTATGCAACCTGCAATTGGCAATTGGATTTGCGAGTCTTGCACAACTTCCAGTCTGAATCAAAACTTTGGCACAGCAGTTGCCGTTGGCGAGCACAGAGCTGGGTTTTGGTTGGGATACCTAGGAGTACGGAATACGGAATACGGAATACACATACTCGTATAAATAATCATCCGGGAGCAAAGTTTATCCTTCGATTTGATTGCAAAAGCATCGAGTTATGGGCATGGGCGAACATCTGGAGCTGGCCAAAAGTGTGCCAAGTCCACACACAAATCAATTCGATTCGAAGGACTTTTGCAAGCATTTTGCTAGCAAGTTTCAGCAGCTTGGCAGCTTTCTAGCTTTCAGCATTTGCCTAAGTCCGTATTAACCCATTTTTGGGCCGAGTGCATAAGATGGGTTGCCTTACCTCTGCGGGGATTAGGACTCCAACATGTTGCACACTCTGCCATTGTACATAGCCTATGCTATACTATGTATGAATGTGCCTCCGCTTTCGGCGACACTCGAAAGCCGATTGCCGCCATGTCTAATTTGCTGGCCATAAGCAGCTTACCAACTTTCTCCACCCCCCTCCCCCCTTTTGGGCATATTAAAACGGCATTTTAAACACAAACACACACACACACACACACTCAGGGTCCTGGGCCCTCTCATTCCCTTCACCCTTCGCCCTTCACCTTCGGCCACATTTGGAGCGCTCTTTTTTCAGTTTAAGCGACAGCGACAACTTTTGAGTGGCGCATAATACCTGAAAAGTAATGTGACTCCCCCCTTGCCAACCGATATGAGCTGCCCTTGGGGAAATGATAGACTCACCATAACCACCATAACCATCAGCCATCGGAAGACCCAAAAAGCCAGGCTGAAAAAAACTGCTTTTGGTTTCCCGACAAGTTGATTATACTCGTATATACGTTTTTCTTTTTTTTTTGGTCATTTCAAGTGTTCTTCTGCCGTTTTGCGCAGTTTTTTGCTGTCAGTTGCCTCCTTCTGTTGGAAAATTATTAGATGGACATTTTTCCGGCACGTGCCCCTTCAGCCCCGAAAGGCATCAAGTTCTTTCTGCTGTTCTTGCTGTTGTTGTTGTCAGGGGCAGTTTATGGGGCGATTGCCTTCGGGCTCCAAATTGAAATGTGCCTCGAGAGACACAAATGGTCCTCAAATGCTCGAAGGGCCTGAAATATGAGCCCGCTATTGGAGAACCGCTCCACACCACTCGACGCTCGCTTTAAATTGAGATATTTACCAATTTACATCTTCCTTGTGATCGAAGAAGTGCAGCATAAATTCCAGATACACTGCCACATTGCTGGGGGCACACACAGATATCAATTCGCCGGCTATTCTATCCGTTTGCCCCATATATCCACATATACACACATATGTATGTACATCTCGAGTGGGATACATAAAGGCGAATACGCTTGACCTGGTTTAGTTCTGCATCCCCAACTCGAATGGCAAATGGCCGGGACAATCCCCCATCTATTTTCCACCGCCTTGCAGCATACATAAATTGCGCCAAGTACAGTTACTGCCATATGTATGCTCCTTGCAATCCTTGCAGTCCTTGCAGTCCTTGGTGCCACTGTTGATGCTGGTGGCGTTTTTGTTTTGGCAGCCAGGCGCTTGCAATTTCGCAAGGTCACCCAGGCGCAAGTGAATCCCGCCCCCAGCCCAACTCCCCCACTATGCTATGTACATATGTACGTGTGTCTGTGTATATCTGTATATCTATGCTCTGTGACCCAGTTACTGAGACCCCTGGCTTACTGGGCCTGCATTCCGGCCCAGAGTTTCTGGGTCAGCCATCGCACAGTACAGTTTAAGCCGGAGACAAACGCAGCTTCCACTCGCAAATGCTTCCAAAATGAAAATAGATGAGGCTCCCGTTCGTCTTGATTTATTTAGGCAGAGGGCAAATTGGGGGCTTATATGTTTAAAAAATAGCTAAACATTAAATTATTGTACTTAAATTTCTTTGATGTATACAACACAGTTCTCTGTGGGTATTGTTAGGAATCAATCCAGAAATGTAGCTCTAGCTTGAGGAATCCTTGATAAAGGTACAGTCGCACGCCTTTGGCTGTCACAAAGACTGACATTTGCGCCATAAGCCAATTACTTTTCAGGACCGACGTCCACTATCCCATCTATCCACATGGCAACCACACGTCTTGTTAAGGTCCGTGTTGATTAGGACCGTGCCAGATAGGGAGGGGAAATTGAGGCTGGACGAACCCAACCCATTCAAGCTCCATTTGGCAATTACCGCAGCAATAAAAGTCAACGGCAAATGCAGCCAGGCACACATTTTATTAGCAGCCCTTGCTACAATTTACGTGTGTCAAATAATAATTTCGTTGTCCTGGCCGCTTATCTTTTTGGGGACAAGTGAAAATCCCTTTTTCGCCTGAATGTGGACGAAAATTTACATTTTACAATTTACGAATATATTTATGTCATAATTGGATTCTGTGGGCCGTTGTGAAAGCGAGAGAGATGTGACAATGAACACTGATAGCGGGTGGTGAAAGTGGCAAGGATGGGCCTGAGCCTTCAGGTTTGGGGTTGAACGCCATCGCCTGCGGTGGCCATTAAGTTGGCCCGAGGACTCAGGGCTTGTAGCTCGAGCGTTTCCACTGATAAGGGCTTTAATGCCCCGAGGGTGTCCTGCGCTATGTTGTGGTAAATTGAGCGTGGCCGGATATTGTCGTCGCTGCCACACACACACACACACACATCACTAGTTGGTTGCGGTACAAGTTGGCCTCTAAAAAAGGCACCACTTAGCTCATTTCCACTTCCTGCTTCGACGGCGTCCAGTAACTAAATCATTTGTTAAGGCCACAGTAAATTGACAACAAATGCGTGGCCTCGAGGATACAGCGTTGCATACTTTCAGGCGGCCCTCTACCGCCATTTCCGCTCTTGCTTTAGTGCACTCTAGTGCAGCTCATTTCATTTGATCTAATTTGGCGAGCATGAACTTTAAGCCAGCTGAGTTACACATTCAAGTTGGTTGAGCTCGACTTTCGGCAATATGTGCGCCCTCAATTGAACACAAAGTCGCCGTCAGTGTTCACGAACTTTTCGCATAAATTTAATACACGAAACGTGTCAGCATCTGCACAGAGCGAAAAGAGGACATTAAGCTTTAGCACGCCCCTTTAGGTCACAAAGTCCGTAAAGGTCTGGTTTTTTTCAGTGCATATGTGGGATGTGCAGAACCCTTAAACCGCGATATCTAGCAGCTTGGCGAGAACGTCGAGAACGAGTCGGTTATTGTGCTTCTGTCCGCCCGCTCAAAATATCAAAATCAACGCCATTGTCATATTTGCTGAATGAGTGAGCACTCAACCTCAATTTCAGCCTTCATCTCCATCGTTGTCAGCCTTTTTTCCTGCCGTTTTCCTCGGCTCCCCCCTCCGATTTCCCCAAAGGCAATGACAATTTCGCGTGTGTTTGTCACATCAGTTATGCATGTGTGTTTGAGTTTTCATATATTTATGACACTCCACTCTGTCACTGTCTGTGGACGCGAAATTCAAATGCGAATGCGGGTGTGTGCGTGTGCGTGCTTTTTTTTAAACGCAATCAAATTAAGGGGCCCAGCAAATTGGCAAGGCCATCGCCAGTGTGTAATCAACTTTTCCAAAATCTCCCCGCTCAAAGGTTCGATTTTAAATGCGAATTTCGAATTACAAAACAGAACTATGCAGCCAGGCCCTAAATAAAACCAATTTGCTCCGCAACTCGTTACAAAAATAGCATTTCCCGAGTAAATTTACTGTGTGTGGGTGGCGGTTTGAGGGGTGGGTTGTGTTGGGCTGTGCTGATTCGGTTGATAAAGTCAACGAAAAGTTTGTTGAAAGCTTCGCCCTTATCCGATGTGACCCAATTTGCTCGCTGCCTGAAGACACGGCGATAAGACTTTAAAATCAACCGCTTACATGCAAAGCACTACGAATTCGATTTGCGGCAGCCCATTTATAATATATGTGTATGGAATACATGTATGTGGAATGCAAATTACAGAAATTGCCATGACGAACTCTGGCGGCTTTAATGGCGTGCAGAACAGGAAGAAAAGCAAATTCTACGCAAGCCCCCAAGCAGAAGCATAATTTTCGTTGCCTACTTTTCAGGGCGTTGAAATGTAAACGGCGCCGTGAGTGCAATTCGCGTTTGCCGGGTATTAAGCCCTATTAGGAAGCGAACCTTTCATGTTTCATGTTATTAGCCACAAGGCGAAAAGATGCCAGATGCCCCTAATGCTTGGCACACATTTTTCTGGGCCATAATGGGACGGGTGGCCTCCATTCCCATACCCACTCCCACTCCCACTGCCATTTCCATTCCCATTCCCACATCGATATACGCAAATTGTGCTATTTTCGGTCGCCAGTGCGGAGTCAATAATTTATGCTCCGCACCATTTTTCTGGGGCATGAGGCATGGGGGATTATGTTGGCCTTCCATTGACCCAATTCTGGTAACAGTGCTCCACCAACCATGCGCACTCTCTTCGAGCCGCTCTTCACTTTCTCTTTTGCTGTTACTAGTTGGCCGCTCTTTTTGGCCTAGTTTTTTGGGGGCAGTTAACAGTGGCAAGAGACTGACGTTTCATGTTGCACGGACAGGGACAAGTCCACGGTAAGAGAAAAAGAGAGATAAAATGAGAGAGTGGAAAACCCAGGGGCATGGCCACCCAACCCCCTTTCGCCGGAAAAGGAAAACTCTGGGAGGGGGGTGGTTGGCCTGCATATATACACCACTATATACTGGTGACCCAATTTCGCGCGCTGTCCTTCCACAGCTGTTCTGATTTCGGTTTCGGTTTCGATTTCGGTTCGCATTTCCGCTTTGTGTATTTTCGGCCCGACTCTCTGGGGTTTGGGGTTGTTTATGCTTGCCGCCAACGGGAGTGGGAATGGGGAATATGGGGAAAATGGGAAAACTCCAAGATGAACGGAGAGAGAGAGAGAAACAGGAAAAACTTTTATTTACCCCACGCACGTAGAAGGCGTGGGTGGGTGGGCTCTTTGAGTTTTTTCCGAAGATGTGTGCGCTGTCAAGTAAATTCCCATCGAATGCGAAGGAATAGGAAATTGCATGGCAACGCAGGACTTCCACTGATAACGTCGAATACGAATAAATCGATGGCAGACGGGGGAATTATTAAGTCGGCAAATTAATAAGGATGTGCTGCCAAAGCTGATCAACTTCCATTTGGAATCAGGAAATATCTGTTGTCTTCGTTCCGGTTATGGTCTTCGGTAAATACGCGCAGGGATTACCATAAAGTACGCCCCCGAGTAAATATACGCACTTATCAGTGGAGTATACAATGTATGTATACAACATGACAGCTGGGAGCAGCCTGGAACTGGCGCCAGACGTGGAAATTCCTTGCCATTTTCCCTTAAAGAAGATTCATGTTGGGCCGCCCACTCACGTCGGCTATTTACGTTTTTCCCGGACCCGGACCCGGACCCGGACCCGGCTTTGTTTGTGCCCGCTGTTTGGCAGCCAAATCAGGACACAGTGCGGTAGTCATTTCTGGATGTAATACGCACTCCTGGCTGGAACCGGGGTGGAGTTTTATTTTCTCACACCGCAGTTAGCCAGCCAGCTGGAGTTCTCTGCCGGCGAATGGTTTTCTTTCATTAGCAAACAAGCGTTTACCCCCGACGACGGGAGTCCTTCTCATTAGAGGAGGATAATTAACACGCACCACTAGACGTTGAACGCAAAGGGGACATAACTCAAGCTGCTCTAATTTACTTTCGGATTCGAGTGACTTGGCAGGTGGCAATAAATGCCAGGGGGAGCGTTTTGGGATGCCCTGAATTGATAGCCCAAAATGATTTCCAACTCCTTTCCGCATTAATTGAATATAATTGCGAGGCAAACGGCGGCATCGTCAGCTGGGAATTGAAAATTACGCATACGCAGCGTTTGACAAACGAGCTGTGCCGCGCTTATCTGCCAGCGAACAAAATCGAGGCATTAATAAACCCCTTTTCAAGCATTCAGCACATTAAGATGCTAGTCACGCAGGCGGCTACCAGCTCCGAAAAACTCTGGAAACGGCGAAAGTGGCAGGAAAACACTTCCCTGTTGCCAAACACACACTCTTACACACACACACAACTGGCAACAACCGCGTGTGTGTACTCGCAGGACCTTATTTATGAGCCAGGATATAAGGCATATCCTGGTGTATTCTGGCCCCAGAAGTCTGGCCGCAAACGAATTACGAGCGCCGACTAATTGCAGCAAGTGAAAATGAAAATGGTCTAGTTTCCGCACTTCCAAGCTGTTGGGAACACCGAAAATAAATGGGATTAAGGATGATAAAATGATATTACCTTTTATTAACATATCCCACATAAGTTTCACTTTGGAATACCATGCTTAACCGATTTATTATAAGGTACTTTAGCAAACAGAGCCTAATATTTCTTGCTGTGTACGCATTTGTGTAACTGCCTGGCAGCCACGTGCGTTAACAATTTACGCCGCTTAAGTAGCGCAGGATATTTATGTTTATGATTGCGTTGCGGTTCGCAGACTCCGCCCCGAAAAAGGCATTCAGCTTTTCCAGCTCCCAGCTCAAATTACGCATACGCCGTGTGCGCGCCCTCCGCAAATTCAGCTTAAGTGGGCCAAAATGGCGGCACACCAGTGCAATCCATAACAATTGAAGCTCGCTGGCATTCTCAAACCACAATGTTGTAAACAAATCGTTAATCACTTGGCCCACAAGGCCGAAACGAGAAACCGAAAACCGAAAACTCAGTTTTCAATTTGCTCAGTAGTCGTCGTTGCACAAGGACAACATTCGCCAGCACAAGGACGCAATCAGTGGCTTGCTGTACCCCCGAAAACCGTGCAATACACATATGTATATAGATATGTAAGGGTGTATAATACATATTAAAACTGGGTCAATTGCCGGCGTCGCTGCTGCAGCGCTGTCCTAACCTTCAGCATAAAAACGCAGCATAAATGCAGGCGCATAAAAAGCCAAGAGCCGAGAGCCAAGAGCTGGGCGCCAAAAGCGTGTCAAGGCGAGCGACAAACGGAGCAAAGCGACCGCAAGGTGACCCAGTAAATAAGGGGGCGCTCGCTTGGGGGAGTTGGCAAGGACGCGGACGCAGACGCGGACCGGACCCGGGCCCTGTTATCAGTGCAGGCGGCATCGAGCACGGCCAGCCAGCAAGCCAGCTCGTTCGGGCGGCATCGTTTGCCGCTCGGGCGAGAGTCCAAGGACTCTGAATCTGGCTTTCAGCCAACCAGCCAGCCAGCCAGCCAGTTGCATTGTCCGCACTCACACAGTCGCACTTGGCACCGGGCCGGCACCGGTTCGAATCGCTCCTGTTCCTGCTCCACTGCGAGTGCAACCGCTAAACAGGCGCCAGTTAAAGAGTTGCTGCAGAACCGCCATCATGCACACCATGGCAATGAATTACTACGTGGAGCGCAGTGACTACGAGGGCTACGGTCGCCACAGTCCCACGGGGGACAGCTGCTCGCGCTCCTCCACATCGTCTTCCGAGGATTCACTGATGCAGCCCTATTCCCGCCAAGTACGATACATATTCAAGGGCTCAAAACTATATTGCATTATTATTAGTATTGAAAAACACATTAATAATTGAACCAATCTAATCATATCACCTTTTCTTTTCATTGCAGTCCAAAAAGTTCCGATGCGTTTATCGAGGATGCGCTGGCCTGGTGGCCGATCTCAATACAGTCATGCGTCACATAAGGAAAACACATTTGGGGTAAGTGTACAAGTGGGAATCGCACTGTTATCAGCGGATTAGGTGGCGCGCAGCAAGTGGGCGGGGCCTTGACTTAGCCACCCGACCTTCTCCTTCTCCTCCTCCTCCTCCATCTCCATCTCCGCCAGCATTTCCACTCGCCCGGTGGTGGCTCGAAAGTAGAGCACTCGAGCACAGTAAGCAGGTCACACGAGTGTGGCGGAGCCCCTCTCCAGCCGCAGATTACTTTGCAATGCGCACCTGCAGCAGGCGAGCAGTGGCAGAAGTGGAAGCAGTGGGTGGCGGCAGGTGCAGCGGTGCGCTTTTGAGGCCAAGGTCCAATTCGAGGCGCCCACACACGATCCGCGCTGAGCTTTGACACTTGCCAATCTCGTTTCCTATGTAAATCGAGAGGGGTTCCAAGTGGGGGTGCACAAATAAAAGACGCGGTGGGGCTTTGTTTTTTGCTGCTTTTGCTTTGACATTGTTCTCTCATCTGCATACATGCGGTATATCTATTCGTATATATATATATAATTGTATATGTTTTGCTTTATATTTATGTTTGCAGTGTATTGTGTGTTGTGTTGCTGGAGTGTTTTTGTGTTTTTACTTGCTGCTCTATAAAGTACAGTACAGTTCGCACACAGGATGCGAATGCGAGAATCTCGGGGAGTGTGTTAAGGTTGGCATACCCAACGCGTATATCTAGGTGTATATGCTTATATAGCGCTCGGTTTGCTGGCAGCGATATAGTAGGATCTATGACAGGATCTGGGCTTGGGTGCGTAACTTAGGATCGAACGAGTGGTGCCTCCAAAACTGAATTAATCATAATCGTATGGGGGTATATGTATAATCTCTCGGCGCAAGTCGGCCTTTAGTAATGGTATCGTAGCTTAGCACTAAATCCTATGAGCAATTTCTTACAATTTCAAACGAACTAAACATAAACACGGCCGACAAGTACAAAAATTGAAACTAGCTGGAGGTACACACAATATATAGTATAATAACACACATAATAGATACAGTACAATCTGAATTTGTTGGTTTGTTCAAAGCTTTCGGCAAAATCTGCAATTGGCAATCGGCATATTAACTAATAAACTTCCTGAAGCGCAGTCCCGTGCGGGTTAAATATCGGTATTACAATTCACATACGTTAAAAACTCTAATTACTATGGGCTAAAATTAGCTTAGGCTTATTAATATGCTGCGTGTTCTAAACAACTACATTAGTCTGCCTTGATTTGTTGATTGTTTGTATGTTGTTTACTTGCTGGGATGTTGGATTTCCTTCGATTCGTCCGATCGATTAAAAGTGTAAAAGAGGGGAAAAGTAAATCAGGATAGGGACACAGGTTGTAGAAAAGGTATACAGAACATAACACAACTAAGTTTCGAAAATAGTTTAAAATAATTTACACTGTTCAATAAATAACCTAATCATAAACTGTAACAAAACAAGAATTGGCAAATATAGAATCGATCGTAGAAAGTGAGCGGACTAAGAGCAAAGGGAATTCCCAGAAAGATGTATTATTATTCGATCCACTGCCGCCCTAGTGCGGATGCATAAGTCCATGGGTGATGTCCATGCCATCGCCTATTCCATTCACGCTGAGCCCACCATTTAGCATGCTTGAAGCTACAGAAATAGTTACATAAGTAATGAGGATATTATATTAATGATTTGCTCTCACAATTGCGTGATCCTTGCGTGTCCACTTGTGTCCAGTACTGCTCAGATGGACTCTGGGTACTAGTCCCCGGCGGTGCCTGGACCGGCGCCCCCGTGTACCGAAAATACGGGTTCTTCAGGTCCAGGGTGTTGCTCGACGAAATAAGCGTCCCTTCGATGTGTAGATCGATGGTCACATCGTACGACTGCCGCCGATTGGCCTCCAGCAACACGCGGCCTGTCAGCGTCTGGCCCTGCTTGATAAAGATGGGCATGGGCAGTAGGCAGCGCACCTGATACCAATGTGTCAGCGGCGCCGTGGGCGACGTGGAGAGCCACACATTCTGGCTGCTGCCACTAAACTCCACATCAAACCAAAAGGCCAGCCCATGGCAGATGCCAGTTTGCAGAATTTGGAACTCCAGGGGGATGCCTGCGGAAGGTTAGCAGTTAGCCATTGTCGCAAATCACAAGCTCGATTACTTACTTATCAAATGCAGATCGTCCTCCTTATCGTTGAGAAAGTCGCACACGTGCCGCACCGACTTGGCCATGCATATGCGGATGTCGAAGGTGTCCACGATGGGCTGTCGGAAGTACTCCTTCATGCCCTCTTTGTGCAGCGTGGTGAGGTCAACACCGTGGAACGCCGACTGGTACCAGAAGTTGGCCTTGTTGTATTGTTCCGAGTAGAGCGATTCGTCCGAAAAGGGCGCGATGTGCAAGTCGCCGTGCGTGGGGTACATCTTTCCTTGCGGCTTCAGCCACTTTCTGGCGTGCAGATACGTCTCCAACATGCGCTCGTTGTACAGCATATAGCCCATAGGCTCTGATATGATGACGTCCACTTTCTCGGGCAATTCGATCTCCTCGATCTTTCCCGGTATCACAGAGATCTTGTGCTGCACATTGTTGGACTCAACCAGCTGCTGGGCATACTGGGCCATGTTGGAAGCCTCAATGGCGTACACCTTGGCAGCTCCCGCCTGCACGGCAAAGAAGGATAGAATGCCCGAGCCGGCACCCACATCCAGGACGATCTTGTCCTGGAAATCCACCGCATTGCCCAAAATGGCTCGCTGGTACGTGCTCGTCCTTACATAATCCTGCATCATGTTCTGCTGCTGGCTGAGGTAGCCGTAGAACTGGAAGTACTGCGAGGCGGACGACTCCTCAGTGCGTTGCGAGAACACGGACTTGGGTCTCAAGTGCTTCACGTTCTCCACCACCTTGCGGAAGAGCTGCTGGTCCTGATCGCTGGCGAACCTCAGCACGAGATTGTCGGCGTCCAGGGAAACGGCATAGCTACGTCGTCCCATTTGGGCGGCATCCGTATCGGCGGCTATCATGTACTCCTTGAGCACGTGGCTCTGGTCATCATCTGGTGGAAAGATTTGCGATGTTAGAGGCGGTTTGTAATGGCAGGCTCTGTGCTCTTCCTTACCTGACACAACACGGAGCACCACTCCCTGGGAATCGTAGCTGCAGAGCAGCGTGCAGCTGCCCTTGTATTTGTTGGTAAACTCCAGCTTCTGCTCGTCGGCAATCGAGCTGATTACCACGCCGCTAAATTGGCAATTGCTCAGCGGAGAAACGGAGGCGGCGGTGGCCAGTTTTCGGGCCTCCTCGGGTCGCAGGCTGGACATGTTGGCTGTCTTTTTGGAGGGCAAAGAGGCGAAGGAGCAGAGCAGGACCACTGGCGTCTCTTTTTTTTCCCTTGTTAATTGACAAAGTAGGCCTCGCTATACACACGCACACACATACACACGAGCACACGCACGCACACAAAGACGCAGATGCAGACAGACAGACGCGCAATTTTTTCTATCTGCAAAATTTTCCTCCACACAAAAAATGGCCGGTGACTCGGGCAGCTGGATTGATTGGCGCTATGAACAATAATGCGCGCTGCTTTTCAACTCGGACGATTGCTCAAAATCGATCGCTCTTGTTGATTTCGTATTGATTTCACACGGAACGTGCGTTTTTTTTTTGCAAAAAGTGCTAGAGCTGGAACAAATAGTTGAGGCTAGAGGTGGGACCAAGCCCGATGCTTTTCGATAGGATTAGTGCTGCCCATTACCTTAAGACTAATCGATTCTTCAGCTTAGCGGGAATTACAAGATAATGGTTTTCAGGGAAACTTATATTATTTTGGAAAATACATCTTATGTTTTCACTTTGAAATATAACTGAAGTAAAATATTTTGGAGACAACAAATTTAGAACGCTCTTATGTGGTTCCTAAAGTGAATGAAATCTAGGTTGAGAACTCTGATATGCTTCTATCAGAGCCTCGAACCTATTGTGGTGGCGTAGTTGGCAATGCGAGTACAAAAAAAACGGTCGCTTGCAATGAAAATTATGTACATAAACTGGATATCTTAGTAAATTTTGGGATAACTTTTTAACATAAAATGTACAATTATTTAATATTTGTTTCAATTGAATGAGACTTAATTATGATTTGGGTTTGGTTAGCTTTTCGGATTCGTACCAATACTGAATCTAGGTACATACATTCATGAAGTAAACTTGGCATCACTGAGACATCCTTCTAATCAATTTTGCAACTTTTTGGTGGCATTGCAGAAAGGACGCTCATCGCTCCGCGAATGATGACTGTGAGGACGAGGAGGAGTTCTACTACGAGGATGCCGACGACGACGACGAGCAGGTGAAGCCCAGTCTGGCCTCCGAGCCGACGCTGAGTCACCGGGACATGGCGCGTCCGCCGCACGAGGATCCCGAGTACCAGAAGCAGATTGTGGGCAACTTCAAGTGGGTTTACTTAGTGCACGGTATATGTAGATATATTTAATGACACTATCTTGTTTCGATCTTGCAGGCAAGGACGCGCCGGTAGCCACTATAACCACCTAGCGCAGTCGCACGGACGCACCATCAGTGGCAGCAACATCCCGAGCACCCACCAGCAGCAGCTGCAGAACAACAACACCAGCTGCATCCCCACTTCGCACCTGGCCCACCACAACTACACATGCCCGGCGGCGACGGCGACAGTGGGCAGCTACACCACCTCCACGGGGACGGGGCCGGTGGCGGCCAGTTCATCAGGCTCGCCGCTCGGCAAGCACGCTCGCTCGTCGTCCACCCGTCCGACCCACTCGGTAGCGCCATATCCATCGCCGACGTACGTCCATCAGCAGCAGCAGCACCACCAACACACGCACCACCACAACTACGCCGGCAGCAGCAGCAACAGCAGCAGCAGCAGCAGTCCAGTGATCCACAGCAACAGCAGTGCCAACAACATGCTGCAGCAGCTGGAGCAGCAAAACGTCACAGTGACGGCGCACCACAGTCAGCAGCAGCAGCAGCAACTGCAGCAGCAGCAACACCACCAGCAGCAGCAACAACACAGCCACCAACAGCAGCAGCAACATCTCCTGTCCAGTGTGACGATCACGCCCAATTTCCATCCGGCGCAACAGCAGCAGCCGCACCACCACCAACCGATGCGCGGACACCAGCAGCAACATCCACAGACAACTGCCGGCAACCTGGTTGCCCAAAACAACACCAACCACAGCAACGGAAGCAACGGCAGCAATCCGCTGCAGCAGCAACAGCACATGGCGCAACAGGTGGCCGTCAAGCATACGCCCCATTCGCCCGGCAAGAGGACGCGTGGCGAGAACAAGAAGTGCCGCAAGGTGTACGGCATGGAGAAGCGCGACCAGTGGTGCACCCAGTGCCGGTGGAAGAAGGCGTGCAGCCGCTTCGGCGACTGAAAGCGACAGAAGTCGTCGACGGAGGCGGCAAACCAGGCGTCGGCGCACCAGTCCAAGGCAGCAACAGCATCAACAGCAGCAGCAGCATCAGCAACACCCAATCCAGCAGCAATATCAGCAACTCCCAACCCGGCAGCAACATCTTCCCCAAAAATGACCACCACAGTGGTGCGATTGGCCGCCGAGGTGGCTGCCGGCAAGCAGCTACCCTCGTCGTTGACTATCAAAACCAACAAGCGTTACGGTGCACAGATGCAGCAGCCGCAGCAGCAGCAGCAGCAACAACCGCATTCGTATGCGGTGACCGCCAACAGCAACACAATCAGCAATCGGCCGGTGCGTATACGCAGTGTGGCCACCTCGGTTATTGTGGCGCCCATTGCCTGCGCAGCCACAACGACGACCACCACGCCCACCAACATGGAGGATGCTGACGAGGAGCCAGAGGAGCTGGAGGAGGAGCTGGATGAGATGGAGCAGGAGGATCAGGAGGCGCTCGAGGATCAGGAGGAGGCGCAGGTGGCTGCTGCCAACGGCCTGCTGGCCTGGAGCCGAGCAGCCGCCAACCAGCAGCAGGCGCAGGCCGTGCTGATGCAGGGCTAAGTCGACCTTCTGGACTCCTGGATGGATGAGAATGGGTGAAATGGATGCGAATGGATGGCTGTCGGTGGCAGCTGTTGCCCCCCTCCAGACGACACAAATCGCAAATGAATGCAAATGCAAATGCAAATGAAAAATGGTCTCTTCTTATTTACTCTGCATTGAATTGTGCACCTTAAACACGTAACGGTATCTCTTTTGTTGTTGTGCAGGTGTTTGCCAACTGCCGTGCAAATGTTGCTGACATTTGCGCCCGGGCAACATTTGCAATCTACAATAATCTAATTATTATTATTATAATTATTATTATTACTATTATTGCAGTGCGTAAATATACATATACATACATATATACATATACATATTTATTTCTAAAATGACTTTGTTAATTCTTATGTTAAAAAGCTGAAAAGCAGTTGGCAGATTTTTATATACACAGAAAAAAAACGAAAGCAGCAAACAGTTAAGATACATAATGTACGTATGCCAGCTGTTTTACATAAAACATAACAAAAAAATGCAAAAGAAAAAACAGCAAAAAACAATTCAAGCATAAACCAACAACAACAACAAAAACAACACATGAAAACCAACAACAATATTTAAAGCAAATATACATTTGATTTTTTTTAATTGTAAGAACTCTAGTAAATTTTTTTCTAGTATTAAGTGCAATTTCTGTTCTACTTCTCGCTCTAAACAAAGAAAACAAAACGAAATGAAATGAAATGAAATGTAAGAAAACGAATCAAACCAACTCAAACAAACAAACAAATCAAAATGAAACAATCGGCGGTGGTGCAGAAATCACTTAGCTCTGAATTTACATTGATGTACGTAAGAATTCGTCACGAAGTGATTTGTGTGCCGCCGCCGCTTAAAAGCAGAAATATTTAAACGAAAACCTAAAAATATGCATATTAAATATTCAAGGCGTTGCATCTACACATTAAATAGGCATAAACGAAAAATAGTTAAATTACTTGCATAATCACATGTAA
Source organism: Drosophila yakuba (assembly GCF_016746365.2). Classification (NCBI taxonomy): domain Eukaryota; kingdom Metazoa; phylum Arthropoda; class Insecta; order Diptera; family Drosophilidae; genus Drosophila; species Drosophila yakuba. Next base: position 11,623,506 of record NC_052530.2, read on the forward strand.
CTCAAATCCAAGAGCCGTTTAAACAATTTGTAAGTGTGTGTGTTAAGCGCTAAGAATTAAGTATTAATCGACTTCATGCATACGAGCGGCAATAGATGGACACACAGCTAAATAATCTAGTTAATTAAGCACCCAGCCACCACAAACCCACCCACAACCAAGTACCCAAAAGCCCAAACTCTCAAACATCTATAGAACAATTACCCCCCAACCCGAAAACCCAAGAACCCGAGATCCCGAGATCCAAAAACCACGCTAATGTAACATATAGACATACGAGCAACTTAAACTTAAACGTAGTGAATTTTAAAAACAAACAAACCAAGCAAACAAACAAACAAACAAACAAGCAAACATGCAAACAGACAGACAGACAGGCCGACAGACAAACAGATGGATTGTGAGGTAGATCTTATATCCTTATATCCTTATCGAGAAAAGGGAATCGTCGAAATTTCAATTGGAGCCAGAAGGAAGACACTTTCGAACATGTTCAAATTTTTAATACATTGTTAAGTTGATATTTTCTAAAAACACACATAAAAACGAAAAATGAGCTAAAATTTGTCTATTAATTAATTTGTAATGAACTTATGACTAAAATCTAAGATTTAAAACCAACAAAAACTTTTTGCGTTGTGCAACTGTTGTGAATTGTTCAAATTACGGTATACACATACAAACAATGACGTCACAAAGGACCCAGCGAGGTTTGCGAGGATATAGGCGTATGTAGCCCATCTAGGGATAGCTACAGATTGAGATTGAATGAAGAGCAGGAGAATTTACGGATGAAGAAATGAAAATACACAAGGAATTCTTAACCAAATTGGAAGTACAAACTAAAGTCTAGAATATGTAAATATAGAACCCCCATACACACACTTAAAGAACGGAAGTAAAAGGGAATACGAAGCGGAAGTGCAATGGGATAACGAACCCACAAGGAAACCGAATCGCGATCGGAAAAGTAATGTTGATGGGCGAAGCGTAGAGGAGAGGAGGGAAAATTGAGCTTAGGCGGCAGCAGCTTTAAAAATGTTTAAAAAAGAAAATGGAGGAAATATTAGGGAGAGCGGGAAAATGGATAGATAACGCGAAAGCGGAACCGGAAGCGGAAGCATGCAAAAACCGTAAGGAGAAAGTAAAACACGCAAGCGAAAATTTCATTGAAATTGTTTGCCGTGATTTGAATGAAATTCATAATGGTGGCCATTTTTTTGTAATGCGAAAAAGTTTAACAACATTTTGTACACTTGTATTTCGTTTTTATTAACTATAAGTTTAACCAAAACAACAACAACAACAAGAACGATTGTTAGCAAACGGAGTAAAATGCAACTGAAAACGGAGAAAATGCAATACATTTTACTTATTTTTGTCTGTCGCCCTAGGACGGCGTCTTCTATTCTTTATTACGAATTATGATTACGAGTATGATTATTGTCATCATTATTATTGTTTTTCTTGCTAATTTTCGTGCACCACACACAAAAACACCCCCACACACACACAAGCGTAGTTAAGTGCGCACACTCGATCTATTTCGTTGCGTTCTGGAAATTATTTAAACTTAAGTGATATTTTTAAACAAACAAAAAACAAAGAAGAAAGAGGAAAGAAAACTATCCATTATTATATAATTATCGCTAATATTTCTTACTATTTTATGTGTACGATTACCACGATTATCACGAAAAGAGCAAGAAATACAAGGCAGTCTAAGTCCCTCGATCCGGGATATCCTCAAAATCCCGATCGGGGATTAGAACTGGCCTGGAAAACAGACGAAAAGTGACAACGGATGAAGCAGAGTGAAAATGCTTAGCGAAGATAAGCGATGAAGGTTTATGGAGGGAAATATCAGAAATATCAGTAAAGGTCAAAGCTCTAATCCATCGAACATGAATGCTAGATTCATTCAATAGCGAGAAATAATATTTCTTTTTGATTTTTTTTCTTGAAAAGAATACAACACAACAACAACAACAAGAACACCCATTTTATTAAAAAATATACAATTGTTATTTATAATTAAACAAAACAAAAACGAACCACTTTGTTTTTATTATGATTTCACGTTCAATTTTCAGTTGCCCCCTTGGTTTTCCCACCCATTCAGTTTTTGTTCCTTGGTTTTTGGAGCGAACGGTTTCCGCACTCACGGAAACTCCAGCCGTAATCCTTATAATCCTTATAAGAGGAATGCATTTCCCGAACAGACACGGTTTCTCCCAGGGTCTCAGACGTAGAACAGATGGTATCGATACAAATTGTACAACTTTCTACTGCATCCATTGGCATTGGCATTCCGTTGGTAGAATGGAGCCAGAAACACAGTTGCTAGATCCCCAAATGTTGGATTGTTCTTTCCGCTGGATGTTCTAAGATGTACAGATAAAGCAGTGCTTGCATAACAACAGATCGATGTGTTTATCTCTTAACTAGCTATACATATATGTATGTACTTATTATCGGGCATATTTGCCAACGTGTACGTCTAAGCAGCATATGCATATGCAAGTAGATGGAAACTTATGATATTTCATTGGATATTTATCGTCGTTATTGATGTGTAAACATAAAATTAACTCTAAGCTCGTTGTAGTCCCTTAAGGAGGATCGAGTTTGGTTAAAATTAGAAATCTCACGGCAGCTGGCGGCCGGATTCGGATGCAGATTCGGATCTGGCGCAGCGAATGCTGGTTCAGCGCGGTATGTTGCATCCACTAAACGATAACTAAGTAATTATACTTGATACATTATATACATATACAGTACATTTAGGTGTGTAGCTAGGGGCAAAGTGTCTGAGCGATTTTTGAGCGATTCGCACTTCGGACTTTGGACTTCGGACTTTGGTACTCCGCACGGATGTATGTTTGTTATATCCGTGAGATTCCACTTCCGTTTCCGGGCAGAATCGGAGCTCAGCGACCGTGGCTGCGGCCTGCGCGTCTTTGTGTGTGTGTTGGTGTTCATTTTTTGGATAATTGGAAAGCGAAATTAGTTTTAAAACAAAATTGCATTCAATATAAGGCTGATTTATTTGACTCGTTCATTTTGATATATACACTCAAGCACACACACACGCACTCACACACCAAACACACACGGCACACACGCACACTCACGCATATCAGCCAGGCAGCTAACGGTGCTAGACATTGAATTCCATTTAAGATTAAGTGCATTAAGTCGGTTAGTTTAGTGAGTATCCAGCAAAAGACTTGCGCATCGTTTATTTGGCTGCGTTTTCACGAACCCATTCACTCACATTCAAATCCATTCACTCGCATTCATCCCTTCACAATATCATAGTCGAGAATCGAACAGAAGCGGGCAAAAGGAGCTACATCCTGGGGATCTCTCGTTTTTCGTAGCATACCCCAGGGGGCTGAGGTGAAAAGTTGTTGGACGGAAAACGGAAACGAAAACAAGTGCTCTACACTGCCAGCAACGAAAATCCGCATCCCCATCCGCATCCGCATCCGCATGCGAATCAACACCATCATCTGCTTAAGAAACACACGAATTCGAGGAAGCAATAAGCTGTTTATACAATCAAATACCCTGTAATCATGTATCATGCACACATTAGAGCATTCTTGTGAACTGACTGATACTTCAAACCAAAAAAACAAAAAGAACTAAAAAAAAACAAGAAACCATTATAAGAGGCGAGAATATGTATAGGGAATATCACGAATATCAGACGTGAAATCATCTAACATAGGCCGCTTAAAGTTAAGCGAAAAATCATAATTTCAATAATAGGTTTTAAATAAGTTTTTCTACCCAAGAGTTGTTGTAACTTTTTTACAATTTAAAATTTAAATTTATGATAATTGGCAGGACAATTGTTTTGATAACTGAAAAGGACGCAAGCGTTAGGATGAGAATTTCGGCCGAAATTGTACTCAATTATTTCGCATTGATTATTGGCTGGCAACTGAAACCACTAGATGTCTTCAAAAAAAGATTGGCTACATGCATCCTTAATTTCGAAAAGACTTTTTCTTCGGGGCGGATACCCCAACCCCCCCTTGAATATTTATGGGTTAACTCGGTAGTGGTACCCCATGGAAATCGGAGCGGATTAAAATTAAAGCTTAACACTTAACAATTACTATGTAACATTAACAATAATCGGCTGCTTAGTTGGGCTAACTGAGAACTTTACTAGGATCTAGGCGATATGAGAGATGGAGAAATGAACGTTGAAGGACTTGACGCGACTTGATTAAAATTAGACGCTCCCACTTCCCCCGTTCCCACCACATTTGTATTTGTATCCGTATTTGTATGTCTAGCATTAGGGGCATCCCCCAGCACACACGCGTACACCCACACACACACTCACACACAGCCATTCATCATCACCTTGAACTTTTCGTGTTTTTATGTGTAGTTTGTAAGCGAAGAAATGGGGAAGAGATGAATCTATGATATAATGATATAATATACTTGTTGTTGTGTCCACATCTATAGGAGTAACCAACCCGAAATCAGATCGATGCATCCTTGTTTTGTTTACGTTGTTGACTTGTTTGCTGTTACGAATATCAATCGATTCTATTATCCCCACTGTGTACTTAACTCGGTTCTGCTTGGACTGGCCAGCTAGTTGAACTGGCGAAGTCGGCGAAGTTAGGCTAGAGCATACTTTAAAGGCAGGCGACGGTCGCCAGGATCGCCTTGCCGCCACTGATCACCACATAACAAGGTACAAAAGAGGCGCAATTGGGGCGGCATCCACCCCCTGCCACGCCCATTAGCCAAAGGGGCGCAATAAGGCCTGGAGCAGGTGAAAAGAGAAGCACACAGACGACACAGAAACCAAACAACAAAAAAAAAAAACAAAAAACAAAAACTAAAACAGATTCAGCTACAGATTTAGAAACAGATAATATTACAATTACGATATAGCGTAACGGAGTTTTGCATTTCCAAACGAATACCATATGAAACCAAGTAAATAACCAGCAACTAAGTGTCGTGTATATTCCATGTTAAAAGTACAGCCACTGTGCTGCATATAAGCATATAATTATACATGTATACAGAATAAATATATATATGTATATATATATATATATATATAACCATATGCATACATATATCTAACCGAAACTATGAATAGCGAACGAGAACAAGAGCAAGAAATCCCTTCAGACGGCAATGATTGTTCATATACCCTAGATAAATAGTTGTGCATTAATCAATCGTACAGTTGTCTCAATGTGAAAAGCTTAAGTCCACACCGAAACTATTGTAATAGCAGCTAAAAACTCGAGGACCCAAGGACCCCTTCCCCCCACTCTAAGATACCCAATCAGTGGTGACCCCAAAACCCGATCATGGTGACCCCGAAAAGTAAGAAAATAAAATACATAACATAATAAATCCGTAATACAGAGCAGCAGAGATGTTTAACACTTCAATTAAACATTGGTGAGAATCGAGTACCTACAAAACTGAAAGAGATAGAGAAGCGCCCACACACGCACACACATCCTGCACATCCTGTGGTGGACCAGTGTGCGTGTGGGGCGACTATATTTTTTGCAAAGCAAATTGTGCAGCAAATGCAACCGAAACTAACGGATAACGTTTTACGCGCGAACAATTTTAGACATACAAAAAAGTAAAAATCGAGAAGGGCAATATGAAGCGAGGGGAACACACACACAAACTACAGATCATAAATAGATATATTTTGCGTCTTTATATACAGGAAAACGAAAACGGCATATTTGTATATTTACACTCAATGTACAGATCGAAGCTACGACTCACAGCAGCTAGGGATATGTAGGGATACTTTAGTACTTGTTGCTCGGTTGGCTTTTTATGCTTCACGTTTACTCCCGACTTCAGATCAGCCCATTATACCATTATGCCATTAAGTCATTATGCCATTATCCATTAACCTTGGCGTGTTGGCCAGGACTGGCACGCTTTCCACTTGGTGTACTGTCCACGGAACACTGATCTGCATATGTACGTATACCTAAGACCTAAGACCCATCACACTCATCACACCGAAGCATTGACTCTAACACCACTCACGCTATATGGGAAGTCCCACGAAATAAAGTCATTTTCCAAACTATTTTAAGCGAACGAAAACCTACAGAAAAGAAAAAGCAAGAAACTCTAAAATCATTTCAATGGACGTGTTTATGAATGTTGATTTTAAACAATAAATCGAAATCAGAATGAATAAAGCATAAACAACTAAATGTATGGAATAAGTTAAACAAAATACAAATTCTATAATAATATAATAAAAACGAAAAAAGACAAGAGCAAAATGATACTTTCAAAACTAGCTATTTGCGTTTTTATTACATCAAAGGGGGGATTTGGTACTTAACATGGTGATCCAAAAGATACTGTTTCTTTAAAATGAAATTAAAGTTGTAAGTATGTAATTTATTGCTGTAGTCTGATTAAACCATCACTTCGTTATCGAAATGTAGTCAGATTGCACCATGTAGACCACATGAACCAGGACGAGTGATGCAAACTGGAAAGCCGAAGAGCGATTTATGTGAAATATGCCAAAGACAGTGAAGTGCGTGTGTTGCCAGGTCAGTTGCAGCGACAGCCATTCGATCTGTGAAACTCATTGCATTATAATTTGTTGAATGGAATGCCAGGGTACTCACACTTCGTTCCACCTCCGCGCTTTCATTATGGGGTATTTTCAAAATATCCCTGGTCACCTCGACCAATGAACCTGCTGTGTTGGTAATGCAATTCAGTATGAGCGAGAACATCAAAGGTTGAACGCAGATGATGAATGAGAATGCCAGGTACACAAGCTCAAGGTCCTGTAATCCATGACCGATAACGAAGCGTACCACAAGATATCCCGACACAATGCCACTCCAAAGATTGCGAACCATGTAGGCAAAGGTGAAGTAGCTAAAGATGGAGCACACTTCTGAGGTTAAATCAATTAGGCACTGGAACCTGGTGTGCAGGCTTTGAATCTCGCACAGATTGGAGGAGACTGTTGAAAAGTCCCGATCCAGGAGCACCATCTTTAGTTCCGCAAGCAAGCACCACCAGCACTGGGTTACCTCGGCTAGGATGGCGAAGAACAGGTAGTTCATGGAGAAGATCATGCACTCCGGCAGGAAGCAGTTGCAGGAATGATTGAATCCCATCCTGGCGCTGAACGCAAACGTGGCCAAATGAATGCTGAGACGAAGGATCAGAAGGATGGTGAGTGCGATCAACAAGCGGTCTAGGGAACTCTGTTTGTCCCTTGGTACCCTGTAGCCCCTGTGCCTGCTCAGATCCTTTTGATGCTTCAGCTCCTTCAGAACTGCAAGGATTTTATTTTGCCATTGGTAGCACGATCCCATGGAGCTAAGCACCGCAAAAAACACCAATGCAAAATATGTGAAAAAGTTTACGGTCATCAGTAAGGACATTTCGACGTTTTTAAAGTGATCCAGGAAATCCAGCTGAAACTTTAACGTCAGGCTGATTACAGCGAAGTTGTGCAATATACGGTATATAAAAAGGCACCGCGATCTGCGCGACTTTCCTGGTCCAATGTCCGCGTTGAAATCCAGAATTCCATTAAGGGCACAAAAACAGCCCAGGCTACGACGTAAAAGTCTTCTCAGAGAGGCCATGACCCTGTTCACCAGCTTTCCGCCAAGCAACTGGGTTGCAAATAGGCTAAACATTAAGTTATTATTTGGTAGGGTCTGTCATCTCGATTAGCAAAGATAAAATCAGTTGGGAGTACACCCCACGGAGAGCACTTGTTGCTTCTAATTAATTGACATCGGAACGCACTCATCGATTTCTCGAACTGCCTTCATATGGAATCATGTTCATAGGCTGCAACAGGATTCAACTATTAATTTCAATTGGATTCAAGTTACCTATATTGTCAGCGACATGCATTTAAAAACTACTACTAGTACTGTTAGCTAGATGAATAATATTTCAGCTCTGGCAGGGCAAACATTTTCCACCCGGCACCAGCATCGACTGTCTGTCCGATCCACGAAGCCGAGCTCGACTATGCGATCCGCTCGCAGTTCCATCGATCGGCTGCCGTATTTTAGCCCTCCGCTCAGGCGGCTTTAACTTCAGTTTGGCAGCAGCAATCACGCGAATCAGTTCGAAACAGAAGCGAAACGCGCCCCATTCCATCCCATTCCATTTGCTATCCGTATCCGAGCCAGTGCAGCTGAATAACTATGTGGAAAACGCTCGGGCTTGACGGTTGACGAATTTCAGAATAGTCATCACCTTGAGTGCAGATCATCAGTTGGGCTAATTGAATCGGGATCGCAAAAAAGTGGAAAATAATGAACGGACTGCAATTGGGGGATAGCGGATAGAGCTTGCCAATTTTTGTTTGCAAATAGCCGCGAACGCGACAATCAGAGTGCTAAGTGAGCTATCAATCAGTGCAGACCGAGGTCAGCTGCATTGTCATGGCTGGTTTGGTGCCACTGTTCACCTGGCTGCTGGTCCACCTGCTCCAGGCGAGGGCCCACTACATACAGATTGACCATGAAGAGTTTCGTGCCAGCGGCTTTCCGCATCCGCACTTTCCGCCGCCACCGCTGACGCCGCTGGATCACCTGCCCCAGGTGCTGGCCGCCAAGGAGCTGACTCCCGCCGAGGTGATGGTGGACCTGACCAACGACCTGACCCACCGCCTGCTCCACTACCACTCCATTCTGAACCGCAACAACTTCGCCTTCTCGCCCACTGCCCTGGTCAGTGTGCTGGTGGCTCTGTTCGAGGGTTCGGCTGGGAATAGTGCCGAGGAACTGCGTCATGTCCTGCAGCTGCCCAACAACAGGGACGTGACCCGCGTGGGCTACCGCGACATCCACCGACGACTGCGGGTGAGATTGTAGAGACTTCCAGCATGTAGGCCATTGTGGCTGCTACTTTGAACTTAACCCATTGCCATCGGGGGTAATCCGCTCGAGAACGCCATCCAAATGAAGTGCCCACGCACAGTTTACACGCCTGGCTAAGCACCACGTCCAAAAGTGAGCTGGCCAGAGTGGGGAGCACCAAGTGGTCATTGATAAAGAACAAAATGAAAAACCAGATATGCGTACTGCCAAACAAATTGCCCCAGGCCCATGACCAAAGCTCAATTGATCTCCAATCTGGTTTCAATAGTTCGTCGACCCCATTGGGTCGGTTAATCTCCCAAAAACTAACCAGCGTTTGTTCAAGTGAATAGATTTTTTAATTGGCCAATGTTGCGTCCCTTTGCTGATCAGATTTTGGGTAATGAATTAGAGCAGTAGGTTCGCTGAAGGGCTAACTTAATTTGTCAAAATACTTCTAATTTGCAGAGTCCTGAAAACTGTATGCATTATGTAGGGCATTGAGTAATGATTAATAATTTGATATTACATTTTATTATGATATTTTTCAGACTTACTTCTTTGGCTCCGATAATCAAATAAATAATGATAAATAATTTGCTATTACATTTTATTATGATATTTTTCAGACTTACTTCTTTGGCTCCGATAATCCACTGAAAGGACTCAGCTTGAACAAAGGCAATGTGACTGTTCTCAAGGACTTTGAGACGGTTCTCATGTTTTACGGCTACGACTTGAGTGTAGATATGCTCTCCTCCACGCCAGCCAATCTCACGTCAGATGCTGAGTTGGTCAACACCACAATGGCCAGCAACACGACGACCATGGAAATGGAGGCGGAAACCACAACGCTAAAGGATGCAGAAAGCACAACAGTACAGCCGGACACAACGACCACGGAGGCACCAGCGACGACAACAGAGGCACCAACCACTACCACAGAGGCTCCAGCGGAGGCGGAGGCTACCACAGAAGCACCTGCTGCCACGTCGGGCGAAGAGGAGGCCGCTGAGCCCGCTGGTGAGGATGAAGCTGCCGAGCTAGTGTCCGCCTTTGTGGCCGAGGAGGATGCCGAGCCTCTTCTGCGTATCCAGAAGGCTAGAGTCTCCAGACTGCCCATCAGCAAACTCCAAGCGCCGCTCAAGCATTCGAATCCTATCACTCCGAAGCCCATTTACCTGCCCAGTGCGCGAACAGTGGCCATGCCAATGCCAATGATGGCTCGTCAGGTGGCGGAGCGGAAGCCACCAGCAACCCGGCAAGTTATTTCTATTATATCGCCATCCGCACAGCCTGTAAACATTTCGGTGACTCGGAAGACGAAGACGGCACGATACAAGCGTCATGCGATACCAGCATACAAGGATCTGGATGCAAATCTCTTTCTGACGCTCTTCAATCCGCACACGCATGTCCCGCACCATCCGCTGCACTTTCCGCCGCCAGTGCCCGCTGCCTTTGCACCCATCACCAATGACTTTGAGCCACACTATGTGGGAGAGGCGGCCGAGGGAAAGTCGAACTATAACACGGATGTGATCAGCCACGTATTCTACTTGGGCAATCAGCAGGTGGTGCACACCACCTTCAAGGTGTACAACGCAGTGCTGTACTACAAGTACTTTGAGCATCTGAAGATGAGCGTGCTGGAACTGGAACTGGACACACCGGAGTACAACCTAATGATTCTGTTGCCCGACTATCACACGGATATTGTGGCAGCCGCCGCCTCCCTGAAACTTGGACCAACCCTTCGGCTAATGCGGAAGCAGTTGAAGCCACGCTGGGTACAAGCCATCATTCCGGACTTCAAGCTGCATGGCACCATGTTTCTGACCAACGACTTGCAGAATGTATGTATTCATTTATAGTGTGCTGTTGCACATGGTGCATTTTTATTGAGCTGTCTTTGGTTTTTGTGCTTTTCGTTGCAGATGGGAATGTAAGCATGGGCGTAATAGCTCCAGTTCCTGGCTTAACGTAACATTTCTTTGCAGCTGCGACGTATTCGAACCAAATCGCGCCGATTTCAGGCCCATGACTGAGGAGAAGGGCGTCTACGTGCGGCACATTGAGCAATCCATAGACGTCACCATCCGTACGCATCCCATCAATCAGCTGAAGCGTAAGTGTCTCGCATTGCAGCACACCTGAATGGAGTGCAGTGGAGGCATTGAGCCGCAACGCATTGCGAATGCCCCACCTAATGGTGTTGCAACAGTTGCAGCCTCTGCAACACGAGACAAAGTGCAATAAACACTTCCTTTCGCTCTCTAGGCAACTACGGCGCCCAATCGAAGCCGATTCAGATCTCTGTGAATCATCCGTTTCTGTTTTTCATCGTCGATCGCGACTTGGACGTGGCTGTGATGTCGGGCCGCATACTGAATCCGCTGAACGTACGCATCCAATGAAGCACGACGAAGGTCGACTATCGAAAGTGATGAACCCTTTGTTCCCGGTGCCTACTAATATGAGATGTGTTAGCGTTGCTTAGATTAAAATGTAAATATACGGGGGTGTCACGAGTCTGGGCAGATGAAATTCCAATGGAAGTAAAGGAACTTCATACATAAAATTTTCCTAAAATTGAAAGTACATTCGTTGATTGCTTAATATATTTTTTACTGACTTGGAAACCCATCTCGTGACAACCCATTAAGTTAAGCTCACCCCATTAAAGTTAAATATAGTGATGTGGTCCTTAGCCTAATCAGTTCGGTGGGTAATCGATGCTAGTACTGGTACGTTCCAAACACTGTACAGACGCAGAAGAGACTGGTGTTGCTGAAGACCTCGGAGACGGAGGTGTCGCAGTCGCAGTCCCAGCAGCAGCGCGAGTTGTAGGTGGCCCCCGCACCCAGCTCCTGGCCTAGCATCACCTGGACCACGTGCTTGTACCGCTTCACCTTCGAGCTGCTGGCTATCTGCTGGTTCACCTCGTCGGCGATCTCACTTGTCCACTTCCTGGCGATGTCCTTGTCATAGGTCTTGTCTTCAAATAGAGAAGTTGCTTAGCAACGGGCGGAGTGCCTATGGATTTTCCCACTCACCTTTGAGTTTATCGGCCATCACGTTGTTCATTATGTTCTTGATGGTGGGCAGGGGAAACATCTCCCCAAAGGCCGGTCGCATGCTGTAGGCGGTGGGCTGGGCGCCGGGCTTTACCGAGTTTTCATGCTGATCCAAGCCATCGACTGAGCCCGAGTTCAGACTTCCTGACGCCGACTTTTTCGACTGTTTCTCCGCCGGTTTGAGCACTGCCTGAGTCTGGACGGATTTGGTTGCTTCCTCAGTGGATTGTTTGTCAGCCATCTTTCATGAAATTCAGCGTTATTTTCTTTTAAAGTGAAGTTTTTGGATAGCACTAAGGAAATCTCGGTTGCTAAGTTTGTTTACTTATTGCTAGTGTTACCAGATTGTAAAATGGCCTTCCCGCCAACCAATAATGTCATTCACCACAAGTCGCCATACTTCTTTGGAGTGGCCACTTTATATCGAAATGTGGCATCTCTCTCTAGCTAATTTGAATTTAAAATCCGCGCCAATCCTTTTATAAACAATAATTGCTTATTGTACATAACAGCATACAACAGCATAAAAATGGGTACAAAAACTCTGGTTTTAAATCGAGTTTAAAATCGGACTCAGGTTTCATAAAATCTTTATTCAATTCAAAATAAATCGAAAAGTTACATAATAAATTCGATAAATATGTTTTTATATATGCAGGTTATAAATAAAGTTACACAATAATTTAAATGATTTCATTAGTATACAATAAATGGTTGCTTGCTCTCTTACATCGTTATGTGTAGGCTCTCGCATATAGAAAATATTTGTGTGCATCTTTTTGTGTTCACTTTGATTTTGGTTGGGGGCAAATGACATAATACATACACGGGTGTGCTGGTCGGGAAAATGTGCGGGTGCATCGTCAAATAAATAATAATACATTCAAACGGTTGACAAAGAAATCGACAAACAATCGCTAAGTGAAAATAACCTAAAAAAACTCAAATACACCATTTACATTTGCTCAAAATCACATACCCTTTGCACACGCTCACTACATTACATTAAATAAAAACACAACATATTGCATAGGACATACAAAGATCAGACAGATTTCAGTGGCAACGACTAACAAAACGTACAATTAGGTCGAATACGAAACTAAAGGTATTCGCAAAAACATTTGTAATCCCTACTTTTAAATTGCGAAATTAGTTTTTGGTTTTGATTTCCTCTCTGCCTGTTTTTACATTAACCTTGCGCGCTTCTTCAAAAATTAGTTAGGCTCTCTACTTATAAATATTGAAATTGTTCTCTGCCAGCTTATTCACATTGAATAGTTAGTTGCTCGTTTCGGTTACAGCTCACGGGTTTTAGTATTGTTAGTTCTGTATATTCAGCTGCCTTTTTGGTACGCTCTCCCCTGTTACATCTTAAGTATTTAGGCTCAAAAGTCCGTGCACTACCTCGCAGACCAGCAAGCTCCAGGGAAAGTTTGCTATTCAAATCTGAAACATATGTTGTTGTTCATATCAAACTCAAACATTTAGGTCCCATTTACTCACAATCGATTCTTCGTGGTCATGAGGTTGTCCAGTCAGCTTAATGCCCGTTGCCTCGGCGGACGTGGATGCCGATCCCGCTGCCGTGAGGTCGAGTTGGGAGGCTGTGGGTCGTAGGGCGGCTCGCTTGGCGACAATTTCCAGCATTTCGTTGAGAATTGCTCCCTCGGCAGCCACATCGGCGGAGCTTTTGTCCAGTTCTAAAACGGCGGCAGTAGATAACAAAACATTGTAATGAGAGGAAATAATAACACTTACTGTTGCAGGACAAGCGCAGATTGAGCTCTTCCTTCAGCTGGGCATGCCGATACTCCAATTGCAGTTCCTGTTGCCTTATAGTCAGTTCCTCATCGCGTTTCCTAAAGTCAGAATTACATTAAATTCGTTTATTGAAGAGCCTAATAGACCAACATACTTGAGTGCTGTGATGTTGCGCCAAATCTCCAAAAGTTCCTTAAGTAGCTTTTCGTCGTTGTCCTTTGTCGCATCCAGGCTGTGAAAGAGATTTTATTTAATTGGTATTTAGGGAAATAGCTAAGTCCTAGCACTCACTTTTCGATATTCTGCGCCTCGCCTCGCAAGGCCTTCTCGATTAGCACGCCGCGTGCCTCCAGATCCTTCAGTTGCACCTCGATCTCCTCCTGTTCCCGCTGAATCTCTTGAGCGATTCGCAATCGCTTGAGCTCAGCTTGTCGCGAAGCCTTCGATATGGCACGTTGCTTCTTATGCTCTCGTGTCTCGTTAGCGTAGCTCTCATCTGGAAATGGGGAAGAGGATTAAAGACTCATGTCGCAACGATTTCACCTTTATGAATCTTCAGTGGGTCGGGACAGGACAGTTGGGTGGACGGTATATGCAGACATAGAATGAGAACAACAAACCATCGGATCTCTGATAATTCAGTGGCAAAGGCGGTATGGGCGGTGGAGTCTGGTCGTCCAGGGCACTGGGATGAGCTGCGGCCAGGTGGTGGGGCTTGTGTATGTAGAGCTGCGGGCTGGATGAAGAGAACGATTCGGGTTTCGGTTTCGCAGTGTTCGTTTGCTTTCGATAGCGACTGTTGTTCGTGGTGTTCAGATAATCTTGCGAGTGATTTTTCTGTGATGTGGCTCCTGCTGGAGATGCTGCATTGCAGACCAGCATATCCTTGTCCTAGTGTAGCATGGTGTTTGGAGGTATCAGAATATATATCGGTTTAAATGATTGCGTGTTTTCCAGAGGAGGTAAGAAAAGGTCGAGAAAAACGTATGGGAAATTAAACCATATTCAAAAGTCTTATTAGAAACAATTTGTTATTTACTAAAATATTGTATGTACATGTAACGTGCAGGATGTCCAAAGGCAATAAACTTAACACATTTATCTTAGGGATTACCATAACCGGGAGTCCAGGGAAACCAATCATGCACAATATCCATAAAGCTTAAATCATAAATAACACTTCTTAAATTAATTCCCAATAAACAAAAAGCTGCCCAGTACTTAAACCAATAAAAACTTAATGATTAAAACACAAAACTGAATATGCTGAATATCCGTGAATATCCAGGATGGATATCCGTAAGGCTTCCCTGAAACCAATTTGCTTCTAATAGATATAAAACTAAGAAAACATATATGTGTTATTGAAGAGGGAAAGGAAATAATTCAGCATTCAAACTTAAAGGTTAACACTTAGATAACTTTTGCTGCAAAGGGTAAAAGAAAACAAAAATAAAGTAAATAAAAAGAAATCATAATAAAATTATTGAAATTTTATTGGGTTAATAGGACAGCAAACAGACAAAAAGCCCATTCAGATGTAGAAATGTGATATTAGATATTAAATAAACGGATATCAAATGTACGGATGCCAAATAATAAGACTAAGCTTTTGAGAGTGTACGAAATTTGGAAAACTCGAAAGTGTTTAGGGTTTAGAATAGTTAAAAGTCCTTACACCGAAACCGAAATTCCTCAGATCAAAGCAAGACTGCAAAATGGTTAAAAGAATTTTAAATGTTATAAATGCCACACTTATTACACCAGACATCGAGTCCTCGGCAGTTAATATAACTTATGCGCTAGATGAGGTCGTGTGAATCGATGGCTTGGACTAGCCAATCTCCTTGAGGCAGACAACACTTGGTTACATCAACACCGACCAGAACCACATTACAAGTAGATATTTGGGACAAGCACTGACCTTTGACTTCTCCTTGGACTTGGGCGAGATGCGGAATCTACTGAAGACGCCACCTCCTCCTCCGCCTCCACCAGCCGCATCCGAGATTGTGGGCGTGCCGCTGCTGCTGGTGCCGGGTCGCTCTGAATGTTCAGAGTGACCGGCAGCCACAGTGCCGCCCTGCTCCTTGGCACTGGAGGCCGCGGATGCAGAACCCTTTTGGAAGAAGCTGGACAACGACTGTATGAGACTCTTGCGCCGCTCCGGATCCTTTGGCCTGCGTCCGGACTTCGTTTTGCCTGTCTTCTCTTGCACACCGGACGCCAAATTGGGATCGGATGTAAAGTCAGCTGCCTTGGCCTGGAGCACGGTATCCGTTTCAACCTGCTGCTGCTGCTGCTGGCCCACCATGTAGGCCAGATCATTGACGCTCTTCGATGCACTCATTTTGCGGGCACGTGCCGCCAGATCTCCAGATGGCATCTCCTCCAGTTGTTTCGACTTCAGGGATCTGTTTTGGTCGTAGTGCAACCTTGAGCGTATTAGCTGCATCTTTTCCTCGGGACTGAGGCCCAACTCTGTGTTAGACTTGAGACGAGCCCTGGCCCTGGCTTCGCTCCTTAGGTTCTCCGTCGAGGCGGAAATGTTGGCTACATCCGCAGTCACAACGCCTCCTCCTCGGTTAACTCTCGCCGGAGCAATGGGTTTCGCAAAGTCGTCCAACTTCCCGCCATTGAACGAGGCCGTCTTGCCGAGCTTGTAACCCGCCAGAGCGTTCGAATCAATGTGTTCGCTGAAGGGACGCGGCTTATAGAGATCAGCACTCCGCGTGGGCGCTTGGACAGTGCGGTAAGGCGACACATACGTGGACGTGGCGGACTTCTGCAACGGCCTCTCCTCTTGCTGCTTCGGTCCCTCCTTCGCCGTCGAGGCGTGGTAGTGCGCTTGGCTAGAGCAGTTGGAATCCTGCGGACTGCAAGCAGCCGCTAGTTTGGGCGTCGGACTCAGGCTGGAGCCACTGGCATAGCCACTGGTCAGCAAACTGCGCTGTCGACTCCGGTGCAGACGCTTCTCAGCGTTCAGCTGCTTCTTCGACTGCAACTTGTCCATGACTAGGTCGTGAATCAGGTCCTTTTGCTTGGTGCGTTCTTTGGTTATCTCTTCCAGCTTGCTGCTAAGTGTGGGTATCTCAGGTACCTTTCCGGAAATGCTGGTGGTCCGCGGTCGCATTAAGACCACAGGTTCCTCTGCCGGCTTGGGCGGATCCTCGGCTGATTCTATCACAGGTGCGCTACTGTTTAGCTGCAAGTTAGGTGCCTCTCCCTTAGAGCTCTTTCGCCGCTGGGTGCTGATCTGCGATATGCGCTGCTGCAGTGCTCGAACATACTCAAACTGGATCTGCAGGTCCTCCTCCTGCGGCTCCTTCGAGACGTTCCCTGGCGTCGAGGAGTTGGGCCCAGTGCTGCTGCTCGTCACCGTAGAGGTCTTTGGTTGTTGCTCGGAGCTGCTGGGCGTGGAGTCACCCTTTCCCGCCGCCAACATTGAGGCAAATTGATCGAGGACCCGAGGGGAGGACGTGTCAAGTGGGCTGGTGACCACCGTCAATGCTTCACTTTCCTCCGTCGTCGTTGGCTGGGTCTGGGATATTATCATACTGTCATCATCCAGTTCATTGAGCGTGCTTGAGTCAGTCAGCGATTGGGTCATGGCAGGAGCCACCTCATTCACAGGCGTCTTAGCATCATCGTGCATTATGTAGGCTCCCTGCTCAATGTAATCGATGCCCAGCTTCTCGTCCCGCTTTGTCATTAAAGGCGGTAGATTACCTGGGTAACTGGATGGAGGAGCTGCCTTGCGGGTCGCCTTCTTGGGTTCCGCCTCGATGTACTCCATGTAACCTCTATTCTGAATAAGAGCTGTATTTGTGGCGGAATAAGCCTCAGCGCACGAGCCCTCAGAACCCGTGTCCATGAACTCTATGTCATCGATGTCGATGGCACTAAGAATGCCGTCCATCTGCACCACTGGCGCCTGTCTGGCCAGCTCGTGGATTACCTCATTGCCACTGGGAAGTTTGCTTGCTCCACTGCGTCGTCGATCCTTGCGTCGTTTTATCGTGCCCTTGTTCGAGTTAAGTACGAACTCCAAGTCGACAAAGTTCTCCGAGATGCAGTCGTCGGCCGTCCAATCGGAGAGTTCCGTCTCAGTTAGGACCTGACCAGTGCCAGTGTGCTCGGTTTCCGAGTCAGATCCTCGCGAGAGAATTTCTCCAGTGGGTGTTTTGTCACTGTCATGTGCCGTGGGCGTGGTCGGTGTATCTGGTGTCCTGGCCAGATTGCTTAAATTAAGCGTAATGGGTTTCACTGCCTGACTGTGCTCCACATTGCTTTCTACGATCAACGGAAGATTCTTCAAGCTCTCGATCTTGTTCTCATTTTTGCTGTCGAACTTCAATTTAGGTGGACCCATCTCTGGCAAAGGAGGGGGAGCACCAACACGACGCTCCGTCTCAATGACCGTACACTCGACCGGCTCCGGAGTAGCAGTTACTGGTTCCGCCTCCACCTCTTGGTCATCTTCCATATCCAGCTCATTCGTCTTAAGCGCCGGTGCGGGCGGAACAATAACATTGGCGGGCATATCCAAGAACTTCACATCCTCGGGATCTCCAATATACTTTCCATTCACAATCATCAGGCTGTCCACCTGCATCAGGGCGCCACTTGTGTCGTGCACCTCCAAGCGTGGCACATTGTGCTTTCCGCCAACTGTCTGAGTATCCGGACTGGTTGTGGACTCCAAAATGTAGTGCTGGATGTCTTCAATGCTGGAAGAGTCGGAGCTTGAGCAGATGGAGCCACTGCTGCCGGTGGTAGACATGACCTCCGGCTTGGTCTTATCCCATGGGATATTGGGCACCTGGATCTGCACACTGTCGGGTTCATAAAGCTCATGCTCGGCCACATCCTTCTCCGGTGAGTCGCGCTTCTCTTCGTCCGACTCCTCCAGCAGGCTTTGTTGATCCTCGCCACTTGGCTCCTTCGGTCCCGTTCCCTCCTTAATATGTCCCAGAATATCTGGTATGCATTCCTTAACATCCCGGGAGACATCCGGCTTAGGTTCCTCCTTCACTTCCTGCTGGAGCTCGCTGATTTTGTTGCTGTCGGGTGTAAGGCGTTCATCCACATCCATGGCGCTACCATCCACCAACTGCTTCTTGGGCGTTTCCAGCGCCGTTAGATCGATAATGTCCATTGGCCTTTCCGGTGTCACCAGATCAATGACCTCGACCACCGTCTTATTCGTTGGCGTGGTGGGCGAACTCTTTCTGGCCAGCTGGTCCAGCAGCGTGGCATTAACTGCATCCGTGTATTCCATGCCTTTGTTCAGCTCGTTCTTACAGTTCACGAACACGTTTTCCTTCTCGTTGTCCGTGGAGTGGCTGGAGCCGGTTTTCTGTATCCGCAGTTCCACGCGCAGATCGTTAATCACATTGCTGGTGGCGGAACGGATCAGTTCGTTCGTCTGCCCGGTTGTCTGGCTGCCCTCGCCCAACTTTGTGCGATCGAGGAAGGTGCGCATGCCGGCACTGATGTCGCTGCTGGGATTCAGAAGCTTCTGGCACTCCGATATGTTCGACTGGAAGCTGCGAATGCGCGAGTCTAGCACTGAGGTGGATCCGGACTTCTGGATCTTGTTGCCATTGGCCGGCTCACCCAGCAGATAGCGCTTTTTAAGCTCCAGGCTCTTTTTGGAGGCGATGCCCTCCGTACTGGCCGTCTTGTTAAGCAAGTAATCGCCGGGCCGGGGATTCTGAAGAGGAGCGCGCTGGCTGCCAATGAGCAGGGTGGGATCCACCTGGACCAGCGGTTTGAACTGTGGCAGTGGCGGCTGGGGTTGGTACTTCTGGAGGTAGCTGCCGCCCTTCTCCCGCGCCGCCAACTGCTTCTGATGGAGTCCGGCGGATGCTGCATTGGGTCCGATCATGGTGGACTTGATCTGCAAGGTAAGTAATTAGTTGCACGTTTTTAAATACACTTGGACTCCCCCGCTTACCTGAACCTTGGTGGGCTTCCTTAGATGGGTGTCATCGATGAAGATCTTGGGCGCCTGGCGTATAATCTCATCGTTGTCAAACTCGGAGTCGGTGGATATCTCAGTGGCAGAGTTGAGTTCCACTTCGTCGGGCGAGGTGCTCTCGGACTCGGTTTGAACCTGCAAGTGGAGTTACGAATACGTATGATGAATTAGTGTGCGTTAGGGCAGGAGAGCAAGTAACTAAACGAACGTAAAACAAAAGCAATGGGAGTCGGGATCAGTAGCGATCGGTCAGAGATCGGTCTAGCTACTGCCCACACCCGAAGGCGGCGGTTTATGTACAGCAAACACCTTTGGTTCGCACATGCTAATTAGTCGGAGTAGTGAGTTAAACAGCAAAAAACAGCGGCGTCATGCCTTTAGGTACGATCCAGAAGGGAAACGAGAGGAACGCTGATGGACAAAACAAACGCTGGCCAGGATTAGCTGGGGGTTAGGCCTGTTTTTGGACTTTGGAGTAAGGACTGCAACAGAACGACACAACACAATCGGTATTCAGTTTTCAGTATTTTCTAGGTTTAGAGACTACAAACTTTCGGCTTTTTTTCGGGCTGCTTGAGTTCGGGGTTAGCGCAACATTTCGCGGATGGCTGTGCTTGAATTTACCTTCGTAGATCGTACCCAGGTGCATTACTTTCAATCAAGTGGCCAACTCGATCTGAGGCTAGCCCGATCTAGTCTTTGGCTGACTTGGAGGACTTGGACTGGACTTGAACTTGAACTTGAAGGCGTGGCACATCGAGAGCAGACAGGCGGGCGGGCAGTCTAGCATGGTTGATTGGTTGGTTGGTTGGTTGGTTGGTTGGTTGGTTGGGTATTCTTGGGCTGCTTATCGGGGGACCTATAGTGTCTTGAAGGGGGGGTCGGGTTGGTCAGGGTACGGGGGTCTGTTTGTGGGGTTGGTTTCGCTGACGATGGGTTGGCACTCAGTAGAGATAGTAGTTGAGGCGTCGTCTGCGGCCACAACGGGGTAAAATATAAATGAAAAGAGAAGGCTGCTTTGGTCAATGGTTCGGGGCTAACAACTAGGAGATAACGCACGACTCTTTGTTGCCGTAGCCGGAAAGTGCGGATCCGGATCCGGGTCCGCTGGCGGGGCTGCGTCGTCGGAACAGGTCACTCAAATGGGAGCTACGCGTGCTCGATGGATAGTAACTGCTGCTTGCACTGGCGCTCGGGATGTAGCTTCTCCTGCTCAGATAATCACTACTGGGACTGAGGTAATCGTAGTTGTTGCTCTTCCTTGTCGTGGTGTTGGGGAAGCGATTTAGCGTGGAGCTGGCATAATGCCTTGGCCTGTAGCTGGTCAGATCTTCATCCACATCGTCGTAATCCCGGCGATCCGTGGTCCTAAGCACATCCCTCATATAGGGGTTTCGCTCCACCACTCGCTCGTTTACGAAATCTCTTTTGCGGTTGTGTAACCGTTTGCTTCGATCCAGCAAAGCTTGGGTACTGGCATCCATTGGGTCCTCGTAGTTAACATAGCTTGCGGGACGAGCTGTGGCTACTGTTGTGGTGGTGGACAGTGTGTCCGTGTCCTGGCTGGATTGCGCCGACAGAGATTGCATGGAGGGTCCCTTCTTAAGGTCGCTGTATGACTTTGAGTTCTTCCTGGAGCTGTTGACCAGCGGTTTGAAAGGCTGCGGAGATTGAGAGCGCGGCTTGTCCTTGAATCTCTGGGAACCCCTTTTCCTTGGGGACAGTAATCCCTCGAAGATATCCTCCTCCTCAAGAGATTCGGCACGTTTATCAAACACTGTTTTCCCATCCGGCCACTTGCGATTCTTGAATGCAGCCGAAGGAGGAGAATCCGAACGAGCGTATTCGGGCAGCTGTTTCTTGAGCTTTTCTGCCTCATCTTCATCATCCGAATCCCCAAGATCGACCTCTCCTTCCAACTGAGTCTTGGGCCAGGCGCGACCCTGGAACACCTCGGGCACAGGCTCATCAATGGCCACTGGTTCGGGTACGAACCTAGGTGGCTCCGGCTTGGGCAACTTCAGTTTCTTGGGCATGGGCACAATCACTGGTTTGTTATCCTGTAACTCTATAAATGCAAACGAACTGCGCCGCGTGGAGCAGGCGGTGGAATCCATAGACGTACCGCTGCCATCGACATCTAGCTTCTTGAACATGGGCGGAGTTCCCTCGTGCCGCGTTGCCGTATCCTGGGTGCGATTCGTATCCTGAGTGGTTCCTCGTCGCGATGCCATCGTCATGGGCGGCGTGGGCGGTGGTAAGCTGCGTTTGCTGCTCGAGTTGCTGCTGCTCTGTAAGGAATCGCGTCTGCGCTGCTCCGCCGCAATGGCCTCAAAGTTCTCGTCCCGCTTGATCAGCGCCTGACGTCTCTCCTGCTCGAAATCCTCGATTAGGCGTCTCTGAGCCGCCTCGTCATCTGCATCGGAGGGTAAATTGTTTAGTAGTTGCACTGGGTTGGTGCTAGGTGAGATGGCCCGCATTTTGTTCCTTCTTGGCAACATGGGACTGTTGGGCAGCTTCTCCATGTCCCACTCCAAGGAGCTCTCCTTGCTAGCCACGCTTGGAGCTTTATATGGCGTCTGATTTTGTAGCAACCTACGTCGTGGCATGGGTGAGGCGGGCAGCTTCTCCATGTCCCAGTCCGAGGAGTTCTCCTTGCTACTCGACTTGAGTGGTGCTATTATCTTTGGTACTTCCACTAAACTGCTGCCCGACGAATTCTCGCTCTTAAGAGAGTTGCTCTGACTAATTGCCGGTTTGCGAGGACTTGGTATGGCCTGAGCCACCTCTTCCGGCTCGGTGATCTTTTCCACTTTGATCTCTTCTGGAGCCGTATCAATTTTCTTGATTGCTTCTTTGGAGTGATCCACTTCGTCTACATCTTCTTCCGCCAACATGCTGGGAAACCTTAAAGTTCGTTTGCCCTCAACTGGAATTATTTCCGCTTTTTCAGGTTGGATGTTCTTCTGGTAAACCTGATGTAAAAGATCCTGTACCGAAGGAGGCATGTCCTCCGGATCTAGTTTTGAAAGTTTCTTCTTCAACCTTTGAGGAGCCACAGGAAGTGATGGTTCACTGGAAGATGAACTGCTTTTGGGTCGTCGTTGTGGGCGCGATGGGAAGTGCAATCCGTCCACTTCGTCCTGGACATTTTCCTGTATGAATTTATCGCCAACAACTGGGTGGAAAGTCTCCTCATCACGCTCCAAAGACTCTAATTTATCCAAGTAGTCCCGATCCTCTGTGTTTCGGGAAACGAGTGTGGCCCTTGGTGTGATGCCTACAAGCTCATCGTTGGAGTCAAACTCCACATTCACCAACATCTCGTCGGAGAAGTGGCTGAAAAGCTTCTCTATGCTCTGATCCTCGGAACTGCCGCGTTTAACCACCGTAACGGGCTGAGCACTGGGACTCTTGCTGATTGTGGTGCACAAGGAGTCCGCATCGATGTCCTCTTCCGAAGGTTCGGCAATGGCAATTGGCTGCGGTTCCTGCTCCATTTCCTCCACCATGCTCTGGAAAAGCTCGTCCACTTGCTCCGCCTCCCTTTCTTTTTCCAGTTGGTTCAAGGCGGCAAGTGCCTCCTGGTTGAGTTTATCGTTGAGAGAAATTTCCGAGTGTCTTCGCGACACGACCAGACTAGATTGGGAACCACGACGTGAGCTGTTCGAGGACTTATCACACCCGGTTTTGGGTAGATTCTTAATATCTTCCACTGGTAAGGGAATTTCTACTACAGCTTCTTTGGGCGTCTCCATTATCGCTTCTACAGCTGGACTCTTGGTCTTCGAGCGCTCAAGTTCTTTGGCCTCTGAGGCTTTCTCCAGCAGATCAAGAATCTCAAAATCATCTGGAACTGGACTGGCTGGCTTTAAAGGTTTTACTTCTACAGGCTTTAGAGTCTTTGGTTGCGCCTTCTTGGTCTGGCGAACACTACTGATCTTGGCCAGCTCCTCCAGTGAGTTGTTTGCTTTGGTCACCTTTGGCGTTTTAGAGGGGGATTTCTTCTTCTTAATGGGAGACTTTCGCTTTTCAGGTGACTTGCGAGCGGACAAGCCGAAGAATTTGGCCAGCTTGGAGTCGCGATATTGAACAGGAAGATGGTCTAGGGGATCTGGTTTAGCCTTAATCTTAACCTCCTTTTTGGCATAGAATTTATCGCGCTTCTTTTGCAGAAAGTTGGTGGCCTCATTGCGCCATTCATTACGCAGGTAATCCATGGTTTTCTCCAAATCACTCATTGAATCGCTGACGGATACAAGTGACTCCCTGGAACGGGTCAAACTGCTCAGGTTGCTGGTGGTTGACTCCATGCGACGTAGTTTGAAGGCCGCCTGTTCATCACTGTTCTGGGAGGTAACTGAACTCATGGACTCGAATCGCTTGAGGATGTTCTGTACTCCAGTTAGTCTTTCCTTCGACGGATTCATGTCAAAGTCACCCTCACCCAGGGATTTTGTTTTGACCAGTTTCCTACTGCTGCGCTTGGGCAGGCCCAATTCCACATCCAACCCGGTTTCCTCGAGTATCCGATCAATGTTGTCGGACAAATCGCTGGGCGACTTTTCGTCCTGAAACAGGCGCTGATACTCGGAGCTGGGTGAACGCAGTTCACCATCTCCCAGGATTTCGTCCAATATTCGCTCTGCTTCATCTTTTGGCGGCTGCTTCTCTGGCAGAGCCTCGACTGCAGCGGTTTCTTGGGCCGCTTCTGCCGCCTTTTTGGCTTTCGTTCCTTTGGGTACGATTTTCTTTACAATCTTAATAGTCTTTCCTTTGGATGTGGCCGTGGCTTTCGTCACGGATGTGGTACTCCCTGATTTGGCCGGTTTCTTAACGCCAGTGCTCGCTTTGGTGGGAACCTTCTTTTTGGTCAGGTCTAGTGCGCCATCCATCTGGTGCTCCCTTAAGCTAAAGGTGTCCAAAGAGGCCTGTCGTTTCGGAGGTGCTGGTTTCGAGTCAGCCACCTTCTTCGTATTTTTTTTGGGCTCTCCTTCCTTTTCCGCCTCTTTCTTGGACTTTTCCGGCAGGTTATTGGATTGGTCCTCCAGCTGTTTGGTTTTGGCTAGAGCAGCCTCAGTCTGTGACTTCTTTAGGCGATCGGCCACCGTTTCCACGGTTCTTCGTTGTGGAGCTGGACTGCTGGGGAAGTACTTGGCCAGGTTAACATCCTTTAGGGTAACCTGATTCTTGTTGGTGCTGCTGGCGGAGCTCTTCTCCTGCTTCTGGTTGGGAAAGTACTTGGAAAGATCCATGGAGGGTGGTGCCTGGGCACTAACCGTTGGCATAGTCAGCTGTGATTTAATATGGTCCATGGTGCCGGCAAAGCTGCTTGCTTGGATTTCCTTCAATTTGCTGTTGAGCTCTTTGTTTGGCTTCTTTTCCACATCCACATCCTCATCTACATCCATATCTTCATCCTGATCGCTGCTGTTCTGGCTCTGGATCTTTTTTAAGGTACCAAGGATTCCTTCAATTTGCATTTTGCTGTTATTTGAAATGGGTGCTTTTTTCACCTTTGGACTCCCGGTGCTGGCATTACTCTTCAAGCTGTTGGAGCGGCTCACATTTGTGCTGCTGCCCTTTGGCTTTTGCTGTGGGGGTTTTTTCAAACTTTCAGGTCTAGGCAGCTGCTCCTTGGGTCGCTCCTCAAAGTTCGGTTTGCGTGGCTTTAACTCATCCAGATTGAAATCGATTACTGGCTTGGGTTTGGGTTCGGCGGCAACCGGTTGAGGTGGACTCACTACCTTTTCGAACTTTTCATCGAACTTTGACTTGGGCTGAAGCCCAGGAGCCGACGCACTAGGAGTCGGAGTCACCTTTTGGCCTGCTGCTATGGCCGCATTCTCTGCCAGCCACTTCTCCTTCAGCGTGAGCTTGCGCAGGATGTCGCTCTTGACCAGATTTTCTTTGGCCAGCACCTCGAGGTCCTTGTTCATCTTTACCATGTTGTTCATGTGGTATAGTTTCTCGCTGATGGCCTCGATTTCGCTGCTAAATTTGCGTGGAGCATTTCGCTCCAGTTGCTCCATCTCGACACGAGTGGGCGTGGAAAGGGGCGTGGACGGCTGACTGCGCGCGGACTCAAAGGAATTGCCGGATTTTAGAGAGTTTCTGTCGGCCACGTTCTCTTTATTGTCTACGTTTAACTTAAGTTTCTAATTATTGACATAATTATGGATTTATAAGGACAAGAATGAAACCAACACCATGAGCAGGAGATTAAAAGAATAATGTAAGAGAGTCAAGGAAAATAAATGAGAATAATGAGAAGGTTAGTCTCCCAATCGCCAAGAGACACAATAGTTAAATAGAACCCACCTCGGTCTCCGTATCTGTGGGCAGATTGGCCGGCAACGGCTGCAGGCGAACCTCCTGGCGTCTCAGTTCGCGGGCCTTCTTGAATTCCTCACCCTCGGTGTCATCTTTACCATCGTCTGAAATCCAATGAAAAGTTTATTAGTAAGTGACTTTAAAACTTCCCCTTTGGTGCCCACTCACCCGCAATACCTTCACTTGAGTCGTAGAAATCGTCAGAATCATCACTGTCCTCACAGTACTGCTTTCCAATCCAATCCGATGCCAACTGGAGGGTCTGAGCGCCAAACGGCGAATCGTCCGCCTCCTCAAACATCTCCGAGTCCGATTCCGTATCAGATTCATCCGAGCTGGACAGCTCCGATTGGGAATCGTTGTTGGACTCGGGCAAGAAGTTGCGACCGGACCATTCGTGCTCATCGATAACATTGGCTTCATCATCGGACATGGCATCGGCAGAGGCATTTGCTCGCGACGTCTCCAGCAGGTCCACCTGATCCCTGGGTGGAGTGGTGTCCATGGGCTCAGCTGTGGCGGCTGCAGTAGGTACGGATCCCGCAGATGGTGGTACAGCAGGCGAGGCGGGTTGAGCGGCAGCGGATTTCTGGAGGAATAAGAGAATGGGTTGTAGTTGATAGGAACACTTAGATAGATCCAAGATCGATACTCACCCTGGCCTTGTTGGTGCGCTGCGGCAGCGGTTTGGGCGGCAACCGGAAGTGCTGGGTGCAGTAAAATCGGCCCTGCGGATCGTCCCGATCAAAGGCGTAGCCTCCCAGACGCAAGTTGGTGTGGCAGTGGTGGCACTTAAGGCAATTGCGATGCAGAACCAATCCCTCCACGGTGGTCTTCTCCATCAGGTAGACGGTTTGCTTGCAAAAGCGGCACTTTTCGGAGGCGGCCTGCTTTTTAAAGGCCAGCGCCACCTTGGAACTCTGCATTGTTACAAGGATCAGTATTAGATTGAGTTTAAAGATGAGAATGAATAACAATTAACGATAACACATTAAATTTTGCTTGGCATTCGATGGGTGTCATGTACAAATGAGTGGATATGTGGCTTGATGGCTATGAGTGTTTGTGTGGGGAGTGGCCTAGACTATTGCCTAGACCTTGCTTAAAGCACGCTAACAACATCATCGACTACAGCAACAGCAACCACAGGAAGCAACCACGAAGGTAAGCAAAAATAAAGTATACATAAAGATATAAGCAAATATAAAGTAGCACAGGGAAAACCGATAACAATGGAACCCAAACAAAACAATTGATACAGGGAGTTCGGTGGATGAACACAAAATTACTCACAGATTTAGGTATGACTGTGTTGTTGGTGTTGGTGGTGGCATTGCTGCTGCCCGCGTTCTTCTCATCCGAGTTGGCCTCATCCTTCTTGCCAAACTGGCCGGCAATGGAGGCCACCTTGTTGCGGCCCCGCTCGCCCACGTCCAGATTGTGGCCCTCCTTCAGCTGTTTGTCCAGGTTGCGGATGGTCTGGTCGATGTCCTTAAACTTTTCCGCTTCGCGCGAGTCCTGGCGCTGCGGCTTGGACATCTTGTGCTGGCGCGCCTGGAACTGCTCCTTGCTCCACTTGGGCACCTTCTCGCGGCCCTTGGGCCCGTGGATCTCCGTCTTCTTGGACAGCTCGATCTTCTTCTCGATCTCGCGCACATTCCAGTCGTTCGAGTCGATCTTGCCGATAGCCCGCATCAGATCCTTGGGCTTCTTGTCACCACCGAGGCCACCACGTCCCGTCATCCGCTGCTCCATGTTCTTAATGCGATCGCTGAACTGCTCGTCCGCCGTGCGCGGCAATGCCGACGGAATATCTCCCCGTTCGCGATCCTTTGGTTCACAGGATGAGGGTTGGTGGTTCGGTGGTTTGGTGGGTGGCAGTGTTTGTAGTTGTGTTTTGGGTTTTTTGGTGTTTAGGCGTTTAAATAATTAAAGTTTTGGGGCGGAGTGGAAAGGTTTGAAGAAATCAAAATTGATAGATATGCATAAATATTTTACGTCTGATAACTGATCGTCTAGAAACGAATGAACATAAATAATCAACTCAAAAGGCAAACAACTGAACGTAAGCATAACAAAAAGTCCAAGTTGGACTAGTTAGATGAACGAGCTTAGCTTAGCGAATAGTACATTAGTAACTGGCAATCTGGCTTATTCAAATCCAAATTCTTAAACATCTATTAGTTAAATCGCAGCGGATATTGAAGCCTCATCGCTGAGCTTTTAAGACATTTAGCAAACAGGAAACTTATGGGGCCACCAAAAAATTTGTGGAGAATCTCCATTGAAAATATTTGTTGGCATCATTTCTTTCATTTCCCAAGTTTCCATGTTAAATATATTATTTGAGCATTTGCTAGCATCAATGTTAACGAACTAAAACCTTTACTTTGACTTATTATACGAGCAGGTATTAGGGTTTAGGATCTTGTTAGTTGCTTCACTCTGCAGCACTGCAGCATAAGTTAGAAGTTAGGATCAAAAGTGATCCGATCCGCTTGGGGCCAGAACGAGTCAAGACAAAAACACAGAAGACGACGCAGCGTGCAAAAGCGAGAACGGGAGATTCTCTTCGCTTACGGGAAACAGAAGCTTCCGCTCGAGGTCCTTGACGCGGTCATTGAAGACGGGCGCCTGCTGGCGGTAGAGGAATATCGAGTAGTCCTCGAAGGGGGTGCCATCCTCGGCCACCCCCGCCTCACCGCCCTCCCGCAAGAGCTTGCCCGCCTGCAGGAGCTGAAGGCTCTTGTAGAAATTCTGCGTCTGGTGGTAGCGCTGCTGGCGCCGCTTGCTCATCCGCTCCTGCCGATTCTCCTCGATCTCCTGCAAGCGCTGCTGGCGCTCCTCCTGCGCGGCAGAGGTGAGAGTCAACACATTGGACAGATTCGAAGGGGATTCGGATTCGGATACTTAGAGGACGGGGAACTTTGATTGCGATCGAAAGTGATTGGCGGAACTATGGTATGCTATTTGGGTGACTTTGCGTGGGACAGACAAAGAACGGATAACTACATCTAGATCTACTGACTACATGACTTTCACTGGGAAAATGCTAGGTTAGTTGTGCTATGTGGATTGAGAGTTACGCATCACACAGAGTGGACAATGTAGACGACACTGGGACACTTGGACACTCAGTGAACTGACCTCATTGATGGTTTCGAATGCGCTAATGGCGTTACTGATTTCATGACAGAGAGCTGTTCTCAGCAGGAGCTGAACCTTGGGAACAGATTTTCGATGGTTTTGTTTTTATGAAATTGGTTTTCTTGCGTTTTACATTTGTGAATAACAATTAAATTCGTTGAATGTACATGAGAAAGCTGAGTTCGAACAATTTGAAACGAGCAATGGTAATGAAATAGAAATACACATTGTGTGTGTATATATTTAACAAGATGTTTGAATGGCTGATCCTCAGACCTTCTGCACATTCGCGTATGAACCAATCCATGATAAAATATAATGCCAGCATTTACTCACAATATTGACGGTTTTGTCGACCTGGCGGCGCTTCTTCGACCGACGTGGCGTATCGCTTTGACCTGCCGAGTTAAATAAAATAAGCAATCAGACATCATTTAATTATAATTATTTATAAGTTTCTGGAGTGGCTTCCTAAACTGATAAAACTCTTTAAATTTAATCAAAGTTATTTTTTATAATTCCTCTAAGACGTTTTTATCACTATTTTATTTGTCCTTACATTAACTTTAATAGTGAAAACAATTAATAAAAAAAAGTACATTCAATTCGTCATCGAAACATTCTAATCTAAGCTTAGTCATTGTATATCTTTTATTGCCACCATTTAATTTAACATATATGCTCATCTAGCAGCCACTCCGAAACTTATTTTCCACCAGACTACGGTTCAACACACCCTGCGTTGTGGTTCCCGTCCCGCTTCCGGCAACTCCGGCGGCGCTTCCTGCTGCCCCTCCACCAATGTTGAGAAGCTGCTCGTGACGACGCTGCCGCTTGGCTCGCTCCTCCTCGAGTACCGAGCGGCGCTGCACTGTCGTGGGTATGTCCACAGCATCCTGCATCGGCGACTTGGCCTTGGGTTTCGTTGCCAGCAGCTTGGAGAAGTCGGGTTGGGCGTGCGTGTGGTTGATGCGATATTTTTGGCGCAAATCGCTAAAGTCCATTTTGGGGTGCTTGATGTGGGGGATCTCGCCTCGGAACAAGTCGCAGATCTGGTCCAAATAGTTGAGCCAGATTCGCGACTCCAACTCGGTCAAGTCCAGCGACTGCTTGGCACTCATGACGCGATCGATGTGGAGTTCGCGCTCCAGGACGGCGAATGCCAGCTCATTGCACTCCACGGGATTCATGTCCTTGGTGGCAGCATAGTCGATGAGATCAGGACGATAGCTAAATGGAAACATTTTAATGGTTGTACCAATGCAAACTGTATAGTATAGTATGACTACTCACCGATTAATAAGCGCACAGAGAACGCGTCCATTCCGGAACACATCCGAAGCCTCCTTGAGTTCGGGAATAAACTGATAGGCATGAAGCTGGGCGCTTATCCATCTCAGCAAAGTGGCGCCCTGCGGCAGCAAGTCTATATAAAATATTATAGTAATAATTAAAAAAAGCCATACTAATTGATATTTATATACTGACCTCCACTGCGTCGCTTGCGGCGACCCGGCGTGTCCAAGTGCGGCGTCTGCAGCGTGTGCGTGTCCATGAAGGTCTGCTCCAGAACAGACGGGTCATCGGTGTCGACCAGATGCTTTACCTGCCAGCTGTTGACCGACTCCCTGTTCAGGTTCGGATAGCGCGTGGCCGGATCCACGGTGTAGGCACTAATGTCCCGCTGCAGGGTGTCCGGCGTGGTCTGGTTGAGCAGCCGATAGATGCTCTCGCGCTGCGCCAGAACGCCAAGGGTGCTGTTCTGCGGGTTGGACCACAGCTTGATGGCATAGGCAGCGTCCATGCTGGACAAGAAGCCACGGGCACAGCCCGATCCAGTGGGCCAAAACGGCTCCAGCAGACTGTCACCCACGAGGCACTGCATCAGGCGTGCTCCCTTGCGCACGATGACGCGGCAGGACATCTCGGCGGCAAACATGGAAGTGAAATCGAACATGGCCACATCTGGTTTGCCATAGTGATTAACAGCGAACTCCAGGTTTGGCATTTGGTATTGGGTGGAGAACTCGGCAGCTTCGCGTGCATAGTCGTGCAGCTTTTGGGTATCCACATTGGCTGGGGCGAGAAGCTCGCCGGGATCGGCCATATCCTCGATGATAACGCCCTTGTCAATTAGACTGTGCTTCTTGGCCGTCATCACGAAGTAGTGCGTCTCGTCCTTGTAGTAGACGATGTTTTCCAGGTCGATGCCGGTCTTTCCATACAACTCCTTGAAGAAGGCCTGGTTAAAGATGAACGCCACCCCACTGATCTCCTCCACCTTGGCCTCCGCCTCCGTCTTTTTGTTGATGAAGTTGGCAGTGATGGCGATGGCCAGCTTGCCGCGGAACTCCTTCCGCCTAAAGTCCAGCATATTCCGCTTGCCATCCGCTCCGATCAGCACATCGAACTCGTAGTGAGATACGGCATGATCGGAGGGAGTAACAGCTGCCCTCCATCCGCCGCCATCGCCAGAGGGCTCCACAGCGTGCTCGAAGCTGACGCCCTCGTGGATCTCTACGCCCAGCAGCAGCGCCACCTTGAGCAGCATGCACTGAAGCTGCCGAATAGAGATGTGATCGATGGAGCCGGCGCAAAACTTGCCGTAGAACTTCTTGGCGCCCAAGTTGCGCAGATCCGTGATGACAAATGGCCACAGATGGAGCACATTGTTGCGGGTGATGCGATCGCGTTTCTCCAGCACCACCACCTTGGCGCCCAGCAGTTGGGCCTCGATGGCGGTGCGCAGACCACAGGGCCCAGCTCCGATGACCAGGACGCGTGTGCCAGTACAGGCTGCTCCCTTGCCGTAGACTCGATGGGCAGCCCTGGCGTCGAACTTCTTCCACAGGGCCTGCGCCTTCCACGAACGCACCTTGGCCTTGAGCCGCGGGTAGAAGTCATTTAGGGGCGAGGGCCTTAATCCCACCGCCTCGCACATGGCCCGGTGGAGCGCCAGGATCTGGCGCATCGTAGTGGCCACGCAGAGCAGGTCGAACAGCTCCGCCGCCTCCGCGGCAGCCGCGTGCTCCGCCATCAGCAGCTGCTGTTGTTGCTGCTGCTGCGCCGTCAGCTGCTGCTGCTGTTGCGGCATTTGCTGCTGCGGCTGCTGGTGCGGCGGCAGGTGGTGGTGCTGCGGGTGGTGCCGCTGGTGTTGGCGGCTCATTCTGCGGAAAGAGAGAGGTTTGGTAGACATAGAATTAGTGGGGTGTTTCGATATAACGACTGCGGCCACTAGAAAACTAAACTTGCACATGGCATTTGGAAATATACAACATAATATGACAATTTGCTCGTTTTCGTTGGGAAATTTCATTAATTTCTGACAGATTTTTCATTCCCGTTCGCCCGCGTCTATACCAAGCACTTATCTCTGCTTATTTGCGCTGTCAAATTAATTTTAATTAATGAAGCGCACTTAATAAGATTCATATTTGGTCGTTTCGACGCTCTTTTTATACCCTACATATTTTTGAAAATAATTAACGTGTCAATTAAAAAATATTTAAAGGTACGAAATAATTCGAATTAAACATATTTAAGCCTGAAATGAATGATATTGTTTTAAGAGTAAGCTGCGACCTCCTTGGAAGTCAACGAACCATTATATGTTTACTCATAAAGGACTGCCTCGCATGTAAATGTAAACAAAATACAAGTTTTACTTTTTAAATGTTCCCGGAAAGCGGAAAGAAATACATCCCCTTTCTTTCTTTTTTTCCTTTCTTATTTTTCCACCCAGGGAACTAACAAAGAGCTTTTAAACTGAACTTGTCATCATCTTGCTTGTTTGCTCTGCTTTTTGTTTTGCTTTTGGATTCAAATGACAACTGAAATCTCGGCGCAGCATTATACTTCAATTAATTGAATCAGAAAATCAGTAAGAATTACTCATGCCGTGGTCCAGCGATAATGTTAAAAACCCTCGAACAAAGCAGAGAAAAGCAGCAAGGAAATCTACACAGGAAAAACTGAACTTTTGAATACCCTTGAATCTGATTGTGTTGAATCCACATAAATCATGTAAAATCCCGATAGCCAATTAAACCCTTTTGAACTCAAGTAGAGCATTTTGTGCGAACCCATTTCACTCGACTGTGGGCTATAATTGGAATAGCCTTTGAGTGCTGACAAGTGAGCCAGACAAAAGCCAAAGGCAAATGAGCCGGTAAAAGCTGCCACTCGAGTTTGAACTTCTGTTTGGATTCGCCTAGACAGGCAACAACCTGACAATGAACAGTAGGGAACTGAGAACTGGGAACCGAGAACTCAGAACTGAGAACTGGGTACTGCCAAGTGGGAGCTGCAAGGTGGGAATCCTGAAGTGGAGTGCCATTTGCGTCCGGGGCAAATGGGGGAAAAAAAGTAAGCCACAAGACCGCAGCTGTTGGTTCTTTGTGAAAGCGTTGCTGAATGTGAATGTCCCTCATTCACTCACCCGCATAAAGGACAATAGCCCCTGGGAAAAGCAGAGAACAAACGAGGACAAGTCACTGACCCATTTTCGGGGACATCACTAGGCGTAAAGATTTCTATCGGGGCTAAGCAAGCTTTTAAGGATATAATGGGATATTAAACCATTACCACGCGGAATAGTTGCAAACCCATAAACCCTATTTATATTATTTTTAAACCCATGTTCATATGTCAAATCCTTGCAAATTCCATCTTGGTCCAAATTCGAAGCCATTGCCTCGACTTTATTGAACACCAGATTTTTCCATTTGCACAAACCACAAATCTGTTCACCGTCTGGTACAATTTGAGAGATGGAGAATTTTCACAGTACTCGAGGAAAGGGCAGCATGAGGAGACGGGCGTCCAGGGACACATCGCCGGAGGGCATGTGTTCGCGTTGCTCCCCCGAGGTCGCTCGGGGATACCTGGACCCCATCACCATGGGCGGAGATCCGTCCAGTTGCTGTAGCTTGAGCATCAGGGTCGACATCTGGGGCAGTGATCCTTCGGCACTGTACCCCGCAGCCATAATATCAGCTGCATACTGATCAATATCCCGGCCCAGTTGCTCAACCACCGGCTGCACCACCGAATAGCGGCCATTGAGGCTACTAAAGAATCCCTGATGTGATCCGCCCTCGAGGACGTCGGTGACCACTGGGCGGATGCGCTGCAGCGGCAGCCTGTACACGTCGGCCACTCTTTCGGCCACCTCGTAACTGGTCGCC
The DNA here is from genome assembly GCF_016746365.2 of Drosophila yakuba. Classification (NCBI taxonomy): domain Eukaryota; kingdom Metazoa; phylum Arthropoda; class Insecta; order Diptera; family Drosophilidae; genus Drosophila; species Drosophila yakuba. The sequence continues at coordinate 11,657,884 of NC_052530.2, forward strand.
GGACGACCAAGCACCTTCAGCACCTCCAGCACCAGAGCCCCATTCTGCCTGCCCAGATTCGTGGGATTCATTCTGAATAATGCGACTGGATGGCGACGCTGCGCCTCCCTTACTGCGATCTTGGTCTCTGCTTTTGGTATTGCTAAAAATTAACAATGAATTTTTCAACGCTTTTGGCTTTTGCGTCGCTGGCGAAAAGGGAAATTCTAATATTTTGGTTGACAAAGACAATGAAAATGTAGTTTGTTCGGAAGTTTGTAACACACTAAAATCAGTGGCAAGAAATTTTGTGGTTCGAGATGAGAAGAGGGGGTTACTGGGATCTAGAGTTGGGACAAAGGTGCAAGTTTCTTAGGATCATCGTCGGATATAAAAAGATGATATGATGATACCAGAAATCCTTTTTAAAATTTCTTGTCAATTGAACAATGGAATAAATAGAATACATTTTTTATGGCACTGAGCTCTTTAGTAGAAAATTATAAGAAAGCTTTCTTTGTTTGGGATTTTAAGGAAACGTATACAACCGAAAAGGTTCCCTTTTTTGCATAGATTTTATCCTTGACAAATTATTCTACAACAACCCACACAAGACAAGAAATCCCATACCCAATACCAAAAGTCGGTTCCAATTTTCGTTGCCTCATCGTCTATTAAAGTTCGGGACACAAATGCGATTGGCGCCAAGAAACTCATAAAAAAGAGCTGGCTCAATGCCCCCCAACCACGCCCACATTTCGGACAGGAAAGAGGCGGTGGGTCGCCAAGTGGGTGGGTCACGCAATTGGCGACAGCTCGACTGTCTTCCTCCACCACTCTCCACACTGGGAAAAAAACCAAGTGCCTACTAAAGCATTATATTTAATAATATCCGGTATCGGGTAGCTTAACTTAACAATGTCTGAATTTACTGACGATTTTTCATCACCTCTAAATCGGACCATATCTTTCATTCCGTGTATTCATTCGGTATTTTTCTCTTTGTTTGTCTGAGTTAATCAAAAGCCTTGTGGGTCACATTGGGCACACACCACATTATGTCATTGCGCCAGAAGAAAGGGGGTTTTGTTGGGTCGTATGAGATGAAACACGAAAATTAAAGTCGAAAGAAAATGAAAAGTTAAGCGCCTATATCGATTTTTGTGTTGGCTGCTTTATCTATCAAAAGTCGCCACAACGCGAAGTTTGTTGGGGCAGGGAGGGAAATTGAAATCAGCAGAAAGTTGAGGAATGGGCAGGGTATCAAAACAACCGGCGAGGGTGGACTGCATCAGGTTTTCCTTTTCGCCATTTCGGGGGTGAGATGAATGACTCATCTTTGATACTATTTGAGGGTGGCCCGAAACATCCCACCATTTGTACAGCTTAATTACTCATAAATTCGAAAATAAAACCAAAATTGCGAACTTTGAGTAAGCGAAAGAATTCATAGTTTATAAAGTGTTGCACATGGCTGCCGGACAAGATCAAGGTTCCCGAGAACAAATGAACCATTTCAGTTTGAAATGCTGAAATTTCTCTTTCTTTTCCTTGTGCAAACTTGGCCAATGGCCAGGAAATTTATAATAGATATTGGAAGCAACAACATCTTGTAGTCCCATTCATAAACAGAATAATTAATTTTCTTCAAATTTTTGTTATTCCTTCCCCATTTTGCTTTAGTCAATATCAATGCTCACCTGATGCAATGCAATTGACACGTTTGTCCAAATTATCACAATATTTATCGGTTATATCACAACGTTTTGTGTTTATCTACTTAATTTTTTATTCGGAACGTTTCGTTGCGAGATGCAGAGCCACTTGATCGGTAATGAAGCTACGCAACTGCCTGGGATCATTTTTAAGGCATTTTTGTAACCACTGCCCACAAAGACAGATGACAAAGATACAATGAGTCCGGCCAGGTACACAAAAGCCAGGAACATTCCAACCACCTCACAACGTGAGAAGTTCGTCACAAACTGTTGATATACACAGAAAATCATAAAGGCAGCTCTAATTATAGATTTATAGATATTGTATCTACATGCAAGTTTTGTTTATTATCACTCTTCGATAAGAAAGCTCATTCTTGGCCACTTTCTAATAACATCGAACCAACAGAAGAAATGCTTTTCGACTTGGGCATGAAAGTCACGTAATTTGAATATATCGTTATTTTATTCGCTCGCCTTTATGTGACAATTGTAGATAGAAATATGTCACTGAAACGTGAAGAGTTTTCAGAAGGTTTTGAAGTTATTTTCTTGGAGTAACTCAATGGAAAATTTCAAACACATTCGTGCTGCATTTTATATTTTAAACTAATAAAGATCTTAATTCCCAATCGAGCTGCTTAACACCTGTGCGCTTCAGAACACTTGGCAAACGGATACAGCTGGGGCATAAAAAAATATGCAAATAGACAGCCGCGTGATTGATTTGAGCTCGTTGTTTTCTAATTTTGGCTCCTATGCCAATTGATCGACAGCCTCGCAGACGAATGAAAATTGTTAAAATTGCAGCAAATTGATTTATGAACACCAGGCAGACATTTGAGCAACGCGAACTACAATGCGGAAGCGCCATCGAGTTTTTACTTCGGGATTAGGGGCACTCACTACTGGCGGGAAAAATATAAAATTAAATAAAGAAACCATTCGACCAAGGGTGACAATTAAACCCACGTCTGTTGTCTGTGGCGCTTTTCTTTTCCCTTCGGCTGGTTTTCCTAGTTACAACAAGATGTGACAAGTGCAAAAACAATGAAAATAGATTTGATTGAATAAATCTTCTCGGCAGCATTTTGGTTGGCAGCCAACACTTAAACTGGGGGCATTGTTATAAATTTGTTACCGTATTTTATTTGGCACTAACGGACGTGGCTAAATAAATTACGTTTAATTAGCGGGCTATGGTCAAAGCGCTGACAGAGCAGCTTAGCTCACGATATTGCAATTAGGTATCGAATATATCGAGACACCCTGACCATATTTCACTTTCGCAATTTTCTAGTTAAATTAAGCATTAGGAACTTTGTGTGCTGTAAGAGACAACTAAGTTGGTGTATCTTTTGGCAAAGAGTTGCACGCATGGTGGTGCAGCATCAAGTGTAATCCGAGGCATACAGATATTCGAATAGACAGCAGCATTCGTTTAAACATTTTTCGCTATTCTTAGCCAAACAAAATTGGGTCAGCAAACGATGCGGTTGGCCAACTCGCAGCCACGAGCCAAACATTTCCCCATCATCGAGATTGAAGAAGATGCGGGGAAAATCTGCGAGGCGCCTTTAACTTTTTTCGCACAAACATATAAATAAATGTATACGTATGTTTATACACATACAAATAGCGAATTAATTGATTCTGAGTGTTTACTGCCCGATTTCAGTTTGGTTTCTTGCCCTACGCATGCAAAATCTCATGCTAAACGAATTTTAATGCAAAATCAATTTTATGACTTCAAATGACATCATCGCCGGAGGGAAAAAAGCAGGAGGAAGTAGGTGGATGTTCTCCGATTCAATATCCTTGCGGCACAGCAGCATCCTTTTGTGGATAATCCCTTTGAAACATCCCGTTGACATCATTCGCAGAAGACATTTTATAACAATTGTTTATTTCCAGAGAATATGTTGCAGAAGTAAAACTGGATGTTGGCGAGTTCTAGTTTGGAAAGCTTGTATATATATTTTTTCTAAAACTGCCCCATTTTCGTCCGTGGAACTTACTTCCTGCATACTGCAACTCATATTAAATTTAATACAAATATATGCCGCCTGCACAGGAAGAAAAAGGAAAACTAAACTGGGCGTGGCAAGCCCCACTCCTCAATCCGCCCTCTCACTTCGCTCCAGTTGCTCCGTCACAACTGGGATTGGGGTCACGCCCGGACGAAGTTCTCCTCGTGGAGAAACAAATTTAATAAACAACAAAATGTGCAAAAAATTTACATAAATATTGTAGTTTGTTGCGGGGTTTAATTGCACACTCAACTTACTTGTCTCAGTTGCTGTCGATGTCGTGTGGGCCTGTCATATATGCAGCATTAACTGGAAGCAAAGGAAATTTGATATATTTAGATCGAGTCGCGTTCAAATGCGTTTAGTATAAATAAGGGGTAAATTTATCGTCTCTAATTATGCCACCAACTGGATTTCAACTGGCAAATCAATGTTGAGGCCATTTAAATATATCGAGGCCTTCATTATAATCATGTGGGCTGTGCGAATATTTCAGTAAGCATCCAGAGCCAACAACAACTGAAAACCAATTTATAATTGTCTTGGGGCTTATGATGGATTTCAGATTGTGTCTGTGAGTCGCGTGGGCCACCAAGACAAAGAACTATGCAAAATATTAAACAAATGGGTTTGGCAAAGCAAACCGAAGTGCTAAATACACTTGAGAGATAATAGGTCTTGTGGGAAAGTATCTTTAACATCCCATAATAATCTGACAAATCTCATACAATGCGTTTAAAATTATTAGCCATGCTTAACAGGGCAATCAAAAGTCAATAAGAAAATATTTCTCATATGTATGCATATAAACAAAAGTGAGCTGAAGTCCAGCTGAATTTACCCGCATATTAAATGCGAAATATGGGCAAGTTCCGCACCGAAAATAGATTGAATGCGACAGATTGCAAGAACTATTTATTGCATGTTCAATTGCAATTGCAGACAAGGTAAACAAACAAAATCGCAGACGTAAACACCTGCTTAGGTAACGTTGGCTACCACATGGCAATTACCACATCCTTTTCGCTGTCGGTCCCCCTCCCAGATCCAAGTTCCCATTCCACCCAATCCCAGTCCCAATACCCATTCCTCGTGAATTTCGCACCGGACTCCAGACCCTCGCGAGCAGTTAAAACTGCAACCAGTTGGCAAAAACTACGTACGACTGGGCATTTATTCAAAGCAACAGCCCAGGCACGAAAATGGCATTAAACTCAGTGGAGACGAAGACGATGACGATGACGCTAGACGACGACTGACGATGAATAAAACACTTTGGGGTGTACTACTACGGCCCCAGCGGAAAATGCTGAGTATCCCCAGCCAAAACGGGCCACAGACAACTCGAAAAGGAAATGGCCAAAAAATAGAAAACCCAAACAGAAAATCACGTGGCCAACCGCACAGACGCAAAATTGGAGAAAATTGCAGTGGAGGTAGTGAAGAAGAAATGCCCTTTCATAAGTAATTAGTTAACAGGTTTATGTAATATTTATAAAAACAAATTATTAAATATTATAGTTTAAATGTTATTTAAGAAAGATGCATACTTTATTCCTAGCAAAACTGGCACTACTTATAAAAACATGTATACCATAAAATAGAATATACCTTGAGCTGAAGTTTTGCCGCTGCTGCAATGAATGAAATTAAATGTTGCCAATGGGGATAGACCGAACCATAATACAAAAAAAAAAAGAAAAACTGGCCAGAAATGCTAGTATGCAAACAATAACAACGGCCACATCGCAGCTCGTTTTCGTGTTGTTGTTAGCTGGTTTGGTTGGTTGGTTGGTTGGTTGGTTGGTTGCCGCAGCAGCCGTCAAAAGTTGCCAAACTTGGCCAAGTGTGCAACGGCAAGTGTTCGGTTATTCAGTTATTTTTATAGCCACCGCAGCAGCAACAGCAACAACAGCAGCAACTACAACTACTACGACAAGTGCAGCAAACTGTTGGCCAGGCTAAGGTGAAATATGATTGCAGGCTGGTTGGCCCCAAGACTCGAGCCTTAAGGAAAATGCTGAGCCAAGTTGTTGTTGTTACTGCATTTTGGCGCTTTCACTAGTTGCGCCGCCTTTTCAGACTTTTCCCCACGATGACGTTTTTGTGGCTCATACAGTTGGCCTATAACTCGAAGCTTTGGCATGGCGAATTTGGGCCCAATAAATGAATTTGTGCTGGTGGCCACAAAAATTCTATTCATCATGCTCGACCGCACCCAAAATTGTTTTACAAATGTTGTACATGGATAGGCAAATTTGCTGATGTTTGTTCTTTATTAGTGTAATGGAATTTTAAATAAATAAGAGAGGCGGTTTGCATATTTCGAAAAAAAGAGTTAGGTAGCAGTTTACATAGCATATAAAAATTAATAATGAATTCTTTTAACAACCCATTCATGGTTCGACCCTAGTATTATCGGATATGTGAGAAAACCCCACAAAATGCTATATGTTTATAGCCTATCCACTGCAAGCATCCAGCTTACAAAGTAAAATTTAGCCAGAGATGTGCCACACTTTCCGTTTCGTTCTACGCTAATCAATGTTTGCATTTTACTCCTACTGTGAGTAGGATTTACTTTACTTTGCCAGATTTATAAGGTAGTTTAACCCGTTGTAGTCTGTGTAGTCTATGGTGTGTTATAAAAGCCAAACAGGCGAAAACAAAAACCAAACAAAGACCAATACGGCAGACTTCAAGATAAAGTATCTGCGTATCTGAAGATGACCAATCTGAGATACGGCATCGTTCAGAGCTGCCAAGATAGATGGGTGACCTGACCTTTATACGCACTGCGATGCCATGGATACAAAAGAGAGACTGGCAGCCACAATGCCGGCCGTTAATCATCGGTTATATCATTGACCTCCCGAGAGATTGAGACTTCGGAGCTCCCCTCGCAAATTCGCTACATCAGCACTGACGCCCCTTTTCACCCCACCGCAGCATAATTAACATGTGAGCGATAAATGCAATTAGCGATTGCCTGCACTTAATTGCACTTTCATTGAGCAGAGTTCATTGCCGCATCTCGGCGCTTTTGTGTCAAATGTTGGGCCGTGTCAAACACAATATTCAATTTTCTTTTCGCCGCTCACCATTGAGTATCCCATAGATGCACAAAGGCAGAGCGGAGCCAACAAACAACTGCGCCACACAAAAAATAAACAAGCACAAGAAAACATACACATATCGAGATGGTTGCACTGCCAACGCAGAGGGTTTGGGTCGTGTACTTTGTTTAAAAATAACAGGAAAATAAGAAAATGTATCTGCCGGCGGTGCAGTTCTGCAATCCGAAAGATACGGGCCCACCCGAAGCACACGCACACACGCACACACACACACACACGCAGATGGCGGCGGGCTGGGTCTCCGACTTTAGTGTAAACACTCCGTCTAAACAAACGCCATTCAAGGATGAGGCACTGCAGCTTCTTCAAAGCGCTTCTGACCTTAATCAAGTTCCAACAACTCGCGATGGCGATATGCGTTTTAGTTGAAAAGACCAAAGACTGCATATGCGTACTTCTTTCAGGCTTAAGGAACTGGGGAAATATATTCAAAAACAAATGATTTTAAACTTAACATATCATCATTATACAATATCTATCTATCTATCTATCTGTTTTTCATTATAATATCATTAACATATTTAGCACGCCAAGTACATTGCACCGTAACTCAGTTCTTAGAATCTATAACTATATGTATCTCTCTATAATATATACAAATTTATAGATCCCGAGGCAGATTAACGTAAAGGATATCCCCAAAACATAGTTTCCTGACTGGACTAAGTTCAGCAGCACTGTAAAATCAGTTGTGACGGTATCACATGCACTTGGGGCACTTTTCTTGGTGATATTTTGGAACCACTCACGCAGAAAGTGGACACAGTAAGGCGTCGCCACGAGTGCCAAGGCCCGGGGTGGGAAATTGCAATTTGCACGCACTGCGAATTCTACTCCTGGCCACCTCGATGTCACCTGTCCCTGACTTTTTTTGCTTTTTTCGCTTTTTGCCTTCTGATGTCTCTTTGAGCGTGCGTGAAAAGTGCGGCGGCTATTAGGAAAATGTGTCGCTCGCAAAGGCAATGCGCCTATTTTTAGTGCATTGGCTCCGCAGCCACCTCGGTCTTCAAGTTGGCCATGAAAATGTTGAAAATGTATCTGCATCTTAATCTGCTGCCGCGGTTGCAGGTGTATGAACGAATGCATGTACAAAGTTGCTGGCGCACAGGTGAAAGTATTTAATTATGCGTCTGCCGCATGACAAATCTGTTGGTGTTGATGAATTGCCATTGCAATGCAAAACATCCTTGGCTAAATGTCGGCCTGCCTGCCAACGGACTAACAAAAAAAATGCGAATTTCCCAGCGCATATGGCCAGCGGATGCGAAAATGTCCGGACAGGAAAGTGAGTGCCCAAAATTGGACTCGTCGTTGTCGGAGACGGAATCGCGTTTTCAATGGAAAAGCGAGGTGATATCGCCATGTGTGGCGATGCCAGGGGCGCTGATCGCAGTTCCACAACAATGGGCAAACATTTATTGGTAATGAAAACAAACAAAGTGACAAGTGGTCGGGATTTCGATTTCGCCTTGCCAATATGGTGTATCTCGTATCTTAGCCAGCTGCGTGTTTATTTGTTTGCCAAACGTGTTTGTTTGTCCGCTGCCACCCCCAACTGCCATTTCGGTATTAATTTGCTAGGCAATTTGCACTTGGGTGTGATTAATACATTGGAGCATAAGGCAAACAGTTTACAGATGTCTCACTTTCCACACTTCCTTGATGAATTAGAACGTATTTACTAGGGCAAGAGCAAAATTAGTTGTTCGTTGTCCATATTAATGTTCCCCACTTTTCCCAAGGCTGGCAAATGATTTATATTTAATTGGGAGATTCTACAATTGCGACTTACATTGCTTATCTAATCAGGTTTTCCTTGGAATTGTCTTTAAATCTCAACCGCACACCGGGCGTATGAGTAATATTCGTAATTCATACATATAAAACATAGCTGGGAGTTCTGCGATGACAACAGAATTGAATGTGCCAATTAACTCTGGCTATTAAGTCGCTAATTTGCCAACCGATTATGTGATTATTTACACGGTGTACTCAAAACACTCAGAACCATAAAATGTAGATAAGTTTTATTAAGAGTGCACAACGGGGCGCATGAGCAATCGCATACCTTAAAGATGAGCTGACGAAATACAATCCAAATTGAAAGCCAAACCAACCGAGCAAAGCCAGCCGTTTTAAAGTGCATTTGCAACTATTTTTACAATCGATTTTATTTATAATTTAGCATTTTTTCGCCGCTGCAGTTATTTTGATTCGATTTCTTTGCCCGCTGGCATTTTCATTGCAACAGCCTCACCCGCAGCAGAAGCCGCCCGGCAAATGTTGAGCGTTTCGAGCATACTTATTCGAGGCCTGTTGTTAGACAATTTCATTTGCAGTTTGTTTTAACGCGCAAATATTTGCACAATCCTCGGGCCGCTGCAATCGTAGCTGCATTTGCTATACTTTTCAGTCAGTTTCTGTTGCAGTTTCGGTCCTCTGAGCGCTAATTGAGTGAGCACACGACAGGCATTCAGCCAGCCAGCCAGCCAGTCAGTCGGATGGACTGTCAAGCAGCTCTAGAGGAGAAATGAAAAACGCAGCGAGGTCTGGCAGAGATCTGGCCGAGCCACACATAATGTGGGGCACACATTGAATAGTACACACAATTCCCCCGGTGGCTCCACACACACAAACACACATTGTGTGTGTTTATGCCTCGGGAAGTTTGAGGCATGCAACACGCCATAAACTTCAAGGAAGTTGCCCAAACGATCGGCAGTCAGCATGCGTTCCGAAAGGAATTTTGATTGCCCCACTGTAACTGATTCAACCCACAGCATAGTGCCCAGCCACTCGACCACTGTCCATAAAATTGTCATAAATTTAATCCGATAAAGTTTCATTTCATTCGGCGGGACTGCCCATCTAATCAGCAGCCTCATAATCCGCATCATCATTACGGCAATCACTACACAGGGAAAAACAAACAGCTCAATATCAAATCATTATGTATGTTAAACCTAAAAGATCTTATGAATGTGATACAATTAGAGGAATCCTTTACATGTTATTAAATTTGCTTTGAAAGTGATAAAACTATGCGACAACAGCAAGAACTCGATCACATTTTTTTTTGTGTACCATTATGTTTCGCGTGGTTATTGTTATTATACTATATAGTAGATATATATATTCCGTTGACAGTCCGCGTCACATCCACTGCGCATCAACGCACATTTTCCGAGTTTCTTTTTTTTGGGTCAGAAATTCTTTTTTTGTGTTCGCCGAACAGCCAAAGTCAGTGAACTTTCAGCTAGATGAAATATTGAGGAAAGTTCTGTGTCTTGACAGCTTGATGGAGCGCCAGACTGACGGATTGATGAGCGTTTTTCCACTTATCAAATTGACTGCCATGAAATGTTTCCATTTAAATATATAATCGCTTCAGAGCAATGTTGCGTAATTGATTTGCTAACGCTGAGAGCAACAAGTTTAGCATGAAACCGAAATCGATAAATAGCGTCGACTCTTTTTAGCATATCTACCGGTCTCTTTCACTTTTCTGGTACGTGTACGCGTAAAGAATCTTGTTAGATGCTGCGGCTCTCACTTAGCATTTGCAATCTGCTCAGGAATGCTGCTCTTTGTAGTGCCGAAGTTTCGCTTTCTAAATGCCTCGCATAACTCATACGACGCGTTGTACAATGTTGCAAGCTGGCGGGGAAGGTTAGGAAAAAGTGGTGTAGCTTACACAGAGTTGCTGCAGGAAAAGTTAACAATGGTACTACGAACCTTACAATCATTTCCAACTTTTGTTAGAAGTTTATTTCGGCTGCAGACTAAATTTCTTCAAATGCAATAACATCAAATACCTAAATGTATTAACTGATTACTTCTTTTTTAGCCCTTAATGTTTTCCATGTTTTTTGGCCCACTTTGCAGCAGCACGTGCTTCGGCTTAGCCAGATCTCTTTGCTTTTTATTTACCTTGGCCACTTGAGTTGTTTTTAATAAACTGTTAATAATGGTTACTTTTGGCGCTCACCAGCCACCCACGCTTTCAGACACACTGAGCGAACAAAGACACGACACCTGCCCACATGAATTGTGCTGGTTTTGGCCGTATTTGTGCGTCTGTCTTGTCGCTACTTTGTGGTCAATAAATGTGGTCATTATAAGCCTTGTTCGGGCGTGGGTGTGGCATTTATCCACAGTATATTCCATACGAGATTTGCCATCGCGTGTGCAGACTTCTTGCTTTTCGTGGAGTGTGTGTTGGCGTGCTCTGGGTAATTTCAGTTCAGTTTTTTATATAGTTTTTGCAATAAGGAGCATTTCGGTGCGATTCATTGACCAGATTCCATGACTGTGCACAATGTAAATGAAACAATTGTTTGCAGTGGTTACTGGTGTTTTTTTCTTCAGCTTTTGCTGGCATAATTATGCGCCTGAAATCGTTGGCTGTCATTAGGCGCACGAGTTGACCGTGAACCAGTGACGGCTTCACATTTTCAGTTCTCTTTCGCTTTTAATTACTAAATTTTATGAAAACACTTTTGCCAAAGCCATTAAAAAGTAATGCAAATTAAAGTAAATATAGGGCAAACGATTTTGTAGGTAATAGTTTTGTTTCTGTTTTGGTTTTAGTTTACTAATTCAAAATATTTTATCGTGTTAAATATATAATACATCGCACTAAAGTTTCTTTCTATAAACAAAAGGCTATTCCAGTTAAAATAACACAATCTAAATTGTGGAATCAATTAGAATTCATTGAGTGCATATTTGCATTGTAGTTAAAATTGGCGAAATCATTAGGGAATATAGGAAATTGAATCAAGGACTAGAAAGGCCTGGAAATTCACTAGAGGATTTTGTGGTTTCAGGGTGGGCCTTTGCGATTCTCCCAGTTGCATTGCCGCTGGCAATGCAATCAAGCAGTAAATAAATTCGAAAAGTTACAATACAGAAACACCGAATTCCATTAACTGACTGAATGACTGACTGACGGACTGGCGACCCAATGAATGAATGAATGAATTAGTGACGAGTGCCGGGCGAGCTGCGTGAATCGATTCACGCTCGACCGACAAACTTCCGCTGCTGGGCCGAAAGCTAACGAATGATAACTGTGCCATGTTTTCCACTGGGGGTTAAGTGCAAACGTCATAAACTCAATTTCTCCGATCCCCGCCCCCTGGAATCCCCCGATCCCACGATCCCCGAATCCCCAATGCCCTTTAACTGTACCGCACTGTGTGTACATAGTGTAGTTACCTTTCGAAAAGACAAAGCACTGAGCAAAGCAGAGTCGGACCAAAACAAAAAGTGATTCATGCGCAACCAGAAACGCCGAAAGAGACGGGTAGACACCCGAAGAGAGAGAGGGAGGGATAAACTTGTTTCCTAGGCCCAACAACGAGAGGCAGTGGAGCATCCAAAGATGTACTGTGGAGTGCTAGCTATAAGAAGAGCTCTCTGGGGCAACGAAACCAAAGAACCTATACAAAGTAAACGATTTTTGCTCGGTGCATTCGACTGTGGGGTTTGCTTCTCTTAACGGAACCCAAATCGATCCGCCCTTCTGCCATCCTTAATTGCATTGCCACGCCCCGTTTATTGGAGTGCGGTTGCCTCGACTTGCCCCGACTTTCCAATTGATCCGATTGATAATTGGATTTGCGTTTTGCCGATTGGGAAAAGCAGCGAAGCGGCGGCGGCGGCGGCAAAAGAAACTACCTTTCGAAACCGAAACTCCATTGCCGTATATGGATCGGAGGGTTCAATCGTTCGCTTCGTGATCAATCAGCTGATTCATTAGCCCCAATTTAGTTGGTCAAGGTTTGGACGCTCCAAATGCGAACGTGCTTATCGTATCGACACCTTTCGCAGGTCGATTTCCAATCGCAAATCGTTATCAGCCCCATGCGATTGCATTACAATAAGCGTCTAATTAGAGTGGGTTCTGATGGCAGACCTTATAAGGCTGCGGAACCCCTCTACGAGCACGAGCACGAGCGCGGTATGGGTGTACTAGGCGCCGATCATTAAATTAAACTACACATGTTGTAGATAAGGAAATGGTATTCGCTGAATCGAGCGTTCGCCTTGTTGATTTTTTCAGCAGGTGATAATAGATTTGTTTGTTTTACAATGTTTAGAAATTTTAATTGCTGCGGTTTTCAAAAGGAAACGGAACACAACAAAGAAATTAAAGTGATTTTAGATATTCACGTTTGATTTATTCATGAATTTGATATGTTTTCATAATCCAACTATATGACTGCTCCATAACAATTTGCAATCAGAAATTGATTTTAAATTGCTTTGGCCACCAAACATTAAACCAAATAATCACCGGCTTGTGGGAGTTATTAGATCAGCAAACCAGTTCGCCTCCAGCCTAAAAACACATATTATTATACAGCAGCTACCTGAAGCATAGAATTTCCACCACAAGGCAATGAACTACTGGGCATGTCTATGGAAACATCAATATTTTTTGGGGCCGTAAATAGCTCTAAAACGCATAAACATGTCCGATGTGTGTAGTGTGTAATGTGTAGTGTGTGTGTTTTCTTTGTAGTCGGAGAGTTGGGCACACAGTTCAATAAACCCACCACAAACAGCTAATTACAATCCCCGGCAGCAAAAACAGCGGCAGCAACTAAAATACAAATTTAACTACAAAATAATGTATGAAAACAGATGAAAATAGTCGTTGTTTCTTTTTATATGACAAATTGTTAAATTAATTGCACATAAAAGAGCCACAAAAGCGGCGCTGTGGAAAGAGAGATCTCTCTAGATCGCTCTGCGTAATTAAAAATATAAATGAAATGGCAATTGAAGAGCCGAAATACAAATGCCCCATGCAATCAGCTTTCTTCACGCTAAAATTAGCAGCCGCCACAAAAAATAAAAAATTAAATAGAAAATGAAAAAGAAAAAGAAAGGGGCAGAGGCTGTGGCCAGAATATATTTTACACAAATTTTCCACCGATGAAAGTTTTCCTCTTTCATTATTTTTCGGCTCGTGTTTATCGAAACTGTTCGAGATGTTAAGATTTTCATTTCTTGTTAGTCTTTCTTCCACCCCCCCAATAGCACCGCGATACCCATGGGCCGTGAAAAGTGGGTGTGATGTGGGTGGTGGCCCAATCAATTCAAGAATAAATTGAAAAATTGCAGCTAGAAATTGAAAATGAAACTGAAACTGTCAAAGCCCAATGCTGTGGGGTAATTAAAAATAGTTCTTGCCGGGTTTCGATTTCTCGAATCTCAAATCTCGATTCTCGCCGATTGTCGTTTGCCGATTGCCGATTCTCCCAGTTCGATTTTATTATTGTCCCAATAAACTTTGCCCTTTTAAGTTGGCCATTGGCCAATAGAAGAAGAAGTCGAGCAGCGTTCGCCAATTAAGAATGCATGAGGCACAGTTATGAGGCAGTCGAGCTGGCTGGCCAAAATTGATAGCCCAGTGCAGGTGGACACAACTTAAAGAATGCAGGTGTAATTGACGTGGAAAACTTTTGGGCGATAATTGAATTGATCAATGAAAAATATTGGCCAACGGAAACGGAAACGCAATTTAAGTTTATATTCTGCATGATTTGAATGATTTCTGTATAGAATTTCAATATGCACCAGCAGCTGGATTGATAGTAGAAAAACTCTATAACCGCTTATCTAATCTATTCCAAATAAGTCGCATGCCACGGTTATGTGGAAAAAGGCAGGTCTCTCCTGTCCAACAGCAATTATCAGACATTAATTGTGGCGTTCTTAGTCACTGACATATGCCAATCTTTACTAATACGCATATGATTTAATAAATAATTATACATTTTGAACAACTCACCTTAACAAGCAATTTTGCCGGCAGAAAACATTTGTGTTGTGAAGGCGAAGTATATATAATAATATTTTTAGTTCACTGAAAAGAAAAAGCAGAACAAGTATTGATTAAATTCAATTACTAGCAGGTTTTAAAACTACGAGTAATTCCAAGGAGTTAAAAAGAGAAGCATTAAAAATTGATATTATTTATGTTTTTACAAGGCACTAAAGATAAAAATGCGAACTTAAATTATTTTTAAAGTATAATTTCTTTCAGTGCAATGAACTTCTGATTTGTGATTTCTGTCATGGTCAAAGTACGTCATCTTTAGATGCCAGACTCTTCTAAATAATTAAGGAAACTGAGTCATGTGGTTCTCTACCTTCAATATATTACTTAAAAAGTGCACCGATAAATATACCCAAATTGATCTGTAAACAACGAGAGTTTCCCAGAACATTGGTGCTTTTATTTTAGACGGTGGCACATCCGGCGGCTGTCGAAATTCTGAGAGTGCCATTGACATGAGCTCCATTTAGAAATATCTGTTTATGTTCACGACCAATTCCACGACCCTCGGATGCGATCAAACATTGTCGCCTGTCAGCACTTTGAATTTGCATTGAAAATTGTATTGTTCACTGCCATTAATTGGCCTTCGCTTTGACTCCCGGGGAATCGAGCATGCAAATGCAATTTGTTTGGATGATTTCAATTGAGAATCGGCAAACCATTGCAATGGGGTGTTTGCATGGAGATTCAAATCAATAAATCGCGAAAAGTGTTTAGTCAATAAACCACTTGCAGTTTTCCCAACAAAAACAAAAACACAACAATAGAATATACCCCTTTTTAAGTATTGAAAATTACATAAAGTCCACCTTTATACCATAATGTACATATGTGGATTACTTAAAAGACTTGTATGTGTTCTCAACTTGCTATTAAGTACTACAGATATTATTGAATTAGGACACGAAATTCTGAGAACCCGTGGACTTAAACCACCCCCACGGAGTTATATTGCTTCGGGATAATCCACAATGCTTGCCCCATTCCTAGGTAAGCTTCTTTGGAAATTGAAAACTTCTAGTTCTAGTGAATGTAGTGCAGTTTTGTAAACAAATGTAGGTGCTGCCAGGTACAAGCCCCAAGGAATGGCAGTATATATGTACGTATATGAAAATATATAGAGAGGCTAGGTGAGCCGTGCCAGAAGCTGTCGAAGCGTAAAACTTAATCATATTAAGAGCTCGCAAACCGGCTCCTAAACTAAACTTGGTCTAGAAGGCAGAAGGGCTGATTAAGCGATAGATGGATAGATGACTGAAGCTAAGCGAACGGGTGAGTGGCTGAGTGAATAAACCGAGTGGCTAAATGAGCAAAGTTAATGCCTCACTGGCTGAAAAACTGGAAAATCGAGGCTCAAATTAAAAACATCCAAACACCGGCACAAAGGCGGGCGTAACAAAAGTAGCATGTTGTATGTGCTTAGTTGTCTCAACTGAATTATAGACAAGAGCAGAATCTTATTCACCGGATCAGCGAACTTTTGCAATGTGAAAATGCACATATAACAAAGCGAAAATAACAAACAGCCAACACAACAAAGGAGCTCACCCACTTGGGTCATGGTCATCACGGTGATGACGGCGATGTCTGTCAGGTTTTTAATTAATAATGAAACTCCTACCACCACCTCTAAATGGAAATAAGAAAAACGACAGAGAGAAAGAAAAGCTCAGACAACAAAACACGTGAAATTGAATACGAACAGTGGACACTTTGATGATGTATTTTTGATAAATTGTGAAAGTGCCCGGCCCAGACGACAGCTAATTGACGCCCCAAAACTCCCCACCAAACCCATTTTTCCCAAACGAATGGCATATGTTATTAAAGTGGCGATAAAAATGCGATTAATAGCGCACAAAAGCCTATCATGTGAAAGGCCAACTAAAAGCCCAAATGGCGTTTGCCAAAAACGAAAAAGAAATCGTATTGGCGATGAAAAACTACAAAAGAAAAGCATTTTTACGCGCGCTGCTTAACTTGAAAAAAACGACTTTAAATAGAAGTAAGAGATAGAAGAGAAGATACTTGTCCTTGGACGCAAGTTTATCTAATTCCGCTGATATTTTATCAGTGTCACAACGCAAAACATTGAACGATATCAATTTCCCATTTATGGGTTAATGGGGGAGAAAGGCAGATAGAGGGATTCTACTCGGGTTTCGTTTTCACGAGGAGTAATGTTTAATGGCTTTTCAAGTGCTTCTCAAATGAAGAACCGAAGACCCTGCCTTCCACTTGCAATTGCCAACACATTGCGGTCATAAAGAGTGCACTTTATGGCATTCCACTGACAAAGGTTAAGGGTTAAACGGGCCACAAAAATGGGAGTGTTTTGCAGGAGGGACAGTAGTTAAAACATGTGAAAGTAATCTATACTTTCTAGTTGTACCTATTCCTTACTTTAAGGTGTTCGGGTTTTTTTGACAGATGGGCTAATAACAGGATATTTAAATATATTTAACTGACATTACCCAACACAGATAATTTATATTTTCCTGATCCATCATCAGTAAGAGGGGGAAAACCAGTTACATTTACACTCAAACCAACACATGCTAATGACCATTGCTATTATCAACAGACTAAAAGCCATTAACGCCTCTTGAGAACCATAGTCCACAAATATGGCCCAAAGCGAAATGTCTAATGAAAATATTTCACACAAAGCACACACTCATAGCAAATGTCACACTTTGCACGTGCCCCTCAAAAAACAAAAACAAAAAGTGAACAAAAAACGAGGCCCCAATTAGAGCCCAAATTAGGTGTTTTTTTCTCGAGGCTCTGAGGCTTAAAATAAAATTCCAGCCTTCGAAAGTGATAAAAGAACGCAGCGTTGATTATTATAAATAGCAATGCTCCACCTATTATCTTATCTTTGGATTTAAATACACTTTTGGCCATGCGATCGGGCCAGAAATATTTATGCAGTCAAGCAAAAAGTTGGGCTCTTCTACTGGGAATCCAATAAATGAGAGCTTTCCCATTGTTCTTGTGCATTTTGCCAGTGCAATGTCATGACTTGACGCCATCACATTTTCTGGGCTGCCTTGATTGGTGTAAAGAAAATTGCCCCGACAGCAGAACGCGATCTTAAGAGTCAATGCTCCTACATATATACTCTTGTGACCGGGTTCAACGAATGGCGATTATTCCAGCGGCATTCTTATCAGAGGATGTTCGTGATTGCGACTCTCTTGGTAATTTCCATAAGGTTATATTCCCTTTCAAGGATTGGGTAACCCGTACAAATTGTTTTCCGTTTGGAGGATATTGGAACCACAGATGTTACTATATATCTTTTCACTCTTATGTAATCTTCAGTAATCCATATCCTCTTTAAGCATGTGACTTCTAATGGTGTCATCTTTACCAGTTCCAAGTACTAATTACTATATATCCAAGCCCAAAACAACTATTAGATTCTCAATTTCGATGAAATACTCCATGTCATTCGTCGAATTTCTTTGAAATAATGTCAAGGCTAATGCATCAAATCTTTTCGCTGGCTTGACATTAATGTTCCCAGCTTTCTTGTTTGACTTTCTTTCGTTTTTGGGAAACTACAGCACTTGTCATTGTCGGGTGCAGCCACGCCCCCTGTCACGCCCCTCACAATGATGTCACATCACACAGACTGGAATTGCTCCAATTTCGCCCATTGCTTTTGACTATGTCACGCTTTTCCCAGCGAGCGCTTTTCCACACTTGACTTCGCATTTCCCCGCGATCTTGGGACCGCGTTATTCCCACCTCAACTAATAACTTTGTTGGTTTTCCATCCATTTTCCGAGTGCATTGCGCCTGGGCTTTGGCTTTTTTCGCAGTTTGCCACTGTTTCATTTTCTTTTTGCGCCTGCCCTGGATTTCCATTTTGTCGTACTCGGTTTTTGCGCTGGTTTTTCTCGCCGATTGTAAAACGTTGTGCACTAATGGCAGCTGTGAAATGCATTTATGTTTATGGTCTACTTTTTCTATTCTTTTTTTTTTTGTTTTGTTTGGGCGCCTTTTGAGCACCTCTTAAGGGCAAACATTTATTCTTATCCTCCAGTCACATTAGTGCGAAGGCTAAGAGCAACCATGATGGTTGCTTCGGAATTACGCATGGAAATGGAGCAGAGCAGTGGGATTTAAATACATTTAACTTACGAGATCCTACAACTTAAAAACATTCCACTAAGACAATTTGTTGCTCTTAATATACATACATTGTTTAATAATCGTACATTTTAAGATTGTCTGTCTAAAATAGGTTACAGTTTGATGTTCTGAGTTCTACAAGTTGTAAGAGTTTAAAAGTTTTGGAGATTGTACGCCTTTCTATAAGATCATTTTGACATCATGCCATAGAAGAGATTGTACGTCTAAAGTATTGCCCAATGAAATAATAACCAAATTTCAAGTATAGAAGACTAGCCATTCTTCACCGGATAAATAAACCTCATAAGAAAAATGGATCCTAACATGTGTGATCAAATTAACATAGACAACAAATAAGATTACATAAACATGCAAATCTCCCAATTCATTTTATAATATACCATTATTGATTCCCAACTGGGGACTCACCTTGATAATTTACAGATTCAGCTGGAACTGTTTGATTTATTCGAAGGGGTTTGCATATATCATTTTGAAAACGGCAAATTGCGATTATAATCGAAACAAAAATGAGCAGAGGAAGAGAAGAAGAATAAGAGGAATGGCGATTTTAGGGAGATAAAGATAAAGTTGCACGCGAAAACCGGTTGCCGTTATTGTTTACTCCAAATCGGAAACGAAGTTGTGGGGGGCAGGCGCGAATATGGATGTTGCAAGGAGGGGATGAAGTGGAAATTGGGCGGAAAACGGGGAACGGGTAAGTGGGAATCAATAAAACAAACACACCACGAAAAACACATGGAAAGTGCAGCAAAAATATATGACTTTCATTTCGGCTTAGTGCACAAATCGGCGAGTCCTGCTGCCATCAGAATGAATCATTCGAATCTTTTCGATTTTGACGAAAGATATGATAAGTGAGATAAATAATATGCTGCTGCACAACCACACACACTCACGCACACACGCTTACGCACACCCGCCCCCACGCACACACAGGCAACCGCACACGAACGAGGCTTCACTGTGGATGTTTATTAATATATTCCAGACACGCGGATCCACAGAGGAAAATCATACATATTCGATACACGGCGGCGACGACAGCGAAAAAAAAGAGAGAACCGAAAACTGAAAAGCAGAACACACGCGTTGGTCCGTTTCGTTCCTTTGTTTTTGATATCGTATCGATGGGGGCCAAGAACCATATCCGCATTATATAACCGCACTGATGGATCCGGTCATGGCTGCACCGTGGGCCACCTAATTGCACCCGTCACTTACACTTTTTTCTCGCCAGTCGCTTGGATCTCGCGTCCGAGTCGTTTGGGGATTTGTTTTTTAAAACGCGACGTTCGTTCCTCGGTTCTCGACGGGCTTAAACAGTGTGACCGCCCTGCGAGTACAGCTGTATACCGTTGGTGTGACCGTAACGGGGAAAGTGTGTTTATGCCGTGTGTCATATGGGAAAATATACCAAAACATTGAATAACTTTCGATTTTGTCCAATGATTAACAGGTTTAAATAATTTAAAACTAAAGCTTAGAACCTAAATAAGTATCATAAAGATTTAAATAAAATAAAGAACATTTATTCTACATAACTGTGTCAATGCATTTAGAATTACAGAACAATTAATATTTAATTATCAAACTTATGCGCATCTGATTAATTATTTAATGTATTTAAATATTTTGTATTTTTAATATATTTAATATTTAATTTATTTACATATTTAACATTCAGTTAATGCCCACTGTAAGCTCTTTCCAACACTAATAATTCAATCGTCAACCGTTGTTATCGATAAACGCTCATTTTCTGATTGCTCGTTCGCAAAAAATAAACACTTTTTCCGGCATTTAAAAATGGTAAGTAGATATCTGCGAAATGTGAACTTTTTACAACACAATTGTTGCGCACAGTTTTCACTGCTTCATAAAGAGGAAAATGCGCACGATAGTCCGCTGTGGGCGTGCACCTGGGGACGCGACACTGCCGCCCCAGATCCGGATGACGCGGGCACGGAGCCAGAAGAGGAGAATCCCTTTGATTTCGACAAGAAGGAGGCGCGCCCAAAGGATTTCATAGTCACTGGCGGCCTGGACGACTTGGTAAAGGTGTGGGACTTGCAGGAGGACAACACGCTTAAGTTGCGCCACAAACTAAAGGGACATGCTCTGGGAGTCGTTTCTGTGGCAGTTAGTTCCGATGGACAGAGTAAGATGAAAGATTTTGCGCTGTTGAGATATAGAAATGGACAACAATTGATGTTGCCACCTTTCTTTTAGCCATTGCCAGCAGCTCTCTGGATTCCACGATGTGTTTGTGGGATGCGCGATCTGGCGACAAGAAACACCTGCTGACCTTTGGGCCCGTTGATCTCTGGACGGTGCAATTTTCCCCCTGCAACAAATACGTGATATCCGGACTGAATGATGGCAAAATCTCCATGTACAGTGTGGAAACCGGAAAGGCAGAGCAGACATTAGATGCCCAAAACGGCAAATACACGCTTAGCATTGCCTACGTAAGGCTTATCTACTAAATAACCCATCTGCCGAGACCTATAGCTATATTATTTTAGAGTCCTGATGGCAAGTACATTGCCAGTGGAGCCATCGATGGTATCATCACCATTTTCGATGTGGCCGCGGGCAAGGTGGTTCAAACATTGGAAGGACACGCGATGCCAGTGCGCAGCCTGTGCTTTTCGCCAAACTCGCAGATGCTGCTCACTGCCTCGGATGATGGCCACATGAAGCTCTATGATGTGTAAGTGGTTTACATCTAAGAAATTTATGGACATTACAATATTTTTGTTTCAGCACGCACTCGGACGTTGTGGGCACCCTTTCCGGTCACGCTTCGTGGGTGCTGTGCGTGTCCTTCTCCGAGGACGGCAAGCACTTTGCCAGCTCATCCAGTGATAACAGCGTGAAAATATGGGATACCTCGGAGCGCAAGTGCCTACACACATTCGCCGAGCACACAGATCAGGTGTGGGGCGTGCGATATAGCCCCGGAAACGACAAGGTCGCCTCTGCATCCGAGGATAAGTCACTGAACATATACTACTGTCCGCCCAATGCCATTGTGTGATCACCATTTTGTACAATAAAGCGTAGGTTTAAAACAAACAACAAGAGTGATTTATTTACGAGTTACCCTCCGAGCTAGATTTAACCCGCAGAAGGGGCTGCGTGGCTTGAGTTAGCATCGTGTCCTTGTACTTCTGGTCGGGTATGTACATATTAAAGGTTTTAAAGTAGTGCAGTATGTTTTCTAAATGACATAAAGTTAGTCCGGGCTATTCTGTGAGCAAAGTTTATGTTTTTCTTACCAACTAGAGGCTCCTTGAGCTTGTATTCATGGGCTATCTTCTTGGCTGGGAAGGATTCCGGATCCAACTGGTGGTCATTGATGAACTTAAGCGCCTGGCGCAGTGTGCAATGACCGGGGCTGATGCGGTTCGGCTCCTGATATCCGTACTCGAAATCATCCGGCGTTTTGCGTTCCAAGGGCAGACGTCGCTGTTCCACTTGGTCCGCTGCCGCCTCAGCTGCCTGGCGCTCCTGGACTCGCTTGATCTGGGGAACATATATGCAGATCCCAAATAAGTATTGATCGAAACCGCCTGCCTAAGTATTAACCCACAAATCGATCCTGCGAGGTTACATAAACGTCTTTCAATCGTCCGTCCAAGCTGGAGTCCTTCATATTGAGCTTGTCCACGAACTTGGGATCCACTGCAATGAGGGAAATCAAGCATGACTTGCAAAGGAGGTTTAGTTTAACCTACATTCCAGGGTGCGTTCCATGTCTCTCAAATTCGAGTCAAATTTGGGTGCCGGTGTGGGCTTCTCGCGCTCCAGGACGCGATGGGCGCGATTCTCGACATTAAAGCGATTGGCCCGGCGGGCAACCATGGAAACCACCTGACCCATGCCAAAATCAAGCTAAGTTTTATTTATGTTGCTAAAAATTCACGTGCAATCGAGTAAAACCAAAAAATTATAAAAGCATGGCCAGCTGTTATTTGTTTTCGAATCAGCTGCTCGCGATGTTATCGATAGCTAATTGGCTTATTGGGTTCTGCAACAGCTGACTGGTCTGTTACCGGTTAGTGTTGTTAACAATACACAGCTGTTGCTTGTAAACAAACGAAAAGTTGACTTCAGTTTCAATCTGTTAAAAACCTTACGAAATGCTGCCCATGCGATGCAGTTGGTCCTTGGCCCGGGCCAGCTACAGCACCAAGCCCAGGAAGCAGCTGGTGGCACGCTACAGCGGCGAGTTTCCCGAGAAACTGCTCAACCGAAAGCATAAGGTTCCCACTCACATGTACATTGCAAATGCGGAGGCTGCCGGAAGGATTAGCCAGTATCTGGAGCCCCATTTCCAGAGCTCCGGCTGCGATACGGTGATGGAACTCAATTCCGGTGCTGGCTACTTTACACGACATCTGTTGGACAGGGAATCCCAGTTCCGACGCATAATTCTGCTCGAGACCATGGATCACTTTATGCCCAAAATCCAGGAGCTACACGCGCTCTATCCGGAACGTGTAAAGGTGCGGCAAGGAGACTTTGTGAACCTGTGGAAGCTGGTGTACATGGACAAAATGGACGGTGGCTCCAGGGTGGCGGATCTCTTGAGTGATGTGCCCCAGAAGGCCTATACTGATGGTAAGCTCACATTGGCTGTTTAATTTTTCCTTTAACCTAATTTTTTCTTATAGACATAAACATGCTGGTCTTCGGCGCCGTGGGCTCGTATCCGTTCTTCAAGCACTTGATCAACTCCCTCATTTTTCAGACCAGCCTTTTCAATCTCGGACGGTGTGAGATGATCCTCGCCATGCCGCCACCCATATACATAGTAAATAAGCATACTCATCCCAAAAAATCGTTTATATCCAACATATATCCGTCTTAGCACCTCACCTGCAACAACGAAATTGGCTACCTCATTTACCGATCGACCAGCGTACTGTTCCAGATTCTGTTTAAGCACCAGTTCATAGCCAAGGTGCCGCGCGAGGATTTCCTACCACAGCAGACGGTCTATAGCCCCACCAAGAGCAGCAAGTTGGGCAAGGTGCAGTCCATCAATCCGGAGTACTTATACTTGGTGAAATTTACTCCGCGACGCAATCTCCATGAGCTATGCCAGTCTCAGGATCTACCCGCTCTCTGGTTCTTTATCAAGCAAAACTATGTGAGCCGACGAAACAGAATAATACCCAATCTAGAGTAGGTAACGCAAACAAACCTGCAGGATTTTTAATTCATTACTTTATTTCTGCAGGAAATGGGTTCCCGGCTGTGGACCTCGGCTAATCATCAATCCGCAGTCCTCCGAGTCCGTGAAGCCCATATATCCAGATGAATTGCCCAAGAAACTACCACAGTACTCGTGCCAGAGTACCACAATGAGCACCAGCAACTACTATCCCGGCATCAACATCTATACCCAGTTTGGAGATCTACTACCCAGTCAAATGCTGACGCTATTTAGTCAGTTTCGTCAGTGGCCGGAGTACGGCGAGAGCTCTTTTCTCGCCTCGCTGGAAAATGCGCTGCTCAAGCTGGAGACTGCCAATGATGAGCCCAACCTAGAGGATGGCGTCACGTTGCCAGAAGAGGATGATGCGGAAGCAGATGAAATGCTCGAAGAAGAAAGCCCTGAATCCGCCAGCACTCCCGCTAAAAGACGCAGGAAAGCCAGTTCCTAGTTGTACATACATAATAACGTTTTGTTTCTGAAGAAAAAAAAAAAGAAGGGCCTACATTTTGAAAACTGGTCTTTAAAGGAATGTAATTATATTGTATCTGTTATAAAATTTAAACATATTCGTTATTCTTCACTGGGATTTACAGCACCGAACAGAACACAATACATTTAAGCACTTAATTTGTAACGTCATGTTAGAATCCACTAAGGACACTTTCCCTGAGCCAGCAACCGACTGCCGCGGGCGCACTTCTCGGCCACATCGACGTAGTATTCCGGCGGAGCCTCCTCCGTGTCCGAGATACGCGTCTGCAGTTGAACGGACAGCTTCACACAGTCAACCATCAGGTTGCTGGGATTCACGCCAAGCACAAAGGTGGCCTCCTGGTAGGGACACGGGTTTTCTTCCTTCTTGGTGTTGCCGAACTCATAGCAGGTGTCGCGTATCATAAAGTGTCCGTCCTTGCTACACGGATTCCGCACGCACTCCGGGATGATCCGCTCCTTGTAGAGCACCAGGATCTGGCCCGGCTCACATGGTCCCTGCCGGTAGGCCGGATAGCAGGCATCGGTCTCTGGGTAATAGAGTGTGGCTGTCGAAGGGGAAGTACCCGTACCCAGATTATTATGTCATCGTCATGGTAGCTCCATTATGGCCGCTCACCTGGCGCGCAGTCGCAGACCCAGTCGTTCTGCTTCTGCTGGTCCCCCGGATAAAGAAGCTGGTGCTTGGGGCATCGGGCTGGCGAATACAGTGGCTTGCGACCCTGGGGAAGAGGAGAATGCGGAGAGGTGTGAGGCAGGTATCAAATTGATTATTGCCAAAGCGTCTTCCATACACTGCTGAAACGGTCTCTATATTTTGTAACTCATTTTAAATGCTTAGTTGGGAATTTAACCTGATCATTTTGTACACATTTTTTAAAATTGCAAAACATATTTCTCAGTACTTGATGTGGTTTTGCAAAGTCCGAAATGTAAATGAGAGTAAACCTTGAACGATAGTGGAAAACAAATACACTTGCATGAAATTTAAATAATAGTACGAGTATATATGTTTTGAATTTAAGATAAAAACAAATATGAAGCTTGAAAGCAGTTTTGAGCAGCCAGTTCCGGCTGTTTTCCCTTCCATTTTGGCATTTCTTATCACAAACTTAAATGGTTTCTGGCTGCAGCTTACCGCAAGGTTGGCCTTCTTCTTATCAATGTCTTGATCCTCAACGAAGGCGATTTGGGCGCGTGCCACTTTCCCAATAAGTGCAATGAGCACGGCGATCAGCAAAAATCGGGAATTGATCATTGTTCGATTGTTCGCTCTCTCTCTCGCTCTGTTTTGATTAACGGGTATGAGATAGGTATGCAAAATCGCCGATGCCGAAGGCTTTTGGGAGATAACGCAGCGCGACTTTTTTCGGTTTACCTTTTTACATCCGCGAACTTCCAACCGCAACGAAGATCGGCTCCCGACTATTCAGATCCGCTCTTTCCAGCTTCCGATTACATCCGCTCTTGCTAGTGGTGCTCAAAGGCTCAGCTATGTTTATCGATGACTTGGAGATAATTGTCTGATTATATAAATTTGCATAAGTGAACAAAGGCCAAGAAAATGGGGATATGATTATTATTTAATTCAATAGCTGAACACAAGTGTAGGCTGTCAAGCAATAATGTATAGTTTTATTGTCTTTTCATGACTTTTGAAATATTAAATTACTAAGTGTTTTAGGAATGAAAATTAAAATTCAAGTAATTACTTATACAGCACGGCATATACATACATATTAAAAATATAATTTTGCGCCCAACCACCGAACATTTTCAAATTTTCGCCATTGTTAACACTGGTCGTCCAATTATCCAATCGCTGACTATCGAAACACACCCATCTCTTATTTTCCTTTCTCAAAATAAAAAGTAAATAAATAAATACATAATTCACCTGCGAAACTAAGCAACCACACACTCCGCACGGCTCAAATGGACGACGAGGAGACCTCAGGTAAGTGTGGCACCATATATGCACTCGCCAAGTGTTTCGAATAACATTTTCACTTAATGAAACTGCGCAGAAATCAATTCCGTGCAAGGACAGGACGAAGATGTGCAATTGGAGGTCCAGCCACAGGCACAGGGGCCCCAGGATCGACAAGTGGACGCAATCGAGCAGGCCTGGAACAATGCAACGCAAGACGAGCAGTCACCGCCGGCAGAAGAGGCGTTCCAAGATCCACTGGCAATCGATGGTGAGGGAGGGAATGCTCCGGAGGCCATGGTAGAGGACGTTTTGCAGGACGACACGGCCAGCGAGGGCAGTCATCCCAGCAGTGACATGTCGTTGGAGACTCCAGGAAGTGAGGGTTAGTTGGCTTACTACCGCTGTGCTGCAGATTCCCACTTCAGCTGCATTTTCATTTAAGATGACTCCGATCTAGAGCTTCTACCCCGCTGGATGATTCCCCAGAACCGACTGCGCTCTGCCGTGGACATGATGGTCTCGCAGGCCCGCAACCGAGATGGCGGCATCGCTGCTTTGCTCAATCGGGACAACTTCCTACAGCGTGTGCGTAGCATTGTCTTCAGCCAGGAGCGACGACGCAGTCGCACAAGCGAGGAAACGAGCCAGGAGGCTGCCGATGCCGAGCAGCCCAATGATCCACCACCACAGCAGCCGCCCCGACCGCCAATCGATATTGGCTTTGACACCAATCTGCCAGCGGAACATTCATACTTCGGCAACCATTTGAGTCGCGTGCCCGGAGTGGACTACTTGGAGGTCGGCAGCGTCCATCACATGCTCATCTTCCTGCACCAGCATATCCTTTTCCCCGGCGAGGTGCTACCCTTCATGATCGACGGACGAATGTTTGACGAGGATATGCCCGGTCTGGACGGCCTGATCTTCGGCGTGGGCTTTCCGCTGATGCAGCCGCCGGAGGACAACCCACTCAAGTTATATGGGGTCACGTGCCAGATCTACGAAAGGGGCGAAAGCGGCCGAGGGTTGGTGTTCTACAAATCACGAGCACTGCAGCGCATTGTCATTAACTGTGAAGATATACAAGGGTAAGTGTTGGCACTTCGGATCACTTTCAAATGCGCAAGTATAATCTTAAATCTATTCAGATCCCCGCAGTACATTGCTCGCAATCCGACTAGCAAATGCTTCAGCAAAGTCAAAATATTGCCCGAGTACTTCCTGCCCGAACCCCTCCAATCTGTTGAGATGGGCTCGATGGCCAGATTTCGGGATATCCCCTCGATGCGCGACAAGTATCGCAGGTTCCAGCTCAGCACTACCACCTGGCCATCTGATGCCTGCCAAGAGTATTCGTTCGCGTCAATTGTGGAGCGCGCACGCCAGAGGCTAGAGTCCCAAAAGATAGACACAATGCCAAAATGCCCCATTCAGTTGTCCTTCTGGTTGGTGCGTAACCTTCACCTGACCGAGAAGATGATGCGTCTTACTTTCCTCACCGACTCGGTTAACACTCGCCTCCAATTAATCAAAAGCACGTTCAAGGACGAGTCGCTGTTCTTTTGCCGATATTGCAATAGCAGCTTGGCCCACTGCGCAGATCTCTTTGCCATGTCCAAACACGGTGTGCAGACCCAGTACTGCAATCCAGGTAAGTTTAATGACAAGCCCAATGTGGTTTTTAAAGCAATTAATTGACTCAAACATTTAATATTTTACAGATGGCTACATCCACGAAACAAACACTGTGTACCGGGTAATGTCCCATGCCATCGGCTACAGCGGCGAGCCGTCTACCAAGTTTAGCTGGTTTCCCGGCTACCAGTGGCACATCATTCTGTGCAAGTTTTGCGCCCAGCACGTCGGTTGGGAGTTCAAGGCCGTGCAGCCCAACCTAACACCCAGGGTGTTCTTCGGCTTGGCCGGCTCCAGCGTGCGTATTGGAAAGGCCAGCGAGAACACGCCCTTCAATGGAAGCACCTATGTGGTGCGCAACATGCTGCGGCTAATCTCCAATGAGATGGAATGAGGCTGGCGCGTTGTGAAGCGATTGCTCAGATGTCAACTCTGCTGCTGTCGTCGTCAGGGAAATGATACGGTCCATCAGGTGGGACCTGTTTAATTCGTTTCACAACTACATTTAGCAAAAACCCACGGCGTTTGATGGCGTGGATGTAAACCGAAAGATTGATCTACATATGTATGCATATATGTTCGTTAGTTGAGTAAATTTAACCTAATTGATATTTAAGATTCTTTGAAATTAAAACTTCTCTGTAATAAGTTACTTTTAAATAATTGCGTTTAATATTTGTGGTTGCCAGTTTCAATCATTTAACAGTGCAGCAAATGAGGTGGACAGCTTCTGAAAAAGATTTAGAAGTTGTACATTTGCAATAGAAAACGTAATAGGCAACATTACCGCCTTGCAGAAGGGACACTGCCCGAAGGAGACCTCCAGAAAGGTCTTGCCATCCATCAGAGTCTTAAACCACTCCTCCAAACAGGCGGCATGGCACTTGAGCACACATTTGGCATTGTCACAGGAGACAAGGGGCACCTCGCCCCCATCCAGGCGATAGGAAAAGCAAATGTTACAGCGCAGCTCCTCGTTGTCCTCTTCATTCAGCTTGGAGCCATTAGACCAGTCTGGCATGGGAAAGTAGCACAAGTCGAACATGCGCAGTAGGTTCTTGTGAATGTTCATTTCAGGGTCCCAATTACTCAGACCATCGCTGAGCACGTGACGGAGGCGGGCCACCTCTTCCGTGGGCCCTATGATCTTCAGCGACATGGACGCAATGCAAGCAAAGGGATCCGCGATGGTTAGCTTCAAATAGACACGATCCTTGAGAGGGAACATCCGCGTCTTGTGTTTGCTGCTGATGGGCGATGGTTGCAGCACATGACAAAGCTCGTCGATGTCCATAAAGTTGTCGTAGAATGGACGCAGATCTTCCAGAAGCTTGCGGAAAAGGTTAAGGACCTCCTCTAGGTTTCCAGCACTCTTGGTCAGCATTTCACCCAGCATTACGCAATCTGGCAAACTGTGATCATGCAAGTGAAGAGACGGGACTTTCAGCTCCAAATAATGCTGCTCGAAGTCGGTGAACTCGCTGAAACGAATCATGGAGCAGGCCTCATTCACTTGCAGGCTATACTCGTTGGACTTGTACAAGGCCAGGATATCGTAGTATATGTTCCCCTCCCCACATAGTTCCTTTGGCAGTGTTGGGGCTTCTTTGGCAGGAAGAACTTTTGGCAAATTGTCCAGCAAATCTTCCAGCAGCCAGTCATCCTGCAACTTCAGATTAGCCGATGTGTATAGCTTGAACTCCAAGCTTTCCTGGACATAGAGCTGCAAGCCATTAAGAGCTGGGTGGTGGGGCAGATAGAGCTTAAGGCGACGCCAGATATCCTTAATTATAAAACTATCATTAGTTTGGCGGGAAGTATTGAAATACGGACCACATACCTCACTCTTCAAAACTCCTCTGATGATGCAAGCTCCACTGGGCTGAAGCTCTGCTTCCAGACCAGGATACTTTTGACGCAGAAGGCACACTACATCTTCTTCCTTACCTTCCATTATCTGATTTTGGTCAGTTTGTGCTTTTATGACCTTTGTTTACATTTTATGTTTCGAACGACCCCAGTTAGAGATGTGCAGACATCGATGACACGAAGTCTTCAATCACGATCGATAGCATATTAATCGCCGGCTTGTTTAAATTTGATTGCGCGACCAAACTTTAAATTTTATGTTGATTAACCTTTCGAGGCAATACTCTGTCTTGTTTACATATTCACCCTTTTCCTGCTTTGTTTACTAGGTATAGCCGGCAACATTGTAGTTCAGCCTCTCGCGACTTATCAGCCAAATTTACGTTATTTACTGATTCGAATCGGCGTTGTTTGCTCTTCGTCAGAGCGCAACACCTGCAGACCACAGTGGTTTTCTTTTGTAACACCTGCGTGGCGGCCCCGTATCAATGGCAATAGCCGCCGATTTTGATAAACTGCTCTCTCAAGGCGTTGGTCATCGTTCGAAGACTGGGGCTATTTAAGGTTCTCCACCAGCCCCATTGATTCCACTCACGATTGTCATCTGCGTGCGCGCGTACCTAATAAACTTTCCATTCTTCAGCCGTAGGATTAATGGAGTTTCCGTCCAGAAAAATGTTGCGAATCGTTGTAACTTTGGCTCTAATTCTGGCCACGGTCAGTGCCACCACTGTTCAGCAGTGTAAGTAGCTTAAATTTCTTCAATAATCTTGGAAACACCTCAAATGTTGTATTCAGGCTTTAAATAGCCCAGTCTGTTTAAGTGGATAATTCCATGACGATGATTCATTTCGCAGACTGACTCGAAAACTATTGCCAAAAATACGTTTGAGAGAAATTTAAAGTCCTAACGTGTATCTGTTGACCAGGCTGATATGGCTTATCAGCAAACAGCTAATCTCTGTTACAGCAAATCATAGCCTACTTTTCAGCTCAGTTTTTGATTATATGAAAACATTTTTTCCTTTCAGGCAAAAACAAGCCGTTTCCACTGGATGTGAAGATTAAGGATTGCGAGGAACCGCCGTGCGTTGTGTACAAAGGAAGCATTGCTGTAATGGAGGTGCACTTCCTGGGCAGTAAGTTGCGGCATCCATATCCTTGTCCACTTGATTCTCATCTCGATCTCTTGCAGATAACAATAATATCAAGAGCATCACGGCCACCACAACGGCCAGGGTGTTGGGCATGAATCTGCCATATGCCCTGCCCGAGGAAGTGTCCAATGTGTGCCGCAATCTCCTGTACGGTGCAATCTGTCCCATCGACAAGGACGAGGATGTCACGTACGAGTTTAACTTCTATGTGGAGCCCTCGTTCCCGGAAATCACGGCGGACGTCACTGTCACATTGAACGATGCTCAAGACGAACCGATCACCTGCTTCGTGGTGAGCTGTAAAATCCGTAAGGGAGCCACTGCAGCACAGATGGACGGATTTCTGTTGGACTGGACGAACACCCAATAATCCGACGATGTACGCAACTCCAGCCGTTTCGGCCGACTGAATATTTCCACTTGTTTGCCAATTAATAAACCACAAAACTCTTGCAACGATAAGACCATTTGTTTACCTTGACTACGTCACGGATTCCAGTGTACCCAGTGCACAATCAGGCCGCAGATTAGCCCATTTCTGGGCACGCCGATTAGATATCCAGGCGTATTTATTTATATACAGTCATCTGTGACGTTGCGTTTTGCACCGAAAGTCCAGTAATTTATTTAAACTGATTCAGTGGCTCAACTGCTAATAAAATCGTCGTGATAATCATTTATTGACCGCCGAAGATTACATTGACCATATGGCCAAAAGTTGGGTACTCCTGCATGATAAGGCGATAAACGTCTTGCTG
The DNA here is from genome assembly GCF_016746365.2 of Drosophila yakuba. Lineage (NCBI taxonomy): Eukaryota > Metazoa > Arthropoda > Insecta > Diptera > Drosophilidae > Drosophila > Drosophila yakuba. The sequence goes on from NC_052530.2 coordinate 11,689,841, forward strand.
GGTGCAACTGTACACTCGAAGAAATTCCGCGTGTAAATATAAAACTTTAAATGTGAGTAATACCAGATTAAATCATAATTAGAAGAGTTAGTAAAAGAACCTTAAGTCATTGTGTTAAATTTCAGTGTACCATAAAACGGCTTTGTATTGTTTTTTACCAGAAACCAGATTAAATGAATTAACATTTAGGTATTTCCAATAATTATTAAATATAGTTTTGAAAGTAAATTGCCTATTATTCCCATATGTTTTCAAACTTTTCAAGCCCTCTTAAAGGTGACTACATTTTGTACAGTGTCTGCGAACATGGAAAATAAATCTGATAGTTAAGTTGCCAGGTTTTGAAAAATGGGCTTTGATAACCGGGTACATTTCCCTCCATCTCCTTCCGATTGGACGTGACCAGGTGTGCTGGGGTAATCAGGCGTAAGATTTGCGAATTAATATTTGATTCGATTATAGCTTTTCGCCCACTCGAATTTACACCATGATGTGCAGATAGCGACGCGTGCAGATAGCGCCATTGGCCAATGGTAAGCATTGTAAAACGAGTCTTAAAGTGCCAGACTACAAAGTGTATTTTCGTTGTACTTAGGGAAACAACCCTCATATGTGGGGGTAAAGCTTTTAAAATTTTATTAAATATTCATGAGACATCGTTGCGTAGCTCAGCGATGGATTTTGGAAAAAAAAAACGTATTGTATATCACAGTAATTTAAACCAATTGATGAATTAACTAGGTCCAACTTCAGTTGAGATAGTCCAGCTCATAGAGCGTATTGCCGCCATTGCCCTTGACCACCTTAATATCGCACACGAAGCACGTGGCAATCTCATTGTCCTGATCCACCAGATAGATCTCGATCTTCACGCCGATCTCGGGATACTCCCCGATGGGAAACGAGAACAGATAGGAGACATCCTCGGTGGGATACAGCGGGCAATAGGCGCCGTACTGGAGATTCGGGCAGACGGCAGCCACATCCGCAGGCAGTTCATAGGGCACCGTAATGATTCCGAGGGTGGTGGCCTTCACCAAGGTCGTCAGCTGGGTGATGTACTTGTCCACGGCGAAGTCGATCTCGAACTTCTGGGTCGTTCCCTTCACAATCAGGCAGGGTGGAGTAACGCAGTTGTGGACACGCACTTCCAGAGGAAAGGGTTTACTTCCGGAACCTAATTAGCGTGGGATAATGCTCTTGTATAATGGGTATTATGATGTTTGTGCAGCAAAATGTACTTACATTTCTTCACAGTCGTCGCCGGATGCTCCTGCTGACCGGCGGCCAGCGACAGTAATCCCAGGGAGATCAGAACCAACACCTTAACCTGCATGTTTCTCAATGCGAATTGCTTTCGGCCAACGGTGCGCACATCGTTTTTATAGCCAGAACCGAGCTGTATTTCGGCTAATACGATCGGATTTGGACTATCTAATCGTGGTCGGTTCATTTTTATTTTGGCTGAAAAGGTTCCTGCTACACAACTCATATGGAATTTAGCATTTGAATTAAAGGGTACCCTTAAATTAAGTGTGTATCAATTACTTCATAACTAAATAGTCCGTCTATGCCTAATCAAATCAAGATTTTCTCAATCAATTCACAGCATTACGTCTGCAATCACTGGCCCCTGCGAATGGATCGGAAAATTATGAAAACGGTTTGCAGAATTTTATCACTTCATCGCCGAGTTCATGGGACACCGCCTGGCACAAAGGCAGGGCCAAAATAAATCCCTGAGCACTCCGCAGGCAGGCCACTAAGCCCCTGATGGCAATGGAAAACCCACAGACATTTGTGCCTCGGCCAAAGCCACTGACAATGGAACTTCTGCGGGGCAGGAAAATGTGCGAGTATAAAGGAAACGGACGCAAGTAAGCTGCAAAAGATAATTCCCCCTCCGCAACTCCATTTACCTACCCGGAACTCAAATGTTGGCGAATTTTCCAAAGGTAAAATAAAGCGAGGGTGGCTCTTGCAGTTCTGTGGACTCGGCACCTTAGCGCAAACATTGTACTACTTCACCATTTCCCGATCCACCCTCGCCGATATTTTGCAACATTTCGCATGGTTGGTGGTGACTTGCCATGTGGACAGTCGCAGCGCAGCATGAGATTTTCTCGAAATGCTTTTGAACTTGCCACCCTTCCCCTGTAAATGTATTTTTTTTCATTTTTGTACCCAGGAACTGTCGTTGCTCCTCACATGTAATTGTTGTGACATTATTTAATATGTCAAAGCAATGGAAAATCCGGCACGACAACAAATATCCCCGACACATAGCCCGAAATGGATCTTAGGGAACCGCAATATTTGATTAGCATCAACTGGAGTCCTGAGTCCTGAGCCGTGAGTCCTTCATCCTGATACACTGATTCACTGATTCCTGGATTCTATTTTCGGTGGCATCTAATGCAATTATCTGGGCCGGAAAATCTGATACTCGAATACTTTCGCAGGCAAACATTTCCACTTGCCTCGACTTCCGTTTGCACTTTTGGGGAATCTCCATTTTTGCATATTCCCAAATGTATTTCACGGATGTTCAGCTTATCTTTGATGTGCCTTTTTATATCAATAATGGGTGTGTGGGGCTAAGACATTGATTATTGATTATTTTGAGACGAAAAGTAGGCAACACTCTTTGACTTGCCCACATGGGTTTCACTGAGCTTTCATTTTTGAATGGACTGCTTACTGGTTACCACTAGCCCCGCCCAGAAAAGCCCGCTGCCGAGGTAACTCAATTAATTTGTCAAATCAAGCCAGACATTAAATGCCAGCGCCAAAGCCAAACAATTTGTCACGCCAATCCTGTGGCCTTTCCCCCTGCGAACTCCCACATTGCCCGTCATCCGGATGTCTATTCTATTTCAATTTGATATTTGTTTGCACGTAATTCAATACCGAACAACAAGCTGACAAACTGACAAACTGGCGCGGCCATTGTGTCTCAATTAGGCGGCAATTTGATTTTCGTGTTGTTAATTTTTCATTACATTTTTGGAGCAGCCGTGTGCTGTCAATTAATAAAGGAATTTCCCAAAAGGCCACTCACGCCCAATTGCCCATAAACCCCTGTCCTTTTTACCCCTCAACAGGTGCTGCCAATGGGGTCAAAGCCAGTGCTGCCAACGCCATATAGTATTTAATTTTAAAATTATTGTACTACTTTAAAAGGCAACTTAAAAATTGCAGTCGAAGCCAGTATGAAGCTGAACTATTTTTTGAATAGCTTTGCAAAAAGGTTTTCCTGTAAATGAGGCTATTTGGTAGTATTGGTCAGAGCAACCCCTAAAGAAAAGGTTGTGTTTCCAACAAGCCAAGTGCATTCAGCTGTATTTCTTTAACGAGGAAAAATACTATGATTGCTTATGGTCAACCAGGTGACCAACTGGCCTTGAGACAATTTCACGCACTTTCCACACTTTCCACCTGGAAAATGTTGGGGGTGGTGACATGGTAAGCATTTCTCGCCCTGCTGCACCCTTTGATATGGCCGCACTGGCAGAGACTCATTTGCCAATGGCAATTTGCATATGTCGTCATGCGAAAAATGTATTTTATTAAATTTTTGCAGCATGTCAAACGCGGCCAGGGATGCTAATTAATTGCTCAGCCCCCTCTGAACAGACTGCTCTGCGCTTTTGCCTCTGTAATTAAGTGAATGCGAAATTCATGTTTTCCGAAATCGGAAGGAACATGCGTTGCAACAAGTTCGGCTGTTGAGCTGTTCAGCGATTTTCCCCCCAAAGTGTTGGCATTTAGGACCACGTCCCTTCCGCTCCTTCTGGTCCTTCTGCTCCTTCGTCCTTCCGCTCGCCTGGCAACGCAATTTCAGCTGAGAAATGTGCCCACTTCAAGCGAAAAGAAGTTTGCTTCATTTGCATAAATATGTGCCACTCGCTCTCAATTTCTGGCCAACTTGCGTATAATTAAAATGTTAGCTGGAAGCCTTGAATCGCATAATTTTAGTGCATGACTTTTCACCAGTAATTTCCTTTGCCAGTGATGGATACTCAGTACGAGTTGGAATTCCTCGGAAAATGCCTAGTGGTTTTCCCAGGAACTGTAAATTATTTTGCTTTGCAGGTGGATTGGCTTGACATGATTGTTAAATGTGCAAATATGCAAATAGTTTTCTGTGGCACCAAATAACTAAACGTTAAGAAAACTAAACTTTTAAATGAATATGATTTAAAATTCAGTTTTCTGCCCTATATGCAAATCCACCCTGAAATTCCACTAGCAATGCATTAAAATTTCATTAACGCGTACATTAATTATAAAAATGCAAATTAAACAAACGTTTCGGGCAATTGATTGCTCAAGTTCCCATTCCGAACCCAAAACATCGCGGCAATTATTTACTCATTTACGAAGGAACGTAAACATTTTAAAATCAATTGCTGGCGGGGGCGAAAAATCGCTTAGCTAATTTGCATATAAAACAGTTGAATTTGCGAACAAAATCAGGAAATATTGATGAAATTTGGGCAACCCTTGACGGCAGCTGCTGTTTTCGCCCTCAACGAGTCAAGTGGGTGTAAGAAATTGTGTAAAACTTGCTACAAATTGGCTATGCATATAAATTGATGTTAATGCCGATCGGCGGAGGGTTGCTCTATATATACGTATATATATAGCATATAGTCAGATGGCCTGAAAGTATGCAACGCGTGGATAATGTCGCAATCTGGTAATCTGGTAATCTAGTAATCTCGGTTGTCGGGTTTGTTTTACTCAAAACGCGATAATCGCTTTCTAATTTTATTGCTGCCATTGGTCTGCGTACAAATGTACCTGAAATGGCCGAGAGCACAACAGGTGTGCGTTCTTACCGGCCATCTTATCTGGGCCAAAATTAGCAGAGCCTGCACTTAACTGGGTTCGAATGTACGGACTACCGAAATATGTCAGCAAATTTTGTGGCTCCTTTGAACTCATATGAATCATATAGGGTTTTGGGGAACCTGGAACGCAATCACGCCTGCAACCCGTTTCTATCTCGAATCGATTCATTAGAATAATTTAATCAAACTAAAGTAGTTTTCGCCATTGCTGATAGCATTTAAGTGTTTTGCAGGTATCGATACTGATCGAAATAATAAAGTAGTTTGGGCTTATTGATGAAATTAATTCATTGGAAATCTATAAGAATTGGTTTCTTCATTTAATTTCTCACACTTTTTTGTTCAACGCATAAAACTTAGTGCAAATTGTTAGGTAGACATGTTCCTAGGATTCCTGCAAGGGCGATTAAGACGCCATATAATCACAAAAATCAAACGTAATTTTGGTGCAAATGTTTAAAGCCCAAAAGTGATTAGATTAATGGCAAGTGCAGGAGCACCAACTTGACCATTTCAGGTATAAATACCGAGGCGATTAGTGAATGCGGAATACAAAACCATTAGTATCCGCAGAGCAAACAACAGCAACCAAAAACTCGAGCAAAATGTCCAGCTTCAAGAAGTTCTTCCTGTGCCTAGTGCTTTCCATTATGTGGACTTTGATTGCAGCCAGCACGCCAATTAGGCAATGTGAGTCCGGTCTACGAAACCACTTAATATCGTTAACTAATTTTTTGTAAATAAACATAATAGGTGCCGACAGCAGCTATCCCCAGCCTCTGATGGTGCAAATCGACGATTGCGACGCCCTGCCCTGTGAGTTGTGGAAGGGCACCGAGGCCAAGATCGACATCCAATTTGTTGCCAGTAAGTAGAATGCAAAGTGTGTTATAAGTCGGTTGTAAGTAAAAATATGTAATTCTTTTTACTTTCTGACCATTTTATCCATGTTATACCGAAAATACCGATCGTAAAAATTGAAATTTTGCCGAAAATCGATTTTCTTTTTTTTTTTTGCGAATATTATTATCAGTATTTTGATCAAAGCATTCAAAACAATGGTCCAAATTTGGAACCATTAAATTCCCAATCGAACTGTGTTCAAAAATGGAGATTCTATTTTTTTCACATTTTTTGCTTTTAAGAAATTAAGTTTTAAACATTTTTTGTTATCACCTTGGTGCTACATGAAGTAAATATCCTGCTTTTCTTTGCAATAGCTCGCAATACCATGAAGAAGATAGCAGCCGAAGTGCATCTGACCTCGCTGGGAGTGACCATACCCTATGACCTAGAAGCCTCCCGTGGCAATGTGTGCAGCAATCTGCTCCACGGCGCCTACTGTCCCCTGGATGCTGGCGAGGATGTGACCTACCAGCTGCTCCTGCCCGTGACCACCAACCAGCCGGAGGTGCCCACTCGCCTGGAGGTGCGCCTGCTGGACTCCGATGACGAGAATCGCGTGGTCTCCTGCTTCCTGGCCGACACTCGGGTCAAGAAGCCCAACTCGGCAGCCTAGAGCGTCCTGGATCTGTGATGAAGATGATTTATAGATAAGGCTACAACACATTGTATCAATGTTTTTTGGGCACTGCACATCGACTGATGTCAATTAATAGCGCTTAAGCAGTCGGCACTTAAGCTCGACAAACACTATTAGCAGTTATGAATAAATAATTAGGGGAAAATATTATAAATAATCGAAATGAACGGCTGAGCTAATTACCCGGGCACATGTGGGCGTGTGCCAGTGTGGGCGTGTGGGAGGTTCGACTTGTGGGACGGACTACGTCGGCTTAGCCGGACGTGGCCCACCACCCTCGAGGGCGCCATGAATCGGCTTAATTAAATGACGCAGAAAATTACGCAGCTCCGGTGTGGGAAGATCCTAAGGGTGGGTGGCTTGTGGCTTGTGGGTGGCAGGTGGGGGGCAGGTGGTTGGAGTGGCTGCGGTTTACTATGCATTGCCAACTCCATTCACAAGACTTTAAACTTGCCAGAGCTCCAGTTAGCCACCATTTACACGCACAGCTCCTATGGCTTCCTTCCGGCGCTCAAAGCTAATTGGCTTTTCAACACTTTGGAGCTTCCTGCCGCTGAAGGCGTCTAATGAACAAGCCCTGATGGGAGCACATATCCGACGGTTAGCTAATTGAGACGTTGACTAGGTGGTGACATATGGCGGGGAACTGCAAAGTGGCCAAACACAAGCTCTAAGGTCAGTTGATACATACATTAACCCACAAATGAATAACTGAATTTAATCATCGATACAGTATCCTTTTGGATAACAATCATTTGTAGTATTAAAAAACGACAGCTTTATTTCCATAGCATTCGTCGTCTTAATAGGATATTTTCATTTTTTAACACATACTTGTATATTTGAAAACCCACCGACAAACAAATGGCGGATGCTCAAGAAAGTAAGCCTATTCAATTGCTGGACTTGCCGGTTGAGATACTAGAGATGGTTTTGACCCATTTGGACTTTAAGCGTCATAAATTGATACGCGAAGTGTCCGAAGAATTGCGACAGTTTAGCACTGCATACATAATGCACCGACACAGGAGCTATGAGGTGGCCCATCGGGAACGTCCTGCGGAGAGTGCCCTCAATCGGAATATAAGGATCATGCTGCAGATCCTGCGCTCAACTTGCAGTTATTTCCCCGAGGAAGATACCGAGTCGGACTTCACTCTCTGTCTGCTAAACTTTCAGGATAAGAAATCCGAGTATTTCCACACAGCTGATCATCTGAGCCAATTTGTTGTTCATTTCCTGCGCCGCAAGGAGCTGCCTTTCAACCAATTTAATTGGATGGAACGACTTAAACTTAGACGATTGCATTATGTAATGACAGTTTTAGGTCTTGTGCGGCAATTCGAAAACGTGAAAATTGTGAATGGAGCTACTTGGAGTATCTTGCACATGAGCCTGATGGTTTCACTGCCCAACACCTCCATCAGTCTCATTGAGGAGCAGACCAACTGCAATGTTGCGCAGTCGAACAGACGCATCTCATTTGTGGCCCTTCTTGCCGAGCTGCTCTTTTATGAAAAGACCAAAACAAGATATGCCGGTAAGAGGGTTTTCGAAGGGTCCACCTACAAATACGTTATTCTACCAAATTCGAAAGCTGAGCGCCGTCCTCAGATGATGCTGAAGTTTCGAGTAGATGGCCCGGAATTTTTATTGATTTGTATGCGCTATTTCAGTACCGGAGTAAATGATCCAAGCACATGGCTTGACCTCCTCCCAAGAACGGACTTTGCCCTTTACATTGAAGTAAGGTCCTATCCAAATCCATCAATCTGGACAGTAACGTACTGTGATCAAGTGAACTAAATGATTTGTATGAGAGTGATCCATGCTGAAGCTGTGGCCATTATTTTACTTTTTATCAGGAATTTCGTCAAATAAATGGGTTAACAAAAAATCAAACAGATACCATTACTTTTTGAGGCATGAACATACATATGTATACCCTAAGCACTGGGAACTATGTACACACGTGTTTCGGTGCAGTTGTACCTGGGATTAGCCATTCGAAGCGATCCCATCATTGATAACAATTTGCCAAATGGTTTAAAATTAAATCGAAGCTCTTTTTAACATTTGGTTGTCCAGTCATCGTGTGAAAGAGCTATGAAGGGATCCAAAGTTTATTGTGAAATGAAATTCAGTCGATTCGGTTGGGTTTCGGCTTTCGTTCTGATTCGACTGGCCATCGAAGTGGTCGGGGATCCGAGTTCCTTCTACATGGAATTCAGCTCCAGTCCAAAGGTGATCATATGATTGATAATTTGATTAATATGATTACTAAATCTAGCCCTATCTTAAATTTTAGAAAGCAGTGGCAGTTATTAGGCAAATACATGTTTTCGGGGAGTCCAATTACATGAAGACCAAAATAATTATCCACGAAGATCGTTCTCACTTTGATCTCTATGTCCAGTTGATCCATGAGTTGGGAAGCAACCACCTCATCATGAACATTAAGGTGCGCGTAAAACCGGAAGGAAGTAATGTCTTTGTGCAACTTTTCGAAATGCGACGGGTAAACTTTTGCGAGTTTCTCAACGAATACAACTCGAATCCGATGATGCAAATGGTGTTTAAAAAGAACCTCAATTGGCAAGACATTATTGTGTGCCCAGTGCGAGTGGGAAATTACTCGCTCCTAAACTCCGGGATAGCCGAAAATATCCAACCAGATGGGGTGCAGAATGGCACCTACAGGTTCTTCGCGGAAATAGTCGAGGAAATCGGAGAGATTGCGAAAGTATTTGCCCTTCAAGTCACTTCGGTGGTTTATATCGTAGACAAGGAACTGGACTGTAAATTTCGAGGCAAAGCTTTACAATGTTTGAGCAATGATGCCTAACATGATGGTGGCTACTTTTAAAACTCTGTCTAAAAGTATAAAAATTAAAATACAATACGGTGTTGGGTAAATGATTTGCATTTGTAAACGTCTTTGAACGCCAAAGTGTAGTAAATAAAAAATAAACTGTACAAACGATTTTTACATATACAAATTAAGTTATTTTTACTACAAATAGCCAGTGTGAACCCAAAAATTTGGAGCTGAATTTGTGTTTTAGAAACTGCGGCATTCTTGGGTTAACATATCAAATGGTTGGTGAATGGGCCAATTTAATAAATGTCACATTAGTTGAAACTGGTTAATGGCTCATGACCATTTGGTGATCGCCAGCAGACGATCTTTCTCATTGCGGTATGAACTTCGTTCGGCTGTCGTTATTTTTTCCGCTATTTTATATAGTAAATGGCAATGCAACTGCTCATAAATCCCTGTGGGATGAGGACGTCGAGGATGAAGTTCAGGTACTGTGTGCACATCAAAACTTGCAATCTATAGCTACTGTGCTTTCTAGAAGCCAATACTTCGCATCCATCACATCAACATATTTGGGGACTCTCGCTACATGAAGGCTTTAACATACATCGACGAAACCCGCACCAAGTTTACGATATGTGTGTCGCTTCGAGAGGAAATGGGCAGCAACTTCCTGACCTTCAACATAAAGATTCGAGTGAGAGCGACGGGCAGAACGAATTTCGCAACCCTGCTCCAAATGCGCGATCTGGATCTGTGTGGCTTCTTTGCGGAGTTCAGTAAGAATCCCATGATGAAGTACTTTCTGCAAACGGATATGCAACTGAGCGAATTTATTGCCTGTCCAGTGCGGGTGGGCAACTACTCGCTGAAGAATGTGAGTGTGAAGGACATCTATCCGCAGGTTCTGCAGAATGGCATCTACAAGTTCTTCGTGGAGGTGATTGAGGCAACGGCGGAGAAAGTCTTCGCCCTGCAGGTGACCACCGATGTCCGAATTCCGAGTGCCGCCGAATAAATGTTTGCCCACGACAAAGGATATGTAATTACAGGATGTGTGTATGTCTATTGTATTCTGTTCTTTTCTGTTTGGTTCTGCTTACTCCCCCCCGTCTGCATTGTAAGCGGATTGCTGTCGCCTCGCCCTCGTTTTTCCGCATTTTCCGCCACATTTCCGCCACCTTCCCGGGTTTTTCCATTGTGCGTCATGCGCTGCGCGCTGCGGAGCAGGGAACATATTGAAAATCACTTAAAGCACCGTCCAAGTGCATGGCCGATTATGGTGATTATCCCCGAACCGAAGAGACTTGCGTGAGTGCTCTTCTTCGGGGGGTTTCTTTGGATTTCCCGCGGGATCCTTGCGGTTTTCGCCGCTTTCGGAAGCCATATGCGCAATTTAGCCGTAATTAATAGAAAAACAATATGCTCAATGGCCAATCAATGTGCATATCATACACGTAACTGTGCCATAGATTTGCTAAAAAAAAACACTGAAACCGTAAGCCAATAAAACCCTTTCCATCATAAACGTGTTAAAACCCGATGGTAATGTGATATTTTAATGGAGCTTGAAATATCCGTGGCTCCGTTAATTAAAATCCGTCCTGCGGTTTTCAGCGCGTATTATTTTCCATGGACTTATTTTGGATCAGGAAAGGGGTGGCCTGACATGGGTCACACACCCTCCGATGGGCAATGCCTTTCTTAACGCACAATCAAATCACTTTGCGAATTCAATTTGGCAAAAATAATGTGCATATAGCTATCTATTATACGGCCAGGGCAAATGGAAATCAAAATTTCAATCTCGCCAGGCGGCGGAGGGAAAATTCCTGCAAGTAGCAAGTAAGTTGGGGAAAATTTCAGGGGAGGCACTCACGTGAAGTGCCAATGCCTGATATCGAGTGTCGCACTTATGTGTGACCTTTGCAAATTCAATTTGTCGCCTTTTTATCTATAAACATTTTCTATTAGCTTTCAATTTTTCTGCTTTTTTTTCTGTGTTGAGGGATGGTTTTCAATTTGGATTTGGCAACTGGGTGAGGTCAATAGCACACACACACACAGTTTATTCAAAAGTAACTGGCATTTGGCGCGGAAATTTCTTAAGGTCATCGAAATTGGGGCTACTTAGCTGTTGGCCAGACAAATTTCCAGTAGATGAATCAATCCAAATCGATTTTTAGTCCATGGCACAGTGCATTTCCAAAAGAAAAATTAAAAATCAACCTGCGCCCATTTTCTGGCAATTAAAAAGGCGTTGAGTTGGGCAATTAAACACACGAACCTGCCTCAAAATAATTTACTTAAATAACGCAATGTTGCGTAATTCAGTTTCACAGTTTTGTAATTAAAAGCATTTGCATAAGAATCGCATCGAGCCACGGCCCTCGGGCATACTTTCATGCCACTCTAATTAAAGCCTGCCCTCGGTGCAGGACTCCTTTTGTTGGCCAGGACTTTGGGTCTTGGCCTCGTCTTTCCCTAAAGGTCATCAACGTCTCCGACAAGGCGGCTCAAATCCCAATCCCCTGGTTGGAGCCCGGAAAGTGGGCAGTTGCATGGTTTGTCAATAGCGTTTTGTCCTTTGCGTTGCCTGCAGGAAGTCCTTAATGTTTTTCCAGAGTGCCTTTCAATCGCTGTATAGAAAATTTAGTTGTTTGAGCTGTTCCTTATGAGTTCCTTATTAAGAAAATGCGCTTTCAATCGACTGTTTTGCACTTTAACTACTTTCCACACTTTGATTTAAACGCAACGCAGGCTGGCATTTGTTTTAGGATTGATAATACTTATTATGCAGATAAGGTATATTCATTTACTTTTATAAATTATTGAATTTAATGAGGCGCACCCATTTAAACATGTGCCTCGACAACCTGAAAATGTTTATTGCAACGCAATGAGCTGTTAACTGTTGGCCAACAATGAGGCTAGAAACCAATCCGATCAGAGTGTGGTCATATGTGGTCATCGTTTCACTACTCAGCGATTCAAACGCATTATTTAAGTTTAAAAACATCAAGTGTACGTGCTATGAGAAGTCCTTTTGCGAACTGAAGCGTTGTGAACTGAAGGTAGTGGGTCGCGGCATCGTTGGTCTTTATTTGCATGCCCAAACCTATCAGCTGCCCATTAAATCTACGACGGTATGTACAACTATCATTATAACCCTGCCTGCATCGATTTTGAAATACTTTCCAAAAAGGTAGGTGATGTAGCCATATCTGACTGTTCTTAGTATCTCAGCCTAAAGGCTATCTAGATAAAATATTTCCCAAAAGTTGGCTTTCTATAGCAGGAAGTGGATAAATCAATGCAAGCTGGATAATATAAGACGTCGTATAGCTGACATAGGCATATTGATTGATTTGTACTTTTATTTTTTCAGTGCATTCTATCCCTATACCGAAGGTTCAATGGATACAGGCCGTTCCTCTACAATGTTACCGTTGACATTTGCAGTTTTCTCAAAAATCGAAAACGCTATCCATTTTTTGATTTAGTATACGACGGCATAAGAGACTTTACCAACGTCAATCACTCCTGCCCATTCAATGTAGGTAGTATAACCCGCAATTTTATAATACTTCTATGCCCTAATGGTTTTATAAATTTTGTATACTTTTCAGCATGACATAATTGTGCACCGAATGGTACTAAATGACAATATGATCGTTAGAGTGCCCGTGCCGAGTGGTTTTTACAAACTAATGTTTGTCCTAAAAACAGATGGCATTTGGAGGGGCGAAGTTGAAGTTCACGTAGAGGTTAACCTGGGATACGATCGTTAAAGGTACACAGATATGCAGATAGGGTATATATATTTTCAGGTACATCTGTGCAATCTAATTGCAACCATTAAAGCAAAGCATGTGTATCGACTATCAAATACCCGGCATACCGTTTCTTAAATAATAAATTCACCTTTCTACTCTTACATTAGAATCTAGTAGGTATATTCTTATTCTCTACTAGTTAGGGATATAATCACTATATTCGTATATCCGATAAAGCGTAACAAACCTCAAAACTCGTCATTCAACTCAATGAACTGTTAAGTGTTGGCCAGCGATGAGAACAGAAACAAATGGCATCAGACTGTGGTCATATGTGGTCATTATTGTGTTACTCGGTGATTCAAATGCTCTATTCAAGTTTACAAATGTCAAGTGTACATGCTACGAAAGGTCCTTTTGCGAACTCAAACTCTGAGAACTGAAGGTCCTGGGGCGCGGCATTGTGGGTCTTAATCTACATGCCCAGGTTCACAAGCTGCCCATTAAATCTACGACTGTATGTTGGCTCATTAACTTATTCCGATCGTATATTTTTAGTTAAACAATAATTTTTAGTGCGTGCATGTTCCGAAGATTCAGCGGGTACAGGTCTTTCCTCTTTAATGCCACTTTAGTTGTTTGCCATTTTCTCAAACACCGAAAACGCTATCCATTGCCGACTTAGATTTTTTCGCATAAATGATTTCATTTGCAGCATGACATAATAGTAAGCCAAATGGTTCTGAATGATGACATGATATCCAAAGCTCCTGTGCCGAATGGCTTCTATAAACTCAGGTTCGTCGTGAAAACAGATGGCGTTTGGAGTGGCGAAGTGGAAATCTATGCTGAGGTTAATCTGGGAATCGATCGCTGGTGAACTATATGTATCCGTTTTACCATTATCTGCTTAGTAGGTAGATAAGATCGATTTATTTACGTTTGTTATTTGCATCCAATGAAGCTGAAACTGATTGCACACTCGGAAAAAATACAGTACATATGAAATTACTGTAACAAATATCAAAAATAATAGAATAATATCCCTAATCTCTAATCCTATTAAAATTAATTCTTGTTATCAGTGCATTTTGTGGTTGCAGTTTTAACTTTCAGTGCATAACTCCACAAATCGCAAATCCATGTTCAAAAATCATATGAGGCTAATTAAGAGCCCATTACCCAACCCTCGCTGCGTAAACAGACACCGTCGACCGCAAGTCAACCAACCAACCAAGCAAACTCGTGAATCCACCCTCTTTAGAGACTGCAGGCTACGAAGGGGATGGGCTGGTATTTCGAGGGGATGGGGGGATTGCTCCGAATTGTTACGTGTGTAATCCGACACTTGGACGAGCCGACAACCACCTGGGCAATTAGACCGTGAAAATCTCCATGCAAATGAGTGCTAACTGCTTGGCGCTCTCGTTAAGAACATTTCCTTGGACGAGTGTCAGGAGCAGGCGGATGGATTCACAAAGGCCATGGAGCTATGCTAATGAGCTCCCTCCCCCTGAGAAGCTGACAATTAGCCGGGAGCCAGGAAAAGCCGCAAACTGAAACTTGTTGACCTCGTTGCCACAACAGATCTTCTTGGTCAGGCTCAAAACTTAATAAGCCATCTACGTTTTTTTCTCAGAGTTCTCTCCTTCTTTATTGGGCTGGAAAGGCACTTGTGCAGTCGGTTGTGCGGCGGAGTATAAAAGTTTGTAATTTAATTTCAGTTTATTAGTCGGAATTGTTTTTCACTCTGCTGCAGCGCACAAGGCTGTTTTCCGATGGCGTCGCGACGCAACAATTTAATTAGATTTTTGTAGACCGTTTCTTTAATTAATTGCATTCAGCTGCAATTGAAGGCAGGGCTGGATATCAAAGGATAGCTTTAGAGTCAGACGCTTACTAACGATTCAAAAACTATGAATATAGCATGAGGAAACTGCGTAATCTATGAAAATATTTGGGAAAAACTCTTGTATTTTTACCAATTATATAACATTTTTGGAATCAAAAATGGTGTCACTCTGGAAAAGTAAAAAACTTGATGTCATTTTCGGCTTTGTTTTTCCACTTAAAATATTTATTAAATTGTAAGTAGAATAGTATCTGAAATTTCACTTTAAAGACAATTACGCATTATTAAGCATATTTTAAATTTTTCTTAGCATATTGTATTAAATTTTACGTCTTTGAAGCCCTGGTTTAATTCCTCTGATTTCCCTAATTTTTTTTGGCCAGAAGCTGGCGCCATTTTGGAAACTCACTTGAAATGCAAGAGGGGAGCTACATTAAATTTTCAAAACCACAAAAAGAATCCTTTGGTTCTTAAAATGTCTGAACAACGCTGACCATGATGATGCCAGGGGGGAGTGAAGTGGGTACATGGGGCTGGCAACAAAAGGTGCACTCACCTGTCAACGCCCCAAGCAGAAACACCTTCTTTTTCCCCCCAGCTAGCCACCCACAAGTGGGCCATGTGGAGTGGGTGGCTTAAACTCCAACGCAGTGCAATGAAATTCTTCATCTACAATTCAATGACATTCCATTCCGGGCCTTGGGCGGGGCGTGGCAAGTCGGAGAAGGCTGCCAATAAGCGTGCCCCCCAGTGGAGCAACAGATGATACATTATGCAGCGCCCCCTGGTGGGCCTGCATCAGGGGGCGTGGCTGCGCATGCGCCTCCCGTGTGCGTGGGTGAATCGGTGGTGGGATGGTCGAGCTATGTCATCCGCCCGGCGAATCCCAGAGCAGCCCGCTCCGGATTCCGCCGCAAGGTGCGAGCGAGAGCCGCACATCCACATCCCGTTCAATAGCGTGGGTGCCCGGTGGGTGGTGGGGGTGAATGGGTGGTGGATGGGTGGTGAATGGGTAGCGGATGGGTGGTGGTTACTGCCTTTCATTGGCTTCGCATTCAAACCCAATTTCAGCTAGCAGCATTGCGACAGGTGACCGTACGCCGTTCAGTTCTCTTTGAAGCCTGCCGCGGGTCAGTTGCGTGTCACGGAAAATCCTCAAGTTAACTGCATAGTCCTTGGGCCAAAAAGAAAAGTTTCTGGTGATTCCCGATTAATGTTTAATTTCAAACGAATTTTTCTCAAATTGTGCAGCTGCATACTGAGTATTTGAATCAAAACCAAGCAAACAAATAAATTATGTGAAGTGTTTAACTTAAATGCATAATAAATACACCCATAGTAACAAACACTGCATAATCAATTATTTAGAAAATTTTGAAATCATAATAAAGTGCATTAAAAAATCAAGCATATCCAGTGTTAGATGAGGCAAAAGGTAAATTTTACAATTTGTGATGTAATATTATAAATCAAGAGATCCTTTTTTATGATCATCCTTTATAATTATAGTCGTAAATAAAGATGAAATATAAAGATATTTAAATAATTAGTTTTTTTTTCTTTTAAAAAGCATAATTTAAAGTATAATCCTGTTTGTTTGAGCAACTTTATTTAACTTAGCTTCAATCCAAAGCCGAACACTGTAACACTTGACACTTTATTTTTGCTAGGATAATGCTGATTACTGACTTCAAATGAAATTCCAAGAAGTTGACGTTAGAACGCAATAGAAAAGGGGAGAAAAATGATGAACATGAATCCGCCGACGCACCAGCACCCGCACCCTCATCCTCATCCACATCCTCATCCTCATCCTCACCCACATTCTCACCCGCAACCGCAGTCCCATCTCCAGTCGGTGCAGCATCTTGGCCAGCATCAGCCACTGCCCGCCCTGCTCCCTGGCCACCCAGCCACCACCCACTTCGTGGAGTGCCGGGCATTACCAGCAATCAACGAGACATTTCCGCAATTTGGCCAGCATCGTCCGGCTATTTCGCTGCTCTCCCCCTTGGATCTTTCACTGCGTGCTGCGGCCAGTGTAGTGCCAATTACTCCACCATCGACGCCCTCGCCGCCTCGCAAGCGCCAGAGATTAATGTCCGAGGAGAATTACCTGTGGCGTCCGCACATGGCGAGTCCTGCCGCTTTAGCTCCAGCACCAGCTCCAGTTGTTCCAGCCGCAGGACCTTCGAGCCTTGCAATGCAGTCGAGCTACTTTCACCAGCATCATCATCAGCAGCAGCAACAGCAACAGCAGCAGCAACATCAACCACAGCAGCAACATCATCAGCAATATGCCACACGCAGCAACTTGGAGGGCGCTTCCTTTAATAAAAGTCATTTTCACGGGACGAAAAATAACTTTGAGCAAATTCCGGCGGGTCAATCGAGCGTCAGCTCGCCCATCTACGTGGAAGATGAGACCATTGTGCTGACCGAGGACGAGGATGAAACAGTTGTCAGTTCCCATGACTACAACGAGTACGCCACGGACACGGAGGAAGTCAACGAGGGCGACGATGAGACGGAGCAGGTACAAGTCAGCGATAATGGCGACGATGATGAGGAGGAGGTGTTTGTCGATGTCCTCGGCAGTGACGACGACGAGGATGAGGCGGTGGACCCGGTGGCCACAAGATTGCAGGCCCAACTAATGGAGACCACCGCCCTGAAACGCAATGAACTGTTGTATGAGGATGAGGAGCTGCACAATCAGGCGGTAAATGGTTTGGCCAGGCTCTTTGATAGGGATTTTCCGGAACCAGATGTGGAGGTTAGCGAACTGGCGGACGTCCAGAGCAACAGCGGGAAGACCTACACGGATCTGAGTGGCGTGGCAACGGTGGAGAGTAGACCCTCAACAAGTTCCGTCAACCTGGCACCGCTTCCTCCTCCTCCGCCGCCTCCACCGACTTGTTCTATCCCTGCTACACCTCCACTTCCACTTCCACCTCCACCCATATCTCGACCCCACAAGGCCGAACGCAGGAGGTCGAAGCTACGGAAACACATGGCCATCGATGAGGAGACTATAAGCCCAGTTTCCGGCACCATCATTCGAAAGCTGCGCGACGACGAGGAGTTGGTGGTGCGTAAAGGTGACATTGATCCGGCTTTCAATGTGGTCGAAATCACCGAGGAGGCCAAGGCCATCCTGGCCAGCATCGACAACAAGATTGGCGACTACATGTGCCAGCTCTGTCGCACCGTCTACGATGACGCCTTCATGTTGGCCCAGCACCGCTGTCCCCGCATCGTCCACATCGAGTACAAGTGCTCCGAGTGCGAAAAGGTTGGTGGTCAATTCAAAAGGCAGGATTTTCTTTCCAGGTGGCTAAAACACTTCTCCCTTCGCAGGTCTTTAATTGCCCTGCCAACTTGGCCTCCCATCGCAGATGGCACAAGCCCAAGGCGGATGCGGCCGGCGCTAATCCCGCCAAAAAACGAGTTGTGGAAACGGGCGATCTGACTCAGGAGGCGACTAGGAGCGGCGATGATGCCAGCGATGGCATTTATCCTTGCCACATATGCGGAAAGACTTTCCGACGGTGAGTTGTGTCATCATTCTAAGACTTTCGGGAAGAACTATAATTTTAAATTAGTTTAAAAAGTGTGATTTTAAATATTTTTCGGCAGTTAAATTTAAGTATTCTATATCTTCCACAAACAACAGACAAGCTTACCTGAAGAAACACCAGGCCTCACATCAGATGTTGGATAATCTGAAGAACCTGGATTTCTTCAAGTCCCAGCAGCAGCAGTTGGCCATCAGTGGCCACCAGTTGCCCGATCATGTCCAGCTGCAGCACACTACTGGACAGGCGGTCCCACCCGCCGCTCCGTACGCCTCCCTGCCACGCCCACCGCCTGGCATGCCCATCTACCCGCCGCCAAGTGGTAAGACCTATGCGGGTGGACAACGCTTTCCGGGATTTCCCTTTCAGTCCTTCGATCAGCGGCGCTTCTACTCTCTCGGAGAATTCTACCTATCGCAGCACTTGGAGCGATCCTCGGCCTTCCAATACGTGCAGGCCAATCACCTGAGACAACTGTCGAATGTGGCCCAAACTTTGATGCCTCCTCTGCCCGTCAAATGACCCAATCCCAATACCAATGTCCTGCGGCCGGTGCCTCGCATTGCGGCAACAACGACGGCAACAGGACCTCCAGCGACAGCAACAACAACCAGGCAAGTGGCAGCTGCTGCCTCGGGGGTGTCCTCCGTTGGCCACGCCTTCAATTGGGTGGCTCCCTCGGCCGCAGGTGCAAGTGCATCGGGAAATGCAACTGCAACTGCCACGGCGACGACTGCGGAGTCCGGCGGCAATGTTATCATGTGACTTACCAACTTTTAGCAGCATTGAATCAACGATCCCTAGTTAAAGTTAAATAAATCAATCAAATTATAAGCACGTCTTTTATTCGGGGACAGCTATTGCAATTCTATATAAATATATTTAAATATGCTTTCATATATTTGAAGTGTGCTAAGTTTGAGTTCTACTTCTGCTAAGGACATGCGATACTGCATGTGCCAGGAAGGTTTCTTTTCTTACACCGTGAAAAATGGGGGACTTGAGGCCTTGAAATATTTAATAATAAACATCATTTATTTAATATAACTATATTCAATAGAATGCCATTAAAATCGGTTACTCACCCTGTGCAAAAAGTAAACTTTCCGAGGGCATTTGGTACATCCTCTTTTGGATCTCAGATTCCGGCTCATTAAAAATCTCCGGAAGGAGGCTGATTGTCTCGGTTTCTTCGCTGACATCCAGGCTTGCTTTTGGATAGATGGCACTGGTCATTAAGACCAGAGTTAAAGTCTCCTGATCCTTGTGAAGATTAACCAACGTATCATTCAAAAGCTGCAACTGCTCTCTTTTGTCAACGCCCGATGGTATAAATTGCTCAACTATGAGTAGATATCCTTGTTTATACTTATTAAGCACTTGCAGAGACTTCTCCACCATTAATTTCAGACTTGGGGCCTTTGAATTACCACTCAGATCTCCATTGGCCATCACACCCATTAGGTAGTCAAAACTACTAGCATTTAGGGAATCCAGTTCATCGCTTCGCTGAATCAAATCGAATATTATTGGATTGACTTTGCTCTCCCTCAGTTTTTGGGTTCTCCAATCCTTTAGCAAGTTGCGTCCATCGTTGGACTCGCAGAGCAGCTCATCCACTGGATCGTATTTGGTGTTGGGCACGAGACTGCTCAGCATTTGCCTGCCTCCACCGATGAGTACATTCAGTGATTTACCAGTTTCACCAGAGATCAACTGATGGGCTATATCCTGGCAACCGGATTCAATGGCACTCCGAGGCATCCTTTCATTGCATTCAAAGTTGCCATTAGTATTTCCCAAAGCAGCTCCTGTGAAGCCTGTAATCCTTTGAGTGGTCACAAAACCCGTTCGCAGGCCAGCCAATTGAGCCTGTCGAAGAATACTTATCGAGGTTTGGGTGGCATTAAATGCCCTTCCGCAATCCTCCTGACTTTCTGGGACCTTATCCAAAGGTATTCCCGACCAAAAGGCTCTGGAAACTCGTGCCACTTCACAAGGAAACTGCTGACTACAACTGTTTTCCAAGCGAGCCAAGTGGGGAAACCGATCCCAAATGAAGTTGGTATTGCCTCGGCTGGTATCTCTATTTGGAAAACGCAAACCAGCCAAGTCTCGTCCATCGATTCCCTGAAGCACAAATATCCTCACGTTTTTGGGATAAGTAAAATCCGTTGGCCTTAGTGCCTCGTTGAGCTCATCAATTCCTTTATCGTACCAGATTTTCTGCGAGGTGGCGACCTTGTCCTTCCAATAATCCACATCCGCCACGTTGGCCACCTCGTTCTCCACCTCGTACCTGGTCATAAAGCCAATGCAGAGCAATGTGACCATCACCGTTACCAAACATGATCCTGCCACCAGGAACACCTGAGTTGACTTCAGCCGTATAATTTGGCAAATCTCCTTGGTCCGCTGTGTGGTTACCATTGCAAAGATGCGTCCAAAACTGATTCACAATCGCTCTCTTCTTCGGGCTTTATCATGAGGAACTTTATCTGATATCTGTTGTTCGAGATAAGGTTTGGATTCGCCTTAGAGGAATTACAGCCCCCAATAGTTCGCCGTTTTGCTGGGTTTAAGTGTAGCAATTAACCCACGTCATGAATTATAAATGCACTAATTGGCGTGTCAACTAATGCAAAAATGCAGAGAGAGAAATCAAGTTCAATAGTTTCAAACACCTTAAGGGGTTAGTGTATTCACAATAATAATTACACCGTTTATCAGTAGAGTTTATTCCACTTGTCAG
Source organism: Drosophila yakuba (assembly GCF_016746365.2). Lineage (NCBI taxonomy): Eukaryota > Metazoa > Arthropoda > Insecta > Diptera > Drosophilidae > Drosophila > Drosophila yakuba. The sequence goes on from NC_052530.2 coordinate 11,711,019, forward strand.
TTAAAAATCACAATTTATTAGTCACTTAAATTACTTGTTAATTAATTAGGTTAGTTTTTTACTGATGATACTGAATGTTTGTTATTGTGCTACACACTGATTTAGTGATAATTTCTGCCAGTGCACAAAATTGAAAATTCCGAGTTCAATTGCCGTTTTGAGGGGTCAAAGACGTCTCAGCTTTGGCCATTAACTATTTCTCACATTCGTGTGGGCCACAATTGATTTGTGAGTTGGCCTAAAGCAGCCCAAGCTGTCAGCAAAATGGAATGAAATGGCCTCTTGGCCCTGGCAAACGACAATTACTAATTGTCATTTGGCATTCAAATAACGTTTTCAATTTCCACCCCGTGCGACAAACTATTTCGCTTATGAATTCTCGCCCAATTAAATTGGCTAACACACAGTGCAGCAACGGTTTGTTCATTTACCAGTTATGCGAATGCGAAATTGTTTTCCTCAATTACCTGCCATTAGCCCGCATTTACGCCCCCTCTTAATACCCCATTCCATCCCAACCCCGCCCACTCCGTTAGCCACGTCCGTCATTTCGTCGCTTTGAAGTTGCTTTGCATTGACATGTGGTCAGTTTTCCCCCGGCGAAACTGTCACAATTCCAATTCCCATTCGAATCCCACTCAACTGACAAGCCACTCGGTCGGATATCACTTTGATTATCGGTTCGGTTCCTTCATCATCTGTTTGTTTTTCCAACTTGTCTTGACTTGCGGAAATCGCTGACCAATTTCAATGACAATTTTTCAATCACGCTGTGATTTTGCCTGTCAAACAGCAGCACACGTTGCGTATGCGTAACATGAATAGGGGTGGGAGTTTCCTTAGCTTATTTCTTACCCCAAGACAAAGCTCAAAGGAATTATAGAGTTCCATATGAGACACCAGTGGATTTTTGCAATATAAGGATTGTCCTATTTGTTATCATAAGCTGTAAAGAAAATTATAAAAAATTTTTTAATTAAAAATAATGGGGCAAACCTAAGAACACACTTCCGACAAATGCATTGAATGTAAACAATGGCTATCCTTTATGTTTGTGGTTTGTTCTAATATCTAATGAACCAATAAAACAAAAATAAAACCAAGCTAAAAAATAAGATACGTAATTATCATTAAATGCATAATCTTTTAATTTCCGTTAACTCATTTTAAAAGTAACGTAATTGCTACTTTATTGGCGACTATAACCGAATACAGGTCCATAGAAATCAGGATGGCAACTCCCAAGTGAGCTTTTGGTGAGCTTTTGACCAAGCTAAGAAATAAGATACGTAATTATCATTAAATGCCTAATCTTTTAATTTCCGTTAACTCATTTTAAAAGTAACGTAATTGCTACTTTATTGGCGACTATAACCGAATACAGGTCCATAGAAATCAGGATGGCAACTCCCAAGTGAGCTTTTGGTGAGCTTTTGACGACGCCCTCTGTTGATGAAATGTTGAAGCTTTCTGGAGGCATGATATCATGGTTCTATGATAAAGTCTAAAATGCAAATAAGAAAACAAATTTTGGGATTATAAACAGAAATGCATATCAATTTAATATTTGACTGCTGTTAGCATATGTACATCAAAATTACTTAAGCTAAAATCTAAAAATAAGCAGCTTAATTTTTGAATAGAATTCATTAGGAAATTGCAGTGGATTGCTAATAACTGAAATATAAGATCTTTAAATATGTATTTGCACCTAACTTGAAAGTTTATTACAAAAGGTAAGTAGTTTAAGTCGAGTTTATTTATTGACTCATACAACTTTCTTACAAGCTTTTAAAACTAACTTAAATATTCATACACAAATTGAATTGCTGAATTGCTAATCAAGAATTAGTTTGCAAAACTCCGATAGGAAACAATTTAAAACGAAAAACGAATAAAATATACCAACAGCTGGGGAAATCTGGTCCGGCTCACACAGGATTTGACCCTCTCCGCTGGCCAAATCATTTATAGTGCAAATGGCATTTCGTATGCATCCGACAAGCGCCGCAGGATGCAATTAGCGGCGAGTGGCCATCAAGTTACCAGAGCCATCGAGGACAGGAAGACGAGGTGGCGAGCAGAGAAAGGGTAAAAGGAGAAAAGGAGACGGCCACCCAGGAACCCGATAACATGGCCAAGAACAGTGCTTTTGACTGGCAGCAGCGCCCAGGAAGTCGACGGGCGTGACGCATATGGGTCACTTGCCATGGCCCACGTCAATGGCTTTGCAGGATGCCGAGCCAGCTGCTGGTGCTGCTGCTGCGTCTTCTACTGCATCACACCCATGCCCACGCCCACGCCTGTGGCCACGTCCACGCCCGGAAAACTGGGTGTTTCCCCGACCCCAATGGAATTTATATGCAAGAGAGTGAAAGAGAGAGAGACGTGGCATCTCTCCACAACCATGACCTTGCCCCCCAAATAGAAATACTCATCATCGAGTGTTGTTTGCATTCCAACGGCGCCTGCCTAAAACATTTTCCGTGTTCGCTTTCCATATGGTAAGGAACGCGGAATTTCCTTGACACATTTTCAGGGGAAAATAATGCATGGCCCAGCAATGGCCAATACAATACCCAATTAAACTTTAATTGGACACGCTTAGTGCGAATTACGCAAATGTGCAATAAAAATTCGCTTGATTTGCTAATATGCGATTGAATTAACGCCCAAGTGCAGCGGAGAGTATACACACACAAATGAATATAAATAAATATGCACATATGCGCCCATATCCCAAGGACATTTTTAATAGGAAATCATATTTCCTATTATTACCTTTAACAATTACTCTTCAAGAGACCCCTTTATCTGCAACCCCTATTTTTACGGTTAATAATTAAGTTGGCGAGCGAAATCATAACATTTCCCAGATTCGTTGTTGATGGGCCATATAAACATTATAAGATTGCAGCTCTGGGAGGGGCCACGCCCCCTCTGACGCCCACAAATTACAAAACCCTGTCATTGACGTCAGATAGTCGTGTGCAACAAACATAGTCGTTGCTAGGCGCTCGATTGCAATCTCGGAAACTCTCGATTTGCTTCTGTTCTATCTCGATATTCCTAGCACTCCCTCATAAGTAAGGGGTATCTGTTAGTCGAGATAGCGTTCTCTCTGCATTGAACACCTGTAGATTAAATCGCTTAAATCTGTCCCTATAGAATAATAAGTAGAATGGCTTTGCTACTAAATATTTTGAGTCGTATACAATGTAGTAGTTTGCAAGTCGATAATAAGACGCCATAGGTCAACTGCAGCATTAGATTGATAAGAAAATTTCCACTTAACCTACACGTCTTAGCGTCTGCCATAATTGGTATTTCTCTACATTGTTTACGCTTGATTGCATGCCATTCTCATTGCCATTTGACAGCAATTTATATAATACGGGGGGGCGTGGTCAAGGGGATGAGCAATATGACTAGTCTATCATGGGTGTAATACATGATGCAGTGGGTTGGAAAATTATTCATTCCAAACTGGGCAGCGTGTTTTCAAGAGTACCTCCAAACAATCTGCCATGCTATCTTATCACATACGTTAAATATAAACGTGAAATATAAATAGTAGAGATGTAGAACATACATACTAAGGTTGTGAAAATATTTTCTAAAGTGCACTTTAATAAACTAAATTTAGCTACTAAGGAATCGAACATTATTGTCTAATCCTAATTTCCTTGATTTTTATTAGGAAATGCGCTGCGCTGCAAGTCTTTCCGTTTCCCCTTGCTGTATTTTAGATTATTTTTTTAATGTTTGGCAAACACGAAGTGAAAAGACAAACGACGATAAGGAAAGGGGACACAAAAGAAAGGAACGGAAGAGAGATAAAACCGAGAAGTTGCACTTTATTGATTGTGTGCACTTGCGGCTGTGTGTGTGTGCAATTCGTATCTGTATCTGTATCTGTGGCTGTACTGAAAAATAGTTGACAACTGACGATGCGCGCAAACACATTGACACACTTTTATATATAACCATATATATTTCTATTTATGTACATATATCTCTGGCATGGCCTTGAACGTGAATTGCATTTGCGCTCGAAAAGCGAAAAAAGTAAAGGGAAAAAACAAACACCGAGCGAAAAACAAACAACAAAAACAAGATGCTTGGCGAGCGAGATGGCGAGTGTGCGAGCGAGATGGCCAGACGTCGCAAGGAAATGTGCCAAAGCGAAAAGTTTGAACGCACACAAGCGCAATTGGCAAATTGCATTTCCCCCACTCTCGCACTCTCTCTCTCTCTCGCTATCTCTTGCTCCCTCTGAAGCAGGCCCTCCCTTTCCAGCGAGGTACTAAGAATCTCAAGGTTACCGCATACACATACAAACCAAATCGCTCATGTGATGTGCACTCTATCGCTCTCTCTGTCGCTCGCTCTTTTTGGCAGATATGGAAAACTACCGAAAATAATTAGATTTTCAAATGCAATTTCATGTTTTTGGCTTCTCTTGCCTTTTGGACTAATCCACCTGACAAACTGCACAGGTGCCTGCAGAAACATTTCCATTTGAATGTACACAATGCGAAAAGAAAGACTGCACATGCTAAGACAACTAATATATCATACTTAATATTTATTTTTGTATTTCTTATATAATGCCAATTGCAGATCGATGAATTTTTAAAGTATTTAACTTTTAAGATGCTTCCTTTAGGTGATTTACATTTTGTTCAGTGCATTCACAGCTTCTATCGCATGTTTTCTGCCCACGTTTGCATCTTTTTATCTCCGCTTGCCTACGAATTCATTATCGCACGGATACAATTTTCAGTTTCACCGCATTTTTCCGTAGTCTATTTTATAATTTTAGCAACCATTTCCAACAGCATTTTCGTGTGTTTATTTTGCTTACACGTCGGTGTGTGCAACTTAGCGGTTGAGGGTGAGTGTTCGTGTTAATTGGTTTTCAAAATAACATTTACATGCTTGAAATGCATTTTGATTAACTGGCGCTGAAACTTACAAAGTTTATGGAAATCGCTTGCCGTTTTTGGGTTCCCCGTTAACTGATTTATGATCGAGAAAAGTGATTAGCTTTGTTATTAAAACACCAATTGGGTCACAGCAATTTCCTGTATCAACATGAAAAAATGGCACAATATTGCTCATACGCCACGTTGCCAAGCCGTTTCCAGAAAATGTGCAATGGTCTTTTCGTAGAGGGAAGTGATTGAAGATGGTTCAGCACATACACATAAATCCCAACCCCACCGGCCCTCCCCCATAAAAGTGCTATAAACCCCCAAATGTCAAAGTTGAATGCACAATATGAATGTCGATGTGGGCCAGGGAAATGCCAGAATATAGCAAACGCAAATGAAATTGAAATCGAAGTGGAAATGCGAATGGGAATATGAATTGGAATGAAAATGGAACTGGAAGTGGAAGTGGCTATGAAAATGTGAGTCATTTGGCTCACTTGTCCGTCCAGTGCAACGACCAACATATGCTGACCATTAGCTTTGCCGTTGCATAAAAGCTACCCTCTGGCTCTTATTTTTCTGTTTCCCGATTCTGTTTCTGCGTTCCTCCTGCAATGGGCGAAACATGAAAGCGAAATTTCTGGCACATATTTCACAAACACCGACTGCAGACAACGCGTCGCAAGTAGCGATGAATCATTTGCCCTCTATATACTGGTATACAGCCAATTCACCACCCTCACACAGCTGCACTTTGGCGAAAGCTCTCTCTCTCTTTTGCTCACCGTTCCATTCCACGGCGTTTCACACACGCACATGCACACACACACAAACACATACGGACAGGCAGAGCGAATCCTTGTAGCATGTATTTCAAGTTCACTGTCAAGGTCACCTACTACAGTCATGCGCTGCAAAAAGGGGAAGGGTAAGGGAAAGGGCGTTTGTTGCAGCAGCAGCAACAGCAGCAGCAAAATCGACTGAACCAGCACCTACCTACACAGTGCTGGCGAAATGTTGCCCTCCCACTCTGTGTTCTCTGTATTTTCTCCCCAAAGTATACACAATCTATAATAGATGCGCTCTAAGCTAGGTCCGCACAGCAAGTACTATAAAGAAAAATATATTCTCGCAGGGGATATAAATACGTCTCTTCATTTAAATCGGACTTACAGGCGAGTAACTGATTTCGGGCACTACTGGGCACAGCTTGGTATATTTTTGGTAGAAAATGATATTTTCATCTAATTTGGTCATAAATTACGTATACTTGATAGGAAATGTATTTCTGGTTTTGTTATATTAGAAAACAAAAATTATAACAGAAGTTTCTTGAGCTTAGTAGATTTTAAAATCAAAAGTCTCTATCTTAGGAGACAGAATATTTTTTTGAACCTTTAAATGAATGAATATAAGAGAATTTCTCAATGAATTTTGAATGTTTTCTTTTTTTGAATGTTTTCTTTATCATTAAAAGTACTCGAGAAGTACCTACATCCGAAACAAAAACATGGTGATTTCAAGTCCAATAGGCATTCTATGTTATCTGACAGATAACAACATTTCCTGGGACTCTTTATATTTGTAGACCTTTTCCGATTTTCTTTGCAAATTTCTATTCCTAACTAAATTCACTCGTTAGCTGTAATGCAATTTTGTTCATTTCCCCACAGTGCCAGCGAGAGAAAAGTTTCCTTCGCTTGCGAATAGCAAAAGTGGGCGCAAACAGTTGGTGGTGACTGTGCCTGTGGAAGTGCAAGCCATGGCTGTGTGAGTATCGCGCGAGCAGTTATATATTTGTATATGGGGTATATACCAGTATGTGCCACTACATAAGCTTCGGTGTGCGCCAGTGCAGTCGCATGTGTGTATTTGTATCTGTATCTGTATCTGCATTGGTATATGTATCCGTATCTGAGTACCCTTTAAAACGGCGCGGTGCGCATGACATAAGAAATAAGAAAACGGCGCACGAGATAGTAAGTTATGAAAGTCCCCAGTCCGACATGCACTAACATCTGTTGCATATAGCCGATGATATAGATACATTTATGTACATGCATCGCAGGAATACATACATTTACCTGAAATTGTGGGAATGCGACCGTTACAAAGTGCCTAGCTATGCAAGAGTTGCACTTGGCACATTTAATTTAATTAAACAATTAAACAAACAAAGTTCTCTTGGTCTCTCTCGGAACCAACACATGCACCAGCGCCCCCAAACAAATTCAATTAAGAATTTAAAATCGAAATGCCAGCAATGTTTGTGCTACTAGAAAGAAAGAGACTAGAAAAGCTAAGCGAAAGAGAAGGCTGTAGCAGGCGAGAAAGAGACGCAACCACACTCCTCGTGGGGATGCAGATTTTGGGGGCTGGCTTAGCCGGTGGAAAATTGCAGCAGACGCACATTTGTCCATCGAAATCGAAATCGCATGACCAAGCATCGTGCACAATGCACTTATGTACATACATATGTATGTACATAGGTATTAGCAGGTCCCACCTACGTCAGATATATGACAGCAAATTTCCGTGCACTTAGCAGGGCCAGTAAGCCAAGTAATTATTGTATTTCCCTCCTATCACTACGAGCATTTTGTGTTGCAAGCGGCAGTTAGTCAATAAATGCGCTAATTATATACATTTCGCTGCCCAGGCCCAGAACACGAACCGAAAAGCCCAGCAGATACACAGCGCAATCGGTGCACATACAGTGGGCGCCCTTGGGAAGGAACTGTTACAAAAAACGATTTGGTGAGCAATGCTAAAATGATGTTTAGTAAATACCCTTTGAATCATTTTGCGAGTGCACCAACTGAAAAAGCTAGCAGCTAATAGCTTTACTTTGTTAAGCCCTTTCACATCATTCGAGCGCCAATAATGTAATCTAGTTGGAAATTATAGAGAGCTGAAAAATTCCTATTAGAAGTCATAAATCTAAACTCCCTAAAGATCACTATTTTGTGAGGACCACCTCTATCGGGTGACCACTGTACCACTGTGGCAGTAAACGAGGCGCGTCAGGGCAGACTGCACAACTTAAACTGCAAGTACATGCCAAGAATGGGAAAAGGGAAGCCGTTGTGGGGAGGGGAGGGGTAGGGCTGCAGAGGGAGACGGCGATGGAGAGGGCGAGCGAGAGCGAAAGGGGATCAGATGAGGAATACCTGCCCATGTGTGTGTTACTGCGAGAGAGCTGCTTACTTGCACTTACACTACCACCACCTCAGGTTGCGCTCTCTCCCCGCTTTATGACATAACATTCTTGAACTTGAGCTGAGCTCGCCAGAGTTTCCTTTTAGCTTTCAAATGCAATGTACATATACACATGCGAGTACATCTGTGTTTTTTTGTTGCTCTGGCAGTGGGACGCCCAGCTCCTTTCAATACATATGTACATACATACATATGTGTATGTTGCTTTCTTCTGGGCCCCATTCTTCACGTTTTCTCCCACACTTTGACCACTTCGTTTCTTCTCTCTTCGCGTCGGAAGCTTTCGGACTTTTTAGCAGCCGCGACGACGACGGCTCTGTCATTTTCTGCTGTGCTGCGCGTTGGCATTGAAACGGCGGCAGGCGAACTGCCAACAACGCTCCATTCCCTGAAAACCCCCAATCGGAAGCAGAAGAATTCTAAAAACACAACAAAATGTACTGCACCTCCAAAAAGAGCCAACAAACAATCCCTCCATTATTCGTAACAATTTAGACACGCAAATGACATCAACAGCGAAATTGAATCAGTCAAAAACCAGACCAATCAAAATGGAAAAGCAAACACAATGCAAAATAATTGGAAATTAATTGTGCTCAATTCTACGTGAAGTGCCGCCTGTCATATCATAAAAAAAATCGAAGATAAACACACGAAACGGTAATTACTCCAAACATAAGTGCATTCTATGGTGTGATCGCAAAAACTCGGAAATAAAAAAACGAAATGGATCTGAGATTGCAAGCGCATTTCACAACAATTTTAAATACGTGCCCCAAAACAAGTGATATTTTACACAAAGATGCAACAATTAAAAACCAATTGGAAAAAGTCAGTGAAACTATAAAAGTACATAAATGAATAAGATATCAAATGGGATCATAAAAGGTGAGCATTGTTTTAGAAAATAATTGAAAATGACATCTACTTTTTAAGATTGTCGATTTCGTCAGCCAGCACCTAATGATTTTTCACCTGCTTTAAATATGCATATGCACACGAAATATTTGTCGATGTATTGAGTAATTATCCTTTTACATTAGTATCTAAAGTTCCAAGTAATCAAAGCAGCCAGTTTAAAAAGTCCTTATACTCAAATTCCTTGCTCGAGCTTTGAAAGCTCCGTGGAGCTTTGCGCTAGGATCAAGGGATGAGGATCTCACAACCCCCGAACCCTTGAAATTGTTGTTCAGCCGAATTGTTTTGTTTTGCTTTGGCTAGCAAAAGCGTCGCAATAAAAACAGGAATCCGCAAAAAGCAAAAGTGAGTTGCAAACACAGATAAAAGTGCGCAGATACAGATACATTTTAGGGATGAGATATGAGGGGAGGAGTAGAATAATGAATGAAAGAACGGTGGAGAGGGTGAGGGAGAGTGGAGCATTTTGCAAGAGAGAGCCAAGCCAGTTTGAAGGCCATTGCGATGAGAATCACATGTGCTTTTCGGGTTCGGGTTCGGGTTCTCGAGAGGGGCAGTATGGGGCAGTAGGGCAAAAGTGGAAGACAAGACTGCTCGAAAGCAGGCCCAAGAAACAGGAACAGGAAGAATCGAAAAAACTTGACGAAACAGTACGCTGAAGCGAGAGTGAGAGAAAAGAGAGAGTGTTTTTCTCAGTAGATAGAAACTCTGTCGCCGTCGACGGCGACGCTGGCAGAGACTGCGCTGCGGCAGAGGCGAGAACTTTCCATGGCAGACATGGCGACATTGAACAGCGGCACCTTCAACCGATCGCATTTGTTGCCTGTGAACCCAAGCCAATAAATAATTCATAAAAATAATACAAGCCCTCCATAAACAAGTTAACGAAATTAAATTCGCCTACGGATTAAGTTTGTTTCTTGACCAAAAAGTGACGCATCAATATCCTGGCGGAAAATCGATCCTTCTGCCCTCAGAAAATCCGAACAAAGTGCATGTTGGAAAAACAAAATGTATTGGCAAACACAGACACAAAATGAAATGTGGCAGAAAACAACAGAATGTGAGTAAACTGAATTGCGTCGTAGTTAACATTTTTTTTGACGGCGTCATCAAAGGCACAACGCCACCCCCGCCGCCGCCCTTTCACCCACCGCTTTTCGTGATTGTGGAAAATACAGTCAACAATTGCTAAAAGCTAAGTTTTAATACCAGGGGCGCGCCAAAAGGGGATGAGTGGTTTGAAATGCGTAGAGCCCTCGATTGGATACTTCATTTGGTGTATTATTATCCAGTGTTTTTAAATTTAAACATTTATTAGAAATATATCTATGTTAAAAATGAAGACCGTTGTACTTTTGAGGTAGAAAATATTGTTTTTTTTCTACAACCCCTTGCAAAAAAAAACCCCTTACACCCCTGTTTGCAAAAATTCTCTCTCTTCCACACACACGCACACAATGACCATCTCTCCCAATCATTTGTTTTCCTTTGCCCGGAATTTGCAGAAATATCAAAATTTATTTATAACATAAACAACACAAATTAAGCCAACCCAAGAAAAAACACATAATCGCAAAAAAAAAAAGCCACAATGGTAGCGAAAATAAACAAAACAAATGCGAAAAAGCTTCTAAACAGTTCCGTTTATATATGTACAAGTCAAAAGAAAAAACCAAAAGCCAAAACGAAACCCAATCGGAATTTGGCCAAAGGGAATTATGATTCTGAGGAACTTTGCGCGAAATGATGATGGCTCCACTTGCGTGCGAGTGTGTGAGTTGTGTGTGTGTGTTGCCATTTTGTTTGTCAGCTTCCCAAGTTGTTTATGACTTCACTCGGCAAAAACAATTAGACACTAATTTGCTGGCAATTGTCGCTAATGGAGTCTCACTCTCCAGCGGTTTGATTTTGATTTAATTATAAACAAATTTGAAAATTCAAAAAAATAACTTAATAGTATCACAGAAAATGAATTCGCAGAATAAATGCAAGCGTTAAAACGTTAACTTTTACTTAGCGTATATTTGTAGCAACATCGAAGTAACTAATTTTCAGATACGTCTTTGTTCTATGAGACATAGTACGAGATCGACAATCGATACCTTTATTTAACTTTATGGCATCTATCAGTTTAATGGGTCGTAAAAACCGTGTTTACTACCAAGTCGTTTATAGAATTGCTAAGCATTCGGATAACGTTTGTAGCTTTACGATCGGCCAGTCAGCCTGTTGATTTCAGATTGCATCACGTGTCATCAGCAGATCGGCGCTACTATATTCTATATTGCTATACCCAACCGATGTACAGATGTCGTTCGTATATATGTGACTCAGATTATCTACTGACACACGATCGGCCGAGTGCGGTATGCAATTCTGTGAAATTGTAAACTGCAATTCGCCCAGAAAGGCGGCACTCAAAATTCAGCTATGCGATGCAGTCAATCAAGATCCAAGTGCAATTTTCCGGCGTTCCCCTAACCCCCTAACCCCCTTCCCCATTCGGCCAGTGAAAAACCACAGGCAAACCTACACAATGCGATATTTTTGTATCTGAACTTGACTCGAGTTTAGCTTTGCGTGCCGCTTTTGTTTGCACAAGATACGGGTTCATCGATGTGTGCATCTGCATACGTATTCGTGTGGGTAAATGGGATTTCGAAATTCGTTTACGTAACTCTCGCCCCATCTCCGTACAGCCCACACTCATTACGGAATTACGGAAGCGGGCAAGGGGATGCGAACGGGGCATGGGTGGGCAATGGGGGGAAAAAGTCATCTTTACGGTACACAGAGAAGAAACTCGTTGGAAATCGATCGGATGTTTATGATCTGAGACATAGAAATGCTGAAATAAAACCACTATTAGTGTATATTTCAACCACATCCATTACGTTGTAACCAATTTAGCTTATGAACTTAAAAAGTATCTATCAGAATTCTTTTCTTTTGATAACATTCCAGTTTACTTATCTACAAATTATTGAAGACAAATTGAATTACAATCTAATTTAGTTCCCAGACAACGCCTGATTAACTTATTTAGTTCCAGGATGATCATGGCGTATACGTAATAAACTTCTAATATGTTCAAAAATCAAAAATATGATAGATTTTACCGAACATTATATACATACATAGCTAAAATATCAATAGACTATCAAAAGTCCACTTATTAACGTTATTTATGATTGAAAATTTGTGTCTTAAGTTTAGCTCAAGTTTCCTAATAAAGAAGTTATCTAGTGATAAAGTTAGCTAGTGATAAAACAGAATCTGGACAACCTTATTCCGAGAAACGTTTTGTTTAATGCTTACTTTATTGTTTAATGCCTTTTTTTCCGTGCACTTTTTGCCCAGTGGCGTCATTCGGATGCGAGTTAGATACACCATAGATGGTATTTGGGGATGTTGATGGAAGGGGTGATTTTTTGGGGGGTCGGTGCTGAGGTGGGCAGTCTAAATAAGGTTAGAAGAAGATGATGCCTCGGCCCAGGTGTTCGCCATATTACGTATGCATCGCGTAAGCTGCAGTTCGAAATGGGCAAACACAGAGAACGAGAGAGATAGAGAGAGCGTTATGCAGAAAGAGAGCGGCACTCACACACACAAAAGCTTCGTTCAGTGTGTCGCTCTCTCTTCGGCGCTCCTGTATGTAAGCGCGTGTGTGTGTGTTTCAAGTTCAAGGTTAAGATACTAGTTGTACATACAGCACTTGGGCCGAGAGTGCGAGCGGGCTAGCAATATGTAGTTACCATAGTGCTGTGCTGTACCCAAGTGCATTTGTGTGCGTCAGTGTGTGTGTGGCAAACGAGTTTGGTGAGAAAGAGACGCCTACACGTGCGGCGGCAAACAAAGAGGAAGCAAAAGCAGTAAAAAAAGCAAAAAGCAGAGACACCAAGCACAGTGAAAGGAGAGGCGAAAAGTACGAAACGTAAAAACAAAAAGCGGCGGCGGCAAACATCCACTGGCAATCGAATAAAAGACGAGCAAACATCAGCCGTTCTCTTTCACGCGCACGATGGGGTCTCATCTACACAAAAAGAAAAGTCTTTACATCCAAATTACATACTTTTTTCAAGAATTTAGGATTTAAAAAGATTTTAAAGAAGGAAATATGTATTATATATGATGAAATATGAGTTTAAGAACTTTAAACTGTTTTTTTATGTGTAGCTAGAGTTGATAAAGTTGATTTCATCGCTCGCTTTGCGACACTTATTCGCACTTATTATTGCTCTATGCGTTTTGCCTTTCAGTTTTATTATCTTTCGCGCGAACACACACACACATGCACACACACACACGCGCGGCTTATACCATGGAGCTTTAATTGAATTGATGTTGATGATTACGCTGAGTGGCGACTGCAATCACCGCCTCCCGCTGTCCCGCCAGTCCCCTTTCGACCAGACCGACTACCTGCCAAAGCAAAACGAGAATTTCTGTGGGCCATTTAATTAATCGGCAGCGTGTTCCTACTTAATGGACTCGTAGCTCAACGGTAAACACAGCAAAAAGCTGGAACTTCGATCCCCCAAACCTTGAAATCGATTCCGCGCATTGCTCAAAATATTCCACTGACCAAGAATAACAATTGGCTAGGTGTTGCTGTGTGCTTTATCTAGTTTAAAAACCTATTATCCAGTGTTGCAAACGAAATTAAACAGCAGCTTAGTAACACTAATAAACTACACTGCATAAATTATGGTTTTATGCATCTTTATTTCTAATATTCTCTAAATAAAGAGAAGTATTTTTGTCTGCAGCCATGGCGCATAGTACATAAATAGCACATTAAACTAAATTCCATTTTGCATAGCGGCGAGTTCGTTGCACCAGCAGTGCAATATGCAATGTGCAATGCACTCGAAAAGACCTTGAGTGGGCGCTCATTAGGGTGGGGAATCGACGACAGGCGAACCCAGAAAATATAATTCTATTTTCCCCCTGAGTTTTAAAACAGGGTGGATCACACTGCGCAGCAGGGAAAACAAATGCTTTAGGTTGGGCAATGGTGGGGATACACCCAATTGAAAATATACAAAATAATGAGTAACTATGACATTGTTTATAGATATATTGGTACATATGTTCTTCGACGTAAATATGTACAAGAAAACCCTGAATAGTTTGTAGAATGCCAAAAATCTTGGAGATTAATAGATCAATTTAATAAAAGATTAAATTTAAATCACTGTATTACAAATGTTTATTGTATAACATTTTCAAATGTTTGTATTTACCCACTGCGCTTTTATCTAGATATATTTCAAGTGGATGTTGTGGTGATGTGTGCGAATTCCGCCAAAAATTGCGCCCTCATAAAATGTGCAAACGAATGGCAAAGCGAAATGTTTGTTTATAGACGGACCAATATGCGGCGGAATCGATAATGTTGGCGTGCATTTTATCGATGGTGTTCTAAACAAAAATCTCTTTGTTTGTTTATTTTTAGGGTAGCGAGCTGCGTCAGCATGGAAATTTAATTAGCGACAGTTCAGTTCAGCTGAGCGGCGATAAGTCGAAAGGATTGGATGGCCCACTGTACAACGCCCACTGACCCGCCGCCTGCAGCCACCCACCACCACCACCACCCACTGGGCCACCCGAGCGGGCCAGAGGGGGTAAAAGGAGATTTCGTTGATTTTTGCATGACGACAGCAAAAAGCGAAAAGGCGGAACAACAATCGAAATGCAACTGCACGGGAGTGTGTGGGTGCGCGAGCGAGGCAGCCTATCTGAACCAGACATGCGCTCTCGCTCTCAGCGACTTGAACTTGAAAACTTTTTACTGCCGGCAAAACGAGAGAGAGCGGAAGAGAGAGAGAGACCGCGGAGCAGGTATGTGTGAGTGTTCTCCATTGATTGAGTTAAACAAAAACAAAGTCAGAGCAGAGCGCAAGCTTCGCTCCCGCAGCTTTTGCTTTTCGCGGGAGTGCTGGAAAGCTTTTGCGTGGGCGGCTTAAGGCAGCGCAGTCGACGTCGCTGCCGGCGTCGGCCAACTGTTAGCTGTTTTGTTGTAGGCACATACTGTTGCATACTTAAGGGGATAGGAGGCGAAGTGAAAAGCGGAAAAAGGGGAAACGGTAGGCGGTAGGCAGTGGGCAGTGGGCAGTGGGGCGGGGGCGTGACCTCCACCTGTGCGAGCCCAGCTGCAGCTTCCCCGTTGGCCAAGTTGGCCAAGTTTATTCGGTGACGGGCGGGCGACCGATGAGGTCAGCATCACGCATACGCCTAGTTATCCCCCGTGTGCCCAGTATCCTGTTCGCTGTTATTTTCAGTTTGTTCGTTCGTTCGTTTGTGTGTGTCGCCGTGTGCGGTTCGTTCCAAGTTCATTTTAAAGGCGCGTCGCCCTAATGGCGAAATCAGGTGTGGAGAATTGATTAGCACACAGCCCGAAAATGGGAGAAAAATACAAACAATATGGTCGCTGTCGCTTTGTTGTGTGTACTTACATAAAACTCAAGTCAAGTGACGCACGCCAGCATATGGCAATTAAATTTGAATAATTAACCAGCTGAGAACGACACGAACGAAGCTCTTTTCCGCACACGGACACACAAATACTCACTCGTAGCTGCCATATGCAACACTCTTTGTTGTTGTTGTTGTTGTTATCCTGCACCTTGACCTTTCCACACCCATGCAGCAGTACGCGTGGGCAGCAGCAGGATATTGGAAACACTCGCCCCATTTCGGGGGATCGGGGATATAACGTATATATGTATGTATGTACATATGTACAAGTACACTCGGCTATATAGAGCAACCCACAAGTCGGCTGGCAGCTGTTTGAAGCCGAAACCAAGGAAACGAGATGCACGGCAAAAACACTTTGGTTATCACACGGAAAAGAGGTCCACTTGGACCAGCGGAAAACTTCACAGATGGCACAAGTGCAATAAATTAAATATCGAGACAAATTCAGGAAATAACACCGTTCAAAGATTGAAGAGGGATATAAATGGGATATAAAACAGGTAAAGAATTCATGTTTAGTACCGTGGTTTCTTGATTTGTGGGTGGACTTTCAGAAAATCACAAGACAGGCAAATTCAAAATAAATATGGAAACGAAATTTCGAATGCAATTTGCTGAATTTTAATGAGGTTTCAAAATATACGGCATCTTTTTGTTTCTAATGCACTCAGAGTGGCTTTGCATTTAGTTGTGAAATTAAAACAAATGTGTAAGATGGTTTAGCTCGCGTTCAACTGAAATTATAAATTCAAAAACAAGCGATTTGATTCGATGCATACAATAGAATTAAAATCAATACAAGTAAATTTTTACTTAATAATCGCATTGTGAAATAAAAGTAAAAACCGAAATGAGTGATTTATGAAGTGAAGAAATTGTAAAACGTGTATTATAAAAGTGCAGCTAAATGAATCTAACTCTTGCAAAAACTTTGCCTGCAGCTTGGTGAAAAGCGGGAAAAACGGTTTGTGTCTCTGCTGAGCTTTTCGCGAAAAGCGAATTTTCCATATGCAACTGCCATTGGGATACACCCTGTGCTCGCTTTGAATGAAATGCAAGCAAGTGAACACAGCTGGTGGTATCCAGTGGCCGTTTGGCGTCCTTGCTGCTCCAGAAACTCCAAGGATAACGAGAACGCCCCCGAGAATGTGCCACGAACTTCATTGGAGGGTAAGTGCGTCTTCAGATTCTACGTCTACCAGTTTCCTGCTCAGGATAATACCATTTGTTTTGCAAGTCCAATTTATCAATGATTTTCATTTCGTTTACACGTTTATTACATTTCGTTACGAACCTAATTTTGCCATACTAAAATGATGTTCTCTTAGCCATAAGCTTCAGTTCGATTCAACAAAGTATTCATTTCTCCCCAAAAAAAAATAACCAAAAAACAATTAATGAAACAGTGAAAAGAGATAAATTGGAATTTGAATAAAATAATCTTAAGACTTAAGAATCGTTTAAGAAACTAATCAGTGAGAAGACAAAAATTGCATATGATTATACTCAGCATTTTCTTGTTACACATTTCTCTGAATAATTATAATTTCGCTTTTCGTTTGCCTTTGGTTTTTCCGCTTGCTCCGATTTTCTTTTTGATTTAAATGTACATATCTTATCTACTATCCACTATCCACTATCCACACACATCGGCAGATTGGGGATTTGGGGCTTTGAGGTGCGATTATGGGCGCATCGAATGCAACGCTCTGAAAACTCTTGAAATCATTAATTATGAGCCGCACAAATAGCAAACAGTCCGTAGTAATGAGTGAAATTCGCAGCGATCTGAAATCTGATTTAGAAATCGCCGACTGGCTGGCACAAACAATTAAAAAAGATGTTCATGCTGCAAATTGATTTTGTTTGTTTGTGATTAATATAACTATATTTATTTTCGACCGATTTTCACCCAATCTTCTGCATCTGTTTTCGCGGTTTTCACCCAGTCGCGTGTGCACTTGTGCTGCAAAACGAAAGCAAAGCCATTTGGCATTTTCTATTTTCGTTTCGCTTCGTCTTTTCGGCCCACACCACTGCCAACACCACCTACCACCAACTACCGAAATGCGCTGCGAATTGAATTTGGCCAAGATTCTGAGTGTTCTTGTTCTTGGTCCAAACGGCAAACTGCAGCTGTGCATAGACAATAGCAAAAGCAAATGCAAAGGCAATGGCAAAGGCAACTTGGTGACATTATTTCGACATTTGCCTGCTAGCCAATGCAGCCACTTTTGTCACTTTTGCATTTCAAATGACCGTCAATTATCCTTTGTCGACACTCCCCTTTGTCTTTCCTCCTTCTTTTCTCCCTTGAGGTCAAGGAAAGCGAAATTGATTTTCCGCCCGAGCGAATTCTCCCCCCCTCTCTCCTACATACATAGTATACTAGTATATAGTGTATAGTAGAGATACGTGTGCATTTAAGAGTCTCTGTTTTTCTGCTCGGTCTTATGCAATCGCTGGGTGACAGAAGTGCAATGATTTTTTCAGTCAACTCACAGAATGAAATCAATTTCTACCCTCTGGACTGGCCAAACAATTATCTGCAGGGTAATTAAAGCCACATTTATTGCCACACTGTGCATTTTGTTCGCCTTTCGGTGACCTCATGACCAGTTTTATGACGAGATTAGCTGGGATTGAAGTGCTTACATATAAAATGCCGTCGAATTCAATAAAAACTCGCACTAAAATTATAGACAATGGCCAAGCTGAGCGCTGTGGCTTACGCAATCGAGGGATATAGAAATCAAGCTCTTGATTTAATACATACATCATCGGAAATAACAAGTTTATGGTCAGCAAATTAAATCATTAATCCAGGGGGACAATTATAGTTGAATACGTTTTTGAGCCATCACACTGATTCGTTCGTAAAAAAACAGTGGTTTACCTTTCATTGGTAAAAGATTTTCAAGACAAAAGCTGCTTCTAACCTTCTGAGCTTTTTAACCATTTTGAATATTTATAAAAGATTTTATACTATAAGCAAAAGATTTTGCTGAAATCGAAAGATTCTATAATCTATCTTCATTCACCAAATGATTGAATAGACATTTTGCATTAATAACTAAAATTCTTGCATTGCAATTTTTAAACTTCTTTGTACCTGTATTCTTATTTCAAACGTGAAACTTATTTATTGACTATACATTTTGATCGGTAGAATTGTATTTTAATATTTTCCCATCCATCCAGCTGCATAAAATGGCCAAGCTTGTGAATTTCGTTGTGGGATCCAACAGATAGATTAAATGCATAGGGTTTGTGTGCACTGTGCACTGTGGGCTGTCGGCGCACTTGAAATCATTTATCGCCCAAGATCGTGTGCCTGCAGCTCTCGTTTTATCGAACTAATATTGTAATGACAGCACGGGCACTAATCACACGAAATGCTTCAGGTCGTGCATGACGAGATTAACATTAACAATTGCGATAGCAGCTGTTGGCCTCAGGCGAAGCATTCGCCGCGGAAAAGCGGAATTTTCAATTTAAGGTTGACCTTAGAGCAAAATTTGATCGATAATTTCGCATAATTGTGGAATCTCTCTTGCAAACAAAAAAAAATTCGAAAAACTAAAAAAACTGTGACACATGCACACGGACACGCACGCACACAGCGAAACATCACCTTGAACATTAAACTGCAACTGTGCGAGCGAGACGAAGGCAGCTAGCTAGTGCGAAAGAGAAGGCCAAGAATAGATAAAGAGAGCTAGATAGTTTTTGTTTGCGTCATGTGCAACTGCAGAAGCTTTCGGTTTCCGCTGTTCGCTTGCATGTGTGTGCCTCTGTGTGTGTGTGGGAGGAGAGAGCTTTAACCGAAAGCGCGCTCTCTTCGCTTTTTTGCCTTATCTCAGCTAGCTTTTTTTGAACGGCCCGAGCAGCTGACAGTTGCGCTTCAGCATTAGACCAAAGTAGTTTGACTTTTTAGTTTATAGCCGCGAAGCGAATAGTATATACGTGGCTCGGTGTGTGTGCGTGTGTGTGTGTGTGCGAGTGTGCGGTGTGTGTTGTGGCAGCTGCAGTTGCAGCGAGAGACAGAAATACATTTTGTACAAAATCGCGCCCTGCATTTAGTATATTTCACCTTAGAGCGTCTTTGCCACACACACAAACACTTATTGCCACACACACGCACACACTGGCAAGCGAGAACAAGACACACACGTGGCCATCAAAGCGGTATCGGTTCGCGTCGCGTTTGGCCTAAAATTGTAACAGTTTTCCTTTTACAACAACGAAGAATACCAGAAGAAGCAAAGCCAAAAACGCAGCTGCAGTCGACGTCGACGCTACTGCTGCTGCTGCTGCCGTTGCTGCTGCCACCGCTGCTGCATTCGCCGACGTCCGTTTCTGTTTGGCCCATTGCCGTTGGCCAGCTTCAGTGTTCATTTCCCCATCGAGTCGGCAACAACGAGCGGAAGTCGCAGGGGCCCACAGCCAACGGACGCACAGTCGATCGATCCCCAGCTGAACAGCTGATTAACTGCGTTTTCCCCCCTCCACAACCCACGTCCATAGTGTGATTTTGTATCCCCTGGATTGCATAAACCCATAAGCAGAAACCGAAACTGCAACACAACAGCACCAACACCAAGCACCGAAACCAAGCTCAACCCCCATCAAAATCGTAGAGCCAAGCAGGTCTTGGCTTTTTCGGTGGCGTATACGTAATATCAGTCGACTAGCTGCACATCTGCCATTGCAATTGCGATTCTCTGGGCATTATGCAATGGCACAACAAAGAGGCACCCTGTAACTCAAGCAACAACAACACAAAAACAATGGCAGTGCAATGCGAACACATTTTCGCTAGCTCACACACACATTCCCAAGCCGTGTGTTTTTTTTTCGTGTGTCTAGTCGGGCAATTTGTTTAAAACAATCAGCTGCCTTCTTTGCTCTCGCTCGCACAGCGGCAGTTTTAAATTTAGTATCGCTGCAGTCGCTTGTAACCCAAATTTTTGTTCGCTGTGCAATTCGTTTCCATCATCTTATATAAGATGAGATGAAGCTCGAAAAACCCCCGATTTAATTGTGGAATAGGTTAGAGACGCTTGTCAAGTAAAAAATCACAATTAAAGCCTGACTGGCGGCAACTTGAAAGGGCAGATAAAATTCAGGCAAGGCAATTAAATCGCAGGCACTTGCAATCCGAGAGCAACAACTCACACTCGGTCACTTGACCTTGCACAGTTTTCGCCATGCGAGCGCACAATATGCAGTGTGCAGTATACAGTACGTATACGTACTGTGGGCCCATATATATGAATACGTGTGTGGAGGGGATGGGGGTAACACAGCAAATTGCAATATTTTGTGTAAAAATAACGAACAGACTTTTACATAAGGCCATCGGTACATAGAGAAGCACAAATTCACACACTCTCGAATCGCCATTCACCTGCTGTGTGTGTGTGTGTGGTGTGCGTGTGTGGATGGGTGGGTGTTATGAGGTCGATTTTTGTTATTTTTCCCCTACTCGTGTGGGTGGATGACTGAAAAATGCATTTGACACAGAAAACAGGCGTGCAAACACAAACAGATATTGAAAGGCACATATTTCCAAAGCCAATTCAAATTCAAATTCAAAACGAACAGAAACCAATGAGGAATCAGCTCATCTTGACCAGAGAAATACGAAAATATTTCTGTGATTCATGGCGAAAATCCCCGTTTGATTGATTTGATGTCAAGATGAGATGGCAACAAAAAAACCAGTTAAAAGCTCTTCAGCCGTCTGAGAATTGAAAAAAACTTATTTAAGCGTTTTTATACACAAAACTCCTGCTGAAAGCAGTAGATTTGAAAAATAATTCATAAATTTCTCCCTTGGACTTTGCAGTCTGTTTCGCCTTATAAACACAGCAAGCTGAATTTATAAATAGCTGCATACTTTGTTTTTATAAACATTTGCCAGAGTGCCGCGAATTTGTGTTGAATTAGCATTTGGATTTTGGACCTTAACTGATATCAGCAGCCAACCAGCAGACTGAATTTATCATCACTATATGCGTAGACGTACTATATATATTATGACATCATCGTTGGCGGCATTCTGTGATGGATCATTGACTGCCTACATATATAGTTAGTTAGTTAGTTAGCTCTACTTATATCGACTTAGACTCCCAATTTGTCAGTATACCAGACTGTAGTGATTAGCACTTGCTGATAAGCTGGAAATGTTTCAAATGGAATGGAAAAAAAACCCAAATGAATCACGTGTTTTACACAACTACTCCAAAGTTTTGAAATATATGTTTCTTTAAACGAAATACGTGCATATATGTGGCGAAATGTTTGGTTGCCTTTTGGCCAACAGCAGCGACCTTCAGCCCGGACCGCAAGGTCGTTTGTGGGGAGATGAGAACTGCAGCAGCCTGCAAAACTACTCCGCATGGAGGTCGATCTGCCACCCAACGCTGTGGCAGTTATATAAAGGGGAAATTGGGTCAGTGTTATGACCCAGTTCCTTGCAAGGATAGGGGGTGGGAAGGTAGGGAGCCAAACGCCCCGCAATTTGCAGTTTGATTAGTTTGAAATGGGCTTTTTGGCACCTTCGATAATTACAATTGGATGGGCTTCGTGACGCCGCTTATTGATTTTTAGTCGGGCCGTCAGCTTATACGTATATAGTATAGCCAACCTAGATAACTTTTGCCCCAGAGTATGGGCATGGGTATGAGTATAGGTATGGGTATGGGTATCTATTGGATACACGGCACCATCCATGGCCTGGCTGCAGTCGTGAGCTTAGCCAAGGAGCCAAAAATAAAAATTCTCTTTGGCTCCGGGCCAAATGCAGTGCACATTGGATTCGCAAGGGTGTGGATTGGAGGGCGGTTCATTTGCAGGCGAAAATGAAAAGTGAAATGTTGCCATGCTAGAGCCAACAAAAAAAAAACCAAAAAAAAATAAAATACCAGAGGAGAGAGGCAGAGCTGCAGGGAAATTTGTCTATATTTATTTGCCAGAATGCTGACATTTATTAGCTTTTCCCGTTGCATTAATTCAAAGAGTGCTCTATAAATATGGCTAAAGTGCAGTCCGATGACAAATTTATGGCAGTCTGCATAACTCATCTATTACCCACTTTCGAGTCCTCTATTTCTCTTTGTGTTGCAACTGCAATGCACTGTGTGGTGTGTGGTGTGTCACTTTGGCCTGCCACTTATTACATCACCCAGAAGGCAAAGAAGACACGACAGACACCCATTCTTGAGGCCTATAGCTTATGGCCTATAACGATGTGGGTCAACCTGAGCCTGCCTGACTGCCTACTTGCCAACAAATCTACACACACAGACAGAAACTCGGTTTTATCGATGTCTTTTTGGCCAAGTGGCAGTCCGTTTGTTGTTCCTGGCAAAACAGTTTAAAGTTTGATGAATTCAGTCGTCAGTTATTCAGGGAAAGTTCCTCAAAGTAGCTGCATTATTTAGCTGTATCGAGGAAAGTTTGCAGCTCAGATTCCCAGAAGGCAAATAAGTTCGAAAAGCCAAATCTGCATATTTGCCATATATTTTCGATATATTTCGATCCATTCTGCCATCACACACATTTCCATGTATACGTTTTGAAATTGTTCTCAACTTTCTGAATGTTTTGATGGGACCTTCCCCCATTTGCCTACATTATTTTCTATCATACGCACGCAGCGCCGATCTTATGATCTTTTTGGGAAGGTATCACGCCTCAAACGCATGACTCAGTTCGTTTTGTTCTTTTTAAATTTAGACGAACAAAATCGCCACAAAACCAAAGGCAAAAAAAAGCGTATGCTTGAACAGCGTTCGTCATTAGTTAGCTGCTGCGTCAATTGAGGGGCTCTGTTATTTATACATATAAATGCCGCTGGGGCAGCCACGTAAATGGTGACGGAAAGCGAGATAATTTGATGGAATTTCTTACTTCTATCTAAATGCTGGCAGGCCATGCAATTTCCATATCGTTCTGTTGCCAGGCGGCCGATCGGTTTCCGAAAAGTGCTGACGAAAAACGCCCAAAATCGGAAATCATTCACAAAAATGTGTATAAAATTTAGCCAGTCAGACATGGGCTGTCTTCGTTTTTGGACTTGTCTGGCTCTTGTTGTTGTTGTTCTTCCGTCTGCAGATAAAGAATCGAATAGCAAACATTCCGCGTCCGTGATTACGTATACGCAGTGTTCGCTACGCCAAGCGATAGGTTTCGCGTGCTTCGGCCTACGAAATTTCATGAATGTATCTGTATCTGAGTCAGTCGAGTGTGTATTTAGCAGATAATAAGTGCCCGAGTCAGCGTGCGTGTTGTTCATTTTGTGCGGCTGATCATGCGACCCAACGAAATGAAAGGCAGGGTAGCGCAATGTTTGATACTCTTTGAATGGATGTAGTGGCTTTGACAGTCACCTTATTGCAAATTAGAATGTTTTTGTTTTATGTAAAGGTTTTATTGAAAACCACTTGCTGTGAGGCATTTTAGAAAGGAGTGCAGATCTTTTTGTATGGGCATTCCACTTTCAAAGCAGAGCTTCATATTTCACGATACTAGGCCAAGTCAAAGAGTAATTTATTTAGGTAGCGTTAGTTTGGTAACACTTCGGGTCACTTCCGGTGACGACAACTTCTTCGAAACTCTGTTCTCTGGCACTGGCAGCTTTTATGACCCAGATAAAAGTAAACGTGTTGGCCAGCACGACGTTGCAAAGGGGGAGGGGCCTTAGGAACCGGGCCAAAAGGGGGGGAGTGGCCAATGGTTCATGAAGTGCTAATGAAAAATGCTCAGCATTTGCCTAATGAAATTATAACTGAGCCACTAAGTGGGCCATAAAGAGGAGCGTTGAGACTAGGGGGTTTGGGAGAATGGGGAGCGAGGAAGGTGTTTTGGGGCATTTTAGAAATTTTTCATTCAACTGCCAGGTCGACCATGCAACCCATTTAACGCACATGGAAACGAGCGATTTGACTGGCACATGGAAGCACATTTGGTTTCTTTATTCAGTTAACGCTTTGTAAGCTCATGAGCTAGCTTTTCATTTATCAATACACACTTGCGCACACACAGCGACACAAATGAACAATAATTTATTTAATTGCCCAAGAGCTCTTGTTCTTTCGAAATTAGAACACTCACACACACACGCACACGCACACACACACTGCACTGCTGGCTGGCACGCGATTAAAAACTAAATGGTTACACACACATTATGAATTTTACAAGCTAAAACTGTTCATTATCCGCCAGATACTTCAATCTATCTATATACGTGCACGTGTGTGCATATAGATGACACATCGCGTATACGCAGTGTGTGCTTGCAGTCGTGTTCGGTGGTGTTCTCTAATTGCGAAAATTCAGTTTTGCGTTGCGCTCCACTCGAGATTTAATGGCTATGGATTTAGTTCTGCAATCGCTGTTAGCATTGGTCTTGTTCCTGCACTTCTTGCCTTTGTTTGCTTGCTGGGCCCAATGCCTATTCAATGATCAATGTTTTGGCCTCGTTTTTGGATTTATTTTTTCTGCTTATGCGCCACACCTCCGAGAGTCAAGTAAAAAGCAGCCAAGCAAGTCGAAATTGAAGGCTGCATTGGCCAAAACTGGCAAACTGGCAAACTGCGCCTGTTTTGCCCGAATTCAAACGAATCTCTGCTCCAGAAAACATCGGGAACTCTCACAGAATTTGGGCAATGGATTATTTTTGTTGAGCAATCTGTTTATAATCGCCCTTCTTATCTTATCGGCCCCCTTTGAAACTGGGGTACTTGGGGGCATTTCAATTCATTTCCGCCCAGCTTTTTCAGCGTTTACCAGCTTAAATTACGCTGCCCGATGGGCCAGAGCATAAAAACTCAGTTCGATTGACATTTTGTGACACACAAGCGACTTGTATAACCGATCGGCGATCGACGATCCACAATCATCGATCCGCATCGACCCACTTTGTGACACACACCCTCCTCTGGGCCACATACATTCTTTATCGCTCCGATCCGCCGCTGGCTATGGCCTATCACTACCAGCTGCGCACCTTGGCACCTGCGACTGCTTATCAGGTGTTAGGTGATCGGGTTCCCAGCTCATGGTTCATTGTACTCGGCTTCCCAGTCTCAGTCTCAGTTCCAGTCCCAGTCACACTCCAGTCTCCACCTCACCTTTGTACTGCATGAGCCTTCTTTGTTTCTTTGGAGTTACGCCTTCGTTTTCGGTTCTTTGTCACATCCAATCCCCAAGTAATAGGCACCCAGAAGAGATCGATAGACTGCCCCACAAAAAAAAACCAAAAAACAAGAACTAACGCCGCGCAGTGCCGAACATTATTTTGGTTTATGTTTCAGTTCAAAATATATAAATATATATAACGAGACCTAACGATAAAATGCATCCTTTGAAGGTTTTGGGCTGCGTGTCAGGAGTGCATTTGCACTGAAACTATCTGAAGCATGTAAATGCACTATCTGGTACGACATTCCAGAACGTACAATCTTCCCGAATGCAGGAAAATGCGATAAATGAAATATGCAATTTTTGTGATAGTGTGATATACGATATACCGATTCTCAAACTGATTTTCAAACAAAATACAAATAAATAAGTTTACTTTTAAGCCACCTACTTGTAAGCAACTGTTTTTTAATAAAGAATATAATAAAATATGGAATATCTTCTATGAAGAGTTTTGAACTGTATATGTATGCTGTGGTTTTATTCTACTTATTTCTGCCAAGAGGGATTTTTTTTAAGGGCAGCCAACAAAAAGCAGCGTGGAAAAGCACCGAGATGAGACCTTCGGGAGCAAGGTTTCCTAGCCACGACATCGTGGAGCTTGCGATGACCTTGAGCACTCCAACTCTAATTGGCTTAATTACAGTGATTGCGGCTGTGCCACGGAGGTTTCTGATTTGACTGGCGCACACTTGTCTATTACTTATAATGGCTATTTAAGAAGGTGTCGGAATAAATCAGAACCATAAAATGGGACAGTAACCATAAGAACTCCTACATAATCTGCACCAAGAAATGGTTTATTTAAAAAAAAAACTAAAAGCTAACATTGCATATTTTACAGCGCCATGATTTTGACCACCCTTGACACGCCCCCACCGCTGCCGCCCCCAAGAGCTTTTGACGACACGCAACGTAGCATAAAAAGCAGCATACCGGGGAAATCCCCCCATCCCCACATTGGCCAGAAGGTGGCGCTCGATGCGCCAAAAAAGCTTCCCCAAACTGAAGTTGCTCGCAAACATCCGCAAGATGGTGAGGCTAAAGCGAATTCGACTTTTGCACAAAATATTTAAAAAAACCGTTTACATGAGTCGCAATCAAGAAGATGCCGAAAGAACTAACCAAATTAGTGAATTAACCCAATCAAGTATTCTCAATTGGCTATGCGCTTTGGCAGTGTGGTTAGCTGGTTGTGTAGCCAATTATTGCCGTTGACAATTCACAGCCACTATCTTCACTGCCGCCGCGACAAGCTAAAGCAACGTACTCAGGACCTGGCAGAGGAACTTGCTCATGAGCACAACGGACTGAGAGGAAGCTGGAGCAGAACTAGCAAAGATTTCAGAAAATTGTTTGGCAGTTATATGAACTGTATTAACATATCTATAATCTAATTGAATATATAAACCAAATCATAAACTGTGCAAAATAAATGAAGGTTCATAAACACGGCTGCTTAAATTGCTTTTGTTGGAACACTACAGTTTGGCTGGTTCAACTGCTCAACCAGATGGCTTAACTAATTAACGATTTCCAGCTTATAATGAATAAATTATGACGATACACCCGCCACTAATTGAAGTAGGAATTGACAACACAATCACCATGCAAACGACAAAGAGTGAAAACGTCCTTAGTTTGATGGTTTGTTTTGTTTTATATATATAAATTTTAAATTAATAAAATTTACTTGCTATATTTCTATTCTTTATAAGTTCATCTTTATATAAATAATAAATTTAAATCGCACATTTTTCTCATTATATTTATATTATTACGTTTCCTTTTATGCAGTTTTCATTTTGTTGTATTTTTGTTTTATTTAATTTGAATTACACAACATTATTTAGATTTATCTTTATCGGTACCATTATCGTTATCTCCTTCTTTAATGTATGTTAAAATGTGTGGTTTGCCTTACATATTATTGACACTGTTCTTTTCCAAATGAGAGGAAAGAATTGTTCTGTTTTGCTCCTTGCTGTTTGTTCTTAGATGGTTTTTATGGTGGCTTTACATCGTATTTATATTCCTTAGTTGGCTCTTCTATTATGGTTCAATTTAAATGATTTGCATTTCTCGATGACTCTGCACGTTACTTGTTTTAAATAATTTAAGAGTATTTAATAGAGGACTAAGTTAGTATACGCTTTGTAGGTTTGGCGAAGTAAATTATATATTTATAAAACAAAATCAAATTCAATGCGTTTCCCTTCTGGTTTGTATGAGCGAGCGCGTGTGTGAGAGTTGATGTTTGTGTAATTTTTAATGGAGTATGCGGGTGAGTGTGGCGTGTGTGGTGTGGATGTGGATGTGTTAATAATAGTAAATAAATACAACATTATACAAATAAGAGAGGATTTCCATGTTGTAACAAACAAAATAAACAATGAAACTTTGCAAAAGCTCAAGAAGAACAAGTCCTTTGCAGACATTCATCTGCAAATTAAATTGTTCGCCGTGGCTTTTGGCTTGAGCCGCGTTCATTTACTTTGTTGAATTTTATAAGCAACTTCTAAACGCGCCTGGGCATTTACATTGTTAAACTAAAATATAATAATACAAAAATAATGGTAATATAGAAAAACCTGCTAGGCGATTAAGTTGTTGCATGCACGAATTATACACAAAAAAACACATGACAGACTCAATTAAAAATAATTTAACCAAAACAAAAATGCAATTATATTATTCTCGTTTTATTATAATATGCATATAACTAGAAACTTTTCAAGTTGACGCAAGGGGCGCTTTAGAAGCGCCCATTTCGTCAGGTTTTCTTTAGATTTTCTTTTCGAAAAACTACGCTAGTTGCCCGGATTAGAGTTAAAGTTTTAGTTTACATATTCAATGTTTCCCTTTCGATTCGTTCGTTTTGCTTGTTAATAATTGCCTTTGAGTTTCTTTTATACATAAATATAATTCATTTTGATTGTTATTGAAGCTTTTTTAGTTTCAATTCAAATTATAAGCCTAGGCATGAATTTTTCTTTTATTTCTTTCTCCTTTTTGTGTATAATTCGAACTGTGTGTGGCTGTGTGTGTGTGTGTGTGTGAGTTTATCCTTGTGTGTGTTAGTTTATGCTTTTACATTTGTTACATATTTCATGTATTTAATTTTTTCGTTTCCTTTTTTTAGTTACTCAAATAGTTTCTCAAACAATTGGTTAGTGGCTCTTGTGGTTGACTGATGTTGTTGTTCTAGTGTCTGATGTTGATCGGATGTTTTGTTTGTTGCTGTGTTGCGGTTGTGTTGTGTTTGTTGTTGTTTGTTGTGTTATGTGGCGGCCATATTCAAGGACATGAACATGAATATTAAACTGCCCCCGCTGCGCATACAACATTGTTACTCCGTTGAACGATGTGCAATTCGTGTTCATGTTGTTCTACCCATCTGTGAGCTGTTGCTCCTCCTACCGCTTTTGGCCACTCGGCTTAGGACGTGCCATTGACCAGGCCCTCCTTTTTCACATTCTCCGTCAGCTGCGGCTGCCCGGATGGCTGGTCCGTGTGGTTGTTGCTGCGATTCTTGTTGCGTCGCGGTTTCGGCTGCTGCTGTTGCTGCTGTGCCGCCTGGTGCTGCTGTTGCTGTTGTACCTGCGATGGCTGCTGCTGCTGTGTGCCCGCCTGCTGCTTGTCGCCGTTGCGTGAGGCATCCTTCGGCTTGCTCGCACCGCCAGCGGCGTTCGCATTGCCGCTGTTCTGTTTGCTGGCATCTCCGGCATTTAGTGCCGCCTTGTTCACAGGCGCCGGCGGCTGCTGCTGTTGCTGTTGTGGCTGCTGCGCCGACTGCGGTTTATTGTTGTTATTGGCAACCGCTCCATTTGCTGCAGAAACACAGGATGAGTTTACAGGTAAGTAATTGGGGAGTAAGCTAACCCCTGTGGCACTCTACTCACTGTTACTGGGTCCATTGTTGTTCTTCTGCCTTCTGCGCCTCCGCGAGCTACCCTCGTACGATGAGTTACTGTCCGCTGTAGAGAAGAGGATAATGGTTAAGTTATCAGGCGTACACTAGCATACGGACTAAGATTACTGATGGCGATAGAAACGGAATAACTTCCTCGGCACAAACGATATTAAGCCACAACACAACTAAGTCATTGCTTTAGAACATTTCCTTTCACACTTTAATGAAATTAAAGAGTGTATTGTATTTCATTATTGTTTTATTTTTTATAAAAGCCCAGGCTTGTATTTATTTTAAAATATTATTTTATTGGAAAATGAAAGCGAAAATAAGTTAAGTTTAAAAAAATAATAATAGAAAACGATTGTGTAATATTTCACTTTTGAAAAGTTTATTACGATATTTTACACAATAAGCTAAGATGATTTCATTCGTTTTATTCAGAATCCTAAAAATATAGGAAAATTATGAAACAGTCCTTAATGTAATACTCTTTAATAACTAATAAACTTGCTGTACAGATTCTCGTTTTCTTGACCCCACATGATGTCCATTTGGGGGAGAGGGGATCGGATCGAGTATTCACTTTGTATCTTGTGTGAGCGCGCGAAATAAATTGATTGAACTAATTGGTTAATTGGCATCATGATTCGCGGAACTCACCTCTCTCCACGCTGCTCATTTCACGGGTCTCCCGCACCTCTTCGGTGGTGTGGTTGTGGTGCTGATAGTCCCTGCCATTCTGCTGGTCGTTGCGTGGCGGCCGGCGGTTGACTCCGCCGCGCCTGTTGTTGCCAGGACCACCGGCGCCACCACCGCCTCCGCGATAGCTGCCAGTGTTGTCGCCACTGCCGCGATCGTTGTAGCCACGCTGCTGGTCACGCTGATGATCGCCCCGCGAGTTGTAATCATCCTCGTCGCGGCGATTGTTGTGGTAGCGCTGGTTCAGGCCATTGCCGCCGCCAGGACCACCACCACCACGTCCACGTACACGACCACGCTGGCCGCCACCACCGCCGCGCATTGAGCGCACCGACTCGATGTCGCTGCTGTAGCCGCGCTCAGAGCGCCGCGTCACTGGGAAGCTCTGTGTGGAGCCCATGGAGGATTCCTGGATGGCGCGAAGCTGCTGATCAATCTCCATCTTCTCCTGGCGCAGCTGTTCCACTTCCTAATGCAGAGCACGAAATAGGCGAATTAGTTTAACCAGACTATCGCAAAAGCAATGATTGAACTCACCTTTAGGTGCGACAGATGATACTCCAACAGCACTTTGGCATTCGCAATGCTCTCAACGGTGCCAATGAACACAAAGGGTACATGCGCCAGCTCACGTGGTATATTCTGATCCTGTTCATCGTCGCCAGCGATCTGACCGATACAGATTAAAACTGGCCCTCGTTTAGAGCACAATACTCACAGCACTCACCTTGATTCGAAACACGCCACTCTTATCCACAATCTCCTGAATGATGCGCCCGTTCTTGCCGATCACCTTGCCCACCAGCTCCCTGGGCACCTGGAAGAACTCCTCGGCGTACTCGAGCATCGCTCGAGCACGCTGCACAGACTCCTCGGTCTCGCCGCTGATCTTGAATGTGCAGGACTTCTCCTCCAGCTCGATGTTGGTGACGCCGACCAGCGTGCGTGCCGCTTGAATATTCGAGCCATGCGAGCCGATGGCCAAGCCCATGAGATCGTCACGCACACGGAACTCCTCAACGTAGTTTCTGCAAAAGGATAGTTATGAAAATTAAAATTTGAACAGCTGTGTATTTTGTATCCTATATCTATGAAAAACTTACCCACGGCTCATCAGTTTAGTCGTTTCGAGCTGACGGGCAGCTTCTTCAGTCCTTTTCAACAGCATAACCTTTAAGTAAAATTAGAGTTAAGACAAACGAATCAGATGCCTTGCGTTTGTGTGTGCACACCTTCTGTGAGAGATTACGAAAATGCATATCCTTGAGCATGCTGGCACGCTTCTGAGTGTGCTCCCACTTGGAGATGACAATTAGGGCGTCCAGATCGCGACTGTAGTTGCAGACGCCGGCATCGATTGTGCGCTGAAACTCCTTGTGTATGCCATCCTTCTGGGCTCTAAAATTACGCAACAACATGGTTTAACTAAGAATCATAGAGAAGTGTACTAAGAGCACTTACTCTTCGCGCAACTCCTCGGGCACGGGCAGCGTGAACTGGTAGAAGGACTTGGCTGTAATTGGCGGATTCGAGTTTTTGGCGCGCAGACGGCCCAGTTCACAGATTTCGGTGTAGGGCGTCTCGAAACCGATGTATGCGACCGCACAGATGTCCGCTTTGAGCATTTTAATGATGGCCACCCACCAGCCGCAGGTTTCCCGCTCGTTCGTGCGCGTGAACACCTCCACCTCCATGCCCTCCTCGAAGATCGGTGCGGCCACCTCGACGGTTTCCTCGGGCGGCAGGCGAACGTTCACAAATGGATATTTCATCACCTCGATCACGCTGCAACAATGCGTGTGCGGATAAGGCATAATTAATTAATTAAGGTGCACTTGTTATTCTTCGCATAAAGCTCTGCGGACAGGTGTTTGCATATGCTCCGCGGGCAGCTGCTCCGCTGGCAGAGGGCCAACTAGCAACAGCAACAACCAGCCATTGTGGGGGTTGCCACAGTGGACTCACGTCCATCCTCACCACTGCTATTGGCAAAACCCATTCCTAATCCCGCCCAGAAACGCAGATCGGAAATGCCGCACAGTCGGACAGGATAGTGGCGCAACTAAATTTAGATCCAGCTGCTCAGCTCGAGTAGATCTCGGTGTGTCACACGAGATGGAAGACAACAAAATTAAATCAAAAAGCAATAAAAAAAAGTTTTGTTCCAAAAACGTCACACGAAATGCAGCAGGCACATAAAACAAAAACAGAAACACGGGCATAAAACGGCAGCAATTAAAAAACGCTTAACGACAGCGTTGCTCTCCTTTGATTTTACTATAATAACATGTAGAAAAATAAAAACAAATTTTTATTTTAAACTACGGTGTTGCAGAGCTTATCGAAGTACCTTTAGGTCGTTTAAAAATAGACAATAGGAACTATATTTAAACTCCAAGACACCAAATTGATCCGCTATGTGAATAAATCATTTCAGATACGCGGTAAATTATGACAATTTATGAAAATAAGGTAGACTTTAGTTACAAGACGTTCGGCAAGAGCGTCATAACCAAAGTCAAAATGAGTAATTATAAATGGTTTCTTTCCGCGGTTAAAAATAGTAGCGCCTTTGACGCTGGCCGCCGTTTCAGCGCCGCTGCTTAGTGGCATTTGTCGCTCGCACTTGACAGCTTTGGCAGAGATGGAAGCCATCTCCTCCTCCCTCTGCTCGCGAGGATTGCCTCTGGGAGCTCGGGAACTTCCCAAGTCTGTGGGGCGGACAGTTGGGTATGGCGTTGGTCAGTCTGTCAGTCAGCAGTTTTATTTGATTTTGCTCATTTTTTCTTCTTTAAGAAACTAATAGCAACCGAAACTGCTGCAGCGGCACTGGCGTTTAACAAATTGCGCCAAATTAGTGAGTCCGCAGTAGGGGATTTCGGCGGGAAGTGGTTTGCCGGATGGCGGATGGCGGACGACACAAATGATGCGTGCCCAGAATCTCTAATTTCTAATTCGGATGCCAAGAAGTCGCGTCGGTGGTTGTTGCCGCTGCTCTCATTGTATTAATCGTTGCAAATTAGTTAGAAAATACGCTGCTCTAGAAGTTGTTGTTGGCCCTGTTCGCAGATTTGTTTGTTTGAGCAAACTTACCCGTCCACATCCACAAAGATGCCATCATCGCCGACAGCTGTCACCTGGCCCTGTGGTTGTTGTCGTCGCCGTTTTCAGTTTTCATTTTGCAGTTGTAGTTTTTTGTTGGCGGCAGGCAGGCAGCAGCAAACGGATGAAATACAAGAGCATTGACAGGGCCAGCATCGGAAGGCATAGAAGTAGAGAGAGATAAATGTGTGTCATTAATGTGGCCATCGCCTATGATATACCTCATTCATTTGGGCTGCAAACTAGTGTATATAAAATATATTTTTTTAATAATAGTACCCCCACCCAACCAACCGTAATGCCCGACAAACAATGGGAAATCGAGAAAAGTAAAGGGAAACCGTATATCTCCGATAAGCGAGTAGTCGTAGAACCCTATCCCAAATGCAAACAGCCGACTGCTGAATCATCATTATCATCAGGGAAGTCGCCCTATCGAGTGTGTTTATCTGCACTGCACTTGTTTTGATTACGAGCACTGAAATCAAATGCAACGCTATGCAAAGTATTCACTACTTTACTACCCATATCCAGAAGGTTCCCAGAATGTAATGGGTAATGATAGCATAAGTACTAAGAACCCATGCAAAAGTATGAAAACAATAATTGAAAGTATAAGAATATTCCTAAGTGCAGACAAGACAATGTTATCTGGTTTTGCAATAGGACGCTATTAGTCATAACGGTTCATATTTAATCTCTCCATGAACTATTAAAACACAGATAGGACTGCCTTGTCTTTGGGTACGTACAAGTATAAATATGAATATTTAAGCATGTAAGCCCACGCTTTTGTAGGATTAGTTTTAACAATGCCAAATAAAAATATCAAAACCTAGTATAATAAAATGGATTAAGAGCAAAACTTCATTCATAAACCTAAAGATCTGAGTCCTAAAACCTGTGTACCTGTTATCTATCGGGGCGAATCACTTAACCGCGAAATAAGATGGTTTAGTCGGATCTTATCTGTATAAATTGCAACGACAAGAAGGGGAAATCACCAAAACAACAAAACCGAATGTCCAAAGACGTCAGTGGGCAGCGCAGTGAGCAGCGCAGTGGGCGCCGCAGTCCGCGTCGACATCGACGTCGGCACCCCCACAACGCAGTGTGCGTGAGTGCGTTGGTGTATGCAGATTGGCTTTGCTGCTGGTATTAGTGTAGTGGTGGCATTGGTAGTGGTGCTGGTGGTGGCGATGATGTCGAGACTCCACTCAAAATGTTGCTGCTTATTTATAGAAATAAAGCTAAAATCCACGAAATTAGAAACTGAGGCAGCTGCTGCCCCAACTCCTTGTCTCTGTTTTTCCTTTTTCCTTTTCTTTTTTCACCCCCTCTTGCGGAAAGCCCTCGCTCTTCCAATTAAATCAACTCACCTTGTAGTAGGCGCCATTGTCGAGCCGAACTTCCACAAGGAGATCTTCCATGTTGCCGGACGCAGTGCCTCCTGGTTTATCCGCTTTGTTTTGGTTCTGGTTCTGGTGGTTCTTCGCCGTCCGTCCCTGTCCCTCCTGCTGCTGCTGCTGATGCTGCTGCTGCCCAGCCTTCAACTCCCGACTTTTCCCCGTCGACTGCAGTTTGCCGCGTTATCTGGGGCTCCTGAGGGGGAAACGTGGAGGTATTAGGTATTAAGGCTTCAGATATTGCTGGTTATGGCTGGGGCTGGGTATGCTTACAATTCAGTGTGCAGTGGCGGAATCCTCGCGTTCCTGCTCCTATTCCTTTTAATCAAATCAGTCTTTTGCTTGGCGGTTGCTTCAAATGTTGCCTGCAAGCATTAAAAATATGGAATGGTTTTGGTTTTTGGTATTTTTGAATTTTTTTTTTGGAAGAGGGAGACTATATTTTGACGCACTAATCAAAAAGCAGTAGAAGAAAATTTTGAAGTTATTTTGGGGGCCAGAAAATTCCTGGCTAAACACAAAATGCAGCTGGCAGCGAAGCCGGCATCGACGTCGACTGCGGCAGCAAGTTTGCCGGCAGCGCAGCAGCGTAGTGCTTCTTCTTCTTTGTCTCTCCCTTTGTGTGTGTGTGTGTGTGTGTGTGCGGCGGCGGCGGACTCACACACTTACACACACATGCACCACCAAGCGTGTGCGCGCTCCGCTCTCTTTCTCTCTCGCCGCCGAAATGCTTCGTTCGTTCGTTCACACCGATGAACACGCTTTTCCAATAAGAATTTCACGCACACTTAGAAACGGCACATGCCGAATTTACATATCGAATTTACACATAATTTCCACACTTGCTTTCGTTTTTCGCTTTTCTCACAGAGAAAATCCATCAACCGCTTGCCGTTTTTCTCGTTCTCTTCTTTTCCTTTTGTATTTTATCGGTTTTCCTCTTTCAGCTGCTCCCTTTTGCTGCTGCTGCCGGCAGAGAGGCGGCGTTGCTGCTGCCGTCGACGTCACAGCCGCCGCCGACGATGTGCAAAATTTTTTCGTTTTTTTTCGGTTCTTGCAAAAATTTTTCAGCACTATTTGCGGCTGTAATACACAAGATACTGCAAATTTTTGAAAACTTACGGCTGGCCGGCACTTTTTCACTTCGTTTGCGCTCGGCGGATGCCTTTGAATGCGGCTTTAACCTTTGAAAATACAAAATATATCGCGTGCAGTGCTGCTTCAATTTTTTTTCGGCTGCGCTGCGTTCTCTTCGTTTTGCTTTTGCACACTTTCGCAGCTCGGCAACGTTCTACTGGAGTTGCCACCCGTATGCAATCGGCTCGCGTTGCTGGCCACTTCTGAGGGTTTTGGCTGGGTCTTGGGCGTTCTGAGCCCAGGCGATGGATTTACAAAACTAATAAACTTAATTTCCAATAAATGATTTGTGCTTGATAACACAGGGTTTGCTTGAAAGTGAGAGAGAAATGATCTGACAGGCAGTAAAGTGGCAAGGCTGCCAAGTGACAGCTCACAGGGCGCTGCCAGATCAGCCATTAGTGATTGGTTCACAATGAACAGGGTTGTATCTTAAGCGCGCAAACCGGTTACAATTCGAAATACAAATGGCTGATAAGATCATGCAAATTTTAAATTAAGTTGACGAACTTTTATGACCGTCCCCGATTGACTGCTCACTTGGTTTGCTGTGTGCTAACAACCTAATTGAATTGCTCGCCCATCAGCAGATTGAGTCGCTCGTTGGGTGCTCTTCAATTGATTCGATTCGATTTTAATTTGCAGAATTACCAGCCACTACGCTTTTGCTTAATGTAATTGTGTATGTAATTGCCACTGCTGCTGGGGTCAACAGTGGGCGCAATTTGTCACATGTGGTGTTTTATTTGCCCCTTTGATTGCCCCCAAATCGCGTGACGTCGCTGCCGCTTTTTGTCAACACGCTTGTGGAATTTGCTTTCTCCTTTTTTTTTTATTTTGCCCTTCCATTCATGAATTGCATTTGATTATGAGTGGCCGATAAAGGTGCAGTGCAGTTTATTTATAATCTTATTTCCATCCATTTTCAGCGAATCGGACAGTGAAAATCTGGCAGAGTACTGAATTCAGGATGCAACCGCTTATTTCTTTGCTTTTTATGATTGATTTGTGAATTATAAGTGGTAACTTTACTCTTAATTAATAAGCGGGCAAGTCCAGAAGCTCGACTGTGTTTTAATCGCATGCCATTTAGGCATTTGTGCGGTGAAAATGGGCCAACAGTTTATAAAAATTCATGGCCAGCCAGTTAATGGGAACCATTAAATCCTTTATATGCCTGTAAATAGCTGAAAAATGTCTTTGTGCGCAGGCAACACCCTGTACTCGTCATTTTCGCATTTCCCAGCCTATAAACAGGCAGATGCCGTTAAAATGTCGTAAACATTGTCGCTACAGGGTATCAAGATTCGCATTCCGATAGTCATAAATTACCGCTCGTGTTGACGGTAATTACTGTCAAGCGGCGATTTGTTGCGGAAATGCAGTTTCTGATTTGATTTTCCCTCGCTCTTCGCCCCCACCCCATTTTACCACCCTGATTTGACCGCTTTTCCACGGCCGAGGAAAATGAGAGCAGCTGCCGCTTGACATTGACTTTTGTTCTGCCTTTTGGCACATTAACTGCACTTTAATGACGTCGACATGGCCAACAAAAGGGCAAAAAGATCGGCGACGACAGCCTCTTCTCGCCATCTCGCTCGCACCCCAGAATTTGTCCCGCTCAATTAGCATGATGTGCGTTTCTCGATCGGATTTAAAAAGATCCAAACATTTCAGGGGTTCGGGTGCAATGCCAATTGCAGCGCAACAATTGGTCACTTCGGGCACTAAATTAATTTAAATTCTAATTTTAACCGTGTGTGGTGGGATCAACTGAAATTTATTTGCCAAAATGTGACAATCTCGATCGCGACAGGTACGTCACTTCCTCTTGCCGTAAAATACACTGCGAAGAATATTCGGTCAATTAAAAATGTTGTTAATAAATCCCTTATAAAGCGTGTTCACTGCGCTCGCTTTTAGGTAATTTTAATAGTCTAAAGAATTCGCGTATGCATGTGAATCGTAATAGAAATGGGATTGAATGGAGTGGTTAGTCGTTCTTAAATTACTTAAGCAAATTTTGACAATAATACTCTTAATAAGATAGTTACATTTGTTTTCTCTTTTGTTTTAATGGCTGAAAAATATTTGACATGATGTCAACGGCTGTTGAGCAGCACCTTCTAAAAATGAGGAAGTATCATTCCACCGCTTAAAAATATATATACGTAAATATTTTAATATCATAATTAAAAACCCCCCATGTTTTTTTTTTTTACTACCAATTGGGGTAAAACCATTTAATTAAGATTAAATTTTAAATTATTTATTTTATTTCATAGAACGCACTCTTTTTTTGCTGAGTGTACATTTTCGCGAGTGTGGGCAAGAGAGCGGTGCGCTCCCGCGCTCTCACTCAGCTGGTAATTACCGTTCGTTTAGCATTTCTCTGCCCGCTTATCAATTAATCAGCTTCTAAGCCGCGACGTCGACTGCGCAGCTCGGCAATTGCATTTTTCACCTTCGTCTCGTTTGCCGGTTTTATTGCTTAATCCGCCCATCAGTCGCTTGATAATTTTCGCTTTGCGGGGCGGGAAAACGGAAAACTGAAAACAGAAAACCCACGAAATAAAACAAGTGTAGAAGAGCACATAAAACCTCTGTACAGCGTTGATACAATTCCGTGTGCAAGTGTGTGAGTGCAGTGCTGCTTGTGTTCGTGTCCGTGTGTGGGTGTGGGTGTGTGCTCTGCGGGTGTGTGCGTGTGCACATTGCCGATGCTCGGTACCGCTTTTCATTCTGTGCCTGACCGCCGTCGCTGCCGATGGGTTCCGTTCTGGAGGTTCCGTTATAAAAGACGCGTGCCGCTCCAAAACCGATGGAGTTCGATTCGAGACCGCAAAGGTTCTGTGTCCTGCCTGGCAGCCTCTGAGAAATAATAAAATAATATAATACTTGCAAAAATACGAGCAAGAAACAAGTGCTTGCGAGTGCTTACCAAAGTGATATAACCAAAACATAATAGTGATTTTAGAAACGACATTTTTGACGAAAGTAAACCGTACAAGATGCATTTCATCGCCCTCGCCTTAATAGGTAAATTAATTTCAATTCTTGTGACTCACTAAAAAGCCAATCGAAGTGATTTAACTACTCGCAAGTGAATCACCTGCCCCGAAAAATCTGACAATTAATTGGATTCTTGTACTTATCGCCGTATATGTAGTACTTAACCGCATATCCGTATGACGAAAAGGCACGTCGCGATTTCTGATCCCACATTTATCCGCATTCTATTTGCCATTTGCTATTTTCTGTTTACTATTTACTACCTACAATTTGCAATTATTCGGATCGTTTTGGTGGATAAGATGATGTAGACAATGTAGTAGTGATAATGCGCTGGGATCGCGAATTACAAGGCGACCGCTTGCGCTTATGATTTACAATGGATAGGTTTACAAATGGAGGTTCCCAGGGGAAGTGGTGATTGCCATCGGAAGTGCACTTGACTTTGCTTCCAGACAAATGTAGATCGAGGCTTAAATTTGAATGCGAGGCACGAGCGGTCAAACTCGTCAATTGGCCCCATCCTGTCGAAGATTCCCACAAAGAGAATCGTAAAAAATCAGTGAAATGTTCTATGTTCCTATGATTCACCCATACGAAGAATACATAAAACTGGAGTTACCTTCTCCATGTAACACCATAAAGTTGGGGGATTTTTGGCGATATCTAATTAAGAAACCCCAACACACATTTTGGGGCCATATCTTAAATCTGAACGAACGCCTTCGAATCAGCACTTCAAAAGCACTTCACAGAACTTCAGAACTTTGAACATACATAGATCACGCGCCCAAACTGATATATCTGAACAAAAGACAACTCATAGCTACATATTGCCGTCTTCTTTGACTTTGTGCGGGCATTTGGAAAATACCCACTTAATTCCTAATGCCGATACAGATACAGCTAAAGATACAGATACAGATACAGATCCAGACGACTCATCATTGCGGGCAGACAGTAATGAATGTGATAAGGTCAGCAGAAGCTAAGTATCTGGTCACGATGGCCAGTGGACTTGTGGGATCGGAAAACCCAATAGAGATAATCAAAAGTAATTTTCATGGTGCTAAGATGGTACTTGAGAGATCTCCGATAACCGATAAGATGCAATTTGATAAGGCAAACTTTTATGTAGCCACTGGAGCGAAAGTGCATATTAAACGATTAAATGGCAATTAACTTGACTGGGTGTCTGGATGCCTTCGCGATTCGATTAAGCTTAATCGCCCCCCATTAGCGTTTTAGTATAGGGCGCCATTTCTTATCGCTGCTGCGTTCTTGTCAGGCAGCTAAAAAAAACCGATTAGCTGCGATTTTTGACGGAAATGTGTTTTTAAAGGCAGGTGATTAAAACTATGTACATCCCATTAAACTTTAGTTATTTGCCGAAGTTTCTGTTTGTTAAGAGGGTGCATTGAACAAAATCAGCAGAACGATACACCTATTTTTGTTCAAGATAATAAAAATGTCAATATAGAGACACCTTCTGTGCATACATACATTTGGTGTGTATTTTCGTATTGCTAGAAATCAGTTATCAATATCAGATTATTCTGTCGTTAGTAAACCATTTTAGATTATTTTTAATATATATTGCCTACTAAGCACTACTCATTGGAATGAAAGTTGCTCTTTCATTTGTTTAATGACACATCGGCAGCATTCGTAAAACAGTTGTTTGAAAGTTATAGATGAACTAGTAGCACCGATAGTAAAGCAACTTTTGCATTGTGATTAAAATTTAAATTAGCCCGAATTGGTTATTCACTGCAAATTTCCAACTTTTGAACATCATTCATCTTTTTTGGTGAGCTCTTCTCTTATTCATAAAATAGTTGGAGATTCCTATGACGTTTGAATGGAATATACAAATATGGAGAAATTGCCAAAGACAACGTAGTACATTACAACAGATTTTGTGTTTACTGCTTACAAATATTTAGCCAGTTGATTGGTCATTGTCATTTGGCCACAGAACAAGCAATTGCTGGATAGTACACACCCTCTTATAAAGCCTCCATTTATATTCATCGCCAAACCCTTAAATGCACTAGAGCGTTGCTGCTGCTGCATTTATTTGTATTTGTATTTGGATTTGGAATTGCTATTTGCTGTGGAATCCCTTTGTTGTCGGGCGAAAGTGAATTTGCACTCCGCAGCTCACTTTCCTGATAGCCAA
Organism: Drosophila yakuba; assembly: GCF_016746365.2. Lineage (NCBI taxonomy): Eukaryota > Metazoa > Arthropoda > Insecta > Diptera > Drosophilidae > Drosophila > Drosophila yakuba. The sequence continues at coordinate 11,752,248 of NC_052530.2, forward strand.
TACTTCCTATTTATAAACGGAGTCATCCGGCGCAGGCTGACTTCTGTTTACAGAAAGACCTACTGCTATCTGCACTTCATACAGTCCATACACTCCACTATCTCATCCACTTGTTTTCCACCAGTTTATCAAGTTTATTCCGCTGTCTTCCGCTGGCATCGCGAATCCAAAGTCCATTAAGTCGATTGGCTTATGATGGAAAGTTTTAAGAAGCCTCCACCCCCATCGATTAGCAAATGCAGCCACACATACCCTAAAGTAATCCCAATGTTTATGGCATCCACACCAGACAAACGTCACACTGTCTCGGCAATTCGGAAAAACCAAAGTCTAGATTATTGTCTGATTGTGCCAGGTGAGAGAATTATGTTTCCATGCCGAAGATTAGATTAATTCGCGGGGTGGTGTTCCAATTAGACACGCTTTTCGCATACATAAGTCTAATTTACGACACTTGTCTGAAATTTTAATGTTATCATTAGTTTTGAGGTAATTAACCCGATGTGTGCCTATTGAAACGGAAGTTTGTTCAATCGTAAAACAATTAATTACATTCTTGTATTTTATTGCTCTTTCACCCATTTGAGCTTTCGTTTATCTCGCCATTTGATTTATTGCACATTTATTTAGACAAATGATAGCGTCAATCAATTCAATGGTCGCATTCACATGACCTGCGGTGTATTTATTGGACATCGTAGCTTATCACTGGCTTTACACGCCCCCAATCTCAGTCTTAAGACAAAACGAGGTATTAATTGGTGTGCACTCCCGAAATCGTTTATCGGTGGGAGATATCTTTTATTATATGGCAATCACTAAAATCTAATTACAATTTGTGCTGGAAAATCACTGAGTGCTCCATTTATGCGCTGGGAATCTCGATACCGCAGTGATTTGCCAAAAACTGAAGAATAAAGAATGAAATACGGGCATTATTTTATCGCCGCTGCTGAGCCAGCAAAATTGTTCCAATTCTTTTTCTGTTGACAAGGCTGAAAATGATTTAATAAACAGCAGTTGAGACAAGCATTCAAGTATTCAATGCCAGAGAATTTCCATTACAGCTCTCAAGAGCGAGAGCATATGAAAATATTTTCACTTGTCGAATTCGCGGGTTGATTGCATTTTCCACTTTCAAATTGCAGCTGTTTATTTTGCGCGATTTTTCACATGATTATCCCTCCAGCTATTTGCTTTTCCCGCTTACAATTACAGTTTTGTTAACTTTTACACCCCGAGGGCCTCAAATTAGAGAACATTTCCCATTATCAGCTATCAAAGCATTAGGCACTCAAATTTAATTGTTTTTTCACTTTGCTTTGCATGTGCAAATTTAATTGCACTTTAAATGGCTGCTCGACATTTGTGGCATGTTCGCTGAAAAAAGCATTTAGTTGGTTGCAAGGGATCGAGATCGAATAGTTACTTCAGATTTGGCATCTGACGGAAAAATTGTAGTTTTCCAATCACAATATACCGAAATAAACTCACGTTGAAGCCATTAAGTCTTGTGATCGCTTCTTAATTAAAGGGAATATCTTTATGACTTTTGATACGCCGCTAATTCAATTGTATTTCAAATGGAATACACTGCTTGCCCGGAGCATTATTTAAAAATCATTAAAAAATGAAATATTATTTTTAATCAAGAAAGGCCATAAATCAGCGATCTTTCCATCCAAATAATTGCGTCACAGGGCGGCCGAGGATTATACTAGGGAAACATCAGCTGATGAGCACGTTGCCCCGGCAAAAAGTATATTAAAACGATTATATAGTAGAATATAGTATAGTATTTGTACACGGGTGTACCTATATTTAGTACTCTACTTCGCAGCTGCGATCGTCATTTGTCTTTTTGCAAACCGCCAACTTGCAAAAGTGCCAGGCAACAAGCATAAATACTAAATACTCGAAAGATTAAAGACGAAGCATAAATTATCACACTTTTTTGCGGACATTTTATTAACCCATTAATGTTGCATATGGCTTAATAAACACGCTATTTTGATCACTGATCACCACGGCGGCGAGTTATGTTGATGGCTCGGTGGTTTTTAAAGCCAAAATGGATCGTAAAAGTTTAAGCAAAAAAAAACAAAATCGCACGCATTAAATTTAGTTGATATTTTGATGTGCAGATGTCAAAATGCTTTCAGCAGGAGAAAGCGGCAATATTTGACCATTTGTTGGCGGGTTAATGAAACATTTTTTGTGCGCTTGCAGAAACGCTGAGTATTTTATACGTTTATACGAACATATGTATGTAGTTGAAATCATAAATATCAATGGTATTTTTAGCCCAGTCAAGTGCAAGGTGCCGTGTTTTTAGTTGAGGCTGCTGCCAAACATGTGTGGATTGACCCTCTGTCGGGCCAACACATTATGTCTTTTATGGCCCATCAGTGCAGTTTTTAATGTGCTTGTTTTCTTTTTACCTTCTTTTAAATGCCCCTGAGACATTCTGTGGGCATTCAGTTGGTCAAGTTGAAGTTTATTTAAATTGCGCTCATTTGCGCTCATTTGCGCTCATTTGGCGGTAGCACACGGCGTATACTTGATACTTGCTACTTGTTACTTATCTATGTCACCCGTTCTTTCGCATTTTTCAGTCTGCTGCTCTGTGTCGTTCAGCTGGGCCAACGAATGGGGCTATCCGGACTTGGACAGCAACCAGGATGAGCGTAAGTAAAGGCAATCGAGTTTATTTGCTAAATATGTGATTTAGTTAATCAACGCCACGGCGAATGGGTCACTCATTGTCAAGTGTTTTGCATACCAGAGCGATCCAAATCTGCTCGGCCATATCCATATCCACATCCATATCCATATCCACATCCATATCCACATCCATATCCACATCTGTGTGCACGCTTTCGGCTCGAGCTAGCCTAAATTGTGCCAAATTGTTGTGTATGCAAATTGAACATGAATAATGATAAATTCCGCCTGCTACTTGGCTGTTTCTGTGAAAACTTGAATTCTGCCTGTAGTTTTTAATTGACAAAAAAGCATTCAATTGCTGAAAGTTTGATTTATGAGCATTTAAGTTGAAATAAAAGTTTTGCTTGCGCAGAAATTCGCCATAATGGTATGCAATATGTGAAAGAAGTTTATATTAGAGTGTCAATTGGCCAAATTGCATAAAGTTTGATTGATGGACATTTAATTGTAGATACAAATTTGGAGTGTGCCAAAATTTAAAAAAGGAACATCAATTTGACAATAAAGCTCACATTTTCCCGGAACATTGCAAATAATGTTGACAGTTCGCACTAGCGAAATAATTCTCGACCCCTGACATTGATGGATGTTTTCTATACTTCACAGCCTTTCCCAAATGGGGCGGTCTTTGCGATAGTGGAAAGAAGCAAAGCCCCATAAATCTGCACGTCAAAGGAGCACTGAAGGGAGAGTTTGATTCTCTGAGGTTCGAGAACTATGACGAGCATCAGAAGAATCTGCGAATGGTCAACAATGGACATTCAAGTGAGTTGTAAAATAGTCGAGAAATCAAAAAGATTCCCCCTTCAATATCGAAATTCTTTTGCAATTACAGTTCAACTGTCTGGCTTCGATCACGAACTGACCCTGAGTGGTGGTGCCCTGCTGCAAGACTTCGTGGTGGAGCAGATCCACATGCACTGGTGGTCGGAGCACACCATCAACGACATCCGGTATCCGCTGGAAGTGCACATCGTGCACCGGAACACCATTTACCCGAACATGACAATGGCGGCCAACTTTAAAGATGGCATTGTGGTCATTGGCGTGCTGTACCACGTGTCCAACACGCCCAACGAGGCCATCGGCAGCATCATCAAGAGTTTGGGAGCCGTGAAGAGCTACGATAGCATGAACAAGCCCGTCCTGGTGGCGGATTCCCTGGCCGTGGATGACCTGGTGCCCAGCGTGGAGAGCTACTTCACCTACGCCGGTTCCCTGACCACGCCCACCTGCGCCGAGGCGGTTACATGGATCGTGCTGACCGAGACCTTTCCCGTGACCCTGGATCAGGTCAATGAGTTCAAGGAGATCGAGTACGATCAGGGCAAGCAGCTGCACAACAACTACAGGGAGCTGCAGAGCGAAAACAATCGAGCTGTGGTCCTCGTCGAGCAGCCTGAGCAGAGATCGGGTGCAGCTGGACTCACTGCATCCGTATCCTTGGGTCTGATGACCCTCATCCTGGCGGGCCAGAAGATCATGCTGTAGACATGAGATGGACAATTCGAAAGGAGCAGCCAATGACATACTCGTACCAAAGAATCGTTTAATACAACGAATTTGTTTACCAACTATTTTAACAATTTAACAAAAAGAAACCGGAGACACAGGAGAGCAACGTCAGACCAGACAATTTATACTCATTAATTGTAATGCAGAACAGAACAAGAATTCAGCTAGTCAGTTTGTGTAAAGTTCATTAAGTGCAAAGGCCACAGATAATAAATGAAACATTTTACAAGCATTCGCGTCTCATGCTGATTTCTGGGTAAACGGGGCGTATGCGCAACTTGAAACTGACTGCTTATTTCCGTTTAAAGTTCACACTAACCACTAACCACTGACCAATAATGTTATATGGCCAAGTGCCAAAAATAGACGATGAACCATACTTCTGCATATTTTGTCACAAGACCCCAGGTTGGAAAAGGCATTTTTATGGCTCGTGGTCAGTGTGATTCCTTTAAGGGGACTCATGCCGAGTGTAGTGCCTCTCATAAACGGGGAATAGAGTGTTTATCACCGCATTGTATTCAGAAATCACTGATAACTGCAAAGCGTCGACTGACCAATTGCGCTGCCTGATAGCGCTAATTGATATTGGATGGACTCTAAATAAATCAACTACGCTAACAGCGGGCCATGCAATTTGATTTCGCTTATTGCCGGCCACACTTCATCACGATTGTTCGTTGCGAAATGACACTGCGATTGGAGCGAGTGTCCAGTGGATAAGTTTATTGATGGGACCGCTAATTATACACACGAACTGAACTGTATCTTATCTGCTGCAGATACAAGCACGGCTAAGGGTTCTAAACAATCTAAAGTCCACTAAGCCCATTGTTAACTTAAAATACAATTAGGGCTTACTGTTAAGCTGGGTGCCTAATTAAGTTGGACAGAACTCACAGCTCAAGTTCATAGAATAAAAATTAAAACACATGCCTTAAAGATTGGTCAATTTATTTCTGACTTTATTAGATAATTCAAATTTTAAAAACATTTTTGTTTAATTGGTCGAATTTATGAGACTGCAAACGTTGCATAATTTTAAGCAATATAGTTTCGAATAGAACTCGATGTTCAAAAAATATAAGCACAATTTTAGGGATATGTAGAAAATATGTGTAAGATGCATATAAGGTAGTGTAAAAGATTTAGTAACAATAAATTCAAGGGTAAAAGATATGTTTCGTATAAAAACTGTGGAAAGCCTTTTTAAATCACGAAAAGTTCCCCTGATGCGTTTGCTAAGTTAACACTTTATATTTTTGTATATATTTAACAGTGTACCTACATGTATGAAACTTTTTTACCTGATTAACAAGAATAAAACTACTACAACATTTATAAACTACATTTTGTAAAGCTCCTTAGTTTCCAGCATTGTCGCCGCCATTTTTGGGCATCTGTCCACTTCCTTGTGGTAAAGGCACATCCTTGGATAAAAGTGCGTACTCCACGTCCATGTGTCTTATGAATGGAGAGGCCAGCATCTTGGCGGCCAGCTCGGCATCCTCGTCGTCGAATGCTTGGAGTAGGTTTTGTAGTGTGTTCACCTCCTGGGGATCACAACGGCTACCCCATTTCTTGAAGGTTTTCTTGGCATCCGAGAAATCCTGCAGTGTCAATTGTACCAGAATCAAGGCCACAACCAAACGGCCAACTTGGCCAAAGGACTTTGTTTGCAGATTTAGGCTTATTTCCTTTTTGAGGGCCTTGCTGGCCTCTTCGTATTTCTTGAGTCTGACCAATATCCTGGAAACCTTCGATGCGAATTCCGCTGCCTGGTGAGTGGACTCCGCAATCGAGACGACTGCCAAGGCGCGTTTGTAGAATCCCAATGCCAGCTCAGGATGCTTGGATTCCGTCATCTTGGCGGCTTTGTCCAGAGCAGCCGCTGCCGCTTCCGGTGAGCCGTGTTGCTGGTAGAGACAGCAGGCCCTATTGGCATAGTTCTCCACTTCGGGCAGCTGGTCGGTTTCTTTGGCCAGCAGGATAATCTGCTCGTAGGACTTGGCTGCGTGGAACCACGACTTGTTGTTTTCGTAACAGTCGATGGCCTTCAAAAAACAATCCTTGCTCTTATCGAAACTCTTGGCACTTCGATACGCGCTTGCTGCCTTGAAATACATACCAGCTTTGGCATACTCATTCGCGGCACTAGCCGTCTGTCCTAACAAGGCCTCTGCCTCCTCAATCTTTTTGGCATCTAGAGTGCTCATGTTCGTAAGTCACAACCTTTGCGTGTTGAAAAAATCAATTCGAGTGCCTTACATTCAAACCAGTGTGCCCGAATGCGCAAGTGCAGAGAAAAGCCAGCTGGCCGCTCCTTTCTTATGCGGGCATGACACTGCGTTATGGTACTACTAAATGCTTTAGTTTTGCTATTTAAAGTTTTTAATTGTATTTAAATAAAATAGTGCTTATTGTGTGGTTTGCAAAGCTATTCTTTAAGTTTGGGGGGAGAAAAATAAACCTTTTATACAAACGATGTTTTAAGTTAAGTTTGACTTTGAATATATATGGTAGAAAATATATAAACTTAATCGCAATGGATTTAAATCGAACTTTTATCGCATTCACAGAACTCCTAGTTCGATTAGGTTTGTCGCCCTGGCTAAAGAAAGAAAGACATCGATATAAAGACATGTGCTTTGTCATTTCTTAAGAGCTCTTTAAGTCAGAAGTTAAGGAATTCAAGCACATAACTTTACCCCAGTATTGCAACTACTGCAATTGAATTAAAACATTAACCTTACCAACAGGGTGCTTAGTCTTGAAAAGAAGACTGTCTCTCTGTTTTATATCAGATTCTGCGTATTCCTTTCCAAAGCAGGTAAGACCCTCTATATGCAGAAAGTCTCTTGTCCTATTATTTTCCTACCAACTTTTTAGTAAATCCCCTAATACTGCAAGATGAAGGTCTGGAGAGATGCGGGTCTTACCTACATCCATTATTCCAACATCGCAGCCCGCGTGGTGCGAGAGGCACTCCGAGTTGAGCTCCGTGCGGAAGCCGCCAAGCGAAACATCAGCCATGTGAAGTTCACTCCTTGGGAGAACGGAAGGCCTGTGCGGCGCAAGAAGGAAGAACGCGAATCCGAATCTTAGGAGCCATGTGCACCATGTTGCATCCAATATATCAGCTGTCATGATTCTACAACAATAATTAAAATCAATTTGAATCACTGAAGAAATGATGGAGGGGCTTTTGTTTTTGGATAATACATTTTAGTTAACTTTTGTCGCATGAAAACTTCATGGTTCATTCTAAAGTACAACACAGTTCTGTATTTAAATACCATATAAATAATAATATACACAACATTTAGCATACATTCTACACACGCGTATTAAATACATAGATTGTGACTGCTTAATTTAGACTAAGACACTAGGTAGGAGAATCTAAGGATGAGAAAACAGTCAGTTCTGGAGCACGAGCCACGGCAGCAGGACGATGCACAAGGACCAGGATAGGCCCATCGCCCCGCTCTTCAGGTTGGTATAACTGTCCACGATGTGAATCTTCCAGCCCATATTGCCATGGGTAAAGGAGTTATAGTACACAGTGTCCGGCCACGTGATATTCGGTGTGATTTCCAACAGGGCCGGTTCCCCATCCACACACTCGGTGATCAGCGACCGATTGAACTTCTTGAAGGTGGGGAAGTTATCATCCAGGCGACGATCACTGTTTGGCGGATATCTGGACAGGCACAGCGGACCAGCAGCCGTGGGCTTGGGTCTGCCTCTCCTGGTGAACTCAACGCCGGCCAATACGCGAATCTCACTTTGCTTCGCATCCGACAGTCGGTCATAACCACCCTGGGGATCATCAGTGATGACCAACGGATGATAGTGCTCCGGGGAGTGGGGATTATTGCCACCCCTGACCTTGAAGGTGTAGGTCAGGCCACGCTTTAGGTAAAGTTCTGGAATCATGTAGCCATTGATGTACCAGGCCAAGCCACTGGACACATGGTTCGTCAGTCCCTGATAGCCACGAAGTCCCCCAGAGGGTCCCAAGTAGGCATTGAAGGTGCGTACAGTTCTGGAAGATAGTTAACTATATAAACATTTCATCTATGCAGAAGAAGATGGTATTCTTACGCATCTGTTATCCTGGTTCGCTCCCACGTTGGGGGATTAGTCGTCTCCATTCTCCTTGTAAACGCAAAGCAATCATTGACCGGCTCCGTGGTGTTAAAGTCAATTACTATATCGCTCTTGGGATAGTAAGTGTGAAAGGCAGGCTCGTTGTTCGAATCCAACGGACCAAATGCCCAGACCACGTAGTTGCTGCGGTCTAGGAAGATCTCCTTATCGCCATCATCGGCTGAAATGTGTAAATGCTTTATCAGTGAGCACAAATCATGGGGCGAATGATAAAAAACTCACATGACTTGAGGGTGCGCCTGAAACTGATCGTATTAATGCCATCCTTGCGACTGTATGTATTCAACTGGAAGCTATCCAGTCCACCAACCACATCGTCCCGGCAAACTCCTTTGTTTTGGCCCAAAACCTGAACGCACGGTGCCAACGAAGTGATATTGTAGTCCACGGTATAGCCCCTAATGTCGTCTATGTAGGCCACCACGACATCGGAGCCAATCATCTGGCTGGATACATCGGATCCGGAAATGCCAAAGGACATGTAATCTTTCTGGTCCACCTGACCGGATAGTTGAAACGTGATCTGTGGCCCGAAAACCTCCCAGGACACCTGCATATCCTTGTGTAGCTGCCGGCAATTGGGCAGCGAGAATTCGAAAGGTGTTACTTTCACTAGCGATGGTGGAACGTTCAGTTTATCGTTGAACAGCACATGACCATAGTTCTCATTGTCAGCCACATCGTATACACTGATCCAATCGATGTCAAAGATAGTCTTATCTCCAGGCAGCTCCAGTTCTATGGTCTCCTTGTTGTACGCTCTAATAGGATCAAGGCTGAGTGATCATTATTTAAATGGGTTTGTAGTTAACTTCTTCTTTATTTTATATCTCTAGAAACACTTACTATCCTCGCTCATCTGGCAACTTGCTCCCACGACTAGAAGGCTGTGGCCCTACTCCAGTCCAGAAAAATGTCCTCTTGCCAAGCCCATCGTAGGTAAATTCCTTGATGCGAATGGTCTTCGAGTCCAGGATCTCGATGGTGCTACTGCTTACATTGTGACTGCGCTTGGAGAAGGTACCTGCCAATTGGCTCATCGGTGGTTCAAACTCCTCGGGTATATAAACGTCCCCAAAGTTGTTTTGACTGCTCAGATCGTAGACCGCCAGCCATTTGATTTCGGTTATCTTCTTTCGATCCGGCAGTGTCAGCGTGAAGTCTTTGTTGTGATAGCGATCCAGGATGTTGGTTCTACGGTTAGCATTTTGTAGTATATATTATATACATTTTTAATATTTGCAAAGAAAACATTCTACAAAATTACTGGATATATGGAATGTAATTTCTTACAAGAATTAGTTCCACAGATGCCTCCTCTTAATTTTCCATAGATGTATTATATATTTTTACACTTACTTGCCAAATTCATCGGGCACAATAAATCCCTGCGGTCCCGGCCGATTACTGGCGCCCGACCAGAAGAACGTATCCGCCCCGTTGCCGTCGTAGTTGAAGCCCACAATGAGAAAGGTGTACTCGTTCACGGCGTACACATCGCCGGACACTTGATGATGGTAAGAGTTCAGTTTGCCCAGATATTTTCCACGGTACGGACCATCCTCCTCTTCGTTCTGAGCCACTACTTGAATAAGTAATCATTAAGTAAATTTGATGCCGGCAAAAACAAAAACATTGAAAACAAATCGCAAACGAAAGACTGTGACAACAAACTTGTTTTTTGGATTTTTCGGATTTTCGCTCTGACTAATAAGCCAGCAATTCGGCTTCTGATTTACTGCCACTGGGCCAGGTGGCGCCCCCTGGCGGGAGCTCTGAGAGACCAATCCAAGACTAGACCAGTTTCTCTAGTTTTACACGAAAGTGAATTTGTTTTCGCCCCGTCTGGAGCGTAACGCCAGTACAAATTTCTCTTTCTTTTGCAGTTTGCCTCGTTTTTCTTGTTATTATCAAGTTTGCAGTGTAGTCTAGTTAACTCACAGGCGGCGGGGAGAAGCAGGAAAATCGTTAAAGTAACCAGTAATAAATGGTGCTGCAATCGCAGACAAAGAACGCTGCTGCTCAATGTCATCTTATTCGTTTCCTTTGTTATCCCGATCTGGTTTGTATCACTCCCACTTCCTAAGCCACGTTTTATTTTTTTCACAAATTTTTGAATCGATTTAATCTTTAATGCTTATTCACGTTGCAGCATTTTGCATACTGGGTTTTTTCCCGGTTCCGCTGCGTCACTGAAGATGGTCAGATTTCCAAATATATATGTTTAATTTTTTTAATTGAGAGCCAAGTAAATTATTTATAATTTTTTCTTGCTTTTGCTTAAGGTCGTTTCGTCACTTGCATGCGTTTTCGCTGCTATTGTTGTTGTGTTCACTTGGCCAAAACAGGTTTAGGCAACAGTTCCGGCGTTTTTATATATATTTTTCACTTTTTCCAAAGCCCTCGCTCAAAGACCAAGTCGAAACCGAACCGCACTGTCCCAGCGATCAGAGTGAACTGAGACTTTAAGCCGCCGTTATTTCGGTTTGGGTTTCTTTCGGAGTTCCGACGTCGTGGACTTGGCAATGTTAAGTGAACACTGCTCTCCGCATCTTTCTCTTGAGCTGTGCGCATGCGTGATTGGCATTGAAATGGCCAAGAGTGGCCGTAACGGTACTTGCTGCATACGGAATACGCGAGGTGCGCTTGAGAAGTTCCAAAATAGTATCACAATATTTTTTTCCCACATGAGTACTGAAAGAGATTTTTATAATATTCTTGGGAATAATTACTCCTATGTGGCATTATCACGCATAAATAAATATAACTATGTATATATTGCGGTATCCATGTTACTGACCCCATTGGATATTGTATTTTTATATACATTTTCTTGATCAGAGTTCTTATCAGGGTAAATGTAGCCATCTGGTACAACCTGTTTCTATAGGCATTCGGATCATGAAAGCCTACATACATATCTTAAAAATGAAATAAAACACACTTTTATTATTTTTCACAATTTTCTTGCTTGCAAAACTAAACTTTATTCCTTAGGTTTGCTTTTATTAGATCTTTATTTTGAATAGCAATTCAATGTTTTTAAAACTAATCAATTGCAATTTGTCGTCTGTTTGCGTTTTTATTTAAACAGCAATTGCAACAGTTTTTCTCTACTCGACTGCGTTGGATTTTATTTCATTTAATGAATAATGTTTTCGTTTTAAGTTATCTCTTTTTTGTGGTTGCGATTTTATTTACAAAAAGGCATGTCAAAGATATATGAATAAAGGTGTGCGTTGCAAACAAAATTTAATAAGAGGATCGTCGATAAAAACATAAAATTGGCAACCAAAACATTTGTATCGAAAGTCTGAAAAAATTGTATACGATTTTCACTCAGGGTCTAGACCAATTTTCACTGAATTCTTATTTTCTAAACAATTTAGGCTCTCTTTTATATCTGCTATCCCGCCGCATTTTCCGCACTCGTATAACTAGTTTATTGAAAATACAATATTAATAATATATCATTATTCTCATAAGAAGCACAATTTATGTTGTTTTAGTTTTTATTTCATCATTTTATGCGTTTACATTTCAGTGTTTTGAACTTGCTGCCGTACATTTTTCAGAATTTTGTCGTTTAACATTTTCAGCGCATGGTGTATATTATAATTTACTTTTACTTCCATTTAAGGTTTGTGTTTATAAATTTTATTTGTTTGTTTTTTTATTTGTTAACACTAGACACTAGATAACCTATAAAAATGGTTCAGTTTTGTTTATAGTTCTTTATGGAAAACATGACAATGAATACAAGAAACTTTACAAAACAGTAAACACGCTGGAAAAGTCGTTGACCGATGAAAAAGGGGGCGGGGCCAAGGGGGCAGATAGACTATATGTGAGAATTGGTCTTGGACGCACGCACGCATAGTTGAACTAAAAGTAGCAATACTTAGCTTAAATGTAGCGTATAAAAATAGTGTTTTCTTTTTATTTTATTGGTTTTTGTTTTACTTGTTTCTCTCATTTCAGATAGACTTTAAATTAAACAAATTGAGAACACTAATTTGTATTTTAAACTTAGGCTGCGTTTTATATGTATATGTATGTATCAATTAACTGCGATGCATACGTTATCAATGCATTTATTTCTTCCGCATTCGCCTCATCTTTGACTTCTGCTTTCTGGTCTAGCATTGGATTAAGTGTTTAAATGAGCATTTTAAATTGGTTTGACTGAGACAACTTCCGGCTGTTCGATTGCTAACGTTGGTTGCTTTAGATGAGATTTAAAATGAGACATAGTCGATCGACAAGCTCCAAGGGCCTATCGTCGCTTTTTGCATGGAATGAACGTTGTCAAACGAATAAACAATCGGAAATTCGTGTTTAGTCTATATTTATAAAGTAGAGCAAACAGGGCGCATATGTTTCTTGACTTTTCATCGTAAACTTAACAAGCGAACAGAAAAAATATTACAACATGCATTTTATGTTTTTCTTTTTATGTTGTATATTATTATCTTTTATTACAAATACTTCGGCGCTGGCGCTAATTATACAAAAATTTTCGGGGAAATCAATAGCTATCATAATATATTACTCTTATTGTGGTTTTTTTTTGAATTGCGCTACATGAAATCAAATATACGCTTTACTATTTATAAATGTAATGTATAAAAAATTTGTTTCCATCTCTTAAGTTTCTGGTATTGTTTCTCGTTACACGCATTCAGCGTAGAAATACATTACAAAGCTTTTGCTATGGCATTATGTATGATGTAAGGTTGTTACTTGAATTTGGTTTTTTTCGGGGGTCGGGAAGGGGGAAAGGGATGCGGATGAAGGGTAATGGCCTGAGGTAATGGTGTTAGGCAAACAATTTAATTGCAAGTGAAATTTGAAAACTATTTTGAAACAAACCGATTGATTTAACATTAGAATGAGACGTGATCGTAGTTCTTGGTGTTTCTGTAGATAAAGTTGCTTGTGTGATTGTGGCGTATGGTGTGGTTCTTGTGAAGAGTGTTGGCTAAAATTTATCCTGAAATATGAATAGGTTATTGGTCGCAGCCACGGCGATGATATTTTCTTCGGGATGCCAGGCGGTGTGCAGGATCTTCTTGTTGAAATCTAGGCAGTCCACGCTGATCTCATCCTTCTTCCGTTTGCCGCCAGTGCAAACTTTCCGTGGCTTGAGCACCGTCTTCGGCTTAATGATATCCCTGGACGCCTCTAGCGTCACATCCTTTTTCGAGTTGCGGTCGAAGACGCGGAAGAAGTTGTTGTAACTTCCGGTCATTATTGAGCTGTCCTTGCCGTTCCAACAGCACTCGAACTTGTCGAAGATGCAGTCATTCTCGTACAGCGAGCACAGCTTGGCGCGCAGGTATTCATGGACCTGTAAACAAAGCGGTGAAATTAGTATGGCTCCTTAATAAATGGCATATGATTTAAAAACTCTGCAGATACCTCTACCTTTGAGAAACACATTCTATACTATGAAGGTACTAACCGGATAGGTCTCAATGGGCTTTGTTTCCATGTGCAGATCCCACACTTTGATGCTCAAGTAATCCCTGGAGATCATGTAGCGACCCGAGTTGCTTAGCTTCACATCGCTGATGGAGCTAATTATTTCGCTGAAGAAGCTGCGATTCGTTGGATTCTCGGGCTCCTCAAACTGTTTGCTGTGCCGGTCGCATAGTGCCGCCGAACGCATATCACATAATCGTATTGTGCCCTTAGAGCTCGAGTACACAAACACATTGCACTCGGTCGGATGGAATTCGGCCGCCGTGATCACCTCTGTTAGCTCCTCCATGTTGGTTGGCTTGATGTCGACAATGTTGTAGCTCTGGTTGACCACCTCCAAGTGCCACAGATTGATGCGCAGGTCGTCGGCCGACAAGAAGGTCTCCTGATCCGAGTTAACGCTTATTGAATTAATGTGATAGGTGTGTGCATTGGCGAAGGTGCGCCGTGGGGAGGCCTCCACCAGCAGTGGTATCTGCTTCACGGAGGGCACTCGGAGGGCCGTTACATTCTGTGGATCCCGGATCAGTCCGTTCTCCTCCTTCGTGTTGTAGCCGCCGAACGACTTGTCACGCTCACTGACCTTCCACAATTTGACTGTCTTGTCGTTGGTCGAGAGCAGAAAGTGCACGGGATTCTTTTGTTGCAGCCACCGGATCTTGTTTATCTTCTCCTCAATCTCCAGAGACTTGAGGTAGTCGAATTCAGGCTCGTGCGATTGGAATGTCGAATAGACATTGTATTCGCCGCGTCGCGGATTGGCGGCTTTTGAGGCAGGATCACGCTGCAATAGTTGCATATATATATTAAATATTGTCACGATTGCATAAAACATTGTTCACTTACCTGAAAGATGACGACGCGACCGCCCTTGTCACCAGTGGCCAGCAGTTCGCCATCGTGATTGAATTCCACGCAGGATATGATGTCTGCATCCGTGACATCATCGTCTAGGGCGCCTTTAATCTGTGAGAAGCACCAAGACGCCTCTCCATTACCTGAAAAGACAGAGCAGGACCAAATGATGAGTATTCAATTTGACACCTTCGGCCAGCTCGAGTTCGATCCACTGAATGGCAATTCGATTGGACAACTAACTGAAAAGGCTGGCGGCACATGAAACTAAGTGTAACGTTTGATTTTCTCCCGAGCCCATACATGTTCAAAAGAACATATACTCGTATATACATGGCTGGCAAGCGGAAGGACAACCAACTATGACGACGGTATCCTGGGCCTGCCCAAATATTTGCTAATGACGCCATACTCGGCCTTCCACGCCGGTCTGCCGTCTGCCTGTCTTTAAAGCCCTTTAATCTCTTGGCCAAATATTCTTCTTTCCGTTTCCTTGTCTCGCTGCTTTTAGCCCACAACCACGCCCCTTTTCCCTTCCCCCTTGTTTGCCATTCGCTCTCTGCACAGCCACTTTTAGCGATTGCGGTACGTTGTGTAAACGATGACGTTGCTGCTGTCCTCCTTATTCGGAAACCCCACTTTATACACTGATATTCCATAATGGGAGCATTTCATTTGGAAAATGTGTTTCCCTTTTCACAAACAGTGGGATGCAGTACGTGGTTTATCTTAATTTGTGGAATTTTCTAGTCAATTTTGCAGGAAATTCATACAACAACTCATCGAAAGTAATAACCTATAAATAAAAGCTTTGATTGTGCCTGCGGCATCATTACAATCTTCATAAAGAAAACGAATAAAATGTTTGTCATGCCCACTGTACTCCAATTCGCTTTGTATCTGCCATTGCCTTTTTGTTTTTGGCCCCCATGTCTGGGGGCTGTGTGCGAATTTTAGCAATTTTTTCTACATTCCCAAATATTCATTGGGCTTTGTTTGTTTGATTTCTCTGGCACAGCCCTTGCCCAGCCCAGTCCCATGTGCTGTGACCTCATTATCCACTGCCTATTGCCAGTCTGTTGGCATTTTCCTGCTGCCATTGACGACGTCACAATGCGATTGACGAGGCGCAGCAATTGTATTGATGCCGACTGGATGGGCGCATTGTAGGGTATCTGCACTGTAATAGGATCAAAGGCAGTCAGTCGCCCAATTAGTCAGTCATAACTCAACTGCTTTTGCTCACATCTCGCAGCACTGCGACTATTTATAGTTCCTATTATATGTGGCAGCTTCGCAAACGCCCACGCAAACGCGGACAGCCATTTAGAGGTGTTGAGTCATTGAACTCGTCGTAAATGCACAAATGAAAACAAAAGTGTTTCAGCTTTGTGCAATTTAATTCTGCGATTTCAACAAATTGGCAAATAAGTCAAATTACTTAAATATGACATATTCAGTTCCTATTGCTTGTAAACTTGTAAATTAGACTATGCCAAGATATTACCACATAAGATTGCGAAACACCTAATTAGTTCGTATGGCACCAATTAAAAAATAATTGTAGCATTTTCCCTAGGAAGTATATGGGGAAAAACAAGGCAATCTGTAAAATTGCTCTTGCTCGCTTATTTATTCGTTAGATCGCGTATATAAACGTACATAACGAGATAAGTAGATTTTCATGAGCGCCCGCAAAATGGAACAAAATAATGAAACTCAAATATTGACACAATTATTTAACACAACCACGCGATGTCGCCGCTAAGCCAAAGCTCCAGCTCCCCATCCCCCCACTACTAAACGCCACTATACTCTACTTTACCATACTATCTACCTATCTATCTACAATATCACGGTTTCAGTCTATATACGCTATAGAGCGGGACAACTGAACGACCTAGAGAATGGTGGAACGGACTGCTCGACTGACAAACACAGAAGGCAAGGTGAATATATAGAGTATAGGGTGGTAAACGGGGCACATCCGGCAGGGAAATCCTTTTTTATTTTGGCAGCGGCGTTGGAAGAGTTTCCTCAAAGGAAAGCGTTACACAAATAATTCATATGCATGGCTGAACCACTGAGCAATTAAGAGTATTGGTTGGGATTCATTAATGAGCAAGGTATTTTGGCATATTGCTTCTTTGAAACAATTTGCCATATTATTGAAATCATCCGCATTCAGCTAATTGTTTGTAAAGTCTACCACGAAACTGAATAGTTCGGGCCCCACCTAATCGATAATTGATTGGTTGTTTAGTTATGATCTCAGCTTGTTTGGCTTCTTGGGCAATTTAAGTGTGCTTTGCAAATTGAGCACAAAAGAGCCTTAACGTTCGCCGCTATAGCACCTCGCCATTCCCCCCGTCAATTACCATATCCAATCTAATCTAAGACACACATCAATCTGCCCCTCTTTACTTAACCCTCTCGAAATCTCCGCATTTCTCATTCCCATGACTAGAACATCAAAACTTATGTAATGTCTGTTCGGCGACATTGTGTGTTCTTCAATTTCCAGAGACGTGCAGGCCATTAGGAAAACCATGTCCACTTGTGCGTATCTTGCAGATACACAGGGACTGCATAAAAATTGCCAAATGTACATCATATGCATACATCACATGAAGCGGCGAAAAAAGTCTATAAACCTGAGCGACGTCACGTTGTCTGGAAATATACTTGGAGGAAATTGAATAACATAGGGGGTGGTGTGGGGGGTGGTTGGGGTTTCCTTTGGTCCATTGCGACTTTAACTCAATTTGCACATGGCAAAAAACACGATCCAGTTTCGAGGGCTCTATATCTATTGACCGAGCCAATTTGTACGCCGCATTCTCAGCACTTTGTGCAATTGTTTATTATTTAATTATGGCAATTGTCTTTGTATCGAGCATGTGCACCAAATCAATTTTATACTCTTGCAAAGTGTCCTTTCAATGTTGGAAACCTATCCTTGTATTTGGGTTCCATCCAAAGGAATTCGAGAATTCAAATAAAATGATGTTGGATCCAAAAACATTAAACATAGATAGGATTCATATTAAATAAAAATATAACAAATTTGTTTGCATTCTATTGGATGTAGTTTATATTTAGGGAAGCGCGTAAATAAGTTGTTCAAAATGTTTCCTTCCCACGTTTATCGTACTCTGTATTGATCCTCTTATCGGGTGCATACTGTTGTCGTAACGAATCGTGCTTAACCTTTACGAGTTGCTTTAGTTCCATGTTTTTTTGTAATAGATAATGCAGTTAGGGGGGCGAGGTTTCATTTTCGGTTTAAAAAATATATTAGGGGTTGCGGGGGCCTGTCAATTTGAGTTTTGCATGCCGCTCACGTCGCTCTCGGCGTTTTGTTCAAGTGCAAAGATCAATGCTAGATGATAGGGAAAAGTTGTTATTCGAATGCGTTCGAGACTTTTGACTAGTTTGTTTACTTCTCACTGACTTTGTTTATTGGCTGTTTGGGCGCATTTAATGCCAACATCAAAATGATCAGAAAAGCGAAAATAGATCGAGGAAATGCCAAAACATCGAGTGAAATACCCTTGCGATTTGGACTTGGTAATAAATTGATGTCGATAAAAACTCGAAATGGAAATTAGATTATTAGAAGATGTGAAGAAAAAAGAATTAAAGAAGGAAAAATACAAAAATTCAATAAAATGTCACTAAAGTTGGCAAAATAAATCACAACGATCTAATTCTCGCAGTTACAAACCTACGACGAAACCTATACAACTCAACTGTAGGGTGTTCAAAAAAAGTTGGCAGTTCCCACACAAAAAGCGAGTGACGAACGCGAAGAGCAGCAGAGAAAAAGGAGGAGAGAAGGAGAATAGCAGCAACAAGGGAGAGGAGAGAATTAAACTTACCGGCCATGACAGTTGAACAGTTTGCGTCGATCTTAAAGCAGCCGCAGCTAAAACAACAACAACAACAGCACTAGGAGCAACGAAAAACGGAGCGACAACAAAAATAACAAGAACAAAAGGAGAAGGCCAAAGGAGCTGCGCTCGCGCTCTCTAGCTCCGTCTCTTTCTCACGGGGGTGGTGTTGTTGTTGTAGCTGCCGATTTTGAAGTTTCAAAAAGTTGAGCGCGATTATTACGCTTCTTCTTCGCCGCTCTTTTCACTAATTCCTTTGATTACACTTTGATTTTCCGTTGTTGTTTATGCATTTGATTCCTTTCTTAATTATGTATTTTTTTTTGTGTGTTAGCACGACTTAAGCACGTAGAGGGGAAGAAAGAACTGCAAAAGTAGGGGAAATTATTTTTTTGTTCGCGACGACGACGTCGGCGACGGCAGCGCAGCGGCAGAATTTTGGCGTGCGTTTTATACGTGCATTTGTGCGTGCGTGTGTGTGTGCGAGCGAGCGAAAGAGAGAGAGCGAGTGCAGCCGGTGGTTGTGAGCAAATACGAAAAAATTACTTCACACCGATAAAACGAGATATTTGCCAGTTAATCCACAATTATTATTATTTATTGCATTTTGCCAAACAAATACGAAATACACATAAACACACACACACACACTGAGGCAGACACACGTTTGCGCCGCTTGCTTTGTCTCTTTGTTTTATCGCGAATTCCGAGCAAAAAATATATGCGAAGTCTAACCTTCAAAATGAGAACACTAAATAGTGGCGATGCCTTATTACTTTACGCCTGCGAGTAAAAACCGCGTGATCGAAAAAGGGATAAGCATGCAATTCCCCATTTTTTACAACCCAACAAACGCAGGCAAAAATCAAATAATGCCGAAAATAAGACTTCCAAAAAAGCTTCTGTTTTCTGATTCTGTTTCCGATTCACATTCTGCGCGCTGCCTCTTCTTCCCGTTTTTGCCGCCTCTTTTGCTGCACTGCTTCGTCGTTGCGTCGTAATATTAATATGAATGCGAGTGAGTGTGGCTTTTGGTTTTGCACAAGCGGCATTCCGCCTCGATTTTCGCTATCGCACGCACTTTTGCACTATTTACACGGCTGCCGAACCACTCCCGCACGCTCCGCTCGCTGTTTTAACTTAGTTAGTGACTAACGGATTGCGATAAATCCAACGCCAAATGGAAGTACAAATTTTGTTGCAAATTTCGCACTTTACAATAAGAGTTCCAAGCTACCGAATTGCCGCTGTGCGAACGGCGTTGCATTTGCCCAGTGTTGGTCAGCAGCGTTGCGGTGGTGTTGCAAAGTGCTTGCGAGTAACAGCAGACTGTTGGCGCCAATGTTATTGGTAACGGTGATTTGGCGGGCACTTTGAATTGTTAAATATTAAGTTAACATTCTTTAGAAACTGCAGGTTTGTTTACGTTTTACGCTCTGATTTAATTCCTTTATCTATTTACTTTTAGATGACACTTTCACATTACAAGATGCAACCTAAAAATGAAATACCCTCTAAAGAGTACATATCCCAAACTATTTTGGAAATTGATTATGCTAAGGTCATATTGAGCAACAACCGATCATATTTGTCAATACAATTTTCATTACCGCCTGACCATGGCCTATTTTTATACCCCAACATATATGAAGTTAACTTACTTGTGGGCTTCTTGGCTCCATTGATGTTGATGGCCGTATTCAGCATGTTTCCGATTTTGGTGATGCTCGACTGCCGCATGAACGTCCTTGGCGGCAGAGTGGGCGGTGGGGGCGTGTTCTGCATCTGTGGGTCCGGCGGCTCCAGCACCGGACTCTGCCGTCCCCAGCGACCCATTGGGGACTGGATTTCCGGCGGATGGGTATCTCAATGGGCTGGTCCAAGACGGACGGGATCCGTGCGTTGATCTGCAGGCAAATTGAATGGTCGAATCTATTAGCGTGTTGGATGCACACACACCAGTTGTATAATGCATGTTTGCATGAATCTCCGACTTCATCGCATGAGCGGGCTGCGTGTTTTTGAATTTGTCGGCCAATTAACACCTGTCGCACAACCACTGCTCCCCTCACCTCCCCTCTGCACCTAGCCCCTCACCCTTTGCCAAACAAATGGGTTGTGCAAATGAATCGTCGTCTCCTGTCATATGTTTACTTTAGAAATTACGCCTGCGTGCAAAACAGAACAAAACATCTGCTTTCGGTTTGAATTAAATTCCGCCGCCTGCCGCCTTCGTGTTTAATAAATTTATTTTTGTTTTTGGTCAGTTCAGAGGTGTGTCCGCCGTTTTTGGCCTCGTCTGCTTTTGTAGATCCTCTTTTTTTTTATTGAACTCTATCAAATTTATTTCGCTCCATCAGCACGGAAATAATATTCTGAATTTTTTCGTATTTTTGCTTTGAGGCTGGTTAATAGCCAAATGCAAAGATGCTGGCTGCCTGGCTGGCGTTCCAATTAACAATTACACAAAAAAGGCAATTTCGCTAATCTCCAGCCCAAATATTTGATTTTGAACTCTGAAGGCAGCGCGAAAACGTCAGAGTGGAAAATTTCAGCCAGTGAAAAATAAAAACATTGTAAAAGACAAAAACATATTTAATGTGGCCTTTTCTGTGGACATGTGTACACTGAAATCGTTGTGGTCGCATCTTTAGTAGGATCACGAAAACAAACTAAAGCCATTTAAGAAATCTGAGAAAATATTTACAAATGAAGAAGTCAAACAAATAGTTAAAAAATCATAAAGTTCGTGAAATAAACAAAAGTAAAGCCCCAGGCATTTAAAAAAA
Organism: Drosophila yakuba; assembly: GCF_016746365.2. Lineage (NCBI taxonomy): Eukaryota > Metazoa > Arthropoda > Insecta > Diptera > Drosophilidae > Drosophila > Drosophila yakuba. The sequence goes on from NC_052530.2 coordinate 11,773,684, forward strand.
AGCGCCTCTCTCATAGTTGTTGTTGTGAACAACTTACTTAATACATTTAATTGATCAGTTTTTATTAAATTTTCCATAAACACTTGTACAAAAAATAAGTTCAGGGCGCGTTTATTCAAATTTGATACGGATTGTTTACAATTAAAAATTCCAATGTAAATAAATTAGTCAATAAAAAACGTAAATCAAACCTTTTTAGATAAGATATATAGATTTTTTTATTGATGTCGTGAACTCTGCACCCATTTAGTTTCAATTTATTCATGAAAATGAAATATAACTTGAAATAGATTTATAAAGGTGAAAGAATATTTTAAATGAATATTTAAACGCTGCATTAAATAGTTAGAGCATGCCCAAAAGATCACTTCTATTATGTTGACCTCGTCTGTTTACACTTTGTCATGTGTTTCTGTGTACGATTTATTTCACACAATTTCGCATTACGGATATACGGTTACAATATGAAGGCGAAATTCCACCACGTTCATTAAAGGAGCGATATATGTAGATATGTATGTACATACATATGTACATTGATATATATGGGCTATATGGAATGGGCGGAGGGGGGAGGTGACGGGCGAGGTGTGGCATATGTGCAAAATCGGGTGTACGCAACAAGTTGAAGAGTCGCAACATATGCATGACTAATGGCCAAGAAGAAAGAAGCAGACGGCAACGTGTGGAACAACAAATCAAAAGAAAACCACACTGGCAAAATGCGAAGAATTGTAATCCAATTAATGGGCTGCGTCTTCAATGTCTCGCGTACCCGTAGAAACGTGAGTGCGGCAGCCAATCGCGAATTAAAAATCTTGCCATTGCTTCGGCATGGGAAGTACAGTGGGCACTAGGCGAGGTGAACTACAAGAAATAACTATATATCTGAAAGCACAGTTTTGCTATTTACGAACATCTTCGAAAAATATTAAGTATACGCTCTGTAAAACATTCTTTCAAGGAAGCTATGAAGTACCAAAGTGGCAACAGCTTTACATAAATTATTTTTATTGTGCATTTGTTTAATACTAAACAGTAAAATTTTGCTAAATATTACTTTAAAACGAAACTATTTACTAATATTAAGTATACGCCCTGTGTACTACTTTAACATTTGTTATAACATTCATTTGCAACATAATTAAAGCTAAATTTACCATCTGATCAATTATTTTGTGACATATATTTTTGAACAGTTAAATATTAATATACACATATAATACATTTTCATATACTATAACCCATTTTCACTGTTCCGTCATAGGTGTCACTGAGGCTTAAAAACAAACTACCAGAACAGTAGAGATGCGAAAATAAACAAATCAAACGAAAGGTCTATTAAAAGTGTGTGGCATGTGAATATGTGAATGGCTGCAGAGACAAGCGCCAGCTTCTCTGTTCCACCGAAACGCAGCAGAATAACAAACACACACAGCAGCCAAACCAAAACAATAGCAAACAAATAGCGAATTTTTCAAGAAAATAATCATGGCGAGATTTTGTAGTTCACTCTGCTTTTCGGGAAATGACAAAGACGAGCAGCGGAAGCGCCGCAAAGGAACTCAAAAATAAAATTAGACAAATACACAATTTTGTTTGCAGATTTTCATACATACATATGTTCATTGGCATTACGCATTTTGAAAGGAAGGTGAAATTGTTTTAACGTAGGCTGTTCCGTAATTTCAAATTCAAAACAAACAAAATACTAAAAAACAAGCAAATGAAAACAAATAAATGATATATAAAATGTGTAAATCAAACTACGAATAAGTTCAGAATAAAGTTTAATGATAAGTGAAAGCCTTATTTCCTGCCTGCAGGAACCACAGATTTGCTGATGCTAAAAATAAGTGGGGCAACAGTTTTAGAGCCACCTGAACACGTGCCACACGAGACCCACTGGGATGGCCAATCCCGTGGCTTTGGCACACTCACCATCCAAAGTCCAACCAGGTAGACGCAATTCGCCTGCCAAATCTTTGCTGCCTTGATTATTTTCGGATCTGTCAACCCTTCTCGCCTGGTTTTCATCATTTCCCCTTAATGAAGGGGGGTGTGGAAAATGGGGGTAATTGGGCAAGGGGGGGGGCACAGTTATACCTGGCATTGTTTATATTTAGCATTTCATATGCTCCCGCTTGCCGAACTGTCTATAATATGTCCATCAAAGTGTCTCTTCAGTTTGACATCCATTGGCGGCAGCCGAGTGGCATACTTTTTGTGCTTATTTTTTGGGGGAAGGGGAAGAGGGTGGGATTGATAAACATTTCGACGGACAGACGTGATTACTACCATATGTCCGACCAGATCCAGATCTGTGGCAAGCAATATTGTGCTTATCAAACTGTTTCGGCTCATCCAATTAATACGCTTCACGGCCCCCGTCCAACTTCACCCCACTGCACTCGTGGCTGGCAGATATAATGAAACTAATTAGCATTTGACAAACACCAATCTCATATTATATTCCTCATACAGTGGGCGTTCGTATACGAAAGCAAACACTTCACTGATGAAATTCACCAATTTTTAGTGCCATACCTCATGAAAACGTGTTGATATTCTGTAAATTACTTCATGAAATAAGTATACACCTGGGGTGCTGTGTAAATTGCTAGTACCAGGTGCTGATTTACCCTTTTCTCGCTATCATTAAAACCTGCTCTTGACCCTATGGACTTTATTTTATTACCACCTTTGTATTGACAAGCAAACAAAGTCGGTCTGCGTTGTTTACCAAATCGAATATGTTAATTTTACTTAGAAATTTCAGCGCTACTAGATGGTAAATCTATACGGAGTTCAAAAATAGTCGATTAATTTTGTAGACCACTGTACCAATGTAGAATCCGCGAGTACAGGACCCCGGTTGAGTAAGGCAAACTTCAGTTGGAAAAACAAATTATAAGCCCACAAATAATGATTTAGTCACATGGAATCGGAATCAAGATAAATGCGCGTGCTATATGGTTGTTTTCTTACTTTTTCGTTGTTTTTTTTGCTTTTTTTTTCGTTTTAAGCAATTTGTTCGATTTGCTAATGCGAACAGCTTAGGCAAATATTTTGGCATAAAAGTGAGCAAGTGACAAAATAGTAGCTATTAATTGTTTGTAAGTCGGCTCGCTAAACATGGCCAGTGCGAGTCAATAGTTGTTTATTGTTTGGCTCAGAGCGCAACAAAGCGGCCTGAAAATGTTGTTAACCTCAAAAACCGCCAAGAACGTCAACCAGTGGGGCTTTGGCTCAGATTGGGCGGCCATTTGGCGGGGGGGTGCTTAGCCTACAGAAACTGGAGATTCCAATGGTATGGTATAGCATACCCCCCGACCCCCGCAAAAGGTTGACGTAACAGCTAAACTCTTGATATTTGCAGCACCACTTTACTTTCGGCGGTATTGAAACAGCTGTCTTTCCATATTCGTAGCATTTGAATGGTAACCACGCGCATATTAATGTTAAAACATTTTCAAAATCAAAAACCAAACTCACCAGGCAGGCTTCTGAAAACGAAACGAAAAAACAGCAGATATCGCACAAATCACAGGCACAAGAGTGCTATTAATTGACAGTCTTTAGATATCTCATAATTTGCCATGCACTGGGCTATTTTTGAACTCTGATTTTGAGTTTATTTTTGGTTCCTATTTCTGTGGCCTCTTCACGTTCATCACTTTCAGATCGTTTCGTTTCTCTTCAAGTCTTCAAGCGTTGCAACGGTGAAACGGTGAATTCCTGTCCGCACATCCGATTGCACTGCACTTCTTTGGCACTTTGGTTTCTGGTTATCACACAGCCAGCAATGGACGGGCAAAAAGGCGTACAAAGGCACAATGTGAACTAATTGAAATTGAATTCGAACTCGGTGCGCGCGGCCAGTGGAAAAGTGGAAAATGGGGAAACTGAGACCGCAGCAGGGCAGCAATGGCAATAAGGCGAAACAGTCGGCGACGACGTTAAAATTAGCACTGAAACGCGCCGTGCGAATGCGCGCCTATGATTTCTTTGCCCACTCTCACTGCTCCCCAGCGGAGATGCTGTCTTTTCTAGCTAGATTTAGCTATAGATATAGGTAAACTCCAAAATATATAATAATATACATATATACCCCGGGGCATTTCTCATTACCTCTTTGGTGGATTTTTCCAGTGGGGTCAGAAGAGATGACTGTTCTTTATAAATGCCGTAAGGCATTTAAATTATTTCTAAAAGAATCTCAAAAAAATAAAAAATCAAACTTAGAATTGTTTTATATGATAGTAAATTTACTTTCACTATCTTGCTTTAATTGGTTTTGGTACAATATATTCGTAATGAATTCTAAAAACAAGCTAAACGGGCTGCACTGTTTCCCCAACCACTCTCGCGCTCTTTTTTGCTCTCTTCAGTTGGCGGTGACCGTGGGGCCGGCGCTCTCTTTTGAAGAAGATTTTTGTAAACAAAACCGCGACACGCATTGTTGCTGCTAATGTGATTGTTGTTGTTCTGATAAACGCTAATTTGCCTATTGATATTGATGTTAATGTGCCTTCGCTCGCACAGTCGCGGCCAAGAAGATAGGACTGACCCTTAAGATATCGTATATAAAATGGATGCACTATTTACATTTTGGGTATACGAAAGCATATGCAGAGAGAATGAATATTTTAGTTAAATGAATTGATTGCTCTCGGTAAGTGTTTAATTCATAATTTCCTGGTCTTAAGTTGTTGACGTAGTGGGCCGTAGTGCCAAGTTTTTGCTTAACCAACCGATTTATTTGCATCACAAACATTGTGAAAAAATTACTATAGGTTACATATACAATAAGAAAATCTGTTATTTGATTGAGGTAAAGCATTAATTTATAAAGGAATATTATATTTATTTCAAATGTCATCTTTAATGTTAATACTTCTATTTATTTGTGCCATTTCCCTAAATGCAATAATATACTACCAGAACTCCTTGTACGTTCTGGCCAGAGTTCGGATGTCTTTTTCCTGAGTATTGTGTTGAATGCACAGAAAATCCCTGTGATTGCTCCAGTCCCGGATGCTGTGATGGTACATCACTTCCAAGACAAGCAGTTCCTCGTAAAGCTCTTCCCAAACTATGCCGATTGTGCTGGCACAGGTCTCCAAGAGCCAACGGAAGGAACAGGGGAACAACTGGCGCAGTTTCTGCTTGTCGTGCTGCCGAATCTTCCTCATATAGCCGTGTAGAAGCCAGCAATCAAAGTTGGACACTTGCAACAGCAGCTCGTCTGGACTTGGCGGCTCGTCATATATGTCCTCCGCTCCCTGGTCTGTTGCACTATCAGACTCTTCTGGATTGACCTTTTTTTCCAGATTGCGACGGGGTAGATCAAGAGGGATGTTCAAGGGATCCATGGTCCCTTCCTCGAAGGTTTGCAGAGAGCTCAGGCTGTCAAGTGGTACCTCGGTATCGTTAAGCTTGAGAAGAAAGCTGGGCGTCTCGGTGACTTCCCAAAAAGGATTATTTAACTCAATTTTCTCACGCCTTGCTTTATGCATTGTTATTCGTTTCAGATAGCGTGCTCCATATGTTCCAGTGGGCTGTGAGAACCTGAAGTCCGGCCGTTTCTCCTTCTTTTTGAGCTCGCTGATCCACGTTTCGGTTTTAATGTCAGTGTTGGCGCGGTATTCCCGGATGTCACCTCGGAGTACTATTAGTGGACGGAATATGCCCACTTTCTGGATATCCTCCTGGCAGGCAAGCTCCTCCACTCGTAGTTTTAGGCCATGTTGGGACAAATACTGGGACAGCTCGGTCGTCTCCAGCACAAAGGGATCGAGGTCCCGCAACGAGTGATTCACTTTCATGTGGTCTGGAATTTGTATCCTCATGTTCGCACCATCAGAGCGCGTTGCTTGGAGTAGGATTCTGTTGAAGTAGGAGTGAGCTGGTGTCAAGCTGGGTTGGAAATCAATGCGCTCTTTCTCCATACTTTCTTTGCTGGATTCGCCAAAATGGTCCTTGAGCATCGTTTCAATAATGTGTGTCAGGTTTTCGTGCTGACGCTGCATTGCCGCGGATCCCTGCATCCAGCCGAAGGTTTCGCCTTGCTCCTTCTCTTTCCACTCTTTTGCCAGGATGTCATCCACCTGACAACCAGTCTGCGTGGCTACTCCAAAGCGACGGGCAAAACTCTGGTTGTAATGTGAGACAATCACTTTCCTTATCTCCACAAACTCCATCCATTCGGTAAAAACAAAAAGCAAGGGAGCCCCATCTCCGCCGACCTCCAGCAGTTGTGCGTTGATTTTTGCAGCTGATTCGGATATATTCCGCTCCTTGAGATCATCCAAGCCGAAAAGTAACTTCATGGCGTACAGAATGTAGGCCATAGCCCTTGCCTCGCAGCGCGGATACAAGTGTATGGTTACGGCGTTTAAGAAATTTGGGGGATACAGCTCAATCAGGCTATCTACGAATTTCAGTAGACGTGGTGGCAGTCCCAACTCCAGAATGTAGCGCTCCGCTAGAGAATGCAAGTTCGGTTTTTGAAATTCAGACAGGTTTATGAATCGGGACATATATCCGATGTTTAAACGAAGCATCTGTGGGCAAATTAAAGATAATTATAATTACTATCCTAAGAAATTATTGGAATATAGTCACCTTGCTGGTAACCTTGTCTTTGATTTTGCTGAGCTCCATATCTTTGAGGAGTGCCTTGCCCTTGGCCGCCACATTTGCGGGCAGATAGTTAAGCATGCACCGCTTGGTCAAGTGCTCCTCATCAATGAACCGCACCAAGTCCGATAGCTGTATATCATCCTCCACCATATTAAGGGCTATGCCCAGCACTACATACAACTTGATAATATTCAGGCAGTAGATGTTGCGGTCAAAAGAGTGCAGCTGTTTGACCCTCGGCCTTAAGCTGTGGCACGACATACTGCCCTTGCTGTCGCGGCTGTGCTTGTCCAGGTGCTTCAGCGGCATCTGGCGCTTCAGTAACTTGCGGGCGCGCAACGACCATTGCAGGTGGAGACTTTGCTCCCCTTCGGACTCTGAAGGTCCTCCGTGCGTGCGGTAGCCGGAGGCGTCTAGATTGCGCTGGAAAAGGAATGGGAGCAAGGCGTTAGAGTCGCATCTGGGTAAACATTACTAATGAGTTGGGTACTTATGTCATTTACATAGCTTGGGGAGCTATAAAAGACAAACGTGGTTAAGGCAGCAGCAGTTTGACAAAGTAGCTCGTTGCACAATGTCCATGCGTTTGATTCTAATTGGCTTGGCCATCCTGGCATTGGCCTATGGACAACCTGTTCCAGAAGTTCCAGAAGTCGTTGAAAGTAAGTGAATAAAATGATCTTAAATATGATTTTTCATACAGCATATTTACGACAGATGCTAAGCCTGTCCAGGAGATAAATTCAGAAAAACCCGTATTAAATGCCTACCAACGGACCCTTTTCCTGCTGCTGCCCCTGCTGTTCCCTAACGAGTTCTATATACCGACTACCAGCGGCTAATAAACTACCTTTGTCCTGTTCCACAATCTAAACTTGGCGCGTTCGTCATTTGGGTCACCTGTTACAGTGCTCTTTTTGCCCTTCTTGCCTTTCTTGAATGGCTTATGGTTGTAGATGATACGGGCATCTCTGAAAGCATTAGGATTTTAAAGATATGGAATTATAGGGGAGTGCATGAACTCACATGGGCAGCGCCCGCACATTCAGTTTGGGCAGTCCCGTCTTGTTGCTCTTGCTGAAGGCCACCTCCATGCTGCCCAAGTACGCCGACCAAACCTGCAGGGTCATAAGCTTTAGCTCCGGCTTGGCGCCCATGTTGAGCAGCTCCTGGAGGAAGCCGCGCAGCACATAGTTGTAGAACTCCCACGAGGTGATGTCGTCCTCATCCTCCTTCTCCGCATCCTTCCTCTGGCGGATTGTCCTGGCTGTGTATCTGCCGGCGGCCGTTTCATCGAAGTTATCCTCGGCAGTGATGTCCACTGCGCGAATCTGGTCCTTCTGTGTGCCGCACTCCACGCAGTAGTAGAATCCCGCGCGCTCCTGGAAGGTCGTGCCCTCGCACACATCGCACTGCATGTTCTCCAGCTGCATCGTCTCCAGAACTTCCTCCATTTTTAGGCCTTATTTTTACGGTATCACGTTTAAATTGTATTATTAATCTATCTCGCGGTTGTAAACAAATCGCGCGTGTAGTAAGTAGAGATGGGCAAAGATCTCGGTCTCCAACGATACCATCGGTTCTTCGACTTCAGAGATGTATCGCCCGTCTCTTCTATGAAAACTAACATCACTGCGAGTAAGGCGGCAAATTAAAGTTCATTTAAATAAAGTCAACGTATTTTAATTAAATTTTATTTTTTATAATAATAAGGAAGCAGATCTTTTTAAAAGTATATATTAATCTATAATTAGCGTTACTGGTATTTTCTTAATTTTTTGTGCAGACCTGTTGGATAGACCACGTTAGCCAACACTGACGCTGATCCACATTAACATTTATGTTAACTTTTCAGTGTGACCAGCCGCTGAAGCAGCACTTCAAAAACAAGCAAATTGGCCACAATGCATCTGGTCACCCATCGGCGTATATAGAGACTCGATTCAAAACAAAATCGGGTGGCGAACGTAAACGTCGCCGCGGACAATTTGGCTCGCATCTCTGTGTTTGTTGTTCGTGTCAACCACCCCCGCCGGTACCCAAGCGCCCCCCATTTCGCGCGAGTGTTTTTATGGTTTTGCTGAATGAAAAGGCTCGGCAAATGCGCTTATTGAGTGGCCACTGTGTCGGGACTGGCAGTGAGTCCTACAGAATGCACTCGCTGCACGGACAGTTCATGAGAATTTGACATTTAAGTGCCAGTGTGTTCCTGCTCTTGCGGCTAACTGCAGTTTGTAGTTTGCTTTACTTGCATACTTTTTTTTTGGCGTGGGCTGATATTAGCGGACACACCCACCCGAAAACAAAAACAAAAAGTAGTCCAAAGGCCCCAATAATTGAGTGTCTCTGTGTGTGTGTACGTTCGAGTGTGTGTAAGTTGTTTATGTGTGCGAGTGAGAGGAAAGGGATTCGAATCGAGCCGGTTTTCGCGAGTTAATTGACAAAGCAAACGGAGAAAAACCAGCAAACATAAGCAAACAAAGAGGAAAATAAACAAAGAACTTTCAGTGCAGAAATGCGTGTTCGAAAATCAAGTGATAATTAAATAAAAATCGTAATATTTTGGGAGTGCAAAAGGATAAACAGTACAATGCTGAAAACTCTATAATATCCACAACGAAATTCCACCCCAAAGTAAAACACCATGGCCAAAACGCCCCCACCCCGCCCCCTCAGTAATATGGCCAAATTCCTGGCAGCCCTCGGCATCTGCTCTTGGCTCCTCCTTTCGGCCAACGCTCACAACTGCCAGCACCAGCATCCAAAGGCCCACGAGGTGAGTTGCGTTCGGCTGGGTCCGAAATGAAGGGATTGGATTGGATTGGATTTCATTGTATTGGGTTGAATTCTTGAATTGGCCTTCTTCTTTTTCTCCGCCCCTCCGCGCAAATAAAACAAATAAAATCCGGGAAAGGGCTATTTCGGGAACACGGAGTCTTTAAGTGTTCACCCGCACACGTGTGCCAAATGTTTACAAGCCCATCTACAAAAATATTTTTAATTTGTATTTATTTTAAAAGAAAGAGAAGTATTGTAACTAGCTACGAATTTCTAGGTTTGAGTTTCAGATAACAAGATAGATTTAAGGATGAGTCATATTGAAATTCTTATGTGGTACCTGCCAAAAGCATTTAAAACACAATTTTGGAAAATTACCTGTAAATACAGATTTCGATGCTCGAATTTCTTATTTGTTTCTGCTCCTTCTTCCTCTTCTTCGGGTATTTGGGCATATTGTCCTTTGTGCTCATTAGACCGAGTTCCTAATTGGTGCATACTGAATTCGCGGAAAATTCATAATTGATTGGGCTCTGGCATGGAAAAGGCCTAATTAGTGCCGATTTAAAGGGAGCCCTGAAATTGCCATTCTCATAATTCTGCCATAGAAACAGTGCCAGCAACTGAAACAATCAACATCCAGCGATGGTGGTGGCAACCACAGCTTATTGACTAATTCCGCTGGTTAATAATATGCGCATTCGAGATTCAGTCAATGCAATGTGGTTTAGTCAGTCAGTCAGTCAGGTGGTGCTGCATATTAACTGGTGGCTCACAACGTGTAACCCACCATCGTGGTTACCAAACCGCCTCCACCTGCACCACATCCATATCCACATCCACATCCACATCCACATCCAGTGCTCTAGTTAGGGTTTAATGTCAGAGTCTGTCCGCCAACTTGTTGCTCTGGATTTAAATACCGCCGGCCTTTTGTTTTTGTGTCTTTGGGGGTTTTTCGCTTACACATTACTGCTTTCCAATCAACGGCGATTTAATTGGCGCGTCGCCATAAATAAAGGTCGCCTTCAATTGCGCAAAAAGGGGAATTTACATGATTACTGTATCGAGTGCGGTACAGTCTGTCCTGCATGGTTGCAATTTGCCGGCAAGTGCAACTGCAGTTTCGCTGGAAACACAATTGAGAATAAAATGTTCTGGGAAGTGCACAGGTGTCTAACTCTTTAAATATGCAGTTTTGCAGAACAAAATTAATACCAATGAATATAAATTGGCAGGAAAAGCAACTGTAGTGCTGTTTGCACAAAAGATACATTTACTGCAGATACTTTTTGCAAAGTTTGGTAGGTTACATATTATCAAACCCACCAGTGGACACAGAACTTTTCCTTCGGGTAAAACACTTTTAAGGCAAATTTCCAACCAGTTTAAAAAACAAATATGGAAAATCTGTGCGACCGCAAAAGTTTTAATTAGCGAGCAACTACTTTGTTTTCGAGCCAGTAAAAGTGAACTGGAATGGCAGGGAAATGAATTAATTCAGCGACTGTCTGTAGTCTGTTGATGGCTAACGATGCTGTCGAGGTCGCCCAGCGTGTAATTAATTGAATTATCTGTAACTTAAACTGCTGTAAGTGCAAAAAACAGTCGTCCAGTTTTTGTGTCTCTCTGCCCACGGAATGTCCTGCTGTCTGGCCACTGAAAATTGTCCTGTCAAGAGGATAAAGACATATATAAAACAGCGGGCGAACGACCAGATAAGTACGTATACATATGTATGCGTGTGGAACGGCCATCCAATTAAATACCGGTCCAGTTGAAACCGAAGCACTCGCTTCTAATTAGTCTTACATAAATTGAAGAACGCGGCTGCCAACAGAAAACAACGAGAGCAACTGCAGCAATGTATAAAATTGGCCAAATTGAATGATATGTCACGTTGCCAGTGTGCGTGCCCGCCTGTCAGCGATGTCGCGCACTGTACTGACCTCCTAAGCCGATAAGAGCGTAGCCAATGTGCACACCTAACTTCCGTAATGCTTGGGCTTACCAAACTGAGCTGCAGAGAATCTCCATTCGGGAGAAAAGCTTTTTATGGATTACGAGCTGGATTAAAATTAAAACTCAACCAAAGGCCTTTTACCATGGTTGCCAACATATTTCAAAGAGGCTATAGGAATATTTGTGGGCCGGGTATCATTTAAATCATACGGACATACAAAAACAGATCCTACTGCCTTTGACATACTTTGCATCGAATATAGCATCAATTTTACTCTAGAAGTAACATGAAAACAGTGATTTAGTTTTTCCGCCTATCAAAAGTTGTAGTTTTTCTATATTAACAAAAGACAGCATTTGCTGTTTTGATATGATTCTATATTCATGAAAGACCCTAGGTAACTTTAAGCGCGAATGCAAATGCATTCATATCGAGAACGTGTGTTGCAAGCATCAGCATGTATTTCCATTTACATATTAAGTGGATAGCAGTCTATCTATGGATACTTCTGCATTGCAGCCCCAACCATCACGATTAAATATTTATCAACTTGACGAAAGCAAACTTTAAACAAGCAAGTTACGATGCAGCAAAACGCTCTGGACAGCAACCAACAAGAAGTTATGAGTTACGAAAAGTTTGAAGCGTCCTTCCCGATGGGAAGTTGCAAAATAGAAAAGAAAATCGATTACGGATTCTGGTCTTTCCGGAAAACAGTGCTGGTTGACTTGGCTGACAGCTATTCTTCGACTTGCAAGTGTAATTGGCCAATTAGGAAACGTTCAGCTTCAGTTGCAGCAAGTGGAGGGATTACCTTCAACTGAAAGAATGCATAAAAATGGGAAAAAGATCAGATGGAAATTTGCATTGCCTGCCAATATAAAGTTAGGCACTTCTACCTTTTTTTAAGGTAGTGTAACACCGTTGAAATTTTTTTAAAGCAGTGAAAATCCATTTGGTATTTCGACTAATAAGGTACTAAATTCCCCCCAAAATTCCCCTAAAACTATTCACAGTTTTCGTTGCGGAACATTAAAAACTTTGGTTTTATGCTCGTGTTTCGTTTTAATGCATGCTTGCATTTCTCGAATTTGTGAAAAGTTAATAAAGCTACATGGCTGTGTGTTATTCCGGCAAGTTGTAAAACTGACGTATAGAAAGTAAAAAACGAACTTCATCATAATGTCAGCAGTTGCACTTGCCTTCCATTTTTTTTTTCAATTTAATGAAAACGCTGCGAGCAGAAGTTTATATTAGCAGCATAGTTGCCATAGCAATGGCAAATGGACGGGCTAGTAAAAATCTCGAACTCATGGAGGAGAGACTGGAGGAAAAACACGTTTACCTAAAGCCAAACGCAGTTGGCCAACTGCCTGATGAATGTTCATGGCGATGACGCGCGCTTCAGGGCCTTTAAACGAAACTGTTTTGAAACACAACACCGCCATCTGCCGGCGAACAAACAAGTGACTTTGGCAGGATGAGATTCTTGTGCGTGGAGTGAAACCACTTGGGCGAGGTCGACGTTGCTCAGGGTCCTTTCATAAGCCCTTTAAGTCCCAGCATTTTGGGCCAAATTGCAAAGAGAAGGCAAACGTAAAACATTTGCGTAAACTTTCGGTTCCAATCACTCTGCAATTGTGCAATCCAACGTGCTGTTTCTCGATTTCAACGGAGAACGTGTCCTTAGTTGATTCACAAACTAATTAGGCATTGTCGTTCTGATTGCAGCTCGGCAAATTCGGTGCCTGAAATCAGGGCGTAAATTCACGCCCTAATTTAATCACGGAAAGGGATTTTAAAGTGTTTCAATCGATTTGACTTCAGGACACTCGGTGAGGGGATTAAATTCGCACAATGCATAAATTCTGCGAATTTTACAAGTGTGCTGTAGTATTTATAGAAAATAAATTTACTCTTGCATTTATATTTAATGAGTTAATATGATTAAAGACAATTTTCTGCAACATTTAATTTGATGCATTGCAGAATTGGTTTCCTTTCACCAAGCAAACATGAATTTCATCATTGTTTTATTAGGTTTATTTTGGGAAGTCGGGGGTTTATTTAACCTTGCATGAACTTTCCAGGAATTTAAGTAATCAAGAGATCATCTCAATTTTTAATTTATTGCATTGCAGCAGAGTGTAAAAAATGTTATTAATCTGAATGAATTTTTAACATTTTATTTGCTGGGATTTTGCCATTTCATTTCAATACAAATTGAAATAATGCATAAAATGCACTGATACACACATTCAGTTGTTGGAATTTGTGCACTTAATATTTATTTCGAAAGCAAGCAGCGCTTTCATGGAACTTTTCAGTGCCAGTTAATGCAATTATTCAATTGACTGCCCTATCATCCCAATTTATTTGAGTTGCGGCGTAAATTGTGCCACTTGAATAGCTGCTGATCTGAATAGCTGCTGGTGCTAAAGTGCCTTAGATTAGCTACAGTTCATAGTTTCAATTAAGTAACACACAGCCTACTTCTTTTTGCGGTCAAACTGTGAGGTAACGAGCGAATTGAGTAAAAATAATAATAATCAAAAACCCGGCGAACAGATGAGTCAGGCAAAGAGCTAACAGCATGCAAATTGGCCATCGGCAAAACCCGGCTCAAAAGATATTAAAAACGGGGAAAAAGCAAAAATTGGTAAGCCGAGCAGAGCGGTGCTGAACTGCTCCGGAGAATCCAAGAGTGAGAGTGCTGCTCACAAACGAAAGTGAAAGCCCACACACAAACGCTCGAAACGCTGAAAGGCGCCATTTCGATTGATCTGCCGAACTTGAGCGAGCGTTGAACGCAGGTGACAGTCAATGGGAAACTACACTCGCCGAAAATGGGTGCAATTTCTTCTTTTTCATTTGTTATTTGACTTTGAAAATGGTAATCAGACTTCATTTTAGTGATTATTATGAGCACACTATTATGCTATTTCCAATAAATATATATTTCGTCTTGTCCCCAAACTCGCAATCTTTAAATTAGGTTATTAGGAACGGGAACAAAGCTGATTATATTAGTTGGAATCAACACATTACGGCAATTATGGTAATTTTATTGCTGCTTTGATTCAATAACACCATGAATATTTATAATCCGTGAATACATTTGTCTACACACGTTGCTTTATTAATTTATTTAGATAAATCTTTCGTTATATCAACAAAAGGAGTTCATAAGTTTGTAAAAATAATTGCGCATGCTGTACTAGCAAACACATGAAATTTTCAAAGGTTTTTCCAAGTCGAAAAACGATTTTTCTTCTCTGCAACAATGTTGTGCGGAAGAGAGTGCAAATGGGTGAGATGAAAAGGCAGAAATGTGGTCAGTTACGGATCGGTTGTCGATTGGCAGTCGGAGCAACTGCCTCCGAGCCAGAGACAGACGTAAATAATTACCCAACCACCATCGATGATCGATTCCCGCGCCCAAATTAGCATGCGCAACTGGACAAACCGCGTTGGCGCTTCGTAATCCCAATCTCCACCAAATACCCCCCATCCTCGAGTCGTCGAAAGCGAACGTGCGTGGCTTGCTGGCTTGCAGTTGGCCATTTATGACGGCTCTTTTAGCCGCCTCTTATTTGTTTGGCTTTAAAAGTAAATACGGGAGGTAATCAGGCGGGCGCATGCGCAGCCAACTGTGGCCAAAACGAACGCATTTCTCTTTGCTTTTCTTTGCCGGTCGTCGTCATTTTTTGTATTTTTGTATTTTCTGTATGAATTGTTACCATTTCTGCCTTAAACGTGAGGCGCATGGGCAAAAGCTGGACACGCTCGAATGTGGCCCACAAACCGAAGAAAAAAATTTGTTTGCCACTCAAATCTGTGTCAGTATGCAAGCGGGTTGGGCATTACGTCTTATCACCGATTGAATAAGCCCCTGTGCTAACCACTGTGGTTGGAAAGTGGGGCGAAAAATATGGTAATATCATATCATCATATTAAGGATTGCTTTCAGTTTATTTCAATAATCTTTTATCAGGATTCTGAAACTCGAAGTCGACTAACTAGTCACCTAAAAAATAGTACAGATCCATTTACTTTCAATGCCACCTCTTTTTTGATGAACCACGTTGTTTGTAGGCCATATTGGCCATGGTCTACGGGAAATTTGGCCAAAACAGCATCTTCATTGGGAGACCAATTCCAAAGGCGCATCTCTGTGCCAGCCTGTTGATGTTTTATATATGTGTCGTTTTTACAATTGTTAAATGCCTTCAATTATTTGCTTACCATATACGGACAGGTGTGGTTTACATTTGTGAATGGCTTTATAAACGAATATATTAGATTGGCAATGAAGAACCCACTGCGATTCTTAAAGAACTTGCAAACGTCTATTCGCATGTCGTACATAAAGGGATGCCAGCCGCCAATCTCGCGTTTAACCATTTTAAAGTGGATCTCAACCTTCAGAAAAATTAGCTTCGGTTATGGGAAAATGTTTTTTAATATCGGTTTTACCTCTGATAAGGTTTTATTCAAAAAGGCTACAAGGTTGATCAGATTGTGCTTGCGATCAACCGCCTTAATTTGGCACACCTTTAATATTCCCAGATCCGGAGAGTGAACTTTGCAATTGAGGGAATTGAACTTATATGACCCGTGCACCTTGAAGAAAACTATATTTTAGTCCTAAATTCCTGAAATGTGGTTTACTCACTAACAGGTATAAAACCGAAGAGGATAAATAAATAAACAACTTGTGCACTCAACATGTTACTGTTTAATACTAAAAGGTTTCCGTTTTGTTATACCTAATAGAAATAAGTCAGTTTGTTAATTTATTTGTAATTACCACTGATGACATTCGTCGGATTTGATCTTTTAACTATCTGTCAGGGATGTACAGTAACCACTCGCTTTTTAGTTTTATACGAATTTTGTTAATTTTTCTAGAAATTATGAGGAAAAGTATTGTTAAGTGTGCACTGTATTTATAAATAATAATGACGTGTATCAATGAAATGTTTGGTGTGTCAGAGCATAAACACTTTTTCCTTATTAAATATCGATTACTGCTTGTTTGTATAGGTAATAATGTTTTGTTAACTAATTAAATTTCAATTTAAATCGAATTTTTTTCTGTCGCTAATGATTTACCCTTCGAAATAAATGTACAAGTGCTTTAAGTTCAAAAAATATCGTGTCCATTTTTGCTGTCACTGAACTGTTAGCGGTTCACATCACAATTGATTTTAAATGCATTAATGCTGCTGAGATATTGACACTGATATAACTCGGAATCCCCCTGTTCGATTCCACTCCCCATTAATGACACCAAACTCATCGAGCTGCCCGTCCAAATGGTATTGTGCGTCATCGTCTTTCACCTGCCAAACGTTTCGCAGATGATTTGTAATTTGTGCGGTTTTTCAAATGCTTTTTCAATGCACTCGATCGCAGCAACTTGGCATCTTTTTGGGGGATAATGCTCCCCAGCTGGGGTGCACGATCAGTGTGAGGATCGTACATCATACTGGTTGTTTTTTCGAGTGTCTTTGTCACGTTTATTGCCAGCTCTGGAGATATATCTCTGTGATGGTTTATGGTTACTTTACTTATCTCAACACATGACTTTCGCAGGGCGTTGCCTGATGGGGTTCATTTTGGGGATTATACAATATTATACCAATATTAGTATATCGCTTTATTCATGAATAATATTGAAAGTGTTATATCATTAAATAATCATTATCTGGATAAGTTTTTTATTACTTCTATTTGTAAACAATGATGATTGAAGAATTAAAGAAACAATGACAGGCAGATACGAGTATGTATTGTCACGTTGGCGGCTGATCTGCAGTCATTAGTGCGCCGATGACTTTGATGGCTGCGAGATAAATCACCGGGACTGGTCCAATCCCAATCCCCGAGCACTTCATGGTAACCACACCACTGTTAGCACTGTTTGCTCAGCTCATTTCAATGCCAAACTCTTTTGTCAGATCGCGATTGCCTCACAACTATTGTTGTTCTTGGATAGTTGGGTAAATAGGAATGTTTTTTCTTCGCATTCGCCTTCGTGTTCGTGCAGGTGTCTAACTTTGCCATTTATCGGCGGTTACAAACCGCACTTGGGCACTGAGAACACCTAGGAAATCACTTCCCACGCTGGGGGACATATGGTGCTCCATCTACATTTCTTGTGTGCAAATTAGCTTTACTGGATGTCATTTTCAATTGCCAGTGTCAATGCAAATGGCTTTTACTCCGCCTGGCTTTTCATTTATGAGGTTGCCACCCTATGATGAGAGGAAAGATACTTTTACTTTCCACATCCCCACTCCACCCGGCGACTTCTTGTGGGCTTAGAACCTTTCAAGACCGCTTTCCGGACGAAAAGACAGCCACACATGAGTAATGCATGTCACATATTTGATGAGCATATTTTTAGCGGCACTCAGGCGAATCTCCGAGACAAAATGTCGGCGACAATTTATGCTGATGATGAGTGTCAAGTGCTTTGTCTGTCTGGCAGGCGATTATCTGCGGATCAAGGGGCCGCCATGCATATTCAACGAAGACATCTAATTTATTCCTAATAATTGGCACAGATTGCACAATGCGAGTGCCATAATAATGGCAACAGAAACAATGGCCAGATAAAAGCGAAAACGAAATAACCAAAACAATATAATATAATCAGCCGCAGCCCCACAAATCATTGACATTTCGATGTGCCAATCGTTCGACATTTTGGCGGGGCAATTTAAAATTAATTTCCCTGCAATTTGTGCAGACCAATTACCGCCGCCGAACTGCCTTTTTGTGTGGCCTTTGTCTGACTACATGTCGTCATTTAATAGTTAACAACGAAATTTCGCTTTCGTTTAAGCTCCGCTCACTGATTTCTTGATTTCTTGACTTCATCTCAACTGCTCGCAGTCTGCTCTCCCTTTCTACTACTATCCGCCACTATCGGTCTCATCATCTATCCATCTTTGTATTTAATTTTTAATTTTTTCATGTTTTATAGGTCGTCCATGGCGTGCGCATCCAACTGGCTGATAGCGAAGATGACTCCGCCGGAGAGCCAGCGAGGCATAGCGTCCGCCGGCGCAGCGTGGCCGCCGAGCAGCCACTGCGAATTCTGCTCGTCTACGACGAATCCGTCTACAGGTGAGTACTGGGTACACTTTGAAAAATTACTAAGTAAGAGAAAAGCTCACCAAACAACAGAAAAACTCGTTGAGAAGTATAGGAAAAATACAAAATGCCTTCAGAAGTATTGATATAAGTTCGAATTTCATATAAACATCTGCGATTAGTTGCTAATAATATAGTTACTTTTATTAAGAGCTTACCCCTTAAAGAATAGAGTTTTTCACAGTGTAAGTCTGCGCTCCAGCTCTGAAAATTGACTTTAATTGCACTTTAATGGCAGCCAGCCAAGCAGACAGAAAAAACAGTTTACAATTTGACTTGGCCGAATGTCAAGTTAACATAAAGCCGCGCAAAAGCGAGTAAATAACTCACTTTCCGGACCGTTTTGCTTTGGCCATGCACCGTTACCGCCGCTGCGAGTTGGGTAACAAAACTACTACTATGCTGTTTAAGTTCAGGCCCAAATCGGTTGACCATGTGTGTGCGCAATTTGTCCGAATCCACGCAGTGGGCCGAGGTGTCTCCTAAGGTTGGCCATCGATTGCTCCATCCACATGGTCACTAGCCACTGGCCGTTGGCTACTTTAGCTGGCCGGATTGGCTGACAGTTAGCCCGCTTCGATCTCAACGATCGATTGGCGTATATTGGCAGCGGACAAGGTCAACAGGAAAGCGGAGACTTAACTCGACTCGGCTTTAATTTTGGGTCTCGCTCTCGATTCAATGAATAATTTAGTCGTGAATAAGTGACTCAAACAGGTGCTAACAGGTACACAATTAACCGGCATGAGTGTAAGTATCAAAAAGTTGTCAGTGAATAAGCGACGACCTTCGTGTAAAAGTGCTTTCGTCGAGGAATTTACAATTACTAATTGATTTCAAGCCCAATTGAAGCTTGATATGATTTCAAGCTTAATAAAACTGCCATACTTTAATCCGATTATCCGGCTTTGGCCACAAATGGTAGCGCTTTTGATTGGATTGATTACTTATTCCTCAGAAAGTGCTGGTCAATTTACTACTCTATATAAATAGGTAGCAATCTGTCATCATCAACTTGTTGTGAAAGCTGTGTACTGTGTAATGCCCTTTGTAAGATGGAAATGTTCTTAGCCCTACGTTCAGTAATAAGCTGTAATGGCGATAACAAAGGCATCACATAAGTTGGTTGTCAGGGCTTTTGTCTGTATGTCCAGGAAGGCAAATTGGCTTTTCAGATTTCACAGAATCCCTACAGCAACTAGGAAACGACACCCACGCCTTTGTTTAACCCCTTTGTTCGCCAGAATTTGATAAACAAAACTATTTTCTTGTTGTTTCATGCTAACTTGCTTTCATGCCTTCACTTGCCTCGTGCTGCCAGGCTGGAAGAGGAGAAATTTAATTTGATAAATGTGAGTTGACATTTCTGGCATACTGCATACCTCATACTGAATACCTTGCTTTAATCCCCTCCAGGACACCGTGCTCCCGGAAGCCGTGCAGTTCTGGGAACAGGCCCTGATGGTGCGAGAGACCAAGGGCGTCATCCGCCTCAATAGGTAGGTGGCCACTCTTAAGAAACCCGCAAGCTGTATGAAATATTAATTTTACGGAATTTGTTTTAGGAAATGCGACAGCACCCAGGTGTATGTGAAAAACGGACACACCCACTGCATCGACCACTGCAAGGCGACGACGATGTGCGGCGAGGTTCAGGTGCCCGATGCGCACTTGGATGTAAGTAATCCACGCAATCTTATCTAAGTTACCTAAGTTACCCCCACTCAAGTGCAATTCAAAGAAAATTCTAGTGGAAAATTAGCCACACCTTGCTCAGTTCGAAACGCCTTGTTTTCAAGAATGACCTTGGGTTGAAGTAAACGCAGCCTAACCAAATTTAAACTGGTAAAATTGAAAACTGGTTTAGGCAACTCGAAGCGCAATTGCAGCTTTGATCATGGGTCACTTAAATACCTATGTAAATAGTTGGTAGCTTACAAAACGCCCTTTGTTAAATTACATTCCTGCTGTCAGGTTGTAAACATTTCAATAAAATATGGGATTACATAAACAGCCTTTATGCTTGTAACATTTAACAAATAATTAGCGTGCCTTCTGCATTTAACACTCTTTTTCTCAAAGGCAGAAAAGATTTATTTTGTGGATATCGTATGTGTTGGCTAAAAATACAATTTATTACCACATTTTTACACCTGCCCATTACAGTAATAATCATATTTTTGCAGGTGTGTCGGGTGTGCAATGCCACCGGTCAGAATTGTAGAATCGATAGTAATACGCAGCCGGGCGAAGGAATCGAGAATGCGGACTTTGTGTTCTACGTGTCCGCCAGGCAGACGCAGCGTTGTTTCAAGGGTCTCACCGTGGCCTACGCGGCCCATTGTCAACAGGAAGCGGCTCTGGATCGTCCAATTGCGGGTCATGCGAATCTCTGTCCGGAGAGCATCAGCACAAAGCCGCAGGAACTGCAGACACTGATCTCCACCGTTAAGCACGAGATACTGCATGCGTTGGGATTCTCCGTGAGCTTATACGCTTTCTTCAGGGACGATGAAGGAAAACCCCGAACTCCGCGAAAGTCAGACACTGGCAAGCCGTACCTGAATGAAAAGTGAGCCAATTGCCTTGTTATCGATTCCCGTCTAATCCGTAAAGTCCATTTACAGATTGCAGATCCATCAGTGGAGCAACGAGACCATTCGCAAGGTGGTGCGAGAGAACTGGTCTGTGCGTGGTGGCCATGTTAACAAGGTAGTGGACATGATGGTCACGCCCCGCGTGATTGCCGAGGTGCGCGCCCACTTTAACTGCAATAAACTGGAGGGCGCCGAGCTGGAGGATCAGGGTGGCGAAGGCACCGCCCTGACCCACTGGGAAAAGCGCATCCTGGAGAATGAGGCCATGACTGGCACTCACACACAGTCGCCGGTCTTCTCGCGCATCACCCTTGCATTGATGGAGGACTCCGGCTGGTATCGGGCCAACTACTCCATGGCAACCCCGCTGACCTGGGGCAAAGGACTGGGATGTGCGTTTGCCATGCGTAGCTGCAAGGACTGGATACAGTACAACCATGCCAGGTAATACGATTCTTTGGCTATTTAGATTATCCTTTATTTATTACCTTTTATTTCGTTTGCAAAGGGGTCGCTCCATTCATCCCTTCTGCTCGAAGGTCAAGCAGGATCCTCTTCAAACCGAGTGCACAGATGATCGCAACTCGGTGGCGCTTTGCAATCTAATCCGCCATGAGTTTGAGCTGCCCAAAGGCTACCAGAACTTCGACAGCCTAAATCATGTGAAGGACGGCGAAGAGGGGTTCTACGGCGGTTCGGTCTCGCTGGCCGATCACTGTCCCTACATTCAGGAGTTCACCTGGCGCAGCAAGAACGTGATAGTGCGTGGATCTCATTGCCGCTTTACAGAGAATAATCCCAGTAAGACTACCCAACTATTATTACTTTCATGGATGTGTAACTAATTTCTTTGATATCTGTCTGCAGAGCCTGAGAAGAACTTCGCCTTGGAGAGCTATGGCGAGGGAGCAAAGTGCTTCGATCATAGCGAGTCCATGTGGGAGGAGCGATCCTGTCACCAGACGCGTGAGTGGCAGCATTGGGGCAGCGGATGCTACAAGTACGATTGCTTCGACGGCCGACTTCACATCCTAGTGGGCAACTATAGCTACAAGTGCTCCTTCCCCGGACAGAAGCTTTCCATTCGAATCGCCGCCAATGGATGGCTGCACAAGGGCGCGATCATGTGCCCGCCGTGCCACGAGCTGTGCGGAGCACAATTTGCTGCTGAGGGCAAGCAGTGTCGTCCGGGCGAGGAGCCCGATCCGCTCAACAAGTACCCGCGCGACAACCTCGCCTGTGGAGCGGGCAGTAAGCAATCACGTTCCGTGGCCATAATTACCGCTGTTCTCCTGCTTTTCGGCCTGCGTTGGGGATTTAGTTAGGCTGATCAGGGTGCAGGGTGCAGATTTACTTGCTCTTTATGTATGTAGTGAAATTTGTACATTTTAGCTGTATGATATAAGCTCAATTTGTCTAAAAGTAGGTCGATAGTGTAGTACTCCCAAATCAGAGTTGGTCGGTTTTTTTGGCAAAGAAGCTGGGAATTTAATCTTTGGACAATTCGTATCCAATTTGCACAAACTTTGCCATTTAAATAGTCTTTGGCTATTTCATAAAACAAAAGTGTTTTAAACAATGCTCAAGTATTGCATAGTTAAATTAACTAATTTTGTCCTTAGATTACACCAATCCTTTTATACTTCTTTGCAACCGTACAAATTGACTACTCCTACCAAACATATAGCTATAAAATCGTAATCGTATTTTGTCCATCCCGAAATGTGATCTTTTTTAAGTGTGTCCTCGGATATTTACTGCATTCTGAAATGTTGGCCACATATAAAGCCAATCCCTTTCAAGTGGAGCATCCGAAGACAGTTCTATGCTTCTTGAATATCGATCTGTACATTCCAAAGCCTATATGGTACGGTACCCTAGGCAGTTCCACTAGCTTGTTGTTAAATTCTTTGTTATTTATTATGAATATGGTTTTCGAAATTTGTTGATTGCCTTGTGATTTATGTATTCAATTAGTTTTGCCTAAGCTAAATGTATTTTTCCCTTTTCTGCTGCCTATCAAGCATTTAAGAATTGTAAACTCAACTCTCGATTTGTAATCTAGCTTTTAAGAACCTAAACTAGCAATGTGAATAAACCAAGATACCCTTGTAATCGCAAGTTTTAAGTGAGTATCTAATTCAAGTTTATTTAAATACTTAGGAGTAATCAAGCTCCTCAACCAACTCGTAGAGGATGGCACCATCGGTGTCTTTCGTTGGAGATTCATTGTCATTATCTTGCTTTTTGGGCGGAACATTTGGCCTACTACCCTTTACTTTGGAAGGTCCTGCGGGTGTTTTTAAAAGCTTGGACCTGGTTAACAATAGAATGGGGTAATTAATAAGCCGCAGAGTTATAATCTAACGTTGTTACATACGCCTTTGTCAGTTCGTCCAGCATTGGAAGAAGTGTGGAACGTGTCACTCCGCGCGCTTCCTCTTCGGCCAGTTCCTTGGGATGCGCCTGGCGTTTGTGTGATCGACAATTGGAGCCATTGGCGAAGTCTCTACCGCAAAAGTTGCACTTGTACGGCCGGATGCCGGTGTGAAGGATGAGATGTGCCTTTAGCGTTTTGCTTCGCTTGAACGACGAACCGCATACTTCACACTTAAATTGTCGTGTATCTGAGTGCACCAGTTTGTGCTTGTTGAATGTGCGACGGGTTTTTAGCTTCAAACCGCATACAGTGCACTCGTAGATCTCGGCACTGTGCGTATCTAAATGGATCTGAGAAAAGTATATGTAACCAGTTAATCTAATTGTACTGAGTTAAAGTGTATGACAACATACCTTTAACCTCGCATTGTTTTTAAAGCGTCGTTTGCACTCTGGACACTCGAAGGGACACTCATCTGTGTGCACAAGCTTGTGGTCCTTCAGTCCAGTAATGTAGTTAAAGCTCTTACCGCAGAGGTCGCAGACATAGGGCTTTATTTGGTTATGGATGCCTTCTATATGCCGCTTGAGTGTTCCCGGGGTGGTGAAGCGCTTCTCGCAGTGTGGACAGGAGTTATCTGTCTTTGCTTTGACTCGGACATGGGTTCGGTGGTGGGAGTGCAGCTGGGCGACTGTTGGAAAGCGTAGTTTGCACTGATTGCACTCTAACTGTGGCAGATCCTCGGCCACTGTGTTATGAACCTCTTCCATGTGACGCTTGTAGGCTTTGGGTTTCTTATATGGCTTTTTGCAAATATTGCACTTATACATGGCCGGTTCCTGGGGTATTTCATCCTCCTCATCGGTCACATGCTCTGGGGAAATATCATCCTGGGTATCCTCGTTTGATTCCATGGATTCTGCGGTGTCTTTCGTTTCCTCAGGTTCTTTTTGCGGATCGTGCTGCACTATTTCATATGTTTCCATGTTGAAATCTGAAACTTGGCTTTCCTCTATAATCTGCGACTCCTCGATATACCGTTCCTCTGTCATGTGATCCACTTCCACTAAGGAATCTGAAGCGTCATGGGGCTCCACATCTTCCTCCACAGCTTCAATCCCTTCTCCCACAGTATCAATCTCTTCCTCCACAGTTTCAACCTCTTCCTCCGCCAGGTCTTCCACCTCTTCTTCTAAGACCTCGTCTTCTATACCAGAAATTTGCATTTCTTCGACAATATGTTCCTCTTTGAGAAATTCTTGTTTTTCCTGAAGACATTGTTCTGCCACCAACAAATTTGGTATCATTAGGATTTCACCTTCCATTCTACTGGAGGTAACTGTTTCGCAGACTATTGGCTGTTCCTCACTGATGAATTCATCCTCATTCTGGAGAAGATTTGCTTCCACTGCGCCGACCATTATATGCTTCCATCCATCGGTGGTTACTCCGCACTCTCCTCGAATTCGCTCATAATCCATCAAAGGATCAGGTTTTAACGACTGCAATTTGCTGAAAAGGATCTGCACTTTGCGAACCCTCTCGGAAAACTCGATGAGGCAGTCCATCAATGTGAAGCATTCGGCACACAGGAAATTGCTTAGCTCATCCTCCCTTTTGATCTGAAAGGCATACTCTTAGTGTTCTGTTTGGAATATGTAAATTTATGGCAGTTACATCGACCCAAAAGTATTTGCCAATGGTCATGGCCATTGTGCTCGTCCAGCAGTTTTGTTTCGCCTCCCTGAAGAACACATTTTGGTTGGTCGGATGGTCCTTGGAACACAGGCGACACCATTGGTGCCAAATTGTTGAATCTCTTTTGGCGGCTTGTGTTTCTGCGATAATAACCGACATAATCAGAAAACATCGAAAATATACTTTCGTTTTGTTTTGATTAACAGCCCTGGCTTGCAAATATACCAGGGCTGGAAACTACGCAAGCAAACGGGGCTGCGCACTGTTCCATTGATTACAGTTCACGAACCACAGGTTCCGGAACTACAGAGCCATAATTGAAATGAACTGCTTTTATTTATTAATAAAATCTTTTAATTTTTCATTTCATCTTTATTTAGTCTTTTGTTTGGTTTTCAGCAGCCGTTTAACATATTATATTTAAAACTCTACAGCTTTTCTCTAAAAATACGTATATTTTTGAGATTCCATTGATTGAATCATTAAAATTTGAAAAAAATTCAAAAAAAAAAGAATATCCATAAAGATATATATATATATATAGAATTTGTTAAAATAATTTTTGGCCAAATTTTCGCATTTTTTTAAGGAGTATTTGTAAGTTATATACCATACCTTTATATACTTAAAATTTGAATTTAATATTTTCGGAAACAATCAACAAAAACCTGCCCATTTAAAAGAATAAAAACAAAACGTGATCAATTTACAAAATAACTTATATTTGTAAAATTCAAAAACTTTCTACTTAGATATTAGTATTTGTGTTATTAACTGCGTTAATTAGGTCCATCATCACTCGAGCTCGTTTTAGACTTTATGAGCATTCTTAAACTGTCCATTACTTTGCGTATGTCCAGTGTCAGCGGCATATACGTCTAGTATATGTATATAGTATAGATAATTTAGCTTAGCAGCTTAGGTGAACTAAATAATGCGCTAGACTTAAACTAGGTAAGTGTACGAAACAAAATACTAGGTGTCCTTCAACTGCCGTTGATGGCGTCCTCCGACTTCATCGTCGAATTGGAGAATTGATCTCCGCCGGCCAGAAGATCGGCACTGGATGCAACTGGTTGCAGCTGCGCCTGTTGCACTGCCACGTTCACTGGGACCATTGGCACCAACGGCACAGCCGTGGCCTCCATTCCGGGAGCGGTGCTAATGGTTCTGGCCAGATTCTTCTGCTGGCGCATCAGTTTCTCCTTCTCGCGTTCCGCCTTCAGCTTGTCGAAGTCATCGCCCTCGTCCTCGGGCTGCGCAGCCGGATGGCCCAGCAGATCCGTGGAGGACCTCAGGTCCATGTTCTCCACTGGAAACACAGATGGCAAATGTCAGGAAAGTACATGCATTGGTAAGAAGAATTATTGAAATAATACGCAACGTGCAACGTCTACGAAATGGCTAGGACTAATGCTAGGCGGGTACCAATATGAAGTTGGAGTTACGGGCTCATGGCTACCTACTTGACCAGCCAGGAACCTTTTCTGCGATCAAACATAGCGCAAATTATTTAATTTTAAGGGCCAAGCTGGGGTAAGTACTCAACAAGTGGGCATCGATTTCAAAAAACTCATGCCAATGGTTTGAAAATTAAATAAAACTAAATAAAAAGTTTAAGACATAGGTAGGAAAAGATTCGTGTTTTAGGAAGGTTGTTTTTTGTAGAAATAAAATACAAAAGAAAAACGTTACCATCAAACAAGCATTAATGATTTAATTTACTGGGTAGTAATTAGTAATAGTTTAATTTTCGTTTGTAAAATAGTTTCAAATAAAAATATTTAAAAGTACACAACAATACTTTAAAGTGTTTCGGTCAGTTTTCCATTATAAATAAATTATAAAAAATGAACAAATCGGTTACCAATTACATTTCAACAAAATTCAACAAAAATAATATTGTAATAGGGGTAAACCAGCAACGATTACGTAGAAGAGCAAGCTAAAATATTCGAACAAGTTAATACGGCCAATGGATGTGAACTTTACCGGGCGTGACGAACCACCTGAAAACCTGCGGTGCATCGGGCCTCTCTTTAAAAGTTCCCGAATTTGTTGAAAATGAAGATACACAAATGTTAAAAATGAGTTTAAGAAGCGGTTGGGCGCTCTAACACATCCGCCGATTGGGATGGCAAATGAGATGAGTGACTCACCTGTCTCGCGGCTGGCGGCCTTTTGAGGATCGTATAGGGACTTGGAGCTCTCGCCCACTGGGGAACTGGGTGCAGTGGCTGCATTGGACAGGAGCAGAGGACTGCCACCCGCAGGAGCCGAAGTACTGAGCAGGGCATCCACTCCGCCAGGTGGATATAGAGTGGGCTCGTACTGGGACTGGGCACGATTGTATGAGGGCGGACGTGATGGGATGTCCACCGGTTCCGAGTGGGCCGGTGGTGGCTGCAGCGGTCCAGAGGTGCCAGCTCCCGACGACGTTTGTGCGAATATGTCCATGACATTGGGACGCGGTTCATTGGCTCGCATGGATGTTATGGTGGCCTGTTCGTCCACCTCCTCGATCACCTGCTGCGTAATCCTAAGACTACCAGCTGGTTTTCCGGCCGAAGTAGCCGATCCTACAACTGCGCCCGATAGACTCGCCGAACTGGCGCTGGCCGGGAACTTGTAGGGCTGATCCTGACTGGGCGTGGCCGATCCCGGTCTGCTATCGTCGCGGCTCAGGAAACGCTTGAGGGCCGAGGCCACCGTGTTCACCCGGGATAGAGTGCCCGAAACGCTGACCAGCGAAGGCGAGGAATCCAGGCGCATTTTGCCATTTCCAGCTGAGAAGTGTATGCCACTGGCATCATCAGCCTAGTTTTGGAAAAACAAATCACCACGTTAGACATATATTTAGATGGGAGTTAGTAGATAGATTGTGCTTGTTTTAGTTCCGCTGTGCCCGGATTACTCGAAACCATTTAGTGCTCTACAGTCAGTGCAGCAGAAAGCATTTGAAAGTCGTGCAGTGCGAAGTGCAGTTAAAGGCTTAGGCTGTGGACAGATCCTTTAGACAATTAGAATCAAAAGTTAGTATTCACATTCTTAAAGCATAGAGAGACACAAACACCATTCTTAATTTATGGTTAGACTGGAGATAGGCACAGTAATATAAGTATTGGGGTATAAACTAAGTAATAATAAACTGGATACGTAAGAAAGTAAAAATAATATAAAATGTGTTAGAATACAATCGATTTATATTACAATATGAGTACAAAAAGTTTACATTTTAAAGAGTTATTAAGAACCTTCGATAAGATAGTTCAAAATGTAAATAAATAATACTGAAATAAACAACAGAACATTACTGTGCCTGCTCCTAATTTTAATACACATTCTGTACATCTAGATTATATTGAATATATACCAAGCACCGCTGTAACTCAGAATGCCAATGAGCGAATTGTGATCCCACAAAAGCAATGTTTCTTCGTGTTGAACAAGAAAAAGAGGTTAGAAATTTTAAATTTTGATTTGGTATTGGATTTGGATTTAGTTTCGACTTGGATCAGATCGCAGGACGAGGGGATGATGAATTTTGTTAACCGATTGAGTGTCTGGTGCCAATGCTTCGTAACGCTATGGAATGCAGCCAACGTTTTGATTCTAACCTCCTCATCTGGCGAGCCCTTGGGAAAATCATAAGTAACGGTTTGGACGCCGGAGTCCGCACCCGGAACTTGAGCTTGACCCGTAACCGGGATCGGGATTTTCGCGTCCGCAGCGGCGGCGGGATCACCATTAGCATTACCAACCATTTCATCGATCCGAACGGACGACATTGTCGATGGCATGGCCGCATTCTTGGGCACCTCGATCTTGGCAGTGGACGGCTCTGGATGATTCTCCCGGAATCTCTCGGCAGCTATTGTGTAGGGCAGCTCGTTGGGGAACACCTCGTCCCAGTACTGATCCTTCAGCAGCTCCGGATGGTCGTGGTGCATCTCGTCGACGATCAGATACGACACCTGCAGATTGCGATCTACCATCCAGTTGACCTAAGGTATACATTTTATTGGTTTCTTCACAAAACTATTAAATAAGTTCTAAGGCGTACCTCGAAATCATCATCGTCCTCGCCAAATGGATTGATCAGCGACTCGGCCACCTTGAGCCAACCCATGTAGAAGAAGAACTGCAGAGTTGTGAATACTGGAAAGTATAGATCCACCTTGTTCAGGTATGTGGTATTGCCCACCACCTTGCCATCTGTCCATTGCTGACCCATGCAGCAGGTAAGGAAGTACGAATATACCGCCAGGGTCACCACTTGGGTGTACACCAGGGGCACACTGATAGTATCGTAGCTGATAAGCAGTCCACACTGACCACGAAACTTGTTGAGCTCATCGATAATGGTCTTCACCGCAAAATCATCACGAATGCGACCTTCCTTTCTGGCCCTAGTTATGATACTGGCAGCCCAAACGATGGGCAGCCAGTGCTTCGATGGTCTGGGAAAGGCCTTGTTCATGGTCTCGATGATGGTCTTTTCATTGTCATTGAGCAGACCCGCTTCCACCAGATTATTGAGGCCGGGAAAACGCTTCTTCACCCTCGGCGAAACATTCGCCAGGACCATAGTCAAGCAAAGGCACACATATCGCATGATGGTTCGCCTCATCATGCGTCCTCGCTCATCCTGGCCGTGGACATTCGAGCTGACAAAGACGGCAATGGGATCTGGCCAGGGTATGGAGGTGTACTGGTTCCACCAACGGGTCATCACAATCGATACATAGAAACCCAGGACGAAGGACAGGGGGATGAGTTCTCTGTAGCTATCACAGTACTGAACAATGGCCTCAAAGGTTCTGAAAGAAAATGCGATATTAGTTAGATACTTAAGACAAGATCAGAGAAGTATAACTGCATACATATAAAGTGTGTGATATTTAGCATCAGCTAGTTTTATTAACACCGTTTATGAAGTTGTCATAGCTATTTTTAGTTATTTATTTTCAATAGAATTTAAGTAACTTTAAAACTAATATTTACATTTTCATATTATTTAAAGAAGTTAAAACTTCTCCCTTGATTTCTTATTGTAGTGCTACTCACTCTTTTTGTCCAGGGTTGAGGCCAAAGCGATACACCATATTGATCGCATAGTAGATGGTCAAGAAGGCCAGAAGATCTAGCCAAACCAGTTTGTAAATGCTTCCTCGCCATCTGAAAAGGGGGGAAATGAGTATTGAACCTTTAAATTTCCAATTACTATTATTACTGCGATTCCTCCACATCAGCCTATAAAAATAGAGCGAACACGTCAAACTAATCAGCATATACCGACCCTTATCAGGCAATAATAATAATTTCTGCTACGGATTCGTTCCAGAATCCCCACTTGATATTCGAATCTGGCTATGTACATTTGACCAGCGGCACTGTGTCTGAGGATGATATGTCATGGCGAATCTAACCTGCTGATATGGGCCGATTATTTTGGCCACTTGTTGTTGACACACGAAACGTCATAAAGTATACTTGTAGCCCTCGAAATATAAACATTGTTTGCAGAAATGTGCGCTCGACTTGACATGACGTGCAGACGATATTTATAAAGCTTATCAGGCGAATAAAGCGTGATATTGTGAACAATCAAACGATATCTTATAGCCAAGAAAAGGTACTTTGGTGGAAGCAATAACAATATTATATGGTTATTTTTGGGAAATTTTAAAACAAGCATTCTATGGCAGGTCCAGTGAATCATGAGGGGAGATATCCATTGACCACGGGTAATTGACCATTATTGGGCGTTATAAACAGCAGCTCAATTAGATCATCAACTATTCAGCTGGCAGCCCCATAGATTACAATCCATATCAGCAATAAACGTATGGGGGAAATGCGTAGGGATAGAACTCTACCCCCACATTATTAAATTATAATTCAGACAACAAGCCGTGACAGATGTCAGAGTTATGACTACACGGGTCTAGATTACACACAATATATACGTAGATGAGGAGCTGGAGGGTCAGACTGTGGTGGCAATTGCAGTTTGCCATATGAAGGAAAGTGGAAAGTTATATAATTTGCAATTGCTGCACTTGTGTTGCTCTGCTGATTATCCCAACCAATTCTCCGAAGTATGTCAATGGTCTATAATTAGCAAACCAGCTAACAATTTCGCACGTTACTTGCATAGCATATAGATGATATTGGGTGAAGTACATAAGACCTAAACTTCACTCACCTGAGCAGCAATTTGAGAAAACAGCCAAAGCCGCGACAAGTGGCCACTTCACCTGTGTACGTAATTGTCATTGTTCTCTCCTATTTTAATTCCACCTCCAATTTAGTTTGTTTGCGGTGCTCTTTTACAGCTGAGATTGTTGTTCTTCTTTTCGACTGTCTTATCGCGTCTCGCACATCGTTGTTTGTCGAAAATGAAAGTTCCACTCTTCACCTGAAATGATATCAGATAGAACAGAATTTTTTTTATAGAACACGGGGTTATGTAATTACAGAGCAATTACTCATGGCAGTACCAGGAATCGGAGACAACCTGTACGGTAATGCAATTTGAAATTCTAAAATCGATATTTTTTCACAATTAGACATGCGACGAAGCCGATGAAGGAAACTCGCGGCACGGAAAACAATTGAAATGCATTTAACATTTAACAGAAATGCAACAGCTTCGGGCTGATTATATTAATTGCCGCCATTTATATAGACGATGCCACAAAAACCCAGATGCATGTTCAGATACTTCTGTGTATATAAATGTATCTGAAAACGAGCTCAGCTAAAATACATTCAACTTTGCGTGTGGGCGATGTCAAAGTCACCGTTTGAGTGGATGTGCGTTTGGGCGGTCTCCATTTAATTTTGAGAGGTGTCTGTGGGGGTCAGCTTCCAACGATTAGATACCAATTAAGCAAGCAAACAAACTCTGAATTACACATCGAATGCCGTTTAGATGCCATTAGTATTGAATTTTTCGGGAAATAGCAGGGGAACTACATTATGTAATGAAGCCAAGATGAGCTCACTGAGTTTGTTTTTCTCCATATATATAAAGTAATGAATTTCCGACCTAAAAGCGAGACTGAAAAATGCGAGAATTTCTGCGAACCGGTGAGCTAATGATCTAAAATCACACCACGAACTCGGCTCCGAGCTCAAATTATATTACCAAGACCATTCCGACCATGTGCCATGTGATCCCGGCCTTTCTGGTGGGGCGAACATGACATCATGAATCGGTCTGTTTACTTTAGAGGGGATCGCTATAGGTATGCTGGGCGATCGTAAGTTATACACAGAAGCGAATTATACAAAGATCATAGTAATTTAGTATTAGTATTTACTGAAAATTCAAACGTATATCGTTACATAGAAAGATACGATTGCAATATTCATATCTGCATTGATAAGCAATCATAATCAACTTTAAATCGTAATAGTTGATATAAATATAAATAATATATTCTTCTCTGTGTATGCTCGTGTTCAATTTGATATATTTCTCTCATGAGTGTAAACCTTCAAAAAAACAATAAAGTGACGTGGTTTGCTAACTACTAGTTCGGCTTTGATTAGATAGTCAAGGTAGCTCATCGTTTTTAAGGGTTTATTTTATAATATTTTAAATAAGATTTTTAAAGTCTGTTGATTTATCACTCCCTTGTGATCACTTGTTGCTGAAATAGCAAATGTCTGGGTAAACAAAGAGCAATGCGATAGGAACGAGACTTTCAACTGGATATGTAGTAGGTATAAACCAAATAAGCTAATTTATCGTATATATACGAGTATAAACGAAGTAAGCAAGTAAACAGAAATAATTCTGTAGATTAAATAAACAGAGTCAATCCTTTTTGTGAGAGTATTGTAAAGCAAAAATATTTCATAGCTTCAGATATTTTCATGTTTTTATGCGTATTTTAGCTAATATTTTGACCGCAGCTGTAAAAAACGATCGCAGTAAATAATTTACTGATGCCAAAAGCAACAAAGGCGACTCATTATTTATTGTTTCCATGCGTGTCGCTTTCAAATCGTTGTGCTCAGAGGCTTACCCTTCCCCTTCGGTACAGGGTACTGCCCAGGCCGAACCCTTCTCGGATATTTATCAACCCAAAGTGGCGCTCAAAGTGATAAAGAATCCAGTGCCATTTTGCTGATTCCTTTGTCGCAGACAATTGTTTATTGAGCAAACTTTTCGATGCGCTGGCTTCACCAGAACTGACCTCTTCTCTGGGTTTTCATATGAGGGCTGCAATATTTGCAGTTTGGAATTTCAGCGTCAACATCGTTGACCTATAAAGTCAAATATATCGGTCATGTTTACGGACTGGCCACCATTATCTTTTCCATTAGCATAACTTTCAATATTTGTTACACTGATTCTAGACTGACGACAACATTCGAATCCAAATCACCGAGGTTAATGACTTTTTCGACGAACACTTGGCTGCCGACTTTCGAGAGTTGTCAGTGGGCCAGAAAGGCGCGTGGCTAAATTTAAATTATTCTCAACCGAGAGCTCATTGCATTTTATTAAAATTCTTGGCATTGTAGACGCTTTGAGTGGGAAGAAATGGCAAATTCGGCTGGCAGACAGTAGAAAGTAGTGGAAGTAGGTACTTGAATGTTACGAAACATAAAGCAAATAATTCTTACAAAAATAATACTTCATATGCACAGTGGTTACACATTGAAAATATAGTTAATTTTCAATCAATGCAGCTTTAGATTTATTAAAATATATTTATACCCGTTACTCGTAGAGTAAAAGGGTATACTAGATTCGTTGAAAAGTATGTAACAGGCAGAAGGAAGCGTATCCGACCATATAAAGTATATATATTCTTGATCAGGATCAGTAGCCGAGTCGATCTGGCCATGTCCGTCTGTCCGTCCGTCTGTCCGTCTGTCCGTCTGTCCGTATGAACGTCGAGATCTCAGGAACTACAAAAGCTAGAAAGTTGAGATTAAGTATACAGACTCCAGGGACATAGACGCAGCGCAAGTTTGTCGATTCATGTTGCCACGCCCACTCTAACGCCCACAAACCGCCCAAAACTGCCACGCCCACATTTTTGAAAAATGTTTTGATATTTTTTCATTTTTGTATTGGTCTTGTAAATTTCTATCGATTTGCAAAAAAACTTTTTGCCACGCCCACTCTAACGCCCACAAACCGCCCAAAGCTGCTACGCCCACACTTTTGAAAAATGTTTTGAAATTTTTTCATTTTTGTATTGGTCTTGTAAATTTCTATCGATTTGCCAAAAAACTTTTTGCCACGCCCACTCTAACGCCCACAAACCGCCCAAAGCTGCTACTCCCACACTTTTGAAAAATGTTTTGATATTTTTTCATTTTTGTATTAGTCTTGTAAATTTCTATCGATTTGCCAAAAAACTTTCTGCCACGCCCACTATAACGCCTACAAACCGCCAAAAACTGTGTTTAAGACTCTCCTTCTCCCTTCCACTAGCTGAGTAACGGGTATCAGATAGTCGGGGAACTCGACTATAGCGTTCTCTCTTGTTTTGTTTATATTTACGTTTTCATTCACAATTTTGCTTATCGTTTTTTTCCAAAGGTACGGCTTGATAATAATTATAATTTCGAGCAGCACAATCTGATTGAATTATTTGAATATAATCATAAGTTATTTTCTGTGGGCCTAATTGTTAGAGCAATAAATTATTAAATATTCCCGCTATGATTTATGATTTTTCCGCTTGGCAATTGTGTTATCTTCACCGCAGCTTATTAATATATTAATAGTTTTCTTTTGGTCACCCGAGTAATTTGCGTAGAGATTGCAATTGCAAAGCCAAATCGGATGAGTCACGGGATACGATACATATAGCATATCTACGGTATATACCCTATATAACGAAAGGGCTTTGTGTGGATTTGAGTTGAATTTACTTTGCTGTGATGTTGACCAATTTTTGCGAGCTGCAATCGATTTTAAACTCATTCGTGGCGCGTTTGAAAACTGATTTTAGTTGCTATTCCTGGCGGTGCACTGTTATTAAATCGCTCCATGGCCACTTACACACTTACATTTATTTGTGCATGTTGTTGCTGAGGCGGTTGTTGTTACTTTGATTCACGGCACGCAAGCGGTAACAACAATAAAGTTAACAAATTGGCAGGTAGCAAAAAAACAGAGGTAGAAGGGCTAGAGCAAACACACTAACATGGGTTTATGTGCGAGTATTTTCTTCACTTTACGCCTTTATGCTTCACTATTTTACGTCTTCGTTGCCGCCGAACTTCTTACACAAACACAAACAGTCGCACTCGCACACACTTAAACACAAATACATGGACACAAAGACAGAGCGGCCATTCAACGAAAACCGAAATCGCGTTCTTATGCTTTTCCGAATCTGGCTAGGTGCCCTTTTGTACCACTTCCTTGGCCACTTCCGCGCTCAACGACCGCCAATGTGAAACTGAGACCAACGCCATGCGAAAACCGTACAGCTGTGCTGAAAGTGAGTGCGAAATTCGCGGAGAGAGCGAAAAGAGAGAACAACTGGTTCTGAGATAAGCCGAGCGCAGGAGCGAACTCGATGAAGTGGGGGTGGGCGCCGGATGCAAGTTATATTAAGAGGAAATAAACATCGAGATGAATCATCAAATAATATGGAGTTAGCTTTGAGTAATGTTATATTGTATATTGAAACATCTACAATTTATCATATATTTATTGTAATAATTATGTATGTTGATTCACCTTTCATTAGCTGCGCGACTCACCTCAAATTTTACCTGCGTTCTCTAAAAGTATTGCATACTTTTGGGCCTTCTGTGCATACGAGATGCACTTTTTTTTTACCCCTAAAATATTTCTCCCCTGTGATGTTAAGATACAATATTATGATGTACGGATTCTTCACTTAATAAATAAAACGAAAAAAAAAAAAAAACTTTTTTTTTATAGTAATAATAATTTTATTTATTAAGGCATACGGGGAAATCTTGGAGCCCCTTTGTGTCCTTCTTTTCAGGTGCACTTTGTTTCATGGAAATCTGTACTACAAATATTTAAAATTTTTATTAATGTTGCTTATGCTAGTACCACTAAACAAATCGTTACTAATACAGGATCGTACAAAACTATTATATCTGAAATTAAATTAGTTTCAGCATCACATTCATTTAACGTGACCTAACACTCAGTTATCTTTATTTAGTCACTTAGATATGAAAAGCAGAGCATAGTAACCCCATGATTTTAAGAG
This sequence comes from Drosophila yakuba, assembly GCF_016746365.2. NCBI lineage: Eukaryota > Metazoa > Arthropoda > Insecta > Diptera > Drosophilidae > Drosophila > Drosophila yakuba. The sequence goes on from NC_052530.2 coordinate 11,810,140, forward strand.
CATCGCACAACTAAATAAAACACACAGAAAATATACCTTTTAGTTTTTATTAAATTAAATGATTACATTTTAAATAATTACAATTCGTACGTTTAACGCATTTGCCAAATGTTTGTCGCTTAACATTTTAGACTATATTGTAGACTTTATACTTTAAATTAATTTTGTTGGCCTGCCTTTGTTTTATTTTTACAAGTAATTGAAACGTTTCACTAATACACATTCGTTCGCACTTATGACAGACTAATGACTTATGTTACGTGGTTGAATTAAAATTAGGCAAAGAGAACTTTAGTACGTTTAGTTTAGTATTTTACAGCGGCATCTCGTCTCCACCATCGGCATGGAGAAAATTTGGAAAACTTGCAGGTCGGCTAGCATTTTCACGCAGTTATGTACATTTGAGACTCTGAACTCGAGATGGAGAGTTGGGAAACACTTAGGCTAGCTTAAACAATTAGTTTTCAATATGGTCGCGTTCTTATCGATTGGGATCTGATCATATATTACTGGGCGGTCCCCGATGGGCGCGCTGTCCGTGTAACGTGGAATGTCTAGAGCCTGGACGCGAATGCACAATTGCATAATCGTTATCATTATCGATTGGCATCGACCTTCGAAGTACGTTGGATAAGTTTGGATTTAATACAATACATTTCAAATTGCAGAAAGTAGGGGATCAGGGAGGTTCTTCAAGACAGATTAGTTAGCAACTCTTTAAATTGGCAGTTAGTTATCCGTTTGTCTTTTTTTATGGAGGGGCAGAGAGTTAGTTAAAGATACAGTATACAAATGCAAATTACTATCGGTTAATTACAGTTGCAGTACTAGGCACGAAATGGTTTTTCATTCTATGTTTTTGATTTTTCTGTTTTTTTTGTGATCTGTTGTGTTGTAATTGTTGGTTTTTTTGTCTTTGCTGTCCAGGATGTATATATATACGATACATAGAGATACGCAGATACAAGATACTTTGTTGGCATGCTTTTGTTTTTGTATTGTGTGTGTGGCTCCACAGCAGAAAATACACCAGAAAATAATTTGCGAGAGCAGATCAGATGCATTTTGAAGTGTAGAATAGAGGTGTGTTGTGTGTGTTTACTGTTTGAATGTTTGTTTCGTGTAGGCAGCTTAATATCTATCAGACCTATTTGAGTGTATCGTGGAGCCACCGCTGGTGTAGCCCTTGTGGGCATCCCTGCCATGGAGCGAGTAGCGGGATCCGTACTGACTGCCGTGCCAACTGCGATACGGATCGTACTCCTCGATAATCGATGGCTCCTTCTCGATGATCTGCAAGTGTTTAAATGGGTGAGAACAACAGAATAGCCAGGGTAATTTATAAGATGCACAGAGAAAAAGTTGTTCTCATACTAGATATAGCAATTCTATGACTGGTTTCTCTGTGCAGCTATAAACGTCGGATTTATTACCTCTGTATTGGCACAACTGCAGCTCATTGCCGTGCAGAGGAAGATGTTCATCAGCAACATGATCAGGAAGAGTACGCCCAGGGTGATGGTTAGCCACAGCAGCCAACTGGGCCGTATGCCATCGTCGCAATTGCCCGAGATCACTGCCCAGATACAATAAAATAAATATCATAAATAACCCAGACATTTCAGCTGCTAAACTCACATCTAGCCTCGGCGGGATCGAGCACAAAGACGGTGGTGCCAGCCAAACTGGAGCCCTCCTCATTTGGACCGAATTTCCGGGGTCCATTGGTGCCCTTGCCAAATCCAGCCAGAGCCACATCGTTGCAGTCATCGATCTCCACACAGCGACCATAGCACTGGATCACATCGCACTGCAGATGCACCTCAGATCCTAAAATTATTGCAGAGAAAGTTAGTATCTGACATGATCGGGTGCAAAATCCAGGTCTCACCCTCGGGGAACTTGAACATCGAGGAGAGCACCGCCTCGGCAGCTCGTCCATCTGCTGTGGGCACAAAGCGACTGATGATCTTCGAGTCATAGGGGCAGCTTTGGGGGAATAGAAATAATTAGTAAGAAATTTGCTTACACTGGAAGTAATATATATTATGCTCAATTGTTTATAAGATGCCTTAAAGATGTTTGATATCTGTGCATAACATTTTATATTCATTATTTAATTTATCAGATGTTCTGCCGATGTCTTACTCTATGCAACTACTTGTTGTTTGTAAGGTTTATTCTTTTTTAACTATGTAATTAGCATTTTATTATATTTTATTTTCCGGCTGCATAATTGAGGTGTAAGTGCACTTACCCGCTGTCGTCGGTGAGCTTTTGGGTCCTGTTCTTCTTGTCAAAGGCGAAGCAGTTGCCCACACGCAGGCCATAGGTATCTGGGGGTGGTAATTATATGAGAGTAGAGCGATAAGTGGGGAATCTTAACCAGAGAGCCCAGGGGCTGGGACTACCCACCGTTTGGCTTGGAGAACTCGGCGCGGATCTTGTACTCGTGACCGTAGACCGTCTCACGCACTCTGTGGTCGTTCTCCAGGAACTTGAGCACCACATGGGCATTGTCATCGCTGGGGAAGAAGGTAGTGGGATTGGTGGTGGTTTCATAAAGGTTTATTATACGAGCAAGTGGGGTCTAACGGTGAATGGCTCTTTAATTACTCCGTTTGGCTGGTGGCTAATTAAAATCGTAGCCAATAGACCCAAAAGCTTTGGGCGAAGCTTCAATTGCAAATGTTCTGCAATTATGCAACTGCAATTGCAATTGCAATTGCTATGGCCGGTCATTGCGCTATAGACGGTTGTTTTGTGGGCCAGATAAGCCGAGATACATACAATAATATATGTATGTGTACACACGTCGAAAACTATTTGTTGTTCGCCTTGTAGCACCGGCTGCAGGCACGATTATAATGTTTGTGTTTACCACACAGATTCTGTTAACAATTTCTTTGCCTTTTTCCGGGCTTAACAGAGCGCAACGTTTTGGAAAACCGTTTTTAATGCCATTTTTATTTCCCATCCGAGGTTTTGTGATGCTAGCATCTTAGTGGGGATTTTAACTGAGTTTTAGGTGAGAAAGACTTGCGTAAGTGAGTCTGCTCTCGCAGTCGAGCAAAGTCATTGGCATTATGCAAATGAGCCGCGAGGCGAGAAGGTAAATTAAATTGTTTTTCGTTCACCTCAAGATGATTATCGGGCCTCCTCAAGACCGTTTACCGTTAATTGAACTGCTGCCCAGTAAGCACTATAAATTTGTTGATTATTCTGCCATTTTGGGAATAATTCTCTTTCTCTGCGTTTCTATTGGGCCCGCACAAAAGTGCTGATGGAGTGAAAAAATAAAATCGTTAAGAATTGTGTGGCCCAAAAGCTCAATGGCCTTGGAGTTCTAATTCCGCAAAAGGCAGAAAGAAATGCGAACAATGGCAAATGGTGGGTTAAGAGCAACACCTACATGCCTGCATTACCAAATCGAAGCACAATTTGCCATTTGATTTGCCGCCTTCGACTCTCTGCAAATTGGTCAGCACTTTGATCTGACGGAAGCTTGACCAAAAATTACACCACGCTGTACATCACAGCCGAAACAGAACAGAACAGATCAGAATAGAACAGATCAGAGCCAAACTTAAGTGCAATTGTCTAGACAGGCTAAGCATTAGCATTCGCATTCGAATTCGCATTCAACTTACCGCGCATAGCCCGATTTGCCACAGGTAATCACATAAAACTTATCGTCCGCCAATTCCAGGGTCTTGTGCACACGCACGGCCAGTTGGATGGAGCGCTCCTCCGTTCGCTGCGGGGGATTCCGTATATCCGTATCGAGTGGATGCATGGTTGGATAGATGAGGGGGATAGGGGATAGTTCACTTAATTGCCGGTTATTAAAATCTTTATGCCCATGACATTAATGTTGATTGGTTGGAAAAGCCGAGTTAGGTCCCAATTTATGCTTAGGCTTTGCCCATTAAACAGGAGCATAACCCAGCACACTTGCAAAAGAGCATTCTGAACTACATATATGTCTTAGATCGTCTTCCGATAACAGCATTTGCATATAACTTTTTTTATTTGTGAAAAGCATTTCCTTTAAAGGTTTTAATAGATTCGAAAGTCTAAGAAGTACTCTTTCTAGAATTAATTTGTAAAGAAGTCTCATGAAGAGAATTTGTAAATTTCTCAAGCAACTAGTACTGTTGTATTTTACGCATCTTGCGGCCTTTCACTAATTTCTTTGACTGTAAGTGGCTGCCTCAACAGCACGGTTGCAACTTGCACTTGTGGCATGTTAATTGTCACATGATGCAATCGCACAACGAGGAAATGCAAAATGCCGCCAAGTGTGACGCATTTTCCAGTTGTTTATTTTCTCCTTAGCTCAGCTAGTTTTTCCCTGACTCTGATTGCTCTTCAGCTGCTGTTGGTTTGCTCGGCTATGGCCATGCTATCATGGATTTTGGTAATTATTTTAGAATCATTTTGAATATCATCTGCAGCTGGCTTGCGCAGCGGAATGTGACTGCAGATGGGCAACTGTTCCAAGAATCTCTGCGCTCGGCTGGCCAAGATTTTCCGCGGTAATTGCTGTAACTGTTGCCTAAGGCTTGAATACATTTGTTTTAAAGTTATTTTTTTTGTATTTTTTTCCGATATTACAGCACGACCTTGACCCGCAACAGCTTTCCATAAAAAGAGATGTACAAAAAGTACACGTTTCTTTGTCAATTTTGCGCCAGCTGGCAGTTAAACCAGTTTGCTCTGCCCCGTAAATAAGTGTCAATGGAAGTCGGTAAATACTTGGGTTTGAGTATATCTATTATTTTATAAATGTATTATGTTATCTCGCTGTTATTGGTTTAATCGTACGCCTCCACTTGTCAGGGTATTAGAGCTTTTGATGAATGGGGTTTTGGCTTGATTAGAGCTTAGTCAGTGGCCAGTTAAAGCGGTTAGCAAATAAACACAACATATCGCAGTGGTCATAAATAAATACCTTGGATGGTCGCCGAGCTCAAGCTTAAGCGCTCCATTGGTGGGGAACGTTGTGATGTCACAATCTGTGGCCCAACTCATGCATCACGCAGTTGCATGCCGCAGCGGATGAGCTCATTATCGGGTTATTATCAATGGCCGAGGAAAATGGCAAAGTTGATCCCCTCCCCAGCAGCCATGGAGAATAAAACTAAGTAGGCTCTATGAGCGACTCCCATTACCCGTCTAAATGTGTTGAAATTGCCCGATGGCAAATTATCTTGCGGCAACTGCCTACTACGGTCTTTGGTTATTGCATTCGCAATTAACATTTAAATGTATATAATGGTGCTAGACAAAGAACCAAAGCTGCCATCATCAAATAATGGCAAACAATCTCGACTGGGGCAACCCACTCGCCTGCTGCAGCAGAAGCGAAAATAGAAATAATAACAATAATGGTGCCCGTAATAAGAAAAATAAGTTCAAGTACGCCAGCCGAGCCACAATGCCTCGAATGTCTTGAACTTTATGTAAAAATTGTTGGGCGTCTTGGCCATTGTCAGCGCCAATTTCATGCTCTGCCAGCTGCTCCGGAGCAGATTTAAAGATACCTCGAGGTGGCAGTGAGGAGTAGGAGTAGGAGCTGGTACTGGTGGAGCTGCAGAGACGAGGGCGAAAGTGGCCGATTGCAGCCGGCATTTTTAGCTGGCCAAGGTCAGCTGTGAAGGCATTTCGCTCCAGCAATTAAAGCCGCTCGAAAAATATTTGCCAAGAAATAGAATCGAAATTGCCGCCGCCACAGAAACAATTCTTTTGACACAAATTCCACGCAGCCGGCACAACAACTACGAATCCAACATCCAACATCCACATCACAGCCACAACAACCACAACAGCAGTCTGGAATGCTGTCAAAGTCGAAGCGTGGAAAGCCGTGTCTGGGCATGTGAAATCCGCCGTCTGCAGCTGAAAACTAGACGCCGGCGCAAACTGCCAAGGCACTCCCTTTCAGAACAGCCAGCAAGCATTAAGGCACAGTGGAGCACCGAGAACGTGAACCATTAACACAACCCGGGTCCTCTAAGTATATTTGGCTATGCTTGTTGCAAAACTGATCGCTAACTTATTCTACTAGTATCTAAAAAAGGATATAAGCTATAATTTATTAGTGTATATTCATTTATACACACAGGAACTAATTATTTTTATGTTTAATTTCATATTACCTACATAGTATTGATTTACTATTCAACCCTGAAGGTGCTTACTTTCCAAGAACAGCTCTTACTCTTAATTGAGGTGTACAGATTTAAAAAATGTTTTTATCAAAGGTTTTTTGTACTCGTGGTTTACTGTACAACACTGTACATAAGCTGCGGCTATATGCGCGTTTGTGTACACGTAAAAATAAAACTCAAGCCGCAGTTGCGATAAGCGTGATTTAATTTTATGGGGGACCTCCCCTTTTTTTGTTCGCATCCCGAAAGGAAGGTGGGCCTTGAAGCTGCGAATCTCCCCATCAACGAAAGCCGGGCTCTAGTTTTTTTTAGTTTTATACATCAACAGACTGTCGAGAGGGGCAAAAATTGGAATACAGGGTGCGGTCCTTCGCATTTGACATTGCAATTAATAATGTTGTATGTGCTTGTACTTATAAGCATCTGGCAGCCAGCCCTATGGATATGGATAATTTGCATTTCAACGCATTGCATGGGGCTACAGGGCACTCTGGCTAATGCGATTTGCCTTTGTCTGGCAATTGTTCGAGTGCGTGTACGAGTGGAAAAAGCCGGATCAGACCCACACGGAATTGCAGTCGCCGTCTGTCAACGCCTGTGATGCACGTAGGATTAAACTTGATTTTTATTGCCATCGTTACTATATAGATTGACTGCAACGTCGACCAGACCGGGCGACCAGGGCAGCGCCTTAGCTGATTTGCGTTGATTTGGGGCCAAGACTCAAGTACACGGCCGATAGGCGGGCTAAAATTTATGCGCATGCGTGCCCTTTTTAGCCAGACAAAGTCTCAGACCTTGGCATCAGGTATCTCTAGTCCCCCATTTGTTGGTCCCTCCATCAGACTGAAGCTCTTGTGTCTGTTGTCTTGGATCGGCAGTTTTCCAGCTGCCCTAAGATTGCCCCATAGTTCACAGTTGGTGGCTTTTTGGCAGGGTCTTTGCACTAGCTCGCTGCCTGAATTTTGGTGGTAATTTGGCAATTTTACTGGCTGCCTGACAAAATTAATTTGCAATTTGTCAAACGGAAGGTGGTAAACGAAAGACTTAAGACACGAACTTTTTGGTTGTGTCGGTAACTGGATGGCAATTTGCTGATAGAGCTGGTCCCTTTAAGTTGGTTTTCGTCAATTGCTTTGCAAAGTATCTTAAGGTGTTCTGTATAATTTCACACACAATTACATTACCTAATTGTATGATATTAGCAAAAAGTATGCAATGTTTTTAAAGAACCTTCTTTGCCACATTGTTTGTTCGAAAAGTAAAGTTCTACTGTATTCCCACGAACTTTGACTGTATTTACTAGCATTCTGTTTTCTATTAGTCCATCTTTCTTTTTTCCCTGCCTAACACCTATTTGATGTATATTTAGAAACCTTTCACGGAATGAAAGATATTTTCCCAACCGCAACATTAGGTTGTGCATGGTTTAGTGATTAGATTGGTTAGAGAGGCGCGGAATGTTATGCTTACATTGCTCCCACTCACGTTGCTGACCAGGATGCCGCAATAGTCGCTGGCGCCCTGTTTGGCCCACAGATTGAGGCTAAAAGCCACCTGGTCACTGCCATCGCCCATGGCCATGCAGCCCGGAGTGCGGTAATCCCGGACGTGGACGGCGCCCGTGTAGCCGGAGCTCATCTTCACCTTGATGTTCATTGTGCCCGCCTTGCAAGTGGCCGTTACATGGGGGGCGAATTCGGATGGGGCAGCCGGTGGTTCCTGTGTTGTGACCTGCAATGAATACGAAATGCGAAAAAGCGTTAGGCATGTCTACCATCTTCTATGGTTAATAACTTTGACCTGATTTCCGGACCCTGGGAACTAACACTAACACGGACCGCAAATTAATGCCAACTCATTGGACAAACACGGTGGAAACAGCAGCCAAAGAGGAAAATTCAAATTAATTTAAAATGGTTAGTCAAAGAGTCAGCTGTAGTAGCAATTAATTGCAAAAAGGCAAAGGCAAAGGCATCGCACACGGACCCAGAGATTGGCCAGAACTTTGGGCCAGAACACAGCTGCCAAAGTTGTGCACGTTTTGGGTCAGTTTACAGCTTACAGTCGAGCGCACTGTCAAAGGCATTTGGCTTTAAGATAATTTATTGGCGTGCTCGACTTGGGCTGCTGTCGCTCCGTCGTGATAATTGAATTTGTGCTCCAGCTTTAGAGCCGCAGAACGTTTGGGAATGACTGTCCAAAGAATGAAGTGGGTACACCAGAAAAAGTTAAGAACATAGTAAGCCACAATTCTAAGAATTCGATTAAATGGATTTTGTGGGATTATGATTTCCTTAAGTAAGGATAAGTTCATTGCCCTTTTTTTTATTTTTTTAGATTTTAAAATAATCCTGTACCAATATTATCCGACTTTTATGACTCCAATTAGCACCATAATGTTCCTAATTTGCACATAAAAGAAGGAGGAGCCCAGAATTATGTTCCATATGTCTACTTCCGTTTGACAAATGAAAGACTTAAGACACGAACTCGTTTGCTAGTGAAAAAACTTGTCTGCTTAAGCAGGCAGGCAGACTTTAAGCTATCAAAAGGATTTTGAATTAGCTCTTAAATTGAAATTGGCGAACTGAAAAGAACAAACAATTTTTCGAGTGCAGGCGCTAGATAAGCCGCGCCAAAGTTAAGTAAGCCATGTCATGACAATCGCCCAGACACCGCCTTTGTGGTCCAACTGGGCTCACGTTTCGTCGGCCCTCGGGCGCTGTCCAAATCGAGGGGATTTCCTCGATCCCCTTTGCTGTCGCAGGCGAAAGGCTTTTGATTTATATTTACTTTCAAAAGGCACACAGAGGCAGCATCCCGTTCGCCCTTGGCTTGCCAAAAAATAAGAGAAAAGTATGAAATTTTGTGCAGTCATTGAAGCAATTAATTTGCCATCCGATCATCCACCGCCCGCCGCAGCGCTGCTACTGTGCGTCAGGTGAAATGCAGCCGGATGACCCAGTTGCCAGCTCCAAAACGCTGACAGTGCCAAAAGCATGTTGGCCAGTGTGCCACTTTCTATGGCAACTAGAACATCCACTTTGCATGCCATCAGCAATTTATTGTATCTCAATGCGCCGGCCACTTTAATCAAAAGAAAATAAAAACACAAGTCCAGGAGGAGAGACAATGACAATGCGACGGTGCACCACGTTGGTTGGCTGGATCACCACCGTCTCCGTCGATCGGGAGTTCAATGCGCCGCGAGGGTCACATGAGTGGGTCCCCAGAGCGACTACGGCGAACTCCCATGACAATTTGTCGCTCGGCGAAAAGGCAATTGTTTTGCATGGATTTTTGCATTTAGTTTGCTGTTTTTTTGTTTTTTTTTTAAGTTTTTGTTTTCTTCTCGCCAACTGCAGGCGGCAGTCAATTAAAATAGTTTTTGCATGCTCGTTTCACTATCGTTTCGAGTGTGGCGGCGGCTTGTTAAAATAGCTAACCCAAAGTACAGCACTCCGCTATTGTATTATGCAACACGCTCTGATTGTGGTTGGGGCAAAAAAATAGGAAAAAATAGGAGGAAAAAAAACCAAACGCAAACCAAAATACAATTAGACACTTGCGCTGCCAGTCACGCCATGGCCAATGAGGCAGTGAGCCGCGGCATTTGGCTTGATGGATTTTCCCCGCAGGACACTGCGACCGAGTGATTTCTCACAAATTCCTACTCCTTTGCATTTGCCATTCGCGCATACAAAATCGTATCGCAAAATCGAAACGCAGCTGGAACCAGATGCGGAGACCCAAAAGACTTTGCGGACTCGCCCAGGATCATTAAGTGGTGCCCCGGATGGATGTGATTTATATGGCTGCAAGGGGTCAGGCCATAAACTAAAAGTGTTCGGACCGCCGCATTTAAGCAGCTTAGCTATTAAGCCAAGTGACGTGGGCAATTAGTACAGGAAGGCCAACTCGTTTCTACTTCTTGTGATTTCTTGTGATTTTATTTTTTTTTTAGCCCGAGCAATTATCTGCTTAAGAATGACAAAACTGCAAGAGTTTAAGTGAAAAATGGAGTTCGGTCTGAGGCGGTTGGGATACCGCCCTGAAAATGCTGAAAAACATGGGAAATTAAGTTGCAGCTATCGGGCTAACGATTTAATGATCCGTCATAAAACCGAAGTGGTATTTATGTGTCTGTAGACAAATGAATGTGTTTGTATTTGTTTTTACAATAGGACAATAAAGTGGTGAGTAGCATTTGGCGCAGATGTAATACATGTGTGGTATAAAAGAGCAAATTTATATTTTGCATCTGGAAAAAGTTAATTTACCAGCTTTAAATCATGAGTAAATGTTAAAAATATATAAAAAACAGTGCTTAGTTAACATGCATAGTTTATATGGACATTTCCCCAAAGGTAACACTTATTCCTAAAAGTAACAAATAATAGTATAGGTGAATTTCCTGCAGGTCTTCCAAACTATAGATTCCCATATCGTTTTTCGAGCCACTAACTTAAGCACCTTCTTAGCTTGGGCAATTAAATGTGATTGTGATTTATGTGCACTGCTAATTCCACTCAATTTGCGCTGCCCGCCAGTCAGGGAGTGTTTCCCTTAACTTAAATATTTCACAAGAGCCAGCAGAGTTTGGTTATTTTTTTCATGATTTCAGATTTTTAGTCGAGCGATACAATCTCCAATAGTCCAAATGCAGCTGCGCATAGCTGGCCGAAATAGATTGCCAAACATATTTCGATCGCTGGGAGTCGCAAAACATGTGCTGCCAGTTTGGCTTAGAAGCTGAAAAACAAAAAAACAAAACAACAAAAAACTCGTGCATAACAAAAGGTGGGGAGTCGCATACATATTTCGCGTGCATTTGAATTTCCGCTATGTGGCGCTCGGGCAATAAAGCTCGGATCGAAGTAAATTATAACATAAAGTCCGGGCCAAGCCTTGCCAACGCCAACTAAGACGAAGCCTGCTTTTCAGATGGCCAAGAGTCCAGCGAATGCTTGCTGATTGCAAATTGTCACGGTATTTTCGCTGGCAGCGCATAAATTGCCGTTTAACTCGCATTACAGTACGGCGAAAAACTCCAGATGGGAGCGTATTTATGTGGCGGCTGTGGCTTTTTGGCCAGAGCTTCAGCTTCAGCTTCATCGGCTTGGACCTGGCCGAAAAGCTTAATGAAGCTGACATCGCCGGTGGAGGAAACCCGTTTCGAGCTTTGCCTGATTATATAATGCAAACGGCTAGTGAAGTGACAGCTGAAAGGGTTTTTCCAACGGTTTTATCTTTTGGTCAGCAGATAGGAGTTAGCAGCTAGAAGTTAGGGTTCACCAATAGATAAACAAATACCTCGACGAGAAGGAAGAAAGGCCGTGGGCAATTAATGTCGCAGCGGCTTCAATTAAATTTCAATTGCCGGCGCGCTCTTTCCATTGAAGTTCTGACGCGCTAATTCCAAGGCACGTCGCTTGGACCCTCGATGGTTGCTCCATGGTGCTGGTTGGTGGTTGGTGGTTACCTGTTGGCCCCACCTTTTGACTCCCTGTCAGCGGGTCTGCACGTTCTGGCGGCGACCCTACCACCGATTCGGTGGGTCAATTGTATGCGGCTCATAATGAAACGCTGTCGTACCATTAATATAATAATAAGCACTTGTTCGCCGCCCAAACCCCTTCTTTATTCCCCAAAATCCAAATCATATGTCTGGCCTTTTGTTAGGAGCCCGTTGAAAGGTCTTCAATAGAAGAGCTTTGTAGCTTCTACAAAAAATTGCTGAACAACATTCCAAACGGTGTGTTCTCTGTTGGTTATTTATGTTGCTTATTTATCGATGGCCCGCAGAAGAATCAAGTTCCAAGACAGCAGTAGCCGCAGCCAATGTCTTCTTTTAATGAGTTTCGCTCCGACCAGCTGGGAAATTATGCTAAGTACTTTCTATTCTTGATGCTTACAAGGGCTTGCCGTGTTTTGAAAGTTTTCTTTAATTGAATTAGCCTCCTTTTAGCGGCCATGAAGGGGCCGCTCTTTCATTCGAATGTTCTCATCATCACTTCACTAAATGCATACAGCCAATGTTAATAGCCAAAGTGCATCTTCATTCATTTCCTCTGTGTTTAATTTTGGAGTACAGCATGTTTGTTCCAGACCTTAAAGGTTCTTGTTAAGCAAATTAGCTTTAGTACCCAAGAGCTCTAGTAATCATATAATTCCAAAGGCATTACAAGAGTACCTTTTAAAATAAGATGCATCATCAGTGATGTAGGGTGGCCTTTCACGAACAGCTGCTTATAACGTTTTTCAGTGTTTTGTTATAAATTGTCTTATATGCTTATACTTTGTTTGAAGACCAAATAGCGTAGTAATAGACTAACATTGTCTTCTTAACCATAAAACTGATCACAAAAAAGGCCACCCAGCGTGCATTGGCAGTGCAAACTTTCATTTAAGATTTCAGCCATTACCCCCTAGTCATCATTTACTTGATTGAAACAATCGCTTATCGTGATTCTAAGTTGGCATCAAAGCTGTCACACTTTCTTTGGCCATCGCCTTAATTGCTGACAAAAGTTTGGCTGCACGAAAAACACATTCTGAAAAAGTAGTTCCCAGCACCCGAACCAAAAAACCAAGAAAACAAAAACAAAAACCAAACAAAAACTGCCCTCGGTGTATCTGCAATTTTCATAAATGTGCACTTTCCATGCGCATCATCTTGGACAGAATTTGAAAGCCAGGCCAAGTCCCATACTGAGTTGAAAATTACCCAAAAAGCCCTGGGCTTCAATGACAGTCGGCCGTGCAGCGAGGAGGAAAGCAGAACTGGGGAATAGTTTTTCCCATTAGTTTCAAATAAAACCTACTTTTACCTCGGGCCACCGAAGCTGGAGCAGAAAAACAAAGGTAAAAACAATTGCTAAATTGTTTTTTTTTTTCTGTCTGTTTCTGTCGACTGACTGACAGTCTGGCTGCGAACGCAGAGAAGCAGAGCAAACCTGCAGGTGAACAATTCAAGTTAATCAAATAGTGAACATGTGCTGGCCCAGCCGCAGGCAGTGTCAGCCGAAGTCAAACAAAAGAAAGAACTTTCTCCGTACTTGCGACCACCGATGACCCAATATGCCAAACACTTTTGCATAAATTTTAATGAATTTCACGCTACACCGATCCGCCCAGCATTGAGTAAAATAATTCGCACTGCTGGATCAGCGCCGCGTTAAATTGCGCCAACTCAGTGGCTCAGTTATTTGCCAACTGAATTGGTATTGCTATAATCCCACAGAGCTGCTAGCTTGATAGTGTAGTGATGCCAGCAATATCAAAAACAAAAACCCTTTTATTTTAGTTAAATAAACCAAAACAAATAGAATATTTCAATATAATACATATTTTGTAAAGAGAAATATATTTTGTAGAACACACGACAATATGCATTGCCAATGAAAAAACTTTTAATCTCTAAAAAAGAACCCAATTGTCACCACTGAAACTCACACAGTTTCGTGCTGAAATCATTCGGCTTTGACATAAACATGCAATTTTGTTGGCCAATTTCCTTCTGGCCAACTCCCCGGGAGTTATGTCCAAAAAGCCATAGAATCTAACTGCGCACACTCAATCTAATGGGTCCGGTCGCGGCAAAGTCGACATCTTCTCGACGATCGAGAGATCGGGAGAACGGGCAATGGCAATGGCAACGGCAACGGCAATGGCTTCCTGTCCAGGGGCCAGACATCAGAGTCGGAGCTGGTAGACTACTGCGATACTACTAACCCAGTGCTGAACGGGCGTTGCGTGCAGTGACCAAACTGGTTGCTCTTCTAATTGCCCCGGTCTCCAGTGCGTGGCGATCGGTTTATGGAGACGGCTGCCAGGTCTCGGCCAGAACTGCAGTTCACTTCATTGCACCCAGTGGTGATCACTTTTGTGGTCAATATGCAGTCGCTTTGCGATGCTCATATTTTCTGTTAATTGGGCCATGATGGCCGGACTTAAGGCCTGATACTCAGCCGGCATTCTGCGGTTATCAGCGGCTTAAACAAAAACGATATAAATCCCGGCTCAATTTGATAAAACCATCCCGGCCAACTGTATCTGGCACAAACCGTTAGCACTCATGCTCGTAAAACGAGGTAAACAAAAACTAAATAAGAACTTTAAGAATTTCAATGAAATGGCCGCGACAATCAGCGAGTTTGTTGTCTAAGTCTTTTGTTTGGCGGCCGCTTGAAGTTTCCCTGTTGAATTCTCGGCCCCTGCTGCTAACTCATCTAAAGTTCTGAGAATAATATATCCGCGACTAAGTCTGAGTAAACAATGAATCATATTATTGAGCACATTCATACGCATACTGAAGCTTTATGTTTTACTGCCTGCCGGCAACCGCAGCAGTAATTCAGGTAGGGTTGAAGATTTAGAAGGAGCATCGAGGGGCCGAGAGTTAAGACCACTGTGGGGCACTTCAATTGGCTTTTGGCAGCCGTTCTCAAGCACGTGCTTGTCAGTTGATAATGGATTTGCGGTTTGTTTTGATACCCTCGCAGGGGAAACAAATCAAGTGGGTAGCTCAAGTTTCTTCACTTTAGGCAAGAGTTTGTTTCAAGTCGTGCTTGGTATTTGTCGAGCAAACAAGACTTCCTATCAATAATTGTACTTGAAATTTCGGTTTTTGCTAGACTCACAAATGTGGCGTGGAATAAGCAATGTCTAATTAGTTTTCAATGAAAGTACAAAATAATTTGTTGCCTATGTTAGAACTTCACGCACTGTTAGCTTGGACACAGTTCAATTTTTAAGCACCTGCTTTTTAAATAAGTTAGATCAAGTTTCCTTCAGTCTGCCTAAAAGTTTGGCTTCTTCCCTACAGAAAAAATCTCAATTCCAAAATTTTGCTTAATCCACAAAACTTCAACCGCAAAACGAACTACCTGTGGTCTCATTCAAAGCGTCACTTCTGGCCAAATACGCCACATTCTTGTTCGTTGTTTGGGTTTTATTTTCTGAGCTCTTTTTTTATAATTTTATCTTCATATACCGAATCGTAAATAAATGGTGGGTTGTTTTCGTTCTCTTATATGGTCGCTAACAGGCCAAAGCCATGACGACATTGCAATACAAACCGATACGTTTCGTATATACACATTTACGTATGGATTGCCATATATTCATATTGAATTGGATGGCATCGAGAATTAGCATATTTCATTCGCTTTCAGCTTATTTCTGTTCGCTGCTCGCTGACATTGAAACTGATTTTAATGGCCCGTAACAACAAAAACATGGCAATGACAATATGTACAAGTACACGCTAATGTGCAAGTCAATATTTAACGCCGAAAGAAGGCGTCGATTTAAATGAGTTAACCGTATACTAATTTTGGGCATCTCTATGTCAAAACGTCGGTGCGTTGAGCATATTAATCGAAGGAAAAGAGAACTACTGGACCACTATTAACAGCCATTTGGGTAACTGAAAACCAGCCGAAAAAGGCGTTAGTTCATTTATTGTTTAATGAGTGTGAAGAGCGGTTTGGCCGAGTACCGCAAGCCAGGCCAAGTTTCAGTTTTAACCGACACTCAGCACGCACACATGAGGCGAAAATTACTTTCGCATAAGTTGCTGTTTACATGGGTATTTTACTGACTTGTCTGACTTTTTGGCCAGACGCGGCGATGGGTAAACTTATATCATCGTCTCCGTCGTCATCATTATCATCATCATCGGCAACAAGATGATAATTACCTAAAAGACTGCGTTTTGTTTGCCGTTGCTTTTACGTATGCTTCAAGGTTTTGTGAGTTTTGCATTAACCAAAAGCCAACTAACTCGGTCGCACAGTCTCTGTTTTCCCAGTACTTGAAGTTTCCGAGCCGCGCTGTTAGCCGTAGGCCGATTGTTTGCCAAGCCCAGAGAGCGAATTTTGACGCCCACACCCCGAAACCCGGCATTTCATGATGTCATTTTCTCCAACGGCCGCTGACTTCGATGGATAGTTCAACATACCCGTTATCAATTCCTCAGCGGGAGATGTGGGCAGCGACAAGGGCGGATCTTGTCAAGTTTATAAGACTCAAGTGTCAGGAAATCATTTGACCAGTCAAAAATCAATGATTTTGTGGCAGCAAATGTTTGAAAAAATTGAAGTGAACTTTGCGTAAAATAATAGAGAGTACCTAACTTCATACGGTATTAAAGCTGTCCAAAAACAATACATAAAGTCTTAAGCTCAGAAAGTAATTAGGATATTCGGAACTAATTTACTTATTATATGATATTTTATTAAAATGTAATGATTTCATTTGATGTGTATTCAAATTGTATGTCATACATTTATAACCTCTGAAGCTGAGAATTAATTTCAAAGATTTGCTTGAACTATTTGTGGATAAGTTAAAAGTTATTTAATTAGAGAAAACCTATTTTCAATCAAAACAAATATATTGGCTCAAGCTGCCGTGAAAACTGTGGAAAAATCCCCCCGTTCGGTCAAATCCAGACTTGAACTAATTTCAATTGTTGCCGAGCCCTAACAACTCTCACCATGATAGATTTGTGCCATTTCATAGGAAAACTGAAATCGAACCAAGCTAAATCAAAAAATGAAACCAAAACCTAGTAAACTCCTGAAGCGCTCACGAACAATGGACCAATTTTTGGGGGGCACAGTTGGGTAAAAGTTAAGATATCGGTCAGTGGCACATTTGGAGTATGACTGCGGGTAGGCGGGGAATCGGGCAATCGGAGCACTAAGCCTGCCTGCAGAGTTATAGTTATGACCGTGATGGAGTCACGGCGATGGCAATTGCTATTGATAAACTGGCCTGGCCCAGCTGCAGTCAATGTAGAGTTCATTAATTTGTCTGCCCTGGAAAATTGCCGTGGAAAATCTTGAGGACCAGTTCGGACCAAGCCCCAGCCATGGATATGGTAGGAAAACGGCAGTGTAAAAGATGGTAGGGCATGGTAGTTAACCTCGTTTTCATGGCCGTCGAAGAACTTTATTGTATGCAAATGAAAAGTGAAATGTCCAGAAAGTGGTCTAATTATCTTTCACTTACCTGTCCAACCAGAAACAGCAGCGCGGGCAGGAGCCAAAGGCCCTGGCTATCTGGCCTCTTTCCTGTCGTCATCATCATCGCGTTCGCTTCCTAAGTCTTTCGTTTGCCTTTGTTCGCTCGCGGTAGTGTTATCCTTTTGGGCAGCTGCAATTACGCGGAACGTTTATCACCCAATTGAGCAATTGTGCAATTGTCTGGCGCTGATTATAGCCCACTTCATGCAACTCACGCAGTTGTCAGGCTGCAGCTGCATTCGATTTGATGGCTTTTATTTTTTAAATCCCATTCCCACTAAATTACTCATCCGCCGAGTGACTCAAGGCAACTACTGAGAACAAAAGCTAGCCCCAGTTGAACTAAACAGAACTTATCTTAGGTGTAAATTTACTATTTATCACATCGTTTTCATCTAGAGAGCGTAGTTTTCAGTGCTGTTTGAGATGATTTCGAGATTCTGGCGATCATAACTTTCTATGAAATTTTTTAGTGTACAAACGTGACCCGAGTGCATCGGATTTCTAATCTTTTAATATGCCCTTTTGATCTGATTAGTTTTTTCTAAGACAACTCCGCCCATTCTCACGTATTTTGATTTCGTTTTCGACTCGACCCCGACCCGATTGAACCGCGTCGAATAAACCTCAAAGTGGAGATTACTCGGAAAAGTGTTTCGCAAATCAAATGAAACAATGAGTTGGAATGCCGCAAACGAGTTTGCTCGAAAATATATTTATTTGCCGCACAAAGATCACAAAAAATAGCCCCACTTACGTCATTTGCTCAAAATGTGACATAAAAGCTTAAAAAGCCAAGCAACCACTTAAAAAGAGTGCTTTTTGTGTCAGATTGAATATTTATTGTTAAACTAAATATCAATATCTAACATGTAACCTCAAAAAATGTGCTTAATTTATGCTATTATTTTTTGTGGCCAGAAGTTATTTATTGCGCGCGCATATGTGATTTATTTAGCTTTTCTAACAACAAACTCAACCGGAAATGCCTAACACACCTACACACGCAGCTCAGAACTCACATTCTCAAACAACTTTATAATTAAGGCATTTTCATGCAGCTGAGCAGTAATATGCAACATTCAAGTCAACCTAGGGCTTTCAGCAAAAAGTTAGTCATTTTTGTTAGTTAACAAAAAAACCGAACTCGCAGCTGAAGCTGCAGTTAAGAGAGCTGAGTTTTCGGCTAAGAGCGCATCATGAAGAGTAACGAGAAAAACTCAACTAACTCGCAAATTCGCGCAAATTCCAGGCAATTTAGTACCATAATTTAAAAGTTAGCTGGACACTCATCTAACTAAACCTATTTTGCATGAAGTTGACTATAATCAGCAGTCGTTTTCCATCATTAAATTTCATTTGTTATTTCGTTTTTGTTCACTTTAAAGTTTATACATTGTGCTGCTCTTTTCAACAGAGTGTGAGACGTGTGAGCAACACGTGAAAACAAGTTTTATGCAACAGCTCATTGTTTACTTATTGTTGTTAGGGTCGTTTGTTAAATGTGTTTATTTATTCGAAAAAGTTGTTTTTATTTGCTATTACTCAGCTACCTGCACTCCGCACTGAAACCAAGTTTAATACTTTTGAAACGCGTAAAGGCACTACAATTCTAAAGTCGATTTGGACGGCAACTTTCCGCTTGACACGTTAACAGTTCGAGAGATTGTTGGCAACTGAATCGCAGAGACGGAAATTGCTCTAAGCCAAGCTTTGCTGTTTCAGCTTGGTTGCTTTATTTTGTTTTTTTTTTGTCTTAACACTGTCATCCCTCTCTCTCTCTCTTTCTCTCGCTCTCTTCTCGCTGCTCTTTTTGGCCACATCTTCGTTTGTTTTGGCCATTTTCACTTTGCCTCCGCATTCTGGCCGTCGAGGGCGTTACCACATCGCTGGAAAAAGAATTTAAACCATGGCTTTGGCGCCCAAGCAACAGCTACTTTCGTTTTCGCTCAGTTTCTATAAATTTGTATCGATTTGCCACGCATGCTGATAAATATTTTAAAAATATTACAATGTGCGGCAGTAACTCTAGGTATATAATCACTTAGATTATAACATATATTTTCTTTATTCCCATTAACCATATAATACATTGTACATACATACTTGACGTATGTATGTATATAAGAATATTATATTTTCTAAAAAAAGTTGTTTTCTAAAAACACGTCCATGTGTTGCCTTTAATTTTTAGTACTTGCACTTGCTTACATTAAATTCTGAGAAAGTTGGGCTAGCCCAAATGGTTTTGAATAGTGTATTAAATAGTGGTGGTTGTTGGAACTTGTAGCGTAACGCAGACTTCAATGAATCGATATGCCCGCAGGTTTCTCTTACTCACGCATGCGCAGTAACGGTGAATGGGGTGGTGTTCTTGAAAGAGAGTAGCCAGTGTTAGTAAACGACATAAAAGTAACGGTGTTTTTCAAGGATTTTAAAGAAGTTATCTATAAAATTCCTGGGAAATGTTGAACCATAATTAAATTACTTATTCTGCCTGATTATAAAACCAGCTGTAGTTGATTTTTGAGTATATACTTAACAATAAAATTAACATTGCACTGACTCTCTTTTCAAAACTCTCTCCAATTTCTCTCGCTCTCTTTGAGTACTTACATGCCTTTACATTCGCACATTTCTTTTGGTGGGAAACTCTTGGATGAAAATCCCACTCGCTCAGTGAAAATTTCATCACCGTCGTTGACAGTTCAGCCAAATTCTCTAGCTCCACAAAATTCGCACAGTCAAATCTCAAAATTATCTAAACTACATTTTGTGTTCACTTTTGATCATTCAAAGTCATCGTTTAACGTTCATCGGCCATTCGTGTGGAAATTGAAGAGTCCGAGAAGGAAAATTCAAGTGAATTTCTAGCTCTTTTCGGTAAAGAAAAACGCAATTACCAAAAAATCGAAACACGGCTAAAGTGAAAAAAAAAATATAAGAAATTTCTGTATCAGCTAGTCAGCGTTGTTTGCACCGAGTGTGAGTGCGAGTGTCTGTGTGTATTTTGTGAGTGTGCGAGTGTGTGTGGGTGTGTGTCTGTGTGTGTACGTGATAAGCGTAGTCAGACGCCGTAACAACAAAACTGAGACCCCGAGGTTAGAGAGGCACCATCGCTTTATTGAATTACACGTAAAACAAAGAGCGCGACTTAGCTGGCGATTAAAGCGTCCTCAAAAAGGGAGCGGTGGGAGGGGAAGTTGGCAAGGGGGGGATCCAAAGTGGGCGGTGGCAACCTGATAACCCACAAACCCACTGCTAGCGGGAGCCGAGCAAATAGTCCTGAGTGGTGGTTTTGATACTGCTAATTGCATGGCAAAAATTAATTAAAAACCTTGGACTCTAAAACTTTGTATAACTGGTCGCTAGGAAAGTAAATTCGTTACACTTCACCTTTGCTTTAGTTTTTTAATTGCTTTTACTACAAATTTGTTCCCCGCAACTAAAACTTTGAAGTACACAGACAATTAAAGCAACATTTTTCGGGAATAATTAAGCGAAGTATCCAAGCAAAAGATTTGATATTAAAAGGACACTAGAAACTGTAAATTTATATAATTAAAATAAGCCGTTCAGCTTCAGTTTTAATGCACAAGCCCCATTTTATTTCTTGAACCCAAAGTGGCATCAACTTTATAGCTTAGCAAAAAGGCAGCCAAGTCTTTGACCCCAGACGGAAATAGCTGCCGCAATTTGCGTGAGCCAGCGCCACAATTTACTCTGAAATGCTTGGCAGTTTTAATTACCATCGAAAAGACATTACGACCTGTTTTATGACAAGCCAACGCACATATCAACACAAAGCATTCTCGGTAGGGAAAAGCCAATGGAAAATGGGTTAAATGTGGCTGCAGGTGCTGCACTCCGGATGTAGAGTTCTGCATTTGCCCATTTCGCAACCCTTTCTCGCTTTGCAGTTTATATAAAATGGTTGACAGAAAATGCAACTGCTTAAGCTGCCATAAAGAAAGAACTTTAATTTGCCACTGACGTTGATGGATTGTGGTGCAACTTCGCTCAAGCCGGGAAAATAACCCGAACCACCCACAAGATGGGAGGGCTAAGCCGGGCTATAAAGTTTTTCCAGCACAGATTTGTGCTGGCTAACAAAAATGTGCGGGCAAAAACAGTCCGGAGAAGTTTCAGTTCCAAGCCTCCGGAAAAGGGCAAGCCAACAACCCAACAGCCGAGACCCTCAACACGTTACTGTGATTATTAATTCAAAAAGTTTTCACACACACGTACAGTTCTTCAGACAACACGGCGGATGAAAATATTCCGCAAACGAGCTTTGCTGGCAATCCGCCGAATGGCAATACATATATATCGATGCTAGACGGTTATGAATTATGCAAGAAAGGCCAATTTAACTTACCCAACTTAATTTGGCCAAAAATCTAGGCCCAATCTGCTTTCTAGATAATTAAATAAGACTTAAGCTTGGCCAAATAAGATTTCAGAAAAACCGCTCAGTTATTACTGTTTTGATAGGCAAAATAAACAGAGCAAACAAACAATCGGGGCCATCAATAATAAATCGATGGGTAAAGCTCTACTTTGTCAGCCAGCCTGCGAGTTAGTCTTTCTGTGACGTGCGCTGAACTTTGACATTTGGGGGCACGCTAAAGGAAATGCCAAATGTCAGACCTGTCCGTGTTGGAAAGTGCAGCTATCGCACAGCTTCTGGTCGAAAACCAGCGAATCTCAGCTCAGCTGTGTGCGGGGGCCAAAAAGTAAGCCACAGACAGAGCGGCGTCCCTTGCGTATACGTAATCTTCTTAGCAACAACAATTCATTATTAGGGCTTATGTCATGAATGGATACGGAGGAGTCGGGATTTTATTATCGGAAAAATTTAAAAGTCTTGACTTTTTAATGAACTTCAGCAATGTATGTGCATCTCATTGGACCGGCAAGGACACCCTCAATTGTTCTGCCCCACAAAAGTAGGCTACGAAAAGTTGCACAACCGCCTTGAATATTTTAGTTATGATAAGTGAATCAGCACTTCGCCGTGGACCTCTGGGACCCATTAACGCAATTTTCCCGCACTTAGCTGGGACCGCAGAGGAAAAAGGTTGGGCCTGCTGATTTGTTTAGGTGTTATTTACATACAACATTTGGTTGTTTAGTTGCAAATCTTTCTGATTTTTTTACGTATTGCCTGGGGATGTGTGTTTTCGAGTGTTTCAGTGTGCGGGTTCTGTGGTGTTTGTATACTATGTCCTACATAGCGGCCACTGCCAGTGCAATGAACCAAAAACAATGTTTTGCTTGGCAGTCGACGGTAAAAAAAGGAGAGCTACAAAGGCGACAGTCAGTCGTCCCTTGGGATGTTAACCAGTCGCTTGTCCATTCATTCATTCAGCCATCCATCCAACCATCCATCCAGTCGCTCCATCGCCTGGACATCCTCTGCCTGATAGCTGTCCCAGTTGATTTGCTCTTTGTGTTTTCCCTTTTCTTTTATTTTCCCGTGTTTTTGGCGCAACGTTACCGGACTGCAGCGAGCTTTATAAAAGGGTTTCCATGAAGTTCGTCGAGAAAATATGTGTGGGAGTGATTAACTTTAAGATTCAGTGGATTTAATAATGGAACTATGCAGGTCACATAATCGTACTTACTAACATAATCGTTCTATAAATTTGGCTTGTTTAATTAAAAGTATTACGCTGTATGGAGATTTTGTTGTGCTCATATTACTTCAAGTTTTCCAAGTTAAATACAACCTTTTAAACTTGAACGATAAAGAGATATTACATTTAAATAATTTGTAAGCCTAATCCTCTACCCGCTTACTTACAGATTAAAATAGCGACCGAGTAGCCTGAGAACCGTCGTAGTAACGAAGCGAACCCCTGCGAAAACGGAGGCCAACTGCTCGACTTAATTGTCGACCACTGTCAATATTAGCGCCATCGCAACTGCTGGGTGTGGGCGAATCTGCGCCCCGCCACCGGTAAGACTGTTCCATGATTCGCTCGCGCCTTCAGAACTTATTCATTTCACTTTGGCTTCACTATATGGCACCCAAAGATATCACTCAAATCATATGCGAAACACCCTCACATATCTTTAGCCTTGCTACGCTTTCATCAGCAAATTGCTTTTCAGTTTTTTCAGCTTCAATCTTTTTTGTTTTTCCACCGAGCTGCCCACTTGAACCTTTTCGCACACAAACACGCAAATTTACCCACAGGGGGTCGTCATGTTGCTGTTTGTTTATGTGTGTATGCGTGCCTGAGACCAACATTATTTTATATAGGCGCTGAAAAGTTTCAAGTGGCTGTAGGCCTGCGGGCCACGATAATAAATACAAAACGCACAGCGTCGTTTTGGCCACAAGTGCTTGACATTGTTGACTTGGCCCAAAGCAGCCACCCCTCCGAACGCCAAACTCGACCACCAATTGATTTCTGACGTTATGCGCCACACAAAAGATCCTTGGAAATATAATGGCCATGCAATTTCAACACCCTGGCCATTGTCCTTAAACGTCCTCGCCTCGTACACCTGTTGCCATTAGCTCGATTTTATACTCATGCCCACACGCCGTTCGTTTTAATGTTCTGTTCGTGGTGCTTATTTTAATTAAAATTTAGTTTGAGACACCTTTATTGCCATTTTAATAGAACTTTAGTTTTCACTTAGACCGACTCAGTCTCTATCTCTCTCTGTCCGCTGAAACAATATGCAAATCCTTTTAAACCACACATTCACGACATTTTCCTAATAGCAAATGCAACTTTTGTGATTTTATGGTGTACTTAACCCATTATTCCGACAGTAAGTGAAATCGAATTAAAACCATGCGAGTTCGTTTTATATAAATATACTAATCTTTAAACCAGTTGACATATGAAATTTGAAATGAGTTTTCCCCTCACTTCACTACATTACATTACGACTATGTAATGTTTTTTACGATTTTTACCATCTTTCACTGTGAAAATGCACATTCGAAGTGACCACATTGCGCATACGCCACGTTGGTGTAACTGAATTAAAGAAAGTTTCCGAAACAATTAGGATCCCAGTGGGGAACGTTGGCTTAGTTTGGCCACAAAATCTCATTACCTTTCTGCAAAAAAGTTAAATAAAAGGGACAGACATACTAACTAAGTGCCTTATTTTACGTTTGTGAGACGCTTTAAATTACTGTATGCCTTAATGTTCAATGTCTATGCACTATAAATATCAGAAATCATTAAATGAATGCCCAAATTGAAAGCACTCTAGCTAATTAATGAGCAATTCAACTATACAATGTATATGTTTTTTTATGTACTTTCGCGTGCCGCGGATCAAAGGAGCCAAAAAGCAGCACCCTGAATTTCTCGTCGTTCAAATCGAGCTTCACTTCCAATGTTAATTTCCTGAAGAGAAGGTAAAGACCTTAAAAAAGGAAGTGCCCCCCTTGGCAGAGGGGGGCCCAGTTGAACGAAACTAATTTGAAATTTCATATGTTCGTCTATTTCTCTATCTTTTCTTCTCGGGCGGTATTTGCCTACCACCCCATTTGATTATCTCATCCCTTTCCACTCAAATGCGCTGCACCATTTAAACTACTTGTCTACTTGTCTGGCGGTTGGAAAACAACCGAATCAATCACAAAACCCCAAATACTCGAACACCACCCTGCCACAACCACAACCACTACCGCAACCCACACGAAAACTAATAACAGATTCAGCTCGGGAGACTTGTCTTCCGAGGTAGACGATGTCGATCCGAATAGCCTGCCGCCGGCGGCGCGACCCATCCAGGATCAGCCGACGAAGCCGCCGGTTGCCGGCGGACCGCCGAATATGCCGCCACCGCCGGCTCCCGGCCAACCGGCCGGAGCTGCTCCGGAGCTGTCGTTGAGCTTTGGCGCCGGCAAAACCCCGGCGACGGCTGCACCTGCTCCACCACGTGGTGTCAGTGCGCCGACCAGTCCGGCCAAGTCGCGCGAAAGTCTGCTGCAGCGGGTGCAGAGCTTGACCGGCGCTGCCCGGGATCAGGGAGCCTCCATTTTGGGTACGCTTTGGCATTGGCAGGCACCTACACTCAGAAAAATATAGCAGTCATTCAGTCACATAACATGTAGAGACATCATTAAATCTTGGTATATATAAGTAGTATACAATCCACTTTACAAGCAATGAGGCTCTGTCAATCCATTCCATCATGTTACTGTAATGGTTGTTGTTCTATTTACCTGTTGATTGCTTTTAGTTAATATAATATTATTAGTAATTAATAGTATTATCCCTGGTGATTATATGTAGAGGCTATGGATAATCGTGTTCAACAACTCCTAGACTGTTAAACAAGATATACAGTTTTTATACCTATAATTTGAAATTTGTGCAAGTGAAATTAGTTGGCTCTCCAAACTGAATTCTATTTACAAATCCTGGCTGACTTCTACTTAAATATGAACCTATATAATATTTAAATATTACGTGTTTAATTAGTAGGGTATTTTAACAAGAAAACCCACTTTAAAATCCGAAGTACATCAACTTAACCTTTAAAAGTTGTGTCTTACCTAAATGTTGCAATCTATGAGCTTTTTCTGAGTGTAGGGACTGTTTATTGGTCTCTGGGCATGGAATGACATCTAACCCAAAACAGGAGCTGCGGTTCAGAGCGCCACACAACGGGCGCCGGCGTTCAGCAAGGACAAGTACTTCACGCTGCTGGTTCTGGATGACCAGAACACGGACTGGTCCAAATACTTCCGGGGCAGGCGGTTGCACGGCGACTTTGACATCCGCGTGGAGCAGGCCGAGTTTAGGGCAAGTACCATCGCATTTCTCACCCGGTAATCGGGGTAATTACTGTTTGTCCACTGCAGGACATTACGGTGGTCTCCAGCGCGGACACCGGACCAGTTGTCACCATGGCCGCCTATCGCAGTGGCACTCGGGTGAGTTATCCACTGGAAAAAAGTGCCTATTTGGTATTTACATATATAACTATTATATTAAATAGTATGATAAAAGCAGAAATTGTGTAAAAGCCCCGGAAAAATGGGAGATTGGGATATAGTATTAAAACTGTACACATCATTATAATATCCACTACCAGCAAGAACTTCTCATTTTTGCTAACTGATTATTTTTCCCAGTACTCCCACCTGGGTAGTTTGCGCTTAATTAGTGCAATGGCAGTGACCAGCAGTCGTGGATCCAACTTCTTAGGCGGGGGATTGGATTGCTCGCCAGTGCTCTACAGAGTAATAGGGCCATTGGAGGACCCAAGGACATGGGTGGACAGCTTGATAGGTGGATGGGTGGATGGGTGGATGGGTGGATAGGTGGCAAGTGGGCGTAATCCAAGAAGTGCTTAAGAGACGGCAGTCCATCAACAGTCTTTGTCCCTTTAGCCTTATTTGCGTAGCACTGAGCTCGAAGCTCTGGCGCTCTGTTTGCCATTTGTTTATTTCAAGTCGGATTGTTGACTTTACGATGCTGGTTCTGTTTTTGCAATTGCGTGTGCCAGTAGCAATAAAAGACACTTGTAGCTGCGTAAAAATACGAATGCGATTGCCAAGTGTGCCATACTTGTGACTGTCGGGAAGTTAGACGCCATCTGAATTACCAGTGAAGAGTTATTAAATGCAAATAGGGATTCTCGTTTAATTCAAATAGGATGTGCAGTCACACTGCGTGCAATAAAGATTTAGTTACATTTTATTTGCTAAGTAAGCAAAACCATTGCAATGTGAATGGTACAAAGGGGCTCCAAGATTTCCCCGTATGCCTTAATAAATAAAAAAAAAAATCTCTGATGCTTATTTACGTTGCTCCCAAAAGTATGCAACACATATTTATCTTTGCTCACAAAACATCCGCCTGACAACAGATGGCGCTAGTGTATCAATAATGCAATCAGTTTGTTGCCACTCAACAAATTATGCGGTTTAACTTTCACATAATAAATAACACCACTTTCATTCTGTTTTAAAAATATATTTTTCGTTTTTAAAAATTACAAAAAGTTTGCCAGCGATTGGCAATCTAACAGCTAAGTAAATTTCCTTTTTTTTCATAAAATTGAATTTCTATTTTGGAATATCACACCAAAACAGGTGGCGCGTTCCTTCCGACCGGACTTTGTGCTGATTCGACAGCCGCCGCGCGACGGATCCAGCGATTACCGTTCCACGATCTTGGGCTTAAAGTACGGCGGAGTGCCCAGCATCAATTCGCTGCACTCGATCTATCAGTTTCAGGTGAGTGGTGTTGGACTTCATATCGAGCCCTACCCTACAACTGATCTTCTTTGATATTGTTAAGGACAAGCCCTGGGTATTTTCGCACCTGCTGCAATTGCAGCGACGCCTCGGACGCGACGGTTTTCCACTGATCGAACAGACCTTCTTCCCCAATCCGCGCGATTTGGTAAGTGTTTGCGGTATAAACATTAAAAGCTAGACACTAATTAAGTAGCTACTAAGGAGCCGGTTACAAGTTCGAAAGCATCAATTATTAAATAACACATTAGGCATAACGTACGTATTAAAGCTCTGGACAGAGAAAAACGATAGCATAACAAGGACAAGCAAAGGACTTGGGGAACTAAGACCCGTATTGCTTTACGGATTGCTCAGGCACTTTCTGTAGAGCTGCGTGCGTCGCCAGCGGCATTGGGAAATCACTCCATTGACCGTCTGCCTTTTGTGCGGCATGCAGGCACTGTAGTCTGTCTCGCATTTTCCAAAAGGCGACCATTTGCATGCATCAGCATAATTTCGTCCACTAAGACATCTCTCTCCAAAGCAGGGAGTAACCTGGTAGAAATCACAATTTACTTAGATTGAAGTCTGATTGGGCTTACTCTTTACTTACTGTGCAATTTGTGGCCTTGGCATATCCACCGCTGAAGCCATGGCGCTCTGTGATGGTCATCTGGGTGTACTCCTTGTAGTAGCTGCATATATTTAATGTCGGTATCCTTCCCGCCACTATATAAACCCTTCCCAGTCTGAGGTGTACGCCGCCGCACATTGCGTCATCTCTGGGCGTGGACAGGCGACCATCGCGTAGCATCCGCCGCGCTTCGGGCGTAGCCTAGTAAAATAAATATATTAAAATCAAATAAATAACTGAACATAATAGGATTATTGTTTGTAATTCAGTTTTTATTTGGATAATAAAGACTTAAATATACATTCCATAACATATTAAACACCTTGTTTCCTAAGAACGTGCTTACCTTGTAGGTGCGTTTGATGTGTACTTTGTAGGTGGTCTTGCCCGGCTCGATGGTGTTTGATTGGCGAAGGACTCGCAATTGCACAACTGTCAGGGATTGGAATTTTTTATTGCGTTCCTCGGAGGTTCTCAGGTGGTGGAAAACTCACCGTAGTCCGCCTGGGCGAAGTGCGTCTGTGGGTGGGAGGGCATGCAGCTGCAGGCGTCAGCTGGGCGACCGTAAAACGCGAATACCGCGACCAGGAGGAGCGTCAATAAACCCAAATGCTTTCTAAAATCCATGGCTGCGTTGGTTGGTAGCGAGCTGATAAAATGGCTATGGATTTACGTCGCACGAGTCCAGTGAGTCCTGATTACTGTAACGGAAGTGGAAAATGAAGGAAATTGAGGGAAAATTGAGATTGCTTCTTACGTTGATGACAATGATTTAATGGGAAAACGCATATAATGGCTTTCGTGCTGAAGGTCACTGAGAGTTTAATTATGTCTGTCTTACTTATGTCGTTCGGCTTATCAATGGAGGCCAGGCAGCTCAGTGGCAGTAGCTGCCAGCCTTCCATCAATCGAGCCATCAATCCGCTGCTCAATTATGCATTTAATATATTACACATACGCCCCGTATGTCAGCAATTAATCGCGCCTACTGTCACAAACACGCACGCACAAGCTCGGATCATCAAGAGCATTTATGGACAAAGCACTTGACTGCCAAATCACATCCATCTTTATTCTTCATAGATTGGATTGGTTTGGCTTAAGCCTGAATCTCCATCCATATTCGCCTTTCATCACTATTTTATTTCAGACTTACGCAAAGACGATTCAGCAGTCAATTTAGAATGCATAAATCGCACAAAAGTAGTTCAATTGCCCGGGCATTTCAATTGAAAATTGTTTATGGGAAATTCATAGAAAACTTGAGACGCACAAATCGAAATCCATTACAAAACCGCTACCATACCGCACATTTCGATGTGCTGCCACACCATAGCTGTAGCCATAGATATATGTAGATGCACAAACTCTCATGTACATATCGATGCCTCCATATATTAACGCAAAAATATTGTATAATATCGAGAGTGGAAAAGGCAAGGCGGCAATCAGCTGCAGCTCCCGAACTGCTCATTGAACTGATCGGGGCAGATAGTCAGGTTCCATATAGACAGACCTATGGCCATATGCCTATCTATCCCGATTTCCCGCCCCGCTCGCAGTGCCAGTTCTCCTCTGTTTATGGAGTCTACAACCCGGCAGCTCTGCAGCTCGCGGCAATGTGGCAATTAAATTGATATAAAATTGAATTAAAAGCATTTTGCGGAAAAGCCACTAGAAAACGCATACGCATACGCACACACGCATGGAGCAGGGAGCGCGGAAAATGGTGAAAAATCGGGGGCAGACCTGCATGCGTGAATCGTTGGGAGGTTGCTATTGATTGAATGCAAGCCAAGCAGGCAGGAGTAATGCATCAAACTATTCATTAAGTGGCAGCCCAAGTGGCGGCAGACAAGCAGACGCGCTGACTAATGGGTTAAACTGGAACATACACTGGTAGAAAATGAGTCTGTTCAATAAATTCCAGTAGACAATATGACAATGAATATCTCTAACTTTAATCTGTGATGACAGCACTGCAGACTAATGGAATGTTCATTCTATTCTATAGTTAAGAGTTTAGCAAATGACTCATAGCTCTTTCTGAGTGTATACCTATAATTAGATCCCACACAGTGGTTGGCAATGTAAAAGGTTGTTTCCCTTTTGCATAGGCTATCTTAAGTATAATTTTATCTAATATAAAAAAGTGAAAACACTGTGTTACTTTTAAACCAGCTAATTTGCATCTAATGAGAGCGGGAAAATAGTGACAACGTCGAAGTGTCATGGGAGAATTCTTCGTAGGCGAAAAGCTTCACATGTTTGCCTACATTTTTTTCTCCCTGACACTGTGACACTTTGCCCGGCAATTAACGGCGCGGATTTGTTTAACAAACAGGCCGACAAGACAGTACTACCAACAACAACAATGAGGGGAACAAAAAATGGAAAACAAACAAACAGTCGGCCAAGAGGCAACAAAAAGTGGCACAAGCACACACACACACACACTCAGTCGAAAACGTCATCAACGTTTAGCAGATAAATCAAGTTGGGAGCCAATTGGCAGCAAGAAAAGCGTTTTCCGAGGCGTTGAAAATTCGCACGATTTCATTGGGACTTGGGACCTGGGACTCCGTTTCCCCTCGCAGCAGATACCAAATGTGTATATGCAGATAAGTCTCCTTATTTATATATGCACCCATGTCCGAATGCACAATTAGCTTGGCCATATATCACTCAGGCATAGTTTAAAGCTGCCCAAAGCCGGCAAAAATGCAGCAACAGTTCGGAGTTTTTTGTTTTGGATTTTTCGAGTTGGAAAAACGCTCCCGTGTTTGTTGACAAGTCTAACACATGTCAATTAAATGTTATATATTATGGCACGCGGCGGCTACTCACACAGACTAAAAAAAAATGGAACGTGCCGCATTTGACGTCACTTTGTGCCCCGTCTAATTGACACACTTGTTGGACTTGTCTGCCACGAAGTTCTTGTGTCGTCACCATCATCGATGTTGACATTTGACACTGGTTTCAATTTCGAGTGGCTGACATCCAATTATGCGGGCCAAAAAAAAACAAGAAATAAACAAGAGGAGGCAACAATTTCAAAAGATATTAACTCAAATATCGGATCGAGTTCAATTGGCATTGATTTCCACTTTGAACTCGGGCCACTTAAACCAACCAAATGGAAAATATTTATTGACACCCATGGTAAGGGGAATTTCGCTATAAGGAAATGGAAAATAATTCAATTATAATTCTTGCATATATGTACAAAATATTTGTTTTATTTTAAAGAAAGTTCTAAGCAGAAAGCATAACACGCTATTTCCTTAATTGTAAATTTGTAACACAAGAAACTCCAAGCATTCAAGTGTTGAGTTACCCATTTAACTATCACAGAATTCATTGGATTTTATTTGCCAAAATGTTTAAATTACAAATTCGTGTTCATAAAACTTAATCTATGCCCAAAAGGCTCAGCCATTTGGCATTATGCAAATTTTATGATTAACACTTGCACATAGAAAGGTAGACAGAAAACAGAATCCAGACAGATTTCCCAGGTGAATTCAAAGGGATTTGCTAAGGTCAGACATGAAAAAGGCCAAGGCTCAGTGATGATGATGATAAAAAAAAATGTGGTGAAAGTAGACAGAAAGGATTTTTCTGCTACCAAAGTAAAGCGCTTTCGGTTTAGCTCCCCTTTTTTGGATGGTTGAAGACTGCTCGCCAAAATGGCTACAACACCCAAAGCCACATAATTAATGCGATTTTGGTTTGTGTTCAGTGCTTTCCTTGTAAATTTGTGTTGGTCAGTGCTGTGTAGTTAGCCGTTGAGAGGTTTGGTTTATGAGCACTTAATTGGGGCCATTAATACCGGCTAATGTCTAAGTGAAGTGTGTGGACCCACAAAAGTATTAACAGCCAGCAGCACTTCACATGGCTCCGAAACAAAGCACTAAATGCATCTACATAAAAACGTATTTATAGCTTTCGGATATTTCGACTATATTGCTCTGCACGGTCCCCAAATTTACGATGCTCGATATTTCGCGCCTCCAAAAACGGCTTATCAAATTGTGGCTGCTCCGATCACTTTGCCAGAGATCTGCTGAATGTGATTTATGGTCTATTTAGTAGCGCAATAACAAGTGTACCTAATTTTTTTATTGTGTTAAATCTGTTTCTACAATCTACACATGATTGGACTAGGTCATCACAAAATCTGTTACAACAAACCAGATTTTCCCGACGCCCTAATCAGCTAATTCTCATGCAAATTGTCACATTACTGTGACACGGAGACGTAAACCTAGGTAAATATAACATTTTCAGTAAAGTCAGCATTTTGTTAAGATTAAGTATATTATCTGCGTGCTCAAAGTCTTTAATAGCATAGCTGTCACTTAGTTTCCCTAGTTTATTCATTCTGTAAATATATGAGTATAGTGAGTACCCACACTTCGAATTGAACGGTATCGTTCTCGAATGCTTTTTTTGGCGGTCATTTACTTTTCGATATTGCTCTTTGTGGCAATTCGCTTATAAATTTGTTTGTTATTGCTGATTGACTTTCTAAACAGTTGGGAATGGGTTCATCATGCGGAATTCGCTATTGGAATTTGATTTTCACAAACTTAGATAACATTACAACCCGATGATGTCATTTCGGCTAGGCGAATGCTCAACTTCTCAGAACCCGAGATTACTTTTAATTAGAGCAAGCAAATATTAGCCATTGCAACTGAGATGACAACCAGCAAGTGGCCGAAACCCGGAACATCGACATTTCCATTACCAACTCTTGCAGTCCAGTGAATTTCCGCCAATTTCCCATAACGATGCTGAAAAACTTTCTTTGGCCAAAGGCATTCGGTTGACTGGCTTTTCCTTTGTCGGCGATGCCTTTACAACAATGGGGGAAAATTAAGGGGGAAATATCAAAGTCACGATCGGGCAATAGGCAATGCCATAATCAGCAAGATCAATGCGGCCCAAACAAAAGGGGGTTATGGTATGCCCATTTGATTAATGCCACTGCTTGATCCCTGACCCGGAATGGTTTTCCTGCCCAGAATGACCAAATACTGTGGTTTCATGTTGTTTGAAGATAAAGATTGCCAGCTAGTGGCATTTACATGCACTGAACGACACCTGAACCAGTGGCATGTACATGCATAATTAACAACGGAATTGTAAACCGAATACGAGGTGATAAGAACTGGTTGAGTGTAGTCTCTACTGGCTAATTGGCTAATTGAATCGCCAGCCGATGAGATGCAGTGGCTCGATGGTTGACAGCTCCATTCAGGTGTGACGAAACCTTGTCTGGCAGACAACTAGACAACTATGCTCGGAATGTCGGAATTTTTATTGCCTTGCGCCTCATTAACCCATGCACAAGTATGCCAGCGCAATCTGACATCATTGCGCCGAAAATAAGACTCCTCTCATTTGTGCCACTCAACTGCACCGGTCGATCAAGAAAACAAACAGAAATTGCAAGCCCAAATTCGTCACGCTTTTTTTTGGGGAGATTTCAGTTTAAGCCGTGAAATTAAAGAGCGAAACAGTAACGCCACAAATTTCTTAACTTATGACACAAATTGTCTGGCGGCATGGCAAAATAAACAAACATTTCGCCCAGGATGCGTAACGAAAATTCAATTAAAAATGCTAATGTATCTGAAGAGAAGAGAAGCGAAGAGAAGGGGTCCTACAAAATCGGAGACCCGAAGGTCTGGGGCCTGGACTCACATTGCATTGGCCAGGCCATAAAAATATAAATCTTTAATGAGCGAAACCCATATAGCTTGTGCATATATATAAGACCGCAAAGTAAACATATACATATGCTGGCAAATATCATGTATAATGTGGGGTCTGCCTCTGGAATACAATGGTGTGCAGTGTGTGGTGTGTGTGGGCTTGCATTTCGTTATCAAATTGCTGGAATTTGCATGAAAATCAATAAACTCTGCTCAAATAACCCGGCTGGCAGTTCAATTAAATATTCAAGTGATTTTCTGTGACAATACCGAATCGCTTTTCGTCAACTTGGGTGATTTATTTCAGCCTAACAAGGCTCCAGTTCCAGAACAGGGTGACAGATCTTGTTAAAGACATTGAGAGACATTAAGAAAAAAAAGGAGCAGAAAAGCAGCAGGGAAGCTGACAAATTGACGGCCCGTGGCCCACACACAAATGGAGGGGCTCCGGGTAGCGAAAAAACAAATTCATTGTCGATAAATTTGCTGCCAGACCTGCGAAATTTACGCACATTCACTTCAGATAATGGTGTTGGGGGGGAAAATTATTAATGGTTGCGAAAGACCAAAATACCAAACCAAATGCTCTTTGTCGCGCCGTCTGAATTGTACAATAATATTTAATTGCAAGATTTGCACAAGAAAATTTATTAATGGCACCGGGATGAGCCGAATGTGGGTGTGTCGACATAAACAATTCCGATCCAATGTTTTTGTATCTGTATATGGCTTTCAGACTTTTTTTTGGGGATTTAAAAGCATTCGCCGTATATGGCGAATTGAATGATGTGCGAGGGAAATGCCGCATTCACAATCATCGAATATGACAATTTTATTTGCCCGGCTTTGTGGTTTTTTGTTGATTGCGGATTTGGATACAATGCGTAATCTAAGTAGAGCAGCCATTATATTGATCGTATTGGCATTCTCGGAATCGCTGAAATAGGCTTGACATACATAAAAAGTTAAATATCGATGTACTATGAATATCATTGAGTTAAATGTTAATTACACGTTGTAGATGGTTTTATTCTCATTACTTATGATAAAACATAATTTAAATGTTCTTACCATGAATATTATATATAAATATCTTCAGGGTGATACAAAATTGTTGGTTTTCAAAACAAGCTAGTGAACACAATTAAAGCCTAGAACAACAACCTAATGATTTTTTATTACAGTGTAGCCCACTAACCGGATTTTCTCTCCCTCAATAAGCAATTGCGGTTAAGATAATTTAAGGTGCCATATGGCGATATATGTCGTAAGACGGCAAACAATACATTCAATTCAGGAATTAGCACACTTTAGAAAATGGAATTGCATACGATAACAAGGGCATAGCGTTATCTGCTGGCGAAAAACAAAAATAAAAGTCAACGTAGTAATTTACCGAACAATTTCCCAGAAAAGCTGAAAAGCCAATACGAAATACAAGCTCATTTAAATGGCGCACAAAGCCAACAGTGAATCCAAAGTCAAATGAAGGAAAATGAAATTATGAATATCCATGCGAAACAATGCGAGTTGTCGTGTCAAAAGAAAGTCAATGGAAGCGAAAAGGGGAAACCCACTTGAAATGCATTTCCCTGGGGCGGTCTTTCTCTCCTTGCCTCTCTCGAGATATGCTTGTAAATTTTATTGGTTTTGTTTTTTTTGGTTGGTGTGAGTCGAAAAGCATTAAATGTGTTTCCATATTTTTAGACACTAAATGGCCAATGCCAAAACACACATGACGTATGCGTAATATGGAAATACCTCTGGCGCACACAACCGTTTCGCTTTCCTTGACATCCAGCAAAATTGTTACATATACATCAAAGATTCAAATGGGCTTTACGATCAGACTGGATTGCACAAGCAAACTAGTTGTATATTTTTTTTAATGGCCTGCAGTTTGTTTACAAATTGGCGACAATAAAAACTATTAAGACAATTCGAAAGGCCAGAAAAAACTCGGGGGGCTCCAAAAGCTCTGGGAAGGCAAATGCACAGCTAGGCAAATAAAAACAAATTATAAATAAACGCTAATAAATAGAAATGAGCGTTGGCTTGGAAAACTGTGTCGCTGTGTCACGTCGGCACATTTCCCAGTGCGCGTTTTAAATAGCCCCAAAATAAAATACAACACGCGTCTGTGTCGCGCGTTTTGCATACCTTCACTTTCAATTTCAATCTTCTAAATGCCAAACAACTCGAAATCTAAAATAAAGTTAAAACAACATGGCTTTGTACTTTGGCTTTTGAGTTGCGACTTGTTTTTGTGGGAAATTGAGAAGAATTTAACTGAGAATTGTGAAGTGAAAATTGAATTAAATTATCTAAAAGCTAGTTTTCTAACAAAATTGTTTTTGCGGGAAAGTCAAAGAACTATAAGCAACCCATTTTATTCTGACCCAACAAACCATTCTAGCAAAGCAGAATTTTTGGAAATTAAATAAGGTTTTAAGTACCAAACCTTCAACTAGCAAAAATAAGTAAAATACATCTGGTTAATTGTTACCTTAAAGCTGCAACCTATTTGGTGTGTAAAACTGGCACTTCAGGCTTTAAAACACTTGAACCCGAGGGCACTAAAAATGGGGAAAAACTGTTGAATGTATTTTCACCGGCACTCGCACTCGAATCGCCAAGTCCGCACTTTATACTACTTGGTACTATATATTTGCACGATCTCGCGATCTCGCGATTTCTCCGTCGCCGATTTTGTGGCGTTCTAGCTCGCTGCGCTTGCGGTTCTGCACTGGATCGCCAAGTCAACCGATTCGACTGTTTTCTTCAACGAATCCCCGAACCCGAGTGCCCAGATATTTCACTCAAGTTCTTCGGGAAGTGAGAGATCGTATCGATCGATCGGTTGAGTTAAGTCGAGTCGGGCCAAGTCGTGTTGAGTGGAGTGCATATGGGTTGAGTGTTTCTTGCGGCAGTCGGCCGATCAAAAGCGCCATAAATTCCCCCTAAATGAGTGGAAAGTGGAGGAGAGTCGATTGCATTTTCTTGGCGTTTATTTTTTACCTTGGCAGCTTTATTAATTGCGTGCTGGGGTCTAGTTTATGCTCTCGGCCATATAATAGCATACAATATGTGTAGTCGTAGTTACTTGGCGCCATGGCCAAAAAGAGATCGCCACACGAAACTGCAGAGCGCACATTGGCGCATCTGTCAGGCCGCATATCAACTAATAATTCAGCTATGCCGACTCGTAAACTCGCCAGCGATCCCACTTCTACTTCCACTTCCTCTGACCATGTGGTGCACACACGTGCTGCTGCTCCGGTCATGCTTCAAATCATACTCCATGCTCCACCTACAGCACGTTGCCATGATCTGCATATCCGACCCGCTAACGCCACCGCACTACAGATGTGCACGGCGAGAAAAAGTTATTACAAAATAATTGGAAAAAATGGAAAATTAGAATTAAATTAAAACGTATTGATAGCTAAAAGTATCTGTTTTTGGAACCTTAATAAAAAGTGATAAAAAGTGTTATTGTTACAAACTGTTGTGATCGATAAATATGTAACAAATTATGTAAATCTTGTATAATAAACAGTTGATAAGAATAGTGATAGTGACAACGTGATCCGTAGCAACCCCAATTGGCTCAACAATGTTGATACTTATTCAATTTGTTTTTGTTCCTGTGCAATTGCATACCAGACATGGTGAACCCGCTTCAGGGCACTACGAATGCGTCACAGTGCATATTTCAAGTCCGCTGATATAACCGAGGAGCAGCTCCCTAGACAGTGGGCACTCATGCGACATACGAAGCAGCTTCCAAGAATGCTGGCAATGTGGGAGTGTGACGTCTCATTCTGATTCCGATTCTGATTCTCATTCTCATACTCATGTCCAGATACGATACGATTGTATTATCCATATACAACCGAAGCCACATCCAACGCAGACATCTATATGTATTTATGTTCATTCAGAGATTTCTCGCACTCTGTTTGTTTGAGGCTTTCTGTCGGTAGTCTTTCAGTCTTTCATCGGCGGCAATTGCGACAATTCTTCGGGCTGCGTCATGGTTGTTATGGTTTTCCATTCGGTTTTATTTTGATTTATTCACCCTCTGCCAATACAACACGAAATTGAGCCCATGTGCTTACTTGTGATTTATCAACTGTTTAAATATGGCTGTGGTTCTGGGAGAGATGATTAACAAGGGTAATCGACTGGCGATTTGCATATATAAATGTAATCGCCATGAATGAGCAACGATGTAAAATTAATAAAATGCGAATTAGTCAAATATTTGAGGGCAGGGCATTGTTGCTCTTGCATATTTAATAGTGATTTGCATGTGCCATTAATAACGAGAAGGCATTTTCATTAAATGCCCTTTTGCCTGACTAATGATGGAGGATTCTTGGAAATTTAACTGGCAAATCAAAGAAAATTTCAATGGCCAGACGCGTGATCGGAATGAGGGCAAAAACAACCAATGAATTTGGCACTTATCCGATGGATTAATAAGCATCGCCCGCATATTTCAGCATTTCCGCAGCAAATAAAGTGAGAAAAAAGAGCAAAATAAAGAGCTTGAGTGCCATCATCGGCATATTGTAATTTACAGAATTTCAATCAGACGGAGAAATACAGATGGTGATTGCCTCCATACCTTTTTATTTCCAACACATGAAGAAAGTGTTTAAAATATATCAATTTTTTATGTACCTATAGATTCTGTCAATCGTTAAAGCGAGGTCTATAACATTTTCCCAAATATTTTTAAAAGATATTTTTAAAATCTTATAAAGTGATTCAAATTCGGATGATGAGTCAGAGTAGCTAAAATTATTCATGTACACTTTTAAGATTATTAAGATACTTAAGATACTGTTCACAATATATATTGTGTCACCTTTTTTGAAAACTTATTTAAACGTGGCTTGAAATTTAACAAATATTACACGTTCTTTTTCTCCGTGCACTTGCAGTTCCAGTTCACCAAGTTCCCCAGCGTGCTGAAGGCTGGACATTGCCACGGCGGAGTGGCCACCGCGCGCCTGGAGAACCAGAGCGCCCTGCAAGATGCCGCCGGATTGGTGAGCGGTGCCGGCAATGATTCCCATTGTTACTGCACCATCGAGCCCTACATCGATGC
Organism: Drosophila yakuba; assembly: GCF_016746365.2. NCBI lineage: Eukaryota > Metazoa > Arthropoda > Insecta > Diptera > Drosophilidae > Drosophila > Drosophila yakuba. The sequence goes on from NC_052530.2 coordinate 11,849,056, forward strand.
CAAGTTCAGCGTGCACATCCAGAAGATTGGCAACAACTACAAGGCGTTTATGTAAGTGACCGCAAACCGCAGGCGGCTGAAACTGAAAGCCACAAGTTGATGCAGGAAGGGTCGAGTGGTCTGAATACTCGTATATGTAGTCTCAATGGTCCGAATGGCTTGAATGGTCTGAATGGTCTGATTGCCTGACCTTGCAACTGTCAGCAGACAAAAGCCGTCGTCGTTTTGCAATTGGCAATTATCCTACCAAGTGCAGCGGCAAGAGTTCATTGTTTGCCATCCAAAATGCCGATGCCATGCGACGGGTTCAAAGAACCCTCGCCGACCTACCAAACGCATTATCTACGCTATTTTAGCCGCCTAATTTATTATACTTAACCGCTTTCGCTCTTTAACAGGCGCAAATCCATCACCGGCAATTGGAAGACCAATCAGGGATCCGCCATGCTGGAGCAAATCACTTTAACCGAGAAGTACAAAAGCTGGGTGGATGAGGTAAGCCAATGGATTAACGCCATCAGGAACACTAAATCAAACAGGCGAATTATTGTGCGCCATCTCCACCGACTTTCCTGTGCTCTGCACTTTTCGCGAAAACCAATGAAATTCTACACATATAAATCAAATAATTTCCAATTACCCATACATTCTGCTTATTATCTTAAAAATAAGTAAGATAGAAAGTTTTCTGCTTCAATTTTTTCATTAATTTAATACATGTATTAAAATATAAGGCTTAAACTTAGCCATATGTTAGCTCATTTCATGACAGCCTCTTTTCTTCACATATCCCCAACAATTTTTCGCTCACATTACCGTTTGTGCCCCAAATTCTAAAAGGCCTAGTCATGAAAATCGGTTCGCAAGCTGCTCAGCCAAACTTAGCCCAGTTGAATGTGGCTCGCATTTATCAAATTTGGCCAATCAATATGGCTAAGGAAAATCGCTTTAACTTACGAGTATATGCGGCATTTTGGGTGCACAAATTCGATTTCGGCAGCTTTCCGAGTTTCCCCCGAGGGGAAATGAGGCAAATGGAGAACCGACTTGGAGTCGGTTCCAGAAATCATAATCGATTGACCTCGGAAGGCGGCAGAGTTTGCTGTGCCCTCGAGCGGCGGCTTGGCTTTAATTAGAGCTCATGAATATGGAAATCGCAAAACGGTTAAACGCATTTAGCCACCAATGAGCGATGAAACAACGGTAGTTTTCATTCAAGCAATTTTCAGACGGCGCCTCATAATTGCCAGATGAGGTGCGAGCAGTTGGGTACATGGGAAACCCATCAGATTTGGCATTTTATCAATGCAAACGGAACGCTCAGCTCGGTTTCCTTTGAGTTGCAAGTGACTCACCGATTGGCACTGCATATGTGCATTAATTAATTGCCATTTACTGGCGCAAATATTCCGCATTCAAGTGCCGTTCATTACTATAGATAAGGCGGCAGCAGTATTTAGCTGCATTCAGAGAAAAATTGGTGCACTAAGTTTTAAGTTATTAGAAGTAATGGCATACATTTCGTTACTCAAGGTCTTATTTAAATTCCATCGAATTTGCCAGTAAAATCTGGTTAAAATTCGCCTTTATGAGCAGATTAGGAAAATGCTGTATCAGAAATCAGTAATTATATTTTAATAGTTTTCCCAAGTGCATGGTAAAGTGGGTGGGCTGCTGACGACGTCACCGCCATTCTGGGCAAGTCGGAATCAACATCGGAATCAGCATTAGCTATAGATATAGCTATAGCGTTGGCTTTAATCAAAACAAACTGTGTAATTAAAACCAGCAGCGGAAATCGGCGGAAAGCCCACTCATAAATGTTTGTGCCAATCGCCGTCTGAGTGGAATTGACTGCGCTTGCAATCGAAAACACATTTTAGGATCTTGATGACTCAATCACAATTCTAATCGCTAATCTAACCGCCCTCATCACTTTCAGATATCCGAGCTCTTTGGCGGCATGGAAGTGTGTGGCCTCTCCGTGGTGGTCGCCAAAGATGGACGTGAGTATATCATAAGCGCCTGCGACAGCACATTCGCCCTCATCGGCGACACCCAGGAGGAGGATCGCAGGCAGATCGCGGATCTGGTGTCCGGCCGGATGCAGGTTGGTATCGACTAGGGAGCATCCATCGATTATGTTAAATGCATATCTGCATACCTACAGAATGTCTGCCGACCCAGCATGGCGCAGACGGGTCCGGGCAAGTTGCCCTCCCGCTCCTCGGTCTCCTCGCGAGCAGAGAGTCCCACGGACGAGGGCGTGGCCCCGACACCACCACTTCCAGCTGGACCGAGGCCAGCGCCCATGGGTGGACCACCACCGATACCGGAGCGCACCTCGCCCGCCGTCGGTTCCATTGGCCGGTTGAGCAGTCGCAGCAGCATTTCGGAGGTGCCGGAGGAGCCCTCCTCCTCGGGACCCAGCACAGTGGGTGGGGTGCGTCGTGATTCGCAGACTTCACAGTCGTCGACCATCTCATCGTCGGTGTCGCGAGCGGGCCAGAGGCCGCCGCAGACCCAGAGCTCGGTGGTGGAGGATGCCGAGGACACCATGAAGAACCTGAGGAAGACCTTTGCGGGGATCTTTGGTGACATGTAGGAAATCGCTAACAAGAAGCGCGGCAGAACGGCCAGCGAGACGAGCAGCGGCAGCGGGCCAGGCAGTGTGCCCAGCAGCGCGGGACCGGGGAGCGGATTCAGTGGCTCCTTCCTCGGCAAGCAGTTCTCGTTCGCCGGCAAGGGGGAGGGCGTGATCTCCACGCAGCCCACACAGCGTCCCAGCGAGGAGCCCCCAGCCATTCCCACGACGGCCAGCTCAGCCGTTCGGCCGGAGAGCAGCGTTTCAGTTAGCGATACAAGAAATACGGATACACTTACGGAAAGAGCAGGTGCCGGCTACCAGCCGGTCACCAATTACGAGCAACAGGAGAGGGTCAATCCCTTCGACAAGGAGCCCAACAAGTCGGGCAGTGCGGCCAGCATACACACCTCCTCGTCCTCATCGGTCTCATCGTCATCCATCTCGTCGCGCATCAATCGCAATGGCAACGCCATCAAATCCCCGCCCCCACCGGCGGGTCCACCACCTCCGCCGCCCACCAATGTCACGGCGGTGGGCAGCAATGCCAATAGCTCCAGTGGCTACAGGAACAGCTTCAGCAGCTCCCTCAGCAAGGACAAGACGAGCTATGGCAACTATGGCAGCACCACTTCGGTGGAGACCATCACACGGATGGATACGAACACCACAAACACAGGAGCCACGGCAACGGAGGCTGGAGAAGCTAGTGGTGTCACGGCCATAACCAATATCAGCAATAGTGCCGGAATAGTGGCTCCTGCCACAGGAACCATCACCACCTCGGTGACCACCAACGACTGGAGATCGGCCATTGGTATGCGATCGGCCAGTGTGTACAGTGCACCCGCTGCAGTGACCACTGGGCTGCCAGGCGACACATCCGGATACGATTCCAACTCGCTTGCCTCGCAGGGCGAGGGCCTCAACAATCCCAGCGATCTGCCCTCGTACACCAGACCATCGTACTCGCGATCCGAGAGCAATGGTAATTATCTAGCCGTGGGCGTACTGCTGGTCAGCCTAACCCTGCGCAAGACCTAGGGCTCAACCTCGACTCATCCTCTCGACATACATATTTATATATATATTTATATAAATCATGCCATTTAATCTCATTATCGTACTAATTCAGCTAGCTACACTACATATAAATATGTATACTCGTATATAGAGACCAACTAAATGTAATCGATTAACCCATAGCCATGTAGGCAGCCGTGTCAAAGTGTTAGCCAAAACGAGAAAAGTAGCAGTTGTGTCCTTTGAGCCTAACTTTTTCATTTTCCTAGCCGAGCTCAGTGAGTAAGCCAAATATTACGTATACGACTTGTGGGCCGACCAAGTGTTTGTAAGTCTCTCTCTCGCTCAGCGATGAAAACAAAAAATTAAAAAAAAAACAAAAGCGCTTGCCTGCACACACACTCACACCTACAACACCACAGAAGACAAAACAACAGGAACCGTACAGTACACACTCGCTAGAGTGCACCGCAAACCTGAGTTCAGTTCTGGCTTTTTGGGCACGCATCGAGAAACAAGAGAAACCCGAGATACAATCCAGAAAACTACCCCAATAACACCACAAGAGTAATCCAGTAATCCAAGCTTTTAGAAACAACAAAATTCGTTAGTAATATTAATGCAACCCCTTTTCAGTTCAGTTTTAGAGTGTGTGTGTGTGCGTCTGGTAGTAAATGCAGAGTTATCAAAAGATGAGCCACAGAAAACCGTGATCAACTTCTCCGTTTAGAAAGTCGCTTGAGAATCAGAAGATTTCAAAATTCCCATTATCATTCACTCACATATTGATAATGCTTGTTTTTGGTAACGCTCATTTTGCTCATCCTCCATCACCGAAAGTCAAGTAACAAATATGCAAAAGACGATCGAAACAGCAAGTCCATATTGGAAAACTTAAATTAAAAAGAGGTCAAAGAATATTTTAGTAACTTTAATTTTTTATATATTTAGCTTGCTCTTCGATCGACTCCTTATATGTTACATATAGAATTAAAGTTAGATTGGCTTACGTAGTGCTAAAGATAAGTGCTAGAAACTGCACCCACGCCAAATTGATGTGCACTTGTTGGAGATTGTCATGGTTTGGCTATTAATTTATATTCCCAACTCTTGCAGCCTCCAAGCACTCGGATCTGGATGTCATTTTCGGAGACAGCAAGACCACTCCGGCATCCTATGGAAATGGCAAATACACCCGGGCCGCTGGATCTATTTCGGATGCGGATATGATCTTCGGAGGACCACCCTCGAACTACAAAACCGATCGCTTCGGGGCCTCCAAGAGCATGAGCATGACCTCCGGCGGAGTGGGATCCGGAAACGGATCAGGATCCGGATATAAGATCTACGAGGGCATCCAGAACGCGGCATTCAGCGACTTCAGTGACTCGGGCAGTATGAGCAGCATTGGATCGCATACCAAACGCTGGAGTGCCAGCAAAGAGGAGGATGACGAACTGGACTTGAAGTAAATCCAAGGCAAATTCCAATGTAGAACTATCACCCACAGAAAACTTTCACACACACACACACTAGGGCAACCAAACTATTGAATTCTAACTTCTTTCTGCCTCTGAAGTTTCCTGGTTTCATGGGAAAGAAACACTAAGCATATACTCACTCGCATAACACATAACTATTGCGTTACTATCGTATCCCCTAGGATGAACTCATTTCCGCTCATAACATAATTTGAACTCATTGGCACAAGAACATCAATGAAAAAAATAGCATAATATGCTATGTAGACACTGTAGTACACTACTAATACATAATTATAACCACCAATGCAACAACAATAATGCAAAAATGCCCATAATATATGTGCAATGAAATGTCGCCGATTGACTTGACTGGTTTTGCAGTGGGATAAGAACGAGGAACCTATTTAATTACCATACTTAAAAACATTTTGAAACATTTTCCAAAGCAAAAACAAATTATATATTAAATATATTATTGAGAAAAATATTGAATTATATACCGACATATTAAACCAATTGAGAGTTGATGACATTAAAAGTAATCGCAAGCATATATTACGTGTTAACCTGCTAATAAATCAATGGGAAAACTTTTAAATAAATCGAATATTAATAAATCTGTTATATACCAACATGAGACACATATGAAATCCTAAAAACTATAAAAAATAAAAGACAATATGCGCAACGTATAACAAACAACCAAACGTTTAATACTAATACATACGCGATCTAATTGTAATGAATAAATTAGTTAACGAACTACATGTATTCGGAAATTACTATGAGCAAATGTTACATAAAGAACACAAACACAAAGACACACGAGAGTGGAAGCAACTCACACACAAAGTAAATGTTTATTACCACAAATATTATGATTATTATTATGATGTATTAGCAGTTAATGTTTACAAAACTCGAAAGGCCGCCATCGAGGGCTTTGAAGATATGGAAAGATGGAAAGTACCAAGCACGACAAGCAATGTTAATCTAGTCTGAACCAACTGGACAACAATAACGAACCGAACATACTCGAAAATCTAGCGATCCCATGCGATCCACATAAATTTACACGGCTTAGTCGGTACACGATCGAAGGTCGAGAAGTGAAATGAAATGAAAATGGAGGCAATGGTATTGACGAATATTTAGATAATATACACAACAAAATATATATAAATGTTGCAAGCGACAACAACGAAGTCATATTATGCATTCAATATATAAACAATAGCTTCAATTGTTTGGGACTATGATTTAGCGACAAATGTTTAGTATTTTGATGTTTTTTTGTTACGCACATGTTTAAGCATTATTTAGAGCAATAGACAATTTTACATATGTTGAACTTGAAATAATAGTTGAAATCGTTTCAATTGGGTTGTATACTTCTCTCTTTTATCAACTAATTGCATTAGAGAATTTTAGATATCGTTATATGCAAAAGGAATATAACGCAAGTATACTTGAGAACTTGTTAGTTTACCAACTCTCTTCGATTTTAGTAGAATCTACATTTGGGAATGCTACCAATATTTTAATCTAAACAAATTTACAACTATACAAGAATATTGAATAACAATTGTTTTTGTTTAGGGCCAAAGCCCGGTTACTTCATGCTATATCATCCTACCATTTATATACAAGTAATTATATATAACATATGTATGTAATTTTAAGTAATTCTTTGGCTACAAGTACTTTTTCGTAATCGTATACATCATCATTTTAATCGAACTGGCACATATTCACGGAATGTTTTATAAACATATATTTATAACGACAAATGTAGAACAGAAAGTACATAAATAAATACGGGCATCACTCGAGGAATTCGAAAAACTCATATATCATGGCACCAGACCCACAACTCACTCACCCCATAACAATATCGTTCATCAAATGATCAGAAAAGTGCTGAAATACATAAATTGAAACTCAAAGGAAATACTCAAGCATAAGGCATATAACTTACACGACTTCTAATCTGTTGCAAAATATACCAAATAAATACTCGTATTATTGTGAAAGTATAGCAAGAAATATGTACTTATATGTTGTCTGTAATTGATTCAACTCCCCCCTTGAAGTCTCACTTCCCCAAATGCAGAAAGTTTAGGGAGTCTGGGCTACACCCACTCAATTGGTACACACAAATTTACTGCAAATCTATATATAAAAATATATATATATATGTACTACGAATTATTCCAATGAACAGCGGCAACTGCAATGGCTAAGAAAAACAAAAAGCAAAACCAAAAACCAAAGTAACAATAAATGAGTTGATGATTGATACAAAAGCAAAGACACAAATTGTTTTCCACTCGACGCACAATTTTGCGTGCGCTTACCTGCGGAATTGAGTTAGCATTGACATTAGGGAATCCTTCGGGCGGAAAAACGGCTGCGGCATTTTCCGGCTAATGACACCAGGAAAAACACTCTCGCTCCCGATCCGTTTTTCCAGTGCAACGAGGCCTGCAGCCTAATCTCCCCTCCTCCTACTCCTCGTCTACCTGCCAATCCGCAACGCTGGGCCATAAAAACGCATCACTTCCCGGGGCGAAGACTAGTCTTCATTCGCGACACTTTCGATTCAGACCGGCTGACAGTCACGCGATCTTCAAGATGCCACAACCAGGCGGAGATCACATGATCATTACTATCGCCACTCTGTTGGCTTTGATCTGGTACCTAGATCTCGCAAATGCAGCCAGCTATCAGCTGCAATCCTACGACCTGGATACGGATAATGGAGCTGTATCGAACTCCAGCGAGGAGGAGTTCAATGCAGGAGTTACCTCCCTGGAAAGACCTCTTTCTTGGCTACGGAACGCCAACAGCATGTTCGGCAGTCCCGCTGGTCATGTGGTCATCCAGGTGGCCAAGGAGCTGCTGCATCGCTCAGCCGGGAACAGTCAAGTGGGTTGAGAATATCAAGGCTACATTCCCTTAACATTGTAACTTAGTTTGGATTCTAATTTAATTTCGTTATTATCACTTAAGGTGCTAAGTCTGAATCTCACTAATCTGCTGATCATCATACTCCTGAAAGTGCTAATCTTCTCCGCCGGAATGCTGGGCGCAGGACACTGGAGTGGCCATGGTTATGGGTATGGTCGCTCCGCAGGTCGTAGTGACAACCTTGGCTTGGGCATAGCCTCGGGCGATGACTATCTAATAACCGGATTTCTGGCCGCCCAAGGAGCCGGCAGAGATGAGTGCCTCTACGCAGCATCCTGTGCCTGCCCCACATCAGCCTATGAGTACGCGAAGGCAGGACGTGCTCTAATGGGCGCCATTGAAGTTTTCCAAGGGTAAGAAGATAAATTTGTTGAAAAAGGAATTTTTCCGTGAAAGTTTCTGATAAGTGAATCCAAATTTTATTAAAAATGGTGTTAGAAACTTAACTTATACAGATGATAACTTAAGATATCGCTGGGTTCTATCAATTATTAATCGGGTTCTAACTAATCCGCAGAGTGCCGCTGGAGAAACCGCGCTACAACGACCTCATCGTCCTGATGGAGCGTGCCGCCTACGATGGCTTCCGGGGAGTGGCCTGCAACACCACCCAGACCTGCGACGGATTGCTTTAAAGATTCCAAAGCAAAATGCACTCTTATTTATGTATCTATTTAAATGTATATTAAATCATTAGGTTGTAGTACAAACGAGGTGCAGTCTAGTGCGTGGTTTGCTTCTGCTTGTGGTACAGTCTCAAATGGTTCAGCTTGGAAATCAGATTTGTTGCTACAAAATTTAACTATGCTATGACTATTATTGTGTCTACTTCGGCTGTTCGGTTTCTTTTTTGGTTGAGTACTGTCAGTCGGGATCTTGAAAGGATTAGCGCAGAATATTCCTGTCCACACTCGGCTGCTCCTTGCCACCGGTGATGGCCTTCACAAACTCTGGGTAGTGAAGCAGGCCATCGTTATTGTCGTCGGCAATCAGCAGAAACTTATCAATTGCCTCTGTAAGAAACAACATTGTTCAATTTCATTTTTCTTTTTCTAAGATCAAAGTGATATAAAATACCTATAAAGTGCTCCAGCTCATCAGTGGCATTTTGTAGGTATTCATCCCGCTCGTTGTTTTTGAAATAGTCATAGTTATGATGCATGGCAGACTGAATCATTTCGAGCCCGTCCAGTGCATTGTTATTATCATTGTCATGGGCCTACATCAGCAATGATAAGTGATAATAAAGGTAAGTGTTTCTAACTTATTAGTAGCAAGCCAACGACATACCTTAAACATGTAGAAGATTTTCTCCTCCTCACTCAAATCATCTAGATTTGCCTGTACGCCCATGTCCCTCAAATCGTCATCGATGCGACTGAAATACAGAAATATCATTGCGATTTTTAAAATATTTTCGTTACTGCCCCCCACTTACTGCTCCTCATGGGTGAGATGCTGGTCCACTCTCCGGGTTTCGCCCCTGGGATGATGTGGACCCCTCTTGACCGCCAGGGTTCCATCGAAGTTCTGGCTGAAGCTAGCAATGCAGATGATGAAGTTCAGCAGGTTCGATAGGTTGCACATCCTATACATTGTGGCGTGAAATTTGCAGGAAATTGTTGTGTGTTGAGTTCGGGTTTTGTGTATATTTTCCGAAGGGGTGAGTTGGCCAGGCCACAACTGTCACGCGAGCTGTCAAAGCGGTTGGAATCGCGCAGGCGCTGAGTTTTGACTATTTATGTGGTACTTTCCCACCCGGCCGTCTGTCAAAATTCAAACATAGCAACCTCTTTGGCACTTGTCCCGTTGGTTCAATAGCATTAGGCATTATAGGTTATTTGAGCCCCACATAAGCAGACGCCGCTTTAAACAATTACAAATTTTCAACAGTAAAAACGAGAAAATGTGCGAACAGTACTGTGACAAGTTTGAGACCTTCAATCCGGAGATCGAGTTTGCCAAGTTTCAAAAACGCAAGCCCGTCGTAAGGACTGCCCAACTCTATGAGAATTTGCACAAGCGTGAGGACATCAAGTGTCCCTGTGAGTAAAAGGTTTCTAATTTTCGCAGGCATACTGTAATTTTAAAATGTTGTATATATTTTCTGAGCAGACAGCTTCAAAGGTTATGGAGTGGAAACGGATGCCAACACAATGTACCGCACCTGCAACTCCGAGTATGGTTACTATGCACCCAATGCCTATACCATTCCGAAGCGCTTCTATCCGTTGCCCCAGAGTTTCTCCAATGAAGTCGTGCGTTTCGGCATGTATCGCAATTTCTCCCTGAACACGCATATAGATCGTACCTTCTACTAGGCAACAAAACACGATGGCCCTATATTATTTTAAACTTCATACACAATTTTACGATTTCTTATGAAATTTTAAATTTTATTTTGGCCATCAAGTACTACAACATTATTCGAAACCCTTACCTTATTAAGCAACCTTGCGCAAATCCATCAACAAATTTAAAACTGTAAAACGGCATAAAAATAAATAGCATTTCAAAAGAGTACCCGAACTTCACTTTGATTATTATGTTAATTTAAGTTCTTCAGTTTGCTTTTTGTAAAAAAAAAGAAAAAAATACAAAAATTCCCAAGCAACTCAAGTCCAATGCAATCATTAAAATTAAAAGTAAACCACCAACTGTAGCGTGCTATCTCCCTATAAAGACAACAAAATGAGGTGAGTGATATTAGCATAATGGTGATAGCTGCAATTTGGGCATATCATTATCCAGTGAAACCAAGAAGCTACTCGATGCATTGCTATGCGATATCTACGGCAGGCAAGAGCAGTTGGCCAAGCGAATGAGGCGCTGTTGCCGGAATCCTGTCCTCAAACGATCCCCCAAAAAGAAGAAAGGACAACTAGCTCAATTGGCCAGCGGCATGGTCGGTAATCGGTCCTCCCTGGAGCGTCTGGATGTGCGCAAGCTCATCGATGTGTGCGCCATCCTGAAGGTCGAGATCCTTATGCTGGGCTATCTGCTGGAGCGGGTTCTCGTGGCCAGGGATCGTCTGCAGCGGCATCAGGAGGTCCTGTGCGAGTTTGTCACAGCCGTTCTCGTCGTGGAGAGTGGTGAGTTTTGGGCTATAGATTTCTGAGCATAGAAGCCAACTTAAATAGGTTAGTGGAACTTACCAAAATAGTCATAACATAAATTTAACCAATTTCAAATATCAAGGAATTTGAAAAAATCCTTTGGCAATTTCTGTGAAAGTTGTATTCTTTCAATCATTTATTCAATGCTTCCAAAGCCTAAAGTGCCACTGTTCTTTGCAAAGTTGTATTACTTCTTGCAAACCTCTAGGCTGAAATACTTCTTAGTACTATATCGTTTTTCTGAGTGCACCAAATGTCAAAGTGTGCGTGTGGGTGGGAGGGGGCGTGCCAGTGCGCAGGCTCCCCACTGACAGCTGGGGGCTCGATTCTGGCCTGAGTCTTGGCCACTGCCGTCAGTCAAGTGCGGAACTCTCAGCTGTGTGGATCGTGAAGTGCGGAATCGGAAAAGCGGAAGCCCAAACGCTCACGGCTGAACGCTGATAAAAGCCTCGCTACCGTCACGCATCGTGCATGTATGTGTGTGTTTGTGTTTGCATTTATTGAATGAACTTTGTTGTGTCCTGTGGCCGTTTGCTGGTGTGCGTGCGTGTGTGAGAGTTGTGGGCAGGTGAAGCCCATGCGTGTATCTGTGGGTGTGTGTGTGGGTGTGCTTCGAGAGGAGGAGGCTGACTTGATGACGACACAGAGCAGCATTGAGACTGTCTGACGGGCCACACTCACACACATCGACGCACAACCACACACATGTAAAGCCCGACATTGTGTGCGTGAGGGTGAATGTGTGTGCGTGTGCACAAGCGGTTTGAAACAACAAACGTGGAAGACTGGCCTCCACAAGAATTTTTGCCTGCCTGTCTTATCTATGTTTTTATATCACCCCCGTCTCTGTCACTCCTCGGCACCCCTCTCTTTCTCTTTTTATACAAGTGTGGGCTTGTGTGTGTGTGTGTAAGTGTGTTACCCTTGATACTCGTCGACCAAAATACCAATGGTAGCTAGAAAACAAGGGCCATAAAAACAAGAGCGCGTGTAAAAGTAGCGTGCGTTTATTTATTTATTATTTAACTTATTCCAAGGTGGAAAACCGCTTTCTAACTGAATTCCAAGAAGTAGCATCAGCGTGCGTAATGGAACAACACGATGTTATCGATCGGCTGAGCCTAGGAAAATGCAATTAAGAGCTGCACTCGCCCAAAAGCATGCAATTGAAAATTTCATTAAAACCGGAGCGCCCATTTTAATGCGCTTTCCTGGTTCATTTCCCGTTGGCCGTGCAGCGTGGGATATTGGTAATATACCCAAAAACCCCCGCTTGTGTTCCCCGACTGCCACAAGAACACACTCAGACACACACACATGAGGTGATGCCTCTTTTGGCCATGACTGATATGGCCAGCTATTGTTGCTGCCATTGTTGCTGCAGTGCACGAGTGTGATTCATGTCACGCTCTCACACTCGACCAGCGAAAAGGCTTACGAACTGGTTTTTGTTTGGCAAAAAGGAAAAAATAGTTGATTGTGGATTGCATAACTACAAAGAATGCCCCACAAAAAAATAAAAGTTGAAGGCCATGCCGCTTTAATCCACGTATATCTGGGCCAAACCATTCACATCCATCATGCAGCAGTTGAGCAACTTTGATGGGTGAAAAATTGCTACATAACAGAAATGTTAGGGGAAGTTCAAAGGAACTTGGAAAGTCAATTCGTAATTAATAGCCACAGCAAAACAACCGCCGTTTGTGCCAGGCGTTCATGGCAAGCCTCTTGGCAAGCCTCTTGTTTGCTTCCTTTATTAAATCCACGTGGCTTCAAGCTCTGCTCACCTTTTTCTCTCAGAAACACGAAAACCCGCCACAACGTCATGGCCACAATCCTTAGTATTAGGCTTATTAGGCTCATTAAAAGCAGCTCGTGCAAACGAGTACATTTAAATGGCATGAAATTTTAAACACGAGTTCCGGCTCAAAGGTAATTACTTGGCTAGAACGGGGCAGCCAGGGCAAACGTAACAACGAAAGTGGGTCAAGTCAGTGGCCAGTAAGACGTGGAATCGATGAGTGCACCACTAGGCGTACAATGGCATGGCTGCAGTGCAAAAAATTAATAGTGGCTTAATAAACTCGGATAAAAAGCCTACACTAATGTGCTATTTCCATTTGATGTGCAAAGTGTAAGTCTAATGCAAACTTAAATGATTCCAAGTATGTGGACTCATACCTAAGATAGATACGAACATCATGAAGGAAACATTTTTCCGAGTGTAATATTAAGACACTGCTCAGTGTCCGCTTTATCCACACATTTTCCCCCAAGTCAGCAGTCACCTGGCCAGCTTTTGGGAACTGGGTCTGCAGTTGCTTAGTTTTCAAGGTTTTCCTTCGTTTTTTTTGCATTTCTTTTTTTTGTGCAACAACTGTGTGTGTGAGTTGAATGCTTTTTGAGCTCCTCTGTGGGGCAAAAAAATAGTTTTCAATGACATTTGAGTCACGGCGATTTGTGCCTGTGTGTGTGTCAGTCAGAGTCTTTGCCAAATTATGTAACTTCAGCATGCTACAAATACCTATGCAAATAGTAGCTCTACAATCCAATACGTATTTATAGATGTGCATGCCTAAGTGTAAGTGTCTATATGTGTATTCATGTAAATCTTGTGTAAATAATACAATAGGCCACAGCAACAACTACAGCTACTACTACTACTACAACAACAACAACAAGAACAAGTACAACGTAAAGCAAAAATGTAAAACCATAAATAGAGAATCCCCACAACAACAAAAACTACTACTACTACTACTAACTGCGGCAGCAACAACAAAGAGCCGCTGCGAGCAGTGGCAGAAATCATAGCATACCGTCAGGCGCACGTTAACTTAACATGGGTAACTATGCCAAGCCGCACCAGACCAGCTAACCACACTCATTCTCTCTGCGTTTCTCTGTACGTGTGTGTGTGTACATATACATATTCAATAATTAATTAACATACCTCTCAAGTCTTTTTAACTGTCGATCGATGTCTTTTCCTTTGTGTGTTTATTTTAGCGCGCCTCAATGCCAAACTAATCGACTTTCTATGCCTTCGATCTTTTGCTCGTTTTGATACAAAGTCTTAACTCTCGCTCTCTCTCTCTATCTCTCTTTTTACCTTATTTGTTTGACAACGTTTTAAAACGAACCAAATAACAACGACAAGGTAATTTATGCAAAAGAAGTTCACAAGTAAAGCTGCTGCATATGTCATTCAATATTCGTTGGTCGCACTTTCGCTAGGGCGGACCTCTATAGAGATGTTATAAAATGTTATATATTTCGACTATTAAATTTAAAATATTATTTACCCTATTTATAACCATATTTGGCGTAATTCAATTAACTGTTAGCGCTCTGTATTTACTATGATTATAATTAAATTGAATTCAGTTAAATTCCAATCACCAATTGATATTATGTACATAAAGATATTGTATAATGCTGTCTTAATATATACACTAGAATCCTTTATTAATGTAAATATAATATAATATTAAATTTAACTGAGGTCCGCTCTAAAACACACATACTAACACACCGCACATCCACACAGTCGCAGCCATACATACACAAAATTTGTACTCACGGTAAACGCGCACAATTCTAATTTTGGCGGCCGCTTGTAATTAACATTTGCATTTTTCGTAAGGCAAGGGCTTTTCCCTTTGCTGGCATAAATTTCCATTATTTTGCCATACAGCCGAGTTGGAGGCGTTCGACCCCATTTAACCCATTTATATTTATCCACCCCGGGCAGTGCACACATAATTTGAATTTTTCACAGCCCGTTTATGATTTTAAGCTTAGTCCCTATACAGGATAGTTGAATTTTTGCGAAAATCCCATAACACCCCTATCATGTATACATACATCTGTTGCATGTTGGCCAAGTTGTTGCTGTTGCCCTTTCTTCCGGCTTTTGCCCACACATTTCAACAATCATTTTACACTCTGCTGATTTCGCTTGTACTCGTATGTGTTTGCCGAGTTTCCTGTTTTTGGTCTTTGATTTTTTTCTCAATTCCACCAGCACCTCTCACATTTTCCCATCAAATCGTAATTACTGCGTCGCAGTTCACACTTTACACCGACGGAGCAGTTGGTTTATGACGCCCACCATCCCGTTTATGGCGATGCAAAGTGACACGAGCTGCTGTGTGGGCGGTTGAAGGATCCTGTGGAGCTTGGACATGTGCACACACGTGTGCCAATTTCGCGGGGTTTCAGAAATCCGAGCCGAAGTTGAGCGGATGATGGGGCAATCATCAGGAGATATAGAAAAATAGTCATGTAAATAACAATTCTTGTTAATTTTATTAGAAAGTTTATATATATTTTAAAAAAGCGGAAAGAATGTAGCATGTTCAAGGATAATTGAAAGGTATTCATGGGCAGGGATTCTGAAGAATAAGCTCAAAGGACTGCACCAACTTGTACATTTAAACACCATCTTGATTGGGTACAAAGTCAGTCGTTTTCTTACAAGTTTTAAAGTAAATCCAAGCAGAAGCTGGCCTGTCACAGGCAAGAGTCCCTTATCAAACTTATGTAGCTTTCAAAAGCAGATGCAAAAATTGAAAGAAGAATAAAAATTGTGCTTGCTTTTGGCAGGACACAATGTTCACTTAAGTTTTGAGAGGAGGGCTTATTGGAATTGACAGGCATTTTCAGTCCGCGTGATGCAAATTGATTGCTATCCCCTTGCACGGGCGGGCCCACGTGGCGTATGAGTAATGCTTATTTTTTTGGGAGGGTTACTCGTAAATTTAATCAAAGTTAAATAGAGGACAACTCGCGTCATGGCAGCGATAACTGCAGTGGCAGCAGAAGCAACAAAGCAACAAAAAGTGCTCCTCGGGGAGTCATTATGTAAGCTGCCATCAAAAGCAGGATTTACCCTTCGCAATTTTCCTCTATTTTCCCTTAGTTATCCCCATGATTTGCCCCGCTCCCTTTTGCATAATCGCCCGCTGAAGTGCTTTTGTCTGGGACCGCGTGATAAGGGCGATTTGCAATCACTAAGCCGATAATCATTTAGGTTAAGCATTGCAATAGTTTAATGAACCAGCGAGGATTAAATTTATCATCCAGTTGGCCATTGACTGGGGAATTCATTAGCAGCCTCACGCCCGAATTGACACTAATGTCTGCGAACGTGCCTGCGCATCCGAGTCACCCATAAAAGCCCCTGCCCAACTGCATCGCAGGTTGGGCCAGAGGAAAGTGGCCACAGACACACACTCACTGGCACTCTTTCTTCTGCCGTGGACCACCAGTTTTGGGGCCATGCAATCCCCAGGGATAAATGCGGTTTAAGTACGCAGCTTTGGCTGCTGAATGCGGGCATGGGCATTACATAAAGTGAAGTAAGTCCCTTTTGAGCTGCTCAAGGGGAAGCGGAATTTAAGGCAGGTCTTTAAGCTGCGTACTAAAAATGTTGTAGTACACAGTTATAGCCACACTGAGGTAAAATTTTAAACCTCTTCCTCTTGTCATTGTAAACAAGTAATTAACAACACTTCCTTAATTCAAGATTTACATGCTTTATTTTGATTATTTGAATTTGTACATGCTCCTTTAAAAAAGAGAATATATCTTCTTTAACTTTTTCCCTTAAGCACTTGGCCATTTTTCTTTAACTTGTAGCTGCCAAGCCCTATATTATGTGAAATATGTTTTCTATGAAAGTAATATATATTTTTATGTGACCGCCATAGCCGTAAAATATCCGCTGTTCTTTCATTTCTTATTTACCTATATAAATAGCTGACAGGACGAATATTCTTTCGGCTCATTAAACCAACTGTCATGCTTTACGTGTTTTTATGGTTGAGTACACAAAACACACACATTACAAATACACACACTCAGTACACATAAGAAAAACACAAGACGCAAGACGCCAAAGTTTAGTTTTGGTCAGGGCCAAAAACGCTCGGGCTAGAATGTGGGCTAACTATCGCAGCCTTGACAAACACTCGTAGATCCTAGATGTCCTTGGGCAGGCGCATTTAAAATAATTACACTCACTTGCACACAATAAAGAACGGCTCCTCATTGTCAGTCGCACATAAATCTTCCATTTTCCATGGAAAAATGCACTTGAAAGGAACAAAAATATATGAGCCCCCATGGCGGGCAGTCCATCCTCTGGCCATAAAGAATAAAGAATGTTTTTACGTCCGGCGCCTAATTGGTGCGAAGTTAGGGACCCCATTACATAAGAGTCGGCGCAATTAGTATTTCATTAGCCAGGGTCGGGGTCTCATACTCCATTGGATGCTGGTCCTCCGGCTAGAGAGGACCTTTGCTGCTCCTGCCAGGACTCTCTTCAATTTGCTGGGAGTAAACAAGCCAATGTTTGTTCAGCTTTAACTTTGGTTAACGGCCATTACCAACTGCCTTTTCATTATACAAATGCCTTTCTGCGAAGGAGTAAACATTTCAGCTTGAACATACTTACATACGGAATGTGTGGATTTGCATTAGCGTGTAAACAAGCGATGGAAAGGAAAAATTCCCGGCAATCATGCCGCCAGTTACAGTATAGCATGGCTAAGTAGAACTTTCTCCAATCAAATAAGATCAGATAAACACCATGTCCACAGACTGTGTTTATTCATGGTAAAAAAGGAATGATATAAAATATAAATGGTACAATATATGTATGTTGCCAAATTGATAGCTGAACTTAGAGAAGTACGACTGTAAATGTAATCAAAAATTTCAGATAGAGAATTATTTTTGCAAAAATGTTTAGTACGAGTATCCTTCTTGGGGCTCTATTTTAATAGATTCCCCGCATTCTTAGCTGTCTGCTTTCAACGCAAACAATAAGACCAATTTCCCGAGAATTTCCTTAAAACCGGAAATGTTATTTCCACACATTCCATTCCCTTTTTATTTCCCAACAGAAGCTTTGATGGAAGCCCGGGAAAAACTTTTTACGATTTTAATTTCAAATTTGGCTCACGTTCCCATTTGATAAGCTGGCAAACGCAGAGCAGATGTAAAAATAAAGCGAAAATCAAATTATCAGCGATTGCCCAAAGCTGGGGCAATATTTTCTCCAGAAAATATATCGATTTTAGGAGCGAAGCTCAAACCTAAGCCAATCTACGTACCGCCGAGTGCAATCAGAATTTATGCTGCTTAGGGCCAGCGAAAGACATCATATATTTTTTATTAACTTGACCTTTAGGTCTGAGCATGTGGGTGGCTTATGTGGAGGTCAGGGAATGCCTGTCGGCAGCTGTCTGCAGCCTAGAAGCCGATAAAGTTGAGCCACGAGGATATTGTTCGCATGTCGGGGTGTCAGCATCGCAGCGAGGATCTCGCAGGAGGGCTAACTTTGTATGCTTTACATGGAATGCCATGCCAGGACACACATGTATCGCCCACACATCCTCATGTTCGCATCCTCGCAACGCACACACATTCTTGTCAAGTGAAATAAATGTCATGGTCAATTTAACACAAAGACAGACACTCGTGTTCTTCTCTGTGGCACGCTTCTCAATGGAGTGTTTTTCGTCCTTTTGACTTGGCTTTGCTTTCATTTTTTACGCCCCGCCACTGATGATTCCTCCCAAGGATGTGCCACAAATCGTCACAAATCCGTGCCACAACTGCATGCCGCATCCTAGTCGCTCGCAAAAGTTGGTTCGCTCATCGACATTCTCGCCACCATTCGGATCAGAGCACTTGATTGATTAAGTGTCTATATGCTATATAAATACTTAAATATAAATATATTTTGTATTCTTTCTTCTTCTCTCCTTTGCGCGCTCTTAAAACGTATATTTGGTGCCAACAACCAACTCTGTATTTTAATATTACGAAATATCTCTATAAATGTAAAGTTTGCATACTGCACGGATATTGTAAGTGCTAAGGATCCAGCCGCCAAGAGCCCAGAATCCTATTTTGAATAGACAACCATATCCTTTTCCCGTCCGCCGCACCAAAGTATGCTATATACGATTTTTGCTTAACTTTTGCAGACGATGCACAGCCTAAAATGCGTTTTAGCCTCTCACCACCGCCGCAGAAAGCCATTACCAGCGCCCGCCTAACCTCGCCCACTAAAAACAGCCTCAGCAGCAGCAGCACCTCCACCAACACCACCAGGAGCACCACCCTCACCACCCCCGGCAGCAACAATAGAAGCCCCAGCAGCACCAAAACCACCATGCTGACCCGCAATGGCGGAGGCCACGGGACCAGCCCCACCGCCTCCGGATCCGGCCACGCCCCATCCGCCTCAGCCTCAGCCTCCGCCGCTGCCGACGATGAAGCCACCTCGGATTACAACCAGTGGCTGCATGCCATGAAACTGGTGGCCCGCCTGCCCGGAGGCACTCCACCCGAGTTCCGACGCAAGGTAAAATTTCATCTAGTTGGTTTCTCTTATTTGGGCAGCATAAGGTCACAGGATATGGGGGATATTTATTATTAATCACTACATTTCTTATAAACTACATATAAAAAATGGGTTAATCAAACATAGAGCCTTTGAAAAAGGTTTTCCAATTTACTCAGCTTAGGTTACTAGTTTTGAAAATCAATGTACTATATATCCTATTGATTTTAAACGGGCATCAAGGGATAGTTTACGCTCAAGTAATATTTATATTTAATTTTAAAAACATATCGCATTTTTCGTTTGATTATTCTTTACAGTTGTGGCTCTCGCTGGCGGACAAGTACCTCAAGTCGAAGAACGTGGACTGGGCTCAGCAGCGGGAGAAGTGCTTCTGCGAGGAGTGGCGCGAGGATGACGAGGAGCTGGGCATACAAATCGTCAAGGTGAGTTCCAGTCACGGACAGGTGGTCCTTCAGGGAATCATTAATGTCTCGTCTCCGTTTAGGATCTGCATCGCACTGGCTCGAATCTGTGCACCGGTCCCGCGGGCTCCATAAACCAGGCCAAGCTGAAGCGCATCCTTCTGGGCTATGCGCGTTACAACCCCGAGGTGGGCTATTGCCAGGTGAGTGCTCCTTGAAGGATCTTTGTCCGCTGTGTGTGCACTTCACAAATATAAAACAAAACCACCGTGCTTCTGGCACAGGGCTTCAACATGCTGGGCGCCCTCATACTGCAAGTGATGGACAAGGAGGAGGAGGAGTCCATGAAGGTCATGATCTACCTGGTGGAGGGCGTTCTGCCCACGGGCTACTTCTACGGCTCGATGGGCGGCCTGCAGGCGGATATGGGCGTCTTCCGGGAGCTGATGCAGACGCGACTGCCACGACTGGCGAAGCACCTGCAACGCCTCCAGGGACCCGTGGAGAATGCCTTCGAACCGCCGCTAACCAACGTCTTCACCATGCAGTGGTTCCTCACCATGTTCTGCACCTGCCTGCCCATGTCCTGTGTGCTGCGCGTCTGGGACCTGGTGCTCATCGAGGGCAGTGATGTCCTGCTTCGCACCGCCCTCGTCCTTTGGAGTCTGCTTGAAGAGTGAGTTCTTAAATGCCATCAGCCCAGCTGGCAGTTATTTTCAGTTTTAATTAATATTAGGATATGAATACCCAACATTTCCTTAGACACTAAATCTTATTACTTTCCCAATTTTAAAGAACTGAGTTAAAAACCCATCTGGAATGCATTAAGAGAAATAGCAAGGTTTCTCCAATGTAATTGAGTGCAAAACTACGTTTATATCAGTGTGCCACCCAGTCTGCATAGAATGTTTTGGTTGGGTTGGTTTTTAGTGGGTGGTTGGCCAAACAATCGCCGCAGTGCAAAGCAAGAATTTGTGTCAAGGTTGCTGGAATTTTGGCATGAGTTTTTCTTGGTTGCCAAATGCAATTTAGCAATTCCGCTCGGTCTTTACCCACCAGGAATTTCATGTTCAGACGTTGTGGAACTTTTTATGGTTTTGTGGGAAACAAGTTTCTGGCTTTTTTTAGCCAAGTTATACCGAAAATACCAATCGCAAATATTGAAATTTTGCCGAAAATCGATTTTCTGTTTTTTTGCGAATATTATTATCAGTATTTTGAACACAGCGTTCGAAATAGGGGTCCAAATATGGAATGTCATACCTCATAGCTCGTAATTAAATTCCCAATACCCTGTGTTCAAAAATGAAGATTCTATTTTTTTCACATTTTTTACACAACATTGAACTATGCTAAATGTAAGCTAGAAAGGGGTTTCACGGGAGGAGGCCAAGGTCATGAGTTGAATTGGAAAATTGAAAGAATAAGCTCTTGAATAGGTTTTGTTTGAAGTTTAGGTGATAGCTCAAATTAACATCATTCTTATTCATTTCGTTTTACATTTCAGACGTGTCATCAGTGTTCGATCTGCTGATGAGTTCTATGGCAAGATGGGATCCTATTCCAGTGAACTCCTCAATGGCCACCTTGTGGACTCAAATGGTCTCATTGAGCGTGTGGTGAAGCTAGGACCCATTGCGGATTTGCGACAACTGCGGGATAAGCACCTTTACAACATTGCCCCACTGCGTCACAAACAGGGATTGCAGTGAGTATCACAAAATATAAATTAATCCACAAATATAATAGCTTTCATATTATGTAGGCTCTACTACGACGAGGAGGACACCCATTCGGATGAGGAGCGCTTGGCGGTGGCAACTGTATTCGGCTTGAATTGGGGCAGACGTGGATCTGTGGGTCCAGCGGCGGCGGGAAAGCAGCAGGTGGAGCAGAAGGATCGCCTGGCTTTGGATATATCCCTGCTGAAGAAGCAGTACGATAGGCTGCGCGAGCGCCAGAAACAAGCGCATGTCATCCTGACCACCGCCTGTTCCACGGCAGCCCGTCAAGGATCGGGTCCAGCGAGCAGCTCCCAGTCGTCGGTTCCGGTGAACCAGTTACTTCTCGGTCGCCCTGCCATTGTGACCAACAAGGGAAAGCGCGTTGGAGCGCCATTAGGCGCCATTCCACCTGCTCGAAAGCCCTCCCTTCCCGCTGTCCTCCACACCAAGCCAACTGCAGAGAAACAGCTGCGAAGGGGAGAGACTCTGCTCTGGAGGGACACCGATCCGAGCCGAAGACGTCGAGATAGTCTCACCTGGAAGGAGATCAAAGCAGATCGAGCTGCCATGATGCGAGAGGGAGCTGATGTGAGCTCCGTGAGAACGCAGAAGCTTCGCACGCGATTCGGAAAGAGCGACAGCTCCTCCTACAGCGAGGACAGTGATGGAGAGCAGGAGACTGGGGCAGGAGGTGGTGGAGGTTCCAGCACGGACACCAGCCTCTGTGATGACGATGACCCAAAGTCCACGGAGAAGAGTCCCAAGCAGAAGGCCAAGCTAGCACGCAAGCTCAAGGAGCAGAAGCAACTGGCCGGATCCAGGGACACGAGTTTGGAGCGACAGAGACCCAAGTCTTGGGCTCCAAGCAGCCATGAGATTCCCTTCATGCTAATGGGCACGGATAGTGGTGACGAGAAGGAGGAGAAGGCGACGAAAGAGGAGGCGGATACTCTAGATCAAGCGGAGGATAGTGCCACGGAGAGCGGTCATTTCGAGTTTGACAGGGAACTGCATTTGGTCAGCTCCAAAATAGAGCCACTGAAACTTCCTTACGATTCCGAATTCCCAGACATGCCTTCCGTTAGTCCCATACCGACGCCTCGAGAAAAGAGTGAAGCTGAAGAGGATATGCTGGATGAGCGAAAGGCCTTCGATGTGAGCGATGATGGGGTGACAAATCAGTATTTCGAGAGGGTTAACAGCGTGGAGCGGCCCAATCGTCTGGAATTGTCCTACTCGCTCAACGAGGAAGAGACGGATACTAATGCCATTTACCTAGAGGAGAGGGAAAAGGTTGAGGGGCATAGTGGTGATAGGGAATATAATTCCCTACCCCGTTTCTATCCAAGCGAGGACGATGATGGCGTACAGGGTGATGGCAAGGTGCCACAGATTCGGGACGACAACATTCCAGGCGAGAACAAGGACGACTACAAAGAGCTCCTGAGCATGACGATAGAGGAAAATACTGGGTACAAGCCACCACCTCCCACAGCCAGCACATTGAGTAATGCCAGCCGAAAGAGAAGAGATCCTCGCCGTAAAACCCTGACTCGCTCATCGACCATTGAAATCGAGGAACGCTATCAGGCTCTGGAGCGCAGGATCAGCCAGGATCATCCAAGTGGAGATCGGCAATCCAAGTACATTCCCAGCACAGCAGCTCTAGAGGAGCGGTTCAACACCCTTGAAAAGCAACTGAGTGCCGAAAAGCAACGCAAGGAGCAGACCGATATGGAGGCTGACTATCCAATTAAATCCGAGCGAATTCCCTCCACCGCCGACCTGGAATCACGCTTCAATTCCTTAACAAAGCAAATGAGTTCCAGCGAATCTAGTTCCAAAACTCCCATCGATCTCAAGGACGAGGAGCCCAGTGGGAGCAGCTCCAAGAAACAGAAGGATAGCGAAAAAACCAGCAAGCTGCACCAAGCCGAGGAACCTGAATCGAATACAAAGGAAACTAACCAAGAAACAGAAACCAGCGATAGCAAAGAAACTGAAAGTGCTGAAAAGAAAGCGGAGCAGCCACGCCTCAAGAAACTTCCATCGACTGCAGAGCTGGAAGATCGTTTTAATGCCTTAGAGCGCAAAATGAGTGTCCAGAAGAGCAGCCCATCCAAGAACAAGAAAGAGCCACCCGATGAAGGAGAATCGAAGTCTACAAAGGAGCCAGAGGAACTAGATGAGCCCGGAAGGGAAATTGACAAGTCGTCGGACTCTCAAACACCTATTGCTACAAAAGATCCCAAAGACAGTGATCAGAAAAAACCTGAAACTAAGGAGACAACTACATCACCAAGTAAAACCCAAGACCAGAAAGTCAAGGATAAGTCCCCAAAAAGTGAAGAGAGTGTTGAAAAACAAACCTCTGAGTCAAAAGATGATTCACAAGAATTGGAAACTTCAACAACTAAAAAGGTGGAATCCAATCGAAAGCTTAGCTTAGAAAAAGGTAATAACATAGTAAACGAAAAAAGGGAAGAATCTCCTAAGAAAGCCGATAAAGAAACTGCTGAAACCAAAAACGAAAATGTTGAAAATGAATCGTTAAAAAAAAGTGATTCTCAAAAGAAAGAAGCCACTAAGACTTCGGTTCCTCAAACTGATTCTGATTTGAAACGTGCTTCTAAAGAAAACTCAACTACTAAAGATGTGGAACTAGAAAAGACTCCTCGAAAATCTCCACCCTCCACAGAGGAATTAGAAAAACGTTTTAATGCCTTGGAAAAGCAGATGAGTACCACCAACCTAGAAACGACTAAAGAACCTGATCAAACTAAATCAGCAACCAAAACTCAGTCTTCGAGTGCTGAAGAAAAGACTCAGAAATCCATGAAATCTTTTGACGACAAGATTAAAGAAGTTAATGTGGCTATCGAAAAAGAGCAGAAGAGAGTTGAGGAGGAAGATCAAGCTGAAAAGAAGCGCAAAAACGTTGAAGAAGGTGGAAAAGTGGTCAACAACAAATTGGAAACCCCAAAAGCCAAAGAAGAAGATTCTCAGCAACCAGAAGAGAGTCAGCAAAAGGGTAAGAATCAGCGAAGAGCTTCTGAGCCACCGTCGACGGAGGATCTCGAAAAGCGTTATGAAACCTTGAAGCGTCGCATGAGTAGCAAGAATCAGTTCAACGAAACCGTGGACGAAGCTCTCGAGCGGATCCAGCAGGAGGTAATCTCCGAGTCGGTGGAGGAAAAGAAGCCACCACCATCGACGGAGGATCTGGAGAGTCGCTTTGAAGCACTGCAGGGGGATAAGAAAAACGTGGAATCCAAAACGGTCGAAACCAAGCACGTCGATGTGGCCATTGAGGCGCATATTCCATCGCCACCTCCGCCGCCACCACCACCAAAGGAACGTCCTGTCCTGGCCGAACCGGTTCTCCACCAGCAACAGGCTCTGATCGAGGAGCTGCAGAGCAAGATGCGCGGCCAATCACCCGGCGAGGAGAACCTGAAGCCCAGCGAGATAAATCCGCAGAGGAGGCAGCGAAAGCTACTGCAACGACCCACGCCCATGGGCGATGAGACCTCGGAAGCACCTGCAAACACGGCTTACTACAGAGCGGCAAACCACGAACAATGGCAGCAGCGCATGGTGCGTCGGTTCTCTGATTTACCCTCTCGGGCCGATCTGGAGAACCGATTGCAGTTCCTGGAGAGGCAACTCTACAAGAAGTTCTACAAGCAGCGCTGTGCAAGTGATTCCGAAGTTGCATCGAGGGTCAAACTTCCGCCCGAGGACCAACCGAGCACCTCTCGGCAGGCCAAGGAACTGGAAGCCGAAGGACAGCTGGAGCAGCGTGTCCTCGCATTGGAGAAGCAGCTGAGCGAGAACAGTCTCAAGTTGCTGGAAGCGATGAGGGAGCGCCAAAGGTCAGCAGATGACAGTGGCTCCCCCAGGCGACTGAGCACGGAGACAATCGACGCCACCGGCAAGGAGCTCGTTAGATACACCCAGAACATTGGTGAGCTGGAGGAAGTCGACGCCCACAAGCCCATCAACATAAGCATCAACATTAAGATGATGGTCAACAAAGACAGTGAGTCCAAGCAGCCCAAGGCTGACTCCAAGCCCACAACAGAAGATCTGACGCGTCGCCTGGAGCAATTGGAGCAGCAACTGTTGGAGGAACGGGCCAAGAATGGCTCGATCCCACCAGAAAATGAAGTGCTTGAGGAGAGGCCAGAAAAGCTCGAGGAAAAGGATTCCTGCAAAAAGCAGGAGAAGAACTGCCACAATCAGCATGTCAAAGGTGATGAGGTCGAGAAAGCAGAAGTGCCCATTGAGAGAAAAATTGAACCTGCCGCGGCTAAGGAGACCAAAACCCTTGAAAATGAAGAGAAAGCTCAAGCTCGAGCAAAAGATGTGGATACTCAAAAATCTGTTAATGGCCAGAATGCAGTGGATGATAAAAAATCTGTTAGTGATCAAAATGCAGTGGATGATAAAAAATTTGTTAGTGATCAAAATGCAGTGGATGATAAAAAATCTGTTAATGATGAGAATGTAGTGGTTGACAAAAAAGCAGAAAGTTTGGATAAAAAAGAATCTCCTGCTAAGGGAAAATCAGTTGACATTAAACAGAAGTCAGAGGCCACCAAAGCTGAAGTCGCTAAAGAAACGTCCACCCAAGGGAAACCTTCCGAAACTAAGTTGGAAAAACCCATAACTAAAGACCCCGTTCCTAAGGAAGCTTCAACTAAAGAGGCTTCCCCCAAAAAGGAGAATCTTAAAAGTGAGGAACCCAAATCCAAAGAAAAGGAAGCGACAAAAACTGAAACAAATAAATCAAAGGAAACCTCAGTTCCGGTCTCCACCAAAGAAAGCAAAGTATCGAGCAAGCAACTGCCAGAAAAAAAAGAAACAATCAAAGACTCTGCTTCCAAAGAACTGCCCGAAAAAATGGTAATCAATTCCACAGATGTAGGACCCATGGATCCCAACGGCAAAACAGTGGTACTGTTAATGGACAACGAACACAGAGCTTCGAAAGTGCGCAGATTGACCAGGGCCAACACGGAGGAACTGGAGGATCTCTTTCAGGCCTTGGAGAAACAGCTCAATGATCGAAATCTTGTCAAATCCGAAGACGGTCGACTGATACGAGTAGATCCCAAGCCAAGCGCTGAGCAAGAGGAGCAGACTCAGGCTATCTCTGATCTCACCAAGGAAATCGAGGATTTTACCAGCGCCAAACCTGAGGAGGAGAATCCGAAGGAGGCGACAAAAGAGGACAAGTCGGAGCCCGAAGAGCCGGAGGACTTCGACTGGGGACCCAACACTGTGAAACACCACTTGAAACGCAAAACAGTCTACCTGCCGTCCACCAAAGAGCTGGAGTCTCGCTTCCGCTCCTTGGAACGCCAGATAAAACTGCTCGAGGATGTGGAAAAGATCGATGTGGAGCAGCGATTGAATGAAATCGAGCGTAAAATTAAACTGCAGTACTCGCTATCCCACGAAAAGGATTTGAACAAGTACTTGGAACTGTGTGAGGGTAAGGGACTGGATGACGATGAACCATTGCCTGTAGAAACTCCAACGAAGGCGAAGGAAACTACCGCAACTAGAGATCGTTCACGTAGTCCTGGGCGCAAAGCGGTGGCTACCAAATCTCCATATACTTCGCCATCGCGAAAGCCCACCATTAAAACTCCACATACTTCTCCCACCCGGAAGCCAATCATCAAATCTCCCTATACATCTCCTTCCCGAAAGTCTGCCAAATCCCCGTATACGTCGCCTTCCAGGAATCGACAGAGATCACCTTCTCCAACTCGATCGCCGGAAAGGAAGCCGAAGCGAAGTCCGTACACTTCACCAGCCCGTCGCAAGCCGCATCCTAACGATCTGCCCATTTCAGATGATTTGGAGTACAAGTATCGAGTACTGGATTTGGTTAGATCCAAATCCAAGGAGAACTTGGCCAAGCGAATGAACGATCCCAACAGAAAACCGGCCATTCATCCCCTGGAAATGATTCTTAGTCCCAGTCCGGATACAGATGCGATACCAACAACCGGAGAACTAGAGCACAGAATACGTGTCCTGGATGAGAAGCTCAAGTCGCCAGCCAAAACTCGATCAAAATCGCGCTCTCGATCGCCAACCATCGAAGACATTAAACGTCAGAAGATGAGAGATGAGCAAAAGCCCAGGACTCCGGTTCACAATCTAGAGAGGATTGTCAGTTCGCCTGGGCGACCAGAACCACCCACTGCCGAAGAGCTCGAGGAGCGCATACGCATCCTGGAGCAGGAGCATAAGTTTGACTTTAAGACCCAGAAGGACTACAAGGCATTCAATCAAAAGCTCAAGGACGTCATCTCACCTTCGCTCTCCTTCGACGAATTCCGGGCAGCCAAGTCACGTGAGCAAAGTCCCCGCCGCCATGGCCCCACTACGCCCAAGTCTGCTCTGCGTCGCGATGATTTCGATGAGGGCTACTGTGGCGGTGCCCACATAACCACCCACTACCGCCCCACCAGCCCCAAGGTCATTCGGTTCCGGGACGAGGACGAGGATGAGGACCAGTTTGAGGAAGCACCCAGACCGAAGTCGCGTCAGACCAGTGAACGAATGGTGGGCAGCACTCATGACGTTTTGGATTGTTTGGAGGAGAATACTAAAATCCTTCAACGTATTCTTAAGAAGACTCTTGCAGATCAACCATCGGCCACTCGCAGCTACGCCAGCAGCTCGGAGGGTCTGGATGCCCTGGGTAGTCGTCTAATGAGGGTAAATGTGGCTCATTTCAACACATATAATATATCACAATAAACTATTTAACCATATCTTTTAGGAGACCTCTCCGATTACCCGAACCGGAACCCATACGGGCGTACCACTGCGAACGGGGGAGAACATCAACGACCGCCTGAGTTCGATCAAGAACTCCATCAAATCGATCGACACGCTGTGCGAGGAGAAGCCGTATCAGAAGGAGAAGTGCCAGCGGTACATCGACTCACTCTTCACGGACTCACTGCACTTTGCCAGCAAGAAGAGCTCCCTAGAGGATCTCAGTCTCAGCCGGAGCCTAAGTCGCAGCGAGAGCCGGGGTAGGAGCATTCACCGAACTGGAGACTATGCACCTTCGATAAGGGTGACCTCCGAACACCGATCTTTGGGCTCAGCGGATTCGCGAAGGAGTCCGTTGGGCAACCGGGACACGAGTCCCGTGCACCACAGATCGCATAGGGATGTCAGCCGGGAGCTGTCCCCGCGACGGAGACGCTTGGAGGAGGAGGATGAGGAGCGTAAGGATCGGGAGAGCAGTAGGGTAAGACGTGATAACTTGTTGCCAAATTATTTTGCTGATAATCGTAGCGAACTAAGTAGCGGGAGTAGTTTAACCGGGTTTAACCACAAAGTAGATAGACAACTAGAAGAGACGTGCGCCAAGTATGCGGACGATCGACGCTCGGCCTGTCGCACACCGTTGAGCCACCCGTACGAGTCCCGCACCACAGCCACACGCCACAGCCACACAGATCCAGTCCAGATCCCAGCCAACCCAGCAGGATCCGCCACTGCAACAGATAGTTTCCCCCGGCCAGTGTCGCCATATCGCCAGCCGTACGATCCCTACCATCGGTCCCCTGGTGGTGCCGGTGGCACACCCCTCTATCAGCCCGGCAAGCTGGAGATCCGCCACACCACCGTCACCTCGACCTTCTACGATCGGTTCCTCACTGAGAAGCAGATCGAGCGGCAGACCCACTCCCGGCCGCCCAGTCGTTCTCCAGTGGTCTCACCCTCGGTGCCAGCCAAGAGCTACGTGGATTTGAGCAGCACCACCTCAGCCACATCCAGCACCACCGCCTCCTCATTCATGTCCAGCAGCTATGCGGGCCCCTCCTTTTCGCTGCCCTCGGCCAGCAACTATTCCAATTTAAATCCGGGTTCGGGTTCGGGTTCAGTTTCAGGTTCGGGCATCTCCGCCATTTCACCGCGCGCCAGTTGCTCGGATCTCCGCTCCACTAGCAGTGGCCCTACATCCACCAGTACCACCTCCGCAACCACCTCATCCTATGTACCCTACAACTTCACCAGCTCTTTCACATCTCGCTTGAGCGATCCCATTACCACTTCCACTGCGAGTGCAGTGAGCACTAGTTCCCTTACCCATTCCACGGGCGTCTACAATCCCATGATGTCCTTCACGCTGAGGGAACCACTGGCCAGCAGTTCCCTGGGTGGTGCAAGTGCCTCTACATTGCTACCGTTTCAGTTTAACAGAACCTTCACCTCCAACTTCGACAAGGAACAGAACAAACAATAGAGGGATGCACATCAATCGTTAACCAAAGGTTGTCCATACACATTATAAAGCCCCCGCTGTGGATTCAAAACATTGATATATTCCAAGAAATCAAGCTCAAAACTTTAGCACTGAGAGAAAAATCTGTCTAAAAACATTTCAATTATTCTTGCAAAGTTCTTTAATGCAAATTTTTTGGATTTGTTGTGCTTCCAAAGATATCAAATAATCTACAATATTCTTAAAGTTAAAAGGTTGCCACTTTCTCAACTATTCTTGTACCGAGTTTGCTAATTTTAGTTAGGTTTTTATCTCAGTCAGCCTAACTTTCGCTAAGCAATATAAATATAGTAACTATAAATAACAATTAAATACCTAAACACACATATATCTACAAATATATACATACCTTGCAAATCGGATATTTATTCTTCAAGCAACTCTTGCACCAAACCATTTTGGCTTCTTGCAACTTACCTCATCTACATTGACAGCACCAGCAACTCAACTATTCATAACTTAGCAAAGATTTTTATACAATATATATATCTACGTATATACAAAGATGCAAAATATAGCCATCGAAACTGTAACCAATTGCGAAGAGGAGGGCAAGATGTTAATCCAACTTTTTTCAGCGTTAACCAAAAGTTTAGCTCTAATTCCTTTAACAACTTTGGCTTTAGAACACTCAATTAAACTTAAACTTTTCCTTAAAATGATCTAATCAATTTACATGGTTTACACTAGCCAACAATTACCCAAGAAACCAATATACACACACACACACACACTTTGAAACGGTTTAAAACTGAAGGTGCATTTTTGGGCCGAGTTAGTCGAGGATGCTAAACCTAATGAATATTCAATTACGTTAACTGACTGACACAAGCCGTTAAATTAGTTTACCAACATTGTTAAATACACACGCAGCCATATATGTACCTATACCAATTGAACGATATATATTGATTGTATTTAATTACATACACATACCGATTGCAGTTGTTGAATTTCAATTATGCAAAAGACACGATAACGACTATGAATAATAAGCAAGAAAAGGCAAACCCGAATGCAAACGGATATAGAAACCATTATGACTCGCGGCTAAGGAGCCGAAAGTTAATCAAAACGATTAGAAAAATTTTATGACAAGTATTTCGATTCGAAATCGCCAAGATTCCAGGATACGGATACTACCAAATGCAATTGTTACGTAGGCAAAATGACGATAACGGCTTCAGTTTATATAAGCATAAATTAAATATTAATTATTGTTTTCTTGTATTTTGTTCCCCAATTTTGTTGTAATGCTTTTCTTGTTATTAAGACACGTTTGTAAGCCATTTATGTTATTGTTTGAAAACAAACACAATCTAATTAATTGGTATACAAAAAAAAGTAGTAAGAATATTTTTATTACAAATTGTTGAAGAGTTTTAAGTTTTGAAATAAAATGAAAATATTTAAAATCGCATTCGACTTTGTATTTGGGTGGGTTAAATATTTCTATCAATCGGAGAGAACAACTGATAAGCCGAGATGATCGGTACCCTCGCCTTATCATCTCAAGTGGAAAAATCTTTCCAGCCACAAATCAGTCATCTATTGAAATCCGCGAGGAGTGGACGTGCCTTAAGTAATTCGACTAAACCATACCATGCAGCGATTTTTGGGAAGGAGCAGCCAAAGCCTACTGCTGAGATGTGGTCATCGCTATCTGGCCACCACTCCGGCGGAGGAGGTCATATTTCCCACCAAATCCGATTTTCCCAGCCGTCACATCGGACCTCGCAAGACGGATGTGGTGGCCATGCTGGATACTTTAGGCTTCAAGGTAGGAAGGTCACCAAATAGCTTTGTTTAGATCAGATTCCTTCTCAAATGAAAGTTATAAAAGTGGTTAAAATACAAGAGAATAAAATAAAACTATTTGGAAAGAACTCCCAGACTTTGATCGAACCAAGTTTAATTTTTACCTCCATTTTAGTCCCTGGCAGAGCTCACGGAGAAAGCTGTGCCCCAGAGCATTCAACTGAAGAGGGAACTCGACCTGGACAAACCTCTGAGTAAGTAGCACTACCTGTTAATCCCAAAATAGCTGAACAACAAGGCAGTAAGGCAATGGACCCCCTGGCGTGTTCGCAGGCGCTGATAAGTGTGGTTGGGTGATAAGCCCGGTTCAGCGGGGTCTCTCCGAGTTATCAGTGTTTTGAGTGTCCCCACGCTTGATCTTCGATTTTTCGTCTGCGTCTGGCTGACAACAATTTTCCATTCTGCAGATGAGCACGAGCTAATCCGCCGCATACGCGACATATCGCTAAAGAATCAGCTGTGGCGCTCCTACATCGGAATGGGTTACCACAACTGCCATGTGCCGCACACCATTATCCGGAATATGTTCGAGAATCCGGGTTGGACCACACAGTACACCCCATACCAGCCGGAAATCGCCCAGGGCCGCTTGGAGTCGCTGCTGAACTACCAGACCCTGGTGTCCGACCTCACCGGCTTGGATGTGGCCAATGCCTCGCTCCTGGACGAGGGAACCGCTGCGGCCGAAGCCATGTGCCTGGCCACCAGGCACAACAAGCGCAAGAAACTTTACCTCTCCAACAGGGTACATCCCCAGACTCTGTCCGTGGTCAAGACGCGAGCAGAAGCCTTGGAGCTGGAAATTGTGGTGGGTCCTATTGAACAGGCTGATCTGCCAAGTCGCGAATTGGCTGGCATTCTGCTCCAGTATCCAGATACTTATGGCGATGTCAAGGACTTCGAGGATATCGCTGCTCTGGCAAAGAAAAATGGGGTAAGCTGAAATATTTATTTATAAATAAGAAACCGTCTTAAATACAATTAAGAAACATATCGGAAAACTTGGACTTCAACTTGACTATAACCTGCTGTCTTGTTTTCATTTAGACCCTCGTAGTGGTGGCGACCGATTTGCTGTCGCTAACCCTCCTGCGTCCTCCGGCGGAATTCGGAGCGGACATTGCCGTGGGAACCTCCCAGCGGTTGGGAGTTCCTCTGGGATACGGTGGCCCCCATGCCGGATTTTTCGCCTGCAAGCAGAGCTTGGTGCGGCTCATGCCGGGAAGGATGATTGGCGTGACCAGGGATATGGACGGAAACGATGCCTATCGCCTAGCGCTACAAACCAGGGAGCAGCATATCCGGCGGGATAAGGCTACCAGTAACATTTGCACGGCACAGGCTCTGCTGGCCAACATGTCGGCCATGTACGCCATTTACCACGGTCCGGAGGGTCTGAAGGCCATGGCCAATCGCATCCACCACTTCACGTTGACCCTTCAAACGGGACTCCTGGGCGCGGGTCACGAAGTGATCAACAAGAATTTCTTCGACACACTACACATTAGACTGGGTGGAGGTCAATCTCTGGAGGATCTCAAGGAGCGTGCCGAGCACAAGCGCATTAATCTCCGATATCTTGAGGATGAAAGTGTTGGCGTGGCCCTTGATGAAACGGTCAGTGTGGCGGATGTGGACGATCTGCTGTGGGTCTTTAAGGCAGAGGCAACTGTGGAGCACATTCTGGCGCGTAAAGATGTTCTTAAGAACTCGATCGAGAACTCCAAGTTCCTGCGTACTTCGCCCTATCTGCAGCACCCTATTTTCCAGAGCTATCACAGGTAAGAGATTAATAAACTCCAAAAATGATCCAACTTTAAAGCCTTTTATTTCCGCACAGCGAATCCCGCATGGTGCGCTACATGAAGAAGCTGGAGAACAAGGACATCTCCCTGGTGCACTCGATGATCCCCTTGGGCTCCTGCACCATGAAGCTGAACTCCACCACCGAGATGATGCCCTGTTCCTTCCGCCACTTCACCGACATCCATCCCTTCGCGCCGGTGGAACAAGCCAAGGGATTCCATCAGATGTTCAAGGAACTGGAGCACGACCTATGCGAGATTACAGGATACGACAACATCTCCTTCCAGCCCAACTCAGGAGCCCAAGGAGAGTATGCCGGACTGAGAGCCATCAGGAGTTACCATGAACACCGAAATGAAGGTCACCGAAACATTTGTCTGATTCCAATTTCCGCACACGGCACAAATCCAGCTTCTGCACAAATGGCGGGAATGAAGGTGGAGCCAATTAGGATTTTGTCGAATGGTTCCATCGACATGGCACACCTAAGAGCGAAAGCAGAGGAGCACGCCCACGAGTTGTCCTGCCTAATGATTACCTATCCATCGACAATGGGCGTATTCGAGGAAACGGTCGCCGATATTTGCACCCTGATCCACAAGCATGGCGGACAGGTGTACCTAGATGGAGCCAATATGAATGCCCAGGTTGGGCTGTGTCGGCCTGGAGATTATGGCAGCGATGTGTCGCATCTCAACTTGCACAAGACCTTCTGCATTCCGCATGGCGGAGGTGGTCCCGGAATGGGTCCCATCGGCGTGAAAGCCCATTTGGCACCCTACCTTCCAGGACATCCGGTTGTCAGTCCGTTGAGCAGCGAGGAGCACAGCTTCGGCGTGGTATCCGCCGCTCCCTTCGGAAGCTCTGCCATTTTGCCCATATCCTGGTCGTACATTAAACTCATGGGCAGTAGGGGCTTGAAGAGAGCCACCCAGGTGGCTATACTCAATGCGAACTACATGTCCAAGAGGTTGGAGCAGCACTACAAGACTCTCTATAAGGCACCCAACTCGCAGCTGGTTGCACATGAGTTCATTTTGGATATACGCGACCTGAAGAAATCGGCCAATATCGAGGCAGTGGATGTGGCCAAGCGACTCATGGATTACGGCTTCCATGCTCCAACTATGTCTTGGCCCGTCGCTGGAACCCTGATGATCGAGCCCACTGAATCGGAGGATAAGGAGGAGTTGGATAGGTTCTGCGATGCCATGATATCCATTCGAGAGGAGATTGCCGAGATCGAGGCGGGTCGCATGGACAAGGCAGTCAATCCACTAAAGATGTCTCCTCACACTCAAGCCCAGGTGATCTCCGATAAGTGGGATCGACCATATACTCGAGAGCAGGCTGCCTTCCCAGCTGTAAGTCCATTGTCTTATTTAATAGTTATTTTACATAACTATATTCCAATGTTTGTTACAGATCTTCGTTAAACCAGATGCCAAGATCTGGCCCACTGTGGGCAGGATTGATGATGCCTATGGTGACAAGCACCTTGTGTGCACCTGCCCACCCATTTTGCCTGATTTATAAGGCACATTAGTTTTAAGACCAATATTCCATTTTTATTAAACTACTTTTTAAATAAACCCCTTTAAAGTATCTTTTGTATATGAAAGTTCTTTATTTTTCTTGTTTAATTAATTGATAAACTACTCATGACTGTAAATGTACTTCTGGTACATTTAGCAATCAATTAAGCACCATATTATTTATAAACAAATTAAAATTAATTTATAAAATACCGCAAAGTTCGCGTGTTAAATGCATTTTGTGTCTAACGAATTGTTTAGATTTTAACTTCTATAAACTATACGCTAAAGACTTACTTGTACTTGGTTTTCTTAGCTATGGATTCAATCTTGGAATCTTTTACATATTTTCTATACTCTCTGTGAAAGGTATTTACATTGCTTGTGGGTATGGTCCACTCCAATGGCTTTGAGTGCTTGGTAGGATCGGATGCCTCCGAATATTCGGGTATCTCAACACCCAATAGTTTACAAACCTTGGACAAAACCACATCCACATAGCTGGATACGATTAGGTTAGCCTTTTTGTCATGTTTCGTGGGCTGCAGATTACAAATGACAAATTTTCCACCGCGTTTCAGATTTTTTAAAGGCAAATCTCCGCTGGGCACGATCTGCAAAGTGGTTCCAAGCGCAATATTTAGGTCAGCGATGGTGGAGTGCATCAATCCCATTTCGAGGTCGTTTTCGGGCAGATCATGTTCCCAGTCCAGAACGTTATCGTATAGGATTCCCGATCTGCAGCTACGACCTTTGCTGTTCATTGAGGATTTGCAGGCACGCTGCAAGCTCTTTTGACCCACTGTTTCCACGGCAGATGGGCTCACAAATTGGCGTCTGCACTTCTTACACTGTTCGATGTAAATGTTGCCGTGCAGCTCGGAAAGATATTTCCGATCCAGTCCGGATTTCAAGTGGAGCCCATCAATATTCTGCGAGATTACGTACTGCACATAGCCACTTTCAATCAGAGCTATGATGGCCATGTGGGTTTTAGTGGGTCTGGCTTCATCGAAGGAGACATTGAAGTCCGGCTTCTCGCCCTTCTCCTCCAGCGTCCAAACGCCCTTGGGTCCGCGGAAATCCGGAATCCCTGCGGACGTGCTGATCCCAGCCCCCGTGTGGAGGACAACGTGTCCGGATTTCTTGATCAAATCAACCAGCTCCTGGCACTTTTCGGCCACAATCTCATCGCTGTCGAAACTCTCTGGTGCTCCCAGGATTCCCTTGTTGTCGTAGGCTGACAATCCATCCGCGTAGT
Organism: Drosophila yakuba; assembly: GCF_016746365.2. Taxonomy (NCBI): domain Eukaryota; kingdom Metazoa; phylum Arthropoda; class Insecta; order Diptera; family Drosophilidae; genus Drosophila; species Drosophila yakuba. The sequence goes on from NC_052530.2 coordinate 11,885,487, forward strand.
TGCAGCTCATGGTTTGGTATAGGTTTTATCTTCTTTAAAAGCTTAAATTATAGCTCTTCGGCAATAATTTGTTTATATTTTTTGCGGGTAAGGAGTCCATCGAGAATTTATTGTTTATAATATGACCGTATCCTTAACGCTGCAAAAATACCGCGCCAAATTACACTACACACTACAAGAAAAGTATAAGTTAAATTAAGTTTTGTAGTTTTCTTAAAATTAAAAAAAAAATCATTAAAAACATTAATCGCTTTCTTTAGCCTTCAACTTTGTTAAATATATAGTACGTAATAGTAATGTAACGAAGTGTTACCCCGAAATATTTGTTAATTCATTTTAAACAGTAGTTATAAATTATTTTATTATCGACCTTTTGGTTCAGTGTACCGAAACGCTGAACACACATGCTTGGATTTTCCACTCGCACGGTCACACTGTAACCCCGCGCGGCCGACGAAACAAAGTGTGCTTCTATTTTGCAATCGAATCGCCGGCAGAAAAACAAATTTCGTCCAGGGCAACGAAACAATAGCTTGTTTGATCGTTGTAACGCTTGAGTTCACATTACCTCACCCTCGGGCGAAGAACAGCTGAAACCGGAAACGGGTCAGAGTATCAGAGCATCAGCAAGGACACGGATTCAGAGGAGCCATGAAGATCGAGGAAGTCAAGAGCACCGTGCGCACCCAGCGCATCGCAGCCCACAGCCACGTGAAGGGATTGGGTCTGGACGAGGTGGGAGCTGCCGTGCACAGTGCAGCCGGATTGGTGGGTCAGAAGGCGGCACGCGAGGCAGCCGGCATTGTGGTGGACCTCATCAAATCGAAGAAGATGGCAGGAAGAGCCCTTTTGCTGGCCGGACCACCGGGCACTGGCAAAACCGCAATTGCTCTGGCCATTGCCCAGGAGCTGGGCAACAAGGTGCCCTTCTGTCCCATGGTCGGATCGGAGGTATTCAGCAATGAGATCAAGAAGACCGAGGTGCTGATGGAGAACTTCCGGCGCTCTATCGGTCTGCGCATCCGTGAGACTAAGGAGGTGTACGAGGGCGAGGTTACGGAACTCACACCCGTGGAAACCGAGAATCCCATGGGCGGCTATGGCAAGACCATCAGCAATGTGGTCATTGGCTTGAAGACAGCCAAGGGAACCAAACAACTCAAACTAGATCCCAGCATCTTTGATGCCTTGCAAAAGGAAAAGGTGGAGGTAGGCGATGTCATCTACATAGAGGCCAACAGTGGTGCCGTGAAGCGCCAGGGTCGCAGCGACACCTTTGCTACAGAGTTTGATCTCGAAACCGAGGAGTATGTGCCGCTGCCCAAGGGCGATGTGCACAAGAAGAAGGAGGTTATCCAGGATGTTACTCTGCACGATCTGGATGTGGCCAATGCTCGTCCACAGGGCGGCCAGGATGTGCTCTCCATGATGGGCCAACTCATGAAGCCGAAAAAAACTGAAATCACTGGTAAGAAAGTGTGTTTCCATTTTTATTCAAATTTATTAATTCTATTCTTTGATGAGCAGACAAACTACGCATGGAGATCAACAAGGTGGTAAACAAGTACATTGACCAGGGCATAGCCGAACTGGTTCCCGGAGTCCTCTTCATCGACGAGATTCACATGCTCGATCTGGAGACCTTTACCTACCTACACAAGTCCCTGGAATCTCCCATTGCCCCAATTGTGATTTTTGCCACCAACCGCGGACGCTGTGTTATTCGGTAAGAAATATTGAGCTAGTAAGATTCGGACAGACTTCGATTGTTTTCATTACTTAGGGTATATGATTGGCTGCTAACTTGCAGCTCTTTTCATGAATACCGAAATAATATTTGTCCCTACACAATATTAATCAGAGTTCCTCTTCTCCAGTGGCACCACCGATATAGTTTCGCCGCACGGAATTCCGCTGGATCTGCTCGATCGTTTGCTGATCATCCGCACACTTCTCTACTCCACTGCCGACATGGAGCAGATTATCAAGCTTCGCGCCCAGACCGAGGGACTGCAGCTGGAGGAGAATGCCTTTGCGCGTCTCAGTGAGATTGGAACCAGCTCCACGCTGCGCTACGCCGTCCAGCTGTTGACCCCGGCCCATCAGATGTGTAAGGTGAACGGACGCAACCAGATCAGCAAGGAGGATATCGAGGATGTGCACTCGCTCTTCCTTGACGCCAAGCGCTCTTCGAAGCATTTGTCCGAAAAGAACAATAAGTTTATGTTGTAAGTTTGACGATTCCAGCTGAATTGTAATTCCATTTGCACGGATTTCCCAGTAAAAGAAAAGAATAATAAGCAAGTTTATTGTATTCACTTGGTCTTGGGAGAAAATTCAAAAGATTCCAAAAATTCCGCTTCCTATTTCGACAAGAAAAGTGTGTACACACTGCAACTGAAAATAAGCCTATAAGATTTGGTGGGTGTGTTAGCTAGATTACGGTGAATTGTAAAATTTCCTGCAGTCGTTTCTTAAATGAAAGACTCCGTGGATAAGAATATCTTAGGGAGCTTGGAGATTGAATCTTTCTTCGTATCATTCGGTTGTTTGATTATATTATTATTTAAGTTTTGAAAAGCCTTGATGCTATGCAATCGCCGCGATATGGCAACTCCCTCACGCGCCACCTTGCATTTTCCCACCCTGCGACAACAGCTGTGCGCGTTGTTTGGCCAACAATTCCAATTGGTGGTGAGTTCAGTTACTCAACGAGCGTCGAGCTGCGCACTGCCCAAAAATAAATAGCCAGAAAGCTCCGCTGAAGTGCATGCAGTAAATAGTATATTTAACGATTCGATTCGCGGCGTGGGCGTCTTCTTCTTCCTCGGCCCGTTCCCCTCGCGTCTCGCATTTTGCCTCTCGCTCGCTCCAACAACGCCGGCAATTGCACTTGGTGTGCGTGTGTGTGTGTAAGTGTGAGTGCGTGTGTGGTTTTCCGAAAGAATGTGAAATCATAATAAAAGTCGCGATTTGTTGTTGCTATTCGGCGCAATTAGCCACTATTTAACGCACATGTGTGTGCTTCAAGCTTATTTGTGTGTGAACAAAGCCAAGAATCTCCCTTTGGCGGAAATAAATGCAATCCTGATGGCAGGATCAAGGTAAAATGGAAACATTTGGGATCTATTGCATGAATGAACCAATGTTAAAGAAGCAGCACAAGCAGCAGCAGCAACCACAACACAGCGGCAGCTAGGAGAGCGAAAGAGAGCGAAGGCAAACAAACGAAAATACAACAATAAAAAAGAAGGAACAACAACAAAAGGTAAGTGCGTGTGCGTGAGATGGCGTGTGTGTGTGTGTGGGACTGGAGGCCGCACCTCCCAATCAGAAAATTAGTGCTGTGTGGGTGCGCGTTACACTTTTTGTACTTATTTTTTTTGGTCTTAACTGTTATTATTATTTAAGTAGCACGAACGAGGGAATTACATAATTTCGGCTTTTTTTGTGTCTCTCTTTTGAGGCTCCAAATAGAAAGCGAAAGTATTCTTATGGGAACGCACCAGCGTGTGTGTGTGTGCGTGTGTGTTTGTTTTATTTATGAATGGTGATTATGAGACTTGATAATTAATTGCCAGCATACGTTGTGATTTGATTTTTGTGCGTTAACCAGTTGAGCGGCTGTCTGTCTCTTTTGCACCCACAGCTGGTCATAAATCAAATAAGAATTTCACGCCACACAAATGAAAAGCAACAAACAAAAGAGACGAAGCGATGAACTCCCTCGCTCTGATCAGAACGGGAGGAAGAAGAAGAAGCAGCATTTGCAGCTGCGGCAAGCGATCATTTTCGCATACTTTTTCTTAATTTGTTTTTGCCAAGCCATTTTTAATGTGAAAATCTTGCGGGCGAAAATTGGTCGTCGCAGTTGGCCAAAAACATAATACATAAACAACACATTTTATGAGACGCCGGCGGCGGCGCAATTACACAAAAAGAAATGAATCAATTTATATTTTAAATAAGGTTTAAATTGTATGTCTAAATCATTGCGCATGAGTGTTTCAAATTATATATTTTATTATCGAGAATAATAGCTTTGTATAATGTGCTCATTTAAATCTTGAATATTAATTTTTTTCTGTGGAGCGAATTCGCCCACGAGCCAGTATATCTTTATTTCTGATGCTCTCTCTTTCTCACGCGATCGTTGCCAAATTTCAATTCACGCCCGCTGTTTTTGGCCCTACACTGCGGAAGATCCGTTAACTGGTTCGAGTCTGATTGGATTTTATGTAATTTAGTAGCACAGTGGTGTTTCGATACAATGAATGGGAAAACATAAAGATTTATACAATTTCAAATATTTGGATATACGTATTTCAGCGTTATAAAAATTATATTTTTCTTTTTAAAAGAAATATTTCATTGAAATGCATAAACATCACCCTGCGAACAGCCTCATATTTCCGTTCCGCCGCGTCTTATTTCAAAATTATTTTATGCCGGCCAAAAAGGCCAATACAAATACACACACGAAATACAGCAGAAAAACGACTTGAGCGTGTCGGTGTTGACGTTAATGAACTACAACAACAATTATGTACGTTTTGTAGACGGCAGCAAACAGGCAACAACACAACAACTACATTTCACCACAGTTCCTTTGTTGTTTCTGCGCTTTTGCTTTTGGTAACGATTTTTTTCTTTTTGGAACTGACTCTGGCTATAAGGCAAATTTATGTTTGTCCATTTGGTTGCAATTAGTTTATGAAGTCAACTGCGCGGTGTAATATAAATATGTACACATGATGAATATGTAGTTGTCGATGTTTCCCTGTTGCAGCGAAACGTATACGCTTGTGGGCACCGACTTCAATACCCATTAGATAAATTATGTTTTTTCAATAATTTAATTTAATTAATAAAAGGTAATAAAAGTAACATCACTTTTTCAGTAATAATTTCTTTTAAATCTGGTGCGCCTTTTTAGATAGATTACTGAATTCAATACTCTTTGGTTATTGATAGTTTAGTGTTAAGTTTTCTGAGTTTTCACTTTACTACGCTAAGCTACTTAACGTCATATCCTCCACTCTTGGTTATTTATTGTCAGTTGCGGGCGTTGCTGTGTCGACATTTTTGCATTTCACTGCAAAGCGCATTAGTACAGTAGTACTTCAGTATAGGAAAGCCATTCAAAGATTTCGAGTTACATCTTACTTAAGAGTATACATACATACAATATAATATAGTAAACTGCACATAAAGAATAAGTTTTTAAGAATTACCCACAGTAATGCAACTGTCAGGCTACAGCGAATAAATGTAGCATACTTTTGAACTCCCTTTTAATTGGTTTCAGACCTCTTAGTGTGAAATTTCCCAGAAGTCACCTCCGTGGATGCGCCTCTGTAGTTTCCATTTCTGCTTTATGCTCTCTTGTAATTGTTTGCCCTTCGCAAGGTTGTTCCCACTGTGCGTGGGCGGTTCGGAGGGGGCGTGGCGGTGGTGGTGGGGGCGTGAGCAGCGGCAGTGGCAGCGGTTTTCTAAAAAACATTTTGTTGGGCTGCCAAACAAAAGCAACAGCTGCCTTCTGCTTTGGCCGCTGCTTTCGGGCCTTTGTGAATGTGCAGCAAACAGCCTTGTAAGCGCCACCCACACAAAGAGGCGGACCACACAAAAAATTGTATGGTCACCAACACTGATGCCGAACACAGCATCTGCACCGTGTAGTTCTGCCATCCAAACGCGCCTGTGTGTTTGTGTGTGTGAGCGTCTGTAGAGGCAACTATGACGTGAGCAGCAGCTGTCAAAGTCGCCCACGCCTCAAGTCGCGCTTTAAAAGCGTCATGTGCTCAGCTGAGCGCGTCTAGCCGCGCTCTCTTTCTTTTCTTGCTACCCCTCTCTTTTGCTCTTTCGGTCTAAAGCTTTGTGCACGTGTGCGTTCGCCGCGCGCTTGAGATTTTCAGCTTTCTAGTCAGCGATTTAAATGTATAACTATATTTTCAGGCATTACATTTCTATACAATTCACTGCCCAATTCAAAACTTATTTTCTGAGGGCAAACTAACTCGTCAGCATTTCATAATGGAAGTCTCCTTGGTTTCGGCTCAAAAATCTTTGTAGAGCTATAATATGTACCTCTAAATTAACTCATGATTATACTTTATATATATTTAATAATATTTATTATTAAATATTAATATTTTTTTTGATTGAGATGAAAATATAAAATCGGATGCATTTCGATAAGGCAACAGATTCGATCTTATCGTACCCCAATTTACAAAGTTGTGGCCAAAGACTCTTGCTCAGTTTCAATTAAAATTGCATAAAAGAAACGTTTTACCTGCCAGCCAGCCACTTCATTCAATTTGAAATTTTTCACCAAATTCATTTGGGGACAACTCCTACATGTGTGTGCGCGTGTGAGTATGTCTTTCTGAGAATTTCTACTGTATTTGCATTCGTATTCGTTTCATTGCACTTTGGGTCTTCAGTTCGGGCCACATACTAGATACTACACCACAACAATGAGCCATGGCATAATAAACTTTGCCATTTGTGCCTCATCATCTTGCCTGCCGCTTCTTCATCGCCCCATGTTTGTCTAGGTCTTCTGCCTGTGCTTCTTTTTTTGGTTTTCTTTTCTAACCTTGTGCCAATAAAATTGAGAAAACAAGCCAAGATCTGCACCGCACACACAAAATGAAAAACTAGAAATGTTTCTAACACAATTTTCTACTTGCCTTGCCATTGTGGGCCAAAAGTGTGGGCGAAGTGGGACAAGGGGAAAGTGTGTGTGTGTTGATGTGCTAGGGAAAATTGAGTGTGTCGAGCGGCATTTAATTTCTTGCTAGTTATTTTGGCTAGACAACTCGGTTACGCCTCAGTTGCACCGCTAGGTGGCGCCAGTCGCCAGTCCGCAGCACGTTCCCAATTAATCGCTCATTTTATCTTCACTTTATCTACGAGCATCCAACTATCAGTTGGCGCTGCTCTGATCAACACCTTTATTTCGAGTGTGTGAGTGTGAGTGGGCCGCGCCAGGTGAGTGGGCCCGTTAAAAGCGCCCCGGTGACTCAACTCAGCTCAACTCACCAAGCGCTCTGCTCCGCTCATTCCATTCTCCTCGGCAAAACGCAGAAAGCCTACGGTCGATCGGAAAGCAGCTGCACTGTAAAACAATATTTCAGAAATTTGAAAAATATTATATTATGATTTTATATATCACTTTGCAATAGCCAGTACTTATAAACGAACTATTATTCAAAAATGTTAGGTATTTATCATACGAAATTCCAAACATTTTTCTTTTCCAACATTCGTAGCTTGGAACCTCTGTTATCATAAGCATGTATGATAAGATAGGTGATATCTTATAGGGCATGAGTCTCTAAAACCTTAGTTAAACAGGCTACGTCCTCTTTCAATTCAAAGAACGCCCCGAAAATAGTTATGATGATGGTAAAAAGTATCCCCAATGCTTTCAGATCTTTAGATGGGGAAAGTCTTGGGATGCTTTTTTCAGTGCACGGAATTGACTTTCGGTGAATATGTGTGAACATTTGTACGTGCCGATAAGGTGGTGTAAATATTTGCAAACAATCGAGCAGCTCATCTGGACTCGCTCATACATAATGTACATACAACCAGTCTCTTTCTTACCCTTTTCCCATTTTGGCCGTGTCATTTACTCGCCGATGTTTTTGTGCTGTTGGTGGGGCTGAGTTGCCTAAAAGTCTGCGCTTATCAACGAATTTTTGAGGGGACGTGCGGCGACTCAATTTACTTATTGCCGCACCTTAACCGCCGAAGCAACAAATGCAGAAAACAAGAGGTGAGAAAGAAGAGCGCCCTGGCGAAAGGCGAAAAATGCATGATTCATGCGCTCGGTATTTCGCTGCGCTGCGCTGCGGAGGCGTGCACTGAAAACAATTTGGCCATATCAACACCTAAGAATACTACTTTTCTATAGAAGAGGTGCTTAGAAAAGACAGCCAGTTTCTTCTCCAAGTGTAAAGCGATGGGCGGTGGTCTATTAGTGAGTGGGGCAAACTGGTGTGGGTGGCTGGGTATTAAGGGAGCTTTCGGTTTCCCGGCTGCCTGCTTGTTAATTTTAATTGATTTTAATTTGATTTGCTCAAAGTGAATTTTGTTTGGCCAACGCCAAAGTTTTTTTTAGACGTTTCTCCCTCTCCTTTCTTTTCTTGCTCCTGCTGCTCTTCAAATAAATTGAATTTTTGAGCACATATACTGAGTTGATGGGGGGGTGGGGGAGTTGGCAAATGGCTGACCCACTTACGGGCTAGAGAAATGTTACTAGTAGAAAATATTTTTGTTTAATATTGCAGTGGAAAGAAAGCACTTTGCATTCCACATTGCAATCATCTCGCTCCGCAAAAACCCATCCAAACAAACAAAAGAAGCATGAAAACAAACACACTCTGGAGCCATGCCATCTGTCCTTCGCCAGCAAGTATCCAGTTCTCCAGAGGATCTTTCACCTGGCAGCCTTTGCACTTTGTTAGCTCATTGAGGTGCCGCTGGGAGTTGCTGTCGACTTGAGTAGCTGCTCCAAGCTCCACCAACTCCTCCATTTCCCTCATGAATTTCCCGCCTTTCTTTGCCGCCCCGCTTTTCCTGATTCACCTGCTGCTTGCGAGTTTAATGAAATCCACAATGTTACCCACGTACATAGCCACACATAAATTCTCTTGTAGATCCTGATGGTGTTTCTGGAAAGGGGTATTTCTGTTTTTCGAATCAATTGGGTCATGGAATGAGGTTCATGTTTTTTAAAAAATATATTTTTGCTACAAATTATTCGTCTAAGTCTGCTGTTGATATCATGCATAGTATCCTTTAAATTTAACAAACAATAATAATTTCTTTGTAAAACTCTTTAGCAATGGGAACTTCTGTATTCGGTTACGTAACGAATGTAGGTCTTAATGCACTTTGCCGCCGTCCGTTGTCAGTCAAGCGGTAAAGAAGGAGAATGCATGTCGCTCGGATGAGCTGTTTGCACGGAGGAGGTGTGTTTGCGTTTGCGGGTGTTTGTTTGTCTGGATGCATTCGGATGAAAGCTGGAAGGGATGTGCAGCCAGCCATCGACATGCCTTTGTGGGGCCATGTCTTTTGTTGCTTTTATCCTGGCCATAAAGTTCAAGGAGCTGGATTGAATCCTGCTCGCCTCCATGCCATTCTCTCATCACACACATTTGTCAGTGCCTTGTCTTGGTAAATACACTGCCAAAAATATACAATAGCTTAATAAGAAATAAGCATATATATTCTATAACAAACTAAACCAAATTGAAACATAAAGTTTCCCATAACTACCTTTAGTTAAAACATAAAGTTTCCCATAACTGCTCCTACCTTAAACCCTTTGCAGTAAGGGTAGATTTTTTTCCTCTGTGTACTGCTGGACATGGACCACCCGATGATGCTGGGAATGCATTTTTATGCGCATTATTAAGTAATGCTGGGGGTTGAGGTCACGTGGGTGGGACAAAATCGCTTTGCTTCTCAACCGAAACGTTTAGAAGTATTTATTGTGGATTCTCCAAATGGGTTTCCCCATCGGCCAGAGGGGGATTACAGCGTACCGCGCGAATGGAATTTGTAATGTGGATGGCAACTGAAAGGATATTGAGCGAAATGCATCTCAAACGGTTGTTATGAAAGGGAAGCGTTGCTATCCGAGTTCTTGAAGGCATTGTCCAATATTTGCAATCGATTTGCATTCTGCAATAGCTGCAAAACGTAATTGATTTCATGAAAATACGACAAGAAGAGCGGAAATATTGATATTATGCAAATGGGATTTTTACTCCAACCAACAAAATTGATCAACAGAATTATTAGAATACGTCCATAGGATATTCAAATTTTTGCCAGCTTCGTTTTAAGAGCTCCTATAAACTTTTTTCGGGCTGATTGAGGAAACACCTTGGCAGTTCATTTACGTACATGTGTCATGGTTTTTGTCCCATCACTGTGACCGCAAATACTTTATTTACATTCCATCCGGAGAAGCCAACCTATTCGGGGCTTAACACCAAAAAAGCGGGGGACTACAGAGTTTGCAGAACTATTTGCGAAGCCAACACACGATGGGTGATGAAGGTGGTGGTGGTGGATGCAGAAGTGGAGGCATCATGGTAATGGCTGCTTCAGTGGACCAGGAAAAGGCGGTGGCGCCGAAAAGCGCAACATATTGGGTGGAAAAAGGGGCAGCACATCCCGGCCAGGGTTGTCACCCCTCTCCTCCTTTCCGGCTTCCCATCATATGCAATCATTTTAAATCTGGGTAAAAATGCAGCCACTTTGCCGTGCAGGCTCATCAAAAAAAGATGCGCATATGTGTGCCAACCCAACCAGCACACATAAATAAATATATATATATATGTACATGTATAGGTAAGATATAGTTGTATAAACACGTACATATGTATTGGGCTATATGGGTTATATTGTGGGTTTCCTGGCACAGCAAAAAAATATAAATAAAATAATTTAAAAAGGGCCAACGATTCGAGGGGGGAAAAACTTTTCCTGAGCCCTGCACATCCACTTACCCTTTCCCTTCCCCTCAATTTTGAACAGTGTAGCAAATATGCAAAACTCGCACACACACACAATCAAAAAGCTGCAGACTTTTGCCATTGCCTTGCGGTTTTTTAGGAAAATGGGTGGGAAAGTGCAGGCGCCTCTGTCGCTGAAAATCCTAAAATGCTTAGCGTGGCAAAATCAATTTGATGCCATTTGTTAAAACGCTTTATGGCCCTGTGTGAGTGAGGAAAGTGTGCCTGTGAGTGAGTGCATTAAATATGCATGTGTGTGCGATGGAGAATTTTCCGAGAGAGATTTTCGGTTAAGAGTCGCCTCTGAGTTGCAAGACTTGAACGATTGTCCTGGATGCTGCACATCCTTTCAGGACGCTTTTATGGGCACTTTTTATTGTTCGATTTTTTGTTCGATCTGAGAGTCCAAAGAAGCTTTCCTTGCAGCTTAAAATTTGAATACCACCATTACCTTGCACAATCTGATAATAACGCGGTCGGTTTAACAAGCAATCAGCTGCGTTGCAGATATTTAATGCAATAAAAGTTGAAACAGAGCAAATCTGATTACATTACTAAGATTCTATAAAACATTACGAAGATTCTATAAAACTAAAGGCTTTCATACGAAAAACTTTCCTTACACAAAAAAAAGAAAGCATGATACAAAATAAGTTCTTTTTATTATCGATTTGCACAAATAGGGAATACAAAATTTTGAAACCAAATGAAGAATTTCCCATTTTCTTTCATTTTTATGCCACTTTTTCGTCACACCGCTGGGGGTGTGTGTGTGTTAGCCAATGTGTTCTCGCCTGTTTGTGTATGCTTAATGCCTTTGTGTTTGTGTTTAGCGCACGAATATCGGTCAAGGCTGGCAATGCAGCCAACTGGCGCACATTTAGACGACGTTTGGTTGTCGCCTCAGCTGGCTCAGCGGCCTCAGACTCTGCCTTCTGATGTCTGTGCCTCATTTCTGGCAAAATATGCCACTAAATCAACACGTCAAGCGCTGCAGCAACCAGCAAGTACACTAAGAGAAATTAAAACTAAACAAAAACAAGGAAAATGCATTGGAAATTAAGGAAATAGCTCATGGAATCAGCAATATAGAAATAGACAACAAGGATGTAGCTACATAGCACGTAGCATTTTTAAAACTGTATTTATTGGATTGGATATTTCAAATTATAAATATGGTGTAAGCAAACATACGTAGATATTAGAAGGAACTTTTTGCGCAGTGTAGAGTAGAGATCCCACGCCTCAGTGGCGACACGTTTGTTGGCAACTCACCTGCGAAATCTCGCTGCTGGCGTTAATGACATTTCAACATAGTTCCCCTCCTCCGGCTTGCCGCACTTCTCGTTTCGTTTCTGCCACCCCCACCCGCAAATGTGCCTCAAAACGTTGTACATGACAATGCTACCCTGTAGCACAACATGGCAGCCCCCCGAAAAAAAACTGGCATTAAAAAGGTCAAGGATGTATTTCTGTGTAGGTCCTGTGGCGTGCACGCCATCAGAAGCTCGACCCAGACCCAATTTCCCGGGAATTGGATCCCGTGGGCGTGGTCCTGTTTAGTGCTGATTAAGTGCCCACAATTCCTGACCCAAATGTCCGATGGCAGCGATGGCGTGTTTGTTGCTATTCTTCTGGTGGCGGTTGCACCAAAATTGCATTTGCTTTTCGGCTTTTTTTGTCGCTGGGAGGCCGTCAGTTTTGAGCCGGAAGTTTGCGTGAGTTGTGAAAGGAAAATAGAGCGAGAAAATGTAGGGAGTTTCCTGGAGGCGTTGCCGATGGGCGTGGCTGCTATGTTGTCCGTGGTAAATCGAGAGGCGGTCGTATTTTTGCCCAAAAACATTGCCTATTAGCGTGTTTGGATGTGAAATGTACACTAAAAAGGAAACAAGTAATTGCTAAACATTTAAGCAAATAGGAGAAATTTTATCAAACAAATTGTATAAAATGTGTTATTACAGTTACCAGTTGAGCTATAATATTTGGCTATTTTTTAAACAACCCTATTATATCTAAAAATTTGAATAAATAAAGCTGTAATCCTAACTTAAAACTAAACAAATATACAACCACAATTGAAACCTAATATATGTATACAAGAGCCCTTGCTGAAACTCTCGCAGTACTTCAGCTTAAATCAAGGCGAAGCTTATCAATTAGCGAAGTTAAAACATAAAAGGGGGTGTGGTTTCCGGGCGGCCATTGAAGGACTCCTACATCGGGAAAGCTGCGCAGATTAATGCTCCATGCATAATCCTGTGGAGCGTAATTACCGCAGCTAACGCTAACCCAGCAGCACCGCAACTATCAACACAGCGCTTTGATTAATTATATGATCCATGTTTGGTTTTCCCAAATCCCTCTGCCCAAAAAACCCCCCTTTTCTGTGGCCCGTGGCTTCTGTAAAATTAATTAAGTCGAAATGAAACAAACCAGATACCCACTTTGTTTGAAGGGGGTAAAGTTTTGCTGGCTGCCTGCTGTCCGTCTGCTGATAAAATAACGCATACGCCGCGCTGGCGCTCGAAAATTTGCCAATTCGTTTGGCTGTCATTGCATTAAATTTGCAGTAGTCCAACAAATGGCAATCAGTGCAAGAAAGTTGCACCACGCGACACGACAAATCATTGAAAAGTGTTCAATGCAGCTTTCCCAGCAGCCGGAAATTCCCAGGATGGGGAAAACCACAGAATTCGGTGTAATCCCATTTAAGCAAGCTGCTTTTCAGCAGTTGATTTGCTTTGGCTTGCAGCGTGGAGCGTGCTTGAAATCTGCTATCAACACTTGTTTATGGATCTGGCTCCCCCAATACTCCCCTTCTGCCACTAGTCGAATAAAGCTCTTTCGGCTAAGAACTGTGCCCAAAAGGAGAAGCGATTCAAGGCTTACGCATTTGTCGTCTTAGTAGTTGCAGCTTCTTGTGATTCTGCTGCTGGTTGTGCCACTCCCACCTTCTGCCTCTTCCTACTGCGGCACCTCTTAATCCATTTGCCGCACGCCCAGTCACGCCCACACCCACACCCACCGGCGTATGCACGCCCTGGCAATAAAACTTTCACTCTGCTGGCCCTTTCCTCGAGGCCCTAACTTCGCTCCTGAACGAGTGCCTGCAGTTTTTCCTCAACAACCAGAGGCGATGACGATGATGATGACAGCGACAACACAACGTCAATGAGCTTTTCTTGGCCAGGCAGCGTCAGTCGGCTTTAATACCCAGCAAATTCAGTGGGATGGTCCAAACAAAAGAGGTAATTAAATCAAAAAAAATGTGTTTTAAAAGAAAATTTAAAAGTAAGTTATAAAGTTTTGGAGAAAAGGTTCTAGGACAAATGGTTGTATGGTTTCTTAGTCCGTTGTAGTAATACATTAGTGTTTATAAATAGTTTGAACTATACTACAAAACTACTCATCAGAGTCTATCACTTACAAATTCGGTATCCTTTCGGTTCATCACTTGATGTAATCACCATTCTTTCCCTTGTGTTTATGCGAGTCTATTTACTTGATTTCGCTTCTCGAATTTATTTTCGGACTGACCTACATTGATGGCTGTGGACTTGGCTACGCCAGTGCCTTTGTGCTGTCCTCCTTCGTTCTGCCTCAAGAACTTTGGCTGTCTTTGGTTATATGCTATATGCTATATGGTATGGTATGCCAACGAAAAACGTCATATGATTTTTGATTATAACGTCAATGGGACGACACAAAGCTCGCAGCTGCTCTTGACTGTTGTCTTTGGTAGCGCCATTTCTTGTTTTAAAAATACAGAAAAGAAAAATAATGCGAGACTAAGTATTCTAAATGTTTGACAGCTGGAAAAACGAAGAAAAAAATGAAAGAGACTTAAATACTCTTTTGGCTGTTGGCATAGCTTAAGCATGTAATAATAATAAATAAATAAATATATATATAGTTTGTAAGAAATCACTAAAAACTATAGCATACATTTTTTGCAATGCCGTTTTTTGTAGTTACTGACAATTATTTAAGAGTAAGCCACATAAACAGAATCAAATGCAAGGAGGCATGCCGAATGGTATATAAGGTCAGAGTTCATCGATGCATGTAAACGACAAGGCCCCAGGGCAACAAGGGTATACAAAATAGCCGAAATAATGTTGTCGGGCGACAAGAGTTCGCTTTTTCCACTTCCACTCGTCTGAATCCCCCAACTCCTGCTCCCAGTTGCTAACCATTCTGCCACTTTCTTCCGCCATGGGCAATGGCTTCTGGTCCTTTTGTTCTCCGCCTCTGCAGCCGTCTCTTTCACCGCCTCTGTTGCTGTCTCTATCTCCATCTCTGGACTCTGCTTCCCGTTTCCTGCGTTTTCGTTGCGCCAAAAATATGAAAATCGCTTGTTGTCTCTGTGGTCTCCACTCTTTCGTTTGTTATTCCCAAACACTGGGGAAAATCAAAATTTTGATATGCAAATACTAACGAAAAATATAGTTGTGTATTGTTACTTTTATACGGATATTAGCTAAGAATAAAACAAAAGATAGTGATTATGGATTCCTTAACGAATACGCAATACTATTTGGTGTATATAAAAGCATAACCGAGGTATGAAATTATACAAGAGAGTTCAACTTATCAAGCACTTTAGCATAAAACATTTGCTCAGTGTACCCGTACACACTCCATTTTAGATGTAGTGTACCCCATCAATTGTAATTTTAGCCTTTGCCTGCTTCTTGTACACTAAATGTCGTACATTTAGCTGTTTTGTTGTCATTTCTCTTTGTTTTTCCTATTATTACGGCTGTTGAAATAGTTTTACGAGATAGTTTCGTTGCTTTGATTTCGCAGTTGAAACGAGAACAAAGATTTTTTCCGAGATTAATCCATATTGGGGTGTTTCAACAGCAAGTTTTTGATAATTAACATATTTCAATGTGAAGTATTGAGCCATTTGTTGTGCTTCCACTTTACTCACTGCCTCTTGGCCAAAATAAATCGAAAATTCGAAACGCATAAAGCCGGGTGTAGAATGCAAATGGTTGAGGTCTATTGTTCTGAGCGATTGTTTTTTGTTTTTTCCCAAAATTCAGGCCAGCTATAGATGGATTTTTATTGCCAAAATGGTTGAAGAGTCGCTTGGATTGAGAGAGGGGTTTGGAAATAGGCTTTGACATTCAATATTTATCCGTTTAGTCATTTTAAATTTATAGATTGAAAGATTTGGAAATTTACGGCGTTTTAAGATGATCCACGATAGTTGGCTGAACAATCGACTATGTGACGAGCCAAACGCAGCTTGACATGCAATAAATTCCATAAAATAATCTTCACTATATAAAGAATTTTTTATAACGTGAAATTCCGCAAAAGTAAAAGAAAACGTGATAAGCAAATTATCACATACATACATACGGCATGTAATAAATCATCTCAGAAATAAGTCCGAAATGAGTTTACTTACTTTACTTTAATCTAATATTAATATGATTTATATTTTTGCTGAGAGGAAAATTTCAGTTAACAATCGCATTAAATTCAATGCCAAAATGTTGTTCATAACCACTAGCAATTGAAGGGAAACTGGTGCAAGTGCGTAATTAGACTTCTTCTCAGAAATCCGTACAAAAGAGCCACGAATTTCCATTGGGAAAAGTCTGCAACGGAACTAATCTTCACAGTCTCCCATTTAAATTAACTTCCGTGGGGAAAACCCTCTTAGCTGCATTAAGGTTGCGGCTGAGCTGCGTTAAACCCCTTCTAACCACACACCATCACCATTAATTGCATATACTTATACATTGTATACCTATACGTACACATGCAAAGGCGCACTTGTATGTGGGTTAATGTAAGTGTGAGGGTGATTTTAATCATAATTTACTAGGCCAGCGGCCACAGCTGTTGGCTTTTTCCCCATTTTCCGGCGTGAGTCAATTAATAATGCGTCGAATATTAAATTTATGCAAAAAGGCAGCGTTAAGTGCATTAACGTCGTAATCCAATAAGGGTAATAAAACCACAGCTATCTCCAAAAGTGCAGGGCCATTTAACGCTTATGGCAAGTTTGGGAAAAGTTCTTAAAAACTCCGCACGCATGAACATTTAATCAAACCATCAACGAAAATGTACTATTACTATTCTTATTGCTTTTCTAAAAAAAAAAAAAATGAAATTACCAAAAGCGGCTCTTATCTGCATAATTTAATAAGCGATAAGCCTACTAAAATCAAGAGAGCAGCGAACCAAACTAAATTTATATCCTCTGGGTCAGATTACTTAATAGCTTTTTGCCCAGTTAAAGCGACATTAATTAATTGATGACAGCCCAAAGGACTAAGATATATTCAGAGATCAAAAAATGCAATTGATTTCATGAACTCACCGCTCTGCAATGGAATATTGAATCATTAATTAGTAAATAAACACCAGCAAATGTGCAATTGTTTTAGCTTTCGGATTTGCGTACTTGGTAATATTTATAAAATTGAAAAATAAATAAACAAAAAAGTACCGTCGACGAGGATGGGATTCGAACCCACGCGTGCAGAGCACATTGGATTAGCAGTCCAACGCCTTAACCTCTCGGCCACCTCGTCACGTGATTTATTGCCGTATAAAAGGGTAAATAATACCATAGATGGCAGAAGACACTAGAATCAACAGCTCTAAGCCATAAAACTTAAATTTTGACAGATAATAAATACGTGTATAAATAGGAAAATATTATTCTGCAAATTGCTTTCTGCATCTGCTATTGCAACTCAAGCCAATTCAGTGAACTTTTTGCTGTTGTGGTTTTAGTTGCAAATGCATGGGATAACTAAATACAGAATAACTAAATACTGTCGAAATGAAAATGAACAACCGACAGTTTGTTGGCTAGGTTTGGATTTTTCTTCTTGTCATGGTATGGTGCAAATAAAGCAGATTTAGGGGGATGCAAGGTTTTTTTTTCGTTTTTGTAACGCCCACACGCATTGCCATGCATCGTTTTGCATTTGAAATTTCACTGCCACTCGCTTGTCTAATTTATTTGCAAATTTTTGAGTGCTTTATTCCCTGCTGCAGCTGCTCCCTTCCACTTGTGAATTTATATTTTATTTTCATTTTTGTGTGTGCATTTAATTACTGCTTATTTGTCCGGTCGAATTTGCAAATTATGCACACTTGAAGCGAATAGCAATTTCAAGAGAGAGAGAGTGAATAAGTTGAGTGGTTGGATATATTTTCTCGCGAACTTTGTAAACTGATCGAAAGTTTTTACCTAAGACCAATATTTTTAATTAAACCTTTAATGCGTTTTAATAATAAATATTTTAAGCTGAGTTTTTTATTTTTTCTTACATCTATTTTATTTTATTTATTCCTTTTAAGGCAATCCTTTTTTATAAGAGCAGCTAGCGGAATATAGCTGATGTACTTAAAATAAAATATCTGGAAATTCACCACATTTCGCTTTAAGGCTTCACAACTAATTTGCTCTCTTTAGCAAAAAAAAAGGCAGCATTTAACGGAATGTTTTTATTAAGTTTATGTTTTCTCCTCTGAAAGGCACTTCTGGCGCAAACACACAAAAAATTAACAAAATGGCAACAACAGTTGCTAAACTGCACCTTCCCCCCAGAATATCCGCCCAAAACTGCTCCACCATCGCCGCCACCTGCCACGAATCCTTTTCCCGGGAAGAAACTCTTGGGAAGCCCAGAACAAAACAAAAGTTGAAAATGCATTTTAATTACATGCGTCTCTCTGGCGTGTGCCACGCCCACCCCCGGCCACAGCCGCCCCTCTTTGAGTCATGCAGTCTGCGCTTCCATTTAATGGGCAAAAGTGCTTAAAGCAGCAGAAAGCTGACCGAAACAACAAAAAAAAATAGGCAATTAAATTAATTTTTCGGTTTGTTTCGGCGCTCTTTTATGGGCCTGGCCCACAGAGCAGCCTCAATGCGTCGAAAGTGGACAGCGGTCGGTGAATAAAAAATAAGAAGGCAACAATTTAAAAAGTGTGCCAGCGTTTTCGCGCAGCCAACAAGCGACAAGTGACAAGAAATGCCGGTGACCTTCGAAAGTGGGCGGTGGGCGGTAGGCGGTGGGCTGTGGGCTGTGAGCGGTGGGTTGTTTTTGGGCTGCTTTTTTGGGTCGGTTGCTACGATATAAGCACTGCGACAGTTTGTCATTTTCGCGCACATTCATTTAAATGTCGAGATTAATGAACAAACGCTACGAGCAACATTTGTCACGCAGAACAGTGCTCAAGAAATGCAATACACACGCAAATGGCTTTACTAATTGGCTGAAAGCATTTTGGGGGAAAGTGCATTTGCATTTTCCGACAGCTCGGAATTAATGAGGAATTACATCAATGATGCATGCAAAATCAATTCCTAGCTTGAAAACTTTTCCAATTAACAAGAGTTCCTGCCGCTCCCCCTCCTTTTTTCACTTTCAGCATAGTTTTTGGTGGAATAAGTGAAATGTATATATTTATTGCATCGTAAAAGTAAACCAATATTTCGCTCCATGACTCCATAAAACTTTATAGGAAGCAGCTAAAAAAGTAACATTTAATTTTTGCGGGGCGCACTGAAAACTTTTTATTAATGTTTGTCGCACTTTTTGGTCGGACATGCGGCGCCCGAGTCTAGGAAGCAATTTTATGTTTCGACCATTGTGTGTTGGCCTTTTTGCTGTAGCTGGCCGAAATAAACACATTTTTATTACAGAATATTTTGTGCTGGATGCGAGCATTTTATTGCACCACGGTTGGCTCTAAATCAAAAGCTTTTTACACTAACTGAAAATAATTTGCCAGGCAAAAAAATCCATGAATAAAACGCGTAAATATGTGAACGCCCTACAAAAGCAGGCAAAGTTGGACATCAGCCGGAAGTGGCCACATCTATATGCACAGTGCGTTTCGCAGCTTTAAAGCGTATTATAGAGTTTTTGAAGATAAGAAGAGTGTATATTTTTATTTCTGCTTTTAACCATATATTGCATTGTAGCTAGGAAAACAATTGTTATTTTATCTTTCAGTCTATAAATTTTATATGTTATTAATCTGTAGACCATTTTCTACGCTGCTTAAAATATACATATTTAAACAGATCTCTTGTTACTAAAAGTCCATAGTTCACTGTGCCAACCTAATGACTCGTCTTATCGATTGCAATTAGGCCTAAAGTACAAGCTCCTTCGCAAAATCCGTGCCAAATTCAAGTAGGCCCCTAAAACAACATCCCAGCACAAGTCCTTTTGCGAACATTACGTATACGCCACGTGCACTGCAGTTGCTGTGTGTATGTGTGCAATTGTTCTGGGCACCGGCACTCTTGTCTTGGCCGAAAGGAGTGCAAAATGTTGCTGATTAAGTGGTTGCCGCAAGCAATTTGCGTCAAGTGAAGCGCGTGACTCTCAACATGTGTCAACCGTACAGTGGAGACTCGAACAAAAAGCCGTGGAGGCATGGAAACAAAAACAAAAGCCGCGCCAAAGCCACGATGTGCGACAATTACGACCGTAAATTATGCCACAAGCAACACAGCAACAATAACAGCAGTCGACCACAACCAACCGTGCCGCGCCCCCTTTAGTTGGGCCGTTTTGGCCTGGTCCGCCAAGTTGGCCACAAAAGAAACAGGCAACAACGACAATGCCAACGACAACTCAATTAAGTAAATGAGCGAAAACCGAGATGTTGTTGTTGCTTATGTTGATAATGTTGTTTGTGAATGTTTGTTGTTGCTCTCGGCAGAGTGGCTTACTTGTGTAATTAAGTGAGCAAATCACAAAATAATTATATAGCTCAAGGCACAAACTGCAATCGCTGGCACCCACTAGTCGCTTCATTTTTCATTTCTTGCAGGCTATTTACTCTTGATGTCGTCATTGTAATTTACCAAAAGAAATGCAATTATCGCACTCTGTCTGCCTGACAATTAGCCGGAATAACTAAAGCTTATCTCAACGTCATGCAAAGTCAATTACGCACATGTTAAAGGGTACACTCACACACACGTAGAGCCAGGCAAGCTGGCTAAAACCCACACATACACACAACTCATATGTGAAAAGGACATTTTGCAGCTATTGCGTCCTTTTAGACGCCTGACGCCCATTTCCCATTCAGGTGCAAGCAAATTTGCCCCGTGCAATGAAATGAATGCAGGTGTGACATGAAATAAAAGTTCGGAAAAAAGTATTGCAAAAGGAATTTACTTTGGCTGCAAAAGGTAAAAGGTATCTGCACTACTTGTCAAAAGAGCAACTGCATAATGCATGTGCATTAAAGTTGGCAACAAGATGGACAAGTCTTAATAGGACAGTCTCCTTATTGCCTTTAAAAAGTCCTTCAAATTGACACAGTTTCTCAGGAAGAGAAAACCAAACTTATTAGGTGATTACGCGACTTAACACCCAAGTGTGAGCCAAAAAAGAGCATAACTAAAACTACCGATAAAAACGGTGTACCAGTGGGGTAAACTTTTGCAATTCATACAAGTTGCGTTTTTAATCATCGCTTGGCACTTTCATGGTAAACTATTTTAAGTATGCGCTGTCGATTCAAGCGAAAGTTCGCGATTTATGGCCACCTTCAATCCACTCAAAGCACGCGTATGCTATACGCAAATATTACGTATACGTACGTAGTGTATATGTATGTGTGGAAAGTTCCTGTGTTATTCCCCCCGGGCGTTATTGAACCAACAAAAAGTTGAGCAGTCAGCGAAAATGGCATTTCCGGTTGAAGTTGGCACACAAACAAAATTCCAGCAATGTCGCGTTTATTTATAAGGCAACCCGAAAAGCAGGCACGCACATGGTTCGCCGCCCCCTTCCCGATTTTCCGACTCCGCCCACACTCTGATTTCACTTGTCTCTCTTTTTATTTTCGTTGGCGACGTTTTTGGCATGCAAGTTTTGCACTTTCCTTTTTTCCTCAATTTTCTTGTATTTTTTTTTACTTATTTTTGAGTGACTTTTTGCTGTTGCATGCGCCAAGTGCAGACATGAGGCGAAAACGAGGCAAGGCAAGGTCTTAACTAGGTCGATCATTTGATGGCACACGCACACACCTAAGCCCACCCGAACTCCCGAACATTAAATATTTACCAGTACTCGGAGAAATAAGTTTACCGTTCGACAACACATTTTCTTATTTCAAAATGTTATATTCTTAAAGTTGGTGTATTTCGTCACTCCGTAGATTGCCGTTCACAGTGTCTATATAAGAAGGTGGCCACCAACATTAAGCTTATTTTTTCCAACAATTTTGTAGCTTGCATACTTTAATTTGGTAAAGTTGAGTAAGCCAACTCGAATTCACTATATTCCTCATTTCGAGAGACAGGCCCACTTCTAATGCCATTTTCCAGCAGTGCCATAATAGTGCGAGTAAAAATGGCGTGCGGAAATTATATAAGCTCACTTGATGCCATTAAGGATTGACTTACTGCCTGTCTGGTGTCTATTTGTCTGCCCGGCGACTGCCTGCGGGTGAACCATGTGCCTCCCAGTCCGACGGCCATAGCCTTCCAATTACATTACCCGGACTCGGATCGTCAGCTCGCTCCATTTCTCGGTGCTTCCTCAACGGAAACACGGGATTGGGAACGGGAACGTGAATGTGAATGCGAACGGGAATATGGTCTACCCACTTTGAGTCGGGCAAATATTTGCCCTGCCTTCGACTAAAAGGTGATAAACTTGGCATAATGCAATATTTAATGTTTGAACAGGCATTTAAAAGGTTATATAATGCAGTTATGATGTTGGTCCCACACTATCATCATGATCATCATCGCCATCGCCATCTCCGTTGCCATCATCGTGGTCTGAAGCATTTCTAGCCGGTTGTTTGCCCCGTGCTGATAAGCTTTGAAATATTTTGCACGCCCTGCCATATGCAAATGCAAACTAGATGCGCACTTGCAAAAAAACCTATGGCATTTGTATGCAAACAAACTATTTTTGTAGATAAAAATCCAATAAATTCTTGCACTCTTTATATAACATCAATGTAATGATTTTCAGTGAATAATTCCTGCACTATTCATAAGTTTCTCTTAGATAGCAAATTCAGTTTGGAATTTTGTTCGTAGTGTAGGCTCATTTCCAGCCCCGAATTCAGTTACAGCCGCAGTATTGGAGTCAGGGCCAAATCAGTGACAGGGGAGCAAAGGAATAGGGTACTTCCCAGATGGATAGACGTGGAACTATGTGCGAGTATATGGGCTCAAACATAGTTCCAGCTCTAGAGCCAAAGCTACTGGGCTACTGGGCTTGGGTGAGCGTGTTTACATGCTTTCGACTCTGTTGATTAATGTTGTTGGCCACCCAGCTGAGCATTGAGTAATGCCAAGCAACTTCGGCCTGATGGATAAACGGGACTCAGCAGGTCTTCCCATCCATCCGTTGGCATTCCACTCCTCTTGCCATCCTCTCACTCTTAACGGTCCGTATTAGGGCCAAAAGAATGTTAGACTCTGGCCAAAGTGTGTCTGGGGCATGCACATAGAATTACCTGAGCAAACACTGAAGTTACCCATCAAGTGTGATGTGCTGGGTGCTCAGAAGGAATTTGGCATTCAGTTGTGTTTACAATCAACGGAATTCTGACGAGTAATGACTTTCGACGGCGTAAAATGGATTTAGAATTCTATTTTATGAGCCCAAATTAGTGCAATGCTATAGGTGTTGTTTATTGTACTAGTAATTCCTATAGTTTTACAAATAAATCAAGAAATACTTCTTGTAAATTTGGACTACCACGATGACCTTTGCGAATTACCAGCCATGCAATTTGTAAAAGCAAAGACAAAGCAATGAGGAAATTATATCTAAATAAATCAATGGCTCATTTGCCAATGCCCCCGCCCTCGAGCAGCTGTTTACATGGGTTTTATACATACCTATACCGATATTTATATATATATTTAAACACATGCATGTGCACCAGCACATGCGTGTAAACAACGCCTTATAGACACCACAATATCTGTATCTGTATCTGTGTGCAGTGTAGTGATCGTGATTGCGATCGGTTCGGTTCACACATAATGCCGCTCCATTATGGCACGCGCCTCGCTCGAAAGTCGGAGGATCCGTCGCACGTGAGAGAAAAGAGGGGACAGAGTCAGAGGCAGAGACAGAGTTGGTGTTGTACCGAGTGGAGGTATAGATAGAGATCGAAAAAGAGCGATGAGATTGAGATTCGGCATTTGGGAAAGAGAGAGAATAGTGCATTTATTTTTAGGATAACAATGGGCCCCGAAGAGCACCGGCAATGCGGCGATATTCAGCGGATTTCTATATTTTCCTCGGGAAAATTCGAGGAAAAATTTTCAGTCGAGCGCCTAGAGCAACGCGAGCAAGGCGTCTAAAGGCCAGTGCGCGAATTAAATTGTATATATACCGAATAATACATACTCATATATATACCCAAAAATACCTATAGATATTCTACATATATGTGCACAGAAGATAGTCCACGGTATAAATATATACTTGAAAATTTATACTGCATATGGTTGAAGAGGGAAAACCATTTTTCAATTTCAATTTGACGAAAAGTAAAAATGTGAAATTTTGTGTGTGATTGTGTGTGTGAGCTGGTCGTGAAAAATTGCAATAAGGAAAGCCGCCGTAAAAGTGAGAAAAATGTAAGAGATAGCGAATATCTCGGTGTGTATCTATAATAATATTATCCCGAACCCGAAAACCATATATACGAGGAACGAGGAAACTCAGCAAATCACCGCAACTACAGTCTTAAGTAGAAGAAAATCTTCCTTTTTCCAGATGCGCATTTTTTTGGGGTTTCAGATTCAGGTTCGAAATCAGATTGAGATTCGGTTGTGGTCTTTGTCTTTCTCGATCCCAAACCAAACCAGACCACCCCACCAATCCCTATCCCCCATCTATGCTTTTTAGTTTTTGGGGTATGTTTTCTAGTTGCTGCCTCTCTTGGCTGCTTTTACTTTTTGTTTTAACTGCTGCGATGCTGTTGAGCTGCTGAGCTGCTGCTTTTCTGGTCTTTTGCTCAAATAAAAATTCCTCTTGCGTGTTAGCTAAAAGTTATTTATAAAAATTTCTTTTAATTTTGTTTTCTTGCTGGTTTGTGCGGAGATACGAGACTTTAAATACGGCGACGTCTTCGTCCGTCGATGCTCTCGAGGAATTTTTCAGCTCTCGTCGTTGCATTAATGCCGCTAAGGAAAAGAAAAATGCGAAAAACCGACAAAATATTACAAAGTTCCGCCTTATACACAAATTAGATCTTGCAAATTAGCGAAATTGAATTGCATTGCATGCTAATGGTAATTAATTCAACATATATCATGATATTTCCCCCTCCGGTTTTTCCCAAAGTTCACTTCTCCTCTCGCTCTCCCAATTTTCCGCTTGGCCGGATTTTCCCTGTGTGTGTGTGAGTGTGGGTGGCACTTGAAAATTGCACAAAGAAGAAGCCAACGTTTCAGTTCCAGAAAAACATTACGTATACGCTGGATGAAGTTAACTTGGCTTAAGTGCATCATTATGCCGCAGCTAATTGAATTTAATACGGACCAAACGAGCATATATCTACTAACGAAATAGTGTGCATATATGCAGGCCCTATAGCTTGTCCAATAATGCATTAAATTTGAAAGCCAAACACGGCAGCTTAAGCCTTACTTTCCTTGTTAGAAGGTAATCGAGTAGACAGACATCCTGTCCCCAAGATTTATGACCTCATTAATATCCAATCAACCTGTTCGGGCCGAATCGGTCGCTTGTAATTAAGCTCCTTGGCTGGTCTGTCAGTAAACAAACTTGAACATCACCACCGCTTTTCACCACCTGCCCCAAATGGCAATTAGGCAGGGCATTTATTTCACTACACTTTGTCAAATGCAATATCCGTGAAAGTGGACAGACGGACGGGACGGAGATACTGGCAGACAAACAACGAACCTGGCCATGGCAACAATGTCACAACTCAAGTGTCAAACAAAAGGCGACGATGGCAGTGGCGAAAGCAAAGCCAACGCAACCAAAACAACGAAAAACTGGGAGGAGATTCGAGGTTCTAGGTTCGAGATTCAAGACTCGAGATTCTCGGGCGGGGAATGTACGGAGATAAATATCAAAATTTGCACAATTCTATGACGATAGTTTACGATGGTGACAACAAAGCGCACAAATATTTTGCAATGAACTCGCTTGTATGTACATTTTGCATAACTCGCACAAAGTTTACGGTGAAAGAGCTTATAACTTTAGCCTGCTCTTCCAATTACAGAGAGTTTGACAAAGAAACAAGTAGACAATAAAATGTTTCATAAATAATTTTATAAAAGGCAACTACTTTAAAACCATAAACAACTAGTTCGATGTTTTCAATCATGTATAATAATATGCAATACGAATATCAAAACCTAACATGTCGTCCTAAAAATTTCAAACACTTTGTATTTAGTTTGAAAAATATTATTCACAAATGTCACATATTATGTACAAGTGTCTTAAATTACCTATTGTTTAATACGTTTAACGTATATTCTGTGAATTTTGAGCAATATCCCCAATCACTAACTCAATAAATCAAGTAAATCCATCCTTTAAAAGCAAAACTATCTAAACGACTCACCATTATTAATGGCCCTGTTTGGTAGGCGTTTTGAGCGGAATTCATTTCAATCCGTTTATTTATCGCGGCTATTCCAATTTTAGAGCTCATTATTCAGCTGCAGCTCTGCAGTTCTGGCGTCGTCTAATGTAAACTTTTCTCGTTTCGGTTCCAATTTACAAATATTAGGTTTTCCGTGGGGACACTTTGAGCGGAATTCATCATTTGCCGTTCGCAGATGCTTTTGGATACTGAGTACGTTGGCCATTTTCGTGTGGGGGAAGCTAGAGTAAATGAAAACTTTTGGCCTGCAGCTCTTTGGGGCACCGGCATAAAGAGCCAAGCGTTAAATTCTTGTTTCCACCAGCCAGCTAGAAAAGTTTCAGTTTTTCAGTTGTTCATTTGTTCAGCATATGGCGGTTTGTTTGTGTGGGTGGGTATTCCGGTTTTGCGGGTGTGTGGGTGCTAGCCAACAACTCTCTGTGTGTGTGTGTGTGTGAGTGTGTGTTAGCCAACTTTCGTGCAAGCAAAGGAAATGCTTGACATGTCTTGTTCCTTTCGCTGGCTCTCTTATTTTATTTAGCATTTTTATTTTTTCGCCTTATGTTTGGCTTGTGTTGTTTAGCCAGCGGCATTAACAAAAAACGAAAAGGAAAAATTACGCGAACAGAGAACTCTTTTGCTGTACGTTTATAATTTTCCCTTCCTTTTTGCCAACATTTTAATTATTTGCTCGATCTTTTTATTTCGTTTTTCCGCTTGCCCCACGCCTTTTGCTCTCATGAGCCAAGTTGAACCATTGAACCCCGAGGACCTTTAACCTAACTTTACTTAACTGCCAGTTTTCACTGTCTGGCGTTTTGACAAATTGCATAAATATTATCGTCAGATTCACAGGAATATTTAGATGAACAAAAACAATAAATCATGCGATTTATTTAACACAATTAATGCTGATGTTGATTTGGGTTGGCATTTGTTCGACTGTCTGCTTCGCTGTTCTACGTTCATTGAACGGGCACTTTTTGACTTATTGACACTTCACATTGCCCGACATTATTCGCCTTAATTGCTGAAGGAGACTGCTATGCATATTTAAATATACATATATCTATGTATATATCTTTATGTGTATTATTTATTAGACTTTAGACAACATAAATTCGTTTTCGCATTGTATTTTCGGTTTGCTTTGTTTTAATTACCCGATTTGTATAGACGAAAATGTTGTTTGGCAGTGAAGATGTTTATTCTAATGCAATAAATTAATGTAATTTGTTTGATATATGAAGAGGTCAACAGACCAAAGAGTTTTCTGTATTCGCACATTTTACTTTGTCTAAATACTTGGCATTGCCTTAACGTTTAAATTTGTATGCCTACATATATACATACATACATACATTTCGAAATTATTTATTATTGGCTTAATACTTCCAATTAGTATAATAACTCTGATGTATAAAAAGTATTTTATATCTGCTTAGCTCTGTATACAAATGAATGCATTCCATTTGGACTAGCAAATATGAACAAAATTAATTTAATTTAAATTCCATTAATTGCGTTTTTTAGTCTGTTAACGTTTGCATTTATGATTGCAGTGAATGTTTGCTAGTAAATGTTTTTAATAAATTAAATATTTGCCAATTGTTTGTATTGAACCCTTGAGCATCAACGCTTCACCTAGGAGATGTCATTAATGCTATTCAATTAAGGCTCATCAGTTTTATCAACAGTGAAATTCATTTAATTTTGCAGACAATTGCATTGAAATTGATTTACTGGCATTTGAATATCCATTTTGCGATTCTGTGCGGAATTCTCTTAAAACAGAAATAATTTGTCATTCTGCATAGCTATATACATATACTCGTATATGTATGTATATTCGATATGTTGTGTCCTTTGTTGCTGCGCCGTCACTTGTTCGCTTACCACCCACTTTTCAGCCACCCAATGACATTGAAGCTTGAATTCAATTATGGCATTGCATTTATTGTATTTCTCTCTGGCCAACACGATTTTTATCATCACTTTATAGCCGCCCATTAATTTCTGCTATTATTCTCGATTATATGATGAATTTACCGCTTGACTGGAGCGCATCGTTCGCTCGGAATTCCAGTGGACCGGGAAACATCAAATATTTTGAGACAGTCCCAGAAATAACTTGGCCAAAATGTCGCACTTGACTTGACCCAGAAAAACATTCTCATTTGCATATTTACATTGCCTATCTGGATGGAATTTATTGTTGCTGTTCCTGTCGAAAACAGCAGCAGTAGCCGGAAAAAAAATAGAAGAAGTGAAAGAAATATAAGAAAATATTTTCCCTTTACGTAAACGACAGCGATGCAAGAAATTCCAAACTGACGGAAAAGCAAGCGCAGATATTTCAACAACTTCTGACTGCTAGGGAAGGGGGCGTCGAGCGGTGGATAGGGGGCGTGGTCGCCGTCTCCGCTCGTGTTTATCTCTACCGGGTGCCATCCTCATCCTCAACGCATTCGCATAGTTAGTTGTTTCGCTGGCTGCTCAATGACATGTGCTGTCTGAGTGCCAAAAAGTAGGGAAAAAATAGGAGAAAAAATAAATAAATAGCGAAGACTGGACGCCTCGCAATGTTATTGTATCTTGCAGATGCGAAATTGAAGGCATCGGGCAATCGGCAAACGGCGAGCGTCGAGTTCAGCGCACTTTGAAAACTGTTCGTTGCCCTGATTTTGATTTTGGATTTGGATTTGGCTTTACCCAAACACAGATGCCCATGATATATAATACCAAAAGGAATCGGTGCTACTCTCCCTTTCCTTGTACACTGGGAAATATCAGATACCTATTTAGTCTTACCACATTAGTTGCGGCCATCAATAAAATATTTTAATTATTTGGTGTTTGAAAATCGATTTAAAATGTTCTTAAACAATCTTGAACATGAAAAACCATGAAGTAAGACTGTTATATCAGAGCTAACCTCTTAATTAGCTAACCTCTTAATTAATGTAGTTTTATAGCTTTCCAATTTATATAACACATTTTAATTGGTATTTATTTTTGTTTCTCTGTAAGAGGGTGCTCTCCATATAATTGCGTGTACAGATTAACTTATTTATGTGTGTGAGAAGCAAGATCATGAGAGGGGCAGGGGGAGCTGCACGCGTGCCTCGCGCATTTGTTATGCATCTGTGTAATCGTATCTTTAAGATACAATTGCAGCCAGGCATTGTTATTGTCGGTGGTGGTGGTGGCTCGTGCCCAACTCCGCATCCGCAGATGGCCCCCGGCTGCCTGGGTTTCTGTTGTGGTTACACTTTAATTTACTAGCCATCAAGTGCACATTTATAATTGGAACGTTGCCAGCTAAAGGGGAGACCCTAGAGTGTCTTCTATCTGTCCGTATCCGTAACTCGGTTCCCTGTCCCACCTCCTCCTACTCCTCCACCTCGACCATATTTACTGGGGGTTTCCCTAAGACTTGGCTTGCCCGTCGGTCGGTCATAACTGTCAGAGACAAAACGCTGCAGCTTAAGAGCAGGCAAGTCCTCATAGCTGCACTACTGCCACTGCAACTGCTCCACAATGCTGATAGATTAGTTCTCTAATAGCAACGCAATCCACATTCAGACAGCACAATACCCGAAACAGAGGAGGAGATGGCGGTTAGGTGGCATCACAAGTGACCACTTTAAGCCAGACACTTGGCGGTCCTTCAAGGATAGTCAGCCGAGTGCGAGCCAACTTGGTGGATTAGTTTATTTTGCAATTGCAAAAGATTTATATCTGTGGAAGCTAATTTCAGCATTTAAAAGCAACTCAAAATATCAGTTCATCTTCAACATTCCTTCGCTTGACGAACAAAGTTCATTTCTGTCATTTGTGACAGCTTTTGGCACCTCATCAGAAGCAAGCCCCGAAATATGTGTATATATTTTGATAAAATATTGTTCAAGACAACATTTTTAAACAAATAAAATCTTTATGACACTGCGCGGTAAATATGATGGTCCTATATGAACATCTCCTTGTCTCACAGCCACTTTCCAAGCAACCAGGTCGTCAAAATCGCGCATCCTTGCTGGGGCATAATTAAAAACTGGGTCGAGTGTAGATTTTCGGTGGCTCTCGTCCTTTTTTGGCAGCCAGGCCCCAGGGAGAAGCGCAGCCACATTTGACAGCAGCTTTGCAGCAGATTTTACCATTCTACCCCTTACATACGTCAGTTGCAAGAGTGATTGCCGTCGCTTCACCCACTCGCCTCGTGGATAATTAATTGATTGCCCATTTGATTGAACGTTTGATGGATGAGGGCTGTCCGAGTGTTTGGCTCAGTTTGCTAACGGATTTCCCCATCTCCTGTCTCTCCGTCTCTTCCAGTAATTTGCATCGGCTGTTAGTGGAGCAGCCTCGACATCAGACCCAGTCCCAGCCCCAACCCCATATCCAGTCCGGAAAACAGGAGCAGCAGCAGTCACCGGCACCGGTACCGTCACCGTCACCGCAATCTCAGACAGATCTGCAATCACACCCACATCCACAAACATGGTGATAAGCAAACCCGATGGAGCGGCGCCCAATGGAGCGGCGCCCAATGGAGCGGCGGGAGGAGCGGAGCCCGCTGCTCCAACTGGCCTCGAAGCCAGCGGAAACAGTCTGGCGCATCCTTCGGGAATACCGCAGGATCAGATAGACAATATCATGAGCGGCATCGCCAACACGGGCAACGTCAAAATGAACAATCACCGCAAGAAGTTGCGACAAAGGTGAGTGGTCCCTCAACTAGTTTAACCTAAATTTAAATCAAATTTAAATTATCCCTTCTTACAGATTTGATATTATTAAGAAACTAGGACAAGGCACCTACGGCAAGGTGCAGTTAGGTATTAATAAGGAAACCGGCCAGGAGGTGGCCATCAAGACCATCAAGAAGTGCAAGATCGAGGCCGAGGCAGATTTGGTGCGCATCCGCCGCGAGGTGCAGATCATGAGCTCAGTGCACCATCCCAACATCATTCACATCTACGAAGGTAATTCAGTTAAAGCGCAGTTTAAATATGGTACCAAAATTAAAGCTATAAATACTTGCAGTATTTGAGAATCGTGAGAAAATGGTGCTAGTCATGGAGTTTGCCGCTGGCGGCGAGCTCTACGACTATCTGTCTGAAAGGAAGGTTCTCACCGAGGAGGAGGCGCGTCGCATCTTTCGCCAGGTGGCCACCGCCGTCTACTACTGTCACAAGCACAAGATCTGCCATCGCGATCTCAAGCTGGAGAACATCCTGCTGGACGAAAAGGGCAATGCCAAGGTAAGAATATCTCAATTACCATACAGTATTTCTTAAATTTTATTCACGCGTTTTACTGTGACAAATGACGTGCTTATGCAATAATTATTTAAAATGTTCCTTCTGCAGATTGCCGATTTTGGGTTGTCGAATGTGTTTGATGACCAGCGACTGCTGGGCACCTTTTGCGGTTCCCCACTCTATGCCTCGCCAGAAATCGTGGAGGGAACACCATACCAGGGACCCGAGGTGGACTGCTGGTCACTGGGCGTGCTGCTCTACACGCTGGTCTACGGATCCATGCCCTTCGATGGCTCCAATTTCAAGCGACTGGTGAAGCAGATCAGCCAGGGTGATTACTACGAGCCAAGGAAACCTTCGCGAGCCTCCACTCTCATCCGGGACATGCTGACCGTGTGTCCCAGGAAGCGAGCCAGCATTGAGCAGATCTGCTCGCACTGGTGGGTGAACGAGAACGACAATGTGTCCTGCCTGGACCTGGCCGAGGATCTGGCCAATCAGACACCAGTGCGATTGGATGTGCTGCTTTCACTCACGCCAGCCACAATCACGGCGGATCAGTTGGTGGTGCCATCGGCGGAGGGAGCAGCTGCTGCCAAGGCGGCGGCCAATGAACGTGTTCCCCGCTCGCACTCGGTGGGCTCGATCCGGGACATGGGACCGCCAAACACGGAGGCGGAACGTCGCATCCTGGACATGGTTGCCGGTGAGTCGATGTCCATGCCCCTGCTTGCCGCTTCTGAAATCGCTTGAGTGGTCCCCAGTGTGTGAGATAGATATCCCAGTGCCGCAACCCGCGCAGAGATGCTTCTGTAATAGGATGGGTCTATTTGTGCGGACCTAACTCATGTGTTGTCTACGATTCCTAGATTACAATCTTGTGCAGACTATGGTCCAATAATCAAATTTACCCACCCTATTGTGTATATAAATGGAGACTAACTGGCTGCCCAATACACACCGACACCGACCGACCTTACCCACTAACTGATCCTCCTCCTGGAACCAAAATCCAACCACATAATCCCATCACTTGCGAGTGTACTAAACCATTTGAAACTAAAGTCATTTAACCAAACTCATTAAACCACGCCACCCTTTCTCTCTCTCTCTCTTTCTCTGTCTGTTTCGTGCTTCCAGCTGGAGGAGAAGCCGCCCTGATGCCCTCACCCACCAGGACCATAACCCCCGCCCAGAGTCCAGTGCAGACGAAGAGGAAACTGCAGCCCACTGTTTCCACGGAGAATGCAGCCGGAACCACAGCCAAAAAGAAGGAGAAGCCGGCCAATAGCTCGTTTGTGATCAGCAAGGATGGTGGTGCACCACTGACTGAAGCACCACCGACCATCATCGAACCCCAAGCCACGCTCATGGAGGCGGAGACGATTGCCAATATACCAGAGGAGGTCCCACTCCCCAGTTACTCCCAGAAAGACATGCAAGCGGTGGGTGAGCTGTGCGATCAGCTAATGGGAGACACCAGCAATAACACCGCCACAAATGCGGCACCTGCACCACAGGCACCCACTCCTGTGGCTCGCCAACCCACCAGGGGAAAACTGGATGCCGTTGTTGAAACGCCCGAGGAAAAGGATGCCACCAAAGTGATCAAGAAGTTTGTGAACAAGCACAAGACCGCGGATCTGGTGAATGCCATCAATGAAAGTGCCTCCAAGGCCGCGGCGCCTGTGGGCGCAGTGGCCCCTCCACCCTTCATCCGCAAGTGCAGCCTGCAGGATGAGTCCACACTGAACAAATTCAACGCCGAGCGTCGGAAATCGCGCATCCTAGAAACTGCAGAGAAGTTCCAGCCACCGCCACCAGTCGCTGCAGCCGCTCCCGAGAAACCCAAGAAGCTCAGCATACCGGGTGTCAGTGTGGGCAGCTTCAAAAAGGAGTTCGAGAAGAAGGCCACCAATCCTCCGGCTGCAGAAGGCCCTACGCCCGGTGAATTGAGAGCTCAGGAGCAGGTTGCAGCAGCCGCAGCGGCCACCCAGGAAGCCGAAGCCTTGAACACGCCGCCACCATCGCCAGTGGTGGCCCAATCGCTGGAGGGCAGCGATTCCAAGAACTCGGTGGCCTCCATTTCGCTGGACGAGGCACGCCGCTCCATGGAGAACTCCATAGCCCTGCTGCTGCAGGCCCAAAACGAGTCCAGCAACGAGGTGGACCAGCTGTGTGCCCAAACGGAGACCATTGGCGTCAGTGAACCGGCCACTCAGCAGGAGCGCGAGCGTAAGTTGAAGAACGCCCGCGCCATAATCGGAAATGCCATACAACCAGGTGAGTGATCTCGGCATGATAGACTCTAAGACTAGCACTATAGTGATTATGATTTCCGTACCTAAGTTAAGCTAAACCACGCAGCGCTTACAAGTTGACTACTAGCACTACTTAGCACTAGTATCCGGGATCTGGTTGTGCGTCAGGGTACAAGTCAAATGCCAGATTACTAATTATTCAGATAAATCTAGTCCTGTTAAAGAATCCGAATTTACATATTTTAATGAAAAGTATGTTGATATTGCGTGTATTTCGGCTGTATTTCTGTCAATTTGATTTTGTATATTTTATTTACCTAAAACTATCGTTTGACTTGTACCTGCACAATACCTGGTGCCATCGTCTTGTTTTCTATATTTACTTTGGCATATATATTTAATTCCTTTCCATTTTCAATGTGTATGTGAACGTTTTGCAAGCCGAGTGCTGCATGGATTATATTTGGCTTTTGGAATATAATCTCCTGCTCACACTCACCGAACTTCATCTGAAGAACCAACAAATCGAAGCGAATCCTCCTTTCCAATTTGCAATTTCGCTTGGCCAATCCACAAAGCCAAAAAAAAAAATGAAAATGAAATCCTCAAGCAAAATATACACTCGTCATCATCATCATCATCATCGAACTCACCTGTCTTTTGTCTTTCGTTTCCTCTCGTGCTGAATTCCTCATTGTTTTTGGGGTGGATCGATTTGTATGGATTTTAGTATTAAAACTTGAAGTGAATTTTATGCAGAGTTTTTATTCAGCATTCCAAGTTAAAGTTCCTATTATTGTTGGCAACGTAAATAAGACTATATTGAAATTGGTCAATGTATTAAATTGACATTTAAAGTTCTTAAAAATAAACTTCAACCCATGCACATGTAATACCTTATGTTTCTACCTGGCTGTTTAAAATATGGTTAATTGTAATTAAACGGAGATATTTAAGGAGAATGGTTAGAGTTCCAGCGCATTTTTTCGTACTGATCGATCCACCCCATCTGCCATACATGCTCATCATATTCATTGACTCATCATCTTAATTTTAGTGATACGCAGGCCAACACCGTTTTATGGCATCGGCAACGGCTTTGGCAATGGCATGGGTGGTGCTGGTGGAGCAAGTGGTGCGAGTGGTGCTACTGTTGTGGGTGGTGCGCCCGGGAACAATGCACCCAAGCGCGCACAGAGTGGCTGCAATTTTATGGGCTATTCGGGTGCCACATCTCCGGGCACAGCAGCAACATCGCCACCGATTTCGGGACCCCAAACGGCGCCGCCAGTGCTCATATCACCGAATGCATTGGCTGTGGCTAAGCAAACAATACAGCAAAGGATTTTCGGAGGTGGAGTGGCCAGTCCAAATAATCAGCCAGCAAATCGAAGACCAGCCACCTGGCAACCGCAGGCTTCCTACAGCACGGCCAGCATTTTCCAGCCGCCACCAAGTCAGAGTAGTCCGTTCAAGATGCTGCAGCAGCAATATCAGCAGCGTTGCCAGGAGGATCAGAAGCAAATTTCTTCCCCATTCACGCCGCCTTCATCGCCACAATATGCCGCCAGCCACGCCTATGCCGGCCAAGCCAACAGCAACTACTATGGAGGCAACAGTAACAGCAACAGCAACAGCGGCAGCGGCAGCAACAACAGCAGATGCAACAGCAGCAACATAGGCAACTGCAACACGATGCCCAATGTCAATTACAATGTCAATTCGCGCACGAGACCATTTAATCATAATCAAGCTCAAGACACACTCAATAACAATGCCAATACCAGTGCCAGTGCTACATGTGCCTTGCCTGTGGCTATGTGGCTGAAATGTAAGTCTTGGCAGCGGCTCCAAAAAACAGAAACCCCACCACCGAATCCGTATCCGTATCCGAAACCAACACAACCAAAAATACCAAAAACAAACATGTGCTTTGTGCTGTGTGTGCCTGCTAAAAAACAAAAAACCGACAAAAAACAAGCCGAAGCAATTCACTCAATCCGTTTCCGTTTCCTGTTGCGTTCCTCGATTATTTGTATTCTTTCCGCTCCCTTTGCTATATGAACACTGGCTGGCCATGGAATAATTCCAAGGTTAATCAGTTAGTAATTATCCTGGCTTGGTACTCCTGGCTTTCCCTATCCCACAATTCACACCCGGAAAACACCAAATCTATGGCTCTACCTTTTCCTTGGTCGTTGTTTGTTCTCGATGTGTGGTTGTAGTTCTCGTTGTTGAAGTTGAAGTTGATGTTGATGTTGCTGCTGCTGCTGTTGCAGTCGTTGTTCGTTGTTCGTGCTCGTTGTTGTTTTGACTTTCAAGTAGTAGTCTCGGCTTAACCCCCTAAAAACACTTAGGCGCGCCTTAACCCACGAACTGCACTCCTTTGACAAGCCTCAATAAAAAGTTACTATTGTTGTGTTT
Source organism: Drosophila yakuba (assembly GCF_016746365.2). Classification (NCBI taxonomy): domain Eukaryota; kingdom Metazoa; phylum Arthropoda; class Insecta; order Diptera; family Drosophilidae; genus Drosophila; species Drosophila yakuba. The sequence goes on from NC_052530.2 coordinate 11,921,586, forward strand.
TCTTACTGTTACTGATGCTTTAATTGCTTACTTGTTCCTCTTGCACCATTCACCATGTACATATACGATTGGATTAACTTCAAGTAATTGTTTTACTCTTTAATCTGCAGCTTCACCGGGTGCCGAAGGACCTCCAACTCCCCCCGGAGCGGTCAAGACATCAACAGCTTCGATTACCCTGAAATCGGCCACCCTGCCGCGTCGCAAGATTAACGCCAAGGCGGAGGTCCAGCTGGACATCAAGCCGCGAATCCCGGAACAAGGAGCCCCACCCCAGCCGGCGATGCGTTTCAGCACCGAGATGCAACATCCGGTGGCCGATCTGCGCAGTGCCCCGCCCCGCGAGGGCCCCATCCCCTACAGCCCAATCAAGACAACGCTGCAGGCGAGGGCCACCAGTCTGGAGCCCAAGGAGCACGTCATCACCATCCAGCGACCGCCCACGCAGCACGCCTATGGGCGCACCAGTTCCAACACAACCACGCGGTGAGTACGGGATAAGTGACGATGGTCATATAATTCGCACTTTATTGCCTTCATTCCTCATTGTCGCCTCGTAAAGAAAATTCGATGTAATTGGTCAAATGGGGGCACAAATTAAGGGGTTCAGGCTTACAGTTTTCGGATGACTTTCCTTTTGATTCGGTATATGTGGAGATTAAAAATGACACCATTTACAAAAGGATGTGCCTATTTTCTTTAGATATTGTCAAAATTAAAAATCTATTCATACTCGCTTTAAATACTAAACCATCCTTCTATCGACGTCGTAAAGCCCTAATTTCCTGTGTAAGCCTATGATTGATTTTGCATGCTTTATGACCTTTTGCAGTTCCGGCTCGCTGTCACGGCAGTCGACGGTGGAATCCGAGTCTGAGGGGACCACCACGGCCACCAACATGTCGCAGGCCACCATTACGAGCACCTCGCAGCCCATCAAGAAGAGTCCGCGGGAGTTTATCATCCCGATTGCCGTCGAGGGTGGCGGCTTCATTACGCCCCGGGAACGCAGCGTGGAGCCATCGGAATCGAGCCACACCACCAGCAGTCGCTCCACGTTCACCCGCCTGCGTCCGTCCCGTCGCATTGGGTATGCTTTAAAGTTTAAGTTCGCTCGGCCTGTGCGGATTTGCTCACTGAAATTTCATTTCGTATGCAGCTCACTGTTAAGCGAAGCCGGCTTCGATGAGGGCTCGCCATTCCAGAAGATGCGCACCACGTCGATAACCCGGGATGGCGTCAGCGGAGGAGCCGAGGAGGAGGCACGCTTCACCCCGCACCGACTCAGGTTTGTCCACATCCTTCACATCCGATTATCCCTATCTTTATCAGTTAGCTTCTCCTCTTGCTTGCCTTCAAGGAAATTGTATTCGTTGTTGAACAGCTCAACCCAATTGGGATTAAATACTTCCTTTAACCGTTTAAAGTTATTATGTTAAAATTTGATTATCTTTAATTTCAAATTAAATATATATTAGATTGATATATTTTTCCCAATTGTTCTACCTTTTTTTTTGAGTGCACGGCATGAATACGAAACAGGATTGCTAAATTGAATCTGGTTCGCACAGTTTTCTCCTCGCAGCCTCCATAACTGCCGTTTGATTCGGTTATTCTCATCCTCATGCAAATCTTTTTTTTTCTCCTTTTTGAAACACCCGCAGAAGCTCAAGACCTGTCAAGAAAATTAGTCAAGACAACGATTCGCAAAGCTCCAACGAGGAGGACGATGATGACGATGATGGCTTTGAGATACTCACGGCGGAGAATCTGTTCTCGACTTTGCTGCAGCGGGTAAGACGTCATCTGTCCGCCGTAATGTGGCCCATCTCTCATCGGGTGGGTGGATACCCATGCTCCTTTGCCCATTTCTAGGTGCGGGCCCTGACGAATCGCCTGAATGTCAACAGTGACCTGACCGTCGGATTCCCCAGTCATTCTAGTCGCCTGCTCACGGACATTTCGCGGCAGGCCCAAAGTCACAGTCCATTCTGGAGCCAGGGCAGTCCCTTTGCCAGGTGAGTGTGCCTCCTCAACGGTGGGGAATTGAGGTTCAAGTGGACCGGAGTTGGAGTTGAAGTGGCAACTAAAGTTGATTGCCATCCAGCCGGCTGCCCGTCAGTTAGTCAGCTTATGCAAACGTGTCACGGCACTGGCTCTAGTTAATAATTTCATTATATTCTGCTGGAGTTGACTCTCCCGGATGGTGAGTTGACTAAGAGCCGGCTTTGGTGGGCAAAAGACGAGTGCCATTTGCTATTCAGCTTTAAGCCCTAGCCTAACCATTGAATGACTGCTTTAACTCCATCCACCAACATTAACTGCAAATTTGTTGTCCATTTCTTACATGCTGCCCTCCACATGCCTTCCATCTAACAATTCAAACAAAAAACTCACCAACCATGCTTAAACTAATTATTCGCAAAGTGTGCTTAGATCCCAAGTTAGTTATACTTATAGCGAAACGGTCGAGAAGAAGAAAGTGTAAGTACTAAGGCTCAAAACGACTTTTTAATTGGTCTAGAGCTTTTAACCCCAAGCTAAAAAGTACAGTGTGTTCAATAGCCAAATTTTAAAGAATTTTTAAGAGTAAAAATAATGATAAATAAAGGAGTCATGTACGTTTCCTGAATTTTACTCGTTTCAAAAGAATTTTATCGCTTACTTGCGATATGCATTTTTTATTTTGCCATTTAATTCCGAATAAATTTGGTTGTGGAACTCACTGTACGTCGCCTTTAAGCCACCACAAATCTTACTTCAGCCTCGCCCAATTAAACCGCCATCCATCAATCCATACATATGTACATTCATCCAATCCGCCCAATACCTGGCTGTCTCTCACCTGCTCCTGCACCTCCTCCTGCTTCCAGGTGCGGGGAGCGCTGGCTGAGGGCCTTGGACATTACGGGGCGGCTGCGTCGTTGGCTGGGCCACGCCCCCAAATGCTGCCTGTAAGTTGGCAACGTGTAGCGTACCGTGTGTAATGTGCAAGTCCCTCGGCAGATAGTTCGATTAGCAGTGATGCATTCGCTGATGCATTGTTCTTACCTCACATTGTCCAACCGTTTCTACTATCCAACTATCTGATATCCTTCACAGCCGCCTGAACAGCAGCAACAGCAGCGGACTGGGAGCTCCGTGGCGGCACAGCATGTCCCGGGATCTGGGCAGCGACATGGAATCGATGTTCTCGCGCACGGGTGCCACGCTGCCAAGAGGTGAATATCACAGAATAAAGAGTAAATACCTAGATCAGTAGTGAGACACGCCAGTCAGAGCCGGAAAAGTGCCGGAAATCTGTTGCCGCATCAATGAAGCAACCACACAGACAAACCGAAAAGAAAAAAAAAACAAATAGTAGAACTAAAGAAAAGCGCTGCAACGTATGCTACGTAAATAAGAGTACTTTCAATTTCAATATGCCTATATCGTATACTTAAACCTGTTTTATTTCAAGTAGTTTTTGATGTCTGCTAAACAAAACAAACAATCAACTGAACACAGATCACAGATCACCGATCAAGTGAACTACCTTGTTTAATTAGTCTAAACCTTACATATATTGTCCCACAAAATCCAGATAAAACAATAGCCAAACAACAACAACAAACACAACAATTAATCATAAGTGTCTACTGTAATTATCAAGTGAAAATGCCAATTAATACTTAAACAACGACAAACCATTATTTCCGTTGAAGACTATATTTATTTGATTTACTGTTTTTGTGTGCGCGCACAGTTCTTAATAGCATAATTCAGTCTCTATCAATATTCACTCTATATCTATCTCTATCCAGTGAACTATCTATAACTATATATATATATATATCTAAATGCTGTCTGTCTTAGAACACCACTCTTTTGTTATTAACCCATAATGCCGCTGACGCTTACAAACCTAAATCTATTTATTGCTCTACAGAAAAAGCAAAATCCACCCCACTTCCTACTTTAACTTATGCACTATTTATTTATTTATTATTATTTACCCCTGTTTATTATTTGCCTTTCAAATTTTTGTTCTGCACTCATGCAATGATGATGAAAATTAAGTTACAATGCAAGGAAGAGCCAAGAATTTGTTAAGTCAATAAAAGTGTAATCAAATCGTATTCAAAGTTCTGTATACCAGCGCAGTAACATATATAGAGAAATGCTCAAGCAAAAATATATATTCATATATGGCGAACCCGAATCAGGCCTAACCCTTGACCTAAATGTTATTCGAATTGAGATGATGATAATGAAAATTAAAATGTTGATGGCGACCTAAGGAGATTGTACTTATTGTTAACAATGAAATAAACTAAAGCGAATGAAACCAACACCTAATTAATTTACTACGTTTTGCAGTGAGAACAACCACATAGATGACAATAAAAAATACAATTCAAAATGAAAGAAGACAAAACCTACCTTTTTCTTATTTTATTTGAGGTGACAACTGAGATTTTGTTTTCGCAACCAAAAGAATTGTTCGATATATACTTTCTTTGGTAAATTAATTGTTGTACAGTTTTTTATGCAAATGGCCCCGCTACCTTAAATTTGTTTTAGTTTTACCAACTCGTTATATACAAATATATATATATTTTTTTGGATATATATATCTATCCCTCACCAACAATAAACAAACAAACTACAAGTTTTCTAATGCGCTAACCCAAAAACCAAAGACAAAGTTTCAAGTTGATTTTCCCAGTTCTTCTTATTTTTGATGTTTTTTATTAGTTACAAACAAAATTTGAGCCTGGAAATGCCAAAAGCCGAATAATCAGTAAACGAAATTAAAACCAAAATTTGTGTTGTACAAGAAGTTTATTTGTTTAACACCACTAAGCTCACACGCACACACATACCTGCCAATACAAATACATGCGCACCAACCTACCAACACACCCAAAGCTTCTCAATGTAGTTGACTCTGTCCACGCTGTTAAAAAACCGCCAACAAACCAGCTAAAAACCAACCAACCAACAACTAACTTGGCACTAAAAAAATTGTAAAAAAAAAAGAAACAAAAACAAATATCTGAGTTCTGGGCTTTTTTTTGGATAAATTGTTAATAGAGTAATTTGTAATTGTGATCCCAAAACGGCAATCTCTTTTGATGTGAAACAGAGTTCATGAATGGAGCGAACCCAAGAAAAAATGTCCAAAACTTTGAATACGATAATGTACAGAACTGAAACTCGCTCTCTCTCTCTCAGCTACTAATCTCAAACTTGTTACGTTCATCATCATTCCATATACTGTAGAGAAATCCTAACCCGAAAGTCATGATCAAATGCCATATCCGTAGTGAATCGTAGTTAGTAGAGTGTTATTTGAGTGATTTGCAATTCACCAGCCGATGATTCGATGTATTACAAATAATGATTTTATTATTGGCCGTTTACACACGTTTCGTACTTACTTTCGTTTACAGTTGGTTTAACTACTTTAACTACTACTACCACGCCCACAAAGCATGTTATAACCATTAACCAGAGTCCGTTCAGAACCGCCAACAAATCGCAACCGGGCCATTTCGCCACGGCCACGACCACGGCCAAAACGGTGGCCGTAGCCGTTGCCGGCGTTCCGAAGCAGCTAACAATAACCACCACGACCACCACCAACAGCAATTGCAGCAGTAACAACGCAAACCCAAACGCCAACGGCAGGAGCAGGCCGCCAACAGTCATCTCGGCCATAACCGCAACCACACCCCAGTTGGCCAAAACCACTAGCAGTAGCACCACCGCCAGCACCACAACCTCTGGTCCAAGGAAGCCATAAGCCAAGCCAAGTGGGTGGTTGTGTAGGTGGTGCTGCTCCTATTAGACTGGCCAAACAACAAGTTCCATTTTTTATGTTGCCAAAATTCGATTAGCATATCTGTTCGTTGTTTAAATACTTGTTTTCACTTTTGCTATTTAATTGAAAAACTTAAATTAACTGACAGCCGAGCAGCTGGAATTCGACTTTTAACTGTTATTATATTTTGTAAAATTGAATGGAAAACCGTGTAATTTTTACTTAAGGCAGCAGTAGCGCAACCACATTCCCTCAGTACAATGAAAATTGTATTATTGTGATTTTGATTTTAAAATTAATTTTAAACCTCAACGAGTTAATCATACTCCAGTCATTTTTACTCAAATCCATTCGCCTCAGTCAAGCAATTCCTCTAGCGCAAAAGCTTCAAGCATACCAACTAAGCAATACTTTTACTTTTACTTTATATCTAATACTAAAATCGGTAATTGAAAACTGAATACCCAAAAAAACTGATAACCGAGAACTAAACACTTAATCTGAAGTACCATAAAATATGAAACTATTTTTTATACCTACACCAAGTGAAATAAAACATGAAATCCAAATTGACCAGCATTTTTGTTACCGCCCGTTTTCGTATTCCTGCACGTAAGCTAATCCCAGTTGTTTTATGATTTTGTTAACCTTTGTTGGATGCTCGTAATCCTTCATCCTGCAAGTTTGTTAAGTGTTCGAGTTGAAGCTTCTCCGCTTTGATTGCGTCTCTGGAAAGTAATTCTTTTGGTTGCCAAAACGAAAACGAGAAAAGTTTTCAGATCTCTGGGGCTGATGAAGTGGGGCAGTCAATTAATCAATCAATCATTGTAATCGGCATGTAAGTAACCCTCAATAATTGAAATTTATCAGTTCACTTGGCAAGTAAGTGGAATTATTTATAAATCATATAGACGTTCATTTTGTTTTCCATAAGAAAGGCCATATTATTATATTGGCTATGGCATCTTAACCATTCACAGGTCATCATCAAGGCAAAGGCAAGCCCAGTTCAGCTCCTGCCCAAGTGGAAAAGGGTACCACCACGGGCTCTTCAACCAGCACAGCGAACAGCGAGGAGCCCTTGGACCTGGCCGATTTGGATCTATCGAGACTGCGTCTCAGCAAGAAAGACCTTGAAACCCTGTCTAGCATAACTCCTGGATTGCCCAAGTGTTTCCAGGAACAGCTACTTGCAAAACTGCCACCCACTCAGGCTCGCAAGCTATCACGCACGCTGAGCGTCCAGACCAGCGCACCCAGTAGTTCCTCCACTCCCAAGGTGTACAAGCGCAGCCAAAGCGGCGGAAGGGGTTACCAGCCGGAGCAACAGCCACAGGAGGAGCTGGCCAAGCCACTGACCACTGACGCCCCCAAGACGACTTCAGCAAGTACAGCGATTTACAGGAGAAGCCTCAGTCGCAGCCAGGCAACCAGGCAAAATTCTGGTCAGGATGCCGACAGCCGGGCTGCCCAAACTACTAAAAGCCGCAGCAGCAGTGTCTGTAGGGATGACTATGGGAAATCGTCACTCTGCAGCAGTAGCACTTACACCAGCGACATTAGCGAAAAGTACAAGTACTACTCGCCGTATCTGAGCAAGTCCAGCAATGTGAGTCCATCGATAGCTTCAAAGGATGCGCCAGAGAAGCGATACAGTGGTGGACTAGGACGTCCGCCGAGTGGATGTCTCTCGCCTCCACCGCAACTGCCGCAAGTTGCTGCCACTGAAGGCACCAGTTCCTTGAGGGTTGGCCGTTCCTCGCAGCGTCGAATTTCTCGCTTTCTTCGGCCCGACTTCTTTGATGAGCCTAGGGATCGGGAAACCCAGAGCATGCTCAGGGAAATACGCGAAAAGTCTATCGATCGCCAAGATCAGGAGCAGACACAGGCACAGGACTTGAGGCGTCGTAAGCATAGTTTGCCCAATGTGGAGCAAGCGGAGCAGCCGGCAGAAACGGCACCCATTATATCCTCCATGCGCCATTCACGCAACAAGAGCATGGAGCTGTTTACAGATGCTGATTCAAATGGCCAAGTTAGGGATACTGTCAAAACCCCAACATCCCGGCAACGAAGTGTTTCGAAGGCTCGAGAACTGGAAACGGAACTAGACAAACACGAACTGGCGGATAAAATCCTCCAGGAGCTGCAGCTCCTGTCCGCTGTAAGAAGCCAAAATGAGCAGGCTCTGGAGTCGGAGAAAACAGAAGAGACTTCCACTATTAAAAAGATAAAGAAGTTGAAACCCAAGGAATCCAATGAGTCAGAGGCAACGAAAGTTGCGTCCACGACTACCTCAAGTACCACCACTTTGGTGAGGAAGGTTAAGAAGGTGGTTAAGAAAACAGACGAGACCCCCAAGACACCAGGAACAGAGAATGCTGACCTCGCTGGCTCTGTACCAAAGGAAACAAAGTTGAAAAGACCCAAATCCTATCCCATGAAAGATGTGGGACTAAGTCTCAAAACCTCTACCGATCTCCCCGAACCGACAACATCACTTCTACCCACTAAATTACCCAGCAAGCTGGCTTCAGGGAACACCAATGAATCCGCAGTAGAACCAGCTCCTCGCGAGAGCCGCCTGATGAGACCGAAAAGCTACCCAGCCACCAAACTAGCCACGCCAAAAGAACTACGGAAGGTTACAAGAAGTGGAGTGGCCATACCCACAATAGCAGAAGCTATACCGACTCCTACGGCTGGACCAACGCCCACTAGTTCCAAGTCCACTTCGGAGGAGAAATCCCTGACGGCCACACCAACCGGTACTATGTCTGCCGTAACAGATGCCAAAGATACAGTATCCTCTTCCAGCGACTCGCGACCCACGACCATTAAGAAAATCATTAAGGTGTCGAAGAAGTCCAAGCTAATGCCACCTACTCCAGTGACACCAACCACACCAACCACCACAGCTACCACCACTGCAAACACAACGCCGGTAGAAAGCTCCAAGGAGTCGAGTCCGGTCATCAAGCCCAAGGAAAAGTCACCGGAAAAGAAACCCAGCAAGGGTTTGCTTTACGCTTTGGGACAGAAGTTTGAGAAACTACGAGACTCCGCCATGAGCAAGGAGAAAAAGACTGGCTCTACGGGAGCAGCTGCATCCTTGGCCTGCACCCAAAAACAAGGATCTCCCGAAGAACGCAGCTCTCCGGAGAAGTACAAGAAGATCCTTTCGGACACAGAGAAGTCCCAACCGACTGGTTTCTCTGAGGATAAACGGGCGGACAAGCGCTCCCGGTTTGACACCATGCTACGCTCTTTGAGGGAGAGATCCGTACCCAGGTCACAGCCCAATGGACGCGTGAGTCCCAAGCGAGCTGCCAGTGTGGAGGAGTTGCACGCAGGATGCCCAGAGGGGCAGGGAAAACAGGGCGGAGCAGTTAACAAGATGTTCGGAGGATTGTTGCGTCGCTTCGATAGGGAAAGCAGTGAGCAACGCCGAGTAAGGAGCACCAGATCAACCAGCAACATAGAAAGGCAGGTTCGCGAAGAGCAGGATCAGCTGCTGGATGCCTCGCTACCAACATCGCCCATCTATCAAAATGTGGTAAAGAGCACGAAGAGCAAGGTCGCTGCGACGCCAAACGGCGAAGAGAATTGCAATTGCGAAACAGCCTGCCCCGATTGCAGGCAAAACAAAGGACAGAACCTGACCGCCATAACCACCAGCATTGTTGCCACTAACACCACAACGCCGAGCAGCAAGGAGAAGCGAAAGGGCCTGATGCTTGATCTGGCCAGCACCAATGTGGCTGGCAGTGGTGCTGCCAGCTTGGTGACCACCGCCACCACAACTACGACAAGCGGAAGCAGTTATCGGGGATCCAAAACCAATCCGGCTTTGATCAATGGAAACGGAGGACTGGGCATGGGCATCTACTCGAATCTGCCACCCTATCCGGGAGCCATGAAGAGTGCCAGCTCCAACAATAGCTCCAGCCAGCAGTCCATGGAGAATGCCACCAACAACAACTCAACAAATACCAATAATAATTGCAGTTCGCAAACCTCTGGCTACAGAACCTCATCGGCACACGAGATAAATCGGAACAATCCGCTGCTGACGCCCTCCTTCGAAAACATTGCCAACTACTCCTCGGACTCAAGGAGCTACCAAGATGACTGCGCCTCCACCTCGACTTTCCTATCGCCCACCGAAGAGCCGGAGTTGTATTTCGACAATTGGTCCATATGCTCCGAGGACAACTACATGTTGCACGCTACGCCCTCGCCCACAGTCTCCCGGTTGTCAAGAGCTTCTCTGTCCTCGCCCACTCGCTGCTCCGAGAGCTCTGATCCCAACGAGAGTGTGATCGACAGGATTAAGCGGCGGAGCTTCTACAGTCGCTTCAATGAACAAAAGAAACCACGACGCACCAGCAGCATTGTGGGTCCATCGGCGGTGAGGGACTACTACCGGGAGCAGCAGGCGGCAGCTAAGGCACGCTCCAGTAACAAGCTGCATGCCTCGGACTTGGATCCACCACCAAGAGCTCATTCACCGGACATAGCCCAGCAGTTCTTCAGACCCCTGAAACTTAGTCCCGTGGGCACGGAGCTCAAGCCTCCCGTTTACCGCTCCACTTTGGACTACTCTGCATCCTCGGCGGGGGCAACCAGCAAGCCGAGAAAGAGCTTGAATGACATTAGGAATACTTCGCCCTCTTTCCTCAGCAAACGTTACGAGACCACCGATTACAGTTCGGTCCCAATGCGGTACAAGAGCTCCTCCAGTTCGAGTCCGAGTAATGGAGCCATTGCCAGCGGCTACTATAACACCTACAATCCGAAGCGTAGATCTTCGTATACGCTTAATGGTAGTCTGCCTACAGCGACTAGCGGAAGCAGTGCAGCAGGAAGCAGTCACCTGGATGGTTATGCCACCCTGGGAAGGAGATCCCTTCGTCCATACGACCATCGAACGATGTCCCTGCTGGAGCCTCCGACCTCGAGCAGCAGTCGAAGTGGCGAAGGGGTCTCCTACCAAAGGCGAGAAGCAAGGACACCGGTTAGAGACTACACATCCAGCATTTCGCGGTGAGTTCAGTGACTTCCAGGAGGGATTAGTGATTACAATTGGATATGTATTTCAGCTCTGGATCGCGTTACCGCACTTCGTCGGCCACTCGCAGTCCAACAAACATTTGATGTACCACACCGCAGAATGGCTTCTGCATTTTCTGCTACTACTCCAAACGGAAGAAGACGAGTCCCGGCCACGGAATCGGTATCGGAATCGGGCACGGACATGGCCAGGCCATGAGCACGCCGCCCAACACCACAGCCTCATCGTCATCCTCGCGCGCCAGCAGCGGCGGCACCAAGAAGCAACAGCTTCATCCGGCCCCCATCCAAAACCATCATTACCACCACCAAAATGAACAGCACAAGTTCTAGGCTGGAGCCCCCAGGTTCCCTACAATCCAATCCCCAGCTCCCAGATTCCCAATAAGATTATACCCAATACCAAATCCCACTTAGGCATAACGATTTTTGATAATTTTTTAATGGAACTTAGCCAAAGTTATACTCTAGTGCAGACTTTTGAACGCTGCCCTTAGTCGTAGGTTTGTTGTAGTTCGGATATAGCAGAGTTTCAGCCATAGATCGTGACTCAATAATGCACATTTGCATATATATACGATTTTCAAATGATTGTGCCTTGGTTCCTTCGGCGGTTTTAGATTTAGCCAATAGCCATAAAACGTTGATTTTAATCTATAAGTGTGTAAGCGGAACGGAAGCGGAAGCAGAAAAAGAAACAGAGAAAGGGAGACAGGGAAACCGGAAGTGAAAAAAAGAGACGTGTTTCACAATATATGTATATGTATTTTCTATGCTATTTTTGTGAGGATACCTCGCGCCGAAAATGCGTTAAAATTTCTATTATATAAATTTTAACAACAATTTTTTTGCATTATACAGAACTGATGGATTGTTTTCAAGATTTGAATAGTGTTTAATAGCGACAACTTTCGTTTGCTAGGTCTATTGATGTTATTGCAAAATAATAGAAAATATGCGAATTGTAAGCGAAAAGGGAGAGTGTTAGGTAATCGTAGCAACAAACAATAAGCGAATTTAAAAAGCAAATTAACAGAAACACGGAACAAAAATAATACATCTAGAGTTTTGGGTAGAATCCGAATTCGAAGTTCAAATTGTAATTAGAGCGTGAGCACGAAAAGTGTTTTCTAAAACTAAATAAAAACCGAATCACCAATTGAATGGCTCCTATTTGCATAGTCACTATCCCACGATCAGCTTTGCTTCTGGAGCTTGTAAGTCGGCATGAACGGAATATAGTAGGTCCACTTCCAGCGGCGAATCGCATCCATGCCAAGTGGAAAATCGTAGTCGGTGGCTGTGCCATCATTAACATTATCATCGCCCAAGGGCATCTCGTTCGCCCAGTCGATGAGGCCCCTCTCCTCCGGCGTTCCCGGGATTATATTGTCCAGCAAGCAGCCCAGAACTCCGCCCACAAGAATTGTTGTGCCCAAAAGCACCGATAACGTGGAGTCCACGGTCTTGTTTCCGGTGTCTATAGCTCCGGGGTTCTTCTGCATCCAGCGGCACAGTACCATCGGAAAAAATATGGAGAGCCCCAGTATGTAAAGATTCCTTGCCGATCGCAGATCCACATACTGCAGGGTGGATAGCCCGAAGGCTATAATCATGCCAAACATCACGCAGAAGATTCCTCCCACCACCGAGTCGGGAATGAGTATGAAGATGGCTCCAAACTTGCCAATCACCCCCTGGAGAACCATTATCAGGGCAGCCCACTGTATTACACGTCGCGATCCAATCTGAAATGAAGAAATAATATATTCCTCAACTTGAATTTCAGGGTTTTCTTTTATATTTCTTGCCTTGGTGACCCCGATGGCGCCAACATTCTCTCCAAAGGTATTGGTTCCATTTCCCGCTCCCCAGAGGCCGGCAAGGACAGTGCCCAATCCCTCGGTACCGATACCGCGATTGATCGCATGCAGCGGAGGCGAATGGGCGCCGGACATCTGTGACACCGTGGGATAGTAGCTAAGTGACTCCACCGTGCAGGCGAGTACTCCAGCCAACATGCCCAGCACGCCGGACAGCGTCACTGATGGCCAGCCAAACTGTCCCGGATACGGCACATAGAACCACTTGGCACTGGTCAGCACATTCAGGCGCACATCCGTGCGGGAGGGATGTGACGGAGGAAAGACATCCGTGGCTGTCAGTATGCCGCACAGACCCCACATAATCATGATCGTGAGCAGGACGGGAAAGAGGCGAAACAACTGGAACTGGCGCACCTCTATGCCGTGACCCTTGCGGTAGGCCAAGATCGGCACGGAAACATTCGACATTATTTGCGAAAAGAGTGTCAGCATACCAGTGGTTCTATAACAAAGTTTGGATGAACAAAAAAGATTAAAAAGCTATTTTTATAGTTTTACTAGAGCATTTGTAATTGGAAACTTTAGTCATTGGTGATCAAGTTAAATATATATTTTTTACGTAATAAATCCAATTAAATATTGTTTAAATAGACAGGAAAAACACATATTCAATGGGCCAAAAACCAGATATTGTGCTTAATGACTGTTCTATCAGTAGTACTCACCCCACGGCAATGCCCCAATGCTTGGAGGCGGTGTCCGCTGCGTGCTCGAAAAGCGTAAGACCCACCAGGGACACAGTGGGTACAATGGTCAACGGAGTTACATACTTGAGGATTTTTCCCACCAGACCAGTGTAGCCCAGGATAACCTGCACCATGGCTGACACGGCAATGGCGCCGGATAGCTCCCGCATACGCACTTGCCACAGTTCCTCCCGCTCAGCCTCGTCCATGGAATCCATCACGGCCTGCTCCGGGCACTTCCACTGCGGCAGAGCTAAAATGGCTAGGGTGGGCACCAAGAACGATATAGTTCCGCCCTGGACAATGGGCAAACGAACGCCCCACGTGGCCTGGAAGTAGGTAACGATGCCCGTGACGAAGATCATCGTAGAGATAATGATGCCTCGGTTGGCGTCCTCATCGGACATGCACAACGCCGGCGTCAGGATGAATGGTATGGAAACGATGGCTCCAATCATGGTCAGGTAGTGCTGGAATGCGAGGAAGATGCTCAGGTACCATGGGGGATTGTCGTTGATGGCGTAAAGCAGTTGCGGCTTGGGTTTCTCATTACTTGGAGGCGTGTTAGATGCTTGAGAGTGGGACTTGGTCGCATCTGACTGGAAGTTAATCAAATGCAAATTCAAATTATTTTTAGCTAAACACTGAACAAAAATATTATATATTAAACTTTAATGCCTTTTCCTAATTAGCATTTCCCTATTTGTAAAAGGATGATCAATGGGCATCGTACAAGTTCAATTGGTAACCATCAATTAATTTATATATAAAACAAAAATCTTTTTTAATATTATTAATTGATATTATTGATCAGTGTAATTATATTTTATTAATGCAAATATCTATTTGTTTATGCTAATAAGCGGCTTTCAGTATCGGCCATAGAGATATTCTCGCATTTTATTGTATAATTGCAGAGTACGGATATTTCATTGTTTTATTTATGAGAATTGCTATTAAAGTTTTGAATTGATTAACATAACTATATGGCTTAACACGCCCCATGGAGGGAGGAATTTAATCTTAGCCCGAGTTTGACTGACGGCTCTGGTCTCCAATCGTGATTAATTGAGCGTTAGTATCAGTGCTGCGATCCCGGGGCGCCGGTTTTTTCTCAGCTTGTTGAGATCAGTGATTTTAATCAGACCATAAATTAATAGCTGATGAGCTGTGGTACTTAATAAATCAGCGTGTTGTCGGCTCCAACACTGTGGATCGAAAGGTATGCGCCGCATAAATATGACAAATCGTTTAGATCGACATTTAATCACTGGCACAGATCGCTTAAAACAAATTGTGAATGAACTGTTAATTGCTGGGTGTTATCTCAACGTTTTTAACCCTCAAAAACTCATATGTATGGCAGAGCGGCAACAATTAAGTGGGAAATGCAATTGAGTGAAGAAGTGGCTCGCAAAACAAAATCCGATAAAAATCAAAATAGGAACAGATCAATTGGGGGAATTCCTCTTACATAAAACCACGCGTTTAACTGTTATGCAAGGAAGCATTGGACTTACGGCGTCCTCGATAGTGACATTGTTCAGCTCCATGATCAGGCGAGCTCACACTTTATATCCGCCATAAACTAATTGGGCTAACCGCACGGAAAAGACTCTCGAAGAATTCCGCTGTACGTCCGATCGCGACGAGGTCCGGAGACTCAATGGCAAGATCTATCAATCGAAAATGAAAATGTTTTATCGTAGAGAGCTGGGAGCCTTCGGTTCAAGAGCATCTGGGTGCATTGGTGCTCTCTAGAATGGTTCTCGACACAAAAAGGGCATAGTGAAAGTAAACTAAATTAACATGCCAATTCACAATTAATTATAACTCATATGCCAAGAAAAAATAGGTATATATAAATTTAAAATAAAAGGCATTTTTATTTAAGTGCCTTATAACATCTCAGTTGAGCAACCGAAAAACGTCGTAAAGAGATTATAATATTTTATAATTCCCCATTAAAGTGACAAAGTTGGAATAATAAAGATAAACTAGCCAAATGTGATAAAAGTAGAATATATTATCTTTCGCTTTCATTAGACCAAGAAAATGTTTATGATCAGCATTTAGCCCCAGTAGTTAAAAAATATATAAAGCATACTTTTGGGGGAAACAAAATGTATCTCGGATTTTATTTCAATTGGAAAATAAACTGCTTACATTCTTGTTTAAATATTTAACTAAATCGCTACGTACATACATAGTTAATACACATTAATTTAGTTTTGGTGGTTTTTGTTGTTGTAACTGTTTTATAATGGTGATATTTTCATTGACCTGCATGATCGTTCTATTCTATACACACACTGGTTATTCTTGTAGAAATTTATAGATCCGTTCATATATAAGCATTTATAAAAAGTTCGATACAATAATCTCATACATACTTGTATGTGGGAGATTCAGTTTGTTTAATGGAAAGTTTCTGACAATGCTTTTTGAGGGGAGTGTATGCATTTTGTGTGTGTGCACGCCTTCTGCGCAAAATTCCTTAGCGTAATTTGTTTAACATTAATCATTACGGTTCCATTAAGTAAAGCACACCAAGTTCTGTTGCAGTCTCTCTTACAAAAATTAAAACAAGTAAAGGCGAAAAACAAAACTCATAGCATATAAATAAAAATGTCTAGGGCAGCGCAGATGCGGTAGGCCAGGGCAAGCAGCTTCTGGACATCAATTCACATCCATCTCCAGCATCTTTGGGCAGCCACAGCTCTTCACAGCTCTTCCTCCTCTTTCTCTTGCCACACACTGCTCTCGTTCTCCGTATCACTTAGAATTTCCACGACCTCTTCCTCGCCCGTCAGCAAACCCTCTTCTTGTGGGAACCCCTTAAAGCCATCGTCCACATCTCCATCTCCATCGCCTTCGGCATCGCCATCAGCTTCGCCTTCATCCGCATTCTCGCTAAGCAGATTCATATCTGGCACTATGGCATCATCCGTTCCCGCCTGGACGGTCTTGGTGGCTGCCAGTGAGGGAGCCACCGCGGACACGTCCAGCGGTGGTAGCGTGGCCACCGGATTGAAGGGTGCATCCAAGTCCTCTAGACCACGTGGCGGCTTTAGCTTGGACAACTCCTCACGCAGGTGGCGATAGTGACGGCGCAAGACCATTGAGTTGAACGATATAGTGCGACTGGCCCTCTCGGTGTACTGCGAGTTACCCAGTTCCTCGATCCAGCCCTCTATCTGCGCGCAAATCTCCTCCCGCTTCAACCAGAAGTGCTTGTGTATGACCTTGGGTGTTGGATAAGTAATGGATGTTGAGTACAACAAGGAACTAAGCAAACTTTTAAAATAAAACTTACATCTTTAAAGCACTGACTCGGACTGCGTATCTGCTCCAGCATAGCCCACCGCACACAGGCCTGATATATATTGCTGTTGTATTCACGTGATGAGTTGGTACCACTCGGAGTGCCACGACTCCTTTCAAAGCCGGGCTCATTGAAATAGGGCTCGGGCACGAGGATCAAAGACTGGATAGAGACGAGTACCTGCAGGAAGCTAGAGGTCTGTGCATTCCATTTTTCCTCAGGCCGGCCATGCCAGGTGTTGAGAACTGACAGGCAAACTTTGCCGTCATTGTAAAGGTTTGGGTTAAAGCGCACCGAATGACGACCCGTGGTCTCCAGATTGATCAGCATAGGCTGGTTAGGGTAGTCCGGTGGAAAGAAGACATCGAACTCAAAGCACCCGTTGGCGTAGGGCGTATCCGCCGGGCCAGTTATGAGTACCTGTTTGTATTTTCACGATAAAAAACAAAAACCATTTAATTTGGTAAACAATTTAAACAACTTTGAACCTACCTTCATGATATCCAATCTATCAGTATCACAGCGCACAAATACAGAACTACTAAAGCTGAGGGGCAGGCTGGTGGACAGTGTAACTGCCTCCTGGGCGAGTCGCTTGACCCGTGACGGATGGTAGCGATCGCCGGCGAGCCGCACCATCTTTTCGAAGTGGTGCGAGACCACAAAGCGGAAACTGTTGTTGTCCGACTCAACAATCATGTCAAACGTATCGAACTGGCGCTTCTTCATTAGCTCCAAGTAGCGCTGTTCAATGGACTTGCTGAGCGGCTCTAGCTGTGCGCTGCCGTCTTCGTTGGTGTGCAGCATGTTAATTAGCGCATCCGCATCTGTGGTTTTTTGCACCAGGACACTGGTTTCATGGATATCCGGAATGAGCAAAGCTAATCCTTCATCGTCGCCATCATCGATGTTAAAAGTCAACTGATGAGTCTGGCCCTTAATGTTTGACTTCTTGTTAACTCTGCGAAAATGCATTTGTTAAACAATATATATTTTAAAAAATTAAACGTTTACTTACTTTAACCGTTTGGCGTAGGTATCCACACAGGTCTTCATGTTTGTGAGCAACTCCACTATGGGTGGCGTGCTCTCCCCACTGCCACCACCTGAAGGTTGGAGCAAGGAGACGAGCATCTTGGATAGCGATAGGGCACGCAGAAGTTTGAGTATGGCACGGTATAGCGGAATGTGGCGCGTAATATCAAGCACTGAATCATTGCGCAGATAGGAGCTAAGGGCGGGGATTAAGCAAGACTGCTGCAATAGGGTTTGGAATATGGGCGGCAACTCGCCGGTGACATCTCTGACATCATGATATGCTAGGATGTCCTCTCCGCACATGTCACTTGGGATGCAGTCACCCGGATTTATATAGCTCGCCAGAACAAGCAGCAACACCGTGACATGCTCCTCCTCGCTCTTTTGCCGAAGTAGCGCCTGCTCCACATTCCACGACTGAGTTGTGGAACCGGTACCAAAACCAGTGCCCTTGGCCCAGTACATGTGGCTTTTGTCGTCCGACGTGGCACTTGGTGTGGCCTCCTCTGGAGCATTGACTTTGGTACCGCTACCATTTCCGCTTCCATTGCCAATGGTGCCGCTACCACTACTGGTTCCATTTGGTGAGGGTTCGCTAATCGGTGCTCCAATCCTGTTGTTGTGCGACTGATGCGAGAAAATGCCGAGGCAGTTAAGCACTAGATGCATGGCCCCCACTTCGATAACCACACGACGTAGCAAAACGCCGTCGTCTGTGGATAACGGCACACTGTCAAGAAGCTGACGGAAGACCTCGAAGGGCAATGTAGGCAAGGAGGGTGCCAGCGACAGACTATAAATATCATCTGTAACAGAAAGCAACGGTTAGTCATTGAATTGAAGTACCATTCCTTTGACTTACTGCCTTCGCCATCTCCCGTGACTCCGAGCACCAAGCGGAGAAGGCACTGCGCTCGCATCTTGTCTCGCAGCAAGACATCCGAGTAGGCGGGCAGGCGCAGGAATAATCCAAATGCGGCCAGCGAGTGCTGTGGCACCGAACTGACCGTTGCCTGCTTAGCTGCTGGCTCACAGATAGTGTCCTCCAAGTCCTCGTAAATCTCGTCGTTCGGCTCCAGCTTGACCCAGTCAGAGAGCGGTGGACTTTTCTCCTTTTCACTGACCACCAAGGTGGTCTTGCGACCAGAGTGTTCCGGATATACGGTGGGCAGGTAGTGAGCGAGTAAAGATAGACCACCGCTGCTGGAAAATCTTTGCAGTGGTGATGGCAACGGCTCAGTGCAAGCAGCTTTCGTCTTCTTCGCCTCGCTTGTGTCATCGGCGCGCTGTTGGGGCACCAGGTCAAGCGATATGCAGGGCGTCGACAGAGAATGTCCAGCATTCTGAAGCGAGGCCAAAACCTGCGAGATGGTGGCATCTCCAGCCAGAAGAATATCAGAATACTCTGGTATGACCAACTGGTTTCCATTGGCGGCATTCGCCGATTGCAACAAGAACTCCTCCACGTTGAATATATCTGTAAGATAATTATATTGCTTAGATTGCATTTTATGTATATCTAGGGTGTACTCACTGGACGGCAAGTTCGTTGAGCTGGTCTGAGTCTCCTTGTCCTTGTTCATGGCTGCTTGGTTTTTGGCATCTTTTATGCGCTTGTCCTTGGCAGCCACAGCAGCTCCGACGGTAAGGAACTCCATGCTACCCGCTTCTACGTTGTTAAAGTTTAGGAAGCTGCTTTTTTCCATTTTGCTCTCACTTGATTTGGCAGTCGCACTCGACACGCCACTGCTTGAGGCCGAGGCCTCGCCAGCTCGTTGATCTGTTGGTTGTTGATAAACTAGATTACTATACACTACGTGGGTCAAAACAAAAAAAAAGTAAAGAAATAAAATAAATTAATTAGAGGAAACAAAAAATCAAGGTATATTAAAACAAATAACAAGGCAGATACAAATAAATGGTGAAATCTTGCAAAAAAAAAATAACTCACCACTAACGCAATTCTGCATAATCTCTTGGCACGTGGTGCTGGTGGTCACCGTGAATAGCATATGGTGGGCACTGCTCCTCTTTGCCGGATGATTGTTGACGGCTGCTACGGGTAAGCTAGTACTGGCACCACTCGAATTCCCGCCCAAGATGGCGGAGAGGGTATCCCGCCGTTGCAAGGGCTGCTGACTTCTCACAGAGACGGTGATGTGTTCGTTCTCGAGGAGAAGCTGCAGCACCAGCTGTCTGGTAAATCCAGATATAGTTGGTCGAACTCCATGCGAAGATCGTAATGGTTTGCAAATTATGGCTCCAATGAGCAGCGATGTAAGAACTTCCTGGTTTCCGGGATGGCAGGCACTGACCCTCGTGAAAAAGTTGATAGTGGCCCGCTCCAGGCGAATAAACGATTGTTGCATGGGCAACGTCTTGCTGAACTGGGCGGCATGTGTGTTGCAAAGCAACTGCAGCAGAGGCTTCCAAAATACGGATCCCTGCATAGTCCCTAGCCAATCTCGCATGGGTCCTTCGGCACAACATTCGGCAAAGAAATCTAGCACTTTGGGCACATTGGAGCTACTTAGCAGTGGAGTATTATTACCCACATTTGCTTCAGCCTTGTCAAAGTCCGTAAGCGACGAATCCTCATCATCTGCTGCAGCGGCGGCCTGATTGTTGGCTAATGTTTCGTCTTCTGCCACAGGGACTGTGGCTGCAGAAGCTACAGGCTCCGATCCTGGCAATAGGTGTAAGCAGTACTCGTAAATAGCGTGAGCCAAGAGCTTTGGAAGTCCGGAGTCCAGCATCTGGTAAACTGCTGCCGGAGACTGGCAGGCCAAGGCTAGAGTCTTCAGGAATGTTGGACGCTGTAGCAGAACACTAAGGTTTTCGCTACCCTCACGGCGGAACCACGCACTACCACTTTGCACTTTGCTGTCGTCAGTCTGACCGCGAGCTGGAGGTTCCAGTTTTACTCCCAGCTTGACCAACAGCTGGTTAAACAGTTCTGGCTTAATGAAGCACAACGCACACAACAAGGAGTCGAAACTGCTCTTCAGTGGCTCATCGTGCTCAAGCGAAGACACCCATTCAAAACAGGTCTCGAACAGCGAAGATGAAATGAGGAGCGGCAACTCAGGCAGTTGCTGCTGGGTATGCACTTTCCACAGAATCGAAGCAATCACCTTAACGAATCCGCTTTGTGGATTATTACAGCGCGCCTGCTTGCTGTAATTGTCATGCAGTTGCATCACCCAGTCGATAAGCACACACAGCTTGTCCAATAGGTGCTCCGACGATCCGGTAACCACTTCATGAATGAGATCGCACACCGCATCGCTGGAGAGTTTAAAAACTGTAAAAGTAAAGGTTTGCAATTAGTTTAGACATATTAAGAATTTGTGTCCCTGGAGTCGACAAACTCACCTTGCGGAGTGGTGTGCCACAGAAGCGTCCTGAGGAGCTGCAAACTGATCTCGTGGTTGTAAGCACTTAATTTTAACAAAATGGTCTCCAGGTGTTGCTGGGCAAGACTTGGAATCATTGGCATTATGTTAAGCAATGAGCAACAGGCCTCTAAAAAGCCGGGATATGCAGCCGGATACGCGGCGATAAGATCAGCCAGCTTACTGTCTGGTTGTAAAGCGGCCATGTGGAAGCAGCGCGACAAAATGCGAACCCAGCCAATGCTAGTCTTTGCAAAAGCATCATCCTCAAGCATAGAATCAGCATCCATTGAGGCTAAAGCCGCCGTTTGCAGCGGCGAGGAGCAAGTCGCTAGAGAGTCTATGAACGGGCTCGGTGAGCGAAGACCATGCATGCGATTCCCGAAGATGGTCTGACCAAGTACAGCGATCTGTACGAGACCCACATTTCCACAGTCCTTGGGTCTGAAAAGCGAAATAATAGATAGATAATAAGATTTAAAATAAGACATTTTTGTGTTGAAACTTACTTGTACAGCCTCAGAACGATGCTGGTGGCCACCTCAGCTTTGGCCAGCTTTAGCCTAATGCAAGTCAGACCAGTGGTGGCCATGGGAGCACCCACTGGGATCGACCCAAGGCCGTAATCTCTGGACAGTTCAAGAGCCACCGCCGAGGGACAGGATGCCAAGCTAGTTGTATGCGGCACCAGCTGCACCTCTTTCAGCAAAATCGCTGTGGGCAACGTTATGGTCAGATCCACATGGGTCTCATTTGGATAGAACATATAGCTCCAGGCTGGCGATCGCGGTCTTCGATGTGAATTATTTGGATTTGATATTAGGACCTCGGCACTTTGTGCTGCGTCGTTTTCGGAGACAATATGTGAAAAAGGTGCAAAGTTGATGAGACCATCGTATTGAGCAGCACTTCTCGGCGGCTGTGCTGCCGTAGCACATGCTGTCCCCGTACCAGTCGTTGTCTTTTTGCACGCACTACTTGCCGCCACATGACTGTTACGCTTAAAGCGTGTATTGCGCGTCAAGTGCTGCATAATCAGCGAAATCTGTAAACGTTCAGTGTATTAATAGTTTTCTGGAAGCAAATTACACTGTTGTCTTACCAATCCTGGTTGCATGTTGATGATAGTTTTATTGAGTCGCACCAAGTTGTGACATATAATCTGAATTCCACCCAATTGCGTGAACGTTTGCACAGCCGCAGTTACCTCCAAGACCTTTGAGATGTACCACAGGAAGGGTTCAGACAGCGGCAGACGCGGCAGCGTTGCATTTCTCTGAATAGTGGCTGTCGATGGAAAAAATCGTCAGAGTTTAACTCCCAGCAAAAAAGTTAACAAAGTATATGCTTACTTTCTTCAAGGTATTGGCAAATGGGCGCCACAACAAGTCGGGGATGAGAGGCCTTGTCGTTGAGGGTAATCATCAAACTAAAAACGGCGTCTGCGATTGTCTGCGGGTCATCCAGAATCATATTAGACTTCAGTGAAAAGAAGCAGCCAGAGGACATCATGGTGAATGTGTTTGTCGAGCACTGGGAGAGCGTTCCAAAAAGTCGCTTCATTGTTGGAAAATGGCGGAGTACTAAAACGGGAGTTATTATTTAAGGAAAAATAAGGAACAATAGTTTTAGACCTACCCCAATCTGCAATGCAAGGCACTTTGCTGCGATGTCCTTCCGTGTTTAGCTGCTCCGCTTTAGTCTCATCCGTTTGGCTCTGATTGGAAAGCTCCTCCTCCTCGGGAATGGTAACCTCCTGCAGAAAGGATATGCAAACGTGAAAGGTTTCATAACATTTAGTACGGAGACATACACTCGGTTGCCTGGGCATCTCTGTCAATACCATGTGTGACGATAGTTTAAGCAAATTTATAATAAGGGAGTTGTCGCAGATAGTGGCGTTCTGCTTGGCGGGATTTTCCGAACCCAGAACGTTAGCAAACAGATTGCTAAAATTATTGCCGGCTGTGCTGTTTTCATTTCCACGCTGACACTGTAGTTTCTCGCCATTGGATATATTGTTGTACACCAGGAATGCTAACGAAATAAAGAGCTCAATAAAAAATCATTTGGCGGAAGAACTTTAACTACTTACAAACACTTTCTGTGATCTTAAGCGCAATATTGAGATCCCCCTTATCATTTGGCATCATGAGCAGATCACGAACCAGCTGATTTTGAGCATCGATGGGACCTTGCTGGTTGCTGATAGCGCCACCAGGCTGCACTAATTGGAGGACAACATGCAACAAAATGTCCTTAAGTCGGCGCTTGCAAGGAATGCCACTCGTTTCGCTTTTGCTGTGCAGCCAAAGCAGTAGTTCGTGTAGGTGCTTACAAATTGTCGGTCCAGCCTGTTGAAAGATTTATTTACTTTGTTAGTCGCTTCAGTTATACCATAAAATCGCTAAATAACTTACGCATCGGTTGGTGATGATAGATGAGCTCATGCCATAACCAGAAAAGAACCGCAGCAGCATTTTCTCAAAGTTTTCATCATTCACGATAGCCTCGTTGATGCGCGTACAGTCCGCATCCTCTCCAATAGGCAACGAGTTGCAAGCGAGGAACAGACACTGGAATCCCAGACACCAGGTCCGCAGTTTTATATCATTGTGCCAAGCCAAAGCCAGGAGCAATCCCTGCACTGCATTTGCTCCAAACGGAATTTTCGGGACATCCGAGTGAGTGATGCCACTGGTGTATGGCTTGTCCGAGAGCTCGCAGTTTAGGGTGAGCCACATCTGCAACACCTGCTCTAAGTGCACCCACGTGTCTTCATAGTGCAAGTCCGCCAGGATGGAGTCAAAGACCTTTTTAAACATCACATAGGTATTGCGACCGTTGTATTCCGTGCCTGACCAAAGCTGAGTCAAATATTCTGGCCAAGGAGCAGCCTCGGGTGGTGGAGAGACAAACTCATTGGTCAACACCTGGGGAAGCGATGAATAGAGATCCAGGGATGTGCGATTTGTTAGCCTTCTAAGCTGCGTCTCTACGTGCAATTCCAGGCCCACGTCCAATCGTGAGTCCAGAGCAATGGAGATAGACTTGCAGAAGAAATTAAAGGTGTTCTTGCAGAGGGCGTTACTTTCTTTCTTGGTAACTGGCTTCGTTCTTTCAATCATGTCAATGTCGTTCAGCATTTCATCGAATTCCGTGTCATCGCATTCAATTAATGACGGAAGATAATTATATTTAACGGCTGCAATTAAAAATTGAGTATATGGTTAAAATCTATAGCTGTTGGTATTCTTATATAATAAAATTGCAGAATACGGGTAGGAAAATCATACGTAAAGGGGGTTTAACTAAAAGCGTAGCTATGGGGAAAATATTCTTGTATCAGGAACCGTAAATGGTTGAGATGATGCATTACAATTGTTTAAATTATAGTTCAAAAAATTTACGGTCCCCACACACAGAATATGCGGTAGTCAGGACATTGAACTATATTCCTTGCGTATATACCAGGCTGGGTTCTACGGTTAAGAAAATTACTATGATTACCCTCTTGATAAAATTCTCTTGCTGTCGGCATCAGCGTCTCAAATAGTGCCTCAGTACACGAGGAAGCAGTGGCTAAAAGAATGGAAAATTCATTGGAAATTCTTTACAACTCTTGATTAGGGTACACACAATGTCCGTGGTAAGAATTATCTACGGACAAGCCGAAGAAATGAATACCTCTGCAAATGTTTTTGTGGGTACCATATTGTGCTCAACTTTTCACACGTATCGTATTCATTTATCAATGAACGCTTTTGATTATTTGCATAAATATAAAAGCCTTTAGGCTAACTACATAAGCTTGGTAATCACTTACAAGTGTAGTCGCTGAAAAGATCTCGTGTTTCTTGCACAGCAGCTTCCATGGTACGAGGCGTGTCATTGGTGGGTGTGACATCATTGTCCCGGAACTGCTTGTCCGCATCCAAAAGATCCTGCAATGATACCAGTATTATTATTAGTATTTATTTAAGAACTACAACACCAGTAGCTTTCTGCTTATATTTTTTAAAAACAGTTTTATTCTACTATTAGGACGGCTTGATGAGTTCGATGTTGCACTTACTTGCAGCAAACACGTGATGGCATGAACAGCCCAGGGCTGCTGCTGATCATTCCACACGGATAGACGTACAAGCTGCTCCAGCTGGGCGGTGGTCACAATCTTACACAGCTGTACAGACGGTCTGCAGGCAGCCACCAAACGGGCGATGACCTTGCAGGTGAGCAAAAACTGATCCATATTGCAATCGAAGTCCATTTCAAGCAACAGGGCAAAGAGACCACGAATAACCACCTTAATGTTGGCCATTCGAAGCGTCTTTAATCCCTTGTCAAAGTTGCTGTCGCGTTCGCCATCGGAACCCGGCACAACCTGATGCTTTGGGGACGATGAGGAAGCCCCACTCTTTGTTGCATTGCTACTCGAACTTGTAGCACCACCCACACACAAGCCAGAGGATCCCATATTGATCTTGCCACCTGTGGAGGTCGACTTGGTCGGTCCCGTGCCCTTTGATTTCGTTGACAGCTCCATGAAAATCCCTGGATGCTAAAGATAAAACAAACAATTATGGGTTGTCGATCAACATATAAAATGAATAAGTAAACTCACCTCATTCTGTATCATGTAAATCTTCTTTCCCCAATCTGTGTAGGGTTGCACTGAGTACTTGTTTTGCTGAATGATGCGTTTCTTAAAGCACCTCAGCTGCTTGCTGTTGGGAGTATTACTAGGTCTGGTCTTGGTAAAATCGCTCTCGCAGCTCATAAAGTCCCAGCGAGCTGCTGCTGCAATAATTGAAATATGATTTTCCTTTATTCTTTTATAAGATGTGAGTTGGTGCACTTACATTTATCCTTACGCTCGTTGTCATCCAGGCACACTGAGAGAAACAGCAGCAGCCAGGTAATCAGCTGCAGGTCAGATGTTGTGCCCATGGCGGCATTGCGATCAGCAGCGTTAGCCGATGTGCTGGGCTGCTCCGACTGGTATTTGTAATGCGGCGAGATGGGGGCCAACAGCTTGACAAGAGTCCTAAGCACGGCATCGATTACTATGGAGCGGCAGGCGCCCATAGCAATGCTTCGGCGTCCCAGGTAGGTGAGCAAAAAGAATATGCTGTAACAATATCATAGATTAATATCGGCCTACCCTCTTTATCAAGGTTCTCAACACTTACCGATCCTGGGGGAAAGCTTTGCAATTCTGGGCAGAGAATAGGCTGCAGAAGGTGTCGGCGAGAAAGTCACCCCACCACGTCTGGAAGCAGCACATACGCACAAGCAACGAGCATGTGGCCAACTGCAGTTGGGCATCACTGTAGACAACCAGGGCGTTGAAGAGCGCCTTCGCCGTGGCGGCATTGAATCTTTGATGAACGGGCAGAATGTTCTTGATGCCATACTCGATGGAAAAGTGCAGAAGCACCTCCACCAGACTCAGACTAAGCACACGCAACTTGTCCCTCGAGGCAGCGCGCAGGGTATCCTCCGTTAGGGGAATAGAATGCCCCGGAAGAGGCGTTGTAGTCAACAAATTAGGGGAGAGAGCTCGTTCCAAACGGAGCACCACGTTACGAATAACATTGATCTGATACTGCAGAAGCATGCATTCATCGTACAGTGAGACCACCTTATTGTTGTTATCCAGTCCACTTAGCTCCTCATCACGTTGCTTATTGATAAAGGCCTGTAGATGAGCCACATTGGAAAGCTCACTATTTCTCATGGGTGCCAGCAGATCCATCAATTTGCAGCTAGCGAGGCTATACCGGCAATGGACATCTTCGTACAGTGCATTTAGCGACTTTAATTGTGACTGAAGACTGTGTGTGGGCTGCTTTATGTACTTCATAAGCTGGTCCCCATATCCGTCGTGCTCCAGCACTACTGGATGGCCAAAGAACCGTCCCAAGGGCACTTTGCACTTGGTGGTCGACATACCGATCCGACCTATAATGGTCAACTTTAGGTACCGGCAAATTGGCGCCGGCTGAATGTCGCTAAGCACAAGCGTTTTAGTTTGAATGTCGTTCACCTGCACCAACCTCGTGCAATCGGTCTCCTCGTCAAAGCACCAGATATCTATATTAAGGGACGTCAACTCATCGCAGGCGGGAATCACCAAATCTGTTAGAAGAATATGCTGTCCAAAGTCTAGAACCACAAATCGTCTTGCACCCGAATGCATGCGATCGATCACGATCATCTGCTTGGGCGGCGGAGTGATTAATTTGTGCCAAGCAATCGGCTGGCAAGGATTGGCGTTCAAGCTCTCCGTGATCTTCTCGCTCTCCGCGGCATCGTCAAGTATGCCTTCACCTGTTGATGTGGTCTGTTGTGACAAGTTGGGGTCGCAGGTAGTCTCAGAGCATTCGATGGGAGCTTCCACCTCCAAATTAAATGGCGGCGTTTTGTTACCGTCCCAGTTCTCCAGTTTGCCAAAGTCATCGAACGAAATGTGCTCATTGATCTTCTGTTGCATGTAGCTTTCAAGTAGCGTCAACTTCGGTAAAAACTTAGCAATAGTTAGTTTGTCCAACATGTCCGCTTTTTCTTTTTTAACCTCCTCTTTCAAGGTCTGTTTAACAGAGTTTGATAGCGAAGACCCTACTAAAAAGATAGATCAATATATAAGTTTTGCATTGATCGTAATGGAAATTACTTACAGGTTTTATCTTTGAAGCCATTGACCAAGCCAAAAGCATCGTAGTCCACCTTTCCCTGCTTTTCCTTCATTTCCTCTACCAGACACTCCACATCATTGACCAAATCATTGAGCTAGTGAATATTACAATAATATCATAGTTCTTTATCATTAGTTTTAGGCATACCATTTCCTCTCCTTTCTCCTTTGCCACCACTTGCTTTGGCATCATCATCACATCCTCAATTACCACGTTGGCAGCAGAGTTAGCTCCCACACTATCGATATTGTCGATGCGAGTAGCCTCGGAAGTTTGGACGCAGTTGAAGTGCAGCTGAACCACCTCTAGCAACCCACGGAGCTGGTTACTGATGCTTTTTCCTCGGATCAGATATGGAAATGTCCGGAAGTCTACGCCATCTGCAAAAAAAGTATTGCTATTAACTAGAGTCAGAGATTTTATTATTTAAAATAGTACCTATGGAGCTTAGTCGCTTGATGTCTAGACCAGTCACTGGCAGAATTGTGGAACTGCTGCGTATCACATTGGTAAGGGCAACCGACGATCCGGGACCTTGTCTGCTGACGTTCGGAAAGTCAAAGTCAAAGATTTCCGGCTCAAAGGGATACCCGTAGAGTCCGAATCGCGTGCTCAACAGAGCACAGTGAGGGTCCCAACGCTTGTCGATTTCGCCGGCAATCTCTTTAAGCAGACTGATCGCCTGCTCAGAGATGCTGTTGTGGGACTCGGCGGTGGATGTGGCGCAGGCTAGCATCATATACCAGCGCACAACGCTGCCACACTGAGCGCGCTGTAGCTCCGGAAAGGTGTTGGCAATCGCCGCTTTGAAGCTATAGTCCAGCGTCGTGTGGTCCTGCACCTCCGGCGGCAGATTGGTTGCACCCCTGCAAGTTAATTAATGGATAATTTAAGTATCTTTAATGGCAGCTCGATAATAAATGGTCCATTACTTACTCTGTCAACATGATCAGCAGTTTCACACATTTGTGGGCTGTACTACGTTCGCTGTAGATAACGCAGTTCCGCAGCAATTGCTCGATATGCTTCTCAGCCAAGGAAATGCACTCGAACTGCTGCGCCAGCAAATCTTGTATGTTAGCTGCCGTTTGTTTATTAATCTGATCCTTGAGACGCTCCGACTTGGGTGACCGAAAACGGTTCAGTCTGATGAAGCAAATCCAATTAAGTATATCAAGTGCAAGGTTTTTGGCCAACGGGCTGGAAGCCGGATCACTAGCGATGCGCAGCAGTTGCACCAGCAACACGTTGCTCTCCAACATGGCGATGCGCTGCATCCGTCCATTGCTGATTCGACTGTGAGACTTGACGGCGCGCACACTGATGGAAATCTCGTGTAACCAGTCGCAGCCTACAAAGAGAAACAGAAAGAATAAGGACCAACTTGATAAGAATTCTCGACCATCAGATGGAGATGCAACGCCATGAAGTACCTTCCCTACTGGGCAGTTGCTCGGGGCTGCGTCCAATAGAGGGAGCAACTGCAGCTGACTGGCTTTGGGTCTTGTTTTTTAAGATCTTGGCTACAAATATCTGTTGATTTTCTTGGGCTTTGGGTTTGTTTACTTGTATAATTTTAACGCAAGCGTTTTTTGCCGCTGGAAATACTTTAAGGACTGCTGTCTTGACCATACGGATTATATTGTCCACATTAAAGGGGTTTCTAGAGACCTTGTTACGTTCCACCAATTCCTCAACTTGATGCGGACGCTTGTTCCGCGTTGGAGAAGCTGCAAAATGGGGCGATATGGACTATAAACGACTTCAAGACTGTCTGCATACAAAGCTTAATCCTTACTATTCGACACTAGTTCTGACCCGACTCATAAACAGTATAAAATTCAATTGGCGTAAAAAAAATGTAAATATGGCAAGAAAGTATAAATTAGGTTGTCGCTTATATTATATTGGTCAAAAAGAAGTTGGGTTAGAATAAGTATTAAGATAGCAAAAACCAAGGATGCTGGACAAAAATGTATTCTAAATTATTAGCATGCCAACCGTGACCGAATTGTATCGTTATAGCAATCAAAAGTATGTTTGCGCTTCAAAACAGACGTCCCATTCTCTAGCCTACATACCTCTAGTCTTGTTCTGGCCATCTTTCGACGGATCGGACACTGTTTTGATATGGAGCAAGAAGTTTCTAGTGCGTGTCTTAAATAGTTTTGGGGATGTGAGCGTGGCGGTGCCTCCCTGATCACACAGATCAATGCATGAGGAGAGTTCAATGGGACCGGCCAAAACTTCCGCATTGTGGGCTAGTAAATACTCCTCACTTAGCACGGGATTTTCGTTGGCAACTGGGAGGAAGATAGAAACATTGTTAAGAAACAGCAAACGCTATTTGTGATTAAACTTACTATAGGAGAGATCAATGTTGTCATCGATGACATTCGGCTTATAACTTGAATGAGGTCCCTTCATTCTGTACCCAAATCCGTTGGTATTTTGTTTCAGTAACGTAACCTGAATCGCTGCAGGGT
This sequence comes from Drosophila yakuba, assembly GCF_016746365.2. Classification (NCBI taxonomy): domain Eukaryota; kingdom Metazoa; phylum Arthropoda; class Insecta; order Diptera; family Drosophilidae; genus Drosophila; species Drosophila yakuba. Next base: position 11,951,979 of record NC_052530.2, read on the forward strand.
TTGAGCATTGCTGGTAAACCGTAAACTTCAGATCGATATGTCCCAGAGATACGGGTTGGGCCAAGTTCAGCTCTATAATGTGCTCGTCCCAGGTGGTTCTACAAATCACAAATTATTTGTAGGACAAATATAAGCTTGATTATTGCTGTTAAGTACTCACGCATCGTTGTGAAGACGCCAGGTTCGAGTAAAATCACGTTCGTCGCCACCGTGACGCATGTTTTGTGACTGCTTACGTTGCTTCTGCACCTGTCCAAGATCGTTCCAACAACTGGGCACTTCAGCTGAGTAGACAGTTAGCTTATCATCAAATTGGGTGAGTGCGTAAAAGACTTTTAGGTCTTCGAGTGAAAGGTCGGCCGTCTTGTTAGCGAGCAGGTTGGCATTGGTGGCTGCTGCAGAAGCTGCCGATGGCGAAGTTTGGACGTGCGCACCCTGAGCCGCGCTGGAGGAGTTTGGGACTGAGGCGGCCTCACTGCCAACATCCACGCAAATAGATTCGTTGGCGAGCAGGGTCTTGCCCAGCAGATCTGTTCCGCCTAACTGGCGAGCCCCATCCGTGACACTTACATCCGCTGCCTGTGTAAGCGTAGTACTGCAGTCATCGTCCATTTCCAGTAGTTCGTCTCCAGAATCATTCTCCCCCTCGCTTAGCGAGTAGAAGAGCAGGCCGCCCTGGCGAGAGCAGCAGCACAGTCTATCCAAGTTCCGGCAATACACCACAGACTCGAAGTGCTCGCCTTCCTCCTCGATCACCATAGTCCCTTGGAAGTCAGCGAGAGAATAAATCTCCACGGTGCCATCTGCACACACCACACATATGGAGCCGGCATCCTTGTGCTCCGGAGAAGAGTTGAAATGGGGCAGAATGCACAGTTGCTTGGGGAACTTGGCCCTACTGAAAGTCATGGCAAGGGTGTAGTCGTTGGATATTTCAGTGTCATCGTAGTCGAACACTAAGAGCTGAGCTGCTACATTCCCTTCGGCGTTGTTATCTGAGCAAGTGAAAAATAAATTTCATTTTTATTTGTAACAATTAAGAGCGCAATTTTCCTCGTACCTATCTCCATTGATTCGTCTGTCCGCTGCTCCTCATCCTCTTCCTCCTCCTCCTTGGCCACGGTGGCCATGATGATTTTGCTGCCTTCTGCCTCCGGCGCCTTGGTACGCAGCAATTTGACCAGCAGCTGATTGCACTTAGGAGTAGTCGGCAGAATTTCGGCAATTTCGATAACTTCCTGGGTCATATGGGTCACACCATTTACCCCACTGCTGGCACCATCTAAAGCGTTCATGCGCTTCACACTTGTCCAGCTCTCCACCACACAGTCTATCTCTTCGGTGGCGGTCATTTTGTCGCTGGTGCTGTTAGTGCCTCCGTTGATCATTATGTTATTGTTATTATTAGAGGAATTTCCGCCAAGGGAATTCGCCTCGTTGTTGTTGTTATTATTATTATTGTTTTGGTGAGTCATCTCGGCATCCTCGGCCAGCTTATCAATCTCGTTGCCCATGCCAAGATTGCTAACATTCACCGTATTCGATCCTACCATTAAACTGAGAGGCTCTTCCAGATTGTGATCCAGTATCTGAGACAAGGTGCACAAATCGAAATCATATAGAACAGAGGCATCGTCGGTGTTTTGGCTAACTCCATTATTTTTGTTATAGGTCATCAAAGCGGACACAAATCCGTTGCTATCAAAGCCATCGGCAAATTTCTCGTATGGGGTCATAGCCTTGTTATCATCATCCTTGGACTCTAGATTCACTTGGGTCACGGTGGCATTGTTTTCGGCGGATACTGTAGCAAAATAAATAGTTTAATTATGATAGTATAATTTAAGTTTATACAGGGTTATCAAAAAAAAAAATTTTAATTTGAATTGCGGCAAATCGTACCGTTGACCATAGGAGATGAAGACTTCATCAGTTGACCTCCAACGCTGGACACGCTGCCGCTATCATTGCTGACGCTCGCTGAGGTCTCACTGTTGCGGTCCACCTCTACGATGTTAAGCACTACCATCCGCAGGGCCAACTCTCCGCTGCTCTGGCGCACGCTGACGCCCAGAACAATTTTGGATCCAACAACGCCGGCCCGAAGCGTGGACGTGGAGGTGATATGCTGGGCATTCACACTGCCGAACTTTCCACTAGACACAGCATTCAATCCTGAGTGGCATCCCGCTCCACTGCTGCTTCCTGAGCCGCCATAATTTGCCGCCGAGTACACATAGTTCACCTTAGTGCGAGCTCGCGCATTCGGTAGCACACAAATGGCAGTAACCCTTGCCCACTCGAAGCTCTCCTCGAAAAGGTAGTTAAGCAGTGTCGGAACATGAAAGCTGTGCATTAGCTTCAAATGCCGTTCAATACTCCACACGCTCAACTCTCCCGTCTGCGAGCAACTGGTGCAGAGCACGTTTGCGTAATCGCTGTTGGAAATGATATCGAAACCTAGTCCTGGTGCTGGTAAAGCGGGATTGGTAGCGTAGGTTATGGACAGCGGGACATTCTGTGTGTATTCGCCCTTGACAAATGGACACAGTGGCGAGTGCCTCTCATGCTCGCTCCACGGCTCATCCGTCTTCTCCCAGCATACAAGACACACGTTGCAGGTGAAGCACATGGCGCGATCCTCGCCAGATGAAGATGGCTGATGGTAGAACCCGGCCTGAGCCATCTGATCGGGCAGGGCCCATTTGTAGTCCATATGCGGCCACTTCTCGAACGTTTGCCGACGCACTGCCTCCGAGTGCATGAGCACGCGCTGAAAATTGCTAAAGTTCCAGCCAAAGTCCGGCACGCGGGAGCCCATCAGCATGTCGGTCAGACGCTCATTGATGGCGGAGGCGATTGCCAGTACGGGAATGTGGCGCTCCAGGCGCTTCAGTAGGATGACCATATTATTGGATACTAGCTTTAGGCTGGAATAGGGTACCTCCAAGCATATGGTATTCCACTGAAACGAGAAAAGTGGTCAGTATAAAAAGTTTGGTATATTAGGAAAAAAATAAATACCCGCTGGGCCTTAATGCCCTTCTTGGCATTCAGCTGCGCCTGGTTGATCTTCTGCGTCAGCTCATTGCTAATGTCACAGGGGCACTCCAAACCCTCACTCTCCAGTTCGGTGATGCAGTTCTGAAAGATGATCGCCTCGGACAGGATGATCTCCATTTTGATGTAGTCGTCATTTTGACCAATTGGTGCCTGCAGAATGGTGTCCAGCAACAGGACGCCATTGTAATCGCCTCGCAATCCGAGATTGTGACCATCCCAGAACAAGATCTTGTCCTGCAGGGGCATATAACGACCATTGACTATGCTGTCGCCTGAAGGTGGAAAACCAGAGCAATGAAAATATTAGAAAGGGAATGTAAATATTTATGCCGATTTCGTCATAAGTTAATCAGCTTGGTGCCCGTGTCACCCTAGTCATTAATTTTAATGAAACCATGCAAAAAACAATTAATTTTAATAAATCAATAAATGTTTAATAAAAGTATTTATAAGTCACGGGCGGAAATCAATGTCAAATGCAAATTCATTGTGAACTGAAATCAGGCCTACAGATAACGGAACCATATTCGAGAAATTGAAGACCGGAACTTGTCCGAAAACCGTTTCCGTGGTACATGTGGGTGGTCAGTAGGGGCGAGGGGCGCCCATTGAACAGAACAACTGCGTAATAGAAGCAAAACAAAAACAAAATGCGTGCAGCTAGCGGCTAATCGCAAACAATAACAAACACATTGCGATAGGACAGTCTATAAGACTTTTGCTCCCGGAGGAAAACACATAAATTGGATCGAATTATCACTTTCCGTTTAAGGATTTCCCAGGGCATTTGTTAAAAATTGGTTACAAACGCATACACAAAAAACTGCCTGCACACACAGCCTTACATACAAACAAGTGGACAAGTGCAAGGCAATTACGTACAGAAATGCAATACAGTAAGACATAGCTACGACGAACTGTAAAACTATTTCAAGGGCCTAGCAGGTAAACATTTATAATATGTTTGTACTAAATGCACAACTCGGCTGGTAAATAATGCTAATAAAACACAAAAATAGTGCCTGCCACTTTTTTTTTTAGAATTTTCAATGGAATTTATAATTTAAATTTGAAATTTCAAATACAGCCGGAAACATAAAATCTTTCCTACAGAACTGAGCGTTGAAATTAATATTACAATTTTTGAAATTTGTTCAATTTAAAATGTAAAATTATCAATGAATTGTACAAATGTGAAATGCCTTACACAAATAGGTATTACATAGTTATTCTAGTAATATGATTCAGCCAAATCGGATCTTCGATGAACCAGAAGACTATTGATATATTGCTGTTTTTCTCTGTGTGGGTTCTAATTCGCAGTTCTCCACTGTATTGACATTTGCGTGCGCCAGTGTGAGTGAGTGTGCCCCATTCGTGTGTGCATAGGTGTGATTATTTTTTTCCCCAGAAATCTTACCATTGCTACTGAGCTGATAGGTCTGCAGGATCACACCGGAATTGGCGTCCAGGACCTTGACCGTGCTGCCGTTGTCAAAGAGCAAAAGGACATTTAATTGCGGATGATAGACGACGTTGCGCATCTCGAAGGGTCGAGATGGAGCACTATTACAGTCGCCCAAATCCAAGTAGCCATCTTGCTTCAGGACGCGCTGCTGGTGATGCTGCTCCGTGGCCATTCCGGAGGTGCGCCGCTATGGTTTGTGTGGTCCTACTTCTGGTTGGGATACTCTGTACGGGTTTTTTTCGCAATTCAATTCGGAAAATAATTGGCTGCGAAACAGAGCTCTCTGCTTCTTCTTCTTCTTCGTTTTGCCCCTTCTTCTTCTTCTACCTTCTGACAGATGTGTTTGCCATTCGATTGCCACCAATCGCCTGTGAATGCCAAATATAAATCGAGTGCCCAGTGGGCGCGCGAGTGTTAGGGGGTGTGGCCACGTCAAGTCAGCAAAATAAATACATTTAAAAATAAATCAAATAGTTCGATTTGCAAGCTAGAGAGCAAAAAATTCGGCCTGCTACGGTTAAGGCATTCGATAATTCTGAGCTATCGCCGGTCCGTCGATAGGTAGAGAGAGAGATGTCTATCGAAAAATCGTTTCAGGGAATGTCAACAAAGTGGAAATAAAATGAATATTTTACCAAAAAAACGGTGAGTTTTATACTAATTTTGTAGATTCCTATTATAAATTTGTGTGTATTTCTTAGCTGGCATGTGCGTACCAAGGAGAACATTGCCCGCGTGCGCCGGGATCAAGCGGCTGCCGCAGCAGAAGAAAAAGTCCGGCAGGAGAAATTGGATTTTGCAGTGGGTATTGAGCTAAGATCGTGAAAATAACATATTTATGTTTATTTTTTTTTGTCAAGTAGGAAAGCGAGGCACGAATTAACTTTCTGCGCCGCCAATCCGGCTTGCCGGAGAAGGTTTCCAAGGAATCGCAAGTGGAGCCGCAAAGTAGTTCTGGAGCAAACAAAGGAGTGGATCTTTTTGCCGACTACAAGGCGAGAGTGAAGACCACCAATAAGGACCTAGAAAAGGAGAAAAAGGAAGAGCAGGAGAAGTATGAGAAACAGATCGGCTACCTCACCTACTTGGGACAGGACACCAATGAAGCTTTGAAAGTGCGCAGCTGGTACGAGGTAGCCCCCAAAAGACCCGAAGTAGGAGATCCCACTGCAACTGAGGCTCATCTCAAGCAGAAGCTAGCGCACGATCCTCTGACTCTCATCAATGCTTTATTGCCGCCCGAGAAAAAGGATGCCAAAAAGGCCACCAAAAGAAAACGCGAAAGGACACCCACTCCTCCTCAGGAACCTTCAAAACCTCACAAGCTCAAGAAATCCAAGAAGGATAAGAAGCATAAAAAGCACAAAAACAAAAAGGATTCAAAAGAGTCCCTTCTCGCCGAGGAACGCCACAAACGAGAAAAGCTCGAGAGGCTGAGAAGGGAGCGCCTGCAACGTGAAAAAGCTGAGCGCCAGCGTTCCGAGGCGTTGCTCGCGCCCAAGGAGCGGCCCGTGGCTGCCAGTGCAGCATCCACGCCAGCTCCCACGCCTAGGATTGTGCAAAAGTACAACAGCCAGTTTAATCCAGAGTTAGCAAAGCAAAATATGTAACCTAATGTTAAAAGCCTAGCCTTTGAATATAATTTACTTGGACATCAAGTAGATAAGTAGCAATTAATCAAATATTCAAGTTATTATCGAAATAGAATTTTGTAAATAAAAAAATATTCTTTGGTTAAACATACAAGGAAGATTAAAGATTTGAAGCCAAAGCCTGTAAAATATTTGTATTTTTATAAATATATACATATGAAAAAGCGGCCATGGTTTTTTAATCAACAACCATCGCTTTAATACCCAATTAATCAAACGTTCGTTACAAGAAACCTTTAGGCGGAAATAGTTGAGCTTTCGGCTTGGTCATGGTTTAAATTTAGATGTGGCGATAAATCCGGTTTGAAGATAACGGCCACTTGATCGGTGCCGAAACGAACCAGTGCTGCACAGCGTGTGGAGCGGCCAAACTATTAATTGATTTTTCAATTATAATAGGAAGATATCAACTTAATATGAATTAATTAAGATAGGTTATCAGTTGAAGGTGAGATTACACTATCTACCTAACGAGTTCTGCACGGAAACTATCCCAGTTTGAATTGTAACGGCCGCCACACAAATGCGCAACAACAGGCTGCAGTGTTGGAAAACGTCGCGGTTTGCGGCACATGTGAAATTCACTTTTTGGCTCGGCGTCTTGGCGTCTTCGTTTCTATTTCTTTGTTATAATTTGCCTGCGGGTTCAAAACTCTCTTGATTTAAATTAATTGTTGTGCACGAAAAACAATAGAGCCGGGCCAAATGGATGATAATACGGACAACAACGATGGAAAGCGCGGTGAGTGGATTTCAGAGAAGGCCGTGCTGCAAAAGCAACGGGACAAGTAAGCCGGTGCTCCAAAGTCGGCCATTTTCGAGGCTCCTTTAGGCAAGCTGCTCGGCCTTTTATTCCATCTAACAAAGCTAATTCGTCAACATTACTGTCTTATCCATTCGATCCAATAAATATGGTAGTGACCCGGGCACGAACTCGTCGCTTGTCCCTTCTGGAAACGGACAGTCGTCCGAGCACTCCACAGTTGCTGGATACGGCGGCGGAACTTGGTAAGCTGTGGCCTGAATCGGATTCCAGATGTGCCAAGTCAAAGATTTAATTTCACCCATCTTAAGGTACCGCTTCGCCACGTGCCACACGCCGCACACGCCTCAACTCGTCCACTTTAGATGTGCGGACACCGACGCGAACCAGGCGCGCCTCCTTGGCACGCGGAGAGACTCCCGAGCCGACTACGCCCTCGTCGGTGAAGAGGACAGCTCGCACGCCAGCCAAGAACACCAGATCTGTGCGCCAACAGCTCACACTCACAGAGGAACCGGAGGAGAATGAGGTCAAGCAGGAAATGCCCAGTCCCATTCCAAGTCCCGTGCCCAAGGAAAGCAAGGGAAAGGCGCAACGGAAACCCAGTGCCAGTCCTAGTCCAAGGCGAACAGCCACACCCACTCAGCTGAGTGATGAGAAACGAGTGACACGTTCCATGTCCCAGACTCCACCGATGGCCACTCGTTCGTCCAGTAATACGCCTCGTGATCTTAACCATTCCCCCAAAGTTCAGCAGAAAGCACCAGACACCGAGTCTGCGAAGCCTAAGATCAGTAATAAAGGCACTCCCAAAGTGGCCGTCAGGCTAGAGAAACTTCCGATGGACAAAGTCGGTGGCAAGAAGGTGGAGATGGCGAAGCAATTGATTCTGCCCGATGAATCCAAGGATAACGAAGCTATAGAGGAGCAAAATAAATCTGTAATTAGTGCCCCTTCACAGGCACCAGAAACACACCAATCCACACAACCTGCCAACGATACTGGCAAACAATCATTCCTGAAGACATTTACCACACTTTCGAAAACTCAAGGTTCAAGTAAAACTCTTCACACTGATGACAGCGCAGACAGAACTGCGAAAAGCACCCCAACAGCAACTCCCAAGAAAATTGAAGAAAACATGGATGATGTATTTAAAACTGATCAAAAGGCTCCACGCGTCGAGTCCCCAAAAGTTGAAAGAAAAATCGTGACTCCACAGAAAGTTCATCCTGCTGCCACGCCTGAAATTAAAGAAAACAACGGACCCATTGGGATAGGCAATGATATTGAAACGAAAACCCAATCTCCCCAGAAGGTTGAACCTCCTAAAACTGAAAGCAAAGTAGAAACTCAGCAGCTGATAGATCCCCCTCAAATGGAAAAGAAATCCGCTACTCCAAAAAGGGTTTCTACTGTGGAATTGCTAGACACGAGCACAGAAAAGGATGAGTCCCTGGAGTTTATGGATGCAGAAGATTCAATCGTTGAGGTAGAACCGCAAAGCGAAAAGCCAGTAGAGGAACCAGAGCAACAGGAGTTTGTAGACCTGGACGACGATGCGCCGGTATTTACTTCGGAAGCTCCAACGGATAAGGAAAATGTCAAGGACAGTGAGGAAGCACCCCAAGATGATTTAATGGATGGGGAGAAGCAAAGCCAAATCAATATTACCGAGGTTGTTTATCTGCCGGACCTAACACCCGGCATAAAATCTCGTGTTGTGGGTTCCCCTGCTGTGGAACAGAAAAAATCGGTGGGCTTCAACAACGACACTGATGACGTAGAGGTGGAAAAGACACGGTTTCCCAAGACTCCAGGCCGTGAGAAGGTACCAGTTTGCCGCATTCTAACTCCCAAGCCTGAGACGCCCTTAAAACTGGCCCTAAATAAGGGTCGAAATAGTTCCACACCTATATTAAAAGATCAGGAGCGCGGTCTGTCCATCAGCAAGGAGGAATTGCATCCAGCACCTGCCCAAATTGATGCTATCAAGTCATTCGATGAGCTGGAATCAAAGAATGTTGAGGATGAGATGGTGGAACCATCACACATGTCAAAGCAAAAGTCTGAGAATAAAATCCTTGCCCGGCTAGAAAGCTCTGAGGAAGAAGTTACATATGAAGATGACGGAGCAGATGGAGAAAACGAGGAGGAGCACGAAGAAGATAAACCCACTTCCAACTTCGTTGACCTAGAAGCCGAAGATGCTGGGGAAGATTACGAGTCTGGAGATTCAATGGACAGTTCGATGCGCCGGGAGATGGAGGAGAATGAAATTCCAATCGATGGGGAGTCCGTTGGCAGTAAAGATACTGAGGAGTCTGCCCCAGAAGAATCCGAAGGCGACGATTCCTTTATCGTCTCTGACGATGCAGAGGAGGAGGACTTAGGCCAACTTTGCTACTCCTCCGACGAGGATGAAGTTGAAGATGCTGAAGAGGCGGAAAAACCAGAAAAGTCCAGTGGTAAACGTCGCCGCATTGTTATGGCGAGTTCCAGTGAGGAAGAACATGATCGGGAAGATCACCAACCTGACTCCAGTAAGAACAGAACAGAGAAGCCCAAAAACCAAAGCAACTGCTCATCCGATGCCAGTAAATTGAGCGAAGCTGCCCAGCTGTTGAACGCCAGCGAGGAGAAGTCTTCTATCTCGGAAACCGAGCTGGAAAGATCTCGACAAGTCGCTCTCAACGAATTGAACAAATCGGAGAGATTTAACAAGACAGAAACGCGACTCGATATCAGTGTCATGGAGGTGGACTCTTCTGATCACGACGAGCACGAGAGTGCGCAGAAGGCTGGAGCCAGGAGCAACAGAAGCCTGTACGAAATAGTGGATTCCGATGAAGGGGAAGAGCAAGAACACGACGAAACTGATCCAGCTAAAAACGGAAACCCTCCCGAAATTAAAAAATCCACATCTTTCATGGCCCAAAAGCCTGAAGCCAAGGGCAACAAAAGTGTATACGAAGTAATGGATTCCGATGAAGGAGAGGAGCACAAGGAGGCCGACGAAAACGAGGAGTCTGGTGAGGATAAAGAAGCCAAAAACGAGAAGTCTGATAATGATGAACCAGTTGATGGTGAAAGCGCTCCCACAATCAAAAAATCCACAATTTCCATTGCGGATGAAGAAGCTCTGCTTGCGGAATTGGCCTCTAGTGATCTGAGCCATTTGGAAAAAATGTTTAATCCTCTCCAGAAATCACGCCGTCAGTCCTTGTATGTGCCCAGTTCCGAGCTGGCAGCCAAGGAGCCGAAACTCAGACGACGTAGTGAGCGGGTTCATGCTGCCAGTGACTTCTGCCCCTCGCAGTCCTTTGTTGATATGGTGGCCGAGAAAAAGAGGCAGAAAAACAAGCGCAAACGCTTGTCTAAAAGCCTTTCAGGCGCTCCAGAGGATCTTGCGGATATGGAGGTCCAGCACGAGCACAAGCGCCTCAAGAGCTCAAATGGCGCGTCAACAGATTCATTGGAGGAGGACAACGAGAACGACATAATGGCAGTCGCAGAAGAAGATCACAGCGATAGGGAAATCTCGGAAGCTGAAGTTCCTAATAAAGAGACGGCAGATTCTTCACCTGAGAAACCAACTGTAGAAGAATCTCCTGCAAAAGAAGAAACTGTCGCCATAGAGGAGCTTCCCCTGGAGGAGCCAAAAACTTCTTGCGAACCATCGCCATCCGAGGAGAATCCGACAGAAGTGGTAACTTCTAAGCCAAGGGGATTGGCGCCGGCCAAGGTGGAAAAGACTGCCGAATATTATTTGGCATACTGCCACAACCTCCTGGAAGCTGCCAACGAGGCTAAGTTAAAGGAAAAGAAAGAGGTCAGTTTCTTTACTACAAAATCGTATTTTCGAATGACAAAATTCGTTTATTCCTTTAGCATCTCGCCAGCGGAGCGAAGCAAAAGAAACCAAAACGACTGGCTGCGCAAGCGCCTTCCAAGCCCCTGGTCACCATGGCCTCAGAACCGGAAACCATTAGCACGAGATCGTCAAAGCAGCCACCGCCGCTGAAGAAGGATGTGAAGCGCCTACAGGCAGCACGCCAGGCTGTGAGTCATGCTGTGAACCTACTGGCGCCACCAAAAGCCACCGTCGCAGAGGTAAGCGTTAGTTAGTCACGTGACAAATATGACATAACCAAAACCCTTTGTCCTCCGCAGCCTCGCACGCTTTCACGGAAACTGTCGCCGCAACCGCCAGTGGTGGCCAAGAAATCAGCCAAACAAAAGAAAAAGGAGAAGAAGCCAAAGCCCCAGGAGGCATCGCCGTTAAAGAGTTCCGATGAGGAGAACCACGGCCATCGTATTCGAACGAATGCCGGCTACGTGACGGTGGTCGATGAGCCGCCCAAGAAAGTTCCCAAAATCGAGCTGATCAAGACCAGTTCGGGCATGGTGCGAGTCGAGCCGTGCACTCCAAAGCAGAAGTACTTTCGCGAGCTGCCGCCCACACCGAAAATGCATGGGTTCCGCGAGGAGCCAGGACCTTCCGGGGTGTCAAGGAAGCGGGCCAAACACCAGGCACCCAAGATCGAACACAATTCCGCCAAACAGGCGGCGCTGCGCTTTAAGGAGCAGATATTCGCGCGCAGGTCTTAGGATAGATTATATTTAGAGAGAAATTAGTGGAAATGTCAAGTGTACACAATTGCATACCTTAGTTTTTGTTTCTTTTCATTAACATTTCCCAAATTGAATTTGATTATATTATTTGTTCTTTGAAATATTTGTTACGAAATCCCTTGCTCCTTGCCATTTATTATCATATTTTGTTTAATTGCACATCACTTAACCACAATCACCATACACATACCTCAGAAATAAATTTATGTTTGTTGAATTCTAAGCGATTTGTCCAGCTAATGCTTGCAAGGTGGTTGATCCAACCAAGATATGAAATCGATTGAAAAGTATTTTAATATTCCAGGTGCACAATCACTATAAGATATTGTCGGACTTGTTCCTTTTTTTTGAGCATGTGAGAAACAGAAAATAAAGTTTATCGATACAAATACAAAATGAAGAACGAAACATTGATTTTAATAGAGTTCCAAACACAAAATTATATGGTAGCCCTATAATAAAACTTATACCCCTTTAAGCGTATTACCCATCACTGAGGAATTCTCTGGAAAAATAGGTGCTTGCGTTTCTGCCAGTTTGCACGTGACTGTTCCGGGCCGTAGAGCGTTTTCATACGCCAACCATATCGCAATGCTGAAAAGATGTTAGTAAAATGCTGTTCCATCCGCAGGATTTGTGTTACCTACTTTCATGTTTGCCTTTAGTCCTTTCACCAATTGCTGAAGCCAACAGCCAAGACGAGCTCAGCTCTCCCCAGGTCAACAGCTCAAACGGATCGTCTTTGAAACGGAAACGCAGGTCACACAGCTTCTCGGATCGGTCCGGCAATCTGGAGAGATTGGGATTGCGGCACATGACGAAGCGCGCCAGGTTGCAGGACACTGATGGGAGATCTTTTGAAAAAGCTGCCAAAGAGAAGGTCAAGTCGAAGGAGCATGCACCTCTGAAGGGACTGGCTCCATACATGTTGCGTGAGAAGTTTGGAATCCGCGTAGCTAGTATTTGGACCAATGCTGGCTACGTGATGGTGATCAAGGAAACCAGCAAGCCTAGGGTAGAAATAATTAATACCAGTTCCGGCAGTTGGCTGGAGAAGCGGTAATTGTTCCACAAAACTCACTTATATGAATACAGAATGTATATACCATAATAACTATATATGTCACCATTTTTAATAAACAAGCCGCAAGTTAGGAGCTCAGTTCTGCGGCTGAATTGAAAAATGAATATATATATTTATATATTTGAGATATTTTCTAATTTGGGAGTTCTTAATTGAAAGTAGGCTGTTTGTCTAGTGTCGCCTTACAAAACGGATAAGCTTGTTCCACAATATCCACATTTTCTTGCAACTCGCTTTATTCTACACCGAATTTCTTTTCGCTTGGTTTTCTGAGTTCTCTACGTAGTTTTAAACCGAAAATGGTGGTGCTTACACGCAGTGCAGCCAAGTTGAAGGAGAACCAAGTGGTGAGTTCTGGAATGGAATGCTTAAATAAGTATCACTAAATGTTTTATTGTTCTGCCTTGGCAATTAAAAAGGTCAAGCCTTCTAAGCCAGAGATCGCGGTGACTGACCAGAATCTCCGGGCTGCGTCCAAAGAACCTCCGGCGCCCAAGAAGAATGCGAAGAAACTGCCGGATGTACGAGAGTCCGCCGACGTGGCTGTAAATCTTCCCAAGACCCTGGTATCTGAGGTACAATCTCATAAGACAGTAAGAAATATTCTATATATATACACACTTATTAATATATTATGAAAAATAAAATAAGCAGGCAGCAGATACAAAAAAAAAGGGTGAAAAGCAGCCGGCTTCCAAAGTGAGTTCCACAATCGAAAGTCCTGAAGCAGCGACCAAACAAAATGTAAGATTAAGATACAGATACTAACCTTCTAGAATTTTAATGGTCATAACATTCCAATTTAAGGCAATTTCAAATATGAAGCCCAGCGAAAAGAAGTCGACAAAGAAGCCGAGGTCCAAGAAGTGCCTGTCCAAAGACACGCTTGCGGAGATGCCCATCCAAAAAGCTGGAAAAGATCACACCAAACATCCAGCCAAATAATTTGTATCACGTTGCGTTTTGTTTTTCCGTTTTGAGTTTATTTTTCTAAATTGATTTTAAGCATTGGGTTTTCAAAGTGAATGCCACATAAAAGGTAGCACTTAATTAATGAAATTCTTTTTTTTTTCACTTTTAATGCAATTTAGTGAAATGCAAGCTACCTATTGGGCATGTTAAATATTAAATGATTTAAAATGAATGCGGTGAAGTAAGATTGCCTTTTAGAAAACCGTTACACTCAGGGTTGGGTGCCTAGCTAACCGCTTACCCGAGCTCCCAACCTGCAACTGGTTGCTGCTCCGAGCACTGTTGGTGTTTTTCAAAAACCAAACTACGGTCACACCGGTGCACTGCGCTCTCATTTTTCGTTCGAATTTTGGACCGGGCGGGTTTAACTTCAACGTTGCTCCGCGACTTCGAATGCGAGACCGGTGTTTGTGCGCTCCTGATAACTGCGATAAATCGAGCGCGAGCGCCATGTACGGAGTGTCCTTTTGGAGGAAGTAGAATTTGAAAAGTGCTGAGATCGCGGCTTCGATTGCCAACGAACAACGGTGTTGCACTGAATTATAGTTTTTGTGCGCTGTTTCGAAATTGAACCGTTCATCGGTTTTTGGGATTAAGAAGCAGAGCGGCGGGCGAAATTCCGGCGAAATCAGGCGCCAGGCGGAAACATCGATCAAAACAAAGTGCATGCTAAAAACATAAAAGACATCACCATGTTCGAACTGGAGGATTATTCGAGTGGCATACACGAGGGTTTCTTCAGCAAATATGCGGTGAGTTGAACCAAAAACAGACAAAAAAGACGAGCTACGAACTACGAGCTACGAGCTGAACGAGAATAATAACTTTCTGCACACATTTTGCCGGCCGGCCACACACACGCACCCACACACTCGCATGTGCTCAGACACAGACAGGCGCAATTTTTGAATTTAACGTTCGGTCTCCACGTTCCCCACACCCCAACTGTTCCCATACCCACCTGAAGTTGAAAACCCACCACCAAGAACAGTTTGGCGGCGAAACTTTGGTTCCACTCGCCATCTCGCTCGCCCCTGCGTCCAAGTATTCCCCGCCTCGCTCGCTCCAAAGCTTTGTTGTTGACTCGCCAATTCGCCCTCGCCGCGTTTAACGTGCAATTTTGAATTTCATATTCGCCGCCGTCTATTTACTCGCTTTTGTTGCCAGACTGTGGCTATGTGTGTGTATGTCTGTGTTTACTTTTGATCGTTAAGCTTTGAAAATTGCCTTTTCGCTTTTCGCCCAATAGACTGATGATTAATTACAACCGGAACACAGCGAGCGCCGATAATAAATAATGGAAGTGTAGTACCAATGCGTTTGAGGAAGTCTGCTGTTTATTTTGGGGGTTACTAACTCGGCTAGCCGAAGAATTCACCTCTGTTAAGCGACTGTTATTCGCACTAAACTGTGGACATCAATTCACTTTTCACGGAAGGGGATTGCCAGTATTATTCTACTTGTATCATTAGTACACTTGGATTATTTTACTCTGCCGCAGTCAGCACAAGTCTTTCTTTTGTTGTAGCCATTCGCAATTATTTGGCTTATTTATTTTTTGTCACACACAGCGGCGGTTGAAACAATAGAACAGCTCAGAATATCTAAGTTGTAATAATTTATGGGGCTTTAGAATTTCTTATCTAAACTTTCAAATGGAAACTCTTAAATCTAACACATTATGGAAGAGGAAGAAAGCAATGGACAAAGTTTTGAAATAGAAGGATAAAAAGTTTAGAATAATCAATTTAATTTTATTTCTTCTGGGGATTTTCCTCTCACAAACTTACAGCCTTCCTCAGTTAGGCGCAAGTTATTTAACTTGCAATCCTATTCTCTTGGCCGCCACTGTTGCGCTGAGTACTTTAGTGTGTTTCTCCGCCGGTTCGCTGAGTTTTTCGTCTGGGGGCCTCTTCTTCGGCTTTTGCGTTTTAAACTTTTTGAAGGCCAAGCGTTCACCTCGAATATCTTGGTTTTCATCTGTTTTAGCCTGTTTTAGTCACTAACCAACCGAGTGGCAAATGATTTTGGGCAGGAAAGTGGGCCTAAGGTTTTTGGAGTTTTGGTCTAGACTAATTACCGAAGTTGACAATCCGTCAGCAGAACTGACCTCCAGCAAAGTTTGCACATTTTCAAATGGAAAATCAAAAGTGCGGACTTGAAAAACATGTGCGCCTGTTAATTGCAACATGCAAAACTCCACACACACGCACGCACAATCTACAAGTGTTGCGAATCGCCAGTATGTGTGTGTGTGTATGGGAGTGTGTGCGCGAAGGGGAACAAAGAAAAAAGCAAACAAAATAAATCGTTTCATCTTGTGCGCTTGTGTGAGTGCGAGTGTGAGAACAAAACAAAAGAAAAGCAAAAAGCAACAGTCGACAATAATTCCCACATCAAAAGCTTTTCTCCCACCTTCTCCCATCTCTTTCGCACTGTTCTCTTTCGTCTCCGAGGTTTCGGCAACCTTTGTTGCTGCAACATAGCAGCAAAGAAAGAAATTAGCGAAACAAAAATCAAAGCAAAAAGCCAAAGCCAACAGAGCCCAGCAAAGAACAACTTCAAAGTTCAACGCGCTTTCCACTGGGGCCTTTCAAGTGGGGCGATTTCTGTGGGTGGCGGCACACCTACCCCCAAAATGCATAGAAGGTGGAAAAGAGATGGGCATACGAGGGCTGTGGGAGGCATGCCACTTGTCTGCATTTCGCTCTGCTGCCAAATATGAGCGCCCAGCTGTATGCCGCATAGATTTTCTCACGGCCCCAGCACACACACTCACACACACCCACGCACATATGTACAATCACTCATGTGGGACAGTTGCTTTTACCTATAGGAAAGTTCAGATCTAGAGCACCTAAATAAATATTGCTATATTTTCACAATATTACCAAAAACGTTGATACTTTGAAACTTTAAGAAGTTAAAAACTTACTACTTAACTTAACAAATAAATTAAATACAGATAAAATAATGAATTTATGTTTTTCCCTTTTTTCTCTCGATAAGAAAAATTAACTTACCCTGAAACCAAATATTTGTAAAGCAATAAAGTTAATGATCAAAGAAGTTATTAAGCTTACATATCGTAAAACTCATAAGATTCCTCACCCAAACCAACTAATTGCCCCAAAAAACCCACACGAACTTCGGCATGAAGTAAAGTTTCTTAAAAAGCAGCGATCACAAATGGATTTCCAGGCTAAAAATAAACATTTGGCAAATGCTGATTTCTGATTTCGTGAAACACATGCAGTTAATGAATGAAATAACCCGGGGAATCTGCCGATTTACTTCCCGCTAAACCAAGAGATTTAAAACGATTTACGACCCGGGATCATCTTGTGTATTTAAGGATGTTACTTTGCATTGAGACTTGGGACTGGGACTCGGTTGGCCATGCAGGCAATTCAGGCAAGCGACTTTTATTGCACCATAAAGTAATTTACAAATGGGCGCTCATGACCTCAGGGAAGATACATCCATCCAGAAAGGTCCACGGAAATCGTTGCTTTTACCTGAGCGAGGGATTCCATTCCAATCTGGCTGCCTTCATTATTTGCCATCTCTTCTGGTGTTTTCTCTGTGTGTCAGCAGAGTGATTTCCTCGGAGGTGAAAGGCGGAGAAAGATGGAAAAGAATAGGTGCAAGAAAAGAAACGAAGCAGATGCAGGAAATGCAGAAGAACACGTACAATAATCGCCAGTGACGACGAGTCCTGCCGAGAAAGGACGAAAATACCCTCGCCGGCAGCTCCTTGGTTCGTTGCACAACTTGAACTGTAGGCAGCTGCAACTGAGCAGCAACAACTTTTTACTGCCAGGGGCGGGGGTCTGACGTGGTCATGGGGAGGGGTGAAGGTGTGGGGGCTGTAGGCCTTGTCGAAGTTTTACTGACAACTTTTGCATTTTCCTTTAATCCGTCTGATGGCCAAAAAGAGCTTGCTGCGAACTTTGTTCGCCTGTTCGATGCATTTTTATTTCGGCACATTTTTTCGAGAATTTTTTGGGGGGGCAAAACGTAAGAAAAGAACATAAAAAATAAAAACAAGAAAATAAAATTGAGATGTGGGGACAGAGAAAGGTGAGCAGGCTTTTCATTTTCAAACTGACTTCCTAGGCCTTTTCCTCGATGTTTCTGCACGCCGCATTCGAAAGCCGGTTGATTTATTAGGTCTCTCGTGCTGAGGGATTTATTAACCCTTCACCCGCACACTGTCCTCGATGTGGCCCCCATTAGAACATTGAAAAAGGTGCGGAAAGTGGCAATTCTTTGGCACCGGAGGCCCGAGCTGTAAACTAATTAGAGCCAGGAAGTTTGCTTTCCGTTGGCGCAAATGCAATTCTAAACTGTTTACGATTCTGGTTCTGGAATTGCAGCTTACGGCGGCAGGAAGAATAGAAAGCTACAGTGGTCTACCGATAATGCGGATGTTAAACTCGATTCTACACACACTTATATAAAATTTTCATATCGTATATTCCCATAAAATTGATCATTTGTGCAGCTAGTTTACTGATATATACAAAAGTAAATTTTCATTTTAAAATATTCCCGAATTAAAGTATTCACGCTTATAAAGGGTTGAAGATATCGAATTATATTAGAAGAACTTAACATTTACATAAATTTAGGGCAATGTAATGAGAACGCCCCAGTTCTGTATTGTGTAATTCACCCAATCGATCACTTACTGTACCGCAAGCATCAGAGCTAAACTACAGACACATCAACCCTCGAGTTGCAGCTGCCTGAGTCCGCTTCCCCTTCTCCTGCCCCTTTCCCTTTACCACCAATTTCGACTGGAAACTGGCGATTCAACAGAGGGCAGGCCAAAAGGTTATCACACAGACAGGGAAGCGCACACACACACACACGCTCAGTTTGGGTAGGAATTTAGCGAGGGGAGGTCGAAGGAAATCATCCGGTTGAGGCGGGGAAGTACCCTCTTCAGTCTTTCTATCACTCCCACAATGGAGCCATAATATCATCTGCGTTCTATTTCGCCTGTAATGCTCAATTAATGACTGCGGGGGTGAAGGCGGAAGGGGTGGGGCTGGGGCTGGGGATGCGGGTTAACTGGCGGCAAAGGGTTAAAGGGCTGCCGAATTTCCCAAACGACAACACATAATTCAGCATGAAATCTATGCGAAATTGGTGAATCATTTTCCAATTGGGGTAGATTAGGGCGAAGGGATGGCGATTCCCAAAATTAGGGTTTGATTAATATCGATTTGGTTCGTTATAATGTTCATAATACGTTCAAATGCAACCAGGCAACTGATTCTGATTTATTTGGCTATGTTCTCCTCAGCAGATTCGATAAACCTACGAGATGATGGGAGGATCTGTGAAATGGCAGATGTATTTCGTGGCATAGTATTATAATGAATTGAATCACCCTGCTTAGATTTGCAGTCTGCTTTTCCTCATTGTCCGGAGTCCTATATGCCCTTTTCAAATATCAATTAAACCAAATCATGAACACTTTGTTCCATTGACTCTTATCGCCACTCCATACAAATCGATTGAAAACCAAAAACTGAGAAACTGCAGAGCACCGCCAGCTGCCGAAGATTGCCAGCTGTCCCGGTCTTCTGTTTTCTTTCTTCAGGCTCCCTGACTTGCGACTTGTGCCCCTCCTTCGAGTTTCCCTTTAATCGACTGTGTTGCATGTTGCAAGAAGTCAACCAGCAGTCGGTGCTGACTTTTAGCCCGGTTCGCTGGTCCGCTTATCGGGCAAACACCTGCCGCCAGCTAATTCGATTTGGTTTGGGCCAGGATGCGCCATCTGGAGATGCAGGGAGGGCGCAGACGAAACTAAGGAGTGGTGCAATATTGGGTAAAACTACTTCCAGATTGGATTGGGAAAGCCAGCACTCGAGGAAAACTTGATACCTGTTGCTATCTCAAATATCTTTTGGTTTCATAATATATATTTTATTATAATAACCCACCTGTTACTATACATTTACTTAGTGGCTTCCCATTTCCCAAGTGCATTTCAATAGCATAATGGAAAAACGGGCGGAAGCACTTGGATGCCACTTGAAAATTTCAAACTGACAAAAGCGGGATCCACAGAATTCCCAGCATCGCCCCTTTTGGCATTCCTCACATCCCGATAATTTCGTCGCAGACACATGGGATTTCGCATTGGGAATGGGGAAATGCTTGTGGGGATTTCTGATGAAGGGGTAAGGTAAGGTGCTTCTTTGGGGAGCACCCAGTTCACTTCGCCTTTTTTCAGTCTGATAAAAGGACACCCGAACATGCGCCTGCACCAATTTATGATATCCTGCTAAATTATGCAACTTATCACTCTCGTGTGGCAAACTCCACACACACACCCACACTACATGCAGACAAATATCATCATTCCGGCGTGTGTATGTATATGCTCCTGTCTATCGATTTTCCAGCTTTCCCGCGCATAAAGCAACAACACTACAGTCGTCCTCGTTGGGGGTCACCACGTGACCCCGCCCCCTTTTTTGGGGTCAGGTCAGTGTTTTGTGTTCTCTGCGCTGCTTCAAGGACACCTTGACATTGAACTCCCTCTCTCGCTCTCTCTCTCTCGCTTTTCCTCCCGTCATCCCACTCACACACCGCTTCTAACAGCAGCGCCACTTAACAGCCGCCCAAAAACTGTAAAAGTACGAAAAGCATCCAATTTCATATTACATTTTCCCAACAGAGCTGCGAAAAAAAAAAACGAAAAAGAATACCAAAGTTCGCAAGCGAAAACGGCGAAAAGCAAAAGTACTCGGTGTGTTTTTGCTGCCTTTGCTTTACTTCGTTTCACTTCGCTTCTGTTGTTTCTGTTGTTGGCCGCCTTGTGTTTTCCGTTCTCAGCAACTCGCCGCATGTTTTGTTGCCTACTGTACGCGCAACAGAGGTCGCAACTTCGCCTCTGTGGCAGCTCTGTTGTGTGCGTTCTATGTTTTTGTAAATTTCCTACCCTCTCTTTCTGGCTCTCTTGGTCTTCTCTCGCACTCTGTCTCTCTCAACTTCGCCGCATACATAGAGGAAAAAAAAGGGGGAAACAACAACAACAACGACTGAGAACAGCGCAAGCGAAGTTTCCCTGTTTTTCTGTTTTTGTACGGCTTTAATTCCCTTTTTGCCTCGCGCAACACTGAAGAAAATTCTGCAAAGTATATTGCAACTAAAAAATTGTATGGGTTAAAAAATATTCCGAAATGTTTTACTTACATATTCGAATTCAAAAAGTGAGTCATTTTTGGCGAGGAGGAAGGGAGCTTACGGCACTCCTGGCGCACCAAGATCACCGCGATTCCTCGATTGTGTTGCATAAAACTTTCAATTTTTCTGATATCCGGTTTGGCCACCGACTTTGTTGTTGCTGCTGTGTGGCCTTCCCGCGGCCTGGACCTCGACTCCTTTTCGTCTCCCTCCCACTTTGCGATATGTTTATGTTGTGTAAATACAGCGAGCGGCAAGATAATAGCATTTCAAAGTATACAACAGAAATAGCTTTACAAATATCGAAATATTTCTGGCTCATTTGTAGTGTATCATAAATGTTTCCACAGTCAAATAATTTTATTAGACGAAATAAGTTCAATAAACTGAAGCTGTCTTTATTTAGCTAACCACCACTGTATGTACTGTCAGGGAAAAAAAGTGTTTACATGTTGCTGATATTTTTGTTGTTGTACTGGTTCTGGTGTTGCAACATGAGTTATTTTCGTTGTTTTGTTGTTGGGCGTGCTATATGGAACTCAGAAATATCCGAACCCCCGACTTTTTCCCTTTTCCTATCCTTCGGCCGTCTGCTTCGGTTTTGTTTATTTTTTTCTCTTACAGGCTGCCTGCCTTGGCGCGCAAAACTGGTTTTGAACTCGGCTCTGTTGCTCCTGTGGTCCCTCATTTGTTGCTGTTGTTTTTGTTTTGTTGTTGTCCGTGCCTCATATAGAAAATGAAAACTTATACGATCCCCACAAGTATCAGCACGGGGATATCGGATTCGGATTCGTATTCGGACCCAGATTCGAGCGACTTGTGTTACAGATTTAATCATTATAATATATGTATGCTCTTATATATGTACATACATATATGCATGCCTATGTGGGATATACACACATATGTGTGCAAAGGAATTGTATCCTACGAGTTCTTAGGAAAATGAAAGCGCGGGAAAATGATCAGTACGTGTTTCTGGATTTGTTGATGTTTTGATTTCTGCTACGCGTAGCGAAATGAATGAAATGAAATATTTGGGTCCATTTACATTACGTTTTTTATCAAGGAATTTCATGTCGATTACAGACATTCATATGTAAATTGTTGGCTGGCAAGTGAAGGACAAGTTCATCGGATGTAAATTACGTTTTTGGGGGCCAGTGCTTGTTTCCTATATTATGCTATATGTAATGGTGAATATGCAGCATTAGCTATGCTTCTTAATTTTCTACGACTTTTTTGCTGTTGTATTTAAAAGTGTAACGAAAGGCCTTTGTTTTTAAAACTTTTAAAATACAAAGAAAACAAAATTTATTATTTTTAAGTATTTATTTACTAATTGTAATACATATTTTTATTCTTAAGAAAATTACTGCAGTGCAAACACTAGAAAAAGTGTTGGTTACTGACCATAATAGTTTGAAAAGCTTCAAATCATTATAAACTGTATTTATAACCAGATGTATGTAACTTCTGTTCTGCAGGATGCGGCTGGACCCTCGCTGGACTTCTATGTATCCGACTCGATGCAGGAGATGCTGAACGTGGACATCCGCGCAGAGATCGCCAATGTGGTGGGCAGTTCCAGCAGCGACTTCACCTCGTCCCTGGACCAAACCCTGGAAGCTATATCCGCGATTAACAACAACCAGAGCAATGGGAACAGCAGCCAGTCAGCTTCCTACAATGCGAATACCAATTTCCTGACCAGCAGCGCACTCCATGCCTCGCCCACAGCCAAATGGATGGGCTCGTCGGCCAGTTTTTGGTCCAACAGCGATTACTACGCGGATCTGGGGGCCTGTGTCAACCCCATTTCCGTGATGCCACTGATTAACTCGACTTCCGCAGGAATGTTCTCGCCAAAGAGGAACAAAACAGCCTCAAGCACACAGGGAAGATCAGGAGCCGTGCCCTCTTCGCCCAACGCCGAAAGGGATCAGCACAAGTCCCACCTGACCTTCTCGCCGGCTCAGATGAAAGTCAGTGCAGGCTCCATGCGGCGGGATCAGGTGATGGCACACATTCCCAAGCAGATATCCGTGGTCACGGGCACCGGAACCACAGCGCCCGCCACAATGGCCACAAATTCGGTGCTTCAAAGGCGAAATTCCTCGGCCGTGGATGCTGTTCGTAAAGATTTGGTCACAGAGCTGCGTAAAGCTCAATCCAGTCCAGTGCCAAGTTCCGTGGACGAGCTGGGCAAAGGAAAAGGGACCACACTGCTAAATGGAGGTGTTGGGGCGACCAACACAATTAAACTGGCACCTGGCATCGGGGGTTTGACCTTTGCCAACAGCGCAGCATACCAGAAACTGAAGCAAACTTCCTCGGTCAAGTCACCAGGCGGTATTTCGCCTGGAGCAGGATCCAATGTGGGTCTCAAGCGTGAGGACTCAAATAAGCGAGGTCTGCAAGCCAGCGCCACACCAAAGAGCATTGCTTCGGCGGCAAACTCGCCGCATCATCAAATGCAGAGCAACTACAGCCTAGGATCACCTTCATCACTGTCCTCTTCATCTGCATCGTCTCCCCTAGGGAATGTGAGCAACCTGGTCAACATAGCGAATAACAATACCACCGGAGCTGGATCCGGCCTGGTAAAGCCTCTACAGCAAAAGGTTAAACTGCCGCCGGTGGGCAGTCCATTCCCGAAGCCAGCCTATTCTTACTCCTGCCTCATCGCTTTGGCCCTTAAGAACTCGCGTGCAGGATCCCTTCCGGTTTCAGAAATATATAGCTTCCTCTGCCAGCATTTCCCGTACTTCGAGAATGCCCCCAGTGGCTGGAAGAACAGTGTGCGTCACAACCTGTCTCTGAATAAATGCTTTGAGAAGATCGAAAGACCAGCGACGAATGGCAACCAGAGGAAGGGCTGCCGTTGGGCCATGAATCCCGATCGTATCAACAAAATGGACGAGGAGGTGCAAAAGTGGTCACGCAAGGATCCGGCTGCCATACGTGGAGCCATGGTATACCCTCAGCATTTAGAGTCCCTGGAAAGGGGAGAGATGAAGCACGGATCGGCGGATTCGGATGTAGAGCTGGACTCGCAATCGGAAATCGAGGAGTCTTCGGATCTGGAGGAGCACGAATTCGAGGACACTATGGTGGATGCAATGCTGGTGGAAGAGGACGAGGAAGCCGAGGAGGAAGAAGGGGATGATGATCAAATAATCGGCGATTTTGATGCGGAAGATGAGCGTCATGTCAACGGAAACCAATCGAATACCCTACCCATAGACCACGCACTACTTGGTCAAAAAACTAGCGACTTTGATATAGAGGTGAGTTTAGAAAACCATATTCTTAAACTTACAATATTATAATTCCTCTTCATTTTTCAGGTCGGCGATCTATACGACGCAATCGACATAGAGGATGATAAGGAGCAAGTTCGTCGAATCATCTCAAGTGAACAGGCACAGCACATCATTGAGTTGAATCCTGCCGATCTAAATGCCACCGATGGCTACCACCAGCAGCCGGCATTAAAACGGGCTCGCGTGGACATCAACTACGCAATTGGGCCGGCTGGCGAGTTGGAGCAGCAATACGGCCAGAAGGTGAAGGTGCAGCAAGTCATACAGCCCCAGCAGCATCCGCCCACCTACAACAGGCGCAAGATGCCGCTGGTCAACCGCGTCATCTAGAGCGGGGCACAGCCCAAAAACCCATTACATTAATCACTTAGTTTTAGGCCTTTGGTATTTAAGAAACCCCTGCTACGCTTAAACGTAATCCTTAAGCCCCATCATCCAATATCAAATATCAGTTTTCAGTTTCGTGTGCAAAACCTAAATTGTTATTAAATCTCCCATCTTATTTGTAGTTCAGTTTGGCTGCCGTTTGATTTTAAATCTCGATTAGAGCCTGTGCCAGCTAAAAAAGAGAGATAGCTTGTGCGCATTTGTTTTTGCATAATTTAACTCTTTCTATAGTCGCTTCTCGAATAAATCTGTATTATAATGTTCCCAAAGAACCGAGATATTGCTCCACTTGACGATATTTCCGTTTTAATTCGCCTGACGCTTGAGGAGAAAAACTCAATAGGTTCCACTGACGACGCATGAAGCATGTTAATATTTTACCAGACTCGAGCTTCGGGTGGTTTGAGTTGCAACTTTTGATTTGATCTCCCTACTGACAAATGAATTTTCATCCTTCAATTGATAAGAAACTTGACAATGCATTTATGACAAATGATTCCACGCGTAGTCGTAGAATAATATTAATGTGCAACACAACGATTATTTTGACAACGAAATGTGAACAGTAGGTTTATATTTCGACCTTTTGTTGATTATTACACCACATGGTGACAATTCGCATTTGTTGCGAACATTTTCAGCTAACGTTTAAGAAAGTTGAAAGAGAATTGATCACACATACTTGCCGGTCCAGTATTCGTAAGCGATGTATAATGAGGATTTTTACAGAACTTTTATACGAATTGTACTATATATACATGGAAAACCAACAATTATTGTCGGAAAGTTAAGTCAATTAATTATACGGCTAGTTTATAAGGCGGTTCGGTATGTAAATAGTTTACACGCAGAGAAGAACTTGTATACTATGTGCTTGGATCTATGTAATATGTATGTAAATTAGTTTGTAATAAGAAATCCGAATTCCAAATATCACAAGATCCGAAAACCAATAAGACTTAAAAGAAGCGTACCAGACTAATGAACATGATCAGGCCTCAGAAGTAAATAGTACAAAGAGCTCGGCATTTAAATCCAAGCATTTACAAAGCCAACTCAAGGATGGCTCATGGAATCAAACCGTTTTTGTTATTACCCTTTTCTTTTGTGATGCTTCGACTCAGCTTGCGCATTCAACAATTCCATTTACGAACCAGCAACATTCATGCATTTATTGTTGTAATATTAGCACATAAATAGCACTACCATATTATATTTAATCCTTAAGTCAATCTCTGTAAATCTCTAAGCTAAGGAAAACAATTTTTGTATAGAGTTGTTAGAAAATCAATTGACAAAACAAAATTGAAACCAAAAAAAAATAAATATAATAAAATTACACTAAATGTTGTATTATTTATCATATTCATTCTGAACTAAACACTTTTGGGTATGTAACAAATTTTTAAGCCACTGAGACTTTTGAGAAAAGTTGATTTGTAATTAAACAGCCCATTTTATTATTTCATTGACAGTTTTTATTTCACATACATAAATAGTTTTGACATTTTTAAATTTCAGTTTTCAAATTACTTTTATTTTTCAACAACCAATAGAACTTATATGCTAGCTAAGCATTTCGCATTTTGAGCAAACCCAGTTCCTACAAAGGAACCACTGGCAATTATCGTCGGTTTCGTGGGCCGAACAGAGCATATAGTTCAGATGTGTGCTTTCTAGGACTAGACTGTTGGATACCGATGCAGTTCGTGGCCTGCGTATCGCATACCTCTTAGTTGACTTAAAAAAACCGTTTCGCTAGCTGCTTGTACTCTTATCCAAAATGGCATAAAATACTATGAAAAGCGCCTCTGTTAAAATACATGTTTCGTAATAAAATGATTCCTTGTAGTTAAAATATACATACACGTTTATGAATCTTTATGTATAATTAATATTTAGGTAATGTAAATTGTATTGTTTCAAAATTGAGTGTTAATCTTTGCACATTTAAGGCCTGTTGTTCACTTAGCTTAGGTTTCGTGTTTTGAGCTGGCTGTGGGTCTTCCACTTGAACTTGAGCAAGCTGTTCGATGTGTTCCATGTGTTCCATGTGAGCTGTGTTCCTTAGCTATAATCTAGAAGCTTCCTGACTAATCCCTCTGAGTGCGCGTGTGGGTGCTAAGACTATGTGTGTGGTGTGCGCCGTGCGCTATGATATACAAGATCGTTTGTTGAAACCAGACAAAACTGATGCCACCTCCAAACCCATCGTTATCGTAGACAGTTGATTACAATTATTAATGCACATGTACTTAAACTAAAACGTATCCTACGAATACAGATCAGGGCAGACAAGACCAGACGTTGCTGCCGCACTGGCTTTCAACTTGCTTGCTCTCTGGACGGCTCTTCACTTCGATGCGGGGGCAGTCCAATACTCGACAAATTCCAGTTAAAGCTCCCTTGGGCGGTCAACGAGCTCAGACCCATATAATACAAAACTTTGGGTTTGGTTAATGTTACTACAGCAAAAGTTTTTTACTCTGAAAACATACTTTCAGTGTTCATTTGTCCATAAATGGTTAAAACTGAACAATATAATAAATGTTTAAATCTGAACAATATCATAAATGGTGTTCAATATCGCAAGTGCCCGTCCAAAAGATCTTTTACTGCATATGAGCAAGGATCCTGCCTAAAACTAACCACTAAAATTTTGACTGACTACGCTGGTTGTGAGGGAACTTAGGGCTAAAAACTAGCACACAGATACGATACGATTACGGATATACAACACGGTTCCATTATTAAATGCAGAGCTGAATGACTGGTGACGACAGGGGCTTGGGCTGGGGGTGCACACTGATGGGGTCAAAGGTTACTGGTTACATAAACACTACGACTATGCCGCTCAATGCCAGCCACTGCATCCACATGGACAACCAAGTCGCGGGGCCTCATTCCTGCTTCAGTCGCTTCGCCTCGTTGCCCACGTCGCCTCCGCTGCTGGCCGAGCTCGGAGTCGTCTGGTGCTCCGCGTCGCTGGTGATGTAGGCGAACTGGCACTCGAACTCAAAGTCCATGTCCTTTTTCTGCCACATATGAGTAGTAACAATGATTTAGTAAGCACAAGTAGGATGTAGTTTAATCAGTTTACTAACCATTCTTTCGCAGATAACCGCAATGGCGGTTTTGTCTTGTGCCTCGGCGATTTTGTGCTCCACCAGGTAGAACATGTACTCATCGAACAGCAGGCGAATCAGGTGGAAGCTGCCGAAACTAGATGCGGATCTCAGTGTCAGGTCCCGTATGATCATGGAGCTGTAAAAGCTCCACTTCAGCAGGAACTGGCGGGCGGCTCTGGCATAAGTCGGCTTCCCGTTGTACTCCTCCATGGCCGACTCCACCACCAGTTGCAGCCAGCTGGCCCACTGCTCCAGGGAGCTCTGCTGCTGCAGAGCGGCCTTGAAGTCGCTCTCCAGGCGCTGGACCACGGCGGGCGCACACTGACTCACCCAGGCAGCTTGCTCCTGCGGGATATATTGATCAATTAGTTGGGGTATAGATTAGGTATAAGGTTTCTCATTTGAAAACCAGCAGTTAGGTTTGCATATCACTCATACGTCCTGTTGCCTTACAAGGTAAGGTATACTTTCAAAAAGTATACCTATGAAACGTGTTTGTTGTCTTTAATCTATAATCGTTAGACTCACCTGCACATTGTGAAAGTCGACGCGATTGAGATCGCTTAGCATCTGGGAGATCTGGGCGCCATTCTGGAGCACTGCTCGAGCCGCCTGCGCCAGGTGATTCAGCGAGGTGTAGCGCCGCAGCGTTTGGCAGAAGGCCGAGACGGCACTGGTCTTGATCTGGGCAAGCTGCTCCGGCACGCCCAGCATGCTCTCGCACAGCCAGATCTCCAGGTTCTTGGCGAAGTTCCTAATGGCCTGGGTCAGGGCGTTCGGTATGGAGCGGAGCACATCTGGTATGATGACATCGACGGTGTTCTGGTAGAACTGATAGTCCACCTGTTGGTAGCGTAGAACATATAATAAAGATTAAGCGGATAATATCTAAGTCAACTTAAAATGCGTGAAATTAAAATTTTTTTATGACTCTAGGAATGGTGCAATTCATTAGGTACAAAATAAATATTACTCTACAAAAATTCCCAAATTGTTTACGATGCTGAATGAAACCCATCGAAGTTTGTGAATCGCGGAACACGCCGGGCACGCTACGATTGCCGGCTATCTATTGGCTACCAATTCGCTGCACCCACCTCTCGCACGAACTTCTGCACTTCTGCGCAGTGGCACAACAGATACAGCTTCGTCTTGCTCAGATACTTCTCCTCCTCGCACTCGTCCAGATTGTTGTTGTCGCTGGCCCGCCAGAAGTCGCGCAGCAGGAACTCCACGGTGTTGAACTCCAGATTGAGCACGGCGTCCAGGAAGGACTCGCAGTGCTCACGGTACAGCGCACGGAAGGTGTCCACGTCCTCCAGAGTCAGTTCGCTGTTGAAACTGTGGTTCAGCTCGATGGGCGGAAACGAGGGCAGGGCACTGGTTCCATCGCCGATGTACTGTACGCCGATGGATGGAAGCAATAAAATCAATCAATAAATGGATTGGCTTCAAAAGTCGTTTTACAAATGTATTGGAAGTACAGAAGTATTTAAGAACTTAAGAACTATTTAAGTTGGTTTTAGGAATATAACATTGCTTCATCACTCAGTTTGATTAGATAATTAATGTTTTAGGGTGTCTATGGATAATGCCACTATGTAGAAATTTAAAGCACAAGTTTAGTTGCATGATCCCTACCTGAATGCACGCCTCGTAGGTCTCCGGCTTGAAGGTGTGCTTCTTGGTGCCGCCGCTGTGCCGCTGGCCATGGCCACCGCCCAATCCATTGGAGCCGGCCAGCTGTCCGGCGGTGCTGCTGGTGACGCTAACCAAGGGTCCGCTGCCCGGTCCGCCGGATCCGTCCGAGGATGGTCCGTAGCCGGCGGCCAGCATCTGCTTGTCGTCCATCGCCTGGCTGTTTAGGAGCGAGCCGGGCTTGATGCGGATGCCATAGTAGTGGTACTTGGAGTTGCCGCGCGTGCCCAGGCGACGTGTGCGCAGTCCGGAGAACACGGAACGTATCAGCTTGCCGAAGCTGGCCGCATTCACGGGTTCCAGCTTGTGCTCGCTGCAGTGCTGCATGTAATGGTTGTACAGCGTGCTTCTGGGCAGGCTCACCCCATCCGCCGTTTCGTAGTTGCGCGACAGCCACTTGATCTGCAAGAGAGTTGGGTATATGCATGGAGGTACATTATTAGGGGATGCTGTCCGTGGGGGCGTAGCCATGGATGCACTCACCGTTGCCGAGGCAATCTTGTTGCTGCTGCCGAGCGCACTCTGGTCGGAATCCGGGGAGGCGCCTCCGCCGCCCGTTCCCAGGCTGCCGCCGCTAGCCGAGTGGGTTGTGGTCGTCGAGGTGGGCGTCTGGGGCGTGCTCTGCGCCTCCTGGATGTACGCGACCTCCTGCACCCAGTGGCGATTAGTTCCGTTCACCCGGTCCGCATCCCGCTCCCAATCCCTGCTACTCACCGTCAGGCTGTGCGGCGAATCGCGTCCATGCGACTGCGACTGTGACTGCGACTGCGACAGCGAGTGTGCGGAGCCATTGAGGAGGATGCCCTCCTCCACGGGCACCAGGTACGGCAGCGTCGTGGAGTGCGCCCCATTCGAGGAGCCTCCGGCCGACGAGGTGGCTCCGTACTGACCCGTAGTCGAGTAGTAGGCCGTCTGGCCATTGCCCTGGTAGTCCCCCACCGGGCAGAATGGGTACGTCCTGCAATTGACATGGGCAGAGGGAAGGGCAGAGACATGAGGTTTAGATAAAGGTCGAACTATGGGGCTGTCCCGGATCCACTCACATTTGCGTCTGGCTGGAGTTGCTGTGGTACAGCTCTGAGTCCACATATTGCACTTGGTAGTTCTGCTCCTGGCCCGAAACTGAAACAAGCAGAACAGTCGAGTTTTTAAATGGAAAGCTTTTTTAGTTTCATGTAACGATATCCACGACCTTTGCAGTATAACTATTTATGTATAAATATTCTAAACAGCTCAGTTTTGGATTGGTACGAACTTTTATAGAGCTACTGATGGCTTGCTTAAAGTTATATTAAATATATTAATAAAAGAAATAGAAAACTAAAAGATATTATAATGCTATTTAAAACGAAGTTTTCCCGTCGGTAAATGTTCGTGCTAAAACAATTTCAGAAATATAATTAATATTATTATCTTTGAAACCCAAGAAATTTTCCGCACTACTGGCAAATGTTTCAACTCCTTCAATAGAGTTTATTTAACATTGAACCGAAAACTTGGCGCACATACACTCTTGATTAAGTCAGCAGCCCGAAGTCCTTTGTCTATTCAGTCTGTTCACTGCATTCAATTGGCACCACGGAGGAAAACACTTGACACCCACAAGCTGAAGACGTGCACATATAAACCCACAGGTGCTCCAGATGCACTATTCAAAGTTCGAACTGAAATCGATTGGAAGAAGTGTGAGATATTTACCACCGCAGTAGGACAAGTTATTGTGGCGCCGATGGTGGTGGTGGTACATGGTGGTGCTGGTGGATCCCCCCGAAATGTTCGTTGCGCTGGCACAAGCGGAGTTGGCCAACGTGGAAGCGGATGGAGAGGATCCGGTGCCACTTCCCGATGCCGATACCGATCCCGATCCCGATCCCGTTCTCGAACCCAATCCAATGCCGGAACAGTTGCTGTAGCTGGTTGCACTGGCGCTGGCCACGAAGGTCTGGTGGTGATGGTGGTGATGATGGTGGTGCAACTGCAATTGGAGCTGGGCGGGTGGAGCTGGAACGGGATTGGTGGCCACGGATTGCTTGCAACGGCACTTCTCCAGGAGATTCGAGTAGGCCACGGCAGCAGCGGCGCTGGGACTGATCACTGGCGGCGTTGGCGGCGACTCCAACGGAATGCTGCACGGCGGGGTTGGGTGGTGGTGGTGGTGGTGGTGGTGCTGGTGGTGCTGCTGCTGGTGGTGGTGTTGGTAGTGGCGCGTCTGGCAGTCAAAGCCGTACCGCGAATGCATTCGTTTGGCCGGAAGTGGAGCGTAGGCTGCTGGAATTGGTGGCCCCTAATCCGGGTGGGTGTCTTATGGTATCTCAGATGATTTCGGGAATGACTTGATGCACCACTTCAAACTGGTTGGGTCTTGAAAAGATCTCACTTGCTTTTGACAACCCAAACATATCTACGTTTTGAGCTACCAACTGATTTCGAAAGGTTTTTGAGCTTTTAGGAAAATTAAGGTTCCAACAATTCGACGCAACTATTTTCCAATTGAGAAATTTTTAATTTGAATCAATGGGGTCGTACTCCAATGAAGTAAGTTTCAAGATTTATAATCCAAAGCTAAGAATCCCATCTCATTTTGAAAGTATCCGAGCATCCAAACTAGTGCGAATCCAACATTAAGAAATCCAATCCAAAGGTGGCAATACAACTATCAGATTTCAAGAACTATTATCCACATAAATGGTTCTCAACGATCCTCCAACGTAACGTTGCAAGTTTAAATATGCAAATCGAAGACGGCAAAGCTCGGTTTTGTAAGTGGAGAAGTCACCCGGTTGCTTCTGGCAACTGGCCAGCAATTCAGTTCCGAAAGCGAAAGTGAAATCCTTGACCAGAATTGTCCTGCTCCACGGGGTGGTATTTGTATTTGTATGCTAGTCGGTTTGAGTTGGTTTGGGTTGCGATGGCTGTGGCCGGAATCGAAGGACGGATGCTGGATGTTGGATACTGGATGCTGGGTGCTGGATGCTGGATGGCGTGGAAACGGAGCAACCAGTGCCTGCGAACGGTAGAATTACAACTGAATCCAAAATCAAATGTTATCCTAGCAATATGCCTCCGAAAATAATGATGATGGCGAACTCACGACGACGACGGCGGCGCAGCAACGAATTAAATTACAACAACGGCGGCTGCTGCCTCGGCGGTTGGGTGGTTGCCGGGTGGGTGGTTGCTATTATGATCCGTACGCGCCCGTAGCGAGTAATCCAACCCACACCCTCGAGTACGTTGTTTTTGTTGTTCATCCTTTTTCCTTTTTTCCCCCGTCCTTGCCGCCTACTCCCACCTCCTACCCCATCCTGCCCCGTTTCAATCGTTGTGCTGGCTAATTCCGGGCTCAAAGTCGCATTTTCTGGGATCTGCACAAGTGGTGGTCGGGTCGAGATGGATGGATGGATGTGGGGGTTGTGCCAAGCTGGGATGCTGGGATGCAGGATACGCAAGCGGGATGGCAACAGGACGACGGCGTCAAGGCAACGCCGCCTGGCCAATCCCACTCCGCGCCGGTTGCTAGGCAGCCTCTCCGTCTCGCTCCCACCAACTGGCCCTCTCGCTCGCACGCTCGCTCTGCAACCCCCGGGATCGGGATGCTGAGGGATGTATCCTGGCCAACCAAATCGCTTGCTGCCATCCCTTCGTCGCCGGGCTGCTCTCGTGGGTGTTTCCATGGCCGATGATGAGGTGCGAGCAGGTGGCTGGGTGGATTCCGGGTGGTTACTGGGTGGGTGCCCTTTGGTTTGGGTGGAGGAGCAGCAGCAGAGAAAGCAGCCGGAATGGCATGCGATGCGTGGAATTTTTCCATATTCTCCCCGTGGTCAGGCCAGCATTTCCCTTCATTCTCTTCTTTTTTTTTGGCAGTTTCATCCTGGTCACCGCTTTTCATGACATATTTCGGATATTAATTCCTCGTCGAGGAGCACATGTGCTGGTGTATGTGTGTGTGGTGCCTGAAGTTGTTGCGGTCAGAGCTGCGGGCTGTAAGCCACCTGACCCCTGACCCCTGAATTTTCCCTTTGACACGCTGCTGCAAACTGTAAATATTAACAGGTGCCCCTTGGGGCAACTTGGTATGAGAAATGATGAGTGGAGTGAATGTGGAAGGCTGGCAACATGGAGGAGCTGGCAGGTTGCACTGGCAATTGTCCTTTAAAATCGTCAAGGCATAGGACTATACCACTTGGACATATACGAAATCTTTTGAGGTTCTTTCAAGTGGACCGCATTCTCGCCCAAACATTTTGGCTTTTCAATGACTTTGGTTTCAGTGCCAAAGCAGTTTTGCTTTGGTAATTGCCTTTGGAATGGACTCGGATTGAATCTTTACCAGATTGCAGATGAAGTGTGATGAAGTGCACCAGCTCAGCTGGATCTTGGGACAATGGGTGATGGTAGAACCGAGAAAAAACAGTAACCTAGCACAGCCTTTTGGAGAATATATAATAAAAAGGTTATCTTGGGACTTAAAAGAGCTATACTAAGAGCTTAAATATAGAAACGTATGTTAAATATATCTTTGATTTCAGTATGGATTGGAACAAGTAAAAGTAAACAAGTGCGTTTTTAAATTCGAATACTTGTATAGCACCCTCACTGATATCCTATAAACTGATTAAGAACTTTCATAATACGAACTAATAAAGCAATTCTACACCCCTTATGATTTTATCTAATTAGGAATAATAGCACAAATATTTCCATTGACTTCATTCAGCTGAAATATACATAGATCAATCAGAGAACTTATTATGAAAACCCCGATTGATCAGGGCCATGAATGCTCTTTCGGATGTTTTGAGAGCTCAAAAGGTTTATTGCAATATCCACTTTGGTGCGCCACTTGTGCAAATTCCCAGCTCCACTCCACATGGGCAACATGGGAGCCGGGTTGTGCACAAATTGCCAGGATAACGATGACAGACAAGTGCAGGATAAGGCGGCGAGGGGGAGCGCAGCTGGCTTATCCTGCATCTAGTACAACGTCAACAAACAATTAACCTTTTTGTGAGGCGGACACACTGGCAAGGGGATGTGAGCTTCAATGGGATTGGCCCGGACTACAGCTGGGTCAGAGGTCAGAGGTGAGAGCTGAGAGTTGAGTCCTTTGTAGAGCTTCACTCGCTCTGATTTCCACGACGAGATAGCATTCTCCGAGAATTATGAACTGCGACTCGCTTTTGACAAATAAATTTGCGCTTATCTCGATGGGCAGCGGGAACAAATAAGTTTTTGTTGGCACAATTAAAAGAAGCCCGCCATATGCCATAGTTCCCTAACTAGCTTGGAACTTGGAAGCCAGCAACTTGCCAGCGTGGCAGCTTGGCAACTTGGCAACCACCACCCACATCCTAGTAGTCCATCTACGTAGCCATCTCCATCCACCTGGCAATCACCGACCAACCACTTCAACTGGTACGGATTCCCGCGTTTTGTATGTTTCTATTTTTCTATTTTTATTTTATTTGCTGGCATTATTAAAGGTTAAGCTCGTCGTCTTCTGCCTCGTCGATTCGATGAGCACCCAGCAAATCCGTATCAATTGAAAAATACAATGCAACATATATTCGAGCAAGGTACGAGAAAGTTATGACATGAGCACCCCCATCCCCCATCCACCATCCACAGATAACTGATAAACACCCACAACAGGAAAGGAGATGCAACACCCTGCTGCACAGAATATGAAAGGGATTCCGCATCAATTTTTATTGGGAATCAGTGCACTGCGAGAAAGTTATTGATTGAAAACTATAAAACTATTCCGGGAAAATTGAAATTATAAAATTAAAATGTTTTAAAGCTAACGAGAAAAGCTATAGTAGTTTATGGAAAGATAGATTTTCCAAAGCAGATATATGTAATATCGTATTATTTGGAATGTTTTTTTTCGCAGTGATGTAGTTGAGGGTCCTTTAAAGAGGACGAAGGTATTAGTTGACAGCGGGCGGTTATTAGCGAGTCGTCGACTCATCCCCACCCACTGTGCACCCCATCCCTTCCCTTCCCATCCCATTCATGCCCCTCGGATGAGAATGAGGATGAGGATGAGGCACCGTGTGAAGCCCTCTCAATTTGTTGTGATTACCCGATGTTGCCATTCGGATTCGGTTGTTTGCCCTCCAGCGTGTCCTGGTGGTGGTAATTTGTGCTAATAAAATCAAGTACGATGGCAAACATTCAGGCGACCCTTTTTCCCTTTTCCCTTTTCCCGTTGTCCGATTTTGTTATAGATAGCTATAGTTTCGCGGCGAAGTGTAATCTCGATTAATTCATTGTGCGGCGCTCGAGTGGATGATAATAATTATGTGTGCGCCGGCTGTATATCACAAAACCAGTGTGTCGTCCTCCTCCTCGTCGCCGCATTCATCCTTCATCGTCTGGATGTCCCAGCTGCACTTTGCCTCTTTGTTGCTTTTTGTTTTGCACGTGGCTCGTACGGATCCGTGTCGTGTGTCCGTGGACAGGTAGTATCTCAATCCTCTGCGGGGTGCGTGTGTGTCTAGCCAGCCAACCCAGCCAACCCATCCAACCCAACCACCCATCCATCCATTCATGCGCGTTTCAGTTTTCAAATTAAGTCGCTTTAATTGTGATATCAGGCAAACGTTTAAAATACGCCGGATTTTAAGCTGGTCCTTGTTTCCAGCTCACTCCCCTCACTCCCCTGCCACCCCAGGACATGTTGATCCTGTCATTATGTTTGTTTACAAAGCCGCGACTTTTGCCGTCCGTTGTTTCCCGTTTGCTGGTCGCCGCTTTGATTCACGCCCCCTGCAAGTGACGCCCATGAAACCAGGAGTTTCAGTTTCGGCTCAGGATTTGGCCAAAGTGGGTTTTTCCGCTCTCAACTGGAATAAATCGCTAACGAGAATCGCACGTACGTGCTATTTTTTTCTGCGGCATCGCAGTTTTTGCGCTTATTAGCAAAGTGGCATCGAGATTGAAATTTATCCATCAGATTTTGTGGCATATTTCATTAGGGGAATTTTGGCGGCATCAATACAATGATTTTGGGTTTTTGGAAAGTGATATTCTCTTAAATTAGTAATAGGATTTATGCCTTCTAATTTATGATGACTTCCCGACTGGATTTCTTATGATAAAAGATCTAGTTTTCTTGCAAATAGTGTCTTACTTATTCAAACGTAAATGGTTTTAATATAAAAAATATTTTAGTTGACTAACATAAGTAGATTTATAACAATATATTATATATTTTGGTAATTTATCAATTAAATTCTGTATTTTAATAGATTCTAGATTCATAACTCACCCGTCACAGTGATGAAGGGCGTTCCATCGTCATCCTCGGTGGTCTGGACCACGGTCACCTGGCCATTGGCCACTTGCTGGGCGAGATCGACGCCATCCTTGATCGCCTCCAGATCGGCCATGCTGTGAATGGGTATGGAGTGGGTCACGGTGGTTCCATTCGGCTCCGTGGTGGTAATGGTGCCCATGGTGTCGCTGCTGCTGTTCACCACATGCCCATGCAGATGGGCATCGCTGCTCGAGTCCTCGGCATCCATGGGCAGCACGACGCGGATGACCTCCAGCTGCTCGGCACCGGTTGCTCCTGCTCCCGTCGAATCGTCGTCCTCGTCGACTAGTTTCTTCTGCAAGAGCTGGCAGTTCTGCAAGAGGGGGAGAAGCTTTACCTGTTTATCAAGGTAGGTTGGTATTTATTAAATTATTTTTTTAGTTCATGGAGCACCAATTTCTTAAGTTTAATCTAAAATCTAAACACTAAAATCTTTGCTATATCCAAGTGAAAGTCACCTAGTCTTAGCTAAGATCCCTAAGTACTTTCCTTATCTTTAATGATAATCTTGCGAGTTACTTGGCAATGCACCCACCTGTGTCATGACATCCTCCAGTGTGGCGGAGACAACGACTCCATCCTCCGTGCAGAACTCGAACTGCTCGGCATGCGGCGGTGGCGATGTGGTGCTATTGGTGGTGCTGCCCCCCGTGAGTCCGGTGGTGGCGCTCTCCACCTCGACGGTCAGCTGCTGCTGCTCCTCCACTGAGTCCTCTGGTGGCGAGGTGGCATCCACGATGGCGGAGCGCGTCGAGATGATGAACTGGCGCTGCGGTGCCAGGCGTGTGGTCATTGGGGTTCGATGTTTTGCCTTCGCTGCTCCACAAAGTTATTTGGTGTCCCGATGATGATGTTGCTGTATTGCGTCTGGTTTTGCTAAATTCGTTGACTAGTAAGCTCGTATTCTATTCTCGATCTCTTTAGTATGTGGTATTCAATCTTCTTCGAGTTCTAAGGCAATGGCGGTGTTTAGGTTCAGTGTTTCGGCTTCTTGAAGTGGCCGCTGGTGGAGAAAGGTGCTGCAAGGAGAAAGTGAAATTTTGCAAACTTAACAAGGCATGTCGTCAATCAAAGAGCAGGTATTCAATAAGGAATCAACATCATCATCCACCCGAGCGGGCTAAAGCCCACTCCCACTCCCTCCCCTATCCCCCATCCCCCTCCCAAGGATCCTTTGTTGTTGGTGCGGGTGGTGGTGCGGTGGTGGTGGTGCTGCTGTGGTGGTGGCTTGTGCTGCTTCCGCTGGGGCGTTGCTATGAAATTAAACTTTTCGCAGGTATTTCTTGATGCTTTGATTTCCTCATCGCTTTGTTCTCCGCGCAGCAGGAGCAGCAGCAGAAAAATATATCTCTGCGTGTATATATGTAAGTATAAATATAAATATGTGCATATACACGGATGTCTATTGTGTACAACATCGTATTTTTTCCGGTCGGCCATTTTGATTTGCCTCCAATTGCTGGGGAATCTTGGGGCAAGCTCCTTCGTTGCAAGTACAGCATATACTTGGGGGCAATGTTTTGGGGATTTCTGTTTTTTTCTTTGTTGTTGGGATGTTGGGGAATCACCGGAGGCAGAAGCGTAGTAGGGTCTAGTTTTTGGAGGGGCTTCACATCAGCTTTCATACAACTTTCAAAGTACAAGACATAGTATTCAAATATGTATTTTCGATTGGCCTTTCGAAAACTTTCAATTTACTTTAAATACAAAAGGAAAATATTTAATTTGTTTCAACTTGGTGTGAAAATAAATGGAAATTTGAATTGGCTATTTCAGGATTGCATCAAATTATAATTAATTTATATTTAAGTACGGATTGACTGAGACCAAAAGTAACAAATAAATCAAGAGTTTAATGCAACTTTAACATATAAAACAAGAGAGAACGCTATAGTCGAGTTCCCCGACTATCTGATACCCGTTACTCAGCTAGTGTAAGTGCGAAGGACAGTTTTTGGCGGTTTGTGGGCGTTAGAGTGGGCGTGGCCAAAAGTTTTTTGGCAAATAGATAGAAATTTACAAGACTAATACAAAAATGAAAAAATATCAAAACATTTTTCAAAAGTGTGGGCGTGGCAGCTTTGGGCGGTTTGTGGGCGTTAGAGTGGGCGTGGCCAAAAGTTTTTTAGCAAATAGATAGAAATTTACAAGACTAATACAAATATGAAAAAATATCGAAACATTTTTCAAAAGTGTGGGCGTGGCAGCTTTGGGCGGTTTGTGGGCGTTAGAGTGGGCGTGGCAAAAAGTTTTTTTGCAAATCGATAGAAATTTACAAGACCAATACAAAAATGAAAAAATATTAAAACATTTTTCAAAAATGTGGGCGTGGCAGTTTTGGGCGGTTTGTGGGCGTTAGAGTGGGCGTGGCAACCTGAATCGACAAACTTGCGCTGCGTCTATGTCCCTGGAGTCTGTATACTTAATCTCAACTTTCTAGCTTTTGTAGTTCCTGAGATCTCGACGTTCATACGGACAGACGGACAGACGGACAGACGGACAGACGGACAGACGGACGGACAGACGGACATGGCCAGATCGACTCGGCTACTGATCCTGATCAAGAATATATATACTTTATATGGTCGGAAACGCTTCCTTCTGCCTGTTACATACTTTTCAACGAATCTAGTATACCCTTTTACTCTACGAGTAACGGGTATAAAAACTTTCTTGGGTAAATCCTCTATCATGTTACACATCCACTACTAACTTAATTATCCTTAGTGATTGCCTCGGGGAAGCGTCGGCCACTGAGTTTACTGTACTTACATAATACCACACCCGGAGAATCCATTTTTGGCCTACGGCTCTGCCTCTGGCCAATTAAGTTGGCCAAATTGTAATTGTCGGGGACAAAATTACATGCGCGTATCAATCAAAGGAACTCACAATTTGTTTAAGTAACTCACATACATATGCCGTTAATATAAAACAAGTTTCTTTTTAGCAGAATTCATGCTATAGAAACATAAAGTTCACTCTGAAGTTTAAGTTTATTTTCATTAGATGACTTGGTGTTAAACTTTTCATTTTGATTCCTTTTTAGTTTCGTTTTTATTAGTTTAAATGGTTTCAGCTGTTTAAAATGTTAAATAATTTATTAAAATAATTGCAGGTTATAAAATTCAATGAATTGGTTTATATTAAACGCACTTCAATATTATTCGGTTATTTCAAAAGTCTTTAAGCTCTTTTCAGATCGATTTGCAAAGTCCGCAACGTGACACTTTGAAATGCTAGAAATTTTTTATGGAAATTTCTAGTCTGGCATATTTATTTCGGTCCTCTTTTGCAATCCTGCTGATTTGTAGCTTCTGAATTTCACACTTTCTGCGCTTTCGCTGCCACTTCTGCACCTGCCACATGCACTTGCCCACAGGGCAACCGGCTCAAAGTAAATAAGTTGTGGAGAAGGCGACGCTGGCGACGTCCACGTCCATCCCGAAAAGGGGCAATTGAACTTCTGGTGGAGAAGTGGTGGTTTGGATTGGTTTGGTTTGGAATAGCAGGGGATCCCCCATTTTGGAAGCGCGGACAGGACAAACGACCCGGCATACGTCACGTTCAAAGTTGTTGTTTATAAACAATAAACGAAGTTGGGAGTTCCTTTTTGGGGGGTAGTAGTTAGGTCCTCTGGAGTGGGTGGATGGCTAATGCGTTGCCCCCGGACGGAAGTGCACTCGGTTCCTTGGGTTCCTTGAGTTCACAAATCAAGCGGCGAACTGGGCGAGCTCATAAATTTGACGCGTGAAAAGTGCAGCTCACTGGCTTTCCAGGGGAAGTTTGCCCAGTCACGACACCCACACTAACACTAGCACTAGCAACAACACTATCACCATCGCCAACAGCACTCCTGCACAGGTGCACACCTGTACAGTACACACCTGTACAGTACACACCCACACAGGGCGAACAAATCACTAAGGACGCGCAACGCCAATTTATTGATCAAATAAGTTTTTCGGGATTTTATTCTCGTTCGCTCGCCTGTTTTTGGTCTGCCCTGCAAATGCTCTGTTCTCATCTGATTTTCTCTACATGATGGCGTACTTATGGTGTATATATATCCGTATATATGTACCTATATCCGTGGAATATATCTGCTGGCTGCTATAGTTATTGCTGCTGCGGTGTGTTTACCTCGAACGTGAATATGGAACTACGGCGGAAAAAGGTTTTACCCAACGTCAGCACTAACTGAACAACCTACCAACACTCCGGCAATGACAATGGCCAAAAGGGGTTGATAGTTTGGTAATAGGGGATTCGAATTGGTCAAAATGCACTCGCTGCTGCTGCTCCTACTGCCTCTGTTTTTGTTGTTTCGCCTGTTTCGAGTGCAGTGAATTGCTGCTGGCAGAGCGAGATGGAAACTCATTTGAATGCCGTTTGAATTCGATGCCTAGAACAACATGTGCTGAGCCAACATATACAGTCAAGACTCCCTATGCCATATGTTTGCTTATTGAATAGAAACATTGGTTACTTTAAGTTAAGAGATAGAACATTGTAAGCTTTCTAGGGAAAGACGGTATGTTAAACTGTAGCCTTTAAATTTTACAGATAATATGATAATATGATAAGAAATAGGGAAAACAAGTTAACATATAATATTAATCGTATGTATTTTACCATCTACTACAAGTATTTTATTTGTATAAACTTTAGCTTGTTTCACTGTAGAACTACTTGCCACAGCTCGTTGTTGGTTTAAAAGAGATACATAGATAAATTTACAAAATTAAGGAAATTTGGGGTGGAATAGTTGCAGTGGGTGCTGCACTTTCCCGACTTTCGGCCAGTCCATGGCATTGACCCCTTTTTTAATGTCCAACAGCACCACCACCACCTGCCCCCAAGCCACCCCCTCCCCCGCCGGCAGCTGCGTTGTTATAGGGACAAGCTGTCAAGATGGGAATGGGAATGGGCCATACGGCATGCCAAGTATAAAATGCAGAAGCTCAGACAGCGTGACGCTTTCTTTCTGGCCTAATCATATTCACTTAACGGCTGCAGCAGGTAGAAAGGATAGAAAGGATGGCAAGGATAAGGAAGCATGTGCTGGGCACAGGACTCAAGTTTGGATGTGGATTTCAGCTCACAGTTGGTTAATGGGGAAATGAGATGATTATCATACTATTGCTCCGTAGTTGGTGATAACATCCTTGTGAAAATGTTTAGTAAGATATGGCATTACTATTTCTTGTCAAGAATAACTTGTTCGCAGCATTTCTACTTGTAGGTACACCGTTTTTATCGAATTCTTAAAAATATTTGTATTTAACATCTTGAAAATAGTCAATAGGATAGCAGATTTATTCATAGAAGATCATAGATCTTTAGCTTGTTAAATTAAATTGTTTATAGAAATAACTTTCAAGAACTCCGTGCCTGTAAAAGCTTTTTTCAAATATTCAGTAGTTATTGGTACTGAAGCACTCCAAACTAATAACCTAATGAACTGAATAACTAATCAAATAAACGGTTGTTTATCGATGTTTCTTTTTTTTTTAATTTGATGTACTTTCTTCGCCATTTCAATTTCGTTTTGAACCGATGGGCAAATTGACATTGACATTCATTGGAATGGACATTTCATCAAATGAAGATGATGAGTGAAATGCGTCTGTTCCTTTGTTAGGCGTGTGGCATGCGTCCTGCCCCGCCCCTTCCACCGCGGCCGTGTCCCTCCCCCGCCCACTGCTCTTCCATTCCGATTCCATCTGGTTTCGGGGCAGAAGACGGAGGCAGTGAAGCAGGACGAGCGGCGAGGCAGCAAAGCGGAAGTGCACAGGAGGTTGTCGTTGGTCCTGTACACTTCTCTACATTTCTAAAGGCAGGCTAATTTTAAATATCTTCGCTTTAAATGACAAAAGTAAATAGTTTAGTAAAAAGTTTTACAACTAATAAGATACGTCTTTAATTGCTAGCATGACTATGATTTTCTGTGCTAGGTAGCTTTAGTTTACTTTCAGTAGCTATTTTTATATGATTTATTTTGTAAGTGCTTTACTAACGTGGTATAATCAAATTCACCCGAATATTCTGTAAGCATTCGGATCAGCAAGTATTTCTTCGAGTGTGCCGGGAGTTGTGGATTCCTGGTCTTACACCTGGCGCTAGGACTCGCTGTAATGTGCAACCGGCCATGGCACACTCCATATGGATATGGAACGTGGATGGAGAGGTCCTTCGGGGGAGGGGACGGATTCGGAACCGGCGGAGAGAGGGGTGCAGGGTGCAGGATCAAGGAAAGGGAGTGGGGGGGTGGTGGTGGTGGTGGCTGTTCCCAGTTTTCCTTGGGATACAAATTGCGATGCCTCGACCGCCACGAGGACTCGACTTAATTGTCTTTAAATGGCTGAGCGCTTCAGATGGGAAAACGCGCAAATGAAAATGCGGAAAAACCGCTGACTACCTGGCTGGTTGGGTAATTTTCTCATTTTCTCGTTCAATGAAAATTCGTTGGCTACAAAATGAGAAAACTTCGCCGCCTTTTGATCTTTTCGTTTGAAAATAAAAGTTTTTCTTTCCTTTTTTCCTGATAATTAGGAATTTTGGTAAGGCAATTGCGTGATTTATGCATATATATGTAACTATATACATATATACTAGAATGTAGAACTTACCTTAGTGACTAGGGAGCTCGGCTCCTGGAACTCATTTTCAATATTTTCGGGTTTTCGAAAACCTCTCCTGTGCTTGTGATCCAAAATT
This sequence comes from Drosophila yakuba, assembly GCF_016746365.2. Taxonomy (NCBI): domain Eukaryota; kingdom Metazoa; phylum Arthropoda; class Insecta; order Diptera; family Drosophilidae; genus Drosophila; species Drosophila yakuba. The sequence goes on from NC_052530.2 coordinate 11,995,405, forward strand.
GGTTGGTGATTTCCTATCGATTCGGGTTCCAATTGGGATTCCTGCTAATCCTTGGTTTTTCCAACTGGATTACGACGTAGTAACGGGACCGGAAGGAAATGGCTAGTGTTTTGGACTTTTTTGTTGCTAGGCAACAGAACAAAACAACAAACACACGAAAACAACACGTCTGCTGACATTTTCTGGGTTTCGCCTGGCGAACACTATTACAGCTCACAATCTTTCTGCTAAAATTGTCACTTTTTATTACTAATTTTCATTGTTCGTGGAGAATTTTGCACGTTCTAAAGGGAAAAACAAAAAAATAATAATTTGTTGCTGACAAAAAACAGCTGACAGCAGTGCTGGCTAATTCGCAAGCACAAGTGGCAACGCTTACAGCTGTGCGAACAGTGTTGGTTAACATGCCACTCACACGGCAACGTTTGAATTTCAAAAAAAGGCGCGCTTTTTGAATCGATTTCAATTGCTCACATACTAATTGTGTATGACTGGCTGAAAAAAGCAACTTTCACGGAATGCTTCTGTCGCCGGGCGTATTTGCGCGACCCCCAGCAAACGTGATCAATTTGCCGCGAATTGTTCGTTAATTAATTTGTTGGGATATGCCATTTTAACACTTGTGGTAATTAGAAAAGCAAGTAAAACGAGCGGAGGAATGAAGCAATAATATGGGCACCTCTTACGTCCGCTTGTTTGCAACTTTTTCTAGTTATTTTTGTTGTATTTCTGCTCTGCCTTGCTTAATTGGGCAGGCAAGGCACTCGGACTCAGGTGAGTGTAGTGAAGTGAACACGTGTTGCACATTAGCAATCAGCTGGCCATAACCTGGAATTTATTGCACTGCCTTCGTAAACTCATGGATCTGCTGCTGCGAATTGTGTTTGAAATATTTTTCCAGTTTAGATGCACTCATGCTGAAATTCTGCCTCGTGGATTTTCTGTCAAAACAAAATTCCTTTGAAAAGATAGTAACAATCTACTTAATTACTGAAAATTCGTGACAGGTCTGAAAATGCCCATGTCTATCAACGAAAACGTGCACCTAAAACCCTTCCTTATAGCTGAGTATTTATTTTAATGTCTCGAAAGATTTATAAAAGTAAACAACGCCAATCAATGATGAATGATAGCAAATTGAGGGAAACGAGGCTTTAAAACATGTCTTATTGTTTCCTTGTTTGCGTCAAGAATAACTATCTGAAAAAATATATTTTTCCATAGGTATTTTGTGTTGCCTAATTGGCCATAAAAATGTGTAAGATTTCGCAAGTTGAATTTGAAGCTGAGAATTCCTGAGTGTGAAAGCCTATCCTATTATAATAATTATAATAAATATTTACTTGGAAAGACACATTTGTAAGTTTCAAGATTTGCTGACCTTTTAAATATAATTTTAAGAGTTAAACAGTTCTAAATATAAGCTTTTTAAATTGAGTTTTTCAGAAGTGTCAAAGTTGAACAACATTCATCCCGAAAATGTGGTTTTGGCATCGGGCTTAATGTTAACTTTTTGTTGTGAAAAATATTTAAAGTATAAGTGAATCAGAAAGGATTTTTTCCAATAGTAAGCCACAATTTAATTTATAATTAATTGTATAATTCTAATATTTATAGACGGTAGCTCATCGTTTGTTGCACTGCGAAAGTCTAATGCGTAACCACAAGAACCCCAAGTACCGCCTATACATATGTATATATATATACATATATTTATGGCAAGATGGGGGCCATTTGGGGGACTGGGAACCAACGGCGAATGGAGACAAAGGCAGGCGGCTAGCACGTTTGTGGCTCCTCTTACGTGGCCAACAATCGTTCACGTTTGCCCGGGGGCTGCGAGCCCAGAACTGCGTCAAAGTCAGCTTTCAATGGCAGTTTGGTTCGCCCACGTGTATACGTAACCAGCTTGCAGATATCCCCAATACACATTTGCACACAACTACACACTGTATTATAACTGGGGGCAGCTGTTGCAACATGTTTCGTGTCTTTCGTGCCGCTGTGTGACAAAAGCGTTTGTTCTTGCCGGCTTATCAGGGGCAGAGCGGCCACCATGGCGTATGCGTAACGTGTTAAGCTCCGGGCGTTGCAACATCAGAAACAGAGGCAACACACAAATGGCAGCGTATCACAAGCAGACGCAGACTGCCCGGCGAGACATTGGCTTCTATCGAATTGACATTTTGCGGCAATCCATAGCCCCCATAACCCCCGTAACCCCCTTAACCACCGTAACCCCTTGAAGCCTGCGATTCACTGGCATAAATCATGCCTCACATGCAAATTCGATTAATGCAAATGCCACTACAGCCAGCAATTGTGCACATATAGTACGTATGTACCCCCGTTTGTCAGGTTGTTAGTGTGCGCATATAATTAAAGCCACTTCCTCCACGAGCCCAAGTCCGACTTGGAAACCCAACAAAGTCAGCCAAACACACAGTTGAACTTCAGTGGTGTTTGGGTTCTTTGTGTTAACTACTTAAAAAACAACCCCTGGGTTATCTCAAAATTAATATTTTATTTTCAGAACTTTTCGAATGAACCATTGCAAAATGTATTGTATGCAAATGGAAATGGAAGTACTATCCAAATTCAAGACTTAGATAATAAATGAAAGTATGAAACGGTTCCATATCATTTTACTAGTCTAAATAGCACATCTAAATGCCTTTAGAAATGAATGTAATATGTTGCAACTAATTAGCAGTAGTACTTGGCAATCCGACTTACTGAGTCTTGACTGTAGTGCCAAAGTGCGGCGAGTTACAGGCGGCGTCACCTTGTCGTCGTTTTCTCTGGCATCTCAAGCCCAATAGGAAATTCAAAACCAGCCTTAGGTTGATTTATCAACGACAAACTCGGCAACAGCAGCAGCGAAAACATTCTCATGCAAAACGTGTAACAATTTGTTGGCTTTACATAAGAGGGCGACGGGCAGAAATAGAACTCGTAAGCGTAAGCGTAAACAAACGCGAAATCAATTAAAAGCAAATTAAATTCATCGGCAGCTGCCTGGCTAATGGGGAAAACTTCCATGAGTGATGTGATGTGTAAAATAATCCGCAGATGTAATTTAGATGGCTGTAATTCCGGATGATACTTGTTACTTTTGGATGTACTAATTGGAATAGAAAGGCTTGTGATGTTCAGTAGACTATTTGAAGTGGTTTGAGCAAATCCCAAACTTGATAACGATCCACAATATATCTACGTTGGAATACGTACAGTCTGACGTATTTACCTTCTGTTATCTATATCCAGTTGTTTGTTTATTCGGATTTGGCCGTCATGCCCCTGACTTTCCTTCTAATCCCATTCACTCAAAAGTCGGTGAACATGGGGTTTCTCTGATAAAGCAAACTGACGTACACAGGGAGATAAATCTGTAGGGTATGTTACATGTCAATCGAGGTTCTTGATTTAAATACCAAGATATTTGATGTCATAACTCTATAACGAATGTTACAAAACAATAGTCATTCTATATTTAAATATTAAGATTTTTAACTTATATTGT